>NC_064622.1:135256091-140256091 GCF_023898315.1 Schistocerca nitens | reverse complement strand
TCTTCCCGAAAGCATTCTATTGGTGTTGAGGTCAAAACTGCGAGCAGGCCAGTACACATCAGAAATGTTACTGACCACTAACCATTGCCTCGCAAATGCCGCAATGCGACAGGTTGCATTGTGATGCTGATATGAACAGTAACTGTCTCCGGACTGTTCCTCTACTGTACGCAGTACACAATGATGTAAAATGTGCTCATACCTTTCAGCATTTGGCGTTTCCTTAAGCGCAATAAGGAGAGCACACCTTACACCGCCATATGTAACACAACCTCCTCCGTACTTCACTGTAAGCATTACAAATGACGCACTAACATTCCCCAACCAATTGTCAAACCAAAACCTTTCCATTCGATGGCCATAGGGTATTGCGTGATTTATCATCCAAAATAACTCTTTGCCAGCCATACACTGTACAGTGGAGTCGCTCTTTGCAACGTCAGTGCAAAAGATTTCGGGAACGCGTTAATAGAAAGAGAGAGAAACGTTAAGGTGGTGATTTTAAGTGCGAAAACCGTTGGAAAAGTTCTCATTTGAGATGTAGTCGAACTCGTGCGCCGTTTCGTGTGGGGAAAGGACGGGTCTCAGATTCGCGAATGTCATCATACGAAACACTGCGTGTTATGACACTGTAATAGTCATTGAATACTGTTTTATTTCGCTTATTCGTGTTCAGATCCTTTGTGAATTTATGCACTTTATCGTTTTGCGGTAGATTCACATTGGTTACACGAAGTATCGTCAACCGTGACTTTTTCCAGAAAATAATTGTCCGCGTTCAGCATTTCGATCATGCCGCAGCAAGCTTCCACGCTTCACTGTTTTTGTTCGGGAGTTACACACAAATTTCTCTTTGTTTAGAAAATTCTGGAGAGCGTGTTGAACACCTCATTTAGTTATGTTGTTCCATTGCCGTTTATGACTTGAATTATCGATACACTACGGGTGAACATCCACTACTTACACTGCCGCCGGAAACTGACTGGTCGAATCCCAATCTGTTTACAATTGTTAGTTCAAGTTGCCACCGCAGCTTCTGCGCTGACGTCGCTTGGAAGTCAGGGATGAAATCAGTCTCCGAACTTTTCTGACGGAGGTTGACACCAGCTTAAGCACTGATTACAGAAATGTATGACTTATGAGGAGCTACTCGACATCTTAACACTCTTCTAACGTCCTCCGAGCGGTTCTAGTCGCTACAGTCTGGAACCGCGCGACCGATACGGTCGCAGGTTCGAATCCTGCCTCGGGCATGGATGTGTGTGATGTCCTTAGGTTAGTTAGGTTTAAGTAGTTCTAAGTTGTAAGGGAAATTTGTCAGACTGTAACAACTGGCGTGGTATTACATTGTTGTCAGTGCCCAGTAAGGTCCTCACCAGAATTATTTTAAACAGAATTAAAGAATCCCTTGAAAAGCGACTGCGTAAAGAACAGGCCGGTTTTAGGGCACAACGCAGTTGTGTTGATCTTATTAACACTCTTAGGATCATTTTAGAGCAAAGCAAAGAATTCCAAGCAACCATGTACCTGGCATTCATTGATTTTCAAAAGGCCTTCGATTCCGTGAAACAAAGTGCTCTGGCAGGTATTGCGGAAGTGTGGCATACCACAGAAGATCTTAAACATCATAAAAGATCTATATAATGGCTACAAATGCTGCGTACTCCACAAGGGAAATACGACAGAGCCCATAAAAGTAACAACTGGAGTCCGTCAGGGTTGCATTTTGTCACCAACACTTTTTCTACTCGTTCTAGACTCTGTTATGAGAAGAGTCACAGCAGGCGGGAGACGAGGAATCCAGTGGGGGATCCACGAACGTCTGGAGGATTTGGGTTTTGCAGACGACATAGTTTTACCAGCTCCAAGGCTGACTGATATGCAAGCTAAATTAAACTTGCTGAAAGAAGAAGCAGAGACTGCTGGCCTCAAGATAAATATAGGTAAAACAAAGGAAATGAGGGTGAATTCAGGGAACATGGAGGTGCCATTGTTAATAGGTGAGCAGCGGGTGGAGACTGTCAACTCATTCCTGTATCTGGGTAGTATAGTGGCGGAAGATGGTGGAGCTGGAGATGATGTGAAAAACAGCATTAAAAAGGCAAATGCTGCCTTCATACAATTGTATCCAACATGGAAAAATAGAAATATCACGTATAAAACAAAAATCCGTACCTTTAATACAAATGTGAAGTCTGTCCTCCTGTACGCCAGTGAAAGCTGGAAAATGGATAAAAAGATAACATCCCAGTTACAAAGCTTCATAAATAGATGTCTTCGACGCATCATGAATATCTGGTGGCCAGAAAAAATATGTAATGAGGAGCTCTGGCGAATAACAAACCAGATACCTATAGAAGACCAGATACGAGAGAGAAAGTGGGGATGGTTGGGGCACACCTTAAGAAAACCAGATGGAGCCATCGAGAAAAAAGCATTGGAATGGAATCCCCAGGGAACAAGGAAGAGAGGAAGACCAAGGGGCACATGGAAGAGGACAGTGAAAGGGGCAGCAAAAAGAGTTGGCAAGACCTGGGCAGAATAGAGGCAAATGGCCAAAGACAGAGACGGATGGCGATTTCTCCTGGATGCCCTATGCCCCCACAGGGGCCAAAGGAATTAAGTCAAGTAAGTCAAGTTGTAGGGGACTGATGACCACAGCAGTTAAGTCCCATAGTGCTCAGAGCCATTTGAACCATTTCTAACGCCCTACGCACGGTCGTTGCCCTAGCTGGACTGCAGGCAGTACTTTAAAATTCGCGAATGATTGCTTCCGCGGATTTCAAGCGATTTTTTACAACCACCTTCCGCAATTCTCGACGGCCCCTATCCGTCTGTACGTGAGGTGTGGCTCGTCTTGGTTTAGTTGTGACTGTTCCTTCGTGTTTCCATTTCACAATCTTACTGAGCAGCTTTGGAAGGGCTGAAATTTCCCTGGTGGATTTGTTACTTACGTAACAAATGACCGAGCTCTCCTGATCGAGTCCGCAGCTCGTGGCCTGGTGGCTATCTCTAGATTAAGGGGTCCCGGGTTCGACTCCTGGCCGGGTTGGGGATTTTCTCTGCCCGGGGAATGGGTGTTTGTGTCTTCCACCACCACCACCACCACCACCACCACCACCACCACCAGTGACAGTGGCTTAACTAGACTGTGTAAACATTGGACCGTGTAAAAAAATTGGGACTTTGTACGGGCGATGATGACCGCAGTTAAGCGCCCCACAAACCAAACAACAACAACAACAACATCATCATCATCATCTCCAGATCGACCCATTTTTGTACAGGCGGATCCGGCTCTCATGACATCTGGTGGTCAATTCCGTTTATACGAGAGTATCCGAATACTTTGATGAGATAGTGTATGCACTGAAACACAATTTCATGTGATATAGAATACTGGTATATAAATGTGTGTGAAGTTCAATTTTTTCTTGTCCGTTGAGCTATGGCTCCCTACAATAGTTTTGAATACGTAGGCGCCGGAAGATTTCAGGTCTCTAGGGTTATGTGACCACTTGCTGCCAACAGTAGCGGCTAACAGCACTGTAATAGTCATCGAGTGTTCAGATCTTTGTTCGTTGTGGCGCTACAAGGTGAAGAAATTTTAAAATGAAGGGTAGTGTAACGCAAGGTGAAAATGCACTATCCAAGGCCTTCGATTGTATAGTTCACGACCAGCTAACATACTACCTAACCACAAACGACCCACTACACGAATACCAATCACGTTTCCTTAAACGTCGCAGCACAATCTCGCCTTACTAAAGGTAACAGATGGTCTGAGGCTTGCCATGGATGCAAAAAGAGGCGACTATCATGTGTTGCTTCGACTTCAGCGAAGCCTTTCACACAGTCGAATTCGACATTTTGCTTGCAAAACGTAGCAGCCTAAATTTTTCTCAAAGTGCAGTGCAACGGTTTCGCTGGTACCAGACGTCCCGACAGCAATGCGTCATGTTCGGCACCATATAGTCACAATGGAATATCAGAAATCGGTATTAAATCCTACACACTTTTCATGGTATGTCAACGTTGTGTTGTTAGTTTTGACCTACTGCCAATACCACATGCACCCTGATGACCCCCATTATACCGAAGTGCAAAACCAATATACATAAAGGCAATTGTTGAGAATCTCACTACCGACCTGTGTGCACTAACAAAATAGGCGCAGGATATATGGTTAAAACTCAACCTGTCCAAAACCCAAACAGTACCTGTTCGTCATTCTAGTCTCATTAGCCGAATTATTGGGAGTCGCTACCAACTTTAACCATAAATGGGGCAAATATCAACTTTTCTCCTCCACTCTACTAGTAATAATATAAAAATATCGAAATTGGACTGAGCACGTAACTGCAATGTACAAGAAGGTACCAGCATCTCTCCATGCCCTACACAAATACAAAAAGCTCTCCCCTCTCGACATGAAAAATGAACTTTTACAAGCACTTACACTTCCTATTATTGATTACAGAGATGGTATCCTCGAAAGCTTTTCTCAGGCTTGTCCACGTTGCATCTGTGATGTTCGACTCTTTGATCATATTTCACCATCATATGCACTGCTATCGATGCTGCGTGCACACAGACGCAGGGATTTCCATACTGCCTGTCCTCTCTATTGTCTTAACGTACACTGTCTCCCACGCCTCTCCTCCATCTTAGCGCTCTTGGAAAAAAAAAACCGTTCCCATCGTGCCGAAATCTTTTCTGTCCCACTCCATCATTCATCCATTTTCTGGAAGCCCTTCCAGCAGCAGGCACCAGACTGAAATAATCACCAGTATTATATTAAAGAATTGAACAACATCTCCAGCTTTAGAAAACAGCTGATGACATATCTACTAAAGCAACAATAACGATTACCACTGTTTGTGTACGCACTCGTTATCTTTGCACATCCTTCTTTCCAACCAGATCTTCATTTCCCAGTATTCTTAGCTGGTGCAGTCTTCTTAAATTTCCTTTCCCAAGAAGTCGCTACGTCAGAAAACATTTTGTACACCCATAAATTCTTGTTATATCTGCCACCACCATTATTTGACCAGGTTAAATGAAGTACGTTTGTAGGCACACCCATAAAGGTTTTTGTAGTTGTGAAGTACGAAACACTTCCACTGGCACCACACTGGATAAAAACACTCCCAAAGCTTTTTCTCGTAGTAGTTTCATCAGATTATTGTTTTCCCCCCTCGTACTATAACCGGAAGTGTTCTGAGTCATCATTAAATGCCCTGTCTATCTATGTTATGTCAGTGCTTACAGTATTTCAAGGAATGAGAACCATCAGCGTCCACTTCGTTGATGCGCCTATTTGTAACTGTAGCTCCACATCCACTAGAGGGAATCTGCTATTGTACCCAGTCCCACAGCAGCGGATCATGAGAACGCTTCATGCTTTACATACAATTTAGGTGCTTGCTGCAAAACAGGACGTAGCTTCATTCTTGGGGAGTTTGTTGTTACATGGGCTGTCTTGTGCAAAAGAGGCTTTCTCGTTGTCTGAGAAACGTCGCTCGTTCTCTTATTACTGAAGTGATGGAGCTACGTGTCTCTTACGTTTGTTGTGTAAACAGTGCTTCATTCCATGGCCGACAGGCGACGAAAATGGACGCTGCCAGATTCTGTAACACTAATACCGCCCATACCGACGCAATAGGAAACATCCAGTATAAAGCGACTAACACGAGTTTCTAACTTCTGCAAAAAAAAAAAAAAAAAAAAAAAAAAAAAAAAAAAAAAAAAGTGACTTCTTCAAGTCTCTTCTGAAGGTGGGCCCGAGAAGGCTCGAAATTTAGTTAACGGACATAAATATTTCATAAGGGACTGATCTGTTCTCAAATTCTATTACTCTATAGAGTGCGATAAAAAAGTTTCCAGTCGAAGGCCGTAAAGCCGAGAATCCGTATGCCAATCTGGCAAAATCGCCGCTAGCATTAAGGCAATCATACCATATACGTACCAAGTTTAAGATACCAGTTTGGTAAAACACGGTGTCCTGCTGCGTGAGAAAGTCTGTACCTGCCTGCTGCACATCCTCGTCCGACAGGAATTGTCGACCCTTCGAAGCCTTTTTAAGGGACCGAAGGCGTGATGATTGCACGAGGAGTGATCGAAGGGTGGCTGATCGAGCGTCTCGCACTTGAGCTGGCTATCTTCTGCGTTACGACATTTGCTATATGAGAACGTGCGTTATCACGAAGCAGCAGCAGCAGCCGCCCTTGTTGCGTACCATTCCACAACTTTGGTTTTCGATGGACGTGCTGCCCCATACACATCTTCATTCTCCGATCGATGTCCACCGGTGTTTGTCCTTCGGCAGCCAAGAAAAGAATAACACCACGCTGATCGTGCCTGGATGGATTTGGTAATAACTTCGCCATAGCTCACGTTTCGTCATTTACTGCACCCATGTCGGAAAGACATGAATGCCTCACTAATCCATTGCCTACATGTCAGTGATGAATATACCGCACCCACGTCGCGCTACGTTGCATATACACTACTGGCCATTAAAATTGGTACACCACGAAGATGACGTGCTACAGACGCGAAATTTAATCGACATGAAGAAGATTCTGTGATATGCAAATGATTAGCTTTTCAGAGCATTCACACAAGATTGGCGCCGGTGGCGACACATACAACGTACTGACATGAGGAAAGTTTCCAACCGATTTCTCATACACAAACAGAAGTTGATCGGCGTTGCCTGGTGAAACGTTGTTGTGATGCCTCGTGTAAGGAGGAGAAATGCGTACCATCACGTTTCCGACTTTGATAAAGGTCGGATTGTAGCCTATCGCGAATGCGGTTTATCGTATCGCGACATTGCTACTCGCGTTGGTCGAGATCCAATGACTGTTAGCAGAATATGGAATCGGTGGGTTCAGGAGGGTAATACGGAACGCCATGCCTCGTAACACTAGTAGTCGAGATGACAGGCATCTTATCCGCATGCCTGTAACGGATCGTGCAGCCACGTCTCGATCCCCGAGTCAAGAGGTGGGGACGTTTGCAAGACAACAACCATCTGCACGAACAGTTCGACGAAGTCTGCAGCAGCATGGACTATCAGCTCGGAGACCGTGGCTGCGGTTACCCTTGACGCTGCATCACAGACAGGAGCGCCTGCGATGGTGTACTCAGCGACGAACCTGGGTGCACAAATTGCAAAACGTCATTTTTTCGGATGAATCCAGGTTCTGTTTGCAGCTTCGTGATGGTCGCATCCGTGTTTGGTGACATCGCGGTGAACGCACATTGGAAGAGTGTATTCGTCATCGCCATGCTGACGTATCACCCGGCGTGATGGTATGGGGTGCCATTGGTTACACGTCTCGGTCACCTCTTGTTCGCATTGAAGGCACTTTGAACAGTGGACGTTACATTTCAGATGTGTTACGACCCGTGGCTCTACCCTCCATTCGATTCCTGCGAAACCCTACATTTCAGCAGGATAATGCACGATCGCATGTTGCAGGTCCTGTACGGGCCTTTCTGGATACAGAAAATGTTCGACTGCTGCCCTGGCCAGGACATTCTCCAGATCTCTCACCAACTGAAAACGTCTGGTCAATGGTGGCCGAGCAACTGGCTTGTCACAATACGCCAGTCACTACTCTTGATGAACTGTGGTATCGTGTTGAAGCTGCAAGGGCAGCTGTACCTGTACACGCCATCCAAGCTCTGTTTGACTCAATGCCCAGGCGTATCAAGCCCGTTATTACGGCCAGAGATGGTTTTTCTGGGTACTGATTTCTTAGGAGTCTATGCACCCAAATTGCGTGAAAATGTAACCACATGTCATTTCTAGTATAGTATATTTGTCCAATGAATACCCGTTTATCATCTGCATTTCTTCTTTGTGTAGAAATTTTAATAGCCAGTAGTGTATAAGAACCATTGTGGAACTTCGCCGTAAGGATAACTTCCAGACAACATATTTCTGATTAAGAAAGAAGCAGTTTACCAAAATAAACGCCTTTTGGGGTAAAAACAGCCGAACTTACTATCAGATAGAAGCATTAATAGGACTTTAGGATTAGTAAAAAGACCATTGTCATAGAGGTGATTGTTAAGCGTAAGACGAGCCTACAGAACGCAGTGACAGCTCAAACAGCAAACGCAAAATGTTCCTGGTTGGACTACTGTTATCTAACCTTTTGGAAACTAAGTGACTACAAAGAGCTCCCAGTGGGACTAAAAGCCTTGGCTATTGTGCAATGGTAACTTTAATATTGGCTCGACAGTTCTAGTCTTACACAGTTGCAACTGCTAGAAGGGATAGTGAGTAGAGAAAACCAAGGGCAGCATACAATCCAGTATGCCATCTTCCTACGACTGAGTCCTATAGCGACAGTGGAAGGAAAATGAACTGTAGCTGAAGTCAGGAAGGGTGGCGATCGAGTTCAGGCTTGTTCTGCGCATCTACGTCACACGCCTTCTCCCACAACCAATGAGCGTTCAATCGTGTTCTGAGGGCTCTGCTATGGATGTTTTAGCCAATGCGAGCATTAAACACCATCGTCTCGAGTTATTTAGTGAATTTTTATTCCATTTGTTGCGAGCTGGCACGGCTAACGATTGTGGTAAGCGACAAACTCTGAACAATCAAGCAAGTGACATACACTGCAGTATATACGCTTCCTCCAAGCGCAGTGCACGCGTATGCGCTTACCACAACCGTGTCTTGGAACCAACAACAACAGTGTCCCCGTCCGTGGCACGAACCGCCATGGTTCGTGGCTGCGGCTATAGTGGGGTACATGTAACCATTTTATGCATCGTGTCCATTGCATGGCCGTCAGTGCAGGAGTGCATCTTGAGATATAAAGTCTTTTCTCGTCTTCAAAACAGACTGACTGCAGTATTAATATGACACCACGTTCGTCGACGGAGTGGCCGAGCGGTTCTAGGCGCTACAGTCTGGAACCGCGCGACCGCTACGGTCGCAGGTTCGAATCTTGCCTCGGGCATGGATGTGTGTGATGTCCTTAGGTTAGTTAGGTTTAAGTAGTTCTAAGTTCTAGGGGGCTGATGACCTCAGATGTTAAGTCCCATAGTGTTCAGAGCCATTTGAACCATTTTTTGACACTACGTTCTGTATTGGCAAAAGAATTAAGAATCCGTCATCGTCCTGCAGCATCCATTGACTGAACTGGAATATTTTCTTTGCGAAGAATTGTATAAAACGTTACTGACTACGTTACAGGTGATTTATGATCTGCACATTTAGTTTAGAACCATGGATTCCACAGTCTTGAATTATTTCATGTCTGAAGATACTGAGCTACTGAAGGTTATATCCTATAGCTACTTACTTTGATTGCCGAACTATACTGTAATGTGGGACTAGCAACTGCTGACTTCTTTTGGTACTACTTTCAAACTGTTTGCTAAAAAAAGAAGAGGAAGATGTTACTTCACTACATGCATCACTTACGATTCCCTTATGTGGTCATCAGTTGCACTTTATTTTTATTCCATACTTAAAATTTTGAAGGCGTATCTGAATAGTAGCAGTAGCGATGAACAAAAAATGTGTACGTGTCTTGCCGATATGATTGTGATTTTTTGATGGCTGACTGGATAAATTTTAGTCTGGAAACTGATTCGGCCACTTATCCCTTTTTCGTTCATTTCACCTATGGCTATGATCTTTGCGTGCGAAAAATGCGAAGCTGGACAGTGTTTCGGATTCCACATTAAAAAGGTATCAGGCGAATTTTTTTGTCATTACTGTCATTATTAAACACATCTTAAGATTCCCGACATGAAATGTTATGGAGTCGCATTCCAGTAATTCACTTCAATTACTGATGAGCAGCACGGTAATTTGTTTTCTGTCTTTGAAGGAGAACAACGCTGCAAAAATACTTATGCTCATTTGCTGCAGGTGTCTGAAACAATGTACCATCATATGACACAATGGTTGGGTGATAAATGCCTCCAGTGTAGTCAAATTAGTCAAGAACGGAGTCTCCGACCGTCTCTCTGGAAGGAACCGGGAATCTAAAGACCTGCGTTTCACTATCACGGCGGTTCTGAGAAAAGTAAATATCAGTCGTTAATCAGTTCGCAAACATCTTACACGACGTTTTAAAAATGACGAATTTCGCCGCTCGATTGGCACATAATTCTTCTCAATCACTGAAAGCGCTCAGCGAACAACGCTAGCAGCGGAGATGTTGAGTGATGTTCGCTCAATCCAGTTGCCTTCTTTAGCCGCCTGGTCAACACTGACAAGCGTTCGATTCATCATTATAACCTCGAGACAAAGAAGCGATGCAGTCGGTGCAAACATGCGGACCCTCATCGGGCAAGGTAGTGTACTAATACGTAATAGCTGTCCACAGTGGTTGCTTCTGCCACACTGCAACTCCCCAACTTATCCTGCACAGGAAACACTAACACTCGCTTTCAAATTTTGCCTCATCCCCGTATTCTCCGCACGCAGTGACTTCTTCCTCTCTCCTGGGATGAAGAAATCCTTGCAAGCCATGGGCATCCGGAACGACACCGAGGTGATTTCCAAGAGGGCACGCTTCCGTAACAGTCAAAATGCAGACTTATACAACCTTTTCTGTCAAATTATTCATCGTTGGGGAAACTGTCGCAATGAACGGAGATTGTAACGTATAGGATTACTATGTCACCACGCTTCATGGTGGCAGCTTGGTTTTCTCGAGGTAATAATCAAAAGGTTGCGGTTACTCCTCGGATAAGATATGGCTGCTCTGCACGGGAGGTGAAGTTTACTCCATCCACGCCGCTTCTCACGCCCAATGCCGGTTACAGAAGAGCTCTCCACACAACCTACTAGTCATTTGCCGCATCCCCTCTCTACATATACAGCAATACTCCGAAGCCATCTTTTCCCCTGTTCCACTCGCGTATGGAACATTGAAAAAACATTGTTATCAATAGGTCTAACTCGTCAATAGGTATCTATATTAGGTCTAATTTCTCAAATTTCCTCGACTTGGTCGTTTCATGAGATGTATGTCGGAGGAAGTAACCTGTTGTCTGACTCTTACCGTAAAGTAATCTATCGAAATTCTAATAGTAAAGCTCTCCGTGTCGCACAACGCCATTCTTGTAGCATCTGCGACTCGAGTTTGTAGAGCATCTCTGTTACGCTATCGCACGGACTACACGATCAGTTCGTCATTCCACCGGGAAGGAGGTACACGGATGCTGTTGTCTGTAGTTCAACCATGCCTAGACGGTCAATACCGCGGTTTGATCGCGTCCGCATTGTTACTTTGTGCCAGGAAGGGCTCTCAGCAAGGGAAGTGTCCAGGCGTCTCTGAGTGAACCAAAGCGATGTTGTTCGGACATGGAGGAGATACACAGAGACAGGAACTGTCTATGACATGCCACGCTCAGGCCGTCCAAGGACTACTAACGGCAGTGGATGACCGCTACCTACGGGTTATGGGGCTCGGAGGAACCCTGACAGCAGCGCCAGCATGTTGAATAATGATTTTCCTGCAGCCACAGGACGCCGTGTTAGGACTCAAACTGTGCGCAATAGGCTGCATGATGCGCAACTTCCCTCCTGACGTCCATGGCAATGTCCATCTTTGCAACCATGACAGCATGCAGCGCGGTACAGACGGGCCCAACAACATGCCGAATGGACCGCTCAGGATTTGCATCACGTTCTCTTCACTGATGAGCATCGCTTATGCCTTCAACCAGACAACCGTCGGAGACTTGTTTGGAGGCAATCCAGACAGATTGAACGCCTCGGACACACTGTCCAGAGAGTGCAACAAGGTGCAGGTTCCCTGCTGTTTTGGGGTGGCATTATGTAGGGCCGACGTAAGCCGCTGGTGGTCATGGAAGGAGCCGTAATGGCTGTACGATACGTGAATGCCATCCCGACTGATAGTGCAACTGTGTCTGCAGCATATTGGCGAGGCATTCGTCTTCATGGACGACAATTCGCGCCCCCATCGTGCCATCTTGTGAATGACTTCTTTCAGGGTTACGACATCGCTCGACTAGGATGGCCAGCATGTTCTCCAGACATCAACCCTATCGAACATGCCTGGCATAGACTGAAAAGGGCCATTTATGGACGATGTGACTCACCAACCACTCTGAGGGACCTACGCCGATTATTTGATCTCCATTCCAATATTCTGTACAGATTCAGGAACCCTCGGAACCGAGGTGATGCAAAGCTTTTTTGGTGTTTGTATATTGTAAGCAGTAACGGTCCTATCACATTTCCTTGGGGTACTTTGGAAATAACATTTACATCTCCCTTCCTTCTTTTCCCCTCTTACACTTTCACCCGTGTCATTTTCCGCTACTAATTGTGATACGCCCTGTACACTCATCTTGCACTTGGCCGCCCTCTCAGTGTAGCACTGCAAGTGGCCGCTACTGTGATGAGTCCTGTACAGCTGCAACATCTCTGGCGCCCTAGGTGACGGCTTGTGTCGCTTGGAAACTGGCCCTGCTCTTACGCCACCAGTGTCTTTATGACGGGATTCCCTTGTCTGGCCGCACCTTCCTGCGAATGGAGTGCGCGTTTAGCCCTACCTCGTGCTGGAAGGACAACCAGCTTGTGGGCACTGTCAACTGACAGTAGGGCTGCTAAACGTCCCATACAGTTAGAGATACCAAGTAAATTAGCGTTTAAAACATTATGGTGTATCGACATTGTACGGGACAGCAAAATCCCAAATTCAATATTTTCACCGATACGTTACTCTTGTCCGTGTACTCATTTGCCGAAATTGCATCATAGTTGGGCCAATATGTTACTGATCAATATAATGATGTACTTGTCTTCTATCACATTTATCGGTTATTGTGATACGTTACATCCCACTACTTTCATCAGATAATGCATTTTCATTGAATTTGCAGCGGTAGCGTAAGTTATTTGTCAAGGAAACTTAACAACTGTGTCTACGTACACGAAGAAGAAGAAGAAGACACGACGCGCCACGTAGGAGTTATCTGAATGTGACGGAAATCGATAGGTGTTATGTGCATGTACAGACAAACAAATAATTATAATTTCAGGAAAAACTTGGTGATTTACTTAAGAGAAAGAACTCCATCAATTGAGCAAGTCAACAACGCGTGCTCCACCTCTGGCCCTTAAGAAAGCAGTTGTTTGCCTTGGCATCGACTGATAGAATTGTTTGGTGTTATGAAGGATATCGTGCCCAGTTCTGTCAGGCTGACGCGTTGTATCGTCAAAATCCCGAGCTGGTTGGTGAGCTCTACTCACAATGCTCCAGGCTTCCTCAACTAGGGAGGAATCCAGCGGCCTCGCTGTCCAAGGCAGGGTTTGGCAAACAGGAATACACGCAACAGAAACTCTCGCAGAATGTGGACGGACATTATCTTGCTGAAATGTAATCCCGAAGGCTAACAAAACGAGCGTAGAAGACAAGTCATCCCGTAGTGCCGTGAGGGTGCTGTGGATGACAACCAAAGGGTTCCTGCTATGGAAAGAAATAGTACCCCACATTATCACTCCTGGTTGTCGGGCCGTACAGCGGGCGACAGTCAGCTGCCCGAGGCGTCTCCATTGACTGGAGTAGAACTGATCCCTGATGGCCAGCGAAAATGTGTCTGGAAACGCCCCGGACAGCGCTGGGACAACAGTCTGAGTGTCGCTCACCGTACGGCCCTACAACCAGGGCTGCTTTTTCACAGCAAAAACCCTTTGGCTGTCAATGGCGACACCCTTACAGCACAGCGGTACGTCGACGATATCCTATACTCCGTTTTGTTGCCCTTCACGACAAGCCATTATGGGCTTACATTTCAGCAAGATAATGCCCGCCCACACTACATGTATTCGCGCTCTTGCCAAATGATAACTTCGCCAGCAAGGTCGTCGTGTATCTCCCCAATTTAAGAACGTATGGACCATTATGAACACGGTCCTCCAACCTTCACGAGATTCTGATGATCTAACGCGCCAGTTGGACAGAATTCGGCACGGTATTCATCAGGAGGACATCCAACATCCCTATCAATTCATGCCAGGCCGAGTAACTGCTCGCATAAGGACCAGAGTTGGAACAACACATTATTCGCTTGCTCAATTTGTGAAACTTTCTCTGGAATAAATCACCCAATTTTTCTGAAATTGTGCATGTGCATCGCATCTGCTGTTTCCGTCCCATTCACATAATTCCTTCGTCGTTCGTCTGTTTTTTTAAGTTCCATAAGTTGCCACATTACTGAACAAGGTTTCCTTCGGACGATCTAATTCTAACTACACCTCCGAACGAACAAAAATTACGCGTCCATAATAGCCATCAATTGTCCGCTGTCACGACAGAAATGGACTCCGTTCAAAGTTGTGCTGCAAGAAACTTAAATTTCTTGTAGCTTTTAAAATGAGAAATTCAGGTAACCTTGAATTATAGTTACAGTCGTCAGGAATTTCTTGATATTCTTAAAATGACAAAAACTTTCTGCCTAAAGCAAACATGATTTTATTAGAGATTAGTCTCACAATGGAATGATCTAATACGAAGGATAGTCAATAATTCTGTAGACAAACTAATGTAGAAATTTAACAATTTGTAGGAGTTGTAGATGACTTAACGTTGGCATCACTGGGATGCCCTTAGAACAGCTGATTCGGGAAAAAATTGTTTTGCTTATAACCTCAATACTGCATTTGACGATGGCGTATTCGATTCTAGTCCCTGCATTAGGTGAACTAAATTCAGTGATACGCTCCTTCGCCTGAAGCTCGCACTGACGGTATAATTCAAAAAGACCGATATGTTACAGTTGAACATAGAGCATTTAACATTTGCCGCAAATGGAACAATTCAAAACGTTATCAGTAACAAGCTGAAGTTTAACGTAGGTCCCGAAAGAGTTAACGGAACACCACTAGCAAACAAGAGTCAGAGTGTGGACAGACTTGAAAGAACGCTTTTCATACAACAAAGTTTTGACGTGTAATGAAACTTGGATCCACTGTTTTGAACCAGTTTCCAAAAGACAAAGCATGGAATGGAGGCACGCCAGCTCACCTACCCAAAAGAAATTCAGAACTCAATCATCAGCGGGAAAATGTTGATCGTCCTTTTGGAATGCCCAAAATGTCGTATTTAGTGGTTTTTTGGAGGATCAGTATGCAATACAGTACGTACTACTCAGACACTCTGATCAAGTAGAGCCAGCAATGAAAGGAAAACATCGCGGATCTCAAAGAAAAGGCGAAGATACGACATCCCAGTTGGCTCAAGATACCATTGAAAACATGGGTTGGGAGACAACCAACTCATCCTTCCAGCAGTCCAGATTTGGCTGTTCCGGATTTTCAGTTGTTTGGTCTACTGAAGGAGGCACTACGTAGGAAAAAGTAAGTTCTGCAGTAACGACAGGGTGAAAGAATTTGTAAGAAAGTAACTCCATGAAAAGTTAAGACTTCTTTGAATCACGTATATAAGACAAAAAACTAGTTCATCGTTGGGACAAGCGTACTAATATTGGTAGGGATTATGTAGTGAACTAGTAAAATACTCATTTTGTAAAAACACTGTTTTGCTTACATCAATTTGTCTGTGTAATTATTGAATTCCCTCATATGTTTGTGTTCAATGTCTAAATTTTGAATTGTTTAGTAAGAGCTCTGCAGTATTTACACGTTGAGTGCCTAATTCACTAATTACTGTACACCGATTAAGGTGAAGTTTCTGTTTAGTACACAGCACAAATCCTTCCATAAATAAAATTATAACCATCGGGGTAAAAATGTGGAGTTACGATTGGTGTTCGTAATTGGGGTATTGTATTAGTTGGCAACCTTAGCTTGCACCGACGTTACAGCCAGAGTTACCAACATCGGCGTTCGCAGCACGTCAACAATGAGACGGCTCATGTTTACCTCAAGGTCTACGCTACACCTGTTGCGCATGCGCTGAGCGCACTTTCCTCTTATCGTGGCTCAAGCGCGGTTTTAGTCCGCACACAATGCTAGACAGCTGTTAGTAGTATTGTGCCCTGCAAGACAGGGTTATCGGCGTACCTGGAGCCTCTCCCTGAGAGTATGGACCTCGTGCTCGGCGTCGAGCAGAACCGCGAGGCGCGCCTCCAAGCGCGCCTTCTCGCTGACCACCTGTTGGTACTGCGCGGCCAGCTGCTGCTGCTGCTGTTGTAGCTGTTGCTGCTGCTGTTGTTGCTGCTGCAGGGCCAGAGAGCCACCCTCGACGTCCACCATGCTGGGCCCCGAGGGCTCGGCCGCTGCGCCGCCCTTGGGCCCGGCGCCGCCGCCCGCGCCGCCCCCGGCCGAAGACGCCGCGTGTCTGCCGCGAAACAGCGATTTCAGCTTCATCATAATAGCACAGCCCAAACACACAAGGAACAAGGAAACCCCGACGCTCACGGGCTCACACAGTAACAAAACCGAACACGCGCACAACTCCTCCGTGGTGTCTGAGCACAGAGAAAACTTAAATCGAGTTGTGTTAAAATACAAGATAGTTACTACTTTTTATGTATGACCACACGGTAACGTCAGCACATTAAAAACTGTCATGCACATAGTGGGGACAGAACGACACCTTGGATGCGCAAAGTATTCCAACTCGTCTACGCGACCTTATCTCTTCGAATGACAACTCACAATTCCAGGAGCGCGCGTCACCATTCGACTGCCCCAGCATCACTGAAACCAATCCAACCGGAATGTCAAGATGTCCTTAAGAGGGAGCTTCACATTACTAAATGCCGACACAAGATCTGGATACTGTTTGTACCACGCAACTGACTCTTGACATCAGTAATAATGCCTCGTAAAGACAGACTGAGAGCGGCAGTCACTTGGCGGATACAACGAAATCTTTCAAATCGACAACCTGTCAGTCCAAACGCTTGATCGCTGTTCTCCTCTCCGCAACCAGCTTGGGAGGAACGCTGTCAGTTCTTACTGTCAGATCCTACCAGTAGACACGCAGATGTCTCCACATAAACACGTACACTTTTCCTCCGTTATTCGGCCGTGCGCGTCTGTTACTGACGAAACACTGCCCAGTCCATAACGAACACGGAGAGCACCGCGCACACCCGCGAAACACCGTAGTCAACTTTCGCCACGGACTGCTCATACGAGACTGGAGTCAGGAGAGACGAGGCGGTGAAGAGAGAGAGAGAGAGAGAGCGCGCGGTAGCTACGGAGTGGGGGTACCCACGGCACTGGTAGGGGGAGGGGCGGGACGCGGGGCTCTGCCTGTGCTGACCGTTATCATTTCAATGCCAGGCCGGGCTGCGCGGCGTTGCCACGCGCACGCGCAAGAGGCACTACGTCTCACCGGCGCGGCGCGGTGGTCGGATCGCGAGCTACCGGACGAGACCGTCTCTCCACTGCGTCCTCCGGTCTGTCGCCCACGCTTCAAAACGGCGCGGCGGCCGGGCCGACCTTCGCAAGGACACCTGCGTGCGTTCACTGCCCCGTCCGAGATGCCTCTGGACGCCGACCTACCGGCTGAAACACATGCACACACCTGTCGGAAAAGAAATCGGTAAATGAAGGATACAGCTCACTCTTCAAGCAAAAGAACGATGAGACTGGCAGTGACAAATCGCGACAGGCTACATCTGTTTCATATTACACGAGGTACTGCGCCCGGAATGGTGCTGTTTAGTCATGGAGGTATCGCCAGGATAGAAGACTATTTATCAAAGAACATTGAAGATTAGGGGCACGCACAATATACGGAAAGGTAGAACACGGGGAATGATGGAAACGGTGGGACGACGCTTTGATCCGCTCTTATTTGCTGAACCTCCCACAACTCAGTAAACATAAATGAAATGTTTTCATTTTATCCATATTTTTGCAGCTGTGAACGTGACTGTATTCAAAACACATGAAGTTTAAATAAAAACGACTTCAGTCACAACTTTTTCGTGTTTTATTAAGTTATACGATGCATTTCGGATCTTTAGGTGCAAATCACGTAATACATAATTTCCATTTGGTATGGAGTTAGGTGAAATGCATGTTCCTGCATATTGCTGTCAGATTTCACAATTCGTCTTTCGTGAATAGTGTGTAGAGGAATGTGAGAAGCAGTGGAATAAAAAAAGTTGAAAACTTAACTGTACAAACAACGAAGATCATTTCTAACCTTTTAATGTCACCATACCTTTGTTTATTCTTTCTGTCATCGCACATCACGTCACTCAAGGCGAACATTTGTTAATGCACTTTAAAAACACTTCTCATATATAGTTTAACGTATGATCACAGATGAAGATTGTCAAGTAATGCTATAAATGTATTACGAAGTCCACATATGCAGGGGATAAATTTTAAGAAGGTCTTTAAAATTAGTAAATAACTACGGCTAGTGAAATCTGTGTTTATTTTTGATTTTATTGAGGTATATTTGCAGTTGTTCTAATAGATTTAGGGTCTTACCATTGGCTGCATTGTGTAGTATTATTGAATTTTTCCTATTCTGTTGATTACATTACAGTATTATTAAATTATCATTCCTATCCTGTTGATAATGTGTTTGGTTTCTAGCATATGGTGTGTAATAACTCATTTTTCAAGTTAGTTGAATGAAGTGTTTCTAAAATGTGTAAACTAATGTGCGCCTTGAGTAACGTGATGTGCGATAACAGAATGAATAAACCAACGTAAGCTGACTTTAAAATGTTGAAAATTTTCTTCCTACTTTGATTGGTAAGTTTTCCATTGTTTTTCCACTGTTTCTCACATTTTCCGCAGCTGATTCACGAAATACAAAACCTAACATCTAACTTTCTCAGGAAAGAAACATGCGTTCCACCTCACCCAAGAACAAACGTAAATTTTGTATTACGATTTGTACCTGACGATCGACCTCAGAGTCCGAAATGTATCGTATAAATTAATAACACACGAAAAAATGTAACTAAAGGCATTTTGATTCATGTCTCTATCACAGCTCCCGCAGCTGTGAAAGAACCGGCAACCAGAACCGCAACCCGGGTTAGAAGTTTAGTACACTGGGAACCAAAATTAAAGCAACAAACGGCAGTTTTACAGAGTTGTGTTTATTTTGGCACAAAACAGTACATAAACAGGTGATGGCAAAGTAGAAATAATGTAAAGAATACAGAACGTAAACTGCAACATGCAGAACAGTAGACGAAAATGTTCTTCGCTTTTTCCAACTTTAACAGATTTGCACACACATCCCGACAACTGGTTTGCGTGCTCACTATGGGGTCTTGCCACCTCTGGCAGCAACAGATGTCTGACAACGACGGCGCATGGTGTGAATAACGTCATCAATGTCATGTTGAGGCAATTGCGTCCACTCTTCCTGCAGCGTAGCTCTTAAGTATTGCAGAATGGATGCAAATGTTGGCGTGATGCATCCCGTCACCCTAGTACATCCCAGACAAGCTCTGTGGGATTCAAATCGGGAGAGCGAGCACGCCACGTCACGCCATGCGTACAGTATCTTCAGTTTCCATGAAAACATCAACCACTCGTCCTCTATGAGGTCGATCAACATCAAATCTGGACGCACAGCACCTCGCAACAATCGTACCCGAGGTCCCAAGACCTCGCGACGATACCTGACAGCAATTAAACCTTCCCGATTCACCCGTACAATTTCACGTAGAGGTGTTGGATTGGTCAACATAATCCCTGCCGAAACCATTAGCGATTCTCCTCGATATCTGTGGCTTTCATAATGTTCGGGTCTCGAAATCGTGTTCCACATTCCCTTCCCGTCGGGACTCGCTCTCCATCCCAAATCGGGACTCATCTGTGAAAAGGACATTGGGCCACTGTTCGACTGTCCAGGTGATATGTTGACGACTCCACTCTACACGTTCGCTTCTGTGAAGATGTGTCAGAGGTACACATACAGCACGTCTCCGGCAATAAAGGCCACTCTGCCGAAGCCTTCTGTACACCGTTTGCATCGAAAAAATACGTCCAGTAGATGCTGCGAGGTCAGATGCCAGTTGCTGCGCAGCACTAAGGCGGTACGGTCGTGCCCTTACAGCCAAATAACTGTCACTGTTACTGATGTCTCACGTGGTCGGCCCTGCGCTGGTCTTCGGCATACAGTTTCGATCTCTCGAAACTGTCGCCACATCCGAGAAACAACAGAACGATTCACGTTAAGCCATGGGGCCACATGAATTTTGCGACTGTCCAGGTGCCATTCTCCCTATAGCCCTCCATCACAGAAACGTCTGGAAAGCGTTTTTTCTGTGCCATATTGCACCAACTGTGACTGTGCACTAGCGATTGTGGACGTGGGACTACCCGGTAAACACTACTCCGTTCGAAACGTGCTCTGGTGTCATCGTTGGCGTGGTTTTCCGTTGACCGCATTGTCATCTTCCGTGCAGGACACGATCGTACGGACACCTGTTGACAATTTGTATCACTATATCGTGAATTGGTACACAGCACGGGTAAATAGCAGTTTGTTGCTTAATTTTGGACACCACTGTAATTCTGATATGGTGACTGCCGCAGCCACAATTACACTATTATCCGGAATAGTTTTTTTCAACTTACTCCGGTAGCACGGAAGCGGTATATCAGTTTTCGAACGTCGTTTCTTTTTAACATCTTACATGCCCTATAAATCTGCAATGGAAATTTAGGAATACACAGCGTGTATCTCTTAGGAAAATTCCCAGATTGAGCCCCGAGTTTTGTAATACAATGAAGACATACAATTAACTATACCAAAATTGGTTGCACATCAGCATACAGAAAAGCTAGATCTAGGCTCCAAAATGTCGTCGGTTTAAGATTTTACATAGCGTCCAGAAGAAATGAATAATAGTCCAGTAATCCCAATTCAAAGCCAACGGCGGGGATGATTCATTTGTTGGCCATGGGCAATCGCGCTTATCATAGTGCTAAGTTCAAATATTTACCATAAGGGCGAACAGGAAACCACAAATACTGCTGATGTGGTCAACAAGCTTCCTTCTGCGGTATCGCTCCATTAAGGACCCAGAGCCCGGAATTATGATTAACATAAAGCATTTACAGTGGATCTGGAAAACGTGTGTGTGTGTGTGTGTGTGTGTGTGTGTGTGTGTGTGTGTGTGTGTGTGTGTGCGCGCGCGCGCGCGCGCGCGCGCGCGCAACATTGTCTACATTATCGACGAACCTATCTGTCTATTCACATCGCCTGCTACGGCAAGCCGAAGTACAAATATTGGGAAAGGAGTGAGAGGGGGTTGTAGCCTCTCCCCGATGTTATTCAATCTGTATATTGAGCAAGCAGTAAAGGAAACAAAAGAAAAATTCGGAGTAGGTATTAAATCCATGGAGAAGAAATAAAAACTTTGAGGTTCGCCGATGACAATGTAATTCTGTCAGAGACAGCAAAGGACTTGCAAGAGCAGTTGAACGGAATGGACAGTGTCTTGAAATGAGGGTATAAGATGAACATCAACAAAAGCAAAACGGGGACAATGGAATGTAGTCGAATTAAGTTGGGTGATGCTGAGGGAATTAGATTAGGAAATGAGACACTTAAAGTAGTAAAAGAGTTTTGCTATTTGGGGAGCAAAATAACAGATGATGGTCGAAGTAGAGAGGATATAAAATGTAGACTGGCAATGGCAAGGAAAGCGTTTCTGAAGAAGAGCTGAATAAGAGAAATTTGTTAACATCGAGTATAGATTTAAGTGTCAGGAAGTCGTTTCTGAAAGTATTTGTATGGAGTGTAGCCATGTATGGAAGTGAAACATGGACGATAAATAGTTTAGGCAAGAAGAGAATAGAAGCTTTCGAAATGTGGTGCTACAGAAGAACGCTGAAAATTAGATCACATAACTAATGAGGAGGTATTGAATAGAATTGGGGAGAAGAGGAGTTTGTGGCACAACTTGACTAGAAGAAGGGATCGGTTGGTAGGACATGTTCTGAGGCATCAAGGGATTACCAATTTAGTATTGGAGGGCAGCGTGGAGGGTAAAAATCGTAGAGGGAGACCAAGAGATGAATACGCTAAACAGATTCAGAAGGATGTACGTTGCGGTAGGCACTGGAAGATAAAGCTTGCACAGGATAGATTAGCATGGAGAGCTGCATCAAACCAGTCTCTGGACTGAAGACCACAACAACAACAACAACATTTATTGATATTCTATGCTATGCTACGTTATGTTTGATGATAACAATGAATTTGCTGTAGTGGGGACTCCATTAATAACACTCCGCAATACAAGCAGGTGAAGATAAAGACTCAGTCGTCGGTGGACGAAAATGCACTACAGAAAACGAGGCGAGAATAACATACATCGAGAGCTGAATTTGGAATACGCCGCTGGTTTTCTGAAATTCACTAGTATGCTGCCGTCCGACTTTAAATTCTACCAAATGTGACAGAGCTATTTGTTTCAAAGAAATACACAAATTTCAGAAAAGCAATTCCTGTGAAGCAAAGATTTGCTGTATTTGTACAGTTTTTGGTAATTGTATATTCCTTTCAAAGGATATTCCTTTCAAAGCCTTATATATTTATTCCATATTTCAAAGCCAGCTATACTATACCCTAAACAGTTCCTGCGTAAAGACAGTTCAATTATGCAAGTAACATGTAAGTATATGAAAGGATCTTGATTGTCAACTCCCACAACCTCTCGTACAGTAATGTTAAAACTTTACTAAAGAATGACGCGAGGAGATATGCAGCTGCCTATCACCCCGCCGCACCCACGCTCACTGACGTGTATGTATTCAGCTGCGCCTCAACGAGAACACGACAGTTAGCAGAGATCTCAGTTCCTTTTCAACGTCAGTGGTGCTGTAGTCCACACAAATTGTATCTAACAATTCAGCCTTCATTCGCTGAAGTGCCTATTTTAATGCTACTTCTGTACACCTCTGAAACTGTCTCACGAAGTGCACACCAGGGTCACAGTGACTCAATTACTTGTTGGAGAAATTGCATGAAAATAGAACATTTTATAATGAAATTGGACTATCAGAAGCTAATCGCATTTTATTTCATTTCTGTCATGTACTTTTTCCATCGAATATTCTCAATCATGCAGCCAAAATTTGAGATTGAGTAAAAACTGCCGTGGAAGCTCTTCAATGACGAAACTTTACAATGATCCGACCTAAAGACTTTATTTAGTGAAACGCACATATTACACGGATAGTCTGAGGTGTTCTCAATCATTCATAAAATCATTCATTCATTTTTTTCCACTCTCTCTGAATATGGACTTCAATGTTATAGGCAACTGGCCGGCCTCTTCTGTTAGGGACATTTGCTTCAACGATGACTATTATTACTGTGGCGGACTGTATTTTCTTCATCGCTGTCTGAAGATTCGGCAGACTGATTAGTTTCGGCAATGTCCAGAACTGTCGCAGGAGAATCAGTTTCAGAATGACTTTGATCAGGAAAGTCACCCTCGCGACTGATTGTTAGAACAATGCTGCTCATACAACATCCACTGTTAGTAAATTATCATTTCTACGTGACATTTTCACGATAGGACAGTTAGACAATGTGTACTCCATGGTCACAGTGACCCTTCAAAAACTATTTCTTTCAAATTAATTACACAACGATGTCTCAAAACTTCGAAAGTCTATTCTATACGAAGCCTCACTCACCGCTGAATTTATATTGGTGGCAGTGTGGGCTGTGTACGTACGGTAGCGCACGCACTTTAACAAAAAACGCAGAGTGACCCTTGTGTACTCTTATAGGGTTAAATATGCATTATGTTATTTCGAATCCTAAGGATAGATTTTTAAGCGGGTTCTGGTTTTTACAGCGTCTATATGTGTTCCTTGTTCAATCACAGTGACTTTAGGAAACTGTAATAACCAGATAAACTGAATAAAGATTAACGTGTCCAAAATGTCATTGAGCAGAATCTAATTTCAAATTAATTTTTGTGACTGAAGGTGGAAGTATTCTTTTGCCAATTATTTCCAACGAAGAATGCATACTGATGAACAAGTTCGTTTCCCGTCATTGACCTTTCAGAGCATACCTTTGTTACAGATTAGTTACTTACATGTTCCACAACCCTTACAAGTTTTTTTTCGAAATGATGTGGAAACAGTCACTTCATAGGTTCCGTGTACATCATTAGTGTTAACCCTAATGAACACATTACTTTTAGTCTTACTCAAGTCATCTACACTTGGATTATTTTTAGCTTTTTAATTTTTTATTTAGTAGAAGTTCGTCAATGGAATAGGAGGAGACTTCTACGAAAAATTACCTGTGGGACATTTTAAGTTATTGGACAAATGAACAAAAATTTTTGTCGCCGCATACTGATCTTTATGAGACACTGGGTAACGAAGGTCATTTTTTCCGCTGGTGTTGTAGGTGTGGACACCAGTATTCTTCTCAAACTGAGGGTTATTTATGACTAATTTCTTTAACGAAAGTATGTGTTGTGATGTTGCAGTTAAAATGCCTACCTCCTCGAAGAGGTACCTGTATCAAGACTGCGGGTGAGCACATTTCTTACTGCTCGATTTTGTGCAATGAATACTTTCTAAGTGAGGAGTTGCCCAGAAAATTATTCCAAGAGTTTATTGGATGGAAATACACAAAATGTGAGGAGGTTGATTAGTTTGTTTCCAAGGCTAGCAATTATATGAAGAGCACAAGTAGTTGAACTTAAGAATTTGAAACGCAATCTCGCGTGGTTCTTCCGGTTCAAGTCTTCATCAGTATGTACACCCAAAAATTTGGAGTATTCTACCATATTTCTTGACTTGTTCATGTGCTACATCAACTGTTGGTATGAAACTTGTGCACAACTGAACAGTTTTTTTGTTTTTTTGTTTTTTTTGTCAAAATCATGAAAGTCCATTTTCAGAGAGCTACTTAGTAATTCTTCGAAAAACAACATTGTCTTCTAGTACGATTTATTACAAAACTAGTATTATCTGCAGAAAGTGCCAATTATGCTCGTTGAATGTTACGGGGAGGGTCATTCACATTTGTAACGTTAGTGGACTCAAAATTGAACCCTGTGGGACTTCGTGATTTCTCCCCAATCACTAAAATTTTCTACCTTTCCAACATCGTTTGAAATCTTCAGCACAACTTATTGTATTTACTTTCATATATGCTTTTTCTCTAGCATGCTGCTACAATAAGAAGTAACCATCGCTCTGCAGTGCAGTGCACGAACAGAAGGCATCACCTCAATGATAAATAAATTGAAATAATCTGAACTCACACTATATAGCTGAAACTGGTATTACACACCTTATCTCCGCGGCTAAGTTAAAGAGCTATCTGTTAGGCAACTCCTCCTACTGCACTGTAGACTGTCTTCACAAAGACTTTTATGATCTAGGCTAGTTTATAATTAGAATTAGTGCCTCAAGACAGTGATTTGATTTCACGATGTTGCACTTAAATAAAATGTACATCTGACTTCTTTCCACATCCCAGAGAGTGCTCTCCATGGAATACGACTCACCGTTGACATTACTGATCATCCTGACCTCCGTAAGTGAGTAGAAGGGAAAAAAAGAAGTCGTAACACCTAGTGCAGTGGGAAGTACCCAATGTCCCATGCACTCCAAAACGTTTTGTAGGGTCTGGAACGTATAACGACGACAGCAGAAACCGTAAGCAACGTGGCGACGGCATATCTTCCTGCAAACAGTCTGAAAGGACAACCTGTCAGGTAATTGCTCAGCTCCACAGCGTGGCGGTTGCTATGGTTACCCGGCCACTGCAACAGCAGCTGAGAAAAACAGCCGACGGGTAGCGACGAAGTGCTCCGAACCTCTCCGGTGGGGAATTCGATTAATGCTGCGCCGACCTTGAAGGTGGCGACAAAGGGGGCGATAGGTAGGGGAATCTAACAAAACGACAGGTACAGGCAGACCAAGGACATCGTTTTTCAGTGCTCGCACCGCCAATGTGCAACAAGAATGCAACAGGTACCTAAGAAACCCTGGGGCTGAGCGAAAAAAATACATATTGCGACAGAAAAACTGCAATGGTCACGAGTTTGCGCACAAAACCACGAAGATATAAACATGACCGAATATGCAAGGAAAGTTCTGTTTTCATTCGTCAGTTGTCAATTACAGCGATTGGGAAGAAAAGTTGCTTTTTCGTGAAGCAGCATTTCAACCGAAAGGTTACTACATAACTATAACAAAAGTAAATACACTCAAGGAACATCACTGGCAAAGATACTGATGTTAGCACCGCTGGAGAAAGAGGCTCAATAGATGATTATACTCAATACTTACAGCTGTTAGCTCAGATTTTTATCATAATTTAACTACAGATCCTGTGAAAAAAATACTGTGCCCAATGGCTGGCAAGTCTCTTTTAAATCACCATAAATATAAAACTGCACATTCCATGACACAGAAACTTAGCTATAATTATACCACAACATCAATAAGCCACAACTGGACCCACTCGCCTCATGAAAATATCTGTATGTGACAGTTTTTAATGATACGAGGCGTGTTTTTTAAGTAAGTACGGTTTTGAAATTAAAAAAGACGTGCTAATATATCTCAATAATTTTATTTTTACATGAAAGCATGACGCCATTACAGTCTGATTCTTCCTTGTTTACGTTGTGTACTGAGTGTTTATGATGCCTCTTATAATCTTGAGACCCGCCGACTGTGAAGTACGGGCTGTTATAAGACGTCTTAGTGCTAAAGACCTAAAAGCGATCGATATTCATCGTGAGATCTGTGCAGTTTACAGAGAAAACATTATGAGTGATGGAATAGTAAGAAAGTGGGTGAGAGCATTTATAGATGGCCGCACAAATGTGCATGATAAACAACGGAGTGGGCGTCCTTCGGTCGCTAATGAAAGTTTGGTGCAGGCTCTGAGCACTATGGGACTTAACTTCTGAGGTCATCAGTCCCCTAGAACTTAGAACTACTTAAACCTAACTAACGTAAGGACAACACACACATCCATGCCCGAGGCAGGATTCGAACCTGCGACCGTAGCGGTCGCGCGGTTCCAGACTGTAGCGCCTAGAACCGCTCGGCCACTCCTGCCGGCCTTTGGTGCAGGAAGTGGACAATAAGGTGAGAGAAAACAGACGCTTTACGATTTCCTCCTAGCGCGATGACTTTCCTGATGTTTCTCGTAGTGTTTTGTATGACATTGTGACCGAGCACTTCAATTACCGAAAACTGTGCGCACGTTAGGTACCGAAAATGTTGACGGATGTGCACAGAACCGAGCGTTTACACAGTGCATTGACTTTCCTTGGGCGGTACCACAACGACGGTGATGATTTCTTAAGCCAAATTGTTACGGGGGATGAAAAATGGGTGGCCTACGTCACACCAGAATCAAAGCAACAGTCCATGGAAGTTGAGCAAGGGCATCGTTTGGCTGCAAGACAACGCCCCTTCGCATGTGGCGAATCAGACCAAAGATCTCGTCATTCTTTTCGATGGGAAACTCTAGATCATCCTCCGTACAGCCCCGATCTTGCGCTCAGTGTCTACCATCTGTTCCTGCACTTGAAGAAACACCTCGGCTGTCAGCGTCTTCAAGACGATGACGAAGTCAAGACAGTGGTGATGCAGTGGTTAAGAAGTCAGCCGGCCGCGGTGGTCTCGCGGTTCTAGGCGCGCAGTCCGGAACCGCGCGACTGCAACGATCGCAGGTTCGAATCCTGCCTCGGGCGCGGATGTGTGCGATGTCCTTAGGTTAGTTAGGTTTAAGTAGTTCTAAGTTCTAGGGGACTGATGACCACAGCTGTTAAGTCCCATAGTGCTCAGAGCCATTTGAACCATTTTATTTAAGAAGTCAGGCGGCAGACTTCTATGAGGGGGGTATTAAAAAACTGGTACAACGTTATGACAAGTGCCTCAATATTGACAGAAATTATGTATAAAAGTAGATTAAGATGTAGGCTTTCATGTAGGAATAAAATTACTGAGACATCTTAGCACCTCTTTTATTAATTTCAAAACGGTACTTCTTAAAAAATACGCCTCTTATTAAATGGAATCGATCACATTCACTCAATCATAGGTAAGGCAGGTGACATATTGTGGTTGTTTGGCAGAATATTGGGGAAATGTAATTAGCCTACAAAGGAGCTTTCTTACAAAACACTTGTGCGCCCCCTCTTAGAATATTGCTCGACTCACGGGGATGCTTAATGTGTACAAAGGAGGGCGGCACGTATGATCACAGGTTTGTAGAACTCGAAACCAAGGCTATAACTAGCAGATAGAAACAATTTATTGTCGCGAAAGACTAGTTACTAAGTTTGGGAAGAGTAGAGGTATTCTTTAGCCGGCTACGTATCGCCTCCCGTAAAGCCGTGAAGAGAAGGCTAGACTAATTACGGCGCGCACAGAGGCATTTAAGCCGTCTATTCTTCTCGTGCTCCAGCCGCGATTGGTACACAAAGGAACACTACCATGTGGAACCACGTTAAGTACCCTCTAGCGCGCTTTACTGTAGAATTTAAGTCTGGTAAATAAAATAAAAACAAGAAAAAATGTTTGTTGCGTTAACAACTCCTTACTTCTCGACATAACCTCCTTTGAGGGATATACATTTGGTACAATTATCCTCCAGTTTTTTCATCCCATAGGAAGTTATGTTTTTTCAAACTAGCTAAGGTTCAAGCTAGAGAATCTGGGGCTGCCAAGTTTGTTGAATAGGATGGACGAGCAAACAGTTCAGAGCGCAATTTTCCAAGCAATCTATGAGGATCATTCCTTGGGAATCCAAAATTGTTTCCTCGGTGCACTTTTACCAGCCTTTGTCCATCGTTTTGACTACCGTTTTGACTGGCGTGTAATGATGTGTGTGTGAATTCCTAAGGGACCAAACTGCTTAGGTCATCGGTCCATGTAATGATGGTACCATGTTTCATCAAGTCACAAATCGGCGCAAAAAGTATTGCAGATTGCGATTAAATAACGCCAGACAATGTGTTGTGCCGGATACAGTTTTGGTCGCCTATGAGCAATAGCGGCACCCACCTCGCAGACAGCTTTTCGAAGTCAATTCTCCGTGTAGGATGTTATGCACTCCCTCTGCTGAGATGCCTACAGTCTCAGCGATCTCACGAATTTTCATCTGGCGGTCTCTCATTACTACATCATGGGTTCTGCCACTATTTTCCTTTGTTGTCACCTCAACTGGGCGGCCGGAGCGCGCTTCGTCTTCAGTGCTTGCCCAACCTAGTTTAAATTCATTAATCGAATAAATAGTTCCCAATGATGGTGCAGTCAGCGTGAACCTCATCCATTTCTGTTCTGATTTGTGCGACAGCCCAACATATGAAATGAAAATGTTTAGTAACACCACGAAACACGGTTTTCCCCATTTTCAGTCGCAGGGCTGACATACTGATCAATTCAGATTTTGTCAACAGGGAACTGTACACTACAGCTTAGCAACCGTGAAAGAGTAACAAAACCATTCTATTCTATCATCGAAATTTGCCAGAGTTATCAAACCATCCTCGTGTAGAAATAAAATGTTTCTGGGTTTCACTAAAACATAGCCTTAAGCTCACCACATTCCCCTTTCGTCCGGCATGATATTTTGTAACACCAGAATATTTCAGTAAGAGTAACAAACTCCCCCTCCCCCCCCCCTCTCTCTCTCTCTCTCTCTCTCTCTCTCTCTCTCTCTCTCTCTCTCTCTCTCTCTCAACACCCAACGTCCCTACTGCAGTCACTTCGCCGAGTCAGACATGACCTCCACGCGGCCCGCCGACGGGAGTTCGTTTCATTCAAATCGTTTCGTGTAAGCCTGAAGCTTGATTAAATTCCCCACAGCAGACTTCCAGTCCAGTTTCCAACTTCAACGGCCTCACCGCGCCGCGCCGAGAGAAACCCTCGTCAAATCAAATTTGATAGCACACAGTGGTTTGATAACCTAGCGTCGGGTACAGTACAAAAACTCCCATTTTATGCTACTTTTCTTCTTGATAAGCTACTTTATTTTCTGCCAGTCTTTAACGTAATAAATAAGAGTCTGAAAACCTGATCAGGTATGAATGTACCAGATGCACTAATCATGAATGGAAATCAAAACATGAGTCGATGTCAAAGGATACCAGAAAAGTAATTCTTCAAGAAATTACCAGTAACCCATGTTTTGAACACGGAAGGTACACTAGTTGAGGAGGGCGTTGAGAGAGCCTGTTTCCGATGCTGTTCATGATGTACCACGAGTAAGCAGTAAAGAGAGTCAAGGAAAAAATTCGAAAGATGTTTAATAGTCAGAGAGGAGAAACAACTTTGTAGTTTGCCTATGACATTGTAATTTTGTCATAGACGGCAAAGAACTGGGAAGAACGGTTGAAGAAAAAAGATCATGTTTTTGGAAAAGAAGTTATAAGGTGAACATCAACAGAGGTGAACCAAGGGTAACTGAATTTAGTCGAACTGAATCAGGCGATACTCAGCGACAAATTAGGAAATGAGACGCTAAAAGCAATATGTGACTTTCGTTATTTGGGCTGGCCGAAGTAGAGAGGATTATAAAATGCAAGAAAAATATTTATGATAGAGAGATACTTGTTAACATCGAGTATCAGGTTAAATGTTTGTATGCGTTTTTTTACGGCATTTGTCTGAAGTGCAGCCTTGTACAGAAATAAAAAGAAACGGACAGAATCTTTCGAAATGTAGTGCTCCAGGTGAATGTTTAAGATTATATGGATATATCGAGCACTAACGAGGAAGCACTGAGATTAATTTGAGCTAATACATTTATGGCTTTACTTCAGTGAAAGAAGGGTTAGTTTGATAGGACACGTTCAGAAACATCATTAAAATATGTGCATGTTTGTGTGTGTGTGGGGGGGGGGGCGGAGGGGAGGGGATAAATTCTGTAGCAAGAGACCAAGGACTGAATACAACAGGCAGGTTCAACTGGATGTAGGCTGCGACAGTTATTTGGAAATTGAGACGCTTGCACCCTACAACACGACTGGCCGATTATGTGGGCAGCAAGGTATACTGACGAGATCAACACGGTTTTCGTCCTGCAGTACGCTGACAGCTTCACAGATTCTTCCCTTCTGATCGATGATAATTTTAGTCTCAGAGACATGCATTTGGCGGAAGGTATACTACAACATGGGTTTATCACACTAACGCCCTGCCAGAGTGCAGCCAGACTTCCCTTAAACGTTTCTGTGATTCGTTTACAAGGATCGTTGAGGCATGTTTCATCTTGACCAGCAATTTCGGCAACTGCTCAGTATCTCATTTTTTTTTTTTTCCAGGGAAGGCCTAGTGCTCCTAGAAAGTGATTGTATGCACGCAACGTAGGTGCGAAGCAGAGTTGTCTGCTCGCTCGGACCACATCACTTATTACTCGACATTAATCATGGTTGCTTTGCCTGTTCTTGAGCTCTAAGATTGACGGAAAAAATTATACTCACGAGTAAGTATACACCGGAGACCGACAGCAACATTTTGCAAAGAGGAAGGGGGAGGACTTTCTATAGGACTAGGATCTGAGTCTAATGTTTATAAGGCAGTGATGTTACGTTTCCCTTGGATCTGGCTCCACAGCCGGCGACATCTAGAAGGCACGGCAGTCCGGGCTACAGACTATGGTGAATTTTCCGTTACAATCCCCTTCCCCACCCTTTTAAAGCAGACGTCCTATTTGAGTTTCCCATAATCGGCGTGTAAAGTGTGCTGTAGGCGAGTCTCATAATACATGCTGACTGTTGAGGTCGGGATCGCTTAGAATAGAACATAAGAGTTTGGTTTGATCTTCAGTTGACTTCATGTCTCCTCCCTTGCTCCCAGCAGTATCATCAATATTGTCAGAAGTCGTGGCAAGAAGCAGCATATTCTCCCACAGATGACATTGTCCGCATGTGAGTTAAAAGCAGTCCTTTCTGCTTCTCAGGCCTGAATGATTAAACGTCTGCGGCAGAACAAGGGGCTCGCAAAATCTGGTGGCGTAAGAACGGTAGACCTTCTGGAGTGAAAGTCTCGTTTCCATATTGGTACTGATTTCTTAGTTTGAAAGTTAGCTATCTACATTTATCGATAAAGTATTTGTTCCAGCATGCAAGACTTGCAAGAATTGCGAGTAGTGTACTCGCTCACGGGCGTAATATTGCTAAGCTGTTTTTTCCGATTTTTGTAGCGAACTGTACGCGCACGATGTTGATAGGAAGAGGCATGTAATCGATTGTGGAGTCATCAGTTAGTTCGAGGTGACGTTTAAATTAGTATTATATCGGCGAGGGTTCATTACAGTCAATAAATTGCAATGGTATAAGCAGAACACTGAAGTGCTGTCGTCTGACTCTTGGCGTAACGCAGGTTTGATGCACTACCCCGTTCTCTCTTTGTGGACATTATCCTTGGAAGTTTTGCGGATCATGTCGGAGGAGGTGTAGTGGCTGGTAACTGCGTACGTTTTCGATTCCAATGCTTGGATTTCGTAGAGTTTCTCAATGTAGTTTGATTACTGTATCGTACTTATTATGGCTAATTGAAGAGTGCCTATTTTAGCCCCGTCTCTTGGCTTATAGTGAGGCTGGCGAATACGTACGCCAGCGATGGAAAGTTACATGGCCTCCTGATCAGTGAAATGGTGTCTGATATGTCAATAGTTTGTGTGAACTCAGTGCAGTAAAGTAGACCGACGTCGAAACTTAACAGAATGGCAGAAAGGAACTATCGTGGCTCGAGGTGACCATAACCACACCGTGAATGATGTTGCCCAATTTGTTGATGTATGAACGCGAATTGTCCAATGAGTCAACAAGGAATGGTATACAACTCGTGGGCATTTAAGACTAACAAAGAACGGAGACCGTAAAAAAAAAAAACTGGCAAACAGGGACAGGAGATGAGTGTCACAACTTGTCAACGACGAACTGACAAGTATTGCTGGTGTGAATGAATGCAGGTTAATGTCAACAGGTTCCGAGCAGACATGGCTAAAGACAGCGAATGCAGGGGACTACTGGAGTCATATCTAGCAAAAAGCTGTTATTCACTGTGACACGTAAAGTTTTATGTCTTCAATGGGCCAAACACCACAGAAAGTGGACAGTAGCTGACGAGGCATGTAGTGTCGTGCGACGTGTCACGAGTTTGTCTATCATTAAATGATGAAAGCAATGTTTGGACGTGCGGCTCAATGAGGGTGTAGTTCATCTCTGAAGTAGTTTTGTACACTTCTGAGGGTTTTTTCGTAACATTTTTTGCACTCGCCCGCATTCAGGTTACAGTGATGTTTATTCGACGTTCTTTGTGACGAAGTATTATCCTTTCTTCTGCATGTTCAAGGCGAGTTTGCAGTGGAGATTCTTATTTCCCTAGATGTGCACAGCAGTGTTGACAGGATAGCAAGCATACATCCCTGCTTTGACCAACATTCAGATACCCCCTCGCTCCTCGACTGCCTGGCTACATTAGCCGATCTTAATCTCTCAGAAAATGTCTGGGACTATCTGGAACAGCGGATGAAAAGTAGTAATCTGCATCCTCGCCATTGGTAGATCTACGGTGAAACGTCTGTTGGATTCCTTTCATGTTAATTTCTTAAATCTGTTGTCATTTACGGCATAAATTCCGCTTCTAAATTTACTGTGGTGTTTCCGACTATCTGGGAGGAGACTGAGCAGTGGAACGTGTTACTTTTACACATAAACAAGAAAGATCTGTCACACTACTACACTTTAAAACACAGTTTATATGTAATTCATGTCACACAGTCTCATACGGAACCTACATTCGCTTTCTTTTATATGATAAGATACTGTCATCCCCCTTCCCTTCTGTGTGAAAGGATGAATGAGCAAATGTATTTCTAGTTGCATGCTTGATGGTAGCAGACAAGCCTGTCTGCTAGAGAACAGTAGGACCAACGTCTGAACAGGTAGCTACACTTTCTAAAAGCAAAGAGGTTTGTATGGTCCCTTCCGTCCCTTGTCATGATGGTATAGGAAGCTGCCTCTCTGGTCACTTCCGTTTGTATCTGTGAAGCACCCTCGGTAGGGGCCCACGCCAGTCTGTCCGCGGCGAGCGTCTGAAATGGTAAGATCTCCGGCTAAGCGCGTCTCTGCTAAGTCCGTAGGATTGAAAATTTAATCACCTTTATTTCAGGTTTAGATCTAAAATATCTAATGTTACCTTAAATTGCAGCACAGTGTAATTCGAGTGTGAAGTTCAGAATATCTTCCAACAGTTGCTTTGTCACTACTTTCTGAGTAAAGTGGAACCACGTGTTGATGATCCGTAACTCTAATATCATCAATCTTAAATGCGAATGTGCGTGAGATTATAACGTCTCGTCTTGACAATATTTTTCAATATAGCAACTTTTCTTTATGTTCAACCCACGTGGGGTGTACTTTGTGAGACCACTACCACGTGCTTATACAATTGTTTGACCCATCAGGTTAATAGTAAGACGATAGTAATCAGTTCGAGGTTTTTCTTTTGTAATTTGCGTTTCGTTGTAATTTATTTTAATTATCAAAATTATTGCGGAGTTACACACTCTGTGTAAACCAAGTTGACCACATGAAGCATGTGGTGTAATCATCAAAATAGCCCTCAGCTATTCTTTTCGGGAAGATTTCACAGAGAATTAGTATGAATTTAGTATATCAGTGTGTGGTACGTTCATGACGGACAGGATTGCACTACGACCGTAACTTCTTTGGGTGAAAATTGAATCGGTTGGTTGTGGTTAATTTCCTCTTGCATATGTTTCAACGTTCTTCGTGTGTTATTTTATGAATGCAGTGTTGTATGCAGTCTCCCAATCTTGGCTCCATATTTGATGTGTTCCGTAAGATTACAAACTTACATTTTCACAATCCTAAATAAGGCACCAGTTTAGTTATGAATCAAGTTTAATATGCTGAAATTTTAACGGAACGATGATCAATGTTAAAATAAATGTCCAAATATAAACTGATTTATTTTTTTTAATTTAAATTCTCTTTATATATATATATATATATATATATATATATATATATATATATATAATCACCGGTTATCGTAAGATGACTATTAAAAGATTTTAATGAATTGGGAATTTGGTAAGCTAGACTGGATACCTGGTGAAACAGTTGCTCAGTAATGCAAGGTTAACTTCCCCAGATATCTCACAGCTTTTAATCCGCTTTTATTGTCTTGAATATCAGCACCGCTTTCAGAACAACTTAACGCATCAACATTACAACGGAATGTAATCATCAATAAATTGCTTCTTCTACACATTGCATACCTGAAGTAATTTTTGAAATCTCTTCCTCGCTTAAGTGAGGGTATCATAAAAACTACACTGTTTTAGCACAGTGTCTGACTTCTTCCTAGCCGACACTTATGCCTAGTGGCTCCGACCGCATCCGCCGTCAACGCTGCTCACCTACCATGTTGCAACTCGGGCCGCCGCGGCTAACGAACCGCGAGCAGCTTCCCAGGAGACAAAAAAATGGTTCAAATGGCTCTGAGCACTATGGGACTCAACTGCTGTGGTCATAAGTCCCCTAGAACTTAGAACTACTTAAACCTAACTAACCTAAGGACAGCACACAACACCCAGCCATCACGAGGCAGAGACAATCCATGACCCCGCCGGGAATCGAACCCGGGAACCCGGGCGTGGGAAGCGAGAACGCTACCGCACGACCACGAGATGCGGGCCCCAGGAGACAGCGGTCGCTGCCCTGTCGCTGTCAACAGAAGTAACAGTGCACACCTCTGCAGATCTACTCGAAGGCCAGTGCCTCTGCGTACTTTCCTTCCTAAATTGCTTTCTTTGGGTGTTTTTACAACCGTAATCAGTGAAAAGGTTAGTTGACTTAGTTCCACAGTGGATCATCCACATAGACGGCGGGCAGGCTAAACGGGTTTTCGTACGAGCAGAAATTTTGCGCCGCGTCGTCCGTAATGTGCCGGGCGTAGTCCGTCGCCCCCTCGACAGTGGCGAAATAGTGAAGGTGTTAGCCGACAGAGCGCAATACGTAACGCGACAGCGCATTACTTAAGGCGTGACAGGCCAACTGTTTATGGACGCGTCTACTGCGTTGTGTGCTGCGTTCTAGCGAAGCTATTGCTGAAAGTAAGCTACAATTCGGATAAAAAACGGCTATGAAGTGCGCTAAAAAGCAACAAGTGCATATCAGTACCAAGGAACATAAACTGTTAATCGACGCTGCGTCAAAAATACAGGGTGTTTCAAAAATGACCGGTATATTTGAAACGGCAATAAAAACTAAACGAGCAGCGATAGAAATACACCGTTTGTTGCAATATGCTTGGGACAACAGTACATTTTCAGGCAGACAAACTTTCGAAATTACAGTAGTTACAATTTTCAACAACAGATGGTGCTGCGGTCTGGGAAACTCTATAGTACGATATTTTCCACATATCCACCATGCGGAGCAATAATATGGCGTAGTCTCTGAATGAAATTACCCGAAACCTTTGACAACGTGTCTGGCGGAATGGCTTCACATGCAGATGAGATGTACTGCTTCAGCTGTTCAATTGTTTCTGGATTCTGGCGGTACATCTGGTCTTTCAAGTGTCCCCACAGAAAGAAGTCACAGGGGTTCATGTCTGGCGAATAGGGAGGCCAATCCACGCCGCCTCCTGTATGTTTCGGATAGCCCAAAGCAATCACACGATCATCGAAATATTCATTCAGGAAATTAAAGATGTCGGCCGTGCGATGTGGCCGGGCACCATCTTGCATAAACCACGAGGTGTTCGCAGTGTCGTCTAAGGCAGTTTGTACCGCCACAAATTCACGAAGAATGTCCAGATAGCGTGATGCAGTAATCGTTTCGGATCTGAAAAATGGGCCAATGATTCCTTTGGAAGACATGGCGGCCCAGACCAGTACTTTTTGAGGATGCAGGGACGATGGGACTGCAACATGGGGCTTTTCGGTTCCCCATATGCGCCAGTTCTGTTTATTGACGAAGCCGTCCAGGTAAAAATAAGCTTCGTCAGTAAACCAAATGCTGCCCACATGCATATCGCCGTCATCAATCCTGTGCACTATATCGTTAGCGAATGTCTCTCGTGCAGCAATGGTAGCGGCGCTGAGGGGTTGCCGCGTTTGAACTTTGTATGGATAGAGGTGTAAACTCTGGCGCATGAGACGATACGTGGACGTTGGCGTCATTTGGACCGCAGCTGCAACACGGCGAACGGAAACCCGAGGCCGCTGTTGGATCACCTGCTGCACTAGCTGCGCGTTGCCCTCTGTGGTTGCCGTACGCGGTCGCCCTACCTTTCCAGCACGTTCATCCGTCACGTCCCCAGTCCGTTGAAATTTTTCAAACAGATCCTTTATTGTATCGCTTTTCGGTCCTTTGGTTACATTAAACCTCCGTTGAAAACTTCGTCTTGTTGCAACAACACTGTGTTCTAGGCGGTGGAATTCCAACACCAGAAAAAGCCTCTGTTCTAAGGAATAAACCATGTTGTCTACAGCACACTTGCACGTTGTGAACAGCACACGCTTACAGCAGAAAGACGACGTACAGAATGGCGCACCCACAGACTGCGTTGTCTTCTATATCTTTCACATCACTTGCAGCGCCATCTGTTGTTGAAAATTGTAACTACTGTAATTTCGAAAGTTTGTCCGCCTGAAAATGTACTGTTGTCCCAAGCATATTGCAACAAACGGTGTATTTCTATCGCTGCTCGTTTAGTTTTTATTGCCGTTTCAAATATACCGGATATTTTTGAAACACCCTGTATATTCTTGCCTGTTTTTCTGAGTTTCGCATAGGTCTGGTAAAAGTAAGCCTCTCCTTCATCGTCCATCAGCAAATACAGAAGTTTCGTGTTCCTTTCTCCCACGCAATCAAAAATACTGTACAGTGCTGCAACACTTTGCTTGAAGTACAGCACTTGCCCAGTTCGCGTGGCACAAAATTCGTACTCCTAGGAAAACGTGGCTTTCGGTAGTTACGAATGTAGAGTCCTGGAGCAGCGTTCAGGACACGCTGGGGCGCACGTTTGCCTTGTTCTGATTTAAGCGAGGTAGCTTGTCTCTTACGAACAGGCAACCAACTTGTTTTGTTTTAGGGTGCAAAAGCAACTAGGGTCATGCGTGCCCATGTCAGAACTGTAGAACATGAAGGCAGAAAGAGGAGTTAAAATCGACTACACTTTAATCCCAATCGACGGAAGAAAAAGACAGCTAAAAACATGGACGTGGAGAAAGGTCTATAAAATACATCACGGAGGTCCTGAACTATAGATTAAATGCATATAATTGATGTAAATCGCGGTCGACAGCCAGCGCGTTGTTAGCTAAAATGTCCGAGAACTCGCATGGCATCCAACTTGCTGTTCGTGCTTTGACAATATCACGCAGTTATTAGTACTTGCAAGCCGTCTTTGATACACTTCGTGCTTTTTTGTAACGGGTGGCGAAATGGAGGAGTTGGGGGATGGCGAGGATCCAGACGCAGAGAGATGAAGCGATCCGCTCTACATTGAACGTTCACGCGTCCTTTCACGCTAGAGACGAAGAGCTTCGCCTTTGACTCACTGCGGCAGTCGTCCAGCCAGATGGGTGCCTTCTAGACGGTAGGCTGGGAGCAGCTCGCCGCCAGCCACTGTGCGCAGTACTGATACGTATCGTCAAGTCAGCGGCTCGATCGTTTCTGCCTACTGCCCACTGTTTTACATTAATGTACAGTTTCGTAATAGTTGCCTCTAGTGATAGAGAAAACAGTGACTATACTCGATATATACAGTTTCATGGCGGAAGTACACAGTAGGCCAGTAATGTGGCACTGTTCTACAGCTGTCTGCGAAACAAATTTTAAATGGGTGAAGCTTGTAATGAAATGAATTATACAACTGGAATTTTGACACCTTGAAACCACAGGAGAAGAAAATGAAACACAGGTACTTGAACCGCTTTTTAATAGTCTCTAGGAAGGTATTTGCCGAATAATCTTGTATAACTCGTGTATTCTACTGCATTCCTTTCCGTGTGCAGCAACAAAAACAAGTTGAATTTTGAACCTGATCGTACAATTTTTAATGCTTAAATGAGCGAAGACTGGCATTCGCGTTGTCCAGCACTGCCGACTAAGTAGTCTATCAATCTTGTACAGTGCTCGTTGCGATCTGAAAGCATTTTGTAGCACAGCCAGACATCGTATCTTTAAAATTATAGCACTGCAACGTATATCGGAATTTTACTCTGCTTCGAGTGCGAACAAATTCGTGAAGCAGGACGCAACGTAATACGATGGAGACGTTCCCTCCTTGTCCGCGCCTCCGAGCGTTCGTGGCGTCGCGCGAAGTCATACTCGGACTGCGACCTAAATCCACATACTCTAGGACATACTCTAACAAAATTTTCTCAAGGACCCCCTCATCGAGAATGATTGGTACCTTGTCATATCACAGTATAAAGTACCTAAAAAAGCCAAATTAAGCGTCTTATTATACGTTTTCTATTTTTGGTACTTAGAAAAATCATTGACATATTCATTATTCAAAAATCAGCTGCAAAGAGGCAGCGCGCGCAATCTAACGTCATACAGCAGAACTATTTGCCTCTATCTAATTCTAGTTTTGCTCTAGAGTGTGCTAGTGTCAGTTGGCTCTAGGAAGACGCTAGACGCAGAAGTTAGCGTTCGCCAAAGCTCTTCTCATGCAGGAAGTGGCCAAAACAAAAAATCTGTTATCATACGAAATATATTTAAAATATTTTTTATTCTAATAGCATCCTGCTGACCCCTCTGGCATAGCTCGCGGACCCCTGGGGGGCCGCGCGCCACCTGTTGGGAACCACTGCTCTAGGAGATGTGTCCAGGGCGGAACAAATTACGGGGCATATTGCTCCGCAAACTTATTCGGATACAGGCACGGATCTTATCTGTGCATTGCTACTCAAACTCACCAGCCTTGCTTTGACCCCGGAAACAAGCTTAAAACAGTCGTTACTTCTATACCTCTCATTAAGGCTTTCAGAATCTCTCAGATCGTTAGACCACAGGTACACGTAGACTGTGCACATCCCTATCTCTATCATCTCAGACTTCGAAACGAACATTTAAGGCACGTGACGGAGGACAAAGAGCCGAGTATTTCTCATGTCTGTCTGAAATCGAACAATGATTTCAAGACTTCAACGACTTTTAGTATTTGTAACACACATGCAGTAATGAATTTTACCCAATTTCTTCGAAATTTCTGATGTTATTGCGATAGTTTTAGTTTTTACATTTGACCGGGCGAGACGGTAAAAAACAGTTTGAAATATTGTATTGACAGCTTTTTTAAAAGTGATGGAATAATAGTTCTTTAGTGAATTGCTGAAGTTTTTGCACTGTCCGTCATTCAATCCACTGATTCAACTAGAAAAGAAGACAAAATATCAGTCTGGCAGGAAGCATTTACTTTACTGACGATTTATCAAACTGTGTGTGGAATGTTTTACATGTATTATGCTTTTACAAGACATGGCTTTCGTTTCAACCAATAATGTCCGCTATTTAGACAAATAAGCGTTTACGTTTTATGATTTCTGACTAATCCTGTCGAGATGCTGGAATAATATCAAGATAGAAAACTTAACGTATCAGATAACGTTGACTCCAGACCTAATTCTTGCAGTGAGGTAGATATTAACATTCTGTCGTCTCAAAATATTCGTCCATCATCGACTTTTAGATCGGAGAACCAACGTATTTTTACGAGATAGATATAATGACTCTTATCATTCAGTTCGTAATATTTAGACACAAATACACTCAAACAGATCAATCGCATCTGCCTGGTAACGATACAAGCCTTAGCATCAGCCTGTAAATTCACTTTATTTCGAAAAACGTATTCCCAATATTTTGTTTTGAAATAATTTTACCTATAGAATGAAATATTACTTCCCTCTATATATCTTTCGTCGCAACCGAACACTGCACAACATTTCACCACTATAATGAAGAAACTTTTACTAAAAATACCACAATCACGATAAAAAAATAAACTGAAAATTGAGTATTCCAGAAGTCGCCTGCAAATGCATGTCGCCACTAGCCAACTAACTGTTCGAGATGTTTGTTTCGGTATAATGACGTCATGCACGGTCTCAACTCAGATCCCACCCCCTGGATTCGAAAATTAGCCCTCTACAACCACTACACTGTAACCAACCAAAACATCTCCTCCATAAACAGAACTGCTGAACAGTTCTAATTTGGAAGGGAGAAGGTCAGCACAGATCACCGCACGTTTCCGCTGGAGGAAACGAGTTTTACGGTGTTTCATTAAACATCGACAGGTCCATCCTGATCATTTAACAACACTACCTGGTACCTAGTTGCTCCGCGCTCTACTGCGGAGTCCGTTGGTACTCAGCACGTTTACGCCCTATGTACTGCAGCTACCTACCACCTTGGAACTGAGCAACTGAGCAAGCCTGTTCCCACGCCCGCGCATGGGAATGCACTTCCGGAGACTTTTGAAACTTTCTTCACAGAGAACGACTTCACTGATCACAGACTAATAACATTCCTAACAAATCCTCCTCCTCCTCCTCCTCCTCCTCCTCCTCCTCCTCCTCCGCCCCCCCCCCCCCACACACACACACACTCACGTCCCGGATGGCTCAAAAATTGTCTCCTGCAATCTACGAGGGCTGCCGGCGACTGCTCGATTTAGCCAGCTCCAAGAAATTATTCACATTTAGCATTTCAAACCAATCAGAACTAGAATGAAGACATTTCGTTAGCCATTTCTTGCTCCTGCTAATAGAGCTTTGTGAGATGCTGTTTCCAGACAGAACTTCCGCTGCAACGGATGCCAGAAAACATTGGTTATCATGCGGAAGCACAAACCTTCACGCCAGCCATTTACCCCCCGGCCGCAACCCATTCAGAAGCGTTAGAGAAAGATCAGCCTGTCATCTACCTCCGCCATATACCGGCTTTGGGCACAATAGCCACCTAACGAACACAAAAGCGCTGCAAGGAAATCGTATGATACATGAGGTCTTCCGCAGACTCGAGGGAGGCACTGAAAGATTGGTGATAAATCCGCCCCTTATTGGCTAATATTCCAACTGTTTTCCCTCCAGAATGCACCATCTATACCGCCAAGCAGACCAGGTAGAGCTATCTAGCACAGAGTTCTTGTGGGGATATTCATTAATTAAGTTTTCTTCTAAGATTCGGAAGAGCAATGCTGGAAACTACAAAAGGGCGTTCCTCAAGCAATGTTGAATTATCGTTTAGCTCTTCCTGAAGGGCGCTGCTATACGCCAAGAGAAAACACATTCGTGATAGTCTGTGTCCTCAACGAAATCTAATAGTGAAATACACTTGTCTGCAAAACTTAAGGGCGGGACAGATAGAATAACATGTTAGTAACTATGCGGAAATGAGTGAAAGCGCGGGACCACGTTGCCAAAGGTCTCCCAGTCGTGCACAGAAGGTTGGACTTCACATGGCGTAAGGTCAGTATGACCAGCCCCTCAACATCAGGCAACCGAAGAGACGGGAAAAGGTGTGTGTGTGTGTGTGTGTGTGTGTGTGTGTGTGTGTGTGCGCAGTCGATCAGCGATCAGTAATGGTGCTCTGTGGTGATGTTCTTGATTGCAGCATGACCCAGAGACATCATTTGTATGACTTCGCACAGGGAAGAATCATCGTGAAACTGGAGTAAGGACGGAGTGTGATCAGTTTAGCCCAGGAGTTTGGCATTGCTCTTAGCATAGTTTCACGTTCGTTGGGAGCGTTCCGAAAGAACCACAGGTGTCGCTGCCCGGATAAGGACCACGATCAACTACAGCAGCAGACGACCGCTACATTGTGCAGTTCCACATCGACGGCATCGTTTGCGACAGTGTCAGGCGCACAGTGACTGGATCATCGAGGAGAGATGTCGCGTGCTGTTCTCCGATGTGCCCCTTACACGGCGAGAGGTGGCTACACGTAACATACCCAGGAGAACAGTCGAACAATCTTTATTGTGGCCCAGGTGTTGTGTGGGGAGGCATAGTGTTGGATGGGCGTACCGATCTCCAAATCTTTTAACACTGTGCACTCCCTCACCAGTCAGCATTACTGTGACACTGCAGTCGTACCAATGTGCGTGTTTTTACTTTCATGGATTACAATGTGCGACCGCATCAAACAACGCACGCGGAGCAGTTCTTGGAACGAGAGGATATTCGGGAAATTTATTGGCATAAACGCTCTCCATAGTTGAATTGCAGCACTTCCACATGCACATGCACCAGCAACCATCCAGCCGTTGTCAAGCGCGCTGATGCAGGAATTGAACGTCCCACCACAAGAACTACTAACCGGCCTTGTGTCCGGCTTACGAGCACGCTGCAGAGCATGCGATCTTTCTATGCATGGTCTAAGTTTCACCCAGCTACGTTACTTGGCAGCGACACACCATACGAAAGTAACTTGAAAGGTCTCTATTGGATTCCTTTCATGTTAATTTCTTAAATCTGTTGTCATTTACAGCATACATTTCACTTCTAAATTTACTGTGGTGTTTCTGACTATCTGGGAGGAGACTGAGCAGTGGAACGTGTTACTTTTACACATAAACAAGAAAGATCTGTCACACTACTACACTTTAAAACACAGTTTATATGTAATTCATGTCACACAGTCTCATACGGAACCTACATTCGCTGTCTTTTATATGATAAGATACTGTCATCCCCCTTCCCTTCTGCGTGAAAGAATGAATGAGCAAATGTGTTTCTAGATGCATGCTTGATGGTAGCAGACAAGCCTGTCTGCTAGAGAACAGTAGGACTAACGTCGGAACAGATAGCTACGCTTTCTAAAAGCAAAGAGGTTTGTATTCTTGGTATGGTCCTGTCCGTCCGTTGTCAGGTTGGTATAGGAAGCTGCCAAGTAACGTAGCTGGGTGAAACTTAGACCATGCATAGACCTTTGTATCTGTGAAGCACCCTCGGTAGGGGACCCCCACGCCAGTCTGTCCGCGGCGAGCGTCTGAAATGGTAAGATCTCCGGCTAAGCGCGTCTCTGCTAAGTCCGTAGGATTGAAAATTTAATCACCTTTATTTCAGGTTTAGATCTAAAATACCTAATGTTACCTTAAATTGCAGCACAGTGTAATTCGAGTGTGAAGTTCAGAATATCTTCCAACAGTTGCTTTGTCACTACTTTCTGAGTAAAGTGGAACCACGTGTTGATGATCCGTAACTCTAATATCATCAATCTTAAATGCGAATGTGCGTGAGATTATAACGTCTCGTCTTGACAATATTTTTCAATATAGCAACTTTTCTTTATGTTCAACCCACGTGGGGTGTACTTTGTGAGACCACTACCACGTGCTTATACAATTGTTTGACCCATCAGGTTAATAGTAAGACGATAGTAATCAGTTCGAGGTTTTTCTTTTGTAATTTGCGTTTCGTTGTAATGTATTTTAATTATCAAAATTATTGTGGAGTTACACTCTTTGTGTAAACCAAGTTGACCACATGAAGCATGTGGTGTAATCATCAAAGTAGCCCTCAGCTATTCTTTTCGGGAAGATTTCACAGAGAATTAGTATGAATTTAGTATATCAGTGTGTGGTACGTTCGTGACGGACAGGATTGCACTACGACCGTAACTTCTTTGGGTGAAAATTGAATCGGTTGGTTGTGGTTAATTTCCTCTTGCATATGTTTCAACGTTCTTCGTGTGTTATTTTATGAATGCAGTGTTGTATGCAGTCTCCCAATCTTGGCTCCATATTTGATGTGTTCCGTAAGATTACAAACTTACATTTTCTCAATCCTAAATAAGACACCAGTTTAGTTATGAGTCAAGTTTAATATGCTGAAATTTTAACGGTACAATGATCAATGTTAAAATAAAGTTCTAAATATAAACTGATTTATTTTTAATTTAAATTATATATATATATATATATATATATATATATATATATATATATATATATATATATATATATAATAAAATATATATAATCACCGGTTGTCGTAAGATGACTATTAAAAGATTATAATTAATGTTAGTCTGGTTGGCAATTTGGTAAACTAGACTAGATACCTGGTGAAACAGTTGCTCAGTAATGCAAGGATAACTTCTCCAGATAGCTCACAGCTTTTAACCCGCTTTTATTATTTTGGATATTAGCACCGCTTTCAGAACAACTTAATGCATCAACATTACAAACTTTCCTCCTTAACTGTTGCACAACAGTGTGTTGGAGTTGCAGTTCGTGACTATGTCGTTTTCTAGTCACGATCGCTACGGAAAGGAAACCCGGTGCTGGAGTAATGGAAGTGTATTAGGTCAGGGGACGCGCTGAGGAGCGGGCTGCTCGTACGGGAAGTGCGGGCAAGGCGTGGCGCCAGCCAAAGCACACAGCCTGCTATCGCGCGGCCGCCCTAGGCGAACATTGATTTCCGGCACACGCCGCGCCTTATCTAATCCGTACGCGGTCCACATGTGCTCGCACCGCGCACTGCGTAGCCGGTATGAGGAAACTCTTCCTGGCGCAATATCCAACACTTTAATGTCACTAACTGAAGCGTCTCTTCGAATATAGAGTTTTCATAGAAACACGTTAACAAAAGCAATATTAGGGCAGACACTGTCTAAACAGGAAATAACTATACATTCAAAGAGCAAAGTTGAAAGTTGAGCACAAATTTTTGCATGGTCTAACTCCAACAAATGGCTCTTCCAGAACGGCTACGAATCGAAGAGTGGGAAAAAAATTAGACTAAAGGAAACACGAGGAATGACATAACGATGAAAATATAGGAACCGTAACAGCACATAAAATGGTATGTGACTTGGAATGTGAGGAAGGCATTTTTAAACAAGGGCTAATCAGGAAGTACGTATTAATTACGACGTCGTAAAAAAAAAAAAAAAAAAATTAGCTGCGGTCATTATGAAACCTCGTGATTGTGTTAGCATTCTCTACATATTCGTCCTTCAATGAGGCACATTTTTCTCAACAGTGGATGACTTGGCAGGGGCTTCGATTGTAGAACGCCGCGCGGGATTAGCCGAGCGGTCTAGGGCGCCGCGGTCATGGACTGTGCGGCTGGTCCCGGCGGAGGTTCGAGTCCTCCCTCGGGCATGGGTGTGTGTGTGTGTGTGTGTGTGTGTGTTTGTTCTTAGCATAATTTAGCTTAAGTATCGTGTAAGCTTAGGGTCTGATGACCTTCACAGTTAAGTCCCATAAGATTTCAGACACATTTGAATTTTTTTTTTTTACTGTAGAACTCCGTATTTTGGGTTTTCAGGATCGTCTCACATCGAAAATAAACCTCGTCATCGTTCCACAAATGTGTCATGAAATCTTTTCTCAATCCTAGGAAAGAAAACGTCAATGGGCGCCATGTCACGAGAACACGGGAGGTGATGGCACAATTTGATGGCCCAAAAACGTAGGATGTGTGACAGTATGACTGTGTCCTGCGTAGAATGAGCTGGGGAGTTGTGTTGACTATGTCCCGTAACATCGGACGATTTCGTGGCGTCCTCCAGTGACGACTTGGTCTTTATGAACGTAATCTGTGAGGGCCACAACATGACAGTCTTAAAAAACACTCAGCATCAGCTTGCCTTATATTGGTTGGAACCTGTCCGTTTTCGGCGTTGGTAAATACACGTGTTTCCACTGTTTGTTTTTCTCCTTTGTCTTACAGTCATAACCACACACCCAGCACTCGTCCATGGTGATGATTAGGCAGCTAATGAAGTCAAGAAGTCATCTCTGCTGTCGTAACACAGCTCCAAAATTTCTGCTGCTACGTCGTTTCGGCAAACATTTTTCAGCCGTAAGGGAAATTGTGGAAAAACACGCGGGCTGCGACTTTTGTCATGTTCGAAATATCGTGCAAGAGGTTGAAAACTGATCTACGACTGAATTTTTTTCATCATCGATTCGATTGTGAACGCCCTTCTTCGAACTCCACGGCCTCAACCTCTCTTACGATTCGCCGTTCTCCGCACATATAAGGTTTGCCACTGTCGTTTTTCGCCATTCGGACTTGTCTGACCAAAACTGAGGTGTCTGCGCCATCTAGCGACTGTGTCATAAGATAGTGTGTCGTTGGCGTAGATTTGCACTAACTGAACATGGGTTGCTGCAGCGTTGTTCTCCTTCAAATGCAGAAAACTTACTGACACACGACACTGCACTTTTTCAATGCTGTGTGCCTTTTGTCTTGGTTCCCCTAGCCGCATACTGCGGAGATTTCAGTGTGTAGCTAGATAGACATAAACCAGAAAAGGAACGAAAAGTATGTAACCATCTTTCCTATGTAACTGCTAAAATTTTATGACTACCCCTGGTACACGTATGTAAAACTGTTTTTACAGGGGTGCTATCACCGTGACAGTGAAACCATTGATTTAAACCAACTTCTTTGTCCTAGCGCCTTCGGTCATGATAGATAGGCAGCCGAACTTTCTTCCCCACCACAAATCACATTTTCAGAACGTCGCCTATTTTTAATTAGATTCCGTAAAATGAATGAGGAAAGTATGTTCTAGTCTGCGTGAATGTGTTTATTACCTCATCAGTATGACAAACGAAGCTTCAATAATGCTCGTTGGGAACTAATATGTACATAATTATTACTGCTAAAACCGCAAGGGTGATTGTGTAGTTGTTTAAGCACATTTCGTGACTGGTGGTTTTTGTGGCACGTGCAGCCGTGAAGGCGTTTTCCGCTAGTATTCGGCACATGTGCGACACGCATCGACTGGAATCCCTCCAATTTCCTCTGTTCTTATCTGTTGGCAACTACGTTCATTTTTAAAGTCATCCAGCACTACCACGCCTCCCCTCTCTCTCCCACATTCCAGAATTACTGAAGTTTTTCTTCTTTCTTTTTGACAGTCTGCGGTTCACTATCTAGAAAAAAAAAATTCATCATTCGTAGTTCTACCACTCTACAGGTAAGTCTTTTTCCTGCCAACAAATCTTTCATCTTTCCAAAAGATATTCCATCTCTAGGTACTCTACTTCTTATTTTCCTCCACAAAACTTCAATTTCTTTGTCACTACATGTCGTTAAGTACCTAGAAGATTTTACTTGTTCCAAGATCATTTCCACACAACTGTATTCCGAGTGAAACTTCGTATTTCTCCGAATCCAGGACCGCAGTTTCTGACGACAACGCACTTCACCTCAATAACATTTTTCCAGTTTTCTTGCTGCGTCAGGCTTGAGCGCTAACATCAGTTTTTTGTGACTTCCTGCGACGTCATCGACGTGAGTTGACTTGCCTTAACTGACAGGGTTGTAACCAGTCGTATCTAAAACTGACACCCAGTATGAGTCATAGAGAATTTACGCAGTCGCCAAGGAGTTTGGCTATCCTACCAGAGATTTGGCAGGTACCTGCGAAGAAGGAGCGCAAGTAATGCCCACTAGTCTGTAAATATCTCTCAGCACCGAGTGCCGGCTCCCATTAACCTCTATCCCTGTCGTAGTAACTGTTTCATAGTCTGATCGTAAGAGGTTCCTTGATAACAAAATCTCAGTAGGTCGTCGCACGGGACAACTTTAAACATGATTCTATGCGTATCTGTGAGACTGTGCTGACAAATCGCCCATTCATTCAAATGAACAGTTTCAACTTACATTCTTAGCTAATTGACCATAATTTCGTGCACAAAATTCTGGTTGTTTAATTTTGTCGACGAACGTCGCAAAGTTTCAAACTGATGTTTGCAGCAACCAATTACGGGCGCCATTAAATTTTGTTAGATACGGTTACGCTGCAGTTTGGAGAACCAACAGTAATAACAACATGTAACGTGTTGGTAAGAAAGATATACAGTGATGTGAAGAACAATACACAATCTCAGCGTTAGGATACTAGTATAGTCAACAGCGAACAAGAAATCCTTCGCACAAGTATGTGTCATTGTTTAGTTGTTCTCTTTGTACATCTTTTAAGAAACGACTTGCGATCAGTTAACTTCCGCAATTTACTATCTTCCCCGGCTCCGTTGATGTTTATGTTATTTCATGATCTCCTCAATATAAATTTTATTACTTATGAAGCATCCAACATATTTAGGGCGGCATGGGAGAAGACAATCGGTCGTGATCTTTCACCAGGAATAGCCACGGAATTCACCCGAGCGAAGGAAATTACCGAAAGCCAAGAACAAACAGAGCAGGTATCGATTAGAAAGGGCTCCTTGTAATATAAATCTCAGCCGGTAGATTTTCTTCTTGGCTACTCCCTCTTCAACTTGTAACCCTAGAAAGATACCATGAAGAAATAAGGGGACAGTGGTTCTTGTACCCGTAGAAGCAGCCTCCATTCACTTTCCCGTCAGTGAACTAGAGACGTTCTATAGCTTTGAGTGCTGAAAACCTACTCGGTAACTGGTCACAGAAAATAAACCTTACTCGCCTCTGCCCCATCAAGGCAGTGCGCCATCAGTGTACTGCGGAAAACTCTCTAGAACCGGAGACAGATACCTATTCATCGTTTCTCCGTCCGCCCCCGGTAGCTGAGTGGCCAGTGCGACGGAATGTCAATCCTAAGGGCCCGTGTTAGATTCCCGGCTTGGTCGGAGATTTTCTCCGCTCAGGGACTGGGTGTTGTGTTGTGTTGTACTAATCATCATCGTTTCATCCCCGTTGACGCGCAAGTCGCCGAAGTGGCGTCAAATAGAAAGACTTGCACCCGGCGAACGGCCTACCCGACGGGAGGCCATAATCACACGACATTTTGTTTTATCATTTCTCCGTAGAAATCTGACGTCTCCGAGGCATGGAAATTTCTAGCGTGCGACGAGAAACTCAGCCAATGACCATTACCAAAATGTAAATAGCGAAATGGGTCACGCATTTCACATGCAAATGAGGAGCAGCCTGGACGGCAGCTAGATCGAGGCCTTTCAAGCCCAGGGACGCGGGCCGTTTACGAGACAAAGCTGAACCCCAGGAAGCGTAAAAACAGGCGCCCCGCCGCGAAACAAAACGCTCGCCGAGGCGTGAAGCCTACCACGCAGCCAAGTCGTTCCCTCCAGCTTGCACTGCCTGGGGCCAAAAAACACGAGATGGTAGACATACCTAAACGGAACAAAAGTTATAGCAGCGCTATAAAGGGTGCTCTGCTAGACATTCCCATCCAGTGTTCTCGTCGAATAACCCTCTATTAACTCAGACTAAAATTAGATATAAACTTGGGTTGAATAAAAAGGAGTGGCAAAACGGTTTTAATTCATACGAGACTGTTAGACGTTCACAGTATAAGACGCCGTCAATACAATCACACTTATCTCGATCAGCTTCCCCCACAGAGATGGAAGGCGTCTTCACCGCCAGCGCGTCCATCTCTATCGGTGTCTCGCAAAGACCGCCCTGTAACACGGACGAGGTCGTCTATTGTGTTGTAGAGAATGCCGCGGAGAGTTTCCTTCATTTTGGCGAATAGGCCGTAAAGGCACAGACTCACAACGGGCGAATAAGATGGATGTTCCAGTATCTCCCACGCCCCACATACGCAGGAGCTCTTGCACGGGGTTCACAGTGTGGCATGAAGGATGATGGATTGCAGTCCATCAACGACCAACATACAACAAGGAGTTCAGCTGGCATGCTGCCCAGCGATGACGTCCCGAATACAGCCTGTCTTGAATGACATCCCTGTCATTTCGAAACACCTTCACCCACCTCGCCATCTTACAGTATGGCAATGCTGCATCATCACACTCCTCAAGCATTCCCTGAAAACGATGTTCTGCGATCCGACCAAGTTCCACGTCAATTTGACCCATGCATGTTATTCGGTTTCCTAAACATACAGTTCGGGCGCTTTAACTGGCTTCCCACACTTTCAGACAGCACACATTCCAACTGACTCGAACACAGCCGTTCACGCTCACTGCACTACTTCAACTGACTTTCTGCTATCAAATACAGACAGTACGCATGTCATTGGATGCACGTCCTTCATGTTACGTCAGAGTTGCCACTACTACTTATCCAACCACAGCCCTATAAATGGACAGAGATTAGACAGAAAATCAGAAAAAATTAAGTATTTCCAAGCGTGCGCGCGCGTGTGTGTGTGTGTGTGTGTGTGTGTGTGTGTGTGTGTGTGTGTGTGTGTCAGAACAAAGCGGCCAATACCGAACTCATTTGTGTGAAACACTACTGATACAAGGTGGACGTTACTGGAGGATGCCCAACTTTTAAGTGGTGGCATCTGAAACGCGGTCCCAAATTACTAAATGGATTTGCCACTCTCGCGGCTGCGCCTGAGTAGATGCTCTAATAAAGGAAAAACCGCCGCCTTATACTGAAAAAGCAGATGCTTTCTGGTATCTTAAGGGTATCCCTAGTTGTCGGATGTTTATTATTGCAGGCACACACATCTGACAAGGAATCACCAGTTTCATCTCAAAGTTTACGGAGAAGAATGTACATTAAAAAGTTACCAGCCCCGACTAACCTATTTAACATGAAAACTTGGGCCACAAATCTGATAGTACGCTGTTTTAACTTCCAGAACGTACAGACTTTGAACTTTCGCTCCACCTCACCGCAGCTGCCAACGCCCGAGTGCAAGTATTGTACAGCGGTGTGTTGAAAGCAACGGATGAGGAGGGAGGTGGTGTGGGTGGACACACATGCCCTAGGTGTTTTGGAATCTTGTTCGATAACACATGTTCTATATGAAAAATAGGTAAGTAATTTGATCGCATATGTGCCAAACTCACACAGTTACGCACTCCATCTGCGACTATAAATACAGCTTAAAATGAAAATCATAAATCTAAGCAACTGAAGAATTATTGTTAAAACAAGTTAATGACTCGATTTACAATTTAATCATGGTAATCACGTCGAAGAATAGAGCCTCTTCTGCAAATGTACTGCAACTGTGCCAAATTTAAAATCTAAAGAAAATAAAGCACAGCAGCGACGTCAGGAAGTGAAAGGGATAGGTCTACGCAACTTCTTTAATGAAACACTCATTCGTTTCATTTATTTACACAGCATTTCTGAATCGCAACATAAAACTTTTCAAAGCAAACAGATCGATGGCACCAGGTGCAGGTCAGAAACTGCACACTTTGACACACTGAGCAACGCACGTTTTCAGTGCCAAAACAGTACTTCACGACCCTCTTACTAATTCTGCTGCACAGTACTTCGCGCTCAGGCATGTGGCTGCAATGGAGCGGAGCGAGTCGCGCTAGGGTACGTATTTTAATGACCTAAAAACCATCGAAATATGCAAGAATTTATTACCTAAAACTTACATAATATGAACTTAAAATATAAAACTTGACATTATTTAAGTTTATTTATAAACATTCTTGTTGAATTTTTATATACCATGTACTACATAATTCACTTCTGAACCATTTCAAATACAGTTATTACTTTACGCACAGTTTTAAACTAACTAGTACTTATTTTTGGAATGTCTGCATGTGTGTGAAAGAAACACGAAATAAATGAAAGCATTCAAACTATGAAACTAAGATTTCACTACTGTTCACCAATTGTTTAAAGTATTCCAAATTAGTTACCATGTCTTCTCGTTCTTCAGTTTCTGCACAGTTGCACTGGATCACAGGGTGCGTTTCCGGGTTCTCAATTGTCGGTGAGGATAGTTTTGTATCTGGTAAAACTCCGTACCACAGTACGTCACACGAGCTTATTTGAAGGCTGCGAGATCACTGCAGGCCAGCTTTGGCTCATTGTCTTCAAATAGTGTGGCAAACCCAGGAAGACTGTCGCTAACTTTGAACACTATAGAATAACCAGGATTCCGCTGGAGGATATTTTGCAATTTGTTGTTCAGTCTGTCAGCCAAATGACCACGAGCTCGAGCCAACTCCCTCTGCACATGTTGCACAATATCCACGACCTCACACAGTTAAATACCGGCGGCTTCCAGTCGTGTGATGGCTTTTCATAGCACTGAAATGTTGGCGTTGATGCATGACAAATTTCCAGACAAAGTATCTGTAAAAACCTTTGTCACAGTTTTTTTAGCACTTTATTCATTGCTGTCATGCTTACAAATGCCTGTTTTTATTTTGGCGTAGTTCGTGCTATAGGTCACAGCAACATTAAGCCAAGAACTCCGTCGTGCAAGAACAGATTGAGGGGGGTAGGGGCAGTGAAGGTATTGTTCCTGTAATTTCTGTAGCCGTACCAGAGCTTTCACATAGATTTTCTTGCCACAGGAAATTAATTTGTCCACATCAGCGTAATTTGATAGCACCTCTCCTCTAACTCTGTGTAACGCTTGTGCAAGGCAAGTGATGTACATTGTACAGGGTAAGAGAATCTGTACCCCCTTGGCTGCTTTAGCCATGTATGAAACACCATTGTTACTAGCAGTATAACGTTGTGTTTGTGCACACTATCCGGCCACAGTAGCTTCACAGTGTTGTCGAACAAAATGGCAACTGTGGAACTGTTTACTCTGGAGAGAGAACAGATACGATAATACAAGTATCCATGCTCGAGAGCTTCACAAGTTAGGAGCAACGTTACTCGCAGAGCCGTTAACTTTTACAACGCCAACAACAACAACAACAACAACAACGTGCAACATAACGCCTACCCACATCTATGGGCACCCAGAGGTTTTGGTCAGCAACACTAAGTCGTATTTTGTTGAGGGATAATTAGTTAATTCTCAATGTAGATTCATCTAGAACTGCACGTATTGTGTACTTCTACTGTCTGAAGCATGGTTTCTTCAGCTTCTCCAACGGGATGTTCGAAGACAGCATCCACGCCAGTTCTTCGAAGAATGATTGCACGGCTGCAGATGGACCTCTTTGGTCAAGCAACAGCGTTTGTCAGCTGTTATTTTCAGCCCTTCTCTTCGCACTGCTGCTGTCTACAACGGTGTTACGAAGTATATGAACTTTAAAGCGCTTTTCTTCACTAACTTTTTCACCTAGTTTGCAAAATAATATTTCCCCGTCAGCGCTGAAGAATCTCTCTCCAAAGTCACGAGCAAAACCTCGCAAATTCCTGTTGTTGGGTCAGTTGACTTTCGGCACGTTGAACCAGATTGAGTTTGCTTTCACACTGAATAGTGTGATCACGTGCGCGATTTTTATTACATCGGAAGCTTGTTGTCTTCGAGAAAGTTTTGTAGCCCCCGCGCAGAAATGTATTACGTCAGCGAACTGACTAATGTGTTACGTTGCTTGCCTACTATAGTCCTGATAAATAAAGCTTAGTTATTATTGTTGTGTTTATTTGTGACAATATAATCTGACACATAGTCGTTTTTATTCTTGTATCCTTAAAGATACAAATATATAAATTTTTGGCAAAACTTGGCCAAAATATGACGTATCACTAAAAAAAGGTGTAAACATGACTTTATATGCAAAAAAAAACACTTTTCTACACTACACTACCTGTATCGTGCATTAATTATTGTAAAATGCACCCTGAATGCAGTCATTCTTTAGGCTGGAAGAGTCGGTGGTCCGTAGGCTGTGGCACATCCTCGATTAATCTATAACCAATTTATGAAAATACACACGTAAAGACTTTAAACGTGCAATTCCCACCTTCACATTCATGGCGACCTACGGAGGGAAACTTGGTTCAAATGGTTCAAATGGCTCTGAGCACTATGGGACTTAACAGCTATGGTCATCAGTCCCCTAGAACTTAGAACTACTTAAACCTAACTAACCTAAGGACATCACACAACACCCAGCCATCACGAGGCAGAGAAAATCCCTGACCCCGCCGGGAATCGAACCCGGGAACCCGGGCGTGGGAAGCGAGAACGCTACCGCACGACCACGAGATGCGGGCAGGGAAACTTGTTTGGGAAGTCTGAACACAAGTTTGGTCCCGTAAATGAACTAAAGATTTATGGGGATGGCCGCTAACAGTTTCATTTGCATTGGAAAAAAATTGTGCTATTATCATGATTACTGTGGGAGTAACTAATCTTCAGTAAGACTTTTTGTCGTCTTACCAGTTCTGGTTGACAGCTGCTACGGTTTCTGTGTCCATTCGCAGACAGCTGACTCCTTAAAAGCGGGGCAATCCACGGTGCGAATGCCCTCATCGCGTGACCTCGGGCCTCTGTTTGTGTCGCGGTGCTAACCGCCCGCGTAAGCAGCCCATACAGGAGAAGGAAGCTCGCTAATTGACCTGCTTATAAGGCAGCTGCTGATGACCGACGTCATTTACGACTTCGACTTCCTGTCAGGCGACGCAAGTGCAATGTGCTCTCCAAAGACTTCGCAGCTAACAAATCTTGTACCGCACGGACGACTGCGAAAACACGCACGCTCTCGAGAGAGGGAGGGAGGGGGGGGAGAAGGATGGAGGGGATTACTCGGTAATTTTGACCTACACCAAGCAAGGTTACTACATATCCAGCTGCTATTACACAAGAGCTTAGCAATTTTAAACGCAGCTTGTCTCATTCAAGCACTTGCTGGTGTAACGTGATCGCCCATCAACTCTGCCTGAAACGGTCCGATTGAAGCCCGCTGGGTAAAGAGCTCACATTTAGAGTCAGAGCTATTAGTGCTAATCGGAAAAAAGACTACAAGCTATGAAAGGCTGTAGTTGTTTCACGAGCACTACAAGGACCACATACTATGACTAATGACATATCCAACTTCTAGCCGTATCTGGTACTACCTCCTCCGCGAGATTGATCGTTAATTCGCAGGAGCGCTCAACCGATGAGTCAGTTTGTTTATATCTTGGAGGTCGAATAATTCTTTTTTCGGACCACAGAATATTTCAATCTGCCTTTTCCCCAACCTTCACCTCTCAATGACGTTAAGATTCGCTTTCGCGCCCCTTCTAGCACGGCGACTATTACAAGACGGTGATATTTTAGTTTTTTATTTCTTGAAATAGTAACACCATCTTAGGAGACAAGATGTATTTTCTTTCAGTATATGGCGATTCCTTGTCCTAACACTTATCTCAATGTTTTTACAGCTTTTATGAAGGAGAGCCACGATTTAAGTTGGACTGTGCTGGTAATACGGTGATATCATTGACAGGCCGCCATCACAACAGCCCTAAGTACATACCGGGTGGTCAATAACACAGCCTGCATTCTTTCTACATTCGTCGCACGAAGTCAGATATTGTATAAAGAAGCATTGTCTTACAAAGCCCAGCCTGACATTGAAATATCGATTCACCGACGCACATCACACTGTTAGCAGCCATTCAGCGACCAACGATTATGCCGATTTCTTTTTCTATCTCACATCATTAAGGTAATTTCGCTTTCTCTTCTCATCAGTAATCAAATAATTAACGACTAGCCCCTTGTTTGAAGGAAAGAGGAATTCTATCACAAGTCGCCGAAATGGCGTTCACTTGAACGACTTGCACCGGGCCGTTTGATTCACACGAAAATTATTATTTCAACACTGGACAACTCGTAATTTTCAACATCATTGTCACCACCACCACCACCACCACCACCACCACCACCACCACCACCACCACCACAGACGTGTCCCTTTCATTCTGCACGAACTCATGATGGCAGAAACAGTAAGCTGTAAGCTGCACTATACTACACAATGCTACATAAGCACTTATCACATTTGGTAGGCTCTAACAAGAACAATTACATATCAGGTCGCAACAGGTATTGATAGACACTACTACTAAGATCTTACCATCAGTTATGAAGAGTGATCTCTACATTCTACCCACAACTTATTAGCAAGTATAGAGCTTTGCTTTACATAGTACGTGGTAACGAATAAGGCGGATGCTATTTTGTCTAAAACTGACATGGTGAGACCTGGCTGTGTAGAATTAATGTAGGTTAATACTTACAAAGAAGAAAACAGCAACCAGCCAATATTAATACTGCTATTTATTTAGGCAAATAGCGCCGTTACCGGTTTCGAACTGGCAAGTTCATCATCAGACGGCTGTTCACATGATTTTCAAGATACACTTTACATTATCGTCCGTTTTCGATTTTTATTATTCCACTGTGGCGAAGTATTTTTGGTGTGTTGTTGCCGTCGAAAATTCCGCGCGATTTTGTTGCGAAGTTGCAGGATTGTATTTTTCGAATATTCCTAAACATATTCAGCATTTATGTAATTTGTACATCACGATTTTGTGCAAAGCAACACACACACACACACACACACACACACACACACACACACACACACACACACCAAAAAGAATTAAGAATTTGCCACATGTGAAGTTATCACAAAGATAAGATGGAATTCACACGCAGACTGCTTCCCCTGGACTGATTTTATCTGTTTCTCTAGACTGAGAATCGAACTCAAACTGAATGTTGAGCTTCGATGACTGAGCCTCAACTAGTACTAAGAGCAATGGGAAACGGAAGTCATCACATACAAGGAATGACAAAAGAAGAGCAACGCAGTCAAGTTTATGTGTACGCGCACTGCATACATAAATCTATGAATTCTGGCTGGAAAATGCAAAAGACAAATTTTATTTGTATGTACTATTAGCCGATGCAATGACACTCAGGGAAGGGAGGACGTCGTCCTGTGAACGAAGCGGTCATTGCAGACGGACCGCAAGCCTGGATGGGGCAGAGAATCAGCTGTATCCTTAAAACATCTTCGCATTCGTGTAAATTGATTTTTGGAAACGATGAAAAATTTAATTCTGCTTGGCCGGAATGTTTTTAACAACGCTGCTCCCTAATGTGAATCCGCAGTTATATTCAAGCAACTATGGATCAGACCAGAAAGAAAGCCGGCCGCGGTAGTCGAGCGGTTCTAGGCGCTTCAGTCCGGAACGGAGCGACTGCTACGGTCGTAGGTTCGAATCCTGCCTCGGGCATGGATGTGTGTGATGTCCTTAGGTTAGTTAGGTTTAAGTAGTTGTAAGTTCTAGGGGACTGATTACCTCAGATGTTTGGTCCCATAGTGCTCCGAGCCATGTGAACCAGAAAGAAAAAATAATTATATTATGGACTCAAAATTTCTCTAGTGGAGTTCGAAGACCACCAACGACGTGTACGTATTAGAAAGGGCGCGAGGGGAGGTAACGATGCATTTTTTCTCGCCTACTGTTCAATTTGCACGTCGAACGACAGCAAAAACGGAAAGAAAAGGAAGGTACAGGAGATGGGTTAAAAATTCAGGGTGGAAGGATATCAATCTTAAAATTCACTGGTGACATTCTTACGGTCAGTCAGAGTGAGGATGAATTACAGGACCTGTTCAATGGAATAATCAGTCTACTGAGCACACACTATGGATAGAGAGTAAACCGAAGCAAGACGAGAGTAATGTGGAGAGTAACAGAAATGAGATTAGCGACGAACTTAACATTAAAATTCGGAACAATGAAGTAAAGTGAAGGAATTCTACTACCTTGGAAGCAAAAATCAAGGATGATGGACGAAAGAAGCACGGTATAATAAGCAAGGTAGCACAGACAAGAAGTGCGTTCCTCGCTAGAAAGAAGCGTAACAGCAAGAAATATGTGCTTTCTTTTCGGAAGAAAGTTCTGAGAATGTTCATCTGGGGTTCAGCAGCATACAAAGTGAATCAAGAACATTGGTAAATTCGAAAAATACAAGAACTAAAGTGTTAGAGACGTGTGAAGTATGCTTAAACTGAAGTGGTCTCTTACGATTAAAAGGAATCTGTGAGGAAAGGAATAAATGGAAATCCCTGAATAGAAGAAGGTGCAGGATCCTAGAACATGTGGTAACACGCCAGGGAACAGCTTCTACGGTAACAGAGTGAGGCGCAGAAGGCAAAAATAGTTCAAGAAAATTTCTGGAGGGGAGCTGAAAGATGTCACCTTAGATTTTCAACTAAACAATACCTTTTTTCCGTGTTACCCCGTCTGGTAGGATATTTTTCAGTCCAGAAACTCCATCAAGTGGTTACGAACGTTTAGCGGATCTTCGACGAAATTATAACAAAAATAAAACGTTCAACTACGTGCAGTCATATGCTCCTGGATTATCTGTCGTGCTGCCTGAGAAGTTGACTGCACTGTTTTATTTGACTGACTTACGTTTAGCATTTTTTTCAGATATCTCTCTAGGATTCGGGGTCCAATAATTTGGCAGTGCAATCACAGTCTCTTGAAGGCACACAATCGTCAGAATCAAACAGGACTAGTGTATTAAAATGAACAGATAAAAAGGGAAAATAGGCTAACTAAGAACAGGAAAACTAATTCATTCGCCAGAATTACAATGAACATTTTTGTAATGCACATACATTTTTTTCATGTTTCGCCGTAGAGTTGTTCATCCTTGCTCAGTACGTAAGAATGCCAACAGATGAATTAGGCAAGTATCAATGACGAATGGATTGCTTACCCCATCTTTTTGACGCTCTTTCTTTTCGGCTCAAAATCACGAGACCAACATTCAATAATGATGAACATTATGACTTACATGACTTTTCAGATAGTTGTTTAATAAGAACGATACCGAGAGAGTACATTTTTCTCTGAGGTCTCCCCTTGCCATCATTTACTTAGTTGTGTGCAACTGTAAGTTCAGCATTACGATTGTCCTCTTATGTCTCTCCGGCTCTCTTCATTTTAGTAGCACACTAGTCTCCAACGCGTTTCTTTCCATTTTTTAAATATCTTCCTGTGGCCTGAACTCATAAACTCGTAAAGTGAAGCGTTCGACGAATTCCAACAGAAGAGATATATACAGAACAATTAACTTAATGAACGTATGAAAATAAAGCAACCATTAATTTTTATTAACGACGGAGTGTTTCGGCATTTATTACCATTGTCAAGTTCCCCGTGAAGAACGCGCATAGATGTGAACGGCATTTGTATTTAACTAACTATGTTGTACTCACGTCTAGAATTTGTGACGTCTATTAGGTCGTTAGCGAACTGTCTTTTAACTGTCAGTGTTTTGATTAGATGGTAAATGACGTTAATATATTGAAAATAATACTTTAATTATAGCTTGACAGTTTGGAGTTTTACGTTTTATGTTTACAAAAATTATACACATGAACAGTGATGTTTTATTCACTAAATTTGGTCTCGATTATCTTTGGTTCTTGCGTATGTTATTTTAGATTTATCTATTTTAGTTTTCTAAAAGCACAGTATCATATTTGAGGTAGTATTTGTCTAAATTATGTACCCTCGTTTAATATTTCTTGTGACTATTTTCTCGTGTGTATATAGATTTTCCAATTCTTCAAGAATGTTCATTATTGTTCTGTGGAGGATTTGGGGTGTATTTTAGATTGTATCAGCAGTGTGGTTTTAATTTCTTAAATTTAGAAAGAAGCTCGACTGACCATTCTCGCTGCTCCTAGTGTGTTCTTTATATCTGGCGTTGTAAGCAGCTATTCTGGTGCATCTTCCTAATAAAGCATTGTATGGTAACTTTGGATAATATGGAGCTCTTTTAAGTAGTTCATAATTTAAATTTAAAGCACAGCACCAGAGATAATATGTTGGGCAAAATGGACCGGAAAATACTTGTTTTGTGTTTTGATGGGCGTTGTAGTTCCGTTGCGTAGTGCTTTGCTTTTCTTTTAATTGCAACGAATTATAAAAGTGTTGTGATAAATGTATAAAATTATATAATTATTTAGATTTAAGCATTTAAATCTTATAAAAAATTGTAAACGAATTGTGGCCATGTTAAGGGATTATTTTGACTAATGTGTCACGTGACCCGACTCAGGACTGTGGATATGAGCGGGAAAATCGAGCTTTGGTCGTTGGTCCGTTGTGGTGGTAAGTTGGGAGCGGCAAAGTGCCGCGAGTGTAAGCATGGACGCCAGTGTACGAATTGCACCGGTTACTGTTTGTACAGATCAGATTTATTTGTGAACTTTAAAATGCATGGCCAAAAAGTTAAAGTGTTTCTTTTGAATAAATAAGTTTCAATCTGAACGTGTATAGTTCAATTCACTGCTGTTCAAAAGCTAGCTCATATGTGACTCACTAGTAGGGGCTCAAATGCGACCGTTTACTATCAACCCGCTTTGCAGATGAGCCACGTGAAAAATAGGTAGTGAACGAGGCAGAGTCCAGTTGCAGCATCCGTGTTAATAAGTTTGCTTCTATTCCTTTCAACAACTTTATACTACCTAACAGAACTACAAATCATACTACTATCTGCTCTGTTGCTGTCCTCATCTCTGTTAAGCACCTCGCGTAGCGAAGACCTAAGGGATGATACAGGTGTACGCCGCACCAAATGCTAAGAAGTACGGAAATGCAACAGAAAAGCCCGTTAACTTTAATGGTAAAATTCGAGAAACTGGCAAGATGAGCTAGTTGTCCGTGCTTACCCCATCTCAAGCTAGGAAGGGCCTATTATAGACCGAGAGAGATGACCTAGCAGCCGTGAAACCGAGTCCCACGCTGGCAGCCTTTAAGTAAAGGCGAGCACATAAAACTGGGCGGCGTCTGCTCGGACGCCTGTGCCCGGAGCAGTCCACACAAGGAGGTCACAGCGTCGTCGCCCAGCCGCAGCCTCCTACGCTAATCACAGCGCCCGAGTGCCCCATTAGCATAACACTTGTCCTGACGGACGCAACGTCGCCGCAGCCGCGCAGGCGCGCGCAGCCTACTCTCGGCGTGGCAGGGCGGCTCGGCACCTTCACAAGCGGCCGCTTCAGCCGACGGATCCCGCGCTGTTTCTTTCACAAAGCTAGGCGCATCGGGGAAAATGTCAGTCAAGAGATCACTGTGATCGCTCTTGAGCGCTACGAATGGTGCAGAACTGGAATCAGGCTGTCATGCGACACACTACTGCTGATTTAAATCACGGCAGTGAGGTGGTGCTCAAGTGCCGTTCGGTTGTACGGAATCATCGCAGCGAGGTGGTTCGACGCAAAGACGTGACAGAACGGCACGAAAGCGCTATCGTGTGTGGACGTGTCCATGACCACACCGTGAACGAAGTTGCCAGTGATATATCCACGGGGATTGACCAACGTGTACCGTTCAGTCGTAAGATCATTCGTAGCAAAACGTCCCTACAGACAGGAGCCGGAGACGGGTGCTACACCTTGCTACTGAAAAACCCAACTGGAATAGCCGCGGTCAGTGAATGCAGACTCAAGTCAGTCAGTTTCTGAACAAACACTACGACGGATGGACATTTGGCGTCAGATACCTCACACTGCGGCATATACAGGGTGTTACAAAAAGGTACGGCCAAACTTTCAGGAAACATTCCTCGCACACAAAGAAAGGTTGGCTCTGAGCACTATGGGACTTAACATCTATGGTCATCAGTCCCCTAGAACTTAGAACTACTTAAACGTAACTAACCTAAGGACATCACACAACACCCAGTCATCACGAGGCAGAGAAAACTCCTGACCCCGCCGGGAATCGAACCCGGGAACCCGGGCGCGGGAAGCGAGAACGCTACCGCACGACCACGAGCTGCGGACACAAAGAAAGAAAGAAAATATGTTATGTGGACATGTGTCCGGAAACTCTGACTTTCCATGTTAGAGCTCATTTTATTACTTCTCTTCAAATTACATTAATCATGGAATCGAAACACACAGCAACAGAACGTACCAGCGTGACTTCAAACACTATGTTACAGGAAATGTTCAAATTGTCCTCCGTTAGCGAGGATACATGCATCCACCCTCCGTCGCATGGAATCCCTGATGCGCTGATGCAGCCCTGGAGAATGGCGTATTGTATCACAGCCGTCCACAATACGAGCACGAAGAGTCTCTACATTTGGTACCGGGGTTGCGTAGACAAGAGCTTTCAAATGCCCCCATAAATGAAAGTCAAGAGGGTTGAGGTCAGGAGAGCGTGGAGGCCATGGAATTGGTCCGCCTCTACCAATCCATCGGTCACCGAATCTGTTGTTGAGAAGCGTACGAACACTTCGACTGAAATGTGCAGGAGCTCCATCGTGCATGAACCACATGTGTCGTACTTGTAAAGGCTCATGTTCTAGCAGCACAGGTGCAGTATCCCGTATGAAATCATGGCGGTGAATCGAGGAAGTACAGTACATACTGACGAAACTGAAATGTGCTCTAACATGGAAATTAAGCGTTTCCGGACATATGTCCACATAACATCTTTTCTTTATTTGTGTGTGAGGAATGTTTTCTGAAAGTCTGGCCGTACCTTTTTGTAACACCCTGTATAGCTGCAGGTTTTCAATGAATCACGATCGAACCACTGAAACTTTTCAGTCTGCATTTAACGTAGTCTTCACCTCTTAGCCGTGTGAACATCCACCAGGAACGACACGTGCTTCGGGTTCCATGTTAAACTCCATGTCCCCATTCCCCGGTAGGATTACTGGGGTACATAGGCAAGTCACGTAAGTGGCGTTCAACTGAAAGACTTGCACCAGGTCTTTGAGCCACACGAAATAATTATATTACTAATAATAAATTCTTTGAAAACTTTCTGACGATTTTCAGATAAATACTAGTGTACGGCAAGGAAGTGGACTCTCCCAACTGCGACCTAGGAAAGGTAGCCAGAGAGGGGAACACGAAGATTGATAGTGGAATAAGACTTAAAAAAAAAACCAAAGGCATCAAAGTCAATTTTCTAGCCTTTGAAGACGGGTCAATTTTCTAGCCTTTGAAGACGGGTCAATTTTCTAGCCTTTGAAGACGGGTCAATTTTCTAGCCTTTGAAGACGGGTCAATTTTCTAGCCTTTGAAGACGGGTCAATTTTCTAGCCTTTGAAGACGGTACGGTCTACTAGCCGGGACCTGGGAAGAAGCCAAAGAACGGACACTGAACTACAAGAAGTAGCAAAAAAAGTGTCAAAATCTCCTTCGAAAAGACCAAGATAACAGCAAACATAAAGACGCCACAAAATTTTAAGCTGGGAGTACAAAAAACAGAGGTAGTCCAATAATTCAATTATCTTTTGAGAATGGATAGATTGGCGTGCCTTCGAGAAAAAGGAAATGGAACCTTGAAGAAACGAAGCAGAACTGGCCTTCCAACTCACCAAAACCACATGTAACAGAAAGTCCCTCTCCTGGGATGGAAAAACAAAACATTAGAACACAGTAATCAAACCGGAAAGTCTGTATGTATCGGAACATCGTATATCAGCGTTCACTGTGCCTCTTGTTTGAAGGCAGGATGTACGCCATATTTTCAGTACTTATTGCTGCTACACTGTTCTACACATTCTCCTAGCCAGCATCCTTTTCGGCAATTACTTCTGGATATTGCAACTTTTACCTTAAGTGGACTGATAAGAAATAAAAGATCGTCTGCATAATCGTCGACGAATATGTAGAAAATAAAGATTAGAAGAAGGGGCAGGGTGATACGCCATTGTGGTAACACGTTAGGGAATCACTTCCATGTTACTAGAAGAAGCTACATAGGGAAAAATACGTAGAGGAAGACAGAGACTGTAATATATCCAACCTGTTATCGGGGGACATGACCTCTGAGTGCTACTCTGTGCCGATGAGGGTGTCGCGGAAGGGAAAGTGGGAATGGCCACACTAAACTGCCTACCCACTTAAAAAAGTATATTCCTGTTCAGTCGCGCGAGGGTTGTTCTCGATGTCCCATCTGTATATGCCTTACCCAAACATTATTTCAAATGCAAGGTGTCTTTCAGTTACGTACCCAACACTGGCAACTGGAGCGTCCGTTACCCTCCCCTACCTAACGAACTATCGACTTACAGACCTACCTACCTAATGTATTTCGTGTGTACGATATGGAGTGTCATTTGATTTGGGAAATTTTGTCTTCGTTGGGCATCCAACACAACCTCGTGGATTTTGTTGTCCATGCTTCCAATGGTCGCTGTGGAAGAGGTACTAGCATAATCAGAAAATTGAATAGATGAGTTTTAGACCGCACTCTCATCACGAAGAAAAATCCCAATAGCCCTTTTTCGCGTTTCTTCCTTTATTCCATTTGAGAAATATAAGTAACTGATGTTTTGTCCTCTTCACCAGAGGAATGTAGACAACCTTTGGTGATTCATTATAAATGAAGTTCTAAATAACGACTAACACGCGTGAGACTGATGTCTGACACCAGGTATAAATGAAGAGACAAACTTCTCTGAACTCTTCAAAGTCCGACTGTTTTATGCAAAGCCTCTCGTGATTAGTTTCAACACTACAGCTAACGAGATGCAACGCAACTGATTGTCGAGTAAGTCTGATGAGTGAACGACTGTGAAAATCTGCCAAGCGAACAGGCCATAGGCGCACTGGGATACAAGAAACTTCCATGCGTACTGGTCAGTTTGCTAGACAGGTACAGTCTCAAGCAAAAAGATTGGGTGGTTCATCGTGCATTTGAGCCTGAGAAAGTCGTCCTCTGGCGCACGAAGCTGCAGCCATCCCAAGTGTTTCCAAATGGAACGCATTACGGAGAAGTGAAGGGAACTGCGCTGCTGTGCGGAGCGAGTGCTAAGTGGCGGCAGAAACCGCCTTGTCGTGACGCAAGCCCGGCGCAGCGGGCGACCGTCTGCTTGACGTACAGCGACGCCTGTTAAACGGCCTGGCGCCGACATTTAAGCGCCACCATTTCGTCGTGCTGCATCATCCGAGACGGACCACAGTATCAAGATGACGAAGTCACACCTCTCTATAGTAACGCAACGAACAACATTTTCCGTGCGATAAAAACCACCGAGTGGCAACGTAAATTTGATGTAGCATTTACTCGTCATCTCCAGTCGAGTACTTCAAAAATACCTAACACTGGGCTGGTAATCCGAGAAACTGTCATCAGTGAAATATGCCCACGAAGTCAGGATTTACGTGTATTTTCTACGTGCCACGCGGTCTAGGGCGCCTTGTCACGGTTCGCGCGGCTCCACCCGTTGGAGGTTCGAGTCCTCGCTCGGGCATGAGCGAGTTTGTTGTCCTTAGCGTAAGTTAGTTTAAATTAGATTAAGTACTGTGTAAGTTTAGGGACCGATGACCTCAGCAGTTTGGTCACATAGAATTTACCACAAATTTCCAAAACGTTTTCTACGTGTTTGTTAAAGATTGTCGAATGTAAAAAGTTGCACTAAATTTTCAGGGAGGCGTTGTAGTGCTGAGCAATTAAACAGCTTGAGGTTTCAAAAGGAATAGTTGGTTTGGCAAAGGAGTCAAAAGAACACACACACACACACACACACACACACACACACACACACACACACAGAAAGGAGAGAGAGAGAGAGAGAGAGAGAGAGAGAGAGAGAGAGAGAGAGAGCGCCCGTGGCAGAGTAGGCATCCCTTACCTTCTGCCTCCTGAGGCTTCAGCACGCGGGTGATCATCTAACGAGCATCGCGCCCAAACTGTTGGTCATTGTAGTCGTATGGCTGACTACATGAATTATGGAAACTTCAGAGAGCAGCTACAAAGTAAATGAGACTATTTATCAAGGGTTCATATTCAAAAACTTCTGCGCAGGGGAAAATAGTCGACTGACGAGAGTAGCACAACTGCTTATGACCAACCCAAACGGGTCTTTTTCAGCAGGTTCTGAAAGAACCGCTTTGCTATGTTAAGTTGACGGGTGCTAGCGCCCTTTTTTACCGCCGTATTCACATTGCAGGTGTTTCCCTGTACATCACGATGTGTCCTTACGTACAACGGCTCCGAGGGAAAACACCCTGGCGACAGTTTGTAACTCTTTAATTCTATGAATTACATAATATGAATTACTTAGGCGTAAAAAGTTGGGAAAAATACCTCCATATCTGAGGACATTAAATGCGTTATACCGGGTGGTTATAATTAAACATTCCCTATTTAACACGTTATAACACGGAAACTAAGTACCGTGTGAGTACCAAACTTGGTAGCATGCATTAACGTCCAGAGTATGGGGTGCATGATTTCCATGCGTCACAGCGCCACCATCCAGAACTATGACCACCAAGCACCTTGATCAGTCATCGTGATTCATAGTTTCACACACTCGACCAGTCGCAGTGCAATTGTTGGCGTGTCAACATGAGCGTGGACAAAAGGAGCAGGGCATTACTGGTGAAGCTGTGTTATCAAAACGACAGTAATTCTGCAGCTGCACTTCCAGAATATCGCCGGCTGAACGGATTATGGAAGAGTCCTCTTTCTCCACCTGCAGTGCGGAGCATGATGAAGTTCGAATCAGCTGGAGAATGGGGCGTCGCTCCGAGAAGAGACTGACGGCCGGTGGCACCATAGGTAGTTGATGAAATCGCTGTTGCTATGGCAGACAACGGTGCGCGCAATTCGCGATCATCAGGCAGTGCGCGTGCCGTGTCACGACAGTTGAACATCCTGTCCACTATGCAGAAGGTTCTTCGAACCATTTTTGAACGGTATCCGTACAAGATCCAAATTACACAGCAGGTTGCACCACAGGACGCACAAGGACGTTTTGACGACGCTCTCCACTTTCTCGCAAGAACTGAAGTTGACGAAGGCTGGCCTTGCACCATCGTATGGACAGGCGAAGTTCATTTTTCTCCGACTGGTGAGGTGAACACACAGAATTGTAGAGTGTGGGGATCTTCGCCTCCAGTCACTGTGCTTTAAGTTCCTCTGTATGGTGAACGTGTCACCGTATGGTCTAGCTTCACATCTACGTTCATCTTTGGCCCGTTCTTTTTTGAACAGGTTGGCGCTCAAGGACAAAGACGTGCAGTGTGACTGGCCAGCATTACTGCGATATGCTTCGCCAGCATGTCATACCCGCCCTACATGAGAGAGAGACGCATTGAGCTCAACAGTTTCCATGCAAGATGTGGACCCACCGCACGTCGCTCGTGAAGCTCACCTGCTTCTCCGAAACACATTTCGAAACGATCGAATTATCAGCCGATCGTTTCCAAATGCTGGGCCGGCACGATCACCTAATCTCACTCCCTGTCATTTCTGGTTGTGGGGCTACCTCAAGGACGGCAACATTCAGTTTTCTCCAATACAGCTTCTCAAAGAGTACCCACAATTTGAAGGGAAGTACGGTACGACAGCATTTTCACTTAAACATATTAACAGCGATGGAAATTACATTAACCGCCAGAAAAATTTAGCATCTGGACATGATCTAATTCCGTATTTCTTCATTCGTAACTGACTCCCACACAGTCACCATGGGAAACTTTCATAGTACACACAGTTTCAGAAAATGATCTGTGGCTGACTGATTTGGCGGAATGTACAACTGAGCAACAAATAATGAATACAAAGTATGTAAGACCATCATACGTAAAAATGATAGCTGAATATGCCACGAAGAGCTGAAAATACCCAAACCTTGCGGCACGGAAGAGACGCCAGTATTTTCCTGTGTAGGTAATAGTCATCAGTATGTTATCTGAAAAAATACTGAATCAACTGTAGCTTTTCCTGAGGGAACGATGTTATTTGTGGAAGCCACTGCACAGCTCGTGAAAATACAAGTATACAGCACAAGTCAATGTATACAGTCAAACTTACCACATAAAAGCTGGAAATCTTTATAAATACGTAAATGTATATTTCAGAATGTAATATTTCTGTTGCTGTGCAATATGGCCTGAAAATCCTGATCTGTTCAATTTCAGCAGCTCAGTAATTGAATAAAATAACTCGAAAAGTCTTTCTTTCAGCGCTGAATGACAATCGACTCTGAAAAGATGGTAAACTAAAGCGAAATTTGTTTCCTCTCTGGCGAGAAATCTTTCTGGCAGATTAAAAAATGTGCGAGGCCGGGACTCGAACCTGGGACCTTTGCCTTTCATGGTGAAGTACTCTACCGACAGAGCTATCCAAGCGTGACTCGTGGAGTAAATCTGCGAGGACAGGTCATGAGTCGTACTCGATAACTCTGTTGGTAGAGTACTTGCACGCGAAAGGCAAACGTCCCAATTCGAGTCGCAGTCTGGAACATATTTTTAATCTGCCAAGAAGTTTCAAATCAGTGTACACTCCATTATAAATTGAAAATTCACTCTGGTAACCAGTGAGAAGTTCGTCATTATCTTTCACTGTGTTCCATCTGCGAGTTATTTTAAAAATCATGTTAGCAATAAATAACATATGATAAAGAAGGGCAAACCAACTGATACATTAACACGTGATCATGGAAGTATAAAGTAGGAGGAAAGAAGCGATGAAACTGAAACCGTTCAAGTTCTGCATTCTGGTATTTTCTCTCTTCAAGAACTGATGCCGTTTCCTTGATGAAGTGAAGGAAGTAATTTCCATTAACACAATACTTCGTCTTGTAGGAGACTTCTCACTATCTCCACTCATCATCAATGTATGCACAGTACTTGTCAAATATGTGAAACACACTGCAATCGACATGTACATCTAGCTCGCCTACAGAGTTATCTCCTTTCTGTGTTTGCGAAATATATGTGAAACAGCTTTCAGTTAAGCAAGCTTACGTAATTGAGAAAATGTGTGGGATAACTGAATTCGCCGATAAGAATATTTAAACAATGTGATCTAAGTGCTGGTGTTGCAGGAAAAACATACCAAGAAATTACTCTTAGTTAAGTGTTCACTGAATTACGTCGACTGACGTACATGGAGAATGTATTATCCGATACATTCACACGACATGCTAAAAAACAGCGAGTGTCCGAGGAGCCTGTTGGTAGAGTCGGCCTGAGTCGCAGTAGCATGATGGAGGAGGAGAACGGCGCTGCTCCAGAAGCTAATGAGGGTGTAATTTTTGGCCTGGTCTCTCTCTCTCTCTCTCTCTCTCTCTCTCTCTCTCTCTCTCTCCCTCCCTCCTTCCTGCGAGCAGACGCCGTGTCCAGACGGAGGGACTTCCAGCGCTGGAGACGAGACGGGTTTGTTTGCTGGACCGGTTTTCACAGCTCTCGCGCCGCTCCGGTTTACTTACGCGTACAAGAAGTGGGTGCATTCCGCGCCTTGCTGTCTGGGGAACTCGGGACTGAGGAGCGTGTTCTGTCTGGGGCATCGCTGATGGTGACAAGATTGGGGGGGGGGGGAGTTGGAGACTGCCGTACAGATTTGACAAAGGTGCAGTATCTCTCTCACACGACTGTACCGGTCGCCAAAAGATCTACATCTACATGATTACTCTGCAATTCACATTTAAGTGCTTTGCAGAGGGTTCATCGAACCACAATAATACTATCTCTCTACCATTCCACTCCCGAACAGCGCGCGGGGAAAACAAACACCTGAACCTTTCTGCTCGAGCTCTGATTTCTCTTATTTTATTTTGATGATCATTCCTACCTATGTAGGTTGGGCTTAACAAAATACTTTCGCATTCGGAAGAGAAAGTTGGTGACTGAAATTTCGTAAATAGATCTCGCCGCGACGAAAAACGTCTTTGCTTTAATGACTTCCATCCCAACTCGCGTATCATATCTGCCACACTCTCTCCCCTATTACGTGATAATACAAAACGAGCTGCCCTTTTTTGCACCCTTTCGATGTCCTCCGTCAATCCCACGTGGTAAGGATCCCAAACCGCCCATCAGTATACCAGCAGCAATATTCTAACAGAGGACGAACGAGTGTAGTGTAAGCTGTCTCTTTAGTGGACTTGTTGCATCTTCTAAGTGTCCTGTCAATGAAACGCAACCTTTGACTCGCCTTTCCCACAATATTATCTATGTGGTCTTTCCAACTGAAGTTGTTCGTAATTTTAACACCCAGGTACTTAGTTGAATTGACAGCCTTGAGAATTGTACTATTTATCGAGTAATCGAATTCCAACGGATTTCTTTCGGAATTCATGTGGATCACCACACACTTTTCGTTATTCAGCGTCAACTGCCACCTGCCACGCCATACAGCAATCTTTTCTAAATCGCTTTGCAACTGATACTGGTCTTCGGATGACCTTACTAGACGGTAAATTACAGCATCATCTGCGAACAACCTAAGAGAACTGCTCAGTTTGTCACCCAGGTCATTTATATAGATCAGGAACAGCAGAGGTCCCAGGACGCTTCCCTGGGGAACACCTGATATCCCTTCAGTTTTACTCGATGATTTGCCGTCTATTACTACGAACTGCGACCTTCCTGACAGGAAATCACGAATCCAGTCGTACAACTGAGACGATACCCCCATAGGCCCGCAGCCTGATTAGAAGTCGCTTGTGAGGAACGGTGTCAAAAGCTTTCCGGAAATCTAGAAATACGGAATAAACTTGAAATCCCCTGTCGATAGCGGCCATTACTTCGAGCTGCAGAGGGAACTGAATTAGCGTATCTGAACTAGCACTATAAAGGATTGGAAAGATTTGCCCCAATGAAATGGAATTGTACTGTTGCTACGAGGAAAGAGTATTTCCAGTGATTATAAGGCGACTAAAATCTGTTTCTAGATTCATAGTTTCTGTATCATTTATGAAGTGTGGTAGCTGTGTGATGTACTCGTATACAGCATAACGTCACGAAGATGCTATCTGGGTCCTCTGTTTTAGGGCAGAGTCGTCGATAACCTTGAAGGAGAGAAGTACTCCGCCTTTAATTCGCCAGTACGATGGAAAGGAGGCTGTGGTGGTGGTGGTGGTGGTGTGAGTGGGCGTCATGGTGGATGAGCGTGAAAGTCTTCACGTCTTTGTTTGCAATCTGAGAATTCTGAAAACGCCCAAACCTCCATTGAGTGTTTGAAAATGCATTTTGTCAAGACTGGCTCTTAACGATTATGATGCCAAATACAGTGCGTGTCTCCGCATTTTCTCTCGTGTTTCGGCTGATATTCACGATTTCGTTTTTGGAATATGTAGCCAGAGTCAGCCCGAACAACTACTGCTCCTCACATATTTCATGAGACACCCATTGTCAACAGGAAGTGTAGGTTTGTTTTCCGCTGTAACCACAGTGATTTTTAAAGCGGAATATTTCTTGGCCATTCGACAGAGCGGTTCCAAATTAGTCTAGTTCGATGTTCGTTTTATCGATATGCATTAACAGGGGCGGAAAACACGAAGAAAAGCCAGTACTCTAGCAGCGGCTGCACCGTGCTGGCCACCGCTGACCGCCACCGCCATGGCGCGACGCTGCTCAGCCGCTGCTCGAGTACTGGCTTTTCTTCGTGTTTCCCGTCCCTGTTAATGCATATCGATAAAACGAACAGCGAACTAGACTAATTTGGAACCGCTCTGTCGAATGGCCAAGAAATATTCCGCTTTAAAAATCACTGTGGTTATAGCGGAAAACAAACCTACACTTTCTGTCGACAATGGGTGTCGCAAGAAATATCTGATGAGCAGTATATGTTCAGGCTGACACCAGCAACACATCACAAAAACGGAATCGTAAATATCTGCCGAAACACCAGAGAAAATGAGCCAGATGTCTCTTAGGAGACGCGCCCTGTGTAAGTGCTCAGGTGGATAAATTTAGATTCGATCTCAGGATCTGAAACGTACACAGTACAGCTGAGATGCAACGGGGAGGCAAGTTACAGAGCATCACCAGCCACCACTGTATACCAGACCCCAGCGCACAGTATTATTAAGAATGGAAGAGCTGTTTTACCACAGCACACAGCAGGCTACGTCGCTACCGAACGTCGTGTGGTAGCAACAAGTACCATCAATATCCCTTTTAACTACCAGTGTATTGTATCATTAAAAAACCTCTTCCAAATATGTAGACGTGTAGTCTTTTCTAGACCAACGTTTGAGACACTGTTTCAAACAGCTTCATCTGGCTGGGGTATTTACTATTGCCTAGTTTTGTAGTCTTAGTCGGCGTCGATCTTGTGTTTAACCTTAACCTTGTTTTGTGACTATTCCGACATGTTAAGGAAATATGCTCTCTCATTTAGTTATGTTTACTGGAAGCTCTGAATTACCAACCTACGACTACATTTATCTTTCCCATCGCGCTCACTGGTCTGTCACTGTATTCTATAATTAAAATTTACTATGAAACACCGTCGCCATTGAACCGCACTGTTTTGTTTTCTCTACACTACGCCGTTTGAATCCTGCGGCTCCATCTTTTGGTGCTCCCCTATGCGTCTATTGTCCATGCTAATAAGGTACATTTGACACGTTGGATTACTTAGCCAACGTTTGAATTTTGCCTTATGTATTAACTTTCAGCACGTTTGCTAAAAAATAAAAAGTGAAAAGTGAAAAAAAGACGAAGCTGCAAGCTTAAGGTACAATATTACTACTAAGTGAAAGTATGGATTGTGACTGAAGGCATTTATCTTAGTAGGTACGTTAATAACTGTAGGCCACGTGTCCAGTTTCGAAATAAATAGTTGTTGATCAACACCAATGAGTACTTTCAACTAATTCTCATTTCCATCACACTCCATGATCTGACATATAAAATATGTACCAGCTCAAGCGAAGAAATGGTTATTGCAGCTTGAGGCAGGTACCACAAGAGGAATTTTCGGCTTAATTAGCAACTATAGGCGTTGGAGGAAAGGTCAGAATTACTGCCTCACAAATTTCCAAGACATCAGAGACTGTATCAGAATTGGGTACTTTTGCTGGTTGTGACACTTCACTTCTGCTCCAGTTCACATATACTGCATCAGTTGCAAAAACTGAAGTTGAACAGTGCTTTTAAGACGAAGGCAACAGCCGAGTGAGTGAAGAATGGAACCTTATCTGGAAACCAGAGTGTGTGCACGCTCACACCTAATGTCCCTACGGTGCGTGCGCTGGAGACACGTCGGTACGTGCTGTTGAAGTCGTGAGGGCAGCTCGTGCTCCATCAGGGGAACGTGCCGGTTCACAGGCCGCCGTCGTGGGCTCGCAATGGCGCTAAGCTGCGTTGGTTATTTTTGTGCGTCGTCTCGTGTAAATCGTAACTGGTTGCTATGGTGATGGGCATCAAGTTTTTTTTTGTCACTTTACCTCTTCGAAAACTCAAACAGGCCAGCCCGTTTACATGGCTTCTTGCTTCGACGGTATTACACCTAATGCACGAATTGAACAGGTAGCTTGTGTTCCAAACTGTGTTCCAAACTGTGTTCCAAACTGTGTTCCAAACTGTGTTCCAAACTGTGTTCCAAACTGTGTTCCAAACTGTGTTCCAAACTGTGTTCCAAACTGTGCACTCACAATTATACATTACCACTGAAGAGGTAGTATCTGTGTAGCAAAAAATCAGAACAAAAAATATTTGTACACTCCAGGTAGCCGTCTACATTTCCACAAGTAGATACTGTAAAATCGTCATATTTCCGTAAAAGTAAGACAGACAGGAAAGGAAACACGACTGCATTTTTAGTGCCTGAGGAGTACCTCTGTTGTTCAGGGTCTAGGAAATAAATCGGCCGTGGCCTAGTTAAAGCGATCATATCAGTGTTCTCTCACATGACAATATTTAGGCGAACCACAGAATAACTTATTCTGCTTGGCCTGACGTCCACTTTAACGACAATTCTCCCGATTGTGACTCCACTGTGTTGAACACTGCACCAACTCACTCGATGAGGTACTACGACTAGGCATACAAGGAACAATGTACAGAAACGGCAGAGTGTAAATCAAGATAGGAGGTAACAAAACTGTTTGCGGGATTTAGGAGGGAAGACGTAAGACAGAACCACACGCGAAGCGTGCCTTCAGCCACAATGTGTCTTGGTACTACAGTTGTTGTGATAGCGATGAAACAACTTTATTTCACCACTAAATTGTGGATGAGCGTTACATTCCTTGCCTAGAATAGAGTAGGTAATTATAGGTTCATATTCACACTCTACATCGCTTTTGTAAACACGGGATAAAATCCAGACTATGGCTTGCATCGCTCGGCAAGATACTGCACCATATCCCAACCCTGTTACCTGAAACACGCCAATTTAAAATCACTGGCTACATCTAGTTGCACCCACTCGCACGAGTACTTCAGCATATTGGCCATATTTGCATTCACCCGGAAGAGCCGGCCAGGGTGGCCGAGCGGTTCTAGGAGCTACAGTCTAGAACCACGCGACCACTAGGGTCGCAGGTTCGAATCCTGCCTCCGGCATGGATGTGTGGATGTCTATAGGTTAGTTAGTTAGTTAGTTAGTTCTAAGTTCTAGGGGACTGATGACCTCAGATGTTAAGTCCCACAGTGCTCAGAGCCACTTGAACCATTTGAATCACCCGGAAGATTGTTCCTTGTTTGTGGACTCTGTGCGTTTCAGTTGCGATCTGAATCCACTGTCAACACTCTGTTTTCTGGAAAGCTTTAGCAACGTATGCAAAACTTCCAGTTACGAACAGCACGGAGAAACTTCGACCCTCACCATCACCACCGCCATATCAGAGGGGTATTTTTCAAAGATTTGTTTTAGCTTTCCGTTGTGTCCACATTACTTTCTCTGACAATGGGCTCTCGTCCGCTCGTCAAACCGAGTTGTTCCGGGATTTTTGGGTTTCCTTGTCGAGTCAGCTGTTCATTCGCGAATTTTCTTCCCCCAAAAAAATTGTCTTATATCGAGTCTGGTTGCATTAGGTACTCTTTCACATTCGCAATCCATTTTATCGTTTCAATTTACTGCGAGTTTCTTAAAATTCCACAATCTGTCCACTCCTCCTCATATTCATCAGATGATTAAAAACTGAGTTCAGCCTCCCTGGTGTTAAATTTCGTTCATCTTCTTCCGAAACGGCTGGCCAGCATTTCACGGTGGGCTACAGCAGTGACGCGCATCTCCAAGAAATGACGCAACGTGTGTGCTGGCAGTGGTGGCTTAGCGCTGTCAGGCACTGCATCCAAGCGATAATTCGGCGCTGATAACGCACTGTGACAACATTACTGTGTTAACATCTCAGTCGGCTTCACCGAGATAAGAGAAACGCCTAAGAGCGTGGAGCGCCTCGCAGGTGAAACGAGAAAGGTGGGAAGTAAGGTCACAGACAAAGACGCGGATAAATAAAAATGTTGCTACTGCTGTTCTTAAATCAATTGCACGACTTACGTGCTTGCCAAATTTTCGGAAGAATGCCTTTCAAACGCTGCGTTTCTTTGGGTTACAGCGTCTTGGAACTTATGCTAAAGCATATTGCATTATTATTACTATCGAAATTGAAGGCATCTGTTGTACGCTAGAAGTGGGCGCGACGCCATGTTATACAGAGTGCGGCAGAAAAACGGGCCGATTTAATTAGTCTCTAAAAGTGGAAGGGTAGATGGAGCGCTGCAACGGGCCTGAACGTGCTGAGGCTGTTAAGGCCATTTATAAAAATAGAGACCATGTTGCTGCTGCTAGACGGGAATACCGTAGCTGTTTCAACCTTAGACACAATGGTACTGAACCACTAGTACATCCATTGAGTTAAAATCTTTGAAGCAAAAGGAATTGCACTTAAGCTGAAATCGCCAGCAGTCGTCCCTCACAGGAACGAATACAGGAGGTATAAAATGTTGTGACGAACAGTCCAAAGCGTTGTGAGGGACTAATTGCGGCAGTAGTGGCAAAGTCCAATCGTTGTGTGCACAGAATTTTACGGAATGATTTTAAATTACAACCATGATGCATGTTGTGCAGCAGTTAAATGAAAGTGATAATGGAAAGCGAATGACTGACTTGATTAAAACTAGGGACACTGAAGGCTTCTTAAATTTGCTATGGATGAGTCGCGACCCATATTTTCAACTCAGTGGTTATGTCAAACAAACACCACCGCCGTTACTTGTGCGAGGATAATCGTCACCAACTTCATCAATACCCCTTCACGCTCAGATAGTTACTGCGTAGTAAACTACCTCTATTCCATGGGAATAATTGCCCTTTTCTTTTTTGAAGATGAACATTATCCAACAATCACAGTCACATCTCAGCGGTATGCTGCCGTGGCTGTCATTCCTCACACCTCAACTTGAACTGTTTCCCGCAAATTAGTATTGGTTTCAGCAAGGTAGTGTTAGGTCTCAATGTGCTCAAAATGGCAGCAAAAAGGGTGTTTGGTAGCCACATCATTTTCGGAATGGGGACATTTTGTGGCCTCGCAGATATTGCGACTTACCGGTATGTGATTACGTCCTTTGGGGCTCCTGAAAAACAGGGTGTATGGTAGACGTCTACACAATTGCGGAACCGAAAGACTCCATTCCCGCATAAATCACAAACATTCCGATACAGATGCTTGAACGTGTCCTGAACGGTTTTCACCGCAAACTGTGTCAACGTAACACTGCTGACCACATAGAAAACATTTTCAAAACGAGAAATGGCAAAACCAAGTGTTTCATTTTTGTGACTGAAAATGTTTCACAACAGAATCCTTGGCTTGTTCCGCTATATTCAAACTGACCTGTATTTGTAGGGATGGGGAGAGGACAGTAAGACTCCATGACTCCACCTTCAAAAACCGAAAGGGATTTCGCGTCAGCACAGTATTACTGTCTCGTCGGCATGGATATCATAGGGGCCGGAGCGTTACATTAAGTAAATTGTTGGGAGGATGGGAAAGGGGTGAGGAGTGAGAATCGGCCGAATACTTTGTTGCAGAAACCATCCACGGACTTTTATGATGCGATTCGGCGGAAACTAATGGTAATACAGACAAGGAAGGGATACCTGGACGCGTATTTAAAGCATTTTCGGAAGGAATACGAGTCCAGCACATCAACCGTTCGTCAGTAGTAGATGGCAAGTAGATAGAAGGTCCTCGCCATAATCTGAGATACTTCAGTGCATTCCACAACTCTTATCCTACTAATAAGTCAATGGAATGATCGTTTTGCATTGATGGCCGTGAGTCTCCACCTGCGGAAGTTGTTCCGCCTAGCTGTAAGTCTTTTGAGTTGACGCCACAGTGGGCGATTTGCTTGTCGATGATGATGAAATGATGAGGACAACACAATACCCAGTCCCCTAGTAGAGAAGTTCTCCGACCCGGTCGGGAATCTGAACCAAGGCCGTTGCATGGCAGTCAGACGCTCTGATCGGTCACCTAAACGGGCGGACTAATCATTCAATAAATTACTATTATTTAGTAACATCGATTTTATTTTAAACCAGTTCAGTTTTTTCAGCATCTGTGTGACACTCGCCCAAGGGTCCGCGACCATACGTGTTACTCTTCTTTGTATGCTTTCCAGCCCCCCCCCCCCCCCCGCCCCGTCAGTCCCATAGTGGTAAATGTTATCAGCTCTACTCTCTCGCATACCAGGGCAAGCAACTCTGAGATTTTTCTCTTTCCCTGGAGGCGTTACATTTTTTAATTAAAATCATCGTCGCTAGAAGTTCTAGAAGTTAGTAACGGGAATTTCCGGACACCCTGTATATGGCAGAGTTGTGTGCATTGTCATTGACGTAACACAGCAACAGCAAGCGCCGCAACACATTACCCTGGGACACAATGGAAGTTACTTCTGAAGCTATCGAGGATTCATGCTGCGTCCTCCCTAACAAAAAAAATCCCCAATATAATTATACAAGTTATGCTTGATATCCTGTACGATTCCACTTCCGTTTACAAGCTCCTGAGTCAAATACTCTTCGGAAGTCAAAAAACTGCTGCATCTGTCTGACGGTTTTGATCCATGGCTTTCAGGATACCACGTGAGATCAGCCCGAGTTGCCTTTTACATTATCGGTGTTTCTAGAAGCTATCTTCGCTCGTGTGTCTACTTCGGCGATGAGAATAGACCTTGCTATGTTTAGAAGATGCGAGAGAGATTTTCTCTAGGTACCATTGGAAGAGAACATTATAAATAGCCCAACACGTCAACTGGCAAATGACGACCTGATGTTCTCCAAAAAGGTCCACCTTTACCAGCTGCTGTTACTGAAATCAGGCATTAATAGTCGTGAGGGCGGTGATCGTGAACATCCATCTCAAATACTGGCAATGAATACCCTGTACGGCGATAGCGCCACGAAAGCTGTCTCTTTCCTGTAAGTGTTCGTCTCAGTATTGTCATTCGCTGATCCCTTGAACTCTCAGTACTGTGTTGGCGAGATCCAGTGACGTCGTGTCAGACAAAACACCTGAGCATCTGCCAGCTGCTAGCCGGGCCGTTGGAGCCGGGGCCAGACAGCCGGGCCCTGCAGTAGCGCTTCCCGTTCCCAGCCCCTGCTTTCTCCCCGCATGCCAGTCTGCAGACGGCTGGCGAGGAAAGTTGGCTTTCTTTGTACCCGGCCTGCCTCCCCTCCGCAGTCAGAAACCGAAGGGCGACCAGCTTTGGCGGTCATTAACGCAACGGCATGGACGCTCCGGCCAGAATCCGAGAAGGGACGGAGGCTTAAAGGAGGCCACCCACTCGGCCGACTGTAGGCAAGTCCACTCCTGCCTTAAGCGGACGTAGGGCTTCCTGTTTCCCTATCACGGATATGTGATAAATGTACAAAATGTCTCCAGTTATTAGCCGCTACAGCTCCGAATTTCAACTCAATATTGGCAGCACAGCCTGCATTTCGACACGACGAGTTTAAATTCAAGCATTAGTATGGAGTGATAGCTGAAAGCTCTACACCAGCTGAATTGGATTAGGTGAAATGTAATCCCAGAGTGACTAAATACGGTAAACATCAACCTGTCCACAGTCAAATCTACCACTCTTGCGTGGCGAAGCTCATGACTGCTACACCTATGGACAAAAAATTGTGTGTTGTGTTTAATACGTTTGAGATTCTGCACCAATGAACCACAAGAAAACCGAAAATAGAAGTGGCGAAATTTGAATGAACTAGCTGTACAGGGCGATTCAACTGCCCCTATTGAAGTTGTCTTATGTAACCCACAACACGTCCGAATCAGCAACAGTATAGAGAGAGGCGATAGCCACGTAATCCATGTTAAGTTCCCTCTCAGGGCCTTGGGCTACTGTTAGCAAACGGAATCTTACTGCAGAAAATACAAGTGAAGACTAGGCATAAGTTACACAGTTTTTTGGATCTAGATGTACTTCTGTCAGTTTATCCAATTGTCTCCAGTCTTCCTTTATGTAATTAGCGGTCTAGTTACACAGGTTTTGGATGTGTCTGTAAATTTATTTCATTCATAGTACTCTGTCCTTCGTAAATGGTTCAGAAAAGTTGCCTTATAAAGTGTGTTTCATCATAGGAAACAATGACAAACAGGAGATATTAAAATGGGAGTGTGGAAGTAACAACTTTCTGATATATAATCCACCATTATCGGTGTTCTGTCCTTGGACAGGTCTCCACATGCAGTTCTATCATTTCCTACCCTCTCCGTTTTCTTATAATCGTTTCCTATCCTTATACTATCCGCCATGTGATATCTTGTTCAGTCTCTTCTTCTTCTTCTTCTTCTTCTTCTTCTTCCTCCTCCTCCTCCTGTAACTGTTCCTTCCATAGCATCTATCAGTAAACAATCTTCTCTTATTCAGTATCCAAACCAACTGTCTCCTCTTCCTGATTAACTTTAAAATTTCTCTTTCTTCCCCCTCTCTTCTCAACATGTCATTTCTCACTTTGTACACCCATTTTAGCCCTTCCATCCTCTATCTCAAATGCTTTTATTCTTCTTCCTTCCTCTTTCCTCAGTGCCCATGTCTCAGCTCTGTATAATGCCACGCTCTATATGAAACATTTTGCTAATGAAAAGATTAATGTTCAGGGTGATCCAGCTGCCATAGCGATGTTGTTTTATGCAACCTCACGACAGAACAATGTTGTTGGCCATTTGGCTCTGGAGATGTGAAGCAAGTTGTCAAAATGGTAACTGGTAAACTGCTAAATTATACGAAGAAACCTTATACCTATTGTACATATTTTATTTATGAAACTACTTTAGAATAATCACGTGGCAAGTCATATATTAATCTTTTTATTGTACTGTACACAGGAAACTTGTTACTTCCACACTCCCCAGTTTGGTATCTGCAGTTAATTTCATTGCTTCCCATTCTGAAACACTTCATAACGCAAGGTTTGTGAACCATTTACGCAAGATCAAGTACTGTAAATGGAATAAACTTACAGAGACGTCCAAAACCTGTATGACTAGATCGCTAATTACACAAATGAAGATCAGAGACGCTTGGATATGGTAAGTATGGCAAAAGTAAGGCATTTCTGGTTCCAAAAATATCTTTTAACTTATGGTCAATCCTCAATTACATTTTTTTCTTCAGTACGATTTCGTTTGCTAACATACGCCAAAATCTCTCACAGGGAGCTTACATCGATTACGTCACAGTCGCCTGCCTGGATACCGTTCCTGATACAGACGCAGTGCCGGCTGCATAAAACGACATTGGCAGCTGCAACTGGATCAGCCTGTATAGACGCATAAAGATCGATAATCAACTAAAAATTGCAGTAAAGTCAACATAAACATGCAGAACGCCGTATATCAAAAGCATCATAAATAAATGGCGTAGCATACAGAGAAAAATTCACTTGAAAATGGCAATCATTTCACGAAACGCATCGTGCAAAATATAAATAAAACATAATCGTGATTGGTAGCAGAGAAGTTATTTGTAAACAAACCCTTTGTTTTCACACACACAGCTTTTCACAACCTACTTGTAACAACAAAGAGGATAATGGATTGTAGTCAAATTAAATCGGGTGATGCTGGGGGGATTAGATTAGGAAATGAGACACTTAAAGTAGTAAAGGAGTTTTGCTATTTAGGGAGTAAAATAACTGATGATGGTCGAAGTAGAGAGGATATAAAATGTAGACTGGCAATGGCAAGGAAATCGTTTCTGAAGAAGAAAAATTTGTTAACATCGAGTATAGATTTAAGTATCAGGTAGTCGTTTCTGAAAGTATTTGTATGGAGTGTAGCCATGTATGGAAGTGAAACATGGACGATAACCAGTTTGGACAAGAAGAGAATAGAAGCTTTCGAAATGTGGTGCTACAGAAGAATGCTGAAGATAAGGTGGGTAGATCACATAACTAATGAGGAGGTAATGAATAGGATTGGGGAGAAGAGAAGTTTGTGGCACAACTTGACTAGAAGAAGGGATCGGTTGGTTGGACATGTTTTGAGGCATCAAGGGATCACAAATTTAGCATTGGAGGGCAGCGTGGAGGGTAAAAATCGTAGAGGGAGACCAAGAGATCAATACACTAAGCAGATTCAGAAGGATGTAGGTTGCAGTAGGTACTGGGAGATGAAGAAGCTTGCACAGGATAGAGTAGCATGGAGAGCTGCATCAAACCAGTCTCAGGACTGAAGACCACAACAACAACAACAATAACAACAACAACTTCTAATGGATCAAATCATCTGATTTCAATGATTCTTTTCGTGTCACTACATTTCACTGATGTTTTCTTCATTTCATCTAGTCATTTTAGTGAATGTCATTTAGTTGGTATAAACCACTACCATGATAACCCACGGTGCACCTCCAGCTCCATTCCCCGGTGGTGTTATTCCCACGTATGAGCTGGTAGAACCTGGGATTATGTTTGAAAATAACAGCAGGAAATGAGTGACGAGGAAAAGGGCTTCGAGAGGTAATCAGGTAGCCCTGTGGTTGAAGTGTCTGCTCGCGCTAAGCAGGTCGTCTGGGACAAATTTTCAAGTCATATTCAAAGCTCAACCATTATTGAGTCTCTGTGATTCGACACTACTTTTCCTAGCGTTGCGATATACGAACAACATTCACCTCACACAGCAATATCTCCCAAGTTGTTCCCGATCCGTCCTGTTGATGGTGACGCTGCACAAAGAATGTTCTCTCACTCTGTCAGTGTGAACTCTGCTACACAGGCAGAAGTGTTGCACATGTAACTGGTTGACCTGGCGATCTATACGAGGAATATTGAATCAATAGACAGTAAACACACACTCCATTTCTTACTACTGAATGTGTGATTTCCAGATCTATGCGATTTAAAAGGTAAACCAATCAGAGCCTTAATGCATGGTAACTCGAAGGTTATCGCTTCATAGAAATCAGATAGGACTGGCTGTCAACGCTACACGCAATATTACTCGCCTGACAGTTAAGTGTGACGATACTTATCGTATTAAAAAACGACCACCACTTACCGCATGATATAAACTGTAACCGATCGTTCCCGGCCACAACGCGCAGTCTTCTTATCCCGAGAATGCATCCTGCGGAATTGAGCTGATGAGTTTAGTCATTATCCAATCCGTCGATAGTGGTTTGTGTTCGTAGTATAGCAGTTTGGCAAGGGATTTTTTGCCAGCAACCCATGGGAATAAACTCGTTAAACGTCCTTGAGACATGTGCGGAAGACTGCATGCGTTCTCCTCCTCATGCTGATATGCCAAAAGACTGCATTGTTTAAATGCTTTTCGAGAGTAACTGGTAACTCGCAGAATCAGGCGTAGACCAACAGCGATTTTCTCTGGCAGTCATGGTTTTCCACAGTGTTTAAAATTTCTGAAGTTGGTAGCTAGTGACCGTTAGAGATCGACAACACGTTTTTCCAATACGGCTACAAGAATTCCGATGTATGTTCTCGTGCGTAGTCGTGGAATTCCCATTAGTCGTTCCTCTGTTTTCTAGAGTGCACGTGCTGGGTGTGCAGATGTCTCTTACCAGATAGTGGAGCCATTAGCTACTTGCTATTAGCCATTGGCTTTGGAGCACAGAACGTGTAACCCTGTCTCGCAGGTCAAAGCGAGACAAGCAACAAATTACTATCATTATAAAACGTGCAGAAGAGCGAAAGATTGACCACCGTCTGGCAATAAACGGTTTCCCTGTTAGTCTTCGGAGCAGAAAGTCTCGCAATTGGTCTGGCGCGCCAGAAGCACCTAGGCTACTGCCGCGGTGGCGCGTAAGACTTCGCACAACGCAGCTTTTATTTCTCTCAGGGACGAGACGAAGGGAGGTTTCACAATGTTAATCCATTCCTCATACGCGACCCATACGCTGCCTATTCAACAGAATCGGTATGTTAATACAGTCACGGAATGCCTTAACCGAGCGCAGGCGCGCAGTGACTCAAATACGGCACCTGCATTCGGGAGAAACCGAGTTCCAATCGCGACCAGCATTCCAGATTTAGATTTTCCACTGCGCCCTCGTATAGATTAGGACGAAGCTGGAATGCTTCCACTCCAAAGAACACAGCTGACATCCTTTCCCATCCTTCATCCTTGGGCTAACCGAACTAATGCTCGATCTTCAATGATCTCATGGTTGACTGGATGCTACCTTTTCCTGTGAATTTACCTGCCCCTCGCCCCCTCTAAAAAAAAATCTCGCTCCGGAATGCTGTAGCCGAAACTGCCTTCACTTGTTTTCTTCGTCGTTAGAAAGCTATTTGAAGCAGGGCTCTCCATGCTCTATCTTGCGCACATCTCTTCCATCTATGCGTAACAGTTCTACTTTACATATATTTCATCCCGCTACTTGTCGTCAGCCCTATTGCATTTCCCACACTTCCCTCCTTTACCAAAGGGACGTTTCTTCCATGCCTGATAGTGTGTCCCATCAATCGAGCCCTTCTTTTGGTCCACTTGTCCCACAAATTTCTGTTTTAGACAATTCGATTCACTACCACTGCATTTTAGTATCTATCTAACCATAAAATGTTTTGAACTGTTCTGTAGAACCACATTTCAAAAGTATCTATTCTCTTTTTGTCTCAACTGCGTATCGTCAACGTTTGACTTCAGTAAAAATCGGCACTCCTGACCAAAAAAGAAACGTTCCTTTCGTCCATACCGCGGGGCGTCCGCAGCCTCGCGGGAACTCCCACTCGCGGCGTGGTTCGAAGCCACGTGGTGTTGCTCACGTGAGGCGCGCGAAACGAATTACGCGGCCTACCGCTCCGCGGATTTAGTTGTTTACGTTTACCAGCGGACCCGGATCAATTCTCTGCACTGCTGCATACGCAAAATACAGTATTAATAAGGATTGCCAGCCTCGCTTCGACCCGCGAGACAGGGTTAAACTTGATACAAAATTCCATAAAAAAGCCCTGTGTCTACCGACGTGTCATGTTCGGAAAGTGTGCTAGATTTTTATACGTTTTTAGAAAAAGCGCATCTGAACAAAATTACAGGATACTGTAGACACGCTTGTTGACTATTTTCCGAAACAGTCGTCGCCCTATTCAATGCATGAGGTGAGCTGTGGCCCAAGCTTCTTTATGCCCTCCCGGAAGAACTTTCCCGCCAGCTCTGTTCCCTCTTTCTGCACCTGCTCGTCGGATGAAAACTTAATTCCACTGATGTGTGCCTTCAGAGAGGTGAAAAGATGATAATCTGAAGGCGCCAAGTGAAGGAAATATTGGGGGTGGTTCAAAACAACCCAACTGAAAGAGTCAATGATCGCCTTGGTGGCTAAGGGCGTGTGAGGACGGGCAACAAGCACACTCCTCTCGTCACCGTTGCACTCTTTTTGTTTTGAATGCTGCTTTTGAGTTTCTTTAAGGTCTCTCAATATCGTTGTGTATGACGGTTTCTCCCTGAGGCAGAAATCAAACCAAATTGACGTCTTTTCAGTCCCAAAACACTAAGGCCATGCTTTTCTGGCCCGAAATTGTTTTGATTTTTTTAGAAGAGGGGGAATTGGCATGACACCAATTTTATGACTGTCTTTTTGTCTCAGGAATGTAATGAGTCATTCACGTTGCGTCTCCGGTCACAATAGAGCTCAGAAAATCCTCACCTTCCAGTTCCTCCAATTCAAGTCGCTCAAGAAACTCGGGGGCGCTACAAACGCGATTTTAATAGTGCTGCTCTGTCAGTTGTATTCAGACCCATCTTGCACACAGCTTCCGGTACACCAGCGTTTGTGTGAAAGTCTCGTATAAGAGTTCTGGAGAGTTGGCGAAACATCGCAGGAACCGGCTGTCTTCACGAAAAGTTTACTCTATTTTTTGTACGAACTCACCAATCAGAATAGGTCTTCCACTTCTCTGTTCGTCATGAACATTTGTTCTGCCTCCACTGAACTCCCTACATCACTTAAACACACACTGTCTGTTCACAACGCCGGAAACGATTTTGAATCACGAACAAATTTCGGTAGGTGTTATTCCTTCTTACCGATATCTTTCACTTAACTACAGCGTGAGTTTACGTACTGTCACGTTCCTGTGATCTCGCTCTGATCAGCTCAGTTACTCTCCCTCTCTCTTACCCCCCTCCCCCCCGGTCTACCACTCAAGTGTTGACAACCCTGTCACAGCATACTTGTTTTCTGAACATACCTCTTACTTTCACGAAAGATTCCGAAATCCGGACACTGAACTGGAATATGTTGGCTGCTTAAGTTCATGTACTCACCCCATGTGGTCACCAACAAGTCCCGCCGATAATGACCACAACGAAACAGGAATACAGAGCAAAGTCAACAGGGGAAACGGCACGCAAAAACACCAGACTCAAATTTGCGCAGAGCCACATGAAATTTATCGGTATCAGTTAGTCCGAGACAAGTCCATACCCTCCAGCTAGCTAATCGCTCCACGCTCTGCTCTCAGGGCACTTTTTTTTTTCTGTCGGACAATTCGACGTTCACTAATCCGCACAAGCGACTACACTTCCGAATGATTTACAGGCTTTTCGAAATGGAAGCATAACCTCACCGATGACAAACGATCACTTAATAGGACTTCCGAAATGTTGCCGATTTTAAAACACACACACCGCCCCTGAGGGCCCACGATTTGACACCTCAACTCCACGAGGGCTATTAGGCGGTTCCTCGGTTTCGGGAACTCCAGACCGTATTTAACGTTCAGACCTTCCAGCCCATCCGAATCAGGAGTAGAAACGAAAGCACTGTCTCTGGCCATTTCCTGCTGCTGCTGCTGCTGCTGCTGCTGCTAACAGCGCTTCCGTAAGGTGCTGTGTCCGGACAGGAGATAAAGAACTTTTTCTCCAACGGATGTTCCAAACTTCGGCCGTCTTCAGGTAGCCCGCCATGTAGACTCGCGGCACAATCCATTTAGCAGGATTTCGGAAAGGTTGACCTATCAGCTCCTGGCAGCAACAATAACAAACGCTGGTAACATGAGTCGCTAGAAAATTACATGTTGGAAAATACGTTTACAAAATACTTTCTAAAAAAGTGATGTTGTGGTCTGGCGTTATTTATCTCTACGTCTCGCTCTCTCGCTCTATAATTTTTACCGCCCCCCCACTCCCACACTCACTTCCCTCCAGAACTAAATTTTTGATCTCTTGATGTCTGAGAATGTGTCGCATCAACCGAGTCCTTTTATCAAGCTGTACCAGAAGTGTCTTTTCTTTTCCCGATTCTGCACTACTACTTCCCTGTCACGCTCTCTGTGCAACTATTAAGTAACCTCTCGTTCCTTGTATTTTATGCCTGCTACTTGATTAGTCATCTGATTTTTCCGTCTGACCTACGAGATTCTACTATAGCCCAATATTTGAAAAGGTTCTGATGTGTTCTCAGTTCACTTCCATCTGCCTAATTCCGCTGGTTTATAAGAAGACAGACACTTCTCCTTTTGTGACCCAGGACAGTGGGCACAGTAGCGAGACAAAGTGCAAGGAGTGGTGGTGCCACAGGCCAGAGCGCTGCCCTTAGCGGGAGGGGCAGGGGCAGTAGCGGCCGGTCACGCCCCGGCCATATACGGCCTGAGCACGCAAAGCCACGCCGCGCCGCCTGCTTGGCATTCGGCCAGGGCGCCGCCACTGCCGGCACGCATTGCAAACGCGACCCTTAAACGGACCGCGGCAGTCGGCCTGCCTGTGTCCTGTCAGCCGCCTCCTGTCACCAGCCCGCTGCTCACTATAGCACAAAAAAATTCCCTGACGTCACACCGATCTGCTGAGTCATACACCAATACTCTTCGCGTCCACTTTGTGGATGCATTTTAGATCACACTTCTAAACCTTCCCCTTCCCCCTCGTCATCCCAACCCCGATTCTTCGACGAATCGACCTGTGTGTGACGCTGAAGTTTTTATCTTTAAATTTGGTCAATAATTATACGAAATACAGAAAATCAAATGTTTATTGCCCCGCCCCTGGAACCCTTTACCTAGACAAGATGCAACCGCGACCGGCTCATCGACATAGCCGTTTAGTAATATAAATACCGTGTTCCAACATTATGAAATAAGGCCAAGAGAACGATCTATTGATACAGAACCAGCACAGATTCAGAAACTAACTTCCCTGTGAAATACAAGCGGCTTTCTGTTGCACATGAAGTAACGAGTGCTGTCGACAGTGGAGAACAAGTTTATTCCGTTCTACACGTAAAACCCGACATTGTCAGGGAATTTATTTACAGCTGTGCCCGAGGCTATGTACACGTGGAATTCATTTTTCACTTATAAAGCTTCTTTGTATATAACGTTTCAAGTATTATCGGGAACATGAACGAAGAGCATGTCGGTTTCACTAACATAGGCGAAAGCCACATAAAGGAAGTCGTCCAACCGTGCGAAAGCAACTGACACCAAGATCCATGCCAGCAACACAGTCTGTCGTCGTGCTTTGTTTATCATCATGCATAACGTAAGCTCACTGGGGACTGTACAGGTTTAAATGGGAAATGGTGAATTTTCAGCAATAACCGGGATTCGGGGTATAAAAACTCGCTCACCTGCACCAATTCCCGTCAAGATTTTCGCGACATTACGATGCAGATACTTACCTTGAAGCTTCTGTGGGTCAAAGGTTCTGAGGAGCCAGATAGTACACGATGCTCTAGATCAGACTTAAGTCGCGTCTCGCTTTCGGAAGGAGTTAAAGCCAGATGTTCTTGAGTCACAGCATGACACTCGTCTCACTATCTTCACCGTATTCTGAAGACTGCAGACTCCTCTGTCTTATAGCCTTTCTGGTGTATTCAGAAAGACTCTACCGTTTTCTATGCACTTTTATTCGTATGCAAAACGAATTCAAAATGTAATGAGTAAGCACTCAAACTGCTAAGCAAACGTAGTAAATTCGTTTTTCCTAGGGAAGAATATAAAAAAAACCTATCGAAAGCAGAAAAGCATTGTTAAATTTTTAGTATACAAAGCAAATCAATAAATCCATATATCCCGGCCAAGTAAATTCAGTATTGGTTTGTATTTCTACAGGTAAGATTTTGCCGCTTAAACTTTCGAAAGTACATTTGTCACTTGTGATTGAACACCGGAACTGCTAAGTCGTGTAGACGATTTTAGATAAAATTTTAAATAACGGTATCTGTTTTTCAGATTTCTGACTCTGATGAAATAAAGCCTGTATGTCGCCCCCAAACCACGCTCAGGTTAACTATGAAAACCCCATGAAAATTTGTCTGATAGTTTAGGAGATCATTGCGTCCACACAGACAGGCAGACAGACAGACAGACAGACAGACAGAAACGACAGTTTTACAGTTTTATTATTATTTGCATTGATTACCAGAAGCCCGTGTGACACCATTACTCACAAGTGGCTTCTAATCATATCGCATGACCATGCATTATCGCCTCAGTTCTGCGACTGGATTCGTGATTTGTCAGAAACGCCACAGGTAGTAGGAACTGACGGGAAGTCATCGACTGAAATATAAGCGACGTCTCTGGTACCCCAGGGAACTTTGGTAACATCTCTGCTGATATTCGTCTACCAAATAAACGAATTCGGAGACCATCTGAGCAACTCTCTTAGACTGCCAGCACATGATGCTGTCGGTTACCGTCCAGTGAAGTCATCACAAGATCAAAACTAAATGTAAAATGGTTCAAGCAACGAGGCTCGAAAAGTGGAAATTGAGCCCGAGCAAAATAAAGTGTGACGTCCCGCACAGGAGTGCGTTAAATTTCGGTTACACGATAAGTCACAAAAATTGAAAGGTTGTTAAATTAAGCAAAATACCTAGAGATTACAATTATGAATAACTTAAAACAATGGTGTCTTCCATTGGGGCAAGATCGTATCACGAAATTTCGATCACCAATTGTCTCCTCCGAATGGCACACTATTTTATTGGCTTCCACCTACACAGGGAGAAATGAACGTCGTAATAAACTAGGAGAAATCAGAGCTCCCACTGAAAGATTTAGATGTTGAATTTTTCCCAATGGCTGTTCCCAGTAGAAGCCCAAGAAATTTTGATGACATTTGGTTTATGGACATTAAGTCGTGGTCCAAGGCATATTTCTCTGCCTAACTTTTCTTCCAATACTGGAATAATCGTCAGAGGTTAGAGCCATTCAAAGCTATTATAATCTCCAATACACTTACAAGCTTATGGTGCAAGTTTCCTACAGCTGATGGCGCTGTACTTCTGGCTAGAACTCTCTGACACTTTCTCTTCCGGCTGCGAATGTTTTCATTTGCTGGGCGAATGATAGGAAGTGAAGACGCAGTCCTGACGGCACAGTGGAGCACTTTGTCGCCTGGTGGCACCATCAACAGCTGAAGCATGTATGTACGACAAAGCGACTACCTCACTGAGCAGATGGTCATAAATATTACAATATGCTGAAGCCACAATTACAGCGTCATCAGGCGTCGGAAATTTGCACCATAAGGACTCCTCCTTTGCTTTTTTTTATTATAATAACCTTTCTCCGTTTGAAATATGGTTTTACCGATTTAATGATCAGTAATATATTATTACATTTTACGTATAATTTACTGAAATAATGTTGTAATAATTCTCATATTTTACAGTTTTCATAAGTTAAGATAGTCTTATACACTGAAGACCCAAAGAAACTGGTACACCTGCTTAATATCGTGTAGGACCACCGCGAGCACGCCAAAGTGCCGCAACACGACGTGGCATGGACTCGACAAATGTCTGCAGTAGTGCTGGAGGCAACTGACACTGAGTCCTGCAGAACTGTCAATAAATCCGTATTAGTACGACGGGGTGGAGATCTCTTCTGAACTGCACGTTGCAAGGCATCCCAGATATGCTCAATAATGTTCATGTCTCGGGAGTTTGGTGGCCAGCGGAAGTGTTTAAACTCAGAGGAGTGTTCCTGGAGCCAATATGTAACAATTCTAGACGTGTGGGGTGTCACATTGTCCTGCTACAACTAGCCAAGACCATCGGAATGCACAATGAACATGAATAGATGCAGGTGATCAGACAGGATGCTTACGTACGTGTCACCCGTCCGAATCTTATGTAGACGTATCAGGGGTCTCATCACTCCAACTGGACACGCCTCATACCATTACAGAGCCTACATCAGCATGAACAGTCCCCTGGTGACATGCATTCATGAGGTTGTCTCCATACCCGTACACGTCCATCCGCTCGATACTATTTGAAACGCGACTCGTCCGACCAGGCAAATGTTTCCAGTCATCAGGAGTACAATGTCGGTGTTGAAGGGCCCAGGTGAGGCGTAAGACTGTGTGTCGTGCAGTCATCAAGGGTACACGAGTGGGCCTTCGGCTCCGAAAGCCCATATCGATGATGTTTCGTTGGATGGTTCCCACGCTGATACTTGTTGACGGCCCTGCATTGAAATCTGCAGAACTTCACGAAAGGATTGCACTTCTGCGACGTTGAACCATGCTCTTTAGTCGTCGTTGGTCCCGTTCTTGGAGTATCTTTTTCCAGCCGCATCGATGTCTGAGATTTGATGTTTTACCGTATTCCTGGTATTCACGGTACACACGTGAAATGGTCGTAATGGAAAATCCCCGCTTCATCGCTACCTCGGAGATGCTGTGTCCCATCGCTCGTGCGCCGACTATACCATCACGTTCAAACTCACATAAATCTTAATAACCTGCCGTTATAGCAGCAGTAACCCATCTATCAACTGCACCAGACACTTGTCTTATATAGGCGTTGCCGATCGCAGAGCCGTATTCTGCCTGTTTACATATGTCTGTATTTGAATACGCGTTCCTATACCAGTTTCTGGCGCTTCAGTGTAGATGATGCACGCATACAGCACAAATAGCAAGGAAAGAGAAGTTACACTTTGTTGTGTCCCTTCTTTACAGCACATTAACATTTGTTCGCTAAATGCCGCTCTTGGGCATGATTCGCATGTATTTTAACAACACTTTACTTAGCAGACCTAGTTTAACTTATTACTTGCTTCGAGGTCTTAATGTGAATTCTTTAATATTTTTTGTAGCATCTGAAGGTCGCCTATTTCATAAAAAAGTGATTGATGAAACTGATAAAATTTCCATGATCTTCGCTTATTTGTTGACACAAACGAATTTTTTTTCAAGAGCGCTCTCTCTCTCTGATATATATATATTTCTGTATCTCTCTTGCTCTCATTTTTTTTCGCTAATTCTGTCATATCGACGTCGTGGTCAATAGACGCGGACCAGGTTTGGACTCGACGAAGATAAGCGAGTTCTAGGGATCCAGCGCAGCATTTACTTCAAATGACAAGCAGACGACGGAAAGCCTGTAGCTGGATCGCCAGTCAGCTATTTGAGCTCCGTTTCTCTCGAATGTTAGTTCCTTCCTCCTCTTAATTACATGTCACTTCCCTAGGTAGGTGGACGCGTTTGATGTAACCTACCTGCCCTCGACTGGAGAGAACGGACACAAATGACGGTTAACGTAAAATAATTCTATTACTCTGTTTTGGCTTTACTTGTCACTAGTAGAAACGTTAATGTGGAACTAGTCTGAATCACTAACGCAAGTACGCTGTTTTTCTTCTGACTCGTCCGGCCTGAACATACTCAGCATCTTCGTAACACAGGTAGAATCATTTAAATGACAATATTCAGGCAGAAAATTAATACTACTTACAGTCGACGCTTGCTAGTGCGTCGCCACCAGCTTTATTCGTCGTTTCCAAGGGCCCTACCCCATTTATGTCAGCCGATATGCGTTGAACACCAAACATCTGCATATTCATGCGGCACAGATGCTGCTCACGTCATCAGTAGCCGCGTATGGCGCTGTTTACTTCCACGTCGCGGAGGTATCCATTGCGTGGACTGGCGCAACGTAATCTTCTGTTGAAAATTTCGTCACAGCTGGCACAGGAATTCAAGTGAGTCGCTTTCTAGGATTTATCGCTGCCAATCGTTTCCGCGTATTCACTTGTCGGCGGTTTGCAATTTCCAATAGTGCCTGGCAGCTATTAAGTGTTGTACAGTAGCGATGGTATATCTCGAAACTGTTGTACGGCAATATCATGGAGCAAGTATTGTGCGCTAATTGAGTAGCTATTAACTGATGCTTACTAACTACTTAGCAGATGAGACGTCACGGAACGATTGTTGCACGCTCTAAATTTAGATGCGTGCGGCATTTTCCCGCAGACGGCGAGCTCTTAGGAATTCTAATGGTCTAGATCTCTCTCAAATAATTTGAAAAACTTACTAAGCGATACAACACATGCGTAACACCCTTTTTTGTGAAGGTCGGGATGGGAACGTGGTGACATGGGAGCGTAGCTCTCTAACGCCTGGACCAATTTCAACCAACCTTGGTCCACAACTGTATGTGGGTCACTACACCAAGGAATCTGGAGCACACGTGCAAAGGGGAGACTGCGGAGAAAATGTTGGTGGTATTGGAATTACGAAGTCCGAGCTAGACAGATTTATAAATTAATGCTGATTTCCACAGATGTATGATGTGAAACGGCTGTTCAGCCGTAAATACAGCAAACCTTATGCAAGCTAAATGGTACCTTGGTCGGAGGCAGTTAAGACAGGACGCTGCATGCCAGCTCCAGAATTATGTTCTTTCCCGCAAATGTAGCTCGCTACGTGCTTAATTTAAAGCTTCACTCCATGATAGCCATATTCTTTTCGTCCGACACGATTGTCACAGGGAGCACCGAATGAAGCTCGCGCTGCCTTGGTGTGTGTGTGTGTGTGTGTGTGTGTGTGTGTGTGTGTGTGTGTGTGTGTGTGTGTGTGTAGGTGGGGGGGGGGGGGGGGGGAAGAGTGAGGACGAGATGCTCTACCGGCCAGCCATATTTAGAAAACTTTATAACGCAAATCTCCGTCATGGCGGAAGCACCATAAGCTGTTTAGCGAATACTGTCTTTAGCAGATGATTAGTTTCAGTCACAGCTTCATTTTGGATACAGTTAACTTTAGGAGACTTAATGAAAGCGTGAAACCCATGTCCTCTACTAAACATTCACTGAGCAAGTTATGCCGTTTCCACAACGAGCTGTTTCCTCCAGATTTACGCTTTCCTCATTTAAAGAACCCTCGATCAATAAATTTAAATACAGGTAAGACAGGGAGGAGATATGTGCACTCCTGCCGAATCGTTTGCTTAACGCACCAAACATTAGTAGCACTAGCCCCTTCCTAGAAGTCTTTTTTCAACAATGATTTATCAAGTAGCAAAATACCTCAACCCCCTCCACCCCCACCCCCCGAAGCAGAAGTACGATATCCTTAGGTTGGTCTGAGTACCACAGCGGTTTCCAAGCATGGTACTACTGGTCCCATTAGAGGTGGAATACTCTTATCTCCCTCCAACCTTTGAACTGACAGACAACGCCCGTTACAGATGCACCAACAGGTTAACATGGACTCCGAACCACGGGACAGCTTTGCATTTTTTGTATTGATATATCATTAGCAGAGGTGAAAGAAAATGTGCTAAGACCAATAGGCGACGAGTCGCGGACCTCGTAGCCTGGCACACTCGAGCTATACATATGCTCCGTATGACACACAATGAGATAAACAAGTTTGAACAGATGTTGAGTTGGCAGGGTGTCATCTCGTCTGTCATAATACCATTAGGAATTCTTTTAGTTTATCGTTGTCTACTAAAAACCCGTATCTAAAATTGTGATAAAATCCATGACCTGCTCTGTTTATGCAACGTTTCTTTAACGCTGAAACTCCGGAATTGGGCTAACAATATGCGAAATACCACCGTCCGAGATTTGTGACTGAGGACAGTACTTTATTGTACAGGCTTGTGAACGTGAACATATTGAAATAGTGAGAACATCTCTCTGAAAGGGTAATAGGACCGGAATTATCGGACGTAGCAACCATTCCTATATTTAAGGCCGACATAATGCGGACCTTCATTAAAACGTTTTCGAGGATGTACCCGCGTCCTTATGTATATTAAAGCAACGTTTCGGGCGCCTGCTGCAGTGATCAAAACGTTGGTTTTGTAAGTAACGTGATGGAGCGGCTACACTGTGACAAGGTTTTAGTGAACGGCCGTGGGAACCAAACCTTGCAGATAATTAGAATTGTTTATTTTTTTAAATGTAACTTCTGAAGTGATTCGCGACAGATTGCAAGGATCGAAGAGTTATTTACAGATTTTGCAGAAACCAAAGTGCAGTTGTAAGGAGTCGAAGGACGAAAAGGTAGGTAGTAGCTTATAAGGGAGTGGGGTAGGATCGCAGCTCATCACTTAACGAGGAGGTACTGAATCGAATTGGGGATAAAAGAAAGTCTAGCTGAGTTTCACTATATGAAGAGAGGGGTTGGTATGACACACTGTGCAGAAATCGAAAGACTTGCAGCAGACAGGCTGAGATGTTCCTTTACAGACAAATTACACGACATACTGATACACAAATTTAATCGTAAAGGTTCACTGGCGGACCAGGATTAATTATCTCCTCTGCTACACTACCAGATCAGTCTAAATTAGGGTCGCACCCTCACTGATTCGTTAGGCATGGTTAACTTCTCATTAGCTCAATTTCAATCATTAAATACCGTACATCAATCCGACGACTTTTAAGTACACTCCGCGATCCAACTAGTAGAGTGGAAAATGTACACCAATATCAGCTCATACCTCGCCTCCATCTAGGTCCCACTAACCTCCATCGATAGCCTCCACAACAACAGAACAGGAATATAGTTTGAAGTCAACAGGAGAAGGGTCACACAGTTAACAACAATACCTGCATTCCCCAGCAAATAAATATAACGTATCTGCTTCAATCAAAACGTTTCCTAAGCCCGACTCGTCCACTAAACACCACCATCCAACTAGCTACTTCGGTCCACAATCTAATTTGTCGTCTCTGCGCCTAGAAAACCGGAATGAAACAACCAGATATCCATGCCTCTTACCTAGTGTCATAAATTTCCGTATGGGCAGGAAATAACTCGATTGATCACGAGTGAGTTACCTTTTTCCAGACTGAAGTACACTAGGGAAACATGACATCCGCCCCACATGGAAAACGAATTCTATACCCCACGAGGACTGGCGGCAGATTCCTCCATTTCACGAGCTCCAGACCGCACCACGAAGATATTTCAAATTAACCATTCTGGGCTGTCAGAATAAGAAGAAGAACGGAGACGATGTTTGGTTTGTGGGGCGCTCAACTACGCGATCGTCAGCGCCCGTACGAAGTCCCAATTTTTCCCACAGTCCATTTTTTTCCACAGTCCAATCGAGCCTCTGTCGCGAATGATGATAATAACACCACAAACACCCAGTCCCCGGGCAGAGAAAATCACCAACCCGGCCGAGAATCAGACCCGGGACCCCGTGATTCAGAGGCAGCAGAGAGGAGGTATTTTCATTGGCCATTTCCTGCACCGACATGTAGTGGGTCTGTAACGTGCCGCTTTCTATGAGAACTTCTGCAGGTTTTTTTCTGAAATGGATGTCGGAAAACGATGGCCATCACGGGGAAATCAATGGACCTCTACCTGGCCTCGTATGCCCAGACCTTTATCCATTTAGGGGGACCGGCCGGTTACCTCTACGCCGGGGAAGAGCTCATTCCCTGGCGCACAAAACAGCCACGGAAATGAGCAAATATACGAGATCCGAAAATGGTGTGGTACAAGAATAGCGTGGCGTGCAGCACCACCCCGACAACGAAGTTTTGCAAAAGGTCCGCATCGTACTTGTACCGGCGACATGAAAGCACGGGAGCCACAGAGCCGCCGCGTGGTCAGGGGCGGCGTCTGGCCGGCCCGTGCGCCGCCGCACCGCGCTGATAACCACGCTATCAGCGCTGACGCAGGCGTCGACGCCGGCCACGGTAAACAGCAGCGTGGGACGCCACGGCGAGGAGAGCGCCGAGCCCTGGTGCGTACAGCGCCTAAAGTCGACCCCACAGGGGACGCGCCAGACGTGGTTTCAAAAGTGGTCGATGCACGCTCGGAAACCAGCTGGTACGTAACACGTCACGTGCTCCTCTACGTAATTCGCGACCGCAGCGCTCTCCTGCCGTAGCTGTAAGCCAGCCATGCTGTCTACATAAACGGACGCACACGAAAATAATAGCAACGTTTGCACTGCTCCTAATCGGCTAAAATGAGCCGACAAATTGCCGAAGCAAGCTGCGCACATGTCGATTACTTAAACAACGAATTGTTGTGTATATTTCAAAATTTATTTGCCTGAAGCACTTTACCTTTTCAATTACGCAAGAAAGTGTCTCGCTCGGCAATGTTTGTTGTAGCAACTGTTACTTTTAACATTGCACAGACGCCACTGCTTTCTCGCTTCGTCTATTAAATCGGATGTTTGTTCCCTTTCCCACACGCTAGCATGTTGTTCTGTCTCTAGTACAGGGCGTTTATAAACGAATATCGGGGTTTTAACGCTTTATAATATTTATTGCATTAAACTTACAGTTATAAATGATATGTCAAATGAAAGAGCAATTCAGTTTTACCAAGAACCTTATAAATGTTCGATGTGAGCACCATTTGTCACACGACACACATCAAGTCTATAACCGATTTCTTCCCAAACGTTGATAAGTGTGTCTTTAGTGTTGTAGGAACAGCTGCTTCAATCCGGTTTCTTAATTCAGGGAGGTCTGCTGGTAGAGGAGGCACGTACACACGATCCTTGATGAAACCCCAAAGGAAAAAATCGCTTGACGTTAGGTCGGGTGAACGTGGAGGCCACGCAAAGCAAGCCCTGTCATTGGACCCCTTCCGGCCAATCCAGCGCTTGGGTACAGTGAAGGTCAACCAATCGCGTACTTCGCTATGCCAGTGCTCACATCGTACATTTATAAGGTTTTTGGTAAAACTGTTTGAATTGATCTTTCATTTGACATATCATTTATAGCTGTAAGTTTAATGGAATAAATATTACAAAGCGTTAAAACCCCGATATTCATTTATAAACACCCTGTATATTGAACTTCCAGGTAATTAGCCAGTGACGTAGACAGCTACCTCGCATTTCGTCGGTCACTGCTCTCTGAGGCGCACACAAGATCGAACAAAATCATTTCTGAACGCTGAGCGCACTTATTTGTAAATAACATCGAACATTCCAGAACATACAACAGTTAAATTAATGCGAAAGTCCCAGAATCAGTTCACAAAGCATGACTGTTCCACTGTCAGATCTCCCTCAATACTACACTGGCTTTCGAAATATCTAGAGCACACCACGTTTTAATTATCAAGTCAAATTTGCGTTTTTCTAGTATTGTGATTGTGATATGACCCTTCTCGTTCACTCACATCCCCATATACAACCGTGATTAGTCAAAGCAACGATTCATCGCTTCATTCATACCCAAAGTATGCACAATACAGTCCGGTGCTACTGAAGCACACGGGATTCAATGTCTTTCCCCGCGCTACACTTGTTACAAGAAATGGTCAGTTTGGGTGTGTCGTTACATCTCGGCTGAACAGTAGTAATGGACAGCACACTTCTCATTATAATCGAATGCGTAACTGTAAGAAAATGCTACAAGCACACTGCACCTTTCTAATCCGATTTCCTAAGTGATGTTCCAAGTCATACTGGATATTAGGTACGAATGTCCTCGTGTGTTACCAAAGAGAGACTTCTGTGAGGCCATAAACAAGATGCAATGTACCCTTTACTTGTTTGTTACTCAGTGTTCTTGCGTAAGAATCGTATAGATAAGAGTTGCTTCGTTGTCAGTCCAGCGCTAATTCAAGTTCTTAAATTGCATGGTATATTTCATTATAGAATGAATTGTACAGAATAAACCAACACAATGACATTGCATATTGTTTATTTTCATTTAGTGGCTGTCTTTAGACAGGAGAGTGACAGTCCATATGGCTTTAGTACTGAGCAAACTACGTAAAACTGTGGACAAAGTTGCGGCTGTCTAAGCACTTTTAGCTAGTTATCTCGATAGCTGAAATTTCTTCACTATTCAGGTAGTTCCTGACGAAATCAAAGACGAAAAACTGTTCATTCCAAGGCTACCACCATTATCTGATTCAGAACATTAGAACTGTGCAATGGTCAAAAGATGACACAGTTACGCACAGAATCCTCATGTAAGAAAAGGGTACTGAAGACTCGGAAACTCCTGAGAGATATCAAATCTGTGACATCTGGAAGTTTGCTCCTCACTGAGGTGATAAACAAAAGCAGGATTTGATAGCTACGATTCCGTAACTGACCAGCAAGAAGCATGCAATAACTGTACTCACAAATCAGTCGAAAGCAAAGGGCACGTGGTATCTGTGACAGTTATATGGGATTTCGACTTTCATAAATTTTAATGTTTAACTTGCTCTCAGTACTAATGTGATAATCGATAAAGAAATAAAGGAAAATGATAATGTATCCGCCATTCAGCTTTGGAAAGAAGATTATGAATACACTTAAGCGCGTGTGCGTGTGCGCGTGTGCGTGCGCGTGCGTGCGCGTGTACGTGCGCGCGTGCGCGTCGTCTTTTGTAAGAACATTCGCCTGTACTGTTTTTCATTCTGTACATTCAAACGGAATATTTGAAAGGTAATAATTTTTAAACGCATCAAATGTTTCGGGGAAAGTGTCTCTCATTCATTACCATACAAGCGGGAAACAATCAGATCTTACAATTAGTAATGATTTTAGATTTATTTGATTAACCGCTAACATGTTCTCTTCAAGTAACATAAAAGTAGTTAATCTTGGCATCCAGGAAACCGCAGAGTTACAATGTTCATATGTGGATCTGAATTCCTAAGGGGCCGAACTGCTGAGGACATCGGTCCCTAGTCTTACACACTACTTAAAGTTACTTATGCTAACAACAACTCACACAGCCATGCCCGAAGAGGCATGCCGGCGGGAGGGGACGCGCAATCCATGACATGGCGCCTCAAACCGCACGGCCAATCCGTGCGGTAGAGTTACAATTGTTGTTGTTGTAAAACCGGCTCTGAGCTCTATGGGATTTAACTTCTTTTGAGTTCATCAGTCCCCTAGAAGTTAGAACTACTTAAACCTAACTAACCTAAGGACATCACACACATCCATGCCCGAGGCAGGATTCGAACCTACGACCGTAGTGGTCGCTTGTTGTTGTAGTTATCTTCAGTCCAGAGACTGGTTTCATGCAGCTCTCCGTGCTACTCTATCCTGTGCAATCATCTTCCAGTACCTACTTGATCCTACATCCTTCAGAATCTGCTTAGTGTATTCATCTATTGGTCTTCCTCTACTATTTTTACCCTCCACGCTGCCCTCCAAAACTAAATTGGTAATCCCTTGATGCCTCAGAACATGTCCTACCAACCGACCCCTTCTTCTAGTCAAGGTGTGCCACAAATTTCTCTTCTCCCTAACTCTATTCAGTATCTCATCATTAGTTATGTGATCTACCCATCTAATCTTCAGCATTCTTCTGTTGCACCACATTTCGAAAGCTTCTATTCTCTTCTTGTCTAAACTATTTATCGTCCATGTTTCACTTCCATACATGGCTACACTCCATACAAATACTTTCAGAAACGACTTCCTGACACTTAAATCTATACTCGATGTTAACAAATTTCTCTTCTTCAGAAACGATTTCCTTGCCATTGCCAGTCTAGATTTTATATCATCTCTACTTCGACCAGCATCAGTTATTTCCCCAAATAGTAAAACTCCTTTACTACTTTAAGTGGGGGTTGGGTTGTTTGGTGAAGGAGACCAGACAGCGAGGTCATCGGTCTTACTACTTTAAGTGTCTCATTTCCTAATCTAATTCCCGCAGCATCACCCGATTTAATTCGACTACATTCCATTATCCTCGTTTTGCTTTTGTTGATGTTCATCTTACATCCTCCTTTCAAGACACTGTCCACTCCGTTCAGCTGCTCTTCCAGGTCCTTTGCTGTCTCTGAAAGAATTACAATGTCATCGGCGAACCTCAAAGTTTTTATTCCTTCTCCATGGATTTTAATACCTACTCCGAATTTTCATTGTTTTTCCTTTACTGCTTGCTCAATATACAGATTGAATAACATCGGGGAGAGGCTACAACCCTGTCTCACTCCTTTCCCAACCACTGCTTCGTGTTCGTGTCCCTGAAGTCTTGTAATTGCCATCTGCTTTCTGTTCAAATTGTAAATGGCCTTTCGCTCCCTGTATTTTACCCCTGCCACCTTCAGAATTTGAAAGAGAGTATTCCAGTCAACATTGTCAAAAGCTTTCTCGTAATAATTAACTGTACTTTGTAATCGCTGTTCTAATTTATGAACGCCTGACGAGATGATTTCCGAAATTCGTGACGTTATGGACAACACTAACTAATATAATCTATATTAAAAATAACATACGCTTAAGACACAGGCACACTTACGAGTAGCACGCAATGGTAAAGCTACGGAAAATCCCTCTCCATTCCTTTTACAATATCGTCAGTTATGCTTAGAGCCCTTGGAGAAATAAGGAAAAATATAAAAGAAGCAAATTTCAGAGACTGTGTACTGCTAGACTACGTCGGTATGACAGTCGGAAGTTCACTGCTCATCGCCGTTAGCCAGGGTTAAACAATTTACACTACAAACGCAACAGCAACTGCATGACTAGCAACATGTTCCTCCTAAACGGACTAGCATCACGAGAGTTTTAGGCTGCAAGTTTGGTTTCTCTGTGTGTATTTGCAGCCGTGTTCTTTTATTACACTTCTGAGTCTCCAGGACAATGGTAACATTACCACTACATCAAACATGTCCCACCATGGTACCACCATGTTGTAAATGGCGGGAGTTGCAAGTTTGGCCGTCGATTTCTTCACGGTGTTGCGAGTCTAGTGTTCAAAAGAGCACCAATACTGGCGCCTTTCTAACTGTGTATGTGTGCAAGGCTAAACCGTAGGGGGCGTAAAGACTGGTTGTACCCCATGTCTATTGGTCAATGCAAAACGTGTCGTCAAATATTAGCTAGTTGCACTCAACACGGAGACAGCGGCAACTAGCAAGCGCGATATGATTGCCCTGGGACGCTACAGCTCTCAGCGCGTCGTCTAACAAGCTCGCAGCTGCGTAAACAAACACTAGGTCGCTAAGCGCGAATACGCAAACAGATCTGCAACACGCGCATCTTTCAGGGACGAGCGAACACGGTGGTGTTTGAAAAACAAGCAACTACCTAAAGCGTAACAAGGTGGAGGCTACCAGACGACAACGTGGCAACAAACACACCGACCTTGTTCTGCCGTGTCCTTCGCCGTAGGACGACTCCAGAAGCCAACTGCGACACTAGTATCTTATTGTTTTCACTGCGGCAACTTCCTATATTTCAAAACTTCTTAACGCCCGAGGCCTATTGAATTAAGTCGCGTTACCTTTTCAACAGTAACTATTAAGGCTTCCGCATCGCATTTTATTCCCCTGATAAACTACCACTATAACCTATCAACAGCATCTCTTCTTTAACAGTTGGGCCTGCCAGGTAGTTTGAGCGAGTAGTGCAACGAATAACAGTACTATGGCGCTCTGTTTACACATCTTTGTCGAGTGAAGCAGCGGAGTGTTAGGCACACTGGCTCACATTCGGGGAGGGATTATGGTTCAAAACCCTGTCTCGTCACAAAGATACATGGTTTCCGAGATTGTGGTCCGTCTCTAACGACATCGTCGTCAACGGGGCGCTAAATCCTAATCTGTCCCCACTGAGAACTACTTGTGGAAGTGGGAAGCCCAATTCTGGAAAAGACTAGCCATCGAGATCTTTAATTAGCTCTACCAAGTCATATCCTGTTAATATAGCGATGGTTCCCAGATCGAAGTCACAGGCGATGGCTTCTGCTACTGCTGGTCAGCTGGACCTTCCAGAAACATAACAGTAAATCGACGGTTTACCTCGCTTTACCGCGTACAACATTACTAATACTTTGTTCAAAAATGGCTCTGAGCACTATGGGACTTAACATCTGAGGTCATTAGTCCCCTAGAACTTAGAACTTCTTAAACCTAACTAACCTAAGGACATCACACACATCCATGCCCGAGGCAGGATTCGAACCTGCGACCGGAGCGGTCGCGCGGTCCCAGACTGTAGCGCCTAGAACCGCTCGGCCACACCGGCCGGCTAATACTTTGTAGTTTACGCTGCTGCTGAAATGGATTCGAGAGGCTGTGAGTTCTCTGTGCTAAAATTTCTCATCAAGTGATGTGCCAGACAGTATTAATGCAACAATAGTATTTTATTAACGACTGAAATAGGTGGAATTTATGTGAGCTATGGAGTTAATTAAATCACATATCGTGGACAACTAAGAACAATTAACGTATGTTGTCGTTGTCGTCGTCGTCGTTGTTGTTGTTGTTCATGAGCTGGAGGTGATTGCGATGTGCAAGAAACGAAGAGAAATATCGATTACACTGAGACTTACAAGAAACAGTATGAAAGGAATGGGGCGTGGGAGAAATTAATCGCAGTAAAATTTTCCGTTGGAAACATTATTAGAGGCGGTGCCCAAATTGCATTGCGGGAAGAATCGCCGTGTCCTTTTCAAAGGGGAATCATCCGACTTTTGCTTGAAGCGATTTAAGGACACGACGGAAAAACCTAAATCAGGATTATGGCCGGGCGGGGATTTAATGCCAGTCTCGTCGACTCCCAATTGAGCCACCTCGGAGAAGACAAGGCAAAATGCAATGTCGATGATAGCGAGTGCTCAAAGAGTAACATAAAAACAAAATAAGACTTACCGCGTTATTTCTGTCCAAGTGTACATTCGCTATCCACACTACCACCTCCTTATACAACAACAGCCTTAACAGATATGAAGACACTAACCGAGTAAGGAACACGCCTCATCTGGCTTATGTAGCCCTGGAGCTCCGTCAGGTGGTGTCTCGTGCACGCAGCCACTATACAAAAGAAGTGTATGGGGTAAGCAGGGCGCTCTGCCAAACCGGTCTCCCTCGCGAGGCGTCGTGAGCAGGCAAGCAGTAACAGCCCTCTGGGCGCTGCTCGCAGCTGCGTGCGGAGCAACTCGCGTGTGATTAGCCGCGCACAGGCGGGCACCCGCACGCCACGCACCACAAGCGGCGATACACTCCTCAAAACTCTCTTCTCTTTAGCAATGCGGTTCAAAAGGCTGTAACTTGCTTGGTGCAAAGGCCGTAACCCTAGGCCAGACGAGATGCTACAAAATATATATGTGATTTTGGGCAGGAGGGAGAACCATTTTGGAAAGGTGTAAGCTGGAGTGGGCGTATAGTTTCTATTTAACTGTCTTGATCGCACAGTTTTTGAATAGTACTACCGGTTTCCGCTATGCAGTACTCATCGCCAGAGTCTACAAGAGAAATAAAAGAAATTGCATTACTAGCTACTAAACTGAGAGATTAAAAACAAATGGCAGATGAAAAACACAACAAACCCCTCATTCTGCTGCACCCCAAGTCACAACATGCAAAACTGACACGAGCCGAAGCTGCCATGGATACTTCAATTATACAGGGTCTAACGTATGTTAAGTGTAGATATCTTCATATGTGGTACATTAATATGTACATACATCGGTGCGTTCGTCGCTTTTTCCTCTGCGTCGAACCGTCTTCCCACAAACACGTCACAAACTTTACGACCTGATGTTTTCTGCACGGCTATAACTGCATGACTAAGTAGACTACATCTGTCAGGGCAGACTAATCCGCACTTCACCCTGAGCTGCTTCTCAGGGCAAATAAACATCAATGGCTTGCCCCTGCTACAAAGACTTGGAGACACTAAACAACCTAAAAACACAAGACTTGTAATAGCTACTATTATTCTGCGTATGTAAATACTGATGTAATGTTGTTCACCGTGCTCAGTTACCAATAGAAGTACCTGCATTTATACCCGTTACTCCCTGTACATGAGGACGCAAAGTGAACCTAGAGGTCGTGGCTGCGTGCATAACGCTCAAATAAATATACAAAGTAAATAAAATGAAATTCATTTAAAAGTACATTTGTTTAAAATATTCTTAGATGTATATAGGAAAGTAAGATTTTATTTTTTTTATGTTTAACGATGTGTAGAACGTATTCGTCCTCTTTCATTTATAAACAATGAATCTTTATTTCTTGTATCCAATTCAAATTTTAAAGAACCGTGCTTTTAAATGAATTTCCTTTTAATTACTCTGTAAATTAATTTGTATATTATGCATGCTTCAGCGACATCTAGGATTGCTTTCTGTCCTATAAGTAACTAATTGAAACAGGCAAGGCAGTTTTGACTCGTTATTTTCACATGTTACGACCTCGTTGCAGCGCAGGAGAATTGGTGGTGTATTGTGTTATAACAAAAACTTCGTCATTTCTTTTTAAACTCTTAATGCAGAAGTAAGTAATTTACTTTCTTTCACATTTTTGGAAAGTCTAAAGTTGGTACTCGCATAGCCGAAATCAATAATTCTACTCAAAAAGCTGTACGATCAAGACAAATAAGAATTATGTCTATGATGATCGCTCTCCCGATAGCCATTTTGTCAGATTCTGCAGAACGTGTTTTGCGTGTGTGGTGGGGAGACACACATTGCAAATAACTACCTTCCTCGTCTTAACTTTCTCAGCAATTTGTTCGTAATGGACATCACAATCATAAAATTATCAAATAAAGGTGACGTTTCTAAACTTAGGATTTATTTATTTTACTTCTTCGTTCCAAAAATAGTATCGGATTTTTAATGCATTATGAAGTGTTCACCTAGAACAAGGTCCCATATCTATGAAAATGGTAGCGTATTCACGTGTATTTTCTTTTTGGTTTACAAATTGTGTTGTTCTTCATCGTTTGACAGATAGTCGGTGCACACAAGGCAGTAAAAATGTGCGAGGATACCTTATGTCTTTACTTAAGACTGCAGCTTTGTCGGCGACGATGAGGTGGAACATGTTTTGGAACTTCCGTTTGTTTCCTCCACTGTTTCAATACAAGCTTTGGAATCCTTCGTCAATGACTACTGTTAACTACCGCACTTCTGTGATATTCCATGTACCTGATGATTCCCTATTTGGATCTTGGCATTCGTCAAATCTTGGTCTTCTCTGGTCCTCAATGAAACACCCAAATGTTCTCGTTTTGGGTTAGCGACGCCGAAGCGCGTTACTACCGCACAGTATCATTTAGTCCTTGGCCGGATTATTACATACATGGAAACAAATAAATAAAATAAATACCTAAAATTGTATGAAAGGCCCGCAGACCTCGCTAACAACACTTTAAAGATTTAGAAAATGAAGGGTTGTTTGCATGAACGAAAGTGGGGACCATGCTACGAATTTCTTCACAGTACTCTAAGCATATATTAGAAAAAAAAGAACAAAAATTCAAAAATTGCGTTACACTTCGTCTGCTAGTACCAGAACTAGACGAGCCAAACGAAAAACTCGGCCCGAACAGGCGATGAAGGGCCAACGGCACCGACCGGCCGCCGTGTCATCCTGAGACAACAGGCGTCACTGGATGCGAGTACAGAGGGGGCATGTAGTCAGCACACCGCTCTCCCGGCCGTATGTCAGTTTACGAGCCCGGTGTCCCTACTTCTCAATCAAGCAGTTCCTCAGTTTGCCTCACAAGGGCTGAGTGCATCCAGCTTGTCAACAGCGCTGGGCAGACTGGATGGTCACCCATCCAAGTACCACCCAGCCCGACAGCGCTCAACTTCGGTGATCTGACGGGAACCATTTTTGCCACTGCGGCAAAGCCGTTGGCCAAAGTAGAAAAGACGCCCTCAGGAAAATTGTGGACTGCTCTCAGGTGCGCTCGCCTACTATGCGGCGTCGCAATCATCGCACTTCGGTTGAGTTTTCTCGCAAGATGAGGACGGTGCATCAGAACGGATATCCCTATCAAGAGCCGAAACAGTAGCGCGCCGAATCGCCCTCTCTAGCTATCTCTGCTTCGCTAGTAACACCACATTCCAATGCAATTACCGACACGAAAAAGTGGCGGACTGTGAAAGAAAACAAGAACTAATGGAGCAACTTGCACTAAGTGATGGTAAGTGTTGCCCAGCAGTCATATTCTGGATAATTAGCTCTCGTTAACATTCAGAGTGCGTAGTGTCATTCCGCATCCAGAGAGATGGGATCACTTTACACAGCCAACGAAATATGGGACGTTTCGTCAAGGGATCGTTTAGTCAGCAAGAGAACGTTACGTCAAAAAGAGTTGTGAAGAGTCCTTCCACATATCTCAAGAAAAGTCCATGCCGAGAAAGTGAAATCAGAGCTCTTCCGAAGATTTCTCGGCAGTCAGTCTTCCCACAGGCAGAGAAGGGGAGAAATTATAGTGGTAAAAGTAGTACCCTCCGCCACACACCTTGAGGTGGCTTAAGGCGCATAGAGGTAGGTGTAGGTAAATGTTGACTGACGGCTAATATTAGCGTTAAGTTTATCCGTCATGGCGCGAGCTTATTCACAGCGTGCTGTTGAAGAAGGAACCCACAGGGTCGGCCGGTTCTGGCGATTCTGCGGCCTGCGGTTTCCGTGGAGCAAAGAGAAACAGCCACGGTTAGCGAAAAGCTCGCTCCTGGAAGTCGATCAGGGTAGGCCAGGCAAACTCGGATGGAAGCTCCTGGAAACCGTGCGCCCACGTCCACATGCACCCCTGGCATGGACCATGTGACGGAAATGCGCCGCACGACCGCCGCAGCGGGAGCCAGCTGCTGCAAGGTCTCTCCCAGTCAGACACGGCTCACGCCACTTCTCAGGGTGGCCCACATCCCTCCCCTGCTTGTTTGGTTCCCTAGCCTGGGATGATGATTACGAGGCGGTCTACGAGGAAGAATGTTAAGGTGCATTAGCACCTGTGCAATTTTCCGTTAACCACAGGTGCACGTAGCTATTGCACGCAGGTGCAAGGGAGAGCAGGGAAAATGTCCAAAGCCATGCATATATGAATCAGACTTATCACAAGGGCGCCGTGTGCAGGCGCCAGTATCTCCCCATTCAAGCAGGACAGACATTAGCAACAGCAGTGAGCCTGTCCGCGGTTCTCTGAGTTTCCTGCTTTGTTTTAACATCGCAGGCAATCTGCCTTTTCTTTAGCACTATCACTGAGTGGTCTCATGAGAAACAAAGAACATATACTGGATTGTCTGCCATTCCATGTTTGTGGTTCATGAATTTCGTACACGATAGAGAGAGAGAGTCGAACTAAATGACTCCCTGTAGTTTCTTAATGGTACATCGTCTCTGTGTGTCAGATTTTACTTCCTCCTCCAAGCTCAACTAATAATTTATTTAGTCGCTGAAATCCAGTTCCATTACAATAGCTCATCTGAAGCTACAACGTACATATATGCTCCAATTTTAATGCATTTATTTTCAGGTATACCAGCAATAGAAAGAAAATGAAATTTACGAAAGAAGTACGTTAGTTGCACTCAGTGAAACCAAGAAATCTTCTAAATGATGGTAGGTATTGTACGGTTTACTCAGTTCCTCCTCCTTGTAGCATTATACACAATCTACAAATATAAAGTCTAACCAGAGCAATAATAATAATAAAAACCAAACATTCAAACACAAACCAAAAGAGATTTTACCAAACAATAGATAACACACACCTTCCACCAAATATAACAGACATGGAACACTTCTGGAGCAACATATGGTCAAACCCGGTACAACATAACAGGCATGCACAGTGGATACAAGCAGAAACAGACTCATACAAGATGATACCACAAATGCCTGAAGTGATAATTTTGCAACATGAAGTCACCCGAGCAATTAATTCTACTCACAATTGGAAAGCCCCTGGAAAAGATAAAATAGCAAATTTCTGGCTAAAGAAGTTCACCTCAACACATTCACATCTAACTAAATTATTTAACAGTTACATTGCAGACCCATACACATTCCCTGATACACTTACACATGGAATAACCTATCTGAAACCTAAAGATCAAGCAGACACAGCAAACCCAGCTAAATATCGCTCCATAACATGCCTACCAACAATCTACAAAATATTAACTTCAGTTATTACACAGAAATTAATGACACATATAACACAGAACAAAATTATAAATGAAGAACAAAAAGACAGCTGCAAAGGAGCACGAGGATGTAAAGAGCAACTGATAATAGATACAGAGGTGACATATCAAGCTAAAACTAAACAAAGGTCACTACACTACGCATACATTGATTACCAAAAAGCTTTTGATAGTGTACCCCACTCATGGTTACTACAGATATTGGAAATATACAAAGTAGATCCTAAATTGATACAGTTCCTAAACATAGTTATGAAAAACTGGAAAACCACACTTAATATCCAAACAAATTCAAATAATGTCACATCACAGCCAATACAGATTAAGCGTGGAATATACCAAGGAGACTCATTAAGTCCTTTCTGGTTCTGTCTTGCTCTGAACCCACTATCCAACATGCTAAATAATAAAAATTATGGATACAATATTACTGGAACATACCCACACAAAATCACACATTTGGTATACATGGATGATGTAAAACTACTGGCAGCAACAAATCAACAACTCAACCAATTACTAAAGATAACAGAAGTATTCAGCAATGATATAAATATAGGTTTTGGAACAGACAGATGTAAGAAAAATAGCATAGTCAAGGGAAAACACACTAAACAAGAAGATTACATATTGGATAACCACAGTGACTGCATAGAAGCGATGGAAAAAACAGATGCCTATAAATATCTAGGTTCAAATGGCTCTGAGCACTATGGGACTCAACTGCTGAGGTCATTAGTCCCCTAGAACTTAGAACTAGTTAAACCTAACTAACCTAAGGACATCACAAACATCCATGCCCGAGGCAGGATTCGAACCTGCGACCGTAACGGTCTTGCGGTTCCAGACTGCAGCGCCTTTAACCGCACGGCCACTTCGGCCGGCCTAAATATCTAGGATACAGACAAAAAATAGGAATAGATAATACAAATATTAAAGAAGAACTAAAAGAAAAATATAGACAAAGACTAACAAAAATACTGAAAACAGAATTGACAGCAAGAAACAAGACAAAACCTATAAATACTTATGCTATACCAATATTGACCTACTCATTTGGAGTAGTGAAATGGAGTAACACAGACCTAGAAGCACTCAATACACTTACACGTTCACAATGCCACAAATATAGAATACATCACATACATTCAGCAACAGAAAGATTCACATTAAGCAGAAAGGAAGGAGGAAGGGGATTCATCGACATAAAAAACCTACATTATGGACAGGTAGACAATTTAAGAAAATTATTTATAGAACGTGCAGAAATCAGCAAAATACACAAAGCAATCACTCATATAAATACATCGGCTACACCACTGCAATTTCATAACCACTTCTACAACCCTTTAGATCACATAACATCAACAGATACGAAGAAAGTAAATTGGAAAAAGAAAACACTACATGGCAAGCACCCGTATCATCTAACACAGCCACACATCGATCAAGACGCATCCAACATGTGGCTAAGAAAAGGCAATATATACAGTGAGACGGAAGGATTCATGATTGCAATACAGGATCAAACAATAAACACCAGATATTACAGTAAGCATATTATTAAAGATCCCAATACCACAACAGGTAAATGCAGACTTTGCAAACAACAAATAGTAACAGTAGATCACATCACAAGCGGATGTACAATACTAGCAAATACAGAATACCCCAGAAGACATGACAATGTAGCAAAAATAATACAACAGCTTGCCTTACAACATAAACTTATAAAACAACACGTTCCCACATACAAGTATGCACCACAAAATGTACTGGAGAATGATGAATACAAATTATACTGGAACAGAACCATTGTAACAGATAAAACAACACTACATAACAAACCTGACATCATACTCACCAATAAAAAGAAGAAATTAACACAACTAATCGAAATATCCATACCCAATACAACAAATATACAGAAGAAAACAGGAGAAAAAATTGAAAAATACATCCAACTGGCTGAGGAAGTCAGGGACATGTGGCATCAGGATAAAGTTGACATTATACCAATTATACTAGCAACTACAGGAGTCATACCACACAATATCCACCAGTATATCAATGCAATACAGCTACATCCAAACTTATATATACAACTACAGAAATCCGTAATTATTGATACATGTTCAATTATCCGAAAGTTCCTAAATGCAATATAACATATACCGTACAGTTAAAAAAGGTCCGCGTCACTTTCCATTTTTAACCAGACATAACGTCTGAGAGAAGAAAGAAATAATAATAATGTACATAATGTCTGAGAAAGGAAAGAAACAATAATAATAAGACCACAACTTGACATATACATAGATGTGATCCAGTTACTGCAAATTGTCTACCTGTGTTTACAATACTATCAAACAATATGTACATTTTTGAACACATCATGACATTATGCTTCTACGAAGTATATACTGACGTCTACTAAACCAATACTAAGTTTCTGAAGATGACAACTTGTCGTGTAAAGTGTATTAAAAATAAAACTGCAACTGACGACTGAATTTTATTATGACAAATATATAAAACAGTTGCCGAAAATTTCAACCGTTAATATAATAATAATGATGATGCTTCAGTGAAGTGTACGCCTTTATAATTGACGGAATTCCAATCCATGGCACTCTTTAGTATCTTTACTGGTGACTGCTGTCGGCGTCCAAAGTATACGCCCATATATGAGAAGACAGCGAAAATAGATGTGACGTAAACTGAAAGTTTCACGAAAGGAGGCCAGTAGGATGCAGTCCTTGCGCTTGTTTGTTATGCATACAGCAAGGATAGCGTCTTAGCGTAGCGTGCGGCTGAACTCGCTCGGCCAAAAGCTGCAGGCATCTATATCTGTATCTACATAGTACAGTGCATGGCGGAGAGTACTCTGTGCCAGTAGTAACTGTTTCTCTCCCTTTCTATTCTGTACCCCTCTGTTTGTTGCAGCAATAAGGTCGTACAGCCTTTCTCGAACCCCGCTTGTGAAACAATCTGCGTGAAGAAGGCGAGCTGTGCTTCACAAGAAGGCGTTTTTTTTCCTCCCTGAAACCGTATCGATTCTCTGAGAGAAGTTGCAACGTAGCAGATCAGGAAATAATATTATGCGGTTATCGATGCCAGGTCTGATGAACATACCGATGTACGGGTCGCTCACGGAACACTTTTATTTTGTAGATGACTGCGATTATGATCATCGTTCATTTCAGTTACATTTAAGTTTATAGTTACTTTTTAAGCTCAAACGAGCTTGTTTCCCGCTTTCAGATTATCATTATTTTGAGTGAATCTACTTTAACGCAAAAATTTTGAAAGATCGGTTTGACACCAATTCCTGAAATAGCATTTTCAAATTGTTTTATCTGGAAGTGTTAAATATGTAACATTCAGTAGAAAATTAAATTCAGGTAAAATGTTAGTCATAAAAATCATTTCATATTTGGAAAATAAATTAATGGTTTCTGAAACTCATTTTTAACTTGTAAAACTTTGTACAGAAAATCCATTTTTTGGAAAAGTTTTTCCAATACTGAAACATACGTAAAAAGCACAATTTTATTGATAATTTAATCATGTTTAAGCACTAACAATAATTCGAAGTATGTCAATTAATGTAAGTTATTTATGTCAGCGGCGGAGCCCACCAATCAGGTTTTAGTATTTTTTTGTCCAAGGCAGTTCAACTTTGTAAAGTTACAGTGCAGTGCCAGCCTGTGTCAACGTTTGTGAGCTCGAAATGTTCAAGATATAGAAGTTTTATTACATTTTAGAGCGTAGAGAAACAGAACTATGACCATCAAATGGAAACATTCGTGTGGTTATCAAGTTACGTTAGAAACTGAAAACCCAGGCAGAACTGAGTGGAGGTAAATATCTACGTAAAAATTTATCATTCGGTGTTTTTCTTCTCGGTCATGTACATTGGCAATATGTTCCAATAAAATCATCTGTAATTTTTTTTTAGTTCAAACGTATATTAATGATTTTTCGTAAACCACTGGATGGTGATTACACGGTTTGCTTTTCCTTCAGGTACGTCACAGTTTGGATCCTGTTACAGGTGGGCGTCAGCGATAGTGTTCTGTTGCTCTGTACACCAGATGCCTTAACCTATCTGTTAAAAGGAGTGGTCTGGATTCTTTTTCTGTCATTCGGGGCTATTCTCTGCGTAAGAGATTGTCATTAAATATTAGTTCAGAAAGGGGCTAATTCCGCAATGCACTCAGTGTGAAGTCTAACTGGAGTTCAGTTCCACAACGTGTGGAAAGCGTGCCAATGAGGCTGCTGGAAAGCAGTTCTTCATGCAACGCAGAGATCTGGGACAGACACCGGCAGAAGCAGCTTTTTTTGTGAATGGTTTGGTGCGGCTAGCCACGACTTGCTCTTCTGACCCAGCCTCTTCCTCTCAGAGAATCACATGCAACCTATTTGTCGTTTATATTCCAGTTTTTGGCGCTGTGGCTCCCTCAAGTAACATGGAAGTTATTCCTTTATTTCTTAACACGTGTTCTATCATCCTGTCTCTCCTTCTGTTCGGTGTTTCCCTCCACGGAGGAACCTTTCCTATCAGTCCACTTAATTTTGTGTTACTCCTTTCCCGGTTTTCCCACAGTCCAAGATTCACTAACCATGCAATGCGGTGCGCCAGATTACATTCCCAGAACTTTCTTCCCTACATTAAGGCCTCTGTTTGATACAAACAGACTACTACTAGAAAGGAACGCACCCTTTGGCGATGATATTCTTCTTCTTATATCTTCTTTGCTTCGTTGGTCAACAGTTATTTTGCTTCCATGTTCGCGGAATCCCTTCACATCAACAGCTGCGTGAAACCAAATTTTGTTGCGTGTTTATCGCTATCTCATAGCTGATACTCCTCATTGCTTTCAGTTTTTGCTCTGTTGGCAGAAGCTCCATACAAGCGAACGGTAGAGCCATCTAATTAATTTTGAAGCTACACTTTTGTCAATACTAATGTGTTGTCTGAGAAGTAATTATTCATCTCAGATTTCTATGTGAATATAAATTTCTCTCGCTTTGTGGTGCGAAAGACCGTTGTAATCTCTGAGACCAATCTGACCTTCAGACATTATCGGGAAGGCTTTTCGCATGCACGGGAGTTATGTTCAGAAAGCTTTGCACGCGAACACGTGAACTTCGCTTCTTTTTATTTTGCCAAATAGAAGGGTTAGTCATAGTTCCAGTTATCACCTTGTAAAATTAAAGTTAAAACGTTTTGTTTGCATGCTGGTACGTGACTGCGGTCCCGATGCACAGAAATCCAAACGCCACAGGATCGCAGAAGGCCGCTGATGGAGCTAAAAAGCAAAATGGTGCAACAAGTTAATGAAGTGGAATATTGTGTGGTATTTAGTTTTCAGCAGTAGCAGAAATATTATGGGTGTATCAGACCAATTTAGAGAGCATTAGCCATCATCTAGACTGGTCTCATACGACTGCAGTATTTCCACTACTACCAAAAACGAATTACCGCACAATATTACACTCAGATGATTTCATCGTGCAACAGGACTGTAGACTTGAGAACAAACCACGTGTTACCTAAATTTATTCATTTTTTGAGGTGATAAGTAAAACTTTAAATATTCCTCTAAGGGTCAGGACCGTGGTTGGCTCTGGAGAGAACTGCGCTAATGAGAGCAGCAACTGGTCACCAACAATCTATGCTTTCTGTAGCTATTGCACTGATCAGTCAAGAACACTGTATGCGTAACAAATTTCGGAAATTGCTCAGAACTTGTTAAAATGGAAATTCTTCGCGGGAAGATGCTTATTTCCAGCGGGACCTAGATGCAGTTCATATTTTCAGAAACGGACATTATTTTCTCGCAAGCGCCCATGATTTTATGACAGCATCTCTGTTGAAGAGCTTCTGTGAAGTTTGGAACGTAGGAGACGAGGTACTGGCAAAATTGAAGCTGTGACGACGGGTCGTGAGTCGTGCTTGGGGAGCTCAGACCGTAGAGCACTTGCCCGCGAAAGGCAAAGGTCCCGAGTTCGAGTCTCGGTCCGGCACACAGCTGTCGGACCTTTCAATTTAACTGAGTGCAGTCTGATTGCAGTAGTGCCACAGTTGTGATACTACATCTGTCTCAGGTTAAAAGTGACTAGCGACAATTATTAGAAACTGTTTCACCAACATGAAGTACTGGGAGTTGATCAGAATCAGCTGATTAACAACAGTTCGTACTAGTAACGTTGACTATTTTGATAAACGGTGTCAAAAAAACTACGATTCACCGGGACGTTGACGGAACAAGATCACGATTGTGGGAGACATTAGGATAAGCACTTCAGGCGCGAGAAATGCAGCAGTTTAGGTAGCCTGAATGAAGTTCCTGGTACTTGGCACTTCGTTCTAAGCTGTGTCAGAGGTAGTCTGATTGTGACAAGTTAAAATCGGGAGACTTCACATCCCATTCCAAATGTTTAGAAGCTCCGAAACTTTCACCAAGGGAAACAGTAACTTTGAAAGCTGTGAATGCGAAAACTGTTACCCTGTTCAACTCTGATAATTTCACAGTCCTCGCTAAGACGACGGTCGAAGGACAGAACAGCGATGAAAGTCTTCATTTCAAACCAATTACAACAGTTACACCACATCGCGCAACCGCCTCCAATTGGCAACACACTTTTACCATACGGGAACAAATGTGATTCATTTCTTTAGACAACATAGTTACAGTCATCTAGGATCATTACTGTAGTCTGCTCGACCACTGTAAGCAAACTCCACTGTCTGAAGCACTGGGGAAGAAAACACGTGTAACTCTGCTCCAAATAACCATGCCAAGCATTTCCGCCTGGAGTGTAACTCCTGAAAACGCGTCAGCATCTGCGATGACGTTCTGCTGCTGTTCCTGTGACCTACTGAATTCATTTTTAGCCACGAGCCGGCAATTCCAATCGGTCACGATCGTCTTGTGAATGTAATTCTCGACTGACTTGGGGTTTGGGAGATCTGCTGCTTCTAGTTCGTTAAGTTAGGAAATAAAGTTAATTTTTGATAATAAAACCTACTAGGTTTTAAGTGGCATGGAGCAGTTGACGTGATGGAGATACAGTCGATCTTGCTGATTCGAACACCGATAAATCCAATAAATCGTAGAAGAAGACAAAGAAGGAGAAGAAGAACAAATATGGATTCCATCTCTGATTTGTCCGATCTCTTCTAGGGTGCTGCTGTGCAGCGTGGGATCTGTATCAGATGGGATTGACGGAGGATATCGAGAAAGTTTAAAGAAGGGCAGCTCGTCTTGTATTATCGCGAAATAGGGAAGAGGGCGCTACGTACATGATACGCGAATTGTGTCACTGACAAAGATGCTTTTCGTTGCGGCGAGATCGTTTCGTGAAATTTCAGTCGCCAAACTTTCTCATCCGATTGCGAAAATATTCTGTTGGCGTCATTTACATAGGGAGAAATGATCATCATAATAAAATGAGGGAACCCAGAGCTCGCACATAAAGAATTTAGTGCCCTTTCTCCCGCGCGCCGTTCGAGAGTGGAACGGTAGAGATGTAGCTGGGAGGAGCTTCGATGAACCCTATGGGAGGCAGTTAATTGTGAATTACAGCGTAATCTTTTAGATGTAGATGAATTCAGAACAGGTGACCTAGCGATTAGCAACGTTGCGGATGTACGTCCTTAACGAGAAAAAGAGTATGGTGTACCCGTATTTTTCCCAAGCACGCTGGAGGTCATTGACGCTTTTTTAACCGTGTTTGTATCGGATATCTTTACTTCGACAATTTCTTAATTCCACTTTCGTCTATCAAACTTTCGTTAATTCTATTATGAATTAACTTATTCCGAGCTCCCCTGAACTATAAATTATCGAGAGACGACTGCAGTTGAAAACCAACTCTTCAGATACGAACGCTTTAACATGATACTGCGTTGCTGCACCAAAACATGTAATAAATGCCCTGACCAATTTCCGGTAGTAATTCCATCTCTTACATGTGTTCCAGAACACTTATCGAGTGTAGAAACAACGTACATATTAACTGGTGTTTTAATATAACATACTTTTTTAACTGTTAGTAAGAAAGCGAGGCGATCAGTAAGCAGAAAACAGGAAAGAGCAAAGGCTGCACTAAAAACTGTGTACGAAATTGTATGGTTTAAGTGTCCAAACCGTATGTTTCTGGGTCCAAACTGGTTGAAGAATACCAGGAAGCATATTTTGAAAATAAATTCTACGCCCGAAAATCACGATCTTCCAAGGAAACGCAGGGAGCTTTATCAAAAATAGAACCACCACTCTCCACCTTCTACATACCATACCGAGAAATTAAAACGATGCCGGGTGGTCAGCACTATGCGCATTGTGAGAGGCGCCCAAAAGGCTGCAACCTGGCAAGTAAACAGGCATCACGACACAGGACTCGACAGAATCGGCAGGCAATATGATATAGTGGTCTGGAGAACGCGCAAAAGCGAGGCAAATGTTCAATGGAGGGCAGTGCGTTCACACAAAGCACATCAGCAGCCGACCTTCCGCTGGCCCTTGACGCTCTTGAGCCTGACGGCCTAAAACTTCAAATTGGGGCGTGCAATGACGAACAGCGCCCCCTGGTGCTTAGTCAGCAGCTGCTTCTCCCGAGCACAGTGAAGTGCTGGTCTGGTTTTCCCAGAAAAAATAAAGGAAAAAACAACAGCAGCAGCAGTCAGTCGTAGTAGGAAAGCCGCTGCTCCATATGGGCGCTCGTGGCGTATACCAGACACCATGAACGACAATGCACTACGGCCACCGCATCAAATGCCATAGCAGAAAGCATCAGTCCTGTCTCCGTCCACGACCAGAACGTCTCAGTGGTTAGTATTTGTTGGCTTCTGGAGGTCTATGGGTAACACTCCAACGTTTATTAACGAAAGTATTGGTGGTGGTGGTGGTGGTGGTGGTGGTGGTGGTGTCTGTATGTGTTTGTGGTGGGTGATGTGGGTCTCTGGATTTTATTTTTGTTCTTGTGGATTTTTTGTTCAGTTTTGTTACTGGAGAGTCTTGGTATTCATCTCTTTTTGCTACGTGAATAATTATGTCGAACTCATTATAGTTATGTTTGTCAAGTGGTGCTTTGTTTAATCTATGGACCATATGTATGAGGGCAGATTCTTCTTGACCCTGTGGATGGTTCGATGACTGATTTTCTTTGTGATTTCTATCTCGGAAATTTATTTGGTCTGTTTGTTCGATCTCTGAGGTCAACTTTATGTTTTTGTGTAATTTAGTGTATCTCTGCATGTAGTAGCTCTGTTTCATTTTCTGATTCATGTACCAAGCACAGGATGTCATCCTTGTATGTCCCCTAAAACAGCATATTGTGTTCTGCAGGTACTGTTTTTTGGAAAATTCTTCTGCTTTGTTCATGAAGATATTTATAACTTTCCTGAAACTAGGGATTGCATTGGCACGCCGCCTTCTTGTAGGTAGATTTCTTTGTAAGTAATTTTGGTCAGTAATGAGGCGCAGGAGTGTACTTCTCTGTCCTGTGTTCTTCTGGTAACTGATTGTAAGTATCTGGTGTTGTTCCATTACCTTGATTGTTCCTTTAACTGAGATTGTGCACGTTTCGTACATCAAATCAGACCAAAGTAGCTGTATCTGGAATATATAAGTCTTTTACGTGATTTAGTGACTTATTAGTTCATCCGAGTTTTTCACTGTTTCGTCATTTTGTATTTTATAGTGTGTGTGTGTGTGTGTGTGTGTGTGTGTGTGTGTGTGTGTCTGTTCCTAACCGACCGAACTGCTGAGTTTTTTTTTTTTTTTGTTGGGGTTTAAGGGCGTTCAACTACTGAGGTCATTAGCGCCCAGTCACAATTGTTAGAGCACATATAATCTAGTAAAACTCAAGGGGAGGGGGGGGGACACCAGAAAGTCCTTACAAAGCTACAGATAAAATAAGTAAAACCGTTAGATGTCTTTGGACAAGCCAGTCAAAGTTATAAAACGAAGAACACGAGCAGCTGCTCGAGCGTCATCAGCTAAAATATCCGGTAAAGTAGATGGCAGGGACAGGACAACACGAGATTGACTAAAGCGGGGACACGACAATAAAACATGGCGCACTGTTAATGCTTGACCACAAGGGCACTGCGGGGCTGGGTCACCGGAGAGCAGGTAGCGGTGGCTAAACCGGCAATGCCCAATCCGCAACCTGGTCAGAAGGACCTCTTCTCGCCGAGATGGTCGGGAGGAGGTTTTCCAAGCAGTTGGGAACGGTTTTACTGCCCGGAGCTTGTTTCCTTGAAGGGATGACCAAGTATCCCACCACAACGACGCAATCCTCTTACAAACAACCCCACTAACGTCAGATGATGGGACACAATGGGAGGCTGGCCGAGGCAGGAGGACTGCAGCCTTGGCTGCAGTATCAGCAGCCTCATTCCCAGGCACTCATACATGTCCGGGAACCCATAGAAAGATGACAGGAGAGCCATCATCAGCGAAAGAATGGAGGGACTGCTGGATCCGTTGCACCAAGGGATGGACCGGATAGGGAGCTCCAAGGCTCTGAAGAGCACTGAGTGAATCAGAGCAGAGTACATACGATGAATGGCGGTGGCGGCGGGCATACTGAACGGCCTGATGGAGAGCAAAAAGCTCGGCCGTAAAGCTGGAACACTGGTCGAGGAGCCGGTATTTAAAGGTGACGGCCCCGACGACAAAGGCACAGCCGACACCATCGTCAGTTTTGGAGCCATCGGTGTAAATAAAGGTGTGACTGGCAAGTCGCGCACGAAGTTCGACAAACCGTGAGCAATACACTGCAGCCGGAGTACCCTCCTTCGGGAGCGAGCTGAGGTCGAGATAAATATGAACCGGAGCCTGGAGCCAAGGTGGTGTCGGCCTCTCACCCTCTCTAAAGGTGGTAGGGAGAGCAAAATCCAATTGTCGAAGCAGGCGACGGAAGCGGACTCCGGGGGGCACCAGGGCAGACACATACAACCTGTACTGACGGTCGAGAGAATCGGCGAAGAACGACTGATAAGAGGGGTGGTCGGGCATTGACAACAGCCGGCAGGCATACCGACACAGCAGTACGTCGCGCCGGTAGGTCAATGGTAATTCGGTAGCTTCAGCATACTCTCGACGGGACTAGTGTAGAAGGCTCCGGTCGCAAGACGTAACCCCCGATGGTGGATGGAGTTGAGACGGCGTAAGAGGGATGGCCGAGCAGACGAGTAGACGAAGCTCCCATAATCCAGCTTCGATCGGACTATGGACCGATACAAGCGAAGCAGGACAGTGCGATCCGCTCCCCAAGATGAACCACTAAGAACACGGAGGATATTACAAAAGTGTACAACGGGCAGCCAAATAAGAGACATGCGGAGACCAACAAAGTTTCCTGTCCAATGTGAGCCCTAGAAACTTAGTTGTTTCCACGAATGGGAGAACAACGGGACCGAGATGTAAGGATGGCGGAAGGAACGCTTTATATCGCCAAAAGTTGATACAAACCGTCTTCTCTTCAGAGAACCGGAAGCCATTTGCCACGCTCCATGAGTATAGGCTGTCTAGACAACGCTGAAGGCAAAGCTCCAGGAGGCATGTTCTCTGGGCACTGCAGTAGATCGCGAAGTCATCGACAAAGAGAGAGCCGGAGACATTAGGTGGAATGCAATCCATAATTGGATTGATCGCGATGGCAAAAAGGGCTACGCTCAAGACGGAGCCCTGAGGCACTCCGTTCTCCTGGAGGAAGACGTCGGACAATACGGAACCCACACGTACCCTAAACTTTCGATGTGTTAAAACGGAATCAATAAAAAGGGACAGGCGACCGCGTAGACCCCACCTGTGCATAGTGCAGAGGATACCTCCTCTCCAACAGGTATCACAAGCCTTCTCCAAATCGAAGAACACGGCTACCGTTTGGCGCTTTCGCAGGAAGTTGTTCATGATGAATGTCGACAAGGTCACAAGGTGGTCAACAGCGGAGCGGCGGCGACGAAAGCCGCATTGAACATTGGTAAGTAGCCGTCGAGATTCAAGAATCCAGACTAACCGCGCGTTAACCATGCGCTCCATCACCTTACAGACACAGCTTGTAAGAGAAATGGGGCGGTAACTAGAAGGAAGGTGTCCATCCTTCCCAGGTTTGGGTATTGGAACAACGACGGCGTCACGCCAACGCATGGGGACCTCACCTTCGGTCCAGACGCGATTGTAGGTACGAAGAAGGAAGCCTTTGCCCGCCGGAGAAAGGTGTGCCAACATCTGAACGTGAATGGCATCTGGCCCCGGAGCAGAGGACCGGGACAGTGCAAGCGCACGTTAGAGTTCCCGCATAGTAAAGGGGGCATTATAAGTTTCCAGATTCAGCGAGTGGAAGGAAGGTCGCCGAGCCTCTTCTGCCTCTGTCCTGGGAAGGAAGGCAGGGTGGTAATGGGCGGAGCTTGAAACCTCCTCGAAAAAGCGGCAGAAGTCGTTGGAGACAGCCACAGGATCAACAAGGACCTCATTACCTGAGGTCAGGCCAGGTACCGAGGAGTGGGCCTTAATGCCCGACAGCCGGCGCAGGCCACCCCAAACGACAGAAGAGGGAGTAAAACTGTTAAAGGAGCTGGTGAAAGAGACCCAACAAGCTTTTTTGCTGTCTTTGATGACTCTACGGCATTGCGCTCGGAGTCGTTTGTATCCAATACAATTCGCCAACGTAGGATTGCGGCGAAAGGTGCGTAAAGCACGTCGTCGAGCACGGATAGCGTCTCTACAAGCGTCGTTCCACCAGGGGACGGAAACGCGACGTGAAGAAGAGGTAGTACGAAGAATGTAACGTTCGGCAGCATTGATGATAACAGCCGTGAGGTATTCGACCTGACTGTCCCAACTGTGAAAATCGTGGTCCGGAAAGGTCGCCAGGGAGGAGTAAAGTCCCCAGTCAGCTTTCGGTATGTTCCAGCTCGAAGGACGTGGGGATGGGGTGTGGTGCAGGAGACGAACGACACAGGGGAAGTGGTCGCTCGAATAGGTGTCAGAAAGGACATACCACTCGAACCGACGCGCAAGAGTAGTAGAACAGATCGAAGGTCCAAGTGGGAGTAGGTATGAGTAGAGTCCGAGAGGAAAGACGGGGCGCCAGTATTGAGGCAGACAAGATTGAGATGGTTGAAGACATCCGCCAAGAGGGAGCCTCTTTGACAGGATGCAGGAGAGCCCCAAAGGGGATGATGGGCATTGAAGTCGCCAAACAATAAAAACGGCGGAGGAAGCTGAACAATCAGGTTCATCATGTCAGCCCGACTAACTGCGGATGACGATGGAGTGTAAACAGTACAAACTGAAAAAGTAAAGGCAGAAAGAGTAATACGGACAGCTATTGCTTGGAGTGGGGTGGTCAATGGGATGGGATGGTAATAGACATCGTCCCGAACGAGCAACATGACCCCACCATGAGCTGGAATACCGTCCACAGGGGTGAGGTCATACCGCTCCGAGTTATAGTGGGTAAAGGCAATACGGTCAGTTGGGCGCAACTTGGTTTCCTGGATACCAAGGAAGAGCGGACAGTGCAGGCGGAGGAGCAGTAGATCGAATACCTCTTATGTTCCAATGTAACAAGGCCATCGCTAGTCAGAAAAAAGGGGGGAACGAGAAGGGGGAAGAGCTGGTCACCTCGACGGCCGCGGAGGGCCAGGTTTCGAGGGAACGCTACAACCGGCGGGAGGCGGATCCTGTTCCATCGAGTCGTCGCCAGCTGCAGCCGCTGTCCCGGGTTGCGTAGGAGGGGCAGCATCATTTGCCGACGAGAGGCCAGCTGAGCGCCTAGCAGCAGAGCGTCCCGGCGAAACTGAGGACGGCCGGGAGCAGCGACTCACGGATGGAGCGTCAGACGAAACGCGCCGGGGTGGAGAGGGGGATAGAGACTTCTTCTTGGAGGCCTTCTTGGAAGTCCGAGGAGGCACAGGGATGGTGGGCTGGACCCGAAGAAGGTCCTCACGCGCGGGGTCCGTTGTGGAACGCCGGACCTCAGAAGCTGGGGTCCAGAACGGTTCCCCGATGGATGCCTGAGAAGAGGATCGCTGCTCAGGCGGCGGGGGGGGGGGGGGAGGAGGAGGAAGGGTGGCCCCTGGGGCAGAGGGGGCGGGGGCCGTGGGGGAGGAGGATTTGGAAGGGAGGGATTTGGGAGGCGGAGGCATAGACCCCGGATGGGGGGAGGAGGTGGAGGGGGGACAGGATAGGGGTGAGGATACTGTGGAAGGAGTGGACACGACTGAGGCAAACGAAGTTGTCAACGTCACGGGATGGAGGCGGTCATACTTCTTCCTGGCCTCGGAGTAAGAGAGACGATCCAAAGTTTTTAATTCTTGAATCTTCTTCTCCATCTGATATGCGGGGCAGTCTAAGGATCTAGGCGAGTGGATGCCAGGACAATTAACGCACCGAGGTGGTGGAGTGCATGTATGTTCCACACGAAGAAGTCGTCCACAATCGCCACAAAGGGGCTCAGCCTCACACCGTGACGACATGTGCCCAAAGCGCAAACACCGAAAGCAGCGCATAGGAGGCGGGACGTAAGGTCGCACGTCGCACCGGTAGCACATCACCTTTACCTTCTCCGGGATAACGTCCCCCTCGAAGGCGAGGATAAAGGCCCCGGTGTCGATGCGACGGTCTTTGGGGCTGTGCTAGACTCGCCGGACGAAATGCACGCCTCGGCGCTCCAGGTTGGCCCTGAGCTCCTCATCAGATTGCAGCAGGAGGTCCCAATGAAAAATAACCCCTTGCGTCCTATTCAGTGCCAGATGCGGGACAATGGACACTGGGATGTCCCCTAGGCGGTCGCACGCCTGGAGCGCCGCCGACTGTGTGGCGGAGGTGGTCTTTATAAGAACGGACCCCGAACGCATTTTACTGAGAGCCTCGATTTCCCCGAAGATGTCCTCGATGTGCTGAACAAAGAACATGGGCTTGGAGGTGGCGAACGTCCCCCCATCGGTCCGAGAACAGACTAAATAGTGGGGGAAGTACTTCGCCCCAAGCCGGCGGGCCTGTCCTTCCTCCCAGGGAGTGGCTAAGGGGGAAAGGGCAGGAGAACCAGAACCAGAGACAGTACCTTTCTTTTTATAAGACTCGGCCGCAGAGCGACCTGATGATACATGTTGACGTTTCATCTGCGAAACGTCGGCCCCGATACCACCCACTCCGACCAGGGGCTCTCCCCACGGGCGCCACCCAGCCTCAGCAAGGGCCACCTGGCAGGATGACCGTTGCCGGGAGTCCTGATGCCCCAAGCAGACGGGCATCTACTCCTTGGCCGACGTGGGGAGGGTGCAGCTCAGGTATCGGCAGTACGATCCCTGTGTTGTCAGGGGGCTACAACCTAGAGGGTACATGACGACCCCACCACAACGGGCTGGCTACCGTGCTGGATTTCGGGTGCCATGGAAAGTCCATCATGATCGTAGGTGCAGATGGGGACGCACTATGGGCGTAACTTGTACAACCCATCAGGCGTTTAGGCCCAATTTGAGGAATAGTGGGTATGGTTACAACGCCGGTACAATGCTGAGTGCCAAGGTCTTAGTGCACGGAGGACCAGTGATACACCACATAAGACGTCCTTCCCCAAAAGGCTCGTACTTCTGTAGAATTTTGAAAAATGGAGGTCAAACCCCAAGGGGGACCATCACATGGAAGGCCGAAACGGTTGAAACTCCTTTTAGTCACCTCTTATGACAGGCAGGAATACCTCGGGCCTATTCTTACCCCGGACCCGCAGGGGGAAATCCTGCTGAGGTCATCGGTCCCTAGCCTTACACACTACTTAAACTAACTTATGCTATGAACAACACACACACACACACACACACACACACACACACACACACACACACACACACACCCATGCCCGAGGGAGGAGTCGAACCTCCGGCGGGGTGGGGGGGAGGGGGCTGTCTGTTGAGTCTGACTTTAGTTTTGCGATTCTATTCTGTGAAATGAATTCAACACCTAGGACAGACAGGCAGAACATTTGAAATAAGATGTAAGGACACGAAAGAGGCATGGAAATATGGTACCAGTCATTCAACACTTGAAGCACACCTGAAGCAAGAAAACCACCACCCTACCACAACAGAAAAGGACATGGAAACAGATCCAGGAACAAGAAACATCGCATACACCTATATAAAAAGAGAGACATACAAATTCAAAAAACAATAATAGAAAAGAAACACACAATAAATGGGCAAACTAACATCAGCAACCTGATGCTACTTAAACTAATAAAACATATTTTTGGGAAAGAACAAACCCCGTGGACATACAAAGTAATATAACAAGCTAGGCAATATCCCCTCCCTAGATCATTCACCTCTGAAGCATAGCAAAACAGTAACTTACACAGAAAGTAGATAGGACATGTTAGTTCCCTTCACAAACACCCAAACGGATATTATCACCCCCAGCAACATAATAAAAAATAAAAATGTAATATATATATATATATATATATATATATATATATATATATATATATACCCTAGTCTGAAAATATAAACACAGAGAGCGATAGCAGACGCTTCCACCACTATCAGAACAAACAAAACACTAACGCACTCCGTAATAGCAAACCAAAACACGCAAAATGGCGAGAGGACAGTGGTACTTCCCAACACGGATGTTGAAGTGTGCAAAAACTTAACACCTACAATCGGAAAACGAGGAAAATGCAACGAACAACAAAAATTTGAGATCAACGAAAAGAATAAAAACTGTTCATAGTAATAAGTAAAGCATGCGAACCGTTAATGGTCATTGCAAACAAAACTGTAGAGACAAAAAGCGTTCTGTTAAAGTGATCACTTGAATATGCTTTAAAATAAAGTGAAACGCGTGTGGTCGTAAGAAGACTTATTAAACAGTTGCTAAAGACAGCAATTAACCTGTGTTGAAACGTTTAGAGAACACTACTCTGTCCCTTCCATTCTCCAGAGCGTGGAGAAATTACGATACGAACTATGTCAAAAACGCCCAGTATACTTTAGACTTCACTGAATTCTTATCATTCCTTTTACTCTCATTCTCATACTACATTATGATTTTTTCGTATAAAGGGTGGTCTCGCATAATCTCGCTTTCATCGGTAAGTGCCATAGAGCACACCCAACAGTTATCACAACACACGTAATTTTGGCGCTGGCGTGTAAACGGAAACGCCCACTTGTGACAGGCGAGGCTCAGTACGGGCGCTGCAGAACGCTTACTTGCCACTATTAGTCCATTGGCACAAAAAAGTCGCTCGTGTAAAAGGGGCTTCATGTACCCCTCACTTGGGACAACGCTTCGGAAATGAGCAATCTCTATCGCTTTAGCGCGTGCACGGGTCATTGAAACATTCTGATTTTGTCCATTTACTGCCTGCCTCGAAGCACGTTTGCAGCTACGTGGGGCTGACATGAAAGTGGTTGCTCGTTGTCAGGAGCGAGAACAGCTATGTCTGAAAAGGAAAGCAAAGGAACGGAAAGCAAGCGACCGCCCGCAGTGATTCCCACGACAGCGCCTCAGCGGGGCCACGAGGGGGTGAGGGGGAGGGGGAGGGGAACGAACTGCAGAGCGAACGGGCAGCCGGCCAAGAAAGCAGCACGTCCGCAGACACTTCCGCCGCTTTCACTGTCGCCCTGGCGCGGCAGCTGCTGTCGCAGCAAACACAGCTCTGCCGACATTACTGCTGCGGAGCTATCTTCTCACCAGGCGTGCCGTCGCTACAGCCGCTCGTTACCCCGAGGATGCTAAAAAGCACTTGTGTGGTGCGCACCTGAATCTGGCGCAGCCGGTTCGAATTTCGAGGGTGGAAACGTTTTCATCCTCACCACTGGCGTAACTAGATCAAGTAGCGCGGCCAGGGCGAACTCTGACTTTACGTCCTTCACCCCTCCCCCTCCTACTGATCTCTAATTATCTCATTAATGCTTCTTATTACTTCGCCTTTATCAGCGTAAAGCAAGTGTACAGTAGGTCTTTGCTTGATATGGAATCAGATCCCCTTAAGAGTCCCCCTTCATACATCTCTCCTCCTTCCTATTTTACTCCCCTCCAAATCTAATCCTCCTCCCCCTCCTCCTCCTCCTCCCTCCAGCGACTATTTGGGCACAAAACGGCGTCCAGTGAATGCGCCCCAACAGCAATATCGTACTTACAACACTAACAGTCGGTATTTGATCCAAAGGAGAAGAGAGACGGTGGCATAGAGCTCGTGATAACCAGGCTCTAAGCTCAATCCCTGGACTGAACAGCAAACTTCTCCGAAATATCTCGTAGAGTCAGGGCATGCGACACTTAATAGTGCTCCGTCTGTTGACTGGGGACGTTAAGTTCGTGAGGGGGAGGGGGTGGGGGGTTCTTTCGTGGTGTTCGTTCGGAAGGACTACGCTACGTGGTAGCAGCAGGATTCACCCACTCCATTACCACCACCACCACCACCACCACCACCACCACCACCACCACCACCTGCCGCTGGTGGCCGAGCGGTTCTAGGCGCTTCAGTCTGGAACTGCGCGACCGCTACGGTGGCAGATTCGAATCCTGCCTCGGGCATGGATGTGTGTGATGTCCTTAGGTTAGTTAGGTTTAAGTAGTTCTAAGTTCTAGGGGACTGATGACCTCAGATGTTGAGTCCTATACTGCTCCTCCTCCTCCTCCACCACCACCACCACCACCACCACCACCACCACCACCACCACCACCACCACCACCACACTACAGTTTTAATTCATCTCCATGGGGTAGACAGGAGACATCTGATACAGAAGATGTCCAAAACAGAAAAAGTCGCAATAGTTCCTGTGGAACACGAGTTTATCACATGTTATTTACAGCATAAATCCAACCACTAGCAGGAAACGCAGGATGGCGCCCCACACTGTGATCTTCCCACACATTTCGTCAATTTCCTTTTGAAATATTTACGTCTGTGACAGACGTTATCGGGCACTGTTTCGTCTTTGGCAGTCATCGTCTTAGTACAGCACGAATTGAGAGTGCACAATTCTAGACGAGCGTACTTCCAATTTCAAGTTACTATTTATGTCGAGCAGTAAAAAAAGTTCGATGCCAGATGTCGGTTGTTCAGTAATAAGATTTTCCATCTGTAAAAAAATCATCTTATCCTTTAAGAGATGTACATTGTTTGAGTTCGTTGTTATTTTTGTGGTGTAAAATAACTGACTTTCCTAATATCCTTCCTTATTTTAGGTAATCACTACTTCTAAAAATAGCAGGAAACTGTCAGTCATATTTAGTAAGATGTTTAGTGCCTTCTGAAGACTAGTCTACAGAGTACAAAACCGCTTCAATTTCTAGCCGAATAAACAGAGTGAACAATAGCGGCTGTTTCAGGAAGAAATGACACGTATTTAAAGTCTCTATATAACCTCTCCCGTACAACCACCTTGGTGAATAGGTTTTCACGACGCAGGAAGACAGGCCAATTCCATAACCAAAACGGCCAGTTCCAAACAGCACTGTCGGAGCGCAGATGGCTATATTCTTTCTTGCGGCAGAGTCAGCGACCGCCGACCGCGCCAGGAGAGCCTATAACGGCATATTCTGCATGCGGCGGCGGCGGCGCGTTTCCCAACAGAGCAACGGCCTTGCCGACGCAGCGACCTCCAGCTGAAAGAGGCGTGAGCGCACAGCACTACACCGCCGGCCCTAACCGGCTCACGTGCCGACTTTGTCCTCTCCACGCCTAGCCTGCACCTTGCTCACGCGTAACGTAATGCTATACAAGCAACAGCGGGACAGGGCACGAGCGTTTAGCCATACCATTCCTGACCACCATCTATCTCAGTGGCTTCCAACATTGGGTAATTACCCCCGGAGGGTAAAATGAGAATTTCGGAGTGGTAAAAAAAAAGTGTTCCATGAAGATTCGCTCACCTTTCTAAATTAATTTGTCAGAAATAATTATTAAAATTTTGGTAGGCTCTAATATACAGGGGGGAGAGGGGAGGGGGGGGGAAGTAACTAGATACTGACGTGAAACTTTTATCTTGGAAGCGTTATTTATTTGAAATTAATACGGTACGTGTACTGTTATATGGGAATTGATTACATACGTTAAAGCTCTCCTGAAATGACCTGGAATGGAATCCACAGCTTTCTGGAGGAAACTTTGGGTTGCTGGTAAGAACTTCCCGAATCCGTGCTTCCAATTCCCCCTTGTGTGCGAGGTTTCGTCCGGTACACCATCTCTTTTGCCCAGCCCCATGAAAAAAAAGTCACAGGGTGTCAGGTTTGGACTTCTTACAGGCCATTCATGAGGTCCACGTCTCCGCAGCCAACGTGCTGGAACTTCTCATCTAATCAGTTCCGCAGGACATTTGCGAAGTGAGGCGGTGCGCGTTTTCCATGAAGATATTGTCGTCGGTATTTTCCCCATACATATACCGTAGGCCAAACGCAATCCTGAGGAATTTGAAGGTAGAGTTCCCCGTTCATTGCGTAACGCACGAGATGTGGGCCAATGACATTCGTAGCCGTCATTCCACACCACTCAGTCAATTTCGAACGAGAATCGTAGCTCCAGGATCCTGTGCCGTCTAGTAATGGCAATTGTGCCGATTGGCGAGACCTTCCACGTGGAATATGGCCTCGTCACTCCAAAGGGTATGAAACAACTGCGGCCAATCTTCGTGCCAACCCAACATCAAGTTCCCATATTCCATTCTGTGATCACAGTCCTCTGGTGCCAGCTGCTGCACGTAATGGGACTTCCATGCTCAAAGTTCAATTTTTTACGCAACACCTGACACACAGCATGCCTTGTCACTCCGCTCTCACGAGTTGCCTGGCGTGTTGATTTCTCCGGGCTACTTTTGAAAATGTTCTGCACAATCAGTACATTCTCAGGACACCGATACATGGATGGACGACCTGTTTTTGATACATCCTTTACCGAACCTGTAGTCATTAGCTTCGTGTGACACTTCTTTATTGTCCCCGGACGAATTGTGCCATTCCTTCCCTTCATCGTACGCCAGCATCTCTGCAGAAGAACAATGCAATATCACACCTTATAGTGTGAAGCAATCTGTGCTCCTTCACTAACTGTAAGACGATCGGCCATCTTTGTTGTTGTTGTTGTTGTTGTTGTTGTTGTTGTTGCTGCTGCTGTTCTTGTTGAGTGTACCGTCTCTCGCGACCACCGTCTGTACTACGCGGAATGAAAAATCACTATTCTGTTTAATGGTCTACATCGGTGCGCTATTTCCAATATTATTCCATCAATATTAAAAACTTATCAGCCATTAAACGATACTTAGTTACTTCCAGTCAACTCCGTATAATAAAACACCACCACCACCACCACCACCACCACCACCACCACCACCACCACCACCACCACCAATTGATATCCTCCGTCGCAAAGAAGCCTCCTCAAGATATCTGCAAGCATTGCGATCTTACCGCGATACGAATCGGTGTTGCTCCTCCGTATGTTCTAACGTCACCTCTCCAGCTTCCGTAAGTTTATCTTATTAGTCTCCCCTTATTACTTAGAATCTAGAAACGAAGTTCTTTTGGGCAACTACCGTCCATCTTCCTAGATACCGTACACCCACTTCCACTTCGTTTCATCACTATCATTGGTACGTTCCCAGTTCTAATCTGTTCCGTAATCAATTTATTTGTTTTCCTGTCTCTCCCAGTAATTTGCAACGTGCCTGTCTCCATTATTCGATGAGCCACCCTCAAATTTTGAATGATCTTCGTATTAAAAGACCGCGTCTCAGTGTCAGACTTAATGTTTGCTAACATTCTCTGTCATATACATTAAAAGCTTGATTTTGAAAATTTACTTAGTTTACTAACAGCACCGAGACTCAGATTTACCCTTCTACTTACTGCTATTGTTGTCCATCGAGTGGTAGCTATCACTTTCAATCAGTAACAAATTCTAAAACTAACCTTTTTTAATATTTGGAAAACTCATCTAGTTTGAAAGGCCAGTTTCAAGGATGAAGGAATATTTTCAAATAGTGCACTCAGAGCCAAAGTACAAGACACTATATTTTCGTAAAACAGAAATATCATTGTTTCAGCGGTCACTCTGTCATTAGTAGCCATTGTTCCTGGAAGAACTCATGAGAATATTAATTTCATTCTCAAGACTTACAGATACGACAGTAGACTTTCGACTATGGAAGCAATTAGAACAGAAGTGAAGAAGTAAATGAACTTCGTGCATAACGCTCCCTGTGCAAAGGAGGACACAAAAGCAAATATAAAAAAGGATTGTTTGAAATAAGCAGAACCGAACATCTCACCGACTCCTCATATTTTTGTTTAGTGAAAAAGATAGAAAACGAGTCAGTTTTCTGGATTTTAACAAATTATTATACATAATTTCTCAGTTAAAAAATAGGACTATTTTCACAATGTATTTTTTAATTACGTCCCAAACTCTGTTTAGGATATTAGATATTATTTGGTCTCGTTCAGATATAATCGTGTCAGAAACTGTTTGTTACAGAAAGAGAGGAACGAAAATCACACTGAACAACATAGGCAGGTGGTGGTGGTGGTGGTGGTGGTGGTCTTGACAGTAGTAGTGGTGGCGCTAAAATTCTAACAGCACATGAGATAAGAAAAAGGAAAACTGCAATTTTAAAAAGAGCAGGAGTGTACGTCTACTTACGGATGTACAATGCTTACAGCGAGGCTCCAGCATAGTACACTAATGTGGGACATGCAGTCAGTCTGCTAAGGAAATTGCTTGGAAAGACACTCGACTGAACCATTGTGAAATATTGTTAAAGTGTATGGGGCCCATACCACGTAGAATTAACGGCAGATGCTGAACGTGTAAAAAGAGGGGCAGAAAGAATGGTCATGGGAGAGTCACGGAAATGCTGACATGTCTGAACAAGGCTGTGCGGTTCATAACTTGAGTACATTTTCGATGACTAGGTTCAGCCGGTTTTTAGGACAACATGACCTACACTGGCTGAAACAGGTCATAGAATACAGAATAGAATTACGAGCTAACCTCTGTTTTTGAGAACATTAGAATATTCAGATAATTACGGTGTCTCAGTGGCAACATAATGCTGAAAACCCTGAAAGGCAGACTATTGACGGCAGACGCCAGTTATCCCGCGGTATGTTACACATCTTCGACACGCCCTACGTGTATCCCCGTAGGAACCAAGAAACCACATTATACAGACCGCGCACTGAGGGACTTACCCAATCATTCTTCCCGCGCGGCATATGCGAATGAAACGGGCAAAAACAAACAAACGCAGTCTGCACAGCCCTTGAAGGCCCAACAGTACCACCGGCCGCCGTGTCACCCTCAGACCTTGTGAATCATTGGATCTGGATACGGAGAGGCATGTTGTCAGCACACCATTCTCCCGACCGTTGCCAGTTTTCGTGACTGGTGTCGCTACTTATCAGTCAAGCAGTTACTCAGTTCGCCTCACAAGGGCTGAGAGTGCACCCCACTTGCAAACAGCACTCGGCAATTAATGGTAGTACCCCTCTGCCATACATTTCGCAGTTCTTTGCCGAGGGTAGATACAGAATGGTTCATTGCAAGCCGCACATCACGAGAATGAGCCTTAATCACCGACCACGTTTGACAAGCCTATGGACAATACCCTGCGCTGTGGGAGTGAACTGCCAAATGTGAGCTTGTGGGACGCCTCTAATGAAGGCGTAGTAGTAGCAGTAGTAGTAGTAGTAGTAGTAGTAGTCCTGTGGCCTGGAAGACAGGAAGTTGCTGTTTAAATTCCAGTTCCCGACAAGGTCAGAAGAGGTGGAGTACCGAGTGCATGACTAGTGCACAGCGACGGCGGTTATAACTTAGGACAGTGTCTCACAGTAGAATACTCACATCCGTGTTCGCTCCCGCCTAAGTTGCATTGCTTTTCAGACTGCGCCTATGGAATTTTTGTCACGGCTAGAATGCGAACTGGCAACATCGTTCTGGAGTATCCCCCATTCACATAATGAGCAATTTTTGACCACTGACACGGGTGAGTACACCGTCAGAAACACAAGGGACGAACGAAAATATGGAGACGCTACGAGAAATACATATCTTTCATAACTGCCGATGCTAACCAAGACAGTAGGATGTGCTTTTATATTTGAACATGATCTGCACTTGCGCAATGTCTTCAATACTTTGCAAGTGTCAGTCGTGGTCAGAACAGTTTTCTGAATAGTCATGAGTGCATTACGCAGCAGCTAAGCGAATTCTAACGAGAGCAAATTTGTGTTGCTCGTTTGGTACGTGCTTCCGTAGCCACGAGGCACCATATCGAAGATTCATACCGCATGAAGGGAGAGAGGGAAAACATCTTCCGCTAAGTCACAACACCGACGAACGTGTGTGCAGAGTGATCGTGATGGGCGGTCATTGAAGAAAATAATGACGAAAAATTAGAAGACGACAGCTGCAGAAGTCACAGCAGAACTGAGTCTGCACTCGCGAACCCCGTCAGCATCATCAAAAGAATACGAAGGGACCTCCAGAAGCAGGGTATTGCAAGGCGAGCTGTAATTCCCAAACTGTTCATCAGTGAGGAAAATGCCCGTAAACGTGTTGCCGAAGTCATAAAACCTAGACTATGGAGCAATGGAGGTAAGTCTTTTGGTCGGACAAGTCTTGTTTCACACTGTTTACAACTTCCAGCCGAGTTGCCGTCCCAAAAGTGAAACACGCTCTGCAAAGTCGCGCCAAAGTCAAAACTATAGAACACGAAGGCAGAGAGGAGTTAAAAAACGACGTCAACCCCAATTGACATAAGAGAAGACAGCTGAAAACAGCGACGTGAAGAATGGGCTACGAAAGACACCATACAGTAACGGAAGTCCAAAACTAAAAATTAAATGGCCTTCGCCATATTGCTTTGACGGATAAAAAGTAAAACGCGGGCGACAGCCCGCGCGTCATTTTCTAAAACGGCCGCTAAGTCAGACGGCAAACCCAAGCGGCAACGCAAACGGTTAGAAAAAGGGTATTCAGTCAGGAAGTTTTAGACAATTACAACTTGGGCCCAATGTATACAAAGAGATGCGGGAGCGCCACTTATCAAATGACGGTGGCTAAAAAGGCAGTGCCCAATACGCAGCCTAGTTAAAATGATCTCCTCCCGGCGGGAGGGCCGAGAGGAGGTCGTCCAAGCCGCTGGGAGAGACTTAATAATCCTGAGTTTATTCCCATGAATTGAGTACCAATGGCGATGCCAAAGGGACACCACATCCTGACACACGGCAACACAGAGATCATTGGAGGGAATATAGGAACTATCGGGCTGATGTACGAGGACTGCAGCCTTGGCAGCAGCGTCAGCAGCTTCGTTTCCTGGCAGACCGACATGACACCACATACACGTCACAGTGGCTCCACAAAGAGTGAGCAAGTGACAGTTTTCCTTGACCCGCTGCACTAAGGAATGGGCGGTGTACAGCGCACATAGACTTTGAAGGGCGCTGAGTGAGTCTGAGCAGAGGACACAATTGAAAAAGGCTGTGTCGCCGGATGTACTTCGCGGCCTGATACAGGGCGAAGAGCTCGGCTGTAAATATTCAGGACTGTGCCGGAAGCCGGTATCGAAAGACACGGGTGCCATTGACAAATGCACAGCCGACCCCACGGTGAATCCGAGAGCCGTCAGTGTATACAAAGATACTGTCGCTAAGTTCCATGCGAAGGTCGTGAAACTGAAGGAGATAGAGCGAGGCTGGAGTAGTGTCCTTAGGACGCTAATGAAGGCCAAGATTGTGAAGGGTTCACACCCACTGGGAAAGATGCAGGTAGTGTGAAGTTAAGCCACGGTAGCAAGTGGCGAAAGCGGAATCCAGGAGGTAACAGGGAAGAGGGACGCGCCCCATACTTACGATCAGAGGAACCATCAAAGAAGGATGCATAGGATGGGTGGCCACGCATGTCAGCCAAACGGCATGTATACCTGCTGAGGAGAAAGTCACGGCGGTAGGACAGTGGTAGTTCAGCAGCTTCAGCATACAGACTCTCAACCGGGCTAGTGTAAAAGGCGCCAGTGACCAAACGGATGCCACGATGGTGGATAGTGTTGAGATGGTGTAAGAGGGTCGGGCGTGCTGACGCATAAACAAAGCGTGATCGCTATCCACCTTTATCGTTGCCTGTACTTGCCACTATTTTGCAGTAAGAATGGTCTAAGATTCCGTTGAAAACCACTGAAGACCTACGCTTACTGATTCCGAGATGACTGGAAGCTGTCCTGAATGCCAACGGTTTTCCTACACCCACCCCATTAGGAATGGTAACTGTTGAGTTTGTGGTGTTTCCATATTTTTGTCGTATGTAATGACAGGGTTTGGTGGCTATTATAGCCGGTTGCCGACGACCCCGGCCACGTCGCCTGCGGAGAGCCTCGGTGGGCGCAACTGACTCAGCATCCGCCGGGCGCCGCTCGCCGCTTCCGCGAACTCCGCCATCAGCTCCGGAGCGAGTGCCCACGTCACCACCACGTCACCAACGGCACCAGCACATGATACGCCCGCTACAAATCTGCGTGTGAGAGTTGGGCTTACATGCCTCGAACGGATTAAAGGCTGATCGCCACCATCTGAGGAACTACCACCGTTGCATAAATCCTAAGTGGCATCTTGCGTTATGCGACTCTCAACTGAGATATTGCGTTACCAGTACCAACTGTCACATACGACATATATACTATTCACAACGCTGATCTCTGAATAAAAACACAGTTCTATCAACAGAGGTCTGCAGACTGTGATAAACAATTTGGTCCCGTTCAGCGAGGTATCGTGTGGATCGATTACGCATATTGACTTCACATATTCAAGCACTCTAAGTTCGGGATGTCTTTAATTGTTAACAGAAAGACTCCAAGTTGTATAAGTTTTGCTCTGAAGACCGCCGTATTTATTGACGACTTGGAAAATTACGAGCTACCTGAACAATTTTGTCTCTTGCAGGTTTTCTCACTTTCGCCACTATCTTCAGCGCATTTACGTAAAACACTTGCAGAGTGGTGCAGACAGTATTCAGCCCCGAGGCAAAACAGGGATACCCCGAATTTGTAAATAAAATGGACTCGTTGTGGAAATTCTAGTTTTCTGTTTACGGCGATTACCATTGGAGATGTGTACGTTGGACACACACGCACGCGCGATATTGCATTGATGCAGTGACAGACCGCTACTTGTTGACGACGGTAATCTATCTATATCAGGGCGGCGTCGTCTGGCATCTATCCCATGTACATCCAACGGAACAGGGATAACATTACGCTCGCTTCCAAAAGATATGGTGGCTCTTCGGATACCATATTTTGGCCAACGAAGACAGCGGCGGCTTCATCACGAAATCGCTCATTTCAAACTGTCTCACACACATGTGTGTCATTACCGCGTGTCACGAAGTGGATCTTCTGCTTTCCCTAAACAAATCAGTTCGTATGAAAGGTTGCTCGTAAACCATCTGCACTGCTGTCTGTCTTTCAAACAGACAAAAAGCGATTATCCAGCAGCATAGGAAGTTTTTATTTGGAGAAAGCAATGTACGAACTTTGACTACTGTTTACTACTGGCTCAGTCAAGAAGGTTGAAATTCCGCTTGCTCTTGGGTATCACGACGTGTGTGTATGGAAACTTATGGAGCCAGCTGTTTCTGCACGATAAATCGCAAGTCTGAATATATATTTATATATGTACGAATTACTCTGAGGGCCTACATAGCGCAGAATTATCGCGCTACGTACGGACCTACACGACTTGAGATTCTCTCCCGGTGGTTTCAAAAGAAATCAAACGACACACCATTTTACACTGGTAAGACCGTATCAGCGTAAGGCTAGAATACGAATACTGTAGTGATAAACTGAAATACACGTGTTTTTATTCTAATGAAGTGAATTAAGTTTAGTCTAACAGAAGCCTTTTCATTTTTCTCGCCTTGTCCTGCCTCGGTCTGCCCACCGTAAAGTCTTTTTCTGGGACCAGAGTGTTCGATACATGGATGAAATGTTTCTTCCAGTACTTTTTGTATCATTGTAACACATTCAAGTAATTCATGCAAATGGAGATCTATTACACGTCGATCGACTTGGCTTTAAGAAAGAGAGATATCACAGAGGCATTTCTAACTCAGCCATTGAAAATGGGAGCAAGAATTAAGAAAAATCAAGACCTGTTCGTAAGAGCCGTCGACCTAGAAAAAGCGTTCGACAATTAAAATCGTGTAAGATGATCAGACATCTGAGAAAGACCTGTAATATATAATACGTACAAGAACCAGAAGTGAGCAATAAGAATTGAATGTCAGAAACAAAGTCCCCGGATTTGAAAAGAGTGTAAAACAGGAATGTGGCCTCTCACCCCAAGTTTTCAATATAGCCATCAAAGAAGCAATGCTTGATATAAATGAAAGTTTCAGGAGTGAGTGCTAAATACAAGGTGAGAAGATATGAATGATAAGATTCGCTGATCACGTGCTACCGTCTAGGGAAGTGAAGAACAATTACAAGAATGAGATTTTCACTCTGCAGCGGAGTGTGCGCTGATATGAAACTTTCCTGGCAGATTAAAACCGTGTGCCCGACCGAGACTCGAACTCGGGACCTTTGCCTTTCGCGGGCAAGTGCTCTACCATCTCAGCTACCGAAGCACGACTCACGCCCGGTACCCACAGCTTTACTTCTGCCAGTATCTCGTCTCCTAACTTCCAAACTTTACAGAAGCTCTCCTGCGAACCTTGCAGAACTAGCACTCCTGAAAGAAAGGATATTGCGGAGACAAAGGTCCCGAGTTCGAGTCTCGGTCGGGCACACAGTTTTAATCTGCCAGGAAAGTTTCAACAATTACAAGACCCGTTGAATGGAATGAACAGTTTAGTGAGTAGACAATACGGTTTGAGAGTGAACAGAAAAATATCTGAGTAATGAGGAGTAGCATAAATATGGTTAGCGACGAACTTAAGATAGAAATTGAGAACCAGGAGTTTTACGACACTGAAAGTACACTACTGGCCATTAAAATTGCTACACCAAGAAGAAATACAGATGATAAACGGGTATTCATTGGAAAAATATATTATACTAGAACTGACATGTGATTACATTTTCACGCCATTTGGGTGCATAGATCCTGAGAAATCAGTACCCGGAACAACCACCTCTGGCCGTAATAACGGCCTTGATACGCCTGGGCATTGAGTCAAACAGAGCTTGGATGGCGTGTACAGCTGCCCGTACATGACCTGCAACATGCGGTCGTGCATTATCCTGCTGAAATGTAGGGTTTCGCAGGGATCGAATGAAGGGTACAGCCACGGTTCGTAACACATCTGAAATGTAACGTCCACTGTTCAAAGTGCCGTCAACACCAACAAGAAGTGACCGAGACGTGTAACCAATGGCACCCCATACCATCACGCCAGGTGATACGCCAGTATGGCTATGACGAATACACGCTTCCAATGTGTGTTCACCGCGATGTCGCCAAACACGGATGCGACCGTCATGATGCTGTAAACAGAGCCTGGATTCATCCGAAAAAATGACGTTTTTGCCATTCGTGCACTCAGGTTCGTCGTTGAGTACACCATCGCAGGCGCTCCTGTCTGTGATGCAGCGTCAAGAGTAACCGCAGCCATGGTCTCCGAGATGATACTCCATGCTGCTGCAAACGTCATCGAACTGTTCGTGCAGATTGTTGTTGTCTTGCAAACGTCCCCACCTCTTGACTCGGGGATCGATACGTGGCTGCACGATCCGTTACAGCCATGCGGATAAGATGCCTCTCATCTCGACTACTAGTGATACGAGGCCTTTGGTATTCCGCACGGCGTTCCGTATTACCCTCCGGAACCCACCGATTCCATATTCTGCTAACAGTCATTGGATCTCGACCAACGCGAGCAGCAATGTCGCGATACGATAAACCACAATCGCGATAGGCTGCAATCCGACCTTTATCAAAGTCGGAAACGTGATGGTACGCATTTCTCCTCCTTACACGACGCATCACAACAACGTTTCACCGGGCAACGCCGGTCAACTGCTGTTTGTTTATGAGAAATCGGTTGGGAACTTTCCTCATGTCAGCACGTTGTAGGTGTCACCACCGGAGCCAACCTTGTGTGAATGCTCTGAAAAGCTAATCATTTGCATATCACAGCATCTTCTCCCTGTCGGTTAAATTTCGCGTCTGTAGCACGTCATTTTTGTGGTGTAGCAATTTTAATGGCCGGTAGTGTAAAAGGAGGGAATAAAATGCAGACAAGCACTGGCAAAGAGAGCATCCCGGGTCAAAAGAAGTATACTGGCATGACACAAAGCCCTTCATTTCATGAAGTTTCTGAGAATGTAGGGTAGGAGTACAGCGTTGTATGCAAGTGAAATATGGATTGTGGGAAAAGTGGAGAAGAAGTGAATCGAAGCCTCCGAGACGCGCTGCTTTTCAAGGATGGTGGACATTGGGTGTACTGACAAGACAAGGAATGAGGAGGTTCTCCTCAGAATCGACGAGGAGAAAAATATGTTGAAAACACTGACAAGAAGAAGGGATAGTTTGATGGGACATAGCTTAAGACATCAGGGCAAAACCTCCATGGTACTTGAGGGAGAGAGGCTAAAAATCGAAGTGAACGCAGAGATTGGAATATATCCAGCAAATAATTGAGAACGTCGGCTGTAAGAGCTACTCTGAGATGAAGAGGTTGGCACAGAATAGGATTTGGTGGCGGGCCGCATCAAACCAGTCACAAGACGGACAACAAAAACTTCCACGCAAAAAATTTTCCCGACGAGTATCTGATGATCGTCACTGCGTCAACCGAACAATGCCTGACACACAACTTGCTCGTCAACTTCCCACTACGTGTGGGCAGTAAGGACACTTCCCCGCGAGCGGGCGATAGGACGCACATCCTTATAACGGCTATACCACAACAGTCCTACGCGCCGGATACCAGCCGAAGATGGATCATCGCCAGATGCGAAAGTAAGTGCCTGTCACGTGAAAGTGGTTCCTGCTCCGTCCAGGAATCGTGGGGGCGTGTTTTGTGTTTTCCTAACCACGACGACAGCCATTGGCTTACTCATGCAACTGTATGTCATTGTTAGCTACACTACCTATCTTATCACATCACTGTGACTATATCCCTTGACTGTGATGCAAGCAGCTGCATTGATCAGGTATCTCAATGATGGAGCATGTATGAGACAAGTCAGGAAGGAAGATAGAACTCTAGACCGCAGTGGAGATAAGAAAGTCTTCCTTCCATGGGATGACGAACGGAGGGAGGGAGGATGACCTGAAGTCTCAAGCACCCAGATCATTAGATAGAGCCCTGTCCCAGTGATCTATTCCAAATAATCATCCAGACATTCGCCGTAAGTGATTTACGAGAGATCGTAGAAAACCTAGTAGTGAATCAGCCTGTTCCACCTAAGTGGGAGTCAAATATCTAAACCACCGGTTCACAACGCTCGATAGGGGAGCGTTATGCGTACCTCAACAAGGCTAACAACAACAACAACAACAACAACAACAACAACAAAAGTAGTAATAAGAATAAAAATTATAATAATTATTATTATTATTATGATAAACCCTTTCTCAGACGTTATGTCTGGTTAAAAATGGAAAGTGAGGCGGACCTTGATCAAGCGTGACTTCCTTTTAACTGTACGGTATATGTTATATTGCACTTAGGAACTTTCGGGTAATTGAACATGTATCAATAATTACGGATTTCTGTAGTTGTATGTATAAGTTTGGATGTAGCTGTATTGCATTGATATACTGGTGGATATTGTGTGGTATGACTCCTGTAGTTGATAGTATTATCGGTATAATGTCAACTTTATCCTGATGCCACATGTACTTGACTTCCTCGGCCAGTTTGATGTATTTTTCAATTTTTTCTCCTGTTTTCTTATGTATATTTGTTGTATTGGGTATGGATATTTCGATTAGTTGTGTTAATTTCTTCTTTTTATTGGTGAGTATGATGTCAGGTTTGTTATGTGGTGGTGTTTTATCTGTTATAATGGTTCTGTTCCAGTATAATTTGTATTCATCATTCTCCAGTACATTTTGTGGTGCATACTTGTATGTGGGAACGTGTTGTTTTATAAGTTTATGTTGTAAGGCAAGCTGTTGATGTATTATTTTTGCGACATTGTCATGTCTTCTGGGGTATTCTGTATTTGCTAGTATTGTACATCCGCTTGTGATGTGATCTACTGTTACTATTTGTTGTTTGCAAAGTCTGCATTTACCTGTTGTGGTATTGGGATCTTTAATAATATGCTTGCTGTAATATCTGGTGTTTATTGTTTGATCCTGTATTGCAATCATGAATCCTTCCGTCTCACTGTATATATTGCCTTTTGCTAGTTTCTGCTCGTTCTATAAAGAATTTTCTTCAATTGTCTACCTGTCCATAATGTAGGTTTTTTGTATCGATAAATCCCCTTCCTCCTTCCTTTCTGCTTAATGTCAATCTTTCTGTTGCTGAATGTATGTGATGTATTCTATATTTGTGGCATTGTGATCGTGTAAGTGTATTGAGTGCTTCTAGGTCTGTGTTACTCCATTTCACTACTCCAAATGAGTAGGTCAATATTGGCATAGCATAAGTATTTACAGCTTTTGTCCTGTTTCTTGCTGTCAGTTCTGTTTTCAGTATTTTTGTTAGTCTTTGTCTATATTTTTCTTTTAGTTCTTCTTTAATATTTGTATTATCTATTCCTATTTTTCGTCTATATCCTAGATACTTATAGGCATCTGTCTTTTCCATCGCTTCTATGCAGTTGCTGTGGTTATCCAATATGTAATCTTCTTGTTTAGTGTGTTTACCCTTGACTATGCTATTTTTCTTGCATCTGTCTGTTCCAAAAGCCATATTTATATCATTGCTGAATACTTCTGTTATCTTTAGTAATTGGTTGAGTTGTTGATTTGTTGCTGCCAGTAGTTTTAGATCATCCATGTATACCAAATGTGTGATTTTGTGTGGGTATGTTCCAGTAATATTGTATCCATAATTTTTATTATTTAGCATGTTGGATAGTGGGTTCAGAGCAAGACAGAACCAGAAAGGACGTAATGAGTCTCCTTGGTATATTCCACGCTTTATCTGTATTGGCTGTGATGTGATATTATTTGAATTTGTTTGGATATTAAGTGTGGTTTTCCAATTTTTCATTACTATGTTTAGGAAGTGTATCAATTTAGGATCTCCTTTGTATATTCCCAATATTTGTAGTAACCATGAGTGGGGGTACACTATCAAAAGCTTTTTGGTAATCAATGTATGCGTAGTGTAGTGACCTTTGTTTAGTTTTAGCTTGATATGTCACCTCTGCATCTATTATCAGTTGCTCTTTACATCCTCGTGCTCCTTTGCAACAGGCTTCTTGTTCTTCATTTATAATTTTGTTCTGTGTTGTGTCATTAATTTCTGTGTAATGACTGAAGTTAATATTTTGTATATTGTTGGTAGGCGTGTTATGGGGCGATATTTTGCTGGGTTTGCTGTGTCTGCTTGATCTTTAGGTTTCAGATAAGTTATTCCTTGTGTAAGTGTATCAGGGAATGTGTATGGGTCTGCAATGTAACTGTTAAATAATTGAGTTAGATGTGAATGTGTTGAGGTGAACTTCTTTAGCCAGAAATTTGCTATTTTATCTTTTCCAGGGCCTTTCCAATTGTGAGTAGAATTAATTGCTCGGGTGACTTCATGTTGCAAAATTATCACTTCAGGCATTTGTGGTATCATCTTGTATGTGTCTGTTTCTGCTTTTATCCACTGTGCATGCCTGTTATGTTGTACCGGGTTTGACCATATGTTGCTCCAGAAGTGTTCCCTGTCTGTTATGTTTGGTGGATTGTCTATTTTAATGTGTGTGTTATCTATTGTCTCGTAAAATTTCTTTTGGTTTGTGTTGAATGTTTGGTTTTGTTTCCTTCTATTTTCACTTTTTTTGTATCTTCTAAGTCGTTTGGCCAATGCTTGTAATTTCTGCTTCTTTTCATCTAATTGCTCTATCGCTTCTTGTTGTGCGATTTTACCTAACCTTTTTGGTTTTTTCTGACATTTCATTTCTTATAAATTGTGTTAGCTGTCCGATGTCTTTTCTCAGTTTTTCTATTCTGATCTGTAGCCTGTGTTGCCATGTTGGTTTTGTGGGTTTCTTCTGTGTGTTGGTTGGTTCTGATCTCTGCCTAGTGTGTATATTTAGTGTAGTGAGTGCTCCTATATAAACCAGTATTTGTAACTCTTCCATAGTTGTGTTTTCATTTATTTTGTTGTGTATGATTGTGTTGATAGTTTTTATTGTTGTTTCGACTTGTGGGTTATTTGGCGGACTATACAAGAATGGTCTAATGTCTGTATTTGTGTCTTTGTATTCTATATATGTCAGCTGAAATTTTTCTTCCATATCTAACATGTGTGTCACTGTGTTCTATTTGTGCTTGTTCTGGTCGCTGTCTTAAGATTTCGTTTTCCTCTCTGATTGTTTAATTGATGCGTGTTGTTCTTTGTTTGTTTGCTCTGGGATGTTTGAGTCCATTACTGTATTTTCTTCTTCTTCTGATTGCACATTATTTTGTTCCAGTATTTGTTGTACTTGTTGTTTGATGTTTTCTAATTCTGACTGGGGTATCCTGTTATTTTTGATTATTACACGGATCTGATCAGCTAGTCGTTGTTCTGTTGAAAATTTTAATTCTGGGTATCTGGTAATAGATGTCGTGTATACTTGTGATCTGTATCCAGTTGTGTTGGTTCCTAGGTTTGTTGCTTGGTAATAACAGAACATGAGGTGTCCGTTAACTTCATCTGACCATCTCATCCTGTCTTTGTTTTCCTTCTAGGGTGGTTGCAGGAAGCATATCCTGCAAAACACCTCTATTTGGATTTAAATCCTTTTCCAGTTGGCTAGCAGTGTTGTTACCATTGTGGGCGGGCATAGGGTTCAAGCGTCGTCCCCGACCATGACGGCGCTTGTCCAAGGCTTCTTTAGTTCTGTCCTGAACCAACTAATCACAGTAAAAGGGGGGTTAGCCCTATTAGTGATTTGTTCTTTTCGTCGTCTTCTACGACTGGCAGAACATACCGGAGACCTATTCTTTTCCCGGGCCTCCACGGGATTTATTATTATTATTATTTACTTTCTCAGACGTTAAGTCTGGTTAAAAATGAAAAGTGACGCGGACCTTGATCAGGCGTCACTTCCTTTTAACTGTATGGTATGTGTTATATTGCATTTAGGAACTTTCGGGTAATTGAACATGTATCAATAATTACTGATTTCTGTAGTTGTATATATACGTTTGGATGTAGCTCTATTGCATTGATGTACTGGTGGATATTGTGTGGTATGACTCCTGTAGTTGATAGTATAATTGGTATGATGTCAACTTTATCCCGATGCCACATGTCTTTGACTTCCTCAGCCAGTTGGATGTATTTTTCAATTTTTTCTCCTGTTTTCTTTTGTATATTTGTTGTATTGGGTATGGATATTTCGATTAGTTGTGTTAATTTCTTCTTTTTATTGGTGAGTATGATGTCAGGTTTGTTATGTGGCGTTGTTTTATCTGTTATAATGGTTCTGTTCCAGTATAATTTGTATTCATCATTCTCCAGTACATTTTGTGGTGCATACTTGTATGTAGGAACTTGTTGTTTCAAAAGTTTATGTTGTAAGGCAAGCTGTTGATGTATTATTTTTGCGACATTGTCATGTCTTCTGGGGTATTCTGTATTTGCTAGTATTGTACATCCGCTTGTGATGTGATCTACTGTTTCTATTTGTTGTTTACAAAGTCTGCATTTATCTGTTGTGGTATTGGGATCTTTAATAATATGCTTGCTGTAATACCTGGTGTTTATTGTTTGATCCTGTATTGCAATCATGAATCCTTCTGTCTCACTGTATATATTGCCTTTTCTTAGCCATGTGTTGGATGCGTCTTGATCGATGTGTGGCTGTGTTAGATGATACGGGTGCTTGCCATGAAGTGTTTTCTTTTTCCAATTTACTTTCTTCGTATCTGTTGATGTTATGTGGTCTAACGGGTTGTAGAGGTGGTTATGAAATTGTAGTGGTGTAGCCGATGTATTTATATGAGTGATTGCTTTGTGTATTTTGCTAGTTTCTGCTCGTTCTATAAAGAATTTTCTTAAATTGTCTACCTGTCCATAATGTAGGTTTTTTATGTCGATTTATTATTATTATTATTATTATTATTATTATTATTACGTATAGTCGGTGCAGCGTTTAGCGTCTGGGTAACTCACAGCATTGTTCAGCGAACCAAATGGAACATGACTTACTCTACTATGTTACGCACCATCTCTGGTGTAGTTTCGTCAGTTTATACCTTGCACATTACTGTTTGGTGCAGATGATTGCGATTAATTCGTGAGGTGTGAGTTGTCATGTATTAGTTGTTAGGGAGAAAGGTGAAGGGGATAACTATGAAATCAACATTAAATGACGGATGCCTTACAACATCAGAAGTCTATATTTGGTTCACGCTTTACAGTTAAGATATAAAGCGAAAAACCGCATGTGGGTACAGTTGTCGCAAAAAGTCTTCGCGCCCCCGTTAGAACCCACGGCCTCCTAGCGATGAACGGTGAGCACCGTAGTTCATCACTCCACTGCAAAGCTTCTTTTTATCGGACTATACGGAGCAATCATCATTACGTAACAGCACAATCTTAACATGGGCTCCAGCTTCGTTTGGTTCTGTGAGATAGGGTTAAATTTCGACCTTCTCTAAAACACAAACGGTCCTATGTCAATCTACCTGCATTCAGAAAGACGCCGAGATTAAATCACTGGACTGGACAACGGGCACCGTTGACAGTTAGTACATCACCTCCAAACTGGTTCCTTGCAACTCTGCAAAAATTTCCACGAAGAATGACCAAGGTAATAGTTTGAAGTGACTGGGACGAACATCTCTACTGCATCAGGACAAAGTTCCCACGGAAACAACTGTTTATTAACTTTAATTAATCCTTGCGAAGTCCGTTTCTTCCATCGACCAACATACCCACATTGATAACAGGTCCAGTATTTGATATGAAACACTTTACCAGACCGTCACCAGTGCACGTTCCAAGCGCAACTGTCACTTTTATCGTGAGCACAATGCACGTGTGCCAGTGACCATCCTCTTCTCCTGCTAACAGCAGTTCTCTTTAATGTGCTGTCTCCTCCCAGAACTTTCTCCAGTACTGTTAATGGCGCTGGAAGAGTAACTTACGTCTAGGGAAAGTCTTTAACCCCTCCTACCACGACATTCAGCACGTATTACACATCTCTCTACAGCATACTTTAGGCGGGCCTACTTCTGGCTGATAGGGCACCAGGAAACTCCGGCCGGCCGGTGTGGCCGTGCGGTCTAGGCGCTTCAGTCTGGAACCGCGTGACCGCTCCGGTCGCAGGTTCGAATCCTGCCTCGGGCATGGATGTGTGTGATGTCCTTAGGTTAGTTAGGTTTAAGTAGTTCTAAGTTCTAGGGGCCTGATGACCACAGATGTTAAGTCCCATAGTGCTCAGAGCCATTTGAAGGAAACTCCGTCGCACTTCGTCCCTTGCATTGCTAATAGGCCAGGCCGTGTTCTCCATATGCGGCCGTCTACGCGTGTCAGATAGAAAAGAAACTTAAAACCCCCTCCCTCGTTAAAATTAAACTAACAAGGAACCACACCGGAATCGGATTTTTTGTTTTTTATATTTATGGCACATGAAGGTCGGAACTAAAATATCAGTTCCCAAGGCAAGTACCAAGCAACTCTCAAAAAATTCCGAGAAAATAGACTTTTGAGTTTTGTGAGAATCTTTAATTCCCTAACTCAAGGTTGATTTGTCGGTGGCTGTGTGGTTTTTGAGGTAGAACGCTCTCTTGCCGTGTGAGCAGCCTGGCTTCGATTCCTGGCTCTGAGCACTATGGGACTTAACATCTGAGGTCAACAGTCCCCTAGAACTTAGAACTACTTAAACCTAACTAACCTCAAGACATCACACACATCCATGCCCGAGGCAGAAATCGAACCTGCGACCGTAGCAGTCGCGCGATTCCGGACTGAAGCGCCTAGAACCGCTCGGCCACACCGGCCGGCGCTTCGATTCCTGGCCACTGAAAATTTTCAAACAAAGGTGCGTATTGTAGCAGCATTTTCTGGGGGCACAAATACGTAAAAATGAACAAATTATTTGTAATGTCTTCTTTAAAATTTAATGTCTGTACTAAAAATCTTTTATAAAAAGATCAGTACTAAATAACTCATATTCGTAATGAAAGCATTGTTTGTGCTGGAAATGTAATTAGAAATAATATGAGGTGCATTTTTCATAAAAAATGACAGTCGGATGTGTGATCATGAGAATATATTTCATGAATTTTACATTTAAATGACGTAGGTATACGAACTGAACAGGGGAAAAAAAAGGCAGAAAGAAGACTCGAACCAGCGATTCCGGTCTCGAGCGCTACGGATATTTATTGTTCGTTTATATACGCTTCACGTAGAACATGCACCTTTTGAAATAAAGGTGTATTGGCCAGGAACCGAATCTGAGCCACCCACAACGCAAGTGAGCACTACCACAGGGCCACGGGGCCCTTCGTAACGTAGAATGTGAGTAACGTGAGTAACGTGAGTTACGGAATTAACGACACCCGGAACAACTTTCGTTTTCTCGCGTATTTTGGAAAGTTGCAAGAAACTGCTTCGGGAGACTGATATTTTGAGTTCTTAACTTCATTTACCACAAATACAAAAAAAATTACGAAAATCTCACTGCCGTGTTGCCTTCTTGCAAGACGATAATTCCCCGGGTACTCCCTCCTTCAGTCTAGGAAATAACGTAATACAACGGAAGGCGTTTGATGACACGTGATAATTTCATGTAGCAGGAAGTTTCAATAAACTGGCACGAACATCGCGTCGAGGGCTAGCACTGCTGAGCAAGACAGGTAAATCCAATCCAAAACGTTAAAGAACCCTGTAAACGATCAACGTCATATGTCGAATTTTCTGTTTCCCATTCAGGCGGTTGTCAAACAAGCGTTATAGCGAAACAAGAACCTGTAAATTTTAACCTCACTTTTGAATCACGTGTCACGCTTACGCGAAGTACTTTGACGGTAGTGGGAATGGCTACCGATGCGAACAAAACATTCCTTGCACTGTCTTTAGCACTGTGTGTAAAAGTCCTTGCTCCAGGGAATAGTTGACATTTATATAAAAAACTTCGTGCAAGTACGACAACGTGGAAACACACACATCGTCCGTGAAAGAACTGGAGAGCTTAGCTGCTCTTTTTTTTTTTTTTAATCCCTCTTAACGTCTTTCTGCTTAATTAGCGGTTGGGGAAATTTAACAGTTCACTACTTCGAAATTTAACTGAGATTTTCTGTTTTTATCCAGATACTATTTTGATCATGGTTCACACAATTATGGAAAGTCACGACACAATGATAGAAACACTTGCAGAAAAAATCCACAGCGAGACATCAGCACGAACATCATCCGACATCTTGTCAAAAATGCCGCCAATCAAAATTTGTCTCCAGCATACAAAACAAAGCTACACACTACCAAATAATTTGACAAACAAACGAAGTTCGACAAATTGACTGTTTACAGGGGCCTTGGAGAATGTTGCACAGAGCACTGGGCTGGCTCAGAACAGCGGTGCGCAGCCGCAATTGTACCGCTACGTCAGATGCCTTTGTAGAAGTGACGGAACTGCTGAGACACTCCAAGGAGAGGGGACCGGCGCGAGGCACCTCTCGCTAGCGCTCGGAGGCTGCGGCAGCGGACCACCGGGACAGCTGGACGGCTGGACTCGTTGCGCAACCTCGCTTCGCGGCACAGCTGCTGTGGCGTAAGCGCCGCGCTGGACTCCAGGTGCGGGCGTCCGCCGATGTTGCTGACACCGGCACACTCCATATCCAGCTGCAAGTGGAGCCCCGGCCACGCGTTTACGTAATTAACGCGTACACAGTGTCCCTAAACCCATTTTCAAACCCTTAGCGCATTCAGAAGACGTTGCGCAGTTAATGATTGCAAAAGGATCCATTCCTCTTAAGATCAAAAAATGTACGAAAGAATGTGTTCAATTCTGTCAAACATTGGGTCAATGAGCGATACTAATTTAATCCGAGTGAATTATTTTATTTATTTACCATTTGTTACCTATTTATTAACTATGGCAAAACCCTTAGGAGAAAAGATATATAGCTGCACGAATATCAAGCGCTCATATACGGCAATGTCGTACTAAAGGTGCAAGGAATTTATAGAGCACTTTTGTAGCGAAAACTGCCAGACAATATTACGGAAACTGCTGACGAAGTAGTTGAAGACGAGCAGCAAAATATGATGCAAAGGATTAAAAATCGATAGAGTACTGAAACACACTAGTCGAAGTAAGGTACGTGAAACAGAGAGCACTTCCTCATAAATATTAGGATCCTTGGAAATACACAGTGACGAAACTTTGCCACCTGATACGCAAGATAAACTCCTCGAGGTCTATGGGAAGGAGATGGAAGATGGAACGTCCTCTCTCTCTCTCTCTCTCTCTCTCTCTCTCTCTCTCTCTCTCTCTCTAACGGTACATAGCGTCACGGTAGTCACACAATTCCAACTCCAACCGTATTACCAAGACACTCACTCATGAAGGATGCGCCGTAACCTGTTAAGGTTCTATCTATTGTCAACGATAACTGTTTACAACGTACGACGCGAAGGGGAAGCCAGTACGAACAATTTGGTACAGGACACTTACAGTCTGTAAAGATGGGAAAAAATCTCAAAGTGGCCTACGAAAGTCATCTAAGCTACTCTGTATGGACGCCACGCAAAGTTTTTTTTTTAGTATCCTCACGCACTCTTGCTTCGCCGGCTGTTTCGTGAGGGCAATGAAAGAATAAGAAGAAGAAGAAGAAGAAGAAGAAGAAAAAAGAAAAAAAAATCGGTAGATGCTATTGATCTAAACTTAACACTTAAAGCAGTTTCATGGTGGAAAGACCAGACAAACAAAACGATCAAACTATTAATTTTATCCTGGTAAAATTCACAACACTTCGAGGTAAATTTTACAGACATTAATTTTACATTTTGAAACTGTGAGTATAAAGAGCGACGCACACACTATGTTACTTAGGGGACCTTTGTAGTCCAATTTGACGCTGTTCCTACATCTACATCGAAACTCCCAATCCACCTTATTGCGCGTGGCGGAGGTACCCTGTACCGCTACCAATCATTTCCTTTCCTCTTCCACTTCCAAATACAGCGAGTGAAAAACGACTGTCTATATGCCTCCCGCTTCAGTTTGGAACCGCGTGACCGCTACGGTCGCAGGTTCGAATCCTGCCTCGGGCATGGATGTGTGTGATGTCCTTATGTTACTTAGGTTTAAGTAGTTCTAAGTTCTAGGGAACTGATGACCACAGATGTTAAGTCCCATAGTGCTCAGAGTCATTTGAACCGTATGACCCCTAATTTCTCGTATGCCTACGTATGACCCCTAATTTCCCGTCCGTCATCTCCGTGGTACCTACGCGAAATTGATGTTGGCGGCAGTAGGGTCGTTCTGCTGTCAGCTTCAAACGCCAGTTCTCTAAACTCTCTCAGTAGCTTCCTTCGAAATGGATGACTTTTTCCCTCCAGGGATTCCCGCCTGTGCTGCCCATTCATATCAGTAACACTTGCACGCTGATGGAATCTAACGGTAACAAATGTAGCAGCCCGCCTCTGAACTGCTTTCCTTTAACCAGACCTGTTAGGGATCCCAAAAACTCTAGGTTAGGTTAGGTTAGGTTATAGCAGTACTCAAGAATAGGTCTTCCCTACCACAATCCTCACACCGCTCGTTCCATTTGATCGTTTTGCAACGTTACGTCCAGATATTAAACGACGTGACTGTGTCAAGCAGGACCCTATGAATGCTGTATCCTAACATTACGGGTTTGTTTTTCCTGCTTACCCGCATTACATTTTTCTACATTTAGAGCTAGCTGCCATTCGTCACACCAACTAGAAATTTTGTCTAAGTCACTTTACTGGACCACACGTGTCCAGTATCAGAACGTTCTCTCGACTTCAACCAGACCGATGTTGTAAGTTGTGAACAATTATTTTTCACATATTGTATATGCCGTATCTGGAAAAACAGCGAAAACTCATTAGCTAGATGGTGCAGGAGGAACCAAGTTGAAATTATAAGAGGGCGTAAGTACGTTAACAATATTTTCTCTACAATAGCATCCTATGATGGTACTGCTACAGTATGAGTAGTTTGAATGGGACAACTGTTTGTGAGTGGACTCTACACATATTTACTGAGGGTATGGTTAAACAGCAATTTCATAATTGTACTAGGCTACATCATGTTCTGTAGCTCTCCAGACAATGTTATTAAATGAGACTGACACGTTACTACAATGTTACTTGTGTCTGAAAATAAACTCGGATTATTCCGTTGTTCTTTGAAATTAGAGACTTGCGTAATCACAAACTGTTCCATCAGGATTTGCTGCACATTTCTCGTTCAGTACCAACTCTACACGTTTTAATTATCCTCAAGAGCAACGGTTAGTTGTTTTATTTCTTTTAATTTACTCAATGCCCTCATGGTCGCAACATCGAAGTTGTCAGTAACAGCATACCTCCGTTTGACATATTTTTCTTAAAACACTTGTCGCTACAATGACGTGGCAGATCTGCTAATGACCTACATATTAACGATAGAACGAGTTTGCAGCAATAGCAAATCTGTGATCCGCTTCCGCATGCTGTATATATTCGGGACGACGGCAGTTCAGATCCCCACTTGGTCACCCAGATTTTTGTTTTCTCTGACCCTTCTAAATAGCTTAAGTTAGATTTCCTTAAGAAGGACACTGCCCATTTCCTTCCCCAATCTAAGTTTATGCTCCGTCCCTAATCACCGCGTTGTCGATGGGACGTAAAGCCCGAAACTGCCCGGTACTGTACTGTACTGTGTGGAATGGTGGTTCTGTCATGTGGTGTAACGTTACGTGCATCCAGACGCCTTCGCGCTACAAGGAACCGCGAGAATGTCACGCTTGCTGGCAACTTCCGCCGCACACCGCATCCGCAACGGCTGTGACGTCACACTTCGCCATCTCTGCCTGAAAACAGATTTCGGCCTCCTGTGTTCCCACAGCCTTGTTCCGTTTTGCACTACCGCAGGCACTCCCTCCTGTAATACCACCATTCTTCTGTACTCTCCTGGGATTAACGAATTCATCTCAAACAATGTTTTGTTAGCCATAGAAAAGTCACATTTCATACCGCTATTTCAAACTGAATCTCGTGATGCATTTCGAGACCAAGTTCACTAACAGAACAACTTTCATACTGTTGAGGGAGTAGTTCAAATTATTCCTTTAAAAACTTCCGGAGATTATAAATGCAAGGGCTATGCAATGCTTATGATTTTTTTTTTTTTTCCTTCTTCAGAGTTGGCACCCACGACGTTTAGAGAGGTTCGTAAGGATCGAATGACACCTTGAGCGCCGCAATAAGTTACGAAATTATGTCACAGCAGCATAACACGTTATCCAGTGCGCTCTCCCTTTGCTCCACCTACAGCAGGCGTGAGACACTTTCAGTCATTCGGTTCCTCAATTTGGTTAAAGAATCGGCGGCCAGCACCCACCGCCAACTTATGGAGGCTTATGGACCCGAGATAATGACTCGTCAGAATGTTACAAGTGGATTAGGTTGTTTAAGCAAGATCGTCCCGTCAACCACGACGAAGAAAGAAGTGGAAGACCATGTTGTTTCAGAATAGCTTATGCAGCAGGTTGAAGAAAAGTTCGCTATGATCATCATGTGACTATTCACTCCCTGAAAGAAAACTTTCCACAAGTTTCACAAAGCCTCCTAGGTGAAATGTGGTCAAAAATACTTTAGTTTAAGAAGCTATGTGAACGGTGGGTGCCGAGAATGTTGACCCGCAGCGCCGCGAATATCGCTAATGGGAACACGTGAATTTCTTATAGGTTTTCAAACTACGGATGAATCCTCTGCGAGTCTATTGCAACTGAGGGATATATATATATATGTGTGTGTGTGTGTGTGTGTGTGTGTCACTATACTCTTAAGTCAAAAAGTCAGTCTCTGCAGCGGCGCTGTACCCATTCTCCATCTTCCAAAAAGTTGAAAGTTCAATCTTCAGAGAGGAAAATCATGGCGTCCGTGTTCTGGGACTGGAAAGGGCTCATGTTGGTCTATTACACGCCAAAAGGGACCACAATCAATGCTGCTAAATACGGTGAGAGCCAATATAAGTTGAGGAAAAAAATCAGAGACAGAAGGAGGGGAATGCTGACTCGATCATGACACGCCAGACCCCATACCGCCCGGCATACTCGTGATCTGCTCTTGTCGCTTGGATGTGATAATGTGACTCATCCACCCTACTCCTCTGGCCTGGCACCCTCTGATTATCACCTCTGCAGTAAATCGGAGAAGTTCGTGGGTAGACAGCGCTTTTCCAACCATGAGGTGATCTTGGAGACTTAACCAATTGGCTTTGAAGAGATGGAGTGGACGGTATGCGATGAGAGTATACAAAATCTGGCTTCAAAAATGCATTGGTTTCAATTTTGCCACGTACCACATCAGTTTTAATTAAAATTATTCATTTTCGATTTCTAACAATTGTTGTATTCTTATTTTCTCGATGCTTCTCGCAGCTTACAAAACACTGTGTGGGCTACGAGATTCAACAATAAGGCCACAGTTTTATTGACTTTCAAGTACCGCAGGCCACGAACTACTCATTGAGACACGAGAAGGGCAAAAACGAAGAAAAATAGGCATGTTCACACAGTGTGTCACAAGTACTGATTTTGTGTAACAAACATAATTACAGTTTTTTTTTATGGAAACGTATCGTTCCCGGCAGATGCAACTTCTTCGAAAATACAGTTTTGCGAGACACTTTATTACTCCAAATCGGGTTCCCCTTACGCCAATGTCAACTACACTGGCATGGCTGAAAAGAACTAAGCTCTATAAGGGTCCGTCCTCTCCTTTCCGGGAGGAAAAGAAAGAATAATTGACGGTGAGGGTCGGGCTGCCATCAGATAAATGGGGGGCCAAGTTGCTGATGTTAGAAGGCACCAGATACATGTATTGTATGCAAGTGAAATTGTAGCTTTCATGCCTGCAATGAATAACATACAGTAATTAAGAACAGTAGTCTCTCTCTCTCTCTCTCTCTCTCTCTCTCTCTCTCTCTGGAAATGTGGCGGGGGCGGATGGAAGGTCGGGGTAAATCAGACAGGAAGAGCAAGATTGGGAGAACGTGGAATCGTCGAGTCTAGTTCCTGGGCGGGCTTTTCCTTATGTGAAATTTGAATCACCAATTTTCTCCTCCGATTGCGAAAATATTCTGTTGGCACCCACCTACATAGGAAGAAATGATCATCACGATAAGAGAAACCAGGGCTCGCACAGAAATATTTAAGTGCTCGTTTTTCCCGCGTGCCGTTCGAGAGTGGAACGGTAGAGAGACAGCTTGAAGGTGGTTCACTGAACTCTCTGCCAAGCACTTCACTTCATTGTCACTAGCAGAGTAATCACGTAGATGTAGATGTTGTAGTCGTCTGGGACAGTGTTGTTGTGTTCCAACAGCCCTGAAGACATTCTCAGATGTCTGGATGTTTTCTTTCAATTGTTGTGGCAAGAATCTGAGTTGTTGGGAATAAATGCTATCCGTTACTGTCACATTACTGCCAAGGAATTTCTGGTACACAGCATCCTCTTTCCCCATCCAAAATGCCTAATATGATTACCAAAGGACAAACAAACTTTTACACAGTGACTTTTTCCCCTTTTTGCCTTTATCATTTATTTCTTTTGTTTATCAATTTATAAAAAAGTGCTATTATCTTTCCTAGTCGTAGCGTACTGCTCACATTAAAGTATACTTTACTTAAATATTTCCTTGCCACATCTTCTCCGATGACTTCTCTCTACAGACAAGGCAAGTGTTTCAAACCGCTTTTACACAGGTCATCAGCCTCTCCATCGTCTTAGTTCACAAACAGCGTAATTTAATTCCCATTACACAAAACCAAAGGGATTTTTACAAGTACAGTCTTACGTGCGACGATTCTTAAGTAATATGCTACATAATTCCTAGGATATCAGTGCTCACATAACGTACGCAAACGTACGACTTTTTTCAACAACGTAATGCATCATTGCCTACAAGGACGAAAGAAGAAACAATCATTATGATAGTTTTCGGGCAAAACACTGTCATATCTTAGTACTTCATTCTTTAAATTCGATTTTCTGCGAGACTCCAAATGTTGAGTACCTATGAGATTCGTGGCAACTGTGTCTCTTGACAGTTCCTCAAGAACTTCGATTCCAGTTAATGTACTTGGCAAAGAGCTAATAAATGCGGTAAATGAAAGACTCTACCCATGAACGAAGCTGATGATTTCTCCTCTTTCGTAAAAAAGTCCGGATTGGAAGCTCAAATCAAGACTACCGATAGACTATGCACGTGAAACGCAGTCATGATCGTGTTTTTACCAGCGAAGACGCAGCACGCGATCTCACTGGAGAGTTCGCGCTGTGTATTATGTACTCTTTGGACACCGCAGTACCGAGGTACTTAGAGTGTGTCATGGCCTATCTCACACGTACAAAGAGTTAGAAATAAACAGAGTTTCTGAAATTTCGAAGGCCGGAAGAAGGAAAGGAAGTCCATGCCTAGATAAAGCACTCTGATGTTGAAATCGCCCTTACGGTTGAGGACAGCTTAACGGAACTAAAGCTCGAATTGTTATGGGGTCACTATCACGCTCACGAGAAACGAAACAGGCGCACAATGACGAAACAACCAGAGTTAATGTCTAAAAATCTTTTACGGCGCCTGGTGCTGAACGTGAGACTGTGGGAGAGCGATGGTACCTGCTAGGTATGAAGGAAGACCCCTCTTCCTGCGTGCGGCAGGTGGGCTGGCCAGCAGGTGCGGTTACAACGGCGCTTCCCACGCCTGGGGAACCCTGGCGTATACAACTGATGCCCAGACCTTTGGCAGTGTGAAACACTAGCTGCGCTTAACAGTTGCCCACTTGTAACTCAACACTTTCTGCCGAGCATTTCATTTCATAGTGCTATTGGAAAATGGTTTTGCGAGGAAGCGAAGTGTACGTTGTGCTCGAGTGCTAGTTTTATTACACTCTGCTGCCGAATGTTTACATAGCCATCTAGGCATGTGCCATGGCAAGCAAGCAACAAGTGTAATATTTAGATGCGCTTGAGACTAACTTCTTCAGCGGCAATTATTTTGTTTGTTTCTACTTTTTAAGGCCGGCGATTAAGATGTCCTACGACACGCAATCAATTCCTGGTGAACATACACCATCACGATTCAGGTGACACTGTCAGTAAGCATCAGTTTATTTCTAATCAAAGTACCTCCGTTCCCCCTGTTACAAGATCGCAAAGCTGCACATTTTCCCGGCATATGCCGTCTCCGTGAAAACAGGGAACTCCGGAGCATAAAATAACCGTGTTCTCTGAACCTCTTCGCTGCGATTCTCAGGACCCCCCAGGGTTAGAACCAAATAATGGCACCACTGTACGGCCCTTGACAAAGACGCCGTTGTTGGCGCGCCCTCGCCATAAACACTGTAGGGAAGGCCACTGTGTCATCCGGAAATGCGACGCCTCCCACACAAAAAAGAAGCCGCACTCGCCGTGGAGATCCTCTCGAGTGATCTGTTGCCATTCAGTTATTTTCCACTAACGGGACGAGCGCTTTCTTAGATACGACTGCCATTCGCTTATATTCTAATAGCAGCGTAATTTCTCCCTATTAATGACCGATAGATCCAGATCGCTTTGACAACTGCTAAAAACATCTCTACCATGCTCACATGTTTCTTTGTAGAGTCTTGCTCAAATCTTTGTGTGGCAGGTAGAGGTCAATATCGTGCAACAAATGTTACTCGGGTAACCCAAATACTGTATAAATACGTGTAAAACACTTACGAGGAAAAGGCGAGTGGCAATGTTCTGGAAGTATGTGGTCCTCGTATAATTTTGAATTTTAAGAGAGAAAAACTGTGTGTAGCTGTTTACAGGACTTAAGCTCTGGTTATAAAATCATATCGAATCTGATTATGAAGTCATATCGGATCTGGCGATAAATTAAGAAATGCCAGCATAGGGGATGAAACATCAAGTGTGAAAAGAAATTTAAGACTGTGACGTTGCCTAAAAACCTAGAAGATTTTACCTTAAGTTTCAGAGGATTATTGCCCCTCCACATACTACAGTTTTGCAATTTGTTTCTTGAATTAAATAGCGATGAATCTCATTGAAAGATGAAGATCAACAAATGAACAGATCTCTTTATCTGCTTATTTTGTTATGTCTCTAAGCCATTTCAGGTGAATACTTTTACAGACCCTGGTCAATTTGGTAGAATAAATTTCCATCATTCTTTAACTTGCTTGGGAAATGAAATAGAGTTCATGGTGTATTATTGGTTATCAGCTCTATAATGTATACCAGGACCATACGTGACGATTTACGGTGAATCCGCCGTTGAATTGGAATGTGACGAATGGAGTTCCCTTTAGTGATATCGAAGAGTAATACGCGATCCGCCACACAAATATAACACTACAATGGAAGAATATGCTTTGTTGATCTCCATGTATTACTAACGTCCTACTTCCAAAATTTGGACACTTTCAAACACATCCTATGACTCAGAATCATTCGATTTTCCTCCAAAGAATGTGGGATCTGCTAGCTAGCTCCTCAACCCTGCAAGTTGCCAACCCCCCCCCCCCCTCCCCAAACAAAATTAAGAATTTGGGGGAGGTCAGCCAGTCAGCTCACTGACACAATGCAAGCTTTCACTGACCATATTCTACTCCTAGTAACAGCACTCTTTTGGAAAGCGATGTTTCCTCCCTGCATTTTTTAGAAGTCCATTTTAAACCAAGATAGAAAACTCACTGACCCTTAAGCCTTGTAGGTTCTGACCGCAAATCAAATTAGATGAATTAAAGAAAATCTGGTATATCACAAGGTTAGAGAAGCCCCCCCCCCTCCCCCCACACACACCTTCGGACAACTACAATTCAGAGATTTATTTCTGATATGTTACTTCGGGTGAGACCGTTGTCATTGCAGGCGTTTCCGCATGTTGTAAAAGTGCGCAAAGTGAGAGTTGCTGCAGTGTGCACAGATGTATACCGAAATTGTCACGAAGCAATAGAAGAGTCGTGACTCTAGATATCAGTATTTCAAAATGAACATAACGAAACGTTCAGTCCATAACATGAGAGGCTTTTCTTCTTCTTCTTCTTCTTCTTCTTCTTCTTCTTCTTCTTCGAGGGCGCCTAAGAATTGATGTAAAGGCAGCAAGCAGCATCTACTAAGACAGTGACCGTGCGGCCAATACAATATGTCGTGACGGTGTTGTGTTTACGTATGATGGTTAACGATCCGGAATGTAACTCCCGTCCAACGATCTATTTAAATTGTAAGTGGTGCTAGATCACTGCCTGCTTTAGGCGTGTATCGACATTTACAAGCGGTCGGCGATTTGATAAGAGTACTCGGAACAATTCATATATCTGTGGTTTCTGATGACGCGGAAATTAAAGTAACGTGCGAAGATAAAGATGGGTCGAACATTTCGTTGTGAAGTGCAGCAACAGCGTCGCTCCGTCAGGCTATCGCTCGTCAATTAGCAGCTACGGGGTTATCTGGTGCCACTGACTTAACCATGCCTCTCATCCTGTTTGCTTGCACAGATGAAATCCAGATCCCTGTTTGTGCATGCAAAGGGTTCGCCTTGGATGCTCGCTCAGTGCAGTCACATACGATGGATTCAACACAAAAAACCTTGTGTGGACGAGGTTGACGACTGGTAAGACACCAAACTTGTGTGAAGGACGGCTGAGATTGCAAATTTCAACCTGGCTGTACCTTCAACAATAAATAAATAAGTAAATTACATGACAATTTCCAGACGACTTGTTTTTGGGTGTCCAGTAAGTTTACCTTTCGGCCAACAATATCTCGGCTTGATCCTGCCTTTTTCGGCAGAGGTTGGTCCAGTGAGAGTACCTTTCTGGGTATGTCGTGCAACACCCTCATAGGGTGGTGATACTGAGTGTTGAACCAGGGACTATATAAAAATTAAGTAAAATTAATTGAAGTCCAGAATTGATTAGAAAACCTCATTAGTTAGAAGCACCGGTACCAAAATTTAAATATTAATTTTGTGGGTGTTCTAGAGGGCAACCGAGAGATGTCTTGGGTGGCTATAATTAAACTTTCCCTATTTATCACCTTGTAACACAGAAACTAATTAGCGTACACCAAACTTGGTAACATTAATGCCAAAGACATGGGGAAGAGAAATAATGCAGAATCAATTTACCTGAAACACTTTTGATGGCTCAAATGGCTCTGAGCACTATGGGACTTAACATCTACGGTCATCAGTCCCCTAGAACTTAGAACTACTTAAACCTAACTAACGTAAGGACGTCACACAACACCCAATCATCACGAGGCAGAGAAAATCCCTGACCCCGCCGGGAATCGAACCCGGGAACCCGGGCGTGGGAAGCGAGAACGCTACCGCACGACCACGAGCTGCGGAAGCACTTTTGATATGCTGCTACAGTACATCATACCATTATATAGCGGCACCATTACTGCTACAAAACGGGCTTAATATGGCGCCCATCAGTGTCCATGAGAGTGAGAAAGCAAAAGATTGCATTCTGCACAGCAAACCGAACCATGTCCGTAGGTATGCTGGTTATCTCTCTTGATATGCTGCGCGCCTGCGCTGGGTGCTGAGGCGCCTTGTCACGGTTCACGCGGCTCCCTTCGTTCTGAGGTTCGAGTCCTCCATCGGGCGCGCGCGCGTTTTGTAGGCAATGATGTCTCGGTCCACGAAGCTTTCCAGTCCAGACACGTTTGAAACACCTGAACCACCTCGAACAATGGCTACCGTTAACCAGCCATTAACATGTGAGAATGTGTCGTTGAGATCAATGCTGAAGTTCAGTTTACAACCACAAAATACAGATGGTCCATCTAGAAGGGCGTGTGCGGCGACAGATTTGATAGTGTTCTTCTTCTTGTCTGCAGCTGATGTTGTCATTTCCACATCTTCAATCGTTTTATAAATCGTCTGTCTTGCACATCGCCGTTTTCGTCGGATGCGCATCTTGGCAGCGTTCAATGCAGTTGCCTGTGCGACAGCAGCAGCGCGAATGAGCCGCTGAGCGCGCGCGTGTGTGTGTGTGTGTGTGTGTGTGTGTGTGTGTGTGTGTGTGTGCGTTGTCCTTATCGTAAGTTAGTTTAAATTAGATTAAGTAGTGCGTACGCCAAGGGACCGATGACCTCAGCAGTTGGGGCCCATAGGAAGTTACCACAATTTTGCAATATGCTGCGCTTGAGATCGGCACGTGTGTAAATGTTGCCCTGGTAAACCCCGTCCAACAGGTAGCCCCACATCCAGAAATCACAGGGAGTGAGACCAGGTGGTCCTTTTCGGCTAAGCATTTGGAAACGATCGGCTAATAATTTGATCGTTTCCAAACGTGTTTAGGTGAAGCAGGTAAATTTCACGAGCGATGTGCGGTGGGGGTCCCATCTTGCATGAAAACTGTTGAATTCAATGCGTCTCTCTCCTGTAAGGGGGGGGGGGGTGTATGACATGCTGGCGAAGCACATCAGAGTAACTCTGGCCAGTCACACTGCAAGTCTTTTGATTCTTGAGTGCCAACCTGTTCAAAAAAGAATGAGCCAATGATGAACGTAGCTGTGAAGGCACACCATGCGGTGACACGTTCACCATACACAGCAACTTCATGCAAAGTGGCTGGAGGTGAAAATCCTCACACTCGGCAATTCTGTGTGTTCACCTCATCCGTCAGAGAAAAACGAACTTCGTCTGTCCATACAATGGTCCAGGGCCAGCCCTCGTCAACTTCAATCCTTGAGAGAAAGTGGAGAGCGAAGTCAACACGTCCTTTTGCGTCCTGTGGTGCAACCTGCTGTACTATAAGGATCTTGTACGGATACTGTTTAAGAGTGGTTCGAAGCACCTTCTGTCTAGTGGATCACGGGATGTTCAACTGTCGTGGCGCAGCAAGCGCACTACCGGACGATCGGGAATTACGTGCAGCGTTGTCTGCCATAGCAACAGCGATATCATCAACCACCTATGGTGCCACCGGGCGTCAGTCTCTTCTCGAAGCGACGCCCCATTCTCCAGTTGATTCGAACTTCATCATGCTCCGCTTTGCAGGTGGAGAAAGAGGACTCTTCCGTAATCCGTTCAGCCGGCGATACTCTGGAAGTGCAGCTGCAGCATTACTGTTATTTTGATCAGAGCTTCACCAACAACGTCCTCCTTTTGTCCACGCTCATGTTGACACGCCAACAATTGCAATGCGACTGGTCGGGTGTGTGAAACTATGAATCACGATGACTGATCAAGGTGCTTGGTTGTCATAGTTGGAACTGGATGGTGGCGCTGTGACGCATGGAAATCATGCACCCCATGCTCTCGCCGTTAATGCTACCAAGTTGGGTACTCATACGGTACTTAGTTTCCGTATAATTACGTGTTAAATACAGAAAGTTTAATTATTACCACCCGGTATAGCGTAGTTATGTTCCTCAGATATGGAGGTATTTTTCCCAAATTTTTACGCCTAAGTTATTCATATTATATAATTCATAGAATTAGAGTTACAAACTGTCGCCAAGGTGTTTTCCCTCGGAGCCGTTTTAGAAAAGGACACATCGTGATGTACAGGGAAACACCTGCAATGTGAATATGGCGGCAAAAAGGGCGCCAGCACCCGTCAACCTAACATAGCAAAGCCGTTCTTTCAGAACCTGCTGCAAAAGACGCAGTTAGGTTGGCCATAAGCAGTAGTGACACTCTCGTCAGTCGACTATTTTCCCCTGCGCAGAATCTTTTGAATATGAACCCTTCATGAATAGTCTCATTTACTTTGTGGCTGCTCTCTGAAGTTTCCATAATTCATGTAGTCAGCCATACGACCACAATGACCTACAGTTTGGGCGCGATGGACTCTAAGGGATGCCTACTCTGCCAAGGGCGCTCGCTCTATCTCTCTCTCTCTCTCTCTCTCTCTCTCTCTCTATCTATCTATCTATCTATCTGTGTGTGTGTGTGTGTGTGTGTGTGTGTGTGTGTGTGTGTGTGTGTGTGTGTGGCGTTTAATGTGTATGTGCAAATTGGATGGCAGTAACTCTGTTTTATTAAGTTCGATAAGAGAAGTGGGTAACCTCGAACAATGGAAGTAATGACTAACATATGGACAACGTTCTTAACGGCCATGTGTTTTAGGAAGTAATAGAGGTACGACCATCATACACTGTCTTAAGCAAATCATGTAACTGAAGTAATAACGTAGTGTTACTGTTCATTCAACGTATCAGAACCTTCGGCGAGGGTTCAAATCAAGTGGTGAAGCAGTGCAAACGTTGACAACAACGCTTACGCCACCCTCTCCTCAGAACGCTGCAATGGACCAATCAGCCGGAGAGCAGACACGGACAACGCGGGCCAGACGCTGACGTCTTTTTACCTGAGGTAAAAACAAAAAAGGAAACGCAGCGCCCAGACAGCCCAGCCGGGCAACGAACTGCGTTCGCCAGGGTCAGTGGCTTCCAAACTGGCCAAGGAAAGCCGGAACGCGTCGCCTTGCTGGCAAAGGTCGCAGAGGTCGGAAACTCACGGCTCTCCTTCACACAGGACGTGAAACTGACAGCAACCACGATCACATCAGGCTGAGGTTGAATTATTTGCCCTACGTGATCGTCCTACAACCTTCCACAATACAGCGACAGATTCATATCACCTTACACTATCTGGAGTTCAGTTATCCAGCGGGTGCCAGTTCAGCTTAAGGAAACTTAGGGTAGTTTTTTTATCTTCAGCTTTTCGCTCTCTTTGATACATCACGTTAACCTCCTGCGATCTCACAATTTATACCGCAGTACAGGTGGACGCGAATCGATTAAGAAAGAGGAAATATTATATAGATAGTACACCACAACCCTTATATATTTAAAGACGTCATGATTACCAGCCTATGCTACTTACTGAATATTATTTTTGGTGACTATCTGGTTCTGTAACACAGACCACTATGTGTCAACAAATATCAAGGCAATACACACTGATCAGTCAGAATATTATGACCGCCTATCTAATAGTCGGTATGTCCACCTTTGGCACGTGCAACAGCGGCGATATGTCGTGGCATGGGACCAATGATACTTTGGTAGGTCGCTGGAGGGAGCTGGCGCCAGATCTGCATACACTTGTCACTTAATTCCGGTAAATTTCGGGCAGGAGGAGTTATGAGGTCTGACGCCATGTTCAAGCACATCTCAGATGTGTTAGGTCTGATTCAGACCTGGCTAGTTGAGAGGGGTGGGGAGGCAGCACACGAATTGGAACTAGCCGTTGTGTTTCTCGAAATACTCCATCAGACTCACGGCCTTGTGACATGTCTTGTTGGAGAAAGTGCCACTGCCGTCGGGAAACATGACTGTCATGAAGAGGTGTACGTGGTCTGCAACCAGTGTACGATACTCCTCGCCCGTGAATGTTCCAAGAGTGTAATAGCCCGCCGCCAGCTTATCTCCGTCCCGCAGTACTGGTGGCAAGGGGCTGCTCCTCTGGAAGACAACGGATTCGAGCCCTCCCAGCGACATGATGAAGAAGGTATCGGCATTCGTAAGACCACGCAATGCTTAGTCACTGCGCCAGCGTCCAGTGCCGATGATCACGTGCCCATTTCAGTCGCGGTTGCCGATGTTGTGGCCGGCTGCTGGGGCCCGCCGTTAGCAGTGTTCAGACACACTTTTACTCTACCCAGCATTAAAAATATGTTAGTTCTGCCACAGTTCGCCGCCTGTCCTGTTTTACCGGTCTGCCCATCCTACGACGTCCGACATGTGTAATGATGGGTGGCCTCCCAGCCCACGAAGTCAGGACGTGGTTCCACGTTTGTTTCACGTTTGTGTTGAAGACGCTCTCCACAGCACTCCTCAACACCCGACAAGTCGTGCAGTTTCCGAAATGCTCGTGTCAAGCTTCCGGCCCATCACGATCTGCTCTCATACATCGTGCGCATTCCCCCATTCTACATATGGACGGTAGGCTCACTGATACTAAATGCGCCGTGCGTGTGTCTCACTAGCAGTCATTCCTCGCCAGGCGACTTATCGCCTGGACGGGTTTGCAGGGTGTTACAAAAAGGTACGGCCAAACTTTCAGGAAACATTCCTCACACACAAAGAAAGAAAATATGTTATGTGGACTTGTGTCCGGAAACGCTTACTTTCCGTGTTAGAGCTCATTTTATTACTTCTCTTCAAATCACATTAATCATGGAATGGAAACACACAGCAACAGAACGTACCAGCGTGACTTCGAACACTTTGTTATAGGAAATGTTCAAAATGTCCTCCGTTAGCGAGGATACATGCATCCACCCTCCGTCGCATGGAATCCCTGATGCACTGATGCAGCCCTGGAGAATGGCGTATTGTATCACAGCCGTCCACAATACGAGCACGAAGAGTCTCTACATTTGGTACCGAGGTTGCGTAGACAAGAGCTTTCAAATGCCCCCATAAATGAAAGTCAAGAGGGTTGAGGTCAGGAGAGCGTGGAGGCCATGGAATTGGTCCACCTCTACCAATCCATCGGTCACCGAATCTGTTGTTGAGAAGCATACGAACACTTCGACTGAAATGTGCAGGAGCTCCATCGTGCATGAACCACATGTTGTGTCGTACTTGTAAAGGCACATGTTCTAGCAGCACAGGTAGAGTATCCCGTATGAAATCATGATCACGTGCTCCATTGAGCGTAGGTAGAAAAACATGGGGCCCAATCAAGACATCACCAACAATGCCTGCCCAAACGTTCACAGAAAATCTGTGTTGATGACGTGATTGCACAATTGCGTGCGCATTCTCGTCAGCCCACACATGTTGATTGTGGAAATTTACAATTTGATCACGTTGGAATGAAGCCTCATCCGAAAGAGAACATTTGCACTGAAATGAGGATTGACACATTGTTGGATGAACCATTCGCAGAAGTGTACCCGTGGAGGCCAATCAGCTGCTGATAGTGCCTGCACACGCTGTACATGGTACGGAAACAACTGGTTCTCCCGTAGCACTCTCCATACAGTGACGTGGTCAACGTTACCTTGTACAGCAACAACTTCTCTGACGCTGACATTCGGGTTATCGTCAACTGCACGAAGAATTGCCTCGTCCATTGCAGGTGTCCTCGTCGTTCTAGGTCTTCCCCAGTCGCGAGTCATAGGCTGGAATGTTCCGTGCTCCCTAAGACGCCGATCAATTGCTTCGAACGTCTTCCTGTCGGGACACCTTCGTTCTGGAAATCTGTCTCGATACAAACGTACCACGCCACTGCTATTGCCCCGTGCTAATCCATACATCAAATGGGCATCTGCCAAATCCTCATTTGTAAACATTGCACTGACTGCAAAACCACGTTCGTGATGAACACTAACCTGTTGATGCTACGTACTGATGCGCTTGATGCTTGTACAGTAGAGCAATGAGTCGCATGTCAACACAAGCACCGAAGTCAACATTACCTTCCTTCAATTGGGCCAACTGGCGGTGAACCGAGGAAGTACAGTACACACTGACGAAACTAAAATGAGTTCTAACATGGAAATTAAGCGTTTCCGGACACATGTCCACATAACATCTTTTCTTTATTTGTGTGTGAGGAATGTTTGCTGAAAGTTTGGCCGTACGTTTTTGTAACACCCTGTATATCGATAGAAGGTCGGTGGTAATAATGTTCTGGCTGGTCAGTGTACTTATCACAGGTAATAATAAAATATATAATGAATTATTCTATCATAAATCTACTCACTAATGGAAAATCATATTTACCATTATAGCTGTGATGCCTTGAGACTATCAGTAGATATCATTATAGAAGAACAACTAACATTTCATTTTATTACTGACACTATAGTATTATCTAAATTTATCTTGGTGATCATTACGTTGTTCACACAAATTGAAGGTTGCAGATTCAACTAAATAGCTAAGTAGCACAATTTCGAACAACTAACATTAGAATCATCACACAGAAAATTTTGTAGGGAAAGTGAGCCACGAAGCTTGTTTTATTGGCAGAAAACTCAGAAGTCGCATCAGATCCACTAAAGAGATTGCTTACACTACGTTTGTCCGTCATGTGGTGGGGTACTGCTGTGCGGTTTGAGATCCTTAAAATACAGGATGGATGGCTGACATCGCAAAAGTTCAAAGGAGTACAGATCGTTTTGTACTAGCGCGAAATTGGGAAGAGAATGTCACGGTTAATATACACGAGCTCGAGTAGGAATGGTTAAAAGAAAGGCGTTTTCGTTTCTGCGAGATATTGTCAGAAAATTTTAATCACCGCCTTTCTCCGAATGCGAAAATGTTTTGTTGACTCTCGCTTACATAGAAAGAAACGATCTTCGTAATAAAACAAGAAAAGCACAGCCCGTACGGAAATACATAGGTGTTGTGCTTTTCCCACTGGTCATTCGAGAGTGGAACAGATTTTTATTTCATTAACTTGAGTTTTTTCAAAGTAACAGAATGTGAACATCAGTTCGCGGACATAAAATTCCTACAGTAGTAAGACACAGTTCTCCAAAAAAATTCGGAAAATTCTCCTTCTAACATTGTAAGATTTCAGACCGCTTTACTACTTTTAAGTTAATATATGTAAGGCTGGCAGATTCAATGCTTAGTATAAGAAGTTTAATGATCGTAAAACAACTGTTTCCAGTATTGCTGGTAGCAATATTTTGAGTTCTGTTTAAACTTCAAACAACAAAAGTGCAAATGATATATTTAAAATATTCAAACATTTTTAAGTCGCGAAGCTATGTCCATAACTATCTGCAGTTATATTCTAAGTGTCCTGATGTTGAGTCTACGGTTTTCTAATCTCATGTCACTAAATAGCACCGTTGTCTTCGCCTGCTGTATGTTGCAGGGTTATCACATCAGTCCGCTTTTCGATGTTGCAACGTGGAGACCACTGTATCACTCACTGTTTGCACCATAGAACAACAGAATTCTGTAATCCTCTCCACCTGTCTGTGTCCATCGCCTACTGCACCCTATCTCTTTCCATGTCGTCCTCTTATCCGTCTCAGCTTTCCCCAAACCATGTCCATGTCCAAGTGGGGGCAGAAGGGGGCTCGTGGGGGCAGAAATGGAGAAGGGGGCTCGTGGGGGCAGAAGGGGAGAAGGGGGCGCGTGGGGGCAGAAGGGGAGAAGGGGGCGCGTGGGGGCAGAAGGGGAGAAGGGGGCGCGTGGGGGCAGCAATTCATAGCTTCATTGAAGACTTTCAGTATAATAGGGGAACAATATTATCATAGCAAAGTGTTTACCAGTGGACAGCATAGGTCAAATGTGGTGAAACGAGCTTGAAGAATAAAAAAGTGCAGAGCAGCCACAACTAATGCCAATACTGAACGAGTCAGTGCCACGATTCTGAATAGCGGACAAGTGATCCCTAATAGTGTGACATATCGTATATACAGATTCTGCATGGTTCTGCATATGGAATCGTGCATGAAAGACTCAACTTTCACCAAGTTTGACGACATGGACTCCAGAACAACCCTATGAATGCCACAATGTAACCTTGTTAAAAGCTATCAGCACTCAGTGCACTGTCATGCTAACGAAGGTGAGATGTTTCTGAAACGAGTTATCACTGGAAATGGGTGCACTTAAGAGGCCATCTATTCAGCTCTGATCAACAGGTAAAGGAAGCCGTGCATGTGTGTCTTGCTTTCTAATCAGCTCCCCTCCCCCCCTCCCCGAGGGTCTCGGAAAGACTGTGCAATGGAGGACCATGTACAAGTAGGGTGACGAGCTATAACAAACTATAAAAATTGGTTGCAGATACTTAGTGACTTGCCCTCATAGATAACATCCTTCTACTTTTAATTACTAACTGCATGAAAATGCGAGTATTCACAAATTAAAATTTGATACAAGAACACCAAATATCAAATCGAAATAATACCTTTTAATTTCTAGATACTGAACAGTATTATCGATCTGTGGAACTATCTTTTCACAGTAGGGGTTTCACATATCCATCAAATTTTAATTTGCTTTTTGCAATTAGTACCTGATAGGATAAATAAATTATTTTCATTAAAAATTGTGATTTGATAAAAAGATATGGAGTGTAGGAGTAAATACAAACTGCACTGCCCGTGTGTGTGTGTGTGTGTGTGTGTGTGTGTGTGTGTACATTTATTACTGTAAATAAGTCCATTTACTAACGGAAGTGTGTGTCATTGCTGGACAATTAATAAGCTTGTAATGTTCTGAGCTTAACAGCAGTCGAGAATCTTAACTTCACAGACGAATTTTTCGATTTTATTTACCACCTGATCCTCTCCAGCTATCTGTGTCCATCGCCTAATGCACTCTCTCTTTCCATGTCGTCCTCTATCCATCTCAGATTTCCCCAAACCATGCCCATGTCCAAGTGTAGCCCCTGCAAAATAGATGCAGAAAGCAGGCTGATACTACGCAGCATATCTGTCATGCAGTGTAGCCTGCATGTCGGGCTGGAGAGCCAACTCTTGCCCCTGATTTGCACGCCATCCTGCAAACCCGTCTATAAGGTAGCTGGTACTATTCCCACATGCTAAATCTGTAGTGCAGGACGGACTATATGGCAGGGACTGGAAAAACGTTTGGGCCCATATCTCTGCTCGTATTGGGTCTTTGTGGCCCTGTGACAAATTCGGCTGCAACCCATCTAGGGGTTTGGGAGGATACTCCCCTCCCCCTGTCTCTCTCTCTCTCTCTCTCTCTCTCTCTCTCTCTCTCTCTCTCGTCCCCCCTCTCTCCCCCCATCTCTCTCTCTCTCTCTCTCTCTCTCTCTCTCTCTCTCTCTCTCTCGTCCCCCCTCTCTCCCCCCATCTCTCTCTCTCTCTCTCTCTCTCTCTCTCTCTCTCTCTCTCTCTCTGTCCCCGCCATCTCCCCCACCACTGCTCCCTTTGTATGTCTAACAGACTGCGTTGTACTACTTTAGGAAGACCCCCAAATTCTCTAAGAATGATTAAAGAAGAAGAGGTCCAGTTTGTAATGTCTCTCATCATTAGTTTGATTTTTATTTGCAAGAAAAAGATAAGAGATTTTACTGTGGATGTTTTCTCTTTTGTATACGCTGAAGACAGCCAATGTGCGGCTGAACCAGTTAGGATTATAATCATTTTTCTGAAACTGACAGTTGAAAAACGTGAGTGCGCATTGCGTACTGACCTGGGCGTGGGCGTGGGCGCGCGGCCGCGGAGATTGTTCCTGGAGGCGACGGCGGTAGGAACGGGCGGCTTCTTCCTGGTGCTGGGCGGCAGAACCCTGGGGCGTAGGTTCCGCACTGGGACGGCGGGAGACGCCGGGACCAGCTGGTGCCGCCGAGGCGGCGGCTGCTGCTGCTTCTGCTTCTTCGGGGTGTCCCGACTGCCGCCAGCCGGCTTGCTGCGCACTGGCTGGACACCACCTCGCGTCAGACTCGCGATCACCCGTTTCCTGCACAAATCGTGACCAATCGTCTCATTAACGTCTCTATTCACCGCCTCCCATATATCGAACACAATGTACACTGCTAGGCACTAGCAAGAATAGCAAACGACCAAGTATTACCTGCTGTTTCAATACAGTATACTAGCAAGAATACATTAATGAATGTGTAGGATATTTGGGGGAATACTGCACACAAAATGTTGCACATAGATCTGCAACAACGTATCTCGACAATGAGTCGAACTGAGCCCCGACAGCAGATATGCATCTTCAGCCCTACAGCAGAGTTCATCAATCTTAGTGGCTGTCGAGCTCTGGTGTGCGAGACTCTCCTGATGCTATCAGTGTAAGAGACATCTGGAGGATGTACCGGCCAGGTCAACAGTCGAATAACCTCTGTATCCAATTACGTCAGAGGAGCACGGATAACAATGCGGTCTTGCGTTATCTTTCTGAAAGGTAAGGTCTCAGAACACTGGAAAATAAGGCACAGCCACAAGCCCAAAGTAGTTTATGCAAACAAGAAGTGATCCTGTTGTGTACCCAATGGTACCATATTCCATCACGCCTAGTATTGGGCCCACACGGCGATGACAAATGGAATCTAGTGAATTTCCATCTCGTCTGACTATCCAACACTTTTACGGCCATTGTGATGCTGGACGCTGAACCAGTTTTGTCTGAAGAGGCGACAAGGATCCACCAAGCGTCCAGTGTTATTGGTGGACGTAGAATTGTCGGGGAGCTGCTATCTGCTACTGCATCAAGGGAAACCACAACCCATGACCATATTTCTAACAGTTCATGGTGCTCTGGGAGTAGTCGCACTGCCCATGTGTGTACTTCTCTTGGTGTAAAGAACTCCATTCACTAATTCAGGGGCATGATGTGGCTGGACGATCCCACACAGGCTTTGCAAACAATACATCTGGCCTCCCAGGCGGTACACACGTGGACCCATATTAGCATGGCAGACATAGCATCTTGACCACTGCGATGATCTCAACCAGTCACAGTCCTGCCGCTGTCGAAATCAGCCAGGTGCAGTACTCTTTAGGCGAGGCATAACACTAACTTCTCATAAAACCAACCAACAAGATTCCAATGCTGTTTCTGAATGAGAAACCCACTGCAGAATATTTCCTTCCATGCAGAACGGTGGTGACGGTTCGCCTATCTACCTTATGCAAATGCGCTGAAATGCCTATCATTTCCATATCTAAGTAGTTTTAAGTACTACTGTTGCCACTTTCACGTTAGCTGCGTGGCGGCTTCATGATACTGCAATTTTAACTATGTAATCGCAGAAATTATATAAAGTCATTAATACAGCATCAACAATAAGAAACTGACATCGTAGTCGAGTACATCAACACGGAAGTGCTGCTGTATGCAAGATAGGAGTGCTGGCAACAGCTTGCGTCATCTGTACGTAACAAACGCGTGCACGTGTTGAAACTACATCGGCAATTGGCAATGTGAGATGGAGTGAAAATGGTGGGGGTAACCATTTTTCTCGGGTAGGTCAACACATCACTTACTAGACGGACAGCGACAGGGGAAATCGCAGATTTAGCAAGCCTAACTCAGAGGTAAAATCTCGAGTCTCGTGGTTCTCGTAGATAGGATCAGTATCTAGAAGGGCTACCCAAGGACAAGGGCTACAACTCGAGGGAGTACCAGCAGTCACGTGATCTCATCCCAAAAAGGTGAGACGGAGATGTCATACCATCGTAATTAAGGTATTGTGTGAACTTTTTCCAAATAATACTGGGCTTAATCGCTCGTTTGGTGAATCATTAAAGGTGGCACTGAGGAACTATGTGTGTGTGTGTGTGTGTGTGTGTGTGAGAGAGAGAGAGAGAGAGAGAGAGAGAGAGAGAGAGAGCAGAAACCAGACTGCAGTTGAATCTGTACACTGGACAAGCAGTAAAGGACACCACGGAGAAATGTCGAAAGGGTGTTACAGTTCAGGGAGAAGTAATACAAACTTCGAGGTTTTGTCGGTGATATTGTAATTGTTAGCGACTGAAGGAATTAAAAGAGCAGCTGAACGGAACGGGCAGCGGCTTGAAAAGATAATAATATGATGAACAATACAATTAGAACGAATATAATGAATATATACGAATACATATGAATATATATAATGAATTACATCTGGCTATAGTGAGGGACTTACAAGAAAGAATGAGACGCCGAAAACAGTAAATGAGTTTTAGTATTTGGGCAGCAGAAAAGAAGGGACAACCGGCGAAGGTGGGAGGGTGTATAAAATGCGAACTGGCAATAGCAAGAAAAGCATTTCTGAAAATCAGAAATATGTTAAAACTGAATGTAAATATTAGGTAGTACTTTCTGAAGGCATGTGTCTCAAGTGTAGCCTTCTGCAGAAACAAAAAGTGGACAAAAACAGTTCAGAAAGAAGAGAATAGCAGCTTTTGAAATGCGTTGCAACAGAAAATTGATTAAAATTAGATGGGTAGATCGCGTTACGAAGGGGGAGGGTGGTGGTGGTGGTGGTACAGAACAGAGTTAGGGGAAGAAGACATTTATGGTGCAGTTTGACTGAAAGAAAGAATTCTTTGATAGGAACACCCAGAGACATCAAAGAAGTGCAGCAAAGTCTTAATTAATTTTGTAATGGAAGTAAGAATGCAAAGCAAGATTCTACAGAGAGACCAACAGTTGCATACAGTGAGAAACTTCAAATAGATATACGTTTTAGTCGTTATGTAGACTTGGAAAGATCGGTACAAGATAACCAGGATCATTTGTTGCATCGAATCAGTCTTCGAACTTAAGATGACAATGACACAGAACCACTTTTTGTAGCAAAAAGTAATACTGTTTATATTGTTTTATTACAATAACTGTTGAGACATGCAGTGGTGCTAATGTACTATATTACCGCCGGAATTTCAGACCGTGTTTTAAATGCTTCGAAAATACTGTAAGGTTGTTCCATCGTTGTCAATGAATAGTCTCTTTAAATTCCGCGTAACTTCTAAACATCGTTTTTGCGAACGTTGGCATCCGCTCTAACGAGAAGTATGTTTGCTGTTTCATAAGAGTTAATGTTGAAAAAATGTGGTGAGTGGATGTATAGTGAGTGAGTGAGTGTGTGTGTGTGTGTGTGTGTGTGTGTGTAAGAAGAAGCTACAAGATGAAAACTGGTGTCCCTACGCAGCATAGTTTTATCTAAATACAGTAAAACTATGTCTGCCTCCTCCGCATCCCTAAGTAACCCAGTCAATGCTAGTATAGTCCTCTTGCGTACTCTATGTTGGTTGGACGTTCGACACTTTACCTCCATCGAACAGCACATTGCAGGTCAGTTTTAGGGCTTTCCGGTTAAAAGGAACAGAGATCGCAAACCTTTAAGTATTTATCCCCGAAGAGAACTCTTCATGACGCGAAAGGGGTAGGCACGTCAGCAGGCCGTAAGTCGTGGAGCGGGTGTCTTAAGAGCTGTTAGCTGCCAGAGGAATGCGCACAGGAGAGCAAACATCAAGGCGCGCGACTCCATAATACATAGTCACTGACCTTATATGCTGTGCAATCCGTCAGCGTTACCCTGTTTTTCTCTATATACTGTATTCCTGTGGAACACCTTCGCTTGGAATTAGCCATGTTTTAATCGCTAACGGAAAACATCTTACCTCACATGCTTTACTGGCTGCAATGTTGCCAACACTACACCCTCGACTCAAACAATTCAAGTTCAAGGGACTTAAAAAGCATTTCGAATAACGGATTTCGATTTAACGCGAGTTTGATTAAGCTGAAATCAGGAAAAAGTGGAACCAGAGCGTAAGTAGTTTCAACAACATACTAATTTCTGCCGAAGGTAGAAATTATTAACTAGAACTCAGAATAAAGTTATTTTACCAGTTTTATTATTTTTTATTTTAATATTTCAATCGAAATGCACACACTATATTCCGCGAATATGTAAGGAAACTTCACTTTCATTAATTTTTCCATGCTAAACATACGGTGTGGACAAAATGGGAGTGATTATGACAAATCGTCTTAAAAACGATATTTTGTCTTTATGAATTTAGTGATCCATTCCCCCAGTTGCTGCGAACCCTTCAGTGCCCGAACTAACAGCAAATTACTGAAGCTATTTTAAAGGTACGTAACCTCCGACAGGTGTGTGTGACCTCCACGTTGACTAGGCCATTGAAATAAGCGTTCTTCAAGAGGAGGAGACTCAGTTAGCCGGTCCTCTTTGTCCCTACTTCCTTATGATACATTTCAGCAGTCCTACCGTTCAGCCTCTTGATTGTGGACAGCATGGATAACGGAATCCCGAAACCTTCCGCTGCATCCTTTTTTTTTTTTTTTTTTTTTTTTTCCACCACCAGGGGTTGAATAACTCTCTTCTTTTCTTCGAAAGTCTAACGGATTTACTTCTTTGAAGTCATTTTTACAACTCATTTATGTACTGTGGTAAGTTATGCATTCGTGAGAAAAAGGAGTGCCACAAAGAGTTGAATGGCGAAACAATTACCTGAACAAATGACGCAGTAATTCGAATTACCGAGTGTTGTCCGCTGACACACTACGCTGCGACCTGCCACAACAGTGGCTTCGACGTAGCAACTGCACCAAAGCACACAGGATTTCTTCAATTTATGGAGGTTATGTTAACGAATTTGACGAGCAGTTCCATTTATTGTGAAATTCGATTTATTGAAGTTGGTGTAAGCAAGAATCGCCTGTAAAAATATGGGTTTGCCTTAACGCATATTTACACAGTCAAAGCTGTATTTCGTTTACTTTGTTGCATTAACTTGACCCGTTCGTCCTCTGCGCCTGCATCCAAGCCGCCAATAATCGAAAGTACCTCCAGCTACACTTTCATTTGGCACAGGCGTATTTCTAAAGAAACCCCTACCAACTGCGAACGATGTTGCTCAAACACGCCATAAGCTTCTGTAATGTTTATTTCCTTTGAGACTGAACTACAATTTTTTCGATACAATTTTTTCTTCCTAAAATCCAGAATAATAACTTTCGGCATACTGTCTTGCGAAATACCATTTACTCAACATGCCACCTTAATTCGTACTTGAAGTTGGCAAGTAGGCCGAAATGCGCTGTACAATTTGCTTCGAATAAGGTCGGTGAAGTGCCAGATATCTAACATGGAACATATTAAAAACGGTCCAATATGCGTTTACTAACAAGCCAAGAAGTACCACATGTGTCAAACACACAAACCTGGACCCAGTACGTCGGCTGCAGCCAGTGAGAATTTTGTTTAGCACTGATTCAAACGCTACTAGGACGGAAGGGACACTACTGGCGACACGTCATTCTCGATTGTTGATGAGCGTAACGACGAACACCGAACAAGTGCTGACGACTGTTTGTACAAAACGTGATTTCCTTTATGACTGAGAACACCACATAGCTCGACGATGCATGATCCTATTGTAGGTAGTACACCGCAGTTTACCTCCGACCTTCGAACTGCATTACCCATTCAGTTAAAAGGGGGCAAATTAACTAAAGAGGACGACGAACATGGATGCAGCTTGACATTTTTTCCCCATAACAAACCATTGACAATGATGAAAGAAGCGGAAATGGATGGAAAAAAATCTTAGCACCGAGCGAGGTTTGGAAACTGGACTTTTAGTCTGACACCCACTTCAGGCATTTGTGGTATCATCTTGTATGTGTCTGTTTCTGCTTGTATCCACCGTGCATGCCTGTTATGTTGTACGGGGTTTGACCATATGTTGCTCCAGAAGTGTTCCATGTCTGTTATGTTTGGTGGATTGTCTATTTTAATGTGTGTGTTATCTATTGTCTGGTAACATTTCTTTTGGTTTGTGTTGAATGTTTGGTTTTGTTTCCTTCTATTTTCACTTTTTTTGTATCTTCTAAGTCGTTTGGCCAATGCTTGTAATTTCTGCTTCTTTTCATCTAATTGCTCTGTCGCTTCTTGTTGTGCGATTTTACCTAACCTTTTTCGTTTTTTTCTGACATTTCATTTCTTATAAATTGTGTTAGCTGTCCGATGTCTTTTCTCAGTTTTTCTATTCTCATCTGTAGCCTGTGTTGCCATGCTGGTTTTGTGGGTTTCTTCTGTGTGTTGGTTGGTTCTGATCTCTGCCTAGTGTGTATATTTAGTGTAGTGAGTGCTCCTATATAAACCAGTAGTTGTAACTCTTCCATAGTTGTGTTTTCATTTATTTTGTTGTGTATGATTGTGTTGATAGTTTTTATTGTTGTTTCGACTTGTGGGTTATTTGGCGGACTATACAAGAATGGTCTAATGTCTGTATTTGTGTCTTTGTATTCTATATATGTCAGCTGAAATTTTTCTTCCATATCTAACATGTGTGTCACTGTGTTCTATTTGTGCTTGTTCTGGTGGCTGTCTTAAGATTTCGTTTTCCTCTGATTGTTTAATTGGTGCGTGTTGTTCTTTGTTTGTTTGCTCTGGGATGTTTGAGTCCATTACTGTATTTTCTTCTTCTTCTTCTTCTTCTTCTTCTTCTTCTGATTGCACATTATTTTGTTCCAGTATTTGTTGTACTTGTTGTTTGATGTTTTCTAATTCTGACTGGGGTATCCTGTTATTTTTTATTATTACACGGATCTGATCAGCTAGTCGTTGTTCTGTTAAAAATTTTAATTCTGGGTATCTGGTAATAGATGTTGTGTATACTTGTGATCTGTATCCAGTTGTGTTGGTTCCTAGGTTTGTTGCTTGGTAATAACAGAACATGAGGTGTCGATTAACTTCATCTGACCATCTCATCCTCTGTCTTTGTATTCCTTCTAGGGTGGTTGCAGGAAGCATATCCTGCAAAACACCTCTATTTGGATTTAAATCATTTTCCAGTTGGCTAGCAGTGTCGTTACCATTGTGGGCGGGCATAGGGTTCAAGCGTCGTCCCCGACCATGACGGCGCTTGTCCGAGGCTTCTTTAGTTCTGTCCTGAACCAACTAATCACACTAAAAGGGGGGTTAGCCCTATTAGTGGTTTGTTCTTTTCGTCGCCTTTTACGACTGGCAGAACATACCGAAGGCCTATTCTTTTCCCGGGCCTTATTATTATTATTATTATTATTATTATTATTATTATTATTATTCATTCTGCCTTGTCTCCGGTCCTAATTTTTGTTCAGTATTGTTTCACTCGCACTTGGGAACCTTATTCGCTCTTCGGCCCATCTTGTTTTCGCCCTGCCTGTAATTCTGTGCTGTAAATCTTTAATTGCGATATCATGCGTTTTATTATATACTGGGGTGGATATTTTGATGTACCTTTATACTCGCGTATGTCAAAGACTGACATGTCCACTTTTTTATGTCTAGAATGAAAATGGAAAGCTATGTTTCTAGACTCTAGGGATACACACTGTCTTCCAGCACCTGAAGTTACACCCTTCAGCATTCGTGCAAAATGGACATGTGCACCGAAGAGACTTCTACAGCTATCATGTCATTTATACACCGAACATGTACGCCATAAAATGACCGGTTTCCAACACACGCTCGACAATTTCTACTAATCCAATTTATTAGGGCACTAAAGTATATACAGGTGAACATTTAAAACTTGCACCTCTTATTTCCTAAACGGTTCAACATATCGATAGGACGTTTAGATAGGTGATAATATGCATAAATGCGCATAATTCTGTTGAAAATTTAATCCTCTTAGCTCTTATCACCTTAAATACTGAAGAAAATTGTTTTTTAAATGGAATGATGTTTGTAGCCCTTGAAAATCCGAATACAGTGATATAACGTTGAAGTTGGCTTTAAATTTCCGCAAAAAATTCGAAAAATGTTTTGAAGCAGAAAGGCAACGCAGCCGAAATGGCTACAGAGGCGTAAACTCCGCCGAGTAGAGCTGTCATGGCAAGCTCTCGGTTTATATGCAGGAAGAACATAGCTCTACGCTGCTAACCCCCTAAAACGTATTTCTTCTTGGCCCTACTTATTCATTCAGCTACGAGACCAAACCTAGTCTGAGATATCTACTTGGCATCATTTGCAGCCCAATACACGATCCAAGTCGGTTTTTCTTCCAATTTCGGCTCATTCCTCGAATATTTTGCGGAAAGTTTCAACGCGAACAATAACGTGCGTTGTACTACTATTTTCGTCTTTCCAAGAGATGTAGTCTGTCGTTATGAAGTAACTTCTTGTTTTCTTTTTCAAACATACTTGCTTAAATATATTGGTTAATACGAGAATTTGTAGTATTTCTTATTCTTGTTTTTAGCCCAAAGACTAGTCTGTGGGAGTTCTTCACGTGACTATATCCTGTGAAAGTCTTTTGATCTTTGCATGGTTTACATATACATCTATACTCTGCAAACCACCTAGAGGTGCACGGCGGAGGGTACGTCCCACTGTACTACTTATTAGGGTCTCTTCCCGTTTCAGTCACGTATGGAGCGAGGGAAGAGAGACTGGTTGAATGCTTCTGTGCGTGAAGTAATCATTATCATCTCAGCCCCACGATCCCTTTGTGAGAGATACGTAGGGCATTGTAGTATATTCAAAGAATCATCATTCAAAGACTGTTCTCGAAACTTTGTTAACAGACTTTCTCGGGATAGTTTACGTCTATCTTCAGGAGTCTGGTAGTTGAGATCCTTCAGTATCTCTGTTACACTCTCCCACGGATTAAACAAACCTGTAACAATTCGTGCTGCCCTTCTCTGTAAACGTTTAATGTCCCCTGTTAGTCCTATTTGGTACGGGCCGCACGGTGACCTGTGAGCAATCTCCTTTGTAGACTGACTGCTCTTTCCCAGTATTCTACTAATATACTGAAGTCTGCCACCTGCTTTACTCACGACTGAACCTTTGTGATAATTCCATTTCACATCCATCCAAAGTGTTACACCCAGAAATTTGTATGAGTTGGCCGATTCCAACAGTGACTCATTGATGTGATTACGTAGGCTTTCCCGGCGTAACAAGTCTTGAAAGTCTCTTCGTGTTTGCTGCCGGATCCTAAAATCAACTTCACTCGATATTTCGGCGATCCAACTGTTCGCAATCTTCAGGAAAATGCTGCTTCCGCTGATGAGTCCCGCTGAGAACTGACGCCAGGTGTTTTTTCTTTATAGTTATTTTGAAACCTGTTTACAGGCAGGCCTGCAGCAGCATACTACGCCGCTCTTTGGCCGCAGAGAAACACAAAGATACAAATGAAGACAATTAGAGAAAAAAAGATGGTGGACATATAAACGGAGACAAACACTTTTTAAAATACAAGGTGCCGTTCACGGGCGTAGAGTCCAAGATAAAATTGTTCAGACACTTGGACACAGACAGAGACGAAAACTGTCACACGTGAACGTAGGTGCACAAAACGAATATCACTGAACCACTTAAGCACAAAACGACGGCACACACAGAACACGAGGCGTTGATATCCGGCGCGCGAATGTTCACTAATCGTGTACGAGTCCGGGGACCTGTCAAGAGAGGAGGTGGGGGGTGGGAGAGGTTGAGGGGAGAGCAGATGCCATGGGCAGGGGAGATAGGGGGAAGGGAGGAAGGGGGAGGGGAATCCCGAGGGAAGAGGGGTGGAGGGAGGGGACGGGGGAAAAGCAAAGAGAAGGGAGGGAGGGTGCCTAAAGGAAAGGACACAGGAAGTGGTGGGGGAGGATCAAAGTTGATAAGAGGGGTAGATGGAGGGGAGGAGGACATCTTCAGGGAGGGAGAGCTGGCGGAAGCCACCGTGGGAGAGGGTAAGGAGGGTGGAGAGGGTGGAGAGATGGAGACCGGGTGGGACGTGGGAATACAGGCGCAGCAGCGGGTGGGGATGGGAGAGGATGGGTGAGATAAGCGGATGAGGAGGATCGAGTTTGCGGGAGGTGTACAGGATCCGTATACTTTCAAGGAAAAGAAAAAGGTGAGGGAAGGGGACGAGATCGTACAGGATCCGCGTGGGGGAGGGGAGATGGATGCGATAGGCGAGGCGGAGAACATGGCGTTCAAGGATTTGGAGGGATTTATAAAAGGGGGGGCGGAGATCCAGGCCGGATGGGCGTAACAAAGGATAGGGCGGATGAGGGGTTTATAGGTGTGGAGGATGGTGGAGGGGTCGAGACCCCACGCACGGACGGACGGAAAGGAGCTTGAGGAGATGGAGTCGGGAGCATGCCTTGGCTTGGATTGTCCGGAGATGGGGAGTCCAGGAGAGGCGACGGTTGAGGGTGACGCCAAGGTACTTAAGGGTGGGAGTGAGGGCGATAGGACGGCCATAGATGGTGAGATAGAAATCAAGGAGGCGGAAGGAAGGGGTGGTTTTGCCTACAATGATCGCCTGGGTTTTGGAGGGTTTGACCTTGAGCAACCACTGGTTGCACCAAGCGGTGAACCGGTCAAGATGGGATTGGAGAAGGTGTTGGGAGCGCTGCAGGGTGGGGGCAAGGGCAAGGAAGGCGGTGTCATCGGCAAACTGGAGAAGGTGGACGGGGGGTGACGGCGGCGGCATGTCCGCCGTATACATAAGATACAGAAGGGGGGAGAGGACGGAGCCTTGGGGCACACCGGCGGAGGGGAAAAAGGTGTAGGAGTCTGTGTTGTGGATGGTGACGTAGGAAGGACGGTGGGAGAGAAAGGAGCCGATCAGACGTACGTAGTTAATGGGAAGGGCGAAGGTTTGGAGCTTGAAGAGGAGACAGGAATGCCACACGCGGTCATAAGCTCGTTCGAGGTCCAGGCAGAGGAAGATTGCGGAGCGACGGGAATTAAGCTGGTCGGAAAGGAGATGAGTGAGGTGAAGGAGAAGGTCGTCGGTAGAGAAGGACGGCCGAAAGCCACACTGGGTAACGGGAAGGAGGCGGTGCTGGCGGAGATGCTGGTGGATGCGACGGGTGAGGATAGATTCCAAGATCTTGCTGAAGACCGAGGTAAGGCTGATGGGACGGTAGGAGGAGACGGCGGACGGCGGTTTGCCAGGTTTAAGGAACATCAGGATACGGGAGGTTTTCCACAGGTCGGGGTAGTAACCGGTGGACAGGACTACATTGTAGAGCCTGGCCAGGGTGGAGAAGAAAGAGACAGGAGCTTCACGAAGGTGACACGATCGTGACCAGGAGCGGTGTTGCGTTTTGTGCGGAGTGTAGCAATGAGATCCTGTGTAGTGATAGGGGCATTGAGTTCCGTGTGTGCAACGTTGTCCAAGTACTGGAAACCAGGTGCGAGGGGAGAGAGAGAGGTGTCAGTTCGATCGCGGACATCTGGGAAGAGGGAGTAATCGAACTGGGGATCATCGGGGATGGAAAATACATCGGAGAGGTAGGAGGCAAAGTGATTGGCCTTACTAAGGGTGTCAGGGAAGGGGTGATCATCATGGAGAAGAGGATAGTAGGGGGAGGGTTTAGTTCCGGTAAGGCGACGGAAGGCTGACCAGAACTTGGACGAGTTGATAGGTAGGGTAGCATTTAAATGGGTGCATGCCTGTCGCCAGTCCCGGCGTTTCTTAACCGCGAACAAATTACGAATGTGTCGCTGGAGTTGCCGGTGGCGTCGTAGTCTGTCCGGGTCACGCGTGCGGAGGAAGGCACGGTAGAGACGGCGGGATTCATGAAGGAGGAGGACGGCCTGTGGGGGTAAGGTAGGACGGTGGGGGTGGATGGCGACAGTAGGGACGTGGGCCTCCACGGCCTCAGACAAGGTCTGCTGGAGAAAGGAGGCGGCATGGGTTACATCGTCAGGGTGGTAGGTGAAGGGGTGGCTATCGACCTGGGTGGAGAGGGTATCCCGTTAGGCATTCCAGTTGGCACGGGAATAGTCATGGACGTACTTAGGAGGAGGGTCAATACGAGGGTCGGGGCGGAGGCGACGACCGTCTGAAACGGTGAGGACAGGTAGATGGTCGCTACCAATGGGGTCCTGGACATCCACCGTTATGCGGCCAAGGAGGTTGGGGGAGGAGAGGATGACATCGGGAGTGGAATTGGATTCGGGACGGGTGTGCAGGGGGATGGGGATGAGGTCGCCTTGAAGGGAGGAGAGGAACCGATGCCACCGCCGTAACTGGGCGGCGGAACGACTATGTATGTTGAGGTCGGCGGCGATCACGTAGGAGGAGACGGTACGGTCAATGTGGGAAAGGAAGTCTAAGAGAATAGGGGCGTTAGGGCGTACATAGATGGTGGCGCAGGTAACGGTAAGGCCGGGGACGCAGAGAGTGAGGATCAGGTGTTCGGTGGGGTCGGGAAGGAGAGGTTGGAGCCGAACGGGGATCTGGCGGTGGTGACCAATGGGACGCCAGGTTGCAAATCGACGTCCTACATAGGCCACCGTTCAGTGCACGGCGCATGCGCCGCCCATCACGGTTTCTTCCTTCCAAAACAGGGAGGTGGCGCCGCCCTTAGTGAAACACTGCTGGCAACGATATATCGCAATCAAGGCCGCACCGAAGAACGTTCAGTTTTGATGCGAGATAATACAGGATTCCACGTTTTGCTAAGAGGAAACCCATTGTCTCTGTTGATTAAGGTGGACCTTCTAAGATTAGGGCTCTGCTCGGCTCTGTGAAGGATGATTTGGGGCTTAGGACACCTGGGGTGTACAAAATTCCATGTCAATATGGGAAAGCTTACGTTGGCCGTTCTATTCGCACAGTACAAGACAGGTGTGTGGAACATCGCCGACATACGAGGCTACAACAGCCGGAAAAATCGGCGGTAGCAGAACACTGCCTAAATGAGGGACACAAAATGAAATTTGAGGAAACTGTTGTGGTTGCCAACATTTCCGGTTTTTGGAACAGTGTGTATAAAGAGGCGATTGAAATTAAGTTGACTGATAATTTAATCAACAGAGACAATGGGTTTCCTCTTAGCAAAACGTGGAATCCTGTATTATCTCGAATCAAAACTGAACGTTCTTCGGTGCGGCCTTGATTGCGATATATCTTTGCCAGCAGTGTTTCACTAAGGGCGGCGCCACCTCCCTGTTTTGGGAGGCAGAAACCGTGATGGGCGGTGCATGGGCCGTGTACTGAACGGTGGCCTATAGGCGATCTGGCGTCAGTTCTCAGCGGGACTCATCAGCAGAAGCAGCATTTTCCTGAAGATGGCGAACAGTTGGATCGCCGAAATATCGAGTCAAGTTCATTTTAGGATCCGGCAGCAAACCCGAAGAGACTCTCAGTGACTCATTGATAATATAGTCACAGGATACTACGGTTTTTAGTTTTGTGTTCCTGTTACCTACAACCCCCATAACCGTATAAATCTGCTTATATTGCACTGAAGCCCTGCTCACGCTATACAGTTTTAACATCAGACGCTTCTTCCTTCCATTGCGAATTACGATGTCTGTATCAGGATGTATCCCTTTGGCCGATTGCTTCTTTTTAGTTAAGTTGTGCTACAGTGTTTTCCCCCCAGTTTGATTCAGTGCTTTCTCACTAACCCTGTCGCTACAACGAACGTGCTCTCTGCATTCCGTGCTGTGGGTGGCTTTTGTTATGGCTGTACTGTTCGCCAAACGCTCATCCCTGTGCTGAGAGACGGCTTTGTGACGATACTTATTATCCAATTTTTCGGAAATTAGATTTTTGTATATCTTCCAGTCTGATCTCATCACTCGACAAGGAACTGAATTTAGTTTCATTATCTGCTATACATTCTGCGCTGCATCAAATTAAGTAAAACACTGCACGAAATTTTAGAGTGTTTGCGAAGGTAAATACGAATTGCGAATGGTTGATTTTAGCTCATACCTTGCAGGATATGAAATATAGAAAAGATATAGAAATTTTATCTAAAACTGAGATCAGAGCGATTTCACATTTTGTTTTCGACTTATTGGGTTTTACATCGGATAGGCGGTCGCGCGTGACGCGCCCATTCACGTCCCTGCCCATCGCGAATCACGGGGTCGTAACAATCGTCATATTTCACGAACGATTCATGATACTGAACCGAGGTTTTTTTGCAAATGATAACACGTAATGAGTCACATAAGCTTTCCGATAAGTTCTCGAAACTTTTTTTATTCACCTAAAGATGGAAGTAACTTGTCCGCAGCAGTCAGGGGTCACCAGCTCAGGACGCATGCTGAAGTCCATAGCACTGCAGTAAAACCCAAGCGGCGTCCACAGCACCTAGGGAACGGCGTAACAGGACGTGTACACGCACGCACAGCAGCAAAAGCATTAGTTATTACATGTACCCATATTGTCATCAGGATTCTTCTATAGCACCACAGTTCGAAAGCTCCTATTCTCTCCGTGTGTTTGCTATTTATAATCCACGTTTCATTTCCGCGTAAGGCTATATTTCACACAAATACCTTCAGAAAAATTTTCTAAACATATGAGGGCTATTCGGAAATTAAGGTCCGATCGAGCGGAAGCGGAAACCACAGTGAAAATCTCATAAAGCTTTGCACAGATGTGTTGGGCAGCGTCTCTAGTATGCCCGTCGATCACGTCACTTCGCTTCGCTCTCTTCAGTTCTGACCGCACAATGAGCACATAAAGATGCCTAGCTAAACAGTGTCTCCTGCAAAGTATGAGGGCCAAGTGAGAGACTTCGACTGATGTCAAGCAACCCACATAACACAGCTGTCATGGGTGTCCTCCTTCATGGCAACTCTCGACCGCACCATGCAGAGGCAATGAAGATGCTCCTGCAGCGTTTTCGATGGGAAGTGTTTGGTCACCCACAATACAGCCCGTAACGGGATGCCCCTGCGTTTCATATCTGCTCACGTGAGCCTCTGGCTTTGGAGACGACTTTTTGTACGGTCAGCGAGCTGTAGACAGGCGTAGACAATTGGCAGGAAGCACAGGCGGCTGCCTTCTATGACAGGGGTACTGGAAAGGTGGTACACAGCTAGGACAAAGTGTAAGTCGGAGCGGCGACTATGTAGAGAATTAGCTGGGAGCTGTAGCTAACTGTTGCAAATAAAACGTTTTTTATTCTCACAGTGGTTTCCATTTTGCGGCCGATTGGACCTTACTTTCGGGATAGTCCTCGTAATTTTGCATTCGGCGTTAAACACGTTTCCCTTTTCAGAAATACCTTTCTCACTACTTCCTATCTCTGTTTTATATTCTCTCTACTTCGATCATTAAACACGGTGTCTCAAAAGAAAGTTTATTTTAAAGAGCTCTCTGCGCATGCGCGGAAAATGGTAGGAGAGTGGGTGGTACGTTCATCGCTTGTTTGGCCTTTAGGAATTCAGTCGATATATGCCGCTTCTCGGGAGTCGCCCGCGCGTTGTGTGTGCGAGAGTTTTACAAAAACGGTGATTCGGTGACTGTAGCACAGACTAAATTTTGCAGTGATCGTGGATTGCATAATGTAAATGATGCTCCAAGTGTTACCCTTACCCGAAAATGGATCAAAACGTTTGAGGAGACCGTTTCAGCATTGTCCAAACGGAAATCCGGGCGACCAAGATAATAAAGAAAGGACAAATCCGTGGAGAGTATAAATCCGCGTGTTCGTGACGATGCGAACCTTTCCATTCGTAAGGGTGCAAGTTCTTTAAATGTGCGACCGCTACGGTCGCAGGTTCGAATCCTGCCTCGGGCATGGATGTGTGTGACATCCTTAGGTTAGTTAGGTTTAAGTAGTTCTAAGTTCTAGGGGACTGATGACCTCAGGAGTTAAGTCCCATAGTGCTCAGAGCCATTTGAACCAAGTTCATCACTGTGCACCAAATTCCGCAAAAAGATCTTAAACTGCACCCTTACAAAACACAATTGGTGCAAGAATTACAGCCTCAAGATGCCAGACTTCGGCTGCAGTTTGTCACTCGTGTGTCTGAGTGCTCTTCATTTAACAATAGGGTACCTTGTTATCTGACGAGGCGTATTTTCATCTGAATGGCCAAGCCAATAAGCAACATTGCCGCTACTGGAGAGCAACGAATCCTGAACAGAAGCATGAGAAACCCGTTCATTCCCCAAAAGTTAATGTATGGACTGCGAAGTCGGCTCGAAGAAGAATTGCGTTCGTGCAGTAACAGTGAGTTCGGAACGGTATGTGCCAATGTTAAATGACTTTTTGCTGTCTAAATTGTAAAAGTTTCCTGGTTATAACCGGAGAACATGGTTTCAGCAAGACGAAGCGACAGCACAAATGTCCAATGGGTCTATACGGAGAGTTCGTGAAATTTTCCCCAGGCAAATTGATCTCCAGGAGGGGTGACTTAAATTGGCCCACACGCAGTCCTCATTTGACCCCCACGGACTTATCTTATTGGATTTCGTCGAATCTGAAGTGTATGTCAATAACCCGACTTCTCTTGAGCAACCGAAAGAAAATATCCATAGGGAAGTGGCAGCCATCCCAGTGTCCACATTCCGAGCCATCATGCAAAATTTTGTTCATCGTTCAGATGAGGGCCTTAGGAATACTGGATTGCATTTAAAAGGCATTTTTAAGAAGTATATTCCTAAACTGCGTATTTCAATAATAAATTTTGTCGATAGAATTCTACCTCTATTTTCTCTGACACATCAAAGTTTCTTTTGTGACACCCTGTATAATAAAATTACGGACCCCGTAGGAGAGAAGTTGGGAGAAGCAGGAAGTGGCGCGGCCAGCGACCTGGCGATCGCCGCCTGCAGTGTACGTGCGTGGACAGAAAGCACGCCGGCTGACACGACGCTGGTTTTCATTAGGCGGGCCTGCCGTGCCATAAAGCCGCGGGTCGCCTGCGACGCGGCACTAACTCACCGATAACGAGCGCCGCGAGCCGCGGCTTATCTTAATGAGGCCCACTGGCCCGGCGGCGGCGCCTTCCTCAATACGGCGCGCGGTGCTTCGCACCCAGTCCTGGAACCCTCCCATCCCCACCTTCTGGGCGGGCCTTTATCGGTGGCCAGAGAAATCTAGCTGGATATCGTTTCCCTTGCTATAATAAAAGGCCAGACTAGGAGAGTGGGGAGGTAGTTTGTATGCTATTTTATTCCCTGCAAGATCGCGGAAAATATTCAAGTTACTATCTTGAGATCTTCCGTCTGAAGACTCGTTTCGTTTGACGCACCTCTCCACGTTACTCTGTCCTGTGGAGGCCTGTTGATCTCTCGACACGGACAACAACCTACATCTTTTTCTAGTTGCGTACTGTAGGTAAGCCTTGTCTTCTACAATTTACACCCCTTTCTTCGCCCTCTCCCACTCCTGTATTTTTCTCAGGTACCGTAAAAATGGTTCAAATGGCTCTGAGCACTACGCGACTTAACTTCTGAGGTCATCAGTCCCCTATAACTTAGAACTACTTAAACCTAACTAACCTAAGGACATCACACACAACCATGCCAGAGGCAGGATTCGAACCCGCGACCGTAGCGGTCGTGTGGTTCCAGACTGAAGTGCCTAGAACCGCTCCACCACAGCGGCCGGTCAGGTACCGTAAAGCCTCAGAATGTATCCTATCACCGGTTCTCTCCTTTACTTCGGATGTAGCACACACATGTCTTTTTCACCTCATTTTCATTCAGAACCATGTCTTATTTGTCCATCCACCTAACCAATCTTCAGCACAAGATTTCGAAAGTTTCTATTATCTTCCTGTCTCAACTGCTTGTTGTCCACGTTTCACTTCCGTCCAACAGTACGCACCAGACGAATCTCTGCAGAAAAGATTTACTAACACACATTTATATTCCGTGGTAACAAATTCCTCTCTTTCAGAAACGCGTTTCTTCCTACTATCGCTCTGCACTTTATATCCTCTCTCCTTCCGCTGTCATCACTGATTTTACTGTCCAAATAGCAAAATACTACTACGTTTTAGTATCATTTCCTAATCCAGTTCCCTCTGCAGCGTCTGATTGAATTCGACCACAGTCTGTTACCGTTGTTCTACTTTGATCAGTGGTCACAATATAATCTTTTTGAAGACACTATCCACTTCGTTCTATTGCCCTTCCAAGTCGTCTCTGACAGAATTAGAAAGCCATCGTGTAACCTCGGTTTTTGTTTCTTCTTCCTGAACTCTACTTCGCTATGCGAATTACTCCTTTGTTTCCTTCATATTTCACTACACGTACAGATATAACAACATCGGTGATAGGTTACAGCACAGTCTATCATTTCAACTAATGTTCGTCTTTTCATGTCCTCCGTCTCTAGTAACTGCAGTCTGCAGTTGAAGAGTACCTTTCGCTCCCTATATTTTCATTCTTGGCATCTTAAGAATTTCGAAGAGTGTATTCCAATCAACACTGTCAAATCTCTTGATAGGTTATCAAGGATAGCGTCTGATACTATTGTTTAAACTGTACAATATTTCCATGAGGCGGAGTCATGGCTTGCAAATTTGTATAAATTTATACGCTGGTTAGTTAGAAAAGCGTAGGCGTACACAGCAAGCGCAACGAACGTTGACATATAGAGCCGTCTGTTGGAGAAGTGAGCCGCAGATAAGGCATGCGTGGAGCCGGAATGTACAGCAGCTAGCCGCGGACCCCACAGAATGCCTGCTGGCATCGATCCCCCATCGGTGTTATCTCTATGAATTCATTTGTCTGCGGCCCACAGTTACTTAGTGCCGCCGATGGTAGTTCCCGGGTTTTGCAGAGTTCAAAACCTGCGTCTTCGTTAATGACGTGTTTTATATCTCTTCAGATCTCGATTCTCTTTTAGGAAACACAGCATAGCTTGTATCCAGGCCAGAGCACGGGAAACATTTCATTCGTTGTTCCTTGAAGAGCAGACGATCTCCCAAGAGAACCGCTGACAAAAGCTAGAGTTTACAGTCTCTTCTGTCTGCTCCTGAGGCTTAATGCGTACTGGTCGGACTGTACAAAATTTTCCCATCTCTCTTTAACCAGATGTATAAGTAGATGTCAACCAGATGTATAATTAGATGTAAGTCCGCAGGCTTTCGTTGCCGTTGCCGTTGTCACTGAAGTTAAAATCTTCTAGGTTATTAGGCCGTTAAAATTTTAACCAATACTACCCCCTCTCCAGCACGAACGCGGGAAAACTCCCCTTTATAACAAGATGCGACACTCGTCTCTGACTGTGTTCTGGCAGTAAGTGGACACCGGAAGATCCTGAGGAAGATCCCAGCAGAGGGGTCGAAACGTCTATCGTTTTAGAAGAAATATGACGGGGCCTAATATCCCAGAAGATTTTAACTTCAGTATACGTAGATAGTCCTATAATACGAAAACTGAGATACACTACCTGGAAAAGAAATTGAAGCACTCGGAACTGTATTTCAGTGAATGAAAAAATGGTTCAAATGGCTCTGAGCACTATGGGACTTAACATCTTAGGTCATCAGTCCCTTGGAACTTAGAACTACTTAAACCTAACTAACCTAATTACATCACACACATCCATGCCCGAGGCAAGATTCGAACCTGCGACCATAGCAGTCCCGCGGTTCCGGACTGCAGCGCCTAGAGCCGCACGGTCACCGCGGCCGGCTCAGTGAATGCAAAACCTGGTCAAAGTCAGAAAGAAGTTGGCAGTATGAGGTCACTTATAGGTATGACGTTCTCCTCCTGGCCTGCATGTGTACACTAAGTCAGTTGGAAAATATGTCAAAAATCCGCTGTATCCTCTCCTGAAGCAATATGGCGCACAACTGTTGTTAACTGATGTTTGACGTCCCAGACACGGGCACTGGGACAGAGTTGACATCGGAGGTGGTCCCACCCATACTCTGTAGGGGAAAGATCTGGTTATCCTTCTGGCCACAATATCGCCTCAACATCACACAGACATTTCACAGACAGACGTGGCATGTGTGAGAAGTACTGTCTCGTTCAAAAACGGTAAACGATACTGTCACATGAGACGTACCTCAAGAGGACGCAGGACGTCCGTAACATACCATTTTGCTCTCAGACTTCCCTCAGTCACTGCAAGCCGCGACCTGAAGTCATACACGGTGGCTCCCCATACCACGATGACAGGAGGAACACCGTTGCTCCGCTCCAAAACATCCGAAGAATAGAACCTCTTCCCATGTAGTCGCCAAGACGACCGTCATTTTGGGTACGGCAGAACTGCGATTCATCGTTGAACAGAATGCGGCCCATTCATCGGCAGTTCGTGCTACCAAATGACGACACCACTCCAAACGTAGTCGTTAAGTGTTGTGGTATTAATGGCAGGGTATGTGTGGGACGGTTATTCCCTAGTCCGACTGCTGCTGGTCTCCGATCAATGGTGCGGGTTGACTCAGTGTTTCAGGAAGTAAGTTACTTGTTCTGGGATGGCAGGAGCAGATATGAGAGGGTTACGATGTGCTCGGTGCACAATACGGTAATCGACTGGAACTTTGAGTATGCCTGCCCTTACGTTCCCATGCAGACCAGCGTCGAGCCACTGTGACATCCGATTGCCACCAGAGTTGCTCGATTCGACCAGCTGGTCAAGTAATACCTCTTCGAAACTATTGCAGGTGCTAATAACGCTATCTCATAGGAGTACCCGGCATCTCTGTGTTCTTTACAGTGATCACTAAACATCTGACTAAGTTCATAGCCTTTGTACACCCTATGGAGTGTGCTGATAACACTACATGTCAGAGATTCGAGGCTCTTGTAATTCACGTAACCGCCGACGATGTGCACGTGGAAGACGGTACACTGTCATGCGACCATTTCTTCTAGGTGCTACAATGTCAGGCAGTGTGTGTGTGTGTAACAATACAGAAGCTTTTACAAATATTTTGTATTGGGGTGGAGGAATATTGATATATGACCCTTTGGATTGGCGCCTCTTAAGGCCAAAGTAGTACATGGAAAGTTGCGAGTGCTTTGAGACAGCAGGAGATGGGTGCCACTGAAGCGCCGCGATGGGAAGGGGCAGGCGGGCGCGAGTTTGGCAACGCCGAGCAGAGCAGCAGAAGGAGGCGGCTGCGGCAGAGGAGGAGCAGCGAGCCAGGGCGAGATGGGATGGCGCGGCCCGCAGCCTTCCGGACGACCTTGCCCGGCTGCCTGCAGACGGGAGCACACGCGGCAGCCGTGGCCCACGCCCCCGAGCAGTCCGCGCCCGCTCTGCTCTACTCTCGCCCTCGTCGGAACACACACTGTCTGTCCTCCCAACCACAGCAACCATCAGCGTAATTAGAACGACGTCGCCCAATTACCTTCGGCCACCGACACTCTTGCCAGACGACCACATCATCGAAATTCGCTGGGCGACATTGTGTCCACCATCTACACTACTGGCCATTTAAATTGCTACACCACAAAGATGACGTGCTACAGACGCGAAATTTAACCGACAGGAAGAAGATGCTGTGATATTCAAATAATTAGCTTCTCAGAGCATTCACACAAGGTTAGGGCCGGTGGCGACACCTACAACGTGCTGACATGAGGAAAGTTTCCAACCGATTTCTCATACACAAACAGCAGTTGACCGGCGTTGTCTGGTGAAACGTTGTTGTGATGCCTCGTGTAAGGAGGAGAAATGCGTACCATCACGTTTCCGACTTTGATAAAGGTCGGATTGTAGCCTATCACGATTGCGGTTTATCGTTTCGCGACATTGCTGCTCGCGTTGGTCGAGATCCAGTGACTGTTGGCAGAATATGGAATCGGTGGGTTGAGGAGGGTAATACGGAACGCCGTGTTGGATACCAACGGCCTCGTATCACTAGCAGTCGAGATGACAGCCATCTTATCCGCATGGCTGTAACAGATCGTGCAGCCACGTCTCGATCCCCGAGTCGACAGATGGAAACGTTTGCAAGACAACAACCATCTGCACGAACAGTTCGATGACGTTTGCAGCAACATGGAGTATCATCTCGGAGACCGTGGCTGCGGCTACCGTTGACGCTGCATCACAGACAGGAGCGCCGGCGATGGTGTACTCAACGACGAACCTGGGTGCACGAATGGCAAAACGTCATTTTTTCGGTTGAATCCAGGTTCTGTTTACAGCATCATGACGGTCGCATCCGTGTTTGGCGACATCGCGGTGAACGCACATTGGAAGCATGTATTCGTCATCACCATACTGGCGTATCACCCGGCGTGATGGTATGGGGTGCCATTGGTTAAACGTCTCGGTCACCTCTTGTTCGCATTGACGACACTTTGAACAGTGGACGTTACATTTCAGATGTGTTACGACCCGTGGCTCTACCCTCCATTCAATCCCTGCGAAACCCTACATTTCAGCAGGATAACGCACGATCGCATGTTGCAGATCCTGTACGGGCCTTTCTGGATACAGAAAATGTTCGACTGCTGCTCTGGCCAGCACATTCTCCAGATCTCTCACCAACTGAAAACGTCTGGTCAATGGTGGCCGAGCAACTGGCTCGTCACAATACGCCAGTCACTACTCTTGATGAACTGTGGTATCGTGTTGAAGCTGCAAGGGCAGCTGTACCTGTACACGCCATCCAAGATCTGTTTGACTCAATGCCCAGGCGTATCAAGCCCGTTATTACGGCCAGAGATGGTTTTTCTGGGTACTGATTTCTTAGGAGTCTATGCACCCAAATTGCGTGAAAATGTAACCACATGTCATTTCTAGTATAGTATATTTGTCCAATGAATACCCGTTTATCATCTGCATTTCTTCTTGGTGTAGCAATTTTAATGGCCAGTAGTGTACATCCATACTCTGCAAACCACTGTAAACTGCACGGCAGAGGGTACGCACCGTTGTGCCAGTCATCACCGTTTACCATCCATGTATGGAGCACGGGGAAAATAAATGCTCAAACAACCCCGTGCTCCCTGTAACTAGTCTAACCTTGTTTTTTGATCTCTATGGGAGAGATACGTAAAAGATTGTCCACAATCGAAAATTTTTTGCATCACCTCGGTTCCAAGAGTTCCGGAACCTGAACAGAAAATTGGAATAGAGACCAACATAAAAAACATTTGCGCCCTTTTTATTGCTCATGAAAACCACACATAGCATGTTGTACCACCATACAGCGAGACGTTCAGAGGTGGTGGTACAGATTGCTGTACACAACAGTATCTCTAATAGCCTGTAGTATGTCCTCTTGCATTGATGCATGCCTGTATTCGTCGTGGCATACTATCCACAAGTTCATCAAGGCACTGTTGGTCCAGATTGTTCCACTCCTCAACGGCGATTCGGCGTATATCCCTCTGAGTGGTTGGTGGGTCACGTCGTCCATTAACAGCCCTTTTCAATCCATCCCAGACATGTTCGATAAGGTTCATGTCTCGGGGGCAGGAATTGTCTATGAAGACGAATGCCTCGCCAATATGCTGCCGATATGGTTGCACTATCGATCGGAGGATGACATTCACCTATCGTACAGACGTTACGGCGCCTTCCATGACCACCAGCAGCTTACTTCGGCCCTACATAATGCCACCCCAAAACGGCAGGGAACCTCCACCTTGCTTCACTCGCTGGACAGTGTGTCTAAGGCGTTCAGCCTGGCCGGGTTACCTCCAAACACGTCCCAAACGATTGTCTGGTTGAAGGCATATGCGACACTCATCGGTGAAGAGAACGTGATGTCAATCTTGAGCGGTCCATTCGGCATGTTGTTGGGTCTATCTGTACCGCACTGCATGGTGTCGTGGTTGCAAAGCTAGACCTCGCCATGGACGTCGAGAGTGAAGTTGCGCGTCATGCAGCCAATTGCGCTCAGTTTGAGTCTTAAAACGACCTCCTGTGGCTGCACGAAAAGCACTATTCAACATGGTGGCGTTGCTGTCAGGGATCCTCCGAGCCATAATCCGTAGGTAGCAGTCATCCACTGCAGTAGTAGCCCTTGGGCGGCCTGAGCGAGGCGTATCATTGACTGTTTCTGTCTCTCTGTACCTCCTCCATGTCCGAACAACAACGCTTTGGTTCACTCAGAGACGCCTGGACACTTTCCTTGTTGAGAGCCCTTCCTGGCACAAAGTAACAAAGCGGACGCGATCGAATCGCGGTACTGATCTTCTAGGCATGGTTGAACAACAGACAGCACGAGCTGCGTACCTCCTTCCTGGTGGAATGACTAACTGGACGCCTGTCGGACCCCTCCGTCTAATAGGCGCTGCTCGTATGTGGTTGTTTACATCTTTGGGTGGGTTTAGTGGCATCTCTGAGCAGTCTATCTTCAGGAGCTATGGGAATCGGGATGGTCCAAAACTTATTTGATGTGTGTAGTAGGGTTGGCTCTTCACACTTTCTAAGCAGCGTTTCTCTGATAATTTGAGTGTATCTTAAAGCGTCTGCTAATTCAGTTTCTTCACCAACTCCGTGGCAAGGTCTCATGGGTCAAACGGATTTGTGACCGTTCGTGCTATTCTTCTCTGTTTATGTTCACCATCCATTGTTATTTCCGTCTGGTACAACTCCCACACATTTTAGCAATATTCTAGTAGGTGTCACAAGTGTTTTGTGAACAGTGTCCTTTAAAGACTGATTGCACTTCCCAACTATTCTACCAATAAACTCAAGTATGTCACCTGCTTTACCTGCGACTGAGACTACTGTACTAGTTACGTTTTATTTCCCTACATAGTGTTACAGCAAGGTATTCTTATGGGTTAGCCGATTCGAAATGTGATACGTGAATATCATAGTCATATTGTACTACGTCTGTGTGTTTTTGAAGTGCACAATTTTACATTTCTGAACATTTAAAGCAAGTTGCTACTCTTTGCACCACTTTGAAAAAGTTGCACAAACATTTAACCGCATCTGCATAAGATTTCGAGCAGTACTTGATTATAGATAACATCATCTGCGGGGAGTCTGCTAACACTGTTACCGTTGTCTGCTTGGTCATTAACATACACTACGAACAGCAAGGGTTGCAACACACTTACCTGGGGCATGCCTGAACTTACTAATATCGCTTCATACTCCAGTACGGTCGTGCTTTTGATAAAAAGGGTAGATATGATACTTAGTCAAATGCTTTTTGGAAAGCGAGAAAGACTGTATCCTGTCTGCCTTGATCAATGGCTTTCAGGATCTCATGTAACGAAAGCGCGAGTTGCGTTTCACATGAACTATGTTTTCGGTATCGATGCCGGTTGCCAGGGAGTGGGTTATTCTATTCGACATATCACATTACGCTTGAGCTCAGTATCTGGAGTCCTCAACCTCAGTTAGAAATCGCGTCCAATTACAACATTCGTCGTGAACATGTTGAGACGTCATGTCATAAGCCTATTGAATAGTAATACTAAGAAGCTACTGTATTTTAAACGGAACAATCGCGCAGAATCAGCACTGAGGAAGGTGAATGGAAGACTTGGAAGGATTCTGGGACAGTGCAGCGCACTAACAAGAAAACCGTATAGAAGACGCTACACTTAGAGGTTGTAGTACTGTTGCTAGATTGCAGCAAAGAAGAACAAAATTGTGGTGGCTGGACCAATGTCATTTACAGAGCTGTGATCACAAAGACAGACATACAAGATCACAGAACGTGGTTGGTTGCAGCAGAACAACTGACCCATTGTGACGATGGTCAGTGCTTTTTTTTTTTTTTTCCGCCATGTAGACAACAGCCGACAGACACTAGCGTACTGTTCCATGGTTTGGAGTCCTTATGAAGTAGACATGACTAGGGTCATAGCGCGATATTGGAGGCGCATTGCTATGATCGGAACAGGTCGTTGTAGCCCACTCTAAATTTGACAGAAAATCCTCCGGGAATTCCGAACCCTGTAATATAGACTCAGATCTCGCGAAACGTTACTGGCTAAATTTAAATAATCCGTATTCCAAAAAGACGGCGCGGCTATCACATATATCGTAATTGGATGATAAGAATAAAATGAAAGGAAATTATGGCGCGTATAGTCTCTCAATATGTGCATGAATTAGCGCAAGGAATGTATATCGTGGGTACAAACATTTCGCTTTCGAAAATGTCAATTTGAAGACTGTAGAAGTTCTCTTCCTGTAGTCTATTTTCTTGTTTACCCCTGATTATGGACAGCCGGCCGCTGTGGCCGAGCGGTTCTAGGCGCTTCAGTCCGGAACCGCGCGACCGCTACGGTCGCAGGTTCGAATCCTGCCTCGGGTATGGATGTGCGTGATGTCCTTAGGTTAGTTCGGTTTAAGTAGTTCTAGGGGAGTGATGACCTCATATGTTAAGTCCCATAGTGCTCATAGCCATTTGAACGATATGGACCTAATCATGGACATACTATTTGAAGAGGAATGCTAAGCGCAGTATGAAGTTATGAGACTAATGGGATTAAAGTTTTCGTTGTGTTTTTGACGAATGACGCTGATGAAAGAATCATTACGAAAGACAAGGGAGCTGAAAATCTATAAGAAAATTTAATCAGTGGTTCACCGGACGTCGTTTCATTTCGTCTGCATGTGCATTGTAGTGACTTTTGAACGTACGGCGTGGTAGGCTGCTTTCAAACGCGAAAATTAGACCAAAAGATAAGTTTGCCTACCTCGATGCTTTGCCTCGATTAGTAACGGTAGTCAAACAGTATGTGCCATTCCCAACAAAAGAAAACCTGCCAAAGTAAGAAAGTAGCAACTATGCGACTTGAATGCAGGGGAGAGGGGGAGGTATTGTTTCCGTGGTAATAATTTCCTGTGGCTCACGGCTTGGTGCAAGTCTTCCAATTGGACGTCACTTCGTCGACTTCAGTGTCCCTAAAATAGTCCAGTAACCCCACCGGGGCGTTGTCGTCGGTTAAATGTGGAATCCGAACGAATTGTCGTTACTGACGAATCTTCCAGTCAACGAGAGGTGAAGGGTAGGTTAAAGGTAAAATGAAAAAATTCCGTGGTCCGACCCGAATTCGATCTCGTGACCTCACAGTTTCATAGCACGCACTTTACCAAGCACCTGTTCTGTAACAGACATCTATCTTCTCGCCTCCGCGTTCTGTGGCCACTTTCCTGATTGTAGATAAAGCTCGTATCTCGCCGTGCGAGCTTAATGGTCCCGGGCATTTCTGTTGAGAGCTACCCGAGCTTGTATTGTGTAGCCTCCTGTTTTATTTATGTGACTTAAGCGCACACCTGCAGTAGCACAAAATGCCCTGCACTCACGCGACCTCTTGTTTCCTTTGGAACTCAAAGGGCTCAAAAGCCTTTGAACGAAATCTTATCTCTACAGTTTAGCGCCAAGCATAATGCGTTACCGACGAGTTAGAGTGAATAAAATATATTATTATATTCCGCTACGAAGTTATGATTGACATCCTCTTCTCCCTCGCCTTTCTCCATTTATGTCTAAAATTGCGGGACACAGAAAACTAATAAATTACTTAATTAACAGTCATATCCTTAGGGGCTATCTGTGACGCTAATATAGTTTAGGAATTCTCTTCCTCCTTCTCCTCCGCCTCCGCCTCCTTGTATTGGCCATCTCTGGGGCATACTATTTCAGCTGTAGTTTTCGTCTTCCTTCTGCCTTAACTTAACCACAGTATTACTGCGTTCGTCTCTCCGCTGTTCTTTCTCTGCTTCAGTCCATGTTTTGCCAGACTCTCGTTTTGTTTTTCCTTGGAAACCAAGATGCTTTTTGAGTTCCTTCTTGAGCGGAATGCGCTTATGGATATCCTCCAATGTTCTCCCGACTTCTTCAAGCTCTATTTCTATTTCTGTGAACCACACGGCTTTGGCTTCCTTCTAGAGAAAATAACGGACGATCTGGTTACTCAATGTTATAGGATTACACACGGGCGAGGGAGCATAGAAGACTACCCTCCCTTTACGATGGTGTCTGACTTTTTCCACATGTCCATACAGTTCATCGTTGAATCGTCGCCTGGATTCGTAATTTTCTTTGATCAGGTCATTGATTTTCTTTCAGATTTGATTTACTATTACTTCTAATTTATCAATCAGACCTTTTATATTCACTGCAAGGTGTTCTGTTGCATAGAGGGCTTTCAGTCATATCACTGTGCACTGAAGTTGCATCCTGGTTTTAATTGATACTCATTTTTTCTTTAGACATTTGGGGTTAGTTGGTATGGTGTTTCCATTTATTTGATACATGATGCAAATGCTTCTCACTCTAAAGAGTTTGGCTCTATTCACTCTCCTCGATAGTGAAAACTTATCCGTCCGTTTGATTTCCCTTCCTTCTGATGTTTGTAGTGTTTGTGATAAATCAAGTTCTTGGGGTAGGCGCTCTGGAGTCCTGCCATTGTTGCTTGAACCTAAGTTCAATGATTTTTTTTTCTGCAGGTGTGTCTAGCTATCCTGAAAAAAAAAAAAATAGTGAAGAGTCAAGTTCATGTTTCTATAGCCAAGCATAACCCCATTTTAACACCTTTCTCTCGTCGAAATAAATTTGCTGGCTACGAATTCTTTGACATCAGTTGTATTAGTTACAGATCCACGAGCCTACAGTTGTCCTTTTGCGGGAATCAAGTAATGTTGCAAGTATTAGGTGATTAACTTAGTGAACCCCACTACAAGGATTTAGAAAGTGTGACATGTGGAAGTTTGGGCGGTCTAGGGAACGTGCTTGAGAAGCCAAAGTGGTTAAGGCTACCGTTCGTGATAAGCAGGAGATTCGCGTTCAGATCTATACGTAGTATAGCTGATGTCAAGGAATTCGCTGTCAGCGAATTAATTTCGAAGAATTTCGTAGAGCTGTGGGTTCTTTGAGAAATGCATGTAAGTCCATCTTCGTCTCTCATCCCGTTTCGCCACTCATGGATCACTTCCTGAAGTGTACAATTGAAAATCGGAAGTTCGACTCAATCTCCTTGCCTTACTGCCTGCCTGATACCAACAGCAGTTACTGAATATTTTTGTTATTCATATTTTAGTATCTTGTTTTAGTCGAACACGTTTCGGAACTACAACTCCATTCTCTACGATTATGACGCAATTTTTGCGAGCGTTACGACTGCTACAGTTTATCGCCTTCATTTAGAGACGAAGTCCTCATAATCTGCATTGGTGAAAAACGCGTTTGACTAAAATGAGAAACTTGGAGTGTTTTTATTAGTAACAAAAATATGCCTAACCCACAAATTCATTACCGGATATCCGACCGCATTTTTCGTAAAATGGTTGAGCGCAATGAGAAGAAGACTACCTAGTAATTACAGAATGGATTTTTGTTCGAATTTTCACAGCGAAACGAAGAAATGGACAAGTGGGGTACATAATTGATCAGCCTGAGGACTAGTTTTGAAGATAAAGGTTTAATTGCTTGAAAGAAATCAGGATAATTAAGAAGGATTGGTGATATGAGGAAAATAGAAATATTTCACAAACGAGCTTCCAGCTAAGTAAATGAAGAGTCGACCAGTTGAACTCTCCAAGGCAGATATTTTTTGCGCACAAAAAAGTTTTCATTGGTGTAGTAATAGTGGAGTTCTTTCTTTCATATTTAAAAATATGAAATTACGACACTAATCAAAACATGTTAGCTTTCTGTTGATAAATGGTCTCTTGATAATTATAGAATACCAATCGGTATTTAAATATATTTCAAACTCTGAATAAAACTTGAAAATAAAAAACTATTTTAATAAACAGGTCAAATGTTTTGTGAAATGGTTTGTCTAAAAGTAAGAAATAAAATAGGTTAGAGAAACATTCGATGCACCTCGTCTTCTGTACATGACTTTGAGCATTGTTGTTGTTGTTGTGGTCTCCAGTCCTGAGACTGGTTTGATGCAGCTCTCCATGCTACCCTATCCTGTGCAAGCTGCTTCATCTCCCAGTACCTACTGCAACCTACATCCTTCTGAATCTGTTTAGCGTATTCATCTCTTGGTCTTCCGTTACGATTTTTACCCTCCACGCTGCCCTCCAATGCTAAATTTGCGATTCCTTGATGCCTCAGAACATGTCCTATCAACCGATCCCTTCTTCTAGTAAAGTTGTGCCACAAACTTCTCTTCTCCCCAATTCTATTCAGTACCTCCTGATTAGTTACGTGATCTACCCACCTTATCTTCAGCATTCTTCTGTAGCACCACATTTCGTAAGCTTCTATTCTCTTCTTGTCCAAACTAGTTATCGTCCATGTTTCACTTCCATACATGGCTACACTCCATACAAATACTTTCAGAAACGACTTCCTGACATTTAAATCTATACTCGATGTTAACAAATTTCTCTTCTTCAGAAACGCTTTCCTTGCCATTGCCAGTCTACATTTTATATCCTCTCTACTTCGACCATCATCAGTTACTTTGCTCCCCAAATAGCAAAACTCCTTTACTGCTTTAAGTGTCTCATTTCCTAATCTAATTCCCTCAGCATCACCCGACTTAATTCGCCTACATTCCATTATCCTCGTTTTGCTTTTGTTGATGTTCATATTATATCCTCCTTTGAAGTCACTGTCCATTCCGTTCAGCTGCTCTTCCAGGTCCTTTGCTGTGTGTGTCAGAATTACAATGTCATCGGCAAGCCTCAAAGCTTTTATTTCTTCTCCATGGATTTTAATACCTACTCTGAATTTTTCTTTTGTTTCCTTTACTGCTTGCTCAATATACACATTGAATAACATCGGGCAGAGGCTACAACCCTGTCTCACTCCCTTCCCAACCACTGCTTCCCTTTCATGCCCCTCGGTTCTTATAACTACCATCTATCATTTCACAAAACACCTGACTGTTATTTTCACATTTTTAACTGACAGTATTACTGGTAAGCCTATACGGTTGACGGCCTTTAGCGACGACTGGTTGCACGACAGCCTTTGAGCACGCCAGCTATACCGTGATGTGCCCCAGTTGGTCTGTAACCGCTGTGGCACGACACCGTTCTCCCTCACACGCGAGCGGAGCAGAACAGCGCACCCAGCCAGCAGCGAATCTGATCGTTCCTAACTGGGGGGCCGCTGTCACCGGACCCAGAGGGCTGCGTTCGTTTCACTAGCCTTCACCCACATTCGGACGGCTATTGCGCAGTCTACCACCTGTTGCTGCTGATCTTTCGGAAGACGCCGGCGTGCAGGAAGCGACTACCCCTCAACACCAGCGAATCTCACTTCAGTCCGATAGCGCGGAGCTGGCCGACACTTTTTTTTCTTTTTAATTCTGTTTCTGTAGCTGAGGCCAGTAACACCGGTTCCCGTCAGATCACCGAAGTTAAGCGCTGTCAGGCTGGGCTAGCACTTGGATGGGCGACCATCCGGTCTGCCGAGCGCTGTTGGCAAGCACGGTGCACTCCGCCCTTGTGAGGCAAACTGAGGAGCTGCTTGATTGAAAAGTAGCGGCTCCGGTCTCGGAAACTGACATACGACCGGGAGAGCGGTGTGCTGACCACATACCCCTCCCTATCGGCATCTAGTGACGCTTGTGAGCTGAGGATGACACGGCGACCGGTCGGTACCGTTGGGCCTTCATGGCATGTTCGGGAGGAGTTTACTTTTAGTTCTGTAGCTGAGGTCGCTAGCGCTTGCACGGAGCCAAGTGGCGCAATGTTTTTTTAACAGTGGACTCGCACTTAGGCGAAAAGCGATTCAGATCTTCGTCCGGGCATTCGGACTGAATTTCCTATGGTTTCCCGAAATTAAGTGCGACAATTGTCGGAAACGCTTTTTCGAAAAGGTGGCCCGGAATACTTCGCCATCATTTCCCAGTCCGACCTTGTGCTCACTATCTAATGATATCATCTTTGACGGGAAGAAGTGGCTTTTTATAATTCATGAAGTGTTGCAAACACTGTTTTTGTTGATAACGTTGTATATTCGTTCTGATCATGCTTTCCTTGTACTACCGTGCTTTTTATATATGGTAGTTCTAGTGTAAGTTTATACTACAGTGTACTGCTTTCTGCAAGGAACTTCAGACCTCTTTCAATGTTACTTGGGTGGTTGTTTTCCTCTGTGACATGTTTTGCCAAAGTCGAGTTTGCACTTTAACTTTTTAAGACGCTGGAATTCTTTGAACATCTAGCTTTAGAACTTTTACCCGTTTGGCCTACATAAACAGACTGATATGAAATAAAAGTTAATTTATAGATTTCAGTTCTATTAAATTTATCTGCGGATGTTGTTGATTTTTCTGTACTGTGGCGACAAATTTTCGCCTACATCTCTTTTTTTTTCTTCTGAAAACGTGTGATATTAGGTAAACGTGAAGTGCAAAGATACGAAAAACAGTGCCTTTAATTACAACATAAGAAAAGGAAAAACACCACAGAAGTACAGAAAGACGGAGAAGCGAAGCACAGGACGTAAGCCACAACTACTCTCCGAAAAAGTATTTCCAAATTAGTAACTCTCTGAACAAATTGTTTTAACTATTTTGCAGATGATATGTTTTCAAGCCTTAAAAAGCGATAAAGCTAAAAGATCTTTGTTGTTATCGATATCGACACTGGCAAGATATTGATCGCTGGAATTCCAAGACCGTAAAAATCTCTGCAGTAGTTCCTCCCCATAACCCGAACATACGTAAACGGGCGATGAATGCAGTGTATGTTCATAAGGCAAAAGACGTTTTTTATGTGATATAATTACAATTTACAAAATTTAAGATTATTTACTTTATTTGTAGTGTGAAATATTGCTTCTTCCCCCACTGCATAGTTCTAGGTCAACGGGAAGTACCCTACAGGTGTTTAGTGAATTTTCGACTACAAAATATGTCTCATAAATGACCGAATATTTTGACTGCATTGACTTAAAAGCTTAACATTTTTACACTGCCAAGGGACCACATACTTGACATAAATTTGAATCTGGTAAGTCTACCCGTTGCTGAGAAAATTGGTTCTTAACACTGGGACGGACAGAGACACCAAAGCGATCCTATAAAGGTTACAGACAGACACAGAACCCTAAAAACCATGAAAATTATATACTATTTGTATAAAAAGAAGATGACACATAGGCGTCGAAACGTGTTTCGATAAATATAAAAAGAAACACTGTGTTTTCCAGAAAGCGGAGTTTAAATCCCGAAATGAATTGTTTAGGACGGAAAAGAGACATGAACAGGAGCTTCCAGCACCAACAACAGGATTATGTACAATTTGTTTGTTATGCTCACAGTAAATGAGCTACACATTGTCGGTTCGAATTTGAATGACATTCTGCTGTAGAAGACAACGCTTCACGTAGTTTATCGTATGTGTAATAGATGAACACTACTGCTGATGTGTGTAACTTCTTCAAAAGGCTCATGAATTGGAGTTACCTTGGTTGGTACAATGTTATCTTCATTACTAGCTCCCTCTGGTATAACATTTTCAATCTCGCCTCGTCTAAATACAAAAGATAACATGGCACTTCTGCGTATACTTGTTACGTGGTCTTCTTGTTAGATCTTGTTTAAAGTGTTTCTCTTCCTAAGATATTATTTAATCTCATTGTTGATGGTTGTGGTTAAGTTCACACATCGACGCTGTTCACTTTTCACTGTTTCAGCCGCGCTGACCGTCCGTCTGGTTTGCTGTGGGTCGTAGAGGTACTGCCCAAGCACGCATTAGCGACAGCCTTCCTTTAAGCCTACCACTAAGAGACCGACCTGTCATCCGGAGTACAGAAACGCAGCAGCCGCTGTCTAGCATATAGGTCCTTACGTGATGCTATACCGGAAGATACCCGCAGAAGTGAAATTATTCTATGTACACGTATTTGGCGGACTGATACATTTCTGACGCTGAAACTCGTGGGAGCGCTCGCCCACTCCAACTAGCCTACCCCAGCCCGCACGGCGGTCCTGTCTATCGCAACTTGACAAGACACAAGAGTCTCTTGTCCCGCCAATACAATCCCGTTAGTTTGCGTGTGCTTGCAAACAGTGTTAAGAGATTAAGTGATTTTATCTCGGAATGCAGTTCTAGTGGGCGTTAAGAGCAGAGCCAAAGATATGTCAGGTAACTCGTTTCGCTGAGTCTCTTTCAAGGATCCGATAACACACTGGATTTCTTCTACCGTAATCAACGCGTTGTCGCCTCTCTCATTTCCAAGTCTACTGTTTTCAAAAATTCTTCTGCACTTTTTCGCTGATTGATAGCTGCTACATTCAGCTGTTTGCAGTATGTTAAATGCAGAAAAATATTAAATGAATTCGTCAACCTTCGTCACTTCAACTTTTTTAAAAATTCTGGCACACATAACTTAATTGAAATGTACCTTTGTTTACAAGGTTCAACCCTTAGTAGTGTCAGTGGACTTTAAATGCCCGGAAATGAAAGTACAGAAGAAAGTCACGCAACATGAGTCATAGTAAGAAGAAGAAATGTACTACCATGGATAAAAACTTGTGAGATACTGTGCCGTTCAAGATACAGAGGGATGACCAGATTTCTTGAAAACATCTTGCTCGCGCAAATAAACAAAGAAACAAAATAAATTCCCGTGAAATGCACAGTTCGAAAAATGCAGCATGGAAGGTATTGGAGAAGCAGAAATGACACCTTTATCAGAACTGCAACCTCCACCCGTCTGAACCTGCTTACTGCAGTAAAGGCTGCCTCCTCCTAGAATTTTTATACCAAGCTCTTTCCCCAGTTGTAAAATTCAATGTTCCCTGTTCCCTCAGGGTGCATCCTATCAACCGATCCCGATTTCTTTTCTCCCCTATTCCTCCTTACTAGTTACTCGACCTACGCATATAATCTTCAGCAATCTTCAAAGGCATCATAGTTTACAAGCTATTCTCTTCTTGCGTGCGTTGATTCTTGTCGAAGTTCCACTTCCGTACACGGTTACACTCCAGACAAATTCAGAAAAAGACTCCCCAACACTTAAATTTATATTCGATGTTAATAAATTACTCTTTTTTTTAGATATGTCTTTATTGCCAGTCTGCATTTCAGTATCCTCTCTTCTCCGGCCATCGTCACTTATTTTGCTACCTGAATAGCTAAACTCCCATATTATACAGGATGAATCAGCTAAAACTTGCACCGAAAATATTGTGGAAGTGGAAAGTGTTATTGATGTACGGTTTTCAGGAAACAGATTTCTAGTCAGTGGCTCGTATTTTTAGCCAATCAACGGAGTGTAATAATACTTAGGAAGTTTATGTCTTGTGCAAACACACACTTTTTAAATGGAACAATGCCTTTTCACATTAACAGACTAAAAGTAGGGTAAATTAGAATCTCAGTGGTGTTTGTTGCAGGATCCTAGTGCGAGTCGTTTACGAGATATAGTGTTTTGAAAAGTTTGCACACCGCCAATTGCTTTGCCATCCAACCCGCGTAGTTGCTAAGTACGATGTTGTTGAAACTTCTTGGCACAGCCTAGGGGATGTTTCCAGAATGAGATTTTCACTCTGCAGCGGAGTGTGCGCTGTGGCTAAGCAATGTCTTTGCAATATCTTTCTTTCAGGAGTGCTAGTCTTGCGTGGTTCGCAGGAGAGCTGTAAAGTTTGGAAAGTAGGAGACGAGGTACTGGTGGAAGTAAAGCAGTGAGGACGGGGCGTGAGTCGTGCTTGGGTAGCTCAGTTGGTAGAGCACTTGCCAGCGAAAGGCAAAGGTCCCGAGTTCGAATCTCGGTCCGGCACACAGTTTTTAATCTGCCAGGAAGTTTCGTATCAGCGCACACTCCGCTAAAACCTCATTCTGCCTACGATGTTGTTACTTTTGCTTACAGTGTACCTGTATGTTCCTTGAGTGCATTGCGGCTTCTTTGTCAAATAGTGTGTGGCAGTCCAAGCAGTAGGTCGTGAGTGGATATGGATTTACTAACGCAAAAAAAAAAAACAAAGAAACAAAAAAAACATGCTAATGGAGAGTATAAGAAGAATGCAGTTCGTTCTTGTACGATATGTGCGGCAAGATAACCCAACAGACGTCAACCATTTCGGCAATTACTTGTCAATCTCTTCAACCAATTACGTGATAGGGTAACACCTAGACAACGTAACAGAAGAATGCTGGAAGACGCTCCTCTGCAGACCAAGAGGAACCTGTGGCACTAACATGGTGCCTGTCCAGCCCATAGTGCACGAAGGACTATACCATGTCTACACGAATTGTTTCCACGTCCTAAGCTTGGACGCAGAGAACTTTTACTTTGGCCGGCCGGTTCCTCGGATTTGACGCCTGTAGAATTTTTTCTGTAGGTACAGCTGAAAGACGCTGTCTACAAGGGTAGATCAACTACACGCGATATTATGCAGCGACGTATTACTGCAGTCTGCTCAGGCATCTCCGCTGAAATGCTAGCAGTCGTTCCTTACCAGATCTGGAAGGGTAATTTGCTGCTGCGGGTGGTCATTTTGAATACAACTTGTGATGGTCAATTGTCTCATCAGTGGCCAGAATTCACGTAATCAGTGTATGCACTTGTGTAGTTCTTTATTGTGTGCTACCAAAGGTATTGTACAAGTGTCGGTGCAGAAACTTTTCTAAATACGATATCTCGTAAACGACTGTTCTAGAATCCTGCAACAAACACCACCGAGTTTCTAATTTAGCCTACTTTTAGTCTGTTAATCTTAACAGGTACTGTTCCACTTAAAAATTGTATATTTCTACAAAAAATACACTTTCTAAGTGTTTTTAGAATATGTTGATTGGCTAAGAATACGAGGCCCTGACAACCAATCCATTCCTGGAAAAGATTACATCAACTGCACTTTCCATTTGCGCAATATTTGGGGTGCAAGTTATACGTGCAGATTCAACTTGTTTACAGTTTCTCATTTCTTAATCTAATTCTCTCAGTATCGCCTGATTTAATTCGAATACGTTTCATTATATATGTTTTAGTTTTGATGACGTTCATTTTATAGCCTATTTTTGTGGACACTATCCATCTCGTTTAACTAATATCTCAATTTCTTTGCTGTCTCGGACGGAATTTCAGTGTCATCTCCAGACTTCAAAATCTTAATTTCTTCGCGCTGCACTTTAATTCCCTTTTCAAATTTCTCCTGGGTTACCTTTACTGCTTGCTCGGTTCAACAGATTCAGTGCCATGCGGAAAACGCTACAGCCCTGTCCCACTTCTCAAACAGCTCGTCTTTGAATTCGTTGCTGTCGTCTAAACTGATTGAATAATGTCATCAAATAAGTTACAAGGTGACTACGAACAAAGCAAGGGAAATGAAATGTAGTCTAATTAAATGTGGCGATGGTGAGGGAATGAAATTAGGAAATGAGACACTAGAAGTATATTAGTTTTGATATTTTGGCAGCAAACTATGATCGTGGCGTACGTAGAGCGGACATAAAATGGGAAGTGGCAACAGCAGGAAAACATATCTGAAGGGGAAAAAAAGCTTCTTAACACCTAATACACGCTGATAAGTCAAAACATTGTGGCCACTGTCCACTGCGGCGTTGGGTGCCGTCTGGTAAAGTTGTGGGCACGTGGCGCGGTAACGAAAGCATTTAAGCGGTGCAGATGGGGCGGGGATTCATCCTAGCGAAGATATGGGCTGCAAATGGCGAAATCTATGGAGATAAGAGACCTTGACAGTGGCCGGAGTTTTATTCCGCAGAGTCTGAACAACTACTTCGAGAACGCCGAAGGTGGTCGAATGTATACTTGCTACAGTCGTGAAAGTCTACGGAGAGAGTAGGACAGTTAAAGTACCACTATGCGCTAAATAGCTGTACGTCCACGGTTCTTCAGAGAAGGTGGGGTTCGAAGGTTTGTCTGCCCTGTAAAGTAGGATACATGGTGATCTGTCGCATCTCTGCTGAAAGAGCACAATACTGGTGTTTCGGAGCACACTGTTCATCGTACATTGTTGAACATGGAGCTCCGCAACGGATCACCCCTGCGTGTTCGCATGTTTACCCAACGACATCGTCAATTACGATTGCAGCGGGAAAGGGACCATCGGGATTCAACCGCCGATGAATGGAAACGTGTCGACTCTTCGGAGGAATCACATCTTTGCTACACTAGGTCGCTGGTCGTCTCCACGAACGCCATCGTCGAAGTGAACGGTGGCTCGAAACGTACGCGCTACGGACGCTGGCTGTTGGGAGCACTATCATGCTATGGGAGGCCTTCTCCTGCGCTTGCATGGAACCAGTAGTAGCAATCTAAGGCACGCTGACATCTGCGAACTACCTGTACCACCCCCCCCCCCCCCTTCATCCTCTATGTCTTCCCCGACGGCGATGTCATCTTTCAGCAGTATAATTGTTCTTGTCTCGGAGACAGAACCGTGCTGCAGTGGTTTGAGAAGCACCATAGTGAACTCACGTTGATGTCTCGGCGACCAAATACGGCTGATGTAAATCCTATGGAACCCATCTGGGTCGCTATCGGGCGCCATCACCGAATAAGCATATCAGCGGCCCGTTATTTACACGAATTACATGACTTGTGCATAGACATCTAACGCTACAAACCACCACAAACCTACCAACAAACTTTCGGATCCCTGATACGCAGAATCAGTGATATATTTCGTTCGAAAGACAGGCAAGCTATGAAGCAGGTGGTCATAATGTTTTGCCTGACCAGTGTAAATTTCAGTGATAGGAAGGTGTTTATCTTGAGTGTAGCGTTGTGAGGAAGTGAAACTTGGATGAAAGCCAATTCATAGAAGATGTGGAAGCTCTTGAAACGTGGTGCCGTAGAAGAATGCTGAGGTTTAAGTGGTAGATCCAGTAACTTATGAGGCGGCACTGAATCTAACTACCACAAAAAAAAAAAAAAATAAAAAAAATAAAAAAAAAATAAAAAGAAAAAAAAAGACTCGCGCTTGGTAGATCACATCCTGAAGCGTCAAGGAAGCATCAGTTTGGTGATGGAAAGAGGGAGAGATAGGGGGAGAGAGAGAGAGAGAGAGAGAGAGAGAGAGAGAGAGAGAGAGAGAAGTGGGCAGAAGAAGGGGGCTGGGGGTTGCTAAACTTAGGCTAGGCGCAAATTGAGACGCGTATAGCGCGTGTGGCGCGACGCAGCGCAGCGCGCGTTTTTGTAACATCACAGGTTCAAGTAGGACCGCGCAAATTGCGACGCGACGCGACTGGGACGCGACACGCGCCTGCGCCAGGTCGTGCGGCGTTGTGGTTGAGGCACAGTTTCTCGCGCCGCGCGTCGCGCTTGCCTCGCTGGCACCGTGGGAAATTTGAGGCGGGGAGCGGAAAAGTAGCCCGGCCATGTGCTCACATCGGACGGCTCATATGAGCAGTGGTAATATTGCCCATACGATAAACTTTGCCTTAGTGTGTACTGAATATTATTGCCTTTGGGTAGTATTTCGTTTTTCGCCATTTAAACGCTCCAGCTTTCTTCGTTAGCACGTTATACTTTTCTTTTATGTATATCTGCATAGTTTTGTTTTGTTTTTCTTCTGTCAAGAAAAATGTATACTTCAGTAACTGATGAGCCATTGGCCGCTGGAATTGCACCATATGCCTCCGCGATGTTTTCAGATCGCAAGAATGGACAGAGGGCAGTGAATAAGGAAGCAGGGAATATTATAAAATCATGTGATTAAGAATCAAGGCAGGAAAGTAAAGCAAGGTTATCTTCTCGCTGCCTAGTAAGCTAGCGTATCTGTACGATCTGTTACAAAAATTTAGAAAGGGATAATCTCCGCAGGTGTGATCCCTTTGTGCTTCTGGTAAAAAGCGTCCAAGATCTGAAGTATAGAAGTTTCACTGTGATTACTCTGATATGGATATAATAATGTAATACGACACACTGTACTACATGCATGTGAACAACATATTTCCACTGCAAGCTAGAAACAGTCGAAAAGCAGTCACAAATAACAATATTTTAATTGGTTCGCCGTGATGAGAAAAAGCATTTCAATTGTTGCATGGACATTATCAGCATTAATAAACTAATTATACGACAAGAGGCTACACAAATGAAGAAAATGGTCGGTATTATTACGAAAGTAGAAATATCCTAAAAGAGTGTTATGATTACATATACTTAATTTATTGAAATGTGCTGCTGACAAATGGAGATCTACTTTCATGACAATGTTTTTCGAACTCCATCTCACAAGGCACACATGGCTAGCTTGTGCATTCCTGTCGCGCGCATTATCCTTCGCTGCTGACAATACACTGACCATTGTGTTGTGCGACAGATCAATTGTTTATTTTTCTCAATAACAACTATTTTATTCACGATCACGCATTGTCAGTTTGGCAAGCCCTAGGTGAGTAAACAGTATCTGGCATGTGCCTATCATTCCGCCTGAAGGAACGCTCGTCATTATATTACTACTGCTCAGATCAAGAGAACGAATAAAATCCTTTGCTAAGTTTCCATCCCAGTCGCTCAGTGTTAAAAACACGATGGGTTACGGGGATTCCACTAAAATTCCAACAGAATTGCCAATCTGTTTTTGTGTGAGTTGTTAACCTTTTCTCATTCGAAGAAGCGTCACCATTTATGAGTTAAGACCACATTTCTCTTGGTGACTGGTTTAATTGTACTTCCTTTGTCACAATGTAATTTGCCAAACTCATCTCACAGCAGCTATTGGGACAGAATTCCGAATCGGAGGGCCTCATTAAACAAGTAATTGGCAATCACAGAGCTCAATAGCTTACGAAAAACCTCATTGTATCGGTTTGCAGTAACATAAAAGAAGAAATTTCATGTTTATTTTCATACTAGGAAGCTCTTGTTTCGCTAGCTGTCGATAACTCTTAAAAAAATTACTGTCACTGGAGTGAAATAAATAAAAAAAGAAGTAAAAGTAGTGATATATCGCCATAGATAAGAAAGTTCCGTGTGTTTAATAATTGGCAAAACACTCTCCTCCTTGTGTGCTATCATTCGCCAAACTTTCGTTTCGATGTCTCGAGCGGTTTAGGAGATAAGAGAGATGTTGCGAGTATTTCATTCTCGCGGGCGTGAGATCTGAAGTGAGCGCGCTACATGGGATCCATTTTCTCGAGATCGGAGGCAGATAGAGATCTTCTCCCAAGTCTAAACAAAAATTCAGCATGTTAGCTAAATTTCATACGCAGCAACATATGGTGTAATACGCACCAAACGCAAAATCATAGCGACCCCTAATTTTCGTTGCTAACTTTTTTAGTTTTGCGTAGGGTCTTACTAAAATGTGTAAATTACAATTAGAATGGTCATTAGCGAGGTGATGGGCACTTCGTCACGAAGCTGACATATAACGCTACAAGTAAGCCAAAAATCATATATTTTCAGAGAATAGTTTCTATAAAATCGTTTGAGAAAGATAAGAGGTTGCGCGCGCTTCGGTTCTGTCACCGCAGAGCGTCGCCAGTCGGTGCGTGCGAAGTGTGGTGTACGCGTCGCAATATGCGCTGCACCCGCGTGACCAATGCGGCACGTGCGTGTTGCACTGTAGTGTCGTGTCACGTCACACGTGCTATACGCTTCTCAATTTGCGCCTAGCCACAGAGGCATGCCGAGGCTTGAATATGGTGGGCAGGTACAAATGGAAGTAGGTTGCGGTAGTTACGCAGCGCTGAAGAGGCTTGTTCAGGACAAAATGGCGGGGGAGCTACTTCCCAACAGTCAAATGGCTCTGAGCACTATGGGACTCAACTGCTGTGGTCATAAGTCCCCTAGAACTTAGAACTACTTAAACCTAACTAACCTAAGGACAGCACACAACACCCAGCCATCACGAGGCAGAGAAAATCCCTGACCCCGCCGGGAATCGAACCCGGGAACCCGGGCGTGGGAAGCGAGAACGCTACCGCACGACCACGAGATGCGTCCCAACAGTCTTCGGACTTAAGATTGCAACAACCAAAACAACACTGCGTATCTAGTCATTTCATTTCACGATACAGAACAGTCCTCGGAAAGCCTTCTGCACATACAAACAGTAGCTCGCGATACTCCTTAAAGTCTGACCGTGTGTCGAGTATCTGATGGCTGCTGAAACCACAGGTCACGTGCAGCGAGCAACCTCGCCTCTGCCGTGTCTCGGCCTCTGCAGCGGAACAGGATATTTAAATTGGAGACTGGCAGAACGAGGATACGCCTGGCGTCCTTTTACTTCACTTAGCGTCTGATTCTGGAATTTGGCGGGCACCTGACCGGGAGAAACGGCGATGCTGACACACTTGCGCGCCCTATCGAGTTGCGGGCAGGCGTAACAGGACACAGCAGGGCGGAACGGAGGCACAGGTGTCTCCTTGCACAACGGCGCCAGGTGTCCGCCGCAAGCAGCCACGAACTCTTTTGTTCCTTAAGTTCCTATCGTAACGCGCGCGTGCGTGTGTGTGTGTGTGTGTGTATGTGTGTGTGTGTGTGACCTATTTAATGGCTGCACAACTGCTGCTGTCTCTAAAGCGGAACCAGCTAGCTACCTAACTACCTCTCTCTCTCTCTCTCTCTCTCTCTCTCTCTCTCTCTCTCTCTCATATGTGTATTTTCACAAAGTCTAACAAGAAGACGGCTTATCGCAACTCCTGTTGAACATCGTACTGGCAAAAATAATCGGATGATGGGAAACGCGTGTCATAAGGTGCTGAAATTGGAAAATAGAAGGAAAAAGTCACTTTGCTGATGACATTGCTATATAACAAACAACAAACTAGCGCTTGATAAATTATATGAAATCTCCCTTAAAACCGGACCCCAAATTTCCTACGAAAAATTTCAGTTTAGGACACCAAATCAACTGGAAAATTTCCACTGAACGCACAGCATGGAAAAATCTCACCGATCACTCACATCAAGTACTTAGGACAAACCACCTACCCACATGACCGGACACAGTCTCCAACAAAGAAAGAATATTCAAACTGAAATTGAGTACAAATTTGGAAGCACTACAATAAAAGAGCAATAGCTCCTTATGCAAAACTACGGCACTGCAACACTGTTCTTTACCGGAAGCCTTGTATGCGGCAGAAACCACAGTTATTAGAAGGGTGACAAAAATTCGTGACACACAACATTGAGAAACAACACAGGAAAATCCTGAGAAAAATCTGCGGCGCTGTTCCCCGAGACCATCTGTGCCACACTACCTATAAAGGGAAGCCTATGCCTATGAACAGACAGACAGAACTGTAAATAAATTTAGAAAAAGACGTCTACAGTTCTATGGACACTAATGTAGGACAGATGAAAATAGACTCGCAAAGAAATTTTTAACGTTGTTAATGCAAGCAAATTGAAGAATAATTGGATATAAGAAACACAAGGCGACCTGGAACTACTGAAAATTTCGTAAGAGATTACGGTGGACAGAGAACAGTTGAATAACAAAATAACATACAAGTAACTTGAAGTGTCAATGAAAGAAACATGAAAAAATGGACAGGGGAAGAAAGAAAAAAAAAACAGTGAATTAATGAAGAAAAATGGTTCAAATGGCTCTCAGCACTATGGGACTTAACATCTGAGATCATCAGTCCCCTAGACTTAGAACTACTGAAACCTAACTAACCTAAGGACATCAGACACATCCATGGCCGAGGCAGGATTCGAACCTGCGATCGTTCCGGACTGAAGCGCCTAGAACCGCTCGGTCACACCGGCCGGCCTAGTCATTAGAAATCGTGAGAGCAGAATGTGGCGCTCCGCGGAACTCACGGACTTCGAACGTGGTCAGATTCGGTGTCACTTGTGTCACACGTCAGTACGCGGGATTTTCACACGCCTAATTATCCCTAGATCCACTGGTACCGATGTGATAGTGAAGTGGAAACGTGAAGGGACACGTACAGCACAATAGCGTACAGGCCGACCTCGTCCGTTGGCTGACAAGAGACTGCTTACAGTTGTTAGATTTCGTGGTCGAGCGGCTGCTCGTAAGCCACACATCGCGCCGGTATATACCAAACGACGCCCCGCTTGGTGTAAGGAGCGTAAACATTGGACGATGGAACAGTCGTAAAACGTTTTGTGGAGTGACGACTCGCGGTACACAATATGGCGATCCAAAGGCAGGGTGTGGGTATGGGTATGGGGGACGCCCGGTGAACATCTGCCAGCGTGTGTAGAGCCAGTAGTAAAACTCGGAGGCGGTGATATTACGGTGTGGTCGTATTTTTCATGGAGGGGGCTTGCACCCTTTGTTGTTTTGCGTGGCACTATCATAGCACACGCCTACATTGATGTTTTAAGCACCTTCTTGCTTCCCACTGTTGAAGAGAAATTCGGGGATGGCGATCGCATCTTTCAACACGATCGAGCACCTGTTCATAATGCACGGCCTGTGGCCGAGTGGTTACACGACAATAACATCCCTGTAATGGACTGGCCTGCATATAGTCCTGACCTGAATTCTGCAGAACACCTATGGGACGCCGACTTCGTGCCAGGCCTCGCCGACCGACATCGATACCTCTCCTCAGTGCAGCACTTCGTGAAGAGAGAACTGCCATTCCCCAAGAAACCTTCCAGCACCTGATTGAACGTATGCCTGCGAGAGTGGAAACTGTAAACAAGTTTAAGGGTAAGCCAACACCATATTGAAGTGCAGCATTACCGATGGAGGGCGCCACCAAATTGTAAATCGGTTTATCAGCTGTCTATTTCAGTAACGTTATGACGCGGAGATACCTATACACAATACGCAAGCAATAGTACGTACACAAATGTGGATAGTATATTCGTTTGAACATTACCGAACCCCGAAAAATTGAAATCCTTTTATTAGCACTTACTGTGTATGATAGCGAGTTCCCCGTATCGTTACGAATGTTTATTACAATATACTCAGTGCAGAGAAATTAGAAGAGAAAAAAAATTACAAGTACGCTTCCAGACGACACTGTAATTCTGTTAGGGACCGAAAAGAACTTTCAGTATCAACTGAATGGTACTAAAAAAAAAAGTTACAATATGAATGACAAGGTATGTTGAAAAAGGATAATGGAGTGTACGTGAAGCTGAGGCTTATGATTACCAAATGGGAAGTTGAGAGTAGTAGACGTATTTTGCTGTTGGAGCAGCAAAATAACAGATGCCAGAAGTAAAGAGGATGTAGAAAATGTGTCCATGATTCCAAGAGTACCTAACTGCAAGAGAAAACTAAGCCAATAATGTGGGATGCACCTTCATCCCATACGAGCGAATCTACACACACAACGTACAGAGTGTTCCAGGAGGAGTAGGTCAGTATTTAGGGATATGACACGAACGATCATTCGATGCCAAAAATTCTAGTGAACGTGGTCTCGAAAGTGCATACCTTAAGAGCTGCGCTTCATCTTCGCTACTGTGAAACACTTCACTTCTACCGAACAAGCTCTTAACGTACGCATTTTAGACTCCATGTTTACTAGACTTTTTGCTTCGCATGATCTTTACGGTCATAGCCCCGAAAATTGAGCATTCATGCTGGGACACACCGTATGAGCCTATGTCCGTGGTGTAGTCTGTCTGATCTTTGTCTCATGGTCCATACGCAAGAAATACAGTGGAGACAGCATGAAAGTCCAGCAGTTTCCTCCAGCTACAGGTTCTCTGAATTTACCCAACCAGGTTTCGTGGAACTGTCTATCATCCAAGGATTCTAACTGAAGTTTCCTAGGCATTTATATACGGACTCCACTGGAACAGTACTATAGAGTTGGTCACAGTAGCGATTGATATGAAATTTCCTTTACAGATTCATTGCATTTTCAGAACCCTTCCAACAAATGTAGGACTTCCATTCGCCTTACGTAATACTGATACGTGATCGTCCCATATCAAACCACCGATGTAGAAACTAGATACTACCTGTTTTTATTACTTTGTTACATATATACACATTTTAAGATAGCTGTTAAGTGGAAATTTCTCACAGATTTCCTTAAGATACTCTCTCTCACAACAGCTACGTCAGCTCATAATTTTACAGTCTTGCTGATCCTGACTGAAAAATGTTACGGGACCTATTAGCGCCTATTACTTATCAAGACGCTTCGTTTGATGTGACTTCGTCAGTTGTCGACGACGCGATACGCTGACGAACGTCTGTCGCAAATGGAAATACATGCTCTGTGTAAACGATGTTTCTATACAAGTACTGCAGAACTTGCTTTTGTTAATTTGTTCCGAATATGAAATGTGTGTATACACTGAGACTTGTTAGGACACACGTTTGCAAAGTACTATATTAGGAATAGTTGGTATTCCAAAGTCTATTGAAAAAAGCTTCACGAGACCAACTACTATCCCGTTACGTTGCGGCTGCATGAGGCCTCCACTGTTGACACGAAGGGCTCCCACTAGATATGTTGGAATAAAAGTCTTCCAGGGTTACAATACACTATTACAAAACACTGCCATAAAATAAGTTAGTGATTGCTACACTGCGTTGGAGTGAGACTGAACACAAGGCGCTCTTGGCAAGCCTCTTCACTGTTCTGCCTGTTTTGTACGTATGTGAACATTTGATTGACTGCCAAGCTGGTACTTTTCTCCCTTCTCCTTTAAACATCGACCACAAAGTCATTTTAATCAAGGTATAGATACCAAACGGTATATTAGAGCTACAAATTTTTAACAATTTGTAAAGATGTGGAACAGAACTTTAATGTTTCCCATAATATCAGTTAGTTATATTTGGTTTTATGCAAACCGAAAGAAAAGTAATAACAGAATAATTTCTTTTAACTTTAAGGTCACGAAAGTGATTGACAACTAACCTAAATTCTGCAGAGGTGGCGAATTTGTATATCGGTATTCCAACTCTGGAAGTGGCAAAGACTCTTGTACAATCAATGCCCGACAAACATTCTGTGTGCAGGAATAGGAATGTATTATTCATTTGGTAGTTTCCTAAACAATCCAACTATTCAAAATGAGTACTGTAGTAACTGATTAGTCATCACTACGCACTCCCCCCCTCCCCCTCCTACCTCAATGCGCGTTTTCTAGGCGGGTAGTAAAGGAAAATTCTAAGCTATTGACCTATATGGATAAGTTTATTGAAAAAAATTTTTTGTTTTGCAACCTCTCTCACAGACTGAAGTTATCCGACATCCAGAAGCGGCCCTTTCAGGGCGCCGACTGAAGCAGGATGGGGGGGGTGGCACGGAAGGCTAAGGGGACCGTCCGTCACTAAGTCAATTACGTTTTTTAGTGCTGTATGTGCAACAATACATGCAAATTTTTGTGAATACTAAAACAAAATTAATATGTCAAGAAATAATAGATAACTTAAAGATCAGCAGGGGTGGTCGCAGCCTGGCAGCAGGTAAGACTAGGGTTGTCTGGAATTCGTACTCTGCTTTTATACAAATTGTACAGGTCATTTTAATAAATGGAGAAAGTGCAGCAAACGATCCCTGAGAGAGTAAGGAGCAAGAAAGATAGTACGGACATGTGAGTGCGTTGCCAGGGAGGTACACCCACCTGAAGGTGGAGACAGAAGATTTCACCACGGTGTAGTAGCACCTCACTCTTGGTACCAGCAAAGGCAGGTCTTCGAATAGGGGAGGAAGGCACGCAGAAAGTGCAGGAAATTTGGCATTGTGGAAGGATGACTGGTCGCCAATAATGCCTGTGCAACACATTGAGGCTGAAACGGCGCTGACGGTTCGCTGCCACCATACCGCCAAGATTCTCCGTACCCGATGGGTGGCATATGCCTGGGCTTACAAGAATTCATAATCGAGTCTGGAAGAAATAGCGTGATGAAAATCTCAAACAGATAACGTCAACGAACAAAAGCGTAGATAAAAACTTCCAAGAATACAACGAAAAGCACATCCTGTAACATTCTATGTAACTTATATTCCACTATTCCCTTCATACTCGGTTACGAACCGTCTAGTAAGGTCATCCGAAGACCAGTATCAGTTGCAAAGCTATTTAGAAAAGATTGCTGTATGGTGTGGCAGGTGGCAGTTGACGCTAAGTAACGAAAAGTGTGAGGTGATCCACATGATTTCCAAAAGAAATCCGTTGGAATTCAATTACTCAATAAATAGTACAATTCTCAAGGCTGTCAATTCAACTAAGTACCTGGGTGTTAAAATTACGAACTTCAGTTGGAAAGACCACATAGATAATATTGTGAGGAAGGCGAGCCAAAGGTTGTGTTTCATTGGCAGGACACTTAGAAGATGCAACAAGTCCACTAAAGAGAGTGCTTACACTACACTCGTTCGTCCTCTGTTAGAATATTGCTGCGCGGTGTGGGATCCTTACCAGGTGGGATTGACCGAGGACATCGAAAGGGTGAAAAAAAGGGCAGCTCGTTTTGTGTCATCACGTAATAGGGGAGAGAGTGTGGCAGATATGATACGCGAGTTGGGATGGAAGTCATTAAAGCAAAGACGTTTTCCGTCGCGGCGAGATCTATTTACGAAATTTCAGTCACCAACTTTCTCGTCCGAATGGGAAAATATTTTGTTGAGCCCAACCTACATAGGTAGGAATGATCATCAAAATAAAATAAGAGAAATCAGATCTCGAACAGAAAGGTTTAGGTGTTCGTTTTTCCCGCGCGCTGTTCGGGAGTGGAATGGTAGAGAGATAGTATGATTGTGGTTCGATGAACCCTCTGCAAAGCACTTAAATGTGAATTGCAGAGTAATCATGTAGATGTAGATGAACTATTGTGAGCCCAATTTTATGCTTTTTAGAGTAGTGGTTATTACATACGGTTAAGTAAACTTCTATAAACTTTGAGGATTTTCAACTCATCTAAGGGAAATGACGAATTGCTTACCATCTGAAAAATCGATAGTCTTTTCCTGTCATGGTAGTCGCTACGACCGAAACAGCTAAAAGCCTAAAAGATAATTTGTACAGTTGATGACTAAAACGCAGTTCAAGTTCGTGACAACTATATCGAGTCACCTCAGTGAAATTTTGGAAACTGGAAGAATTCGTGAAAAGCAGCGGAGACTCGGAAAAAATTGATACTTGATCGGGTGAGCAAATGCGAGTGAGGCCTAACCAGCAAACATGACAGAGAGAAACGGTTTCCGGACTTCGATCTTCTTCTTCCTCAGTTTGCGTCACGTGTAAACGTGGCAGAAAATCTCAAACTTGTTGACTGCCTGTAAGATGCGGTGACTGGCAGGGCACAGAGCTAGAGAACAACAGTCCAGCAGCGAACAGCGGCAGAGACAGCCGGGACCTGCAAGTAGGTCGCACCGCACCGCCACGTTCCTAGCCGCTTTCCTCTTGTGGCCGCGGAATCCTAGCGCCTACCCTACCGACGCTTCTCCGGCAGTCACAGGAGGACTACACAACTCACTGCGATCCGAAACGTGTCATGCCTACGTTGTGATCAGTAAAGACATCATTCACCTGCTGTATGACTACTTATGCGACCTAGCCAGCTTAACTACTGATCTATGCATATATCCTGGAATGGTCGATGGCCTCCAACTTGACAGTGCCACACCTTTATTACTACACAACCCTGTTTGTTAGCTCTGTACGCCGGGTTACACAGTGGAGCAGTCAAGGAGCTCTGAGTAAGTAGAGTTTCATACAAACCCTGGCTAAATTAACATTCTATTGCTTATCCTTCACGCCTATATATTTGCAGCCCTCTCGCTAGAAGGCTCCGAACTGTAGCGTGTAACGCAACTGCGTCGACGCGTGGGAAACACGTGCTGTAATCCGAGTTTCGAATTCGAAGAGGTCATTCACACACTGAGCATCCTCTCCTTCAGCATGGCAATGGCAGACCACATACGAACCCAGCGACATCAGTAGTAATTCGACGCCTTGAGTTCCTTGCCATCCACCATCCTTAATACAGTCGCGACATTGCCCCATTCTATTTACATCTGTTTCCGAAACTTATACAACACCTTTAGTATGATAGCGATGAAGAAGAGGTGAGACGTGGTTTCATAAACAAAATCAGACGTTCTAATCACGGTATCAACAAACTGGTCTCTCCTTGGGAGAATACGTTCGTCGTCGGGGTAGAGATGTTGAGGAGTAAGTACGTAGACGTGAGGAGTAAGTACGTAGACGTGAGGAGTAAGTACGTAGACGTGAGGAGTAAGTACGTAGACGTGAGGAGTAAGTACGTAGACGTGAAGAAAAAAGTTGTAGAATGTTAATAACATTTGTTTTATTCACAAGCCTTAAGAGTTTTCGCATTAAAAAATCGGAGGCGATACTTTTCAACGGGCCCTCGTCTACCCGTAATAGCCAGCTGTACGAAGAGCTTTAAATGGGAAGTCTGCAACCAATAAGATACGAATCGAAGCAACGGAAGCCACAATTTCTTATTTCTTCCCAGTATTTACGTCCACGGATTTTCTCCGTAAGCCATTGCAAGTTGCATTCGAATCAGTATTACGGATGTGGTATACTGTTACAATTGCGTAATGGGCAAAGAGGAAGTGACCGTGTTAAGCCTCTGCGCGTGTCCAAATCTCTGGTTTCTTATTCTCTTTATCCCCGCGCCAGGTACACGATGACGCCAAGATAATGGTCGTCTTGTCTTCTTCAGATACACGCTCTCCAAATTTACTCTACAGTGTTTCGCACAAACTACGCTGTCATTCTTCCAAGCATTGCAATTTAAGTTCCCCGAGCATTTCTGTTACCCTTCTCTCTGGGCAACACCAACTTGTTGCATTATCAGCGCGTCTCTGAACTCGTTCGATGCCTGTTGTGACGCCTACTTAATAACGACTCCTAACAATGGAACAGTACGCCAGAATTGCTCGCATTAATGTCTTGCAAATTGTTCGCTTTCTGGCACATCGCATTTTACAGAACGAAGTGTTCTATTCTTCTTCCGTAATACCAATTTTGGTTGCTCGTCTCACTTCATATCACTTTGTGGTTTTTGTGTACAGAGTTAACGTTAATACAACCGACAAACTGCAGAGATGGACTTCCAGTCAGAAGTGGGGGAAAAAGATTCTATGAACATGTGTCCGGAAATGCATCGTTGCCCCAACAGATGGCGCTGACAAATGGAAGTTTGTCTGACCGGGTGCCCGGGTGCCCGTGTGCTCCTTGTGTGTTGCAGCTGTGTGACTGACGCAGCGTACTGTTAACAGCAGAATGGTATTCACACCGGGAACGAGACGAGATGGTATTTGTGTACGGCCAAGCAGATGGAAACGGTCGGGAGGCAGCACGGTTATACCAAAACAAGTACCCTCACAAGCACACAACGTTTCTAGCCCTTTTTAGGCGTCTGTGTGATCATGGGTCCCTTCTGAAAGACGAACGTGCATGGAGGGTACTTGTTTTGGTATAGCCGTGTTTCCTCACGCCGTTTCTATATGCTTGGACACACACACACACACACACACACACACACACACACACACACACACCATCTCGGCTTGTTCGGACCCTTCTGCTGCGTCGATCACGCAGCCTGCAATACACAACGGACACAGGGCACGTGGGCGAAGGAACTTTCAATTGTCAGCGCCATCTTCCGTGGAAACAATGCATTTCCAGACACACGGTCATAGGAACTTTTTTCGCCAATTTTCAGTCAGGAATCTGTCCCCGTAGTTTGTCGGTTTCAGTTATGTTTACCCTGTATATTTTTGTAGTATGTGACATGCTACGTATGATAACTATTTGGTTTTTCTTTTTGTTACTAGCGTTATCTTGCGTTTGTTTGCATTATAAGATAGCTGCCCTTCTTCACATTAACTGGAAATTGCTCTTACTGCGATTAATTATGATCGTATAATGACGATGCTTTCCTGTAGTCACATTTATCTTTAGTGTATATTGTTTCAAGTTTTTTCACATAATTTAACTTGCCTTAGATACTGGTTTCATAGCACGTGCGAATGTCATTCGCCAATAACAGTATCATCTAACTCCTCCACCTGAACAAGCCTCGGAAGTTCCACAGGTACACACTTATAATTATCTAATCATACGAAAATTTTAGTCAGCACATTAGGTAATTTTGGATTTTATTACCGAGAAGTGTATACGGGATGATTATAATTAAAGTTAAACTTTCAAACCGCTGTAGAAATAACACCACTGGTCAGAATGACGTCAAATTGCAACGGAATATTATCGGAGAATGGGGAAAACCTATGGCAGAAGAAAAATAAATAGCTACAAAATGTAGCAATAGATGGCGCTGTAAGCATCATTATTAGTGGTCGACTACAAGTGACAAATGAATCTTACAACAATGCTTAGGGTGTGCGTTTGACGTTCAACAAACTGTACTACTCAGTGTACATGGGTGTACAGATGTGAGCGATACTGCTAGCTATGTAAGCCCATCCACCACGTCAAGGTCATATCACATCGGATGGGAAAAATCGGTTTTTAATTGTCCTGGTGCCAAAAACCGCATAGAAAGCATCATTCCAAATCAAATTATTAATTTCCATGTGACTGGTGCAAAGTATGTTTAATATGCTGTCCATCGTTTTCAACAAGTTGAAATCGAGAAACAGCATGTTCCACAACCGATCGAAGTGTTTCCGGGGTCATGTTCAGAACGTGTTGCGCAATGTGTGCCTTCAATGTAGCTACGTTTGCAGTCGGAACACTGAACACAACATCTTTCAAATAGCGCCACAGGCAGAAGTGACACGCATTAAGACCAGGTGACCGGGGCGGCCAGGATGTAGGGAAATGGGGGCTGTTAGTTGTTACATTTCCAAAATGGCGCTTCAGCAGCTGCTTAACTGGATTGGAAATATGCGAAGGTGCGCCGTCTTGCATAAAAATGATCCCATCCAAACAGTTGGAGAGCTAGAATAGCGTGGTTGCGCAAAAGACACTCGTAGCGCTTACCAGTGACGGTACAGGTAACAAGACCGGAAGCACCTGCCTCTTCGAAAAAAAAATATACTTAACTTTTTGTTCTGCCTTACGGCAGGTCTCGATATGGGGGAGGCCTCGTCAGAGGGGTCCACCGCATGAGCGTTTAGGGAAGTGATTCTAGTGGTGGTTTCCCGTTGCCTTCCACTGGTGATGAAATGATAATGAGGACAACACAACACCCAGCCAGGACTCGATCCCGGGCCCCTTGGCGTGACAGACGGCCGCGCTGACCACTCAGTTATCGGGGCCGACCGAAAAAAAATATGGCCCTATGGTAAATGATACCGCAAACCAGCACCACACAGTGCCCTTTTCAGGGCGAAGTGATACTGGTTGATTTGCACGTGGATCTTCCGTTGCCCATATTGGACAATTCTGTATATATTGACATATCCTTGTGATGGAAGTGGGCTTCGTCTGTCCACAAAATCTTTCACGGTCAATCATTGTCCACTTCCATGTGAACAAGAAATTCTAAAGTAAAGGAAGCAAACGTGCACATGGGTAATTTTGAATATTTCTTAGAATTTTACGCACCGTGCTCCCGGGTATGTCCGATGTTCGGCCAATTCTCAGTGCACTACACGTTTGCACATCACCCCTAGCCTCCTCCTGCGTTGCTGAGGCCACTGCTTCCAGACGTCGAGTCAATTCGTTTCCTCCCTCTACCAAGTTGCACACCAAAAGAAACAGTCTTTCCGAATTTCCGAATCATTTTCGCCAGACCACGGCAGTCATCGGACCAACGCCTTTTTTCAAACCCTTCAGTGTCCGGAACTTCTACAGAGCGACGTATGCACAGTAATCATTCTTCTAATACAGCTTTACACGCAGAGCGCGATCCTGCATTGAGAGTCATGGCGAACATCTCAGACGCCTAAGGAGGAAAAGCCGTGTACCCGGCGTGTTTATATTAATTTCAATGGGTCGTGCGCATGGCATGCGTTTCCATTTATGAATTCTGACACATACAGCGCCATCTATTGATCAATTTTCACGCTATTTTTTCCTCTGCCATATGTTCTCGTCCTCCTCCGATAATATTCCGTTGCAATTTGACGTCATTCTAACCAGTGGTGTTATTTCTAATGCGTTTTGAAAGTTAAACTTTAGTACTAGCGAACCCGGCAATATTTCGCAGTTGCTAAATATGTAGGAGAATTGGTATTCATCCTAAACTCCTCTCTCTCTCTCTCTCTCTCTCTCTCTCCCTCCCTCCCTCCCTGCCTGCCTGCCTGCCTGCCTGCCGCCCCCCTCACCATCACTGTCGCTCTCATCTTCTCCCCTTCCTTTGACCTTTAAGCCTTGTTTATTGTTATCGGAAACATCGGAAAGGTAACACTGATTGGAAACTGAAGTAACATGAAACGAATAGGTAAGCGTGTTAGGACCATTGGTATGTGAGATATCTCTCAAGCTGCTGGATCTTTGTGTGAGTAGCTTCAGTGAGCTCACCGTTTGAATCTAACACTAAGTGCGATTGCAAAGTTTCAGACGATTCAGATTCCGCAATAATACTCTAAAATTAAGCCGATGAACCTCAAATACAAGTTTTCTGCTTTGTTTAAAACCGGCGACGAGGAATAAAACAAAGCAATTGTTCAAAATTACATGCAAAGAGAGAGAATACCTATGGGAGAATCAGTATTTTCTAATAGTTTAGATGCCCTGCTATAGTAGTTCCAGAAAACAAAATCGCAGGATTTAACAGCATGGCACAGCACAATATTTTCTTTCTCGCAGTCGGTTCTAACACCAAACCTGGACATTATCGTTAAAAAAAAAAAATTACTGCCAACGACCGTCCGAATGTTTATTAGAACATCGTGTAAAAATCTGAAGTAAATCGGTCAAGTGTTTGTAAGGTGTGAGCTGTATATGTCAGTGCCCCCACAACACTTCTGTAAGCCGAACACTACGAGCGACGTCGGCATTTGCCGTACAGGAAACGTGACACACAAAAGAGCGTGCCGAGAATGCTGCGCAGTCCTTACGACAATATTTACACCCCGACACGCACTGGTTCAGAGATTGGATTAAATTGTCTGTCCATCCTGTACTATATGCACACACAATAATCACGTCAGGAAAATCTGTTACATGGTTTTCAAAGCAGAGGTTAGAAGAACACACTGTTTTGTTAACAGAATTCAACAACAGTTCTGATCATTGTGGCGTTCTGTAAAATAACAGGTCTTTTTTTCAGATTCTCACAGGTGAGCGACAAGGCTACTTTGAATTTTATGTCTGAAAGAATAATCGTAATGCAAATTCAAAGTAATGCAAAGATAATTATTCAGTGTTTAACTTTCGCGTTAAAAAACATTATCTCCTGGTGAAACGGTTTATGATTTTTACTATGAAGCGAAGACGCTTCATAGTGTACTAAATACACGCGGAAGCACACAGACACCGCAAAATCATTGATGAGCTGTGAACTTAGTGCCCGTGGCACTGTTGAAACAAGTTTCAAGCAAATTTTGTGTAAGGCAGTAAAATAAATCAATTTTATTACATTTTTTACGCAACTTTTTCACTCTCCCTCCACACTTACGCACAAGCACACACACAGAAAGCAAGAAATAGCGCTAGCTCACTCTATTGTCAGAAATATATGTAATAGGAAACAAATCGTCTAGTTTATTTCCAGAATCAATTCCACCTGATTAAGATTGGCGGAAGTTCCTAAAAGAAACACACACGCCCCTGTGGAGAGGAGATACTGTAATATTTTGCAAGTCGTCTTTTGTCGCATTTACATTTTCCGCGAGATGTTAACTGTTTTACAGGGAGTTTATTACGATATTGTGAGATGTTCACGGGAGGAAGTTGAAGTACATACATTAGTATTTACACAATTTGAGTGATAGCTACGCGTCACTCGTGCTTATCAAACTTAACATGTATGCGTTATCGTTTTGCGCGAGCAGTCTCAATTACACGCAATGCCCTATCTTCTAAATATAGATTGAGGTCAACAGCAGCAACCTACTTTCCGAAGTGCAGCTTCGCGCAAAATCTTCGTGACATCCGAAACTTTCGTGTCTTATTTTCCCCACGTATTTTCAATTCTGACAGTAAGTACAAACTTTTTTTAACAAATAAATCTACGCGTAATTTACTACATCTCTAAATTTGCAAATAAATAAAAGATCGTTGTGAGTGCGAAGAAATTTGCAAGCTCTTTTGCACAAGAACATGTTAAATAAATAAGTTATAAATACGTATGTATGGTCTAGCTACTTACATGAACTGAGTGTCGCTCAAACTCCGAGACTTCCGTTGCTTTCACAACATGAACGATACATACAATAATTTTAAATTATTCCAAATGAGACTATGCTAAAAACAAACTCGATCAATTTACATGTCAAAGAATACTACACGGAAAAGATATCACAGAGAGACTGTATCTCTGAAAAAAAAAAACAGCTTAGCAGTTCATCCGCAACAAATGATGAAAAATTAAAGTGCATTTTCTCTTTATGACAACAGACTTACGTTATTTAATGTAGGCAACGATGAACAAACACATAATGCCGTATAAGTATACTGGAACAGTACTCGAGCAACAAAAGTGAGCTTTGCTTGTGAACATTTCACAAACCTTATTAGAATAACAACAAGGCAGCAGAACTTTCATTAGCGTTTTGATGACTCGCTTGGAGAATGAAATGTGGAACTTTTCGCACATTTGCTGGTACGCTCACGTTCCTTAAGATAACAGCAACTCACTGAACAGGATCACGAGAGTCCTAGTTTCATTATAGGTTTTGCTACTTTTGAGATGCTGCGCAGAGGAAAAGATATCTTCGTCATACAAACCTGTACAAAATCCCTATGTATGAGATACATACCCTAAGTGTAGGGCAGCAACTGTTCGAAACCTATATAGACATTCTGTTGGCAATTTACGTTTCCACTTTTGATGACATGTAAATAAGATAAACTTCTGTTAGAGGGCTACACATAACCATTAAAAATTACGTTACAAGCTCTCCTTGACAAGGAAGGTACGAAATGAGGTGACATATTGTATGTAAGAGTTTGCCTAGCGTATTATTTGAAAATGATTGTGTACCAATAAACATGAGAAATGAACTTATTGCATATTGTTGGTGGCGTCAACAGCCATAAATTCGTTGTGGGTTACTTTATTCAAAAAGTACCGTTACCAGTTTCGAATTTATACAGTTCATCATCATCAGACAGCTCTCCTGATTTCGTCGAAACACGTTACGTTGGATTATTGGTGAGTTGCCCTAGGATAAACAGTTCACATTTACAAACGTGTAAGCCGGCAGCTGTGGCCGAGCGGTTCTAGGCGCTTCAGTCCGCAACCACGCGGCTGCTGCGGTCGCAGGTTCGAATCCTGCCTCGGGCATGGATGTGTGTGATGCTCTTAGGTTAAGTCAGGTTTAAGTAGTTCTACGTCAAGGGGACTACTGACATCAGATGTTAAGTCCCATAGTGCTTAGAGCCATTTGAGCCATACAAACAAGTAATACACATGGCTGCGCTACAGACTTGTGTTGCACTGCAACCTACAGCAAATGTCCGCCTGGAACTTATGTTTTTACAGCATTCCCGCAACCATGCAGTTTTTATATTTTCAAACGCCCGTTGGTTTTAATTATTAAGGACTTTCTCTGTGCCACAAAACTAATTACTTATTCGCATCAAGTGTTTCGACGCTTACGAAACTGTATGTACATGACACTATACATTAAGAAATTTTAATGTACTGTCGTCAGCACTGTTCAAAGAGCACACGAGGTTTTTAAATCCTTTTTTAACATTATCTGTTCCTCTACCAACGTACTTCATAAGTTTGTAACGCTGTAATTTACCAAATTTCCATTTATTTCTCTGTATTTAACGCCTAGCATTTACTATAAAATGCATTTCGAATTTATTATGACACTAATGTATGTTTCCTTTCCCGAAATGCCGTAAGTTTGTAATGTATCCTTACACAGCAGCATCTTTGACACTGATGTACTTTGTAACAACCCCGTATTTGTTTTTGTGTGTTTTAAGTCAGTCAAAACACATGGAGTGGATTAGTAAATTGTTTTCAGGCCCATCTTAATAATGAAAATCAACGAGTTAGAGTGCGAAAATAATACAAACTATACGAATATATATCGTTGGAGAAAACGTATAAAAATAAATGTTCTATGTGGATATCTGACGTAAGTTTCATGCAAGGTAAGTCCGTAGGACAACGATTTTTATTAGACGTTCGTAGCCGTGAATTACTGTTTATGGTAGGGCAACTCACCTACAAACTAACATAACGTGTTTTGACTAAAGCCTGAAAGCTGTCTGATGATATACTGGGTTAATTCGAAACCGATACCGGTACATTTTAAATAAACTTCCATAAAACCAATTTGTGGTTTGTTGCTCTTGCACGCCATCAACAATCTGTATCATGTAACTGCAAAGGCGTCCCATCACGTCTCGAGAAACTGCGTAACAATGCTTTCACGAAGTGTTCGCACGTATAGTACCTATGTTGGAAATACTGTCCAACTTGAGGAGAAATACTGCCCACTGGACGCCATTTTTGCGATTCGCAACCGAAGAAAACGGGCCTTCATAAAAGCTACAGCTGTCCTCATTTCACAGTTTATGCGCCTCTGGAACGCCCCGTGCGCGCGCGCGCTGTTCTGTTTTCATAATCTTCTTCACTGAGCCCATTGACCCCACAACCAGCAGTACTAAAGATCGCGCTATAGTATTTATGCGCTTAATTTCTTAATCAGTTCGTGTTGTTTTGTTCAGGAGTTTGATGCTTTACTTGCAAATGACTTGCACGTCTGCATATACTTTCAACTTTTTATCGATGATTTTACCAGAGTATCTACAATCTTTCACTCTCTTTATGTGTTACTTATTCTCAATGCGGGAGTTTTTCACTCTAGATAGCACTAATATTCTGAATCTCTGAGAACAAATATGCCGTTGGCTGCACATGATAATATTAATTAGTAATTTATTTCTGGTGCTTCGTCGGATTGTCTGCGCTGTAATCTCCAAACCTGTAATAGAAATAGCCTATCTGGGACGATGCATCTGCTTCAGTCTACTCAGCATGTGGTAGCCTATGATCCATTTTTGTCACTCACTGTGCCTATGATGTAATTATTGGCTGTGGTGTAGACGATAAGGTGTTGGTGCTGATGATTCACTACATCTTCTGGATGTTTCCTTCCTGACACGGTGTTGCAGACCATGATAACTGTCAGGTTGCTGCGAAGAGCTTTCAGCGCATTATAAACAGAGCACGCGCGAACGCGAACACAGTGTCTGAAGATGTGGGATTAACGATCTCAGATTGATGGTGAAATGAATAAACGATGTTGTGGCAGAGGTAAATGCTTATTTACTGCATATAACTACTACCACGAGCAGGTCACAACATGTACTGTATAAGCGTATTCTAACTTGGATTCACGCTACGCTAGGTATGGTATACCCTTGCCTTCTTCCGTGCCTGGAACTGACGCATCCAGTCAGCTACTGTGGACTCTGAACAACGGTTTTAACTTGACATTTTTCTCATGTTAAGAACATTGCCACACGTGAAAGAAGCCGTAAGTGACAAATAAATCTTATGTTGACAGATGACTGACAAAGGAAGACTTTAGATTTTTAGTGTGACACCCACTGCGAAGGCAAAACCGCGTGTTTCCGAGCAAGGATACTGAAACAGTTAGGGCAGAAAACGTTAAATTTATTGCCTTATTCATAATCCTATCCTCTGGAGCTCTTGGAAAATGTCTACTTATCAAAAATGTTATGTGCCTGTCAGAATCTTAACTCCTCAATATCGTGCCCATACCATCAATTTTTCTTCTTCAGCGGTTGCAGAACGGCCTGAACTTGTCTACTTCGTAGCATACCTATCTTACTCCGTTCAGTGCTTTAAGACGGACGCAACAGATACGAAACTTACCGGATTATCCGCCACGCTAACATAGACGTCTTTTATTGGTTATTATTCAGGACGCGCAGGGCGCTCTCTCAACAGCCTATTGTGTCCTGTTGAGCATACACTGTGCTGCAAGTAGGTCTGCTCTCCACTGACCTCTGGGAAAGTGGCAGAGGCCATCACGTCTCTTCTCTGTGACCAGACATTTAAGCTCGTTGAGCTGACGACTGTCCCTTTGTCACCAAGTACGACACCAATTGCGCTTATTCCACACAGCGATCGTTAACACACACAGCTGCGACCTGTCGCACCGTATGCGAGTTTTAAAAATTCCGTCCGCGCAGGCGATCAGAAATCGTCCTATAACAGAGGGATTGTGAGCCCCGTTCACTACCAGATTTTTCTGTGCTTTCACTGAATATGGCACGGTTGTTCCTTTGATCTGTGATCGTTATTTGTCGAGCCTAAATCGTCACGCTGCCATATATTGCTCTTTCATGCACTTTCATGCACTTCAGGAGATGTTACAAATACGCGGCTGTCTGCGGCAGTTTTGTATCCAATTGTGAAATGATTTCTATACAGGCAATATCGTCTTTCTGAAGAAGATAAAGCCGGCCGCGGTGGTCTCGCGGTTCTAGGCGCGCAGTCCGGAACCGTGCGATTGCTACGGTCGCAGGTTCGAATCCTGCCTCGGGCATGGATGTGTGTGATGTCCTTAGGTTAGTTAGGTTTAAGTAGTTCTAAGTTCTAGGGGACTGATAACCACAGCAGTTGAGTCCCATAGTGCTCAGAGCCATTTGAACCATTTTTTGAAGAAGATAAAATTACGAATCGTGTAAACCGCCTTTCAACAGTAGTGCAGAATTGAGCTGTATTTCAGGCGATGACAGCGAAAATTTAGAAGACAGACCACGATTTTATTAGTGACAATTACGACTGCATTGCGCACCGCTAACTGACCGTTGTCAGACCCTGCAGAACAATTACAAGTATCCTAGAATAGGAGAACTTATTGAATCTATGAAGCTCAGGTTTCCCAATTATGTTCATATCAAGTTTGAACTAGTGTGTGGTCGTACCGACCACCACATTTAATACCTGTTCATCAAATTCAACTAGCAGTGAGTGCCATGCCCTTTCGTCTCTAAACACTTGTATATCCGAATGTAGTCTGTAACTACGAGTGGATATACTGCATGATAGCATGTACAGTGTGGTTATTTTAAGATCAGTAGTACGAACGCATGGGTCACATATGAATCAGTGTGCAGTGGTATCCTCACCAACAGAGGGGAGCAGCCAGTGACGCAACGGCAGTGAGAGTAGTTTTATAGTTCTCTTTACTCACAGTCACGCTAATAGCGTGGCTGCACCAGTACAGCAACTGTCAAACGTTCACCAATTCCGTGTGAATAAATATTTACTAGGTGAGTGTGTGTTGTGAAAAATAACGAGTAGAAGAGACCAACTGTTTATCGAAAAGTTACAAAACAAACATTTCAGATTTTAGTTCTTGTTGCTGAATATCGTGATGGTGAGTCTCGTGCAACGTGGAATTCTCTCTTATTTCATATGTCGTACAGGGCAAAGAGCAATCCAGCGTCATAGACAATTGACGCGATTATTCCGCCAAAAATTAAAAATGAAACTGAACCAAACTATGCAGAGTCGGTTCAGCTGAACAACGAACACTGTACACTCGTATCACAACCGTACTCCACAGCAATGGTAATTAGACGTCTTTTAGACATCTTTTTGATCGTCTCCAAACGCTACTTAGATTGCTTTGTAGACATTTGTTGTGTTTTTATGCACTGAGGAAATGTGCTATCATCAGGCAAGTAAAGGCCACGAACTGCGAGAGAGTATATGAAGTATTTTTCTGCAACGTATTACAGCAAAAACTTATGATCTAAGTTCGCGTCTAATTACAACACTGTCTCTAGCGTCCAGTGTTTAATTTTATTTAAATACTGCAATAATTTGGAGAGAGATTAGAATTAAGGGAGGAGGGAAAAAACTTTGCAATGTAGTATTGTCAGACATGGCTAAAGGTTTTGGAAACGCAGTTGAGCGGAATGGGTAGTGTATTGAAAAGAGATCATAAAACGAACATGGTCACTTGTTACCATAGAACAATGTTGAAAATGAGATGGATTGATCAAACTCCTAATGAAAAAGCACTGAATCTAACAGAGGGAAACTTTGTTAAAGGAGGCGTCATTTGACAGGGCACATACTTAACGACAATGAATCCTAAATATTTTCAACATTTCGCGGTCCTGTCAGCAACTGCATAAATATTAATTTTAATTGCCAACAGCAAACGGTGCAACTGAGGCTGTTGGTTATTAAAATTAACAATGAATCCTCATTTAAATAATGAAATAAAGTCTCCTGGGTGGGGTGTTGGGGAATTTTCGATGGAGACCATGGCTTGAATACTAATCAGGTTCAAAATGTGTGGATTGCCTTAGTTTTACGAAGATGAAGAGGCCTGCATGGAACAGACCAGCATGGAGAGATGCATCAAACCTGTCTTCGGATTGAAGACCACAAAAAATTACAGCTGGTCATCAAGCAGATATCTAAGAAAAGGTATAATGGAAAGTGATATAAAACGAGATTATATTGCAGTGGAGGTAAAAGCCTGCAGTCGACTGTTTCACGGTATCACGTATATCGTGTACGTCTGTAAGAGAAATTTTAACGTACTTGAAACATCAGGAACCACATTTATGCAGTTTTTCCCAAGTCGCCACCTCCATATTTTTAGAGGTGATAAACTTCTGAGCACTATACTTTGTTTACACTACGCTCAGCGGATGGTCGTCTACTGCAGTGCACATCCAACGGGTGTCATTACGCTACCTGAGAGAGGACCTACTGCAGGTGTTTTCTTGTTGATCAAGAGCAAATAGTACAAAACGCACGCTAAAGCATTGAAATTCGCGCCGTCTCCTTGCGAACTGTCGTGATAAATGTTTAACACACAGCTTTTTTGTTTCAGTTCTTCATCGTTCTGTGCCCCGCCAGTCGTCGACTTTCCATTTGTATGTTCCTTCGTGTTCCTCGGTGAAACAAGTGCCTCCTCAAAAGAGGCGGGAAGCGTACTATATCTAACGTTATTGAGAACCATTTACACACACACAAAAACAATCCGTCGCCACCATACGGCTGGGTTTATCTGAGTCTCAGTTTTCTTGTTCGACTGTTAAAATGTGGTCACGCTGCAGCTAAAGCCTAATCCTAACTTAGTGCAGCGCTATCGGAGCGGAGGAACACCACGCCGCCGTCGTAGTCTGAATACACTGTCAGCTGAGCCAGGCAGCCGCCACATTTTTGAACTAGTCTAGAGATCATGGATCCCATACAGGCCACACTGGCACGCGTCTTTATGCCGGCCGAATCTGTCGCGTCGAAAGGGACGTAGCAAGCACGGGGGAAAGAGTTATGTAAACAAGTAGAAAGTGTGGACAACCAAAACCAGACTGGACACTGGACAATATAGGACCGCAAAGTGCGAGCAGCGAGACTGCAGCATAGACGTACCATTACAACCGTGGGCCATAGCACTTGACAGGACGTGGTTTGCATTCCGCGGCAAGGACGAGCCAAATCAAGTAACTTACGTGGAGAAATAACGAAGTGTTGGCTTCCGTATTGCGACGAACAAAGTACAGCTGTCATCCCTCGTCCCTACCAGAACTCACATTCTCACTATACTTAATTACAATAGTAGACAGTGACGAATCGTTTCGGTACATTGTGTTGCAATTGCTTGTAGCACAGTACGTGGCGAAGCAGTGGCTGGACCATGCCAAGTACCACTTACGACTGCTCGTCTGATAATGAAATTTACACTTTAAGTCGAGGGCAAATAATCAGTAGGATAAATATGTGAATGTGTGTGTGTGTGGTGTTCCCACGCAACGCATCACATACGGCAGTCGCCTATTTACGGGGACGACGCATTGTTCCCCCTGCTCTTCTTCTTCTTCTTCTTGTGTACAAGTAAAATGTTCCGAAAACAGTCATCTATACCATACAGCCTACAAATTCAAAGGTCTGGGCTCTGATCTTCAGCTGGCCCATTCCGTCACCTTCTTTCACCTCAGTGATGGAAGGTGTGAATAACGCCTCCTGGGCCAGAGTCCAGGTTAACTGGTAGGTCGCCCTATAGTCGGCTGGATGAGTTCTTTCACAGATCGAAGGAAGATGGGGGTTTAACGTCCAGTCGACGAAGAAGTCGTTAGAGACGGATCACTAACTCGGTTTAGCGGAAATCGGGCCTGTCGTCTTCAGATGAAACATTCCGACATTTGTATCTGGATGGCCGCACGAGGATTTCAACAGACGTCCTCTCGACTGCGCCAGCTTGCTCAATAGAGGAAGCGAAGGGAAGGGCAAACCATCTCCAGCCGAACCATGTACAGTAATGTACAAACATAATGTTCAAACTAAACCAATTCAGGACAGTTTAACCTTCACAGCTCAGAGCTTCCGTAGGATGTAAAACGATTCGCTCAGTGATCCTTGTGTAGAATTTCCTCCGTGTTTGTAATATTTGTTCACAATGTCATGAACCAGAAACCGCTAGTTTAGGGCCGACCGAAGTCGGTCCACGTCGGCCTGTTAATGTTTTGTGTGCGGCATCAGCCAAGACTGGCGATCTAACAATACAATAATCGTGTGCCGTGCTGTGTCAAACCAGTAAGAACTTATCTCAGCAATGTGTGACGATAGCGCGGTTTGTCTCCTGCCACGCCACCCCCCCCCCCCCCACACACACACATTATATATATATATACACAGTTTCACCCTTCGCTGATGAGATGCTCTGAGCTGATGTGTGGAGATTGCCTCCCTTACCACCCCACCCCCCCACCCCCCTTTCCCATGCACCTGAGAATTCTTTCAGGGCGTTGTAAACAAACTTTAGTTGAGTTTTAAGTGGGAGAATTGATATTCCAGTGCTGTAGTGTTGGCAAGGAACTGATATATTGTTGGCAACAGAACTCATTTTGTTGTAAGGAGACACGTCCATGCTAGAGCTATAGGGAGAAGTTAAATTTTTCTCCCACTCCGACAGCTGTAGCAGAGAGAGAGAGAGAGAGAGAGAGAGAGAGAAGGCTGCGCCTTGCAGCGGACAGTAGGACGAACTTCTTTCTATCTGAAGGTGACGGAGTCAATTATCAATAAAGGGAAAATAAATCGTAGCCGTCGGCTTCACTTAAATGCTCTGCTCTGAAGCAATCTGACATCAGCCCGACAAACCCAGGACGCAGTATCCTCTGCGCACGTTCTAACTGATGCAGGTACCGAGCTGAATTGTGGCAAGACACGGAAACATCATTTACACTGTTTTTTTTTTGGCAAAGCGAAGTGTTCATTATAAACAAAATTTTGCAAAATATGCGCAGTACTTGTGTACGCTTTCCAATAAGTCATGGGAGCGCAAAAGAAAACGGACGTACCAAAGCGAAACTTAAGTAACAGCAAATGTGTGAGCTTAATAGCTTGTCTCTCGTCCGTCGGCCTTCATAATTTAATATACGAGGTGCGGCTAGAAAAAAACCGGACTGATGCTGGAAAAAACATTTATTTACAATTATTTACAATTTCATGTTATCTCCTTCAATGTACTCTCCTCCTCGGTCTCTACACCGCTCCATACAAATTTTCCACTGTTCATAGCAATGCTGCAGATCATTTTCGGTAAGTCCATACATTACTTCCGTCGCTTTTTCTTTTACTGCTTCAACAGTCTCAAATCTAGTTCCTTTCAAAGCTGACTTGACTTTAGGGAAAGGAAAAAAGTCACAGGGAGCCAAATCAGGTGAGTAGGGTGGATGATCTAAGATGGGAATGTTGTGTTTTGCCAAAAACGTCTTCACTGACAACGCACTGTGAGCTGGGGCATTGTCTTGGTGAAGGATCCATGACTTTTTTCTCCACAAATCGTTCCGTTTTCTCCGTATTCGCTCACGTAGGGTAGCCAGGACGCTAATGTAGTAATGCTGATTCACTGTTTATCCCTCTGGTACCCAATCAATGTGCACAATCCCTTTGATGTAAAAAAAAAACAATCATCATTGCCTTGAATTTCGATTTTGACATTCGTGCTTTTTTTTTTGTCGTGGAGAACCAGGAGTTTTCCAATGCATCGATTGGCATTTAGTTTCGGGATCGTTAGTAAAAAACCACGATTCATCGCAAGTAATAACATTTTGTAAGAAGGTGGGATCACTTTCAATGTTTTCCAGGATGTCAGAACAAATCATTCTTCGGCGTTCCTTCTGTTCAATTGTGAGACACTTTGGAACCATTTTTGAACACACTTTGTTCATGTTGAAACTTTCATGAAGAATCTGCCTAACACTTTCCTTGTCAACTCCTGTTAACTCAGACACTGCTCTGATTGTTAAACGGCGATCTTGTCGAACAAGTTTACCGATTTTTTCAATGTTTGCATCAGTTTTTGCTGACAATGGTCTCCCAGTGCGAGTGTCATCACTGGTGTCTTCGCGGCCATCTTTAAATCGTTTAAACCACTCAAACACTTGTGTTCGCGATAAACAATCATCGCCGTACACTTGTAACATTACAAACGTTTCACTTGCAGATTTTCCTAGTTTGAAACAAAATTTGATGTTAACACGCTGTTCTTTCTGTACACTCAACATTTTCCGACGCACAGACAAAACGTCAACTACTTAAAACAGACGCCACGGGCAGACTGAGTGCAGGAGGCAGATGAAACTCGAGCAGTAGGCGGAGCGAGAGTCACGTGACAGGCCACGCGACTTTCAGCCTTATTGCATTCGTTTTATTGTTTCACCAGTACTAGTCCGGTTTTTTTCTAGCCACACCTCGTATTATTATTGTTATTATTTTTTGATTGTTGCCGACTTACGCGGTGGGCCTTAATAAAAATGATATTTCATTTAATTTGGATTTTACGATTAAATGCTTTCCTGAAGTTCTCCTTTTTAACAATATTAGGCCGGCCGCAAGATGAGACGCAGGTCCGTGACGTGACGCAGGGTGGCTCACGGTGAGTTTCTGCGAACCACACAGTTGAATGGGGCAGCGCACGTTAGAGCGCAGCGTGACGTGGCGCAGTTCCTGCGCGTGGTGACCCTGCGGAGCGCAGTTTCCTGTACGCAGTTTCCTGCGAGGCTCACGGTGATTCTGGCTGTTCGCGTTCAGCGTTTCGTAGTTCGGAATGGAGGAGAAGCTAATTGAAGCCGTACGTGTTCGCAAAGTACTGTATGATACAAGCCATGAAGATTATTTGAAAACGAAGCTGAAAGCTGAGAAGTGGGAGGAAGTGGCCAAGGAAACGGACATACGAAGTGGTAAGTTGCATTGTAATTCATTGTTAACATTTTACATGAACATAGAGCCCATCACAAAGACTTTTACTACAATTAACATGTACCAAGGTATTGTTTCACAAAATAGAAGGATGACATAAATGTTATGAATTAATTTATATATTTATTTATATATTTGAAACATTATGTCGTAGCACTGTAACTGTATAGATATTCTTAGTTTCTCAGTACTTTCCTTTAAAAACACTTTCCCTTTGCCAAGGAACCATTCCTGTAGTGTTGAAGTATGTAGTGAAGTTCTGTCGAATTGTGAAAGCTTTCTGTGAACATCGTGTTACATTTGATTGTAATAATGGTCGCATTTGATCCTCTGGCATATCTTCCATAGTGTCGTCTCCACATATTTCAGCTTTAGAAGTAATTAAATAGTTGTGCAACACACAAGCTGCTTTGACAACACTGATAACACTTTCTACTTTAATTTCAAATGGTACTCGAAAAACTCGAAAACGCGAAGCAAGTATACCAAAAGCGCACTCTACCGTTTGGCGTGCTCTTGACAGTCTATAGTTGAACACTTTGTTTTCATAATTGTCAGTGACGCTTCGTTTAGGATAAGGCCGCATCAAATGCTCACATAAAGGGAACGCCTCATCTCCTACAAATACGAAAGGGATTGCCTCCTGTATTTGTGGTAGTGCTGCAGGTGACGGAAGCTGTAAAGTGCGTTTCACCATTCTTTTCGCCAAAACGCTTGTGTTGAAAACGCTTCCATCACTGAACCTCCCTTGTGACCCAACATCAACTGTAGTGAATTTATACTCGTAGTCTACGGTAGCCATTAGCACGATGGAGAAAGTGTGTTTATAATTGAAATAGGAGGATCCAGTTTTACGAGGTTTTCTTATTACTACATGTTTCCCATCGATGGCGCCTATACAGTGTGGGAATTGCCATCTTCGTTGGAAACCAGCTGCGATTGATTCCCACTGTTCTTTTGTGGGTTCTGGCATAAATATTGGTTGCATTACTTTCCATACAGCTTGAGATACTTCTGATACGATGTTAGAGACCGTTCGTTCTCCCATTCTGTAGCTGTAAGCAATAGTTCTGTATGTGTTTCCTGTCGCCAAATACCTAGAACGTAAAAGAAAAAAATTAAAAAAGGAATGATAAATTTGTAGCTGTATTTTTTTACGTTTGTAATTAAAAAGTGAATAATTGACATAGCGAAATTCTCATTTGACGCGGTTGTTGCAGGTGTTGAAGCGAAGGCGTTGTGGGAGAAATTGAGACATTCGCTGAGAGATGCTCTCAGAAGACAGCAAAAATCCATGAAAAGTGGGGCACCGGCTGAATCGGTTAAAGAATGGAAATTTCAAAAGCAGATGGGTTTTCTACAACCATATATGGCCAATAAAGCACGAGAGGGGAACCTTATCGAATGCAATGACGATAGTGAAACAACACCACAAACTTTTGCCACTGATAGTCCAACTGATGTAGTCGACGAGGGTGAGGAATCACTGAACATGCAGCAGGGAATCACAAGTGCTCGGGACGATCTTCAGTCACGGGCACTTCCTGAAATTTCACCCCCGCCAGAAGAACCGACATCAGCAAAAAAAATTAAGAAAGACACTATTGCTGGATTACTCAAACGAAGCATTGAACAACATGAAGAACGAAGAAAATCGAGATCAGAGGAAAGAAGAAATCTGTTGGCACAAACGAGTGCTCCAAGTGATCCTCTGTACCACTTCTTCATGTCAATGTACCAGATGACCAGACGCATGCCACCGTCATCTCAGTATGTCGTCAGAAATGACATTTTCCGAGTGGTTACAGAAATGGAGGCCTCGTTGCTGAACATTCCCGTGAGATCTCCACAGTCCAACACAGTTCAGCGGCCATCATCACCGTACAGTAACCAAACCCTCAGTCCATCCTACACTAGTTCAACTCCATCCCAGTCCTTACAATCCAACAGTCCCTCGCTTACAACAGAAGATAATTGTGAGTTTCAACAAAGCAATTTGCTCACATTTATTAATAATTTCTCTGAAAACTGATTTTTAGTAAAAACTTTGCTATTCACATTTGATGTACAGAGTGAATTTATGTGCTATTACAGAACATTTTGGCCATTTCAATATTATTTATGTTTATTCAATAAAGCGTTCATTCAATAAAGTGTTTCGCACATTAATGGCTATACACAAACCAACTCAAATTTTTAATTTTATAGTGCGTTTAAAATTACTTGCGACTTTTGACAGGTCGGCGTTGAGCGAGTGGAGGGGTTGTCGGTCTTAGGAAACATTGTTGCTTCAAAGGATCCGCCACTGTGGCGGCGTGGTCCGCATAACTCACATTGTTACTTCAAAGGAACCGCCGTTGTTGCGGCGTGGTTAGCATCAGCTGGTGTAGCGGCAGCACGGGGCGACAAAGAATCCGTCAAACGTCGCAAGTAATTTTAAACGCACTATAGAGATATAGATATAGGTTAATCATAATAGCTTACCTTAAAAACACAGCTAGTTTCTCCTCGGTTCCAATCGGCCTTGTAGCGTTGCATCCCTCTCTGTCAATTTCATTCTTGATGAGACCATGCACTTCTTGGAATTGATCACGATTTAATCTAAAATAGTTCGTGAATTTTTCATCATCAAATTCCTTAGTTAAAGCGAATTCCCCATGACTTAGTCTTCTTTTCATGTATGCACTTTTTTCTGCTTTTTGTTTCATCAAAGCGATGTAACACACTGTTTCGAATTCGAACTCAGAATCGGAATCCGATTCTGAACTTAAATCTATTAACATAGCAGAAGTAGTCGCCATCTCTGCCAGAGCCGAAGTTCCGCAGCAAACTGCGTATTGAAACTGCGATCCAACTTGCGGTGATTGTCGCCGTGACTCACGCCGCCGTGAGAAATTTGGCGTGAGCCACCCTGCGTCACGTCACGGACCTGCGTCTCATCTTGCGGCCGGCTTTAGTTTCAAATTATTTGTTACGTTAATGAATGTTAGACTCGCTGAATCTTAAAACATGAGCATATGAGCTGAACAATGTAATAAACTTTTCATATTAATTTCCTCGGCTAGTCAGCTCACTTTAAAGCAAAAGATCTTTAGTTATTAATTACAATTGCGGCCCACAAACGCGCGAGAGTATTTTTTCTTACCTCCGTTAACCATTGCCACGTAGTCGGAGAGACCTGGCTCTGGCTGTCGGCTATTGTACTGAAAATATGAATCTTGAAGCTACGTATTTCTGCAACTTCGTTCGGCTGTGGAGAAAAATTAATATTATGTTAATAGCGGGCGAGTATTTCGCTTCCGCTAATTTTTCGTAAGTTAATATCGCCACGTAATGGCGTCGTTGGCTGCACCGGCCGCTGCGATGTTGTTGTTGTTGTGGTCTTCAGTCCTGAGACTGGTTTGATGCAGCTCTCCATGCTACTCTATCCTGTGCAAGCTTCTTCATCTCCCAGTACCTACTGCAACCTACATCCTTCTGAATCTGCTTAGTGTATTCATCTCTTGGTCTCCCCCTACGATTTTGACCCTCCACGCTGCCCTCCAATACTAAATTGGTGATCCCTTGATGCCTCAGAACACGTCCTACCAACCGATCCCTTCTTCTGGTCAAGTTGTACCACAAACTCCTCTTCTCCCCAATCCTATTCAGTACCTCCTCATTAGTTATGTGATCTACCCATCTAATCTTCAGCATTCTTCTGTAGCACCACATTTCGAAAGCTTCTATTCTCTTCTTGTCCAAACTATTTACCGTCCATGTTTCACTTCCATACATGGCTACACTCCATACAAATACTTTCAGAAATGACTTCCTGACATTTAAATCTATACTCGATGTTAACAAATTTCTCTTCTTCAGAAACGCTTTCCTTGCCATTGCCAGTCTACATTTTATATCCTCTCTACTTCGACCATCATCAGTTATTTTGCTCCCCAAATAGCAAAACTCCTTTACTACTTTAAGTGTCTCATTTCCTAATCTAATACCCTCAGCATCACCCGACTTAATTCGACTACATTCCATTATCTTCGTTTTGCTTTTGTTGATGTTCATCTTATATCCTCCCTTCAAGATATATATATATATATATATATATATATATATATATATATATATATATATATATATATATTCTGCTTAACTCATACAAATATGCTTACATTTGTCAGCACTCGCAAGATGTCCGTCTATACACAATCAAGACAAGAGAAGAAGTGAAGTCTACTAAAAAATTAACAAAAGAGCGTATCTTGTCTCTTTAGATCATTTTGTCATAAATTATTTCTTTGCAATCGAAACTTACATAGAGAAATTATTATTTTACGGCTACATGATAAAAATCTATTATTCAATTTTTAAATGTCTCTTCTTTATAAATACTGTTTTTCAAGTCTTTGCGTAATATAGCACTGGGGACGCTATACTTGGCGCAACAAAATTACGTTTAAATATGAAGTTAAAACAGAACTTGCCAACCAGATTCAAATTAACATCGTTTGGCTGCAGACGATACGCTGCCGGTTCTTGGTAATGTACAAATGGTCCTGCAGAAGCGTACAGTGTATAATTAAGGTAATGGCAAAAAACGAACAAAACTTGTTTACGTCTAATTTTCTAAGATAATTTATCGCTCAAAATACGTTAACATTTCCCCAGATTTTAATAAAGAAAACCCACTGATGACGGCACAGACCTCAGGAAGGAAAAAAAAAAGTATTTACTAACAAGCAGTCCTTATACCCAACAATTCTACATCAAACTACCAGACTGCCGTTTACTTATCAGCTGAGGAACATATTTGTTGTGAATCGTTCTTACATGCTTGGTTTCTTTACGCACTGTTTCTTTTCTGGAATTGGGCTGTGTAAAAATTGGGACTTAATACGGGCGCTGATGACCACGCAGTTGAGCGCCCCACAAACCAATCATCATCTCTATCTTTTCTGGAATGTGTCAAGCTGACCGAAGTAGCTTAGGAAAGTGACAAGATTATGACGATCCTGCTAAGCAAACTCAATACCACACGTTAGCAAGGAACATACGGACGTACAGGGGCATACTCAAGGCGGAACCACGCTGCTGACGCTGCTGCTGCTCATGCTACAGCAGCCATACTGCGCCTGCGCGAAACGGAGAACGGACGACGGACATCGTCTGCCCCTTCCTTGCTGAGCTGTCAATCACTTCGTTACGTTCATCCAGGTACACTGTGCATCATTAGCCGCACAATATCCGCACTGTTTTGGCCCTCCCTCTGCTAAACAAGACGGCAGAGTTCCCCTTCCCCCACCCCCACGCTCTGTGCCGCTACGCCCCAGCTACTGGCGACGCCTCTAGCCTCTTTTAGCTTTCATTTTTCACTGCGCCGCTGCGAGCTGAGCCGGCCGACAGCTGCATTCGGAGTTATAACACTCGGGGCCAGCAGGGCAGCCAAATATTTGCACCCGGCAGCAGGGCCAAGTGGCTAGGCCGACTGCAGCGGCAGACACAACACAATACACTGGCAGGACAGCTCGCCGTCGTCAGCGTGTTGACCCCGACAAGCGGCAGCGGCTGCCAGAACTACAGCCCGCTCCGAAAGTAGCTTCGCTTCGAGCTGCAAGCTGCAGGCTGGGAGTGGCCACAGTCGCTTCCAGTCGAGAGGAATTTGAAACTATTAATCAGCAGCTTGTGACGTCACTTCTTGAAACGCATCTTTAATTACATTTGTTCATATCGCTGGTTGTTGTCATACGTCCGTTGGTATCGAGAGAAATTATATCTTGAAGACCTGCTTTGTACGGGAAGCAAAATACTGTCTCTTCTCTTTAGCAAATTTAGCAGTCATTTTCTTTGGGCTATTTTTTTAATTCGTACTGTTTATCGTGTCTCCCACTATGGCTGCTGTGCCTATTTAATCAAACAGTGATTAATGTTAATATTCGCACACTATGACGGTTTTACTTCGTAGCATCATAACTTTATTCTTAACACAAAAAAAGGATTATATTGCGTTATTTCTATTGTAAATAGTAGCATAAACTTTATTAATATAACATATAGAAGTTCTTCAATAGTACGATTTAAATAAAAACTGTCCTATTTTCACGTTACTTTAATATTCCGACACTTTTCGGAACTAATCGTTTCAAGTCAAATTGTTGTGTGAAATGTGTGTTTCTGCGTCTTGTCGGGTGCCATTCTGTTGTATCACTTCTTTCAAATACTGCGGTATACCGCTAGTGATCTTTTTCAAACAGCCAGTACGCAGACCATCCCATTCTTCTTTTAATCGACAGTTCAAAGTTTCTTTGGGAAATATTGCAGTGTTTCTGATACGTCGTTCTATTTGTCGCCACACATTCGCAATAGAGTTGGGGTCTGATGTTGCAGATGGTGGTTGTTAAGATTTTCGGGCAATTTTACAAAAAACATTCCTGCACGTTGTGGGTCTTCTGTTTCGGATCATTGTCCTGGTAGAACATGAACGCGTTTTATATCCTCATTTTTCAGCACTTTCGTGCAAATTATTTTTTAATATGTTCATACAGACATATTTGTCGATAACACTGCCGATGGACACTAATTCGCCCGCACCAAAAGTGGAGAAACAGCCGCAGACAAGAACACTGCCATGTCCATGCTTTACAGTCGCCTTGACATATGTGACTTTACATTCTTCATTCTTCTCCCGCCACACCATCCTTTGCCAGTCCAACACAAAAATGTTACATTTATTTTCGTATGTAAGAATGATTTCGTTCCAATATGTTTCTTCATTCGTAATAAACTTTTTAGCGAAGTTCAGTCTCGTCTTTCTATTCTATTCGTTCACATACAGTTTACTCCTAGCCACCCTTCCACTGTAGCCACTATTCTTCAATGCTCTGCGAATCGTTTGAGCGTGTAAATTCCTTCTAGCCTCGTTTAGAAGCTCACTTGCTAATTTGGGAACACTGAATGTACACTCTTATTTTTCGTATCAGATTCCTCTCGTCACGTGCACCAAACTTCTTTCGTTGGGCCTTTTGAAGTATAGAGTCTACACTGTCCTCATTTTTGAATCGTCTGACGATATCCTGCCACAGTACTCTTACACATGTTGAGCACTGCAGTAGTTTCTCTAAACAGCTTACCTTCCTTTCGCGTTATGAAGAATCACAGTTGTCCTATATCAAAACTGTTGTTAGTTTTCCGCGGCACTGTAATGTCTGGACAGTCAACCGAGCTTGTAAACAAACACTGCCCTCTAACTCATAGTATGTAGCTTGTGGTTTTGCGGTAGCGTTCTAGCTTCCCGCGCACGGGGTCCCGGGTTCGATTTCCGGCGGGGTCAGGGATTTCCCCCGCCTCGAGATGACTGGGTGGTGATGTGTCGTCGTCTTCTTCACCACCACCACCACCACCACCACCACCGTCGGAGGAAGGCAATGGCAAACCACCTCCGCTAGGACCTTACCTAATATGGCGGTGCGGGTCTCCCGCATCGTCCTGTACGCTCCTCGGAGTATGGGACCTCATCATCCTCGAGCTATCTACCAGAAGCATGGCGTCGTGGTTGTGTGATGACCGTGTCAGGCTATGAAGCGGGAGATCAGAGTTCAAGTCTCCCTCGTGCCCCTTTTTTCCACAAAATTATGAACTTTCCGTCAGGTCACTGACGTGTTTATTCTCCTTCTGTGATCTTTACAGTGGTCATACTATGCACTGGCTATAAAATACGTGTCATGTGGTAAGAATATATTACCGTCGCAAGTAAATGTGGTGAGTAGTGAGAACTGGTGAGACACCGCATAGACCTCTCACAGAAATGGAAACAACAAATAAACGGGTCTATCGTATGTTACAACAAAGGCATTAAAGAGCAAAACTTCCAAACCGGAACAGAAAGGGTCGTAACATATAGTACTTGTGTACGTCTGGAGGTCCCCTCCTTCCACCTCGCTGTTGCAAACGGACGTTACACCACGGCACAGAGACAGATTTGAATACAGCGCACTCACGCGTCAATGACCGGACGAACAGTTTATAATTTTTCGAAACAAAAATGGCCATGAGGGAGATTTGAACACGGATCGCCCCCATCGCAGTCCAACACGGTGACCACACAACTAAGATACGCTGACTGTACAATTCGCCCGATGTTGCACGTCTTGAGCTTGGACCGTTCACTGTTTCTATTTTGCTTCTTTTCTCACAGTTCAGTACACCTTCTTCTTGTTTTCATACTTGATCTGGTTCGGTTTTTGACGGGATATGCACTGGGCCATCTTACCATCAAATCTGAGGGGAGTGCGATGGGGAGTGTCTCTTAAAATTTACAATACTAGTTACGATTCATTTATGATAAATAACCTTTTAGTTCGTACTGTGTGTTGTGTTCATTACAGCTATAGGATTTGTTTTTAAGATATTCCATTCGTCTTATTACCACGAAATGTTTCTCTCAATTATTTCTGATTAACCGTAACAGTTGCAATTAGATGTATTGTTTTTCGGTAAGTGGTAAATTCTAATAATCTTCTCGCTAATTATATGATGTTAAAGTCGCCACGTTGTTACTGTAGTATGTCACATATCGCATGCTCAGTAAGTCACTGGTCACAGCCGACGGCCTAATATCGCTATTTGCTCTTTATCTTGTAAGGACATTATTTGAACAGTAAACCACAACGCTGCTATATTCAAAGACCTTTCATTATTTCTGATGCTATAAGCTTATTTCGCCTCCATGGCCATAATCAATCCATCTGCAAACATATGGCCTTATAGTACTTCTTCCGTAATATACCGTTAACGCTGTTTCTATCTAACATGTAACTTGTGTTTGTGACTATCTTAGGTGTAGCGCAGACGAAATTGTTTTTCGCTTCATATGTGATGTCTCATCAGCAGAATTTTTTTCTGAGCAATATTCGTTACGACCTTGTAATATTTTCCGTAAGTTCGATAGCTTCAGTTGACAGCTAAGTCAACCATCTTTTATAGTTATATAGTTGACTTACTCCTCTATGGAACTGTGTGTGGCAATAGTAAATTGTTTGCCAATGTTCGCTGGTGATGCTTTTCCCTGTAAATTTTTTCCACACGTTATCGTGTTCTACGGAAATGATCGTATGGCGTCAGTGGCCGGGAGTTCCCAGTCGCGAAGTTCGACCGCCAAGTGCAGGTCTTACTGAGTGCGACGCCACAGTAGGCGACTTACACGTCGACAGTGGGGATGAAATGATGATTAGGACAGCACAACACCCAGTGCCTGAGGGGAAAATATCCCCCTCCCCAGCCGGGAATCGAACCCGGGCCCCCGTGCGTGGCATTCCAATGCGCTGACCGTTCAGCTATTGGGGCGGACATCGTGTTCTATAATTTCACTGAAGTCATCAAGACAATTTTTAAGTTTTAAGTCGGTATGTTCGTGAAGATATTTGCGAATGTGTATGTAGATTCCTATTTCTTCTAAGACGTTGGTATTGTGTGTTGCAAACTCATTTTGTTGTGGCTTCTCTCGTGCTGTGGTACGGTAATGTGGCGTGGTGATTTCAATGTGTGCCAGGGCTGCAGCGCAGTAACATTAATGACTACCAAAATCGAATTTGTAGAGTGAAAGAATTCATCGTGAATTAGGACATTAGACTTCAATTTTCCACAACCGAGAAGCCAAATCCTTCATTTAAGCCTTCTGTAGTTTCCTTTAGTAACTCCGATAAATCCTGAGGAAGTTGTTTTTCTACGGACGCTATAGGTTTCTTGCCGCATAACCTTGTCAAACTTAACCATAGCTCTGGTCATAAAGAGGAAATACGATTTCATCTTCATCGGGGTTAAGCATCGCAACAAACGATGATAAAATGTAATTCATTCTCTGACCACGGCAACCTCAGTAAGACCTAATGAGTCCAAACTTAATATCCTTTACGAAACTTTGCGTCATAATGCGCCGCCGCCGCCGCCGCCGTGTATCACAGCCAAGAAGTGTGTGCTCTGATCCACTACATTTCCATCCAGGCTCAACCCTTCGAAGCAACTAAAAAATAATTCTGACGTAATGTATGTTCTTCAGGTAGCCATTTGGAAAGGAGCATTAAAATCTCGCAGTAGATAATATTGCGGCAGCCTATTGACTCCGTTCTCGCGTGACAATTCTCTTTTTGACAAATTTCTTCATCTAAGGCTATTCTCATTGGAAAAAGAGTAGTTTTATTTATCTTCTGTGTGCATTCCCGCCTCATAGGATGATTTCACGGGGAAAATTATACTACTAAAATATAGTAAATTTCCTGGTCATGGGTTAGGGTTGGATTGTTTGGGGGATGAGACCAGACAGCCAGGTCATCGGTCTCATCGGATTAGAGAAGGACAGGGAAGGAAGTCGGCCGTGCCATTTCAAAGGAACCATCCCGGCAATTGCCTGGAGCGATTTAGGGAAATCACGGAAAACCTGAATCAGGATGGCCGGAGGCGGGCTTGAACCGTCATCCTCCCGAATGCGAGTCCAGTGTGCAACCACTGTGCCACCTCGCTCGGTCCTGGTCATGAAACCGTTAGCAGTACCATCAATCCACAGATCTCTCTCTCAAACACAAACACACTTTTTTTAAAAAAGAAATTGGGGAACTGGAACTGTGATGGTGTGACTGTTCATAGTACGACCATCGAAAGGATTAAAGGCGAAGAGGAAACAACTTTTCTATAAGCTGAGAGCTTAAAAACTCTTCATACTAATGCACTCCCAGTATATTTATTACTATGTTATCGTGTGGCATGTGGAGGAATTGGATCAGTCCAAACGACTAGACAGGAACACACTTAACTTGAAGCGGCAAAAGACTCTGTTTTTAATTTCCCTTTCCTGTTCGGATATTGCCAGGGGGGAGAAAGTATTGTTTCCCCCGTAGCGGCTGTTAGTACTGTTTAAGTTATTAGGGCATTTTATGATATGCCTCCATTCATAATAACCTTTTTTGTTATCATCATTCGTCGATAAACCGGAAATTCTTTAGTTCTGCTGTAGTGTCATATAAATTAATGTTATCATTTAACACTGCCCCCTGCTATATGTGACAGGGAATATTATAAATACATTATTTATACTTCGGTACTCTGTGACCGAGTTTCTGGGAACATTAACGTTCTTTATGAATAACGCACAGAAGACAGTGATGCTATCTGTAGCTTACCTTTCGGTCATTCATGTTTGTTTGAGCTCCTTGACAATGGTCTGACTGACTTTAAATAATTAAAAGTGAGAAGTCATTCACCTGAGTATTGTAAGGAATCCGCTGGATTGCGGTTACGCGATAAATCACACAAATCCGAAGACTGATTACTTAGGGATTACAATTATGAGTAGCTCAAATTGGAACGATAGCATAGATAAGGTTGTAGGGACAGCGAACCACAGACTGAAGCTTACTGGCAGAAGATTTAGAAGATGCTACATGTCTACTAAAGCGACTGCCTACACTACGTTTCGCCGGCCGGAGTGGCCGAGCGGTTCTAGGCGGTTACAGTGTGGAACCGCGGGACCGCTACGGTGGCAGGTTCGAATCCTGCCTCGGGCATGAATGTGTGTGATGTCCTTAGGTTAGTTGTGTTTAACTAGTTCTAAGTTCTAAGGTACTGATGACCTCAGAAGTTAAGTCCCATAGTGGTGAGAGCCATTTGAACCATTTGTACTCTACGCTTCAAAGTCCTCTTCCGGAGTACTGCTGCGAGGTATGGGATCCGCATCAGATGGGATTGATGGCGAACATCTAAAAAGCTGAAACAAGAGCACCTCGTTGTGTGTTATCGTGAAACAGAGGAGAGTGTGCCGCAGATATGATACGAGGCAATCATTAAAACATATTTTTCGTTGCGCCAGGACCTTCTCATGAAATTTCGATCACTAACATTTATCTCAGAGTGCGAAAATATTTTGTTCGCGCCCATCTACATAGCGAGAAATGATCATAATAAAATAAAAGCCCACACGGAAAGACTGAAGTATTCGTTTACCCCGCGCGTCGATTGCCCGCGCGTCGATTGAGAGTGAAACGGTAGAGATATAGTTTGAAGTTCGTTCGATGAACCCACTGCCAGGCACTTAATTGTGAATTGCAGACTAATCATGTGTTTATGTAAGACAATGGTGATGCTAATAATAATAATAATAATAATAATAATAATAATAAAACTCGTCTGCCTGGTAATAATGAACTACTTTGGTATCAAAATGGCTCTGAGCACTATGGGACTCAACTGCTGTGGTCATCAGTCCCCTAGAACTTAGAACTACTTAAACCTAACTAACCTAAGGACATCACACACATCCATGCCCGAGGCAGGATTCGAACCTGCGACCGTAGCAGTCGCACGGTTCCAGACTGCGCGCCTAGAACCGCGAGACCACCGCGGCCGGCTACTTTGGTATCGGCGCAGTCTTTGAGAACAGAGAAACGAAAGATTGCGTGGAGAGAAATTTGTACGTGATAATGTATATTTAATATTTACGTACCGATACAAACTTTGCTACTTTGGAGGCTCTTTGTTTAGAGAATGGTGAAAAGCAATGAAGTGAACCTACAGGAGAGTCAAATGGGCTCGCCATTCTACCTTCAATTGGTTGTGAACCCTGGGAGATTTTCCTGTTTTCATATAGCCTACCTGCTGTTTACGATGAGTATGTTACCAGTGGCGTCTGGTACCTGGTTGGGGTTCGAGGTAGACTGAAGAGAGTCGAGGCCATACGACAGAACGCCGTCCAAGTGGAATAGAAGACGCCGCACGTGAGCGGACAGCATGGCGGCAGGCTCTGGGAGGGGTCCCGCCCCAGCCGCTGACCCGTAATGCCGGGCCTGATAAGCCACCCAGCTCACACAGGGTCAAGCCGTCCGACCGCTCTACTTAAGCAAACACTCTTATCATTTAACGCGCTCTCTCAATGGACAAACGCTTACCGGCAGTAAATGGACGATGCGAATCACGTTGTTTCACGTACAGCAGAAACTTACCGACCGACCGACCGACCGACCGACCTCTCACAAAACTAAAAATGAAATCCTTGCCACTACAACGAAGGAGGCATTCAGTTGAAAGAGATCATTAGGTGATAAGGACTGAAGAAAGCGGTTGGCAAGTGTTTTGTCTGGAGTGCCGGTGCAGAGGCATGGACAATGAGACGAGAGAATGAAAAAAAGGCTAGAACCAGTAGAGGAGTGGATATGGAGGAGAATGGAGAGGATAAGCTGGATGGAAAGAGTGAGTAATGAAAGGGTTGATTAGAGGAGAAGGCTGCCACGGGTTGTAAGAGAAAGGAAGAAGAACTGGATGGACATTCGATGAGAAGAGAGTGCTTGCTAACAGACGATTTGGAAGGACTAGTGTGTGGGAAGAGGTGTTACGACCCGTGGCTTTACCCTTCACGAAACCCTACATTTCAGCAGGATAATGCACGACCGCATGTTGCAGGTCCTGCACCGGCATTTCTGGATACAGAAAATGTTCGACTGCTGCCCTGGCCAGCACATCCTCCAGATCACTCACCAATTGGAAACGTCTGGTCAATGGTGGCCGAGCAACTGGCTCGTCACAATACGCCAGTCAGTACTCTTGATGAACTGTGGTATCGTGTTGAAGCTGCATGGGCAGCTGTACCTGTACACGCCATCCAAGCGTATCAAGACCGCTTTTACGGCCAGAGGTGGTTGTTGTGGGTACTGATTTCTCAGGATGTATGCGCCCAAATTTCGTGAAAATGTAATCACACGTCAGTTCTAGTATAATATATTTGTCCAATGAATACCCGTTTATCATCTGCATTTCTTCTTGGTGTAGCAATTTTAATGGCCAGTAGTGTAACTATGCACCTCACTCCCAGGAGAGCGCTATACTATGGACTCTATGGTGAAGTCATGCAGAGGGTATACTAGGCGGCGTTACGATTTTCGAGAGGAATGCACGGTGTAGGGTTGGGGAATTGGAGAGCTGGTGATGGCTGATTGCTGAAAGTGTGCCGCGACGTCGCTGTGACGACACTGCCACGGCTGGAGGCGTCTGGCGGTAAATCACGTGGGCAAGGCGACGGACGGCGACACAAACGGCGGAAGCGCGCTGCGCCGGCCCGGAATAACGAACGATGCCCCGGGGCCCCGCGCTGTCTGTCTCCCTGCCTGCCTGCATATGTGTGTGTCTCCCACAACCAGCGTGGCGCTGCACCCAACCGCCTCGCCTCCCGCACTGCATCAAATGGCGCCCCCACACGCTTTCATTGTCCCAATAACACCTTCAGTTCAGGTCAGGTATAAAGCTCTTCATCTGAACACGTAACCTACGCACAAATTGGATCTGGTGGTGCAACAGCAGAACAATGTCAGGTCGTTGAACGACTTCGCCGAGTAGGGGTGGGCGGAAGGGGACAGGTGGATGGGGAGGAGACGTTAGAGGTAAACTGTACAGAAGTTTACTACTATGGGGTTATTCACAAGTAGCTCCGGGGTTTCAAAAGACGACTGAGTGGAAACTAAAAAAACATGCAGAAAAATGACACGCATCAGTGGATGGAGCATCCTTTCAAGTTTCGATTCCCAATATGCACTGTGCTGTAGTTGCACAGTGCGCTATTGGGTGCCAGGTAAGTCGGAACATGGCGTGTAACCGAGCGACGTGGGAGTTTTGTGTATTTTGAATTCGCCAGATGTGACTGAGTTGCGACGGTTCAGCGACGATTTCGTACCAAATATCAGGAAGGTGAATCGTCGAAAGGTACGCATTCGCGGCACAGGCCATCAACACGAGGTTATCCAACACATTCGTAATTCACCTGAAATTTATGTCTTTGTATTGTCTCCTCTTCCAAAGTTTGACCATTTTTCTTTGCGGTGAAAACTGTGACTGGTTTTGCGTATCTGGGTATGTTGCAACAATGGCTTATGTGAAGATTACAGCAACAGAGGAGACATTTTGCAACAGTGGAGACATTTTGCAACAGTGGAGACATTTTGCAACAGTGGAGACATTTTGCAACAGTGGAGACATTTTGCAACAGTGGAGACATTTTGCAACAGTGGAGACATTTTGCAACAAGGCGGTGGTCCACCGCAGTTTCTTTATGTAGTAAGAGTCTCCAAGAGCGATATGGAGCTGTCACAGCTGCCGGAGATCGAGCGCTTCACAGGCAGGTCTGGAGGTAGCAGACCCATGATCATACTAAACACGCACAGAGCCCGTGGCACGGCCGGGGGACATTGCAGCACGTCGCGTCTCGCCAGATTTGAATGAATGTGTGGCCTGTGTGTTGCATCAGGACGTTGACGACACGGTGGGCTGACATCTGCTAATTTCCTTTTAACGGGGTGAGAAGGAGAAAGCCTCTTAGGATATTTAGCGGAGGTGATGCAGGAACGGAGTGGAGACGTTTGTAGGAAGCGAGTAAGGGTGCAGACACTTCAGATACTATCCAAGAACACTTTATTGTTCAATAATTCAAACTTACACGGATGGGTATCTTACAGTAGCTCTGTATCCATGAATGATTACACCCTACCAGTCCAGCAACCCCACTTCCTCAGTACTACCTTTTACTATCAGAGGCGAGTGCTCTGCTAGCGAAACGTTCCGATGATACATCAGATATCCGCAAGAAAGTAAGAAACGAGTGCAAGACAGCTCTCATTCCTTGCTATACACAGAAAGGCGATTCCGCTGTCTGCATTTTATTTTCCTGGCCGACTGGTACCTCTGTACTCGTCGCAACGTCTGTACGGAGGACGACATTACTAGTACCCCAGCAACTGCAACGGAGACGTTGAAGACAATGCATCCCTGAGAAATTCAGAGATGATAGCGCAGACGTGTTTCAAGTAGTAGCTAAGTTACGACTTACCTTTAATTTATGTTCCGTGTGGGTTGTGTGTTAATATAATAAATATTTAGGAACGGGTGGAACTGTATAAACTTACTGTAAATCTTCAGAATTTTTACATAAGGGAGCAACTGCAAACCATTATCACCTGTTCTAAGAGATCTAGAGCGAGCGTCCGTCCCCGGAGTTTGCAGTGATGAAAAAGTATATCGACCTCGCACGTTTAGCATCCACAGAAACATAACTACAAAATAGACACCTCAATCAACTTATATTTGGTACCAACATTACCCTATTAAGGGATATGAAACAACTCTATAGAGTTGCATGTATGTCAATCCTTTCCTGAGTCATGCGGTACAAAGAGACGTAAGGCTGGCGTTTGCCCCCTCTATCTGAATCTATATACACACTTCGTAAGCCACCGAAGGGTATCCTGTACCACCACCAGTCGTTTCGTTTCCTCTTCCACTCACAAATACAGCGAGGGAGAAACGATTGTCTTTATGGCCTCAGCGAAAGTCCAAGTTTCTCTTATCTTCGTGGTCCTTACGCGAAGTGTAGGCGGCAGTAGACTCGTTCTGCAGTCAGGTTCAAATGCCGGCTCTCTAAATTTTCTCGACAGTGGTCCTCGAAAATAACTTCGCCTTCCCTCCAAGAATTCCCTTCTGAGCTACAGAAGCATCTCCGTAATACTTGCATTCTGACCTAACCTACCGGCAACAAATCTGGTAGCCCACTTCTGGATTTTTTCTATGACTCCCCTTAATTCACACAATGAAGATCTCTCACACTGGAGCAGTACTGAAGAATGAGTCGCACTAGTGTTCTACACGCGGTCTCCTTTACAGATGAACCACACTTCCCTAATATTCTCCCTGTACACCGAAGTTTACCATTCGCCTTCCCTACTACAACCCACACATGCTCGTTCCGTTTCAGATTGCTTTGCAAGGTTACACCTAAATATTTAGTCGATGGACTGTCTCAAATAGCACACTCCTAATGCTGTATTTGAGCAGCACGGGTTTTTCCCCCCTCCCATCTGGATTAACTTACTTTTTCTGTATTTAGAGTTGGCTGCCAGTCATCACAATAACTAAAAATTTTATCTAAGTCATCTTGTATCTACTCACTACACGACTAGAACTTACAGTACACGATATTATCACCGCCAAACAGCCGCAGACCGCTGCTCATCCTGTACGTGAGATCATTTATCCCTTTCTCAATATTGAGGATACCGCGGTAACATTCGAAACCTCTGCGATCTGAGAGGATTCTCAAGAGAATATGAAAAAGGTACAGTTTGAAGTCAGCGAAGAACGTAGACAGGCTACCGTGACTACCAGATCTGCTTCACGCTGTGGACATCACGCGATGAGAGAATGCCTTCTCTGCGCGATAAAAATGGAGATACTCTCGAAGACAGTGCTGCCAAAGCAGATTTACTAAACACAGCCTTCCGAAATGGCTTCACAAAAGAAAACGAAGTAAATATTCCAGAATTCGAATCGAGAACAGCTGCCAACACGAGTAACGTAGAAGTAAGTAACCTAGGAGTAGTGAAGCAACTCAAATCACTTAATAAAAGCAACTATTCTGGTCCAGACTATACCAATTAGGTTCCTTTTGGAGTATCTTGAGGCATTAGCTCCATGCTTATCGTATACAACCGTTCGCTCGACGAAAGATCCGTACCCAAAGACTGGAAAGTTGCACAGGTCACACCAATGTTCAAGAAAGGTAGGAGTAATCCACTAAATTACAGGCCCATATCGTTAACGTCGATATGCAGCAGGATTTTAGAACATGTATTGTGTTCGAACATCATGAATTACCTCGAAGGAAACTGTCTATTCGCACACAGGATGGGTTTAGAAAACATCGTTCCTGTGAAACACAACCAGCTCTTTATTCACATGAAGTGCTGAGTGCTATTGACATGGGATTTCAGATCGATTCCGTATTCCTGGATTTCTGGAAGGCTTTTGACACTGTACCACACAAGCGGCTGGTAGTAAAATTGCGTGTTTATGGAATATCGTCCCAGTTAGGTGACTGGACTTGTGATTTCCTGTTAGAGAGGTCATAGTTCGTAGTAATTGACGGAAAGTCACCGAGTAAAACAGAAGTGATTTCTGGCGTTCCGCAAGATAGTGTTATAGGCCCTTTGCTGTTCCTTATCTGTATAAACGATTTGGGAGACAATCAGAGCAGCCGTCTTCGGTTGTTTGCAGATGACGCTGTCGTTTATCGACTAATAAAGTAACCAGAAGACAAAAAAAAAAAACTGCAAAACGATTTAGAAAAAATATCTGAATGGTGCGAAAAGGGGCAGTTGACCCTAAATAACGCAAAGTCTGAGGTCATCCATATGAGTACTAAAAGGAACTCAAACTTCAGTTACACGATAAATCAGTCTAATCTAAAAGCCGTAAATTGAACTAAATACGTAGGTATTACAATTACGAACAACTTAAATTGGAAAGAACACACAGAAAATGTTGTGGGGAAGGCTAACCAAAGGCTGCGTTTTATTGACAGGACACTTAGAAACGGTAACATATCTACTAAGGAGACTCCCTACACTACGCTTGTCCGTCCTCTTTTAGAATACTGCTGCGCGCTGTGGGATCCTTACCAGATAGGACTGACGGAGAACATCGAAAAAGTTCAAAGAAAGGCACCACGTTTTGTATTATCGCGAAATGTGGGATAGAGTGTCACAGAAATGATACAGGATTTGGGCTGTAAATCATTAAAAGAAAGGCGTTTCTCGTTGCGACAGAATCTTCTCACGAAATTCCAATCACCAACTTTCTGCTCCGAATGTGAAAATGTTTCGTCGACATCGACCAACATACGGCGGAACGATCACCACGAAAAAAAAGGGGGGGGGGGGGAATCAGAGCTCGTACGGAAAGATATAGTTGTTCATTCTTTCCGCGCGGTATACGAGATTGGAATAGCAGAGAATTGTGAAGGTGGTTCGATGAACCCTCTGCCAGGCACTTGAATGTGATTTGCAGAGTATCCATATAGATGTAGAAACCAGGACGTGCCGTGAGCAGCGTCTTTCACGCGGCCGTCAGTGCCGGAAAGTGCAACATTTCCATACGAGTGACTCGATGCAACTGGAGCTGTGAACCGACCAGCGTTCACAGCTTGAGAGACAGCTGCGTGGTCCACGAACCTTCAAGGCGGCGAAAGTAGCGCTAGAGCCAAACCTGGAATGTCCGGCCATTACTCCAAAGTCTCCCAGTCGAAAGGTCGCAACCACGTCAGTTCGCTCCGTGCACTGTAGACAGATACAGCAGTCCGTAGGCAACACTTCCTCCCGAAGACTAAGACTGTAACTTGAATTAATGGCATTCGTAAGAAACAATTTAAATACGCATGTAAATAAAGTACTGTTTGCCGATTAATCCTTGTGGTGTTCATCACTGTGTGTTCCAGCGACAGTATAAAGGTCGCAAATTGCCGAGAATGTGTGTTGGGACTAACGACATACAAAGCTGTCACAGTTTGTGCAAGGACAGAAGCGATACCATCAGAAACGAAATTACGAAGTAGTACAATCAATTCAGAATGATGACATAGCTCTGTGCTCATAGTTTGCAATCAGCAATGGGGCTCAGATTGATCCCGCGTCCCTGAACTTCCGGAAGCTATTTGACACAGCTCCGCACTTTCTTTTAGTGACAGAGATACGAGCTTACCGAACCCAACAGGGATGGGAGAAACCGAGCGGTTAAAACCTATAACGGTATTTTAGTTTTGAAAAACCGGTATTTGTTGGTCTGTTATAACAAGCGTTTCTGTAATTTAGTAATAACGAGGTAAAAAAAAACAAATCTATCAGCCATTACAGCAGTGCTACATTTTTTCGTGTTAAATAAACCTTTTTTAAAGAAAGAGTAATTTTTATTCGTAAAATTTGCATTGCTTTGAAATATTGCGTCACTATAGAACATGAAAAAGCAAGCAGTGCTATTTTAATAACAATGTCGACATAAACGAGCAAGAAGCACATGGCATACAAATTAATACAGCATTGCTACGACAATAATGTACTTGTCTATTAGATTGTCTGCGAGTAAATGTAGTTTGTGAGATTTGTCCCGTCTCGTCTGTATGATGGTTTCTCACTGTCGTCATCCGACATCAATTGTATTACAAAATGGCACCATCCCTTGTCTGGAAGTAATTTTGCGAAGTGCTGCTGTATCAATGAAGTACAATGCTCCATTTGGTCTAAAACATTAAAATCAGACGAAGCCACAACCAACTTGTGGCACAATATAAGGAGAAAATGTAAAGCTTAACAGTTCATTCATAGTGCACAATAAAAATAGAAAGCTGCTGATCAGCTGCTTCTGTCTACAAAACATGCATTTATCTTCTTGTTGCCATTGAAAACAGACAAATTAAAACGGAAGACAGTTCTTCAACGTCAGATTTCACCCTCTAGCACTCCCCGATTACAACATGATTTTGGAGCGGGGTTTCAAAAATCTAGAATCATTTGGAGAAAACGGGTAATCATTTGTAGAAGTTAACCATTTATCACTTTTCGAGAAAAACAGCGAACGGTGGACGGACCATGTTTTATTTTATTTGGCTATTTAATTTAATGCGAGTATTTCGATTTTGTGTATCTTGAAACTGACGGCAGTCAAATTTTTTTCAATTTTCGTTCGATTTCTACATTTATTACAGGAACTAATAGGAATAAACGATTATTTTGAGCGCTTTTAATAGTTTGTTTAAATTGGCGTAGAAAACAAACGATTTAACAGAAAACTGTTTCAACGATAACCGCCGCCGTTCCTAGAAGCAGCTCGGTAAATGGGTTCAGGTCTTCCTAGCAGGTGAAACTCCTCGAGTCGTTGCTGAAGGGTTGAATTCTAAAGGTATATCGCGGAAGCTGTGTGGGCTTCTTCGCGGATAATGCTGTTTTACACCACATAACCCGAACATCAGGAAACTACCGTGCTATGCGATTACGCAACGCTGTTGAATATGCAAGAAATTTTACAGATTACCGACGCAGGCTTCTGGGGACTAGTACTTAATCCTCGGTGTAAATAAAATTAACATACTTCGTATAAAAGCAGGAAGACTCATTAATATTAGTTTGTTCTATTGGGGATAAATGACTGCAAACAGTAACAGTCGTAAAACACATGAAGAAACCGCGGAGAGCGGAATGATCACATAAAATAGTTGTATGAATAGGAGATGCCAGGCTGAGACTTACTGGAAGAATCGATAAGGAAATTTAACTCTTTCATTAAAGTAGTAGCTTACGGAAGACTCGTTCGACAAATTCTCGAATACTTTTGTTAGTCTAAGAACATTAGCAGGTAGGGTTAAAGAAAGCCAGATCCATCAAAGAGCGTTGCGTTTCACCATGTGTGTTCGTTTAGAAAGTTGCGGATGTGCTAGGCAAAACTGCACTGTACAGTCGCAGACACTAATAGAGGGGCCTTGTGCCTTATGGAGAAATTTACAATGAGAGTGCCGAATGCGTACGTTCAATGGGGAGTCGGATGAATGTTTGGAATGTACACCTCTTTAAATGACCACGACTTGAAAATCGGAGAAATTAGAGCTCACAAGGAGTTTTCGCGTCATTAGTTCTTCCTGGGCATCATTCGGCAATGAAACAGGAAACGGGAGAGAGGAAAGAATGGAGGGGGAAGGGGGGGGGGCGGGGGGTGGGCAGCGGCGAACAACATTGATACACCTCCAACGACATTGGTCCTCACCGCTACACACAGTAAGGTGGTTTGTGGGGTCTAGATGTTCACGTATTTTATCATCAATAAATCGCACACTTCGCGTGGTACGTTAGTTTGCTTAGAAGAAAACTTGGATGAATGTGTACTTTTCCAAGTAACGCCTCTATGTACTAAGCGGTCGTTGCACGGGTCACGTAAAAGCCCCTTTTAAACGATCGGCTTTCCTCTCAATTGACTACTCGAGACAAGTGAATTTTCTACAGCGTCCCTGGTGTTTCATTTCTGTACTGAGTCTTGTACGTTTGTAGTTGTCATTTTCGTTTACACAACAGCCCCAAAATTCTGCATGTGAGCTGTCTGCTGAGCAGTGTGTCACCTGAAAGGTGAAAATGTGCTTATGAGGGACCATCCCCTTTGCGGAAAGATAGAAATATAGTAACAAAATGTAACGATATTACGGTTTATTAACAATAAAGCAAAATTCATAGTGGATGTCATTGTCATAGGTGTGGTAAATCTCTACAGTCCTGAACTCTGGAAGAGTAGGAAAAGTGTCGTGCGTACATTCAAATTGTGTACATTTATGTGATCGAGAAAATATATACTTGCAAACACATCGAACGTGGATCAGGAACAACTAGTATACCGTTGAAAGAAACATTCTGATTTCCACATGGGTAAGGAGGGGTTAACATTTGTTAATTGCGTACTACTTTTTTTGTTTCAGGACACAAACATTGCTCAATGTCTGCATCCACGACAGGCTGGAACCACACTACAAAATTTCTCTACTGCTGCGCAAAACAACTCGGGTGGGATGTTTGTTACTCCCTTATTCCTATCATCTCCAACCTCTTACGAGTGTTAGTGACGCGTTCATAAACCCTATACTTCAGGTAACCCGACAACCAGAAGTCACACGGGTTCAGATCTGTTGATCTGGGTGAAACTATCGGTTTTCTCCAAATGTGTTACGGAGTAATTGAGTGTCATCACGAAGAACGTGAGGTGGAGCTCCAACGTGCATCAAAACCGTCGACTCCGAAGTATCCCTCTCCCGTAGAACAGGGATCACAAGTTCGCGAAGCAGGTCACAGTACCGTGTGACGTTCACGCTGTATATACTTGGTGTCCGAGTTAGAGAAATGAATCAATCATGAACCGTGCCATGAAGCAACACCACATAGTGACGCACTATGCATGGGAACATTATGAACGATTGTTGGTGGTGGTGGTGACGATCCCAAATGAGACAATTTTGAGTGTTCGCTGCCCCAGTGAGCGTTAAGTGTACTTCAGTACTCTATAAAATAGTCGAAGGCCGAACGTCTTCAACTTCAACCCTTCCAAGAAACATTTAAGCAAAGTACAGTCGAATGTCTATATCACGTGGCAAAAGATGGTGAGTAATGTGAAATTTGTACCGATACCATTTCACAATCGTTCGCAGCAGTTGTGGAACGGTGAAACACAGAATGTCCAGCTGTCTTGACATTGGCCGCGCACTGCTTGAAAATCGCACACTGTGCACAGCATTCTCAGCCATGGCAACAATAACTACTTGTACAACTTGGGGCGCAACTGGCCGCCGGCTTCTTCGAGGAGCACTTCCCAATTCGCCAGTTAATTCTAACTTCCAGATCATATTCTTCAATCCCAGTGGGGAAAGGGGATCTCTCCGTATTCCTCGAATGCGTCGACTCGCGAGTAGCAGCAGCACTACTGCTGCTATTTTGATAAAACAGCTTTATGAGTAAAATCCTGTCCGCCTTGTCTAGATTCACTTTAACTGTCGGCTACAGTACCACACACTGGTACTTCGGTTTCACCCTAGGTCGCCGCACCCGTACCAGTGTCTACGGACAAGTCAGAACACTACCAACAACGCATATCCTGCCGTGTACTGTCTGATCATCACTGCTATACAACTGGGCACCCATACGGTAAACAATTTTCCGTCTACATTCGCTGAAGTAACGAAAGTTTAATTATAACTACCCTATAATTAGCGCTATCTTACTTCATGCTGTACGTCTTATTTTCTGATTAAGTCCTAAATAACAGAAAATGATTTTCTCGTCAGTAAGTGACTTTCCGCTACCGAAATAATTTTCATTATATCACGCTTATCTATTTATGTTCTTACTTATGCGTAGTGCAGGTTTTTTCTCTGAAAAACGTAGATACCATTTTGCGTACAGATATTTCATCTCTCGCGTCGGGGTAGTCTTGTAGAAAGAATATCAGCACCTCGTGGAGCTTTTTCAACGCGTCACAAAGACAAAGCTAACAACACACACACACACACACACACACACACACACACACACACACACACACACACGAAATCCATTTCTTAAGATAAGCGAGTTCGGCCAGACTAGGCACACTTCCGTCGTTAGCAGACGCCACTGATCACCCCTATTTTATGCTCATGGTTAGTGTTCAGCATACTCTAAAATGTAGAACACAGCACTCGGCATAATCTATCATAATCTATAGATCACTGACATTATACTAACACTCGCGACATTGTTGACTGCTGGTACGAAAGGCTCACGCACTTCGAGTAATCTGTTTTGACCACAAAATCAGTCGTTTAAAACGGTTTAAAGTTCTCGCGCTAATACTATTTCATTTGTTACGAGGGTCTTTCAATAAGTAATGGCCCACATTTTTTTCTCAGAACATTCATTTTTAGGTCAGAATTTGGTGACAATGTTCATCAACATGTCTTGTCCATGTCCTATTTTTCTGCGTAGTCTCCATCACGTTCTATGGCCGTACGCCAACACTGGAAGAGTATGTATTCCCCTGCTGGCAAAAGCTCTCGTTCTATAGGCGTAGCTATGTTTTCACAGCACGACTGACACTCTCGTCATCTTCGCAGTCCGTTCCCCGTACAACTTTAAGCGGCCCTAAGAGATGAAGGTCCGAGGGTGCCTGGTCTGGACTGTAGGGCAGATGAGGCAGTGATGTCCAGCGCAATTTGGCCGTGTGTTCCCGAGGGGGGTTGTGTGTGGGCGTGCATTATGTTGCAGCAAGATTCCTGCTGGATTCTTGTCCGATCCTACACGTCGGAAACGGTTCTCGAGTTTTATCAGTCTTCACGTATGCCTCTGAATTGATGGTTGTTCCTGTTGGCATCACATCCACGAGAATTACGCCGTCACTATCCCAGAAAACTGTCATCGTGACTTTCCCGGCAGATGGGGTTGTCTTGAATTTCTTCTTTTGTGGTGATTGAGGATGATGCCACTCCATGGACTGACTTTTTGTTTCCGGTGCGAAGTGGTGCACGCAGATTTCGATCCCCGTAACGATGCGTGACAGAAAGGCCTCTCCCGTCGGTCTCAAAACTCTCCAACAATTGAGATGAAATGGCCTTTCTTTGGGTCTTGTGGTACGCTGTTAGTATTCGTGGAACCCATCAAATGGCTCTAAGCACTATGGGACTTAACATCTGAGGTCATCTGTCCCCTAGATGTAGAACTACTTGAACCTAACTAACCTAAGGACATCACACACATCCATGTCCGAGGGATCGTAAGCACCTCTTTGAATATCCGAGATTCTCAATCATCACAGACGCACTTCCAATGCTGACAGAGAACTGCAGAACCAATTATCGAGTTGTGATGCGCATAATGGCATCCCCACGATTCACCATGTCTGGAGCAGTGGCTATGACAGGACATCCCGAGTATGGCTCATCGTGGATCTATGTTTCTGAGGCTGTAACTTTCTTTACCCATCGTCCAGCTGTACTTATATCAACTGCAGCATCTCGATACACTGCACACAAACGTTTATGGATCTTTACCAGACAAGAATTGAATAACAGCACGCTGCGTGTAACGGGAGTCGTATGTCGACGCCATTTTGACGCTGTACTAGGGCTTTGCCATCTGCCAGAACCGTTCGAAACTTCACCGGCGCACAGAACAAACATGAAATGTGAATCATGAGCGCGGACGTTTGTTATGTATATTAATGGCTTATTAAAGAAATGTGAGGCGTTATTTATTGAACGACCCTCTTAGTTTACTGAAACTGACGAAACCACTCTTACGACGTTTGTCGAGATTTAACAGCTGCAATTTTTACGAATATTCATATTGTGAGTTGTACACTACTGGCCATTTAAATTGCTACACCAAGAGGAAATGCAGATGATAAACGCGTATTCATTGGACAAATGAATTATACTAGAACTGACATTTGATTACATTTTCGCGCAATTTGGGTGCATAGACCCTGAGAAATCAGTACCCAGAACAACCACCTCTGGCCGTAATAACGGCCTTGATACGCCTGGGCATTGAGTCAAACAGTGCTTGAATGGCGTGTATAAGTACAGCTGCCCATGCAGCTTCAACACGATACCACAGTTCATCAAGAGTAGTGACTGGCGCATTGTGACGAGCCAGTTGCTCGGCCATCATTGACCAGACGTTTTCAACTGGCGAGAGATCTGGAGAATGTGCTGGCCAGGGCAGCAGTCGAGCATTTTCTGTATCCAGAAAGGCCCGTACAGGACCTGCAACATGCGGTCGTGCATTATCCTACTGAAATGTAGTGTTTCGCAGGGATCGAATGAAGGGTAGAGCCACGGGTCGTAACACATCTGAAATGTAACGTCCACTGTTCAAAGTGCCGTCAATGTGAACAAGAGGTGACCGAGACGTGTAACCAATGGCACCCCATACCATCACGCCGGGTGATACGTCAGCATGGCGATGACGAATACACGCTTCCAATGTGCGTTCACCGCGATGTCACCAAACACGGATGCGACCATCACGAAGCTGCAAACAGAACCTGGATTCATCCGAAAAAATGACGTTTTGCCATATGTGCACCCAGGTTCGTCGTTGAGTACACCATCGCAGGCGCTCCTGTCTGTCTGTGATGCAGCGTCAAGGGTAGCCGCAGCCATCGTCTCCGAGCTGATACTCCATGCTGCTGCAAACGTCGTCGAACTGTTCGTGCAGACGGTGGTTGTCTTGCAAACGTCCCCACCTGTTGACTCAGGGATCGAGACGTGGCTGCACGATCCGCTACAGCCATGCGGATAAGATGCCTGTCATCTCGACTGCTAGTGATACGAGGCCGTTGGGATCCAGCACGGTGTTCCGTATTACCCTCCTGAACCCGCCGATTCCATATTCGGCTTACAGTCATTGGATCTCGACCAACGCGAGCAGCAATGTCGCGACACGATAAACAGCAATCGGGATAGGTTACAATCCGACCTTTATCAAAGTCGGAAACGTGATGGTACGCATTTCTCCTCCTTACACGAGGCATCACAACAACGTTTCACCAGGCAACGCCGGTCAACTGCTGTTTGTGTATGAGAAATCGGTTGGAAACTTTACACATGTCAGCACGTTGTAGGTGTTGCCACCTTGTGTGAATGCTCTGAAAAGCTAATCATTTGCATGTAACAGCATCTTCTTCCTGTTGGTTAAATTTCGCGTCTGTAGCACGTCATCTTCGTGGTGTAGCAATTTTAATGATCAGTAGTGTAGAATCCCTAGTGGTTAAATCATCGTCTTTGGGAAGACATTTTACTATCTACTAGATGTAAGAGTAATAAATAAATATATATTTTGCCCATTTCCCACGTGATCGTCAGTGCCACTGACAATTTGACAGGCGTGTACAAACGGCCGAGACAGTTCCATTTCTTGTTAAGAAGCAGCCCGTGAAAACATCCGTGTCTTTCGGTGTTGCTGCGTTCGCTGCTTTCTGCAGTGCTCGTCTTTGCGCTGAAGAGCGGCTGCGGTGGGAACCGCCCGCCCAGCACGCAGTGCAGCCCGCCGCACGCCCAGAGTGACGAGCGAGACGCAGCAAGGCAGGGCATCCGTCAAAGACGCGGCGACACTGCGTGTCACGCCTATTAATACCGGCTGACGGCGCGCATCTGGCCGGACAGTCCCCACATGCGTCCTGCCTGTCTAAATCGACGTCTCTAAAACACTTGTTTCGCCGGTCCACTCCGTGTTACGCTGTCTAAAGTAACATCGACGAGAACTGATTATCTTTCTTTAAGAGGTGGCTTCTTCATTAGATACTTGCGGCAACGCCTTGTCGATACCGACTTCCTTTACTGTGCCTCGTCATCCTTCTATTTGGTTGTAGTTGCTGCAGTTCATTCTAGCAATTTAAGACTTTCAAAAATTCATGTTCTTAACCTGCCCCTCTTTTTTCCCCATGGTTTTACTTTTTAACATGTGTTTATTGAAGTTATGCTGAAATAGGAGGCGAATTTATTTTTTCATCGCTTATCACGTTAATATCTTGTTTCCCCATTCATTTCTTTTAATATTTCTTCATTACATTTTTTTGATCCTTGATGCTTCTGCGGTTCTGTTCCACATGGCTCTGAGCACTATGGGACTCAACTGCTGAGGTCATTAGTCCCCTAGAACTTAGAACTAGTTAAACCTAACTAACCTAAGGACATCACAAACATCCATGCCCGAGGCAGGATTCGAACCTGCGACCGTAGCGGTCTTGCGGTTCCAGACTGCAGCGCCTTTAACCGCACGGCCACTTCGGCCGGCCTGTTCCACATCCACAGCTATAATGCATGTCGTTTTTCTATTCTTGTTTCCACAGAGAGCTCACTTCTCAGCTACAGCTTCAACTGCTCTATTTAGATGTCTTTATCAATTTAATTTTTGCATTTTGTTAATGTGGTTATCTTTTAATGAATCACTCTTGTTTCTGAAGACTTCTTTAGTCATACATGATCCTGCAGTCACTGTGAATCAAGAGACAACTGAATTAGTGACATGAACTGGCAGTGACCATTGATTTAAATCAATGGAGAAAGGCGAAAATTTGTGCCAGACTAGGATTCGAACCTGGATCTCTTGCTTACTAGACAGACGAGCTGACAACTGCGCCATCCAGACACAGTGGTCATCACGACTCATGGAATACCCTGGCACGCCTCCCGCCAGACCCAAATTCTTAGCTTTTCCACCCACTACTGATGTTGCGCCCCTTGCCCATTACCCTCGTTAGTCGCAGTATTCCGTTGATTCTGGTAAGATGATGATGAGTTGGCTTGAGGGAGCGCTCGACATCACGGTCATCAGCGCCCTGACGAAAAATCAACAGTAAGTCTCATGGGTGGGGACGAAGGCTGTCCCCACATGCAGAGTAGTTTATAACGTACTAAAGTCTGCCACTCTTCCCCACCAGTTTAGGGAGGAGGCCTGATAGTTCACAAAATTTCACCACTCTGTTAACACTGGTATCGGTATCTGCGAGGAGAGTGGGCAGATCTCCAGTGAGACCAAGGGCTGCCCTATTATCAGTATACAGGACGCACATAGCCAAAATGATGAACTGAAAGCGGCACACCACAAACTTCACAGAAAGGTGGATCCTCCCCCCGGAGGAGGAAGCTATGTGTGTAAGGGCTATGCCCGATGCGCATTCTGGTAAGCAAAACCCCCTTCCAGCGGTGAGGCTGACACGAAGTCCGCCAAGCTTTTGTGATCGGTTTGAGTGGCCGCAGTTTGTTGTCCGACACCTGCAACCATTCAGTCCCCCACTGACGCATGATGCATCTGCCAGAAAATGAGATAATGGCATGCAACGGAATGGGACATTGATGGACAGCAACATCCCAACATGCTTCCTTGGCAGCTTTATCAGCCCTCTCGTTACCCCGTATCCCAAAGTGGCCAGGTACCCAGCAGAAGATCGCCTCCTTGCCATGGCGTTAGAGCCGCTGAAAGCAGTCATGGATCAGATGAATCAGCGGGTCTACCGGATACATTTGGTGAAGCGCTTGCAGTGCACTAAGAGTCAGAAAAGACAAGAAAACTCGTACGGTGATGTCTGAACCCTCTCCAGTGCCATTAGAATGCCATATAACTCCGCATCATAATTTGTAAATTGTTCTGGAAGACGCACTTAGAAACCTTATCAGGGAAAACCACAGAACAACCAAAAGCATTCCCCTGCTGGGATCCATCTGTATAAATAACGATTCCGGTAAGAGTTTGAGCGTGGTTTGCACCCCAGGCTGAAGTGATCATTGGCCGTCTTCACCCTAATTGTATATGTGCTGTCTGTTCTTTCAGACACTACATTACTAGGGTGTGCGCCGGCCGCGGTGGTCTCGCGGTTCTAGGCGCGCAGTCCGGAACCGCGCGCCTGCTACGGTCGCAGGTTCGAATCCTGTCTCGGGCATGGATGTGTGTGGTGTCCTTAGGTTAGATAGGTTTAAGTAGTTCTAAGTTCTAGGGGACTGATGACCACAGCTGTTAAGTCCCATAGTGCTCAGAGCCATTTTTTTTACTAGGGTGTGGATAAGCTGGAAATTTGCGTCTGACGGAAGGCATGCTAGGGTAGTCCGTGCAGGCGCAACGACCACCGTGTCTGGATGGCGCAGTGGTCAGTACATCTGCCTAGGAAGCTGAAGACCCAGGTTTGGATCCCAGTCTGGCATAAATTTTAAACTTTCCACATTGATTTACATCAATGCCCACTGGTAGTTAGTGTCATTAATTTATTTGAGACTTGTTTTGTCATTACAATTCTTCTTTTAATATCCATTATTCTTTTCGTTATCTGTTACTTTAATTCCCAAGTAGTAAAATTCATTTATTTGCATCAGTATTTCATTGCCTTATTGCCTATCTTAAAGTTTTCACTCATTGTACGATTTGTGTGTCACCACTTTTTTAGTCTTGTTTGTGTCAAAATTTGTGTCTGATACGCTGGAAAGCCACCAATGAAAATATAGTTCATGTCCCTTTCAGAATGTGGTAGGGCTACTACGGTGCCTCTTTCTGTTGTCTGTGTTCTACTTTCTACACATAAAGCACATTAATGGAGAGGGAGGACTGCCTTGTCCGACATTAGTCCAAGCTTCTTTATTAGTGCCATTCATATCTATTTCTGTACTGAGATTCTCAATCCATGGATCAAAACACTCTTGTCTTTGCCCAGTCTATTCCAATTTTTCCAAACAATTATGACTTACTTGCCAAAAATAAAGGTGACAAGACTCCACATAACTCAGTTCCAGCTAGATGACAGCTATCATCAGATCTCCGTTTTTCTTTTAGAAAAGCTACGTGGATAAAAAAAACTGCGATCCAGTAAGTACCCGTTCAACATATTACTGCAACAAAACGTAGCTCCAGACTCTTGTCTGTACACAATTGTTACGTGACTGATTTGTACTACGCTGTGTTATGTAAGAGATCTGTACGAATAATCACCAAAAATTTAAACACACGAAGTATCTGTTCAGATAACCAAGTTACGTTTACTACAAGGGTGAGTCAAATGAAAATCTTGAATTTGTAATAACAAATCGAAATTTCGCGCCGTTTTCCTGCAAGTCGGCAAGCATGCTACAAACAGCGTGCAGAATCACCTGTAGGTGGCAGCATAGTGTAGATGCACACACACCGTTGCAGTATCAATATAAAGATGGCTGCCGCAATTGCGACTTGCACCAGGGAAGAACAGCATTCTATTATTCGGTTTTTGGGTAGTGAAGGTGTGAAACCTATTGAAATTCATCGACGAATGAAGGTTCAGTACGGTCATGCATGTCTGTCACAGCAGAATAGAGTAGGAAGTTCGCAAATGGTGTGACTTCAGTGAAAGATGCTCCTCGTCCAGGTCAGGCACAACGAGTTGTGACTCCACAGAACATTGCAGCAGTTGAAGCCATTGTGAAGGAAAACCACCGAGTGACGCTGAATGACATTGCGGCATGTTTACAGATTAGTCATGGGTCAGCACACCACATTGTGCATGATGTGCTACAGTTTCACAAAGTGTCTGCAAGATGGGTGCCACGGCAGCTGACTCCTGAAATGAGAGAACAACGTGTTGATGCTTGTGAAGAACTTCTTCGGCGCTTTGAACTAGAAGGTGATGGCTTTCTTGCAAGAATCGTTATTGGGGACGAAACCTGGGTTCACTTCCACCAATCGGAAATGAAGAGGGCGAGCAAGGAATGGCACCATTCCTGATCACCAAAGCCAAAGAAGTTTCGAACAGAACCATCAATAGGGAAGATTATGTTGACTCTTTTGGAGCATTACATGCCTAGAGGGACCACTGTCACCAATGCATCATACACAGATCTCCTAAAAAATCATCTGCGGCCTGTAATCAAATCAACGCGACGTGGATTGCTGTCATCAGGTGTCCTTTTGCAACATGATAATGCATGGCCCCACACTGCAGTACAACAGTTGCAACAATCACAGACATGCATTTTGAGTGTCTTCCTCATCCACCATACTCACCATACCTTGCCCCCAAGTGATTTACATATGTTTGGACCACTCAAAGACGCAATGGGAAGAAAGAAGATCCGTTGTGATGAAGAGGTACGCCATGCGGTGCATGAGTGGTTGCGCGGACTACCAAAAGAATTTTTTTTCTAAAGGAATTTATGCACTTTGTAAGCGCTGGAGGACTTGCATTGAGCGTGGGGGAGATTATGTTGAAAAGTGATACAGCTTTGTACCACTTCTGCACAATAAATAATATTTAAAAAAATATTTAAGGTTTTCATTTGACTCACCCTCGTACTAGTCTGCTGATACGATTGTCACAAAAGATAATCTCCTGTCATTGTTTTCACATGTCTAACGCAGTACACGGTTAAAACATCGTAAATGGATTCACTCACAGAAAGGATCATGCTAATACCATTTAATAGCGCCTCTACTCTTCAAAATGGCCTCATTTCGCCGAGGATGAGAGTCCACAAGTTTCTTCAGGTACGCTATATGAAGCAAAAGGCATGCATTGATAGTTATATGCCGCAGAGCTGTCACTTTGCGAAGACGTCTGCTAATTTTCACTAATTGTTCCAAGTAGTCCCAGACATGGGATTAAAATGTGGACGATTTCGTGGACTCATCGAGCCATACTACACTTCTCCAGTCATGTGCCAGGGACTGCCCAGCTTTGTGTTGTCTGCCCCACTGGCTACATGCAGACGTATTCATCGTGGAAAGAAACGGACTTTTGCGACGTACCCGAATCCAAATGTCCACGTAGTCAATTTTATTTTGCAAGGTTGGCTCGAGATCTGGATGAGATAAAGCTGCATTCAGTGACAGACACAGCTGGTGTGCTCCATGAACCATAGACATAACCAAGGTGGGGCGCCTTGCGTGCCTGAACGAAACAGATAGCTGTACAGCTGAACCGTAGGTGTAACGACAACGGAGGATTATCTGAAAAGGGGCAAGCAGCCTCTTCGGTAGTTGCAAGGACAATAATCTGGATAATAAACTAATCTGACCTTTTAACATCAGTCAGCATACACTTGCTGCGCTGTTAATGGGTTCAGCTGAAAGCAAGGGAAAAATAAGCCATTACTTTTTGCAAGGGCATACATGTGTACTTTGGGTTAAATGATGGCATCCTCTTGTGTAAAACTTTTCGGAGATAAAATAGTCAATTATTCGAATTTCTGGGCAGGGACTACGCAGACGGATGTCAACAGGAAAAAGAAAACAGGCGTTCTACGGATGGGATCGTCGAATGTAAGATCCCTTAATCGTGTAGGTGGGTTAGAAAATTTAAAATGGGAAATGCGTAAGTTGAAGTTACGTGTAGTGGCTATTTATTAGTGAAGTTCGGTGGCGGGATGAACAGTCCTTCTCCTCAAGTGAATACAGCTTTATAAACACAAAATAAAATAGGGGTAATGCAGGAGTAGGTCTAATAATGACTAAGAAAACAAGAATGCCGGTAAGCTACTACGAGCGGCATTGTGAAGCCATTATCGTGGCCAAGATAACACAAAGACAACACCAACCACAGTAGTGCTAGTCTGTAAGACAAATAGTTCCGCAAATGATTAAATAATTGAAAGAATGTACGACGAGAAAAGAAATTAAACAAATGTTTAAGGCAAACGGAAATTTAATTGTGGTAGGAGACTGGTTGGTTGGTTTAAAAGAGGGGGAGGGGGGATCAAACTGCTAGGTCATCGGTCCCTCGTTCCGATTAAAATAATTCCTGAAGGGTGGGAGCAAAATAGTCGAGACATACAAAACGCAGCTGGAAGAAAGGAGAAAACCACAAGAATGACAGAAGGGCAAAAAACACTAAAATGGACAAAACCGGACAAGAAAACCACAGACACACTCAAGAAACATGTAGAAGAGACCAAAACAAGAGAGCAGATTACCATCGCCAGCTGACCATGAGAATAAAAAGAAGCCAGCCCACTGTGCAACACATTACAGCCTCCACCCTAAAAGCACTAGGGTGGAGGACACAAAGGGACAAAGTGTGGTGTCACCGCTAGACACCACACTTGCTAGGTGGTAACTTAAATCGGCCGCGGTCCTGTAGTACATGTCGGACCCGCGTGTCGCCACTGTGTAATCGCAATCCTAGCGCCACCACATGGCAGGTCACAATACACGGACTAGACCTCGCCCCAGTTGTACGGACGACATTGCTTGCGACCAGACCTACCAAGTCTTCCTCTCATTTGCCGAGAGACAGATTAAATAGCCTTCAGCTAGTCCATAGCTACTACCTAGCAAGGCGCCATTTGTATCAGTGCCTATAGCTAACGAATATTCAAGAGAGATGTATTCCAAGGACTCATTAAAAGTTAAGTAACAAACATATAAGTACTTTTCTTCTTATTCATTAATAAGTATCCTGTTTCAGACTTCACGCCCGTCTGCGTTAGTTTAGCGTGCACCTAGCTACCTCATTGTGTCTATGCTGTAGGAGCTAGACACAACATAAATTGGCGACGAGCAAAAGAGTTTGTATTAATTCGCTTGTGTCATGGCTTCGCCACAATCTCCAGATGTACTGTCCGAATTTTTTCGCTTGCAGAATCAGCAGACGCAGGCGTTATTGGAAGCCCTTGGACAGCTCGTCCAGGGTCAACGTGCGCTACAAACCGATGCGGCAGCCGCCGCTTCTTCGCTACCGCTGCCACAAAACGCTGCTGCACCTCCCTTTCGGCCATACGTGGCGGCCGAAGAGACCTGGCAAGAGTGGTCTCGCCAGTTCAACTTTCACCTAGCAGCATACAGAATTCAAGGTAAAGAGCGGCAGCCGTTTTTGCTTTCTTGTGTCGGTGTGTCTACCTACCGTGTGATAGTGAAATTGTTTCCCCGACGCGACGTAGCAACTCTGTCCTACGAAGAAATTTTGTCTGCTTTAGATGCCTATTTCAAAGAAACAGTAAATGTAGTTGCAAAACGGTATACGTTCTTTCGTACAAAACGTACGGCCGGTCAGACTAATAGGGAGTGGGTAGCAACTTTGCAAGGACTTACTAGGGAGTGTGCCTTTGAATGTGACTGTGGCCTCCCTTATTCAGATACTATGGTGCGTGATGCGATAGCACAGAACGTTTCTGATGTTCGCATAAGGGAACAGATTTTGAAACTCGTAAATCCCTCCCTTCAACAAGTGATAGACATATTGGATAGGCAAGACACACTTGACTTTGCTCAGGCCTCTTTTGAAACTTCGCCAGCAGTGTCACATTAATCGGCCCGCCGGGCCCGCTGCACGGGACGCTAAACGGCCCTCGCGCCCGTCCGCACAGCAGCGGCAGCCTACCTTGCAAACACGTGCGCCGCGTAAGCAAGCAACTGCAGTGAAATCATGCCCGCGGTGTGCAACTCGACATTCGCGTGAAAATTGCCCGTCACGCCAAGCTATTTGCTTTTACTGCCAAAAGAAAGGACATGTTCAGAGTGTTTGCCAGAAAAAGCTTAGATCAGACAATCACAACAATTCCAGGCCTTTTGCTTCGCGCCGGAATCGAACCCAGGACAATCAGGCTCGTGGACCTTCACCCATGGACATTAATGTAGTTCATTCCCACCCGTCCAGTGACACTTTAGCTAACAGTGACTGTGTTCGTCCCACCAAACGTGTGCGTCGACGTCGCCGGAAATCCCGTAAAGTCGCAAGTGCTTCTGTACCTGTCTCAGTTCAAATTGCACGTGACAGTCGCTCTTGTCGTCAACAGGACAATAAACTTTTTGTGGACTTAGACGGCAAAGTGATCCCATTCCAGCTCGATACCGGAGCTGCAGTTTCATTGCTCAATCACGACACGTACAAACAACTGGGCCAACCGCCATTGCGTGCCGCCAATGTTACGTTACATAGTTACTCAGGACAGCCGATCCCTGTGTTAGGACAGTGCAGCCTTCTTGCAACATACAAGGGACAAACAAAACTTGTGTCATTTTACGTTCTTCGTTCTTCTAGTGCAGTGAACTTGTTTGGTTTAGATTTGTTTCAATTGTTTAATTTGTCTATAGTAACTCAGGTCCTATCAGTGAATCAGACTGTGCCTTCCGCCAGTGTTTCTAGTCTTTGTGAGGAATTTGCAGACATTTTTGCACCGGGCCTTGGTTGTGCTAAGAACTATGCAGCACATTTGGAACTGAACGACAACGCGCAACCGAAATTTTTCAGAGCACGCAATGTTCCCCACGCATTGCGTGATGAGGTCGCCAGAACATTACACGATTTAGAATCTCAAGGTGTAATTGAACGTGTGCAGGCTTCTCTCTGGGCCTCACCCTTAGTAATTTTGCCAAAACCTTCCGGAAAACTGAGACTTTGTGTGGACTTCAAGGCCACTGTGAATCCACAACTAGTGACTGCTACTTTTCCTTTGCCCCGCCCGGAAGATCTTTTTGACAAACTGTGCCCGGGAACATATTTTTCCAAATTGGACCTAGCAGATGCGTACTTGCAGATACCTGTGGACGAAGAATCCCAGCGCGTCTTGGTGGTAAACACGCATCTTGGCTTGTATCGCTTCAAAAGACTGCCATTCGGGTGTGCATCCGCCCCTGCATTGTTTCAGCAATATTTACAAACTGTGTGTGCGTCGGTCCCTACTGCTGCGAACTATCTGGACGATATTGTGATCTCCGGAAAGACAGAAGCCGAACATTTGCAAAATCTCCGAACATTATTTCAGGTCTTGCGTCAAAATGGTCTTCGCTTGAGGAAGGACAAATGTGTGTTTTTTGCTCGGGACTTACCCTACCTGGGGCATGTCATAAATGCCCAAGGTATACATCCGAGTCCAGAGCACCTCCGTGCCATACAGGATTTACCTGCTCCGCAGAATTTGAAACAGCTACAGAGTGTGTTGGGTAAAATAAATTATTATCATAAATTTTTGCGCAATGCTTCTTCCATTTCAGCTCCGCTTCATCGCTTACGCCGTAAAGGTGTTCCGTTCGTCTGGACGACGGAATGCGAACGCGCCTTTCGCCAGTTGAAATCGGCGTTACTTTCAAATACTTGCCTTACGCCATTCGATCCCCGAAAACCCCTTTTGTTGATGGTAGATGCATCGGCTTTCGGGATCGGTGCTGTGCTTGCGCACAAAGATGGCTCGCATGATCGCCCTATTGCGTTTGCGTCCAAATTGCTCTCATCTGCGCAAAGAAATTATTCACGAATAGAGAAAGAAGCTTTAGCTCTCGTGTTTGGTGTTACCAAGTTCCATGACTTCTTGTATGGTCGTCACTTTACCATCATCACAGACCACAAACCTTTGACATCGCTTTTTCATCCGAACAAGCCTGTACCTCCACGTACAGCGCAGAAATTCATTCGCTGGTCACTTTTTCTCTCGCAGTACCGCTACGATATCTTGTATCGGTCCACTGCTAAGCACGGCAACGCTGATGCGTTGTCCCGTTTGCCTGTTGCTGAGGATACAGCATTCGATTCTTCCGAACTTGCTTGCATGTTCATTGATTCGGAAACCGATGACGTGGTCGAATCGTTTCCGATTGATTTTCGTCGTGTAGCTACAGCCACAGCTGCTGATCCTGTCCTTGCTACTGTTTTGCGTTTTGTTGCTACGCAATGGCCCTTGTCAAAGTCCCGGATCGCGGATCCGTTGGTTCGCCGTTTTTTTGCTCACAAGGAGAGCCTTTTTGTACGACGTGGTGTTTTGTTGTTGCGTTCTGATAATGATCAGTCCAGAGTCGTGGTCCCGCGATCGTTACAGTCCTCTGTCTTAAAGCTTCTTCACCAAGGACATTGGGGTATAGTGCGCACGAAACAACTTGCTCGTCAGCACTGTACTTGGTTCGGAATCGATGCTGCGATTACGAATATGTGCTCCTCTTGTGTGGCGTGTGCCGAACAACAATCCGCACCGCCGCGGAAATTCTTTGCATGGCCGAAAGCCACTTCCCCTTGGCAACGCTTGCACATCGATTTTGCTGGTCCATTCTGGAATGCTCGATGGTTGGTTGTGGTCGATGCTTTCAGTAATTTTCCTTTTGTTGTCCGGATATCTTCCACGACGTCTTCTGCCACAATCCAAGCCTTGTCTGCTATCTTTTGCATTGAGGGTCTTCCGCAGACTATTGTTTCCGACAATGGCCCACAATTCATGTCCGCAGAATTTCAGTCATTCTGCAAAGCCAATGGTATTCAACATCTGACATCCGCGCCGTTTTCGCCTCAGTCAAACGGTGCCGCTGAACGATTGGTCCGGACTTTCAAGTCACAGATGTTGAAATTGAAAGAATCGCATTCTCGGGAGGACGCTTTGTTACTCTTTTTGTCTTCGTATCGCTCTCAGCCCCGCGATGGCCGCTCGCCGGCTGAATTGCTCCATGGTCGATCTCATCGCACCCTGATGTCTTTGCTGCATCCGCCGCATCAGGTTCCTGTGCAGCGGCAGACTCCGGTTTTTGCTCCTGGCGACGTTGTCTATTATCGCAACTATCGCGGTTCACAGCGTTGGCTCGCAGGGCGCATTCTTCGCTGCCTCGGCCGCGCGATGTATTTGGTTTTGGGGGCCTCTGGTGAGGTGCGTCGGCATCTCAATCAGCTGCGCCTCTGTCGTCGCCTGGGTTCTGCCGCTCCCCGTCTGCTTTCAGCGACGGAGCCGTCAGGTCAGCGCCTTGGGGACCCATCTACTGGCTCGCCTCATCCCCAGGTGTTGCCGACGCTGCCTTCCATTTTGCCCCATGGCGTCGCGCCGCCGCCGCCGCAGCCGCCGCCGGCGCCGCCCGCAGCGGACGCTTCGCTGCAGCCGCCTGGCGCCTCCCTGGGTCACGCGCCGCCGCTCGCTTCCCGTGCCCAGCCGTCCTCCGCCATGGACCTCTTGCCCGCTCCGGACCAGGTGTCGTCGTCGCGCGTCGGCTTCCCAGACCACATGGAGGTCGACCCTTCGGCCCCTATTGTCTCCTTACGTGCGCATACACCTCATGTTGACGTGCACCCTGGACTAGGTTTCCAGGCGTTTCCTAGCTCCCCTCGGACCGAATGGCCGGGTGCGGGTGGCACAGCCTCGCCTGTTGTTAGGCTCCCCACCTCATCGCATACGTCAACATGGGGTCCTCCCCACGGCGGGCGGAAGCCTTATCTCACGACCGTTCGCCGATTTGCGGGGGAGGAATGTGGTGTCACCGCTAGACACCACACTTGCTAGGTGGTAACTTAAATCGGCCGCGGTCCTGTAGTACATGTCGGACCCGCGTGTCGCCACTGTGTAATCGCAATCCTAGCGCCACCACATGGCAGGTCACAATACACGGACTAGACCTCGCCCCAGTTGTACGGACGACATTGCTTGCGACCAGACCTACCAAGTCTTCCTCTCATTTGCCGAGAGACAGATTGAATAGCCTTCAGCTAGTCCATAGCTACTACCTAGCAAGGCGCCATTTGTATCAGTGCCTATAGCTAACGAATATTCAAGAGAGATGTATTCCAAGGACTCATTAAAAGTTAAGTAACAAACATATAAGTACTTTTCTTCTTATTCATTAATAAGTATCCTGTTTCAGACTTCACGCCCGTCTGCGTTAGTTTAGCGTGCACCTAGCTACCTCATTGTGTCTATGCTGTAGGAGCTAGACACAACACAAAGAACATGCGCTAAAACTTAGATCAAATGATATAATCCACCCTCACGGATAAAACGTAAAAGTAAAGCTGCTGTTGAGGCATTGTCGCCCAACATCGAAAGTAGGGTGATGGGAAAGTTAAAAGTCCGCCGCAGGGCGGCAAAAAGTGTACAATTCAGCAAGAGGTGGACGACCGTCATTTGTGAGCCACAGCGACACCGAGGTGGGTCCTCGCGACGGTGGAGGTAACCGTGCGTTAGCCACGTATGGCCAATGCGGAGCCGGCAGAGGACAACTGATTATCTGCGAGACGACCGCATGGAAGGCATCCACACATTCGTAGTCTCCTTAATGGCACGTAGTTTGTTGTGCTTACTGTAATGCCATTCCGTCTCCCAAAGCCGAAAACCCTGCTGCGTAAGACAAAACGCAGGTCAGTTTCGGAGATGCCCATCTCCAGAAGTGGTTTCCGCGTAGCCTGTTTGGCCGGTCTGTCGCCAAGTTCGTTGCCTGGGATTCCGACGTGTCCTGAGGTCCAAACAAACACCACCGATCTACGGGACCGTACCAGGGCATAGATGGACTCCTGAATGGACCCTAGCAAAGGATGGCAAGGGTAGCTCTGATCGATAGCTTGTAGGCTGCTCAAGGAGTCAGTACACAGGAGGAATGACTCGCCAGAACAACAACATCCTGATTAAATTTAGCTTAACTTAAATTCCATAAGGCAGTGAAGCAATTTCGAAGTCTCGGTGCGACGAAAATGGTCAGTCGATCTCCTGAAAACATTTGTAATAATTATTAACTTTCGGTCATCACATGGGGAAGACCGGAGATCTGCTGGTAAGACCGTGTTAGCCCATTTATTGAAAGTAATAAACTGGATATCTTGAGCGTACAAAACGGCAGGTTCGTCCAGTGTAAATCAAACGCTCCGCACTGATCCCGTGCAACACAGCGTAGTAAACACACACTATCAATAATAATCAGTTAAATAATACGCGAACACACTTTTAGTTTAGTTCATCTATTAAATTCCTTCTCATACAGATCCTCATCAAGATGGCAAGTAGCTCAATAATACGTGACGTTTTCACGGCTAATCGGCAAGATCTGAATCATCCTGTTCATAAGAGAAAACATAGATAGCAGAGAAGCTATTCCATGGAGTAAATGCACGCTCCAAGGAATAATAGGGCTTGAAACTACTTTGCATTGATAATCATCGCACATTAAAGTTTAAGAATCGGTAAGAAAAGAAGAGATATTTCGAGATATGTACTGAGTTATATAATTTATAAAATTTCTGAAAATATCGCGGAGAGACCGCTGCAAGAGACATTACACAATACTGGCGTCGGGTTTGTCGTTGAAGCGTGACACGCGTCTCGAGCCCCTGTCATTTAGGTTGTTTTCACGACCACTCTTCTTCCTGTATGTTACACTGCTGCTAGTCTTACACTACTACTTGCAGACACGCTGGACAGCCTGTCAATAAAAGAAGTGGACAACTGAATTCACAGTGTTGCTATGAGCACTACCGAATAGGATAGCTCCTCTTTGCAATTCTGCCACCTCTCCAAGTCGAAAGCAACCAGTCTGCTATTTTCTTTTTCCTGGGGGTAGGGGGGGGGGGGCATTAATATTTTGCCCCGTGCTCTCACCTACTTACTGAAGCTGCAATGCGTTCATTGTAGGGGTAATATCTTTAAGTAAATGTACAGTCAAGGATTTCTAGGTGCAATAGTCGGTATTGCTGCCTGTAAGAATAGAAGAAGAAATTTAATGTCAGATGGAACGCTTTACTAAATACCGAAAAGGTAAGAAATCGACTGCGACAAACGGAATTACGCATGATGTCATTGTGACAAGCGAGGTGAAACTCCTGCAATACTTCTTCACCGTCGACGTGACGTTTCTCTGCTGCCCAGAGGTACATGCTCACCATTGACACATTTTCATCACGAAGATCTAGAATTAAGGGCAGCCCTTGCTTACCGAGAATGTTGAAACGAACGTACAGTCGTCGATTCATAGCAGGCAGGAAATCAATTCCAGAATCAACATTTATTGCATTCTCGCCTGTCTTTGGTGCAACGGTCGGTCGCTAGTTGCGGTCGGTCAGATCGTGAGCGAGAAAATAGGCCACTGCAACGGTGCAGTCGCGGTAGCGTGGGGCACGTGCATTGGGAAACTGGGCCACGTGCACGCAGATAGGCAGCGGTACACGGCACCCGCGTGTGGCAACCGGGCCAGACAGCCTGTGTGTGTGTGTGTGTGTGTGTGTGGCTCGCCACCCCCGCCAGCGACGTGGTGACACGACGTGCCGAGAGGTGCGAGCCAGCGACAGCTGTTCCACACTTCCGGCCCGCATGTGTGTCAACACAGCCGTGCCGTGGCGCGCCGCGCCGCGCGGGAATGTGACAGGAACAGGCTCATCCGATGTTCTTATTTCTGAAAAACTTACTGAAACAAACTTTCTGTAGTAAGCCACGTTTGAGTGAGTGAGAGAGAGAGAGATAGTGAGAGTCACTGTTTTCCGCAGTTACTCCTGGTTAAAAACAGTTCGGCGTGTAACAATATCTCTTCTTTTCCAGTCGCCACACTTTCGCACTTTGAATTAAAGCGACGTGAGTGGTCCAGGCGTTCTTAGAAACACACACACAATTTGATCAATACTTGCGTGCTGTATTTCCTGGTAGCCAAAGTGGCTGTTCTTGGTAAGGCGAGACAGTGAAATAAATGGGCAGCCTAATGACAGAAACAATCTACTGTACTCTACAGTATTTTTACATTTCGAAGTTGTATCTTCGTCGGGACTTTCTGTTATGTAATCGCGATCACTACGATGTCAACAAACGAGAACAGCTATGAGTGTGTATTGTCATTTGCAAATTGCGAAATTGTCGTAGAATATACAGGGTGACAATTATTAAACTATATGAAATAAATTCGCTGTTACTTCTGAATGTTTTCCGTTAGGACGTTCAAATTGCACGGTTGGTAGCGGGGCATTATGGAAATTAGTGTGCGCTGTATTGTTTGGTTTAGCGACGAAGCCCATTTTCATTTGGATGGGTTAGTCAATAAGCAAAATTGACGCATTTGGGGGGCTGAGAATCCGCATTTCATGATTGAGAAGTCTCATCACCCTCAACGGGTGACTGTGTGGTGTGCCATGTTCAGCCACGGAATAATAGGTGCGATATTCCTTGATGGCACCGTGACTATTTGGAGCTAGTCAGTCAGGCAATCGGAGCAAGCGTGTGGTACGAACACTTAAGGGAGACAAAGGCTTTAACGCAGTAAGCAGTTTGAAAAGTATGTGGTATTAACGCACGGATGAACAGAAACGACGGACTGGAGAGCTTGATCAAATCAGCCTTGGGAAAAGCTATTTGTTGTGTGGGTATATCTAGTACGTTATAGTGTAAGCTAACTGCCGTGTGACAACACGTGCAACAATTAGTACACATGGAACATGCGAACTTCATGCGATGGATCAGCGAATAATTTCATTTACCACAGCAGGGTGTTACCCACGTTCACTCCAAACCCACGTTCACTCCAAACTCTTACTGCCATGTCTGCCATTATTCATTGAGAATTAAACAATGACAAAAAATTATGTTCAAAATCGAAACTGATTAAGGAGAATCATTGAATTAACCTTCAGAGGGCAGCATACCTCTACTGCGCAAATTTCACATGTTTTCTTATCCGAAATAACACACTGTGCAAAATGATTTGTGTTTATCATGGAGTATCGTCATTCAGTGTGACATATAGAGTGTATTTCTTTAAAGTTTTGGGGACGGAAACTAACTAGATTGGCTTCAGAAATTGGCCCATACGGTGATTTTACAATTGGTTTTACTGCCTTTGCTCTTCTAAAATTCCTCCCGACTCTCCTTGGGCGCCATGTCACTGACTGCGCGGTCCCTCCCGTCGGAGGTTCGAGTCCACCCTCGGGCATGGGTGTTTGTGTTGTTCCTAGCATAAGTTAGTTTAAGTAGTGTTTAAGTCTAGGGACCGATGACGTCAGCAATTTGCTCACTTAGAAATTCACACACATTTTGGACTCTTCTTGAACACCTAGCTTTTTCCTGTTTAAGTAATAAAACGTATTAGTGGAAACAGTGTTTCCACTCGTGCTGTCGCTACCTTTAGTTGAGATACAGATATACTCCCAGCAAATTTGCAGTACCGGTACGCTATTTTGCCGAAAACACACAGAATGGAATCTCTGTGCACTGTAAGGATGTTGTTCAGTCCCATATTTTTCGTTGTCTCTAGAAATATGTTCTCACTGTAGAATATGTGTTACTTTTTAACTTTAAATCACGTCTACCTCAAAAAAGAACTGAGAAAGCCGATCATGTCTGTAGTACTGTAGATCTTAGATTTGATTATTTTGCAATTTACACGGCAAATTTAGCTTTACAACTTAAAGCAATCATTTGGTAAATATTTGCAAAAGTTTTCGTGCCGCGCTATTCTGCTAATGTTGGGAACCCCAGAACTTATTAGCAAATATTTCACTGAGATTACTCTGTCCCTAACTGGCGAATTCTACTTATTTACTGCGCAGTTGCCGTACGTCGTCGGTTTGGTTAAACGTGTTTCAGAAGAAACTTCCATTCACGGGAAGTGAATTTTATTTGGGAGAATGGGCCAAATAAGTTCTTTGCTGGGTCCTACTAGATAAAAATAGCCTATGACAGTACGTCAGCAGCGATGATCAACTGGCAGCAGATGAAAGGAAACGAGAATGTTAAATACCCGATAAATCTGGAACTGTAGAAGAGAGGTAACAAATTAAACACGTAGCCTTTGACGAGGTACATAAAGGACTGAAAAGCATAAAATAACCGAATCTCAAACTTAGAAAATTACGAATCCAAGACTATCAGGTTGCAATACGTAACACCTTTGCCATCTTTATTAGGTCAGCTGTGTTTTTCGAATATCCGCATAACGTTTTGGAAAATATTCGATAGTATATTTTACACTGGAGTTAGCATGGCTACATTTTTTTGAATGTAAATTCGGCATGCTTCTGAGAAATTTAAAGTCAAGAAGAAAAACTAAAGTGTCCTGACCTCTCAAAACCCACGTATTAGCGCTTCTAACGAACTTTACATCATGACAAATGCTTGCCCAATTTCTGTATTACTCCGAGAGCTTATTTGGTACTTCATGTAATTTTTTTAGAATACACAAGAATTTTTTACGTAATTAATTCTGCCGTGGTATCTTCATTCCCTGTTCTGACAAACACTGGTTGGAGCACCTTCTTATCGACAACGTTACCCTGTCAGCTGCATTCCGAATTATACTTTGCTGTATCCATTACGAAAAGTAACCAGGCTCTTGCAGAGTACGTTGATAAAACTGATGGAAGTTCATTGATTACGAAAGATGGAAATTGCTGGGATTTGAATATACGAATTTCTGTTTGACCATTTACTGGGTGCTGTAAAATTGGTGAAGTAACTGTATTGGAAGAGAACTGGAACCTACGAGTTTCACTGTCAAGTACTAATTAGAAATTTTCCTTTATTATGCTTCATACCGAATACGACAGTGTAATATTCATGTAACAGCATAAAATGTGCCCCATTTGCACAAGATTTGGTACCTCATTGAGTGAGAAAATGAAGCTCCGGTAGTTTATTGAAAAATACATAACGGCCGCAGTCTATCAATATGTAAATGTGCTTAACGAAATACATTACATAGTGCTGCAGCACAACTAAAAGTTAGACCAAAATTATCTGTGTCTAACGCAGAAAAACGACGATGTGCTAGCAGACGCCATTTCCCGATGTAACCGAGAAATCATCCGGCAACCACCGTAAGTACAAATCAACTTATTCTTAACGAACTTTTTTTTCGATCTAAAAGCAAATCAAAATGTAAATAAGTTAATTACAGACTGCTGATGATGCTTTACTTCAATTAAACTAAACGCGACTGGTGAAAAACATCACGCATTTTTGTAGTTGCAACAACAGAACAAAAATACCCCCACGAATCATAAAGCAGACTGCGAACACCTTCAGTTTTTGTAGTTGCTCTCAACATCGTATTATTCTTTTGATGCCACGTGATTCATTGTAATTTTAGCTGACAGTAGATAAGTCTTGGCAGTTTAGTTGTTGCGGTTATTAAAAAAAAAATCTTAAATAAGAACAGCACTAGAAACTAACAAAATGTTAATAGCATATTAGTTTCCCCTTTACCTATGCGATGGCAGCACTGCGGCGAGAGACCGGCAGTGTAGTTTGTTGCCGCGAGATAGCAGCATGTGACACGAAGTTCCACCTCCGGCCGCCACGGAGCAGCACTATCTGGACATCAAGTCTCGTTTGTACCGAGTCTCGCTACTCGCTAGCAATGGCGGAACGGAGATTCGGTGCCCTTACTTAGGTTTGTCTTTTTCTACGACTGACTATATTTTCGCCGGAATTTCCAAAAGGATACCATGAACAATAATGTGGGCAAGCAACGGATAAAGACGATTTGCTTGAATATCAGTGCAGTAAACAGCGACCAGTCAGTTTTGACATACTTGTTCCTTGTCATTAATTTTGCATTTCTCCTGAGGATAATCCTGAAAAAAGCCGCGAGAACTGGATACTGGGGACAGTCTTCTGTATTTATATTCAATTTTACACAAATTCCATCTTCTACAATATCTGAGGTAGAGACCTGACTGGCCCAAAGATTGTCTTCACTCTTTAGGATTTGAACGTCAGTGTCCGGACATAAATACCTGAAGTAATAAGAAACTCTCAAAGAAAGAAGTTCCAAAAACTCGCCTTTGAAGTTTAGTAGATTTTCGAGGGATTTTAAGTTAAAAAAAAATCAATCTTACTGACATTGTCGTCGGTCTCTGAATGCCTAGCATGAAATGTTCCTTTGAAAACTAATTAAAATTTGATACAAACATGCGAAATGACTTGCTGGTAAATGGAAAATTTATACATCAATAATACTGTTCAATCTATAGAAACAATGTATTTCATTAATTAGTAATGAAAAATACAAAAATATTTCTATTAAAATATGATTCAATTCAAGAATTATTAGTTAAAATTTTTATTTTTAGTAAATATGGATCTTTAGAGAAAAAAAAGTTGCTACTAGCGAGAGTCCAACTAGCGACTTCAACGACCATTACACTTTTGCACTACACAGTTAAGTTACCGATCACTATGTCAATGAACTTCAAAACTTTTATATTCGATGTCACGGCAGTAGTTTCCGGTGTTCGATTCGATCCGTCAGAACAAACCACAGCCAAAATGCGGTATGTCATGGAATAAAACGGCTGGATTCTGATACGGTGGTTGGATCCTCTCATCGCATCGGATTCCGACTGTTTTATTCCATGACATACCGCCTTTTAGCTGTGTTTTGTTAGACTGGCGATGAACGTTGGAACTTTGTTTCCACGCTTTTTGTCTCTAATATTTTAGCTATACACTGAAGCGCGAAAGAAACTGGTACAGTCATGCGTTTTCAAATACGGTGATATGTAAACAGGCAGAATATTGCGTTGCGGTCGGTAATGCCTAAACGAGACAAGTGCCTGCCGTTGTTGTTAGATCGATTACTGCTGCTACAACGGCAGATTATCAAGATTTAATTGAGTTTGATCGTGATGTCAGTCTGTGCACGAGCGATGGGACACAGCATCTCCGAGGTAGAGATGAAGAGGGGATTTTCCTGTACGACCATTTCATGAGTGTGCCGTGACTATCACGAATCCGGTGAAACATCAAATCTGCAAGAACGGGATCAACGACGACTGAAGAGATTCGTTCAACGAGACAGACGTGCAACCCTTCCGAAAATCGCTGCGGGTTTCAATAATTGGCAATCAACAAGTGTCAGTGTGTGTGAATCATTCAAGGAAACATCATCGATATGGGCATCCGCAGCCGAAGGCACACTCATCTACCCTTGATGACTGCTCCACACATTGCTTTACGCCTCGCCTGGGCCCGTCAACACTGGCGTTGGACTGCTGGTGACTGGAAACATGTTGCCTGGTCGGACGAGTCTCGTTTCAAATAGTATCGAGCGGATGGACGTGTACGTGTATGGAGACAACCTCATGAATCCATGGACCCTGCGTGTCAGCAGGGGACTGTTCAAGCTGGTGGAGGCTCTGTAATGGTGCGGGGCGCGTCAAGTTTAAATGATATGGGACCGCCGATACGTCTAGATACGACTTGACAGTTGACACGTACGTAAGCATTCTGTCTGGTCACCTGCATCCATTCATGTCCATTGTTCATTCCGATGGACTTGGGCAATTCCAGCAGGACAATACGACATCCCACGCGTCCAGAATTGCTACAGAGTGGCTTCAACACTCTTCTGATTTTAAACACTTCCGCTGGCCACCAAACTTAACCAGACGTGAAAATTATTGAGCATATGTGGGATGCCTTGCAACGTGCTGTTCAGAAGAGATCTCCACCCCCTCGTACTCTTACGGATTTATGGACAGCCCTGGAGGATTCATGGTGTAAATTCCCTCCAGCACTACTTTACGCACTGGTCGAGTGCATGCCACGTCGTGTTGCGGTATTTCTGCGTGCTCGTGGGGGCCGTACACGATATTAGCCAGGTCTGTTTCTTTTTCTCTTCCGTGTATGTTACACCTGAAGATGTGGCTTTTAGTGCCACGAAACCGGTAGAGATCTAAAAATAAAGGGCTAAACGCAGCTGAAACCGTTTATTAACATCCATTATGATTACTCATAGCTGTGGTTGTTCTACTGACAAGGTTGTCTCTGTGTGTTATAACAGTGACCACATCGTGCCATCCCACCTGTTATTTATCATTGTCGAGGCAAGCATTTATTCATGCATTGAATACTTTCTGGTCGATTTAATTATTTTTCTCACTTTATCATCTTCCAGGAAGGAAGGAAGGAAGAATACGTTACATCGGCATACCAGCCCTCGTCGTTAACCCGTGACGCGGAATCTATCCGGATCGAGCTCGCCTCTCCCTATGCCTGAAACGGCGCGTTAACGCGCTTGATTATTCGGCCGGCTTAAATCACTGTCGTAAAACAGCTAGCACTAGCCATCTGGAGCGACCCAAAGTGGAATCAGTACATGAAAGAAACTGTTGGGAAAGCAGAATCCAGGCTGAGACTCACAGCAGGAGTCTTCAAGGAAACTTAGTTCGTCCACGAAAGACGAGGCTTACAAAAGACTGGTTTGACTGAATCTTGAGTATTGTTTATCAGTCTGGGAACTTCACGAAGTAGAGTTAACAGAACACGTGATGAAAAGCGGCGCATAAAGTCACAGAATAGTTTAGCAAGTGATGTTCAACAAACTCCAGTGGCAGTCGTAAAAACACAGGCTTTGTGGGAGACTGCGAGGTTTGCTAGTGAAACTCCAAGACAGTACTTTCCGAGAGGAGAGAGTGCAACCTATTACTTCCTCCCACGTACGATCCGTGAAATGACCACAACGAGAAAATGGGGGAAATTACAACTGATACGGAGGTTGTGGCTGTTCAACTAGAACGACCAGGACTACATTATTTTAATCCTGGAGTACATCGTACACACAGTGGATTTTATCAATCAAAAAGAACATTGGGAGGTCACTGGTGCCAAACGAAGAACATAAAAAATCAATTTATGTACATTCTATATAAATTGAAGGTGGAGGGAGGGGAGGAAAGAAAAGGAAAGTAGATTACTGACGTCAGCTACATCGAGACATTAAACGGTTTTGGCGGCGACGAGGGAAAATGGGAACCGGACCAGGATTCGAATCTGGGATATCCTACTTACTAGGCAGGTGCCTTAACCACTGAGCCATCCGAGACACAGTGTTATCTCAACTGCGCGGACTACCTCGGCACGCCTCACGGCCGACACAAACTCCCAAATCAAATGGTTCAAATGGCTCTGACCACTATGCGACTTAACTTCTGCGGTCATCAATCGCCTAGAACTTAGAACTAATTAAACCTAACCAACCTAAGGACATCACACACATCCATGCCCGAGGCAGGATTCGAACCTGCGACCGTAGCGGTCGCTCGGTTCCAGAGTGTAGCGCCTAGAACCGCACGGCTACTCTGGCTGGCCCAAACTCCCACCGAGCGGCACCTATCCGTAATCCCTGTCCATTTCCTCCATGCTCGCTACTCAGATTCCCGCAGGAGGTCGGAAGAAGGTGAATCCATTGTCCATCTAGGCAAATCAGTTATATGAATGCGTGGTGTCCGTCCTTTCGGACATTTCCGAAAGAACATACACCACACATTCATGTAATTATGTACATTCGATCGCAGTATTTTATTCTTCACAGACTGTCGTGGATCACTCCTTTTGTACCACGCCAGTTTTGACTGACTGACTGACATTTATGGAGCACAGTATTTGTTTTTTTCACACATCAAAAAAGTTTTGCATCACCTAGGTTCCGAGAGTTGGGGAATCTGTACAGAAAATTGGAATAGAGATCAATATAATCATTTCCGCCCATTTTACTGCTCATGAAAACCATACATTGCTTGTTGTACCACCATACAGCGACACATTCAGAAGTGGTGGCCTAGATTGCTGAGCACACCGGTACCTCTAATACCCAGTAGCATATCCTTTTGCATTGATGCATGCCTATATTTGTCATGGCATACTATCCACAAGTTCATCTAGACACTGTCGATCCAGATTGTCCCATTCCTCAACGGCGATTCGGTGTAGATCCCTCAGAATGGTTGGTGGGTGACGTCGTCCATTAACAACCCTTTTCAATCCATCCCAGACATGTTCGATAGGGTTCATGTCTCGCTAGTATGCTGCCGATATGGTTACACCATCGGTCAGAGGATGGCATTCACGTATCGTACAACCGTTACGGCGCCTTCCATGACCACTAGCGGCGTACGTCTGCCCCACATAATGCCACCCCAAGACAGCAGGGAACCTCCACCTTGGTGCACTCGCTGGAAAATGTGTCTAAGGCGTTCAGCCTGATCATCCTGCCTCCGAACACGTCCCCGACGATTGTCTGGTTGCAGGCATATGCGACACTGATAGGCGGAGAGAACGTGATGACAGTCCATTCGGTATGTTGTTGGGCTCATCTGTACCGCGCTGCATGGTGTCGTGGTTGCAAAGATCTGGTTGCATCACCATGGACGTCGGGAGTGAAGTCGTCCATCATGCAGCCTACTGCTCACAGTTGACTCGTTACACGTCGTCCTGTGTCTCCACGAAAGGCATTAGTCAACATGGTGGCGTTGCTGTCAAGGTTCCTCCGAGCCATAATCCGTAAGTAGCAGTCATCCACTGCAGGAGTAGCCCTTGGGCGACCTGAACGAGGCATGTCATCGACAGTTACCCCCCCCCTCCCTCCCTCCCTCTCTCTCTCTCTCTCTCTCTCTCTCTCTCTCTCTCTCTCTCCACCCCTCCATGTCGGAACAACATAGCTTTGGTTCACTCCGAGACGCCAGGACACATCCCTTGTTGAGAGGCCTTCCTGGCACAAAGTAACAATGCGGACGCGATCGAACCGCGGCATTGACAGTCTAGGCGTGGTTGAACTACAGGCAACACGAACCATGTATCTCCTCCTTGGTGGAATGACTGGAACTGATCGGCTGTCGAGCCCCCTCCGTCTAACAGGCACTGCTTATGCATTGTCGTTTACATATTTGGGCGGGTTTAGTGACATCTCTGGACAGTCAAAGGGACTGAGTCTGTGATACAATATCCACCGTCAACGTCTATCTTCAGGAGTTCTGGGAACCGGGATGATGCAAAACTATTTTTTTGTGTGTGTATTATGGACATATACTGTTAATATGAGTTAGAGCAGTTTATTAGTTTTTCTGCTTGGTTTGAAGTGACTGTGTGGTTAACACACTCTGAAGCAGTAGCTTTTACTGAAAAGTAATCGCGAACAGCGCAAGATGGTTACTCTTTTGAGTTAATGATTATTCTTAGGGAACTGACCTTTTTACTATTCGACTGTAGGCACCACAATGAAGTCCACCGAGAGTGATGCAAAGCATTTTAGTCAGGGCCAAGTTTAACAACTGAGAATTCACTCGGCATTTATTTTAGGCTCCTACTGCTGGCGATCACGCCTACACCGGACTACAGAATGGGGAAGGCACCAAGCTGAATAGTGTATGACCACAATGTTTAGTTCTTCCCATGTGCCATTCATCAGAGGAGGAGGGAAGCGGCTAGCAGACAATGGGAACAAGTATCTTACGCCACAAACCGTGCAGTGCCTTGTAGAGTACAGATGTATGGGCAGAAACGACGAAATAATTTGGTGCACGAATTCGATGTGAGGTAAGCATGTTGGTGTCGATCTGCGAAATACAGCTAAGCGTAATGCATACTTCACTAAGCAGCAGACCAGCGGTAAGATAGTGTCAGAGAGTAGTCGTTGTTGCTTACTTTTCCCTGGTGGAGCTAGATGATGGCGTAGTGGTCACCACCTGAGGAACGGGCGAAGGCGTCTGCACGCGAGACCTCTTGCGGGGCGGGCTCGGCATCGGACCCTGCAAAAGCCAAAACACGCCGGTTAATACGTGGCGAGAGATGTGACACAGTGGCGCAATCATTCAATTCTCCATGTCGTAATCTCTTGGAAAGTCAACTCTGCCACAACATTGTACACAAATGCTCGGCTCGACCGGAAATCGAACCGGAGAACTGAGTTTGTACTCTTACTAGGGCACTTATTCTGTTTTATTTATTTATTTTTTATTTACAAAGAGCTACAGTGTTTCAAAAAATAATTATCTATGCTTAGTTAGCATCAACGCATCCTTGAATTTGGGGTCAAATGGAGTGCGAAAATTAGTCCGAAAACCGCCACCTCTGGCAGCAACAATGAGCCTAAGCCTGCTTGGCGTCGAGTCGAACTGAGCTTGGATGACAAATAGCGAAACGCCACTCCGTCCTGTTTCATGTCTATGCCTGAGTAGTTCATGCGAGGGTAGTTTGGTAAGTTCTCGGAATGATGTTTGGTTTCTGGGGCGCTCAACTGCGCGGTCATCAGCGCCCGTAGATAGTCCCAATTTTTACTCAGTCTAATTTTTTTTACACAATCCAGTCTAGCCACTGTCACGAATCATGATGATGATGGTTGATATGTTGAGGACAACACAAACGCACACTCCCCGGGCACAGAAATCCCAAACTCGGCCGGAATCGAACCCGGGACCCATCTCGGAATGAAATACAAAGAAAGTACCCCAGTAAAACTATTTTTCAGTGTAGTCTCTTGTATATGAATGCGCTTGTTGTATCTATATTCCAATGCCTTGTTCCCACATCAAAAATCAGATTCCTCCAGGCCTGCAAAATAGCCGGTAACTTGGGCTGTCACTTATTCGTTTGAAGGGAATTTCCGTCCAGCGGGGAAAGTTTTGAGCTTGGGAAGAGACTTAAGTCTGATGGAGCGCAAGCAGGCGAGTTAAGGCGGGTTCGCCAACAATTCTTGTCTTGGTTCACTTATTTCTGCCGTGGCAACGACACGTGTGCGGGCGCGCATTTGGTGAAATGTTGAGTTCTTCTTTGCCAAGCCTGGTCTTTTTTGGCTTATCTTTTGCTCCAGTTGGTCTAGGTTAGAGTAGTATTGTAAATGTCTGTCAAGTAGGAAGATAATCTATCGGCAGAGTACTTTTCTTCTTCCAGAAAAGTGGCGCCACGAGCCTTCCGGCCGATCGTATTGCCTTTGCTTTCTTTGATGGTCGTGACATTTTTTCTGTCTTGGGTACAGTAGTGGACTGCGACACTCATCTAGCAGATAATTTTCTCGCATCGAATGTGATATACCCATTTCGATGACGTCTCTACAGCTTCAGCAAATTCACGCACTTCCAGCCGGCAATCCTCCATCTTGTTATGCATTTTTGCAGTAATTTCTGTGGTAGCGGTACACTTCTTATCAAATTTGAACTCGTTTTTCCTCTTGGCAACCGCTCAGAATGAAGGGGCAGAGTCGCCTCTTAGGCATCTGCCTTCGTGGCGAACATGTCTATGCTCGGTGATATGGACCTCGCGTGTCTTGCAACTGAGTGGGTTGCCTTACGAAACATAAGCAGAAACTATGCGGAACGAGCAAAGGAAGTCTCAGTAGCTTCTAGTGAACACTTGAACGCACTAGCGGCTCATTCACAACAACATGGATTCATATACCACAACAACTAATTACAAATTAAAGAAGTGACTTGTTAAATTTATCGCGTACATGTGCCGTATGATGTCTATTTATCTACTGAGACAACTGCTGGATACCGCAGAAAAGAATTACTTATTGATTGAAAGCTTTCATTATCTTACGTCTGTGGTGTGGCATTTGTTGTTAGAAAAATAAATGTTTATGGTCACTGGAGAGCTGAGCTGAGCGAGACGTTTCTGAGAACTGCTATAAATAAAATATACACCTAAGCTAATTGTCATGACACTGTCATTTCCACTTTCCTCTGATATTTAGGACAATCACGAGTTTTGTTTTTCGAAGTTCTCTATGATGCTTTCATCGGCATCTTCCAGCCAACGTCCTGATATTTAATCATTTACTTTTTCCCGCTTCTTGCGGAAATTCGAAGCAACTTTAATTTCTCTCTGTTTCGGCAAGAACTGCTGTGTATTACGCAATAAAATCTACTTTAATATATTGAGCTAGCGTCGATATTGTTAAACTTTTACTGAGCCTGTAAGGACCCCTTGAGCAGTGCCACGGGCTCCTCTTTCCGACGCCTTCAATACGACAACCAGACAGGCTACCGTGTACTGCTGGCAGCATACACGGCTACACTGCAGGCGATCTTACCGACTGTCCCCCAATTTTCTTCGTGCAGGAATTGTACCATCACTGCCGAGACGTAACATCCCTTATATTTCCTGAACGGTTCCAGATGCCGAAAAGACGTTTTTCGCAGTTCAATCAGTGGCGATGGGCACGTAACGTTTTGTGTGGATAATGCCCTGAACTCTGGTATCAACCGAGCTATTGAAAGAATTTTTTTAATGGAACAGTATACTTTTTCATTACTGAATTCAAAAGCTCTTGCAAAGACTGTTCAATGATACTGCGCTAATTAAAATTAACGTTGAAAATTTTCCAAAAAAAGGCCCGGGAAATGCACTAAAACTGGAAAGCAATGAGGCTAGAGTCGGCTATTGCGGTGTAAACGCCGCCAAGAACAACTTTCGTGTCAGGTTCGGTCGTTATATGCTGCAAGACAGACCTACTGTCTATCTATTCTATCTATATCCGAATCCCGCTCCAGCTACTGCCGGGTCTGGGTGCTGACGAGTCCTCTCCATTTCGCTCGGTCCTCCCACCACTTTTCTTCCTCCACTTGCTGCCAGGTCACACCTCTCCTTTCAACAGATATTCTCACTCCCATTTTCCACCGTGTCCTTGGGCGCCCTCGAGGTCTTTTCCCATCCATCCATCTTTAGTTCTTCCATAATTTTGGGGAGTCTCTGCCCATGCATCCTCTTAACATGCCCATAACCTAAAAAATACTGGCACAGACCTACTGTACTAAGATAAAATCTCCTCGTTATATGCTGCAAGACAGACCTACTGTACTAAGATAAAATTTCATTTTCTCTATGACACAGATACAGGTTCACCTACGAGTTTTGTATACGGAACTACGGCATGACCTAGCTTCTGGCCCATCAGATGGTTCTTAGGGAAACTATATCAAATGTGCATACGCTTCCAGGTTTTTCTTGAAAAAATAGTTTCTTCAGGCAGGTTTCCATTCCCATTTCGATAAGATTTATTTGACATTTGCCGCATAAAATTAGCGTGTCTAACTTCTACTCATTGGTGTATACGCCTTCATGAAAGAATGCTGAAGCTGAAATGACCTGCCGATAGACAATGCAGTTTCTGCTGATTCTGGAGTGTCGACAAGTTAACAATCGATAGGCTTGATACAAAGGCGTGGTCTGGCGTGAGTACAAAGGCGTGGTCTGGCGTGAGTGCGTTTACAATACAATAACCGATTTCGGCCCGCTTGCTTTTCAATTTTAGAATACTTCTCGCATTCCTTTGTGAAGAGTTTCAACCTGCGAATTAACAAATATACCACTGTACTCGTCTTTCCAACTGCTTTCGGATGCATTTAAAAAAAGTATGTCATTCTATTTAAAAAAAAAAACACGCAAATAAACACCGTCCGAACAGGCCTTGAAGACCCAACGATACCGACCGGCAGCCATGTCATCCTCCGTCCTTAGGCGTCGCCGGATACGCGTACGGAGGGGCATGTGGTCAGCACACCGGCCTCCCGCCCGTTGTCAGTTTTCGAGACCGGTGCCGTTACTTCTCAGTCTAGTAGCTCCTCAATTGGCCTAGCAAGGGCTGAGCGCACCGCGCTTGCCAACAGCTCTCGACACACCCGGACGGTGACCCATGCAAATGATGGCCAAGCTCGTCAGCGCTTAATTTAGTCGATTTCACGGGAAACGGTGTTATCACCGCGGGAAGGCCGTTGAAATTTTAAAAAATATTAATTGCTTCAATACCTCTATTGATACAAGAATTGAGATTCTATCAGGTTTGTGCGTATGTTCGTAGCGCTTTTGTTTTGCATGTTACTATTCCGGTTACTGTGGGTTTATTTATCGATTGTCATTTTTTATTTTTTAACTGTAGTTAACTGTTCTTTGAGTTTACTTATTGTCATTTTGTCATCTGGAGGTAGTGGGTGGATGTGGACGCTAGAAAACGGAGTACCAAGTGGAGAAATCGGATCATTTCCGACATTTTTCTGTCCGAGTTCAACAGATGGGTGACAGCAGCGGAGTCAGCCAGAAACATTTCCGCCGTGTATTGGGATAATTCCGTTGGAGAGAGGACGGCAAGAAAACTGTTTTCTCGTTTTGAGGATCTTTATGTTGTAAGTGGCCCTCCAGGTTCAGGAAGACCTTCGGGTTTGATGATGATCATTTAAAGGTATTAAGTCAAAATGACCCACGTCAGAGTACTCGAGAACCGGCAAATGTGATTAACTGCTATCATCCCACATTTCAATGCTTCATCATTATTGGTGACATGCTAACATAAGGAAGATACTAGTAGGTATCAGATAGATTATATAATGGTAAGACAGAGATTTAGGAACCAGGTTTTAAATTGTAAGACATTTCCAGGGGCAGATGTGGACTCTGACCACAATCTATTGGTTATGAGCTGTAGATTAAAACTGAAGAAACTGCAAAAAGGTGGGAATTTAAGGAGATGGGACCTGGATAAACTGAAAGAACCAGAGGTTGTACAGAGTTTCAGGGAGAGCATAAGGGAACAATTGACAGGAATGTGGGAAAGAAATACAGTAGAAGAAGAATGGGTAGCTCAGAGGGATGAAGTAGCGAAGGCAGCAGAGGACAAAATAGGTAAAAAGACGAGGGCTAGTAGAAATCCTTGGGTAACAGAAGAAATATTGAATTTAATTGATGAAAGGAGAAAATATAAAAATGCAGTAAATGAAGCAGGCAAAAAGGAATACAAACGTCTCAAAAATGAGATCGACAGGAAGTGCAAAATGGCTAAGCAGGGATGGCTAGAGGACAAATGTAAGGATGTAGAGGCTTGTCTCACTAGGGATGAGACAGATACTGCCTACAGGAAAATTAAAGAGACCTTTGGAAAGAAGAGAACCACTTGTATCAATATCAAGAGCTCAGATGGAAACCCAGTTCTAAGCAAAGAAGGGAAAGCAGAAAGGTGGAAGGAGTATATAGAGGGTCTATACAAGGGTGATGTACTTGAGGACAATATTATGGAAATGGAAGAGGATGTAGATGAAGATGAAATGGGAGATACGATACTGCGCGAAGAGTCTGACAGAGCACTTAAAGACCTAAGTGAAATAAGGCCCCGGCAGTAGACAACATTCCATTAGAACTACTGACGGCCTTGGGAGAGCCAGTCCTGACAAAACTCTACCATCTGGCGAGAAAGATGTATGAAACAGGCGAAATACCCTCAGACTTCAAGAAGAATATAATAATTCCAATCCCAAAGAAAGCAGGTGTTGACAGATGTGAAAACTACTGAACTATCAGTTTAATAAGTCACGGCTGCAAAATACTAACACGAATTCTTTACAGACGAATGGAAAAACTAGTAGAAGCCGACCTCGGGGAAGATCAGTTTGGATTCCGTAGAAATATTGGAACACGTGAGGCAATACTGACCTTAAGACTTATCTTAGAAGAAAGAATAAGGAAAGACAAACCTACGTTTCTAGCATTTGTGTACTTAGAGAAAGCTTTTGACAATGTTGACTGGAATACTCTCTTTCAAATTCTGAAGGTGGCAGGGGTAAAATATAGGGTGCGAAAGGCTATTTACAATTTGTACAGAAACCACATGGCAGTTGTAAGAGTCGAGGGGCATGAAAGGGAAGCAGTGGTTGGGAAGGGAGTGAGACAGGGTTGTAGCCTCTCCCCGATGTTATTCAGTCTGTATATTGAGCAAGCGGTGAAGGAAACAAAAGAAAAATTCGGAGTAGGTATTAAAATCCATGGAGAAGAAATAAAAACTTTGAGGTTCACCGATGACATTGTAATTATGTCAGAGACAGCAAAGGACTTGGAAGAGCAGTTGAACGGAATGGACAGTGTCTTGAAAGGAGGATATAAGATGAACATCAACAAAAGCAAAACGAGGATAATGGACTGTAGTCCAATTAAGTCTAGTGATGCTGAGGGAATTAGATTAGGAAATGAGACACTTAAGGTAGTAAAGGAGTTTTGCTATTTGGGGAGCAAAATAACTGATGATGTTCGAAGTAGAGAGGATATAAAATGTAGACTGGCAATGGCAAGGAAAGCGTTTCTGAAGAGTATAGGTTTAAGTGCCAGGAAGTCGTTTCTGAAAGTATTTGTATGGAGTGTAGCCATGTATGGAAGTGAAACGTGGACGATAAATAGCTTAGACAAGAAGAGAATAGATGCTTTCGAAACGTGATGCAACAGAAGAATGCTGAAGATCAAATTGGTGGATCACATAACTAATGGGGAGGCATTGTATAGAATTGGGGAGGAGTTTGTGGCGCAACTTGATTAGATGAAGGGGTCGGTTGGTAGGACATGTTCTGAGGCATCAGGGGATCACAATTTTGGCATTGGAGGGCAGTGTGGAGGTTAAAAATCGTAGAGGGAGACCAAGAGATGAATACACTAAGCAGATTCAGAAGGATGTAGGTTGCAGTAAGTACTGGGAGATGAAGAAGCTTGCACAGGACAGAGTAGCATGGAGAGCTGCATGAAACCAGTCTCTGGACTGAAGACCACAACAACAACAAGAAAATGAAGGAGTGGTTGGGCCCAAACAACGCAGCAACTCCCCGTACAAAGAGCTGTGCGCATCCACAGAAGTCATTGTTATGCATCTACTAGAACAGCGACGGTGTGACACCATACGAATTGCTTCCACGCGGTGTAGTTATCTCTGCTGACATTTATTGTCAACAACTGAGACGTCTTGCAGTCGCAGTCTAAGAACAACGACAAGGAAGACTGCATGAAGTGGTACTACTTTATAATAACCCCCTCTTGCGTTCTGCTAGACTGCCAAAAAAGCACTATACAGGAGTTGGGTTGGGAAGTCACTCCGCACCCTTCTTATTCACCCGATATTGCGCCCTCAGACTTTCACCTGTTCCGCTCTTTACCGAGCAACCTTCAAGGAACTTCCTTTCGGGATGAAAATGTACTCCGAACATGGCTCGTCATGTTCTTCGCCTGAAAAGCACGTGATTTCTACAGTCGCGGATTCGAGAAGTTACTCCAGACCGTTGTAAATAGTGAAGAAGAATATACTATTGAAGACGTAAGTCCCTGTTCTGTGTATCTGTTGTGTTTATTATATGTGCAGCTGTTGTGGTTACTGAACATACGGAAAAACGCTACGAAGTTATGCACCAACCTAAAATATTACATACCGCAGTACGTGCCTCCATAGCGTACTGTCATTTGCCGGAAACTTCGTATCGATATCCTGAGCCGTTTACGAAATAAGAGGGGTGTCACGTCTCATATGACTCATCCTACACATTTAACAGTAAGAAGTCTCTCCTGTTCATGAGGTTAGTAGTTGAAAATAAAACAGGTTTTCATTTGAAAATTATTATTCAATATTTCTGATGTAACATCTCTACATGATAATACTTGCAAATACAGGATTGAAATAAAACTGAAAGCAAAGATATTGCGCCTAATGAGAATCGAATCAGTAACCTGAAAGAATTTTCGTCTGCTATGTACAACTCTGTAGGTATGTACATGACCCCTTTGAAAAGAATAGGGTTCAAACGGAACCGAAATAAACTATTTAGACGGTTTTATTAGATCTCATGGAATAATTTATGTAGTCCACTATGTTTTCAGGCGACAAACAAACTATCTAAACACATCGCGCAACCTGCGCCGAACTGTAGTCGCATGTTCGTGTGCTACTCTTTAAGTATTTAGAGAACCATCAACATCGTCAAATACCAGTATGATTAAAACTTTTTATGTTCGTGAGTGCTACTGTCTAGTGAAAATATTACAAAAAAAGATTGAACATTAACATTTCATCGAAGAGTATTCATTCGAGGCGGATTACAAGCTCCGTTGCAAAAGTATGGGCGAAGAAAGTCGGCCGTGCCCTTTTCTAAATGCCACCCTGACATTCGTCTTACGAGGCTTACAGAAAACATAGATCTTAAAGGGAGATCTTGAAGGGAGGATATAAGATGAACATCAACAAAAGCAAAACGAGGATAATGGAATGTAGTCTAATTAAGTCGGGTGATGTTGAGGGTATTAGATTAGGAAATGATACACTTAAAGTAGTAAAGGAGTTTTGCTATTTGGGGAGCAAAATAACCGATGATGGTCGAAGTAGAGAGGATATAAAATGTAGACTGGCAATGGCAAGGAAAGCGTTTCTGAAGAAGAGAAATTTGTTAACATCGAGTACAGATTTAAGTGTCAGGAAGTCGTTTCTGAAAGTATTTGTATGGAGTGTAGCCATGTATGGAAGTGAAACATGGACGATAAATAGTTAGGACAAGAAGAGAATAGAAGCTTTCGAAATGTGGTGCTACAGAAGAACGCTGAAAATTAGATCACATAACTAATGAGGAGGTATTGAATAGAATTGGGGAGAAGAGGAGTTTGTGGCACAACTTGACCAGAAGAAGGGATCGGTTGGTAGGACATGTTCTGAGGCATCAAGGGATTACCAATTTAGTATTGGAGAGCAGCGTGGAGGGTAAAAATCGTAGGGGGAGACCAAGAGATGAATACACTAAGCAGATTCAGAGGGATGTAGGTTGCAGTAGGTACTGGGAGATGAAGAAGCTTGCACAGGATAGAGTAGCATGGAGAGCTGCATCAAACCAGTCTCAGGACTGAAGACCACAACAACAACAACAACAACAGATCTTAAAACTGCTAATTTTCTTGCCGTCCATTAATTTAAAATTGTGTTTACGACCGAGCTAAGGTAAACTAACACTGGACTAATTCCCAATAAGCGGGCTTCGAATCCTCCTCTGACCATTCAGAGTTTGCTTTTCCGTGACTTCCCTGAACAGATTAAGGTGAATGCGGAAGTGGGTCACTCACTTTCATCCGTCTTTGTCGAACTGAACTTGTGATGTGTTTAGTACCCTCGACTTATTGTTAGACAGAAAGTGCAAATCTAACTAACGTACGTACGGCAAATGTACGTACTCTTAACTAATTTTCCCGTCATTAGGACTCAAAATCTATTCCAAATCCATCTCCTCCAACTGTACGAACAGGAAGGCCACAAAGGAATCGAATTTTTGTAATTTTTTTTATATTTGTGGTATGCGGAGTTCAGAACCCCAACATGAAACTGCCAAAGCAGTTTCATGCAACTCTCGAAAATTCTCGAGAAATTCCAGTTTGAAGTTTTCCAACCAATTTTAATACGCTAAAGTCGATTTTTTGACAAGCAGTGTGACATTGTGGTAGAGTGCTTGCCTGCCACATGGTGGGCGCTAGCTTCGATTCGTGGTACACTGAAATTTTTAATCAACGGTGCCTGTTCTACGAGCATTTCCGTGAACCGTAAAATACATGGACGGAAAAAATTAACTTATGTTCTTTTCTTTTTAAATTTAAACATTCGTTATGAAATTTTTGTAGAAGATTGGTACTCAAATTTGTATTTGCAATGAAAACTGGATTTTTGTGTGCGACATGTAATTACAAGTTATTTTTTCACAAAAATGACAATTTTACTAGCGAATTTTATAGCTCTGAGCACTATGAGACTTAACATCTATGGTCATCAGTCCACTAGAACTTAGAACTACTTAAACCTAACTAACCTAAGGACATCACACAACACCCAGACATCACGGAGCAGAGAAAAGCCCTGACCCCGCCGGGAATCGAACCCGGGAACCCGGGCGCGGGAAGCGAGAACGCTACCACACGACCACGAGCTGCGGACAGCGAATTTTATATACATACGGAGTAGACATTCCAACTGAACGAGAAAAAATGACAGTAACGAGACTGAAGGCAGCCAGCTATTACAGGTTCGAGTGCTACCATTTTTTTCATCCTCATCAGGAGATGAAGTATGAAGCCGGAATTTGGTTGCAATAATTACACCTTTGTTGTTTGAAACTGATAAAAATTTTATTCAAAATAATCTCCACTGCTATTTACACATGTCTCCCACCTCTCCGTCGGGATATGAATATCACGCCAAAGACACAGTTCTTTTGAAGCGAAGCAGTTAGCGAGCCATTTTCGTGCATTTTCATACGAACTGAAGCGTTGTTCAGCGAGAGCGTGTCCCAGTGATGCAAACAGATGATAATGGGACGGAGTCGAAGAATGGAGAGTAAGCCTCAATCGTTTCCCTGACCCGTTTTTGTGTGTGCGATGGGGCGTATCATGGAGCAATATGACTGTGTTGCCTTTTTCCACATTCCGGTAGTTTTTCAAGTAATGCTAGTTTTAAATCGATCATTTGGTTTTGAGAGCGATCTGTGTTAGCGGTTTTCACTAGGTTTTAGTGGCTCATAATAGATAGCACCCTTCTGATCCCACTAAACACAGAGCATTGTCTTCCTTCCAAAGCGATTTGGTCTTTCATTGGATGTCGCTGGTTTGCCAGGATTCAGCCATGATTTATGACGTTTAGGATTTTCAAAATATATCCGTTTTTCCATCACCTGTCATTATTCGATGGAGAGAGGACTTTCTTTTGTATCTGGCGAGCAGCATTTCACAAGTGGTCATTCAATTTCTTGCAGTCTTTCATTCAGTTCATGCGGAACCCATTTTCCCATTTTCTGCGCCTTTCCCATAGCTTTCAACCGAAGGGAAACCGCTTTTTGAGTCACATTCAAATGTTTCTCGAGTTAATGTTGAGTCTGAATATAATTTTCATCCAATAACGCCAGCAATTCTTTGTCTTCGAACTTTTTCGGTGGTTTCTCGCGCTTGTCGTTTTTCACGTCAAACTCACAACTTTTCAATTTTTTGAACCACTCGGAATACTGTTTTCCCAAGAGCATGTTCGTCGAAAGCTTCGACAAGCATTCGATGTGAATCTGCAGCAGTTTTCTTCAAATGACAACAGAAAACCAATGCTGTCAGCAAATCGTAGTTCATAGGCAAAAGACTACGTATTTACAGGTACCAATATATGGAATTTGGGTTGTGTGTGTTGACATTCGTCATCAGCCGTTACAGGAAGCAAATGTCGCGGCAAAAAGCTCGTGAGATTTTAACCACCCAACGCGGCTGGAAGCCCGAGAAGAAATATCTGATCATGAAACTACAAGCGAACAGAGAATGATGATGAAGCAGAAAGAAGAGAGGATGGTCGCGAAGAAAACCGTGAAACAGGAAGACAATCTCGCTACTTTTCTACACAAACCGTTCTAAATACAGTAGCAACATGGTGCATCGACATTTTATGTAACAAATCGGCATCGTATAGATCAAATCAAATATCAAAGAGGAAAATGAATTATAGAAATTTTTCTAAGGAGCTTGGAGACTGTCATGGACAACGTTCTTCCTTCGCAAAAATTTCAAAATTATAGCAGGGTCGACGAATCTGTAGTGTAAGTCCAAGAGGGACGCAGTCAGCTAAAGAAAGGCAAAGGTGTCACGATGCCACCACAAATGTCCCAATCTGAAAAGACACAAAAGCTGCAAAAACACGTTCTAAATGTGAAAAATACGTATGCAAAATGCATCCCGTTGCCAAAAAGGTAGGTCTTCACTATGATGAACGAAAGTAAGTGCCTAATTCATTCGTTCATGCACGTACTGTGTTTTTAAATTGAAAATTATTTATTTTTTCTTTTCAGTGTACTGAACTGATCAGGATTTGATCTCAAAACAAGTTTGTAAACGCTGCAGAAGTAATTTTTTTCTTTCTTTTAAGTTAATTAAAAAACTGATTAAGTGGCTAATGTTACTGCAAGAGCCTCCATTGTTGATACAAACGTGTTTTTTTTCCTCCATAAAGGTTGATAAATAGAAATCTTTCTTTTATTGATTCGCTTTTGATGTCCTCTGATAGAAAATGGTTGTACCTGGGCAGGCTTATTTTTTGCATTAAGAATCGTTAGATTAAAACTGTGTGCCCGACCGAGACTCGAACTCGGGAGCGTTGCCTTTCGCGGGCAAGTGCTCTACCATCTGAGCTACCGAACCACGACTCACGTCCGGTACTCATAGCTTTACTTCTGCCAGTACCTCGTCTCCTACCTTCCAAACTTTACACAAGCTCTCCTGCGAACCTAGCAGAACTGGCACTCCTGAAAGAAAGGATATTGCGGAGACATGGCTTAGCCACAGCCTGGGGGATGTTTCCAGGAGAGCTTCTGTAAAGTTTGGAAGGTAGGAGACGAGGTACTGGCAGAAGTAAAGCTGTGAGTACCGGACGTGAGTCGTGCTTCGGTAGCTCAGATGGTAGAGCACGTGCCCGCGAAAGGCAGAGGTCCCGAGTTCGAGTCTCGGTCGGGTACAGAGTTTTAACCTGCCAGGAAGTTTCATATCAGCGCACACTCCGCTGCAGAGTGAAAATCTCATTCAAGAATCGTTATTTTAACTTTTGTCAGCTATTTAATTTATCATACACTGTCTAGCTAGGAATAACTATCATTTTGATTTTCAAAGTTACAAGGTTCTTTGAGGAAACGACATACGGAAAATAGAATTAAGTACAGCGCTGGGAAACTACTACTTTCGACACACATAGTGACACTTCGAATTTACGTGTTTCCCGAATTTACGACAAATTCGTAATCCGTGCATGAAACCCTTAAGAACACTGCTAAAAATTGCTTGAATTTCTTTTCTTTTAATAATATTAACGTCATTCCACATTCTTACTCAGAGTCTCAGCAGTTGTCAAACAATGTACGGACGTTGTTTTATTGAGAGAGCTCAAGGAAGGAAGGAAGGAAGAATAAACTTACCATGCAGATATTTCTTCTTTATTGGATCCACGGTTTTAAAAACCAGCAGCTCACGTTCTAAAAGTATGCGATACAGTACCTCGAAAGTATGGTTTATGAACAACTTTGATGCTGCTTCGTCTATTGTAGCACAGGAATACGACTTTTAGAAACATGACGCAAAGCTAGCGCACAACCACAGAAAGAAAATGGACACAAAGTGTACAAGTATCTCTCTATTTGTCATACCCTTCAACATCTTTAAAGAGCAACCCATTTGCAGAATGGGAAGACAAGACATTTTCTGCCTTTGTACAAATATGCCTAAGAATATCTTATTGTCGTTGCAAGGTAAGCGCCTAATGAGAGTTTATTTTCTAAAGCTGGGCGTACTATACTCACAATAGAAGTAAGCTGTCTCCTAAAAAATTGCTACATATACTTTTTGGGAAACCTCCGAAAACGTGAATAGTATTCAATGTGTTTTATGAGACTACATAAAATAAGGAAGCAAGTAGAATACCAAGTACACGTTGTGCTACGCTTTTTGAAAAAAATGATAGGAGTAGGTGTCGATACTTTTGTTTGGAGTACTCATATGCGTAATTTCGCTGGGCGAATTGACTACTACTCATTTGTATAGTCATCGATACTATGGTGGTATCTGAACGGTGCTTGGTGCGCTCGTGACCCGCGGATTTCATCTATAGCCCTGACTGCAGCGCCATTGCCTCTGATGCGGGCACTGCTTATCAGCGAAGTAGGTGTCAGCTGGGGGTTACTTTGTCGAAAGGCGTACTTGTATTTATAAGCTGTAGTGCTGCCAAACGCATGGTGCGCTCTCCGCGGTCGGCACGTACTGTCTCTCGTGGAGCAGCGCCTGGAGTCTCGCTACCAACTCGACGCAGGTGATGTGCGGGAGGCAGAAGTGTCTGGCGCATGATGGGATATGTACGGCAAAGGCAAACGCAAAGCGTCGAGAGAGGCTGTCCCACGGGGTGTATTAGATGTACGATAATATCCCAGCCAATTTTGCCGAAGGAACGGCTACACATGCTGCTCCTCTGGACTACCAAATTTTTCCTGATTCTCATACTCTCCAGACTTCACACTCTCCCCTCAGATCAAGAAAGCATTGCTTGGCACGCACTTCCAGACTAATAATGTGATTTTGAAGGTGGATCGTTTCCTGAACAGCCAAAATTTAGACTTTTATAACCGATACCTCTGCCCCCGTCAAGTCGTCCTTCATGGAGGGCGAAAATACAAAGAAGAAATAACATCGTCAAGGTTCGTGGTCTCTGCTTGATCTCCTGGAGTTGATAATTGAAACTTTATGACTGCCACGTGGTATTAATGCAGGCGATAATACACTGCTGTAGAACGGAAAAAATCCCAAGAAAAACCCCAAAGTAAGAAGAGAGAAAAAACAGTCACTCCAAAAATGAGTAACAGTAGTGTTAAGTAAACAAAGTATCCCAGTGATACTGCCACATCACTGTCAGCTTATCAGTATTCACCGAAGTACCACTATCTTAATGAACTGTGGAAAGCCTTTAACTATCTAAATGACTGAGGTGTTTTACGCATATATTCCACAGTTCATTAGCACCATACGAATACCTCTGTGTGATGAAGTCATTGGAGACCATCCCGTTCACTGCACTTTTCATGTAAGCATTTACTGACGAAATGTATGTATTACATCTGAACGAAGGAACCATTCGAAAAGAGTTACTCATACGGAGAGAGTGGTTTTAGGAGACCAAGCTTGAGAACATATTTTTCTTGCATTGGTTTCTTCGTGTACGCGATTAATGCTTGACTTCCGAAACCCTGAAAATACCTTACTTCCGAAGGGGAATAAAGTTACTTGTTTTTGCAGAGTTCTTTTCATATGTGCCGTTGTTTTAGAAAACTTGAAAAATCAGCAAATATAGGTGCCCGCCGATGAAATGTATCCCTACTTGACGGTTGGTTACAGAAGAAACCAAGAAACTGGATTCACGCTAATCAGGTTAAGAATTATCTCGCTACACTGTTATCATAGGCCGAGGCATTATACCATCAATTTACTTTTCTCTGTCACATATCTCTCCAATCCGTAACGTACGATAGGCAGTAACATCCCTACTATTGAAACTCTGAAGTTTTGGACCTGTTTTAGCTTTACCACCATTACACCGCAATACTGCAATAGTTAACCAGCTATTACCACACTGTGCTGCATCAAAGGTAAAGGTGAAATACAGAACACGTCCACAAAAATGCAGACTGATCCTGCAATGTAAGGTGGTAATTCGTTTACAGACCAGAGTGTCTCTGGCATTACTTTGTATTCCCTGTAACTCCGGTTTTTTTTTTTTTTTAAAAAAAGTTTCTAATAAAATGCACTGAGCGCATTAATTCTGACCCCCGTCGGTAACATCCATACAGATTTTAACGAAGCATACACCATTCGACCAAATGCTGGCGTGTCACACCACGCAGACAACCCACACGACAGCTACGTCTCACGAATTGCCGCTCGTCCGGATTGCAGGGGTCGCGCACTGAGATAGGTTACTGCAATGTGAAGGTATTGGAGAACAATGTTCAAATGTGTGTGAAATCTTATGGGACTTAACTGCTAAGGTCATCAGTCCCTAAACTTACACACTACTTAAATTAAATTATCCTAAGGACAAACACACACACCCATGCCCGAGGGAGGACTCGAACCTCCGCCGGGACCAGCCGCACAGTCCATGACTGCAGCGCCTAAGACCGCTCGGCTAATCCCGCGCGGCAGGAGAACAATGGGCATAGCGTTTCGTTTATTAAATGAAGTAAAAGTGAACCCGGAGAGGAAGTCCAAATCATCATATCTTTCAACCAGTTAATCGGGAATAAAACAATTTTTGCTAGAATAATTATGTAACGCTGCTCCTTTGGACCATTTGTCTTGATTACAGACGTCGATGCCAGTAGTGCTTTATGCTGAACCCCAAAGTGAAACTCAGATACTGCAATCAACAGGAAGTTGAGTACAGTTGTTACTTGTAACCTATCTATCATGTGTAAACAATCAGCCACTTCTCATGCAGTGGTGGAGTGAGTCCGCCTTTAGACACATTCATGCATCAAGCCACTGTGATCTTCGGCTAATACATGTTGTCTAACGTCGTCTTCTTACATTCCGCTAAGTCGTTTCCTCAGTCTTTCCTTACTTCTTGAAACCCAGGAAGAACTTCTACGACCCACTACCTTCCATTCTCCAGGATACACATCCCGAATATCTCCATTTAATTTACCCAGTCTGTGCTCTAACTCATTTATTTACCTCTTCTGCCTTTCCCGAGTTCAATTTGCACACCTCAACCAGTTTTCGAATGGTTTCGCACTGAAAATTGTGATACAATTTCTTAATCTATTACCCAAAGAAAGTCGATCGTGACATCTTACAACCAACTCTTTGAACGTGACTACATTTAAAATGAAGTGAATTCCATTTTTTATACGTAAGACATAGTTATAACTGTACTACAGTACTGCTTGCCGATTCCAGAATTTTATCACAAATGAACGAAGAAAGCTGTTGCGTGACAATCCGATTCAATTATGAGACTCTTTATAGAAGTAAAATTTATTCACTATATGCTGGACGGCGAAAGGTCGTGTTTTACATACACGATATTGTAATCCACGTTCATCTACTGGATTCGTGTTGCTAAAATATAGATTAGAATACGAAATCCTTGTAACTTCGGAAATAATCCACACTCGGAAGTTCTAAGAGTAGTTTTGGAATCAGCACTAACATATCCTGAAAGTATGTTATAAACTCTCAGGCTTTTTGAATATTTCACTTATTTTATATTGCTAAGACGCAGAACAGTTTTTAGGACGTAACAGTAGGCTCAGATATGGTTGCTACAACCGTAATATACCTTCAACCAAGCTTAATATGCAGAAGAGAAACTAAATTAATATTACTATAAATGGAAACAGCGGTTGCCGTCAGGCAACTTTATCATAGTATACATGTTACACGGCATTTTGCGATTTCACATCCTTTGAACTGGTGAGGAGAAGTATGTTTTTAAATACATTTGTGGTAGATGCCAAGCGTCACTTTACAGTGATATGTTAATGTGGTAGTTCGCATGGAATTGCAATAAATATTTTTAATTTTTCTGAAATTCAACCAAATCAAAGTTGGCAGCAGTGAATAAACATGTCCGTCTTTCATGAGTTGTTCAGAAAATAAATATTGAGATATCGTGACACGTTAGGTTTATCAATATTTACATTCCACATAACTACAAATACCCTATAGCACATATGAACTTCGGGATCAGACACTTGGAATCGACTGCAGCCATCAATTAGTTCACATAACATTTATGAAATCCGTATTTGTCGAGTACTTATTCTATACTTTATGAAGGCTTAGACGATTTAATCAACTCAGAGCAAATGTAATGTTATAAGTTAAGATGAGACGGTAAAGTGCGCTTGAAGCGTTCTCAAGAATGTGCATATACAAATGTTCGTTAAAAAGGTTACTGCAAATTTTGGCTCTCACGTAAGTCTCAGGGGATGATTTTCACACTTGGTGCATTAGTACACTGTTCCACACCCGCGCATTAGTTATAGTTTTTGTATTAATATTCGTGAGTGCAGTTTATGCTAGGAAGCAAACTTAGGCGATTATTATAGCAAAATCAGTTTTTCACGACACAGTTAAGTCACTATTTATTGGCGTTGTCCTTTTCTTTCACACAATGAAATTAGCACTGGTGAGACTGTTTACAGTTTTACTTTAATAATAATTTGACTTCGAGCCCCCAATAGGAGTAATGTAGGCTGCTATAAAAGAAAATTACTCACTCAATTCGAACAGAACCACAAGTCCCACTGTCCTCTTTGTTCTAGCAGTTTTGGCACGAAATCACAGTTCGCCACATGTTCACTTACGACGATGTATACCCTGTAAATCGTACTCACACAAACAATCGTAGCACTTCCAGTTCACCAAATATATGCTTGCACACTTGCACTATTGAACAATACTCTTTGTCGAAATAAATCGCCGCGGAAAAAATTCTTACTCGAACGGCCACATGGGCCACCCAAAAGTGGGGCTTGCTCGCCGACCGACCGACCGACCGCCCGCTTACATAGGCTCGGACGTCTACCCCCCTGGTTATGTAAGTACCAATTTCACCAGTTAAGGTTACAAATTTTGATAAATACATCCCTCGATAGAAGTAAACACACCATCGGAACCGCGCTAAAAAGTACATCTTATTTACTATGTTATATTAATTTCTAGGATTATTCTATCGCCTGTAAATCAAGTTTTAGTTTCTGCAAAATTTCGCCACTTCGCGCAAATTTACTTCTTTACATCTGTGCTGCAAAGTTTTAACATAGAACTGCATATAGCACCGTTCTTAGACGTAATCTATAGCGATCTACACATTGCGCTGCTCAAAATCTTCATACCTTTAATAATTAATTAATTAAGGGCGATAAGTGTTAATGCCGGCCGAAGTGCCCGTGCGGTTAAAGGCGCTGCAGTCTGGAACCGCAAGACCGCTACGGTCGCAGGTTCGAATCCTGCCTCGGGCATGGATGTTTGTGATGTCCTTAGGTTAGTTACGTTTAACTAGTTCTAAGTTCTAGGGGACTAATGACCTCAGCAGTTGAGTCCCATAGTGCTCAGAGCCATTTTTTTTGATAAGTGTTAATAATTTGCAAACAATGAAAACTATTGCAAGTTAAGTGTATAGTATAACTTAACTAGTTTAAAATACGTGTGATGCCACCCAAAATATTATATAGTGCCATTCTTTACGTCATGAATTTTCTATTGAATTTTATAAACAATTTTTCATCAAACTTTGTTTACTGCTCTTTACGGGCTTAATTTATGAATCTTAACATATGACTGCGGCACTCTATTCGCTACGACTAAACGTTTTTAATGAGTGCTCGCTCATCCCTGTAAGTTGTTATTTACTAGTTTTATTAATCTTTCAGTATGTGATATTAACCGATTTTGAGGTTACTGTAACTTTTGCGTCTCGTGACTTGAAATAAAGATCGATCTTTCAGAAGGTGCATATTGCTGACCACAATCCACTGCCGCATCGCTCTTCACTGTAAGTTACATAGTTCTCGCGTTGTTGTTGTGGTCTTCAGTCCTGAGACCGGTTTGATGCAGCTCTCCATGCTACTCTATCCTGTGCAAGTTTCTTCATCTCCCAGTACCTACTGCAACCTACATCCTTCTGAATCTGCTTAGTGTATTCATCTCTTGGTCTCCCTCTACGATTTTTACCCTCCACGCTGCCCTCCAATGCTAAATTTGTGATCCCTTGATGCCTCAAAACATGTCCTACCAACCGATCCCTTCTTCTAGTCAAGTTGTGCCACAAACTTCACTTCTCCCCAATCCTATTCAATACCACCTCATTAGTTACGTGATCTACCCACCTTATCTTCAGCATTCTTCTGTAGCACCACATTTCGAAAGCTTCTATTCTCTTCTTGTCCAAACTAGTTATCGTCCATGTCTCACTTCCATACATGGCTACACTCCATACAAATACTTACAGAAACGACTTCCTGACACTTAAATCTATAATCGATGTCAACAAATTTCTCTTCTTCAGAAACGATTTCCTTGCCATTGCCAGTCTACATTTTATATCCTCTCTACTTCGACCATCATCGGTTATTTTACTCCCTAAATAGCAAAACTCCTTTACTACTTTAAGTGTCTCATTTCCTAATCTGATTCCCTCAGCATCACCCGACTTATTTCGACTACATTCCATTATCCTCGTTTTGCTTTTGTTGATGTTCATCTTATATCCTCCTTTCAAGACACTGTCCATTCCGTTCAACTGCTCTTCCAAGTCCTTTGCTGTCTCTGACAGAATTACAATGTCATCGGTGAACCTCAAAGTTTTTATTTCTTCTCCATGGATTTTAATACCTACTCCAAATTTTTCTGTTGTTTCCTTTACTGCTTGCTCAATATACAGATTGAACAACATCGGGGAGAGGCTACAACCCTGTCTCACTCCCTTCCCAACCACTGCTTCCCTTTAATTTCCCTCGACTTTTATAACTGCCATCTGGTTTCTGTACAAATTGTAAATAGCCTTTCGCTCCCTGTATTTTACCCCTGCCATCTTCAGAATTTGAAAGAGTATTCCAGTCAACATTGTCAAAAGCTTTCTCTAAGTCTACATATGCTAGAAACGTAGGTTTGCCTTTTCTTAATCTTTCTTCTACGATAAGTCGTATGGTCAGTATTGCCTCACGTGTTCCAACATTTCTACGGAATCCAAACTGATCTTCTCCGAGGTCGGCTTCTACCAGTTTTTCCATTCGTCTGTAAAGAACTGGCGTTAGTATTTTGCAGCTGTGACATATTAAACTGATAGTTTGGTAATTTTCACATCTGTCAACACCTGCTTTCTTTGGGATTGGAATTATTATATTCTTCTTGAACTCTGAGGGTATTTCGCCTGTCTCATACATCGTGCTCACCAGATGGTAGAGTTTTGTCATGACTGGCTCTCCCGAGGCTATCAGTAGTTCTAATGGAATGTTGTCTACTCCCGGAGCCTTGTTTCGACTCAGGTCTTTCAGTGCTCTGTCAAACTCTTCACGCAGTGTCGTATCTCCCATTTCATCTTCATCTACATCCTCTTCCATTTCCACAATATTGTCCTCAAGTACATCGCCCTTGTATAAACCCTCTATATACTCCTTCCACCTTTCTGCCTTCCCTTCTTTGCTTAGAACTGGGTTGCCATCTGAGCTCTTTATATTCATACAAGTGGTTCTCTTCTCTCCAAAGGTCTCTTTAATTTTCCTGTAGGCAGTATCTATCTTACCCCTAGTGAGAGAAGCCTCTACATCCTTACATTTGTCCTCTAGCCATCCCTGCTTAGCCATTTTGCACTTTCCGTCGATCTCATTTTTGAGACGTTTGTATTCCTTTTTGCCTGCTTCATTTAATGCATTTTTATATTTTCCCCTTTTTTCAATTAAATTCAATATTTCTTCTGTTACCCAAGGATTTCTATTAGCCCTCGTCTTTTTACCTACTTGATCGTCTGCTGCCTTCACTACTTCATCCCTCAGAGCTACCCATTCTTCTTCTACTGTATTTCTTTCCCCCATTCCTGTCAATTGTTCCCCTATGCTCTCCCTGAAACTCTGTACAACCTCTGGTTCTTTCAGTTTATCCAGGTCCCATCTCCTTAAATTCCCACCTTTGTGCAGTTTCTTCAGTTTCAATCTGCAGTTCATAACCAATAGATTGTGATCAGAATCCACATCTGCCCCAGGAAATGTCTTACAATTTAAAACCTGGTTCCTAAATCTCTGTCTTACCATTATATAATCTATCTCATACCTTTTAGTATCTCCAGGATTCTTCCAGGTATACAACCTTCTTTTATGATTCTTGAACCAAGTGTTGGCTATGATTAAGTTACGCTCTGTGCAAAATTCTACAAGACGGCTTCCTCTTTCATTCCTTCCCCCCAATCCATATTCACCTACTATGTTTCCTTCTCTCCCTTTTCCTACTGACGAATTCCAGTCACCCATGACTATTAAATTTTCGTCTCCCTTCACTACCTGAATAATTTCGTTTATCTCGTCATACATTTCATCTATTTCTTCATCATCTGCAGAGCTAGTTGGCATATAAACTTGTACTACTGTAGTAGGCATGGGCTTTGTGTCTATCTTGGCCACAATAATGCGTTCACTATGCTGTTTGTAGTAGCTTACCCGGACTCCTATTTTTTTTATTCATTATTAAACCTACTCCTGCATTACCCCTATTTGATTTTGTATTTATAACCCTGTAATCACCTGACCAAAAGTCTTGTTCCTCCTGCCACCGAACTTCACTAATTCCCACTATATCTAACTTTAACCTATCCATTTCCCTTTTTAAATTTTCTAACCTACCTGCCCGATTAATGGATCTGACATTCCACGCTCTGATCCTTAGAACGCCAGTTTTCTTTCTTCTGATAACAATGTCCTCTTGAGCAGTCCCCGCCCGGAGATCCGAATGGGGAATATTTTACCTCCGGAATATTTTACCCAAGAGGACGCCATCATCATTTAATCATACAGTAGAGCTGCATGTCCTCGGAAAAAATTACGGCTGTAGTTTCCCCTTGCTTTCAGCCGTTCGCAGTACCAGCACAGCTAGGCTGTTTTGGTTAATGTTACAAGGCCAGATGAGTCAATCATCCAGACTGTTGCCCCTGCAACTACTGAAAAGGCTGCTGCCCCTCTTCAGGAACCACATGTTTGTCTGGCCTCTCAACAGATACCCCTCCGTTGTGGTTGCACCTACGGTATGGCCATCTGTATCGCTGAGGCACGCAAGCCTCCCTACCAACGGCAAGGTCCATGGTTCATGGGGGGAGTTCTCGCGTAATGCGCGAAAAACCAAAGAATGCCCCAAGCTGCGGGACACGTGGCCGCCCTGCGGCGGAGACATCCCGCCGACCGTTGCAAATATCACGCGGGCGCGCCACGCGCTTCCGCCAATCGCGCACCATGTCGCGCGCTTGCTCTCCACAAAGCAATCCTTACATACTAGACCTATTCGTCTAGTAACGGGGGTTTGTACCGTCACAAAGTCCACTAATCACTGCTTTAAGCGTTAACTCGCCATATGGACTGGTTGTTAACAGATTTAGACATTATTGCAGTCTTCGGGTTGGATATTCTCTAGTTTAACAAGATGCCCGTTTAGTGGTCTATGTCTGCAACAGCTAGACATACAAAAACCCACCAACGAGAGTCTGCCCGATTAAAATACGTGATCACCATATTTAACAGAAAACATAATAAATTAACGCACTGGTAATGATTTTCAGTCCTACTAGCAAACATGATGATACGTTTTTCAAGAGGTGTTACAGATTTTTTAGAAATTTAGTGAAATGCTCTCTGGGAACACACAAATCCTAGATAAACTGGTAACTTACACCGTCCGTCCAGGAAGTTCGGAGGCTAATTTTATTGCTGGTACATAAGCGACGTCAACGCTCTGAGGTGGCAGCTCCAACTAACAAATTGTGAACAACAGAAGCGTTCTGGACCAGTCGGTTGTGAGTAGGAATTGCTAAGCACTGGACATGCGGTCGTACTGCGTAAGGATTGTTGTGTCACAAATCACAATGGTGCAGCATATCTAAATCAAGTGTTGAAGACATTCTCCAGAATGTTTTAAGGAAGGCAGAGGTGTGCGCAAAGTTTGTCCGTACACCTTGATTCCCGAACAAAAACGACACATGTAATAGAGTAATAATCAGGAGTGTCGAGACAGGGGGTGGTGGTGGGGGCCGACGACGACTCATCGCTCCACAATACAATTTCATCCAAGACTTGTAAGTGGTAGACTGTGCCATATTCTCATTTTTTCTGTGCCATCAGTGGTAGGTGATATGATTTCGCTTTTTTGTTTTTAATTCCCTTTAGGCGCCCTATTACTATGTACGTAGTATCAGACATTTCACCTGCCGTCACATATCACATCCGTATGTCATCGGGCGTACGCAAGCGCCTTTCCGCTCTTTCTAAAAAGCTTTTATTTCCTTGAAGTTTATCTTTGTGGTCTTTTTCGTTTACAGGTTTTTTAAGAACACCCGCAATTGAAACATCCGTCCACGGTGGCATGCACCAACCGTGGGTAAGTCAAGATGTCATGCAGATGGTCCACTGGGCATAAGAAACAGCTGCGCCACAGCTCCTCGACGAGTTACTCTCCCACGAAAACGGCACAAAAACAGAGGGATGCTCATCAGGAGGCAAGAGAGAAGGAAAAACGCCCCCGAACAGTCTTAGAACACTTTCATGTGCAAACGAGAAGAAAAAAGCTCATTTAGACACGCACAGCAGAGCTGAGAATCATTGTTGCTGTAACATCTGCAACCATTTAAATAGAGTTGCTTTAAAAGCTAGAGAGAGATGTTACTGCCATCTTGCTGATTAAAATCATACATCACTACTCTTTAGTTTCGACTTAAGTCTATGGAAGTGGTTCGACGAACCGACTGCCAGACTATTCCCCTAACGACCCACTCTCCAATATCACGCAGGACAAATCAATACTTAGATATTCCAAAGTGAATATCTGTCTTATTTTACTACGATGGTCATTTCTCCAAATGTAGGTGGGAATCACTGAAATATTGTGGCATTGGGACGAGAAACAAGGTGAGTGAAATTTCGTGAAAAGCTCCGGCCAAAATGAAAAATGCCTTTGTTTTTAATAATCGCCAACTTGTGGTCTGGTGGTTGGCATCCATGCATGTAGATCACGGGCCCTCGGTTCGTGTCCAGGGCACGGTGCACGTTTTCTTCACTCGGGACTGGGTGCTTGTGAGGTTATCATCTCCATCAGACACGTAAGTCACCGGCGTCGTGTCGAACAGACTTGCACCACGCGCCCAATCAACGCCAAACGGGCTCTGCCGGGCAATAATGCTAACGACTACACATGATTGCTACCCCAACTCGTTTACGTCACAGCCTCTAATTTTTCTGCGAACTTTTTCGATGTCCTCCTTCAATCTGGTAATGATCCCATACAACGCAGCAGTACTCCAGCTGAGGTCGGGCCAACATAGTGTACGCAATCACTTTGGTAGACCTGCTGCATATTCTGAGCGCTCTGTCAATAAGACGCACTCTTTGGTTCGCCACCCCCATAATATTTTCTACGCGATATTTCCAATTTGTTTCTCATTGTAATTCCTGCGTCTTTACTTGAATCAACAACATTTAAATCTGTGTAACCGAAATTTAACGAGCGGTCCTAGTATTCATGTGAAGGGCCTCATACAAGTTTTCTTTTTATTTCTTAAGTATCAATTGTGACTTTCGCACCATGCAGATATCTTGTCTAATTCGTTTTGATCTTCTGACAATTTCAGGAGATGTCAAATGACAGCACCACCTCCAAAGAATGCATGACGACAGCTCAAATTGTCTCCTAAATTATTTATATAGATTAAGAACAACAGAAACATTGTAACAGTTTTTTGGGAAACTCCAAATATCACTTCGGCTACTCTAGATGACTTCTCGTCAATGACTTCAAATTATGAGCTCCCTGAGAGGAAATCACGAATCGAGTCGCCCAACGGAGAACACGGAGTTTCATTACAAGTCACTTGGGAACAACGCTGTGTGAAGCTATCTGGAAATTTAGAAACAATGGAACCAACGTGATATCCCCTTGCGATAGCAGTAATTACTTCGTGTGCATAAAGAGATAGTTGTGCTTCACAAGAATGAAAATTTAGGAATCTGTGCTCCTCATGTGTCAATTAGATTTCTTAGAGATATATCGTAACATTCAAATACAGCATACGTTCCAAAATTCCACTGCAAATCAGTGTCAATAACGCCAAAATAGCTGGTCGTAAAAACATACGAAAGTATCTAAACACGAGAGCACTGGGAAATTTCTCACACTTCAGTAATTCTTACACAAACTCACTGGGACCAGAATGAAATTTTCACTGTGCAGCGGAGTGTGCGCTGATATAAAACTTCCTGGCAGATAAAAACTGTGTGCCGGACCGAGACTCGAAGTCGGGACCTTTGCCTTCGAGGGCAAGGGATCTACCGACTTTTTTTTGTCGTTGATCTCATTTTGTTCTATATTGTTCGTTGAATTTGTTCGGAGCCGACGTCCGATGACACCCGTTCAGGTTGTTCGTTGATCCGTTTACTCAGGTTTTTTATTACAGAGGGTAGTTAACCCTCTGACCGAACACGCTGAGATACCGTGCCGGCTGCAGACTGAGCTACCCAAGCACGACTCACGCCCCGTCCTCACAGCTTTAATTCCCGAGTTAGAGTCTCGGTCCGGCACACAGTTTTAATCCGCCAGCAAGTTTCGCAGGGACCAGCTTATGTTGCTTCAGATTACGCGGCAGCAACTACCAGACGATCTTACTTTATCCACAAATGTGTACAACCAGATAGCCAAATCTTAAAGCAAAGCTTCGTTAAACATGTTGCTATTGCAGGTACAGTTAACTTTATTCCCGCCGATCTTTGATCAGACTTATCATGACAGTTATAAGGGGACCTGTAATTTCATCTATACTTCTAAGCACGGTGAAACTTTGCGTATTCACATATTCTTACCTGGCGCATTTCGGCCACAAGAAGTAGCAACAAACCTCCCGTAACACAATCGAGAATACTATCACATAGAACCTAAACAACTAGAAGGTGAGTAATGGAAAGTTTTATCAGGATAACTGCGTTCTCTACTGATCGATTGCCCCAATGATTTACATTTAGGAAACTACAGCACGAAGAAGTTATGCACAAATACTCTAAACAGAAATGTAAATGCATAACACGAAGTTCTGCAGAAAGACGACAGTGTTCCAATTGCTGTAGAGTGAGTAGATGGAATTACTCTATCAATGACGACACGACTAGAACAAAAACTGGAAGTAATACAAGCGAAAGCAAACTGAAGATTGCCTAAATGCATTAACAATGGAGCTTTTCAGCAATGTATTAATCAAGAATAGCGTTAAACTGTAGCTTGGTGTCAACATTTTGAACACTTTGGTGGGGTGGGGGAGGGGGCGGGGGATGTTCATAAAATGTAATTAAACACGTCAGTTTCTTTTGAAGCACACAAGACACGATGATGACATTATGTTCCCCCGAGGCCACCACGTAACTTAACTCACGTAATGTAAAGAGTTACCACTGAAAGCCGGCCGAAGTGGCCGTGCGGTTAAAGGCGCTGCAGTCTGGAACCGCAAGACCGCTACGGTCGCAGGTTCGAATCCTGCCTCGGGCATGGATGTTTGTGATGTCCTTAGGTTAGTTAGGTTTAACTAGTTCTAAGTTCTAGGGGACTAATGACCTCAGCAGTTGAGTCCCATAGTGCTCAGAGCCATTTGAACCATTTTTTTTACCACTGAAATCACCGACTGTCTGTCGTTGCATGTATTTTGCGTTGTTTTCGTATTGTCTTTCATAAGAATTCCGCCATGGCTCGTGATGCAAAGGCACAAGCGTATTATTTTTTCGCCGACCATTACAAAATGAGAGAAACCGTATTCGTGGAAGGAAGTGATTCCTCGAAGACAGCACCTGGTATTTGAGTCAGCCGGTGTGGACATGGCGATGCAGCATCATCTTCGCCACGTGGCGGGTATCGATTCCGAACAGCCGGGGAAGCCCCAAGTGGCGCCACGTGACTTCCGTGGCGTGTGGGGCTTCCACTTCTGCTGATGGCCGTTTCTGTGCATACTTTGACGGACTACTAATAGAGCAATTGGATCTGCAAGTCTCCGACCAAGCCGCTAAACTCAAGGCTTCCACACGTGCTGAATCACTTCTCACCGATCTTGTTAAGAGCAGTGTAGGTATTACGGCGTGCCAAAAAACTATTGTCCATTCGGTAGTTTGGAACATGTTCGCGAGTTTACCATTCATGAACCATTATTTAGGAGCACGGTGCATTAACGGAATGCAAAGCCACACACATCAAAATAGATCTGTTCTTGTAGCATTAATTCGTGAAGTCCATATAAATAGTCGACGAGACTAATTTAACATTTCATTGACGAAGAACAAAATCGTGGCTACGACGATATTTCGGATGCGACGGAAGGAAATATGTGGTTACCAAAATAAACTATCAAAAACGTCTCTTACTGATTCCGAATATCATACACAATGAATCTATGACCAGCATATATTGTAAACACTAATAACAATAATGGGAAATTTATGGGAGAAATATGTCAGTTCGCAAATATCAGACAGCTATTGTAAAATAAATTTTGTACCATAGAGTAAATAAGAAAACCTTATCCCCGCACCAACCTAACTCTTCCTTTCCGTTTCGGTTCTTCTGTTTTATGAGTGATACAAGTCAATTGCACACAATTGTATTTCGTGCTTGATCTTGGATGGACAATATTTTCTGTAGCCGTCGTGCACTAAAACCACCTTGTGATGGAGTAGAAAATGCGCTTTCTTTGAATGTTTTTGTAAATCCTACCAAAACATTTCCCAACAAACGTACACGCCGACTGCTGTGAAACATCGTTCTAATCGGATAGGTTTGCCAACAATACTCAAAGATAAGGCACTTCTGACTCCATCACAAGCTGATTATACAAGAAAAACGAGTACACGAAAAAAACTTGCATCCAAGAGTAGACACAACATAAAAATTTTCATCTCTGTACAGTTGTCCTGGAAGAATCGTGAAAGTGATGAGCTGAAATGAAATGCGTGTATTGGCCATGCTTATGCCCTGAAGTAAAGAGGTAATTATGTTCTTTTGTTCGTCTGTGCAATGACGAAGTTACATGGGTACCGTCACATGACTTTATGTGACATTTGTTGCTCAAAGGAGCTTTGTCTTCGGACGCTGAGTTCAGAAAATTGGAGATCCAAATGACGGATATTTCCTCGGCATATTAAAGCCCTAGAGTCACTATGATCGAGTTCTTGTAAAACACATTAACAAGGTCAGAGACCAACAACAAGTTGGAAAGCGTTTACAAGTATACTCAAAATGAATTTATTTCTACTTGCGTTAATCATGTCAGGGGTGACATGTTGAAACCGAGAGAAAATGAGAAGCATTATTCAATTATTTTTGGTGTGATTTCTGATTCAAATCACATTGAATAAACAACGTTCATTCTGCGTTATACTTACTTCAAGAAGGAAATTGAGAAGTGTGAAATACATGAAGGGTTTTTGGAATTCGCAGATTTTAATCAAAAAACGAGAGCTACTAGTTAAAGTTTAATTCGATCAACACTTGTGAAACACCCAATTCTTCTTAATGAATGCCGCGGACAGGGTTATAGTTACGGAAGAAATATTAGAGGGGCTTATACAGGAGCTCAGGCACACTTTATTCAGTGATATCCTCTTGCAAAAATTTCCCTGTGTGCTTGTTACAGCATTATGTGGAGTACGAGCAGCTGAGAGCTCTCATGAAACAGATGCTTTTTCCGGATTCAGCTTCTTTACAACCTGTTCAGTAGCAGTCCACAACGGTGGCCAATCGTGGAACAGTGTCCTGGAAGTTCTTTATATTCCGTGTCTGACACCCGTTGGAGTGCTCGAGTTGACGCTGCAATACCAACTGCAGCTCAGTTGGAGAAGATTGTCATTGCTGTTGAAAATCTTAGTAAATTAAATTTATCAGTTGAAACACGTTCGTGATACTGGGTGTTTTGAGTTATGCTAGATCATTCAAGCGTTTAATCATGGCACCAGTTTAGCTCCAGTAGTTGGTACAAATTGATTGCAAAAGCAAATTACTGCAAGCTCGAAATACTACCACTGACGTTGAGGTAAGACACTTGGAGAACTTTTACGTGACTTGAAATATCTTCGCGAAAATTGAGACGTCATACTCCCAGATCAAAAGACGATGACAGTGCAGTTGATATTGATCCTGAATTTCCGGAGGTGCGCACTAAGAAGAAGAAATCGTTTTATGATGAAACGAAGAACGTGGTGGGAAAATATGAATTCACAAGATTTTGTCACGAAAAATGTATTTTATGTCATTAGTGGCAGTCTAGTATCTAACTTGAAAACGTGATATGAAACAGTGAAGATTTTAAATGAAACATTTAGATTTTATGGAAATAGTCAAATATCAGGTCGCTGAGGCATGCACGTTATGTATAAATGAATACCATACTGATGCCACAACAGATTTAGAATAAGAAATGAATTATTTGAGATCAATTCATACTTCTAGCTTTGGATGAATTACTTTGGAACCATTGGAACTCTTGAATTAGATGTACGAGCTTAAAAGTTTTGAGCTTGTTTCTGAATGTATATGCAGCTATGAGCTGAGCATCTTTTATACTCTATCCATGTCTGTATCTGAAACAGAGAGGTCATTCAGCACTCTGGCTCGAGATGAAATTTGGCAAAGCAACCAGACTTTGGTGATCTGATCCAAACATTTCCTGAACAAAAAGCTCCCAAAGCGCCATTCATAGTGTTACAGTGAAGTACCTTGTACTACGCTACTCATTGCACAACTGTCAGCGGTTTACATGCGAGTGCGCTGACGTCTATCTACTGAAACGTGTGGTCACGCCAAGGATCTAGTGGCACCAGAACACTCCATAACGCAGCGTTACTATCATCAGACATTTCGTCAACGTACACATCAATGTAATACTTTGCCTTTTGTTTTAAACTGAAGTGAAGTGAAAGAAAATTAAATTTAAAAAATAAAATTACGTGGAGCTCCCATACGTTTTACAGTAATTCATTACTGAATAGCATGTGATGAGTAACTTGCAAGTCTGTCTATAGCATTAGTTCTCTCCCTTTCCGTGTAGGCCATGGCTGAGCTATCGTCTCGTTCCCTAGCTGTGGTGGTGTGGGATCCTGATAAATGTCTTCGTCACTACTTTCCAGATCACTACGTTTCTATTATTTCAATTTGCTACTCCATGAAAACGTTATGGCGCCAGTATACTTTCTCAATCTATTAAAATCTTTGCACATCCTTTCATCTGACTGGTGTGTTAGTGCGACGCAGTGGAAAACCAGACACATGGTTTATGATTTTTGTTTTATTAAATTCCAAATAATTCTGACTGTAATAGAACTTTATACAAGGTGTATCATAATAGCTATTATTATTTTTCCGAAATAACGGAGGGCGTAGAATTAAACATATTCCTTAACAAACGAATGTCCAGCAATGAGTCGTTTTGAACTTGCACTAAGATGAAGGAAACTATACACTGTAATAAAAGTGCTGGAAATTCTTCGTTGGGGAACGAGTGGGAAACTTAGAGCATAATCTTAGCAAGGGTACATCACACATGTGTGCTACTAACTTTTCTTTCTATGAAATTATCATAAATAAATAAAAGTTCCAAAGAAAAAAAACTATTTAAATTTGTAGCAACCACAGTCTACTGTAATTCTATTGAAGATGTGCATGGAAATCAGAAATGCGAATGCAAAAAATTACGTGCTGGAGGCACCACATTTAACTTTCAGAGTCAGTTCTGTAATTATGAAACCTGTCTCTCTCCACATTCGTAGAAAAACAATGTTACGTATTTTAATACCCAAAACTAAATAAACAAATTTCATGTAAGATATTCTATGATCAATAGTGTAGTAGCATAGTATAAACCAGCGGAATATTGCTCCTGACGGACTGCGACAAGGCGACTATCTTGCTCTTGAAAACACTGACAGAAAAGTGGGAACCAGCTTTCTCACGGCCGCGCGGGGTACCCGCGCGGTCTAGCGCGTCTTGTCACGGTCCGGGTGACTCCCCCCGTCGGAGGTTCGAGTCCTCCCTCGTGTGTGTGTGTGTGTGTGTGTGTGTGTGTGTGTGTGTGTGTGTGTGTGTGTGTGTGTGTGTGTGTGTGTGTGTACTTAGCGTACGTTATGGTTCAAATGGCTTCTAAGCAGTATGGGACTTAACATCTGAGGTCATCAGTCCCATAGACTTAGAGCTACTTAAACGTAACTAACCTAATGACAGCACACACATCCATGTCCGAGGCAGGATTCGAACCCGCGACTATAGCAGCAGCGCGTTTCCGGACTGAATAGCCTAGAACCGCTCGGCCACAGCTTAGCTTAAGTTAAATTAAGTAGTGCGTAAGTTTAGGGTCCGATGACCTCAGGAGTTTGGTCCCGTAAGACCTTACCACAAATTCCCAATTTTTCCTTTCTGGGAATGCTCTCTTAACACAGAACATTCTAAATCCTTTTCTCCAGTCTCTCTTTGTCGCGACGTCTTCAGACAAAAGTATCTCCCTCTTACTATCACTATCTGAGTCTCTCACTCACCGTCTCATATTTGTCCCATTGATTTACGCTCGTCCCTCACTGTCTCCTTTCGTCTTTGACGCTGATATATATTCGAGGACAGTGAAACCGTGAGTAGGCGACAAGGTGTCGGACGTCCATGTCTAGACACAGAACGTGGAGCTCTGAGGCTTGCCCCCTCTGTAAAGCAGGATAGGAGACTATCTGTGGCGGATCTGACGAAGGAGTACAACGCTGCTACCGGTTGAAGTGGCTGGGAGCACACTGTTCGGCGCACATGTCCCTCTGCAGCACTGAGAAGCTATATGTTTTCATATTGACCCAACAACAACATCAAAATGGTTCAAATGGCTCTGAGCACTACGAGACTTAACTTCTGAGTTATCAGACACCTAGAACTTAGAACTACTTAAACCTAACTAACCTAAGGACATCACAACCATCCATGCCCAAGGCAGGATTCCAACCTGCGACCGTAGCGGTCACCCGGTTCCAGACTGTAGCGCCTAGAACCGTTCGGCCAACCTGGCCGGCAACAAGAACATCGATCACGATTGTAGTTGTCACAAGATAATCGAGACTGGACTACAGATCAATGGTAACGCGCCGCTTCGTCGATGAATCACCACGGAAGACAAATGCTTGTACGTAATTGCAATATATTATTTTCATTTCCACTTGAAAAAAAGTGTAATACCTTATAATCTGTAGACTGTAAATGTGTAAATGGTAAGCTTGTATCAATCACCATGGTTTGGTGAAGACTGACATTTCTGTTTGAGTGACCACTTTATCCACTCCTTCCCTCTCGGCTTTTCCTAGCGGCCTGCGGTGTAGCCCTACAATATCAATATTCGCTCTTACGCAAAAATTTTGGCGACTACTGCACTACAGTGTTTTCAGGAGTAGGGAAGTGAACTCACATTGTCCTTCCCACCAAATTCGCTTTTTGTGAACGCAGTGGGACGCTATCAGGCGCCACCTGCCTGCCCAACAACCACCGGCCCTGAATTTGCGTGAACTGCGTGACCTGTACGTGGACGACTGGTGCTCTTCGCCTCGGGAAACTTACAGAAGACTCGTCAATGCATGGGACGCAGAACCGCCGCTGTGCTGCATTCCTCAACTGGACCAACAAGCTATTAAGAAAGAGATGGTATTGTTTTCGCTCATTGGTGTATTTTGGGACCGTGCAGCAGTTTATTTTTACAAGAAGCTCTTCTGCCTTGTGCAGTCTTTGCAAGGAGGAGTCTGCGCCACTTTGGTTCCAGACAGCGCGCCGTTAGGTTTGGGACAGCGGAGAGCGAAGTTCTCCCCGAACGCAGTGGCAGCGCGTGCTATTGACTCAGCCGGCGCTACAGCCGTCCCTCCTCCCCTCTCCCCTCCCTCCTGGCCACTGCTACCGTTTTGTGCCGCTCTTTTCCCCGAAGAGGCAGCCCAGACGGCAGTGACGCAGCCGCCCAGTGTCTCGAGTTCGTTCCCTTGTACCGGCAGCACGCTGCGGTTTCCGCGGTTTTGCCGTGTACGGCCAATACGCCAGCACACTCCAGCAGCGAGGCCGCTGCAAGTGTATCCTCTAACTAGCCGACGCGTGTGCGATCTTGTGGAAGAATACTTGGCAGGAAGAAACGAGAGCAGTGAGGAGAAAACAGAATGAAAAACATGAGGTCAGCCTTACTTCAATAGCGCAAAGATCGGACATTACAAGGCAACAGTGGGGAATGCGCTAGTACAGTAGTTCCCAGTCTGGGCTGGGGTGGGGGGGCGGTAATTATTCTCCGACGGGTAAAAGGAAATTTTCTGAGGAGTAAAAACAAAATATTCAATTGTCTTTCGATCACAAAGGTAAATTATTTTTAAAATCTAACAATCATTACTATTTCGTAAGACAGTAATACTGCTTTCGTAACTTATCAATAGTTACCTGTTTTTAAAAACACTATCATTAACAGGTAACATGCTGGCGGTTGTTACAGTTTGTGAAATGAATGTACGAGCATCTGCCTCAAATAGTCCACACCATACGCACTTATTTTCTATCATGCATCAATAACAGTGAAAGTGAGACATGATCGCTTTCTTGTATCTTTATCCTGCATCTGGGCAAGGTCGGCACAGTTATTTAAGATTTGACATGGTTGCTTTAAAGGGTGATCGGATATCCTTCCCGTCTCCACCCGTTAGCCCCAGGACAGAACATATGTATTCTCAGCTAGTGGTGTGTAATTTCAGGGAAAATTTCCTAAACATTTACGGTTCGTGTAACTCAAGCAAGACTTTATCAGTCCATTATCCATCTAAAGGTAGCGGGGAAACCGACTTAAAATCATAACTAGGCATCCTACTACACCGACTCTCGTCGTTAACCGCGGTGCAAACATTCTATCTTGGCTAATTTCTGATGCGGATGTATGTTTGTTTTGTGGCGCGAAAACAATTCTGATCATACGCGTCCATGTCACAACCACACAACACTAAGATAAAAAAGGCATTACAAACGACTACACGTTAAGCCCAGTCGACGGAAGGAAAGACAGCCAAAAAAATGAACTTGGAGAAGCGTTTATAAAATACTCATAGAAGCAACGGAGGTCCTTAACTACACAGTGAAGTCCATCACCATATTGCTATGACGGATAAAAAGTAAAACACGGTCGACAGCCTGCGTGTCGTTCGCTAAAACGGCCCATAACTCAGACGGCAAACAAAGTGATTAAAAAACGGTCACTCCTTTAGGAAATTGCGAACGGTCAACGGGTTGAGAACAATGAGAACGTGGTGGGGGATTACCACAACGGCGATGGCTAAAAAGATAGTGCCCAGTACGCACACTAGCCAAAATTATCTCCTCACTGCGAGAGGACCGAGATGAGGTCGTCCAAGCCGCTGGGAGAGGCTTAATAACTCAGATTTTTCCCTCGAAGAGACGACCAGTGGTGATGCCAAAGGAACACCACCTGCTGTCAGACCGTCGTCACCAGGAACCCACATGAATATCAGTGGCTACATCAAGAGTGAGCGAGTTACAGCTTTCCTGGGTCCGATGCACTATGGGATGGACGGTGTACAACACACAGGGCTCTGAAGGCACTGAGAGAGTCGGAGCAAATGACCATTCAAAAGCCTGAGTCGCCGGATGTACTGCATGCCTGATACAGGGCGAAGAGCTCCGCTGTTAATACTGAGGAGTGTTCCCGAAGCCGATACCGAAAAACGTCGGTGCCAACCATGAAAACACACCCGGCACCACGGGTAGTCCCAGAGCCATCTGTGTACACAAACGTACTATCGTGAAGTTCCGTGCGAGTGCCGAGAATCTTACGGCGATAGAGCGAGTCTGGAGTAGTGCCCTTAGAAAGCGAGTGAAGTCCAAGGTGAACAAGAGCTGGCGCACGAAGCCAAGGTGGTGAAGGGTTCACACCCATTGGGAAAGTGGCAGGCAGCGTGAAATTAGGCTGCTGGAGCAATGGCCGAAAGCGAACTCCACGAGGTAACAGAACAGGGACGCGCCCGACACGGGCGATCAAGAGAGTCATCGAAGGAGGAGGCATAGGACGGGTGGCCAGACATGGCAGACAAACGACATGCGTATCTGCTGAGGAGAAAATCACGGCGGTATGATAGCGGTAGTTCGGCAGCTTCTGCACAGATACTCTCAACGGGGCTAGTGTAGAAGCATCAGTGGGCAAACAGATGTCACAGAGCTGGATTGTATTGAAGCGGCTTAAGGTGAGCGGACTTGCAGATACATAAACGAAAAAACCATAGTCTAGTTTCGTACGGACAAGGGACTGGTACAAACAGAGGACGATAGTTTTATCCGATCTCCAGGAACTACCGCTGGGGATACTTAGGACACTGAGGGACCGGGTACAGCAGGCGGCCAGGTAAGAATGTGGGAGGACCAAGAAAGTTTTGTATCAAACAAGAGCTCCAGGAATTTTATAGTTTCAGTGAATGTAAGAGCAACAGGACCGAGATGTAGAGACTGTGGAAGAAACCATTTGCGCCGCCAAAATTTCAAACGGTTTTGTCAATGGAAAAGCGAAAGCTATTATCGATGCTCCACGATTAAAGACGTTCGACACAAGGCTGAAGACAACGCTCAAGGAGACAAGTCCGCAGAGAACTCTGACATATGGCAAAATTGTTAACGAAAAGGGAGCCGGAGATGCTCGGCGGGAGACAGGCCATAATAGGGTTAATGGCGATGGCAAAGATGACGAGGCTCAGGACGGTACCGTGGGGCACACCGTTTTCCTGGCTAAAGGTGTCCGACAAGGCAGACCCCCACACGTACCTTGGAAACTCCGTCTTTTAAAAATTCCTGAAGGAAAGGGGGTCATATGACCTCAGAATCCCCACGTGTGAAGAGTACAGATGATACCAGTACTCCAGTAGGTGTCTTAGGCTTTCTCCAAATTGAAAAACACGGCCAGTGTCTCGTATTTCGGCAGTAAACCGTTCATGACATGGGTCGACAAAGTGACGAGATGGTCAACTGCAGAACGCCGCCCTCGAAATCCACGTTGTGCAGTGATTAGTAAATTGCGAGTCTCGAGCCATTATACCAGACACGTTCCATCACCTTAGACACACAGCTGGCGACAGGTATGTGGCGGCAGCTACAAGGAAGGAGTTTGTCCTTACTGGGCTTGGTGTGGGTATGACAATGGCTTCACAGCAGCGTCTGTGAAACGTGCCCTCTGCCCAGATGTGGTTGTACGTATGAAGGAGAAAGTGCTTGGCTCCAAGACAAAGATTCAGCAACATCTGAATGTGAACTTCGTCTGGCCCTTGGGCGGAGAACCAGGATGAAGTGAGAGCATGATCTAGCTCCCTCACAGCAAAGGCGACATTCTAGTACTCCCGATTCTGAGATGAGAAGGGTATCACCCGAGCCGCCTCCACTCGTTTTCGATGGAGGAAGGCGGGGTGATAGTGGGTCGAGCTCGAAATTCCCTCAATATAGCGGCCCAAGGTGAGATAGCAATAGGGTCCAGTAGGACATCATCTGCTACGGTTGCACCGGAAACTGGGGAATGGACCATGACTCCCGAGAGGCATTGGAGGTTAGCCCACACGGCGGAAAAGGGAGTGAAACTGTTAAAAGCACTAGTAAATGAAATCCACCTAGGTTTTCTTCTATTCCGAAGAATGCTACGACAGTGCGTACGCAACTGTTGATAACGAATGCAGTTTGCCATGGTAGGATGACAGTTAAAAATGCGGAGAGCACCTCTCCGAGCGAATTACGTCGCGGCAGGCCTCAGTCAACCAAGGGACCGGGACACTGTGAGGTAAAGATGAAGTGCGAGAAATAGAACGTCTGTGGTTGTAAGGATAACGTTGGTAAGGTAGTCAACCTGATCATCAGCACTGGGGAAATGTTGTTCGTCGAAGGTCCCCAGGGAGGAGTAATGCCTCCAGTAGGCCTCAGAGAGCTGCCATTTAGGTATGCACATACGCGAGATAGGAGTCAGCAAATGGATAACACACGGGAAATGATCGCTCGAGTACGTGTCAGAGAGAACGGACCACTCGAGACGATGGACAAGCTGGGCAGTGCAAAGGCGTGCCTGGAGTCTGAAAGGAAAGTGAGTGCTCCCGTGTTAAGACACATGAGATCAAGTTGATTGAGACGGTCAGCCAAGAGAGCTCCTCTCGGACAGGTTCTGGGAAGACCCCAAAGGGAATGGCGCGCATTTAAGTCACAGAGCAGCAGGAAGGGGTGAGGGAGTTGCCCAATAAGCTGGAGGAAATCTGACCCACTGACATAGAATGACGGAGAGATGTAAACGGTACGAAGGGAAAGCGCGAAGTGAAGAAGGAAAATGCAGACTGCAACAGCTTGAAGTAGGGTAGTCAGGGAGATGGTTTGACTATGAACGTCATCCCGGGTGAGCAGCATGACTCCCCCACGAGATGGAATGCCATCCTCAGGGAGAAGGTCAAAGCAGACCGGTAAATAATGTGGGAGGTCAAAGCGGTCGTGAGACGCAATTTTATTTCCTGGAGGCAGAGAACAAGTGTTTTTTTTTTTTATCTAGGGCCGCGAACGTTTCATTGGAGGAGAATCATGATGCACACACCGCGGACTTAACACAGAGCTTACACACCGCGCATCATGAAAACGATAAACCTCAACAACGGCAGTGAGATGCCCATAGTGGGTCTAGGCACAAAAAATAAAGGGGTGTCACTTCGGCGGCTGCCGAGTGCCAGCCCTCGAAGACACCTGCTTCCGGGGGCAGAGGGTGGAGGATCCTGCTCCATGAAATCTACAGAGGCATCGAGCATTCTCCTTCTGTCGCTCTGCCGAGTTCAAGGCAGAACAACGGTTGGCGGTGCGCATCGGCTACACGGAGGTCGGCTGGGTGATGGTGTCACATGGCGATAGGATTGAAGATGATCTCAGAGTCAGCGAAGGGGAAGACCGTTTGAGCTCAAACGCCGAAGCGGAGGAAGAATAGGAGAAGGAGGAAGAATAGGAGAAGGAGGAAGAAGAAAGAAAAGAGGAACGAAATACCGTGGGGAGACTGTTCTGATGTCAGACTATTGAAAATGCAGAACACATTCCCAAAAACAGCAGACACATGTTCCTCGAGGGAGGGGAAAATATAACAGAAATAGGACAGACATGCAGTACGGAAGGGAAATGATGCTGCAAAGGCTGGGGCCCATGGTCGCCAAGCACGAACCCGTCAAAGAGCGGTGAGCCCCCTGGAAGGGGAGAGGGGGGGCGGGGGCGTGTTAGATGGGGATGCAAGTCTGAGTGAAACAAGTAGCGGCAGGAACAAGAGTGTTGCAGAGGGAGCATGTTTACTGTTTAAATAGAACTGTCTTTCTTCAATGTGGATGGTCAGCATTATTTTCTGAGGAGGAGTTGTAGAGAGCACTGAAGACTGTTTCGTCTTTCTGTAAGGAAAATTGGTTACAAAACAAACAGTACCAGTTGTCTCACTGACTCGTTAGTTCGTCGTTTGTTGAAAGAAAATGCTTTTTCATTCTAAAATTTAGGTAGGCGATATAGTTGATAGTGTGGGAAGGGGGCGGACTAACAACTAATAGGTGATTGCACTCTGGGGTACTGGTCAGAATGGCTGGGAGCCACTGTACCAGCACTCTCCACGCTAGTCTATCGTCAGCAAGACTTTTCATAGCTGAAGATCTACTGCAAGCTGCATCCGTTTGAAACTGTTTACCGTTTATTCAAGCCTTGATCTCTCTTTTCCCCAGTTTTTCCCATCATACTTCTGTCAATTATCAAATTCACTATTTCTGGATGCCGAGCGATATGTAGTCACTGGTAACTTCTTTCAGTCAAGCTGCGTCCTACACTTCTATTTCCCCTAATATGAGTCAGTACCTCGTCGCTAGTTATTCGATCTGTCCATTTAATGTTCAGTATTTTTCTGTAGCAAGACATTTCAAAATTTTCAATTCAATTCTTCTCTGTACTGCTCATTGTCCACGTTTTACACCTATAGTGGGTTACAGTCCAGACACCTGCCTTCAGAAAATACTTCCATGATGTTGGTAGTCTGCATTTTATATCCCCTCTAAATCAGCTCTCGCCAATGTTTTTTTTAATTTTTTTAATTTTTTTAATTTTTTAAATTTTTTTATTTACTGCACGAACAGCAAAATTCATCTACTACTTCTAGTGTCTTATTTCCTAATCTAATTCCCTCAGCATTGTCCGATTTAATTTAACTGCATTCTATTACCTTTATTTTGCTTCGATTAATGTTTGTGTTGTATCCTCCTTTCAGCTAATATCCATTCTGTTCAACTGCACTTCCAAGTCCTTTGCTGCCTCTGACAGAATCACAATGTCGTCGGAAAAATGTGAAGTTTTTATACCCTCTCTAAACTTTAATTCCCCTTCCAAATTTCTCGTTGATTTCCTTTACTGTTTGCTGCATGTACAGATCGAACAACATCGAGGATAGGTTACAACTATCACTCCCTTTTCAACCACTGCTTCCCTTTTATGCCCCTCGACTCTTACTACTGTCGTATCTATTTAAGTTATATAAAACCTTCCGTTTCCTGTGATTTTCTCCTGCTACCTACGGAATTTTAAAGAACGTGTTCCGGTCAACATTATCTAAAGCTTTCTCCAATTCAACAAAAGCTCTAATCAGTAGATTTGCACGGTCAGTATTGTCTGGAGTGTTCCTACATTTCTCCGCAATCCAAACTGATCTTCCCTGAAGTCAACTTATTCCAGTTTTTCCATTCTTCTGTAACTATTTTGCAGCCATGATTTGGTCGTATTCTCACCTGTCAGTATAAGCTTGCCATGGAATTTTTCACCGCTTATCTGTGGGACTTTCGTGTGGCTAACACTAGCACAGTGCCACGGGTGCCACTTCGTTTCACCGTGTTGGACGTAAAATCAGAATCGAAGCATGACTAAGCCTGACCAGGAAGTGAGAGAAGCCGACCGCTGGACGACTGAGCGGCGCACAGGCGCAGAAGCAGGGTGTTTCCGTATTTAGGCCGGCAGGTCACCAGGAAGCAGCATGTAGTGGAGTATAGTTCTTGCTGGCTGTCTGGCAGAGCCGCAAAACGTGGTGTGGCGGCACTCCCGTTAGGCGCGGACCACGGACAATGCGCGGTGGGCGACGCTCGTAAAGCTAACGGCCAGGGCGGGCTACGTACAGGCTGCACCGAGACTCGGGCCAGCCGAGGACGATACGATTGACCTGTGCGGCAGTCTTGCTGCTTCCGGCATTTTCTTGTTGTCACAACACTGCACTCTAAAAATTAGACAGCCAACTGAGTACACAGTATCCACTTGTTTTATGACAGCAGTCGAAAAGCAGCAAAAAAATTAGATGCTTGTCCAGGAACTGCACAGTAGATGACGCCCAAATGGGCCGATCAACACTGAATGAACCCGTAGACAACCCTGATCCTTCGTTTCTCTTCATCTTCATTTCCTTGCGGGGGTAGGTGGCAGCAGAATACGACTGCTCATTTTCCTCGCTTAACGCATTTAAACAAAATCTAACGAGGTGAAAATTACGAATAAAACCTACATCGAAACTAATGGCCATGTGGTGACGGTACGCACGGTGCAGGTTGTGGCGTTTATGTCTGAAGACTATGGTGCTTGTGTGGGTTGAATCGAAGAATATGATCAAAAACTTTGTTACTAGCTTTGGGTAGAAAGACCCAAGACCTGACAGAACAGAGAGAGAGAGAGAGAGAGAGAGAGAGAGAGAGAGAGAGAGAGAGGAGGGGGGAGGGGGGAGGGGGGAGGGGGGAGGGGGGCAGGCTTACCTTCCTCGTGACCTGCAGACCAGCTCTTGCAATGATTTAATGAGTGTAATCAGTTTAACGGTCAGAACGTCAACCCAAACCTGCATTTTTTCGGTTATACACATGGAACTTTTAACGCATTCTGAATATAACCTTTCGTCCGACCTCGGAACTACCTTTAAGGGACGCGAAGTCCCAATCATGGCCACGGTCAAATTCAACACTCTCTTTGGAACTTGCGAGACAGATCCTCACTGCTATATTTAATTCCGCCAAGAGGTGTTGGAGACACGTAGCGCAGTAAGTGTACAGGGTGGATCTTTTTAATCCATAATTGGGAATAATTCGGAATGGAGATGACATACAGCAAAATGTTTCATCTAAAAGTTGTAAGTGGCAAAGAGGGTAACGCTTTAGTAGTAACGGCTGTGACCTTAAACGTGATTTTCAAGATGATTTGGAGGTACGAGTGATTTTTTTTTTTAAATGGGAACCCTAATACTTGATTCAGTATTTAAAAATAGCGGCAAATTTCACGTATAAAATGTTACATTATTCAAGGTCAAGGCTAGTTAAATGAAAGTAAAATAAGCAAAAATGTTTTTTGTTCTACTAGGGATTAATTTAGAGTATAGGAAGGATACAGCAAAATATAATGTTAGATACAAACTGGGAGGGGTATCCAGAGGAATGAGAGTCGATAGGACTCTTTCAGCGACTTGTAAATCAATTATCTACATTTTATTTGTGTTTGTTCTGTCTTGCAAATGCCACAATAACGTTTCAATTTAAATTTAAAGTTCAATTTCTGTTTGCTCATTTAAAATATGTCACAAATAGGGGTTTCCATGAAACAAAACCCAACCTTGGAATGAGTTTCAATAATTACCTACAAAATCATGGTTATTGGTAATATGCGTGACCCCTTAAGCTCCTTCCAACCTGCATCTAACGTTGTATTTCGTTGTATCTCTCCTCTATTCCGAGTTAATGCCTACAAGAACTAAAAACATATTTGCTTATTTGACCTTCACTGAACTAGCCACGACCTTGAATAATGTATCACTTTACACTTAAAATTTGCAGCGCTTTTCAAATCTTAAATCAAATACTAGTGTTTGAGCCGTCGCGACTCGATTTGTTGGCCTATCTTTGGCACCGGTGGGATAGTCAACTTGTGTACCCAGCCGGATCGTCGAGTGACTTGTGGAATGTTGGGCAGCCGCTAAAGAAGGTGACGAAGGTGGAGTTCTCGTGACGGGAGCCTCCTGTTATCTGAAGAGGAGTAAAAAGGATAATTCACGTGTGCCTTGGCTTGAGAGTGGCCAATGGTTTTAAGTGCGTCGTCTTTGATGCCACGTGATTCTGTTAATTGGTAAACCGCTTGTGAGCACCCGCTTGGAGTGCGATGTTATGAATTGAAGTGGTAACACCGGTGAGTGGCACTGCACCCAGTGGCAATGTCAAGGTACTGAACCAGGTACTGGGTAACAATTTGAAATCGAATTGTGATTTAGTAAAGTGTATTCATCCTAACCTACGCTGACGTACGTAACTGAAGTACGTAGGGCTACTACCGAGTGAAATTTTTTGCCTTGCTTAAGGGTTTAGCTGCAACTGTTCTGTTTGTACCTGTATATTGTCAGTTACATGTACTCGCTTATCACCTTACCTAGACAGAGGCATATGTATTTATTAAGTACGACAAATCCATTCTAATTTTATCTCTATCAATCTTAGCGAGTTTGCCCTAATCTGAGTGAAAGCCTTGTGAAGGCGTGTATATATATTAGTTTATTTATTTACGATTGGCTTTAACTGTTTTATCTAAGGTTACAAGTTGTATTTATCTTGCAAAAGCGAGTCTCATCATTTGTGAGTGTACATTCTGTTATTGTTTGAGGGTGCAGCCTCGCGTGTGAATTATGTTCACAGTCGTTGCGAAACACGCGAGTCTACCTTGGTGTTTGCAGCCGTGACTTCTGGGTCGCTACCTTGGCGGTATCATGCCCAACGCCCAAGGCCTGAGTTATTGAAGCGGGAGCGCTTTGCCGCGTCGTCTGCCATACCTAGCAAAAGTTTAGTAGTTGTCTTGTTCCTGGGAGCTATATCTAGGTTGAGCAACTGCCGCCAGTGTTGTAGGCTGTGGAGTTTGGCGGGATTAACTCATGAACTTTGTAAATTACGTTCCAAATTTTTTTTCTAAAATGGCTCTGAGCACTATGGGACTCAACTGCTGAGGTCATAAGTCCCCTAGAACTTAGAACTACTAAAACCTAACTAACCTAAGGACAACACACACATCCATGCCCGAGGCAGGATTCAAACCTGCGACCGTAGCGGTCGCGCGGTTCCAGACTGTAGCGCCAGAACCCCTCGGCCACCAGCGGCCGGCATTTTTTTTTCTATTATAAACAAAAATGCTTCGTGTGTATTGAATACTGTTTCCCATTGCTTATGTTGGCAAATCTCAATAGTTTGTCACTTTATGTGTCACTATAATTCTGATGGTTTTCATATTATTAATCTGGAATTTAACTGATCAGTATGTTTTCGTTAAATATTAATTTGGTGAAAACGACTAACTATCTGATGGGGTCTCCCAAGTGTTGATGTTTGATCCTTTCCTATCCTGAGCTTGTTACCTGGGTTTTAGTGTTCCCACTTTCGCCTCAAAATCATCTTGAAAAATCACGTTCAAGATCACGGTCATTAGTTGCAATGCGTGACACTCGTTGCCACCTACAGTTCTATTAAAACACTTTTGCTGTATCTCACCTCCATCAGGTTTTATTCCCCCATTATGTATTAAAACGGTCTAATCTGTATAACCGCAGCACAGACGAATGAAGAAATACAGCCTCTGAGCAGTTCCAGTTGAGTGTAAGATGTCGAGCACAGCAGACGCCAACGATGCATACACTGCTTCGGCCTGACACACTGGGATCCGTCGGTCGGCGACATTCGGTCTCAGGCCCGTTGGAAACTGCAATCGGCCGCTGCATTACCATCAGGCTATGGGAGAGGGCAACGAGGGGAGAATGGACCCGGCGACGGAGACTGATTACGCAGCACGGTCATACCTCCCTGTTAGTCCTAGAAAACATGGATAAATCCGGGACATCCAGCACTGCAGGTGCCGCAAATCAGGCTTCGCGCAAGCGAGTATGTCACCGGCGCACTACTGGACAACCAGCGCACACACAGACTGGTGTACAGGGCTTTAGAAAAAACGAGCCGGTATGTCCCGTCGCCTCTAGCAAACACAGTCGCTGCGGACATCATATTCGTTAGGATGCGTGGCTACCAAGGATGTCTCAGAGTTCGACGGCGCCGCCAGGAACTGTAACGTCGGCTTGAACTCCGAAACTACCACCTTTCTTGATGCAGTTCGAAAGTGAGTAACTCGAGCTACTCCGTCAAGAACTTCGTCGATGGGCGCGAATTCGTTTCCATTCAAATTCTCTTAACATGACATCAAGAATTTCCTGGCTAAAGTAAGATGCGCTATCGCGACTTTCACCCGAATGAAGTGGCCAAAGACCAACTCTGAGGCACTAGTGCTCATTGCAGTGGCCCCGAACTTTTACTTCAACAAGAAGCAGACACACATCATGTTCATCGAATAGGTGGAAGGCCTGCACGCCAAACGTGGCTCCCCCATTGCTTCAGGTGCCAGACGGATAGGCCGTGTCGCCCAACACTGCGGCACACCTGACACGTGTGCTAAATACGCTGGCCGATGTCTCAGCGCAGACTGCACTTTCCAGAAAGGAACCGACACTCCGAACCGCAAGAACTCTGGTGGCGCTCGTGTTGCCGATTAGAGAGGATGGTTCAAATGGCTCTGAGCACTATGCGACTTAACTTCTGAGGTCACCAGTCGCCTAGAACTTGGAACTAATTAAACCTAACTAACCCAAGAACACCACACACATCCATGCCCGAGGCAGGACTCGAACCTGCGACCGCAGCGGTCGCTCGGTTCCAGACTGTAGAGCCCAGAACCGCACGGCCACTCCGGCCGGCTAGAGAGGATGCAGAGCTTACAAGTGTATCGCAGTAAGGAAAGGAGGCACTATCACAATACTTCCGAAGGAGAGGTCTGATGCATCAGTGCTCTCTGCAATGCCCTTCGCTGCAGTTACGTCCGGCAAGAAGACGAAACAGTTGCAGACTAAACAGACGACGTTACAGTCTTCAAAACAACAACTGACCGTCCGCAATGGACCCGGCATGGCGCACAGCAAGTTAACCGTCCACCACACCACGAGCCTGCGCTTGCAAGAAATCATTGTCAACGGAACAATATAGCACAATAGTCAACAAGCGGCGTCTTCTGTCACGCTAGCAATAGCAGGCCCCCACCCCCACCCTGCCGCGCTTTCGGCCGCCGAGTTCACCTGCTGCAGTAGTGCAGGCAGTCCAGGCTACCGCAAATCAACAGCAGCAACCGCAACAGGTCCACTGACTGCAGAGGAATGGTCGGCTGCGTGTGAAATGTCAATGTCAATGGTCAATGCCAATGCCGTTCACAAGCAGCAAGTGGAGTTCCGTTAGTCTCTCTAAGATGAGGCCACTGCCGTCTGGCTGGTGACCTGAAGACGAGGATAGGCGTCCATGATGCGAACTTCACCTAATATCGTAAGAATAGACCGGCAGCAGGCGGTGGCATAGCCATTGTACGCACATAGTTCTGCCACCAGCAACAGTAGTTCCAACATCTCCAGACACTGGAAACTGCATGGGTGGCAGCTGACACGACCAACCACCAGGTGAACTTTATCGCTGCTTACTACCAACCCAGAGGGACTTAACACTTTGCTATGTCTCTATGGTGTCATCATTTTTGGGGGGATATCTCAAAGCCAAGCAAACTGCTTGACGCTCAAAGGTTTCCAACACCAGTGGCAAACGACTGCTGTAGGTGACAAGCAAAATCAAGCTGTCTCCACTGGCCCACATTCGATGACCAAAGTTCACAGCGGCACCAGAATAAGAGCCTGACACCGTGAACATCGCCGTGTGTAATGAACTGCCACACGCGGTGCTTGTGACCACCAGGGATGTATTGTCATAAGATCATGTACCTGTCTTGTTCGAAGTTGACAACAAGGCCACTGCTGGTGCCTTGTCGTCACTACCCTTGAAAGGTAGGAGATGAGATATTGGCGAAAGTAAATAAGTAAGGACGGGCCCTGAGTCGTGCTTGGGTAGATCAGTCGTTAGAGCGCTTGCCTGCGAAAAGCAAAGGTCCCGAGTTAAAGTCTCGTTACGGCACACAGTTTTAATATGTCAAGAAATTTCGTATCAGTCTACACTGCGCTGCAGAGTGAAAATTTCGTTCCAGAAGCGAAAAGGTGTTTTATATCGATGCCTCATCACACGATATTGAAATCGAAAGCTTGCCAGCTCTGTAAAGCACGATAGGCGGCGAACCGCGGCAGATCCGATCGCAGAGTAATTTCTAGTGCAGGCAGAAGTGTTTCGGAGCAGACACTCAACGCACAGTGTTGAACATGGTGCTGCGTGTTCAGATGTTGCCACAACGACTTCAACAATTACGAGCGCAGTGAACAGAATATCGTCGATATTGGATCCTCAATCGGTGGAAATGTGTCACCTAGTCGGATGATTCAGACCTGTTGTTACGTCAAGTCTGTTGTAGGGCCAGAGACGCCTCATCGGGTTAAAAGCTCCGCAAAACACGCACCACACCTTGTCGCAGGCCGGTGAGTGACGCTTTATGTTATGGGGGAGATTCACATAGGCTTCCGCGTGTCTCGTGCTAGGAACGGAAGGCAGCATGACAGCTGTGGATTAAGTGAACATTATTGCTGATAACTGCATCTCTTCATGCCTGATGTGTTCCCCGATGGCGAGGACAGCTTCCAGCAAGGTAACTGTACGTGTCCCGGGGATAGAATAGTGCTACAGATGTTTTCAAGAGCACGAATGGGAACCCACGTTCATGTCCTGGTCACCAAATTTGCTCTATCTTATCCGAAAGGAACAAATTTGGGGCTCTACTAAGCGCCATCTCTGCGCCCCCAAACCAGGGGGCCGCAATGTACGGCAACTGCGTGACCTGTACAAAGGGAACTGGCGTCACTTATCTCCGGGATCCTGACGCACACTTATGGAATCCATGCCATGCAAAACCGCTACTATATTGTGTCCCGAAGGTGGAACAACAAGCCATTAAAGCGGTGATCATACCGTTTTGGTTTGTTAGCGTACATGAGATGCAGTACAAGAAAACAAGATGAAATGATACGTATCGCAAAGATGAAATGACACATTGAATTTGTTTGAAATGCATAGAATTAGTGCCACAAAGATGACTATTTTCACATAAATGAAACTAACTAATTTCTTATTTACCGATATGCACAAAAAAGAAAAATTCAACTTGTGGTAAGTTCCTATGGGACCAAACTGTTGAGGACATCGGTCCCTAGGCTTACACACTACTTAATCTACGTTAAACTAACATACGCTAAGCACAAAACACACACACACACACACACACACACACACACACACACACACACACACACACACACCGAGGGAGGACTCTGACCTCCGACGGAGGCAGCCGTGCACAAAAAATTCATCACGTATAAGGAGTAATCAATAGCGTATGCATATGGTATGCTACTATTCAAACTGAATTTTAATGTACGTAGAGCAACTGATGTTGGATCAGTATTATTCCTTGTTTTACAAGGATTCCCAAGAAACTAGGCAACCTTAAATTCTAAGAAATCTTTAACGTTGACAGGTAATATAATGCAATATTTTTTTCAAAACACCCATTAAATATTGTTTAATTCGATTACAGGCATAATATATCTAAGAACATCAAAACCAACTCTTGTGCCTACAGCTTGGGGTAGAGCGTTTACAAGAATATGTGGACTCGGTGCCACAAAATCTAAACTCGTATTCCAGATTATTTGGCTACAGTATTCTTTTACGCACCTTAATTGAATGGAATTGCGCATAAGTAGCTAGCCATCAGTAAACCTACATGAAATAAAAACAATTACTTTATCCCAAACGAAGTAAAAAAGGTGTAGCTTAAGGAGTTTGGCTTAGCCCAAAGGCATTTTAAACTAAGAAGGTTGATCCATTGGGAAAAGGCTGTAGTAACTTGTTGATATGACATTGTTTCTACTGAATGGTTAGTTTCTCATTTACCTCTGCTCCGCTGTACGACTGGCATTTCAGTGAGAAATTTAGTTTCCTCACTAGAAGTATACGTATGTTTAGCAATTTGGTACGACGTAACTGGTGTAGGGACCCGACTTCGCTTTGCTTCGTTTTCCCCTCAACATTTTCTGTGTGATCCTTCCGATTTAAAGTGTTTGTAATTGTAATCCGTAAGTAATTAGTTAAATCTACAGCCTTTAGACTTGAGATATTTAAAGTTCAACAGAAATTTAGCGCATTCTTTTCAGTGCTAATGTGGACGCTCCCACTTTTCTTTATTTAGAATCAGTTACCACTTTTCGCACCATACAGATATTTAGCAACTGTTTTTGATCATTTAATGGCTATTAGACGGTAAATATGCGCTTCATCTGTAAAAACTCCAAGAAGTCTGCTCACATTGCCTCCTAAATCGTTTGTGTGGATTAAAAAAAGAGGGCCCTTAACAATTCATTAGGGAACACCAGACTTCACTTCTGTTTTATTGGACGACTTTCCGTCAGTTACTACGAACTGTGGCCTTGGCAGGCAATCGTACAACTATACTCCGTAGGCACACAATTTGATTGGAATTCGCTTGTGAAGAACGGCGCGGGAGGTCTTAAGGGTATCTAGCAATATGAAATCAGTTTGAGATTCCCTGTGGAAAGCGCTCATTATTCATGTTAATGAAGATTTAGTTAGTTGTTTCACAAGAACTATATTTTCTGTATCCGTGCTCAAAGCTTTATGGAGAATATCTACAGAAGTTGTGCATTGCGATTTTTGATAAGACACTACGGCCGCTTGTCCGTTACTTAACGCTGGCTGCTCGCAACTGACTGGTCGAATGCATGTGTGTTGTTTACAATTGTTAGTTCAAGCTGGCGCCATGGTTACTGCGCTGACGCCTCTTATTTGTCACGTATAAAATCATTCTCCGAACGCTTTGGACGGGTGGTGTATTTCCGTACGGAAGCGAATGACTTGATTTTACCATGCGCTATCTATCACACAACACCGCATTCTAGCGTCGCCACAGTACAGTTACCACATGCTTTTCTCAAAATCTGCACGTGGACGGGCCACTCAGCTCCTAATTAGACACGGATAATGCGTGCTTTCGAAAGAATGTAGCATGAAAAATTCATGACGCACATGCATGGGTGTCATTGACCATCACGGTGTCAAACAATGCCGGACAGCTACACCCATTCTCCGTAATATTCTCGCTTGTGTTTCGAGGACCATTTGCAATTCCAAGGAGGCGACTTTGGCAGTGGCGACGCAAGAAACGCTTCGTAGAAGGCTGCTTCAAAAATCGGTCGTGATTTAAAATTCTTCATGTCCGCAGTCGTTCCACTTTCTACAACCAAAAGAAGTTGAAGAAAACGAGTAATGTGAAAAGAAAGTACGGTTATCCTTATCTCGCAACACTTCTTCCATTATCATATCAAGTAATGTACACGAATTTAGACCTCTTGTCTCCTCTTTCGCGTTTAATCCTCATGTGGAATGTTATCAAGAATGACTCCAAAATCCGCAATCCATTCGTTTGTAGTTCGGAGTTCTCGTACCACTATTTCACCCTGCAGATGTTTATGTAGGGTTGCAGACGAACTAGTATATTCATATATAGTTAACAGTACGCAATTTGCAAATTCCATTTCCGTTATCACATACACACAGTCCGGTTACATTAATGTGACCACTGCCTGTGTTCACGTCAACGTGCAATAACCACTCACACACGGCACGTGGCAGCACGAGCTGTCGAGCGTATGTAAGGCATGTCGGGGTTGGGTGAGAGGCGACACAGAAAATGAAGCGATTAATCTGACGTCCGAAGAGAACGATCATTGGCTTTCAGGTCAAGAGTGGGAGCATTCCCGAAATGGTGAACTGGTTGCGTGTCGCCCTGGTTAAAGTATACCGTGGATGGTATAATGGCGCTATCCAAAACTGGTACCAGGCGACAGTGGTAAACCATAGGCCACAGAGGACGGGGGTGAACGATGGCTGCAGAGATGTGTACCGGTCAAGAGAAGTGCGACTTTTGAGCAGCTGACCGGCCAGATGAACCAAGGTGCTGACAACAGTGCCTCCTCAGCGACCGTTTAGCGAACATTGCTGTTTACGGACAACAGCGCCATGCCCCTTGTTCACGCACCCACACTGACTGCTGGAATTTGCAAGCCAATACCACAAATGGATGTCCACTGACTGGCGACAGGTGGCCTTTTGACATGAATCACGTTTTACACTCCATCGGACAGATACCTGGCAACAATCGTCGGGAGGGTGCAGGCCGGAGGGCATTCCTTGGGTGATATTTTGGAAGGCACACTGAGTCAACCCAAATATGCTTATATCCTTGCGGATCATCTCCCCTAAACAACTGCTTAGCGAACTGGCCTTCGCACAGCCGCCTGGTTCATGCGCCCATGCTGTTTGTTTTTTCTCGTCAGTATGGCATCTACCAGCAGGACAATGCAACGTCACACAGTTCGCAGTGAAGAGTAAACTCTCCGGGTTTGAACTCTATCGGTAATCTGTGGGGCCATCTCGATCAGGTTGTTCGCGTCATGGAACCTCAACCGAGAAATCTAGCACAGCTCGTCATGGCAATGGAGTCGGCTTGGCTCCATATCTCGGTCGGTACCTTCCAGGACCTCAGCGACCTGCGCTGCAGAAGTTGGTTATTCAGGTTTTTGGCGGCTGGTCACATTATCGTGACCGGACAGTGTTATCACTCAAATACCCTGAAATTTTGCGACGTAATTTAACATTAGCAAAAAAATTAACACTTCTATTATTAAAGTGACAAGTTATTTGTAATACTTCGTTAATGTTGAACAGAAACTCATATTTTTTAAGTTTTTCACTAAACCAAAAAATAGTAAGTCAATGGAGTGTTTGGTTCAGTTTATTTCTAACAATGGTTTCATAATTTGGTTTGTTATCCACCTTTGCACATCGGAAGTCATGTATCAAGCCCATCAAATTATTCTTTTTTTTCATTCCTTTCTGAGTGGGAAGTTCACTTTCACACCCGAAAGTCGTGGCGAATCTTAAGATAATAGTATTAACAACAGATCGCCCACAAGAAAATGCTAGTTACGACGTATGAAAATCACTATGTAGCGAGTTGCTTTTGCTATGTCCAAGAAATTATGCTTTGACTCTTATCGCTCCAGAAATCATTACTTCATCCGTCGACAATAGTCTTAGTACACAACTCAATTTCCCAAATCTGAAAAAAATTGTTACAATTTATTACCGACGTCAAGTGATTGCTACCTCTGGATTGACAGCGAAAGTAGCTGACAAAGAACTAAAGGTCACCTTGCGTTCTGCTGGTGAACTAAGTAAATTTTGAAAATGAAGCTTTTAGCGTGTTGCTTTTAGCGTGTATGAGACTATCTTTACAAAGAGTCTGTATTAACAGTTTTGACTCATGAGAATGAGACGCGGTCTTTTAACACGGAGACCATTCAAAATTTGATGACGGCTCATTGACTGATGGACAGATGGACAGATGCCCGTTGCAAATTACTGGGAGAAGCAGGAAAGCAAATAAATGACTTAGGAGTCAGTTTATAATGGGAGACTTAAATAGTTATGAGAAAAGTTAAGGTGGTTTGTACAGTAGACAGAAAGACGGCCAAAAGAAGTTCTGATGTGGATTCCAAGAAATAAGTGAAGGCTGAGAATACAAACTTGCGAAAGGTAGAGGACATTAAAAGAAACCGGTATGCAGGATGCAAAGATATATCTAGAGGGGCTTTTACCTGTATCCAGTAGTGGATATCAAATGGTTGACTACACTGAAATTTTTACAAGAGATTGTGACAAATTAGAGTGGTCACTAAATCTTTATCGAACCTGTTTTGTTTTTACACCCCAGAAATTTTCATTCCACTCAACACGGGGTAAATACGCCAGGTTGGCAAATACAGCAGTAAAACTAATGTATGCGCTACACTTATGCGTAACTGTGAATACTTTTACAGTGACAGCGTTAACAGGTGTTTACTGCATGTTGTATTGATGCGCAGTAACAATGGAATGCGCCCTCCTTTGTTTGCTGCATTCTGTAAGTTGTTCGTAATGGTACATAAATCAGCAGATGGAATGGAATTGTAACAGATTGTCATTACAATATTTGGGAAGCCTGATACCTTAACGGACGAAGTGGGGCGCAGAATCTCCACAGGAAAGAGCTTTCGAGAGAGTGAAAGGTTTACTGACAGCCATAAGCAACTCGATTACACTTACGAAGAGGTTCGCCAAACGCTGTGTGTCGAATGTGATGTCTTTTGGTTCTGCAACGATGACTACCAGGAAGAACAAAATATTCAGGAAGCTTTGAAATGTGGTTATGGATAAGAATAGAGAAAGTGAAACGGACGACAAATGAGAAATGAAGTGTTGAACACGGTAGGAAAAATGAGGTACTACATGAGGGTCATGCAGAAGAGCAAAACATCTTGGATGGAATAAATATTACGTAGGAACTGAGTACTTCAGAGAACCATTGAGGGAGAAGAAGAAGAGGAAGAAGAATAATAACAAGTGGGGGGGGGGGGGAGGAGGTGGTTTAAATGCTAACATATGGGAAGAGAGGAAGAAACAAATAAAGGAGAATCCTGAGGACACAGAGATATGGAGGGCATCCAGTTGATACCCGTTACCGAAAGAAGCTTATCTATTAGTGCTACGTCAGCCAAGTCATCAGATAGTAGACACTACCCATGCGAAACCGGAAAAGGTCGCTAGTTGAATTAATGTTCATTGTTTTCCCAAGAATGAAGACAAATATGACACTATAGAACAGTCAGCTGTCGCATTATATTCATTCTGTGTTGACGTGTTTACAGTTGCGCCAGGACAGGACTAGAGCTGTTATCACTGATACTTACAGGTTTTAGGAAGTTTAATGGTATAATAGCTGTCAGAAAGTTTAATGGTACGGGGCGCAGTGCCTGTAGGTCAATGGGGAATTATACAAGTATATCATCATCACTTTCGTTGGGCCTTTGTCCAATTTCAAAGCGCGGTCGGCCTAGTTACTATGGATGTGGCGATGTTAGTGTCAGAGGGCAGCCGAACACCCTTCCTGTCCCCGCCACGAACCCCTCGGGACGGAAGTAGTGTAACCCAGCTGTCTGCGCCTAGTGTACGCCATAAAACAGAGTGAACGTTTTCAAATGTCTGCAAGTTGTCTAACTGAGGCGGACATGGGGACCAGCCTGGTATTCACCTAGTGGGATGTGGAAAACCGCGTAAAAACCACATCCAGGCTGGCCGGCATACCGGCCCTCGTCGTTAATCCGCTGGGCGGGTTTGATCCAGGGCCGGCGCACCTACCTGAGTGCAGGAAGCAGCGCATCAGTGCCCTCGGCTAACCTGGCGGGTCTATTATACGAGAGAGAGAGAGAGAGAGAGAGAGACAGAGAGAGAGAGAGAGAGAGAGAGAGAGAGTGTGTGTGTGTGTGTGTGTGTGTGTGTGTGTGTGTGTGTGTGTGTAGTTACGACTTTCTCACTGGTAACTTAATTTTCGAAGGGTATTTTTACTTAGCCTCCTTATGGCAATGTGTGTATGTAATGGTTTTAAAGGGAAACAGTATCAACACTCAAATAGAAACGCCCAAATTTGACAACCAGTCCGGAGCACTGAGTCATTTTGGCTAAAGTCCTCAGGTCACCGTGGAGTGTTGCAAGTGGGCACTCCTTAACACTGTGTTCGTCTGATTGCTCTTCCGTTCTGCACTCTAAGTCAGCAGATGAACCGAAACCACACTTCAACCTTGAACTACACCTCCACTGACCCGCACTAACACCGTTCAGTTTCGACAAGGTCTGGCGCAGTAATTGCAATCTCTCGGCCTCCTTTATTGGGTCTTTAAGCAGGTGACCATTGTTGAGTAGTTGTTCGTTCCAGCGTCATCGCCGCTTGGAGGTCACGTCAAAACAACTGATACTTGCTGAAGCAACCAAAGGTGGTCTGCATCATTTCAGACGAGTTGTTGATGGACGTTTTAGGGCACAGGGAAAAGTTCTTTCTTACTGCAGTGGTTAACCCTAGTCAAATTATTAAACTCTGTGAAGGTTGAACTTTACGCTCTGTGTTGGATGCTATCAATTATTAAATAAATTCTTCCTCCTTCTCAGAAAGAGAACCAGCAAACCATCTTAAGTTTGAACAAGTAGCTCTTCGCAAGGTACTGCCAACACGCATGGGTAGACGTCCTATCACTTCAATTGCCGCCTCGTTAAAGACTTCTAAAATCCCGGACACTTGGGTCAAATCCGATTATACTCTCAAAAACGACTCATCAAAGGTATTCTCCAAACGGGACGGAAATCGGTAGATGTCATGTACATATGTAGACAAAGGGATGATTACAAATACAGAAAAATTGCGTGATTTATTCGGAGAAGATGCCTGACAAACTGAGTCAGTCTATAACACGTTGGTTCGCCTCTGCCATTTATGCGAGCAGTTATTCGGCTTGGAACTGAGTGATAGACTTGTAGGATGGCCTCCTGAGGGATATCGTCCCAAATTCTGTGCAATTGTCGCGTTAGATCGTCAAAATCCGAAGCTGTTTGGAGGGCCTTATCGACGATTGTAGAAAGTTTCACAACTGAGGAGAGATTCGTCGGCCTTGCTGGCCAGGGCAGGGTTTATCATGCGCGAAGATAAGCAGTAGAAATTTTCGCCACGTAATGGCGGGCATTATCTTGCTGAAATGTAAGCCAAGGGTGGCTTGCCATTTGGGCAACAAAACTGGGTGTAGAATATCGTTGACGTACCGCTGTGCTGTTAAGTGTGCCACGGATGACAACCCATGGAGTGCTGCTATGAACAGAAATGGCACCCCATACAATCACTCCTTGGTGTCGAGCCACATGGTCGGCGACGGTCAGGTTGGTATCCCAACGCTTTCTGGGGCGTTTCCAGACAGATCTTCGCTGGTCATCTGAGCTGAGTTCGTAGAGGGACTCATCACTGAAGCTAATTCTACTCCAGTCAATGAGATTCGAGGACCTAAGGCGTGCCTGGAGACGCCCCAGACAGCAGTCAGACACCAACCTGTGTCTCGCCATACGACCCGACAACAAGTAGTGATGGTCTGTTGCGGAATTTATTTTCGTAACAGGAGCCGTTTGGTTGTCATCCGCGGCACCGTTACAGCACAGCGATACGTAGACGGTATTCTACGCCGCGCTTTAATGGCCACATGGCAAGCCACTCCAGGTTTACATTTCAATAACATAACGCTGGCCCACACACGGCGAGAATTTCTACTGCCTGTCTTCGTCCTGCTAAACCCTAACTTGACCCCGAACGTCGACGGATCTGTCCCAAACTGCGAAAGTTCGCAGCATTACGGACAGGAACTCCAATGATGTCGGGAATTTTACGATCTAACGCGGGAGTCGGACAGAATCTCGATCTATGTCTCTCCGGAGAACATCGAACAACTCTACCTACCTATGGCAAGCCGAATAACAGCTTGAATAAGGGGTATAAGTGGACAACGCGTTATCGGCCTGCTCAATTTGTCAAGCTCAGTCCCTTGAATAAATTATCAATTTTTCTGAAATTATTGTCATTTATTGGCCTCATTCAAATAATTGTTTCGTGGTACGTCGCTTTTCTTTTTTTTTATCTTAGAGTGTATTTTCCTGAACACACACAGTCTGTCGAGGATAAACTGGTGTTTATACAGTACTGGCCATTAACATTGCTACACCACGAAGATGGCGTTCTACGGACACGAAATGTAACCGACACGAAGAAGATGCTGTGATATGCAAATGATTAGCATTTCAGAGCATTCACACAAGGCTGGCGCCGGTGGGGACACCTACAACGTGCTGACATGAGGAAAGTTTCCAACCGATGTCTCATACACAAACAGCAGATGACCGGCGTTCCCTGGTGAAACGTTGTTATGATGCCTCGTGTAAGGAGGAGAAATGCGTACCATCACGTTTCCGACTCTGATAAAGGTCGGATTGTAGCCTATCGCGATTGCGGTTGTCCTATCGCGACACTGCTGCTCGCGTTGGTCGAGATCCAATGACTGTTAGCAGAATATGGAATCGGTGGGTTCAGGAGGGTAATACGGGACACCATGCTGGATCCCAACGGCCTCGTACCACAGTCGAGATGACAGGCACCTTATCCGTATGGCTGTAACGGATCGTGCAGCCACGTCTCGATCCCTGAGTCAACAGATGGGGACGTTTGCAAGGCAACAACCATCTGCACGAACAGTTCGACGACGTTTGCAGCAGCATCGACTATCAGCTCGGAGATCGTGGCTGCGGTTACCCTTGACGCTGCATCACAGACAGAAGCGCCTGCGACAGTGTACTCGACGACGAACCTGCGTGCACGAAGGGTAAAACGTCATTTTTTCGGATGAATTCAGGGTCTGTTTAAAGCATCATGATTGTCGCATCCTTGTTTGGCGACATCGCGGTGAACGTACGTTGGAAGCGTGTATTCGTCGTCGCCATACTGGCATATCACCAGGGGTGATGGTATGGCGTGCCATTGGTTACACGTCTCGGTCACCTGTTGTTCGCATTGACAGCACTTTGAACAGTGGACGTTACATTTCAGATTTGTTACGACCCGTGGCTCTACCCTACATTTCAGCAGGATAATGCTCGACCGCATGTTGCAGGTCCTGTACGGGCCTTTCTGGATACAGAAAATGTTCGACTGCTGTCCTGGCCAGCACGTTCTCCAGATCTCTCACCAACTGAAAACGTCTGGTCAATGGTGGCTGAGCAACTGGCTCGTCACAATACGCCAGTCACTACTCTTGATGAACTGTGGTATCGTGTTGAAGCTGCATGGGCAGCTGTACCTGTACACGCCATCCAAGCTCTGTTTGACTCAATGCCCAAGCGTATCAAGGCCGTTATTACGGCCAGAGGTGGTTGTTCTGAGTACTGATTTCTGACGATCTATGCACCCAAACTGCGTGAAAATGTAATGACATGTCAGTTCTAGTATAATATATTTGTCGAATGAATACCCGTTTACCATCTGCATTTCTTCTTGGTGTAGCAATTTTAATGACCAGTAGTGTACTACATAACGAACAGAGCTACCTAAGGATCAATCTTCATTTATCTACTTTTAACAAAGATTTTAATAAATTATTTATTTCCAATCAATAGAAATTATAAATAGGCAAAAACTGGTCGGGGTTTACCTTGTACAGTTGTATTAAAAAAAAAAAACCAGGATGCCACGGTCGCCCTCAAAAAAAAGGACAAATCCGGAGAAACCACGACGTATGGCAGACCTACGCATAGTTAACGGAGACGGAGTGCAGGGTCAGACCTGTGACGTAATTGAGCTGTGCGTGCACCGGCCGCCTCAGCCCAGCGCCGTGTCCCGGTGAAGCTGGCGCGGCGGTCGGCCTGCGTGGGCGTACGCGACATGTCGGGCACAGCCTGTGCTGTGCTGGCCGTCTGATCAAGGGCCGGCCGGCCCCGCGCGGCCGCCCGTGTAATTACGCCATCCTCGGGACTGCCGATACGGCCGAGGGCGTGCCGCGTATGAATAACAGACCATATGATTTATGGCCGCTGGAAATGAAATTAGGCGTGCGCCTAGGCGGCCGCCCACGCCCCAGCCGCTGGTCAACGTCACACGCACACTCGTGTCGGCCTGCCAGTCCACTGATAACTTTCCTCTTCGTAAGGGCTGGAGAACACCGTGGGGAGGGATTTGTGTTTGATAACATTTCTGACTGCATATCATTTACTTCAGTGTGACAGTTACGAGCGAAGACAAACTCATAGCTAAGTCAATGCCGTTATTGTGCTACCGGGTTGCATCTCTAAGGCCATCATAAGGTCGGATTAGACTGTGAACACCGAAACGATACATCCATTTAATTTCGTGACCAGTTTAAGACATCGAAACAAGGTTTTCGACGAATGGTAGGCAACAACATACATACAATGATCAGCCAGAACATTAGGACTACTTACCTAAAAGTCAGTACATCCATCTTTGGCACGGGTAACAGCGGCGACTCGCCATGTCATGAAAGCCTTAAGGCTTTGGTAGGTCGCTGGAGGGAGCTTGCACCACATCTGCACGCACACGCAAGTCATCTAATTCTCATAAATGTCGGGGGGAGGGGTGGGGGGGGAGACGATGAGCTGTAACACCACGTTCAATCACGTCTCAGATGTGTTCGATCTGTTTCAGACCTGGCGAGTTGGTGAGGCAGCACATTAATTGAACCTCGCCACCACGTTCTTCGAACCACTCCATCACACCTCTGGCCTTGCGACATGACACAATGTCTTGCCGAAAAATGCCACTGCCATCGGGAACCACGATCGTCACGAGGAGCTGTACGTCGTCTGCAAGCAGCGTATGGTACTCCTTGGCTATCACGGTGCCTTTCAGGAGCTCCACTGGGCCCACAAATGCCCACGTGAATGTTCCTCAGAACCTAATGGAACCGCCGCCAGATTGTCTCCGTCCCACACTAAAGATGTCAAGTATCTATTGCCATAGAAGACAACGGATTCGCACCCTCCCATCGGCATGATGAGGAAGGTATCGGGCTTTATCAGTCCATTCAACACTCTCCCACTGCGTCAACGTCCAGTGCCGATGGTCACTTGCCCATTTCAGTCGCAATTTCCATAATCGTGGTGTTAACATTGGCACATGCATGGGTTATCGGCTGTGCAGGCCCATCGTTCGGTGCACTGTGCGCTCAGACACACTCGCACTCTACCCAGCATCGACGTCTGGTATTAGTTCCGCCACAGTTCGCCTCCTGTCCTGTTTTACCAGGCTGTCCAGTCTACGACGTCAGACATCTGCAATGAGGGATGACCGCCCAACGCCAGGACGTGGCTTCACCTTGGTTTCGCCACGTGTAGAAGACGCGCGCCACAACACTACTCGAATACCCGAAAAGTCGTGCAGTTTTCTACATGCTCGTGCCGAGTCTCCAGACCTTCTCAATCTGCCCTCGGTCGAACTCAGATAGATCCTTCGCCATTCTACACGCGCACAGCACGCTCAGTGATACAACATGCACCGAGAGTGTGTCTGACTAGCGGTAATTCCTCTCCAGGTGACGCCGCTAAAGCCTGAACGGGTTTATACCGATACTAGGTCGATGGTCATAATGTTCTAGCTGATCGGTGTATCAATGCCTTTTTACCATTGCTTCCAACGCATCGCCCATCCACCTACCCCGAAGGAGATCCAGATACACTATCGGATCAAAAGTATACGGCCAGCCCTATGTAAAGTTTAATTGATCACAAAATGTTACGAGAGGCGGACCCGGCAGTATAAAAGGAGGCGGGGAATATGTTGTCAGTACGGAAGCAGAAACAGCAGAATGGCTTTGTCAGAAGGTGTCAATGACATCGAACGTGGACTATAGTCTACTCCGCATAAGTTGATCCCTGACAGTTGCATCGAGCTGGGCGCGGCAAAATCGCGGGCTTATCTCAACCAATAACTTGACGCGATTTTGTAAACGACTCTATGGGAACACCTCATTGTTGTCACAGCTCTGTAGACGACTACTGTTTGCGCCTGGGAACAGAACTGCGTACGTCTTCTCGACTGTAATCATTGGATGACACGTGGGAGTCAAATAGACCAGGCAAGTCGACCTTTGGTGATTTGGTTGTGTAGCGGAAACTACAGCTGCACAAAGACCTCATGTACTGACCGACAAGGACTTTGCGGAAGGCTTTTCTAAAACAAATTAGCATGAAATCAGCGGAAGGAATCATTCCTGAGTTCAAAATGCTAACAAAAGTTCAGCTAACACAATGATTGTGCGTAGGGAGTTAACAGGGATGGTGTACAATATTCGAGCAGCTCCTCATAAGCCAAACATTTCTGTAATCGATGGTCAGCGACACTTGAGGTGGTGTGAAGGGCGAAGCCAACAGACAGTGGATGACTGGAAACTGAGGATATGGAGTGAAGAATCACTCTCATACTCTGTGGCAGCCAGCCTGGAGTACGTGACCTGCCATCATGGCAATCGGAATTTTGTAATTTTTTATACTGATGGTAAGTGAAATTTAGAACCTTAATATCGATCACCCAGAGCATTCGATGCCAAACTCTCAAATTTTCGATAAAATCTGCTTCAGTGTTTGCCTAGAGTAAGAACGATTTTTCGACAAGCAGTGTGGCTCTGTTGTGCGCTCGCCTGGCACGCGGAGGATGTGGGTTAGTTTCGCAGCAGATCCAAATTTTTACACAGAAGTAGCACGTTCTGCAAAGCGAAAAATATATGAAGACTGGAAAAAATCGGTAGCGCTCGAGAATTATAACCGCTGGATCCAGCCTAACTTTCTTCGTTATTTCGCATGCCTACGTGACATAAAACTTACAAAATTCTTTGTATGTTCCTAATTACGTGTCACACAGAAAAATCCAGTTTTCATTGAAAATATAAATTAGTATTTCCCGAGCTTCTATTAAAGATCTGTAATCACAATTGTTTAAGTTTAAAAAAATTAAAATTGATTTTTCCACCTTCGTGTTTTTTAAATCTCACACAAGCGCTCGTAGAACATGTTATCTTTATTTAAAAATTTGAATCAATCATGAACTGAACACAGACCCTCCACATGGCAGGGAGAGCACTGTACCACAGAGCCATACTGACTGTCGAAAGAATGAGTATTAAACGAAGTCGGAAAATTTCAAAGTCCATTTTCTCGAGAATTTTTCGAGTAGCATCGAACTGGTGTGCGATATTAGCATTTGAGTTCTGAACTTCCTATGCCATGAATATTTAAAAGAAACGCGAAATCCGATTGCTGTGTGGTTCCTAATAAGACGATCCCTGAATTTTGGTAAATGCTGAATGGGTGATGGACGAAAGTACGGAACTCTCCGCTGAACAGTGTTAAAGCTTCCGTCTTTGAATTGTTCATCGCTTACTGTAATTAGGTTCGTAAGATTTATGACCAAAATTGTTATGGATTTCTAGTTTACCGAAAGAAGGGACAGGAAATTTAAAAGTTAAGGATCTGTAAACCACGAGGTCATTTGAGACTAATCGGAATCTACGAAGAGACAAGAAATTAAATTGCCTGCGACTTTTTCCAAGGAACGGTTCCGTCATTTGCATGGATCGAAATAGGGAAATCACGGAGAGTCGTGAACTGCATGGCTGGACAGGTAATTGAAGCCTGCAACTTTGTTGTACGAGACCAGTGTCTTAAGTATCCACCAATCGCTCTGTGTGCTGCTGGAAGGCTATTTGTCGGCATGTATCGTCGTTATGTAAAGCACTTTTACACTCCATCGAAGCAAAGGTAAATAGGGTAAATAGTACAGCATGCTTCGAACGCCATACTCTCCTGCGCTTATTGTTTCCACGATTATATCCAAAAAACACTGGGGATCATTGCATCTCTAGGCACGGGAAACTTGAGTGTTCACATGACAACACACAACGCATGTATATTCTGGCATGCGTGGGACGTCTTCATCGAAGTGTCTTGGACCTGGAGCCGAGATTAAGCATACCCTCAGGAAGTCTATGGCAATTAAAGTCGGGAATGTGGGCCATTAATCACTGTATACCGGTAATTTATAGCTGCCAGAGAGCACAATAACGTTGCGACACCCAGGTGAACAGGGAGACCGGCCGATTGGAAGCAATTATCCAATGCCCTGCTCATTATTTCTAGTAAATCTTGTAGCATAGCTGCTTGCACATAACAGTCCACTATTCCGACAACAGAAAGCGCTTGCACCTGCAGGTTACGCAATAACAGAGCCGAGAATTATGGCTCTCTAAATTATGTTTACAACAACCGCACTGTCTGCCAAACCGTGGAATATCACAAAAGTGAAGGGAGCTACATGCAACTAACATACAAACGATTGCTGTAACTAGTAACCTGGATGGAATTTCAACTTCGCTTTTTTGTAGGTCTGTAGCTTAGCAATATATCACCACCTGATCCTGTATTATGGTGTTTTGTTTCGACGACGACGTCAGTCTGAAAACTGTTTTGATGCAACTCTCCATGCTAGTCCATTTGTGCAAGCCTCGTCGTCTCTGCGTAACTATTGGAACTTACATCCATATGAATATGCTTGTGTATACATCCCTTTATCTGCCTCTACAATTTTTATCACAAAACACTTCTATGTTCCACCAATTATACGAATTCTTGTTGCCTCAGATTATGTCCTATCAACACATCCATTCTTTTAGTCAAGTTGTGACCTATGGATCATCACGATTTTTTTTAACATGTGTGCTAAACGTTTTACTATATTACCCATATTTCCAGAATGAGATATTCACTCTGCAGCGGAGTGTGAGCTGATATGAAACCTCATGGAAGATTAATACTCAGAGTTTTAATCTGCCGGGAAGTTTCATTACCCGTATTATTTTTGAGACACACTTTGCAGATTTGGTCATCCAGTCGGTGAGTTTGCACTCAGCAACAATATAAATAAAACTAATGTACAAAAACGACAAAGTTGCACTAGGAGGCAACCAGGCCACTTGTTTTCTCCAAGTACAGGCGTCAGCATGTGATATCGTCCCCCTACGCTGTCTTCGTAACAGTAGGGAGAGGGAGAGAGTGAGAAAATGAGAGACGGGCTAAGGTAGGACTTGACACGGTTAGGGGAAAGAGACTGTCAACGACTTTTTCCAAGGAAATAGAAATTACTGAAAATCGTGAATCAAGATGGCTGGGCACGGTTTTGTCCTCAGTCCTCATAAATTTTATCACATTTATGTAAAAACCTTGTAAAGGCAACAGTGATGAATCTAAATGGAATGTTTATATTTTATGAAGTTGCCAAGACCGTTAATAGTTATAGTTCATTACTGATAACATGATGTATTATCTTTAAAATTTTATTTATTTTTGTTTATTCTTTGGTAGCAAAGATGTGATGATTCTGAGATGGCTGCTAAGTAAGAAGTCAATAAACAAGTCTTAAGCGGCAAAGTGGCGTGTGTTCTTGGTGATTTAAAATTAGACTAAATATCGTCAAGCAACATCTTTTGGGAACTGCCGCAAATATTACGTTACGGCAGTTATAACCTAACACCTTATAAACCCATAATAATTTGCATCTCATTCCACGTTTTCACTTAATTGCATATTTATACACTGAAGCGCCAAAGAAACTGGTATGGCATGCATATTCAAATACAGAGATATTTAAACAGGCAGAATACGGCGCTGCGGTCGGCACTGCCTATATAAGACAACAAATGTCCGACGCAGTTGTTAGATCGGTTAGTGCTGCTACAATGGCAGGTTATCAACATTTAAGTGAGTTTGAACGTAATGTTATAGTCGACGCACGAACGATGGGATACGGCATTTCTACTGACAGGTAGAGAAGATGACACACACACACACACACACACACACACACACACACACACACACACACACACACACACACACACACACAAAGAACAGTCCCTGAATTAAGCTACAGAGCACAGTTTCGCAAGTTTTGTACCGGAAACTACGTTCCGACTTACCAGTCGCTATTTACGAAGAACTTTGACAATTAAACGTACGTCTGCATGATTACTTTCAATCATACAATATATCAGCATTATCTGAAAAACTGTTTGGACTTCACTTATTAGGAATTGATCATCAAACGCCACACATCAAACTGTTACTAATGTTAAGTAAAGTCTTGTAACGTACTCTTACTAAACGTTACCGATTATTTCTTACTGCGTTGGCACACACCTGTTCTGGCGCCGCTTTATTAAGTAACTATAATTTGATAGTAGTAACAGCGTGCAGCCTGCCATCAATTTTAGTGAAGTACAGTACTAACGAGTTTACTGCTACCGTGAATGTTTGGGTTGAATTAATGGTAACATTCAGTTAAAACATCCAGACAATAATTGGCCAAAATCTATAGTCTGAGAACCATGTGTGTGCTAGCAAAGAGGAGTAAAAGGAATAAAAGAAAAAGTCTACACATGCTGGAACGTAGCGGCTATGTTGCAGCTTGTGAAACAAGTAAACAGGCACAAAAGGATGGGTGTTGCAATACTTAGGCTGAGATTTGAGACAGATGCACAAGGCAGACAAGGGAAACAAGGAGGAAAGCTGCACCGAACCAGTCTTTTGAATGAAGATCACAAAAAACAAAACAAAAACATCAATCACCACCACCATTACAGCCTCTTTACCTGGCAGCCTGCAGCACCGCTTTGTTTGTAGTATATTGTCGCCAGGATTGAAGCCAGTGTCGTCATGCTGGGCTGCGTTCGTGCAGTAACTGTCTAAATACACTCGAGGAAAAAAACGAAGCGCCACGAAGGAATTACCTGAATGGGTCGGAAATCAGTAGATGCAACGTACATGTACAGACAAAAAAAAAAAAAAAAAAAAAAAAAAAAAAAAAAAAAAAAAAGATTACAATCTCATAAAATTTGGATGATTTATCCAAGAGAGAGAGAGAGAGAGAGAGAGAGAGAGAGAGAGAGAGAGAGAGAGAGAGAGTTTCACACACAGAGCAAGTCAACACTGGAATGATCCATCTCTGACTCTTATGAAAGCAGTTATTCAGCTCAGCACTGATTAGTAGAGTTGTCCGATGTCCTCCTGAGGAATATCATGGAAAATTCTGTCCGACTGGCACGTTAGATCGTCAAATCCTGACATGATTCGAGGAGTTTGTCCGTAATGTTCCCTAAGGTCCCAATTCGGGAGAGATACCGGGACTTTGCTGGGCAGGGTATGGTTAGGCAAGCACGAATACAAGCAGTAGAAACTCTCGCCGTGCGTGGGCGGGCATTATCTCGCTACAATATAAGCCAAGGATGGCTTGCCTCGAAGGGCAACAAAACAGGGCGTTGAATATCGTGCCGCGGATGACAACCAAAGGAGTCCTGTTATGAAAAGAAATGGCGCCCCCAACTCCTCGTTGCTGGTGGCGGGCGACAGTCAGGTTGGTATGCCACCGCTGTCCAGAGCGTGTCTGTACATTCTTCGGCCTGGAATCGTGTTGTCTGCAGACGAATTGTCTTCAGAGGTGAGCACCGCTCCGACTTGTGGCCCAGTGACGAGTGAAGACGTGCCTGGAGACACCCCGGACAGCAGCGGGTTACCATACTGTCGCCCACTATACGGCCTGACATCCAGAAGTGATCGTCTGGGGGTGCCGTATCTCTTCACAGCGGGAACACTTTAGTTGTTATTCGCCGCATCCTTACGAAATTCTTTACCCTGTTTTGTTGCCCTTCATTTCAAGCCATCCTGCGCTTAAATTTCATCAATATAATGCTCGCCCATACACGGCGAGACTTTCTATTGCTTGTTCTCATGCTTGCCAAACCCTACTTTGGCCAGTAAGCTCGCCGGATCTCGTCCCAACCGAGAACGTTTCGAGCAGTATTGGTTTTGACGATCTAACGCACCAAATGGACAGAATTTGGCACAATATCCCTCAGGAGGACACCCAAGAACTCTACATGGTGACAATTATTGAACTCTATGAGATAAAATCGTCATAGCTTCTGAACGGTTTGCCTTGTGACGTTGAAACTGCACGGTTTTCCGCGGAGCGTGGTGGGAATTAGTACGTGCTGTATGGTTTGGTTTAGCGATGAAGCCCACTTTCATTTGGATGAGTTCGTCAATAACCAAAATTGGCTAATTTGGAGGACACAGTCCGCGTTTCACGATCGAGAAGTCTTTTCACTCTTAGCGGGTGACTGTGTGGCATGCAATGTCCAGTCAAGGAATAATGTGGGATATTCCTTGGTGGCACTGTGACTACCGAACACTACGTGTAGATTTCGGAAGATGATTCATCCCCGTTATCTGAAGTAATCCTGGTCCGACAGGATGTGATTCATGCAAGACGGCGCTCGACTCCATCGAAGCAGGAGAGTGTTTGATGTCCTGGAGGAGCACTTTTGGTACCGCATTCTGGCTCTGCGTACCCAGAGGCCACTGACATGCGCCTCCATTGGCCGCCATATTCTCCGAATCTGAACACATGCGACAGCTTTTCATGGGACTTTAAGACAAGGTTACAGCAGTAAACCAAAAACCATTGCTGAACTGAAAACAGCAATTAAAGAGGTCATCGACAGCATCGAAATTCCGATACTTCAGCGGGACATGCAGAATTTCGCTATTCGTCTGCGTCACATCGCCTATGGTGGCGGGCATATCGAACCTAAATCTAATTATCTGACGTTTACATGTTGAACAAAATGTGCGCACGCCGTAGTCTGTGACGAATTAACGTTTTTTCATATGGTTCAATAATTGAGAGCCTGTATCCTGGATAAACAATCCAGTTTTTCTGAAACTGTACTCGTTTGTTTGTCTGTACATGTATATCACATTTACCGATTTCCGTCCCATTGGAATAAGTATTTCGTGGTGCGTCGTTTGTTTTGTTACGTATTTTATTTTTTCCAGCGGGCCCCTGCCTCTCTATTGAAATTGTTTCCAGTGTCATCTTTATCAACACTTTTTGTTAGTTCGCTCTCTCTTTGTGTGTTCGGTACACATTTTGCAACTGATTTTAAGCTAACTTCCCAATGAGGCAGATACTTGCAACCCCCCCAAAAAGCTCAGATATGGACGACCTTCAAGATTACTTCCCCTTGTTGTCCGGTGTGTGGGGGAGTGTACCACTACCGTTTCTCCCTTTTTCTGCACGAGTCAAAAAAATTTTGCGGGAAGAAAGATTGCTGGTAATCGACTGTGGGGGTTCGAAACAATTTTTACCCTCGCTATCTTTTCACGAGGTGTACGTAAGAGGAAGCAATGTATTTATGGACTCAGGTGAAGAGAAACTGAAATAAACCCGAAATTTACAACATGTCACCATTGTAATCTCATCAAAATGTTTGAAATCGATTGAAAAATTTCACACACACACACACACACACACACACACACACACACACACACACACACACACACACACAAGACCAAATATAAATAATTTAAATAAAAATTTTTATATAACACTTTTTTAAATCTAATTAAAATGTATAAAGTAATTCTCCTAGCCCTACGCAGATTTCTATCCATCATACAGATAGTCGTGCAAAATTATTGACTGAAGTTTTTGTATGTAACGACCATACTTGCACGATTTATAACAACAAATGTGGGACGTAAGCAGTACGTAACTGCTGCATGAATAGTTCACCTCCATACTAAGATCTATTGTATGCGCCCCACGTTTTTCGTTATAAATCACGTAAGTATCTTCTAGCTATTAAAAATTCAGAATCATAAATTTTACAGGACAATCTGTATGGGGTTTAGAAACCTATATAGGGCTGGAAGAATTACCTTATACTTTCAAGTCGGTTTTAAAAACGTGCGGCATAAAAATAGATTTTTATTTGAATAATTCTTTTAGTTCACTTTCATTCCACTTATGCGAGACAAGAAATTATATATTGGATTTACTGAATACAGTATGGTAGTTTTAGTACATGACGATTCAAAATCTGTTGTCTATTACTTATATTGCATTTTCTGTCTCCAGTGAACTGCTAAACGGCTACGTTGTGCTGAAACTTTTTAGCCAATTTCCAAACTGTGGCTGGTTTCATGAGATCACAACGCCTGGTACTTACTGAGATGACGCCAGCAGGGATGAGTTGGGCGACGCCTTGCGCCGCAACAGTTTTCACGCCAACGCGCGCCGCCAGAAAGAGCTGCTGAATATTTAGCAGCGACAGCGGGCCCCGGGCCGCGGCGGATGGAGGCGGCGGGGTGCGAGCGATGCGGTCCCTCGTGGGGCGCAGTGTCGTAAGCGACGAAACGACAACGATGTGGCTGAACAGACCGCATCGAAATCACTAGCTTCCTCCGCACTGAAACGTGACGTAACAGTAGGCCCAAGTGTGAGGACAAAATCTCGCCCACAAAAAAATTATCTCGCGAGATACCAGCACATCAGCAGTCACTTTCACAGAGATTAGGCCTTCTGGTATAAGTAATGCTGGCCGCCTGCGTCAATGTCTACAACCTTTATAGCGTGTGGAAGGCGACGCGTAAACAGAGATATCTTTGGAGTCTGTAGCAGGCGGATGAGTCATAAACGTGTCAGATGAATTGTTTAGATATTTTGAGTCTGGCTATTTTCTGACAAACGCATAGACTTTCATGTTATGTACCGTTTCTCATGTAAAGAAGGTGTGCAGGCTGAACGATAACGCGGTGCGTATCCTGAAAGTAGGGTTCATTTGCTTATACTTCAACGTTGACAGATGAAAACTTTGTTCAACGTTGCAGAACGGCTGTGGAACTTGTTCATTGTTTACTTAGCTAAATCTTTTGATTTCCCAGTCATTTAACTGCAGGTGAAAGTAAGCAATAATCACTTCACTAGTCGCGAAGTGCGTCCTCTGAGTCGAGCTGTGTTTGCAGAAAGATTCACAGCCTGTCAGATTCATCGGGAGTTATGCCTAGTTCACGGGCTTTATTGCTGAGTGGAGGAGGATTGAGACGTTTGAAGTGGCCGTACGAATATGCACGATGAAGGCTCCATATCCTGACCGATGAAATCGTGCAGCAGGTTGACAAATAACTAGTCATACAGACTGATGCTCTCCCTCATTAATTTCCTCATATTGGGCGCACCAGTATTTACTTAACAGTTATGGAAAAGCTAGGCTATTGCATATTGCGTACGAAGTGGGTACCGAAAATTCTCACCGAGAAACATTCCGCTCCCGTATCGAGGGTAATATTCGGTTAGGAAAGTTTAGACCACCGATCCAACAGCTCCGACGTCGTTTCCAGCGACTATTGCCTCTTCCTACACCTGGAAGAACTGCTTGATGAAGAACAGTGTAAGGGTAACTTTGAAATCAATGCCACCATTTCCCACGGGTACAATTATCAAGCGGAGAATTACTTTGCTGAGGGCGTGAAGAAGCTACAGGAACGTTACTACAAGTGATTTGGCGTGAACGGCGATTACGTCGGAAAAGAAGTTCATTTGGAGAAAACTAAAACCATCAATAACTAATATATAATTTTTACAATCGAACGGCGCTTGCTTTTCGAAAACGCCTCGTGCAAAATACATTGTCAACTATCTTAAGTTACGTAATATCTTAAACAGTCTGTCTTGTTTATATTGTTCAAAATACGTTTTTTTAAATTCGTATTACTGTACATGAATCACGCAGAGTACCTCAGAAATGTTATACTATTTCCACAAAAAACTTACGCAGCCGTCTGCCCATCGGCTAAGCTTCCAAACGGGTAACAACAAAATAAATTATTACAGTCACCTAATTTTGATTGGTGACAGCACTTTTTTGTGTTCGTTATCCTCATTAGCTCCTGAACAGCCGTGCAGTGGTTTTGTTCTCACCGTGTATTCCTAACACTTCGCATCTGCTCATTAATTTAGGTAATTTTTACTTTTCCATCCATGTCATCGAAGAACGTGTAGTATCCATAACAAATTATTTTAGTTTCAACTGCAGGTAAAAGATCATTTAATACCGTCAACTTATCTTATAAACATCCTCTTATCTCTCTCAGTTTCGTCACGCGTAGAGACTGTACGGAGGAGCGGCGATAGTTATACTTAGGAAAGCGGCACTGATCAACGCAAAAACTACTGTTTCACTTCCACGAGAGCAAACGAATGCTCAGTACCAGGTGGTGGGTCAAGTGCCGTTCCGTGAGCTCAGGGAGAATCCTGAAACAAATTTCTCGTCTTTATTAATTTAAACTGTCACAGACCTCCATAGAAAGCAATACACTTGAGTAATTTTGAACACTTTTATTCTTTCGTAAATCATGTTTGTACGCAGTTTTTCTGACACTAGTATTTTTTTCCGCAGTTTCTGAGAAGCGACTGCGCTTATTATCTCATTAGTATGCTCACTTACGTCTCTTAAAATACCTGGAAAAGCTGCACTGTTTCTCCCGCAAAATCCAATCCAGCTGGCAGTGCAACCCCCCCCCCCCATCCTTAAAAAATCCTGGCATGCAGCCACACTTATATGGTAGCGTTCCACCTTCCTCACACACACACACACACACACACACACACACACACACACACACACTCTCTCTCTCTCTCTCTCTCTCTCTCTCTCTCTCTCTCTCTCTCTCTCTCATATACTTGTCCTCTCCCCAGTGGTGAATTCATCGAACTTCCGCTCTCACAGACCGTGAGATCATTTCTGGGTTAACCCATCCTAAGAAAATAAATAAGTAATTAAGTACGTAAGTAAGGCTCCAACCAATCCATTCCATTCACAACTACACACTCTCCACTCCCTGCCATCTACATTCATTCTCTTGTTCGTTTCCAGTATTCATTCCCTTTTATTCTTAAGGGAAAATCTTCGTGTAACTGTTTTCATCGGAGGCTGAGAAGCAGCCATATGATCGCAGGAGGATATGAGACGTGTATGTTGTATTGAGGGAAGCCCTTCCACGTTAAAAGAAAGAAAAAAAAAGAGCCGTGGTCTTTCTCTTGTTATTTACAATACAATTAAAATTTTGAAATATAGTTAGTGTAAGTAGGTTGACAAAAGGTGTTTTGCATCGTCTAAGTCAATTGTTTGGGTCTTGAGGATGTGCCTTATGCACGAAACTTTTAGTGAACCAATACTCCGTCCGAACACGCCTTGCAAGGCCCAGCGGTATCGACAGGCCGCCTTGTCATCGCCAGCTGACAGGCGTCACTGGATGCGTACACGGAGGGGCAGCATGTGGTGAGCCGGCCGTTGTCAGTTTTCGTGACCGGAGCCACTACTTGTCCACCGAGCAGCCAGTAGCTCACAAAGGCCGAGTGCTCCCCAGTCGCCAACAGCGCTCGGCAGACCCGGACGGTTACCCATCCAAAGAGCTAGCCCAGCCCGACAGCGTGTGACAGGAACCGGTGTTACCACTGCGGCAAGGCCGTTGTAAGCCAACAGGAGATGAATAAAGCTGTTCACAGCAGTAGTTGCAATTTTTTTTATTCAGATAAACAGATATTGGTTTCAGCACCTATCATCATACCTAGGGGAGTGTCTTAGGACCGTTGCTTTTCACAATATACATAAATGATCTTGTGGATGACATCGGAAGTTCACTGAGGCTTTTTGCGGATGATGCTGCGGTATATCGAGAGGTTGTAACAATGGAAAATTGTAGTGAAATGCAGGAGGATCTGCAACGAATTGACGCATGGTGCAGGGAATGGCAATTGAATCTCAATGTAGACAAGTGTAATGTGCTGCGAATACATAGAAACAAAGATCCCTTATCATTTAGCTACAATATAGCAGGTCAGCAACTGGAAGCAGTTAATTCCATAAATTATCTGGGAGTAGGCATTAGGAGTGATTTAAAATGGAATGACCATATAAAGTTGATCGTCTGTAAAGCAGATGCCAGACGGAGATTCATTCGAAGAGTCCTAAGTAAATGCAATCCGAAAACAAAGGAAGTAGGTTACAGTACGCTTGTTCGCCCACTGCTTGAATACTGCTCAGCAGTGTGGGATCCGTACCAGATAGGGTTGATAGAAGAGATAGAGAAGATCCAACGGAGAGCAGCGCGCTTCGTTACAGGATGATTTAGTAATCGCGAAAGCGTTACGGAGATGATAGATAAAACTCCAGTGGAAGACTCTGCAGGAGAGACGCTCAGTAGCTCGGTACGGGCTTTTGTTGAAGTTTCGAGAACATACCTTCACCAAAGAGTCAAGCAGTATATTGCTCCCTCCTACGTATATCTCGCGAAGAGACCATGAGGATAAAATCAGAGAGATTACAGCCCACACAGAGGCATACCGACAGTCCTTTCCTCGAACAATACGAGACTGGAATAGAAGGGAGAACCGATAGAGGTACTCAAGGTATGGCGGTAGATGTAGTTGCCATCTGAGTTTTGAAAAATACGATACCATCACCTGCAGGAATGTGAAACTTTTTTAAATACCCTTTATAACGATATGTTTTATGCTTCCAGATGCTTGAAAGTGACTAACAGAGTTAATGCAACATCAAATAATAAATTTGCTGACAACCACAAGCGATATTAATTGTGTCAAACAATTTTCGTGTTACAGGAGAGAGCGCTTGCAACACGGTGACAAAAGAGGCTGCCGGCACCCGGTTATCGAGCCCACGAAAGGTCAGCGGTTCGGAAACGGCGTGTTGTTGCGGAGAGGGCGTGACGCTGCTGTTGACAGCCCGGCCCAGCCGGTAGCAGGAAGCGGCGTGGAGCGGCAGGATGCGGTGCGTGGGCGGCCAGCCAGGCGCTGCGCGGCCCACTGCCGGCCAGCCAGCCACGTCGATGGCACCACCTGCCGCCCACGTGGGCCGCACCGGCAGCAACACTCGCCGGTCACTGCCTACGCGGCGTGTCCGCTAATCCCCGTCCTGCAGCTGTTCCCTATCCGGGGAATGGAAACACTTGTTGGCTGAGCGTAACGCTAGCTCCTATTTTTGACGGTAGATCACTTTCAACTCAAAACTGTGTGCAGACATTGGAAGCAAGACATCTAGAAGATGGCTACCAGAAGTGATGCACAAAGCTGATGCCTTCTTTCATTGACACCCGTCTGTTGTAGCATCTTAGAACATATTCTGAACTCAAACATAATGCCGTATATCCAACAGAAGAACTTCCCCCATGGCAACCAGCATGGATACCGGAAACCTCGTTCAGGCGAAACCGGACTTGGCCGTTGCTCATGTGGTAAAGAAAAAACGGGTTAAAACACTGTTGCAGAAACAACGAAACAAACATGCCAAATTTAAACAGACGCAAAATCCCCAAGATTGGCGATCTTTTACAGAAGCTACAAATTTAGCGCGGACTTCAATGCGAGATGCTTATAACAGTTTTCACAACGAAACTTTATCTCGAAACCTTGCAGAAAATCCGGAGAGATTCTGGTCGTATGTGATGTATGTTAGCGGCAAGAAACAATCAATGCCTTCTCTGCGCGATAGCAATGGATATGCTATCGAAGGGAGTGCTGCCAAAGCAGAGCTACTAAACACAGCCTTCCGAAATGCCTTCACAAAAGAAGGCGAAGTAAATATTCCAAAATTCGAATCGAGAACAGCCGCCAACATGACTAACGTAGAAGTAAATATCCTCTAAGTAGTGAAGCAACTTAATTCACTTAATAAGAGGAAGTCTTCTGGTCCAGACTGTATACCAATTAGGTTCGTTTCGGAGTATGCTGATACAATAGCTCCATACTTAGCAATCATATACAACCGTTCGCTCGACGAAAGATCCGTACCCTAAGACTGGAAACCTGCACAGGTTACACGAATTTTCAAGAAAGGTAGTAGGAGTAATGCACTAAATTACAGACCCATATCGTTAACGTCGATATGCAGCAGGATTTTATAACATATATTGTGTTCGAACATTGTGAATTACCTCGAAGAAAACGGTCTATTGACACACAGTCGACATGGGTTTAGAAAACATCGTTCCTGTGAAACACAACTAGCTCTTTATTCACATGAAGTGCCGAGTGCTATTGACAAGGGATTTCAGATCGATTCCGTATTCCTGGATTTCCGGATGGCTTTCGACACTGTACCACACAATCGGCTAGTAGTGAAATTGCGTGCTTATGGAATATCGTCCCAGTTAAGTGACTAAATTTGTGATTTCCTGTCAGAGGGGTCACAGTTCGTAGTAACTGACGGAAAGTTATCGAGTAAAACAGAAGTGATTTCTGGCGTTCCCCAAGGTACTGTTATAGGCCCTTTGCTGTTCCTTATATTAACGATTTTGGAGACAGTCTGAGCAGCCTTCTTCGGTTGTTTGCAGATGACGCTGTCGTTTATCGACTAATAAAGTCATCAGAACACCAAAACAAAGTGCAAAACAATTTATAAGGAATATCGGAATAGTGCGAAAAGTGGTAGTTGACCCTAAATAACGAGGTCATCCACATGAGTGCTAAAAGTAACTCAAACTTCGGTTGCACGATGAATCAGTCTAATCTAAAAGCCGCAAATTCAACTAAATACCTAGGTATTATAATAAAGAACAACTTAAATTGGAAGTAACACACAGAAAATGTTGTAGAGAAGGCTAACCGAAGACTGCGTTTTATTGGCAGGACTTAGAAAATGTAACAGACATACTAAGGAAACTGTCTACACTGCGCTTGTCCCTCCTCTTTGAGAATACTGCTGCGCGGTGTGGGATCCTTACCAAATAGGACGACGGAGTACATCGAAAAGTTCAAAGAAAGGCAGCACGTTTTGTATTATCGCGAAATATGGGAGAAAGTGTCACAGTAATGATACAGGATTTGGGCTGGAAATCATTAAAAGAAAGGCGTTTTTCGTTGCGACGGAATCTTCTCACGATATTCCAATCACCAACCTTCTCCTCCGAATGTGAAAATGTTTTGTCGACATCGACCAACATAGGGCGGAACGATCACCACGAAGAAAAAAAAAAGGGGGGGGGGAATCGGAGCTCGTACGGAAAGATATAGTTGTTCATTCTTTCCGCGCGGTATACGAGACTGGAATAGTACAGAATTGTGAAGGTGGTTCGATGAACCCTCTGCCAGGCACTTGAATGTGATTTGCAGAGTATCCATGTAGATGTAGAAATGTTTAAAGAAACAGACCTCTGCATAACAGGTGCAAAACAAAGCATAGTAGAGAGCTACTCAATGAGACACGTTTGGCTGTTACTTAGTGGCACCGAAGTTAGTGTGAACTGAAAGTGAGAGTAGAAAAGCAAAAGCAGAGATGCTTAACTATCTTCAAAGGTTTCTTCAAAGAACCAAAACCCGAGAGAAATGACCCAATTTAATCCTCGTACAACTGGAAAGAAGTATTACTGGCAGTAATGTTGAGAAACAGCTGCAATCGATGAAATTGAACAAAGCACCAGGGCCCGATGGCATCCCTATGAGATTCTACAGGGCGATTTTTCCATCGTGTAAAAACACTAGGGATTGATCGATGAGAAGATACGGAAGAAGAAAGGTCTAATGAACTTATTTGCGGAAATGCGTGGTTACCACGCCAGAGACCATTTATTCAGTCATGCATTGTTGAAGAGGCTACGGTAAAGTACGCATTGTATCATGCAGCCGTAGTTACAGTACGTGTCGAAAATGATTTGCATGTGCCTCAACGCACGCTCATACGCGCCGTATTATGTTCTGTCTCACACATCCACATCGGCCAGTGTGTATCCGAACAGTGTCAAAGGCAGCATGAATACGCTGCTCCATTGCCTGGACATCTCGAATGGGCTCTGCATACACGATTCTTTTGAGATGGCCCCATAAACAGAAATCGAACGGGTTGAGATCCGGTGAACGAGCAGGCGATGCAACTGGACCTCTCGTCCGATCCACCGACCAGGAAAGGCACGATTGAGGTACGTCCGGACGTTAACGGTGGAATGAGCTGGAGTACCAACATGTAGCAGCCACATAACGCCTCGAATCATCAATGGCGCTGTCCGCCCCCGATAGCTGAGTGGTCAGCACGACAGAATGTCAATCCTAAGGGCCCGGGTTCGATTCCCAGCTGGGTCGGAGATTTTCCTCCGCTCAGGGACTGGGTGTTGGGTTGCCGTAATCATCATCATTTCATCCCCACCGGCGCGCAAGTCGCCGTCGCCGAAGTGGCGTCAAATCGGAAGACTTGCACCCGACGAACTGTCTACCCAACGGGAGGCCCTAGTCACACCACCCTGTATCAATGGCGCTTCTTCCAGCAGAGGAGGCAAAGCCACCCGCAACAAACGCCGATAGTTCTGGCCTGTGAGGTGACATGGAAAACAGGTCCCCAATTATCCCGACCCACGCATTCTGACTGTACTGTACCGATGCTGATGATTCGCTGTCACCTCCCATGAGGGGTCTGCATACACAGATGACAGTTGTAAAAGTTGAAGATACCACCCCGCGTAAAAGCGGCCTTATCTGCGAATGAATGACGCAGATTCCGGAATTACGGTTCCTGGTGAAGAAACCATGTGACAAAACTGCTCCCGATGTGGCAAATCGGTCGTTCGCAAGTCGTGCACACACTGTAAGAGGTAAGGGTAGTAACTTACTGACACGGCGGTCGTCTTCCACAGTGTTAAACACATTTTCCTCCAAGTCTGGTGTCCGACCATTTTGTGTACGTCCTTCACGATTTCCTGCTTCCTGAAACAAACCTGTCTCAGATAAACGGTAAAACGCTGTTGCAAACATTGAATGTTGTGGTGGTAGGATAGGTCTCCTGACGCAGCCTTGCTGCCCGCAGCCCATTGCAGTTTGCCTTTCCGTAAGTAACACCATGTCGGCAAACTTTGGATTCAAATACGGAATCATTGTGTACAACGTTGTATCACATCCATAACAAGGTGAGTCAGCAAGAGAAGTGAATGGGAAACAACATTTTCAATTACTATGGCAAGAGAGGGCGCTAGTGCATGACGCATGAGGAACAGTGCCACTCTCCAGAAGGAAACCACACATAATTTTAATTGTGGCTGTATAGTACAGCGCGTGTTAGACCGCAGTCTCTTTACTTAAAGTATGATTGAATAAATGGTCTCTAGCATGGATAGCATGCATTTCCGGACTTAAATTCATTAGATGATTTTAGTTGCGTATCCTCTCACTGACCAATCCCTAGAGTTTCAACACGGTGGGAACACTCACCCTGTATACTGAATCTGCGATTGAGTTAGTCCCTCTTCTAAATACAGTCCATCGCAGATCCCTTGAACAAAAAACCGTGCCCAATATTTGGAAGAAATAACAAGCCATACTAGTTTACAAGAAGGGTAGTAGAAACTACCGTCCAATATACCTGCCATCTATTTGTTGTAGAATCTTCTTTATTGTAGAGCATTATGAGACCAAACCTAATGAGATATCTTTAACAGAATGACGTCCTCCATGCCAACCAGCATGAATTCCGAACACATCGATTATGCTAAACACAACTCGCACTTTTGTCACGTAAAATATTGAAAACTTTGGATCAGGGCAGTGAAGTAGATGCACTATATCTTGATTTCCGAAAAGCATTTAACTCTACCACTTCTACGCTTATTATCGAAACTACAATCATATGGGGTGTGAAGCAAAATTTGTGACTTGATTGAGGATTTTCTGGAAGGGCGGACGCAGCCCATTACCTTGAATAGTGTGTCGTAGTCAGATGTAGAAGTAACTTACTGACCTTGCAGACAATATTAATAGCACCCTCAGATATTTTGCAGATGGTACAGTACTGTCTGATCGAAGCTGCATAAATAGTCAGATCTTTATCAGATTTCTAACCGGTGCAAAGATTGGCAACTTGCTTTGAATGACCATAAAATTAAAATTGTGCACTTCACGAAATGAAAAAAGATGTATTCCATAACACACAAGCCACAATTTGACCTAGCCAACTCTTATACATTTCTGGATGTAACACATTGCAAGGACATGAAATGGAATGATCACGAAGGCTCAGTCGTAATTAAGACAAGTAGTACATTTCAGTTTATTAGTAGAATACTGGGAAAATGCAGTCAGTCTACAAAGGAGATAGCTTAGAAATCATTCTTGCGACCAATTCTGGAATACTGTTCAAGTGTGAGGGACCCGTACCACGTAGGACTGACAGGGCATATGTAACGTTTACACAGAAGAGGGGGCGTGAATGGTAACAGGTTTGTTTGACTCGTGAGAGAAAGTCAACGATGCCGAAGAAACTTAACTGGCAGACTCTCTAAGATTGACGTAAATTATCGTGACAAAGGCTACTTACAAAGGTTCCAGAACTGAATTTAAATGATGATTCTAGAAAGTACAACAACTCACCTACGTATCATTCGCTTAGGGATTGTTAGGACAAGATTATAATAATTACAGCGCACACAGAGGCATTTAAACCATTATTCTTTTCGCGCTCAATACGTGGATGGAATGGAGAGGAACCCTAATAACTGGTAGAAATGGGGCGGACACTCTGTCACACACTTCACAGTGGTTTGCAGAGTATATACGTAAATTTATCATGGAAACTACGGAACAGGGCAATCGGGTAGATGCAGTATTTCTTCACTTCTGAAAAGCCTTCGATTGGATAAAACGCCAAAAATTATTAACTTTGGTACGATTGTAAGGGGTAGGGAACAAAATTTGTGACTCTGCTGAGGCTTTCTTGGTTAGGAGAACGCAGCATGTTATCTTTAATGGATAGTGAACAATAGAAAATGAATGAACTTTTATTACAATAGTTCGTAGTGTACCACTCTGGAGAATACCGTACGAAAAATATTTCTTTTCGTTCATTACTCTTTCTTACCGTCGAACCAGCGTGCACGAAACGTGTTGTTGTTGGCCAACAAGCGTACGGAACTCTCCCACGAGAAAGACAGGTCGTTAAGGCAGAGACGACAACGCACTGCAATGTTAGATCAATGCACCGCCCTTAACTCGCTGGCATTAATAGAGGTAACACGGAAGCAGTGAAATACTGGCAGTAATATCTGTATTGCCACTTCACCTGAACACGTCGGCTCTAACCAGCCCGCTGTAATCGCGTCGACGGCGGCAGCTGTCGGTGGCGAGCTTGTATCATCAGCAGCTGCTTCTACTATCACTACTTTATTACTCTCTCCTAATGCCTAAAAAAGGAAGGCAAGTGTTGCTTTCAAGAGCCCTCTCGCCAGATGAATATTTAGCTTTTTCTAGTCAAACTTACGAACATCGAAGGCACGTAGAATTAAATATGAAATTTCGTGACAAGGAAAATACTTTTACAATGCTGCTTTTTTCTTGTAGCAACTTAAGACAGCACCCAAAACCAGCATACTGAATTTTCCTTTTACAAATTTAATGACGCACGAGAGTACTGTCGTTTTCATATTCGAACGGTGCACAGAGTGACAAAGGATACTGATACAAGCGACCCCAGGTATTAAAAAACAAAATTAAGACAAGTCCAATCGAACACTAAACCGTACCCTGACGGGATTCCAGATGGACTTCATAAGAATGGCTAATATTTATCGGGAACTTCTTGGGCTGTAAACGGTAAAATGACTGATCCACGAATCAAAAATGGCTCTGAGCACTATGACACTTAACTTCTGAGGTCATCAGTCCCCTAGAACTTAGAACTACGGAAACCTAACTAACCTATGGACATCACACACATCCATGCCCGAGGCAGGATTCGAACCTGCGACCGTAGCAGTCGCGCGGTTCCAGACTAGAGTGCCTAGAACCGCATGGCAACCGCGGCCGGCTTACATTAATCTCTAACGTCGATCTGATGCGTTAAGTTGGTGCATTTTCTAGACTGGGAGGTTTTAACACTGCTAGACAAAGAAAATATAAGCTGCTTTACAAGAAGCAACACAGGTTCTGAGAAATTTGCTCATGTGAGAAACAGCCCACTCTTTTCACTCATTACGCTTTACAACTATGTTCAGGAGCACTCAGATGAAAGCAATACAGACGAAATAAAGTTTAATTCAAAATTAAACGCCGAAACTCTTAATACATTCGTCCCGCTGCGAGTAAAGAGACGGCCAATGCCTTCATGGAAAGAATGTCTTCGGTTGCCTAAGGAACCATGATTGTAACCATGAGTGTACCTCTTCATCCGAAGCAAATCGACGGCCACAAATGTCTTCCTTCAGGATTTCAAAAATATAGACATCGCATGGGGAGAGGTCGGGATTGTATGGAGGACGTGTAAGTCAGCAAAACTTCTGCAGCGTAGTGGAAAAAGCCTGACGACAAACTGCCGACACTACGTCGCCAAGGTTGTTACGCTGGGAAGCCCTTACACATCCTTCATACAGTCCTGACCTCTCCCCGTGCGATTTCGATATTTTTGGAGTCCTGAAGGAAGTTATTCGTGGCCCTCGATTTGCTTAGAACGAAGAGGTACATGCGTAGATACAACCACGGTCCCGCATTCAACAACTACCATTTTTCCGTGAAGACAATGACTGTCTTTGTCTCTCAGTGGCACAACTGTATTATCAGTTATAATAGTTACATTTCAAATAAGAGAAAGAGTCTTACTTTTTCCCATCTGTCTGGTTTACATTTAACTGTCCCTTATGCATGCAGATCAACAAGTAGATTCAGTCTTCCAAGATTTGTGAAATTCTTTCGAGACAGTTCAACTTTATCGACTAATGGAAATGCCGTGTGGCTAGGACCCCCCGTCGGGTAGACCGTTCGCCTGGTGAAAGTCTTTCGAGATGACGCCACTTCGCCGACTTGCGTGTCGATGGGGATGAAATAATGATAAGGACAAAACCCAGTCCCTGAGCGGAGAAAATCTCCGACCCAGCCTGGAACTGAACCCGGGCCGTTGGGCATCATATTCCGTCACGCTGACCACTCAGCTACCAGGGGCAGACTATCGATTAATAATCGAGATATAATCATTCGCATTGTCTTCACACATATGCCACTTGTTCAGTTTTTAAAATCACAGAACGAAGTGCGCTACAACGCACGGCGAATATTGAACAGAAGGGGAAAGTAACATCGGATGTGCCCCATGTCACAGTAATAGTATCTCCAGTGTTCTGAATACATCCAAATGAACTATGGATAGAGTCAGCAGCAGTAGGTTCTGTGCTCGCGATGCTATTGGGTACAAGAAAGTATAGTCGTTCGACGATACTAAGGAAAAGCAGAACGATTTACAAAAGATTTATAATTGGTGTAATCAATGGCAAATGTTTTTTTTTTTTTTTAACTGGGTTACATATACGATAAGGATCACGGAGCCGGCAAAGTAGTACTAAGGGACGCGATGTGTAATGGCTTTAACAACTAAAATTTGTAACAGATAAAGCGAATGTATGATCTATTTGTTGCAAGGCTGTGGGAAAGTGCAGTCAATCTCTACGGCACATCCCATACACGATGCTAGAGAGACCAGTCCTAGAGTATTGTACCACTATTTGGAAACCTCATCAAGTAAGCATCACGTGAGAGACAATCTAGAGAGGATCTGCTAGGTACTAAATAGGACGGAAGAGGGCACACGAATGTGTAACTCAGATTGCCGGGGAATTTACGTCGAGATCTTTGGAAGACGGAGGGAGTTTTTCTGCGGATGCAGAGAGAGTATTCGGTGAAAACTGTGCAACGATATTTGCTGCCACCATCATACATCGTGCGTAGGGATCGTAAGAATAAGTTAACTAAGATAAGTATGAATATAGGAATACACGAATTGAATAGCGCAGAAAAATTCCAGTGGTGCTACGAAGTATCACCCACCACGCACTGTGGAGTGGATTTACAGGGTGACAATTACTGAACTATGTGAAAAAAAACGTGAATTAGTTACGAACTACAGCGTGCAGACACTTTATTCAACATGTAACCGTCACTGCAGATATTCGTATTTAGGTAATGACACTTTCGATATGTCTGCCATCATTGGTGATGATCTGACGCAGACGAATAGCGAAATTCTGCATAACCCGCTGAAGTGTCGGGACATCGATGCCATAGAGGACTTTCTGAATGGCTTTTTTCAGTTCAGCAATGGTTTTGGAGTTATTGCTGCACACCTTGTCTTTAACATATCCCCACAAAAAAGTCGCTTGTGTTCAGATCCGGAGAATATGGCGGCCAATCGAGGCTCACGCCAGTGGCCTCTGGGTACCACAGAGCTAGAATGCGATCCCCGATGTGCTCCACCAGGACATCAAACACACTCCTGCTTCGATGGAGTCGAGGTCCGCCTATCACGAACCACATCTTATTGAAATCAGGGTCACTTTGGATAATGTGGATGAAATAATCTTCCAAAATCTTCACGCACCGTTCGGAAGTCACCGTGCCATCAAGTAATATCCCGTGACTGGACATTGCACACCACAGAGTCACCGATTGAGAATGAAGAAACTTCTTGATCGGGAAATGCGGATTCTCAGCCCTCCAAATGCTCCAATTTTGCTTACTGACGAACCTACCCAAATGAAAGTGGGCTTCGCCGCTATACCAAACCATACAGCGCACAATAATTTCCATTATGTCCCGCAACCAACCGTGCAGTCTGAACGTCCTAATGCAAACCGTCCAGAAGTTACGATTTTATTTCATGTAGTTCAATAACCGTCACCCTGTATGTGAAAAAGTGTTTTTCACGTATTGAACTTCGATTGACTATGCATCTAAACGTACGATTGATCATGCATCTAAACGTAGAGGGTGTTTGAAACGGCTTCATCAAAGCTGAGAAAAGTTTATCTTTTCTGTGAATGAAGCTAGTAACTACTGATTAACTTATGGAAGGTTTACGAAGTTTTTGATTTCAGTAGTTAATAAATGCTCTAAATTGTAGTTGCCAATGCGGTGTACTTTGCCCTCTTGAAAAATGAAATTTTTGCCATGTTTTGGAAATTAAGGCCGGTATTACACTACCGAATTTTCTTTGACAAAGTTTCTTTGTGAAAAAAATTGATAGTCTAATGATGAACCTTGTGGAAGTTACACCTTGGTCAAATTTTCTTTGATGAAATTTAACGCGTCGTCTTGGATATGATCAAACATGCGCTCTTCTTCTGTTTAGTGCAAGAAGAAATGTAATTGCTTCGAGTGCTACCACACCTTCAGCTGTCTCACATATAATGACTATCAACATGGCTACGAAATTTACGTGGTACGTTGCATCTAGAACTAAACGGATGAAAACGTACGAGTCAGGTGAAGCACTTTATAACGAAGCAGCTTTCTCCTGTCGCAAAAAAATCGCAGGGATACGGTAAATCCTTTTGCGGATATAGCATATCTGTGGTGAGTGCTCTGATTGCTGATGTGATGAGTCACTTGAATGAGCACATATTGAAATGTACTCTCGTCCATTCTGAAGTGCCGGCCACGATGGCCGAGCGGTCCTACGCGCTTGAGTCCGGAACCACGCGGCTGATACGGTCGCAGGTTCGAATCCTGCCTCGGGCATGGATGTGTGTGCTGTCCTTAGGTTAGTTAGGTTTAAGTAGTTCTACGTTCTAGGGAACTGATGACCTCAGATGTTAAGTCCCACAGTATTTAGAGCCATTCGGAAGTAATTTTCATGAGACTTTACGTCCTCGACTTGCAGTTCCTGTAACAAGTTCGCCGAAGTACGTTTCCTTTTTCTTTTCTTCTGCTCCTGTTACACATGTAAATATAACGCATTTGTCGTCGGCCACTCTGAAGGAACTATGACGTCGAAGTTCTCCGTTAAAGAAAATCTGATAACAGCATAATATCCCTACAAGTGCTTAGTCAAATATCTTTGTCACGGAGACTATGATGAATATCTAACAATTCAGGGCATCAATGGAAACAAACTAACGATTTAAAGCTGTTTTTTCTCGTAATCACACACACACACACACACACACACACACACACACACACACACACACACACACACAGAACCGCTAGAGAAATTACGCGATCCATTGCACCGAAGGCTTTCTCGGGAAAGTTTGTTGTCTGGCCTGGATTATTTCTGGGTAGTGCTGAGTATGCACTACCAGGCTAAAAAAACTGTCGGCAACCTCGCTTTGACCAGCGGGACATCGTTAGAATAATTTTTTTATACGGCTAATCAATGCCCTGTGCAATCGAACCACTCTCAAAAAGCTCCAGAACCAATTAATGGAGCGAGCACCGAAAACAATCACTACACAGCCTCTAATCAGTTTATAGTATCTCATCCACGCAACAAACACAATAAATAAATCTGACTACACCTGGACCTTCCTTACTTGGCGATAGAAGGTACGGGCACGCAGTCGCAGCTTGTGTTTATTGTTGCAAAATCTAGACCTCTGTCACTAAGTGACAATTCTCAATGCAGCAAATAAAGTTGACACATTTCAGCCGTTGTTTTGGACTGCAACTTGAACTTCGGACGTGTATAGTCCACGAAGGACTATATAAAATAACGGTTGATATGTTCACTTTGTTTGCTGCACTGAAGATGATCACTCAGTGATCGAAATCTTGATCTTCTACAATAAACCAAAGATGCGACTGATTGCTGTACCTTCTTTCACCAATTGACGAGGAACTAGTTAAAAGGCAGAAGGACACATGCAAAAACATCAGAATTTTGCACGAAAAAAATAGTATTTGGCTTAAGACATCCCCAAGTCGGTCTAGTTGTTATCGAACACCAGTTCTAGTTAGCAGATGTGTCCATATTCTAATACGAGACCTCTGTCCACCTAGCTCGCCCTCGCTGATTACGTCCCTCCTATTTGAAACAAAACTAGGTAACAGCTGAGCTCTTCACATTCATTCACAACATATGCTCTTGTTAACTCTTTCAGTTTTCCATAGCAAAAGAGAACTACACACACACACACACACACACACACACACACACACACACACACACACACACTCTTTTACGAGACCGCACACACTGCTCTGTGACATGCTCGGCGGCCAGATAGCAAATGTTTGCAGTTGTATTTACAGGTTTCCGGTGGAGCTTCCAGAAGGGAGGCCTAAACAAAACTCGACGGGAAAATCCAAGTCCGATGGGAAAATGACCCTTGTTAACTCTTTCACTCATAATAAAATAAAAAAAATTAATTTAAAATTTTTTGCAAAACTGGCCGTTAAGAAAGTGGCAAAAAGGAAGAGTTCACTATCAATTGTTCTTAGGGGGTGGTTTCACTTTGGAAGCGCTGGAACATTTTGTTTTCAACCTCCCATCACTTCATGGGATATAAATTTCGCATTTTTCCAGGACACAATGTCACATCTCATGCCTAAAAGAAATTATAGTCCCAAAAATAAAGTAATTTATCTCAAAGGTACATACAACTCCATTGCTTTGATTTTGAAACTCCTCATAAAAGCAGTAGCAAAAACTCAAATTTACGTTATAGCAATTTAATATATTTACTTTAACTGTTAATGATCTCCATATGATCGCTATAAAGAAAATCAAATGTCACCATCTTCTACAATCACTTAGCACAATCTTCGCGCCGGCTGTAGGGGGCTAACACAATGCACCAGATTCGTAGAAGTACCGAGGTGTACCACCAGAGGTGGTCCTGCAATAGCTTCGGCGATTTCATGCGAAAAGCACTGGTTCCGGTACTTAAAAAATATTAACAAAATGAAGGCTTCAAGCAGAAACCTCTGGTACTCAAAGGGTTAATGAATAAGTAATCTGCCCATCAGATGAAAATGTTGGGAACCGTTATTTGTGCGCAGTAATCTGTTGCTGCCGCAAACCTGTGCATGCTCATCTCCCACTTGTTCTGTTTAGAGTATTTCGCTGTGTCATTAGACATGAATGACAAAGGAGCAGGGAGAAGAGAAGACGTGCTTAGTGAGCAATTGAGTGAAATACAAAGCTGTGCTCACAATAAAGCAGTGCGTCCTCACTGTTATGTGAAGCACACCGTATGGAAACCGTATGCAGAATTGTTTGTGCAAGAGTGTACGACTGCAAGTCCCAAAATGATCAGCAAAGCCTGTTATGCAAAGCTTTGTGGCAAAATGGCGCATAATGGGCCCTGTCGAGAATAAAAACTGTCTTTTTCGTTAAAAAGGGTCAATTCCGCAGCAAATTTTCGCCTTATCTCCGTGGCTTCACTTGCATACACGTTCAACACAGACATTACAAACATCTCCTCCCCCCTAACTCTGTCCATCTGCTCGTTCCCATTCTTTGGGTACATCTTCTCCTACCCCTCTCTCAGTCCATCTCCTCTGTCTAGTTCCTCTGTCAATATCCAGCTGCCCCCTTCCTTCCCTATCCGTCCCTCATGCTTCCTCTTTCCATCCATCACAACCTTTATCCATCACAAGCTTCGCCTAGCCAAGAACACACACACACACCTGCAGCCCTCGCACAACAGTCTGATGATGCAGTCCGATACTTCTCCTACAACACACTTGTTATGAGGGTGGCCTATGTGTCAGTCTTCAATACCGTTAAAAAAAATTTAAAAAATGGTTCAAATGGCTCTGAGAACTATGGGACTTAACGTCTGAGGTCATCAGTCCCCTAGAACTTAGAACTACTTAAACCTAACTAACCTAAGAACATCACACACATCCATGCCCGAGGCAGGATTCGAACCTGCGACGTCGCGGTCGCGCGGTTTCAGACTGTAGCGCCTAGAGCCGCTCGGCCACCCCGGCCGGCGAACTGTATAGCGGGGGCTTAAGAAAAACCATTGTCTTTGTATCTGTGCTCCTATTGGAGCTAGAAGATCATAAACCATACAGAGTTGATACTTGCTAAATATGCTGTTCGTGTGCGAAATTTGTTTGAAATCCTTCCTCCATCCATGGCCTTGGGAGGAGATCCCGGACACACACACACACACACACACACACACACACACACACACACACACACTGTACTTCATATACATATCAGATTTTCTAGGCCTGTTTTATTTGGCCCGTTCTGTAGATGCGCCGCCAATTTGAGCACGGCACTAGGCTGGCGGCGTGGCTCCTTGCGAGAGCTTGCAGACCGTGTCCACGGACGGGCATGCGGTGCCCGCAATAGCGGACATTACTGCCGGCTAACAGCGACCATTAGTCGTGCGGCCGCCGCCGCCATTATCGGACAGGGGGAAGTAATACGGACAGCAAATCGCGGGTGGTTCTGAGCGGACGTCACCGCTGCGGTTCCGCTCCGCTGCGGCCAGGCCGGCCTGCACTTCATAACCGACAGCGGCGGCTGTCGCCGGGGTCCCGCCCCCAATAAAGCAGACGCCGGCTGCAGGGCCCTACACTTCCCAGAGCAGTGCAACGTCTGCCACAGCGCAGTACCCCTCCTCGTCCGCTCCACGTTGCCGTTCATACAAATGAGGCAGGGTAGAATTTAATATCCACAATGCAGGAAAAAAGTCTGAAGTCGAGAGATTTTCAGGCGTAAAAGTAGCTTTGGGCGTGCGTCATGAGTATATTCACATAGTGATACCACGCGCTTCATACACTGTCTGCCCCAAATGTTAACAGTCTTACTTTATTCCTGGTGAATAAGCAACGTAACTACAGTGCCAGTTTGTACTGATTAACAGGGATGTGCATTCGGTCAGTTTGTGAGCAGGCAGTGTTAAGTGGTGGATGTCCTGCCGTAGTGTGTCAACGTGTCACCTTTGACATTTTTCTCACATAAGAAAGGGTTTTTGTTATCTCGTCGAAACACTAATAATTTGTATATGTAATTTTTTGGCACCCTTTATAGGCGGAAAGATAATTGACATCTGCCCGACGCATTAACGTGCGCTTCCCTTACAAATTCATTCCGATTCTAAGAATCCATTTTCTTTCTTAAAAGTGCACGACTGGATCTCTAACACTTGCCTTGAGCAGGCTATTAGTAACACCAAAGTTAGCTTTCGGTCAATTGCGGGTCAATCTGGAACAAACTGGTGGTACAGCAAACAAAAGCAGAAATGCTTAACTATGTTTTCAGAATTTTCTTTAGTAACGGAATCCCAGGAGATTATACACAGAGGTGGCCAAAATTATTGTATACCTCCTAGTATCGTTTGACCTCCTTTGCCGGCGTAGTGCACGGAAGCCGTCTGAAGTCCCCTGCAGAAATATTGAGCTATGCTGCCTCTATAGCCGTCCATAACTGCGAAAGAGGCGTCGGTGCAGGATTTTGTGCTCGAACTGACCTGCCAACTATGTCCCATAAATGTTCGATGGGATTCATGTCTGATAATGTGAGTGGTCATGTCATTCAATCTAACTGTCCAGAATGTTGTCCAAACAAATCATCAACATTATTGTGGCCAGGTTAAATGGCGCATTGTCATCCATACAAAATCCACTGTTGTTTGGGAACATGAAGCCCACAAATGGCTGCAAATGGTCTGGAAGTATCCGAACGTTATTTCCAGTCAATGATCGGTTCAGTTGGATCAGAGGATCCCGTCAATTTGATGTTAACACAGCCCACACCATTTATGGAGCAACCTCCAACTTGCACAGTACCTTGTTGACAACGTCGGTCGGTGGCTTCGTGAGCTCTGCGCCAGACACTAACCCTACCATCAGCTCTTACCAACGGAAATTGGGACTCATCTGATCACGCTATGGTTTCCCAGTCGTCTAGTGTCCAACTGATACGGTCTGGAGCCCAGCAGAGTTTCTACAGGCGATGTCGTGCTGTTAGCAAAGGCATTCGCGTCGCTTGTCTGCTACTAAAGACCATTAACGCCGAATTTCGCTACACTGTCCTAACGGATATGTTCGTTGTACGTCCCATATTGATTTCTGCGGTTATTTCTCGCGGTGTTGCTTGTCTGTTAGCACTGTCGAAACTAGGTAAACGTGCTGCTCTTGGTTTTTAAGTTAAGGCCGTAAGCCACTGCGCTTTCCGTGGTGAGAGATAATACCTGAAATTAAGTGTTCTCTGAACATTCTCGACACTGTGGATACCGAAATACTGAATTCCACAACTGTTTCCGAAATGGAATGTCCCTTGCGCCTAGCTCCAAGTACCATTCCGTGTTCGAAATTGTTAATTCGCATCGTGCAGCCATAGCCACGTCGGAAACCTCTTCATATGAATCACCGGAGTGTAAATGACAGCTCCACCAATGCTCTGCCGTATTATACCATGTGTACGCGATACTGTTGCCATCAATATCGCAGCCATCATATCGCTAGCCAATGACTTATCATCTCACTGTACGTTTTTGATATTTGTACTAGGGAGGCGATCTGCAATGTACCGGTCATCCAATCAAATGCCTTTGTAGCGATCTTGGTTTGTGGAGTTTTCTTCAGTTACCAAACCCTGGAGAATCGCCCTCAATTTCATCCCCGACCAACTGAAAAGATGAGAGAAGGAATTGTCAGTGGCGTTGAGAAACAGCTGAAATAATTAGAAATCAACAAGGCTTCAGGAACCGATGGAATCTGTCGGATTCTATACTGAATTTGCGGCCGCTCTTTTAAATACAGTCTATCGAGTGAACCCTCTGGATCGAAACTGTGCCCAGTAGCTGGAAGAATGCACAGGCCACACTAGTCTACAAGAAGGGAAGTAGGAATGATCCTCAGAACTGCAGTCCAATATCCTTGACATCGATTTGTTGTAGAATCTTAGAACATATTCTTAGCTCAAATATAATACGAGTCTCGAACAGGACGACTTCAACGGCAACCAGTATGAATTTCGAGAACATCGATAGTGTGAAACGCAGCTCGCACTTTTATAACGTGACATGTTGAAAGAAATTTACCAAGGCAGCTAGGTAGATGAAGTATTTTTCTGTTCCCGAGAAGCTTTTGACTCATTACCACATCTACGCTTATTATCGAAACTAGGATCATATGGACGCAGCGGGTTATCTCGGATGGAGAGTGATCAGATGTAGAAGTAACTTCGGGTGTGCATCAGTAAAGTCTATTGGGACCTTTCGGCACATTTTTAATATTAATGACTATCTGGACAATACTAACAGTAACCTCAGACTTTTTGTAAATGAGAGTTACCTATAGCGAAGCAGTGCCTGAAAGAAGCTGCATAAATATCCAGTCAGATCTTGATAAGACTAAGTGGTGCAAACATTAGCAATTTGCTTTAAATATTCAGAAATGTAAAACTGTGCACTCAGTAAAACGAAGAAACGTAGTAATCTAAGATTGTATCAGTGGGTCACAATTGAAGTCGGTAAACTTATACAAATACCTGGATGCAACACTTGGTAAGGATATGAAAGGTGGTCATATAGGTTCAGCCACGAGTAAAGCTAGTGGCGAACTCCAATTTATTGGTAGAATCCTGGGAAAATGCAAGTTGTCTACAAAGGAGATACTAAACGCATACAGAGAAGGGCAGCACGAATGGTCACATGTTTGTTTGATCCGTGGGAGAGTGACACGGAGATAATGTAGAAACTGAATAGGCATACTGGAAGACGAACGTAAACCGTCCCAAGAAAGCCTACAAACAAATATTCAAGAACTGGGTTTAAATGGTGACTCAAGGAATTGCTACAACCCCGTATGTATCGCTCCCGTGAAGATCTTGAGGACAGGAGTATATTAATTATAGCGCACATGAAGGCATTTAAGCAATCATTCTTCCCGCTCTCCATACTTGAATGGTACGGGAAAAACCGTAATATTTGATACAATGGGACGTTTCCTCTGCCACGCACTTCACAGTGGTCTGCGCAGTATAAATGTAGATGACTTGGCCTGATCACGCACACCTACAGTCACGGGTGGTTTAACTGATGCACCTAGGTTCGAGTATCTGTCCAGCTCACAGATTTCATTCGCCACAAATGATGAACACAGCATACACTGGAATTCCATACTTAACCAACTTTTTACTTCAGTGAGTCACGCTAAGTCTTCGTCAGTCGCATACAGCATCAGACAACGTAGATACGTTATCTCCGAGTTCTTGCCTAACGGGAGGCCAATGCTTTGTTTTCGGCAGAAGCCTTCGAATGAGAACAACCTATCCGCTAGAACACACCGGCTGTACGTACAGCGTAACGCAGATACTGCCTTCTGATGTTTGCGCAACTACCTTGGCGCCATATTAGGTGCTGCCCACACGCTCATAAATCATTGGCTGTCGTCGCTGTAGGTCGGCCCTTTCTGCACCTCGTTCATTCAAAATGCATTGTGCAAATGCGTTCCTCAACTTTACGTACACTCAGTTCAACTACACCGCCGCGAACTAGCTCCTTCACAAACGGCTCATCTTTCTTTTCCGTCTAACCACTGTCAGTAAATGACTGTAGACTGAACTAGACGTGCCGAAAGCTGGTAAGTTAAGAGTCGATATCAGTCTATATCCAACACTTGATGACGGCATCACACCCAGAAGAATTTTATTCAAATGGAAGTCCACGTTTTTATACTTATCTATTTATTTACGGATCCTTCAGCTGATCTCTTAAATCGGACCACATCCAACGCTTGTTATATCCCAGATAATTATTGATGATGATGACAGTTTTAATATAATAACAGCAATGAATCGAAGTAGACGAAATTAAAGAATTCTGCTACCTTCGAGGCTTAACAACACACGACGAAGCAAGGACGACTTAAATAGCCGAGCGTTCATGGCCAAAGGAAGTCCGCTAGTATCAAGCATCGGCGTTTATTTGAGGAAGAAATTTCAGCACTGTACGTTTGGAGCACAGTATTGCGTGGTAGTCGATCATGGATTATGGGAAAACTGGAGAAGAAGAGAATCGAAGCGTTTGAGATGTGATGCTACAGAAGGATGATAGGAGTTAGGTGGACTGATAAGGCGAAGAATGAGGAGGCTCTGGGCAGAATCGGTGAATATACAGGAAACAGTTACAACAAGAATAGCAGGATGATAGCATATGTAGTAAGACATCTGGGAACAACCCCATGGTACCGTTCAATAGGTAATGCATCACTTTTGTTCTCGGACAGTTACGGTTGAAAAATTGCGGAATTTGCCGTGGGACTTTGCGGAATATTCCCCGTTTCTGCCCTTATAGTTACATGAAGTTCTAACAGGTGGTCGCGCTACCGTAGCCTCCAAAGAGGCTTTTGTAAAGGTGCGTTCCAAGCAGAGCGATGTCATTGAGTTTCTTTTCGCGGAAAACTCGAATATCGCAGATATTCATAGGTACTTGCAAGAAGTCTACTGGAACCTGACAATGAACAAAAACACGGCAAGTCGTTGGACGGGACTTGTGTCATTATCGCAACAAGGTTGCGCAGACCTATCAGATCTCCAGCGTGCCAGCCAGACGCACAGAGCTGTGACTCCAGAAAGTTGGAACGTGTGGACAGTGTGTTCGCCGCCATAAAAATGCAAACTAACTACTGCTTCTCCTTGACAACCCAAGGCCTCACACAAGCCTGCGCACCCTAGAGCAGCTCACAAAACTTCATTCTACTGTTCTTCCTCATTCACTGCACAGCCCAGATATCACGCACCTTCCGACTTCCACCCGTTTGGCCCAATGAAGGATGCACTCCGCGGGAAACAGTACGTCGACCAGTGAGTGGTATCATGCGAGTATACAGGCCCTCCCAGTAAGGTAGCGTACGACCGTCGCAAAGAACGGAAATTACGTTGAAAAATAGGGTTTTGTAGCCAAAAGTGTGGTGTTCTGGATCCTGAATAAAACGAACTTGCCTTCAGGAAAAAATGTGTTGCATTACTTACCGAATGACCCTCGTACTACAGGGAGCTTTTGAGAGTGCAAAGTATGCGATAGAGAAGGCAAAGATACGTTTATAATGGCTCTTTCCTTCTTCTGGTCCGCAGTTCGTGGTCTAGTGGCTTGCGTTGCTGCCTGTGGATCACGGGGTCCCCGATTCGATTCCCAGTCGGGTTGGGGATTTTCTCCGTCCAGGACTGGGCGTTTGTGTTGTTATCATCATCATCATCATCATCGAACGTGGCTAAAATTGGACTGCGTAAAGATTGGGACATTGTACGGGCGCTGTTGACCGCGCAGTTGAGCGCTCCACAAACCAAACACCGTCATCATCGCTTCTTCTGGTGACTGCTTCAGCATGGTGGTTGTTTCAGCCAACTGCTACCACCTCCAAGCCGGCAAGTGGCCCAGATTCCTGAAGCGTAATAAATGCAAATCCATCCTCCGCGCTCGCCTGCACCTGAGCACAAAGCACGGGCGTTCCCTATAAAAAAACGACGTGTCACTTCTTTTACGATCGGCGGCGCCTTTTCGCACCCCGCGTCCAGACATTACCGGTCCAGCCGGTAGTTACAGCTAGTGCTTGTAGGATAAACGGCCTTATTTACAGGCACCAACAAGAACCCTTGCCGTCACAGGCCACGTATTTCAAGGCGCCTGACAGGTTTAACTACGCTGGCCAGCACTGGTTCCTGAACGCGGCATTTGTGCGGTGAAGAAATCCGTCCTTTGCATCTGACTCTTGGCTTTAGATGTCGCATTAGGCGTTTTAGCTTTTCGTGGTTCCTTCACGTCACCCGGCTATAAGGGCATGCCGTTTACGTTGTGACGTTAAGGAACCGCATGAACGTCTTAAGGTACGTCTATTTTTATTGTCGTATTTCATTACGCACTTTGTAGCCGAGTGTGGCGATTTGCAACCTTCTGGCAGATTAACGCTATATGCCAGACCGGAACTAGAACCCCGGATCTCTGCACTCAAATCGATGCAGGATGAAAATTCATTCCGAAAACAATGCGCTATGCTGTGGGATAAGCCATTTCTCCACGATATGCTTCTTCCAGGAATGCTGGTCCCGTAAGGCAAGCAGGAGAACTTCTGTGATGTTTGGAAAATTGGGGAAGTAGTACTGCCGGAAGTAAAGCTGGAGGGTGGGTGGTGAATCTTATCTGGGTGTTGATCCGGTGGAACAGCTGCCCACGAAAAGCGATCATCTCTGAACGTTTCATGGAAGATACTAAAGACTATAGCTTCTAGCCGTATTGAAACTATACAGATATAAAATTTGAGTCGTCATTCTTCCGACTGGTTTGATGCGGCCCGCCATGAATTCCCCTCCTGTGCGAACGCTTTCATTTCAGAGTAGCACTTGAATCCTACGTCCTCAATTATTTGCCAGCTGTATTCCAATCTTTCTCTTCCCCTACATAGTTTCCCCTCTACTGCCCCCTCTACAGCCATAGATTATTCCCTATGTCGTAACAGAGGCCCTATCATCCTGTTCCTTTTTCTTGTCTATGTTCTCCATACGTTCCTTCTTTCGCCGATTCCGAATCCACATTCAGTACTCATCAGACTGGCCTTTCAACCCGATAGCTCGTGTAATTATTCTTCACTTTCATTGAGGATAGCAATATCTCTCGAAGTCTTATTGATACTCTTAACCTGAATTTTAATCTCACTCTTGGACGCTTCTTTTATTTCTGTCATCGCTTCATCGATGTATAGTTTGAACAGTTGGGACGACAGACAGTATCCCTTTCTTACAGCCTTCTTAACCCGAGAACTTCGTTCTTCATCTTCCGATCTTATTGCTGCCTCTTCGTTACTCCACATGTTGTATATCACCTGGCCTTCCCTACAGCTTCCTCGTATTTTTCTCAGAATTTCGAACACTTGCATCACTTCACACTGTCGAACGCTTCTTCTAGATCGACAAGTCCCATGACGGTATCTTGATTTTTCTTTAATTTTGCTTCCATGATCAAGTGCTATGTTAGAACTGTCTCGTTGGTGTCTTCACCTTCCCTAAAGCCACCATCTATTTAGTTAACGTTTATCTTAAACACCACATCAGCTAAGTTTCATCCCTTTTTTTCCATTTATTCTGTCGCTGAAAATACGTACTACTATTTTTTGTTAACTGACGCATTAGATGCCTTCACTTATCGGGTAAGTGTACTCGAACAATAGAAGCCAAAATATAAAAAGTGCGTCTGATCTCTTAAATAAATATTGATCATTCTTCTGTATTTTTAGTGCAGCTTGGTGGCGTTATGGTTCCTGTTTTCTGTTTATCTGATACTCTTCCACATCGTTTCTAAGAATTTTTGACTAAACTCCACGTTCAAGAAGGGGAACAGCTTGATGAAAACAGGATTCTAATTACTAATCTTGCTTGAAAAACTTACCTGACCAGCTTTTTATTCGAATTCTTGAATCTTCACGATCGTTCCTGAGCTTCTAAAGACACCCTCTTTATCTTCACAATGCATCTTTACTGAAAAATTTGCAGCATACTTTCGAGGATTTTCCTGCAGGAATTTCTGTTTCTTTTTTTTTTTCAGTATGGAACCCATCATCTGAAATGTTATCCGTGTCTTTTTGCCCTGCTTCGTCGACCTCATGAAAATCCAACCAGTCTACACACGAGAAAAAAATGACGTTCCGTTGAAGTATTTTAGTGATTTACTTACGATGAACTTCTGTTTATTGAAGCAGTCACCTTTTATGATAGAGTCACTACCGGTTTGGCCCACAATGGACATCTAGGATGTTATTGGCGTTGGGCGGCACTTGGTGAACGAACGTCAAATTTCAACGAATTTCACGTACAATATCCGCTTAAGCCATTACTCTGAGAATTTATCTTTTAACCGAAGCACAAGTTACCTTGTGGAGCGCAAACGACGCATTACGCGAAAGAGAAACACCCCTGCTGCCTACGAGGCAGTACGAGGAGCGATCTGTTGCACGGGGAGATGCGACAAACAGTTCCTTCAGTCGTTATTGTAACTAGATAAATCCTGAAGATGTCGCTGCTTATGTAACCAAACAGCTACTCATTTGGATTCTATTCTGCTATGGCCTCTGTGAATCACTGTAAATATTCGGAACTACTTTCTACATTGTTATTGAATCGCAACACTAAAATGTCTGCAACACCAATGTGCCTGCTGTACTCAAATTGACAGAGAGGCTCCTGTTGTTGAACTGTTAACACTTGAAAAATTTGTTGCCGAATGAGCGGGAATTTACGTCTAGAGTGACCAACCAGTCTAGTCGTGGAAAAGACAAATGCCACACTAATTTATAGAAATAATTCTGAGGAAGCTAATTCACGCAGAGAGAGGTCGCTTACAGTATTCTCATTTGGACAACCTTTCAGTGTAGCTAGCCAGTATAGGACCCTCGCCAAATTTAACTAGCGGAAGAGATACAAACCATTGACCACAACGTTATTTAGGCAGCACGTGTGTTGGACAGAAATGATCAACGTGGCAGGACGGGACGATGAGCATTGCGGTGAGAAGGATTTAAAATGGCTCTGAGCACTATGGGACTCAACTTCTGAGGTCATTAGTCCCCTAGAACTTAGAACTAGTTAAACCTAACTAACCTAAGGACATCACACACATCCATGCCCGAGGCAAGATTCGAACCTGCGACCGTAGCAGTCGCGCGGTTCCGGACTGAGCGCCTAGAACCGCTAGACCACCGCGGCCGGCGCGGTGAGAAGGAGTAAGACAGTCTACGGTCGGAAACCAGTCTCTGTAAGGTATGACTACAATAATTACAAGAAAAAGCACTCCGTCCTCAGGCCACGAGTAGTCTACTGGGACCAACCGACCGCCGTGGGGTCAGCATACCGCACTCCCGATCGTTGTGTGGTATTCTTGACCGAAGCCGCTGCTATTCGGTAGAGTAGCTCCTCAATTGGCATCACGAAGCTGAGTGCACCCCGCAAAATGGCAACATCGCATGGCGGCTGGATAGTCACCCATCCAAGTGCCGGCCACGCCCAACAGCGCTTAATTTCGGTGATCTCACGGGAACCGGTGCATCCACTGCGGCAAGGCCGTACAATAATTACAAGAAAACAAGAGGAATTCTGGTCCATACTGAACGATGCCAAACGTCTTTCTTCCCGCGTGCCATCTGCGAAATACCGCATTTTGGGCTGCGGAGTACATATGTGAAAATAAATAATATAAAGTAGCCTGCACACTCATCCTATTGTCATGCAGATAGATCTTAGGATTGACTCAGTCATCAGTAAATGAGTTTATGTGGACGTGCAGTTCTGTGGCCTGCCATTGTCGTCAAGCGTCGATGTATTATACGTCGTAGCATCCTGCCTGAACACACATGTAAGTCACCTCCAGAAGACACACCGCTAATACCGTGTAACGTTGGCTCTCTAGTGGCCTCAATTCAGCGACGAAGGGTGTCCGCAAATTTCTTCATGTGGGCTGTATGCGAGGTCACTGATTGAAGAATAGATACCGCAGAGCTACCAAACTGCGGGGCGTTGACAACTGCATTTCATCCGCTATTTCAGATAGTTCTCTATGGGATTAAGATGTGATAGTGTGCCTGAGTGTTCATCAAATGACGAACATATCCGAGGAGCTCTGCGAACACGATCGTCATCTTGAAACGACGAATTTGTCCAAAGCATCGTCATTATAGCGATATAGAAGGACAACACTTGAAACCGAGAATGCTGAAATAAATACCATGGATCTTCGTTCATGACGACCCGATAAGCAGTCCCAGTTCGTGGCAGGCCTGCCTCACTGGGCAGCCGATGTACTCTGCTCCTTGGATCATTTCAAAAGCAGCAAAATTGCAACTGTTTGGACGACACAACACGCCTCCAGTCTGCAACTATCCAATTTGTGAATTGCAGACGTGCAGTTGTACGAGTATGTGTCTCTGTGAGCAATGACCTTATGCGAGGAACTCCACTTTATATGTCCATAGCAACATTTGCTTTGAAATGGGATGGGGTGGACCTACATCAGCAGCCATCCCATGACCGGTTTCAAATAGACAGTCACTGACAGGCGTGACACCCGTCTATGTTCCTGCGATATTTTTACGAGCTCTCTTCATACTCCGTGTGAGAAGGTTGAATGGTGGAAGAGGATCACTTAAGTTCCTGATACCAGTTACAGATGGTCTGCAGAGCTCGAAAGCGACCCACATGCTCATTTATATTTTGTCCGCTGAGCTTAGACCATAACAAGGTTCGACAACAGGTTGCATATTTGCACTACACGCTGTGTCACCGTTCTGTAACAAAGTTCTACGGGGCCCTGCTTGACGAGGCAACTGTACGTGTAGCTCTCTGCCGAGAGTGGCTGGACAGCTGTAGGGCATCACAAAAGCAGCTCCAGTGTGGGGGACTCCCGTAAGTGAGGCACGGCTCCAGAGCACGCCGCAATCGCGCCCCACGGACGGAAATAGCGGCGCGTGCCGCTCTCCCCAGCTGCGCGCAGCTAGCATACGCTCTGCTGCTCTCCACGTCGCGTCTGTAAGGAACGAACCGAACCGTACCGTACCGTACCGTACCGTACCAGCACCCCCCCCCCTCCCTCTCCCTCCCTCATGCGGCCCGCCACGAATCTCTCTCTGTCGAGCCACCTCTTCATCTCGGCTCAGTGTAGCTCTTACAGCCAACTTTCTCTATTTTTATTTGTTGGATCTAGCCCAATTTCTGCCTTCTTCTGCAGTTTTTACGATCAACAGTTGCGTCTAGTACCGTGGAAGTTATTAACTGATGTCGTAACTCGTGTTTTATCATCCTGTCTCTCCTTGTCATGCTCCTTTCTTCGTCGATTCTGCGGAAAACCTCATTTCAATCTTCTAAAAAAGTCTACCAAATTTTTAATACTTTTTTTATAGAACTGCAGTTCAAATGGTTTGATTTTCTTCTGCTCTGATTTTTCCACAAAACATGATTCACTTACCTATAGTGCCCTTCTCCGAACACACATTCCTAGAAATAGCTATCTCAAATTAAGCTCTTTTTGATACCAGCAATCTTCATTTTTGAAAGAAATGCCCTCTTTTTCTCTGTGCGAGTCTGCGTCTCACATATACCTTGCTTCGTTCGTCATACGTAATTTTTCTTGCAAAATAAAGTTCCTTGACTCTATACTATTAGTGTATATTACAGCAGGTTAATAGATTAGGCTCTACCCTTATACGACACAAAAGATTTACTCAAAGAATCCAACACTTCAGTGAGGAGAGGCTCTACACCGAATTTGACAATTTTTCTTCATTCTCTAACTTGGCGCCACCTTAAAAAAAAATTAAAACTGAAAGACGAATCAAAACCCGTACTTAAATGAAAATTCCAGCAACTTACGAACAGATATTACATGCTGTCAGCCCGAACCAGACAGTAGTAACTAAGGTAATAACGAACTCTCTTCAACACTTAAATACTGCTGCTATTGCATGATTCTTCAAAATTTCGGAAATAACTAAGCTGCTGCGATGCATTTTCAGGACAGATGTTGCAGTGTTAGACTGCAGCGTCATTTTGACATAGTTTAGTCAACCGACACCAAGATCATCTCAAAAATGGTTCAAATGGCTGTGAGCACTATGGGACTTAACATCTGAGGTCATCAATCCCCTAGAACTTGGAACTACTTAAAACACACTAACCTCAGGACATCACACATATCCATGCCCGAGGCAGGATTCGAACCTGCGACCGTAGCAGTCGCGCGGTTCCGGACTGAAAGATATCTTCTTTTACAAAATGTTTTAATTTAGTTTCCTGTCTTGAACAGTTAAGTTTCGGACACATGAATGACCACTTCCACAGTTTGATACTAATGGCAATCAGATCACGATAGCTGATGTGTTCCGTTAGATTCGAGGCGATTATGCTATATACTGTTCTAGTTTAAGCTGACTTGGCCTTAAGAAAAATCAGAACCGTGCTTTCCAAAACTTTCCGATACCATTTCCGCTGAACGAGATCAGACATCGGACAATATCCACAAAAAGTTTGCCACCATAGGTTTATACTAAGGGAGAGAGCACTTAATACTATTAAAATGAAGGATAAGAAACATAGTTAACGTTCACGCAGATAGAAATCACGTGTTTTATCGTTTTTCTGATCAAGAAATAATGAGTCACTGACACTGTTGGTACTGTATTTCAGTCAATAATTATACACTCCTGGAAATTGAAATAAGAACACCGTGAATTCATTGTCCCAGGAAGGGGAAACTTTATTGACACATTCCTGGGGGTCAGATACATCACATGATCACACTGACAGAACCACAGGCACATAAACACAGGCAACAGAGCATGCACAATGTCGGCACTAGTACAGTGTATATCCACCTTTCGCAGCAATGCAGGCTGCTATTCTCCCATGGAGACGATCGTAGAGATGCTGGATGTAGTCCTGTGGAACGGCTTGCCATGCCATTTCCACCTGGCGCCTCAGTTGGACCAGCGTTCGTGCTGGACGTGCAGACCGCGTGAGATGACGCTTCATCCAGTCCCAAACATGCTCAATGGGGGACAGATCCGGAGATCTTGCTGGCCAGGGTAGTTGACTTACACCTTCTAGAGCACGTTGGGTGGCACGGGATACATGCGGACGTGCATTGTCCTGTTGGAACAGCAAGTTCCCTTGCCGGTCTAGGAATGGTAGAACGATGGGTTCGATGACGGTTTGGATGTACCGTGCACTATTCAGTGTCCCCTCGACGATCACCGGTGGTGTACGGCCAGTGTAGGAGATCGCTCCCCACACCATGATGCCGGGTGTTGGCCCTGTGTGCCTCGGTCGTATGCAGTCCTGATTGTGGCGCTCACCTGCACGGCGCCAAACACGCATACGACCATCATTGGCACGAAGGTAGAAGCGACTCTCATCGCTGAAGACGACACGTCTCCATTCGTCCCTACATGCACGCCTGTCGCGACACCACTGGAGGCGGGCTGCACGATGTTGGGGCGTGAGCGGAAGACGGCCTAACGGTGTGCGGGACCGTAGCCCAGCTTCATGGAGACGGTTGCGAATGGTCCTCGCCGATACCCCAGGAGCAACAGTGTCCCTAATTTGCTGGGAAGTGGCGGTGCGGTCCCCTACGGCACTGCGTAGGATCCTACGGTCTTGGCGTGCATCCGTGCGTCGCTGCGGTCCGGTCCCAGGTCGACGGGCACGTGCACCTTCCGCCGACCACTGGCGACAACATCGATGTACTGTGGAGACCTCACGCCCCACGTGTTGAGCAATTCGGCGGTACGTCCACCCGGCCTCCCGCATGCCCACTATACGCCCTCGCTCAAAGTCCGTCAACTGCACATACGGTTCACGTCCACGCTGTCGCGGCATGCTACCAGTGTTAAAGACTGCGATGGAGCTCCGTATGCCACGGCAAACTGGCTGACACTGACGGCGGCGGTGCACAAATGCTGCGCAGCTAGCGCCATTCGACGGCCAACACCGCGGTTCCTCTTGTGTCCGCTGTGCCGTGCGTGTGATCATTGCTTGTACAGCCCTCTCGCAGTGTCCGGAGCAAGTATGGTGGGTCTGACACACCGGTGTCAATGTGTTCTTTTTTCCATTTCCAGGAGTGTATATTCTGTTTGGTGTTTGGCAATGAGCAGCGTACGATATGCTCCCAATTCATATGGTTCCTCGCTTTTGATTTCATTGCCACTATAGTTAAAAAACACACTTTCACAACTGGAAGTTTTAGCGAACGGAATCTGCGATTTTAGCGCATTTTCGTAATAATAGCGGATACTGAGCACAGACGTTACACGAAACTGTCAGCTTATAACGTCCCTATAAAAATATTTTAAAATAATATTTTTTGCAGCTCAAGTGAGACTGAGAGAAACTATGGGGAAGAATTCGATTGTCAAATGCATGAAGGCAATATATTATACGAACAGCTCCAAAAATAATAGTTTAAAACGATACTGTTTTACTGGTAAGTGTTTATCTGCGGTCTTCAACCGATTTATGTACGTAAAGGTCTCTCTCACTCACTCACTCACTCACTCACTCACTCACTCTGGTTGTCTTCCGAAGCATTATTACGTATACTACTTATCCAGGTCTGTAACGTAATGCTATGTGACTTACTAAGCTGACGTCATATAAGATAATAAGTTAAAGCGTAAGCTGAGTTATTTGTAGAAGTATTAAGCCTATCTCAAATAACGCCAGTTTCCAAAATTATAGCATGGTCTGCAGCGGAGAGGAAACAACATCGTTGAAGCGCTGCAGTCCGCCGGCATTACGCAGCACATTTAAAATTTGGATTGTTTTAAAAGTCCTTTACTGTCTGCGCAAATTATTTAATATTTTTCTGTTAGCAAAGCTGAAAATCTGGACCAGACAGTTTGATGACGAATTTGTCAGTCATTTTAAGGTACTGTATGGAATTAGTCCCTGGCGTGTATTACGTCTAAAGGACGAAGACTTTCATTACAAAAAGTGACTATCCTATTTGACCTAGCAGCACGATAAAAAGCGAAGTGACAGCTAAGAGCACATTTATTTTCACGAACAATATCAAGGATCATTTGGTTGTGTTTTAATGTGTGCGTAAGATATCGAACGTATGTACCTTAGAATTTGCGCAGAGTTGCTAGAGTATTTGTACTGTTAAACAATTGCAGCGATATTGTGCCACATACAGTTTTACTGAAGTAATAATAGCAATATTTAATTAACATAATAACAAACTCAAATATTAGTACATTTTCAAAGAATATATGTAGAACATAGTTTAATCAGAGTACGGGAGCAGTGGAAATTCTGTTCCATGGCAGGCTGGTTTTAGTGTGAGACTTTCGCAAAGTGCAACAGATGGCACGTTGGCTCGAATTTTAGATTTTATGATCTTATACCTTCACCGAAAATGGTGCACAAAGTAAGAGTAATTAAGCATAGAAAGCACGTAAAAAAGTAACGCGACACACTAAGCGTTTTCTCCCTCCGCATCTCAAGCCGTAAATCCGTACATATGTCACTTTCTTACGCAGCTCAAAAATGCAAAATAATGTATGAGCCGAGAGAGAGAGAGAGAGAGAGAGAGAGAGAGAGACGCAGGCAGCAAGACAGGCAGGGACCACCCAGCCGGCAGAGTTTGGCAACGCCCGCCAGCCCACGCCGCCGTCCCACGTCACTGCACAGTGCGTACCGCGACGCAGCTGCGCCGAACGCAGTCGCCGCTTTAACACGTCACCACTGCCGCCTCCGTATTCGGGCAACCGACATCTGCGTTTAATGTCCCGTCGATGAGGAGATTAGACAGGATCGTCAGCAGCAGTGTAACGTTGTTCACTGACCAAGCTGCTTTGCACAGGGAAGTATCGCTGGGACGGTCGTAAGAAAATGCAAAACAATTTCCACAACATTTGCGATGTACGCAATGATTGGCAGCTCCCTTCAAATGTAGATAAACGAAAACTACACAAATGACCCAAAACATTATGACCATCTAGAGTGTTCGTCCACCTCTGGGACGCAATCCAGCTGTGATTCTGCGTGCCATGGATTCGACAAGCACTTGGTAGGTTGCCAGAGGTTTCTGGAACCAATGGCTACGGACAGGGCGGTACGTCTGTGGGCGCGAAACTGGCGCCCGACAGCACCCCAGTTGGGTTTCATCCGATTCAGATAAGCCGAATTTGATGACCAAAACACGAACGTGAGTTCATTAACACGCTCCTCAAAGCATTGCTGTACGATTTTTGCCTTGTGACACGGACAATTATCCTGCTGGAAGGTGCCGACATTCTTCCAACAATTCCAATTCAGGTTCCCCGAGCATTTCTGTTACACTTTCGTATCACTATAACAATTTGTTAAGCATTTCCGAATTCCTTAGATGTCTATCACGCCCACATAAGTACTGGAACAACATTCTACAGTTGGTGCCACTGTCACCTCGTTTACAGTTCCCTTTAATAGATGCACCGCACTTTCCCAGAGCCCTTCCAACAAATCCAAGTCTTCCATTCGTCGTCCTTAATACTGATTTGAAGTGATAGTCCAATTTCATACCACTTCTTAATACTACTACTAAATAATCACACGATGTGTCGTGCCCGAGATGTTAATCACCGTAAGGTGGCTTGCGAAGAGTAGATGTGGATGTAGTCTTTTGATGAGATTCTCTATTAATAATAGTAATAATAATAGTTCACGTTGGTATCTGACATTGTCATTACACTCTATATTTTATCATGTATATAGCACTTAGACCATCTACGTTTGGTCTGTATCTGTGGCTTAGGTCTTCGAACCTTGGTGATCGAATATATTTCAGTCAGTTCGTCCCTTTACACATACTATCAGGCGATACCTTGTTATGTATCATACGTAAGCTTAAGGCTACTTACAGTTGTAATTAATATCTAACGCTGTACGTATGCCACTTTCGTTTTTCCCATAATATGTGTTAGGTTTCATAATAACGACCCTACATAATGCTGGTTGTACTTTGCGCCTGCAGCTTAAGTTACAACATTTATTAACTTCAGCCGTTCGCTTCTTTTATGAAGCAGTAAAACTGAGTTATCTTGCTCGATATGTATTTATTGTGTTTAACACCCAGACGTTAAACTTAATTTGGTGTATAGGTCTGTCCATGTCCTCTGTAAGTTGGTTTGAACATGACTTAATTTAAGAACAGGTATTACAAAATAAGCAAAAATAATGAATATTGGTACATCAGCTAAGTTGTATTTTGACTTTCATCGTATGTTGTATTTGATGATATAATCTATAGCAAATACCTAGGTACAAGGTACTACGATCATATTCTTGAAGTTCGATCCTTGTAATGGTCTAAAAGTAACAGCTAATGATTCAATTGCACAACTAAGGTTCAATCAATATTTACTGGTTTGTAATTAAAGCCATTTAAAACGCTAATAGTAATTGGCACCTAGACTTCGGGTTACAGTATTACTCCCTTGATTACTGACATTCGTAATTTTTTTTTTATCATTGGTAGAATACATACTTCATGTACGTTAAAATATTGTACTGCTTTCCAGTCTAACCATATTAATTTCCTTCTTTTTAGTATGTCCTGGTTTTGTATTAGTTAGCGAACAGTTTGCGTTGGGTATATGGCTACTAGAGATTGTAGATACTGAACATAGTTCCTTAAATTTTATGCAACGTAAATGTAGCACAAAGTTCGTCACGTCACTGTTCTTTACATTATTATAGAGGCAGGGCTTTGCAAAACTTGGTTAGTAGCGTCATCAGACAGCGTTTACGTGTAGCACTAACGCTACATACGTGGCGAGATGTCTGACAACCGTAATACAGCTACTTCCTTGTTTCCGCAACTTGCGTTGTAAGTGATTCACCATATTCACATCCAAACACTGACTATATGACTTACTACTTTCAGTCTCCTTGCATTTAACCAAGTGTGGCCCTCTGAGCCCTAGATACATGTATGGCTTATGTTGCAAATTATATCAATGTGACAACCTTCTTTAGGTAACACTGGAGATTTATACACGTACCATATCTACTGTGTATGTCTTCATTTTTGTAACGATGTATAAAATTTTTCAGTGCATACCTGACTATGAGAGCGATTCAGCTCAACAGATGACGACGTGTAGTGTGTGATGGCTAATACGTACTGCATTAAGTAATTTTCATTGGTATGTATCATAGAATCGAAGTTTAAATACAAAATGTATGATACTGTTGTTCACCTCTTTTATGCAATTTTCTGTGTTTTAGATCTGAAGACAGCTTCTCAGTGAGCTGAAACTAGTACTCAATAAAGGAATTTAAGCGATCTTTGATTTTAATCCATGCACTATACACTGATGAGCCAAAACCTTATGACTACTGCCCACCGAGAGGCTGTAGCCTGCTTAGTGTCGCATAGGGCACATGCTGTGGCGAGAGAAGCATATGAGCGGAACAGAGACTTTTTTTTTTTTGGTGGGGTTTAAGGGCGCTCAACTACTGAGGTCATTAGCGCCCAGTCACAATTGTTAGAGCCAATAGAATCTAGTAAAACTCAAGGGGAGGGGGGGGGACACCAGAAAGTCCTTACAAAGATACAGATAAAATAAGTAAAAGAGATGTCTTTGGACAAGCCAGTCAAAGTTATAAAACGAAGAACACGAGCAGCTGCTCGAGCGTCATCAGCTAAAATATCCTGTAAAGTAGATGGCAGGGACAGGACAACACGAGATTGACTAAAGCGGGGACACGACAATAAAACATGGCGCACTGTTAATGCTTGACCACAAGGGCACTGCGGGGCTGGGTCACCGGAGAGCAGGTAGCGGTGGCTAAACCGGCAATGCCCAATCCGCAACCTGGTCAGAAGGACCTCTTCTCGCCGAGATGGTCGGGAGGAGGTTGTCCAAGCAGTTGGGAACCGTTTTACTGCCCGGAGCTTGTTTCCTTGAAGGGATGACCAAGTATCCCACCACAACGACACAAGCCTCCTACAAACAACCCCACTAACGTCAGATGACGGGACACAATGGGAGGCTGGCCGAGGCAGGAGGACTGCAGCCTTGGCTGCAGCATCCGCAGCCTCATTCCCAGGCACTCCTACATGACCGGGAACCCACAGAAAGCTGACAGGAGAGCCACCATCAGCGAAAGAATGGAGGGACTGCTGGATCCGTTGCACCAAGGGATGGACCGGATAGGGAGCTCCAAGGCTCTGAAGAGCACTGAGTGAGTCAGAGCAGAGTACATACGATGAATGGCGGTGGCGGCGGCGGGCATACTGAACGGCCTGATGGAGAGCAAAAAGCCCGGCCGTAAAGCTGGAACATTGGTCGAGGAGCAGGTATTTAAAGGTGACGGCCCCGACGACAAAGGCACAGCCGACACCATCGTCAGTTTTGGAGCCACCGGTGTAAATAAAGGTGTGACTGGCAAGTCGCGCACGAAGTTCGACAAACCGTGAGCAATACACTGCAGCCGGAGTACCCTCCTTCGGGAGCGAGCTGAGGTCGAGATAAATATGAACCGGAGCCTGGAGCCACGGTGGTGTCGGGCTCTCACCCTCTCTGAAGGTGGTAGGGAGGGCAAAATCCAATTGTCGAAGCAGGCGACGGAAGCGGACTCCAGGGAGCAGCAGGGCAGACACATACAACCCGTACTGACGGTCGAGAGAATCGGCGAAGAAGGACTGATAAGAGGGGTGGTCGGGCATTGACAACAGCCGGCAGGCATACCGACACAGCAGTACGTCGCGCCGGTAGGTCAATGGTAATTCGGCAGCTTCAGCATAAAGACTCTCGACGGGACTAGTGTAGAAGGCTCCGGTCGCAAGACGTAACCCCCGATGGTGGATGGAGTTGAGACGGCGTAAGAGGGATGGCCGAGCAGACGAGTAGACGAAGCTCCCATAATCCAGCTTCGATCGGACTATGGACCGATACAAGTGAAGCAGGACAGTGCGATCCGCTCCCCAAGATGAACCACTAAGAACACGGATGATATTACATAAGTGTACAACGGGCAGCCAAATAAGAGACATGCGGAGACCAACAAAGTTTCCTGTCCAATGTGAGCCCTAGAAACTTAGTTGTTTCCACGAATGGGAGAACAACGGGACCGAGATGTAAGGATGGCGGAAGGAACGCTTTATATCGCCAAAAGTTGATACAAACCGTCTTCTCTTCAGAGAACCGGAAGCCATTTGCCACGCTCCATGAGTATAGGCTATCTAGACAACGCTGAAGGCAGCGCTCCAGGAGGCATGTTCTCTGGGCACTGCAGTAGATCGCGAAGTCATCGACAAAGAGAGAGCCTGAAACATTAGGTGGAATGCGATCCATAATTGGATTGATCGCGATGGCAAAAAGGGCTACGCTCAAGACGGAGCCCTGAGGCACTCCGTTCTCCTGGAGCAAGACGTCGGACAATACGGAACCCACACGTACCCTAAACTTTCGATCCGTTAAAAAGGAATCAATAAAAAGGGGCAGGCGACCGCGTAGGCCCCACCTGTGCATAGTGCGGAGGATACCTCCTCTCCAACAGGTATCATAAGCCTTCTCCAAATCGAAGAACACGGCTACCGTTTGGCGCCTTCGCAAAAAGTTGTTCATGATGAATGTCGACAAGGTCACAAGGTGGTCAACAGCGGAGCTGCGGCGACGAAAACCGCATTGGACATTGGTAAGTAGCCGTCGAGATTCAAGAATCCAAACTAACCGAGCATTAACCATGCACTCCATCACCTTACAGACACAGCTTGTAAGAGAAATGGGGCGGTAACTAGAAGTAAGGTGTCTATCCTTCCCGGGTTTGGGTATAGGAACAACGACCGCATCACGCCAACGCATGGGGACCTGACCTTCGGTCCAGACGCGATTGTAGGCACGAAGAAGGAAGCTTTTGCCCGCCAGAGAAAGGTATGCCAGCATCTGAACGTGAATGGCATCTGGCCCCGGAGCAGAGGACCGGGACAGTGCAAGCGCACGTTCGAGTTCCCGCATAGTAAAGGGGGCATTATAAGTTTCCAGATTCAGCGAGTGGAAGGAAGGTCGCCGAGCCTCTTCTGCCTCTTTCCTGGGAAGGAAGGCAGGGTGGTAATGAGCGGAGCTGGAAACCTCCGCGAAAAACCGGCCGAAGGCGTTGGAGACAGCCACAGGATCAACGAGGACCTCATTACCTGAGGTCAGGCCAGGTACCGAGGAGTGGGCCTTAATGCCCGACAGCCGGCGCAGGCCACCCCATACGACAGAAGAGGGAGTAAAACTGTTAAAGGAGCTGGTGGAAGAGGCCCAACAAGCTTTTTTGCTGTCTTTGATGACTCTACGGCATTGCGCTCGGAGTTGTTTGTATCCAATACAATTCGCCAACGTAGGATGGCGGCGAAAGGTGCGTAAAGCACGTCGTCGAGCACGGATAGCGTCTCTACAAGCCTGTTTCCACCAGGGGACGGAAACGCGACGTGAAGAAGAGGTAGTATGAGGAATGGAACGTTCAGCAGCATTGATGATAACAGCCGTGAGGTATTCGACCTGACTGTCACAACTGTGAAAATCGTGGTCCGGAAAGGTCGCCAGGGAGGAGTAAAGTCCCCAGTCAGCTTTCGGTATGTTCCAGCTCGAAGGACGTGGGGTTGGGGTGTGGTGCAGGAGACGAACGACACAGGGGAAGTGGTCGCTCGAATAGGTGTCAGAAAGGACGTACCACTCGAACCGACGCGCAAGAGTGGTAGAACAGATCGAAAGGTCCAAGTGGGAGTAGGTATGAGTAGAGTCCGAGAGGAAAGTCGGGGCGCCAGTATTGAGGCAGACAAGATTGAGATGGTTGAAGACATCCGCCAAGAGGGAGGCTCTTTGACAGGATGCAGGAGAGCCCCAAAGGGGATGATGGGCATTGAAGTCGCCAAACAATAAAAACGGCGGAGGAAGCTGAACAATCAGGTGCATCATGTCAGCCCGACTAACTGCGGATGACGATGGAGTGTAGACGGTACAAACTGAAAAAGTAAAGGCAGAAAGAGTAATACGGACAGCTATTGATTGGAGTGGGGTGGTCAATGCGACGGGATGGTAATAGACATCGTCCCGAACGAGCAACATGACCCCACCATGAGCTGGAATACCGTCTACAGGGATGAGGTCATACCACTCCGAGTTATAGTGGGTAAAGGCAATACGGTCAGTTGGGCGCAACTTGGTTTCCTGGAGACCAAGGAAGAGCGGACAGTGCAGGCGGAGGAGCAGTTGTAATTCCTCCCGATTAGATCGAAAACCTCTTATGTTCCAATGTAACAAGGCCATCGCTAGTCAGAAAAAAGGGGGGAACGAGAAGGGGGAAGAGCTGGTCACCTCGACGGCCGCGGAGGGCCAGGTTTCGAGGGAACAACGCTACAACCGGCGGGAGGCGGATCCTGTTCCACCGAGTCGTCACCAGCTGCGGCCGCTGTCCCGGGTTGCGTAGGAGGGGCAGCATCATTTGCCGACGAGAGGCCAGCTGAGCGCCTGGCAGCAGAGCGTCCCGGCGAAACTGAGGACGGCCGGGAGCAGCGACTCACGGATGGAGCGGCAGACGAAACGCGCCGGGGTGGAGATGGGGATAGACACTTCTTCTTGGAGGCCTTCTTGGAAGTCCGAGGAGGCACAGGGATGGTGGGCTGGACCCGAAGAAGGTCCTCACGCGCGGGGTCCGTTGTGGAACGCCGGGGTCCGGAACGTTTCCCAGATGGACGCCTGAGAAGAGGATCGCTTCTCAGGCGGACAGGGGAGAGGAGGAGGAGGAGGAAGGGTGGCCCCTGGGGCAGAGGGGGCGGGGGCCGCGGGGGAGGAGGATTTGGAAGGGAGGGATTTGGGAGGCGGAGGCATAGACCCCGGATGGGGGGAGGAGGTGGAGGGGGGACAGGATAGGGGTGAGGATACTGTGGAAGGAGTGGACACGACTGAGGCAAACGAAGTTGTCAACGTCACGGAATGGAGGCGGTCATACTTCTTCCTGGCCTCAGAATAAGAGAGACAATCCAAAGTTCTTCAATCTTCTTCTCCTTCTGATACGCGGGGCAGTCTAAAGATGTAGGCGAGTGGATGCCAGGACAATTAACGCACCGAGGTGGTGGGGTGCATGTATGTTCCTCACGAAGAGGACGTCCACAATCGCCACAAAGGGGCTCAGCCTCACACCATGACGACATGTGCCCAAAGCGCAACCACCGAAAGCAGCGCATAGGAGGCGGGACGTAAGGTCGCACGTCGCACCGGTAGCACATCACCTTTACCTTCTCCGGGAGAACGTCCCCCTCGAAGGCGAGGATAAAGGCCCCGGTGTCGATGCGACGGTCTTTGGGGCCGCGCTGGACTCGCCGGACGAAATGCACGCCTCGGCGCTCCAGGTTGGCCCTGAGCTCCTCATCAGATTGCAGCAGGAGGTCCCGATGAAAAATAACCCCCTGCGTCCTATTCAGTGCCAGATGCGGGACAATGGACACTGGGATGTCCCCTAGTCGGTCGCACGCCTGGAGCGCCGCCGACTGTGTGGCGGAGGTGGTCTTTATAAGAACGGACCCCAAACGCATTTTACTGAGAGCCTCTATTTCCCCGAAGATGTCCTCGATGTGCTGAACAAAGATCATGGGCTTGGAGGTGGCGAACGTCCCCCCATCGGTCCGAGAACAGACCAAATAGCGGGGGAAGTACTTCGCCCCAAGCCGGCGGGCCTGTCCTTTCTCCCAGGGAGTGGCCAAGGGGGAAAGGGCAGGAGAACTAGAACCAGAACCAGAGACAGTACCTTTCTTTTTAAAAGACTCGGCCGCAGAGCGACCTGATACATGTTTACGTTTCATCTGCGAAACGTCCGCCCCGATACCACCCACTCCGACCAGGGGCTCTCCCCACGGGCGCCACCCAGCCTCAGCAAGGGCCACCGGGCAGGATGACCGTTGCCGGGAGTCCCGATGCCCCAAGGAGACGGGCATCTACTCCTTGGCCGACGTGGGGTGGGTGCAGCTCAGGTATCGGCAGTACGATCCCTGTGTTGTCAGGGGGCTACAACCTAGAGGGTACATGACGACCCCACCACAACAGGCTGGCTACCGTGCTGGATTTCGGGTGCCATGGAAAGTCCATCATGATCGTAGGTGCAGATGGGGACGCACTATGGGTGTAACTTGTACAACCCATCAGGCGTTTAGGCCAAATTTGAGGAATAGTGGGTATGGTTACAACGCCGTTACAATGCTGAGTGCCAAGGTCGTAGTGCACGGAGGACCAGTGATACACCACGTAAGGCGTCCTTCCCCAAAAGGCTCGTACTTCTGTAGAATTTTGAAAAATGGAGGTCAAACCCCAAGGGGGACCATCACATGGAAGGCCGAAACGGTTGAAACTCCTTTTAGTCGCCTCTTACGACAGGCAGGAATACCTCGGGCCTATTCTTACCCTGGACCCGCATGGGGGGAACAGAGACGGACGGGGAATCATTCTAGAGACGTAAGTGGCGCAAATGCGAAAATCCGCCGACTTGAGCTTCTTTGACAGAAGCCAGATCACTGCAGCCCAGTGCCTGGGAGCGAACATCTCGGAAACGGCGAAGCTGGTGGGCTACTCGCCTGCTACCGTCGCGAGCACCCGTGGAAAGTGGTTGATGAATGCTGAAACCGCGATTAGGTGACGAGATGTTTGACGTCAATACCTCATCACAGAACGTAGGGATCGGAGACCTTCCCACTCTCTAAAGCACGATAGGCGACGATCTGCAGCACGTCTGACAACGGAGTATAGTGCTGCCGCAGGAGCAAGTGTTTTGGAGCACACCGTTCAACGCACAGTGTTGAACATAATGTTCTGCAGCAGAGGATCCCTACGTGTTTCCATGTTGACCCAACAGTATAGTCAATTATGATTACAGTGGGCGCGGGATCATCGGGATTGAACAACAGATAAGCGGAATCGTGTCGCCTGTTCGGATGATTTCCGTTTATTGTTAAATCAGATCGGTGGTCGTGTCCAGATCCAAGCGAACGAACATGCAGTGAGTCACGGGTCCAGGTCGGTGGTAGCAGTATTACGTTACGGGGGACATTAACCTCGGCTTCCATGGGATCTGCGGTAGGAATCCCTGCTCATTCGCTGTTGAATACTGGTTATTCTTTGTGTTTTACTGACCCTGTCAAAACATATCGACAAAACGAATATTGTACCCCACTCGTTTGGCATTGATCTATAGAATAGTCAGGTAAAATTAAACTTAATAAATCATTTTGTTTCTAACGGGAAACAAACGGACGCTTTACATCGACGCTGGGCGTCTTTTGAAAGACGTGTAGAGTAGAATTTATTTGGACTGACTATCTATACATTACGAAAACGGAATTCCAAATATCTGTCTAAATACCAAAGAAAATGCGCCCTATGTCCCACAGGAGAGAGATCAGGCATAGGTAGATGTATCACAAGCTCAAATTGTGAAGTATATCGGCCGCGTTCTTTGGAAGGATAAGCGAGTCAGGGGAACCAGGGAAAACTCACGTCTGGATGGTCGGGCGGGGATCTGAACGGCCTCTCCTCCTCCCCCCCCCCCCCCCACACACACACACACCGAATGGGAGTGCAGTGTGCCAACTACTGCACCACTTAGCTCGGTGTCTCGGTGTTCATATTCAATTTTAGTTACTAGGGGATGCCGTAACAGCGCCTAAGTACCAGAAACTATATTTTGTTTTATTTATAATCAACAGACGAATTTGCGTACTGCATATATGGAATGTGTGAAGTGAGTTTCCGCTGAACACCGAAGATCTGATATTTTTGCACTGTTGTGGAAGTATTTATTCGGCTCGTGGTCAAAATGCGTATTACGTTGATAACCATGCAAGTTTCTTTTTTATTTAAGGGACTATGAAGTGCGCGGCAAGTGAGTGACCACGCCAAAAACGTTGTGTGATGTTCAGATCCGCCTATGGTGGATGGTTAATTTGATGATGGACAGAGCTTTCTGTAAATATTCAGTCATTTCCGGATGTGGAATCCCATAAGAAGCAAAGGACCGGGAAGATCTGTGTACGCTTTCTTGTACATCGCTGGCTTAGTTCTCCTTTCATAAAGAATTATTGTGTAAGTATTTATATAAACAGCGCTTGCTCGAGAGAGCACTTGCGGTCCATTTTGAGACCGCAGATTCTTCAAAAGTTCCTTTAGCGCTGTAAACGAAACAACAACGTCAAAATACAGTGTTATTATGCTGTATTGGAGGTTATTGAGTAACGCACATCGAGGAACGTCTACTCTACTTCTGCTCACGAGAAATGTAGCAAACTATTGCGCCATGTTGGTCGTTCTTTGAGAAAGACAGGCTTGTAATTTATCTCTGTCTACAATCCGTTCAGTACTTATCACAGCGATCAGTCTCACCGCCACTTCGGCATACATTGCAGGGCATCACGCAACTTCAGCGTTATCGCGTAACGATGTGGGTAACGTATTCTGACTGTTTACTTCGCTCCGAAAAGCGGCGAACTCCACATAAAAAAATGGCCATGGGACTAGTTCGTTAGTTTTCGGCATTTGCATCTGAGACGGTTCTGCTCTCATGGTCCCTTCCTTCACACTTCTACCGAAATCTGTGACTAGAATGCACTCCAGAGTCCGGTGACTACAAGAACTGCAGGCAACCAACGGAAATACGAATTGAGAAGCAGCCCATAGTAGTGAAAGATACTGACATTACTGTTTATGAATTCGAAGCAGCCACATGCCTTTGCTAGAAACATTACGTACAAATCGTCTAGGTCTTCTCAATGGAAGTGAATCCACCAAATGACAGAGGCTTGGTGGGAAGATAAATAAATGTGCCCGGTTTCAGTAATTTATGTGTTTCAAATGATATGAATATCTTACACTGTTTGGTGTAACCTTTCATTGCAAAGTAAGAAAATTTTCGCTCTACCCTGTCTCTTGTAAGGTGTGCGCGATTAAAATTCTACCTCTTCCGCTGGCTGCGCGACGCGCCCACGGTGCTGGCCCCCTCCAGACGCGACATTTAAATCTGCAGTGTTGCGTCCCCGGCGGCCGCGCCCTCACACGGGTGCTAACGGTACAATCAGAGAAACCAGAGCCCGTTCTGGCTCTAGAGTTCCCTCACAGGCCTTGTCTGCTGTCAGCCGTGGGACGTGACGGTAGGTTCCGGTGAGTCGCTCTGCCCGACAACAAGGAGACATTGCAAACGCTTTCAGGTGCCACCGATGAAGGACGCCTTGTGAATCGGCAGAAGAGGCCAAGCTAGCTGCTTTCCTGCCGAGATGGAGGGGCAACGAGCAAAAAGGTAGTACATGTGTTGCACAGACATGGGTAGAGACCAGTGTTCTGGCCCGCCCCCACGATACGAGATATGCTACGCCCTGTCAAACACAACGTAGCTCTTCGTGTGCACCATGCGTATGCTGTCCCTTGCGAAGGCGGCAGCATCTACATATGAGGGGCATTCGAAAAGTAAAAAACTTTTTCGTACAGAAATCTTTATGTAATATAACTGAACGAAACTATAGTATACATACAATTTGATACCCAAGGTACTTTTCTACGTCATCATCGTCCACATTTAGCACTTATCGTACCGTTTTAGCAACTTTCCTATGCCTTCTGTACACTCAGTTGCCGCCAAGTTGATGAACCACTAACTAACGGCTTCTTTAAGTTCATCCACTTAAAAAATCTTTCAATTTGGGGAACAAGTGATAATCACTCGGGGCTAAGTCCGTACTCGACGGTGGATGTTGAGACGTTTCCCACTGAAACCGCTGAAGCAAGTCCTACGTCACTCCCGCTGCCTGCGGACGTGCACTACCGTGAAGGAGAAAGATTCCGCTTGTTGGCATCCCGCGCCGCTTGTTTTTAATGGCGCGGCGAAGTAGTTGAGCCGTCTGGCAGTACTTCGCTGCATTTATGGTCTCATCTCTAGTCATGTAATCGATGGGTAACACCATTGCGATCCCTAAACACCGCAGACATGAACTTTGTTGTGCTCAAAATTTTTCTTTTTTCGATTTTTTTGCGGATGGCGAATGATGCCATCCCATTGGCTGGAGCATTGTTTCTGGTGTTAGATGTCATATCCAAGTCTCATAAGCAGTGCCACTTTGATTCAAAAACTCATTACCGCCATTTTCATAGCACTGAGAAATGTCTATGTAGTTGCCATTCGTTCGGTTTCGTGTTCGTCTGGCAAAATTTGAGAAACACACCTGACGCACACTTAATAGCTTAGATCTGCACTAACAGTCTTGTACTACACCGTTCTTGAAATGGCTGGAAAGAATGAGTGCTGTCGCCTAACCGTAAGACTGCTTTGAATTTTTGTTTCAATCCCTGATTTGAGTCCGTCAGCCACAACTGAGTACCTGCCTCAGCGGCTTTCCTTCGTGAACATTTTTCCGTACGTCATTAAATATCACACAATAGTTGCGAACTGACGCTTTGTTTATTACATTACCGTAAGCCAAAGGTATGTCTAAATTTCTGTGGGTCTGACTTTTTGCCTGTTTAAAAAGCTGGTAATACTATGCAGCTCACACTTGCCGGGATCTTCAGTTTTAAATCAACCGTATTGGATCGTAGGTGCCCCCAAACTAAGGCAGGTACGTATCAAGGTCCGTGGTCGGTCGGCGGCAGAAGAAGAATGAAGAGAGGGACACGGAAGCGTATAAAAAAAAAATCTTGTTTACTTTTCGAATGACCCTGATAATCTGCACAGTTGCGGAGCGTTGTACTGAGCACAAAAGACATGTTAAGAATGGGAGCTTGACAAGTCGGCCATAGCTGAGCACTGTCTGGTGAAAGGACACAAAAGACAATTAGAGAAAAACGAGTGTGTTGTTTCATGCGTCAACGTATTGGGATTCCATTGTAAAGGAGGCGGCCGAGATTAGAACAAGCAGCAAAAATTTTAACTGAGACCCGAGTACACACTTAGTACGACCTGAGGGTCGGACTTTGGATATGGAAAGAAAGAACGACGGATGCTTGACTCTTGTAGGGAGGCGGGAGCGGCACCTCCAAACGTCGCGCCGGTCCCTCGCGCTACGTGACGTCACAGGTCCTGCGACGAACTGGAGCTGCTGCGAGCTGCACAACTCACTTTTCCGCGCACGCATCACTTCGGCCCCTCTGTTTGATGCCAAAAGCTGTGATGGTGGCCATACAAGCGAAAAACCGTGTCAGCCCGGGCAGTCAGTGGGTTTATTGCTTACTACGAAGGCGGAGATAGCCATCGAAAGCTCGAGTGTATTTTCGATATGACTGAAAACCGAGAAAATTTTATACACTCAATGTTCATACATCTGCTGGGTAAAATGCCTGTTTCGCAAATGGAATCATTCAGTTCCATTAAGCAGCTTCTGTCTCTTGTGATTATACTACCGAGATAAAATTGTTTCACATTATCAGCTCTGACGTCATCGGCTTTTATACTGGTTTTCATTTCTCTCGCAGTTTTCCTCACTACAATTACTTCTGTTTTTCGGTTTGTTGAATTTTAATTTCCGTAATTTATGAGTGGACGACTGCACTTGCAGCATTCTAATCGTTTCTTCTTCGGATTGTGCAACTCTATCGCTACGTCATCAACAAATCTGATATAGCATATTCTTCCGGTTCTTGCTTTTATTCACTTTGTCTTTTCCATCACGATCTGAACAGCTTTCTCAATTAACACGATAAGGATGGAGATAGAGGACATCGTTGTCTAATTCTTTTTCTACTCCTGGCCTCCTCCGCTACCTTATCGATGTTTATTTTCGTGCTTTGGTTCCGATACAGCAGATTAATCGTTATATCCTTGCAGTAAAATCAAATTTTTCCCCAATTCTGAAGAGCAGCTCCCAGTTCACGAAGTCAGAGGCTTTTAACTACGCCAATGAAGCCTGGAACCTGCATTTCCTACAATGTTTGTGTTTTGTTTAGAGCGCTCCAGACGGTTACTCCTAAGGTTACGTTTTTTATGTTATTGTTTCCAGCGATTTTTCACCAATAGCGCAATCGCGTGGCAGTTTCTCTCTTCGGCTATTTACGTGCAGTACATTACATTTACCTACGTTCAGGGTCAGCTGCCTGTCCCTGCACGAGCCGTCGATCCTCTGTAGGTGTTTCTGCATTTTGCTTCCCCCTTCCGGGGTTGAAACGTTCCTACATACAACAGCGCCGTCTCAACAACAGAGCTCTCAGAGCTTTCGACAGTACCCACAAGCCGGTCGCTTAACACAAATTTTTCTCGGTTTTCAAGCCGCGCCATTTCGAAAAAACACTCGAGCTTCCGATGACTCTCCCCGCCATTGACGTCAAGAGTAGATACCACTGTCGGGGCCAGTCAGTGATAAAAATGTGGACTGAAAACAGTTAAAAATACTTGAAAAACACTTAAACGTGACAGAAGATTCACGTATAGCCACAACAGAGCACCGTACACTTTCGCTAAAACTTGGAAAGGACTTGCGATGGGATAGTACACACACACACACACACACACACACACACACACACACACACAACCGTGAACAGTAATGGCTCTATATACTACTGCATTGGATACCACAGAAATTTACTTCACACCTTTCTATTTAATCCTGTTTAAGAGCAAGATACTCAGTCCTACGTGCTAGGAAGTTCTGGGTCTAGTTACAAATCTGGCCTGATACTCGAGAAGTTCATATCTTTTTGCAGTGAACGACAGTGCGGTATTGCAAAGAATGCCTTCCAGAAGTTAAGGGTCACGGCATCAACCTGGGCGCCTATGTCGAAGAGGATCTCGATTCCATCGACGAACAGAGGAAGCAATGTTTTGCAAGATCTCTTTTTACAGAATCCATGTAGTTTTTTATAGACACATCTAGGTCTGAAGAAACCTCATAATAGGATGTCCCAGAACTCTACTACATGAAGGCCTGTCATTATTTGCATCAGTTCGATGAGGCTTCTTGAAAGCGGGACTAACTATTTCCTCCTCTTCTCCCTCCCTCCCCCGCTCCCAATTGGTTAGCGCTTTCAAGGTTCCAGCGACCTACAATACGCCACTGCTAGGGGCGGTGGGGGGGGGGGGGGGGAGACAAGTTGTTTCGCATAGTGTTTCCAGAATCTTACATGTGTGTGATCGGGTCCAGATGGCTTTCCACTATGCAGAGACTGTAGTTGACTGGAGAAGATTTACTGCCTACTTTCATTTCTAGACGACAGTTGAGGACATGGTGACAGCAACGACGGATGCGTCGCTGTACGTACTGGTGACGCGAGAGTTTTCGTCAGAGGACAAACGTGGACGTGGCGCCAGCGCAGAAAAACCTAGCAATGCTGATAGCTGGCGACAGCGACGAGCAGGCAGACGCGAGCCAAGGCCGCCTGGGCGGGCTTATCGCGCCGAGGCAAAGCGCAAACCGGCCACAGCGCTCCGCGGTTTGGCTTGACTGTCAGCACGCGAGTCGCCCAAGAGGCGTCCAATTGGAATACTTGCACCAGGGAATTAGTACTACTGGACCACCACATTACTGGACTTGTCCTCCCGTGGCCGTTATCGGAAACACGTAGTGACGTTACAGTGAACCGTTACAGTTGTGGCGAAGGAAAACGTATGGCACTGTGAATGTTTTCAGATCAGTCGTGGGTATACAATCAAGTGGTTCAGCGTGTCCTCATGAAATATTCCGGAAAAAAAGGGGAAAAAATCTACACTAAACCGACGGAAGCGCCCAAGTGCTACCGTGTTAAGCGTCCTGCACACGGTCTCGTCTGGCGGCAGATGAAGACAGAGCTTTACAAAAATTTGAGAGTACATATAGGTGATGAAAGCTTGAAATGGAAAATTCGGTATAATTGAACTGCTGAAACACCGGAGTTAAGCACCTTGTAAGCCTCGTATAATTTTCATCATTTCATGTTCTTCAGCTGAATAACGTATAGCACAGAAGGATGTTATGTTCCCTGCATGTGTTGATGGCTGTGCTTGTACCGAGCAGGCGGCCAAGTCTTACAGCGTGCTCGTCGTGATCCAAAATGTCCGATTACCGTTATGTAGTACCATTACGTATTTCCGAGTCATGGTAACGGCACATTTCTGCCATTTTGTGAGAATTAGTTAAGGAGACTGTTGGTGAACTTTCAGTCGGCTAAAGACTCCATTTGTTACGAAAACAGTTGTGGCGTAATTAATCTACCTGAAAAACCAGCTGTGATATCTTCTCCAACGTTTACTGTGTATAGTTACTAGTTTTAGAGGGAAAAAAAAATCAACATCTTAACATCTTAACACCTTGCAAATTTCCACTTAATGTCTTACAGCTTTTTCGGAGGGGTCGGGGTGGGGGGGGGGGGGGTGGGAGGGACTATGATTGATTGATTAATAGAGAGGGGTATGGGACCAAACGGCGAGAGTCATCAGTCCGGCGACTCCAAAGCGAGTTACAGGCAAAAGAGGGTCTGAGAAAAGTGGACCGATTCTGTCAGGGGAGACAAATTATAAAATAATGAATATTAAACACACACACACACACACACACACACACACACACACACAGTGAAAGCATAACAGCTGAGACCAAATCTAAAAACTGGAAAAAAGGAGGGGAGGCGGTCAAGAGGAACAGACCGTGAAGACTGCAAAAGAACTCCCAATCACAACCAACCCGCCCCTGTTACAAAACTAAAGGAGAACGTTATATCTGGAAATAATAACCACTTTCACGGAGGAAACCGAGGACCAGGTCAACCATCCGTGGATCCTCTCCTAGTATTAAATTTAAGGAAGCAGGAAGACTATACATAACATGAAGGGCCAAAAGAAGGGGACATGGCTCTGAGCACAATGGGACTTAACATCTGAGGTCGTCAGTCCCCTAGACTTAGAACTACTTAAACCTAACTAACCTAAGGACATAACACACAGCCATGCCGGAGGCAGGATTCAAACCTGTGACCGCAGCAGCAGCGCGGTTCCAGACTGAAGCGCCTAGAACCGCTCTGCCACAGCGGCCGTAGCAGGGTGGAATGGGGCTACAGTGGGGAAGGGAGAGGTAAAGGAAGGGGTGGGGGGAAGGTATCCACACCGTAGATGCCAGGGTGGAAGTTCTTACGCATTGTTGTTGTTGTTGTGGTCTTCACTAAAAACAGGACATTCTGAAGTGCAGGTCAGACCTCAATTGGGGACCGAAATGCCAGAAGGGTAAAAGAACAGACAAAAGGAACAAAATTGCAACCAATACAGGAAATCAGGTGGACCGCCAGGTCGACATAAATCAGAACACCGAGAGGGGGAAAGGAGGTGCACGGTGGGGGGGATAAGAGCGGGCACTGTGGGGAGGGGGGGAGGAAGGGGCACTGTGGGGAGGGGGGAGGAGGCGGCACGGTGGTGGGGGGGCAGGAGCGGGCACGGTGGTGGGGGAGCGGGCAGTGTGCTGGGGGGGGGGGCTGGAGCGGGCAGTGTGCTGGGGGGGGGCTGGAGCGGGCACGGTGGCGGTGGGGGGGGAAGGAGCGGGCACGGTGGCGGTGGGGGGGGAAGGAGCGGGCACGGTGGCGGTGGGGGGGGAAGGAGCGGGCACGGTGGCGGTGGGGGGGGAAGGAGCGGGCACGGTGGCGGTGGGGGGGGGAAGGAGCGGGCACGGTGGCGGTGGGGGGGGGGAAGGAGCGGGCACGGTGGCGGTGGGGGGGGGAAGGAGCGGGCACGGTGGCGGTGGGGGGGGGGAAGGAGCGGGCACGGTGGCGGTGGGGGGGGGGAAGGAGCGGGCACGGTGGCGGTGGGGGGGGGGGGAAGGAGCGGGCACGGTGGCGGTGGGGGGGGGGGGGAAGGAGCGGGCACGGTGGCGGTGGGGGGGGGGGGGGAAGGAGCGGGCACGGTGGCGGTGGGGGGGGGAAGGAGCGGGCACTGTGGGGAGGGGGAAAGGAGGTACACGGTTAGGGGGGAGGAGGGAGCACGGTGGTGGGGGGGGAACGAGCGCGCACGGTGGTGGGGGGGGAACGAGCGCGCACGGTGGTGGGGGGGGAACGAGCGCGCACGGTGGTGGGGGGGGAACGAGCGCGCACGGTGGTGGGGGGGGAACGAGCGCGCACGGTGGTGGGGGGGGAACGAGCGCGCACGGTGGTGGGGGGGGAACGAGCGCGCACGGTGGTGGGGGGGGAACGAGCGCGCACGGTGGTGGGGGGGGAACGAGCGCGCACGGTGGTGGGGGGGAACGAGCGGGCACGGTGGTGGGGGGGAACGAGCGGGCACGGTGGTGGGGGGGAACGAGCGGGCACGGTGGTGGGGGGGAACGGAGCGGGCACGGTGGTGGGGGGGGAAGGAGCGGGCACGGTGGTGGGGGGGGAAGGAGCGGGCACGGTGGTGGGGGGGAAGGAGCGGGCACGGTGGTGGGGGGGAAGGAGCGGGCACGGTGGTGGGGGGGAAGGAGCGGGCACGGTGGTGGGGGGGAAGGAGCGGGCACGGTGGTGGGGGGGAAGGAGCGGGCACGGTGGTAGGGGGGAAGGAGCGGGCACGGTGGTAGGGGGGAAGGAGCGGGCACGGTGGTAGGGGGGAAGGAGCGGGCACGGTGGTAGGGGGGAAGGAGCGGGCACGGTGGTAGGGGGGAAGGAGCGGGCACGGTGGTAGGGGGGAAGGAGCGGGCACGGTGGTAGGGGGGAAGGAGCGGGCACGGTGGTAGGGGGGAAGGAGCGGGCACGGTGGTAGGGGGGAAGGAGCGGGCACGGTGGTAGGGGGGAAGGAGCGGGCACGGTGGTAGGGGGGAAGGAGCGGGCACGGTGGTAGGGGGGAAGGAGCGGGCACGGTGGTAGGGGGGAAGGAGCGGGCACGGTGGTAGGGGGGAAGGAGCGGGCACGGTGGTAGGGGGGAAGGAGCGGGCACGGTGGTAGGGGGGAAGGAGCGGGCACGGTGGTAGGGGGGAAGGAGCGGGCACGGTGGTAGGGGGGAAGGAGCGGGCACGGTGGTAGGGGGGAAGGAGCGGGCACGGTGGTAGGGGGGAAGGAGCGGGCACGGTGGTAGGGGGGAAGGAGCGGGCACGGTGGTAGGGGGGAAGGAGCGGGCACGGTGGTAGGGGGGAAGGAGCGGGCACGGTGGTAGGGGGGAAGGAGCGGGCACGGTGGTAGGGGGGAAGGAGCGGGCACGGTGGTAGGGGGGAAGGAGCGGGCACGGTGGTAGGGGGGAAGGAGCGGGCACGGTGGTAGGGGGGAAGGAGCGGGCACGGTGGTAGGGGGGAAGGAGCGGGCACGGTGGTAGGGGGGAAGGAGCGGGCACGGTGGTAGGGGGGAAGGAGCGGGCACGGTGGTAGGGGGGAAGGAGCGGGCACGGTGGTAGGGGGGAAGGAGCGGGCACGGTGGTAGGGGGGAAGGAGCGGGCACGGTGGTAGGGGGGAAGGAGCGGGCACGGTGGTAGGGGGGAAGGAGCGGGCACGGTGGTAGGGGGGAAGGAGCGGGCACGGTGGTAGGGGGGAAGGAGCGGGCACGGTGGTAGGGGGGAAGGAGCGGGCACGGTGGTAGGGGGGAAGGAGCGGGCACGGTGGTAGGGGGGAAGGAGCGGGCACGGTGGTAGGGGGGAAGGAGCGGGCACGGTGGTAGGGGGGAAGGAGCGGGCACGGTGGTAGGGGGGAAGGAGCGGGCACGGTGGTAGGGGGGAAGGAGCGGGCACGGTGGTAGGGGGGAAGGAGCGGGCACGGTGGTAGGGGGGAAGGAGCGGGCACGGTGGTAGGGGGGAAGGAGCGGGCACGGTGGTAGGGGGGAAGGAGCGGGCACGGTGGTAGGGGGGAAGGAGCGGGCACGGTAGGGGGGAAGGAGCGGGCACGGTAGGGGGGAAGGAGCGGGCACGGTAGGGGGGAAGGAGCGGGCACGGTAGGGGGGAAGGAGCGGGCACGGTAGGGGGGAAGGAGCGGGCACGGTAGGGGGGAAGGAGCGGGCACGGTAGGGGGGAAGGAGCGGGCACGGTAGGGGGGAAGGAGCGGGCACGGTAGGGGGGAAGGAGCGGGCACGGTAGGGGGGAAGGAGCGGGCACGGTAGGGGGGAAGGAGCGGGCACGGTAGGGGGGAAGGAGCGGGCACGGTAGGGGGGAAGGAGCGGGCACGGTAGGGGGGAAGGAGCGGGCACGGTAGGGGGGAAGGAGCGGGCACGGTAGGGGGGAAGGAGCGGGCACGGTAGGGGGGAAGGAGCGGGCACGGTAGGGGGGAAGGAGCGGGCACGGTAGGGGGGAAGGAGCGGGCACGGTAGGGGGGAAGGAGCGGGCACGGTAGGGGGGAAGGAGCGGGCACGGTAGGGGGGAAGGAGCGGGCACGGTAGGGGGGAAGGAGCGGGCACGGTAGGGGGGAAGGAGCGGGCACGGGGAAAGGGAGGGGGGAGGAAATGCAGCCAGGGAATGAAGAATGGGCCGCAATAGCTTGGGGCCTCATGCACGAACTTACGAAAGAACCGAGAGAGGGGGGGTGGGTGGGAGAGGGGGCGACGATGACTTCTGTTTTTTCGCCGGACGTTCAGAATACGCACACTGGCTACAGAAAAATCATCCTACATGAGCCACTGCAGTTTAAGAAAGATACGTATGTCCATAGCTGCAAAACTAAGAGAAAAAAATTATTACGCTTCATCGAATTTGTCAGTGGCTCGAAGTTGATATGTAACAACAAAAGGCTTCTCATTTGACCAACAGTGTAAAATATCTGACCAGTATGAAAGCAAATTTTAATCTGCTGCGAAATAGTTTTTTCTGGAACACTTACTATTTCACAGACGAATAACAAACCTGCTAACACATGTAAAAAACAGTTTTAAAGGTAACACTAGATACGAGAATATAATTGCTGGTCATGAATTATATTGTCACTCTTGTCATAGTTGACGTGCAGCTTAATTACCAGTTAGTGATTAGAAAATGAGTCATTCTTAAAGCGAACTTTGCGCAGCCCTTGTGGTAATACAAATGCTGTTAAAGAAACCACCTCATGTTCGAAAAGATGTGACCTAAAGAGAGATTAATAAAACGCAAAGAAGTTTTACACATTCACACTGGCTAGGGGGTTTTAACATCCAACCGACCACAAGGTCATTAGAAAAATGGCTCTGAGCACTATGTGACTTAACATCTGTGGTCATCAGTCCCCTAGAACTTAGAACTACTTAAACCTAACTAACCTAAGGACATCACACACATCCATGCCCGAGGCAGGATTCGAACCTGCGACTGTAGCAGTCGCGCGGTTCCAGACTGAGCGCCTAGAACCGCGAGACCACCTCGGCCGGCAGGTCATTAGAAACTGACAAGGGGACCTCCCTATCGCATCCCCCCCCCCCCCTCAGATTTAGTTGTAAGTTGGCACAGTAGATAGGCCTTGAAAAACTGAACACAGATCAATCGAGAAAACAGGAAGAAGTTGTGTGGAACTATGAAGGAATAAGCAAATTATACAAACTGAGTAGTCCATGTGCAAGATAGGCAACATCAAGGAGTGTGTGAGCCGAGGAGTGCCGTGGTCCCGTGGTTTAGTGAGCAGCTGCGGAACCAGAGGTCCTTCGTTCAAGTCTTCCCTCGAGTGAAAATTTTACTTTATTTATTTTCGCAAAGTTATGATCTGTCCGTTCGTTCATTGACGTCTCTGTTCACTGTAATAAGTTTAGTGTCTGTGCTTTGCGACCGCACCGCAAAAGCGTGCGACCGTGCGATTAGTAGACGCTTTTGCGGTGCGGTCGCAAAGCACAGACACTAAACTTATTACAGTGAACAGAGACGTCAATGAACGAACGGACAGATCATAACTTTGCGAAAATAAATAAAGTAAAATTTTCACTCGAGGTAAAACTTGAACCAAGGACCTCTCGTTCCGCAGCTGCTCACGCTAACCACGGGACCATGGCGTTCCTCAGCTCATACTGTCCTTGATGTTGCGTATCTTGCACATGGACTACTCAGTTTGTATATTTTGCTTATTTTTTCATAGTTCCACACAACTTCTTACTGTTTTCTCGATTGATCTGTGTTCAGTTTTTCAAGGCCTATTCACTGTGCCAACTTAGAACTAAATCTGAGGGGGGGTGCGATTGGGAGGTTCCCTTGTGAGTACAAGCTCTCACTGGAGGGATACCAGCTGGAATTTTCTTATAAACTAACGGCCCAGAAATTTCCTTAAGCGATGCAAGAACCCAAATCTGGATGGTCAGCCATCTTCACGAATCCGAGGCAAGTGTCACTTAGTGCGCCACCCCGCGCGGTCTTTATTAAAATTAATGAAAGATTCTTGTTTTTCCAATTTTCTGAAAAATGACTGCGACATTTGTAGCATGTTATTTCGTTTAGTGACAGCTGATTACGAAGCCGAACTGTATTTAGAGTAAAGTGGTTAGTACTGAATTATGACTTCTTGTTACTTCAAGGTATTTGCCTGCTACAAGAGACTACACACACACACACACACACACACACACACACACACACACAAAATAGGCGAATGTCCGACACTGATTTCTCCAGTTACAATCAGAAATAAACACTGAAATAGTGAATATACATTCCTAGTGCTGAAGAACTATCAAGGCGACCAAGTCTACTCGCCATTCAGTCCATATCTGTGATATATCCATGTCTTGTCCAGAAATGAAAATGACAGGTGTAAGAATTCCAGATGGCCGAAACAAAAATTGCATTTTTGGCGCGGATCGGGCAAGACTTGAACCATTTATGTTAGCATAGCTTGCAGGCACCAGTTAGTACAGCGGAAGTAGTGCAGAACGGTAATCCGAGGGTCGCGGTTTAGAGTACATGTGGATGAATCAATTTCCTTTTTATTTTCTTTTTGTACTTACCGAAAATAAAATGAAAAAATGGTCAACGTGTTATTAATATTTTCATAAAAGGCACGAAAAGAGAAGGCAGAGGAAAATGAAGTATCGCAAATAAATTTTGAGGAAGGGGTTGAAAGGCGTTCATGACAACTTCGTCTACAGAAAAAAGTAGTGTTAGTGTGTAGTTGATGATTTACACGTGCTGGATTGATATTCGTAGCTTGAACAGGGAATGAATCAATTTCCTCAGCATCTTGCGCACGTTGTGAAGGCCGCAGCTTTATAATCACCTGGTTGTTTTAAAGTTTCGGAAGAAAAATTAACTTGGTTTAGTTTCATGAAAAGTTCTCTCTTATCGCACAGCTTGGCAGAAAACCAGTCCAAATATTGGCGAAAACAGCTGGTGACGTTCAATGGAATGTATCTTGATGCAGTCTTCTCTTAAGATTTCTACTTCTCTCTCGATGAAACAAATGCAATTTAAAATCTTTTTAATCAAATTCTTCAGATGACTATAAAAGTTACATCGTAGGGATCGATTACCGGAATGCATTCCGAGGAAATTACTTGAGTACTGCATGATAGAATCCTCCTCCATCTCGAAAAATCTCGCATAATTGTTCATTTGTTTGTCCTCACCACGAGTCAATTAACACAGGAAATTTGTTGTCCTCCACGTGGGACTTCATCACAGTCTTTTTTGTGTACCAGGATGATGTAAGTTTACCAGATGTTGATTGAGTAATGGAGAGTTTCCTCCACTGAAGCGCCGAAGAAACTGGTAGAGACATGCGTATTCAAATACAGAGATACGTAAACAGGGAGAATACGGCGCTGCGGTCGGCAACGCCTACATAAGACAAGTGTCTGGCGCAGTTGTTAGATCGGTTACAGCTGCTTCAATGGCAGGTTATCAAGGTTTTAAGTGAGTTTGAATGTAGTGTTATAGTCGGCGCACGAGCAATGGATACCGATTAAGTGGGGTTTTCCCGTACGACCATTTCATGAGTGAACATCATGAATTCGGTAAAACATCAAATCTCCGACGTCGTTGCGGTTGGAAAAGGGTCCTGCAAGAACGGGACTAAAGAAGATTGAAGATAATCTTTCAACGTGACAGAAGTGCAACGCTTCCAAAAATTGCTGCAGATTTCAATGCTAGACCATCAACAGGTGTCAGCGTGCGGATCATTCAACGAAACAACATCGATATGGGCTTTCGGAGCCGAAGGCCCTCTCGTGTACCCTTGATGACTGCACGACACAAAGCTTCACGCCTCGCCTGGGCCCGTCAACACACAATGGACTATTTATGACTGGAAACATGTTGCCTGGTCGATATGTATTGAGCGGATGGACGTGTACGGGTATGGAGACAACCTCATGAATCCATGGACCCTGCATGTCGGTAGGGGACTGTTCAAGCTGGTGGAGGCTCTGTAATGAAGCAGGGTGTGTGAACTTTAAGTGATATGGGACCGCTGAAACGTCTAGATACGACTCTGGCAGGTAACACGTACGTAAGCATCATGTCTGATGACCTGCATCCATTCATGCCCATTGTACATTCCGACGCACTTTGGCAATGCCAGCAGGGCAATGCGACACCCCACACGTCCTGAATTGTTACCGAGTGGTTCCAGAGACACACTTCTCAGTTGAAGCACTTCCGCTGGCCACCAAACTCCCCAGAGATGAACATTATTGAGCATATCTAAGATGCGTTGCAGTGTTCTGTTCAGAAGAGATCTCCACCCCGTCGTGCGCTTTCGGATTTATGGACAGCCCTCCAGGATTCATGGTCTCAATTCCCTCCAGCAATACTTTAATCATTAACAGAGTCCATGTCACGTTGTGTTGCGGCACTTTTGCGTGCTCGCGGGGGCCCTACATTGTGTTAGGCAGGTGTACCAGTTTCTTTAGCTCTTCTGTGTGTATTTTGTCGCGTACTCATCCACCGCATTTTCAATCTACGGTCCAAAACAATCTGTGTTCTCCTGTAGGCACAAGTAGACTGTTGGCAATAATTTTCCTGAAAGGGTTGTAGTATTATGCGCTGTATACAAGTGGGTTACTTTGTTCGTATTCTGTCGTTTCACGAGAATTGCTTTAGTGCTACTATGCTCCAGGGTTCGGTGTAGGTCGATTGGGACTGGAAACCATGAAAGAGAACATACGAGTTTAAATATTTTACTATACGTGACATTAAAGAAGAGTATTTCGATTGGTGTCGACGAATGATAGTTCTCCACTTATCTGTCTGATGAGACATTTTAAGTACATTCCCTCCTTGGGGAGTTATTTGCAGACTCCCTGAGAAAGCCTTTCTTGTAAATTTGCAATCCACAATTTTTTTCTTTTCCTTTTCGTTTCATGGATTTAACGAAAATATTAGTACGTACAATGTATTGAGCATTATTTCGGTTTATTTGCAGTGCAAGTAATAAAAAAAGAAAATAAAGAAACATTTATTTCCCACGAAGGACTCCAAAGTACGGTCCTTGGATTATCGTCATCTACTGTTTCCGCTGCGCCAAGTGCTTCCTAGAAACCACGGTAACGTAAATGGGTCCGCAACAAGGCGGCAACTTTTTGCTGTAGCTCTCACTTCCATCACTTTCTCTTCAGGTCGAGACCTGCAGTTACCGTAAATTTGGACGAAATCCGTGATGACGAACAGGCGGGGTCCCCTTGTCAATACAAGTAAGGAATAACACACTGCACAGTCTCCGTCTGGCGTCACGCAGTGTTTCTTGTCCATGTTGATAAGCTTTATGTTCATTGAGTGACAGCATCGCAACTACAATAAATTACAGCTGAAGAAGTTATGGGGATTATTAATGAAGGAATTGCCTCACGAGGAAGGCTACGATCCTCCAGGATTTTAGTTCACTCCTTATCCACTGGACCATATCGCTCAATACGGGCTATTTTATTTTTTTCGCTCCGACCGCAACACTTGCGAACTTCACAAAATAATGACTATTCTAACTAGATATCATGTAGAATTCTGAAAGGCCCGTACTTTTTATTATGATGGAGTCACACGTACCCTCATCGGCAATGTATGAACGAGAAAGCTGGCTTACTTTACCTTCCTCATAGGCAGGAGTGGAGGACACAACACTGCTGTAGAAGTTCTTACCTGAAATAGAAAGAAAATTTATCAGTTTCACATGCAAAACACTGCTGCAGCTTGTAGACAATTTCCTAACCACACACTAAGAGATTCAAGAGCGCCTTGCCGTGTTTGCACGAACAGAATGTAATACAGACACAGAAATAATGTGCAACTCGTTTAAAATTTATAGACCACGTTAACAAGTACGACCAAAAGACACAAACCGTATTAATACCTTTTTTGACCACACTAGACACAGGCTTGGGGTTACGCTTCTACTGTTAGCGCTATACGCTGAATTGCCTATGATGTATCTTGAAACGTCGTGTGGCGAGGGTCTCCCGTAGGGTAGACGGGTCACCTGGTGCAAGTCTTTTCAGCTGACGCAACTTCGGCGACTTGCGTGTCGATGAGGATGACATGACCATGAGGACAACACAACACCCACTCCCACAGCGGAAAAATCTCCGACCCAGCCGGGCCCCGCGCATGGAATTCTGCAGCACTGACCACTCAGCTATCGAGGCGGACATGATGTATCATGAGAAACAGTAAATATTTTAGGTGCTGATAGAATCAACAACTAATTCGAATAAAATATTCCATGAACATGAGACCAACTTTCCTTGATTCCAGACATACAGCTGGTTACACAGGTAAGTTTCCTTTACGAGTGTTTAGACACCACTTGCTCTGGGTTTATTTATCGATATTTTTGAAGTGCAATTAGTGAAGCTGTGCATGAGTCCACTTTTAATTTTTTAACTGCAACTGATTTATCTTGTCAAATTCTTCATCATCATCATTTAAGCATGTTGCATGTATTTGTATTTGCTAATGCTGACTATGCCGATATGGTATTTGTGTATTTATTTTGCAATGCAGAACAGTGTTGTAGCTTGTAGACAATTTCCTAACTACAGAGTACCAGGTTTACTAGCGTTTACCCGTGTTTACACCAAATGCAGTGCCCATCAGTTGCATCTCACATGAACGAACAAATGAACTGAGTGTAGATGATGTAGAAGACATTCAGATGATATAACTTAGTCCTTCAAGAAGCACACGCAACATTCTGCATCTATTTGTATTTCAAATACAGGAATACGGCGGACTTAAAGGTATATATACGGCCTCTCTCCTTGCCATTTGCAGCCGATTTCACACATTCGAGAAGCAGATCAAATAGAAGAATGGAAGTCTGTCACTGGCTAATTGCAAATCATTGAGTAATCCCATCAATGCTATTTAGTGATGAATTTCAATAGAATTCTGACTCACATCTGTTGTCCAGCGCAAACCCATGTACCTTCGTGGAGACGTGTTACAGAACGCTTCCCTGTAATTGTGTGGTATTTTATGATAACCTGTTGACGGAGCATATTGCGTTACCATACCATCTTCCAAGGCCTCGTGATCCCGGCTCTCTTGAAAACTAGAATCTAGCATTGTTGGAAGAGGTTTCTTTGGCAACAGGGATGGGTATGATCATCCAGCATGTCGGGAACCCTACGCATTCTAGTCGTCGCGTGACGTTATCTGAAACTAACTTATCACAGATGACGTAACGGCAGAAATTATCACGTTTCTTTTCCACCATACTCCCCGGACTTCACTTACCCCTTTAGGTTTTTCCTGTGGGGATGGTTGAATGCTTATGTCTACAAAGAAAAAGTGAACACAAGAGACATTTTTGATCGTTTGGATTATGAATACTTTGCCCCCACAGAATAACGCCAAGACGACTTCACAAGGGGACCACGTGTTTAGAAAAACATCATTTCCGGCACGGGTCGGTTGAGGCATGAGCCGTTTAGTTTCGAAACAGCCGTTGGAGTTGCGGACAGAGCACAATATGATAATCCGAGCGTTTTGGGGTCGAGTCCCTATGCTGAAACTTTTGATTTTACACTGTAAATAAACCGAAATAATGGTAAATATATTCTATTTTAAATTCTGATGAAAGGAAAGGCTATGGCAAATTTGAGGTGGCAAATTTGAGGTAGCAAATTTCAAAGAAGGTATTTTAAGGCCCACACACGAGCTTCGTATAGAAAAATTATATACTTTTATTATTTTACAGTTTACGATTTACACATTCTAGGGTAATATTTACCGTGAAAACAGAGGAAGCAGTTATGTTCTCGGCATGTTGCACACTTTATAAACGCAGCGTTTCTACGATTACCAGGTTGTTTTAAAATAACTATACACAAACCAACTTGCTTCACATTCTTTCTCTCATCGCACAGCTTGGCAGCAACGCATTAACGCAGTAACGCATTATTTCGTCAAATATTGGATGACTAGCTGGCGATGTACAATGGAAAGGATCTTGATGTAGTCTTCTCGGGACGCGATTTCTTCTTCTCTTTTGACGAGTTAAGAGCAGTTTTTTAGTCAAATTCTTTGGTTGGTGAAAAATACGACATCGCAGTTTTGCAGTAGAGGAGTGCGTTTAGGGAAGCGGGGGCCGGGGAACATCACTTTAATACTGCACGCCGGCGATAATTTATCTCGGAAACTCGTGTAACTGAGGATTTGTCACCCCACGAGTCAAGTAACAGAAAGAATTTGCTGCTCTGTACATATTGTTTCATCGCGTCAAATACATCATTTTGAGCATTACCTCTGTTTACTTGGAATGTAAGTAACGTAAAGACTAAAAATGAAGAAAAAAAACTTCTTTATAGGGACTCGATCCGACGACCTTCGGATTTCGTTTCTGTGCTCCTTCTGCTGCGCCAACCTCTGCCTGGAAACTACGGTAGCATAAATGGTTCATGCTTCGCCAGACCTGCGCTAAAAGTTCTATTTTTTTCTGAACTCTTGTTCATCTGTAGCTCCGACTTCAGTCATTTTCATTTCTGACAGAGCACTACACATACCAAAATCTGGATAAAACCAATGGTAACGAATAAGTGCGGTCCTCTTGTCAGATGGGCAACACGTGCAGTTTCCAAGATCATTTATCAGCGGATTGAAATAGAGGTAGTATTTATAAAATCAACTGTGAACCTTATCAACTGACTTTGCTGAACGTCTCCTGTTACTATTTGTTTGAATTATATTGTAACAGCTCCATCGCTATCTGCGCCGATAGCTGAGTGGTCAGCGCGACGGACTGTCATGCCCAGGGGCCCGGGTCGGAGATTTTCTCCGCTGAGGGACTGAGTGTTGTGTTGTCTCTATGATCATCATCTCATCCCCATCGACACGAAAGTCGCCGGAGTGGCATCAACTCAAAAGACTTGCACCAAGCGACCGTCTACCCAACGGGAGGCCCTAACCACACGACATTTCCATTTCCAGCTTCATCTCTAACCAACAGAAATTGGATGTGTGTTGTATGGAATATGTTATTCCGATTACTGTACACTATCAGCTCTTAAAATATTTACTGTCCCTCCTGAAACACACTGTACATAAAACTAAACTCTTCCGTTTATGTCCAATACTATATTTATAACCACACAACCTGAAGCACTACTAGCAAGTAAGTGTTGGAAACAAAATTGGATATTTACTTTCTTTAAAACTAAAGTTCGTCCGAACAGGCTCGGAAGGTCCAACGTTACTGATCTGACGGGAACAAGTTTTACCAGTGCGGCAAACCGTTGACATTTACTTTGTTTAGCCTGAGCTAATCTGTTACGCAGCTTTCTTTTTATTTTTTGGCCATTGAAGTCCTATTACCTGCGGACAGTGAGTGGTCATATGTCAAACCATGTCACGATGCCATTGATAATCAGATCATTTATAACATAAACGTGTTTTGTGTTTCTTATGCTTCGGTCATTTAAGTTTCAGGATGTAGCCTACTCCACTCGAAAGGGAAGGACGCCCATATCTTTGTGTGCAAATTGTGGCAATGAATTAATTACACCAGATCGAACAGCGCCTCGGTTTGATGCAAATGCAGAAATACTATTTCAATAACTTCATCCACTATACTGGAAACGACAGCATTGTGAAGCAAATCGAGTCTGCTGCGAGGGCTGTTCAATAAAGAATGATTTTTTTTTTACATCATACCTTTACTCATTCTCAGTTTTGATGGTCCTTCTCAAAGTAGCCTCCCATGAATGCGATGCACTTGTTCCAGCGTTTCTGCCATTCTTCAGATACATCCCAGAAACCACTTTTTGAGGGGTCCTTCAAATCGCCTCCGCAGACTTCACCATTACTTCTGATGATTGATAATGCCTCCCACGGAGACGTTTCTTCATGTTGTTTTTGATGTCTTAAGTCCGGAGACTGGTTTGATGCAGCTCTCCAGGCTACTCTATCCTGTGCAAGCTGCTTCATCTCCCAGTGCCTACTGCAACCTACATCTTTCTGAATCTGTTTAGTGTAGTCATCCTTGGTCTCCCTGAAGAAAGTCACATGGGGCTAAATCCGGACTATCGGGAGGGTGAGGGCTGCCCTTCACGTTGATTTTTGCAAGATATTCAGCAACAACATTGGCAATATGCGGCAGCGCATTATCGTGGTGCATCATCCAGCCTGCTCCACGGAAATGTGGTCTTTTGCGCCCGATATGGACTTGCAATTTTTCAGGACATCCATGTAGTTTTGTGCACTTATTGATGCGTGTGCAGGTACAACACACTGATAAAGCACTTCAAGAATATCAAAGAATGAGATGACCATAACTTTCCTAGCAGAAGCAACCGCTTCTGCTTTTTCGGGGGTTGGTGAAGGAGATTTCCACACTGAGCTTTGCTTTTTGCTCTCCAGGATCGAAATGATGTAGTGATTACATTTGAAAGAAACTCAGGATATTCCTCTAACATCAACTTTAGCTGCATGCAGACCTGCACGTGAGTGTCCTGTTGTTCGGGAATCAACAGTCTTGGAACCCATCGCGCACAAACACATGCCATGAGTGATTTTTCTGTCACCAACCTGTGAAATGTTCAGTATTTCAGAAAGTGAGCGTAAGGTGATTCGTCGATCCTCTCTCACAATGACAGCAGCAGTGTTGATATTTTCTTCCTTAAGAGCAGTGACTGGAGCACTGGGTCCACCTTCCTGTAAAATTGATTGTCGCCCCTCCTTAAATATTTTAAACCACCTTCGAGCTGTGCTGTAGGGAAAAAAACTCTCCATAGACCTCCTGTAACACTGTATAGGCCTCAGCTAAAGATTTGTTGAGACGAAAGCGGAATTTCAAAGCAGCATATTGTTCCTCGCGTGTTACCTCGATTGCAGCGTTACTGATCATGTCTGACCTTGCCTGCCTCTCACAGGCGGGAAGCAGGAGTCCCAACAACGAAACTACTGCGGCGTGTTTCTTGCACATTAAGCTAACAGAATATCTAAAGACTGAATTTTAGCGCGAGAAATTATGACCAAAAAAAGAAATGATCGTTCTTTATTGAACAGCCCTTGTATTAATGTTTTAAATATTTAATATTAAAAACTTTACTACTGCTACGTCAGCTTCCCTAGATGTTTCATACTAGTTGTGTGACACTTCTGGATGGTCAAATGTAACTGTTTGGTGTCCCAACCGCGTCACAGAACTTGCTCTCCTCTATTATTCTTTCTGAAGAGTTGACTTCTTGTCTCAACAACAATGAGTCAGACTATGTTTTAAGTTCTTTGTCGAATTTCTGATACGTCTGCGATTCGTTCCTCTCCCTCCCAAAAAAATTCTTTATAATAACCAACGATATACACCGATCACAAGAAATCTAACGTCTTGAGCGTCATCTTGAGCATCACTGTACCTTTTGTCCTGCTGTTTAAATGTTAAGAGCCTGTCTATGCTATAGAAACAGATCTTAACGTGCACTTGGTATGTAAAAGTTATCTGTCATTCCGTAGGTCGTATATAAAACTGAAACCTAATTCAGGATTTTTTAGCCCACTGCACCTATCAATAGTGTTCCTTGTTTACAGTAAGGACTTTCGTGTTGTGCAGCCTACGAAAAGAGGACTAAAAACTATCGTCGCGGAAATATACGGCCTTCGGAAACGACCCTGAATGACATTTATCAGCAGAGCACTGTCATGTTCTTGTGTGAGCGTGTGCAACTAGTTTTACAATTGCGCCGACATTCAGTTATGAGACTTAAATTACGCCAAGCACCGTTCAGTGAAAGAAAGAAAGACAGGCATTCTGGCCATTGTCTTGATCATCCAAGTCGGACGACTATCACTTCGAAATGAATGGTGGAGGAAACCGGCCGTTATCGCGCTGATAGAACTAACCTGACACTTGGTGTATGTGAACTAAGGAAACCACCAAAAAATTACGGCAGAACAAGGTTTCGTGCTGTGTCCTTAGAGTCCCGTCATCGGTGTGGAGTACACACTGCCTTATAATTAGATTTAGATATTATTCACATACGCGCTCCAACATCAACTTTGATTTTTTTTTTTGTCTTAGAATTACAGAATTAATTGAGAACAGTAACCGAGCTTTCAGTATAAATCTGGTTAGACAGCTGGGGTCTCTACCTGCACCATGTTTGTAAATCTACTAATCTGTTACGAACAACAAGAAGACAATCAGCAATTACCTCAGAACTGCAGCGTTCACTATCGTGAAACACAGGCCAGACTAAACTTACTTTTACAAAGAGTAAACAAACAAGATCAGAAAACAAGATCAGAAAACAAGATCAGAAAACAAGATCAGAAAACAAGATCAGGAAACAAGATCAGAAAACAAGATCAGGAAACAAGATCAGGAAACAAGATCAGGAAACAAGATCAGGAAACAAGATCAGGAAACAAGATCAGGAAACAAGATCAGGAAACAAGATCAGGAAACAAGATCAGGAAACAAGATCAGGAAACAAGATCAGAAAACAATATTTTCCAACACGTTGTATAATTTTAAAATAATTTGCCGTCTATAGCGAATTCATTCTACAAAACTTATTTAGAAATGGTAAAAAATTAACATTAACGAAAAACAATAGTTAAGAGTAAAATAGCATTACGAGTATCTGTGGTGGCTAATTCTAGCCTCTTTCACCTTTCTTGAGGTGAACGTATCAAAAGCGATGAGGTGCCGACTCACGTTTTATAGCGTGGGAATGACCGGTGGCGTGATACAAACAAATGGGGTGAAAGGTAAGACTACAGTGCGTACGAATCTGTTTTAAAAAACATTTTTCGGTTAAAGTAACATGTCTTATCAATTTGTAGATGACTATGGATGGGTAAACAACTAATGTCTTTAATAACTGAGCTGCTTCACTCGCTTCGAAGATATTGAAACTCTCAGAAGCTGAAAGTTGCGATATTTGGAAAGTCAAAGTGAAAAAGCAGAATTTTAAATAACGTCGTGTAACGTTAGGAAACATTAAACCAAGTAAGCACTACGCCGAGTAGCAGCGATGCTGCAAGCAATCCTAGCAGTAATAGTTCAGTCCAATGAAGAAAAATTGCCGTTCTCCTGTGAAGGCGCTTATTCTGCATCGTTACAAAACAAAACTCAGTGTTGGGATATATGTCTCGCTGCTAAAGCGAGTGTAGGTTGTCACTGCAAGTCTAGTTCCACTTTTAAGACCAAGATTCCACCATAGAAGGTTTGCTTGTCAGTGTAATGGGACGTAAAAAATTAGAGACCGTTACGTGATCTTCACAGGTCGTAGGATGCCTTAGATTTGCCGTATTTCTGTGCTTCGTCCCTTAACAATCTGTTCTGACTGATTAATTTTACTCTGGAACGTTTATAATTCGTTATATCTTCCAATTGTGTCTAATGCAGCTTTTGTTACTCGAAAACTTTCTTGTACGACTGCTACTCGCCTCTGATGCGGACAAATGGCTCTGAGCACTATGGGACTTAACATCTGAGGTCATCAGTCCCGTAGAACTTAGAACTACTTAAACCTAACTAACCTAAGGACATCAGACACATCCATGCCCGAGACAGGATTCGAACCTGCGACCGTAACGGTCGCGCGGTTCCAGACTAAAGCACCTAGAACCGCTCGGCCACACTGGCCGGCTCTGATGCGGACAGTGCACACAGAGTAATATGTATGTCGTATAATAGGCCTGAATTACAAAATTCTAAATTGGTTGCGGTAGAGATCAGGACTGCACAGGATCGACTAGGGTGGTTAGTGTTCAGACCGAAGACCACAAAAAGAAATACCGATACTGCAGATGGAGTCATGAGCGATGGCGGCAGAGTTTACGTTCGCTCTGCGCACCTACGCCACGCATTCTCCGACAGCCAATGAGCGTTCGGCAGTGTTCCGAACGCTCTGCTGTCGAAATCATAGCCAACACGAGCATTACGGGTGATCGTAGCGAGTTATTTCTTAAATGTCTGTTACATTTGTTGCGAGATATTGTGCTGATGGCGGTACGCGACAAAGTGTACGTGAGCAAGCGACAGATATAACATACACGATACACGCTACACGGTTCTTGAAGTCCAAAGACGTGTATGTGCGTGGCCCAGTTTGCGCTTGTAACCGGCATTTCAAATCCCCCGTCCGTATCTCGACCTGCGCGAAACGCCGTCGATCGTGAACCGAATTTCGGAAGTAAAAAGAGAGACGGCATCGTGAATTCTCTCACAGTACAAACGACAATAATTCAGCTTGAGAGTTTTACACGTACGGGGAGTAATTTGTGCAGCTGAGTGCAACCAGTCGCACGTCGTTTGGCGGCGCGGAGCTATCGCACGCGAGGTGTTTTTAAGAGGCCTCAGCTTGCAGCCGCGGTAATGAGCGGTTAGAAGGCTGGCAGCCGAGCACTAATTGCAGCTAAGCGGCTGCAGCCGGCGCCACAGCAACGGACGGGGGGCGGAAGTGGGCGCTGGCTGCCTGGCTGGCTGGCTGCTACGAATGCAGCGTGAATTGGCCGACACCGCCATGGAGTACAGGCACCTACAGAGAGAGCATTAGGATCCTGTGAACGTGAATTCTGTCCGCAACACCTCCTGTAGCCCAAGTTACGCGTTTTTTGGGACGGCGCGTTTCAGTCCGTGTAGAGCTTAACGTACTGTGTCATTATTCCTCTGCTACAGACGGATCACCTTCAAAAGTACGGTGAAACTTTGTATATGCGTTTCACAGACATCTTAACAATTTGATACCAGGAACTGAAGTTGGCTGCTTGAAGATGCGAAGAGGAAGACTATTTTGGTTTTTCCCCACACTATCATAGCTCACTTTCCGCTTTGTTTACGTTTCTTCGGTACCGGGATCAGAAGTGAAAACTAACTTTCTCTATATTTTACACTATGGCCATTAAAATTGCTACACCACGAGGATGACGTGCTACAGACGCGAAATTTAACCGACAGGAAGAAGATGCTGTGATATGCAAATGATTAGCTTTTCAGAGCATTTTCACAAGGTTGGCGCCGGTGGCGACACCTACGGCGTGCTGACATGAGGAAGATTTCCAACCGATTTATCATACACAAATAGCAGTTGACCGGCGTTGCCTGGTGAAACGTTGTTGTGATGCCTCGTGTAGCGAGGAGAAATACTTACCATCACGCTTTTCCGACTTTGATAAAGGTCGGATTGTAGCCTATCGCGATTGCTGTTTATCGTATCGCGACACTGCTGCTCGCGTTGGTCGAGATCCAATGACTGTTAGCAGAATATGGAATCGGTGGGTTCAGGAGGGTAATACGGAACGCCGTGCTGGATCCCAACGGCCTCGTATCACAGTCGAGATGACAGGCACCTTATCCGCATGGCTGTAACGGATCGTGCAGCCACGTCTCGATCCCTGAGTCAACAGATGGGGACGTTTGCAAGACAACAACCATCTGCACGTACAGTTCGACGACGTTTGCAGCAGCATGGAGTATCAGCTCCGAGACCGTGGCTGCGGCTACCCTTGACGCTGCATCACACACAGGAGCGCCTGCGACGGTGTACTCAACGACGAACCTGGGTGCACGAATGGCAAAACGTCATTTTTTCGGTTGAATCCAGGTTCTGTTTACAGCATCATGATGGTCGCATCCGTGTTTGGCGACATCGCGGTGAACGCACATTGTAAGTGTGTATTCGTCATCGCCATACTGGCGTATCACCCGGCGTGATGGTATGAGGCGCCATTGGTTAAACGTCTCTTTCACCCCTTGTTCGCACTGACGGCACTTTGAACAGTGGACGTTACATTTCAGATGTGTTACGACCCGTGGCTCTACCCTTCATTCGATCCCTGTGAAACCCTACATTTCAGCAGGTTAATGCACGACCGCATGTTGCAGGTCCTGTACGGGCCTTTCTGGATACAGAAAATGTTCGACTGCTGCCCTGGCCAGCACATTCTCCAGATCTCTCACCAACTGAAAACGTCTGGTCAATGGTGGCCGAGCAACTGGCTCGTCACAATACACCAGTCACTACTCTTGATGAACTGTGGTATCGTGTTGAAGCTGCATGGGCAGCTGTACCTCTACACGCCATCCAAGCTCTGTTTGAGTCAATGCCTAGGCGTATCAAGGCCGTTATTACGGCCAGAGGTGGTTGTTCTGGGTACTGATTTCTCAGGATCTATGCACCCAAATTGCGTGAAAATGTAATCACATGTCAGTTCTAGTATAATATATTTGTCCAATTAATACCCGCTTATCATCTGCATTTCTTCTTGGTGTAGCAATTTTAATGGCCAGTAGTGTATGTACTCTGTGGGCACGCAAGGGGGCAACGAAACTGTGAACCAGTCGACGACAACATTATCGCACCTGGGAGAGAGGGCGTCCCGATCAGCTTATCGGGAGTCACCGCGTTATCGGGACTGACAGTATGTGCACAACCGACCTGAAATCAGTGACAAAGAGATGCGTTTTCTTTTGTCAGCGCTGTACTTGGTCACTGTAGAGTCGCCGAGTGTTTCCGATAAGTTCCAAGAGCAATAATATCGTGTTTGAATAAAACCAGCAACACCAAGGGTACACGTTACACACACACACACACACACACACACACACACACACACACACACACACACACACACACACACACTGTAATCTCTCTCTACTTTTCACTTCCGAAGTGGTAACCACTTTGGAAGTGAATGAAAACAGTTTTCAAATAAGCTATTAGAAATGAGGAAATACAACCTACAATTGCGTTGACCACAGGTAATTCTTATCGATGAGGAGATTTGGTAAACACAAAAAAATGTCCCAGGAAAGTGCAAGATAGCCTTGATGCATCTAGTACATAAGAAAGGCAATAAACAAGACGTTAACGAATTCAAAGGAAGTTCTTTGCTACCAGCTGTATACCAAGTACTTTCCAAGATTTTACCAGACATGGAAGAAATAGCGCCGGACAGCGCTGAATATAAAGGTGGTTTTGGGAACGGCAGACCATATTCTGACCAAATATTTTGCCAGAAGTTAATAATGCGCTACAGATTACTGAATTCAAAAGGTAGTTTAGTAACGTTTGTTGATTTAATAAAGGCTCTGATTCCGCTGACACTGTAGATAAAATAATCTGAGAATTTTGTGTACACTCTAAATTAGTAAATCTAATTCGTGAAACATTTAAAGACAGTCTCTAAAATGAAATTTACGAGAAAAATATCTGAGCCCTTCGAAATAAACGCACCTGCACAAAAGGTGACGGCATATAACCAATTCTTTTGAAATGTGTTCTAGAAAAAATAATGATAATCTGGAAGAAATACTAAATGAATATGAAATTTCAACAATGAAGTTGGCAAGAGGAAACAAAAATGTTGGAATAAAAAGTTTCGCATTTGTGGGTGACTTTGCTATGCTTCCTGAAAATGTGACAGCTGATACGACACAAAAATAATCATTTAATGGAAATAACCAATCAAACGCAAAAGTAAGGCATTAGAACACAGTCGTTAGGAAAATATTAGGCCCACGAGGAAAAACTACGCAATGTTGGAAATTACAAAGTAACAATCAAATTCATCGAAACAGAGAGAACTTATCAGAAGTAATGAGAAAAAGGAGGCTGGTATTATTCAGGCATTAAATCGGAGCAAGGCAACAGATTAACTAAAAATATCTTCAAATATTTGTGGGATAAGAAGTCAACAATTTAGACCCATGAAGTACAAAAGAATTTAGGAAAAAATAAAAGCTGAAGAAATAACTGGCAGAAGTGTTTAGCGAAAAAGTTTTTAACATGGACATGTTTTAAGGTAGGAGAGAGAAAAACCTGAACTGGCATGAAGTGGTCAGAAGAAAGCACGAAAAAACGTAATGAACAGGTGTAGGCGTACTGGAAGGAAAGGAGATAACAACGGGTAAGTAATCGAAATTGGCACGTGGTCATTTATTGGACCGTCCGATAGTAGTAGTAGTAGTAGTAGTAGTAGTAGTAGTAATAATAATAATAATAATAATAATAATGCAGCACATATCTGGACTACATTCTTTTGTCTTCCTCTTCGAAAGACGGCAACAATACACCAAGATGTTCTAGTACGTTACTGAAACAGACAGGACGCATTTGCCTTCTCAGTTGCTATTAACAGTAATTTCATGAACGGAAAGTATTAAGCCATTAGTACGGAGGAGTGTCTAAGTATCAACATTTGGAAGGATGTGTTAATATCCTGTTGCATACCTGCGATGAAGATAAATATTAAATGTAAAGCTATCAGAATCCATTCACTGCAAACCGTACATTAGTAACCTATACTGAGATTATCGTTACCAGACTTATACCGTCGACGATGTGAATAATAATATAAATTAAGAAAGGCTTATTATAAGAGATCACCTTGTATAACGGGGGGATAAACTTTTTAATGTTTCCCCAACATACAACACACTTGTGATAACATTCTTCTAAAGTGCGGTAGTTAGATGGTCACAGGCAGAATTCGTGTAAAATTAAAGACGATTAAAATCCATCCCGTCACCTTTTTATATTGGCAGAATCGCTGCAAGCAGTCGATTTCAGCGTGAGCAGAAGTGGTCAGAAACGTGGAATAGCAATGCCTGTGAGCAATCATCATATCCTCATGAGATCTGGTGGAAAACTAGCCAACATCGAATTACCACGAGGTGCTTGAAAGACAATTAATACACTCTGCATAGGCTACGGCAGGTATGCAGAAAGCCTCAACCGATAGGGAAAGGCTCGGTATTCTCAATGGGACTGTGGCAATGAACACCAAACCATCGAACACCTAACAAGCTGTAGCAGACGGGCTTAGCATGGAAATAAAGATTTTTCTGAATTGTCAGCTACGATATTAATTTGTTGAGCTAGTGTTTTAGATCTAATTACTTTTAAAATTATACGATTCACGAGTTTCAGGTGCACTTCAGTTTATATTGCCATATTCTAAATAAGTAAGTACATAAAACTTACTACATCGATATGTACGCATCTTATTGCGTGTGGGGGCGGAAGGGTGCTTCTTTCCCCACTTCCATTTCCTGACTTCCTTGTTTCATTTGCGAATGGTGCATGGAAGAACGACTGCTCGTAAACGCAGATGTGAGCTCCATTTCTGATTTCCTTGTCGTGGTCGTTTAGCAAGAGTTGCGGTAAGAAGTAATGTTTCACTCTACTCTTAACGCACGCTCTTGGAATATTAACGGTCAATCTGTGGTGTACAACTCCTCTGAGATTGTTGAGTATCACCGTAACCTGGCTATCAAATCAGACTGACTGTCAAAGTTAAAGAACCGCTTCCAGTGATTTATCAGCAACCTAGTTGTTAGCAGCAATGGACTTGTCCGCCTACTTAATGCGCAACACGTTACACTTGTTTACCTTCTGTGTCATCTGCCCGTCACTGCACCAACATCCGATCCTCTGCAGATATTCCTACACTTCGCTAAAGTCTTCTGCCGTCGAAACCAGCCTACACACAAAGGCGTCAACAGCCAACAGGCAACCAGAGATTATCTGTTAGATCACTTACGAATAGTGTTAACAGTGACAGCCCTAGAACACAATCAAGGTGTTCTCCCGAAGTTACTTCAGTATCTGTAGATTTTGGTCCGTTAGGAACAGCATGTTGCATACTTTGTGACAGGAACTCCAAAATCCTGCCACAAAGCTGGTCGAATTTATTACGAAGTCTTCTTTTATTCACCAAACCACAGCGCGGAGCTATTTCTAATTCCTTCCGAACGTCAAGAAATAACCCGGAGCTGTTGGAATCCGCCTCGTTGGATCTCAGACGACGAGAGCGAGGTGAGTTCCACAGTTCTGTGCCTGTGAAATTCATGTTGATTCCTACAGGAGATTTCCTACGGTAACAACGTCTTCTAATAGCAGATGTAGGGCAGTGTGGAAGGTAAGGTCTAGACGTAGAGGGGTGAGAAGCGACTGCATACGACCTAGTTATAGAACAGAAAACCAGTACCCTGTATCTTCTAGCTACTGCAACTCATGAAACATTGAAAGAAAAGCAAGAGCTTATTGCTTGAGATACAAATCACTACTCCCAGGAGAACTACGGCCAATAGACAACGCTCAAAAACGAAGGCGCCTTACAATCTCGATACTAGACACACTCTGGAAAATACATTCCGAGTCCTTTTCATAGAGTGGCAGGGAGACTGGACATCATGGTACGATTTAGTATCCCACTTTATTTTTCGTAGTTTATAAACAATGTAGCTACATAGTACGCATCTAAGTACTCGTCGGTGATCACTGTATTAAACGATACGTTTATCTGAATGTGGCTTGCAGTTTTAAATTTTTACAAAGGAAAGTGTGTAAAGTATGGTACAAACTTTGATATGGGGATACGATACAGGTCAACCTGTTACCAAAACTTTATCTCGCGTTCCGTTCATTGTCTTCTCCAACTTTTAACTATCACCTTCCAACGTACGCTAGAAAACTGACTACGCTACAGGTAATTCTGTCACAGCAATCAACATAGGAGGAGGAGGAGGAGGAGGAGGAGGAGGAGGAGGAGGAGAAGCGCGAGCACCATCACGCCAAAACAGCACGGAACATATGGTATTTGACAACTGAGAGACTGGTAGCATTATCGCACACTAGCAGTACACCACAGCACCGAACCTGCGGTGTAACATGGCGACAGACACTGGTCGTGGCATTAGAAATTCAGTAAGCGCCACTCCATGATTTAAATTGAAAACAAAATTAGTGAGAAAATATAATTTTTACTGTGGCTTTGAGTTTAATTTTAATTAGTATGTAGTAACAGACGCAGAAGAATAAATAATTTGTGACAGTTCCCATGGATGTTAAGATGGCAGCGATTAGCGGGAAAAAAACGGAGAATTGTAGCAAAGATTGCTAGAATACCCAAAACAAATTATTGAGGACGTTGGATGTGCGAGGTATGCAGAGGTGAGAGGATTGTCACAAGTAGGGAGAGACGGATGACAGGATTTATTAGTTCTTTTTCTTGAGATTTTTTCCACTTGCAGGTTCAGTCCTACCTGATAAAAATGCAGCTGTAACTCATAAAAAGTTATTTGTATTTATTTTCCATCGCTACTACGTATTTTTTGAAATTTTTTTGCTAATCCAGTAGGCCTACATATTTCGGTAAAATCTATGTTACAGGTTGCTTAACAGAGGCCGGCCGAAGTGGCCATGCGGTTCTAGGCACTGCAGTCTGGAACCGCGAGACCGCTACGGTCGCAGGTTCGAATCCTGCCTCGGGCATGGATGTGTGTGATGTCCTTAGGTTATTTAGGTTTAACAAGTTCTAAGTTCTAGGGGACTAATGACCTCAGCAGTTAAGTCCCATAGTGCTCAGAGCTATTAGAACCCTTTTGCTTAACCGAGCTAATTCACAATTTATTCCTTTTTCTGTTACGTTTTACCACTCATTCCAGAAAAATAATTAACAACTGTCTTAAAAAAAGAAAAGTGTAAACGGGCGCCATGTAGCTCGTCTTCTACATCTTTAGCCGGCGGGGCAGTCGCAACAGTAGCCTGTCTACATTACGCTGTGGCGGAACCCAAGAAATCACAAAGAAAGAATGAAATATATTGAATAATAGTCCCTTAAAACGAATCTTTCCCGAATCAGAAATTGCCTTTGATTACACCAGTAACGGCAGTACGACCGCTAGAGACAGTAATTTTGTGACACGGGTACCTAGCTACACGGGAGACTGACTGCATTGAAAACATCATCATTAGGAAAGTTGGACCCGACAAATCGCTCTATAGGCTGCTCTGTTGCGTTTACAGAGCTAAGACCAGTGAGCCGCAACTGAGTTGACAATGCTCTGCTCGTTTGGGCAACGGTGCCTAATTCACTTCCGGCCACAGGTAAAATCAATTCTAAGCGAGCCATCAGCTGAGAAAGCCGACACACCCCTCCACGCGCCAGCGGCCGGCTGTTCTGGCAACCCCGGTCTCATCAGCGCCCCCGGTGACGACGGAAGATCCGCAGACCTGCAGGCCGCAACTCTTCCTTATTGTTCTTGCTGCGCTGCTCCCAACGACACCACTAGGAGGCGCGAAGCGCCCGAAGGCCAGCCGCAGCAAAAAATGCAGAAGCTCGTCATCCGTTGTTGCGCTGCGGAGCTACTTAAACACGCCTTTGTAGGTGCACCGGTGGGCTTTGCTTCTGGACGGCCGTGGCATTGACAAATAACGCGACGTGAATGTTCTGTACGAAGTTTCGAACAACCTGGTACAGCGGCTTTCGAGCCCGCGAGACCCGAATTAACACGTAAATGATACATTTCGCTGCTTAGGATAATACTGCTGCAAATTTAGACCGAGTGTGACGAAAGGTGCCTTAGCGCCCAGTGTGTTGGGAAAGCGTTTGCTGGAGAATGTTACGGAGATATGAGGAGCAAGTCGAGACACTGAAGTACAGTAAGTGGCCAGTAGTCATGCGAAGGCAAAGGAACGCGAGTCGCTCGTCGATTGCTCAGCACTATGTAGTGCATTTCTCTTCGCAGAGTCTTCCTATAAATGGGTTCCTGGCGCATCACATTCAACTTTATTAGAAGACCATCCGCAGCCCCTTATGGCTCTGCGGAGACGACTTGACGTCTGTTCAACCATCAGTGCTCGTCCTGTGCGGGGATTTATGTGGTTGGTAACACTGTCTCAACTATATTTAAATTCCCGCAAAGAAATTGTTGACATCGCAAACACGGATTCTTGTACAATCTGTGACATGCATCCTGCACCAATTTTAAGTCCACGTTCAAAGTCGATTAATTCGCTACATGCTACACTCACTACACACCTCTCCAACAGACTACTCAGATATCTTGTCTACATTCGCGCCATATGCCGTATCATTCGAACTTCACAGACGACAAATACTCAAATACGATAGCCCTTCCGTTGACTGTTACTGTACACTGAGGCGTCCGAAGTCATGACGTACCTCCCATTACCGTGTCGGACCTCCTTTTGCCCAGCGTAATGCAGAAACTCGACGTGGCATGAACTCTACAAGTCGTTGGAAGTCTCTCTAAGAAATATTGAGCCATGCTGCCTGTATAGCCGTCCGTAACTGCAGAAGTGTTGCCTGTACAGCGTTTTGTGCACAAACTAACCTCTCAATTACATCCCATAGATGCTCGATGGGATTCATGTCGGGCGATCTGGAGGTCTCTTCATTCGCTAAAATTGTCTACACTGTTCCGACATCGCGCGTTGTCATCCATCAAAATTCAACCGCTGTTTGGGAACATGAAATCCATGAACGGCTGCAAATGGTCTCCAAATCTACGAACAGAACTATTTCCAGTCAATGACCGGTTCAGTTAGACCAGATGACCCAGTCCATTCCACGTAAATTCAGGCCACATCAGTAAGTAGCCACTACCAGCTTGCAAGTGCTTTGTTGACAACTTGGGTCCATGGCTTCGTCAAAGTCTGCGTCACACTCTAAACCTCCCACCAGTTATCAAATCGCGACTCAGTCGACCAAGTCACGGTTTTCCAGTCGTCTAGGGCCCAACCAATATGGTCACGAGCCCAGGTACTCGCGTAGGTCGTCTGCAGCCATAGCCCATTAACTCAAAATTTTGCTCCACTGTCCTAAAGGATACGTTGGTCGTACGTCACACATTGACTTATGGTGTTATTTCATATAGTGCTGCTTGTCAGTTAGCACTGACAGCTCTACGCAAAAGCCACTACTGTCGGTCGTTAAGGGAGTTGGAACGCCCTATCCCGACCGCGTCAAACTAAGTGACTTTGCTTCCCTGTATTTCAGGAGCCACTGTAGCCATTGACATGAAACTTTTAGAAGACATTGAACTTTATGTTTTGAGTCTACTTAACTAAAATAATTGCATTTCAGCTACTGCTTTCGGAAATACAATTTTTTCTAATTACACGGTTAAAATTTTGTGTACTTTGTGTACGTTATGATAAGTAATATTAATTATACATAACATTATGTTGTTCTTTTAGTTCAGTAGACTCAGTATATGTAATTACTCCCTGAAAATTTGAATAGTGTATGTGGTTTATGAGACTTAGGGAAAAATGCAACAGAAAATGTAAATTTTCAGTGACTGCTTCTAAAGTTTCAAAAGACTGTAACTCACTTAATGTATGCTTAATTTTTTATTTTTGGTCACCCAGAAGCACCTTGCACCATACTGTATACCATCCTCTTTATCTTTTTCCAAGTTTTTTCTACTTTTCTTCTTTCTCGAATCGTTAGTGGCCAACTGTGCTGCATACTCTGCTTTGTCAATGCGAACATTGTCCATCCGTTCAAGTTCTCTGATGCAGTTTTCTCCAGAGTTAATACCCATATGCTGCAGCACTTTCACCCTACCAATGTTGCCATCAGTAAAAGCAATAACAGCATCACTGACCCCCACTTTAGTTTCTTCATCCCAACAAAAACATTTTTTGGTAAGCGAGTCCACATAAGATTATCGAACGAATCATTGGGATTTTGAGTCTGACCATGCAGACGCTTCTTCCGTAATTCAGGTTTTGCCAGGTCTCTGTAAATAGGTTTTATGATATCCATGACTACTGCTGGGATGGAATGTTCATGGCTGTACGAACTGTGAGTACTGGGCAATGCGGTAATTGCACCATGAATCAGGCCCAGGAGGGCAAAGGTGGTGCACTGTTTTTTCATCAGTTGACAGGCTGTGGAAAGAAGGTGTCCCATACTGCCTGCTTCATTTCCAACAAATCCTTAGTATTATATTTAATGGCCATCCCATAATGCTACAGTAGTTCAATCATTTTGTCGGTCAGCCTGCCTCTTGTGGTTTTACCATCAAAAAGTTTGTCACTCAAACTTTGTTTCAATTTCCTCAAACTGGTGCCCATCCTCTTCTGGACATGACCAATGCAAACACGTAATTTAAGCTTTGTAACACAGCAATCCACAGCCTTCTATATAAAAAAATTAACCGATTATATTGGATCTTTAAGTAATGCATGTAAAAATTTTAACATTTTCGATCGATGTAGATTATATTTAAAAACACCCCCCCCACCCACACACATCCCCCCCACCTCCCCCCCCCCCCACACACACATTTCTGTGAGTGTAACGCTTCTGTCCCAAATCAGCGCAGATTTATAAAGCATCGGTCATGCGGAAACTCCGCTTGCCTTTTTCTCACGTGATATCCTACTTGCCACAGATTAAGGACAACAGGCAGATTCCATAATCTTAGATATCCGGAAAGCGTTTACATGGTGCGTCACTACAGACTGTTAACGAAGGTAAGGTATATGAAATCGGTTTCACGATATGTGAGTGGTTCGGAAACACACTAAAGAAAGCCGTATGTTGTCCTCGACGGCGAGTTTTCATCACAGACGAGGGTATCGTCAGAAGTGCCCCAGGGAACTATGGTCCGACCACTTCTACTATCTGCGCACATGAATAATCTGACGGACAGGTTGAGCGGCAATCTACGACTCTTAGTTGATGATGCTGTGGTGTATGGGAAGGTGTCGTCGTTGAGTGACCGTAGAATGATACAAGATGACTGACAGAATTTCTAGCTGTCATGAATGACATCTTGCTCTAAATATGGAAAATTGTAACTTCATGCAGATGAATAGGAAAAGCAAACCTGTAATGTTAGAGTAAGGAATTAGAGGTGATTTGCTTGACAGTCACGTCTGCTACATATCTAAGCGTAACACTGCAATGCGATAGGAAATTAAACAAGCACCTATAGTCGGTTAGTAGATAAGGTGAATCGTCTAATTCGATTTATTGGGAGAATTTAGGAAAACGTAGCTTATCTATAAAGGAGTCCACATGTAGAATATTAGCACAGATATTCTCGCGTACTGATCGCGTGTTTGGAATGCTGACCAGTTCGGATTAAAAGAAGACATTAAGCGTGCTGGTAGATTTATTACCGGTAGATTCGGTGAACACGATATTATTGAGGGAATAGTTGGCGAACTCAAACGGTAATCTCCTGCAAAACACTACTGATAAAGTTTGGGGAGCCACGACTGCGGAACTAGTCTACTGTCAACAACGTACGTCTCAGGAAGAAAAGATAAAGAAAAAAATTAGGGTAACTACTGAGGCAAAGACACCCTCGTTCCACTTGTGATACGATATTAAAGGTAGTGACCGAGACCGGTACAAGGTACCTTCCGCCATGCACCATTCGACGTCTTGTGGAGTTTTTAGGTGGGATACTAGGGACACGTGGGAGATGTTCTCCCTGGCTCTGAGCAGTTAAGGAGCTAACACAGTGCATACGCGCTCGTGGCTCGTCACGGAGCTCTGCAAGACTGCGTGCCGCAGCTCGCGAAGCCCGCCGACGTTGCGCGTATCTGGGAAATCTACCCCGGCCGGCGCTTCGCGGCGCGGCGAGCACGTGGACGCAGACGCAGACGCAGACGCTGCTGCTGCTGCCGCCACCACAGTGGCCCCCGCTGTGCTCGCGCCGCTCGCAGCCCTAGCAGCAGCAGCAGCAGCCGCCGCCGCCGCCGCCTCTCACTCGGGCCTGCGTAGGTGGCGAGAAAAAACTCCCGCGGCCGCCTGAGCGACATTTCCGTGTCGGTCGCAGTCTGCTATCCTGTCGCACACGCCTGCAGATAGCGATCTGGAAAGCGCGGCCGGGCTGGCGTTGCCAGGGGAACCAGACGGTACGCGCTAAGCGTCCCCGCGCCTCAAAAGCCTTAATGGACGGGTCACGCTTCGTTGGCCTGCAATTACACATCGGTCGCCGGCTTCGTTAATCTTGGCCGAGAGCGCGCGCTCGCCACACTGCGAACGGAAAGCGCTCCCCCGCGGATACCACGATGTTCGCTATCGGCCCCATTGCGAAATCGGTCGCCGCGGAACGAGTTGTTTCGCTCTCACTTCGTAACTCAAATATCATATTTGGCTCGTTCTAACATAGATCCCGCTGCAGTCATTACAGAATCCATTACAAACCCTTACGACATCTATCTACTTGCGCAAAAATGAGAAAGTCCATAATCACTATCGAGTCGCAGAGGCATTAGGGTATCGACGCGTTGCTTTTTTCGATAGTGCCTTAGCAATGGCGGTAGCTAGGCGAACTTCGGAGCTCTGTCGCCACCGCCCCCCCTCCCCCCCACCACCAAATACCCTCCCCCTTCCTGCCTACATGTGCCAACTTTTCTTGTTGATTCCTCTTGGCTGCTAAGCGTATGTACTGAGATCAACAAGACTTCACAATGAAGTCAATGGTACACATCTCGGTAATAGTTCCTCCACGACTCAGTTCCAAACACGGAACAACACAGCCCAAGGTCGCGATTCCTTTTTCAGAGTTTTACTACCATTAAAAAAATAATAATAACCCTCATCGTCGTTGCGTTCGCTCACTTGGCATAACGAAAGTAACTCCACAAGTCTAAACCAGAAAACAAGCATCTACACACTAGGGAGACGTAGGTTTTATGTAATTGTTGCTCAACACGTTCCAACCCGAATATCCTCGTGATATCGATTCAAAACCACGCTCCTGTGGAAACAGCACCAAGAACAGGGGGCACCGTCAGCTACATCCTAGTCACATCTTAGGTTCCCGAAAGGCTGTACAACAGCACAGATTAAGATGTTCAACTGAAGTTCGGAGTTTATTAGCACGAATACTTGTGCGGTTTAACGTTGGGTTTCTCTTGTGCGAAACAGAGGTGGCGGTTCGCTTCAGCCACTCTGATCTCGTGTTGGAGGAACGGTGTCCAAATTCCTTTCGGGCGTCTAGTTTGAAGTTTTCAGTGGTTTTTCTATTTCTCACTGTGCCAATACCTACACAATTCCTTCGAAAAGGCGATATCGGATTACCTGTTCCATCCTTGTCCACCAGATTCAGTGCTCCCTTTCTATAACCGTTACATACTACGAGAAGTTACTGTCAACCACCTAGCTATTGAATGGCATAAATTTAACAGTTACTAGAAAAATCCGTTGCCGTTACAGAACATATTCCTCCGAAGTAACATTGAAGGGGCTGTCACATTTAGCATCCCCCATTTGTCGACACACACACACACACACACACACACACACACACACACACACACACACACACACACACACACACAATACTGTTCGTAACTTTTCAATTTAGTAATTGATATTGATAGATGATAGCTCGATGAGCAACTATACACCGCCGATGCCCTCGCTTTCCTGGTCAGATCTTGGTGCAGAGAATCACTTCTATCACTATCACGATTATCGGGACTGGAAATGCCTGTCATCCAGCGCCATCATGCTACCTGCGTTTAGAAATGCCAGCCAAATGATAAAAGGAAGACTGTGATTTAGCGTCCGATCTATCATTCGGTAACCGGGGATGGAGTACTAGTTCATACTGGGGTACGAAGTCGTCCACCACTTACTGAAAGGAACTATTCTGTCAGCTTCGTTAATTTGAGGAAACCAAGGAAACTATGAAAAGCAATATCACGTTCACCGAGCACTGATTTGAGATTCCCATCCTCACGAATGCGAGCTCAGTATCGCAACTACTGCACTGCCTCAGTCATCAACCAAATGGTAGAATGCAGCTGCTGCTTCGCTTCAGCCGTCCATCACGTCAAGTTTTGAGAAGCGCACTATTTTAACCAGCATTTGTACGTTAATCCCTATTTTCTTAGCTTCATCATCATGTATACGTTTTTCGACAAGGTTAAGCTGCGTTCCCAGTTGTCTTGCTGGTTCCTAAAGCATTGAATTTATGTCGAACTACAGGTGTGATTCGAACTTAGCTTCACGATCACAGTGGACTAAATCACGTGTAGCACAACTGAAGTATGCCGTCCGGTGTGGCCGTGCGGTTCTAGGCGCTTCAGTCTGGAACCGCGTGACCGCTACGGTCGCAGGGTCGAATCCTGTCTCGGGCATGGATGTGTGTGATGTCCATAGGTTAGTTAGGTTTAAGTAGTTCTAAGTTCTAGGGGACTGATCACCTCAGATGTTAAGTCCCATAGTGCTCAGAGCCATTTGAACCATTTGAACAACTGAAGTATGCACATTTTCACTAAACACCCACAAATTAACAGTGAAGCTCACACGAGTGAGCAAGGTAAAAATCAACTGGAACAGGTGGCAACAGTTCTTGGATGCAAGACGTATTACTGGACCGGGAAACGGCGCTCGATCAATCAAGAAAATACCACAAACCTAAGTAATCAAAGGACTCTTACAAAATGAAAAAATAAAACAGGGAGAGCAAAGAAAAATTGTGTCTATTTACGGTACACGGCAGTAGAACGTGGTAGATTATCGCAGCGCCGGTATGGTGGCTTCTGCGGTCTGGATGCTATTGTAATTACACGCTGCCATCGTAATTCCGGATGATCCGATGGTCTTAACAAGCGAGCAACAAGATCATTAACTATTTGTAATCAACTATGTTTTATTCATCTCCTGCTGCCTGCAGCACTCAAACTGTCTCATCACGGCGCCTGAAGAGTTAGACCGCGTGGTCTGGAGACTGACTGTACCAGCCACAGAAACGCTTCTTAATGGCATAGCTATTGCTGTGGGTGCCATTTAAAACCTTGGGTTTCGAAGAATTTAACTGTACTCATTTGCACCGCCTTGAGCACGCAGTTCTATTACGTTAGACTGACAGACACTGGCTTCTTTTGACGGCCAGAACCGTTCCTCTGGGGTGTTCGTGGCCGAAGGATCATTCGAACTTAGTACAAAGGACTCACAACGGAAATCACCATCAAGGCGAAAATTAGTAACTTCTGAATTAATTGCATTAGACCAGCAAATATTGTGGGCATTTGCTACTATACCGGAGCATAATTACTATTTATATGGTAGACCACCTCTGCTCTCGCAAAACAGAATCATTAATGAAATAACTTTAGACCAAATTAATTACTACAGAAATATCGTTGCTAGCCTCAAAAGCTTTTTAATATCTCATTAATTCTGATACAGCGGCAACAGTTTGGCATCCCTGAAGAGCGTACCATCACCAGCTCTGTTGATACTAATAAATTTCCCTGAAATCACAAACATTTTCGTAGTCTTCTGGATTTTCCGTTCTTAAAATTGACACACGTCACTTCATCGGGAGCAGAATTAAGTCGAGTTTTAGTAATGATCCTGGAAGTGCTGAATTCATGGACGCAAGGGTGCTATTTCTATTTGGAATGAACCTGTTATCAAGAAGTAGGAGAAGGGAAGGGAAGGGGAGGGGAGGGGAGGCGAGAGAAGGTGGATGGAGCAGGGGTGGATAGTGCACCAGAGAATCTGTCCCTAACCTATTTGCCAGCACAGCCAACGTTTTTACGACGCTGCAAGAAAAAAATAAAAATCTGTCGACGCTGATACCAACTACTCTTCGATGAAATCCGCTGAATTGCAGTATATAGAATGAGATTTTCACTCTGCAGCGGAGTGTGCGCTGATATGAAACTTCCTGCCAGGAAGTTTCATATCAGCGCACACTCCGCTGCAGAGTGAAAATCTCATTCTGGAAACATCCCCCAGGCTGTGGCTAAGCCATGTCTCCGCAATATCCTTTCTTTCAGGAGTGCTAGTTCTGCAAGGTTAGCAGGAGAGCTTCTGTAAAGTTTGGAAGGTAGGAGACAAGGTACTGGCAGAAGTAAAGCTGTGAGGACGGTGCGTGAGTCGTGCTTGGGTAGCTCAGTTGGTAGAGCACTTGCCCGCGAAAGGCAAAGGTCCCGAGTTCGAGTCTCGGTCCGGCACACAGTTTTAATCTGCAGTAATCTTCATTAAACAGCTATCTTGACCAAGTATTCCACAGTTTTTAGATTCATGTTAGCTACTTGGTGGTGGTGCATCGTCCAACCCATGGTAGAACATAAAATTTCTATTCAAAAGTGTTTCTATTCTATAATCTGTCAGATATGCGAAATAGTAATTTAATCGAATTTGTCTTGTCAGAACGACATTTCTACCCAGGCTCACATCCAATTGTTAGGGAAATTGATTTTACTGACACATTTAATATGTACTTATCTGCGCAGGAATCTCATTTCCTTTGAGAGACCAACAGCCCCCCCCCCCCCCCCCCCACACACACACACACACAGTGCGGCAATCAAGTGAATTACTTTCATTCGTTGTTATGTTCCTGCTTTCCATGACGTAATTCAATTAGTTATAATTAACAAAAATCAAATGACAGACTATCAAAAAATAACATCCAAAGCTGCACAGACTTAGAAATCCATCGTTACGCAGATGACCTGCCCATCACGTAGTTAGCAGAAAGGACTTCCGAGTACAGTCTCCATTTCCCGCATTTATCAGTTAGCGGCTGGTACAGTACACCTCTCAGCTACTCCGCAGTTCACTCGCCGTTCACTTTTACAAATTTTGGATCTAAATCTGTAAAGCAAGCCAAATTGTAAATTTGTTTCATTACGGACCACTGATGCCGTATCACATTAATAAAACAAAAATACGCCGTTTCCTGCAGTCCCAAAGCCGGATTTAACATACTTCCAGTAACTGCAAAGCAACTACGGCACTATGGCATCACAAATGAAGGAATTTTAGGTCACTTTTTGTTTGTTTAGCGTTAACAGCAAGTTCCTGAATATCTGGGTGTACGTTATTTGGCTTGCGGATTATCTGAAAAGCCCTGTTTAAAAATGTGAGGAAAGGCGCCTGAAGTATTCTGCTGTAGTTACGTAGAATATTTTTTTTTTTTTGCGTATACTGGGGCAGGGCGTCCTGGGGACGGAGTATTTTTAATATTTTGGAAGACGAATTGAGACTAGCAAGTAGCCATTAAGAAGGTGCAGTTTCGATCCTGTTAAATACTTGAGGAAAAGTGACTCGTCAATCATTTTCTCGACAGAAAAAACACCTGACTGCTTTGTATTTTTCTTTCCTCGACAACTAAGGTGAGGGGATGCGAACCCCCCCACCCCTCCGCTTGCCATCGATTATGTGCGCCCTTCAACAGCGTGTGTTCGGTAAGGGAAGAAATCAGAGAAACGATCGCGCACACAGACAGTGAACTGCGTTATTTGTTATCAGAGAATACATTGCACAATTCATTTGACTATACTGTAGATTTAGTCTCCAGAAAACGAGAATCAACTCCAGAGAAAAAACTGAATTAAAGACAACAAGATGTTAGCCGAACGATATTTTCAATGAATTATGAAGTATCTCGATATACGTGAACAGCATGAGTGCGCCTCTTTATGTCGACCCTTATCGCTTCAGAGGTTGTTCAGTAAGCAGGGGGCATAAAAAGAAAGAAAATATAGTAATCTAGAAACTTATTGAAACAGACACTATAATTTTTAAGTCGTCCCCGAAACAGACAATCGTCATGCTCTGGCATGAAAGTTAACATTTTGGCGCCACAATGGTTTTCTGCCTGGGGCTGGAACCAGTGTCTCTGCCTTTCCGTTAATGCAAAAATGGCCAGGTAGGACTACTGATGTAAGAGAAAAAATTAGTGGTAGAAAGATTATTACTATATAGTGCGAGGCCTATCACCAGTGTTCTTAAAACCTGCTGATAATGTATTTCGAGCTGATGATACTAACGCCAGACTTGTACGAAGAGTATAGTTTGGTCGAGAATTTTTATAACTTGGGAAAGAAGAAAAATATTATAGAATGCCTGTCGACGAGAATGAGTGAAAAGTCATGCAGCATACACAGACCCTATCATAAGAACTTTTCCACCACTATTTGCATTAAGATCTTCGCATAACCTCCTGCAGCTGTATGAATAGCCACGTTACAATCAGATACTTGCATTTCACAACTAACATTCGTTGGACCTTTCCACCGCGGCCAGAGTTTATAGCGAAGAAGTTGTACCTACGCGTGGCTTTCGACTACTAATATGCAAATACCAACTTGTTCGGGACGCCAAGCTTGCAGCATGTGCTTGCAGCGTGTAAAATAGCCTCGAGACAAGGCGTTGCTCAGATACGGAACTTGTGTCCTTCGTGCTGGGCGGGTAGGGGAGGGGAGGGGAGGGAAAGGAAGGTAGGAAGAACGAGAGCTGCTGCGATCGGTCGTGCAGAAGAGGCGGGCAAAGGGGGTGAGAGAGGGGGGGACACGAGCGCCCACGCCAAGGCTTGAGGATGGACGTCATACCTGGACGTGGCTACTGGCCAGTGGCTCAATCAGAGCGGTCGCAAAGTAAGTGCAGGTGCAGGCAAGTGGCGTCGGTGGCGCTTCTGCGCTGGCTCCGTTAACGAGTGCGAGATATTCATGGCGCCAGTTAGCGAGAGGACGTGTTAGCGGCCAGTTAATTGGTAGCCTTCGCTTCCCACGCCCCACAAGCAGTGCTAGCTTGTCCCAACCTACGGGGGACAGTGCTCGTACCTCACGGCCGCTATGCCCATTACGTGGATATTAATGTAGCTGCTGGCGGCTCGCGTGTAGCCTGTAATATCGAGTCGCGTCCGCTCCGCCCCGGCTCCTCATTACGTACCTGCTGCGGCGGCGCCCGCAGTATCTCTTCGATCCGCGAGCTTATTTACTTCTGAAATGTCTGACATCCGGCCAGAAACAGGCTCTTTACAGAGCGACACGTTCGCACAGTTCTTCCACATATCAAAGCAGTTTTAACGGTTGGCTTGTTTATCCGTTCGCACCAACTACACAGGGTGAATCACCTAACACTTGCACCGCACATGTTTCAGGCATGGACGGCACTATCGATATTTGTTTCTTACAGAATTGAATTGTTGGCAGAGGAGCTTATTTGCAGTAAATAAACAGATTGAGACGTTGATGAAAGTGCAGTTTTGACCAGTTACAAATTTTAAATGGGACAATGCGTATTCACAGTAAAATCCTAAAAGTAGTTTAAATGAGAATGTCAGTAGACGTCAACCTCTTCAAAGAATTACAGGCGATATGAAACGGTGCATTACTGCGGCCTGCGCTGCAATTTCCCCTGAAATGCTAGAACGTGTGCAGCAATCGTTTCATGGCAGACTCCAAGATTGTATTGATGCTGGTGCTCGTTTTGAGGACAGGCTTTGAGGATATATGGATTCTTTAAGCGGTCAGACACCACGGAGACACTATTTGTCTTTGTCTTTCGTTCGTCACAAGTAATGTTCCACTTCACGACAGCTTCGGAATCGGGTTAACAACTGTGTAGAGCTGCACATACACATCCTTGTCAAGTTCACATTCATTTATTCTACAACACTGAACAAACAACTGTCGTCGTTTACAATGTTCAAACTAAGATATCTCGTAAATTACTTGCTCTAGACTCCTGCAACAAACACCACTGAATTTCTTATTTAATCTACTTTCATTGCGGTGCTGGCTATAGGCACTGTCCCACTTAAATATTTCTATATTTTGTAAATAAATACATATCAGAAACTCATAAAACACTGTCTATCGGCTGCGAAGCCGCGCCACCTGACTACCATTCCAATCTGTGAAATCCCGATATCAATGGCACCTCACATTGTCGAAATACATGATGGTCCCGAGGATATGCAATATTATAATAAGTTATTCTACATATAAAACTGAAGAAAAAAGTCCAAATAAACATAGTTCCGCAAATTTTTAGTTACGGAGTTACGGCTAATAAAACATATTGCCTGAATTTTAGCGGCTTCGCTAATATGAAGCCATAGCAAAACTACACGAGGTTAAAGCATAGCACGATTTCCTTTTATTTTGTTGTTACTGATCTGGTGAATCTAATAATAGATGTGCCAGACGTGTTTCTGCAGTTTATCTGAGGTTCAAATTCAAATGGTTCAAATGGTTCTGAGCACTATGCGACTTTACGTCTGAGGTCATCAGTCGCCTAGAACTTAAAACTAATTACACCTAACTAACCTAAGGACATCACACACAGCCATGCCCGAGGCAGGATTCGAACCTGCGACCGTAACGGTCGCTCGGTTCCAGACTGTAGCGCCCAGAACCGCACGGCCACTCCGGCCGGCTATCTGAGGTTCCAAAAGTCGTGGGACTGCGACATTCACATATACAGACAGCGGTAGTATCGTGTAAAAACAAGGTGTAAAAGGGCAGTGGATTGGCACAGCTGTCGTTTGTACTCAGGTGAGTCATGTGAACCCGTTTCCGTGTGATTATGGTCGCGTCTACGGGAATTAACAGACACTGAACGCGGAATGGTAGGTAGAGCTAGATGCATGGTAGGTCCGTTTCGAAAATCGTTAGGGATTTCAGTATTCCGAGGTGCATAGTGTGAAGAGTGTGCCGAGAATACCAAATTTACCTCACACCACAGACAAGCAGTGACCGACGGTCTTCGCTCAAGGGGAGCCGGAGGTGGTCAAATCCAAAAAATAACGATTTTTTTTGCTACTGAAAATTAATTGGAACATTCCTCTTTAATGTAGTCTGTGAATTATTGTTCTACTCGCCCTAGAAGTGGAGTTATTACCATTTTCCCCCACGCCTGCAGAGGAAATGGGCGGCCGCTGAATGCATCTAACACCCTCTCGTGACTTCCTGGCGAACTGCTTGGGATTTTCTCGGCCTGTTACGCATACAGCGCCTTATGTTACGCATACAGCGAGTGTGCAAGGGTTGGCTACATTGTTTTCTGTGACAAATGAAGCGCTAAGAGCGCGGAACATCGTCTCTTTGTTGTTTACCGTTTCGAATTAGTTCAGTGTTGCGCCTTGTAATGGATCTGGGAGTTGTGTTATTTTCTACCAGATTTGTCGATACCAAATTGTAAATGTTTTCTTATATTTTTGTCAGAATTTTTTTATTGTAATTTGCCTTATGTTAATTTACTTATATTTTTGAGAGTGACAGCATATTGATTACTATTAGTAAATGTGACGAAGAATATCAAAGAGACTGATTACAAGTGGAAGCTTGTGTGTTGTGTAAAATGTCTTTGACGCTGGAGTCGTCTTTGACTGTAGTCAGTCGTCAGTTAACTCTTGGTGTGTGTTGACGGTAGAACAATGTGCAGGTCGCCGTCATAAATAATTTGCTAGTGAACAGAAAAAAAATGATTTATGTTACTATTTTTATATATAAACTTTAAGAAGAAACCACATTCGAAGAAATGGTATTTAAAGCACCAAAAATGAGGCAAACGCATTGAACCAGGTTATTTCTGCAGCTGACAAAGATGTATTGTGGAATCATACTTCCACTAGACAACCGAAGCCAAGACAAATATCATCTTGTAACCATTTCACAGAAAAGGTACTGTCACGAAATATGCCAACTTTAAGTAAATAACAATAGTGAGCATATTTCACCCTGTTGTTGGTAGTATTATACTTCTTGTATAAAGCGCTGTTCTGGTTACGATGCCACGTTTTAGTAACCGTGTATATAAGAAGAGGAAGAACGTAGGGAAAAGAAAATTAACATTAATACCAAGTTGCGATACTTCAATTACTGAAACAGTGCGTTCTTCTCTAAGGCCGGTATTACACTATCAAATTTCTCTGTCACAGATTTGATCAAAGATGTGATCAAATATTCCGTCAAATATATTTGACAAAGATCTTTGACGTAGCGCTAGAAGGGGTATTACACTGTCATCAAATTTTTCGTAAAGTTAAAGATGGCTGACAACAACTTGTTATTAACCGCAGCAGTTGCACTTACCGCAATTACATTGTGTGCACATGCGGAAAAGATGTGGGGGAAAAAAAGGAACCATACATACTAGGTTGTCAGTCTTTAATTCCTGATAATAAATTCAGTTGGGAGGAGCACACCACAAAACTGCAGAAGCGCCTTAACAAATCTGTATTTGCAATTCGAGTGTTAGCAGACATAGGCAACATAAAAATGAAAAAGCTTGCTTACTTTGCCTAGTTTTATTCCATAATGTCGTATGGTATAATATTTTGGGGTAACTCTTCAAGTCAAACAAAAGTTTTCAGAGTCCAAAAGCGTGTAATACGTATTATTTGTGGAGTAAATTCACGGACGTCCTCCAGAAACCTCTTCAAAGAACTGGGTATTCTAACTACTGCCTCTCAGGATATTTACTCCTTAATGAAATTTGTCCTAAATAATATATCTCTTTTTCCAACAAAAAAACTCAGTTCATACATACAATACCAGGAACAAAAATGATCTGCACAAGGACTTAAAAGCACTTACTTTAGTTCAAAAAGGGGTCAACTACTCAGGAACACTCATCTTCAGTAATTTGCCAGCACACATAAAAAATTTAGTTACACATGAAGATCGGTTTAAAAGAAGCCTGAAAGACTTACTAGTGGCCAACTCCTTCTATTCCATTGACGAAATTTTTAATAGAAACAAGTGATTTAATTATTCATACTATTAGTATTGTTATTTCAGCTGAAAAAAAATTGATGTGTTCCACATCCACGAGGATCTCCTCAGCACGGATCTATCGAACGAAAAACTAATCTAATCTGGGTGAAGCTGTGTGTTTTACGACGACACGATAAAAGCATTCAACAAAACTTGTTACGTGAGCTTGCAGTGGAAGACGTCAAGTCGTACATTAATTACTTAAGAATGGATGAGCATACATTTCTGTATGTGCTGAGTGAAGTGTATCCTCATATCACAAGGCACAATATTCACTCAAGAACTGCTACGTCTTCAGAAGAGAGGCTCACTGTAACAATCCGATTCCTTGCTACAAGAGAGGGTTATGTTAGGTTAGGTCACGTCAGGTCTCCAATCTTCTTAATCTATTTTTGTATTCAGGGTGCCTCACGTTGTAAAGCGCCTCATCAGCTTCATACATCTCTATTAATTTTGTAGTTGTCGGCACACACCAATTGTATTTACCGGCAATGTTTATAAAAACACTACAGACGACAGAATGCTGTAGCGATGCTAGCGCTCCATGTGGTAACATGTCACATTGCAGTTAACAGAAGACAAGCGATTTCTTTGATCAAATCCACAGCGATGCCCTAGATTTGATCAAATATTGGACGACATTTGACAAAGTCCCTATTACACTATCAAAGATATTGGACAAAGAAATTTGATAGTGTAATACCGGCCTAAGCAACACATGGCCGGCCATAGCCCTGTGACATCATGTAGCAAGAAGCTGACTGGTGGAAGTGACAGATTTCGTGAATATGTTAGTGACAAATGGTTCAAATGGCTCTGAGCACTATGGGACTCAACTGCTGTGGTTATCAGTCCCCTAGAACTTAGAACTACTTAAACCTAACTAACCTAAGGACATCACACACATCCATGCCCGAGGCAGGATTCGAACCTGCGACCGTAGCAGTCCCACGGTTCCGGACTGCGCGCCTAGAACCGCCAGACCACCGCGGCCGGCTGTTAGTGACAGTGATGATATTAAACGAAGTACTGAATATTGGATTATTATCTTCTGTGCTGAAAGAAAGTGTTCTGTGCAAAATGTGTTCAAGTGTAGGAGTGGGACTAGAGATAACAAAGCACTTTGGTGTAGCTTGTGAGATGAAGATAATCTGTGCATGTTGCGAGTATCAAGTGACTTTCTACAATTCACATGCCAATCTCTTTGGTGAAAATGGACGATCTAGAGTGTTTGATGTGAATGTTCGACTTGTGTATGGTCTTAGATCCAATGCAAAAGGGTCTGCTGCTGGTAAACTGTTTTGTGGTATTATGAACTTGCCATCGCCTCCAACCAAATTTGGGTACGCTCTGTGAACTGGTAGGATCCTCTGTTGAAGATGTGGCTTTGAAAACCATGAAGGAAGCAGTGGAGGAATCTGTAGAAATGAACGGTGGTTCTAGGGATTTGGTAGTGTCATTAGATGGTTCCTGGCAAAAGAGGGGTCATAACTCCCTGAATGGGGTTGTAACTGCTACTTGTGGTGATAGTGCAAAAGTGATACATGTTGCAATATTATCAAAACATTGTAGGTGCAAAAATAAAACCAAAGGAGAGCACAGTGGAACCTGTGAGGCAAATTTTAGTGGATCAAGTGGAGCAATGGAAGTGGATGGAGTGAAACAAATTTTTGAACGTTGAGTTCCCAGATACAACGTTTGGTACAAATACTACCTTGGGGATGGTGACTCCCAAGGTTTCAAGACTATAGAGGAACTGAAACCATACGGAAATGAATTTGTAGTTGAAAAGTTGGAATGCATTGGGCATGTGCAAAAGCGTATGGGTGCACGGCTTCGAAGGCTCAAACAAACTTTGGGTTCAAGTAAGCTCAGTGATGGAAAGACAATAGGAGGGAGAGGCAGGCTTACTGATGAGGTGATTGAACGTCTACAGAGATACTATGGGTATGATATAAGGCAAAATACTAGTAATGTTAGTGACATGCAAAAAGCAGTGTGGGCATTGTTCCTTCATACTGCCTCTTCCAATGAATACCCTCAACACAGCCTGTGCCCAAAAGATTCCTGGTGCAAATATAATGCAAAAAAGGACTATGATCACAAACATGGTTTGCCAGCAGCTGTGATAAATGCAATAAAACCAATTTTTCATGACTTAGCACAGCCAGAATTGTTACACAAATGTCTACACGGAAAGATGCAGAATCCTAATGAGAGCGTAAACAATTTGATTTGGAAAGTGATTCCTAAAAGGGTGTTTGTAAGCATAAAAACACTGCACTTTGGCATTTATGATGCAATAGCAACCTACAACCAAGGGAACAGTGTGAAGTGTGAAGTTCTGAAGGCATTAGGATTTACAGCTGGGGTGGACACTGTACGAGCACTAAGAAATATTGACAGAGAAAGGATAAGAGGAGCAGAAAGAAGAGAAAGGCATATGAAGTATGATGGAACAAAAGGCCAGAAAAGAAGACAGAAGAGGAAGCTTTTGGAGGATGAAGAAGAAGACCCTGATAATCCATCCTATAGTGCAGGAATGTACTGAGAAACTTTGATAGCCATTTCCCGTAAATTAGAATTTTTCGAATAAAAGGAACATTTTCTCAAAATCCACTCAAGCTAGAGAGATGAAATTTTTATACAGCACTCCTAGTAGTCAAACTTACATTGTAACACAGCCATTTGGCAATATGTTCAGTAGTTTCATTTCAGTTTAATTATAAAGCAATTATTTGTAAAAATAATTGGGTCATTAATAAAAAAATAATTGGAAGGAAACTAGAAAAGATACTCCAAAATACCTCTGTCATAACTGCAATACTAAACCACTCTATATGCAAAAAAAATTCAAATTTTTCTATTTGGTAGTTTATTCATAAATGTTCCTCAAACTTAGTGATTTTAACATGGGCAGCATAGGCACCTCCGGCTCCCCTTAACGACCGGGAGCAGCGGCGTTTGCGTACAGTTGCCAATGCCAACAGACAAGCAACACTAAGTGAAACAACCACAGAACTATCCTAACCGTACGATAGGACAGTGCGGCGAAATGTGGCGTTAATCAGCTATGGTAGCAGACGGCCGACGCGAATGCCTTTGCTATCAACACGACAAATGGCTCTGAGCACTATGGGACTTAACATCTGAGGTCATCAGTCCCCTGGAACTACTAAAACCTAACCAACCTAAGGATATCATACACATCCATGCCCGAGGCAAGATTCGAACATGCGACCGTAGCAGTTGCGCGGTTCCGGACTGAAGCGCCTAGAACCGCACGGCCACCGCGGCCGGCTTATCAACACGACATCTAGACCTATGTGAGTACTCTGCTATTCACAATCAAGTGCCTGGCAGAGGGTTCACTGAACAACCTTCATGCTGTCTCTCTACCGTTCCACTCTCGAATGACGCGCGGGAAAAACGAGCGCTTAAATATTTCTGTACGAGCCCTGATTTCTCTTATTTTATGGCCATGATCATTTCTCCTTATGTAGGTGGGTACCAACAGAATGTTTTCACAATCGGAGGAGAAAACGGGTGACTGAAATTTCATGACAAGACCCCGTCGCAACGAAAAACGCCTTTGTTTTAATGATTGCCACTCCAATTCACGTATCATGTCTGTGACACTATCTCCCCTATTTCGCGATAATACAAAACGAGCTGCCCTTCTTTGCACTTTTTCGATGTCATCCGTCAGTGCCATCTGATGCGGATCCCACACCGCACAGCAATACTCCAAAACAGGGCAGACAAGGGTGGTATAAGCAGTTTCTTTAGTAGACCTGTTGCACCTTCTAAGTGTTCTGCCAACGAATTTCAGTCTTTGGTTGGCTCTACCCACAACATTATCTATATGATCGTTCCAATATAGGATATTTGTAATTGTAATCCCTAAGTATTTAATTGAATTTAGAGCCTTCAGATTTGTGTGACTTATCGCGTAAGCGAAATTTAGCGGATTTCTTTTAGTTCTCTTGTGAATAACGTCACACTTTTCTTTATTCAGCGTCAATTGCCACTTTTCGCAGCATACAGATATCTTATCTAAATCATTTTGCAAGTCGTTTTGATCAGCTGATGACTTTACAAGACGGTAAATGACAGCATCATCTGTATATAATCTAAGACAGGTACTCAGATTGTTTCCTATGTCGTTGATATTTATCAGGAACACTTCTTTGGGGACGTTGCCTGCAGCGCCTCCGTTGGTCTCTTGATCATGACTGATGGACGGTAGACGACGGGAAAACAGTGGCCTGATCAGATGAGTCCCGATTTCAGTTGGTAAAAGCTGACGGTGGAATTCGAGTATGGCCAGACCCCACGAATCCATGGACACAAATCGTCAACAGGGCACTGTGCGAACTGGTGGTGACTTAATGTCGGCGTAGACTGTGTTTACAAGGAATGGGTTGGGTCCTCTAATCCCACTGGACCGATCACTGACTGGAAATAGTTATGTTCGGTTACTTAGAGACCCTTTGCAGCCATTGAGGGACTTCATATTCCCAAATGACTGCCATGTCAGCGGTCCGCAACTGTTCGTGATTGGTTTGAATAATATTCTGGGCAATTCGGACGAATGATTTGGCCACCCAGATCACTAGATATGCATCCCATCGAACATCTATGGAACATAATCTTTATGTTAGTTTGTGGACAAAATCCAGTACCAGCAACAATTAAGCAATTATAGACTGTTACCGAGGCAGTAGGGCTTAATATTTCTGCCTAGAGACTGAACGATTTGTTGCGTCCACGCCACGTCAAGCTGCTGCACTATGCCAGGCAAACGGAGAACCGACACACACACACACACACACACACACACACACACACACACACACACACACACACACAGAGAGAGAGAGAGAGAGAGAGAGAGAGAGAGAGAGAGAGAGAGAGAGAGCCGATGCAGCGCAGCCGAGGAAGTTGTCGGAGCAGCACTGCGGAACGGCTTGCGGAGCAGCAGTGGTGTGGAGATGGCGACGGAGGCCGGCGCGGCGGATGACCCTCGACGCTGGGGGCGCTCTGCGGCTTCCCAGCGCTGCTCGCGCCTTTTACGTAACGCCGCCGTCTGGAAGCCAGATGACACGTGCGCCACAACGCGACGCGTCACGTCATAACCGGCGTCACGTCGCGACACATTCCAGCGCCTAGTTGTCTGCCGCTCCCGCTGCGTGATATCCAGCTAAGACTGCTCCCTGTGCGCGGGAGACACCCCAAAATTACCGTGGAATGTGGCGGACTGCTAAGTACTGGCTGGAAGGTATTTCAGTTAGAAAATTACAGATTATGCTAAAGGGGGAAACTGTGTGGTGAAATTTTAACCGGGAAGAAATAGGGGCTCATTTTGAGCGGGAAACAAAAGAGCATTCCTGAAGCTCGAGAACGCCGCTAACTTGCTACTCTCGGTAACGACGAAAGTCAGAAGGAAAACGGAAACAAAACGTCGCTATCAACTCAAACAAACTGGCCAACCTGGCTGATGTGAAGAGTAATTTCGAGACACTAATTTAATTCTAGTGATTTATGGAATATTCCGACGGTAGTTGGAGGAACACCTAAAAACGTAGTACTGATGTACCCCATTAATATTGCATAGTTAGTTATGAACCAGCTTTCAGCTTTCTACGCCTTCCTCGTAACGTAAGACTAAACAGATAGTCCACACAACAACAGCGTGAGTTTATAGCTGTACGAAGTGGTTTTTTTTTTCCATAGGTATGTGAAGTTCTACAATTACGTATCTCGAAAACGGCGAAGCTGGTCTAATGCTCACGTGGTGCTGTCGTGAAGATCTACGGAAAGGGGTAGACGAACTGTGGAACTACCACTAGGCGCTAAATGGTTGGACATCCACGACTCGTCACAGAACGTGGGGTGCGGAGATTTGTCTGTTCCGTTAAGTAGGATAGATGGTGATCTGTGGCATCTCTGCCGAAAGAGCACTATGCTGGTGCACACACAAGGGTTTCGAAGCACACCGTTCAACTGTGTTGAACATTGAGCTCCACAGAAAAATGGTTCAAATGGCTCTGAGCACTATGGGACGTAACTTCTGAGGTCATCAGTCCCCTATAACTAGTTAAACCTAACTAACCTAAGGACATCACACACATCCATGCCCGAGGCAGGATTCAAACCTGCGACCGTAGCGGTCACGCGGTTCCAGACTGCAGCGCCTAGAACTGCTCGGCCACGCCGGCCGGCGCTCCGCAGAAGAGCATGCCTACGTATTCACACACTGACCCAGTGATATCATCAATTACGATTGCAGTCGGCACGAGTCCATCGTGATTCGATCGTCGATCAATGGAAACGTGTAGGCTCTTCGGGTGACTCCCATTTTTGCTACACTATGTCGTTGTTCGTCTCCACAAACGCCGTCATCGAGACGAACGGCGGCTCGAAATGTGAAGTGCCCCACGGATGTAGGCTGGTGAGAGCAGTATTCTGTCTTGGGATACCTTCTCCTGCGCTTGCAACGGACCTGTGATAGTGTTCGGAGACACTCTGACGGCTGCGAACCACTTTTATCCCTTCATGCTTGTCTTTCCAGACGGCGATGTCATCTTTCAGGAGTGTAATTGTCCGTGTCTCGGAACCAAAACTTACTACAGTCGTTTGAGGAGCATTATAGTGAACTCACGTTGATGTTCCGCCGACCAAATTCGCTTGATGTAAATCCTATGAAAACCATCTAGGTTGCTATAGGACGCTATCATCGCGTACGCAAATCAGCGGCCCGTTATTTACACGAATCACATGACCTGTGTGTAGGCCTCTAATGCCACATACCTCCACATAGCTACCGACAAACTGTCAGGTCCCTGATACGCAGTATCAGTGATTATTCCTTCCCAAAGACGGGCAAACAAGCTATTAAGAAGGTGACAATGTTTTGGCTGATCATTGTATCTACACAACAAGACAAGCGTATTCAAATTCAAAAAGAAGCTACGAACAAACTAATGATTATATTACTTTATACTCTAATATTAGGAGTAGATCGAAGTACAGGGCAAAAACAGTTCACAAGTGAGTACCAGCACAGACTATATTATATGGTCAAAATAACGGTTGAATAGGATGAACGAGCCCAAAAGGGGGCCGGGGAGGGGGTAGGCTATGGAATCGTGAGAACAATTATACTATTTTCAACAAGCATATTATATTATGTAATCGAATAAAAATATTTACTGGCTACTGTTACTTTAGTAAGGGAGATTAATGGAACTGCGTTTGGTCATTAAAGATTCAGTCAGTACTTTTTGATTGTTATTTACTGATAGCCACAATTGAGAGGTATCTATTGATAAACAGAAATTCGATTAATGTTAGTTTTCCACCTTAGTTCATCTCTGCAAATATCACTTTTAGTAACGTAAGATAGACACTCATTCGGAGCATGTTCAGCAAAGGTGTAATCTTTCTTTTTCAGTCTCTAACTCCGTTCACGCTCAGTCAGTTTAGTATTTATAGTGCTACCTGATTAACCTACATATAATGCACAACACAGATTACAGAAAATCCTGTAAATTCCAGTCTGCTCTAAAGGTAGGTATCTTATCTTTACTGTTGAATAGAATGTGGGCAAGTGAATTGCTAGCATACAAAGCTGGTATTTCCTGGAATCTAGTTTGCTGTCAAGTACCTATGAAGTCGCAACAACATATAGCACGAGATCTATTTGTTATCTGTGTGATTTACTGCTTTCTGAAGAGGCTACCAAAGTACTGTTATCCTCTTTTCTTTTTAATGAGTATCTTATCAATTAGGGTACGGCTATAATCATTACTGTATGCTATTTCTTTAATCATGTTTAATTCGTTTTCAAAATCTGATTTGGTCTGGTCTGTAGTGCAGACCATAGGCGCTGCACAATGGAACTGAAGCCTCTGTGTCTTACAGGGTTGCTGGGAACTGACAAGTATTACTGTGTCTGTAGAAGTTACCTTCCTGAATATCTCAAAGACTTTTGCTTGCTAGTGTCAATGATAAGGTCCGGATCAGTACTGTATATTTAAGTTGTAATGTAATGAAATTTAGCTAACCTCATTTTACTATCTTAAAGGTTAAATTTCTGGGAAATTAATTTTGTGTTTCCTCAATAGACGGAAAGGAGGAAGTAGAGGACACAGACGGTGGCAGGAAACGTTGCAATGCGAATGCGAAAATATGTCAACAAACGACGCTGTGCAAGTGTGGACTGTGATGTAAATGCCCATAAAAATAGTTATCTGCGGACTAATTCTTTCCGAAGAAGACGTATTGCATTATTTGTGCTGCAAACAGATAGTGAAATCAAGCAGGACTAACTCTGATGACAAACTTCCGAATATCCCAAAAAGGAAGTAAAGATGAGTTTTGAGTATAATGCTAAGTTTTTAAGTTTATATTCATTATTTTAGTTTAAAATGAATTTACTTTCTTTGCTTTGTATAAATAACCAGCATAGGTCGTCTCTGTCTCGCATTTATTATAAGGCAGGAATCACCAGACTACGGCCCGCGGCCCTTAATGCCGCCCGGGACGTCAATTCGTTCAGCCCGCCGACGGGACTGTAATTTGCTTGATAAATGCATGTAACAAAAAACGTTGTGGAACATTTAAATTTAGGTATTATGTATAGAATACTATATGTTCACCCGAGCAGATACCCTATGTGATCAAAAGTATCCGGACACCTGGCTGAAAGTGACTTACAAATTCGTGGCACCCTCCATCGGTAATGCTGGAATTCAATATGGTGTTGGCCCACCCTTAGCTTCGATGACAGCTTCCTCTCTCGCAGGCATACGTTCAGTCAGGTGCTGGAAGGTTTCTTGGGGAATGGCAGCGCGTCCTTCACGGAGTGCTCACTGAGGAGAGGTATCGATGTCGGTCGGTGAGGCCTGGCACGAAGTCGGTGTTCCAAAGGTGTTCTGTAGGATTCAGGTCAGGACTCTGTGCAGGCCAGTCCATTACAGGTATGTTATTGTCGAGTAACCACTTCACCACAGGCCGTGCATTATGAACAGGTGCTCGATCGTGTTGAAAGATGAAATCGCCATCCCCAGATTGCTCATCAATAGTGGGAAACAAGAAGGTGCTTAAAACATCAGTGTAGGCCTGTGCTATGATAGTGCCACGCAAAACAACAACGGATGCAAGCCCCCTCCATGAAAAATACGACCGCACCGTAACACCACCACCTCCGAGTTTTATTATTGGCACTACACACGCTGGCAGATGTTCACCGGGCATCCGACATACCCACACCCTGTCATCGGATCGCAACATTGTGTACCGTGATTCGTCACTCCACACAACGTTTTTCCACTGTTCAATCACCCAACGTTTACGCTCCTTACACCAAGTGAGGCGTCGTTCGGCATTTACCGGCGTGATGCGTGGCTTATGAACAGCCGCTCGAAAGTTTCCTCACCTCACGCCTAACTGTCACAGTACTTGCAGTGGATCCTGATGCAGTTTGAAATTCCTGTGTCATGGTCTGGATAGATGTCTGCCTATTACACATTACGACCCTCTTCAGCTGACGGCGGTCTCTGTCAGTCAACAGACAAGGCCAGCCTGTACGCATGTGTGTTGTACGTGTCCCTTCACGTTTCCACTTCACCATCAGATTGGAAACAGTGGACCTAGGGATGTTCAGGAGTGTGGAAATCTCGCGTACGGACGTATGGCACAAGTGACACCTAATCACATGACCACGTTCGAAGTTTTGCGAGTTCTGCGGAGCGCCCCATTCTGCTATCTCATGATGTCTAATGACCACTGAGGTCGCTGATATGGAGTACCTGGCAGTAGGTGGCAGCAAAATGCATCTAATATGAAAAACTTTTGTCCGGATACATTTGATCACATAGTGTACTTCCTGACTGCTGTTCGCGTTAGATTATTGTCTCCAGTGATCAGGGCTTATTTAAGTGGCAAATCACAGGCGCTCTGTTCATAGTATATTGAAATCAGTCGTTTCTGCTGTTAACTTCATTAGGGGACATGCTCGCAGCCATCGTCGGTTTCGCCCTTTCCTTGAAGAAATTTTATTCTGAGTAGGTGCCTTAGCCCACAGCAGTGAGGTGGCTCAGTTGCGGTTAATTTCTGTTTCGTTTTTACAAGCTCTGTAACGAAATGGATACTTCTCACTGAAAAATTTAAGAGCTGATCCACAGCTATCAGATTTTACCCCACTGTCTTAGATTTAACTTTTGGTCGACATCACAACCCGCATGAATGAAAGGAACCAGAAGCTTCAGGAAAAGATTGTCTGTGGTCTCTACAGAATCATCAAAGGGTTTCGGAGGATGCTGTCATTGTTTGAAGAACAGTGACGTGTTACATTTCTTCAAGATGTCACCCTTGACTTTAAGAAAAAAATATCTTGACTACTTCTGTTCCAGAATCGGTTTGATTGTGACCTCGATAATGTGCCAGTTGATTTACAGTTGGAGCTCATCGATCTGCAGCTTAATGATGAGTTGCAAGAGAAGCACAGAAAATGAAAACTTGTTGAGCTTTACCTCTGCTTACCCGATGCTGAGGTATCGAAACTGAAGTAATTTGACATCAGTGTTTTGAACAACTTATATCTGTGAGCAAACATTTTCAAACATAATATGTATTAACTCAGTATATCGAACGTGACTGATGAACAATTAAAAACAATTCTCTTGACTGGACGCAGCAATACCAAACCAAATACTGATGATAGCTTCAAAGACAAACGTTAGTTCCATGAAGCTCACTAACGTCTTTTGCTGCTTAGATTGAGAGAGATGTGCACACTACTAGTACGACGTAATTACATTTTTGCTCAAGTCGCTTTATTTGGCAATTATATCATTAAATAGTTATGTTGTTGGCTGTGCTCGATTCATTTTGGCGTTGCACGCCACTCACCCATGATTAACATGGAATACTGAACTTAGTGTCTCGTCGTTTGTCCTCGGAGCTTTCGTTGTGTTGTACGAAATGATGACGATGCATCGCACGCTCAATATGTCAGGAATCCGGCCCATTGTGAAATAGGTTTGGTGATCTTTGTTCTAAAGTGAAAATGTGTAAGGCGTATGTCTGCGTACCCCTTTGATGTCAAACATGACTATATTCAGCTTGTTCCTTCCTTTGCTCGGATATAGTTGTCTTTCCCAAAGCTGAAAAGTAACTGTTAGCTGAGAGGCAGCTGTTAGCTGAGACGTAATTTGCAAGTGCAGCGTCCATGATACGTGTAATTTTAACTAATCCCATTACTGCTCACGTTCTTTGTATCGTGGAATATTAAGTTTCTAGGGTAAGAAGACAGGTATGAAAACTAAAAACATCACAAGTAAAAATAAAACGAGTTGGGGAGTGGGTGAGAGGGCGGGAAGTCTCTGGCCTAGGACGTCGCAGTCTGTAAATCCATCCTTGTGAGCCACTATCGCCAAACAAGAATCTAACGCTGTACGCTATCTCAACTCTGAAAAAGCTGTTGCTTTAGTTGCTCTTCAATGCTGGGGAACCTACTTTGGCATTTTACATTACAACAATCGTTATATGTAGTTGAGACACTTTTGGCAATGTGTAAGACTCGTGCACCAGTTTTCCGAGATACGGACTACTGTCAACTAACAACCAGAAATACGCTCTTGTGACCAACACATTCAGAACCAGCCTTATTTCGTCAGTACACGATACATTATTTTCCAAACTTACGGTAATTCTTCACGCTGAACCCATGAACGACCGTACTCCATTGGGCCAAGGTTAGAATCTGGAGTCACTATGCTAGTTCTGTTCCCCGGAACTGTTCTTACAGCGACGTTTATTTTCCTCAGCACTTGGTCCGCCCGAGCTAGTAAGATGTAGCTATGAGACGTCTGTCTGAGAACGCAAAACTGAATAAATCTATATTATTCATTTACGACTAAAGACGAGTGTGAACCCTAATATGGAGGGGTCACGAACGTTTCATCTATTGACATAACAGAGCTTTCAAAGACCGTGACACGATTCTCTACAGTCCACTCACACAGAATTGTTCCCGAACGTATATACAGTATTCAAATTGCATTATGATTTACAACTCCTCCTCGCTTCGTGATGTTCTTTATTACACTTTTTTCCTCTTGGACCTGTTTCAGGAAGTCCTCGTTCCTCACTCGATCTATCGGGGTACACGAAAGGAGCCTCTCCGAAGATCATGACAACGATCGGGCGTACCCTGGGCAACGTTAGGCCTGTGCCTAACGGCCAATCCTTTCAACACCAAGACACCACAAAAAGGCTTTTATCAAAGCCAGCGCTAAATATAATGTCCATAAACATTGAAGGGCTCTCTCATGAGAAAGAAGTGCTACTTGCTGTAGCATGTAAAACTCACAACTGTGACCTCTTACTAATCCAAGAGACCCATATTGGCCCCACAAATAGTAGACCAAAGATCCACGGAATGAAATTAGTAATTGAAAGACCACACGAGCAATATGGCAGCGCAATCTTCGCCAAAATGGGCTTAGGTATTATATCTGCAGAACTGACATCTCAAGAAGACATCGAAATCTTGACTGTAGAGTTACAGTCCTGCACTGTGACGTCTATATATAAGCCACCGAGCAGGGAGTTCAGATTCAGTGAGCCAACCAACTTCAACTCACAACCAACGAAAATAGTAATGGGCGACTTCAACTGTCATGGATCAGCCTGGGGGTACAGGCACACAGACAAAAGTGGGGACAAACCTAGAAACCTGGGCAGACTCAACTGGCCTTAAATTAATACACGACCCCAAACTTCCATATTCCTTCAACAGCAGCAGGTGGAACCGTGGATACAATCCAGACAACATCTTTGTCAGCGAAAACGTAGCACATCAAACCAAGAAGGATGTGGGAGAACCCCTCCCACATACACAGCATCGAGCTATATTATGTCTGGTTGAAGCAGTTGTTAAACCAGCAACCACCCATTTCCAAAGACGTTTTAATTTTAAACGTGCCCTATGGGACAAATTCTCTGAAGAACTTGACAAAGAGATGCAGAACCTTGATGCTAGCCCGGAAAAATATGGCACTTTCATTGAATTAGTTAAAACTGTCTCCCGAAGAAATATCCCCCGAGGCTGCAGAACTAGTTATATCCCTGGACTTGACGGAAACTTAAAGGTTCTTCTGGAACACTACCAACAGCTCTTCGAGGAAAACCATTTTTCAGAGGAAACAACTATGGCGGGAGAAAAACTCATCCAGGCCATATCAGCCTCACGAACAATGAAATGGTGTAATCTAATCACAAACCTAGACATGAAACAGAATAGCCGAAAGCCCTGGCAACTTCTTAAAAACATCAATAATGACCCCTCATCTAATACACAAAATTTGTATAAGGTCACACCAAATCAAATAGCAAAACAACTACTTAATGGTAAAACCAACAGGAAGCACCCAAGAAAGAAACTACAGAGAGGCGCTCAAGAAAAAGACCACCTAGGCGCCCCCTTTACTCTGAAAGAATTAGAAGATTCCATCTCCATAATGAAAATTAATAAAGCCGCTGGCCTAGATGATCTACGCCCAGAACAAATAAAAATGTTCGGACCTGTTACCAGACGGTGGTTACTAGATATGATGAACAAATGTGTTCTTGAAATGAAAATCCCCAAGACTTGGCGGAAGGCAAATATAGTAGCTATACCAAAACCTGGAAAAAAACCCACAGACCCTAAAAATTTTCGGCCTATCTCCCTGCTTTGTCAGCTCTATAAAGTCTTAGAAAGAATGATCCTTAACCGCATCTCAGAACATGTAGACAAGAATATAATTAAAGAGCAAGCAGGATTCCGCCCAGGAAGGTCATGCTGTGGACAATTCTCAACCTTACACAGTACATAGAAGATGGATACGAGCGGAAACAAATTACAGGTGCAGCCTTTATCGACCTTACAGCAGCTTACGACACCATAAACCACAGTAAGTTAATATCAAAAATATATAACGCCACAAAAGACTACCGACTGGCGCAATTCATCCAGTGCCTGCTGCAGAATAGACGGTATTTTGTCACGCTGCAGTCGAAGAAGAGCCGATGGCGGACCCAGAAAAACGGCCTACCTCAAGGTAGCGTCCTCGCCCCATTGCTGTATAATATTTATACCAATGACCAACCGATCAGCATGGACGCTCGCTCCTTCATCTATGCAGACGATACAGTCGTTGCCACCCAGGGAAAAACCTTTGAAGAGGTAGAAAGTAAATTAACTTTAGCGATTGAAAAGCTGGGTGACTATTATGATAATAACCACCTCAAGCCAAACCCAGCAAAAACCCAGGTCTGCGCTTTTCACCTACGTAATAAGGAAGCAAGGAGGAAACTCAACATAAGCTGGAAGGGACAACATCTATCTCACTGCGACACACCAAAATATCTTGGGGTTAAACTTGACCGTGCTCTCACCTACAAGGAACACTGTTTGGCCACAAAGATGAAAGTGAGTGCCAGGAACATCATCATCCGCAAGCTAACAAATAGCAGATGGGGAGCGCAACCTACAGTTCTCCGCACGTCAGCTTTAGCTTTATGTTTCTCCACTGCGGAGTACTCGGCACCCGTTTGGCAAAATTCCACCCACGCTGAACAAGTAAATATAGCATTAAATGACACTGGACGCATCGTGACAGGATGCCTCCGTCAAACTCCCACAAAGCAGCTGTACCATCTCATGGGCATAGCCCCGCCAGACATCAGAAGGAGGACTGCCGCAGAAATCGAGAAACATAAACAGGAGACAGATCCCAGGCATCTAATGTTCGGACACAATCTTCAACCTCGCCGACTTAAATCAAGGAAGAGTTTCCTACGAACAACTGAAGCAACTCTTTTATCGCCTAGAGCACGATGAAAAGAGCTGTGGTACAATGTGGACCCAGGAAGACCAGGGAATAGCCCCAGGGAAGAACCCACAGCTGGCTCTGAACTCCCATATACGACCTGGAAAGCCCTGAATAGACTACGAACAGGCGTATCATGATGCAGAGCAAACTTGGAAAAATGGGGCTACATCAGTGCAGTCGAGCCCTGCGAGTGTGGAGAACAGCAAGACCCACAACACCTACTGGTCTGCAGGAAACTAAACAACCCGTGTTCGACTCAAGACCTATTTGAAGCAAATGACAAGGCTATTCAAGCTGCAGTGTATTGGGCTTCACGTGGGATATGAAAATCGCTCTGTTTCGCATCCTTAGCGCTTATCATTATATGTTACATATTTTTCTATATTATTGTAGTTAATTTACCTTATAACCATGTATTATTGTATTATAACTGCTTCTCTTACATTGTAATATATTTTTTTTGCAAAATGGTGATGTCTTGGATACGATAAATAAATAAAACTCTATCTATCCAAATGATCTACAATAGTCTCCTTCAGCATTATCTATCACTCTTTGTGAAGCCCGTCAACAGCCATGACGGAGGGGTCGTATCTCATAAGAGCCTCTTGTCGAAGTTGTGATGAAGGTTTTAGCGGTGTGTGAGACTATCACCAATACGATTCATGGAGCGGAAGCTTCAGCCCTCTGTGTTGGGGTTAGTACAGTACACAGAGAATCTTCATCCTGCAGGACGGTAACAATCCCTCCAATACTCACACTTGCCGGAAATCGAGTATGCTGGAACGGCATCTATGATGATACTTGCAGGCGTGGTCGGGTCGAGTTAATGGCTGATTGGAAAGCAACGGATAACCGCCACATTATCTTTCCCTAGTACATTCAGCTCTCTGTTAAAAATGTCATGAGAGCTTTATCCCGAGTAAAATACTCCTGACGCTCCTCTAGAAATCTGACACAGTATAAAGTTAGCAAACCTCTGTCTTTGCGCTCCCACGTCACAACGTTATCTCTCGTGCAAAATGAGTCTCACCGGTATCTCCAGCTAAAATGAGCCGCAGCACTAGTTATGTTTGCCGTAAGTGCGTAATAGACCCACCAATCTAAAACGCTGCAAGGTACAGGAACCACTGACAACGTCGACGAACTGTGGGCAGTACGAGTTCCCCAGGCCGTATCCCGCTACTCACCTCCCATTACGATACATAATAGCTGCATCACAAACGCTTAATCGAAGCCTGCAGTGACGATACCATCTGAACAATAAAGAGGTTAATGGGTGCGAAGCGGGCACAGGAATAATTGGTTGCGGACTGCAACCCTGTACTCGGCCCCGCAAACGGTTAAAAAAAATTAATAATCTCTGCCGTGACCCGACGGCCTCTCGAGTTTCGCAAGCGTCGGCGCCACGGACGCGTTAAGTCACTGCGCTCTCGGTACAATGCAAACTGGCAAATGCGCCACTGCGCTGGGCTGAACGCTCACAAAAAAAGAGAGGACATCACGCAAGGACAGTTCTCTCTCATTAAATTACACAACACTGTAAATTAGATTACCGACAAGACAGTGACCAGTAAGTGTGTTATGCATCACCAGCGAGTGGTCATTTGTAACCAAGCTTCAAAATTTCCGGTTTCACTCTGTCAGATAAATAGGTACGCAACTGAATAGCAAATTTTCCAAGGGGAAAATTCAAGTCAGGCGACAGTGAATATCAAAATTAATTTGATATTTATTGACGTAAAAGACAGCTATACTACCCTTGGTTTCATAAATAATCATTACCAGTGATACTGCGATTAGAGCCTTGCGAAGTGGGCAGATTACGTTTTGCCTACGGTTTTCAAGGGTCCTCTAAGCTCTCAGCACTGCACAGTCTATGTCAAGACCTATTGGAAACACTTACTGGTTTATGCGAGAACCACTGGTTCTATTTTTAGGTCTCTGAATTTTTAAGGTTTTCCAACTATTTTTCCGTCGATTCTGCTGTCATCTGACATAACAATGTCGACGATCTACACCAACTTTTTCCTTCACGATTGTATCGTGTTGCGTACTGTGTTTCAGTGTGAGATAACGTGGAAGCCTCAAGTCTCTCAGTATATTTCTGGCCATTCTTTTCGGGTTTATCTTTCTACCACTTATTTACCAGTTGCAGATCATAATTCGCGAATATGTTACAGTGAACCAGATGCGACACAATGTATCATTTTGTAATCTGCCTCTGCGATGTTTTTGCAATAACTCATTATAAGAGTCGATCGTTCCATCAACATCTTTACAACTATGTTTTTCGATTCTTCCATTGCACTCAGAATTGTTGGTTTGATTGCATTCGTTCTAATGGCCTGTTCACATTCTGCAAAATCTGTACTCTTGTGTTATCCTTCATGTTTCAATTATTTAGCCGCAACTTACGGACACTGTGCTTTATTGCACCAGTTGTCGGAACCTATACACCTGTTTTCCATTACTGATTCTTCGTGTCTTGCAATTTCAGTAGGTTCTGTGAGTCAAATTACAATCCCAGAAGTGTCGCGTCGTCGTCGTGGGGGAGGTAACTTCTTTGCTACAGCCACGAGTTATGCTGCCTGTAGTGCTATCTCCTGACTTTTTCAATGATGCCCCAGAGGTCTAACCTTAGGAGCAGGACAAAGAGCACTCAAGTCGTTTATTCTGATGAAGAAACCAACCAAATGAAAGACTGTATTAACTCGGCTGTCGCCCAGGATATGCGTCGGGCGCTGGGGAATACGGGAAATCGTCGACGAGTTGGCTATAGGAACAGATGAGCAGAAACACTAAACGCCAGAGAATCACACTGTCTCTATTTCCTACTTTAAGATAACCAGAAAAGCGTCTTTGCCAGAAATGAAGATGCCAATCATACAACGGGGTGCAGAAATAGATACACAGTGGGTATACTACATTTTTATTTCTTCCGATACGGTTTTCTTTTTTTCTTTTTTTTTTTTTTTTTTTTTTCAAATATCTCGATAATCATGGATGGTAACTTAAGCGACGACCAACGGAAGTGGATATTTAAACAATTTGAAGAGTGCCGAACAGGTTCGACACAAATGGACAGGAGAATTCAATACATTTTCACGAAGCAGGCTCTTAATTTACAGGTTGCGCGACAAATTCGATGTAACTGGGTCTACTCGCAGCGCAGGCGAGTGGTCGACCAGTGAGCGTTACTCCAAAAGGAGAGCCTGAATTGAGTTGGACCTTTGCTGCTGATTCCGTATATTCCAGTCGATGCTCTATTCCAATTTTCCTGTTTCTCTAATTTTTTAAATTTTTATTCATCTGCCAAACGGTTGTTCCACTGGTCACAGTGTTTCTGGAACTGTGATTGGTGCAGTGCCTTAATTTTTCCGTTAATGGATGCTAACCTTTTTTTTTGTAATGATCACACGTGAGCATGAATGCTATATGAAGTCTGATTCTTTCTTGATCGGCTTTTAACTTAATCACTGATGGTTGAACAGTTGCTCCTAAATATTTACCATTAGAGGCGTGATTGTCCTGTGGTGATCTTTCCGTCTACTGAGTATTATCGTACGAAATCTGCAAACCAGTGTTTGGTGTTTTTTATCTTTCATGCGAGATGACTGCAAGATCGTCCACAGATATGAGACATTTCATGCGGAACATTTTTGTGTCAATTTGGATTCCTTGAGTTTCCTTTTCCCATGTTCTGATAACTGTTTGAAGAATGGCGTTAACGAGTGATGTACTCTGGTTTCTATCTCTAACATCTCCGAAATTTCACTGAATACAACGCGAGGGATTTCACCCTCTCCCCCTCCTGAATGATGACTTATGATGCGACATGGCAAAACACACAATCGAGCGTACCATGGGGAAGTTAGTGAGTCATAATATCAGAAACAATGGGAGTCGTTCTAAATTCTTTGTGAAATACCCCAAGGAAGGTAATTCGCTTTTTTCGAATCCGGATCTACTGGCAGTTTCAAGTATTTTCACTGAACAACATTGTACTACAAATCAAACAATGTTTTTTTTTCAGCTTATATCGCTCCACAGTGGTCAAAAAAATCTCTAAAGGCCATTCGTCGAAGCATACTTAGTTTTCAGAAAGTTTCACGTCGAATGCTATACTACAGCACAACGGCGACGTAAATGCGCTACATCGGCAGATTTAGACCTCGCAGAGCTACTGATATTTCTGATAAACAATCACAGATGTATTATCTATGAAGTAGTTCCTCCAAGGACTTTTAGTTTCTGTTGTGAAAGGAAATCGTTTAAAAGCAACAAAAAGGAAAGTGGTTGCTTTCTTTATTTAACTAGATCAAAAGTTTTTGTATGTTTAGCATACAGCAAAATACGTATAACGTAATACATGAACATTTGTCGATGTCTTTAATTGTTTATGATGCACGCCTTATTTATGGCTGACCTCTAAGGACAGATACCATAACTACAGAATGTAAACCTTCGACAGACGAAAGCTCCTATCAATATTCTACTACGCTTCCTGTAACAGTGCTGAACTGACTACTTCTAATGGCAGCGCAGAAACATTAATAGGAAAACTGCATTTCGTTCTCGCTAATTCAAATGGTTCTAATGGCTCTGAGCACTATGGGAATTAACATCGAAGGTCATCAGTCCCCTAGACGTAGAACTACTTAAACCTAACTAACCTAAGATCACACACATCCATGCTCGAGGCAGGATTCGAACCTGCGACCGTAGCAGCAGCGCCGTTCCGGACTGAAGCGCCTAGTACCGTTCGGTCAAAACGGCCGGATTCTCACCAGTTCTCCGCCACCATGAATAAGAACATCGTTCTGTTAATGGAGTAAGTGGGTAGGTGGCCATCATAATAAAGAGGCTTAAAAATAGTTCAGAAAAAACGTAAATGATTAAGGCCAGGCATGTAATTAACGAGGAAAGAATAAAAATGAAACAAATGTTTCACTAATGCAAAATCGACTGACAACAGTTCTGACGAATATAATCGCTTAACAGAATAGAAGAAGAATGTTTTCATACATAGCTAAACACCCCCGCGCGCACAATAAAAAAAAAAAAAAAAAAAAAAAAGGTTGCGTATCCATGAATACGAACATAAAAAATGTGAAAGGTCTGAAGCACAAGGAAATGGAAAGGAGGTAGAGAAGGCTCACAAATTTGCGACGTAACTGGTCTGTACAAAAGAATACCTTCAATAAATGTTGGTTCACACCCTGGAGTTTTTAGTGTCCGTCAGAATAGGAATGAAAGATGTAAAAATCTGCGACTAGTTACTTATAAGAAAACGTCCTGTACTATGGTCGATGCAGGCGATTCGGAGGAAAGGATGACGAATACGCCTAACTGCACACAGCCGAGTGTGAAACCAGCAGCGCTTTTTCAGAACTAAAAAAATTGCGAAAGGCATGTCGACAGAGAAATGCTTGCGGAATCAGCTACCGTCTACGGTGTACAGCATGCCCAAATTACGCGCTATGCCACGACCAAGTAAAGGTAACTGTCTTCAGTCGGGAGGTTGCTTTGAACACAAAGTGCAGTACTACGCATGATCCCGTAAGAGGTAATACGCCCTTCGTTCGCCCCGCCCCCCCCCCCCCCCCCCCCTGTGGCTCGGTTGACACACCTTCTTACCACTTAACGCGCTATGTGAGGTATGCTGCAACTTTGCACTCCTCAAGTATACTAACCAGCGCCACTGGAGAAAGTCACGTTAACGCTCTTCGAGCAAACAGAATGATTCTGAACCTTCAGAGTTGTCTTTAGTAGAGGCCGGATTTTTCATGCACTATCAGATCGTAAAACATACATGCATGCATTCGTGCAGTATCACTAAACATGCACAATGAGGCACCAAAAAGAAGAATAGCAGGAATCAAAATTTAATTCTATATTTGTTTTTATTTTCTTCTAAAACAGTACACAACAACGAACTTCTGCAAGTTTTATTAACTTGGGCTCATGTGTTTATCTGATAGAACAAGTTTGTACATATAAAATGACAGGTGCATACTTAAGTGAAGAAATTTCGAATGAGGTGAGATCAACCTAGAAGTTTCTTTGCATTTTCGCCAATAAATATAAATTTTATTAACTCTATAAACTGAAAATCCGGATTTGATCTGGTAATATGGTAAGATTATATTTTCCTTCAACTTCCACTTCTTCGTAAGATGATGCCAAATATTTCTGAACCTCTTCAAAAGTTCTGAAGGGCTCTACTCGTGGTTGACCTGAGGAAGTATCGTAATTACCGGAGGGAAATATGCAATATTTCATTTGATGTAAATAATATTTTTCCTAAAATCCGTTTCCTTGAATGCCAACTGACTGTCTTTAATGAAAGCCGCATCAATGCCTCCGAAAGTTTCTACGACATAAAACCGAATAAAGTCAGTTCATTCAGTAGTTGCAATAATTGCTATGTGAACAACTGGACGGAAACTATACTGAATAGCATAACCCTTTTTAATAGAATCAAGAAAATACATGCTAACTTCAATAACTTTGCGGGAATTTGCCGTCTTTTACCCACTTGACTTGATCAAAATCATCACAGCAAAAGATGGCAGAATTTATCCAGGTACCACATTTGGATAAAAGTGTTGTGGTCGCAAAGATGAATCTGGCGGTAGGTGTCGAGACGCGGGCTGGAACTTTCAAGACATTTTCACTAGGAAAAAAGTGAATATATGGTTTAATTAATGCTCTCATAATTATCAGATTGTTGAATTTTATGGGTATATTTAACTTCTTTATGAAGAATACCAGCGTGCTTACATTGTATTTTATACTTACTGTTTCAGCCATGGGACAAACATCTAACTTGCTTTAGGTTAATATAAAATAGTTTACATATTGCTTTCCCAGCCTCCATCATATACGAGGCAGCATCGCTTACCAGTACCTTTTTATTTAATTTTACTGGCCACAATATTCTTAAAAATTATGAAAATGAGATTACTGCTACATTTTGAGCTAAGACGTATAGTCTGTAAACGTTTCTGCAAACGCAGCTCCTTGGCTTGCGGGTAGATGGTCAGGAGCGCACACACTTCTGGATAGCGATGGGTAGTGCTAATGAATCAGTTTCCGTCACATCGTACAGTGCTGGCAACACTTCCTGCGGCGCAGAGCTCAAAAACAATAATTCATACCACCCACCGTAAAGAGCAAGGACTGGGAGCAGTGAGCGAGGGCACGAAGTATATTAACGTCTAACGACACCTAGCGAGCCGAACTAGGGCGCCTGAACTCATTACTAAGTTTACAGACTGTAACAAAAATCACGAAATTACTCATGTTCTCCATTTTTGGCGTAATTCATACGAAAAACGATCTACAGAAGGGTCTATCAATCAAGTTATTTTAATATATGCACTGAAACCAGAAATATAATCTGAATTGTAAATGTCTGAAGTCACACTATTGTATCACTAAAATTTTCGAAATATGCTTTTACTCCCCTTGCATTTGCATGGAAATCCGGGTATTGCTAATCTGACACCAACTGAATTACCAAGACGTACTCCAAGAGCATAGATCTGCAAATTTTACTAAGTTGCCTCAGTAGAATGCAACGGCCTTGCCGCAGTGTTAACACCTGTTCCCGTCAGATCACGGAAGTTAAGCGCTGTCGGGCTCGGCTAGAACTTGGATGGGTGACCATCCGGTCTCCCGCGCGCTGTTGGCAAGCGGAGTGCAGTCAGCTCTTGTCAGGCAAACTGAGGAGCTACTTGATTGAGAAGTAGCGGCTCCCGTCTCTGAAACGGACACACGGTCGGGTGAGCGGTGTGCTGTCCACATGTCCCTCGATATCCGCATCCAGTGAAGCCTGGGGTCTGAGGATGACACGGCGGCCGGTCGGTACTGTTGGGCCTTCATGGCCTGTTCGGGAGGATTTAGTTTACTTTTTGCCACAGTAGAATGGTACTCGTCTAGAAACTATGCCACAGCCGGCAGGAGTGGCCGTGCGGTTCTAGACGCTACCGTCTGGAACCGAGCGACCGCTACGGTCGCAGGTTCGAATCCTGCCTCGGGCATAGATGTGTGTGATGTCCTTAGGTTAGTTAGGTTTAATTAGTTCTAAGTTCTAGGCGACTGATGACCTCAGAAGTTAAGTCGCATAGTGCTCAGAGCCATTTGAACGAAGCCAACACAACTACGCCACATTTCAATTTCTACAGCTAAATCCTGGATGGACGAGCAATCCTATATAAAGAGCAGCTGTTATTGCAAAAGCATTCTTAGTCCAAATAAATTTTTAGTAACATTTCTTGGCAACAATGGAGACATTTTTGAAGTAATGCAACGCTTTCCCTTTGTCTTCCAGTTCGTATTTTCGTAATTTGTTGCAGCGTTTAATAGCTACATGTTCTTACGTGTGGTTTACTCTACAAATACATACGTGTGGCGCCCATGTTTGGCGACGATTTTATCTAACTTCATGGTTCAGTTCTTATCGCTGTGGATGGATTGTGACAATAGATTCGTGCGGTAAACGTTTAGCGTGGCTTGCGCAGTCCTGAAACTATCCAAATGCTAGAAAAGGCGCACACGCTCCTTCGTAAATAACGAGCAACACAAACGGCAATATCCTTGTGCTTTAGTAAGTGAAGTGTTTGTCTTCAGTGAAATTCGCTGTTTTAGATTGTGTGCACCGCAGATAAGGTCATTGGCCCAATTTTTGTAAGTAGGAAAATACTTTAGGCATGTTAGATCACCATAGACAGCAATAGAGAAAATGCGTCTCAGGTCTCTTTCGCATAAACTAATGTAGAGAAGTTTAAATCTAAATGGAATTTTTAACTTTTGTGGCCCAAAAGGAAGTAGTGTTCTGCAGCTGTGACATTCCTCTCTGACCTGAGATCTATACACTAACAATTTCGCTACGGCATCGATCATCTCGAAACAGCTAACACATTTCGCTTGAAAGTGCCGAAATTATTTGCCTCCCATAAGACAGTGTACAGTAAGTGAGGCGCGAAATAGCATGATTTAGCAGCCCATAAGCAGACTAGATCAGTGACTAGTATGTGACCAAGAGCAGGGTTATTAGGTACGCAGCAGTAGTTACGTGTGGCCAGGAACTTAAGAAACCACTCTAATATTCTTCAAGGAAACCACAGAATAGCGAAATCAAAATTGCCTGTTCCTTCCCAGTTACAAGACAGTACCCTTAACCACTGCGTCATTTCACCTGGTATAATTGCGTTTGGAGGAAGCGACATTCAGATGCCTTTCCTGTTACTATCATTTATGTAAACCATTCGATACGACCAGTTCCCTAGCCTCTACAGAGATGTACAGTCTGTAGACTATTAATAGATTCAGTCTTGGATACGGAAGTCTAAGAGCATATTAAATTTCTGTACTCTGTAACCATTGTTACAGTTGTTTACATTCACTCAGTTTTATGTTAAATTTTGGTCTATTAACACCATGTAGCACATAGAAACGTGAAGCCTAACTTCGTTTTGGAGGATCGTTATAAAATACTGTAAAACTATAAGTAAAAATTAAAAATTACGTTCATGGTACCGTGCGCGGATAAGTTAACTCCTTCACGCAGCGGTATCCTCGTCACCGCCGGGGAAAGCAGTTAACGAGACCTAATTTCTCCCGAGCGTCGAGTGGGTAATTACCGACATCGTGTTATCACCCGATAAACAGACCTCTCCCACTGACACAAGGCAGAAGCGCCTTTGAGACAACGTGTGTTCCCCATGCCTTTACTGTATCGTCGACTGAGAATTCTGGACACTACGCAGTTTGCCCCCAAGTTTTGTTACTTCTTGAGAAAAAACATGCTGCTATGATCATCCATTTATGCTTTAGAGCGAGGCAAGTTCTTTACTCCAGTGGAAGTGGCACTCTTTAACGACGTCCTCATTTGTGGTATACCGTCTTCACTTAAAGACATCACATATGGGAAAGAAAGGAGAATTTGTTTGTAATGCCCCGTGGACGATTCAGTTATTTGAGACTGACCAAAAGCTCTGACTTGAAAATGATGGAGGCATGAAATCGATCATAGCTCTCCTTGTGCACTTCACAGTAATATCCAATTACTACACGAACGAAAAAAATCTCGCAAACACCAAGAAGTTCTGTTAAACGAAAGCTGGTAGCGTGATTCTACATCTGAAACAAGTCTATTCAAATTTTCGCGCCAGTGGCAAAATAGTGGCGCTAGTAACCCACTATGAGAATGCAAATCAAATTTTCTTTAAATACACACTGTAACGGTTGTGAGCGTCAGTTACCTCTAAGATTGCCCGCATCTCGTGGTCGTGCGGTAGCGTTCTCGCTTCCCACGCCCGGGTTCCCGGGTTAGATTCCCGGCGGGGTCAGGGATTTTCTCTGCCTCGTGATGGCTGGGTGTTGTGTGCTGTCATTAGGTTAGTTAGGTTTAAGTAGTTCTAAGTTCTAGGGGACTTATGACCACAGCAGTTGAGTCCCATAGTGCTCAGAGCCATTTGAACCATTTGAACCTCTAAGATTGAACGTGGTCGCTCAATGTTAGTCAAGAACGCCCTTAGGGCATCAAAGGCGCCATTATTAACACCTCACTGAATTTGAACGAGGTCGTGTAATAGGCTACTGGAAGATGGATGTTCCTCTGAAATATTGCAGAAAAATTTGGCAGAAAAGTAGCAACTGTACCTGAGTACCGGCAGCGGTGGTCACGAGAATGTAAGGTCCCGAGACGACCAGGCTCCAGACGGTCACGTGGCACTACCGTGAGGGAAGCAGTTGTCACCACAATTCCAAATTGGTTATTTCATTGACAGCTTCGAGACACGCTCTGTTGCGTGCATTCCACCGGCCCCAAACCACCGCCTTCTGCGACTTCAGTGGTGTCAAGCGAGACCTCACTGGAGGGCAGGGTCGACGTCTGTTGTGTTTTCTGATGAAAGCTGGTTCTGCCTCTGCGCCAGCTAGGAAGAGGCCAGTTCAGGGCCTGCAGTCAACCTGTGTGTGTGGTAGACCACTGGACCTACATCTAGAGCTGTAGTCCGGGGTTCGATTTCTTAAGACACGAGGAGCACTCTCGTGGTTATCCCACGCATCTTGACTGCAAATCTGTGTGTCAGTGTGGAGATTCGATCTGTTGTTCTGCCATACATGAACGGCTTTCCAGGGGGTGTTTTCTAACAAGATAACGTTTGCCCACATACCGTTGTTGTAACCCAGCAAGCTCTACAGAGTGTCAGCATGATGCTTTGGCCGCTCAATTACCAGATCTGTGTCCAAAAGAGCACGTATGGGACATCATCGAACGACAACGACATCGTCATCAACAGACATTATTAACCGTCCTTGTATTGATCGATGAAGTGCAACAGGCATGGAACTCCATGGGACAAATTGACATCCGGCGCCTGTACAACACAAGGCATGTACATCTGCATGCTTGCATTTAACATTGTCATGTTGTTGTTGTTGTTGTTGTCGTCTTCAGTCCTGAGACTGGTTTGATGCAGCTCTCCATGCTACTCTATCCTGTGCAAGCTTCATCTCCCAGTACCTGCTGCAACCTACATCCTTCTGAATCTGTTTAGTGTATTCATCTCTTGGTCTCCCTCTACGATTTTTACCCTCCACGCTGCCCTCCAATGCTAAATTTGTGATCCCTTGATGCCTCAAAACATGTCCTACCAACCGATCCCTTCTTCTAGTCAAGTTGTGCCACAAACTTCTCTTCTTCCCAATTCTATTCAATACCTCCTCATTAGTTACGTGATCTACCCACCTTATCTTCAGCATTCTTCTGTAGCACCACATTTCGTAAGCTTCTATTCTCTTCTTGTCCAAACTAGTTATCGTCCATGTTTCACTTCCATACATGGCTACACTCCATACAAATACTTTCAGAAACTACTTCCTGACACTTAAATGTATACTCGATGTTAACAACTTCCTCTTCTTCAGAAACGATTTCCTTGCCATTGCCCCATTGCCAGTCTACATTTGATATCCTCTCTACTTCGAACATCATCAGTTGTTTTGCTCCCCAAATAGCAAAACTCCTTTACTACTTTAAGTGTCTCATTTCCTAATCTAATTCCCTCAGCATCACCAGACTTAATTCGACTACATTCCATTATCCTCGTTTTGCTTTTGATGATGTTCATCTTATATTCTCCTTTCAAGACACTGTCCATTCCGTTCAACTGCTCTTCCAAGTCGCATATAAAAAAATAAGCTAACTGGCTTTTCCAATGAGCCTTCCACTGATTCTCGTGCAGTGTGATCAGTCCTCGCAGTCAGTCTGCAAAGGCCAGTATTTACCCATGTTTCGTCGACCTAACAAAGTCAGGTACTTGCTTCAATTAACAGCATTTCCAGGGAACGATATTCTTATTACGCAGAACTCTTCTTCCATAGAACGTTTTCCATCAAAACACTACTATTCGGAATATCACTCAAATGACGGCTTTTCTTCTGAAAAACAACTTAGTATCTCGTGGTTACATAAGAAGCTGCTTCTGGATAGGATATTCTTTCCACGCGTAACAGTCAAAATACGCTGAAGCTCCAAAGAAACTGGTAGAGGCATGCGTATTCAAATACAGAGATACGCAAACAGGCAGGATATGGCGCTGCGGTCGGGAACGTCTATATACGGAAAAAGGTGTCTGGCGCAGTTGTTAGATCGGTTACAGCTGCTACCACGGCGGGTTATCAAGATTTAAGTGAGTTTGAACGTGGTGTTACAGTCGGCGCACGACCGGTGGGACACAGCATCTCAGAGGTAGCGATGGCGTGGGGATTTTCCCGTACGACGACTTCACGAGTGCACCGTGAATATCAGAAATCCGGTGAAACATCAAATCTCAGACATAGCTGCGGCCGGGAAAAGAACCTGCAAGAACGGGACCGACGACCACTAGAGAGTATCGTTGAACGTGACAGAATTGCAACCCTTCCGCAAATTTCTGCAGTTTTCAATTCTGGGCCATCAACAAGTATCAGCGTACGAACCATTCGACGAAACGTCATCGATATCGGCTTTCGGAGCGAAGGGCCACTCGTGTACCCTTAATAACTGCACGACACAAAGTTTTACGCCTCGCCTGGGCCCGTCAAAACCAAAATTGGACTGTTGATCACTGGCAACATGTTCCTGGTCGGATGAGTCTCGTTTCAAATTGTATCGAGCGGATGGAACTGTACGGTTATGGAGACAACCTCAAGAATCCATGGACTCTGCATGTCAGCAGGGGACTGTTCCTGCTGGTGGGGGCTCTGTAATGGTACGGGGCATGTGTAGTTTGAGTGATATAGGACCCTTGACACGCCTTGATAGATACTACTGACAAGTGACACGTACGTAAGCATCCTTACTGATCACCTGCATCCATTCACATCCATTGTGCATTCCAACGGACTTTGGCAATTCCAGCAGAACAATGCGAAACCCCACACGTCCGTAATTGCTAAAGAGTGGCTTCAGGAACACACTTCTGATTTTGAACACTTCCGCTGGCCCACAAACTCCCCAGACATTAACATTATTGAGCGTATCTGGGATGCGTTGCAACGCGGTGTTCGGAAGGGATCTGCATCCCCTTACGGATTTATGGACAGTCCTGCTTGATTCACGGTGTCACTTCCCTCCTGCACTACGTCAGACATCAGTGGAGTACATGCTACGTCGTGTTTGCGGCACTCGTGCGTCCTCGCGGGGGCCCTACACGATATTAGGCAGGTGTACCAGTTTCTTTGGCTCTTCAGTTCATGTACGTCGCCGAATTAAGTCTTCTCAAAAATTAACGAGTTACGTCGTTTTAGCAACGTGCACTCAGATGTTTCTTGAAGTCGCAAAAGCAGAAGTTGATTCTTGTGAATCTCCAGCAGTCTCCCTCGTTATTTTATCCGCGAAGGTTGACACAATTTACAGAGCTGCCGTTACTCAAGCGACGACATTTGACGAAAGGTATGTAAGGGTCACTGTTGCTCTTTCCACCAAGACGTACCATCGTCAATTATATACGAGCTAACAAGGCTGGCTCTTCGAAGTAGTGCCCCTGCTCACTTTCGTGCAGCTTGAGTAGAGCGTATCACATATGTTTGAAATTAACATTGCGACACTTTACAACGTTTTTTTAACAGGAATTTAATCGGTAACACGATCCGCGTACAGCACCATGTGCGACTTTGGGTTTCGGGCTGGTAAAGGGGCACCACCACCACGGCAACGTTTACATATTCCAGAGCTTGGATTGGCGATAGAGTGTACGTCCATACAATGCCCTCCACGAACGTGAACTATAAGGACGTTCTTTCAGTGGTCTGATTATAGTACATTGGTAAATACGCTCTGCCGTGCACTCCACAGTTGTTTGCAAAGTACGGATGTAGACAGACAGTTATATTGCTGTCATTCTCCTGGAGAGATTCAGGGATGGCGGTACGGGTATTTGTACTCTGCTCCCTGAAATGTATGTTCAGTGTCTGACTGCTACGCCCTCACTCTCATGTATTCTAAGAAAATTAGAGGAGTGTAACAGAAACCTGTAATTTCTTCTGACGTATACGACACCGCCTCCCCATGCATATTTCTTTTGTCACTTGGCATGCTTTTTACATCTGGATTCTTAAACGCATTTGTCGTGGAATGAATTCCAGTCAGACAAAATCATTAGATGCTTCTTTTTTAATAAAAAAAAGGGTCCCGAACCGACCGAGTTTCTGAAGGCCAAGCAAAGTCTTTCTCCTCTATGTACCTCCCTCCCTCTCCCCCAACCTCGTATTCGCAACAGCTGAAAAACAGCTATGCACCGCACATTCTCTCACAGCCGCCACTCACACCAACAGTTAACGTTCAGCTTAGCCGTCAAATACTCGAACATGACATCCAACAGAACGCAACGCCACTTAACTAGTATGTTCGCGATCACTGGGCGCTCCGCTACCGTAACAAGTGGATACGCGCTTAGGCGTGTCACAAACTTTTCACGCTCCACAGAAGGCGCGACGCTCCCACTCGGTTTTACCGTCGAACACAAAGGCGACCGCTGTTAAGCCCCTGGATGCCAAATGGAATAGAACTTTGTGTGAACACGTTCGTAAAAACAGTGTAGCTATGGTTCACTTTAACAAAGCCTGAGGTGGTGAGAAATAAAACTGTCACACCAATTAATCGAAATTAATAAACTGGATTCGTAAAAATCCAGTTTATACGGAAAGAACGTTAAGTGCGATCTTCAGTGTCACCAACAGACAGCGATAAATACACGAAGATTTTTGTGAGGTAAGTGATTCTTTAAGGGTATGGATTACTGTTAGACAGGGCTGTTCTTTTGTAGGGATTATTAAAAGTTGGACTGCGTTGCGCTAAAATATCGTGTGTCGGTTTAGAAATGATCAGATTAAGTAAAGAGAAAACAGTCTCAGTACGTTCAGTATCACTCTGGAGTTTCAGTATCACGTGACATAGAAGTTTTACCAGCACAGTCTTTCTTTACATTCAAAGGGTAAGTTTCAGCATTGATGCCAGTTTCTAATTACCGTGGAAGGATATGCACTGGATGATTTAATGCATTTCATTGTACAACCATTCCTACCACTATAACGCGCACGGACCTGTTTGATTCCGCAGATAACGCCCGTGATATCTGGACCACTGTACCAAACATTTCCAGTGATATGTAAGCCTGTAACATGGACTCGCTGCGTTGTTTGTACATGTTATCACCGAACAACGTTCTTTGTGTCCTGAAGTCATAACTTCATCCAGGGACCGCGGAATCTGTCATTTCGACAGAGAAGGTTCTTTAAGTTACAATATTTCTTAATGTGATGGACAAACAGTCTGGTTGTTTAGCCCTTTCCAGCCACTCTGAGTCCACACACGCGTCAACTTAAACAACCGATGACCACATAACTTTGAAGTGCCAAATATTATACCGTCTCCATCTATCAAAATGGAGAAAATGGCTCTGAGCACTATGGGACTTAACATCTGAGGTCATCAATCCCCTAGAACTCAGAACTATTTAAACCTAACTAACCTAAGGGCAACACGCACATCCATGCCCGAGGCAGGATTCGAACCTGCGACCGTACCGGTCTCCATCTATCACCACTTCTTGAACGCAGTTCTGAAATGAGGTCTTCCTATTTTAACGTTACAGGTCCTGCTTAAAATTAACATAAATCAGCTGTGGAGAACAAAATGATCAGTATTGTACCTTGTAAGCTTTTCCGATGCCTCCGGCGAGGACGAATTAGCACCTGTTCCACATGGGAGCACGGCGACGGGTGCATTGAAGGAAGAAATGTGATTATTCTACTCCTTTCACGGTAACTTACGACCAGCCGACCGAAGCGCATTAATACTGTGATCCACTAATACAGCGCACCATTTGTGTACTACGACCGTCACGCAGGCTCTACAGCGTTACAGGCTGTTTACTGGCTCGATGCAGACGTCAGGGTGTCAACACTAAAGACCTGAAATCAATTTCCGTGTAACGATGTTTGAAGAATGTATTTCTCACTTATCTCCTTCGCCACGGACGATCTTATTCATGTTTGGTACCCACTGTGTGCGTTTCCGACACCTCATTGCTTAACGGAAGGTATCTGTTGTTGGCTCCGTCGTACTATGTCAGTTTGGGCATCGAATTAGAACACAGTGTGTATTCCGTTAGGAAAGTACAGTGCGTGACGCAGTGTACCTCGTACCAGCACATAATATTTCCTCTCACTTATTTCCGTGTTCAGAGAGACCAAAATGACAATGCATCTGTAAGCACCCTTCTCTCCCTTGTCTTATTGTGATGCTCCCTATGTGCGATATTTGACCATTGCAGCAGATTCTCTGACAGCTTTTCTCCTATACCTGTTCTACGAAATTCACGAGAACAGCTTCGCTTTGGTTATAGAATGTCGCAACCGATGCACGCTCAGTGATAGATTCCAGCAGCGACATGAATGCTATAGGGATTATTATATGAAGACCTACAGCTCTTCATACGGTGACATAAGCTAAAGGGACGTTTTTATATTAGTTATTAAACCAGTGACAGTGGTGGGAGGGCGACGGCGTGTACTCCACTAAATTCAGGACGGTCCGCCATTTCCGTAACAAGGCCTTTGTGCTATATCCTGAGTTTCGCGTTGCGATGCGGTAGGTGATGTGTCGCCATTTTAATCGCACACTTCCAAATCGCAATACGACACGACAACATGTTACAACTTTCAGAAGAACAGGAAATACGCCAAGGAAAAGCCGGGAGGTCCCAGAAAAAAAAAAAAAAAATCACCATTGTGAGAGGCTATCATCAAGCGTTCGAGAGAATGGCAGTCACTTGGATGACATAATTTTACTTAAGTGGCCACTTACTAAATCAAAGGGAATATGTTAATCCTATCCGAGTTCATTCGTTGCGAATGTTTTCTCCACTTGCTCAGTTCTGTACGTAATGTATCATGGCTTACTTCAAACGTTCCTTCAACACTTTTCATTCCTTTTGTGATCGCATTTGGGGTAATCAGTTGTTCGTCTCTCAACAATTTCATTTCACACGCTCTTAGTCTTTCGCATCTTATGCGATCGTAAGTAAATGTATGTAGTTATATCTCAGGTTGAGAAAATGTTCATTTCTAAAGAAGGTGAAGTTCGTTATACCAAACGAGAATTTCGATTTTCGTACGATGGTCCAATGATAGTATGTTCGTGCTAACACCAGGACTGTCAGGGACGACACTTACTATTAGTTCTGACGCACCACACAACTGATTGATTGAAAGTGTTTATAGGACCAAACAGGGAGCTCATCACTCCCGCGATTCCGAAGTTAATCATGGAGGAAAGAGGGTCCGCTAAAAGTGGACGGATCCAGGCAGGGGAGTCAAATCATAAAATAATGAAGTTAAAACACACGCAGTAAAAGGCATAAATGGTGACAGCAAATCTAAAAACGGGGAAAAAAGAGCGGTCCTTCCATGAAGGAGTGGTCATCGGGTCCCAGACAGAGAAGACATGAAGAGAGGCCCCAACCACAACCACCCTGCCCCAAGAGTAAAGCAAGAACTTAGATCTGCAAATAAAAACCGCTTTCACGGGGGAAAGCGAGGACCCGTTCAACCATCAGTGAATTGTCTGCTTATATTAAAATTAAGGAATTTGGAAGACCAAACTTAGCAGAAAAGGCCAAAAGAAGGGGACATTCCACCAATATGTGGGATACCACATTGTGGGGGCGGTTCGTTACGCAAGAGGAAACGATGGGTGAGCCTGCTACGATCAATGCATAGACGGCATAAAGCAGTGGACTACTTCCGAGAGGGGAGGAAGGAAGAACGCCAGACTCCTTGAGTGTTCAAAGTTTATTACTGTTGGCAGTACCGCACCAGATGTCATTCCACTTTTGGGCAAAGAGAGATTTGACGTAGATCCGCATATCCGCAGCTGCAATCATGAAAGGGAATTGTGGTAAGTAACTACTTCTCTAGTCAAAAGGTCAGCCAGTTCATTCCCTGGGACGCCCACACGACTTGGGACCCAGTGAAAGACAACGGAGCAGGCGGCACGGCGTAGGGCGGAGAGGTGGTGATGGATAGCAGAGACCAAAGGGTGGCGAGAGTATCATCCGTCAATAGTCAGCAGGCTGCTCATTGAGTCGGTACAAATTTATTAACTGTGGAGGGACGCCTAAAAAACAAAATGGATGGCTCTGTAGATGGCTAGAGCCCCTGCTGTGGACAAATTACATGATCTCGACAATAAATGGTGTTCTAAGCCAGTAGGAGACGCGAAAGCGTGTATCACATTACCTACTGTCTTAGAACCATCAGTGTAGAAGATAGTGGCACCCTGAAACTCTGCAAGGATGGCACGTACAAGACGCCGGAAAACCATAGGGACGATAGAGACCTTGGTCCCTGGAATAGGCTGTCCTAATCCATGGTCTAGGCACCATCCAGTGGAGATAGGAAGTACACGGGACTCATTGTAGTGAGTGAAGATGGAGATCCCGACAGAGGGAAGTGAGACGCAGTCAAACCAGTAATCCCTCCCGTGGCCGGTTGTCAGGATGAAGACATCCCTCGTTTGCGAGGAGGACGGCGTACACGGAATGGTCAGGGCCTTTGCGAATGGCGATTGCATACGAAACCAGGCGCTGGCTCCGTCCTATGTGTGAAGGGGGAATCGCCGCTTCTGCGAGAAGACTGTCAACGGGACTAGTGCGAAATGCACAAAACCGTCCGACACACCCCGCAGTGGTGAACAGGGTCCAAGTATCTGCAGAGTGGAAGGAAACGCTGAACCATAAACCTGACTACCATAATGTAGTCTGGACAAGACCAGAGCACGGTAAATATGGAGAATAGTGGTACGTCTGCATCCAAAGATTTGTGGGCCAGGAGGCAGAGAACATTAAGCTTCTGCATACGTGTAGCCTTTAGGTAGCGAATGTGGGGCAACCACGTCAAAAATAAGGCCCAAGGAACGGGACTGTGCTACAACGCCGAGGAGCCGGTCGTCTGAATAGAGTTCTGGATCAGGTTGTACTGTGGGTCGCTTAGGAGGGAGGACACAACATACGACTAATTTCTTGGCCCATGAAAGCTTATATTGGCGTAGATCTCATCCGTCCTGCACAGGCTATAGAACCACTTCACTGAGAACAAGTACCCTGCTATTTTACAAGAGGGAGATTGTGCCTGAGACGCGGCGCTAAGCGCCTTCAGATATCGCTCAGAAGAGCAGTGAGTGATAAGCGTAGCAAGTGCTGACAGGCAACAGTGAGTGACAGATTCCAACCTGCGTGCTCTCCCCTATCGCACAAGTGATAGGCCAGGAATGCTGCCGGTGAGCTCCGCCGACTGTGTACCAGAAATGTTTGCACAGCTTATTTCTGCTGCGCACAATGAAGAGCAATAAGGATCAAGCTCCTACACAGTAAGCTATTCCTGGGCTCGTAATTTCGGCGAGAGCCTTCCGTGAGCGCGAGGAGCGGTGCAGTCACGCACGCCTTCGATCGATCAGCACGTGTTATCTCGCGACCGGGAAGAATGTCAGGCGGGCTTAAAAGCTCGTAAGCAAAGGCTCACCGGCAAAGGCCACCGCGGTCATTTAGCTTACGATGGAGAGGTGTGGATAAAGAGGTCGCGTTGTTTAAGTTAGTCAACAAATTACTGAGAGTAGAAGAAATCGCAACCCCTTCGAGCTGAATAATGTCATTAAGGACACTGCTTCACCGAACATCAGATTAAGTCGGCAATAATGCTACCTGGAATCAGACGAAAATCTTGTCCGTGTCTGCAAATATATCTCCTGTAATACAGCGGACAACCTGTGTGCAAGGAATGATTAAGTGCACCTATGGTACGCAGACATGGATATACTGGAGTGTTTACCATTTTAGTCTACAAAACAGTATACGAGAGAATAAAAATTACTTAGAACTTGAATGTCAAGAGAAAGTGGCTACAGAAATAGTAAACTTTCTTTCAGTCCCGATTCTACAAGCCTATTATTTAAATCGAAAACAACTGGTTATGTTCTCCATTGTCAAATTAGGCTGACGCTTAATTGCATGACAAAGAAGCATGACAGTTCATCTTTGGGAATGCATATACAGTCTGACAATTTTATTATGGCATATTTGCATGATAAATGTTTTGAACACGAAGGCTATTTCCTTTTATACTGAAATATATTAAGTTTTAGATGGTTAAAATCAATATACACGCATGGTAATTCTGGTTTGTCCGTCCATGCTGCCGTAACACCGCAACCCACGCCTCCAGCAATATGTATTTCTAGGGGGAAAAAATTGGATATTTATGATGTTAGAGATTTTACGAGTATTTTTGAATTTAACTAATATTCTCGAATGTTGTAAAATAGTGTCGGATATCCTGAAGTACTCCGGAGTATCGTAGATTATTGCCCAGTTTTCTTTACCGTTCTCGAATATTTATGAATGTTTTGAGATATTCCGAATGTTCTTTCTATCGCATATAGAAATGAATAAATGAAGGCGATTTATTTCATATTAGGGCATTGTTGTTAAGTACTTAACTGGATTCATGAGTACTTAAAAGTATTTTTTAGCGTTCGAGAGTCTTTGAGCGTGAAATATTAACAGTTTCAAGATTTTTTTGAATGTTCATTTTGCATGTTCTCAAGTGATCTGGAATATTCTTAGAAGACAAATGAAAATGAAGAGCGATGTGGGTCTTTTTTAGATAGCATTTAATAATTGTGTTGTAAAACGTAAAAATTTTTCAGTCTAACCCACTTTGGCATTACCTTTCACATTCGCGGCCCTATCCACCCCAAAGCGCACAGAAAACATTCTAGAGTGATCATGTAAAATCTGTTGTCAAAATTCAGTACATGGCTCTGACATTTGGGACACTAACTGTTTCTGTCGACTTACTGATGTGCAGCCATTAAGGCTGCCCGGTTCTTTGTGTACGATTTAGCAGTATCACTGATGTTTGAATTTCTTTCGTACCATTAGTATCGTTAAGAGTGTTAGCATATTAAGCGATACTATTCTGCCTGCACTAATATTGTAATAAATATGCAAAATAATACATTACACTGTAATATCTAGATTTCATTAGTGAATAGCAATCATTCGTCTGACCAGTATTCAGCTTATAAAATATTTAACTTTGTTGAATCGACTGTGTAAGACTTACAAAAATTTCCTCCGTCTTTTCTCATAATGAATAAAATTACGAAAAGAAGGGCTGTTCTATTTAACTTCGCTTAAATTAAGTTTTTGCGTATGATTCAACTTCAATCTATCATCCCATAACTTTTTTTCTCCAAAAATTTGACTTAGACATGTGATGTCACCTTCGCTAGTTCCAACAGCTGATCTATTCCACAGTTAGTTACACCCGTTACCATTGTATTGCATTGTACGTTAACCGGGGACCTAGAAACGACGGAGAGGCTCCGTCCCCGCCACAGCCGCAGTGGTCCACAACCCCACGACGACTACCGCAGTCCAGTTCACCCCTCCGCCGCCCAACACCGAACCCAGGGTTATTGTGCGATTCGGCCCCCTGTGTATCCCCCCAGGGAACGTCTCACACCAGACGAGTGTAACCCCCATGTTTGCGTGGCAGAGTAATGGTGGTGTACGCGTACGTGGAGAACTTGTTTGCGCAGCAATCGACGACATAGTGTAACTGAGGCGGAATAAGGGGAACCAGCCCGCATTCGCCGAGGCAGATGGAAAACCATCTAAAAACCATCCACAGACTGGCCGGTTCACCGGACCTCGTCACAAATCCGCCGGACGGATTCGTGCCGGGGATCAGGCGCTCCTTCCCACTCTGGAAAGCCATGCGTTAGATCGCACGGCCAACCGGGCGGGCCTTACCCGTTACCATACTACATACATCTAGCAGTCTCAACAAAGTTGTGACAAATAAAATTACGCTGGAGCCGAGACAAGAGTGACGCCAGTGCAAAGGCTGGTACATGGTCACAGAATTATGACCTTCCTTTTTGCCCTTTGATCCAGACAGAGAGACTCGAGAATTATGAAAGAAATTGTCATGTAGATTTAACAATTTTCAGATTATTATAAGCCGTTCTGGATATGCACCAACCCATTTTCCGTCTGTCCGTGATGTGTATAAGCTCTTCAACATACAGACGGACAACAGCCTCAGAATGAACTAAAAATGTGAAATACGCAACAGATTTAACTTTCCTCCCTTATTGCCCGCCCCCCCCCCCCCCACCATTTTTTCTTGCTATTGTGTTTCTCGTAGTAACACCGTAAGTCACTGTGCTGCTGCTTGCACCAAGTTTCGAGGAAACTTGAGGAGGAAATTGTGCCTGCGCCGTTTCGTGCGGGTAATACTTGAGATAAACAGTGCCTGTGATAAGCGACACCGCGCAGCCCATTCAGCGCGAGCCCTGCCGCGGAGGCAGCAGCGGCTCCAGCCAGGCTTCCAGCACGTCCCCGTTCTCAGCGGGAGGTGCGGCCACCACGAGTCGCCAGTTTACAGCCGTCTGACTGGGCAGCCTCATGACCGCACAGAAACAGCACTTCGAATTCTAGCGACAATTACAGCAATCCTATAGACATAAACATTTCCGCAAATTCAATAACAATAAATAAGTATAGCTTCATTGAACAGTGAGGAATAAAAAGGTACCAGGTTATGATCATAAAAATTCTGAACTGTTTAATTGTACATAAAGAAATATTTTTAATTTTTTTAAAACTCTTGTTAGAAATTCAGACGTGTACGAGGTGAGTGGAAAATTGCAGTAGTGCGCAAATTACTGAGGCGAAAGTTCGCTACGCATAGTGTATGTCAAGGTCTTCCGGAGAAGAGTTTATTTAACAGCAGGAGCAATTATGCACTCAACCGTTTGCCGTAAGGGCAGATAGTGCACATTGTGTGTTTTCCCCACTATATACTTAACAGAAAAACTGTAGGAATTTCATGTACCTCCTTACAATGCTCTTGTTGATAACGAGAAAGTATTTGATACGCTAAACAGAACCGAAGTACTTCAGATGTTACTGGACAAGTGTCTTCCGTGGTATCCAGTGAAAGTAATACGAAATGGAAGAACATACAAAAATTTTAAATGGAATGACACTAGCTGTTTTTTTTTTATTTCAAACTGACTGGTCCCTGCAGTGTCGCTTGTCTTTACTCAATTACACAAAATAAAAACAGACGTCAATTTGTTCTAACCCTGCGTTTGTAACAGAGCTAAAAAAATGCTGTATAATTACAATATTAAAGTTACGTTACACATCATTTCTCATATTTCAGAGTAGCCATTCTTAACTGGAATCTCAGTTTCATTGTCAAATACTGAAGCTATAATTGTGTGCTATCGGTTCATATTAAAATTTTAAGATAAATTTGATGGGCGTAAAAGCCTATATTGTTAATGAATGCCCTCTACACGTATTAACGATGAAACTCTTAGTTCCGTTGAGACTAGTTACTCCTTAGTTACGGGAAACTACGAAAACTCTTGTAATTACATATAAATTTCTTTAGCTCTGTAATATTGTAACACCGGACTGGCAACAATTGTCATTTACTTTTATACTATTTAATAGGTCTGAAGATCTACGGCCGGCCGCGGTGGCCGAGCGGTTCCAGGCGCTTCAGTCTAAAACCGCGTGACTGCTACGGCCGCAGGTTCGAATCCTGCCTCGGGTATGGATGTGTGTGATGTCCATAGGTTAATTAGGTTTAAGTAGTTCTAAGTTGTAGGGGACTGATGGCCTCAGATGTTAAGTCCCATAGTGCTCAGAGCCATTTGAACCATTTGAAGATCTACTATACTGCCCGAAAGCCGTCAGCTTCTAACAATAAGAACAGCAATCGACTTATGGAAAATACATACTCCTACGTTTTTTCTACGGAAGAGTTTAGTGGATAGCTCCCTGTGTCAAATATGTCCACTTTTGATTAGGTGCAGACTGTTTAATTATTCTCTTAGTTCTGTTACCAATTGTACGGCATTACATTAAGACAGAAAATGCACGTTACTTCGACCTAGCAAGTGATCAACTGAACTAAGATTCAACTGAACGACGATTCAATAGAATACCACAAATACTGTCAACCGACTACCCGTCTACAGATGCCCTGTTTCGCTCTAATTCTGATTATAACCCACTACATCTTTCTCTCTGCCAGAAACAGTGTACCAATTTATGGCTACATTAGTAGTTTTGTCGATGTACGAAGATTACGCGTAGATGAGAACGCTAAAAATTTCGTTAACATGTCAGTCGGTTGTAACTTGTCGCTATTCGAACGTAGAAACTGAGCAGATTATTAGATTGGCACTAGTGTACAAATACAGCGTATGTTCTATCAGCACACAAGGTCCACTTAAGCGTGACTACTCTGTCGCACAGTGAGAGCTTTATTTAGCCACATCAGGTTAACGAAGTCGCAGCATGACGTACTTCCACCGATAGCCTCGCAGCCCTGCAGCGTGCTGATAAGCAGAAGCCAAAGCACACTGCAAGCCAATAACGCAACATTGCGACAATGAGCTTGCTACAGGAATGATCCCACCTTCCGATATAGTTTACCTCAAGAACTCAATATATCAAAAAGTGACACAGGTGCAGTCATAAGTACGGTTTGCGTTCCAAAAAATTTCTCTGACGACAGAAGCATTTAATCCTGTTGTGTTTTATCTCTTCTGACACAGTGGAATTTTAAGTGGAAAAAGATTTCTTAAGCTTCTACCTCTAAAGTATGAGCTGTCATCGCGTAAAACCGTATGTTTTCGCACTGCGAGAATGCGTCGTAATTAGAACAGAAAACGATAAACGAACGCTGGACCACAGTGCTTGCAAGCAAAGTAGCTTATGATTCGTGTGGTTTGAAAGAACTACCCAAAATTTGTCCTTGCAGACCAGTTCGTCATGGGGAATTTGGCATGGCGGTACAATCGCAACTATACTAGAGAATCCTTTAATTATATAATGGTTGTAACTACACCGCATCAAATGCTCTCGTCGTTTCGTTAATTACTGTAAAAGTCTATTAGGATACTACTTTGATAGGTCGACAACTATTTCCCTTAAGTGGAAAAACAAGGGGCGCCTTTTAAATGGCCAGAAGGAACAAACTTTAAAGAAATCTTACTAATCGGTGCATAGACCTTATTTCCGATTCACAGACACGTTTTGAGTAAAACTCTTGCATCACCACAGTAATGGTTATATAATCGTTTGGCCAAATAAATATTTTCGAGAAAACAACAACCACATTTTGAAAAAAAAAAAAAGGAATGGCTAATGTCAAGTAAAAGTTGTCGGCTACGTTATTGCAGTTTTCATACGGCTGAACTTGCAAGTAGGATTTGCTGGCACTCCATGTGAATTTCAACTTGTTTAGTAGAACGTGTTGCCACAGCGACCGAACTATCCTCTAAAATACGACGACGATCTCTTAGTACTCATTGTATTAGATACCACGTCTAGATGCTGTCCGCAAATTCCTTTAATGGAACGAGTGGAATTTATCTTTTGCTAGAGGAAAAACAACCGTTATGATCAGTGTAAGGTGCAAGTTATGCCTGACGTCTTTAACAACGTGAATAGTTTTGGTTTTCATATCGCGGATCTTTAGTCCAGACCGAGCAGCTGACTTGACTTGGCTGCATAAGATGATCCGTTACGCAGCCAAGTCTTGAGACCTTGACAGCCAATTGACAGAGTCGTCTCCCGGCTCTGGATTAGCACACACCACACAAAACCAAGAACGAGAAACAATACAGACGTTTCGAATTAACATTTCGAACAAAACAAATAATATTAGTTCCGAGTAAATGATTTTCACTGCACCTTAACGCTCCAGTGTACGGGGAAATGACACCGGTATGTAACCACAATGATCAGAACCAACTGATAACTTTTGGACACTAGGTAACACTTTAAGTAGGTCAGCAACCATGCGCTTTACGCGCTTTATTTCCGCAGCACCTGTTTTGACTTTCAACTAGGATTTGATGGCACTCCATGTGCACGCCATGTTCGATTTTTTTTACTTTGAGGTAAACATTATTTTACGTTCCTAAAACATGTATCAACACACAGAACGTGATTCCAATCCGGTGTACGTCGACCATGTGGAAAATCCGTGATGCGATTGTGTACCGTTCTGAACAGCTTACTGTCTCATCTCTGATAGCGGAAAAAAGGTTTGTTAACATATTACTTTCTTGCACACGTGTCATGCAAATTTGGCAAGACGATAAAAAATCGGTAATGAGAGTTCAGATCAGAGTGTAACCACCGAAGTTCTTCCGACGCATCATTCGCGAATGGAACAGGGAAAAAGTGATGATGATGGTATCTTAAATATCCTCCGCAACACAATGTAAGGTGACTTGTTGAGTGTAGTGTACTGTAGTGTAGTGTAGTGTATGTGGAATTTAAAACACAGCAATAGCGAACTATTGACAATATGGACGTCGGTAGGAAGGTATAATGAAGACGTGGAGGGTCCCACGGACGGTATCATCATCCCGATACCCAAACCACACGGTGGCAGAATGCCAGGAGATTATAGACCACTCACTCTCTTGAACTGCGACAATGAGATTTTCGCGCGCATCCTTGGTGCTCGCCTGCGGTCTTCAATTTCTGATAGACTCCTCGGAGATCAAACATGCCTCGGCGGGAAGAGTAACGTACATACGACGCTAGGTGACTACCGAGTATCATCGCATTAGCAGCGGCATGCAGAGTGCGTGGGGCACTAGTCGCTATTGACTTCGATCATGCGTTCGACAGAGTAAACTGACAAGACGTAAATCAGACACTTGGGTGGAATGAAGTGTGGTAAGTTGCGCTTGAAAATTGAAATTTTTCACTGTATTATCCGAGACTGCTGAGTTTACAACAATAGCTATGTCATAGTGCAATTACGAAACGCGTAAAGGCAAAAATCATAAAAAAGCAATTTAGACCACCACAGCCAGCAGATAGGGTATACTTCGATAAACATTTTATGCCGGCCGCAAGTAGGAATGTAAGGGATTTCGTGAACAATAAACTATCCCGGCCAGTTGCCAGAAATGTGAGCGCTTTCCCTCTCTGCTTATGATAACTGGCCAAGGTCACTGAATAAATTTGATGCAGCACACGACACGATCAGCTGGGAACGGGGACGGCGCCTGCGCAGCCAGTGGTCGTCCGCTCGCAGCAGGTACCTTAGAGGCCACGCCCACGACAGCAGCAGCGGCAGCGACAGGTGCCCCAGCGGCCTTGACCGCGGCGGCTCTCGACGGCGGTGACGGCGCGGAAGGCCTCGCGCCAGCTGCCGGCTTCCTATCAGCGACGCCGGTCCTGCAGGGAGGACCGGTCGGCGGCTTATCGGCGCTCGTCTTGGGACGGGATGGACCGGCCGCCGCCTTACAGTTCGTTTCGCGGACGGGACCGGTCGCGGGCCTGCGTGCCGCGCTAGCAGCCGGTCTCGGCCTGGCGGTCCCCGCGGCAGGTGGCTTAGCGGGCAGGGAGGCGCCGCCCGGCCGCCGGGCCGTGGCCGCTGCCGGAGGCGGAGGCGTCGCGGAGCGCCGCATGCCGCGCCTCTGTTCTCTTCCCGCCACGTCACGTGCGGAGCGGCGGCGGGCGCTCGGCTAAACTGAGGAGCGGCTGACGCTGCGGCCGCGGCTGCATCGGGCGGGTCGCGGCGCGCTCAGGGGCCGGGCCACGCCGCCTCCCCCACTGCCGAGCCAGCGCCGGCTGCCGCGCGCGATAACAAACGGCGCAGCGCAGCGCCGCGCCGCGCAACACCACGCCACGCCACAATGACTCATCTGCCAACAGGTCGCGTCTCTGACCGCCAAAACACTGTCTCCGGCATCTTTCTTTGAATTTTGCAGCACCCGCAGCATCAGCATCGTGCCGTCAACCAATGGCAGGAAAATAGCGCCTTGACTTCACGCTCAGTAACTTCTACCGGTCATCATCAGAGGTGATGGCAATCTAATTCTCTCAGCATCGCCTGATTTAATTCGACTACATTTGTGATGTCACCGCCAGACACCACACTTGCTAGGTGGTAGCCTTTAAATCGGCCGCGGTCCGTTAGTATACGTCGGACCTGCGTGTCGCCACTATCAGTGATTGCAGACCGAGCGCCGCCACACGGCAGACCCAGTCTACAGAGACTCCCTAGCACTAGCCCCAGTTGTGCAGTCGACTTTGCTAGCGATGGTTCACTGTCTATATACGCTCTCGTTTGCAGAGACGACAGTTTAGCATAGCCTTCAGCTACGTCATTTGCTACGACCTAGCAAGGCGCCATATTATTCAAGAATGTATTCTGAACAGACAATATTGTGAATTATGTACCGTCAAGAGCGACGTTAATCATTAATGGATTAAAGTACGAAATTAATTACGTTCGCTTTCTGAATTCTCATTCCTTGTCATGTTCCAGACCTCACGTCAGTATGGTTCTTCCCTCCTCACGCCAACCTGCGTGAGCTAAAACGCGTGCATTTCGGCCTCCACTTTTAACACGGTGTTGGCTCTTCAGCCAACAACAACATTTATCATCATTTTGCTTTTGTTGATGTTCATCTTCTATCCTACTTTCAAGACGCTGTCCATTCCACTGAATATGGAAGTAAATAGGAATATAAAAAAAGGAAGGAAGGTTTATCTGTTTACCAAGAGTAATAGAAGGCAGATTTCACACTACCTAACAGATCAAAACTAAAATTTCTGTTCCGACACTGACAATGTTGAGTGTTTATGGAAAAAGTTCAAGGCAATCGTAAAATGCGTTTTAAACAGGTACGTGCCGAGTAAAACTGTGAGGGACGGGAAAAACCCACCCTGGTTCAACAACAAAGTTAGGAAACTACTGCGAAAGCAAAGACCTTCACTGCAAGTTTAAACGCAGCCAAAACCTCTCAGACAAACAGAAGCTAAACGATGTCAAAGTTAGCGTAAGGAGGGCTATGCGTGAAGTGGCTCGAAACAGCATATCCAGACACACTGGGATGATGATGGCATTGAAACAGAGGATGACACGCGTAAAGCTGAAATGCTAAACACCTTTTTCCAAAGCTGTTTCACAGAGGAAGACCGCACTACAGTTCCTTCTCTAAATCCTCGCACAAACGAAAAAATGGCTGACATCGAAATAAGTGTCCAAGGAATAGAAAAGCAACTGGAATCACTCAACAGAGGAAAGTCCACTGGACCTGACGGGATACCAATTCGATTCTACACAGAGTACGCGAAAGAACTTGCCCCCCTTCTAACAGCCGTGTACCGCAAGTCTCTAGAGGAACGGAAGGTTCCAAATGATTGGAAAAGAGCACAGGTAGTCCCAGTCTTCAAGAAGGGTCGTCGAGCAGATGCGCAAAACTATAGACCTATATCTGTTTTAGAATTTTAGAACATGTTTTTTTTTGCTCGCGTATCATGTCATTTCTGGAAACCCAGAATCTACTCTGTAGGAATCAACATGGATTCCGGAAACAGCGATCGTGTGAGACCCAACTCGCTTTATTTGTTCATGAGACCCAGAAAATACTAGATACAGGCTCCCAGGTAGATGCCATTTTCCTTGACTTCCGGAAGGCGTTCGATACAGTTCCGCACTGTCGCCTGATAAAGTAAGAGCCTACGGAATATCAGACCAGCTGTGTGGCTGGATTGAAGAGCTTTTAGCAAACAGAACACAGCATGTTGTTCTCAATGTAGAGACGTCTACATACGTTAAGGTAACCTCTGGCGTGCCACAGGGGAGTGTTATGGGACCATTGCTTTTCACAATGTATATATAAATGACCTAGTAGATAGTGTCGGAAGTTCCATGCGGCTTTTCGCGGATGATGCTGTAGTATGCAGAGAAGTTGCAGCATTAGAGAATTGCAGCGAAATGCAGGAAGATCTGCAGCGAACAGGCTCTTGGTGCAGGGAGTGGCAACTGACCCTTAACATAGACAAATGTAATGTATTGCGAATGCATATACAGAAGAATCCTTTATTGTATGATTATATGATAGCAGAACAAACACTGGTACGAGTTACTTCTGTAAAATATCTGGGAGTATGCGTGCGGAACGATTTGAAGTGGAATGATCATATAAAATTAATTGTTGGTAAGGCGGGTGCCAGGTTGAGATTCATTGCGAGAGTCCTCAGAAAATGTAGTCCATCAACAAAGGAGGTGGCTTACAAAACACTCATTCGACCTATACTTGAGTATTGCTCATCAGTGTGGGATCCGTACTAGGTCGGGTTGACAGAGGAGATAGCGAAAATCCAAAGAACAGCGGCGCGTTTCGTCACAGGGTTATTTGGTAACCGTGATAGCGTTACGGAGATGTTTAATAAACTCAAGTGGCAGACTCTGCAAGAGAGGCGCTCTGCATCTCGGTGTAGCGTTCTGTCCAGGTTTCGAGGGGGTGCGTTTCTGGATGACGTATCGAATATATTGCTTCCCCCTACTTATACCTCTACCGAGGAGATCACGAATGTAAAATCAGAGAGATTCGAGCGCGCACGGAGGCTTTCCGGCAGTCGTTCTTCCCGCGAACCATACGCTACTGTAACAGGAAAGGGAGGTAATGACAGTGGCACGTAAAGTGCCCTCCGCCACACACTGTTGGGTGGCTTGGGGAGTATAAATGTAGATGTAGAACTGCTCTTCCAAGTCTTTTGCTGTCTCTGACAGAATATGTCATCGGCAAACCTCAATGTTTTTATTTCTTCTTGATGGACCTTAATTCCTATTCCAAATTTTTCTTTCCGTTCCTTTACTGCTTGCTCAATATGCAGATTAAACAACATCGGGGATAGGCTACAACCTTGTCTCATTCCTTCTCAACCAATGCTGCCCTTTTGTGACCTTCGACTGTCCTAACTGCCATCTGATTTCTGTACAAACTGTAAATAGCTCTCTCGCTCCCTATTTTTACCCCTGCCACCTTCAGAATTTCAAAGAATGTATTCCAATCAACACTGTAAAAAGTTTTCTGAGTCTACAGATGCTATAAACGTAAGTTTGCCTTTCCTCAACCTATCTCCTGAGATAAATCGTAGATCAGTATCGCATCGCGTGTTCCTACATTTCTCCGGAATTCAAACTGATCTTCCCCGATGTCGGCTTCTACCAGTTTTTCCATTCGTCTGTAGAGATTCGTTCAAGTATTTTGCAACCGTGACTCATTAAACTGATAGTTCGACACTTTCCACACCTGTCAGCACCTGGTTCACCACTAATGGCATCATCCCCGATCTCCGTTACCACCGCCACTGGTAGCTTGAAACTGAACCCTCGACATTACTGACAACATCCCAGCAATTCCAACCACAATCAATGGCATCATCCGCAAAAAACACTACGACAGAATTTGTCTCTCTAATTACAGCCTGCGATAACAAAAACTGTCAGATCTATCGACTTACGTCCATTCAGACCAGTTAGAAATAGGAATTTATATTTTCTAAATAAGTTACGAAATAATGGAGAGGTGAGACGAAACAACGCGTCGTCCAGTGTCAATATAACTTTCTACAGTTAACACACCATCGTCAGGTATGTACAATGTCAAGTATGATCGAGGGCGGCGTTACACACGGATGGTAAAAGCTGCTGTTCTTTCACAATCCAACAGAGAGAATTTTTGCCCTTCATGAAGTGTCCGTAAAGCATATTTGGTGATCTTTCTCAAACTTGCGTTTCGGCAATTGGCATGTATTTACCGAGAATTAAATGCCAAGATGATGTTAAAATTTATCGAAGATATTCGATACCCATTGCCAAATGTTGGTTCATCGACAAAACAGAAGATCTGATACTGCGGGAGGGCAATGATCCGAAGTACCGCAGCAGGCTTTACAGGGACTGGATAAAGGAGAAAGGCGTGCAAGCACTGCATTGGCCCTCACAGTTGCCTGAAGTCAATCCCATCGAAAACGTGTGGTCGTACATTAAAAAGAAGTTGCAAGGAAAATGATTTTCACTTTGAAACACCTGTCAACGCAAAGTTCGACGCATGTAGAGGTTTCTTCCACGTGAATACGCGGAGGACTGTTTCACCTACGCTTCGCAGATGTCAAGCAATTATATACGCTGTGGGTGGCTGGACGTATTAGTAACTGCAACTGCATTTTTCTTTTGTTGATGTGTGATTTACGTATTGTTTTAGTGTCTTCTAAAGTACATTTTTTCTACTGATTAACCCGATCACAATCCTATTTAACGGACTGTAAATGACTAGAGCTGCAAATCTCTGTGAAAGGTAAAAAGTGCACCGAACTCCATTACTTTTGTTCGTATTTGGTGTAGTTAGCAGGCCTGGGATGTTATATAAGGGGTATGAACAGCGTCAGATTTTGAGTGATCACTGTGGGGCACGGTGGTATCACAATTCTCTATTTCGCCGGCTGGTCTAATTGCGCAATATTCATATTTGCTGCGCATTTGGATCTGGCAGTGGCCTGATGTTTCAGTACATGCGAACCCGAGGGTTGACATATCGTCGCCGAAGTTCCGGCCAACTATGTCTGGTCATTCCAGCGAAGGCTCGCCATATTGTGTATCAGAAGCACATTGTATCCCCTTCACACGTGGGCCCAATAACAAGTAATGCACTTCATACTAGTCGCAGATCAGTAGCAGCCGGACTATCGAATTACCGCCCAATGGGTAGGCCGCCCTCAACGACACGACACAAACGGCTAAGTCTGGAATATGTTGGCGTGCTGGGAAGCATAGAGTGAGCTGAAGAATAACAACGCATTGTGTTCAGCGTTGAGCCGCGCTTCTGCACTACCCCTGATTACCACCGTCGGCGAGTATTGCGGCGAGCCATCCCATTCATCCAATGTTTTGGAGAGGCACAGCCGTGTTACTGCTTTCATCGTGGTCTGGGCAGCTGCCGGGAACTGCTTCAGATCACGGCCGACGGTGATCGAGGGAACGTAGGGCAAAACGATAAGTCAAGAACAGATAGCACAAGATAGGACGTGTGTGGGATTAGCTCGAATATCAACTTCATTCCAGAGCCAGTATATGGGGTATCATGGACCGTTAAAACCGATGGTGGGCCTCGGGAGAGGATAAAACGGCTTTATGACATCCTTCCCCACCGCACCAGTGAATGCAGCCACGCCACAGGGGCTGCAACGTATTACTGATAACTAGGCTCATACAGTTAAGTACTTGGTAATTTTGGCTCAATAACGTAAATCCTGAAATAATAACGAGGTTATGAACAAGAAATAACATCACATACCGTCTCAGCCCGCGAAGTGCTTCACTTTTCAGGCAGCGTGTAGGTATTCTGTAACAACACATTTTAGTTCCAGAATAGTTTCTTTAATTGCGTGTTTTTTACTTAATTGTACATACGTATTTGTCGAAAGTGAGTACAGTAGACACTTGACGCGTTTACTTCACGCAAGTGTTTTTGTGCCTCAACTGCACCCCACTTTGCTGTGAACAGCAGTGCCGGACCCGTTCAATGATGCACAGCTAACTTATGACGATCGTATGAGGACGACACTTCGGTTTTATCGTACTTGGGTAATATACGGATTTTTGTTTGATGAAGTATGTTTCATCACATTTTCAAGCTCGTGTTTCAAATAAGCAACTTCACATCGCTCTATAATTTATTGTTTACAATAATATATATATATATATATATATATATATATATATATATATATATATATTTACTTAATTTACAATATATATATATATATATATATCAGAATTTTGTATTGTTTCCTGTTTCCCGCAAAGTCTGAAGATTGTCATTATGGGCCGAAATCTACAGTCGACCACTTGTTTGTGATCACTTACTGGAATGAAAGATTCTGTACTTTCGGGATCACTCCTATTCACGACTACGTCACAGCTTGTGAAATCAATATGGCAATCGATATCACGATTATTGAGGACATCCATAACCCTAACACCACCACCACCACCACCACCACCACCACCACCACCACCACCACCACCACCACCACCACCACCACCACCTTTTCGGAATAAACTATTACCGTCATTACCAACATCGCCAGCACTACCGGTATCTTCAACACTCGCATTATTGATCAGCAGCATCGCTATTTATTTCTTTAAGCTTGTTCTGCCTCTCTTACAGATCTTTTACCGTGTTTCCCAGTCTCAGTGTTTAGTTATGGAACAATGTGTTGGACCCATAGACATGCACTGCGTTGTTGCCAATAATTTCAGGCATGTATTTATTCTGATTTCTTCACTCCCTTCACGGAGAAAGACTGACCACACCTTTCCAGTCTGTGAAAACTACCATTTTTGTATGTCTGATGTCAAACTCACGTTTTCGTTTCTGTGAAGCTACAATGGTATTTCAAACACTACTTAAAATTGGAGTAAAATTTACCACGTAGCTCCGCTCTTCAACATCTCTGCATTGCTCCAGAGGAAATTCTAAAACAATGATGGGTCCTGTGACTTAGTTGTATATTTCACGGAATCCTAACTATGGAAACAGTGAATTGTATTTTAACGATATTATTATTATTATTATTATTATTATTGACTAGAAGTTTGGTTTAACTATTTCTATATCATCATTCACTGGTTCCATGATTTAACTAGTATTCTACAATTTCGTTCCGTGATCTTCTTCCTCGGATGAAATGATTTTTCAACAACACGACTTTTGGGCTACTGTAACTTACTATAAGAAACTCCGTCATATCTCTCATACACAAGTTGTCGATCATGTGCACGTAAAAATGTCGGCGACAAAACACGTTTGTCCGAATCCTTGCCTTTTTATTGTTCTGCAATACTATCAGTTTTATTCGTTCTTATTCGTCTGGCGTTATTGCTGTACAATGGTCTTATTGTAAGAATGAGATCTGTTGAAAGCCTTCTAACCGAACAATGTTTAAGTGCTACCCGCTCCCGCAACTGGCTGAAACTAACTTGCGATGCCATGCTGGTATTGTATAAGAAGGTGGCTAGTTCGAGTACCGTTGGCAGTGACGAATCGCACCACTACATCATTGCGTCAATTCTCTCATCAATAGCCAACTGTCTGGGCATGACCGAAGCGGCGAGAGCTTTGGGAACTGATACTTAAAGGGTCAATTGCTGATCGCTGTCTTTTATCACTCGCCGTTACGCTCGGCAACCGTTTTATAGTCTTTCTGGGAAGTAGCTTGTGTTGCGGTACGTTGCTAGACGTATTTCGTGCATTACATCACAGACAGATACGGTATTTGGCATTCAGTGCATCATGCTTACAGTTCTGGAGAAAATGCGAATTGAAAATGAGCTCGGGGAAAAAGTTTTGAGTGTAGCGGTCAGTCGACATCGTACTACCTCATTTAAGCAATGGTGGTGGTTTGAGAGGTCAATCTCGAATTCGATCAGCATACAGTACTTTTAACCTCTGCAATGTGTGTTAATGTGAAGCGGACCGAACTGCAGCGTGGTTAAACTGTACTTCTTCCTATAAACTAACTGGATACGATAAGCCAAAAGTCAAAGGGAGGCAAAGCCTCACCAATAGGATACGCGTAGAAATAACGCTAGCGTTCAAACCAACGCCGGGTTGACAGTTTGACTTGTGGTACGAAATTCCTTTGGCCTGTAATTTTTTTAAAAGAAGAACCACCACCACCACCACCACCACCACCACCACCACCACCACCACCACCAATACGTATCGAGATCTGATTAATAAAAAAATGGAGAAAAGTTAAGATGGTTGCTTTAATGCTTCAGATGTTCTACGTAATCTGCCCCACTTCTCTCACTTCAATATAACGCACTTAATGTTTACACAACGAAGTGGAACTGTTATGGAAGTCCTCCTTTGGAATGTTGTTCAACTTGTGCGTCCCATCAGCTTTAAACTGCGTCATGTCGTTCAGGTGTTGACTCTGCTTGTGAATGTCCGCTTTTTTTTCTTTTTGGTAAGTTCGCAATGATGACACCAAACCTTGTTACCAGTCATGACCTTTCCAGAAAAGAACCGTTTCGTGTTTTGCACTTCAAACATGTCGCGGGACGCGTCCACGCGTAGTTTTCTTGAAGTCAAGGTGAGCGTGACGAACTTTGCACACACACACTTTTCTGTTCTTCAAAATTTTTTGAAAAATGTCTAACGCTTGATTTAGATATCTTGCTCCATTGCGATTTGTGACAGCATCTACACACTACATTCACTGCTACCCGACCACGATATTATTGCACTTGGGCTCCCGTGGCCATTATCGGAAACAAGGCGTCATGTTACAGTAAACAAGTACAGTGGTATCTTAGGAAAACTTTTAACACTGTGAATGGTTTCTAGATAGCTGAGCGTGAATTGGTTCAGCGTGTCCTCGTGACCGACCAGGATAGAAACGAGAAATCCACTGAAACGCCTTCACTTCCAGGTGCAATAATATTGTGGTCGAGGATACGTAACAGTGCTTGCTCTCAACTGGTCTATTGCACATCTGTTAGATCAAGTTGCCACCGTAATTACTGCGCTGACGTCGCTTATACTCCAGGAATGGAATCCAGCCTCTGAGCTCTTGGGCGAACAGTTCATGTTCATAGTGACTTACAGGAAAATCATTATGAGAGTGGTAGGACACAGATTTGTGCCCCATCGTCTCAGTTGGATGTCCGGTATCTTAACACCTGCGTGAACACAATCGGTTTAACAGGTTGTCTCCGATGTGAACGTACATCGTCGCCACAGCCAGTACCAAGTACATTAACTTTTTTTTTTCCCAAAGCAACTGGACTTACCAGGAGACATCCCAACACAAGCGTCAGGAAGGAGAATATGTATTATAGGTAACAATCAGAGAGGTCTCTGTAAGACAGTGATATGAACTGCTGTTGTCCTTGTGGTCAAGAACGATCAAGATTGCCGACTTTCGGGCCTTAAAATCAATTTGGCACTTACAAAGTCTTGGGTACGTCTTTTAGGCATATTTTGTATTTGTAAATAACTGTACTATCGATGAAAACAATAACAGGGAAACTAATTTGTCATTCCGGCATTATCGCTCAACCATCATAATGCCATCATGCACGTAAGTGAGGACTATTCGAAAAGTAAGGTCCGGTCGAACGTGAAATGAAAACCACAGAGAAAATCCGATGTTTCGCACGGATGTCTTTGGCAGGGTCTGTAGATGCCCGTCAATCTCATCACATCGCTCTTTCAGTTTTCGTCGCACACTGAGCACGTAAAAATGCCTAGAAAATAGTGTCTTCACCACAATTCCCGGCAACACTCTGCAGGGACAATGAATATGCTCCTCCAGCGTTTTCTATGAGTGTGTGATCACAATACAGTCAATAACTGGCTCCACCTTAGTCTCATCTCTGGACACATGAACCGCTGGCTATGAAGACAACATTCTGGCACAAAGAGCCACAGACCAACTTACAGAAGTGGCGGGAAGCGCAAGTGGCTGTCTTCTGTGACGATCGTACTGGAAAATTGGTGCAACGCTACGACAAATATGTAAGTCGGAGCGGCGACTATGTAAAGAATTAGCTGGAAGGTGTACTTAACTGCTGCAAATGAAACATTTCTGATTTTCACATTGGTTTCCATTTCGTGACCGATAGGACCTTACTTTCGGAAGAACCCTCATACTTATGATGATCAGCTGTGAAAAATTTTAGTGGTAACTTCTCCACTGAGCTACATGTATTGTGGATCGATCAGCATCTTTATGACTTATTTAAAGTAAATTATATCGTCATATTTTGGAAGGAACATCATTTTAGTCATACCGGAGACATCAGTAATTGTTCAGATGTTTATTTGGAATACAGTTTATTTTCCAGTACACCCACACAATCGCAGTAAGAAATTAGAATTTTCGGCGGTCAGAGATCGACTTCAGATCATATCACGTATGCAATAGTTCACTCCAACCACATTTCTTATTGAAATTGTGGGTATCGTACCAGGAAATGTACTATACTTTTCTTGGCAGCCAAGGAACCCGACTCGACAAGTACTGCTGGAGCCGCGCCTGTACTAAGTACGTTACATGCAGTAATAAATCACAAGTGAAATGTTGAAATCTCGTAAGCTGGTGTAGCGAGCTCTTAGCTCTCGTTAACCTGTCGCAGCTCAACCTTGGAGAACCAGACCCTGTTCACTTTCAGGTAATGTATTTGCATCTGGGTAGAATAGTAACAAACTGATATAGAGTGAAGATGAGTGCCGTAACTAACAAAATGTATTTCAGAGTGTCTCAACGTTACGGATCCATTACCACGGTAATTATGGTACTTGTGCTCTTAATGAGACGACACAAACTTTGATTTAATAACAGCGTGCTGTTTTGAAGGAAGGCCGAAGCATCCGTAAGTTACTAGAAGAAAAAAAACTATCGTATGTTCAAGTATGACCGCTAACGATTCCGTTATCCGTTGTGCTGCTCCCTACACTATTGGACGTTTCATAACTCAAGTACCTGACTAGTTTTTGTGTTGGCAGGTACCGTAACCTCAGACGGCAAACAAAGCGGTTCGCTCCGCATCTCAGATTACCGTAACATACCGCAGGCACGCAGAGATTGTTTCGCAGCCAAGGAGTGCCTCCGAGAGCACAAGGTAAGAAACATGTACAGGATCCTTTGTCATGTATACCCACTCACTGGAACTCTCCTGCCGGCCGTTGAAACAACTCGGCAACGAACTCTACGTTGGCAACTGGATCACGCGAATTCCGCATCGCGTACGTAATGATTATTATTACTCCGCATAAGCGAAATGTCCCTAGTCATACAACGAATGTAGCAAGGAGCGACGTGCGATTCCGAGCAGCCGTCATCCCGTAAAAGAACTCGTGACGCCTCACACAGGTGTCGACCTCTCCCCCATTCCCCCCATGTCGCTCACAGATTAAGCGAATATATTTGTGTGTGTGTGGGAAAGCTAGTAAGTATGAATGATTATGAATTATTATCAATGCTAGCACGCAGGTCACTCATTGTTGAGGTCAGGGAAAGGGCGTTCGCGGATCCTGGCCAGCATGCTGGGTCTATTCTGTAACGCGCTGGCGCTGTAGCAAGAATTAACACAATCGACATATCACGCGCTGAACTGCTCGAGCCCGTACGTTAAGCTTCTTGCAGCGCAGTGTATCCCATCTTTACGTTACCCTGACACTATTCTACTATGTGCCCCGCCACGCCTATCATTTAGCGAGAATCTAGTGAACACAATCCCATCGTCAGTGTAGTGTCGTGCTGTTGTAATGTCACCGATATTGGATAAAATATAGCGAAAGCAAGACATGAAAACTTAGGAAAAACTACAGTCGACTCTTGGCTAATTCGAACCTCGATGAACAGAATTCCTGTATCAATCTAACTGTTTATCCAGTCCCTTGAAAGTCCCTCGATAGGTCTACGAAATTGACAAATCGAAGCGATTAACAGCCGCGCAAACACACTGTCTGTGTCGGTGGCTGTCTAACACTGGTAACTTTGCTTCATGAATCGATGGATAAATGTTTTGTCATTCACCTCATCGCAACCCTTCTTTGATCTGTCAATAATTCGTGAGTTAGTATAGTATACAAATCAGTTGTAAGAACTCAAGCAGAGAAAGATCACTGGAGCCGTGAAATGAAAAAATAAAGTTATGAAAATTTTCGTGATTGAGTCATCTACGCGATTTTGTTGATAAAGCTGGAAACATACGGAGAGAGGAAGCAGATCTTTAAGACTGCTTATTGGAGTGCGTTAGAAAACAAAGGACAAAACATACCTATTAATTTAAAAAAAGGAAAAAGCGTAAGAAGCAGCTTCGTTTTGAAGGTAACTTCGAGTAAGTACGAGCGTTCATGGTCCCGTCTGTTTAGCATTATAAAATGAATTAAACTGACGTTTTCTTGTGTATTCTTGGAAATTTGTATGTGCTTTTCGTTTGAAATGTGAAAATGAAGTAGGTAAGGCCATGTTTGAGTTTTAGTTGTTCGTTTCTGCTTTTTCCACTTTTTGAAAGAAATATGAAAGTTATTCAAGCTACTTTTTTTAAAAAGTTTGTGCTCTTCTTTCGCCTTAGCTTCCACCTTGATTAGTTACCATTTCGTAAAATGTAAACCATTCGCACTTTTCGTTAGGTCCCTTGAACATCAAATTACTGACAGTCGACTGTCGTATTACTCCGCCACAAAACTGCTCTCCAGCGACACATTCCGTATTGGCTTACGTACATTATATCGAACACTATCGGTTTAGTACAGACGCGAACACACCAAGTAAGTAAATTTCAATACTCTGCCGGCGTTGATGATATTACAGATTGGAGTTCTGCACCACTAGGTGAAGTATCTGGAAGGAAATCGTCGGAGGCATTCATGTGTAGTGATTTAGGGAAACAACAGAAGACTATCACCCGGAGAGGGATTGGGGCGCAACTCATCGCTAGTAGCGGTCCATTCTAACGGCACAGTCACAACTGGTCGTACACCGAAGTAGAGCGTATGTTACCTCAGATGCAGAGTATTTTTTAAACGACTTCATCGTGGAAACTTGAAATCACCGATTTTATAACGAAATGAAAAGAAAAAAGCTTGCGACAACCATACGTAACTATTGCTATATCTTGTTACAAGACACACAAAACCAAGCCGATATTGTTCTATTACACTATAGATAAGAAATCATTACATGCAAATGCCGTCAAAATATTTAGCGTTGTACAACAACCAATCTAAAACGGGATGTCTACGTCGAACTTTTAGCACCGAAAGCAGAGCACCGTTTGTATTCATCAGAAGAATTCTGAAATCGATTACAGAAGTCCTTTCGTCCAACACGTGCTTCGGAATTGCTCATCTCTCTGGAAGTCGCACTGAATAATGGGATAGAAATGAAGAGTCGAAAAGAAGAGTTACACGACCATTGACGAGCTTACAGTTGAGTGTGAAACTCACAGCTCCCATCAGTGGTGGACGGATATCGACATGAGCAAGGTGATCTGCACCACGCTGATAGCTGCTGCTAAATTTTCCAAGACTGTTTAACGAATGAGTTAAAAGACATATTTAAGTAATATAACTACGAACAGGATATATATAATCTTGAGACAACGGAAACACATGGAAACTGAAGAGGCAATTTTTCTTTTCTTTCTTGTTTTTCGAACAGTCTAAAGTAATTGTGAATTGTGTTTTCCGAGTACAATTGGCTCACACGTAGATGGAGATCAGTTTCAATAATTTTTCATCATGGCGCCCATTTCATCCACTGGACACTTTCAAAACTATTACTGGTGCAGGAAGCAGAGGGTCATAATGAAGCAAGTAAGCGCCAACTCAGCCGCAGGATAAATGGAAGGCAGCTTCTGCTGTGCGCCCAGTATTGACTGTATACCAAGGTACAGGAAGTTACGCGACGAAGCAACGAACTGTTTGGTACATTCGAAAACGACATCGTCTTACAATGTGTCTCAAAGTATTGCCTGAAAGTGTACGCACCTTTGCATACTTTCGCACCCATTCCGGGAATAGTTTTTCACTACTCGGGCGTTGGTACCTCAGAACCATGGTTTTGGACGGATTCTACAGCTTTTGACGGAAGGGAACTAAAAACGAAACCGTTAGGCGGAAAATCAGGCGAATACCTGCAATGAGACACTATTTCCACGCTTCTCTCCGTCAAGTAATGTGTATGTGTCAGCTGGCGTTCTCATGATTAAGCATGATGCGACATTTCCGGTTATTTGTCGTTGTTATCTGTGACTTGGGGCAAACAAATTCTTTTATATCATACAGCGTTAACGGTTCTTATATCCTCTAATGCAACGATCGCATCAGGTACAGTGGAACAACAGAAACATGCAATCATTTTTTTTAGAAGTGAATCGTGAACGAACCACTTTCGTTTCTACATCTACATGATTACTCTGCAATTCATATTTAAGTGCTTGGCAGAGGGTTCATCGAACCACAATCATACTATCTCCCTACCATTCCACTCCCGAACAGAGCGCGGGAAAAACGAACATCTAAACCTTTCTGTTCGAGATCTGATTTCTCTTATTTTATTTTGATGATCATTCCTACCTATGTAGGGTGCGCTCAACAAAATATTTTCGCATTCGGAAGAGAAAGTTGGTAACTGAAATTTCGTGAATAGATCTCGCCGCGACGAAAAACGTCTTTGCTTTAATGACTTCCATCCCAACTCGCGTATCATATCTGCCACACTCTCTCCCCTATTACGTGATAATACAAAACGAGCTGACCTTTTTTGCACCCTTTCGATATCCTCCGTCAATCCCACCTGGTACGGATCCCACACCGCGCAGCAATATTCTAACAGAGGACGAACGAGTGTTGAGTAAGCTGTCTCTTTAGTGGACTTGTTGCACCTTTGGCTCGCCTTCCCCCACAATATTATCTATGTGGTCTTTCCAACTGAAGTTGTTCGTAATTTTAACACCCAGGTACTTAGTTGAATTGACAGCCTTGAGTATTGTACTATTTATCGAGTAATAGAATTCCAACGGATTTCTTTTGGAACTCATGTGGATCACCTCACACTTTTCGTTATTTAGCGTCAACTGCCACCTGCCACACCATACAGCAGTCTTTTCTAAATCGCTTTGCAACTGATACTGGTCTTCGGATGACCTTACTAGACGGTAAATTACAGCATCATCTGCGAACAACCTAAGAGAACTGCTCAGATTCTCACCCAGGTCATTTATATAGATCAGGAACAGCAGAGGTCCCAGGACGCTTCCCTGGGGAACACCTGATATCACTTCAGTTTTACTCGGTGATTTGCCGTTTACTACTACGAACTGTGACTTTCCTGTCAGGAAATCACGAATCCAGACTCACAACTGAGACGATACCCCATAGGCCCGCAGATTGATTAGAAGTCGCTTGTGAGGAACGGTGTCAAAAGCTTTCCGGGAATCTAGAAATACGGAATCAACTTGAGATCCCCTGTCGATAGTGGCCATTACTTCGTGCGAATGAAGAGCTAGCTGCGTTGCACAAGAACGATCTTTTCTGAAACCATGCTGATTACGTATCAATAGATCGTTCCCTTCGAGGTGATTCATAATGTTTGAATACAGTATATGCTCCAAAGCCCTACTGCAGACCGACGTCAATGATGGATTACTCCTACTACCCTTCTTAAACACTGGTGCGACCTGTGCAATTTTCCAATTTGTAGGTACAGATCTATCGGTGAGCGAGCGGTTGTATACCATTACGAAGTAGGGAGCTATTGTATCAGCGTAATCTGGAAGGAACCTAATCGGTATACAATCTGGACCTGAAGACTTGCCCGTATCAAGCGATTTGAGTTGCTTCGCAACCCCTAAGGTATCTACTTCTAAGAAACTTATGCTAGCAGCTGTTCATGTTTCAAATTCTGGACTATTCCCTTCGTCTTCCTTGGTGAAGGAATTTCGGAAAACTGCGTTCAGTAACTCCGCTTTAGCGGCACAGTCGTCGGTAACAGTACCATCGGCACTGCGCAGCAAAGGTATTGACTGTGTCTTGCCGCTTGTGTACTTTACATACGACCAGAATTTCTTCGGATTTTCTACCAAATTTCGAGAGAATGTTTCGTTGTGGAACCTATTAAAGGCCTCTCGCATTGAAGTCCGTGCCAAATTCCGCGCGTCTGTAAATTTTAGCCAATCTTCGGGATTTCGCGTTCTTCTGAACTTCGCATGCTTTTTCCGTTGCCTCTGCAACAGCGTTCGGACCTGTTTTGTGTACCATGGGGGATCAGTTCCATCTCTTACCAGTTTATGAGGTGTGAATCTCTCAATTGCTGTTGCTACTATATCTTTGCAAATGTAGACGAGATGTGGCTCAAATTCATAGTCAGTTCGGAAGGAATGCAGAATGTCTCTTAGGAAGGCTTCTAGTGACACTTTATCCGCTTTTTTAAATAAAATTATTTTGCGTTAGTTTCTGGTGGATTTGGAAGAAACGGATTTGAGCCTAGCTACAACGACCTTGTGATCACTAATCCCTGTATTAGTCATGACGCTCTCTATTAGCTCTGGATTGTTTGTGGCTAAGAGGTCAAGTGTGTTTTCGCAACCATTTACAATTCGCGTGGATTCGTGGACTAACTGCTCGAAATAATTTCCGGAGAAAGCATTTAGGACAATCTCGGAAGAGGTTTTCTGCCTACCACCGGTTTTGAACAAGTATTTTTGCCAACGTATCGAGGGAAGGTTGAAGTCCCCACCAACTATAACCGTATGAGTAGGCTATTTATTTGTTACGAGACTCAAATTTTCTCTGAACTCTTCAGCAACTATATCATCGGAGTCTGGGGGTCGGTAGAAGGAGCAAATTATTAACTTAGTTCGGCTGTTCAGTATAACCTCCACCCATACCAATTCGCACGGAGTATCTACTTCGACTTCACTACAAGATAAACCACTACTGACAGACACGAACACTCCACCACCAATTCTGCCTAATCTATCTTTTCTGAACACCGTCTGAGACTTCGTAAAAATTTCTGCAGAACTTATTTCAGCCTTTAACCAGCTTTCTGTACCTATAACGATTTCAGTTTCTGTGCTTTTTATTAGCGCTTGAAGCTCAGGTACTTTCCCCAGCACAACTACAACAATTTACAACTACAATTCCGACTGTTCCTTGATCCAAGCACGTCCTGTATTTGCCATGCAACCCTTTGAGATTGCAGCCCACCCAGTACTTTCCCGAGGCCTTCTAACCTAAAAAACCGCCCAGTCCACGCCACACAGCCTCCGCTACCCGTGTAGCCGCCAGCTGAGTGTAGTGAACTCCTGACCTATTCAGCGAAACCCGAAACCCCACCACCCTATGGCGCAAGTCAAGGAATCTGCAGCCAACACGGTCGCAAAACCGTGTGAGCCTCTGATGCAGACCCTCCACCCGGCTCTGCACCAAAGGTCCGCAGTCGGTTCTGTTGACGATGCTGCAGATGGTGAGCTCTGCCTTCATCTCGTAAGCAAGACCAGCAGCCTTCAGCAAATCAGATAGCCAAAGAGAATTTCCTCAGATCCAAAGCGACACAAGTCATTAGTGCCGACATGTGCCACCACCTGCAGCTGGGTGCACCCTGTGCTCTTCATGGCATCCGAAATGACCCCTTCCACATCAGGAATGACTCCACCCGGAATGCACTCTGAGTGCACACTGGATTTTTTTCCCTTCTTCGCCGCCATATCCCTAAGGGGCCCCATTACGCGCCTAACATTGGAGCTCCCAACTACCAATAAGCACACCCTCTGCGATTGCCCGGACCTTGAAGGCTGAGAATCATCCTCTGAAACAGGGCAGGTAGCTGCATCTGGCTCAGCCAGAGACAGTACCTGAAACCTGTTTGTCAGACGCAGCGGGGAGGCTTTCTGACCAGCATCCAGGGACGTCTTTCACTGCCTGCCACGCCTTGGAACGACCTCCCAATCAACCACAGGCGAGGGCTCAGCCCCACTGTGGGCAGCAACCGGGGCAACCACAGTGGCAGACCGATCTGGGGACAGACGGGACGAGGTTGACATCCCCGTGATACCCAAGCCCGGCTCCCCACAGTGGTGCCCATTGGCAACAGCCTCAAGCTGCGCGACTGAAGTCAGCGAAGCCTGCAGCTGTGAGCGAAAGGATGCCAACTCAGCCCTTATCTGAACACAGCAATCACAGTCCCTATCCATTCTAATCGATGTTTAACAACAGTTACTGAAACACGAGTCCGTGCCTAGATAACGCAAGGGAAACACGAAAAGAATGTATGAACTAACCTGTACAAATGCCTAACGACTGCGCTACAATCTGCCTGAATTTACGATTACAGTAACTAAAACTCGAAATTACACCTCCTATACGAAACTATGCAACAAATAAGTGAGCTAGGAGTATACGACTTGCTGCTGGCAGCTGCTTATCCAACGGCGGCAGGGAGCACCTAATCTTGGAACATTCGAACAGTTGACTGTTGCTTTTTTCCGGCTGGTATGATTATATACTACTTTCGTCCCCTGTTACGTTCTGCAATTCCTGGGTCGAATTGTTTGGTTCAAATGGCTCTGAGCACTATGGGACTTAACTGCTGTGGTCATCAGTCCCCTAGAACTTAGAACTACTTAAACCTAACTAACCTAAGGACATCACACACATCCATGCCCGAGGCAGGATTCGAACCTGCGACCGCAGCGGTCGCGCGGTTCCAGACTGTAGCGCTTAGAACCGCTGGGCCACTCCGGCCGGCTCGAATTGTTTTAGCACTTGTACGAATTGACACCAGCCTGTTTTTGAGTATCGCTCAAATTGTACAGAATCGATCTGGGATAGATCTTTTTCACAGCTAAATGTTTAGGAAAAAAATCGAACGTACTGAGGTCTTCAGCATAGCTAAGGATGCCTCCATCTGGTGCTACGTGACAGGATGATACCATTCACTTATGTTGCGCTGGTACTGATGTTTTCTGAACCACTAGCGATTGTTGTCGACTTTCAGGAAGTTCACCGTTGATGTAAGTAGGACCACGAGGAAATTTCTGAAAACGAGTTGTAAGGACACTATATCGATTCTCGATGGAGAACTGCAACTTATTTAAATTGGCGATTTATTAGGGTATTGAATGCAACAAGTCTTTTTAATTTTTGATTATTAAGTAATTTTGAGGTCAACGGAGACTCATCATCCGGTGGAAGTATTACAGGAACATTACATGGATCACTTACTCGTCTCCTAGAAATTTAGTCGCAAAACGCGTTTTTAGTTTCATGTTACTAACATCTTCAATTTATTTTCAGTGCTGATTACCACGAGCGTGGCTCCACTTTTCCCATGACGTATTTGGCACTGCTTCAAAAACTGTATAAAATAAGGTAGACACTGCGGTGGAGCAGTCGTCTGTCAGTTTTCCGAACAGCGAGCGGGATAAGGCGATAAGAAAATCATGCAATATAGTTTTCAACATAGCAGTTACCACTTACGACTTCCCGCTGGACTGACAGATGGAAGGTCATGGGCGTGAAACCGGACAGCTACTCACCTGTAACAAACAAAAATAAAGTCTGTAGGCATTACGAATTTATTACTTTCTACGGGTAGTATTCTTTATGCCGTTAACACCTTATATAATACAGAAAAAAAGAGTCCTGAACATAAAACCATAAATGACCCACCTATTAAGGTCAGAGAATATACTGGAAAGTATTGGATTGTTCTGAGTTTCATTGACGCACGAGAGAAATGGTGCTTAAACAACAATGTGGCATTTATTCAAATAATTGGCATCCACTATGAACTTACGTCCAGTGCAAAATAATTTTGTTGTAAAGGTTGCTACAGTTTGAAGGCAAACAAGACGTAACGCGTTAACACTATCACAAGAGTACTGGAATACTCTGTGCGTTCATGAAGAACTTCGGCTATTTCTCGACGTTTATGTTTCAAAAATATACAGGGATGACCCAAACATTAATGCCGCCTGCTTAATATCCTGTTAATCCATCTTTAGAACGCAATACAGCAGTGATTCTGAGAGGCATGAATTCAACAAGTCCATGGTAGGTTTGCGGAGATATGTAGCGTCGGTTGTCTATGTGAAAGTAACGCTATTCCCGTAGATTTTTGTGGGCGCAGAACTGGCACCCTTGAGGGTCCCAGATGTGTTCCATCTGGTTCATAATAGGCTTCACTACAATGGTCTTCGAAGCAATGTAGCCCGATTCTAGTCTTGTGACACGGACATGTATGCTGATGGTAGATGCCATCGTCGTCGGGGAAGACTTTCAAGCATAGTCGGACGCAGATGACCCGCAATAGTGTTGATGTAGTCCACAGCTGCCATGGTGTCAAAGTACTGCCACAGGTCCAAGGAAAGCCCAGGCGAATGTCCCTCAGAGCACCCAACTCCCTCGCCGCCCTGCGTCCGTGGCGCGGTGCATACTTCGAGCGGCCGTTCTCCTGGATGACGGCATATCTACCTGTAGACACGACCATCGACCTGTCGGAACAAGAAACGTGAGTCGTCCGACTGACCGACACGTTTCCATTGATTCACGTCCAGTCTACATCGAACAGTGCACTTTGCAAAATTGACCGACGCTATCGTCGGCTCAACTTATAAGCAGGTAGTGGGCATCTGCTATCGAACCTATGTTGAACAACGTGCTCTTAACAAGAGGGCTCCGAAACACTTGTGCCTACACTCCTCTTCTGCGCTGTCGTCATGTCTGTCACAGATCGCCGTCTGCCGTCTTTAACAGAGCGGACTAGCCTTTCACCTCCACGTTCTATGATGACAGGCTGAGGTTCAAGTAGCAGCTTACTCCAGTAGATTTCCCCCACTTGTGGCCGGTAACGTCGGTAGAATGATACCCTTTTTTCTGTTTCTTTGGAGTTTGTTTGAAGTCTCATCACCTGCTAAAGGTGTCCTTAACTTTAGAGAAGCGTTTATAGAGCCACTGGGATCGATAAGTCTACTTCAGACAATCTTAAGTTTACTACTACCATAATAATCATAATGATGATATTGTTGTTAGATATGGGCTAACGTTTTAGCAACTTCAAATCGGTACTGGGGGCACGGATTCGTAGTGCCTGTATTTTGCAGCTATCTGAGTAGATTCGTTGATCGCTTTCCAAATGTCTTTGACAAAGTAACGTGAGAATGTGAGAGTCGTGGTGCATATATATATATATATATATATATATATATATATATATATATATATATACACTCCTGGAAATTGAAATAAGAACACCGTGAATTCATTGTCCCAGGAAGGGGAAACTTTATTGACACATTCCTGGGGTCAGATACATCACATGATCACACTGACAGAACCACAGGCACATAGACACAGGCAACAGAGCATGCACAATGTCGGCACTAGTACAGTGTATATCCACCTTTCGCAGCAATGCAGGCTGCTATTCTCCCATGGAGACGATCGTAGAGATGCTGGATGTAGTCCTGTGGAACGGCTTGCCATGCCATTTCCACCTGGCGCCTCAGTTGGACCAGCGTTCGTGCTGGACGTGCAGACCGCGTGAGACGACGCTTCATCCAGTCCCAAACATGCTCAATGGGGGACAGATCCGGAGATCTTGCTGGCCAGGGTAGTTGACTTACACCTTCTAGAGCACGTTGGGTGGCACGGGATACATGCGGACGTGCATTGTCCTGTTGGAACAGCAAGTTCCCTTGCCGGTCTAGGAATGGTAGAACGATGGGTTCGATGACGGTTTGGATGTACCGTGCACTATTCAGTGTCCCCTCGACGATCACCAGTGGTGTACGGCCAGTGTAGGAGATCGCTCCCCACACCATGATGCCGGGTGTTGGCCCTGTGTGCCTCGGTCGTATGCAGTCCTGATTGTGGCGCTCACCTGCACGGCGCCAAACACGCATACGACTATCATTGGCACCAAGGCAGAAGCGACTCTCATCGCTGAAGACGACACGTCTCCATTCGTCCCTCCATTCACGCCTGTCGCGACACCACTGGAGGCGGGCTGCACGATGTTGGGGCGTGAGCGGAAGACGGCCTAACGGTGTGCGGGACCGTAGCCCAGCTTCATGGAGACGGTTGCGAATGGTCCTCGCCGATACCCCAGGAGCAACAGTGTCCCTAATTTGCTGGGAAGTGGCGGTGCGGTCCCCTACGGCACTGCGTAGGATCCTACGGTCTTGGCGTGCATCCGTGCGTCGCTGCGGTCCGGTCCCAGGTCGACGGGCACGTGCACCTTCCGCCGACCACTGGCGACAACATCGATGTACTGTGGAGACCTCACGCCCCACGTGTTGAGCAATTCGGCGGTACGTCCACCCGGCCTCCCGTATGCCCACTATACGCCCTCGCTCAAAGTCCGTCAACTGCACATACGGTTCACGTCCACGCTGTCGCGGCATACTACCAGTGTTAAAGACTGCGATGGAGCTCCGTATGCCACGGCAAACTGGCTGACACTGACGGCGGCGGTGCACAAATGCTGCGCAGCTAGCGCCATTCGACGGCCAACAAATTCAAATGGTTCAAATGGCTCTGAGCACTATAGGACTCAACTGCTGAGGTCATTAGTCCCCTAGAACTTAGAACTAGTTAAACCTAACTAACCTAAGGACATCACAAACATCCATGCCCGAGGCAGGATTCGAACCTGCGACCGTAGCGGTCTTGCGGTTCCAGACTGCAGCGCCTTTAACCGCACGGCCACTTCGGCCGGCTCGACGGCCAACACCGCGGTTCCTGGTGTGTCCGCTGTGCCGTGCGTGTGATCATTGCTTGTACAGCCCTCTCGCAGTGTCCGGAGCAAGTATGGTGGGTCTGACACACCGGTGTCAATGTGTTCTTTTTTCCATTTCCAGGAGTGTATAATGACGAAGGAAGTTGCTGATTACCTTATAACAGATGTTGAGGCGCAGAAACGCACAACAAAAAGACTGTCACAAATAAAGCCTTCAGCCAGTAGAACCTTCGCCAAAACAAACACACACACACACACACACACACACACACACACACACACACACACACACACACACACACACGAGACTGCAGTCTCAGACAACTGAAGACGCACTGAAGTTGTCAGAGACTGCAGTCTCGTGTGTGTGTGTGTGTGTGTGTGTGTGTGTGTGTGTGTCTTTTTGTTGTGCTTGTCTGCGACTCAACATCTCCGCTATACAACTTTCCTTTTCATAATATTGTTACATTACATCCTAGATTTTCGGTGTTTTTGAAATTACCATGTTCTTGAATAATCGAAGTGTTTAGTAGTGCATTTTGTTTCACTATGCAGAAAAATTATCTTTTCCATAGCGAGCGATTTCCTATTCGTCTTTGCTCCGCTTATATACTTTTGTGTGTTATATGAATGCTTGGTGTCTGCTCTTTCGGATATGTTCGGAAAGAAGTGAAACCACGCATTCATATCATTGAGTCGCCTCGACAGGCAATGAATCCATAATCTTCAGTCTACATATTGTTCGACCTCCAGCGGGAATCTAACATCAGCGGGAATCTAACATCAGCGGGAATCTAACATCAGCGGGAATCTAACATCAGCGGGAATCTAACATCAGCGGGAATCTAACATCAGCGGGAATCTAACATCAGCGGGAATCTAACATCAGCGGGAATCTAACATCAGCGGGAATCTAACATCAGCGGGAATCTAACATCAGCGGGAATCTAACATCAGCGGGCATTGTGGACATGGATGACTGCGGATAGGTGGTGCTAGGTAGGAATGTTGATCGGGTCGGGAGCGTGCCGAAATAGTCCGTTCATTTGCGACCAACGCTGTGCCCGGACGGCGTAGTGGTCAACTCAACAGCCTAGTAAGCAGGAGATCCCAGATCCCAGGCTCGAGTCCCGGTGTGGTACATGTTTTCACTCGTCTTCGATTCCACATCAAGTCCCCATGCAGCCGACACCATCAATTCCACCCTTTTCTTTCTCCCCCCCTCCACCTTCAATTTACATAATTATATATTTTCCTTACGGCGTCACGTGTCCACAACGTTGGCATTCCGTTTCGCGGAGGATATTGGTCAAGCTGTTTCGCCTCTTGAGCGTAACATGTGCTCGTAATCAAATTGACAAAGTTCTATTCATTTTGTAAACGGAAAGCACATGTTGGGCTTTTCGTTTATAATTAGAAAGTTTATCAACGAAGCGCTGACGGGAGTCAACTTATAGCTTCTATATTGTTCACTATATTACTCAGCTGCGTATGGACGTGTACATTACGTATGAATTCCTCAGATTTCTCTCTCAGTGGAACAAGTGTGCTTTCTACTCACCTCAACTTTAGGCGAATTTTCTTTTCACCAAAGGCGACAGGTTCAGGTGGAATCCCAATTCAGTTTTACAGCAAGTAGCCTATAGCACTTGCCCGTTGCTTAGCTTTCATTTGTCACTAATCTCTGCTGAGCCCAAAGTCCCAAGCCATAGAAGAAACCGCTGATGACTCCTGTATATGAGAATGGGAAAATAACGGACCCGCAGAACTGCAGACTATTAGCCTTAACATAGGTTATCTGCAGAGTTCTTGAGAAAAGCCTAAATAGGACTATATTACATTTCCTTGAGGCAGAAAAGCTTCTGTCCTCAAACATGGATTTAGAAACCATCGCTTGTGCGAAACTCCGCTTCCCTTCTCTCTGCTCTCTGTCGATTATGGGTGAACGGCAACAGGCCGAGACGTACTCATTGATCTCCGGAAAGCGTTTGACATAGTGCACCACTGCAGACTTAACGAAGGTCCGAGCATACCTTATACGTCCTCAGATATGTGAGGAGCTCTAAAACCTTTTAACTATCAGGAACTATTACGTTGTTCTGAAACAGCGACTGTTCATTGAGAAAGGTAGCGTTACGAATGCCATAGGGATGTGTGATAGGACCGTTCGTATTTTCTATATACAGAAATGATCTGACGGATAGATCGAGTAGCAGTCTGTTTTTGTTTGTGAAGATGACGCAGTACACGGTCAAGTAGCATAGTTGCGTCACAGCAGGATAATTTTGGAAACATTTCTCCTTTGTTTAATGGACGGCACCTTACTCTAAATGTAGAACTATGTAAGTTAATGCAGATGAGTCGGAAAAACAATCTTGTAATGTTGGAATACAGTACGAGTTGTTTGCTGCTCCATTTGCGAGTGAGAGAAGAGAGGGAATGACTAGTAGTGGTACAAGGTGCCCTGCGCCATGCACCGTACGGTGACTTGGTTGAGTTTGAATGTATAAGGGGGCGATCAAGAAGTTTCCGTTCGAATGCCGTACAGTCCAGAATCGGTATGCCATGCAGGTAAAATCGCCGTTATCACTGAGGCCATAGTCTCACTGACGCACCACGTTGAAGTTAACAGTTTGGTAAAACACAGTATCCTATTGTACGAAGAAGTCCGTAACTGCCTGCTGCACAGCCTCGTCCGACAGGAGTGTGATAAACGCTTGGGGAGAGGTACGGACAATAGGGCGGATAGTAGAGTGTGTCCCACTTCAGTTGGCAGAACTTCAGCGTCGACCGGTGTGTTGGGTCGAATCGCGACTAGCACCGAACGTGGCACTCCATCCCACAACGGCCTTTTGGGGGGACACGCTGCCTCACATACATTCTTCGTTCTACCGGAATTCGTCCTTCGGCAGCCAAGAAAAGAACAACATGTTCGTGCTGTTTGGACGCATTTGGTAATAACGTCGCCATAATTCAAGTTTCCGCATTTACCGCACGCACTTCGGAAAGACATGAATGCCTGCATATTGGTGATTATATACCGCATCGGACTCACGCTTCATTACATGTACGCTGCAGCAACGCCCTCAAACGCAAACTTTTTCATCGCCCCCTTACGTATCAAAGATCCATCGAAAAAATACTTACCCAAGAATTCGACGAAAGTCGTTACTGACTTAAGAGACGGTGTTTTAAAATCTAATAATTTTGGTACTACTTTCATGATCTTCAATTATTAATTGGTTTGCACATACAACAAAAGATTGCTTTGAACAAGGCATTTTTTTATTTAGTTAGAATATGTAGATCAAACGAGTTATGCTGCAGAGTAAAAGTAATAAGAAAGAAACTAGTCTGGCGTTAAGTGTAGTGAGGACACAGCTTGTCAATAGCTAAATAGCTAGGCCCCTGACAAGGAACAAGACCCATCAAAGGAACCATCCGTATCCGTATCCGCTTTCGGGTTTTCAGCCTAGTTAGTGATCCCATTTTATGTACAGTATCTCCTTCAGGTAGTGAAAGCTGAGTTCTTATGCGTAATCACTTCCATGACTGTAACTTGTCTGGCTGGCGTCCAAGCGGCCAGTATGCTTGAGAACACACATTGCAGCAGCTGAAGAAAACGTCCGCGTCGGTCGTCTAAGTATTTTGCTTAAAATGGAACCAATACCTCTGCTGAACTACCGAAAGCACACCATTAATCTCGCCGAGAAAGCTTGAGAGAGCCATTTCGTTACTCGTCTACGAACAATTTCACGTGGGTGTATGTCGTACTACTTATGCAGAGGTGAGGCTAGCACTAGACCAACTAACTCAGATACGCTTCAAACTGGTCTTCGTGCTGAAAACAGCACGAAACACAACAACCACCCAACTGTTTTGACGAGATTTAGTGTGTCCTTGACTGTCCTCCAACATCGATACGTTCCTAAGGATACCAAGAATCAAAATAAACCGAAAGAGCCGACTGATACTTCAGCTACTAGTTATTACGGAATATCTCTAATTGATCACTATATCTAGGTAAATTTTCGGGCAAAAGCTGCAGCACGAAGGAATGATGTGTTTTGCCCCATGTTCAATATACTTCACTTTTATGACCGAGGTCACTTTTGTAATCTAAAAGTTTAAATTTTCAGGAGGATTCCTTCTCTCTGTAAGCGGCAAATACAGCGGTATATAAAGCATACGAGCACATTGCTTGACATATTTAGGAACAATAGTCCAATTTCGTAGAAGTCGACTGCGGAGGCTGCTGGCACGGAGTAGATTTTCCTCCAGTGCCATATATAACGGGTCTACGGCTACGCTATGGCGTAGCAAGACCAGAGTTCACATATCTATGTGATTTCTATTTTGTCGGAACTTTTCATTAGCAAATACGATCATGCGTTGCCCTTTTCAACACGTAGAAAACGCTGTCTTATAATGTGCCATAAAAAAAGTTTCAGTACAGAATAATTATGATTAGAATTTAACTTTCCATCAAAGACGAGATCATGAAAGAGCAGCACAAGCTCGGATTGAGTCAGAATTGGGGAAGGAACCCGCGTACGTCCGCAAGCGAATTAAAGAAACCACTGAATATGTAGATCTGGATGGCCAGATGGGATTTTAGCTGCTGTCGCCTCGAATGAGACCAGTGTTTTTCTACGGCGCCACCTCGCTTAGTTTTCGGCACAGGTAGTGGACGGTATTAACTATAATAAAAAATAATTGTGCTTTGGGCGCTCTCAGCTGCCCAAAACGTCGGAGTGTATGTGTAACGTGCATCTTTGCTTACCACAGACAATTTAGTATCAACTAAACCATCTGTTCTAGTATCCGGTCCCGTTGCGGGACAGAAGACCTGAAGTTCATGCTTCAGTGTATTGTGAACTATATTTGTTACGAGATAATTCAGGAACTACTGAAATTTAAAAAATTACACACATTTTTTCTACGTCTCAGTTGCATATTACTGTCACAGTACGACTAGTCTCGATCACACTTTTCGTCTTCAGATCTATGTAGTCGCGTTACAAACCCGCGGTGTCTATGCAGAAACTATACGTCGAAATACTTAAGTACTTCCTTCCTTCACCCTCTCAACGTTTCTACAAAAGCAAATGTTTCCGCCTTTCCAAGTTTTACTTCTTTCCCTCTTCGTTTCCCAGTCAGTCAATTTTCTTTTCCCCTAACTTCACTAGTTGTATTTTATCACATGCCTCTTTCTCTTTTACTCATTATCATGTCCATTGCAATTAGCGCTCATAGTCTGAGTCTGCTTTCCTGTAATTTGTCTTGATTGCTGTACTGGCATGAAATGATGGAAACTGTTCACTCTTTTCTTCTGAAGCATATTTCTAAATATTGTAAAATGGTGTATATAAGATTTAATTCATAGCATGCTTACCATAATGAATGTAATGTAAAATGTGTACCAGAAAGCCTGATGGCTCTAATCTCGTCAGGTTACATTAACCAATAAATAGAAAGAATGTTGTTTCTGTTGATTATATAACATGTAGCTCGGATTGCTTCGACACAGACTATCTTGCCTAGAGATGAAACACTAACGCAAATGGAAAATGTTTGAGGAAAAGAAAAGGTTGTGCCCGAACATTCGCATCCAGTAGGGACCTACGTTCTCCCTGGACTTCAAAACGCAACCGCACTGTGCGCTTAACTTGGTGATGGGGTCTCGTCTGATGTGTGCGTGGGTGTAACTCAATCTTCTCGCTGCAGAAGCGATGATGTCCTTAGGTTCCTCACGATGCTGCAAGACTTCTACTTAACGTTTTGGTATCAGGCTCGTCACAGTATTTTTAAGTAACAAAATGTTCTTACATTTCTCAGAAACTATGTTATTAGACTGAGCGTGGTGTTGTTCCAACGGACACTAGCGCCTGAGTCAGTACTTCCACATTGCTTCGTGCTGCTGTAACTTGAGCTGTGGCGGAGCGCGCTTCTACAGAAAAACAGGGTTGAAATGTTTTTCCACTTGCATTGACGGTCGTGGAGTCAAATGTGAAAACGTGCCCGAACTGTTACATGAAGAGTGTGACGAACCAGATGTTACGGACCCTGAGGACACAGACGTCGAAGTCAACGAACTGGAACATGCTGGCACTCTTCTGGAAGAAGACATGAGAGCCCGTACCTACGAGGGCGAGTCAAATGAGAACCTTAAATTTGTAATAACAAATCGAAATTTCGCGCCCTTATCCTGTAAGTTGGTAAGCGTGCTACAAACAGCGTGCAGAATGGCCTGTAGGTGGCACAACAGTGCAGATGCACACATACCGTCGCAGTATCAATATGAAGATGACCGCCCCACTTGCGACTTGCACCAGGGAAGAACAGAGTTCTGTTATTCTTTTTTGCGTAGTGAAGGTGTGAAACCTATGGAAATTCATCGACGAATGAAGGTTCAGTACGGTCATGCATGTTTGTCACAGCAGCAAGTCTACGAATGGAGTAGGAAGTTCGCAAATGGTGTGACTTTAGTGGAAGATTCTCCTCGTCCAAGTCAGGCACAACGAGTTTGACTCCACAGAACATTGCAGCAGTTGAAGTCATAGTGAAGGAAAACTGCCGAGTGATAGTGAATGACACTGCAGCATGTTTACAGTTTAGTCATGGGTCAGCACACCACATTGTGCATGATGTGCTCCAGTTTCACAAAGTGTCTGCAAGATGGGTGTCACGGCAGCTGACTCCTGAAATGAGAGAACGACGTGTTGATGCTTGTGAAGAACTACTTCGCCGCTTTGAACGAGAAGGTGATGGCTTCCTTGCAAGAAACGTTATTGGGGACGAAACCTGGGTTCACTTCCACCAATCGGAAACGAAGAGGGCGAGCAAGGAATGGCGCCATTCCTCATCACCAAAACCAAAGAAGTTTCGAACAGAACCATCAGCAGGGAAGGTTATGCTGACACTCTTTTGGGACGAAACTGGTGTCATTTTGGAGCATTACATGTCTAGAGGGACCACTGTCACATCATACACAGTTCTCCTAAAAATCATCTGCGGCCTGCAATCAAATCAAAGCGATGTGGATTGCTGTCAGCAGGTGTCGTTTTTGCGACATGACGATGCAAGGCCCTACACTGCCCGTACAACAGTTGCAACAATTACAGAACTGCATTTTGAGTGTCTTCCTCATCCACCATACTCACCAGACCTTGCCCCGAGTAATTTCGATATGTTTGGACCACTCAACGACGCAATGTGAGGAAAGAAGTTACGTTCTGATGAAGAGGTACGCCACGCGGTGCATGAGTGGTTGCGCGGACTACCAAAAGAATTTTTTTCTAAAGGAATTTCTGCACTTTGTAAGCGCTGGAGGACTTGCATTGAGCGTGGGGGAGATTATGTTGAAAAGTGATACAGCTTTGTAGCATTTCTGCACAATAAATAACATTCAAAAAAATATTTAAGGTTTTCATTTGACTTACCCTCGCACCTACACTGATTCCACTAATCAAAGCGTTTCTAGTCACACCGAGGAACTCGGCTCATAAAAACGTCGCAAGTGACTCACATATCCAGTTTAAGTGCGCCAAAGGTTGAAATACATAATCACGGAATCAGAAGTGATGGTAATAGGAAGTGTTAGTACAGGTTACTATCTTTTTAATTATCATAATGCTGCCTGTGTTTCATTTGTATTGCATGGTATCTTTATACAAGTATAATTAGCTACCTACTTTGGGTTACTTTTTTCAGCTAATAATTGTTAAAATTCCTCTCGCAGGTTGTTTAATATATACATAAGATAATGAGTAAACGATTTAGTTTTATAAATGCTCATGGGAGCGGAATGAAAATAATGCCCTGGAGATTAACTTTGATTAGAGATGTATGAATCACAATAAGTGGATCGCTAGGAATCACGCGACTGCACATGGAGAAACCAAATACCGCAGAGTGAGATATTCAGTTCCTCAAAATGACATAATACTTCTGCTAGACGAACAGAAATAAAAATTCTCAGAAACAGAAAAACTGGTATGTTTCGAAGAACCCTGGCGCCCCTGGTACTGGATGCAGGCAAGTGTTGTAATCAAATCTGGAGACAATTTCGTGCCCCTTTAAAAAGGAAGTAGGCATCAAAGCAATAAGTGTAGAAAAAAGGGTATTTTTTTAAAGAAAACTGATAGAAGTCAGAAATTTTTAGTGTTTTTTGACCATGGAAAATCTAGCCAACGCAAATTTTGTTGGCAAAAACTTCGTTTTCCAATATTTCAAACCACATGAGCAGTTAAAAGAATAAAATCTTCTATCCCACCTTTTGCAAAGTATCTCTTGTCTGAGTGGGACTACGAGTAAGTGTCGTGTGTCGGTGCGTGAGAAACAGCGTACTGTAGCCCTCAGAAAACTGAAAGCACAAATTCGAAGAGTTCGTCGACACATGCAGCACCCTCTCCTTCAAAATGACAATGCTCGAACACACCCAAGCGCTGCGACATCGGCAATAATCCGTCGCCTGGGTTCACTGCCAAAGCTCATCCTCTACGCAGCCCTGACTTGGCGCAGTATCAGTTTCCAGAACTTGAAGATTACCTTTGAAGACTTCACTTTGATAATGATAAAGCGGTGCAAGCAGAGATGAAGTCGTGGCTCTGTCAAAGTCAAAGATTTTACAGAACGCCAGAGTGACTATGTTGAGAAACAAATATGTTGACATGAAGAATAAAGATATAGAATGTTAATGAACTTCATTTTATTAGAGAACTTCAAGAGCTTTCATATAAAAAATTCGGAAGCATTGTTTTTTCAGCACACCCTCTTCGTTAAATACAAATAATCAAGAGCACAAGAAATTTTCTGTGAATCATATGTACGTACGTGAAGCCGATATTTCTTCCCTGTGAATAAATGTAAGATGCGATGTGGGCACCATAATGAGTTGTTAAAATCTGTATCGACAAAATAGTTCTGTCCATCCCCATTCTGATGTTTTCCACTTCCAGACGACCCGAATTTCTAGTGAGAGTTGAGTACTAACTATGCGCTTATACCTTTGCAGACCTGAACGTCTTGTCAGGGCTGCATGTATATCGCCGGAAGGAGATTCCACTCATATGGAACTGAACTTCTTTCGCATTCCTACTACGGAATTCTTATGCGTTTCGCTTGGCCCTTTGTTAGATTCATTTTAAGGAGGCTAATACACGCTTCGGCACGACAAGCCTTCGAATAAGCTCTGCGAAATGTTTGCATAATGCGCAATTATAGCGGTCTCACGGATGGTAAGTAGGTGAACAAGGTAATTACGACGCTGAGATATTCATGGCAGCTCCCTCCTTAGCGGCAGGCTCACGACCTTCCGTCCCTGCAAAACGCTTTTATCTCCCTCCGACAATTAGCGGTAGCGCCTGAAGCTTTTTCACCTCACTGACAGGAAATATTGTGAGCCGAGTTCTCGCGGGACAGATGTGGTCGTCCACTTTCCGTCATCAACGAGGTCTGCATCTGTCCCACGCGCGGCTCGTACGCATGACCGCTCTTCCGCATAGAGACTTCTATTGTTTCTACGCCGAGGAGAGAAAAATCTCGTGCTGAAACAAAAGCTGCTTTCGCACGGCCCTGCGGCACGTTTCGCCTCCCGCCATTTGTTCAGACAAGGATAAGATCTATGAATTACAAGGCAACCGCGTCGCCAACCAGTCACCGCTGCCCAGCGGAGGTAGGTCTAGATTTAAGAGGTTTTCTCATGAACTTCGCAGAGATAAAGACCTATCAGGCGGTATGGTTTAAAGGGCTTGAGAAAGTGATAGTTACTGTCCGGTATCTTTATCTGATGGATAAACGACGTAAACAAGTTTTTTGCTACTCCACCACACGACTATCGACACACACACACACACACACACACACACACACACACACACGTAAGTGTAGTAACTGCGACCACTCTTTTGTAACAGTTTTGTGACTTTTCCAAAACACTCACTCCTCCCGTACTTCAGGTAAACTCCTTCAGCTGAATGTTGTTGCTTATTTCATAATTCGACGCGTCACAGGAGCATCCATGAAATTGTGTATTTTCACTCGTTGCTACATCGGATGATAAGCATTTCATAAAAATTACGTAAGGTTGACCAAGAAGTGGGACTTTTGTGATAGGTACAACAAAACACCTTTCCGAATCGACGTATAATAGAATGTTCGCAGACGTATTTTAAGAAGGCAAAGAGCACGGCTACAATTATTCCAGCTAGATAAGATTAAATATCGAGGAGAACTTAATACGCCTCGGTACTGCATTGGTAAAATCTGACAGATTTGCGCGTATCTAAAAACTATCAGCGTTTGTAGTAAGCATACATTTAATAGTTTAATGCGCCACACGAACAGCAAGGCGGACACCCTTCACAAGGTCTAGGATCTGCAAAATAAACTACGACGGACGCCAGTAATTTTAACATGTTAGGCGTGGCCGTAACTTGAACATCAGATATAAGGAGCGCACTATAATGACACAGCAGTAATTCCATAGTGGCTACACATTAAGACACTGCCCACACTATTTCAGAGACCGACAAAGCCATACAAATATTGTACACAAGCAACAAAGGGGGATGTATGAATGGAAATGGAAAAAATACACGCATGCGAAAAGCGCAGGGAAATGTGTTATACAGACAGAAATACGTAGCATAAGGTTTTTACACATGTATGTATGAGTATTTGACAAAACTGATAGTGAAAGTGTAACAAGTAAGTGTCCAGATTTTTTGCAATAACATGTATATTATATAACAACAGCTTACAACTCCGATGAGCTTGTGAAAACTTATTTAAGTACCAGTCTTCAACAACGATTTTAAATACTGACTCCAATTTCGTGGAATGACTTAGTATATGAAGTCACGAAAGCCTGAACTTTATTTTATTTAAGAAAAGAGACACATACTAACGGTAACTCGCCGAGAAAAGGTAATTAGGCACCATGTTCCCGGTTCACATCAATGGGTTCCATCAACTGGACAGTGGTGACGGCTGTGCCTATTTCTTTGACCTGCTGTTTACTGTGCAAGGGACAGTGTAAAATCAACCCGTCGAGAACGATGTTCTAAGCGATAGCTCATGAGTTTACGTACGTATGCCACTACGATAGTAGTGTTCTTTAAAGCGTTCACGAGATTGGAACGTCGTCGTCGTTCGATACAGCAATTAAACAATATGAGACCGAAAGCATCCGGATACCCCCTACAAAAACGTTTTTCATATTAGGTGCATTATGCTGCCACCTGCTGCCACCTACTGCCAGGTACTTCATATCAGCGACCTCTGTAGTCATTAGGCGTCGTGAGAGAGCAGAATGGGCCCTCCGCGGAACTCTCGCACTTCGAACGTGGTCAGGTAATCGGGTTTCACTTGTGTCATACGTCTGTACGCGAGATTTCCACACTCGCCAACAGCCCTAGGTCCACAGATCCGATGTGATAGTGAAATGGAAACGTGAAGGGACACGTACAGTACAAATGCGTACAGGCCGACTTCCTCTGTCGACTGACAGAGACCGCCGACAGTTGAAGAGGGTCGTAATGCGTAATAGACAGACATCTATCCAGACCATCACACAGGAATTCCACTGAAAGTACTATGACAGTTAGGTGGGAAGTGAGAAAACTTTCGAGCGGCTGTTCATAAGACACACATCACGCCGGTAAATACCAAACGACGCCTCGCTTGGTGTAAGGAGCGTAGACATTGGACGATTGAACAGTGGAAAAACGTTGTGTTGAGTGACGAATCACAGTAGACAATGTTGCGATCCGATGGCAGGGTGTGGGTATGACGAATGCCCGGTGAACGTCTTCTGGCAACGTGTGTAGTGCCAACAGTAAAATTCTGAGGTGGTGGTGGTATGGTGTGGTGGTGGTATGGTGTGGTGTGATCGTTTTTCTCTTGGAGGGGGGCTTGCACCCCTTGTTTTGCGTGGCACTATCACAGACAGGCCTACATTGATGTTGTGAGCGACGTGTGGGTGCTATTCTGTCATTCTGCGCAACGGATTAATCTGAGATGTACCCTTTACCCTGTGGCTCCTGCAAGATGCAGTTTCCACCCCCACACTACTACAGAAGTCAGACAGACGCTCCTAACGTTCTAAAGAGAAATGCTTGAAAAACTTCCAGCAATAAATATCTTCTGGAGTCATCCGCTGTAAGGAAATGACACAAAAATTCACAAAATTTCTTACGTAACTAGTGGGATACTTGGGTATTGGAGTAGTGCTAGTTAGTGTAAGAAAAACATGAAACTAACGATTATTATTATTTATTTTGCAAAAATTCTGAGAAATCACAATGGCACTTTTAGTTATGAATTGAACAAGTTATATCCTGTTTCTTTTCGGAATGTGAAGTTACCTCTCAAGGATAGGATTCGCTAATGAAATTTCTATACGAAGTTTAAGATGGTTGTTGACTTGGCAGAATGGCTGAGAGGCGCGCCTACTCAACTTGAATTATTATCCCTTAGAATGTTGCTAGGTACGGTCGAGGCTGTCGCGTGTGAAATGCAGTGAAGTGTTCTGTTGTGGAGGAAATATGGGGCTCGCAATAGCTGTAGCGCACAATACCGTAAGCTGCGATGACTGCCGTCTACGCCGCTCGCTGCTGACAAATAAGATAACTCTCGTTCCATCTGGATTGACCTTCGCCAATCAAACTCTCCCTATGCCTTGATGAAGTCAAGGATTCCTATTCGCCCCTAGTCTAACTATTGGCGTGGTACACCGGTCAGGTAAACAGTCCACCGCGATGCCACTCAAAAATTCGCTCGCAGGCGTTTAACTGTAACTCTGTCCGTTCACACCGTACAATAAGTGTGGCGGCCAATACAGCTTAATCGCAAGGACTCAATATAGAGTCGCACTTCGATTCGCTCTCGACAGAGGTGCTCTACCAGTGAAGTACTGAGGAGACACTTGTTCCTCGCTCCAAGAGCGACAACAAAACGGCGTCTCTCCACGCCAGACGTGAAGGGGTATATATTTTGGTCTCTTCCATTATTCCTTCAGCTCAAGGCGTCAGAAATACCTTCTGCCAATCAGCGTTGCTCTTCTAAAACGGGAGAATGACGTTTCGTTTAAGGCGACCAATCTGGAAATCTGTAGCATCGGCGTTTGGCGGTTGCTGTCTCCCTGTGAAAACCTCTGAAACTGCGTGCTATGTTTGTAAAGAATGCGTAGGCTGGGCGCTCCCACACAATGTAGCGGAATTTGCTTTTAAGCCGAACACGGGGTCGTTCTCCCTTTCACTCGGGCAAACGCTGTCTGCTCTACGGGCAGTCGCCGGCGGACGTAGATAGGTTGACTCGTCCTGTGAAGAGACCGGCCTCCTGGCGTGCAGTTTGCCTCTCCCGAACTAAAAGCTTTTGTGACCGTCGTGTCTTGAATGTGTGTGTGTGTGTGTGTGTGTGTGTGTGTGTGTGTGTGTGTGTGTGTGTGTACGACCGCCTCGAGTATTTCAACCTCGGTGCGCACTTGCGATTTACTTGTTATTTGCATATCGTTTACATGAATTCATACAACATTGACTTTATCGTATAGAGTTCGGGTTCGAATGAAGCGCCTTGATGTGCGGAATATGATTGTGAGGGCAGAATATGTCAGCAATGAAGGTCAGGAGACCACGACGTGTTACAATGTTTTAAGCACATTCTTGCTTCCCTCTGTTGAAGAGCAATTCGGGGAAGGCGATTGCATCTTTCAACACTAACGAGCACCTGTTCATAACGAACGGCCTGTGGCGGTGTGGTTACCCAATAATAACATCCCTGTAATGGACTGGCCTGCGCAGAGTCCTGGCCTGAATCCTACAGAACACCTCTGGGATGTTTTGGAACGCAGACTTCGTGCCAGGCCTCACTGACCGACAGCGATACCTCTCCTCTGTGCAGCACTCCGTGAAGGATGGGCTATCATTCCCCAGGGAACCTACAAGCACCTGACTTAAGCTAAGTATGCGAGAGTGGAAGCTGTCATCGAGGCTAAGGGTGGGCCAACACCATATTGCATTCCAACATTACCGATGGAGAGCGCAACGAATTTGTAGGTCATTTTCACCAAATGTCCGTATACTTTTTATCACATAGTGTATGTATGCCGCTACGACAGTTGTTTTGTTTAAATCTTTCACGAGACTGTAACGTCGTTCTCGTTCGATACAGCTGTTATATACTGGGTGTCCCTCGTAAGAGCCGTCAGTCACATTTTCTGTTGTTTGGGCAAGTACTTGTCTGGGCTGGCTTCAGCTACCCGAAGAAAATGACAAGTATTACTCGTCACGTCTTTCATGCGACGCTCAATGTCGACAGAATTCGTCGGTTTGTTTACAGTTACAAACAAAACTATCTTTGTAGCGCAATTTTATGCACCCATTCGATAGAGCGATCCCTAACCAGTCTCGTGCGATATACGTTTCATGAATATGTATTAACAGGTGCGGTAAAACACGCAGGATTACTGGTATTTAAGCAGTGACAGCTCCGCCGTGGTGCGTGTTAAAGTGCTACCGCCACGGAGATGCGCTGTTCAGTCGCTGCTGGATTACTGGTTATTCTTTGTGATTTTCGGTCCCTATTACCATGTAGCTACAGAGCAAAACAACGCACTGGACTAATTTAGGACAGCTCTATCTTTTCTAAAATTTTCCCAATACACCGAAGTTTATTATTCTCCTTCTCCTTCCTTCCCACAATCCCCACATGCTCGTTCCGTTTCATATTGCTTTGCAACGTTACGCCCAGGTATTTAAACGATGTAATTATGTGAAGCAGTAAACTCCTAATGCTGTATCCGAACATTACCGGTTTCTTTTTCCTACTCATCCGCATTGAGTAACATTTTCCCACATTTATGGCTAGCTGCCGCTCGTCAGACGAACTAGAGACTTAAAGTCATCTTTTATCATCCTACAGTCACTGAACTTCGGAACGTTACCGTATACCACAGCAATATCAACGAACGAACGCAGACTGCTGCCCACACCAACTGCCAAATCATTTCCGTATACAGATAACAGTGGTCCTACCGCAATTCCCCCAAAGTAGAGTGGAATGAGAGGATATACATCCCCCAATAACCGCCATGTAAGAGAGGTACTTCCCTAAAAAATTGCCTCGTAATGACTAGACGAGCGGACAGGGCAAGAGAAAACAGAATATGGGCAAGTACAACAGACCATGCGAGAGAGGAAAGACGAGTAAAACGAGCAGTTAGGTCATGGTTCACCAAGCCCAGACAGCTGCTGCCCGGTCTGGGCATAGGAAGCAACAGTGTGTTCTGCCTATCCCTCAATAAGCCGATTAGGTTAAGTGACGCTCCCTTAAAGAGAGTGATAAAAGCCCCCTTCACGAATAAAACGTAAAACTAAATCAGCTGCTGGGGCATTGTCTCCTGACACCAAATGTAGATGAGCTAGATTAGGAAAGGTGGGTGGGGGGGGGGGGGGGGAAGGGGGAGCTAAGAAAACAACGCGAACAATGTTCCTAGACACTTCATCGGGAACTAAGTAAACATTGCCGATCGTAAAACCCTGATATACCGTTACCCAGACAGCCACAGCCTCTAAAGATGTATTGAGAGGCGCAAGATCGCTATACAGACTGTCCAAAACTTTGTCCAAATTCTGTCGCACACCCTGTCATAGGTAGCACGATTCTTATAATATTCCCGGTATCCACTAAGGGCTGGGTTCCACGTTCCTGGAAACCAAGTTTCCTGAAAGGCATGGCAGAAGACAGGGAAGCGTTTAAAAGATATCTTAGCTCAGCAAAGTGGTGGAAGAAACCGCTACAATTCCACTGAAAAATAACGCTGTTTATTTACTGTGAGGCCATCAAGGGACCAATAAGTCAAGTTATGCCCTAGCGTCATCTGCTGCCACTGCTTGATGGGTTATGGCATCAATATCCATAGCTTACGGGTTCCGTTGTAGGGTGAAAGCTAGATAAGGTGCGAATGCCACGGAGTACTCTTTGTAAAACCGGGCTGGGATTCCATCCGGACCTGGTGACTGACTTGCTTGCTTGCTTTTAAATCTTTCACTTTTTTTTCTATGCCACGGATCCTTATTACTATGTCGTTAATACGGCAGTGTGTCTGCTGGTCAAATAACCGTGTCTTTGCACGGATCTCTTGCGTGAACGATTTCTTGAAAGCTAACATTAAAACTTCGGCTTTCGTTTTGATATTTTCAACTACCACACGAGCCTCGTCAATGAGTGACCCACTTAGACATTTTACATTGGACCAGAATTTTCTCGGGTTCTCTGCAACATATCTTGCTAAGGTATGACGGTGGTGGTAGTTGTATGCTTCACGTATAGCTCTTTTCATTGACGCACTAATCTCTAGTAACCTTTGCTTTTCGTCGTTTGTGCAGTCTCTTTCGAACCGATAGTGCAACAGCTTCTGCTTCCTCAGCATCTTTCGAATTTCGTATTAAACTATGGTAGTTCTTTTCCATCCTTTGTCCACTTACTAACAAGGGAACATCCCCATCGCACCCCCCTCAGATTTAGTTATAAGTTGGCACAGTGGATAGGCCTTGAAAAACTGAACACAGATCAATCGAGATAACAGGAAGAAGTTGTGTGGAACTATGAAAAAATAAGCAAAATATACAAACTGGGTCGTCCATGCGTAAGTTAGGCAATATCAAGGGCAATCTGAGGTGAGGAGCGCCGTGGTCCCGTGGTTAGCGTGAACAGCTGCGGAACGAGGATCTTTAGTTCAAATCTGCCCTCGACTGAAAATTTTGCTTTCTTTATTTTCGCAAAATTATGATCTGTCCGTTCGTTCATTGACGTCTCTGTTCACTGTAATAAGTTTAGTGTCTGTGTTTTGCGACCGCACCGCAAAACCGTGCGATTAGTTGACGAAAGGACGTGCCTCTCCAATGGGAACCGAAAACATTTGATCGCAAGGTCATAGGTCAACCGATTCCTCCACAGGAAAACACGTCTGATATATTCTATACGACACTGATGACAGCATGTGCGTCACATGACAGGAATATGTTGTCGACCCACCTAACTAGTACACTTGGCGAATGGGTAAAAAGATTCTTCTACCTTGCTCGATTTAGGTTTTCTTGTGGATGTAATAATCACTCCAAAAAAAGTGATGAAAACATAAGAGTGTCACAAACTGAAAATAAAAAGTTAAAATTTTCGGTCGAGTGAAGATTTGAACCAAAGACCTCTCGTTCCGCAGCTGTTCACGCTAACCACGGCGCTCATCTCACACTGCCCTTATTATTGCTTATATTACACATGGACGACCCAGTTTGTATATTTTGCTTATTTTTTCATAGTTCCACACAACTTCTTCCTGTTTTCTCGATCGATCTGTGTTCAGTTTTTCAAGGCCTATCCACTGTGCCAACTTATAACTAAATCTGAGGGGGGTGCGGTGGGGAGGTTCCCTTGTAAACAGGTAACCCCCCACCCCAGACCACGATTTACAGTCTACTTTATCTTTGCCCAAACCTCTCTACACCTAACTTACTGTGTGTGAGTGATTCAGTTCACACACTACGTGAAATGCTAATGACTATCTACTCTATCTAGCATAAGCACGCGCCTAGCTACTGACTGATTTATTAACTTTCGTAACCATAGCTGCTATAATGCTAGCTAATCTTCGTTTCTATATGACATTGTCGATAAGGTCCTGCCTATTTCTACGCTACTGGCCATTAAAATTGCTACACCACGAAGATGACGTGCTACAGACGCGAAATTTAACCGACAGGAAGAAGATGCTGTCATATGCAAATGATTAGCTTTTCAGAACATTCACACAAGGTTGGCGCCGGTGGCGACACCTACAACGTGCTGACGTGAGGAAAGTTTCCAACCGATTTCTCATACACAAACAGCAGTTGACCGGCGTTGCCTGGTGAAACGTTGTTGTGATGCCTCGTGTAAGGAGGAGAAATACGTACCATCACGTTTCCGATTTTGATAAAGGTCGGATTGTAGCCTATCGCGATTGCGGTTTATCGTATCGCGACACTGCTGCTCGCTTTGGTCGAGATCCAATGACTGTTAGCAGAATATGGAAACGGTGGGTTCAGGAGGGTAATACGCAACGCCGTGCTGGATCCCAACGGCCTCGTATCACTAGCAGTCGAGATGACAGGCATCTTATCAGCTTGGCTGTAACGGATCGTGCAGCCACGTCTCGATCCCTGAGGCGACAGATGGGGACGTTTGCAAGACAACAACCATCTGCACGAACAGTTCGACGACATTTGCAGCAGCATGGACTATCAGCTCGGAGACTATGGCTGCGGTTACCCTTGACGCTGCATCACAGACAGGAGCGCCTGCGATGGTGTACTCAACGACGAACCTGAGTGCACGAATGGCAAAACGTCATTTATTCGGATAAATCCAGGTTCTGTTTACAGCATCATGATGGTCGCATCCGTGTTTGGCGACATCGCGGAGAACGCACATTGTAAGTGTGTATTCGTCATCACCATACTGGCGTATCACCCGGCGTGATGGTATGGGGTGCCATTGGTTACACGTCTCGATCACCTCTTGTTCGCATTGACGGCACTTTGAACAGTGGGCGCTACATTTCAGATGTGTTACGTCCCGTGGGTCTACCCTTCATTCGATCCCTGAGAGACCCTACATTTCAGCAGGATAATGCACGACCGCGTGTTGCAGGTCCTGTACGGGCCTTTCTGGATACAGAAAATGTTCGACTGCTGCCCTGTCCAGCACATTCTTCAGATCTCTCACCAATTGAAAACGTCTGGTCAATGGTGGTAGAGCAACTGGCTCGTCACAATACGCCAGTCACTATTGATAATGAACTGTGGTATCGTGTTGAAGCTGCATGGGCAGCTGTACCAGCACACGCCATCCAAGCTCTGACTCAATGCCCAGGCATATCAAGACCGTTGTTACGGCCAGAGGTGGTTGTTCTGGGTACTAATTTCACATGATCTATGCACCCAAATTGCTTGAAAATTTAATCACATGTCAGTTCTAGCATAATATATTTGTCCAATGAATACCCGTTTATCATCTGCATTTTTTTCTTGGTGTAGCAATTTTAATGGCCAGTAATGTAGCTACAAGGTCTAAAATATTCCCATTGCGTGTGGGCTGCCGAACTAGCTGCTGAAGGCAATTATCAGAAAACGTGTTCGGAAGTATTTCGCATGACTGTGTGTGTACCCCACGCAATGAATCCGTAGACATCCTAGTCAATACTCGGCAAGTTTAAGTCGCTTCCAACAAGTATTACGTGTCTAGGTATTTAGGCGGTATTGACCGTAGGTATTGTTTGAATGATTCAAACTGTCACAGCGGAATCGGGTGGCCGATAAAAACATCCAACATCAGCTTGGCTTGACCTACGACTGTTATACTCGACCAGATATCATCATTGTCACACTCAGGTTCGACCTGAATAGACAATATTTTTTCAACTGCAATGGAAACTCCCTCTCGTATGGCCTCTAATCTGTCTTTCCGATATACGTTCCACGACTCGCTAAGTATCTCAGAGCTTTCCACACCGGGTTTCGGCCAGCTCTTAGTTTCAAGAACAATTTGAGCGCGGGAACTTTCCTGGAGGGCAGTAAATTTGAGAACTTTGTTACAAATGCGCCTTAAGCTTACTGATGAGGTTTTAATAGTCTAAGAGTCTTTATTCTGAACGCGGTCTGACTTCCCTTGCTGCGTATCGATTGGTGAGTGTCCATCGGAGCACCTCGAACTACCGCCTAGCCTAAAAAAACCTCATGTGCACTCCGCAAGTATTCTGCTAACCGACTAGCCGCTTCCTTCGTGGAGTGTACCACTAATCTATCAAGGGGAGTCCTACAAATCCCCATCCGGTAACGCAGGTCTAGAATGTTTACCTGCCAACCGTTCTGCTGCGTTGTATCTGTCACTGTAACCCACTCCAATTGAACCGAATATCTCTACAAACAATAACCGTCCCAAAGCGCCTATTCGTCCTCCCTTTCCCAGTTACTCCCCTCAATACAGGTCTCAGCCATCAAGCGGTAGTAAAGTCGAAGTGTAACGGTTTGTCTAAGACTTCTATGTTGCAAGAAAATTAACAGTTTGAAACTTCACAGTACATTTTTGTGTGTTGTTCATAATTATCGTTAATGAAAAGCGCAATTTGATATATTTTGAAGCATCTGTATATATGGAATTAACCTAATCGAAACAAGCACGAACGCTATGATTCATCAGCAGCCGTAGCACAGGTACACTGGTTTTACATTCTTGGAAGTAGGTCCTACTGTAGTATTAGCTACCTTACTGCTGTGTTACTGTGAATGAAGCTTCACGATATTGTAATATATTGAAAGCCGCCTTATTTATTCTTTAATTCTTTATCATAGGCCTACTTTAGTTATGAAGTTCGCATTTATCAGTCCCCTATAACTTTGAACTACTTAAACCTAACGAACCTACGGACATCACACACATCCATGCCCGAGGCAGGATTCGAAACTGCGACCGTAGCGGTCACGCGGTTCCAGACTGAAGTGCCTAGAACCGCTGGGCCACAACGGTCGGCTTCGCATTTCAGAAATAATGCACAGTCTCAGTCTGTAAACGCTTTGTGCTTGAATTATCGTTCTGTTAACAGGTACTGGAAAAATGGCTGACGCTGATTCCTGCTCCATAGCGAAACAAGCACGTGGAACTGCGTTAGAAATGTCGAGGAACAGATCGTTTTTAAGATTTTTGACAAGTTTACCGACAAAATCGGCTTCGAAGTTTTCCAAGCAACTGTGTTTACTAAAGTTAAACCATTATTCATTTCCAAACAGATGGTCCAATCGATAGCGTTCATGAATGGTAATCGGTTGTTCAGAGCATTGCGGTTCCGAATCTGTCTTATTTTTTAGTTTTCTTCTTAAGTTCGAATATCTATATCATTTAAACATAAAATTCATGAAATATGTGCTAAGTAACTTACATCTAATCATCGTTTTTTTTAATGAAAAATGCACATATTCTTGTTTCTCATTACATATCTCAAGCAAAATTCCACGTTTCATTACAGATAATTGTCAACTATCGATATTTTACGTAAGATTAACGAAGATTTAAACTAAGAAAACATAAATTAAATTTTTGGAATAAAAATGAAAAACTTTTCGTTTGGAATACGTCCATTGTTTTAAACCAGAGTGACAAGCGTCGCAGAAACACAAAACGGCATCCAGCGCACCGTAAAAATGGTGAATTTTTATAGTTGCTAGCGTACTACTGCACAATCTACACACAAGAGGACTGATCTGGAGTGAAGTTAAGCGATTTGTTGCGCGAAATAGTACGACATTTAAGCTGCCAGACGTATTGTAAATACACGAAGATCTGTTACACGTCACTGCCGAAATCTGACAGTACCTGATCAACGAATACGAGAATATGTGGCGTTTGAATGACTTCCTGGATTCTGTTAGTGATCGCTTCCTTATCAACGTAGCAGGTGACAGTTCTGGTACTGAAATGTATTCTTCGGATTCGGGTATGGAAGGAGCTCAGAGATTACCAGGAGACTATTTACCTTCATTGGCTTCAATATGGTGAAATCCCTGCAATACGCTTTTACATCACATATAGCTCAAGCAGAAAAATTACCCGGTGTTTAATTTAGCCATTTTCATTACTCTTATTTTTAACACCAAAACTGTGTTAACTTAGTGTGAGAATATGGTATATTTTCCGTCTGCTCCCCTAGCGAGCATAATGCCGAAGTTTCGCTGTATGTTGTTTCATTCTGTTTAAAAATTAAATGACATTCGAAGCTATATTGTTTTTAGTGCACGTCTCTTTTACATTTTAACTGCAACTGTTCAACGTCACTGCAGGTTAGTTTGTCCAGCTGGCTGGCCAGCCAGCGCTGTACGAGTTAAATGCGCGGATAAAGTTGCTAATCCCGCATTATCGCTGAATATATGTGCGCGTGACGCAGAGTATAAAAAATATCCTTAGTGTCGTATTGGACTCTACTGAAGATAGCTTGGCTTCCGCTCCACGTAAAACGAAATCCAACGAGACTAACAAACACGGAAGAATACGTGGTGTAATGCTTACATCAGGTTTATTCTTATGGTGTACGCAGTAAGTGTGTGTAACCGTACCCTGTATCGGCGCATGAGACCGGTTGCTATGGCAGCAGAAACTGAATTGAGTACGTGAGCACAGGAATTCCGGTTCACGTATCCCTACCGCCGCAACTTTCTCCAGTGGGCATACTCAGTGCTGGCTGGCCCATTTGCTAACCGCGGCCGCCATACATCGTAACGTATCGGATCTGTTGTAAACAGATCCCGGTAAGCAATGCTCGCCACTGAAATACGAGCCGGTGCGAAAGACCTGCACCTCTGGAGAGACCGAGTTCGTACGTGCTCCCATACCGGAGAGCTATTCCTCGAGTCTCGGGTCCCAGGCCACTCAGTCCTACGGGGCTACTGTTTCGACAGCTTTAAACGTGTAGCACAAAGTCAGATATCCTTACCTTTTATCTAGATATCGTAATCACACACTCACGTTTGTCTGGTAAGGCTATGTTGCAGACATTGAAGGACGATATTGGACGAAAAATACCGCTCCAAGTAACTGTTTTCAATTATTTCTTTACTTAGGGTACACCCTGTAAGGAAGTAAAATCAAAGTCCAACATTCCGTCGAAGATGAAGTCATTAGAAACGGAGAAAAAGCTCACAGAAAAGTCAGCCGTGGAGTCTTACAAGGAATCACAGCGTCTGCCTGAAGCGACTTAGGGAAACCGCGGAAAGTCTCAGTGTACGGAAATTGAATGTGAAGGGAGAGAAGGGAAAGCAGAGGGAAGGAACAGCTGACGTCAGCTGGATAGGGACTTCACGCAGAACCAGCGGCGACAAGTGAAATTTCGTGCCGGATCGTGATTCGAACCCACGATCTCCTGCTTACTGGGCAGCTGCGTTAATACTGACTACGGTAACTGCGCGGACGATCCCGGCACGCCTCGCCACCGACACACATTCACACGCTGCGCCACCTATCCGCAGTCCATACGCCCATCCTCCATGCTCGCTACTGTGAGACCCCCGCAGGAGCTCAGACGTGAACGTTCTTCTGCACTGAAGAAGGTGGATAAGTTGCCCAACGAGGCGAATCAACTGCATGAATGCGTGGTGTGTTTTCTTACGGACATGTCCGAAAGAACAAACACCACCGATTCGTATAAAAAAATCTCAATGTGTCTGGCCAGACGGGGATTTAAACCGGATCCCCGTTAATGTAAGCCCATTGTCTTACCACTGCACCATCTCTCACAGTGCTAGTACCTAAGAGCTTCTCTTCAATGGTGGTGCGTATTTTTTTATGTAGAAGTATTTCCATTTTCATAAAGGATGCTTCATATTCATACGTTTCTTTGTATCACCATAAAATTTATTTCTCGTAAATCATATTCAGTGTAATTGTCTAAAATCACTCGGTGCTAATTATATTCCAAAGAAAAAGCTTTCACCGTTCTTTGCAGCACTGCAGTAAAATTGATTGCCATTCGAATTTTAAGTAAACACGCAATTATAATGTAGAATATACCTCATCCAGAATATCGCTTTAATGTTAAATAAAACGATGACGAAGGTGATGATCAGTAGAAGAAACGGGAACAGCGATTTGCACAATATTTTAATTGGGAACGACGCGGTCCGTAAGAAATCAGGGAAAAACGTAACTTATAAATTAATTACTTCAAATACCGTGCTATCGAAAAACGTTAAAATTTAATTGGACAAACTGTACCAAATGAAACACTACGAAGAATAGATGAATAAACAAGTTGGTGTTTCTTGTACGACATCCAGGGACAGTTAATATGGCGCTGGAAAGAACAGTAGAGAAGAATAGTTAAGACGGCAAAGACTAAACTATGATTATCACATTATTTATTTATTTATTTATTTATTTATTTCGAGTCAAAAACATTACAACAATATTTACAATATATACAATATAACAAATCAGGTCAAATCATAAAAGAACAAACTAAACAGTATTAGCCCAAAATTGTGCAACGGCAGCAGCATTGTCTGAAACATCAACAAGCTCTTGTGTGGAACATGATACAGGACATCTAGGACAGTTAATTAAATGTTTGGTTGTCTGTTCTTCTCCGCAGTCACACAAGGTGGAAGATTCCTTCATGAAGCCCCATTTAAACAGGTTGTCCTTAGTTCGTCCGACGCCACTCCTGAGCCGATTTAGAGACTTCCACACTGTCCAGACTTGATTTCCACCAGGAGGAAGGGTCTCAGAAGGAGTCATCCAATCATTGCTGTCAGATTTTGCTGTCCACTGAGATAGTCTGGCTGCTCCAGTCCGACCGGTGAGGGGTGTAGTAGTTCTCATAAAGCTCCTCCTAGATTTGAGTCTACTAATTGGTGGCTGGTATCCATGTAGCAGGTGATCGGTGTTATGATCTGCTTTATGTCTCTCAAGTTTGGCTGCGACTTCACGCCTTATGTCTGGAGGAGCAATACCTGCTAGTTTATGGAGTTTATCAATAGGTGTAGCTTTGAGGCATCCCGTTACTGTCCTGCAGGTTTCGTTCAGTGCCACATCAACCTGCTTTGCATGAGATGACTTGTACCATACAGGACATGCGTATTCAGCTGCGGAATAGCACAAGGCCAAGGCTGATGTTCTTAGTAGTTTGGGATCTGCACCCCAAACGCTGCCAGTGAGCTTCCGCAGGATGTTGTTACGAGCAGCAACTTTCTGCTTAGTGTTAGTGCAGTGTTTTCTGTAGGTCAACGTTCGATCTAAGGTGACACCCAGATATTTGGGGTAGAAACAATGTTCAAGCTCTTGATCTTCCCAACACACTGTAAGTTTTCTGTAGGCCTCTCGATTGCGTAGGTGGAAAGCACAAACTTGAGTTTTAGTAGGGTTCGGTCTTAAGTTATTGACTCTGTAGTACTCAGATAGGTCCTTGAGAGCAACAGTAAGCTGGTTTTCTACTGTGTCAAAATCTCTGGCTTGTGTGACTAAAGCAAGATCATCTGCATAGATGAAACTCTTTGTAAGAGAAGGTTGAGGCTGGTCATTTGTAAATATGTTGAACAATATGGGGGAAAGGACACTACCCTGAGGCAAGCCATTCCTTTGACTTCTCCATCTACTCCTTCTTCCTTGGAACTCCACATAGAATCGCCGATTATCACATTACATCGGATGTTTACACTACGGTGCGGCTGGTCCCGGCGAGGTTAGAGTCTTCCGTCGGGCGTGTGTGTGTGTGTGTGTGTGTGTGTGTGTGTGTGTGTGCGTGCGTGCGTGTGTGCGTGTGTGTTTGTGTGTTTTTCTCCTTAGGATAATTTAGGTTAAGTACTGTGTAAGCGTAGGGACTAAAGACCTTAGCAGTTAACTCCCATAGGATTTCACACACATTTGAACATTTTTTTACAGTACGTACAGACGATAAGAGTAAGGCGAGAAAGAAAAGTACAGGACAGCATCACTCCAGTTCAGTGACTGAAGGCAACGTTAGGAATTTGTATTTGCAATGTCCATCGTGACAGGATGATGCCAACCACAATATTATATATTTCCTTTTATACTCTCTTCATGCTGGCCAGGCAGCTCAAGGCCATTCGTCCAGCACTCAGCTCATCACGTGATAACTCCCTCCAGAATGGCTTTTTCCCCTCTCTCCCAGCGCAACATCCATCCTTTGTGCTGTTGTAGCAAAAAGTTCGGGAGAGAGAGAGTATGAATTTGTGTTTAAATTGTGCATCATGTCGAATCTGAGTAGTATTAGGCAACAGTTTATGGACATTGCGTATGAAGTATATTACTTTTTCGAAGCGCTAGGGAACTGCCAAGGAAAGGTTTGTGATGTTTTCCGAGCTACGCACAAAACAACCGCAGAAGCATGTCAGACCTTGGTAAGAACAGTGCAACGCATGTCACTACGTTCACATGCGACACATCTTCCGAAAGACGAAAACCAAATTTCAAAAACAGTTTTTCTCTGTCGTGTTTAAATGTCACGGTCCGAAGCGTATTTGCTAGCCCAGTTAAATACTGCGCCTGGAAAACAGTTGTTCCAGCTTCTGATCTAGTCACCACGAAGACTATTTCGCTTCAATTAGACGAGGCCGTAAACAGCTTCAGTCCAATATTTCTACTTATTCTCCATTGTACAGAAAGCCACACCGTCCATTAAATCCGAAAATTTTAAAAAACAAGATGAGAACTGACAGCCCAAGCAAGTTTCGAAACCGGTCGCATTTACAAGGGAGCGATAATCGATTGCGGAATTGAAAAACCGGCAACTAGAAACAATTTCCAGAATCGATTTTGAAGTGACCACCCAGAAGCAGTACTGGGAAATCTGATTGCGAAATTCGATTTTGGGATCCCCCATGAAAGTGGTGTGTGTGAGGAAGCCAAGAAAGTTTAATCGAAAACGAAGATGTTCAAGGGCCATGCTTTTCCTCTCCAAGAAAACACACGCCAAAAACCTCTCACAGGGTTAGATTTCCAGGAAGACTTGATCCCTCGTCAGGTCAAGAATTTTATTATAATGGAGAATACCCAACACTTAAAAAACTTATAGCAGTTTTAAAGGCTAAAACATAATATGCTAAAGGTGTTATTTCTTTCCATAATATTTTAAGAAAACTCAGCTTCATATGTCGGAAAGCTAGTGACGATCGGAGACTTGAGGGAGAGAAGATATTTTAGCCGCAAGAAGCATGCATGAGTTAATGAATGAAGATCGTACTCGTCCGATTATTTACATCGACTGAACTTCTGTCAATCAAAACCACTCTAAAAATGTTATCTGACAAGATTCTAAAAGAAATCGTGGCCTAAAGGTCTCTTTGGGTAAATGATCACGGCCGATAATCTGCCATGCCGGATCGGCGAAATATGGTTTCACATAGGGCGGGAGTAGAGATTCAGTTTAACAGTGGTGTTGATAGTAACTAAGAGATGAACTGTGTAGTGTGTGGGGAATCTTTTCCTGATCTCCTTCGAAACCTGGAAGAGGAATGTGTGATAGTCATGGAAAACGCAAGCTATCATTCTATGCTTAACGAAAAATTTTTCAACAAACTCCAAGAAAGCTGAGATTTTAGGAAGGCAGCACAGCAAGAACATTCCTCATGATTCCACACGCACGATAGTCGGATTGCTTTCCACTGTTTGCAACACAACAGCCATTATAGGCAATGTGAGCTTTATGATCTAGCTTTAGAAATGAGACCTGAAGTAATACGAGTTTCTCTATATCACTGTCAGTATAATCCCACTCAACTGATATGGGCCCAAAGAGGCAAAGCAAGAGGTAGCAGACAAAAATTCTGCATTTAAAACGCGATATGTGAGAAAATTACTGGGGGGTATCACTCAACATATGATAATAGAAGATCGACGGAAATGTATTGTTCATCCGAAACGACTGCAGGAACAGGACTTCGTGAAGGAAGGGCATCGATATGAACGCATTCTGAATATTGTAGTAAATCTACGTGAAGATAGCTTCAGTGACGACGATGGTAGTGAAGATACCCGCCCGCTCGAATTTCTGTTTGATGGGTTGAACAAAAAGCTTTTCCTTTTATTAGCATTGTTATCTTAGCGCAATATCTCTGGAGTCTTGTATAAACGTCCTGCGACGTGCGAAAGAAAGTTCACTGAGGTGCAATAATTTAGTTCTAAAACCCGACAATGCTTCTATTTGTTGGTATCTTCCTGGAGTGGCAATAGCTATTGACTTTGCAGTGTTCTTGCAGGGAAGCACAGGTGAGTGGGGAGAATGCGGTATGACGTCGAGTCGCCTGGCCAGAGTGAGAGCCTCTGCCGCAGTTTTCACAGTTCACCTCCCCCCCCCACCCCACCCAAAAAAAAATATTCATAACGGGTTCGAGTCGTAACTCTAAAATAATGCTGGACAAATACCCCTAACCAGGTAAGAGATTGTGTGCAGTTTTCTATTTGTTACATTGTTCGAAACTGTGGTAAAACCTGAAAACCAATATACAAAAATCGCTGTTGTATGATCAGAAACAATATTTACGATATAGTAGTTTGTTATCGAAGAAGTCTGTAGGCATCAGCAAGCGTACCGCGAACAACGTCTGTGTGAGCTTACTGTCTGTTCATTAGACCCAAAAACCGGTCTGTACTAGGACTGTTGATGAAATATCAATATATCTATATATCGATGCTTTTTACAAAAAATATCGGTATCTGTCAGCGATATTTTCCACCGATATTTCGATATCAAAACGGCAATATCTAGTGGCGATATTTTACATTATTTCACAATTTTCGGGAAATATTCGAAGTTATCCGTTTGAAATTTTAGGACAATTTTACTTCCACCGTGTGAGTGTCTGAGTTTTCATCACGTATAATCTCTCTCTTTGACTGTTTGTAGCCATTATACGTGGCACAGAAGAACGACTGCGACTGCACTGGAGGTGGGGTGGAGGGGCGGTGAATGGAACAACAATTATTTACTGAAAATGATAAAAAAAAACCTAAATGACAAGAATGGTCGTTGCGGTGTACGGAGACACGTGAGGGGGAAATGCTGACGTAACTGGCGCTTTACGCTACCAACAGCAGCAGCAACGTTTAGCTTCACCATGCAATTCTGACATTGCAACTGCTAGGTCGTTGGCATTTGCAGACATGAAAAAATTAGTCAACACGAAGTGTTCCGGACATGACCGATGTGTGCCAAAACCGACCAACGGAACCATCGGACGCCTTTTATTGTACGATTTTCGTGCAGGTACCACTGTTAGCAAAGTGGTTATCGCCGAGCGGGAACGTGCATTGTTTTCCTTTCACTTCTTGCTCGAAGGTGTGACAGTCTGCGAGGTTTTAATGAATTGAGTGCAGGTTCACTTACTAAGAAGACAACAGCAACTAGCCACTTTTGACAATAAAAAAAAATCTAAAATCCTCACGAACAGGCCCTCAAGGTTCAACTGTAGCGACCGGCCTCCGTGTCATCTTCAGCCCACAGGCGTCACTGGATGCGCATATGCGCATATGGAGCGGCATGTGGTCAGCACACCGCTCTCCCGGCCGTATATCAGTTTCAGAGACTGGAGCCGCTACTTCTCAATCAAGTAGCTCCTCAGTTTGCCTCACAACGGCTGAATGCACCCCGCTTGCCAACAGAGTTCGGCAAGCAGGTGAAACGTCCCCTTTGAACAATTATACAAGACTGTGCTTAAACTGACACACAATATTTTTAGCGCAACGCAATCTGACTTTCAATAATCCCTACAAAAGAATGGCCCTGACTAACATTAAACTATACCTTTCACAAATCACTTACCTCACAAAAATCTTCGTTACTCGAACTACTGCAACACAGCGAGCGCCACTACTTCCAGCTAAATAAAAGATTCAAACTACGGAAGGCACTAACTACTGATAGGCATAGTTAGCAAATGAAAGATTTTAGTAGAGAACAAACAATGTATTTACCTTAATAGTCATAATATATATAGCAGTTCATGACATCCATTCTTACAAATGTACTGTTTCTGATGGACACACGTCCAGATCATCCGCTCTCAAAAATCCGCCATCTCACTTCCCCACATCCACCACTGCTGGCGGCTCACCTCCCACTGCGCAACGCTACGCGCTGTTAACAGCCAACAGCCCAACACTACAATGGCAGACAACAATGCAAACCAACCAGACCGCACACAGCACAGCCAGTGATTTTCATACAGAGCGCTACGTGGCGTTACCAATAAGAAAACCTAAACAGCCTACTTACACAGGAGGGTCAACCACTGAAGTGCTAGCCCAGCCCAACAGCGCTGAACTTGGGTGATCTGACGGGAACCGGTGTTACCACTGCGGCAAGGTCGATGGCCACTTTTGACAATGCTCTTTATTTATTTATTTATTTATTTATTTAAATAGCGCCGTTATCGGTTTCGAATCGAAAGGTTCATTATCAGACGGTTAGTTTACGTTAAGACACGTTTTACAGTAGCTTTCACTTTTTTTTGTCCTAAATGATGGAATTTCCTTGGGGTGGTGGCGCTCTACAACCAAAATAAGATGTGACACAATGTCTTTTTAACTGCACAGTTAAATATAATTGCGTGTCTGTACATATAAAACATATTTTGTAAATCCAGCAGACGATACCCAGAGTGCATGGGTTTCTTCGACGTACCACATCTGTTAAAGTTACTTAGGAACATTTCATTACGCTGCCTAATGAGTTAAAAATAAGTAAGGGAGCCACACAAAAACTTGTTAAACACAAAAAAGTGACACACACCGCATAACCGAAGCACAGTTCCAAAAGAAGAATGTTCATGTGGTTTTGGAATGAATCTCAGAATTCAGGATAATACATTAGTTCGGCAGTGCGAGATGGTAACAGACTGTCTTTCCAAAAGAGTTCATTAAGTGAATAACATCGTTTTTCGGTCTTTTCGAAAGCCTAAAAAGTATGAAAGCCTAAAAAGTATGAAAGTCAGCTACATATTAAATTCCAGACCTAATCAAGATTGCTTGGAATTTTTTTTCCTGGGGGTACGAGGATTAGGTACAGGGTGTACATAAAGTCCGCGAACACTTTCAATTAGTTTATTGCACAAGAACTAAACATTATACAGATGTCATATATATTGCATTTTAAAGAGAAACTTTGAAAATTTGTTTCACGGACATTCGATATGCGAACCACGAGTTTTGCATCCTCATTCAACTGTTGCAACTGCGAACAAAAATCAAAACGCTTGTCTTTGTCGTCGTTATTGAGGTTCTGCACTAGCTCCAGTTTGAATGGTTTCATAGACAGCTTCTGTCGCAGGACTTTCCACACTGTCATTGGAGCCATTTTGAATTCGCGGGATGCACGACGCACCGATTTCTTTGGACTCCTTACGAATGTCTCTCGTACGCGCTCCGCATTCACTTCATTCATACTGGGACGTCCGCCGGGCACAAGCAACTCGTCGTAAAGAATTTGTTGTGCCAGTGGTAAAGGGCCTTCCTTGTTGGTGGCTTCTTACCGTAATTTGCTCTAAACATCCGTTTAACAGCTGTAGCACATTTGTTTTTGTCGAACTTTAACACACACAAAGCTCGCTCCGCACCTGAACTCGCCGTGTTTGTGACTAACGCTGACTATCGGCAAATTACCAAACGACGCTGTGGTGGTATATAGAAACTGTCAAGGCTTTCTCTTCAAAATGAGACTTATCATATCTGTATAATGTTTGATTCTTGTGCAATAAATAATTGAAAGTGTTCCCGGAATTTATGTACACCCTGTAGTTTTATAATTATCCTACGCCATTTGAAATAAGGAACTGAGTGCGTCTCCTTTTATTGATAGTTACCCAAGTGACATTCCTTTCTCTGGAAACAGGGTTGTTACTGTAGTATTGAACTCAGAATATTGTCAGTGTGACGTCGACTGAGATTGAGAGCCTCCAGTTTCATTACCAGTGAGCTCCGAGTTGTTGTTGAATAATCAGTACAAGGAAGCCCAGAAGCTGTGAACGTCGAAGAAAATTTATTAAGCGACTGTAGTAAGTGTCGACGACTCTATGACTCGTATGTTCTTGCAGATGCAGTGAAACAGACTGCAAGCTATATTGCAGTTAAGTAACAACTATTGATAAATCGTTAGGTTTTCCAGCAACAAAAAGTACTTAAAGTATGCCGGCCGCTGTGGCTGAGCGGTTCTTGGGGCTTCAGTGCGGAACCGCGCTGCTGCTACGGTCGCAGGTTCGAATCCTGCCTCGGGCATGGATATGTGTGATGTCCTTATGTTAGTTAGGTTTAAGTAGTTCTAAGTCTAGGGGACTGATGACCTCAGATGTTAAGTCCCTTAGTGCTTAGAGCCATTTGAAGTATTTGAACTTAAAGTATTTTCTGCTTTACATGGAAATGGATAGTGCTCCACTTTGAAACAAAAGTTTGATGAGGTCCACGATCAGTTATTGCTCTTTATACAAGAACAAGAACATTTTTAAGGACTAGGTACCTGGCTCCCTCTCCGATCCGCCGCCACCACCTCGCTGCACCGCCAGAGATGTTTCGCAAGGAGGGTCGATGGATACAGGAAGGGAAATGGGGCAACGTAACACGTACAACTACAGAAGGCAAGGAAGAATCTAAAACGAGCTATCACCACGGTTCAACCATTATGGTGATGGTGATCCAAATCCACTAGGAAAAGCTGCGAGAGGCGCGTTCTTCATCACGGAATGATCTACTATTGAAATTCCTAAAGCATACGTCCTCTCTCTCACGATCGACAGCGCGGACGAAATGCCAATCACCGTCTCTCCACGAAATTCGGTAACAATCAGCCGTATGTACAAAGACGCATATTGCCCTTATCTGCTTGTGTCTACAGGAGAGCGTAAATGTTCAGTCTGCTACCTGCTGTGTGTGTGTGTGTGTGTGTGTGTAGGAGGGGGAGGAACAGGGAGGGCGCCTGTTGCGCGGTATGGAATCCGCTTCATACCCGTTCACTTTAACTGCGCGGCATTCATTTCACTGAAAAAGAGAGGGACAGGTTTCGCTGCGCAGTAATGTGATGTGATGTGATGTGATGAACGAGCCCGTGGTATGTGAGTGAGGGGCTCCGTAACTCAAAGAGAGCCCGCTGGAAGGGGCAGAAAGGGAAAAGGAGAAAGACGTATCCGCGTTCCTCCAGGTTCACACACCGCCGCCACTGACACGGTGATTGATTTCACTGAATTACACGAGCCTTTCATACGTACGCCGCCATTTTGTATTCACGTCTGTGTATCCAATTGCTGGTGATATTAAACCTAAAACACGACTTGTAAATACTCTGTCCAGCCACATTACTGTGACCATTTGTCAAAAACCGGAATAACCACCTTTCGCAGCGCGGACCACTGCCAGATGTGGAGGAAGGGTGTCAGTGATGCTCTGGGAGGTACCGACATGGATCTGGATCCGTGCCGACTCCAAAGCCGCGGCCATCTGCGCTACGTTCCACAGTTGAGGATCCGTGGTGCGAACCGCCCGATCGATGTGGTCCTACAGATTCTCCATTGAGTAAAATCCGGGGAGTTTGGAAGCCAAGGGCGTACGGCAAAATCATAGACTGCGAGCTATTACACGTTGTACTGTTCCGCTGGTTGATGCCAACGCGACGAGGAAGCAGAATGACGAGATCACCCAGAGAAAGGCACGTAAACATCCCCCAGACCACAACGCCCCCTTCTGCGGCCTGGGTCGTTCCGATAATTGTTGCAGGGTGTTTCCTTTCAGACGTTTCACACCAATGCAGGAGAAAACATAATTCACCTAAGAAGGCAACCTCGCGCCACTCAGTGGACGTCCAGTTGCGACATTGGCGTGCACATCCCAGCCCCTCGTCGTAAATTAACAGCATTCAGCATGGGTGGTGCATGTAACAGGCGCCTACTGCGGAGATCCAAACGCAGTAATGTTCCCTGAAGGGACGTTGAGGGGAGACTGTTGGTAGCCTCTTCGTTCATCTGGGCGGTCAGTTGCTCGACAGTTACACGTCTATTCGCCCGTATACGTCTTCAGAGTCGTCGTCACCTATGTCGCCTATGGTCCGTCGTGCACATCTGCCTCGCTGCCGGTTTTTCCATGACGGTATAATTTAACCACGGCGGCACGTTAACAATTTAAATTCTTAGCTGTTTCCGAGATGCTTCTACCCTTAGCCCGAAAGCCAATGATCATGCCCTTTTGGACGTCAGATAAATCGCTCTGTTACGACAACGACTGCTCTGTTTCCACGTCCCCCGGACAAACTTTTACACACCTTCCATTGCTTGCGCTGCCACTTGCTATCTGTGAGTGATCACTTCACACTGACGTCGAACATAGGCGGTGCTCACAGTTACTGGACCGCGTAATAGCAGTCGTCAAATGAAATTCAACGTCCTCAGAGGAACTGAAAGGTGGCTACACTGAGCCACAGCGCCAGAGATCGCGCTAGAGAGTATTGTTCCGCCGCCTCCACTGGCAGTGATTATTGAGAACTCTTAGTGGGCAGTGGCTGTTGAGAACTCGTAGTAGTCAGTGCTTGTTAAGAACTCGTAGCAGAGAGTGTTTGTTGGGATGTGCTAGTAGGCAGTGCTTGCTGAGATGTGATACTGAAAAGTTCTTGTTGAGATGTGATAGTAGCGAGTCGGTGTGGAGAGATTGTAATGTCTAGAGTGCCTTTCATCAATATAAATTAAGGTAACAAACTACTTTTCTTTTCTTTCTCATTATTTCAATGTCCTGAATAATGCGTCATTACAGGTTCAGTCAACAAAGCATCTGGCTTGTGTTCTTGTATTAGAGTGTAATTCTGGTTTTCTTGAGTAATTATGGTATTTCTATTTTCTTTAATTAATTCAGTATAAATGATATTTAAAATTTCTTGTGTTGTTGAAGAAGAACCGTGCCAGATGCGTACGTTGAGTCATACTTCCACACACAGAACAGTTACACTTGTGCTTTGGTTTCGTAGGTTTTATAGTTGCTGGGGACTTAATTAATTAATTGTGTTAATAAAAATTTCCATTTCATTCTTTGTTGTTGTTCTATGCAGTCAGATTGCGTAATAATACTAGTCAGGGCCAACCGTTTACGAGATTTTGTAAACGAACATTCAAATACTAAAAATTAAAATTATTTGCATTTTATATTTTAATTAAGCCCCCATGCAGAACTCAGGGGCCAAAAATAAGGGCCTTCAATAGCATACAGACAAGCACATTTGGTAGTTATGGGCTCAGCTATGTGTACAATGCTGCTGCAATTTTACCTGTACTTAAAGATTTTAGCCCTGTGAGGCTGGCATGTGTGGAGAGGTAAGATTTTTAAATTTCTTGTAGAACTGCTACGCTAAATCGTACTCATGGGAGATTAGGAATAAAATGTATAAATTAGAATTGTTCAACGACCTTCATAGCTTGCACTTCTGGATTACTACGGAGTTATCCGAGTTGAGTCGCGATAGAACTTTATGACTATAGCCCTACGGGCAAGTCTCCAATTAATGTGGCCTATGCTGGATTATGTGCGCACACTTAGAAAAAAAATTCGCGTGGAAGTCTCACCAGTAAGATACACAACGCACTAACGAAGAACTCCGTGAAGAAATCCATCGAAATTGAACAGCAGGCCAAGAACTTGAAGACTTAATAATGTAATCCTCGGCCCCAACATCAGTGCGGCTTAGCATCGATTAGTCAGTGAACTGAGCCTACCGACGAGAGGCTTTATAACTTAAAGCTAGTAATAACGTTCTGCGAACAGCGCAATTTTAGGAAAACGATACCATATAATGTCATATGAAAGTACCAAACACTCGTATGCAATTCGACTGTGGAAACCAGATAAATGCAGCCTCAGAGGAAACAAACATTTACAGATGTGATACGACTAGACTGGAAGCTATCTCCAAATACGAAAAATAATGGCTTCACCTGGTTAGGTGGAAACTATGTGACTTAATACTCCCATTCAATGGTTGTGATCCCACTCGTGCCCGCTGATTTGTTAGTTTCGTACTTTCGTTTGCAGTAACAAACATTACGCGGAAGGACTTTAAAGGCGCCTGCACACTGCTCACTGACGTTCTCCGGTCATTCATTCTGTGTAAGTACGATTGGTACCTAAGCTTCAACATGTGTGTTTATTTCGAAACACAAGATAGAAAAAATTTTAAGAGAAGCTATTTAGGTATATTAACTAACTGCACTAAGAAGCCTAAATATTAGTCTCTCTTCCGTTTTCAAATTTTCATTATAATTATTAAGAAATGCCAAGCACGTCATTCTTTATTGTATATATGTTTCTTCGAATTTAATTCTTTAATACCTTTTTTAATTAAGAATTTTTTTGCAGGCGACAGTCACATTTATTAGGAAATCAAATTTTAATGTTTCTGTAAAATGTTGCAACTTTGTTTTTACTGCACGCGTGCAAGGATGCACGTAACAATGGAGCTTCTTGCTTTGTTACAAAATGGAACGATAACCAGCGTGTACTTTACAATTTTTATTGTTTTTTCAATGAATTACATTTCCATAAATTTGGAGACAAACGTTAACTTCTCCAACTACACGCTATGTAGTCAAGGCGATGACTGCTACGAGAAAACCATTGTAGCTCAGGGCGCTGATATGAACGAATTGATTTATTGTTTAGTTAAATGCCACCCAGCATTCACAGTCACTGAGCCGCAAAATACAAATCCAGTTACGGTGCTCCAAAGAGTTTCGCAAATACTCAGTGTGGCACATTCAAGGGTCAGTTCACATTCTGTTTGGGGAAAATGAAACACTTAGGGGCGAGAGATTGTAATAACAACAACTGTACATATAATAATTTTTTCTTCTGATTTTCGATAAATTAGTGTAAGCAATGTTTTGATTTCATTTCTTTTTCTTTTCGTGTCATTATGTTAAAGAAACTGTAAGCAACTTTCGATGTGAATATTAATATTTATGTCAAATTTCAAGCAATGCTGTAACAGAATTGAAGTGTAACCCATGTTGAATCTATTGTAGCATGTTTAAAATTGTAATTGTGCGCCTGGTCCATACGTAGACAATGTATTAGGATATGTGGAATGTAAAACCTTTGGTGAATACTCTGTCTGTAGGGGAGCGGTAAAAGGTGGATGGCAGGCGAGCGCGGGAAAATGCACACGGGCGCTGCACGGCATAACGGGCTCAGCAGTAGTAGTCGGAGTTGGGCATCGGTCTGAGAAACACGCTCTGGATCGAGGAGGCTCTACTGGAAAACGTGATTTCATTGAGCCTCGGATGTGCCATTTCCGACGACTACACAGCATGGCTATATTCCATAGGCACTAAATTGAAAAGGATTGCGACGCTAAGAAGAAGTAAAGTGCCGATACATCAAGAGCCATAGCCGTGATTGTATGTGTGCTGTGCGCCTCGCCATCTGGCCGCCCGCCAACCGCCGCATCGACACGAACAGGTTGAATCTTTAGAATTGTATTCGTGTGGACCAGTGTTAATTTTGTTCCTGACTGTTCAATAATAACTTAACTTTTACCAGATTTGTCCTATCAATTAATTATCCTCATCACTAACCTAGACAGGGTCCTTTCCACATGTTGTGCAATCCGAGTGTCCCGAAATGAAGATTTAAAGTTTATGTTAATGAGAATTACCTGCAGACCTATCTATGCTAGAATGAATTTTAATGAGCTTTATTGTTAATGAAAATATAAGCAAAGAACAAAGGTCTGACAAAGTTGGGAGATAATTTTGGAATTGGTTTAGTAATGAAGCTTAATTAATTTGAGACAAAAATAATGGTAGTTAAATGAGGAAGTAATAAGACAAAAAGAGTAGTAACTCATATATTGTAAATCTTGAGTGCTTAATGCTTCCAATAGTTAATAGTTTCAACACAGTGATCATAACAGTTTCAGGGTCCCCCCCCCCTCCACTCTTTTCTTTTCTATTCATTTAAATTCTGAAGTGTACTGAACTGATTTGACCTGCAAAGTTAAAGTCAATATAAAACCTAAATTTATCAGTGTTTTACCCTTATTAAAATTGACATTGTATGTGTGTCTCAAAAGTGCTATTTCTAGGGTAACCTATGCCCGATTTCAGTCGGATCAATAGACAAAACGCAGTTTGTAGTAATCATTTTAGTGTAATGTTGTGTATTTATAGCTTGTCCAAATTAGTACAGAAAGGGAAAATATTAGTTCAGTAGATTTTTCTGGTTCTAAAATTTTCCATATAATGCAGTATTACTACGTGTTGTTATGCTTGTACGTACATCCACTTGTACAAGACTTAATGCCTAATTAGGCTGGCGACCGTATTATTAACAATTGGTAGCATCTGCTGTGTATGTTTCTTGCCCGTCCTAACGTGTAGTTGCACTTTAGACTTGCTTGACGTATCATTGTTGTTACTGAGTGGGTGTAAGTCTGATTTTGCCTCCATTCAGGTACACGCGGTCAACATATTTACTAAAATCCTTTCTTACAAGGTGAAGCCCGTCAACTTACCATAGTACAGGCTTTAAAGAGTTAACGTACGCCCGAGCGTGGGCGTTACAAGATGTGATCACAATGAAATTTATTCCACCGATTAGGGACATGACACTACACAAATAATTAGATTTACAGACTTGTACATGCGCTCTGGCTGTGAAAATTCAGTACGCCGTAGCGCCACCACGTGCTGCAATGACAGCGGCTAGACGTCGTCGCATGGAATCGAAAAATGCCTGAATATGCTGCAGGAGAATACTCTGCCACGCGGGTTGCAAACTCTTTCACAAAGCATCAACTGTGGGTGCACGAAGACCTGGGCGAATAAGTTGCCGACGGCAGTATCCCAGACATTGGATGCGTGATATGTCAGAAGAAGGGGCATGCCAGGGAAGTAGTGGTACCCGTCGTTCTTCGAAGAAGGCTTGCGTATTCCTCGCCACATGCGGCCGGGCGTTGTCGTGCTAAAATATGACAAGCTGAAGGGCCTGCAGGAGGGGCAGTGCCTGGGGCTGTAAAACCTACTTGATGTAGTGGTAGTCGTTCAGATTGCCCTCAAGGCACAGGAGGCGATATCCTGTGTTATACGCAATGGCGCCCCAAACCATCACATTTGGCTTTTGTCCGTTACGCCGCTCAACAGTAGTCTGCCCGATTGCGTTCACCGTAGCGGCGTCGGACGGGTATGCAGCCGCCACTGTAGGACGAACTGAAGCGACTCGTCCGAAAACCCCACATTTTGCCACAGCTCGCCGGTGTCTGCGTTCACGTGCTCATTGCAATCTGTGACGTTTGTCGGCTCTGGTCAACGGAAGCAGTCACAATGGTATGCGTGCTACTAGTCCAGTCCGAGCAGACGATGTCGAACCGCCGACCCAGACATATCCAGGTCCGCTGCGGTGCTCCAACGTCACGCCAGCTGTTCTGTGCGTTACGGCCAAACGGACAAAATAGCCGTCATCTCGCGCTGTGTTCACATTGTGTCGTCCTGTACCCTGTCGGCGCGGCCGCCAGGTTAGCCGAGCGGTCTAACTCAGGGCTTTCAGGAGTGGCAAGGAGCACCTGGTCCCCGGCACGAATCCGCCCGGCGGACTTGTGTAGAGGTCCGGTGAGCCGGCCAGTCTGTGGATAGTTTTTAGGTGGTTTTCGATCTGCCTCGGCGAATGCGGGCTGGTTCCCTTATTCCGCCTCAGCTACACTACGTCGGCGATTGCTGTGCAAACAAATTCTCCACGTACGCGTACATCACCATTACTCTGCCACGCAAACATAGGTGTAACACTCGTCTGGTGGGGGACTTTCCCTGGGGGAGGGGGGTCCACCGGGTGGCCGAACCGCGCAATACCCCAGGGTTCGGTGTGGGGGCGGCGGAGGGGTGAAGTGGACTACGGTAGTCGTCGTGGGGTTGTGGATCACTGCGGCTGCGGCGTTCCTAGGTCCCCGGTTAACAACAACCACCCTGTCCTCTTCTCTCCACTGGTTCCACATACGCCTCACTGTTGAAGCAGTCTGACCTTTACTACGAGTCGCAATGTCACCGAACGACAGACCCGCGTCCCGGAGAACAGTAATTTTATTCCATACGAACGCACTCGCATGCCGTTATTTCACCCTGCGATGTCGGCGAGAGATAGTGGCACTTCGTATGACGGCTCCGCACTGACTGAGCGTTGCTTAACATTTGACCTCTCCAGTCACACAAAAAGAGGACTTTGTTGGACCTACTTGCACGCTACCTCTCTGCCACTTGAATAACTTACTCCTGTTCTACACGTCCTCTTATTGTTAGGTATTGCAGACCATCGCTTCTGTTTCACTTTTTGCTGACAGTAGTGCAGTTAACTTTTCAAACTAGAAACTTTAAGAAGCGCCTTCATTTTTCCAGTAGGTGTAGTTGCATCAGTGTACTGACTTCATTCATAATAATACTTATATAGCGATTAAAAAAGTTAGTTTCCTTCTTATCTCTGTACCCACTTTTACGTCTGTCTCTCGCCAATTTTTTTTAAACGATTAGTCGCTAACTCTGCAAAATGGATCTGGAAACATTAACCGAGAAGCACACCATCCGGGGTGACAGGCGTTTACGCATAATGTCGTTCCCAAGCAGCATCATCTTCGAACATTCGAAGTTCTACTCCCACGCTGTTGAGCGCACCTGGCCACTGTCTCCTCATTTTTACGTCTGTCGCTCACTGAATGTCAGCCGCCTGGGTAAGAGTGAGTTGGCGTGTATGTGATGCGGATGGACGGCCACACTGGCACTGGCGGAAGATGCCGGGTGCGAAAGCTTGCAGTTGGCTCTTAGCACACGGGCTGCTAGGAAAAGACTTGCCCCCTCCTTCCAGAGCAGCCAGATTACAGCTCACAGAGGGCACTAATATATAATCGGTTAATGCATCGGAGAAGTGACACGACAGTATGCATCACCTAAATGTCTAAGTAAACGGAATCTCACAGCCATGAAGTAAGTAATACTTGAAAGAAAAAAGTGAACTCTTAGTAAGTACGAGGGAAGGTCGCCAAGTTAATGCACAATAATTTACTACCCGGAAGTTTAATAGGTAACAAAAAAAAAAAAAATCACACGTGTACTTACATATTTAACCAAATTTTCTACAGTCACCAACGTTCTCAATACATTTCTCCCATATTGCTTCCAGTTTCAGTACGCCGTGTTCGTTGAAGTCCGTTTGGTTAGAGTATAGCCATCTGCAGACTGCTGATTTCACTTCACATCTGTCGCAAAGCAATGCCCGGCCAGGAATTTCTGCATGGCACCAAACAGATGAAAGTCTGGCGGTGCAAGATCCGGACTGTACGGTGGATGCTGGAGCACCTCCCACTGAAATCTGGCTATTTTATCACGAGCAGGAGCAGCAACATTGGGGCGAGCAATGTCATGAAGAAGTTACCATCAACGTTGTAGCGTTTGTCACGAAGGGCACGACGCAACTTTACCACAGTTTCAATGTATGCTGCAGCGCTCATAGTGGTCCTGTGTTCTGAAAAGCCCACCAGTAACACACCACGCGTATTCCATAACACTGTCACAAGCGCTTTCCTAGTAGACAGTCATTCTGAATATCTTTCATACTGGGGAACCAGCGCATTTCCTTTCCATAGAGGCCTGCTTGGTTTCGGGTATGTAGTGGTACGCCCACGACTCGTCACCAGTGAGGTTTCTTTTCAGAAAGTCCTGTCCTCCTGCAGCGTAACGTGTTAAGTGATTCAGGCTTATCATTCGCTGGCCCTTGTGATCGTTAATCAGGTTCTTAGGCACGCAGCGAGCACCAACTTTACGAATTTTCAGCATGTGATGAGCAATATCGTACACCGCACCATATCAGATGATGAACTGTTGCGATGTTGTTGTTGTTGTGGTCTTCAGTCCTGAGACTGGTTTGATGCAGCTCTCCATGCTACTCTATCCTGTGCAAGCTTCTTCATCTCCCAGTACCTACTGCAACCTACATCCTTCTGAATCTGCTTAGTGTATTCATCTCTTGGTCTCCCTCTACGATTTTTACCCTCCACGCTGCCCTCCAATGCTAAATTTGTGATCCCTTGATGCCTCAAAACATGTCCTACCAACCGATCCCTTCTTCTGGTCAAGTTGTGCCACAAACTTCTCTTCTCCCCAATCCTATTCAATACCTCCTCATTAGTTACGTGATCTACCCACCTTATCTTCAGCATTCTTCTGTTACATCACGTTTCGAAAGCATCTATTCTCTTCTTGTCTAAGCTATTTATCGTCCATGTTTCACTTCCATACATGGCTACACTCCATACAAATACTTTCAGAAACGACTTCCTGACTCTTAAACCTATACTCGATGTTAACAAATTTCTCTTCTTCAGAAACGATTTCCTTGCCATTGCCAGTCTACATTTTATATCCTCTCTACTTCGACCATCATCAGTTCTTTTGCTCCCCAAATAGCAAAACTCCTTTACTACTTTAAGTGTCTCATTTCCTAATCTAATCCCCTCAGCATCACCCGACTTAATTCGACTACATTCCATTATCCTCGTTTTGCTTTTGTTGATGTTCATCTTATATCCTCCTTTCAAGACACTGTCCATTCCGTTCAACTGCTCTTCCAAGTCCTTTGCTGTCTCCGACAGAATTACAATGTCATCGGCGAACCTCAAAGTTTTTACCTCTTCTCCATGAATTTTAATACCTACTCCGAATTTTTCTTTTGTTTCCTTTACTGCTTGCTCAATATACAGATTGAATAACATCGGGGAGAGGCTACAACCCTGTCTCACTCCTTTCCCAACCACTGCTTCCCTTTCATGCCCCTCGACTCTTGTAACTGACATCTGGTTTCTGTACAAATTGTAAATAGCCTTTCGCTCCCTGTATTTTACCCCTGCCACCTTCAGAATTTGAAAGAGAGTATTCCAGTTAACGTTGACAAAAGCTTTCTCTAAGTCTACAAATGCTAGAAACGTAGGTTTGCCTTTTCTTAATCTTTCTTCTAAGTTAAGTCGTAAGGTTAGTATTGCCTCACGTGTTCCAACATTTCTACGGAATCCAAACTGATCTTCCCCGAGGTGCTTCTACCAGTTTTTCCATTCGTCTGTAAAGAATTCGCGTTAGTATTTTGCAGCTGTGACTTATTAAACTGATAGTTCAGTAGTTTTCACATCTGTCAACACCTGCTTTCTTTGGTATTGGAATTATTATATTCTTCTTGAAGTCTGTGGGTATTTCGCCTGTCTCATACATCTTGCTCACCAGATGGTAGAGTTTTGTCATGACTGGCTCTCCCAAGGCCATCAGTAGTTCTAATGGAATGTTGTCTACTCCCGGGGCCTTGTTTCGACTCAGGTCTTTCAGTGCTCTGTCAAACTCTTCACGCAGTATCTTATCTCCCATTTCATCTTCATCTACATCCTCTTCCATTTCCATAATATTGTCCTCAAGTACATCGCCCTTGTATAAACCCTCTATATACTCCTTCCACCTTTCTGCCTTCCCTTCTTTGCTTAGAACTGGGTTGCCATCTGAGCTCTTGATATTCATACAAGTGATTTTCTTCTCTCCAAAGGTCTCTTTAATCTTCCTGTAGGCAGTATCTATCTTACCCCTAGTGAGACAAGCCTCTACATCCTTACATTTGTCCTCAAGCCATCCCTGCTTAGCCATTTTGCACTTTCTGTCGATCTCATTTTTGAGACGTTTGTATTCCCTTTTGCCTGCTTCATTTACTGCATTTTTATATTTTCTCCTTTCATCAATTAAATTCAATATTTCTTCTGTTACCCAAGGATTTCTACTAGCCCTCGTCTTTTTACCTACTTGATCCTCTGCTGCCTTCACTACTTCATCCCTCAGAGCTACCCATTCTTCTTCTACTGTATTTCTTTCCCCTATTCCTGTCAATTGTTCCCTTATGCTCTCCCTGAAACTCTCTACAACCTCTGGTTCTTTCAGTTTATCCAGGTCCCATCTCCTTAAATTCTCACCTTTTTGCCGTTTCTTCAGTTTCAATCTGCAGTTCATAACCAATAGATTGTGGTCAGAATCCACATCTGCCCCTGGAAATGTCCTACAATTTAAAACCTGGTTCCTAAATCTCTCTCTTACCATTATATAATCTATCTGATACCTATTAGTATCTCCAGGATTCTTCCAGGTATACAACCTTCTTTTATGATTCTTGAACCAAGTGTTAGCTATGATTAAGTTATGCTCTGTGCAAAATTCTACAAGGCGGCTTCCTCTTTCATTTCTTCCCCCAATCCATATTCACCTACTATGTTTCCTTCTCTCCCTTTTCCTACTGACGAATTCCAGTCACCCATGACTATTAAATTTTCGTCTCCCTTCACTACCTGAATAATTTCTTTTATCTCGTCATACACTTCATCAATTTCTTCATCATCTGCAGAGCTAGTTGGCACATAAACTTGTACTATGGTAGTAGGCATGGGCTTTGTGTCTATCTTGGCCACAATAATGCGTTCACTATGCTGTTTGTAGTAGCTAACCCGCACTCCTATTTTTTTTATTCATTATTAAACCTACTCCTGCATTACCCCTATTTGATTTTGTATTTATAACCCTGTAATCACCTGACCAAAAGTCTTGTTCCTCCTGCCACCGAACTTCACTAATTCCCACTATATCTAACTTTAACCTATCCATTTCCCTTTTTAAATTTTCTAACCTACCTGCCCGATTAAGGGATCTGACATTCCACGCTCCGATCCGTAGAATGCCAGTTTTCTTTCTCCTGATAACGACGTCCTCTTGAGTAGTCCACGCCCGGGATACGGCTCACATTTCCAAATGCCTGTCGTTCAAAATTGCTACCCCCATGGCTCTGATATTCTGTGGGTTCTCAGCTGTTACCGGCGTCCTGGAGCGTGGCGAATCACTAAGGCTCACAGGGCCCTCTTTGAAGAATGCACACCAACTAGGGACACTGCTGCGGCCCACAGAGTCGTCCCCATACACGGCTCACATGTTCCTACCAATTTCACTTGGTTTTGACCTTTGGCCCACAAAGATCGAACCACATTTTACAACTCATCACAAGGTGACGACAATAACATGAGCGCCATGTTTGTTTTGTAGTTCAGGCTTTTCTCGCTAGAGACGCAAATGAAAACAAAATATACTCTGTGGCACAAATTTCGAAGTATAACGCCGGATAATTTCGACATTCCACCTGCAATATCAGGGGAGCAAAAATTATTGTGCGTTACTTTCCGATCCTCCATCGTAATAGGTAGCAGTAAAATTCCACTGAACTATTCGTGGCTTCCACTACCATCGTCCGTGGACGTATCTCTGCGGGAGTCTCCGGATTCTGCGGTGCTGCCGCCTGGGCATGCCTTACGGTGATTCGCATCACACTGTCGCGTCGTGCTTCTACACTCATGCTCATAAATTAAGGATAACTGCAGAATGTGGTGCCACACAGCGTGGCACTACACAAAACTGGCGTTAATAGCGTAGGAACATCGGGAACACAAACGACACAGATCTTTAAGTCCACGGTTTTGGTGATAAGTTGATAAAACCGTCCCGGAACAAATGTGCTACAAAACGCCACTGTTTCCTGCGCATATACCCCGATATCAAGATGGGACATGATCACCATGCACACGTACACAGGCTGCACAACGGGCTGGCATACTCTGGATCGGGTGATCGAGCAGCTGCTGGGGTATAGTCTCCCATTCTTGCACCAGTGTGTCGCAGCTTCTGAAGTGTCGTAGGGGTGAAGACGTGCAGCGATACGTCGACTGAGAGCATCACAGACGTGCTCGATGGGGTTTAGGTCTGGAGAACAGGCAGACCACTCCATTCGCCTGATATCTTCTGTTTCGAGGTACTCCTCCACGATGGCAGCTCGGAGAGGTAATGTTATCATCCATTATGAAGAAGGTGCGACCCACTGCACTCCTGGAAAGGCGGACATACTGGTGCAAAATGACGTCCCGATACACCTGACCTGTTACACTTCCTCTGCCAAAGACATGCAGGGGTGTACGTGCACCAATCATAATCCCACCCCACACCATCATACCACGACCTCCATACAGGTCCCTTTCAAAGACATTAAGGGGCTGGTATCTGGTTCCTGGTTCACGCCAGATGAAAACCCGGCGTATCACTGTTCAGACTATACCTGGACTCGTCTGTGAACATAACCTGGGACCACTGTTCCAAGGACCATGTACTGTGTTCTTGACACCACACATACCGGGGTCTCTTGTGACCTGGGGTCAGTGGAATGCACCTTGCGGGTCTCCGGGTGAGTAAACCGTTTCTGTTCAGTCATCTGTAGATTGTGTGTCTGGACACAACTGTTCCACTGGCTGCGGTAAGGTCCCGAGCAAGGCTACCTACAGTACTACTTGGCTGTCTGCGGGCACTGATGGTGAGATACCGTTCTTCTTGTGGTGTTTTACACTTTGGACGTCCCATACTGTAACGCCTGACACGTTTCCTGTCTACTGGAATCGTTGCCATAATCTTGAGATTACACTTTGTGGCACACGGAGGACCTGTGCTACGACCTGCTGTGTTTGACCAGCCTCCAGTATCCCTAGTATTCTACCCCTCATAACGTCATCAATATATGTTCTTTGAGCCATTTTGAACACACAGTCACCATTAGCACGTCTGAAAACGTCTGCACACTTACTCGATGCACCGTACTCTGACGTGCACCAATACACCTCTGCCTATGTGGACTGCTGCCAGCGCCACCGTGCGACGACCGCAGGTCAAATGCACCGCATGGACATACCTCGAGGTGACTTGAACCCGCAGAACGCCCAGCAGAGCATTGTTTCACCATGTATGAGCATTATCCTTAATTTATGAGCACGAGTGTAGTAATCTTTCTGCTAACCGTGCACGTTTCGGCAGTAAGCTTCCCAGCTCTCGGTGGTGACTCACTGATATGGAGCGTTGTTGAGGGTTTTCTTTTTTTAATTTATTTGCGGCAGATATATTCCGTCACGCTCCCCTCTGCGTTTTCTTTTTTCTTTCTTTTAATTCGGCCCATGCAAACTCAACACCATTCAGATCGCAGTTGTAAGGCGGCACTCTGATAACTTTATGACCTTCAGCGGTGGCCCATTGGTCGAGGTCAAATTAGTCTCCTTCGCGCCTCTTTTGAGAAAATAAATCACGCCTGGTCTATTTCCGAATGTTATGGCACCATCGGATATTCTGTAACCACTATCACCGTAACCTTGGGTGTTACATTTGACAATTTTTCGACCTGCCTGCATTGGTATGGTGCATTATCCAACGCAAAAACTGATCGTGATGGAAGGTTTGAATGCACCTCCTCATATCATTTGTGAAAGTTTGAAGATTTCATTTTCCCCATAATAGCCACTTTGCGAGGATTTAGTCAATGAAGTTCAACTTTTTTTTACCTACACTTCCTATAATGGAACGTTCTGGAGACTCTTACCCATGCTTAGACATCCGTCACTCCTTCGCTCCGCAGCATTTACCACGTCTCGTGGGAATAGGAAGTTTCGATGCTAGCTCCTCTGTAGTTTATCTTTTTCGCTAAGAAATGAGAGCGCCAGGACGCTACGTTTGCGCGTTCGTTAAGCAAGTGTCTTATTGTCTACCTTCATTCACTTCAAGCCCACGGTGTTTAAAACGTTTCTCAAGGAGGTAGCACTTAAACTGGTCCATCTTGTTCTTCAATACTGGCAGAAATTTACCCACTGTTGATAAAGTTTTCTTAAGGGTACAGAATTCGAATGTGACGAATTACCCGCTCACTAAAATCTTCGGTGGTTGTTTCACGCTCGCCACTACTTCACCCACGAGCAGTAAAAGAAAATTAACTCTTAGTACGTTGGTCTACCCTCTACACTGAATACATCGAAATAAATACGTACGATGTACAGTTGTGCTACCATACAATATGGTTTAGGCAATAACAGCGTGCATACGTTACAGTATTTAACGCACACACTATATGCAATGGAATTTTTGTCTTTCGCAGAGAATACTAAGAGCGACGGGATAGGTAGAGTACCTTACACTCGCTCCCAGCAGCCAAAGCGTTAAGTTATGGTCCAGCTAAGAGACGCCTAAGCTATTTTAAATAACTATCCTGCGTAACGAGTCAGTACTTGCCACGTCAAGTGCGTGAAGTCCAAGCTACTTTGCGCACCTCTAGCTATGTGTAACATCATCATAAAGAAATATACGCATAACTTCAATAGCATTGCAAGAGATTCGGTAACACATAAAAAGAACAGAAAAATTAAAGTACCTGATAACTCACAACCATATATTTGTAAATTTAGAAGTGCTACTAGGAAGCAGTATACATCCAACATGTATATATAATTAAGATGTTTTCTTTATATTACAGGCCCCTGATAATGCGTAGTATAAAACCTAATAGGGAGATACCTTTACGCCTAAGGAAATAAAGTGACATTTAAAAACCGGCCCTGTCTGCGAAGTGTAGTGAAATTATAGTAAGCATGGATTCGCATCTACATCGGACCCTTCCTTCAAGGTGCTGAACTGTTTTTGTCGGTGCTGGTACCACTAACTACGTGTTGTGGCTCCAGAGATACGGCTGGCGTTATTAGAATGACTGTGTTTGGACACACTGGTGTCAGTGTATGTAGGATTAGCGACTCGGGCGAGCAAGGAAGCGGCAGCGGCGCACTGGGACAGATAGCTATCGGCTGGGCGGCACACGGTGCAGGGACACGGACAGGGAAACAGGTCCCTCTTCCGCGCACGCCTTCCGGGTAGCCACTGGCAAGCCGAGCCGAGCTCAGCTGAGCTGGGCTGGGCTGCAGGCGCTGACTCACGACACGGCTAGTTTCTCTCCGCAGGACCAGCGCCCGCCACCGCCACCGCCACTTCCCGTTGCGCAACGGTAATTAGCGCTGCGAAGGCCGCCAACGCGAACCCGCGCAATTCCTCCCACGAGCCAATCTGCGCTTTCTGCTCCGGGAGCTACACATCCTCTTAACTGCGAGTCACTAGATACACGATATCATCAAACCGATGCTTCGCCCTGTCCGTTTCACTTTAGCGCCCAGTGCCTACAAAATACACTGGTGCGCAAAACGCAAGGACGAAAGTAGCTTTCGGATAGTATGTCATTGCTAAGTAACATAGCCTGATGAAACTTTTATCACAGATAGAAAGAACAGCTGCTGCTTAGTGTAGGTGGTGGCTCAAAGAAATATGCAGTTAGACGAACACAAATGACACTTATCCAAAGATAAGAATTACACTACAGTCAATGCGACGATTGTTGCCTGGACGTTACACAAAGTGGGACATGGTTCTTAACAGGGTGTGTGGTCACCACGTATGGGAATGTATTGTCTGCAACGTGCTCCCATGCTGGCCCCAAGGTCGGTAAGGAGACCTTTCCATTACTCCATCAGTGCAGATGGCAACTGCTGGATGGTCGGTCGTGCATGCCGAAGTACGTCTTCCCAACAGAGTTAACTTTGGATAGTGAGCAAACCATTTCATTCGCCGAATATCCTCTTTCCAAAAGCTCCTACATCCACACTTTTCGGTAGTGTCGAGCACTGTCATCCATACCAAAGAGTCAGGGTCGAATACACCCCTTAAGACGCTCATGGGGGAGGAACAGTGTCAGATTAGCAGTGACCGTTGAGTGTACCGTGTTCAAAGATCTCATGAAACATTATGCCTCCCACAATGTAACATCTGGACCACTAGAACTATCACGTTCGACGGTGTTCCTGGGTGCAATACGCGTTCCACTTCGCGCCACATAAGCGTGTGTCCAGAATCTTTACTCACACTGAATCAGCACTCATCGCAGAAGAGCTCGCGACACCAATCATCGTTGTTCCAGAACCTATGCTCTTGGCGCCATCGGGAACTATCATGCTGCTATCAGAGTGTCAACGGAACTTTAGATGCTGGTCGTGGGCAACGAGACAACGTCACTACAGTCGCTTTGCCACTGGGCAGCGTGAGACTGCGTTCCTTGCAGTCCTGCAAATGTGGTTGCAATTTCACCTGTTACTTGACTTATACTATGTGATCAAAAGTATCCGGATTCCCGGCTGAAAATAAAAGTTCATGGCGCCCTCCATCGGCAATCTTGGAATTCAATATGGGTTTGCCTACCCTTAGCCTTGATGACAGCTTCCACTCTCGCAGGCATAAGTTCGATCACGAGATGGATTTCTTGGGGAATGGCAACCCATTCTTCACGGAGTGCTGTACTGAGGAGAGGTATCGAAGTCGATCGGTGACGCCTGGCACGAAATCGGCGTTTCAAAACATTCGAGAAGTGTTCTATAGCATTCAAGTGGGGACTGAGCAGGCCACTCCGTTATGGGGTGTTATTGTCGTGTAACCACTCCGCCACAGGCAATGCATTATGAACAGGTGCTCGATCGTGTTGAAAGATGAAATCGCCATCCCCGAATTGCTCTCCAACAGTGGGAAGCAAGAAGATGCTTAAAACATTGATGTAGGCCTGTGCTGTGATAGTGCCACGTAAAACTACAAGTGTACAAGCCCCCTCCATGAAAAACACGACCACACCCTAACACCACCGCCTCCGAATTTTACAGTTGGCGCTGCACACACTGACTGATGTGCCCCCGGGCGTTCGCCATACCTACACCCTGCCATTGGATTGCCACCTTGTGCACCTTCATTCGTCACCCCACAAAACATTGTCCTGCCCAACCGCCCAGTCCTGTCCAATTGTCCAGTGTTTACGCTCGTTACACCAAGCGAGGTGTCGTTTAGCATTTACCGGCGTGATGTGTGGCTTACGAGCAGCCGCTTGACCATGAAATCCAAGTTTTCTCACCTCCCGCCTAACTGTCATAGTACTTGCAGTGGATCCTGATGCTGTTTGGAATTCCTGTGTGATGGTCTGGATAGATGTCTGCCTATTACACATTACGAGCCTCTTCAACTGTCGGCGGTCTCTGTCATTCAACAGACGAGGTCGGCCTGTACGCTTTTGTGCTGAAAGTGTCCCTTCACGTTTCCACTTCACTATCATATCGGATACAGTGGACCCATGGATGTTTAGGAGTGTGGAAATCTCGCGTACAGACGTATGACTCAAGTGACACCCAATCAGATAAGTGAATCTATAGAAAAATGTGTGACGATTATCGAAGCAAAATACATGTGGCGTTGAAGTCAACGGAATGCTCTTTCGGCGCATGAAATTTGAGGATTATGTTCGCTAGTAGATAACAGTGATAAACGTAAGCATAACGTACTTTTTAAATTTACAATCGCTATGAAGTTGCGTAAAAAATTATAATACAATAAACCCTCACTAATTCAGACTCAAGTAACTCTGAATTAGCGAAATGAAACGCCACCTTACTGTACCCGACATGATTCGTGACGAGGTTGTTCATTGTAAAATGTTTTCCGCACCCTGTTATTTCCCATCTGTTTCCCCCTTATCATTTGGTAGCAAGCACGCAACAAAGATGAATCCAGCATGCCGAATCCATTATGAAGAGTTGTTTTATATTCCATCTACGATATCAGTCAAAACTGTATTAAATTGAATATAGTGCGAAGTGTTTAAGAAATTACAGTTCAGTTACTGTAATACTGTGTTACAATACGAATTACAGCTTGACGTAACTTCAGAAAGTATTTCTGTAATTCCTGCTTTCAACAATTCGGACGGAGACTCACGCGAATTAGTTCGAATTCGTAGCATTTCACAGCACGCAGCAAATAAAAAACGAGGGCAACTGGTACAAGATTTTAATAAATTAAAAAGAAAAAAGTGACAAACTTTGTGATTCTGAAACCTTACCAACGATCAAAACGTACTTTCTGTGAGAGAGACTACTACTTGTGAATGAGTTATTTCGACAGAAAGACAAAAGCAGTTTACGAAGGAATTTATTTGGACTATGCATCTGTAAGGACGCGAAAGCTTAACGCTGCTGAAAACAGACGATACCGCTTAGCGTAAGTGATATTGAGATGTGCCTTTGGTGAAGGCTACGAAGAACCAGTTGGACGGAAATAAAATCTAGTGAGAAAGAAAACCAAGGCGGAGTGAGGTGCAGGTAACCAAGTCTCAAAATTATTAAGAAATGTAAAGGACAATACACATTACACCAGAGTCGTTGCAGCAGGAATGTATAGCCTTCAGAAGTTAGTGACGATCTGTCTTAGGCTGCCGGCCGCGGTGGTCTAGCGGTTCTAGGCGCGCAGTCCGGAACCGCGCGACTGCTACGGTCGCAGGTTCGAATCCTGCCTCGGGCATGGATGTGTGTGATGTCCTTAGGTTAGTTAGGTTTAAGTAGTTCTAAGTTCTAGGGGACTGATGACCTCAGCAGTTGAGTCCCATAGTGCTCAGAACCATTTGAACCATTTTTGTCTTAGGCTGCTCGACCACCTCTATATATAATTTGATGGTAGTGTTTTGCCCTTTTGGTTGCCACTTTCTTCAAAACATATTCTGAATTACGTGAAAACCGTAGGTATAAACAACCTCTAACATAAACCTAAAACGTATCCCGTGAACGTACTTGGCCCACAAACTTTTGACATCACACGGAAAAAAGATCCTACAAAAACAGATTTACCTAGCCCAGCCGTCGAACAATATGGGATAGAAGACAAGATGATGGAGGACATGGGAAAAATCGGAAAAGGCACTGTAATCACTTCAGGAAGGCAGCATAATTGGCCGCGCTGGGTATCCGCGCGGTCTAGGGCGCTTTGCTACGGCTCGCTCGGTTCCCCCCGTCGGAGATTCCAGTCCTCCCTCGGGTGTGTGTGTGTGTGTGTGTGTGTGTGTGTGTGTGTGTGAGAGAGAGAGAGAGAGAGAGAGAGAGAGAGAGAGAGAGATTAAAATTGCGATAGGGAAGGCTAGGGAGCATCTAAACTTTACTTGTGTGCATATTTTCTGTAGTAAGTGATTTGGAGGTGGACCGCCCGCGAAATTTAGTTAACGGAACTCACACATCTGGCGGCAACAACGGCTCTAACTTGGCGAGCAATCGGGTTTCATGCAATCTCGTGCTGTTTGAACTGTGTGCCCATGTCTTCAAGCGAGTGTTGTGGGCAACGCATGATCCGATGACATCATCGAGGCCTGTAACAGAGAGCTGCCACGTGCCTCAATACGTCAGAGACGTGCCCAAATTACCAATTAAGTGATTGTATTGGGTACTCTGTAATATCCCATACCTATACGCCAGGTGCTGGGCACGTCTGACGATGATTAAAGCAGTCTGGCTGGTAACATCCCTTCCTTTTTAAGCCTCTACTCACTAGTACGTCAATCGTTATGCTGTATGGATAACCGAGACTACTCGGTAAAGATGACATGGCGTCACTGAAGCGTCAAGCGTTATAGTCGTACGTTCCACTATCGGCGTGCCCCCCCCCCCCCCCCCTCTACATGGCCAATAATGGTAGTCGTGCTGGCAGCTGGTGGTGGGTGCTCCAGACGCCTTTTTTTTCTGCAATCAACATATTCCCGGCTCAAGTTAAGTGACGTCGCTTACGATCCTGCACAACTGAGCGAATAAAGTGCCCGTCCTATCGGGTACCAATCGCATGGCGTCGCAGAGATTGTGCGCAGCGTTCAGTATGGCACGGCTGAACCTATCGATTCAGTGTTCGTGTTTAAGTCGTGGGGTTCCGACCAACGCGAGCAGCAGGATCACGGAATGATAACTTGCTGTCTCTATATGCTCTGATCTCCGCGCTGTCTAAATCCGACACGTGCTGGTATAAATTTCTTCTCACTAAACGAGACATAAAACGATCATCTCTCGTCAGATTAACTTAGGCTAATGAATAGGCGCGTCGGTGGATGGGTGACGGAGGAGGAAGAGGGGACGGCGGCGACGGCGGCGGCGGCGGCGGCGGCGGCGGCGGGCCACCTGTTGTGCCGGCCTCCTGGTACTGAAACGTCACGTGGGAGTGGGTGTTGTGCCCAGCCGTACCATACTGTGCCATCCCAGCACCACCTTCTCCAAACATCCATTCAGTGCTGTCGCTTGCGTGGCGAGGCGATAACTCTTGTGTAGTTTGTAGCATTTAGCACTTTCAGCTCCCTCTCCCTTTCCTATATTGCCATAGAAATTGTTGAGCGACAGTTTTCTAGCAAACTAAGTTTACTACAGTGTCTTCTAATGACGGAGACTTTTGTTCATGTGTGAGCGACAAAGGATGTAGGTACTGTATGTGACACTTGGCACTTCCGGATCCTGCTCTGTATCGCAGCTGTAGACAAAGATAGCGTTGTGATTCTTTCTGCCGCGTGGTAGAGGATGAAATGTAATGACACTGTATCAACAACCGATATTTTGACTGTTTTATTAGGCAACCAATTTCGTCGTGCCAGTCATGTCACATTAAATATGAAGTACCAGTGATGATGATGATGATGATGAGGTTCCATACTCCGAGTAGCGTAGGGGACGATGCGGGAGATCCGCACCGCCGTATTAGGCAAGGTCCTAGCGGAGGTGGTTTGCCATTGCCTTCCTCCGACCGTAATGGGTATGAATGATGATGATAACGACACAATAAGACCCAGTCATCTCGAGGCAGGAAAAAGCCCTGATACCCGCCGGGAATCGAATCCGGGACCCCGTGCGCGGGAAGCGAGAACGCTACCGTAAGACCACGAATGCCAGTCGTAGATGTGTAAGACGAGGCAACAATACATGCACAAACGGTACTTTGTGTCATCCATACGACAGGTCTGAAGATGACCTGATATCGACTGTTTGTACAGTATTATTAATTTCATCGACCAGCCGCTGTCCCACGCTACATAGCCCTAGACAGAGTTACATTAACTGGCAGAGGTCAGGTTTGTAACGTTTTCGAGTATAAGCACACTTTGTGCCGATTGATATTCAGCGTCAGCTTTGCAAAAAATCTGGATATAATGAGCATGAAGTAGCGAACTTATAGTGCAGATTTCTGAAATAATTGAGAGAAGGGTACAGGACATAAAAAAGTAACACCCTCCGCTGCCATCATGTTTTCAGTTGCTCCTGAGCTGTCTTTCCTTGAAAGTTTATTGATACCATTACAGTATTCTCCAAAATGTAGGCCATAAGACTATGGTATCAAACCACGTTTATTTGGAGTGTAATCCGATATAAATGTAACGGCCCTTTGCAGCTGCTTCCGCTCTGAACGAATGCCATCAGACTACTGTCTTTCGAAACAGTTTATCGTTCGAGATGTTTTTTTCAGGTATATTATATCTGGCGACTATGAAAAGATATCCAGAGAGCTCCAATCGACATAATATTTAAATTATAATTTATTTGGAATACACCAATAGTGACTTTATATGAATCTTCATCTAGAAAAATTTTATTTCATACAACAACCTCTTCAAGATTGCTAGTTCTTGTAATCACATGATTATTCACGTATTGCCTAGAATCAGCGACAATAGAGATCATCCACACTTTCCTGAACATAGATGCAGGACGTCTTGCACTACTAACTTTGCAGTGCTAGATTGCTAAACAGAGTAACATGCGAAAATTTAGACAAGAACAGTGAGAAGGAGTTGTGGTTCAAGCACCGGAGACCCCTCTGACGTTAGCTTGGTAACTGAAAAAAAGGCTTAAAATCCAGTCGACAAAGAGGTCATTAGCGAAGTACCTCAAGTTCGTATTGGGAAAGAATAGAGAAAAAAATATTCAGTGTCCTTTTTACAGGAACCATCCCACTTTTTACTTACAGAAACCACGGAAAACCAACTTGTGTAGTCGGAAGGGGATTAGAATCCTGAACTCCACAATGCTAGTCCTATGTTTCCCCACTCTATCCCACTCGGATTGCTTATGAAAGCAGGACTTACGGAAAAAACACTTTTCTAATATTTGTTGACCTAAGCCAATCGTTAGAACACGTCAAGTGGTTCAAGATCTTTAAAAGCTTCTCAGAAATATAGGTATACGTTGCAGGGAAAGATGATTAACATGCAATACTTAGAAGAACCACGAGACAACAATAAGAATATAATACCAAGAACGAAACGCTTTGATAAAAGCCATGAAGCAAGGACGCAATATTTTCCTTCTATTGTTTAACAGGCGTATCGAACAAGGAATGAAATGAATAAAAGATCCAGGAATGGTATTAAAAATTCAGGGGAAAGGCTAATCAATGACAAGATTCGCTGATGAAATTGCTATTCTCTGCGGAAGTGAAGAATCATTATAGGATCTGCTGAATGAAATGAAGTCTAACACAGAATATGGGTTGAGGACTAACTGAAGAAAGTGGTTGGTAATGATGACTAGCGGAAATGAAATTAGCGATAAATCTATCGAAACTGGAACCAAGAAGTGAAGAAATTCTGCTACCTTGTAACCGATCCGTGCATGGCGCCTCAAACCTCGCGGCCGCTCCACGCGGCTACATCATGGCCTGTAGAAAAATAGGAAGAGAGGAAAATCGAAGAGGTCAGGATGATGTGGAAAAGGCATATACTGAAAATTAAGTTGACATATTTAGTAAGGAATGAGGTTCTCCACAGAATCGGCGAGTGAAGGAGTGCCTGAAAACTAGTTACCAGAAGAATGGTCAGGACGATAGCCTATGTGTGAAAAAAATCAAGGGATAACTTCCATGGTACTTAAAATGAGCTGTCCAGGACAAAAGCCATGGGAAAGACAAAAATTGGAATACATCTAGCAAATAACTGAGGACTTTGGATGTAAGAACCACTCTGATATGATGAGGTATGGACAGGACAAGAATTCATGGAGGGCCGCATCAAACGCGTCAGAAGAGTAACGAAGAAAGAAAGTACTGAAGATCGTATAATATCCGTGATGATGAGAGCAGTGTGCGGCCGTCTGTCATTATTGACAACACAGGGCACATATACGAAACTTTATAGCCTTTTTCCGCATATTCCCTCATTCTGAAAACTGCAGCGGGCTGTTCACTATCAATCACGGGATGTTCATAGAACGTGTAATGTTGGTGTTAGACATTTCTTTCCCACACACAGATTAAGGCGAAACATATTTTACAGGCACTAAGCAAGAATTCGTCCGACAACTTATTCTGTGGTATTAAGGTTGTTCCAGTAGGTTCCATCTATCAATGTGACTAGTAAGTGAAGACGGCGTACACAATTTCAGTCTCATCCGATGAATTTGTTTGCGGCGGGACTACAAGGTATATCGCTAGGAATGCCGATTGTCTCACTTATGGAGATGAAAATGTTACAGCACAATCATTGGTTATTCGTCGCAATAAATGGTTCCAGGAAATTATCCTCTGTTTTGTGAAACTTGTGTATTGTCATTGTATGTTCAGCACATCAGTGAGAGTGGGAACACTAAGTCTGCACTTTATCCAGTAAATGTGTTCTGATTTGTTAGAAAATTTCATTACGCATCTTACGCCATCCACAATATAAAGTGATGAATGAACTGCTGCTATCAGAAATTGTTGCGACCAAAGTTTTCGGTAGTAGTAGTAGTAGTAGTAGTAGTAGTAGTAGTAGTAATAATAATAATAATAATAATAATAATATCAAAAACAACCGTGTCGCGCAGTGACAGATTGGAGTACCTCAACATCTGATTGCCTATTCCAGTCCTCAAGTTGTCTTGTCGTGCACGGAGAACAGTAATTTAATGTTGTCGTTTATTGGACCGTAAAGTGGATGGTTTTTAAATGAAACGAATGATTACAAACGTTAAAGGAACGAACAGTAATGTTTCACATTCCGTTGACGTCGTTTTCACACAGACATCCAATAATGTAGTCAATTAAAAATACCCGTTTATCAACAGTAATAGAAACTAGAATCTGTAGTACTTCTATAGCTATGAGACCACGTCTTATGCACCAGCCATTATATTTGTAATGTAATGATATTCTCGAAGTGCTGTAGTAACGCTAGCTCTTCTTAATTCATGTAGCACATCAAATGACTTTGCAGTTGCGAATGAGGACTACCATCAGCTGCAGAATGGAATGACAATGAAAATTTGTTTGAGACCGGGACTCGAACCCGTATTTCTCGCTTATTGGAGGCGGTCGCCTACCATTTGGCTATCCGTGCACGACACATGATCAGACCCGAACTACCGCTCGTCGTCAACCATGCGTCTACGCCAATTTGATGTGTTTCATAACGGCTGTGGTCGCCGCAGTGCATCGAATAACACATGCACTGCAATACCGAATCATATCAATGACTGTAGCGCCCCCGTCTCTCCTTTTGCCAGCCTCCGTTCTCGCACGACATATTTCTATTCGCAACGACACAGAACGGACTCCGCAAAATTGTTTTAGTGTGGATTTAAAATGCTAAATAATGTGAAATTAAAATGCACTCCGCGGGTATTTACGTAAAGTGCGGAACGCGGGTCTGCTGAAGCCCAGGAGTGCTGCTCGCCTACAGCCTGACTGTGGGAACGCTTGGTGCCCGCGCGCCACGGGAGTGTCAAGCGTTGCCTAACGGCCAGGCGAACCGGCGCAGCGTATCAAGAACTTACACCTGACCCGCAGTGTCAAAAGGTCGTAAGGAGCATAGCCATTCGCTTTCCAAGTCACTTGCCGGCACATTAAACACACAGTAACGGAGAGCGGTGTTAAAATTACGAAACCAACTCAATGCAGACAAGCAATATGATATTTTAACAACGCGCATGGCACTTCCACATTTTTAACTCACAACTTCGCATGTCGTTAGTACTATGTAGTAATTCCTCACAGTTACGTACCTTTTCCGTAATTCCTACAATTAAACGCATTTACGTGGTTATCAATAAATAATCCGTAATTGCTACAGTTTACGCTAGCACATTGTGGACACAACGAAAGAGGATCCTGTGTATTGAGGAGACTCGTTATAGTGCGTCACATGAGACCAGCGCGCCATTAAAGAACACTGGCTGGTGTTATGAAGATACATCCACTGTTGGTACAATATCGCATCTATGTCGGAAGTCAGTAATTTACATGTGCATGGAACACTCGAGGCACCAGTTGACTTAGGATAAAGATTGAAAGGCAGCATTGTTAGAGTAAGTTGCTATTTACACGTTCCTTAGAGCACGCTTTGAAGTTATTTAATTGCGTGTACCACAAAAGATATGAACGACTCTTATCGAAGTGATGGGAACTAACCAGTTTACAAGTATACATGATACATGATTAGCAGTAACACTGATGAACAAATCTTTTTTAGTCCTACTCATGCAGCTATCTTAAAAAACGATGCCTTCTTCTCAGGCTGTATTTAAATAGAAATTCGTCCACGTTATAGAAACAGTTATCCAGGAGAAATGATTTTAGGTTAGATTTAAAAACTTACGTGATCTGTCACACGTATTATGTTATTGGGCAAACGATAAAGAATTTTTGTTGCTGCGTATCGAACTTCTGAGGTACTGACAGCTTTAATAATGGGCAGTAAAGGTCATTTTCTCTTCTAATGTGATAGCTTATTTACGACAAATTTCGTTATCTAATGTATGTGTTGTGACGGTGCAGTTATAATGATTAACTCCTTGAAGCGGTAGCTACAACACGACCGCCGTTGACTACGTATTATTATTACTGCTTGCTTTTGTCAAGTTATCAGTTACCCCAGAAAATTGTTCCCAAAGATATTATCGAGTGGCAGTATGCAAAATACACTCCTGGAAATGGAAAAAAGAACACATTGACACCGGTGTGTCAGACCCACCATACTTGCTCCGGACACTGCGAGAGGGCTGTACAAGCAATGATCACACGCACGGCTCAGCGGACACACCAGGAACCGCGGTGTTGGCCGTCGAATGGCGCTAGCTGCGCAGCATTTGTGCACCGCCGCCGTCAGTGTCAGCCAGTTTGCCATGGCATACGGAGCTCCATCGCAGTCTTTAACACTGGTAGCATGCCGCGACAGCGTGGACGTGAACCGTATGTGCAGTTGACGGACTTTGAGCGAGGGCGTATAGTGGGCATGCGGGAGGCCGGGTGGACGTACCGCCGAATTGCTCAACACGTGGGGCGTGAGGTCTCCACAGTACATCGATGTTGTCGCCAGTGGTCGGCGGAAGGTGCACGTGCCCGTCGACCTGGGACCGGACCGCAGCGACGCACGGATGCACGCCAAGACCGTAGGATCCTACGCAGTGCCGTAGGGGACCGCACCGCCACTTCCCAGCAAATTAGGGACACTGTTGCTCCTGGGGTATCGGCGAGGACCATTCGCAACCGTCTCCATGAAGCTGGGCTACGGTCCCGCACACCGTTAGGCCGTCTTCCGCTCACGCCCCAACATCGTGCAGCCCGCCTCCAGTGGTGTCGCGACAGGCGTGAATGGAGGGACGAATGGAGACGTGTCGTCTTCAGCGATGAGAGTCGCTTCTGCCTTGGTGCCAATGATAGTCGTATGCGTGTTTGGCGCCGTGCAGGTGAGCGCCACAATCAGGACTGCATACGACCGAGGCACACAGGGCCAACACCCGGCATCATGGTGTGGGGAGCGATCTCTTACACTGGCCGTACACCAATGGTGATCGTCGAGGGGACACTGAATAGTGCACGGTACATCCAAACCGTCATCGAACCCATCGTTCTACCATTCCTAGACCGGCAAGGGAACTTGCTGTTCCAACAGGACAATGCACGTCCGCATGTATCCCGTGCCACCCAACGTGCTCTAGAAGGTGTAAGTCAACTACCCTGGCCAGCAAGATCTCCGGATCTGTCCCCCATTGAGCATGTTTGGGACTGGATGAAGCGTCGTCTCACGCGGTCTGCACGTCCAGCACGAACGCTGGTCCAACTGAGGCGCCAGGTGGAAATGGCATGGCAAGCCGTTCCACAGGACTACATCCAGCATCTCTACGATCGTCTGTCAGTGTGATCATGTGATGAATCTGACCCCAGGAATGTGTCAATAAAGTTTCCCCTTCCTGGGACAATGAATTCACGGTGTTCTTATTTCAATTTCCAGGAGTGTATGTCAGGATGTTGATTTGCTTGTTTCAAAAATTAACAATTATACGAAGAGAAGAAGAAACTGAACTGACTGGCTGACAGGCTTAGTAATATCCTCCTTCCATTTAAAGTTTTCATCAGTACGTACAGCCAAAAATTTGGAGCTCTCTATCGCATTTATTGACTCCTGCGCATGTGCTACATGCGTTGTTGATGTGACTATTTGTTGCACAGAACTGAACACAGTGTAGCTTCTCAAAATTTAGGGATAGTGCATTTTCAGATGAACAATTCTTTGTAATGCAACATAGATAGTCTTTTGTTGCTTTGACTCTAATGGTATATATTTAGACACTAGTAGCCGGCCGGGGAGGCCGAGCGGTTCTAGGCGCTACGGTCTGGAACCGCGCGACCGCTACGGTCGCAGGTTCGAATCCTACCTCGGGAATGGATGTGTGTGATGTCGTTAGGTTAGTTAGGTTCAAGTAGTTCTAAGTTCTAGGGGACTGATGACCTCAGAAGTTAAGTCCCATAGCGCTCAGAGCCATTTGAGACACTAGTACCGTCTGCAGAATGTACCAATTTTTAAAATTTTCAACGGTGACAATATTTTATTATTTAAGGCTTTTAATATTCGGTGGGTGTATGTGCAAATAGAATTCTCAGTTCAGTTGCCTATATAGAATCAAAACCGTGGTCTGCTACGTAAATTGTTTCTACTTAAATGTGAGACTATGCTAGAGTACATTACTTTTTCGGATATTTTACAAAGAGATGTCAGTATGAACAGTGCGCACTAAAAGCAAATGAGGGAAAAGGTGTGTCTTTACACGCGCCACACGGCACGTATCAGTACTGCACACAGTAGCAAGCATACCGTCGATAGCTCGAAGAGAGTGTTTTTTGCGTCTTTTATGCTGCCAATGTAACTAAGGTGAAAGAAGATACAGCAATCAGCGGCAACTTTATTGTAGCAAATCTAGATTTCGTTCACTGTTTGACCATCTTCATGCAGCGATTAGGTTAACGCATTTCAGCCGCTATTTGGCATGGTCCCTCTTAGACTACACATGTCAGAAGCCCTAAGAGCAGCTGGTCCATACCTCCACAGCGATTCTTTCCAGACAGTAAATGACATCTGCATCTAAGTTTGGTTGAAATCGGTCCTGTGGTTTAGGAGATGTGGAACATACGCTTACATCCATTTTTGTAGTATGTATGGATTACGAACGCCACTGTGTCGTCAATGTCTGCTACAGAAAATAAAGTGATACGTTTAGCAGAAATGGCAGTTTATCTCCCTTTTTCATTCATTACTCTTTCTGTTGAACTGCAACCATTGGCTATGAAATCTGTGTGTCTATAGAAAAGTTATCGTACGCAGCACTTCTCGTTTCCATAATTCCTGTAGCAAATCGTTGAAGGAAGAGATAGGCTACATGAACTGCAAAGGACGTGAAGTCCATCTGTAGAACAGTTGTGTTTTAAAACAAGATTTAAAATGTCCACTTCATACTACCCCTTCTGTTTGAAAGTTGAAAACTTAATGCGTCTTTTTTCATAAATAATTCTACATCACCAGATGGAGCACGTTATAAAGGGTGTTTCGTAAAGGACTTTGTTGCTTTGAAAAGTCGTAAATTAATTCATAATACTTACAAAGGTGATTGTACTGTCAATTTGTAGGGAATTACATGAAGTCTTGTCTCGCTTAGTTCGCAAGTGCCGAATCGCACCGTAAGGGGTGCTAGCTACAATTGCGTTAAATATGGCTGCCTTCAATGGACCCAAGCGTGCTAGCTGTGCGTTTTGGTTTGAAGAATCGATTTCCGCGACAGCATTTCAGCGTAATTTCCGTACCAAGTATGCTAAAGATCCTCCTAGTAGGCCTACAATTTACGAGTGGCACAAATGTTTTGTAGAAACAGGATGCTCGGTAAGACATGAGAAATCATCTGGTCGTCCAAGCACATCTGACGAGGTCGCTGACCGAGTGAGACATCGTTTTGTTAACAGTCCTACGAAATCGACACGGCGTACATCTCGTGAACTGCATATCCCACGTACGACCGTCGGGCGTGTGTCGGGAAACAGTTTGCGTCTGAATCCGTACAGATTGACGATCGTACAAGCAATAACAGACACTGATGAAATTGCTCGCAAGAACTTCTGTGCTGATAGTGTGTAAGATCTGGGGCTGTCAAAATCCACATCGAACATTGCAACATGTTCGTGATAGCCCTAAACTAACCGTTTTGTCTGCATCGAGGAAGAACGAAGTGTACGGCCCTTTTTTCCTGTGAGAGAACCATCAACGAGATAAAATACCTGGATGTGTTATAACAATTTTTGATGCCAGAGGTCGACGAGGATGATCTAGAATGAAATGTTTACTTCGTGCAAGATGGTGCACAACCCCACTAGCTGGCTGAAGTCCGGCATTTTCTTAGTGACCTGTTTCCAGGTCAATGGCTTGTCCGCAATGTGCCAATTACATGGCCCCCACGGTACCCAGACCTGACATCACTCGACTTTTTAAAATGGGGATTCATCAAGGATATCGTGTTGTACCTCCTGTGCCGGCTTCTCTACCTGAATTTAAAGCAAGAATTTCCGCCGCCACTGATGAAGTTACACCTGCAATGCCACAGCGAGTTTGGGAAGGAACTGACTTCTGATGGGATGTGTGCAGGATACCCAATGGAAGTCACGTATAACATCTTTAGTTTAAGGTACAAAAACCTTTGTGTGTTTTCCTACAAAATAACATTATACCCAGCTCTCTATCTTCTTTCAGTTTTTACGAATTTAAATGAATTTTTAAAGTTGTATAGTCCTCTTTGAAACACCCTGTATTCTGATGATGTTTATGGGCATCCTATGATTTTCTCCTTCTGGAGTATAAGCTCCGAACTGCTGATCACTGCTTTTTTTGTTTTTTAAATTTGTGTTCCTCTCAATGTAAGTCAAGTGGCAACCCCACCTTCGATTTCGCTTTTAAGAGTTGTTCGTGCTCCCGGAAAGCGATATGAGTAAGTACGCAGCCACACCAAAAAAAGTTTCGCATCACCCCGGTTCCCAGAACTCTGGAAGATAGACGTTGACCTTGGATCTTGTATCAAAGACACAGATCCTTTGACAGTTCAGAGATGTCACTAAACCCGCCCAAATATGTAAACAACAATGCATAAGCAGCACCTATTACACGGAGGGGGTCCCACAGCCGATCAGTTCCATTCATTTCAGCAGGAAGGAGGTGTACACGGCTCGTGTTGTCTGTATTTCAAATCATGCCTAGACGGCCAATACCGCCGTTCGATCGCATCCTCATTGTTACTTTATGCCAGGAAGGGCTCTCAACAAGTGAAGTGTCCAGGCGTCTCTGAGTGAACCAATGCGATGTTGTTCGGACATGGAGGAGATAAATAGACAGGAACTGTCAATGACATGCCTTGCTCAGGCCGCCCAAGGGCTACTAATTCAGTGGATGACCGCTACCTACGGATTATGGCTTTTCGTGCAGCCACAGGACGTCGTGTTACGACTCAGACTGTGCGCAATAGGCTGCATGACGCGCAACTTCACTCCCGACGTCCATGGCGAGATCCATCTTTGCAACCACGACACCATGCAGCGCGGTACAGACGGGCCCAAAACATGCCGAATGGACCGCTCAGGATTGGCATCACGTTCTCTTCACTGATGAGCATCACTTATGCCTTGAACCAGACAACCGTCGGAGACTTGTTTGGAGGCAACCTGGGTCAGGCTCAATGCCTTAGACACACTGTCCAGCTAGCGTAGCGAGGTGGAGGTTCACTGCTGTTTTGGGGTGGCATTATGTGGGGCCGACGTACGCCCCTTGTGGTCATGGAAGGTGCCTTAAGAACACGATACTTTAATGCCATCCTCCGACCGGTAGAGCAACCATATCAGCAGCATATTGGCAAGGCATTGGTCTCCATGGACGACAATTCGCGCCCCCTTCGTGCACATCTTGTGATCGACTTCCTTGAGGATAACGACATCGCTCTACTAGAGTTGTCAGCATTTTCTCCGGACACAAGCCCTATCTAACATGCCAGGGATACATTTAAAAGGGCTGTTTATGGACGACGTGACCCACCAACCACTCTGAGGGATCTACGCCGAATCGCCTTTGAGGAGTGGGACAATCTGGACCAACAGTGCCTTGATGAACATGTGGATAATACATAGTATGCCACGACGAATACAGGCACGCATCAATGCAAGAGGACGTACTACTGGGTATTAGAGGTACCAGTGTGTACAGCAATCTGGACCACCACCTTTAAAGGTCTCGCTGTATGGTGGTACAACATGCAATGTGTTGTTTTCATGAGCAATAAAAATGGCGGTAATGATGTTTATGTGGATCTACTCAATTCTCGGAACCGAAATGATGCGAAACACATTTTGATGTGTGTATCTACAGAAACTACTCTCAGTCAGTCGGCCTTATTGTCACACATCGCTTGCGATGCATCAGATCGTATGTGAAATCCAAGGCTTTAGCAATTGCTCACGCGATTGCTCTCCCGATCGATCGCTCGCTCGCTCCGATCACCATGGAATCTGGAGACAAATCGAGCGATATGGCGACGGACTACTGCGACTACCTATGCTTGTCTTGACATACTGCTCCTATGCACTGTATATTTCGTTATGGCTATATTGCGTATGCTCCTGTTATAATAATCTCCACTCAGTGTCGGAAGAATACGGCTTCTGCTCATAGTATTCAGTTAAAACACGTCGTCATTGCAGAAAGTTGTCTTATTCCGTGCACAACTACGTACTATCCGCCCTTTCTGTTCTGCTTGGAAGCACGCATTGAGTGTTTCGGTTGCCCATGGCATAGCTCGTTTATCATCGGATACAGACTCGCCTTCAATTCTTTGAACATGCAGAAGAAGGGTGGGGGCAGTAAGTTTAGGTCGTCTGTGCACCCCACAGCGTCCTGATGTGCGGCGAAAGGCATGCGCATACGCAGTTTCTTCGGGTTGCAGATCTGAGGCGAAGCATTATCTCGGTTAGTCAGGGACAGGGACGAAAATCGGCCGTTGCGTTATTGGAGACATTATTTTACTATCTTCTGGTAGTAGTTTAGGAGAAACGACGAAATATACATGTTGTCCGGGGGGGGGGGGGATGCCTCTGCTTGTGTGCTTGTGCCATATTGTACCCATTACTTTCATACGCGCAATAGCGTTGCGGATACGTTCGTGAGACTCCAGTGACTGATGCTGTAACACAGGCGCTGTGCATCAGGGAGTTGCCCACCCTTAAAATTGCCCATGTAGAGTCGCGCAAAGCGTTTTCTCCCACACACATCTTGTGAAATGTATAGGGCGGGAAATTCAGAACAATCGTAGCTTGTGAATGCAACGAGAGAGAGAGAGAGAGAGAGAGAGAGAGAGAGAGAGAGATACAAGTACGGACAGCATACTCCGACACACAGTGGAAGGTCTTGCGAGGTTCAAATTTAGGCCTACAGGTACCATGTGAGACTACAGTCAGAAAGACTGCCCGTCACGACGTATCTGAAATATTCGCAATATTACAGTTTGCGATTATCATTCAATATTCTTTGGTAAAACTACGTCGAAATCCACAACTAGAATTGGCGAACGTGAAGTAAAATAGTATACAGCCACACAACTAGGACATCGGAAACGAATTACGCGTTTCTTTCCCGTCGACAACGAGTTCATCAGGGACGGAGCACATGCTGAGGCTGGAGAAGAAAATTAGCTACGTACTTTTAGATGGAACCAGACCGCCACTTGTCTCCAGTTATTCAAGAATACCACGAAAAACCTGCAACGGCGTGGCAACAAGAGAATTTAAACCGCCGTCGTCCCGAAAGCGAGTCCAATGTGCTAACCACTGTGCTACCTCAGCCTGTCTCGATCCTCGATACCGTTGCAAACGTGTAAATACTTTACACAGTTTGGCAGGTACACATTTAGAAGAATTTTAAATGCTTTTGTAACATCCTTCACAAAAAAAATTGAAGAGCTATTTACTGGCCAGACATCGACGTTGTAAATGCGACTTTCAATACACTTTGTACCAAATTAAATGGCGTTATATTTACCCCAGTTGTCTCCGAAGGGGCAGCTATCTATTGTTATTACATGCACAAATTGTCACTGCGTCATCATCCAACGCTTATCTTAGTACTCTATACGTAGTAGTGAACATCAGAATATTACTATAAAAAAAAGAGTATCAAATTTGCTGTTCTGTTCTGAGCAATGACAGACGCGTACCAAAATGATTCTCCACCAAAACTAGCGGCCCCTCCCCCCCCCCCCCCCCTTATGTGGCTAACGCCTGTTCAGCAGTACCCTTTTCTCTGTGAGTCTACTTTCACGAAACGACACTGTGACAACAACGTCGTTCGCCCAAGGAAAATCATCATCATCGTCTTAGTGAGAAGATAGGAACACAGGGGGGTAAGAAATGGCCTACTTCTCTCGTATAATTTTTTTAAATTATTTCATCCTTATTTTTTCCGGTCAGTTTTCGCGACTCACTGCCTACGGCGTTGGCGGGGACCTATCTTGCCATCCCCTTGGTACGGGCCTGTGGATGGGTGTCTGACTAATTTGTCGTGTCATTTAACTAGGACGCCTGTTAGTAGTCTGGAATCAAAACGAGATGGAGGGTGCAGCCAAAATGAAAATACGCACACCTCTTTACAACCACTGAGCCGACGAGCGGCCGTAACACCACGGCTTGGAAAGTACAAAAAGCGGGTCTCCAGCGGGAGAAAGTGGCCCTCCGCCCATTGGCAGACGGACACGCCCAAGACTGGCTGCGACTGCCGCGGAATCGATTCTCGCCCGACTGCAGCGTGAAGTCACTGAACTCCGCCAAGGTGATGGCCTCCGGCCCTCGCGCCAACCCCTTCATAGCGCACTTTTATCTCGTCACGGTCCGTAGCGTGAACGGTGAAGGTGGTAATTACGCTACAATTAACCAACTGCCCTCGAGACCCTACTGAGCGGACTCCTGAACACTTCGAAGAAGACCCCACCAAGATGTTACACCTTACCACTTACACTACGCGTGCGTCAGCAAAGGAATCTTCCCAGGTCATGCAGCCTTCAGCTGACCATTTACAGGTCGTAACTTCGGAATTCGTCGCTTCTGGACGAATAGTCTCAGTGTCAAGAGCAACAATTATCGAATCCGATATCTTTACGCATGCATTTGCGCTAACTGCGCCTTAAGTTCTGTAACTCCGTCTACTCAGTTAGCTGCGATACGTGGACGACATTCGTCTTTTGGCAGGGCGTGGAAAAGGAGAGCTGCACAATCTCTATCAGCAAATTAACAGCCTGTTTAAAAACACCCACTTCACGCTTGAACAATAACGTAATGTGGAACTTGGTTCTTGGACGTGCAGGTTTACAGAACTTCCAAAAGCAAACAGGGATACGCGGTCTACTGGAAACATATCAAAGTCGACTCAATCGTACACGCTGTTCCATCCTATACACGTTGACCGCTCGAGCCCACCTCGTCAGCTATAAAAATATCGAACTTTTGGAGAGTTGCAAAACACCTTCCGAGCCATCGGATAGGACACTGTAACAACAAGAATTGCTGAATTCAGTAGGAAGCCACATACAAAAAATGAAAAAAGAAATGGTCCCCATCGTGTGGTTACTTTACGTCAAGAGCGTCAGTGGTCGAGTAGTCAAGGTGCTTCGTCGAAGAGGCATTGAACCAGTTTTCCAAAGTGGGGCAATATCTAGAATTTCGTATCGTCCACTTAGCATATATCAACGCTGCAGATACAGCGAGAGTGCAGTACCGTCTTCTTCGGGGAAACCGGAAGGCTTGTTAGCACCCACCTAGTAGAGCATGAGCACTATGATCGGTTGGTGCAGCGCAACTCAGCAGCAGTAGCGGAGCACCATTCAGATTGGGGGCACCATAGTGTCAGGAAGCACGTGGAATTGGAAGACCGCCGTACATGTGAACACGCAAAATCGGAGAGGCACTCAAAATCCAGCAGCAGTCTGACGAGAACAGGGAAGGCGGCTACAGGTTCCCGGCGTTCTGGCTGCTAGCAATCCCGGACGAGAGGGCGCCTGAGATCTCAGGGCAGCTGGACACTCCGGACATAGCAGTGATGGGGACGCATAACTGGCGTCGTTTCTCCGCTACTAACAGTAGGAAGTCTCTGCCGCTCCCCCTCCCCGTTACGAAAAGCTCGTTGATTCGTGGCGCGCCTCCGATTGCCGACACGAGTGTAACCCCTATGTTGACTGCAACTTATCCGCTCCCTATCTCCTCCCTCCCTCCATCCCCCCCCCCCTCATAAAAAATGAAATATACACTCCTGGAAATGGAAAAAAGAACACATTGACACCGGTGTGTCAGACCCACCATACTTGCCCGGACACTGCGAGAGGGCTGTACAAGCAATGATCACACGCACGGCACAGCGGACACACCAGGAACCGCGGTGTTGGCCGTCGAATGGCGCTAGCTGCGCAGCATTTGTGCACCGCCGCCGTCAGTGTTAGCCAGTTTGCCGTGGCATACGGAGCTCCATCGCAGTCTTTAACACTGGTAGCATGCCGCGACAGCGTGGACGTGAACCGTATGTGCAGTTGACGGACTTTGAGCGAGGGCGTATAGTGGGCATGCGGGAGGCCGGGTGGACGTACCGCCGAATTGCTCAACACGTGGGGCGTGAGGTCTCCACAGTATATCGATGTTGTCGCCAGTGGTCGGCGGAAGGTGCACGTGCCCGTCGACCTGGGACCGGACCGCAGCGACGCACGGATGCACGCCAAGACCGTAGGATCCTACGCAGTGCCGTAGGGGACCGCACCGCCACTTCCCAGCAAATTAGGGACACTGTTGCTCCTGGGGTATCGGCGAGGACCATTCGCAACCGTCTCCATGAAGCTGGGCTACGGTCCCCCACACCGTTAGGCCGTCTTCCGCTCACGCCCTAAACATCGTGCAGCCCGCCTCCAGTGGTGTCGCGACAGGCGTGAATGGAGGGACGAATGGAGACGTGTCGTCTTCAGCGATGAGAGTCGCTTCTGCCTTGGTGCCAATGATGGTCGTATGCGTGTTTGTCGCCGTGCAGGTGAGCGCCACAATCAGGACTGCATACGACCGAGGCACACAGGGCCAACACCCGGCATCATGGTGTGGGGAGCGATCTCCTACACTGGCCGTACACCACTGGTGATCGTCGAGGGGACACTGAATAGTGCACGGTACATCCAAACCGTCATCGAACCCATCGTTCTACCATTCCTAGACCGGCAAGGGAACTTGCTGTTCCAACAGGACAATGCACGTCCGCATGTATCCCGTGCCACCCAACGTGCTCTAGAAGGTGTAAGTCAACTACCCTGGCCAGCAAGATCTCCGGATCTGTCCCCCATTGAGCATGTTTGGGACTGGATGAAGCGTCGTCTCACGCGGTCTGCACGTCCAGCACGAACGCTGGTCCAACTGAGGCGCCAGGTGGAAATGGCATGGCAAGCCGTTCCACAGGACTACATCCAGCATCTCTACGATCGTCTCCATGGGAGAATAGCAGCCTGCATTGCTGCGAAAGGTGGATATACACTGTACTAGTGCCGACATTGTGCATGCTCTGTTGCCTGTGTCTATGTGCCTGTGGTTCTGTCAGTGTGATCATGTGATGTATCTGACCCCAGGAATGTGTCAATAAAGTTTCCCCTTCCTGGGACAATGAATTCACGGTGTTCTTATTTCAATTTCCAGGAGTGTATGTCAGTCGTATATTAACACGATTAGAAAAGGAATATTTTCACTCATTCCTCAGCTGAAGATGACCGATCAACAGGGCCGAAACGTCAGTTTATTATAGTATTTAAATATTTCAGTATTTTATAAGATGACACGGCAGTACACGCCGAAGGATTTTAATCAGATTGACACAGGCTGCAGAAAACCATGCATTTACATTTAAGGCCAGATTTTTTACTCGCTCTTGCCCTACACGGAACAGTATCGACCTGCCTGCGTACCACCAATTGTCCCTGGTGCGGTGACGCCCGAGGTGGAGATCGCCCACTCCAACCCACGTTGTTGAAATAACGATCAGCGGAACGTGGAGTGTCAATGCTTATCGGCTAATGGTGCACTGGGGTCATGGGAGAGACGCCGAAGGTCTCGGCAGGATATTCGGAAGTGAAGGAATGTGAGGGTCGTTTTTTATTCTGATTTGTTCAGCCCAGATGAGATTACCGACTGCTCTCGCTCTCAGATTTGCCTCATACTTATAGGATTTGAACGTCAGCGCCTGGGCATCAGTTTCCTAAAGCAGTGCAACGCAATTAAAAAGAAGAAAAAACTCGAAATAAGCCTTCGAAAATTAGATGATTTCCGACCACTGTCAAATAGAAGACACTTATTTTTTTAAACATAGGTGCTGGTAGCTGAGTGCCATAGCTTAGAAGTCGTCGGTTTGGATCTCGTTGGTAACAATTTTTTAAAATTTCATTTGAATTCCGTATTTATTAACATATGGAAATGTTAATAAATACTGAATCAATTTTTAATTAAATTAAAATCGTTCTATTTTTATTAATAATTGCAGAAAAATCTGATATGCATTTAGAAACAAGACGGTATTTGCTTTGTTTGACGTTAATTTTAAATTTTTATGACTACTCGCATTTTAATGCGATTAGTGATTGGAAGTGGAAACATGTTTTTATTGGAAAATATAGTAGAAAAAATAAAATCAAATATAAATTTACTTGTTAGGAAGTCTTTGCTGAAAGTAATTGTCTGAAGTGTAGCGTAATACAAAAATGAAACGTGGACGATAGCCAGTTCATAGAAGAACACTAGATTTTGGAACATGGTGCTACAGAAGAATGCTCAGGAGCAGATGGGTAACTCTGACAACAAATAAAAAGTTACTCAAGATTCAAATCAGAGAGGAGAGAGCTTCATCGTACAACTGGACTTACAGAAAAAAGGAGATATTATGTTCGAATAGATGGCTAAGTGTCCCGGTACTTAAAATCTGCCCGCATCTCGTGGTCGTGCGGTAGCGTTCTCGCTTCCCACGCCCGGGTTCCCGGGTTCGATTCCCGGGGGGGGGGGTCAGGGATTTTCTCTGCCTCGTGATGGCTGGGTGTTGTGTGCTGTCCTTAGGTTAGTTAGGTTTAAGTAGTTGTAGGTTCTAGGGAACTTATGACCACAGCAGTTGAGTCCCATAGTGCTCAGAGCCATTTGAACCATTTTTGAACTTAAAATCTAACAACTCATTAAAAAGATAAAAAATGGTTCAAATGGCTCTGAGCACTATGCGACTTAACTTCTGAGGTCATCAGTCGCCTAGAACTTAGAACTAATTAAACCTAACTAACCTAAGGACATCACACACATCCATGCCCGAGGCAGGATTCGAACCTGCGACCGTAGCGGTCACGCGATTCCAGAGTGAAGCGCCTTGAACCGCACGGCCACACCGGCCGGCCATTAAAAAGATAGAACGCAATGGTCAAATAAGATTCATGTTACACTAATGGTCGTCAAAACCAGAGTGTAACGCACTCTGTTTTGGTGAGCCCTTCCTGCACCTAGTGCGTGAAGTCACATTGTATCATTAAGTGTGCTTTTACTCTTCTGCTACAAAATAAAGGCAGCAGGATTCAAGGCAGGATTCTGTGCAGGCCAGTCCATTACAGGAATGTTATTGTTGCAACAGAATACATCCGGGGGCATCAAGAAACTGTGCATTAGGTAACGTAGGAAATTTTGGACTGTAAAAATCGTGGAGAGAGAACACGTTTTGACTACAGTAACCAGGTTCATATGGGTGTATGTTGATATAGGTATGCAGAGATAGAGGATTGCGCAGGATTAAGGCTGTTGCCTGTCATATTTAGTAGTTACCAAGTAACGCGTATTCCAGTACAGTTCCCATTACTGCCTGAAACGTTTCATTGCCCGCATGTTTTCTTCCGCGCACGCAGTCCGTACCCGATGCGGCCCGTTCCGAGCCGGTGGTTTTCATATTCCTGTAATTCGTTGTCCTCAGCGAACTCTGAGCTCGTTGCTCGCCTGTCTTTTTTACCGCTCTTCTTGCCGACCTGCAGTTTATAACATCAGAGGGACCAAGTCGTTAGTGATACGAAGTGCCGAATAATGTTGTCCCTCGTAGTGTTTTCTTTCCCGTATCCAATTAGTGTCCGACTCGGGGCGAAGTGGTCACTACTCGTATTCCACAGACTCCGTTTCACACAACCTTTCCGCCTTACGGCAAATAGCTGTCTCTGCCCCCAACAGCCTACGCGAGGTGTGGCAGTTCAATATGGTATTACTTCGATTTCCCAGCGAAAGCACCTCTTCAGACGACGGCTGTTCCTTATTTTGGCAGTACAGTCATGGTGACTATTCAAGAGAATGTAAAAGAGCAGAATTTGTTCAGGAAAGAGAACCAACTCAAATGGTGGAATCACGAGTAAGGTTATATTCTCAAGTTGGTAGATTAGGAAAGAAGTATTTTTGTAATGGCTACGCCGGTAATTAAGTTCAGTACCGAATACTCCGTAACGGTTATTATTGTCGAAAATACTGAGTAAATAAGGTACAAAGTGTCGTCTTCAGTTTTAAAGCTCCAAAGAGGATAGGTTTTCCGACAACAACGTAACACACCGTTCCATCACACTGATGTGACCAGCAGCACCTGTGATCGACGTCAACGTGCAATAAACACCCACAGACGGCAGGTGCTAACAATAGCAGTGGAGGGTATATATAGCGCGTCGAGTAGACGCGACAACGACTGCACGGTTTCCACAGTTTTCCGCAATGCGAAAACAATTATTGCCTTTCGAGCCAAAGATGGAAGCTGATCCAAAACGTGTAAGTTTGTAAACTGTTCGCTTGCCGCCTTAGTTAAAGTACACTATGTGATCAAAAAGTATCCGGACACCTGGCTGAAAATAAGTTCGTGGCGCCCTCCATCGCTAATGCTGTAATTCAATATGGTCTTGGCCCACCCTTAGCCTTGATGACAGCTTCCACGCTCGCAGGCAAACTTTCAGTCAGGTGCTGGAAGGTTTCTTGGGGAATGGCAACCCATTCTTCACGGAGTGCTGCACTGACGAAAGGTATCGATGTCGGTCGGTGAGACTTGGCACGAAGTCGGTGTTACAGAACATGAAAAAGGTGTTCTTCAGGATTCAGGACAGGATTCTGTGCAGGCCAGTCCATTACATGAATGTTATTGTCGAGTAACCACTCCGCCACAGGCCGTGCATTATGAACGGGTGCTCAACCTTGTTGGAAGATTGAATCACCATCCTCGAATTGCTCTTCAACAGTGGGAAGCATGAAGACGCTTAAATCATTAAAGTAGGCCTGTGTTGTGATAGTGTCACGCAAAACAACAAGGGGTGCAAGCCCCCTCCATGAAGAACACGACCACACCATAACATCACCGCCTTCGAATTTTACTGTTGGCATTGAACACGCTGGCAGATGTTCACCGGGCATTCTCCATGCCCACACCCTGTCATCGGATCGCAACATTGTGTACCGTGATTCGTCACTCCACACAGCGTTTTTTCACTGTTCAATCGTCCAACATTTACGCTCCTTACACCAAGCGAGGCGTCGTTCGGCATTTACCGGCGTGATGCGTGGCTTATGAACAGCCGCTCGAAAGTTTCCTCACCTCCCGCCTAACTGTCACAGTACTTGCAGTGGATCCTGATGCAGTTTGAAATTCCTGTGTCATGATATGGATAGATGTCTGCCTATTACACATTACGGCCCTCTTCAACTGTCGGCGGTCTCTGTCAGTCAACAGACGAGGTAAAAAAAAAAAAAAAAAAAAAAAAAAAAAAAAAAAAAAAAAAAAAATGCTCTAAGCACTATGGGACTTAAGATCTGAGGTCATCAGTCCCCTAGAACTTAGAACTACTTAAACCTAACTAACCTAATGACATCACACACATCCATGCCCGAGGCAGCATTGGAACCTGCGACCGTAGCAGCAGCAGCGCGGAGACGAGGTGACCCTGTACGCTTTAGTGCTGTACGAGTCCCTTGACGTTTCCACTTCACTATCACATCGCAAACAGAGGACCTAGGGATATTTAGGAGTGTGGAAATCCCGCGTACAGACGTATGATACAAGTGACACCCAATCACCTGACCACGTTCGAAGAGTGCCCCATTCTGCTCTCTCACGATGTCTAATGAGTACTGAGGTCGCTGATATGGAGTACAATGCATCTAATATAAAAAACCGTACGTTTTTGGGGGTATCCCGATACTTTTGATGACATAGTCTACATCGCGCATTGCAAAATGGCGAAATGCAAAACCGGCGCCGAGGGAACGGTAGTGCAGCACGGGGCTCAGATGACAGGGGTGAACAACGGCTGCGGAGAGAGATGTGCAAGGGCGAATCCACATGCAACTGACTGCCCAAATGAACTAACGTGCTACCAACAGTGTCTCCTCAACGACGCTTCACGTTGCTGCGTATGAGCCTTCACGACGGGCGCCTGGTTCATGCACCCATGCTAACTGCTGTTTATCGGAGACGAAGGCTGGAAATGCACCCGAATACGACAACTGGGCGTCCACCAAGTTACGACAGGTGGCCTTTCCAGATGAATTCCGTTTGCTCCATGTATCAACACAAATATAGGTCTATCATTGAAGACCATTTCGACCCCGATATGCACTGTTTTTCCTTGGCACGATGAGATCTATACAGTGAATCATGTCACCATAGCTCGCAGCGTACGTTCGAGGTTCGAAGAGCATCAGAATTATTTCACCGTTCTCTCATAGTCACCGAACTCCGCGGGTTTAAACTAAATCGAGAATCTGTGGGACCACGTCGATCGGGCTGTTCGCGCCATGGATCCTCAACCGAGAACCCTTGTGTAGCTGGCCAAGTCACTGGAGTCTGCATGGCTCCACATCCCTGTCAGTGCCTTCAAGAACCTCATTGACACTCTTCCTGCAACGGTCCGCGCTGCGGAAGTGGTAATGCATGCTTTTGACAGGTGGTCACATTAATGTGACAGGACAGTGCATAACACACCTCTCAACCGAGTTGACGGCAAAGTCGAGAGGTAGCGACTCTGCGGCGGCCGCAGCTGCGGCGTCGGCTACCAGCTGGGCGGCGCGGCGAGCAGACGCCGGCATTCCGCGCTGCCAGCCGCCGCGGCTGACCCACAAACCTGCCGGGGCGTCACGCCGCGCTCGCAATCTGCTTCCCCACGCAGTTCCGGCCGTTCGCCCCCGATACGGTGCACGCCACAGAGTGCACCGGCCTCGACAGCTGGTGGTCGACCAGTTCCCCCACACATTCGCACACCGTTGGTCTCAATCTGCTTCTAATGGACTCAGCAATATTGGCGGACCAGTTTGGACTTTTCAGCGTTCATTACATCACATCGTATCACGTACAATCATCATCTCCTCCTCCTCTCGTGATTAGCTGCGGCTCTCATGGTTTGCATTGCCGTCCGGCAGGAACAAACTGATGGAGCACCCTGATGTTCATGAATTACGAGGAGGAAGGTCAGTGCTGCAGCCCGTCTCTGTTTTGGTCTTCCGTCAGGATTTCGGGAACCCACTTAGAACAAAATTTGTGATGATGAGCAAGCTTCTCCGTCACAATTTCATGCACCTAACTGAAATCTTGGAAAACTGTTGCCGAAGTTCCGTAATCATTGATTTTCACCGCCAGTTCGTCAGTAACAAGCCAGGCCAACCACTATGGCCGTCATCGTGATCACTGGTACGGTCATTTTTAAAATCAATGACCATTGTCTCACTCAGCTTTCACTCGTTACTCATTTTCAGTACACATCACAAAGATCGCGATATAATACCTGATCACAGAACGCGCCTCCCAAGTGAAGGGATTTTCTATTGCAGCGCATATTTTAACAAGTCACAGAAAGCAAATTAGCAGACACACGGACCACACGCTACCACCGCTGGATACGTACTGAGTGTAGGAACGTTATGGCACCAAGATGGCGGCTGTAGCCCCACCCACCGCCGCCACAGACTAAAACGTCTCTTACTTTCTGCACGGCCCTCCTACAAAGGTCCTGCAGAAAACGATGTCGATTAACAACTGAGCCAAATGAGAGGAGCTGTCGCCCAACATACCTGATGAAAGTTTGTGTGACAGGACTGTTGTTCATGATACGCATCAGTGTAACTTCTCGATACGTACAGCAAGGTCGCTCCAAAACGTGGGTAGAATGATAATTTTTCTTATTTCACTGTTTGGACAATAATTTAGTTCAAAAGTATTGTGGAAGTTTTTTTGTTGATAGGCACGGCCTTCAGAAACTGACTGGCCAGCACAGGCAACCGTGTGGCCACACGATCCTGGTTGATGTTCACGACACATTGTGCCGTGTGCGGCACGACTTTTCAGGTTGGCACTAGTCAATCTGTGTTGGTCGGACTGCCGTACCTGTGTATGCGGAATTCCTCTGAGGAGGAAAGAGCTTTATCTGTGAAACAGGTAGGCTTTGAAAGGAGGAAGGTCCGTGGTTGTAGAGGGGATGGACGCACGGAGGAGTGAAAGAACCTGGGCTTGTGTGGAAAGCGGGGCGCTATAATTCCCTATCTTTCGGGAAACGACGATAAATGACAACGCATTTTTAGAAATATCATTACAATAAAGCATCTGAACACAAAATCTGAAACAGAAAACACAAAAAACACGCCACGAATAAAAAATCAGTGGGTTCCCTCATCCTCCTGATCTACCGTTAGTGTTTACGAAGACATTAACATATTCTAACTCTTAAGATGAACATCAACCAAAGCAAAACGAGGATAATGGAATGTAGTCGAATTAAGTCAGGTGATGCTGAGGGAATTAGATTAGGAAATGAGTAAGTAAAGGAGTTTTGCTATTTGGGGGAGCAAAATAAGTGATGATGGTCGAAGTAGAGAGGATATCAAATGTAGACTGGCAATGGCAAGGAAAGCGTTTCTGAAGAAGAGAAATTTGTTAACATCGAGTATAGATTTAAGAGTCAGGAAGTCATTTCTGAAAGTATTTGTATGGAGTGTAGCCATGTATGGAAGTGAAACATGGACGATAAATAGTTTGGACAAGAAGAGAATAGAAGCTTTTGAAATGTGGTGCTACAGAAGAATGCTGAAGACTAGATGGGTAGATCACTTAACTAATGAGGAAGTATTGAACAGGATTGGGGAGAAGTGAAGTTTGTGGCACAACTTGACTTGAGGAATGGGTCGGTTGGTAGGACATGTTCTGAGGCGTCAAGGGATCACCAATTTAGTACTCGAGGGCAGCGTGGAGGATAAAAATCGTAGAGGGAGACCAAGAGATTTTTTTTTTTTTTGGTGGGGTTTAAGGGCGCTCATCTACTGAGGTCATTAGCGCCCAGTCACTGTTGTTAGAGCACAGGGAATTAGTAAAACTCAAGGGGAGGGCGGGGACACAAGAAAGACCTAACAAAGATGTAGATAAAATAAGTAAAAAGGTTAGATGTCTTTGGACAAGCCAGTCAAAGTTATAAAACGCAGAACACGAGCAGCTGCTCGAGCGTCATCAGCTAAAATATCCGGTAAAGTAGATGGCAGGGACAGGACAACACGAGATTGACTAAAGCGGGGACACGACAATAAAACATGGCGCACTGTTAATGCCTGACCACAAGGGCACTGCGGGGCTGGGTCACCGGAGAGCAGCTAGCGGTGACTAAACCGGCAATGCCCAATCCGCAACCTGGTCAGAAGGACCTCCTCTCGCCGAGATGGTCGGGAGGAGGTTGTCCAAGGAGTTGGGAGCGGTTTTACTGCCCGGAGCTTGTTTCCTTGGAGGGATGACCAAGCATCCCACCACAACGACACAAGCCTCTTACATACATCCCCACGAACGTCAGATGACGGGACACAATGGGAGGCTGGCCGAGGCAGGAGGACTGCAACCTTGGCTGCAGCATCCGCAGCCTCATTCCCAGGCACTCCTACATGTCCGGGAACCCACAGAAAGCTGACAGGAGAACCATTATCAGCGAAAGAATGGAGGGACTGCTGTATCCGTTGAGCCAAGGGATGGACCGGATAGGGAGCTCCAAGGCTCTGAAGAGCACTGAGTGAGTCAGAGCAGAGTACATACGATGAATGGCGGTGGCGGCGGGCATACTGAACGGCCTGATGGAGAGCAAAAAGCTCGGCTGTAGAGCTGGAACATTGGTCGAGGAGCCGGTATTTAAAGGTGGCGGCCCCGACGACAAAGGCACAGCCGACACCATCGTCAGTTTTGGAGCCATCGGTGTAAATAAAGGTGTGACCGGCAAGTCGAGCACGAAGTTCGACAAACCGTGAGCAATACACTGCAGCCGGAGTACCCTCCTTCGGGAGTGTGCTGAGGTCGAGATAAATATGAACCGGAGCCTGGAGCCAAGGTGGTGTCGGGATCTCACCCTCTCTGAAGGTGGTAGGGAGGGCAAAATCCAATTGTCGAAGCAGGCGACGGAAGCGGACTCCGGGGGGCAGCAGGGCAGAGACATACAACCCGTACTGACGGTCGAGAGAATCGGCGAAGAAGGACTCTTAAGAGGGGTGGTCGGGCATAGACAACAGCCGGCAGGCATACCGACACAGCAGTACGTCGCGCCGGTAGGTCAATGGTAATTCGGCAGCTTCAGCATAAAGACTCTCGACAGGACTAGTGTAGAAGGCTCCGGTCGCAAGACGTAACCCCCGATGGTGGATGGAGTTGAGACGGCGTAAGAGGGATGGCCGAGCAGACAAGTAGACGAAGCTCCCATAATCCAGCTTCGATCGGACTATGGACCGATACAAGCGAAGCAGGACAGTGCGATCCGCTCCCCAAGATGAACCACTAAGAACTCTGAGGACATTAAGGGAACTGCCAAATAAGAGACATGTGGAGACCAACACAGTTTCCTGTCCAATGTGAGCCCTAGAAACTTAGTTGTGTCCACGAATGGGAGAACAACGGGACCGAGATGTAAGGATGGCGGAAGAAACGCTTTATATCGCCAAAAGTTGATACAAACCGTCTTCTCTTCAGAGAACCGGAAGCCATTTGCCACGCTCCATGAGTAGAGGCTGTCTAGACAACGCTGGAGGCAGCGCTCCAGGAGGCATGTTCTCTGGGCACTGCAGTAGATCGCGAAGTCATCGACAAAGAGAGAGCCTGAGACATTAGGTGGAATGCAATCAATAATTGGATTGATCGCGATGGCAAAAAGGGCTACGCTCAAGACGGAGCCCTGAGGCACTCCGTTCTCCTGGAGGAAGACGTCGGACAATACGGAACCCACACGTACCCTAAACTTTCGATCCGTTAAAAAGGAATCAATAAAAAGGGGCAGGCGACCGCGTAGGCCCCACCTGTGCATAGTGCGGAGGATACCTCCTCTCCAACAGGTATCATAAGCCTTCTCCAAATCGAAGAACACGGCTACCGTTTGGCGCCTTCGCAAAAAGTTGTTCATGATGAATGTCGACAAGGTCACAAGGTGGTCAACAACAGAGCGGCGGCGACGAAAGCTGCATTGAACATTGGTAAGTAGCCGTCGAGATTCAAGAATCCAAACTCACCGAGCATTAACCATGCGCTCCATCACCTTACAGACACAGCTTGTAAGAGAAATGGGGCGGTAACTAGAAGGAAGGTGTCTATCCTTCCCGGGTTTGGGTATAGGAACAACGACGGCGTCACGCTAACGCATGGGGACCTGACCTTCGGTCTAGACGCGATTGTACGTACGAAGAAGGAAGCTTTTGCCCGCCGGAGAAAGGTGTGCCAGCATCTGAACGTGAATGGCATCTGGCCCCGGAGCAGAGGACCGGGACAGTGCAAGCGCACGTTCGAGTTCCCGCATAGTAAAGGAGGCATTATAAGTTTCCAGATTCAGCGAGTGGAAGGAAGGTCGCCGAGCCTCTTCTGCCTCTTTCCTGGGAAGGAAGGCAGGGTGGTAATGGGCGGAGCTTGAAACCTCCGCGAAAAACCGGCCGAAGGCGTTGGAGACAGCCACAGGATCAACGAGGACCTCATTACCTGAGGTCAGGCCAGGTACCGAGGAGTGGGCCTTAATGCCCGACAGCCGGCGCAGGCTACCCCAAACGACGGAAGAGGGAGTAAAACTGTTAAAGGAGCTGGTGAAAGAGGCCCAACAAGCTTTTTTGCTGTCTTTGATGACTCTACGGCATTGCGCTCGGAGTCGTTTGTATCCAATACAATTCGCCAACGTAGGATGGCGGCGGAAGGTGCGTAAAGCACGTCGTCGAGCACGGATAGCGTCTCTACAAGTCTCGTTCCACCAGGGGACGGAAATGCGACGTGAAGAAGAGGTAGTCCGAGGAATGGAACGTTCGGCAGCATTGATGATAACAGCCGTGAGGTATTCGACCTGACTGTCACAACTGAGAAAATCGTGGTCCGGAAAGGTCGCCAGGGAGGAGTAAAGTGCCCAGTCAGCTTTCAGTATGTTCCAGCTCGAAGGATGTGGGGATGGGGTGTGGTGCAGGAGACGAACGACACAAGGGACGTGGTCGCTCGAATAGGCGTCAGAAAGGACATACCACTCGAACCGACGCGCAAGAGTGGTAGAACAGATCGAAAGGTCCAAGTGGGAGTAGGTATGAGTAGAGTCCGAGAGGAAAGTCGGGGCGCCAGTATTGAGGCAGACAAGATTGAGATGGTTGAAGACATCCACCAAGAGGGAGCCTCTTTGACAGGATGCAGGAGAGCCCCAAAGGGGATGATGGGCATTGAAGTCGCCAAACAATAAAAACGGCGGGGGAAGCTGAACGATCAGGTGCATCATGTCAGCCCGACTAACAGCAGATGACGATGGAGTGTAGATGGTACAAACTGAAAAAGTAAAAGCAGGAAACGTAATACGGACAGCTATTGCTTGGAGTGGGGTGGCCAATGGGATGGGATGGTAATAGACATCGTCCCAAACGAGCAACATGACCCCACCATGAGCTGGGATACCGTCCACAGGGGTGAGGTCATACCGCTCCGAGGTATAGTGGGTACAGGCAATACGGTCAGTCGGGCGCAACTTGGTTTCCTGGAGACCAAGGACAAGCGGACAGTGCAGGCGGAGGAACAGTTGTAATTCCTCCCGATTAGATCGAATACCTCTTATGTTCCAATGTAACAAGGCCATCGCTAGTCAAAAAAGAGGGGGAACGAGACGGGGGAAGAGCTGGTCACCTCGACGGCCGCGGAGGGCCAGGTTTCGAGGGAACAACGCTACAACCGGCGGGAGGCGGATCCTGGTCCATCGAGTCGTCGCCAGCTGCGGCCAGATACCAAGAGATGAATACACTAAGCAGATTCAGAAGGATGTAGGTTGCAGCAGGTACTGGGGACAACATGAAGTCTTTGAAGGTGGTTATTGTAAGACATAAGCGTTAGCTTTTTAGAATCATATATTTAAGCGACACTGAACAATGTACGTCAACACTTAACAAAACAATTCACGAGGCTGGTGTTGAACACTCGCGGTGGAACATTGTTCCTATGACGTCATACGCATTAGGCAATAGCAGAAGGGACCCCCCTGAACGGGCCTGTCTGGTTGCTTCTATTGCTTCTAGTTGCCTTGACTTCAACAACGGTTCAACCACGGATTCTACTGTCTGACGTGACTGTTCAGATTTAACAGGAGAGCTGTCTTCAACTTCGACGAGAAATTACTGGCAGGAAGCAGCTTGCACGAAGAGCTGGACGCCGTTTCCAGCCGAAATACCCGAGCATCATCTTAGGAAGTCGGAGGCTTACAGTAGTGAACTGTTGTATCATACGCTAACGTAGCGCACAGCTACGTACATAATTATTTACTTAACCATATATGTTATTCTGAGATTTAGTGTGTACCGGTGCACCTACGTTTCGCCAGAGCTAAGGAAATAATTCGTGCCCCCCCCCCCCCCCCTTCTACGCAATGACGTCCTCTACCTCTTGTGACGGAACTACAGTTTAAGATTTAACGTCCCGTTGACAAGCTCAACATACACTGAGCACAAGCTCGGATACGACGACAATGAGGCAAAGGAACCACCGCATTGAGCCATTGGGGACACAGCGTAAATCTTGACATGTGAGCGAGAATTCAAACCTCAGTGCTCCAGAACGCTAGACCACTGTGCAAACCCCTGTGGTATTTCTACGGATACCTTTACTGCACTGGCCCTAGCCGCACCTGACTCGGCGAGGACATAGACCTAAGACAACAATGTTCATTTGCCAACTGTTCTCGGGCGATAAACAGTCTTCCTATATTAGGCTGATTTCCAGTGTTCAGCCGAGTTGTTGATTCCGTTTTTGTGAACGATACATCGAGGTCCTATCCAGTAACATACAGCTGTAGCGAGCTGTTTTATAATGCGTACTCGCTACCTGTACGTCAACCAGCGAGTACGGATGATGCTATACAGTTTACCTGACGCAGTAGTGTTGCAGCCTCCCCGTCTCCCACAAATACACCTGTTCCTACCTGAGTTCCATAAACAGAAAAAAAAGCTTTCAGACCCGCTGTTGCAATGTCACTTCATGACCTTAACTTTGAAGTGGTTGGTGACCGTGTAAGTTTCTTGAAAAATAGGCTGTTCTCAAAAACCGGCTGAATAATCTCACACACACCCCCCCACACACACTCACACACCCCCCCACACACACACTCACACACACTCACACACACTCACACACACTCACACACACTCACACACACTCACACACACTCACACACACTCACACACACTCACACACACTCACACACACTCACACACACTCACACACACTCACACACACTCACACACACTCACACACACTCACACACACTCACACACACTCACACACACTCACACACACTCACACACACTCACACACACACACTCACACACACTCACACACACTCACACACACTCACACACACTCACACACACTCACACACACTCACACACACTCACACACACACACACACACACACTCACACACACTCACACACACTCACTCACACACACACACTCACACACACTCACACACACACACACACACTCACACACACACACACACACACTCACACACACACACACACACACACTCACACACACACACACACACACTCACACACACACACACACACACACACACACACACACACACACTCACACACACACACACACACTCACACACACACACACACACTCACACACTCACTCACACACTCACACACACACTCACACACACACTCACACACACACTCACACACACACTCACACACACACTCACACACACACTCACACACACACTCACACACACACTCACACACACACTCACACACACTCACACACACACACACACACTCACACACACACACACTCACACACACTCACACACACTCACACACACTCACACACACTCACACACACTCACACACACTCACACACACTCACACACACTCACACACACTCACACACACTCACACACACTCACACACACTCACACACACTCACACACACTCACACACACTCACACACACTCACACACACTCACACACACTCACACACTCACACACTCACACACTCACACACTCACACACTCACACACTCACACACTCACACACTCACACACACACACACTCACACACTCACACACTCACACACTCACACACTCACACACTCACACACTCACACACTCACACACTCACACACTCACACACTCACACACACACACACTCACACACACACACACACACACACTCACACACTCACACACTCACACACACACACACTCTCTCTCTCATCGCGAGGACTATTCTGCCAGCTTTAATCTCATCCACGAATCATCGTGGCTTTTGTCCTCTTTTCCGTCATCCACGATGCCCTAGTTCATGATTCATGATACGTGCTCACACGAGTACATTAAAAATTCAAAACAGACAGATTTTGGCGTATTATTCGTATGGACTGTCTTGTTACAAACATGTCTCCATTTTAAATGAATTTTTGTTTCATTCTGTGTAATAAATAGGTTGCAGTTAGTCTCTGTACTGGGCGCCTGGCCAGGTGAATTCTCCACCTTTGAGAGGGTGGTGCCAGTTGGAGAAATGGTAACTAGGTTTGGTGCTCGCTACAGCATATTGCTCGATTTAAATCCGCCAGACTTCATCACTAACTTCGAACGCTGAGGCCGAGACTGCATCTCTTGAGGAGGAGCGATGGGTGATTCAGGTACTCGACCACGAACTACTCCACGTTCCATTTCCCGCAAAACGCTAAAAATAGGTCTCAACCGCGGCGACACGGCCGATGCAGTGCAACAGACGTAATTGAGCGCCGTATCTCGCCATTTCGCCCCATCGAGCAGCTGAGTGTGGAGAGACACAAACGTACGGCGGCAGCACTTGCGACGTTCCTGCACGGAGCGGAGCGGCGGCACTCCAGATGGCGGGACGGGTACCGCTAGAGCCGGCAGTTGTGCCAGGGCTACAGTTAGGCGCCAGGGCGCTGCGTGACGTAATGCGACGTGCCCCGCCATGTCTTCATCAGCCAGGGGTTACCTGCTGATGCCCGCGGCAGATGGGCTGCGCTGCCTGCCGCCATCCTGACCTGGCAGGCCATGGGCACGAGCCGCCGCCGCCCCTCCCCCCCCCCCCTCCACCTAGAGAGAGAGAGAGAGAGAGAGAGAGAGAGAGAGAGAGAAAACAGTGCGCACGCTTAACATTTGTCATGAGTCCTCAAGAAGTTTTAAATCAGTTCACGCAATCAAGTTCATATATCTATTTAAGTTCGTAGCATTATGCTGTTGGTGTCAATTTCCATAAAATACATCTGTGTTTTCGGGAAATGATCCTTACAGTCACCTACTATTATTGTTTGTGCTGCTCAAGATCTACAACAGGTATACTGTACGTGACTGCGGAAAAACCTAAAGAGGGAACGCCTTCCATGGGACAATATGCCTCTAGTCCTTCAGTGATTATACAAAAGGAACAGTTCTACTCAGAACAGGACTTTGTCGTAGATCTACGGGACCTCGAGGTGCCTTCATGAACAATAGTGTTAATCGGCGAGATATGTGCTGAATGTAGTTCATTTACTAGATCACTCGTTGCTAATTACTCATGGCTGTGCACTTCAAGTGTATCACAATGCCATGCAAGGAGCAAGCAATTACTCAGGGTGATATCGCGCTTAAAGTACAACTACCGGTGAGTAATGAGAGCTTTCGAGATGGGGAATTTTGGGTGGTGGAGAAGGGGGAGGCGAGGCGTGGGAAGAGGAAAGGAAGTAACAAACTGCAAGTGTTCTATCTACTTATTCCGTACATTTATTCGGACTTTCTCATAATTTAATGGCCCGGCTATACCTAACCATAAGAAGCATATGTAACACACATTACTTGCTTTAGTAACACAGAAGTCGAAAATGGTTCAAATGGCCCTGAGCGCTATGGGACTAACATCTGAGGTCATCAGTCCCCTAGAACTTTTAACTACTTAAACCTAAACAACCTAAGGACATCATACACATCCATGCCCGAGGCAGGATTCTAGCCTACGACCGTAGCGGTCGCGCGGTTCCAGACTGAAGCGCCTAGAGCCACTCGGTCACAGCGGCCGGTCCAGAAATCGAGCCCATCTCACTAGGAACATTTTTTTTTGTTTGGGTTTAAGGGCGATCAACTGCTGAGGTCATTAGCGCCCAGTCACTGTTGTGAGAGCACATGGAATCTGGTAAAACTCAAGGGGATGGGGGGACACCAGAAGGACCTGACAAATAAGGAAAAAGGTTAAATGTATTTGGACAAGCAAGTTAAAGTTATAAAACGCAGAATACGAGCAGCTGCTCGAGCGTCATCAGCTAAAAACATCCGGTAAAGTAGATGGCAGGGACAGGACAACACGAAATTGACTAAAACGGGGACACGACAGTAAAACATGGCGCACTGTTAATGCCTGACCACAAGGGCACTGCGGGGCTGGGTCACCGGAGAGCAGCTAGCGGTGGCTAAACCGGCAATGCCCAATCCGCAACCTGGTCAGAAGGACCTCCTCGCGCCGAGATGGTCGGGAGGATGTTGTCCAAGGAGTTGGGAGCGGTTTTACTGCCCGGAGCTTGTTTCCTTGGAGGGATGACCAAGCATCCCACCACAACGACACAAGCCTCTTACATACATCCCCACGAACGTCAGATGACGGGACACAATGGGAGGCTGGCCGAGGCAGGAGGACTGCAGCCTTGGCTCCAGCATCCGCAGCCTCATTCCCAGGCACTCCTACATGACCGGGAACCCACAGAAAGCTGATAGGAGAGCCACGATCAGCGAAAGAATGGAGCGACTGCTGTATCCGTTGCACCAAGGGATGGACCGGATAGGGAGCTCCAAGGCTCTGAAGAGCACTGAGTGAATCAGAGCAGAGTACATACGATGAATGGCGGTGGCGGCGGGCATACTGAACGGCCTGATGGAGAGCAAAAAGCTCGGCCGTAAAGCTGGAACATTGGTCGAGGAGCCGGTATTTAAAGGTGGCGGCCCCGACGACAAAGGCACAGCCGACACCATCGTCAGTTTTGGAGCCATCGGTGTAAATAAAGGTGTGACCGGCAAGCCGAGCACGAAGTTCGACAAACCGTGAGCAATACACTGCAGCCGGAGTACCCTCCTTCGGGAGTGTGCTGAGGTCGAGATAAATACGAACCGGAGCCTGGAGCCAAGGTGGTGTCGGGCTCTCACCCTCTCTGAAGGTGGTAGGGAGGGCAAAATCCAATTGTCGAAGCAGGCGACGGAAGCGGACTCCGGGGGGCAGCAGGGCAGAGACATACAACCCGTACTGACGGTCGAGAGAATCGGCGAAGAAGGACTCGTAAGAGGGGTGGTCGGGCATAGACAACAGCCGGCAGGCATACCGACACAGCAGTACGTCGCGCCGGTAGGTCAATGGTAACTCGGCAGCTTCAGCATGAAGACTCTCGACAGGACTAGTGTAGAAGGCTCCGGTCGCAAGACGTATCCCCCGATGGTGGATGGAGTTGAGCCGGCGTAAGAGGGATGGCCGAGCGGACGAGTAGACGAAGCTCCCATAATCCAGCTTCGATCGGACTATGGACCGATACAAGCGAAGCAGGACAGTGCGATCCGCTCCCCAAGATGAACCGCTAAGAACTCTGAGGACATTAAGGGAACGTGTACAACGGGCCGCCAAATAAGAGACATGTGGAGACCAACACAGTTTCCTGTCCAAAGTGAGCCCTAGAAACTTAGTTGTGTCCACGAATGGGAGAACAACGGGACCGAGATGTAAGGATGGCGGAAGGAACGCTTTATATCGCCAAAAGTTGATACAAACCGTCTTCTCTTCAGAGAACCGGAAGCCATTTGCCACGCTCCATGAGTAGAGGCTGTCTAGACAACGCTGGAGGCAGCGCTCCAGGAGGCATGTTCTCTGGGCACTGCAGTAGATCGCGAAGTCATCGACAAAGAGAGAGCCTGAGACATTAGGTGGAATGCAATCAATAATTGGATTGATCGCGATGGCAAAAAGGGCTACGCTCAAGACGGAGCCCTGAGGCACTCCGTTCTCCTGGAGGAAGACGTCGGACAATACGGAACCCACACGTACCCTAAACTTTCGATCCGTTAAAAAGGAATCAATAAAAAGGGGCAGGCGACCGCGTAGGCCCCACCTGTGCATAGTGCGGAGGATACCTCCTCTCCAACAGGTATCATAAGCCTTCTCCAAGTCGAAGAACACGGCTACCGTTTGGCGCCTTCGCAAAAAGTTGTTCATGATGAATGTCGACAAGGTCAAAATGTGGTCAACAGCGGAGCGGCGGCGACGAAAGCCGCATTGGACATTAGTAAGTAGCCGTCGAGATTCAAGAATCCAAACTCACCGAGCATTAACCATGCGCTCCATCACCTTACAGACACAGCTTGTAAGAGAAATGGGGCTGTAACTAGAAGGAAGGTGTCTATCCTTCCCGGGTTTGGGTATAGGAACAACAACAGCGTCACGCCAACGCATGGGGACTTGACCTTCGGTCCAGACACGATTGTAGGTACGAAGAAGGAAGGTTTTGCCCGCCGGAGAAAAGTGTGCCAGCATCTGAACGTGAATGGCAGCAGAGGACCGGGACAGTGCAAGCGCACGTTCGAGTTCCCGCATAGTAAAGGGGGCATTATAAGTTTCCAGATTCAGCGAGTGGAAGGAAGGTCGCCGAGCCTCGTCTGCCTCTTTCCTGGGAAGGAAGGCAGGATGGTAATGGGCGGAGCTTGAAACCTCCGCGAAAAACCGGCCAAAAGCGTTGGAGACAGCCACAGGATCAACGAGGACCTCATTACCTGAGGTCAGGCCAGGTACCGAGGAGTGGGCCTTAATGCCCGACAGCCGGCGCAGGCTACCCCAAACGACGGAAGAGGGAGTAAAACTGTTAAAGGAGCTGGTGAAAGAGGCCCAACAAGCTTTTTTGCTGTCTTTGATGACTCTACGGCATTGCGCTCGGAGTCGTTTGTATTCAATACAATTCGCCAACGTAGGATGGCGGCGAAAGGTGCGTAAAGCACGTCGTCGAGCGCGGATAGCGTCCCTACAAGCCTCGTTCCACCAGGGGACAGAAACGCGACGTGAAGAAGTAGTACGAGGAATGGAACGTTCGGCAGCATTGATGATAACAGCCGTGAGGTATTCGACCTGACTGTCACAACTGGGAAAATCGTGGTCCGGAAAGGTCGCCAGGGAGGAGTAAAGTCCCCAGTCAGCTTTCAGTATGTTCCAGCTCGAAGGACGTGGGGATGGGGTGTGGTGCAGGAGACGAACGACACAGGGGAAATGGTCGCTCAAATAGGTGTCAGAAAGGACATACCACTCGAACCGACGCGCAAGAGTGGTAGAACAGATCGAAAGGTCCAAGTGGGAGTAGGTATGAGTAGAGTCCGAGAGGAAAGTCGGGGCGCCAGTATTGAGGCAGACAAGATTGAGATGGTTGAAGACATCCACCAAGAGGGAGCCTCTTTGACAGGATGCAGGAGAGCCCCAAAGGGGATGATGGGCATTGAAGTCGCCAAACAATAAAAACGGCGGGGGAAGCTGAACGATCAGGTGCATCATGTCAGCCCGACTAACAGCAGATGACGGTGGAGTGTAGATGGTACAAACTGAAAAAGTAAAAGCAGAAAGAGTAATGCGGACAGCTATTGCTTGGAGTGGGGTGGTCAATGGGATGGGATGGTAATAGACATCGTCCCGAATGAGCAACATGACCCCACCATGAGCCGGGACACCGTCCACAGGGGTGAGGTCCTACCGCTCCGAGGTATAGTGGGTAAAGGTAATACGGTCAGTCGGGCGCAACTTGGTTTCCTGGAGACCAAGGACGAGCGGACAGTGCAGGCGGAGGAGCAGTTGTAATTCCTCCCGATTAGATCGAATACCTCTTAAGTTCCAATGAAACAACGCCTTCGCTAGTCAAAAAGTTGGGGGAACGAGACGGGGGAAGAGCTGGTCACGTCGACGGCCGCGGAGGGCCAGGTTGCGAGGGAACAACGCTACAACCGACGGGAGGCGGATCCGGTTCCATCGACTCGTCGCCAGCTGCGGCCGCTGTCCCTGGTTGTGTAGGAGGGGCAGCATCGTTTGCCGACGAAAGGCCAGCTGAGCGCCTGGCAGCAGAGCGTCCCGGCGAAACTGAGGACGGCCGGGAGCGGCGACTCACGGATGGAGCGTCAGACGAAACGCGCCGGGGTGGAGAGGGGGATAGAGACTACTTCTTGGAGGCCTTCTTGGAAGGCCGAGGAGGCACAGGGATGGTGGCCTGGACCCGAAGAAGGTCCTGACGCGCGGGGTCCGTTTTGGAACGCCTGACCTCTGAAGCTGGGGTCCGGAACGTTTCCCCGATGGACGCCTGAGAAGAGGATCGCTTCTCAGGTGGCATGGGGGCAGGAGGAGGAGGAAGGGTGGCCCCTGGGGCAGAGGGGGTGGGGGCCACGGGGGAGGAGGATTTGGAAGGGAGGGATTTGGGAGGCGGAGGCAGAGCCCCCTGATGGGCGGAGGAGGCGGAGGGGGGACAGGATAGTGGTGAGGATACCGCGGAAGGAGTGGACACAAGTGAGGTAAACGAAGTGGTCAATGACTCGGGATGGAGGCGGTCGTACTTCTTCCTGGCCTCAGAATAAGAGAGCCGATCCAAAGTTTTGATTTCTTGTATCTTCTTCTCCTTCTGATATGCGGGGCAGTCTGAGGATCTAGGCGAGTGGACGCCAGGACAATTAATGCACTGAGGTGGTGGGGTGCATGTATGTTCCTCACGAAGAGGACGTCCACAATCGCCACAAAGGGGCTCAGCCTCACACCGTGACGACATGTGCCCAAAGCGCAAACACCTAAAACAGCGCATAGGAGGCGGGACGTAAGGTCGCACGTCGCACCGGTAGCACATCACGTTTACCTTCTCCGGGAGAACGTCCCCCTCGAAGGCGAGGATAAAGGCCCCGGTGTCGATGCGACGGTCTTTGGGGCCGCGCTGGACTCGCCGGACGAAATGCACGCCTCGGCGCTCCAGGTTGGCCCTGAGCTCCTCATCAGATTGTAGCAGGAGGTCACGATGAAAAATAACCCCCTGCGTTCTATTTAGTGCGAGATGTGGGACAATGGATACTGGGATGTCCCCTAGGCGGTCGCACGCCTGGAGCGCCGCCGACTGTGTGGCGGAGGTGGTCTTGATAAGAACGGACCCCGAACGCATCTTTCTGAGAGCCTCGATTTCCCCGAAGATGTCCTCAATGTGCTGAACAAAGAACATGGGCTTGGAGGTGGCGAATGTCCCCCCATCGGTTCGAGAACAGACCAAATAGCGGGGGAAGTACTTCGCCCAAGCCGGCGGGCCTGTCCCTCCTCCGATGGAGTGGCCAAGGGGGAAAGGGGGAAAGGGCAGGAGAACCAGAACTTGAAACGGTACCTTTTCTTTTGAAAGAGTCGGCCGCAGAGCGACCTGATATGTGTTGACGTTTCATCTGCGAAACGTCCGCCCCGATACCACCCACTCCGACCAGGGGCTCTCCCCATGGGCGCCACCCAGCCGCAGCAAGGGCCACCTGGCAGGATGACCATTGCCGGGAGTCCTGATGCCCCAAGGAGACGGGCATCTACTCCTTGGCCGACGTGGGGAGGGTGCAGCTCAGGTATCGGTAGTACGATCCCTGTGTTGTCAGGGGGCTACAACCTAGAGGGTACATGACGACCCCACCACAACGGGCTGGCTACCGTGCTGGATTTCTGGTGCCATGGAAAGTCCATCATGATCGCTGGTGCAGATGGAGATGCACTATGGGCGTAATTTGGACAACCCATCAGGCGTTTAGGCCCAATTTGAGGAATAGTGGGTATGGTTACAGCGCCGGTGCAATGCTGAGTGCCAAGGTCTTAGTGCACTTAGGACCAGTGGTACACCACGCAAGGCGTCCTTCCCCAAAAGGCTCGTACTTCTGTAGAATTTTGAAAAATGGAGGTCAAACCCCAAGGGGGACCATCACATGGAAGGCCGAAACGGTTGAAACTCCTTTTAGTCGCCTCTTACGACAGGCAGGAATACCTCGGGCCTATTCTTACCCCGGACCCGCAGGGGGATCACTAGGAACATGAGCTAACAGCTGTAAAAAATCAGCTGCATCCGAGCTCCTGAAACTCCAGATTCAAGAATCCACGGAATTCTTGCCGTAGGGGCTACATATCAAGACAAGAGGCACACTATCAAATAACATTTGATAAATAATAGTTTAACAGAGTTTGTGGCTTTACATCTTTGTAAGAGTTACTTCGACACATCATCATATTCCTAAAGCTATCAAGGCCCTCCCACTGATGGCGCAGTTGCAGAGGTTTGAAGAACTAAGGTGCGCTAATGTCACTTTAAGACTACATGCAATAGCTAACTTGTTTGCTCGTGAATTAATGTCCGTAGTTAAATTTGAAATTGCAAACTATAACAATTTCTAAAGATTTGTACAGCGTCGGCAATTATTTCCAGGATGAAAACAATGTTCCAATATTCATACGTCGTTAAAACGGCTAATATTAAGAACAGGAGCTAAAAATGTATTTTTTCTACACGCCATATGGTGTGGTTTGTTGTGAAGACTGGTTATCACACGTCCAGAGAATGGGAGAGTGGGTGAGTGCGCGCGCACCCCCTTGCCACCCCCGACTTTCGAACTCTCATATCCAGTCCTTTATATTGGGACATGTCATTTAAATTGGAATAAGAAATACGGTACAATTCTGTACTTCTCCCCTTTACAAAACACTGCTAGATCTGAAACGCATGATGAGAAAGAACTTACAGGAGCGACTGCGGAACTGAACTCAAAACATTTCGACTTAATCTGACTCAACCATTTGGCTACCAGCGCAGATGCTCGGCTTTAATGCACTACGCACCAAACCTGAAGTATGCGAACTTATTGCCGCAAACACTGCCGGGCAACAGTGGCCTGCAGCGTTCCCGAAAATGTGGCTGCAATTCGTGTGGCCGGCAAAATTTTCGGGGCAACACTGCCAGACTGTATTTTCGGCATATGCAATTTCTATGGCTCATGTAAACGTTCGTGAAGAAATGTAGCCATAATGAAGTCGTTACTAAACCACTGAAGTTTGTAGCAACACTGAAATATCTGAGAGTAACCGTACGGAGGGATCACGAGTCGGACGACTGAATACAGCTAAAGTGCGCGTCATTTACGACGGCGGCCGAGTTTAGGTTCGTTCTGCGCATCTGACGTCACAAAACACAGTCAGCCAATGAACAGAGAACGACGTTGCCAGAGCTTGACTGCAGTGCAGACCACGGACGAGTGGCTTCAGTTTTAGAAACGTTCAGTCATAAATAAAGTAATTGAACAAAAGCAATGTCTTGTTAGCAGACCTCCTTTCATAGATAGTTTGGAAAAAGCATTCTTTATACCATTTGCTTCATATTTTATTAATTAATTAAACCAAACAAGCAATAAGCCTCCTATTTCAGGCGATAGCAAGGAAAGGTGTTATTCTCACGAACCGCTTTTCGCAATAAAGAAAATCGGTAATCGTTTATTTCCTATTGCACTTCGACGAAACGTGAATAATTCGTAGTCATAGCAACAGAGTTTGTCGGTGTTTTGCGTGATGTTTTAGAGTCCTCCAGGAGTTAACTTTAATGACGAGCTGCGTTAGCGTTATGGTTACAGTGTTTGACTGCTAAGCGAAAGGTTCGGAGTTCAAACCTTGTTTGGTGCATAACACTTAAAAACAATATCTAAGTGTCTTATTCCATGAATTTTATTCGTTTGAATGAATTTTTTTGAAATTTCTAGTTCTTTGTCTCTTCATTATAATCATGTTTCCGGATTTTCTAATTTTGTACTCCAATATTTTTTTTCGTAGCAATTAAAAACAATGAAAAGGCCCACATACAATATTCATGTTATCTGTTTTGTTTGTATATCTTCTCTTCCGCAGTCGCTGTTTTACTGTTCATAGTGAGATACATTCTTTTGCGACAGTATTAAAAGCATTATTTAGAGCAGAATTTCGACTCGTACGTTGCCGAGCTACTTGATTGGCGCAATTCTTTGCTTCACTGCTTTGGCATCATCATATTCAATGTTTTCGTCAACTGATCTGTGTTTTGGTAAGTATTTGCTATCCATTGTGACAAACACAAATTTTTTGCGCATTGCGCCACACTGACAATATATTTTAGTTTGTATGTTTTATTACGTCCACAACTCAGTTTTGTGTACTTCGCCATTTTTGTTTTAATCAGAACTTTTTAGAAAAAAGCGAAATGACTGGTATAAATAAAACTTTTATTACAGTCGCGAAAGACGGAAAATTTCTCAATATTACATATGACACCTATCTGGTACTTATATGAGATATTGTCTAATAGTAAATTTTATATGAAATGTAGGTATATTGTCCACATTTCATTCTCAAGATTGTGTGAACTAAATTCGACCACACGGAAAATATACGCTATGGACTGTTACCTCTGCAAACTCTTCAAAATTTCGTGCAATCGTTTACTACATTTAATGCTGCACATTAACTGCGTTGAACATCGAAACAAAATTAAGTCGTTTATGGGGGGGGGGGGGGAGGTATCAGTCAAGAAGATGTGTAAAAATCAAATTTTTGGGCCAAATAGTTTTTGTGAAATCGAATGATAAGTGTGTCAAAGCAGTCGGAACACCATGTGTCTGCAAAGGCGAGCAGTGCAGTGATGACAAAATCGCGCACAGCGCGGAATGCGGGGAGCACGTCTCTGTAGCAGCGAAAGGGTTAATGCGGCCGTGGTGGCTTTATTTCCCAAACTGCGCGCTTCCCCCTAAACGCAAGTTTGCGAACTATGCTATACTATGGCGCTGCTGCTCTCCGCGCGTGCGTCGTTTGCAACTGGCAACGCAGCAATGTCCCGCGTCTGGGCGGGCATGCGCGAGCCGCAAAGATAAAATAATTCAACTACAGTTGCAGGCAAGGCAGAGCCAGGTTCTGGGGAATTGAACCTCATCCACGAAATAAATTGTTCATGAAGTTTTCACCCGACAATTCTTGAATAGGGCTGGTGAATCTAGGAATCTTACCGAGGTACACGTTCATTTCGCCGTATCGTGGAGCCGTTAGCGATTAACGATTAGCGACGGGAGGGCGAGAACAAAGCGAACCACGCTGCAAGCTACGTGCCCCGTGGCGGCGGCAAATTACATCAGTGTCCGCTGTCCGGCCCCGGACGACGGCACGCAAATGGGCCAAACGGGCAGCGGCGCACGGGTGGCGAGCTGCGCCTGCCCGATAGGCAAGACGCGACGGTCGTGATCTTCCCGGGAGATTTCAGCGACTGACTGCGAGCGCGAGCAGCGGATTCAGGACTACAGCTTGGCAGAAACAATACAGGCAAAATCTACTCTAATAAATGTTTAGTTGTCGCGGGAAGTGTTATAGGGATACTCGAGAAAAGTAGACAGAAATCTGTCTACATATACATTGAGATGACGAAAGTCATGAAATATCAAAATGCACATGTACATATGGCGATAGTATCGCGCACACAAGATATAAAACAGCAGTGCATTGGCGGAGCCGTCATTTGTACTCTAGCCATTCGGGTGAGTAGGTTTCCGGCGTCATTATGGTCGCACGACGGGAATTAACAGATTTTGAACATGGAATGGTAGTTGGAGCTACATGCATGGGACATTCCATTTCGGAAATAATTAGGTAATTCAGCATTTCGAAATCACGTCATCAAGAGCGTGCCGTGAATACCACGTTTCAGGCATTACCTTCGACCATGAACAACGCAATGGCCGACGGCCTCCACTTAACGACAGACAGCAGCGGCGTTTACGCAGAGATATCAGCGCTAACAGACAAGCAACATTGCGTGGAATAACCGCAGAAACAATATGAGATGTACGACGAATGTATCCGTTAGGGCAGTGCGGCGAAATTTGACGTTAATGGGCTATGGCAGCAGATGATAAACCCGCGTACCTTTGCTTTCAGCACATCGCCTGCAGCGCCTCTCCTGGGCTCGTGACCATTTTGGTTGGGCCCCTGACGACTGGAAACCCGTGGCCTAGTCAGATGAGTCCTTATGTCGGTTGGTAAGAGCTGACTGTAGGATTTGAGTATGGCGCAGACCCACGAAGTCATGGAAGAAGTCCTCGAAAAGGCTCTGTCCAAGCTCGTGGTTACTCCACGATGGTGTCGGCTCTGTTTACGTGGAACTGAACCGATCAGACTGGAAATGGTTGTGAACGGCTAGTTAGACCATTTGGAGCCATTCATTCATGGACTTCAGGGCAATGCGCCATGTCACTGGTCCACAATTGTCTGCGATTGGTCTGAAGAACATTCTCGGCAGTTCGAGCTTCAGCAGCACGTTGAACTCTGCATGCTCAACGTCGACGTTCGACAATACGGTCCGTGTGCCGACGGCTTTAGTGTATACTGCGTGACACAGTCACGCTAATGAACCATTTAGCCCTAACGCTCCAAACAGACATGAACTGGAAAGATCACTAAGTCACTGCTAGACAGTCGACTTCGGCTTACTGGGAGAATTCTAGCTTATCTGTAAACGAGACCACGCACCAAACCTAAGTCTCCCCCTGGTCAAATTTAAGGAAATCTTCGAAGCCATTCAGACGTGCGTTATTACATTTGTTAGTGGCAGTTTCAATCAACACGGGAGTATGCGGAGATGCTCGTGCGCTCAATTGGGAGTCCCTGGAGGGAGGTTGACGGTCTTGCATGGTCAACAAAATTTAGAGAACCGGCATTTGCAGCTGATAACAAAACTATTCTACTTTCACCAACGTACATTTAGTCTAACGTCCACGAATGTAAGACCAACGGAGCACAAAAATGCAAGTGTCCATGTTTATTTAAAAGACTCAATGAAATGCGGGATTCCAGCTGCCTCATTCTATCTTCCTCACCAACATTAAAAATGTTCCCAAAAATTTGGCTTGTGAGCTCGTAACATGCAACTCACCTCAGAGTCTCCTAACTGTAAAATACAGACACACACACACACACACACACACACAACACACACACACACACACACACACACACACACACACACGTCAACCGCTTTAAGTAGCTCATACGTAAGCACTTCTAGTTGGCCTTTCTCACTCATTCCGCTCAAATCATCGTCGTCATACCTATCTCTCACTCTCTCTGCATAAAAAGGTGTGAATATGTTCGCATGCCAAAATTTTTGTAAAATTTTTTTTAAGGTGCTGAGGAAGGTAAATTGATGCATCTGGTACCCCTCTTTCAGTCAGACTTTTCCCAGCTCCAGCAGGGCATTTAACTCAAGAAATACATAGGTCAGTAAAATTAAGATAGTTTACTTATGAGAAAGTGAACTAACGAAAAACTAATATTGCAGATTAGTATGGATTTTACGTGAAGGAGTAGTGTAACTTTGGACCTCCTTATCTCGGAAATGGATAAAAATACTACGAATATTTTGGAGGTTGTAACGAAATCTTGATCTTAGAAATATATCGTCAAAATTTCAGCCATTTAGTATCCTCGTCTGAGCTTTTGGTCAGCTGGTGACGGCGAAAATATAGTAAAATTTTTTTCTGAGAATTCGCGCGTGAACTTATGGTGCCTAAATAAGCACCTTAATGCCCACTGCAGACCACATCGAATACAAAGAGGACCAACCGATTTGCTCCATCTGCCGAAGTTGCAGGTAGTAGGTCACATTCTGACCCTGTACTGTAGGGCAGTGACATTGAGACTATCCTCCTTCTGGGTACAGAAATGATCCCTACGCTAAGGGCTATCCAGAACACTTTACCTTATCTTTTTATAATCAATACAACCCGAGGTAGGAGCACCGGAAAATCCCGTTTTTATTCACGGCGTATAGAACGTACAAGGTACGGCTGCTGCCGTATGCATACCGATAAGTGAAATAAGGGCTCGTGAGGAGACACATCGACAGTAGTGTTTTCCCTCGCTCTATTTGCAGCTAAATGAATGAGTAGTAGTGGTATAGTACGCCCTCCGGCCCTCCGCCACGAACCATACGGGAGTATACGTAAAATGAATGCTAGCTTGTGTGTGTGTGTGTGTGTGTGTGTGTGTGTGATGCAGCAACAGTAGCTTCCCCCCCGTGTCGCCGCTGCTTGTACTGTGACAGCAAAGTGCCAGCTACAGGTGGGGACACCGAGCCACGCAGGCGCGGCAGGCTGAGTAGCGCCTTGGGGACAGGTGTGGTGTGTGGCGTGGCGTAGTGTGGCCGCGGGCGCGCCTCGCAAAACAAGCCGTAAATCAGCGTCGCCCGCCTGGCCTTGAACAAGGTCGCACCGTTACCGAGAAGCGAACGCGGCCGGCCGCCAACACACCGTGGCTCCAGCTCCAGGCGCCGCGGCGTAGTGCGGCCAGGTGTCTCTGTATGTGTCCCACGTACTCTTGTATCTTCGTACTGTCCAATCCTAGGTCTGCACTTTCCATCAGCCAATGGCCGGTGTTTGCGGCATCTACTGCCAGCTGGATTACTGGTCTTCGTCTCTTCACCAGGCTTAGGGGCGTCTAATGAGATCATGGCAAGTGCGATATCCCGATTTCCCAGGAACTTCGCTCAGTGAAAGGGAGTTCAAAATTAGCGAACAGTGTCTCTACTTACCCGTAGATGCTCGACCGTTTCTGAAAAAACTAGGGTGAAAGTTTTCGAGGTACTCTATGTGCCTTCTAGCACATGATGAAATTCAAGTGAAACGATGGCACAATGGCTAGCGTCACAGTTTTCCATTTACCTGCCCATGCCCGTAGAAGACGATTACAAGAATGTTTCCGAATGTATGTTGAAATAACGTTGTCATTATTCGCTTACGAATTGTCTAACTGGTGAATAAATCGCAAAAATACAGGAGTGATAAAATTACATGTAACTGTCTTCGGTTAAATTCCTGTAGTGTATCTTGATTCATTTGATTCATTTGATTCATAATCAACCGCAAGCGCCAGTTTTCGGTAAACTGATCCGTTATGTGTGGCTTGCGACGAGATTACTGTCAATGCGTGAAATCTTCAGCAGTGGTAACGACATTTGTGTCTCAAGTTACATTCGTACGAAGAAGTGTCACTGTGGTAAATTTACCTTCGCGCGTTGCTTGTGGTCTTCGGGATTTCTATGTTCCGAATGTTTCTAGAGGATATCATACATAGGAATGCACTAAATTTTCCTGAAAAATAAACGTAAGAATATAATGTAAGAACTGATGGAAGAATGAGTTGGAGTACGAGAATTTAAGGAGACTGTAGCCATTGAAAACTCACCACACACAAATATTTTACATTGTAGCGTATGACCTACTGTGAAACCGAGTTGCAATTTTACGGTTAATATATCGAACGCTCTCGTATCCCTTAATTTGATAAACATCTGTGTAGTAACCTTCTACGAGCATAGGTAGATAAACTAAATAAAATTTAAAAACCGGGTGTTCGAACACGGGGCGCGACGCTAGCCACTGTGCCACCGCTTCGATTAACGCCCCCAGTGCTAAAACGCATATAAATTACGGCGAAAACTTCGACCGTCGTTTCTCAGAAACGGTGGAGTATCTACGGATAAGCTCAAGTGCATGTTTCCTTGTTTTGACTCTTCTTCACTGAGCGTACTTACTACAAAATTGGGTAATGGCACTTGAGTGCTCTTCAGGTAAGAATATACGAAGAACCGACAATACAATGTAAGAACATAATTAAATACTAATAACTTTAACAGTTTTACACTGACTACGCAAATTGCTGCCGTATGCATACCGATAAGTGAAATAAGGGCTCGTGAGGAGACACAACGACAGTAGTTTTTCCAGAAATACAAGAATATCTGTTTCGTTACTTTGTTCTTATCTGTTCGGTGGAGCTATCGTAGGATGTTTAACGTTGGTTTTTACAGTGCTTTGGATTTTTCAGCATCGACAGTATGGTCGTACGAAATATCAGGCGAAATTTATGACTGAACTGTGGATTTCTTGGTAGGGAAAATGCAATATTCTGTCTCGGACGGAGATCCATCGATACATGAACTGACAAGTACGTTGGGTCCCTTGCTGTCCAATATCTATATTAATTTGTAACCTCAGTTTTGTAAACGTTGCAGCTACTTATAATGAAGTACGGTCTGAAAATAAATATTTTTTTCATATCTTGAAAACATTCGAACGTGGTGCAAACACGGGTAATTTAGTTTAAATATCCTCAAACGTGAAACTTTGCATGTCACGATAAGAAAAAGCGCAGTATCCAATGACTAAAATATCAGTGAGTCATAATTTCTGCGTCAATCAAATCGCACAAATATTGAAGTATCAACTTATGGGAATATGAAATAAATTAATCATACAGGCTCAGTCGTAGGTAAACCATGCGACAGACTTTGGTTCATTGGTAGAATATTATGGACATGAAATCAGTATACAAAGGATGTTACTTACAGAGTGTGTTAACAACAAACAGACATATGATGACTGGTTTGCTTCACCAATGGCATAGCGTCTCGGGGATCTTGAAGAAACTGAACTGGAAAGCATTTACGAAAGGTACACACAATATAGTGAAAGACTGACTACAAAGTTTCAGGAATCGGCTTTGAATAATGGCTACGAATAGACTACAACCTGCTCCGTATCGCTTCCGCAGCGATCGATAAAGCAAGCCTAGATTCATATAGCCCGCACCGAGGTGTTTAAGCAATCACTCTTACCGCGATCCATACCAGAATTGAAAGGGATAAAACCCCAGTAACTGGTTCAATGCATTTCACAGTGCTTTCCGAAGTAAGTAAGTATGTATGTATGTATATGAACGTAGACGTAGGTATTTTGTCAGTTTGTGAAGATACAATGAAATTCAAATCGCGATATCTAAAAAATTTTTGTTTACTTAAACAGTATCGAGAGAAAATCGACAGAGTAAAATGATCGGTCTTGTACAAAAGATTAGTGTTAAGGAAACCTTTATAACTATGTCAATAATGACAAGTGTAATGCCTGTCAAATTTTCATTGGACGGAGAGGGTATTTTACGAAAAAACTATAGAAATGGATGTAAGTTATAAATGTACTTACTGTAACATTCTAAGGGTATCAGAAAATGTAATTCAGTTAAACCAAATGAAATCTCAAAGGTTGGGAAACCACTATGGGTTTCCGATCGCCAGCTTTTCGATGACCTTGGTGCGAGCACCGCAAGGGTGGAAAGAACGGAATACCAGGCAGTTGCAGTCCAGCCTCGACAATGCGCGTACCGTGACGTGCAATGTCTGAGGATGTGTCCTTAAGCAATTACAATTCGGAGTGAAAGTGCTTATTGGAGGTGGTTTATAGTTCCTGAACTCTTCTCCAGTTTATTTCGTGTCGGATAGCAAGAATATCCAACTACTTTTATATGATGGAATATGGATCCGATGATACAGCAAGTTAATATGGCTACCGCAAGTGGTTGGTAGTTATTAATTAATTCTATCACTGGAGACTTGAAGAGCCCATCCAAATTTTAGTAAAGCAAGCAGCATCTTCAGCACCAATACCACTGCAACGAACCCGGCAACTCATTTTCGTATTAACAGTATATAGCAGTTTATTAGAATGTTAGTCAGCCCCATGGTTTGTCAACTTTCTGATATAGTTTTGTTAAAATAATCTGTTAGCACGATTGTCCAACAGTTATACTGATCCAAAGCTCCCTATCCATTTTGTTAAATATAAATTTTATGTCACTCCGTGTCATCGAAAGATCATAGACGACATTCTTCCAGTGTCATATAAAAGCAAGTTCCAATAATAATTTTTTACTTTCAAATTGAAGAGAGGAAATGTGGTCGCTTTGATATGTCATTGTAAAGTTCAATTTAATGAGATTTCTTACCTTCCAATTTGCTTTACCAGAGAATTAACTTCACATAATTATTCAAAGCAAAGATGGCAGCCATTAAGCCATATAAGAATAACTCAGTCTGCTTCCATCTTGTTTAGAAGTAAAATTGTTGCCACGAAAGTTGTTAAAGTAAATTTACTTCTGGCACTTTTAAATAAAAGCTGAAATTCAGTATTGAAATTGCTCCTTCAGAACTGGCGACCAAAACAATTTTTGTAGACATAGCTTTCTTTCAGTGGATCATCGTAATGTAGGACTAATAGCTGCAAGCTGGTTGCTGCAAGAGTGCGAATAGAACCAAAACCAGAAAGTCCATACAAAGTTTTGTGTGTGTAATAACTTGTGATGAGTACCAATCCTGAAAATTTAACACCATTATCTACACCTCGCTTTGGAGAGAACATGTATAGGTGCCTTGCTAATAATAGTATTCTGTTAGGAAACACGCGTCAGAATTTGTGTTAGTGGTTGTTGTTCATGTTAGTAATGAACAGTGTAATGTTGTGCAGTTTTAATGAAAATGCTCTACTGAGCGAACTGAAAGAGCTCTATGGCAGACCGCACTGCAACTACTGCGTGTAAACTACCCTATACCTGTCCCCAGGGTAATGGACTTGAGAGTCAGTAAGAGATTACGGTATGGATTCAGAAATAAAAATTCCCTCGGCATTTACTCACCAAACGTGGTGGAACTTGAACACCAATATGACTAACAATCATTCTTATCAAGGACTTGGCATCACGGCTTAAAACCTGTGGCTGCCTCTGGTATACTGGGTCAAACCAGTGAACCTGAGTGATCTTCGAGTCAACAGCAGGTAGGTCTGACCAACCGCTAACTGCAGCTTCTACGGGTTTCAGATTCGACCGCGTTGCTCACATTATGTATTAAAATGCTGAGTGATTAGTTAAGAGGCGCCTCATCCACGTCCCCATTGGCTTTGTCCAGCAGTCTGATGACCCTGGCAGTCGCTTAGTACATTCCTCAATAAGTTAATTATTTAATGATGGTCGCAACCACGAAGATTGTGGGGGGGGGGGGGGGGTTAGGTTTTCTTAAGTCCAGACCCAGTGGCGAAGCGGATTAACGAGGAAGTGCAGTCGTTTTTTACTGATAACTTCAGAGTATATTTCTTGCTAGTTTCACTATAATTTGACTGTTACCACAACGCTGTTTCATAACTGATAATGTGCCACACACCACAGTGATACAATCGAATGTCTGTACTTAGTATTGCAGCTATGTGTGTAGTTTACAACCTCCAAGCTCCAATAGGAGCAGAGACACAGTCAAAAAAGTTTATTCTGGCGTCTGGAATATAAGCTACCCTACAGGGCAGGCATGTTATGTGGGAACAGTACAGGCCTACCAACGCAACCAGCTTTACACGGCAGCATACATGTCAGGCACAAAAAATGGCAGGTTGAGATGGATAGAGGAGGGGATGCACAGAGTGAAGGGGAGGGGGAAATGGAGGCGACTGTGAGGAGGCGGCGTGTTCACTGTACATGTTGAATGCATATACAAGTGAAGCTGTGGAGAAAATGCCAGTAATCTATATTCCCTAAGGCTTACACTTCATTTTTATGTATTACATGCTTATAAAGTAATGTGTTGATTTGTATTGCTAGACATGCACTCTTTGTTTTATGTATTTTTGGTTTAATAATTATTTTTTCCATTTTACTGTCCTGCATATACTGGAAAATTTTATAGTACCTTCTGCTACATGTCTTTTCCACGGATTTAAATTCATTAATTCGATGGATTTTACCTATGTAGTTACCAACTTTGCTGACTTTTGTAGGCGTGTTATGATTTTTTCGGTTGAAATCCTAAAAGCTGTTCTATTGGCTATTCCCCTTAGAAGATTCATTTCAGTAATTTGTTAGATCGTGAAAATAGCGCAAAATCATTCGCACAAAGTTAGTTTACGTTGTATGTATGTATGTATGTATGTATGTATGTATTTATTTTGCCGGAGACGTAGAAACGACGGAGAGGCTTCGTCCCCGCCGTAACCCTCAGTGGCTCACAACCCCGCAACAGGCTACAGCAAACCAGTCATCCCACCGTCGCCCACACCGAACCTAGGGTTATTGTGCGGTTTGGCGCACTGTGCTCGAGTCTTCCACAGTGATAGTCGTCGCCTCGCACCTTACCTAGCTGTGAGGGAACGCTGGTCATTGTATGTAGTTATATGGACACGGGCAAGATTAAAGAATTAGTACATGTTATTTGATTGCTGTTAACCACAGAGTTTCAGACTGGACATCATTGAAGTTAAGTACTCAAGCGGTTCCTGTAATATAGTGGATTTTAACCGTGTGTGCATTTTGTGTTTTAGTGAAAGGAAACCGGCCACCCACTTGTACCACCGCCCCCTCCTCATCCAGCCAGGAACCACGAAACGGTACAAGAGGGCACAGCCACAACGTGAATAAAGTGTCAAAAGTTTAGTGCGTATAGAATTCGTTTTATATACACAGCACAGACAGCTGTAGCAGGGAAAAGAGAACCAACCAAAAAATTTTCATGCGCCAACACAAAACAGGTAGAAAAGTTGGAAACAGGCGGCCTCGTCTTCATTCCGCCTTCCTCACCAAAACTTTGGCCTGCGAACATAGTCGTGCTTTTTTGTACTGAAAGAAAGTAACAGACAATGCCAGTGGCAGAGTAAGATAGAGGTGGGTGAGCGGAAGTGGCAGCGAAAGAGAAAGAGATGAAGCGACAGCAGTGGTAACAGAAGGCAGAGAAGACAGTGGAAACAAAAAATACGGGTGAGTGTAGACCATGGCTTTTGGAGGAGCGGAGGGGGTGTCTGGACCCTCCCAAGTGACGAATTTTAATATGTAGGAGAGGGCGCACGTTGGACCAAAATTTGAAGCACCTGGGTATAGGGGAAAAAGTAAGCTGGAACCGGCTCACCCGCTCCCAAGAACTTTTGACCTGCCAAGGTATAGGGGTGACAGTAACAGTGGGAAACGAAGACAAAAAGGGACAGTGTAAGACAGGAGACAGTTGCAATGGGATATGCTGTAAATCAATGGGAGAAAAAGGAAAATAGTCTGTGCGAGAGAGATACAGACAGTGGCCGTGAGATTAAGATGCTGGGTATGAAGGTTGACTACAAAGATACTTGGTAGAAGATTTAAAATGTTCTGTGTTGCAACAGCGCAAATATGTTCGCATGCCAAAATTTTTTTGAGGAAGCCGGAATGAATATTTCTCTAAAGAGAATATATGCGCTTTTTGTGCTCCGACAGGAACCCTCTGGTAACTTGGGTTTGCGTTGTAGCAAGGGTGTCACTGTGCGAAAGACTTCTCCCTTAAGGCCCTGGAACCTTGAAACGACATTCGCTCAATTTACCACGTCTAGGCATCGAAAGTCACTTCCAATTTGCATTCAGTTTCACCCTGTCTCTACGTAATTAAAGTGGACGTCAGCCAAGGCATATGATGTAAAAATGAGATGATGAGATACGCTACGCAGTGGTAATACGAGGGGTCTCTTCGAATGATACTCGTTTGGTCCCCTGCAAACTCATAACGCCAGCCCGGCAGTGTGCGCTAATCATGTACGCCGAGTAACACAAAGCTGCGCAAAACAGCGACCGCAGGCGACTGGGATAATTGCGCGTCGGACCGCTGATCGACGCAAATCACTCGGGAATCGGCCTTGTCTTTCATTAGTCAGGTCGCAAATAAACAAAACAAACATGTGAATACGTCCGTTGTCAGGTGGACGCATCAACAGCAGTTAGTCACTTGAAGGTAGGTACAGAAGTAATGTATGTAGTATATGGCACATAGAGCAAATTGCGACGTATAGTACAGTACATTAAGAAACACCAAACATACGAATGTACTAACGGATTAGTGTAACATTTAAAATAACTACAACGCTAGCAATTCTAAAACCAAGGAAAACTAGCAATGACCCACTAAGCAATCGTCCCATCGGACTGCCCAGTACATGTTACAAACCATTACAAAGGTAAATTTACAACGGAGTAAGACCAATCTTGACGAAAATTTAACATCTGAGCTTGCTGGGTTCGGATCAAATCGAAGTAGACGCAGACAGGATTTCGCTTGACAATGATTTACTGAAAGAAGCTTGTGTCAAGAGGCCAAGAAACTCAGTTACCTTTTATTTATTTAATTGCAGCCACCAATATTTTATGGCTAGATGGACTGCTGGTCAAAATGACCCATAAGCATACCAAACATATCTCCCTTGTTTTACAAACTATCATTTTCAAAATATATCACTTTCACTCCCTCTCTGAGTCAATTGTAACTAACTGCGTTATGCCCAGTTTCATATTTAAAACACATTAAAATTTATTAATGGCTTTTGCTCCGAGCGTCACTGGCGTCAGTATGATCGCAATTGTTTGTTTGTTTCTTGAATTTAACATTATGAAAATAGAATGACTACTGTTGAGTTGAATAGGTATTAATTAGATGAAACACCTGAAACAATGAAAGTAATATTTTCTGCATATCTTGCATCCACCATCAGCGTTTCTTGCCTCAGCTTTTGTGTTTTGGCATGTTAGTGTTTTGCCTCAGCGTTTCGTCGAATTACATTATTAATAGGAAACATTTGAATATCCCTAAAATAGAAGTAATTTTGAATGAAGAGGAGGAATTAAGTAAAACACAATCTGATGACGCTGGGATTAGTGCTATTATTCATGAAGGCAGTGAACTAGGAGATTCTGATGACGATTAAGATGATCATGAAGATGATTTAGAGATTTTTGTTCATAAAGCTGGTGACAATTCAAGTCAGTGTTTTCAAGCAAGTATTTCAATACCATCTGTTTACAAGAACAGTAATAATAATAATAATAATAATAATAATAATACGGAAGTAGTATGTAAGTAAACACGTAAAACAGTGTTTTCAGGTTCACAAAAGGAAAAGGAAGACGGAGAAAAGGAATCATGTCAGATTATAGGGACGCAGCCATTGCGGAACATACTGAAGACGCCCGGATTCAACGCGACATAATTTAAGAAATGTAAATACTGAGCAGTTAGCATCTGAATTATTTATCAAGTCCAGAATTTTCAGTATATTTTGAAGTGGACCACCAAAGAAGGTATGGTGAAGATCTTGAGAAGAATTTGCGAGTTTTCTTCGGCGCCTTATACTTGGACGAATGTACAAAATGCCACATTGAAGGTATAGTGCATTTATGGAGCGAAGAGCATAGCAGACATATTTTCAGTAGTTAGTCTGCCAAGCACTTAAATGTGAATTGCAGAGTAATCATGTAGATGTAGATATGGCTAGGATCCGCTTTACAGAGATCACGCTGTATTACGATCGATCATGCACAGCAGCGCCGACAGAACAATAGCCCTGACAAATTCTTATCAGGGATATTTTTGAAACATTGGTCAAAAATTGGATGATATATACCAAACGTATACTACAGTTGAGTAACAACTGGTAACTTTTAGCTGTAGGTGTCCGTTTCGCCAGTGTATCTCCTCAAAACCAGAAGGAATGGGATCACGATACGGGCTGCATGTGAAGGGACAACAACAACAACAACAACAACAACAACATAATTATCGTCACAAACCTTTAGATGCACAGAAGGGATGCCGAAACCAGCAAAGAGAAATAAGTAAGGATAAAAGAGTAGTGTTGAAATTTACAAAATTTATCCAGGAATTGTAAAAATTTAAAACCACAAGTTTTCTGTTGGCAACGGAATCAGAACTATTACAGATGACTCGGCTTGGAACAATTAGAGAAAATCGTCGTGAACAACCTTCAGAATTTTTCGTACGAATGGAAGAACTGCAGCTACAATAGTGCTCTACTACCCAAAAAGGTTAAGAGTGGCACTGCTGCGTACTACGCATTTGAAAGATGGAAGCAAGTAAGGGTGAAGCATTAAAACCTATCATAAACCTTGATTATATTGCTACTAAGTGAGGTGTAGAAACAATTGATAAATTAGTCGACCGAAGTACAGAAGTATGTCAAGAGGTCTTTCACAGTTCGGCTGGACTGAAATCCTGAATGGAAGAAAGAAACCGACTACAAAAGAAAGTAATTTCTTCTTTAATAGGGGAACATCTCCAGTAGGGAAAAAAAAAGAAAACAGTTGGCGCAGCAAAGTCCCTCCTCTTTCAGTACATGTATGAAGAGGGCAAAAACGTGGACGGCACTCCTATGCGTATGTTCTGTGGATAGAAAACATCAAGGAAGTGCAGAAGCTATTTTTCTTTTTTGTCTGCAAACACTGAGTTGCTTTGTTTGAAGTGAAATGTTATGTAAGGTAAAGGATGGAACGAACATTTAAAAGTGTTTGTACATGTAATTTTCCTGCTTTCAATTAAGTAATTTACGTTTTTGTGTCAGTCAATTAAAATTAATTAAACACTGCCAATATATCCCGTATAAATTACTTGGGTCGTTACGACACTGTACTACACGGCGAAAGAAAATAGATGGATCCTCTTAGGAGGCTTAAGCTGAAACGAACCATACGCTATGATAAGCTGAATGATCTGATGTTGACTACGCTTAAACGCTCATCGAGAGTAACTACAGTAAAATATTCAACTAAATAACGCGAAGAAGAAAACTGACTGCCCCAAGGAACAAGGTAATATCTCCATTTGCCGGCCGGGGTTGCCGTGCGGTTCTAGCCGCTGCAGTCTGGAACCGCGTGACTGCTACGGTCGCAGGTTCGAATCCTGCCTCGGGCATGGATGTGGGTGATGTCCTTAGGTTTAAGTAGTTCTAAGGCTAGGGGACTGATGACCTCAGAAGTTAAGTCCCATAGCGCTCAGAGCCATTTGAGCCAATATCTCCTTTTGTTTAGTTTACCTTCAAGCGGTATGGCGGGAACAACATCCCAGAAACATGCCACTTCGCCAGGATGAAAAAGAGGCGGAGAAATCGTACCAAGTATGTAGAGAAAGGAAGTGTCGGTGGGATGGTAAATACTATCCATGCCTTCAGAGGCGAACTATCTGTTCCGTGAACCAGTTATTCGCTGAGATATGCTCAGGCACGCAGAAGTTGTCCGGTATGTCCACGAAGCCTGCAAATGCAAGAATACGTTGTGGATGTGGCCTATTGAGTATATTTTCTTAATTTTGGCACAAAGTTACTATGTGTTGTTTCCATTTTTAGTTACCTGAATGCCTGATACACATTCGATTGCGTAGGCAAACCAGCTCCAGATGGATGCTTCCGGATGTCAATGAATCGTACTAATTATCTGAAGACTATGTTAGTCGGTGCTGATTTTGAAAAGTACTGTTCGTCTAACTTCCAGTACAGATCGCACTGCGTCTGCCATATTTCAAAATATTACCGGTTTCGATCCGAGCCGTCATCGAACACTGGTAAAATGAAAAACTTATCAGACAAGATTTTAACGGTAGTGAAGTAAACGTAATAAGACTGATGGCAACAGCGTACCATTCTGGAATGTTGTTCTGATATTTTGATGAACATCAATGTCACTGTAAACAGTGTTAGGCCTATAATGAGCAAGTACGAAGGAAGGAAAGGAAGTTTACAGTCGAAGCTCAGATTAGAGAAGAAAATTGGTCGTGCCTTTCTGAAGAATCATCCTGTTATTTGCCTTAAGCGATATATGGAAACCACGAAAAGCCTAAATCTGGATGGCTGAAATGGACTTCGAACCGTCGTTCTCCTGAATGCGAGTCCACTGCGCCACTTCGCTCCGTGCCAGTACTAAAGACAGGTCGTGAACGTCGTATTTTATGTAGATGTACCTGTGGACGCAGGAAAAACTGCTAACGAATGGAAGTGAATACAACAGGCAACAGCGACAACAGGCAATAATTTATTTACAGGTAGTTCCTCATAACACGACTGCAGGCTGTAACACCAGGTGCAAAGAGCGTAGTTCACACGACACAGCGAAACTACGTAGATCACTGCACACCAGACTCAAAGAACATCGCAGAATCTGGAAGCTGCAGAAAACGGACTACCCTTGCACAGACTGGAAACCAGAAAACCAGTACGTTATCACTGTAGAGATACTGGACTCTTAGACACAAAGAACGTTAACACATATTGCACGAATACTAATAATCAAGAGACACAATATGAACTATCCTAAACAGCTACTGAAAGAACTGATTTCCGTTACTCTCCACTCTGTGATACGGACAGAATGGCTGGCAGAAACTTTTCGATTGCCCAATCCTCTTAGTTAAACTGCGGTCCAATATAACTATGCGCCAGTTATTATTATTATTATTATTATTATTATTATTATTTCTTTACTTTCTCAGACGTTAAGTCTGGTTGAGAATGGAAAGTGACGCGGACCTTGATCAAGCGTCACTTCCTATTAACTGTACGGTATGTGTTATATTGCATTTAGGAACTTTCGGGTGATTGAACATGTATCAATAATTACGGATTTCTGTAATTGTATATATGTGTTTGGATGTAGCTGTATTGCATTGATGTACTGGTGGATATTGTGTGGTATGACTCCTGTAGTTGATACTATAATTGGTATGATGTCAACTTTATCCTGATGCCACATGTCTTTGACTTCCTCAGCCAGTTGGATGTATTTTTCAATTTTTCCTCCTGTTTTCTTTTGTATATTTGTTGTATTGGGTATGGATATTTCGATTAGTTGTGTTAATTTCTTCTTTTTATTGGTGAGTATGATGTCAGGTTTGTTATGTGGCGTTGTTTTATCTGTTATAATGGTTCTGTTCCAGTATAATTTGTATTCATCATTCTCCAGTACATTTTGTGGTGCATACTTGTATGTAGGAACTTGTTGTTTTAAAAGTTTATGTTGTAAGGCAAGCTGTTGATGTATTATTTTTGCGACATTGTCATGTCTTCTGGGGTATTCTGTATTTGCTAGTATTGTACATCCGCTTGTGATGTGATCTACTGTTTCTATTTGTTGTTTACAAAGTCTGCATTTATCTGTTGTGGTATTGGGATCTTTAATAATATGCTTGCTGTAATACCTGGTGTTTATTGTTTGATCCTGTATTGCAATCATGAATCCTTCTGTCTCACTGTATATATTGCCTTTTCTTAGCCATGTGTTGGATGCGTCTTGATCGATGTGTGGCTGTGTTAGATGATACGGGTGCTTGCCATGAAGTGTTTTCTTTTTCCAATTTACTTTCTTCGTATCTGTTGATGTTATGTGGTCTAAAGGGTTGTAGAGGTGGTTATGAAATTGTAGTGGTGTAGCCGATGTATTTATATGAGTGATTGCTTTGTGTATTTTGCTAGTTTCTGCTCGTTCTATAAATAATTTTCTTAAATTGTCTACCTGTCCATAATGTAGGTTTTTTATATCGATAAATCCCCTTCCTCCTTCCTTTCTGCTTAATGTGAATCTTTCTGTTGCTGAATGTATGTGATGTATTCTATATTTATGGCATTGTGATCGTGTAAGTGTATTGAGTGCTTCTAGGTCTGTGTTACTCCATTTCACTACTCCAAATGAGTAGGTCAACATTGGTACGGCATAAGTATTTATAGCTTTGGTCTTGTTTCTTGCTGTCAATTCTGTTTTCAGTATTTTTGTTAGTCTTTGTCTATATTTTTCTTTTAGTTCTTCTTTAATATTTGTATTATCTATTCCTATTTTTTGTCTGTATCCTAGATATTTATAGGCATCCGTTTTTTCCATCGCTTCTATTCAGTCGCTGTGGTTATCCAATATGTAATCTTCTTGTTTAGTGTGTTTTCCCTTGACTATGCTATTTTTCTTACATTTGTCTGTTCCAAAAGCCATACTTATATCATTGCTGAATACTTCTGTTATCTTTAGTAATTGGTTGAGTTGTTGATTGGTTGCTGCCAGTAGTTTTAGATCATCCATGTATAGCAAATGTGTGATTTTGTGTGGGTATGTTCCAGTAATATTGTATCCATAATTTGTATTATTTAGCATGTTGGATAGTGGGTTCAGAGCAAGGCAGAACCAGAAAGGACTTAATGAGTCTCCTTGGTATATTCCACGCTTAATCTGTATTGGCTGTGATGTGATATTATTTGAATTTGTTTGGATATTAAGTGTGGTTTTCCAATTTTTCATTACTAGGTTTAGGAACTGTATCAATTTAGGATCTACTTTGTGTATTTCCAATATTTGTAGTAACCATGAGTGGGGTACACTATCAAAAGCTTTTTGGTAATCAATGTATGCGTAGTGTAGTGACCTTTGTTTAGTTTTAGCTTGATATGTCACCTCTGCATCTATTATCAGTTGCTCTTTACATCCTCGTGCTCCTTTGCAACAGCCTTTTTGTTCTTCATTTATAATTTTGTTCTGTGTTGTATGTGTCATTAATTTCTGTTTAATGATTGAAGTTAATATTTTGTATATTGTTGGTAGGCATGTTATGGGGCGATATTTAGCTGGGTTCGCTGTGTCTGCTTGATCTTTAGGTTTCAGATAAGTTATTCCATGTGGAAGTGTATCAGGGAATGTGTATGGGTCTGCAATGTAACTGTTAAATAATTTAGTTAGATGTGAATGTGTTGAGGTGAACTTCTTTAACCAGAAATTTGCTATTTTATCATTTCCAGCGGCTTTCCAATTGTGAGTAGAATTAATTGCTTGGGTGACTTCATGTTGCAAAATTATCACTTCAGGCATTTGTGGTATCATCTTGTATGTGTCTGTTTCTGCTTGTATCCACCGTGCATGCCTGTTATGCTGTACCGGGTTAGACCATATGCTGCTCCAGAAGTGTTCCGTGTCTGTTATGTTTGGTGGATTGCTTATTTTAATGTGTGTGTTATCTATTGTCTGGTAAAATTTCTTTTGGTTTGTGTTGAATGTTTGGTTTTGTTTCCTTCTATTTTCACTTTTTTTGTATCTTCTGAGTCGTTTGGCTAATGCTTGTAATTTCTGCTTCTTTTCGTCTAATTGCTCTGTCGCTTCTTGTTGTGAGATTTTACCTAACCTTTTTCGTTTTTTTTCCGAGATTTCATTTCTTATAAATTGTGTTAGCTGTCCGATGTCTTTTCTCAGTTTTTCTATTCTGATCTGTAGCCTGTGTTGCCATGCTGGTTTTGTGGGTTTCTTCTGTGTGTTGGTTGGTTCTGATCTCTGTCTAGTGTGTATATTTAGTGTAGTGAGTGCTCTTATATAAACCAGTAGTTGTAACTCTTCCGTAGTTGTGTTTTCATTTATTTTGTTGTGTATGATTGTGTTGATAGTTTTTATTGTTGTTTCGACTTGTGGGTTATTTGGTGGTCTATGCAAGAATGGTCTTATGTCTGTATTTGTGTCTTTGTATTCTATATATGTCAGCTGAAATTTTTCTTCTATATCTAACATGTTATTATTATTATTATTCTGTTTTTAATGTTAATATTAGCATTTAATTTTATGGTAGTTGTACATCCTCTGACCCAATGCTTATGTCTGTATCACTATGCCCAATAACATCTGTGTCAGAAACACTAGACGATAGCCCAAAACGTAAATATTGAAAATAAATTTTAAAAAGTCAGGGAAACCGTGATAGTGTTTTTCTTAGTATTGTCTCTGTTTTGCGAAGCATCAACGTTGAAAACATCGTGAAGTCAACAGAAATTGTTAATATATAATACCTAAAACAGTAGAGATGAGAAATTACTGATCAGCTACCTGTAGTAATTCTAGTCATCTGTATTCTGCTTTTAGGAGTGGATTTCACTTATGTATAAAACACATAGTGATATGTTACGTTGTATTTTCCAGCGTTCGCTTTAATGCTTCGTGGAGTAACGTGCGATCTTTATTGAGGGAAATAGGTGGCAAAACACGGAGATTTTTTTTATTCCACGATTAGAGGCTCTCATTGCAATACGCGCGAGCTTCACACAAAACTGAACTATCCAAACCAGCAGTCATGTGCAGTTCTAAAAGCCTCATAGTTTATTAATTATGACACGTGTCTCATGTATCCTCTTAGGTGATTGGTGTGCAGTTCTGTTTGTTGTAAACGAGAAAGCCGCCTCACATTACCTTCTGAATTCCTCACAGGCACCAACAAAGGCCGCAGCGCTGCAGTAGAGTTTCTTACCTAAAATAAAAAGAAAATCTATCAGTTATGCATGTATTGCGTTCACAACTCTCAACTATTATTACAAAGACGTCAAGAAAGTACAAGTGATATAGAATGCCCCGACCAAGTGAACATGCAACAGAAGAGTAAACTCATTTTAATCACTGATTCTTGCAGATTACTTCAGTGCCTTTGCGGACCACATTTGGTTCTACTGTTAGCGTTATACGTTGAAGCACCTAAACAATACACATCAGATAAATATAGAGCACCATATGTTCACTATTCAGTCTTATGAAGAACCCTTTTCCAGTTGGCCTAAATTGCTTATGTCGTCCAAAACTCTATCGTTAGAAACTAGGATCTTGTTCGAAGTGGCAGATTGACCGTGGCACTGTAAGCTGCGATTCTGATAATCTTTTGTACCATTTTTAATACATACTTGGATATGTCCGGCACACAGCCCGGCCGCCGCCCGCCCATTGCCATCTCCCTGTTGTTACGTGATGAGTTTGTGGGGCGCTCAACTGCGCGGCCATCAACGCTGGTACAAAGTCCCAATTTTTTTTATATACATTCCTATCTAGCCACTATCACGAGTGGTGGTGGTGGTGGTGGTGGTGATGAAATGAAGAGGACAACCAAGCACCCAGTCCCCGGGCAGAGAAATTCTTACGTGGAGACCATGTCAGCCTGTTCCTGATTGGTATATAGGGCCATCGTCTCCCAGAGCTACACGACACGACGCGACGCGACACACATCCATGACAATGTTACTCGCCGCCCTCATGAACATTATGGGCCTCTTGAGGTGGAGTAAGTCACTGTTACCGACAATATTCCCACTAACTTCGCATATTTCCGGGTGTGCTTTCCATCAGTCGGTGTACCTCCCTCGGAACACATTTTCTTCTTCCGACAGGGGCCATTTCCTGCAGTCTGCTCCACTTCGCAAAATCACCGTGTATAGAGAATCTATACAGAGAAAAATCTTGAGAAAAATATTAAAATAGAAGAGGAAGTAGATGAAGACGAGATATATACAACAATACGTGAAAAAATTTACGCAAGATTGAAAACTTTCAGTGGAAAAGAAGTCCCTGGAGAAGACTACATTCCCTCAGAATCAGTGAGATCCGTGGGAGAGCCACTAATGGCAAAATTATTTCAACTGGTGTGCGGGATGTACGAGACACGCGAAATACTCTTAGACTTTAAGAAGGCCGTAGTAATTCCAATTCCAAAGAAGGTAGGTGATGATGTGTAGTATCTCATGGTTGCAAAATACTAACATGAATGTTTAAAAGGAATGGAAACGCGCAAGGCAATACCGACTCTACGAATTATCTTGTAAGATTGTTTTCTTTTTATTTATCTTAGGGATTGATAATCCATGAAGTCAGATCGCATATGAAATCGTCTGACTGCCGTCTTCATATCTACACTCCTGGAAATTGAAATAAGAACACCGTGAATTCATTGTCCCAGGAAGGGGAAACTTTATTGACACATTCCTGGGGTCAGATACATCACATGATCACACTGACAGAACCACAGGCACATAGACACAGGCAACGGAGCATGCACAATGTCGGCACTAGTACAGTGTATATCCACCTTTCTCAGCAATGCAGGTTGCTATTCTGCCATGGAGACGATCGTAGAGATGCTGGATGTAGTCCTGTGGAACGGCTTGCCATGCCATTTCCACCTGGCGCCTCAGTTGGACCAGCGTTCGTGCTGGACGTGCAGACCGCGTGAGACGACGCTTCATCCAGTCCCAAACATGCTCAATGGGGGACAGATCCGGAGATCTTGCTGGCCAGGGTAGTTGACTTACACCTTCTAGAGCACGTTGGGTGGCACGGGATACATGCGGACGTGCATTGTCCTGTTGGAACAGCAAGTTCCCTTGCCGGTCTAGGAATGGTAGAACGATGGGTTCGATGACGGTTTGGATGTACCGTGCACTATTCAGTGTCCCCTCGACGATCACCAGTGGTGTACGGCCAGTGTAGGAGATCGCTCCCCACACCATGATGCCGGGTGTTGGCCCTGTGTGCCTCGGTCGTATGCAGTCCTGATTGTGGCGCTCACCTGCACGGCGCCAAACACGCATACGACCATCATTGGCACCAAGGCAGAAGCGACTCTCATCGCTGAAGACGACACGTCTCCATTCGTCCCTCCATTCACGCCTGTCGCGACACCACTGGAGGCGGGCTGCACGATGTTGGGGCGTGAGCGGAAGACGGCCTAACGGTGTGCGGGACCGTAGCCCAGCTTCATGGATACGGTTGCGAATGGTCCTCGCCGATACCCCAGGAGCAACAGTGTCCCTAATTTGCTGGGAAGTGGCGGTGCGGTCCCCTACGGCACTGCGTAGGATCCTACGGTCTTGGCGTGCATCCGTGCGTCGCTGCGGTCCGGTCCCAGGTCGACGGGCACGTGCACCTTCCGCCGACCACTGGCGACAACATCGATGTACTGTGGAGACCTCACGCCCTACGTGTTGAGCAATTCGGCGGTACGTCCACCCGGCCTCCCGCATGCCCACTATACCCCCTCGCTCAAAGTCCGTCAACTGCACATACGGTTCACGTCCACGCTGTCGCGGCATGCTACCCGCGTTAAAGACTGCGATGGAGCTCCGTATGCCACGGCAAACTGGCTGACACTGACGGCGGCGGTGCACAAATGCTGCGCAGCTAGCGCCATTCGACGGCCAACACCGCGGGTCCTGGTGTGTCCGCTGTGCCGTGCGTGTGATCATTGCTTGTACAGCCCCTCTCGCAGTGTCCGGAGCAAGTATGGTGGGTCTGACAGACCGGTGTCAATGTGTTCTTTTTTCCATTTCCAGGAGTGTAAGAAATGAAACATTGTTTTTATTATGTTAGCAACATACAGAAAGAAATTTGTGTTAAGTTCCTACGGGACAAAACTGTTGAGGTCATCGGTCTCTAGGCTTACACGCTACTTAATCTAACAAACTAACTTACGCTAAAGCCCGTCTCACACGGAGCAAGATTCGCTGTAAGTTTCCTTGCTGGCTCGCGCGACGGCTACCTTGCGGGCTCCGTCGTCTGCTAACGGGCTATCTTGCTGGGAACCTTGCAAGATTTCCAGGATAGGTCCGTTGCTATTTTTCTTGTAAGGTTCCCTGCGTGCTACCTGCGTTGGCCAATCATGAGACGTTTCGTTTGTGACGTCACAAAGCTTGGGCGTGAAGCCTTTGTTGATAGTCACTTTTCTGCTGTTGTGAGGTGCGGTAGGAAATTCTCATAATTATTAAATAATGGCACCGCAGTAGTCCAAGGAAGCGATTGAAGCATTGATATGTACTTATAGGGAAGAACAGTGTCTGTACGTCTTGAAAAGCGCAAACTATTATAATAAACACTTGCGTGCAGAAGCACTGGAAAGAGTTTCAAGTGCCTGTGTCTTGTTCGACCATATACATTCATTCGTATAAAATTTGCAGAGGATGTACGATCTTCTATCCTATAAAATAAAATCGTATGTAACAGTTATTATTGGTATATTTATAAAGTCAAACAGTAACGAAATGATGATACTTTTCAAATTAAAGTAGGTGTTATGCGAACTAACCTCAACACCCTATGAAACATGGAGAGCACACCTTTTCCAGCGTTTCTCCTCTTAATCCAGTTTTTCGTCCATTCTTTGTTTCTTCTTCTCTCATTAACATGCATTTCTGCATCGTTTAGCACCAAAACAGCTAATAACGCCAGTTTGCCCTGAAGCATCCATCTTCGTTCGATACAACATGCAGCCGAACACAACTAGCTGCCCATCTTGCACCGTGGTAGAGCTTCGGCATGGAAGATAGCCGGCTCATTTCCCTGCAAGCCGGCAGGCATGCATGCCATCTCGCAAACTTGCGGCGAAGCTTGCTTCGTGTGAGACGGACTTGAGTGGAAGCCGAGCAACATACAACAGCTTACACAACTGCAAACAATATGTTAACAGCGTAACAGCGTTCTAGAGTATACACACGAATTATTAGGTCGGTGCGTAAGTTGGAAGCGTTTTTGTTTTGCTACGGGTTTATTTCTTGACGGCCACTTGATCCGTAATGGACGAAGAAATGGTGATACCACCATTATGCGACATTCATATGCACTGGGGAATGTTCATAGATCGAGTATGGGTACCGCATGTTCTAAGCCAAAATCACAAAAACCGGCGTTCACAAAAGAATGTTATGCATCTGGTGTAACAGTGACAGTGTGCTGCACTAGAACTGTTGCCAAGGCGTAACCATCATTGCTGACATTTATTGTCAACAACTTAGACGTCTTGAAGACGCAATCCACAAACAACTACCAGGAAGGCTGCGCATAGTGATGCACATCCACTATACTTCCCAGCCACAGTCTGCTAGATTGACGAACACTATACGTAAGTCATACTGCACACACCTTACTCGCCGATCTTGCGCATCCTCAGATTTTCACCTTTTCCGCTCTTTATCGTACAACCTTCGAGAAACTTCCCTTCCAGATGGTTGGTTGGTCTAGAAAGTGAGGGAGGGACCAAACTGATAGGCCATGGGTCCCTCGTTCCGATTAAAATAATTCCACAAGGGTGGGAGTAAAATAATCTAGTCAACACAACTGGAAGAAAGGAGAAAACCACAAGAATGACAGAAGGGCAACGAACACTAAAATGGACAAAATCGGACGAGAAAAATACAGAGAGGCGCAGCAAACATGTAGAAGAGATCAAAATTAGAGAGCAGATTACCATGGCTGGCTGACCATGAGAATAAAAAGGAGAAGCCAGACACACTACATCACATTAAAGCTTCCGCCCTAAAAGCACTAGGGTGGAGGAAACAGAGGGACAAAGGGCATGCCGCTAAAACTTAGATCGAATGATAAAACCCACCCTCATGAATAAAACGTAAAATTAAAGCTGCTGTTGAGGCACTGTCACCCAACACCGAAGGTAGAGTGCTGGGAAAATTAAAAGTACGCCGCAGAGCGGCTAAAAGTGGGCAGTCTAGCAAGAGGTGGACGATCGTCATTTGTGAGCGCACAGCGACACCGCGGTGGGTCCTTGCGACGAAGGAGATAACCGTGCGTTAGCTACGTATGGCCAATGCAGAGCCGGCAGGGGACAACTGATGCCCTGCGAGAGGACCGCATGGAAGTCTTCCACACATTCGTAGTCTCATTAATGACCAGTTTGTTGTGCATACTGTTATGCCATTCCGTCTCCCAAAGCCGAAAAACCCTGAGGCGTAAGTCAGAACGCAGGTCAGTTTCGGAGATGGGCAGCTTGTCAGCAGATTCGTTGCCTGGGATTCCAACGTGTCATGGGGTCCATACAAACACCACTGAATGACGGGACCGTTCCAGGGCCCGAAAGGACCCAACCAAAGTATGGCGAGGGCAGCACTGGTCGACAGCTTGTAGGCTGCTCAAGGAGTCAGTAAACAGGACAAATGACTCGCTACGGCATGAGCGGATGTGCTAAACAGCACGAGATAACGCCGCCAGCTCTGCAGTGAAAACACTGCAACCATCTGGCAAGGTGTGCTGTTGAATATGTCCTCCATGAACATACGCTAAGCCTACGTGGCAATCAGCCATCGAGCCGTCGGTGTAAACCACTTCACTTCATGGCCCCTATACATGTCGAGAATCGAGACTAAGTGATAGCAGAGAGCCGCAGCGTTAACGGAGTCCTTAGGGATGTGCGAAAGGTCGAGACGAATCTGCGGCCTAGGCGTACACCATGGAGATGTACGTGAATGAACCTCGAGGAGAGGTGGTAACGGGAAGGACGCCAGTTCAGACAGAAGGGACCGGAAGCGAACCACAATCGTAAGCCGTAACCTGGGTCGCTGATGCGGGAGATCAACAGCCGTGGTTGGAAAAAAGAGACGGTAATTCGGATGCTCAGGGGAACTACGAACGTGTGCAACGTAACTGGGTAGCAGTTGTGCACGTCGGATCTGCAATGGAGGGACTCCGGCCTCCAAGACACTGGTCACCAGATTCTTTTTAAAAGCTCCCGTTGCTAGGCGAACGCCACAGAGGTGCACTGGGTCGAGTAAACGCAACGCTGAGGGCGCCGCCGAACCGTAAACCAGATTCCCGTAGTCAAGGCGGGATTGAACAAGGGCTCTGTAAACTTACCGGATAAAAATGAGGTCTGAACATGGCTCGATGAGTTCATCGCCTCAGAAGTACGTTATTTCCATAGTCGGGAAAGTTACCCCAGCGTTGGTAGAGTGTTGTAAAGAATTGAGGAGTATATATTACTGATGACTGAGGTCTTGTGTGTTTCTGTTGGGTTAATTGAAGTTATGGAAAAACGCTAGAAACTTGTGTACTAACCCAATAATTATAGAATACACACCATAAAACGTTTCTGGTTATTGTGGGTACCAGTACGGCTTCAGAGTGTTAAAATTTCTTAATATCACAAATCCATACAGGACAGAATTAAAACAGCTTTTCATCGTTCATGCTCAATGCAATTGAAAGATGGTCGTAAAACTGAGAACACAGTAATATAGGGAAGAGGCAGTGAAAAGGAAATATTTGAACAAGTTACTATCTACTAAAGAGAAAGTAGGTGTCGTTTTACCGAAGGTATTATGCTGTTGCAGATTAGTAACTGACACAATCCATTTTGTAACAGAGGTCGTATAGATGACGCTGTGACGCGGCACATGTATGTAGTATGGCAGCTGATGCCCATTAAAACTTATAAATAACGCAACATTCGGCATATACATAGTGTACAAGTGTGTGGCCTGTACTTTTGACGAAATGACGACTGACGGCCACTATGTTTTGACACGTTGCTTGAGTCGAAGACCGCTAAGTGGTGTTAGTAGCTGGCTATGCAAGTTACATGAAATCTGATATTCTAATAACAATTTAAGGAATATGATGTAAATGTAATTAAAATTACATGGTTCATGTCAACACAGCTTTTCTTACAGTCACACCAAAGGTACTTTTAACGATAAGAATTAGGATGCAGCATTTTGCTGACGTTATGTAAGTGATGAAATGTTATGGAATACTTTATAGTACTGATACTTTACAATGGATTGTCGGCCTTAGAGACATCAAAATACTTTTATTTTTAATTTTAGTAAGTGTGTACACAACGCACGAAATTATAGAATACTTACGTTTTCGACATTTGCAGATCTGGAGAAATGCTTTTAACAAAGTGTATTCCAGTAAACAATATGAAATGAGAAAGTAACAGAGACAAAATACAGGCAGCAAGTTATGGAATGCGAAGGACATGAAAGGGAAGCAGTACTTGCGAAGGAAGCCATACAGGGTTGTAACCTCTCCTATTCAATCTGTACATAACAAAGGAAACCAAGGAAAAATTTGGAATGGGCACTGAAGATCAAGGAGCAAATAAAGAATTTGAGGTTTGCTGATATGAGGCGGCCGAGGAATTGGAAGAGCAGCTCAGCGGAATGTATAGTGCCTTGAGAACAGACGAGGTGAACATAAATAAAATCAAAACAAGGGTAAAGGAAATTAGTGTAATTAAATTAGGCGATGCTGCGGGTACTACGAGGGCAGTTCAATAAGTAATGCAACACATTTTTTTTCTGGAACAGGGGTTGTTTTATTCAGCATTGAAATACACCAGGTTGTTCCCCAATCTTTTAGCTACACAACACTATTTTTCAACGTAATCTCCATTCAATGCTACGGCCTTACGCCACCTTGAAATGAGGGCCTGTATGCCTGCACGGTACCATTCCACTGGTCGATGTCGGAGCCAACGTCGTACTGCATCAATAACTTCATCATCCGCGTAGTGCGTCCCACGGATTGCGTCCTTCATTGGGCCAAACATGTGGAAATCCGACGGTGCGAGATCGGGGCTGTAGGGTGCATGAGGAAGAACAGTCCACTGAAGTTTTGTGAGCTCCTCTCGGGTGCGAAGACTTGTGTGAGGTCTTGCGTTGTCATGAAGAAGGAGAAGTTCGTTCTGATTTTTGTGCCTACGAACACGCTGAAGTTGTTTCTTCAATTTCTGAAGAGTAGCACAATACACTTCAGAGTTGATCGTTTGACCATGGGGAAGGACATCGAACAGAATAACCCCTTCAGCGTCCCAGAAGACTGTAACCATGACTTTACCGGCTGAGGGTATGGCTTTAAACTTTTTCTTGGTAGGGGAGTGGGTGTGGCGCCACTCCATTGATTGCCGTTTTGTTTCAGGTTCGAAGTGATGAACCCATGTTTCATCGCCTGTAACAATCTTTGACAAGAAATTGTCACCCTCAGCCACATGACGAGCAAGCAATTCCGCACAGATGGTTCTCCTTTGCTCTTTATGGTGTTCGGTTAGACAACGAGGGACCCAGCGGGAACAAACCTTTGAATATCCCAACTGGTGAACAATTGTGACAGCACTACCAACAGAGATGTCAAGTTGAGCACTGAGTTGTTTGATGGTGATCCGTCGATCATCTCGAACGAGTGTGTTCGCACGCTCCGCCATTGCAGGAGTCACAGCTGTGCACGGCCGGCCCGCACGCGGGAGATCAGACAGTCTTGCTTGACCTTGCGGCGATGATGACACACGCTTTGCCCAACGACTCACCGTGCTTTTGTCCACTGCCAGATCACCGTAGACATTCTGCAAGCGCCTATCAATATCTGAGATGCCCTGGTTTTCCGCCAAAAGAAACTCGATCACTGCCCGTTGTTTGCAACGCACATCCGTTACAGACGCCATTTTAACAGCTCCGTACAGCGCTGCCACCTGTCGGAAGTCAATGAAACTATACGAGACGAAGCGGGAATGTTTGGAAATATTCCACAAGAAATTTCCGGTTTTTTCAACCAAAATTGGCCGAGAAAAAAAATGTGTTGCATTACTTATTGAACTGCCCTCGTACATCAATAAATGAGATACTGAAAGTAGTTCTTGTGTTTCGCTATTTCGGCAGCCGAAGCTTTAGCAGGAAAACTAGCTCTCAAAAATCGGAGTTGGTTTCTATTTATTACATATATTTAAGTGCTACTAAGTCTTTTCTGAAGTCATTGCTTCCTTGTAAAGAAGTGAAACGTGTACCATAAGTGGTTCACACGAGCTAAGAGCACGAGCTTTTGAACTGTGCTAGAGAGGAATGCTTACGGTTATAGGAGTAGATAGAATAACTAATGAACAGGTATAGAAGGGACTTGGGGGGAAGAAGAAATTTATGGCACAACTTAATCGAAAGAGATGAGCGGTTGTTAGGACGCTTCCTGAGCCATCAAGGAATAGCCTACTTTGTAATGGAGGGGAGCTAACTGGAGAGAGGGGGCAAAACACACACACACACACACACACACACACACACACACACAGAGAGAGAGAGAGAGAGAGAGAGGAGTGGGAGTAGAAACTGTAGCGGGAGACTAAGGGGTAAATACAATAATGAGGTTCAAATGCATGTAGGTTGCAGTGGTTATTCGAGATGAAGGGATTTGCACTGGCTTGACTATCATGGAGATCTGGGTCAGGCAAGTCTTCGGACTGATGACCGCTACAGCAATTATGTTTCAGCTTCCGAGTCATTTGTACCAGTTTGTGTGTCAGTATGTCATTACCATCATCATCCATGCCTTGTCACTGTAAAACGCAGACCCAGAGTTCCATCTCGCAATCTGTTACGCACAGATAGATGTATGAGATCGGGGTGTTACTCTTACACCTGGAATCTGTTTTAAGCTAGGAACGTTCCATCGCAGACTTAACTCAATGTTGCGAACATTTTCGCCTCTAAACTCAACACAGTTTCTGCCTGCAGAGTGAAACCAGAGGGCCTACAGACACACCTTCAGAGCACCATGTGATCGCCGGTGACAGTGACAAATGAATCACTGACACTACACCCCTCAGTATGTACTCGCCTAAGATGTCTGTGTGTGGTCTTGTCTGCCCGTTTTCAGCCAATATTTCATCCTGCGATACTTTACCGTGAAGTTCTATTTATTGGGTGTATCCCGATTAGCACACACAGTGGTTCGACTGACGTGGGAGTATCCCAGACAGGAGCGTTCCCGCAGAAGTTTCCCGGACGGCGCGGTGCGCCACGGCAGCAGTGAAGGCCAACGGCTGACATTTGCCGCAGCTTCCTGCGCTGCCACAGACGCAGCCGCCACCACCCCCACCAGCGGCTAACTACTCAATTGGTCGCTTCCTGTCAGCCGCTGCTCGCTGCACCCACACGCGCCTGCAGTCGACTGCTCTGGACTCCTTTTGCCGAGAGAGCATCATACCTCGTGAACTGTCTTAAGATCATATAATGACACTGTTAGAACACAGCCGTTTGGGTTCTAAGGGCTCAGCGAAACGTTGGTGGGTTTCAGATAGGGCTGCATAGTCCAGTGAAATGTCAGCCTGCCGACAGGCCTAGCGGTACACCTGTGAAGTTCAAGAAAACTGATGAAAGAGGAAATCATCGTGAAATTTAGTGTACCTACCATGGCCGCGGCCGTCGACTCGTCCTCTGGCTACTGTCTGCGCCAGAGCTGGATTCCGCCGTCCATAGACTGATATTATGGGTTGGTCTTCCCATAATCCTAAATCGCCTATTATACGAGCATACAATGCTGATATGAAGAGCGAGAGATTTCTCCAAAGGTAGACCATGTTTTCCAGAATCGGATCGAAATAAACTTTGAAAAACCCTGGCATGAAGTAGCTCTACGCAGAAGAACGCTGTTAGCAGAAACAGGAGTTGCGCAGTGGAAGTGCCTGAGCTATGTTCCTGGTTGACTGTAAGAACAAAGTACTAAATCAGTTTCATGGAGCTGCACAGACGTCGCGAAACTGATTGGTCGACATCCCTCACAGCTTTGGTTGCGAAGTCTTTGGCCCTTTCGTGGCGGAAGTGGTGTTTTGGAGGGTACTTCTAAACTCTGTTATCAGTGATTCTAAATTATCAACAAACCTATTTTTCGAATACGAAGAATCGGTATTGTGTTTATGTGCACGGGGATGGAGTTCTGATGCACCCGTTGCTGGCTTTCTGGATGACTGGTGTGATTTTGTGTGTGGTACGAACATCGGACTGAAGAACCAGACGATAAGTGTAGGTTGTGTCTGATGAAAGTGATCAACCTGGCGAGATTGAATTGAACCCAGTGAATTCCATTTATTTCAGAGGAAACCAGAAGTGTGGCGTTATTGCGTATCTTGACTAATTCGTTTAGTAGTGCATTCAGGTTTAGTTCTTGTGGACCTTACTGGCAGAAGGTGTTGGGAGCCATCTGGATGTTGTGTATGGAGAATTAGTGCCGTACCTTTTGCCGTCCAGTGAGCGGATCTCAACTTTCCGGAAAGCAGTGTGGTTGCAACAGGGCATTTATCAGTGCCAAAGGTTTACTAAAAATTTAACACACTCCCTTGGTCTCATATCAGTAGTGTAGCAATGAAGTAGACTGACTGAAGCACTCTCACGAAAGTGTCGAGTTAATATTTTGTGCCACAGCGAAGACTGCATGGAATCTGACTGGCCGCGGCTGGTATTCCTTACGAGGCTACGGAAACTTAAAGGAATGGCTAAAGGATTCTTTCAAACCCTTTGCGTCAGCTGCCTTCCTCTATAATCGACGTCGCTGACGCAGGTCTCTGTGGGTGGCGCTCGATTCACTGGTAACCGGTTCGCAAACTGGTGGCGGGAGGCATTTTCACCGCTAGTATTTGACTGGCGACGCGAGGCGAGGCGAGATGGTGGTCTAAAGTGAAGGGATGGGGCAAAATTGTAATCCGCAAGTTGGATGAGAACGTTGAGCAGGACGGTCGCTTGGTGCCATTCCAGAGGAGTAGACGATATGCTGGCACCAGACTTCTCCCTCTCCCTTCTCTCACATCACACTACACTCACGCCCATTATAGTCACCTACTCTCAGATACATTTAAGCCCAACTGTCATAGTATGCAGTGAGGCCACTGTGCGCTACCTACCCCTTGAGATCTCCAGTAATTTTATTAAGTATGAACGAATGGTGCCTGCAAGCTTATGAGTGCAGGAATCTCATTCACGGCTCTTTGTGACCGGATGTATGTTTATCAGTAAGGTTCACTGTCTATTGTGACACTGTCGCAGCACACCTCTCATTAGATTCACGAGTTTTCACTTTTCTCTAAGGTTCCGTCGGAGTCTAAAATCTTTGCTGTTGAGTGATTTCTATCAGGAACAGATCTTCCAAAAGAGTCACCATATTTTCTTCGGTTTGCGACAGAGGTCGTATTTGGCCCTCTATTAGACGAGTGCTCTCTTGGTGTACGGCTGTGTCTGTGGAATAGGCCACCATTACCGTGGACTGTATCTGGACAATCCGCAAATATAAGAGGCGGTTAACAAGTTTCCGACTGCGGACATTCCTGCAGAGTATATGTAACGTAGCGCGACCCCGATGCGGGTGTGAGTACCGACTTGTAGGCAAGGGATTAATACGGCCTTCGTGTCTTTCCGACGTGCGTGCGGTAAATGCAGGAAAGTGAACAATGATGAACTTGTTACCAACAGGACCAACGTGCTGTTATCTTTTCTTAGCCGCCGAAGAACGAACACGCTCGCACACGCAGTGGAGAACGAATGTTGGGGCCAGCATGTCCGCCGAAAACAACCATTGTGGAATGGTGCACCGAGCTCAGTGTTGGTCGCCATTCGACCCAAGACGCCAGTCGACGGAGAAGTTACGCCAACTCGAACACCCCCCTCCCGAACACTTTCGATCTCTCCCCCAGGCGATTACTACGCATTCGGTCCTTTAAAAATGAGGCCTTGAGGGATCTACGATTCTTATCTGACGACTATGTGCAGCAGGACACGCTGTTTTACCGAACGAGTATCCTCGAACTGGTGCGTCGGCGGGATGATTGTGTCAACGCTCACGGTGATTTTTTCCTGGTTGGCATATGGATACTGAGCTGTACGACCTTCGAACGGGAAGATTATAACCGCCGCTTATGCAAGCCTTACTCCTTCCTATCGTATTTTCTTACCAGTATCGCTTATTGGTCGCACAAGATGTACTGGCAATAAGAATCAGAGTGTTCAACCATGTCCGTTTTTACCACGAACAATAGTAATAGTCAAGCATACGATGACTGCGCACATAAGATATCAGTACGTATATACTTACGTGCACAAAACATTACGTTCTCAGTTCTGCATTTCTGCTGCCTGGCGTAAGATTAATACTAATTCATGCACATACCATCAACGATTCTGCTCGCAAGCTACAGATACAGACGTACATCCGGTGCCCGCGTACAGTACTCACTTTGATAGGCTGTTCTGATGAATTTAAAATCCATTCGGAACACTAGACAATTCGCCTTTCTTCAAGTGTAACGAAGATCCCACGGTGCGTAGCGTCATTGAGCACACTACTTCATGGCGTAGCTGTCCATTATACTGCTCCCTACCACCAGACAACCACAGTGCTTCTATTTCAGTGTTCACAGGCATCGCTTGCAAGCAAATGGCACCTATGTTTCATTTTTCAGCGAAGTACGCAAGGAAACCACATGACTTTCCAATAGTAATGTTATTCTTTTCTGCATATCGATGTCATTCTTTTCTCATCCTTCTACTACTACTTCCTTCTTCAGTCCGAAGACAATTTATGCAGCTCGCCACGTTAGCCTGCTGCAGCTTAGTCAACCATTGGTCCCCTCTCTACATTGCTAACCACGAACGGTTCCCTCTCTTACCGAACTGACAATTCCTTGAGGGCTCATTATGTGTCCAGTCAACTTATCCCTATTTTTACTCAAGTTGTGTGCAACAACAAACTGTCTTTCTCCGTGATTCGATTCAGTGCCTGTCCATTACGACTGGTAGTCAAAGCTTTAATTGCAGTCTCGAAAAAGAAAGTTCTATAGTTAATTTTTCGTTTGTTTTCAGGTGCACGTCTGCCGTCCCAAAGCCACAGACCCGCAGCACACAGGCACGGTGGCCGGAACATGGCGCACCAGAGAACGCCAGCACACGGACCGAAACATCGTGGGCTGCGCCATGTTTTGCTCCGTTTGCTGAAGTGCTACGGTGCTGTGGCGCAGGAATTTCATTGCGAACCAGGACTATAGACGTGTACCTGCAAAGAGACAAATTCATTACGCAACTTTAGTTTCGGAAGTGACAGTTGAGCTTATGAGTGCATTACCACATTTCGAAAGCTTTTTCTCGTATTGCCCATGTAAGACTATACTCAAGAAACCAATTCGCAACACAAATTTATATTCGACGTTAACACATTTGTCTTTTTCACAATTTCTTTTTTGCTACGTCAGCCTGCATTTTATACGCTCTATAATAGCGCTACTATGGTGTCTCCCCACCCCACCCCCACCCCCACCCCGCCTCTCTCTCTCTCTAACTCTCTCTCTCTCTCTCTCTCTCTCTCCCCCCCCCCCCCACACACACACACACACACACACACAGTCTTTATCTTTCTGCTTCCGAAAGATCAAACTTTACCACCATTTTTCAGAGCGACTCCTCCTAGTTTAACATTTGCCCGTCACGCACTTCCACCTGCTGCGCAGTGTTTTGTTTCCTTCGATTTTCCCCAGGCTTCTTACTACCGCATAGACCATCAATTCGAACAATACGTGAGGTTTCGTACCTTTGAAATTCGTTTGACGCAGCACGTCCTATGTATCACTCACGGACGGGAGACAAGGTCCGCTGTAACGGTTACAGGGTGCCTAGAGCGTAGCAGAATCGCAGCGCCACGGCGTGGCGTGGCGTGCAGAGCAGAACACAGCGGAGGCGGCAGATGCGGCGGCCGTAATGACAGGCGGCGTGGCGCCGCGCCGGCCGCAGACGCCGCCGTAATCACAGGCGCCGCCTCGTGACGGAATGCGGCCGCCGCTGCGGCTACCACGGCAAACACTGTGCCGCTACCAGCACGGCCTGTCTCCCCTTAGCAGTCAACTCTCTCTCACAAATCGTCAACACCATCATCTTCCTAATATTATGCACATGTCGTATCACTAACACGTACTACGCTGTCGCCTAAACCCACAACGACCCTCTGAAGTTCTCGAGTTCTTAGGGATAAAATACAAGAAGCTAAAGTCCATCTGCAACATTTTTTCAGACAATCCACTTTTCAATTATTGTCATCCTGCGACGTTGCGCGTATGCAGGCAAGCTAATCGGCCGCCTAGAACTCTTACGAATAACGTGAATTTGCAGGCAACCTAGTAAGTAGGGCGACCATAACAATGAACAGTCATCTTGGGTACTAATAACCGCTTTAACTTTTTTGTCCTTTATTATTGGATCACTACCGGTTTCGTGACACTGAAAGATATCTTCAGGCGAAAGTCTGTGTAAATCCAAAAGGAGTAACAACCCCGAAATAATTTTGGGCCAGAATGAAAAACCACCACTATATGGAGCTTTTAGCGCCACGAAACCGATAGTAATCCATCACTAAAGGACTAAATACAGCTGAAGCGGTTATTAGTACCCAAGATGAGGTGAATTTATTTGTGAAGCAGTGCGGCCGCAGTGCCGCCCCGGCAGCTGCAGGCCAGCCACGTGCAAGGGCGCCAGCAAAGGACCGGATGTGGGGAAAATCCTGGTGTGGGGACTTTGGACGACCCGTCGATCGCTTCAGAGGGCCGACTGTACTCCCACAATGGAGGGCTTTCAGATGAAGTGTAACACGGCATCTTACAGCTTTGAGAATCTACGAGGGTCGTGCAATAAGTAATGCCCAACATTTTTGTCTCAGAACATATTTATTGCTAAGCGTCAGAATTTGGTGACAATATACATCAATATGTCTTGTCCATATCCTATTTTTCTGCATAGTGTCCATCACGTTCTGTGGCCGTACGCCAACGTTGTGGTAGAGCATGTATTCCCCACTGGTAAAAGTCCTTGTGGGTAGGCGTAGCGGCCTGTGTGGCGGAGCGGTTGTAGGCGCTTCAGTCTGGAACGCCGCGACCGCTACAGTCGCAGGTTCGAATCCTGCCTCGGGCATGGATGTGCGTGATGTCCTTAGGTTAGTTAGGTTTAAGTAGTTCTAAGTTCTAGGGGACTGATGACCTCAGATGTTAAGTCCCATAGTGCTCAGAGCCATTTGAACCTTTTTTTTTTTTTTTTTTTTTTTTGTAGGCGTAGCCATGTTTTCACTGCATCACTGACGCTCTCGTCATCTTCAAGGTGTGTTCCCCGTAGAGGATGTATAAGCGGCCCTACGAGATAGAAGTCCGAGGGTGCCAGGTTTGGACTGTAGGGTGGAAAATGCAATGGTGTCCAATGCAATTTGGCGGTGGGCTCCCTGGGCGGCGGCGGCGGGGAGGGGGGGGGGGGGGCGTGCATTTTGATGTTGGAGCAAGATTCCTGTTGGATTCTTGTCCGATAGAACACGTCGGAAACGGTTATTGAGTTTATTCAGTCTTTACGTATGCCTCTGAATTAATAGTTGACCCTCTTGGCATCATATCCACGAGAATGACGCCGTCACAATCCCAGAAGACTGTCGCCGTGACTTTTCCGGCAGAGGGTGTTGTCTTGAATTTCTTCTTTTGTGGCGAATGAGGATGTCACTCTATGGACTGCCTTTTTGTTTCCGGCGCAAAGTGGTGCACCCAGCTTTCGTCCCCCGTAACGTCCGTGACAGAAACGCCTCTTGGTCAGTCTCAAAACGCTCCAACAATTCAGATGAAATGTCCTTTCTTTCAATCTTGTGGTCTTCTGTGAGCATTTGTGGAACCCATCATAAGCACCTCTGAATATCCCACAATCTCGATCACTGCAGACGCACTTCCAATGCTGACCGACAACAGTAGAGCCAATTGTGGAGTTGGGATGCGTCGGTCGGCACGAATAATGGCATCCGCAGTATTCACCATGTCTGGAGCAGTGGCTGTGACAGGACGTCCCGAGCCTGGCTGATCAGGAGCTCTGTTTCTGCATTTCCTGAGGCTGCAACTTTCTTTAACCATCGGCCAACTTCACTCCTATCAACTGCAACATCACCGTACACTGCACACATACGTTTATGGATGTTCACCACGGATTCTTTCTCTGCAGACAATAATTCAGTAACTGCACGCTGCTTGTAACGTGAGTCCTAGGTATACGCCATTTTGACGCTGTATTACGACTCTGCCATCTACCAGAACGGTTAGAAACTTCACCGGCGCACAGAACAAACATCAAATGTGACGCACCAATAAGGACCTTTGTCTATGTATGCTAATGGCTTTTTTTTTAAAATGGGGCATTACTTATTGAATGACATTCATATAATAATTTATAATCAAATGCTAACGTAAACCTGTGCTCGTCGGCGATCCCTGAAAAATCAGACGTATCCAACGACATAATAATTTCAATACCTTTAGAACTGATGAAGTTACGAACACCTTTTAATCACTTCATGCAATTTCAACAAACGATGTGTCTCATGATCGCCAGTACAGTATATGTATCACCTCTGAAACTTACGTACCTATATCCATTTTTTCCTTGATTAATTATACCTTGTACATCTTGTTTGACAGAAAATCGTGTCCGCCACAATCAGACAGTGATTATTACAGCATCAGTACCTCACATTTAATCATACTTCTCTATTTATTGAATGAATAATTTACCATTTATCCAATGAATAGTACTATTTTGCCGGTGAGTTTGTTTAAATGTTGATTAGAAATGCTATTAAAAATTATCCTAATTTAAAAGCGGTCAGTCGCATGTGTTAACGGACACCACGGCTGAACAGAGCGCCAAAAGACACTTCATTAAATGTACCTGCAGTTGCGAATATGGAGAACCATCAGCTGTATAATGGAATGACAATGGAAATTTGTGCCAGACCGGGACTCCGGCCCGGATCTGTCGCGTTCCCATTTGGCTATCCGGGCACGACTCACAGCCACACCCAAACATACATATGTCGTCATACGTCTGTCTACAAATTGTACTCTTACATCCAATATGTAAACTCCTGTATTTTCATTGCCATTCCATTGTACAACTGATAATTGTTCATATTCTAAACTGCAAACACATTTAATATACTTCATAATGGCTGCAGTCGCCGCAGCGCCTGTTTCTTCGGACATGCATTCATGTCTGAAACAACTTTGCATCGTAATTCGGAATAACACAGGCACTGATGTCTAGTAAAAATGGCTCTGAGCACTATGGGACCTAACATGTGAGGTAATCAGTCCCATAGACTTAGGTTAGTTAGGTTTAAATAGTTCTAAGGACATCACACACATCCATGCCCGACGTAGGATTCGAACCTGTGACCGTAGTGGTTGTGCGGTTCCAGACAATCGCCTAGAACCGCTAGGCCACAGCGGCCGGATGCTGTCTAGTAAAAAGACACCTCTGAATATGGCATAAATAGATATTTACACAATATTTAACGACACTCTTGTCATTTATCGTGAGCACGCCTGCACAAGAATGCTGGCCTATTTATTTATGAATCAACTACTACTTATATTTACTGTAAATTATTTGAGTTTAAGCAAATGTGTATGACGTTCCTTTATTTAAATATTGTTGTAATATATTAGTCTTGCAATTGGTCAACTTGGATCACATCCTTTCTATAGAGCTTAAAGACTATTTAGTTTTGCTGGGGGATGGCCTTCAGCCAATGGCAAAGCAGAGATTAATTCAACACAATGGCAGTACATTGTAGATTAGGGCTTTTAGAATGATGAGCTCAAGGGAGCGATTCTGAACACTATGTCGCGTTCCGGAAGACGGACATTCTTGGTATCGTGTGTGTTATGTTTGAATCATCATGTTGAACTCCAACTACTTTGACCTCGTGAATATTTTGTGTATTATTGTCACGATATTGACTTAGTTATCGTAGGTCTTGAATGGCTTGGGGATTCTGCTGACATTCTCGTAACGCTCCCAATGCAACTTGACTGCATTTCAAAAGGTTGTTTCCTGTATGTATTATAACTAATGACCACTTTCCATTTATTTGAGATATACTTGCATGAATAAACATTGTTCAACATAATTTTCTGTCGTCTGCCAATTCTAGGCACTGCCCGAACTATGCATTGGTTCAATCCTATGACCACACCGAGCTATTCTTTGTAAGCAGAGTTGTGCGCTATACAATTACGGAATGTACAATTAACATCAAGTGCAGTCACAATTGATTTGCTCATGTGGGACTAATGGTTAGGGTGCAACTAATCAGCGGAAAAACTTTACGTAACGCCGCATCCAGAATGGATAGCACTGGAGTTCTGTATGTAGTCTCCTTTATAAATGAGCTATACTTTCCTACAATTCTCCCACGACACAGATGACCATTTGCCTTGCTTACATCCGATTTAGCATGATAGTTCCATCTCATGTTGCACGTTTACAGCGTTACACCTAGATAGTTAATCGACTTAATTGCTCGGAGCTGCACACCGTTAATATTTAAGTATTATAGGGATATTTTTCCTAATGATTTGCACTAACTTACAATTTTTGCATGTTTAGACGAAAATACCATTCATCACACCAAATAGAAATTCTGTCTAGACCATACTATATTCAACAAGACATTATCCTGCACACTTTAGCAACAATCGCAGATGGCCGCTTACCTTATCCGTCAGATAATTTACCTACACAGCGAAGACGAGCGCTCGTATCTCACAACGTTGGAGCGCTCTTGACGATACCTGTGTGTCCTGTCAACACTCGCCAACTGGAACGAAGTACTGCCTTCTCTTAGTGTTCGAGTCAGTTGAAACTGTTCACCGTACTCAGACTTCAGCTTTCATCTTTTATCCCCTTCCCGCGCACAAGAATACTTCTTTCTGCCAATTCGATTCGGTAGCTCTTAATTAGCTACAACATGTGACTAGCCTCTTTTCTGGACAGCTTTTACTATTTGGGCATCAAAATAACAGTGCGCCACAAGTAACGAAGAACTTAAACGTCGATTGGCAGTAAGTAGAAAAGATTTTCTGTAGAAGACAAATTTGTGTTCGATGTTAATATTTCTGAGTTCGGGAGTCTCTTCTGAAGTAATTTGACTGTAGTAAAACTTCATATGGTGAAACATGCACGTTGAACAGTAAAGACAAGAAGAGAATAGATTCCAGTTGCAATGGAGATCCGGCAGCGTTAACAAAAGCCTATTACAGTACCGACACACCATCAGAATTAAAGAGACTATTTCAAAGCGTAAACAGCTCGCAATCTGGCGACCGTGACAGGATGCACTCCGGCACAATACACGCCTCGCAATTTTGCGGCCGTGGCATAATGGACTCCCTCGCCTCGACAACCACTCTGCCGCCGCCTGAGGAGGGAAGGCAGTAATTTTCAAAGCGCAAGTGCGAGTCCGGAGTTCGTTGTTCGGGAGGTCCGCCGCGCGCGGCGGCGCCGAGCGACGCCCACGGCGTGACTCAGCCTTGGCCGGCGCCCAAGCCGGAATCTGCAGCTTCGCAGAACGCTGCCTGCCTTTTCTGGAAGCCGCTTCGCACGGCGCCCTGACCCCCGTTCCTGGGAGTCCCAGCACTTTGACGGTGTGGATATAGTGTACTTCATTATAGAGGCTTGCCTCGGCTCCTGATTACTAACAGGCATGAGTCTAACATGCATACCTGAAGATCTATGAGCACTTATTCAGTAGAAAAGATGTGTTTCAACAGTAGCGAACCGAAGTGTTCATAGCGATTAAGATATGCATGTTAGAACCAAGTTTACTAGACTTCATTTGATCCAATTACTGCCGGCCGGAGTGGCCGAGCGGTTCTAGGCGCTACAATCTGGAACCGCGCGACCGCTACGGTCGCAGGTTCGAATCCTGCCTCGGGCATGGATGTGTGATGTCCTCAGGTTGGTTAGGTTTAAGTAGTTCTAAGTTCTAGGGGACTGATGACCTCAGATGTTAAGTCCCATATTGCTCAGAGCCATTTTTTTTATCCAGTTAGTATCTCTGAAAGTTTGTCGGAGTTTTGGTTCACCCTGTACGGTCAAGACGGAGATGGTGTGGTCGTCAAGAAGAATACCAAGGGAAGGAGATCGAAGCGACAAGTTAGTCCGAATTTATGAACGAAATGTAACATTCCACTACCAAAACATGTCAGTGTTTATGTGTTTGTACTTTAAGGTGATCAGCTTTATAACTGCGATGAAGTGGGCATGCCCGTGAAAATTATCAAAACTCTGAAGAATTTTCTTGGTCTATAGAAACGTATAGTTTATGGGCATTCTCATTTTCCGTTCGTTCTAAAATTGAGGTTGAACGTAATATTGCACAGGCGCCACCCCCATCTGTCAGTTTGAAGTGCATTAGAATACATGTTGCATTATTTTGTTCTTCCGTTTTTCCCGTCGTTAGTTACGGATCGTTAACACAGGTGTTTTCTAGAAGGCACTGACTCCCGGAACCAAAGTAGAGGCATGTCTAGAAGGCTACGGTTCGAATGTAAACAAAGATCTGATATGATTTCGGAATTTCATACGCGTGTGTGTGTGTGGGGGGGGGAGGGGGGGGTGTTGCTGTGCTATAAATGCAGAGAATAAAGAAATTTAGCCCCAAGCGAAAGTTTCGCGGCAACCAGTTCCAAACACAACCGAATAATACGCACGAGTTGCTTCAAAAGTCGCCCGCTGAAACTGTCTACAGGCAGTGCATCTAGATGTAAACTTTCGCTTTCTGAATGTAATAAGAGCAAGCCTAGTAGTATTGTGAGCAGCAGTAACGACGAAAAATGTTATTGTGAACCTAAAAATGCTGTGAAGACTTTTGAAGAGAGCTGTTAAATGGAAGTACTGCAATTTTGAAGATAGTAATGACGTTTCTGAGGACATTACAGCAAGGAAGGGTCTTTCAAGTCTGTTAGTCATTGCCTGTAACTCGGGTAAGATGCACAGTGATACTGTGACATCGCCAGTAAGTAATAGTCGACGTTACAGTGTAAATATTCAGCTTGGTTATGCAATGCGACGTATTAGAGGGGGAAGGAGAGCTGCCCAGACTTTTTGTGCAGTGATGGTTGTGTGTCCACCTCCACTCACGTTTGACAGATACAATAAATTAGTAAATAATGCTTTATGTGGTGTAAGTGAACACTCAATGGAAAGAGCAGCAGAAGAAGCAATAGCCTTGTCTGAGAATACAGACATTGTAGCAGCAATGGATGGATCTTGGCAGAAGAGGGGGTCATACTTCTCTGAATGGGGTTGTAACTGCCACATTTACTGAAACTGTTAAGATACTAGATTATGAATGTCTAACGAAGCACTGCCAGGTTTTTTCAAGTAAATTTATTGGCACCCACGTTTGTGTAAAGAACTTTGATAGCCCAAGAGGAAAGATGGAAACGAAAGGAGTAAAGAACTTTGATAGCCCAAGAGGAAAGATGGAAACGAAAGGAGTTCTAAACATTTTTAGAAGATCAGAGGCCAGTCGTGGTGTGAAGTATGTAGGCTACCTTGGGGTGGACACTGTAAAGCACGTATTACTGTTGTTAATGACAGACTATTTGGGGACACTCACAGAAAAGCGTGAATGGTTTTGGGCATGTAAAAAAAGAATGGGAGCCCGGCTGAGAAAATTATTTAAAGACTTCAGTGGAAAAAACCGTCTGACGGAAAACACAGAGGTGGTCCAGGTCGTCTTACAAAAACTGAAATTGATTCTTTGACTCAATATTGTGGACTAGCAATAAGGAGAAATGTAGGACATTTGGAGAACATGAGACAAGCTGTTCGGGCAACATGGTTTCACAGAGTGTCAACACATGGAACCCCACAAAATGGTTTGTGTCCAAAAGGGGACGATTCGTGGTGCAAGTACTGGTTGAGCAATGCTACAGGCATACAATATACCCACAAGCATTCTTTACCACTTGCTGCAATGGAGGCAATTAGGCCTATGTATAGGGATCTGGCAAATAAAAATCTACTTAGGAAATGTATGCATGGTCTCTCTCAGAACGCAAATGAAAGCTTCAACAGCTGTATATGGGAGAGTGTACCGAAAACTGTATTTGTTGGGCTGACAGTGCTGAAGATTGGTGTAATGGATGCAATAATAACTTTCAATGATGGTGAAATTGCAAAGATCAATGTTATGAAGAAATTGAACATCATGACGGAAAAGAATATGGCTTCAGCTCTAACTGCTATTGATAAGCGGCGGATAACAGAAGCAGAGGCAGCTGCAGAAACTGCTACCAAGGAATCAAGGATAAAGAAAAGAATGAAGAGAACGAGTATGGAGTATAAAGAAGCAGGAGGACAACTGGAGTATGCAGCTGGAATGTTCTAAACGAGCGCAGTGGTAAGCTAATAAATATATAAATCGTCCTTTGCGATTTACCGAAAACTTGAATTTTCATCATTCAGGTACACTTTTCTCCTAAATGAGTGAAGCTAAACTAACAAAAATTGGTCAGATATTTAGTAAGACCTCCTCTACCTCCCTTGCCTACTATTTCCTGAAAAATAACATCATGATGATGTCGGTGATATCTGAGCTACATTTTTAAACATTTGTTGTAAAATAAATTGTCTTTTTCACAGATCAGCAACAGGGAAGGAAATTTGAGGCATAAAACACTTATGTGAATGTTGTCGGTACTCTGACTCTTTCTCCAAGCTGTGCAGTCAATGGTTCCAAGGAAATGACACCGCAGTGAAATAGTGTTCCGTTTTTATACTATTATAAATATTGTTATCAGTACCAAAACATAATAAATATCTGAAAGATTTTTTTGGAAAATGCTTTGACTAATGACCCTAATTGTGTGTAAGAATTTTGAGGTATCTCTCATTTATAGATCAGTTGCACTATTAGGCTGAATTAAGATGATGCTAAAATGGAGCCTGTTCAGGGGCGTGTCCCCTTAAGCATAAATATTGCTTTTATATTGTTAAATTAGAATCTCGATATTGTTTCAGTTGTATTATCAAATTATGTTCAAAATGGTTCAAATGGCTCTGAGCACTATGGGACTTAACATCTGTTGTCATCAGTCCCCTTAGAACTTAGAACTACTTACACCTAACTAACATAAGGACATCACACACATCCATGTCCGAGGCAGGATTCGAACCTGCGACCGTAGCAGTCGCGCGGTTCCGGACTGAGCGCTAGAACCGTGAGACCACCGCGGCCGGCCATCAAATTATGTATTACGGTTTAAAAGTCTTATCTCTCACTATCCATATTTCATTCATGGTGCAGGAGGCGGCGGCTTTTTGAGTACACGAGCATATTTAGGTAACTAACAAAAAACTATCTGAAATATTATTAAGATCATCTGTTGGAAAAACTGACTAATAGCTACAAGAAATGAGGATCAGAGTGGCCGTCTTAAAAAGATGTGTACCTCTTGCACAGAAGTAACGAAGCTCAAAAGTCACGCAGAAGCATAGAAATAAAATTTACAAAAAATGGTGACACTACAAGATTCGACACAGTGAACTCGTCGTGTATTTTTTCCGTGGGACAAGGGCTTCATTAGGGGTAGATACGATTGTGAAAATCTTAAGGATAGCCGAATTTAAAAACGCTGTTGCATAAATATAATCCAAACGCGATGCTCTATTTTCCATTGCTCTAATTACTGAAATGGCATTGTTTAGGGTAGTCAGTGGTTGGTGGTCCCTCCTCCTCCAAATCATCCTTATCTAGGCGCCGAATACTAGTTGTCTGCACGTAACAAGTAGGTGATGGGGCCGTGGGCAGTGGTTTGGGACAGTATACGAAGTGGCGCACTATAGCCCATAACGCCTATTCCGACATATTCGTAAAATTTATAGCGTTAATTTTTTGTGTGACGCACTTTGCTATTTTAGTATTTATCATTGCTGGCATTATGCAAAAACGTTAGCTACTACGTTAGAAGCAACAGTGATAGTTTTCCTAGCAGAAAAGGTTCTCTAGTTAGTCAAAAGCAGAAACGGTGGCCCGGTGCTGCCAGAAATGATAGACAAGGCCTTGAACATGTGGCATAGGACAGACAGCACATTGGCGAAGCAGGAAAGCACTCTCCCTTTATTTCTCCGAACGAGACGGATCACGAACCCGCCTTCTTACTTGCACATTACTGCACCTATTTCAAAAACTTCCAATTCGGAAAGGTCCCCCTGAGCTTGAGATAGCAGAACTTGTGTAACGTAGAACGAAGGAATTGCATGCGCCGACGGTGGGGGAACGACCCAATATTCGCCGGAAGCGGTTTCGGCTGGAAGGTTTTCACGACCTGGTCTATGGCGCCCCTCAACCTCGTGTTTGCCCGGAGGCCCGCCACGTGGAGGCCCGCCGGGCACCTGCCAGGGTGGTGCCGACACTGGGCGGAAGGCCATCCGCCAGCGCCTCGTAACCCGGCTGCCCCTCGCTCAGGCACCCTACGGCGCAGCGCTCTCCCTGCCCTCTGTCTCAACACCCGCACAGAAAGCTTGCTTTTCTTGCCCTCCCCGCTGACGCAAAGGCTGACACGTGTGCGGTACAGAAGCTCACGTATACCTCTCCCTCTGGCTCAAGTCTCTTGTGAATCTCTACTGATACGAGATTCGTCAAGCTCAGTTTATTTCGCCCTCTTCATCACACTATGAGAGAGACGAAATGCTCTAAGACTTCATGAAGAGAATTGCAAGTACAAAACCAAATAAGGTAGATGCTGTCGTGTGCGAATATTACCTATCCATCGTTTTAATAATACATCATTGAAAAATACTGATATGATTTATTTACAGAAGCATAGAGATTCAGTTTGGGTGCAGGAGAAATTTAGAAACACTTAAGGAAATACTGCCATTACGACTTGCCTTTGAGAGAAGGTAAAGAAAGGCGAATCGATATTTACAGCAAAGCAGATGGAATTTTACCTCCTGCTGTTTTAGAAACATGTTTATAGCATTCGTACATTTCGGGAAAGCTTCTGAGAATGGTAACTCGAGTACATACTCAAACTGTGAAGATAAGATGGGCAAAATACAGGGGGCGAAAGCTTGTTTATCAGCTGCACAGAAACCAGACTGCAATAACGAGAACTGAGGCACATGAAAGGGAAGCAGTGGTTCAGAAGGAAATGAGACAGGGTTGTAGCCTATCCGCCGTGTTATTGTTACTCTACATTGTTGAACAGTTCAGATAAGGGACCTGAAGCTTTCGAAAGATTGCGTTACAGAATAACGCTGAAGATGAGATGGGTGGATCTGATGAGGTACTGAACCGAACTGCAGACAAATGTATGGCCAAGATTGATTACAAAGAACGATCAATTCATAGGATACATCTAAGGGCATCGAAGGATACCAGTTTGGTAACGAAGGGAAGAGTCTGGAATAAAACTAAAAGGAACACACAGAATTCAGTCGAAAATGGATATAAGTTGCAGTAGCTCCAGATCATTTCATTTTAGCAGCATTTGAACGGGAAGCTATCAGGGACCGGAGGCCTGTATAACATAACTACGTAGTATTAACAAATATTCGGTGTAGTTAGTTTGAATTCTTACCACTGTTCACAGGATTTAGAACAAAAGTCTATGCATGAAACATGTATTACACAGAGTAGATGCAAATAGAAGGTTAGAGGAAGTGCGGACAATATATGGATGACACGTGCACGAACACCGAATGACTTAAATCTGAAAAATGCGTATAGCACTTTCATCAATACATTTCCAACGCGGTAGTATCGTCTTTGCATGTCGGTAAGTAACAACTGTGTCAATGGTTCCCATGAAATTATCATAGATACGTAGTAAAATTTCATACAGAGGACACTGAAGAAATGAGCTGTGTATGCTGTGTTTTGAAACGTGTCCTGTCTATAGAGAAAGTTCTACGACTGAATAGTCCTCCAGATAAAGGATGTTAAAATATGCGCAGCGTTAAGTTCCATGTGCGTACCTTTGTCGCGTCAAGAAAGCACACTCCCACAGCAACTGGATTATGTTTTTAGCGTACGAACGGTATAAATATCTTTTAAGGGCATTAATACTTCTTATGTGCAACCATTCGTGATCACAAAAAATAAGATATATGAATTATTCACAGCGCTGTAAAGGAAAAAGATTAGTTACATTTCAAGCCAACGCGTCTCCGTTGTTGTTGTTGTTGTTGTTCAGTGACACTCGACTGTGAAAGTTTAATAAAATTTTTACACAGAAATAATGTAGGAATTAACGTAATCTGACTCTGCCATTGACGAAGAGGATGACTAGCGGAAGAGCAAAAATGAAGCCCGAATCGTTTGGTCATTGAATAGTCCGGCTAAAAGCCTTTGAAGGCGGTCTTTGAAAATCATGAATAATACGTTTAATCCATCAAATGTTATTTCAGATACGTTGTATTATCTGAAGTTAATTGATTTTTAATTATTACTTCGTAAGCATGCAGTACGAAGGACTTAAATGTTGATTCTAGAAAGATTTAACAGAGAAAAACATGAGAGTAGTTGAGAGACATTTAACCTTAAGCATTAGCGTAATGAAAAGATTATATAGAACATGCGTAACCTCTCAATAACTTATCAATAATATACACTGGTATTTAGAGATCGCTGGATTACAGTTTCTTTATTGCCTTGACTTTACATTCAGTGTCTCCAGAAAAATAACACTACCGCATAATACCGTTTTGTCACTAGGTAATGCTACAGTTGGACCACGCACTACCTACGCCCACAATTTATGAAGATACACTTAGACTGTTAGAACATGACATCAAAGTTAATTGTAAATGTGTGGCACAAACGAACCCATGCTTCGCTCCCGCCCGGTCGAGGGAACGTGTTCCCGTCGCTCCTTAGGCTTCGCTGTTCTGACTGTATTCGTCCATGTTTGAAGTATTTAACCACATAAATGACCTTCAAAAAGTTTTTTTTCAGCTACAATCGCATAGCCCAAAATGTTTACCTATTTTCTTGCGAACTCAACCACCTGACAACACACTTTTAAGGCATATAGCAAACTTCCTAATGCAACAAAATAAAAGCTGACGATCGAGCATGCTCAAGCCTTCAGCATCAGCTGGCCTTCGTCCTACGTACGTCCTCAGCTGCTGAGATGGAGCGTGCAGCTACACACAAGGCAATGCAATAACTCACGCCTCCCGCACTACGACTCGCAACACAACCGGCGTTTGAACCGTGTTTCCAAGACTATTTACAAATCCTATTATGAATCCGCGGATTCAAATCAACCCGTTCGGAAGAAATAACTTCTAGAGGGTACGAAGGTTTTCTACGCGAGATGTGAAGGCGTACATGTCACGATACGATTCAATCCATGGGGTCTTTTTTTACATTTTGATACATACTCCCAAAGTCACCTAACTGTGTGTGGCGTAGGGTACCTTATGGCACCACCATTACACACCCCACCCCCTTTTTGCCTGTTCTATTGCTAAGTGAAGCGAATGAAGAATGAGTCGCAGGAAGTGGCAGGTGCCGGATTCTTCTTGGAACGCATGCTTTCGGAATCTCAGCAGTAAACCACTTCGTTGTTACCAGCTTCTCTTGTAGGAGCTGGCACCGGAGTTTATCATCTCCGTAACGGTGTCTAGCTTACTAAAATAACCCTATCGAAACTCGCCGCTCTTCGATGGGCCTTTTCTGTCCTATTAATACAATCTAGGCAGAGGTCCCAGACTGATTAGGAACAAACTTGCGGATTTCTGAACAAGAAATACCATAAGCCAGATGTAAGAAACTGATTTCAAGTTTTGTGTGAGTCGCCAAACTGTGGGAAGGGGATGTTACAGACTGGCAGTCTTTGATTTTCTTCTTCAAGAATTTGAAGGTAATTGGATATGAATTTACTAAATCATGTGGCGTTTGTGCTATTCAGGGCGGGGAGGGGCTGGGATTACTTATGTGTATCTGTTCCCACATTCCCGTTCCTCAGCCGGCTAGTATTCAAATCCCTTGATGTGCGCTACTGATATTTAACTGAAATTGTATGTCTTGGACCTAGATATACGTCTTAATGCGTACTGAAATCATTGCCCTGTGGGAACAAGACACCGACCTGTGAAGTGCATTGTCTGTTCCTTGGACGAGTATCTGATTTCGATGGGTTTTTTTTTTTTTTTTTTTTTTTTTTTTTTTTTTTTTTTGAGCTGTACTTTCGACGTTACTCCAAGTAAGTCTATGTGGGCTTTATTTCTGTCCTACACCTCAAATTCCTAAGAGTTTATGTAAACCCTGGAGAAGAAACGTTCCGCCCTATTTCACGAAATGATGTTAATATGAAACAAGATTTGTATTGACTATTAACACTATGCCCTCCGGCGACACCACAGTGGTGCCGTGCGCGAAATAGCGGTCAACGGCCGGCGACACCACAGTGGTGTCGTGTGCATAGTATCGCGCAGTGGCCTGCGACAGCACTTAAGTATGTTTTGCATTCTGTTGGTGTTTTGTTTAGGTAACAATAAGTTACGTCAACAAATACGTGCCGTTTTGTCATGGCAGACGAAAGAGACGATAGGATTATTAACGATGAATACGCGGACGTCTTGTCTGACGTTTCGGACGACTTGGACGAATGGGAAGGAGACATTGAGTATCAAAAATATGAAAGTGAAGCAGAATCGTCGAAAGATGGTGAAATACGTCCAAGAAGAATTCGGCGAACACTATGGTTCCCAACTGATTCGGATGAATGAGAGGAAGACGACAGTGCACAGTTGTCAGACTTTGATTTACCGAGGACCAATTATAAATTTGAAGTATCTCCCGGCGCAAACATATTTCCCAAAGATACACAGAGCGTAGAGGATATCTTAGAATTGTATATTGGAAACGATCTAGTTGAATATATTAGCAACGAAACCAGCAAATACTACAGTCAAAATTGCAATAGAAGAAACTGGATAAAAAATGCCTAATCTGTCGACGTTACGGGACCCGAACTTAGAAAATGGCTTGAGCTTTCTATCCTTAGGGAATTGCAAAAGAAAAGGATCAATGATTATTAGTCAACGACACCGTTGGTAGACACACCGATATTTCGCAAAACGATGTCCTGCAAACGATTCAGACAAATATCATTTTAACATTTTTCCGGTAACAACAATAAACAGGATACTGCCGACCGGCTTTTCAATGTGCAGTTCGTAACTGATTATTTTTCCGGAAAGTTTAAAGAAACCTTTAATCGAAGTCGAAACATCTTAATCGATCAAGGAACGATACCGTGGCGTCGACGGTTACATTTTAAAATTTACAATCCGTCGAAAATTACGAAACATGGCATGTTCATTCGGAAGGTGCGTCATTCGAGTACGGGACACAGTTCCTCAGTCAAGATATATAGCGGCACTAGACAGCCTTTAGCAGAAACAGTGATGGAACTATTGACAACTTCTTATCGAAAGTGGCACCATCTCTACATGGATAATTATTATAACAGTGTAGAACTTGCAGAGAAGTTACTTGAAAAGAAAATTCGAGTTTGTGGAACGATACGGCAAAATACACTCCTGGAAATGGAAAAAAGAACACATTGACACCGGTGTGTCAGACCCACCATACTTGCTCCGGACACTGCGAGAGGTCTGTACAAGCAATGATCACACGCACGGCACAGCGGACACACCAGGAACCGCGGTGTTGGCCGTCGAATAGCGCTAGCTGCGCAGCATTTGTGCACCGCCGCCGTCAGTGTCAGCCAGTTTGCCGTGGCATACGGAGCTCCATCGCAGTCTTTAACACTGGTAGCATGCCGCGACAGCGTGGACGTGAACCGTATGTGCAGTTGACGGACTTTGAGCGAGGGCGTATAGTGGGCATGCGGGAGGCCGGGTGGACGTACCGCCGAATTGCTCAACACGTGGGGCGTGAGGTCTCCACAGTACATCGATGTTGTCGCCAGTGGTCGGCGGAAGGTGCACGTGCCCGTCGACCTGGGACCGGACCGCAGCGACGCACGGATGCACGCCAAGACCGTAGGATCCTACGCAGTGCCGTAGGGGACCGCACCGCCACTTCCCAGCAAATTAGGGACACTGTTGCTCCTGGGGTATCGGCGAGGACCATTCGCAACCGTCTCCATGAAGCTGGGCTACGGTCCCGCACACCGTTAGGCCGTCTTCCCCTCACGCCCCAACATCGTGCAGCCCGCCTCCAGTGGTGTCGCGACAGGCGTGAATGGAGGGACGAATGGAGACGTGTCGTCTTCAGCGATGAGAGTCGCTTCTGCCTTGGTGCCAATGATGGTCGTATGCGTGTTTGGCGCCGTGCTGGTGAGCGCCACAATCAGGACTGCATACGACCGAGGCACACAGGGCCAACACCCGGCATCATGGCGTGGGGAGCGATCTCCTACACTGGCCGTACACCACTGGTGATCGTCGAGGGGACACTGAATAGTGCACGGTACATCCAAACCGTCATCGAACCCATCGTTCTACCATTCCTAGACCGGCAAGGGAACTTGCTGTTCCAACAGGACAATGCACGTCCGCATGTATCCCGTGCCACCCAACGTGCTCTAGAAGGTGTAAGTCAACTACCCTGGCCAGCAAGATCTCCGGATCTGTCCCCCATTGAGCATGTTTGGGACTGGATGAAGCGTCGTCTCACGCGGTCTGCACGTCCAGCACGAACGCTGGTCCAACTGAGGCGCCAGGTGGAAATGGCATGGCAAGCCGTTCCACAGGACTACATCCAGCATCTCTACGATCGTCTCCATGGGAGAATAGCAGCCTGCATTGCTGCGAAATGTGGATCTACACTGTACTAGTGCCGACATTGTGCATGCTCTGTTGCCTGTGTCTATGTGCCTGTGGTTCTGTCAGTGTGATCATGTGATGTATCTGACCCCAGGAATGTGTCAATAAAGTTTCCCCTTCCTGGGACAATGAATTCACGGTGTTCTTATTTCAATTTCCAGGAGTGTATTAGATTTCCGCAAAAACTTAAAGCGTGCAAAAGTCAATGTGTTTGAAGCTTGTCATCAACGGAAAGGTGATGTTCTCCCACAAGTATGGAGAGCTTCGAAAAGTAAAACGATACGAATGATCTCTACAATACATAATGCAAAGAAAATGTAGGAAAAACCAATTACACAATAAAAAACCTGGAAGTGTATTAGACTACAACAAATACATTGAAGTAGTTGATCGGGCAGACCAGTATTTCAATTATTGCCATATATATATATGTATATACACAGGGTGTTACAAAAAGGTACGGCCAAACTCTCAGGAAACATTCCTCACACACAAAGAAAAGATGTTATGTGGACATGTGTCCGGAAACGCTTAATTTCCATGTTAGAGCTCATTTTAGTTTCGTCACCGCCAGTTGGCCCAATTGAAGGAAAGTAATGTTGACTTCGGTGCTTGTGTTGACACGCGACTCATTGCTCTACAGTACTAGCATCAAGCACATCATCAGTACTTAGCATCAACAGGTTAGTGTTCATCATGAACGTGATTTTGCAGTCAGTACAATGTTTACAGTTGTGGAGTTGGCAGATGCCCATTTGATGTATGGATTAGCACGGGGCAATAGCCGTAGCGCGGTACGTTTGTATCGAGACAGATTTCCAAAAGGAAGGTGTCCCGACAGGAAGACGTTCGAAGCAATTGATCGGCGTCTTAGGGAGCACGGAACATTCCAGCCTATGACTCGCGACTGGGAAGACCTAGAACGACGAGGACACCTGCAATGGACGAGGCAATTCTTCGTGCAGTTGACGATAACCCTATTGTCAGCGTCAGAGAAGTTGCTGCTGTACAAGGTAACGTTGACCACGTCACTGTATGGAGAGTGCTACGGGAGAACCAGTTGTTTCCGTACCATGTACAGCGTGTGCACGCAGTATTAGCAGCTGATTGGCCTCCATGGGTACACTTCTGCGAATGGTTCATCCAACAATGTGTCAATCCTCATTTCAGTGCAGATGTTCTCTTTACGGATGAGGCTTCTTTCCAACGTGATCAAATTGTAAATTTTCACAATCAGCATGTGTGGGCTGACGAGAATCCGCACGCAATTGTGCAATCACGTCATCAACACAGATTTTCTGTGAACGTTTGGGCAGGCATTGTTGGTGATGTCTTGATTGGGCCCCATGTTTTTCTACCTACGCTCAATGGAGCACATGATCATGATTTCATACGGGATACTCTACCTGTGCTGCTAGATCATGTGCCTTTACGACACAACATGTGGTTCATGCACGATGGAGCTCCTGCACATTTCAGTCGAAGTGTTCGTACGCTTCTCAACAACAGATTCGGTGACCGATGGATTGGTAGAGGCGGACCAATTCCATGGCCTCCACGCTCTCCTGACCTCAACCCTCTTCACTTTCATTTATGGGGGCATTTGAAAGCTCTTGTCTAGGGAACCCCGGTACCAAATGTAGAGACTCTTCGTGCTCGTATTGTGGACGGCTGTGATACAATACGCCATTCTCCAAGGCTGCATCAGCGCATCAGGGATTCCATGCGACGAAGGGTGGATGCATGTATCCTCGCTAACGGAGGACATTTTGAACATTTCCTGTAACGAAGTGTTTGAAGTCACGCTGGTACGTTCTGTTGCTGCGTGTTTCCATTCCATGATAAATGTGATTTGAAGAGAAGTAATAAAATGAGCTCTAACATGGTAAGTAAGAGTTTCCGGACACATGTCCATATAACATATTTTCTTTCTTTGTGTGTGAGGAATGTCTCCTGAAAGTTTGGCCGTACCTTTTTGTAACACCCTATATAAACTGTAAAATGGTCAAAAAAGGTTTGCTTGTACCTCTTTAATTGAGCATTATTTAATGCGTTCCGTGCATGGCAATATTTCAATACACACCACAGTCTCCGAATTCCCAATTTTTTTATTGAAAGTGTGTGATTTGTGGATAAAAGACCATGTTCCTGCTTATGAGCAAAACTTGGCGGTTGCCGCTACATCGCGTACGTCTCATCATGATTCGGTTGACAGACTTTCCAGTCACATAAAGCAACACCAGCTAATACTTATTTCCGGAACGAATAAACGAAAACTAAGGGACTGCCATGTATGTGCCGTGTGCGTTACATCTTGGAGACTGTTTTTCTCCATATCGTACCGAAGAGAAGTACTACGTACCAAAGACATTGCAAATAAATATAGGAAACAAATTTATTTATTTATTTACGTATGTACATCTTCGAAATTTTATGAAAGTAGGAGAACAGGGTTGTGAACTTGTAAGAACTAACGACAAGATTAGTAAAACTTAACAATTTATAATCTCCCGATAATGTCAAGAACGGCCAGCGACAAGCCAAGTAATACCAACTAATGCCAACGAGCGCTGCAGGCGCCAAGCTAATACATTTGTACGAGACGTGCGGACGGCAAAGTGTTGGGCCCTAAATCAATTATCACACTCCACGATCATTGATGCATCTTCTAATTGCTAACAGGGAGGAGGAAGAACTGGTACACTTTTTTGATCAGTTTTTGAACGAATATCACAGGCACTGCGCCTCATTTTTCCTAACCACCTCTACGTTTATCATATACAATAACTCATTTCAATGGAAGATCTTGCCTGGCGCAACGTAAAAGCATTACGTCAGCCAGTTACACCGTACACCGACAGGCGGTTCATCAAGTTTGTAACTTCTCCTCACAGCGGCATTGGTGCACCGGTGCTCCTTGACGGTCGATCCATTGTAGCCCTGCTGTCACGGCACATGCTGGTATGGCCTGGTACTTGTGTCCAAACCGCATCTGACTACTGCTTGAAGGCCAATCAACCATATTAGAATTGGTTTCGGAACAGATTCATACACGGTGTATTTCCCAAACTGTGACTTAATCCTGTCGCTCAGCAATATTTGTCTTTACATCTTCCTATACTTATTAGTTGTTAGAGAAAGAATCAGAAGCTCGTGCTGATTATCAAGGCGCCTTCGATTCCCGACCGATTGGGGATTTACTCCGCTTGGGAGAGACGTAGACGGCCGAACTTCCCAGAAGGGGACTCCCGGCCACGTATGCCACACGCAGGTTTCATTAGAGAAAGTGAAACAGGCGAGTGGACAGTCTACGTAAGCGGATCATTGCAATCATGCGAGTATGCACAGCTAAAATTCGCTAAAATGCGAAGTATTAGACAGAAAAAAAAAAATTTGTATCTGCGTAGACTTAACTGTTCTCGTCTTGTAATTTGGGTAAATGGGTGGCTTCGGTCACAGCTCCTCGAGATGTCTTTCATTTGGCTTATGAAATATTGTGCAAATTTCAGAAAGAAATTTGATGTCTTAATTTTTTACGCTTTGCACGTAGCTACCTGCAAATATGTTTAAAAGCTTTTTGCAGTTAACACCAATCTGAAACCTTCTGATCTTCACAGTAGATTTTTTTCCGAGTTTTTTTGAGTTGTATCGTACTGCTATAGGAAATGCATATCCGGACAGCGTCGCTGAAATGGAGTATAAAGAAAATCGAAGATGGGCAGTCCAGCAAATTCCTGTAGCGAAACGTCCACCATACGGACTCCACAACAAAGCCTTCGTCACACGGTACGACTTGGCTAACGTTGACGTGGCGCTCTAAGGGTTTCGCGACGTCTCTTCCTGCTATTTCACTTTGAGGAGCCATTTTGGCACGTGATACACAAAATAAATTCTGCGATATTTCGGCAATTTACTATGTAAAGTAGAAGCAATATGAAGCAACATGGACGCATATAAAGAGGGGGGTTCAGGGTGTCCTGACCCCCCCCCCCTCCACCCTTATGTTACGCAGAAAACGTAAATATTACCCGAATATCCCCTCTGTCAACCCCTATTCCCCAAGTTAGTAGTCACGCATCGCAATTGGTTGAGGTAGCAAAAAACCATGGAGTTGTGGTGCAGAAAACGATAGCTGTGCCCTGAATTGGAGTTTGTCTTCCCCCCCCCCCACCTCTCCCACGCCCCCTCCTAGTCACATCGCTATGCGCGCCACGGACTTAAGTCAGTCGAAGGTGTAGCTTCCACTCAATTAACGGTGAAACTTTCGGGCATCATGATCCAACCGAGCCTGAACTTCGTGTGTTTGATTAATCACGATTGAAAAACTATAGAACTGGAAAGTCAGAACTCTTTTAGATTTCGATCATCAGGGAATATATTCTTGAATTTATCTATGCAGACTATGTTTCAGCTCAAGCACTGGTAACAATGATTTAACAGATATTTTATCTTATAACGTGGATATGGATAAATTTATTGGGCGAGGCACTGATGGCACTACAGTGATGAGCAGCCAGTTACAAAGTTTGAGAACAATTTCAGAACGATAACCAAGAGCGCAATACACACACTGTGTGGCGCACATTAGTAATTTAGTTTTCTAGAGCATTCATGCGAGATACCTACGATATGGAACTGCAAATTAGCTTTTCTCATTCGACGCTTATCTCCCTTTGTGAGACGCGGTGGACCGAATAGTATATGGATGTCTAAGGATTTGTAGAAATGCTTCCTGTAGTACACGCAACACTTTAGACACTTCAAGACTCTGCTATGAGGGATGTCCCCACTCAAGCGTACAAAGAGCAGACCACCTTAGAAAATAGTTTGTTGTGTCGCTAGTTATACTAAGCGAAGTTTTTCGACGTACAACGAACCTGAACAAAGTAATGCGGAAGGTCACTGTGGACTTGACAAACGCTTGCAGCTATTTGAAAACAATAAAAACTACTTTGCAAAATATTCGGAATGAAAGTCAATTCTCAACCTTTTCGAGCAGGCGAAACAGATGAGACGAAGTGACAGTTGTTCAAAGAACGACTGGAAGGCAAACCCAGCGCAGCAAAGTCCCAGGAGAAACTGCCGAAATATATTACCCACGAAACTTATTTTATCCTTTCATTGAATGTATGATTACTGAACTCTACGGTCGTTTTAAAGCACATGAAAAACGATGGGAGAGATTCGGATGCTTTAGCCTGAGGAAAGCAGTAAATATTCCATGACAAAAGAATGTCTTAAAAAGATAGCACGAATGTTTGTGGGGTGAAAATTCAGGCACAGTGTTTCTGACTGAATATCGGATATGGCACCACCAATGCGAAACTGTAGAGCAAAAACTTGCGACTGCAACAAAACCTATTGATCAGCGCAGTGACCCGTTTTTCCCTTACATGAAAAAGCTCTATCTTAGCTACACTACCAGAAAGCCTAAAGACGCTAAAAACTTACATTAGAAATAAAATGGGGGATCACAGACTTACTGCCTTGTCTTGTTCATCATGATCTGGCAGTGTACCTAGATTCTGTAGAAATTATAAATAAGTCGTCAGTAAGACATAAAAGGCTAAATATAATGTTTCAAAGTCATTTTTGTTATTTATTTACAGTAACTTACGACCTAAAGACGCAGCAAAATGCCACTGTCACAAACTAAAATATAAACAAAGAATACTGTAATAATATTGTAATATTTTATTATATAACACAATGATATAATTTACTGATATATAAATATCCACAATTTTGTATTTGTATCTTTAATCATCCATGAGTACCTTATTACACACATTACATACTTTTTATTTGAAGATGCCTAGATTAATTAGTGCTTACCCGCGCTTTAATTACACGTGATGTGATTTCTCATGTGCTTATGAAATTTTTATTTTCGAACAGATTGATTTTACTAAGGATGAATACCAGCTCTTTTTTATGGTGTGAACGAAGTTCTGAGCAAAATCTAGTTTACCTTCCGAAAGTGCAGTGATGGACACACCCCTTTTAAAAGCTATAGGCACGTCAGTGAGAGCCACTAACGTTCCCTATGCACAGACCGAACACGCTACACGCCAATTTGTATTAATTGTCGGGCTCAGTAGAAGCCCACATTCGGCGGATTTTATGTTATACCGTACACTCTATAAATATATGTTGTTTCTAACCACCAGAATACATAACGTCAGGTGACGAGTCATTATTGGTGGTTAAAGAATTTTCGTATTTAGTTATTTTCGCGTTACAATTTGCCTGTTACGAAAGCAAGCCGTTTCAATGGAACAGCACATTGAACATCAACGAAAAACGCATCGATGTTGTTAGGATCTGTTGTAACTGTCAATAACGTATCAGAGATTAAAGCCTTTTGAGAACCTCAACATAGATGTTGTGTCCGTAGAAAATTTTAATTTTTATTCTTGCTTTTGTGACCATAATAAGAGTCCAGGCTCCATAGGCAAACAACCAGCCGTCATTAAGAAATAATCCACCAGGACGTAGTGACAAGATGAGTGGCAGAGGCTGCCGAGTATGGCTTCTTGATAAAATAATTTAGTGTTTGACGTCCTGCCAGAGGAAGCAGCATGAATCAAAATTGTGCAATGGAAGACGCAAACACCAGGGCGATAATACAGCAAGATAGAGTGCTAGACGTGTGTGGAAAAGACTCGTGTGGAACCACATTAAGTTGTGTGCAGCTAGAAACGAAAGTGTCGTATGGAACCGAAGGCATTCTTGCGCCATCTGATCACTTAGAAATGAAAAGGTCGTGTGAAACAAAATTAACTTGGGTGCACCCAAGTACACGAGCAACGAAATAAAAGCCCAGGCAGCGGAATAGCTAGAAGCAGAGATTCAGATGCAGATTCAGAGCCAGTGCCGGCAGTTTAGAGATTCCGCAGCGAGACGCCAGTGGGGCCGAGTAGGCCCATAGCAGCCGATACAGCTGATAAAGACTTCAACTACTAGAAGACGGTGATAGACTCTGGTGGACATTCAGGAACTGCAGGTCAAGTAGGATTTTTAGAGTTTTATTGGAATAGCGTTGAACAGAGGCTGTCGGTCTCTGTCTCATTTACTTAGAGAAGTTTCAGTGTTAACCAAGAATATGTGATTGCTTTGTACTTGTTTCTTATATGTACCGGCAATTAGCTTTGAAGTATCAAGTCCGAATAAATAGACAATCTTACTAAGGGGTTTAAGGTCCAACACCTCACATAAGTATATGTGAGAATAAACTTTACAGAAACTAACCAATCTTTTCTGCCTATTGCAATTCTGTAACCTATTTTCAGGAAACTTATTTGCTTCAAACCAAAGAGATTCTCTCCCACTCATCTCCGATGTAAGTGTTGACAGCAATTTATAACTAACCCATTGTCGTTAACGTCCCGATTGCGCTAAGCAGTTCGCACTTCATTATGGTATAGTGAGGCTGTGCTGGGACGCGACATAGAATACAAGGTCGATAGTGGCAGCGCTTCAGCGTAGCGTAGTTAGTAGGGACCGAACGTTACGGAGTGTAAGTCTCGATTCGATCCTAGGAGGATTCAGGTCCCGCTGTATCCTATTTTTTCCACCATCGCGTTTGCTAAAAAGTGCGTAACTTTCTTATGAAACTAACAAAGAATTTGTCGTATTTGTTATGTGCAGATATAAATGCACTCTCTATCAGGAGTGAGCTTTTTCGATTTTGGCAACTTATTATCTGATGTCCTTACTGAATGGACATGTATCTTTCCTTCTTGTCTTATTACATTTTTAAGAATATTGTTCTATTAACGCACGCCAGAGACAGAACAACATGCCTAGCATGTGGAGAATGGAGGAAATGTGCGTTTTCACAGAGCTGAAGCGGGAATTTTACGCGCGCCCATTGGCCAAATAAAGTGGACAACAGCCGCTGCAGAGTGCCGATAGCGCAAAACGCAAAATCACGCTAACCAGTCCTCGCAGTGTGATGCCGGCACTGTACGCCGTCACGTCGAACGTCCCGCCCGCGTGGGGAGCGCGGCGAGCCGTGGCGGCCGACACGGCAGAGCTGCCGCCGTGTGCTGTGCTACGGTGTGGCGTGGTTGTGGTTGTGGTCCCGGCCAGCCTCCGGCAGCGAGCGCGCGTGGGCTCCCAGCCGCTCCTCCCACGTCCCTGCGGGCGCTAATTGTTTGATAGCCTAGCCTTGTGGTGACGTCACGAGCCGGGCCCAGGCAGACAGACCGCCGTCCTACGCCTCGGTCAGCGCGCCTGTCTGTAGGCTGGCTACACCTCCAGACGTTCCAGTGTGCATTACAGCTCGTTATCCCAGATAGCCGACTCGGACACGGCCCGCTATAGTTGGAGGTGCGCCGTGATCCTATACCTCATCCGAGAACTCGCTCAGAGAGTCATGTCTCTTATCGATTATAGAGACACAGAGCAAAGTGAAACGTGATCTAAACTAATATAGGAAAGTGCTACAAAACGAGATGGGGAAGCTCCACCATTGCGGACGTACAGACAGTCACCAGCGTAAGAAATAAGATTTATCAAAGAAAACGTGTCATTCGAAAATTAAATTTCTTCCTTTGGAGAAATACAACCAGCAACAAAAGAAAGACACGAAGTAAAAAGAATAGCTAACATTTACAGGGTGACAGTTAGGGACCTATCTCCATCTACGTGATTACTCTGCTATTCACAATGAAGTGCCTGGCAGAGGGTTCAATGAAACACCTTCATGCTGTCTCTCTACCGTTCCACTCTCGAACGGCAAGCGGGAAAAACGAGCACTTAAACTTCCGTGCGATCCCTGATTTCTCTTATTTTATCGTGATGATCATTTCTCCGTATGTAGGTGGGTGTCAACAGAATGTTTTCGCAATCGGAGGAGAAAACTGGTGATTGAAATTTCATGAGAAGATCCTGTCGCAAAGAAAAACGTCTTTGTTCTAATGATTGCCACTCCAATTCACATATCATGTCTGTGACACTATCTCCCCTATTTCGCCATAGTACAAAACAAGAAGCCCTTCTTTGAACTTTTTCCATGTCATCCGTCAGTCCCACCTGACGCGGATCCCACACCGCACAGGAAAACTGCAGAATAGGGCGGACAAGCGTGGTGTAAGCAGTCACTTTGGTAGACCTGTTGCACCTTCTAAGTGTTCTGCCAATAAATAGCAGTCTTTGGTTTGCTCCACCCACAACATTATTTATGTGATCGTTCCAATTTAGGTTATTTGTAACTGTAATCCCTAAGTATTTAGTTGAATTTACAGCCCTCAGATTTGTCTGATTTATCGCGTAATCGAAATTTAGCTGATTTCTTTTAGTACTCATGTGAATAACTTAGCACTTTTCTTTATTCAGGGTCAATTGCCACTTTTCGCACCATACAGGTATCGCATCTAAATCATATGGAAAAAACGTAAATTAGTTACCAACTACAGCGTGCACACACTTAATTCATTGTGTAAAGGTCGCTACAGATATTTGGATTTAGGTTATGACACGTTCGATATGCCTACCATCATTGGTGATGTGGCGCAGACGAGCGAAATTCTGCATGACCCGCCTACATGTCGAAACGTCGATGACCTCCTGAATGGCTGTTTTCAGCTGGTCACTCAGCAATGGTTTTCCGGTTATTGATCTACACCTTTTCTCTAATACAGCCCCAGAAAAAGGAGTCGCATGTGTTCATATGAGAAGAATATGGCGGCCAAACGAGACCCATACAAATGGCCTCTGGGTACCACAGGGCCAGAATATGGTTCCCGAAGTGCTCCTCCAGGGCATCGAACACACTCCTGCTTCGATGCTGTCGAGCTCCGTCTTGCATGAACCACATCTTGTCCAAATCAAGGTCACTTTGGATAATCGGATGAAATCTTCCAAAACCTTCACGTACGCTTCGGTAGTCACCGTGCCATCAAGGAATATCGCACCGATTATTCCGTGACAATACTGAACACCACACAGTCACCCGTTAAGTGTGAAGAGACTTCTTTATCGCAAAATGCGGATTCTCAGTCCCCCAAAGGAGTCAATTCTGCTTATTGACGAACCCATTCAAACTGAAATGGGATTCGTCGCTAAACCAAGCCATACAGCGCATACCAATTCCCATGATGTCCCGCGACAAACCGTGCCGTTTGAACGTCCTAACGCAACCCTTTCAGATACAATGGATTCGTTTCATATAGTTCAATGTATATCCATCTATAAGCATGGGTCCGAAGTGTCGAAAATGACCATCTGTTCGTCATTGAATGGTTTACTAAAGGCTACTTACTTTAGTCTCAGGATTAAACTACATCATAAATGAATTAGTAAAATGAAGTGGAACATAATCTAAACTACTGAGGAGGAGACTGCTATGGTGTGGCCATCTTCAACAAAAGTAGATGGTCAAGGAGGGTATGGAGGTGAATACCAGAAATATGTCAAGGAAGCTATCGACTCCAGTTATCTCCAAGAGTGGGACAGGAAGGGAGTAAAATAGAGAGGTTGGGAAGCGATGTAAGTTATTAGCTGCAAACAACAACAACAACAACACACACACACACACACACACACACACACACATTATATAATCGAAAGTCTTTTTGGTAAGAAATAAACCAGAGTTTTTCCATTTTTGTCAATACCCTGACAACTCGAACCAGACATAATCTGAGAAACGTTTTAGTAACAAATATTTGAATGACTTTATGTCATATGACGAGCACCAGTGGCTTCAAACGCATCGCAAATAAGTTAATGTAATAATATTAATAATCTTTGAAAACTGCGACTCGTTACGGCAGAAAACTATGTTATAACGTACAGCCGTGCAAAACTAAACTCCAAATAAGACAAATGATGATTGTATAGGCAATATCAGGCGCACTTCCAGTGTGTTTCGTAATACATTATAGCGTCAGGCTCATTCTTTCCCCTATGTGTTTACGGTAACATTCAAAAACCAACTACCCGCAAGGTTAAGTGCTGTCAAAATAGTCGTTGCTACCGACCTGAGCAATTTCTTTCGAGTTTAAGGAGTTGCAGAGACTTGGACAAAATTCCCACTTCACCTAATGAATGGCGGCTCTGTTGAAATGTGGGTAAATTTAAGACTGCCTATATAAAAGAGAAGGAACCGAATAATGCCTAGTTACAAGATCAGTGGGGGATACCACAAACAGATGAAATCAGGTAACTCTGTAGGAGTAATACTACGTAGTCACAAGGAACGAGACGAACGTGTAGTGTTAGTATTACGAAGGACAGATGAAATACAACTGTTGCGTGTGTTCTGGGAAAACTCAAAACATCTGTGAAGGAAATCTCATAAAATACAACGGCGTGACCAACTTTAAAGTACTGTTCTAGTGCTCTAAGTCCTTACGAAGTAGGCATGACGACAGATATCGAAGGAATTCAGAAATGCACAACCCGCACGAAAGTGTACCAGAAACACTCGGGGAACTTAACACGAGAATCTTTAAAACACAGGCGACGTAGCGCTTGCGAAACCCAGTTAGGCAAATTTAGAAAACTTTTATTCGAAGAAAACTCTGCGACCATTGTCCTGTCACCATCTTGTGTCTCGTATATCCTTCATGAGAATTAGGTAAGGGGGATTAGCGCGCGCAGGCATATACAATGTCTTCCCATCGCTGAATATGCGAATGGAATAGGAGAGTGACTGTAGATGAATAAAGCGGTAAAACCTGTGTCGCTTTTTAATCATTTAGTAACGTACAGAAACCAGATGGCAGTTATAAGAGTCGAGGGGCATGAAAGGGAAGCAGTGGTTGGGAAAGGAGTGAGACAGGGTTGTAGCCTCTCCCCGATGTTATTCAATCTGTATATTGAGCAAGCAGTAAAGGAAACAAAAGAAAAATTCGGAGTAGGTATTAAAATTCATGGAGAAGAAGTAAAAACTTTGAGGTTCGCCGATGACATTGTAATTCTGTCAGAGACAGCAAAGGACTTGGAAGAGCAGTTGAACGGAATGGACAGTGTCTTGAAAGGAGGATATAAGATGAATATCAACAAAAGCAAAACGAGGATAATGGAATGTAGTCAAATTAAATCGGGTGATGCTGAGGGGATTAGATTAGGAAATGAGACACTTAAAGTAGTAAAGGAGTTTTGCTATTTAGGGAGTAAAATAACTGATGATGGTCGAAGTAGAGAGGATATAAAATGTAGACTGGCAATGGCAAGGAAATCGTTTCTGAAGAAGAGAAATTTGTTAACATCGAGTATAGATTTAAGTGTCAGGAAGTCGTTTCTAAAAATATTTGTATGGAGTGTAGCCATGTATGGAAGTGAAACATGGACGATAACCAGTTTGGACAAGAAGAGAATAGAAGCTTTCGAAATGTGGTGCTACAGAAGAATGCTGAAGATAAGGTGGGTAGATCACGTAACTAATGAGGAGGTATTGAATAGGATTGGGGAGAAGAGAAGTTTGTGGCACAACTTGACTAGAAGAAGGGATCGGTTGGTAGGACATGTTTTAAGGCATCAAGGGATCACAAATTTAGCATTGGAGGGCAGCGTGGAGGGTAAAAATCGTAGAGGGAGACCAAGAGATCAATACACTAAGCAGATTCAGAAGGATGTAGGTTGCAGTAGGTACTGGGAGATGAAGAAGCTTGCACAGGATAGAGTAACATGGAGAGCTGCATCAAACCAGTCTCAGGACTGAAGACCACAACAACAACAACAGTAACGCCGCTCGTATCTCGTGAGAGAGATCGCTCGGTGGTAACAGGACAACAGCGACGACATTTGTGCCGAGCTCCGGAGGCCGACCTGCCTCTGCCCCCACCCCACCCCTTGCCATCGCAGTGACCCACGAGGGGGCCCGGACGGCTCGTGTTCGCGTCACTCGACGCGCTGACGTCACACGTCTCCAGTATCCCGGAGGTGACGCATCCCGGCCGGGGGCGCGCACTGGGGTGCGAACCCAGCTCAAGCCCACGGCGTTACGTCTTAGATTACCACGAAATAGGGAAAAAAAACGACAGAGTGGCGTACGCCCCACCTCTACCGTGTTAGGGAATTTAATCAGCTACGATGCAGACAAATAACTGTCGAGAAACTGAATAATACTTGCAATAACCCTTCAGATATTGTAAAGGCAGTATACGAAATTCTAGAACACACAACAGACGCCGGAAAATTACGCACGAACTAGGTTTGACAATGCGAATGGAATCGGATATGCAATTAGAGCGTGAATCATAAGCTTAATGATGCTGCAAATTACCCACAGGAGTGTCTGCCATAAAGGCAGAGGTGTTAGCCATTTTAGAAGCGGTTAAGCACGCAGTAAACTGTAAAGGAAATAGTTTTGCTGTCGGTTCGGAGTCTCAGTTTCTAATCACGTCCCTGAAACCCCGTTTTGCAGAAGCAGCAACAACAGCAGCAAAAACCCTGACGTCTATCAAGCTACTCAGCAATTCATCAGTCTGCAAAATCAGCTCAAATATGTCATGAATTTCGATCAATGTCATTAAACTCGATCGAAGGTCACAGCTGCATTCGCATCAACGAAGACGCTGACGAATTGCCTAAGAAAGTGCAGCTTCTGACGTACCACACCACCCAAAGGTACCGCAGACTGGTGTCTTCCGGTGACTTAACGATGGGCATGTCGTGGCAAGAAGACTGGAGTAGAGGAACTGACGACACAGCGAATCATCATACGGAGATAATGCGTGTAGCCCCGATAACTCATTGAATACCAAGCAAACAATATCTATTTCATACAAGTGAAGCAAGTATGAAATAAGTTTCTTTTTAAGAAAGGAACATCTACATCGAAAAAATGGTTCAAATGGCTCTGAGCACTATGGGACTTAACATCTGTGGTCATCAGTCCCCTAGAACTTAGAACTACTTAAACCTAACTAACCTAAGGACATCACACACATCCATGCCCGAGGCAGGATTCGAACCTGCGACCGTAGCAGTCTCGCGGTTCCGGACTGAGCGCCTAGAACCGCTAGACCACCGCGGCCGGCCGAACATCTACATCGAGTGGGACTAATTGACGCCACTGTTGTTGCATGTGGAGACGAAGAAGATGAACCACATATGAAGATGTAACGAGAAGGAAGCCAGGATACGTGAAATACTAATACAGGGTGTATACGTGGACAAGGAAAAAAAAATTCCCGGATTTTTTCCCGGTTAAAAATACTTTCTCCCGCGTGAAAAAACACTTTTTCCGTGTTAAGTGACGTATTTTCCATGCGAAACTTATCAATCCTTTGAATGGTTATGATTTTATACACGGGCGTTGAATTTCCCGGCACTTTAGGAACCGAAACTCAGGGAAAAAGACAAGTTTTGGAAATATCTGATGTGCCACAACATGTACGCTGCGTATTTTCGTATTACGAAAATATACATTGGAATTCCACCAAACACCGCATGTTACTTTCCGAATAATTGAAATCGAGATTACGATGCGCTTTTGTAAGCTAGTCATAGCTCATGTCACGTGATCTCGCCAGGCGATGACGGCGGTTGTTCAGAGCATAGGACACGTTCTGTAGTCATCTAACAGCAACATCAATGTTAAGTAGCGCGAATACACAAACAGGGAAAGTTAATAGTTTAAATATATACACAGTGTTACAAGAAAAGCTTTGACATATAATATTGGTCTCTAAGGTTAATAAGGTGCAAGAGAAGCTAAGCTTTCGCATATAATGTTGATCTCTTTTCCGCGTGTTACCCTTAAGATATATCACACAAATATGCCAGTAAAATTTTTAATAATGACATAAATGTCTGATCTTCAGGGTTCGAAATTCTTCTAAATGGCTCGTTATCAGAGTTGATTTTTAAATCAACGGTCTTTGATTTAAGAAATTCATGGTACATTCTCGCACATAGTTCAACTTGCGTAAAAGGATATTTACATTGAAAGTAACGCGTTTCAAACAACCATTCACAATATTTTCCCGCGACTTATTAGAAATAGGTTCGTTTCAGCAGTTGCCTGAGAGCGCAAATAACAGGCGACACCGCGCTTGCGCAGCTACCATGACGTAGGAAGCCCGTAAGTACGTACGTGTAAAACAATGAAAGATCATACAGTGTCATAAAAGAAACAAGACGTCAGAGGATACTCCAAGAGCATCGGAATTTCGTGAACCATACTAAAATGTACACTTTTAAAGTGCATACTTAAAGAGCACATTCGTATGCCCAGATTCCGAATGAAGTAGTCCTCGACCTGATATTAAGCTTTTCAGTGTGGTTTTCGGGATTTAAATTTTCTTGGAGCACCAATACTGTATTACATCATGTTTGGTTCTTTATTATGGCATAATGCCATACGTGCTAGCAGATGAAAACGTGCACTTGAAATGCAGCAACAGTTTAAACTAGCTTGTACCGGTACTGTGGAATTAAACATTTCGTTTCAAATACAAAAAAATAACTTCACGGTCAGGAAAGGTGGAAATAAAATAAAATCTGAAACTAATAACATATTTTAGCCTTCTGTAATTACGTGAATGTATTTTAATTCACTTGACAGCTCCCGGCCACAGACATCCGTTTTGTTTTCATTTGACGTGAGAGTAAACGTGGGAGAAACGGCAAAATCACTAAATGTAAACACCGGTCACGTGGAGACTACCCACTATATCTCAGACTGCTCTGCGTATCAGCCCCGGATCTACGATATTTGCTAATAATACTAAAAGAAATCGAATTTTCAAGAACATGTTCATCTTTTAGCGCACAGCTTTCTGAAAAGCCTGAAACATAAAACATGTGTGTTCAAGGAAATGTAAGACATGTCGTTTGAACGTAAGTGTGCCAAAGTGCAGTGCCACGTCTCTTCAGACAGCATTCTTCAAACGCACGTCACTGTATTTCGTTCTCTGGAATGGATGTCATCAAACTATATTCAGGACAGTGGAAATTGAAATGTCCTGTGATGCCTCTCCTGTTCCCAGTCAGCCGATTTGACAGCCTGACCCTCTAAAAAAAAAAACTCAGTTAATAGCGAATGGGATTATTTGTGATCGGGAGAACAAGAACTCTTCAGAAAATTTGCATTCTTTATTGTCTATTAGCTAATAACTTGTTTTTGTGTGTGAGAAAATTAAATATAGGATACATAAAACCAATTAAGAGCCAAGCAATAAAATACACATTTCTTCAATTAGCTCCTAGCATTTTTTTAATGTATATTCGCTAAAGCTTTACATGGCGTGCTTTTCTTTCTGCAAAAGAATTTATTACCTCACCAAAGTCCATCAAACGTTTTGCTACATGAAAAATCGAAATGTCGTTATCTAAAACAGAAAAAGCTGTTAATACGAATAATACCGAAGACTGGTGTGGTTTTTCGATCTGATTACGTGTATATTGTCACTGTCTTTTAGATAAAACAAAATAGGCCTTTCTAATATTGCAGCAATTTTGTAACACATCTAATAAACGAGACTGTCTTGGCACAAATGGTCATTTTTATATAGCTCACAGAATATAATTCACGAAGTACCAATATCAAATGCCTATTAGGCCTACTATAAGCAAAAAGCTTTATGTTAGGAAATAGTTTCACATTTCATTCAGACGCACCAGCGTGAGATCGGAAAGTAGTATTACGAAATTTTTATATAAATTTGGAATTGTCTTATTCTTCCATTATTTGTGTGATATCCCCGTTTCTTCTCCTTCCTCGTTCTAACAATCTTGTCATCACGAATTCTGTAGCTATTCCTGCCATTGTCAAATTTGTTCGCCGATTAACTTCACAAACCCTGGCAGAATCACAGGTTTAGTTATCCCGCGATTATTGTCCGGTTAGGCGTTGTTACATGTTCGTACAACACGTTTTCCGCGTTACTTCCAGAATATAACTTAAGAGGCTGACAACTGGTCTTTACTAGTTTAGCGATCTGGCCAAAAATTGTCAATTTCATTTTCTTGGATTCACCGAAAAGATAACACGTGATCTTTCTCACCTGTTATTTCTGTTAGTCGTTTATTTCCCTTCTGGTAGCCTGAATCTATGGATTTCGCTAGTAATTATAACAACGCTGATCATTCGCAAACCCAATCAACCACATAATCAGACAGCGATTGGCACTCATCCGTTCGGCTTTACTCCGCTCAGCTCATAGAGACCCGTCCGCTTTTGCCTGTGCAATGTTTATTTCTAGATGCGACGAGGATTCTCCTGACTGACATCACGTGCACTACGCACGCATTCACTAATCAACTTATGATTCTTTCAGAAATCAGTTTAAAATGTGTTCAAAAATGTTCAAAAACCAACAGTGATCCGTTTCAAAATCATATGATTAATTGATAGACCAACGTGCGCTGGATGTTAGGCCCTTTATGAAACAAGTTTTTTTTCCCCTCAAGAATATGAATTTGGCACCATCTTTTCCCAGTAGCATCTAGCTGCTTGCTGCGACTCCTTGCACAGCCAACTGCCACATTCCTGTAACCAGAAGCGGGAGAATCTACTACTAGCACGCGACACAACTGCGTATGCGCATGAGTCCGTTCGTAACTGCTAAAACAAATCAATGTAAACAGTTGTGACTTCACGCTCATCGGAGATAATTTGTTGTTATGAAGCATTGCATCTATCTTCCTAAAGCCTTTGACACATTTTGCTGTTGGCACACGCTTGCGTGATCACTGTGTGTCGTCGTCGTACAAGGCGCATTTCCTCTGCAATTTAAGTTATTTTCGTTTTTTTTCAAAAATGGTTCAAATGGCTCTGAGCACTATGGGACTTAACTTCTGAGATCATCAGTCCCCTATAACTTAGAACTACTTAAACCTAACTAACCTAAGGACATCACAAACATCCATGCCCGAGGCAGGATTCGAACATGCGACCGTAGGAGTCGCGCGGTTCTGGACTGAAGCGCCTAGAACCGCTCGGCCACCTCGGCCGGCTTTCGTTATTTTCTCTCGTTTACATTTTATTGTTGAAGTGTTATTCTGCAGTAGCGGGATACAGTAATATCCATTGTAGAGTATCGGTTCTTACCAGTCAAAATTTCAAAAATTTAACAGAAAACTAAAACAATGAAAAATTACCCGTATTCTAAAAAATTCGTGTTTTTTCCAGTTTTCTCCCGGATGAAAAAATTCCCGGGTTTTCCCGGATCTCCCTGTTGTCCCGGGGCGTATACACCCTGTAAAACAGTTAACAGCCAAGAGTTGAAGTAAGGACGTGAAAATGGGTCGTATGGTGAGTGGTGGCTGCATACCTTCGTGAGGAAGGAAACTGCCGGCTAGAGGCAAGGTTCCGAGTTACAGTTCCGGCCCAGCACACAGTATAATCTGCCAGAAAGTGCGAACAGACGTCAGAGTTTATAAATCTCTGTAGAAATGTCTCAAGAAGTACGATTGGCCATATAATCAGATAATGGTCAAAAATTTAGATCCTACGAGGAACTCCTAACGTGTTGTTCTGCTGTAAACATGACAAAGACATGAAACTTCCTGGTAGATGAAAACTGTGTGCCGGACCGAGACTCGAACTCGGGACCTTTGCCTTTTGCGGGCAAGTGCTCCACCAACTGAGCTACCCAAGCACGACTCACGCCCCGACCTCACAGCTTTACTTCTGCCAGTACCTCGTCTCCTACCTTCCAAACTTAACAGAAGCTTTCCTGCGAGGTTCGCTACTAACGCTGAACAAAAATTTTCCGTCTTGACATTCGCCACATTGATCTAGTCACTGAAGGCTGTTGCCCTCTTGTGAGTTACGTTTGGGGATGAATGCTCAACGAAGCGTTCACGTCCGTAGATTAGACTTCTTTACTACATATTGCCGGAAGATCTGGAATCTAGTCATGTGATGACGAGCGAACCACGAGCTTTCGGCATGCGACCCATCAGGAAAGTGTACTTTCTAGACCTAAGTACAATGTTACGCACTTTTCTACAGTGCTATTTGCTGACCATTATACCTGCAGTATACAGGGTGAACAAAAATTCGCGCACACTGAAGCCACAGAACGATTGCTTGAATAGTAACTATAAAAATGGACTGCATGCAAAAGCGGTCTGGCAACATTGTAATGACATGTACGACAAGTGTCTTGATTCAATGCTTAGCAGCTGCACTGCCCAGTTGCTGCAGTAGGTAGAGTTAGAATACTCTTGTTAGAGAGTTCCATTCCAGGTCTAGAGATAATTTTCTTTTCTTTTCTTTTCTTTTCTTTTCTTTTCTTTTCAAGTTTCTGTTTTCTTTTCCTTTTTATGTTTCCCTTTTAAATTTTCTATTGCTCGGCAGAGGTTGTGGTCCTAACATGATGGTGTCTACACCCGCACACTTGTCAAGAAATGTGCGAAGGTATTTATGCAGTGCCCGTCGTTGGGAAAAGAATTGTTGGTAGAGGTTTTGTTTTACGGCCTCCTCGTTTGCCTGACCTAAACACAAACTGATTTCTTCCGCGGAGGCACTTTGGGGAGCATGTTTGTTCTACTCCACCGATGACACGTGGAAGAAGCGGTAGCTTTCGTGCTGCTCTTTGAAATATGAATGCTGCGAGGAGTTCAGATAATCATGGACTTTGAGTCACTAAATGTTTCAAGAAGCAGGGAGATCGTTTCACGCATGTGCTCAGAAGAATTTTGTGAAAGACACGATGTCAACGCCAGTGAATTTTAAAGAATGCAACTGACCACTCTTACTGAATGTAGAGCATATGTTTAAAAACACATCGAGTTTTGTAATAATTTCTGCCTTATGACACACAGTAGGTCTTTAACTTCGTTTTGAAGTGTCTGACGAATGATTGTTACGTTTAACGTTTAAAAATCTGTAGTCTTAGGATACGTATCGTTTTAGAGATGGTGAACCCTATAACATTGAACAGATCAAAATTTAGGAATTTTAAAAAAATCAGATAGAGTCGGAATCTAACTTTCTAACTGGTGTAGTCTAATGCAGAACTGTGTCGTTTCAAAGGAAACCTTGGTGACCGCGACCGTCTGGCAGGGCAGGCCAGGGCAGCACTGCTCGGCAATGGACTGTGGTTCTGATGTGAGGAGCGGCCGCCCACGTGTTAGTGGGGCGTGGAGGCGACCTTCGCGATCCACCTGTGCATGCCTGACTTTCTACCGTGCCGCGCGTAACGCAGAGCGGACACTTATACTCGCAAGAGATGCGGTTAGCCCGCCTTCAGTACTCCGAATCTTTACTAAACTACATTTAAGAACAGTACTAATGCCCTATCCTGATAATGTTAAATTTAACATATTTATATGCCGTTTCCTCAGCAACTACCCAAGGTAATAAAACGAAACGTTGCCAGGATATAGAGTCGCATCTTACACATTCACTGACCTATCAAATCGACAACTCTGTTAGGAATGAAGAGTATTTTTAATTAAGTCTTAAAAATGTATGTAGCATTAAAAAAATATTTTATGATCAAACTATGAGTGCTCTCTCTACCACAGAAGAGCCGGCCGAAGTGGCCGTGCGGTTCTAGGCGCTGCAGTCTGGAACCGCGAGACCGCTACGGCCGCAGGTTCGAATCCTGCCTCGGGCATGGATGTGTGTAATGTCCTTAGGTTAGTTAGGTTTAAGTAGTTCTAAGTTCTAGGGGACTGATGACCTCAGAAGTTGAGTCGCATAGTGCTCAGAGCCATTTGAACCATTCTACCACAGAAGAGCCACAAAACATAATACCGCTGTTAGTAAGAGGCAAAAATTTCAGAACTTTAGCTTAAGTAATTTCTGAGATCATCGTTAACATTTGCAAATAACGAAGTTTTTCAGAAATCGCACTTGAATGTAGAAGTAAAGCAAAACTCACTACTGAATGAGAAGACAGTCTAAAACTCTCCAGCTTTGTAATCTTTACCTTCCTCAGGGTCAACCAGATTCAGTCTCTCCCTCTCCCTCACCCCCCCCCCCCCCCCGGTCTTGCTGCTTTTGTTGTATTTTTGACCATAATTTCTGCTATGGGAACTCGCTGTCAGTTCAGTTCTGGAAAGAGTCTACATCTACTTCGATACTCCGCAATCCACCTTACGGTGCATGGCTGAGGGTACCCTGTACTACAACTTGTAATTTCCTTTCGTGTTCCTCTCGCAAATAGAACGAGGGAAAAACGATTGTCTATGTGCCTCTGCATGAGCCCCTGTTTCTTGGATGCTCAAGCTCCTCACGCGGCAGTAGAACGTTCTGTTGTCAGCTTCAAAGGTTTGTTTCGCCTTCCCTCCAGGGGTTCCCATTTGATTTCCCCATCCGTAACACTTGCGTATCGTTCGAACCTACTAGTAAGATATCTAGCAGCCCGCCTCTGAAATGCTTCGGTGTCTTCCTTCAATCCGACCTGGTACGGATCCCTAACACTCGAGCAGTATTCAAGAATAGATCGCACCAGCGTCCTTTATGCGGTCTCCTTTACAGGTGAACCACTTTTTCCTAGGATTCTCCCGATAAACCGAAGTGGACTGTTTGCCTTCCCTACCACAGTTCTCACATGCTCGTTCCACCTCTTATCGCTTTGCAACGTTATGTCCAGATATTTAAACGACTTGACTGTGTCAAGCAGGAACCAGTTATACTGTATCCTAACATTATGGAATTTTTCCCCTACTTATTCGCATTCACTTACATTTTTCTACATTTAGAGCTAGCTGCCATTCATTACACCTACTAGCAATATTTCCGAAGTTGTCTTATCTTCCTACAGTCACTCAACTTCTACACCTTATCGTACACCACAGAATCAGCAGATAATCGCAGATTGCTGCCCCTGCGTCACTTCCGCTTTTGTGGGAGCACAAATATCGTTGATTTATTAGTTCCTGTAAAATTGAATACTGTAAAAGCAAAACCTAACGAGCGTCAAGTTTTTCATTTGTATGGTGGCTGGGCATAATCATTAAAACATACAGCTGTATTTACGTACTATGTGATTTCGTAGTATTGCAGTGCATATTCGGAAGTGGTGCACGTGAAATATGAATGTCTCAATGGACGTGAGACAACACCAATCTATTCTTGCCAAGAGTTGACGGCGGATGACTGGGAATGTTTTTGGAGGAACTCTTAATCCTGTAGGTATTTCTTAATCTCTTGCACGCTCAAGCTGAAACCCCTTGTTTGAAACTTGAGCAGCGGGTGAAGTAGCTCACCATTAATTTTATTTACTTTTGAGCATTCTGATTAATAATTTTTCGAGTGCCTCGAGGAAGAATGCTGCCCCTTAAGCTTCTAGCTCTTAGGGGTATCGTAGGAGGCAGCCTCAATGTGGCAACAATGGCTTCTTTGTCACTCATCTTGTTCTTTAAACGCCACGCAACAATTCTTCGTCAAGCAACTATAGTGCCGCACCTGTTGAATCGCTGTCATTGGCACTAGTGAGACAAAGAGCACAGTCGTCACAAAGTGTTCGGAATGGTGCAGACGTGAAACGATCAATACATTTCGCGCGCCACCAATACACTCTACTGGCCGAAGAAGACTATTAGAGTTTTTTGTTATTATTTTGAAAATGAATCTTAAAAATCAATCATCTGTGTGGAATTTTTTCAAGGAAGTGGGGATAGTGGTCAGTTTGTGAAGTTTACCATCTGCATTAAACAATATAAACGTTCAGGGAATACAATTAATTTATGAGACCACTTACAAAGAAAACATGGTGAAAAACTAGAGAACCATGAATTAGTAACGAAAGATGAGAAATCAGCTTGTAGACTAGATCAAGTGCAAGAGGTGCAACCAAAAAACTGAGCAGCTAATTGTTTTAACAAAAGTCAGTTGTACGGTGTCAGTCCAAAAATTTAAAAAAACTACTTTACTCTCGTTATATGCAAATCGTCGCTATTGATATGCTGCCGTTCAAAACTTCCGACCAACGAGATTTGAGAAAAATTTGTTCATGACGTAGACAGCAGGTATGAGTTACCAGATAAAACCACACTCAAATGATCACTGATCCATGCTGTGTTGCGGTTCAGTCTTGTGATCGGTACATGCCAGTGTAACTCAAGTCGGTATAGCTCGTAAACTTTTTCTTGGTTGCTTAACAGTCTCCACTCTCGCAGGCATACGATCAATCAGGTGCTGGAAGGTTTATGGGGGAACGGCAGCCCATTCTTCACGGAGTGCTGCACTGACGAGAGGTATCAATGACAATCGGTGAGGCCTGGCACGAAGTCGGCGTTCCAGAACACCCATATGGTGTTCCATAGGATTCAGGTCAGGACTCTGTACAGGTCAGTCCATTACAATGATGTTCTTGTGGAGTAACCACTCCGGCACAGGCCGTGCATTGTAAACAGGTGCTACATCGAGTTGAAAGATGTAAACGCCATCCCCGAATTCTCTTCAACGGTGGGAAGCAAGAATGTGCTTAAAACATCAATGTAGGCCTGTGCTGTGATACTGCCACGCAAAACACAAGGGGTTCAAGCCGACTCCATGAAAAACACGACAACAACGTAACACCACCACCTCCGAATTTTACTGTTGGCATTGAACACGCTGCAAGATGACGTTCACAGGGCATTCGCCATACCCACAACCTGCCATCGGATCGCCATACTGTGTGCAGTCATTCGTCACTCCACACTACGTTTTTCCACTGCTCAATCGTCCAATGTTTACGCTCCTTACACCAAGCGAGCCGTCGTTTGGCATTTACCGGCGTGATGTGAGGCTTATGAACAGCCGCTCGAAAGTTTCCTCACCTCCCGCCTAACTGTCACAGTACTTGCAGTGGATCCTGATGCAGTTGGAATTCCTGTGTGATGGTCTGGATAGATGTCTGCCTATTACACATTGCGATCCTCTTCAACTGTCGGCGGTCTCCATCAGTCAACAGACGAGGTCGGCCTGTACGCTTCGCTTTTGTGCCGTACGTGTTGCTTAACGTTTCCATTTCACTATCACATCGAAAACAGAGGACCTAGGGATGTTTAGGAGTGTGAAAATCGCTCGTACAGACGTATGACAAGTGACACCCAATCACCTGACCACGTTCAAAGTCCGTGAGTTCCGCGGAGTGCCCCATTCTGCTCTCTCACGATGTCTAATGACTGCTGAGGTCGCTGATACGGAGTGCCTGGCAGCAGGTGGGAGCACAATGCACCTAATATAAAAAATTATCTTGAGGGTTTCCGGATACTTTTGACCAAATAATGCATCAACTATCGATGTTTAAGCAACACTACCATGGAGCAGCGCTGCTCAGGCGTTGCGCCACTTGAGTACTGGTTATTCTTTGTGTTTTACTGTCGCTGTTTGTAGATATCGATGAAACGAATATCGCAGTAGATTAATTTGGAATCTCTGTGAAACTGGAACGTAAAATTCAGCTTCAGCAAAATTTGTTTGTAACGGAAAACAAACCGACACTTTCCGTCGACAATGGACGTCGCATGAAAGACGCGATGTGCAGAATTTGTTTGGGCTGAATCCGGCTGCACATTGCAACAACGACGTTGTAAATATCTGTCTAAGTACCACAGAAAATGCGCCTGATGACTCTTAGCAAGATCGCCCTGTATAAATGATCTAGTAGATAACATAGGGATCTCAGTGAGCCTGTTCCCAAATAATGGGAAAGTATATACGAATATAGTAGGCTAGAAAACTGTAGTTAACTTGAAGAAGAGAATAGAGGGATGGTATAGGGGCTGCCAGTTGACAATGAACTTAAACGGTTGAAGTATTGTGCATAAATAGGTGAAGGAATCCATCACTGTAAGATCACACTAATTGTGACAAATCACTGAAAACTGTAACTACCGTAAAATACCCTGCAGTTACCATCCGGATCGAGCGACGTAGAATGACCACATATAACAAGTTATAGGGGAAACAGATGGTAGGCTGAGTTTCAATGAGAGAATATTAAGGGCAGGTAATTCGTCCTCGAAGATAGTGGCTTACGGAACACTCGTTCGTACGGTTCCCGAGTATTGCTCATTAGTCTAGGAGCTACAGCAGGTTGGCTTACCAGAAGAGGTAGAAGACGTAGAGAAGAGCGGCGTGTTGCGTCACAAGATCGTTTAAGCAGTGCCATAACGCTACGGAGGTTCTGTACAGACTAGTGCCAGACGTTCCGAGACAAGTCTTGTGCATCTTCAAGCGGTTTATTTTCGAAATTTCATGAACTTGAGTTCCAAGGATATCCGGACAACATACAGTACTACTTCCTCTCATACGTCTCGTGATGCGACCAGGACGAGAAAATCAGAGGAATTAGAGCCCGGGTGGAGATATATCGCGAGACTTTCTTCCCACGCACCATTCGTGAAACAGGGAAAGTGAGAAAATACCAGGATTACCCTCCGCCACAAACCGTGAAGTAGCTTGTGGAACGTACATATCGATACGAAGCGTAAGCTCAGATTGTAGAAGGGAATCTGCCACATCAAAGATCTGGACATTTGCCTTTAAAGATTTACAAAAACTATCGAAACCCTGCAACTTGGTGGACAGACAAGATGAGAACAGACGTCCTTCTGAATGCGAGTCTATCGCCGTAACCACTGCATCATTTCGCTCGTTGGACTTAAGGCGGTGTTCTTACTGCGAGCGACTATCGTAACACAGCTGACAGGTATAGGAAAGATAACGCGGTAATATGATTGCGCAAGGGTGGCATGAAAATGAGTAATTACTATCCTTACGTTGACTATAGCGCCAAGGAGACTGCGCCCGTAGCTCCATTTCCCAATGAGGCTGTCTCACCGATTAATCCGGTATGCTTTGTGCAAACAATTCCTGTGCTGGTATTCGTATCGTAGCGTTTGATTTAAATAGCCACAGCAGGAATTCCAGCAGGTACGAAACATTACATATGCGACAACAGCAAGGCCAGCAAGCCTGTCCAGGAACTGTCCTCGGCATTCCAGCAGGTGTCAAGTGGAATTAAAGTACGCAAGTCATTACGAAAACAACCTGTCGGGCCGTACAGTACACGGCAGTCTGAGACAGCGAAGTACTGGCGACAATGGCGAAGGCGAAGATGCGGCGGCAAGTTGTACTCTGAGGAATGAAAGAAATAGTATTTAACTGTTTTGTTACGTCTGACGATGCCACTCATGTTCCTTGGCCTCCATGCTGACAAAACACCCGAAGTTTCCAGCCCGGAAGTGAGTGACCCCTACAAATGATGATGACCAAAGACCAATCGCAGAGACAGAGTTATTTTATGTACAACATTGTAAGTGTTATGTTTTATTCTTATTTACAGTTCAATTGTAAACTTTAAAAAAGCAGCTCTATCTCAAATTTCAGATTCTCGCTAGTGGCAGTTTTGTCAGGATGTGTGCATGTGAACAATGGTAAGTTTCAAAAATATGAATGCCAGTAGTAGTAGTAGTAGTAGTATACGTGCTAAAGAAATGCTTTTCAGCGACGGCTGGTATGAAACTGAGGATCATGTAGACAACTGCGACTCAGATAAACACCTTTAGTATGCTCCTAGGCGTAAATGCGCTTCCGAAAGTGTATGCTGATCACATAAACGTGAATCTTTATCTAAGAAAGTAAACAAAGTAATGTCCCCTATCATCGATTACTTGATTTTACGTGACTGTGTGACGGTAGAAATGGTAACAGCCATCGTTAACTTGGCTGCGTAAGTTTCTCATTAAAATTACTTTTATATTGTGATAACTCAGATTAATTTTTCAAATTGTTATACTTTATCATTGCAAAAATTCTTAAAAAGTAGTTGATGCAAATCTTTACATCAAAAACAAATTCAGAACTTTCAAATATGTATTTCTCAGGGGTTTCGCTATAAAGCTTCGTCATTATGCCGAACAAGAAAACAGTGATGACCGCCGTTAGGTGCACCTAGTTTGAAAGTAGACTAAGTACCCATTGACGAATTTTCTAGAATTTGCAGTAGAATTTACCGTTTCAAAAGTGTCATTCTACGTAACTGAAAAGAAACCAGACTTACCTGAATAAAAATATCGCACTGGATGTACTTGAGATATTTATGAGCTGTTATTGAAACTTTACTTTATCGTTTCTCGAAACAACCGATTTATCCCTTTCCATTGTTTATGGGCGAAGTCTTTAACCTTGCCTTGCGGGTCAAAGGCAGGCTGGCGACCATTAGATTTAGTTCGTTAGTGCAGCACTGTTTCAGTGTTGAGAAATAATCCGTAACCGTAAAAGAAGTTTTCGAGCACATGAGCGGAACAAAGACCGCGTAATTTCTTTCACACGCCACACACAATCCATAACGTGGATTCTGACAGCAACAACGAGTGAGAATTTGCGCGACACCACAGGAGTTCCGAGGTACAGAAAGGAATGTGTGCAGTGAGAGGAAAGAGTGTTTCAGATTAATGTTCGAGACAACAGAAACAACTCACCTACGCGCTGTTCGGGCTACTGTGGCGCTCTCTCTACATTTGTAAGAAGCTGACGTTAGATGTTATAAATCGCTCGAGAAAAACGTTCAGAAAGTAACAAGTGCACCAGATGCTCTGATAGTTCGTTTTCGCTATTGCTGTCTCTTCAAACAGGCACCATGCACCCACATTATAGATTTCACGTTTGTCGCAACTCAGCAAGTCATGGGCAGCGACCCACGATAGCACGTTTCTAGTGAACCCTTTCTTCTACAAGAGACCGCAATAAAGAGAAAACACTGCCGCTGCTCTTTCGCTTCGCCGCATTGACTGCAGACAGGTGACAAATCTGAGCGCCACGAAATAATTCTGGAGCTTTCTTTGAGTGTTCGCGAGCCCGAGTTGTTGAAGAACTGGAACGAACTTGGGTGATTTCTTGTTGCGTGATGACTAGCAAAACGTTGGGATGAGAATCAACAGAGCGGAGAACTTCCGGGTGACTTTAGAAGCATCCTCGATCAACTGGCTGATTGAAATCTCTAGAATGGTGCTGCCTGCACTAAAAGGAAGTCTGCAAATCGTGCTAAGTAGCAGCAATCTGTTCTCTTCTGGTTTTGCTACCGCGCTGCTCCTTCCTTCGTGAAGGGCGTTACTCATCGTCCGTCTGCCGCTTCTAATTGGGTTGGATATCACTTTTGTCGCTGTAAAGTAACCTCGCCATTAACTGTGGCAGAGTGAAGTGGGTGGTACGGAAACAGTGTGAACTCTGATTCACTTTTTAAACTTTCGAAATTGTAAGCCTAGGGACGATGAGCTCAGCAGTGTGATCCCATGGAACTTACCACCACACACATCTATCGGAAAGGGCACGAACAACTGCCTAAAAGAAAACGCAGGGTGATCGGTCAGCAACAGAGGAGCCTACGGGTCTATGCCGGCTCTTAACCACGCTGTTACTTAATGTTTGCACCTTGTTAGTTGCCAGATGTGAAAGGTGAAAAAAATCCTAAGGCCGACTGATGACTGAACATCACACATTTGGATTGGTAATCTGATTAACATCGAGCAGTCACTGACGTAACAAATGGGAACAGTAGTGCTACTTATAAATGCTTATGGCGGCCACTGGTAATACGTAATCTAAAACTTAGAAAATGTTTCTTACTACTGAACAATTATTGTTTCAGTAATATCATTTCCATGAAGATTTCTTATTCAGACATTGACGTTGTGCATCTAAAGTAGTGGTCCACAGCACCTAACTGAGTATGCTAACTCAACAGTCTTCTTCCACGATAGTAAGTATCGAATAAAGTGAACAATGGAAGTCTACAAAGTCCGATGAGGTAACAGGAAAATACAGCACCATCACCTCGTATCTATTGGTGACTCTAAACTTTAATACAAACGCAACAGATCACAAGGTGAAAGAGACTGACGGAAAGGTCAGAAAATCAATTTCAGAAATTATCTGTGAGTAGCAACTTGTTTTAAATCTGAAAGCCTGGGGATAATAGCATATTATGTAATTCTGCTCACTATGCATATAGAGTATACTAGAAAGAATACTTTATTGCATTTTACGTCATTTAGAGGGTGTACAGGATTTGGAATTTAGTACAGCTGGAACAGTTATAGCCCCGGAGCTAGCGCAGAGTATGACTGCGCGCGTCGGATATTGTGAAACGAACTAAATATTTGGAGACCTGTATATGTGAATTCGATCGTCAGGATACTGAGCCAAGACCTGTATCCAAAGTAAATAAAGAAGCCTGCTGTTCTATTATAAGAGAAAGTCAAGACTGATGTCACTTTAAGTGTGGTACTTAGTTACCACATTGGAAGTGACTGCTTTCAAATTTATAATGCGGTTGGTTTAAAGGGGGGGGGGGGGGGCGAACTGCTAGGTCATCGGTCCCTCGTTCCGATTAAAGTAACTCCACAACGGTGGAAGTAAAATACTTGAGACATACAAAACACAGCTGGAAGAAAGGAGAAAACCACAAGAATGATAGTGATAGGAGGGCAACAACACTAAAATGGACAAAATCGGAAAATAAAACAACGGAGAGACACCAGAAACATGTAGAAGAGATCAAAAAAGGAGAGCAAATTACCAAGGCTGGCTGACCATGAGAATAAAAAGGAGAAGCCAGACACACTGCAACACATTAAAACCTCCAACGTAAAAGCACTAGGGTGGAGGACACAGAAGGACGAAGGACAAAGGACATGCGCTAAAACTTAGATCGAATGATAAAACCCACCCTCACGAATAAAACGTAAAATTAAACCTGCTTTTGAGGCAAAAAAAATGGTTCAAATGGCTCTGAGCACTATGGGACTTAACATCGGAGGTCATCAGTCCCCTAGAATTTAGAACTACTTAAACCTCACTAACCTAAGGACACCACACACATCCATGACCGAAGCAGCATTCGAACCTGCGACCGTAGCAGTCACGCGGTTCCAGACTGAAGCGCCTAGAACCGCACGGCCACACCGGCCGGCTTGCTGTTGAGGCATTGTCACCCAACACCGAAGGTAGAGTGCTGGGAAAGTTAGAAGTCCGCCGTAGAGCGGTTAAAAGTGGGCAGTACAGCAAGAGGTGGACGACCGTCATTTGTGAGCCACAGCAATACCGCAGTGGGTCCTCACGACGGAGGAGATAACCGTGCGTTAGCTACGTATGGCCAATGCAGAGCCGGCAGAGGACAACTGATGCCCTGCGAGAGGACTGCATGGAAGTCTTCCACACATTCGTAGTCTCATTATTGACATGCAGTTTGTTGTGCATACTGTTATGCCATTCCGTCTCCCAAAGCCGAAAAACCCTGAGGCGTGAGACAGAACGCAAATCAGTTTCGGAGATGCTCAACTCCAGAAACGGAGTCCGCGTAGCCTGTTTGGTCAGCCTGTGGTCAAGTTCGTTGCCTGGGTTTCTGACCGTTCCAGGGTATAGATGGACTCCTAAATGGACGCTATCAAAGGTCGGCGAGGGTAGCTCTGGTAGATAGCTTGTAGGCTGCTTAAGGAGTCAGTATACAGGACAAATGACTCGCCAGGGCATGAGCGGATGTGCTAAACAGCACGAGATATGGCCGTCAGCTATGCAGTGAAAACACTGAAGCTATCTAGCAAGGAGTGCTGTTCAATATATCCTCCATGAACATACGCAAAGCCTACGTGGGAATCAGCCATCGAGCCGTTGGTGTAAACAATTTCAAGGCTCCAGTACATGTCGAGAATCGAGAGGAAGTGATAGCAGAGAGCCGCAGGATTAACAGAGTCCTTAGGGCCATGCAAAAGGTCCAGAAGAATCTGCTGCGTAAGTGTACACCATGGAGATGTACGTGAATGGACCTCGAGGAGAAGTGGTAACGGGAAGGACTCCGGACGAAGGAACCGGACGCGAACCGGAATCGTAAGCCCTGACCTGCGCCACCGATGCGGAGATCAACCGCCGTGGTTAGGAAACGGAGACGTTAATTCGGATGCGCAGAGAACTACGAACGTGTGCAACGTAATTAGCGAGCAGTTCTGCAAGCCTAACCTTCAGTGGAGGGAACTCCAGCCTCCACCAGGACACTGGTCACCTTCCGTCGCTGGGCGAACGCCGTTCTTCTGCACTGGGTCGAGTTAACGCAACGCTCACGGCACCGCCGAACCGCAAACCAGACTCCCATAGTCAATGCGGAATTGAACAAAGACTCCATAGAGCTGCAGCAGCGGAGAGGGATCTGCACCCCAATTCGTGCCGGCCGGTGTGGCCGAGCGGTTCTAGGTGCTTCTGTCTGGAACCGCGCGACCGCTACGGTCGCAGGTTTGAATCCTGCTTCGGGCATGAATGTGTGTGATGTCCTTAGTTAGGTTTAGGTAGTTCTAAGTTCTTTGGTACTGATGACCTCGATGTTAAGTCCCATAGTGCTGAGAGCCCAATTGGTGTTGCTGCGAGCACTTCCGCTTAAGCTGACGAAGGCGAGGAAGCCAAGTCAATCCGGCGTCCAAAACCAGTCCTAAGAATCGATGTGTCTACACTACAGTGAGTAAGGTAAAGTCCTGGTTCTGGATGAACGGTGCGACGCCGACAAAAATTCATGAGACACGACTTCGAGGCTGAAAACCGGAAGCAATGGCCAGATCCCGTGATTGGGGTTTGTGAATGGCTCCCTGTAGGAGCCGCTCAGCCACAACAGTACTGGAGGAGCAGTACGAAATGCAGAAGTCATCCGCAAACAAAGACGGCGAGACCGATGGCCCTACAGCTGCTGCTAGCCCATTAATAGCCACTAAAAATAGACAAACACTCAATACGGAGCCCTGCGGAACGCCATTCTCCTGAATACAGGGGGAACTATGGGAGACAGCAACTCGGGCACAAAGCACAGAGCGACAGGAAGTTTTGGATAAAAATCGGTAGTGGCCCTGGAGACCCCACTCATACAATATGGCAAGAATATGAAGCCACCAGATCGTGTCCAATGCTTTATGCAATTCAAAAGAGATGGCAACCAGATGTCGACATCTGGTAAAGGCTGTTCAGATGGCAGGCTCGAGGAACACAAGATTATCAGTGGTAAAGCGACCGGAGGCCGCCCTGACATGAAGCCAGTAGGCCACGTGACTCGAGGACCCAACCATACCACCGACACACCATACATTCCAGCAGCTTACAAAGAAAGTTGGTGAGTCTTGTAAGCCGGTAGCTATCCAAATCGAGTGGGTTTTTACCGGGTTTGAGCACCGGAATAATGGTGCCCTCCTGCCATTGTGATGGAAAGACACCAACGCACCAGATCCGGTTGAACATAACGAAAAGATGTCGTTTGCAGTCAGATGAGAGATGTTTTATCATCTGTCTGTGGATCCGATCAGGCCCAGGAGCTGTGTCGGAGCAATGTGCAAGGGCACTAAGGACCTTCCACTCTGTAAATGGGGCGTTATAGGATTCACTGTGGCGTGTACTGAACGAGAGGACTTTCCATTCGCCGTTTGAGGGTTCGAACGGCTGCGGCGGTAGTTCTCCAACGCAGAGGCTCGAGCAAAGTGCTCGGTAATCAGTAGATAAAATGCCATTTATGACAACACCGAGGACACCTGTTGGGGTCTGGTACTCAAAATTACGTCTGATCTTCGTTCAGACTTGGGAGGTTGACGTATGGCACCCAATGGTCGACACGTACCTCTCCCAACACTCCTGTTTCCGTCGTTTTACAAGTTGGCGAATGCGGGCACGGAGCCGCTTAAAGGCTATTAGATGCTCTAAGGAAGGGTGTCGCTTATGTCGCTGTAGAGCTCACCGACGCTCTGTAATTGCCTCAGCGACTTTCGACGACCACCAAGGGACCGTCTTTCGCCGGGGGCACCCTAAAGAACGAGGGATCGCGATTTCCGCCGCAGAAACGATCGTTGTAGTGACCTGCTCAACGACAAAATCGATGGAACCATGTGGGAGCGATGTAGCGGTGACAGCAGGTGGAGGCTTCCCAGTCTGCCTTGTTTAAAATACATCTGGGTAGGCGTCCGTGGGCATGACGCCGGGGAGTGACAGGAAGATGGGGAAGTGGTTACTACCACACAGGTCGTCATGTGCTCTCCAGTGGATAGATGAGAGAAGGCCAGGACTGCAAACCGAAAATCAATTGCCGAATATGTGCCATGTGTGGGGGTACCTGTATTTTTAAGAAGCAGAGGTCGAGTTGTGACAGTATAATTCGACCTGCCTACCTCGACCAATAAGCATTGGGAGACCCCACAAGGATTTATGCGCGATAAAATCTCTCAAAAGTAGGAAAGATTTAGGGAGTTTATCAACCAGTGCAGCCATTGCGTTCTGGGCTACTGCACCATCTGGAGGAAGATAAACACTGCAGACAGTTTAATTCCAGCACCGTCCTCATCCTGACAGCCACAGCTTCAAGAGGGGTTTGAAGGGGCACAGGTTCACTACATACTGAGTTCAGGACATGGACGCAAACTCCACCTGACACAGTCGCTACGGTTCCTGTAATATCCCTTATAGCCACGGAGGACAGCGGTCCGCATTGCCAGGAACCAGGTTTTCTGGAGGGCAATGCAGAAAGCAGGTGTAAGGCTTAACAGTTGCCGTAGCTCAGCCAGGTGGTGCAGAAAACCGCCGCAATTCCACTGGAGGATTACGTGATCGTGAGACTGAGAAGGCATGAAACTCTCAATGAGGCAGTTTACGCTTTAGGGTCACCTGCTGCCACAAGTGAAGTAACCGTGCGATCGACAGCCATTGTTTCTGAGGACCCAGCGAAATATAGGTCCTCAGTCGACGCCAGAATCTCCACCTGATCCTCAGACAGAGCTTGTAGGTAGTGGCGGTGTGGGGTGCCACCACAATGCCTTGGTTCTTTGGGGTCTTTTTTTAGGTTTCTCTCGCTGCTCCTTAGGTTTGTCCAGCTGGGAGAGCTTTACTGATTCAGTCTCAGGGACTGAGGACGACTGTGGAGCCCTATGCCCAGCTACGTGTGGTTACTTCAGCCACTGGTGAGAGTCAGCTTTGACACTGGTACGGACCTGGGAAGGGAGTGACCCAAGGGATTCCTTACTGCCGAGAGGAGCTGAAGAATACTTACGCTTCTCCGGCTGGGAAGTGGGGAGTGACGCCCCCGATGGTTGGTGGTGGTGGTGGTGGGGGGGGGGGGGGTGTTGCTCCTGAAGTAGGTTGTGCAGGAGCAACAGTGGGGGAAGTGCTCCTCACCACCAACGGGGCAGGTAGTCTGACGGCTGAGAGCCAACTGTATGCGGCAGAAAGGAAGATGGTAGAATCGTTGTCGTAGTGGGGGCGTAGGTTGACGTCATACGCACAGAATGTAGACTCTCATATTTTCTCTTAGCCTCAGTGTAGGTCAGTCGGTCCAGGTTCTACTATACCGTTATTTTTCTTTCTTTCTGGAGAATCCTGCAGCCTGGCGAGCAAACTAATGGTGCCTCCACAGTTGACACAGATGGGAGGCGGGGTACAGGGAGTATTTGGATGTGAAGGACGTCCACAATCCCGCAGGTGACGCTCTAAGTACAGCGGGAAGATATATGGCCGAACTTCCAGCACTTAAAGCACCAGATCGGGGGAGGGATATGTGGCTTTATGTCACAGCGGTAGATCATCACCTGGAACTTCTCGGGTAATGTAACACCCTCTAAGGCTAAGATGAAGGCACCGCTGGCAACCTGATTGTCCTTCAGACCCCAGTGGACGCGCCGGACGAAATAGACACCTCGTCGCTCTAAATTGGCGCGCAGCTCTTCATTAGATTGCAAAAGAAGGTCCCTCTGAAATATGATACCCTCGACCATATTTAAGCTCTCATGAGGCGTGATGGAAACAGAAACATCCCCCAGCTTGTCACAGGCAAGTAGTACCTGTGACTGGGCAGAGGATGCTGTTTTGATCAAGACCAACTCTGACCGCATTTTGGACAAGCCCTCCACCTTCATGAAATTCTCATCTAACTGCTCCAAAAAAAAAAAAAAAAAAAAAAAAAAAAAAAAAAAAAACTGAGGTTTCATTGCAAGAAAGACTCCTCATCAACTCGCATACATACAAGGTGCCGGGGTGAGTAATCTTCGCTGCCATCCTTAGCCTGGCGTTCCTCCCATGGTGAGGCGGGGGGGGGGGGAGGGGGGGGCGATTTGGCGTTGTATTTCTTAGCATCTAAGTTAGACCTTGACCGCTTGGAGAATGCTGGTGTTTGACCACCAGCAAAATATGACGTACTAAGCTTCATGGCGTGTCATCCGCCCTGATGCCACCCACTCCGACCAGGGGCCCTCCCTACGGCCGCCGTCCAGCTGCAGCAATGGGCACCTGACAGGATGGCCATTGCCGGGAGTCCTGATGCCCCAGGGTGACGGGCATCTATTTCTTGAAATACGTGGGGAGTTAACGGCGCAGGCACCAGCAGAGTGATCCCTGTGGGGTCAGGGGGCTACAACCAACAGGGTACATGGCAGCCCCACGACAATGGACTGGCTACTGAGCTGGATACCAGGCGCAAACGAGCCAAGAAGTCCATCATCATGGACAGCGCAGAAAGCTATACTGCACAGAGGATGGAGGAAAACGCACCCAGGAGGGCGACGTCGCTCAACAGCTGGAGAATGAGAGGAAGTGCACATCTAGTGCAAGAGGTCTCAGCACATGATGGACATTACGCACCATGTAAGGCGTTCTTCACCATTGTAGAATGAAGGCTTTCACGACCGGGTGACATGGCTGTTGATATACTTTCCGGGATGTGAGGTCGTGGTCCAAGAACTTTTTTGCTCCTTACGTTTCGTCCAGAACTGCGCTGGACTTCCTCAGAGGCGCTGCTCCGCTGAGTCTTGCCGACTGACTGGTCGGGTGTCTGAGAGCGACTTATATATTGTGAGAAAGGAGGCGTGGTTCAGGTGACACGTGATGAGCAGTGATAATCCATAGCAAAGATAAGGTTGACTATCGATTACCACCTTGTCAAAGGTAAAAATTGTTAGCGATTTTGTAGAGCCACTGCTAATCCATAGCAAGATAAGGTTGACTATCGATTAGCACCTTGTCCAAGATAAAAATTGTTAGCAATTTTGTAGAGCCACTGTCCATATATCGCTAAGTTTCATAGCCTCCTCTTTCCTATTAAAATTATCGTGATGTTTATAAATTTCGATGCTTCTCTATATAGCCGTGGATAGTAATTTAACGTTGTTATTCTTGTCGCACAGCTCCTCCTTGGTATCGGGATTTTCATCTGTGTATTTCATTCCTGTGTTGTGAGAAATTATCTGCATTTGATGGGGTACAAAAAACACACTGCTGTGAACGAAATTTGCGTGGAAGTATACGAGTATATGCGAAAGTGTTCCCTTACGCTGCCACGGCATCGGGAAGAAATGAGCTGGGGTAACGTACGGGTACATCATTCCATGCTGCTTGAACTGTACCAGAGACCCTCTATCGTAGGGCGTTGAGATTTGTGGGGTGACGAAATGTTTTCAAATGGTGAGAGCCGTGGAAAATGACCTAGCCAGAACAACAGTAGCGCCTTCTGTATCGAGGTAGGTCAGGGCATCATGCAGTCTTGCGATCTAGAAAACAGATCACGTACGGAGCCGCCACACGTTGATACTTAAATGTTAATACAACACGATGAGCCGGGAATCATATGAGAAGACGGCGTGGTTCCTCTCTGGAGTCCAATGTTGCTGTCGGGCGTAGAATTGTCTGCGCACCTCTAATGCCGTCACAGAAAGCCGAAACAACGGTCTGCCCGCTTACAGCCCGTCGGGCTGCAGACATAGTCACACTGGGCATCTGCGTACTCGTGTTGCAGCAGACAAGCCCATTTTCTGGTTAGGTGTAACTGATGTGACGTGGCTGTACGATCCTGCATGGTTGTGTGTCTGGCCTCTCGGGCGCTAACCGCGCAGGGGCCCCGGCATGCTGCATGGCGTATGGCCCTCCCGAACCCATAGATTCATATTCGTCCGACAGAGGTGTCATTTCAACAAATGTGACCGACAATATCGCAGAACGGTAGACCGTACGATTCTACCGTAGTGGAATTCCGACACGTGCTAATAAGCATTTATTCCCCTTCCACGAAGTGTAACACAATCTTCTCACAAACAACCAACATTCAGTTGCGATATTTGCATATGGAACCCGCGGCATATTATTTCCTTATGCTCTTCCCACTCTGTGCAGCTGTGCTGAAACGCTGATCATTTGCATATGCAGGTACGTCATTCCATTTTGACCTTTGTTCTAAGCCGCCTTCACGGTGTTCAGTTTTAATGACCAGCAGTGTATCATCTCGTGCGACAACTTTGCATCGGACCGACGTCACCGTAAGCGCCGCCGCACAGGCAGAGAATCGCGCAACCGACGCAACAGGTTACAGCGGGGAAGGGAGCAAGTGTTTGGCGCGGCTGCGTGCCGGTGCCGTTACGTTGCGGGCTGCGCGCCCGCGGCAAGGCGAGGCGAGGCGAGGCGAGGCGAGGCGAGGCGGGCCGGGGCCGAGCTAGCTGAGCGGCATTCCAGCGGCTCGCGGAGGCGGAGGCAGCAGGCCGCCCCACGCCACGCCGCGCCGCACCATCACACGTGTCGTACACGCGGCCGGAGCGCAGCGTCAATATTTGGACGCCGCCGCCGCTCCGCACACGCTACTGCTGCAGTCTCGCCGCCAGCAGGTGCCGCGGTCACACTCACTTGCGCCCAGCCTTCAGTCCACGAACGTGTCCAGAACACTAGCTAGATGCTAGTTTAACACTAACGTATTTGTCACTCTAACGTGAAACACACTAATGTTACCCTCTGACAAGGGGAAGGCCTCAGACACGGCCAACCGATTCGGCTCAAATTTTGCAGGTCGCTTGTGTACAACCTCAAACGAAGGAATCTAAGATATTTTGGGTCAACACCCCCGCGATTTTGAGAAAAATCACCCCTGAAGGTTATGACGAGCAATCGACTCAAAATTGGAGGGATCGATAGATAATTGTAATTACAGCATTTTTCATCATCAGGTATGGGGTCCGCAAACGCAAACTTTTCCAGAAATCGAGGATAGAAACTTTTACAACTGCCGCTTCCGTACCCACATGGTAAACGCTTTTCGCTGATAGCGCAACGGCCAGGTAAAGCCGGCACGGTAGCTCAGTGTGTTCGGTCAGACAGCTGGTTGACCTCTGTAATAAAAAAAAAAAAACTGAGTGGTAGGATCAACAAACGAACTTTAACACGGATGTCATGTGACTTCCGCAACGACCAAACCCAACGAAAAAAGAAAAAAAGGGAAGAAAAAACCTTAACTGTCTGGGAATCGGAAAACCCGGGTTCGAATCTGGAAGAAACCTAGCGGATGTTATTCTTTTCGTTTGTATTTTTCCATATCTCAATAGATAGGGATAGACTTATTTGCGTAACTTATTATCATTCCTTATTGGTTTACTTACCTTATTAACTCTCGTATCCCTATCAATTGAGATATGGAAAAATACAAACGAAAAGAAGAACATCCGCTAGGTTTCTTCGAGATTCGAACTCAGGTTCACCGATTCCCAGCCAGTTACGTTGGCCGTTGCGCTACCGGTGCTGTCGGCGAAAAAGCGTTTACCATGTGGGTACAGAAGCGTAGTTTGTAAAAGTTTCTTGCCTCGATTTCTGGAAAAGTATGCGTTTTCGGACCCCATACCTGATGATAAAAAATGCTCTATTTACAATTATCTATTGATCCGCCAATTTTGAGTCGATTGCTCGTCATAACATTTAGGGGTGATTCTCAAAAAAGTGGGGGTGTTGACCCAAAATATCTTAAATTCCTTCGTTTTAGGTTGCACACAAGCGACCTGCCAAATTTGAGCCGAATCGGTTGGCCGTGTCTGAGGCCTCCCCTTGTGAGATGATTTCGAAATTTGACCGCGCGTACGTCTAATCGACAAAGCTATCGGACTGTAATTTTGAATTTGGCGAAATTAACAGAAAAACCAAACGGATTTTAACCTTGGCAGTTAATGAAAGAGGTAAAATCATAAATGAATGAAAAAATGAACGGTCGCCAGCCCAATTAGGCACATTAATTTGGAAATGTATATTTGAGAAAACTGACTATTGGTTATTGAAGTTACGTTTGTTGAGATTTCCCTTTGAATAGCGCACAGGATACAAACTGACAGTCCACTTTGAACTGTGTATGCACACACCAGTAAAGTATACTAAGTACATTTACACCAAGCTCACAATAAGGACCGCTACACTGAAGTGCATTACTTAAACACTGAAATGTTACTGCATGAAGTGCAGAACTAAATCTGGACATGAGGGGCTTTTATCTTTAAAAAAAAAAATACAAATACACTGCTGAAACTGCTCTACATGTATCAGTTTTTCGTTAGTAACAGTAATAGTTCAATTTTTCCTAATAGGTGGAGAATATGATGGGGACCCATAAACCAGTGTAATGTCACTGGTCAAAGTTCTTTGATTACTCCCGTAGAGAAGATTAATTCAAAAAGCTAATATTCACTTCACTTGGAGTACTTCATAATTTACTTTGCAAGACAATAAACTACAACACATGGCTTAACTTCAAAAGATGAACCATTCATGATAGAAATCCAAACCGCAATATTTTTTAAAATGAGCATAACTTATTTGCCTGTTCATCACCGGTGAAGCAGTTATTCTAGACAATATTTACACAATCTTGCACTGTAATCCTACAAAACTATATTTTGTAATAAACTAAGGATCTGACTTCTCTTATGGTTTTAACTTTAACTACTCCTTTTACATAAGACAATAAATCACTTTTAAACCCTCGAATGCAGGAATTTTTCATTTAAATCAGAATACTCTGTTCCAGTAGCACTTACGTGATGACCCTGCGTAAGTTCTTGATTAGGATAGAAAATACGATTCCGGACACGAATTTATGTTTTTTGAGTATTATTGAAACACAAAATTAACTGGTCCATGCCTATGTACATTACTAAATGTATGAAGTCAGTGAAGCAGTGGTGATGATTGGTGGCAAGCGACATGGCGGCTAACTGTACTGACGGCTGTTTATGTTCGAATGCTCTACTGAAAGATGTAACTGTACTCCATACTGATGTGGAGACTGGAGTGCGCTGGAGTATTTGCCGGGATTGTCTGCCACTAGAGGGCAGTATTCTGCTAAATGACGTGTGAATAGGCTTTTGACACACACGAAATTCAATAAAAAAGAAACAATTTACAAACTAACAGACAGTAACACCGCCGTTGCTTCGTTACAGGAAGATATACTCAATCCCGTCGTGTGTTGAATACCAAACGGAACAATGATGGAACAACTGTGCGTACACTACTGCTGTATAAATTAATTCATGTTCACGGTAACTTATGCTTATCACAATTTGGTTTCAATGAAAAGAATAGAGAGAAACCCTTGTTTACATTATTTCCTGAATATTTGGAAAAACGAAAGGATACCAACGATTACAGCGCCTGCTAGGTAATTCGCTTCTTAAAGTGAGTAGTTCGTAGATGAACGGTATTTGACATCGCTGCCGTATGCCAGTGATAAGCGAGGAAACAAGAAACAACCTTACAATTAACTGCTGTCTTACCACAAAATATCTCGCAACTCAATGGGAAGAGAAACACGATAGCCATGGTGTTATAGGTGCGTATGTTCCCATGTTACTGGCATTTTAGGCGAAAGCCATTTAATTGGAGAGATTAAATGAGCGCAGCGTTAGAGAGAGAAAGCCGATTAAAAGGCTGGAAAATTGTACTGCGCCTGAGCAGAATATAGCATGCGAAAGACCGTGACATTTCGACTAAATTATGCAGCTATCTACTCTGATCTTAGAAATTCTTCCACGCAGCTAATAAGACAGCCGCACAGGCAAGCAGGTGCATTTCTCTAGATGTTTACTGTCTCAACAGGCACATGCACCTTTCGTTAAATGAGCAAGACCGCGCTCCTATTTACAATTCGTCGCTTTCTAATGTTCCATGTAAGTATTCAGCAGTAGTCAGCTTCGTCGTTGCTTGACCTTCCTCTCAGCGTATTGTACGTTGTTATTATGCTTTGTCTATACGTATCGACAATACACTGTATTTTAAGTTAGCAGTTCGTTTAACAACAATGTCGTCGTCGTCGTCGTCGTCGTCGTCGTCGTCTCCAGTCCAGAGACTGGTTTGATGCAGCTCTCCATGCTACTCTACCCTGTGCAAGCTGCTTCTCCCAGTACCTACTGCAACCTACATCCTTCTGAATCTGCTTAGTGTATTCATCTCATGGTCTCCCTCTACGATTTTTACCCTCCACGCTTCCCTCCTATACTGAACTGGTGATCCCTGGTGCCTCAGTACGTGTCCTTCCAACCGATCCCTTGTTCTAGACAAGTTGTGCCACAAATTCTTCTTCTCCCCAATTCTATTCAGTATCTCCTCATTAGTTCCGTGATCTATCCGTCTAATCTTGAGCATTCTTCTGTAGCACCACATTTCAAACGCTTCTATTCTCTTCTTGTCCAAACTATTTATCGTGCAGGTTTCACTTCCATACATGGCTACACTCCATACAAATACTTTCAGAAACGACTTCCTGACAAATCTATACTCGATGTTAACAAATTTCTCTTCTTCAGAAACTTTTTCCTTGCCATTGCCAGTCGATGTGAAATGTCAGCTATCTTTATAGCATCAAAATATTCGAGGACTGAGAAATAAAATTAATGAATTAACTATCTGCATAGATGAATTAGAGTCTTCAAACCCAGCTGACATAATCTGTCTCTCTGAACATCATGTGACCACTGGTATAGAACTTTTAAGTGTTACAGGGTTTAGGTTAGCATCTCACTTTTGTAGATCAGAAATGGAGAAAGGAGGAGTTGCCACATTCATTAGGAACTGTCATATATTTAAGAACATAGACATTCATAAATTTTGCCTAGAACAACATATGGAAGCATGTGCAACATAATTAGAATTTCACAAAAAAATCCTTCATAATATTAAGTGTATATCGAGCACCTGCAGGTAACTTTAATCTGTTTGTAAACCACCTTGAAGCTGTACTGGCCCATTTAACAACCAAAAACAAAGAAATAGTGGTTGCTGGTGATTTCAATGTAGATTTCCTTAAAGACTCTCCCAATAAGAACTTATTTGAGTTAGTAACACTATCATTCAACTTAATTCCCACTGCAAAGTTCCCCACTAGGGTAGCCACTTGCTCACAAACAGCCATTGATAATATCTTTATAGAAAAGTCCAATGAACAAAATTATATTACAAAATCAATAGTCAATGTCCTCTCAGACCATGACATGCAGTTCCTTCTGTTAAATGTTAATACTGAACAGGATATAAAATCTGTTAAATCTGAGCTCAAGAGGGTAATCAATAAGACAAAAATTGATTATTTTAGGACACTCCTCAGAGACATTCACTGGACTGATGTTTACAGTGCTCATGAAATGAATGAAAAATGTAACACTTTTGCTATTAAAGCGCTTACCTTATTCGAACACTGTTTTCCCCCAAAACTTACCAAGGTTAGAGCAATGTCTAAAAAAATCCATGGATTACTCGAGGAATAGGGGTATCTTGTAAAACAAAAAGAAAACTGTATCTGTCAATCCGAAACAGTTCCGATGTTGATGCTATAGCGCATTACAAAAAATACTGCAAAATATTAAAGACTGTAATACGGATGTCAAAGCAAATATATTATAAGGAAAAGATAGTCATATCAGATAACAAAATAAAGACAATATGGGATATAGTGAAGGAGGAGACCGGTAGAACCAGACATGAAGAGGAACGAATAGCATTAAGAGTAAATGATACATTGGTGACAGATGTGTATAGTGTTGCAGAACTTTTTAATAAACATTTTATGACTTTTTTTGTTTTGGTTTTAGGGCGCAAAACTGCTATGGTCATTAGCGCCCAGCCCGTGACTTATGAAACAGTAAAAAAACCGAAATTGAAAACCAGCTGCAATGGGAACAAAGTCATAAAATTGGAGAAACTAAAAGCAGAAGGAAGGCTTAAAAATCCACTACAGAAAGGGGTTGGTTGTCCCCAAAAAAGGCTTCAAATGACTGACGTCATTTCACTGGCACTAATAAACTGGAGAACGCGGTCGGCTGAGCGCGGGTCATCTGCTAAAATCGACGATAGATCAGGCGATGGCTGTAGACGGGCGCGTAACGGATTAAAATAGGGGCATTCAATTAAAAGGTGTCTTACCGTCCACAGCTGAGAGCAGTGGGGACAGAGTGGGGGAGGATCGCCGCTTAAAAGATGTCGATGGCTAAAAAGACAGTGCCCTATCCGGAGTCTAGCTAAAATCACCTCCTCCCGACGACGCGTTCGGGAGGAAGAAGTCCAAGCGCAAGGAAGAGCTTTCACTTCCCGCAATTTCTTATTCGGAAGTGTTGACCAATGCGCGCGCCATAAATGAACAACACGACGACAGAAAACGCTCCGTAGATCGCAGAAAGGAATCGATGGAATAGTTGGCCGAGGGAGAGAGACTGCAGCCTTGGCTGCAATATCGGCCGCCTCATTTCCACAGATACCAACGTGTCCCGGGAGCCAGAGGAACGGCACTGAGACGCCCCCCAGGTGGAGCAAGCGCAGACAGTCCTGAATCCGGTGCTCCAGAGGGTGCACAGGATAAAGAGCTTTGAGACTGAGGAGAGAGCTGAGAGAATCTGAGCAGATAACGTACTGTATCCGCCGATGGCGGCGGATGTAGTGGACAGCCTGGTGAACAGCGTAAAGCTCCGCAGTATACACCGAACACTGGTCGGGAAGCCGAAATTAGTTTGGGGTGTCGCCAACAATATAGGCACCCCCTACACCTAACGATGTTTTCGAGCCGTCGGTGTAAATAAATGTGGCGTCCGTCATTTGTGCACATAGAGCAGCAAATGCCCGACGATAAACAAGTGTAGGGGTACCATCCTTGGAAAATCGACAAAGGTCACGGAGCAGGCAAATCCGGGGACGGAGCCAAGGCGGTGCTGTACACCAAGTTGTCAAGAAGGTTTTAGGAAAGCGGAAGGAAAGAGAATGGAGCAGCTGACGGAAGCCGACTCCCGGGGGTAGTAGGGAGGAGGAGCGGCCTGCATACCCTACATCAAAGGAGGCGTCGAAAGAAAGGTCATGGGCTGCATTAGCAGGCATGGAAGACAGATGGCTAGCATAACGACTCAGAAGGACTGCTCGCCGATTGGACAGCGGAGGTTCAGCAGTCTCAGCATAAAGGCTTTCCACAGGGCTAGTGTAAAAAGCTCCAGACACTAAACGTAATCCACGGTGGTGGAGAGAGTCGAGACGCCGAAGAATAGACGGCCGAGCAGAGGACTAGACTATGCTTCCATAATCCAATTTCGAGCGCACTAAGGCGCGATAGAGGCGGAGAAGGACCACTCGGTCCGCTCCCCACGAGGTACCATTAAGGACACGGAGGGTGTTAAGCGATCGCAGACAGCGAGCCGAAAGATAGGAAACGTGGGAGGACCAGCACAGTTTTCTGTCAAACATAAGACCCAAGAATTTAGCGACGTTTGAAAACGGAAGTTTGACAGGACCTAGATGTAAGGAGGGCGGAAGAAACTCCTTACGTCGCCAAAAATTAACACAAACGGTCTTACTGGGAGAAAAAAGGAAGCCGGTTTCGATGCTCCAAGAGTGGAGGCGATCGAGAGAGCCTTGAAGACGTCGTTCAAGAAGGCTGGTCCGTTGAGAGCTGTAGTAGATCGCAAAATCGTCCACAAAGAGAGAGCCCGAGACATCAGGAAGGAGACATTCCATAATTGGATTTATAGCGATGGCAAACAGTACAACACTCAGCACGGAGCCCTGGGGTACCCCGTTTTCTTGGGTGAAAGTGCGGGATAGAGTAGTGTTCACCCGCACCCTAAATGTGCGCTCTGCCATAAATTCGCGAAGAAAAAGGGGCAGCCGGCCTCGAAAGCCCCAAGAGAACAGTGTGCGGAGGATGCCTGTCCTCCAACAGGTATCGTATGCTCTCTCCAGATCAAAAAATATTGCTACTGTTTGGCGTTTCCGGAGAAAATTGTTCATGATATAAGTGGAGAGAGCAACAAGATGGTCAACTGCAGAACGATGCTTTCGGAACCCGCATTGGGCAGGTGTTAAAAGACTGCGGGATTCCAGCCACCAAGCTAAACGGTAATTCACCATACGCTCCAAAACCTTACAGACACTACTCGTGAGAGAAATGGGGCGATAGCTAGAGGGGAGATGTTTGTCCTTTCCAGGTTTCGGAACGGGAACGACGATAGCTTCCCGCCATCGTCTGGGAAAAGTACTGTCGGTCCAAATTCGATTATAAAGGCGAAGGAGGTAACGCAGACTATGGGTTGATAAATGCAGCAACATTTGGACGTGGATACCATCCGGTCCTGGGGCGGAGGAGCGAGAAGAAGAGAGGGCATGTTGGAGTTCCCGCATGGAGAAAACAGTATTGTAGTTTTCGTGATTTTGAGAGGAGAAAGCAAGATGTCGCACTTCCGCTGCACGTTTCTTCGGGAGAAACGCTGGCGGGTAATTTGAAGAGCTCGAAATCTCAGCAAAGTGCTGACCCAATGAGTTAGAAATTGCGACGGGGTCCACTAAGGTATCATGCGCGACAGTGAGCCCAGAGACCGGGGAGAAACTAGGCGCGCCTCAGAACCGTCTAAGCCGACTCCAAACTTCCGAGGAGGGAGTGAAGGTGTTAAATGAGCTAATAAAGAATTTCCAGCTTCCCTTCTTGCTATCGCGGATGACGCGACGGCATCGCGCACGGAGCTGCTTATAGCGGATACAGTTGGCCAAAGTAGGATGGTGACGGAAAATGCGAAGAGCACGTCGCCGCTCACGTATTGCGTCACGGCATGCCTCGTTCCACCAAGGAACTGGGGGGCGGCGGGGCAATTCGGAGGTGCGTGGTATTGAATGTTCCGCAGCTGTAAGAATAACGTCGGTAATATGTGTGACCTCATCGTCGACGCTGGGAAAGTGACGGTCGTCGAATGTCGCTAGAGACGAAAAAAGTGTCCAATCAGCTTGGGCAAACTTCCAGCGTCGCGGGCGCATATATGGCAGCTGAGGCTGCAGTCTAAGGACACATGGGAAGTGGTCACTCGAGTGTGTATCATCAAGGGCGAACCATTCGAAGCGCCGAGCTAGCGGAACAGTACCGATCGCAAGGTCCAAATGAGATAAATTTGTCGTGGAGGCAGACAAAAATGTGGGGACCCCAGTGTTGTGGCAAACTAGATCCGCTTGGTGGAAGGCTTCTAGCAATAGGGAGCCACGTGGACAAGTATGTGGAGATCCCCAAAGCGGGTGGTGGGCATTGAAGTCCCCAACCAGCAAATAGGGGGGTGGAAGCTGACCAAGAAGATGAAGGAGATCAGCTCGTGCCATTGGTGTGGACGATGGAATGTATACAGTACAAAGAGAGAACGTGTATCCGGAAAGGGAAAGACGGACGGCGACAGCTTGGAAGGAACTGTTTAAGGGGATTGGGTGATAATGGAGAGTATCATGGAGAAGAATCACGAGTCCTCCATGGGCTGGAGTGCCTTCAACAGAGGGGAGGTCATATCGGACAGACTGAAAATGAGGGAGAACAAAGTGGTCATGGGGACGCAGCTTTGTTTCCTGAAGACAGAAGATGTCCACCGAGTAGGTTCGTAAGAGGATCGACAATTCATCCCTATTGGCTCGAATGCCGCGGATATTCCAGTGGATAATGGACATAGGGTGAACAGAAAATGGAGGAATGTGACCAAAGTTGCTGTCAACTCAACGACTGCTCAGAGCTTGCGACCGACAGCATGGAATGGCATCCAGCCGAAGGCAGAAGATCCTGATCCATAGGTTGGTCAGGAGCAGCTCCTGCCACCAGCGATCGGCCGGTTGACCAGCCACCAGCAGTGCGCCTCGGCGACACAGAAGACGGCCGAGGGCGATTTCCGCCAGGCGGTGCTGTAGATGGGACACGCCTTGGCGGAGAAGGAGAGGAACTGGGTTTCTTTGTAGCCTTCTTGGAAGTATGATGTTTAGATGGAGGAGGAACCGATGGTTGTGAAATTGCGGGACGTAAAAACTCTTCATGAGTATGCTCTTTTTTCGAAGACTTGGTGTCTGACTTTTGGGCTCGAGATTTAGCAGAATCCGACGAAGGGTGAGCCAGAGAGTGGGCAGGCGAAAGTGGTGAGGTTGAACGGGCGATCTTTGCGCTGGCCGATCTGACGACCGTGGCACTAAAGGTGAGGTCTCAAGTCTGCGTGGCCGCCTCCTTTGTTGGCCGAGGAGAAACAAGGACAGTGCTGTATTTGCCTGTCTGAGGCACGGTGGGCTGTCGACTGGCGAATAATTGTCGAGCAGCAAAGGTCGACACCTTTTCCTTCACTCTAATTTCCTGGATGAGCTTTTCGTCCTTAAAAACGGGGCAATCTCGAGAGGAAGCAGCGTGGTCACCCATACAGCTGATGCAGCGAGGGGATGGAGGTGGACAAGCACCCTCATGGGCCTCCTTGCCACACGTAACACATTTGGCCGGATTGGAACAGGACTGGCTCGTGTGATTGAACCGCTGACATCGATAGCAACGCGTAGGGTTTGGGACGTAAGGGCGAACGGAAATTATCTCATAGCCTGCTTTGATTTTCGATGGGAGTTGAACTTTGTCAAATGTCAAGAAGACAGTGCGGGTTGGAATGATGTTCGTGTCAACCCTTTTCATAACTCTATGAACAGCCGTTACGCCCTGGTCAGACAGGTAGTGCTGAATTTCTTCGTCAGACAATTCATCGAGGGAGCGTGTATAAACGACTCCACGCGAGGAATTTAAGGTACGGTGCGGTTCCACCCGGACAGGGAAGGTGTGGAGCAGAGAAGTACGCAGCAATTTTTGTGCCTGGAGGGCACTGACTGTTTCTAACAACAGGGTGCCATTCCGTAATCTGGAACAAGACTTTACAGGACCTGCAATTTCGTCGACACCTTTCTGAATAATGAAAGGGTTGACCGTGGAGAAGTCGTGACCTTCGTCAGACCGAGAAACAAGGAACTGTGGCAACGATGGAAGAAATGTCTGTGGCTGAGACTCAGTGAACTTACGTTTGTGAGCAGACATAGTGGAAGGTGAGGAAACCATTGCGGAAGAATCCCCCATGATTACCGGCGTCTCCGATGTCGCGCTCCTCCCTTGTGGGGGCCCTCACTGAGGGCACTCCCGCCTTAGGTGATTGTTCACACCGCAGGTCACACCTCCCGACAAACGGACGGAGGGACCAATCGGCACTTTCGGAAGGTATCAGCTCGGGTAATCACCCCTCCCTGGGCCTGGCCGTTACCAGGGGGTACGTACGTGTCCTAACTGTCTACCCGGGGCGGGGAATTACGCGTTACCCCGTCACCGGCTACGCATGGAAGTGCGTGGGTCGGCCTTCAGACACGCACAGGGAGGAAAAAAAGAGAAAGGGAAAGGAAAGAAGAGGGGTCTCAAATGCCACAGCGGAGAAAAGTGAAGAGGGAAGGAAAAGAGAAGGACAGAGGAAGGACGAAGACTTGCAAGTGTTGAAAGCAAGGAATTTGTAACAGTTTCGAGCGTCCGTCTCCGGACGTAGGCACAAACCATACTCCCAGAGGGGGAGAAAGGGAAGGAAAGAACCAGTGGCGTGGGGGGGGGGGGGGGGGGCGAAGATGAGGGACGGGGAAGGATGCGGAAAGGGAAGGTATGCAGCCCGGAAAGGAAGGAGGGCCACATTAGCTCGGGGTCCCGTGCTCGCTACGCACGTGTCCACAAAAGAGTTGTGGACCCCCTGGGGGACATTTTATGACTGTTACCGAAAATATGGGGTTGGCGGGTTCGGTAGATGCTGCTATGGAATACCTCAGACCAGAAATTTCAAGCAACTTCCATAATATGAATTTGACCCTCACTACCCCAACAGAAATAATGTCCATCATAAAATATTTGAAATCAAAAACATCTAGTGGGTATGATGAAATATCAACAAAGTTAATTAAAGAATGTGATTCTGAGCTAAGTAACATATTAAGCTATCTGTGTAACCAGTCATTTATCAGTGGAATATTTCCTGAATGGCTGAAATATGCTGAAGTTAAGCTACTGTTTAAGAAGGGAGATAAAGAAATATCATCAAATTTCCGTCCAATTTCACTGTTGCCAGCATTCTCAAAAATTTTCGAAAAAGTAATGTACAGTCGGCTTTATAACCATCTTATCTCAAATAACATACTGTCAAAGTCACAGTTTGGATTTCTAAAAGGTTCTGATATTGAGAAGGCCATCTACACTTACAGTGAAAATGTGCTTAATTCATTAGACAAAAAATTGCAGGCAACTGGTATATTTTGTGATCTGTCAAAGGCATTTGACTGTGTGAATCACAATATCCTTTTAAGCAAATTAGAGTATTACAGTGTAACAGGAAATGCTGCAAAATGGTTCAAATCTTATATCTCTGGCAGGAAACAAAGGGTGTTATTAGGAAAGAGAGATGTGTCAAGCTATCAGGCATCATCCAACTGGGAACTAATGACATGTGGGGTCCCACAAGGTTCCATTTTGGGGCCCTTACTTTTTCTTGTGTATATCAATGACCTTTCATCAGTAACATTACCAGATGCCAAGTTTGTTTTGTTTGCCGATGATACAAATATTGCAATAAATAGCAAATCAAGCGTAGTCTTAAAAAGATCAGCTAATAAAATATTTGTGGACATTAATCGCTGGTTCCTAGCCAACTCTTTGTCACTAAACTTTGAAAAAACACACTACAAGCAGTTCAGAACTTGTAAGGGTTGTCCCACGAGTATATGTCTAACATACGATGACAAGACGATATAAGAAGTGGACAGTGATAAAATAACTACAATGTAACTTCTGCGCAATTTCAGTGCAGTAAAGTGTTCATTGTAAATAAGTAGTATAGTAGTTGTATTACATGTTTATTACCTTATAAATAAATAAAAAAAATTTATTTTAAATTCAGTGCATTAGTATTTGTAAAATGACTTCCATATAGTTTTCATTGAAAAATGACGATCATTCCACTTGGGACCTGTGGAATGGTACATAAGCTTATTTGTTTTAGTCGTGAATATTTGTCATGTATTATTGTTTTTCTGACATGTTCCACATCCTGGAGGACCTCCTCACTACAGATCAATTGGAATGAAAGTAAATCTAATCTAATCTATTCTCTCTACTTCGATCATCGGTTATTTTACTCCCCAAATAGCAAAACTCATTTACTACTTTAAGTGTCATTTCCTAATTTAATATCCTCAGCATCGCCTGATTTAATTCGACTACATTCTATTATCCTAGTTTTACTTTTGTTGATGTTCATCTTATATCCTCCTTTCAAGACACTTTCCATTCCGTTCAACTGCTCTTCCAGATCCTTTGCTGTCTGACAGAATTACAATGTCATCAGCAAACCTCAAAGTTTTTATTTCATCCCCATGGATTTTGAGTCGTCCTCCAAATTTTTCCTTCGTTTTCTTTGAATAATATCGGGCATAGGCTACAACCCTCTCTCACTCCCTACTCAACCACTGCTTCCCTCTCGTGCCCCTTGACTCTTAACTGCCATTTCGTTTCTGTACAAATTGTAAATATCCTTTCGCTCCCTGTATTTTGCCCCTGGCACCTTCAGTATTTGAGTGAGGGTTTTCCAGTCAACATTGTCTAAAGCTTCTTCTAACACTAGAAATGCTAGAATCGTATATTTGCCGTTCCTTAACGTATCTTGTAGGGTTACAATACAGCCTCAAAACTGCAAGCTAACAGACACCTCGGTAGTGAATTTCACATTTTTGCCCTTTTGTAGAGGTTTAATGCACCATCGAACAAAGGAATGTAACAAACGAAAGATACAACTATATTTAGCACAGTTTTGGAGAAGGACTGGTAGAAAGCTGGTTTAATGGAGTTTCTCACATATTACTTACACCACTGAGGAAATTAACCCATACTCAGAGCTAAGATACTTGCTTTACAGACCTGCGACGTGCCTGCCGTTGCGTCAGCAGCAACAGTACTAGATACAACAGAAGAAACTCATGTACGAGAAGAAAATAAATCTGATATTATTCCAACAAATACTTGCTGGTTATTGCAAAGAAGAAAGCAGCAACTAGACACTTAATAATGCTATCTATTTACACAAATAGAGCCGATACCGGATCCGAACCGACAGGTTATCTTCAGACTGCTATTAACGTTTCTGTTACAGTAGTAGTTGTTTACACTGTTTGTCGGCGGTTTCCCCCCCCCCCCTCCCCCTTGAGGTGAAAGTTCCTTGGGGTGGTGGTGTCCTAAGAAAATTTGGAACAAATGTGCCCCTGAATTGTAACTGTACCTAGTAACGTCATTCTCGCAACGCCATCTGGAGCACCATTGAGGTTGTAAAATTTTCAGATGCTGGAACACACCTATACAAGCAGAAAACCACCCTCCCTCAAAAGCGAATGATTATTTTTTTTACAAAATACTGTTCTGAAATTCTCATTTTAGAAAATTTCTTATCAAAACACAAACCACAATATTTAATATGAACAAAAGCCGCTACCTTCTATCACCATAGCAGTGTTACTTTGGTCGGCCTAGTTCTTCTCGATACATATCGGCGTAAATCTCTAGGTTTTGTGACTAGGATGCCTTGTTTTCAACTGCTGCCAGCCCCAACCTTCAAACAGTTGAGCTGTGGCTGCTCTGCGAAAGTTTGTCCAGTATTAATTAATAAATAATTTAGTGATGAATATATTCCTGGAGCATCGGCTTCACGTACAATTCAGACTTCCCGAAGAGTTATGGAAAAAGAAAACACGACGTGAGATGGTAAACGGTGTTTGATGTTTTGTAAACGCATAAAATGACATTTGTATTCTAGTCGTTGATTGTATTACAACTGAATTAATGTTCATTACTACAAAAAAGCAACAGCTGAACAGTAACATCCCTATAGCACGTCTCTACGAAATGTTAATGTAATGTGCCATCACTACCATAGCACCTGATCGGTGTGCGGCGCCGCGCGCGCAGGTGATCAGCAGCTGCGGCATAAATTACGACGCGGAACGAACAGGATTTCGTGAAAGCACATTACACAGACGCTCTTGTTGAAACACTCCATACGTTATTTACTTCTCATTGACATTCATAACACGAAACGCCGCCATGGTACTAGATCGCTCAGGTTGCTGGCTGACGTAAGCAAAAGATTATGTACCAACCGGCGATGTATAGCGTCCCCAGTGCTATATTACGAAAAGACTTAAAAGACAGTATTTATAAAGAAGAGACATTTAAAAATTGAATATATTTTTATCTTGTAGCCGTAAAACAATTTCTCTGTCGAGAAATGCAATGCGAAGAAATATAACAAAGTGATCTAAAGAGACAAGATACGCTCTTTTGTTAATTTTTTTTAGTCGTCTTCACTTCTCTTGCCTTGATTGTGTATAGACGGACATCTTGCGAGTGCTGGCAAATGTAAGCATATTTGTATGAGTTAAGCAGATTATATATATATATATATATATATATACTGATTTAATATTATTGTGCACTTTTAATTTGTAAGAGGTGATCCCCGATTTCATGTCCGCCTTCCTTGAATTAACCTGCATTCAAGTAATTTACAGTTCAACAATCGCAGCGGCCGGTGCAGCCAACGACGCCATTACGTGGCGATATTAACTTACGAAAAATTAGCGGAAGCGGAAAACTCGCCCGCTATTAACATAATATTAATTTTTCTCCACAGCCGAACGAAGTTGCAGAAATACGCAGCTTTAAGATTCTTATTTTCAGTACCATAGCCGAGAGCCAGAGCCAGAGCCAGGTCTCAGACTACGTGGCAATGGTTAACGGAGGTAAGAAAAAATACTCTCGCGCGTTTGTGGGCCGCAATTGTAATTAATAACTAAAGATCTTTTGCTTTAAAATGAGCTGACTAGCCGAGGAAATTAATATGAAAAGTTTATTACATTGTTCAGCTTATATGCTCATGTTTTAAGATTCAGCGAGTCTAACATTCATTAACGTAACAAATAATTTGAAATTAATATTGTTAAAAAGGAGAAGTTCAGGAAAGCATTTAATCGTAAAATCAAAATTAAATGAAATATTTTTATTAAGGCCCACCACGTAAGTCGGCAACAATCAAAAAATAATAATAATAATATATAAAACAAGATGAAATTCAAGACAGAAAATTATTTAGGCAAAAAATTCATGACTGGGTAGTTGGTCAAGCTGAAAAACCAAAGAAAACTGGAACCACATGGTCTGATGAAAGGAAAAGAGCTCATTCCGAGAGAATGAAAACAATTTGGGCAGAGAGAAAGTCTAAAAGAAAATAACTGAATGCCCCGTGATTGTACTTCGCGTGGTCCAGTAGGGCCCAAACGTGAATAATAATAATAATAATAATAATAATAATAATAATAATAATATATTAAATTACGACGGCCGACGGACGCGAGAGATGCTCAACTAATCTTGGGTATACTGAAGAAACAAACAAAACTGACTCACTCACCGCCTGCATAGTTTTACGTTGGTCAGCCGTTTTCACGTTCACTGGTGCCGGCGCAGCAGCAGCAGCAGCAGCAGCAGCAGCAATGAGTTACGTTGCGATTGAACACACGTTTACTCTTAAATCTCCGGTGCCGACTTGTTCCAGTGAGTTCGGGAAAAATTCCCTAGGCAGTGCTGGAACGCCGTTCCGGGCGAAATTAAGCGCTGGCAGGGAGGCGCTTACACGCAACACAGGAAACCGGACGCTCCTTATCGTCTTACGGTCTTGGGACGTGGCGTGATAGTACGGAGCGTTACTGCGTACCCATCACAAACGTCTCGGATACGCATAGACGCTGATCTGGCCAACAGCCGTCATTTCTGTCGTGTTAAGGCCAGTGACTGTCTTGCTGAGGCCTGCACGGTGGTACGTTTCAGCAAAATAGCCTAAGACCACGTGTTCCCCGTGCTGTTCTGACCGAACTCAATACAAAGGGTGTGACTATTGTCCTAGCATGCACATTGTCCAGCAAAAACATCTGGCCACTACTTGTCGGAAGTCTGACACTACACTCCGTCAATCAGTTACCAGAATTTATTAACTCCGCTGAGTTGAATCAGCATGAGATATCGTACTTGTATTTGTCAGTCAAGGTATGTTCCACTATGACCTGGTGGGTTAAAAACCTTAGGTCTGATATTGTTAATATCTGCTGCCATTTTCCTCGGTTGCCAGTAAGAACTTCAATTATGGTTTATCATTAAGGTAAGAAAACTTCCGTCTTTTGCAACTGAAATTTATTCTTGAGTATCAGACATGTTTCGCCTCTTCAGGTTAATCATCTTCAGTGATCTTTGACACATAAAATTATTAAACTATATTTTGATGTGAGAATTGTAGTGATTCTGGTTGGTTGGGGTTTAAGGGACCAAACAGCAAGGTCATCAGTCCCTTGTTTCAAATATGGTCCATTCCAATAGTGTGACATCTCAGAAATATCAGAATAAGAGGGAAAAGGCTAAAAAACGCAAAAGGGCAGTCATGTTGTCAATGGTAAAAACAAAAAGAGGTAAGTAAGTCAGCAAGAGAGCGAACCCAACGCTATGCTGAAGCAGCAGAGGCAAGACCACCTGCGACTTAAAAGGTGCAACCGCTAGAATGTAGACGTACGTATGGGGAAAGGAGACTAATCAATCCTAAAAAAATGATAAAAACAGAGTAAAAGGGGAAGAAAAGAGGATCTCTGTCAGGGAGGGGAGTCGTAGTGATTCTGAGTCCGTTTGTGTAACTATTTCTACTTAGAATTCCATGTTTGTGTTTTCGTATACACTGAGTTTTGTGTCCTGTTGATGCAGCCGTTTGTTATTCTGCATGTGCAAAATTCATGCTGTGTAAGTTCCTGCCAGTAAATATTTCTTTGTACACAACCTCTACTGTAGAAAACAGCCCATTCTTAAACTGCTCTTCGTCACATGCCTTACAGATAACAGAGGGATCATGGGAACTGACCGAGGGATTCTGCGACAGTTGAATGGGGTATTGGGATTGCAAAAGATGAATTTCATCTTTACGATGAAACAGTCTTGCTACAAAACACCTGTAAATTTGATCGTGCATTGCCCCCAGTACGCTGTAAGCTTACACACACAATACTTAAAATTTCATTAATTATTATCCATCCTAGCGTTGCAATTGTATGTCTAACGAAGTCTATGATGCTTATGGTTCGGATTTTTTTTTTTTTACAACATAACACAGACATACAATGTGGAGAGACAGGATTGATGAGTCACTATACACTTCAGAAAAATTTAATCAGTACAGTGGAACAAGTTACTGAGAACATTTAATGCGAAACGATATAACAATATCCACCCACATTCGTGCCTAATGTACGTAACTCGGGAAACAGCAGGAAACACAGTGCGCTCACCGCAGCAGGAGTTTTGCGCTCTGCATACGCCGGCTTCGCCCCTAGCGGTACCGACGACTCGAAACCGCAATTACAACGGACCACATGCACGCGATGCGTAGTGGCTTGGCCTCTTCGTGTCATACGGCTTCCGTGACTGCCGCGATCCGCCGGCAACGCCGCGCGGCGTCCGCGTACAATTTCCGGTGACCAGACTGTGTCGACAGAGTTCCAGCGAGTCCGCTGCTAGCGAAACAGGAAGACCGCTGCCTGCCATCTTATATCCATCTCATCGAACTCTGCAGGGCAGCCAGGAGAGGCGCAACACCTCTGGAAGAATCTCAGATGTGATCAGAGTACTCGGCAGCTGCGTGACGAGTGGAAAGTGCGTACAAGGGGCATGCGCTGTAGAGAAACACACACACACACACACACACACACACACACACACACACACACACACACACACACACACACACACACAGTTTTCATCTAATCCTAGATTATACCGTTTGGTGAAAAAATTATAAAGTAATACACAAAATCTACCTAACTGAAACGTTCCTCTCCTCCATGCCTCGGAAGCCAGAGTATACGCCCTCTTGACGATGTGTGGCGCCTGAACAAAATTACGCTAAGCACAGTTCTGCGGATTTGATCGGGAAGGTTTTGGGTGGAACCGTATTAATTCCTTGCTCTGCTACACTAACAAATCAGTCTAAATAAGGGTCACCTGCCTCGCTTTGATGCCCGGTACAAGACAAATTCTCACTACTCCGGCCGGCCGCGGTGGTCTAGCGGTTCTGGCGCTGCAGTCCGGAACCGCGGGACTGCTACGGTCGCAGGTTCGAATCCTGCCTCGGGCATGGGTGTGTGTGATGTCCTTAGGTTAGTTAGGTTTAAGTAGTTCTAAGTTCTAGGGGACTTATGACCTAAGATGTTGAGTCCCATAGTGCTCAGAGCCATTTGAACCATTTCACTACTCCGATATCAACGATTTAAGTCCTTCAGCTGTATAACCACTTCGAGAAAGAGTCCGAGATCCGTCCACTGGACTAGGAAACACACCGTCTGAAGTCCCCACACAGCCTCTAACTGGATCCTACAACTTCCAGCAATCTCCACGCTAAGAAACAAACACAGATCATTGACAAAGCAGAATTCTCACAGAACTCCTATTCCCATAGAGACAAATGGGATTACTTGCTGAAATTGAAAAGTTGTCATGTCAGTCTCTTTCACTACACACTATCGTCCATGTTATTGCTAGCTTCGCTATATGATTTAATGGTTCTACCCACCGACCACGTGCATCCTCAATTGAAGGCAACACTCGCCTAGAATATCTGAGAGTTCGACATGAAATCAGAGTCTGTGCTGGGAATGCACTTTCGGAACGTCTCATAGTTGTGTTGTGCAAGAAACAGCCGTTTTGTTTGCGAAAAATCACCCTGTCCAGAGTTCTCAAATTTTGTTGTAGATTAGAGATTAGATTAGTTTTTCGTTCCATAGATCCGTGCTGAGGAGATCCTCGTGGATGTGGAACATGTCAATTTTTTTTAAAGCTGAAATAACAATACTAATAGTATGAATATATACATCATTTGTCTCTATTAAAAAATTCGTCAATGGAGTAGAAGGAGTTGGCCACTAGTAAGTCTTTCAGGCTCCTTTTAAACTGATCTTTATTTGTAACTAAATTTTTTATGTTTACTGGCAAATTATTGAAGATGAGTGTTCCTGAGTAGTGGACCCCTTTTTGAACTAAAGTAAGTGCTTTTAAGTCTTTGCCGGCCGCGGTGGTCTAGCGGTTCTAGGCGCTCAGTCCGGAACCGCGCGACTGCTACGGTCGCAGGTTCAAATCCTGCCTCGGGCATGAATGTGTGTGATGTCCTTAGGTTAGATAGGTTTACGTAGTTCTAAGGTCTAGGGGACTGATGACCACAGATGTTAAGTCCCATAATGCTCAGAGCCATTTGAACCATTTTTTTGAAGTCCTTGTGCAGATCATTTTTGTCCCTGGTATTGTATGTATGAACTGAGCTGTTTGTTGGAAAAAGAGATATTATTTAGGACAAATTTCATTAATGAGTAAATATATTGAGAGGCAGTAGTTAGTATACCCAGTTCTTTGAAGAGGTTTCTGCAGGACGTCCGTGAATTTACTCCACAAATAATACGTATTACACGCTTTTGGACTCTGAAAACTTTTGTTTGACTTGAAGAGTTACCCCAAAGTATTATACCATATGACATTATGGAATGAAAGTAGGCAAAGTATGCAAGCTTTTTCATTTTTATGTCGCCTATGTCTGCTAACACTCGAATTGCAAATTCAGATTTGTTAAGGCGTTTCTGCAGTTCTGTGGTGTGCTCTTCCCAACTGAATTTATTATCAAGTTGTAATCCCAGGAATTTAAGACTGTCAACCTCTTCTATCTGCTCTTCCTTGTATTTTATGCATATGCTGGGTGGAAACCTCTTACAGGTTCTGAATTGCATATAGTGAGTCTTTTCGAAGTTTAATGTCAGTGAGTTGGCTTTAAACCATTTATTAATATCCATGAAAGTATCATTAGCAGATCTTTCTAGAACTACACTTGACATACTATTTATTGCAATACTTGTGTCATCTGCAAACAAAACGAACTCTGCTTCTGGCAGTGTAACTGATGAGAGATCATTAATGTACACAAGAAAAAGCAATGGCCCTAAGATGGATCCTTGTGGGACACCACGTGTAATTTCTTCCCATTCTGATGACTTAATTCACTAGTCCCTTGCACTGACACCCTTTGTTTCCTGTTAGTGAGGTATGACTAACCATTTTTCAGCACTGCCCGTGACACCATAGAATTCTAATTTACTTAAAAGTATGTTGTGGTTCACACAATCAAATGCCTTTGACAAATCACAGAAAATACCTGCTGCTTGTAATTTGTTATTTAATGAATTAAGTACATTTTCACGGTAGGTGTAAATAGCCTTCTCGATATCAGAACCCTTCAGAAATCCAAACTGTGTTCTTGATGATATGTTATTTGTGGTCAGATGGTTGAGCAGCTGCCTGTACATTACTTTTTCTAAAATTTTTGAGAATGCTGGCAAAAGTGAAATCGGTCTGTAGTTTGATGGTATCTCTTTATCCCTTTCTTGAATAGAGGCTTAAGATCTGCATATTTTAGCCAGTCAGGAAATGTCCCAGTTGTAATTGACTGGTTACACAAGTAACTTAGAATTGTACTAAACTCACAAGAACATGCCTTAATTAACTTTGTTGATATTTCATCGTACCCACTAGAATGCTTTGTTTTTAAAGATTTTGTTATGGAAATTATTTCTTTTGGTGAAGTGAGTGATATATTCATGTACTTGAAGCTATTTGTGAAGGCTAGTTTCAGATATTCAAGGGCATTATTTACTGATACTGAAAGTCCCATTCTATCAGTAACGGATATAAAATACTTGTTAAATAGATTTGCCACACTATGCCCATCAGTTAGTAATGTGTCATCTACCCTTAGTGCTATTTGCTCCTGTTCCTTTCTGGTTCTACCAGTCTGCTCTTTCACTATATCCCATATTGTTTTTATTTTGTTCCCTGACATTGCTATCTTCTTCTCGTAGTGCATTTGTTTAGACGTCTGAGTTACTTTTTTTAATATTTTACAGTATTCCTTGTATTTAGGTAAATCATCAGCATTGGAGCTATTCTTGGTCGACAGATACATTTTCCTTTTTGTCTTACAGGAAATCTTTATTCCTTGTGTAATTCATGGTTTTATTATAGACTTCTGTTTAATTTGAGTAACTTTTAGAGGAAAACAGTTTTCAAACATGGTACTGACATTGTTCATGAATGTGTTATATTTTTCATTCATGTCATGAGCACTATAAACATCATATCTTTGAGCAGTTTTCTAAAACACTCAATTTTTGGTTGATTGACTACTCTCCTGTACTCAGATTTAGTAGTCTTGATAATCTGCTTAGAATTTACATCTAAAACAAGGAGCTGCATGTCATGATCTGATAGTCCATTTATAACAGGTTTTATGATATTTTTTGGTTGATTTTTGGTTGATTGACTACTCTCCTGTACTCAGATTTAGTAGTCTTGATAATCTGCTTAGAATTTACATCTAAAACAAGGAGCTGCATGTCATGATCTGATAGTCCATTTATAACAGGTTTTATGATATGATTTTGTTCCTTTGACTTGTCTATAAAAATGTTATCAATGGCTTTCCTTGAACATTTAGTGATCCTAGTTGGAAAGTTTACAGTGTGAGTTAGATTGAAAGACAACATTACTAACTGCAGTGAATGTTTACTGGAAGATTACATTAGAAAATCTGTATTAAAGTCACCAGCAATCAAAATTTCTTTGTTTCTTCCTGTTAAATAACCCAAAAGAGCTTCTAGATGATCTAAGAATAGATTTCCTGCAGGTGCTCGGTAAATAGTTGTTATTATTATATAGGATCTGTTATGGAACTCTACTTCTGTTGCACATGCTTCTTGATGCTGCTCTAAACAGAATTTATTAATGTCAATGTTGTGATTTCACTGGTTTGATGCAGCTCTCCATGCTACTCCATCGCGTGCAAGTTTTTCTCCGAGTAACTACATACTTTTCTATCTGCTTACTGTATTCATCTCTTAGTTTCCCTTTATCATTTTACCCCCCACCCCACCCCCCAAATCTCCCACAGTACAATCAAATACGAAACTGATGGTCTCTTGATGTCTCAGAGTGTTTCCTATTAACCGATCCTTCTTTTAGTCAAGTTGTGCCTCAAATTGCTTTTCTCCCCAATTCTATTCAGTGCCACTTCGTTAGTTCCGCGATACACCCATCCAATCTTCAGCATTTTTCTGTAGCACTATGTTTCAAAAGTTTCTATTCTAGTCAAGCTTTTAGCGTCAATTTCTCGTATCCGTATCAAGCTACACTCCAGATAAATACCTTCAAAAAGCCTCCCTAACTACTCCGAGATGGACACAATACCATTTAACTTCAATTTCCCGCCTGAACGGGACAAACGAGCGACGTAGGAGGGCGCTGTCGTTTTTGCGTTGGTCGACATCTGCGAAGCTTTCTTCCGGTGGAGTTCCACGGGATCAGCATCCAACAGACCGGCGAGCAACACTAGGCGTGATTGGACTCTTGTGAAGGACACTTATTTGACGTGACGAAATTCCATGTGTCGGCAATGCGGCCATGGAATGTTTTTGGGTTGCCCCGTGGCAGTTTCACGTATTTCTGTTCGATTGTTCCTGGAAGTAATCTTATTAAGTCACCATAGCCAAAATGCAAGCTCAAGTAATTGTTGCCTATCTCAATATTCTGTCGGTGGAATTTGGTCCACGTCCTTGCTGACATTTTTTCTTTACGACACTCATAATGAAGCTGCTGTCCTAGCTGCTGATGTGAATAAGGTTACTTTTCTGCCACGAAGGACAAGTCCTTATCTTCCAGACAATGCTCTATTTCTATATCGTTTAGTTTAGATTCGAAAAGATTTACTTTGAATTTCAAATAGTTTAGCGTCGATAATCTTCATTGGAATGGAATTTGTTGCTGTCTTAAAGTCCCTTTTTTCGATTTTTTAAAATGTTGAATTCTCAATTTGGAGCAATTAAAGACAGTCGACATGAAAAAGTATTTTTTTTTTGCAATACTTGGTATTTAACAAACTACTTAGCTAATACTGTGAAATATATTGCATGCAATGAGTCCAGTTCTGCCACGTCACTTACGCTGACTATCAAAATGGAATGATCGCATAGGCTGAATCGTAGGTGGAACAGCGGGCAGACTTTGTAATTGGTGAGATACTGGGAAAATCCTATCAGTGTATAAAGGAGAATGATTTTACCAAATTCCCGTGCGACTAATCCTATATCATTGCTCAAGTTTCTGGGACACGCGCCAAAAAGGTTTATGATGTGATATCGAGTGTATTCGACGTGTCACAACACTAATACTCCCACGCTTTGTTTGAATCATAGGAAAGCGTCACCGATATCCTGAAACCCTGAACTGGTAGACAACTGAAGTTAGACGCAAATCACGCCACGAAAACGTACTTACGACTATAGAAAACCAGCATGACATGAGAAACCTTGAGATATGCCACAACTCCCCTACGTATCGCTCGCGTGGGGAATGAAGACACGATCATGTATTTACAGCACACACAGAGGCGTTTAAAGCAGTCGTTCTTCCCGCGCTCCATACGAGAATGTAAGGGAAAGAACCCCTAGTAAGTGGTAAAACAAGACTGCCATGCTCTTAGTTGTGGCTTGTCGACTATAGACCTAGATTTAGGAAAACCACGTAGAATCACAATCCGGATGCCGAAAGAGGATCTGAAGATTTTAGTCCCGAATGTGAGTGAACTGCGCGACCTCTCGGTACGAAGGGGAAGTATCTACCTGTAGTTCATTCCTCTCCTGTAAAAGGGAAGTTATCAGCGCTGACGCCGCGCCGCGTTATCTGGAATTATAATGCAGCAAACTCAAGAGACTAAACCCATCGGGACCTTCTTGAGTGCAACAAGGCCCAGACGATGTCTTGGCGTGTGGTTTGCTTGCAAAACCACGGCGCGTCCACGGGGCGATTAATCTCCGCCAACACGCAACGCGGTCCCGTTTGAGCGATTAACATGCGCGCATCCATCATCGTTCCGCTCTACATGTGTAGTTTTCTCCGTGGCCACGACGGCTCGCTTTCCGGACCGTGGGTCAAGGAAGCCGATGATTATCACAACCGGTAACAACTAACTTGCCGGACTGATTAAGACACCGGGTCCACTTTCGAAGGTTGCGAGAGACAGGGAACATGTGAAGCAGGCCCCCAGTACATGTGATTGTTTATTACGTAGTCGCTGTACGACAATAGATAGTTTCAGGTGTGCGCGACGAAATTTTCACTCATTCAACGTATGTCGTAATGGTCTGCTTTCCCGATGCGTAAGTTTCGTTACCTTCACACACACATTGCACGAACCGCGTTCTGTTTAAAAAGGAATTATCTCGCCGTTTAAATCAAGCGTAGTACTGTCAGATCACAAACTGGAATTTGGCTTGTGGAAAACATTTCTCAATTGCTTAGCTCTCAGTCTGGTTCGTATTTCAGACATGCAGTAGTGACCGAGAAAGAGGCACGGTTACTAAAATGGGTGAAGTTTCAGTCTCAAGCACTGCAAGAACTACTTAAACCTAACTAACCTAAGGACATCACTCACATCCATGCCCGAAGCACGATTCGAACCTGCGACCGTAGCGGTTGTGCAGTTCCAGACTGAAGCGTCTAGAACCGCTCGGCCACACCGGCCAGCAATAATCAAAGTATTCTGAGGAACTTACCTATTACTGTGTCTAATCTAACTACGAAATATTGAACTAATTCGTTTATAATCAGCTACTGAAAAGAGACCACCAACTGTGGAAACTTACTGGCACACCTGTTAATTACATTATTATTACAGCCACATCTGCCTTATTTCAGTTCTGCAGACTTTTTCAAGCACCGTCAATACTAACCGATGTTACTCTGACTGCATTATATTTATGTAAGTAGTAAAAATGTATATTAGTTTTCGGTATTATTTATGTAACACACTAAACACAGGAAAGCATTTTAATAAATATGAAAGATGCAGAGGATATTCTCTTAAGATTACCTAGCGAATGCCGTACGGTAGATGCAGATGCTTCAAAGTTTTGTTGCCACTAGTCTAGTGTTGCGAGAAGAAAATACACTCTGAAAATTCAATGTCTGGTCGTTCCGTAGCTGATCGAGCCCGGACGTCCACTTCTGCTTATCGACATTTTCGTTGTAACAGTGGAAAATGCCTCATCTGCCAAACATTTCATTCTTTAATGTAATATAAACGAATTTTTGTTAAGACACACACGCATTTTCACAGAAGACCCTTACGAAAGTGCTAATACCGAACTGTACAAGGGAAACAGTTTATTTTAATTGTATCTGTAATTATGAGCCTGAAGTTTCTTTTTTTCAAAACTTAACGGGAAATCTACACTACTGTTCGTAAAAAGTTTAATACTCAGAAGCAATCGTCTGAAGACGTCACGATAAGAGGGCGTGTAGGACAGCGGAAGCACAATAAATGATTTAAATTGCAGAGATGCGGCGTGCACATATGCCCAACTGCGCCCTTGTTTGGGTGACCGGACAGGTCAACGTTAGGAAACGCTCAGTCGGTGGGAGATGTCATACGAAGCACAAACGTGTAACCAGGTGCAGCTATGCCTCGCCGGCATCTCAGAGTGGAATATCGGCATGTGAGTGCGTTCGAACGGAGCAGAATGATTGGTCTCCGGGAGGCGGGTCTTCCGTGACATTGCGACTTGTGAAGGTCATGCTGCTTCAACAGCAACGTGTATGTGGAACCAGTGGAGAGAAGAGGATCGTACATAGCGCCAACATGGATGTGGACGACACAGAGTGACCACAGCGCCAGATGACAGCGGTCTTACCCGCTAGGCCGTAACAGACAGAACAGTTGGCGTGACGTTTGAGCACCGCAACGGACGTAGACATGTCTGGGTCGACAATTCGATAGCGTCTTCTCGGACTGGACTAGTAGCACGCATACCATTGTGTCTGCTTCCACTGACAAGAGCCGACAAACGTCGCAGACTGCAATGAGCACGTGAACGCCGACACCGGCGTGCTGTGGCAAAATGTGGTGTTTTCGGACGAGTCTCGCTTCAGTTTGTCCTACAGTGGCGGCCGCATACCCGTTCGACGCCGCCGTGGTGAACACAGTGGGGTAGACTGTATTGTTGAGCGACGTAGCCGACGAACACCAAGTGTGGTGATTTGAAGCACCATTTGCTATAATATGTGATCTCACTTCCTACGTCTTTGGGTCAATCTGAACAGCTACCGCTACACCAAGGTGGTTTTACATCCTGAGTACTGTCCCTCCTGCAGGTCGTTCCACACGCAAACTTTCAATAGGACAACACTCGGTCGCATGTGGCGAGGAACGCGCACGCCTTCTTCATAGGACGACGGGTACCACTGCTTCCGGCCGGCCAAAGTGGCCGAGCGCTTCTAGGCGCTACAGTCTGGAGCCGCGCGACCGCTACGCTCGCAGGTTCCAATCCTGCCTCGGGCATGCATGTGTGTGATGTCCTTAGGTTAGTTAGGTTTAAGTAGTTCTATGTTCTAGGGGACTGATGACCTTAGAAGTTGAGTCCCATAGTGCTCAGAGCCATTTGAACCACTGCTTCCTTGGCCTGCCCGTTCCCCTGACGTGTCACTCAACGTACGAGTATATGTCTGCGATATGGTCAGTCGGTAACATGTTCATTCAAGCCCTCCTGCCACCACAACTGACGCCTTGTAGATATCAACCGCGTGGCAGAGTATTCCCCAGTGTAGCTGAGCGAGTTAGGAACACGAAAATGCTAAATGGTCAATAGATTTGAGTGAAACAAGTACGGCTTTAGGGCGACTGCTTCAACTGTGGATATTGCTACTAACCTTAAACAAAATATAATTTAAACAGTAGCTCACGAGAACTAAGAGCTTGTGATGAATTCGGTATCTTTGATCGGAAGGATGCTCAGAGAGTGCTTTATCTGTATTAGTCGATCACAGTATTACTGCATCTGGGGGTGGGGGTGCTTCAGTCGGGTTATCGTGAGTTTTTATCGTGATGTTTCGCGAAGACACGCTGAACCACATTACAGTATATGCGCAACTGCCTCGAAATCATTCACAAAGTGATCCGTTTTCCTCAGTCACCACCATACTTGTTTACTGTAACGTCAATGCGTGTTTCCGCTAACGGCCACTGAAGGCCAAGTGCAATAATATTGTGGTCGGGTAATATCACTTTATTACTATCTCTGCTAATCGCATTCTTGATAATGTAGGAAAAAATTCATTCTTTATTTCAATTAAAACTCCCGGTTGAGAGAGCCGTGGTCGATACACAAGGTGTAACTGAATGGGCTGTACAGACTGGGCGCAAGTTACTTACACCGAAACACTTTCTCTAGAACGCGTACCTTAAGAGTTACGAATACTTGCTTACAGTTCTTAAGGTACGCACTTTGGAGTACAAGTTTACTGGATTGTTTTCTTGTTTTGATATAAGGAATTTGTCCTCTAGAGAGCGTGAAGGTAATTTAGTTAAATCTGTAAAATTAATTCCTGAAGTTTCGTCTCAGATTGCAGAAAACACTTTTAGAGGAAAAACGGCTCGAGGGGCCTCTAAACTTTTAGAGCTGTAGAGGGTACCAGCATTCGTCACGCGATTCGAAATTTTCTCTAGAGCGCCCCCGGTCAATCGACATTTAGAAAAACAATCAGAAAAGGTGGTGGTGGTGCTGAATTCGATGAAATACGGATGTCTCTTTTGCGCCATGGAGTACTGTAGTGCCCACCAGATATTATCACGTAACTGACATCACGTAGCCGGCCGATGTGGCCGTGCGGTTAAAGGCGCTGCAGTCTGGAACCGCAAGACCGCTACGGTCGCAGGTTCGAATCCTGCCTCGGGCATGGATGTTTGTGATGTCCTTAGGTTAGTTAGGTTTAACTAGTTCTAAGTTCTAGGGGACTAATGACCTTAGCAGTTGAGTCCCATAGTGCTCAGAGCCATTTTGACATCACGTAACAAATGGTGGTGCCCTTTATACTGCTCTATAAACCCAAGGCCTCTTAGAGCCCTTCACGCACATGCCGATTACCTCCGACCATGTATTCTATACTCTGAGCCGAAACGTCAGAAACAGCTGTATCGACCATCGCCTCTCAGCACGGATGTTTTTGAAGGCCGCGAACGTCTACACTGTCCAGGGTGTGCTGAATGCTTTATTCCCTTATCAATGTCGGTTGAAGTATTTTCTGTCATGCATATTACTCGGTCAATGCCTCGCTTCGCTGATGCAAGCTGCGACCATCCACTGCAAGAGGGCTCCGAAATTTAGTGTGTAACATGGTGGCGTGTAACTCCACTACGTCGGGACTTAAGAACCAGCGTGCTGCAATTCTCCAGAAAACTGAAAGCACGAATTCGAACATTTAGTACACACATGGAACACCATCTCCTTTAACACGACAATGCCAGACCACACACGAACACTTGCGACATCGGCAACAATCCGACGCCTTGTGTTCACTGTAATCGATCATCCTCCATACAGTCCTCACTTCGCCCTATCCCATTTTCATCTGTTTCCGAATCTTACCGAATACCTATGAGGACTTAGTTTTGATAGTGAAGAAGCGGTGCAAGCAGAGGTTAGGCTATGGCTCCGTCGACAAAGTCAAACTTCTACAGCGATGGTATCAACAAACTGGTCTCTCGTTGGGAGAAATGTGTTCGTCGCCTCGTTGGGAGAAATGTGTTCGTCGCCAGGGTGACTATGTTGACAAATATGCAGACATGAAGAATGAGGATGTACAATATCAATAAGGTTTGTTTTATTTACAAAAATTTCACATGAAAAATTCGAAGCATTCCTGTTCAGCGCGCCGGCGTTTGATAGTATCGTTTACGTTTTCTTTACAATGCTGCCATTGTTAAGTATAGTTGATCTGCGGGCGCAACGAGTTAAATCAATGTTCTTCGAAATGAAATACCTCCACCGGTGCTTCAGTGATGAACTGCGACAGTAAGAGACTGTATTTAGCATATTATTTTCAAGTCGTCGAGGTGTTTTAGTCCTGTATCGGTATGGTAGTCGCCTCACGTAGTCTTTAGCTGCTGGAGGATGGGGTTCTGTCGATCTGAAGAGAATGGGATGGATTTGCCATAATCCTTCTAAAGATCTAAACAGTTGGTTTTACATGGAAAGAAATTTCTCATGATGACCGTTGCAGGAAGGGTTCCAAACACGGACGCCCATACCGGGGAGAGGGGGGGGGGGGGAGCGGCAAGAGACGTCGTCCCCCCACCCCTATCTCTCAGTAAAAGAAAAAAAAATAGTATAGTCAGCTGTTTTTAATTCAAGAAAATGATTTAGAAGTCGGTATTACGTGGGTACCCCCCCCCCCTTTCCCACCACAAACTATTCTATGGATTGCCTTGGTTCCGGATGTCAGAGGGCATCACCTTTCACGAGTGCTGTAAGCAGAAGCAGGGGATTGCCTACGACAGTGCCTACTTTTTGTTTCCGTTTACTGATTGGCCGAGCGGTGTGTAGTTTACGACCGAGGAAGTCGGCCGACAGACCTCGTGCGGTTGAGGTGACAAACCGTGGGCCCTTCGTGTTTTAACGCATAATTTCGGACTTATGGAGTGTGCAGTTCTCCGTGATCGACGGAGTTATGTTTCTAGTACGGTAAGCCGACGTAGTATTCGAACGTGTGTTCCCGTGCTCGAGGGTCGCTTACTACTTATGCCTTTCTCCGTTCTCTGGGATTACTGCAGTGTGAACTTTTCCGATGAGTTAAGAATTCTCAGGAATGGTGAAGCCAGTAGGTAGCCGGGTAGAATTGGTTTCGTGAACGAGACGGACTTGGTTAGGTTTAATCATGTCACCGTTTTCTGTACAAAAGGTGACAGTGACGGTTGCTTGACCTTTCCCCTGACGACACTGAACGGGGTTCCAGTTTGATGATTTGGCTGAATATCAAGGGCCATCAGTACTAGCCTTTTAGAGTATGCAGACACAATAGCGCCTTTATTAGCAACCATATAGAACAGCTCACTTGGCAAAACATCTGTTCCTAAAGAGTGGAAAGTAGCACAGAGCACATCAATATTCCAGAAAGGCAATAGGAGTAACCCATTGAATTACAGACCAATATTACTGACTTCAATTTGCAGTAGGATTTTGGAGCATATACTGTACTCTAACATTGTGAATCATCTTTAAGAAAATGACTTATTGATACATAACCATCACGGATTCAGAACATATCGTTCTTGTGCAACGCAGCTAGCTCTTTATTCCCACGAAGTAATGAGTGCTGTCGACAAGGGATCTCAGATCGATTTCATATTCCTAGATTTCCAGAAGGCTTTTGAAGCCGTTCCTCTCAAGCGACTATTAATCAAATTGCGTGCATACGGAGTATCGTCTCAGTTGTGTGACTGGATTCGTCATTTCCTCTCAGAGGGGTCACAGTTCGTAGTGATAGACGGTAAATCATCGAGTAGAACACTAGTGATATCTGGCGTTCGGCAAGGTAGTGTCATATGCCCTCTGCTGTTCCTGATTTACATAAATGATCTAGGTGATAATATGAGCAGCCCCCTTAGGTTGTTTGCACATGACGCTGTAATTTACCGTCTAGTAAAATCATCAGACGATCAATTCCAGCTACAAAATTATCTAGAGAGAAATTCTGTATGGTGCGAAAAGTGGCAAAGAAAAGTGCGAGGTCATCCACATGGGTACTAAAAGAAATTCGATAAATTTTGGATTTACGATAAATCGCACAAATCTAAGGGCTGTCAATTTGACTAAATACTTAGGAATTACAATTAAAAGCAACTTAAATTGGTAAGACCACATAGGTAATATTGTGGGGAAAGCGAAACAAAGACTGCGCTTTGTTGGTAGAACGCTTAGAACAGGCGACAAACCCACTAAATAGACAGCCTACATTACTCTTGTCCGTCCTCTGCTGGAATATTGCTGAGCTGTTTGGGATCCTCACCAGGTAGGATTGACGGAGGACATCGAAAAAGTGCAAAGAAGGGCAGCTCGTTTCGTGTTATCACTCAATAGGGGTGGGAGTATCACTGATATGATACGCACGGTTTTCTTTGCGAAGAGATCTATTTACGAAATTTCAATCAGCAACTTTGTCTTCCGAATGCGAAAGTATTTTGTTGACACCTACGTAGGGAGAAATGGTCATCATAATAAAATAAGAGAAATTAGAGCTCGAACGGTAAGATTTAGGTGTTCCTTTTTCCCACGCGCCATGCCATTCGAGAGTGGAATGGTAGAGAACTAGTATGAAAATGGTTCGATGAACCCTCTGCCAGGCACTTAAGTGTGAATTGCAGAGCAGCCATGTAGATGTAGACAGTCGAAGGCGATTTACTGAACTGTTAACGGTAGATCTTTCCAATCCAATGGTCGGATGTAGGAATCTTACCTGAAAGCACTCAGGTAGCAATAGTGCTTTTAATTATCAACTTTTGGATTGTAAAGCTTAGCCCTGTCAATGGATAGTGTTGCACAGTAGAAAATGAATCCGGATTCGTTCAAGACGTTTCCGATTAAATACGCGAAGCAGTGTGTCGCGTCCTTGCTCTCGCGCTGTACATCGCCAACTGTGCTTGGATTAAGGGCTCCGCGGCGACTGTGACTTCGCACGACGCCACAAAAACTTCGAGGGCGGACCAAAAGAAAGTTTCAGGTATTAGTAAAGCGAGCCAGCAAAAATTCTGTATTCAGAAACGGCGGAGGAGGTGACTTCATTTAGTGGTAAGTATGGGATTTCTCCCTTGTGTTAAGTGACAAGAGCAGAAAACATTTCACATTTTTCCATTTATTGACAATTTTGAGGGGGTGTGATGCAACTAAATTATCACAGCTTCCTCGTGAAGAAAATGTGATGTACTCCACTTTCTACAATGAAGTGTTTGGCCTGAAGTGAGTCTTCGTGAGCAGGTACCTTTTGCGGGCTGAAATTTCACATTCACAACAGTACGTATGTGCCCTTCGATTGTAACCTATCTACCAGCTCAGGCACCAATACACAGTGGCACGTGCCAGACAGTAGTCTTTCGTCCCTTTGGCCCACGCAACCTGGCGGCTTCGGCGTGGTAACGCGCGACCATCGACTGCGCCCTCAGAATACAAGAGCATTTCTCAGTCAGTTGGCCGCCCTCGCTGCACGTACCTCCGTGCATCGAGTGGCTGGGAGAGACGCCAGCTGTCTGTGCCAATCACAGGTCTGGGCCCTCCAACTGTCCCACGGTAGCGGGGTAGCATGTCCAGCTCAACGATGGGCAACTTGATCTCTGCAACCTGTCACAGTAAGCAACACACTTCTACGTCCATGCGACGCCGGCCTTACCGCTTAAAGGAGGAACGACCATGAATCACAGGAAAGAAACAGTTCAGTGTCCTGTTGATAGAGTTTTCACAGCTTACGATGGACGAGGATAGATAAAGGCTATCGGCGCTGCCTATTGAAAAGCATCACCCCGGCATTCATCTATGAACACTATGAAAAAATACATCTACGGGAATTGGAGGTCCAAAAAACTTCATCTCCGTTTGCAAATCAGGTATCACGGGACTGCAGGTCAGGGTAAAGGTACGAAAAGATTAAATTTCAGAAGGTAAAAGTTTTTTGCATTCTACTAACAAGGCAATGCATTTTTGTGTTATTCCTCTGGGTGCAGTCTGTACCCAGCAGAAACAGGTAATGGAACAGAAAAGCTGAAGAACTGTACTGTATACGAAGACTGCATTTTGTCTCCAGGAGTGGGTCGAAGATACGCTGTACGACTGCGAAATGGGAATTCCACAATAAAGGCAGCACACGCAACACTTAAGAGTTACTGTTGAAATCTTTAGAAATTAGTCTAAGAGAAAGTAATTTTTCGTACTTACGTTTCGCAGTTGGATCACAAAGACAAGATTACAGATATTAAAACTTATATACAAGCGCACGGGCTGTTTCACTGCACAGCAGTCGTGAATAAAACAGACTGGCCGAAGTGTACACCCGTTCACATGGGGCAGAACTACACACAGCTGTGTGGATATCTATTCTGAAGTTGTGCACACTGACGATTATGATATGGATAAATGTGAATGGCATGTGACTCATTTTATACTGCTTACGAAGACGATGTACCACGTGCACCAAGCACTTGAGAATGAACAACGCTCGAAATTAGCCAACAGCCTTTTAAAGTAATAGCCTGATAGAAACGTTCTTTAAATAATCGATATAACACATTCTGTCACAAAACTGACCTCACACCAAATTGCTAAGAGCATGAAGCTAGTGTACGAACATAATATGTCAACACTGACTGGTCGCCAGACAAAGGTGCCTTTTAGAAGGTTATGTTATGTACCTCCTGTGTTCCATGCATAAGCTGAAGCGATCAAGCTATGAGCGGACCTGTTTGAAGTAGTGATACATAGGAAAAACGGAGAATTATCACAGCCCTGTCCAGGGGAGTACAGACAAAAGGCGTCAGCGATTCAAGAATATCTTACTGCCGACTACGACCGCTGTGAATAAATAATATGGTCCCGTGAATCTACTTACAACGTACCCTAACAAAATACGTGTGTTAGTATGGTGTGAACCTGGAGGGAGTGTAATGCAGATAGTCTTATTCGAAATGTGAAGCATGGCAAAGGTTCAACGTTTTAGTTGACCATTTTTATCAGTGGTTCCGATGGTAACACAGAGCTGAAGTAGCTGGAAGTCTCCATAAAAATAATTTTAATGACCATATTCGTTCAGAAGAGGCTTCCATTTTCTTTACAAATGACAAAATTCAATAGCGAATCATTCGGAATTGGTTTGAAGCAATCTCCGCGAGTGCGTAGTGTAAACTGGCTGCCAAAGGGAGCATCTACATCGATACTATGCAAATCACATTTAAGTGCCTAGCAGAGGGTTCATCGAACCACCTTCACAATTCTCTATTATTCCAATCTCGTATAGCACCCTTTAAGCTCCCAGACATTCCAAGATTTTCGAGAACCTTAATTTCAAGTCTGATAACAAATGAGAATATTTTTTCCGTGTGAATTTCACATTAATGATTTTCTATTTTTTGTTTCTACTTCTACTGTGGAATCTTGATTCTTACCAGAGTTCATGATTCTAAGTCAACGAGAAGTACCCTATAGACTTTGATGAGTTTGCAAGAATCCCAATGTATAACCTACATAGCGCATCTTTTGATTGCATTAACTTAGAACCTTCAACTTTTTTTTTTTTACATCGCCAAGGGCCGTAGACGTTAGTATGCGACAAATTTCTATTAGAAGCGACTATCCTTTCCTGAGAAAAAGTGTCTTTAATAGTCGGACAGACAGACAGACAGACAGACAGACAGACAGACAGACGACTAACGAAGTGATCCTATAAGCGTTCCGTTTTTACCGAATTAGGTACGGAACGTTAAACACACGCCTCATTAGAGGAGGCATGTTAATTGGGACAAATTGATCCTTATGTATGGTGGTAGGAAGAACTCCATTAACATCTGAAAAAACTTTTTTATAAAAACACAACCATTTTAGCGGCCTGAAGCCGGGCCATGAGGTGCAACCTTCGCGGTGGAAAGCGAAGTACAATGTCACCACATTTTGTGCGTAATAAAATTAATAAAGGAATGTCTAAAATATACTCATAACGTTAAAAGGTCATAGGTATATATAATGCTCCTAGCCATAATTTACTATTCAGAGAATATCGTCAATACTACGGCGAGAGGAAGGAAAAGATGTATCTCACTTTTTAGAATTTGCCTGCATCTTCTTGAAAATATTTTCTAGCAAGCGGACGTTAAACGTTTTAAACAGAGGCCAAATTGTCGATAAATTCTCACTGCTAACAGGTACACTGAGGAACTGAGCTGTTCAAGCCACGGAGAGCTGGCCAGAGCTCTAAACAAAAACATGTTCTGTGGAACGAAAAACCAGTCCAAGTTGCAATTTTTTCCTTTTCATTCGTTCGATGACTAGTTTCGGGCCGAGGCCCATTTTTACATCACAAAATAGTCGAAAATGCCATTTCCGAATATGTTAAAAGTGTGCGATGAACATACAGCGCATACAGGTAATTCCAGCGTGCTAGAAGTTAGTAAAACATTGTTCGCGTAACAAGAGTTCATGGGGACGCTATTGGATTGTGAGATGCAGACATTCAGAAATACAGTGTGGAGAGTAGAAGTGAAGCAGCCATTAGATCCCTGCCATAATCCAGTTGTGCAATAAAAGGAGCCGAATCATGCTGAATCCACAGTTCTGTCAAAGGATGCACCGGGACTGACGGTCGTCACTTTGAACAACTGCTTAGTGTCACTGTTTTGGGACGAAAACTTACTAATCATGGGTGGTTTTATAAACATGTCAGCATCTGCCTTCTTGGACTTAGAACTATAACATCCACTACCATATATATACACTGAGGTAACTAATGTCAATGCATAGTGATATGCACATATAAAGGTGGCGGTAGTATCGTGTACACAAGTTATAAAAAAGTATTGCATTGGCGGATCTGTCATTTGTATTGGGGTAATTCATGTGAAAAACTTACCGATTTGATTATGGCCGCACGATGGGAATTAAACTTTGAACGAGCAACGGTAGTTGTAGCTACACGCATGGAACATTTCGTTTCGGAAATCGTTAACGAATTCAATGTTCCGAGATCCACAGTATCAAGAGTGTGCCGAGAATAACAAATTTCAGGCATTAGCTCTCACCACGGACGATGCAGTGGCCGACGACCTTCACGTAACGACCGAAAGCAGCGACGTTTTTATAGAGATATCAGTGCTAGCAGACAAGCAACACTGCGTGAGACAACCGCAGAAATCAATGTGGGACGTATGACGAACCTATCCGTTAGGACATAGCGGCAAAATCTGGCATTAATGGGCCATGGCAGCAGATGACCGACGCGAGTGCCTTTGCTGACACCAAGACGTCTGCAGCGTCTCTCCTGGTCTCGTGACCAAATCGGTTGGAGCGTAGGCGACTGGAAAAACGTGGCCTGGTTTGATGAGTCCTGTTTACAATTGAAAAGAGCTGACGGTAGGGTTCGAGTATAGCGCAGGCTCCACGAAGCCAGGGAGCCAAATTGTCAAAAAGGCTCTGTCCAAGATGGTCGTTGCTCCACGAAGGTTTTTTTTTGTTTTTTTGTTTTTGTTTTGGTTTTAGGGCGCAAAACTGCTATGGTCATTAGCGCCCGGTCCCTGACTTAGGAAACAGTGAAAAACCGAAAATGGAAACCAGCAGCAATGGGAACGAAAGTCATAAAATTGGAGAAACTAAAAGCAGAAGGAAGGCTTAAAAATCCACTACAGAAAGGGGTTGGTTGTCCCCAAAAAAAAAAGCTTCAAATGACTGACGTCATTTCGCTTGCACTAACAAACTTGAGAACGCGGTCGGCTGAGCGCGTGTCATCTGCTAAAATCGACGATATATCAGGCGATAGCTGTAGACGGGAGCGTAACGGATTAAAATAGGGGCACTCAATTAAAAGGTGTCTTACCGTCCACAGCTGAGAGCAGTGGGGACAGAGTGGGGGAGGATCGCCCCTTAAAAGATGTCGATGGCTAAAAAGACAGTGCCCTATCCGGAGTCTAGTTAAAATTACCACCTCCCGACGACGCGTTCGGGAGGAAGAGGTCCAAGCACAAGGAAGAGCTTTCACGTCCCGCAATTTATTATGAGGAAGTGTCGACCAATGCGCGTGCCATAAATGAACAACACGACGACATAAAACGCTCCGGAGATCGCCGAAGGGAATCGACTGAATAGCTGGCCGAAGAAGAGAGACTGCAGCCTTGGCTGCAATATCGGCCGCCTCATTTCCACAGATACCAACGTGTCCCGGGAGCCAGAGGAACGCCACCGAGACGCCCCCCAGGTGGAGCAATCGCAGACAGTCCTGAATGCGGTGGACCAGAGGGTGCACAGGATAAAGAGCTTTGAGACTGAGGAGAGAGCTGAGAGAATCTGAGCAGATAACGTACTGTATCCGCTGATGGCGGCGGATGTAGTGGACAGTCTGGAGAACAGCGTGAAGCTCCGCAGTATACACCGAACACTGGTCGGGAAGCCGAAAGTGATTTGGGGTGTCGCCAACAATATAGGCACTCCCTACACCTAACAATGTTTTCGAGCCGTCGGTGTAAATAAATGTGGCGTCCGTCATTTGTGCACATAGAGCAGCAAATGCCCGATGATAAACAAGTGAAGGGGTACCATCCTTGGGAAATCGACAAAGGTCACGGAGCAGGCAGATCCGGGGACGCAGCCAAGGCGGTGCTGTTCACCAAGTTGTCAAGAAGGTTTTAGGAAACCGGAAGGAAAGAGAATGGAGCAGTTGACGGAAGCGGTCTCCCAGTGGTAGTAGGGAGGAGGGGCGGCCTGCATACCCTACATCAAAGGAGGCGTCGAAAAAAAGGTCATGGGCTGGATTAGCAGGCATGGAAGACAGATGGCTAGCATAACGACTCAGAAGGACTGCTCGCCGATTGGACAGCGGAGGCTCAGCAGTCTCAGCATAAAGGCTTTCCACAGGGCTGGTGTAAAAAGCTCCAAACACTAAAAGTAATCCACGGTGGTGGATAGAGTCGAGACGCCAAAGAATAGACGGCCGATCAGAGGAGTAGACTATGCTTCCATAGTCCAATTTCGAGCGCACTAAGGCGCGATAGAGGCGGAGAAGGACCACTCGGTCCGCTCCCCAGAAGGTACCACTCAGGACACGGAGGGTGTTAAGGGATCGCAGACAGCGAGCCGAAAGACAGGAAACGTGGGAGCACCAGCACAGTTTTCTGTCAAACATAAGACCCAAGAATTTAGCGACGTTTGAAAACGGAAGTTTGACAGGACCTAGATGTAAGGAGGGCGGAAGAAACTCCTTACGCCGCCAAAAATTAACACAAACGGTCTTACTGGGAGAAAAACGGAAGCCGGTTTCGATGCTCCAAGAGTGGAGGCGATCGAGAGAGCCTTGAAGACGTCGTTCAAGAAGGCTGGTCCGTTGAGAGCTGTAGTAGATCGCAAAATCGTCCACAAAGAGGGAGCCCGAGACATCAGGAAGGAGACAATCCATAATTGGATTGATGGCAATCAGTACAACACTCAGCACGGAGCCCTGGGGTACCCCGTTTTCTTGGGAGAAAGTACGGGAGAGAGTAGTGTTCACCCGCACCCTAAATGTGCGCTCTGCCATAAATTCGCGAAGAAAAAGGGGCAGCCGACCTCGAAAGCCCCAAGAGAACAGTGTGCGGAGGATGCCTGTCCTCCAACAGGTATCGTATGCTCTCTCCAGATCAAAAAATATTGCTACTGTTTGGAGTTTCCGGAGAAAATTGTTCATGATATAAGTGGAGAGAGCAACAAGATGGTCAACTGCAGAACGATGCTTTCGGAATCCGCATTGGGCAGGTGTTAAAAGACTGCGGGATTCCAGCCACCAACCTAAACGGTAATTCACCATACGCTCCAAAACCTTACAGACACTACTCGTGAGAGAAATGGGGCGATAGCTAGAGGGGAGATGTTTGTCCTTTCCAGGTTTCGGAACAGGAACGACGATACCTTCCCGCCATCGTCTGGGAAAAGTACTGTCGGTCCAAATTCGATTATAAAGGCGAAGGAGGTAACGCAGACTATGGGTTGATAAATGCAGCAACATTTGGACGTGGATACCATCCGGTCCTGGGGCGGAGGAGCGAAACGCTGGCGGGTAATTTGAAGAGCTCGAAATCTCAACAAAGTGCTGACCCAACGAGTTAGAAATTGCGACGGGGTCCACTAATGTGTCATGCGCGACAGTGAGCCCAGAGACCGGGGAGAAACTAGGCGCGCCTCAGAACCGTCGAAGCCGACTCCAAACTTCCGAGGAAGGAGTGAAGGTGTTAAATGAGCTAATAAAGAATTTCCAGCTTGCCTTCTTGCTATCGCGGATGACACGACGGCATCGCGCTCGGAACTGCTTATAGCGGATACAGTTGGCCAAAGTAGGATGGTGGTGGAAAACGCGGAGAGCACGTCGCCGCTCACGTATTGCATCATGGCATGCCTCGTTCCACCAAGGAACTGGTGGGCGCCGGTGCAATTCGGAGGTGCGTGGTATTGAATGTTCCGCAGCTGTAAGAATAACGTCGGTAATATGTGTGACCTCATCGTCGACGCTGGGAAAGTGACGGTCGTCGAATGTCGCTAGAGACGAAAAAAGTGTCCAATCAGCTTGGGCAAACTTCCAGCGTCGCGGGCGCATGTATGGCAGTTGAGGCTGCAGTCTAAGGACACATGGGAAGTGGTCACTCGAGTGTGTATCATCAAGGGCGAACTATCCGAAGCGCCGAGCTAGCGGAACAGTACCGATCGCAAGGTCCAAATGAGATAAATTTGTCGTGGAGGCAGACAAAAATGTAGGGACCCCAGTGTTGTGGCAAACCAGATCCGCTTGGTGGAAGACGTCTAGCAATAGTGAGCCACGTGGACAAGGATGTGGAGATCCCCAAAGCGGGTGGTGGGCATTGAAGTCCCCAACCAGCAAATAGGGGGGGTGGAAGCTGACCAAGAAGATGAAGGAGATCAGCTCGTGCCATTGGTGTGGACGATGGAATGTATACTGTACAAAGAGAGAACGTGTATCCGGAAAGGGAAAGACGGACGGCGACAGCTTGGAAGTAAGTGTTTAAATGGATTGGGTGATAATGGAGAGTTTCATGGAGAAGAATCATGAGTCCTCCATGTGCTGGAGTGCCGTCAACAGAGGGGAGATCATATCGGACGGACTGAAAATGAGGGAGAACGAAGCGGTCATGGGGATGCAGCTTTGTTTCCTGAAGACAGAAGATGACCGGCGAGTAGGATCGCAAGAGGATCGACAATTCATCCCGATTGGCTCGAATGCCGCGGATATTCCAGTGGATAATGGACATAGGGTCAACAGAAAATGGAGGAATGTGACCAAAGTTGCTGTCAACGACTGCTCAGAGCTTGCGACCGACAGCATGGAATGGCATTCAGCCGAAGGCAGAAGATCCTGATCCATAGGTTGGTCAGGAGCAGCTCCTGCCACCAGCGATCGGCCGGTTGATCGGCCGCCAGCAGTGCGCCTCGGGGACACAGAAGACGGCCGAGGGCGATTTCCGCCAGGCGGTGCTGTAGATGGGACACGCCTTGGCGGAGAAGGAGAGGAACTGGGTTTCTTTGTAGCCTTCTTGGAAGTATGATGTTTAGATGAAGGAGGAACCGATGGTTGTGAATTTGGGGTACATAAAAAATCTTCACGAGTATGCTCTTTTTTCGAAGTCTTGGTGTCTGACTTTTGGGCTCGAGATTTAGCAGAACCCGACGAAAGGTGAGCCATAGAGTGGGCAGGCGAAAGTGGTGAGGTTGAACGGGCGATCTTTGCGCTGGCCGATCTGACGACCGTGGCACTAAAGGTGAGGTCGCAAGTCTGCGTGGCCGCCTCCTTTGTTGGCCGAGGAGAAGCAAGGACAGTGCTGTATTTTCCTGTCTGAGGCACGGTGGGCTGTCGACTGGCGAATAATTTTCGAGCAGCAAAGGTCGACACCTTTTCCTTCACTCTAATTTCCTGGATGAGCTTTTCGTCTTTAAAAACGGGGCAATCTCGAGAGGAAGCAGCGTGGTCACCCATACAGTTGATGCAGCGAGGGGATGGAGGTGGACAAGCACCCTCATGCGCATCCTTGCACACGTAACACATTTGGCTGGATTGGAACAGGACTGGCTGGTGTGATTGAACTGCTGACACCGATAGCAACGCGTAGGGTTTGGGACGTAAGGGCGAACGGAAATTATCTCATAGCCTGCTTTGATTTTCGATGGGAGTTGAACTTTGTCAAATGTCAAGAAGACAGTGCGGGTTGGAATGATGTTCGTGTCAACCCTTTTCATAACCCTATGAACAGCCGTTACGCCCTGGTCAGACAGGTAGTGCTGAATTTCTTCGTCAGACAATCCATCGAGGGAGCGTGTATAAACGACTCCACGCGAGGAATTTAAAGTGCGGTGCGGTTCCACCCGGACAGGGAAGGTGTGAAGCAGAGGAGTACGCAGCAATCTTTGTGCCTGGAGGGCACTGACTGTTTCTAACAACAGGGTGCCATTCCGTAATCTGGAACAAGACTTTACAGGACCTGCAATTTCGTCGACACCTTTCTGAATAATGAAATGGTTGACCGTGGAGAAGTCGTGACCTTCGTCAGACCGAGAAACAATAAGGAACTGTGGCAACGATGGAAGAACTGTCTGTGGCTGAGACTCAGTGAACTTACGTTTGTGTGCAGACATAGTGGAAGGTGAGGAAACCATTGCGGAAGAATCCCCCATGATTACCGGCGTCTCCGATGTCGCGCTCCTCCCTTGTGGGGGCCCTCTCTGAGGGCACTCCCGCCTTAGGTGATTGTTCACACCTCAGGTCACACCTCCCGACAAACGGACGGAGGGACCAATCGGCACTTTCGGAAGGTATCAGCTCGGGTAATCACCCCCCCCCCCCCTGGGTCTGGCAGTTACCAGGGGGTACGTACGTGCCCTACCTGTCTACCCAGAGCGGGGAATTACGCGTTACCCCGTCACCGGCTACGCATGGAAGTGCGTGGGTCGGCCTTCAGACACGCACAGGGAGGAAAAAAAGAGAAAGGGAAAGGAAAGAAGAGGGGTCTCAAATGCCACAGCGGAGAAAAGTGAAGAGGGAAGGAAAAGAGAAGGACAGAGAAAGGACGAATACTTGCAAGTATAGAAAGCAAGGAATTTGTAACAGTTTCGAGTGTCCGTCTCCGGACGTAGGCACAAACCATAGTCCCAGAGGGGGAGAAAGGGAAGGAAAGAGCCAGAGGTGAGGGGGGGGGCGAAGATGGTGGACAGGGAAGGATGCGGAAAGGGAGGGTGTGCAGCCCGGAAAAGAAGGAGGGCCACATTGGCTCGGGGTCCCGTGCTCGCTATGCACGTATCCACAAGAGAGTTGTGGACCCCCTGGGGGGCTCCTCGAAGGTGTCTGCCATGTTTACATGGGAAAAATTTGTCCTCTGGTGCAACTGAACCGATTAGTGACAGAAAATGGTTATGAACGGCTACTTTTAGACCATGTCGGTTGGATCCTGGACGTATAGAAAACCTTGGCCTGGCCAGATGACTCCCGATTTCAGTTGGAAGAGGTGATACTAGTATTATAGTGTGGCGCAAACCCCACGAAGCCGTGGGTACAGGTTTTTAACAAGGCAGTGTACAAGCTGCTGATGGCTCCATAATGGTGTGGGTTGTGTTTACATGGAGTGGACTGCGCCCGTTAGTCCAACTGGACAGATCATTGACTGAAAATGGTCATGATCCACTACCTGGAGACCATTTGCAGCTATTAATGGATTTCATGTTCCCAAATCAACGAGGGAATTTTTATGGATGACAATACGCCGTGTCACCGGGCCGCAAGTGTTTGCGGTTGGTTTGATCACCAATGAAACATTTATGGGACATCGATATGTGAGTTCGTGCACAAAATCTTGCACCGCAACATTTTCGCAATTATGGACGGCTAAAGAGGCAGCATTGATGATTATTTTTGCAAAGGATTTCCAACAACTTATAGAGTCCATGGCACGTCGAGTTTCTGTACTACGCCGCTTAAAAGGAGGTCTTACCCGATATTAGGAGGTATCCCATGGCTTTTATCATCTCAGTGCGTAATTTTCACGCGATGGTTTGGGACACCGTTTATGTCGGTTTTTCTTTTAAGAGCGACGTGTTGAGCTGTAGCTGTGCACGTTGCTATTAACGGAAAGAAATCTAATGACGTTTCGGAAGAGTGATAGCACAGTTAATGTTTACAATGTTTATAGCTGATCAAGAGGATACCGTCGAAAGCTCTATGAGGCGCTTTTCAGACTATGCTGTTGTCTGCCTGAAGAGCGCAACGCCAGGAGACCGTAGGAAAGTGCAGAGAAACTTCCACGGGGTTAGAAGTCGTGCCGAGACTGGAAGTTGACGCTGAACCTAAGTAAATATAACGTAACATACTAGGCACAGATAGGCGACGTAATCCACTACTGTACTGTGACACTCTTCATGACATACTGGGAACAGTAACAACCGCTTAATGTCTAGGAGTAGGCGTCGTAAGCGACCTAACGCGAAATTTCTATAGAACAAGTAGTTGTCAGGCAGATTTTCATTGGAAGAATCTTGAGGAAATGTATTTCACACACGAATGAAGTCGATTATATATACTTGTTCGAACGCTTGATGAGAAATGCTCATCGGTCTGGGACCCGTACAAAGTAACAAACAGAAGAGGCAGAGAAAATCCAACGACGAGCGGCGCGTTTCGTCGCGGGTTCCTTTTACTCGGCGCCAGAACGTTACGGAGATGCCGAACTAACTCCACTGGCAGACTCTACAAGAGAGGCGTTGTAGCTCAAATAGAGGTGTACTGTTGATATTCCGACGGAGAGAATGTTCCGGGAAGAACCTGGGAACAAATTTTCTCTCACATAGGTTTCACGGAATGTCTACTCCGAGAAAATTCCAGAAATTAGAGGTAAAAGGAGTGCTGACCGATGCACTATTCGCGAATGGAACAGGGAAGGGGATAGAGTGACACCAAAAGCGCCCTCCGTCAGACACCCTACTGCGGCTTGCACAGTATACTGCGACGCACGGACGGTACGGCAGAGTGAACGGCGCCTGGCTGCCGGATAGCTGCACCGCGGTGCGTGCCGCGCCTGCTGCCCGGCAGGGGACGGGGAAGGAAACGAGATCGGCGCGCCGGTGACCGGAAGCCGGGGCGGCCACGTCCGCGCGCTGCGGAAGCGACACGGGGGCCGGCCGCCGCGCCAGCCAGCTCCCGCCCCCATCCGTCGCATACACCACGGCTACATGCGGCACGTCTTCCGCAAGACGAAAATCGAATTTCCGACTATGTTTTACGCTATCGTGTTTAAATGTAAGGACTGACGCGCATTCGCCTCCCCAATCAAATACAGCGGCTGGAAAACAGATGTTCCAGTTTCTGATTTAACCAGAACCATCGCCGTCTCCTTCAGCAAAATATCAGTAATGCGTGCTTATACGGATTTGTAGCTTTAATTACATTCAACTTAGAATTTTAAATAGTGCAATAATGTACACATTACATCGACCTAGATAATACACCATAAATAAAAAGAAGACACCGATGTGCAAGTAAGTAAGACACCGACGTGTAAATAAGTAAGACATCGGTATAGATACTGCATCAATATAAAGGGACATTTCATTATAATCCACACAAAGTGTTTGTTATTTACACGTTTTTTCCCAATAAGTCTTTGCAGTCCTTCAATGTCGTCTCCCTGCTTCTCTAAGACAGAATTCCAACGTCTTGGAAGCTGAATTACTCCATCTAGGAGACCACTTCTGTTCATCTGTCTAATGGCTTGGGTAACTGTGGTAGAAAGCTCTTCCAGAGAAAGATAACGACGTCCGCGCATAGGTTTTTTCAGCTTTGGGAACAAGTCTAAGTCTGGTGGAGTAATGTCCGGGCTGTAGGAACGATGCGGCAACAATTCCCATCTGTATCCGCGCAGTTCTTGGGCTACAAAATTGCCAATATGCGGGCGAGTATTGGTAATGAGGAGCTCAGCCACAAGCAACTGAGGTCAGGGTTTGTTGATTTTTCTGCGCAGGTTCTGCGTAAAGTTCGATAATACACTGTTGTGACACTTGTTCCACATCTGTATCTGTCATGATCATTCCTTGGTGATCATAAAAATCATCATTTGCCTGAACTTTGATTGAGTGAGTCGAAATCTTTTTGGACGAGGAGCTCTCCACTCATTGGAATGTGATTTCAACATCGGTTCGAAGTCTATCAGCCACTTTTCATCAAGATCGACCATTCGACACAAGAATCTTGACCATCTCGGTAGAATCGTCGTTTGAGCAAGGTTGCAACGACCAAACGTTTCTACTTCACTTCAGTAATCCAACATTTTGAGACTTTCTCGCAGAAATATTTCTCTTCTTCAAATCAATTGTCAGAAAACGCTTTAGTGAGATCCTCATTAGTCGCACTGCGATGTTTAAGAGCGTCTGCAAATAGTTTCACAATTCGATCGTCTGTTGACGTTTTCGGCCTTCCTGCTCTTTGATTATCGTCTACGCTTTTACGACCACCACGAAAACAACCCAACGTGGAACTGTACTACGGTGCACTGTGAACTTACCACAAACATCACTTAAGGCACCGTGGATTTCTGTCGGATTTTTGCCGCCTAAAGCTTCGAACTTCATGTACGACCTCTTGTCTTCAGTCACAGTACTATGTACCCCTGCGGGGTCCATTTCTACCTCTCGCCAATTTTATGTCAGATTGCACAGCGAAAACAAACACGTGCGTATTCCTCAATCTTCCAACTACATATGACGTAATTTTCATTGTTGTTGCATCAAGCAATGCACAATGCATTATTTATGAAATGTTCCTTGCAAATAACACATCAAATGAAACAGCAACTTAAAGGGTTTTCTTTGTATACTTGCGTGCAAAGGGCAGAGGGCTGAGCATGGAGCGACAAAGAGTGACTGAAGAGTGTTTAACGTCTAAGTGTTTCACGCGTGGCTCCAAGAGATCAGTTTCGAAGCTTAGTCGTGAATTAGAAATTCCAGTGACGTCTGTGTGGAGACATAGGGGACGGTCACAGCTACATTCTTATCGTCTGTAGTTGTTACAAGCTCTAAAACCAACAATACAGTTTACGCGCCAACTTCGCAAACTAAATACTGCTGCATGACGATTTTCTGCATCGTGTCATTTTCAGCGATGAATCGACATTCCACCCACGTGGAAATCTGAACACACTATGTGCGCAGCTGGAGGGCAGCAAATCACCACGAAACTGTACAGCTGCAACGAGACTAAAGTTAATGTTTTTTGTGCCACATCCGGATGGAAGATTTATGGGTCTCTTTCGGTGAAGCAACTGTAACTGGTGCTTCTTACCTAAATACACCGTAAGTTTGCTTCTCTCCTCAACTGGAAGAAGCTGAACCACAGAATTTAATTTGGCAGAAAGATGGTGCGCCGCCTCACTTCGGTAACCCAGTACGCGACAGGTAAAACGACATTGTACCTGACCGGCTGGATTGGACGCAAGGGGCTGGATGACAGTTTCTTTTGCATTACCACGTTCACACACGATCTGGCGCCATGCGATTTTTATCTTCGGAGATTCATAAAGGACTGCTAACTGACACACTGTCTGAACAGCATTGGTGCAACAATTACTACAGGCATACTGACGGAAGTTGGGGAAGAAAACGCCTATCGACTCGGTATGTGACGAATGGTGCTCACACTGAAAACTTACGAGAAGCTCTAATTTGATTTATTATTTGTAACTAAGTTGAACGTAATAAACGCCACAGAGCCTAAAAACCTGCATATTCATTTCGAAACACCCTGTATTTCTAATTCTTCTCCTCTCTACAAGAAGTCAGTCCGTCCATATTAACCGGAAATTTTTAAAAACGAAATGTAGCCTGACAATCCAAGCATGTTTCAAAAACATGCTGTGCGTTTACATGGGAGCTAAATTCGACTGTGGAAGTGGAAAACCAGCAGTTAGAACCCGAATTGCAGAAACTATTTTGGAACCTTCACAAGACCAACCCGAAGCGGTATTGGGTGACATGTTCATGAAATTCCATTTTAGGACGCCATGCATCCAATAATCGAAAATACTATGGGGAAGGCGAACCAAACATGGTGTTTTATTGACAGAACATTAGAAGACACAAATCCACTTAAGAGATTGCCTATACTATGATCGTCCATACTATAGTAGAGTGTTGCTGCGTCGTATGGGATCCTTGCCAGATTGATAGACGACATCGAAAAAGTTCAGAAAGGGGAGATTGTTTCGCATTACCGCAAAAACAGTAACAGAAACCACAGCTCGCAAGGAAGGATAATCTGAAGCTGATTCGATGATACCTCTGCCAAGCACTTAAAGTGTGGATTTCAGAGTAGTAGTGTAGATCTGGAACCCGTTAAGATATTTACGTGTTATTCTCTCCCGCCAAATGCTGCAGGGTCAGTTTTCCAACTTCAGTCACTAAGCATAACAGATTACGCTTTCTTTGTCTATATCACCACGTTTTACTGTGTGGCCCGGAACTTTAGAAGCTGTCCCTGAACTTTTTTGTATCTACAGGTGAAAACTTTAGAAGTTTATAATGCGACGCATTAACGTGAGCTCTACTGATTGATGATCAGTAGAGGCATGTGGGAGAAGTCAGCGTCACCAACGAGGAGCGACTGTCAGTTCCGCTCGCTCTTAATAAGAGTGACGGTGAAAGTATGTGACACTGGTTACCACACTCCTTTCACTTATTGAAAACTACAGTAATAGCACTCTCGTCGCATTGTCGGTTTCCTTACGACGTAAATGGAGCTAAGGAGAATCAATTATGACGGAAAAGTTTTTGTTCCCTGAATAAACTTTATTATGTCGCTCAGATAATGTTCCGACCACTACGGTCGCAGGTTCGAATCCTGCCTCGGGCATGGATGTGTGTGCTGTCCTTAGGTTAATTACGTTTAAGTAGTTCTAAGTCTAGGGGACTGATGACCTCAGAAGTTAAGTCCCATAGTGCACAGAGCCATTTGAACCATTTTAATGTTCCGGAAGTCGAGAAACCAGAGTTCAGTTTTAAGAGGCGATGAAATGTTATTCAATCTGGACATTGGGTAAGCAGTAAAAGAAAATAAGGAGGAATCTACAGGGTGTTACAAAAACGTACGGCCAAACTTTCAGGAAACATTCCTCACACACAAATGAAGCAAAGATGTTATGTGGACATGCGTCCGGAAACGCTTAATTTCCATGTTAGAGTTCATTTTAGTTTCGTCAGTATGTACTGCACTTCCTCGATTCACCGCCAGTTGGCCCAATTGAAGGAAGGTAATGTTGACTTCGGTGCTTGTGTTGACATGCGACTCATTGCTCTACAGTACTAGCATCAAGCACATCAGTACGTAGCATCAACAGGTTAGTGTTCATCACGAACGTGGTTTTGCAGTCAGTGCAATGTTTACAAATGAGGATTTGGCAGATGCCCATTTGATGTATGGATTAGAACGGGGCAATAGCCGTGGCGCTGTACGTTTGTATTGAGACAAATTTCCAGAACGAAGGTGTTCCGACAGGAAGACGTTCGAAGCAATTGATCGGCGTCTTAGGGAGCACGGAACATTCCAGCCTATGACTCGCGACTGGGAAGACCTAGAACGACGAGGACACCTGCAATGGACGAGGCAATTCTTCGTGCAGTTGACGATAACCCTAATGTCAGCGTCAGAGAAGTTGCTGCTGTACAAGGTAACGTTGACCACGTCACTGTATGGAGAGTGCTACGGGAGAACCAGTTGTTTCCGTACCATGTACAGCGTGTGCAGGCACTATCAGCAGCTGATTGGCCTCCACGGGTACACTTCTGCGAATGGTTCATCCAACAATGTGTCAATCCTCATTTCAGTGCAGATGTTCTATTTACGGATGAGGCTTCATTCCAACGTGATCATATTGTAAATTTTCGCAATCAACATGTGCGGGCTGACGAGAATCCGCACGCAATTTTGCAATTACGTCATCAACACAGATTTTCTGTGAACGTTTGGGCAGGCATTGTTGGTGATGTCTTGATTGGGCCCCATGTTTTTCTACCTACGCTCAATGGAGCACGTTATCATGATTTCATACGGGATACTCTACCTGTGCTGCTAGAACATGTGCCTTTACAAGTACGACACAACATGTGGTTCACGCACGATGGAGCTCCCGCAGATTTCAGTCGAAGTGTTCGTACGCTTCTCAACAACAGATTCGGTGACCGATGGATTGGTAGAGGCGGACCAATTCCATGGCCTCCACGCTCTCCTGACCTCAACCCTCTTCACTTTAATTTATGGGGGCAGTTGAAAGCTCTTGTCTAGGGAACCCCGGTACCAAATGTAGAGACTCTTCGTGCTCGTATTGTGGACGGCTGTGATACAATACGCCATTCTCCAAGGCTGCATCAGCGCATCAGGGATTCCATGCGACGGAGGGTGGATGCATGTATCCTCGCTAACGGAGGACATTTTGAACATTTCCTGCAACAAAGTGTTTGAAGTCACGCTGGTACGTTCTGTTGCTGTGTGTTTCCATTCCATGATTAATGTGATTTGAAGAGAAGTAATAAAATGAGCTCTAACATGGAAAGTAAGCGTTTCCGGACACATGTCCACATAACATTTTCTTTCTTTGTGTGTGAGGAATGTTTCCTGAAAGTTTGGCCGTACGTTTTTGTAACACCCTGTATGTGGGGGAATAAAGATCAGGGGAAAAATATTAAAATTTGAGGCTCGCCGATTGCAGGTCCATCAGCCAAGGACGTGGAGGTGTAGTTGAATGGAAATCATAGCGTCTTGGAAAGAGATTGCAAGATGAACATCAGCAGAAGTAGGAGCGGGGTACTGGGTTGTGATCGAATTTAACTAAGGCGACGCTGAGAGAATAACATTAGGGAACGAGAATAAGAACCGGTGGGCGAGTTTTTGTATTTGGGAAGGGGTGTAATGACGTTTGAAGTAGAGATGATGCAAAATGAAAACTGTCAATAGCAAAGGAAAGCGTTTATGAGTAAGAAAAATTTGTTAAGAACTAACAAATTTTAGTTTTAGCAATTCATTCCTTGTCTGAGGTAAGCTTTGGCGGTTGTGATACGTGGACGATTGACATTCCGAACAATAAGAAGGATGTGATGCTACAGACAAACGCCAACGAACAGCAACATCTGTTAGTGTTTAAATTAGTGAAACGAAATTTTATTAGACATTACTTTGATATGTTACAGTGAAGTGAAGTAGATCTTTATATCTCTGAGTACATGTTGTTTAGTAGTGGCCACGCGCGTCATACATGTTACGGGCCCGCGCCATCTTGGATCACCCTGGTGCCACTTGCAAACGAATTACGTTTCGCCTTTCGGTTAGACGGACAAGTGGGTCGAGAGCAGTGCTTCGCGGCGCGGCGCGGCTCGTGCTACACAGAGTGGAGGTCCAGCGTGTGTCAGCCGTGAGTTTGGCGGCGCCGCGGCGTGCCTGGCCGCCCTGCGGATCACGCCCGCGGCGTCCTGAAGCGGAACGCCGAGGTCGATGAACGGCCCTGCGGAAGGAGCCAGCGACCTGCCGCTGCCGCCGCAGCCGCCTGCGGTCCGCTACCAGCGCAGGCACCGGCCCGGGGCGCACGCACGCCGCGCCACCTGATCTTTGATGGCACACGGGCCCAGCAGCAAGCAAGCAACCGCAGATGATTACCAAACAGCCAAGTGCAGCATACCCGAAGCCCTAATTTGTCACCGCCGGTATTATGACATCCAAACCTGCACGAATCCCCTGCATGTCATCGCAATCCACTTGGGCCACCACATCCCGAAATGACACCAACCACCGCCAAATATTTATCAGAAAGACGTATGACCAACGAGACCGAACTACGTTTACACAGGAAGTAATTACGGTCATGAATCCTAGTAAAGCTATTCGGATGTGGGAGAAGACATGAGCATAAAAATGGAAGGAGGACGTCAGGGACCGGCACGTCACGCCCTCTTCTAGGAGGGACCGACGCTGTGCCGCATAAATGCAGATTCTGAGGAAGATCACTTCAACTACTTTACTGGCCATTACAACTGCTACACCATGGAGACGACGTGCTACAGACGCGAAATTGAACTGACAGGAAGAAGATCCTGTGATATGCATATGATTAGCTTTTCAGAGCATTCACACGAGGTTGGCGCCGATGGCGACACCTACAACGTGCTGACGTGAGGAAAGTTTCCAACCGATTTCTCGTACACTGAAACGCGTATGTATTCAGTACCAGCGATGGCGAGGCATGACAGAATCTCTGACCAGAGAGTTATTTATCGTTGCTAGTCTGCGCTTGACAGTTGCGAATTGTCAGTTGCGAGTTGGACTCGGTCGGGAGTTGTGTGTGAGGAGACGGCGGGCGTCGACATGGGTCTCTGGTCACGGTTCGGGACGAGGTATATTGTTAAATAAGGTAATGAAGCAGCATTGCGCTCAGCCAATAACATCTGTTAATTGTAATTAATTTGTTCAAGAAATGCCCCAATAATAATTTTGTTTTCAAAGCAATCGTTTTTAAGAAAAGAATCATTCCAACTGAAACAATATTTCCTATGTTTTTCCTCCCAGAATCAGTTTATCAGATTAATTATTGCACAGGTTCTAAGGTCAGCACAGCTGCCCTTATAAAATTTATCAGGTTGATCTTATCATTGAGTTTTCTTTTATTTCTGCTGGGAGGTTACGTTTAGCACGATGACAATTAACATTTAATTAATTATTTTCTTTCATTTTTGTGGGAAGTTACACTTGGGCTCTATCCCCATTAACATTTATTATTGTCATTAAAAAATTTTGTGGGGAGGTTACAACACAAACAGCAGTTGACCGGAGTTCCCTGGTGAAACGTTGTTGTGATGCCTCGTGTAAGGAGGAGAAATGCATTCCATCACGTTTCGGACTTTGATAAAGGTCGGATTGTAGCCTATCGCGATTGCGGTTTATCGTATCGTGACATTGGTGCTCGCGTTGGTCGAGATCCAATCACTGTTAGCAGAATATGGAATCGGTGGGTTGAGGAGGGTAATACGGAACGCCGTGCTGAATCCCAACGGCCCCGTATCACTAGCAGCCGAGATGAATGGCTCTGAGCACTATGGGACTTAACATCTATGGTCATCAGTCCCCTAGAACTTAGAACTACTTAAACCTAACTAACCTAAGGACATCACACAACACCCAGCCATCACGAGGCAGAGAAAATCCCTGACCCCGCCGGGAATCGAACCCGGGAACCCGGGCGTGGGAAGCGAGAACGCTACCGCACGACCACGAGCTGCGGGCCAGCCGAGATGACAGGCATCTTATCCGCATGGCTGTAACGGATCATGCAGCCATGTCTCGGTCCCCGAGTCAAGAGGTGGGGACATTTGCAAGACAAAAGCCATCTGCACGAACAGTACAACGACGTTTGCAGCAGCATGGACAATCAGCTCTGAGACCATGGCTGCGGTTACCCTTGACGCTGCATCACAGACACGAGCGCCTGCAATAGTGTACTCAACGACGAACCTGGGTCCACGAATGGCAAAACGTCATTTTTTCGGATGAATCCAGGTTCTGTTCACAGCATCATGATGGTCGCATCCGTGTTTGGCGACATCGCAGTGAACGTACATTGGATGCGTGTATTCGTCATCGCCATACTGGCGTGTCACCCGGCGTTATGGTATGGGGTGCCATTGGTTACACGTCTCTGTCATCTTGTTCGCATTAACGGGGCTTTGAACAGTGGACGTTACATTTCAGATGTGTTACGACCCGTGGCTCTACCCTTCATTCGATCCCTGCGAAAGCAGCAGGATAATGCACGACCTCATGTTGCAGGTCCTGCACGCGCCTTTCTGGATACAAAAAATGTTGGACTGCTGCCCTGTCCAGCACATTCTCCAGATATCTCACCAACTGAAAACGTCTGGCCAACGGTGGCCGAGCAACTGGCTCGTCACAATACGCCTGTCACTAGTCTTGATGAACTGTGGTATCGTGTTGAAGGTGTACACGCCATCCAAGCTCTGTTTGACTCAATGCCCTTGCGTATCAAGCCAGTTATTACGGCCAGAGATGGTTGTTCTGGGTACTGATTTCTCAGGATCTATGCACCCAAATTGCGTGAAAATGTAATCACATTTCAGTTGTAGTATACTATATTTGTCTAATGAATACCCGTTCATCATCTGCATTTCTTCTTGGTGTAGCAATTTTAATGGCCAGTAATGTACTTTTGGTGGGCGTCCGAATTCTACCTATAATTAGTTCATTATAACCACGAAGTTTGTATTACTCCGATGTTTCCGTAATATGCAACCTGTTTATTCACCACTGCCAAACTCCCTCCACCCTTTTTTTCACCTGCCTGTACAGGACTGTTTTCTACAAGCCGAGCGTCTGGTCTATTCCCGCTTTCTCAGAGCATTCGGCAACAGTGAAAATGAACTAAAAATTGGGGCGCTACTAAAAGGGGTGAATGCTTTAAATTGTCTCGTAAATCGGTGCCATGGTTTACGATCTTGATAAAAAATGGCTCTGAGCACTATGGGACTCAACTGCTGAGGTCATTAGTCCCCTAGAACTTAGAACTAGTTAAACCTAACTAACCTAAGGACATCACAAACATCCATGCCCGAGGCAGGATTCGAACCTGCGACCGTAGCGGTCTCGCGGTTCCAGACTGCAGCGCCTTTAACCGCACGGCCACTTCGGCCGGCGATCTTGATAAGTCGTCTACAGATTCTTTCTAGGTGATTGAGATATCGGGAAAATCAAAACCAGCAGCAAAGTTGTTGACTTAGTTTTTCGGTTTTAGGTAACAGTTTGCAAAAATAGAAACAACAATCTCTACGTCCTGGTACGAAGTAGATCAGTCTCATCTCCAACCGGTATCTAAAATTCATACACGAAACTGAACATATTTTGGGACAAGCATCAACACCACCGTCACGACAGTTGTATGCATAAAAACGTGAAAAATAATTAGCTGTGATATTAAAGACTGCATCTTCATTGCTGAATTGAACGACGATGCCGTTATTTCTCCGAGAACGCTTTGCTCATGACCTGACACAGGCTCTGGCTTATTCGATTGGGGTTTGGAAGACCTGATCCAGGCGAATCTCTCAGCTGCTGGAGAACTGCCTGAAGTGTGGTCTTCACGAGCAGTTTGCCATAATGCGGCAGGCAGGCTGCGTGCCGACTCATCAACACAGGCTGGTCGGCGACGCCCGGGTGGCAGAGGGAGTCCGTCTCGCGTCCGTGTAGTTTGTATCATCTAGCTGCAGGTAAGTTTTGATTTGTTACTTTCATTTGCTGAGCCAACATTATCTCTAGACGTTTTCTGAACGATGGATCTTATTTCATGGAGGATGCAGAAAAATGTAATAAACGGAAATAATACAGGTTTCATAAGTATGCGAAAATACTGGTGCTAATCACTCTCTTTTAGTGGAAGCAATTTGAGTTTATGGAATCTCGAACCAGAGTTGTTACTGAATTCGTGGCTCCCTAGCAGGTAGAACTCAGCATGTCGTTAATGGGACGATATCGACGGCGGACTGTGCAATGATCTTTAGACGATGTGTGCTGCTCCCAAACGTATGTTAACTAATATATTGCGCATAAATCTGTGGAGTGGTCCATTATTGTACCATTACGCTAACTCTGTTATAACGCTGGAAACAGTACCAATTGTAGAACATCTGGAAGTAACTGACCTGAGGGATCAATCTTGTGATAACCAAATTACTTGCAGGGAAAGCAGATGCCAGGCCGAGAGTCATTGCATGAATGAAATGTAACACATCCTTAAAATACGTGGCTTACTGCGAGCAACTTTAGTATTTCTCGTTACTGTGAACTCTTACCAAGTAGCTTCAAGGAAGTCGACAGGGAAGAGCCCACTAAGAGTGGTGTGGTTTATCAGGAATTCGCTTGGAAACCGCTAGAGTGTGATAGAGATTAACGAATTCCAGCCGCAGACGTTGAAAGGTGGGCGTTGAGCATTACAAAATATTTTGCTCTTCAAATTCTGAGTTAGAAGGTTTGTACAGGAATCAAATAACTTCGTCTCTCCTCCTTTTCCCTACCCTGCCCATTTACCAATACATCGAAAGAAATAACAACGATGAGATAAAATTTAAAAATTAAAGTTAATACGGAGGCTTACCGACAATTTCTCTTTCCACGTACCACTCACGAATGATACAAGAAAGGGGGGGAAAAGTGGTGGGGGGAGTGATAATGGTACCAGACGTTTTCCACAGCAAAACATAATACGGTTCGCGGAGTACAGATGTAATGGTACAGTCATTCGGTTGTACATAACAATTCTCCCTTCCCCGATGTATGATGCTCAGCTACATAACGCTATAATTAAAGTGTCTACAGTTCCAGTCCGAGTCTTCATACAAATGGTGAAAGCGGTCAGTAATGGTGATTTTCTTGGCACAAATGGTGTATCATGCTACAGTTACACGATACATTTATGCCTCACGGCACACAATGCCCATTGTTATAGCCAGTTTTGGCGAACAAGTGTGTGTTTCTTCTGTTATTTGTTATTAAACTACTGTGATTGTTCTTTTAAGAAGTTCCAAATTACTGATTTTTCGATGCTACACAACCGATTTCAAATGGTTCTACAGAGAGAAAAGTAGACTGGCGCGGGGCCCTCTGACCTCTGTGGCCGCTCTATCTGACCATGTCGATCGACCTGATGACCAGGTAACTACTGGCCCAGCCACTGGTACAATGCACGCGGGGTGCTACGAGGACGCAGGGAAGCCTCCACCTTCGTCCACGGTTGGTATGAAGATACCGTTAAACATGTACAGCCAGAACACCGTATTGGGATTTCTTTAACGAAAAATGGACGAACAACCCTGTCGTCCCAAATCTCGCGCCACATCTCGAGTTTCTCCGCACGTTGACTTTACCGTCGACATCCTACAGGGTGTTTCAAAAATGACCGGTATATTTGAAACGGCAATACAAAATAAACGAGCAGCGATAGAAATACACCGTTTGTTGCAATATGCTTGGGACAACAGTACATTTTCAGGCAGACAAACTTTCGAAATTACAGTAGTTACAATTTTCAACAACAGATGGCGCTGCGGTCTGGGAAACTCTATAGTACGATATTTTCCACATATCCACCATGCGTAGCAATAATATGGCGTAGTCTCTGAATGAAATTACCCGAAACCTTTGACAACGTGTCTGGCGGAATGGCTTCACATGCAGATGAGATGTACTGCTTCAGCTGTTCAATTGTTTCTGGATTCTGGCGGTACACCTGGTCTTTCAAGTGTCCCCACAGAAAGAAGTCACAGGGGTTCATGTCTGGCGAATAGGGAGGCCAATCCACGCCGCCTCCTGTATGTTTCGGATAGCCCAAAGCAATCACACGATCATCGAAATATTCATTCAGGAAATTAAAGACGTCGGCCGTGCGATGTGGCCGGGCACCATCGTGCATAAACCACGAGGTGTTCGCAGTGTCGTCTAAGGCAGTTTGCACCGCCACAAATTCACGAAGAATGTCCAGATAGTGTGATGCAGCAATCGTTTCGGATCTGAAAAATGGGCCAATGATTCCTTTGGAAGAAATGGCGGCCCAGACCAGTACTTTTTGAGGATGCAGGGACGATGGGACTGCAACATGCGGCTTTTCGGTTCCCCATATGCGCCAGTTCTGTTTATTGACGAAGCCGTCCAGGTAAAAATAAGCTTCGTCAGTAAACCAAATGCTGCCCACATGCATATCGCCGCCATCAATCCTGTGCACTATATCGTTAGCGAATGTCTCTCGTGCAGCAATGGTAGCGGCGCTGAGGGGTTGCCGCGTTTGAATTTTGTATGGATAGAGGTGTAAACTCTGGCGCATGAGACGATACGTGGACGTTGGCGTCATTTGGACCGCAGCTGCAACACGGCGAACGGAAACCAGAGGCCGCTGTTGGATCACCTGCTGCACTAGCTGCGCGTTGCCCTCTGTGGTTGCCGTACGCGGTCGCCCTACCTTTCCAGCACGTTCATCCGTCACGTTCCCAGTCCGTTGAAATTTTTCAAACAGATCCTTTATTGTATCGCTTTTCGGTCCTTTGGTTACATTAAACCTCCGTTGAAAACTTCGTCTTGTTGCAACAACACTGTGTTCTAGGTGGTGGAATTCCAACACCAGAAAAATCCTCTGTTCTAAGGAATAAACCATGTTGTCTACAGCACACTTGCACGTTGTGAACAGCACACGCTTACAGCAGAAAGACGACGTACAGAATGGCGCACCCACAGATTGCGTTGTCTTCTGTATCTTTCACATCACTTGCAGCGCCATCTGTTGTTGAAAATTGTAACTACTGTTATTTCGAAAGTTTGTCCGCCTGAAAATGTACTGTTGTCCCAAGCATATTGCAACAAACGGTGTATTTCTATCGCTGCTCGTTTAGTTTTTATTGCCGTTTCAAATATACCGGTCATTTTTGAAACACCCTGTATATCGTTTGTTCGTTTCCACCACTAACTTCTATACCTCGGCTGAAAAAAACTGCAGTAAGAAAATCAGAAACCATGTACATTGAAGAGAGGCAGGGAAGGGAAGGGAAGGGAAGGGAAGGGAAGGGAAGGGAAGGGAAGGGAAGGGAAGGGAAGGGAAGGGAAGGGAAGGGAAGGGAAGGGAAGGGAAGGGAAGGGAAGGGAAGGGACAAGCAATATCAGCTGTATCGGGAATTTATGCGAAATCCGCGGCGAGGAGTGAAATGTGTGCCAGATCGGGACTCGAAACCATAATCTCCTTCTTACTAGTCAGTTGCGTTAACCGCTTCGTGAACAGACACCACGCATTCATATAAAACCAGATTCTCGTGCACGTTCAGTGCCCACTGAAGAACAATTCCCGGTGGTCAGAATCGTCTTCGGTCAAAGTTTGTATGGATGCCACGCGTTACCTGCTCTGGCGGACACTCATTTGCGTAGAGATGTTCTTGCGTTGTCTACGAACCTGTTTTTTCGAATTTTTGGGGCCACGGTATTTTATGTCATCCGCGTTCGGGGCGTTGTATTACCAACAAACGGTTCATGCGGGGTGGAACAACTCCCAGCCAGCGCAGTGTCATTTTGTTCTTGGTTAGTTAATGTCATTTCTTTTTTAATCAGTCCATCTCTCTGATAACAAAAGAAATTAGTGACGGCTTCTATAATTTTTGAAGGAACTTACACTGAAGAGCCAAAGAAACTGGTGCACCTGCCTAATTCGTGTAGGGCCCCGCGAGCAAGCAGGAGTGCCGCAACACGACGTGGAACGGACTCTACTAATGCCTGAAGTAGTGCTGGAGGTAACTTACACCATGAATCCTGCGGGGCTGTCCATAAATCCAATAGAGTACGACGAGGTGGAGATCTCTTCTGAACAGGACGTTGCAAGGCATCTCAGATATGCTCAATAATTTTCATGTCTGGGGATTTTGGTGGCCAGCGGAAGTCTTTAAACTCAGAACAGTGTTCCTGGAGCCAATCTGTAGCAATTCTGGACCTGTGGGGTGTCGCACTGTCCTTCTGTAACTGCCCAAGTCCGTCGGAATATACAATGGACATGAATGGACGCAGGTAATCAGAAAGGATGCTTATACACGTATCAGCTCTCAGAGTCATGTCTAAACGCATAAGGCTCCACTCCAACTGCACACGCCCCGTATCATTACAGAGCTTGAGCAGTCCCCTGCTGACATGCAGGGTCCATGGATTTATGAGGTTTTTTCCATAATCGTATACGTCCATTCGCTCGATACGATTTGAAACGAGATTCCTTCGACCAGGCAACATGTTTCTAGTCATTAACAGTCCAATGTCAGTGTTGATGGGCCCAGGCGAGCCATGAAACTTTGTGTCGAGCAGTTATGAAAGGTACACGAGTGGCCCTTTGCTCCGAAAGCCGATATCGTTGATGTTTCGTCGAATGGTTCGTACGCTGATACTTGTTGATGGCCCAGTATTGAAATCTGCTGAAATTTGCGGAACGGTTGCAATTCTGTCACGTTCAACGATACTCTCCAGTCGTCATCGGTCCCGTTCTTGCAGGTTCTTTTTCCGGCCGGAGCGATGTCGGCGATTTGATGTTTTACCGGATATCTGATATTCACGGTACACACGCGAACTGGTCGTAGGTGAAAATCCCAACTTCATCGCTACCTCGGAGATGCTGTGTCCCATCGGTCGTGCGCCGACTGTAACACGACGCTCAAACTCACTTAAATGTTGATAACCTGCCATTGTAGAAGCAGTAACCGATCTCAGAACTGCGCCAGACACCTTTGTCTCATATAGGCGTTGCCGACCGCAGCGTCGTATTCTGCATGCTTACATATCTCTGGATTTGAATAAGCATGCCTGTACCAGTTTCTTTAACGCTTCTGTGTATGACTAACCCCATACAGCAGGAGCACTGGCAGCCAGTTCGCTACTATCGAAGGGCGTTGGAAATGCTCAAAACGTCGAGTTCAGATTTACAGCAGACCATGAGTCAGTCGTAGAGAAGACTGGAAACGTGCTAACGGCCTCTCCCTGCGCAGTGCCTTGAACCTCGAGATGCGGCCGAGGCGTCGCCGTGACCTCGGCGTGCCGCCCTTTTTGCGGCGCGCCCCCATGGGGACGGGCCGTACATCAGCGGACAGGTCCCTATTAATAGCGGTGGCTGCGGGTAGCGCGGTGGCGCCCACCGACTGCAAGGTCGACGTCCCGACCCGCGAGCTGGGCAGCCATTAGCATGCGCCGGCACAGGCGCACGGCAGACGCACGGCCAACTGGCCGAGGTACCGTTGCGACACCTGCCGTGGCGGCCGCGGCGCGACGCTGGCTGGACGGCTGGCTAGCTGCCCTCTGGCCTCCACCGCGGCCACGGACATTTCTCGCTCGGAATGGCTGTTACGCCACCGACGCTTTCCGTGTCACCACCGTCACGTTCACACTGTAATATTTCTGGCTTAGTCAGCCATCATACACGACTGGCCATTAAAATTGCTACACCAAGAAGAAATGCAGATGGTAAACGGGTATCCATTGGACAAATATATTACACTAGAACTGAAATGTGATTACATTTTCACGCAATTTGGGTCAATAGATCCTGAGAACTCAGTACCCAGAACAACCACCTCTGGCCGTAATATCGGCCTTGATACGCCTGGGCATTGAGTCAAACAGAGCTTGGATTGTGTGTAAAGGTACAGCTGCCCAAGCAGCTTCAACAAGATACCACAGTTCATCAAGAGTAGTGACTGGCGTATTGTGACGAGCCAGTTGCTCGGCCACCATTGACCAGACGTTTTCAATTGGTGAGAGATCTGCTGGCCAGGGCAGCAGTAGAACATTTTCTGTATCCAGAAAGGCCCGTACAGGACCTGCAACATGCGATCGTGCTTTATCCTGCTGAAATGTAGGGTCTCTCAGGGATCGAATGAAGGGTAGACCCACGGGTCTTAACACATAAGAAATGTAACGTCCATTGTTGAAAGTGCCGTCAATGCGAACAAGAGGTGACCGAGACGTGTAACCAATGGCACCCCATACCATCACGTCGGGTGACAAGCCAGTATGACTATGACGAATACACGCTTACAATGTGCGTTTACCGCGATGTCGCCAAACACTGATGCGACCATCATGATGCTGTAAACAAAACCTGGATTGATCCGAAAAAATGACGTTTTGCCATTTGTGCACCCAGGTTCGTCGTCGAGTACACCATCGCAGGCGCTCCTGTCTGTGATGCAGTGTCAAGTGTAACAGTAGCCATTGTCTCCGAGCTCATAGCCCATGCTGCTGCAAACTGTTCGTGCAGATGGTTGTTGTCTTGCAAACGTCCCGATCTGTCGACTCAGGGATCGAGACGTGGCTGCACGATCCGTTACAGCCATGCGGATGAGATGCCTGTCATCTCGACTGCTAGTGATACGAGGCCGTTGGGATCCAGCACGGCGTTCCGTATTACCCTCCTAAACCCACCATTTCCATATTCTGCCAACAGTCATTGATCTCGACCAACGCGAGCAGCTATGTCGCGATAGGAGAAACCGCAATCGCGATAGGCTACAATCCGACATTTATCGAAGTCGGAAACGTGATGGTATGCATTTCTCCTCCTTACATGAGGCATCACAACAACGTTTCACCAGGCAACGCCGGTCAACTACTGTTTGTCTACGAGAAATCTGTTGGAAACTTTCCTCATGTCAGCACATTGTAGGTGTCGCCACCGGCGCCAACCTTGTGTGAATGCTCTGAAAAGGTAATGATTTGCATATCACAGCATCTTCTTCCTGTCGGTTAAATTTCGCGTGTGTAGCACGTCATCTTCGTGTAGGCATCAGAAGGTGGTGTATTAAGAACAATTAGTCTTCTCTTGTGGCTATATTAAAATACGCGAGTGGCAACCCAAAGAAGTGATACATTATTTCAGAACAGAAACTCGCTAGAAGTCAGTTTCAGCCTACGACCTGCGTGCTGTTTTCTGCGCAGGGGGGACATCAACTTGAAGACAGCAGGTTGGTGAACTATAACAGAACGTTCGTATTCCACACAGTGCAGTGGAAACAACTAGCCGCCTCACGTGTACTGCATGCACAGAACAAATGTGCTCAGTGACACGTCATCTGCAGTAATGCGTAGGAGGTAGAGGAGGATGATCGTTATTAACACCAACAACCAATTCATTCTTCCTTTCTTGCCGTAACATTCGAGACGGATTTATCGTCCATGTTTCCACAGTGACAGAAGAAATGGCGCGCCATACCAGAAAAGGCGTGACCCGAACGCTTCCGAAGTGCTTCGTCGGCAATTTCACCAGCCTTTTGTTTTTGATTTAAATTGTTTTTGCTGCTTTTACATCATCTTGTAGGAATCTACGTTGCCGAGTGAAGGGACATCGAGCCGACGCCGTTCTGAGGTAGGTGAATTTTTATTAGCAGTACTGCACACTGGATTCAAACCCCGCCCCGCCACAAATTCTGCTCAACGCCATCGTGGACGATCAACATGATTGGAAGGTCCTCACACCATCTCTTACCGAACTTCCGCTACTTTTTTGACGCCTCGGCGGTGGAGGTTCAAATGGTTCTGAGCACTATGGGACTTAACATCTATGGTCATCAGTCCCCTAGAACTTAGAACTACTTAAACCTAACTAACCTAAGGACAGCACACAACACCCAGTCATCACGAGGCAGAGAAGGCGGTGGAGGTCAGAACACCGCCACCGAGCGTTGGAATCGAGCCGTTTTCTTACGGGTAGCCGCGGAAAATATTTCAGGCACACCGCCGCTCAAAATCGACACAAGTCCTCTGGAGGTAGTATACAGGGCGCAAGTGAAACCGCCCCTTCCCTTATTAGAGAACTGATTACCAGACCTTCCGCGGTCGAAAACGAGAGTTCACAGTTCGACGAGCAACAGTACGACGCTCTTTACAACTTTCGCTGCTGCTGACACCCCGCCGGACGACTCAACACTACTCTAAACTGATTGTGGGGCTGCACACTCACTGAACGTGAACTGACCCCTTTGGAGTCTTCTCAGAGCGCAATTATTTCCTCAGGTATACGAGATGGAAACATCAGGAAGCATTCAGAAGCATTCTACGAAATCTGAACGTGATCCGAAGCAGCAAAGGATTTTTATGCTTTTTCAGCCATCCTGTTTAGTGTCCTCCTTTGACGTGACCACTTAGGCGTACAATGTTGAGCTGTGCATGAATGAAACGGCAGAGGGTCACTAACAACCGCCAGTTCGGCAATACCTTTGGTGCCACCAATGAACCTTTGCGGAGCACGTTAAAATGTACCTCGGGATGTACATACGCCGTGCTGTGCGGCGATCTGTATGGTTGAAAATGAACGTACACTATGTGATCGGAAGCATACAGACACATGGCTCAAAATGACTGACAAGTTCGTGGCGCTGCAATTCAGTATGGTGTTGACCCAGGTTTAGCCTTGATGACAACTTCCATTCCCGCAGGCATACGTTCAATCAGGTGCTGGAAGGTTTCTTGGGGAATGACAGCCCATTCTTCACCGACTGCTGCACTGAGAAGATGTATCTATGTCGGTCAGTGATCCGTAGCACGAAGTCTGCGTTCCAAAACATCCCAAAGGTGTGCTATAGGATTCAGGTCGGGACTCTGTGCGGGCCAGCCAGTTACAGGGATGTTATTGTCTTGTAACCACTCAGCCACAGGCCGTGCATTATGAACAGGTGCTCGATAGTGTTGAAAGATGCAATCGCCATCCGCGAAGAAGGTGCTTAAATACCTCAATGTAGGCCTGTTATAGTGCCACTCAAAACAATGGGTGCAAGCCCCCTCCATGAAAAACACGACCACACGATAACACCACCGCCTCCGAATTTTACTGTTGGCGCTACACACGCTGGCAGATAACGTTCACCGGGCTTTCGCCATACCCACACCCTGCCATCGGATCGCCACATGGTCTAACGCGATTCGTCACTCCGCTCAACGATTTTCCACTGTTCAATCGCCCAATGTTTACGCTTCTTACACCAAGCGAGACGTCGTCTGGCATTTACCAGCGTGATGTGTGGCTTATGAGCAGCCGCTCGACCGTGAAATCCAAGTTTTCACACCTCCCGCCTAAATGTAGTAGTACCTGCAGTAGATCCTGATGCAGCTTGGAATGCCTGTGTGATGGTTTGGATAGATATCTGCCTATTACACATTACAACCCTCTTCAACTGTCGGCGGTCTGGCAGTCAACAGACGAGGTCGGCCTGTACGCTTTTGTGCTGTCCCTTCACGTTTCCACTTCACCATCACATTGGAAACAATGGACCTAGGGATGTTTAGAAGTGTGGAAATCTCGCGTACATACGTCTGACACAAGTGACACCCAATCACCTGACCACGTTCGACGTCCGTGAGTTCCGCGGAGCACCCTATTCTGCTTTATGCGCGATGTCTAATGACTACTAAAGTCGCTGATATCAAGTACCTGGTAATAGGTGGCAGCACAATGCACCTAATATAAAAAACGTATGTTTTGGGATGTCCATAGTGTACTTGATACGCCGCGATTGCAGTATGGACACTTATTGCTCCAAGACGACCGGTTTCAACCGTCTTACGATGCCACCATCTGATCTAAGGTGAAAATGAAGATAAGGAAGGGTGGAAGGGGGACTACAATTCATATGAAGGATATAAAAAATGTACAATATTCCACATATCGTCTGGAACTTGCTATATAATTGCCATGAAGTCTAAGCGTAAGAGGCACTCGCCACATACACAGGACTTGATAAAAACTAAGTCTATAGAACACACACAGTTGGTAAGACGCACAGAAGTGATGAAAACGTCGGCGTTAAAAATCCTTGTACCGTGCATGCAAGCTGACGAACGTATTCGCCAAGCTTGCCGCACATCATAACGCTGCCGGTGGAGTGTTGACAAAGTGTAAGTATGTTGTTTAGCTTTTTATGTTGGTAACGCCACGTAGCGCTCTGTATGAAAAATCACTGACTGTGCTGTGTGCAGTCTGTGGCTGATTTGCATTGTTGGAATATTTGGTATTGTCGCGTTGCGCAGTTGGAGGTGAGCCGCCAGCAGTGGTGGATGTGGGGAGAGATGGCACAATTTTGAGAGCGGATGATCTGGACGTGTGTCCGTCAGAAAAAGGAAATTTGTACGACCGGATGTCATGAATTTATATGACTTTTGAACACTATTAAGGTAAATACATTGATTTTTCTCTATCAAACTCTCATTTGCTAACTATGCCTATCAGTAGTTAGTGCCTTCAGTAGTTTGAATCTTTTATTTAGCTGGTAGTATTGGCGCTCGCTGTATGGCAGTAGTTCGAGTAACGAAGATTTGAGGTAAGTGATTCATGAAAGGTATAGGTTATTGTTAGTCACGGCCATTCTTTTGTAGGGATTATTGAAAGTCAGATTGCGTTGCGCTAAAAATATTGTGGTCAGTTTAGTGATGATCAGAAGAAGTAAAGAGAGAAATGTGTGAGTACGTTCAGTTTTGCTCAGGTGTTTGCTGATAAACCTCTTACGTTATTTGATTTTCAGTCACTCTTAATTTTTTAAGGGGATGTTTCAAGTGGTGGCAGACCCGGTACGAGGTTATTTATCTCGCCGCTGGATGGCGTAAGTGGAACATGCTAAATAATAGCTTATAGTGGTTGCAAGTAATGAATAACGGTATTCAAGGAAGAAAGCTGGATTTTTCGAAGTGCCCAATATAACAGTTAGGAATGCCCTTTAGCCATACATATAAAAATACCGTGGGTCGGTGCCCGTATAAAATGTGTTTTAGTTACATACTGTGCGATTGTTGACACTGCGAAAACAAGTGATGATCAATTTAAAAAACCAGTATCTTTAATTTACAGAGCAATATGACGTAAAAAGAAGAACCCGCACTGCTGCGAATGCACTGTCGAGAACTCTTGTCTATGACTACAAGCACATTGTATTCTTGATCAGTTTAACGAGACAAATGTATCCTGCCACTCTTCTCCGCAATTTTTTGTAGTCAGCAGTGAGATCGCTTGCGGAGATTCTCATCACAGCCTCCAAATAGAGCATATAAGAGCCTAAATTGGTTCTTTTTTCTTCAAGCAAGAAAAGTTTTGCTCACAAATATGTGTAGACCAAAATATACAGAACATTTTCCCGGTAAATTTGTTCACACATGGAAAATTTTCTTGCAGGGAAAGATTTGCGAAGGTCAACTAATATCACAGGATGATATATGTGTTTCACGGCGTGATGCGAATGCCTGTCAATAAGGAAATTGAAAATGCATTAATAGAAGCTCCCATCAGCCGCTGGAAAGTGTCAACTTTCTTTGTGCGATTAGTATCTAAACTGTGCTGTGTGCACGGGTAATGCCGTAGCCATCCTAATGGAAATCCTCGGTCGCTCGCAGGAAAGAAAGCTCTGTTCAAAGCGGATTTTTTTCACTGTCTTGGCGGGCTACACAAGAATCCATGCAGGGTCGCATGTGGCCCGCAGGCTGTTTTTTTTGTTTTGGTTTTAGGGCGGAAAACTGCTATGGTCATTAGCGCCCGGTCCGTGACTTAGGAAACAGTAAAAAACCGAAAATGGAAACCAGCAGCAATGGGAACGAAAGTCATAAAATTGGAGAAACTAAAAGCAGAAGGAAGGCTGAAAAATCCACTGCAGAAAGGGGTTGGTTTTCCCCAAAAAAAGCTTCAAATGACTGACGTCATTTCACTGGCACTAATAAACTCGAGAACGCGATCGGCTGAGCGCGTGTCATCTGCTAAAATCGACGATATATCAGGCGATAGCTGTAGACGGGAGCGTAACGGATTAAAATAGGGGCACTCAATTAAAAGGTGTCTTACCCTCCAACCCTGAGAGCAGTGGGGACAGAGTGGGGGAGGACCGCCGCTTAAAAGATGTTGATGGCTAAAAAGACAGTGCCCTATCCGGAGTCTAGTTAAAATTACCTCCTCCCGACGACGCGTTCGGGAGGAAGAGGTCCAAGCACAAGGAAGAGCTTTCACGTCCCGCAATTTATTATGGGGAAGTGTCGACCAATGTGCGTGCCATAAATGAACAACACGACGGCATAAAACGCTCTGTAGATCGGCGAAGGGAATCTATTGAATAGCTGGCCGAAGAAGAGATACTGCAGCCTTGGCTGCAATATCGGCCGCCTCATTTCCACAGATACCAACGTGTCCCGGGAGCCAGAGGAACGCCATCGAGACGCCCCCCAGGTGGAGCAAGCGCAGACAGTCCTGAATGCGGTGGACCAGAGGGTGCACAGGGTAAAGAGCTTGGAGACTGAGGAGAGAGCTGAGAGAATCTGAGCAGATAACGTACTGTATCCGCCGATGGCGGCGGATGTAGTGGACAGCCTGGAGAACAGCGTAAAGCTCCGCAGTATACACCGAACACTGGTCGGGAAGCCGAATGTGATTTGGGGTGTCGCCAACAATATAGGCACTCCCTACACCTAACGATGTTTTCGAGCCGTCGGTGTAAATAAATGTGGCGTCCGTCATTTGTGCACATAGAGCAGCAAATGCCCGATGGTAAACAAGTGAAGGGGTACCATCCTTGGGAAATCGACAAAGGTCACGGAGCAGGCAAATCCGGGGACGGAGCCAAGGCGATGCTGTACCCCAAGTTGTCAAGAAGGTTTTAGGAAAGCGGAAGGAAAGAGAATGGAGCAGTTGACGGAAGCGGACTCCCGGTGGTAGTAGGGAGGAGGGGCGGCCTGCATACCCTACATCAAAGGAGGCGTCGAAAAAAAGGTAATGGGCTGGATTAGCAGGCATGGAAGACAGATGGCTAGCATAACGACTCAGAAGGACCGCTCGCCGATTGGACTGCGGAGGTTTAGCAGTCTCAGCATAAAGGCTTTCCACAGAGCTGGTGTAAAAAGCTCCAGACACTAAACGTAATCCACGGTGGTGGATAGAGTCGAGACGCCGAAGAATAGACGGCCGAGCAGAGGAGTAGACTATGCTTCCATAGTCCAATTTCGAGCGCACTAAGGCGCGATAAAGGAAGAGAAGGACCACTCGGTCCGCTCCCCAGGAGGTACCATTCAGGACACGGAGGGTGTTAAGGGATCGCAGACAGCGAGCCGAAAGATAGGAAACGTGGGAGGACCAGCACAGTTTTCTGTCAAACATAAGACCCAAGAATTTAGCGACATCTGAAAACGGAAGATTGACAGGACCTAGATGTAAGGAGGGCGGAAGAAACTCCTTACGTCGCCAAAAATTAACACAAACGGTCTTACTGGGAGAAAAACGGAAGCCGGTTTCGATGCTTCATGAGTGGAGGCGATCGACACATCCTTGAAGACGTCGTTCAAGAAGGCTGGTCCGTTGAGAGCTGTAGTAGATCGCAAAATCGTCCACAAAGAGGGAGCCCGAGACATCAGGAAGGAGACAGTCCATAATTGGATTTATGGCGATGGCAAACAGTACAACACTCAGCGCGGAGCCCTGGGGTACCCCGTTTTCTTGGGAGAAAGTACGGGAGAGAGTAGTGTTCACCCGCACCCTAAATGTGCGCTCTGCCATAAATTCGCGAAGAAAAAGGGGCAGCCGACCTCGAAAGCCCCAAGAGAACAGTGTGAGGAGGATGCCTGTCCTCCAACAGGTATCGTATGCTCTCTCTCCAGATCAAAAAATATTGCTACTGTTTGGCGTTTCTGGAGAAAATTGTTCATGATATAAGTGGAGAGAGCAACAAGATGGTCAACTGCAGAACGATGCTTTCGGAATCCGCATTGGGCAGGTGTTAAAAGACTGCGGGATTCCAGCCACCACGCTAAACGGTAATTCACCATACGCTCCAAAACCTTACAGACACTACTCGTGAGTGAAATGGGGCGATAGCTAGAGGGGAGATGTTTGTCCTTTCCAGGTTTCGGAACAGGAACGACGATAGCTTCCCGCCATCGTCTGGGAAAAGTACTGTCGGTCCAAATTCGATGATAAAGGCGAAGGAGGTAACGCAGACTATGGGTTGATAAATGCAGCAACATTTGGACGTGGATACCATCCGGTCCTGGGGCGGAGGAGCGAGAAGAAGAGAGTGCATGTTGGAGTTCCCGCATGGAGAAAACAGTATTATAGCTTTCGCGATTTTGAGAGGAGAAAGCAAGAGGTCGCACTTCCGCTGCACGTTTCTTCGGGCGAAACGCTGGCGGGTAATTTGGCGGGTAATTTGAAGAGCTCGAAATCTCAGAAAAGTGCTGACCCAATGAGTTAGAAATTGCGACGGGGTCCACTAATGTGTCATGCGCGACAGTGAGCTCAGAGACCGGGGAGAAACTAGGCGCGCCTGAGAACCGTCGAAGCCGACTCCAAACTTCCGAGGAGGGAGTGAAGGTGTTAAATGAGCTAATAAAGAATTTCCAGCTAGCCTTCTTGCTATCGTGGATGACACAACGGCATCGCGCACGGAACTGCTTATAGCGGATACAGTTGACCAAAGTAGGATGGTGGCGGAAAACGCAGAGAGCACGTCGCCGCTCACGTATTGCGTCACGGCATGCCTCGTTCCACCAAGGAACTGGGGGGCGCCGGAGCAATTCGGAGGTGCGTGGTATTGAACGTTCCACAGCTGTAAGAATAACGTCTGTAATATGTGTGACCTCATCGTCGACGCTAGGAAAGTGATGGTCATCGAATGTCGCTAGAGACGAAAAAAGTGTCCAATCGGCTTGGGCAAACTTCCAGCGTCGCGGGCGCATATATGGCAGTTGAGGCTGCAGTCTAAGGACACATGGAAAGTGGTCACTCGAGTGTGTATCATCAAGGGCGAACAATTCGAAGCGCTGAGCTAGCGGAACAGTACTGACCGAAAGGTCCAGATGAGAGAAATTTGTCGTGGAGGCAGACAAAAATGTATGGACCCCAGTGTTGAGGCAAACTAGATCCGCTTGGTGTAAGACGTCTAGCAATAGTGAGCCCCGTGGACAAGGATGTGGAGATCCCCAAAGCGGGTGGTGGGCATTGAAGTCCCCAACCAGCAAATAGGGGGGTGGAAGCTGACCAAGAAGATGAAGGAGATCAGCTCGTGCCATTGGTGTGGACGATGGAATGTATACAGTACAAAGAGAGAACGTGTATCCAGAAAGGGAAAGATGGACGGCGACAGCTTGGAAGGAAGTGTTGAAGTGGATTGGATGATAATGGAGAGTATCATGGAGAAGAATCATGAGTCCTCCATGGGCTGGAGTGCCTTCAACAGAGGGGAGATCATATCGGACGGACTGAAAATGAGGGAGAACAAAGCGGTCATGGGGACGCAGCTTTGTTTCCTGAAGACAGAAGATGACCGGCGAGTAGGATCGTAAGAGGATCGACAATTCATCCCGATTGGCTAGAATGCCGCGGATATTCCAGTGGATAATGGACATAGGGTGAACAGAAAATGGAGGAATGTGACCAAGGTTGCTGTCAACTCAACGACTGCTCAGAGCTTGCGACCGACAGCATGGAATGGCATTCAGCCGAAGGCAGAAGATCTTGATCCATAGGTTGTTCAGGAGCAGCTCCTGCCACCAGCTATCGGCCGGTTGATCGGCCGCCAGCAGTGCGCCTCGGAGACACAGAAGACGGCCGAGGGCGATTTCCGCCAGGTGGTGCTGTAGATGGGACACGCCTTGGTGGAGAAGGAGAGGAACTGGGTTTCTTTGTAGCCTTCTTGGAAGTATGATGTTTAGATGAAGGAGGAACCGATGGTTGTGAAGTTGGGGTACGTAAAAAATCTTCACGGGTATGCTCTTTTTTCGAAGTCTTGGTGTCTGACTTTTGGGCTCGAGATTTAGCAGAACCCGGCGAAGGGTGAGCCAGAGAGTGGGCAGGCGAAAGTGGTGAGGTTGAACAGGCGATCTTTGCGCTGGCCGATCTGACGACCGTGGCACTAAAGGTGAGGTTGCAAGTCTGCGTGGCCGCCTCCTTTCTTGGCACGGTGGGCTGTCGACTGGCGAATAATTTTCGAGCAGCAAAGGTCGACACCTTTTCCTTGACTCTGATTTCCTGGATGAGCTTTTCGTCTTTAAAAACGGGGCAATCTCGAGAGGAAGCAGCGTGGTCACCCATACAGTTGATGCAGCGAGGGGATGGAGGTGGACAAGCACCCTCATGGGCATCCTTGCCACACGTAACACATCTGGCCGGATTGGAACAGGACTGCCTGGTGTGATTGAACCACTGACACCGATAGCGACGCGTAGGGTTTGGGACGTAAGGGCGAACGGAAATTATCTCATAGCCTTCTTTGATTTTCGATGGGAGTTGAACTTTGTCAAATGTCAAGAAGACAGTGCGGGTTGGAATGATGTTCGTGTCAACCCTTTTCATAACTCTATGAACAGCCGTTACGCCCTGGTCAGACAGGTAGTGCTGAATTTCGTCCTCAGACAATCCATCGAGGGAGCGTGTATAGACGACTCCACGCGAGGAATTTAAAGTACGGTGCGGTTCCACCCGGACAGGGAAGGTGTGTAGTAGTGAGGTACGCAGCAATTTTTGTGCCTGGAGGGCACTGTGTGTTTCTAACAACAAGGTGCCATTCCGTAATCTGGAACAAGACTTTACAGGACCTGCAATTGCGTCGACACCTTTCTGGATAATGAAAGGGTTGACTGTGGAGAAGTCGTGACCTTCATCAGACCGAGAAACAAGGAACTGTGGCAACGATGGAAGAACTGTCTGTGGCTGAGACTCAATGAACTTCCGCTTGTGAGCGGACATAGTGGAAGGTGAGGAAAGGGAAGGATGCGGAAAGGGAGGGTATGCAGCCCGGAAAGGAAGGAGGGCCACATTAGCTCGGGGTCCCATGCTCGCTACGCACGTATCCACAAAAGATTTGCGGACCCCCTGGGGGGCCGCAGGCTGTTATCTGCCCAATCCTGTGTTAGGCGATTCGCAAAAAAAAAAAAAGGGGGGGGGGAATCTAATCGACCACAAACACTACGCACAGCAAATCCTCAGTATGATTACAAAAATCGAATGCACAGTCTGTATCAAATGTGTGTGCTGTCTTTGCATTCGCTAAGGCTGAAACGAATATCTCAAATAGTAACACTCAACGAGAGATCCAGATTATCTTTTCTGCAATACGAATAGTCAGCGAGAGAGATATATAACGAACAAGCAATGTAATGACTCTGCACAACACTTACCTATCATCTGGGCTTCGAAGTTAAAAGCTTAAGTCTCGACACTTACCTGCAAAAGAACAAAACAAATGTCCATTAAAATCAACATACACAGAAATTAGCAAAGGAAAGAAACAGTTAATTGTTATAAATCGTATTACAAACAAAATAGTTTTCAGCATTTGTACTGCGTCTGTCGGAGCATTGATTATTACGCGGGACTCTCATTTGAAAGGGCCGGGATTAGAATTCTCTTCCAACAATCCTAATTTAGGTTTTAGATCGTTTCAATTAAATCGCGGAAGGCAAACACCGCAATAACCTCCTTGAAGGAAACTAAATAGCCGATTTCCTTTGCCATCCTTCACGAACTCTGCTTGTGTTCCATCTGTTTTAACCTAACCGTCGATGAGACGTTGAGGGTCAAGGTACCTTGCTATTCTTCCTTTCACTGAATCACCGATTATACTATGTGCAAAGCGTACAGCAGCAAGATATTAGAACTTTGGAATGTATACGACGATTCCACGGCGATAAATATGGTATATTGTCGAGGTTATATCCCAATGCCTTCCACCCAGTCTGTGAATACTGTCCAAGAAGGCAGCTTTGTTAAGCTACCAAACTTGTGAGAGGGCTGTTTTAATTTTTTCCCCAACCTCCAATCAGTCGCGAAATGGAAACTGAAGTCAAAATCAAAAATGTTTTATTTCCAACGTATAGGTACAGCTTCCCGCTACTTCTCTACACAGAGGCGTCTCCGACGTAGGCATTTGGCGCAGCGTACTACAACTCGCCAACATCCTCGTCGTACAAGGCAAGTAGCTGTGCTTTCCGCCAATTCTCTTCGCTGGTCTACATTCCGTTACTTGTGCCAAAATGCTGTCTCATAGCCAGCAGTTCACGTGAGCGAATATATGAAAATATAAGGTCCAGGTCGTACGCTGAATGATCGAACATTTTCCATCGAAAACGCTGCAGAAGCGGCGTCGTCGTCTCTGCAGTGGGCGGTGGAGCATTGTTATGAAGAAGTAAGCGTGACAGTTAGGGTATGTGGGCTGCATGAAATCAGGCTGAACCCCTCAGCAGGCACTTCACATTTGGCGACAGACTGTTGATGTAAGTACTTTTACATGATCACTGCACACTCAGAAACGGAAAGTGTCATTTGAAGCAATCGACTGACGTCTAGAGACGTCGCGCAACACGTTTGTGCAAAGCTTCACCTAATTTTCACTGTGGGGTTAATGAAACTTCGCGATCGATCGGAGCCTTGGAAAGAAAAGCCCTCTAACATGTGTATTAAATGAGCCGTTTCGACAAGAAAAGGAGGTGATACCTCACCAACAGCAGAGTCTTTTAGATTCATTCTCGAACAAGCAGGAACGTCGAGCATAGTTAGTACTTCGATGGGTGACTGCCTGGGAACAATGGTGCCATTTGAAGACTTGCAACATGCCGTTGAGCCATACGACGATTATCAGTTAATTGCTAGGGAGTCTGACTGCTGCCCTCCCCTCCACAACCGCTCTCCCGTAACGCAAGACAAAGGTTCCTAAGAAACAAAAAAGGTGTTAGTGTATCCTCTAATTTCCTGAGTAACTGCAAGGGAGTAAAATACAAGGCACTATCGAAGAACTTACGCGGCATTGAAGTTTGGCACGAATGTGATTGTCTCCCAATTTAACTGAGAAACAGGAACTTTATTTGGAGGATTACAATGTAATTATTGTTAAGTCTTGGAGTAGGGTTATCTTTCGAAAACAAGTAGCGCGCAGCAGCACAGGTGTAAATGGACAAGTTTAAACCTTCATTAGTACAAAAGTTGATCGAGATGTGAACAGTCATGATAAATACAGAGGTAACCATATCCCGAGAAATTTTTACTGTTTATCTAAGTGGTCAGTAGAGACGCCTGAGGAACTGTCTCCGGTGATGCAGATTAGACTCCACACAATGTGCCATTCCCCTACATGCTGACATTTCGCTGTTCGTTCGAAGAGCCTTGAAACTAGTGGCAGAAGGAGTGGCTGTTAGTGACTGACAGTAAGCTGCTGTCAGTGGAGCCAACCATGCGACCGTGGCGTTCCTCACACCAGTCACTCCAGCAGGTGAAACTGACGCTGACCCTCCTCCGAATAGGACATTGCCTCTTCTCCCCCACCCCACCTTCCTCCCTCCGCCATACCGTTCTGTAACACGTTGCTTCATACACTGATGAGAAGAGCCCTCCCCGATACCTGTGACTGGTTGCAGTATATGATGAGGGAGAAGCAAATTTAGTCCGGGTCTACCTTATATTTTTGCTGAGGAGACGAGTGTGGTAAAGATTTTAAAAATTTATGAAGTATCTGCACTCCAGCCTAGGCCTAAGCCTGGATACTTTAGTGTGTTGCACAGTGGCGGATTCATCTGTTACTACAGCGATCAGCCAGCCCATTGTTTGGTACGCTAATTCTTTCCACAGCTTTGTCCTTTGTAACTGGAAGTTTTAAATCTGCGAACTACGTGATTTCTGTGCGCATGTGGGAATGTTTTGGGAAGTTTTTGAAATTTTTCATTATACTTCGCTTCATTATACCGTGCGTTATCCACACTCTTCTCATCAAATTTAAGTACGGGCGCTGAGGACCTTGTGCGCCCACACAAACGTATTGAGTGACAATTTAGATCTATCACGGTCGTCTGTCGATCTTATGGTACTCAGTAACCAGGTCAGGGCCTCTTCGCTAACGGTATGCCGTCCGTAACGATCCGCATTAACTGATTTTGCGTTACAAACGCACGCAGGCACACCACAATTACACTCAAGAGCCAAAGAAACTGGTACGCCCGTATAATATCGTTTAATGCCCCCGCGAGCATACAGAAGTGCCGCAACACGCATGGACTCGACTAAAGTCTGAAGTAGTGGTGGATGGAATTGACAACATTAATCCTGCAGGGCTGTCCATAAATCCGAAGTGTAAGACAGGGTGGAGATCTCTTCTAAACAGCACGTTGCAAGGCATCCCAGATATGCGCAATGATGTTCATGTCTGAAGAGTCTGGGGTCCAGCGGCAGTCTTTAAACTCAGAAGAGTGTTCCTGGAGTCACTATCAATTCACGACGTGCGGGATGTCGCATTGTCCCGCTGGAGTTGTCCAAGTCCGTCGGAATGAACAATGGACATGAATGGATGCAGGTGATCTGACAGGATGCTTACGTACGTGTGACCTGTCAGACGTATCAGGGGTCCTGTATCACTCCAACTGCCACATCATTACAGAGTTTCCACAAGCTTAAACAGTCCCCTGCTGACACACAGGATCCCATGGATTCATGAGGTTGTCTATACCGGTACACTTCCACCCGCTGGATACAATTTGGAACCAGTCTCGTCCGACCAGGCAACATGTTATCAGTCAATATTCTAACGTCGAAGTTGACGGGCCCAGACGAGGCGTAAAGCTGTATCGTGCAGTCATCAACGGTACACGAGTGGGTCTTCGGCTCCGAAAATCCATATCGATGTTGTTTCTTTGAATGGTTCGTATGCTGACACTGGGTAATGGCCCAGCATTGAAATCTGCAGCAACCTGCCGAAGGGTTGCACTTTTGTCCCGCTGAACGGTTGACTTCACTCTTCGTTGATCCCGTTCTTGCAGGATGTTTCTCCGGCCACAACAATGTCGGAGGTTTGGTGTTTTATCGGATTTTTATATTCGAGGTACACTCGTGAAGTGGTCGTAAGAAAGAATCTGCACTCCATCGCTATCTCGGAGATGCGGTGTCCCATCGCTCGTAGGCCGACTGTAACACCACTTTCAAACTCAAATCTTGATAACCTGCAATTGTAGCAGCAGTACCGATCTAGCAACTGCGCCTGACATTTGTCTTATAGGGACGTTGCCGACCGCAGAGCAGTATTCTGCCTGTTCACACCTCTCTTTGAATACGGATGCCTACATCATATTCTTTGGAGCTTCAGTGTAGATTGTGGCTTGCCTTGTACCACACCGGCCTGCATATCAGGTAGACTCTTGCGTTTTTGAACTGTTTGTTGTTTTTTGGAGGCGCGGACGGGAACCACGTCAGCTTCGGCCTTAACAGTTTTAAAAACTGCCAGTTAACTAAAACAATGGCCGGTTCAAAATTTTGACAAGTAATTTCATAAGCGTGTCTACAACCGCTTCCAAGAAACTAATCTATTTCATGTAACATTAACATGGGATTCAATTAGATTCTGAGCTCTGTCTGCGTTAGTTCAGAAATAAAATAGTATTACGACAGGCAATTTGCTACTAACATATTACTTAAGCCATTTAATGAAAGCAGGCAGGTAAGGGCGGTCTGTGAAAGTCGCATGAGAACGTTTGTTCTGCCCCACCTTGTAGTACCGCAGGCTTTTCCGAATACCGTAGTAGCAGGCGACAAATGCAAACTCGTATGGACAAGCAGAAGAACAGCCGCTGTCGCCCGATACATGCATTTCAACCTGCCGTATAAGGATCTCATTGCCAGCGCGGATACGAGATGGGCTGCGCGCGGCAGCAAGAACAGTTAAGGCGAACGTCAGGACATCAGATATGAACAGCCGCCTAGCGCCCAGTGACTGAAATACGAGGAGGAGTTAATGTAAAGAAAAGGCAGCGGTGCGGCGTGATAACGGGACAAGTGCGCCTGTCGGTTGCGCGCAAATTACAGACCACATCTCCCTAACGGGAAGGCGGGCGTATACGGCCGGCATAACTCGTCTCCGTGTCATTCGCGGGTCGTTAATATCGCGCGTCCTTCGCCGGTTCAGCGACCTCTCAACCGGCGACACTCCGCCGAACGAGCTCCGGGAAGGGGGGCACTGAGTGCCAGCTTATTTTGAATTATCGTTAACGAAAGCACGCAGCAGACTGACAGGCTGTTACTTCCAAACGGAGAAGGTCTCTCAGGTGGGAGAGATTGACTACTCTCCGTAGATGAATTATTCGGTACTGTCTCATCATTTTCGGATGGGCTTTATTTCTTCTTGTCACTGCCACATAGCGAACTACTCTAGACGCCTTCTACTGCATGGCCACGAGAATATGCGACTCTAAAGATGTATAGATACATCTGTTTACTTCTTTCCGTGTGTTATTTAGAACTGATACGTCGACTTAACAGTAAATTCTCTGCGATGATTCTGAAACACAGAATCTCTAGAGTTCACTCTATTGCTATCTCACATATGATCCATTCCCTGGAAAGTGAAACTTCTCTGAAGTATGTAACACTTCCTGTTCCTTTGTTTACTGGCAGATCAAAGCAGTTCGTATAATGAGACCACAGCTGTATATTGTCCATATTCACGTCACGTCCGTTTATTTTTATGTTAATACTTCAATTCTAATTGCGTAAATAACACGTCCGTAACCACGGAATGACTCATATGGAAAAAAACATCTAATGAGAAATAATTTCCCTGTGATGATCTCAAAAAATCTCCATATAGCATTGGTAATAATTATTATTGTCATTGACTTACAGAAGATATCTGGCATCTCTCTACAGAGATTTATTGTTACACGGGTTGTGTACGAAAAAGTATAGATACAAAATTGTTTCTGGAATGTTCCACTCCTGAATAACGCCGCAAGTGACGGTTGCTACGGAGATTCCCGAGGTTTTAATGACAAAGATTTAGTTCCACGTAAGGCGAAGAGAGACTTCTGATGCTGAGCAGGCTAGTGAAATATGTTGTCATAAATATTTTACCGCCAACTTGCGATAAAGACCCCACAATCGTATTTAACAGATACTTCCTGTAAGTACAGTTCTCTGTTTCCATATCTGACTGTCTCCTATACATTTCATAGGATTAACGTATTAAAGTAAGTATTGTTTTGAATCAATTTGTTTATTTCGCAATTTAAAAAATGGCTCTGAGCACTATGGGACTTAACATCTGAGGTCATCAGTCCCCTAGAACTTAGAACTACTTAAACCTAACTAACCTAAGGACATCACACACATCCATGCCCGAGGCAGGATTCGAACCTGCGACCGTAGCAGCAGCGCGGTTCCAGACTGTAGCGACTGGAACCGCTCGGTCACACTGGCCGGCCTTTCGCAATTATTCTAACCTTTGAAGGAATAGATATTACTTCAGCGACACAGATGTAAGAAAAAGGTGCTAAAGAAAACTGAACAATCATCCAACTATTTTCACAGATAGTGCCACCTTCGCATTCAGGGGTGTACATGCGAATTATTTATGTGAAAGCGACAGCTGTGTATTCCTTAAAATTTAGCATACGAGCAGGAAATCTAAATTACTACTCGTCTCGTGTGTAAGATACAGCACAGAGCAAAAGCGAAAGCTCCTGCGTCGGTTCAGCATCTTAACAGAACAGATCATATACGTGCACTGGACGTTGACAGCCGTTTGTACGTCCCTCCCCTTTACCTCTACGTTGTATACCCGCTCGCGTAGCCGCGCGCGTTATCGTTAACGCGAAGGCTTTTGGGACGGGCGGGGGGAGGGGAGTTGGGGATTGTGTGTGTGTGTGTGTGGGGGGGGGGGGGGGGGGCGTGTATGCAGCCACGATCGATTCCGTCCGGGGGGATTAACGCCGAGGGGTCTGCGTACCAGCCAGCCTCGCTGACTGTGGTTTTTAGGCGGTTTCGCACGTCAGACTAGCTGAATACTGGGCTGGTTCCCATTTTCCGCCTCAGATACGCCCAATACAAACATGTAGAACAGTTTCACACGCTTTCAGATAGAATTTCGTCTGTATGACGACTGGGTACACTGCTTCTGTTTTGTCTAATACTGATGCTCCCTGTTTCAATTGAAAGTCCCTTTTCCACAATCTAATAACTGCACTTTTTTTCAGCTAGTCATATAGCTATGTAAGCGTGTAGTAAAGGAGACAGCAATGTGAAACAGTTCTAAAATGTTTAATTAACAAAAATTTTAATGCTTTTATTATTCCGTGAATGTATTTGTGGCTCCAAACTACTTGCCTACAGGATGATGGAAAGGTCAAGGTTCGTCAAACACTAGTACAGCACTTACATTTTCATTATATTTTCTTTTATTTCCCACCCAGCCATGACAAATAATGAAATACATGCATCAGTTTTCTGTATACTGCTAAAGAGTTTTCTTTGGGGTATACACAAATTTCACTGTCTTCAATTAAGTTCGTAAAACATTCCAAATGCATTTCCAATACAAAATACATTTTCCAAAACGAAAAAGTCGTACTTGGTACACATTCGGGCCACAGCAACAAGACTAACAATCCCTCATCCATACAAAGACTGTATCACACAAGCTCGTGTCAAAGACTAATTTTTGGCACATATGACAAACGATATATTGCATTACAGCATGAATCTAGTTTCTTCTAGTGCCAGCAATTGATCAAATTAACTTCTGTACATAGTTAGTTACATACATGTGTGAGCAGCTATAAGGATAATATGCTTCTTGTAGTAATATTTAAAAAAAAATTATAAATCTTTATTATTGTACATAACTCTGAAACAGAGTTTCGTAATAATTATGGTGTATGCCATATTGCCAGAACAACAGACGTTTCTCTCTCTCATGATTTTGCTTACGGAAAATTGAATCTGCTTTCAACAAAATTGTATGTTCTTCATTTAATAGATAATAAAATGTTACCAGAAATTTCGTTACCAAAATATTGTGAAGTGCGTAATTCATGCCATTTATGGACAAATGAAATGGAATTTATATGGTAATTGACTTTTTAAAAAAAATCTTTATTAAAGAGAAACTTGGAAAAGTATGAAATGTAAATAAATATTTCCATACAATAAAACGATCCCACACGGTTTGCATCATCTGTGTCTGATGGAATCGTAAATTCCGTCATATAGGCTTTAGTATCGCTAGTTAATGTGTATCAAAGAGCCCCATAATTCTGGTACGTTATACTTTGGGACCGATGACCCTAGTTGTTTGGTCGTCTTAAACATTTACTCAGGATCAGCATCCGATTTCTATACTTAAACAAATGTGACATACCTAGTCTTATTTGGGCCTTTTGTGTTTTATTTATATTTTTGAAGTATTGCGAAGATTACAATATTACAGTATTTTCCCAAGCAGGAGCTTTTAGAGTTGCCAAAATGTAGTGAGAGTCTATTCCCAGAGCCAGACAAACTGAGCCGTATATATGTCCTGGCAATATAGTGCTTACAAGCAGGTCTGCGTGAGAGTAGCAACTCGCTACTTGGAAGGATTTAATGCACGCGGACATACAGATAATGGATGGCCCCGAGAATGGGCGTAACACTAATGCTTTCGTTATTTAAGTTCCTTTGGCTATAAGGATGGCTGTGTGCTTCCTACATGATGACATCCCTTTAAATTTTAGTCATAATGTGACATCCTCTAACTCTAACATTTCCTAGAAGGTGGGCCGGCCGCGGTGGCCGTGCGGTTCTAGGCACTTCAGTCCGGAACCGCGACTGCTACGGTCGCAGGTTCGAATCCTGCCTCGGGCATGGATGTGTGTGATGTCCTTAAGTTAGTTAGGTTTAAGTAGTTCTAAGTTCTAGGGGACTGATGACCTCAGACGTTAAGTCCCATAGTGCTCAGAGCCATTTGAACCATTTTGAACCTAGAAGGTGGATCGGCAGAACTGATCGCGTTTTTCTTGGCCTCCAGGGTCCCTGGACCTTACGCCTGTAGGTTTTTGCCTGTTGCGATGGTTAAAAGGTGAAGACTACAAAGGAAAAGTAAACAGGGAACGACTCGATCGTTCAGGCAGCGACTAGTGCTGTCCACATGAAAGACCGCCAAGACGGCCTCGGACGAGCTACACGTGGCTTTGGGAAGTGCACTGCGTTGGTGCGGGCGTGGAGGGCCCCCTTCTTTGTTAAAGTGCACTGAAGTCTGATGTAGAATTTGTGATAGTAAACCTTGGACTTAAACATTTGACTTCGCTGAACACCTTTCGTGAGTATTTGTTCTGTTACATTCTGATTTCTCAATCTTTTTAACCATTAAGTACAGTATACGTTAGATAAAATGTTTCATTCCACATTTACTATTCTTCTTAAACTGTGTACGTTAATTTTTTATCATGCACATCGTATAGACGTTTTGTTGAGAGGACGAACAACATGATTTCTATGATAATCGTTGGCTTTCAAGTGATTAAACTTTGTCGCTATCGGTCACTTTATCTTCAGAATGCTCAGCAATGGTGAGGATTGTCAGGGCTTTATCGAGGTGTATCATCTATTGCTGATCTATTATTAGGTTAAAATAAGTGTGGGTATGATGAAGATGGAATGATGAAACTAACAAGTTACTATAGACACAAGCAGTAGACTTAATGCACGTACTTTCGGCTAGACTTTTGTTTTACCTCACCTATTTGCATTTCCCCACTTAGGCACTCATTCACATCCTTTCGTGCGCACTACGTTTGATCCTCCAGTCTTCCCAGACGTTGTTGGTATTCTCGTCCCTAATTTTTAAGACCATTTAAGTCATCTTCGAGTATTCTCTCTCTCTCTCTCTCTCTCTCTCTCTCTCTCTCTCTCTCTCTCTCTCTCTGAAGTATGCTTACTCCAATATATTTTTTCGACCACGTCCTCACTGCATTACCTAAGCTACAGTTTTTATACAAGGTAACATTTCATGAACTAAGTCACTAGTTCAACAAACCTTTCTATTACCAGTAATTAATTTCTAAAACTGTTGACGAATCAGCGGGAGAAAGAGCCTATCTGCGAGGAATTTGATATGGAGTAACTTTATTACGTTTACTCAGAATGCGAGCGTCTGCATCCGCTGCCGTTGTCAGCATTAATGTACGTGACCGCGTCGTTCTGAAGCAAACTAATGCGGAAAAGTTTGAAAGTAATCTCGAGGAAGGAAAATACAAGTGTCCAGACTGCCATTGTAACAGGAAATAGAACAATTAAACTGAGAAAAATGAACTTTTATCTTCATATCATTTGCGCCCACAACTTCGCAGCTACCGAGGAACTCTGTGAAGCATTTTGGGCACAGTAGACACTGAATCACGTTGCTTGCTCGTTTTTATATTCATAGTATGTGCCAATATTAAAGCTGCATTTCTTCACAGTGTTCTTCGATATCCCCACTCCGGAACATAATTGTTTAGCGAGTTCCATACCAACCAGCTTTCACTGTGTCTAGCGATTAGCTGCCCGGCTGCTGTCGAGAATCTGCGGAAATGAGGCGTTGTCTTCTACCACAGTACCAGCTTCGCCTTGTCTGAAGCATCTCAAATGATTAAGTTATTTTTGGACGTCAGCTGTTTAAAGGAGAAGGGAGTGTCCACGCAACGGTTGGGCGCCGTTCTGCTCCACTTCAAGTCCCTCCATACCAGCAGCCAGTTATCTGCCTACAGAGTGTGGCACTGCAGAGTTCATCTGAGTAGGTTTGAAGCAACCTGTAATCGGCTTACGCGTTTCATCCATCTGTCTGATAATATAATCATTACCAGACTGGAGAAGTATATTCCGCAGCAGAATAATGCCAGCGCTTATGTGCGGATTGTTGAACTGTGCGAGTCCTATTTTGACTTCCAGTTCACGAATCAGATTTTCCATGAAGTTTGCGCATTGGTTTGTCCAGCATGTGATTCCAAGTGTCCGACAGACAATATTCTACTGTACATCCACATCGCTCTACGATCTCTTTCGCCTCGAATGTCGCTGGATGGTGACGAAGAAATTGCAGACAGACGTTCGGTGCACGAGGAGAAAGCTAGAAACGAGCCACCAACGGAGCAGCTCCACTTCACAAGAGTGCGTTATTAGTGCAGCCGTAGTACCACACGGTACGTCATTACCTGCGAGTCAGAGGAGACAGGCTCTGGCGCACAGCTCGGCGAGAGCGCGTTCGGCGGGCCACGACACTGAACTGCCGAGTACCGCGAGTAGCTCGTTATAAAGACGTCGCGTCCCACGAGGAGACAGCTTCAAGGCGAGGTTACGTGCCGTGCTCAGTTTCCGCGAAACGAGCGAAAACAACGACCAGAACGACCAACCTCGAGGGCGCTTCCTTTGCTACTTCGAACAGCCACGCCACTGCCGGTAATTACGCGGAGGGACCATTCGAAACGGTCACAGAGCGCGCTGCCCACATTTTCTGGGAGTAGGAGAAATCCCGCTGCCGAAGACAGTGTCTGCAACTGCTTTCTTGTAACTACAGAAGGTGACCCGCCCGAGTAAGTAACAATTACTGGAGTGTCCAATTCGAAACGCGCTTGTGCCCACGCTGAATACAGTTTGCTTCGTACTGCGATACCGTTCTTCAGGGACAGCGATTCAAGTGGCATGAATGATTATATCCTCTGCGCAGGATAGTTAGTGCAAGACAAACACTTCCCCCATTACACAGTATACAACACGGATGTATCCAGTCGCTAATTATGCAGTCAAAATTTGGAACTTTAGACAAAGCTTAAAAAAAAGGGGAATTTTAAGATTGTACATGAACCAAATTTTACTTCAATATTAAGGTATGTTAAACTAACGAATTATTGACAATTCCATCGACAGTTACATAAAAATCATTAAAAATGAAAGACTGACGTTAGATTTTTACTTGCAGACGAGAAAAAAACAAAGTCTCTATTCGCCTCACTTCTGGGATCTGTTAAAATACTTTATATCGATAGGACAACGTATTCCGTTTTTAAAAATAGTATGCACTTTGAAGTAGCTCTTTGACTATCGTTAAATACATTACAACATAAGTCATCCGTGACTGCCCTATTATTGGTTTTTGCTAATAATTTATAGCTGGAATTTAAAGCAGTACAAAGGAAGCATGCGCAGCATTTTTGCTTCATTAGAGCTAAATAGTTATCCGGTACTGTGACTACTGCCTGTATTTCAGAATCGACACGCCTCACGGCATATAAAATTTCGGAAGACAGTAACGAACTACGTGTCAATTACTATTAACTTGTAAACTTGATATCACTGAAATAACTAAGTGATGTTTGAAATTACGATACTCAACGGGGTGTTTGTTCCTTAGGAATCAAACAAAGAAACTTAAGATGCTATCTGAGTCACCAGTAAATACGACAAAGACACACAAGATTAAAACAAGCCAAGGCCTTCTCAAAACGGTCGTGTAGTCCAGTATGAATTACGGTGCTTAGTCGGCTATGCAGCATTCTGGGCGGGCGGGAAAGCATATTAAAAGCGACGACGCATCTGATGTACCTTACATTGGTTCGTTTTGATGGGAGCTTGACCTCTGAGCTAAAAATGTGTAAAGAAGCAATACACTGATTAAGAAATGTAAGTAACAGCTGGTTACCGTCCAAAGACACCTTAATTTTCGAACTAAAGAGATGAAAAATAGTCTGAAGTAGGCCCATCTTAGAATGAGTATCATATTGCGAGACATTCGCAAGACATTTAACTTCCTGTATTCCAGTTCCCGCATACTTCGTCCCTTCGTGTTATTTGCTGCTACACTACATTACACGGAACATCAGTTGCCACGTGTATGAAAGATGATCACTTGACAACGGCTCGACCGATTTGGCTGATTTTTTTTTTTGTATGTTCGTAGTTGTCAAGACAAGGTAATTTTTGGAAAAATTTTGATGGTATTTTTGTACGAAAATCTCAATGAAAGGAATGTGACGGCCGGTTTGACACTTCTGCTGTCGCATGTTTTCATAATAACGAATTCCGCATTGAATATTGATCTTTTACGAAGATAATAGAATTGACAGCTAGATTTCAGTGTGTTATCGGTGGTGATCATATCTTTGATGTGTTGCAGAAATTGAATTGATGGCAGTTGGTGGTAATTTGGTGCGTTGCAAACATTCAATTCATACCAGTTGGTGGTTTATTTCCTTGGAAAAAAAGTCACCAGTGGGGCGTCGAAATATTGGTCGGCGCACGCGCAACGCATGCCAACCATATGATCGTCTAGTGAACGAGACTGGCGAAGAGCGTAGACGGCGTTTGGAGGCAAATCGAATAAAAATTTCTGAAGCGCCACCCATTATGACTCCGGAACAACGGGTACAGTCGCGCTCGACACATTCAGTTGGAGCTTACGCACAAAATTATTTGTAACGACGAAAAAACCAGACGACCAACGTGACTATTCGAACTGAACGTTTGGCGTTCAGATACGATCCAGCAGCCGAATACAAGAAAGTTGTGTTTATGGCTAACTTTATAATCCTCTCTATTCTTAGATTAAAACCGTGCGAAATACTGTCATTGAAGCTACTATCCTCACAAATCCACGAGCTGGAAAGGCCTCTCTAATATCCCATGTACTAATTATTACAACTGATTTATCCATTCATTTTGATTTGTATTTCCAATCAAGGTCCCATTTGCATTAGCAGTAAATAAGGTCGGGGGGGGGGAGACTGACAGAAAAGGGGGGAGGAAATGGATATTAAGGAGCGGAAGGAGTGTGGGGTAAGAGGTCTACAGGTAGCAGGGGCAAGGTGTGGACAGAGGGAAGAGGAGGACAAAAGGATAGGGGAGGCGGAGAGGGATAGAGAGGGGGGGGGGGTTAGAATGGTTCAAATGGCTCTGAGCACTATGGGACTTAACATCTTAGGTTATCAGTCCCCTAAGACTTAGAACTACTTAAACCTAACTAACCTAAGGACATTACACACATCCATGCCCAAGGCAGGATTCGAACCTGCGACCGTAGGGGTCGCGCGGTTCCAAACTGTAGGGCCTAGAACCGCTCTGCCACTCCGGCCGGCAGGGGGTTAGAAATAAAGTAGGACGTATATCCATTTCTCGTACATATTTAGCAATTGCTAAAGATTGCCATGTTCGTTAGTTGTAAATAAAAAGAGAATGCATTGAATACGAAGTTATGAAATGAACTAACAAGAATTACATTTTCCCGCTCAAATGAGTAGTGACAATGGGTAAATCGTGATTTTTGTGCTGTTGCCGTTACAAGGAAGATGGTGAGACACGCTGTGCCCTAACGTGCTGATCTTAACACACGAATTACTACCAGTGTCGGATGTCCCGCTATATGAGACACCGCAGAGAGTTTTAGAATTTAACGCAGGACTTAATGGTGAAATCCGGTGAGCAGGGACTATACGACTTCACATCTACTTCCTTTGCCGGTCAAGTATTGGCTGGCGACAGATTTCTTCCACCACGCGTATTCGAACCGGTTACCGCCAAGTCGAGCGCACACTGTGGAAGCATGTGTTAGCGACCTGGGCCACAGTGGCAGGTACCAAGGAAGTACCCACAGCTGCACCCACGTGAAGGATGCGGCTAAAACTAAAAGATGTATGTCAGCACCATCTCAAGTCAAAACATCAGCTGCATCACCATGAGGTACTAATCTAAAGTTACTATAACAAACTGAAAAACTTTTAAGACATGCATGACGAGCTGTAGTTTTGTTAAAGGCACATATTGTGCAAGGTAAACGAAAGACAGTGAAAGATACAAAATGGATTCTGAGTTCCACAATCATATCTTCGGCGATCTGCGAAACATCGATAGGATATTAACACACACCAGACGCCGAAATTTTTTCCAAACAGGATCCTTAATTCCAATTTCTGTTAAGATCGAGGGTTAAATCCTTTTTAGCTATAATATTCGTACGAATGGGGGGGGAGGGGGGGAGGTATCTTTTGGTGTCTTCGTAACACCACTGCTTGCGTCTGTCACTTTGTTCACAAATCTCAGAATCATTGCAGAAACAGCAAGAGTAATCACAGTAGTCCTGGACAAATCAAAATGCGAAGGCTTGAGACGCTATTGATGGCTATGACTTCCCGACAGATGCGTCGGAACTCGGACCGGCACGTTTCCCTTACGCTGGTGAAGTTATTAACATCTGAGGCACAGAGGAACCTATCATGATCTGCCCTCACAGCGCCAATAGGCCAGTACATTTGTTGGTGATGGTTATCAGTTTGTAGGAGGGGAACGTTAAACATGATGCACCGCTTGGTGCTTTTTGAGAATTGAACCGCTCAGTTTGCAGGACTGCTCCGGTTCCACTCTGTCTCCTATGACACTGTACTCAGGGGATACAAGGCGGCTGGGGGGGCTGGGCTTGCAACCCTCCCCCTCGTAGCCCCGCGGTGAACGAAAGGTTGCACTCCACCGCAGTTAGGCCAGAAGCCCGTTCACGGGTTCAGCGTCACAGATTACCTTTTATTCCACGTTCAGTACTGAGTCAGATGGTGGTGGCGTAATTACGACAATGCCCTTATGATTGGATTGGATTGTTCGGGGGGGGAAGAGGCCAAACAGCGAGGTCATCGGTCTCACTGTATTAGGGAAGGACGGGGGGAGGAAGTTGGCCGTGCCCTTTCAAAGGAACCATCCCGGCATTTGCCTGGGGCGATTTAGGGAAATCACGGAGGACCTAATTCAGGATGGCCGGATGCGGGATTGAACCGTCGTCCTCCCGAATGCGAGTCCAGTGTGCTAACCACTGCGCCACCTCGCTCGGTTGCCCTTATGAACAGGAGCGACAGAGTTACCTACCCACTCTACCATCTCCATTTACGATTCTCCATTTCCATACAAATAAAGTACGACAGTTTCCCCAAACTGATCAGGGCAGATTTCTTAACCATTCATATTCAACAGAGCTGTTATGTCGTTAATGACATCGTCCGAGCGAGAAGATCCAGTTGTTGAGACAATGAACTCAAATTATGGAGAAGGTGAATTGAGATGCCTGTTCGGCTTGTCTGCGATACTTCTTCAGAAAAATCAAAATGCAAGAGGAGGATCGTTCCTTCACGAAGGACACATTCTGTTTCCTAATGTTTTCTTGTCCAATCCGATAGAATGCTAAGTATCCAACAACCTCATCTTTCGAAATACAAATTCTCTTGTCTTCCATTATCAAACGTCAGCATACTCATTTAGAGTGTGTCATCTAACTTCTCCGATACTTTTCCCAAATTTTATAGTCATTCAGTTGTTGACCCTTCTACAATTTTCATTTATGTTTTTAACATTTATTTTATCGTTTATTATGTCTGATATGTTAAACTTAATCATATAAATGTGATAAATGTGCTCGCCTTTGCGCCATCTGGCAGACTAGCGCCCTCTGTCTAAAAAAGTAGCATCATGGAAGGCACTTCAGTTTGACAGGGAAGTTGCACAACAATTTACTAGTTACTCACTGTAACTAGGTTCTGACGGTATGTTCCATATTTTTTTATACATCGTTCATAGATATGCAAAGTTTGGAAAGAAGCAGTTAGTAATGGGGACAAGACAACCGGGGAGGAAGAGCCAGGACCCTAGCCGGAATTTAAAAAAATAAAATAAAAAATTCGGGTTTGTAACGCTTGATAAGTAAGAAAAGTTACTAACGTAAAGTTACTAACGAAAAATAGTGACTTTAAACTGTCGTTACTTATATACACACAACTGCATGTACTCTGTAAAGGATAAAAACTGTTATGCTCCGCAAATACAGAACAGAGCAATGAGTATGTCGCTGGTGCTCGGAAACTGTGGTTGCAAATGCTACTGATGTGCTTGAAAGACTTTTGACAATTGTTAATACACGAGATAGACGCCTAATAAGAAAAATACTCTCGCAGAGTATTCATTACTTTAAAAGTAACAATTATATTAAGCTTTACATTCGTTTACCAATGTCTGAAAGAGACTACAACAGTCCAGGAGTTAATTCAAATACTACGGAACTGTTTTACACTCGACAGTGACGTCACAGCGTGATCAGTATGCCAAAGCCCAACATTACTACAAGTGTACGCACCCACAGCAGCGAAGCTAGCGGGGCACCACTGTAGAAATGAAGTGTCTATATATTATATACTCTGTGCTAAGTACATAAAAGGGTATTGCGTTACTTTTTATACAGTGGTGGTTCTCAAAATGATGCAACGAAAAACACTTTCGTAACACTACTAAAATAAATCAAGCAGCGAATTCCGTAATTTTATCTGGGGCTCCTGTAAGACGGTAATTTTACCCTAGGAATCGTGATAATTGCAGACAAATCGCAACACTTGACATGTCCGAGTACATACTGTATGTAGTTAGAGAAGTTCAAGAACAGTGGTTTATGTCTGTTGCACATATGAGGTTGATTGCCTGGTCAGTCTAGAACTGTCATCCTTTTATGAACTTCTGATCAAGACAAAATTTATATTCCTTCTAATGATATCCACGTCGTACGCAGTTTTTGAATTCTAGTACTTCAATATTTTGTTCGTTTATATTATACACTCGCTGTTTCACGATTCTGCTACAATACGGAAGAGGTGGAGCCAATGACCACTGATATTTCTGTTTTAGCAATAACATTCCCAGCTCTACGGTATAAGGATGACGAATGGAAAGAACAATCATTTCCATTAAGTGATCCAGAGCTTAGAAAACAATTTTCACAGCAGACACCGTTGGGCCAACAAGCAGTGGCAATTTTTTTTTTCTTTTTTTTTGGAAGAATAAAAGTTTTTATACCATTCAGGGCTTGAACCAGAGAACACAGGTAAGTTCTTCGTCGCGAAGCATCTTGGTTTCCTACACAATAACTTTGTGTAATCGAGGAGAGCTATTTATGTCAATGAGAATATAATTTTTTAATTAGTGCGAGTTATCCCCAGACTCAAGATCTCTTCAATAATTATAGCGACGTCTTCACTAGCTTACGCTATGATGCTTACATTAACTAGGACATATACTGTTTGGTCAGTGGTTAGAGCACAATATAATGCTGTGGTTACCCTCCTGATTACTGTCGGATAGGTGAGAGATCCTGAATCGTTTATCTAGGGCACCATTTAGCTGCTAGCAGAGCCAGCATTACGCCCGTAGTCACGGCAGCAATCTGTCACAGACTAATTGCTAATCGGAGCACGCCAGGTTTGCTAGCATAGACAGCTGGCGATGCTTGGCCGGAACTGCGCAATACGGAGAGCGTGCTCCCGTGCTCTCCAACTACAAACCCAGATTCGAGAACCGCGCACCTGGCGGAAGGCCATCTGTGAATGTCTCGGGAGTGCGAAAGCTGCAAAGCGACTCACACCACGCACCTGCACGCCAGTGGTATTGCCCGTTTATGAAGTTCCGTTATACTCACACTGTGTCTGACGGCGGCGGCGGTGGTGTTGGTGTTGATTACTGGTTAGTGGTGCCCCTCAACTACCTTGTCATCAGCGCCCGTACGAAGACCCCATTTTTTTTCATAGTCCATTCTAGCCACCGTCACAAATGATGATGATGATGATGATGATGATGATGATGATGAAATGGTGACAACAACAGGAACACCCAGTCCCCGGGCAGAGATTAGAGAATAGATTAGTACTTGTTCCATAGATCATGAATACGACACTTCGTAATGATGTGGAACGTGTCAGGTTAATAAAAGGTGACTATACAAGATATTACATTACACGAAACATTACATGCCACTTAATAATTTTTTTTTGGTGGGGGTTCGGGAAGTACCCACTTACTAAATCCAAAAATTCATCTAATGAGTAAAAGGAGTTGCCACTAAGAAATTCTCTTAATTTCCTTTTAAATGCTATATGGCTATCTGTCAGACTTCTGATGCTATTAGGTAAGTGACCATAGACTTTTGTGGCAGCATAATTTACCCCCTTCTGAGCCAAAGTTAGATTTAACCTTTAGTAGTGAAGATCATCCTTTCTCCTAGTGTTGTAACCATGTACATTGCTATTACTTTTGAATTCGTTCCGATTGTTAATAACAAATTTCATAAGTGAATATATATATATATATATATTGTGAGGCCACAGTGAAGATCTCTAGCTCTTTAAATAAGTGTCTGCAGGATGATCTTGGATGAGCTCCAACAATTATTCTGATTACACGCTTTTGTGCAATGAATACTCTTTTACTCAATGATGGGTTACCACAGAATATGATGACATACGAAAGCAGAGAATGAAATTAGGCGTGGTAAGCTAATTTACTGAGATGTATATCGCCAAAATTTGCAATGACCCTAATAGCATAAGTAGCTGAACTCAAACGTTTCAGCAGATCCTCAGTGTGTTTTTTCTAGTTCAACCCCTCATCAATGCATACACCTAGAAATTTTGAATATTCTACCTTAGCTAGCGATTTCTGATCGAAGTCTATATTTATTACTGGTGTCATTCAATTTACTGTGTGGAACTGTATATACTGTGTTTTGTCAAAATTTAATGAGAGCCCATTTGCAGAGAACCACTTAGTGATTTTCTGAAAAACATCGTTTACCATTTCGCCAGTTAATTCTTGTCTGTTGGGTGTGATAGCTATACTTTTATCCGTTGGTTGGTTGGTTATTTGAGGTTTAAGGGACCAAACAGCAAGGTCATCAGTCCCTTGTTTCAAGTATGCTCCATTCCGCTAATGGGACATCTGAGGAAAGGCAGAACAATAAAACAAAAAAAGGTAAAAACGTAAAAGGGCAGTCATGTTGTCATTGGTAAAAACAAAATGAAGGAAGTCGGCAAGAGAACGAACCCAACGCTATGCTGAAGCAGCATAGGCAAGACCACCTGTGACTTAAAAGGTGCAACCGCTAGAATGTAGAAATACGTATGGGAAAAAGACTAACCAGTCCTTAAAAAAAAAAAAAAAGGTAAAAACAGAGTAAAAGGGGAAGAAAAGAGGATCTCGGTCAGGGAGGTGAATCGGGAATCTCCAAACACGGCTTACAGTGGAAGACACCCAAACACTCACCGCCCTGCCCCAACACCAGAGAGAGATTAAAAACCTTAAAACTGAGAATAAAAACCACTTTCCCGGAGGAAACCGAGAACCAGAGAGACCATCCGGGAATCGTCAGCCAACATCAAAGGCAATGTGGGGCAGTCTGTACTTAGCACGCAGAGCCAAAAGAAGGGGGCATTCAACCAAAATGTGGGCTACTGACTGGAAGGCTCCACAACCACAAAGTGGGGGTAGCTCAAACACGCAAAAAAAAAAAAAAAAAAAAAAAAAAAAAAAAAAAAAAAAAAACACACATGGGTCAGCCTGGTATGGCCAATGCGGAGACGACACAGTGTGGTCGAGTCCTTTCGGGAGAGAGGAAAGGAAGAGCGCCACGGTCCTGGTGTCACCTTAATCGCTCGAAGTTTATTAGACAGGGGAGTAGCCTCCCAAGAATTGGCCCATGACTGTGCGAAGTGCGATTTGATGTGAAGCCGTAAATCCGCTGCAGGAGGGGTTACAGAAAATGGGGGGTAAGTGACTGCTCCCCCAGCCAAACGATCAGCGAGCTCATTACCCGGGATACCCACATGGCCAGCGACCCAAAAGAAGTCAATGGAACAAGCAGCACGGTGAATATCAGCGAGATGGTCATGGATGGCAGAGACCAAGGGATGGCGCGAAAAACACCGGTCAATAGCAAGAAGGCCACTCATCGAGTCCGTACATAACAAAACGCGGTTGTGTTGGGACTGTTTAGTAAAGGTAAGGGCCTGGGAAATTGCCACCCCACATGTAGGTGGCAGCATATGATTTTCCGTTCCAACAGAGGACGTGAAGGCATACCCAACATGATCAGCAGATTTAGAGCCATCAGTGTAAAAAACAACAGCATCCCGAAACTCCCACAAAAATTTGGCGGAAAAAGGAACGGACCACAACCGGGGGGATGGAATCTTTCGGACCTTGGCGGAGATCCATCCGAATTCGAGGCCGAGGAACTAACCAAGGAGGGGTGGAGGGGAGGGAGCGAGGAAGACAGGACAAAGAAGGAAGCTGAAAATCACGGCAAAGAGACGCAAGGCGGAGCGCAACCGGTAAACCCGCCCGAGGGCGGGAGTCGGGTGGGCGACGTCCATGGTCTGGGAACAGGAGAGAATAGGAACGATGAGTGGTAGAGGAACGGATAGTGAGTGCATAAGACACCAGAAGCTGGGACCGCCGAACAGAAAGGTGGGGGGGGGGGGGGGGGAGGATCCCAGCTTCAACCAGGAGACTATCAACAGGGCTAGTAGGGAAGGCACCGGTGGCCAAACGGATACCACGATGGTTGACTGGATCCAGCACGTGCAGTGTGGAAGGAGCAGCTGAACCATAAACTTGACAACCATAGTCCAAGCGAGACAGAACTAGAGCACGATAAAGACGGAGAAGGAAGGAACGGTCCGCACCCCAAGAGGAGTGGGCAAGGAAGCGAAGGGCATCGTGTTTGCTGAAACATCCTACCTTCAGGAGTCTGATATGGGGCAGCCAAGTGAGTTTGTTGTCGAAAAGAAGACCCAGGAAACGAAACTGTGGGACCACAGGCAATCGTTGTGCAGCAAGATAGAGCTCTGGATCAGGGTGGATCGTAGTACGGCGACAGATGTGGACCAGTCGCGATTTTAAAGGAGAGAATTGAAACCTGTGTGAGGGTCCATGCAGAGGCACGCCGTATAGCTACCTGGAGCTGCCGTTCTGCAGATGCCATCGAGGAGGAACTAACCCAAATGCAGAAATCATCCACATACAGGGCAGGGGCGACCAAGGGACCGACAGAGGCCACAAGTCCATCGATAGCAATGAGGAAAAGAAGGACACAAGACAGAACCCTGTGGGATGCCCGTCTCCTGGGTCCGTGGAGAACTAAAAGCAGTACCAACTCTAACTCTGAATGACCGATGGATCAGGAACTGGCGGATAAAAATCGGGAGTGGACCCCGAAGACTCCACTGATGAAGGGTTAGTAAGATGTGATGGCGCCAGGCCGTGTCATAGGCCTTGCGAAGGTCAAAAAACACAGCAACCAAATGGCGGCGCTGGGAAAAAGCCTGCCGAACTGCGGATTCCAAGCGAAGTAAATGATCGATTGGAGACCGTCCCTCTCGAAAGCCACACTGGTAAGGGGACAATAGATCCAGAGATTCGAGGACCCAATTGAGCCGACAGGCTACCATCCGTTCAAGTAACTTACAAACAACATTGGTCAAACTAATTGGCCGATAGCTGTCAACGGATATGGGGTTCTTACCAGGCTTACGGACAGGAACCACAATGCTATCCCTCCACTGAGAAGGGAAGTCACCCTGGAGCCAGATACGGTTAAACACCCGAAGAAGATGTTGCCGTTGTGGAGCACTGAGATGTTGAAGCAGTTGGTTATGAATGGAATCTGGGCCAGGGGCCGTATCATGAGAAGAAGATAGAGCAGAAAGAAATTCCCATTCAGTACAAGGTTCGTTGTAAGATTCTGACTCACAAGGCGTGAAACATAAGGTGGAAGCTTCAGCCCGCTGTTTTTGGTGAAGGAAAGCAGCTGGATAGGCTGACGCGGATGCCACTGCAAAATGGGTCGCAAGATGTTCTGCAAGAACTAATGGGTCCGTACAAATGCCATCTGGGAGGTGAAGGCCTGGGAGGGTGGACTGCCGATGGCAACCATGGAGAGAGCGAAGTGTAGCCCATACCCGTGACAGAGGGACAGTAGAACCAAGGGAAGAAACGAATCGTTCCCAACATATCCGCTTGCTCTGTTTGATTAAAGAACGGGCTTTAGCGCGGAGGCGTTTATAGGTAGTAAGGCTGGCTATGGATGGGTGCCTCTTAAAGTGTTGCAAAGCTCGACGGCGATCACGGACGGCAATGGCAATGGCCGTACTCCACCATGGGACTTGCCGGCGACGAAATGGTCCAGATGAGCGCGGGACAGCAAGGCTAGCAGCGCGAACAATCACGTCAGACACGTCACGTAGGACGTCATCAATACAACCCGACAAAGAGGGAGAAAACACGACCTGTGCAGTGTATAGAGGCCAATCGGCGCGTTGGAAAGACCAACGAGGTAACCTGTCCATCGGGGAGCGGGAAGGGAGCGTGATAATCAACGGGAAATGGTCACTATCACAACGGTCGTCGTGTGGCGACCAGTGTAATGAAGGGAGGAGTGAGGGAGAAGAAAGAGGAAGATCAATGGCAGAAAAGGTACCATGACCGGCACTGAAATGAGTAGGGGAGCCATCATTAAGAAGGCACAGGTCGTGGTCTGCAATAAATTGGCCTATAAGAAGACCTCGTCTAGATGGAAAGGCACTGCCCCACAAGGGATGATGAGCATTAAAATCCCCAAGGAGGAGGAAGGGAGGAGGAAGTTGCTGTAGAAGGGCAGTTAAAGCAGCAGGTGTAAGAGTCCTGTCAGGAGGGAGATAAAGATTGCAAACTGTGACCGCAGAGTCTAAGTGGACCCTAACAGCAACCGCTTCCAATGTGGTTTGAAGAGGAATCCACGTGCTAGCAATGTCTGTACGGACCAACGTACAAACGCCACCCGAAGTCCGCAGGGGTCCGACCCGATTTCGACAGAAAACACGGAACCCACGGAGGGTCGGTGAGTGAGCATCAGTAAAATGAGATTCCTGGAGAACCACACAAGCTGCAGAGTAGGACGAAAGAAGGGATTTCAATTCCGGAAGGTGACGATAGTATCCATTACAATGCCATTGGAGAACCACAGACCGATGGTTTAAATGGGGGCTGAACACGCTAAATCCAGTCATACCGCCGGGTCCCCACCCAACACCGACAAGGAGGGGGCGACATCCATGCACGACAGGTCATAATCCGGTTGTGAAGTCGGGGAAGGGACCTCCGGTGACACCAGAGGCTCTTTGTCCCGGGACTTGTGTTTCTTCTTCTGTTCAGGCTGAGATCGAGGAGGGCTGTGTGGCATAAAGGAGCCATCTGCAGCAAGATCAGGGGCAGAAAGAGACCGGGCGACCTGGGGGCCGACAGACCGCGGCTCTCGCGGTCGTCGCGCGGCAGCAGACCTTTGGCCTGGAAGGTGCCGGGAAGGGGCATCCCGGAAGAGGCGCCCTTGACCGGCAGACGCCGAAGGAGTGGGACACTTCTCCGGCTGGGGAGGGGGAGCAGCGCCCAGAGAAGGTGTGGGAGCCGCAGGGGAGGGGGGGAGGAGAGGAGTCCGGGATGGGGGTAAGGAAGGGGGAGGAAGGGGTGTAGTGTAACCAAGGCGTAACTAGATGTGATGGACACAGGGTGAAGTCGTGTATATTTCTTAAGGGCCTCTGTGTAGGTTAAACGATCGAGGGACTTATACTCCTGTACCTTTTTTCCTTCTTATATACTGGGCAATCTGGTGAACGTGGAGAATGACTACCATGACAATTTACACACACAGGATGGGGAACACAGGGACTCCCATCATGGAGTGGACGTCCACAGTCACCACAGAGAGGGGCCTGTGAACAGCGGGAAGACATGTGTCCAAAACGCAAGCACTTAAAACACCTCATAGGAGGTGGGATGTACGGCTTCACATCACAGCGATAGACCATAATCTTAACTTTCTCAGGGAGGGTATCCCCTTCAAAGGCCAGGATAAAGGTACCAGTATCAATACGATTGTCTTTAGGACCCTTCTGAACACGCCGAATAAAGTGAACACCCCGCCGTCCGAGATTGTCCCGAAGTTCCTCATCAGTTTGAAGGATGAGGTCCCTGTGAAAAATCACACCTTGTACCATATTTAGAGACTGGTGGGGGTTAATGGACACAGGAATTGTGCCAAGATGGGTACAGGCACGAAGGGCCGCAGATTGGGCAGCTGAAGCAGTTTTTATCAGCAACGAACCCGACCGCATCTTGTTCAGGGAGTTCACTTCGCCAAACTTGTCTTCAACGTGTTCGACAAAGAATAAAGGTTTGGTATTGGTGAAAGTATCTCCATCAGTCCTGGTGCAAACTAGATAACGGGGGAAAGGTTTTGCCCCTAGCCGACGGGCCTAACCCTCTTCCCAGGGGGTAGCCATGGAAGGGAAGGCCGAATGGGCAAGAGATGCAGCACTTGAGGAATCAGTTCCACGCAGAGAGACGGCCGCAGAAGAACGGCCAGAATTCTGGACCCGTATGCGTTTCATTTGCATAGCGTCCGCCCTGATACCACCCACTCCGATCAGGGGCTCTCCTCACGGGCACCACCCAGCCACAGCAAGGGCCGTCTGGCACGGCGGCCATTGCCGGGAGTTCCGATGCTCCAGGATGACGAGCAACCACTCCAAGCCATGCATGAGGAGGTCACAGCTCAGGTATCAGAAGTGGGATCCCTGTGTGTTCAGGGGGCTCAACCAAAAGGGTACATAGCGACCCCACCACACGGGCTGGCTACCGTGCTGGCTATGCACCCTAGTATCAGACAACGACGTGAAAGAAAAGGTGGAATTTACTAGGAGCGCGCACGTCGGAGACACTAGGTAAGGTGCTCTTCCCCAAATGGCTCTCACTACGGAGGAGAAATTTTGTAATGGAGGTCAAACCCCAGAGGGGGACCAAGGAATGCCAAAAGGAGGAGATGATTATGCAACAAAGCTGAACTGGAAGACCAACAGAACCAGCAGGATAGCGGGGGCCAACATAAGCAAGGACACCAAGAGAGCGAGAGGAGAGGGCGAGGGGAAAGGAGCAAGGAGGGGAAAGAAGGGGAAGGGAATAGAAATGCAGCCCTGGAGAGAAAGAAGGCTGCAATGGCTCGGGGCCCCGTGCTCGCCACGCACGTATCCACAAAAGATATGTGGACCCCCTGGGGGGTATACTTGTATCATCGGCAAAAAGTACCAGCTTCGCATCTTTGTGAATATAGAATGGCAAGTCATTAATATATATTAAGAACAGCAGAGGACCCAAGACCGAACCTTGAGGCACCCCATTCTTGATTGTTCCCCAGTTTGAGAAATTACCAGATTTTTGCATATTATGTGAACTGCTTATTTCCACTTTCTGCACTCTTCCAGTTAGGTATGATTTAAACCATCCCGGCCCGGCTGGGAGTCTGACGGTGGTGTATTGGGAAGGAGACACTGCTTATTTTTATTTATCTGGTCTCTAGCTACCTAGATAGTTCCACGAAACCCTTCAATAAAATAATGGAAAGTGAGTAACAAGGCTAGGAAACAAACATCACCAAACTTGCATATAGCAACTGCGCAGGCTTCGGAGGTCAGAGTCAGTCGAGATGAAAGATTTTTTGATATCGTCTCGAGTCATTTTTGTAACAAGTGTCACTGAATGAAATCGACGTTTTAGCTGTACCTGCAGCTACTGTGAGTAGACCAAGGAGGAGGCCACTGCAACTGCAGCCCAAACGTCACTTTATAGTGCAACAATAATGTCACGTTGTAACCACACTCGAGACGAAATGCGAAAGCACGGTCGTCAGTGTAATGTAACACTTAGCACTGAAGGCACATTTATTACTAACACCATCGTACAGCCAGAGCTAAACTAACCGCCAGCACCGTGAGTGCAGCTACTTAACCCAACATCTGATGTTCCAGACACTCCAAGCATACAATATTTCTAGAAGCTTCCATGAAGGACAAGTACTAAATGACATAATACTGGGTATTGAACTAGCAACTCGCAGCACGCCAGCAAGTGTCGGTAAACACAGAGACACACCAAATGATGCAGGAAGCTTATGGTGATGAGTGCTTAAAGATGAGTGCTTAAGCTGTGCTCGGCGTTACGAATGGTTCACACAATTTAATAATGGCCGGACGGAAGTTGAAGGTGACACTCGGTCAGGATGCTCTTCGACGTCGACCGACGACACTCATGTCAGAAACGTCAACGAAACTGTGCGTGGCAATCTATGAGACTGTCCGAGGGATTGCAGAAGAATATAACGTATCAGTTGGATGATGTCATGAAATACTGACACAGCATATGGGAATGCGCCGAGTTGCCGCCAAGTTCGTCCCACGGCTCGTGGGTCAAAATCAGAAAGACCTTCGCTTCGCAATGTGAAGAGCTTTTGGATTGCGCAACTGAGAACGATATGTTCCTCAAGAGAATAACTCGTGACGAGACATGAGTGTACATTTATGCTGTTGAGATCAAGGTTCAGTCTTCACAATCGGCCAAGAAAGGTTTTTCAAGACCAAAAATGTTCGTCAGGTCAGGTCAAATGTCAAAGCCATGCTAATAGTTTTCTTTGGCTTTGAAGGTATCAGTTGTGGAGGAGAGTATTTCAAAGGAGACCATGCACAGTGAGTAAAGGCGCACGTAGAAAAATTTTGTGGACAAAGTTCGGGAATTTTGTGAACACACCTCGTACATGTGAGTGACGTACACTTAACACACGAGTCTCACATTCGCGAAGGAAAGATTTCACTCTAACGAATAAAAATCCTTATAATTAGGTGGCTATAGCTACTCCAAAGATCTGGCTGCCAGCCATGTCATACGGCTTTACTTTTTATAAATAAAATGCTGTGGCAATCGACAGCCCAGTTTCTCCGGATGCGGGGAATTTCCATCGTGAAAGGAGAGAGAGGTACGTTTGCAGCTGGACACCTGCACGGGAAGCAGTAAGTCACGGGCAGCGTCGGCGCTACGGAAGTTGCGCAACAGAACGAGTACACCGGCGGCGGCGCTCGCTGCGCCAAGACACCTGCGCCTCGCCTTCTCCGCCATTCGCACGCCCACAGTTCCGCCACGCCCCGGCTCTACTCCGAGACTGGCCCACGTGGACGGCGTAAACAGCACGGCTCGGTCTGTGTTAGTCGAGCGGCAGCCGCTTCCAGTGCGACGTCAGACACGTACTTGTGGACATTAATATGGTGTGTCCACCCTTCGGTTAAGTACGCTAGGGGACATTTCCAATGAGGTGTGTCAGTATCTGTGGATGAATGACAGCCCCATCTTCATCAAGAGCCGAAATTAGAAGTAATGATGTTGGACGCCGGAGTCTGGAGCAAAACTGATGTTAGAACTGATCCGAAAGAAGATGCAGGCCAGTCCACTTCAGGAAGCATACTGTCCACAGACCATCGCCTCACAGGCGCTACTTAATGACAAGGTGCATAATCATGCTGATACAAAGTCATAGTCTCAGAAATGTGTTCGCACCTCCTCTTAAGCGCAAGCAGCGGACAACACCTAACCACAAAAAACACCACGTACTCCTCCACACTTCACTTTTGCCCTCCCGGCACTAAACACAATGGGTAACGTACTCCCGGCATTTGGCCAAACCGAACTCTTGCTACAGAGTACAGCGTCAGTCATCGCTCCAAATCACTCAACTCCAGCCATCCATTGTCCAGTGGCGTCGTTCTTTACACACCTCAAGCGCCGCATAGCACTGAATAAAGAAATGTGTGGCCTATGAGGAGTTGCTCCTGATGCACAATCGCTGTTCTACCTGGACTGCTTGGTAGCACTTTGATGAAGACCAGTGATTCCTTTCACTTGGTTTCGCTATGGTTCTTCTTCGCGTTTACACTTCGACAGATTAGTTACTCAGGTGACATCCATGACAGGAACATTCTGCTGTAACAGCTTTCTGCTGACAACCCAATACTCCCCGGCTCCACCCACGCAGGCGGGTCCGCCTCTCTTGACATCTAGTGATGAATTTCGTATTACGTAAAGGTGTCCGGTAACTTTTGATCAGATAGTGTACTGTTGGATAACTCTACGAAATTTGCTCAAAAAATAACGGTAATTTGTTTTTTGATAATGAATTTCTTTGTTCGTCGACATCAGTGTTTGACACTTCAAAATTCTCATTAGACAAACTTACACCACCGATTTTTCAATCCCTGAAATACTTCTGAACGACACACACCAAAAAAAGTTTTGCGTCATCCCATTTCCAGGGACTCTTGAAGATAGACGTTCACTGTGGATATTTTATCACAGACACAGCTCCTTTGACTGTTCAGAGATGTCACTAAACCCGCCCAAAGGTGTAAACAACCATGCATGAGCAGAGCCTATTACACGGAGGGAGTCCGACAGCCGATCAGTCCCAGACATTCCACCAGGAAGGAGGTAAACGGCTCGCGTTGTCTGTAGTTCAGCCATGCCTAGACGGTCAATACCGCGGTTCGATCGCGACCGCATTGTTACTTTGTGCCAGGAAGGGCTCTCAACAAGGTAAGTTTCCCGGCGTCTCGGAGTGAACCAAAGCTATGTTGTTCGTAAATGGAGGAGATACAGAGACAGGAACTGTCTATGACATGCCAAGCTCAGGCCGCCCAAGGACTACTACTGCAGCGGATGACCACTACGTAAGTATTATGGTTCGGAGGAACCTTAACAGCAACGCCACCATTTTGAATAATACTTCTTGTACAGCCAGATGACGTCGTGTCATGACTCAAACCGTGCGCAATAGGCTGCATGTTGCGCAACTTCACTCCCGACGTCCGTGGCGACGTCGGTCTTTGCAACCACAATACCATGCAGCGCGGTACAGATGGGACCAACAACATGACGAATGGACCGCTCAGGATTGGCATCACGTTCTCTTCACCGATGAGTGTCGCATATGCCTTCAACTAGACAATCGTCGGAGACGTGTTTGGAGGCAACTCTGTTAGGCTGAACGCCTTAGACACACTGTCCAGCGAGTGTAGCGAGGTGGAGGTTCCCTGCTGTTTTGGGGTGGCATTATGTGGAGCCTAAGTACGCGGCTGATGGTCGTGGAAGGCGCTGTAACGGCTGTACGATACGTGAATGCCGTCCTCCGACCGATAGTGCAATCTTATCAGCAGCATATTGGCGAGGGATTCGTCTTCATGGAAGACAATTCGCTCCCCCGTCGTGCACATCTTGTGAAGACTTCCTTCAGGGTAATGACATCGCTCGGCCAGAGTGGCCAGCATGGTTCAAATGGCTCTGAGCAATATGGGACTTAACTGCTGAGGTCAGCAGTCCCCGAGAACTTAGAACTACTTAAACCTAACTAACCTAAGGACATCACACACATCCATGCCCGAGGTAGGATTCGAACCCGCGACCGTAGCGGGCGCGCGGTTCCAGACTGTAGCGCCTAGAACCGCTCGGCCACTCCGGCCAGTGGCCAGCATGTTCTCCAGACATGAAACCTATCGAACATTCCTAGGATAAATTGAAAAGGGTTGTTTATGGACGGACGGACGGAGTGGCCGAGCAGTTCTAGGCGCTAGTCTCCAGCCGCGCGACCGCTACGGCCGCAGGTTCGAATCCTGCCTCGGGCATGGATGTGTGTGATGTCCTTAGGGTAGTTAGGCTGAAGTAGTTCGACGTTTTAGGGGTATGATGACCTCAGCAGTTAAGTCCCATAGCACTCAGAGCCATATGAACCATTTTTGTTAATGGACGACGTTACCCACCAACCACTCTGAGGGATCTACCCTGAATTGCCGTTGAGGAGACAATCTGGACCAACAGTACCTTGATGAACTTGTGGACAGTATGCCACGACAGACACAGGCATGCATGAATGCAAGATGACGTGCTACTGGGCATTAGAGGTACCACAGTGTACAGCGATCTGGACCACCACCTCTGAAAGTCTCGCTGAATGGTGGTACAACATGCAATGTGTGGTTTTCATGAGCAATAAAAAGGGCGGAAATGATGCTTATGTTCATCTCTATTCCTATTTTCTGTACAGGTTCCGGAACTCTCAGAACCGAGGTGATGCAAAACTTTTCGATGTGTGTTTTTCTAATGGCCTCTTAGCTCCCTCAGCGATACGTGTTCAGTGTTACCAATCCTTTTAATACTATAGTATTTTAAGGTTCCTGTTTCCTATAGAAACTAAAGTTACACAGGGCCTTGTTTGGCGAATATGGGTGAATATCATATCCAATTTTTGTCTTTAATATGCGTTGGCAGGTCGGGCTATGTAATTGTTGCTTTATCGTAGAGGTTGCTTCTTTGTTGTCGCTTGCATGCCTTTCACTACTCGCAGCCTCACTGCTTCGTTTACTTGTGGCTTCTTTCGTAGCCCATGAAGCCATTTAGGTCACTCGGCGGCGAGTATGCCTACGCAAACGAAGTGACGTACGTCCAACCTCCCTCTTCGAGTTTCATAGCTCACCACACAAGATATTCTTTCCGCAGGTAATGACTCTGCACACGGACCTCATGCTCAGTTCCCCTACACTTGTTTTCTAGCATGCGTGCCAAGTACGGGCCTCGGAAACAAATAGAAGCAGGTAATTTTATTGATTAAGATGTGGATATTAGGTTTCGGAGATGATGGGATAATACTAATACATATACTACTACATATACTATAATACTAATGCATATCACGAAAGAAAGGCACCATCTCAAACAAAGTATCTGCTGATCCAATGCGTTTATCGATCTTTTTTTACGTCGCAGTACTATCCACATATTCAAATTTATTCATAGATCTTAGTGTAACAACCCCGTTGTTGATGCACCTAGCTTCACGATTTTTAGGACCAACTACACGAGACATTACTTTGTTACTGAGCGAGACCAATGAACATCCCTCGCAAGGTGATACTACAGTATCCTTGTCCCACTTAATATCTGCAGCTATAGCCACATGGATGAACATCACCGCATTTCCTACTTCGATATGAGTCTTCTTGAACCTTCAGACCTTTTACAAATTAGTAAGTCTCCAGGCGGATCCGTATCTTGAGGCGAACATTTTCCAAATTTGTCAACCCCGAATATCACGATTCACCTCTCCCTGTTGCTGTTACAGTTGAGATACAGAGATGGCGAATGAAACAAGTGGAATGACAATTTCATGTGTTTACGCGCCCCCTACTAATTCAAGACGAGAGGCTCCCCTCAACTGTATCGCTCATTTCCGCTGGCTATTGCATCACGTACGGGATTTTTATTCAAATAATGTGATACAGGACTCCACTACCACCTGGATTAAAGGCTCGAGCTATCGAGTCTTGTTGATAGAATTTGTACGCCTTCTCAACTTGCGACCGTGTACGTCTTCCGGCGCTCTTACGGCGTCTATTTCTTCCAACTGTTCGTCCTTATGCTCTCCAGCATCTAAGACGTTACCCAGTGAGAAATTGTCGATGTGGTGTCACAGCCAGACACCACACGTCCTAGGTGGTAGCTTAAATCGGCCGCGGTCCTGTAGTACATGTCGGACCCGCGTGTCGCCACTGTGTGATCGCAAACCTAGCGCCACCACAAGGCAGGTCTCGAGAGACTGACTCGAACTCAGCCAGTTGTACGGACGACAGAGCTAGCGACTAGACGTACGAAGCCTTTCTCTCTCATTAGCCGAGAGACAGAATAGCCTTACAGTGATTGTAATTAAAGTCTCCTTTGTGCGATGTACCACAATGAGTTATTAAAGATAAGTATTATACCAGCTACGTACTTTTCTTCATAGCATTAATTACGTATCCTGTTCCAGTACTTCACGCCCGTCTGCGTTAGTCTAGCGTGCATTAAGCCACCTCTATTTACAAGGTGTTGGCCCAGCTGCCGACACATCAGTCGAAGATCTGAGCTCCAGTGTCCCACTTACAACCGCAATGAAAGAGATGGAAAAAGTTGCTTGGACATGTTGCGGTACAGCACACATGTTGTGTACAGCACACAGAGGCTCTTAAGGTCACGGAGAATCAGAGCAAATGACACTATTAAAAAGTCTGTGTTGCCGGATATACCGGATGGCCTGACAGAGGGTGAAGAGCTCTGCTGTAAAAATTGAGAGCTGTTCTGGAACACGATACCGAAAATGGCCGATGCCAATGACGAAGGCACACGCGACACCACGGCGAGTCCGAGAGCCATCAGAGTACACAAATTATCATCGCGATGTTACGTGCGAAGGTCGTGAAACTTACGACGATAGAGCGAGGCTGGAGTAGCGTCCTTAGGAAGCGAAGAACACGGACTACCGGAACAAGCCAAGGCGGTAAGGAGTTCACATCCATAACAGGTGGCGTGAAGCTTGACTGCCGGAGCAGTAGTCGAAAGCGAACATCGATCGACTCGAGGCGCTGGCCGCGTCCCTGGCTCGCAGCAACTCCACGGGCAGAGCCGTCTGCCGGGATGCATACCCTCGCCGCAGACTCCCACGTCGTTCACCGGAGACGAATTTGCGGCAATTACAGGTAATGGTGCGGCCATTCTGTTACCTTGTGTAAATGTTGTCGGCCCTCGCAGCTCTGTTATGTACCTGCTGACTTTTTTAAAGCCACTTTTACGACCTACTCAGTTATCTTTATTTTAGTCTGTCTTTATAAACCTGCACTCACCTGTCCTGTAGTCGTGTTTTTAGAGTCATCGCAGTCCGCTACTGTAGCTTCACTCCCAAGCGCGTCTAATTTTTTTAACCTACCTACCAAAATACGGAATACCACGTTCCACGCTTCGGTCCTAAAAACGTCACTTTCGTATTCTTTCCTGATGACATTCTCGTTAGTAGTGCCCGCCGGAAGATCTGAATTTAGGGTCGTATTTTACTCGAGATGACCCCATTTTAACGCCATACATTAGAGCAGAATGTTCTCGCAAAAGTAATTGTTGTAGCTTCCCCTTGGTTTCAGCCTTTCACAATACAAACATAGAATGGCCATATTCGCTAACTTAAGAGGTGGAATCAGTCAATACTTTTCTCCTGTAACAAATGAAAAGCGAAGAATTGACGGTTATGGTCTTAAATACAGCCTTGTACGAAAGAGACTCGCGTGTAATAAACAGTTCAGACAAAGGAACAGAAGTTTTGGAAACGTGATATCACAGGAATATGGAGAACATTGATAACAAATGAGGTGTTGAGCCTAGTCGAGCAAAAATATTTTTTGCACAACTTTACTATAACACGGGATCGGTTGATAGAACACAATCTGCGGCATCAAAGGATAGTTAATTTGGAAATGTGTGAAATATAAACTATAGAGAGACGATAGCTTGAGTACATAGGGAGGCTGAAATGGATGAAAGGTGCAGTAGTTGCTTCGATATTAAGAGACTTGCATAAGATGGAGTAGCGTGAAGATCTGTATCAAGTTATTTATTTATTTATTTATTTATTGGAGATACACAACTGTTCTGCAACATGTTCACGATAGACACATCTGCCACAGTTGTAAAATACCTTATCGACCCGAGTCTTGCACGACGAAAGTCGCAGCACACTACCACTGCTTCGGGGTCCTAGCCCGGCCAACAGGTGCATCTGAAATGTATTTCGGCCTTTAGCTTGTGCTGTTATTTATGTTAGCTTTCCATGTCATGTCTATCACACTTTTTCTGTCATTATTCATGCTGTTTTTTCTTATTTTTTGTTAAGGCGAACATCTCTCGTAATGAATCGTCATTACTTTCTGTTACCTACAGTGTTTCTGCATTTTTTGACATTCGTACGTGATTTTACCTTAGCTGTTCTCCACTCGGTGTTACGCCCCCCCCCCCTTCGCGGTGTTTACCACGAATACGGTCCGCAGCGTTACTGCTCACAAGGGAACCTCCCCATCGCACCCCCCTCAGATTTAGTTATAAGTTGGCACAGTGGATAGGCCTTGGAAAACTGAACACAGATCAATCGAGAAAACAGGAAGAAGTTGTGTGGAACTATGAAAAAAATAAGTAAAATATACAAACTGAGTAGTTCATGCGCAAGATTGGCAACATCAAGGACACTGTGAGCTCAGGAGTGCCGTGGTCCCGTCGTAGCGTGAGCAGCTGCGGAACGAGAGGTCCTAGGTGCAAGTCTTCCCTCGAGTGAAAAGTTTAATTTTTTATTTTCAGACAATTATTATCTGTCCGTCCGTCCGACCGATGCGATCACTTTTTTGGGAGTGATTATCACGTCCACAAGAAAACTTAAATCGGGCAAGGTAGAAGAATCTTTTTAACCATTCGCCAAGTGTACAAGTTAGGTGGGTCGACAACATATTCCTGTCATGTGACGCACATGCAGTCACCAGTGTCGTACAGAATGTATCAGACGTGTTTTCCTGTGGAGGAACCGGTTGACCTATGACCTTGCGATCAAATGTTTTCGGTTCCCATTGGAGAGGCACGTCCTTTCGTCTACTAACCGTACGGTTTTGCTGTACGGTCGCAAAACAGACACTAAACTTATTACAGTGAACAGAGACGTCAATGAACGAACGGACGGATCATAACTTTGCGAAAATAAAGAAAGTAAAGAGGGAAAAGAGGGAAGACTTGAACCAAGGACCTCTCGTTCCGCAGCTGCTCACGCTAACCACGGGACCACAGCGCTCCTGAGCTCACAGTGTCTGTGATGTTGCCCGTCTTGCGCATGGACTACTCGGTTTATATATATATTAGTTCCACGCAACTTCTTGTTTTCTCGATTGATCTGTGTTCAGTTTTTCAAGGCCTATCCACTGTGCCAACTTATAGCTAAATCTGAGGGGGGTGCGATGGGGAGGTTCCCTTGTCAGTTCACTTGCCGCAGCCACATGAGTCACACAGGCGCGCTGTATCAGCGTTTTCAAGTATCGTCCTCTAATTTAGGCGTTTTCGCGTGGTTCGTCATATCAAGTTGTAAGCTGATTCGCGCTTTTTGCAGTGCAGGCAAGTTGTTTTGTTTAACTCTGGTTTAGCGCGTGACTTCCACGTAATGTCCAAGCGTGGCTTTATTGTTATAAAATGCATGCATTCCTAGTGAGAATTTTGGGAAGAGAGGAGTTTTCCAAGGCCGCGATTGAAAGTTAGGATGTTATTTGACGGTCCATCGGCGGTAAATGTTTTCCTATTAGTTGTTAGGGCATGGCATGAAGTCAAACTACTGCTGGGTAGGCGATGTTCCATCATTTTGTGTGTTTTTCACTTTCTTACGTCGATCTTTAATGTTTTTAAAATTTCTTAATAGCTTGATGAGGTAGGTTACAAGTGTTGTTTTACTTTAGATTTCAGAAACACTTGATGGGGCTCAGATCCCGAAACCGTGGATGTGTATAGTGACTTCTATCGTACAAGACTTCGGTCAGTAAAGTATTTTACAACTGTGGCGGATTTGTTTAATACGTATGCTTCTGCGTGCCTCCGCAAAAGGAAAAGCAGATGAGCGCATCAAATGCATCTAATATGAAGAACTTTTTTGCGGGTGTCCGGATACTTTTGATCATATAGTGTATATGAAGAGGATTTTGAAAACCTCATCAACCAGTCAGATAGCGTATTATAAAAAGTGTCGTCATCCTTTTCATGCACCTCTTGCAGATGGAGGCGCAAATGCACTGAAAATATTATTTTCGTAGCTTTCAGTCAATGAAATATAAAAGAATATTTATATTATTGACTCTGTACTGTTACACTACGTCAACAGAGACGACGATACAGTATCGTTTTGCATTTTATTGCCAGAGTTGATAGAAATAGTTAGAACACACACGCGGTCGTTTATGTACGATAGCCTGATGGCGCATTTCTATTGTTATTTATGCTACTCGAGTTAACAGTGGATTATACGCAACTTCGGTCTAGTCCTGCGTTTAACTGGACGTCATCCTGGAATGCCGTCGAGAATGACGCAGGCTACTGCAGCACACTTCCAGAGCTGATGAAGTGGACGTGATTCACTTAGAACCTACACTGGGACGAGAATTTAAAAACTGCAGAAGTTTATTTTACGTAATACGGCTACATAACGTCTGTTGCGCACAGGAGGCTATTATTTAATATCCTGTACATGTAAAGTTATTGGTTCAAATCGCTCTGAGCACTATGGGACTTAATTTCTGATTTCATTAGTCCCCTAGAACTTAGAACTAGTTAAACCTACCTAACCTAAGGACATCACACACATCCATGCCCGAGGCAGGATTCGAACCTGCGGCCGTAGCGGTCTCGCGGTTCCAGACTGCAGCGCCTAGAATCGCACGGCCACTTCGGCCGGCATGTAAAGTTATTGCCCAATAAAAAAAAATGGTATGCCTATGAGATACTGTTGATTTCGGCATAGTGTGACTACTATGTGTTGATGGCCAAAAATTTTATACATTACTGGGAATGGTTGCCTGTATAATTTAAATATACTGGCTAAGCTGACCACATCGCGGTCGCTAAGAAAACTGCTCGAAATACCATCGTGCTTGTTCCACTATTTCGTCAGTGTCTGCACTATTGTTCTTTGAGTCTCCTATTCGATTAACTTATTCGATTTCAGAAGTTTATTCTTACAGAAATTTTTTAAAAAGATCTCTTTAAGCTATAAAGTAACCTTCTGTAGTTAACAAACTGCCTATTGGCTTCTGTCTCGGGTTCTTCGGCCGACGTTCATCTAATGATTTTTCTGACGTTTCGCCAGCACGAGTGGCTTCACCCTCCATTGCCGGTGGTGAACTGGAGGCGAGCTCGCGGCCGCAGACTATATGTACCTGGCGCGCCAACGTCCGAGGGCTTCTCCGCGGTCATTTCCGGTGCGGTTCTCCTCTTGCTACCTGCGACGGTCGTTCGCTGCAGTACGGGAAGCCAGGATCCGTTTACCTTAAGGCTTTCCTCTTTCTTGTTGAAACTGTTCGCGTGTTTTTGGATTTCTACAGCTTCTCTGAACAAGCGCGTGTGATAGTGCTTCTCTACAGCCAGAACTTCCGTGTCGGCGAATTTTATTACGTGGTCGGTCTCATTCAGTGCGTGCTCTGCCACGGCCGATTTCTCCACCTGCCCCAACCTGCAATGTCGCTTATGCTCTTTGATCCTGGTGTTAATGGATCGTCCAGTCATTCCGACATAAACTTTTCCGCATGTGCAAGGTATACGGTATATTCCCGACATTGCAAGTGGGTCTCTTTTCTCCTTCGCCGATCTAAGACACTCTTTGATCTTCCTTGTCGGTTTGAAAATCGTCTTTACGCCGTGTTTGCGCAATATACGGCCGATTCTGTCCGTCACTCTGGGAATGTATGGCAGAAAGGCCGTACCCGACATTTCTTTTTCTGGTTCCTTACTTCGCCGAGTGTTTAGCTCTGTTACACTTCTAATGTAATTTGTGGAGTACCCATTGCTCCTCAGAACAGTTTCCAGGTGTTGCATTTCTCGTTTGAGGTGTTGAGGCTCACATATTCGTCCTGCTCTCGTTACGAGCGTACTAATCATGCCTCTTTTCTGGCTCGGGTGGTGGTTTGACAGTTTGTGCAGGTATCGGTCCGTGTGTGTCGGTTTTCGATACACGCTGTGTCCCAGGTTTTCGCCGTCCCTTGTGACCAGCACATCTAGAAATGGCAGTTTCCTGTCCTTTTCTACCTCCATGGTAAATGTTATGTTGGCATGGAGGCTGTTCAAGTGTCTCAGGAATTCACCGAGCTGTTCTTCACCATGGCTCCACACCACGAAAGTATCATCGACGTACCTGTACCACACCTTAGGTTTGCAAGTCGCCGAGTCCAGTGCCTGTGCTTCGAATTGTTCCATGAAGAAGTTGGCCACCACTGGACTGAGAGGACTACCCATGGCGACGCCTTCCATCTGTTCGTAGAAATCGCCATTCCACGTGAAATAGCTGGTGGTGAGACATGCATGGAAGAGCTTTTTGATGTCTTGCGGGAACATGGAACCGATGTGCTCCAGAGCGTCGCTGAGTGGCACTTTCGTAAATAACGAAACAACATCAAAACTGACCAGGATGTCATTTGGCGCAAGTTTCAGTTTCTTCAGCTTCTCAATGAAATGTCCTGAGTCCTTAATGTATGTGTCGGTCTTTCCCACGTGTGGCTGGAGCAGAGAGGCCAAGTGTTTCGCCAGTTTATACGTTGGTGAGCCAGGAGCGCTAACGATCGGTCTCAGTGGAACGTTGTTCTTATGGATCTTGGGTAATCCATACAGCCGAGGTGGTAGGGCTTCTGTGTTGCGCAGGTTTCTCTGTATGTCCGCCGGCAGAGAAGACGCCTTGATTAATCGATTCGTATTCCGAGTGATACGCTGCGTCGGATCTGCGCTTAGTTTTCGGTACGTCGTCGGATCTAATAGGTCTCGGATCTTTTGCTCATAATCTTCGGTCTTCATTACGACGGTCGCATTCCCCTTATCGGCAGGCAGTACCAATATACTCTTGTCGGCGTTGAGATTCTTAATGGCTTGTACCTCTTCTTTCTTCAGGTTGCAAGCTGGTGGTTTTGCTCGGCGCAGTATCCTGGCTGTTTCAGTGCGTATTTCCTCTGCCCTTTCACAAGGAAGGGTCCGAATGGCTGCTTCGGTGTTGGCAATGATGTCCTCCATAGGTATAGTTCTCGGGATGATAGCGAAATTCCCTCCTTTTTGAAGGACTGACACTTCCTCTTCGGTTAATTGTCGTTCAGTGAGGTTGACCACTGTGTGTGACATGTCGGGAATCGCCTTGTCGGTCTGCTTCCGGCATCTTTCAAACTTTTTCTTTTGCCGCTCGGTGCAGCGCTCGAGTTCGTTCTGCATGCTCCTGTGAGTGATGCTGTCGATCTTGTCCCAGTCGTCTCGATGCATTCTGCTACTTAGTTGATAGAAAATGTCCAGAAGTTCCTGATCCGTTCTTGCCAAGTCTCTCCGTGTTGTATGTATTCGCTCACGAAGAAAAGAGGAGAACCGCACCGGAAATGACCGCGGAGAAGCCCTCGGACGTTGGCGCGCCAGGTACATATAGTCTGCGGCCGCGAGCTCGCCTCCAGTTCACCACCGGCAATGGAGGGTGAAGCTTTGACAATGCCAGCCACTCGTGCTGGCGAAACGTCAGAAAAATCATTAGATGAACGTCGGCCGAAGAACCCGAGACAGAAGCCAATAGGCAGTTTGTCAACAAGTGGCCACGAAAGCCTTAACAACTTCTGTAGTTAGTTATCAACAAGTCACAAGAATCATTCTTAATTTTCTGGTTTTTATATTTACCTGCCTTGACATCCAATAATGCCGGAAATTATTTTTATATTTCGACACAATCGAATATGAATGATTTTGTTTTGACCAAACTTTCAAACACGCTTTAACACGAATTTTGTATCCCTTCTTTATTTCACGATGCAAGGCACAGAAAATAAAAACTAGTTCTGAGGCATGGGTATGTATTCATTTGCAATGAATGTAGGTTTAAAAAAGTGCAACAATAAAATCGTCCGTTGTCCCACTTTTTTTTCACAGTACTCCTGAGCAGTGTCAATACGTAGTGGAACATCCTCTTGCTCCGATACACGCTTGAATATGTCGAGGCATAGCATCGATGAGATTATCAAGCCAGCGTTGGACCAAGTTGTCCTACTCTTTAACGACGATTCCACGTAATCGCGCGGAGTACGTAGTCCTTATCGAAGTCCAAAAACAGCTCTTTCAATCGATGCCAAACGCATTCGATCGGGTTAATGCCCGAGGAACAGGCAAGTAACTCCATTTTAGTGATCCTAACATGCTGAAGGGATGTGCTCACGAAAACAGCACAATGAGCACTATTTATCATCTATTAACATGAAACTGTCATCAAAATGTGGGCGATACGGTCCCACTATTGGTTGCAGAATCTCGTCCCTGTATCGTAGAGCAGTAAGATTCCCCTCAAAAACCACGAAAGATTCACAGTGGCCCCATGTAATGCCATCCAAGAACATCACTCAGTCACAACCTTGCTGCACATGTTAGCCATAGTGGTGGAGGCATTCGATATTTCTCCAGACTCGTGGGCTGCTATTACCAGAGTACAAGCAGGTGCGAGTTTTATGCGTTAACAGCACACGACGCCAATCCTGGGGCGTGTATACAGCATTATTCCATGTTTATCTGCAACTGAGTCCACGGAGTAGTCATGTACGACGTGGTGCTCACCATGTTCGTCGGGAAAGGAGATTCGCAACATCCAATCGCATCCTAAGAATTTGATGCGGTACATGTCCACTCACTCACTACTAGTGCGTTATTTTCTAATGAAATGCTGCAATCCCTTGGAGTTCGTTCTACCCGTAAGCTGCGCTCATGGTAAATGAGCGTGTCTTTACAAAAATAGTTACGGGTGACATTCCTGTCAGTACAGGAACGGTCGCAATAGCAACACATGTGCATGATATATCGGAGTGATGCGAAGCTTTTGTTGGTGGGTATAGAAGCTACACAAAAGCGAATATGAAGAATTTGAAGCACTTGAGCGATTGGCAAGCATATTGCCAGTACTGCACACAGTCGACAGTTTCTCAGGCAGTATCTGATCTGCTCGGTATTACACGGTCTCTGAGCCTAAAAATACAACAGGCCCTTTGCCTCATCTGTGCTGTTCATTACAGAAATCTTTCCCGCGCAACATGGCCGACTTGTGACTGTGGCGAAGGACCGCTTCGAAGGCGCGCAAAGCCGCCACTGTGTTAGCGACGGACGAAGATACACAGGACAGGAAGCGGCCGCTTCCAACTCGCCACTGCGGCTGGCTTAAAACACCGCGTGCGATCGCCGCAGCTCTAAGCCGAGAGTTCACTGACAAGCCGTCTTGTTTCTTGTGCGCGTGCCTCAGTGGCCTGAAGTCAGTGGCCATTCATCGTGATGGACAATCTGATAGCTGTTCCCATTTTCTGAGTTTCAAGACGTTCTTGCATAAATTGGAATTCTTTTAATACTTGCTCGTGCCAGCCTTCTTCACGATACGCTGCTGGACCCAATTTACATATGCGCTTCGTCGTTACAATGGGGTGCGTCACCTGTGGTTGGAAGCCGACAGTCTTGTTGGGAAGCTGCATGTTACTGGCGATTATACGTGCGCTACGATTAATGAATGGTTCGCAGTACGCTGCTATTAAAGAACACTGTGCTATTCTTAACGCACATAACTAACGTTTCTTTAGTAAAATAGGATTATGAGTGTCCTGAAATATTATGAACATTATCATCCTCAAGCATGATTGTTATTTTTCAATCGGAAAATTCTAAATAGCTTTAACCACAGGAAAAGAACTACATGGAACCACTTTGTAATGGAGATAAAACTAAACCTGCATTCTCAGTTCAGTATAGCGTCTCGTCTCCAATGGCGAACTAGACAACGCGGTATCTGTATACAGTTAAGTGCGTCGAAATGCCTTAAAGAATGGTATCAAGATTCCACCGAGCGCTCATGTCGCTTTTAGGGAATAAGAGCTGGCATTGAATACGTTATGAACAGGTTTGCCGAACGTGAAACACACTTTTACAAAATTCAGTCGCTGAAGTGAGGCACAATGTAGTGAAGTCTCGAATGCTTACCGGCTGTCAGCACTTGCTCTACTGCGAGGAAATTCGAAAGAACTTAAAGCTGCCTTTGGAGGTAACTGGGACTGTCTACATAGTTTTGCACTGTGTAATTGCATCCAGAACCTCTGCCATTGTTGCGGTTTCCTGTGACGGTCGGAAAATCCACGGCTGATCGGAAACAACACGCTAACGTCACGAGTCGCGAAGTCGATTGGCCGAAAGTCCACGACACCCGCGACATGACCAATCTGGCCTCCTACAGGCCACCTACGAGAAACAGTACAAACCTCCAGCACCGTTCTACGTGAAGAAGTGCGTAAGGAAACAGCTAGGATTGACTCTCGACCAATGGCATCGAATTCTCTTCACTGATGAAGTGCAGGATTTGTCCGACGTTTGAAGATCGTAGCAGAAGAATGGGAACGATCAGGTTTCAACCCAAGTCTCAGGCATGTAATAACAACCGTGTATTTCAAATCTTCTAAATAACAAAACGGCTCTGAGCACTATGGGACTTAACATCTATGGTCATCAGTCCCCTAGAACTTAGAACTACTTAAACCTAACTAACCTAAGGACAGCACACAACACCCAGCCATCACGAGGCAGAGAAAATCTCTGACCCCGCCGGGAATCGAACCCGGGAACCCGGGCGTGGGAAGCGAGAACGCTACCGCACGACCACGAGATGCGGGCTTCTAAATAACAGTTTGTATCTTCGATGAGCAGTTTCAGCCACTATAGGTCATCTTCAGATTTAAAAATTCGTCGCAGCAAATGGTGTGTATCGTCAACAGTTGACTTCTTGTGGGTTTTCAGATTTGAAGATGGTCTACACTGGCTGAAATCGCTCATCGAAAATAAATTCCTGATCCACACTTATTCAGAAGATTTGAATAAACAGATCACTATGTTAAATTTTTGGACAGTTTATTTCACTGATACACACTTTAGAACAGACTACCTTAAACACTATTTTTAATTCACAGTGAAGTTTTTCTCTCACATGCGTTCGCAGATACGAAGGTGGTGTAGATCTTTTGAACATTTATTACTAGAGGGTCTCCTCAGATTCAAATTTTCAGCGGATTATCTGTGTCCAGAATTTTACTTCCGCGAGTTTTTTGGTACCATGCGGCATAGAAGGAAATTTATTAGAAGATAATTCCATTTTCCACTTTATCTGCATTACGATCACAATCTTTCACTTCACACGATCAGCTGATTTTTGGCCATGTGTCATTTTGAACTGTTTACTCGTAGCATGTAAGCCAGTGTATGCTGTATAGTTGTATGAAAGATGTGAATGTTATGAATAACAGCTGATCCAGTGAAGTAAATGACAGTGTAACACAATTAAGGTGGAACATGGCGTTATCTTCTGTACTTATGTGCTTAAGAATGGCCATAATTCGTTTTTACACAATTCATATTGACATCCAAGTTGCTGCAGAAGAGTAGAGGCGGGAAGATTTTATGTCGTGGGTTGTCAGCTGTTTCAGTGTCAGGCATTTTTCTCGTATTCATTGTCATCCGCCTATTTTCAACACGGTAATTCTCTGGACAGAAAGGTCTGATTCTCGTAATAATCGTACGACCCACGCCACAAATTGGTATTGGTTGTGAATACAGTGTTCAGTGACATTTCTCTGGCGTATTTCGTGGAAATACGAAACGAGCTGCTCCTCTGAACTGTTTCGATGTGCTCCGTCAATCCTGCCCTGTAACAATCTCATGCCGCGCAGTGACACTCCAGTAGATGACGGACCTGTAGGAAAGCTCTTTAGTAGATTTCTTCCACCTTCTTAATCTTCTGCCAATAAAACGCTGTGTTTGGTTTATCCTCCCTACACCATTTTCTGTTGTTTGACATCTGATGGACACCTAGCTTCACGCTGGCTAAAATAAATGTACTTCTGTCTTATCCGTGCAATATTTCAACTTTCACGATAAAGATACCACGCACTGACGCTGAATAGAAACAAAAACAGGCGGCTCTAAGCAAACCAGTCTTCCTTCCTCTTTGGTTCGCTTTGACTGGTTCCGTGCAGATATGAAGTGCGTGCCAGCAGCTTTCCCGTCTCATCTGAGTCAGAGCACTGTTGCAGAAACAACGGAACAAACGTGCCAAATTTAAACAGACGCAGAATCCCCAAGATTCGCGATCTTTTACAGAAGCCCGATATTTAGCGCGGACTTCAATGCGAGATGCTTATAACAGTTCCCACAAAGAAACTTTGTCTCAAAACCTGGCAGACAATCCAAAGAGATTCTGGTCTTATGTGAAGTATGTTAGCGGTAAGAAACAATCAATGCCTTCCCTGCGCGATAGCAATGGAGATACTATCGAAGACAGTGCTGCCAAAGCAGAGTTACTAAACACAGCCTTCCGAAATGCCTTCACAAAAGAAGTAACTGTTCCAGAATTCGAATCTTGGACAGCTGCCAACATAAGTAACGTAGAAGTAAAGATCCTCGGAGTAGTGAAGCAACTTAAATCACTTAATAAAAGCAAGTCTTCTGGTCCAGACTGTATACCAATTAGGTTCCTTTCGGAGTATGTTGATGCATTAGTTCCATAATTATCATATACAACCGTTCGCTCCACGAAAGATCCGTACCCAAAGACTGGAAAGTTGCACAGATCACACCAATATCCAAGAAAGGTAGTAGGAATAATCCACTAAATTACAGGCCAATATCGTTAACGTCGATATGCAGCATGACTTTGGAACATATATTGTGTTCGAACATTATGAATTACCTCTAAGAAAACCGTCTATTGACACACAGTCAACATGGGTTTGGAAAACATCGGGCCGGCCGAAGTGGCCGTGCGGTTAAAGGCGCTGCAGTCTGGAACCGCAAGACCGCTACGGTCGCAGGTTCGAATCCTGCCTCGGGCATGGATGTTTGTGATGTCCTTAGGTTAGTTAGGTTTAACTAGTTCTAAGTTCTAGGGGACTAATGACCTCAGCAGTTGAGTCCCATAGTGCTCAGAGCCATTTTTGAAAACATCGTTCTTGTTAAACACAGCTCTTTATTCGCATGAGGTGTTGAGTGCTATTGACAAGGAATTTCAAATGGATTCCGTATTTCTGGATTTCCGAAAGGCTTTTGACACTGTACCACACAAGCGGCTTGTACTGAAACTGCGTGCTTATGGAATATCGTCTCAGTTACGTGACTAGATCTGTGACTTCCGGTCAGAGAAGCCACAGTTCATAGTAATTGACGGAGAGTCATCGAGTAAAACAGAATTAGTGTTATAGGGTCTTTGCTGTTCCTCATCTATATAAACGATTTGGGAGACAATCTGAGCAGCCGTCTTCGGTTATTTGCAGCTGACTGTCGTTAATCGACAAATAAAGTCATCGGAAGATCAAAACAAACTGCAAAATGATTTAGAAAAAATATCTGAATGGTGTGAAAAGTGGCAGTTGACCCTAAATAACGGAAAGTGTGTGGTCATCCATGTGAGTGCTAAAAGGAACTCAAACTTCGGTTGCACGGTACATCAGTCAAACCTAAAGGCCGTAAATTCAACTAAATACCTAGGAATGACAAAGAAAAACTTAAACTGGAAGGAACACACAGAAAATGTGGGGAAGGCTAACCAAGGACTGCGTTTTATTGGCACGACACTTAGAAAATCTACTAAAGAGACTGCCTACACTACGCTTGTCCGTCCTCTTTTAGAATACTGCTGCGCGGTGTGAGATTACCAAATGACGGAATACATCGAAAAAAGCTCACAGAAGGGCAGCACGATTTGTATTATCGCGAAATATGGGAGAGAGTGTCACTGAAATGATACAGGATTTGGGCTGGACATCATTAAAAGAAAGGCGTTTTTCGTTGCGATGGAATCTTCTCACGAAATTCCAATCACCAACTTTCTCCTCCGAATGCGAAAATATTTTGTTGACACCGACCTACATAGGGGGAAACGATCACCGCGATAAAATAAGGGAAATCAGAGCTCATACGGAAAGATACAGGTGTTCATTCTTTCCCCGCGCTCTACGAGGTTGGAATAATAGAGCATTGTGATGGTGGTTCGACGAAGCCTCTGCCAGACCAATGTGATTCGCAGAGTGCCCATGTAGATGGAAATGTAAATGTAGATGGTGAAAACTAATCGTTAAGTAATGTGAAAGGTCAAAGCGGTCGTAAGGGTGCAATTTCGTTTCCTGAAGGCAGTGTACAAGGGGATACTGCAACGCTAAAAGCAGCCATAAATCCTCTTTGTGGGACCGAAGGCCGCGAACGTTCCATTGGAGGAGAGCCATGAAGAGATTTAGGAGTGTCACCTCGGCGGCTGCCGAGTGACAGCCGGCGTGGATCATGCTCCGTGGGCTCCACAAAAGAATCAGCTTGTTTGTGCGCACTGGCGATACGAAGGGCGGCGGGCTATGGTACCACGTGGCGACACCGTCGAAGAGGATCTTCGGGTTGGCGAAGGAGAAGATCGTTTGCTTTTGGTGGACTACTTCGAACCTTTCCGGTTAGAGGAAGCCGCGTGTGGTGTTTCGTTCTGTCCTTCCGTCCTACCGGTTGTGCAGCTGGTGGCTTCGCCCCTAGAGGCTAGAGGTTGGCCGTTTGTTGCACAACTGGACAGGGGAATGGCGATGCTACCTCGACACTGGGCGATTTCACAACTTCAGAGCTGAATTTCAGGTCGCATGTCTGCATAGCCATTTCATTCATGGAGCGATGGATAACAAGAGCGGAACTATAGGTGCCAGACGGGAGACCACAGGGTTTGCGACTAGCCAGTAACTGGCCAGCGACTGGGTAAGGCACTCTCCTTTACCCGGATCTCTTGAACAGCCCACTCCTCAAGATACATGGGACAATCCCATGAGGCGGCGGCATGGCCGCCATTGCAGTTGATACAGTGGGGAGGAGGAGGCAGACAATCGCCCTCATGTGCATGCCTACCACAGTTACACATTTGGCTTGGTGTCAACAAGTCTGTCTAGTGTGGTTGAAACGATGACACTGACAGCGCATCAGGTTAGGAATTCTGGCCGGACTGAATTTCATAGCCTGCTTTGATCTTGGACGGAAGCACCACTCTATCAAAGGTGAGAAAATGAGTGCGGATGGGCACTACGGAGGAATCTATCTTTTCCATTACACGATGGACGGCAATGACACCCTGATCAGAGAGGTAAGATTGGATCTCGGCATCGGTTAGACCGTCGAGCAGCCTTGTGTAAATTACACAACGGGAAGAATTCAAAGTTCTATGGGCAAGAACAGAATAGCTGTGAAGAAACGAGGCAGCAAACAGTTGTGCTTGAGAATCAGTAGTAGTCACCAAAAGTGAAGTGCCACTCCGTAAACGAGGGTAGAATTTCACAGGGCCGGCAAGTGCATCAACATCTTTCTAGATAGTAAACGAATTTACCGCGGAGAAGGACTGACCGTCTTCAGTACGTGAGACCATGAGGAACAGTGGTTCAGCGGGAAGGGTCTTTGAATCATTAACCTATTAACCTAGACACGTTTACGTTTAGTAGATTGGTTGGTTGGTTTAGAAGGGGGGGGGGATCAAACTGCGAGGACATCGGTCCCTTGTTCCCAGTAGAACAATTACCGAAGGGAAAGAAGAAAAACAAGAAGACATACGGCACAATACCAGGAGAAAGGAAGAACCAGAAGAACGACAGGGACAAACACTACAATGGGCAAAACTGGACAAGAAAACCACAGAGATGCAAGAAACAGGAAGAAGAGATTAAAAGCAAGGGTGCAAATTATCTTGCCTGACTGACCATGAGAATAAAAAGGAGAAGCCAGCCACTCTGCAACACATTAAAACCTCCACCTTAAAAGCCCTAGGTTGGAGGACACACAGGGACAAAGGACATGCGCTAAAACCCAGATCAAATGATAAAACCCACCCTCACGAATAAAACGTAAAACTTAAGCTGCTGTGAAGCATTGACGCCCAACACCGAAGGTAGAGTGTTGGGAGAGCGGCTAAAAGTGGGCAGTCCAGCAAGAGGTGGACGATTGTCATTGGGAGCCACAGCGACACAGAGGTGGATCCTCGCGACGAAGGAGGTAACCATGTGTGAGCCACGTACACATTCGCAGTTTCCTTCATAACACGCAGTTTATTGTGCATACTGTTATGCCACTCCGTCTCACAAAGCTGAAAAATCTTGCAGCGTAAGCCAGAACACAGGTCAGTTTCAGAGATGCCTATCTCCAGGAGCAGTTTCGGCGTAGCCTGTTTGGCCAGCCCGTCAGCAAATTCGTTGCCTGGGATTCCGACGTCACCTGGGGTCCACACAAACACCACTGAACGACTGGACCGTTCCAGAGTAGAGATGAACTCCTGGATGTTCGCTACCAAAGGATGGCGAGGGTAGCACGGGTCAATAGCTTGTAAGCTGCTTAGGGCGTCAGAACAGAGAAGAAACGACTCACCAGAACAGGAACGGATGTACTGAAGTGCACGAGAGATGGCCACAAGCTCTTCAGTGAATACACTGCAGACAGTGGGCAAGGAATGCTGTTCAACACTACCTCTGTGGACATATGCGAAGCCAACATTACGATCAGCCATCGAGCCGTCGTTGTAAACTTCAGAGCACCGAAATCTAGAGGAAGAGACAGCGGAAAGTGGCGGGGATAAGGGAGTCCTTATGGCCATGTGAAAGGTCCAGAGGAAGCTTCGGCCGAGGAGTACACCATGGAGGTGTACGTGAATGGACCTCAAGTAGAGGTGGTAAAGGGGAAGACTCCAGTTCAGAGAAAAGGTATCGCACGCCAACCTCAATCGTGAGCCCTGACCTGGGCCGCCGATGCAGGACATGAACTGCCGTGGGTGGGAAAAGGAGACGGTAATTCGGATACTCAGAAGAACTACAAATGGGTGCCACATAACTGGCTAGCAGTTGTGCACGTTGGATCTGCAATGGAGGGACTCCAGCCTCCACCAGGACACTGGTCACCGGACTTGTTCTAAAAGCTCCCGTCGCTAGACGAACGCCATAGTGGTGCACTGGGTTGAGTAAACGCAACGTTGAAGGCGCCGTCGAACCGTAAAACAGACTCCCATAGTCAAGGCAGGATTGAAGAAGAGCTCTGTAGAGCTGCAGCAGTGTAGAGCGATCTGCACACCAGTAGGTGTTGCAGAAGCTTAAGCTCAAGAAGGTGAGGTAGGCAAGTCAATCCGCGTCGAAAAGAAGTCCTAAGAATCGATGTGTCTCCACTACAGTGAATGGATCGTAATTAAGGTAAAGTTCTGGTTCCGGATGAACGGTGCGACGCCGACGGAAGGGCATGAGACACGACTTCGCGGCGGAAAACCGAAAACCGTGGGCTAGAGCGCATGACTGCGCTCGATATTCTACATAGATTCATGTGTAATGAGAAAAGGCGAAGAAAGCATAGGCGTAAGTACTTTCAGCCAATCAAAAAATGAGAACTTTAAATTGTTTGCTATAATGTAATGAATTACCACAAAACTACATTTTGTCTTCTATATTCAGATTGTGAAGCATTGCGCTAAGGAAAGTTAAATCACCAACATCGAGAATGGCAGCAGAAAAGTAACGTCCTTCTGTGCGTAAGGAACTGTTCTGGGACGATTCATGGGAAGCATTAGTATCTATGTAGGAAGCCGATGGAGATTTAATTAGTTACTAGCCTGTAGTACCCCTTTTCGCCCTCAGTCCAGCGAAATCGCGAGGTATCACGGGCTTTAGATTATACTGAAAGTGTTGGAGAACTGTCCTGATCCATGAGCGCTCACCCACGGATCGCAACTCACGAAGACTGGTGGACCATAGACCCAGACGCGCACTTCACGCTCAAGTCTTTCAGGCGTGCTCACTAGAACTGAGGTCAGGTAACAAAAGCGAACACTATTTCCAAGGAGTATTGAACCACTTGGATGCACTTCTGGAGCGACTGGTGTCGTTGATCAGGTTGTTCGCGTGCTGTTTGAGGCGAACGAACGGATGCGCATAATAGGACAGTAGGTTTCTACAATATTTACAAAGCCTGGCTGAAAGGAGCCGTTTGCAAACCTGTCAGTTGATTTAAAAATATAAAATCTGACAAACTTATCTTACTTTCGTACCATAGACTCCTACGAAATCATTTTGGGGAATGACGTCGAGGTAATGTTTACATACACACATAGCCACACAGCTCGGTTCATGAAATCAACTCCAGGTATCGAAAATATACTTACTCTGGTAGAAGCGCGTTCGCCATTCAAGAATAGACATTTGCAGTAACTCGCCAAAACCATCGGAAGTGTCGCTGCTCGTAAAGAACAGTTGAAGGATCCCTCAGGGATCTATTCCGGGTCAGTTCCTGCGTCACTAATAATTACTTAACAGAACCAACTGCTGATATAAAAATGCTTTGCAATAACTACTTCAGCAGTTCCCGTGCAGTAATACGATATCTGTAATTGAGAGTTGTGGACTGTTTTGCCGATGCATATCAGTAGCGTAGAAACCAGACCTAAGGTAGCCTAAGCGTACGTCTGAATGACTGCGATGATTTTTTAAAATTAATACCTACATAAAAATGTATATCATTCCTCATGCATGTACACCACAAATCTCATCTAGGATCTGTGAAACTAACATTAATTAATTTTTTCTGTAAATAATTTTTTTCTAGCATGTTTCCCTGAGGATCTTAATTTGAGTTCACGGAACGAATAGTGTAATTCAGAATGATCCCTGTGAGCAGGATGCACGGCCTCGTGTGATCTGACATACTCGTGTTCTGTCATAGGCATCATCAGTCCAAGCGATCATTCTGCATATTTCGAGCCTCCAACAGCAAGACTCCTGCGTCCATTCTGATCTCTTGGGACTGCCGTGCAGTCCTAATATGTATGGGCGGCGGTCCTAGTTGGCACGGGTGTTCACCTGTTGTTCTGGAACATCGAACTGGAGAGTCATTCGAAGCATCGTGGCTAGTGGGTCTGCTACTACAAAGTGCAATACATTTTTTTAGTAACATTACTGTAGTACCCGTAGCTACCACAATTTCCATTTGAGCTGACCAAGTTTGTACGACTATCAGCGAATGATCTGTGGCACACGATTTAATTATTTTTTCCAATGCACGTGTACCACATGCTATCGTTCGAGTTTCGTGTGGCATGAGAGGAAGAACCATGTGACAATGAAAAGGCTGTCTCCTGAACAGCTCTGTTATGCGATCCTGCTCTGGAGGGACCCCGTCAGGTAGGCGGACCAGAAATGCTAACATCATAAGCGCTCCTCCGTGTTCCTACGAAGGCGGAACGCATTTGGGCCACTCCGTCAATAGCGGTAAACATGAGGTACCTGAGAACGCGATACGGCAGCATTTAGCGTTACTGATGACCCTGGCAACACCAGTTGACCGTGCTGCTGAATGTGCCTACCTACTTTCCCCGCGGTACCGTGCAGTTCCAAATTATGTAAACGACGAGCTTGTGGGAAGTGGTTATGGCCTTCGTCATGCCTTATGGGCGACGAGGTCACAGGTTTAGCTTTTGAGTGCTTGGTGGCGTGTACTTTTACCCAGCTAGCTCCCTCTTCTGCGATAACGTTTCTACTCTTCGGCAGAGTGTACGATACAACCCGTCCGCGTAGTCTCGCGCGTTAACGCGCCCTTCCGGGATTTGGGGAGGTGATCCTTCCGGATAGAATCCACCTCGCGGATTAACGAGGAGAGTGGTGAGCCAGTCAGCTTGGATGTCTTTTTAGGCGGTTTTCCTACTACGTAAATATCGGGCTTGTACCAACATCCTGCCTCAGATAGAAGCCAAGCAAGCATTTATTAAGGGGCTCCGGAACGCCCTATACTTGCAATGTTAAAATAACGCTTGTACATTACATCTTTCCTCACAAAGTATTTGAGGTAGGAAGTTGAATTTTTTACAGATTATTTATTGGAATATGGGCTACAACTTAACACAGGGATTTTACAAAATTTTAGTTCAGTTATTAAAGATGATTTTTTTCAACTGTAATGAAAATTCACATTTTTTGCAATTTTTTATTTATATATTCAAAAATATACAGTTTTTTGGAAAAAGGCTGTGTTAAATTATGCAGAAGGTACTGTGTAACATTTACTGAAAATTTGAAACAAATATGTTTGGAAGATCCTTAGAAAACATGTAATTAGTATGAGAAAATAAAAGTTTTGGGAATCGAGCGACAAAGATTGGATTAACTTTTTAGTGCATTCCAGGTCCATAGGATGGATTATCTTCATCCTCTGCAAACTCCTCCTCCAGCTTCCTCTTGTTCCTCCTCCTGTTTACTCTTGCTTGTATTTCTAGACTCTTTACAGCCCTGTCTGCAGCCCGAAGGCGTTCCTTGTCTAAAGCAAGCATCGCTCGTACCATGTTAGAACCTACCTTCATTCCCATATTTCTAAATACCTTGCACCTTACAATGTTGCCATCATTGAAAGTCGCAACAGCATCATACACACCAAAGTGAAGTGTTTCTATTCCAACAAATACAGTCTTGGGGATTCTCGACCATATAACACTATTTACACCTTCATTGGGGTTTTGAGTTTTTCCGTGAATACACTTTTTCAACAGTTCAGGTGCTGCTAAGTCTCTGAAAATAGGTTTTATCACCTCCATTATTGCATGAGGCAGACTATGCTTATGAGTGTACACTTCACCAGTTAGCAATCCTTTGTTATATTTACACCAACTCTCTTCTTCTTTGGGACACAAGCTATGTTGGGGATTTTCATCGCCTTTATTGTTTACAGTAATAACACATACCTTTGGCTTTCCGACATTTCTCCTTTTCTTAAAAGCCTTCAGAGGATTTCTAATAACTTTACGTTTACTCATTATTGTACTTCAAGAAAACAGAGACTCAAGAAACAGAATTAATTACGAATATTTTCGAGATAACGACAGAGTAAATAAACATTAAACAATCGACATTCACACCGGCGATATATATTGAACCATCACAGGTTAGCCACAACACATACTTTATCTCACATCACTAAAATGTACCTGATGAACACGGACGTTAATAATAACACCATTTGACAGCAGTTTAACAGCGCCACAGTGGGTCACGCCAATGTAGAACACATTTTAAAAAAAATTAAAAATAGTTGTAGTCTTCGGAATTGAATAAATTATATATCTATTAAAAGGTAATAGTCTGCAGATTCAGAAAACGCAAAAAAGTAAAAATTGAACTTTTCATGATTTTGAGCCTTTCCGGAGCCCCTTAAACGTTCTTGCATTTTAAGTGAGACGGGATGTGATAATCAGTCAAAATAAAGAATTTTTTAAAATGTGTTAAGTACCCCAGTGTACGGTGTGTAGAATATGTCTGAGGTGTAAAATTAGTTTTTCGTTATTTCAGTTTTACATAAACTATGAGAATTTTACTGACTTATATAAAGTTCTTTTCATATGAGTGACAAGCTCTGCTCTGGCAGGGAAACGAAGGGAATCAGCGGAAAAATGCTCTTATCGGAGGGAAAAAAGACGAATATACTCCTGTTAGGAAGATTCTTCCTCAACACCTTTAAAAATTTTCCCAGAAATTTTGGACTGCGGCAACATTCGCGCTTTTTTATTTTGAGAGGAAGAGATAGTGACATTGGGAAACAGATGTAAAAGCAGTAACTACTAGAAGATTGTCGAGACTGGTTGGGGTGTACAAAGAGGGAAGGAGAGTGACAGTGTGAGAGAAAGAGGGACACAGCGGCAGTGGAACAAGTTGACGGTGACAGAGCAGTGTAAGTGGAAGAGATGTGAAGATGAGGATGAAGGGGAAGTGACTGATAGCTTGTGATAATGACAGATAATCTGTCAATCTAAAGCTTAATGTGCTTAGGATAACTGAGTGTCCTCTCACTGCACAGCGCGAGGCTTTCTTTTCTTTAGCTGGTGAGGCGCGGCGCTGTATTTCAATATTCATAACTTTTGATGAAGTGACACAGATAAGCTATAAAAAACTATTAGGGCCAATTTAACATCAATCAGGAAACAAAGTCCTTCACAACTAATCACTGCATTTCAAAATTACTATCGGGTTACTGGCTGGCAGTTCTGAGGTTTTACTCGTTGGCTAGCTTCTTGTGTTTATAAAAGGAAGTAACACCGAGTGGTAACGAAGTGTAATTCTTGGCCTCTTTTATACATCGTTTATCAACTTCCGCATTTATTGCACATATGCCCTAATGTTATGCCATTAAGCATATTACAATTTCTGGCAGTCAGCATATGGCTACATAATCTATAGGTAAGATTCACAAAAGCTACTTCATAAACACTTTATCCCATTACACTGTAGGACTCTATGTATTTAATAGCTTCTGATAAACGTCTGAAATATGAACATTGTAAACATTCTAGAATCTATTTCTTATAAGCTATCGAATAGCATAGTAGATTTCCAAATAATTGCTGCGTACCATATATGGTTCCCTGTACTTAAGGGAACAAGAAAAACATATGTATAGTTTTACTGTTCATTTGACATTATTTCAGAATCAAACGGTGTGAAATTTATTGAGCTGCACCACACAATGGAATATGTAAGCTCCACACAGTTGCTAGTATTTTAGGTTAAACCTCTTTCACCACCTTGGGTTTACATTTTTGAAAGGGGGCAATGATGGGAATGAAACTATTTAGAGCCACTGTGCTTTATGGGCTTGTTGTATGAATTTGAACTTTGTGTATGCAAGGGCAAGCTCAATCGTGGATTCTGAGAATCAAGGAATGTCCTAGATGTCCCTTTTTCAACATCAATGAAGGAAATCGCCAGAAGAAATACAGGAGTCAAAAGCAGTTGGTTCATTGGTCGAATCTTTATATCGTGAAGGAAAATTATGAGACTAACAACTGCAGTCTTTCTTTGTACATAAAAGAGATCTCGTTGGCTACTCCAGGATCGTATTGATTCTCACTAAAACTGGAAGCTACATTGCTCGGTATAAGAGTGTAAATACTGTGTGTATTGTTCACAAAAATCCTTCAACAGTAAAAGTGATGAAGACGATGCTAAGGGAGATAACTTTATTTTAAGCATTGATGAAACTTATTTTACACAGTATATACGACCCGGGACAACCGGGAAAAACCCGGGAATATTTTTAGAATTCCGGGAATTTTTCGTTGTTTCGGTTTTCAGTTAAATTTTTGTAATTTTGACTGGTAAGAACCGATACTCTACGAAAGTATATTACTGTATCCCCGTACTGCAGAATAATATTTCGACAATAAAACATAAACCAGAGAAAAAACGAAAATAAATTGCAAAGGAATTGCGCCATATACAACAATGACACAGTGCTCATGCAAGCGTCTGCCAACAGCAAAATGTATTAGAGGCTTTAGGAAAGCTATGCAAAGCTTCATAACAAATTGCCTCCGACAAGCGTGAAGTCAATTGTTTACATTAGATTCGTTTTAGCAGTTACGAAAGGGGCTCATGCGCAGTTGTAGATTCTCCCGCTTCTGGCTACAGGAATGTGGCTGTTGGCTGTGCAAGCAGTCGCAGCAAGCAGCTAGATGCTACTGGGAAAAGATGGCGCCAAATTCATATTCTTGAGGGAAAAACTTGTTTACAAAGCGCCTAGCATCCAGCGCACGTTGGTCTGTCTATTATTCATATGATTTTGAAACGCATCGTAAGTTTTTGAACATTTTTGAACACATTTAAAGTTGATTTCCGAATGACTCCTAAGTTGATTATTGAATGCGTTGCATCTAGAAATAGACTTTCCGCAGACAAAAGGGGACGGGGCTATACGAGCTGAGCCGAGCAAAGCCGAACAGATGAACGCCAATCGCTGTCTGATTACGTGGTTGATTGGGTTTGCAAATGTTCAGCGTTGTTATAATTACTAGCTAAATCCACAGATTCCGATTACCAGAGTGGAAATAAACGACAAACAGGATAACAGGTGACAAAGATTACGTATTATCTTGTCAGTGTTTCGAAGAAAATGAAATTTTGACAAACTTTTTGGCTAGATCGCTACACTAGTAAGGACCGATTGTACAGTCCCCGGCTAGCAGCCGCTTAAGTTCTATTCTGGAAGTAACGCAGAAAACGTGTCGTACGAATATGTAACAACGCCTAACCGGAGAATAATCGCGGGATAACTAAACCTGTGATTCTGGCAGTGTTTGTGAAGTTAATCGGCGAACAAATTTTGACAATGGCAAAATAGCTACAGAATTCTTGATGACAAGATTGTTAGAACGAGGAAGGAGAAGAAACAGGGACATCACACAAATAAGGGAAGAATAAGACAATTCCAAATTTATATAAAAATTTCGTAATACTACTTTTCGATTTCGTGCGTGAGAAACTGGTGCGTATGAATGAAATTGAAACTTTCATAACAAAGCTTTTTGCTCGTAGTAGGCCTTGTAGGCATCTGATATTGGTACTTAGTGAATTATATTCTGTCAGGTTGTAAAAATGGCGATTTGTTTCAAAACAGTCGTTTATTTGGTGTTACAAAATTGCTGCAATATTAGAAATGCCTATTTTGTTTTATCTAGCAGACAGTGACAATATACACGTTATCAGCTCCAGAAACAACACCAGTGTTGCGTATTATTTGTATTGACAGCTTTTTCAGTATTATATAACGACATTTCGATTTTTCATGTAGGAAAACGTTTGACGAACTTTGATGAGGTAATAGATTTCATCGCAGAAAGGAAAGCACGCCATCTAAAGCTGTAACAGGTTAGAGAGAAAAATGCTAGGAGATAAGGATTAAATAAATGTGTACTTTCTTGCTTGTCTCTTGTTATTGGTTTTATGTATCCTATATTTAATTTTTTCACACAAAACAGCAAGTTATTAGCTAATAGACAAAGAGTGCAAATTTTCTGAAGAGTTCTTGTTCCCCGGATTACAAATAATCCCATTCGCTATTAATTACTTAAAAAATAGAGGCGCAGGCTGTCAAAGGGGCCGACTACGAGCGTTGAGACACCACAGGACATGTGAATTTCTACAGTCCTGTGCAGGTCTGATTGTATCCATTACAAAATATACACGTTTCAGTTCCACAGAGCGAAATACAGTGACATGCTATAGAAGAACGCTGTATGAAGAGGCATGGCACTGCACTTTGGCACACTTCAGACCAAACAACATGTCTTACATTTCCTTGAACACAAAGGTTTTATTTTTCAGACTTTTCAGAAAGATGTGCGCTACAAGATGAACATGTTTTTGAAAATTCGGTTTTTTTAGTATTGACCCTGTTCGCAAATATAGTAGATCCGGGGCTGATGCGCAGAGCAGTCTGATATATAGTGGGTAGTCTCCACGTGACCCGTGTTTACATTTAATGATTTTGCTGTTCCCCTTCGTTTACTCACACGTCAAATTAAAACAAAACGGATATCTGTGGCCAGGAGCTATCAAGTGAATTAAAATACATTAACATAACTACGGAAGGCTAAAATGTTATTAGTTTCAGATTTGATTTTATTCCCACCTTTCTGACAGTCAAGCATTAATCGCCTTGCAGAACACTGAAGTTATTTTTGTCTGTTTACTAAAGAAATTTGACTTGTTGACGTTTACCGTGGAGACAGTCAATGTATTTGAAACGAAACGTGTAATTCCACAGTACTGGCTAGTTTCAAATGTTTGCTGCATTTCAAGTGCACGTTTTCATCTTTTAGCACGTATGGCTTTGTGCCACAATAAAGAACCAAGCACGATATAATACAGAACTGGTGCTCCAAGAAAATTTACATCCCGAAAACCACACTGAAAAATCTTAATATCAGATGGAGATCTGCTTGATTGGGAATCTGGACATACGAATGTGCACTTAAAGTATGCACTTTAAATGTGCACATTTTAGTATGGTTCACGAAATTTCGATGCTCTTGGAGTATCCTCTGACGTCTTGTTCCTTTTATGACAATGTATGATCTTTCAATGTTTTACACGTACGTACTTACGGGCTTCCTACGTCATGGTAGCTGCGCAAGCGCGGTGTCGCCTGTTATTTGCGCTCTCAGGCAACTGCTGAAACGAACCTATTTCTAACAGGTAGCGGGAAAATATTGCGAATGGTGGTTTGAAAAGCGTTACTTTCAATGTAAATATCCTTTTACGTAAGTTTAACAATGTGCGAGAATGTACCATGAATTTCTTAAATCAAAGAGCGTTGATTTAAAAATCAACTCTGATGAGCCATTTCGAAGAATTTCGAACCTTGAAGATCAGACATTTACGTCATTATTAAAAATTTTACTGGCATATTTGTGTGATATATCTTAAGGGTAACACGCGGGAAAGAGATCAACATTATATGCAAAAGCTTAGCTTCTCTTGCACCTTATTAACCTACGAGACCAATATTATATGTGAAAGCTTTTCTTGTAACACTATGTACATATTTAAACTTAACTTTCCCTGTTTGTGTATTCGCGCTACTTAACATTGATGTTGCTGTTAGATGACTACAGAACGTGTCCTATGCTCTGAATATCCGCAGTCATCGGCTGGCGAGATTACGTGATATGATCTATGACTAGCTTACAAAAGCGCATCGCAATCTCGATTTCAATGATTCGGAAAGTAACATGCGCTGTTTGGTGGAATTCCAATGTATACTTTCGTAATACGAAAATACGCAGCGTACATGTTGCTGTACATCAAAGGTATTTCCAGAACGTCTTTTTCCTTAAGTTTTGTTTCCTTAAGTGCCGGGAAATTCTACGCCCGTGTATAAAACCACAACCATTCAAAGGATTGATAAGATTTTCAGTTCCGAGGGAAAATATACTGTCGCTTAACACGGAAAAAGTGTGTTTTCACCCGGGAGAAAGTTTTTTTAAGCGCGTATACACCTTGTTTTAGTACTTCCACCAAATAAGAGAATGCTGTTTTAACACTGCTGAGATGTTTACAGATAACACGACTTGCGAGGTAATAATACCTCCTAGGAAAGTATTGTCACTACGGGAACATTAGGAAGTATCGCTAGCTTTAGAGGTGGAAGAAAAAAAAAAGTTACCATGTTCTTCGCAATTGTGTCTAGAGATTTTTTTCAGTATTGATAAGCTTCTTTAGCACTGTTATCGCAAAGAAAAAATAATTGCGAAAATGCTATAGCAACAGTGGCAAAGAAATGTTCACGCGAATGGACGTGCACTCAGCTAAAATTACAACCAGAAATTATTGTTTTCATTCACAAACGAAGTCATGATGTGACATTTTGAAATATCGGAAATGAAAAAACGTGTGGCCCAGTTATACCACGTATTACAGCCACAGTAAATAAAATTTCAGGGCTTTAACGACCAGCAGTGAATGTTGGTCAGGTGACCTCAGGAAAGTGACTGCAGCGGATGTATGTTGCGTCCTACCTGAGATGACTCCCCGGGAGGGGGCTGAAATATGGACGAGCGACGCAGATTGAGCCTGGGCGTTGAGCGCACAGAGCGTAGAAGCTCTGTGGTTGAGCAGCGAAGAGATGGCGTGCGGGGCATCGTCCCGATATTGCGACTGTCACAAGATTGCTAGCGCGGGGCCGGTGTACGCAGCGGCATATGGTAAACAGAGGCACGGAGGTGACGGCCTATCACAGGACGTTTCCGGCGCCGCGCACGCCGTTCGAATTCTTATCAAGGAGCGCTGCGGTTGGTGGCGCTAGCGGCTAGAGGCAGCATACGCAGGGTGTACGCGTGGACTGGCTGGCTGCTTAGAGCTCTATACACACGCACCAACCGACCAGCCGACAAACTGAAGATGTGGAGGTGTTTCCACCGACCAACCGACGAACTTTCCTTGTTCGGATGTTGGGCGGCTAGGATGACACGGCAGTCGACACACCCGCACCACTTCACCCGACAAATTGTGCCGTGTATAACGCTGTCGAGCCAACGGTGTTTGTGGGGCACGTCGTGCGAGGAATATTGCAACGGAGATGCAAGAAATGAAGCACCTATTTCGTTTTTTAACGAATCCATAATGACATGTGATACACAGAGAGACAGGGGAAGTTACAAATTTTTTGAACAAAAGTCAGCCCATTTTCTGTATTTCGGTTTTTAGGTTTATTTTCAATAGAAACCGAAATACAGACAACTTACGTTTTAGATTTTATTTCCTATACATACAGGAAGTAAAACCGAAATATACAAAGTTAATAGATATTTATTTATAAAACATACTTGCTTCACTGTTATAAGTATTAAAATTGTCCATCCTATATCCAAGCCTGCTGCTACGAAGAGCACAATGTGTGTGTGTGTGTGTGTGTGTGTGTGTGTTTTTTTCACAGTTCCAACAGTTGCTAAATGTCTCTTTTTTCCTGTTTATCTGTTGTATTTATTACATGATGTGTGCCATCACCACTTGTACTCTTTCTTCTTCCCATCTGAAATGAGATCAGAAATTTACCCTGCATCTTTTATGCTACATACATAGATAAATTGATAAACAAGTTTGTTTGCGTGGCGATCCTCCGCAGTAAGCATAGAAATACTTATTTTGTAAATAAAACCGCCTTTTCCTACTCAAACTCAATATAATTGTTACAACAATAACATAGTCACAAAGCTAAACAACAAAATTTTAAGTAAAATAAAAGTAGAAAGCACCAAACCACAGACAACACCACAATAGAACCAAACACTTACACGCAGTCCCATAACAACTATACAGGATACTCAGAAAAAGATGAAAGAAAACACAACAGGGTACACAGTGACATAAAAACACAAACTCACTCATAAAATCACCAACATTTTTAAAAGACAGTTAATAAACATAGCATACACAACGGACAATTCCATACAAAAATTCATCCCAAAACTGCCAAAAACAGAGACATATAACAGAAAGTAGGAATATATCAACTACAGTGTAACACTTGTGAAGGCAGATACATAGGACAAACAGGTAAAACGTTCTATGTCAGATACAATAAACACACGAGAGCCTGGAAATATGGGTCAAACTACTCCACATTTGCAGAACACCTAAGAGAATATGAGCACAAACCAACCATTAGAGAAGGTGACATGAAAATAATTAGAATCAACACTAAAAAACACTTCCTAACTCTGCAAGGAAATTACGACATACAGAAAACCAAAGCAGAAACGAAAACCCTGTTGAATAATCAAGTACACATGGCAAGCAATTCATTATTTACACTAATAGGTAAAATAATAGAATGACGCTCTCAAAGAGTATTAATATGATAATACCATCCCTTATAATAATAAAACCACCCAACATCTTTACACTTATCCCATCCACAGAATATTGAAATGAAAAGCCAAATTAGCTGTCACCAAAGCTTTCAACCACTCGCTATCAACTAGTATATTCATATTCAACACCATACAGTTCAAACGACCCCCCGCAAAAAAAAAAAAAAACACCACACTCTTCAGTTCTCTCTCTCTTACACACACACGGTATAATCATCATGAATAGAAATTAGTCTTGAACATATGCTTCGTTAGGTTGGCAACAAGTCGGTAAACACGCCAAAGAGGAGGAAACACGTAATGGAGTTGTAATATTTACGTTGTTAAAAGCAGTGTTCGACGATATAGTTAAATCGAGTGGCAGAAGAACAATGGTACACCACGAAAAAGAAGGAGAAACATGGTGAACAGCGTGAAGAAGATCAGAACGCAAAGTTGTGCTTATATGTCGGTAATAAACTGGTAGAGCGACCTCCTAGACTAGATCAGCAAATCGTAAGTAATTACCTTTTTACATAAAAATTGCGACGTGAACTGTTTAATAATCTAAAAATAACAAAACTGTATCATTATAGATCCGACTGATGATGCCTTAGAAGAAGAAAAAGGCGAAACGCGTCTAGCATAAATAAAGTGGCAGCGGGAAAAGGCGGTTTTATTTAAAAACAAGAATAAATTGATAAAGTTTATTATCATCTTTTATTTATTTTCCCTTACCATGATCTATTTCGTCAGGAAACTATAAAACACGTTGCAGGTTTCGGGAATCATTTTAGATAATAACTGTGGGGATACAACTGCACTGCATTTGAAGTACGTGTAACTTCTGCCAGTAACGAGAGACCATAATGTAGCAAGAGCCTCTCCTCGCACTTACAGCCTGTCTCATGACTATTCTTTTTCTTTAAGAACGGTTTGATGTTCAGTATTTCCGAAATACATGTTTCATCCACTCACAGATAATTCCAAAAATCATCTGTTCCCAACGCTGTAAGTAACAGAACATGGGTGAATTTATTTCTTTGCATAAACCACTTGTTTGCCCATAGCTTTCTCTCGCCCCCCCCCCCCCCCCACACACACACACTTTTTTTGTCTTGTTACGTCCAAAACAACGTACGCAAACCCCAGTCTTTGTTTCTATGCAAGTCCAAAGGAGATCTCGTAAAATATAAACTCGACGAACTTAACATAATTTGCAAATGATCTAAGAAGGCTGTTCAAAAATGGCTCTGAGCACTATGGGACTTAACTTCTGAGGTCATCAGTCCCCTAGAACTTAGAACTATTTAAACCTAACTAACCTAAGGACATCACACACATCCATGCTCGAGGCAGGCCGGCCCCAGAGGGAGTCCCAGTCCTTGGAGAGGACATCCTTTTGACCTTGAAATTTCACGCTCTCGTTTCTTCTCTTCTAGTGCAAAGAATGGCTGCGTGCTTCAGACTTTACTAAAACAGCTCTACAGTGTAAAACTGAATGTGGATTTAGCAAGCTATCAAGGGTCTTCTTCATCCACATACATACGGAAAACCGTTGAGACGCCGTTCTGCAGACGGGCAAAAATGACAGAAATTCGTGAGAATTTTGTACTGAAAAAAAAAAAAAAGTCTGTACCCAGTTTCCAGGAGCGACCAGATTTCCAAAGTTATGCCGACCGCAGCGCCAATTTTAAATCAGTGGCGACGCAGTGTCCATGGACTGTTTATCCACATCACTAAACGGCTAACCCGGTTCAGGTTTCATGCTTTATGGTGCATGGTCTCATTTGCAGTTTGGCTATCGGACGGCTTTTAGGGACAACGAAAATTTAGTGTTCAACATTTCATATAATTACTAACCGAATTTAAAATTTTTAAATTCTGTCACAATCTACACGTTAAGCGGTATCTAATCTTCACACATTAAGACAAGTATTACAGTTAGAAATTGTGCATACTCTTGAGGGAGCGTAAGTCACGGCACGCAACGTACCCACGCCATATTCATCCAGAATTTGAGAACGAGACCGCTTAGCGGCATACAACATACGGTACACGTAATTTCAGACCTCTACGAAACTTTCTTTCGCCTCTATGCTTAACGTCAGATATTTAACACATTAAGCTAACTCATTTGTAAAATGAGCATATGTTAGAAGCTGTTTTTCACAAGGGAGTTCTATTCTTTAAAGAATCGCGGGTTTACTAAATGCACTAAGTCTATAAGAAACACAGAATGAGATTGCCTTTTTAAAATCGCAACATTACGGTACAGGGATAAACCAATGTAACGTACAGCGCACAAATGGTCAGAAAGGCCCCTAATTGTTTCATTACATACTTGCCGAATCAGAACCTGAAACAATCACATCCATTAAATACCCTGCTTTTATGTTGACTTCAACGATGTACTTGACTTCAACTATAGGTTACGGGTTTGGCAACGAAAATCACCGATACATCTGAATGTAACTAGAGCTGCGACACAAGATACAGAAAACTAAAGAATTAACAACCGTAAGACTTTCAACTTTGTATTTCAAGGTTACTCTATTCCGAAAGTGTCTTCACAGCTAAAAATGTCCGGTTGTTACAGCAGCAAAAACAAAACCCGCTGAAAATTACTGGAAACTGCAAGCAAGAAGAACCCACCACACAGATGGCTGATGGGGAGGCCCAGATCTCCGACTTGCCGCATTTAAGCTTTCACTGCGTCGTTTCCACGCCTGCGAAATAGGCGTTGACCGGACAAGTAGCTGTGAAAAATTTGTGAAAATTATCTGCGCTCCTGACAGCCTAAACACCACTCTCATGCTCCACTTATTTCTCACACGTGTCTGTTTTCTGACAGGTCCTGCGACAGGTTACATGAAACAGAGGCAGCGCGAAACTTAGCGCGGTTCGAGCGGCATGATACTGAAATGCGGATTCGTTCTGCAACGGTTGACGTGTCCTCAGAACACTTCCATATCTCATCTATGATGGAGCCTACCACGTTATTCTTAACTTTTACTCCGTAAGCTAGGTAATTGGTGATGGAAATCGGGACGGTACTGCGGGATCACGCAGCTAGTAGAACTAACTTATTCCACATACAAAATGGGCTGAGTTGCGAAAGAACTGTCGAAAACATGCAAAAAATATCTAAATTCAATAGGAAGTTATATTCATAAACATCAGTCGATATGACTAGATCTACGGAACAAGACACAGATTTTGTGTGAACAATGTTTTCTGTACAGTGCCTTCATATCACGTTCGGTGACTTCAGCTTATGGAAGCTGTCCCCTACAAAAAGTATTATTTCACTGCGAAAAAATGCGGCTCTGGCGTACGATTAGTGCGAGCAACTTAAGGTATACTTTCTAAAAAGGAACCTAAATGTGAATACGTGAGTCACATGATACTTGATCAGCTGAAATATATATTCGAATTGTTTGGTACGAAAAGCGACCGCAAATTTCAAGTAATTTAATGTTGTAGTCTAAAGTATATGTTATGCTTCATAAGTAACAAGCATTTAATATGTGAAAATTTAAGTTGAAGGAACGAACAGTTGTCAGTGGGAAACTATCGATTAAGTGCTTGCTATCGACCTCTGAATAGTATGGACCGCTGTTGCAAGGTAACTGTATCAGAATTTGTTTAGATCCTTAACATGTGGACCCGCCCACATGTTGCGACTACGATGCAGAAGTTTCGCTGAGAAGCTGTTACACATCCTCCGTACGGTCACGATCTCTCCCCGTGCGATTTCCGAATTTTTTGAGCCCGGAAGAAAGACACTTGTGGACGTCGTTTTTCTTCGGTCGAAGAGACGGACGTCTTGTTAAAATCATGCTTCTGCAGGCAACCGCAAACTATTTTCGATGAAGGCACTGGCCGCCTTGTCTGACAGTGGGATAAATGTATTAACAGTTATTGCGATTACTTACGTTTTTTCAGTCTTGTTTTCATTTGACTGTCCCTAATAATTTTTGATTTAACGGATAAAAGACCCAACAGACTGTTTGCAGAACACAAGGAACCGCTGCGACGTCCACTGCCGCGTGTGCCAGACATGCAATAGCACTTTCTAATTATAGAGTGCGCATTGGGCAGCACAAGTGTAGCGATCAGTGACGACACTGTACTTGTTGAGCTGTGGTGGCTTGGTGGTCACCTCCTCATTAACGTTCACATCGATGGTGCTGCCTAACCGAAGATATATATATTCTCGAATCAGAAACATACAAATTTACAGTAGCCATACACATCAATAAATATGTACATATATATACACAAATTGTATTTATATTACATGGGCCCAGTACTTTGCAGTCTCCAAGGCGCTTGGAGTGGCTTGCAGGAGATCAATCTTCGTGCAAGATGTAGGACACAAAAGGCACTGGAGCATGTGACTTGTGGTTTGTTCTAGTCCACAATCACAGGACGTATCATCTGTTATGAAGCCCCATCTCTTCAGGTTGTCTCTGGATCGTCCAACTCCTGATCGTAATCTGTTTAAAGATTTCCACACCAGCCAGCTCTCGTTGTGTCCAGGTGGTAGTTCTTCAGCTTCTGGCGTCTGCAGGTGAGGCGTCGACTTCATCCATAACTCCAGCCTTGCCTTCTCTGGTGAAATGGTGAGCTTCTCGGATGTTCTCAGGAAGCTCTTTCGCGACCTCAGCCGTTGCTGTGGTGGATTATGTCCGTGCAGTGGATGGGCACTGTCCTGTTCCACTTTCAGTCTCTCCTTGTTGGCATCGTTGGCTGATCTCGAGAGCCTGAGCGACACCTGCAGGATCCTCTAGTAGCAGAGACGGTCTCAGAATGTACGCCAACGTAATCTTTCATGCACCACTAAAGAGACTAGCGCTCCTGGAGGAAAGTATATCGCCGATGACTGTACAGCTACAAACCACACGAATGTTTTCAGAATAAATCTTTCACCGTGGAAAGGAGTACGAGATGTTTTGAAACTTTGAGGCAGATTTAAAACTGCGGGTCTGACCAGGGTTCGAAGATGGAACATTTCCTCAAAGACTGCTAGCGCCGCATGCAAGTTTTCGCTTGTGTGTAGTTTGGAGAATAGGAGAAAGGTACAGGAAGAAGTGAAGCTATGGCGAGGGCTCGTGCGTGCTGCCTCGACAGCCCAGTCGGTAAGAGCTACATTCTGGGTTCATGGCTGTACAGGCACAAAGTTTTATCTGCCAGGAAGTATAAGGCGACTTTGTTCTCGCGAAACCCTGTGTAAATTTAGAGAGCCATATTCCAGTAAGACTTCAAAAATCCCTAGGGACCACAAGAATAATATAGAGATTAGGACGTGTAGAGATGAATAAACTACTGGCCATTAAAATTGCTACACCAAGAAGAAATGCAGAAGATAAACGGGTATTCATTGGACAAATATATTATACTAGAACTGACGAGTGATTACATTTTCACGCAATTTGAGTGCATAGATCCTGAGAAATCAGTACCCAGAACAACCACCTCTGGCCGTAATAACGGCCTTGACACGACTGGGCATTGAGTCCAACAGAGTTTGGATGACGTGTACAGGTACAGCTGTCCATGCAGCTTCAACACGATACCACAGTTCATCAAGAGTAGTGACTGGCGTATTGTGACGAGCCAGTTGCTCGGCCACCATTTACCAGACATTTTCAATTGGTGAGAGATCTGGAGAATATGCTGGCCAGGGCAGCAGTCGAACATTTTCTGTATCCAGAAAGGCACGTACAGGACCTGCAACATGCGGTCGTGCGTTATCCTGCTGTAAAATAAGGTTTCGCAGGGATCGAATGAAGGGTAGAGCCACGGGTCGTAACACATCTGAAATGTAACGTCCACTGTTCAAAGTGCCGTCAATGTGAACAAGAGGTGACCGAGACGTGTAACCAATGGCACCCCATACCATCACGCCGGGTGATACGCCAGTATGGCGATGACGAATACAAGCATCCAATGAGCGTTCACCGCGATGTCAAACACGGATGCGACCATCATGATGCTGTAAACAGAACCTGGATTCATCCGAAAAAATGACGTTTTGCCATTAGTGCACCCAGGTTCGTCGTTGAGTACACCATCGCAAGCACTCCTGTCTGTGAAGCAGCGTCAAGGATAACCGCGGCCATGGTCTCCTAGCTGATAGTCCATGCTGTTGCAAACGTCGTCGAACTGTTGTGAAGATGGTTGTTGTCTTGCAAACGTCCCCATCTTTTGATTCAGGGATCGAGACGTGGCTGCACGATCCGTTATAGCCATGTGGATAAGATGCCTGTCATCTCGACTGCTAGTGATACGAGGCCGTTGGGTTCCAGCAAGGCGTTCCGTATTACCCTCCTGAACCCACCGATTCCATATTCTGCTAACAGTCATTGGATCTCGACCAACGCGACCAGCAATGTCGCGATACGATAATCCGCAATCGCGATAGGCTACAATCCGAACTTTTTCAAAGCCGGAAACGTGATGGTAAGCATTTCTCCTCCTTACACGAGGCATCACAACAACGTTTCACTAGGCAACGCCGGTCAACTGCTGTTTGTATATGAGAAATCGGTTCGAAACTTTCCTCATGTCAGTATGTTGTAGGTGTCGCCACCGGCGCCAACCTTGTGTGAATGCTCTGAAAAGCTAATCATTTGTATGTCACAGCATCTTCTTGCTGTCGGTTAAATTTCGCGTCTGTAGCACGTCATCTTCGTGGTGTAGCAATTTTAATGGCCAGTAGTGTATATACGTTTCTCTCCCGTGCAATAAGCAGATCGAATATGATAGAAGATCGGTAATTTGGCGCGTAGGACAGTCCGGTACTTACTGACTTCAGGAGTATGTGCAAGGTGCGTCCGAGAAGGTCGGTGAATGGTCTCACAAAATTAAATAAACAAAATACCTTTAATGGTCTTCAGAGTAATCGCCATTAGCTAAATCGCACTTCAGACATTGATTCAAAAGGTATTGGAAACTGTGAGCAAAGGCTTCTTGTGGAATCGCCCGAAGCACGGTGGCCATGCTTTGTTGAATATCCGCACCATTACAGGAAATGAGTCCTGGTGCTAAAAACACGAACACCAGCCAATGCCATGGTGTTCGTTTGCTCCAACTCCCTCGGGTCGAAATTCATGATGGATCAAGCCTTCGCTATCGAAAAAGACGAACAACTTCATCTGACTATTTGATTTTGCCAGCTGAGGTTTTTGGAAGGCGGGGAGGTCGACAAACACTGCGCCATTGACTGCCGCTTGGTTTCCACATCGTATCGGTAATACTAGCTCTCATCCCCCGCAATGATGCGGAGGTCCAACAACGCGTGACAACGGTGCTTCGAGGGATTCCACATGAAACGTTTGCTGAAACTATCCGACATCTTGATAACCAACGTCAGAAGTGGGCAGTAGCTAATGGCGGTTACTTTGTAGGTCACTAAAGGTATTCTGTTTCTGTCTCTTGTTTCCTTCATTTTCTGAGACGGTTGACCGAACGTTTAAGCCGCAACTTGTATGTGGATGTATCTTAAGTAGTATGAGACTACTATTCTGTTCTCTCCCCTGCAGACATACACCATGTGATCAAAAGTATCCCGACACCTGGCGGGAAACGACGTACCGGTTTGAGGCACCCTTCATCGGTAATGCTGGAATTCAATACGATGTTGGCTCACCCTTAGCATTATGAAATATTACAGCTTCCACTCTCGCAGGCATACGTTCAATTAGCTTCTGGAACGTTTCTTGCGGAAGGGCAGACCATTCTTCACGGAGTGCTGCACTGAGAAGAGGTATCGAAGTCGGTCGGTGAGGCCTGGCACGAAGTCAGAGTTCCAAAACATCCCAAAGGTGTTCTATTGGATTCAGGTCAGGACTCTGTGCAGGCCAGTCCATTACAGGGATGTTATTGTCGTGTAACCACTTCGCCACAGGCCGTGCATTATGAAAAGGTGCTCGATAGTGTTGAAAGATGCAATCGCCATCCCCGAATTGCTCTTCAACGGAGGGAAGCAAGAATGTGCTTAAAACATCAGTGTAGGCCTGTGCTGTGATAGTACCACGCAAAACCACAAGGGGTGCAAGCCCCCTCCATGAAAAACACGACCACACCACAACACCACCGCCTCCGAATTTTACTGTTGGCACTACACACGCTGGAAGATGTTCACCGGGCATTCGCCATACCCACACCCTGCCATCGGATTGCCACATTGTGTACCGTGATTCGTCACTCCACACAACGTTTTTCCACAGTTCAATCGTCCAATGTTTATGCTCCTTACACCAAGCGGGGCATCGTTTGACATTTACCGGCGTGATGTGTGGCTTATGAGCAATCGCTCGACCATGAAAATCAAGTTTTCTAACCTCACGCCTATCTGTCATAGTACTTGGAGTGGATCCTGATGCAGTTTGGAATTCCTGCGTGATGGTCTGGATAGATGGCTTCCTATTACACATTACGACCATCTTCAATTGTCGGCAGCTCTGTCAGTCAACAGACGAGGTCGGCCTGTACGCTTTTGTGCTGTACGTGTCCCTTCACGTTTGCACTTCACTATCACATCGGAAACAGTGGACCTAGGGATGTTTCGGAGTGTGGAAATCTTTCATACAGACATATGACACAAGTGACACCCAATCACCTAACCACTTTCGAAGTCCGCGAGTTCCGCGGAGCGCCATATTCTGCTCTCTCACATTGTCTAATGACTACTGAGGTCGCTGATATGTAGTACCTGGCAGTAGGTGGCGACACAATGCACCTCGTATGAAAAACGTATGTTTTTGGTGGTGTCCGGATACTTTTGATCACATAGTGTATTTTGCAAACAGAGCCTAATTAATGACCAACCGACGCAAGCCGGAGCTTGGGACGTCAGTCTGTGAGCACACTGGCTCCCAAGTTTAACTTATATACAGGATGAAAAATAGTAGCGAGAATTGACTTTGGCGAAAGTAGAAGATAACATTAGGATAAGCAAAACCTTTCCAGTAAACAAGGGTCTGCAAACGAGTCGTTTGCGTTGTAATTGCGAACATATGGTTAGCAGCCGCGACTGACTTCAGTATGATTTATTGACCGAGTCGGTAAAAATTTACACTCCTGGAAATTGAAATAAGAACACCGTGAATTCATTGTCCCAGGAAGGGGAAACTTTATTGACACATTCCTGGGGTCAGATACATCACATGATCACACTGACAGAACCACAGGCACATAGACACAGGCAACAGAGCATGCACAATGTCGGCACTAGTACAGTGTAGATCCACATTTCGCAGCAATGCAGGCTGCTATTCTCCCATGGAGACGATCGTAGAGATGCTGGATGTAGTCCTGTGGAACGGCTTGCCATGCCATTTCCACCTGGCGCCTCAGTTGGACCAGCGTTCGTGCTGGACGTGCAGACCGCGTGAGACGACGCTTCATCCAGTCCCAAACATGCTCAATGGGGGACAGATCCGGAGATCTTGCTGGCCAGGGTAGTTGACTTACACCTTCTAGAGCACGTTGGGTGGCACGGGATACATGCGGACGTGCATTGTCCTGTTGGAACAGCAAGTTCCCTTGCCGGTCTAGGAATGGTAGAACGATGGGTTCGATGACGGTTTGGATGTACCGTGCACTATTCAGTGTCCCCTCGACGATCACCAGTGGTGTACGGCCAGTGTAGGAGATCGCTCCCCACACCATGATGCCGGGTGTTGGCCCTGTGTGCCTCGGTCGTATGCAGTCCTGATTGTGGCGCTCACCTGCACGGCGCCAAACACGCATACGACCATCATTGGCACCAAGGCAGAAGCGACTCTCATCGCTGAAGACGACACGTCTCCATTCGTCCCTCCATTCACGCCTGTCGCGACACCACTGGAGGCGGGCTGCACGATGTTGGGGCATGAGCGGAAGACGGCATAACGGTGTGCGGGACCGTAGCCCAGCTTCATGGAGACGGTTGCGAATGGTCCTCGCCGATACCCCAGGAGCAACAGTGTCCCTAATTTGCTGGGAAGTGGCGGTGCGGTCCCCTACGGCACTGCGTAGGATCCTACGGTCTTGGCGTGCATCCGTGCGTCGCTGCGGTCCGGTCCCAGGTCGACGGGCACGTGCACCGTCCGCCGACCACTGGCGACAACATCGATGTACTGTGGAGACCTTACGCCCCACGTGTTGAGCAATTCGGCGGTACGTCCACCCGGCCTCCCGCATGCCCACTATACGCCCTCGCTCAAAGTCCGTCAACTGCACATACGGTTCACGTCCACGCTGTCGCGGCATGCTACCAGTGTTAAAGACTGCGATGGAGCTCCGTATGCCACGGCAAACTGGCTGACACTGACGGCGGCGGTGCACAAATGCTGCGCAGCTAGCGCCATTCGACGGCCAACACCGCGGTTCCTAGCGTGTCCGCTGTGCCATGCGTGTGATCATTGCTTGTACAGCCCTCTCGCAGTGTCCGGAGCAAGTATGGTGGGTCTGACACACCGGTGTCAATGTGTTATTTTTTCCGTTCCAGGAGTGTATTTAAATGTAAACTTTTCGATTAAGTGCCCTCTAACTGTACCAAAATTTCACCTATAGCTCACAATGGTGCTTTAGCAAGTCACACTTTACAATTTACAGACTCGTAACTGTTAAAGGAAGTGTCGCATATCTCGTCCTCGCATGTATAGTACTGTAGTACTGGACTTGTCCTGTACTGAGTTAAGATTTTTTACAAACATCCCAGAATCATATCGTAGATCTTGACAAGACTGTACAATCTGCTGCTTCTGTTTTTCGACCATATCAACGAGAGAGCTGTACACTCGGCTTACGAAACGACGACATAGAAATCCAGAGGACTGAGACCAGGTGACGATGGAAACCGAGTGGAGATCATGTCTGACCCGTCCATCTTGGACCATACTAGCACATAAGATGCCCTCGTGTACCAGCAGAAAAATGCGACTGTCTGTCATTACGCATGTACAGCATTCCATAACGTTGCGCAAGGTAAGGTAGGCCATGGATGATACTTGGGTCCAGGTAGTAGGGAGACTGCATCGAAAAGTTTCCGTTTCCTTTAAAGATCTCAGGAATTATCTTATATGGAAATGAACTGTTTCCTCTCTCAACCTCTTCTCTTTAATACTGGAGTAAGTGTACAAGTAGATGTACCACGGTAACTTCATTTAAATTTATTCTTGAATGTCTTAGAAATATCCAAAGAAAGATAACTCATGTCTGAGCGGGCCTGGGCGGGAGGTGCCAAATAACACGTCGCTTGTGGGGGAAAAATGCTCTCGAACCGGCCCTATCTCAGATATACTGGATATTCAGTGACGTGCGAGATCGAAGTACAGATTACACAAGAAAGCGTTTGCAGTTGCTCATCATGTAATCCAAAGTATACTGTACCAATGGGGATTATTTTGTAGTCGAATAATGTTATTTTGTTAGTCTCCTGCTTTCTTTATTTTATGCCATCATTAAACGAACATCTATTCTTAAGGCCTAATTGACGTTGCACAGTTTTTAGTGGCTGCAGACATATGAATTAGCTCGATAGGAGTATCCTCAGAATGTTTGGCCCGACCGTAATGCACTCTTCTTACTCGTTCTCCTCGTTTCATATTGCATCCTACATCTCTATTATTGTTCTTTTTCGCCTGTTCCATAAACTCTTCAGGCGACGTCAAGTAGCTATAAGAATCCGATTTCAGCAAACAGTTATTGTCTCTTGATGCTTGCGAACTCAAAAATCGCAAACAAATTTCTACTTGGTCCACTTCATGACTTCCTGTTTTTGGACGGCAGTCAAAACGAGATCAGGTATGCGCCGAGGACAAGAAATCTTGGAGAATGTTGAGGTGAAGCATAAAATATTTACTGGAGTTGTTAAATATGGAAATGTATTTACAGGTTAGCGGGTGAATGTACTATCTCCCCTCTATCAAAACACATGTACCATTGCTGAATGCCAATGGAAGAGACTACTGTGATGTGGATGCGTACGACTACATAGTGGCCAGAGAGAGGGAGGGGAGAGAGAGAGAGAGAGAGAGAGAGAGAGAGAGAGAGAGAGAGAGAGAGGCGTGCTTTGATCACTCTGAATGACTGTTACGCTGAGAACCAAATCGCCCAGTTACAGTTGATACCAAAAGTGCGACACACAGAAGAACAGACAGCAGTGTAATAGCGCAGACTTGCCGTATGTTCTTTTAAACACTTCGAATATAAATAATGGCACACCGAATGCGTTACTGATATTATGAATTAGTTCATCGTCGAGATAAGTTAAAAGGTCCAAAAAGCAAATGAGATCTTTCTGTAAAGATAAATCTAAGATATCGTAAACTTCACGCCGACAAGTTCGTAATGCCGTCTGACTCTTTATCGCGTAATGTAACATCGTGAAGCATGACAACACCATTAAAACTGATTGTCTGATACTTTACGATAGTGGAGGATCTAGTAAATCGTTCATGAGAACGTAGGTCTACATACTTTTGTTTTTCTTGCGGCTGGTGCGGGGAAAGGAAAAGGACTCGGAACGTGGTTCACCTGTTAGTGCGTGAATGTGACACAATGCAACGGAACAAATAATGCCACAGCGAAAATCTGCGTATACGATGCTGATTCACATTCGTGACTGGGTGAATAGCAGGCTTCTTTATAACGTAAAAGCTTGACAGCCAGGTTCCAACTACAACCCTGACGTTACATGTCAATGTTTAAACATTTCTATCCGGAGTAAGGGAGTTGACCACAACTTACACTACACGCACATTTTTGAGGAAGCGATTGCAAAACTCAGTTCGGCGATCGTGATGCCGGTCTTCCACGTATTTTAAAAATCGCGCCAGATAAATTCTTATCTCCTTCCGTTGTCATTTGAGCTTGTTCTTCGGTAGTAATGAACTGACGGTATACGTGACGCCATAACACGCAGATGATTGCTGTTACAGGTGGCCAGTGGTTTTGGATAATAGATACAGCTGAGTATTCCAGTACTTTCAGGTGCGAAATTCTTCTTTCTCATAACTGTTCGTTTTCTAAGTAAAAATTATTGGTCTTAAATGGTATTCTAATCCAATTCAGAAAACGACGCTAACTGTACTGTCATCATTAAAACGAGACGGGCAGAAATACAATGGCTATTTTCTCAGCAGATGACACATTAAGACTTACCACGGCTGCAAGGTAAGATAAGGAATTCGTCAGTAAGGCATCAGCAACGACATAGTGGTCCATTGATATTGACAAATCCTAAAATCCGACAAGTTTTTACTAAACATGTAACTTGCAATACAAGTACGAAGCGAAAGGTGGCATTGGCTTTTCCGCAACTGTCGCAATAACAATGATATATGAAATTCGTGTTAGAATTTGTGGCAAACATGGCGTGAAACGTGTTTACTGCCCACGATGCATGTGCGATAGAATGTGGCTGCAGCACCTTTCATGGTCAGCTTAAGTACAAACTGGAAGATATACACTGAAGCGCCGAAGAAACTGGTATAGGCATGCGTATTCAAATACAGAGATATGTAAACAGGCAGAATAGGGCGCTGCGGTCGGCAACGCCTATGTAAGACAAGTGTCTGGCGCAGCTGTTAGATCGATTACTGCTCCTACAATAGCAGGTTATCAAGATATAAGTGAGCTTGAACGTGGTGTTATAGTCGGCGAACGAGCGTTCGGACACATCTCTTAGGTAGCGATGAAGTGGGGATTTTCCCGTTCGAGCATTTCACGTGTGTACCGTGAATATCAGGAATTCGGTAAAACATCAGATCTACAATATTGCTGCGGCCGGAGAAAGATCCTGTAAGAACGGGTCCAACGACGACTGAAGAGAATCATTCAACATTACAGAAGCGCATCCCTTTCGCCAATTGCTGCATATTTCAATGTTGGTCCATCAACAAGTATCAGCGTAGAAACCGTTCAACGAAACATCAGCGATATGAGCTTTCGGAGCCGAAGGCCATTCGTGTACCCTTGATGACTGCACGACACCAAGCCTTAGGCCTCCACTGGGCCCGTCAACACCGACATTGGACTGTTGATACCGGCCGGAGCGGCCGAGCGGTTCTAGGCGTTTCAGTCTGGGGGACTGATGACCTTAGATGTTAAGTCCCAAAGTGCTCAGAGCCATTTGAACCATTTGGACTGTTGATGACTGGAAACATGTTGCCTGGACGGACGTTTCAAATTGAATTGAGCGGATGAAAGTGTACGGGCATGGAGACAACCTGATGAATCAATGGACCCTGTCTAGCGGTTCTAGGCGCTCAGTCAGGAACCGCGCGACTGCTACGGTCGCAGGTTCGAATCCTGCCTCGGGCATGGATGTGTGTGATGTCCTTAGGTTAGTTAGGTTTAAGTAGTTCTAAGTTCTAGGGGACTTATGACCACAGATGTTGAGTCCCATAGTGCTCAGAGCCATTTGAACCATTTGAATGGACCCTGCATGTCAGCAGGGGACTGTCCAAGGTGGTGGAGGCTCTGTAATGGTGTGGGGCACGTGCAGTTGGAGTGATGTAGGACCCCTGATACGTCTAGATACGACTCTGACAGGTGATATGTAAGTAAGCATCCTGTCTGATCACCTGCATCCATTCATGACCATTGTACATTTCGTCGGACTTGGGCAACTCCAGCAGCACAAGGCGACACCCCAAACGTTCAGAATTGCTACAGAGTGCCTCCAGGGACACTCTTCTGAGTTTAAACACTTCCGCTGGCCACTATACTCCCCAGACATGAACATTACTGAGCATATTTGGGATGCCTTGTAACGTGCTCTTCAGAAGAGATCTTCATCCCTCGTACTCTTACAGATTTATGGATAGCCCTGCAGGATTCATCGTGTCAATTCCCTCCACTATCTGAGACATCAGTCGAGTCCATACCACGTCGTTTTGCGCACTTCTGCGTGCTCGTGGACCCTACACGACATTAGGCACGTGCACGTAAGTGTTTGGCTCTTCAATGTATATGAACAATGTTCTGGAGGAGAACAATATGCAGGGATTCACACAAAAAAAAAAAAAAAAAAAAAAAAACCATAAATCCCACGGCACTACCACCCATTCAAAAAGTCACAAGACGATGTTTGTTTCTAGATGACCTATAATCCTGAGTCACATATCGACAATACACCTTTCACTTCTGTTTACATTGCTCCGTGTCTGCAAATGCTTTTTTTTTTCTTCAGACAGCCCAAAGATAAGCAGCGATTGTCTGAAAAGCACGAGAAAGACGCATATTAAATACGTACTGATTAGCTACAACATTTTAAGAATCTCTTTATCGTATTTATTTATTTAGCTTCTGGCTACATCACTAAAACCCTCCATCATCACGAGGAACTCCTGTTGGATCACCAGGAAAAGCTCTCAGAGGACATTCTTGAGCCACATGGTGAAGAGCATGCTTTTCAGCGCCACAATCACTAATTGGAGAAGTTATTTTCTCCCACTTGTGAAGAGAATTGGCACACCTGTCAGTGTTGGTTTCTATCGGTTAAGAACCGACTAGATCTTCCGTCGCTATTCAGAGCCAGGTGGCTTGGTCGACAAGCACGGCATCTTGTGTTGTTCTGTTGTAGCATTAATCTTCATCGTTACAGTGAGCAAACTGAGATCAGAAGAAGGTCACGTGTCAGGACGGGGGAGAAATGTCAGAGGGAGGCAGAAACAGTGTCCCCCAGTGTAGCACACTCTAGCGTTGCCAGTTGCCAGGAAGGCGAGCAGCTGCTGTGGCGTGAAATACACAGACAGAGACCACAATGGCGACACCGTACTGTGTCCCCTCTCCACGCAGAACATATCATGCACCTAGGAATTCGAATTAGTACGAAAACTATCTATACTTTACTCATTAGTATTACTGTAAGAAACGTATAATACTCATAAAAAGTATCAACTGAAACTTTCGACACCTTAGGGTATAGGTACATATCTTGCATAAAAAGCTTTTTAATATCATAATTAAGTAAACTCCATTATCTCAAAACCACATTTTTTTATTTACGCCCGTCTTCCATCCACGTCGTTATGTATTTATGCTCACAAATACGTAACTCCCTATTCACTCTTTATTTATCGTGTTAAGTTGTGTAGCCGGCCGAAGTGGCCGTGCGGTTAAAGGCGCTGCAGTCTGGAACCGCAAGACCGCTACGGTCGCAGGTTCGAATCCTGCCTCGGGCATGGATGTTTGTGATGTCCTTAGGTTAGTTAGGTTTAACTAGTTCTAAGTTCTAGGGGACTAATGACCTCAGCAGTTGAGTCCCATAGTGCTCAGAGCCATTTTTTTGTTAAGTTGTGTGGTGTTTTCTCACATGCTTACTCATGTTTAAGTATTTCCCGAAGACATCAAATTTTTGAAACAAATTTTGCAACTCATATCAGTATCGCCAGATCATCAAAATACTGTCAGGCTCGACTTCTAGATGCCGCAGTTCCGTCTACTAATTAATTTTTGCACTTAAACTTTTTGCAACAGCGGCAAAAAATACAAACACTGGAAGTAGGTAGATTGCAGTTATTCCGGTGCAAATCAAAATCTGGTACTAGCTATGTGTCGAAAATACAATGCACAATAGCCATAAATAATAGGATATAGGTATTGTTTTACTTTCAATTTTTTTAAAAGTTTATACAAGTTGTAATTTACTTACTACAACGATTTATTTAATTAGTTGTGAGCAGTATTTTTCAACAACGCAACGTTGTCAATAATGCTTAATTTTTGTTAGACACTTGCTAAACCCGCGTAGAAAAATAATAGTTTATGGGGGGAGGGGGGCTGACGCAGCTTCGGTAGTTCTGCCAGGAGCGCATGGTCGCCTCGGCACGCTTCTCGTGACGAGAGAAGGGGGTGAGGGTGAGACCCGCTGTCGGCCTACAGCCTACTCATCTGGAACAGCACTAGCGAGGGCACCGAGCATAACGTCCCGTGTTCCTGCTTGACGGAAAGAAGACTGGGTCTAACGTCCCGCCGACGTTGAGGTCATTAGAGACGGAGCACAAGCTCGGATTGTGTCAATGAGGGGGAAGGATAACGGCCATGCCCTTTCAAAGGAGGTATCCCGGAATTTGCCTGGAGCGATTTAGGAAAATCACGGAATTGGGGAGAAGAGGAGTTTGTGGCACAACTTGACTAGAAGAAGGGATCGGTTGATAACATGTTCTGAGGCATCAAGAGATCACCAATTTAGTATTGGAGGGCACTATGGAGGGTAAAAATCGTAGAGGGAGATCAAGAGATGAATACACTAAGCAGATTCAGAAGGATATGGGTTGCAGTAGGTACTGGGAGATGAAGAAGCTTGCACAGGATAGAGTAGCATGGAGAGCTGCATCAAACCAGTGTCAGGACTGATGACCACAACAACAACAACAGTAAACCTAAATCTGCGTGGCCGGACGCTTGTTTGTACCGCCGTCCTCCCGAATAAGAGTCTGGTGCGCCTGCTTGACGGACAGACTAAACAGTCATGCCTAAATCCTAGAAACACGAGATGAACTAAATCTATAGTAATAACTACGTAAAGCTGTCGTGTCTGTTGATCACCCTTCTCCAAGGCCAGGGCACGAATTTTCATGGGGTTTTCGCAGGTAATTTGAGCATAACATGGTACAAATGGTTCAAATGGCTCTGAGCAATGTGGGACTCAACTGCTGAGGTCATCAGTCCCCTAGAACTTAGAACTACTTAAACCTAACTAACCTAAGGACATCACACACATCCATGTCCGAGGCACGATTCGAATCTGCGACCGCAGCGGTCGCGCGGTTCCAGACTGTAGCACTTAGAACCGCTCGGCCACTCCGGCCGGCAAACATGGGACACCGTATAGGCTTTATTCATGAACATAAGATCACAGAAAAAAAGATGTCGTAATTGAAACTTTTATCCATACTAATATTATAAATGTGAAAGTATCTCTGTCTGTTACGTTTTCGCCACTAACCCGCTGAACCGATTTAGATGAAATTCGTATGGGGATGGATAGCTTAAACTCTTGAGTAAAAACACAGGCTACTTTAGAAATTGTGTAGTACAAGATACTTATTGATTTGAAAAATATTACGTGAATTAGGGAAAAATGTTGACTCTTTGAAATAGATATATACTCTTTTACTTTTGATCTTTATCATATGCAGGAAAATGCTTTTATTACTTGATGTGTGTTACGTGATACGATTCGAAGTAATGAATTCAATGCTCGTACACTCTTCAACGCGTTTAATTCATATTTTCACACTATTTGTTGCGTCTTGTACACGTTCTGTAATGTATAGCTTCTTCAAGGAGCACGGTACATAGATGTGTGCTCCCGTCCATGTCCTTCCGTACGGAATGTTCGGCAGCGAGGCTGTGCGTGCCGACGCATCGTGCGTTGGGACAACTTGGGAGGAGGCAAGCGGGGTGCACATTTCGAGTTATGCTTACCCGAACAGACAAACACGTGACAGCGCCGGTGTTATAGCACGTACAGTAGCTTACTTACTCACTATCACTCATCACAACAGGCTGAGCGGTTCTAGGTGCTACAGTCTGGAACCGCGCGACCGCTACGGTCGCAGGTTCAGATCCTGCCTCGGGCATGGATGTGTGTGATGCCCTTAGGTTAGTTAGGTTTAAGTAGTTCTAAGTTCTAGGGGACTGATGACGTCAGATGTTAAGTCCCATAGTGCTCAGACCCATTTGACCCATTTTTGAACTCATCACAACAAAATTATTAATATGCGAGTGTAGCTGCAGCTCACAGCTAATAAAAAAACATCACACAGACTGCAGACTGGCAGACAATAGCACGCAAAAAACTGCACCATACGCTCAGGTCAGTTACCCTTAGAGAAGAGACTGCAGTGCTTAACGTCCCCATCCGACAGACGTATCACCGATGTCACATGCCCTCATTCTCCGAGACACTGCAGAGAGATTTATATTTTAATGCACGATATTGTCATAATTCTGAAGACCAGCAACTATACGCCACCACCTCTCCCCCCCTCGCCCACTAAATATTGGCAGTAAAAATTTCATCCACCGCTGGGATTCGAACTGGCTGCGTGTAAGTTGTGCGTCACCACATTGCCAGTTATTAGTGACCTCAGCTATGGGGCGAGGTAAACGCCTGATCTAACACACTTGCAAACGCTCTCGAGCTACGAGAATTTTGTATGGTGTGACGAAAAAAATCTGCCTTTCAGAGGGCGGGTGCAAATTTTTATGCGTAAAAACTCTTAAAATCAGACACCAAGAAAGCAGAATGTTTGAAATACGATGATTTCAGTTGAATCCAATATGCTGGACTAGCGAAGTTCTGACATCGACTAATAGGAATGTAAGACAGTCAGCTGATGCGAGAACTGCAAGAAAAAAATCACCTCAAAACACAACAAATGTTCGAACACGTGATAAACGTAAACATAACGCTCACAGTAACACCAACGATACCGTGTTGCTGTAGTCTAGCCACTTTACCAAGCGACAATGTCGACGCTAAGCTCGATTTACAGTTGACAAAAACATAAAACGAAGTTAGCTGATGAGAGATCATATCCTTTGAGACATCATTCTCATAACAAATTTGCGTGTGAACCAAAACGGTCGATTTCTGATGAAATGACAATGTTGGTAACGTTGCAGTAGATGGCAAGATTCACCCTAGCAGAGTGGAAAGAAACTGCAATTGTGAGAGGCCAGAAATGAGGGATAAAATAATACCTGTAGAGTGGTGCACCCACACAGGGATGTTTGGAACTACACTGTGCAACACAATTACAGGAAGTTTAAAAATGTACCTGTGCAGAGAACACATGCGATGAGACACCCAGGAGCCTGCAGGCAGGCAACCACTTGACAGCTCTTAAGTTCTGGCATGCTTAGCAGGCAGCCAGGACCCTCCCACAGGTTTTCTCTGCGCAGGTAAATTTTTTAAGTGCTCAACAAACGTGGGCGGGTGGCACTGACAGTACTACCAAAGTAGTGGGACGCAGAGGAACCCTTTCCTGCTTTATTCAAGTATGTGTCAATGCTGCACGCATCCGTGATCACGTCGCAAAACAGGAGGACCTAGTGTGAGTACCCTTTGCTGTTTCAGATGGCATTCAAATTTCTTCGATTAGTTTTGAACAGTCCCTTCTGGTTCCACGCTGTACACCAGAAGAAAAATTGTAGTCACGCTGCTCCCCAAAGATGTGAAATCACGTTTAATAGGGGTGCAGCCCCACGGTGCCCCTAGAAAAGAGTTAAAACGTCCGAGGGAGTCACCTGTGTCAAAGGTTGTCAAGGACATTGTTCTGTTGCTCATTGTATGTTGTTGTTGTGGTCTCCAGTCCTGAGACTGGTTTGATGCAGCTCTCCATGCTACTCTATCCTGTGCAAGTTTTTTCATCTCCCAGTACCTACTGCAACCTACATCCTTCTGAAACTGTTTAGTGTATTCATCTCTTGGTCTCTCTCTACGATTTTTACCCTCCACGCTGTCCTCCAATACTAAATTGGTGATCCCTTGATGCCCCAGAACATGTCCTACCAACCGATCCCTTCTTCTAGTCAGGTTGTGCCACAAGCTTCTCTTCTCCCCAACTCTATTCAATACCCCCTCATTAGTTATGTGATCTACCCATCTAATCTTCAGCATTCTTCTGTAGCATCACATTTCGAAAGCTTCTATTCTCCTCTTGTCCAAACTATTTATCATCCATGTTTCACTTCCATACATGGCTACACTCCATACAAATACTTTCAGAAACGACTTCCTGCCACTTAAATCTATACTCAATATTAACAAATTTCTCTTCTTCAGAAACGCTTTCCTTGCCATTGCCAGTCTACACTTTATATCCTCTCTACTTCAACCATCATCAGTTATCTTGCTCCCCAAATAGCAAAACTCCTTTACTACTTTAAGTATCTCGTTACCTAATCTAATTCCTTCAGCATCCCCTTACTTAATTCGAATACATTCCATTATCCTCGTTTTGCTTTTGTTGATGTTCATCTTATATCCTCCTTTCAAGACACTATCCATTCCGTTTAACTGCTCTTCCAAGTCCATTGCTGTCTCTGACAGAATTACAATGTCATCGGCGAACGTCAAAGTTTTTATTTCTTCTCCATGGATTTTAATACCCACTCCAAATTTTTCTTTTGTTTTCTTGACTGCTTGCTCAATATACCGATTGAATAACATCCCAACCACTGCTTCCCTTTCATGCCCCTCGACTCTTATAACTGCCATATGGTTTATGTACAAATTGTAAATAGCCTTTCGCTCCCTATATTTTACCCCTGCCACCTTTAGAATTTGAAAGAGAGTATTCCAGTCAACATTGTCAAAAGCTTTCTCTAAGTCTACAAATGCTAGAAACGTTGGTTTGCCTTTCCTTAATCTAGCTTCTAAGATAAGTCGTAAGGTCAGTATTGCCTCACGTGTTCCAATATTTCTACGGAATCCAAACTAATCTTCCCCGAGGTCGGCTTCTACTAGTTTTTCAATTCGTCTGTAAAGAATTCGCGTTAGTATTTTGCAGCTGTGACTTATTAAACTGATAGTTCGGTAATTTTCGCATCTGTCACCACCTGCTTTCTTTGGGATTGGAATTATTATATTCTTCTTGAAGTCTGAGGGTATTTCGCCTGTCTCATATATCTTGCTCACCAGATGGTAGAGTTTTGTCAGGACTGGCTCTCCCAAGGCTGTCAGTAGTTGTAATGGAATGTTGTCTACTCCCGGGGCCTTGTTTCGACTCAGGTCTTTCAGTGCTCTGTCAAACTCTTCACGCAGTATCATATCTCCCATTTCATCTTCATCTCATCTGTTGATCATAGCACTTCCACTTGTTCGCTTACGAACGGAAAATGTGTGGGAATCAACGCCTCATGGAAAGGGGTGGTTTCATGGACGCTCTTTATGCAACCCTCCTGATGTCTTTTCGTGTGGATTATGAGCTGCGGTGTGTCTGAAACGTTTTCCTCGGCCACCCATACGGAAACAGCGTGATTTCAACGCTGGGCGTTGCGGTTCTAACCTCCACTGCAGAGACATCGAAAGAAGGGGTGAAATGTGGGTAAGTGGGCTGCTATGACCTTCCCGTCGTATGACACGTCCAGGATGGCCTTGGGCAGAACTGTAGAGACATTTGTTGCCAACGTGACACCATTAACCCACCTTACACCTGACATGAACTTCTGAGCTCTGGGCTCATGTCTCGACATTCTGTTTGAAAAGTTGCCGATCGCGACGGTGATTCCGCAGGGCGCCACACTTTGGCATCATTACAGAAAAAGGTTGTAGGCACCTTTGAGCCAAAATTCAAAATGATGCGTCACAATCGGAAATAATTACGGAGTTTCGAAAAGTGATTCTTTAATTGTGTTGCGCAGTGTATTTCCTCATAAGGGATTCGCTGGTGTGCTGTGACATCAGTGGACATATACAGGCGAACGTTGTACCTGAGCTTAAGCGCAGCATATGGACGACGTAATATCGGCGAGCCCCTGTATTACAGTAAATCCGATTGATACTGCCAACTGAGCTCATACAGCCTACAAACCGGCAACTACAGGGACGAAGATCCCCCCCGCCCCACGCAGATTTTATGATCAGACTGATCTCCCTGACGACCAAACTGCAATGTTGAGGGTACGGCGGAAGCAGAAGCTGAACCACAGTATGTCGTCGGTGCCCAGCAGCCTACCCGCTACTAACACTTCTTCACGCCATGCGTGAACTAACGCTGCTGGCAGCATAAATCTGGCAGTAGCCGTACTGTTCATCCCCACTGTACCAGAAAAAACGAAAAATGTAATGACAGTAACGAGAGAAGGTGAGAGTCTCGCATCCTGGAGACTCGTCGATGTTGTGATGGTCAACTTGCAACTGGAAGCATGGAGGGAATCTACATTATATACCGTATATATAAGCTGCTGAAACTGCTGTCAGGTACGGCCTCTCTAGCTCGACAATGCTGAAATTAAACTGCGGAATCTACATCTACATCTACATCCATACTCCGCAAGCCACCTGGCGGTGTGTGGCGGAGGGTGCCTTGAGTACCTCTATCGGTTCTCCCTTCTTTTCCAGGCTCGCATTGTTCGTGGAAAGAAGGATTGTCGGTATGCCTCTGTGTGGGCTCTAATCTCTCTGATTTTATCCTCATGGTCTCTTCGCGAGATATACGTAGGAGGGAGCAATATATTGCTTGACTCCTCGGTGAAGGTATGTTCTCCAAACTTCAACAAAAGCCCGTACCGAGCTACTGAGCGTCTCTCCTGCAGAGTCTTCCACTGGAGTTTATCTATCATCTCCGTAACGCTTTCGCGATTACTAAATGACCCTGTAACGAAGCGCGCTGCTCTTCGTTGGATCTTCTCTATCTCTTCTATCAACCCTATCTGGTACGGATCCCACACTGCTGAGCAGTATTCAAGCAGTGGGCGAACAAGCGTATTGTAGCATACTTCCTTTGTTTTCGGATTGCATTTCCTTAGGATTCTTCCAATGAATCTCAGTCTGGCATCTGCTTTACCGACGATCAACTTTATATGATCATTCCATTTATATCACTCCTAATGCGTACTCCCAGATAATTTATGGAATTAACTGCTTCCAGTTGCTGACCTGTTATATTGTAGCTAAATGATATGGGATCTTTCTTTCTATGTATCCGCAGCACATTACACTTGTCTACATTGAGATTCAATTGCCATTCCCTGCACCGTGCGTCAATTCGCTGCAGATCCTCCTGCATTTCAGTACAATTTTCCATTGTTACAACCTCTCGATATACCACAGCATCATCCGCAAAAAGCCTCAGTGAACTTCCGGTGTCATCCACAAGGTCATTTATGTATATTGTGAATAGCAACGGTCCTACGACACTCCCCTGCGGCACACCTGAAATTACTCTTACTTCGGAAGACTTCTCTCCATTGAGAATGACATGCTGAATGGTGTTATCTAGGAACTCTTCAATCCAATCACACAATTGGTCTGATAGTCCATATGCTCTTACTTTGTTCATTAAACGACTGTGGGGAACTGTATCGAACGCCTAGCGGAAGTCAAGAAACACGGCATCTACCTGTGAACCCGTGTCTATGGCACTCTGAGTCTCGTTCGCTGGGCAGTTGCAGCAGTAAAGCAACGCCCGAGTTTCATCCAAAACCGGCAGCGTTTATTGGTCCATTACGAAGCTTTACGACGTAGATTTTAACACAGGTTAGAGGGCATGCTAGGTTTGTTAAAAACTAGAAGAAAAGGCGACAAACGAATGCAAAGTTACTGAGAGTTGTGTAACACTGCAACAGTATCAAACGCCGCGCCAGAAGCGACGGCCCTTGTCCCGTGCTCCGCGCGCAGTGGACGGAGCCGCCGGCGCAGTGAATCAGGCCCGCTCGTCAAACATTTACATGCTAAATTGCCGCCGTCCCGGGCCCGACAGCGCCGGTCGCCTGTCAGCGCACGCTGGCTCCGGCTGCTATTACGGACGCCGAGGCGTAATTAAGAGCGGCCCGAACGCCGCTGCCTTCCGCGGGGCAATTACCGCGATTTACGTGGCCGTATGCGCTACCCGCGCCGCCGTCCGTTCTTCTCGACCGCGGACCCGCGAGCGCCCGGCGAAACGCCGCTGTCTTCTCTGCCTGCGTAGAAGCGGATAATTTGCGTGTCAGTTTTGCCGCAAGTTCGCGAGCCGTAAGACTGGGGGATTTTCAACCGAGTGAATATTCATTTCATACCGTGTTTGGATCGGAGCGCGGACACCATCTGTAATCTAAATTTTCGGGGCTGGAAAGATGATGGGTGGCAGCCTTTGAGACTAACATGCCGCACACATCGTGTTACTACAGGACGGCAGGTCGAAAATTCTATACCTTCACGAAACTCACAGATACGGAGTCAGAATGGACAACAATACAGTGCTACTATAAATGATTCATTCGTTTACCGAACGTATTACACGTGCACACATGACTGATGCGTGGATCCAAACGTAGACTCAGCGCGTTTGCATCTGCATTCACCAGTGCAGTGCCTTGACAAAATGGCCCCAAAGGAAGAAAGCTGATATTCAGCGAAAAAGCAACCTTCTGCTTATCTAGAAGTGTTAATCGTCGCAATTTGAGAGTGCAGGGCACTGAAAATCCTCAAGACACCGTGGCGCATCAATGAGATTCACCGAAGAGTATTGTTTTCTGTGGACAGTGACAGAAAAAGCAGTATGGGCTGTTTTCCTTCTGTGAAAGGCTATAACGGCTATCTCTTGCTTGATACGTTGCGGTTGCGGCTATTTCAACAAGTGATTGTAGATCGCGAAATTTCATCTTGGGACACGACGGAGCGTCCACTTAATGGAGTATCGATGTTCGGCGCTAACTCAACGACGAACTTCCGCGTCGCTGGATTAGGGATTGTGGTGAAGATGACGTGGCTCTGTTTCAATGCGCCCCCACCCCTTCTCCTCGTCGCATGACTTTTCCAAGAATACTAAAATAGCTGCAGAACGCATCAACGCTGCTGTGATGACCATTCACATGATGTTGCTACATTAAGTATGGAACCAACTTGACTACCGCTTGGACGTGTGTCGTGTAACCAGAGGGGCACTAACAGAATATTTGTAGATTGCAAAATGCAAACTTGGTGAGTTTACGGTTCTATTCACGCATCAAGCATGTAAAACTTGGGAAAATATAGAGCTCTGAAAATGAATACTTTATAATAGCCCTCAATGTTACTCTATTACACCTGAACAAGATTACCAAGGTGTTGTCTAGAAGTAAAACAATGAATACAAGATTTTTCATAGGATACAAAGGGAGAGGGGTTAAAATACAACACAAATAAAAGAAAAGGAAGTAAAGATGGTAGGAAGAAATACACTTCTCGTGTCTGCCGCGGGTAGCACTGTTGAAGTCCCACAGTACTTCATTTTATTGTTTTTGTTGTGATATTTCAGAATAGAGAGAGAGAGTAACTTTGCTTGCCGGCCGGAGTGGCCGAGCGGTTCTAGGCGCTACAGACTGGAACTGCGCGACCGCTACGGTCGTAGGTTCGAATCCTGCCTCGGGCATGGGTGTGTATGATGTCCTTAGGTTAGTTAGGTTTAAGTAGTTCTAAGTTCTAGGGGACTGATGACCTCAGAAGTTAAGTCCCATAGTGCTCAGAGCCATTTGAACCATTTTTAACTTTACTTGTAAACAATGCAAATAGTCTGGCCAAAGAAACTATAGACTATGAATCAAAATGCTGACTGCACTTCCGGGTCATCCGCTTGTGGACCATCCCAAACGCTCTAATGATTGCTGGGTCGTATGACAATCGACAGCCGTGATCGCTGCCCTCATCTCATTACAATGCAACGTACGGGGTGGCAAAAACCCAATCAAATGAGGAGATATGAAGAGGAACATTTTACTGAAGGAAGTTGAATCACCTAGCGTAGCATTTTAACAGACAACAGTTGGAATTACGTATGTCGGAAAATTGCCACCTGCTTATATCCCTTAGAGAGTTGGTACTGTGCTCAAGGCACTGAAGTCGCATTCGAGAAGAGTGACGTTCAAATCCTCGTCTGGCTATAGAGATTTGGGATTAATCTATATTGCTTAAGGCAACTGCCGAGTTTGTCCTTACGAAAAAAACATGGTCGATTTTCTTCCTCAGCTTTGCCCATTGCGAGACCGTAATCCGTTTGCAATGAGCTAGTCTTCAACGGGGCGGTTAATTACAATCTTCCTTTCTTTTCTCTCTGGGTTTACGTTTTCATTCGTCTTCCTTAGAGCTGAAGTTCACTGCTGCCGACTGCATCATCTGATACTCCACTCCCTCTTGGAAGGTAGGTTGTAAGTGTCAGTCGTCGTCATAACGGTGTTCTGCATAGTGGTGAGTACACTATATCGGAGCTGAGCGGTTTCAGAAGTGGGCAAATAGTTGGTGGTCGCATGGTGGGTGCTTCCGCAACCAAGGTAGCCGAAGTGTTTGGTGATCCAGGAGGCCCCGTACCACAGCTTTATACTGCATACAGAAAAGCGGGAAAACGTCATCCGCTAAGTCACAACCCCGACGAAAGGGTGTGTTGAGTAATCGTGACAAACGGTCACTGAAGAGGACTGGACGAAAAATAAGAGGACGACATCTCAAAAATTCACTGAAGAAGAGAATGTCGTAAGCGCGAACACCAAAACAGCACGGAGGGAGCTCCATAAACACGAAGTCGAGGACGAGCCGGAATTGCAAAACCTCTCAGCAGCGACGCAAATTACAGCAACAGGAAAACGTGGTGCCGAAGCCATTAAACCTGGACCATGGAGCAATGGATGAACGCCGTTTTATCGGATGAGTCTTTTTTTCACAACGTTTGAAAGTTCTGGCCGAGTTTAGATCCCAAGAGTGAAAAACGGTAGGACTTCGGTGAAGATATGGGCAGTCATATCGTTTCATTCTATGCGCCTCATGGCTACTCTGGAAGGTCACAAACAGCCAACGATTATGTGACCGTTGGGGCTGATCAGGTGAAGCCTATGGTACAATGTTTTTTCTCCAAATGTGATGCTGTGTTCAAAGGCGACAGGACACCGGTCCACACAGCTCGTATCACGCAGGGCTGGTTTTGTCAGCAAGAGAATGAATTGTCGCATCTTCTAGGGCCACCAAGGTCGCCAGATCTCGATATTATCTATCGATTCCGAGACGACTGGAGGCTGCTGTGAATTTCAAGAGGTTTCCTACTTGGAATTAGGCACGGTTATGTGTAGTGTTCCTCGTGTTCTCATATTTTTGTCCGCCAGCAATAGATGCAGATAACCCCAGCTACTCTGTGTGGTTGTGCTGAAATGCAGTACAAGCATGTAGTACACTTAATGGTGATTGTATGTTTATTGCATGTCGCCTTTATGGTGCTTTAATTTTAATGCCCAACAACGTATCTTTAAAAAAAGGTCGTCAGTGTAGACTCATTACACGGAATTACTGTAACGCGTTTGTGGCATGCGGTGTGGACTCGATACACTACCACACAACGAAAGACACAGTTTCTGAATGACGCGCCGGTTTTATTCTAAAGGTTGGTATCGTGGTCGTTTACTGTTTCCATCGATCGCTAAAGGAATAGTGTGTAGTTGTGCTGAAAGCCGACTGAAAATGAGCAGAATGTCGTGCCTCGTCATCAAAAAGCATGAATCACGGATTTCAATACCTAAAACTCTCAAGTAATCGCCTCATCTTCTTTTCTTTCTTGTCTGATTCTGGAGATAAGAACTTTTTCCAATGCAAATATTCGAACTTAGGCGTATGTACAGAATGACACATCGTTGCTCGGGGCTTAGATATCTGTTTTGGCTAAATGAGCGTGAATACCAAAACGCCGCAAGTAACACAGCAATCGGAAACATGCGTTGTAGAGTAACCTGCGGCGAACCGCAGATGTGCAGGAAAAGCGCGGCCTTTGCGTCAGACCAGAGATAAAATCCCCGACACTCACGGAACAGCACGGTCCGTCGGGAAGTTCTGGGTCTCACGCGCCGACGGCGAACAACAAGCGGCGGACGCAGCGTGGGTGGAAGGTTCCTGAGTGGGACACGCGGAGAATCTCGGCCAGCCAAAATAAGATAAATTGACGCCCGTGCAATACGCTGACGGCTCTAACACTAATTAATTGCTTAGCCAATTATTTCTGACGGGGATATTTATGAACACGCGGCACCGGTTTATATAGCCGCAAAAAAGGTCATACAACAGATCGGCCGAGGAACGCAGCTTGTGCGGTTGGTAGCTCTTAGAATCAACGTTGAGACCCGTTGTTTCAGAATCTGCTTCTGTGCACCTTTTCCGGCACAAACGCCACACCGTAAACAAACACCTATCCATACAAGTCTCCCAGACGCTTTATAAACGAATGTATGAACATGAAAGTGAGTTGTTAATAGCGTCCCATTTGACAATTATTTACCTCTCTTTCTTTGTCATTATAAGAACAGAGACATATACTAATGTAGTTTACCGAATCACTTCATTTCTCCAGTTTTTACCAACGATGATTCATAGTAGCTGCTCATTTTCTTAATACGTACATCAAGCACTCCATTTATTTTTTTATTCTAGTATTGGTGTAGACACTAAGAAGCTAACAACAGCATTGAAACTTGTCTCTGAGTCGAAAGAAAACACTGCACCTTTTAATGTTCCTAAGCCCGGTCTGATTGATCGGATCAGAGGAAGAATGGCCTACATAACTAGCAGCGTCCTTCTGGAAGGAACCATACCGGCAGGGAAAACCTTAAAGAGAGAACGCGAACTTGAACCGTCTTCGGAGCCAAGTGTGCTGCGCTAACCACTGCGCCACTTTTCTCGCCCGACAGGAAACCTCAAATAATTGAGTAACTAAACGACTGTTTTAGTCTTCGATGACAAATAGCTACTATGCCTACTACGATATATTTTGTGAACATCTAAGAAGTAAACATCCAACAGAAATATTGTTGTTCCTTTTGTTGTTGTTGTCGCGGTTTTCAGTTCGAAGAATGTTTTTTTGATGCAACTCTCCACGTTTCATATCTGCATAACAACTGCAACCTACATATACTTGAAACTATTTACTATAGTCTCCCTCTACCATTTTTACCCTCCCCTAGACTTCCCTCAATCACAAAATTATCTATTTCTTGAGCCCTCTGATTGGTATCGTCAGTCATAACAGTGACAACACATGCGCGTGCAGATGCAGATTCGATTGCCATGAAAAATGGATGCCTGAATTAAAAATATATTTGACAGCAACCCGCCAAAAGGCTGACGTTGGTTCTCTGAACATTCACATTGCATGATAGAACAAATACTGACGGCGGGACAAAAGGCGACACCTGGATGCAATTTCGTTTGCTTGTAGGATGCAACTTGCCTCTGACTTCCATTGTTACTCGATTTTACTCGATATTTGGACGCTTCAGATATTAGCTGTTACAATATGTGATACGATGACTTGTATTTACATCCGTCTAATGGATGTAAGGTAAGGAAACGTGACTTGCAACAGAATGATCTATAAACACATCACAGTGATGAAATGATCTAAAACGCGTTTCTCCACTGGGTGCTAAGGCACGCAGAGAAACGGATGCGGCAACGGATAAAAAAACAGTACTGAACATAAATCACCTCAGAAGAAAACACATGAGAGCGGGAACTGGAGTATCATGTTACTAAACACTTAACTACAGCAAGAAATAAAGAACATAGTGCACGCCGTCCCATTTAATGTTTCTTGTTCTTCATGAAGGGTTCTTAACCATCTGTTGAGAAAGTGACACCAAAAAAGCTTTTAGTCGAACCCGTCCTTGGCACAACTTCGAAATACAGAAAGGTCTTCATCGCACAGTTCTTTATTAAGCGTTACGCGTTTTCCAAATTTCATCATCAGACTGAAACTGCGGAATACGGTACAACAAGATTAACGATAGCAAATATGTACATAATAACGTAAGTATGTATCTTACAAATCCATGTACAGAATTTTCAGTTAATATCGTACTTCCATTTAAATCAAACTTTAGTAAAAAGCACACGAAAATGAGCACATTCGAAGAGCACCATTGCCAAACTGACTGTGGCGTTTAAGCTATCTGACAAGTAAACGAAGACCGGTAAGTAGCGCTAGCACTGACCACACGAATGAAGTCAAAGAATATCTTACAAAAAAACTAGCGGCGAGCCACATGTCAGAACATGCTACTCTTATGGAAGAAACACTCATATATTGACAACAGGTAAAACTTACGTAGCATGAAATGTGCGTCGGTAGGTATCATCGTGACAACATAACAGAGATAGTCGTTAGTCCATAACCAAAACAGAAGACATGTTTGCAACCAATAACTGGTGTAGTACTGCGTAAATATAAAACTGATATAGATCGAAGTTGTGAAAAAATAAGTTTACAACCACCACAAAATAAAATGTGACGTACAGTAAGTATCACAAAATGTAGTCATATTACAATAGTCGAAAATACAATAAATGACATACAACAGAATCATTAGGTGAGCCAAGATTAGCGGCAACAACTCGAAATAAAAAGGAAGCTATTATTACAAATAAAGGGCTCACCTAAATGATTGTGTTGTACGTCATTTACTATATTGAATTATGACTACATTTGGTAATAAGTAACACTTTATTTTATGGTGGTTGTGAACGTACTCTTTGACAACGTACATTTTATTTCTGATCTACATCCATTTTTTAAATTGAACTACACCAGTTAATACTTGCAAACATGTCTTCCGTTCTGATTATTGCCTGACGACTATCTATGTGACGAACTTCTCGCATACTGGAATAATTACAGGTCAGCAATTTCTGTTGATCAGTACAATTGAAAACCAGGCAAAGTCGCAAATTTCACTTTTTTTATTCAGTTGATGACCAGTTTCGGGCTGCGACCCATTTTCAAATCATCCAGATAGTGAAAATTGTACTGCAAAAAATACATAAACCACGTCAAAAATTTGTACGTATTTGAAAGTTACAGCGAATACGGAGTTGCACACCCAAACCAGTCATTAAGTAAATAAAAAAAAGTAAAATTTGCAAGTTTGGCTGGTTTTCCATTGCACTATCTCAGCTACGTTGTTCACGATGCTACCTAACGACGTACATTTCACGCTACGTAAATTTTTACCTACTGTCAATACATGAGATTTTCCTTCATAAAAGTGGCACAAACGTGTCTTTGTCAAGTTGTTCACGATGTTCTGATATGTAGTAGTTCATCGCTGTGTATAGGTTTCTTTGTAAAGTTACTCTCTGACTTCATTTCTGTGGTCAATGCTCGCGCTACATACCGGTATTCGTATGCTTCTTAGATAGCTTAATCGCCACAGTTTGGTACTGGTTCTCTCCGAATGTTCTCACTGCCGTGAGCTTTTTAGAAAAGTTTGATTTAAATGTGAGTATGATATTAATTGAAAATTCTGTACATGGACTATTGAGATGCATACTTACGTTATTATGCACTTATTTGCTATCGTTAATCTCCTTGTGCGCTTTATTCCACAGGTTCAGTCTGATGATGAAACATGGAAACGTGTAACGCTCAATAAATAATTAGGCGGCCATATATTCGTCTGCTTCTACGTGGCTGTATTTCTCCATCAAGTAATGGAATACGTCTATACAAAACGAAGGACAAAGAGCGGTTTCCCACTATAATCGGCGCACGCAGTGGATGGGAAACCATATACTTGACTTTTGATTAACATGCTATTTTTTCTAAATCAATACACTAATAATATTTGCTTACATAGAAGCGTTTATTAGAATCTAGACTCACATATAGTACCGCCATCTTCAAATTAGAGTCGAACTAGTCTTACAATTGAGACAACACAGTAGCCCATTTTGGGACAGAATTCATATACGCTCTCTTACGTTTCAAAGTGCTCTCGAAGGGGACCATATCCATTAAATGATTGGTATATTTTCATTTGTATTTGATGCAAAGAATTTACAGGACAATGCTGATACATAACAGACTATATTTTTCATGCCCCACCTCATCCTCCATCTGCATGTTTCGATAATAACAAAAGTCAAAACTACCGTGTAACTCAATAAAGAGTTGTTAAAAAGGGAAAAATTATTCCCTGCAAGTGGCTACGGTCGAGTGCACTACGTCTTTCAATCTTTCACAATTCCGAAACTAGGATTGGTCGCAATTAAAAACTGACTACCTGGCCCTTCAGCAGGGCCTTATCCGCCACTGCGAGAAGTTCCATTGATTTTATGATTAAGCAAATTCTGAAGAATTTCACTGAACGTCGGGATAATAATGGCTATGCATTGCATTTCATGTTATACAGACATAAAACAAGAAACGACAATACAGCCTGTATACAACGCTGTTATAATTTAGAACAACATAACTATTCATATCTTGAGAATCGAATTGTTGCTTTCTGCACGTCGTTTGTAATAGAAAAGAGCTTGTAGTAACGAAGTGTGTTTCACAGCAACGAAGATGAACATGTTTTCATAGCTCTTAAGGCATGCACTTTACTGCCCATATTTATTCGACAGTTTTGTCTTCCATGCTATCACCTCTCAGAATATGGAATACTGTTTTTTTAACGCCCTGTATATTCTTTCAGTCAGCAGTTACGTCTGTCTTAATGCCATGCCATCACACTAACATTGCGAAAACGGTGAAATAAAACGAAGTAAAAATAAAATTACACCAACATTATCCGAAGGCTTCCACTAAATCTGAAATTACGTGAAGATCTGTATGTTATAAAAGTGCGCGTCCGCAGCTTAGTGGTCAGCGCCTCTGACTATTGTGCTGAGGACCTGGGCTCGATTCCCAGTACTACCACGAATTAGTGCTTGGTGGGGGAACTGGTACGGGGTGTACACAGGCTCGTGAGGCCAACTGAGAAGCCACTCGAACGAGAAGTAGCGGCACGTAAGTCAAGGAAGCGGCTCGTAAGTCAAGGAAGAGGCACGTAAGTCAAGGAAGCCGACAACTGCCAGGAGAGCAATGTGCTGACCACAAGTTCCCCCACGCCAAATTCGTTGACGTCATTGGTAGAGGATGACACGGTGGTCGGTCGGTCCCGACTGGCCCATAAGGGCCAGAACGTGGAGCTTTGCTTTCTTTTTCTATATGACACAAACTAAATTATCCGACTTGGTCATCTTCCCTAGAAACATGATCGACGCTGCAATAACACGTTCGTTACTTGGTTTTCTGCACAAGTTTGTGGCGATATGCTTGTATCAGTCGTCTTTGAGCTTTTCGTGGGTCTAAGGACAAGGAACGGCCGGAGGCCAACATCGTTATTGAAAATTGGAGTTAAACTCTGTAAAGCGCAAGTAATTGCATTGTATACGACTGACGTAATTACATTAGTTGCACCAGGCCAGCTTATTTTGATGAACTGACTGTTAAATCGATTACAGTATTTAAGAGTTAGCCAGGAGTTACAAGGCGCAGTGTTCATAACGTTTATTTTCAAGAATATACATTAAAGTGTGTGAATTTGAAGAATTTTACGTGAAGTTATTGCAATATAACTACTCCTTGTAACATATAGATCTGCTTCGGAGTGTGTGTGTGTGTGTGTGTGTGTGTGTGTGTGTGTGAATACCTAAGGGACCAAACTGCTTAAGTCATCGTTCCCTAGACTTCCGCCCGCATCTCGTGGTCGTGCGGTAGCGTTCTCGCTTCCGACGCCCGGGTTCCCGGGTTCGATTCCCGGCGGGGTCAGGGATTTTCTCTGCCTCGTGATGGCTGGGTGTTGTGTGCTGTCCTTAGGTTAGTTAGGTTTCAGTAGTTCTAAGTTCTAGGGGACTTATGACCACAGCAGTTGAGTCCCATAGTGCTCAGAGCCATTTTGAACCTAGACTTCCACACTACTTAAACTAACTTATGCAAAGAACAACACACACACACACACACATGCCCGAGGGCGGACTCGAGCCTCCGGCGGGAGGGGCCGAGGTGCTTTGGACTTTAAACTTTTAAAAGGGAATAATTTTATTTAACAGGCAGTATCATGCACATTCAGGGCCACAAATATCCGAAGACGGTTGAGGCAATCATCCGTTCCGCATACTCCGTGATTTTGAGTATTAGGTGCCTACTTGACGGGCGTTCCATTTGAGTCAGAACTATTATTATTCAAACGCACATTAACGGGAGACTGAAGTTTCCAGCTAACCCCCACCAACTGCATGATTTGCCACGGGTACATGTGTCAGGTTAAGCAATTTGTCGTAAATTTTACGTTACATGGTGGATTTCTCTGTTTTCTGATTTAATTTTACTATAGATAGGTTTCTACCAATTGCTTGAAAGAATTCTGAGTGATGAAGTTCGCTAGCTACAGTAATTGAAATACTGCAGACGTTAAACTAAACACGGGCGCAGTAGCACAGCGTTTTAAATCTATACCGTAGAAATTCGAGCAATAAAATCAGTGCTCTTTGGTAAGGTGTAGTATGGTGTATGAGACAGACGGAGAGTTGTCATCACCTATCAGAGAAGTTGTTCAGCATTTTGAGCAACAAGGTTTGTGTTTGTACACGCAGAGAAACAAAAACGTTATCCTAATATATTGTTCTTACTCATTAAATGCAGTGTCAGCTATTAAAATCAGTCGCATGCTTTTCGAAAATTATCAGGACATGTGAACCAATAAGTTGGGACAAAACGATTCAAAAGCAGAACAGAGGATAAGTACGCTGCATCCAATGATGAAAATTGGGTCTTCACAGCTAGCGAGATGGCGCAGTGTTAACATTCTGGACTGGCATTCGGAGGTGGGCGGGGGGACGGCTAAAATCCACTTCCCGTCATCCAGATTTAGGTTTTCCGTTTTTTCCCTAAATCGCTACAGACAAATGCCGGGAACATGGCCGACTTCCTTCCCCATCCTTGAAAGCGTCCGAGCTTGTGCTCCGTCTCTAATGACCTCGATGTCGACGGGACGTAAAAACCACAATCTTCCTTCTTTCCTTCCATGTATTAGCACGACTGTCACCTCATTTGATAAGTGAGGGGTCAAAACAACAAATACATAAGCTGAAGACGTGCTAACAATACTGAGCCGTATAATACGTAAAAACATACCAAATGAGTCACATAATCAACGTGTGTTTACGTATAATGCGGTTCGCGAGCTCTATTATCCTGTGAAAGGTCTTTCTGAGGAGCAACACTTGAGACACTAGATCCATTTTCTGGGAAACACTTTTCAAATTCCAGTCTGGATTTCTCAGTTTAAGTTTCCCTACAACTAATGAGGTGAATGCCGGGATATTTCCTTAACGAAGACAGCTGCTAGTTTCATATAGCAGACACTGCATGTGCTCAGTCTATAACGATCTCTGGTGGTAAATAAAGTTCACTTCCTTTCGAGGAATCACGTTACGAGCGGAAAGATTGTCAACCAAGGAAGGTACTCGACTTGTGAGTCGGAATCAGTGATTTGGTGAGGACAAGGAATCGGTTCCAATTGACAGGTAGTGTTGAGATCCTATACCGCATAGATCGTCCAGGTTCGTTATGCACCCACGATAATCGCTGTATACCACTTCTGAGTCAAAGGAACCATGCGCTGAGTGCTCTAGAACTGAATTCGGCGTTCGAAGAGGTTACAAGACGTCATGTATCGCATGAAACGCTTAGGATGCGATTGGATGTTACAAAGCCCCATCCCAACTCTTAGGATGAGATTGGATGTTGCGAATTTCCATTCCGACGACCATGAAATCATGAAGAACGTGCGCCCCGGGATTGTTGACGGGTGTTGCTCACGGACGAAACTCGGATCTGTTTGATCCCTGATAATCGCAGCTAACGTGTTTGGAGACAACCCGGTAACATCGAACTCCTCCAACATTGTGTCCCACATGTGCAACACGGTGGTTACGGAATGTTGTTCTGGGTTGACGATACACAGGGCACCGTATACTTCTCGTGATTGTTGAGGGCAGTCTCACTTCTCTACAGTACAGGGACGCGATTGTGCTGTCAGTAATTGGTGCGCATCGCCAACATTTTGGTGATATCTCGATGGATGTTTACTCGCGTGCTCATCGTATTGTTCTCATGATTACGTTCCTTCAGCATGCAATGATCACCAGAATGATGTGGCCTGCCTGTTCCCCCAAACATGAACGCAATCAAATATGTGTGAGATCAACTGAAGAGAGCTTGTTTTGGACGTCGAAAACGACCACGTACTATGTGCGAGTTACGTTAAATCGCCATCGAAGAGTGGAATAATTTGGACCAAGGCTGACTTGATGATCTCTTAGATGGGTTCAAGCTTGCATCTGAGGAAGGGACTTCCACCACGAATCGACGTCCTCGGGAGTGCTGTGAAAATGCCATGGGAAACAAACCATTTTATCACCAAGCAAAAAAAAAAAAATTTTTTTTTTTTGCTTGGTGTACTGGAAACTTGCAGAGTAATAAGTTCGCATACCTAAGAGCCAATGTATATGTTATATGCCATGAAATTCGAAATAAAGGGATGATGCAAAACTCTTATTCATATGTGTATACAGAGCAGACTTTCGTTCTCCATAAAGGTCATAATGTGTGACCATACAACACGTCCATTAAGAGGTATTTAGTTCTCTTCACAAACAAAACCTGGAAACTAAATTCTTATGTGCCCAGGTGGTAGAGCAGCCTCAGATTGGTGCGATACTTACTGCGATGAGAGCAAAACGCAAAGATCACCCAGCGCTTCCAGCAGCGGCCCAGAGGCGCTGGTGTACGAGGCTCGTCCTCGATAGACTCACTCCGCCGCTGCTGCAAACTAGAGATGGGGGATCCGCTCTTGAACTAATTCATAGAGTTCAATCTTTCAAAGGAGTGAACAATCAGTGATTCAGAAAAAAAGAACGGTAGCTCCAAACGTTTCCCAGGCAGAGAGAGAGAGAGAGAGAGAGAGAGAGAGACGGAGCATATCAGCAGCGCCTCTGCTGGTCAGAGCACAGTGCACGCCACACAACACAGCCAGCGCCGGCCTCTGCCCTGCTTCTACCTTGGCTGCCTGCATTGTGCAGTGCCCCATTGGATTTTGTGTTTCACATATGCCGGGCCGTCTCTGTGCGTCGTCTGCCGTGTGCACTGTGCAGTGTCTGGCGCAGCTTAACTTCGCATCGCACTCTGTCGGCGATCGTTTCAGTCGCACGTCCTGCCCTCTGGGCAGTTGATGCCAGCAACAGGACAGAGAGCCACCTAGCGGATAACATAGGAACTACTTGCAAAAACCTGCTCGCAAGGGAGCGGACGATTTGTCTCGGAGCGGGTGAGCTCCCCCCACCCTCGGAACTCGCCCGCTCAACGCTCACCCCACCGTCTCGACTCTAGCCAGAGCGTCGAGCAAAGCGACTCTGGTGTCACTCTGGCCTCTGCGGTCTCAGCTCACGCAGTAATACAGCTCGCGGCTCGACCTGCTCGACTCAGCGCCTCTGCATCGGAGTTTGTCCCCACTGGATATTGTTCTTCATAGTAATACCGCTATGTATATTACATTATTATGTTATGTATACATCAATTGTTTTTATTTTATTTTTATTTGTTTAAACTGATTAGATTAGGTTCCTGATGACTACTCTTACTATAGGATTTTTATTATGGACACTCGAATTTACGCTTTAATTACGAGCGAACCGATAAACGTATCGCAAAATGTGATACACCAATATTTTCTTTGTTTTATTCTGCGTAAGGCTATATGCAGCACTTTCGTTTTACAGTCAAATTTATATTTTTTTTTCTTATTCTGGTACGGATTTTGCGATTTTAGGCGTCTTCGAAAGGAAAAATATATGGCTTGCGATGTATTTGTATGAGGTTAATGAAATTTTAATACATTATAGCCAAATATATTGTTAATGTAAATCTCAAGTTACAACATTTTCCGATCACCCAAAAAACCACGCTAGTGCAAAATAAATCAATAATCAAAAACTTTGTCATATCGTGGAAATTTCAATAAACAATACAAAATTCTTACTCATTATCTATGTTACTTCAAAATAGGATCAAATAAGATCAAAATACAGGTATAGTACTGGAATAAACCAAGTTTAAAGGGCAATGTGCCTTTCATTTATTTTCTTTTGTAAATGAGTGGTGAGTCATGAAAAACAGCTAATTCATTTCAGGGAGTGAACAGTTCTGATCCAATCTCTGAAAAGAACAGTTTTGCCCATCTCTACTGCAAACACTGGTAATCTTTGTTTATTTTTTGCAGTCGCGCGCGATGGCTGTTGGAAAATTTGCGCTGCAACCTCGCTAGTTCTACCGTTTCCCGGGTCAGTGAAGAACTGCTGGGCGTAATGCAACCTGAAGAGACCTGTGGCAGCAAGTGCCGAGGAGGTCGAAGAAAGCGGTCGTTTAAGTGGCAGAGGAGAACACAGGCGAAATTGCAGCGGCGTGATCTTCTGCCGCAGCCAAGCACTATCATCCGATGCTACGTGCTTGCGCGGGGAGTTTCTCCCTATTAAACTTGCTCGGCACCGAGAAAGGGCGAACAATAAATTCAACACCACGAGTAGCAATCTCGAAACGCCACTATTTCTATCTCTTTCTGTCGTCCAGATTATGAACTCGTTCTGCTGCTCCAGTTATAATAGCTGAAAATAATCGACTTAATATAGCGATTGTGCGGAAACTGAAATAGCCATAAACTGATCCGTTTCGCGTAGTATTGATAGTGATGACCTTGGTAGCCTGAGAAAGTAAAGAAAATGCAGATGAGAGAGAGAGTTTTATACTTCGACCATGGCCTATCAGCCCGGAAGTTTTAAGAGAAGACAATAACGGCCATGAAAGCTTACGTTGTATGACCGCTGATGGCGTTGCGGGCACGTACATAAACGGAGCAGGGACGAAAGGGAAATCATTCCACCGTCGCTACCGGCCGATAATGGGGAAAAATCAGTTAATGGGCGGTGAAATCACGAGTGTTGGACGTTTATACTTCATCACAGAACGTGGCGTCGGAGACTTGCCCGCTCCATAAAGCAGGGTAGGCGCCGATCTGTGACGGATCTGGCGACGGGCTACAATCCTGGGGCAGACTCAAGAATTTCGGGGCACACCGTTCACCGTACGTTGTTGAACACGAGACTTGGCAGCAGACAACCCCCACGTTTACCCAACGACGTCGTCAATTACGTTTACAGTGGCCGTGGTATCGCAGAGACTGGATCGTGGGTCAATGGAAACTTGTCACTTTGTTGGTTGACTAATGTTTCTTGTTACGTTGAGCTGATGGTCGAGTCCGGATACGCCGTCATCCACGCGAACAGCTGCTCGACACTTGCACTGTAACATGAACGCAGACCGGCGGGAAAAGCATTATGCTACTGGAGACATTCACCAGGGCTTCGTTGGAGCTATGGCAGTAATCGAAGGCACCACGACAGCTGTACACTAGGTGAATACTATTGCGGACCACCTGCAACCGTCCATGCTTAGACGGCGAGCGCATTTTCCCTTAGCAAAAGTGTGTGTCACAAGGCTATAATTTCCCTACACTGGCTTGAGGTGCATGATAGTGGACTTACTGTGGTGTCTTGGCCAGCGGACTAGCTTGATCCGAATGCGATGGAACTTATCTGGGACGCTGTCGAGTGCCAGCTCCGTGCGCACAGACAAACGGTCCGTGATTTACAGTAATTTGATGACCAGCACGTGTAATCCGATTAAAATTACATGATACCTGATGTCTCTCATTTGCCGCTACAACGTTGACACAGCGGCTGCCGGCTACCACTCGGTTACAGGTGAGACACAACACGGCGGGTTGCTGTTAATGTGTAACGCAGAGCGATGTTGGAAGTGATCGCCAGAGATATGTCGGAAGGGCGAGATGTTCTGTCAGCAGCTGATTTTAAGTGATCAATAACTGAAGTGCGGCGGGCGACGCATTTTGTAGCCCTGAATTTAAACTCATGTTCTAAGCTACCCGCAGCCTCGTGATATGCTAAGAATCCGAGTAAACGGCGGTCAATAATCTGCGGCAGAACTAATATCACTGTCACTTTGTTCACAGCGATTAACACTGGCCGCGCCTGACTGGCCGAGCGGACTAAGGCGCTGCAGTCATGGACTGTGCGGCTGGTCCCGGCGGAGGTTTGAGTCCTCCCTCGGGCATGGGTGTGTGTGTTTGTCCTTAGGATAATTTAGATTAGTAGTGTGTAAGTTTAGGGACTGATGACCTTAGCAGTTGAGGCCCATAACATTTCACATATATTTGAACATTTTTTTATTAACACTAACATCTACGAGCAAATTAAAAAAAATTAACGCTAAAAGCAAAGTGTAATTTCTCGCTATCATTGGTTAACTGAAAGTATCATCACAGTGGCTACACGAGCTCCACGTTACCAATCGGATGAGCAGTCCTCGTTTGCACTTGGTTACACATTATAGGCAACACAAGCAGATTCCGGAAGAAAAAAGAATGGTAAGAAGAAAAATAAGAGTAAACAAAAAAAGTGAGTACGAGATGAAATGACGTGGCAAAGAATTACAAATACAGTAAGAACTTATTTTTATTCCAATTTAGATGAATAAGAGTAATAATCAAAGTCTTTTGATTATATTTAGAAATAAAAAAATTAGTTGCATTTAACGAAATTCGAACCTACTCCCTTCAACATAGCATATTAATACGCTACCAACTGCGCTGCGCTACGAGACTGAATTAATTTGATATATTTGTGACTGTGGTTACCCAGTAGCAACGATTATTTGCAGTCCTCAAAAATTAGGCTTCACTCAATTTCGTGCAAAGCTTATTTAATGTAAGCCGGACTTTGTGATGATGCTAACTGTATATGTAACGCTGAATCGCGGCTTGTGCGAAAGTATCGAGTATTGTTTAATTATTACTATGTATGAAACGTGTGTATTTGATTAGCATCGTTGTGTGTGTGTGCGTTGTTTTTGGTTTGGTTATCATTTGTGATGAAATGCGAAACAAAAGTGCCAGATTCTTGATTCGGGATCCAAACACATCAAGAAAGAATGCTGGACCGACTGGAGGAAATTAGCTCCAACGTGTGAAGTGTCAACTATCAAGTAATTTTAATCGGACTATAGGCGTCTGGCGGCAACCAAGGGCTTGTCGAATCCATGATGCGCAGATACATCGCTGTATTGCGCTCCAAAAGAGTATCAACACACTATTAAGCTTCTGGTCATGAAGTTCTGACTCAATGGTGTTTGAGCAGACTTGCAAATTATGATGGAGAAGTGTGGAGAGCTGCATTAAACCATTCATCGGAGTGAACACTACAACAAGAACTAAAAACACAATCCTCGTCTGCCAGACCAAAAACTTTCCTCTTATAAAATGGTTCAAATGGCTCTGAGCACTACTTAAACCTAACTAACCTAAGGACTTCACACCCATCCATGCCCGAGGCAGGATTCGAACCTGCGACCGTAGCAGCAGCGCGGTTCCAGACTGTAGCGCCTAGAACCGCTCGGCCACCCCGGCCGGCCTTTCCTCTTACACTCGTACAGTTACATGTTTTGATCTCTTCGTGTTTGTGCAGAGACCTCAAACCACAGAGAAAACAATTAATTTAATACAAAATACTACAGGCGGAAGATGCCTTAACGCTGCCCGTGAAGAAGTTCTTGTTTGTTAATCAACGAGAATTTCATTTCATATCTCTCAATCTTTAAAGCAGGAGACTGAATTGCCAATTTCGGCAAGCGCGAGGCACAACCTTGAACGAATATATCTTCCAATTAAAATCCTGTCCACTTCCGCATGCACAGCCTGAACTACTTGATGATCACTTTTTATTTCTGAGCAGGAGTTCTGGGCACTGAGCAAGTAAGTCGTGTGTGAAAGAAAACCGTCCAAGCAGTTAGTAAGCGATCACGTTCCTTTCAAAGAAGACTGAACTGCCGCGAAATGCTAACAAAAGAAAAGTGAAACTATAAGGTGCAGTCAAATGAAAACGAGACCGATGGAAAATGGTGAGTAAACTGTATACTGTTTCAAAAGTAATCACCATAGCTTCTAGTACATTAATCCTACTGCGAGACAAGGCGGTCAAAAGCCTTCGTGTAGAAATGTTTGCGTTTAGCTACACTACTATTGATTTACCCAGGGTGCACACTCTTCGTTCACGACATATCGACGGCCATGGACGTCTTCCTTCAGGGCTCCAGAAATATGGAACACGCACGAGGAGAGATCGGATGTATGGACGATGTGTAAGGGTTCCCAGAGAAACGTCGGCAGCGAATTTGGAACAGTCTTGGCAACATGTGGGATGACCAACAACCTGAAGAAAGACATTCATGCCGACGATGAGATGTATGCCTGGATGCAACCGCTAACATCTTTCCATGAAGGTTCTGACAGTCTTGTCTCACAGTGGAATCAATTTACTAGCAGTTATGGCGATTACTTTTGAAATAATGAACAATTTACGAACCTTTAGTTACACGAATCACACCAATGAAATGTAGACAAACACCGTTTTAAAGAGAAGATGTATGCGGAACTTTTAGAAAGGGTTATGCAGCTAATTTGAAATCCTTGATTTAGAGTTTTATTCCGTACGTAAATTGAATAAAAAGGAATACAACATTGATTACTACTAAACATCTGATTGCTGACTGCAGAAGTATCAGCAATGTATTTTTCAAGGCGGCAACTTCAGCAATAAACATTTGGGATGAGCACACACAATAATAATTCTCAATATATGCTATTGCGCATACCGAATTTGTGTTACCAACGGATCCCTCCAGTACCAGGCAACAAGCCAGAAAATCTCGAAACATTCCACCAAAATTTATGCGCTACTTACTACTGTTATTCTTCTTTTTAGGAAAAGTTACTTGTCACTGGGAAAAATATATCGGATTTTCAGTTCCTCTCTTTTCTACACTTCATTGAAAACTCTGACTAAAATGCTCTCGAATACTCCCCCCTTCGTACGAAAGATAATGGAAAACACAAATCAGTATGGCGCGACTGTTAAGTGGCAAGTCTCAAGAACTTTACTGCGTTCGCTACTAATGTTAGAAAGTGTGCAAAAACGACTTAGCAGATAAGATAAAGCCCGACTTGATGGCCGCAATCGCTAAGTACAATTACAACGGCGACGCCGGGGCAGACCTGTTGACGTTTCCCAACAGAAGCGTATTACGTCCGGCGCTGGACTTCATTATGCACTCCTTAAAAGAAGCAATTCGCAGTAATTCATTACAGTTACATGTTTTGATCTCTTCGTGTTTGTGCAGAGACCTCAAACCACAGAGAAAACAATTAATTTAATACAAAACACTACAGTCGGAAGATGCCTTAACGCTGCCCGTGAAGAAGTTCTTGTTTGTTAATCAACGAGAATTTCATTTCATATCTCTCAATGTCTAAATGTAACTGATTTCCGGAAGCCAAGATGAAGACCTCTACAGGTCCCCGACATTGACAGTGAAGAGCCAAAGAAACTGGTACCCCTGCCTAATATCGTGTAGAGCCTCCGCGAGCACGCAAAAGTGCCGCAACACAACGTGGCATGGACTCGACTAATGTCTGAAGTAGTGCTGGAGGGAATTGACGCCATGAATCCTGCAGGGCTATCCAGAAATCCGTAAGAGTACGAGGGGGTGGAGATCTCTTCTGAACAGCACGTTTTCAAGGCATCCCAGATATGCTCAATAATGTTCGTGTCTGGGGAGTTTGGTGGCCACCGTAAGTGTTTAAATTCAGAGGAATGTTACTGGAGCCACTCTGTAGCAATTCTGGACGTTTGGGGTGTCTTATTGTCCTGCTGGAATTGCCCACGTCCGTCAGAAAGCACAATGCACATGAATGGATGCAGGTGATCAGACAGGATGCTTACGTAGTGTCGCCTGTCAGAGTCGTATCTAGATGTATCAGGGTCCCATATCACTCCAGCTGCACGTGCCCCACGACATTACAGAGCCTCCGCCAGCTTCAACAGTCCCCTGCTGACATGCAGGTTCCATGGACTCATGAGGCTGTCTCCATAACCGTACACGACCATCCGCTCAATACATTTTGAAACGAGATTAGTTCGGCCTGGCAACATATAGATGATGTTTCGTTGAATGGTTCGCATGTTAGCTCTTGTTGATGGCCCAGCATTGAAGTCTGCAGCTATTTGCGGGAGCGTTGCAATTGTGTCACGTTGAACGATTCTCTTCAGTCGTCGTTGGTCCAGTTCTTGCAGGACCTTTTTCCGGCCGCAGCGATGTCGGAGATTTGATGTTTTACCGGATTCCTGATATCCACGGTACACTCGTGAAATGGTCGTACGGGAAAATCCCCACTTCATCGCTACCTAAGAGATACTGTGTCTCATCGCTCGTGTGCAGACTATGAACGTGGTGTTAAACTCATTTAAATCTTGATAAACTGTCATTGTAACAGCAATATCCGATCTAACAACTGCGCAGCCACTTGTCTTATATAGCCGTTGCCGACCGCAGCGCCGTATTCTGCCTGTTTACATCTCTCCGTATTTAAATACGCATGCCTATACCAGTTTCTATGGCGCTTCAGTATATATCAACCTCCCGACTGCACATGGTATAGTGCAAATGAATCAGAAACAGACCTAAATGAGACACAACTAAGATGCTACGGCAATGTTGGTATTCGCTACTCGCTGTTTCATCACTCACGACTACAGCTGAGAGTTGGATGTCAGTTGGTACCTCTAGTGTATCATAACGCACAAGAGACAAAAAATTTGTGACGTCCTGCAGTCGTCACACAAATACAGTGCAACATCGCCATTAGCCTTGATAATGACAGATCGGCGAGGAATGGAGTCCAGAAGTTTCAAGTACGCAACTGTGGCCACTCAACGTAGATAAGACCGCTTAGAACTAACGGGTACCGGGGATGTTAACAGCTAAATTTCACCCACTGTTCTAAACAGTCCTAGACATCTTCAATCAAATTAAGAAGGACGATTTACCGAGCTTGTCCAGTAAGCGATATGGTGCCTGGACGTTCGTCAGACCATAAACGTATGCGTGAAGTCCTTTGAACGACTGTCGGCATCTTCGAAGATGGAAGTGTCCACAGCATACTCACCACGAAGATGTGGAAGAAAGGGCATGCATGTGTCATCGAGAATGTTGAAATAAAAATCCTGGTTTATGTCCACGATAACCTGAATGAGGGTGCCCATGTCATGGAACGAAACACAGTCCGAAAACAACGCTGAGCCACCTTCAGCCTGAACTTCAGCATCCACACACTGCGGGTTAAATGCCTTGTTGGGCCCTCGGTGTATTCGACGCCTTGCATCATTTGAAGACAGGCAACATAGCGATCATGTAATTAAATGGCAACTGCTTAATCTTTCTGACATTATCTGCGTTAAGTATGGAGATATTATCTGTTGGCGACAAGAAAATTTGCGCCGGACCTGGTCTCGAACCTGGATTTTCCGCGTGGCCTTAAACACTTTGGCTATCCGAGCATGCTTCCAGGACCGATACAAACTTCAGACACTCACGACAAGTGGGAAATCGAGGTTCGAGTCCCGGTCCAGAACAAATTTTCATGTGTTACCAATACGTAATATCTTCATACCTAATGTAGCTAATAATAGAAAAGTTCCGCAACTGCGAATAAATTTCATAAATTTAGTACAACTGCAAGATCGCTACCAAAGTCTGTTTCTTCAGACATTGTTAAAAATAAAATAGCGGTTCGTTGGACCAAATCGGGAACCCCTTATTTTTAGCCGCTAGGTATGCCTTGTTTGTCACTCATGATCCGAGTCCTTTACCACAGGAAGACATACGTTTTAAAAGTATTCACGTGTTGGCCAACTGCTTACCCCGCAAATAATCTTACAGTAGCGAAACCGGCAGTGCTTCTGAATTGCTAAATATGAATGGGAATCGGATGTAAGTCCTTATGCCCGTCTCTGAGCCCCCCCCCCCCCCCCTCGGTCCATCTTGTCCTTCCCACTCTGTCCATCTCCTCGTCCTCCTCTTCTATCTGTCCATCACCTCTTCCTCCCTCTCTCTCTCTGTCGTTCTCCTTCTCTCCATCTTTCTGTTTATCTCCTCCTTTCCCCTCCCTATGTTTCATTCCTCCTCCACCTCCCTGTCCACCTCCTCTTCCTGCCACTCTCTGACTCTGAGCGTAGTTTATTGCTGTAACAAAGAAAACCGTGATTGGAAATGGAAGTCGCTTAAAATGAGCGGGTAAATCGGTTGGGATCATTAGTATACGGGGTATGAAGAGACGTCTCCAGCTGCTATCTCTGTGGGGATAGTAGCTTCAATGACAGTATTTCACATGATTTTAATCTGCGAAAGGGTAGGATTACAAAGCTTCGAACGGTTAAGATTCCCTAGAAGTATTATAATAATAAGCCGAAAACCCATAAGGACAACTTACCTGCTTTTTGTTAAAACCGACTGCGAGGAATAAAACGAAACAGCATATTGTTCCGTACGCAAATTTTGTTTAAAATTATACGTAAGGTGAAAAATGTTCATGGGACAAACAATCTGTCTAATGGTTTAAATGCCCTGATATCATAGTTAAAACTGACTGCGAGAATGAAAACTGAACCACACATTTTCACAGCAAATCTTTTTTTCTCTTAGAGTTGATTTTAACACAAAACCTGTACGTTCTTGTTTAAAAAAAATATAGGCTATGTCCGTCTGAATGTTTACTGTGGTGTCACCGCCAGACACCACACTTGCTAGGTGGTAGCTTAAATCGGCCGCGGTCCATTAGTACATGTCGGACCCGCGTGTCGCCACTGTCAGGGTCGCAGACCGAGCGCCACCACAAGGCAGGTCTCGAGAGACTGACTAGCACTCGCCCCAGTTGTACGACGACGTTGCTAGCGACTACACTGACGAAGCCTTTCTCTCATTTGCCGAGAGACAGTTAGAATAGCCTTCAGCTAAGTTAATGGCTATGACCTAGCAAGGCGCCATTAACCATATGTAACGTTGCATGTACCTCAAGATAGAGTCTCACTTGTATCATCCAGAATGCTGTATACCAAAGGACAATATAAAAGTTAAGTGTTCTAGTAGCTACGTTCTTTTCTTTATCACATTCATTACGAATCCTGTTCCAGACTTAACGCCAGACGGCGTGAGTTGACGCGTGCCCTTTCGGCTACTTCACTGTGGACTGGCTGCCTTAACAGTCCACAACATTTGCTACGAGTACTGTGCAAAAATTTAAAGCAGTATACTGCTATATTCCTCAGGTAATAATGTCGCTCGAACCTTAGTATTTGATTTTCCCGGAGTAGTTAGCGTATATCTGCAAACGCGCTCCCGTGGGTCAAACGAGGTTGTGATCATTCGTGCTGCCCTTCTTCATACACGTCCGATATCTGCAGTCAGTATTATTTGGTGTGGATCGCACACAGCTGAGCAGTATTCTGCGATGTTAATTTGGTAATAGAAGAAACGGAAGCGATAAAAATTGTAGAATGAGAGCAAAACTTAAATACAATAAACAAATGCAAATGCACATAGAGTCCATTAGTTATTCAGTACTTGCTCAAGGCAGACTAGCGAAGGGAGTGAAAAATGTTCAAATGTGTGTGAAATCTTATGGGACTTAACTGCTAAAGTCATCAGTCCCTAAGCTTACACACGGCTTGACCTAAATTATCCTAAGGACAATCACACACACCCATGCCCGAGGGAGGACTCGAACCTCCGCCGGGACCAGCCGCATAGTCCATGAGGGGAGTGACTCACACCAATCTTCGTATTGCTAGCAAGAACAACATCGACACGTGTGAACACCTACAAACGCGCAGCAGTCACCCAAACGCGCGACCTTCTAAGGAGCCCATCGGCTTTGACAAACGTCTAGCGGCTCCAGCTGGCGGGGATTAGCGCGGAGCGGTCAGCGGAGTCCGTGGAACTCGTCCAAGACGTTTCGGCCTTCCGCAGCTGGGGTCGTTAAACTAGAGGAGTCTCCGGCGCAGAACAGAGACCGCGGAACGCGGCGAGATGGCTCGTTTTATGTCCCTATTGACGCCACTCGGCCAGCTTCCCTGTTGTCCGGGAACACCGCGCGGCGCTTCCTCAGCACTCATTGCTGCGCGAGCCCTGTTCCGCGTTGCAGTGACGATCCGTTTACTGGAGTTTCTTCCACGGCTGGTTACAATCGAGACCAGAAATTAAACCAAGATTGTAATTCAGAGTCCTGATTTCTGCATTTGCATCTACACCTACATACATACTCCGCAAGGCACTACTTCTGCCACTACTAGTCATTTGCTTTCCTGTTCCACTGGCAAAATAGAGCGAGGTAGAAATGACCGTCTACGTGCCTCTGCACGAGACCTAATTTTCAGGAAAGTGTGATAGGACCGTTGCTGTTTACAATAGATATAAATGTCTAGTAGAAAGCGTCGGATGCTCTTTAAGGCTATTTACACATGATGCAGTTGTCTGTACCAAAGTAGCAACGCCAGAAGATAGAATTTGCAGAACAACCTGCAGAGAATTGATGAATGGTGCAGACTCTGGCAGTTGACCCTGAACGTACATAAATGTAACATATTGGGCATACATAGGAAAAGAAATCCACTACTGTAAAGCTACACTATTGATGACAAACAGCTGGAGATAGCCTCTGCCGTAAAATATCTAGGCATAACTATCCAGAGCGATGTTAAGTGGAATGACCATATAAAACACACAGTGGGAAAAGCAGACACCAGACTCAGATTCATCGGAAGAATCTTATGGAAATGTAACTCATCCACGGAAGAAGTGACTTACAAGGCGCTTGCTCGCCCGATTCTTGAGTATTGTTCATCTATCTGGGATCCCTATCAGGTAGGACTGATAGAGGAGATAGGGAAGATCCAACGAAGAGCGGCGCGTTTCGTCAAGGGATCCTTTAGTTGGCGAGAGCGTTACTTAGATGCTAAACAAACTCCACTGGCAGACGTTACAAGAGAGGCGTTGTGCATCACAGAGAGATTTACTATTGAAATTTCGGGACAGCACTTTTGAGGAGGAGTCAGACAACATATTACTTCCTCCCACATACAATTCGCGTATTGACCACGAGGAGAAAAGTCGAGAAATTACGGCCAATACAAAGGCTTACCGACAATCAATCTTCCCACGCACTATTCGCGAATGGAACAGGGTTGGAGGATCAGATAGTGGTACCGAAATTACTCTCCGCCACACACCATTAGGGGGCCTGCGAAGTAAGATGTAGATGATGTCGAGTAGAATCTCTCTAACCTTATCTTCATGGTCCTTATGCGAAATGTACGTTGGCGGTAGCAGGAACGCTCTGCAGTCAGCCCATAATGAGTGTTCTTTAAATTTTCTCAATAGGGCTTCTCGAATAGTCTTTCCTCCAGTGATCCCCATTTGAGTTCCCGTAGCATCTACGTAATAGTTGCGTGTTGTTGGAATGTACCGGTAACAAACCTAGCAGCCCGCCTTTGGGCGCGTTTCATTCCACATTGCTTTGCAACGTTACGCCGAGATATTTAATCGATATGATTGTGTCGAGCAGCACACTAGTAACTACTACTTACTTGCATTAACTTACATTCCTACTTATTTGCATTAACTTACGTTTTTATACGTTTAGAGCCATTCATCACACCAATTAAACTTCTGTCTAAGTCGATCTTATACATTCTTGCAGTCACTCAACGACGACACGTTCCCACACACCACAGCATCATCAGCAAACAGTCGCGGAATGCTGTTTACCCTGCCCGCCAGATCATTTATGTATATAGGGAGAGAAAAAAAAACAGCGCTTCTATCACACTTCCCTGGGGCACTCCTAACGATACCCTTGTCTCTGATGAACATTACCAGTCGAGGACAACATACTGGGTTCTATTACTAAGACGTCTTACAGACACTGTGAATCTATTCCATATCCTTGTACCTTAATTAACAGTCGACACTGTGGCACAGAGTCAAATGCTTAACGGAAACCTAGGAGTTTGGAATCTGCCTGTTGTCCTTTATCCATGGTTCGCAGGACGTCATCTGAGAAGAGAGGAAGCTAAGTTTCGCACGAGCAATCCTTTCTAAAATCGTGCTGATCTGTGAACAGAAGGTTTTCCCTCTCAAGGAAATTTATTATACACGAACTGAGAATATGTTAAGGTTCAAATGGCTCTGAGCACTATGGGACTTAACATCTGTGGTCATCAGTCCCCTAGAACTTAGAACTACTTAAACCTAACTAACCTAAGGACATCACACACATCCATGCCCGAGGCAGGATTCGAACCTGCGACCGTAGCAGTCGCGCGGTTCCGGACTGGGCGCCTAGAACCGCTAGACCACCGCGGCCGGCGAATATGTTAAGGACTCTGCAGCAAACTGAGGTTAAAGATATTGCTCGTGTGTGGATCCCTACTATCTGTCTATCTGGAGTCGAGTCACTCTCCGCCGTGCAGTTAATCGTTGTTGTGAAATTTCATTTGAGCAGACACTCTGTTACATAGCTATACTCTGTTGTATCCGTCTGGGATGCGAGTCCTCGGTGCTTGGCTGGAGATACTTAATGGCAGTGTACCAATCAGATGAAGAAAATTTGCTATTCAAATTTTTGAAAGGGTTGGAGGATCGTGTTCGGATTCTTCACAAAATACAGCCCTCAAGGCAGCATTCAGCCCTGGCGTCTTGGCATAGCTCACACGTTGCACACGAATTAGTATATATGAACATAACACACAATATTTTAACATAATATCAAATGAGCTGGTATAACTAAGTATTCTCGTGTTTAAGAGAAACAACGTACACAAAACATCTACTGAACCATTTTTCTTTTTTAATGTGCATGCTATCCTTTCGTCATCTGGTGCAGATACATGTTCATCCGGAATCCAGAAGGCACATGCTACTAGTCTACTGTAGTATGCTATAGTGTTACATCACAAGGTTTATAATTTAGAATTATAGACTAAAGTATAGTACACAACACTGCACTACACTACACAGCACCACACTACACCAAACTGCTGTACTCGTTATCAGAACAAAATTAGATTTCCTCATTTCTCTGGACAGTTAACACCCGGTGCGCTGTGGCACAACGCAGGATCAACAGCGGTTGTGCTGCTGTGCCGCGCAAGGTGAAGAGATCGGGAGGTGATTGTCAGCGTGTCAGGTGATCCTTCCTTCTCCTGGCTGCTTCCGAAAGGTCGTTGCAGTTGGATCTTCAGCCGTGCTGCGTTTCGTTGTCATGCTGTATGGCCTCACTTCTTGTTGTTATTCTCTCGGAAACGTGGACTTGCAGCTTGTAAGCTGATATTTTGGCTGTCAGCGACATCAGCTTGTGCCGGAGTTCCTCAGTCTTTGTTACGTTCTACATTTGTAGTATTGCTGATGAAGACGTTCAGATATGCAACGTTGTGTTTAACAGCATACTCCCAGACGATGTGAACCGGGGTATCAATTACTCCTTGTCGTATTTTCAGTAAGTAGCTGGGAACGGACCATGTCCCGAGAGGTCGTGTATAACTCCCTTGCTCGGAAGGAAATATTACATTCTTGATCTTTCTTTTACGTTAGAAGTAAGTGGTAGGTTCAACTCCCTGTTTCTGCTCTCTTCCACATTTCTTGCCATGCATACCTTGATTTCCTTATTTGATGTGCCCCTTGTACCCAGTACCGCTTTTACCTCATCGTATTCGACCCCTTTGAGAAAATATTGTACACCTCTCTTCATTTCCGTTAGGTCTAGAGGTAGCAAGTCTAATATCACCAGCATCGTCTCTGTCGATGTTGCCCTATACGTGCCTGTCAGGCGTCAGAGAGCCTGTGCTTTCTTCATCTTTCTGGCTCTGTGAGTCCACATACACTCGGCCTATAGCCGACAATAGCGATTAAGATTGCGTTGCGGTACATTCTTACTGCACTTATAAGCAGCTGGAAGCTTCTTTGGTCTGTTGCTGCTATTTTGTTCAGGATTTAATGCCTCTCTATACCAAGGTAGGCCCTACCTATACGATTTTTTTTTTTTTAATTTGCAATTGGACATATTTCTGGTTGTGGGATTTCTCGGTCTTGATAATGTTCCTTTGGTATTATATAACAATTCCTTAGGCTTTCAATAACTTCCGTATTATTTTCCTCTCGTTTACCCCTTGTGTTGGCAGAAAGTGTTCATACAATCTTGCTCGCTATTGCATGTAGTTCAACAGATAAACAGCAAGTGTCAGTCTTCTGTTCATTGGCAGGGCACTGGAAAAAGACCATCAGACTACAAAGAAGACTGCTTTCAAAACACTTGTGCATCCCATCTTAGAATATAGCTCAAGTGTGTTGGATTTTGTCTCAGTCTGAAGCAGGAAGTAAACTGAGAACTTTTTATGCATCAGCTGAAAGTTGTTCTTTCCGTGTAACATCCGTGGATATAGGTATGTAGGATAATAAAAGTACGTACAGGTATTTTACACTGCTTCAGTTTGTTTTTCAGTAGCGCTTATTTGTCTTTTATGTCTCACTAACAACATAAGCTCCCTCAGGTAGGACTGTTTCAGCAGCCCACAAGGAAAGGGCTCAACTGAAACTTGGAAACCCTGATGATAGAGCTTTCACTTCGTAATATGCTTTGTTGTTGTTTTTGATGCTGCCGATGTGGTGGTCCGGAGACTACTGTAGCCTACATCCTTTTGAACCTGTTTATTGTACTCAAGTTGTGGTCTCGTTCTACAATTTTTTCCCTCACACTTCCCCTCCATTACCAAATTATTTGATGCATCAGAGCATGTCCATGCATCTGATCCCTTCTCTTAGTCAAACTGTGCCATTAATTTTTTTTCTCCACTTCGGTTTAGTACCTCTTCATTCGTTATTCGCTCTACACTTCTAATCTTCAGCATTCTTCTGCAGCACCGCATTTCAACAGGTTCTTTTCTCTTCTTGTCTAAACTGCTGATCGTCCATGTTTCACTTCCATACATGGCTACATTCCAGGTAAATACCTTCATAAAAGACTTCTAAGAACTGAAATTTATTTTACATGATCACAAATTTCTCTTTCTCGCAAGTGCTTTCCTTTTATAGATAGTTTTCATTTTATATCGTCTCTGCTTCGACCATCATCAGTTACTTTGCTGCCCAAACAGCAAAATTCGTCTACTACTATTGGTACATCATTTCCTAATCTAATTCCCTGAGGTTCGCTAGGTTTACTTCGACTATATTCCATTAAAGTTGTTTTACATTTGTAGATCTTCATCTTAAAGCTCTTTTCAGACAATATCCATTCGGTGGTGTCGTCCGAAAAGTGAGGTCCCAGGTTACAGTTGATACTTCACAGCGGCACCACTAGTTAAAGACAGTCGCTGACAGACTCAGCCAAGAATGAGAGACGTCGGAGGAGAGACGCTCCCGAGCGGTACCATACGCTGCTGTTGCTGGATGTGTACTTACGTCAGAGCGCATCGCCGCTCGTACCATTCGATAATCGACGATTAAGAGTGCAGCATCAACAAAGTTCAGAACCAGCAGCGCTAGTATTATTAGTCAGAACTGTGTATCAAAGTTTAAAGTTAATTGTACACTGAGATTTGCTGTCGCTCAGTGCTACTTCAGTACAAATTGTTGTTCTTGTACGCGGCGACAGTAATTTCAGGTGGACATGGAATGCATCTAAATTAGGTATTCTACACTGATCAGCCAGTACATTATCGATATAAACCTGTCCAGTCGATAGCAGCGTCACCTGGTGAGGAATGGCTACTAGTAGACACACGCACGGTGCACGTAGTGTCAGCGAGCGTGATGTCCGTGTGTAGAATGGGGAAAGTGGAGGGTCTAGCTGAGTCTGACCGAGGGCAGATTGTGATGGCCTGGAGACTCGGCATGAGCATTTCGGAAACTTCACGCCTTTGCGGCTGTTCGAAGTAAGTATACTGTGGTAAGTGTCTTCAACATGTGGCGAAACCAAGGTGAAACCACGTCAACAAGACGAGGGTTTGGGTGACCAACCCTCATTATAAACATCGGACGTCGTAGACTGGGCAGACTGGTGAAACGGGACAGGCGGCGAACTGATGCAGAACTAACATCAGACTTTAATACTGGGCAGAGTCTCAACACACATTGCACCGCACACTCCCAGCGATGGCACTCCGCAGCCAACAACCTATGCATGTGCCAATGTTAACATCACGACATCGGCAACTACGACTGAAATGGCCACGTGACAATCGGCACGGGAAGTTGGCATTGTGGCAAAGCGTTGCATGGTCTGATGAATCCCGATATCTTCTTCATTATGCCGGTGAGCGGGCGCGAATCCGTTGTCTTCCAGGGGAACAGCTCCTTTTCACCTGTACTGGAGGACGGTGACAAACTGGCGGCGGCTCCATTATGCTTTGGAGAACATTCACGAGGGCATCCGAGGGTCCACTGGAGCTCGTGCAAGGCAGCATGATGGCCAAGGAGTATTGTACGCTGGTTGCAGACCACGCACACCCCTTCATGGCGATCATGTTTTCTGACGGCAGTCGCAATTTTCAGCAAGATAATGTACCATGTCACAAGGCCAGGAATGTGATGGAGTGGTCGGAGAACATATTGGCGAGATCCAATTGGTGTGCTGGTTCCCCAACTCGCCAGATCTGAATCCCATCGAACACATCTGGGATGCGACTTAATGTGGCGTCAGAGCTCATCGCTCCCCTCCCCAGAATCTACGGGAATTAAGTGACTTGTGTGTGCAGATGTGGTGCCAACTCCCTACAGCGACCTACCCCTCACTGCCTCCGTGCGACGCGTCACCGCCATTATTCGTGCCAAAGGTGGACACACCGGCTATTAGGTAGATGGTCATAATGCTCTGGCTGATGAGTGTATATTAAAGGGTTGCAGTCAAATGAACTGTTATTTTCTGTACGTGTTGTAGTATCCGTTATACCACCTTCTGGAGTAAGTCTAGGCTTGCTGCGGCACACACAACATTCCGTTCAACTGCTCTTCCGAGTCCTCTTATAATGTCGTCGGCAAATTTCGAAATTTTGATTTCTTCTCCCCGTACTCTAAATCCCTTTCCAAATTTCTCTTTGATTCGCTTCACTGCCTACTTAAAGTATGAACTGAATTACATCGAGGACAAGGGGACGACACTGTCTCACTCCCTTTCGGTGCCCCCCCCCCCCTCACCCCACATACACATCTAGCCATAAATATTTGGAAGCTTGTGGTAAAACTTACAATGAGAAAACTTTATTACCAAACACTGTTCTCAAATTCGGGTTTTTAAAATATTATTTCTTATAATCAAAACAATAAAACCATAAGTAACAGGCGCTACTGTCTGTTTCCGCAGCAATGTTACTTTGCTCCCTAGTTTTGCTCCATACATATCAGCACAAGTCGACAGCCTTCGTGAATATGACATATTTTCTAGCGCTTCCAGCCGCAATGTTCAAACAGTGGCATTGTAGCTTCTCTGCGAAATGATGTTTTTGGTGTACAATTGTACTCCTAGGTTTTGAAATCCCTCACCATTTATTTCCTGGGAACTTAACATTTCTGACTGGCATAAGAGCCGCTCGACAGGAATTAACATACTTTGAACACGGAATGGCAGCTGGGGCTGCGCACATGTGATATTCCATTTCGAACATCGTTACGGAATTCAATATCCCGAGATCTACAGAGTCAAGAGTGTGCCAGAGAATACAAAATTTCAGGCATTACCTCTCACCACGGACAACGCTGTGGCCGACGGCCTTCACTTAACGACCGAGAGCAACAGTGTTTGCGTACAGTTGTCAGTGCACTTCTGTCACGTAAAACGATTACCGTAAGTCGTCGTTGGCCACATTCTTGAAGGATCTTCCTCCGGCCTCAGCGATGTCGGAGATCTTGATGTTTTACCAGATTGCTGATATTCACGGTCGTACGGGAAAATCCCCACTTCATCGCTACATTGGAGATGCTGTGTCCCATCGGTCGTGCGCCGACTATAACACCACGTTTAAACTCACTTAAATCTTGATAACCTGCCATTGTAGCAGCAGTAACCGATCTAACAACTGCGCCAGACACTTGTCTTGTATAGGCGTAGCCGAGCGCAGCGCCGTGCTGTGCTTGTTTACATATCTGTGTATTTGAATACGCATGTCTATACCAGTTTCTTTGGAGCTTCAGTGTTGTTACGTTGCGCCTCAGTTCACATGTACTACTTATTGCATTTTCGGTGCCGACTTCTTCCAAATAGTATAAAAAAATTCCTTGGAGGTGCCGGAACGCCGTTCAGGCGCGTTCCAGCCCAAATTGAGCCCTGAGTGTACCCTCGATCGAGCAGTAACAGCGCTTCCCAGAGTTAGACGCAGAGATACGACTCGTGGCAATGACGTCAGCTTCACGAGGTGGCGACGCTACCCGAGGCCAGTGAGTGACGGGAGAGCGGTTCCGTCACGCGACGAAGAACAGTGCACACAATACTCACCGATGGGCAGGCGCGAACACAGAGCAGAGGTGAGGAGGGCGCGCGAGTGAGTGACTGCCGGTGCGTGCGGCCGGCTGCGCGGCTCCTCCCGGCATTGTCCGCCGGCAGCTGGTGGTACCTGCGGCCCCCGGGGCTTGTCCAGACTCGCTGCCGCGGCACAAAAAGCTGCGCCCGGCCCGGCCGGCCGGCTCCACACACTACTCTCACTTCCCGTGGCGCGCTGGGCGCTCCAGGTGAGGCGAAGTGACGTGAGGTGCGGGTATAGGCAACGCAGGACAGGGTCCTCCCCACCCCGGCACGAGAGCGCGTGGCCGGCAGCTGATGCAGGGGAGCGCTCTCCACGCGTGTACCCGACACTCCGCTCTGACGCTGACTCACAAATTTTGCTTGGGTCAAAGTATACAGTTTTGGCCACTGGAACCTGAGCATCTATTTGCTACCACATTTTCAATTAAGATTCTGCTGAAAGGAAGAAGCGCCTTAGGTCCTGTGTACTAGTAAGTCCTAAATTCTTAACCAGGGTGGAAAAAAAAAACAGACCAGTTAAAACCGATACCGGCATTTTAGTTCTGAATAGCCGGTATTTTTAGGTATTTGTTTGGTCACTTATAACAGGGTTATTTCATTTTTTAATACAACCAGATTAAAAAAAACCTGCACTTCAATTTGCCTTAGCAGCAGCGCAAATTTTTGGTTTATAGATAAAACTTCTTTTAAAAACGAGTAATGTTCACTGGTAACATTTCCATTGCTTTGAAATATTGAGTTGTTACAGAAATTGGGAAAAGCGAGCAGCACTATTTTAATAACAGCGCCTATGGTTAGAAACTATCAACAAACATCTACATCTACATCTACATACATACTCCGCAATCCACCATACGGTGCGTGGCGGAGGGTACCTCGTACCACAACTAGCATCTTCTCTCCCTGTTCCACTCCCAAACAGAACGAGGGCAAAATGACTGACTATATGCCTCTGTACGAGCCCTAATCTCTCCTATCTTATCTTTGTGGTCTTTCCGCGAAATGTAAGTTGGCGGCAGTAAAATTGTACTGCAGTCAGCCTCACATAATGCTGGTCCTCTAAATTTCCTCAGTAGCGATTCACGAAAAAAACGCCTCCTTTCCTCCAGAGACTCCCACCCGAGTTCCTGAAGCATTTCCGTAACACTCGCGTGATGATCAAATGTACCAGTAACAAATCTAGCAGCCCGCCTCTGAATTTCTTCTATGTCCTCCCTCAATCCGACCTGATAGGGATCCCAAACGCTCGAGCAATACTCAAGAATACGTAGGTCGTATTAGTGTTTTATAAGCTGTCTCCTTTACACATGAACCACATCTTCCCAAAATTCTACCAATGAACCGAAGACGAGTATCCACCTTCCCCACAACTGCCATTACATGCTTGTCCCACCTCATATCGCTCTGCAATGTTACGCCCAAATATTTCATCGACGTGACTGTGTCAAGCGCTACACTACTAATGGAGTATTCAAACATTACAGCATTCTTTTTCCTATTCATCTGCATTAATTTACATTTATCTATATTTAGAGTTAGCTGCCATTCAACATATCCCTTAAGAATCGGTATAGCATGTCAGCGAGGATAATTTACCTGTTGCGTTGGCGTGTGACATGGCGTGGCGTGTACGTGCAATGTGGAAAACTTGCGCCCGCCTGGTCTATGCGGTAGTTTCTTGCTGTCGTCTTCTGTAATCAGTTATATGGGAGAACGGTACCATACCTAGTTTGGAAGTCATTTACGAAGTGCGAGAGCAATGAAATCCAATGTTCCATTAGCCTTAAAGGGGTAAAAACGGGAGGAGGCACAGCGAACTTACGATATCATAATAAAGAGAAAACATCAACAGTGTTCCTTGGAAGAGAAGGTAAGTCTGACTGATATATGTATAATTTTATTGACGTGTTATAACCTAGGGGTAATAACTGAATCCTTACGTTTGTGGTTGCTTCAGAGTGAGAAACTGATACCATCCAAAAGTGACGGTGAAGGGAAGACATCGGCTTGTGACCTATATCGAAATAATTAACAAACAGTTGCACAAAAGAAATGTTATTCCTTTAACCTGTTCACCCACATGGCCCTTCTTTAGAACCACGTGACCACATCAATATGCTGCATACCTCTTATTGCTGACAATCGCAAGTAGTGCGATAGTTATAACCTTCTGAAGAAACGCAATAGTGCTTGAAACCGGTTAAGGACATCAAATTTCTTTCGTACAACTGGTTGGTGATTAATTCGATAGTTGCGGAAGATGGATAAAATACTAAACTTCTGACTTTTCGCTCTCGCCGTCGTCACACCCATCTCTTCACCTTCACATTCTTTGCTGGACGCAAATGAGAACGATTTCTGCCGTAGCCTCAACGCCAAATCGATACTGATCTCCTACTCTTCCATTTCCGTTAGAATTTTCAGTCTTTGTTCGAAGTCTATATTTATTACTGCACGTAATAGCAATAAAAAACCGAAAACCGGTTATTTCAGAAACATACATTTCAGCGGTTTTAACAGCGAAGTTAAAGTGGAGACGAAAAGGTCGGTGTAACCCGATAACCGGTTGTTTTAAAGATGAAAGGCATCCCGAATTTGAATCATGTAATTGCCAGTATTCGGTCGCTCCTTCGCCTCCCCCCACCCCTCCGATCAACCCCCACCACACACACACGAGCGATTTACCAACCAAATTCAAGCCAGTATTTCAAACGCCACTCTGTTGTAAAGATCTGTGTGTAAAATGAAATGTAATGCTGGAAAAAAGTGCAACGCCCTGTACGACAACGTCATTTTGTAGACAGGTGAAGTGACACGTAGGTTATCACTGTAGCAGTATATGATTAATTCAAACCAAATGGAACGCACATGTCACGGTAAAGAGTCCTCAATCACTGGTATCAGTGCACTGTGTACCGGGCGTCGGCAATGCAGTCACGTATTGTCGCGCGCAAACGACCATAAAGGTGTCGAATGGACACACTGCAATAAATTGTCAGAAGCATCTTGCGCCTTTTGTTGCAATTCGGCAATGGTTCTTGCAGGTCCTGGAGAACGAGCAAGTGCCCGCTTCTTCAAGTCAGGGCACTAGCACGGGGATAACAGCGTATGCAATGTAGCGGGCACTGGTTACTTCATCTTGCAGAAACGCCAGATGTGTTCGCGAGTAGTAACTGATGGCTCGCCACACCATGAGGCCTTTTGTGGGACCTGTGTGTCGTGGGGAAATCCACACCGGAATAGACAGCTCACCTGATCTTCGCTGTACCCGTGTATGTCCATCAATCGCATACAGACAGATCCTACTCTCATTACTGAAGACGACAGAGCACCATTCCACACTCCAGTCGACTCTTTCACGACACGAGAGTAGCTGCCATGCTTGTTGGTATCATAGTGTCAGTTACAGCCTGGCCGGAAGCGCATGAGATCTTCTCAACATAAGAATAAACCTGATGTAAACAAACACAAACGCGAAGATTGGTTATAAGCCGTAGCACACGTACACTGGAGTTGTTACGCTCATGGAAGTAGGTCATACTTCGTACTAGATATGTTATTACTAAGTTACGTTAAATGAAACTTTAAGATATTCAAATGTATTAACAGCCATAAACGCTTTTCTTTCTCACGCTTCACCTACATTGGTTATATTTCAAAAATCGTGTACAGTCACAGCATGCGCAGTGTTGTGCTCTGATTATGCGCAATACGAAAATGACTGAAGCTGCTCCTGTTCCGTAGTGAAACACGCGTGTGGAACACGATTAAAGAGTGCCGAGAAATAGCGTTTTCTTAATGTTTTTAACAAAAATTACAGGCGTAATTGGCTTTGAAGTTTATACAGTTGTCGCAGTAAAACTCGTTGGTTGTGTAGCGGAACTGGTAGTGCAACCAATTGCCATTCATGGTTCGCTGGGCCGGCCGAAGTGGCCGCGCGGTTCTGGCGCTGCAGTCTGGAACCGCGAGACCGCTACGGTCGCAGGTTCGAATCCTGCCTCGGGCATGGATGTGTGTGATGTCCTTAGGTTAGTTAGGTTTAACTAGTTCTAAGTTCTAGGGGACTAATGACCTCAGCAGTTGAGTCCCATAGTGCTCAGAGCCATTTGAACCATTTGAACCATGGTTCGCTGGTTCAAATCTCGTCTGAGTCATCTTTTTTTCTCGTTCAGTTTGAAATACCTACATCTCGTAACTGTAAAATTCATCGTCATTTTTTATGACTAATACTCTCGTCTTCTTGTTTCTAATTACTTATTGCACGCTAAATTGCTGTTTTCATTTCAAATACAAATTCTTATAGCCGTCCGCGGTGGCCGTGCGGTTCTAGGCGCTATAGTCCGGAACCGTGGGACTGCTACAGTCGCAGGTTCGAATCCTGCCTCGGGCATGGATGTGTGTGGTGTCATTAGGTTAGTTAGGTTTAAGTAGTTCTAAGTTCTAGGGGACTGATGACCTAAGATGTTAAGTCCCATAGTGCTCAGAGCCAACAAATTCTTATATATCAATATTTTATGAAATACTGTTAATAACAGTTGCTTAAATTAAGAAAACGTAACAGTTTAACTTTTAAGGCAGAAATGAGAAACCAGATACTCTTTATCTGGACTATGTCCATCGTTTTATACCACAGTAGTAGATAAGTATCGTAGAAACACGAGAAAAAAATCATTTTCACAGCATCGAGCACACCATACAAATGCTGCATTTTTGCATTTGCTACTGTACCATTACAATATGTACACAACTGAACTGGTCTGGAGCCAAGTTACGGGATTTGACGCGAGAAGTAACAAGACCATTAAGCTACCAGACGTACTGGAACAAACGCACGCAGCTTTTTCACATGTCACTGCCGAACACTGGTAGGAAATGGAACAGCATCTCATAAAAGAAGAGGGGAAAATGCGGCGCCTGGTTGACTCCGTGGATTCAGTTGTTGACAGGCTCGTTATCAACGCAGCAGGTGACGCTTCCAGAACTGAACTGTATGCCTCGGATTCGGATAAGGAAGGAGCTAATAGATTGCCGACCGCGGGCGGCCGAGCGGTTCTAGGCGCTACAGTCTGGAACCGCGCGACCGCTACAATCGCAGGTTCGAATCCTGTCTCGGGCATGAATGTGTGTGATGTCTTTAGGTTAGTTAAGTTTAAGTAGTTCTAAGTTCTAGGGGCTTGATGACCTCAGAAGTTAAGTCCCATAGTGCTCAGAGCCAATTGAACCATTTTTGCTAATAGATTACCAGATGACTGACTGTAATTAATCCTTCAGTGGCTTCAGAATTCAACAGTACGGTGAAATCCCTGCAGTATGCTTTTGCATCATACACAGCTCGCTCAGAGAAATTACCCTATGTTTAAGTTACAAATTTTCATCACTCTTGTCTGCAATTAGAATACTATACCAGGTGAGAAAGAGAGCATTTTATGCTTTCCGTCTGGTCACCTAAGAAGCGCGTGGTAATGCTGGAGTTTCTCCGAATACTATTTCATTCTCTTTAAAAATTAAATGACATTCGAAGCTATATTGCTTCTTTGCTCATCTCTTTTTACGTCTGAACTGCAACTGCTCACATCCTTGCACGTTAGTTGGGCCGCTGGCTGGCCAGTGCTGTCCAAGTTCAGTGCGCCTGTAAAGCTGTTGCCCCACATTATCGCTGTCTATGAGAGTGTAACACAGCATAAAACGTATCCTTATGGTCCTATTAGACTGTACTGGTCACACTTTCGTTTCCGCTCCACGTAAAACGAAATCCAATGAGCTCCATGCAAACGGGGAAGAATACGTAGCGTAATGTTTATATCAGGTTTATTCTTATGATGAACAGAGAATAGTCCTGATGCATGTAAACGGCTCCCAATGGTCCCTCACGACACAGCAAGTGCAGCTTGTGCCTGGATTTCGTCCGTGAATGATGTTCGGTCGGCCACCGCTGCTCGCGCAATGCGTCAGTCTTGACGTGAATCTGTGCTACGTGGAAATCCATAACCTGATCTGCAGGTGTGGTTATGTTCCATAGACCACTGTTGAAAGCAGCGACACACCACCGCTACGGCGGCCCAACACGTGCAACAATCCGTCGCTACGTCCATCCAGCTTCCAGTATCCCGGAGGGCTTACAACGCGACTCTGTTCAAGTGGCTGAAGCTCTTCTGCAGGAGTACGTACTCGACGGTGAGGTCTGGTTGTACAGGTGAATGAATATTGCAAACAACGTTCGTCTCTAAACTCAGCGCAATTACGGCCTGCAGAGTCAAAATAGATGGTACACAGACAGGCCTTCTGAGCCCCACCTCATTTCCGATGACTGTGACAAATGAATCACTAACGCTGGAATCACTCAGTGTGTACATATTATAAACCTGGTGCCACCGACCACAGTGCTTGACGGTGTTGCATTATCGCTTTTCCGGCAGTGTATGTGTGACAACAAATGGAGTTGACCTCCGCATGTCGACTAATATTTGCAAAAAAAAAAAAAAAAAAAAAAAAAAAGGATAATAATGAAACCGAACTGAAATCTACTACGCTTGTGTGCTTCTCTTGAAAACTGTAGGCTATTTACTGAATGCATTACATTTTACCTTGGCGTCAAGTAGGTTGTGTACCAGTACATATTTCTAGTCTGTATTTCGCAAATACATTCTGAAGTCTTCAATCGGTTTTTCGCTTACCAGCCTTACAGTTAAACTACACAATGGCTTTGCAAGTTCGATGTCCTTATAGAAATGTTAGAAGCACTGCCGGTTTACGTAATACGTGCTATGAACTGAATGAGGGAAGTTTATAATATATGGAAATGCAAGAGAATTAAGTGTGGTTGTAGAAAATAAATGCCTTAAACAACTAAATTAAAAACTTACTCTTAATATTACATCACTCTGTTTAGAAGTAAAAACTTTAATAATGCGTCTAGTTGTTTTATCAAGAGTCAGATTAGTCTCATACTCGTGCAACCAGCGTAGAGGAGCAGGAACAAGAATCTTGCATCGCCGTTCTGGGCAACGTCCTACCTCCGACCTGTTCTCAAGTGTCAAGTGTGTATCTGTGTCGTGTGGATGACTGTGGTAAGTGCCGGTACAGTGTAGTGTTGGGTCTGTGTCGTTACGGATGAAGGGAGAGGACAGACTCAACCCTCCTCTAGAAGAGCACAACGGGGACTGACGAACTTAACGTCCCCATCCGACGGACGAAACACCATCAACAGTATCAAATGCCCTCACTTCATGACGTTGGTACTAAGACTCGTTATCAGGGACCTAGCGTCACCGCCTCTCCTCCCCTTGCTGGCCACATAAGGACAGTGAAAATTTTCCACCACCAGTATTCGAACCGGGTTACCTCTGGGTCAAGCGCCATCCCACAGGCCTGCGTTAGGGACCGCGCTTCTGAGACTCGCAGTTTCTTATAAATAATTCAAAATCACCAACTGAATCCCAATACACAGTGATTCCCCACGAATTTCTACTTCTACAGCGTAAGCTTCAAAATTCTGCTCACTGCAAAATATAAAAAACATGTTTTTAAATTTCTATTACTTGTTAACATCAAAGACTATCACCGTGCAACTATACATTTCAGAGTGGTTCTTCTACATCTACATCATACTCCGCAAGCCACCTAATGGTGTGTGACGGAGGGTACATTCGGTACCTCTACCTGAGCCTTCCAACCATGTTGCACTCGCGAATAGTGCGTGGGAAGATTGATTGCCGGTAAGCCTCTGTGTTGGCTCTAATTTCTCGAATTTGTCTTTAGGTTACTCAGGTTTAAGTAGTTTTAAGTTCTAGGGGACTGATGACCTCAGAAGTTAAGTCCCATCGTACTCAGAGCAATTTGAATTTACGTTCTTGTTCCCTAACCAACGATAAATTCTAACGTGAAGTCCTTATTCCACGCTGGATTAAGGAAACAAATATAATTACGCCTTATAAGTATATACTGCGATACGTCGTTTATCCGTTGCACGCAAGTAATAAGGTTGCTTGTGAATTACGAGCCATCAGCGATCGATCGCTACGATCAACGATTCGTCCACACACGTGTCATCTACGAGCAGATAGTGTGACCTAGCGACTCATTGCTGTGATCCTTCGCTCATGTGTGAGGGGCCCTTGCCATTACTGGATAATTTTGCAAGGTTTCGAGCTTTGTCCTTGTCCTCCACATTTTATTTCGTCCGTTTCCAAATAGCATTAATAAACATCGACTCAGCCGTTCTCTTTTATGATTATTGCTTTCTCGCATCTGACTCTCGAGTTTCATTCTGGGGCTTTCGAAAGAAGCCATCTATGTGCACATGTTTGCATAGAAATTGATGCTCTGCCTTCTATACACAAGTCAAAGCTTGCCCGGAAATAATTATAACTTCTGATATGTCTTCACATGTTCTGCATACTTTGTGCTTGAGACAATCCTGCCTTCTGTTGTTTTGTAATAATCGCCAGTGACCAAGCCGCTTTCTGCGCTGCTAATAACAAGTGACAGCTTTAAATACGAGATGGGGATTTGAATTTAAGATGTGCTCTTCGCAGCTAGATTCAATATCGAACGGTAGTGTTCCGAGTTACGCTGAATTCAGCACTCCAACAGGTGCGGGAGCGACTGGTATTGAATTCGAGAGCTTGTGAGACATCAATTCCTGGGCTGACGCTTCGCCGCAAAAGTTATACCTGGATTAACTTTTGCTTTCGTTTCTCAAAGGAGAGATGCTCTATTCTTTCTGTAGTTCAGGTTTCAGGTAGCAAGGTCGTATCGTGGAGTAACTTGATCTCACGTGGATTTCCCTAACTCACAGTCCTCGGTTCAGTTAAGCTTCGCAAAGAGAAGTCTCAACTTCTCTTTTCTTTAGCCTTGGTGTCGTCTCTAATGACGCTGGTGTGACGGGTAATCTTTATTCTCCATGGAAGATGAGACTGCCCGCATCACGTGGTCGTGCGGTAGCGTTCTCGTTTCCCACGCCCGGGTTCCCGGGTTCGATTCCCGGCGGGGTCAGGGATTTTCTCTGCCTCGTGATGGCTGGGTGTTGTGTGATGTCCTTAGCTTAGTTAGGTTTAAGTAGTTCTAAGTTCTAGGGGACTGATGACCTTATATGTTAAGTCCCATAGTGCTCAGAGCCATTTGAACCATTTTTTGAAGATGCAACTGGAACACATGTTGTGAAAGCAGCTCTTTGTACATCGCTGAACGCATAAATCTCTGTGTTATGTATACATGACAATAACTCACACAAGGTTGGCGCCGGTGGCGACACCTACAGCGTGCTGACATGAGGAAAGTTTCCAACCGATTTCTCATACACAAACAGCAGTTGACCGGCGTTGCCTGGTGAAACGTTGTTGTCATGCCTCGTGTAAGGAGGAGAAATGCGTACCATCACGTTTCCGACTTTGATAAACGTCGGACTGTAGCCTATCGCGATTGCGGTTTATCGTATCGCGACATTGCTGCTCGCGTTGGTCGAGATCCAATGACTGTTAGCAGAATATGGAATCGGTGGGTTCAGGAGGGTAATACGGAACGCCGTGCTGGATCCCAACGGCCTCGTATCACTAGCAGTCGAGATGACAGGCATCGTATCCACATGGCTATAACGGATCGTGCAGCCACGTCTCGATCCCTGAATCAAAAGATGGGGACGTTTGCAAGACAACAACCATCTGCACGAACAGTTCGACGACGTTTGCAACAGCATGGACTATCAGCCAGGAGACCATGGCCGCGGTTATCCTTGACGCTGCTTCACAGACAGGAGTGCCTGCGATGGTGTACTCAACGACGAACCTGGGTGCACTAATGGCAAATCGTCATTTTTTCGGATGAATCCAGGTTCTGTTTACAGCATCATGATGGTCGCATCCGTGTTTGATATCGCGGTGAACGCTCATTGGAAGCTTGTATTCGTCATCGCCATACTGGCGTATCACCCGGCGTGATGGTATGGGGTGCCATTGGTTACACGTCTCGGTCACCTCTTGTTCGCATTAACGGCACTTTGAACAGTGGACGTTACATTTCGGATGTGTTACGACCCGTGGCTCTAACCTTCATTCGATTCCTGCGAAACCCTACATTTCAGTAGGATAATGCACGACCGCATGTTGCAGGTCCTGTACGGGCCTTTCTGGATACAGAAAATGTTCGACTGCTGCCCTGGCCAGCACATTCTCCAGATCTCTCACCAATTGAAAACGTCTGGTCAATGGTGGCCGAGCAACTGGCTCGTCACAATATGCCAGTCACTACTCTTGATGAACTGTGGAATCGTGTTGAAGCTGCATGGGCAGCTGTACCTGTCCACGCCATTCAAGCTCTGTTTGACTCAATACCCAGGCGTATCGAGGCCGTTATTACGACCAGAGGTGGTTGTTCTGGGTACTGATTTCTCAGGATCTATGCACCCAAATTGCGTGAAAATGTAATCACTCGTCAGTTCTAGTATAATACATTTGTCCAATGAATACCCGATTATCATCTGCATTTCTTCTTGGTGTAGCAATTTTAATGGCCAGTAGTGTAGTACACTGGTAAGCCAAAAACATTGTGACCATTGCCCGCTGGTATATCGGATATGCGACACTGCAAGGTGCGTTTACACCTGTGCGCCTTGCGGCTGGTCGTTGTGCGGCTGTAGCTTGCCCCACACGGAAGTAGAGGCGCCCAATGTGAATGGAATCACTCGCACGGACATGTTGAGGGAGAGGCATGCACCTACATGCGTGTCTCTAATTGCGTGCGGGACAAGCCTAGTCGCACGACGACTAGGAACACAGATGTAAACGCTCCTTAAGGAAAGTATACAAGAGGAGGAGAGACGAATGAGGAATCACTATAGCGGCGGTATGGGCCGCAAATGGCGTGATCTACTGACACGGGCACATTGTTTTGGACCGGTGCCTGGGAATGTGTAACGCGGAATCGGTCCCATGCTCCCGGCTAATGTTATAAGCATCTACGGAAAGTGGTTGAAGGACAATGACACGACGAGTAGGCGAAAAGGCGACGGACGTGCACACCTCACAACAGAAAGTGGAGATCAGAAGCTTGCCCGCTCTGTAAAGCTGGATATGAGGCGATCTGTGAATTATCACACGACAGAGGACAATGCTGGTGCAAGCACAAGTGTTTCGGAGCATTCCTTTCAGTACACATTGTTGAACATATGATTCCGCACCAGACGAGCCCTACATGATCCAACGTGGATCCTTACATCAAGTTGTTGGCCATCACCCAAGCGAGCTTCTCCTCGAAACATGCACCACACCACGCACGCAGGTCGGTGAGGGCAGTACTACGCCATGGGGTACATTTCCCTACGCTTTCGTGGGACCTGTGATAGTAATGGGAAACACCATCACACCTGTGAACTACTTGAAAGTTACTGGGGGCCACTTCCATCTTTTCACGCTTGTTGTCTCTCCCGACGGCGATGACATTTTCCAGCTTGATAACTGTGCCTGCCACAAGGGCAGAATCGTGCAACAGTGATTTGAGATGCGTGATAGCGAGTTCATGTTGATAACTTGGCCACCAAATTCCTTGTACGTTTCTGTCCACAGCGATACATTCCTTCCAATAGAGCTGATGCCTGCGAAACTCCGTTCGGCTTTTGTGTATAATATCCTGCCACCCAAACACACTTAATACAAGTTGATGTAATTTTCCTTCTTCTATACCTAGTAATAAACTTTAAATAGTTGTGAACTCCACAGCAGACACATCACAGACTACCGCTTACCGTTTTTCATGGTAGCGCCAGGAACATCGATGCTGCAGGCAGTTGTTTGTTGTCGTCGTTTGACGCTTTGTCATCTGTATAATCTTGGAACACGCCACAACAAGGTGAGGAGTGAGAGACCCAGACTTAAGCAAAAAGATTTGGCAAAGCACGTGACGGGGATAAAATGTTGCAAGTCGCGGCGCTATAAAATTGTAGGGAAAAGCAGGGAGACCCAAGAGGATCAAAGCTTGGTGCAGAGAGAGGCAAACGACGCTCAACAGAAAAAAAATGTAACGTATTGCGAATATATAGACAGAAAGACCATTTATTGTATGTGTGCTGGCATAAGCTGTCGCTAGCACACCGGGCGACAAAGAGGTTGTGAGAAGATCGAAAGTAGGCGCAAGCAACGCGCCTATCAGGAGACGGACCAAATAGAGACTAGTAAGCAACGTACCACCAACGCTCTCTGGACCGCATGTGCTTAGATCGCCGCCGCGGACCGGAACCCCGTCAATCGAAGTTTCGCCCAGTCAGAGTGATCAGTCGCAGCCCAGTTAGTTGCAGTCGCAGTCGCAATCAGTGTCTCAGCGTCACTTAGTGCCTAGCGACCAGAGTAGTGTACATACCGGACTTGTACTTCACCAGCAGTGAGGCTAACGTGGACTATTAAGGCAGAGCTTGTACCACAACAAATGGACTATCTTAAGTTATGTAGCTTCCTGTTTAAGTTAATAAAGAATCCTATCAATACATGCGTGCAGTTGTGTTATAGAAAGAGGATACCGGCCACCAAACAACATCCTCTCCTTCCTTCCCATGGTACAAGCCTACAGTGACAATGAGACGACACTAAATTATGATTCCAATATTGCAGAACGATCACTGGAAACGGTTACTTCCGTAAAGTACAGAGTTCGCCAGAAAAATGTATACTCTCTTTGTCAGGCTCTATCGAGATATCGATATTGTCGTTCGATTTGAGTTACGACTGTGTTGGTCTTTGGCTCAATAGATGTTAGTACTTTCATCTCGGTATTGAGAAAACAAGATGGCTGGAGCACGCTTGACATTCGAGCAACAAAAATGTGCTGTGAAGTGATTTTTCAAGTTTGATAATGCCGTTGAAGTGCAACGCCAGTGGAGGCGGGAGTTTGAAACAGCACCGCCAACTCACCTTACAATTTAACGCATCATTGACAAGTTTGAATTGCATGGAACGATTTGTGATATTCCCAAAGGAAGATCAGGAAGACAGCGAATAGCTAGAAGTCCTGCTTCTTCGACTCTCGTGTTGGAAACGTTTGTTAATTCTCCACAGAAGTCTGTTACGCAAAGTGCACGTGAAGTGGAGATTAACAGTACAAGTGTACGAAGAATTCTGAAATCTGCAAAGTGGAAAGTTTACATTCGACGATTAGTGCACGCGAAAAATGATGACGATCCTGATCGTCGAATGCAATTTTGCGAATGGTATCAGCAAATGGTAACTGATGACGAACAATTTGCGACGAAGGTAGTGCGGAGTAACGAGACACAATTTAAATTTAATGGAACTGTGAATCGGCATAATAGTGTGTACTGGGCACCGGAAAATATCCGCATGTTTATGCGGATAAAGCGATCAATCTACCAGGGGTTCATGTGTGGTGTGAACTATCATCTAGGGGCTTATTAGGACCTATTTTCTTTGATGCTCTTGGCACTGGAGAAGTGTACCTGGAAATGTTACGCACATCAATTCTGCAAGGTATACGTGCGCTTTATGGAGCTGATGAAAGGTCCTCTACTAACAGGACGGGGTACCACCGCACCACCAACTAGCCGTACGAGCTTTCCTGGACGATAATTTTCCGGAAAATTGGATTGGACGAAGAGGGCCCATTGAGTTCCCTCCACGGTCGCCAGATCTAACACCTATGGACTTTTACATGTGGGGAACTCTGAAAGATAACGTCTATCGACGTAAGCCACGCACACTGGAGGAATTTCGCCAGGAGATTACAGCGACATGTGCAGCAATCCCCACTGTAACATTGACTGATGTAGTTGCGGCGACCGCTCGTCGTTCTGTTATGTGTGTAGCCACCAACGGTGAACGTTTTCAACATTTAAAGTAACCATATGCTAAACTGAAGATTGTACAATATGTGTGATCAATTATTAAATGTAAAATAAACACACAAGTAATACATTTTTCTGGCGAACTCTGTATATGGGAGTATGCGCAAGGGGCGATTTGAGGTGGAACGATCACATAAAATTAATCGTGAGTAAGGCAGATGCCAGACTGAGATTCACCCAAAGAATCCTCGGAAAATGTAGTACATCAATAAAGGGAGTAGCTTACAAAACGCTCGTTCGACTATTACTCTAATATTACTAGTCAGTATGGGATCGGTGCCAGATAGGACCGGGGGGGGGGGGGGGGGTCCAAAGAAGAGCGGCGCGTTTCATTACACATTACAAGTTCATCTACTACGCACGAAAGCGCCACAGAGATGACCCATCAACTCCAGCGGCAGGCGCTGTAAGAAAGGCTTTCTGAATCAGTGTAGTTTACTGTTAAAGTTTCGAAGTCGTACGTTCCTACAAGTGCCAAAAACTATATTGTTTCCACGTACGTATATCTGGTGGAAAGACTTTGAAGATAATATTAGAGAGATTCGAGCTCACACGGAGGCTTACCGGCAATCGTCGTTCTTCCCGGGAACCATTTGTTACTAGAACAGGAAGAGAGGGGGGATGGGGGGGGGGGGAAGAGGGGGGAGGACTGACAGTGGTACACAAAGTGCGCTCCGCCATATGCCGAAAGGTGACTTGCGGAATGTAGATGTAGATAATGGTAGTTTGGTGCTCTGGGCAAAAATGATGCGAATTATGGCCGATAAAATGAAAACTGTGTGTGCACCCACATGCTGTCGCCCGCATTGTAATGGCGGCGTGGAGTATCAGGTGATTATTTTCGAATCTAATTCACGACGTCAGTATTACTGCACCTATCTATACAAGAACAAATTGAAGATAGTGAAACAGTGGGAACGTCCATTCTGGACTGGTTGTAATACTAAGCGGTGGGAGCTCTTCGTAAAAACTATATACTAGAACGATGACTTCTTTAAAGAAATGAGAAACATGTATACGTGTGCGAAACCACAAGCTCTAATCTGCAGCTTTCGCGCTGTTGTCTAGTTAATTGATGCTTAGCTCGGAGGCGTGATCTTTGACATCTCGCGATATAAACTGCCTAGATGCATTGAGATGAAGACGAGTTTTAATGATACTACTGCCCGAGTTTCATTCAGACGAAAGTACCTTTCGTAAGCGAGTCGCTTCCTTCTAACTCGAACTGTGCTAGTTTACGATTTTATCTCCGATAAACAAACAGTCGCATCAACACGATGAAGACGTGAGGAGGCGGTTAGTAAGTGATACAGCCAAACATTTACATAAATCGCTCCCGTGGGGTAGCGTGCCGTCATTTCGCAACTTACCGCCTGCAACGTCATCGAGTATCAATAGATTTGGATGAAATGTCGTGTGGCTAGGGCCTCCCGTCGGGTAGACCGTTCTCCTGGTGCAGGTCTTTCGAGTTGACGCCACGTCGGCGACCTGCGCGTCGATGAGGATGAAATGATGATGATTAGGACAACACAACACCCAGTCCCTGAGCGGAGAAAATCTCCAACCCAGCCGGGAATCGAACCCGGGCCCTTTGGATTGACAGTCGGTCACGCTGACCACTCAGCTACCGGGGGTGGACAATAGATTTGGATGAAAAGCCTAAGAAAAGTCGATGAAAATGAGATGGAAAGGCACAATAGCTCTATGCAGCATGTTCAAAATCTGCGCCCGCACCACGTAACCGCTTTATCTCCCAGGGCGTTCTCCGTCGGGTAGAATTAATCCGGTTTTGCTGCCTCATTTCACGGGGAGGTGTGAATACGATGATTGGGTGCTACTAACGCCCTTCACCTAATCTTTTCTTCTACATCGTTCCGGTATAGTACGAACGCAATACGATACGATCACATTCCTCGGCAAATGATTCGTAATTGCATACTTCCAGAAACACAGTGACGTAGGCCGCATGACAGATAATTCACAGTTGCTGCTACAAATCATCCACATTTCCAGTGATAATATCGTTTCTGAGGCTACGAGAAAACTGCTAGATGTGTTGCTTTGCTTAAAATTTTGTCGTTTGGATGGATACAGCGGCTTCCCGCCACGTTTATGCGTTGTAAGTGTAATCATAAACTAAGGATACGTCCAATTGCATAAGAAAGTTGCAATTTCATCTGTATATAGTATCTGAGTTAAGCACCCACTTCTTTGCCGTTTGTGTGAACGTTTATTGAGTTTTTGGGCACACGGATCGTTCCAGTAACCACGTGTAAGAAATTTTGTCACGGTCGTAGACAACCACCATCATGAGATCTCTCCTGAACAGCGAGTTGCAGGGCACCCCAGATATGCTCAATAATGTTCATATCTCGGGAGTCTGATGGCCAGCGGAACTGTTTAAACTCAGAAGAGTGTTCCGGAGCCACTCTGTAGCAATTCTGGACGCGAGGGGTGTCGCAATGTCCTGCTGGAATTGCCCAAGTTCGTTGGAATACACAATGAACATGAATGGATCTTTTTCCGGCCACAGCGATGTCGGAGATGTGATGGTTTACCGGATTCCTGATATTCACGGTACGCTTGTGAAACGGTCGTACGGGAAAATTTCCACTTCATCTCTACCTCGGAGATGCTGTGTCCCATCGCTGGTGCGCCGATTATAACACCTTTCTCAAACTCACTTAAATCTTGGTAACGTGTCTTTGTTGCAGCAGTAACCGATCTAACAACTGCGACAGACACTTCTTGTCTTATACAGAGTGTTTCAGAAGTGATGGTAAATATTCAAGGATATGACAGGAATGATCATTCGAAGCAAAAAAGTCAAGTAAACCTGGGCTCTAAAACGCATACCTTAAGAGCTATGGTGTTAGCCACTGCAGCGCGTATTCTGCCTGTTTACATATCTCTATATATTTGAATACGCATGCTTATACCAGTGTATAATCAAAATTAACTCTAACCCCCTCCCGCTTTCTTTTCTGTCTAAACCAGCCTCCCACTGTAGAAAAGTACGTCCTGTGCGAGGTACAAAATGCAGAGTGACGTAACTAAAAGTTATTCGAAGAAATAACTTGCTAGCACTATTGGTTACATATGAGACTACTAAAATAAAGAGTTAGGGCTGGTCATAGGGCTTTCCCTGTGTGATCAAATGCCAGATTCATTATGGGAACATGCATGTCAGCTCATGTTATCAGATTCTTTCACAAGGTGTAGGCACTCCCGTACGAGACTTGTCAGCTGGGCCATAGGCCACAGCTAGCCGTGGGCAAACCATTTCCAGTAGAACCATGCCTAGTACAGCACTGCACGGATGAAATCAATGTCGAGAGTTATACTGCACTAATTTCTTATATTTATAGTATAAACTACATCGCACTTTAGCACGGAGCAGTGTACATGTCTTGATAGCAGGTTCCAAGTGGTCAGTTTTATCTCCTGCATCTGTAGTCACAGCGTACAGTATGTTGCGTCGCGGGACGGACAAAGTGTATCACAACCATTTTACCGACTTCCTTGTCCCTCCGCAGACGGTGCGAGGCAACAGCTGTTGGTATCTCTTCTATAAGTACGAGTGTGTCTCACTTTACCTTCATGGTAACTGCGCGGAACGTTTGTTAAGAGAGAATCGTTTGTCTTGACAAGTTCCGTAGCTCTCACTCTCATAATATTAATATCAAGTTATACCGTTAACACGAACTTTTTCTCGTGACTCTCACGAGAAATTGTTACCTACTCTTTGACGTTCACTGGCTGACTAAAGCACCCTTAACGAACCGAGCAACTCTTCTTTGAGTCTCCTCTGTGTTTTCCGAAAAGTCATTTTCCTGCGTGGCAATGTTTTCTAATTTTAAATGAACACTTTATTTCATTTCATCAGTGATAGGTATCTTCGTCCGATAGAGTGTCGTCACTTAGTGGTAATACACTGTCTGATCAAACGTATCGGGTTGCCCCTGTGTGATGCGGGACTGATCACTAGATGTCATGAGAGGTGGACCGCTGTAAAAGGATGCGGGAAGTACTGCGCTGTCAGCGGAGAAGCAGTAAGAGCAAAATGGGTCGGCTAGGAGAACTCGGTGAATTCGAGCGTTAACTAGTCACTTCAGTAACAAATCCGTCAGGAACAGTATAACCCTATTAAAGGTACCCATGTCGACTGTAAGTGCTGTGATCGTGAAGTCCAAATGCGATGGAACGATCGCGGCTAAATCAAGACCAGGCAGTCCCCATCTACTGACTGACAGGGACCGTCGAGCATTGCAGAGGGTGGTTGAAAAAAAAAATCGCAAGAAATAATCGGAAGAAATCACTCGTGAATTTGAAAGTGTTGCCAGCATCTCAGCTAGCACAATGATTATACGTAGGGCTTTAAAAAGAATGGTGCAAAGTGGTTGAGCAGCTTCTCGTAAGCCATACGTTTCTGTTGTCAGTGTCAATAGACGTTTGAGATCGGGTAAAGAGCGATGCCACCGAACAGTGGACGACTCTAAACGAGTGATTTGGAGTGATGAATAAGGCTACACCCTGTAGCAACCGTAGGGTTTGGTTCCGGCGAATGCTTGGAGAACGTTACCTGGAATTTTGTGTACTGCCAATACTGAAGTATAGACAAGGCGGTGTTACAATATGGGCTTGTGTTTACGCTGTGGTCCACTTATTGCACTTAAAAAAGAACATTAAATGCGAAAGGATAGTAACAATTTTACGGCATTGTGTACTCTGTTCAATAGAGGAACAGTTCGGAAACGATGAATATTCAACATGACAACGCACTTTATCATAATGCAGCATCTGCGAGATAATGGTTATTTGTCACTAACATTATTGAAACGGACTGGCCCGCCCAGTGGCGACCTGAACCCAATGAGACTTCTTTGGACTGAGTTAAAAACTAGATTTCGCTCTTGATCCCAGCGTCCAACATTGCTACCTTCTCTAGTTTCGGCTCTTGAGGAAGAGTGAACTGCAATTCCTCCACAGACATTCAGATACCTCACTGAAAGTGTACCCAGGAGAGGTCAAGCTGTCATAGAGGTAAGGGGTGGATACACCACATCTTAATGTCCACTAATAGGTGTCCGGGTACTTTTGATCAGCTAGTGTATGTTACACACTTACAGCACGTCATGATGCACTGATCACTGTGAAAAGAACAACATTTAATGGCATGCCTTATAAAAATCAACACAACCATATTATGTATACCAAAACCTGTATGTGCATTGACATTTTACGTTATCTTGTTCTCTAGTGTGATTCAAGTTAAATGTTGACGCTGATCACGTCTTTTGTTATTATTCTTACCACTAGGTCACTTGGTGACGTCCAACAGAGCGAAATTAGTTGTTGCTGTTGTGATCTTCAGTCCAGAGACTGGTTTGATGCAGCTCTTCATGCTACTCTATCCTGTGCAAGCTTCTACATCTCCGAGTAACTACTGCAACCTACATCCTTCTGAATCTGCTTAGTGTATTCATCTCTTGGTCTCCCTCTACGAATTTTAATCTGCACACTTCCCTCCAGTACTAAAATGGTGATCCGTTGATGCCTCAGAACGTATCCTACCAATCGGTCCGTTCTTTTAGTCAGGTTGTGCCACAAATACCTCTTCTCCCCAATTCTATTCACTATTTCCTCATTAGTTGCTTGATCTACCCAAACCATGTGAGCAAATTTCTCTTCTTCAGAAACGCTGTCCGTGCCATAGACAGTCTACATTTTATATCCCCTCTACTTCCACCATCATCAGTTATTTTTCTCCTCAAATAGCAAAACTCATTTACTACTTTAAGTGTCTCACTTCCTAATCTAATTCCCTCAGCATCAACTGATTTAATTCGACAACTTTCCATTATCTTCGCTTTGGTTTTGTTGATGTTCATTTCATGTCCTCCTTTCGAGACACTGCCCATTCCGTTCAGCTGCTCTTCCAGGTCCTTTACTGTCTCTGACAGAATTACAATGTCATCAGCGAACCTCAAAGTTTTTATTTCTTCTCCATGGATTTTAATCCCTACTCCGAATTTTTCTTTTGTTTCCTTTACTGCTTGCTCAATATACAGATTGAAAAACATTGGGTATAGGCTACAGCCCTGTCTTACTCCCTTCTCAACCAATCCTTCCCTTTCGTGCCCCTCGACTCTTGTAACCGCTGTCTGGTTTCTGTACAAATTATAAATAGCCTTTCGCTCCCTGTGTTTTATCCCTGCCACCTTCAGAATTTTAAAGAGAGTACTCCAGGTAATATTGTCAAATGCTTTCTCTAAGTCTACAAATGCTAGAAATGTCGGTTTCCTTTTCCTTAATCTACCTTCTAAGATAAGTCGTAGGGTCAGTACTGTCTCAACATTTCTACCGAATTCAAACTGATCTTCCCCGAGGTCGGCTTATACCAGTTTTCCATTCGTCCGTAAAGAAATTAGTTACTCGCTAATAAAATTAAATAAAATATTTATTACAAATAAAAAAAGACAGGAAAATGATTTCTTTCATTAAATTTATAGCGGTTGTGGGCACAAGAATTTGGTGAAGAAACGTTCAGGGGTTGTCAAACTAAACAAAATACCAAAACTCAGGGTACTATGTAAATATATCTAAGTGCACTTTTCTTTCCTTACTCTTTGCGCTATTTTACGTGGTTCAGTTAACACACATATCAGTGATCAAACCCAGAATGTATGCTCAGAGTACGTTTAATACAAGGGAAATTCTTCACGTAAACTGCTGAAGAAGGGAGCATGCTATTTAAACGGCCCGTGTCTATACACTATAAACACGACACCTTACCTCACTATGATGCACTGAATATAGTCGTCTGTACTCAACAGATACAGTTAAAGATACTGCTCTCATACACAGCGTGGGAAGGGACCATTCTGTGAGGAGGAACAGAACTCTTTCCGGCTGAACAGCCACATGTGGTTTCCCAGCCAAAGATGAAACCCGACTGTTTCTTTTTTTGTTGTTGTAGATCATAAAAAAGACTGACGATGCAAGTATTACGCTCACTTACTAAAATAGTTATTTAGAGTCATATTTAAAGTCACGGACCTCACAAAACCTTCAGGAAATGTGGGATCCTTTTACAGTTTGCGCATTATTGTCGAAACGCAACACACAAAACAAAGTCAACCTCCAAAACAACGTCGTTGTTGAACAATATCTGGCTCACTGAGTATTTACGCAAAGTGCGTCTGCGATTCCGAACATGACAGCAATAATCAACAACACACAACCGTTATTTATAAATATGAGGTATAAACATTACAAAACTGTTCAATCCTGTATGTGCGATGTATGAGGCAGGAGAAATACACTCGCCCTTCAAGATGAATGTAATAACCATAAGACCAAAGAGTGGTGGTAGTGAGAGGTGTGAATACACCGAGTCATCAGGGTAATAAATCATGGTTGTCAAATATTTCATTGATTTCTCCACAAACGATGCAATCAATAGCAGATGCTGACCTCGGAGAAGATCAGTTTGGGTTCCGGAAAAATGTTAAACCACGGGAAACAATAGTGGTTCTTCCAAATATATCAAAAGACAGGTTAAAGAAAGCCAACCCACATTTATAGCGTTTGTAGATTTTCAAAAGCTTTCGACAATGTTGACTGCAACATACTATTTGGAAATTAGAAGCCACTACGGATAAAACACAGCGGGCGAAAGGTACAGACAGCACGATGCCATTACCAGGCTAACTGTTGCTTGACGCCTCAGGTATGGGACCTACTAACCCGTCCCTTCTTTTAATCAACTTGTGGCAGGAAGGTCTTATTTACACGAGATATTTATCTACTCCTCAGCATTCTTCAAAAGCTTCTATCCTCTCTTCTTGTCTGAACAGGTTGAAATTATGAGTCGAAGGAAATGAACGAAAGTCAGTAGCGAATAAGGGAGTGAGACAGGGTCGTAGCCACGTTATCCAATCTGTACACTGAGCAAGAAAGTTAGAGAACCTAGGGAGGGGAGAAGAATTAAAACCTTCAAGGTTTATGATCAGATTGTAATTCCATCAAAGATGACCTAGTACTTAGAAAAACAGTTGAACAAGATGGATAGTGTCTTGGAAAGAGGTAGTAAAATAAACACTGACAAAAGTAAAACATGTAGTTGAATTAAACTACGTGATTCTGAGAGAATTAGAGTAGCAAATGACACAGTAAAATATTAAATATACATTTTACTATTTAGGCAGCAAAATAACTGACAACGACAAAAGATATAAAATGCGAACTGACAACAGCTAGAGCCGCTTTCCCGAAAATGAGCAATATGCTACTAATGTGGAATGTACAGGGTGACAATTATTGAACTATATGAAAAAAAGTAATTTAGTTACAAAATACGGCGTGCACACACTTTATTCAACATTTAAACGTTACCACAGATATTCGGATTTAGGTTATGACATGTTCGATATGTCTGGCATCATTGGCGATGATGTGGCTCAGACAAATAGCGGAATTCTGCATGACCCGCTGAAGTGTCGGAACATCGGTGCTCTCGATGACCTCCTGAATGACCGTTTTCAGATCAGCAATGGTTTTGCGGTTATTTCTGTGCACCTTGTCTTTAATATAGCATCACAAAAAGGAGTCGCATGTGTTCAGATCCGTAGAATATGGCGTCCAATCGAGACCCATGCCAGTGGCCTCTGGTTACCCCAGAGCCAGAATACGGTCCCCAAAGTACGCCTATAAGACATCACACACTCTCCTACTTCGATGGGATCGAGCTCCGCCTTGCATGAATCACATCTTGTCGAAATCACGGTCACTTTGGATAATGGGGATGAAATCATCTTCCGAAACCTCCACGTACCGTTCGGTAGTCACCGTAACATGAAGGAACATCGCACCGATTATTTCGTGACTGGACATTGCACACCACACAGTCACCTGTTGAGGATGAAGAGACGGATTCTCACTTCCCCAAATGCGCTCAGGCACGTTGTACCGTGTCATTTTCACGTGCAAATTGCCGACAGCAAAAAGTGAAGTGCGCATGCGCATACTAATTCCCGCCATGCCCCAAGACCAACTGTGCTGTTTGAACGTCCTGATGCAAACCGATATGACAATTTTATTTCATTTAGTTCAGTAACTGTAGCCCTGTAAATGAGTTAGGTAACCCTTCTGTAACTGTTTGTTTGGAATGCAGCCTTATGTGGAAATGAAACGTGGGCGTTAAACAGAACAGGCAGGAAGCTTCTGAAACATGGTGCTACACAAGATGGCCGAAAATTAGTTAAGTAGACCAAATAACTAACGAAGAGGGGAGGATTGGGGCACAGCACGACTAAAAAAATAAGGGACGTGTTGACAGGAAGGGGAAGGCGAAAGCTTGAATACAGTAAGTATGGTCAAATACATGCTGGGTGCAGTAGCTATGCAGGTATAAATATACATACACGAGACAGACTAGCATGGAGTAGAGCTTCTAACCAGTCTTCTGGCTGAAGACTACAACAACGACGCACTATGAACAGGCTGTGAAGTGTCGTGGTGTAATTCGCAAAATAATCGATGTGAAATTACTTGCCAAGATCGGCTTCCAGACAACAATCATTCCGTGCAGTGGATACAATAGTTCACTTGTTTTGTTTGTGTGGTTCGTACGAAATCATATTTTCGTGAATGGTCGAAGGTATTATTGAGAACGACCATTGTTCGGAATAAATTCGGATTCTCTTTCACCTTACCCTGGGAGGGATAGGTTTGTACCCGAAAAGACGTCGTTCACTGACAGCGTAAAGGCGTGCCTTTTACTTGGCTGACAAGCAGGTAATTGTCTGCATGGCTTCGAACGCGAGAGCTGGGCAAAGCATCTAGCGAATGACATCATTCTAGGCTTCCCTGAGTCGTTAAGAAACACTGTTCCACACGCTTGCAAATGTCAGCGAAAGCTTTTAATAACTATATAATTTCTCTGTGATGTCACTGGATCTCGAATGCGAAAACAGCAACCACTACCGGCTTAGTAAACCAGGTGGCTTCGAGGAAACCAGTTCAGTAATTTTTTTTTCTCTCCAGCAAACGTGTTACTTTACACGCCAAGGACAGCAGCAACATTAGTGACGGGTCGAAAAATTTGACATCCCACGCAGTCGCCCACTAAAAAGTGTCGATCATAAAATATGCTGGTACCACTGGTCTTCTGTGACAAACATCTAAACGCGAGAATTACATCGCCTACGTTGGCACCAGCAAAAACAGTAACCCGAAGGTCTTGTTCGTAGCGGTGGTAAGACTGAGCAACAAGCATTAGTTGTTATTCTATGAACACACTTGCAGCTGTTTGCCAAATATTTTGTCTCTCTCGAAGGAGAGCGAAGCGTTTGTCTTAAAAGAAGATTCGAACATTCGTGTTCAGATGAAGCAGATGTTCCGCAGAGAATAGAATTTCCAATATCTTCTCTGACCACGAAAACTGATTTTTTTTTATTTTATACTGTGGCAGAACTACAAAAAATGGATATTAACAAAGTAGTTTAAAAATTCAGAAGTGAATATGAGAGACTTTATTAATACTACAGTTCTGCTGGAGCTGTATGTCCAGAGAACCCAACAATGCAATAGCGTTTGGAGAAGCCTTTTGTAGTCGTTCCAGTTTCCTTGAAATCTTCAGATCGGGCGTTCATTAGCTCTGTGTTGAAATATTTGTACGATTCCGTGACAGTCACATTCTGCGATGTGTAAAATACATCATGTATATAGAGATGCCTTGCAACTTGCAGGGCTGGGTCTGATGCGGGTGAGAGGAACCTATATATTTCTTGGCATTTGTATGCCTGTAGGTGGTACGGTTGCGCCAACCTGAATCTCCAGTACTTGTCTGTGCAGCAGTGAATACCCAATTAGCAGTCCGGCGTTCTTCTAAATCGCAAAAAGTTGGTTTGTAGTGTGACCGTTACGATTACATACTGGCGTTCTATATCTGAGCCTGGTGTGTCCAAGGCGAGGGAAAATTTTGTTGACGAGCCAGTTTACAGGAACCGATCTGGTGCACATCTGACTCCGTTCTCTGTCCACTGCCTGTTGTCTTAGATTTTGTGATGCTATATTAGAGAGATATGAAGCCAGGCCACTGGCTTCGATTTTAGATTGCCAGTGAAAAGTCTGATTGTGTCGTTTAGCTGGACATTAATTTTGTCGACATGATCGCTCCTAGTTTACACAGGAGCGCAGCATTCGACAACAGAATAGACAAGCGATTGTGCTGAAATGCGCAAAATGTCTGCTTGCTCTTCCGAGCTAGTTCCAGTCACTGTTCCGATAATACTGTTTCCACCAGTAACTTATTTTCCTTGTCCGTTTATTCCTAGAAGTTCTGTCGGCGTATCAAATGTTCAAACAGCTTATGGTAATGTAGCTGGGTGACGTCTTCGACAACAGCCAATATTTCGATAGCAACCGCAGAGGGATGTGCAAGAAAGTTTAAAGCACCTTTTCTGTTGCAGAACACGGCCTTGGCAGCGGTGGTGGTGGTCGTATGGAATATAACACAGAGATTCTGGCGTGCACTTCCAGCTATTTGGGGTAGTGTTATTAAGGAAGCAGTTGAGGTAAAACTAGCAAGTGACGTCCCGTGAGTCGGAAGACCTCTGTTCACAAATTGACACGGATTTAGAAATCATCGCACGTGTGAAACTCAGCTCGCCCTTTTTCACATGGCATCCTGTGAACCAGGGATAAAGGGCAACTGGTAGATTCCATATTCGTAGATTTCCGAAAAGCGTTTAACTCGGTACCCCACTGCAGACTGTTAACGAAGGTACGACCATACACAATACGTTCCGAGATATGAGCACCTCGAACACTCCTTAAGAAAAAGAACCCGCTACGTCGTCGTCGACGGCGAATGTTCATCAGAGACAAGGGTATCCTCAGAAGTGCCCCAGGGAAGTGTGATAGGACCACTCTTATTCTTTATATAAATAAATGATCAGATGATGAGGGTGGGCAGAAACCTGGGGCTGTTTGCTGATGATGCTGTTGTATACCGGAAGGTGTCGTCATTGAGTGATTGTAGGAGGATACAAGATGACTTAGACAAAATTTCTAGTTTGTGTCATGAATGGGCCTTGCTCTAAACGTAAGTTAACGCAGATGAGTAGGTAAAGCCATCCCATAGGATTGGAATACAGTATTAGTGGTGAGCTGCTTGACAGTCACGTCGACTACATATCTAGGCGTAACGTTGTCATGCGACATGAAATGGAACGAGCACGCAAGGACGGTAGTAGGGAAGGTAACGGTCGACTTCGGTTTACTGGAAGAATTTCAGTGAAGTGTAGCTCATCTATACAGGTGATGGGTGTACAGCATTAGTGCGGCCCATTCTTGAGTATTCTTCGCGTGTCTGGGATCCCCATTAGGTCGGATTAAAGGAAGACATCGAATCGATTCAGAGGTGGGTTGCTAGATTTGTTAGCGGTAGGTTCTATGGTTCAAATGGCTCTGAGCACTATGGGACTTAACAGCTGAGGTCATCAGTCCCCTAGAACTTAAAACTACTTAAATCTAACTAACCTAAGGACATCACACACATCCATGCCCGAGGCAGGATTCGAACCTGCGACCGTAGCAGTCGCGCGGTTCCGGACTGAAGCGCCTAGAACCGCTCGGCCACGCCATCCGGCCGGTAGGTTCTATCAACCTGTGAGTATTACGAAGATGCTTCGTGAACTCAAGTTTGAATTTCTGGTGGGAAGACGACGTTCTTTACGTGGAACACTACTGAGAAAAATTTTAGCATTTGAAGCTGAGTCCACAACGATTCTACTGTTGTCAAAGTACATTTCGCTAAAGACCACAAAGATCAGATGAGGTAAGAAAAATTGAGGAGCGTACGGAGGCATATAGACAGTAGTTTTCCTCTCGATCTCTTTATGAATAGAACAGCAAAGTAAATAACTAGTAGTGATACAAGGCACTCTTCGACACTCATCATACGACGGCTTGCGGAGTGTGTGTGTGTATTTAGACGTAGATAAATGGAGATGGAGGTTTTCAGTAAAATTCTGTTTGGAATCCTACTCTCTCCCTCGTCAAACAACAAAAAGGCAGAGTTAACGATAAATGTTCACCCCTTGGTAATTAATATTTACATCCGATAACTTCTCTTGTTGATCGTCTTTGGTTGTGTGGTGGCGCTAGTTGTTTAAAGTCTGGGTGTTGCATTTCTGCATATGTCGTACTACGTTCGATTCGTGATCGGCGTAGCCTCGCCCAACGAGGGTTGAACTTCCCTTGCAAGGCGGTCCCTCGTTGCATTTTGCCTTGAAAACGACGGGTTGTTAACCTATCGAAATATCGGCAGTTGTCAAATCTGTAACTCGGCTGCATTGCCGTAAGATGCTTAAACAATGTTCCTAAACGTTGGTACAGCGACCACTGGGCTTAACGATCGGAGGAAAGAGCAGGTACTGCTTCTGCTCTGATGCTTTGATGACTAACATGTGCTCACAGTCGAATGCAGAACGCGAATTAATGTATGAATGATTATAACTAGAGAAACCCCACCACACGGTACGTTCATAAATGCAGGACAGGGGACAGACAACGTGAAGACGAACACGTATTACTGTGAAGGCCTACAGATTGCCTCCGTGGTTTCTAATGTTAACCGTGACGCAACAAAAATTGGGATTCAAAAAATACTACACAGCTACATTGATACTAAAACTCACACTATAATGCTGTAAGAGGCGATCAAAAAGATTCGCTGTTGAGCTGTTCCTGCAGCGTGTACGCAACGTAACACGACTGTGACACCGGTATAGCCACCGAGATGTAGGCAAGGGATTAGTGTGCCATTCGTGTCTTTCAGACGTGCGTGCGGTCGGGAAAAGCGGAAACGTTAACTACGAAGACGGTATTACCAAATAAGTCCAAACAGAACCAAAGTGCTGTTTATTCTTTTCTTGGTTGCCGAAAGGCAAACGGGGGTAGACATCCACTGAAGAATGAAGAATGTATATACTGATCGCAGTTCGACACAAGACGCCCTACGATCTGAGAGTCCTGCCTCTTCCGTTATGGACCAACTCAAGCGGGAGACACTCGGGTACCCACCCAGGAGTCCTGGTCTCTCCGCACGTGAATATCACGCCTTCGGTCCCTAAAAAAAACTCTGAAGGGTCAACAATTCCCGTGGGACGACGGTGTGCAGAAGGCAGTGACGGACTTCTTCACGCAGCAAGACACGGTGTTTAACCAAATGGGTTATCTTCAACCTGGTGCGTCGTGCGGGATGATTGCCTCAATGTTCACGGCAATTTTGCCTGCGTGGCATACCGATTCTGAACAGAACAGAAATTTTTTGATCGCCTTTTGTAAAGATAAATCGGCATTTACTTTACGGTGACCACACCAATTATTTTCTGAGATGAGAAGGTCAGGAGCGGGCCTTAATCAGGTTCGAGAAGCCAAATGACAAGACTTTCGAAACAATAAACTGTGGTAAAGAGACATAGGCCACCAAAATAATATCAAATGAAACTATGGCATGAGTATGAGAACCACACAACATTTACGGTTTACAGACGGTACGAAATACATTTCATTTTTCGTAGCGGGAAATCTGATTTCATGAAACATAAATTTTTGTTTTTTAGTTGAGCGTTTCTCGCTGCCATACTTTATCTGTATATACGAAATATCGTACACTGTAACTCTCGTTTGTATCTCTCACACACACACACACACACACACATATACAATTTTAACTCTGTCTACTACAATTAATACCATTGTCTCACACACACACACACACACACACACACACACACATATATATATATATATATATATATATATATATATATATATATATATATATATATATAATTTTAAGTCTGTCTACTACAATTAATACCATTGTCACAGGAATAAATTATAACACACCTAAACATTGGTTCTCACCAGGAACTCCAAGTGCTCTCCCTTGCTTATGAGGAAAATCCGGGGGGAAGCTGGAAGTCTCCTCCCAAATATACGCAACTAGGATTCCCTCTGCACCACTCCCAGCCTCGCAAGCCATTGGGCCGCAAACTGTGAATTTTTACGGAACCGGAATTCAAAAAGTCCACTATGCTCCTTGGGCATTCTCTGAATGAAAAGTGAAAAAACTTCCAACTATCGTTCTGGCTCACGTACGCTGCACATGTCGAGCAAGTCATCAATTTTATTCTGTGTACGCACAAACAAATATGCCTGTATATTTACTAGTCTTTCTTTTTTTTAGACTGGGCCATATTTTTCCAGATTTAAACTAAAATTGAAATTTTGAAATTTGTGGTAAGTGCCTATTCGAGCAAACTGCTGACGTCATCGGTCCCTAGACTTACACACTATTTAATCTAACTTAAACTAAGGACAACGCACACCCATGCCCGAGAGACGGCTCAAACCTCCGACGGAGGGAGCCGCGCGAACCGTGGCAAAGTGCCCAAGACCGCACGGCTACCCCGCGCGGCAGACTTAAATTAAAAGTAGTTTCAGTCCCCCAGTTCTAACCACGGTTTTCTTTTGTTTCCTTGGTTGTAAGGCAAATAGAACCTGAAATCCCCTCCCAAATATTTTTAGTTTGGACTCCCTTTGTCCAGCTACTAACTTCCCTGGTATTGGGCTGTAAAGTCCCTGACTCTCCACTGAATCATTTACTCGAACGGATCGTCCAATCAAAATGGGTACAGTATGCAAAGTACTAAAAGAAGGATCTTCTTCGTATCCTTATCTACAGGTATGACATAATCTTGTCATTGCCACAGTTATAGTTTGTGAAAATAGGTTATTTTTCGGCATTATCACATATAATTTCAACAAGAAATTACTAGCCACCGGCCATCTTCAGACGACAGTAGGAAGCAGCAGTTCACTCACAGGAACACTGAGAAAACCATTTTGTCAGTGTGCCTGTGAGTGAATTACTGCTTTCTCCAATTACAGTTTGTTACGGAGTATTGTAATGCAAAATGTTATGGATGGAAACCGAAGCCTGCGCTCCTGCTGCTAAACAAGTGATTCTTTTTGTTGAATCTTTTGCAATACCGATTGAGGAAAGCAACGGTGTTTCATACGGAGGGACAGTGCGGGTGATGCTGTGTAAGACATACGTGCGAGCATTTCAAGGGCCACCTAGCCCTTACCTGCGATGTGTTTCAGACAGTCATATGTATTGTCGATCTAGTATCGTGTGTGTGAACGGAAGGAGAAGTTGAGGCTATTACGAGTGCATATCGTCGTTTGTGTAATGTAGCAGTTATAACGCCTGCTTCACACGCAGAAAGTACCGGGTTCGATTCTGGGTGCGAAGACGGATTTCTCAAATATTTTCAACTTTGGGTTTCTCGTTTCAACCGATTTCTCAAGTCCCTGTAACCCTGCTTTAGGTTTTCAGTTGCTTTCTAAACTCGACCAAGGCGGAGCTGGGACGCTTCCTTTCAATAGGATACCATAAATTTCCATTCCCATCTATGACAATCCTCTCCCTCCAATGACCTCATCGTTTGTGGGACATTACACACCAGTCTTCCTTTCCTTTTTCTACACCATTCTACGTGTAGAAACGTTACAGCCTCCATTTCTTCTCAATTCTGCAGAGATCGATGTACAAGGACTGTATTATCGCTGTTACGGCTTATCAAAGACAATGTCAGATAGATGACTGATTAGATACGCTTCTGAATGAGTCTGAAATAGTTGCTCTCAAAAAACCAGTGTTCGTGCGTATCCACTGTCGTAATAAATGGAAGACAGGCAAAAACAACAGTTACCTCGAATTCTTCACAGAGAAGGAACAAATAAAAGTTTTCAAATCGTTGCTTTGAAGATTCTGTTGATTTGAAAGCGAAGTAATAGATTTGCCTCGCATACACTGTCCGTGCGATGTCATATTGTGTAGCACACGATTTTACTCATAGCAGCTATTAATTAAGTGAGAAATACTTGGTCCAGACCGTAACAGGTTCTACAGAATCATTACCCTTGGGCACAGAAATGAAATAGGATTGAATAATGATCATCACATAACATGATCTTATTCAATTCAGGCGATTTGATAAGTTGAAAAACACAGTTTTACGTGTAGCACATCTTGGCAAAGTGAGTATTCTTTGCTAATGTTCTCTACATGTTATTGTAGTAGAATTTAGGACGGAAATAAAACGAAGGTGGAAAACGACTTTTACACAATGTAGCGTAAGAAAATTATTAATGTAAAGTCAACAAATGATTAAATTCCAAGTAGAAAATTCGTTTGTTGCTGCAATACATGCAGTTATTTGGTTCCCTGTTTATTAATTCACTCAATATGATTCATATAGGGGATAAAACGAACAACCAAGTATCGGTGCCAACGATATTCAGAGAAAGTGTATGGCTGTAGGAGCGATTACAGTGTAGCGGTTATTTCTGTTCTACCACTAATACTGTAAGTAGGCTGTTTATGTTTTCTTATTGGCAACGTTACGTAGCGCTCTGTATGAAAATCACTGGCTGTGCTGTGTGCAGTCTGTGGCTAGTTTGCATTGTTGTCTGCCATTGTAGTGTTGGGCAGCGGCAGCTGGATGTTAACAGCGCGTAGCGTTGCGCAGTTGGAGGTGAGCCGCCAGCAGTGGTGGATGTGGGGAGAGAGATGGCGGAGTTTTGAAATTTGTAATACTGGATATCATGAACTGTTATGAATATTATGATTTTTCAACACTATTAAGGTAAATACATTGTTTGTTCTCTACTAAAATCTTTCATTTCCTAACTATGCCTATCAGTAGTTAGTGCCTTCCGTAGTTTGAATCTTTTATTTAGCTGGCTGTAGTGGCGCTCGCTGTTTTGCAGTAGTTCGAGTAACGAAGATTTTTGGTGAGGTAAGTGATTTGTGAAAGGTATAGGTTGATGTTAGTCAGGGCCATTCTTTTGTAGGGATTTTTGAAAGTCAGACTGCGTTGCGCTAAAAATATTGTGTGTCAGGTTAAGCACAGTCCTGTATAATTGTTCAAAGGGGACGTTACAATACATTACGAAATCGCACTCTCCACACGAGGATTCTTTAGAAAGTAACTGACAGTTGACTGGTTCTCACAGCTGGTCAGTGTGACATGAGACATGAACATTCCATATTACGGGAGTCTATAGAGCTATTTCGTTGTGTACGACGAGTTACAATTGGTACGGATATAAAAAATAGCACCACTTGCAGCGTTCTGCTCCTTCTTGATAGGGAAAAAGAGGACGCTGCACAGTCTATAGGGGTGATCTATTTAGCGAATTTACGTCGCATGTGGCAATTTTTAGATATTACTCCAAAAAAAAAATTTTCAAAATAAGGATTACCTTTATCACTTTATTCATAGCTGTTATTTTTACAGCAGCTGTAATATATTTCAGAACAAAATTCAGTCGTCAGTTGCACAGATAATTTTATTTCGCCTTACCGGTTTCAATAAATTAATTTTTCATTTCGGAAGCCTACAAAAAAATCAGGCATATTGTAAATCATTAGCTCTTGGCCATGCATCTGACGACAGAATTTTATTCTGAAAGGCGTATGTTTCTTATAAATTTCGTAGGAACTCCATCGCCGCAAACAAGTGGCCAAATAATATTTTTTGTTTAACTTGGGTCTCGCGATCTGCGGTCACGTACACCAGTACTGTTGTACGTTTTAACAGCACATCTAAATCTACATACGCACTGAGGTGACAAAAGTCATAGGACGGCGATATGCGCGGCGGTAGTATCGCGCACACAAGGTATGGAAGGGCAGTGCATTGGCGGGGCTGTCATTTGTACTCTGATGATTCATGCGGAAATGATTCCGACGTGATTATGGCCGCCCGACGGCAATTAACAGCCTTATAACGCGGAAAGGTAGTAGGAGCTAGAAGCGTGGGACATTCCATTTCGGAAATCGTAAGGGAATTCAGTATTCCGAGATCCACAGTGTCAAGAGAGTGTCGAGAATACCATATTTCAGGTATAATCAGTGTGGGAAGTACGACGAACGTATCCGTTACGGCAGTGCGGCGATATCTGGCGCTGATGGGCTATGGCAGCAGACGACCGAGGCGAGTGCGTTTGCTAAGAACACAACATCAGCTGCAGCGCTCTCCTGGGCTCGTGACCTTATCGCTTGGACCCTAGACGACTGGAAAACCGTGGCTTTGTCAGATGAGTTCCTACTTCAGTTGGTAGGGTTGGTAGGGTTCGAGTGTGGCGCAGATCCCACGAAGCCATGAACCCAGGTTGTCAACAAGGAACGATGCAAGCTGGTGGTGGTTCCATAATGGTGTGGGCTGTGTTTACATGGAATGGACTAGGTCCTGGTTACACTTTGCTACTTGAAATCCATACACAGAAATTCATGGACTTCATGTTCCCAGACAACGATGAACTTTTATGGACGACAATGCGTCATGTCACATTCTGGACAATTCGAGCGAATGATATGGCAACCCAGATCGCCGGACTTGAATCCCATCGCACATTTTGGGACATTATCGAAAGATCAGTTCGTGTACCAAATCCTGCACCGGCAACGCTTTCGAAATTATGGATGGGTACAAAAGCAGCATAGCCCAATATTTCTGCAGGGGACTTCCAACGACTTGTTGGGTGCATGCCACATCGAGTTGCTGGACTACACTGGGCAAAAGGAGGTCCGACATGATATTGGGAGGTATCCCGTGACTTTTGTCTCCTCAACGTATATACTCCCCAAGTGATTGTACAACGTACCGTGGAGGGTACTACTGTGTTCACGTATTGAACAAGAGAAAAATGACTGTATATACGCCTCTGTACGTACCCTGCCTATCAGACCTTGTTTGCACGATTCCTATGCGAGGAAACGACGGGGGCAGCATAAGGGTCGCACAGTCTGCTTTGAATACATATCCTCTACATTTTCCCAACAGGGTCTGACAGGACCTTTCTCGTCTTTCTTCGACGAACTCCCTTTTTCAGTTCCCAGAGCATTTCTTTTGCACTTCCGTATGAGTTGTCTCGACCTGTTACGACCCTAGCAGCATCTCTTTCAGTCCGTCCCACGCCTCTTGTCTTGCTCACTTGACAAGGACTCCAAACACTGTAACAGTACTGTAGCACTGGTCGCACTAGCGTCTCGTATGCAATTACCTTTACAGATGCGTTTCACTTCCCTAGAATCCTTCAAGCAAATCTGAGTCTTTCGTCCTTCATTCCTAAAACGAATTTTACGCGCATCTTGTGGTATCGATAGCTACGATGCCACGGCGTAGGTGCAAGTTCGTAGGTTGGCACTACGACACCGACGACAGCGCCTTCTAGCCGGCGCTGATCAGCTCTACGAGCGCCGCTGCAGATTCTACCCATTTGATCCAGAGGAGACGACCTAGCAACAATGTTTCTATTTCACAGTGGGCTAACCACTACTTGTAACTTAGGAACTTGATGTACGGCTTCGCACCCACGTGCTCATCTGTACGCAAAGTTAAGTAAAGGTGATTTTAGTTCACACTGCAGTGCCGAGAGTTCTACCTCACCTGATCCTCCTAGCTTCCTACATTCGGCCTACCCTTGAGCTTTCAGCAGCAGACCCAAGCGCCGCCTTCCAGGCGGGATACAAAACATCTAATCTCTAATTGTTCTTAGCTTTTTCCCTAAACACTTTAGAGAGAGCTGCAATGCATCAAACCCAGAGGAAATTTTGAACAAACTTTTCTTCGATTCGTTTCGATCGTCCAACGGCGATACTTCTCTGTACACAGGAACATCGTTAGCGAATAATCTTACAGCGCCGCTGATCAAATCTGACAAATCGTTTATGTATCTTGAAAACATAAGGGGCCCTACTACGCTCCGTGGAGGTACCCCTTGTGTTGTCCTCCGCAGAGCGAGAGCCCAGGGCAAGGTTGGCAACTCGCAACGGAACAACAAGTAAAGAGAGTCGCTGCCAGATGCAACGACGAATGAGAGACGGTGATGTAGACACGCCAGGAAGACTTTCCATACGTCACCGCAGCGGCTCGCTTGCTTACGTCTGAGCGCAGTGCCGGTCAGTCCAGTCAAAAATCATTGCCGAAGACGACAGCATCGTCTCTCTACCGAGCCAGCAATGCGAAAGTTCCAGAACTCGGCATAAAAGTTTATAGTCACCTGTATTTTATAAGAAGAGACTAGTATTTTATTCTGTATCGAGTGATACGGTAGTGTTCAGTGACAGTAATAAAAACTCATGGCATTCCTGTGGACATGGATTGTTACGAAGTTAAGTATTTAATCTCGGTCAAGTTGTACTAAAGCGATTTAACATTTTATTTGTTGTAGTATCAACTCGGCCCCTCCACGAGTAAAGCTAAGTATCCACCACTGTACTGAAGAGCGTTACTTCGTCCGGTACAACCCAACCGGTGTTACTTTTGTTTCTGTGCAACACTGACCGTTTAGTAATAACATACTTGGTTCTATTAGACAAACAGATTTCTAATCATCGCACAGCTGCAAAGATACTCCGTATGATCGTTCGTTGGTTAGTAGCCAACGATGTGGTACAATTACGAACGCCTTTAGAAAATCTTGGAACGAGCTAGGTACCCCTCGACGTGCACTTATCGTTTGCAATATGTCGTGTATGAATAAACACGAACGGTACACAACGGTTGATAAACGTTACTGAAGGAATGAGATAGTTAATAATAATGCCACTACTTCAGTAATACCTGTATTACTTGCAAATGCTTAGCTGTGTCCTCAGCAAACCACACTGATTCTCTTGCACTTAATGACGTACAGCATTCATCGTTCGGGATACGCGACCTCCACCAGGCGCAAAACAAAGTACACAGATGTGACTTTGGGAAGAAGTTGTTGGCGCACGCACACACACAGCTCTCTGGTGCTCGCACCGCAGACGTCGCGCTCAAGTGTTGAAACACAAGGGGCGGATCTTCCACAAACATGGCCGAGAGAAGGCTTATTACTACATAAACGAAAACACACACACACACAGAGCAACCAGATAATTCGGCGGCGGTATAAACATGAGCGACCGGAGATAACGCATCCGCCCGTGTTTGTCTTTTCGTGTGTGTGAAGAGGTCTGCAGAGTACGTGACAGGCCGAGCCGGCGCCATGGGCAGCCGGAGGGGCGGGAGACGAGCAGCCAAAACATTCCGGCGCTAGGGGAGCGACGGGGCGCCGTCGCAATCAATACCGACGCCGATCACGTCTGCGCCGCCCTAGACAACACTACTGTGCACCGCCGGCGCTTCTCCACAGTGCCGGTGCTTCCTGCGCGACACAAGATCCTCGCCGGAAACAGCTCACTCATATTTCCCATATACGACTACCTTGTCGTCATTTAAAAATACAGTGAGACAACGTATTCAGCGATATTCAGATACACTGCTTGATAATTGCTAAGCAAAAACTTACACTTGCTAAGGAACAACCGGCAATTGCTCCCGAAGAACCGAAAACTGCTATGTAACACCAGACAACTGCTACGGAACACCAGACCCATGATTGTAAAACGGAATGTACACGACAGGATGTGTTAGCTGCACCGAAGCTTTTGTACGAACGTTCTACATGCATTTGCAGATCATACAGTACGATGTTGGACGAATGCTGCTGTGGAGCCGATTAGCGTGGCATTGCATGTAGTACGGCAACTTGTCTGTAACACAACATTTGAGTGTTTTACGATCGTCGGCGAGCAGTTGGACGGCTCGAAGCCGGTCAAGTGTCACTGCTGTGGGCACAGGCATGGGTGTATCCAAAAGTGCAATCTCACGATTTAAAAAGGCTGCCAAAGTTGGAAATGCTATGAGAAAGAATGCCGGTGGTCATAGACGGATCACAACACCGCAAGAGGATCAATATGTAGCCTTAATGGCGAAAAGGAACGTACATTTCACTCCTAGGTAAATCGCTGCAGACCTTGCAACGATTAAATCAGGTTGGTTTTCGTTTGTGTGCTGGTAATCAGGTAAAATGCATTCCACTCCAACCACGCCATCGTCGAGAAAGAGTTCGTTAGTGTAGAGACCACGATGGTTGGGGGTCAGCAGTAGTGGACCAAAGTGATTTCACCGATGAATCCCGCTTAACTACGGCAAGCGATTCTAGCCACCAGTTAAAGTGGAGAAAGATGCGAACACGTTGCACACCACAGAATGTTCACGCACGTCTTCTGTATGGTGCGGGCGTTATGGTGTCAGAAGGCATTATGGACAAGGGTCGAACACCGCTGCATATATGTGAGCGGGGTATCGTTACAGCGCAGCGGTATTGCAGGCAGATTATTCTGGATCATGCCACTCTGTTTCGGGGTGCGGTAGGTCCCGACTTCCTGTTTATGGACGACAATACCCATCTGCACAGGACCGCTGAGGTGTCGGAACACAAGAGAGTGAAGATATTGAACGTATGGAATGGCCTACGTACTCCCAGGACCCAACCCTATAGAACATACCTGAGATGCTCTTGACAGATGTGTTTCTCAATGAATCCTGCTCTCCGAACCATTCAAGAGTTTAAAACCGCCTTGAGAGAGGAGTGGGACAATATCCCCCAATGACTCCTCAACAGTTTGGTAGACAACATGAATAAAGGTACACAATGTGCATTCGTGCCATAGGAGAGCACATTCCTATCCGAGAGTCCCATATCGAGCTTTATGTTAGGAGTCTGATCTGTGTCAAAAATAAACATTATCTGTGCCCTGTTGTTTTGCTTTCCCATGTGGCGAAAGCTGAACCATTTTTCGTTATAAACATACCAGTCCACCTTTATTACGTACGTATTGTATTTCATGCTGTCCATCATTGCCTGTGATTATTCCTTTCCAACAATGTTTCTGTTCCTTAGCAGTTGTCAAGAAGTACAGTTACTGGCTGCAATCTTCGGCGCCCGGGTGTCTTGCGCAAACTTTTTATGCAGTGGACTCCGGCGCCGGACGTGCTTCCACCTGGAAGGCAGCACGTTCCACATCAGAGCACAGTATGACCCGTCCTCTGAGAGGGAGTCCCACACAGTTCGGCACTCGGTCCCCTGCTGTACATTCCGTAAACAGTGGATACGCAATCGTGCCCACGCGTGCAGATCGATCTGTACACCGGCGGTACGGTGCCATTTACGTGGAGCATGAACGTCTAGCTTATTCAGCTCAGACTCTACTCCGCGTGTGACGACCTGACGCCATGGGAGGCAAAATGTGGGTTAGCTTTCAATGAACTGAAGAGCGGAACACACGTTGTAGCGAGACGTTCAGTACCCGTGGACTTAGACAGACATCCTGGGTGGAGCAGTGCAATGAGGAAGCATGGCCAAGCGCCTGGGACCACTCTCAATAGCCGCCTAACATGGCTCCTACTCGTCGAGAAACTCGGGGTAAAGCGCAAGGAGGGCTGTGCCAGACCTACCTCCTGCTAAATCCGACGTCCTTTACAACACCTGCACACCTCTCAGGATGAAAGACAGCCGTGTCAGAAGATGATGCAGTATCAATTAATGCAGAGCGTTGATAACAGGACACAAACACCTGTTAAATTATCACCGAAAATGTCGCAACAGTAGTTTTGGTTTGGTTGTGGATAATGGTTGGAAACTCGTGCCTCTACCTACAGGTACTTTGCAGCATATCGACTGAAACATCTTTGTTACCAATCTTCAACAAACTATTAGTGTTGTCATAATAAATAGCTTTAGTACTGTGCCCTCTTTAAATTTTCTCACTTCGACCAGTTACGGACAATTCACTTTTATTTAGGAATGACAGTCCGGAGTATTTACGTTGATAATGCCAAGAGTGTTCTGAGCTAGCCGTAAATGCCAATAATATTAATGAGCCTAGCACGTGTGTGTACGTGTGTGTGTGTGTGTGTGTGTGTGTGTGTGTGTGTGTGGCCTTGTTCTTGCTTTCACAAAATTTTTGCCTCTGAGTATCTTACTGTGTGGAAGTGCCCTTTCAAGCTTTTTTCGGTCTTCCAGTTCATACATTTAAATCTTATTCGCTCATATTTTCCGAAATCTATTTTCCTGTAAGCTTCAATACCTTCTCTAATGTCAGTAACATCTGGCGTATCATAGATTTTCCATGTTTACTGGGTAAATTCAGGTAAATGCTAACGTGTCCTTTGTCTTTAATGACTTCGTCGTCGACAGACCATTAAACTACAACGTATAATTTTCCTTCTGTTCTTCATACGCTGAAATTTTGCGGATCATAACTTAAACAAACGGGAGAAAATGTATAACTGATAACGTAAACGTAACAAGAGAGATACGGAGGTGATTTTCACTTCCAACTTCCCACATGGATGTCCATGAATAGTGAGTTGCAGGCTCCGAAGACTACTTAACTACAGTTGCGTACGTTGGGAGGTCAACAACTTAGTGACGGGCATTATGTGACGTAATTTTTGTGTTACAAATGGAGGCAATTTGCGCACGGAGAAAACACATGGGATACGCTAGTATGACACAAAGCTCTTCGTACTGAAACAGACGTCAGAAGTGTACAGTCTTCCCGGGTCTCAGTACTTAATATGGCATGAGGTTGATGTTGGTAGTACCGCTCTTAGACATTAGTAAAAGAGTCTAGTTCAGGATATATAGACGCATTCCTGTCATAAGAAGGCATGATACAACAAGCACACTGAGAGAAAGCTTGGTGCCTCGATGAATGCTATGTACGCTTCACGACTCAAACAGGGAATGGCTGTGCAAGTATTATTTAACTATGAACGCGAAGAACTATCGGACGGGCTACAAGTCGGAATGGGATTTAACAAATCTCCCCTACTTCGGCCACAAGTCGGCAGGGAAGAATTCAGGGGAAATACTACGTGAAATACGTAAATGAATAATTGTTCTTGGCACAGCATCTGATCGGAGATACTAGCCACAACATTAACACAATAAAGAAGGGAAGAATCAAGAAACTCCTAAACAAAGGCTGTAAAGGAATTTGTCGGGGCCGCATAAAACAACATTTTTTAATGGCATTTACAGAAACGTAAAAATGCTGCGCGCTGCGAGTGAGACACAAACACAGACGGAGCAGTTACTCGAACAACAGAGCTACACTACCTTGGGCGAAGCTGCTCTACCGACAGCTGAGCTACAGTGTCTGAGGACAGTATCCTTCCAAAGAAACGGGCATCCTTCCAAAGAACGGCGGAACCCTGCAGTACTCGTTTGGTTCCTAAACACATGTCTATAATCCGGTGGGCTGCTTTGCGTCATTTGTCTAAAATCCCTCACCCTCAGGCTTATTTATATGATTTACAGGTCTCCGTCACGAAGTTACACAGGGTTGCGAAGTATTTATGTACATGTAAATGAACAGAAACGTAAAATTGTGCACACCGCAAAATCGCAGAAAAATAGCGTCGTATGACTACAAAAACAATGAGTCGTAATTATAATCAGTCAACTCGTAAAAATATCTGGGCATCACAGTTTGCATTGACAGGAAATGAAATAATAACATTGACTCAGTCGTAACTAAAGCAACCGGCAGGCTTCGCTTTATAGGTAGGATACTGGAAATTTGCAATAAGTCCGCAAATGATATAGTTTACGAACGCCTTGTGTGACCCATCCTAGAATATACGAAGGTCATTTCAAAAGTCGTGCACACTGCGCATGTGCGGCCGTCACGATGCTGTGATCAAGTTGAAATTCATGTCAGTTGTGAGCAAGTCTTTAGGCGTGACGGTCTTATATGTTTTTGCTGGTTCGAGTGGGTGGGTCATGAATAATTCAGTGTTAAAACGGAAGCTGAAATCGAGTCAGGTCGGATTGCACGTGGTGACCAGCGTTCCTAAATCAAAATCGAATTCCTACGTGGAAAGAACCCGGCACAGTACCGCGGCGGTCTGCTCGTTTCCGTGAAGGTCAGGCAAGCACTGAGGACAGTCCGAGAAATTGAAGGCATCAACTGCAACTGATTACACGTCTCAAGTTATTGTGACTGCCATTTTCACACAACAGCGTCGAAAAACGTACCAGAAAATTGCAGATGAGGCCAGAATGTCTCACTTCAGTTTGCAGAATCATAACTGAAAAGTTAAAGATGAAACAAGTAGCTGCCAGATGGGTTCCGCTTGATCGGAGTGAAGATCAGAAGAGAGTTCGCGAAAGAATCGGAGAAGAATTGCTTCATTGTTAACTAACGGAATGTGAACAGTTTCTGAAAAGGACTTACATTTGATGAAATATGGAAATACAGCCACAATGAAAAAGTTCCGATTTTCCACGTCCGATACAATTCCGCCGCCAACGATTAAAGTTAAAGTGACGATGATCTGTGCGTATGATATGAATGGAGTAATACCTACAAATGTAGTGTCCGAGGGTACGTCTGTAACAGGCGCATACAACAAGCTGTTTCTGCAAAATGCTTTGCGCCCAAAAATTCATCAAAGAAGGCCTGACATGATGCAGCTGGTGTCCTCACTTTGCACGTACCAGTGCGAGAAACGTTCGAAAAATATGGATGGGAAACAGTTCCCCACCCACCATAGTCACAACATGAGTCCACCAGTGTTCGATTTGTTTCTCAAACTGAAGGGACAACCCCATAGAAAACGTTTTGATACAGTTGATGAACCTTCCAGTTATGTGGCCAGAGTAATCAGACAGCCCAACAATGAAGGTACCCTATCCGGCATACAACAGTTGCCAAAATGTTGAGAAGCTGTCATAAACAAGAATGGAGATTATACCGAAGGCCTGGAAAGGTATTTTGTAAAATAAATTATTTTCTTCAGTTCTATCTTACAGTGTGCAGAACTTTTGAAACGATTCTCGTAGTTCGAGTGCGTGGTGCCTTTAGCAAACAGGGCTAACAGAAGAGACTGATGGCATACAAAAAAAGGGCAGCACGAATGGTTCTAGATTTATGTGACTCACGAGAGAGGGTCGCAGAGATCAGAAACCTGAACTGACAGACGCTTGAAGATAGAGGCAGACTATCCCGAGAAAGCCTACTGACAATGTTCGAAAAACCAGCCCTAAGTGATGATTCTAGGAGTGTAGCAGGACCCGCTCCGTATCTCTACTGCAGGGATTGGGAAGATACGATTACACTAATTACGCGCCTACAGGCCTTTAAGTAACCATTCTTACTGCGCTCCGTACGCATTGGAACGGCAAAAACCCTAAAATCAAGCACAACGGTGCCACGGTGTCACGTCATGCACTTAACAGTGGTTTGCAGAGTGTTTATGTAGCTACAGGTACATTTTTACTCAACAGATACACATTAAAACAGATGGTACGTTGGTACAACGCTATCAACTTAAGACGTGCAGTCGTTATAAGAGTACTGCCATTAGATAAGAGTGACAGGTAGTGTCACAAAATTTAGACAAACAAAAGCGAGTCTAAACCCCGGCGCTGTGCTTTTCCAGGGACCAGCAGCGCCGGGAGAGAACAGCTGCACAATAGGACACAGCCGAGCCGCCTTAAAAAGGCTATAACCAGATATTCATGCGACGCGAACTGCGTGCATCGAGCCATTGTTTTCAGGCGACGCTGTCGACAGCAGTGACTGCCGGCTAGCTATCCCACGGCGATGAATAAACTCTCACTTTGTGTGCCCTCCCAAGGGCGCCCATACGACAGTTTGTACAGGAGGGGGGGAAGAATATTGTTAATATTTTTCAAGACGAATGGCGACTTCTAAGTAACCATAAAAAAAGTCGCAGTTCAGACACCGTTAAAAACTTGCGAAATACCAACTTATAAATTATTTTCTTGATAGTAAAACACCTGACTACACTTTTTTTTTCTATCCTTCCTTGCCCCCCACCCCCACCCGCCCTCCTGTGTGGTCGCCTTGGTCCCCTCCCACTGGAGGAACCCGTTCTTAACATTATGTCTCATAACTAATAACCACTAAAAATTTCATGTCAGAGAACTAACAAGGTGTTTATGAAGCCGCAGTAAACCCAAATCACGGTAGTCCAACCTGGATTTGGACCTTGTTGCACTACCGACGAATTCAACATTTCAGTGGTGCGCTCTCTCATAGAGTAACACGGTGTAGATAAGATGATGATCTGCCCTGTTGTAACAAGTTACCAGTATATAGTGAAAGATAAAGTGCTGGGTGACAGATCGTAACGTGCTATGATCACAAACACACAAAACATCAGGAACGGTTACTAAGTTGGCTACTATGGCATGAAAGTAAATAAATATAACTTTGGATTCGCTGGCTATGCTTCGCAGAGGTAGCATCTCGTTTGAGCATTTCTATTGCAGCATGTTGCAGATCTTGCGTTGTCGTGCGTCTTCTAGTACAACACGAGACGATTAAAAACAGAAAAATCTGTGTATATGTTTCGACGATAAACATGTTATGTTGTTACAATGAGTGGCCACAATGTTTGAAACAGTGAAAATAACTGAAATATATATACTACATCCACGAGACGAAATGAACACACATTATTTCCAATCTTTTTATGTCTTTCTCTATTTCATTTTATCTTGAGCTAATATTTTAATCTCTGTATTCAGGCTGCTGCTAATGGCCTCAGAAGTAGTAGGAAATATTTCATCGCGAAGTTGTGACTCACTCATATGTCGGTGTTTTCTTACTAATAAATTTATTTTTGGGTAAATTCCGCCTTGAGCATTCACGACGTTTTCTTCTTTCTATCCAGACACGTTTTGCTGAAATTACAGCATCATCAGACACGATTTTCCACACAGAACAAAGTATTGTTAATCTTAACATGCCCAGCAGTAAATTTTCGTTGCAAAATACTTTTCGCATTAAGCTCTGTACGGTTGCAGATGAAAAACTGTGAACGAAAAATAGTTGTAAAGAAAAATTCAGAAAAACAAAAACCAACATTATATGGTAAGAAGTTACATATAATTTTTTGTTTGTTGTCAGTTTGTGGAAAAGTTTTCTTAAAAACTGAAATTTCTATTTTTATAGACAATAGGGATCAATTTTACTGTTATTTAATAAAAAGAAAATAAGTATACCCACAGATGATGTTGTAACTTCAGCAAAACACGTCTATGTAAAAGGGGAAAAAAATGTATTTGCTCAAGGCAGAATCTACCCAGAAACAACTTTATAATATATTTATTTTGTTCTGCTGCAGCACCTAGAGAAAATCATAACGTCAAACGATTTTCCAACGGCTAATTTTTTTTACAATTAATTGCACGTTCACAATTTGCATTTTCTACCACAGTAGAATACTTGCAATGTGTTTCATCCTCTCGCCACCCTTCCTCACTAAACTGAATGTCGCTGCTCTGTATAAAGAAAAGACGGAAGATTTGTGTTTAAAACACCGTCGAATTCATTAGCGACGGAGTGCAGTCTCAGACTGTGGAAGGAAATCGACAGTACCATTTCAAAGGAACTATCGCGGCATCTGCATCAAGCATTTTAGGGAAATGAGAAAAGGAAAACCTACATATGGATGACCAGACGGGAGCTTTAACTGCCATCTTCCCGAATACGATTCCAGCGTAACATCACTGCCCCATCTCGTTCGGTTACTCATTGTACTGCTTAGAGATACGTTTGTTTACTTGATCTTATCCGCGATGAAAATGATTAGCACTGCGCTTGCGTCTGATAATTCAGTGATAAATGCAAGCCATCTTCTATCACAGAAAGCATTTTTGTTAATCAACAGTATATTTCAAAAGATCAATGGTAGACCCATCTAAACACTCAGTTTTCGTTTTAGCTGCGGACAACTTACTATGGCCTGGTGATCCTAATTTCTGTGCGGCCTTCGAAATTTAGATTTATCGTGTATTTCCTAAATCCTTAAGGCAAATGCTGAGACGGTTCCTTAGGAAAATACATTGCCGATTTCCTTCCCCGGTTCAAGGTTGTGTCTGTCTCTAATAACATATTCGTCTACGGGAAGTTCAGCCTTAACTTTCCTTCTTTTCTTTGCTGTGAAGACTTACAGCTCCATTTTGGTGCTGGTAAGAGTTATACTACAGTCATCACATGTTTATATAGTTTTTCGTTGTCCTACTGGCAAAGTTGTACGAGTCTGTTTACTGTTTACATCTGATGTAAGTTTTCTGTAAGCGTAAGTGCTTTTGGATAGAATAGTTCCGAATAGGAAATACAGTCACAGTTTGGAACAAGTGCATAAGTCAGAAACCCAAGTGGAGAGGGGCACTTACCCATGATTGCAGCAGTGACGACTGACGGGTCACATCAAACGAAGCAGTAGTCGAAAGCAGATCACTGATCGCACGAAGATCACCCCACAATTGAAAGTTCTTTAATTTCTTGTTGAAATAAGCGTAATAACACTAAAAGCACTACACTGTATGACGGAGCTGTTTGGTACTGGCGAGTGGGGTGCGTCGACAGAATACCAGATCGAACGAGGGTGATTTCACCCTCCACGCAAAACGACGCCGCCTCACGTAGCAGCTCCCCACTCTGGTTTGTAGAACGGTGCACTATATTCAGCGCCAGAGACACTGTTGGGGCGGTGCTCGGGGACTGCGAAAAATAATTCCGAACTGCCGACGTCGGGCTCTCCTTTTAGCAAATCAACGCAAGCGGGAGCCGTTGTGCGACGACGGGCTTGCGGCGTTGGCGCGCTGCCGCTACAGCCGTATGCCGACTACTGGCTTTGGACGTGGGCAGCGGTGCGCGCCGGACAAGCACAGGAAGAGAATGGGTGGCAAGAGGGGGGGGGGGGAGGGGAGGACGCATTATGGGCGCGGAGGGCGGGGGAGGGGACGCGGTGTGCGCGCGCACCGGCCGGAGGTAGGGGAGAGAGGAAGGAGACCCGGGTCACAGCGAGCACAAAAAACGCCCAAAAACAGTACAGCCAACCTGGCGCGGAACCACGTTTGTTTACATCGGCGTCGGGTAGACGGACGAAGTCGGAAACAGAGCGCGCGCAGGTTTCGGATGTCCTATTCCGTCAGTCTTAAAGGCGGGAGACACCTGTCCATTGCAGGATGTTCTTTTACGCTGACGACAAGGATTTAGTTTCATAACAACACATATTACAAAACGCACTTTTTCTCTAACTTCTGGTTACCTAGAGAAGTATCAGAATTTATGTGCTACCTGCTGTGGCCATCTCTTAATTTAATTAAGTTTAAACTTGAGTATTATGATTTTTCTGGAAAAGGAAAATCTTCTCTATAAATTCACCATCGATTTTGTAATCTGCGATTTTGCCATCTCTGTTCGTCTATTAAGTCCATAGAACTGTACGCGAAGGTACCAGGATTGGTTCTGTGTTTGGCGACTTCCGGAAGGCATTCGATACTGCCTCACACTGTAGTGTACTGAACAAAATACGAGTGTGTAGAGTATATGGTCAGAGTTTTTAAAGAATTCAGGAGTTTAGCTATAGAGACATTACTATTTGCAATACACACAGTGATTCCCTAGTGATGTTACTAACTTTCAGGGCTGATAAGAAGGCTAAGTGCATAAATCTGAGATGAGGGACCCTGACCCGGAAACGACTGACTCTAAAGTAATAGATAAAATCGTTCTGATTCTTCTGAAAGTGGGCCTCTTCTACTGCAAGCCTTTTGCTTTCCACAGTTTGTGAGGCGGTTGTATAGAACAAACGAAGAAAAAATCGTCTGATAGGCATGGGCTCTGAAATACATACCTTAAGAGATATGAGCGCTTGTTCACTAGAAGAGGCGTGTTAAAAAAAAAAAAGTGGCTCTGAGCACTATGGGACTTAACATCTGAGGTCATCAGTCCCCTAGAACTTAGAACTACTTAAACCTAACTAACCTAAGGACATCACACACATCCATGCCCGAGGCAGGATTCGAACCTGCGACCGTAGCGGTCTCGCGGTTCCAGACTGAAGCGCCTAGAACCGCTCGGCCACACCAGCCGGCCCGTGTTTCAAAGCAGCAAATATTAGCAAGTGCTCATAGCTCGTAGGGTGTACGCTTCAGAGCCCATTAATCGTACACTGCATCATTTAACGAAATAATAAGCAACCAGTTGCATAAAAGAATTTTTTTTTCTGTACCCGTTTCGGACACTAGTGTCCTCCTTTAGAAAGTTATACCTTTCGCATTATTTGCGAGTATCAGCAGTACGAGGGATACAGCAAAATGCCATGGTCATATGATTCACAACGTCTGCACAAAAATAGTATACAGAAGCGGAACAACAAATGTACACATAATGCCAGAACAGGATAAATAAGTTCGGTGTGCCAGATTTCACGCTTGTCTGGTACCACGCATGTCACGCGGGCCGGTGTTGACCTGCGGGCCGTAGTTTGGAGATCCTGTTCTACACAACATGATAATTCTTTAATTTCCTCAAAAGCTTCAGAACACCAGCAATTAAATGGCAATACTCATCTAAATCACCTGCAATTGTTGTGCGTGGCTCTTTTAACTCATAAGGAACATTTTTGCAAAATGCCAGCAAAAGTCAGAGAATGACACAAAATCCTTTACAAAATTACTAGCAAACATTGACACGCGAATGACTACCGTAACGAGGTGCAGAATTTTTCCGTCCTGTATGGATCCATGGCATACATTGATGCCCAGTTGAATGACACACCGATATGAGGTACAATTAAATGTGTGCCATTTTAAGCGGCTACCAATATTATCCAAAATCTTTCTCGTCTTTGAAGGCTAACAGTAATAAAAAAGAAGTGGTTGAGATGAAACTGGACGGCAGTTCATGGAAGCAGTTGAAATACAAATCTCGAAATTCTCCATGGCAAATAAGGCAACGGCTGGTTGAATCACATTACGGTACGTAATGATAAAACTTGATAGGTAGAGTGAGCTGCAAAACATTCTGAACAACTGGAATCAAATTTCTGCCAAACAGGCAGCGTCGTGGGTTTAAAAGGTGGCTACGACAAGAATCTGAATCGAGTTCGGGTGAATCACAGGAGGTGCAACTTCTGGCTCCAGACGTTGCGGTAGGTTTCCTGCTCTCACAGCGACTGAGGCGACGTTACGCGGTCTGGCCAACGTCATAACAGTGCTCGTTGCAACGGAAGGTGTTCGGAGAGATGTGGATACGGACTGTGGCTGACGCCTAAGGTCTGCGGACACGCAAGTTACGTAGCAACATGTAACGCGGTAACGGCTGCAAGTAACACTGTTTGAGCTACCTCCCGCAGTGACTTCAGAGCTCGCTCCCGTGTGAGTAATACGTACGAGTGTGTGCTGGTCAACTGTTGATCAGGTGCAAACTTAATAGCCGGCCGTTGTGGCCGAGCGGTTCTAGGCGCTTCAGTCCGGAACCGCGCGACTGCTACGGTCGCAGGTTCGAATCCTGCCTCAGGCATGGATGTGTGGTTAGTTAGGTTTAAGTAGTTCTAAGTTCTAGAGGACTGATGATCTCAGATGTTAAATCACATAGTACTTAGAGTCATTTGAACCATCTGAACCTTGCCTTATTTTTAAATATTACTGATGCACCATTTCCCCGTTGTGTGAACTGCATGCTGGTCGAAACACAAGTTCCTATGCTTACTTGGTTTACAAAATTTCCTAGTCATGACTATAAGTATGGAAGTTGTTACAACGACCAAGGGCAGACCATTTCTTCATTACAATGTTTAGGCAAGCTATAAATTTAGGTAATCTAAAGAAGGAGAGTTACGCGAAAAGTCCGATCATCGTAGGGGAAGTTACGTTCGAAGAATGGAGTAGTGTTTTACGTGGTCAGATATCTCTGCAGATCAGACGACGCAGTTCCAGAAGTGAAGAAGCAAATGGAGACACCGAAGAAGACGGTCCGATAAAAACTACCAGTTAAATGAGATATACGCGGATAAAATAGAAAATATTAACAGCAAACGTCATGATTTTGTTACAGTAACGTCTCACTCACAAAATATGAAGAGGGCCTTGCATTATCAGTGGGGTCAAGCGTGGGAGAATCGACGAGCCAAGAACTGTTTTAGAATTGATCTTCATGAAGATCTCTTAAAAGGCATGCTTGAGACTTTTATCCCTATTTGTTTACATGCGATACAGCAGAAACAAAGACTTTTTTGAAATTGCACGTCGTCGTTCAGCACGGTCACTACCTGGCACAGGTGGTGTCCGCAAATCTCGAGGAAACCCTGCTCTCCGCCAGTGATCCGAGATTTTTTTTTTTTTTGTAGTTTTCGGGAAAATAGTTTTTGATGTAACTTCTGGGGAAATGGAAGCCTTGAGGAAATTTCTGCGGATAAATGCTTTGGTGCGGGGGGGGGGGGGGGGGCATTGTGGAACATTTTTATCTCCCTAGACTTACTACCTATGCCATCTCTGACATTTTAGTTCAATCAGCACATACTTGGTTTTCTAGATATTCAGTAGATGTCACTCATTCTTCAATTCAATTGATGCACCTTTACTTTTTTCGGTAGACGTTAGTCTCACCGCGGTGATACTTCTCACGGAGGTCACTATGACGTATATACGCACAGTTTCGACCGTTTCGTATCTCTGTAGAGTTTCGCAGTTCGTATCGACTTCTGAGAAGACGCCATAGTGGACTTCGTCGTTTTAGCTGAAGCTTGTAATTGGTTTGTTTTATATTGTAACATAAGTCGTATGAAAATATGCTTCTTCAGATATTCTGGATATCTCGGAAACGCGCCCGTACTGGTATGATTTGTTATAAATAAATATAGGGTAATGACAGATCGGCGGTTAAGAGCTTCCTGGACGTGTAAGTAAAAAACACAGGCATGGTGTTGGTGTGTTCACAGCAGCGTAATGGATACAGGTGTCGAGTTGCAAAGTGACATACAGATGACGAACTAATGGTAAATCAGCAGAACAATGAAAAAAACATGAAGAAAGCAAATGTGGAGACCATCGAGCAGGTGTTTTATTTTTCTGGTCAAGCTATTGTTTTTGTTTACAAGTTAAACATTTTACTTTATTTACTACAATTTTTTGTATATACACTATTGACCATTAAAATTGCTACAGCACGAAGATGACGTGCTACAGACGCGAAATTTAACCGACAGGAAGAAGATGCTGTGATATGCAAATTATTAGCTTTTTAGAGCATTCACGCAAGGTTGGCGCCGGTGGCGACACCTACAACGTGCTGACACGAGGAAAGTTTCCAATCGATTTCTCATACACAAACAGCAGTTAACCGGCGTTGCCTGGTGAAACGTTGTTGTGATGCCTCGTGTAAGGAGGAGAAATGCGTACCATCACGTTTCCGACGTTGATAAAGGTCGGATTGTAGCCCATCGCGATTGCGGTTTATCGTATCGCGACATTGCTGCTCGCATTGGTTGATATCCAATTACTGTTAGCAGAATATGGAATCGGTGATTTCAGGAGGGTAATACGGAAAGCCGTGCTGGATCCCAACGGCCTCGTATCACCAGGAGTCGAGATGACAGGCATCTTATCCGCTTGGCTGTAACGGATCGTGCAGTCACGTCTCGATCCCTGAGTCAACAGATGGGGACGTTTGCAAGACAACAACCATTTGCACGAACAGTTCGACGACGTTTGCTGCAGCGTGGACTATCAGCTCGGAGACCATGGCTGCGGTTACCCTCGATGCTGCATCACAGACAGGAGCGCCTGCGATGGTGTACTCAATGACGAACCTGGGTGCACGAATGGCAAAACGTCATTTTTTCGCAGGAATCCAGGTTCTGTTCACAGCATCATGATGGTCGCATCCGTGTTTGGCGACATCGCGGTGAACGCACATTGGAAGCGTGCATTCGTCATCGCCACACTGGCGTATCACCCGGCGTGATGTACGGGGTGCTATTGGTTACACGTCTCGGTCACCTCTTGTTCGCATTGACGGCACTTTGGACAGTGGACTTACATTTCAGATGTGTTACGACCCGTGGCTCTACCCTTCATTCGATCCCTGCGAAACCCTACATTTCAGCAGGATAATGCACGACCGCATGTTGCAAGTCCTGTACGGGCCTTTCTGGATACAGAAAATGTTCGACTGCTGCCCTGGCCAGCACATTCTCCAGATCTCTCACCAATTGAAAACGTCTGGTCAATGGTGGCCGAGTAACTGGATCGTCACAATACGCCAGTCACTACTCTTGATGAACTGCGCTATCGTGTTGAAGCTGCACATGGGCAGCTGTACCTGTACACGCCATGCAAGCTCTGTTTGACTCAATGCCCAGGCGTATCGAGGCCGTTATTACGGTCAGAGGTGGTTGTTCTGGGTACTGATTTCTCAGGATCTATGCACCCAAATTGCGTGAAAATGTAATCACACGTCAGTTCTAGTATAATATATTTGTCCCATGAATACGCGTTTATCATCTGTATTTCTTCTTGGTGTAGCAATTTTAATGGCCACTAGTGTACGATAATTTTACGGCTCTGTACACATAATTCAACCTCTTCAAGCTGACAAGGCTGATAACAAAGAATAATTTAAAGGAATAGGTGGGGTTAAGATATTTGGAAGAAAGTTGCCTAAATGGTATCACTTTGGGAAATTTTTTGTCTGCTATGAGGGAAACGCTGCTGTCCGCTTATCTCAGTACCTGCATTTCTCCGACAATCCCTAGGGGGGATTAGAGAGAGTGAGTGCTTCATCAATATTCTGGATATGACTCTGTAATACCGTACTTTGCTATTTCCAACTAATGTTCTGTACCCTCTCTTCGTGCCATGCCAGTATTTTAAATGCAACTGCCAGCATTATGCCAGTTCGAAAAGAGCCGAAGGTATCAGTAAGTTTGTTCCACTTCTTTCGTGCCTGAGTTACATTTTCTTAAGATTCTTCCGATGAATCTGAGTCTTGTGCCTGCTTTTCCCACTGTCTGTTTTATATGGTAATTCCACTTAAGGTCCCTCTGGATAGTTAAGTCTAGATATTTTACGGCAGACGCTGTCTCCAGCTGTTTGTCATCAATAGTGTAGCTGTACAGTAGAGGATCTCTTTTCCTATGTATGGGCAATATGTTACATTTATTTACGTTCAGGGTCAACTGCCAGAGTCTGCACCATTCGTCAATTCTCTGCAGGTCGTTCTCCAAATTATTACTCTCTTCTGGCTTTGCTACTTTGTTAAAAAAGAACTATATCATCTGCGAATAGCCTTAAAGAGACCCGACGCTTTCTACTAGATCATTTATATATACTGTGAACAGCAACGGTCCTATCACACTTCTCTGTGGCACTCCGAATATTACCTTTACATCTGTAGATTTAGTTCCGTTAAGAGCGACGTGTTGAGTTCTGTCTGCAAGAAAGTCTTGAATCCAATCGCAGGTCTACACCTATACTCCGTAAGTTCGTATTTTTTTCATTAAACGGCAGATGAAATCAGGGAACACGGCATCAACTTGAGCGTCGTTGTCCACTGCGTTTCGCAGGATCTCTGTTTGAGGAATCCATGTTGATTTTTATAAAGGAGCTGTTAATTTTCCAAGAACGCCATAATTCTCGAACATAAAACATGTTCCATAAATTTACAATAGATTTATGCCAACGATATAGGTCTATAATTGTGTGGATCTGACTTAACGGCCTTTCTTTAACACGGGAATGACCTGCGCTTTTTTCCAGTCGTTTGGTACCTTTCGTTGCTCAAATTACTGCATAAATTATTGCTAGAAGGGGTGCAAGTTCTTTCGCATAATCTTTATAGGATCTTATAGGTACCTCATCTGGTCCTGAGGCCTTTCCACTACTAAGCGATTGTAGCTGCTTTTCAGTTCCGCGATCGGTTATCTTAATATCTGCCATTTCGACGTTCGCACAACGATTGAAAGGAGGGACAGAGCTACGATCTTACGCGATGAAACAACTTCGGAAGACCGAATTATCTCTGTTATCTTCCGTTTCGGTGCCTGTATGGTCGCGGAGAGAATGAATAGATTATATTGACCCACTTACTGATTTTGGTTGGTTGGTTGGTTTGAGGGAAGGAGACCAGACAGTGAGGTCATCAGTCTCATCAGATTAGGGAAGGACGGGGAAGGAAGTCGGCCGTGCCCTTTGAAAGGAACCATCCCGGCATTTGCCTGGAGCGATTTAGGGAAATCACGGAAAACCTAAATCAGGATGGCCGGACGCGGGATTGAACCGTCGTCCTCCCGAATGCGAGTCCAGTGTCTAAACTGATTTTGCATACGACCAAAATCTCTTCGGGTTTTTACTCAGGTTGGTTGACTACGTCTTACTTCCGAAATCATCGAACGCTTCTCTCATTGCTCTCCTTAGACTCATTTTCGCTACGTTCAGCTTTTGTTTGTCAGCTGGGTTTTTACTTCTCTTGAATCTGAGATGAAGTGCTCTTGGTTTACGTAGCGCTTTTCTAACACGGCTATTAAACCATGGTGGATCTTTCACACCCCTTAAAACCTTACATACTTCTCTAGGGCATACTGAACGATGCCTTTGAATTTTTTCCATTTGTTCTCCCTAGCTTCGTCCTCATCAAAGAATATTTGATGCTGACTGTTGAGATATTCTGAAATTTGTATCCTGTCACCCTTGCTGAGCAAATGTATCTTCCTACCTTTCTTACCATTCCTTGCAGGACCCGTCGTCATACATGCTGTCACAGCCTTATGATCACTGATACCTTTCTCAACGTTAACTGACTCGATAAGTTCAGGTCTGTTTGTTGCCAAGAGGTCTAAGACATTACCCTCACGAGTTGGCTCTCTATCTGCTCAGGGTGATTTTCGGACAAGACAACCAGAACAATGCCACACGATTCCCTATCTCTGGCGGCAGTTTTGATGGCATAGCACTCCCAGTCTATACCTGGCCAAGTTGAAGTCACCCCCTACTGCATGATTAGGAGAATTTCTAATGATATTCTTCAAGCTCTGTCTGAAGCACTCACAACTGCAGAGCCTGACCGAGGTGGTCTATAAAAGCATCCGATCACCACTTTTGACCATTCTTTGATACTCAGTTTCACCCACATTAATTCACATTCGGAATCCATGATAACCTCGCTAGATTTTATCGAAATTTTTACTGCAATAAATACGCCGCCACCATTGGCGACTAATCTATCCTTATGATAAACATTCCAGTCTGAATTTAGAATTTCGTTCTCATTGACGTCTGGCTTCAACCAGCTTGCTGTTCCCAATACTATCTGTGCATTATAACCTTCAATAACCGATACTAACCCTGGGACTTTTCCTTGTATGCTCCTGCAGTTTACTAAAATCATTTTAATCTTCTCTATCTCTGATCTGCGAGGACCAATATTCTCTGCGGTCACACTGGCTGATTTAACAGGCAAATCGTGTTTGCTCCCAAGGGAGCGATCCTCTAACCTAAAAAAGCCGCATGTGCACGCCACACGTACTCCACTACCCTAATAGCCGCTTCCTGCCCATAGTGCACGCCTGACCTATTAAGGGGAACCCTACATTATGCACCCGATAGCGGCGGTAGAGAAATTCGCATCCGATACCGTCGCAAAGCCGTCTGAGCCTCTGGTTTAGACTTTCCACTCTGCTCCAAACCAGAAGACCGCGATCAGCCCTGGGTACAATGCTACAAATAGACAGCTTAGCCTGCACCCCGCGTGTGTTGCTAGTTGCCTTCACCAAATAAGCCAGCCGCTGAAAGGAACCGAGGATGGCCTCAGAACCCAAGCGGCAGGCGTCATTCGTGCCGACACGTGCCACTACATGCAGCGGGTTGCACCCAGTGCGCTCGATAGCCGCCGGCACGGCCTCCTCCACATCACGGATGAGACCTTCCGGCAAACATACTGAATGCACAGTGGAATTCTCGCCCGCCTTGCCATGCTATCTCCCTGAGGGGCTCCATCACTCGCCTAACATTGTAGCTCCCAATGCCTAGCATACCCACCCTCTGTACTTTCCGGGCTGGGCAGAGAGGCATCCCGTGCTGGGTCAGAGTTATCTTCAACACTGGGCAGCACCTCGTACCTGTTGCTAGGACGTAGGGAGCCAGCCGCACGGCCTTTCGCCTTCCGCCCAGTGACACGCGAACCCACCTCTGTCTGCCACCCACACTGGAGTGAGGACGGACCATTCTGATGTTGCGTATCGGAAGCCGCAGCGACATCCGGGCCACCAGGGGATTCCAGTGGCACCAAAGGTGTCGCAGGTCTCATCACTTGCGCCCCGACGTCACCGCAACTTCGAGCTTTAGCTAGAAGCTTGTCGACGGTAGCCAACGGAGCTTCCAACTGTTTACGGACAGCAGCCAACTCTACTTGTGTCCGCTCACAACAAGCACAGTCCCTAGCCACATCGTACTGTGTATAAAATAGATATGTCTCAAATGGCGCTACTGAGTTTGCAAATACACGAAAGACGACTAAAGTAACACTAAAAGTTGGTGTGCAGATTTCTCACAGAACTCTGAGACCGCAAGCTATTAAACAGAAATAAATTTCTCTACACGGAAAATTTACACTAGGAAGCCGCCCTACACAAGGATATTCACAAGACTTACGCAAAAACAACAGCTTGGATCCTTCGAGGCAAAAAATTAACAAGTCTATGGCAAAAGTCCTCATCCATGGCAATTCTCTCTCATGCAAAATAAACCAAATCCCATAAAGCATTGAAAGTTCTCGGAGGAGGATCTGGCCAATCGTCCCATAGTCTTCCTATGCTGAGCCCTTATGAGCTCTGTGGGATTGAGATCAGATGACTTTGGAGACCACGGAAGGCATAGAATTATATTCTCCCTCCTGTGAAACCAACTCTGAATGCTAATGCTAGTGTGTGATGGGTGATTATCAATTTATCAAATTGGTAAATGAGACGACCTTCGGGGTACCGAAGCCGAGCTTCAGGGGTGATGACATTTTCAAGGAAATGTTCATAGCACACTGAACTGAACTAGTCTTGGAAATGTTCGTTGGTTGATTTGGAGGAGGGGACCAAACAGCGAGCTCATCGGTTCCAGCAGGTTAGGGAAGGATGGGGAAGGAAGTTAGCCGTGCTCTTTCAAAGGAACCATCCCGGAATTTGCCTGAAGCAAATCGCGGAAAATCTAAATCAAGATGGCCGGATGCGGGTTTGAACCGTCGTCCTGCCGAATGCGAGTTCAGTGTGCTAACCATTGCGCTATCTCGCTCGGTCTTGGATACGTTCTGAAGTTCCTGCACCCATGTAAGACATCCAGCCCCAACATTTCACACTTAAGCGTCCGCTTCCAGCGCGTGTGGCCACGAAGTGCGCGTCATACTGTTTCTCGTCCGTGCGGTAAACAAGAGCAGGACCTCTGTTTGTGGACTCAGTTGTGCACTCGTAGGCGAAAATGACTTTCTCCCAGTCAACATCTTCCCCAGGAGCTCACAATTGTTAGTCTGTTCACAGATTGTTCGTCAGACAACGGTTCTTCGATATGAGCACGACGGAACCTGATTCCGTAGTCCTTTAATCTTATGAGAGCAGTTCTAGACGAGCCCGGGAAATGTAAAGCTCTCCTTAATTCCCGGATGACTGACGAACGAGCATTCTGCGCCGTCCTGACCAATTCTTCATCTTGTTTCCGTAAAGAGAATCGTGGGCTTCCAGGTATTGAACGCCTCGCTAGCTCATCATTATCTTTAAATCCTCTTATCTATCTCCTTGCTGCGGAAGCATCAACACCATAATGACATCCTGCATCAGATGCACTAATACCGTTTTCAGAGAGAGTAATTATTAGCTCGCAAACATTCACATCAGCCATTTTGAACCAGACCTACAACGTATGCCAATCAGCTGAAACATTTCTCTTAGCTGAAAACTATAGAGACGCTAGGTGGCGGTTGAAGTAATTACAAATAAACACATCAATTTCTAATATTTTAACCATGACCATTTGTCTGTTGGTTTAAAGTAAAGACAGTTTAAAAACGGAATCTTTTGAAAGAATGTGGCACCTATAAATGCCAACAACTGCACAATTTGTAGCGAATTGAGGTTTAAAATATTATCTGCACTGGTCTAAATAAATAAAAAAAAAGACACCTGACTACAGTTAGATTCGAACGTACATTATGTCCGTAAACCGTCAGCTTATACACTCGGCCACTGATGCAGAGGTGAAACGCTCGTCGTTGGAGTAATTCTTCCGACGTGGACTTCTTGTATTTCACCCATTTCTACGTGCTCGAATAATCTTTTCCAAAAGGAATGATACGATGAGCAACTGTAATGAACCTCGACATTTACTGCATTCTAACTATTATATTGCTTCTATTTGATTATGTAAACACGAAGCTGAAGCTCCACAGACCGATGAAGTTGTGAACACTGGCACTTCTGAATTTCAGTACGCGAAGTGCTCTGTTCTTGGACTCTAAATTATTCGTGAAATAATCGAAGGTACCGTGACAGCTGTGGAGTACGTGAACATTATTGCGGATCTTCTGTATGCCTTTGTGCTTGATGTCTGCGCTGAAGACGATGGCTACTTCCAGCAGGATAACATCCGTATCACAAGGCCAGACTCGTGCCGCACTGGTTTGAGGAACATGGAAGTAAATTATATATGACGTTAGTATCTGTTCCCGAATGAAGAGTTACCGTTGATGACAATGCAGCTTTTGCTAGAATGAAATGATAATTAAATGGACATTCTAGCTGCAAACAGGCTTTGATATACTTCATTGGGAACATGTTGAAAATGTGTGTACCGACCGGGTCTCAAACCCGGGATCTCCTGCTTACATGGCAGACGCTCTATCTATCTGAGCCACCGAGGGTACAGAGGATAGTGCGCCTGCAGGGACTTATCCCTTGCACGCTCCCCGTGAGGCCCACATTCCCAACATGTCCGACTTTGATAAAGGTCGGATTGTAGCCTATCGCCATTGCGGTTTACCGTATCGCGAACATTGCTACTCGCGCTGGTCGAAATCCAATGACTGTTAGTAGAATATGGAATCGGTGGGTTCAGGAGGGTAATACGGAACGCCGTGCTGAATCCCAACCGCCTCGTATCACTAGCAGTCGAGATGACAGGCATTTTATCCGCATGGCTGTAACGGATTGTGCAGCTACGTCTCGATACCTGAGTCGACAGATGGGGACGTTTGGGAGACAACAACCATCTGCACGAACAGTTCGACGACGTTTGCAGCAGCATGGACTATCAGCTCGGAGACCATGGCTGCGGTTACTCTAGACGCTGCATCACAGACAGGAGCGCTTGCGATGGTGTACTCAACGACGAACGTGGGTGCACGAATTGCAAAACGTCATTTTTTCGGATGAATCCAGGTTCTGTTTACAGCATCATGATGGTCGCATCCGTGTTTGGCAACATCGCGGTGAACGCACATTGGAAGCGTGTATTCATCATCGCCATACTGGCGTATCACCCAGCGTGATGGTATGGGGTGCCATTGGTTACACGTCTCGGTCGCCTCTTGTTCGCATTGAAGGCACTTTGAACAGTGGACGTTAAATTTCAGATGTGTCACGACCCGTGGCTAAATACTTCATTCGATCCCTGCGAAACCCTACATTTCAGTAGGATAATGCACGACCACATGTTGCAGGTCCTGTACGGGCCTTTCTGGATACAGAAAATGTTCGACTGCTGCCCTGGCCAGCACATTCTCCAGATCTCTCACCAACTGAAAACGTCTGGTCAATGGTGGCCGAGCAAATGGCTCGTCACAATACGCCAGTCACTACTCTTGATGAACTGTGGTATCGTGTTGAAGCTGCATGGGCAGTTGTACCTGTACGCGCCATCCAAGCTCTGTTTGACTCAATGCCCAGGCGTATCAAGGCCGTTATTACGGCTAGAGGTGGTTGTTCTGGGTACTGATTTCTCAGGATCTATGCACCTAAATTGCGTGAAAATGTAATCACATGTCAGTTCTAGAATAATATATTTGTCCAATGAATACCCGTTTATCATCTGCATTTCATCTTGGTGTAGCAATTTTAATGGCCAAGAGTGTATTAGGCGCACTACGAATGTAGTGGTGTGGACATGTTGGGAATGTGGGTCTCACGGGGAGCGTCCCTGCGGGCGCACTATCCTCTATGCCCTCGGTGGCTCAGATGGACAGAGCGTCTTCCATGTTAGCGGGAGATCAAATGGTTCAAATGGCTCTGAGCACTATGGGACTTAACTTCTGAGGTCATCAGTCCCCTAGAACTTCGAACTACTTAAACCTAACTAACCTAACGACATCACACACATCCATGCCCGAGGCAGGATTCGAACCTGCGACCGTAGCGGTCACGCGGTTCCAGACTGTAGCGCCTAGAACCGCTCGGCCACTCTGGTCGGCTTAGCAGGAGATCCCGGGTTCGAGTCCCGGTCGGGGCATTCATTTTCAACATGTCCCCAATGAAGTATATCAACGCCTGTTTGCAGCTAGGGTGTCCATTTAATTATCATTTCATGAAAGTAAATTCACGTTGTTGTGTTGGCCCCTGAATTAGCCTTACCTGAACGCGATGGAACACACCTCGGACGCTATCGGTATATTACCTCTTCTCCTTGAATGCTGATAAATGGGAAATAAAATATTTTTGTATTCGTCTTGTTGACTTTAAATCGAAATAGATTCTGAAATCGTTTACAGATTCGAATGAAATATTAAATTGAACATACTGATTCCCTGAACGAAAATAGTGGCTAGAATACGGCGGCGCTCAGTGCAATGCGCATCAGATTTTAGAGCTCGACGACTTTTATGCGGGGTTTGTGAAATTAATTAATCATCGTCTATATGCTCGCTCGCAGAAGCTAGTTAAGCTCACTATGTGTTCGGAGAGACCTTTACTAATAAACCTTCCGTCATGAAATTCAACAACTTGTTGTACAATGGGCAACGGTATTTATAATTTTAAATACAATTACACCTCAATCTCCAGTACAAGTCCAGGAACAAAGCTCACTAGCTGTTCGGAGAGACCTTTACTAATAAATCTTCCGTTATAAAATTCAACAACTTATTGTATAATGGGCAACGATATTTATAATGCTAAATACAATTACACCTCGCCGGCCGGAGTGGCCGAGCGGTTCTAGGCGCTACAGTCTGGAGCCGCGCGACCGCTACGGTCGCAGGTTCGAATCCTGCCTCGGGCATGGATGTGTGTGAAGCCCTTAGGTTAGTTAGGTTTGAGTAGTTCTAAGTTCTAGGGGACTGATGACCTCTGAAGTTAAGTCCGACAGTGCTCAGAGCCATTTGAACCATGTTTTGAACAATTATACCTCAATCTCCAGTACAACTCCAGGACCAAAGGTAATGACAATACATGCTTCTCCTCGATAAAGAATAGAAACGATAGAACGTTGCATAGAGATCAGGCCCACGGAGCGAAGCAGTATGATACAGTACAAATAATGTTAACTCTGATCAGTAAACTGGCGTACTGACAGTATAGAAATTTGAGCTGAATATAGAAGTGAAGCATTATACACGGCATATTATATCGGGCGCCAGCTATGCGCCCTCGAATTTATGGGTATTTCGTGACCTTCGCGCAGAGATTTCGCGCCACCTATTTCCGGAAAATCTACGAAGGAATAGTCGATCGATACCACGTGGCACAGCTGGTGTGTTTCGTTTAGAATGTGGACCAACACGCTTTTAACCTGGTTGTCATAATGTTTCGGCTGATCAATACACGTGGCTCGATGCGGCCTACAACCAGTCACAAAATACACTGAAGGAACTTGTACACCTACTTGATACCGAATAGGGCCCCCGCGAGCACGCAGAAGTGCCGCAACACAACATGGCATGGACTCGAATAATGTCTGAAGTAGTGCTGGAGGGATCTGACACCACGACTCCTGCAGAGCTGTCCATAAATCCGCAAGCCTACTAGGCGATGAAGGTATCTTCTGAACAGCACGTTGCTGGGCAGTTTGGTGACCAGCAGATGGGTTTTAACTCAGAAGAGTGTTCCGGGAGCCACTCCGTAGCAATTCTGAACGTGTGGGGTGTCGCCTTGTGCTGCTGGAGTTGCCCAGGTCCGTCGGAATGTACAATGGACATGAATGTATGGAGGCGATCAGACAGGATTCTTACGTACGTGTCACCTGTCAGAGTCGTATCTAGACGTGTCAGGGGTCCCATATCACTCCAACTGCACACGCCCCACACCATTGCACAGCCTCCACCAGTTTGGACAGCCCCCTGCTGACATGTAGGGTCCATGGATTCATGAGGCTGTCCATCCACTCGATACAATTTGAAACGAGATTCGTCCGACGGGCGCAGGAGAGGCGTGAGGCTTAGTGTCGTGCAGTCATCAAGAGTACACGAATGGGCCCTCGGTTCCAAAATCCAATATCGATGATGTTTCGTTGAATGGTTCACACGCTGATACTTGATGATGGCCCAGCATTGAAATCTGTAGCAGTTTGCGGAAGAGTCACGTTGAACGATTCTCTTCAGTCGTCGTTGGTTCCATTCTTGCAGGATCTTTTTCCGGCCACGGCGATGTCGGAGATTTGATATTTTACACGATTCCTGATATTCACGGTACACTCGTGAAATGATAGTACAGGAAAATCCCCACTTCATCGCTACGTCGAATATGCTGTGTCCCATCGCTCGTGCGCCGACTGTAACACCACGTTCAGAATCACTTAAATCTTGATAACCTGCCATTGTAGCACCAGTAACCGATCTAACAACTGCGCCAGGCACTTGTTATCTTATATAGGCGTTGCCGACCGCAGCGCCGTATTCTGCCTGCTTATGTATCTCTTTATTTGAATACGCATGCCTATACTAGTTTCCTGGGCACTTCAGTGTAATACCGTATTACTAATCACACAGGTAAGGAGGTAGATATCATTCCGGAAGATGTACGTCTGAGTCGTTACACGGGTAACGTTCTCTGCTGCTAGACTGTACTCACCAGAGGTATGGAGCGAAGAGGAATTCTCGGCTCGCCTCGGCTCGGCTTGGGTTGGGGAAGAAGCCGCTACAACGGCAACTCGACTAGTTATGCGCGAATACCGCGGGCGTCGACCTCTTGTAGGATAGCGCGGGCGGCGTACGGCTGAAAGACAGCAGAATGAGCTAATTATTTAAATATGCAGCGTTTCTTTCTGCACACAAGTACACACGCACACACACACACACACACACACACACACACAAGAATTACGTGCGCATATTCATGCAATAACATCTCAGCACAAGAAAGATTCCACTGCAGCGAACAAGAACGCCAAGAATACGCCTAGCACAAACGGAAAATAGACAGACGCGGCGTTGCAACATGGCGGCCGTAGGGATGCAGCGAAACATGAGGAATTACCAGGATCGCTGTTCTAGTTTGTACTACCACTACGTGACACTACTGACGTATGACGTTGCTACTGTTTTCAAATTTGTCATTTCTCATTGCCAAAAGAACGGCAGCTCCGGAACTGTTCGAGTAGTTTACTTACAGCGGCTGTTTAAATAATATGTGGTGAAAAGACTGCAAATTTCATTGAAAGTTTTCTTTGGGTGATTTTTCATGATTGATGCCTCCAACTGCTCAGTTCAACTACTAGTAATCAATCACCTTCAGAAATGCCTGTTTATAATTGGTTTACAAATTTCGTGACATAGTGCTTCTGTCAGCGACGAAAGTCGTGAAGGTCTACCAAAATTGATTATTTTTCGAAAAAAAAAAAAAACGCAGTGTGCGGCATGGGTGAAGGCGATCGACATCCTGCGTATCGAACACTGTTCCCGATGGATTTCGCACAATTTGACCGAAACTCAAAGAAGGCTAGTGCAAACTGAGGACTGAGAATGGAAAGGTTGTAAGTGCCAAAACTCACGTTTATCAGAATAACAAAAAATGTAAGTCTTTTTGTACATAACGTAATTCTATAGCCTGGATTTCAATGCAAATGCATGCTGCCTCCATGTTTCCACGTTTTGCCCATTTGGGAAGTGACTGTATTTTTCTCACATTTTATCCGTATAGCTTCATGAATTTAGACATTTATAATGCACATTATACTATTTTCTGGTCTAGGTACACATATTGGAATAATTCGCACGATACACCTTTTTATGTGCCTTTTGTTCATATGAATTGCGGCTAAAGTGCAGAACGTGACTAATTTCGCGAGTTTGGTTGTAGTCTGTAAACTCCACAGTGAGCCCAAGTCCCATAGCTCGGCTGGTAGACGTCGGTAAAAGCCAACACACTCGTACTTCGTGCCAATAACTTTAAACAAAAAATGTTTCTTGTTGAGGGCCACCAGCATAATATACGTCTGATAACGACATCATTGTTAGAACAGATGCACCAAAATAGCTGCTTATAATAACAAATCTTTATTTACGACAGACTGTTTCGGCATTTATTGCCATTGTCAAGTACGTCTAGGCTGATGTGACGTCCATATTACGTCGTTAGTAAGCTGTCTTATAACTGTACTGTTTTAATAATATGGTAATGACGTAATATATTGAACATAAAACTTTAATTACAAAGTGACAGTAGTGTGACAGTTCCACTCTTACGACTCGACACATTTACAAAGCGTACAGATTTATAGTCAGGGTGCGTGGGATAGCCACGAGAGTGCTCCTGTTCTCAAACAAAATCGCACCCCAGATCATAACTACAGGTGTAGGTCCAGTGTGTCTAGCATGCAGAAAGGTTGGTTGCAAGCTCTAAACTGGCCTCCTCCTACACACGGATATCGATGTCGATGGCACCGAGGCAGAACCAGCTTTCAACAGAAAACAAAATACATTTCAGTAGTGGGATGATGGCAGTAGTGGGACACAATTGATATCAAATTTATATGCAAATTAATTACATAGATCAATTAATTACCGCCTCCCCCCAACACACCCCGACAGCACTCCCACCCTGGATGACGTCTTGGGTTTTTCGCAGCCGTCATGTGGGTCCCCACACCCTCGCCATCCCTCACCTGCCCCACTGGCGGGAATTTCGGATTTTGGCGGGAAATTAAAAAATGGCGGGAATTTCTTTGTCCCAAGGCTTTGCTGATGTTCCATCCCAACCCCCATCTGGGAATTGGCAAAAAATTCAAAATGGTGGCTGCCCTTTCCCGAATTCGAATCTAGTGAAGATAAGTCACAAAAAGTTAAAACTCCGAAATTATTTTTCTATGTCACTTACGTACTCATTTCAATGTCATAAGAAGTTCAATAAATACAAATATACAACAAAAAACTATGGCAAATCATGTGCAATAGAACGACGCCTAGTAAAGTTCTGTGTTGTTGAAACCAAACTTCGGGTTGATGACAGCTTCGCTGCTCTCGTCTCTGACTAGCAAGCTTACTGTGTTGTCAAAATGTCGAAGCTTACTCCCACATCATTCAGAACAAGTGCCGCCGGCCGAAGTGGCCGTGCGGTTAAAGGCGCTGCAGTCTGGAACCGCAAGACCGCTACGGTCGCAGGTTCGAATCCTGCCTCGGGCATGGATGTTTGTGATGTCCTTAGGTTAGTTAGGTTTAACTAGTTCTAAGTGCTAGGGGACTAATGACCTCAGCAGTTGAGTCCCATAGTGCTCAGAGCCATTTGAACCATTTGAACCAGAACAAGTGCCGCTTCGACTATATATAAAAACAGAGTCGTGCTGAAGAAGCGCTCTACAATTAGGCGATATTTGTCCGTTGGATCAAATTCCTCTTTCAATACATCCAAGTAAACATTAATAGTATAAGTTCTATACGGAGAATTATAAATCCGTAAGAGCGATGTGATACTTGCACTCTAATTATAGTTGAGAAAATCTCGATATTTCGTAGCCGTAATCAAACACTAAGAAGACGCATGTCCCGGGGAACTATCCTGTAATTGCAAATTCTTGTTATATTTTAAATGAGTCCTACCATTGTTGTGATTGGTTGCAGGTCATTGCGCAGTGCGTGAAGTATCGAAGTAATCTAGGCAGCGACATAAAACTTTTGGCACAGCAATATTGCGCTAACGAGAATAAATTTTAATAACTGAAATAAAATTAACTATGACTGGTTTAAAACTTGACAACCATTCCATTAATCACAGTAGAGAGAACAGAAACATATGTTATGTGAACAAGTGCTTTCTTCAGAGTCTTCAGAGATGCCACTGCCTCAAGTAATCACAATTTTGTTAATATTTGACTGACCAGTGATGGTGAATTTCCGTAGATATAAGTGAATGTTTTCACTTCTTTTATCTTTCCAATGATGATCAATTTCTTCAGGTAACGTTCTGTAAACTCATCAATCTTTCGCGTGTGGGATTACTTTTAAAATCATCTAATTAGGCAATTAAAGAAGTTAAAATAATGAATAGAATGAGTAATTGCTGAGGACAACAATAAAGGTTAAGTTGTCAGTTAGGATGAACGAAAATTGATATGTTTTACTTTCCTAAGGCTAACAGAATTAGGCCATTATAAAGTCGAGACTCTGACAACGTTACTTCCCGTGAAGACACGAAAGCGAAAATTCGGAAGTTGCGCGTCCGTTCACAGGAGCGACTTGACGTGAGATATCACAGTGATGACAAACTGCATCTACAAGAGCAATGCGACACTGCGGTTATTGAACCTAGGAGTAGTCACGCACGAGGCACGCCCAGATGTGTCTCAACACGATACAGACGGAGTGGAAACAACGCCCCTTTGCCCACCGATAACCAGTTCCAGGTAAAACAGAAACGCACCATGTCCACGTTGGAAGTGAACCTTTTGAGAGTTCAGTTTCTCCGCGTGTCACGATGCAACGGGGAATGGAGACCGCAAGATGTTTACAGGCATCGCCAACAGCTCCCCAGTTGATAGCGAGCTTCGAATTGTACACGGTGTCGCACATATAACCGTTACGCCTCACGTATCGGTTATCATCTTTAGTCGAAGTACCTGTGAAGCGGCAACACTGCATCTAAAGTTGGCTACACTGCATTTTGTGAGTAAGTTGAGTGCTGCTGTGTTTTCCTGCGCCAGTTGTTGTGAGAAGTTCGTGTGGCTGAGTTGTTACAGAAATGGGGCAGTTTGCATTAGAACAGTGGATTGATATTGTGGAGTCTTACGTTAAGACAGGCTCCATCAAGGAATGTACAGAAATTTTTCAAGCCAAGTATCCTGGTAGGAAACTCCCCACGACCAGAACTGTTCAAGATCTGTACAGGAAATGGAGGACTGTAATATCCGTTCATAATGTGCAGAAGAGTAGGTGACAGACAGTGAGGACACCTAAAACTATAGACAGTATTCGCATGGACATTACGAGAAGTTCCCCACAGCTCAGTAAGGAGGTTATCGCAGCAAGTTGGTGTATCTTGTACAGTGTGTCACCATGCACTAAAAGATACGAAATTAAAAGCCTATAATGCGAGTGTGGTCCAAGAGCCGAAATTTAAGAATCAGGAAGAAAGATTTCATTATTGTAACTAGCTGCTACCATCAACTGGTAACAGGTACTTGGACCACTTGCTGTACATCACATCATATGAGGCCTGGTTTCATTTGTCAGGTTTTGTAAACTCCTAGAATTGCAGACTGTGGTCACAGGACAACCCACATGTTTTGTACGAAGAATCTCTCCACTCAAAGAGGATGGGGGTTTGGTGTGCATTGTCCGGCATACGCATTACTGGGCACATATTTTTCAATTACACCTTAAACAGTGTCCGGTATCTTGAGATACTTGACTCTTTTTTTCTGCAGGCCACTGAGGTCGAGCGGTTCTAGGCGCTTCAGTCCGGAACCGTGCGGCTGCTACGGTCGCATGTTCGAATTCTGCGTCAGGCATGGATGTGTGTGATGTCCTTAGATTAGTTAGGTTTAAGTAGTTCTAAGTTCTAGGGGACTGATGACCTCAGATGTTAAGTCCCATAGTGCTCGGAGACATTTGAACTCTTTTTCTATACACAGTTAACAGACGCAAAGAAGCTGTTTGCAGTTTTCCAACAAGATCGAACAACCGCTCACGCACAGAACCAAAGTACGGCTCACATCAGCAGCGTGTTCCCTGAATACAGAGTGGTCAGTAGAGGCCTCTGGCCTTCAAGGTCCCCAGACTTAACATCGTGTCATTTTTATTTATGGGGAACACTAAAAATCTAGTTGTATGGTAATAATTCTCACACGATAGACGATCTTAAACGGAGCAGTACTAACAACATCACGGCTGCAGAATGACGGCATGTTGCTGGTAACGTCATCACGAACGGTCGGCGATGCCTGGGCACCCCTGGCCGCCACTTCCAGCATCTCTTATAAACAAGTAACTATACATGTTTTTAATGTCACTATTATCTGTTCTTTTTGAGTTGGCTCACTGTTATTTGAATCACAGGCGAGAGGCGTACCGGTTTTATGCGGGACACCCTCTACCACGATGCATTTGTAACTATTGAGCTGAGTAGAACTTATGTTGCACAGTGATGAACACTCGCATTATATCTTCAACAATATCAACTGCAGGCTTTGCAAATTAAGCATCAGCTATACGAAACTATTTTGTTGCTGGTACGAAATATTTATGGAATCAAGATTCCGGCAATATTCTGAGAACGGGTAGCGGATACATTATGTTTGATGTGGGGATTTCACTTAGAACGAATTGAGGGACTGCACTCAGCCATGCTTCCTTTTCGGCGCACTGCAATATTTCACACCACCTTTTGGATGACATATATAGACATGGAGGTTCATTTCATCAAGAGTAAATTAAGATGAATGATTTGGTTTGATTTTACGTTTTCACATTGAAAATGTTACCAACACTGTTTTTAAAAACAAAAGTAGACAAATGAAGCACAGCTAATGTCAGACTTTGCGTAAGTAGTTACTGTGTACCACAACATTACCTCCAGCTTTTTACATATTTTGATTGTTTTTACCTTTTACACCGATACGTCGTAATTGTCAAATTGAATGACAATGGTTGTACAATAAAGATCTCCTGTATGGATATGTGATTGTTGTTGTTGTGGTCTTCAGTCCTGAGACTGGTTTGATGCAGCTCTCCATGCTACTCTATCCTGTGCAAGCTTCTTCATCACCCAGTACCTACCGCAACCTACATCCTTCTGAATCTGTTTAGTGTATTCATCTCATGGTCTCCCTCTACGAGTTTTACCCTCCACGCTGCCCTCCAATACTAAATTGGTGATCCCTTGACGCCTCGGAACATGTCCTATCAACCGATCCATTCCTCTAATCAAGTTGTGCCACAAACTTCTCTTCTCCCCAATCCTGTTCAATACTTCCTCATTAGTTACGTGATCTACCCATCTAGTCTTCAGCATTCTTCTGTAGCACCACATTTCAAAAGCTTCTATTCTCTTCTTGTCCAAACTATTTATCGTCCATGTTTCACTTCCATACATGGCTACACTCCATACAAATACTTTCAGAAACGACCTCCTGACACTTAAATCTATACTCGATGTTAACAAATTTCTCTTCTTCAGAAATGCTTTCCTTGCCATTGCCAGTCTACATTTTATATCCTCTCTACTTCGACCATCATCAGTTATTTTGCTCCCCAAATAGCAAAACTCCTTTACTACTTTAAGTGTCTCATTTCCTAATCTAATTCCCTCAGTATCACCCGTCTTAATTCGACTACATTCCATTATCCTCGTTTTGCTTTTGTTGATGTTCATCTTATATCCTCCTTCCATGACACTATCCATTACCGAGCGAGGTGGCGCAGTGGTTAGACACTGGACTCGCATTCGGGAGGACGACGGTTCAATCCCGCGTCCGGCCATCCAGATTTAGGTTTTCCGTGATTTCCCTAAATCACTCCAGGCAAATGCCGGGATGGTTCCTCTGAAAGGGCACGGCCGACTTCCTTCCCCATCCTTCCCTAATCCGATGAGACCGATGACCACGCTGTCTGGTCTCCTTACCCAAACCAACCAACCAACCAACGAACCACTATCCATTCCGTTCAACTGCTCTTCCAAGTCCTCTGCTGTCTCTGACAGAATTACAATGTCATCAGCGAACCTCAAAGTTTTTATTTCTTCTCCATGGATTTTAATACCAACTCCGAACTTTTCTTTTGCTTCCTTCACTGCTTGCTCAATATATAGATTGAATAGCATCGGGGGAGACTACAACCCTGTCTCACCCCCTTCCCAACCACTGCTTCCCTTTCATGTCCCTCGACTCTTGTAACTGCCATCTGGTTTCTGTACAAATTATAAATAGCCTATCGCTCCCTGTATTTTACCCCTGCCACCTTCAGAATTTGAAAGAGAGTATTCCAGTCAACATTGTCAAAAGCTTTCTCTAAGTCTACAAATGCTAGAAACGTAGGTTTGCCCTTCCTTAATCTAGCTTCAAAGATAAGTCGTAGGGTCAGTATTGCCTCACGTGTTCCAACATTTCTACGGAATCCAAACTGATCTTCCCCGAGGTTGGCTTCTACCAGTTTTTCCATTCGTCTGTAAAGAATTCGCGTCAGTATTTTGCAGCTGTGACTTATTAAACTGGCAGTCCGGTAATTTTCACATCTGTCAACACCAGCTTTCTTTGGGATTGGAATTATTATATTCTTCTTGAAGTCTGAGGGTATTTCGCCTGTTTCATACATCTTGCTCACCAGATGGTAGAGTTTTGTCAGGACTGGCTCTCCCAAGGCCGTCAGTAGTTCTAATGGAATGTTGTCTACTCTCGGGTCCTTGTTTCGACTCAGGTCTTTCAGTGCTACGTCAAACTCTTCACGCAGTATCGTATCTCCCATTTCATCTTCATCAACATCCTCTTCCATTTCCATAATATTCTCCTCAAGTACATCGCCCTTGTATAGACCCTCTATATCCTCCTTCCACCTTTCTGCTTTCCCTCCTTTGCTTAGAAATGGGTTTCCATCTGAGCTCTTGATGTTCATGCAAATGATTCTCTTTTCGCCAAAGGTCTCTAATTTTCCTGTAGGCTGTATCTATCTTACCTCTAGTGAGATAAGCCTCTACATCCTTACATTTGTCCTCTAGCCATCCCTGCTTAGCCATTTTGCACTTCCTGTCGATCTCATTTTTGAGACGTTTGTATTCCTTTTTGCCTGCTTCATTTACTGCATTTTTATATTTTCTCCTTTCATCAATTAAATTCAATATTTCTTCTGTTACCCAAGGATTTCTATTAGCCCTCGTCTTTTTACCTACATGATCCTCTGCTGCCTTCGCTACTTCATCCCTCAAAGCTACCCATTCTTCTTCTACTGTATTTCTTTCCCCCATTCCTGTCAATTGTTCCCTTATGCTCTCCCCGAAACTCTGTACAACCTCTGGTTTACTTAGTTTATCCACGTCCCATCTCCTTAAATTCCCACCTTTTTTTCAGTTTCTTCAGTTTTAATCTACAGTTCATAACCAATAAATTGAGGTCAGAGTCCACATCTGCCCCTGGAAATGTCTTACATTTTAGAACCTGGTTCCTAAATCTCTGTCTTACCATTATATAATCTATCTGAAACCTGTCAGTATCTCCAGGATTCTTCCATGTACACAGCCTTCTTTTATGATTCTTGAACCAAGTGTTAGCTATAATTAAGTTGTGCTCTGTGCAAAATTCTACCAGGCGGCTTCCTCTTTCATTTCTTAGCCCCAATCCATATTCACCTACTACATTTCCTTCTCTCCCTTTTCCTACTCTCGAATTCCAGTCACCCATGAAATCAAAAATTGGTTCAAATGGCTCTGAGCACTATGGGACTCAACTGCTGTGGTCATAAGTCGCCTAGAACTTAGAACTACTTAAACCTAACTAACCTAAGGACATCACACACATCCATGCTCGAGGCAGGATTCGAACCTGCGACCGTAGCAGTCGCACGGTTCCGGACTGTGCGCCTAGAACCGCGAGACCACCGCGGCCGGCAGTCACCCATGAATACTAAATTTTCGTCTCCCTTCACTACCTGAATAATTTCTTTTATCTCATCATACATTACATCAATTTCTTCATCATCTGCAGAGCTAGTTGGCACATAAACTTGTACTACTGTAGTAGGCATGGACTTCGTGTCTATCGTGGCCACAATAATGCGTTCACTATGCTGTTGGTAGTAGCTTACCCGCACTCTTATTTTTTATTCATTATTAAACCTACTCCTGCATTACCCCTATTTGATTTTGTGTTTATAACCCTGTAGTCACCTGACCAGAAGTCTTGTTCCTCCTGCCACCGAACTTCACTAATTCCCACTATATCTAACTTTAACCTATCCATTTCCCTTTTTAAGTTTTCTAATCTACCTGCCCGATTAAGGGATCTGACATTCCACGCTCCGATCCGTAGAACGCCAGTTTTCTTTCTCCTGATAACAACGTCCTCTTGAGTAGTCCCCGCCCGGAGATCCGAATGGGGGACTATTTTACCTCAGGAATATTTCACCCAAGAGGACGCCATCATCATTAAACCATACAGTAAAGCTGCATGCCCTCGGGAAAAATTACGGCTGTAGTTTCCCCTTGCTTTCGGCCGTTCGCAGTACCAGCACAGCATGGTCGTTTTGGTTAGTGTTACAAGGCCAGATCAGTCAATCATCCAGACTGTTGCCCTTGCAACTATTGAAAATGCTGCTGCCCCTCTTCAGGAACCACACGTTTGCCTGGCCTCTCAACAGATACCCCTCCGTTGTGAGTGCACCTACGGTACGGCTATCTGTATCGCTGAGGCACGCAAGCCTCCCCACCAACGGCAAGGTCCTTGGTTCAGGGGGGTGGTTTATGCGATTATGCTTCGAAAAATTCATAAAAATTGCTCGAACGATGGCTGTTGTTGTAAATGAAGCATTACAAAACATTCTGGTGAAACCAATAAACTTAGGGATGATTTAGTGCTAAATTCACAATTTAACAAGGCCACTTGGAGAAAGTTTTAGAAATTTTATTTCACCAAGGAAAAAAGTCCAATTTTTGCGTCTTTTCAAGAAATTGCAAAACCTATTCAAAAACTGTTTCACACCACGTGAATCTCTGAGAACGACTTTACATCTAGAGGGGGCAGGCACTGAAAGTATAAGCCTTGTGGAGTTTTAAAAAAATTTACTTACAAAAAAAACGAAACATAGCCAAAATAAAAGCACCCTGTTCGAAAGTGCGCCTTTGTGAAATCAATATCGGCTGTGAGGAGTGATGCTTTGACGAAGCACAATGCAAGTTTCAACTGATTCCAGGTATGCCCAATTTGGTTCATCTTTGCAGGTGCCGCAGATCATTCCATTCGGTTCTGTTTCCCGCCTGTTTGAGGACGGCTTCCACAATGCAGGCGAAGTGTGGTCATGCATCAGCGTTTGTAACAAAGAATCCATCTCTGGACAATAAATCGAACGATTCTGTCCGGATACCTCAAAGCCTCAGATTACACTCGATAGGGCTGAGAGGCGGCTAACGTCTACACATGAGTAACCCATCTTATTACTGAACGCGTGGAGACAGTCATTAATACGTTGTAACCATTACGGTAATCATTAGATGTCAGACAACTCATGACCTCGTCGGTACAGGGAACCAGACGGTAATGATTAAGGTTCCATTCCAGCTGTTCTCTTGGCCGCAATCCGCTCCCGCAGCTCCGTGGTCTGCGTGTCTGGATGCTATGCGGAGGACCACGCTCGATTCCCGGCGCTGCCAGGGACTTTTCCTTTGTGGGAGGACTGGAGGCGGGTGCAGTCAGCGTTGTAAGGCCAAATTAAGGAGCTACTTGATTGAGAATTATCGATACCAAGGTCAGAAACGCAGGTAAAGACTGGGAGGGTGGTGGAGTAATACTATGTCCCTCCATATCGCATCCAAATGACGCTACTGGCAGAGGACGACACGGCGGTCGGACGGTTCCGATTGGGTCAACTGGGTCAGAACGAAGAGCTTTCCTTTTTTGCTATTGTCTTGCCCACCTCATTCACGCTCAACTGTGGTGCTGTGCTGGGATGTTCGTATTATTGTACGTAATGGGCGCCTAGAGGCCGAACTGATCGTGTGGAGGCCGTTTGTTTAATGTCTGGATTATACAGTTCTCCCACTTGTCTCGAAAAAGGCGCTGACCAGTTCTGTTGCATTCTCCTCGATACTGGCCACATCTTGGTTACAGTGTCTGTGCGGTTATGAGTTACATTTTTTCGTATGGCTTATTAAGCCAATGGCAGCATAGCATCTCTTGCCGCATTTGTCACAAGTATATCTAGCTGCTGAGGCACGAGCAGTGGTAGCACTGCGAAGTCTTTTCTGCTTTAATCTGTCTAACAAGCCTTCATCATGCTTCGACATTCTAGATGATATATCATTACGACACTCTAGTCTAATGCGAGCCCGTGCCTCCCACCTGTTGGTGTTGATGCCAAAGCTCTTCATATCTCGTTTGCAGGAGTCCTTGAATCTCAATACAGGACGTCCTCTTTGTATTTTGGTTGTAGAAATCTCTACAAGCATCACCTCACGTGGTAATCTCTCAGAATCCATACGAAAGACGTGTCGCAGCCAGCGGAGTCGTCTCTACTTCAAGATAGCTGAAATGCTGTTGCAGGTAGTTTTAGATAGTACTACTTCGTTGGTCACTCGGTCCTTCCACGTTACTACGAGGACGGATCTCAGGCACCGCATGTGGAAAGTATTAAGGCTACGTTCTTGTTTGGCATAAGTAGTCCATGCTTACAATGCATACAAAAGGAGGCTGAGGACGCAAGTTTGATATAAAACAGTTTGTTGTTTTCCAAACCCTTGTAGAGAGCTTGCCAAAAGTTGGCGCGGCTCTTCCAGTGAGAGAATCAATCTTCTTGTCAACTGACATCTCTTATTCTACAGTGGATCCAAGACAGCAAAAGCTATCCACAACTTGCAGAGTAGTTCCATCGAGCTATCTAAGAGCCATAATTTGCAGGTAGCAGTAATCGAATTCTGTTGTCGATCCCAGGAACCACTATGAGGTACATCTAAATGTTTATCGCCGCGCGTGGTAAACGCGGTCTGTCACGGTCCGCGCAGCTCCCTCCGTCGAAGGTTCGAGTCCTCCCTCGGGCGTGTGTGTGTGTGTGTTGTCCTTAGCGTAAGTTAATTTAAGTTAGATTAAGTAGTAAGACCAGGGACCGATGACCTCAGCAGTTTGGTCCCATAGGAAATTTCCAAATTTCTAAATGTTTTGTGTCTCGCGATTGCGGTTTAAAGTTCGAATGACATCGCTGTGGTGTTCACTAATTCAACGATCAACTTACCGGTCGGTACTAACAAACCTTCGCGCCATAAAGACACGACGCTCGCTCTGTCTAAGCTCGAAACGACACTTCGAGGCAAGTTGACAGACTGAGCAGCGAACACAAGCCTCATTGTTTAGTCCACGGCTGGAGACACAGAGCTCTCTGCTGAACTGCATTGAGAAAGCGCGTTTATATGGCTGTTCTTCGACCGCCCGCAGAAAGTGCTCTTATCGGTCAGACGCACAAGCAGCACGCCGTCTTCCTCGGTCAACAGCCTGTGGTGCTACAGATCCTGTCTCGGCGACGCGACGATACGCAGTAGCAAAGGTAGAATGACTCGGCTGTGTTCGGTATGGAACGCCGTCTGATACAGCAGTGCAGCCTCGTGTCCATTGCCATTCGCGTGACCGTACATAAAAATCACTGCTCACTCATGAAATGAATATCCTATCATGTTTGAACGAAATGAAATGTCAGTGGACGCTCAAGGATAAGGAAACATCTAAACGGGCACGGGAAGGTGCAGGTCATTTATCGCAAGTGATTAATTACTGCAGCCGGCCGTGGTGGCCAAGCGGTTAAAGGCGCTACAGTCTGGAACCGCGCGACCGCTACGGTCGCAGGTTCGAATCCTGCCTCGGGCATGGATGTGTGTGATGTCCTTAGGTTAGTTAGGTTTAAGTAGTTCTAAGTTCTAGGGGACTGATGACCTTAGAAGTTAAGTCCCATAGTGCTCAGAGCCATTTGAACCATTTTTTAATTACTGCACAAAAGTCCAACAAAAAAAATGGTTCAAAAGGCTCTGAGCACTGTGGGACTTAACATCTGAGCTCATCAGTCCCCTAGAACTTAGAACTACTTAAACCTAAGTAACCTAAGGACATCACACACATCCATGCCCGAGGCAGGATTCGAACCTGCGACCGTAGGGGTCTCGCGGTTCCAAACTGCAGCGCGTAGAACCGCTCGGCCACACCGGCCGGCAAAAGTCCAACAATCTTTACTGCACAGATACCAAAAACACTAATACAAACGATTCAGACAGTTACTCTAAAATTTCTTCAACTGAACCAGCTGAAGATTAATTAATCAATTTAAACGAATAAAATACACCAATTTAGAAAGGATTAACAAGCAAATAGTACAATCAAATATAGCTCAAACAAGCGCTTAGCGCTGGGCAAACAATGACAGCAATGATGCTAAAGATTACAGTTCCAATATTTGGCTGGGCAAATGGGGTGCAACGAGCACAGAAACACTTCATAACACATAAATCCTACATTTGATCAAACAGAAACGCCCTTTGGACATGATCAAGATACTGACGTGTAAAAACAATAAAATACCATTTAACGAATTGAGCATTACACCAACGTTAAAAGTATTACGTTAAAACCAAATTTGAAACTGGGATATCATGGAAGGGGAAGGTGCGGCAGGCCAGGTTTGAATAAGATGATTTAGAATAACTGGCACTTCTGGTACGATTAACGCCCGCTTGCTACGAGATAGAAACTCAACTTATGTGGGATGCTATAGCAAGCCAGGAGGCCGCAAGGTCTCAGAGGCAATGGTGAGACGGGACGCTGCGCGCCGCCCGCGCGCACATACACAGCCGACGTAGACAGGCTACGCCCGATGAACCGGTGGGTAACAGATAACAACCAGCTACGAACAGCTCGGAAAGCGGAGAGAAAACAAGTAAACATATAATTCATGCATAATAATCAAAGAACATATGAAAATGCTCAGACCAAGATAAGAAATTCAGTGTGGGCGTGGCCCCAAGCCCCAACCAAACTTTACGTATTAGAACAAGAATATTACAATTAGAATTATGAAGAATATTAACCGTTTAATCTTACAACGAAACATAACACCAAGTTTATGTAATAACCAAGATATCACAGGGTATTCAAACACATCAACTTAAGCGACTTAAGAGGTAACAGTCAAATCTTGAGGGCTAACACTCGATCAACTACAATAGTAATTATATTTAAAACAATAAATATTAATTTTTTTGAAAGGGGAAAAATCTCACCAGTGTAATGGAACTTAATTACCCAAAAGAGCCAATATTCACTGGGACGCTAGAGTTTGCTTACCACGACCGCAGGCAATTTTATAGTCGTTACATCAGTCAAGGAAGCAACAGCTTCCAATAAGAATAAGACTCAATTTCGATCTCAGTAGTCACTAATACACGTGGCGGCCTAGAACATATGACACAATTAATTTACGGCCCGAATGACAAGATAAGCAGGCATTGAACAAGTTGCAGTTAAAAGAAATTTTAAAACGCACCAAATATGGCACTCAGATAATGTCCAACAGAGGTAAGGTAAATTTAACACTTGAGACGGAGTTAAAAACGATCGTGAGGCATTGTTGGCCGGAAGGCCCCTTTCATGGGTTTGGCCGCCGGGTTGCAAGTCTTATTTCAAGTGACGCCACATTGGGTGAGTTGCGTGTCGGTAATGATGTGAAAGGATGATGAGGAAAACACAACACCCAGTCCATGAGCGGAGAAAATCTCCAACCCGACCGGGAATCGAACCCGCTGTATGGTAAGCAGATATGTTACCACTCAGCTAAGCAGGCGAACTGAGACGGAGTGGTGGAGAACCACAGGCAACCCAGTGTAGCGAGAGCAACTTCAACACGGGAGCACATACGACAATCGAGTTACGGGTTCCTTACCCGCAAAGGGCAGAACAGACGGCACCAAAAAATGAACAGCACTAAAACACCCACATCAGCAACTATGCATCCTTAATCCAGGGTAAACCGGCTGCGTCGACATTAGGCCCAAGCATTGCTGATGGTTCAAATGGCTCTGAGCACTATGGGACTTAACATCTTAGGTCATCAGTCCCCTAGAACTTAGAGAACTAGTTAAACCTAACTAACCTAAGGACATCACACACATCCATGCCCGAGGCAGGATTCGAACCTGCGACCGTAGCAGTCGCGCGGTTCCGGACTGCGCGCTTAGAACCGCGAGACCACCGCGGCCGGCTAAGCATTGCTGACCATACAGCTCTACCGACCACCGGCCACTAAGACAATCGTGCGCCCGTTAGCTCCGTGAACAGCTCTCCGTGCAAGTGCGCCTCTTGTCTCGCTCTCCTTAAATGCCGCCGACTACCTGCCCATGTGGTCAACTCTCCCAAGAACTACAACCAAAGACACAACTGACAGGCGACCGATGCGCCACACAGCGACTAGACAGAGAACGATCGCGCCAGTAGGCAAAGATGTAAACACACAGAACAAGCCGACACAATTCACAAAGCATTCTCTACTTGTAGTGCATGTACACAATGGCCACGCTGAAGAGAGACGAATGACAAATGTAAACAAGTGTCCCTGGCAACACAAGGCAAAAAAAATGGTTCAAATGGCTCTGAGCACTATGGGACTTAACATCTGTGGTCATCAGTCCCCTAGAACTTAGAACTACTTAAACCTAACTAACCTAAGGACATCACACACATCCATGCCCGAGGCAGGATTCGAACCTGCGACCGTAGCAGTCTCGCGGTTCCGGACTGCGCGCCTAGAACCGCTAGACCACCGCGGCCGGCAACACAAGGCAATCTAGGATACAAGGAGTCGAACGAGTGCATAGATAAGTGAAGTTCTTGGGTTTACTTGCAAAACCATTAGATGTCAACTTCAATTATTAATTAACAGATCGAAAACGAACATTTTCGTACATATGTTAAGATAAATTTTCGTTCTTCTTTTTGTGTTAGGAACCTGTCTTCAAAATTGGTAAAAGCATTTTTGAAACGCACCTTATTACACTGGTGTGTCATATAAATTGTTTCTCAACGGTGTTTTTTGTCGGTGCGCCGTACTACTTAATCAAACTTGATGACTGAGACATCATTTTCAAGATATCATTCGCCGCCTAGGACAAAAAATACACAAATAATTTAAAATTATTGTTTTCATTAAAAATTATTTTGAAAACAATTTTATAAAAGCGATGAAGGCGATGCAATCCATTCATAATCTCTTGAACTAACATGCACGGCAGCTGTTGCAGTTGTTGAGGTTCTTTACGCAAGCGTTATACACGTCTATGTAAAGAATTTAGAGGGGGCCAACTATCGAAAATCTACTTTTACTATTATGCACAACAGCGGTTGTAGCTGTTCACTTTCTTTAGTCAACTGTTGTGTACTGCGCGAATACTCCGAATTACATCAACGTACATCATCACATCAACGTACATCATCACACATATGTATAGTTTATTTGTATAACTTAATTTATCTAACTTTTAATTTTCCATTACTTTAGCGCGTTTGCAACATTGCGTTATCCTCCTCCTAACATCAGTACCATTAATCTGGATATTAGCCACTTTACAGTGTTTCCAACGTTACTCTTACCCTTCTCCTAGCCTTAATACAATTAATCTGCATCAGCAACGAAGAAAGAACCAACATTTACTAACGATAGTATTTATTTTTTATCAGGTTTTCCTAACAAACAATTAATTACAAAAAACAAAAACTGTTAAATGTCTGATAACTACTTTTCTTCTGTATTTCAGATTTTCAGGATGCCACGGGGCACAATATGCAGACCGAGAGGGAGACCTCCAACCAGAGGGCGTTCAACACCATTTGAACGAGCCACAGACTGCAGGAGAAGAAATAACAAACTAACGAGCAAAGACAACTTCGACTTCAGTAACATAGAGATGCCCAACGCAGTCGCAGGCAAACCGATTCAGTGCTCAACGGCAACAGTTAGTCAAAGACAACGACTTTGTGTCACCAAGTTATCTACTTCACTACTTTCAAAATACCAGTGCAAGAAGACAACAACATAAATTTCCAAAAACTAACTATTCTGTCCGTCTTTTTCCTATAGAAATAGTAGTGGTAATACGGACCAAATGTGTGTACATTGCTCTGCGAGACTATTTGCAGGGGACTCCTGTGAAAATTCAGCTACTGTGTGTTGCCACAAGGGAAAGTAAACTTAAAGCCATTAAAGTTTGTGAAGAGCTTCAAAGCCTTATAGAGCAGAATAACGACTATTGGCAAGAACTAAATAGAAATTATCAGACAGTTTAATAATGCTCTGGCATTCGCTTCAATTCAGTTTGACTCGCTATCTATTGCTGGCTGTGATTCGTATTGTTTTAAACGTAAATGGACAGGTGTATCATATAGTAGGAAGTTTGCAACTTAACGCTGGCCTCTTCGTTATAGATCTTGATACTGGAATGCAGTACTTTTTGTTAATAAAATACTTGCATTTACTTATTTCTGCATTACTATATTACCTACCGATGGCTGGTCAGGATAGAATGCGAATTATTCTCAAGGGTCAACTAATATGGCATTAGACCTAATGGCCATAAAACAAAAATCATCTAGGACGCATAAGCCGGACGTAAAAGCAAGCACTGCGGAACTGGTGTATTGCACCACAGATGTTGCCTTTGAGCTAGTAGATATCCTCCGATGTTGTTGTTGTGGTCTTCAGTCCTGAGACTGGTTTGATGCAGCTCTCCATGCTACTCTATCCTGTGCAAGCTTCTTCATCTCCCAGTACCTCCTGCAACCTACATCCTTCTGATTTTTACCCTCCACGCAACAGTCTGGATGATTGACTGATCTGGCCTAGCAACACTAAGCATTACGGCCTTGCTGTGCTGGTACTGCGAACGGCTGAAAGCAAGGGGAAACTACAGCCGTAATTTTTTCCGAGGGCATGCAGCTTTACTGTATGGTTAAATGATGATGGCGTCCTCTTGGGTGAAATATTCCTGAGATAAAATAGTCCCCCATTCGGATCTCCGGGCGGGACGTTATCAGGAGAAAGAAAACTGGCGTTCTACGGATCGGAGCGTGGAATGTCAGATCCCTTAATCGGGCAGGTAGGTTAGAAAATTTAAAAAGGGAAATGGATAGGTTAAAGTTAGATATAGTGGGAATTAGTGAAGTTCGGTGGCAGGAGGAACAAGACTTTTGGTCAGGTGAATACAGGGTTATAAATACAAAATTAAATAGGGGTAATGCAGGGTTGGGTTTAATAATGAATAAAAAATAAGAGTGCGGGTAAGCTACTACCAACAGCATAGTGAACGCATTATTGTGGCCAAGATAGACACAAAGCCCATGCCTACTACAGTAGTACAAGTTTATATGCCAACTAGCTCTGCAGATGATGAAGAAATTGATGAAATGTATGATGGGATAAAAGAAATTATTCAGGTAGTGAAGGGAGACGAAAATTTAATAGTCAGGGGTGACAGGAATTCGAGAGTAGGAAAAGGGAGAGAAGGAAACATAGTAGGTGAATATGGATTGGGGGAGAGAAATGAAAGGGGAAGCCGTCTGGTAGAATTTTGCACAGAACATAACTTAATCATAGCTAACACTTGGTTCAATAATCATAAAAGAAGGTTGTATATATGGAAGAATCCTGGAGATACTAAAAGGTATCAGATAGATTATATAATGGTAAGACAGAGATTTAGAAACCAGGTTTTAAATTGTAAGACATTTCCAGGGGCAGATGTGGACTCTGACCACAATCTATTGGTTATGAACTGTAGAATAAAACTGAAGAAACTGCAAAAAGGTGGGAACTTAAGGAGATGGGACCTGGATAAACTGAAAGAACCAGAGGTTGTACAGAGTTTCAGGGAGAGCATAAGGGAACAATTGACAGGAATGTGGGAAAGAAATACAGTAGAAGAAGAATGGGTAGCTCAGAGGTTCAAAATGGTTCAAATGGCTCTGAGCACTATGGGACTTAACATCTATGGTCATTAGTCCCCGAGAACTTAGAACTACTTAAACCTAACTAACCTAAGGACAGCACACAACACCCAGCCATCACGAGGCAGAGAAAATCCCTGACCCCGCCGGGAATCGAACCCGGGAACCCGGGCGTGGGTAGCTCAGAGGGATGAAGTAGTGAAGGCAGCAGAGGATCAAGTAGGTAAAAAGACGAGGGCTAGTAGAAATCCTAGGGTAACAGAAGAAATATTGAATTTAATTGATGAAAGGAGAAAATATAAAAAATCAGTAAACGAAGCAGGCAGAAGGGAATACAAACGTCTCAAAAATGAGATCGACAGGAAGTGCAAAATGGCTAAGCAGGGATGGCTAGAGGAAAAATGTAAGGATGTAGAGGCGTACATACTGCCTACAGGAAAATTAGAGAGACCTTTGGAGAAAAGAGAACCACTTGTATGAATATCAAGAGCTCAGATGGAAACCCAGTTATAAGCAAAGAAGGGAAAGCAGAAAGGTGGAAGGCGTATATAGAGGGTCTATACAAGGGCGATGTACTTGAGGACAATATTATGGAAATGGAAGAGGATGTAGATGAAGATGAAATGGGAGATACGATACTGCGTGAAGAGTTTGACAGAGCACTGAAAGACCTGAGTCGAAACAAGGCCCCGTGAGTAGACAACATTCCATTAGAACTACTGACACCCTTGGGAGAGCCAGTCCTGACAAAACTCTACCATCTACTGCGCAAGATGTATGAGACAGGGGAAATACCCTCAGACCTCAAGAAGAATATAATAATTCCGATCCCAAATAAAGCAGGTGTTGACAGATGTGAAAATTACCGAACTATCAGTTTAATAAGTCACGGCTGCAAAATACTAACGCGAATTCTTTACAGACGAATGGAAACACTGGTAGAAGCCGGCATCGGCGAATATCAGTTTGGATTCCGCAGAAATGTTGGAACGGAATGGACAGTGTCTTGAAAGGAGGACACAAGATGAACATCAACAAAAGCAAAACGAGGATAATGGAATGTAGTCGAATTAAGTCGGGTGATGCTGAGGGAATTAGAATAGGAAATGAGACACTAAAGGAGTTTTGCTATTTGGGGAGCAAAATAAGTGATGATGGTCGAAGTAGAGAGGATATAAAATGTAGACTGACAATGGCAAGGAAAGCGTTTCTGAAGAAGAGAAATTTGCTAACATCGAGTATAGATTTAAGTGTCAGGAAGACGTTTCTGAAAGTATTTGTATGGAGTGTAGCCATGTATGGAAGTGAAACATGGATGATAAATAGTTTGGACAAGAAGAGAATAGAAGCTTACGAAATGTGGTGCTACAGAAGAATGCTGAAGATTAGATGGGTAGATCACATAACTAATGAGGAGGTATTGAATAGAATTGGGGAGAAGAGTTTGTGGCACAACTTGACAAAAAGAAGGGACCGGTTGGTAGGACACGTTCCGAGGCATCAAGGGATCACAAATTTAGCATTGGAGGGCAGCGTGGAGGGTAAAAATCGTAGAGGGAGACCAAGAGATGAATACACTAAGCAGATTCAGAATGATGAAGGTTGCAGTAAGTACTGGGAGATGAAGAAGCTTGCACAGTATAGAGTAGCATAGAGAGCTGCATCAAACCAGTCTCAGGACTGAAGACAACAACAACAACAACAACCTCCTCATTAGTCATGTGATCTACCCATCTAATCTTCAGTATTCTTCTGTAGCACCACGTTTCGAAAGCTTCTATTGTCTTCTTATCCAAACTATTTATCGTCCATGTTTCACTTCCATACATGGCTACACTCCATACAAATACTTTCAAAACCGACATCCTGACACTTAAATCTACACTCGATGTTAGCAAATTTCTCTTCTTCAGAAACGCTTTCCTTGCCATTGCCAGTCTACATTTTATATCCTCTCTACTTCGACCATCATCACTTAATTTGCTCCCCAAATAGCAAAACTCCTTTAGTGTCTCATTTCCTAATCTAATTCCCTCAGCATCACCCGACTTATTCGACTACATTCCATTATCCTCGTTTTGCTTTTGTTGATGTTCATCTTATATCCTCCTTTCAAGACACTGTCCATTCCGTTCAACAGCTCTTCCAAGTTTTTCTGTCTCTTACAGAATTACAGTGTCATCGGCGAACCTCAAAGTCTTTATTTCTTCTCCATGGATTTTAATACCTACTCCGAACTTTTCTTTTGTTTCCTTTACTGCTTGCTCAATATACAGATTGAATAACATCGGGGAGAGGCTACAACCCTGTCTGACTCCCTTCCCAACCACTGCTTCCCTTTCATGTCCCTCGACCCTTATAACTGCAATCTGGTTTCTGTACAAATTGTAAATAGCCTTTCGCTCCCTGTATTTTACTCCTGCGTCCTCCGGTACATGCGAAGAAACGACACGAGACGCAAGTCGCCGGTATTTGGTCGGACGTCGGAAGCCGCTTTCTTTCTCAGTTGGCGATTACTTTAGAATATGCGGGACAGTCTTCGCGTGCAAGTCTGAATGTTGAAAAGCCGCCGCTGGGCAGAAGGTGCTCCATCACGGCAAGTAACAGGCTATCTTATCGGCGACTGACAGCCCAAATCGCGGCGATAATCTCGGAACTGGAGCGGGATTCAGGGAAGCTGCCCGACTTCAAGGAGGCCGCCGCCGCGGCGAGTGGGCGCTCGCGCGCGGCTTATGGGCGTCCAGAGTGGCAAACACTTAAAGCCGGTGACGTCAGCAAACAGGTTCCTCCGAGTCACCGCCGGACGCCGACGGGACGTGCATGTGCTTCCTCCCCTCCTTTTATCACTCGGAAACGACCACGTTTTACTTGTACCCGTAGCACCAGACTGTAATGTGGATTCCAGGAAGGAGCGAAGATACGTGTTTTAAAGCCTCATGCCGAGGTCATGGAGACAGAACACAGGCTCCACTTAGGAGAGAATGGCGAATGGTATTTCCCATATCTCCCGTGTGCTTCACACAGGAACGGTCTCTGCATATGGCTAAAGCGATTTAGGGAAACAGTGGAAAATCTGCAGAGTACCTGTAACACACCCTTGAAGTTTCTAATAATTTTCCCAGTAAGAATGAACATGGGTTCCAAAAACAACTATTGTGACACCGAGGTCGCTTTGTTCGTTCACGACGGGCAGAAATCAGTAGATACAGACGCACAGATAGATGCCATGTTCTTCGGCTTCCGGAAGGTGTTCGGTACAGTTCCGCACTGCCGCCTATTGAACAAAATATGAGCGAACGGAATTAAGGGGATAGGACGTCAAACGGGCCGACGTGGAACAGGAGAGGCATTACAGGACGTTTTAATTTCCTTTGTCTATACTTTTACAAATAAATTCATAAAACTTTGTCAGCATCACCAGAAAGGATTCAGGATTCACACTCATTGCAGTAGAAGTTCGAAAACATAACAAAATAATTTTTTTACGTGTAAATTTCATCATTTTTTCACTTACTAATGGCTCCATTTGTTGCTATAGGTACACTTTTCTTCATAAGTTAGAGAGATTCTTCGATGAATTTTGCACATCATGCGTACCATACTCACAGGTGTATGAAAGTCTAGAATTTACTTAATTTATGAAAAACCGAATGAACTGTTATACTTTAAACCTCATGTTTAAGAAAAACACAAATTTTATAGTTAATTATCTCAATTTTTACCACAGTTTTTAATAGATTTCGAAAATTCTAGAGCTTCATACACCTTTAAGTATGGTTTGTACGCTGTGCACAATTCATCGAAGAATCTCACTTACTTATGAAGAAAAGTGTAACTATAGCAGCAAATGCTGCCATTAGTAAGTGAAAAAAAGATGAAATTTCACATGTAAAAAAATTATTTTGTTATGTTTTCGAACTTCTACTGCAATGTAAAAGTATAGACAGTGGAAATTAAAATGTCCTGTGGTGCCTCTCCTGCTCCAAGCGGTCCGTTTGACGTCCTACCCCCCTTAAGAAAAACTGTGTCACTGGACTGAGGAGTTTCTAGCAAACAAAACTCGGTATGTCATTCTGAACGGGGAGAAGTCTTCACACGCAAAAGAAACTTCGGATGTGCCCTAGTGGAGTGTTATAGGACCATTACTTTACGCAATATATACACTATGTGATCAAAAGTATCCGGACACCTGGCTGAAAATGACTTACAAGTTCGTGGCGCCCTCCATCGGTAATACTGGAATTCAATATGGTGTTGGTCCACCCTTGGCCTTCATGACGGTTTCCACTATCGCAGGCATACGTTCAATCGGGTGCTGGAAAGTTTCTTGGGCAATGGTAGCCAATTCTTCACGGAATGCTGCACAGAGGAGAGGTATCGATGTCGGTCGGTGAGGCCTGGCACGAAGTCGGCGTTCCAGAACATCCCAAAGGTGTTCTATAGGATTCGGGTCAGGAATCTGAGCAGGCCAGTCCATTACAATGACGTTGTCATGTAACCACTCCGCCACAGGCCGTGCATTATGAACAGGTGCTCGATCGTGTTGAAAGATGCAATCGCAAGCACCGAATTGCTCTTCAATAGTGGGAAGCAAGAAGGTGCTTAAAACATCAATGTAGGCCTGTGCTGTGATAGTGCCACACAAACCAACAACGGGTGCAAGCTCTCACCACGAAAAACACTACCACACCATAACACTACCGCCACCGAATTTTAGTGTTGGCGCTACACATGCTGGCATATGACGTTCACCGGGCATTCACCATACTCACACCCCGCCACCGTTACACAACGTTTTTCCACTGTTCAATCGTCCAATGTTTACGTTACTTACACCAAGCGAGGCGTCGTTTGGCATTTACCGGTGTGATGCGTGGCTTATGAGCAGCCGCTCGACCATGAAATCCAAGTTTTCTTGCCTCCCGCCTAACTGTCATAGTACTTGCAGCGGATCCTGATGCAGTTTGGATTCCTGTGTGATGGTTTGGATAGGTGTCTGCCTATTACATATTGCGACCCTCTTCAACTGTCGGCGGTCTCTGTCAGTCAACAGACTAGGCCAGCCTGTACGCTTTTGTGCCGTTCGTGTCCCTTCACGTTTCCACTTCACTATGACATCGGAAACAGTGGACCTAGGGATATTTAGAAGTGTGGAAATCCCGTGTACAGACGTATGACACAAGAGACACCCAATCAACTGACCACGTTCGAAGTCCATGAGTTCCGCGGAGCGCCACATTGTGCTCTCCCACGATGTCTAATGACTACTGAGGTCGGTGATATGGAGTACCTGGCAGTAGGCGGCAGCATAATGCACATAATATGAGAAACGTATGTCTTTTGGGGTGTCCGGATACTTTTGATCACATATTTTATGTATAAATGACCTAGCAAATAACGTCGGAAGTTCCGTGAGACTTTCGGCGATGATGCTGACGTACACAGAGAAGTTGCAACGCTAGAAAACTGTAGCGAATTGCAGGAAGGTCAGCAGATGACCGATGTCTGGCGTAGACAAGTTTTTTTTTCTGTTAACTCCTTTCATTCTTCCCTCCTAGAAGTGCAGCAGGCTGTCCGAGATTCAGCCCGTTGAAGTGTCGCGATTCTTTCAGCCAAGTATCAGATAAGCTGATAGTGGGACAAATGGGGGATCCCAATTGGAAATAAATGGGTCTACCCAGTTGCAGCATACGCCTTTGAAACAAGGGAAACCTCCGGAAAACCTTGGTCGGAATCGGGATATTAGTACCATATTATTTCTGGGACACTGTCCTTCGGTGAAAAAATTGCCCCAGGCAAAAATTAAAATGTTCTGTGAGTGTGAAGCGTGTATATGTTCAGTGAGGCGTAGGGAATGGAAATCGACTCTCCACATAAAAAATGGTATATATTGCGAATACATAGGCAGAACGGACCTTTATTGTATGGTTACAAAATCGCATAACAATCAAGCAGTTACTTTCACAAAACATTTAGGAGTATGCGTGTGGAGCGATTTCGAATGGAACGACCACATAAAATCAATCGCCAGTAAGACAGATGCCAGCCTGATATTCACTGGAAGAACCCTCAGGAAAAGTAGTCCATCAACAAACGAAGTAGATTACAAACCATTCGTTGATCCGTTTCAGGTAGGACTGGCAGAGGAAATAGAAAAGATCTAAAGAACAGCGCGTTTCGTTACAGGTTGATTTGATAAGCGCAAAAGCCTCACGGAGATGATCGGACAACTACAGTGGTAGACGCTACACGAGAGGCATTCTCAATCACGACGCTGTTTACTGTTTAAGTTCCGTGAGAAAACGTTCCTCGAATAGACAACCAATATATTGCTTCCGCCCACGTACATCTTGCAAAAAGAGCACGAAGGTAAAATTAGACACAGAAGCTTACCGGCAATCGTTTTTCCCGGAAATCACTCGCGAATGGAAGAGGAAAAGGGTGACACTAGCTCACAAGGTACTCTCAGCCACACGCCGTGAGGTCGCTTGCGGAGCACAATACATATGTAGGTGTGAATTTTGCTAATGCACTAATAATACGTAGAGGCACCGTTTTCACAAAATCCTGCACCCATTCTAATCAACAGTAATTGAATATAAGGAAATGGATTATGGCTGTTAACGGTTGATACTTTCTTTCTTTTCTAGTTTCCTAATAACACGCATATAGACGATCTTTTCATAGAATCTGTTACCCATGCTAATCAATATTAATTAAAGATTAAGAACCTGGAACATGACTGTTGGGTTAATACCTGAACGGCGGAAACAACTGTAATTTAGACATATCGATTTCATAGCCAATGAACTTCAATAAAAATAATTTTTTAACAAAACAACAGAAAAGGCAATGCTATGAACCAACCAGGATAAATTAATAGTCTACATGAATTTTAATCCATACATATTATAAAATGTATGTGTATGTCTATGTGCATCTCCAGCTCCTGGTAAACCACCGTACCGATTTCAGCCTAACTTGGTACACTTTTCACTTACTGTTTGGAAAGAATCGTTGTCGTGGTAAGAACAATCTATCCATAAAAGAGGTCGGTTGAGGTGAAAATGAAGTTTAGCGCACAGCGCGCCGATATCCAGAATTTACTCATCCAGTATTTGAGAATGAGAGCACTTAGTGACATGCAACAAATTTTACATACAATTTCAAACTTTCACGAACCTTTTCCTTGCCGATAACGCCCACAAGATGATGAAACGAAAAAAGTTTATCGCCGCTATTGATACAATGACCCCGCCGCATCAGGTCTGACGTTTTATTACTTCTTTCCTAATAACTGTATTCGCGACACATGTTTGTAGACAGTATTCAGACATACCACTGAATGTACCCGCAAAATAATATCACTGTACGACACATAGTTCAGGAGATGTGACGCCATGAATATAGAGCTGCATGAAATCGATACTTAGATCGAAATTCGCTGCAGATAGAGGTGAAAACTATGTGTGAAATATGCTGACTATATGTGACATGTGGATACTCTGGCAAAGCTGCGGCTGAAAAGCTTGCCTTCGATTTCAGCCAATCTTGGTACAGATACTACTTACTGTTGTTGTTGTTGTCTTCAGTCCTGAGACTGGTTTGATGCAGCTCTCCACGCTACTCCATCTAGTGCAAGCTTCTTCACCTCCCAGTACCTACCGCAACCTACATCCTTCTGAATCTGTTTAGTGTATTCATCTCTTGGTCTCCCTCTACGATTTTTACCCTCCACGCTGCCCTCCAATGGTAAATTGGTGATCCCTTGATGCCTCAGATTATGCCCTACCAACCGATCCCTTCTTCTAGTCAAGTTGTGCCACAAATTTCTCTTCTCTCCAGTTCTATTCAATACCACCTCATTAGTTATGTGATCTACCCATCTAATCTTCAGCATTCTTCTGTAGCACCACATTTCGAAAGCTTATATTCTCTTCTTGTACAGCTACGGTCGCAGGTTCGAATCCTGCCTCGGGCATGGATGTGTGTGATGTCCTTAGGTTAGTTAGGTTTAAGTGGTTCTAAGTTCTAGCGGACTGATGACCTCAGATGTTAAGTCCCATAGTGCTCCGAGCCATTTGATTTTTGATCTTCTTGTACAAACTATTTATCGTCCATGTTTCACTTCCATACATGGCTACACTCCATACAAATACTTTCAGAGACGTCTTCCTGACACTTAAATCTAACTCGATGTTAACAAATTTCTCTTCTTCAGAAACGCTTTCCTTGCCATTGCCAGTCTACATTTTATGTCCTTTCTACTTCGATCATCATCAGTTACATTGCTCCCCAAATAGCAAAACTCATTTACTACTTTAAGCGTCTCAATTCCTAATCTAATTCCCGCAGCATCACCCGATTTAATTCGACTACATTCCATTATCCTCGTTTTGCTTTTGTTGATGTTTATCTTATATCCCCCTTTCAAGACACTGTCCATTCCGTTCAGCTGCTCTTCCAGGTCCTTTGCTGTCTCTGGCAGAATTACGATGTCATCGGCGAACCTCAAAGTTTTTATTTCTTCTCCATGGATTTTAATTCCTACTCCGAATTTCTGGAAAGAAATAAGAGGGTGTTTGTAAAGTTCTCGGAATCACCACGAGAGGTCAGCGCTAGCACAACGTGTTGTTCACGTGATATTCATTGGACTGATGCCTGTAAACACGTGCAACGTCAGTGCTCTTGGAAGAGAGCTGTGGTGACGTGGCTCTGTTGTTCCCGCGTAGTGATTTGCGAAGATGGAAAAAATCGAGATTCGAGCAGTGATTAAGTACTTCGTAACCAAATGTATGAAAGCAAAGGACATTCATGCCGATTTCCAGAATACACTGGGGGACACTGCTCCTTCATATTCAACTGTTGCCAAGTGGTCACATGAATTTAAATTTGGTCGGGAGAGCTTAGATGACGATCCGCGCAGTGGTCGGCCAAGATGTGTCACTACTCCAGAAATCGTTGCAAAACTGCACAAAATGGTCATGGAGGATCGTCAATTTAGTGCGTGAGATTGCTCCCGCTTACAAGATGTCATCTGAAAGGTTATATCACATTTTAACTGAAGAATCAGAAACAAAAAAAATTTCTGCAAGATGGGTGCGATTCTTGACGCTGGATAAATGCGCGCCTGCACACATATGCCGTCGTCATGGCAAAATTACACGACCTAAGGTATGAGTTGTTGCCACACCTGTCTTTTTCACTCGATATGGCTCCGTCAGAGTTCCATCTCTTCCCAAATCTGAACATTTTTCTTGGTGGACGAAGATTCACTTTAAACGAAGAATTGATAGCCGGAGTTGACAACTATTTTGCAGGCCTGGAGGAAACTCATTTTTGAGATAGGATCAAGGCACTGGAACATCGTTGGACCAAATGCATTAATCTACAAGGAGACTACATTGAGAAATAAAAGAAGTTTCAGTGATGTAAGTACCTTTTTTCTGTTTCGTTCCGAGAGCTTTTCAAACCAACCTCGTACTTTGGAGGTAAGCACCACAAGCCTGCTATTGGACTGATGGTGATAATTTGGTGATGGAGAGAGAAGGTGGGGAGGAGGAGATCGACGGACTGAGTGGAGGAGTGATGGACACTGAGGGAGGGAGGAGGAGCTCAACAGAGGGGGAAGGAGGAGATGGACTAACAGAAGACTGGAATGGTTACATACTCGGGCAACGCTGGGTACTGAGCTAGTTTCGGTGATAAGCGCGAGAGTGATCTTGTCTGCTAGCTAGACAGCAACCTCACGTTCAGCCTGTCCATCGATTTTCGCTAGCGCAACCCTGACGCGAGAGGCGAGACCATATACAATTTCAGGGTGGATAACCCTTTTACATTCATATGGTCATGTACGAAAGGATCTTCAGGTTTCGTAATCTTAAGGTCTACCGATAACATTGTAATCTGTATTACTAAACGGCTGCACGGTGCCAACCTAACGGCTTCCAGGGGCAACAAAAATTTGATTTTCAATATTTCATATAATTACTGACCGAATCTACTTACGAACAGGTATAATCTTACGTTAAAAGCTTAACATGGTTAGACAAGTATTACAGTTAGAAACTGCGTATACAGTCTGGCTAGAAACCGTTTGAAAAGCTTGTAACGGTATTGCAAGGTTTATCTATCTAATGGTATGAAGATTTTATACAATATACAGTTGATATAAGGCAAATGATTTTATACAATATACATATAAGACAAGATTAAACCTTGAAATCCGTGTTTTTCAACCAGTTAATTAAGCTGGGTGTGAGAGTAAACAAGTCATCGGGAATTCCAGGGTATGAATGAAGTGGACAGCGTTAGACTAAATGTTCAGTTGTCTGCTCTTCTCTATAACATTCAAACATTGGTGAACTGATCAAGCCCCATTTGTACCTGAAGTAGCTACGACAAACATGTCCAGTCCTTAACCTGTTGAGGCGGCACCAAAGTTTCCTCGGTAGGTCAAAACCTTTTGGCTTCTTTGTGAGATCAAGGTAATGGGCTCTAGTTCCCAATGTTTTTGTTGACCATTCATGCTTCCAGCTTTCATTTAGATCAAAACTATCTGCGATGAGTTGTCCTGCAGTAACACTTGCTGGTCTTCTTGATCGCAATCGTTGCTGTGGCGGATGACAGAATTCCTGGTGCAGTGGTAGAGAAGGTGATGCAGAGATTTTCTTGGCCTCCCTCAGTAGAGTTTGTTTCCGCCTTAAGGGGCTCCGGAACGCCCTATACTTGCAATGTTAAAATAACGCTTATAAATTACATCTTTCCTCACAAAGTATTTGAAGTAGGAAGTTGAACTTTTTACAGATTATTTATTGGAATATGGGCTACAACTTAACACAGGGATTTTCCAAAATTTTAGTTCAGTTATTAAAGATGATTTTTTTTTCAATTGTAATGAAAATTCACAACATTTTTTTGCAATTTTTTATTTATATATTCAAAAATATACAGTTTTTTGGAAAAAGGCTGTGTTAAATTATGCAGAAGGTACTGTGTAACATTTACTGAAAGTTTGAAACAAATATGTTTGGAAGATCCTTAGAAAACATGTAATTAGTATGAGAAAATAAAAGTTTTGGGAATCGAGCGACAAAGATTGGATTAACTTTTTAGTGCATTCCAGGTCCATAGGATGGATTATCTTCATCCTCTGCAAACTCCTCCTCCAGCTTCCTCTTGTTCCTCCTCCTGTTTACTCTTGCTTGTATTTCTAGACTCTTTACAGCCCTGTCTGCAGCACGAAGGCGTTCCTTGTCTAAAGCAAGCATCGCTCGTACCATGTTAGAACCTATCTTCATTCCCATATTTCTAAATACCTTGCACTTTACAATGTTGCCATCATTGAAAGTCGCAACAGCATCATACACACCAAAGTGAAGTGTTTCTATTCCAACAAATACAGTCTTGGGGATTCTCGACCATATAACACTATTTACACTTTCATTGGGGTTTTGAGTTTTTCCGTGAATACACTTTTTCAACAGTTCAGGTGCTGCTAAGTCTCTGAAAATAGGTTTTATCACCTCCATTATTGAATGAGGCAGACTATGCTTATGAGTGTACACTTCACCAGTTAGCAATCCTTTGTTATATTTACACCAACTGTCTTCTACTTTGGGACACAAGCTATGTTGGGGATTTTCATCGGTTGAAGAAGTATGAAAAAAAAAAAGCCCAAACGGCCTTCTTCATTTCGTCGACACTTTGTGTATTTTGCCTAATAGCCATTCCATAATAGTTCTGTATTTTGTCAATTACACTGTCAGTTAACCTTCCCTTCCCATCCAACCCTTTACCATCACTGAGTTTTTGTTTTTTGTACGAAGCTTTCAGTCGCCGAAGTCTTGTTCCCATTCGCTTCTGTACGTGTCCAATACACTCAAATTTCTGCACTACAACATCATCACCATAGGGCTTCAGTCCTTGAACATGTTTGAAACTTTTAGAATCACCGTCACCAAGGTAATTAACATATCGCACTTTATCACACGCCTCAGAACGCTGGAATATACTGGCAACACCAGCCACTTCCATTCCTCCACTACTGCCACTATAGTTAGCTTTGCAATTATTTTCATGTGTACCTTTATATTTTTGTGGACATCTACAATACTTTGATATTACTGCTACATCTAAAACTTTCCCTGTATACATACTGGTGGCAGATACTACACCATGAAGAGATGTGTGTCCCCGTTTATGCCAGGTACCATCGAACGCTGCAGTCAAATCTCTGTTACCATTATTTTCCATTACCGCCTCTTCCACAGCGTTCTTCATAGATTCTATACAGACATCTTCTACTTTAGACTCTATTAATTTATTATAGGTCGTAAACTTGGTTGGGGGATTTGGAAGATTCATGATGCCACAGAAAATTGCACCTGCAGTAGCACCCTTACCAACTGAACGCAAGGAATAAACAAATCTAATCTTGTGTTCGTAGATTTTGCTACCATTTTCTTCAGTTGCAGTTACTGCAACACTGTTCCAAAAGGTGGTCATGTATGAACACTTATCACATTTCAGTTGTATTTCACTAGCAAGTCCTACGTGCTTTATTATGGAGAGTTCCAGACCAACTTCACTACAATGAATACATCTTACACAGTTTGAAAAAATTCCTTTGAGAACCGACATATCAAATATTTCATTCACATCCGATTCGCCCATAAAACATTCATAGTTTTCACTCATTGAACCAAGCTTCTTCTGTGAAGTATTTTCTTTCCTACTTTGACTGCTATGGGCAGGTGTACTTGAGAGGTTAGGTTCACTCACTTGGTTATCGTCTTTATTGTTTACAGTAATAACACATACCTTTGGCTTTCCAACATTTCTCCTTTTCTTAAAAGCCTTCAGAGGATTTCTAATAACTTTACTTTTACTCATTATTATACTTCAACAAAACAGAGACTCAAGAAACAGAATTAATTACGAATATTTTCGAGATAACGACAGAGTAAATAAACATGAAACAATCGACAATCACACAGCGATATATATTGAACCATCACAGGTTAGCCACAACACATACTTTATCTCACATCACTAAAATGTACCTGATGAACACGGACGTTAATAATAACACCATTTGACAGCAGTTTAACAGCGCCACAGTGGGTCACGCCCATGTAGAACGCATTTCAAAAAAAAATTTAAAAATAGTTGTAGTCTTCGGAATTGAATAAATTATATATCTATTAAAAGGTAATAGTCTGCAGATTCAGAAAACGCAAAAAAGTGAAAATTGAACTTTTCATGATTTTGAGCCTTTCCGGAGCCCCTTAAGTGAGGTGGAGGGATGTGACTCAGTACAGGTAACCAGTGGCATGGAGTTGATTTGATGGAACCAGTAATGCAGGGCATTGTGTAGTTAAGTTTTGTGTCTACCTTCTTCACATGTACACTTTCCAACCAGACAGGTGCACAGTACTACGCAGCAGAGTACAAAAGCCTGATGCCAGTTAAACGCAGACAGTCAGCAGGGGTTCCCCAGGTGGTACCACTGAGCTTATGTATTATGTTGTTCCTTGCAGCATCTTTACGAGAAAGCTTGGTGATGTGTTCTTTGTAGCTCAGGGTTCTATCTAGAGTGATTCCGAGATATTTTGAGAAAGGATTGTACCTCAACGTTTGTCCATTGAGCAGAACTCTTGGTTTGTAGTTCGCAGCACGATTCGCTACATGGAAACAACAGACTTCGGTTGTTGATGTGCTTGGGATCAATCTCCTGGTCTTAAAGAAAGTTGCAAGGTAAGTTGTGCTAAGGAATGATTGTTAAGAAAAAATTCGGTTCGCTGCAACGTTTCCTACTTAATTATCACTAAAATTAGCCAATTAGGCCGCTGCGCGTGTAAATTTAACCAGTGTGGTCCAAACATCTGCTAAAACCGAACACATCTGGACATGGGACGATAATAAGGTTCGAACCCGAGCTATAAGGCTAAGCAGTCTCGTGCGCTATAATGGGCAACCTTTGGTTACCCGTGGACCGGATTCACATACATATTGCAGCTCGCGTGCCCCATTGTCTTATGACGCGATAGCACAGTGCTTCTAACACATAAAGTCAAAACCAATAGGTCTGTGACGTTAATGTTTAGGCGGTACCCCTTTCGCAACAAACCACACCAACAAATTATGACTCGAAAACAGCACTGTTGAATGTAAGTTTGTGTTCACCCAATCTTCACGTTTTCATTCATTCTGCAAAACCGTCTGTAAACAAACTATGCTCATGACACGTAAACAAATGAAATTATGTGAAGATGGAATGCCAGGCATCTTGAAATGTCATAATGGAGAAATAAATTACTATAAAACTAACTGGTTGCAGCTAATTCCTTATAAATTACCCACAATTTCCACAGCTGCAGTATTCTAATGCGTCCACACCACACCAGAATTAGATGCTAAGGTTTATACAAGAAAGAACTGTAAACAAGTGAACTGAATGTCGATTTGATGAACATAATTGTCCTCACAGTATCAATAGGTGTTGGTAATACCGAGACTATTTTGGATGGTATCAGTACTGTTCCTCGATATTTCTAGTATTAACAATAAGATACCACTCGCCCTCAGACGATCATTATATTGACGTATTGACAATAGTATTGAGCGTGGCAGAGCCTTCTGACTTCCGTGTAAAATTTGTATCATTGCTAATGAGAAGCACAAATCGTATGTTATTTACACTGCACGAAAAATCCGAAACTGGCCACACCAATGACAGCAGAGGTTTTACAGACCGTACAGTCAATAAGATCACAGTACTCATGTGACGCGATAGCAGCGCCTGTAACACATTCGAAGACATCTGTGGCATGCAGGTTTGCAGATAATATATTTTGACTCACTCCTAAACTTTTAGCCGGACGGTGTGGCCGTGCGGTTCTAGGCGCATCAGTCTGGAACCGCGAGACCGCTACGGTCGCAGGTTCGAATCCTGCCTCGGGCATGGATGTGTGTGATGTCTTTAGGTTAGTTAGGTTTAATTAGTTCTAAGTTCTAGGCGACTGATGACCTCACAAGTTAAGTCGCATAGTGCTCAGAGCCATTTGAACCTAAACTTTTCGAGAGAATATAAATATTGTCACACAGTGAAATACAAAACTCGGCCATACAGCCCAAAGGAAACTCACCTCGCTTGATAGCAGCTTGCTCAGGGAATAAGGTGGAATTTTTTCGTTCGTGACTGAGACAATGCACGACACCCCATCTTCAAAAGTTTATATTTATTTTCGCACCGTACTTTAATTCGGCGGCTTGGTTCCTTACAGTTCGTCATAATTACTCATACACCAAAATAAAACTTTTCAAGATCATGCGATTGCACAGAAACCCCATGTGAAACATGGCGGCTTTGTCTAAATCCGGTACGCTGAACACACACATTTTGCCATCAGCCCTTAGGAATGCTGAAACGTTACACTTGATAAATGAGTTTACAGTCGTTTACTGATTTTAAAAAATATTCAACTGCAGATTAATGTGAGCACTGAATTTGAATTTTTAACACAAGATTGTTGATATCTGGATTTATGTCACTGATACTGAGTCTTATGGTATTTTCCAGGTTGTCGTCTACTGACCTTGTACGTGTGTTGCATGTATTTGTTTTCATAAGAGAAAAAAAGTTGTTCACACTTATGTATGTTTCCAAAACGACAAATTTTCCCTCTTGCAATTGATCTCAGTTGCTTATATTTCTCTTCTGTCAAATAAGTTTTATAAAATTCGACCAGGTTTATTTCTTCAAATGTAGATTTCAAAGACAAATCTTTCTCAAGTTCAATAAGTTACATTTCAAGGGCTGCTGGGGCCTTTTCTATATCACATGTTAATGGGCTAGCAAATATAGCAAACATGCTGTTTCATTCCTGAAATCAGAAAACCTTGGGGTAAATTGCTATAATAATGATTTCATCTCATCAGCATAAGTAACATAATCAACATTTTCATGAGTTGACACTGTAGGAAGCTGGTAACTGTTTCCAACTCTCATCTGCATTTTCCACAAGCACATCTTTGTCTGAAAAGCTTTCAGATGGCTGATTAATTCGTAAATTAACTGTCCTTGTTTCTGGAGTTTGTAATTTAAGTCATTTAAATCAGCTGCGATGTCAACCAGAAATACTAAATCACAAATTCATTGGGGATTATTTATTTCGACCAATGGTTTCACTTTGATAGCCATAAAATCTGCTATTTCTTGTCGAAGATCATAAAAGCGTTTTAGCATTTTTCCCATACTCAGCCATCTCACTTCCCAATTGTAAGCTAATCTTCATGTGCAGAGCGCAGGTTGTCCAAATACCGTTTGAATTGGCTGTGATTTAGTGCGTGGGACTTAAAGCTCGTGGTAACCACGTCAATGACAGGTGTCATTTTAATTGATTTCGCACACAAATTTTGTTGGTGAATAATGCAGTGAAGACTTGTTAAACTTTCTCTCTCAATATTTAGTTCAGAAGATTTTTCATTTAATATGCCAATAAAACCTTTTCGTGAAATGACCATCGCAGATGCTCAATCAGAACTTGACTCCACTACAGCTTGAAGGTTTCGATGATTTTTCAACTTCGTGAAAAACATCTTAAACAGTAGTGGTTCCTTTTAATGGCAGCAATGCTAATAAGTCTTCCATTATTTTGCAGTCGACATCTACGCCACGAACCAAACTGGCTATCTGAGCAGTGTCTGACAAATCAGTACTCTAGTCCAAAGCGATGGAAAATGCTTCGAATGTGGCAGCACGATCACACAAACTTTTTTTTAATGTCACTAGCCGTCATCTCAGTTCGCCGAGACAGTTCGACGCGACAAAATTGTTTGTTAAAACAATTCCTTTTTATCAGGACATAGTACGTCTGCAATGTCCAAGGGGCACTCCTTCACGAATTCGCCTTCAGAAAAAGGCTTTAATGACTTGGCAATGTTTCTGATTACTATAAAACAAGTTTTAACGAAATTCGCGCACTATGTCCTCCGTTTGGCAAACATTTGCTGTTGTTTGTCCAAACTAGAAATTAATAACATAATGTTGTCTTTCCGCAGTTGCCCTGGAAGCTGTTTCTGAGCAGTGTGTTTCGAAGAAAACTACCTTTTCATGTTATATTGTATCACAACAGGTAATGATTCATTACACAACAAGCAAAAATGTCTATTGTTTACATCGTGAAGAAGTAATAATTAGTCCATTTCTCCTGGAACTGACGAGATTCAGCATCTACTTTCCTCTTCTTAACGCCAGACATTCTGTGAATAAACTTTCGCGAGCAGTCGGTAATTTTAGTGGCATTCTCACCCACTACAAGCGTTTACACTCTATCAATGTATGGGACGGACGTAGGCCGCAAATAACGTAAGTAACGTGCGCATTTGGCTGCTGTACTGCAGCAGCGGTGGGAGGCAGCTCTGTACTGCGCTGCACATGCACGGTGCTAATGAGGTATAGGCCGCTTGCAACAGATGGTCAACATTCTCTCTACATATACAGGGTGTTTCAAAAATGACCGGTATATTTGAAACGGCAATAAAAACTAAACGAGCAGCGATAGAAATACACCGTTTGTTGCAATATGCTTGGGACAACAGTACACTTTCAGGCAGACAAACTTTCGAAATTACAGTAGTTACAATTTTCAACAACAGATGGCGCTGCGGTCTGGGAAACTCTATAGTACGATATTTTCCACATATCCACCATGCGTAGCAATAATATGGCGTAGTCTCTGAATGAAATTACCCGAAACCTTTGACAACGTGTCTGGCGGAATGGCTTCACATGCAGATGAGATGTACTGCTTCAGCTGTTCAATTGTTTCTGGATTCTGGCGGTACACCTGGTCTTTCACGTGTCCCCACAGAAAGACGTCACAGGGGTTCATGTCTGGCGAATAGGGAGGCCAATCCACGCCGCCTCCTGTATGTTTCGGATAGCCCAAAGCAATCACACGATCATCGAAATATTCGTTCAGGAAATTAAAGACGTCGGCCTTGCGATGTGGCCGGGCACCATCTTGCATAAACCACGAGGTGTTCGCAGTGTCGTCTAAGGCAGTTTGTACCGCCACAAATTCACGAAGAATGTCCAGATAGCGTGATGTAGTAATCGTTTCGGATCTGAAAAATGGGCCAATGATTCCTTTGGAAGAAATGGTGGCCCAGACCAGTACTTTTTGAGGATGCAGGGACGATGGGACTGCAACATGGGGCTTTTCGGTTCCCCATATGCGCCAGTTCTGTTTATTGACTAAGCCGTCCAGGTAAAAATAAGCTTCGTCAGTAAACCAAATGCTGTCCACATGCATATCGCCGTCATCAATCCTGTGCACTATATCGATAGCGAATGTCTCTCGTGCAGCAATGGTAGCGGCGCTGAGGGGTTGCCGCGTTTGAATTTTGTATGGATAGAGGTGTAAACTCTGGTGCATGAGACGATACGTGGACGTTGGCGTCATTTGGACCGCAGCTGCAACACGGCGAACGGAAACCCGAGGCCGCTGTTGAATCACCTGCTGCACTAGCTGCGCGTTGCCCTCTGTGGTTGCCGTATGCGGTCGCCCTACCTTTCCAGCACGTTCATCCGTCACGTTCCCAGTCCGTTGAAATTTTTCAAACAGATCCTTTATTGTATCGCTTTTCGGTCCTTTGGTTACATTAAACCTCCGTTGAAAACTTCGTCGTGTTGCAACAACACTGTGTTCTAGGCGGTGGAATTCCAACACCAGAAAAATCCTCTGTTCTAAGGAATAAACCATGTTGTCTACAGCACACGTGCACGTTGTGAACAGCACACCCCTACAGCAGAAAGACGACGTACAGAATGGCGCACCCACAGACTGCGTTGTCTTCTATATCTTTCACATCACTTGCAGCGCCATCTGTTGTTGAAAATTGTAACTACTGTAATTTCGAAAGTTTGTCCGCCTGAAAATGTACTGTTGTCCCAAGCATATTGCAACAAACGGTGTATTTCTATCGCTGCTCGTTTAGTTTTTATTGCCGTTTCAAATATACCGGTCATTTTTGAAACACCCTGTATATACACTGAAGAGCCAAAGAAACTGGTACACCTGACTAATATCGTGTAGGGCCCGCGCGAGCACGCAGAAGTGCCGCAAAACGACGTGGCATGAACTCGACTAATGTCTTAAGTAGTGCTGGAGGAAACTGACACCTTGAATCCTGCAGGGCTGTCAACAAATCCGTAAGAGTACAAGGGGGATGGAGGTCTCTTCTGAACAGCACGTTGCAAGATATCCCCGATATGCTCAATAATGTTCATGTCTGTGGAGTCTGGTGGCCAGCGGAAGTGTTTAAACAAAGAAGAGTGTTCCGGGAGCCCCGCTGTACCAATTTTACAGTTTGGGGTAACGCACTGTCGTGTTGGAATTGCCCAAGTCGGTCGGAACGCACAATGGACATGAATGGATGAAGGGGATCAGACAGGATGCTAAAGTACGTGTCACTTGTAATAGTCGTATCTAGACGAATCACGGGTGCCGTATCACTCCAACTGCACACGCCCCACACCATTACAGAGCCTCCACCAGCTTGTACAGTCCCCTGCTGGCATGCAGAGTCCTTGGATTCATGAGGTTGTCAGCATACTCGTACACTTCCACCCGCTTGATGCAATTTGGAACGAGACTCGTCTGAACAGGCAAAATGTTTCCTGTCATCAACAGTCCAATGTCGGGCCCAGGCGAGGCGTAAAGAAAGCTTTGAGTCGTGCAGTCAGCGACGGTACATGAGTGGGCCTTCGGGTCCGAAAGCCCATATCGCTGATGTTTCGTTGAATGGTTAGCACGCTGACACTTGTTGATGGCCCAGCATTTGAAATCTGCAGCAATTTGCGGAAGAGTTGCACTTCTGTGACGTTGAACGATTGTCTTCAGTCAACGTTGGTCCCGTTCTTGCAATATCTTCTTTCGGCCGCATCGATGTCGAAGATTTGATGTTCTACCGTATTCCTGATATTCGCGGTAACTCCTGAAATGGTCGTACGGGAAAAATCCCCACTTTATCGCTACCTCGGAGATGCTGTGTGCCACCGCTCGTGCGCCGACTGTAACACCACGGTCAAACTCAGTTAAACATTGATAACCTGCCATTGTAGCAGCAGTAACCGATCTCACAACTGCGCCAGACACTTGTCTTATACAGGCATTGCCGATCGCAGCGCCGAATTCTGCCTGTTTACGTATCTCTGTATATTAAATACGCATGCCTATACTAGTTTCTTTGGCGCTTGAGTGTATACTTACTGCATATAGATCAAGAGGCTGAGAACCAACTCCTGGCGATACAACGCGAAACAGTAAAAGATGGTGAACTTCGAAGATTAAACACTTGTCCTGATACACTTTTACTATCCGCTTCTGCTGGGAGTACAGGAAAAACGTTAGATCCATTATATTTTCGCTGTTTCGCTGACTGCACATGTGATTTCCCGTTATTTACATTTTGGAATTTAGCATGCTTTCCCATCTATCGTAAATGAATAATTAATGAGGTAAGAGTCATGTAAGTTATCCTGGCGTACTGGTAACCTTAGCGAGAAGGAAGACTGCTGCATTAAGCAATATTAACCCTGCTGTTCTGTTCACTTTTACTTGACATATATACTGTTCGGGTCAATATGACCCGACATATCAAAATGCTTTAGAAACATAAATTTTGGTACAGTTTTAGCTATCGACATTGTTGTTCTATTCCAGTACCTTGTTAGTAATAATAATAATAATAATAATAATAATAATAATGGTAATAATAATAATAATAACAATGCATACAACTTTATTGAGGGATATTTTTCATTTAAATATGCACATAAATTTGAAACAACAGACAGTTTCCATTACAGGCATTCAACTTAGAAAGCACTACAGTTTTTCCATACTTCTATTCTTATTGTTGACAGTTTAGACGTAAGTATTGACATTTTCTAACAACAGACAGTTGTCATTACAGATATTCATCTTAGAGCACACTACAGTACAGAACACACTACAGTTTTTTTATTACATTCCAACATAGAAAGCACTACAACTTTAGAATCCTCTCTTCTTACTGATTGTAGTTTAGGCACAAGTATTCACATAAATTTGAAACAACAGAATTTTCAATACAATCATCTTATAAAATACTACAGTTCTTTTCTTACTGCTTGCACTGTGGACACAAGTAGGTTACATGTTTCTTGCAAATATGTTTACTACATTTTCCACACACCATGTTTGTTTTATTGTCATTACTTGATGGACAGAACTTACAGCGTGCACGTTTTGTAGATTTTCTTGTTGTTACCGATTCTGACACACCACCCACATCATTCGGGTTTTGGATGCTTGTGACCATTCTCAAAGAATCTTCTGTTCTTGGGAAATGCGTTCTTGATGCAATATGTTCTTTTATCAGTGACTTTCCAAGTTCCTCCAAGAATATTCTCCTTCTAGTCAATTTGCTTGCATTCCAATTAGGGTCAACCGAAATCCACAAAACGTATGCATTATAAGCAGAAACATCAAGAATATTGTAGAAAACTATCATTGGCCACCTATTACTTTTTCGTTTGCATGTATATGTACCTAATAACTGATCAAGCGTGTCTACAGCACCTTTGGTTGAATTATAGTCCAAAATCATTTTTGGCTTCTTATCAGCCCTGTCACTGATTTCCGCATCATGGTGGAGAGTGCTCATAAGTACAACATTCTTGTGTCTCTTAGGAATATAATTAACCACAGTAGTGTCATTTGTGAAGTAAAATGAAGAGCTGTGTACCTCCTTGTTGGTCATTTTGTGTGGAAGCTCCGGCTTATTTTTCCGTATAGTTCCCAACATAGTCAATTTCCTTTTCAGAAGCAGCTGCCCCAAATTGTACGACGTAAAAAAGTTGTCACACGTGATATTCTGACCACGTAACTCAGAAGTGAGATCAGATACCACCCTCATTCCCTGATTTCTTTCTGGTGCCGCTCCACTCACCTTTCCTGTATAAATTTGGGCTTTCAGTACGTATGAAGTTTTGCTGTCACACATGGTCCATATTTTGATCCCATATTTTGCCGGTTTACTTGGGATATACTGCTTGAATGGACAGCGACCTCTAAATGCTACTAACTGCTCGTCAACAGTAACATTTTCTCCTGGATTATACAGTTTAGGAAGGACCTCTACCCACTTCTCCCAAATACTACGAATTGCGGCAAGTTTGTCAGTACGTCGTCTTTCCTCTCTAGTAGATTTCTTGTCAAATCGCAGGACACGTGATATCTTACAGAATGTTTCATGAGACATGGTTGCTCGAAATATGTTTCGCCCAGTATCTTTATCCCACAAACTTTTTGTAGACTCCCCATGAGATCGATATACACCCGCTAGGAGTAAGAGTCCTAAGTATGCATGGAAAACAGAACCATCAATATCTGTCCACTGTTCACCATAAACTCGCTGCCCTTCAATATTTGTCATCTCTATTATTTCATTTTGAAGCGCTGTGTGAAATACTGCTTCAAATGAACATTTTACATCAGATATTCTGCTGACTGCATACCTGGTAACTCCTGGGGTACTCTTGATGATGTTCGAAGCTGGTAGGCGACCATGTTGTGCTGGTGGATGCAACTGCCATTCTATATTCCCATTTTTAGAAAGAAAAGTCTCTACACTATTTTGTATGGGCTGTGGACTGTCGTAACTGTCATCGGAACACTCGCTTTCAGATGCATTGCTGATGTGATCTTCAAACTCAGAAAGTGATCCTTCATCTGGTGAGGCATTTACTATTTCTTCCAACTCACGATCATTCAATGGTCTCATCGCCATGGTGTCACAAGTCAAACTGGGCAGAAACAAAGCATTCCAATTATTGAGAACTGCCAATTATTATTTCCTGGGGAAAGCAACAAACAAGCCCATTGTTGTGAACGCATGGAGCTTTAGGTGATTGTTGAGAGTAAGTTGGAATGATGCAGTCACTATTCCCACACAACACAACAAAAATAATTTTCGCCATTTCCAGATTTTAGAAATAAATACGAGTTACACTAAACATATTTGTGTCGGGTCATTATGACCCGAACATTACATATGCAACTATTACAGTTGAAGCCCAAACTTCTTAAACTTTTTTAAAACCTTTTAAAACACATGCTGCTCATCCATTTTCAGACAAAGTCACAAAGTTTCATAAATATATATTGGTATTTACATAATGTAAAATAACGTTCATATTCGTTTCGGGTCATATAGACCCGAACAGAACAGCAGGGTTAAAGACGAATAAAGTTCGTGTAGCTTCCAATCTGGCATAACGCTTTCGTTTCAACACCCATGGTATATAATAGTTCGGACCGTAAAATTGTGTCCATGAAAACATTTAAACTGTATCTTACCAGTGAGAAACTGAATAGCTGTAAAACACTAACTGTCAACCAATGTTGAAAACAACAGTTTAGGCGCATAACTGTTCGACAACTAACATAGTCGTCTTCGTCAGATACTCCGAGTGATGACCTTACACGTGCTTGCTGTCTTAATTACAAACCTTCAAACTACTTTGCAAAAAAATGGGAACGTCAATCTGACTAGACACGGGAAAAACTCCATCATTTACGTCAGATAAACTTCAAAAATTCTAACATGAATAGGCGATTACCTTCGCCCATAGTGGGTTTGTACAGAGTTAGATAAGAGTGGAATGCAATTTGTAACAATTGTATGTTATAACGACAGGAATGTGTGCAACTGGTGTTAAACGTAGGAATGAAGTATTTGGATATGTGGGTGTTCGTATTCCGTCAACTACTGCTGAGTGAGTCTTCTCACAAGGAGAGGTCCCCAGCGGTGGGATCGACCTTTTGAAACAATCTATACTGTGATGTAAGCTGAGGTCTAAGAAATCACATCTGCAGCCAATCACCCTAATGGGCTCTGGTTTGCAAGTAATCGACGAAAAAATTTCGGGATTTATTGTTATGCTCTATAGCTCTAAAAATGGTAATAATTCGCAAGCTTCTACCGCAGTGTAGTGGTTAGGGTACACACATAAAAAAAGGTTTGCATCACCTCAGTTCCCAGAACCCCTTAATCTAGACGTTGAGTGTGGAGACTGTATCACAGACACAGTCCCTTTGACTGTTCAGAGATGTCACGAAACCTGCCCAAAGATGCAAACAACCATGCATGAGCGGCGCTTGTTAAGACGGAGGGGGCCGACAGCCGATCACTTACAGTCATTCCACCAAGAAGGAGGTACACAGTTCGTGTTGTCTGTACTTCAACCATGCCTAGATGGTCAATACCGAGGTTCAGTCGCGTTCGCATTGTTACTTTTTGCCAGGAACGGCTCTCGACAAGGAAAGCGTCCAGGTGTTTCGGAGTGAACCAAAGCGATGTTGTTCGGACATGGAGGAGATACTGAGAGACAGGAACTGTCGATGACATGCCTCGCTCAGGCCGCCCAAGGACCACTACTGCAGTGGATGACCGCTGCCTACGGATTATGGCTCGGAAGAACCCTAACAACAACGCCACCACGTTGAATAATACTTTTCGTGCAGCCACAGGACGTCATGTTACGACTCAAACTGTGCGCAACAGACTGCTTGATGCGCAACTTCACTCCCTATATCCATCGCGAGGTCCGTCTTTGCAACCACCACACTATGCAGAGCTGTACAGATGGGCCCAACAAAATGCCGAATGGACTGCTCAGGATAGGCATCACGTTCTCTTCACTGATGAGTGTCGCATATGTCTTCAACCAGACAATCGTCGGAGACGTGTTTGGAGGCACCCCGGTCAGGCTGAATGCCTTAGACACACTGTCCAGCCAGTGCAGCAAGATGGAAGTTCCCTGTTGTTTTCGGGTGGCATTATTTGTGCGGCAGACGTCGCCGCTGGTGGTCATGGAAGGCGCAGTAACTGCTGAACGATACGTCAATGCCATCCTCCGACAGACAGTGCAACCATATCGGCAGCATATTGGCAAGGCATTCGTCTTCATGGACGACAATTCGCGCCCCCATCGTGCACATCTTGTAAATGACTTCCTTCAAGGTTAACAACGTCGCTCGACTAGAGTGGCCGGCATGTTCTCCAGACATGAACCCTACCGAACATGCCTGATATAGATTGAAAATGTCTCTGAGCACTATGGGACTTAACATCTGAGGTCATCAGTCCCCTAGAACTTAGAACTACTTAAACCTAACTAACCTAAGGACATCAGACACATCCATGCCCGAGGCAGGATTCGAACCTGCGACCGTAGCGGTCTCGCAGTTCCAGACTGAAGCGCCTAGAACCGCTCGGACGGTATAGATTGAAAAGGGCTGTTTATGGACGACGTGATCCACCAACCACTCTAAGGTATCTACGCCGAATCGCTGTTGAGGAGTGGGACAATCTGGACCAACAGTGCCTTGATGAGCATGTGGATCGTATGCCATGACGAACACAGGTATGCATCAATGCAAGAGGACGTGCTACTGGGTATTAGAGGTACCGGCGTGTACAGTAATCTGGACCACACCTCTGAAGGTCTCGCTGTATGGTAGTTTTCATGATGAATAAAAAGGGCCTATCAGTCCTTTTCCACTTGGAATACTTGTTCACGTCATTTTGATTATTGTTATGTATTAACTTCTATTTAATCGCTTCAATTTTGTCATCTCACATTTTTGCCCATATTAGTGCATTTATCATTTCTCATCTTGCACGAATTTCGTTTTACTGATAATCCATTAAACCATCATTCTCGTTATTTTGTCCATAGTGCAATAAGAATTCACGTTTTAAATGTTTGCTTGACGACTGCCAGCCAAATAGATGTACATCTTGTAACGAAAAATATATTCCTGACAACACTGCACATTCAAGATATATAGATTATTTCATCTTTTGTCTTTTAAGCGACAGATCGGCATTTTTAAAAGCTGAAACATTATAACAGATAAATAAAAATGAAGTTAAAACGTTGATTAAAACGATGGGACGAAGGAATACAAAAGAAAGAAATTGCACGTAAACGAGTTAATTGAATAAAAATAGTTATCAAAGTCATTTCGATAAAAATTTAAAAATAGATAAGAAATGCCATGTATCTGACGAGATTCGAACCAACAGCCTTTTGCATGTGTGGTTAGTATCTTCACCATTATACTACGCTATCAATCTGTAGATTGTTACTATTTTTAAACCTATTGAGCATCACACGAAATTCCGATTTTTTTGTCGATTACTCGCAATCGAGGGCCTATCAGGTTTAATTGTTGTAGGATGTGTTTCCTTGGACCTTAATCTGCATCACCGTACAGATTGTGTCAAGTAGTCGATCATATTGCGACGACCTCTCTTGTCAGAGTAAACAATTAATACATGTGTGTCATAAGAGCATACACAATGGCGTAGGAGATCATGTACAAATAATACGCACCGCTACAAATTACAAATCATTAAACTGAAATACCACATTAAACAATGACGAATATAGTGTCAGGCCTATTGCGCATGCTTGCATTTGATCGCTAAAGTTGACAGCGAAAAGAATCAATAAATTCGCTGCTCGAATTCCGGCGACCTCTACGGATGCGGTTCTATGGAGACGAGAAGCCAAGGAGACGTGAGCGCAGTGTATTGCGACTGAGCATACGATCTCCACTGGCACAAAGACGAAAGTTGATCCGGGAATGGCATAAGGTCCGATTCTTCTCGTCTGCTTCGACCAGTGACGTCATATTTCGAGTGAAGACGATCGTTTACCTTAGTTACTAAGACAATCACACGTAACATTTAGTAACAGGCCGATTACATTCTTCAAGATGGCGACCACAATATAGACCATTATGCTCATGAATAAACGTAAAAAACACGCGAAGTATTTCAGTCAGCAAATTAAATTAAATTAACCAAACAACCGCGGAAGTGAGGGACGGGGACAAACTTTAAAAAAAAAAAATTAATTAAGCTAAAATCATTCAACAGTAAACAAAAAAAATCAAAAATAGGACATGCGAATTCATCTGGAATAAATCAAACGAAAATATACAGAAAATACAAAATGGGAATCGAATAATTCCCTTGACTTAAATAGCTCAAACGGAGAAGACAGCGATACCAGACATCCCGCCGGCCGAAGTGGCCGTGCGGTTAAAGGCGCTGCAGTCTGGAACCGCAAGACCGCTACGGTCGCAGGTTCGAATCCTGCCTCGGGCATGGATGTTTGTGATGTCCTTAGGTTAGGTTTAACTAGTTCTAAGTTCTAGGGGACTAATAACCTCAGCAGTTGAGTCCCATAGTGTTCAGAGCCATTTGAACCAGACATCCCCTCACCAAAACAACAAAATAATAGAGAAATGAGATAAACAAATCTGTCTAGAATAAGCGGAACATAGAAATAATAAAATTGCACAATTGGAATCGAATCTTTTCCTTGACCTTTAGAGTTCAAACGAAGGCACTGATACCAGATACTCTTCCACAAAGCAAGGACATAATCAAACAACACACAAAAATTCTTCCAAAACGAAGCAAACGAAAATATTAAAAAAACACACACACACACACAATGCAATGGAAATCGCAATGTATGCTCATCCTATACAGCTCAAACGAAAACAACTATAACAGATACCTTAAAAAAAAAAAAAAAAAAAAAAACCCACGTAAACGAAAAACTGCACAAAAAATTCGTCTAAAATAAACTAGAAAAAATCACACAATAGGAATCTAATTCCTCGCTTGGCCTAGATGGCTTATCCGCACACGCACACACACACACACACACACACACACACACACACACATTCCTCCAGAATAAAGCGAAAGAAAATACAGACCAAAAATATTATAATCTCAATAAAAGCGGAAATGAAAAAGTTTGAAAACAAACAATAAATACCAAAGACTCAATCCCGTTGAACCACAAACGATATCACAAAAACACACGTCCACGACAAGAGTGACTCACAGCTACCAACAACCCGACACCTAAAAGAACAATCGATTTCAATCAAATACGAACGCCTCAATGACATCTCATTTGAGACAAAAAAGCAAATTATCTGATAGAAACCTAAATTATCAAGAACATTGCTACTCATTTCACTCGCGATCATTTGTGCAATGCGACCATTTGAGCATTGCACTTACGTTCCTGGCTAGCATCGCCATTCAAAAAAACTTAACTTCCCACATTACAAAAGCAGCCAAATAATTGTAAGAAATAACATTACATTTACAATTACTAATCGTTTCCCTCGTAGCAGTTTAACTTGTGCTCGAAAGTTCCTGGCTAACCTTATCTTCAGAAATCGTGCCAAATATAGAAAGAAACAGCTAAATATTTGTGAAAAAGTAAAATAAAATCTGTCGACGATTGACGCTATGTTCTTGAGTTTTCACCAAAACCACACCCATGTACATCACCACGCATTTGGAATAAAGAGCATAGTTTACAAACATCATACATTACACTAGAAACTAAGACAAGCGCAGACAACATTTCATAACAGGCCGTTCACATTCTCAGCAACGTAAGCCAATGACGTCATACACGTCGTCACGGCTCAAAGCGGACGGGTGGAATCGGACCATGTTTTCACCCGCTGGTGCACCTGATTTAGTCAAACGTAAGCAGAAACAATTGCAAATCGCATTTAACCTATGGTTTAAAGCCAACTAGTTAGAAAATCTAATAAAAACATTATTTCTTATCATTATTGTATGGAAAACGCGTATTTCAAGATACCATGGTGACACGTTAGACTTGTCGAACAATGAATGTAAGGGCGAATACAGGGATTACTTGGCGCGGAAGCTTCGTAGGAGAATGTACCAGTTGGGTAGTACTTCGATTTTCTGGTAAGTATAAGATTTATAAAAATCATTCTACTCCAACACAAACTGCCTCAGACAAACCTTGATAAACAGTATGGATGACTGATTTGCGAAATAAAATTGTCCTGAATACAATTGCAATGTTAAAAATCTGCATATTCATTAAATATGCGTGCCGGTGACAATTTATGGTATGCGTCCGCAGAAATGTGAGTTCGATTCGACGCCCATATTTTGGGTTCTACGTATTGTGGCGGAGCTCAGTTGTCTGTTGATGACTTACCTTCTGACTGCTATTGTTTGTTAGTTGTTACTGCGGCACTTCAACTTTTTCCTATGATTTTGCTGTCACGACGGACACAGTCAGGTTGTTCGCCAGTCGCCTCGTCTCAGACTGTTGCTAAGCAGTGGCATGGCCCGTACAGGGTCCCTTGTATTGTTGAAAAAGACGTCACGTTGTGTTGTTTACTCTTAGAGAGAATATGGAGCAAATAAAAACCGCATAACTAAGGAAACCATCCAGCGATAATAGCAGGGTGGTAACTAGGCTGAAGCGATCGGGGCAATGCCCCCGAGAATAAGGTGCCCCTTAATTTAGAAAAAAATAATAAAAATAAAAAATAAGAAAGAATGCGGAAAAATTACAAGAGGAAGGAAAAGTGGACTATTTAGAACAATCAATCACTCAAGAGAAGTCTTACGTGTGCTAAAACAACGAAAGACTGTTTCATCAATGCAAATCATTTACCTCCTTTACTACGTAACGAACATCAGTTGGTTGAACGTATAGGGTGTTCCAGGAGGAATGGTCAATATTCAGTGATACCACAGCAACGAACATTCGAAGAAACAAAAGGCTAGTAAACATGGGCTCTAAAATACATACCTTAAGAACTACTAACATTTGTTTCATAGAGAAGACGTGTTTCACAGTAGCGAAGGTGAGCAAGTGCTCATAGCTCTTCCGGCAAGAATTTTGGAGCCCATGTTTACTAGACACTTACGCTCCTAATGATCGTTCTGTTACGTTCATAAATATTGACCACTCCTGCTCGGACCCTCTGTATGCAAGGAAATGGACTAGACGTGAGCATACGTTTCGAACAGTGGTATAAAGGAGCAATGATATGAAAGGAAAAATCAAGTCACAGTTTAAATTTTGACCTTTAAAGTGTTGTAGAGGTTCAGAAGTTAGCCAAGAAAGAGCCCACTATGGCAGAATTAAAATACTTGTTCCGGGAGTTCTTCCAAGATAACATTAAAGACACCAAATTCAAGGCGTTGAACGAGCAGGTAAGAAACACACCTTACACTGAAAGAGAGATTCATTGACGTTCTTAATGCTCCGACAAACATTATTCGTAAGAGTAAGAAATCTAAAGAACGAAATGCAGCAAAAGGCCTAGAAACATAATCAGGCCCGTTCCCGAGTCAGTATAAACCAGTAGAAATAATTAATACATCAGCTAAGGTTCTGTAGTCTGAGAGTATGGACGTTGAAGTTGCGTGGTACGTCTTAAGAACAATGCTGTCAGAAACAAAGATGGAAGATTAGGTTTTGACGCCCCGTCGATTACGAGGTCATTAGAGGCGGAGTGCAAACTACGACAGGGGAAGGATGTTTAAGGAAGTGGACTATCCGTTTCAAAACAATCATTCTGACATCTGCCTCAACCGATTTTGGGGAAAATTACTAAAAATGTCATAATGGATGGGCGGACGAAGATCTGAATCGATGACCTTCCGAGTGCGAGTCCAATGCCTTACCACTGTACCATAGTGCTCGAACGCTTTCAAAAATAGTAAACACCAAGAAATCATGCGACAAACTACTTGCCGAAACTTTCAACATCTGTGAAAGACCGGAAATTGAGTGCAAAACTGCCTAACAGACGAATTAAAGCAGTACTGTGACACTTCAATGAACTTTGTGAGGACGAGAGGCAGACACAGCCCGTAACTTGGCTGCAAGTAAATCTTTTTTTATTCTCTGATTGACAATATTTGTTCCAAACAAAATACCTGGTTTTAAAGAATGCAATATGTTTCAGAGCGCATGTGGCATACCTATCGCTTGCGAGGAAGACCTTAGGAATGAATCACCAAAGTTTTTCAACGACATTTTCTCATGACATTTCTCCTCTGTTTTGAGCACAGTTACTATCGGTAAGACCTTTATGAGAAATTGTCCTAATGCCTCTAACGGAACCCACGGCCGTAGCAAAAGGCTACCGTTGCTTTTCCAATCTAAAAATATTTAAAAACTATTTGAACTCGAAGCAATCCGCTGTATATCTCTCAAGAACGTACTTGCTAAACTGCAAGACTCATCTTTCAGCGCAGAAGCCACGACTGTTCTTCCTGGCTTGTAACTTGTCTATGTCCGGCCTGGTGGTCTTATGGTAAAGCGAGAGGTCGCGGCATCGAACTGCGATCGGACCACGGAAATTTTCCGTCTGCCTTTAATCTAGCCTTCGTCTCTCAATGATGTAGGTATTTCATGTTAAACTGTAGTTCGCTTTCCTTGATTGCATAACTGGGGCACATTAGGCACACGTAAGCCGCCGCAGTGGAGTACGATTGAAAGACTTGCGCTCGGTCATTGAGCCACACGAAATTATTATTACGTGTCTATCTCGTAGCGAGCGTGCAGATAAAATTATGGCAATAACAGCTGGCAGAGACGCACAGAAACGACAAGTCTTCCCATGCTCCCTCCGCGAGTGGAAGAGGAACAGGCTTCAACATTTAATTCAGTAAAAAGTGTCTGACACACAGTTTACACAGGTTCGGAGTGTATAGATGGATAATGTAAAAAAACAAAAGAACACTAAATACTGATCTTTCTAAAACAATGGACTATTTCCACACAGCCAAGCGGGATTAGCCGAGCGGTCTCAGGCGCTGCAGTCATGAACTGTTCGGCTGGTCCCGGCGAAGGTTCGAGTCCTCCCTCGGGCATGGGTGTGTGTGTTTGTCCTTAGGATAATTTAGGTCAAGCCGTGTGTAAGCTTAGGGACTGATGACCTTTGCAGTTAAGTCCTATAAGATTTCACACACATTTGAACATTTTTTTTTATTTCCACATACAAGAACGGGGAAAAATTCATTTGAACAAGAAAAGACCTTAGGTCGGTAAGCAAATAGCCTACATTTCCACAATGAAATTTTCACTTTGCAGCGGAGTGAGCGGTGATATGAAACTTCCTGGCAGATTAAAACTGTGTGCCCGTCCGAGACTCGAACTCGGGACCTTTGCCTTTCTTTCAGGAGTGCTAGTTCTGCAAGGTTCGCAGGAGAGCTTCTGTAAAGTTTGGAAGGTAGGAGAAGAGATACTGGCAGAAGTAAAGCTGTGAGGACCGGGCGTGAGTCGTGCTTCGGTAGCTCAGATGGTAGAGCACTTTCCCGCGAAAGGCAAAGGTCCCGAGTTCGAGTCTCGGTCGGGCACACAGTTTTAATCTGCCAGGAAGTTTCAGCCTGTATTTAATTAGTTCAAAAATGTTCAAATGGGTGTGAATTCCTAAGGGACCAAACTGCTGAGGTCATTGGTCCCTAGACTGACACACTACTTAAACTAACGTAAACTAACTTATGCTAAGAACAACACACACACCCTTGCCCGAGAGAGGGAGGGGCCGCGCAATCCGTGACATGGCATCTCAAGCCGCGCGACCAGTCCGCGCAGCTCTAATTAGTAGTTTATAGCCTTATTTACATGTTAAAAGTAATGTGTGACTTTGTAAGTGTCTATTCATTCTTGTTTTGTCTTGCAGTACATTATCAGGTATTATTGCATTTTTGTGGAATTATTTAGTTGTTCATGTTTTTATGCTGAACGAAACAAGATTGTCTTACTGGTTAAATAAAGGCTATCATAAGAATCAGTTTGATTTGTATGTAATTAAAATCTATCTTGGGTAGCGTGCGATATTTGTTATATGCAATTATGTAAGAACGAACCGCTGTTCTGTGTATCGAAAAATGTGCGAAATTTGTGTATTTCCCTTCACCAAAGCATTTAAAACATAGCAAACTTTAATTTTTTTTTATTATTTCACTTTTTGACCCAAGAGGGAGGAGAGTGGTCGGGGTAATTGTGAAATGTAATCGGATGTAATGTGGTGTGTGTTTGCGGGAGGTTACATCTACATCTACATTTATACTCCGCAAGCCACCCAACGGTGTGTGGCGGAGGGAACTTTACGTGCCACTGTCATTACCTCCCTTTCCTGTTCCAGTCGCGTATGGTTCGCGGGAAGAACGACTGCTGGAAAGCCTCCGCGCGCGCTCGAATCTCTCTAATTTTACATTCGTGATCTCCTCGGGAGGTATAAGTAGGGGGAAGCAACGTATTCGATACCTCATCCAGAAACGCACCCTCTCGAAACCTGGACAGCAAGCTACACCGCGATGCAGAGCGCCTCTCTTGCAGAGTCTGCCACTTGAGTTTGCTAAACATCTCCATAACGCTATCACGGTTACCAAATAACCCTGTGACGAAACGTGCCGCTCTTCTTTGGATCTTCTCTATCTCCTCTGTCAACCCGACCTGGCACGGATCCCACACTGATGAGCAATACTGAAGTATAGGTCGAACGAGTGTTTTGTAAGCCAACTCCTTTGTTGATGGACTACATTTTCTAAGGACTCTCTCAATGAATCTCAACCTGGCACCCGCCTTACCCACAATTAATTTTATATGATCATTCCACTTCAAATCGTTCCGCACGCATACTCCCAGATATTTTACAGAAGTAACTGCTACCAGTGTTTGTTCCGCGGAATGTGGATGGCCGCAGTAGACGATGTGCGGGCGATGTTTAGGTGTTGTGGAAGGTGGCGGTTTTTAGCACCATTAGCGGCAGTCCACCCACATCAAAATAGGAAGCTTTCACTCCCGAAGAACGACTGTGGTAAGATGGAACGACTACACCGAAAACGGGAATCGCTGGGAAGCTTGCCGTCGCAGAAGGGAAGTCGTCGTGGCCAGAAGCATGTGGTAACAAAAAGTGGAAATTCTGATCGCAACGGGTCTTGTGGGAATCTGTTTGACGGGTGCACAAAGTGGTACAAAGAAACTTAGTGCAAGCCGCGAGTTTGTACAGCCACCCTCCACGGGCTCGAGAACGCACAACCGATGAACGAATTAGAGCAAACCCTGGAAAAGAATGGCAAGCGAGGAGAATACTTTGCAGAGAGTTCATTATGATTTGAGCATAATCAATAAAACACAAGAGAACAAATGGCAGATTTACGAGGTATAAATGAAGTCTGCTATGTTCTTGCTCTGAATATCGAAATATTGCTGCTAATATTTATGGAATATTCCGTCGGTTTTTGTAGGAACATACACATATGAATAACCTGAATATAAAGTATTAATGTTGGACAATAGCATTTATTTAACAGTTCGTTATGAATCGGCTTTCGGCTTCTTAGACTATCGTCAAATAATACGGTAATATTAAGTTATTTGACGATGGTCTAAAAAGCCGAAAACCGGTTTATAACGAGCAATTAAATAAATACTATTGAGGAACATTGACACTTTGTGTCCAAGTTATTAATATTGCCGCCAAATCAACGAAAAAGAGCGAAAATTGAAACCAATATATCGAAACCGAAAAGGAAGTCCAAAATCACACCACACTATAATAAACACCACTTCGACTGTACAATTAATTAACGCTAAAAGCACCAGCCTTGCTAAACTCAAAAGCACCACTGATTTAAACACCACGAGTAAGTTAACTTGGAAAGAATTAGGGTGAATTCACCTTAAGACATATATTCTCTACTAGAAGCAATCTACGAGCCAGGAAATCCCATAATAATCAAAACAAATTCATACCGCTCTATTAAAGTCTGAAAGGGTAGTAATTTGATGTACAATACATAGCGGATTTATAAAGGAAAACATGTGAATATTTTTACAGTAAACAAATTAAATTAATTTTTTAACTGCCTCAGGCTATAAACATATTATCGTATCAAAATCAGTACCAAAGGGACAATCAATTACTAGAGAATAAAATTTTGGTAACTAACTGTGTGCTATATATTGCCACAAAAATTGATATGCAGTCAGCAAGTTCTAAGTCCATTTAACATATCTTGTCTAATTTAAACAAAAGTGACAACAGTAGCAAGCAGGTTACATAAACATGACTGCTGTCACAACACACGTGAGAAAAAACTGATCGTATCAGTGATGTAACGAAAAATAAAAGTTATGTTCATAATCTTCATCAAACGATACGTATTAGTAAGCCACCGATTCACATGCACTTCCATTGAAAATTAAGTTTTCATGTCCCCGGCTATGGGACGTGTGTTTGAATACACTTACACTGCAGTGGTTCGATTCTTGCCATTTTCCAACCACCAATGTATAACCAGCGCACAACCAGCCCACGAAGTACGGACAGATGAAAATTTAGTTTCTATGGGACCTAGGCCTACATACTACTTAATCTAACTTAAACTGACTTACGCTAAGGACAACACACACACCAGTGCCCGAGGGAGGATTGAAACCTCCGATGGGGGACGACGCGCAAACCGTGGCAAGGCGCCTAAGACCACGCGGCTACCCCACAAAGAACGGACACCTGAGCGTTGAGCCTTGTGTAGGTAGGGAAGGCAGCAGGGAGGATTCACATTTTCTTTCTGGGGTATCTTCGCTCGATCAAGAAACGAAGAATATTTACTCTTGCTCCGGGTTCGTCCGTCCTTCGGAACCGATTTTGGCCCCAATCTCTATCTCATACATCGCGTACGCTGTAGCCGCGAAAAAAAAGGTTGATCGCGTTTGTGTCCGAGACTGCGAGAGCTGTCGGTCTTTCAGCAGCGTCACCACAATGGAACTGTGCTCATTTGACACGTTGTTTGCTTTCGTGACTGCCCTCCATTATACACTACTGGCCATTAAAATTGCTACACCAAGAAGAAATGCTGATGATAAACGGGTATTCATTGGACAAATATATTATACTAGAACTGATATGTGATTACATTTTCACGCAATTTGGGTGCGTAGATCCTGAGAAATCAGTACCCAGAACAACCACCTCTGGCCGTAATAACGGCCTTGATACGCGTGGGCATTGAGTCAAACAGAGCTTATACAGGTACAGCTGCCCATGCAGCTTCAACACGATACCACAGTTCATCAAGAGTAGTGACTGGCGTATTGTGACGAGCCAGTTGCTCGGCCACCATTGACCCGACGTTTTCACTTGGTGAGAGATCTGGAGAATGTGCTGGCCAGGGCAGCAGTCGAACATTTTATGTATCCAGAAAGGTCCGTACAGGACCTGCAACATGCGATCGTGCATTATCCTGCTGAAATGTAGGGTTTCGCAGGGATCGAATGAAGGGTACAGCCACGGGTAGTAACACATCTGAAATGTAACGTCCACTGCTCCAAGTGCCGTCAATGCAAACAAGAGGTGACCGAGAAGTGTAACCAATGGCACCCCATACCATCACGCCGGGTGATACGCCAGTATGGCGATGACGAATACACGCTTCCACTGTGCATTAACCGCGATGTCACCAAACACGCATGCGTCCGTCATGACGCTGTAAACAGAACCTGGATTCATCCGAAAAAATGACGTTTTACCATTCGTGCACCCAGGTTCGTCGTTGAGTACACTATCGCAGGCGCTCCCGTCTGTGATGCAGCGTCAAGGGTAACCGCAGCCACGGTCTCCGAGCTGATAGTCCATGCTGCTGCAAACGTCGTCGAACTGTTCGTGCAGATGGTTGTTGTCTTGCAAACATCCCCATCTGTTGACTCAGGGATCGAGACGTGGCTGCACGATCCTGTCATCTCGACTGCTAGTGATACGAGGCCGTTGGGATCCAGCACGGCGTTCCGTATTACCCTCCTGAACCCACCGATTCCATATTCTGCTGTCATTTGATCTCGATCAACGCGAGCAGCAATGTCTCGATACGATAAACCGCAATCGCGATAGGCTACAATCCGACCTTTATCAAAGTCGGAAACGTGGTGGTACGCATTGCTCCTCCTTACACGAGGCATCACAACAACGTATCACCAGGAAACGCCGGTCAACTGCTGTTTGTGTATGAGATATCGGTTGGAAACTTTCCTCGTGTCAGCACGTTGTAGGTGTCGCCACCGGCGCCAACCTTGTGTGAATGCTCTTCTAAGCAAATCATTTGCATATCACAGCATCTTCTTCCTGTCGGCTAAATTTCGCATCTGTAGCACGTCATCTTCGTGGTGTAGTAATTTTAATAGCCAGTAGTGTAAAAAAAAAAGAGACCATTTTTTCCCCTCCCTGCGTTTCCTTTTCCTTCTTGTGTTTGCGTAATCTTTCCATCCATCTCCTGATTCGAGAGTATTTTTTTCTTCTGCAATTTTCAAATAAATTATCTTAGACGCGAGCATCAGGACCACGTCCAGTTCTAACATGGGTAACCCTTTCGGGCTTATCTGGCCATGTACGGAACGATCTTCAGATAATATAATCTGAAGGTCTACTAATAACATTGTAATATGTATTTTTAAACGGCTAGAACGGTGCACGGTGTCAGTTGCATTTTGTCTATCTAACGGTTTTCAGAGGCAACAAAAATTTTATTTTCAATAATTAATTTATTGACCGAATTTACAAATTTAAAATACTGTCGTAATCTATTCATCAAGAAGTACCATCTTCATTTAAAGGTTTAACACAGTAAGTCAAGTAATGAAGTTAGAAACTGTGTTTACGTCTTGAGGCAGCGTAGCTCGCGACATGAAAATTACCCCAATTGTGTACACAGTATTTGAAAATAAGAGCACGTAGCGATTTCGAACAAACTTTAAACATACTTCAAACTTCTTCAAAACTTTTTCGCTGACACTGTTCACAAAGTAACGCAAGGAAAAAAGTTTATATTTTATTACTTTTTCGTTGTTCAAGCAGCAAAACTTCAGCTTGAGGAACTACGCTTCAATTTATTACGTCTATACTATTACCTCTATTCACAACACATTTTGCAGTTAGTATTTCAATACCAATGAATGTACATGCAAAAAACATCAATGTACGACACACAGTTCATTGGCTATGACATTTTATACATGGGAGTTCGATTCAGTAGCGACTCGTGCAAAATTTTGCCAATCTGCTACATTACAAAACTATACAGATGGTGTATCACTATGTCGTCATGATATGCACGACTTAACATCGCTGCGATATTAGCTTTACGTAATCCACTGAGATAAAGTATGTCGTTTATATGTTTATAATTTCCGTGATGTTTTTTATAATAATGCATTAATATTCCCTAGATCTTTCACTCCCCACGTGTTCCATGCATCACTGTTCCCTAACTACAAACACTGAAAGCAAAAAACTGCGTTGCAAATATCACATCCGCAGAAACAAGGCTTTTCATACACTTTCATCCTAATTTTGCTCGTACATCCGTGTCTTTTTCTTTTTTTTCTTTTTTTTAACATCACCTGTAGCTTTTTTGACTTACAAGGGTAGTAATTGCAGACAACATTAATTATACATATAGTAGTTAAACTGCTTAAATATATTTAAATTTCTTAATTAAAAGCTTAAAAAGGTAAGGAATAAAATAAAATGAAAAGAAAGAAGAAAGGTGCCAGCAGTGAGAATCAAACCCGAGCCGACGAATTGCCAATCAGTGTACTTGACCACTGTCACAGAACTGAAAATCCCTGATGCACTACTCGTAAATCTTTAGAGAGCGTTTTACCTTTTCCTACCGCCTACCCATGCGAAATATTTTTGGATCTTGAAATCTGAGCCAAATCAGTGAGCCCCGTCCGACGCCCTCCCCTTGTCAGATTTAAATTTGGAGTAGGTCTGCCTAACCGTTTAACTCTCACTCTCTCCTCCGAAGATCTACTGGAAAAGGACCTCTTAAGCACATCACCGTCAGAATTTGCCATGTTGCTTGCACAATACCTTACACGTAGTTTCAAAAAAAATACTGACCTAGTGCTGTGAGCAATGCAGCAGCCTTAGTGCCGGCTGGGTTGGCGGCGTATCAAAGCATAAGAAGTAACGAAGAATAAAAAAAAAAAAACAAAAACAGCTGTGTCCCTTCTCTGAATTGATAATAGCGCAGCTGACCTTTATTTCGGCACTCGACATCCGTTTCTTCTTATCGTGGAGAGAGTGCTACGAAATATGTTTCGTCTGTTTCATTTGCATTCAAGCACGCATTCGAAGAAAAGTAGCGTATTTTTAGTCCGATTTCCTATTCACATTCGAAGAGAAATGGCATGTTTTAGTGTGATATTTACAACAGGCTGTAGCACTTTAGCACATGATCACCGCCTACTAGTGGTTCGATCCCTTAAGTAATGTTGGGGAGTTGGGGAGGGGGTGGGGGTGGGGGAAGGGGAATGGGAGTTATTGGTTCCTTCAAAAATGGCAAAGGACTTGGAAGATCAGTTGAACAGAGTGGATAGTGTCTTGAAAAAGGAAGTTACAACATGAACATCAACAAAAGTAAAGCAATGGTATTGAAATGTAGTGCATCGATCTAGGGACCCCACAAAGATAGTAAATGAACAGGTAGGAACAACACGAAAGGGGTTCCATAAAATTTCCGATGAAGTAATGAGTACGTAACTGTTGGCCTGTTTCAGTATGAATTCTTTTTAAATGATACACACTTTTTTCTGTGGTTCTAAATGGATATTTCGTACGTAGTCGTAGGCTATCTCTGTATACATATAAGCTCTCTACATAAACTATCGCAAAACAATTGTTGGTACGTGTTTTCTACGAAGCTTTTAGTTAACTATATAGGCGTCAAGGGGTTCCCATGTGGCTCAGTTACGGTGGATTTATATGGCGCGAGTTGGGTAAACACGTTTGGGTTTTATTAAACAGATGTCCACCAACACATCCCACTGTCCTCCCTCTCCGCTCATTATCCAGCCTCAGCTTCCCTCACCTGGATGGTCCTTGGCTGACGTACGATTGTATTCTCATTTTATGTCATTGCTATTGCGTGCTGCAACTCCTTTCATTTTAATGCTGTTATTTTACACTAATTACATGGAAATACCATTTTCATGTAATTATTTAACCCAAAAGTCTTTACGCCGCGAGGATACTTCTTGAACATAAAATTATGGGCATATTTCTGGAATTCTGCCTACATATGTTACTATGTTTCGGTTTTACTTGATTTCTGTCATTTGTCAAACTTCGCTCGATATTTGTGAGGTTACGTTACTTGGACAACTATGTACATAATAAAAAAAAATCATGTGTCTGATGTATACAAGCGGTTAACGTGTGTTTTAATATATCTATTTTAAACATATTAAGTGTTTTCTAATAATGAGTTGGTCTCTTCGACCATTATCTGCCGCTCCCCCTACTGGCTTCCCTCCTCTATAACACGAAATTTGATTTTGGTCTAATACAATACTTATTTTATTGTTTTAATGTGATGTATATTTGTTTTGTAAGTTTACACGACCCCTAGGTAGCATATTCGTCATTTTCATGGGATTATAGTAATTGTATTTAAGTCTTAAGTATTAACGTTCGCCGGCCGGAGTGACCAAGCGGTTCTAGGCGCCTCAGTCTGGAACCGCGCGACCGCTACGGTCGCAGGTTCGAATCCGGCCTCGGGCATGGATGTGTGTGATGTCCTTAGGTTAGTTAGGTTTAAGTAGTTCTAAGTTCTGGGGGACTGATGACCTCAGCAGTTAAGTCCCATAGTGCTCAGAGCCATTTGAACCATTTTATTAATGTTCACCAGTACTGTCACCTGATGGCCTAGTTGTCCTGCTGAACGGCGCAACTGCCATAATGATTCATTTTCGCACTGTGTTACAGATAAGAATGAGGACTCCATACTTATGTATGACGTGTTCACCCAAACCTTGGTATGTTTTCACACTGTACTTTGATACATTTCTTGCTTGTTTTTAGTGGTCAGCAACTACTGTTATCCACTATGTATTATTTGTTGTTCTTTACGGACTGTTTCAGATTAATCTGATGATGATGATGATGATGCATAAACCGAAACGCGTAATTAAACCAAACGAAATGTGACTATCTGATTTTTATAACGTCCACAACAGCACTGATCCAACCTTCAAATTAGGTATTAATATAACCGATCCTCTTCTTAGATTGAGGAATGCGACTCTACAGGTAGTAGATGAGTTCAGATATTTGGCCAGCAAAATAACAGATGATGTCCGAAGTAGGGAGGATATAAAATACATCCTGTCACTGTAAAGGAAAAAGCTTCTGAAAAAGAGAAATTTCTTAATAGGCAATCTAAATTTAAGTTTTAGCAAGACTTTTCTTAAAATTATTGTCTGGAGTGTAGCCTTATATGGAAACGAAATATGGACGATAAAACAGTTCGTACAAGAAGAGATTAGAAGCGTTTGACATGTGTTACGGAAGTGTGTTGAAGATTAGATGGGTAGCTCGATTAACTACTAAAGGGACACTGAATCGCATCCTACACAAAAGAAATTTATGGCAAAAGTTGGCTAACACAAGGGACAGGTTGATGGGGCACATCCTGAGACATCTAGGGATAGGTACTTAATTTGGTAATGGAGGGAAGCGTCGGATTTAGAAAGGGTAAAGACAGACCAAGGTTTGAACAGTAAGCGGGTTGAAACTGATGCATGATTCCATAGTTACGCAGATATGAAGCGACTCGCACGGGATAGACCAAAGTGGAGTGCTGCATCACACCAGTTTTCGAACTTACGACGACAAAAAAACTAAGAACATGGAAGCTAAAATGTAAGTGTTCGAAGAAAAAAAAACAATAATAATTTTAAACTATGCTGCCGTGTAACAGACTTTGAACGTAATATTCAAGAAGGCAAATTTGAAACTCTGAAACGAGCAATGACTTGCAATTCCTAAGTACTGAGAAACAGCACTACGACTATTTTGGTGTAAATAATTCTCAGTATAATGACTCGCAATGCTCGAAATCTTACGGCATTGTGGAGGTATCCAATGTGACGGTTCAAACAACTGTGATCATATGACTGGTGATCTATAACTTTTGTCTGTGACATTACGTCACTGAAATTTTAATGATACGTAGGTGTCACTACTGTTACATGACTAGAGAAATTGTCCATTCGTCGTAATCACAGACGACATTTAATCCTCTAGGACTCAACAATTAATATTTGCTGTACGCTGTTATTAGCTTAATATGATTTACAGTAACCCACAGATTAGAGGGCAATTGGTCAACATGACTCGTGCATATGATGTTATTAATATACATCTGACGATGCTGGTGCTGATTTTGCATTTACTTTTCATGATGGTCTCTTTATTGTTTTTAAGCTGTAGACAATCTGCGAGTGTATTTATGTTTTTTCCCATTTTTGCTGCAGATCTAATGATGGTCATTATAGACCGAAACTGGAAATCTATTAACAAAAAGTTTGTGAACATAGACGTAAATTAAAGGAAACTTATTGTATATACGGGTCACTGTTTTATTCGCGACAGTGTCGCAGCTTGTGAAGCCATACATATTAAATGATCAGTACAACGCAAGAAGCATATATGTGTCAACATCGAGGAAGAGTGCAAAAATTATCTCCCCCTCGTACTGCTCCTTACCGCTGCGGTAGTCGTCACTCAACCTTACGCTCCACCACCCCTTCCCCCCTTCAGGGTTCGTTAAAAAGTCAACAAGCTACTGTGTGCTGGTACGCCCATTTTTTAAAAAACATCAGTTGGTACGCAGTGGTAAAAAGTATGAGAACCCCTGTTTTAGAACATCCTCAAAATTTACTGAATCAAAAACAGCTCTGAAGTACAGAAAGTTTCTCCGCCGCAATGAAAATTGCTAATATTTGTCGGAATTTCTTGGTCACCGTCGTAGAGCTCAGAGAAACAGCTTTCACTGGGATTATTTAGAACCTCAAGAATATCATAAACCGTAAACTGAAAGTAAAAGGAAATACCTGAACGTCACACACACGAACATTCACAAATACAACGCTAAATGTCCACAGTGACACATACGTAACATGAGTTTATTTCAACATTTCATGTATATTTCAATACACAGAATAAAAAGAACTCAAATAACTTGTCCACTAGTTCTGACTTGCAGAGAAAATATTTAACATATACGGATTAAAACATATTATCCACTTAAACAAAAGACCTCTTATATCTTGCGCACAATTATGGAAATCACCGTGCACCGGCGCACCAAAGAAGTTACAAACATGGCCAGAAGTAATACTTCTACAATAGTTTCAATTATTCTTACAGAATGCGCTGCATGACTTGTGGCAGTGGGCACTGATGACCTAGCACAGACGCCGGCCGAAGTGGCCGTGCGGTTAAAGGCGCCGCAGTCTGGAACCGCAAGACCGCTACGGTCGCAGGTTCGAATCCTGCCTTGGGCATGGATGTTTGTGATGTCCTTAGGTTAGTTAGGTTTAACTAGTTCTAAGTTCTAGGGGACTAATGACCTCAGCAGTTGAGTCCCATAGTGCTCAGAGCCATTTGAACCAGTTTTTGAACCTAGCACAGACCATCCATATAAAACTTCCTGGCAGATTAAAACTGTGTGCCCGACCGAGACTCGAACTCGGGACCTTTGCCTTTCGGGGTCAAGTGCTCTACCATCTGAGCTACCGAAGCACGACTCACGCCCGGTCTCACAGCTTTACTTCTGCCACTATCTCGTCTCGTCTCGTCTTCCATTCTGGAAACATCCATATAAACCTTATGTTAAATACACTGTCCTGTCACATTACTGTAACCACCTACCAAAAACCTGAATAACAACATTTTGCAGCGCGGACCGATGCGAGACGCACAGGAAGAGGGAGTCACTGAGGTGGAGTATGGAGCCATGCCCGCTCCAGTACCGCGCCAAGCCGTGCTAGGTTTCTCTTTTGAGGAAGAATGGCGCGAACAGCCCGATCGAGATGGTCCCACAGATTCTCGATTCTGTTTAAATCCTGGGAGTTTGGAGGTCAGGGGAGTACGGTAAACACATCCTGGTGCCCTTAGAAGTACGCACGAACAGTGCTAGCTGAGACACGTTGCACTGCCCCACTCGTAGATGCCACCGTGCCGGGCAAAAACAAACTGCATGTAGGGGTGGACACGGTGCTCAAGGATAAAGGCATACTTGTATTTATCCACGGTGCCTTCCAGAATGACGAGATCAGCCACGGGACGCCACGAAAATATTCCCCAGACCATCCTCCGGCCTGAGTGCTTCCGACGATTGCTGCAGCGCGCTACACGCCAGGGCCCACCTATCCCATGGAGCATAAAATGTGATTCATCTGAAAACGCCGTCTGTCGCCAATCGGTGGACGTCCAGTTGCGGCGTTGGCGTGCAAATTCCGTCTTAGTTCATCCATGTGCTGGCTGCGCGCGCCTCTGCAGCGCTGTTTCTCTGCAGCAGTGACTCCATTCTATTCTTCTGAAGGCTATTCTTCTTGCACAGAAACGCCGCTATTGTCCGTAACAGAAAGACTCCCCCCTCAACATTCGTGCATGAACCAAGCGCCTACATATAGCAACGTTCGTTGAAGGGTCTTTGAGGAAACGCAGGTTGGTAGCCCCTCGGTTCGTCTGAGTAGTCAGTTGCGTCAACAACGGCACGTCTATTCTATCTCCGCAGTCCTCGTTCACCCCTGTCGTCAATGGCCCAAGGTGCGCCACAGTTGCCTCAGCATCGGTTTTGGAGAGCTCCATTTTACCGTGCACGGTACACTTTAACCACTGCGGCACGCGGACAGTTAACAAACTGAGCCGTTTCGGAAACGCTCCTACCCTTCGAGCGAAAGCCAATGATAACGCTCTTCTGGACGCCAGATTAATCGTTCCGTTTTTACCTTACGACAACGACTGCATTGTTTTCTACGTGTCCCATGACACGCTTATACACGGTGTTACAAAAAGGTACGGCCAAACTTTCAGGAAACATTCCTCACACACAAATAAAGAAAAGATGTTATGTGGACCTGTGACGGAAACGCTTAATTTCCATGTTAGAGCTCATTTTAGTTTCGTTAGTATGTACTGTACTTCCTCGATTCACCGCCAGTTGGCCCAATTGAAGGAAGGTAATGTTGACTTCGGTGCTTGTGTTGACATGTGACTTATTGCTCTACAGTACTAGCATCAAGCGCATCAGTACGTAGCATCAACAGGTTAGTGTTCATCACGAAAATTGTTTTGCAGTCTGTGCAATGTTTACAAATGCGGAGTTGGCAGATGCCCATTTGATGTATGGATTAGCACGGGGCAATAGCCGTGGCGTGGTACGTTTGTATCGAGACAGATTTCAAGATGAAGGTGTCCCGACAGGAAGACGTTCGAAGCAATTGATCGGCGCCTTAGGGAACACGGAACATTCCAGCCTATGACTCGACTGGGGAAGACCTAGAACGACGAGGACACCTCCAATGGACGAGGCAATTCTTCGTGCAGTTGACGATAACCCTAATGTCAGCGTCAGAGAAGTTGCTGCTGTACAAGGTAACGTTGACCACGTCACTGTATGGAGAGTGCTACGGGAGAACCAGTTGTTTCCGTACCATGTACAGCGTGTGCAGGCACTATCAGCAGCTGATTGGCCTCCACGGGTACACTTCTGCGAATGGTTCATCCAACAATGTGTCAATCCTCATTCCAGTGCAAATGTTCTCTTTACGGATGAGGTTTCATTCCAACGTGATCAAATTGTAAATTTTCACAATCAACATCTGTGGGCTGACGAGAATCCGCACGCAATTGTGCAATCACGTCATCAACACAGATTTTCTGTGAACGTTTGGGCAGGAATTGTTGGTGATGTCTTGATTGGGCCCCATGTTCTTCCATCTACGCTCAATGGAGCACGTTATCATGATTTCATACGGGATACTCTACCTGTGCTGCTAGAACATGTGCCTTTACAAGTACGACACAACATGTGGCTCATGCACCATGGAGCTCCTGCACATTCGGTGACCGATGAATTGGTAGATGCGGACCAATTCCATGGCCTCCACGCTCTCCTGACGTCAACCCTCTTGACTTTCATTTATGGGGGCATTTGAAAGCTCTTGTCTACGCAACCCTGGTACCAAATGTAGAGACTCTTCGTGCTCGTATTGTGGACGGCTGTGATACAATACGCCATTCTCCAGGGCTGCTTCAGGGATTCCATGCGACGGAGGGTGGATGGATGTATCATCGCTAACGGAGGACATTTTGAACATTTCCTGTAACAAAGTGAAGTCACGCTGGTACGTTCTGTTGCTGTGTGTTTCCATTCCGTGATTAATGTGATCTGAAGAGAAGTAATAAAATGAGCTCTAACATGGAAAGTAAGCGTTTCCGGACACATGTCCACATAACATATTTTCTTTCTTTGTGTGTGAGGAATGTTTCCTGAAAGTTTGGCCGTACCTTTTTATAACACCCTGTAAACCCTCCACTACCAGTGCTGCCATATTCCATCTGTGAGTGGTTATTGCACACTGACGTCGTTCATATGCGGTGGTCTCACTACTGTGACTGGACCGTGTATGTAATCGGGGGTACAAGATGATTTAAATGCTTCCAGTGGAACTAGTATGCCAGCGCAGAACACTAGCTGTGCACGCTATTCTCGCAGCTCTGCTTCATTCAAGCGCTTCTTTGTGGCACTGGTCCCCCGGGTTCATTCATCTGCTGGCTGCGCGCGCCTCTGTGGCGCGGTTTCTCTGCAGCAGTGACTCCATTCTATTCTTCCGGAGGCTATTCTTCTTGCACAGTAACGCCGCTATTGTCCTTAACAGAAAGACTCGCCCCCCATCGCAGCGGCAATACGCAGGATTGAGCCATAACCGTCGTTATTATTTAACGCTCTCAATGTTCCGCCACCGACAACTACCAAAGAACATGGATACGACCTCCAATGCGCCAAGTGCAAGCACAGCGAGAAGGATAATAGCGGAGCTCGAAATACGTTTCGGAAACGGTACAGGGATAGAGTTTTCGTTAAAAGATACTCAGTTTCTTCCATAAATTTCAAGTGATGAACGTGACGCGTGTCTCACAGATATAGTTGTTTGTTGAAACGAGACTGTGGAACAAAGGATGATAACAACATTAGCGTTTAAAATCCCATCGATGATGAGATAGTTAGAGACGCACACACACTTCAACTGGAGAAGGCAATTTGTCGTGTTCCTTTCAAAGGAATCATGCCGGTATTTTCATCATGCTATTTAGAGCAACCACGAGGCTAGCCTCTTATCCCTGCGTCAACTCGAGCGTTGAACATAGAAGAACTGAAATGAAAAGAATAGTAACACTCGTAGGGCGCATGAAATATCGCATACGAGTTACAATAGAAGGTGATTTTATTTAACACACTACCTGTTTCGTTCTTGTGCCCTTATTCAGGCGACTTACATTCATTTACATATTTCTAAACTCAATGTTGGAGTTCACTGTTCAAATAGAAAGCAGATAATACGATGATGACTAGGGAGACAACTGAAAGTGGTTAAGCGATGTACACTAGTGTCGAAAATTAAAGCAACAAACGGAAATTTTGCAAGATTGTCACAAGACAGTATAGACAGGTGATAGTAAAGTAGAAAAATGTAAAGAATACAGAATGGAAACAACTGCAGCGCGCATAATAGAAAAATGTTTTTCGTTTTTTCCAACTAAAATAATTTGCACACACATTTTGACAATTGGCTAATGTGCTCAGTACAGGGTGTGACCACCTCTGGCTGCAATACAAGCAAGACAACTATGGAGCATTCCGTGAATGATGTTTTCTGTAGTGTCGGCAGACTTGCCAACACCACGCACACTAATTGAAAGAGGCGGCCAAGATGCACGCGCTAACTCACGAAGGATGGAGTGAGGTCTGAAACAGGATTCGTCATGAATGCTATAAAGAAAAGTACGTAGCTCCTTGAATACTTAACTTTTAATTCATCCTTGTATACATCGTTCTTGATGAGACATCTGGAGATTGTGGCGATACAAGTGAGACTCTTTAGATACAAGCTATCTAAGGCTAATGGCGCCTTGCTAGGTCGTAGACATGGACTTAGCTGAAGGCTATTCTAACTGTCTCTCGGCAAATGAGAGAAAGGCTTCGTCAGTGTAGTCGCTAGCAACGTCGTCGTACTACTGGGGCGAGTGCTAGTAAGTCTCTCGAGACCTGCCGTGTGGTGGCGCTCGGTCTGCGATCCTGACAGTGGCGACACGCGGGTCCGACATGTACTAATGGACCGCGGCCGATTTAAGCTACCACCTAGCAAGTGTGGTGTCTGGCGGTGACACCACATTTTCAATCTCATGTTGAGGCAATAGGTGGCCGTTGTGGCCGTGCGGTTCTAGGCGCTTCAGTCTGGAACCGCGTGACCGCTACGGTCGCAGATTTGAATCCTGCCTCGGGCATGGATGTGTGTGATGTCATTAGGTTAGTTAGGTTTAAGTAGTTCTAAGTTCTGGGGGACTGATGATCTCAGATGTTAAGTCCCATAGTGCTCAGAGCCATTTGAACACTTTTTTTTTTTTTTTTTTTTTTTTTTTTTTTTTTTTTTTTTTTTGCAATAACGCCCGTTCCTACTGCAGAGCTGCTAGCAAGTCCTAGAGAGTGGTTGGTGGAAGCCGACGTGATGCAACCAATCTCCCGTGCATACCAGACATGCTCTATAGGATGCAAATCGGGAGAGCGAGCAGGCCACGCCAAGGATGCGTATTTTCCGTTTCCAAGAGAACATCAACTACCTGTACTCTATGATGTGCAGGATTATCATCCATCAGTACGAAGTCTGGGCCCACAGCAGCTCGCAATAATCGCACGTGAGGTCCCAGGAACTCGTCACGACACCTGACAATAGTTCATCCTTGCCGATTTACCCCGAGAAGAGGTATTAGTGTGGTTAACATAATCCCTGCCCATACCATTACGGATCCTGCTCGATATCGGTCTCTTTCCACAGTGTTTGGGTCCGGAAATCGGGTTCCGCGCTCCTTCCACATGCGAATCCATCGAGAATCACTGTCAAGACCATTTCGGGACTCATCTGTGAAAAGAACATTGGCCCACTATTCGACCGTCCAGATGGCATAATGACGACTCCGCTCTAGACGTTCCCTTCTGTCAAGACGCGTCACAGGTACACCCCACAGCAGGCCACTGTGCCGAAACATCCTGTACACCGTTTGCCTCGATACACGATGTCCAGTGGATGCTGCGAGGTCACATGCCAGTTTCCTTGCAGTGCTGTACTACGGCGGTACCGTCATGCCCTTACAGCCAAACAACGATCCTCTCTTTCTGATGTCATAAACAATCGGCCCCGTCCTTTACTTTGGGATACAGTTTTGGTCTTTATAAACTGTCGCCACATCGGAGAAACAACAGAACGATTCACATTAAGCTATCGGGCCACATCAATTTGCGACTCTCCTGCTTCCATTCTTCCTATGGTCCACCACCGCAGAGACTCAGGCGTCTTAGTGCAATACTGCACAGTCTGTGACTGAGTACACAGCAGTCGTGGATAAGGGACTACCCGGCAAACAGTGCCCCGTTTGATAGGTGCCCTGACGTCATCGGTGGCATTGTTGACCATTGATTGGAACGCCACCTTCCGTGCAGAACACGAACGTACTGACAACTGTTAACAGTTTGTATGATTACATTGTGAATTAGACACAGGACGGGGAAATAGCGGTCTATGTAGTTTACTTTACATATAGGCTACATAAAATACCTATATCGTTTCCATATTAGATTTCTCACGTTTTTCACAAATATACTTCGATTTTTGACACGTTGACAGTATATTATCCACCATGGTAATTATTGGAAATTCTATATTACGCATTTCATATAGTAGTGGCACTTTAGGTGTTAGTAAATGCAGAACATGCACTCACAACATTCAAGGCGCTTACGTTAGAACACAGTGGTTACGGTCAAAGAGGTTACTTAGATCCACAAAGTACAAAGATGTCACACAAACAGCACATAACAAATATTATAAATTACAAAAATGAAAATTTTCCATGAGTGTGGAACCACATTGTCATTTTTAACATATAGAATGGTTGCTGACAGACGACTGTATTGGGGTAAATACTCATTGTCAAATAAGTGCGGAGTGAGTGTGAAGTGATCTATTTTCATAAACTGGATTTTTATACAAATAATGCAAATCAAGAATATAATGAAATTATTTTATAAAGTAAGGAGTTTAATGGTATAGATCTTCTTATTATTACTAGTTGTGAGGACCAGTGAGATATAGTTTACATTTTTAAATATTTCATCAAAGATGTGTAAACATCACTTGTCTGAAAGGTCTACTTGTTCATTGAGAATGAGATGTGATGAGCTGGAGCTCTTCAAGGGGACTCATTTTCTTTTCTTTGCTGACAATGTGTAGTATCTGCGGGTTGTCTTTACTGGCTGTTGCCACGATGGCATGTTCTTTCAGGTGTGTTGTAGAAATGGATTTATAACAGTTATTTAGCTACAAGGCATCTATGTGTTTCCAGTATCTTATAGAGGAACTTCTTCCTGTCTCCTCCATGTAAGAACTGTGGGCAATTGTCACAGAATATTTTGTAAATACATGATTTGTTGATTTGCTATCTGTCTTGCTGCAGTGAAACCGATCTCTTGTTAAATAAAATTACCTTATATTGTAAGTGATAGCGGTTATTATTCTGCACCCTATAAAGGGACAGTTACCGAGTTCAAATGCATCCATAATGGATAAAATTCACATAGTAACGCTTGTTTGAATAAAGAATACCGACGGTCGATCGTTTTTTCAACAACTTGAGCAACACGCTTTCTTCGTATTTCGAACTAATTTAGTTACTGGGGAGATGAAGTAACTTTCATCAAATTCTTTTAGACTAAGAAATTGTTTAACCAAGTGAACAAACACGGTGGTTTTATCGTCTCCTGTGAGAACGAAATGATGAATCTTGGTGGTGGCATAAAAATTTTATTGGAATGGTCTCATACTTGGTCTATTTTCCTCCTTGTGAGAAAACTTAACAGCGAGCTTCATGGCGCAACTGAAAAGACTTGCTCCGCAGAAATTTTAAAAACGAGTTAAGTCACAGAATGTTTTAAAATTCAACTATAGTTTAGTGTACTGGCAGTCACTTTAATAAGTATATGTATTTTATGCATTTATTGTAGGACCATACAGACAAATCTCCAACGAAGGGGCGAAAACTATTGCTGATACAAATTAATGTTCATAAATAACAATGTGACCAAACTTCTCCAAGCGTTTCAATTCTTTGACTGCACCATACCAATGGTAATATTACCGATGATAGCGCCACTACAGAGGAGTTATGGAACACACTTTTCCGAAATTTATTAAAGAAAGGAAATGAAGTAAATATGAAATAGAATCAAGAACAACTGTCAGCAGGGGTAACTACGGCGTAGATATCCTCGGTGTATGGAAGCAGCTTAAGTTATTTAATAAAGGCAAATCTTCGGTCCTGATTGTATACCATTTATGTTCCTTTCAGAGTATGCTGATACAATAACCCCATGCTGAGCAATATCAAACTGCTCGCTCGTCATATGAGTCATACCAAAAGACTGGAAAGTTGCACAGATCACACGAATATTCACGAAAGGAAACAGGCGTAAGCTGATGAATGCGACCCATATCACTACCGTCGATTTGCATTACGGTTGTGTAACATATACTGTGTTCGCACATTATGAATTACCTCGAAGGTAACGGGCTACGACATACAGTCAGCACGGATTCAGAAAATATCGTTCTTGTAGAACACAACCAGTTCTTTATTCGCACGAAGTACTGAGTGCTTTCGAAAGGGGATCTCAAATTGATTCTATATTTCTAGATATCCAGAAGGCTTCTGACATTGTTCCTCACAAGAGACTTCTAATCAAATTGGGTGCCTATGGAGTATCGCTTCAGTTGTTCGACTGGATTCGTTATTTCCTGTCACAAAGGTCACAGTACGTAGTAACCAACGGAAAATCATCGAGAAAAACAGAGGTGATGTCTGGCATTTCCCACGAAGTGTTATAACCTCTGTGCTTCCTCGTGTATCTAAACGTTTTAGGAAACAATCTGAGCAGCCCTATTAGATTTTTTGTTGACGATGTCGTCATTTACGTTAGTAAAGTCATCAGAAGATCAAAGCAATTGCGAAATTATTTGTATAAGATATCTGTATGGCACGAAAAGTGGCAATTGTCTCTAAATGCCGGCCGGAGTGGCCAAGCGGTTCTAGGCGCTACAGTCTGGAACCGCGCGACCGCTACGGTCGCAGGTTCGAATCCTGTCTCGGGCATGGATGTGTGTGATGTCCTTAGGTTAGTTAGGTTTAAGTAGTTCTAAGTTCTAGGGGACTGATGACCACAGAAGTTAAGTCCCATAGTGCTCAGAGCCATTTGAACCTTTTTTTTTGTCTCTAAATACACACATAAAAAAAAAAGTTTTGCATCACCTCGGTTCCGAGAGTTCTGGAAACTGTACAGAAAATTGGAAAAGAAATCAACATAAATATCATTTCCGCCCTTTTTATTATTCATGAAAATCACACACTGCCTGTTGTACCAACATACAGCGAGACCTTCAGAGGTGGTGGTCCAGATTGCTGTACACACCGGTACCTCTAATACCCAGTAGCACGTCCTCTTGCATAGATGCGTGCCTGTATTCGTCGTGGCATACTATCCACAAGTTCATCAAGACACTGTTGGTTCAGATTGTCGCACTCCTCAACAGCGATTCGGCGCAGATACCTCAGAGTGGTTGGTGGGTCACGTCGTTCATAAACAGCCCTTTTCAATCTATCCCAGGCATGTTTGATAGAATTCCTGTCTGGAGAACATGCTGGCCACTCTAGTCGAGCGATGTTGTTATCCTGAAAGAAGTCATTCACAAAATGTGCACGATGGGGGCACCAATTGTCGTCCATGAAGTCGAATGCCTCGCCGATATGCTGCCGATATGACTACACTATCGGTCGGAGGATAGCATTCACGTATCGTAAAGCCATTACGGCGCCTTCCATGACCCAACAGCGGCGTACGTCGGCCGCACATAATGCCACCCCAAAACATCAGGGAACCTCCACCTTGCTGCACTCGCTGGACAGTGTGTCTAAGACGTTCAGCCTGACCGGGTTGCCTCCAAATACGTCTCCGACGATTGTCTGGTTGAAGGCATATGCAACACTCATCGGTGAAGAGAACGTGATGCCAACCCTGAGAGGTCCGTTCGGCATTTTGTTGGACCCATCTGTACCGCGCTGCATGGTGTCGTGGTTGCAAAGATGAACCTCGCCATGGACGTCGAGAGTGAAGTTGCGCATCATGTAGCCTATTGCGCACAGTTTGAGTAGTGGCTGCACGAAAAGTATTATTCAACATGGTGGCGTTTCTGTAAGTGTTCCTCCGAGCCATAACCCGTAGGTAACGGTCATCCACTGCAGTATTAGCCCTTGGGCAGCCTGAGCGAGGTATGTCATCGACAGTTCTTGTTTCTCTATATCTCCTCCATGTCGCTTTGGTTCACTCTGAGACGCCTGAACACCTCCCTTGTTGAAAGCCCTTCCTGGTACAAAGCAACAATGCGGACGCGATCAAACCGCGGTATTGACCGTCTAGGAATGGTTGAAGTACAGACAACACGAGCCGTGTACCTCCTTCCGGGTGGGATGACTGGAACTGATCGGCTGTCGGATCCCCTTCGTCTAATAGGCGCTGCTCATTCATGGTTGTTTACATCTTTGGGCGCGTTCGTGACATCTCTGAACAGTCTCAGGGACTGTGTCTGTGATAAAATATCTACAGTCAACGACTATCATCAGGAGTTCTGGGAACTGGGATGACTCAAAAGTTTTTTTGATGTGTGTAAGAAAAAGTGTGAGGTCATCTACATGAGAACAAAAAGAAATCCGTTAAATTGCGATTACACGATAAATCACTGAAATTTAAAGGCTATCAATTCAACTAAATACCCAGGAATTACAATTACGAATAACTTCAATTGGAACGATCACATATATTGGTATTGTGGGGAAGGCAAACCAAAGACTGCTTTTATTGGCTGAAAGCTTGGAAACGCAATAGGTCTACTAAAGAACCTGCGTACATTACGCTTGTCCATCCTCTGCTAGGGTACTGCTGCGCGGTATGGGATCCTTAGCAGATAGGAGGGTTGGGTTGGGTTGTTTTGGGGGAGGAGACCAGACAGCGAGGTCATCGGTCCCTTCGGATTAGTGAAGGATGGGGAAGGAAGTCAGCCGTGCCCTTTGAAATGAATCATCCCGGCATTTGCCTGGAGAGATTTTGAGAAATCACGGAAAACCTAAATCAGGATGGCCGGACGCGGGATTGAACCGTCGTCCTCCCGAATGCGAGTCCAGTGTGCTAACCACTGCGCCACCTCGCTCGGTGAGATAGGATTGACGGAGGATATCGAAAACGTCCAAAGAAGGGCAGATCGTTTTGTATTATTGCGAAACAGGGTAGAGTGTGTCACGGATATGGTAAGTGAATTGGGGTGGCAATCATTAAGACAAAGGCGTGTTTCGTTGTGGCGAGATCTGTTCACGAAGTTTCGACCACCGACTTTCTCCTCTGGATGTGTAAATACTTTTTTATTGCCTCCACCGTACATAGAGACAAATGATCACCGTAATAAAATATGAGAAATCAGAGATCGTACAGAAATATTTGTATGTTCATTTTTTTCCACGAGATGTTAAGTGTGTGTAACGGTAGAGAGTCTGAAGGCGGTTCCAAGAACCCTCTGCCTGGCTCTTAAGTGTGAACTGCAGAGCTGCCATGTGGATTTAGATGTCGCGTAGATATACGTAGAAATAGCCTGTTCAGTCATTAGTCCACATTAGCGAAAGTTTTCCATGTTATCTCTTTCGCTGGTGACGGCCGGATACATATCTTCTCTGATGGAGAAGGGTACGGCATATGGACTGACTGAAACACCGGGGATATTCTCACGGAAGGTGTGCTCAGAGGAAAGCGAGAGTGCTCCATCCAGCTTTGTTCCCTAATTACAACAGAAACTGTGCAGCCAGTTACCGTGAAGCGACGGAGAAAGTGAGCGTGCAGCGCCACTTCTTGCCCATTGTGAGATACTCCCTCAGCAAGCCGCTTTAGTCGAACTCCCTCCCATAAAAAAAAAAAAAATGTTTCTTACCCCTGCAGCATACGCTCCATATTCACAGCACCTCTTTGGAAAAGGGCGTACGGAGGGGTGGCGCTATACTTGTCAACTGATAAAATTCGCCTCTAGAGCGCAAAGTGAAGAGCAGTCGAATGGTCAGGAGCAGGATAAAGATGAAGGAGCTACATACCAGAAAACAATGTTGGTCAAAAATTCAAATCATTAAGTGGTAGTCGAAAAAGATATAGTAAAATTTAAATCATAGACGATGCGGAACAACTGAGACGTGCAAGTGAACATCTACATCCACGGTTGGTTGATTTGGGGGGGGGGGGGGGGGGGAGAAAACCAAACTGCGAGGTCATCGGTCTCATCGGATTAGGGAAGGATGGGGAAGGAAGTCGGCCGTGCCCTTTCAAACGGGGTCTCTACATCTACAGCTTATGCAAGTGGGCATCGCGCGAAGTTGGGCGTAAGGATATACACAAAAGAGAAATCGGCACAGGGTCGTCCTTTGAAAGCGGTTAAGGTATCTTAACGTTAGTTGTTGTATTAAAGGCTCCGCTACAGCAAGATATGACAGATGCAAATGCCAGTTTCAGCGAAAACTGGGACGAAAGTACTGATGCATCAGTAAGGTAAGCAGTAAGATCAACATACACAAGAAGTCCAAGAGATGTGAGGAAGTTGCTGCATCGTATCAACAAATCTTTACCAAGAAGTGAGTATTTCCACATTGTAGAATGAATTTTCTTTTACAAGTGAGTGTTCTGAAGACTGAATCAACTACAAAATTTACACTTTTATTTTTTATTTTTATATATGAATAGCTAAAAAGTACTACTTTTCTTGGTCTTTTTTCCATTTGTTTGCTCAACTGGAGGAAAATATGTCATTAATCATCTCATTTGTACAACATCAAACTTATTCAAAGAATACTGTTATAAACCAATCTGATTTTTTTGCATTCGGGTGAAAAGATGAATATGTTTTGAGGTTGTCCAACACGCGAACACTCTACGTATAGCTGTCCGTTTTGAATTCAGTCCGCAACATTGGAATGTTTGCCCCTGTGTTTTATTGATAGTCATGCTGTACGCAACATTTACAAGAAATACGAGCCTTTTGAAGCTGAATGGTAAGTTAGTGGAAATGAGAGGGAATCGTTGTATGAATACCGATTTGCCTTTTTGTTTTACAGTTGATATTTCCGCCTCTATGACGCTATCTATAAGACTTTTTTGGGAGGGCATACACCGAACATTGAAAGAATATAGGAATTCTGTCGGGTAGTTAACGCCTTCCTCTTGGATTCATAAATTTGTTTGTTGAACTATTACTTTTTTTTCCTAGACTTAAAAGCTTACACAATCATTGCTCCTTTTTGTTCTTTCTCTTTTTCGGTGAGTTGATTCTCTTTACTACGGTTTAGACGATTATGCTGGAATGCGGATCAATGCGACATGTGGCGTTTCCAAGTTGTATTCAAGAGAATTCGAGAATATTCGCATAAGCTTGAGAACTTATCAGAAAAATTTTAGTTTTTTTCCCTCCATAAGAAGTATATTGATGCGAAAGAGACAAGATGTCCTGCTGACCAACATAGTGTGATGGTGACCACTTTAAACACTCGTATCTCCATAACTACAATAGCACAACCACTATAGTGCACCACGAAGGGAACCTGATTGCTATCGTCTTCATCTGTATTATCGTTTGCTTCGAGAAAAACACGACAATATTTGCGAATATTTACAAGTATGAGTTTGGGCTCCGGCAGCAAAAATTGTGTCGTTGATATGAATATTCAAATAAAAACCTGAATGTTCGAATCTATGAGTTTCGACGTACGGTATGCTGTCTTGAAATTAAACTGGTATTTGTTCTGATGGTAACTGGCTACTAAGAATATCTGTTTCCCCTGCCTAGTAAAATAGTTTATGTCCTTATCTCGGAAGATGATCAATTATGTGAGCGAAAATCGGGTATAGAATACCACCACTGATAATGTTTTACTTCCATAAAACGAAGCGCGTTAGTTGACAAAAATATACATTTTATTGTACTTGCAAAGATGGATTTGAAACATCTTCTATTATTATAAACCAACTACGGACAACATGGCTCCACAAATTAAGAATAATGGTAACGATTTCTGTCGCAGTTCCTGACCACGCATGGAATATTTATATATTCCATTCGGGCAAAGAAAATTGTATCTTCGAGATTGTGCGCTACAGATATTGGGTAACAGTTGTGAAGCATCTCACATAACCTTGACGAATGTATTACGACTTACTTGTCCAAAAACACTCCAACCCTAACAGCAATGTGCGCCTCTAATGGGAAAGAATTCACGGGAAACATTCTGAGTAAACTGAGTTTTTCTTTCTTGATTTTCTTGAATGAAACAGTAGTAGTTGCGAAAATATTGCTGTAATGACGCATTTCGCCTTTGCAAGACATCAGAAGATTATCTACAAAAAGAATAAATGGGAAATAATAGTTAAGCTATGGTCCTATCGCTGCACCATTGCGCCTGCCTTCATCATTGTTTTGAAAGTATTGTTTTAAATTTCAGCACTTTATTTGATTAACCACAACATTATTTATTCTTTCTTTTTAAAGTTTCCTTATCAACTTGTATTGATTGTCTAAACACATGCCCCCGTTAGATCGATCTGGGCGTATGCTTATTCCGCAGCATAATAATTCTACGAACGCCTCCGTGGTTCGTAAAAATTTCGTTAGATATTTTATTACAGCTTTGCATGAGGCAACCACACCGTAAGTATTATTTTCTCTTTAAGCCACAAGCACAGCGATGAAAACATCGCCAGACACCAAAACTGCCACACAACGCAATTCTTATCTGGAATAGTGGTCGGCAATGTCCAATTGTAAGAATAAAATTAAAAATTGTTCCAGTGCCCTAGTTGAGACGACGGATTCAGAAAGGTTTCTCGCCACTGTCAGGTGAACGACAGAGCTGAAACCCGGCCTTCCAAAAATTCCCAATTAAGACCTCCATTAGTTCAACGTCCAGATCGTCGGGATTTGGATGATGAGAACCAAGTTTAACAGCTGCCCGTCCGGCCCATTTGGGTAGGGGTGAAAGATAAAGAAGAAAAATACGTCTCCCAATAGCGTCCACATTAAGTGAAGCTCAAAGTTACCATAGCGCGGTAACGGATACCTTAAAGATACGTGGCCCTAGAAAAAGAAACACAACTGTTGCTTGCCAAAAAGAGTGTACAGGAGAACCTAGAAAAGTAGAAAATTTTAGGCGTTGTCAAAACAAATTAATGAGGAATAAAAAAAGACAGGAACTATTCGTACACAACTTATTTAAAACTAGAATTGATCTGTTTTGTAACACATTAAAGTACACTCTATACTCTGAGGCAGGTGACGCACCTTGTGAAAGAACGTGAATATTTTTCAAAAAAATAAGATCTATCTTTTGTGCAAGCTTGTCTTAAACGCAGTTAAAGACTAGTCAGGTACAATTTTGCGGAATATTAATGAACTACGTCCATAAACGATGTTTAGAGTGACGACGACTTAATTGCTCAGAATACCATTGACAGAGCTATCGTAAAACACAGAATTGTTAAGAACTCCAGAGAAACAACAGATTATTACTAGCCCTGTAGTTGGTGAAACATCTAACCCCGCTCCCGTTATGATGGACACAAACAGTGGCTCTCCACTATTAATAAATGAGCTAGAATGTGAGCCGGCGAAAATTCGGCAGATCGAAGTTTTTCAAACATGTAGAAGGTAGAGATACGAGATGCAGCTGTAAACGTTATGGAAAATGAAGAATAAAAGAGCAGGCGGAGGAGTAACGAAGAAGCAAAGGAGGATAAGAGGAGAGAAGGAAGAGCAAAGAATGTGAATAAAGGGAAAGAGAAAATAATTCAACATATGTTGCAAATGCTGTATGATGGTGTAGGGTTCGGCTTGTATCCACTGAACACGCAAACTAATACTGTAAACCTGATGTTTAGACGACTTTTTGCGCTCTTATTCTGCCTAATTTAATTTTTTTATTTATTTATTTGAAAGTTCTGCGGGACCATGTGAGCTTGGTTATGGAACCAGTCAATACGTAGATTACAGAATCCTGATTTGAAAATTTATAAACAAAGAGTCAATAAAGCACGAACCAAAGAGAGGATACGAACAAAAAAAAAAAAAAAAGAGCCTGTTTAGAGTGAAACCTGCTGAATAGTGCACACTTTCTACTGAATCGTTCTCTAATGATCATCCGACGCGTGTTGTACTTCGTCTGCATCTAACGCTTCATTTTCATGTCTACATCTTGCAATGACAATTTATAGCTAGGCCACAAAGATTGTGTAACACCGTATCTATGTAAAGCCTTACATCCTCTGAATTCGTCGACTGCTTAAGTGGCATGCGCTTGGGAGAAGGAAGTCAGTTCCGAGTAACTACCGTATATCCACGTTTCTGCCAGTACTGTGTGTGGAAAGACTGTCTCCGCCGTATTTGCCACCAACAGTCCGCTTTCCCTTTTCTTTGGAGGCGTCGTGTCAGATTCTTGCTTCGGCGCTTCCGAACAGCCGCTTTTCTTTCGACCATAGAGTTTTTAGGACTACGCTAAGCGAGAGCCTGTATAGGGTACTTTCAGTAATCCGATAGGCAAAATAGAGCGGTGACTATTTCCTGCAAATGCGACATAAATACATGCTTTCACGTGTGCACTGAATTACTTAGCTAACTCTATGCGCATTAGGCCGTCCTCCAAGATATATTTCTGCGCCTAACGTTCCCTCTCGTAATGTTCGAGACATCAGCAGCGGCTTATAATGACACCAGTAGAAGTTTCAAGTTTGAGCAAGGTCAGCGTGCTGAACTGTTCGTACGCTTCCACTTAAAGGTTGGTTCATGACGTCACCGTACCGCTGCCTAACATCGCAGATTTGCGCTGACATGTGTTATGGAGGTTGTAGTGGAGAAAAGAGTTGGCGATCTTTGCCTTATTTAGCACTAGACATATTAATCGTGGTAATCCCACAGTATAATCTAATATTCTACAAAAACAAATAGTTCGTATGAATGTGCTGACGCACTCCTAAAGACGAATCCTGCAGTCGCAATATCGAAAAATTCGTTTCTGAAGGTATAGCGGGTCTTCTACGTCGTTCCATACGTGTTCATTAGTAAAAATCGTAGAGGGAGACCAAGAGATGAATACACTAAGCAGATTCAGAAGGATGTAGGCTGCAGTAAGTACTGGGAGATGAAGAAGCTTGCACAGGATAGAGTAGCATGGAGAGCTGCATCAAACCAGTCTCAGGACTGAAGACAACAACAACAACAACAACAGTAATCTACAACGATAATCTAAAACATAAATTCGAGACAGTGGATACGAATTCCGGACAAGTCTATTCATAACTGAAAAAGCCGATGCCCTTGTGGCAATACTAGTTTTGAGACCACGTCTCCTAAATCAACATCGTAGCATATGATTAATATTTATATCCATATGACCTTTGCTTACGAGGACTATTTTTTCCCATATCCCATCGATCGCAAAAATAAAACCACAGTGAAAATCCAGAGAAACTTTGTGCAGTGTCTCTAGTACGCCTGCCTCTCGCTCCATGTCGCACTTCTCAGTTCTGAGCGCACAATGAAAACGTAAAGGCGTCTAGAAAAAAAATGTCTCCCTCCAAGTGTGAAGTGCACGCTGATGGATTTCGCCTAGAGTCATGCAGCCCAAATAACGTAAATCTCAAGCGTTTCCTTCTTCATGACAATTCTCGGTCGCACACAGCATGTGCAACGAAGGCGTTCATGCAGCGCAGTCGGTGGGAAATGTTTGATCACCCATCATATAGCCCCGTCCTGGATTCCTCTAATTTTCGTCTATTCTCTCACATGAACTGCTGGCTATGAAGACAGCATTTTAGCACAGACAACGAGCTCCAGAGTGCGACTATAAAGGCTTTGCTTTAGTACGCTTTTAAAATAAAACAAAGGAATAAATTCACTCTTGACGCAAACAGAAAAATGGTTACTACGCTGTACACACGTGCAATTTACGTAAAATAATGAGCCGCAACCAAAGGGTTTAAATTTTAACTAATAAAATTTAATGTGCTTAAAAGTTCTCACGTTAATTCGTTGTCTGGTGAAAGTAAATAAGCGATTAAATTATTTGAAAATAGCACGAGCTCCCAATATAGTGGTCAAAGAATTCACTATACAGGGTGTGTCACGAGCTTTTCCCCCGGTTTCTGGAGGGTATTCCTTAGGTTATTTGGATCAAAAAATGTAAATAAAGTAATAGGATCACATCCATAACTAACGAGCTACAGTAATTGAAAAACTCAGGAAAATAGCAGAAAAAACTTTTATTGTAGGATTTCACTATCAAGAATGCACATTATAATTAATTTAAACAATTTTGCAGCAGTCTCTTGCATTCAGAGTGGATTTAAAGCAAGTGTTCAAAATTTCCTACCTGCATTTGAAGGCAAAGATTCGCACGGGAGTGAATCGCGCGAGTAGCATTTCGTTATTTCATATGCTCGTTCCTTATTGATGTTGCGGCATCGAAAATGCGTTGAATCAATCCTTTTCGTGTTTTCTTCTCGTGTTTCCACCTTCATCTCGTACGTGATGTCTCTCATCCACCCCCAGATGCAGTAATCTAGGGGTGTTATATCTGGGGATCTGGCAGGCCAGTTGATAGGGCCCCTGCGACCTGTCCATCGATGCGGGAATTGCTGATTAAGATAAGCTGTTACCACATGGTGGAAGTGTGCAGGTGCCCCGTCAAGTTGGACGCACGTGTGGCGTCTTGTTTCCAGAGGAATATCTTCAAGAAGCTGCGGTAAGTCTTCTCGTAAAAAGTTGCCGTACATCTGACCATTTAAATTTCTCGGGAGAATAAACGGCCCAAGTAACTGGTCACACACAACACTACACCCGACACTGAATCTGTGTTGAAATTGAGATATTACCGTGGAAAGGGGATTTTCGTCTGCCCAGATATGCATGTTATGCACGTTGTTGATGCTATCTCTTGTAAAGGTTGTCTCATCACTGAACATTATGAAGCGATAGAGCTGCCGATTTCCTTTTAACCAGTTACAAAGGTCAAACGGTTGGCACAATCATGTGACTCTAAATGGTGAACTTTCTGCACATGAAAATGATACAGTCCATTCTCATGAAGAATCCTACATGCCTTAGATTGTGAAACGTTCAATCGGGTAGCTAACCGTCTTGTACTTAACGAGGACTGTGCTCTATGAAATTAAGAATGTTTTCCTCTTCATGAACGTCACGATGTGAATACGAATACTGGGAAGAATACCAGTTTCTACCAATGTTCGATTTGTTCCACTAAATGTTTTGGCACTCGGAATCCTACGATTAGGATACCGAAGGTAATATTCGGCAACAGCAGCTTTCGCATTACCATCACAGAAGCCCAAAAACTTGTACAGCATCGCAAAGTGTACTGTACACAGGAAACAATAACAATAAACAGTAACTGCAGTAGCAACAGCGTGGTTGTTATACAAACGCACCACACTCTGCATTTGTCTACCTAAGACTGATCGTGTGGCCAGTGAATACAAGTGTAGCGCTCCATGCACAGTGGCATGTTTCGGAACTCTGTTGTAGCTCCTTAATTATGGAACTGATCACATTACTGTATTTACATTTTCTGTTCCAAATAACCTAAGCAATAACCTCCAGCAACCGGCGAAAACCTCACGACGCAGCCTGTTTGTACACACTGCCGAAAAAAACTAGCACACCCTTTTAGAGGTTTCCAACTCACTCAAGATTTATTGTTGCAACAGTGCATACGGAGTATATGAATTGATTTCATTTACAAATCAAAAGTACAAGCGGTTCTGAGGTACGAGGTATCAGAAGGAAGGAAGGAAGATTGGATTTAACGTTCCGTCGATATCGAGATCATTAGAGACGGGGCACAAGCTCGGATTGTGTCAGCGATGGGGAAGGAAATCGGCCGTGCCCTTTCAAAGGAACAATTGCGACATTTTCGTATAGCGATTTAGGAAAATCACGGAAAACCTATATCTGGAAGCGGATGCGAGTTTGAACCGTCGTCCTCCCGAAAGCGAGTTCAGTGTGCTGGTACCAGGGATCCACTCATTCTGATATCACCTATAATAGTACGTGGAGTTGCCTCCACGGGCGGCAATGCAGGTGCTGACTCTGGGATCCAGTCGATCGTATCGATGGCGAATACTGCCCTAAAAACTGAAAAAGCTAAACTCCGCCCGAACAGGCCATGAAGGCCTAACGGTACTGTCGTGGGATACGTTATGCCACGCCAGCTCGACCTGTTCACGTAGTTCTGTAAGAGTTGTTGGTTGACGAGTCGCACGAGTCACTTCTCACCCCATTGTATCCCACAAGTACTCGACTGGAGACAAGTCCGCAGAGCTTGCTGGCCAAGGAAGTTGCTACACGTCTTGCAGAGCACGTTGAGTTTCACAGGCAGTGTGTGGCCGCCAGTAATCCTGTTGGAACAACGCATCACCTTCCTGCTGCAAGAACGGAGAAAGAACGGGTCTAACAACATTCTGGTTAACGTCTCCTCCAAAACACCAATGGTGAACGAGAGTTACAGCTCATCGCACCGCAGAGCATAAGGCCTGGGATGGGGACATTGTGTCTCGGATGAATGCACTCTACGAGAGAGCGCTCACCAGGTCTACGCCATATGCGCAAACGACCATCACTTGCGTGCAAGCAGAATCTGCTTTTATTGCTAAAGACGACGGCGGCCATTCCATCTTCCAAGTGCTCCTCTGACGGCACCAGTCGAGTCGTGAATGTCGACGCTGTGGCGCGAGTGAAAGACAGTCTAGAGTTCTGCGTGCCCGTGGCCCCAGTGGTAATAACCGGTTCACAACAGTTCGTGTTGACACGCCTGGGTTCACAGTTCGTGTTGACACGTCTGGGTTCAAAGGCCCTTTTATTTGTGCTCGCAAGCCCTCTTACTTGTGCTGTGGTAGCTGTACGATCTGCCACAGCTGCTCTTACAATACGACGTTCCTGGAGGGCGTCTGTGCTGCATGAACGTCCAGAACCTCCTCTACATGTGTTACAATGTTCACGTGACCACTGATACCAGCATCGTTGCACAACTGACGCAGCATCTCCGACTTGTGTGGCAATTCTCCGAAAGGACCATCCTGCCATTCGGAAGGCCACAATTCGACCCGAACCTTCTGACTGTGAGCATTCCCTATTAACGTGTGGACACAGATGTAGTCATCCACTACGCTTCCTGTTGGTAGACAACGTTGAAACCATTATCTGTACATCCGCTATCCCCCAGGTGGCATATGCTGTCATCTGACCACAGCTAAAAATTAACTCAAGGTGAGTATCATATTTGGAAAAATCATTTTTTGTGCCAACAGCTGTACAATTTTATTTACTCTCTACCGGTTTCGGTACTGGCTGCCATCTTCACTGGAGATAGTAATGTACATCAGTTGGCCAAAAATACATATCTGCCAAATACTGCAACTATTAGTGTAACACGTGACTAATTATCAGAGCATGCTCTGACTGGGCTTGTGGTGTTTATTTGATGTTAAGATTATATATATATATATATATATATATATATATATATATATATATATATATATATATATAAAGTTCAAATGGCTCTGAGCACTATGGGACTTAACTAAATGGCTCTGAGCACTATGGGACTTAACTTCTAAGGTCATCAGTCCTCTAGAACTTAGAACTACTTAAACCTAACTAACCTAAGGACATCACACACATCCATGCCCGAAGCAGGATTCGAACCTGCGACCGTAGCGGTCACGCGGTTCCAGACTGTAGCGCCTTTAACCGCTTGGCCACTGGGACTTAACTGCTGCCACTGGGACTTAGAACTACTTAAACCTAACTAACCTAAGGACATCACACACACATCCATGCCCGAGACAGGATTCGAACCTGCGACCGTAGCGGTCGCGCGGTTCCAGACTGTAGCGCCTAGAACCGCTCGGCCACACCGGCCGGCTAAGATTATCTGTGTATAAGTTATCACGCTTCAATTGTGTAAATCTACTAGAGTGGAAATTCACTGAAACAATTATTGTGTCCACAGCTCGAGGTCGTGCGGTAGCGTTCTCGGTTCCCACGCCCGGGTTCGATTCCCGGCGGGGTCAGGGATTTTCTCTGCCTCGTGATGACTGGGTGTTGTGTGCTGTCCTTAGGTTAGTTAGGTTTAAGTAGTTCTAAGTTCTAGGGGACTGATGACCATAGATGTTAAGTACCATAGTGCTCAGAGCCATTTGAACCATTTTTTGAACAATTATTGTGATAATTCGTCACATGTTATTGCCGTATTAGGCAGAAATGTATTTTTGACCAATTGATATACATTATTATCTCCTGTGAAGGTGGAAGCCAGTACCGAAACCGATAGAGAATAAATAAAATTGTACAACTCTTGGCATAAAAAATATTTTTCCAAATATTTGTACGCTGTAGACAACTACTTGGAGAAAACTTTGTTAAATATCACACTAACTCCCACCTAACCAGAGCCTAGTCGACACACAATAACACAACCGTGTTGATTAATAGCAAAGATTTTCTAGGTCCCTAACTGGCAAACAGAGCTAAAGTCCAGAAAATATGGAAACACGGAAAGCACAACATATTGCCTTGCTTAATATGGTGTAGAAAGTCCACTGGCATTCAAAGCAGCTTCCAGTTGTCTCGGAATGGATAAATACAGATCCTGTGTGGTTTTCAAGGGAATCTTATACCACTCTTCCTGCAAAATAGTCGCAAGTTCAGGTGACGATGCTGGTGGTGGATATCGATCACGCACCCTTCTCTCCGAATTAGACAGCAGAGTCAATAATACTGAAATCTGGTGACTATGGTGGTGAGCGGAGACGCGACGATTAATGCTCGTGCTCATGAAACCTGTTCTGAGCGATGCGAGCTGTGTGAACAGGGGCCCTATCGTCTTGAAATACAGCATCACCATACAGGAACCAGGACTGTGTCTCGGAATGGACCTGATCAGTCAAAATAATTCTTGGTAGTAAAGCGACCTCGCACAGTAACATTGGGTCCCATGGAATACCACGATAAGACTGCCCAAATCATCGCGGAACCCACGCCATGTTTCACCCTACGGACGTAATCTCCGCCAGAAGTTGGAAACAGTGTGAAACAAGAACCATCATACCAAATGACTTCCTTGCATTGCTCCACAGTCCAGACTTCATGCCTTCGGCGCCACGTTTCCTTGTTACACGCATTTGCATCACCGATGCGTGTTTTTGGAATTCCAGCTCGCTCTGTATTGCCTGTTTCTGGAGTTCCCTTCGTGTTGTTTTGTTGCTGATAGTGTTCGCGAGTGCGACATTTAGTTTTGCAGTGACATCCTCCTATATTTCGTCACAATCCTCTTCAGCTACCGTATTTCACGATCACTCAACACACACTTTCTTCCGTGTTGTGCCGCGCGGTGAGACCCGTCTTGTATTGCTGAGTAAATGGCTCGAACGCTGCTGCGGTGGAACGGCCGCAATCAGCCGTTTAATTGCGTTTCCAACAACAGTTGCCATCAATGGCTGCGCACAATTACACTGTCCTCTTTCGAGTGACATCGTTTCCATCCTCCTTCTGTGACTTAACATTTCTCATGTTATTGTGATTCTGTGTTACGTTACTGTACCGTCTTCTGGTTACTTGTAATGCTGTTAAGATCTGTATCCCGGTTTTCTGTTGCGGACGGAGGTTCCTCCATCTTCCAATGCTTACCTGCATTTATACATTGACTTAGTTTGGTACTTTGTCGCTTCGCGCGGCTCTTCCCGTTGGAGGTTCGAGTCGTCCCTCGGGCATGGGTATGTGTGTTGTCCTTAGCGTAAGTTAGTTTAAGTTAGATTAAGTAGTGTGTAAGCCTAAGGACCGATGACCTCAGCCGTTTGGTCCCACAGGAACTTACCACAAATTCACAAATTTTAAAAATTTTCCTTGTTGTGACTTGGCGGATGATGTTATCCGTTTTGCCTGTATGCGGTACAGATCTTCGATACGGTGGCCCTTGACACATCGGCTACCTTAGTTACGGGGGCACCCACCATACGAACACCAACAATTTGCGCACGTTGGAATTCACTTAACTCCAACATAATGCTTTCACAACTACACAGAAGACTGTTCTGCTCACGACTGACGCAACGTATTAAGGATTTTGCACAGGCGCCGTTCGTAGTCCAATACAAAAGGGCAACATGCAGGCATGGGTAGCATCTGCATTCATGTTCAAGCATGCATTTCTCGGAGTTTCCATATTTTAGTCCAATCCCTGCACGTGTAGGCCGAGCAGCTGTCTCTACCTTTCTGGTATCCGCCACCCCCCCCCCCCCCCCCCCGACCGACCCCAGCCCCTGTCTCTGACTCGCGACTGCGCTCACGTGCGTGAATGATATCGCTCGGTGCTTTAAGGGCCGTACCCTCACAGAGCTCATTATTAAGTAACACACTCTGTGCCATTTCATTTAATTTACTGGCCAAGGCATAGGTTGAACTATCTCAAATATTTTTTTTTTTTTTTTTAAGTTGGCCAGGTGCGAGTAGGACTCGCGCAGGGATGGTTCCGACGAAATATAATTACGCCCACAGACAGTTAATCCATTCCGGGATTCAAGAATCTGGACGATTTTTGCCCGTTATCGATACCTATATCGGTAAGATATCGATCCAACGGGTACGAAGACCATCGAGAATGTATTAATTCCAAGTCTGATGTTGGATAACAAAAGGTATACGAAATATATTTTTCGAATGATATAACTGTAAATTAACGGTTCTCGGATTTTTTCTTTCGGCTGGGCAGTGAAACCTAGCTTCTTGGCAAGTTTTATGATTCTACATCGACGAGAAGTTTTCGAGTGTCAAAATATGTGACGTAAATGGCCGAATCTTTTGACTGCTTTGACTTAAAAGCTTACATGTATGATACCACCAAGTGACTATGGACCTTCAACATGATACGTCGACACGTTCCTGAGAAAAAGTGGTATTAACTGATGGACGGACAGATAGAAAGACAGACGGTCTGATAGCAAATGACAAAAATTTTCTATTTTCGTGTGATATAATTACAAATTAACTATTTTCGGATCTTTTTCCCTTCGTTTTACTGTGAAACTTCGCTTGTTGTCAAATTTCTGATTCTCCGGCAGTGGGAAGTACTTTATAGGTTTTGATGAGTGAGTTTTCGAATATCAAAATGTGATTCAATGGCCATACCTTTTGATAGCACTGATTTAGAAACTTCCATTTTTTACACAGTCAAGGGCCTGTGACTAAAATTTTACCTTGATAAGCTTACCCCTCCCTGATAAAATGGGTTTTTGGTAACTGGACAGACAGACAATTAAGTGATCCCATAAGACCGCTTCTACCGATTGAGATCCGAAACCCTAAAAGAAACGAGGCATGATTCAGTTATAAAGGCACTTTTGTTCCGAGGAAGTAAAGAAAGAGGAGGAAGGCATACTGGTGACGTACTTGCTTTCTGCGGGCCTAACTGAAGAGCCGCGTCAATTATACGGTGCTACGACGTGCACTGCTGCACTAAAGATGAAGCGTTTTTAGTGGAACGCCGTTGAGCCAGCAGTCACGGCCGCAGCCGTCTCGTATGGCCTGTACTCGAAAGAGGACAGTGTAATTGTGCGCAGCCATTGATGGCAACTGTTGTTGGAAACGCAATTAAACGGCTGATTGCGGCCGTTCCACGGCAGCAGCGTTCGAGCCATTTACTCAGCAATACAAGACGGGTCTCAAACGTTCGGTGAATGGCCAGTTCATGAGCGGACCTACCCACCATTATATACAATCTCTGTAAAGACACCCCTAAAGGAACAGCGACTACTGCACAATAGGTGTAAAACAAAGCTTACGCTATAGACACAGAAATGATAATTGAAACGCATTTGGTTGTCAAAAGGCTAACGCGTGAAGCCTTCAACAAAGGCCACAACAGAATATTATCGAAAAACCTTTCATAAAACCCGAAGAAATTCTGGTCATACGTTACAGCTGTCAATAGCACCAACGTTAGTGCCTGTTCAATAATTCAAAGATTGCAAAGAAACCGAAAGTGAAACCAACAAAGTAAATTAATCAGAAATGATTAACTTCGTTCGAAATGTTCCTGTGCAAATGGGGATCATGGAGTGCTGTCCCAGTTTAACTCTCGTGGCTCTGGGAAAATGAGTGATATAAAGGCACAGGAAGAAGTGGCTAACTTACTTATTATGTGTCACCCTGCCCCCACCCTCCTAGAATTACGCCAGCATTCCCTTTAGACAAATTTTGATCTGCTACACAAAACACCCACGAGTGACCAGAGGAGTTACTCCTTCCCTATACCTATCGTGACATCGTTTCCATCCTCCTTCTGTGACTTAACATTTCTCATGTTATTGTGATTCTGTGTTACGTTACTGTACTGTCTTCTGGTTACTTGTAATGCTGTTAAGATCTGTATCCCGGTTTTCTGTTGCGGACGGAGGTTACTCCATCTTCCAATGCTTACCTGCATTTATACATTGACTTAGTTTGGTACTTTGTCGTTGTTTTTCGCGTTTGTTTGTGGTTTCTGGCCCCCTACGTCGGTTCCCCCGTCCCTGCGCACACCCTGCTGAGCGTTCATCCTTGGATGGGGCTTAAGTTATTTAGTCTATGCAGTACTAGTGGTGCTGGCCGCTGTACATGAAAAGGCCTACAACGTATGCCCCATAAGCTCGATTAGGTTGAGGGTTCTTTCCCGCGTTTAATGACGACGATTCTTATTCAACAATTTTTATTTCTAGAGTTACGTCTTTGTCTGGTTCCACCGGCGATTTGATCCATTACTGCTGCGTACTTTATGACGCCAATTTTGTGCAGGAAAAAAGGGGACTTCTGTTATTTATCCTTACGCAGAAAAAAATTGGTTCAAATGGCTCTGAGCACTATGGGACTTAATTGCTGAGGTCATAAGTCCCCTAGAACTTAGAACTACTTAAACCTAACTAACCTAAGGACATCACACACATACATGCCCGAGGCAGGATTCGAACCCGCGACCGTAGCGGTTCCGGACTGTAGCGCCTAGAACCGCTTGGCCACTCCGACCGGCCCTTACGCAGATTTTAAGGACGTTACATATTGAAAGGTCCGTATACCTCAATCGCTTATCAACATTATATTACTTCCGTAGTTCCTGTTTCAAGTTCTAATTACAAGTTTTCTATCTTTTAAGGGAACAGTTTCTTAACTGAAGATCTCACTGTAACGGCATGACTTTAGTCGCGATAAATAACTTATTTTGACGCAACTGTTGCGGGTTTCATCATTTTAAATGTACACTACTGGCCATTAAAACTGCTACACCACGAAGATGACGTGCTACGGACGCGAAATTTAACCGACAGGAAGAAGATGCTGTCATATGCAAATGATTAGCTTTTCAGAGCATTCACACAAGGTTGGCGCCGGTGGCGACACCTACGGCGTGCTGACATGAGGAAGGTTTCCAACCGATTTATCATACACAAATAGCAGTTGACCGGCGTTGCCTGGTGAAACGTTGTTATGATGCCTCGTGTAAGGAGGAGAAATGCGTACCATCACGTTTCCCACTTTGATAAAGGTCGGATTGTAGCCTATCGCGATTGCGGTTTATCGTATCGCGACATTGCTGCTCGCGTTGGTCGAGATCCAATGACTGTTAGCAGAATATGCAACAGGTGGGGTTCAGGAGGGTAATACGGAACGCTGTGCTGGATCCCAACGGCCTCGTATCACTAGCAGTCGAGATAACAGGCATCTTATTTGCATAGTTGTAACGGATCGTGCAGCCACGTCTCGATCCCTGAGTCAACAGATGGGGACGTTTGAAAGACAACAACCATCTCCACGAACAGTTCGACGACATTTGCAGCAGCATGGACTATCAGCTCAGAGACCATGGCTGCGGTTACCCTTGACGCTGCATCACAGACAAGAGCGCCTGGGATGGTGTACTCAACGACGAACCTGGGTGCACGAATGGCAAAACGTTATTTTTTCGGATGAATCCAGGTTCTGTTTACAGCATCATGATGGTCGCATCCGTGTTTGGCGACATCGCAGTGAACGCACATTAGAAGCATGTATTCGTCATTGAGTGGCTCTACCCTTCATTCGATCCCTGTGAAACCGTACATTTTAGCAGGATAATCCACGACCGCATGTTGCAGGTCCTTTTCTGGATATAGAAAAGGTTCGACTGCTGCCCTGGCCAGCACATTCTACAGATCTCTCACCAATTGAAAACATCTGGTCAATAGTGGCCGAGCAACTGGCTCGTCACAATACGCCAGTCACTACTCTTGATGAACTGTGGTATCGTGTTGAAGCTGCATGGGCAGCTGTACCTGTACACGCCATCCAAGCTCTGTTTGACTCAATGCGTAGGCGTATCAAGGCCGTTATTATGGCCAGAGGTGGTTGTTCTGGGTACTGATTTCTCAGGACCTATGCACCCAAATTGCGTGAAAATGTAATCACATGTCAGTTCTAGTATAATATATTTGTCCAATGAATACCCGTTTATCATCTGCATTTCTTCTTGGTGTAGCAATTTTAATGGCCAGTAGTGTATCATCTGAGTCAGCCCCTCTGTTCATCCCATTATACCGTAAATCGCTCGACCAAAAACAGTACTCACTGGTTGGAAGAATGCAAAGGTCAGATACCTGTCTCTAGTAAGGATCCACAAGATTACAGCCCAGTTTTACGCTCATATGTTCTAGAACATCAGAATTTATTCTGAGTTCAAACGTAATCACGTACTGTATCTCAGATGGAATGGCTTGCTCCATGCCGAACAACATCGATGTCCCCACATGACATCCAGAAAGTAATGGATCGAGGAAATCAGGCAGCTGCAGTGCTTTTTAAATGCCGAAGAGCATTTGACCCAGTGCCTCACCAACGCTTATATCCTAAAGTACGCTCGTAAGCGTTACCAAACGAAATTTTTGACTGGATTATTTATTGGGAGAGAGGATGCACAATGTTAAATTGGACGGGGAGTCACTGACAGATGTAGAAGTAAGTTAAAGCTAATCCGACCTTGCCCTCCGTCTCTAGTGACCTCGTTGTCGACGGGACGTTAAACACCAATACGCATGGAGTGATAATCTGGAAAAGCGCCGAAAGCATACAGTAAGATTAAGCAAATCCGTCTTATGTGGTCGGTCCTACGTGGACATGCCAGTAATGCTGGTACAAGTGTACAGAGCAGAAACTGACAGGAGTAAAGGCGTTTAGACTGATTCAAAAGCTTTCGAGACGGAAAGTAAGCTTTTGCCAAAGCTACACGTGTATGCCTAGTTACTGACATCCCTATTTCTTTGAGGGCGCTTCGGAATTGACTTAAATTTGACTATTAAGAAAATGATATCACATTTAATGACATTTATCTGTATTTCGACCTGTTGCTGTGTCATATTAAGACTTTTATTGGAATGTTGCACAGGGTTTTGAATTATGCCATCAGCGACCTTAATTATTACTTTCCAATGGCATCGCGTAGTCCATCGTGGTTTCCAGACGTCGTGACAATTGTCATTTTTCACATTAGGGAAGAGGTGGTAATCATTGGAATCCGAGTGAGAGAAAAAAAAAGTTATTGCACTGACGATAACGAGCTCATTAAAGAGGGATCACAAGGATGGGGACACAGATCGGCCGTGTCGTTTTGGAGGGAAGCACCGTGCGACAACCACCTTGATTGATTTCTGGAAACGGAAGGAAAGAAGGAAGATTAAAGTTTTAACGTACCATCGACAACGAGGTAATTAAGAGTCGGAATACAAGCTTGGACTGGAGAAGGAAACAACGCCATGTCCTTTCAAACGCACCATTCCGGCATCTGCCTGGTAAATCGATTTATCCAAATTACAGCTGGTGGTCCAGCTGGAAACCGATACGTCGCGGTTCGAATTCTGGTCGGACTATGGATTTTTCAGTCACTTTATCTCTCACCAGAAACAACACGTCGTTCGGATTCCACTCTACACAGTAGGTCCCTTTTCCCCGACTGAATAAACTAGGATAGGTTAGGGACACGACAGACGTGGAAGTGGCATCCAATAAAAGTCTTGCACCATGCTACTGAGTCATGTGAAATTATTACCATTAAATACATACAGGATGTTTCACAATTCATGTTACACACTTATAGATGTTGCAGAGGATATTTAGTAGATCAAATTTTACATGCGAACCCTTGTCTGAAAACGTCTTCCAACGACGACGCTACAGAGCGTCAAAGTTACAGGCCCCGGCGCCTGTAAATGTATGTACATCGGTGATTTCGTGATGTTACAAACTTTAAAGGATGATAGAGAATGATAAATGTAAAACGAACGAATCGAAAGTTATAATCGAAGACCTTTCTAATACCTGTAATGTGGAGTAAATGTACCGGTACTGTTATTGCTAAGACTGTAGTGTAGGCAATTTTCAGAGGTGGAGGTATGGACTAAAACAAGAAAAAATATCTAGTAAACTTGAGCTCTAACATGCATGCTTAAGAGCTATGAGTACTTTTTCAATAGAGAAGATGTGTTTCACGAAGTGAAGATGAACAAGTGCTCATAACTACTCAGGTATGCAATTCAGAGCCCATGTTTACTGGACATTTGGCCTTCACTTATAAGCTTCACTTACAACTTTCGACTCGTTCGTTTCCAAACCAGGGACCTTTACCTCGAACTGATATATTTATTTTTCTCCGTCAGCCTAGAAACTTTGTAAAACCATAACTGAATCACCCTGTATATACATACATTTACAAGCGGCCGGCGCCTATAACTTTGACGCTCTGGAGCGTCGTTGGATGACTTTTCCGGATGTGGGTTCCTATGTAAAACTTTATCTGCTAAGTCTCCTCTACAACCTCTTGAAGTGTGTAATATCAATTATTAAAAACGCTGTATATGTTCATTCACCCTCAAAGTAGCACATGGAACCATTACTTTGCGGTGGGTTTCTTGTTCTTCTTATCTTGACAAAACTTCCTCACCCTTTCACTTTGCGCATCTCTTCTATCTTCCGTTTACGCGTTTTCAGCAGGCAAATTCCCTTCCTGTTGGCTTCTCGGGAATTAAGTTATGTGTACTGATTTTCTGCTTGTACCTATTTCGTGTAGTCGCCAGTGGGTCAATACCGATTCTTGTGAGGCCACTTTGGTGTCTACTGGCTAACGTATTTTGGATTGTCGGGTTCCGTTGATGAAGTGGAAGAATTTCTTGATCAAGCGAGAGTCGTCCATTCGTGCCACATGATTGTACACTGCTGGCCATTAAAATTGCTACACCACGAAGATGACGTGCTACAGATGCGAAATTTAACCGACAGGAAGAAGATATGAAACTTCCTGGCAGATTAAAACTGTGTGCCCGACCGAGACTCGAACTCGGGACCTTTGCCTTTCGCGGGCAAGTGCTCTACCATCTGAGCTACCGAAGCACGACTCACGCCCGGTCCTCACAGCTTTACTTCTGCCAGTATCTCGTCTACTACCTTCCAAGCTTTACAGAAGCTCTCCTGCGAACCTTGCAGAACTAGCACTCCTGAAAGAAAGGATACTGCAGAGACATGGCTTAGCCACAGCCTGGGGTATGTTTCCAGAATGAAATTTTCACTCTTTCTTTCAGGAGTACTAGTTCTGCAAGGTTCGTAGGAGAGCTTCTGTAAAGCTTGGAAGGCAGGAGACGAGATACTGGCAGAACTAAAGCTGTGAGGACCGGGCGTGAGTCGTGCTTCGGTAGCTCAGATGGTAGAGCACTTGCCTGCGAAAGGCATAGGTCCCGAGTTCGAGTCTCGGTCGGGCACACAGTTTTTTTTAATCTGCCAGGAAGTTTCATATCAGCGCACACTCCGCTGCAGATTGAAAATCTCATTCAGGAAGAAGATGTTGTGATATGCAAATGATTAGCTTTTCAGAGCATTCACACAAGGTTGGTGCCAGTGGCGACACCTACAACGTGCTGACATGAGCAAAGTTTCCAACCGATTTCTCATACACAAACAGCAGTTGAAGGGCGTTGCCTGGTGAAACGTTGTTGTGATGCCTCGTGTAAGGAGGAGAAATGCGTACCATCACGTTACAGACTTTGATAAAGGTCGGATTGAAGCCTATCGCGATTGCGGTTTATCGCATCGCGACTTGCTGCTCGCGTTGGTAGAGATCCAATGACTCTTAGCAGACTATGGAATCGGTGGGTTCAGGAGGGTAATACGGAACGCTGTGCTGGATCCCAACGGCCTCGTATCACTAGCAGGCATCTTATCCGCATAGCTGTAACGGATCGTGCAGCCACGTCTCGATCTCTGAGTCAACAGATGGGGACGTTTGCACGACAACAACCAACTGCACGAACAGTTCGACGACGTTTACAGCAGTATGTACTATCAGCTCGGAGACCATGCCTGCGGTTACCCTTGACGCTGCATCACAGACAGGAGCGCCTGCGATGGTGTACTCAACGACGAACCTGGGTGCACGAATGGCAAACCGTCATTTTTTCGGATGAATCCAGGTTCTGTTTACAGCATCGTGATGGTCGCATCCGTGTTTGGCGACATCGCGGTGAACGCACATTGAAAGCGTGTATTCGTCATTGCCATACTGGCGTATCACTCGGCGTGATGGTATGGGGTGGCATTGGTTACACGTCTCGGTCACTTCTTGTTCGCATTGACGGCACTTTGAACAGTGGACGTTACATTTCAGATGTGTTACGACCAGTGGCTCTGTCCTTCATTTGCTCCCTGCGAAACCCTACATTTCAGCAGGATAATGCACGACCACATATTGCATGTCCTGTACGGGCCTTTCTGGATACAGAAAATGTTCGACTGCTGCCCTGGCCAGAACATTCTCCAGCTCTCCCACCAACTGAAAACGTCTGGTCAATGGTGGCCGAGCAACTGGCTCGTCACAATACGCCAGTCACTACTCTTGATGAACTGTGGTATAGTGTTGAAGCTGCATGGGCAGCTGTACCTGTACACGCCATCCAAGCTCTGTTTGACTCAATGCCCAGGGGTATCAAGCCAGTTATTACGGCCAGAGGTGGTTGTTCTGGGTACTGATTTCTCAGGATGTATGCACCCAAACTGCGTGAAAATGTAATCACATGTCAGTTCTAGTATAATATATTTGTCCAATGAATACCCGTTAATCATCTGCATTTCTTCTCGGTGTAGCAATTTTAATGGCCAGTAGTGTATTATTTCATATGTCTTTTCAGTGAGGGGACCGCTCAGTCAGGGTGTTGTGAATTGGCAGGAGCCAATTCATTGGGTTTGGAGGAAGCCGAAAGGCACGCGTTTAAGCTCGCGCAGGCTGGCGTGAGGTCTGGAACAGGTAGAGTAATTATACTATCAAGAAAAGTACGTAGCTGCTGGAATACTTAACTTTAATCCATAATTGGTGAACATCGCTCTTGATGATACATGAATTACAAGATCAATAGCAAATGATAATGGCGCCTTGCTAGGTCGTAGCAAATGACGTAGCTGAAGGCTATGCTAACTATCGTCTCGGCAAATGAGAGCGTAATTTGTCAGTGAACCATTGCTAGCAACGTCGGCTGTACAACTGGGGCGAGTGCTAGTAAGTCTCTCTAGACCTGCCGTGTGGCGGCGCTCGGTCTGCAATCACTGACAGTGGCGACTCGCGGGTCCGACGTATACTAACGGACCGCGGCCGATTTAAAGGCTACCACCTAGCAAGTGTGGTGTCTGGCGGTGACACCACACAGGGTATACAGTTCTTCTGATCCCTGAAGCTACTTCCAGCCTCCGCTGCACGAACGCGTTATTGCTGTGGCGGGACGCGTCGCACCTTGCAGCTGCACCGACGCGAGCAGCAGAAGAGCTGCCAGCCTCCCCGGTTCAGAGCTGTCTGCACGCACTGAATGAGCTGCCCTGGGCGGACGTCCGGAACTGCTAAGACTCAGAACAACGACGGCGACCGTCTGCTTCCCCTCGGCGCTCTACATGGGGTCCACGAGGCGCGCTTGAGGGAGTAGTGAGCCGTGTTCGGGTCCACGAGCACAGTTATCGCAGGCGGCGGCCACTTGCCGTGGCCCCAATAGGGGCGCTACGTCCGCAAGGCTGGCCAACCGGACGTCGACGTCGCAGCGTCCGGCGCTCGCGTTGGCGCTGACCCACGCACGCTGCACGGCGCCATCGCTGAGTACAGCTTAAGGCCGGCTGTGTAGCTTCGATGTAATAATGTCAGTGATACACTTGCCTGTGTTCCTCTGCACGCTTTGGCGTGAGTTACACGTCACTCCCAAATCACATCTCTCGGACGTTCCTCTGAGTTCGGAAGTTAAACAATTTGGTGTCAGGAAGTGGTCGTTTCGCTTTCCGACACAGCACGTTGCGTCGGAAAGTGTTCGTCCACGTACAACACTAAGGTTTGCTGAGAGAGTTTGTTTTGCTGAATAGTGAGTGAAGCTGTGCAACTAGACGTACGTACCAGCTCAGCACTCTCGTTGTCGGAGTGAATTGTGTGAGTTAGGGTACAAGTTGTTTAGAGTTACTTTTGTGAAGCCACGGGAACCTGTAGACTTATCTTAGTTTATGGGTAATGATGGATGTTATAATTTAGCGCCAGTGAGCTGCCCATTTAGCAAATTTGTCTGCGCACGAGTTGCCGTGAACCAGAGCTGTGGCAGATGTGTGTTCTGTATTTAGGTGTACTGGTCATCTTTCTGGTAGTTATACTGAGAGTAGATGGACGATAATTCGTTGGAGGAAATTAATTTGTGTTTACATTTTTGTGTACAGTTGAATGGGAGATTGTGTACTGTCTTTTAAAAAAGATCTGTTGCATTAAGGTGGAAGTAGAGATGGACATACAAGTAAACGAACTTATAAGAAACACCTTGAGTGCAAGGTCGCAAAAGGCCAATAATGTTTACGGCAATCGACGTCTACTATGCAACCAATTTTTGGTTGCTACTAACCAGGGGAACTTCGCTCCGTAGCTTCATGCTTTGCTCACCATTGTGTACCTCCAGTTCCTCCCCCTGTTGCCATTAGCCGCCAATGAAATGAAATGATCGTGTGGCGGGGAGGTCCCATCCGAGGAAGTTCGGTCGCCGGGTACAAATCTTATTTCAGGTGACACTAGATTGGACGATTCGCGTGTTAGTGATGATGACAACGCAACACTCAGTCCACACGCGGAGAAAATCTGCAGAAGGCCAGAGTTAGTTTCCCTACCGGGTTGGAGATTTTCTCCGCCCGTGGATTGGGTGCTGTGTTTCCTTCATCATCATCTCACATCACCCACGCGCAAGTCGCCCAGTGTGGCGTCACCTGAAGTAAGACTTGTACACGGCGGCCGAACTTCGCCAGATGGGGCCTCCCTGCCATCACTGCCACACGATCATTTCATTTCATTGGCGGCTAATGGCAACAGTGGGCGGGACTGGAGGTATCCAATGGCGAGCACAGCCGAAGCTACCGAGCGATCAGATTCCATATAGGATTAACGGAGAACATCGAAAAAGTTCAAGGGAGGGCAGCACGTTTTGTATTATCAAGAAATGTCACGGACATGATACAGGATTTGCAGTGGGCATCATTACAACAAAGGCTTTGCTCTTTGTGGCAGGAGCTTCTCACGAAATTTCAATCCCAACTTTCTCCTACGAATGCGAAAATACACTCCTGGAAATGGAAAAAAGAACACATTGACACCGGTGTGTCAGACCCACCATACTTGCTCCGGACACTGCGAGAGGGCTGTACAAGCAATGATCACACGCACGGCACAGCGGACACACCAGGAACCGCGGTGTTGGCCGTCGAATGGCGCTAGCTGCGCAGCATTTGTGCACCGCCGCCGTCAGTGTCAGCCAGTTTGCCGTGGCATACGGAGCTCCATCGCAGTCTTTAACACTGGTAGCATGCCGCGACAGCGTGGACGTGAACCGTATGTGCAGTTGACGGACTTTGAGCGAGGGCGTATAGTGGGCATGCGGGAGGCCGGGTGGACGTACCGCCGAATTGCTCAACACGTGGGGCGTGAGGTCTCCACAGTACATCGATGTTGTCGCCAGTGGTCGGCGGAAGGTGCACGTGCCCGTCGACCTGGGACCGGACCGCAGCGACGCACGGATGCACGCCAAGACCGTAGGATCCTACGCAGTGCCGTAGGGGACCGCACCGCCACTTCCCAGCAAATTAGGGACACTGTTGCTCCTGGGGTATCGGCGAGGACCATTCGCAACCGTCTCCATGAAGCTGGGCTACGGTCCCGCACACCGTTAGGCCGTCTTCCGCTCACGCCCCAACATCGTGCAGCCCGCCTCCAGTGGTGTCGCGACAGGCGTGAATGGAGGGACGAATGGAGACGTGTCGTCTTCAGCGATGAGAGTCGCTTCTGCCTTGGTGCCAATGTTGGTCGTATGCGTGTTTGGCGCCGTGCAGGTGAGCGCCACAATCAGGACTGCATACGACCGAGGCACACAGGGCCAACACCCGGCATCATGGTGTGGGGAGCGATCTCCTACACTGGCCGTACACCACTGGTGATCATCGAGGGGACACTGAATAGTGCACGGTACATCCAAACCGTCATCGAACCCATCGTTCTACCATTCCTAGACCGGCAAGGGAACTTGCTGTTCCAACAGGACAATGCACGTCCGCATGTATCCCGTGCCACCCAACGTGCTCTAGAAGGTGTAAGTCAACTACCCTGGCCAGCAATATCTCCGGATCTGTCCCCCATTGAGCATGTTTGGGACTGGATGAAGCGTCGTCTCACGCGGTCTGCACGTCCAGCACGAACGCTGGTCCAACTGAGGCGCCAGGTGGAAATGGCATGGCAAGCCGTTCCACAGGACTACATCCAGCATCTCTACGATCGTCTCCATGGGAGAATAGCAGCCTGCATTGCTGCGAAAGGTGGATATACACTGTACTAGTGCCGACATTGTGCATGCTCTGTTGCCTGTGTCTATGTGCCTGTGTTTCTGTCAGTGTGATCATGTGATGTATCTGACCCCAGGAATGTGTCAATAAAGTTTCCCCTTCCTGGGACAATGAATTCACGGTGTTCTTATTTCAATTTCCAGGAGTGTATTTTGTTGACGCCGACCTATATACGAAGAAACTATCATCATTATGAAGTAAGGTAAATCAGAGTTCGCACGGAAAGATATACATATAGTTAAAGGCAACCCAGCCATTGACGTTCATCTGTGCGAATGCGCACAGGTTGCTCAAACTCTTACGGGAATTGCCAAAGCGTGCGCGAGTAATGAGTGAATGGGCAAATATCTATAAGGTAAATTTCATATGTAGAATTGTGGACTGTTGGGAATGTGAGTCTCACGGGAAGCGTGCAAGGGATAAGTCCCTGCAGTCGCGCTATTCATCTGTGTCCTCGGTGGCTCAGATGGATAGAGCGTCTGCCATGTAAGCAGGAGATCCGGGTTCGAGTCCCGGTCGGGGCACACATTTTCAGCTGTCCACATCGAGGTATATCAACAACACCTGTCGGCAGCTGAGGGTTTCAGTTAGTCATCATTTATATAGGTGTTCGTTTTTTCCGCGCGCTGCTCGAGAATGGAATAATACAGGATTACTGTGAAGTTGATTCAGTAAACCCTCTGCCAGGCACCTAAGTGTGATTTGTAGAGTATCGATGTAGATGCACAAATATATCAATGTTGGTTTTATGAAACTCAATTTTCCTCTCAGTGCGTAACAGGCAAAAATGAGGCGACAAGCAGGATACTAAACGTAAACGTAGGCTTCCGCGGCCGTCGTCACAGTCAATAAAATTCTTCTGGGTTTGAGGCGGCATTGTCAACTATAAAATTCCGACGTTTTCGGCGACTATTGTAAGACGCCTTTCTCAGGGTGTATTGCTAACTGCTGAATGAGCACCAATTTGGTTACTTATATACTATGGAGGAGTGCTGTCACTCATTCTCGGGGGGTGGATCCCCTCGATTCCCAATGAGGAGATTACACTGCCTGAGCTACACTCAGGATGGAATCAACGCATTTGGAACAGCTGCCGGCCGCTGTGACCGAGCGTTTCTAGGCTCTTCAGTCTGGAACCGCGCGACCGCTACGGTCGCAGGTACGCATCCTGCCTCGGGCATGGATGTGTGTGATGTCCTTAGGTTAGTTAGCTTTAAATAGTTCTAAGTTCTAGGCGACTGATGACCTCAGAAGTTAAGTCGCATAGTGCTCAGAACCATTTGAACCAACCTCAGATGTTAAGTCCCATAGTGCTCAGAGCCATTTAGAACAGCCCCCTGCCCCTGCTGCTGCGGCCGTCTGTGTGCCGGCCATCGCTGTCGTTCGTTTGTCCGCCACCGCCGCCGACGACGCGTGCTCGCCGCCGCCGCCGCCGCCCCCAGCCGAGGATACTGGGCCACCCCTTTTGCCGTCGTCGTCCAGCCGCTGCCAGGAGGGATTCGCCGGACCGCCTTCACCTCCTGCCGGGGGGCGGGGGGGGGGGGGGGAGGCTGCCGCCACGCCCTGGTCGAGTCGCCTGCTGCTGCCGCCATCGCCGCAGTCCTTCGGCGCCGCCACTGTCCTCGCTGCCGCCGCCGTTTCTTGTCCCTGCCGCCGTCGCCGTCACCACCATCACCCCCCACTTGCACACCACCAACATGTCCCACCCTACCACCTCCATCATTTTCACCTCCTCCTCAGCTGCTCCAACCATCATCACATGGAGCTCATCCGCAGACCCCATCCCCATCTTCCCTTCCCTCCCTGTCCACCCCACTCCTGCACTGTTTTCGGTTGTCACTTCCCCCGACTCTCCCTCACACTTAACTGTCACCCCATCGCCATCTTTAGACTTCCCACCATTCACTGCACCACCTATAACAGGCTCCCAGCCGGCACAGATTTCCGCCCACTCCCTCAGGGAGGACCTGCCGCAGACCTCAATATCCACAGCCGTGCTCCTGCCGAACTCCAGTGGTGGCATCGTTTATCATCACCCTCCAGGGAGACCTGGTTCCCCTCCGCCAACACACCCGACTCGAATCCAACACCACTCCTGATGTGATCCTAGTCTCTCCCAAACTTCTTGGGCACATCACCACAGAAGTCCTTAACCTAATTGTCAGCGACCATGCCCCTGTCCTCTTCACTATCTCTGATGGTCGCCATCACCACCTCATTCCTCACCCTGACATTCCTCCTAAACAAGTCCATGATTACGCCTGCACCAACTGGGAAGCTAACCGGGACTCCATACACACCCAGGTCAAACGCCATGACCCTGCCCTCCACTCTCCCGACGACATATCCCAAACCGCTGCCTTCCTCCACCGGACGTTGTCTGACGCTGTAGCCACCCATATCCCTACCAAAGATATCCACCCTCACCGCTCAGTTTTGATCCCACAGGCCATCCTTCTCTTTCATGAAACACGCCGCCTCTACCAATCCTTCCTCCTCACTCATGACTGGGACACACTCACCTATCACCGGCAATTACAATGACTCATCCGCAACATGCTTACTGCAAAGAATCGCCGTGCCTGGCGACTGACATGTACGCTGCTCAATGCCACGCTCCCAATAAACTCTTCCAAGTATTGGCCTGCTTTCCACCACCTTACTGGGAACCGCCCTACAGCGCAGTACCCTCTCCTCCTTGATGACAGTCCCTTTCCTGAAAACCTCAGTAAGGCCAACCAGTATGCCTCCCACCTAGCCGATGTCTTTTCCACTCCCAATGATCCCCAATTTGATTATTCCCTCTTCCACTATGTCATCAAACATACGGATACCTCCGCTCTTCCCCTTGCTCCCAGCTTCCAACACTTCGGTGGCACACCCCCATGAGAAATTAACACTCCCATCACTACACAGGACATCAGCCTCACACTCCACACTAAACACACCACCACCCCTGGGCACGACAGTGTTACCTACCACCATCTGAAACTCTGCCCTCCCTCCTTCCTTGAACTCCTTGCTGCCCTCTACAATGTAATCCTTGCCACGGGCTTCTACCCCAACTTGTGGAAAGCCTCCCGCATCCTGATGTTACCCAAATCTAACAAGCCTCCATCTGATGCCTCTTCCTATCGCCCTGTTGTCTCATCTCAGAGTTCAGCAAGCTCTTGGAATCCATCCTTACCCAGTGCATCCATCACCACCTCCAACTACACCACCTCCTCTCCAATACCCAATGTGGCTTTCGACCTCTGCTGACAACCAACTTCTACATCTCACCCATCTCCTCTCCCTCCAGCTTAACTCCTGTCCCTCCACCATTTTTCTCTTCCTAGATCTTGAAAAGGCCTACGACCACGTATGGCATTCCGGTCTCCTGTTTAAACTCCAGACCTATGCCCTTCCTATCAACTATGTCCATCCCATTGCCTCCTTCCTCTCCCACTGCCCCTCCTCCATTACCACCCATAACACAGATTCCTGCACCTTCTACTCCTCCATGGGTGTGCCCCAGGGCTCTGTCCTCTTCCATCTGCTCCACCTCTGGTACACAACCCCCCATCCTTCAGTCCATCTCCTGTAGTATGCCGATGACACCACCTTCCTTGCCCTCGCTCCTATCCTTCAACGGTCCCAAAGCCTTCTCCAAAACCACCTTGACCTTTTTGCCACATGATGTAATCAGTGGCTCCTAAAAATAAAGCCTTCAAAGACCCAGGCAATCATCGTAGGTCATACCACTCACTCCTTCCAGCTCCTTGATTTTTCCCTTACCATCTGCACCCATCCTGCCCCCTCTCTCCCACCCTCACCTACCTTGGATTCACCATTGACTGTCACCTCACCTGGATCCCTCATCTCTGCTCTATGCAATCCAAAGCCCATAACTGCCTCCATCTCCCTAAACTCCTCTCTGGCCGGACATAGGGTTGAACCCCTCTACTATCCTACACACCTACAAATCCTTGATCTCTCCCATCCTCTGATATCCCCGTTCTGCATGTATATCTGTCCCCCCCCCCCCCCCAAAATTCTATAAGTCTCTCCAGATCCTCAAGCACCATGCATTCCGCCTCACCTTCCGTATATGCCTCCCATCCCCATTGTGGATCCTCTATGACCTGATTCCTTTACCCAGTCTGCTCCTTTACCTCAAACTTGAGTCCTCTACACCTCCTGCTGACTTGATCCCCCCATCCCCTTGTTGCTCCTCTCCTCTCCAACCCCCACCCCACTGCGCGCCTTCACAGTTGTGTGTTCCCTACCCACCACCTCTACACCCTTCATGTCCTTTCGCAAGGTGGCTTCCATAAACTCCCCCTCCCAGATGATGCCCTCTCTCCCTCCGTTTATCCCTCCTATCAACTCTGATCCCCACCGCCCCCTTCCTCCTTATGTCCTTCTCCTGGGCTCCCTCTTGCCTCCCCCTTCCATCCTGTTCTTCCCCACCTACCCTTTCTTTGGCTCCATTCTCTCCCCCCATCCTTTTGCTTTCCCCTCCACTGCCTTCCCCACTCCTTCTCACATCCACTCTGCCCTTCAGCTTTTATGTGTTCTTCCCCTCCATCGGCTCCCCCCTTTTGCTTTTCCTCTCCTCCCCCCTTCCCCCCCCCTCATCTGTCTGGGTCCTCCCCCCCCCTCCATCTTCCTTCGTGTTTACTCTATAGTACAGTGTTCAGTGTTGTATGTCCCCTTTTCTAAGTGTTGTGAACAAACACCATACAGGTGTGTTTTTTAACCTTTTCGAAGAGAAACCAGACTGTCGCCGTGTTTTTAATTGTGCCTGTCTAATTCCTGTGTGTTTTAATCAGCATAGCAACCCTTTGTTTTTACATTTCCACTTCCGCAACTTTTCACCATGTTACAGTTTTATACAATTACCATTTTATCGCATGTTTTTATTGTTTGTTATCTGCTCATTATGTTTATAACCCTTCTGTAGGCTGCAGACCGGCATATTAGGCTGCTGCCAGCCCCCCCTTGGGGGGGGGGATCGAAATCCAATAAAGAAAAAAAAATGCTGTCACTGGATGTGAAGGTGAGGAGGAAGGGTATTAGGTGTTCTTTTATTGGTCTTTGCACTGCGTGATGTGATTGGCGGAAATAGGCGTTTTCCATTGGAGTTTCCTTTATGGCTTGCCATTGGTGGAAATCAGCGAATATGAAACTGAGGGCGGCTGCAGTGTAGCGTTGTTTACTAATTGCCAAGTATCGACTAGGGCGCGTCAGCACTCTGTGTACGTCCGCCGCTGTGGCCTCCCGCGCGCCTGTTGCTTTTCGGGAGCTGTACTTCCGCAAAGCTGACACTGCTGGCGGCCCGATTAAGCCGATTTGTCATAGCAACAACAAAACAAAAGACGTTCTGGGCTCGACGAAAGACATAATTGACATGTTTCATGCCCCGGAGCTCATGAAATCGGGTGCGACTGTTGACTGGTGTATGTGGGTGAGACTGGGCGTCCAATAAGCACAAGGTTATCTGAACACGAGAGATGTATCCGTCTCAAACAACACAACAAATCAGCGGTGGCAGAACACCAAGAACAGTGGAGGATGAAGATCGAATTTCGAGAGGCCCGCGTACTGGCGAAAACGCCGTTTAGTTTGAGGAGGAAGATTAGAGAGGCTACAGAAATAGCCAAGCGACCCGACAACATGAATAGAGAGGACGGGTACCGACTGCCAGCAGTGACAGCTTTGCGGAACGACAGCTCTCACAAAGCAACAGGCGCGCGGTAGGCCACAGTGGCGGACGTACACTGAGTGCTGACGCGCCCTAGTCGATCCTAGGCAGCCGGCAGAAGTGGCCGTGCGGTTAAAGGCGCTGCAGTCTGGAACCGCAAGACCGCTACGGTCGCAGGTTCGAATCCTGCCTCGGGCATGGATGTTTGTGATGTCCTTAGGTTAGTTAGGTTTAACTAGTTCTAAGTTCTAGGGGACTAACGACCTCAGCAGTTGAGTCCCATAGTGCTCAGAGCCATTTGAACCTCGATACTAGGCAATTAGTAAACAACGCTACGCTGCAGTCGCCCTCAGTTTCCTATTCACCGATTTCCACCAATGGAAAGCAATAAAGAAAACTTGAATGGAAAACGCCTATTTCCGCCAATGACAACAAGCAGTGCAAAGACCAATAAAAGAACACCTAATACCCTTCCTCCTCACCCTCATATGCAATGACAGCACTTCTCCATAGTATATAAGTAACCAAACTAATGCTCATTCAACAGTTAGCAATACACCCTGAGGAGGGCGTCTTGCAATAGCCGCCGAAACGTCGGAATTTTGTAGCTGATAATGCGGCCTCAAACCCAGAAGAATTTTATTGACAGGATAATAAATCTTCAATAATGCTACGATTAAAAACTACAAAACAAAAGAATTTAGCTAATACGAGAAGGTATGTGGTAACTCGATACTCATCTTTAAACACGCGGGCAGTGGATGTGCTGACACTTTCTCTCTCTCTCTCTCTCTCTCTCTCCCTCACCATCGCTGCGCTGGTCTTATCTGCACACCACGCCGCGAACATTTTACTACGCTCTCTGCAACCCTCTCCTCCACAAACACCTTAAACTTCCATGAAGGATTCCGTCACTCCGTCATATCTGCTTGATCGCCCGGGGCTCTTTAAGCCCCGCCACGCAGTACAGAGTAAAGTTCCTACTGAAGTTTGCATTTGGAACACGAAGTCCAATTCGGCATGCCGAACCCGCGCACCGCTCTTGAACCGCAGCATATTCGGTTTGTGTTTATTATTGACTACAGTCGTAAAACTGTATCTTGTGGCGATATTACTTTATGTTTGTATTATTGTAAAATTAAACTACTGATTTTTAAAGACAGAATAGAGTGTTGACTTAAAGGTGTTGCAACAAAATCTTACATCAAAAGTTCAAAGGTGGTTCGCTAAGTGCAACAAGATGCGGCATCAATCTCAAAAATTTTCAGTCAAGACTATGAGCTTCAAAAACGTGATGTAATGGCGTCAGGTTCCATGGTATCAAGCAGTAAGATATCTAACGACTCATTAATGATAAAAAATGGAAGTATGACGAACCTTATGCCAATCTCGGATTTGCTGAATTTAGCGGCTCACCTCTCTGCATGGTATGTGGCAAGTTACTTTCGAATAGTTCGATGGTACCTACTAAGACGCGCCAACATTTAGAAACTATATACCACAACGACAATGAAAGAAGCACTTTATATATATACAGGGTGAGTCACCTAACATTACCGCTGGATATATTTCGTAAACCATATCAAATACTGACGAATCGATTCCACAGACCGAACGTGAGGAGAGGGGCTAGTGTAATTGGTTAATACAAACCATAAAAAAAATGCACGGAAGTATGTTATTTAACACACAAACCTACGTTTTTTTTAATGGAACCCCGTTAGTTTTGTTAGCACATCTGAACATGTAAACAAATACGTAATCAGTGTCGTTTGTTGCATTGTAAAATGTTAATTACATACGGAGATATTGTAACCTAAAGTTGACGCTTGAGTACCACTCCGCTGTTCGATCGTGTGTATCGGAGAGCACCGAATTACGTAGGGATCCAAAGGGAACGGTGATGGACCTTAGGTACAGAAGAGACTGGAACAGCACATTACGTCCACATGCTAACACCTTTTTATTGGTCTTTTTCAATGACGCACATGTACATTACCATGAGGGGTGAGGTACACGTACACACGTGGTTTCCGTTTTCAATTACGGAGTGGAATAGAGTGTGTCCCGACATGTCAGGCCAATAGATGTTCAATGTGGTGGCCATCATTTGCTGCACACAATTGCAATCTCTGGCGTAATGAATGTCGTACACGCCGCAGTACATCTGGTGTAATGTCGCCACAGGTTGCCACAATACGTTGTTTCATATCCTCTGGGGTTGTAGGCACATCACGGTACACATTCACCTTTAACGTACCCCACAGAAAGAAGTCCAGAGGTGTAAGATCAGGAGAACGGGCTGGCCAATTTATGCGTCCTCCACGTCCCATGAAACGCCCGTCGAACATCCTGTCAAGGATCAGCCTAGTGTTAATTGCGGAATGTGCAGGTGCACCATCATGCTGATACCACATACGACGACGCGTTTCCAGTGGGACATTTTCGAGCAACGTTGGCAGATCATTCTGTAGAAACGCGATGTATGTTGCAGCTGTTTGGGCTCCTGCAATGAAGTGAGGACCAATGAGGTGGTCGCCAATGATTCCGCACCATACATTTACAGTCCACGGTCGCTGTCGCTCAACCTATCTGAGCCAGCGAGGATTGTCCACGGACCAGTAATGCATGTTCCGTAGATTCACTGCCCCGTGGTTTGTGAAACCCGCTTCATCGGTAAACAGGTAGAACTGCAACGCATTCTCTGTTAATGCCCATTGACAGAATTGCACTCGATGATTAAAGTCATCACCATGTAATTGCTGATGTAGCGACACATGAAACGGGTGAAAGCGGTGACGATGCAGTATGCGCATGACACTACTTTGACTCAGTCCACCGGCTCTCGCAATGTCGCGTGTACTCATGTGTGGGTTCATGGCAACAGCAGCTAACACACCAACTGCACCCGCTTCTCCTGTGACGGGCCTGTTACGGACCCGTTTGCGTGCTACGACCATACCTGTTGCATACAGTTGGCGGTAGATGTTTTGCAATGTGCGGCACGTTGGATGCTCTCTGACCGGGTACCGTTCTGCATACACCCTGCAGGCTTCAGCTGCATTTCGTCGACACTCGCCATAGATGAGTATCATCTCCGCCTTTTCAGAGTTCGAATACACCATGGTCACAGTTACTACAACACTACACTATCACAGACGTCTGGTAACACGGTGTACTACAGTTGGTCTGCGTGCGGAGACGAATGCAGAATAACAGTAGCAGCAAGCGCTACATACGGACACTGCGACAGCTAGACCAAACCACAACAGTGCACTACAGCCACACTCGTCAACACGGTCGTCATCGTAAACATATCCCTGCAGATGCTGCTCGCCGACCGTGGCCCGTGTTTGTTACAACACGCAACTGAACGTCGGAGGTTTCAAGCGTCAACTTTAGGTTTCAATATCTCCGGATGTAATTAACATTTTACAATGGAACAAACGGCACTGATTACGTATTTGTTTATATGTTCAGATGTGCTAACAAAACTAACGGGGTTCCATTTAAAAAAACGTAGGTTTGTGTTAAAAAACATACTTCCGTGCATTTTTGTATGGTTTGTATTTACCAATTACACTAGCCCCTCTCCTCACGTTCGGTCTGTGGAATCGGTTCGTCAGTATTTGATGTGGTTTACGAAATATATCCAGCGGTAACGTTAGGTGACTCACCCTGTATATACAGGGTTATTACAAATGATTGAAGCGATTTCACAGCTCTACAATAACTTTATTATTTGAGATATTTTCACAATGCTTTGCACACACATAAAAAAACTCAAAAAGTTTTTTTAGGCATTCACAAATGTTCGATATGTGCCCCTTTAGTGATTCGGCAGACATCAAGCCGATAATCAAGTTCCTCCCACACTCGGCGCAGCATGTCCCCATCAATGAGTTCGAAAGCATCGTTGATGCGAGCTCGCAGTTCTGGCACGTTTCTTGGTAGAGGAGGTTTAAACACTGAATCTTTCACATAACCCCACAGAAAGAAATCGCATGGGGTTAAGTCGGGAGAGCGTGGAGGCCATGACATGAATTGCTGATCATGATCTCCACCACGACCGATCTATCGGTTTTCCAATCTCCTGTTTAAGAAATGCCGAACATCATGATGGAAGTGCGGTGGAGCACCATCCTGTTGAAAGATGAAGTCGGCGCTGTCGGTCTCCAGTTGTGGCATGAGCCAATTTTCCAGCATGTCCAGATACACGTGTCCTGTAACGTTTTTTTCGCAGAAGAAAAAGGGGCCGTAAACTTTAAACCGTGAGGCATCCAGAAGCTTTAAACTGTGCATACCATCGCCGAATGGAGTTAGCAGTAGGTGGATCTTTGTTGAACTTCGTCCTGAAGTGTCGTTGCACTGTTATGACTGACTGATGTGAGTGCATTTCAAGCACGACATACGCTTTCTCGGCTCCTGTCGCCATTTTGTCTCACTGCGCTCTCGAGCGCTCTGGCGGCAGAAACCTGAAGTGCGGCTTCAGCCGAACAAAACTTTATGAGTTTTTCTACGTATCTGTAGTGTGTCGTGACCATATGTCAATGAATGGAGCTACAGTGAATTTATGAAATCGCTTCAATCATTTGTAATAGCCCTGTATATATAAGTAAGAACAGTTATTAAGAAGTCAAAAACTAATTAATTAATTAATTGACCCAAAATGTGAAAGAAAAAGCCACGGAGGCTATCGCATAGCACAAGCAGGCGAAGCGCACACTATTGCCGAGAATTTAATAAAACCATGAGTGGAAGACGTTAACACTGTGTATGCTAGATAAAAAAAATCTGCAACGGACCTTTCTACAGAGCTGTTTCGCGTCGAATTCATAATTTCGCAGGCTATATCAAACGAGAACTAGTTGTTCGCCTTGAACACAACAAATTCGTTTTGCACATAGATGAATCGACTGATATTGTTGGACTGGCCATCTTGCTGATAACTGTACGATATACATATAAATGTCCAGATTTGGTTATTTGCACATCGCTGCCCGCTGACTCTACCGAAAAAGAAATTTTTAACATGAATAACATTTTTTTTAAATAAACCAACTCGATATGAACGATTGTATTGATATTTGTGCAAATGCGGCCAAGGCCATGAACAACAGGAGCGGTATCACTAATAAAAAGTAAGGTGTCAAGCTGTAGTTCCAGTCATAGTATCCTGCACAGACAAGCACTCACGATAAAGAAGATGCCGCCAAAACTAAGCTGGTTCTTGATGAAGCAATAACAATAATCAATTACGTTAAATCACGCCAACTTCAGTGCCAATTGTTTTCGAAACTGTGTCAAGATTAGGGGAGCAGACATAAAACACTACTACTCCACACCGTGGTAAAATGGTTATCTCGGGGTGAGACAGTAACATGATTATTCGAACTAAGAGATGAATTACAAGCTTTTATGACTGACATTTGTTTTAAATTATGAGACCGTTTCAGCTATGTAAGTTGGTTGTTCGTACTAGCTTTTGTGGCAGATATATTTTGAACCACTAATGAATTACATCTTTACTAGGAAGACAGACAACAGTTTTCAGTACAAATAACAAAATAACCGCCTTAAAAGAATAAATTTCTGGTTTGTTGTTTTGGAAAGAGAGAACTAGAAACCTTTTTAACACTGAATGCGTTCTTTGGTGTGACACCAGAATTACCAAACGAAATATTTGAAGAATTGGTCCGATGTCTCCATAGTATGTTCTCATCTTTTCAGACGTATTTTTCTGAAAAGCAGAACACAAATCTGAAAATCAGCTCATGGGCTTAGAACCCTTTTGTATCGAATTTGCAGTATCAAGAAAACATGTCAAACGAGATCAGATTCAAGCATGGAATCATTATTCAAAACAATATAACTTGATGATTTCTGGTGTACGGTTCGTGATGAATATCCACAACTTGCCACACAGGCTCTGACTTTTCTTCTCCCGGCCCCAATAACATACTTGTAAGAAACCTGCTTCTCCGCACATACAGCTAAAAAGATAAAATACTGCAACAGACAGAATGCTGAACCTGACATTCGTCTTCAACTTTCTTCCATCAAGCCTGACATTAAACGGTGGTGGCAAAAAAACAGCTTCATAACACCCATTAAATGGAAACAGTTTTATCAGTTTGTATTGGTATCAATATATTGGGAAAAGAAAGGAATTATAAAGATATAATTGGAAAATGGAGTCCACATAAATTTACAAACAAAAACGGTCAAAGACTTGTAGAACTCTGCAGAGAACACAACCTTATATCCAAATCAACATACTTTAAGAGGAAGACAAGTAAACTTAAAACATGGAAACACCCAGACTGGAGGAAGGGCGAGTGGCAGCTAGACCATGTCTGTATGGACAAAAGATTTCATAAGGAGATCCACAATGTTAAAGTACTGAGAAGAGTAGACACAGGCTCAGACCATTATATGGTTAAAATTAAAATCAAATTCACTCCGTTAAAGAAGAAGACCGGAAAAACTAATAAAATAAAAAGGAGGTTTGACCCACATCAGCTAATTAAAAATAATAAGTACCAACAAATAACACAAACCATCAAATTAACAGATGATCTAGAACAACTAGCGCCTAATCTTAAAAAATAAGCAGAGAATCTAGCTCTCTTGAACCCACGAAGGAAACATGCATGGTGGACATCAGAATGTGACAAATTCCATGAAGATAGACACCAAGCATGGTTAAAGTTTCAAACACATAAAACTGAAGAAAATGCCATCAACCTAAAAAATGAAAGGAAAAAATTCACTCAAAATATTAGAAGAATCAAGAGAGGATTTCATAAAGATATTATAAACTCTATAGAAGGTAATTATCATAAAACCAACTCCAGGAACTACTACAAAATCTTCTACATCTACATCTACATTCATACTCCGCAAGCCACCCAACGGTGTGTGGCGGAGGGCACTTTACGTGCCACTGTCATTACCTCCCTTTCCTGTTCCAGTCGCGTATGGTTCGCGGGAAGAACGACTGTCTGAAAGCCTCCGTGCGCGCTCTAATCTCTCTAATTTTACATTCGTGATCTCCTCGGGAGGTATAAGTAGGGGGAAGCAATATACTCGATACCTCATCCAGAAACGCACCCTCTCGAAACCTGGCGAGCAAGCTACACCGCGATGCAGAGCGCCTCTCTTGCAGAGTCTGCCACTTGAGTTTATTAAACATCTCCGTAACGCTATCACGGTTACCAAATAACCCTGTGACGAAACGCGCCGCTCTTCTTTGGATCTTCTCTATCTCCTCCGTCAACCCGATCTGGTACGGATCCCACACTGATGAGCAATACTCAAGTATAGGTCGAACGAGTGTTTTGTAAGCCACCTCCTTTGTTGCTGGACTACATTTTCTAAGCACTCTCCCAATGAATCTCAACCTGGTACCCGCCTTACAAACAATTAATTTTATATGATCATTCCACTTCAAATCGTTCCGCACGCATACTCTCAGATATTTTACAGAAGTAACTGCTACCAGTGTTTGTTCCGCTATCATATAATCATACAATAAAGGATCCTTCTTTCTATGTATTCGCAATACATTACATTTGTCTATGTTAAGGGAAATAATAACATACAATCTAAATGAGAAGCCATCATGGCAGAATAGAATAAAAAAACTGAACTATGCAAATTACATTACCAAAACTACATACAACAAAAAAGCCTATCTATAGATGCAAAATTGAAACACTATAAAACACTTACACAACCAGAAATAACGTATGCAGCTGAAACTACCTTCAAAACAACTAATACAGCAGAAATTGCCAGAATACTAAAAATAGAAAGAAGAATAATTAGGACATGTATAAATAAACAGTATAAAACAAATGGGCATTGGAGAACAGCATCAAATGAAACAGTATATAAGAAAATAGAACCAATCATGAGCACAATCAGGAAGAAACGCATCTCATCCTTTGGACATCTGATGAGAACTCCAGAAAACAGAATTAGTAAAAAAATAATACAAAAATTGTGGAATAGCAAGAGCAACATTAAATGGATCACAGAAATTAAGGAAGATATAAAAGAACTTCAAATTACAGTAGATGACCTAAAAAACAAGACAGAGGAAACCAGAATACTGCAAGACCCGCAAACCAGACTACAAATGAAAATCAATAAAAGGAGTACAGGAAGAGTTGTCTCAGATGAAGAAAGAAAGAAAATTTCTGAAAGAATGAAGAAATATTGGGCAGACAGTAGAGCAAAACACCTTTCATATAAGAATAGACTCTAATAATTATATTAGCTAAATATCATATTAAGTTATTGTTGAACCAAATTGTATCCCTACGTAACAACTTGTTTAGAACTTTGTATTTTTGACTAGAGTGGTCCAATGAAGGCCATAAAATAAATAATAATAATAATTGGTATCAATATAGTATTTTTGTGTATTGTATTATTGTGTGTTGTTTTGTGTATTGTTGTAGACGTCAGTAGTGCGTAATTTATCTATTTTTGTTCTATTTTCGTTAAATGATTATAATTAGAGGCTGAACTCCGTCAAAAGGATACAGTCACAAAAAAGGTAGAGAACCACGACTCTAGATCCTAGATCGTGTGCATACTGTCCTTTGACTGCATGTTGTACAGAAATTTAAGGACAACAGAACCTTTCCTTTTACAGCAGATTCTCTGTTTCTTCGAAACCGAAAGAGAGTGCAGAGTGAATCTAACGCATTCGACGCATGACCGGAAGAGGTCGAGTTCTAATCCGGTTCACGCCATTGTTGAGCTCAACTTCCCAGAATCGTTCGAGAAGAACGGCGGCATTGTTCTCTACTACAGACCGTGCCAATGTTTCCGCCAGTGTTCTTTTCGATTCTTGAGAAATCCTTTCACCTTCAATAGCTCCACTCAAACGGTGGTCTCCACAACGCCCGGGTCAGCAAAAAAATGGTTCAAATAGCTCTGAGCACTATGGGACTTAACATCTGAGGTCATCAGTCCCCTAGAACTTAGAACTACTTAAACCTAACTAACCTAAGGACAGCACACACATCCATGCCCGAGGCAGGATTCGAACCTGCGACCGTAGCGGTCGCACGGTTCCAGACTGACGCGCCTAGAACCGCTCGGCCACACCGGCCGGCCCAGGTCATCAGTCTGTGGCAGAAAACCTCTTCCAATAGTACAACGAAAACAAATTAAGAAACATGCAAAGGTGTTTCTAATTACAACTAACGCTTGACTCGAAATCAACTCATCTTTAACGCGGTTGACAGTAGCCATAAAGCGTCTAAGGACTAACTTCAAAAATTCTTCTTGAAAAGTAGTACGCCGTTTCCTCGGATACATAGCAAGACAGATTTTCTTCATTTTCTAACATCAAAACTTGCGCACGCAGGTCGAGAAGTTTAAATCGATGTCCCTTTAAAAGCTGACGGCTAGGCTTCAAACATTTCACAATTAGAGCTAGCAGGGTTTCTTTGACAGGTACAGAATGTTTTAAGACTAAAATCTATGTCCGATCTTTGTATTCGGCGAGATATTCCAGTCTTGATCCACATGGTTTACACTCTCTTGAAATGAACAGAAGCTTTAAGAGAGTGTAATGGAAATGTATGTCCTTTGATGCTGCAGTTAGTCGTTATCAAACTGTACTCATCTAGAATAAATTTACGTAAGATCTGGAATAAGATAGATATATGTTGGCGAGAGAAACTGAAGGTAACAAAATTCTGCCTTTTAAACCCATAACTGTTACATATATCAAAGTTATCCTGGCCGTTGTGTCATGGTCCCATAAATTCTAAGCAAAATCCCTACGTTCCATCCTGCGAAAAATTTCTTCTAGGAGTCGTGCCTTCGATGGACCACCAAAGACTGACTACTGACTGAAGTGAAATTTTGTTCCAAGTACGTACTCACAAAGACGTGATGTATCTCCTGTTCCTTAATTTGAGCAATTAGGCTGCTGGTTGGTGCTGTCGCCTCTATAGTTATCATTCGACGGTGTAATAACGGAAACGAGGTGCCATTAAGCTTTACAGCTGGCCGTTATCGATTACAACTACTCTCGGCAACAACGTTTTTGTTACAAAGAATGCTAATAATGGGTGCCGAATCCAAAATTGAAATTAATTTTTGGCTGCCGGACTGTTTTCTCGATGTCTTTGAAAACTCGGCATACTGATTATTCTTTTGTGACTTAAATATTCTGCAAATTTAATTGTTGAAAAATGATACCGACCTGTACAAGAAATTACCGCACAGTTCAGAAATCAATCTACCCAGAATGAAATTGGTTTGGCAGCATTACCGAAAAGTGACGCTTGAGCTAATGGAATCATGTGACGTTTGTTGCAACTTCCATTTCAGGACTGAGAATTGTTACAATGGCTCAACGTGACAGCCTGTTGTTCTTAGTTTATGAAAGTTAGTGGTGTGTGCTAATTGAGCAGAAGAAATGCTTCGTGCCTGTATAAATAGCGAAGATTCATTTTATTCGACAAATTTACACACTAGGTGATCAAAAGCATCCGAACATCTGGCTGAACATGACTTACAAGTTCGTGGCGCCCTCCATCGGCAATGCTGGAATTCAATATGGTGTTGTCCCATCCTTAGCCTTGATGACAGCTTCCACTCTCAAAGGCATACGTTCAGTCAGGTGCTGGAAGGTTTCTTGGAAACGGCACCCCGTTCTTACCGGAGTGTTGCACTGAGGAGAGATATCGATGTCGGTCGGTGAGGCCTGGCACGAAGTAGGTGTTCCAAAACATCCCAAAGGTGATCCAAAGGATTCAGGTCAGGACTCTGTGCAGGCCAGTCAGTTACAGTGATGTTTCGTGTAACCACTCCGCCACAGGCCGTACATTATGAACAGGTGCTCGATCGTGTCGAAAGATGCAATCGCCATCCCCGAATTGCTGTTGAACAGTGGGAAGCAAGAAGGTGCTTAAAAATCAATGTAGGCCCGTGCTGTAATAGTGACACGCAAAACAACAACGGGTGCAAGCCCTCTCCATGACAAACACGATCACACCATAACACCACCGCCTCCGAATTTTAGTGTTGGCGCTGCACACGCTGGCAGATGAACTTCACTGGTCATTCACCATACCCACACCCTGCCATCGGATCGATACATTCTGTACCGTGATTCTTCACCCCACACAACTCTTTTCCACTGTTCAATCGTGCAATGTTTACTCTGCTCACACTAAGCGAAGCGTCGTAGGCATTTACCGACGTGATGTGTGGGTTATGAGCAGCCGCTCGACCATGAAATCCAAGTTTTCTCACCTCCCACCTGTCATAGTACTTGTAGTGGATTTTGATGCAGTTTGTAATTCCTGTGTGATGGTCTGGATAGATGTCTGCCTATTAAACATTACGACCCTCTTCAACTGTCGGCGGTCTCTGTCAGTCAACAGACGAGGTCGGCCTGTGCGCTTTTGTGCTGTACGAGTCCCTTCACGTTTCCACTTCAGTATCACATCGGAAACAGTGGACCTAGAGATGTTTAGGAGTGTGGAAATCTCGTGTATAGACGTATGGCACAAGTGACACCCAATTACCTGACCACGTTCAAAGTCCGTGAGTTCCACGGAGCGCCCCATTCTGCTCCTTCACGATGTCTAATGACTACTGAGGTCGCTGATATGGAGCACCTGTCAGTAGGTGGCAGCACAATGCACATAATATGAAACACGTATGTTTTTTGGGAATGTCCGGATAATTTTGATCACATAGCGCATCAGGCCTAAGATCTTTGGGATGCCCTGGAGACAAAAAATATGGCTTATTTGATTCACATTGTCCTTGCAATGTTGGGTAGGTATGCACAACTACGAATCCGTTATAGCTGACTTAACTCGGAGCAGATACAAAGAAAGGTAATGCGATATTATAATAAAAAAGCAGCAACATACGCGCTGTAATACTTCTCGAAAACAAGCAAAACACACTGCAAACAAGTAATTTAAGTTGGTGAATCAGGCTATAGCCAGTGATAATCCGACGGAATGGTTTAGGTTTGGCGAATGCTTGGACAACATTACCCGCCATAATTTGTAGAGCCAACAGTGAAGTACGAAGCAGATGGTGTTAAGAAGACCATGGTGGAGTTTTTCGTGGATAGGATGCGGTCCCCTTATCGTACTTCAGAAAACGCTGTATGCAGAAACGTATGAACACAAAAAATGTTCAAATGTGTGTGAATTCCTATGGGACCAAACTGCAGAGGTCATCGGTCCCTACACTGACACACTACTTAAACTACACTACTGACCATTAAAAATGCTACACCAAGAATAAATGCAGGTGATAATGGGTATTCATTGGACAATGACGAGCCAGTTGCTCGGCCACCATTGACCAGACGTTTTCAATTGGTGAGAGATCTGGAGAACGTGCTGGCCAGGACAGCAGTCGAACATTTTCTGTATCCAGAAAGGCTCGTACAGGACCTGCAACATGCGGTCGTGCATTGTCCTGCTGAAATGTAGGGTCTCGCAGGGATCGAATGATGGGTACAGCCACGGGACGTAACACATTTGAAATGTAACGTCCACTCTTGAAAGTGCCGTCAATGCGAACAAGAGGTGACCGAGACGTGTAACCAATGGCACCCCGTACCACCACGCCGGGTGATACGCCAGTATGGCAATGACGAATACACGCTTTCAATGTGCGTTCACCGCGATGTCGCCAAACACGGATGCGACCATCACGATGCTGTAAACAGAACCTGGATTCATCCGAAAAAATGACGGTTTGCCATTCGTGCACCCAGGTTCGTCGTTGAGTACACCATCGCAGGCGCTCCTGTCTGTGATGCAGCGTCAAGGGTAACTGCAGGCATGGTCTCCGAGCTGATAGTCCATGCTGCTGCAAACGTCGTCGAACTGTTCGTGCAGATGGTTGTTGTCTTGCAAACATCCCCATCAGTTGACTCAGGGATCGAGACGTGGCTGCACGATCCGTTACAGCCATGCGGATAAGATGCCTGTCAACTCAACTGCTAGTGATACGAGGCCGTTGGGATCCAGCACGGCGTTCCGTATTACCCTTCTGAACCCACCGATTTCGTATTGTGCTAACAGTCATTGGATCTCGACCAACGCGAGCAGCAATGTGGCGATACGATAAACCGCAATCGCGATAGGCTACAATCCGACCTTTATCAAAGTCGGAAACGTGATGGTACGCATTTCTCCTCCTTACACGAGGCATCACAACAACGTTTCACCAGGCAACGCCGTTCAACTGCTGTTTGTGTATGAGAAATCGGTTGGAAACTTTCCTCATGTCCGCACGTAGGTGTCGCCACCGGCGCCAACCTTGTGTGAATGCTCTGAAAAGCTAATCATTTGCATATCACAGCATCTTCTTCCTGTCGGTTAAATTTTGCGTCTGTAGCACGCCATCTTCGTGGTGTAGCAATTTTAATGACCAGTAGTGTAACTTATGCTAAGAATGACATGAACTGGCCTGCCCAGAGTCTCGAGCTGAACTCAGTAGGGCACCTCTGAGCTGAGCTAAAACGTTAACTTCGCTTCGGACCCCAGTGTGCAACATGACGACCTTCTCTGGTTACTGTTTTTGAGGAAGAATAGACTGCCATTCCAGTTTGGACATCCAAACACCTCACTGAAATAGACCCAGCCCAGTTCAAGCCATCATAAAGGCGAAGGATGGACATCAATATGAGTCCGGATATTTTTTTGATCGGATAGTGTTTTCGTACTCTATTAGCCGCGCTGGAGTATTGTGGGATTTTTTGTTAGAGGGCGTACACATCAAACTAGTCTACTACGGAGGGGTGGTACCGTTGACGTCTGTGCAAGAGTCGACACCAGATTCGTAAGGTACTGAAAGCTCGCCCACCAGAAAGAACGGACAGCAGGCGGTGGGGCAACAGCAGCAGATCAGCGCTAGGCGGTTTAAATCGCCGGTACAGCGGGGCGCAGCGCGGACACGGAGCTCGCGTGCTGTGGGTGCGTGGCCCGCGCGTGCGCCGGGGTAAGGCGATACTGCTGGCGGAGGTAATTGCGTCGGGGGGCCGGCCCTTGTCGGCTGGTGTCCCGAACAAGGTGGCCGCGGCACGGGCTAGGGTTTCACGGGCCCGCCGCGCCGTCTTGGGTTGCCGAGCCGTCACGCCCATCGCTACGTGACGCGGGCTGAGGCGCGTGCTCGTAACGTCCCGCCGGGATCGACAGCGCGCTCCTTCCCTGCACCACAGGTCGCCTCGCTGTCACGCGCATTCCGGAGACCCAACCGACCGACATCGTCCCAACCTGGGCCCTGCGAGTCCCTGTTTAATGCATATGCGGCAGCAGCCAGTCCTTTAACACTTCAGGGACACTGACACGGACCACGACAGCAGTGAGCTCCGTTCAGCAAACTGAACCACTGTCCCTTTGATATAAGGTAGAAAAGGCCATCCCGAGCGCTATTCAAATTGCAGTCAGCTGCACACTGTCGGTCCTGTTGATCCCAACGACATCGATCACCTTGGTTCTCACACCATTGTGCATCTACATCCACTTATGCAAACCACTGTGATCTGCGCAGCAGAGGGTACATCCTAAGGTATCAGTTATTAGGGATTCCTCCCGTCCCAGTCACGTATAGAGCGCGGAAAGAACGACTGTTTATAACCCTCTGTGCACGTTATGCCAGTGATGAGTCTAATCTTGACCTCGCGATCCCTACAGGATCAATACACAGGGGATTGCAGTATATTCTTCGATTCATCACTTAAAGTTAGTTCTTAAAACCTCACCGCTTACACGTGATAGTTTGCATTTTTTGTTTTAAATTTGTTGTAAGGTCTTATGGGACCAATCTGCTGAGGTCATCGCACCCTAATCCTACACACTACTTACGCTATGGACAACACACACACCCATGCCCGACGGAGGACTCAAAACTCCGACGGGGGGAGCCACACGGTCCGTGACAAGGCACCCTAGATCACGCGGCTACCCCGTGCGGCTTTGCATCTTTCTTCAAGTTTCTGTCAGCTCATCTTTTTCAGTATTTGCGTGACACTCTTCCGCTATCAAACAAACCCGTGATCATTTGTGCTGCCCATCTTTGTAACCGTTCAATATACCCTGTTACTCCTAAGTGGTACGGTCCCACACACCTGACCAATATCCTAGGGTATGTCGTACGAGTGTTTTGTAAGTAATGTTCTTTTGTACACCAATTCCATTTCCGCAGTACTCTTTCTACCTACGACTGAGCCTACGTAATCGCTCCACTTCATATCCTTACTAATTATTACAACAGGTATCTGTATTACCTGATCGATTCCAATCGTAACTCATAATCCATAAATATTGTAGTCATAGTATTTTACGTTGTTTTGTTTTGTGAAGACCAAAATCTTACATGTCTGAGCATCTAATACAGTTTGCCAATCATCGCACCATATTGAAATCTTGTAGTCATCTGGCTGAATATTTGTCCAAGTTTTTTCTGTTACTACAGATAGGTCCATAATCTACAAAAACTCTGGGGTTACTATTAATATCGTCCTCTAGTTCATTAATACACAACATGAGTAGCAAGGATCCCAACATACTTCCATGCGGGACACCTCAAGTAACATCTACATGTGCCGATGACTCTAAATCCAATATAGCACGCTGTGTTCTCCCTAGCAAGAAATCCGCAGACATTCACAAATTTTGCTTGATAGACTAACTGATCGTACTTTTGGTAATAAACGCAGATGTCGTACTGAGTTAAACGCTTTTCGGGAATCAAGAAATACTGCATCTTTCTGAATGCCTTGATCCCTGGCTTTCAGGCTGCCATGTGATACAAGCACGAGGTGAGTTTAGCATGATCGATGTTATCGCAATCCGTACTGGTTGACAAAGAGAAGGTTATTCTGTTCGAGATGACTCATCACATTTGACCTCAGAATGTGTTCCAAGTTTCTACAACAAATCGATGTCTCTTCTTTGTGGATACTGGCGGAAGCGATGAAGGTTTATAACTACATTCGTGAGGTTTCTGCACAGCAGACGCTTTGGAGCATTGTTTTGAGGATTTGATCGAAGCAATTTTATCGAATGCTCAGTGCAGCATCTAGAACAGAGGCTTCGATAGATCAGTGATGAGGTCGGCTGTAGATTCTTCGGCCTACAGAACATAGTGGAGACCTGTTAAGTTATCCTTGATAAGTCAGTTGTGCACTATACACCAGCAACAGCCACTCAACCACTCAGGTAGCAAAGTACTCCGAGACCACCAGTACAAGAGCCAGCATCAGATAAACCAATTATTTCAACAGAAGGATAGCAAAACCGGAGAGAGAATTCCAAAATATTAGTTTCTATAAGCGTCGATCAAAAAAGTTTCCGTTTAAGGGTTTTGCTGCAGCGTATGTACACCGAAACCTCGGCCCGTCAACACCGACACTGGACGGTTGATAACTGTAAACTAGTTGCCTGGTCGGACGAATCGAGTGGATGGACGTGTACGGGTATGGACATAACTTTATGAATCGTGAATCCAAGGACCCTGCATGTCAGCAGGGGACTGTTCAAGCTGGTGGAGACTCTGTAATGCTGTGGCGCGTGTGCATTTGGAGTAAAATGGGACCCCTGATAGGTCTAGATACGACTCTGATAGATGACACGTAGTAAACATCCTGTATGATCACCTGCATCCATTCATGTCCATTGTGATTCCGACGGACTTGGGAAATTCAAACAGTACAATGCGAAACCCAACACGTCTAGAATTGCTACACAGTGGCTCCAGGAACACTCTTCTGAGTTCCGCTGGCCACAAAACTCCGCAGTCAGGAACATTATTGAGCATATCTGGGATGCCTTGCAACGTGCTGTTCAGAAGAGAATCTCCACCACCTCGTACTGTTACGGATTTACGGACAGCCCTGCAGGATCTATGGTGTCAATTCCCTGCAGCACTACTTTAGATCCTTGCCACGTAGTGTTGCGACACATCTGCGTACTCGCGGGGGCCCTACACGATATAGGCAGCTGTACCATTTCTTTGGCTCTACAGTGTACAAAGGCATGTAGCCAGCTGATTAATCTGGCGTTCGTTTCTTTCCGACGTGCTTGCGGTATATGCGGACACGTGAACTATAGTGAAGTTATTACCAAATATGTACAGACAGAAGCAACGTGCTGTTATTATTTTATCTATTTTGGTAGGAAACGCCGCAGCTATTTTCATGAATTACACTATAGGACATACTGCAACCAGCCACAAGTTTTTCTGAAATGATTTCGGGCCTGAGCATATGGTCAAATGGTAGCACTGACTCCTTTGCAAGTTTTACATTTATGTCCTAAAATATAACAAAGTTTTTCTGATTACACGGTTTTACACTTATATATGCTCTATATATTGTGCTTACTTCCTGAAAAGCTCTCCTTTAGATATTATAAGGCAGAGAGATTATTTTCTTTTGCAGTTCATACCGGTCAATGAACTGAACTAAATACAAGATGGCAGTTATATTTGTTTACATCGACCGCTGATTTGATGTGGCAAATAACGCCATATGTGTACAGATATGATACACTTGTGGAGTTTCTTTAAAGATACTTCATAGTATGGATACTTTTATGTAGTTACATATTTAATTATTTAGGTTTGGAAAAGGCTGGTAATGGCCAATGAAGAATTTTCTATCTACTAAGTGAACTATGCATGACTTCAGAAAGTGCAAGCTTCAACTAATGAAAATAATACTTGCTAGATCATTTAACAAAAAGTATCTAGCTGAAAAAGTGATTCAATAGTATATCAAAGTGAGCATCAAGAACAACAGTAAAACTGCACAACTAGCAAAGGTAAAGTGCGAAATGCATTGGTTACGACCTGAGAAGAGAGCTCATAGAAACTGAAAGAGCTTCTGAAGAGGCAGATATATGCATTGCATTTAGAACTACGTAACCTGCTGTTTCCTGCGCATTTTATATATATTGTAAATGACGTAAGTGTTTCCATTACGACAGAACATCATATCATACCACAAAGACGGAAGAAGAAATTAACAGCCCTAATTTCAAGCAAGAAAGCATAACACACCATCTGGTGATGACTGTTTCTTCGATAGAGTTATCAATTCAGCAACTAACTATTAATTTCACTGAATGTGAACAAAACCTGCTAAACATGCTCTAAAACATAACACTGAACCCATAACAAGTAAAATAAAGAAGTAACTGTTAAAGCCAAAATTGAATGTGACGTAGCTAAATTAAACAATTGCGATAAAATGCAGGTGTTAATAAAATAAACAAACTAATCCAGTAACACATTGAAACAAGAAACGCACAATGCAAATTTTCAGAAGAGTCAAATGATCTCAGAGTAATAAATAAGAAACTCCAGGAGAATAAAGCACTTGTATTACACCAGACAAACGAAGTTCTGTAGTAATAATATATGAAGACGATTACATAAATAAGACATTAGATTGTTTCATAAACAACAACAGAAAAGAAATTAATTCCGATCCAGTCCTAAAATTGCAGAAGTCCTCAAAGAGAGTAGCTTCCTCCTAACATGATTTGAAAAATCTGAATACACAATAATGAATCCTTCGGCCACAAAACTTTGACCGCAACCAAAGATTCACGAAGAGATTTTCACTGAGGCCTTTAAATCTGAAGATAATTTTTTTGTAAACAATAGCTATGAGTGCAACGAAAAACCAGTCCAAAGTCGCAAACTTTACTTTTTTTTATTCACTCGATGACTAGTTTCGGATCGAGACCCATTTTCAAATCATAGTAACGAAGTCAAAAATGGTATTTCCGAAGATGTAGAAACATGTCATCTATATGCGCCGAATCTGTTCGTTGTACATTTTTGACATGGTTTTCACATCTCCGGAAATACTGGGTCTTGGCCCGAAACTAGTCATCGAATGAATAAAAAAAGTAAAAATTGCAACTTTGGACTGGTTTTTCGTTGCACTGATTAACAGAAGTTGCTGACCTACAGCTACTCTAGCAGGCTGGAAGTTCGTAAATAGCTATGAGCTTTCAGAAAACATCAAACAAATTTCCATACCAAACACAGCCATTCGCATCCTTTGATATAGTTAACTTGTATAAATATGACAGTAAAAGAAACAATCTCAGTAATTAAAAATAACTTGCTTGAATATCAAAAAGGTCAATCGATCTGAAATTTATGAGTTTGTTGGATTTCTAATCTTAGTACTATCCCTTAACTACTTTAGCTTTAATAACAAATTTTATGAGCAGGAAGATGACCTGGCAGTTGGCAGTTGCCTAGGTAGCCTGCTAGCAAACATTTACATAAAACATTTAGAAACATTCTTTTTCAATGTTAATTTGACAACAAAGAAAAAATAATATACGACAAATTCTATGTGGATGACTCACTTATTTGATGGAGCAGTAGAAGAAATTGAACAGTTTGCAAAAGAGCTTAACAAACTCCTCCAGAACATAATTTTTACTGTTGAACAAGAAAGTGGTAATGACACAAAATTTATTGGATCTAAAAGTAGTAAATACAACAGTGAACATAAATTCAAAATATACAGGAAACCCACTACAACAGATGTCAGCATTAGCAACTCAATATCACCCCGAGAAATACAGAATTGCATATTATAGGGCATTGCTCAACCAATGGAAAAAATCCCTTTGGACACTGAAGATGAACTGCAATAACTCAAAACAATCAAAATAAAGGTTCACAATAATGATTACAGCTCTGACACCATCACTAAACATCACAATAGACTTAAAAGCAAATATTGTAACAAAGACAGTTCTAAGTCCAAAACAAGTAGTACTTCAGCACAAATAGCTCCTCTAAACTCTGCAAAATACGTCTGCATACCATTCACCGGTAAAGTGTCATATGAGACTGCAAACTTATTTCGAGCGAAAAATCTCAAAATTACTTTTTCCACAAGCAATTAACTGAAAGACAAATTTTTTTTACGGATTAAATTTAAAACTGAAGTATACGACAGGTCTGGAAATTATAAACTTAATTGTTCTGTGTGCCCCAAATTTTAAATTAGCCAAAATGGTACCATACCATCGACACATGGTTACTGTCAGACTCCACACCCTAAATAAGTCAGCTTTCGCTGCACACTTGGTCCAACATGGAAACACACAGATAAGCATCGAAAAAAACTTAGCCGAAAAAAGAGTACAGAAATTTCATACAACTCCTATAATCTGAAATGACAGGAATAATAACTAATTGGAAGAGAGAATATTTTTCATTGGCCCTTACGAGTATCTTTCAAACGTAAATAATTAAGCGGCGTGTACGTCGATATGGAACTTCCTGGCATATTAAAAGTGTATGCCGGACCGAGACTCGAATTCGGGACTTTTGCCTTCCATGGCCAAGTGCTCTGCCGACTTTTTTTTACGAAACTCGAACGCAAGCCAATTCCATGGGCAAGTGCTCAGCCGACTTTTTTTTACGAAGCTCGAACGCAAGCCACTTTTTTCCAAACTACTGTTAAATATTTTTCCTTTTGTTGTTTTTTCTGATACTGCAAATAACACAAATGTAACCATTCTATTTCACTTCAGGCGTTGGCCCCTATCACCCATACTACCCCAAAAACCTATCTAACCTAAAAACAAAAACAAACTTGTGCCACCGCCACTTTCACCTTAAAAACTATCTAGGACGGTTGTTCACCATCACTTCAGACTCCGCCAACGAAAAAAAAAAAAATTGTTACGAAAAAGAAAAGGATAAAGGAAAGGGTACAATACTTCTATTATATTTTATTTTTTTCATTTTTTCGTTGTTATGTTTTTATTTGTAATCTTTTTTTAAATCTTCTTCTGGGGTTGTCCACAGCAGCCAGACGGCGGGATGTCCTAATCGTCTTCTCGCTCAGCGAAGATGAAACACTCTACAATTACTGTTCATGTTTCTCATCAGTCCATTATGTGCTATATCTCAATCTCTTCTCACACCCGGTACACCCCAATGGTCTGGAGGGCGCGTAAACAATGACCCCAAGTAATTCGCAAAGAGCGAACCATACGACGCCTCGCGCCGTAAAACCGTGTAGTTGCTCGTTAAATAGTGCCAAAAATCTAACAACCATGCAACGCACTCACTAAAAAAGTATGACAGTGCCATACCCTGAACCCACACCGTGGCTTTAATACGAGTAGCAGGTTAGTAACTGACGCCGGGATGGATCAGTTCGCTGGGCTCCACGGACTGAGGTGTCCGTCGTAGCAACAATGCCAACATGCGCTGTGTGAGGAGCCAGCATTCAGCAGCCGTATCACAAACAAAACAGGGTATGTCGGTGTCGACAGCGGCGCATCTGGGGCAGAGAGGATCCTCGGCAAGATATGTATAAACGTCGTCGGGTGGGGAATTTTTCAGTCGTTATCACATATCACAACGATCTCACCGCGGTGGGAAAGAAAGGCGAGTGTATGTTACTCCACACCGGCCCTTAGCCAACCGCCGGATGTCGGCGCTCAGTCAGATTAGCAGGCAGTGTCCGTTGAAAGTAGCGGTAGAAATCCTTTGGTTCTATGAGTCCGCGTCGTCGGTAGGACATCTAACAGATAACTCATGTCGACCAGATAGGTGCGAATGTTACACAGTGCTGGCGCAATATGCCCAACAGGAATCGGCGACCGGAGAGATTGAGGGGCCACCTCCTCAATCAGGGTATCAGTGAGGGTGTCCTTGTCCGAAGTACGTAGGCGACGCATCATCCGCAGAAAGCGAGCACGCGTCCTGTTGTGCACGTTTGTCATTCCAATTCCGCCTGCATGTGTGGGCAACTTTAGTGTCTCGTAACGGTTCTTGAACACTCTACCGCCGCATACGAAATGACCGAAGGCCGCCTGGAACTTAGCAGCTACAGTAGCGGCCATTGGGAGAACGTGTGTGTAATGATTAAGTTTCGGAGCGGAGCAGACGTTGACAAAATATGCCCGCATGATCAAGTCAAGTGTTCGAAAGGTATGGAGACGAACTTGCGTGTAGATCACATTAAGTAACCTGCGATACGTATTTGCTGCTGTAAGCTGCACGTTCCCACTGAAGGTCACTCCGAAACATTTCATCGCCGGGACGTTGGTAACAGGCACTGGTGTACAATTCTCTGCCCAGATCCACGTATAGTGACTTCCGCAGGTTGATACGGCTTCCGGCCATCTAGCCGTATCCCTGAAGCCACGCGATCGCCGTATGTATATATCTTCGCCAAGAAAACTACGTCGTCTGCGTAGGCACATTTAAAATACACATTGGGGAGGCTAATACCCTCTAAACGCTGTCGTAGATCATAAGTGCAGGCTCGAGGGCGACGGCATAGAGAAAGAGGGCATCCTTGTCGCACTGAGCGCTGAATAGTGAAAGGTGGCGAACGGTAGCCATTGACCACGACTGTGGAAGGGGCTCCGTGGATGAGACGGTATTGGGGACAGTCCCATCTTCTCCAAGACAGCCTGCAAGAAATGGTGCTCAACTCGGTCAAATGCGTGGTCTAGGTCAACTGCTACGAGGTTGTCTTCTAAGCGGCATGCCGACATATGCCGACATGAGGGCCACCACATCTCTATAAGAGTTCAACGCCGTGTGTATATTACTGCCACCTCCGAGACAAGTTTGGCCGGCATGAATGGCATCTTTGACAACAGCGAGGAGGCGAGCAGAAAGTACGCGGGCGAACAGTTTGTAGGTCTTATCCGAATTCACTAATGTCAACGGCTGGAAGTCTTGCGGTCTGCACCCCCCTTTCCCCCCCCCCCCCCCCCCCGTTTGATTTTAGCACAGGGATGATCATGCCCTCTAAAAATTCAGGGGGGGGGGGCGGGGGCGGCGGGGGGCGGGGGGGCGGGGGGGGCGGGGGGGCGGGGGGGGGGGGGCACGCGAAAGTCTGGATCCAGGAGTTCGCAGCACATCTGCCGCCAAACTTCCTGCATCAGGTCAGAAGGTGCAGTAAAATTCAAGCAGAAGACCATCAGGTCCAGGGAATTTTTTTCTCGCGCCCCGCGACAGGGCCACTGCGCATTTCTTCCTACATGATGGCATCCAAGAATGTGGCGTCGCCTTGTGCCTTGCCCGTAGGTGAAAGGTCATGCAGAACGTCCTCAACGTCATTGTCAGGTCATTGACCTGCGAGAACGAAAGTGCGGTAATAATCTGTGAGGTCACGGGAGATGGCGTTGCCCGTCCGCCGAAGTAACTGCCATGATGAATCGCCTCTTACGATGTCTCCGTTCTCTGACGATATGATAAACAGAAGCACGTTCCTCTGGGATGGAATCTTGCAGTCTCGCTCAAACCCGCGTGCCGCCCAATTAGTCAGCCGTGATCTGCAGAAGTCGTGCCTCAGTCCGGTGGACGGCTGTTCCGCGCTCTGGTGAACGTTGTTTACTACATTATCAGTTATGAATGACGAACTCTGTTCCCTATCACAATGGGTACATAACCTGGATGTTAAACTAAACCGCAGGAAGCCAAAGGTTCTCATCGTATCACAAGACAAAGCGATCAGTTAACGTTTTCGTGAAACGATTACTGCCACAGCCCTTGAGGGCATATAAAGAAAAAATCGGCAAAATCTCGGATGGGCATCTAAACTGGCAAGAACTAGCATGCATGAAATCGCCTACATTCACCCGAAAATTTAGAAAAATATTTACACCTGAAATAAAAAACACCGCCTATGTTCGATGTCAACATGCAATAACCACTCATACATCTACATCTACACTCCGCAAGCCACCTGACGGTGTGTGGCGGAGGGTACCTTGAGTACCTCTATCGGTTCTCCCTTCTATTCCAGTCTCGTATTGTTCGTGGAAAGGATTGTCGGTATGCTTCTGTGTGGGCTCTAATCTCTCTGATTTTATCCTCATGGTCTCTTCGCGAGATATACGTAGGAGGGAGCAATATACTGCTTGACTCCTCGGTGAAGGTATGTTCTCGAAACTTTAACAAAAGCCCGTACCGAGCTACTGAGCGTCTCTCCTGCAGAGTCTTCCACTGGAGTTTTATCTATCATCTCCGTAACGCTTTCGCGATTACTAAATGATCCTGTAACGAAGCACGCTGCTCTCCGTTGGATCTTCTCTATCTCTTCTATCAGCCCCATCTGGTACGGATCCCACACTGCTGAGCAGTATTCAAGCAGTGGGCAAACAAGCGTACTGTAACCTACTTCCTTTGTTTTCGGATTGCATTTCCTTAGGATTCTTCCAATGAATCTAAGTCTGGCATCTGCTTTACCGACGATCAACTTTATATGATCATTCCATTTTAAATCACTCCTAATGCGTACTCCCTGATAATTTATGGAATTAACTGCTTCCAGTTGCTGACCTGCTATATTGCAGCCAAATGACAAGGGATCTTTCTATGTATTCGCAGCACATTATACTTGTCTACATTGAGATTCAATTGCCATTCCCTGCACTATGCGTCAATTCGCTGCAGATCCTCCTGAATTTCAGTACAATTTTCCATTGTTACAACCTCTCGATGTACCACAGCATCACCCGCAAAAAGCCTCAGTGAACTTCCGGTGTCATCCACAAGGTCATTTTTGTACATTGTGAATAGCAACGGTCCTACGACACTCCCCTGCGGCACACCTGAAATCACACTTACTTCGGAAGACTTCTCTCCATTGAGAATCACATGCTGCGTTCTGTTATCTAGGAACTCTTCAATCCAGTCACACAACTGGTCTAATAGTCCATACGCTCTTACTTTGTTCATTAAACGACCGTGGGGAACTGTATCGAACGCCTTGCGGAAGCCAAGAAACACGGCATCTACCTGGGAACCCGTGTCTATGGCCCTCTGAGTCTCGTGGACGAATAGCGCGAGCTGGGTTTCACACGATCGCCTTTCTCGAAACCCATGCTGATTCCTACAGAGTAGATTTCTAGTCTCCAGAAAAGTCGTTATAATCGAACATAATACGTGTTCCAAAATTCTACAACTGATCGACATTAGAGATAAAGGTCTATAGTTCTGTACATCTGTTCGACGTCCCTTCTTGAAAACGGGGATGACCTGTGCCCTTTTCCAATCCTTTGGAACGCTACGCTCTTCTAGAGACCTACGATACACCGCTGCAAGAAGGGGGGCAAGTTCCTTCGCGTACTCTGTGTAAAATCGAACTGGTATCCCAACAGGTCCAGCGGCCTTTCCTCTTTTGGGCGATAGCTCGTAGAAGCACTAGCAGTGGAGAGTATATGAAGCATATCGGGGGGCGCGGGAAATAGTGCAAATCATTGTCGTAATGCGGAAACGGAGCGATTTATCTGACGTCGAAAAGGGCGTTACCATCGCCTTTCGGGCAATGGTGAAACTGTGAAGTTTGTAAACTGTTCGTGTGCACCTGTGGTTAAGGTACAGTGTGGATGGCAAAATAAACTGACGGCGACGCAACTGTGACAAACCAGAGGCCACAGAAGAAAGGATGAACAAGGGCTGGGGAGATATGTACAGGCGAACAGACGTGCAACTGTTGAGCAACTATCGCCAAGATGAACCAAGGGACAACCAACAGTATCTCCTCAACGACAGTTCAGCGAACGTTGTTGATTATGGACTTCTGCACAGGCCCCTGGTCCATGCTCCCATGCCGACTGCTGTTCATCAGCGACGAAGGCTGGAATTCGCACGCCAACACCGCAACTGGACGCCCACTGAGTGGCCACAGGTGGCATTTCACATGCATCACGTTTATGCTCCATCGCACAAAAAAATGGTTCTGAGCACTATGGGACTTAACTTCTGAGATCATCAGTCCCCTAGAACTTAGAACTAATTAAACCTAACTAACCTAAGGACATCACACACATCCATGCCCGAGGCAGGATTCGAACCTGCGACAGTAGCGGTCGCGCAGTTCCAGACTATAGCGCCTAGAACCGCTCCGCCACTCCGGCCGGCTCCATCGCATACAAGGCAGTTTGCGTGTACGGCACGAAACTCTGAAATCAAACACCCTGCAACAATCGTCGAAGCCGTATGGTCTGGGGAATGTTTCCGTGGCATTCCCTGGGTGATCTCATCATTGTGGAAGACACAATGAAACAACACAAATATACACTCCTGGAAATGGAAAAAAGAACACATTGACACCGGTGTGTCAGACCCACCATACTTGCTCCGGACACTGCGAGAGGGCTGTACAAGCAATGATCACACGCACAGCACAGCGGACACACCAGGAACCGCGGTGTTGGCCGTCGAATGGCGCTAGCTGCGCAGCATTTGTGCACCGCCGCCGTCAGTGTCAGCCAGTTTGCCGTGGCATACGGAGCTCCATCGCAGTCTTTAACACTGGTAGCATGCCGCGACAGCGTGGACGTGAACCGTATGTGCAGTTGACGGACTTTGAGCGAGGGCGTATAGTGGGCATGCGGGAGGCCGGGTGGACGTACCGCCGAATTGCTCAACACGTGGGGCGTGAGGTCTCCACAGTACATCGATGTTGTCGCCAGTGGTCGGCGGAAGGTGCACGTGCCCGTCGACCTGGGACCGGACCGCAGCGACGCACGGATGCACGCCAAGACCGTAGGATCCTACGCAGTGCCGTAGGGGACCGCACCGCCACTTCCCAGCAAATTAGGGACACTGTTGCTCCTGGGGTATCGGCGAGGACCATTCGCAACCGTCTCCATGAAGCTGGGCTACGGTCCCGCACACCGTTAGGCCGTCTTCCGCTCACGCCCCAACATCGTGCAGCCCGCCTCCAGTGGTGTCGCGACAGGCGTGAATGGAGGGACGAATGGAGACGTGTCGTCTTCAGCGATGAGAGTCGCTTCTGCCTTGGTGCCAATGATGGTCGTATGCGTGTTTGGCGCCGTGCAGGTGAGCGCCACAATCAGGACTGCATACGACCGAGGCACACAGGGCCAACACCCGGCATCATGGTGTGGGGAGCGATCTCCTACACTGGCCGTACACCACTGGTGATCGTCGAGGGGACACTGAATAGTGCACGGTACATCCAAACCGTCATCGAACCCATCGTTCTACCATTCCTAGACCGGCAAGGGAACTTGCTGTTCCAACAGGACAATGCACGTCCGCATGTATCCCGTGCCACCCAACGTGCTCTAGAAGGTGTAAGTCAACTACCCTGGCCAGCAAGATCTCCGGATCTGTCCCCCATTGAGCATGTTTGGGACTGGATGAAGCGTCGTCTCACGCGGTCTGCACGTCCAGCACGAACGCTGGTCCAACTGAGGCGCCAGGTGGAAATGGCATGGCAAGCCGTTCCACAGGACTACATCCAGCATCTCTACGATCGTCTCCATGGGAGAATAGCAGCCTGCGTTGCTGCGAAAGGTGGATATACACTGTAATAGTGCCGACATTGTGCATGCTCTGTTGCCTGTGTCTATGTGCCTGTGGTTCTGTCAGTGTGATCATGTGATGTATCTGACCCCAGGAATGTGTCAATAAAGTTTCCCCTTCCTGGGACAATGAATTCACGGTGTTCTTATTTCAATTTCCAGGAGTGTACATTTATCCTTGGGGACCATGTCCACCTCCTACATGCACTTTGCTTTTCCTCTGGAAGATGGCATCTACCAGCAGGAAAATTAAACGTCTCATACAGCTCGCAGTGCACTTGCGTGGTTCGAAGAACGCCGGGATGAGTTTACCGTTATCCATTTGGTCACCAATCTCACCAGATTTAAACTGAGTCGAGAACATCAGGCTGTTCGCGCCATGCATCCTAACCCGAGAAACCTAGCGCAGCTGGCCACGGCACTGGCGTCGACAAGGCTCCAGATCTGTGTCGGTATTTTCCAGAACCTCACTGACTTTCTTCCTGCACGTCTCGCAGCGGTCCGCGCTGCAAAACGTGGTTATGGTTCAAATGACTCTGAACACTATGGGACTTAACATCTGAGGTCATCAGTCCCCTAGAACCTAACTAACCTAAGGACATCACACACATCCATGCCCGAGGCAGCATTCGAACCTGCGACCGAAGCGGTCGCGCGGTTCCAGACTGAAGCGCGTAGCACCGCTCGGCCACAACGGCCGTCTAAAACGTGGTTATTGAGGCTTCTGACAGGTGGTCACACTAATGTGACTGGACAGTATAAATATTAGTCCAGTCATTAATCTCGCCAAAACTTTGCTACTGTGATGTAATTCACAACGGTACAAATATTGAAAACTCCAAACCACTTGGGCAAGCATGAATGGTTGCTTAAGGTAAGTGTTTAATCACGGCAGTTCTTCCTATGTTCAATTAGGGTGGCTGCGACTGATGAGAGGCGTAATTTCCACATGCATTAGTCACTGGTGTCCTCATTACTTTTATTCGCAAATCAAAAACGTATCATCATTCATACCTGATATGTACAGCATGTTAGCTGTATCTATGCATAAAACTTAACATTTCTCCATCACCTTCTCCATTTCAGCGATGCGACTCTGGGACAAATTGCACAGTAATGCGTTTTATAAAAAAAGATTCTGCAATCAAGAAGAGATTAAAGGGTTATCTGTTATCATCGGCGTAACTTCCCTTCTAGCAGATATCAGCTGTTTTTCTTCTCTCCAAAAGTGAACCAGTATCTCTGTCACTTAACCAGCATTATCCATGCTTTCTTCATCTTGTAAGTGGGCTGTTTAGGTTTTTATGTTGGTAACGCCACGTAGCGCTCTGTAGGAAAATCACTGACTGTGCTGTGTGCAGTCTGTGGCTGGTTTGCGTTGCTGGAATATTCGCTATTGTAGTGTTGGACAGCTGGATGTGAACAGCGCGTAGCGTTGGGCAGTTGGAGGTGAGCCGCCAGCATTGGTGGATGTGGGGAGAGAGATGGCACAATTTTGAGAGCGGACGATCTGGACGTGTGTCCATCAGAAAGAGTAAATGTGAAATACCGGATATCGTGAACTGATATATGTTGTGGACTGACAAGAGCAGCCAGTCCACAATGAAGTAGCCGATAGGGCACGCGTCAACTCACGCCGTCTTGCGTTAAATCTGAAACAGGATATGTGGTAAAAGCTATAAGAAAAGAACGGAGCTTCTCATATACTTATCTTTAATTTCTTCTTGTACATCTCTATGGTGAACACAAGTGAGACTCTCTCCAGATATGGATAACTGCGCCTTGCTAGGTCGTCCGTACTACTGGGGCCGAGTTCGTCAGTCTCTCGAGACCTGCCATGTGGTGGCGCTCGGTCTGCGATAACACAGTGGCGACACGCGGGTCCGACATGTACTAGAGGACCGCGGCCGATTTAAGCTACCACCTAGCAAGTGTGGTGTCTGACGGTGACACCACAATATATATGATGACTTTGAACATTATTAAGGTGGGCTCAAATAGCTCTGAGCACTATGGGACTTAACATCTTCGGTCATCAGTCCCCTAGAACTTAGAACTACTTAAACCTAACTAAACTAAGGACATCACACACATCCATGCCCGAAGCAGGATTCGAACCTGCGACCGTAGCAGTCCCGCGGTTCCGGACTGTAGCGCCTAGAACCGCACGGCCACCGCGGCCGGCCATTATTACGGTAAATACATTGTTTGTTCTCTATCAAAATCTTTCATTTGCTAACTATGCCTATTAGTAGTTAGTGCCTTCAGTAGTTAGAATCTTTTATTCAGCTGGCAGAATTGGCACACGCTGTATTGCAGTAGTTTGAGTAACGAAGATGTTTGTGAGGTAAGTGATTCATGAAAGGTATAGGTTATTGTTAGTCAGGGCCATTCTTTTGTAGGGATTATTGAAAGTCAGAGTGCGTTGCGCTAAAAAATATTGTGTCAGTTTAGTGATGATCAGAATAAGTAAGAGAGAAATGTCTGATTACGTTCAGTTTTGATCAGCTGTTTGAAAATCAAATAACGTAAGGGGTTAACCAGTACAGTAATTGATAAATTTTTCTAAGGGGACGTTTCAATCTCTCTCTATTTCCGTGTACTTCCTGTCATCTTTCCTGCTGACATAAACCTATTATTTCTCGCTCTTGTCTGACGAATCAGCTTCTTCACGTTTCATTCCACCTGTACTGTTGCCAAACATTTCTGTTGCTAAGATGTGCTGAAAAGTAGTGCCTCAGAATTTTTTATGTTAAGACTCTCAAAGCTGTTTAAACAAAACATGTTATTGACATCCTAAATCTTCATTCTTCATGTCTGCATATGCATAGCCCTCTACCGCTGGAAGGCTCCGAAATGTGCCGTGTAACATGGCGGTGTGTAATGTGACTATGTCGGTGCATGAGAAACAGGATGCTGTAATCGATTTTCGAATTCGAAGATTTCGTCCACACACGGAGCACCCTCTCCTTCAGCATGACAATGTAAATCAGACACGACCGCAGCGACATCTGCAACAATCCGACGCCCCGGGTTCACTATCGTCGACCATCGTCTACACAATCTCGACTAGGTTCCACCCAATTTCCATCTGTTCCCAAAACTTAAACAACACCGTCGACGACTTCAGTCTGGTAGTTATAACACGGCGCAAGCAGAGGTGAAGTCCTGGCTCCGTCAACAAAGTTAAACATTCTACAGTGACGGTAGCAACAAACTGGTCTTTTATTGGGAGAAATGTGTTCGTCGCCAGGGTGAGTATGTTGAGAAAGAAATATGTACACATGGAGAATAAATGTTTATAAGGGGCGATCAAAAAGCTTCCGGTCGAAGGTCGCACAGTTCAGAAACGGTATGCCAGTCAGGCGAAATAGCACTGAGGCAATCATACCATCAAGGCACCAGGTTGAAGATACCCGTTTGGTAAAACAACGTGTTCTGTTGCGTAAACATCTCCGTAACAGCCTGCTGTACATCGTCGCCCGACGGGAATCGTCGATTCTTCAACGATTTTTCTAAGGGAGCGAAGGCGTGATAACCTGCTGGAAAGAGATCAGGAATGTAGGTCGGATGGCCGAGAGTATCCCACTCGAATTGGCGTGACTGCTGCATTACATCTGCGACATGGAAACGTGGGTTACCATGACCAGTGCGCAACTTGGCGCTCAACTCCACAACGGTGTTTTTCTACAGACTTGCTGCCCAATACAGATTCTTCATTCGCCTATGGATGTCTACCGGTGTTTCTCCTTCGGCGATCAAGAAAAGAATAAAAGCAAGTTTGGACGCATTTAGTTATAACACCATAATTCATGAAACTTCCTGGCAGATAAAAACTGTGTGCCGGACCGAGACTTGAACTCAGGATCTTCGCCTTTGACGGGCAAGTGCTCTACCAACTGAGCTACCAACGCACGACTCACGACCCGTCCCCACAGCTTCAATTCTCCCAGTACCTCGTCTCCTACTTTCCAAACTTCACAGAAGCTCTTCGGCGAACCTTAAGGTCCCGAGTTCGAGTCTCGGTCCGGCACACAGTTTTACTCTGCCAGGAAGTTTCATATCAGCGCACACTCCGCTGAAGAGTGAAAATCTCATTCTGGAAACCATAATTCATGTTTCCGCATTTTCCGCACGCACGTCATGAAGACACGAATGCAACACTAATCCGCTGCCTACATGTCGGTGCTTATACGAGTATATCCATATCGGAGTCGTGCCATGTAGCAGATACGCTGCAGCAAAGCCGCTTACAGAATGTTAGTAACGTTCGTTTTATTTTAAAGCTTTATAACAGTTTCCACTTCTAAAGTTCGGAGGCATTACTTTCTAGCACGACCTAGCAAATATCATTACTCACTTTCCACAGGTGTCATCACTCACAAGGGAACCTCCCCATCGCACCCCCCTCAGATTTAGTTATAAGTTGGCACAGTGGATAGGCCTTCAAAAACGGAACACAGATTAATCGAGAAAACAGGAAGAAGTTGTGTGGATCTATGAAAAAAATAAGCAAAATATATAAACTAAGTAGTCCATGCGCAAGATAGGCAACATCAATGGAGGTGTGAGTTGAGGAGCGCCGTGGTCCCGTGGTTAGCGTGAGCAGCTGCAGGACGAGAGGTCGTTGGTTCAAGTCTTCCTGTCCGCAGCTCGTGGTCGTGCGGTAGCGTGCTCGCTTCCCTCGCCCGGGTTCGATTCCCGACGGGGTCAGGGATTTTCTCTGCCTCGTGATGACTGGGTGTTGTGTGCTGTCCTTAGGTTAGTTAGGCTTAAGTAGTTCTAAGTTCTATGGGACTGATGACCATAGATGTTAAGTCCCATAGTGCTCAGAGCCATTTTTTTTTTCAAGTCTTCCCTCGAGTTGAAAGTTTAATTTTTTTTATTTTCAGACAATTATTATCTGTCCGTCCGTAATCTTTTCATCACTTTTTGGGAGTGATTATCACATCCACAAGAAAACCTAAATCGAGCAAAGTAGAAGAATCTTTTTACCCATTCGCCAAGTGTACAAGTTAGGTGAGTCGACAACATATTCCTGTCATGTGAAGCACATGCCGTCACCAGTGTCGAATAGAATAGATCAGACGTGTTTTCCTGTGGAGGAATCGTTTGACCTATGACCTTGCGATCAAATGTTTTCGGTTCCCATTGGAGAGGCACGTCCTTTCGTCTACTAATCGCACGGTTTTGCGGTGCGGTAGCAAAACACAGACACTAAACTTATTACAGTGAACAGAGACGTCAATGAACGAACGGACAGATCATAAATTTGCGAAAATAAAGTAAATAAAATTTTCACTCGAGTGAAGACTTGAACCAAGGACCTCTCGTTCCACAGCTGCTTACGCTAACTACGGGACCACGGCGCTCCTGAGCTCACATTGTCCTTGATGTTGCCTATGTTGTGCATGGACTACTCAGTTTGTATATTTTGCTTATTTTTTTCATAGTTCCACACAACTTCTTCCTGTTTTCTCGATTGATCTATGTTCTGTTTTTCAAGGCCTATCCACTGTGCCACCTGATAACTAAATCTGAGGGGTGTGCGATGGGGAGGTTCCCTTGTCAGTTCCGACAGGAATGTAATGAGGTTATTGCTTAACACAATATTAATGTGACCGACGTATGTGAAATATCATTTACGCTATACCTATTGTTATTGTTACGATTCTTCATGTAGTATGCATGTTGTAAAGTTAGCACACTAAAGATGCCTGGTCAGATGTAGGAGAGGGACGGACGATCCTAATTTTAGCAAGTGAATTAAATAAATAATGTTAAGAAGAAAGTAGGAAAGCACTCGTCACATCGGGTTGCACAGCTTGTCGGAAGCTTTATAGCCATATCTTTTCCGGCTCATAGAATATAAAGAGGGACCACGTTATGTAACTGAACCTCTATATGCACACGTAACTGTTGTAACTTACAAGGGGACCATCAGACCTGTGACTCACCGACTTTTGGTAGTCTTAGATATGTTGTACAGGCACCTGTCTTGAGTACCTGGCTAGCGGCTTTTCATCCGACGGCCCGTAGATTCCGAGAAAATCGTTGATATTTTATGGGTATCTGTAGTACTCGTAACGTTTGTCATGTTTCGACCAACCGAGCGTAGCGCGGTGGCTAAGGTTCATGGCTACCATGCTGGTGATACGGATTTGCCAGTGCCGTGATGTTTACTTATACAGGTAAGTTTAAATTTTTCACAAAAAGAATACGAAATGCTCCAGACTTGGTAAAGACTAATAGCGAAATCACTTGGAGGGAAGATTCTATTAAAATATATTCTTTAATTCTGCATCAATGTAGTGCAGCTGGTTTCACGGGAATGATCAAGTGCACGTGGTTCGTATCGAACATGATCGAAGAAAATCCAATAAGTGAACTGCTTTTCGATATCGCTTCTGAAAAATTCATGTGCCTGCAAGACAGTGGCTATCATTAAATGTGCATGGTGCTCTACGAATGTGTGTTTCGGTTGCTTCTACGACAAATACCATCCGGAATCCTGTTGTAGCGCAGAGAGCGAAGCAAGCGATAGCGAATAAGACGATTCTGTAATATATTCTACAATAAACTAAATACATTTTCGAAAAGAAGTTTGCTGTAGTGATAGATTTATTAATGAAATTACTACGGCATAAATGACTATTTTTTAATAATTTTTCAGAATATATACTATTTAATGATATTCTGTACGATGAAACTCAAAAAAAGTATATACGCAAGATCAGGACCCGTACTCTCAGCCAGGTAGCCGCGTACTTTGTCGCTGCGCTAGGCTCGCTTAGTCGAAATACGACGAACGTTACGAGAATAGAAAGTACCCATAAAACTTTAACACTGGTTCTCGGAAACCAGAGGCCGTCAGTAGCCAGGTACCTAGGGCAGGTGCCTCTACAGCAGACGTAAGATTCATCAAATAACGCGATTAACAGGTCTGATGATCCTAATGTCAGATAGTAAGAGATCACCGTATAATAGCTTGTAGATTACTTCCGTAAATATATCAAACTGAACAAAATGAGTTTAGCGTTAGTCTTTGCCCGACAGCATCTTTAATGGTGGCCGGGGCCGATGACGAACACGGACGGAGTCAGCTGTCGCCACACAGAACAAGATAAAAACTGACAAGCGGAAATTAAGTTTTCGCTGCATTGCCTCCAATTATATCCGCCGAGAGCGCTGCTTGAACGCGTCGGACGCTGTATATCACTGTGAGAGGACACAGCTAAAACACGCAGTTCACAGTTAACGTTTGCAGCTACCAGCCAGTCTTATATTCACATACACAAGAACTGCAACAAATAATGGAATCACTGTGAAAAGTAGCAGCATCTCTTCAGCGACAAGGCTGCTGATTATCACTGGATTCTTATCACCAGTTACACTCGCACATTGTTGACTCACAGTACTTTCATCCGGAATTTTTCATTATTCGTAGCGATGTGATCATTCAGTTATTCAAGTGATGGTAAAAAACAGAATGAGAAATGCTGCAGAGTCTCCGTAAAATTGAAACCAAATACGTTGAAGGAATACATTTCGCCATGTTTTTACACTGTCGTGACAAAATGTATCTCTTCAAGAAACTCGGTGCGACTGCAATTTCCCACAAAAGGAAATTTAAATGAAATGTCATTAGTCTGACGGAACATTTATTTGCCCTATTCTCACGTACACAAAAAATGAAAGGCCAGCTGCCCGGTACACGCTAATTTGAAGGACAATACCTCTCATACACTGATAAGCCAAAATGGTATGACCAACTGCTTAAGCGTCTGTAGGTCCAAGTTTGGAAAAAAAAAAAAAAAAATGGTTCAAATGGCTCTGAGCGCTATGGGACTCAACTGCTGTGGTCATAAGTCCCCTAGAACTTAGAACTACTTAAACCTAACTAACCTAAGGACAGCACACAACACCCAGCCATCACGAGGCAGAGAAAATCCCTGACCCCGCCGGGAATCGAACCCGGGAACCCGGGCGTGGGAAGCGAGAACGCTACCGCACGACCACGAGATGCGGGCTTGGAAAAAAAAAAAAAAAAAAAAAAAAAACAGAGTTTCTTCATGGTATGGATTCGACAGGTCTTTTACAGGTTTTCGCAAGTATGTGAAACCAGATGTCTACGCACACGTCATTACTAACCAGTGGTTTGAGGCGGAGCGAAGCTGGCGTCTGATTGTGTCCATAATGTGTTCCGTCGGGTTCATGTGTTCCATCGGTTTCAAATAAGGCAAAAATTGGTCACCAAATCATCAATCTCAGTTCACCATCAACCCCCTCAAACCACTGTACCACGACTCAGATCTTGTGATAGGGAACTGATATCCTGCCATTGCCGTCGGGAAAAACAAAAAGCATGAAGCGATGCAGGTGGTCCGCAGAAATGTCCCCGTAGTCCACAACTGTCATGAAGCCTTCGATGACTATTACAGGTCCCATGAAAGCCCAAGTGAATGATCCCCATAGCATAATACTGTTCCCAATGACCTGCGTCCATGTCACAGTGTATGTTTCGAGCAGCCGTTCGCCCATGCAACGGAGTATCAAGGCACTACCAACGACATGGCATAACAACTAACGTGATTCATCCGGCCAGGAGACACGTTTCCATTGATCTACGGTCCATCTAGGGGATCTCGTGCCCCCTTCAACCGTAATCGACGATGTCGTTGAGGCAAGCTGAGAAGACGCAGGTGTCGTCTGCTACAGAGCCCCATGTACAAGGATGTGCGCTGAACGATGTGCTCTGGAACACTTCTGGATGCAACAGCACTGTAGTACATCGCAGCCTGACACAGATCGCCACCTATCCTGCTCTTTAGAGCAGGCAATCTTTCCGCCTTCACGTTCTGTGATGGGACGTGGACCTCCAACAACTTTTAGCCAACTCGTGATTTCACAGTCCTTCAACCACATTACATAGAATGCTCACGACAGTAGTACGCAAACAGCCGACCGGCTTCATCGTATCCGAAATGCATGTTCCCAGGTGCCGGACCGTAACAAGCTGCCCTTTGTTAATGTTGTGTATGTCAGTGGATATCCCCATTGTCGGTCCGTATCATCGCTAGAACAAGTCCCCATTCGTAACTGCGCAGCTTATATACTTTTTCGCCGCGTCACGTGCCTGCAACGCCACCAGGTGGCATTTAATAATGGTGAGGACTGGTCATAATGTTTCGATTCTTCGGTGCAAATACTCAGGCAGCACACTTTACTACCAGAATAGCGAAGATTTATTAGACATCTACAATTCAGGTGTGTGGAAAAAACTATCTAAAGCAAACAGAGCGCACTTCTGAAACAAAAAATAAGAATTGTTCCATAGGCGCCAAAAACAGGAAACAAAATGGTGGGAAGACAGGGAGGGATTTTGTATAAAATAATTATTTAAAAAATCATTTTAATGTAACATGTTTCTAAAACGAACTTGAAAGTATAAAATAATTTCCCCTATCCCCACACAGATTCCTAACCCGATACAGCTAATCCTGAAAATTAGTGCTTGTGATTATTTAATAGCTACGACAGTATACAGATACCCGTATATACGGCGATACAGATAGCCGTACCGTTGGTGCGACCACAACGGAAGGGTATCTGTTGAGAGGCCAGACAAAGGCGTGTTTCCTGAAGCGGGGCACCAGCCTTTCCAGTAATTGCAGGAGCAACAGTCTGGATGATTGACTGATCTAGCCTTGTGAGATCAACCAAAACGGCCACGCTGAGCTGGTACTGCGAACGGCTGAAAGCAAGGGGAAACTACAGCCATAATTTTTCCCGAGGGCATACAGCTCTATTGCATTTGTAGACTTAGAGAAAGCTTTCGACAATTTTCACTGGAACACTCTCTTTCAAATTCTAAAGGCGGCAGGGGTAAAACAAAGGGAGCGAAAGGCAATTTGCAATTTGTACAGAAACCAGATGGCAGTTATAAGAACCGAGGGGCACGAAAAGGAAGCAGTTGTTGAGAAGGGAGTGAGACAGGGTTGTAGCCTATCCCTGTGTTATTCGATCTGTATATTGAGCAAGCAGGAAACAAAAGAAAAATATGGAGTAGTAATTAAGGTCCAGGGAGAGGATATAAAAACTTGTAGGTTTGCCCATGACATTTTAATTCTGTCAGAGACAGAAAAAGGACTTGAAGAGCAGTTGAACGGAATGAACAGAGTCTTGAAAGGAAAATATAACATGAACATCAACAAAATCAAAACGAGGATAATGGAATGTAAAAATTCAAATGGATCTAAGCACTATGGGACTTAACATCTGAGGTCATCCGTCCCCTAGACTTAGAACTACTTAAACCTAACTAACCTAAGGAGAACACACACATCCATGCCCGAGGCAGGATTCGAACCTGCGACCGTAGCAGAGCGCGGTTCCGGACTGAATAATGGAATGTAGTCGAATTAAATCAGGTGATGCTGAGGGAATTAGATTAGGAAATGAGATAGTTAAAAAAATAGACGAGTTTTATTATTTGGGAAGAAAAATAACTGATGATGGTCGAATAAGAGAAGATATAAAATGTAAACTGGCACTGGCAAGAAAACCAATTCTGAAGAAGAGAAATTTGTTAACATCGAGTATAGATTTAAGTGTCAGGAACTCCTTTCTGAAAGTATTTGTATGGACTGTAGCCATGTGTGGAAGTGAAACATGGACGAGAAACAGTTTAGACAAGAAGAGAATAGAAGCTTTTGGAATGTGGTGCTACAGAAGAATGCTGAAGATTAGATGGGTCGATCACGTAACTAATGAAGAGGTACTGAACAGAATTGGGAAGAAGAGAAATTTGTGGTACAACCTGACTAAAAGAAGGGATCGGTTGGTAGGACGTATTTGAGTCATCAAGGGATCACCAATTTAGTACTGGAGAGAAGCATGGGGGGTAAAAATCGTAGAGACCAAGGGATGAATACAGTAAGCAGATTCAGAAGGATGTAGGTTGCAACAGTTACTCGGAGACGAAGAGGCTTGCACACGATAGAATAGCTTGTAGAGCTGAATCAAACCAGTCTTCCGACTGAAGACAACAACAACAACAAAGACAGTATCTGTAAAATTTAAAACGTGGAGCGCATGCAACAGATAACTGATGCATGAATTGTTCATCAAAGTCACTAACAGCTGTATTGTATTTCCAATGATATCAAGTGTTGTGTGATTTTTCTCAGCGACAACTATTCTCTACACTTCTTGCTATTATCTACTGCACGCGCCCCAGCTTTTTCGTTTTCAATTTTACACGTATTGTCATGCGTATTAAAAATTCACAAGCACTGACTTTCAGGACTATGCCTGTATATGGTTCGGAATCTGTATGGGCTACACGATTTTACACTTTTTAGACCGTTTTAAAAAGCTGTTATAATAAGAAGTTTCTTTATTTTAATAAATATTTTTTTGCTTTTTAATCTTGTGTGTGTGAAGCTTATCATCCTATTTCAAACATTTTAATGAATTTACAGCAGAGACATTTGGTACCGAGAGGTTCTAGGCGCTTCAGTCTGGAACCGCGTGACCGCTTCGGTCGCAGGTTCGAATCCTGCCTCGGGCATGGGTGTGTGTGATGTCCTTAGGTTGGTTATGTTTAAGTAGTTCTAGGTTCTAGGGGACTGATGACCTCAGATGTTAAGTCCCATAGTGCTCAGAGCCATTTTACGTTTGGTAAACATCACATTTATTTCAGCTTCTCTTCACCTGAATCAATCAATATATTTCTCCCTCATACGTATAGCATATCCTGCGAAAAGAGCGTGAAGGTAAAAAATACATAGACTCGTACTCACGTGAAGGTTTACCAGCAATCGCTCTTACAACGAAACATTCGCTACTGGAACAGGAAAAAGGGGAAATACCAATTGTACATGAAGCACCTTCCGTCACACACCAAACAAGAAAGCGCGTTAATTGCATTCTCAGCTCGTTGAAAGTTTCACGTCTAACTTATCGGGAAATTAGTTTTATATCAATAATAGAATTTGTACCGAACAGATAACCAGGCGGAAAAATAAAGTGTCCTCTGCCGCATACCAGGTAAGAAAGCGAGTTAATGTTGCACTGTCACCCAGTTTTGAGCTATGCTGAAAATTCAAGTCTCTAGCTCATCTCGAAATATGTTTGAGATCAGTTGCAAAATTCGTACCAAACAGACAGCCATAAAAACAAAGTACCCTCCACCACACACCAGACACGGAACTGATTTAAGACTGCATTGTTATATGCCGAATGTTCCCAAGTCTCACGTATCTAGCTCATCGGGAAGTTAGTTTAAAATCAACTCCAAAATTCATACCGAACAGACAGACAGGAAAGCGACCTAATAAAAACGACTTAACATGAGCCCTCGTTATCTCATTAGTGCAATAGACGAAATGGAAGATAGTACTTTCGATGAGGCGGACCGTGTGTAGAACAGATCTGGAACCTCAAGCTACAGAACCGCCAGTCAATTCACATGTTTGTTGATTTATAAGAAGTCTATGAACCGATCGACCTCACCAAAATGTTTAATTGCTATATTTAATAGGATGTGGAGATAATAAACCACTTACTTTAACAAAGTTAAATATCCAAATCTTCTGAAATAAAAACAAGCGTCCGGCAAGAACGGCGTTGCGAAATACCTGGACAGAGAGAAGAGAGAGAGAGAGAGAGAAATGGAATCGATAATCGAAACAAAACGCTTCGCCTTTCCCTATTTAATTCAACTGCATTCAATTATCTTCGTTTTGCTTTTGTTGATGTTCATCATATATCCTCCTTTCAAGACACTGTCCATTCCGTTCAACTGCTCTTCCAAGTCATTTGCTGTTCTCCCTGGACTGTAATTCCTACTCAAAACTGTTCTTTGGTTTCCTTTACTGCTTCACAATATACACATTGAATAACATCGGAGACAGGCTACAACCCTGTCTCCCTTCCGTGCCCCTGGACTCTTTATAACTGTACAAATTGTAAATAGTCTTCCGCTCCCTGTATTTGATCTCTACCACCTTTAGAATTTCAAAGAGAGTATTCGAGCCAACACCGTCAAAAGTTTTCTCTAAGTCTACAAATGCTGTAACCATAGGTTTGCCTTTCATTAATCTATCTTCTAAGGCAAGTCGCAGGGTCAGTATTGCCTCGCTTGTTCCTACATTTCTCCGGAACCCAAACTGATCTTCCCGAGGTCGACTTCTACGAGTTTTTCCATTCTTCTGTAAATGGTTCGTGTTCGTATTTTGCAATCGTGACTTTTAAACTGACAGTTCTTTAATTTTCACACGTGTCAGCACCAGCTTTCTTTGCAATTTGAATTACTATATTCTCCTTGAGGTCTGAGGGTAATTCGCCTGTCTCAATAAATCTTGCTTATCAGATGGAAGAGTTTTGTCATGGCTGGCTTCGCCAAGGCTATCTGTAGCTCTAACGGAAGTTTTACTCCTGGGGCCTTGTTTCGACTTAAGAGACAGTGCTTTGTCAGATTCTTCGCGCAGTATCACATCTTCCTTCTCATCTTCATCTACGCCCTCCTTCATTTCCATAACACTGCCCTCAAGTACATCTCCCTTGTATATACTCCTGCCATCTTTCTGCTTTCCCTTCTTTGCTTAGGACTGGTTTACCATCTGAGTTCTTGATATTCATAACAGCTGCTTCTCTTTTGTCCAAAGACCTCTTTAATTTTCCTGTAGGCGGTATCTACCTTTCCCCTGGGTGAAATATGCTTCTAAAACCTTGCACGTGTCCTCTGGTCAGTCCTGCTTAGCAATTATGTACTTCCTGCCGATTTCATTTTTAAACGTTTGTATTCCCTTTCGCCTGCTTCATTTATTGCATTTTTATATTTTCTCCTTTCATCGATTAAATTCAATATCTCTTGTGTTACCCAAGAATTTCCACTAGCCTTCATCTTTTTACTTACTTGATCCTCTGCTGCCTTCACTATTTCATCTCTCAAAGCTACCCATTCGTCTTCTACTGAGCTCCTTTCTCCTGTTCTTGTCAATCGTTCCCTAATGCTCCCCCTGAAACTCTCTACAACCTCTGGTTCTTTTAGTTTATCCATGTCCCTCTCTTTAAATTCCAGCCTTTTTGCAGCTTCTTTAGTTTTGTTCTGCAATTCATAAGCAGTAGATAGTGGTCAGAATCCATATCTGCCCATAGAAATATCTTACAGTTTAAAACCTGGTACTCAAATCTCTGTCTTAGCATTATATATTCAATCTGAAAGCTTCCGGTGTCTCCAGATCTCTTCGATGTATACAACCTTTTTCCATGATTCTTAAACCAAGTGTCAGCTGTGATTACATTATGCTCTGTGCAAAATTCTACCAGGCAGCTACCTCTTTCATTCCTTTCTCGTAGTCCATGTTAAGCTATTTTTTTCTTCTCTTCCTTTTCCTACTATCGAATTCCAGCCCCCATGTCTATTAAATTTTCGTCTCCCATAACTATCTGAATAATTTCATTTATCTCATCATATATTTCCTCAATCTCCTTCTCATCTGTGGAGCTAGTTGGTATATAGACTTAGACTAATGTGGTGGCTGTGGGTTTCATGTCTGTATTGGCTACAATAATGAGTCCGCTATGCTGTTCATAGTAGCTCATCCGCGTTCCTATTTGCTTATTCATTATTAAACCTACTACTGTATTACCCCTATTTAATTTTGTATTTATAACCTTCGGGAAAAATTATGGCTGTAGTTTTCCCTTGCTTTCAGCTGTCCATAGTACCAGCACAGCAAGGCCGTTTTCGTTGATGTTACAAGACCAGATCAGTCAATCACCTAGACTGTTGTCCCTGCAACTGCTGAAAAGGGTGCAGCCCATCTTCAGGAACCACACGTTTGTTGGGCCTCTCAACAGATACACCTCCATTGTGGTTGCACTTGCTGTATGGCTATTTGCATCGCTGACGTACGCAAGCCTCCCCACCAACGGCAAAGTTCATGGTTCATTCTTATACGCCTAATTTCTTTTGAAAAGAGTACATAATGCTCAACAAATTTGATTACTACACTTTTTTTGCACCAAATACCAACGGCGCTACAGTTCGTCAAAAAAATATCAGCTTTTCAAATGCGGTGAAAAATGGAAAAACGCCGAGTGTTTGAGGACTTTTATCTCAGTGTCTGTTCTTATAGAAGAAATATGTTGAATGTTACTATATATATCGGAATTTAATATCTCACTTTGCGGTATTCAATTACTGCAGGTGCAATCGGATGATTCCTGGACATCCATCTACTGTGATTCATACATCACAAGTCGAAGTTACGCTCCAGGGCATTTCAGTCCTGACTCATGAGCATTTATAAAACATTATTTACTCAATAGGTTATACTGTATATATGTTAAATAACTAGCGATAGAAAACTGAAGTATTATTAGCTGAAATAAACAAAGTGGAATTGGTAGATCATTATACGTCTAAAAAGAAACCATGCAATACAAAATAAATATAGGTAATTTTGTTATAATTTAAATGTCCTTAACATTTACTAACGTTATTAGTATCAGTTATGATTGACTAGTACTTCTGACAGCGTACTTCAACCTTTGGCGCATATGAAGTGTCTGTGAAAATCACTTCTGTCATTTTGCTGGCCCAACAGGCTTCTCGGTGCCACCAGAAATGCCTTGAGTAATAGAAGTGGGGTAAGCAAATCGAGTGCGTCCCAAATCGACCTGGACCGTGGTTACTCTGAGTCAAGCTCCGTTTCTCAGGAGATTCCCAGTTTCACATCCGACTACGCACTTTCTGGTAACTCCGTGACGAACGATGTTGCGTAGCCTCTTTTGTGAGTAGCAACCTTGAAGGATTCCATTTCCTTACTGTGGCAGATTTGGCGAATAGCTACTACCGTAAATCGTCTACCGTTTGGGGAAATGTCAACAACTCCACTATGTTGTTGTGGTCTTCAGTCCGAAGACTGGTTCGAAACAGCTCTCCGTACTACTCTATCCTGTGCGAGCCTCTTCATCTCCGACTGACTACCACAGCAACCTACATCCTTCTCAATTTCCTTACTGTATTCGTCTCTTGGTCTCCTCCTACGATTTTTACCTGCCACGTTGCCCCCCCCCCCCCAGTACTAAATTGGTGATCCCTTGTTGTCTCAGAATGAGTCCTATCAATCGATCCCCTTTTCTTGGTGAAGTTGTGCCACAGAATTCTTATTTCGCCAATTCTGTTCAGTACCTCCTCATAGTTACGTGATCGAGCCATCCAATCTTCAACATTCCTTTGCAGCACCACATTCCGAAAGGTTATACTTTCTTTTTGCCTAAACTATTTATCGCCCCTATTTCACTTCCCTACATGGCTACGCTCCAGACAAATATACTGAGAAAAGACTTGCTCACACTTAAATCTATATTCGATATTAACACATTTCTCTTCTTCAGAAATGCTTTTCTTCCCAGTGCCAGTCTACATTTTATATCCTCTCTTCTTCGTCCATCATCAGTTACTTTGCTTCCCAAATAAAAAAAAACTCATCTACTACTTTAACTGTCTCATTTCCTAATCCAGTTCCCTCAGCATCCCTTATTTAATTCGACTACTTTTCATTATCCTCGTTTTGATTTTGTTGATGTTCATCTTATATTCTCCTTTCAAGACACCGCCCATTCCATTCAACTGTTCTTCCAAGTCCTTTGCTGTCTCTGACAGAATTACAATGTCATCGGCAAACCTCAAAGTTTTTATTTCTTCTCCTTGGACTTTAACTACTACTCCAGATTTTTCTATTGTTTCCGTTACTGCTTGCTCAATATACAAATTAAATAACCTAGGGATAGGCTACAACCCTGTCTCACTCCCTTTGTAAACCACTGCTTCCCTTTCATGCCCCTCGATTCTTATAACTGCCATCTGGTTCTTGTACAAATTGTAAATAGTCTTTCACTTCCTGTGTTTTACCCCTGCCACCTTTAGAATTTGAAAGAGAGTGTTCCAGTCAACATTGTCAAAAACGTAGGTTTCACTTTCCTTAACCTATCTTCTAAGACTAGTCGTAGGGTCAGTATTGCCTCGCCTGTTCCTACATTTCTCCGGAACCCTATCCGTTCTTCCCAGAGGTCTACTTCTACCAGTTTTTCCATTATTCTATAAAGAATTCGTGTTAATATTTTGCCACCATGACTTATTAAACTCACTGTTTTTTAATTTATGCCGGCCGAAGTGGCCGAGCGGTTCTAGGCGCTACAGTCTGGAACCGCGCGACCGATACCGTCGCAGGTTCGAATCCTGCCTCGGGCATGGATGTGTGTGATGTCCTTAGGTTAGTCAGGTTTAACTAGTTCTAGGGGACTGATGACCTCAGAAGTTAAGTCCCATAGTGCTCAGAGCCATTTGAACCACTTGAGAACCGGAGAGACAAGGAATTTGTGGCACACCTTGACCAAAAGAAGGGATCGGTTGATAGGACACATTCTGAGATGTCAAGGTATCACCAATTTAGTATTGGAGGGAAGTGTGTGTGGGGGGGGGGGGGGAGGGTAAAAATCGTTGAGGGAGACCAAGAGATGAATACAGCAAGCAGATTGAGAAGGATGTAGCTTGCAGTAGTTATTCTTAGATGAAGGGGATCACACAGGATAGAGTAGCATGGAGAGCAGCATCGAACCAGTCTTCGGACTGAAGCCACAACAACATCAAGACTTTGTAACAAAGGGCAAACATTTGCTTGTATCCTCGAAAACATGCAGTTTTTACAATTCTGAATAAGAAAGATATTTATTTAATTCATTACAACAAATTGCATCTTGGTTACGGAATCCCATACATCAACAAAATATACACTGACATGGTAAACTGCACGGAAGACCTGTCAGGTCTTTGCGCGTCCCCGAGTAATATTCAGCGTATGGATTCCGGAAGCTTAATGGCGGGCCTGCCTCTCGTAGTGGTCAATTCTACATTACATACGGGTGTCTGGATATTTCTGATCAGATAGTGTATACACGGTGGTCCATTGATCGCGTCCGGGCCAAATATCTCACGAAATAAGCATCAAACGAAAAAACTACAAAGAACGAAACTTGTCTATCTTGAAGGGGGAAACCAGATGGCGCTATGATTGGCCTGCTAGATGGCGCTGCCATAGGTCAAACAGATATCGAGCGCATTTTTTAAAACGAACCGTTGGTAACAGGTAGGTTTTTTAAATTGAAATACAGAACATAGGTACGTTTGAACATTTTATTTCGGTTGTTCCACTGTGATACATGTACCTTTGTGAACTTATCATTTCTGAGAACGCGTGCTGTTACAGCGTGATTACCTGTAAATACCACATTAATGCAACAATTGCTCAAAATGATGTCAGTCAGCCTCAACGCATTTGGCAATACGTGTAACGACATTCCTCTCAACACCGAGTAGTTCGCCTACCGTAATGTTCGCACATGCATTGACAATGCCTGACGCATGTTGTCAGGCGTTGTCGAATGATCGCGATAACAAATATCCTTCAACTTTGCCCACAGAAAGAAATCCAAGGACGTCAGATCCGGTGAACGTGCGGGTCATGGTATGGTGCTTCGACGACCAATCCACCTGTCATGAAATATGCTATTCATTACCGCTTCAACCGCACGCAAGCTATGTGCCGGACATCCATCACGTTGGAAGTACATCGCCATTCTGTCATGCAGTGAAACATCTTGTAGTAACATCGGTAGGACATTACATAGGAAATCAGCATACATTGCACCAGTTAGATTGCCATCGATAAACTGGGGGCCAATTATCCTTCCTCACATAATGCCGCACCATACATTAACCCGCCAAGGTCGCTGATGTTCCACTTGTCACAGCCATCGTGGATTTTCCGTTGCCCAATAGTGCACATTATGCCGGTTTACGTTGCCGCTGTTGGTGAATGACGCTTCGTCGCTAAATAGAACGCGTGCAAAAAATCTGTCATCGTCCCGTAATTTCTCTTGTGCTCAGTGGCAGAACTGTACACGACGTTCAAAGTCTTCGCCATGCAATTCCTGGTGCACAGAAATATGGTACGGGTGCAATCGATATTGATGTAGTATTCTCAACACCAACGTTTTTGAGCTCCCGATTCTCGCGCAATTTGTCTGCTACTGATGTGCGGATTAGCCGCGACAGCAGCTAAAACACCTACTTGGGCATCATCATTTGTTGCAGGTCGTGGCTGACGTTTCACATGTGGCTGAACACTTCCTGTTTCCTTAAATAAGGAACTTGATGTCGTCCAGGATACCGAGCAGCATACACAGCACACGCCCGTTGGGCATTTTGATCACAATAGCCATACATCAACACGATATCGACCTTTACCACAATTGGTAAACGATCCATTTTAACACGGGTAATGTATCACGAAGCAAATACCGTCCGCAGTGGCGGAATGTTACGTGATACCACGTACTTATACGTTTGTGACTATTACAAGGCCATCTATCACAAAGCGAAAAAAGTGGTCCAACTAAAACATTCATATTTCTTTACGTACTACACGAATATGTAATAAAAAATGGGTGTTCCTATTTTAAAAAAACGCAGTTGATATCCGTTTGACCTATGGCAGCGCCATCTAGAGGGCCAAACATAGCGCCATCTGGTTTCCCTCTTCAAGCTAGACGAGTTTCGTTTTTGTAGTTTTTTCGTTTGATGCTTATTTCGTGAGATATTTGGCCCGGACACTATCAATGGACCACCCTGTATAACAAATCTATGAGTACGTAGACCGAATGTGGGAGATATGAGATGAAGGGGCTAGCACACGAGAGATTTCGTGGCAAGCGGCATCAAACCAAAGAGAACACTGATGGCAAAAAAGCAGTAACAACACCTCGGGATATCTTTGCCCTCGTACGGCAAAATGCCAGAGTCCAGTTCTGGCCATCGGCCTTCTGCTGGTAGCCCTGGATGGCAGAGTGATCAGCCTGCATGGGCTTCAGTTTACATCGTGAAGGAGCGAGGTTCGTCGAGAGCTGAGGCGCAGCAGCCACCGAGCGGCAAGGCCGACGCCTCGCACGGGGATTGGATTTCCGGGACAGCCGTCACCGCCGGGGCCCGCCACCGAGGGATTGTCGCTCCCACTGCATAACAGGCCCACTTGCTCAACGGCGATCCTGCACGCCTAGGGGCCCCGCCAAACTAACTTGAGTTTTCAATTTCTTTACTGGCCTTTAGGTCTCTAGTCATACAGTCATCTACACACAATTTTCTTAGCGCTCAACTGTGACTACAGGGGTAAAATAGAGTAAGGTAAAACTAATCTATAATTTATACAGAAACCAGTCTGCAGTCAGAGTCGAAAGACATGAAACGGAAGCAGTAGTTGAGAAGGGAGTTATTCAATCTGTAAACAGTGCAAGCAGTACAGGAAACAAATGGCAAATTCGGAACGAACGCAAATTCAGAGAGAGGAAATAAAAACTTTGCGATTTACCAGTGACATGATAATTCCATCAAAGAAGGCGGAGGTCACGGCAACAGCAGGTGAACGGCATGGACAGAGTCTTGAAAAGAGATTGCAAAATGAACATCAATGAAAGTAGAACAATGGTAAAGGAATGAGACAGAACTACATAATGAAACGAGACACTAAAAGCAGTAATTGAGATGTGTTAGGCCGGCCGGTGCGGCCGTGCGGTCTAGGCGCTTCACTCTGGAGCAGCATGACCGCTCCGGTCGCAGGTTCGAATCCTGCCTCGGGCATGGATGTGTGTGATGTCCTTAGGTTAGTTAGGTTTAAGTAGTTCTAAGTTCTAGGGGACTGATGAGCACAGATGTTAAGTCCCATAGTGCTCAGAGCCATTTTAACCATTTTTGAGATTTGTTATGTGTGTGTGTGTGTGTGTGTGTGTGTGAAATCTTATGGGACTTAACTGCTAAGATCATCAGTCCCTAAGCTTACACACTACTTAACCTAAATTATCCTAAGGACAAACACACACACCCATGCCCGAGGGAGGACTCGAACCTCCGCCGGGATCAGCCGTACAAGTGATTTGTTATTTGGGAAGCAAACCAATTGACGATGGCCCATGTGACCAAGGATATAAAAAAAAAAACACGCTGGCAATGGCAAGAAAACTGTTTATGGAAAAAAGAAATTTGTTAACATCAAAAATAAATTTACGTCTTAGGAAGTCTTTTCTGAAGGCATACGTGAACATTAAGCATTTCAGACAAGGGGTGAACAGAAGCTCTTAAAATGTGGCGTAACAGAAGAATGCTTAAGGTTACATCGGTATATCGAATAACTAATGAGGATTTACTGAATCGAACAGGGAAAAAAGGAAATTTCCGGCCAACTTGACTAAAAAACAAGGGATCGGTTGACAGAACGCATCCTGAGGCATCAACGAATCATGAGTTTGGTAATGGAGGAAAGTGTACGTTTCGAGAGGGGGGCGGAGAGACCAAGACTTGACTACAGTATGCAGGTTCACCTGGACGTAGGTTGCAGTAGTAATTCGGAGATGAAGGGGCTTGCACTTGATACACTAGCGCCCAGAGGTGCACCAAAGCAGTCTTCGGACAGAAGACAACGACAACAGAACTTAATTATCGACATTTCTTAGCATCTTTTTACCTAACTTAAGCAGGTCTGATAAAACATTTTTGCTTAACTACACGAAGAGACAATGAAGTGCCAAACAAACTGATATAGGCATGCGTATTCAAATACAGAGATATGTAAACAGGCAGAGTACGGCGCTGCGGTCAGCAACGCCTATATACGACAAGTGTCTGGTGCAGACGTTTGATCGGTTCCTGCTGTTACAATGGGAGGTTATCATGATTTAACTGAGTTTGAACTAGATGATTTTCCTTTGAACTGAATACTTAAATTGTTGGCCAAGTCAGTAACTCCTTCCGTACGCTTATAGCATGATTGCATTTCAAGGTTATTTTACTATTTACTTCACAGCAAGAGTTCCAATTACCAATTTTCTTGGAAATTTCGATGATCGTCAGGATTCTTTCTTTTATTTTTACCAACACTTTGTTTGGATAGAGACATACTGAATACGAAGCGCTAAAATAAATGAATTATCGTTAAAACTGAAAGCGCAATAGAATGTTTTAGTAAAATTTAACAGAGTTCTTCACATAAACTTAGCCGACACTGAGTACTTGCCTAAACTGATAACTGTTTTCCAACACGGAAATGTAACCTCATTTCATCCACCAAACAAATCAGTCCGCACAAGACTCAAGTCTGTCGACGTAACTGTGTCGCATGAGGTGGGGCGAGGAGAAAGTAAATCTCAGCAGCTGCTGGGTGTACGAGGGTGAGAGGGAGATATGTTTTTCTCTTTATTCTGCACTGCTACCAACTCGGGCGTCCCATCAGCATCTGTAGTAGAAACGCCACACGGGAGTGACAACGTTTCATGGAAGCGTCTTACAGAAGCATTCATACTCATATGTGTTACTTATTTATAGTAATGAATATCACGCCTATGGGCCATGAATAACTTCCTCGCTCACTATTTTATTAACACTTTACATACATTCACTGAGCAGCTACAGTAACATAGCTGTTTGAACGCTCCTGTTAGCTCCAATACAAATCGTCATGGCATGGTAGTTACTTGTACCGATATGTGTCACGCACATCTAGCAAGGAAAGCGACACAGCTACGACGACAGACTGTACTGACAAAGCCTTTGGTCAAGACCGTTTAATCGTCCGTGCTCGAATGCGCATCGGCGCACCCCGTTTTCAAACAGGGTTACTCTATGGGCCCCACTGCATCACTTTCTGAGGAGAGAAATCTGAAATACGCGTGAGTGTAATCTCGTTCAATACTCCCTGTGTTTGTCATGTGGTACTCGCCTATCAAAATATTCACTGCGAGCCGTGTTTTATACTCATGCGCGTAAGATGACAATGACGCGATATTCAAATATCGTTATACTGGCCGGGAGCACTTTACCAACAACCCGCTGGCTGCGGGTTTGACATCCTTGCTTCCGAAAGCATGATGAAAAGTAATTTCTCCCAATTTTTTATTCTGTTCTCAATATCGGTTGAGCTATTACACCACTTGCCTATCACTCAGTCATCCTTCCCTCTCCTCCTACGCAAGTTGAAACCCTCTGCCGCTAGAGGGCTCCGAATTATAGTGTGTAAAATGGCGGTGTGTAACGTAACTGTGTCGTTGACAAACAGCGTACTGTACTCGAGCTTCCAACCCTCCACACAGGGAGCGCCCTGCCCTTCAGCATGACAATGGCAATGGTTCAAATGGCTCTGAGCACTGTGGGACTTAACATCTGTGGTCATCAGTCCCCTAGAACTTAGAACTACTTAAACCTAACTAACCTAAGGACATCACACAACACCCAGTCATCACGAGGCAGAGAAAATCCCTGACCCCGCCGGGAATCGAACCCGGGAACCCGGGCGTGGGAAGCGAGAACGCTACCGCACGACCACGAGCTGCGGACGCAGCATGACAATGCCAGACCACACACGAGCGCTGCGACATCTGCATCAATCCGACGCCTTGGCTTCACCGTCATCGATCATCCTCCATACAGTCCCGACTTGGCCCCATCCGACATTCATCTGTTTTGAAAACAGCACCTTAGAGCACTTCAATTTGATAGTGATGAGGCGGTGCAAGCAGAAGTGCGGTTGTGCCTCCGTCAACAAAATCGAACATTTTCCATAGCGACGGTATCAACAAATTGATCTCTCTTTGGGTGGTTCTCAATGGAGAGACGTCTACAGACGTTAAAGTAACCTCTGGCGTGCCAAAGGGGAGTGTTATGGGACCACTGCTTTTCACAATATATATATAAATGACCTAGTAGATAGTGTCGGAAGTTCCATGCGGCTTTTCGCGGAAGATGCTGTAGTATACAGAGAAGTTGCAGCATTAGAAAATTGCAGCGAAATGTAAGAAGATCTGCAGCGGATAAGCACTTGGTGCAGAGAGTGGCAACTGACCCTTAACATAGACAAATGTAATGTATTGCGAATACATAGAAAGAAGGATCCTTTATTGTATGATTATATGATAGCGGAACAAACACTGGTAGCAGTTACTTCTGTAAAATATCTGGGAGTGTGCATGCGGAACGATTTGAAGTGGAATGATCAAATAAAATTAATTATTGGTAAGGCGGGTACCAGGTTGAGATTCATTGCGAGAGTCCTCAGAAAATATAGTCCATCAACAAAGGAGGTGGCTTACAAAACACTCGTTCGACCTATACTTGAGTATTGCTCATCAGTGTGGGATCCGTACCAGGTCTGGTTGACGGAGGAGATAGAGAAGATCCAAAGAAGAGCGGCGCGTTTTGTCACAGGGTTATTTGGTAAGCGTGATAGCATTACGGAGATGTTTAGCAAACTCAAGTGGCAGACTCTGCAAGAAAGGCGCTCTGCATCGCGGTGTAGCTTGCTGTCCAGGTTTCGAGAGGGTGCGTTTCTGGATGAGGTATCGAGTATATTGCTTCCCCCTACTTATACCTCCCGAGGAGATCACGAATGTAAAATTAGAAAGATTCGAGCGCGCACGGAGGCTTTCCGGCAGTCGTTCTTCCCGCGAACCGTACGCGACTGGAACAGAAAAGGGAGGTAATGACAGTGGCACGTAAAGTGCCCTCCGCCACACACCGTTGGGTGGCTTGCGGAGTATAAATGTAGATGTAGATGTAGAAATGTCTGCGTCGTAAGGGTGACTACGTTGAGAAATAAATATGGAGATATGATGAATAAACATGCATCAACATATAAGCTGTAATACTGTTAAGAGTGTGCATTTTAATTAATGTTTATTATATTATCAGTTGCCATGTGTTTAATTTAAAATATTAAAAAAAAATGTTTGTTGCATAATTTAAATGAAGAGCGCTCAGTTTGCTTCTCAGCCAATGTAAAGACTTCACACACTTTAGCCCTATAACCATTTAACCTGTAACACTGTGTATTTTAATTATTTATTGTGCTTAATATTATCCACTGGGTATAGTGTAATTTCAACGCCAAGAAACCAGTTTGATGCACAACACTCTAAGCAAGTGGGCTGTATCTTTGCTTATAATCTTTGATTACCAAAGAACAACTGTCCCTTTCACAAGCTAGTCAGTTATTTCCCGAACAGGGCCCAATAAGCCGAAAACTAGACTGAAATAAACAAAAATTAGTAAAACAAACACTTTGTACTTGGTATTCAACCTTAAATATGCATGTTGAAAGTTAATAAAGCTAGATTTATTTAAAAAGGCTTTAAGGGTTTTCGCGTGAAAAATTCGGAGACAGTAATTTTCAGCATGCCGTCGTAGGAGCATGCATGATTACTGGAAAGACAGTGCTGCTACAGAAAAATTAAAGAAATATTTGGAGACAAGAGAAGCAACTGCACGGATATTAAGAGCTCAGAAATGAAAAAAGTATAAAACAAAGAAGAGAAAGTTGAAAATTGGAATCAAAATACAGAAATGTTGTATAATGGAAATAAACCGGAAGACAAAGATGGAAAGGGAAAAGGAAGTTGATCACGATGAACTGGGAGGTAACAGGCGCTATTACACTGTAATTTTATAGTTGTGCTGCTAAGGATGAACGTTAAAACGAAAAGGAGCGAGAGACTATAACCAGCTGCCGGAATCTACACTGGTGTGAAAAACTAAAGGATGAAAGTAACTTTCGCATGACGTGTCACTGCCAAATAATACAGCTCGATGAAACTTAGTCCATACGTAGAAACAACTGCTACGGTATAGTAAAGAAGGTAACTGAAAGAAATACCCGGTGAGAGAACAAAAATTATACTTTTATTCAAAGACAATAATTACACTGAAGTGACCGCGATTTATAAAGGTCCCCGGGACACTACATGGTTCTTAATAGGTTACGTGGATACCATGGAAGACGATGCATTCTCTGAAGCGTGATCCCATGCTATCCAAAAGGTTGGTTAGGGGTTCTTCTGGTGGGGCGTTCCATTCCTCCAACAGAGCGGTTGACAACTGCTGGATGTGAACGCACTGAAGTACGTCTTCTTAACTCAACTTCCAGATGATCGATGGGATTTAAGAGGGGGGTGGGAGTGCGGGAGGGGGGACGGGCAGGTCAACCCATTCGCCGAATATCCTTTCGTTGCAAGAGCTCATCCACCTGCTCTGTTAGATGTGGTCGCGCATTGGCGTTCATAAAAATGAAGTCAGGGCCGCTTGTGCCCGTGAAAAGACGCATGCGGAGGAGCAGCACAGTGCCACAATAACGTCGGCTGGTGAGTGTACTGTGTTCAAAGATTTGGAGGTCAGTGCGCCCGTGAAACATTGTGCCTGTCCACACCATAAAACTATGGACTACGAAAATTATCATGTTAGATAATGTTCCTGGCTACACTACATTCCAATCTCTCGCCATGTGACGGTACGTAATTCACCCAAGAACAATGACAAACAAGATCGCGGTGACTTCAGTGTAATTATTGTCTTTGAATAAAAGTGTCACTTCCGTTCGTCTCACTGCCTACTTCTTTCAGTTACCTCCTGTATTGTGCTGTACTGTACTACACTATAGCAATTCTTTCGATATATATCGTCCGAGCTTCGCAGAGCTATGTCATTTGGCAGTTACACATGATGCACACCTGTATATGAGCTGCCCCATCTCGTGGAACGGACAATGGATCTTTATTGCCTTATCCTTGGTACATTTTACAGTGATATTCTGATTACTTACTTTCGGTTTGCCTTTGAAACTACTGAACTTTGTGCGAACCAATGCGAGAGATATATCATATACAGCAGAGTTATCTCATTATACATTAAAAAAAAGTACTCAAAGGTTACGGTCTAATCTGATCATAACTTTGATTTGAACTTGACTTAACGTTTATTCTGCAACGCTGATATCGTCCCACATTACAGACCCACGTTTATCTATGACACAGACCAACGATGCAGAAGCCACGCTTATATGTGACACAGACCAACATTGAAGGAGCGTTAGAGAAAAAGTAGTTTATTCGTCTAGTTTTTAACATGACAACAAAAGACCTTATAATCCACATTTTTTTTTTACAACTGACACTCAATATTTTAATAATGATTTTTTGTACAAATTCCATTTACTAAACAAATGAAGAATATTTCAAGTATCTCTGTGAGAATTTTCCTCGTCCATCACAAGCGAAGTTAAAACAAGAGGCACTGGACCCGACCTCCGAAAATAGACGTTCGACCCAACTTTTAATCAAAAATGTTTGAGTTAAGGCAGGCTTGGGTATAAATCAAGAAATATTTCACTAAACACGTAGGAAACAGTAAGTTCCGACATTATATTTCTGTTGTAGGCACTGGAAAATTTAGAGAGGTTGGGCTGTTTGACGAGCCTACCGATCAGTTTTTGAAGAGTGTCCTCGTTTTTTTTTCCTGCAAAAGTGTCAGTGAGAAGGCGAACGAGTTCCGCTCTTCATTGTATCTTCTCTACCTCTTCTATCAGTCCTACCTGATAGGGATCCCAGATAGATGAACAATACTTAAGAATCGGGCGAACAAGCGCCTTTATAAGCCACTTCTTTCGTGGATGAGTTACATTTCCGATGGATCTGAGTCTGGTGTCTGCTTCGCCAAGTGTCTGTTTTATATGGTCACTCCACTTAAGGTCGCTCCTGTTGTTTGTCATCAACAGTGTTGCTGTACAGTAGTGGATTTCTTTTCCTATGCATGCGCAATATGTTCACTTATTTACGTTCAGGGTCAACTGCCAGAGGCTGCGCCATTCATCAATTCTCTGCAGGTCGATCTGCAAAGTCTTAATATCTTCTGGCGTTGCTACTTTGGTATAGACAACTGCACCATCTCCGAATAGCCTTAAAGATCATCCGACGCTTTCTACTAGATCAGTTATATATATATATATTGTAAACAGCAACGGTCCTATCACACTTCCTGTGGTACTCCGGATATTACCTTCACATGTGTCGATTTAGTTCCGTTAAGACCTTCTTAAGGGTAGAATTTCGAAAAATCCATTCTTTGGTCCGGGCGATAATGAGTTAATGTCAGGATACAAACCTTTTATATGCTGAAATTAGCTGAGAGACTAATCCTGGTCCATGAGGGGGTTCGCGTACGACCCTCGGTAGCACCAAAAGGGAACGGCGATCCCTATGGTCGTTATGTGAGTTCTGCTTTCGCAGGATCACAGAATACGGACGCAGACTGCCAGTGGGTTGCAATGTATACACTTTAGATACAACTGTTGTTGTTGTATCCTTGATTGCAAAGACTGGTTTGATGCCGCTCTACAAGCTAGTCTAGCCCGTGCATATGTCTTTATTTCGTCGTAACTATATCCACTTGAACTTGCTTACTATAGTAAGTCTTTGGTCTACCTCTATAATTCACACGTCTCCATACTTCCTTCCAAAAAATGGTTCAAATGGCTCTGAGCACTATGGGACTTAACATCTGAGGTCATCAGTCGCCTAGAACTTAGAACTACTTAAACCTAACTAACCTAAGGACCTCACACACATCCACGGCCGAGGCAGGATTCGAACTTGCGACCGCAGCAGTCGCGCGGTTCCGAACTGAAGCGTCCAGAACCGCTCGGCCACCGCGTCCGGCCATACTTCCTTCCATTACCAAACTGGCGAGTCGCTGATTGCTCGGGATGTGCCGTAGCAACCTTTCAGTCAAGTTGTGCCCTAAATTTCTTTTTTCCCCAATTCTGTTCAGTGTCTCTTCCTCGCTAACTCTATCTATCCGTGTAATCTTTCGCATTCTTCTGTAGCACTACATTTCAGAAGACTGTACACTCTCTTTGTCTTCCTTTTCATCGTCCACATTTCACATCAACATAAGCTTACACTACAAACAAATACATTCAGAAGAGGCTTCATAGTACTTATATTTATATTCGATATTATCAAACTCATATTGTAAGGGAAGATTTTCTTGCTGTTGTCCGCATTTCATGTCTTCTTTACCTCTACCGTTATCAGTTACTTTGCTGCCTAAATAGCAAAAGCTCGTGTACTATTTTAGGCGTCTCATTTTCTATTTAACTATTTCAGCATCACCTGACTTGATTCGACTACATTCCAATACCCTTGTTTACATTTATTTGTATTCAGATTATAGCCTCTTTCCGAGACGCTATAGATTCTGCACAACTGACCTTCCAATTCCTTTGCCGTTTGTGACACAATTACAATGTTATCAGTTAACCTCAAAGTTGTTATTTCTTCTCCCTGAACTTTAATTCATTTTTCAGTTTTTTGTTGGGTTCTTTTACTGTTTGCTCAATGTACAGATGGAATAAAATGGGTGATAGGTTACAACGCTGCTTTACTTTCTTTTCAAGAACTGCTCCTCTTTTACGTTCCGGTTTCACGTCCTGTATTTTATCCCTTATAACGTCAGAGTTTCAAAGAGTGTACCGCAGTCAACACTGTCAACGGCGTTTTCTAAATCAATATTAAATAAAGATAATAGCTACATTAGCAAATTCCGAGTGTTATGTGAGATGCCTGGGCGATTAATTCTGGTGACACGAGAGACGGATGACTAGACTTCAATATTCTGCCGAAACTGTAGTTACTGAAGACTGGCTCAGAATGAAAGGAAGGAGAAAGGAATAGGCCGTGGCATTGTTACGGACTCATCATGGTGCCATTCTGACGAAGCGGTTTACGGGAAACCTATATCAAGACTGCCAGACAAGGATTTGAACTTCTCATCCAAATACAAAACGTGTGCGGCACAACATATTTTTTAAGCTTGACAGAGCGACACGGCCGTGCGTAACGCAAGCGCTGAAATAAAACTTTTTAGATTTCCCTAGCTTTCTCGCGACCCGTAGGATCTCCAAAGGCTTTTTTATTTTTTGTATACGGAATATTTTTCCAGGTATTCTTTCTAGCGTCCCTAGGTGTTGTAAGAACATGCTGTAATAAGCACGTCAGCAACTGTTCAGATCTGAATCTCGCCGTCCAATATTTGCGTAATACGGTAATAACAACGCCTAAATGGTACCCAAATTTCACACTTTTGCTACTTGATAAAGTACAACAAAATCTATTGTTAAATGATCTGAAAACTGTAACATAGGATTTCAGTTAAACGAGTTCTGCTAGCGAGTTACCTCAGCGATAAGCACGCCAAGTGGGCTGCGCCTGCGTGTGTAGGCAGCCCACCACAGTTTTTGTGCAGCAGTTATTTGAAGCCGGCGCGCCGATGCCGATCTATAGCTACATTCGTACTATGCAAATTACTCTTAGCGCATGGTAGAGGGTACGTCCCATTACAGCCGTATTAGGAACATGGGAAAAACGACGGCTTAAATGTCTGCCCGCGTTATAAATAGTCTAATGTTCGCGGTCCCTACTGTAGTGGCACGTGGAGCTCTGTAGTACAGACATCAAAAAAAGCTTTGCTTCACCTCGGTTCCGAGAGTTCCGGAACCAGTACAGATAATTGGAATAGACATCAACATAAACTTCATTTCCGCACTTTTTATTGCTCATGAAAACCACACATTGCATGTTGTACCACCATACAGCGAGACCTTCAGAAGTGGTGGTCCAGATTGCTGTACACAGCGGTACCTCTACCACACAGTAGCACGTCCTCCTGCATTGATGCATGCCTGTATTCGTCGTGGCATACTATACACAAGCTCAACAAGGCATTGTTGGCGCAGATTATCCCACTACTCAACGGCGATTCGGCGTGGATCCCTCAGAATGGTTGGTGGGTCACCTCGTCCATAAACAGCCCTTTTCAAACTATCCCACGCATGTTCGATAGGGTTCATGTGTGGAGAACATGCTGGCCACTCTAGTCGAGCGATGTCGTTATCCTGAAGGAAGTCATTCACAAGACGTGCACCATAAGGGCGAGAATTGTCGTACATGAAAAAGAATGCCTCACCAGTACGCTGCCGATATGGTTGCATTATCGGTCGGAGGATGGCATTCACGTATCGTACAGTCGTTAAAGCGCCTTGCATGACTACCAGCGGCGTACGTCGGCCCCACATAATGCCACCCGAAAACATCAGGGTACCTCCACCTTGCTGTACTCGCTGGACAGTGTTTCTAAGGCGTTCAGCCTGACCAGGTTGCCTTCAAACACGTCTCCGATGACTGTCTTGTTGACGACATATGCGATACTCATCGGTGAAGAGAACGTGATGCCAATCCTGAGTGGTTCATTCGGCATGTTGTTGGGTCCCTCGTACAGATGTACCGCGCTGCATGGTGTCGTGGTTGCAAAAATTGACCTCGCCATGGACGTCGGGAGTGAACTTGCGCATCACGCAGCCTATTGCGCACAGTTTGAGTGGTAACATGACGTCCTGTGGCTCCACGAAAGTATTATTCTACACTCCTGGAAATTGAAATAAGAACACCGTGAATTCATTGTCCCAGGAAGGGGAAACTTTATTGACACATTCCTGGGGTCAGATACATCACATGATCACACTGACAGAACCACAGGCACATAGACACAGGCAACAGAGCATGCACAATGTCGGCACTAGTACAGTGTATATCCACCTTTCGCAGCAATGCAGGCTGCTATTCTCCCATGGAGACGATCGTAGAGATGCTGGATGTAGTCCTGTGGAACGGCTTGCCATGCCATTTCCACCTGGCGCCTCAGTTGGACCAGCGTTCGTGCTGGACGTGCAGACCGCGTGAGACGACGCTTCATCCAGTCCCAAACATGCTCAATGGGGGACAGATCCGGAGAGCTTGCTGGCCAGGGTAGTTGACTTACACCTTCTAGAGCACGTTGGGTGGCACGGGATACACGCGGACGTGCATTGTCCTGTTGGAACAGCAAGTTCCCTTGCCGGTCTAGGAATGGTAGAACGATGGGTTCGATGACGGTTTGGATGTACCGTGCACTATTCAGTGTCCCCTCGACGATCACCAGTGGTGTACGGCCAGTGTAGGAGATCGCTCCCCACACCATGATGCCGGGTGTTGGCCCTGTGTGCCTCGGTCGTATGCAGTCCTGATTGTGGCGCTCACCTGCACGGCGCCAAACACGCATACGACCATAATTGGCACCAAGGCAGAAGCGACTCTCATCTCTGAAGACGACACGTCTCCATTCGTCCCTCCATTCACGCCTGTCGCGACACCACTGGAGGCGGGCTGCACGATGTTGGGGCGTGAGCGGAAGACGGCCTAACGGTGTGCGGGACCGTAGCCCAGCTTCATGGAGACGGTTGTGAATAGTCCTCGCCGATACCCCAGGAGCAACAGTGTCCCTAATTTGCTGGGAAGTGGCGGTGCGGTCCCCTACGGCACTGCGTAGGATCCTACGGTCTTGGCGTGCATCCGTGCGTCGCTGCGGTCCGGTCCCAGGTCGACGGGCACGTGCACCTTCCGCCGACCACTGGCGACAACATCGATGTGCTGTGGAGACCTCACGCCCCACGTGTTGAGCAATTCGGCGGTACGTCCACCCGGCCTCCCGCATGCCCACTATACGCCCTCGCTCAAAGTCCGTCAACTGCACATACGGTTCACGTCCACGCTGTCGCGGCATGCTACCAGTGTTAAAGACTGCGAGGGAGCTCCGTATGCCACGGCAAACTGGCTGACACTGACGGCGACGGTGCACAAATGCTGCGCAGCTAGCGCCATTCGACGGCCAACACCGCGGTTCCTGGTGTGTCCGCTGTGCCGTGCGTGTGATCATTGCTTGTACAGCCCTCTCGCAGTGTCCGGAGCAAGTATGGTGGGTCTGACACACCGGTGTCAATGTGTTCTTTTTTCCATTTCCAGGAGTGTACATGGTGGCGTTGCTGTCGGGGTTCCTCCGAGCCATAATCCGTAGGAAGCGGTCATCCACTGCAGTAGTAGCCCTTTGGCAGCCTGAGCGAGACATATCATCGACAGTTCCTGTCTGTCTGTATCTCCTCCCTGTCCGAACATCACTTTGGTTCACTCCGAGACGCCTGGGCACATCCCTTGTTGAGAGCCCTTCCTGGCACAAAGTAACAATGCGGATGCGATCGAACCACGGTACTGACCGTCTAGGCATAGTTGATCAACAAACACGTGCCGTGTACCTCCTTCCTGGTGGAATGACTGGAACTGATAGGCTGTCGGACCCTCTCCGTCTAACAGGCACTGCTCATGCATGGTTGTTTACATCTTTGGGCGGGTTTTGTCACATCTCTGAACAGTCAAAGAGACTGTGGCTGTGATACAATATCCACAGTCAACGTCTATCTTCAATTACTCTTTTAAGGGGACACGGTCACGAAGGAACGCCCATAGGAAATCAGAGTTAAAATGGGCAAACGTCAGGTACACTTTCTGAAGAACTTAGTGGATTTAAAGATATAATACTTTTACAGTATACAGATGAAATATCATCTGAAAATCACGTACGGGTTTGTTATTGTGTTACACATATGTTATGAGCAGCGATTTTTTGTTTCTAAAAGACGAAAAATTATAACTTTTATAAATACCTCGGAGCTTGTAAATTTGTTCTTGTTTCACTACAGATTCTGTTTTTAATCTGATTAATCATCGTTTTATTAACAAGAAATACTGAAAGTCGGGCGTGTTTAGCAGTCTTAGCTTTTGAGAAAAATTGTACAGGAAGATCAAAAAAAGTAGTTTTGAGAAAACTTTAGTAGAGTTTTACATAAAAGGAACTAATGTACATTACCATGCAGACACACTATTAGAACTTTGCAGGGCTATACTGTGACTCAAGTTCTTCCTCTTTATCTTCTTTTCTACTTTTCTTTGATCTTCTGGTCTCCTTGGAAGCATTTACTGCAGAAATTTCAGCATTACAGATACGGTCCACGTCGATGCTTTTCAGTCCTTTTGCAGTATTGACGCCAGGCTGTGTTCGCAAGATTCTTAACACATCAATCTTCTCTGGCACACCAGTATTGAAGCACACCAGTGCATAATGAACCTCAAATTTTAGCGTTTCTTTTCTAGCAAAAACAGTTTTTGATATCCTTGTCCAAATGACACAATTCAGGTACTGAGTTTCACCATGGAGGCACTTTTTTAAGAAATCTTGTTGGCTAAGATCTCTGAAAATGGGTTTCACAGCAAGTAGGGTAGTTTCTGGAATTGAGTATTTGTGCTTATAACTGGACACTGTAACTGGGCTGTTGAATATGCATCAGTTGTCAGGTTCCTGTGGGCAAGGGTGATGTGGTTTTTCATCTGTTGAAATTTTGTGGAAGAATATAGCCCAGACAGCTCTTCCCATTGCTTCTCTATTGTTGCAGCTGTTCATAATTGCCATACCTTAATAATTCTGGATCCTGTCTATTTCACCCTTTGTCAGCCCACCTTTAAAACCTTTCTTTTCCTTACATATTTTCAGAAGTCGTGATCCCATTCTTTTCTGTAACGCCCTGTACACTCTAGTTTATAACTTGGCTGTAGGCCCATGGGGTTTACCCTCTGCCACATTCTGATAAGTGTTACTGTCCACCTTCCCAAGATAGTCTGTATACAGGACACCTTTTGACTGCACGGACTTTTTGAAAATGTTTGCAACACCAGTTACTTACATGCCTTCACTATAACCATCATAGTCCTTTTTGCACATGTTGTGTAGTGGGATTTCTGTTACAGATGTCACAGAACTTTCTAATTATTTCAATACCCAGAACCTTTCCAGTATCAAAAGCAGAGTCTGACGCTACGCCATTTACAGTAGGTATGTATGCCCACGTTTTTGCCAACTGCTGCCAGAACCAGCAGCAAAACGCCTTGGGTCAAATTTCATATCATTCAAGTTAACTATTTCTTTTGCTACTTTCAACATTGTAGAGTCACTCACCTCAGATACAGCTGCACCAGTAGTCTTGTAAATATCAAACTTTCTGGGCAAACGGTGAAATTTCATCACTGCACAAACAACTGCACCTGAACTTCGCACTTTCCCAGTAGATCTAAGGCATGCACTAATCTTACCGCCGGCCGTTGTGGCCGTCGGTTCTAGGCGCTTCAGGTCGGAACCGCGCTGCTGCTACGGTCGCAGGTTCGAATCCTGCCTCTGGGATGGATGTGTGTGATGTCTTTAGGTTAGTGAGGTTTAAATAGTTCTAAGTTCTAGGGGACTGATGACCTCAGATGTTAAGGGGAATCGTACCGCCGTATCTCGACAATGTTAAATTGGCTATATAAATGCCCCGTTTTCTTAGGAACTGTTGAGTGTATAAATGTGGTGTTTTTATCACATGTTCTCCCATGTTTTGTGACTGTATTGCTCGACAATCACTTTAAAATAACAACTGGAAAAAAAAGTTATGATTTTTTCCCTAAACATATAATTTTTTGGTGTAAATTTTTACAATTTTAATTTCTTGAATTTTAACTATTACAGTAAATACTACTAAAGTAGAGTTGCAACATCATTGTACTATCTATGTTATGTGGTAAATAATTCATTGATGTAGATTCAGAAGTTTCTGAGAAAAAGGGGCTATTATACTGAAAAATGTCATGTTGATAAAATTGCGTTTAAAGAAAAAAATTTTAATATATAGCTAACTAATACATAAAAAATATGTTAGAATCCTCATCTCCTCCTTCATCTTCCTCACCCAGTGCTGCCCTCCTTCTCTTGGATCTGGCTTCTTTTGACATATTGTTTGTTGCAATCTCTGCCTTCATGATTCGCAGTTGGTCCAAGTCCATCACGCTTTTAGTGTTGTTGTAACCTTTATGAACGCCAAGATATTCCAAAACCTGTAGTCTTTCAGAATAGCCATCATTAAGAGTAAGAACAGCATCCAAAACACCAATTCAAAGACTGACCTTCCAACAAACACATTTTTTTGGTATCCCTGGCCATACAACATTGTTAAATGATTCATTCGCATTTTGTGTTCTGCCCTTGGGACATTTCTTGAACAGCTCTGGTTGGGCAAGATCCTGAAACACAGGTTTCATGGCAAGCATAACAGCATTGGTATAGAAATTTTGTGCGAGAAAGTGTCTTCTTTACCCTCCTCTTTTGCCTTCAAGTATTTACACCATTCAGTGGAACACAGGTTGTGTATTGGTTCAGCATCTGTAGACAGCTTATTTTCAAATATTTATTTAAAATAGTAAATAATCGAATATTTCAATAAAACCAACACCAAATTAAAACATAAACATCGATATTTTCATAATTTACATAAAATAAAAATGTCAAATTTTGTCAGTTTGGGCCCCTTAAGTCCCATAGTGCTCAGAGCCATTTGAACCATTTTGAACTAATCTTACTTTTTCCATATAGTATGCTTCTGGTTACTTGAGATGACATTGTACTGGCAGTACATTTACATGTCCAACATTTAGAACTAAGTTACAAACAATTCCCTTGGTTTTCCCCACATCTTCGTACAAAGTGACATTTCCACCACAGTTTCTACAACAAGTTCACGTAATAACCTCATGAAAATCAGAATGTCTGTGTCAGTAGAAGTAGAAACACTGTTCAAACCATGTATTTCACTGTCACGCATTTGAGTGGCACTTGGAAAACCGGCAGCGCCTAGAAACTTTCTACTCGAACATTCCTCGCACTGACTTCACTTTCAATCTTATTTTCTTCCCTCTGTTCACAACTATCAGTTCCGTGGTTTATTTTTACATATTTATTTCCACGAAACTTGGGCTCATATCCAGACTTCCTTATTCTACCCATTCTGCAATAACTTTTCACAAAAGCATTACATTTGCATCGCCAAAACGTAAACAAGAATGAGGAAAAGCTGACAAACGAAAGTCGATAATGCAGATAGACCCCTCCTATTCCTGCTGCGCTGTTCATCGCAAGCTGGCTAAAAAGTTTAGAAATTATACACATATAAAAATATAGTTTAGTAAATTCTTCTTTGGAGGCGGTAATGACCTCGCATGGCCCTCCCCCGGATCCCAACCTGGCTAGAGAAAGCAAAACAAAATACCGCAGTTCATTTCCACTGACCTGGCAGAGCAGAATATGACCAAAAGCACCCGCCTCCCCAAATCTAATAGCACAAACATATTAACTGCAATTGCAATATTTTGCTTCTATCGGAAAGTAAGTTGCAGAACATAGGACGTCTTTGCCCTATAGCAACCGAGAAACTAGTTCATAAGTTCTTAGCTGAAGGTGCTATAAACAATATTATTTCAGTTCGTAAAGGTCTTGTTAAGACGGAGAACAGGCTCGAAGAAGCGAACAAATTTTTGAACGAAACAGAATTTCCAGCAACATGATAAGGAGGCGTACATTACTGCACATTTAGTAACCAATCAAAGAAACATTAAAAGGGTGGATATTTCCCTCGCAGAGAAAGAAAACATCGAAGCCAATATAAAATAGTAAGTGACTGATGATTATAAAAATTATCGTACGGAAATGTTCTCTATCTCACGTCAAATTACAAACTTGTTTTTTAATTATTGGCTTACAAGTTTTGTCTCAGCTTCTGTCCATTCACGGCATGCGGTGCGACGTTTATCCTTATGTACTACCAGTACGACACTGCTACAGTTCCTTAAGGGTTGGGCATTAAACAAAATTACAACAGCCATGTTTGTTGTGAAAAATGCAGAAAGGCCACATCAGTCACAAACTTGTACAACACTAATATCGAGATGTATTCTTTGAACACAAAAACATGAAGCTATTGACAAAAAATTAACCTGAAGATGAAAAGTGCACGAATCATCACAATGAGCGGTCGCAGTGAAATATGTGGTGTCACCGCCAGACACCACACTTGCTAGGTGGTAGCCTTTAAATCGGCCGCGGTCCGTTAGAATACGTCGGACCCGCGTGTCGCCACTATCAGTGATTACAGACCGAGCGCCGCCACACGGCAGGTCTAGAGAGACTTCCTAGCACTCGCCCAGTTGTACAACCGACTTTGCTAGCGATGGTTCACTGACAAAATACGCTCTCATTTGCCGAGACGATAGTTTAGCATAGCCTTCAGCTACGTCATTTGCTACGACCTAGCAACGCGCCATTATCAGTTATTATTGATATTGATTCATGTACCGTCAAGACCGACGTTCTTCATTAACTGATTAAAGTTAAGTATTCCACCAGCTACGTCCGTTTTTCTGACTTCTAATTTCCTTGTCCTGTTCCAGACCTCACGCCAGCCTGCGTGAGCTAAAACGCGTGCCTTTCGGCCTCCTCTAGTACCACGGTGTTGGCTCTCCTGCCAACCAAAACAAAATATATACAGGGTGATTTTTTCCACCGTGTACAAACTCAACGTTCGATCGATGAGGACACGAAACAACAAAACTCTAATGAACTTTTGTCCGGAAATGTACGGTTTCCAAGCTAGAGACGATTTATTCAATAATACATTGTTACAGAGACTGCGGTCTAATAAGCGCTGTACCATGTAGCCACAGTTACAGTATGTGCTGAAATGGTTTCCATGTGCCTCAGCGCACTCGTATACGCGCCGTAGCATTTCCTGTCTCACACGTTCACCTCGGGCAGGATGCATCCGAACAGTGTCAAAGGCTGCATGAATACGCTGCTCCAGGGTCCAACTGCCTGGTACTGACACGGCTGTCGCCTTCCACAGTGTTAATCACATTTTCATCCAAGTCTGGTGTCCGAACATTTCGGGTATGTCCTTCATGATTTCCTGCTTCCTGAAACGACCCTGTCTCAGACAAACGGCGAAACATCTTTGTAGGCACTGAATGCTGTGGTTGTTGCTGGTGGTGATATGTCTACTGATACAACCATGCCGCCCGCCGCCCGATATTTGCCTCTCCGTAAGTAAACACCATGTTGCCAAGCTCTCTCGATTCGAATATGGAACTATTATGTACAACGCTGTATCACATACAGGACAGTGAATCAGAGACAACGTTACCAATGACTATGGCAGGAGAGGGCGCTGGGGTATGACGTATGAGGAACAGTACCACCCTCTAGGAGGAAAGCATTCATACTGTAACAGTGGCTACATTGTACAGCGTATATTAGACCGCAGTCTCTGTAACAAAGTATGACTGAATATATGGTCTATAGGAGGGAAACCATGCATTTCCGGACATAAGTTCATCAGACCTTTCTTGTTCCATGTCCTCCCATAGATGTATTTCTAGGGTTTGTACATGGTGGACAAAATCACCCTGTATGTATGGATACAAACTGGAAATTCTAACAAAAAAATAAAACCTTTTAGTACCAATCCGATATGGTAGACCAACTGCCGCAAAAGTGATAAAGCGTTCTGCACGGCTGGCAGCAAAACTACAGTGATTAATTCAGAACGATCCCATACTAATCAAGGTAGGTCTAGCAATCTTGGATCCCGGTTTCGCACAGTCATCGAGAAGACTGAAAATCAGAAGAGCCATATGCCATCAGCCAGACAATCGTCGGGGACGTGTTTGGAGGCAACCTGATCAGGCTGAACGCCTTAGACACACTATCCAGCGAGTACAGCAAGGTGGAGGTTCCCTGCTGTTTTGAGGTGGTATTATGTGGGGCCGACGTACGCCGCTGGTAGTCATGGAAGGCCCCGCAAAGGCTGTAAGATACGTGAATGCCATCCTCCGACCGATAGTGCAACCATATCGGCAGCATATTGGCGACGTATTCGTCTTTATGGACGACAATTCGCGCCCCCATCGTGCACACATTGTGGATGATTTCCTTATCGAACATCTCTGGCATAGATTGAAAAGGGCTGTTTATGGACGAGGTGACCCACCAACCACTCTGAGGGATTCACGCCGAATCGCCGTTGAGTGGTGGGATAATCTGGACCAACAGTGCCTTGTTGAACTTGTGGATAGTATGCCACGACGAATACAGGCATGTATCAATGCAGGAGGACGTGCTACTGGGTAATAGAGGTACCGGCGCGTACGGCAATCTGGACCACCACCTCTGAAGGTCTCACTGTATGGTGGTACAACATGCAATGTGAGGTTTTCATGAGCAATAAAAAAGGCGTAAATGATGTCTATGTTGATCTCTATTCCAATATTCTGTACAGTTCCGGAACTCTCGGAACCAAGGTGATGCAAGACTTTTTTTGATGTGTGTATATAGCTGTCTTTTCGCTGTGGCTGTCTGTGATGCGGCGTCTCCTCTATATGGTGAGTAGGAACCTATCCTTTTCAAGACATGGTTATTATTCAATTGTAGACTTTCTGTTGTTAGCTATGGGAATGCGAAATAAAAAAAAAGAGATCTGAATGAAATTATAGCCACGATGCACACAGCAAATGTGGAAACCCACTGACATGAGCGACTCTGATAGATGGTAGATTGTTATAGCCTGGCGTCTTGGAACGAGTACCTCAGAAACAGCGAAATTGGCAGGCTAACATACTACTATCGTGAGCATCTACTGAAAGTGGTTGAAGGATGGTGACACCACAAGTAGGTGGCTAGGTGTACGATGTCAATACATTATCACAGAACATGGAGGTTGGAGGTTTCTCTGCCCTGTATAACATGCTATACTCAAGTTGCTGTAAGAAGATTCTTGACAGTTGCGCTAGGCTGGGCGCAGCAGTTTCGCACACCACTGGAACCAGTCACGTTACGCGGTTTTGTAAATGTCTCTACGGCTATGTCTCAGCGTTGCTGGATCTCTATACACGGCTACTGTTTTCGCCTGCAGTCGTTTACACTTCACAGTTGAAAGATGGCAACAGTGATGCCAAATGTCAGGGATCAACTTACACCAGCTCCGCTACAGGCAGTGGTGTGCGACGTATCTGACGACAGAGTACAATGCGGGTGCAGATGCAAGTGCTGCTGAGCATACAATTCAGCACATGTTGTTGAACATCAGGTTTTACAAGATACAACCCCTAAGTGTTTCCATGTTGAGTGAACGACATTGTCAGTTACAACTGCAGTGGGTTCAACTTCATCGAGATTGGATCATGACTTAATGGAAACTTCTCGTCTGGTCGGATGAATTTCGTTGCTTAATATGATTGGTCGATGGTCGCGACTCGATACAATGTCAGCTGTGCGAATGGCTACTCAGAACATGCGGGCCGTTAATGCAATGGGGGACATTCAACTGGGGTCCATGGGCCTTATAGTAGTAATCGATGCCATTGTGATAACTGCAGACAACGTGAAAGTTATTAGGAACCACATGCGCCCATTCGCGCTTCATGACTTCTCTGACAGTGATGGCATGTGCCAGTAAGATAACTGATCGTGACACAAAGCCAAAGCAATGCTACATTGGTTTGGAAAGCATGATAATGAACTCACATTGATGTCTTGTCCACCACATACGTCTGACCCGACATCTGAGAGGCTATTGGGCACCAGCTCCGTGTCCTCTTACCGCCTGTCTGTATAAGTTACGGGAACTGCGTGACCTGTGCGTAGACATAGAGTGGCACATACATCCAGAAAAATACCATGGATTTGTCAGGTTCATGCCATGCACATTCACTTCTGTACTGCGTCCCAAAGGTCAACCAAGACACTAATAAACAGGCTGTTATCATGTTTTTTGCTCATGAGTCTATTTTCAAGTGCTAAAGCGCAGGTGACTCTGGTATACAAGAAAGGTAAAAGAAAGTTCCCACATAATTACAGACCATTATCCCTAACACCTGGTTGCGTAGAATTCTTGAACACACTCTGAGTTTGAATATAATAAATTACCTTGAGACACAAAAGCCTCTATTCAAATCTCAGCCCGAATTTAGAAAGCACCGATTGGGCGAAATTCAGCTTGACCTCTTTTCACACTATATCCTACAAACCATGGATGGAGGGCAACATGCAGTTTACATATTCCTTGATTTCCGGAAAGTGTCTATCACAATGCCCAACTGCAGACTGCTGACGAGGGACCAAACATGTGATTTAGGGTCCCAGATATGTGAGTAGCTCGAAGACTTTTTAGGTAATAGAACTCAATATATTGTCCAAGACAGCGAGTGTTCATCAGGAGTGCCCCACGTAAGTTGTGATAGCACCGCTATTGGGGGTAACTCTTCCCATTCTCATAGGGTATTTTTGCCTCAGAAGCGGGCGATTCGGTCAATAAGTGGTGTAAGTTCGCAAACTTCTTGTTGACCCCAGTTCATTAGTCTAGGTATTCTAACATTGGCCTCTCAATACATATATTCTTTACTGTCGTTTCTTGTAACAATATCAGCTTGTTCCCAAGAATTAGGAGCTTTCACTCAGTTAATACTAGGCATAAATCCAATCTGCGTTTGGACTGCATTTCCTTTACTCTTGTGCAGAAAGGTGTGCAATATACTGCAGCATTTTCAATAAGCTACCACAAGAATTCAAAAGTCTTCTCGTTTTCAAATCGAAACTGAAGAGTTGTCTCACAGGTCATTCCTATTCTATCAAGCAGAAAAATTAAAGTGATTTTTGTGTTATATTGTTGACTGCGTTAGCATAAACTTACGGCTTGTCATTTTTTATGGATTCATAAGCGTTTTATTTTATCTGTTATTAATTTTATGTTGTAATTTCGTTTAATGACACATTCCATGACCATGGAGATGTGCTCCTTAATTTGGTCCTACAGAACCAGACGTGTAAAATTAAAATATATATATATATTTTTTTTCTATATACACAGATGATCTGTCGGACAAGATGAGCAAAAATTTACGGCTGTTTACTGATGATGCTGTGGTGTACAGGAAGGTGTCGTTATTGAATGATTGTAGGAGGATACAAGATGATTTAGACAGAATTTCTAGTTGGTATGATGATGGCGGCTAGCTCCAAATGCAGAAAAATTAAAGTTAATGTGGATGAGTAGGAAACATAACCCTGTTTTTTTTTTTTTTTTTTTTTTTTTTTCCTGTGCTAACCTCTTCATCTCAGAGTAGCACTTGCAACCTTCGTCCTCAATTATTTGCTTGACGTATTCCAATTTCCAATCTCTGTCTTCCTCTACAGTTTTTGCCCTCTACAGCTCCCTCTAGTACCATGGAAGTCATTCCCTCATGTCTTAGCAGATGTCCTATCATCCTGTCCCTTCTCCTTATCAGTGTTTTCCACATATTCCTTTCCTCTCCGATTCTGCGTAGAACCTCCTCATTCCTTACCTTATCAGTCCACCTAATTTTCAACATTCGTCTATAGCACCACATCTCAAATGCTTCGATTCTCTTCTGTTCCGGTTTTCCCACAGTCCATGTTTCACTACCATACAATGCTGTACTCCAGACGTACATCCTCAGAAATTTCTTCCTCAAATTAAGGCCGGTATTTGATATTAGTAGACTTCTCTTGGCCAGAAATGCCTTTTTTGCCATAGCGAGTCTGCTTTTGATGTCCTCCTTGCTCCGTCCGTCATTGGTTATTTTACTGCCTAGGTAGCAGAATTCCTTAACTTCATTGACTTCGTGACCATCAATCCTGATGTTAAGTTTCTCGCTGTTCTCATTTCTACTACTTCTCATTACCTTCTTATTTCTCCGATTTACTCTCAAACCATACTGTGTACTCATTAGACTGTTCATTCCGTTCAGCAGATCATTTAATTCTTCTTCACTTTCACTCAGGATAGCAATGTCATCAGCGAATCGCATCATTGATATCCTTTCACCTTGTATTTTAATTCCACTCCTGAACCTTTCTTTTATTTCCATCATTGCTTCCTCGATGTACAGATTGAAGAGTAGGGGCGAAAGGCTACAGCCTTGTCTTACACCCTTCTTAATACGAGCACTTCGTTCTTGATCGTCCACTCTTATTATTCCCTCTTGGTTGTTGTACATATTGTATATGACCCGTCTCTCCCTATAGCTTACCCCTACTTTTTTCAGAATCTCGAACAGCTTGCACCATTTTATATTGTCGAACGCTTTTTCCAGGTCGACAAATCCTATGAAAGTGTCCTGATTTTTCTTTAGTCTTGCTTCCATTATTAGCCGTAACGTCAGAACTGCCTTTCTCGTCCCTTTACTTTTCCTAAAGCCAAACTGATCGTCACCTAGCGCATTCTCAATTTTCTTTTCCATTCTTCTGTATATTATTCTTGTAAGCAGCTTCGATGCATGAGCTGTTAAGCTGATTGTGCGATAATTCTCGCACTTGTCAGCTCTTGCCGTCTTCGGAATTGTGTGGATGATGCATTTCCGAAAGTCAGATGGTATGTCGCCAGACTCATATATTCTACACACCAACGTGAATAGTCGTTTTGTTGCCACTTCCCCCACTGGGCAAGAAAGACAGATTCAAATCCTGACCTTGGTACAAATTTTCATCCGTCTCTTCAGTCTGCATACACACATCATAAGTGAAATGTTATGCTGACTATGTGAGTGGATGATTAATAACAGTAACTGAACTTACTTTTTAAATGGATTAACAAAGACACGATCACAACTGTTTAGAATAATGTTTTTCCTCTACTCATTGTGCGGTATTATAACAACCTTAATTCAATTTTTAATATTTATTGGTACAAATACACACCGCATTTGAAGATGATCATCTCTATAATGCGTATTCACGAATCCAAGTTCCATCTATATCAGAATTCATACCATAGCTACTGATCGGTACGACTGAAGCACACCCATTGAGTTGTCAGCACTGGATGACAAAAAATTAAACATTACCCCTCTGACATCCTCTAATCCAGCAGCGGCTGCGCTATTTACCCCTCTGCTCCTGAGGTAAGCGGCCTGCTTTACTTAGCTCGTGGCTGTATTCACCAACGTCGATTAAAATGAACCACATCTTGAAATATAACTGTCACTGTAAGTATTTTTGTTTGGTAGAGAGCAACAAAACTAAACTCTTAACAAGCTCTTAACATTAGTTAAAGTTTTTGCCTCAGCTGTTAGTTTTAGACGCCGTTATCACAAAATACGGCTGAGAACCGAGGGCCCCTTGAATACATCATTCGTGCGGCATGTGGCCCTCAGGCTGCAATTTGACTACTACTAGACTAATAAATTTGAATAAACACATACCCAGGCAACGCTGGGAACTCAGCTAGCAATAAATAAAAGGACATTCCCCTTCTGCCAGCACAGCCAATCCGACTCTTTGTTTCCACTCCAGTTCTTCACTTTTATGATTCTTACAGTCCAATTGCATACAGTTCCGCCGGCCGCGGTGGTCTAGCGGTTCTGGCGCTGCAGTCCGGAACCGCGGGACTGCTACGGTCGCAGGTTCGAATCCTGCCTCGGGCATGGGTGTGTGTGATGTCCTTAGGTTAGTTAGGTTTAATTAGTTCTAAGTTCTAGGGGACTTATGACCTAAGATGTTGAGTCCCATAGTGCTCAGAGCCATTTGAACCATTTGAGCCATACAGTTCTATTTCGTGTTTAATCTTGAATGTACAATATTTTCTCAAGACATCGTGCATTATAACCATTTTGTGAGGGAGTCGAAAATGCGCTTTCTTTAAACTTGTTAGAAATCCTATCAAAACATTTCCCCACAAATGTACACGGCAACAGCTGTGATTCCAGCACAATGTGTTTACACGAAATACACGGAAAATATTTTCCATTCAAGAGTAAACAAAAAATAAAATATATCTACCTTGGTCCTGAAAGAATCGTAGAAGTGAGGAAATGAAATGACATGAAAAAGGTGGAATCGGTTATAGAACTTGCGAGACCCCTCGCCTCATCGTTATGCACACCTGCACAGCTTTACTTCCTGTCAACACAGCATAAAATGCAAGCACATGACGCCCTATCAACATATTGTCTACACATATGAAGTCGAAAAACTATCCAAACATTGTCAGACTGTTTCACGTAACGTTGGTGACTATACAGCTGCCGATTTATTTATCTCACATGTTTGCCTGCTGTGCTCAACAAACTAAGGAAAAAACGCTATTTAGTATGCACTGCACTAATACAAATGAATTACAACTTATCATGCTAATGTCACGAAAAAAAACTTATTAATAAAACTAAGTATCCAAAATCTTCACGAATTAGCAGAATAATACGCACTTTCGGCTTCGAAATGGTATGTCTCTACGTCCAGTCCACAGTCATACTGAAGTAGCGTTACAGGATTACTATGAAAGTATGCAAACGCAGCAAAAGATACTTAACAAATAACAAAATCCAGTAACAATCTATTCAGTGCCACAATTATGTCAATACACTTGATAGAAGCTTATATACAGGGTACAGAATCAAGGTACCGACAAGACTTACGGGGAAAAGTGCTCTTGGGACATTTTTTTTCCTTTTTTTTTTACTAACTGTCTGTCTGTCTCTAATGTCTCTTTCAGAAAAGAGGTAAAAATCTTGTCTCCAAGGAGATTAGGATCGATAACTAAAGCAAACACTTCGCCGTACTTTTTTTTAAACAAAGACAATAATACAAATGATTAGCTTGCAATGAGATGACATAAATATGGTAACAGCTAATCCCAGTCACCAGTGACAGCACTCATAGAACTCGTAATGACATTCAGTCTTCAACACTAGCACACGGAAACAAATTTAACAATGTCCCCCGTTCGAGAGGCATCTTCACTGTCACTCTCAACTGGTGGCAGTTCAGCAGCCACATTTTCTTCTCCTGTAGCTTGAGCTTCCTCTTCATCTATGTCCAGATCCAAGTTAATCATTCCGTAAATCCTTGATGTAAGCGCCCTAGTCTCCCCAGAGTACATTAGGGAGACAGAAGAGCAGTCTCGAGTGGCAGAGTTGCAAAGTCCTTCCCTGCCTTGTCACTCTTGTCAGTTTCAGCCTCCTAACAGCATTCTTAGGAAATTTAGAAATTTGCTTTCTAACATACACCAGATGTTTGCCTCATATTCTTATATCTGCTGTACTACTGATTTGTTTTTCATGTGTGACTTTTGGGAGAGTAAAGGTAGGGAACTCGCTGCAGAAGCAGGGGGGCCTCTCCGCAGCAGTGCTAGTGCTTCGTTGCCCAACCCATCCCCCTTCACAAGTCACGTAGCCCTAACGTATTCCCACTCTATTGAGGCAATTTGGAGTATGCTACGATATTTCTTATTGCGGTCAGGACACTTAAGAGTTTTTTTCCAAATTCAGTTTCCATATACATTTTGTACTCAAGATGTTCATCGCTTCCAATACTGTTACAAATGTAGCTTGTGTATTTGCCCATTAACCAGATCACTGCGATATTTTTCGCCTGAGGGTAGCAGTTTTCTTCTTGTCTATAGAAAATGTTAGTCGGTATATTATTTGTGGAAGTTCTTGTTACTTGGGAAGTTTTCTCCCTGGTCCACCTCCAGTTGATAATACGATCGCCACACGTGTACCGATGAGGTATAGTGTCAGCTATGTTGCATTTACTGCGAAGGTTAATGCCACTTAAACCGATGGTAAAGAGACGATCATTTCTGCTAATGATGTTATTGACAACCTGTACCACACTGTTCTCACGTCAGACGAAGGAATATTACTACTGATGTCTTGCCAGACTACATTCCATGCTATCCCGACATATTTAGTTACTATGGTATTTCTCCTTTCACGTTTCGCTCTTTCTTCTAAAATCGCCTCCCCTATAATGTTTTTTGGATTTTAAAAGCTTCTTGCTGAAGTTATTTTCTGTATACTGATCGCCAGTTCTACACTTTCCGGCCTGACAAGATCGTATAGTTTTGCTGGGTTGAAACTTCCTGGCAGATTAAAACTGTGTGCCGGATCGAGGCTCGAACTCGGGACCTTTGCCTTTCGCGGGCAAGTGCTCTACCAACTGAGCTACCCAAGCACGACTAAGGCCCGTCCTCACAGCTTTACTTCTGCCAGTGCCTCGCCTCCTACCTTCCAAATTTTACAGAAGCTCTCCTGCGAACCTTGCAGAACTAGCACTCCTGAAAGAAAGGATATTGCGGAGACATGGCTTAGCCACAGCCTGGGGGATGCTTCCAGAATGAGATTTTCACTCTGCAGCGGAGTGTGCGCTGATATGAAACTTCCTGGCAGATTAAAACTGTGTGCCGGATCGAGACTCGAACTCGGGACCTTTGCTTTTCGCGGGCAACTGCTCTACCAACTGAGCTACCCAAGCACGACTCACGGCCCGTCCTGGGTTGTTACACATTATGTTCGATGTTCGTTTGACATTCAGTGCCATCGCTTTAGACTTGATGTCGGTTAGTCCCATTCCTCCATTGCTTGGATCCAACGTTGCTGCCTTTACAGGCTCTGGAAACAATTCCCGTTTCCAAATGAAATTTCGCAAGGTGCACGTGATCGTCTTCGCCCTCAACGATGGGATGGGTAGATCCTGTGCTATGTAGTAGACCTTGCATAAAATATACGTTTTGATAAACTGTATTCTCTGGAACTGGTCTATGCTACGTTGACAATTTTCAGTCAATTCTCCCTTGATTCTCCTTGCCGGCCGATGTGGCCGAGCGGTTCTAGGCGCTACAGTCTGGAACCGCGCGACCGGTCGCAGGTTCGAATCCTGCCTCGGGCATGTATTTGTGTGATATCCTTAGGTTAGTTAGATTTAAGTAGTTCTAAGTTCTAGGGGACTGATGACCACAGCAGTTAAGTCCCATAGTGCTCAGAGCCATTTGAACCATTTTTGATTCTCCTTGTCACATTCCGCCAGTTTATTGCTATCATTTTTAAAAGAGAAGTTGGCAGTGCTATTCCAAAAGCCTTGTCTCCCTTGTCTTCGCTAAAGTGGTTCGCCCACTTCTGCGTTTTCTCTGACGATTACGTCTACATCGTCCGCGTAGGTATCTCCCACTGTCTTTGTTTCCTGAATGGTAATGCCTGTCAGTCTATGCTGTAGCTGTCTCAGGAAAGGTTCCAGAGATATAAGAACAGCAGCACTGATAAGGGACTTTCTTGGGTAATGCCCCTTTTTATTTAAATTTTTTTTTGTTAGTTGAAAATTAACGGAGATCTATGCCATAGCCACGTTTCTGACGATGCCGATTGTTTTTTGTAGGAAGTCCTTTCGGCGCATTGTGTCTATCACACAATGGTGATTCATTTGATCAAATGTCTTATGGAAGTCTATGAAAAGCAGTCCACATTTGATGTTACTTGCCTGTGTTAGCGCAATGACATCGCTTTACAAAGCAGCACCAAGCTAGCATAAAACTGCGTCAAAAAGCGCTCCCTTGTTGTCCCAGATATGGCTGAGACAGTAAATTCACAACGGAATGGCGAAGTAGGCTGCAGTTCCTGTTGGAACGAGCTTCCTGAACTCAAAACTAAGTGAGAATAATTCAGAATATTTCATCGTTGCAGTAAAATATGAAGTGAAATTACAATGATAATTCTGATCCAAACCAGGAAGTACATCGACGGTCACAGAGCTGCCAAACATATTCTACAATGTTCCCAACTCTCCGTTAGACTAGCGACAGGCAGAATACGGTCGCTCAGACGATGTGCTGGCTGGATGGCATCGGGAAAGCTCTCCTTTCGAAGATGCAGTGTTACCGGCTGCCACTGCATTGTCTAGGAAGACAAGTGCCTAGTATAGGTCAATGAGTTTTATCCGCATTTCTGTAACTATGATTTGGGTCTAAAGCGTAGTTACGAATAATATGCAGGTGCACCGACTGCAACTCGAACACCATAAATAAAGAGCAGGGAATATTATTTCAGCGGTTCTCCTCCACTGTAGCTGTCGTAGCTATTTTTGTTTTTCTGCCTTAAGCAAACTACGAACTAAGAAACGCATTCACTGCTAGGGATTCGTTTCTTTTTTTTTTTTTTAATATTACACCAAAGAGCCAAAGAAACTGATACACCGGCCTAATATCGTGTAGAGCCCCCGCGAGGACGCAGAAGTGCCGCAACATGACGTGGCATGACTCAACTAATGTCTGAAATAGTGCTGGAGGGAATTGACACCATGAATCATGCAGGGCTGTCCATAAATCCGTAAGAATACGAGGGGGTGGCGACCTCTTCTGAATAACACGTTGCAAGGCACCCCAGATATGCCCCATAATGTTCATGTCTGTGGAGTATGGTGGGCAGCGGAAGTGTTTTAACTCAGAAGAGTGTTCCTGGAGCCATTCTGTAGCAATTATGGACATGTAGAGTGTCGCATTGTCCTGCTGGAATTGCCCAAGTCCATCGGAATGCACAATGGACATGAATGGATGCAGGTGGTCATATGGGATGCTTACATATGTGCCACCCATCAGAGTCGTATCTAAATGTCTGAGGGGTCCCATATCAATCCAACGGCACATGCCTCCACCAGATTTAACAGTCCCCTACTGATATCCAGGGTCCATGGATTTATGAGGATGTCTCCTACCTGTAAACGTCCATGTGCTGGCATAAGCTGTCGCCAGCACACTGGTCAAGCAAAGAGGTTGCGAGTAGATACTTGGCGCTGGATCAAACACGCCTATCAGGAGAGAGGCCAAAGACAGACTCGCAAGCAATGAGCCGCCAACGCCCTCTCGACCGCAAGTATTTAGATCGCCGCTGCGGCCTGGGTGGCTCAGTTGCAGTTTCAGACAGTCTCTCAGTCAGTGAGTCTCAGTTACTATCTCGTACTTCACCAGCAGTGAGGCTAATATGGACTATTATGGAAGACCTTGTACCACAACACATGGACTTGGTTAGATATAAATATCTTCCTGTTCTCGTAAATAAAGAACCCTGTTAATACATGTGTGCAGTTGTGTTGTAGAAAGAGGATACCGACCATCAAGCAACATCCTCTCCCTTGCTTCCCATGGTACAAAAATCTACAGTATCGAGGAGGACATAAAAGTCCATCCGCTCTATACAATGTTAAACGAGACTCGTCCGACCAGGCACCATGTTTCCAATCATCAACAGTCCAATGTCGGTGTTAACAGCCCGTGGCGAGGTGTAAAGCTTTGTGTCAATTAATATCGATTCTGAATTTCCAGATTGCGCACAAAGAGGAGCAAATCATTTTATGATGAAACTACGAATGTAGTGACACAGTTATGTGAATTCCGAACATTTATTCAAGATAAAAATGTGTTTACGTCATTGTTCACAGTCTAGGGTCTAACTTGAAAAGCCGATATGAAACAGTGAAGACTTTATATGAAACAACTGGGTTTTTATGAAAATACTCAAAGATTACTGACAATCGGGTCGCTCAGGCATGAAAACTATTTATCAAAGAATAACATAATGTTGTCAGAACAGATTTAGAAGAATAAATTAAGTAACAGTTCTTACTTAAAACTTCGAATTACTTAAAACTTCAACCATTAAACGTACAAGCTTAAAATTTCAAGATTTTTATCTGAATGAATAGCTTTGCGCATCTTTTACTGTCTTCCAGTGGCTAGTAACCGAAGCTGGAGGTCATTCAGCACTTTGACTCGTGTTAAAAATCGTCTCAGATCAAATACGCATCACCAACGTCTCACAAATTTGGGGATCTTGGCAACTGAATATAACCTGATAAGGCAACTAGGCTTGGATGCTATGATTCACACATTTGCTTAACAAAAGGCTCGCAAAACGCCACTGACAGTGTTACAGGCAAATAGGTTATAACATACTATCCGTTGCACGACTCACTGTGGATTACATGTGGACTTCCTGATGTCTGTTTACTGAATGGGGCCAGAACACTACATATCGCAGCTTTACTGGCACTAGACATTTCGTCAATGTACAAATCAATAAAATACTTATGCTTTTGTTTTACAGTGAAGTGAAAGTAAATTACACCAATTTAAAAAATAAAATTATAGTGCGTACATATGTTTTACAATAATTCATTATTGAGTAACTTCGGAAGCTGAACTTGTTAAGTTCGTCAGTTGTATCAATTTTCTTTATTGCCGTGTAGGTCTGGGTGGAGCTGTCATCCAGTTGGTCTTGGGGAGCCCGATAACTGTTTCCGCTACTACCTTTTCATACCAGTCTTAATACTAGTCTTTCTGTCTCCCCGTCCGTGAAAGAACAATGGCGCTGGTATTCTTTTTCGATTATTTGACCTTTGCGCACTCATTCGTGATTCGTTTGATTAGTGTATTAGTTCTTTCAAAGCCCAAAGTGGAGACATTTTACGACATTTTTTATTTTACTGCATTCCAAATGATTTAGACTCCAAATGATTTAGACTGCGACAGAACATTATGTAAGGAGAACCACATTAACTATTTCTAGTTACCTGAAATAAAAGAACGCAAGGAATTAAACATTTTTCTCAACAAAGTGATGTTCAGTAATGCGTCGTTTTGAATTTGTATTGGGATGAAGGAAACTGTATAATGTAATAAAAATGCTGGAAGGACTTAATTGCATCACCAGTGTGATATTTAGGGCACATTCTTAGCAACTGTTATCAAACCATCCTGAGTAGTTCGTTGTTGTCCTTGCATTCCTTTGCGGAATGTGAAACTGGATTTTCCTCTGTCACGTCCCGCCAGAAAAGCTGACCCGAGCGCACGGAATGGAAGCTTCGGCTGATAAGTCACAGCTTGTCGTATTTTCCAAGCGTTCCTCTCCACATATTCTCGACAAAATGGCTCTAGACTCTGTATGTCACCCAGTGTCATCGTAGGCTCGATTCTTCAGCGTCACCTTTGATTCTCGGTTGGCATGGGTCCCTAACATGAATCATGTAATAAGTGACTGGAAAACCGTTAGTACTATCCGATCACACTCCTGAGTTTGGTGGCCACCTGTTAACAGAAATACTCAGCACCATTTCGATATCTGTCTATATGGACATTTATTCAGTCCTCTCTCATGAAGTGTGTATACATTCAGACGGTGTGTCACTAACGGAAAATCCACTCATCTATCGTGATATAAAGTGCCTTGTATACCAGATACGGCCTGTGTTTTTCTACATATAAATGGCTCCACATTAAGAGAGGGAGAAAATGTGCGATGTGCCTTTCCCTGTTCACAGAGACATGTCTCAAAAATGTTTCAACTGCCGAAGAAAACTTCGCCTTTTTCTGCGGAAGCTGTAGCCTCCAGTGGCGGAGACATATGAGGGGGCGTGCCTCCTCGCCCCCTTGCGGGGCCAGTCAGCCCGCACGCTACTCTTTCGTTTCTTTCGTCAGTCGACTCCACTGAATCGAATTATTTATTGCTACAGTAACAAGAAGTTTTTCAACATTGCTGCGTACAAAAACATGGCTGAGGTCGACAATGAAGGAGGATCGACTTAATGGCTTAGCTCTGTTGAACACTCACCTTGACATTGATTGTCGTATTGACGACGTAGTTAACCTATTTGCCAGGAAGAATAGGCAGGTAGAATTAATCATTTAAGGAAGAGAACCACAGTTGTAACTTTTTTATATCATAAAATGGCATTGTCTAGTATAAAACTTTCCTATACTTTGCATGTGACTTGATTATTTTTTATTACAGTAAAAGTAAAGGTAGCTCAAGATATCTTTAGCGCCCCCTCCTTGAAGTTTTTCTGTATCCGCCACTGGTAGCCTCACTAGAAGCCTCAAATACATCAGCCCCCTTTTATGTTTCCACGGACCTGATTTTATCTGATTCCAAGTCCGTTCTACAATCTCTAAGGCATAAGACGCGGAATTTTAACACCAGCAACTTCATGTTGGAAATCATCTGTCAATTCATCCAGTCTGAGATCCAAAGGGAGACAATAGAATTCCTGTGGGTTAAACCTCATTGCCGCATAGTTCACAACGAAGAAGACGATATTACTGCTAAGGAAGCCACACACTCCAGAACTTTCGCCGACCTCAAACCTCCGTCCCCTGAACTGTACCCTCTGGTCACGCGAAATGCCTTCCAACAATGGCAAAAGGGCTGGAACGTATTTCAGTCATTCAGGTAAATACAGTATATTACGCCTAAGTTCAATTTGTTATCCACCGTACACCCTGGTTTCACGATCTTCGCTTACCTAGATGGATGAATCTGCTGTCTGCCGTATGAGATTCAATCACGGAAACTTTCCAATGCACCTCCACCGCACTGGAATTGCTGCAACCCCGCTCAGTGACTCTAATAACATTGCAGAAGATGGAATCATTCACGTCCTCTTTGCAGGTGCAAAACGGGGGAGGCAAAGACAAATCTTTTTTACAATTACGTCATGTGAAAGTAGAGTTTCCTACGAGAGCTACTTTCTTTGAATAATGCTGCACATACCAAAAAGCTTTTCACATTTTGACAAGCTGCCAAGATATCTTTGTAATAATAACCCAGCAGTGGGAAGTATGTTAACTGTTATTTTAATGCGTGTTTTATGTGTGTAAGATTTTGATTTAGGCTCTGAAAGTTGTATTTCTAGAGTTGAGTTCCTATTTTTTAGTTATATTTATTAATTTGTGGTGCCATGTGAAATTGATGCGCGGCATGTTCAACAACTTTGTTAAACGCATACGTGTAACCTTATTGATATTTGTGCCACAACAATGTTAATCCTTATATTGTTATACTTGCATCACTGTTATTTCATCAATTTATTGGTTGTATTACATGTCTTTTATTTATCGTTTAGCTGGCTAAATGGCCGTTAGCGCCAGGAGGCCAAATAAATAAACAATAACTCCAAGAGTTCATTGTTTCCGTGGTAAGAATAACAACTGCAATAAAAGCATCTAAAATCTGGCTTTGGTACGGAAAATGAAGCATTTGCAAACACTATATTATTGATGAGTAACGTTTATGTTAGTCCCTAGCAAATCACACCGTTCGTATGGGCCTCTCAAAACCAGATTTCGTAACCCGATTTCTCAATACCGAATTGGATGGTCAGGTAAACACTTCAAAATCGATACTGGAAATCCGCTTCTAGCTGCCGGTTTTCCAGTTTCGCAATCGATTTTCGCTCCCGTGTAACCGCAACTGGTTCTGAAAGTGCTTGGGCTGTGAGGTTACGTACTGTTTTTAAAAATTTTCGGCTAACACAGACGGAGCGACTTTTCATACAGTGAAGCTTCAGTAGAAATATTCGACTGAAGCTGTTTACACCTCACCTACCTGAAGAGAATTAGCGATAGTGCTGACTAATCAAACTGTAACAGCTGTTTTCCAGGCGCTATATTTAACTGGGATAGCAAATCCACTTCTGACCTTAACACGTAAACACGACTGCGAAAAACTGTTCCGAAATTTCGCATGCAAACGTAGTGATTTAGATAGCAACTGAAACTGAGGGTCGTCGTCCACACGAGTGCAGGAAATGTTATGCTGGCGTTCTTCTTTGTCCCAGATGGCCCCCTTCTGATTCACTTCCTGCAGCACGGGACAACAGTGAATGCCCAGCGTTACTCGCAAACCTTGATCACCCTTCGCCAAGCGATCAAATCAAAACGACCAGGCATTCTCACCCGTGGGTTCATCCTGCTCCACGACAATGCTAAGCCTCATACGGCCAACACGGTCGCGGCACTCCTGCACAAATTCAAATGGGAGGTTCTCGGTCAGCCTTAATACAGTCCGGACCTCTCTCCCTGTGATTACGCCATTTTTGGTCCCTTTAAAAAGGCTTCTTCTGAGTAGCAAACGATTCACCTCCGACGACAACGTCCAGCTGTGCGTGCGGAACTGGTTCACATCGCAGTCCCGGGAATTTTATGAAACCGCCATTCACCGGCTTGTGTCACAGAGGGACAAGTGTCTGAACAGCCAGGGTCAATACTTTCTTTTTGAACGCCCCTTTTATATATCTAAACAAGGTATTGCTTATCGTGGAAAACGTGGAGCCTTGTACTCATTGACGGATATCGACGACGGCCAAAACAAGAATCACGGAAACTTTCTAAATTTAGTTGTCCTGTTATCGAAGTGTGATCCAGTTCCTAAAACCTACATATCCTAGGTAACTGTTGAAAGTAAGAAAAGAAAAGCGCCAGCAAAAGGTAAGCGTGGTCTTATTACCTTTTAGTCAAAAAAGTCTGGAACCGCGCCACTGCTACGGTCGCAAGTTCGAATCCTGCCTCGGGCATGGATGTGTGTGATGTCCTTAGGTTAGTTAGGTTTAAGTAGTTCTAAGTTCTAGGGGACTGATGACCTCAGCAGTTAAGTCACATAGTGCTCAGATCCATTTGAACCATTTTTTGAATAAATTAATAAACATATGTATACGTCAAGTTGAACAAGAGATTGTCAAAGAAATCCAGACGGCGAAATCTTTTAGCCTCAATGTGAATTTTTGCCAGGATGTTGTTGATCAGGCTGTAATTTGGGTACGCTATGTTACGAATGGGGGCAACGGCCTTGCCGCAGTGGATGCACCGGTTCCCGTCAGATCACCGAAGTTAAGCGCTGTCGGGCATGGCCTGCACTTGGATGGATGACCATCCGGGCCGCTACGCGCTGTTGCCATTTTTCAGGGTGCACTCAGCCTCGTGATGCCAATTGAGGAGCTACTCGACCGAACAGTAGCGGCTCCGGTCAAAGAAAACCATCGTAACGACCGGGAGAGCAGTGTGCTGACCACACACCCCTCCTATCCACATCCTCAGCTGAGGATGACACGGCGGTTGGATGGTCCCGATGGGCTACTTGTGGCCTGAAGACGGAGTGCATGTTACGAATGGAATCCCACAAGTACGGGCGATCAGCATGGTTCCTGTTTGTAAATCATCAGGAGTAGCTTATCGAGCTCTTGTAACTCATGAATTAGCCCAAATAGGCTGAAATTTGCAAGATCTTATTAGTGTATCCTTTGATCGGCAGGAAATATGGCAGGCAGGTTTATTGTTCTTCAAGCGACACTGAAGGAAGAAGCACCAAAATTAATTTTCACGCACTCTTACGCTCAAGCTTTGAGTGCCATAGCTTCGAGCATGGAGAGTTCGAGCCAAAAGTTTCGTTTCAAGCGAAGCATTCATGGAGTCCCGTTTGAAATTCGAAACTAGACTGACAGCCTTCGCATTCGGGAAAATATTTGACCTATCAATCTCGGTACCCAATGTCTCCAAACTCCTACATTAGCCTACCTTAAGGCTCCGGGGGTTATCAAAAGCTTGTAGATAAATTTGCGAAAACAATTACATAATTTTGACGACGTCTTCAGAGCTGCAACTTTGATTGCACTCAAGTTCAAGAATTAATGCAAGTCAAAAATACTGAGATCGACATATAGACCACGCTGCTATTACTGCGACTCTCTAAAAACAAAAAAAAAAAAACACGATGAGTTCTGCGAGGACGAAGTGGCATTACTGTCTGCGGACTCAAAGAGATCATATTCTTTTCCTTTCCTGTCTACAAAGCCATTATCAACGCAGTTTTAGTGAAAATATATGCTAAATTCAGTTGCAACGAACAATTAATGAAAGATGCCACCTGTTTGGATCTGCTGAACTTCATGAAATATCAGAAGTGGGATTCTTAATGACGCATTACGTCTGTAGATCGAGAATTGCTGTCAAAAGAATCTTTTTGCAAAAAGTTTTAATGAACTGTCGAAAATTCTTTGTTATGAACACGTTCCACCTAGGCAACAAGGCGTCGATGTCTCAAATTCTCAGAGTGAGGAACAAAACGACGAACGTAACGAAAATGTCTTAGACCAAAGTGCAAAGACACCATTTGTTTTCCCCGAAGCGGATCAGACGCCTGCCAAAGTTGCATACAAGGTGTATGTAAGCTTTTGTCACAATATAACAAGCACATCAGTACGTAACTCCAACTTCTATGTTGCTTATTGTGTAATACTCACAATTTCGTTCACGCAAGTGACTTGTGAGTAGTGCTGTAAAATGCATGGGCATTTATAAGTAGAGGCACATGCCCAGGATAAATGCCAGGGCAAATGCCCAAAGTTCATAAATGCCCAGGCATTTATGCATTTTAAAGATTAACTGAAAAGCGGTGCTTATAAAAACATTTAAGTTGATATTTTGTACTGGAAAAGGTGTTTTGCAACACTGCCTCTGTAGTGGTTGTATAACCAAGTTGAAAAAGCTGCTTGAGAGTTAGGGGAGCGTCATTACGAGAAATAAATTGGACTATAAACATAACTTTTTACATTTTTAATTAGATCAATTTCTGAAGTAGTGCATAATAAAAAAGTAAAACAACATTCAAGTTTACAAGTAATTTTTGAAATAAAGTAAAGTTTATATTAACTAGCTATCATCATTCTTCAATTCAATAATATTCAGAGATTTGACACGGACTGTAACGTGTGTTACTTTACAAAGGACAATTAAGTGAATTTTATCCATAGTGGATGCTATTGAACTCGTGACTGTCCTTTATAGGGTGTGGAAAAATTTCCGCTACCAGTCACAATATTGTGACTGGTAACGAAAATTTTCCTACACAAAGGACAATGTTTTCTTAAACTGGCTTACCACTACACAGCTGTTCAACACGGTGTGTGTGTGTGTGTGTGTGTGTGTGTGTGTGTGCGTGTGCGACAGAGAGAGACCGAGAGTAAAGAGTAGAACAGGTAACACTATAAATACGTAGGTTTAAGTGTAAAAATTTACTAACCTTTAATATCGGGAGTATCATCCCACTTCTTTTTTTAATTGGTAAATGATACATCCTGGCAGTAATAACTTTAATAAGTAATTTTTCTATAAATGCCCAGATTTTGGGCATTTAAACTGTTTAGGGCAAATTTCCAGGCAAATGCCCATTTATAAACGTCTCGCCCACTGGACATTTGCTCGGCCCACATCACTACTTGTGGGAGATGATATTCGGCGCTGAAGGGCATTAAGACGAGATTTCAGTCTTTTCTAGAGCAAGAACTGTTGGATTCGTTGATTATCTTAAACACATGGTGGGATATAATCAAGGATGACGAAAACAGCAGCTTTTACGATCGAGTTACTAACAGCTTAGTTGAAACTTCTCCTCTTAAAAAAAGAAACAAAATAAACGTTGATTGGCCAGCTTCTGATTTGTTTATTATAGGTAACCTGAGCTACATTTACCTAATAATATATATCACTGGAAATCAATAATTTGTATATTTTTGTTATCATTAGATAGTATCCCATCTACCCTTATCCAAGGCCTGTGGGGAGCCATCGGGCCCTTACGTCGCCGTCCGACCCTGACCACACTTAACGCTTATTGTCAAAAGTACGATCATATGCGAATCAAGTAAAATTTATGATTGGACGGAGGATTTTTTGGTAGGGAGGAAGCAATATGTTATCTTGGATGAAGAGTCATCGTCAGATGTAGTAGTAACTTCGGGTGCACCCCACGGAAGTGTGTTCGGACCCCTGCTGTTCATGTTATATGTTAATGACCTTGCGGACAATGTTAATACTAAGCTCAGGCTTTTGTTGATGATACAGTTATTTATACTGAAGTACTATCTGACAGAAGCTGCATACATATTCAGTCAGATCTTGATAAGATTTCAACCTTGTTGCAAAGATTGGCAACTTGCTTTAAATATTCACAAATATAAAATTGTGGACTTCACAAAACGAAAAACATGGTATCCAATGACTATAATATCAATAAGTCACTGCTGGAATCGGCCAACTCATACAATTACCTGGGTGTAACAATTCGTAGGGGTACGAAATGTAATGATCACATAGGTTCAGTCATGGGTGAAGCAGGCAGTAGAGTCCGGTTTATTGGTGGAATACTGGGGAAGTGTAATCGGTCTAAAAAGAAGATTGCTTAAAAATCACTCGTGTGACCGGTTCTAGAATATTGCTCAAGTGTGTGAGACCCATACCAAATAGGACTAAAGAGGGATACTAAACGTATGCAGGAAAGGGCAGCACAAATGGTCACAGGTTTGTTTAATCTGTGGGAGAGTGTTACAGAGGTACTGAAGAAACTCAACTGCAAGACTCTTGAAGATAGAGGTAAACTATCCCGAGAAAAACTGTTCACAAAATTTTATGAACCAGCTTTAAATGGTGACTCTAAGTATCGCTCACGTAGGGATCATGAGGATGAGATTAGAATAATTACTGTACGCTCAGAGGCATTCAATCATTCTTCTCGCGCTCCATACGTGAATGAAACGGGAAGAAACTCTTAACAACTGGTACAATGGGACGTACCCTCTGCCTTGCACCTCACGGTGGTTTGCAGAGTATAGATGAAGATGTAGATGATAGACCGATTTATGAACTTCCTGCTCGCGCGATTTCTTCTGGCTCATTTGCTTTCTAAATACAATGCAATGGCATCTCACAGTGTGTATAATTTCCTCGAATGTTTATAGGCTCGGTAATGCAAGATAACACTGCCTCCGACATGCAACCAAATAGTGGTTTGATTGACGCGTGTATACCACCGCACACTAATTTAACCTATTGCCCCATAAATAACTGTTATAGTTCGCTGGAATTCCGCGGACAATATTTCATATAGGGCATCGTACAACTTGCACTTGAGAGTATACGTTTAGTGTTTAATAAGAAATTACATTTATTCTATATTTCATCCGAATGGGTATTTTTTGTGTATCTCCACTATTCTCCGAATTATATTTAAATCGTGTCAGACTTTCTTTAAAATCACAATAATATTCGATAGCTACATTTGGAGATGGAGCCAATCACACATCCAGCCCTGGTACCTGTTCTGACTCTCACCAATTCTGTGAAAATATTTTAACGTAATATACTCCAGCAACATTCCCACCAACCTCAAGATATCTAAGTGAAACGATTGTTAACTGGTCCTCATTAACAGATACAAATAATACAGTACGACTAAGTACACTACATCTCACCCCCTTCCCCCCGTTCCTTTTTAAAAATGTTTTTGACCACACGAAACTCAAGAATCGGGGCACACAACGAACGATTACACGATTAACGCATCGGAAAATGAACAGCAGGGCAGTTAGTAGACGGAAGGAGTATATCATATGTATGTACAGCAGAATAGTACATAGGTGACGTTGCTTTAATTGATACTGTTGACGATGGTGTTGGAACAGTTTCATTTTTCAGCAACTGTGATAAAGATAAGTCCCATTAGGTTACAAGCGAGAAGGTATTCTACGATTCACTACATAAATCTCAATTTTAATAACAAGATGTGCTCTGTGCAGAGTACAAGACAAAATAACTTCCACCACTTTTACAGTGAGTGAAACTCGAATAATTTCTACTTAACAGTAACATATATATAATATTCTTCACTATGGGCATAACAGTGGCCTCAACAACAAAGGTAAATATCCAAAATTCATATTCTTGACATTCCAGGAGCTCATCATAGCAAAATAGTAACGCAGATATGTGTATAATAACTCCGTTAAAAGCAGACTAATGACATTGTAACTTTCAAACAGTTATTTAGGTTTTGGTATAGTACAGAACAGTAAGTGAAAGCCTAAGTAGTATAGAGATATAAATATAGATTCCAAACTTACTTGCTTGACAACGTTTTCTCTCACGTCAAAATACGTCCATTTGAAACCGAGCTACATTCCCCGACATAAATGCTGACAACCTACGAAGCGACCGCAACAAACTCACAAAACGTTACTTGGAGTATTTCAGAGTTAATACCGATTCACAGTGATGCTAATTGAACAACATTAATCAATTTTGACACTGAATCTTACTGAATACATAATTGAAAACCAAGGCTAGATTTACAGCTGTACTACTGAAATAAATAGTGTTGGCGTTATGTTGGCAACAAAACGTGGCGTTCCTGCTACGTAAACTTGGATTTGCCAATCGCATCATTATCGTAGTCTTCCCGTCATGCAACGTGTTTCTGTGTATGCGTGAGAGTGTGTTTGGTATGTGATTAAATAGCGTGTGTTTTCAGTGTAAGTTGTTGAAACATGGCTACTGGTATGGGTGTTTCTTTGCGCGTTACGGCCAGTTGTAGTCAAGGAGGCCGTCGCTATATGGAAGACACATTCACAGTCGCTTATCATCCTCTCGGAGATGGTTCCGTAGAGTACGCTTACTTTGGTATTTTCGATGGCCATGGTGGTGAGGAAGCATCGACGTTTGCACGAATTCATTTACTGAATTACATTATCGCACAAGAAGATTTCTGGTCTGATGAAGATTCTCGTATTAAGAGAGCCATAAGGAAAGGATTCCTCGATACTCACGAAGCAATGTGGCGTGATGTAGGTAAGACTTAAACACTTCCAGCGTTGTGCGACATCTTTCTTTCTACTTCCCTGCATTTTGTCGCTCTTGTTTCCGCCTGAAGTTTATGTTCACAATGTTTTCAGGTAATTGGCGAAAGACACCTTCTGGTCATACTAGCACAGCGGGTACAACTGCCACAATATGCTTCGTCAAGAAAAGCAAATTGTATATAGGTCACGTCGGAGATTCCGGAGTCGTTCTTGGATATAAGGAAAAAGGTTTTCAGTTTTTCTTATTGTTGCCACGATATTTTACAGTAACATTGTTTAATAATTATACATGCTGTTTTAAAAAACAAAAATTTTACTCAACGAAGTGATTGTTCTCGGACCGTTCAACGTTGATTTCCTTTTGTTACACTGTGCGAATTAGTTTCACAGAGAGTTAGACGTCGTTTGTGCTTCCTCTACCTACTATAGAAACTGTGTGTCCATAAAGCTGACATGTCGTTTGGCTATGCGTGAAATTTAAAACTTGTCTGTATGTATGTTTGTATTTCATTGTTTCCCTGTAAACAATCATGCATCAGTTAATTTAGACTTGATTTTGACAAGTGAATTGCAGGACAACCAAAAATAAGTTTTTAGCCACGAAGTTGTACGAATGTGATTGGGGGGAGAGGTTGTATTCTGTGTTTATTTTACAAAAAAGGGTCTAACATTTTGTTTACTGCAAACACACAACGCATTTCCACACATTCCTGGAATGGTCAGCGATTCGAACGAGGGAATGAAATGTCTGGCATACTCATTCTTACTTGAAGTAATTATTCTGATGTCTCACGAAAATGTGTGCTGTCATCTGTTAGTTAATTAATGGCATTTAAACGAGTTAGTTTTTTTAAGTTCATATATGTTTAAACTTGGAGTAAAAAGTCGTCGAACTGTTTTCACTCGATTTGCTATTCTATTTGCTCTTTGCCGTTGGTATAGTCGTTACATATTAAATTTCTGATTCGGCCGATTACATACTTCGTGTAGCCGAAAGAGATTTCCATTCATCTATTGTAGCATGAATTGTTCAGTAGTAGTTTCAGAATTGCCCATACTCTGTGATTTAGAATATATTTACAAATTGTCATTGCAGTTAAAATTGTCAATAGGATATCTTATCTGTAGACGAAGCTAAGTGTGGATGGTAAATTTGTAAATTAAACCACTTTATTTGTTAATGTAGTATGTGTACTGCCTTTTGAGATAGGCCTATGTTAATAATTTCGTCATGAAATAAAATTGGTCAACCTATGTCAATTGGATAATGATCCCAAACTGACCATTTTCAGTTAATTTGTAATTTTGCGCAGATGTTGGCTAAGGAATGAGAGTAAACTGCTAAATGTTATACCAGCATAACAACAGTATGGTAGAGGCAAGATAAAGACAAAATTGAAACCAATAGCAATGCGACCGGGACATTTTTATTAGCTGTGTAATGTTTTGTGCTCACACAAAATGTTGAAATTTCAATGCTCTGCCAAACACTATTTTTGTCCTGCATGAGGTAAAATTGAGGAAAAATCAATTGTGACTAAATTTCCCAATCTAGGCCTATATGAAGTGCCTATAGTTATTTCATAGAGAATTTACTTCTTATCAATTCTACCAGGCTACTGCTGTTGTGTGTATTCTACATCTATACATTGCAAACCACCGTATTATGGACAGTGGAAGGATCTTCCAGTATCAGTATTTTTCTGCCCATCGTCCCAGTTCAATACACAAATGGTGTGTGAGAACGGAAATACGGAAGCGTCCGATCCCGCCCGTCTGCTTTGACCCATGACGTCACAAATATGGCGGAAACAAAAACAAACACACACACTTTCCACAAGAAGCCTAATGACACTAACGGGACAAGCACGGGAAATGGGGTGTTTTGGGTGGGGGGCAAACTAAATATAAACAAATTTAGACACCTTGCGTAGCTACAACGTGTAAGTGAAGACAGCCATTCATGAATACCCACCCACCTCCCCAGGGGTCGTAACCCCTGCAACCCATAGAAGATAAAGGTGCTTCAGTAGCTGATTAGTATTTTTTGTCTTTAAAAAAAAAAAATCTCTCGTGATAGAACGAACAGATCAGAAAGATAAATATAGTAAACTAAAACAGAAATTGGAGGAAACAGATAATTAAAATAAGTAATAAGTGTTTTTAAATTTAAAAAAAAATCTCACGAGATAGAACGAACAGATCAGAAAATTAAATAAAATAAGATAAAACAGAACTGGAGACAGCCACACTCAAACCAAACTCCGCGCCGTCATGACGTCACACACGACAACACCCTTACGTCACGGGTCAAAGCCGATGCGTGGGGTCGGACGCTTCTGTCGACCCAGCTTTCATCTAAAACTATCTCACCAAATTTGCATATACTTAGATGTTATATTTCTAAATATTATTACTTTTTACTTATAAAGAAAAAGCTTTAGTGGGTGAGAAGAGGTATTGTTTTGGAGATCCTGTGGACAAGCTAACAAAATGGCTTGAGAATGCAAAGATTCTTCCATGTCGAGCAGTGTAGCTGTCCCAGCTCAAATTTGTTGAAAACTGTGCAGACTGTATCTTCAGTAAAGTCAGTGTAAGAAGAATCTATCATTGCAGTGGCCAGTGTGTAGCAGCTTCATGTGCCTACCTCAGCCAATCATGTAATGTAGTTTTGTAAATGTGTCTTTGGGGATATCTCATTATGGTTGCAGCCATGTAAGTGATTTCTGTTTTGCATGCAGCCGTTAACGCTTTCATTTTAAAGCTGGCAACAGTAGCCTACCGGTGGCTTTTGGGAATCTTCTTATTACTCAAGTATTGGGACTTTATGAGCTTCTGCCGAGTTTCGTCTCAGGCTGTTTCTTCAAAACTGTAAATGCTTAGAAAAAATAAAGAGTTCAACAAGGCACTGTTCCTGACATAATAAAGGTAGAACACGACAAAGGTTAGAAAAGCAGTGTCCATGGCATGATTGCTCTTCAGGCTTGAAAACTTGTGTTTGGATCAATTTTTCTGATTTTAATAATGAATAGGTAGAGAATAAAAGAAGCTGGACACATAATAATTTGTCAGCATATTGTCTGTCTGATTTGTAGAAAACTAATAATTTACCAACTTTTCTACAAATGTGTTTACCATAATATTAGCCTCTAAAGTTGCCACAAAAGCCAAATGGGCACCAAAGTTTCCCTATTTTTAATACCCTGTACCTCAATTGGCACCAGAGTTTATGGACCAGAAAATAATTTAGATTTCTGTGCCCATTCAGTTAAGGTGCTAACATTTGGTTAAAAAAAAAAGAGAGATATCCTTCTGCAGGTTCATGGTGGTCGTGCTGTACAACCTGTCACATGAAATTCTGATATGTATATTTTACCAAGTGTGAACCCTCTGCACCTAGTCACAGCAGTTATTTTTAATATCTCATGTGTTATTCAAAGATTTCTACCAAGCCTGTGTACTTTCGCTGATTAGTACCTCTGCTGCTTGCCCTGTTTCATCTCTCAAAGCTACCCTTTTATCTTCTATTGTATTTCTTTTGCCTCCGTCAGTCATTGCCTAATCTTGGATTTAAAGTTTGCCAGTTCCCATCTTTCTAACTTTCTTTCCTGAATTCTTAAGCCAGTCAGCATTTCATAACTAATAAATTTTGGTGTGTCCGGTACTCTGTATACACCTAACTTGGCCACTTTCGCGAGCATGCTGTGAACAGAATCTTGTGATTGGCTGCTTGGAAAAGCCCTGCCGCTGCCGCCGCCTTCTCCCACAGCAGCCAGCTTACAGTTTATAAAAGAAAAGTGCATCACAGAAATGAGCATTACTTTAATGCGTAAGTAATCATATATGGGATCTTATTGCTACTAAATAATGAATTCCACAACAACACTAGTGAATCGACAATATATTAATGCTGGCTGCTTATTGCCAAGGCATACAATACTGTTATGTAGATAAGGTTGGCAATGAGCATAAACATTCAAAAGTGGCACAAAGTCTGTGGACTTTCTTCTATCATAGTGGGGCCCAAGTTAAGGTGTACTATTAGTATGTGTGTCTAGAGTGATTTTTTTATGGTAAAAATACAGTTTCAAAATGTTAGTGTTAACATATTATTCCTTCTGTTCCTTTCCCTTGTAATGGAGTCCTGTGTTCCACGATAATTAAAATTTCAGCTTCCTTAACATACTCAATACAGTAAAAGTCTGTCACATTTGGGACCATCCCAGTCCTGGATTACTGAAAATCTCCGTCTGTTGGACGGTAACTGTTACTACTGGTATATGCTAAGCCGTACAGTAAAATGTTGATTAGCAGAATCAATAGGTTAATAACCGTAGCTAAAAATTAGGCCAGATTTTTATTCAAAACGTTTATTTTACATACTTGCACTTTGCAACATTTTAGTTTGACTTAAAAAAAGAAAACTCTCAAGTATCTTTTTGTTTTAGAGATTGTTTTTACTAGGAATAAAAGTTACTTCTAATGATGTGTAAATCAGGCATTGTATTTAGCATTACAAACAGAAAAAGTAATGAACTTATTTAGAGACACTGCGGCTCCTGTACAGCTGATTCTCTGTTTACTTGTCTGAATCACTCTCTGTAAGATTGTGTACAGGTTGATTACACTTTGAATAATGTCCTCATCAGTTAACGCCTGCTCAATAGTTTCTTTGATATCCATTGGAATCCACTGCAAGAGTTCCTCTTCAGGGTCATTCCATGGTAACTCACGTTACAAAGTGATGTTTATATTATAAGTTTTGGACAATTAACAGAAGTAAATGTTTCTATTAAATATTTTTTTATACTCTATAAACCTATATCACACTAATTTTTACTTTACCATATTTATAAAACCAAATCTTATAATTATTCTTGATAACTCATGTTACATTTCCAAGAAATGGCTTTTGCATATGATAAAGAATATACAAAGTCTGCTCTGTTTTATGTGAACATTTCTTGTAAGTTTTACACACAGTACCAGAAGATTTTATAAGTATTTTAACAAAGTTCCAAACCTTTAATCTCCAATAAAATAAATATTAAAACACAATGAACAGGTAACTTATGTTACAACATACGGTAATTCACGTTACTTTGTCTCAAGATCGTAGTCAAACCTGAAATAACCACGGGAATTTATAACACTTGGAGCCTGGTTCACTTTTCTGAACAAGCTTGTATTTAGTATATCTCATCCTTAATTTCTGAACACTTTCAAAACTTCCCATTTTCATTGTAACATCAACTTTAAACTCACCATTTTCTATTTTAGTAACATTACCAGGAAAATATGAATAGTCATATTTCACCACCACCCAGTCATCTAATTTTATATCTAGTGGTTTTTCTGTTCTGTTAGTGTTTTCCTCTGCAGCTGATTAAGTGGTGTCTCCTACAACTACATTATTATAGAGTTCCAAGTGATGAATTTTAGAAACGTTCAAGAAAGGATGCAGTTCGTGATTAAGGCTGAGAGATGTAGTTTTTTCCTTCTTTGGGTAAAGTCTTCTTCACCCATAAGAACTGCTGTCACATTATAAGAAGAATTCAACAATGATTTTACAAAATCTGTTGTATTGTTTACAACACATTTCCTGCTTTTCACAGGAGACAAAACTTGGCGTTTGACAGCCCCACCAATTCCATCCACTGGCCCCTTCTCATGAGAAGTTGCAAAGTACTTCCATGTAATTCTTTTGGCATGACTCTTACTTTGAACTTTTATAGCCTCTGCAATATGTATGTTTTTAACTTCTCTAACATTTTTAGTAGTTTCTCAAGAAGTCTATCAACATAGGGAATGACAGTGTTTTTTGTGTGGTTCAGATTATCAGATACCAACACATAGGGGTGAGAAGTACCTTACTGCCAAATCATGGCACTAATTTGATTTTGCTGCCAATGTGCGCTTTGACTTACACATGTAAAATTTTCGGAAAAATCTATTTGCATCATGGCAGTTGGCATTGCAGAAGGCAGTGATTCCTTATCACTCTTATAGTCCTTTGATTGTTCTCTCTTAAAGTAGCAGTGCTCTTCAGGAAGTTTAACTGGCTAATAAGTCTTCACATTTCATGCACTTTCCCAACCAATAGTCGGCTGTAGGCTCTGCACATGGAAAAAATTCTAGCCAGTTACTGGTGTATTTGAGGTACTATGCAATGAAGAGAGTTAATAGCACAGATGAAATTCTCGTGATATCTGCAGAGACACACGTTGTGTTGAAGTTTATTGGCGAGCATGACATGTTTGGGTCTTAATTCTGTGAATTTACTTGGTAATCAATTTTCCATTTTCTTCACAAAAAATTGCATGGGCTTCTTTCAAAGAAAACATAGTGTCGTACTTGCATCTTACTCTTACCTTTCTCAGCTTTTACCGTCACAACATCTTTTACGTCCAGGGCCCTGGCTGCTAATGTCATCCCTTTTATAGAATTTGCTCACTGCACTTATTTCATCACTTATTTTTTATTTAAAGATTCTTTCTACTTCTAAAGGTTCAACAAATGTATGATACAACCTTCTAATAACACATTTTTGTTTTCTGGGTGATGCTGGAAGTAAACGTTTCACTTTTGATATGACTTTTCCCAGTGAAGACCATATTTTTATATGGTGGTGAGGCAGAACTACTTGGTGTAGCTGAAGATACTTCCTTTAGCTGCTTCCTGTACTTGGCAACTCTTTCTCTAACATTCAATCCTGTCTGCAGCAATCCATTCTTGTTCTCTTTTACTCAAACATTTTTCCTGTTCCTGCTTATTTTTCCTTAATTTTTTCAGTTTCCTTTTGTGTGATTTTATACTCTTCATATGTGATTTCATCTTTCAGTTTCTGCCTTCTTGTTCTAATCTTTTCAGCTGCACTTAAAGGCATGCTGCAAAAATTGCAAATTGTTGTAAAGTAGAAATAGCTATTCCGTATGGGATTTTATGTGGCATATGGAGATGAAAAAACATTAAATATGTTGAAATATATTGTTAGTTGTGTTGTATGTGATTCAGAACCAATCTGACTACTCAGAATTATAACTACCCCAACAAAAACTATAGTAACTCAAGTTACATAAATAAAGGTAACTCATGTTGTGTGAATTAAATATCCTATACCAGAAGGAGGTTTCAAGGAGGAAATTTTAGACACCAAATTATCGGTACACTTATGTGAAGGACAGCTTGGCATATAAGTTTCTGTACTTCAATGTATTTTGTGAAAATTTTAAAAGAATTTGCATTTGGTAGCTCATGTTAAACATTTTGGGTTAGGTTATATAAATATTTTTGTATTTATCATGCTTAAATTGTTTGCTTCTAGAAATATACCAAAACGAATAAGAAGTTATCCACTTCAAAGTGATATATAAACCATAAAGGATTATTATAAATTTCATGATTTTTTTTTCCTTACTTTGCAATTGATCAAATCTTCTGCATGAACAAACTCGACAATATAGTCTTCAAAACAATGGCTCCTACAAGTAAACAATAGGTTTTGGAGGGAAAAATCAATCTTGCCAACATAATTCAATGTCCAACCTACATTTGTAACAAGGGAAAATATACCATCAGAAGAAGTAATTTTTGATAATGATTCCTTGTTTACAGGGAATGACCCTTCACATGTTTTCGAAAGGATTGTTTTTGATTACACTTCTTCCAACATCCAAAACTTCGAACACTGATTTGGGATGTTATCCCTCATCTATAGTATGCGGTGTAGAATCAGATGTGGGATTTGCAGTTGGCAAAATTTTTCTACAGACCCATTGTAAAGTAACCTTTTGTACTTGAGCCCAAAACAGTGCGACATCATAGGTGGCATCTCGTACATTAAACTTTTTTTTGAAAGTCAGTTACATCACACTCAGCATTTAAATGTGAAAACGAAAGAGCTTCAATAAAAACATTAAACATTCTGGTTTACCTCTTGAACTATTGGTTGAATCAGAGACTAACGTTAGATGAGAGAAGTGTACAGTATGTAAACTTTAAGATGGCAGACCTCTCCCTAGTCCTGAATCGGTAGAAGTCGGTAAACGTCGGGAGGCTTCGGTAGGCACGCAGTTTCGACTGATGCCAACATTACGTAGCTGACTGTGTTGTACAAGGTAGCCATTGTTGTCTGCTTCGTTATTGTTTTGCGCTGTACTGTTCTGCATGTTTTTATTGTGCAGTTGTGCTAAACATTATCAAAATGAGTGAAGAGGCAGTTGCTGGCCCATCTCGGGAGTCGCCAACAACCCCTACCGGTAGGCCTACGGTTAGAAGGAAACGCAGTATTACGTAGCGATGCTCGCAAAATACAGACAGACAAACATACATACATTCATTTTTATATATATATAGATTTTAATGTACATGACAGTTTCAGTTTCGTTTACGAACAACATTTAAAGTGAGTTTTACTTCCAAGCCTTTCGTCTGCTTTCGTGTAAGCATGACGCACAATTTGTAGTGCCAGCACTGCAACTGGTAGGCGTGCTTTGTCCCCTCCCCCCAACGGCTCCTCTCCCCTCGCCAGCCAATGCTTGCTTCCTCCTCTCCCCACACACCCCTCACAACTCTGCCGTCTTACAGTTAACACACTGTAGCAAGTGTGTTTTCAGTAACTAACTTGGCAGATGTACTTTGTGATAGTCCAAAAGGATGGCTTTGCTGTCTTCTGGTAGACCAAGGTTTTTGAAGCTTTGTGTGAGTTTGGGCACAAAATAATGAAAAACAGGTTTTGGAAAGGGTTGTGGTCACACAAGCATTTGTTTGAGTGTCATACTGGACAGGCAAGTTCGTAAATGCCTCTGGTTTTCCAGAGTTACCAGTTACAGAATGAGTTATTTGGTGGCTTCCACAAGCCTTAGCACATTTTTTAATCCTTTAGCTGCCTTTCCCCTCTCACCGTTCAGGTAGACGGTGGTAAGTACTGCCACAGCAGGCCTGTTTCATCAACATCGTAAATCTGATCAGCTGTTACATTATTACCTGTGATTGTTTCTTCAGACTCATCATTGTACTTTTCTGAGGAGTTTTGGCTTGCTGAAATTTTCTCCAGTTACATAAAGTCTGAATTCCATGCCAAAACTTGAAAGATTCTGAGCGAACCGTCAGAAAAATTGCATTTGCTTTCTGTAACACGTAAAACTCATCCAAATTTCTTTGCTTTTAAATAACCATTGACCCTGAGATTTCCACTGGAGCATACTGCACTGAGCCATTTCTATAGTACACTGTTGAATTGTTCCAGGTTCAGGTTTTTAAATTTTTTTTTCCCCCCTGAGGCCAGTTTTTCATGTGTTACTGATTGAGAAGCAAATTCCATTAGTTAATCTTTTTGTTTTTCTATGTCTTAAATGGTTGATGAGCCAACATTAAATCTATTCATCAGAATGTTTGTATTTTCGTGTTTCTGCAGGTGTGTGATGATCTCAAGTTTCTGGTTGATGGTCAGAGTTACGTGTTTTTCTCTTGGTTTAGAACTTGAAGGAAGCTTCGGTTTCGAGAAAATTATCATTTTTTGTCAATAAAACTTCCACAGGTTATTAATACTTATGTTCGCTACTGTAATACATGGGATGGTGCCAGACCTTCACACGTTCCAGGCTGTTGGGTGCCAAACTGATACATTTTTCCATTCTTTGTACATGCCGAGCTAGTAAGCATACACACTTGTACTACTATGGTAGGTCATGGCCTTTTGTCTTTCTTGGCTGAGACGATCCATTTACTTTGTTGAATACTCTCACATTCCTATTTTTTTGATAATAATTAGACTTACGTGCATTACCCTTCTTTGGTTTCTTCGTTGGCGAACATATACTCACCTGGCCGGAAAATCGATTCTCCCTGTCCTTGCAGTGCATAATTTCCCACTGTATCTAATTCTTAATGTGCTCATTTCTCTTTCCAATCTTTCTAATCTACCTTCACAATTAAGGGATGTCCCATTCCATCCTGTAATCATTTGCTCTTTCTAATTACATCCTTCTGAGTAGTCTCTGTACAGTGATCTGAAAGGGGCTCTTTGAGTCACCTTCAACTTGCCTATTAAATGAAATTACTACTTTTGGTGCCTGCTCGTGTACTAAAACATAATGTTCAACTTGTTCTTGTATGCAAAAATTACTAATTTCATGATTAAGATTTGAAAAAGGGAATAGATTATTTTCACCTGTAGATGATAAGCAAGGAACACAGTCACAAGTAATAAACAGCAATCACACAAGCTTTCCTACAAAAGTATTTTTTCAAGCATTAGTGGAAACCACACAAGTTCATAGACAGCATTGCAGTTGATTTGTTGGTAGTTTCCAGCAAATATCATAAGAATGACCAGGTTGCATTCAGAATATAATCTTCTAGGCTTTCAAGCCACAATTCGAATAAAATTCTCAAGCTTTCGACGGCTATCCACACCATCATCGTCAGGAGTAAAACCACAGACTGCCAGTGCTCGCTGAGTTTTCAGATTATGTAGGCGTGATTGCAGCCTCTGGCACCAGTCAGAAAGGGCCAAATGGTGCATGCGTGGAAGGTGAGTTAGCAGGTTGTCACAAGTTTTGGAAATGGGGGAATTCCAAACTTGTCAGGGAAATCAGAGAAATTTGGGGGGAAAACTGGGAAAATCTCATTTTCTTAGTAGATGAAATGATTTGTTTATGAAATGAAATGTCATGCATCGTCACAGGCTACTACCTATTCCCTCATTTTTACTGCTTCTCTCCTTCTACCACTCCCCTCAGCTTGCAGTCAATGCTGCATCCACTTCTTGCTGCTAGCCTAGCAGCTGCCGATGAGAGACAGGGAGATGTGAACAGTGGTTTGTTTGGATCTGGTTCTCAGAGATTGTTGATGCAGCAGCCGGAGTCAGCGGTAAAGTGTGCATGAGTTGTATCTGAGAGATTGTGAGATTACGTATGCGGTCTTGTTTTCTGACAAAGGCTACGCCCAAAACTTCAGTTTTGAGATTGTGGTTGCGATGGTTGCTGAGATGCCTGTCTGCAGCTCAGCAATCATCTTTATGGTGAGTTCCTACCTATCCTCATTAATACTGATTCTCACAGTATTTGCGCAAGTTATCTGTTGTGTAGATTAATCACTGCGGTCTCATTTTATCAACATGGTGTCTGTGACACATGAATAGCTGGCCACACGAGTGGACTTCCACAACACTCCAAAACTGTAGGCCATTTCTGCCAATCTGAAGCCCATTGTTTCCCACTAATGGGCAAGCCCTGCCCATTGAATCTAGTGTCAACTGATCTACCTGCAGGCTGGTTCTGTTTGTGTGTGACATAATGGGGCGGATTATGGACCTCGGGACAGTGGTGTTCCTCGACAGGCTAGAGGCGATAGGCGATGAGTTTCAGGAATTGCGACTGTCACACCACAAGTACAGTGTACAGTGTGGTGTTTTATAGGCATTTTATTTATTCTAGTAGATTTTGGCACCTCTAAAGTAGTTTATGTATTAGAAAGTATGGATGATAAGAAGAAAATTGCGGTAGACACTGGCAGTTTGTAGGGTACATACTCGTATATTTCTTGAAAGAAAAATCACACAATACCTGTAAAATAATAGACGTAACACAGTGAGTAAATAATAGACGTAACACAGTGAGTAATAACTGACAATAACAAACATAGTGGAATCCACATTTTATTGGTGGTCATCTATAGTGTTGGTTTACACAACTCTTCCCCGCCTTATGCACTTCTTTCAAGATGCTTCTGGTATGCATCATCATCTAATAAATGTAGCACCTTCATGTGGTAGTTTTCAGTGTTCAGAACCACAGTAGCATTTCTTTCGTTGGCTGGCAAGACAACCAAGTCCTTGCTCTCGTGCAATATACATCAGCCAAATCGTTTCTCGTGGCTCATATTAGATTTCGGTGGCTTAGCTTTTGCCAATACACAGCTGGTGGTTAGTCTGACGTCTTTAGCTGCATCATACAAGAGATATCAAATTCTCTGCTCTGTTCAACTAACGGTATCCGAAATTGGCAGACGTGGCAGGACTGGTGAAAAGTTAGGCTTTTACTCAGTTCTGCCATAGTCATCATCCAGTTCTTGGTTGGAGAGATTAACAACTATTCTATAGGCCTCATTATTCTCCATGTCAGGTCCTCCGTGAGTTAAGTGGTCAAACTTGTTACATTGCTTAGATGTTTTGCATACACTGACATGCTGTTGTGCTGCTGTGGCTATGCACCCACTTGCAGTTGAATGGCGACAAAGTTGATGACAAAAATTGATCAGTCAAATAGGTTTCCGGCATTAAGATCACCCTTCACTGTCTCACTATGGTTTGACTTGTCCTCTTCAAACTTCTGTCCACTGCAGTAGTTTGAATGTGGTGCTTAACTACAGCAAAACGTGAAGTCACTGCCTTATCCAAGTAGTGTTGCAAAAATGTTAAAGACTAAAGAACTTAGCAAATGTGATTTCCTTTTCCGTAATTTTTCCGGCAGTCTCTTGCTGTGCATTATGTCCTCACCGTAGAGGAAAGATGTGTGTCCTCAGAATCTTTCGCAGTGGCGTGACTGAATAAAATCTCGATTTTCAGGCTGCATTGATTCAAATAAAATTTTTGAGCTATTGATGGCTAAGGCTACAACAAGAGGGATGTTGCAAACACTTTATGGTGCTACTGAAGGAGGAGTCCTTGTGAATTGACAGAAGAGGCCAAGCTGACTGCTTTCCTGCCATACTGTGAAGCAACAAGCAGGAAGTTAGGACATGTGCTGCAGAGACATGGACTGAGACCCTTGTTCTGACCCACTCTCAAGATAAGAGATATGCTGTACGCTGTTACAGACAACACAGCTCTTCGTGTTCCCAGTGTTTATGGTGTCCTTTGCGAATGTGGCAGCATCTTTATAGGTCAGACAATTCGCACAGTTACAGAGCATTGTACCGAGCACAAGTGACAAATTAAGAGAGCTTGACAAGTGAGTCATAACTCAACATTGCCCAGAAAACGGACACAAAATACAGTTTGAAAACATGAGAGTCTTGGCTCATTCAGCAACACGTTGGGATTCAGTTATAAAGTAGGTGGCTGAGATTAGAAAGACCCACAGCAATTTTAACAGAGAGCAGTGGTACACACTTAGTAGGGTGTGCGGGCGGCCTTTGGATGTCGAAAAAAAGCAATGGCGGATGCTTGACGCTTGTAGGGAGGCGGTAGTGGCAGTTTCAATTTAGGCACCGGTCCCTTGTGCCACCTGACTTCGTTCGGTTCTGCTATGAGATGCCCAACTCTCCTTCTACACCTTCATCATTCTGGCCCCCTCTGATTGGTGCCAGAGGCTGCAATTGTACCTATATAAGTGGAAAAACATGCCAGCACTAGCAGTATGTGGTTTTACTCCTGATGACAATGGTGGAAATAGCCATCGAAAGCTCGAATTTTTTTTAATTGACGCGGCTTGAAAGCTGAAGTCTTTAGTGAGACATGCTGCCAGGGAAGACTCATAGGACACGGTTTGCAGTCAGTCAACTATCCATACAACAATACATTGTGTTCCATAGGCCCCATTAAGAAGGAGAGCCTTTAGGGATGTGAAATAAGTCATGTTATTTATTAACAAGAGACAAAACAAAAAGTAGACAAATAATCTCTATGCTGTATTAGCACTATACTGCTTGATGCTCTTTGTGCTTATCTCATCTAAATTCAGTTGATTAAATTGTAAACTAAGCTGCTACTTTCAAAAAACGGTTGCTGCCTTCTGAGTTACACTAGGGAGCTGCTGTTTATGTGCTATTAGTAGTGAATTAACTTCGTTGCAATGGTATTTCCCAAAGAGAACATAGACATACTTCCGTAAATACTGAGTCTTGTTTACTGTACATTGCTACCAATTCATGGCGCTTTACAATGAATATAACTACTTGTTTTAACTAAGCGTACTTTCCAGTACCTGAATCTAAATATTCAGATAACCCATAGAAAGGGTGTCTACCAAGTTATATTTTTAATTTTATTTTGAATTGGCAGAGTTTTCCAGTTTCTTGCTGGTATACTCAGATGAAACTACATTTGTGATGGACATATAAGAAAGTTGTGGTAGAGGCCAGCTGCAGGCCAATTGTTTTTTCTTAAGCACCACATGCTCGCTGTGTTGCCATTCTGTAGGTACAAGCAGAGCCTTGTCAAATGGGGCTGGCTGCATACCCACTGCCCAGCAGCGCTGTCATCTCCCCTTCACCTTTCCCCTGGCACTGCAGCCTATCAATCACAAAGTTATTTTATTCAAGCTATATCAACAATAAAGTTAAAATGTAGCTGTTATTAGTCACACAGGCAAATGAAATTTTTTTTTTTTTTTGGAAAACTTGTTTTCCTTTGATAGCTCATCTTTATAGATTTTTATGAGCTGAATCCAAATCTAGCCTTAGTTTTTTTTTTTTTTTTTTGTATCACCCATAGTTTTCGAGCAATATGCTTTTTATTACATAGCATAAAAATCCTATGATACACGGTAAATGGGAAAATTTGTGAAACACTTTGTTACAACATAAGCATGGTTTGTATTTACAGTAAGCTACTTAAAACAATGATATGTGTTAATAGAGGTTTCGCTTGTCAGCTGGAATTGGTTTGTATTTTCTTTCTCTTTTTTCTTTGAAGCTTCTTGTATAGCTTTTTCTACAATGAGTCGCTTGCTGAACTTCTCGGTGAAGTGACCAACAGTAGTCCCCCATCATGTTGGTGTTCCAGCGTTTTTCCATCACTTAAATGACCTGGTGAAAACACTCTCCTTGCTCCTCACTAACATCTCCCATATTGTCCGGGAAGTAATCAGAGTGACTGTTCAAAAAGTGAACTTTCAGGCTCATTAAACATCCTAAAGTTTTAAACTTCTTTAACTTTGTAGCTATAATAGAAACCTATTCTGGGTATTTTTCATGTCCTAAGAACTTTGTAATGACTCACTGGAATGATACCCATGCTTCTTTCTCATTTAAGATCATTGTGGATTCAAAGTTAACATCAAACATCAATTTTCTAATGTCAAGTCCGACAAAGACGCCTTCTTTTAGTTTAGCTTCTGAAAGGTGTGGAAACTTTTGGCAGGGATACTTAAAGCATGGTCCATCGTTAGGCAAAGCCTTTACAAACTGTTTGATTAGGCCTAACTTTATATGTAGAGACGCTAGGAGTACATTTTTTGGATCTAAAAGATTTTGGCATAGAATGTTTTTCTCGCCAGGTTTTAAAGACTCCCTCACAGGCTGTTCTTTCTGCACCAGTGTCGATTCCTAGCCCTGCTCTCCCATTCACACAAGAAACATGGAAATTTGGCAAAGCCACCTTGCTGACCAAGGAGCATGGATGTTACTTTTAGATCGCCACATATCATCCAACCATGAGCAGAATAGCCTATTTTATTTTGCACTATTTCTAGGTTTTCATAGCTTTCTTTCATATGTACAGAATGTCCAACAGGTATAGATGCATACATGTTACCATTGTGTAATAAAAAAAGTCTTTAAACTAGTTTTGGATGAATCAATAAACAACCTCCACTCTTCCTTTTTGTATTGAATACCAAACTCATTCATCAGATGGGGAATGTCTGAACAGTACACTAAATCACCTTATGTTGAAAAAGCTTGAAAAATTGATGCTTTCTCTTTCTATACATATATATGATGGTTCCAGCTGCCAATAAGTTCTTTTCTTTTAATCTAGAGCCAAGCAATTCAGCTTTTTCTTTCGTTAAGCTCGGTCTGAGTAAACAATTTGGGCTCTAGACTTTCTGAATTACAATGGAATTCATCATCATCTGGTTCATATAAATCACATTGTACATCAGAAAATACTTCTGTTGGAATAGAATTTAAATCATCTGGTGGTTCAGGAACAGTCAAATATACACCATGCACTGCTGGTCGTCAGATGGCAGATGGAAGGTTAGGATGGCTTATGACCACCTTTCTTTTCAAATTATGACCAGTAATATCAACACTGCAAAAGTAGCAATCATCGGAATGATTTCTTGGCTCCCTCCATATCATAGGAACAGCAAATCTAAAGGCTTTTTCCCTCCTATTTGCTCCATTTTCTCAGATCTTCAACACACACGTAACATACCTTATGTGGCGCCCAAGATTTATCTTCATTACCAAGTTTAGATCCAAAGGATAATAGATAAACCTTTTTCACAAATTCTGTAATCTTTCTTTGGTGTTTTTTAATCACAAATTCACCACAAATATAACAAAAACTGTCAGCAGAGTTTTTAGAACTATGATTAGACATTGTACAGAGCACATGTACATGTGAGGTTAGGTTGACAGTGAACAAAACACCATCTGTTAACACAAAAATAGAATCGACCTTTTTTTGCCAGAAAATGTTTTTCAGCAGTGATACCAACATCATCTATATTCATTAACCTCCTTTTTAAATTATTTTAACTATATAAAAGCTGTTAAATTCTTTAAAAAATTGCTAAATTTAATAAATTTAATTGTAAAATGTGAAGAAATGAGGAAAGTTTTTCCATTGTTGGCCTGTGTCATTGTAGGTCTGAAGTTGACTGTGTACTGAAATAATGTGTTGAAAATTTTGATTCTGAAACCACACAGCTGTCAGGAAATAGTGCAGAGTGGTGGGAGAATGTCTGTCATCAGCTGTTTATGTGTCATTTTTAGTGTCATCTGTGGCATGGTCTGGTGATTGTTGTATGTATGCATGTAGTTGAGGAGTTCATTAGAAATGGGAAAATTGTTGATAGCAACACAGTGATGTTTTTGTGTCCACTTCAGTCTTGGTCAACATGACCCCCTTCTGATAAGAAAATGATTTACACAGGGATTCAGAATTTTAGAGAAACAAGTTCTGCTTTGAAAAGGACAACTCCTGGTCGCCCTCACACTGCATCAGGACAGGAAAATTAAGCTACAGTAAGGCAGAGAATGTGCCAGGATATTATTCAAAATGTGCACTTAAAGTGCCATCTCTTTACTGTCAAAGCCAATTTTCATCTTTAAGGTGCAGTAAACAAACAAAATTTCAGATATAGGTCGAAAATAACCTCCGAGATGTCCACTTCATAGACCAAAAGTAACTGTGTGGTGTGCAGTTTTTTAATTGGGTGTGTTGGGTCCCTACTTGCTTGAAAATGCCTAGTTGAAAGTGGATATTATTATTGGTGAACACAGAGCTGAAAACATTTCGTTGCCCATCAACAAAGACAAAAAAAGGTTGAAATGGGGGGGGGGGGGTTAGTTGCAAATTTTTTTATGTAGGTAAGAGGGAGTGACATGAACAACATAGTAAAAAGTCCCCACCAATGGGCGTGGGAGAGGGAGCTTATAAAGTTTTTTAAATAATTTGAAAATCACGGCTTCTAGTGAAAATGTTTCCCAATATAAAATTAAACTACATAAAATTTCCTATAAAAAAGCCCAATTTATTTTTTCTGTAGGACTAACATTTCCGGGTTACAGGTGATGGAAAAAGTGTAGGTTATTAAGACTACTGTTTTAATGGTATGAAGTTACTGTTTACCTTTAAATGAAAAGAGTTAAGAACAAATGTTAAATGTGTGCACCAATATTAACACTTATGAATAGAATTGTAAATCTCTAAGTACTATTCTACACTGCTAGAGGGGAAATTGACTGTCATCCTGTACCACAGCTGTAGTGGTCTTCTGAAGGAAGGCAACCGCACGCACCACGAGTGTTTTTCATTTTGCACAAACTATACCTCCCCTAGTTCTTTATGTGAATAGACAAAATTATTTCACTGAGCTTGTGTTCATGTCTATGTAGTGGAATTATTTTCATTTTATTAAATCAGCACTTGTTTGCAGTTGCTAAATGAGCTATTGTGTAAAAAGATTCATCAGCTGGAGCTGTTAGCAATCTACTGCTGTGAAGAGTCTGTCCCAACTGTAACAAACAGATTGTCAGTATGTATTCGACATGTCAATTTTGCTGTATCAGTTACCACTGAGTGGAATACTTTTCACAGCATAGGTTGTATCAAATGCGTCACCCCAGTCTCAGCTCTCCAAACATCTGGAGAGGCCCAGAGGCTTAAGTTGTCTCCCTCTGCAGCAGAAGTAGGTCACCTAGGTGTTCTAGAACTTAAGATATTTAGCATATGTCAATCAATGTGTTACAGCAGATTCCTATTTTAAATGTGAACATGATCGGTCCCATACAATCAGAGATAGTCACACCCATCTTGGAAGATATTCTGTGGATGTGTGGCAAGTGGTTCCACGGAGTGTAGCTTACTCTAAAAGTGCCGGCAATTCCTGAATGGAAGAGATTTATGCAGTCTACCAATAACACAGTTAATGGTGAGAGAAATGCAATAACTTCCTGTCATTCAGAAGTTCACCACCAAGCGACTACATGCTACTTATGTGGCTCCACAATACGCTGTCAACGAAAGATGCCATCATGGTACCACATTTACAAATCCAGTCCCTTTTCCAATAACACTACAAAGATCACTGACATCATCACACTTAAATATTATTGACTTCTCACCATTGTTCATAGGAACCTATTGAAGATAGGAGCTCACTTAACAGCAGCAAATGCATGCTCATTTAATAAACTGAAAATAAGTGCGCCATATACACTATGTGATCAAAAGTATCCGGGCACCTGTCTGAAAATGACTTAAAATTTCGTGACGCCCTCCATCGGTAATGCTGGAGTTCAATATGGTGTTGGCCCACCCTTAGCCTTATGACAGATGACAGCCTCCGCTCTCGCAGGCATACGTTCAATCAGTTGCTGGAGGGTTTCTTGGGGAATGGCAGCCCATTCTTCACCGAATGCTACACTGAGGAGAGGTATCGATGTCAGTCAGTGAGGCCTGGCATGAAGTTGGCATCCCAAAACGTACCCAAGGTATTCTGTAGGATTCAGGTCTGGACTGTGTGGAGGCCAGTACATTACAGGGATGTTATTGTCATGTAACCACTCTGCCACAGACCCCCTGCGGGTCCGGGGTAAGAATAGGCCCGAGGTATTCCTGCCTGTCGTAAGAGGCGACTAAAAGGAGTTTCAACCGTTTCGGCCTTCCATGTGATGGTCCCCCTTGGGGTTTGACCTCCATTTTTCAAAATTCTACAGAAGTACGAGCCTTTTGGGGAAGGACGCCTTACGTGGTGTTTCACTGGTCCTCCGTGCACTACGACCTTGGCACTCAGCATTGTAACGGCGTTGTAACCATACCCACTATTCCTCGAATTGGGCCTAAACGCCTGATGGGTTGTACAAGTTACGCCCATAGTGCGTCCCCATCTGCACCTACGATCATGATGGACTTTCCATGCACCCGAAATGCAGCACGGTAGCCAGCCCGTTGTGGTGGGGTCGTCATGTACCCTCTAGGTTGTAGCCCTCTGACAACACAGGGATCGTACTGCCGATACCTGAGCTGCACCCTCCCCACGTCGGCCAAGGAGTAGATGCCCGTCTGCCTGGGGCATCAGGACTCCCGGCAACGGTCATCCTGCCAGGTGGCCCTTGCTGAAGCTGGGTGGCGCCTGTGGGGAGAGCCCCTGGTCGGAGTGGGTGGTATCGGGGCGGACGTTTCGCAGATGAAACGTCAACACGTATCGGGTCGCTCTGTGGCCGAGTCTTTCAAAAGGAAAGGTACTGTCTATAGTTCTGGTTCTCCTGCCCTTTCCCCCTTGGCCACTCCCTGGGAGGAGGGACAGGCCCGCCGGCTTGGGGCGAAGTACTTCCCCCGCTATTTGGTCTGTTCTCGAACCGATGGGGGGACGTTTGCCACCTCCAAGCCCATGTTCTTTGTTCAGCACATTGAGGACATCTTCGGGGAAATCGAGGCTCTCAGTAAGATGAGTTCGGGGTCCGTTCTTATAAAGACCACCTCCGCCACACAGTCGGCGGCACTCCAGGCGTGCGACCGCCTAGGGGACATCCCATTGTCCATTGTCCCGCATCTGGCACTAAATAGGACACAGGGGGTTATTTTTCATTGGGACCTCCTGCTGCAATCTGATGAGGAGCTCAGGGCCAACCTGGAGCACCGAGGCGTGCATTTCGTCCGGCGAGTCCAGCGCGGCCCCAAAGACCGTCGCATCGACACCGGGGCCTTTATCCTCACCTTCGAGGGGGACATTCTCCCGGAGAAGGTAAAGGTGATGTGCTACCGGTGCGACGTGCGACCTTACGTCCCGCCTCCTATGCGCTGTTTTCGGTGTTTGCACTTTGGCCACATGTCGTCACAGTGTGAGGCTGAGCCCCTTTGTGGCGACTGTGGACATCCTCTTCGTGAGGAACATACATGCACCCCACCACCTCAGTGCGTTAATTGTCCTGGCATCCACTCGCCTAGATCCTCAGACTGCCCCGCATATCAGAAGGAGAAGAAGATACAAGAACTCAAAACTTTGGATCGTCTCTCTTATTCTGAGGCCAGGAAGAAGTATGACCGCCTCCATCCCGTGCCGTTGACCACTTCGTTTGCCTCAGTTGTGTCCACTCCTTCCGCGGTATCCTCACCCCTATCCTGTCCCCCCTCCACCTCCTCCCCCCATCCGGGGTCTCTGCCTCTGCCTCCGCCTCCCAAATCCCTCCCTTCCAAATCCTCCTCCCCCGTGGCCCCCGCGCCCTCTGCCCCAGGGGCCACCCCCCCCCTCCGCCGCCGCCTGAGAAGCGATCCTCTTCTCAGGCGTCCATCGGGGAAATGTTCCGGACCCCAGCTTCCGAGGACCGGCATTCCAAAACAGACCCCGCGCGTGAGGACCTTCTTCGGGTCCAGCCCACCATCCCTGTGCCTCCTCGGACTTCCAAGAAGGCCTCCAAGAAGTCTCTATCCCCCTCTCCACCTCGGCGTGTTTCGTCTGACGCTCCATCCGTGAGTCGCTGCTCCCGGCCGTCCTCAGTTTCGCCGGGACGCTCTGCTGCCAGGCACTCAGCTGGTCTCTCGTCGGCAAATGATGCTGCCCCTCCTACACCACCAGGGACAGCGGCCGCAGCTGGCGACGACTCGATGGAACACGATCCGCCTCCCGCCAGTTGTAGCGTTGTTCCCTCGAAACCTGGCCCTCCGCAGCCATCGAGGTGACCAGCTCTTCCCCCGTCTCATTCCCCCTCTTTTTTGACTAGCAATGGCCTTGTTACATTGGAACATACGAGGTATTCAATCTAATCGAGAGGAATTACAACTGCTCCTCCGCCTGCACTGTCGGCTCGTCCTTGGTCTCCAGGAAACCAAGTTGCGCCCGACTGACCGTATTGCCTTTACCCACTATACCTCGGAGCGGTATGACCTCACCCCTGTGGACGGTGTCCCAGCTCATGGTGGGGTCATGTTGCTCGTTCGGGACGATGTCTATTACCATCCCATCCCATTCACCACCCCACTCCAAGCAATAGCTGTCCGTATTACTCTTTCTGCTTTTACTTTTTCAGTTTGTACCATCTACACTCCATCGTCATCCGCTATTAGTCGAGCTGACATGATGCACCTGATTGTTCAGCTTCCCCCGCCGTTTTTATTGTTTGGCGACTTCAATGCCCATCATCCCCTTTGGGGCTCTCCTGCATCCTGTCAAAGAGGCTCACTCTTGGTGGATGTCTTCAACCATCTCAATCTTGTCTGCCTCAATACTGGCGCCCCAACTTTCCTCTCGGACTCTACTCTGTCGGGCATTAAGGCCCACTCCTCGGTACCTGGCCTGACCGTAGGTAATGAGGTCCTCGTTGATCCTGTGGCTGTCTCCAACGCCTTCGGCCGGTTTTTCGCGGAGGTTTCAAGCTCCGCCCATTACCACCCTGCCTTCCTTCCCAGGAAAGAGGCAGAAGAGGCTCGGCGACCTTCCTTCCACTTGCTGAATCTGGAAACTTATAATGCCCCCTTTACTATGCGGGAACTCGAACGTGCGCTTGCACTGTCCCGGTCCTCTGCTCCGGGGCCAGATGCCATTCACGTTCAGATGCTGGCACACCTTTCTCCGGCGGGCAAAAGCTTCCATCTTCGTACCTACAATCGCGTCTGGACCGAAGGTCAGGTCCCCATGCATTGGCGTGACGCCATCGTTGTTCCTATACCCGTACCCGGGAAGGATAGACACCTTCCTTCTAGTTACCGCCCCATTTCTCTTACAAGCTGTGTCTGTAAGGTGATGGAGCGCATGGTTCATGCTCAGTTAGTTTGGATTCTCGAATCTCGACGGCTACTTACCAATGTTCAATGCGGCTTTCGTTGCCGCCGCTCTGCTGTTGACCACCTTGTGACCTTGTCGACATTCATCATGAACAACTTTTTGCGAAGGCGCCAAACGGTAGCCGTGTTCTTCGATTTGGAGAAGGCTTATGATACTTGTTGGAGAGGAGGTATCCTCCGCACTATGCACAGGTGGGGCCTACGCAGTTGCCTGCCCCTTTTTATTGATTCCTGTTTAACGGATCGAAAGTTTAGGGTACGTGTGGGTTCCGTATTGTCCGACGTCTTCCTCCAGGAGAAAGGAGTGCCTCAGGGCTCCGTCTTGAACGTAGCCCTTTTTGCCATCGCGATCAATCCAATTATGGATTGCATTCCACCTAATGTCTCCGGCTCTGTCTTTGTCGATGACTTCGCGATCTACTGCAGTGCCCAGAGAACATGCCTCCTGGAGCGCTGCCTTCAGCGTTGTCTAGACAGCCTATACTCATGGAGCGTGGCAAATGGCTTCCGGTTCTCTGAAGAGAAGACGGTTTGTATCAACTTTTGGCGATATAAAGCGTTCCTTCCGCTGTCCTTACATCTCGGTCCCGTTGTTCTCCCATTCGTGGAAACAACTAAGTTTCTAGGGCTCACGTTGGACAGGAAACTGTGTTGGTCTCCGCACGTCTCTTATTTGGCGGCCCGTTGTACACGTTCCCTTAATGTCCTCGAGTTCTTAGTGGTTCATCTTGGGGAGCGGATCGCACTGTCCTGCTTCGCTTGTATCGGTCCATAGTGCGATCGACCCCCCTGCGGGTCCGGGGTAAGAATAGGCCCGAGGTATTCCTGCCTGTCGTAAGAGGCGACTAAAAGGAGTCCCTCCCCCTCACGGGGGTAGTTAGCGCCTGCGTCCGGAGACGGACGGTTCCACGACCTCTATTTGCGGTCATTTTGCTTTTTCACTTCTCGTTTCTTCCTTCCTTTGGTTGGTTCCTTTCTTTGCTCTTCTCCACCTCACTGTCTTCCTTACTCTTTCTCCTGCCTAATCTCCTTGCCTTCTCCTTGCCTTCTCCTTGCCTTCTCCTTGCCTTCTCCTTGCCTTCTCCTTGCCTTCTCCTTGCCTTCTCCTTGCCTTCTCCTTGCCTTCTCCTTGCCTTCTCCTTGCCTTCTCCTTGCCTTCTCTGGTCTCCGCCTCGGCATTTGAGACACTGTCCTCTCTCTCTCTCTCTCTCTCTCTCTCTCTCTCTCTCTCTCTCTCTCTCTCTCTCTCTCCCCCCCTCCCTCTCCCTCTCTCTCTCCTTTTTCCTCTTCTTCCTTCCTCCCTGTGCGCGCCTGAAGGCCGACCCACGCGTTCGCACGCGTAGCCGGTGACGGGGTAACGCGTAATTCCCCGCCCTGGGTAGACATGTAAGGCACGCGCGTACCCCCTGGTACAGGCCAGGCCCGGGGAGGGGTGATTGCCTGAGCTGATACCTTCTGACCATGCCGATTGGTCCCTCCGTCTGTTTCTCGGGAGGTGTGACCTGAGGTGTAAACATTCACCTAAGGCGGGAGTGCCCTCTGAGAGGGTCCCCACAAGGAAGGAGCGCGCCATCGGAGACGCTGGCAATCATGGGGGATTCCTCCGCAATGGATTTCAATCCATCTCTCTCGACTTCTGCCCAAAAACGGAAACGTGACCAGCTACCAGTGACATAAGTACTACCGCCTGCCCCACAGTTCCTCGTCGTTTCTCGATCTGAGGACGGAAAGGATTTTTCCTCTGTCAACCCTTTCGTTATCCAGAAGGGCGTCGATGCCATAGCCGGATCTGTCAAATCTTGTACCAGGTTGCGTAACGGTACCTTATTACTCGAAACTGAGAGCGCCTTTCAGGCACAAAAACTGCTTCGGGCCACACTCCTGTACACATTCCCTGTCCGGGTGGAGGCTCACCGAACTTTGAACTCGTCTCGTGGTGTGGTCTATACTAGATCCCTCGACGGCTTGACTGACGAGGAGATTCAATCTTTCCTCGCTGAGCAGGGCGTGGCGGCTGTCCACAGGGTCATGAAAAAGGTCAACAATGACCTTGTACCGACCCGGACACTTTTCTTGACCTTCGATAGTGTTCAGCTGCCATCGCGCATCAAAGCGGGCTACGAGGTTACTTATGTTCGCCCCTATGTCCCGACACCTACGCGCTGCTACCAGTGTCAGCGTTTCAATCACACTCGCCAGTCTTGTTCCAATGCGGCTAAATGTGTAACTTGTGGCAGGGATGCCCATGAGGGTGACTGTCCACCTCCGTCTCCTCGTTGTGTGAACTGTCAGGGTGACCATGCCGCATCCTCCCGCGACTGTCCTGTCTATAAGGAAGAACGCTGTATCCAAGAAATTCGGGTCAAAGAGAAAGTGTCCACCTCGGCTGCTCGCAAGCTATTGGCTAGTAGGAAGCCCACGCTGCTCCCAGTGGGGAAATACAGTACTGTCCTCGCCTCTCCTCGGACTACCAGGGAGGTGGCAACCCAGACCTGCGATCTGACCTTCAGCACCACGGTCGTCCGTTCGGCCAGTGCTAAGATCGCGCGGTCGACGTCTCCTCTTCCTCCCATCACCCCACAGACACCAGCCCCTTCATCAGCTTCTGCTAAGACGAAGACCCAGAAGTCAGATGCACGGGCCTTCAAGAAGGAACTGTCCCGTGCAGACTTCCTACGTACCTCAACCTCCCAGCCATCGACCAGTACTTCCACCAAACGACCTTCCAAGAAGGCAAATAGGAAGCACAGTTCTCCTTCTCCGCCACGGCGCATTTCTTCTCCTGCGCCACCCAGCGGTTGCCGCCCCAGGCCGTCATCCGTTTCGCCTGGCCGCACCGCTGGTAGCCAAACATCTGGCCGTTCACCGGCGGAGGAAGCTCCCCCTCCCGGCCATCTTCCCAAGATGGCCGATGAACCTATAGACCCAACGGACGCTGACTGTCCGTCTACTGATAGCAGCGGCAGTGCTCGCTCGAAGCCAGGCCCTCAGCGGCCTTCGAGGTGACCCCTTCTTTCATCTTCCCTTTTTTCTTACGATGGCACTTATTCACTGGAATATTCGCAGCATTCGCTCCAACCGAGAGGACTTGAAGCTGCTGCTCTGCTTGCACCGTCCGCTCGTCGTAGCCCTCCAGGAAACGAAGCTACGCCCATGCGATCAAATTGCCTTGGCACACTACACCTCTGTGCGTTTTGACCTACCCCCTGTGGTAGGTATCCCAGCTTATGGAGGGGTTATGTTGCTGGTCCGGGATGATATTTACTACGATCCCATCACGTTGCACACCGGCCTGCAGGCAGTTGCCATCCGCATTACTCTCCCCACTTTTACATTTGCCATTTGTACCGTTTACACTCCATCGTCGTCTGCGGTTACCAGGGCAGACATGATGCAACTTATTGCTCAGCTACCTGCACCGTTTTTGTTAACTGGAGACTTCAATGCCCACCATCCCCTTTGGGGCTCTCCAGCATCCTGCCCGAGGGGCTCCCTGTTAGCAGACCTTTTCAACCAGCTCAATCTTGTCTGCCTCAATACTGGCGCCCCTACTTTTCTTTCGGACACATCTCACACCTATTCCCATTTAGACCTCTCTATATGTACTCCCCAACTTGCACGCCGGTTCGAGTGGTATGCACTTTCTGATACATATTCGAGCGACCACTTCCCGTGTGTTATCCATCTCCTGCAGCATACCCCCTCTCCGTGCTCATCTAGTTGGAACATCTCCAAAGCAGACTGGGGGCTCTTCTCTTCCAGGGCGACCTTTCAGGATCAAACATTCCCAAGCTGCGATAGTCAGGTCGCACACCTCACGGAAGTCATTCTCACTGCTGCTGAATATTCCATCCCTCACCCTACTTCTTCTCCACGTCGCGTACCGGTCCCCTCGTGGACCGCAGCATGTAGAGACGCTTTACGTGCTCGTCGACGTGCTTTACGCACCTTTAAACGCCACCGTACAGTGGCGAATTGTATCAGTTATAAACGATTACGTGCACAGTGTCGTCGTATTATTAAAGAAAGCAAGAAAGCCAGCTGGGCTGCTTTCACAAGCACCTTCAACAGTTTTACTCCTTCTTCTGTTGTCTGGGGTAGCCTGCGCCGGCTATCTGGCACTAAGGTCCACTCACCAGTTTCTGGCTTGACGGTCGCGAATGACGTCCTTGTGTGCCCCTGAGGCTGTCTCCAATGCCTTCGGCCGCTTTTTCGCAGAGGTTTCGAGCTCCGCTCATTACCACCCTGCCTTCCTCCCCCGCAAACAGGCAGAGGAGGCTAGGCCACCTAACTTCCGCTCCTCGAATCGTGAAAGTTATAATGCCCCATTCACCATGCGGGAACTCGAAAACGCACTTGGCCGATCACGGTCCTCCGCTCCAGGGCCTGATTCTATTCATATTCAGATGCTGAAGTACCTTTCTCCTGCGGGTAAAGGTTTTCTTCTTCGTACTTACAATCGCCTCTGGATTGAGGGACATGTTCCCGCATGCTGGCGCGAGTCTATTGTTGTCCCGATTCCTAAGCCGGGGAAGGACAAGCACTTGCCTTCCAGTTATCGACCCATCTCGCTTACCAGCTGTGTCTCTGAAGTGATGGAGCGAATGGTTAACTCTTGATTGGTATGGCTGCTCGAGTCTCGACGCCTCCTTACCAATGTACAATGTGGATTTCGTAGGCGCCGGTCTGCTGTTGACCATCTGGTTACCTTGTCGACCTTCATTATGAATAACTTCTTGCGGAAGCGCCCGACCGCGGCTGTGTTCTTTGATTTGGAGAAGGCTTACGACACCTGTTGGAGGGCGGGCATTCTCCGCACCATGCATACATGGGGCCTTCGCGGTCGCCTCCCTCTTTTTATTCGTTCCTTTTTAATGGATCGACAGTTCAGGGTACGTGTGGGTTCTGTCCTGTCAGACACCTTTCGCCAGGAGAATGGGGTGCCACAGGGCTCAGTTTTGAGCGTCGCTCTCTTCGCCATAGCGATCAATCCAATAATGGATTGCCTCCCAGCAGATGTATCAGGCTCCCTTTTCGTGGACGATTTTACCATCTATTGCAGCGCGCGGCATACGTGTTTCCTGGAGCGCTGTCTTCAGCGTTCTCTTGACCGTCTTTACTCCTGGAGTGTCGCCAGTGGCTTCCGTTTTTCTGCCGAGAAGACGGTCTGTATTAACTTCTGGCGCTACAAAGAGTTTCTCCCACCGTCCTTACGACTCGGTCCCGTTGCTCTCCCATTCGTGGAGACAACAAAATTTTTAGGTCTTACATTTGACAGGAAACTTAGCTGGTCTCCACATGTGTCATATTTGGCTGCCCGTTGTACCCGTTCTCTCAATGTCCTCCGTGTTCTCAGTGGTATGTCGTGGGGAGAGGATCGAACCGTCCTACTTCGCCTATATCGGTCGATCGTCCGCTCCAAGCTGGATTATGGGAGCTTCGTATACTCCTCTGCACGGCCATCCATCTTACGCCGCCTCAACTCCATACAACATCGGGGTTTACGACTTGCGATCGGAGCGTTTTATACTAGTCCCGTCGAGAGTCTTCATGCTGACGCTGGTGAGTTGCCACTCACCTACCGGCGCGATATACTGCTTTGTCGGTATGCCTGTCGGCTACTGGCAATGCCCGACCACCCGTCTTATCGTTCCTTTTTTGATGACTCTCTCGACAGTCAATACGGGTTGTATGTCTCCTCCCTGCTACCCCCTGGAGTTCGCTTTCGTCGCCTCCTTCAACACCTTAATATTTCACTCCCTGCCACCTTTCGAGTGGGCGAGAGCCACACGCCACCTTGGCTCCAGGCTCAGGTTCGCGTCCACCTTGACCTCTGCTCGCTCCCGAAGGAGGTTACCCCCGGTTCAGTCTACCACTCCCGTTTTGTCGAACTTCATTCGAAGTTCATTAATATGACCTTCATTTATACAGATGGCTCTAAGACCAATGACGGGGTCGGGTGTTCTTTTATTGTTGGGGCACAAAGTTTCAAATACCGGCTCCATGGCCATTGTTCGGTCTTCACAGCTGAGCTCTTTGCCCTCTACCAGGCTGTCCTTTACATCTGCCGCCACCGACATTCTGCATATGTCATCTGCTCCGATTCCCTGAGCGCTATCCAGAGCCTCGGTGATCCGTACCCGGTTCACCCTTTCGTGCACCGGATCCAACGCTCTCTTCAGCAGCTGGTGGACGTCGGTTCTCCGGTTAGCTTTATGTGGGTTCCTGTCCATGTCGGTATCCCTGGGAACGAAGCTGCAGATGCCGCGGCCAAGGCTGCGGTCCTCCAGCCTCAGACAGCTTCTTGTTGTGTCCCTTCGTCAGATTGTAGCAGGGTAATTTGTCGGCGCATTGTATCGCTGTGGCATGCCGATTGGGCTGCACTTCCAGACAACAAGCTTCGGGCCTTGAAAGCTCTTCCCGTGGCTTGGACGTCCTCCTCACGCCCTTGTCGGCGGGAGGAGGTAGTTTTGGCCCAGTTGCGAATTGGCCACTGCCGGTTCAGCCATCGCCATCTGCTGACGGCTGCGCCGGCGCCGTTCTGCCCATGTGGGCAATTGCTGACGGTCCGCCACATTTTAACGTCGTGTCCGGATTTTAACACCCTGCGTCTCTATCTTGGCCTGCCATGTACTGTAGAAGCCATTTTAGCGGATGACCCACGAGCAGCTGCTCGCGTTCTTCATTTTATCAATTTGACAACCCTCTCAAAGGACATTTGATTATGCTGTTTTCCTTTTTAATCCTATGCCTGTCAGTATGTCTTTCATCGTGTTTTCCGTTTCGTTGCTGTTTTAAACTTGTGACTCGCGGTGCATTTCTACAGTAGTCTGGGCGCTAATGACCGTTGACGTTGTGCGCCCTAAAACCACAAAAAAAAAAAAGGTCCGATCGAAGATGAATTATGGGAGACTCGCCTGCTCGGCCATCCCTCTTACGCCGTCTCAACTCTCCATCCACCATCGGGGGTTACGTCTTGCGACCGGAGCCTTCGACACTAGTCCTGTCGAGAGTCTTTATGCTGAAGCTGCCGAATTACCATTGACCTACCGGCGCGACGTACTGCTGTGTCGGTATGCCTGCCGGGTGTTGTCTATGCCTGACCATCCCTCTTACCAGTCCTTCTTCGCCGATTCTCTCGACCGTCAGTACGGGTTGTATGTGTCTGCCCTGCTGCCCCCCGGAGTTCACTTCCGTCGCCTGCTTCGACAATTGGATTTTGCCCTCCCTACCACCTTCAGAGAGGGTGAGAGCCCGACACCATCTTGGCTCCAGGCTCCGGTTCATATTTATCTCGACCTCAGCTCACTCCCGAAGGAGGGTACTCACGGTTTGTCGAACTTCGTGCTCGACTTGCCGGTCACACCTTTATTTACACCGATGGCTCCAAAACTGTCGATGGTGTCGGCTGTGCCTTTGTCGTCGGGGCCGCCACCTTTAAATACTGGCTCCTCGACCAATGTTCCAGCTTTACGGCCGAGCTTTTTGCTCTCCATCAGGCCGTTCAGTATGCCCGCCGCCACCGCCATTCATCGTATGTACTCTGCTCTGATTCACTCAGTGCTCTTCAGAGCCTTGGAGCTCCCTATCCGGTCCATCCCTTGGTTCAACGGATCCAGCAGTCCCTCCATTCTTTCGCTGATAATGGTTCTCCTGTCAGCTTTCTGTGGGTTCCCGGACATGTAGGAGTGCCTGGGAATGAGGCTGCGGATGCTGCAGCCAAGGCTGCAGTCCTCCTGCCTCGGCCAGCCTCACATTATGTCCTGTCATCTGACGTTCGTGGGGATGTTTGTAAGAGGCTTGTGTCGTTGTGGTGGGATGCTTGGTCATCCCTCCAAGGAAACAAGCTCTGGGCAGTAAAACCGCTCCCAACTGCTTGGACAACCTCCTCCCGACCATCTTGGCGAGAGGAGGTCCTTCTGACCAGGTTGCGGATTGGGCATTGCCGGTTTAGCCACCGCTACCTGCTCTCCGATGACCCAGCCCCGCAGTGCTCTTGTGGTCAGGCATTAACAGTGCGCCATGTTTTATTGTCGTGTCCCCACTTTAGTCAATCTCGTGTTGTCCTGTCCCTGCCATCTACTTTACCGGATATTTTAGCTGATGACGCTCGAGCAGCTGCTCGTGTTCTGCGTTTTATAACTTTGACTGGCTTGTCCAAAGACATCTAACCTTTTTACTTATTTTATCTGCATCTTTGTCAGGTCTTTCTGGTGTTACCCCTCCCCTTGAGTTTTACTAGATTCCATGTGCTCTAACAACAGTGACTGGGCGCTAATGACCTCAGTAGTTGAGCGCCCTTAAACCCCACAAAAAAAAAAAAAAAAAAAAAAAAAAACTCTGCCACAGGTCGTGCATTAAGATGCAATTGCCATCCCCGAATTGCTCTTCAACAGTGGGAAGCAAGAAGGTGCTTAAAACATCAGTGTAGGCCTGTGCTGTGATGATGTCACACAAAACAACAACAGATGCGAGCCCCCTCCATGAAAGACACAACCACACCACACCATAACATGATCGCTTCAGAGTTTTACTGTTGGCACTACACTCGCTGGCAGATGACATTCACCGGGCATTTGCCATACCCACACCCTGCCATCAGATCGCCACATTGTGTACCATGATTTGTAACTCCACATAGCATTTTCTACTGTTCAATCATCCAATGTTTATGCTCCTTACACCAAGAGAGGTGTCGTTTGGCATTTACCGGCATGTGTGGCTTATGAGCAGCAGCTCGACTATGAAATCAAAGTTTCGTCACCTCCCGCCTAACTGTCATAGTACTTGCAGTGGATCATGATGCAGTTAAGAATTCCTGTGTGATGGTCTGGATAGATGTCTGCCTATTACACATTACGACCCTCTTCAACTGTCGACGGTCTCTGTCAGTCAACATACGAAGTCAACCTGTACACTTTTGTGCTGCACGAGTCCCTTCCCATTTCCACTTCACTGTCACAACAGAAACAGAGGACCTGGGGATGTTTGGAGTGTGGAAATCTAGCATACAGACATATGAATCAGGTGACACCCAATCACCTGACTATGTTTGATGTTGGTGAGTTCCGCAGAGTGCCCCATTCTGCTCTCTCAAGATGTCTAATGATTACTGAGGTCGCTGATATTGAGTACCTGGCAGTAGGTGGCAGCATAATGCACATAATATGAAAAATGTATGTTTTTGGGGGAGTCCGGATACTTTTGATCATATAGTGTAAACGTGAGCTCTTTAAAGTTAATTAATCTGCTCACATAATAGTACTTGAGAGAAGATGCTGGGGAGGTACAAACAACCTATAAACTGAAAAGAAAGCACTGCTTATGGGAGGGAGAGTTGTGTATTCCAGAAGAATGCTGTCCACTACATGTGGTTCTAGTGGCTAGCGTTGCTGCCTCTGAATCGCAGGGTCCCAGGTCTGATTCCTGACCGGGTTGGGGATTTTCCCTGCCCAGGGACTGGGTGTTTTTGTTGTCCTCATCATTCATGAAAGTGGCGAGATTGGACTGTGTAAAGTTTGGGAATTTATACAGGCTCTGACAGCTGCGAAGTTGAGCAGTCCACAAGCCAAACAACATCCCGGAAGAATGCTAAAGCTACCATACAGTATGACTAAGAATCAGTTTCCTCTCTAACATGCAGAACAGTGTGCAGAGATTAACACAGATTCTGTTCATATGCATCTGTCACATTAGTATTGTTAGTAAGTCCTTATTGTATTTCATGATGCAGTGTTACACACTTTGTGAAAACAAACATGACCCCCCCCCCCCCCCCTCCAGTGGGTCCGGGGGTTAGAGTAAGCCCGAGGTATCCCTACCTGTCGTAAGAGGCGACTAAAAGGAGTGTCTCACTTTTCGGCCCTATAACTTCAGGTCCTATTTTATGGTTTGACTTGCCACTTTCCAAATTCTACAGAAGTGCGGGCCATATGGGGAAAGGTTTGTGTCTTTCCGCTGTCCACCGAACCTTCGTAACCTCTTAGTTCATCCCTATGAAATCCCCAAACCACCTTCCCTACCCTCTGGCTCCTACCCTTGTAATAACTGCCCCTTGTGTAAAACCTGTCCCATGCACCCTCCCACCACCACCTACTCCAGTCCTGTAACCCGGAAGGTGTACACGATCAAAGGCAGAGCCATGTGTGAAAGCACCCACGTGATTTACCAACTGACGTGCCTACACTGTGAAGCTTTCTATGTGGGAATGACCAGCAACAAACTGTCCATTTGCATGAATGGACACAGGCAGACAGTGTTTGTTGGTAATGAGGATCACCCTGTGGCTAAACATGCCTTGGTGCACGGCCAGCACATCTTGGCACATTGTTACACCGTCCGCGTTATCTGGATACTTCCCACTAACACCAACCTGTCAGAACTCCGGAGATGGGAACTTGCCCTTCAGTATATCTTCTCTTCTCGTTATCCGCCAGGCCTCAATCTCCGCTAATTTCAATTTGCCGCCACTCATACCTCACCTGTCTTTCAACAACATCTTTGCCTCTGTACTTCCGCCTCGACTGACATCTCTGCCCAAACTCTTTGCCTTTACATATGTCTGCTTGTGTCTGTACATGTGTGTGTGTGTGTGTGTGTGTGTGTGTGTGTGTGTGTGTGTGTATACCTGTCCTTTTTTCTCCCTAAGGTAAGTCTTTCCGCTTCCGGGATTGGAATGACTCCTTACCCTTTCACTTAAAACCCACATCCTTTCGTCTTTCCCTCTCCTTCCCTCTTTCCTGACGAGGCAACAGCTTGTTGCGAAAGCTTGAATTTCGTGTGTATGTTTGTGTTTGTTTGTGTGTCTATCGACCTGCCAGCACTTTGCTTCGGTAAGTCACAACATCTGTGTTTCTAGATATATTAAAATATAACTATTTATATTACTTGAATGAATGTTAAATCTTGTTAGATAGAGAGAATATTTTATAATTGAGATAACTTCTATTGACAGTAAATAGTAACTTTTATAAAGTTAAGTTAGCAACATGAAATTTACCTTTTGTAGTTTCTATAGCGAAGTCCTGGAAGCAGTCATTCAGTGGTAAACATATCGTTTTTGGTTTTATGATGGCTAGCTTTTAAAGAGCAGGTTAAAACTTTGCAAAGAATTTTTTTTTTTTTTATTAGTGTCCAGAAGTGGGGTTAACTAATGATCCAGAGTATCTGAGACTCTGGAAATCTTACTACTAAATACCCCCCCCCCCCCCCCACAGCTTTTTTTTTACAATAATTGAGGTTATTATTTAGAAAAATTGTTTCATGGTAGACATCATCTGCAAAGAAAACACAGTGGAATTTGCCAACTGACGGCAAACATTAGTTATCGTTAATAAAGTTTAATATTTCCTGTTTAGGAATTAGAATGCTCATCAGCAGAGGAAATCACTGTGAGAAATAATAATATAGCAGTAATTGCGATGAATAATAAGTCGTAAAACATAAATAATAATTACAGTATTAAGAAATTGAGTTCACTAGAGCTAAAATGTCTGACAAAATAGAATCTGTTAGTTAGAGAGGCTAACAGAAAAGCGCTAGAACAATAGAAAGCGCAAAATCGGTCACGCATCGTAATTTATAGCAATAACAGAGATGTTATTGCTGTGCCGATCACAGTAAGCTTGACATTAACACTCAATCAGCATTACATGATCACTTTAGTTAACGCAAAATATATCTTTCCTTTGACATAAATAATTAATTATTTCTACTGAGTCATGGGAGGCGTTATTTCACAACCTGCAATTCAACTATTTGGTCGTGGACACTTTCCGAGGTATGTCATCTGCCGGTGTCTCCTGGAACGCATGCATCCTGTGCGTATGATCGTCTAATGCCGCTGCTACAACATTTCTCCCCCCCATGAACCATGGATCTTCCCGTTGGTGGGGAGGCTTGCGTGCCTCAGCGATACAGACGGCTGTACCGTAGGTGCAACCACAACGGAGGGGTATCTGTTGAGAGGCCAGACAAACATGTGGTTCCTGAAGAGGGCCAGCAGCCTTTTCAGTAGTTGCAGGGGCAACAGTCTGGATGATTGACTGATCTGGCCTTGTAGCATTAACCAAAACGGCCTTGCTGTGCTGGTACTGCGAACGGCTGAAAGCAAGGGGAAACTACAGCCGTATTTTTTCCCGAGGACATGCAGCTTTACTGCATGATTAAATGACGATGGCGCCCTCTTGGGCAAAATATTCCGGAGGTAAAATAGTCCCCCATTCGGATCTCCGGGTGGGGACTACTCAGGAGGACGTCGTTATCAGGAGAAATAAAACTGGCGCTCTACGGATCGGAGCGTGGAATGTCAGATCCCTTAATCGGGCAGGTAGGTTAGAAAATTTAAAAAGGGAAATGGATAGGTTAAAGTTAGATATAGTGGGAATTAGTGAAGTTCGGTGGCAGGAGGAACAAGACTTTTGGTCAGGTGATTACAGGGTTATAAATACAAAATCAAATAGGGGTAATGCAGGAGTAGGTTTAATAATGAATAAAAAAATAGGAGTCCGGGTTAGCTACTACAAACAGCATAGTGAACGCATTATTGTGGCCAAGATAGACACGAAGCCCACGCCCACTACAGTAGTACAAGTTTATATGCCAACTAGCTCTGCAGATGATGAAGAAATAGATGAAATGTATGACGAGATAAAAGAAATTATTCAGGTAATGAAGGGAGACGAAAATTTAATAGTCATGGGTGAGTGGAATTCGTCAGTAGGAAAAGGGAGAGAAGGAAACATAGTAGGTGAATATGGATTGGGGGGAAGAAATGAAAGAGGAAGCCGCCTTGTAGAATTTTGCACAGACCATAACTTAATCATAACTAACACTTGGTTCAAGAATCATAAAAGAAGGTTGTATACCTGGAAGAATCCTGGAGATACTGAAAGGTATGAGATAGATTATATAATGGTAAGACAGAGATTTAGGAACCAGGTTTTAAATTGTAAGACTTTTCCAGGGGCAGATGTGGATTCTGACCACAATCTATTGGTTATGAACTGCAGATTGAAACTGAAGAAACTGCAAAAAGGTGGGAATTTAAGGAGATGGGACCTGGATAAACTGAAAGTACCAGAGGTTGTAGGGAGTTTCAGGGAGAGCATAAGGGAACAATTGACAGGAATGGGGGAAAGAAATACAGTAGAAGAAGAATGGGTAGCTCTGAGGGATGAAGTAGTGAAGGCAGCAGAGGATCAAGTAGGTAAAAAGACGAGGGCTAATAGAAATCCTTGGGTAACAGAAGAAATATTGAATTTAATTGATAAAAGGGGAAAATATAAAAATGCAGTAAATGAAGCAGGCAAAAAGGAATACAAACGTCTCAAAAATGAGATCGACAGGAAGTGCAAAATGGCTAAGCAGGGATGGCTAGAGGACAAATGTAAGGGTGTAGAGGCTTGTCTCACTAGGGTTAAGATAGATACTGCCTACAGGAAAATTAGAGAGACCTTTGGAGAGAAGAGAACCACTTGTATGAATATCAAGAGCTCAGATGGCAACCCATTTCTAAGCAAAGAAGAGAAGGCAGAAAGGTGGAAGGAGTATATAGAGGGTTTATACAAGGGAAATGTATTTAAGGACAATATTATGGAAATGGAAGAGGATGTAGATGAAGACGAAATGGGAGATAAGATACTGCGTGAAGAGTTTGACAGAGCACTGAAAGACCTGAGTCGAAACAAGGCTCCGGGAGTAGACAACATTCCATTAGAACTACTGATGGCCTTGGGAGAGCCAGTCATGACAAAACTCTACCATCTGGTGAGCAAGATGTATGAGACAGGCGAAATACCCTCAGACTTCAAGAAGTATGTAGTAATTCCAATCCCAAAGAAAGCAGGTGTTGACAGATGTGAAAATTACCGAACTATCAGTTTAATAAGTCACAGCTGCAAAATACTAATGCGAATTCTTTACAGACGAATGGAAAAACTGGTAGAAGTGGACCTCGGGGAAGATCAGTTTGGATTCCGTAGAAATGTTGGAACACGTGAGGCAATACTGACCCTACGACTTATCTTAGAAGCTAGATAAAGGAAAGGCAAACCTACATTTCCAGCATTTGTAAACTTAGAGAAAGCTTTTGACAATGTTGACTGCAATACTCTTTCAAATTCTGAAGGTGGCAGGGGTAAAATACAGGGAGCGAAAGGCTATTTACAATTTGTACAGAAACCAGATGGCAGTTACAAGAGTCGAGGTGCACGAAAGGGAAGCAGTGGTTGGGAAGGGAGTGAGACAGGGTTGTAGCCTATCCCCGATGTTATTCAAAATGTATATTGAGCAAGCAGTGAAGGAAAAAAAAGAAAAATTCGGAGTAGGTATTAAAATCCATGGAGAAGAAATAAGAACTTTGAGGTTCGCCGATGACATTGTAATTCTGCCAGAGACAGCAAAGGACTTGGAAGAGCAGTTGAACGGAATGGACAGTGTCATGAAAGGAGGGTATAAGATGAACATCAACAAAAGCCAAACGAGGATAATGGAATGTAGTCGAATTAAGTCGGGTGATGCTGAGGGAATTAGATTAGGAAATGAGTAAGTAAAGGAGTTTTGCTATTTGGGGAGCAAAATAACTGATGATGGTCGAAGTAGAGAGGATATAAAATGTAGACTGGCAATGGCAAGGAAAGCGTTTCTGAAGAAGAGAAATTTGTTAACATCGAGTATACATTTAAGTGTCAGTAATTTGTTTCTGAAAGTATTTTTATGGAGCGTAGCCATGTATGAAAGTGAAACATGGACGATAACTAGTTTGGACAAAAAGAGAATAGAAGCTTTCAGAATGTGGTGCTACAGAGGAATGCTGAAGATTAGATGGGTAGATCACATAATTAATGAGGAGGTACTGAATAGGTTTGGGGAGAAGAGAAGTTTGTGGCACAACTTGACTAGAAGAAGCTTTACACCTCCTATCTGCATTGCCCTCCAGGAAACCTGGTTCCCAGCAATACGGACCCCTGCCCTCTGCGGCTGTAAGGCATATTACAGGAACCGTAGCGACTATAAATGAGTGTCAGGTGGAGTTTGTGTCTGTCCTAAACTCGGTCTATAGTGAACATGTGCCTCTTCAAACCCCTCTTGAAGCTGTGGCTCTCAGAATAAGGAAGACACAGGAAATAACTCTCTGGAATGTATATCTTCCTCCAGATGGTGCAGTACCTCTGAACGCATTGGCTGCACCGATTGATCAACTCCCTAAACCTTTCCTACTTCTGGGAGATTTTAATGCCCATAACCCCTTGTGGGGTGGTACCATGCCTACCGGCTGAGGCAGAGATGTCGAAACTTTACTGTCGCAAATCGACCCCTGCCTCTTAAATACTGGGGCTGCCACACATTTCAGTGTGGCTCATGGTAGTTACTCGGCCATTGGTTTATCAATCTGCAGCTTAGGACTTCTCCCACCTGCCACTGGAGAGCACATGACGACCTGTGTGGTAGTGACCGCTGCCCTATCTTCCTGTCACTGCCCCAGCGTCAGGCACACGGACGCCTGTCCAGATGGGCTTTGAACAAGGCAGAGTGGGGAACTTTCACCTCTGCTGTCACCGCTGAATCTCCCCCACACGGTAACATTGATGTGATGGTGGAGCAGGTGACTAGCACAATTGTTTCTGCGGAGAAAACGCGATCCCTCGCTCTTTAGGGTGCCTGAGGCATAAGGCAGTCCCTTGGTGGTCACCGGAAGTCGCTGAAGCAATTACGACGAGCTCTTCAGTGTGCTCCCTGCCGCCGTTGGATAAGCAGCTGCAGCAGCAAGTCATATACTCCTAGCTCACTCATTTGTTACATAGTTTAATTCTTAATTTCTTTGCATGTTTTAGGTACTTGCATTGTTTAATTCACAAATATCGGGCGTATTATAGTATTTGAGAGTTGTAGCATCGCGTTTTAGTACCTGAATAGTGTAAAATCGCGTAGTCTCCTTCCGCCGCCGAGCAGTGTGTCAGCAGTGCGCAAGTAGCAGCATTACTGCATTTACTAGGCAATCTTGTATTTTAATAACGGTTTAAATTTTGTCTATTTGTTTGTGCACTCTGTAGATTAGTTCAGACGTTCTTTGCACAACAGTTTTTAGCATGGATAGGGACTGCAACTGCTGTGTTCGGATGCAGGCTGAGTTTGCATCCCTTCGCTCCCAGCTTCAGGCAGTGTTGGCTTCGGTCACACAGCTTGAGGCTGTTGCCAATGGGCATCACTGTGGGGGTCCGGATGGGGGTTTGTCGGGGACGGCCAGCTCGTCCCACACATCCCCTGATCGGACTAAGACTGTGGTTGCCCGGGATACTGCCCGCATTGAGGCTGATCCCTCACCTGTGGTAGAGTGGGAGGTCGTCTCAAGGTGTGGCAGGGGGCGAAAGACATTCCGGAGGGCTGAACGGAAGGCCTCTCCAGTTTGTCTGACGAACCGGTTTCAGGCTCTGTCTCAGGCTGATACTGATCTTCGGCCTGACATGGCTGCTTGTCCTGTTCCAGAGGTTGCCCCTCAGTCTGCAAGATCCGGGCGGTCGCAGAGGGTGGGCTTACTGGTAGTTGGGAGCTCCAGGCGCGTAATGGGGCCCCTTAGGGATATGGCAGCAAGAGAGGGGAAGAAAACCAATGTGCTCTCCGTGTGCATACCGGGGGGGAGTCATTCCAGATGTGGAAAGGGTCCTTCCGAATGTCATGAAGGGTACAGGGTGCACCCATCTGCAGGTGGTCACTCATGTCGGCACCAATGATGTGTGTCGCTATGGATCGGAGGAAATCCTCTCTGGCTTCTGGCGGCTATCTGATTTGGTGAAGACTGCCAGTCTCGCTAGCGGGATGAAAGCAGAGCTCACCATCTGCAGCATCGTCGACAGGACTGACTGCGGACCTTTGGTACAGAGCCGAGTGGAGGGTCTGAATCAGAGGCTGAGACGGTTCGACGACCGTGTGGGCTGCAGATTCCTCGACTTGCGCCATAGGGTGATGGGGTTTCGGGTTCCGCTGGATAGGTCAGGAGTCCACTACACGCAACAAGCGGCTACACGGGTAGCAGGGGTTGTGTGGCGTGGGCTGGGCGGTTTTTTAGGTTAGATGGCCTTGGGCAAGTACAGAAAGGGCAACAGCCTCAATGGGTGCGGGGCAAAGTCAGGACATGCGGGGACCAAGCAGCAATCGGTATTGTAATTGTCAACTGTCGAAGCTGCGTTGGTAAAGTACCGGAACTTCAAGCGCTGATAGAAAGCACCAAAGCTGAAATCGTTATAGGTACAGAAAGCTGGCTGAAGCCAGAGATAAATTCTGCTGAAATTTTTACAAAGGTACAGACGGTGCTTGGAAAGGATAGATTGCATGCAACTGGTGGTGGAGTGTTCATCGCTGTTAGTAGTAGTTTATCCTGTAGTGAAGTAGAAGTGGATAGTTCCTGTGAATTATTATGGGTGGAGGCTACACTCAACAACCGAGCTAGGTTGATGATTGGCTCCTTTTACCGACCTCCCGACTCAGCAGCATTAGTGGCAGAACAACTGAGAGAAAATTTGGAATGCATTTCACATGAATTTTCTCAGCATGTTATAGTCTTAGGTGGAGATTTCAATTTACCAGATATAGACTGGGACACTCAGATGTTTAGGACGGGTGGTAGGGACAGAGCATCGAGTGACATTATACTGAGTGCACTATCCGAAAATTACCTCGAGCAATTAAACAGAGAACCGACTCGTGGAGACAACATCTTGGACCTACTGATAACAAACAGACCCGAACTTTTCGACTCTGTATGTGCAGAACAGGGAATCAGTGATCATAAGGCCGTTGCAGAATCCCTGAATATGGAAGTTAATAGGAATATAAAAAAAAGGGAGGAAGGTTTATCTGTTTAGCAAGAGTAATAGAAGGCAGATTTCAGACTACCTAACAGATCAAAACGAAAATTTCTGTTCCGACACTGACAATGTTGAGTGTTTATGGAAAAAGTTCAAGGCAATCGTAAAATGCGTTTTAGACAGGTACGTGCCGAGTAAAACTGTGAGGGTCGGGAAAAACCCACCGTGGTACAACAACAAAGTTAAGAAACTACTACGAAACCAAAGAGAACTTCACTCCAAGTTTAAACACAGCCAAAACCTCTCAGACAAACAGAAGCTAAACGATGTCAAAGTTAGCGTAAGGAGGGCTATGTGTGAAGCGTTCAGTGAATTATAAAGTAAAATTCTATGTACTGACTTGACAGAAAATCCTAGGAAGTTCTGGTCTTATGTTAAATCAGTAAGTGGCTCGAAACAGCATATCCAGACACTCCGGGATGATAATGGCATTGAAACAGAGGATGACACGTGTAAAGCTGAAATACTAAACACCTTTTTCCAAAGCTGTTTCACAGAGGAAGACCGCACTGCAGTTCCTTCTCTAAATCCTCGCACAAACGAAAAAATGGCTGACATCGAAATAAGTGTCCAAGGAATAGAAAAGTAACTGGAATCACTCAACAGAGGAAAGTCCACTGGACCTGACGGGATACCAATTCGATTCCACACAGAGTACGCAAAAGAACTTGCCCTCCTTCTAACAGCCGTGTACCGCAAGTCTCTAGAGGAACAGAGGGTTCCAAATGATTGGAAAAGAGCACAGGTAGTCTCAGTCTTCAAGAAGGGTCGTCGAGCAGATGCGCAAAACTATAGACCTATATCTCTGATGTCGATCTGTTGTAGAATTTTAGAACATGTTTTTTGCTCGAGTATCATGTCGTTTTTGGAAACCCAGAATCTACTATGTAGGAATCAACATGGATTCCGGAAACAGCGATCGTGTGAGACCCAACTCGCTTTATTTGTTCAGGAGACCCAGAAAATATTAGATACAGGCTCCCAGGTAGATGCCATTTTCCTTGACTTCCGGAAGGCGTTCGATACAGTTCCGCACTGTCGCATGATAAACAAAGTAAGAGCCTACGGAATATCAGACCAGCTGTGTGGCTGGATTGAAGAGTTTTTAGCAAACAGAACACAGCATGTTGTTATCAATGGAGAGACTTCTACAGACGTTAAAGTAACCTCTGGCGTGCCACAGGGGAGTGTTATGGGACCATTGCTTTTCACAATATATATAAATGACCTAGTAGATAGTGTCGGAAGTTCCATGCGGCTTTTCGCGGATGATGCCGTAGTATACAGAGAAGTTGCAGCATTAGAAAATTGTAGCGAAATGCAGGAAGATCTGCAGCGGATAGGCACTTGGTGCAGGGAGTGGCAACTGACCCTGAACATAGACATGTATTGCGAATACATAGAAAGAAGGATCCTTTATTGTATGATTATATGATAGCGGAACAAACACTGGTAGCAGTTACTTCTGTAAAATATCTGGGAGTGTGCATGCGGAACGATTTGAAGTGGAATGATCATATAAAATTAATTGTTGGTAAGGCGGGTACCAGATTGAGATTCATTGGGAGAGTGCTTAGAAAATGTAGTCCATCAACAAAGGAGGTGGCTTACAAAACACTCGTTCGACCTATACTTGAGTATTGCTCATCAGTGTGGGATCCGTACCAGATCGGGTTGACGGAGGAGATAGAGAAGATCCAAAGAACAGTGGCGCGTTTCGTCACAGGGTTATTTGGTAACCGTGATAGCGTTACGGAGATGTTTAATAAACTCAAGTGGCAGACTCTGCAAGAGAGGCGCTCTGCATCGCGGTGTAGCTTGCTGTCCAGGTTTCGAGAGGGTGCGTTTCTGGATGAGGTATCGAATATATTGCTTCCCCCTACTTATACCTCTCGAGGAGATCACGAATGTAAAATTAGAGAGATTAGAGCGCGCACCATACGCGACTGGAACAGGAAAGGGAGGTAATGACAGTGGCACGTAAAGTGCCCTCCGCCACACACTGTTGGGTGGCTTGCGGAGTATAAATGTAGATGTAGATGTAGATGTAAGCAGCACCATTCTCTGGAGCACCTCATAGCTTTTAAATGGCTCCGTGCCCGTGTTCATTACCTTATCAAACAACAGAAGGAGGAGTGTTGGGTGAGATACGTCTCCACCATTGGGTGCCACATGTCACCTGCCCAAGTCTGGGCATAGATCAAACGTCTTTTCGGGTACCAGGCCCCAACAACTTTCCCCGGTGTTACCATAAATGACTAGTTATGTACCGACACAAATGCGATTGCCGAGCACTTTGCTTGAGCCTCTGTGTCTGAGAATTACCCCCCAGCCTTTCACACACTCAAACGGCGCCTGAAAGGGAACGTCCTCTCATTCACTAAGCAGTGCAGTGAATCCTATAATGTCCCGTTTACAGAGTGGTAGCTCCTCAGTGCCCTTGCACATTGCTCGACACAGCTCCTGGGCCTGATTGCATCCACAGCCAGATGATTAAACATCTCTAATCTGAGTACAAGTGACATCTTTTCGTCATCTTCAACCGAACCTGGTGCAATGGTGTCTTTCCATAGCAGTGGTGGGAGGGCACCATCATTCCGGTGCTCAAACCCGGTAAAAACCCGCTTGATGTTGATAGCTATTGGCCCATCAGCCTCACCAACATTCTTTGCAAGTTGCTGGAACGTATTGTATGTCGGCGGTTGCGTTGGATCCTGGAGTCAATGTGGCTTGCTGGCTCCATGTTAGGGCGGCTTCCGCCAGGGTCACTCTACCACTGATGCTCTTGTGCCTGTCGAGTCTGCTATCCGAGCAGCCTTTTCCAGACAGCAACACCTGATTGCCATCTTTTTTGCCTTACTTAAAGCTTACAACACGACGTGGCGACATCATATCCTTGCCACATTGTATGATGTGGTCTCCGGGAGCCACTTCAGATTTTTATTCAGAACTTCCTGTTGCTCCGTACTTTCTGTGTCCAAGTAGGTGACTCTCATAGTTCCATCCATATCCAGGAGAATGGAGACCCGCAGGGCTCTGTATTGAGTGCCTCTCTATTTTTAGTGGCCATTAACAGTCTTGCAGCAGCTGTCGGGCCCTCCGTCTCGCCTTCTATGTATGCAGACGACTTCTGCATTTCACACTGCTGCTCCAGTACTGTTGTTGCAGAGCGACACCCCCAGGGAGCCATCCACAAGGTGCAGTCATGGGCTCTAGCCCACGGCTTCTAGTTTTCAGCCTCAAATCCGTGTGTCATGCACTTGTCGGCATCGTACCGTTCATCCAGGACCTGCACTTAACCTTGGAATGATGATCCATTCACTGTAGTGGAGACATATCAATTCCTAGGACTGGTTTTCGACGCTTGGTTGACTTTGACTCCCTCATCTTCGTCAGCTTAAGCAGAAGTGCTGGCACCACCTCAGTACCCTCTGTTGCCTGAGCAACACCAATTGGGGTGCAGATCTCTGTACGCTGATGCAGCTCTACAGAGCTTTTGTCCAATCCCGAATTGACTATGGGAGTGTGGTTTATGGCTCGGCAGTGCCTTCAGCATTGTATTTACTCGACCCTGTGCACCACTGTGGGGTTTGATTAGCAACAGGAGCTTTTAGGACGAGTCTGGTGACCAGCGTCCTGGTGGAGGCTGCTGTCCCTCCACTGCAGATCAGACATGCGCAACTGCTTGCCAGTTACGAAGCACAGATTCATAGTGAACATCCGAATTACTGTCTCCTTTTCCTGTCCGCGGCAGTCCATCTCCCGCATCGGCGGCCCAGATCGGGGCTAATGATTGCGGTTCACATGCGGTCCCCTCTTTCTGAACTGGAGTCCTTCCCTAAAGGGAAGGTTCATGTACTCCTCCATGGTGTATGCCTCGGCCGCAGCTTCGTCTGGACCTTTTGCATGGCCCTAAGGACTCCGTTAACCCTGTGGCTCTACACTGTCACTTTCTTTCGATTCTTGACTTGTTCCGGGGCTCTGAAGTGGTTTACACTGATGATTCATTGGCTGATGGTTACATAGGCTTCGCATATGTTCATGGAGGACATATTCAGCAGCACTCCTTGCCAGCTGGCTGCAGTGTTTTCACTGCAGAGCTGGCGGCCATATCTCGTGCTGTTTAGCACATCCACTCATGCCCTGGCGAGCCATTTCTCCTGTGTACTGACTAATTGAGCAGCCTACAAGCTATTGACCAGTGCTACACTTGCCACGCTCTGGTAGCATCCGTTCAGGAGTCCATCTATGCCTTGGAACAGTCCCGCCATTCCATGGTGTTTGTGTAAGACCCCAGGTCATGTTGGAATCCCTGTCAAGGAACTTGCCGACAGGCTGGCCAAACAGGCGACGCAAAAATGCTTCTGGAGATAGGCACCTCCGAAGCTGACCTGCGCTCTGTCTTACACTGCAGGGTTTTCCGGCTTTGGGAGACGGAATGGCATAACAGCACGCACAACAAACTGCGTGTCATTAAGGAGACTGTGAATGTGTGGAAGTTTTCCATGCAAGCCTCTTCCAGGGAATCAGTTGTCCTCTGTCGTCTCCACTTTGGCCATAGGTGGCTAATGCATGGTTGAATGGTTACCTACTCTGTTGCGAGGACCCACCTCAGTGTCGCAGTGGCTCCCAAATGAGTCGTCCACCTCCTGCTGGACTGCCCACTTTTAGGCGCTCTGCAGCAGGCTTTTAACTTTCCCAGCACCCTGCCTTGGGTGTTGAGTGACAATTCCTCCACAGCAGCTTTAGTTTTACGTTTTATCCATGAGAGTGGGTTTTATACTTCTATGTAGGTTTTAGCGCATGTCCTTTTGTCACTGCATGTCCTCCACTGTAGTGCTTTTAGGGTGGTGGTTTTAATGTATTGCAGAGTGGCTGGCTTTCCCTTTTTATTCTCGTGGTTGGCCAGTCACTGTAATCTGCTTTCATGTTTTACTCTCTTCTGTTCCTAGCAGCTCTCTGTTGTTTTCTTGTTCTCTTTTATTCCTTATAGTGTTCATTGCCTTTCTTCGCTCTTGTGGCTTTTTCTTTCTTTCCGTTTTGTGTTATATGTTTTGTCCATTTTATTCTCACACTTGGCATTGTTTTATTAGGAACAAGGGACTGATGACCTCTTAGAGTGGCCGCTTCTCCCGCCTTTAAACAAACCAACCAGCCAACTGTCTCCTGTCCTCTTTCGCCCCCATGTCTATTGAATTTCTGTGCGCCGAATATCCATCACGGTAGCCAGTCTGTTTTGGTGGGGAAGCCATGTACCCATTTGGTGATAGTCCCCTGACAACACAGGGACCACACTGCTGATGCCTGAGCTGTAAACTCCCCATGTATGCCAAGGAGTAGATTGCCTGCCTTCCTGGGGCATCAGGATTCCCAGCAACAGCCATCATGCCAGGTGGCATTTGCTGTGGCTGGGTGGCACCCGTGAGGAGAGCCCCTGATCAAAGTGGGTGGCATCGGGGTGGATGACCCACAATGAAGCGGACTAAGTCATCTCTTGCTGATGACCATACGCACCAGCAGAGTCTAAGAAGGGCAAGATTGAGTACAATGCTGACAGATATGATCCTAAATCGTTTCTTTCCATCACTACACTATGGGAGGAACATAGGGCTACAGAAAGAAGAGAGCCATATTCGCCTCAGAATTTAGTCTGTAGCAGAATGGACGGGGACTCCTTTGTACCTATGAAGCCTCGGTTTTTTGTTGAACATCTTGAGGATAAGTTTGGGGAAGTGCTAGTGATGTCCAAGATGAGAAGTGGTGCAGTCCTGATTCAGACAGCATCCCCAGCCCAATCGCTGGCATTACTTGTTTGTGATAAGCTGGGTGATATTCCTGTTTCCATCACACCCCATAAAAGCCTCAACATGGTCCAGAGAATTATTTTCCATCGTGACTTCCTCTTACAGTCTTACGACGATCTCTGCGCCAATTTAGAATGGTGGGGTATTCATTTCATCCGTCGCGTTTACAGGGGACCCAAAGACAGCAGGGTTGCTACCTTTGCCTTCATCTTGGACTTTGAGGATGATTCATTGCCTGAAAAGGTCAAGATGATGGTTTACGGCTGTGTCGTCAAACCATATGTCCCTCCCCCTATGCGTTACTTTAAGTGATGGAAATTCGGGCTGCAATTCCAACGCCACCTGTTGAGACTGCAGATGTCCACTGAATCCAGATACTCCCTGTGCACCTCCTCCCACTTGCATCAACTGCGGAGAGCAGCACTTCCCCTGCTCGCCAGACTGCACAGTACTCCAAAAGGAGCAGAAGATCATGGAGTAAAAGACCCTGGACTGGTTGACTTACTATGAGGCTAAACGTAAATTTGAACGATCACACCCCATTTGGTTGACGTCCACATACGCTGCAGCTACATTACCATCGTCATCACAAGTACCAGTTGTACCACACTCTGTGTTACGAACATTGGGCCCTCTGGGCCTCCAGAATACATCTGTGCCCTTGGTGGTAGGGGGAAAATCTCCTTCCGTTGCTCCCAGAGTACCTACTTTGGGAGCAAGCCTCCCCCCCCAAATGCAAGGGACATCGGTCCCCTCCCCCCAGCCGGAGAAGCAACAGCTTTCTCTGGCTCCTCTTGTGCGGAAGGGGTCCTTTGGGACCCTCTCGTCTCCACTAATGCCACAGCAGACACTCGCCAGTGGCTAAAGGAGCCAAAAGCTGCTGGACAAAGAGCTTCATTGTCTTCCTCTGTGCATAAGCTACTTCAGAGAAGTCCTCCCAGCAAGCTCCTAAAGAGAAGCGAGAGGGCGAGCAAACAAAGAAGTCTGCTAAGAGAAAGGACCCTCCAGTGGCCCCAGCACCATTACTCCCTACCAATTCTGCACCATGGATGAGGTGGAGATCTCAGCATCCCCTGAGGATCTGAATCTCACTGATGCCTCATCCACAATAGGAATGGATACAAATACTCAATCGTTGGCAGAAGGTGACTCCGAGGCGTAACTTGCCTCCTTGCATGCTTCATGCCTTCCCAGCCTGATGATAACGGTCATCTTCCAGTGGAATTGCGGTGGTTTTTTCCACCACCTGGCTGAGCTAAGACAACTGTTAAGCTGTACACCTGCTTTCTGCATTGCCCTCCAAGAAACCTGGTTCTCGGTAATGTAGACCCCCGCCCTTCGCGGCTATAGGGGATATTTCAAGAACTATAATAGTGTCAGGTGGAATTTGTGTGTATGTCCTGAACTCGGTATGTAGTGGTTCTGTGCCCCTTCAAACCCCCCTTGAAGCTGTGGTTATCAGGATAAGGATGATGCAGGAAATAAATATGTGAAACATATATCTTCCTCCAGATGGTGCAGTGCCCCTGAACGCATTGCCTGCACTGATTCAACAACTCCATAAACCTTTCCTACTTTTAGGAGATTTTAACACCCGTAACCCCTTCTGCGGTGGCACTGTGCTTACTGCCCGAGGTAGAGATGTCGAAACTTTACTGGCTCAACTCAAACTATGCCTCTTAAATACTGGGGCCCCCACCCATTTCAGTGTGGCTCTGGCGCTTACTTGGCCATTGATTTATCCTTCTGCAGCCTAAGACTTCTTTCATCTGTCCACTGGAGAGCGCACGATGACTTGTGTGGTAGTGACCACATCCCCATCTTCCTGTCGCTCCTCCCAGCGCCATTCCCCCGGACTTCTATTAAGATGAGCTTTAAACAAGGCAGAATGGGACGCTTTCACCTCTGCTGTCACCGTTGGATCTTCCCCTTTGGTACCATCGATGTGGTAGTTGAGCAGGTCACTAGAACGATTGTTTCTGTGGCGGAAAACGCTATCCCTTGCTCTTTAAGGTGCCCTCAGCAAAAGTCAGTACCTTGGTGGTTGCCACAAATTGCTGAGGCCATTAAGGAGCTTCAGCAAGCTCTACAGTGACATACGTGACACCATTCCCTAGAGCACCTAATAGCTTGTAAATAGCACCGTGCCCGCGTTTGCCAGCTTATAAAAGACAGAAACAGGCTTGTTGGGAGAGCTACATCTTGACCATTGGTTGCCATACGTCAACTTCCCATATCTGGGTGAAGATCAGATGTGTTTGTGGGTACCAGACCCCGACAGCTGATACTCGCATTAACATCAATGGTGTGTTATCTACTGATGCAAATGCAATTGCCGAGCACTGTGCTTGAGCCTCCGTGTCAGAGAATTATCCCCCAGCATTTCGCACCCTCAAACGGCGGATGAAAAGGGAAGCCCTCTTGTTCACTGAACGTTGCAGTGATCCCTATAATGCTACATTTACTGAGTGGGAGCTCCTCAGTGTCCTTGCACGTTGCCTCGACACAGATCCTGGGCCAGATCAGATCCACAGTCAGAGATCAAACATCTCTCGTCTGACTATAAGCGACATCTCCTTGTCATCTTAAACGGATGTGGTGCGATAGTGTCTTTCCATCGCAGTGGCAGTAGAGCACCATAATTCTAGTGCTCAAACCCTGTAAAAACCTGCTTGATATGGGTCAGCCTCACCAATGTTCTTTGTAAGCTGTTAGAATGTATGGTAAGTCAGCAGTTGTGTTGGGTCCTGTAGTCAGGTGACCTACTGGCTCCATGCCAGGGCAGTTTCCTCCATGGTTGATAATCTAGTTTCCCTCGAGTCTGCCATCCGAACAGCCTTTTCCAGATGCCAACACCTGGTTGCTGCCTTTTTTTATTTACGAAAAGCGTATGACACGACCTGGCAACATCATATCCTTGCTACATTATATGAGTGGGTCTTGGGGACCCGCTCCCGATTTTTATCCAAAATTTCCTATCGCTATGTACTTTATGTGTCAAAGTTGGTGCCTCCCATAATTCCCCTAGAGCTGGCTGCCATTTCTTGTGCTCTTGAGTGCATCAGCTCATGCCTTGGCGAGTAGTTTCTTCTCTGTACAGACTCCTTGAGCAGCCTACAAGTTATCGACGCCAACCTTTGGTAGTGACCATCCAGGCGTCCGTCTATGCCCTGGAATGGTCCAGCTGTTCTGTGGTGTTTCTGTGGACCCCAGGTCACGTCAGAATCCGAGGAAATGAACTTGCCAACAGGCTGGCCAAACAGGCTACACAGAAACAACTTCTGGAGATCGGCATCCCTGTAACTGACCTTCGATCATTATTACGCATCAAGGTTTTTCAGCTTTGGGAGACGGAATGGCATAATCTCAGTATGCACAAGAAACTGCGTGCCCTTAAGGAGACTATGAATGTGTGGAAGACCCCCATGCAGGCCTCTCGCAGGGACTCAATCTGGTTCAACAAGCTGAAAGTGGAGTGCTCCAACAGCATGACGTTGAGCAGTTTTGTTCATGATTTTGGAGAGAAGTTCTTCTGCACTGGCGGGGAAATATTATTTTGTAAACAATATGAAATTAGTGCAGGAAAGTGCTTTAATGTGCTAAAACACTGTAATGTTGCCAAACAGCTCCACTACAGATGCAGAAATCAAAGGAACAAACACTTTCAATGCCAAGAATCAAGTGCTGTCAAAACTATGGAAGAGGTCTTCATAGGTACCTTACCTGGAAACTTTGAACATATCAGTGCTAGCTTTTTAGTGATATCAAAAGCTGTCATGTGACTAGAAGCTGCTTGTAACCAACTGTGCTGATCCCTGGATATTGTGCAACATGTGCAGATATGGGTTGAGCTCATGGTCATGTGGCTGTCAAAGTAAACAACAATTTGCAAAGTGAAACTTGCTGGCACCTTAAAACTGTGTGCCAGGTAGAGACTTGTTTCTCAGGGTCTTTGCTTTTTGTGGGCAAGTGTTCTACTAACTGAGCTACCCAAACACGACTCTCAAGCTGTCCTCACAGCTTTCCTTCTTCCGGTACTTCCTCTGTTATGTTCCAAACTTCACAGAAGTTCTGCAAAATTTGCAAGCCTGTTGGAGAGCAGATATTGCGGAGACATGACTTAGTCACAGCCTGTGGAGTGTTTACAGAATGAAATTTTCACGTTGCAGAGTGTATATGAAAAGTGTATGAAATTTTTGTATTTTTTGTTTACTCTATGGGTTCATGCTATGTGGGAACTATAACTTGGCATGCGGACTCCCTAGTTCTGATTTTAGTTCAGATTGGCAGCAGACAAGAGACTTCATGCCATAGTGAACTGCAGATGTTCATAGCCACCTGTGCAGCTTACCATTCACTGGTGTTGATTGTGTTGTCATCTGCTTTGTTGTTGATCTGTGCTTTGCTGTCACTGTCTGTGTTTTGTTGCATTATTTTCATCTACATCTATACTATGCAAACCACCATGAGGCACAAGGCATAGGGTACATGCCACTGTACAAGTTATTTGGGTTTCTTCCCATTTTGTTCACATGAGGAGCACGGGAAGAAGGATTGTTTGAATGCCTTTGTTCATGCAGTAATTATACTGATCCTATCTTCATCACCTCTATGTGAGCAATACATAAGGGGTTGTAGTATATCTCTAGAATCATCATTTAAAGCCGATTCTTGAAATTTTGTGAATAGACTTTCTCGGTATAGTTTACGTCTATCTTAAAGAGTCTTCAGTCTTTAAGTTCAGTTCCTTCACTACATCTGTGACACTGTGCCACAGATTAGAAGCATGTGACAATTCGTGCTGTCCTGTTGTGTACATTCAGTATCCCTTCTAGGTTCTATTTGGTATGGGTCCCACAAACTTTAGCAGTATTCCAGAACAGGTCGTGGGTATAATTTGTAAGCAGTCTCCTTCTTGTGCTTCTCCAGTATTCTACCAATGAACTGAAGTCTACCACCTACTTTACCTACAGCTGAGCCTCTGTGGTCATTCCTTTTTGTGTCCCTGCAAAGTGTTGCACCCAGGTATTTGTATTGAGCTGGCTGATTCCAAAATTGTCTCGTTGATATTATAGTCACAAGATACTACAATTTTTTCTCTTGTGAAGTTCAGAGTTTTACGTTTCTGGACATTTAAAGCAGCTTACCAATCTTTGTGCCATTTTGTAATCTTATCAAGATCTGACTGAATATTTATGCAGTTTCTTTCAGATAGTACTTCAGTATAGATAACTGCGTCATCTACAAAAAGTCTGAGGCTAATATGAATATTGTCTGTAAGGTCATTAATATACAACATGAACACTTAGTCTCAGCACCCATCCCTGTGGCACACCTGAAGTTAATTCTACGTCTGACATTGTTTCTTCATTTAACATATCATGCCACGCATCCCTACCAAAAGGCCTCAATCCAGTCACGTATTTTTTTTTTTTTTTTTTTTTTTTTTTTTTTAATATCCCATATGGTCATATTTCTGACAGTAAGTGTAGGTGTGGTACTGAGTCAAATGCTTTTCGTAAATCGAGCAATACTGCATCTATCTTGACTCCCTTGAACCAAAACTTTCAGTGTGTCATGTGAGAAAAGTGCGAGTTGAGTTTCACTAGATTGATGTTTTTGGAATCCGTGCTCATTGGCATCGAGGAGGTCATTCTGTTCAATGATACCTCATTATGTTTAAACTCGGAATATGTTCTAAAAGTCTTCAACAAATTGATTTCAAGGATATTGGATAGTAGTTCTGTGGATCACTCCCACTACCCTTCTTGTAGACAGGTGGGACCTGCGCTTTTTTCCAAGAACTGGGTACGTTTTTTTTGTTGAAGGGGCTAACTGCCGCAAATTCAATATAGATTCCGATAGCGATAGCGATTCCACTAGGCCCTGAAGCTTTGTGCAATTTTGATGACTTCATCTGGAACACCACTGACACTAATACTTATTTCATTCATATGGTACAAGGCTTAAATTGTGGTATTTCTCATGGGTTTTTCATTCTAAAAGAACATTTGAAAACAGAGTTACGTATTTCAGCTTTTATTTGCTGCCGTCAATTTCAGATTCCATCTCATTCGCTAAGGACTGGACAATCGCTTTGGTTCCACTAACAACCTATACTTACGACCAAAATTTATTTGGGTTTCATGAAAGATCATTTGACAATATTCTGCTACATTAATCGTTGAAAGCAGGTTGAAACCTGAAATTTATAGCAGTGAAATTTTTGGGGACAATTTGAGCATATGTTGAAAGGATAGGCAAATAGGTGTGTTTGTCGCAGTGGACAATAAATGCAAATCCGCTAAGATACAAATTGAGGCTGCATGTGAGATTGTTTGGACAAGACTCAGTGTGAGGGATGGTCATAAAATAATAGTCCTTCAGTCGCCCACCAGACTCATCTCCTGATGTAACCGGGAACTTACTATAATCTAGGGTGGAGACTTTAATCATCCAACAATTAATTAGAAAAATTAGTTTTGTTAGCAGTGGGCATGATAAAAGATCGTGTGAAACATTACTAAATGACTTCTCAGAAAACTATGTAGAACACATAGTTAGGAACTCCATTCGTGATGGATATGTATTGGATATAATGGCAACAAATAGGCCTGACCTGTTTGAGGATGTCCACATCAAAACTGGTATCAATGACCTTGACGCAGCTGTGGCAACAGTAAGTACAAAAATACAAAGGACAACTGAAACAAATAGAAAGGTAAATATGTACAGTAAACTAGATAAAAATTAGTAGTGTCATGTCTCAATGAGAAACTCGAAACTTTCAGCTCAGGGTGGGAGCCTGTAGAGGAACTATGGCAGAAGTTTAAAATAATAGTTGACCATACACTGGATAGACTCGTTTCCTGTAGAACATTTCTTAGTGAGAGGGAACCTCCATGGTATACATTAATCAGAACTGATAAATGAATCTCCACTGATGAGACATACACACCTTAACAAAAGTTTGGAATGTCATAGTGTTTACTACAATGACATTTTATAGTACACACGTTGAGGTTTGTGCAATACCTTATCCACAAAGCAAACAAATTCTTTCTGAAGACAAGAACAGTTCTGGTTAGTTACAAAAAATTATTACAAAACAAAATAGGCTCTCTCCTTGAAAATAAAAACAGTTAAAATCTTTATCTCACGATGGTGATGGTGGTGATTACGATTACAATGACTGATTATCAGTCTTTAGTAGTGCATATGATCTCCCCACACACAGAGGAGTTCTTCCACTCTGTGAGGTGTGCTCTGAGTGAGACTATAAAGTTTATGTTGGGTATGAGGTCCCACTCAGTGGTGGCATCAGTGAGGTCCAGAAGATTCGGACGCCTGCACGCTCAATTGCATTCATGTCTGGGGACTCTGTTGGCCAATGCATTTGATTGGTGCTGCATCTTTGAAGATAATGAGATACTGCTAGACTACAATGGGGTCTTGCATTGTCATTGACTAGGATGAAGTTGTCACAGACTTCACATGTGTAAGCTGTGGCCGAGCAGTTCTAGGCGCTTCAGTCTGGAACCGCACTGCTGCTATGATCGCAGGTTAGAATCCTGTTTCGGACATGGATGTGTGTGCTGTCCTTAGGTTAGTTAGGTTTAAGTAGTTCTAAGTCTGGGGACTGATAACTTCGCAGACGTTAAGTCCCCTAGTGCTCAGAGCCATTTTAATCATTTTTTCACGTCTGTAAGACCTTAACAATCATTTATGGGAGCTCTCAGAGGTATCAGGGATTAGTCAAATTGCTGTAGATGGGAATTAGGTGGTCCGCCATCCCATTATTATTGCCATCCAGAGCCTTACACTTCCACCTGTAAACAGATGGCCTTCTTGAACATTTCAGCATTCCTGGTGTTGTCTACTGCTTCTCCAAACCCTAACACATGTAATGTCCAGTCACAAACCAATCCTGTTCTCATCAGCAAACATGACATTAATCCAATCTGCAATGGTGCAGTTTTGCAAGAGATATGACTCCTTCTTACCTGGGAGAAGTCATTTCCAATATTTCTGACAGTTGATGTTACTCACCTGCAAGTAGACAGTTCGAGGAAACAATCCTGCATTGGTGTTGTCATACGAGGGCGATCACTGCAATATCTATCGTTCACATTTCCCATCTTTCTGTACTTTCTCCACACCTTAGATACACCACTTTGAGCCCCCCCTGCAGGTCCGGGGTAAGAACAGGCCCGAGGTATTCCTGCCTGTCGTAAGAGGCGACTAAAAGGAGTTTCAACCATTTCAGCCTTCAATGTGATGGTCCCCATTGGAATTTGACCTCCATTTTTCAAAATTCTACAGATGTACGAGCCTTTTGGGGAAGGACACTACGTGGTGTATCACCGGTCCTCAGTGCACTAAGACCTTCGCACTCATCGTAACGGCATCGTAACTGCACCCACTGTTGATCAGTTTGGGCCTAAACACCTGATGGGTTGCACAAGTTACGCCCATAGTGCATCCCCATCTGCACCTATGATCATGATGGACTTTCCATGGCACCCAAAATCCAGCACGGTAGCCAGCCCATTGTGGTGGGGTCATCATGTACCCTCTAGGTTGTAGCCCCTGAAAACGCAGGGATCGTACTGCCGATACCTGAGCTGCACCCTCCCCACATCAGCCGAGGATTAGATGCCTGTCTGCCTGGGGCATCAGGACTCCCGGCAACGGTCATCCTGCCAGGTGGCCCTTGCTGAGGCTGGGTGGCGCCCGTGGGGAGAGCCCCTGGTCAGAGTGGGTGGTATCGGGGCGGACGTTACGCAGATGAAACGTCAACAAGCATCAGGTCGCTCTGCGGCCGCGTATTATAAGAGGAAAGGTTCTGTCTGTGTCTCTGGTTCTGGTACTTCTGTCTTTTCCCCCTTGGCCACTTCCTGGGGTGAAATACTTCCCCCACTATTTAGTCTGTTCTCGGACCGATTGGGGGACATTCGCCACCTCCAAGCCCATGTTCTTTGTACAGCATATCGAGGATAACTTCGGAGAAATCGAGGCTCTTAGTAAAATGCGTTCGGGGTCCTTTCTCATAAAGACCACTTCCGCTACACAGTCGGCGGCGGCATGCGACCAACTAGGGGACATCCCAGTGTCCATTGTCCCACATCTGGCGCTCAGTAGGATGCAGGGGATTATTTTCGATCGGAACCTCCTGCTGCAATCTCCTGAGGAGCTCAGGGCCAACCTTGGAGTGCTGTGGCGTGCATTTCGTCCGGCGAGTCCAGCGCGGCCCCAAAGCCCGTCGCGTCCATACTGGGGCCTTTATCCTCGCCTTCAAGAGGGATGTTCTCCCGGAGAAAGTAAAGGTGATGTGCTACCGGTGTGACGTGCAACCTTACGTCCCGCCTCTTATGCGATGCTTTCGATGTTTGCGCTTCGGGCACGTCATCACGGTGTGAAGCTGAGCCCCTTTGTGGCGATTGTGGACGTCCTCTTCGTGAGGGACATACATGCACCCCATCACCTCGGTGCGTCAATTGTCGTGGCCTCCACTCACCTAGATCTTTCGACTGCCCCGCATATCAGAAGGCAAAGAAGATACAAGAATTGAAAACCTTGGACTGTCTGTCTTATTCTGTGGCCAGGAAGAAATATGACCGCCTCCATCCCGTGATGTTGACAACGTCGTTTGCTTCGGTCGTGTCCACTCCTTCCGTAGTATCCTCACCCCTATCCTGTCCCCCCTCCACCTCCTCACCCCATCCGGGGTCTATGCCTCCGCCTCCCAAATCCCTCCCTTCAAAATCCTCCTCCCTCGCAGCCCCTGCCCCCTCTGCCCCTGGGGCCACCCTTCTCCTCCTCCTCCTCCTCCTCCTTCTCCGCCGCCTGAGAAGCGATCCTCTTCTCAGGCATCCATCGGGGAAACGTTACGACCCCGGCTTCTGAAGTCCAGCATTCCAAAAAGGACCCCGAGCGTGAAGACTTTTTTCGGGTCCAGCCCCCACAGCCCACCATCGCTGTGACACATTTGTCTTTCAAGAAGGCCTCAAAGAAGAAGTCTTTATCCCCCTCTCCACCCTGGCGCGTTTAGTCTGATGCTCCATCCGACAGTCGCTGCTCCTGGCCATCCTCAGTTTTGCCGGGACGCTCTGCTGCCAGGCGCTCAGCTGGCCTGTCGTCGGTGGACGATGCTGCCCCTCCTGCACAACCCAGGAATGTGGCCGCAGCTGACAACGACTCGATGGAACAGGATCCGCTCCCTGACGGTTGTAGCGATGTTCCCTCGAAACCTGGCCCTCCGCGGCCGTCGAGGTGACCAGCTCTCCACCCGTTTCGGTCCCCCTTTCTCTGATTCGCGATGGCTCTGTTACATTGGAACATAACAGGTATTCGATCTAATCGGGAGAAATTACAACTGCTCCTCCGCCTGCACTGTCCGCTCGTCATTGGTCTCCAGGAAACGAAGTTACGCCCAACTGACCATAATGCTTTTACCCACTATACCTCTGCGCGATCTGACCTAGCCCCTGTGGATGGTATTCCAGCTCATGGTGGGATCATGTTGCTCGTTCGGGACGATGTCTATTACCATTCCATCCCATTGACCACTTCACTCCAAGCAATAGCTGTCCGTATTATTCTTTCTACCTTTACTTTTTCTGTTTGTACTGTCTACACTCCATCGTCATCCGCAGTTAGTCAGGCTGACATGATGCATCTGATTGCTCAGCTTCCTCCGCCGTTTTTATTGTTTGGCGACTTCAATGCCCATCATCCCCTTTGGGGTTCTCCTGCATCCTGTCAGATAGGCTCCCTCTTGGATGTTTTCAACCATCTCAATCTTGTCTGCATCAATACTGGCGCCCCGACTTTCCTCTCAGACTCTACTCTTACCTACTCCCACTTGGACCTCTCGATCTGTTCTACCACTCTTGCCCGTCGGTTCGAGTGGTATGTCCTTTCTGACACCTATTCGAGCGACCATTTCCCCTGTGTCGTTCGTCTCCTGCACCACACCCCATCACCACGTCCCTCGAGCAGGAACATACCGCAAGCTGACTGGGAACTTTACTCCTCCCTGGCGACCTTTCCGGACCAAGATTTTCTCAGCTGTGACAGTCAGGTCGAATACCTCACGGCTGTTATCATCAATGCTGCTGAACGTTCCATTCCTCGTAATACCTCTTCTTCACGTCGCGTTTCAGTCCCCTGGTGGAATGAGGCTTGCAGAGACGCTATCCGTGCTAGACTACATGCTTTACGCATCTTTCGCTGCCATCCTACGCTGGCGAATTGTATTGATTACAAATGACTCCGAGCGCAATGTCGTAGAGTCATCAAAGACAGCAAAAAAGCTTGTTGGGCCTCTTTCTCAAGCTCCTTTAACAGTTTTACTCCCTCTTCTGTCGCCTGGGGTGGCCTGTGCCGGTTGTCGGGCATTAAGGCCCACTCCTCGATACCTGGCTTGACTTCTGGTAATGAGGACCCTGTGGATGTCTCCAACGCCTTCGGCCGGTTTTTCGCGGAGGTTTCAAGCTCCGCCCATTATCACCCTCCCTTCCTTCCCAGAAAAGAGGCAGAAGAGGCTCGGCGACCTTCCTTCCACTCGCTGAATCTGGAAGATTATAATGCCCCCTTTACCATGCGGGAACTCGAACGTGCACTTGCACTGTCCCGGTCCTCTGCTCCGGGGCCAGATGCCATTCACGTTCAGATGCTGATACACCTTTCTCCGGCAGGCAAATGCTTTCTTCTTCGTACCTATAATCGCGTCTGGACTGAAGGTCAAGTCCCCATGCATTGGCGTGACGCCGTCGTTGTTCCTATACCCAAACCCGGGAAGGATAGACACCTTCCTTCTAGTTACCGCCCCATTTCTCTTACAAGCTGTGTCTGGAAGGTGATGGAGCGCATGGTAAAGCTCGGTTGGTTTGTATTCTTGAATCTCGACGGCTACTTACCAATGTTCAATGCGGCTCTCGTCGACGCCGCTCCGCTGTTGACCACCTTGTGATCTTGTCGATGTTCATCATGAACAACTTTTTGCGAAAGCGCCAAACGGTAGCTGTGTTCTTCGATTTGGAGAAGGCTGTTGGAGAGGAGTTATCCTCTGCACTATGCACAGGTGGGGCCTACGTGGTCGCCTGCCCCTTTTTATTGATTCATTTTTAACACATTAAATGTTTAGGGCACGTGTGGGTTCCGTATTGTCAAACGTCTTCCTCCAGGAGAACGGAGTGCCTCAGGGCTCCATTTTGAGCGTAGCCCTTTTTGCCATCGTGATCAATCCAATTATGGATTGCATTCCACTCAACGTCTCGGGCTCTCTTTTCGTCGATGACTTCGCGATCTACTGCAGTGCCCAGAGAACATGCTTCCTGGAGTGCTGCATTCAGTGTTGTCTTGACAGCCTATACTCATGGAGTGTGGCTAATGGCTTCCGGTTCTCTGAAGAGAAGACGGTTTGCATCAACTTTTGGCGATATAAAGCGTTCCTTCCACCATCCTTACATCTCGGTCCCGTTGTTCTTCCATTCGTGGAGACAACAAAGTTTTTAGGGCTTACTTTGGACAGGAAACTTTGTTGGTCTCCGCATGTCTCTTATTTGGCTGCCCGTTGTACACTTATGTAATATCCTCCGTGTTCTTAGTGGTTCATCTTGGGGAGCGGATTGCACTGTCCTGCTTCGCTTATATCGGTCCATAGCCCGATCAAAGCTGGATTATGGGAGCCTCATCTACTCGACTGCTCGGCCATCCCTCTTACGCCGTCTCAACTCCATCCATCATCGGGGGTTACGTCATCCCTCTTACGCCGTCTCAACTCTATCCATCATCGGGGGTTACGTCTTGTGACTGGAGCATTCTATACTAGTCCCGTCGAGAGTCTTTATGCTGAAGCTGCCGAATTACCTTTGACCTACCAGCGTGACGTACTGCTTTGTCGGTATGCCTCGCGGCTGTTGTCAATGCCCAACCCCCCCCCCTCCCCACTCTTATCAGTCCTTCTTCGCTGATTCTCTCGACCGTCAGTATGGGTTGTATGTGTCTGCCCTGCTGCCCCCTAGAGTCTGCTTTCGTCGCCTGCTCCGACAATTGGATTTTGCCCTGCCTACTACCTTCAGAGAGGGTGAGAGTCCAATACCACCTTGGCTCCAGGCACAGGTTCATATTCATCTTGACCTCAGCTCGCTCCCGATGGAGGGTACTCCGGATGCAGTGTATTGCTCACGGTTTGTCGAACTTCGTGCACGACTTGCCAGTAACACCTTTATTTACACTGATGGCTCCAAAACTGACGATGGTGTCGGCTGTGCCTTTGTCATCGGGGCCGTCACCTTTAAATACCGGCTCCTCGACCAGTGTTCCAGCTTTACGGCCGAGCTTTTTGCTCTCCATCAGGCCGTTCAGTATGCCCGCCGCCACCGCCATTCATCGTATGTACTCTGCTCTGATTCACTCAGTGCTCTTCAGAGCCTTGGAGCTCCATATCCGGTCCATCCCTTGGTGCAACGGATCCAGCAGTCCCTCCATTCTTTCATTGAGGGTGGCTCTCCTGTCAGCTTTCTGTGGGTTCCCGGCCATGTAGGAGTGCCTGGGAATGAGGCTGCTGATGCTGCGGCCAAGGCTGCAGTCCTCCTGCCTTGGCCAGCCTCCTTTTGTGTCCCATCGTCTGACATTAGTGGGGTTGTTTGTTAGAGGCTTGTCATTATGGTGGGATACTTGGTCGCCACTTCAAGAAAATAAGCTCCGGGCCATAAAACCGTTCCCAACAGCTTGGACAACCTCCTCCCGACCATCTCGGCGAGAGGAGGTCCTTTTGGCCAGGTTGCGGATTGGGCATTGCCGGTTTAGCCACAGCTACCTGCTATCCGGTGACCCTGCGCAGCAGTGCCCTTGTGGTCATGCATTGACAGTGCGCCATGTTTTATTGTCGTGTCCCCGTTTTAATCAATCTCGTGTTGTCCTGTCTCTGCAATCTACTTTACAGGAAATTTTAGCTGATGACGCTTGAACAGCTGCTCGTATTCTTCGTTTTATTACGTTGACAGACTTGTCCAAAGACATCTCTTTTAATTATTTTATCTGCGTCTTTGTAAGAACTTTCTGATGTGTCCCCCCCCCCCCCCCCCCCTTCCCCTTGTGTTTTACCAGATTATATGTGCACTTACATTTGTGACTGGGCGCTAATGGCCTCAGTAGTTGAGCGCCCTAAAATCCCACAAAAAACACTTTGAGCGACATGTAACCAATTTGCAACATCTTGCTGTGTATGACATGCTGAAACTTAAGGAATGCTATGTTAGAAATTGGAATATCCCTACCTTCAGTTTTCAACTTTCAGGAAAATATAGTTGCATGATTACGACATCATTCATCTGCAATCCTGTGTGTGTGTGTGTGTGTGTGTGTGTTCCTTTAAATATGGTGCTATGTAATCAGTCCAGTATACTTTTATCTGTCGTGTTGTTAAACTCTTTAAAATGTTGTAGGGTATTCTGCCTTTGCGCCTCACAATATCCCCCCCCAATGGGAACGTCTTGGACTTACCGGCTTTCGTGGAAATAATAAGAGACTAGTATGCTTTCTGTGGAAGAGCAATATTTTCAAATGGGTATTTCTTTGTATATGTATGGGTGTAGCAATAACAATTTCCATTGTGAAATATAGGTGGTGATAGAAAAGTATGTTTTTCTCAGTGGCGGCTGTTGTGTAAGAGCACATGAACACCCTAACTACTGACACCTTGCGTATTTATTCATTATTTTTCTTTGACTGCCGTTACACACCGTCACAACCCAGATGTGGTAATCTGAAATACATCGCACTAAATCTACTGCACAATGCTACGTTGCTGTTCTTCTAGATATCTGTGAAACTTGGCATCGGGATAGCAAGCACACCTTCAGTTGTGCAGGTTTTAAGGAGCTTTCGGCATGTGCAATTGGCGTGATGTGATTGCCCTATGGCGAAATACATAAGGTTTTGATAAACAATGTGCATGGTTGGCGGCTTGCACAGCTGGTCCCAACTACTCAGCTACCAGTTTACATCAATGCCACAAGATGGTGGCACACTGCAACAGAGTTAATCCCCATTTGCTTCACATTAATCCCGCTAGACGGTAGCACACTCCTCTGGTATACCAATTCACTCTGTGTAGTAAAATTATATCAGACATCAGTATATTTCAAATTCTAATAGAAAAATCTATTTTGTGAGTTTCTGAATGGGGTGAAATATATTAAGTTTTGGTTTTTATCATACAGTAATCCATTTGAGGCAGTGAGAAACATAAAGCACATCACTGTCAGTTGTGAGACTGTAGCATTTATTCATGTATCTGACATCTGTTGATCTTGGGGGGTGTCAATCTGTGCTGTAGGCCCAAGGCCCACATTGTACATATGAATGTTCACGAAAAGCGAAAAGCTGTCTCACTGGTTTTTCTGGTATTCACTTCAATGTGGGATGGAAGACCGTATGCTTTTGGCCGTTATGGTTCTCAGCACCTCGTCTACTTGCTAGCCACATGCCCATGTTGGTAGACAGTACTATGACTGTAATTATTTCCGTGAATGGCAGTTTCTGTTTCCGTTGGTTGTTTACTGCAGGGTTTGGCTTTTGTGTGCAGTGTAAACATGAACTCCGTTGAATCTGTTTTTAAGTGCTGAATATATTTTTTATGTGCTGACAGAAAAGATTACCAGGAAAACTTAGACGCAGAGGAAGTTGGGCCTCTCAGACCAGATCCGTTGTCTGAGGATGTGACAAAATCAAACGAGCATGATTACAAGCGAACATTTAACATAGAAGTGTACAATAAGTGTAAGTTGTGGGTGCAACATAAGTGTGAATCATTTTGAGCCGAGAAGGTTATTCGTTAACTAATACTTGTGGTAGGGACCTTTTACATTAGTCTGAAAAAATGAGAAAGCACTAAAACTCCTGTTGGTGCAGAAATACGAATAGGAGAACATGGGGTACTTAAACATTATATCATTCCTGCCTCAAAGTGTGTTTAATTTTGCACAAAACAATGAAATTCCATAAAAACGGTTATTTCTTTTTTTCAAACAACTTGTTCATGTTGTTCATGTTGTTGTTGTTGTTGTTGTTGTTGTTGTTAGTATTAGTGGCAGGGGCTGTAGTTGTATAAATATACTGACAAGCATAATTGTTATACAGCAGATGCTATTAATTTCACACACTTATATTCGTCTGAATCTAAAAATTTGAGAATGTCCAGAATGTATACTCACGAGCCACCACTGGTTTTGAGACTTGTCCCGTTTTTGTAACAAGCCTCTCATTAATTTAGTGTTCAACATTCATGTTGATAGGTGTTTGTTGGTGATTACTCTGTTACCTTAATAGCATTTTATGTGATGAAAATATGGATCGTGTAGTTGTTTTTATTATACTGTCATTCCATTTTGTTCTTTTTAATTTTGTGGGTGTGCCCACAATTGGGTAGTATTGAATCCATCAACATGTCTACTCTGCAAGCCAGTTTCCCCTCTTCCTTGCTGCATTTGCCAATGGTGTTTGGGTAGGCCAATTGTTGGTAACACTAAATGTGAACTTGAATTTCTCTGATTTTACGAGCATATCTGTTTTGCAAGATATATATGGGAAGAAGTAATGTGTTCCTTCATTATTCTTGAACATACATAATTGAAAATTTACAAGAAACATCTCAACAGCTCTCTTTTATTGTCTCCCAGTGGAGTTTGACGAGATCTCCATGACATTCATGCACATACTAAATGAAATCATCATGAAACTTGCCCCTCATTTTTCGGTCTTCCCTATGCACCTATTAATTTTAACCGAGTAAGGGCATGACATGTGAATTTGATATTTCTTACTAGGAGGATATATCTGTTCATTTGTGTACTTAAGCCTATGAGCTAGAGCTTGATACCAGCCAGTAATGCTAAAGGAGGTATTCATTATAACTGTACAGCACGATTGAATTGAAGCCATATGTGTACAACACAAACTAATCATTCTGTGTTGCAAACAAGACTGTTCTGCACAGAAACAAGTGAAAAGTTTCACTGAGGAAGAACTGTTGTTTTGAAAGTGTTTTGGCAATATATATGTGTATGCACACACACACACACACACACACACACACACACACACACACACTCTGTATTTAGGAAAAAAACTGTATTTTTGTACCTTGTACAACTATTCTTCTTTTACCAGGGGAAGCTGAATGGAGAGGGAAACCCTTAACTAGAGATCACAAACCTGAAGATCCAGAAGAATATAAGAGGATAGAAAGGAGTGGTGGTAAGGTGCAAATAAAAGCTGGAATTTGTCGAGTGGTTTGGAATCGTTCTCGTGTTTGCCATACGGGTCCTGTGACACGTTCTGCACCACCCTGCGAGGAAATACCTTTTCTTGCTGTTGCAAGGTCATTGGGTAAGTAGTATTTTGTAAACTGAGGTGAATTGTGATATAAACTGTAATTTGGTTGTGTACACAGGGAAGAACTTGTCACTTCCTTCAGAAATTACTGGAGATACAGTTGCTGTGGGGCACTTAAGTAGTACTGGCTTTGAAACTGAAGGTGTGTGTAATTATTGCGGTGTGTAATAATCAAATAATCAAATGAAGATAGAGGTGTGTAAATTGGCGTACATTCTGTAGTCCATGAGGTGAATGATTGGTAAGAACAGTTCTCACGGCCTGAGACCAAAATTTCCATTTCTGCTACCTCTTCCGTTGTGTGGCCCAAACTCTGATTGCTCTCTGTGACCAACATCCATTCTCCAATTTTCTACCTAACCATAGCAGACGATGTCACTGTGGACCCCATTGCTATCTCCAACACCTTAATTGGTATTTTGCAGAGATTTCGAGCTCCACTCGCTGTCACCCTGCCTTCCTACATCAGAAATGTGGAGGCGGCTAGGGTGATACCATTCTCCTTTCAGAATCATGAATGCCACCTTTATTGTGAAGGAGCTGGATCATGCTCGCGCTTCATCCCAATCTTTCGCCCCAGGAACGAACGATGTTCACATTCAGATGTTGCAGCACCTTTCTCTTGAATGCAAGCTCTTTCTCCTTCATAAGTACAATTGCATCTGGGCAGATTGAATGTTTCCCAGACACCGGTGTAAAGCAACTGTCATACTCAAACCTAAGCACTGTAAGGACTACACCTTCCTTGTACCTACCACCCCATTCCTCTCACCAGCTGTGTTTGTAAGGTGATGGAATGTACGATTCATGCCCGGCTGATAGGGTGGATCAAGTCCCGCTACTTACTAACCACTGCACAACGTGGATTTAGAGCGTGCCATTCTGCAGTTGAGTATCTTGTCACTCTGTCAACCCATGTCGTGAACAGTTTTCTGTGGAAATACCAGACTGCAGTGTTTCTTCATTTGGAGAAAGCTTACATCATCTGCTGGAGGAGTGGTATACTCTGTACTCTGTACAAGTGGAGCTTCTGAGGGTGCCTGTCCCATTTCCTTCAGGAGCTTTTAAAAGACATGAATTTGTAAGGTACATGTGGGTTTAGCCTTGTCAGACACCTTTATCCAGGAGAACAGAGCTCCTCAGGTCTCTGTCATGAATGTCGTTCTCTTTGCTATAGCCATTAACCCTACTGTGGTCTGTCTGCCACCAGCTCCCTTTCCATTGATGATTTTGCTATCTATTTCAGTTCTCCACGGACTTGTCTCCTTGAGTGGTGCCTTCAGCGCTGTCTCTATCACCTTTACTTGTGGAGATCGACAATGGCTTTAATTTTTCCACTGACAAAACCGTTTGTATGAATTTCTGGTGGCACAATGGGTTTCTTCCACCATCTTTACGTGCCACATCTGTTCCTCTTCTGTTCGCTGAAAATATGAAATTCCAGGTGTTTATGCTTGATAGAAGATGTTCTTGGTCTTCCCACATCTTACCTGGCTGCCTGCTGCACCCGGTCCCTCAATATCCTAAGTATCCTAACCATTACTTCCTGAGGAGTAGATTGGACGACCCTCCTCCATTTATACCGATCCCTTGTCCATTCGAAACTAGGCTATGGCTGTTTCGTTTATCCATCTGCACTTTCATCCATCTTGTGTCTCCTAAATACAATCCACCATCATCGAATCCACATAGCCACTGGCGCCTTCTACATTGGCCCAGTTGAGAGTCTATGCAGAAGCGGCCAAACTATCACTGTCACACCGGCATGTTGTTATCCTCAGCAGATATGCGTGCCGTTTGTCTGCCATGCCCAGCCACTCATCATATACCGCCACTTTCGATGATTCCTTTGCCCACCAGTTTGGGGCACGTCCTTCTTCTCTGCTACCTCGTAGAGCTCACTTTCGGCTATTGCTGTAGCAAACTTCATGCTACTCGCCACTTTCCTGATGAGTGTAAACCCATCACCACCTTGTCTTCGAGCGGTGGTCCTTGCTTACCTTTGACTTCATTCGTTTCCTAAGGATAGCACTCCAAATTCGATCTATAGCTGTAAGCTTCTTGACCTTCACATGGAACTTAGCGGTAGTACCTTTGTGTACACTTTTTTTATCATCATTATTATTTTTAAAAAAACTATTTGTGTTCTGTTTACTGTCTGAGTCATCAGCTGTTTTAGCAAACAATGCATGGGCTGTCGACTGTGTTTTACTTTTTATCCATCGTAGCAACATGGCGAAGGTTATTTAATCTTCATTCTATTGAAAGGGCTGAACATGTAATTGTTTTGAACTCCTTTTTTCATATTCGTGTTCTAAGGTTCAGACATGGCCGCATATGACCTTAGTTGTTTTTATGCCTGAAAACAAAACAAACGAAATTTCCATATGTGGTGTACAGCACTGTGGTTGCTTCATGCTGCCAGAGACCAGTAGTGCCTCATATGGTGTACAGTACCCTGGTTCCTTCTGTTTGCATACTCGAGTTGCAGAAATAAACAATGCAACATCAGTTGTATTTATGTGCATATATTTATTTGCAGTTACTAGTACTAATTTATTAACTTCAAACATTGAAAATTACCATTCGGTATATAGTATGCTGAAATGCTTGAAATGCATACTGTTTTTGCAATATTGTGGATCATACACAATTTTGTTTTTTCATTATTGTTTCCATTTTAATTTATTTCACAATGTGCAGCCAACTAATTTATCAGCATATTAATACATTTAATCTGAAAAAACTGTGCATGCTGCGACATTCGTGAGATCATCTTCTTTTAAGCGTATTGCAATTACAGTTATGGAAAAACATTACCAACGTCACTGTTGAGATCTGATTTTGAATCATTCTTATCTGCACTTTTCATGTTATCTATGCTAATTTCCAGTTCTCACTAGTCACTTGATTGACATCTTCCACAAGAAAATTTATCGATTTCAGTGATGAACTTTTTGTTGTTTAGGGCAAGGTATTGTTCTAGTTGAACCCATACACCTCTAATAGCTTTGAAATGATGTTAATGTGGAGGAAGCCAAGCAATTTTATGCCCATGTCTTACAAAAGTTGTTTTCTGATTGTGAACTGCTGAAAAAGATAAGGGTCATTATCCATAACAATTACTAACTGGCCTTGTGAGAATTGTCATAAACCAGTTCTGGGAAGTTGGACTATTCATGTCTTCATGAAGGTAATCAGTCTTTCTCGAATGAAACATTAACTATCGGGTATACCTGCAAGTAAAACAACAATTAGTTCCCCCCCCCCCCTCCCCCCCAACAGGGATTGTAACTATTTCCTCGTGTGTTCAACCACTGCAGCTTGTATACAATGAATGACTTTGCAATAACATAAGTTTTGTCTAGCCACACAATATTATTTAATGACATGCTCATCATCCTCCACAGAAATTTGCATCCCCGTGCAACAATATCTGTCCTTCCCATTTATACACGTTGGTTTGCAGAACTTGAGCATGAAAGTAGCTTTCGCATGATAGGCCACGGCCAAGTAAAATATCTCGATGAAACTAGAGCCATACATAGAAAGAACTGCTACAGTACAGTACAGAAGGTAACTGAAAGACATACACAGTGAAGTGACCAGAAATGACATAATTAATTTCACTCGCAGCAATTCATGGTGGTCCCCTGGGCATTACAAAATGCAACACGTCAACACAGAGACCACCAAAATGATTGTTAGGCAGTGCATCACGTACCTTATATGGTGAGAGGTGGGAATGCATAATGCACCCAAGAACGTTGTCAAACTCGGTAGTTTTGGTTATCTAGGCATTAGTATGTGGGAAGGCATGATGTTGCATGTGGGTATTGACTTAAAAATCTTTGAACATGGTACAGTCGCTGGTCATTGTCTTTGTGACACTGTACCCCTTTCCCACGTGGATCTTTTCAGGGGTGCATTTGTGCCCGATTTCGTTTTTATGGATAATGATACGTGATGCATCGAACAGCGCAAGTAGAAGAGCTCTAGAAACAAGAGCATATTCGCCAAACGGGTGGTCTTACTATTCCCCCAACTAGAATCCCATTGTGCATGTGTGGAATGTGTTGGGCAGACATGTCCATCATATCTACATGCACCAATAACCATCCAACAGTTTTCAACAGCATTGGTGGAGGAATGGAATATCCTATCACAAGAACTCTTTACTAACCTTGTGGCCGGCAAGGAAATGTGTTGCAGAGCAGGCTTTGCAACTCCTTGGTGATGTCACACCCTTTTAAGAACTATGTCCTGCCTTTTCTAATGTCAGGAGGATGACAGTTCAAACTCTTGTCCAGCGATCGTGATTTAGATTTTCCGCGATTTCCCTAAATCACTTCAGGCAAGTGCCAGGATGGGTCCTTTGAAAGAGCATGGCTGATTTTCTTCCTCATCCTAACCTATTCCGAGCTTGTGCTCCATATCTAATGACCTAGTTGTCAACGGGATGTTAAAACACTAATTTCGTAGTCGTCGTCCTCCTCGTCGTCGTCATAGTTGTCGTCCTCCTCCTCCTCCTCCTCCTCCTCCTCTAATGTCCGCGGTACCAACATGACTTGTGGTGACTTTGGTGTAATTATGGCCTTTGAATAAAAGTGTAATTTCTATTCGTCTCATTGCATATTTCTTTGTTACCTTCTGTACTATACTGTAACAGTTATTTCTATGTATAGTCAAAGTTTCATCAAGCTGTGTTACTTGGCAGTGACAAATCATGTAAAAGTTATTTTCGTCCTTACATTTTGCACACCAGTGCGTGTCGCCCATTAATAATTGAACAGTAGCAACCTATGTCATCAAGCTTTATGCAAAATAAAAATTTGCTACCTTTAAAAAGATCATCTTCCTGAAGTAACACGAGCAGTTTTGATGAAATTGCTGAATGTTCCTTTTTTATAATAGTCGTGTGATGTCATTAGTCATACAGTTGACAGCGAATGACAGCGCAGGTAGAGGCGCTCTAGAAACGAGCATATTCGCCAAACGGGCGGTCTCACTATTCCCCCAACTAGAATCCCATTGTGCATGTGTGGAATGTGTTGGGCAGACATGTGCATCACATCTACATGCATCTTAGTGCATCTAAATGCATCTTACTTCATCACCGTTCTCCTAGTATCTGCAGCTTTGTAATACCAGTGTCATCACAGCATGTATTGTACTGTTTTTTCCCTATTGTTACAGTAGTGTGTTTGCTTGCTTTCGAAGATACTGCCACTCTCTTTCCAATGTGAACAGCAGCTAATTAGAGTTTTCCTTCTCTTTGTGAAAGTATTCCTTTTACTGAACAAATAAAAGCACCCTTTTCACATCAGGTATTAAGCTTGCACTACATGTCACACTGGATATGGTTTGAAATGAAATAAAAGTGGACATAAACACAAAAACAATGAAAATGGAAATAAACTGCAAACTAGCCTTCTAGTTGAACAGTGTTGACATGACAGCACCAGTTACAAGTGAGAATTCACTGTAGAGTTTGGGGGGGGGGGGGGGAGAGAAAACAAAAAACCACACACACACACACACACACACACACACACACACAAACAGAGAGAGAGAGAGAGAGAGAGAGAGAGAGAGAGAGAGAGAGAGAGAGAAGGGGGGGGGGGGGGGGATGGTGTAAGTGTGAGAGAACTCAACTGCCTTCCCCTTGTTTCTATTCAATTGAACTGCTAGAACACAACATTTGATATACAATTAAGTGTATTCTCCGATAATATATGATTATTAGATACACTAAATAGCTGCTTATAATAAGTAATCTTTATTTACGACAGACTATTTTGGCTTTATCACCATTTTAAAGTACGTCTAGATTGATGTAATGTCCATATTACGTTGTTAGTGGGCTGTTTTACAACTGTCGCTGCTGTAATAAGACAGTAAACAGTGTCAAGATGTTGAAAATAAAATGACAGTTACGACGTGAGAGCAGTTTGACAGTTGAGAGTGGAGCTGTCAAACTGCTGTCATGTCATATTAACATTTTATTTTCAACATCTTGACATGATTTACCATCTTAATAAAGCAGTGACAGTTGTAAAACAATCCACTAATGACATAATATGGACATCACATCAATCTAGACGTACTTGAAAATGGCAATAAAGCCAAAACAGTCTGTCGTAAATAAAGATTACGTATTATAAGCAGCTATTTAGTGTATCTACTCTAATAATCATGTAATTATCAGACACACATATGCTGCTGGCCCTAAAGAAGGAAAAAAGTTTATTCTCGTAATACCTTACAAATTGCACAAAACACATGTGAGCTGCAGCATTTGCCTGACTGATGCATAGATCTATTCACTGCACAGTATCGCAGGTAACTGCTGCATACACTCAATGCGGCCCCTTCGCAGCTGCTGTCTGCCCTGAACAGAAGGCCAGCTAGGTGCTCACAAATAGAGTTGCAAAGTTCCCGACAGGGATCAACTTAACTGGACAAGCTGACCTGATCAGTTTGCAAGATGCCACTGGAAGTGACAAAGTTGTTTACAGAACTCAATAGAATGAATGGAAGAATTGTGACAACTATAAACGCGGAACTTGTTGGAGCCTAGAGAAGCTGCACAAATGAAAGTGAAGGCATTAACAACATTAAAATTTTGGATTATTGGAAGTGACAGGCTGGCATTAGCCATGCATTTTCCTTTGGTGCCCTCCATCACCTATACATTCTGCAAATCTTCCATTTAGTTCATTACATGTCTTCGTTCTTTTGATTGCCTGCAGTGGAATGTTGTTTGATTGGAGATTTTAAACTGTTTGTTACAGCCTTCTTCCTTTTTTTCTTTTCCAGGATCTCAGATTGCCATTGACTCAATTATACTACCTCTACCTATTCACCATTCTTGTGAAATAGTTAATAATTTTTAGTCTTTGCTTTTGAGTTTGTTCAGTCATTTGTAATTTAGTGTTTCAGCAGTTGGTAAGTTGATACACAATGTTATTCATTGTTAGTTTTGAATTTTGGCTTTTGTAATTATGCAAACATTATTTCATTATGAACTTGTTTTCCCATTGCTGACTGACAGAAAACTGTGTTTTCAGGTGATTTATGGAGTTTTAATCCAACATCAAATACTTACGTCGTGTCTCCTGATCCGGATGTAATAGTCTTACCGTTAAATGTTTCTGTACACCACTGTTTGGTTTTTGGGACTGATGGTCTGTGGAACGTTGTCACACCTGATGCAGCAGTAGCCGTGATTCAAACTTGTGAAATACACAATAGTGCAGATGTTGTTTTGGATGGAAACCCGAAACCTGACTTCGTAAGTTGAATTCCATCTTTATTGCCAGAAATACATGGCGTTTCAAAAAGTACTTTATAACTTTAAAACATATAAGTTTATTGAAAGAAGATCTAGAGCTGGGTTTAGTGTTTTCATAGGGAAACATACAAAGCTTTTTTACCTTAAACTAAAGATGTTGTATGGTGCTTCTGGTGGTTATCATGCCTACACCCCATCAGAAGTCAGTTTCTTCCCAGACTCGCTGTAGCATTGCAGGTGTAACTTGCTCAGTGGCAGCATAAATTCTTGCTCTAAGTTCAGGTAGAGAAGCCGGCATGGGAGGTATAAATACGATATCCTTGATGAAGCCCATAAAAAAAATCAAATGGTGTCAGATCTGGGAAATGGGGCCATGCAATTGGCGCATCTGGAAAGCTGTCACTGAGAAAATCCCGGACTTCAGCCAGGTAATGCAGTGGTGCACCATCTTGCATGAAGTAAACATTTTGTTATTGGTCATCCTCATATTGTTAAAATATATCCAGATACACCATCCTGTTGATGGTTCCTTCATGGAAAACAAGGGGCCGTACACTTTGTTCTTGCTCAGTGTGCAAAAAATGTTCAGTTTAGGACTATTACAAACACGTTACAACATTTGATGTGGATTGTCACTACCCCAAATCCTACAATTATTAGTGTTGACCTTGTCACTTAAGTGAAAAGTCGACTTGTCAGAAAAGATGATTTTGTCCAAGAAATGTTCATCCTTGTGTAATAGATTTAACATATCCACAGGGAAATTCTTGGAGCAATTGTATCAGTGTATTTTATTGCTTGTATGATCGTCAGTCTGTATGGTTTCAAATGCAAATGGTTTCTTGACACACTCCGAGCTGTCGCATGTGGGATTTGCAGTTTGTGAGATACATGCTGGGTCGATTTTGTAAGGCTGCTGACAAAACGTTGTCTCACTTGCTCCATGACGTCATCGGATGTGCTAGGATGACCTGACGACTTCCCATGTCTTTCCGAGCTCCCTGTTTTTATAAAATATTTATGCCACTCTTTAACTTTTAGGCCTATTAAGATCTTTAGCATACTTGGCATAGACATTACGCTGGACTGTTATTGCCGATTTAGATTCTTCAAACCAAAACACACAGCTAGCACGCTCAGGTCCAGAGAAGGCAGCCATCTTTAGCACCCCTTGCGGTGCAGTTTGGCACTAGCAAACAACGCGAGACAAAACTTAATATGTTTCATTACAAACTGACACTACAATCAACTTTGTAGGTACCATGAGTTAATTTATATGAATTTTAAAAGTTGTAAAGTCCATATTAAAACACCCTGTATTACATTACTGTGTGTAAATTAATTTCTGTCTGTCAAAAATTAGATTTTTATAGCAAAAATTTTGTTTGGCAAGTATGAACAAAAATTTGTCTTCCATTGTTGGAAAACGTAATTCATTAAAAAGGTATGTGTTTGGATTCTCTGATTTGAGCATCTGGGATGCAAATTAATTTGTGATTGATATTCCAGTTCCACACCCTCTTTCTTAATGGTCATTAAATACCTGCATGGTATTTGTATGAAAGGTGTATCAAAACTGTGGGCCTTCTGTATGAAGAATGTTTTCTTGTGTTCAGAGAAGAAAAAACTTGTATTTCTTTCATCTCATTTTAAATGTTGATCTTGCAAGGGCAAAATCTCTCTCTCTCTCTCTCTCTCTCTCTCTCTGTATATCACCAAGAGCTGGGACAGAACAGAAACAGTATCATGTGATTGACCACCACCTGTTCCAGTGAAAGCAGTGGTGCTGTAAACGCTGCGCTAGTGCACACGATACTCCTTAAAGCCTGTACTATAGTAAGTTGACGGGCTTCACCTTAAGAGAAAGGATTTTTGTATAGACATTGACCGCGTGTTCCTGAATGGAGGCAAATCAGACTTACACCCACTCAGTAATAACAATGATACGTCAAGCAAGTCCGAAATGCAACTACACGTCAGGACGGACAAGAAACAACACAGAAGATGTTACCAATTTGTTAACAATACGGTCGCCAGCCTAATTAGGCATTAACTGAGTTTCTTCCCTGTACAAGTTGATGTACGTTCGAGCATAACAGCACGTAGTAACACTGCATAATATGGTAAATTTTAGAACCAGAAAATCTACTGAACTGACAATTTCACTTTCTTTAACAATATGGATAAACCATAAATACACAACATTACACTATAATGTTTACTACGAAACTTCGTACTGTCTATTGATCTGATTAAAATCGGGCATAGGTTACCCTAGAAATAGCACTTTCGAAACACACACACAATGTCAATTTTGATAAATGTAAAACACTGATAAATTTTGGTTTTTGTATTGGTTTTAACTTTGCTGGTCTAATCAGTTTAGAACACTTCAGAATTCAAATGAATAAGAAAGGGGGGGGGGGGGGACCCTGAAATCATTAAGCACTCAATTTCCACTATATGAGTTACTACTCTTTTTAGCTTATTTCCTGCTCATTTAATTACCATTATAGCTGCCTCAAAATAATTAAACTTCATTACTAAACCAATTTCAAAATTATCTTCCCACTTTGTCAGACCTTTGTTATTTACAGGGTGTTTCAAAAATGACCGGTATATTTGAAACGGCAATAAAAACTAAACGAGCAGCGATAGAAATACACCGTTTGTTGCAATATGCTTGGGACAACAGTACATTTTCAGGCGGACAAACTTTCGAAATTACAGTAGTTACAATTTTCAACAACAGATGGCGCTGCAAGTGATGTGAAAGATATAGACGACAACGCAGTCTGTGTGTGCGCCATTCTGTACGTCGTCTTTCTGCTGTAAGCGTGTGCTGTTCACAACGTGCAAGTGTGCTGTAGACAACATGGCTTATTCCTTAGAACAGAGGATTTTTCTGGTGTTGGAATTCCACCCCCTAGAACACAGTGTTGTTGCAACAAGACGAAGTTTTCAACGGAGGTTTAATGTAACCAAAGGACCGAAAAGCGATACAATAAAGGATCTGTTTGAAACATTTCAACGGACTGGGAACGTGACGAATGAACGTGCTGGAAAGGTAGGGCGACCGCGTACGGCAACCACAGAGGGCAACGCGCAGCTAGTGCAGCAGGTGATCCAACAGCGGCCTCGGGTTTCCGTTCGCCGTGTTGCAGCTGCGGTCCAAATGACGCCAACGTCCACGTATCGTCTCATGCGCCAGAGTTTACACCTCTATCCATACAAAATTCAAACGCGGCAACCCCTCAGCGCCGCTACCATTGCTGCACGAGAGACATTCGCTAACGATATAGTGCACAGGATTGATGACGGCGATATGCATGTGGACAGCATTTGGTTTACTGACGAAGCTTATTTTTACCTGGACGGCTTCGTCAATAAACAGAACTGGCGCATATGGGGAACCGAAAAGCCCCATGTTGCAGTCCCATCGTCCCTGCATCCTCAAAAAGTACTGGTCTGGGCCGCCATTTCTTCCAAAGGAATCATTGGCCCATTTTTCAGATCCGAAACAATTACTGCATCACGCTATCTGGACATTCTTCGTGAATTTGTGGCGGTACAAACTGCCTTAGACGACACTGCGAACACCTCGTGGTTTATGCAAGATGGTGCCCGGCCACATCGCACGGCCAACGTCTTTAATTTCCTGAATGAATATTTCGATGATCGTGTGATTGCTTTGGGCTATCCGAAACATACAGGAGGCGGCGTGGATTGGCCTCCCTATTCGCCAGACATGAACCCCTGTGACTTCTTACTGTGGGGACACTTGAAAGACTAGGTGTACCGCCAGAATCCAGAAACAATTGAACAGCTGAAGCAGTACATCTCATCTGCATGTGAAGCCATTCCGCCAGACACGTTGTCAAAGGTTTCGGGTAATTTTATTCAGAGACTACGCCATATTATTGCTACGCATGGTGGATATGTGGGAAATATCGTACTATAGAGTTTCCCAGACCGCAGCACCATCTGTTGTTGAAAATTGTAACTACTGTAATTTCGAAAGTTTGTCTGCCTGAAAATGTACTGTTGTCCCAAGCATATTGCAACAAACGGTGTATTTCTATCGCTGCTCGTTTAGTTTTTATTGCCGTTTCAAATATACCGGTCATTTTTGAAACACCCTGTACTTATAGATTAATTAACAAAACAGTTCTTTAAACATCATTCTAACATAGCTAGGTCTGCAAGTATTATTAACATAAACTTTAAATCTTCATCTCGGGACACTCGGATTGCACAACATGTGGAAAGGACCCTGTCTAGGTTAGTTGTGAGGATAATTAAATGATAGGACAGTTCTGGTAAAATTTAAGTTGTTATGGAACAGTATGGAACAAAAGTAACACTGGTCCACACGAATACAGGTTTAAAAGTTTCAACCTGTTTGTATCGATGTGGCGGTTGGCGGGCAGCGAGATGGCGAGGCACAGGGCACACATACAATCACAGCAATGGCTCTTGATGTATCGGCACTTTGCTTCTTCTTAGCGTCGCAATTCTTTTCCATTTAGTGCCTATGGAATTTTGCCATGCTGTATAGGCGTCGGGACGGCACATCCGAGGCTCAATGAAACTACGTCTTCCAGGAGAGCCTCCTCGATCCAGAACGTGTGGCTCAGACCAATGCCCAACTCTGACTACTACTGCTGAGCCCGTTATGCCGTGCAGCGCCCGTGTGCATTTTCCTGCGCTCGCCTGCCATCCACCTTTTACCGCTCCCCTACAGACAGGGTATTCACCAGAGGTTTTGCATTCTACATATCCCAATACCTTGCCTATGTATGGACCAGACGCACAATTACAACTTTAACATCTTAAAACAGATTCAACGTTTCTTACATTTCAATTCTGTTACAATATTGTTTGACATTTGACATAAACATTAATATTCACATCGAAATTTGTTTACAGTTTTCTTAACACAATGACATGAAAAGAAAAGAAATGAAATCAGAATATCGATTACACTAATTTATCGAAAATCAGAAGAAAAAAAATTTATATGTACAATAGTACAACGTTGTTGTTGTTGTTACAGTGCCAAATATTCTTTGTGCAGGTGGCTTCTGGGCTGACGCCATACTAATGTGTACATCACTCTTGAGAAACCCTGTATTACCAACCTTGGCTATAATGTAATAAATTAATGCATAATAAACAGATAGATGGCATAGTAGATTCAAATACAAGCAACTTTAATAACGATACTAGTTACAATAAGGTTAAAGAATGACAAAAATAAGTTCATTCTGTCAAACTTGAACTATTTTTCTGAAAGTTTTTAACAGGCACTGTTCTCTTTCCTTTATAATGCAATTTTGAGCTTAAGCTTCCCACTTCTCATCACATGAAGGACACACTTGTTCCACTCTTCTGCAATTACTGTTCTCACTGCCTGTTCTAATAATTTTTGAACTTGTTAATTTTTTATGTCCTGTTTTTTGCTGCAACACAGCATTTGACTCTGGCCCACACTAACTTGGTGATTCACAGTGATACTGAGTAATTCAGAGAACAGTTTTCCTTGCATTCTCAGCCATTTCATCTACTGTGTTTTCCATGTGCGCTACTATTTTAATGATATCTTTTAGTTCTTTACCATACCGTCTTCAAGGGAGATGATTTTTAGATTTTAGCCGTTTAATGTATCTTGGTTATTAGAATTCGCATTAGGACCTTTCTCTTTTCTACAAAAATGGTATGGCGCGCTATCAAGAACAGTCACTATGATTTTCCTGATGCCAAGGAAGAAAATCTTGAAACTATTTCTCAGAAGTATCGGTGCACTTCTCCTCATGATAATCTCCACTCTTCTGGGATTCGAAAGTCCACAAACAGCTTTTGACAAAACCCGTCTTGCTCTCAGTGAGTGTAATAATAATATTTTTCACCTTACCTGGTGGGTCATTGTTTTCAGTGGTTAATCTGGACAGAAATGCTTGTTTCAAGGATTTTATGCCATTGTTTACCCAGACATTATTTTTTATATGTCCTGAGTTTGACCATCTCTTGTCTCAATAGTTGTGGTCTTTCCTTCATCTCTCAGCAATTTGATGGTTTGGACAAACTTTCCATTTGGTATACTTATGATGTGGCAAAAGCCCAGAGACCTGTCAAGTGATTGTTATTTTTGTATAATGAAAAGTCAGGCTGCAACAAGAAAAACAAATGTAAAATAGAGTATGGAAATAGGGTCTGGTGAAGATCAGATTGATTCCAACAATGAAGATTTTGATACTGAGATCATTCCACTCGTAATGAATTTCAGCAGCATGAGTAGAATGATTTGGCGTGAGATATGGGACTATCCAAAAAAGCTTCAGAACTGTTAGCATCAAAACCGCATGAGAACAACTTGCTTGAAAAACGAGGTGAGGTACCCTACTTTCAATCAAGAGTAAGTGCATTACTGCAGTACTATTGAAGTGATGCAGATTTATGTCACCGCTATGTGTGTTGTTTAATGGAAGAGTTGGAAATTTCGGCCTATAACGTAGCTGAATGGTGGTGGTTCATTGTTAGCTCGAAGTGGAGCGTAAAGTGTGTTTTCCTCTACAATGGAAATTTATTTGATGCAGTTGCAATTGGCCAGTGAGTTTGCTTGTGTGATGAGTTTGAAGACATAGTCACTGATTGGTTGCAGTACCACATGCACCAGTGGATCATCTGTATTGACCTTAAAATGGTCTGTTTCCTCCTTGGTCAGTAACATGGAAAAACCAAGTATCCCTGTTAGTTGTGTTTGGGGGAAAGCAAAGCTCATGAGAAGCATTGAGTGCAGTCAAATTGGCCGCTAAAATCTGACCTGAAACGTGGTGATCCAAAAATTCTACATCAACCACTTGGTTAGCAGAAAGAATATTATATTCTCACTTCTGCATATGGAACTGGCTCTTATGAAGCAATTTGTTAAAGCTTTTTCAATAGGACAGAGTTTCAAATACATATTATTTCGGCATTTCCTAGCCTGTTATGTGAAAAGATAAAGACTCATGTGTTTGATGGTCCACAGATTTGGCAGCTTGTTAAAGGTGAATATTTCATTTGAACAATGACAAAACTTGAAAAAAATGTGTGGTAGGCTTAATTTAGACACCACCTGTTTCTGGGAAAGGCCTAGCTCCATACACTCGATATCACAGAATATTAAGTCTATGACACGTACACATGCACAGCTTCATTTCAAGTCTGAACAACTCCTTTTGGAGAGAGAACTTTTTTCAATGAATAAATAAATTTAAACTTCCTTGTTTAGGTATGGCACACTGTAAAATGAAAGTCTTAAACAAACAGGTGGACTAGAAGAAGACTTCCAAGATAACTGACCCTTTTAAAGCCGTGCCACTCCTCTGCAAAGTGTTTTGTAAAGTGTCGAGACAAATTTTGAGAATTGTATGCACAAACATGAAAACTCGTATGCGGAAAGAGTAAGTTGCTGTTACATGGCAACATAATCATTGCTAATAAAAGTAGACTACAAAAATAGCAAGATGTCAGTCAGTAAGTAAAGCAATGAAGATAATTACTAACTCCATGTCTTTTCCCTACAAGATTTATTATAGCTAATTGCTGCACATCATAGGTTTTTCATGTTTTGTCACTAATTCCACATACATTTCATCATCATATTATTAAGAGCTGTTTAAATATCTCAGGTTCATATGGTGTGTCCCATTTTACTACTGAAGAGTTTCATTTGTTGCCATCTACATGTGGCAGCCACTGAACTTTCGCATTTAATGCAAAATCCATTTTGTTACCCTTTCCTTTTTCGAGTCGGCACACACTATGTACTAGAACAGTAGTTTGCCTTCTTTTCTTCAATTTACTTTTGATCACAGACACTCATAATTTTCACAGTAGACATTTTCGTCACAAGCATTAAGGGGAGTTGGAACACCCTATCCTGACCATGTTAAATTTAGTGTCTTGGCTTCCATGTATTTCAGGAACCACTGTAGCCATTGACATGAAACTTTTACAGGACATTAAATTGTGTGTTCTGTGTCTACTGAACTACAATAATTGCATTACAGCCACTGCTTGCGGAAATACGGTTTTTTAATTACTTGGTTAAAATTTTGCGTACTTTTTGTACTTTATCTTAAATAATTTCAATTATACATAATTTTATGTTGTTCTTTTAGTTCAGTAGACTCACAATATGTATGTTATTAGTCACTGAAAACTTTAATACTCTGCTCGAAGTGGTTTCTGAGATTTAGGGGAAAATTAAACAGAAAATGTTAATTTTCAGGAACGGCTTCTAAAGTTTTGAAAGACTGTAACTCACTTAATATATGCTTAATTCTTTCTTTTTAGTTGCTCAGAAGCATCCTCCACCATACTGTATATCATCCTCTTGATCTTTTTCCAAGTTTTTTCTTCTTTCTGGACTCCTTAGTGGCCAACTGTGCTGCATACTCTGCTTTGTCAATGCGAACCTTGTCCATCTGTTAAAGTTCTGTGATGAAGTTTGCTGCAGGATTAATTCCCAAATGCTGTAGCACTTGCACCCTATCAATACTGCCACCATTGAAAGCAATAACAGCATCACTGCCCCCCCCCCCCCCCTTAGTTTCTTCATTCAAACAAAAAATTTTTTGCTAAGTGAGTACATATAAGATTACTGAACGATTCATTGGGATTTTGTGTCTGACAATGCAGACACTTCTTCAGTAATTCAGGATTTGCCAGGTCTCTGTAAATAGGTTTTATGATATCCATGACTGCTGCTGGGATGGAATGTTTATGGCCGTATGAACTGTTAGAGTACTGGGCATTGCACCATGAATCAGGTCCAGGAGGGCAAAGGTGGTGTACTGGTGTTTCATCAGTTGACAGTCTGTGGAAGAAGGTAGCCCATACTGCCTGCTTCATTTTCAACAGATCCTCAGTATTATTTCTTATGGCCATTCCATAATACTGCTGTAGTTCATCAGTCATTTTGTCTGTCAACCTGCCACTTATGGTTTTACCATCAGAAAGTTTCTTGTCTCTCAAACTTTGTTTCAACTTCCTCAACCTGATGCCCATCCTCTTCTGGAGATGACTGATACAAACATGTAATTTAACCTGTATAACACAGCAGTCCACTGGCTTCTATATAAAGAATTACCGATTTTATTACATCTCGAAGTAATGCACATAAAAATTTTAATATTTCCAACCGTTGTAGATTACATTTAAAAAAAAAAAAAAAAAAAAAAATTCCCATGTGAGGTATACATGCGGGCACGTGCGCACACACACACACACACACACACACACACACACACACACACACACACATGTATATGGACAGGTATACACACTCGCGCGCGCAGACACACACATCCATCCGCACATATGTATGTGTGGATGGATGTGTGTGTGTGTGTGTGTGTGTGTGTGTGTGTGTGTGTGTGTGTGTGTGTGTGTGTGTGTGTGTGTGCGCGCGAGTGTATACCTGTCCTTGTTTCCCCCTAAGGTAAGTCTTTCCGCTCCCGGGATTGGAATGAGTCCTTACCCTCTCCCTTAAAACCCACATCCTTTCGTCTTTCCCTCTCCTTCCCTCTTTCCTGATGAGGCAACAGTTTGTTGCGAAAGCTTGAATTTTGTGTGTATGTTCATGTGTGTCTGTCGACCTGCCAGCACTTTCATTTGGTAAGTCACATCATCTTTGTTTTTTATATATATATATATTCAGAAAATTTCAAATTTTATAATGAGATAAAAACCAAAAACGTGAAAAAAAATTTCCGTTCTAACTCCTCTTAACACTCCTATTGTAAAAACTTCGATTCAATTTCAGCTCTCTGAGCTACTGGGGAAATTACTGAATCTGGCAGCTATGATTTTTGACAGTAGTATTGCTTACAATGTGTGTTACCTTTTCCAAAGATTGACTGTCATCATGGCGTTCTTGTTTTTATATTATAGAATTATGAAAGGGCATGCAAAAGCTGTTCCTGCAGCTGTTGAATTGCTGTTATCTCCTTAGTTTCTACCGAGCGAGGTGGCGCAGTGGTTAGACACTGGACTCGCATTCGGGAGGACGACGGTTCAATCCCGCGTCCGGCCATCCAGATTTAGGTTTTCCGTGCTTCCCTAAATCACTCCAGGTAAATGCCGGGATAGTTCCTCTGAAAGGGCACGGCTGATTTCCTTCCCCATCCTTCCCTAATCCGATGAGACCGATGACCACGCTGTCTGGTCTCCTTCCCCAAACCAACCAACCTTAGTTTCTGACAATGTGATTCTGTTAAATGAATAATCATTTTTGCTGTTATTGTAATTAAAGTATGCAAAACTATCCTTATGAAGTCCACTCCTAATAGTACCCAAAACAGTGGTTCACATAACAAAATGACTACAGTCAGATACCCTTCTGGATTTTATTGATACGCTAAGTTGTCTTTTACGGCTTAGCAAGGCCATTGTATTTTACAATCATCGGTGCTGTTCACTACGAGAGGATTAGGCCAGCAACTGAGGCATATGAGATCAGTCTTAATTTCTAGCATCTTGTGTTGAGGCTAGTGAGTCACCACTCTTCAACTGGTAGCAGATAATCATATTGTGACATGTTTAGCCTGCAAGTAACCTGCATTCCATACCATTGCTTGCCCTCCGGTGGAGTGACTATTCAGAAATAACCAAATAACCACAAGCGACGACGGCAGACAGGCTTTGTGCTGAGCAGATACTAATGGTTCTTAGTGCAGACCATATTTGTGTTAGTTGGAGTTGTTCACCACCCTGCTTGATGAAGAGAGCCAGAATTAGTTTAAATTTGACATTGTGCAAAAAAAAATCCCAGACTGTTTTGAGATATATGTTCTACAGAATTTTATCTGAACACTGCATGTATGTTGTAGTTTACACTGGTAAGTATAAGCAGAATTCCATTAGCTGCAATGTTTTATTTATAGACTGTACTCTCAAATTCGCGTACCTAGTGCGTTCACAATGTATATTCAACCTTGAGGGCAGAGGAGCAGATACGCTACCGAAGTCCTCATCTGCACAAACTCCCTCGGAGCCCTTCATGTTATTTGTCATGTGTACCCAGCATAAACATATTTTCAGATGATCCTCAACATGCCTACAGAGGCAGGGCAAGGAGCTGTCATTCTGCTGGGTACCAGGACACGGGGAAAATGAGGGTAATGAAGCAGTTACGGATGCATGTGTGGAGAACGCAATTTTCTGTGTCTGCCTCTGTATGTGCTTATACTTTGCTGTCAAGCTGCAGGATCCTGTGTCTGTGTGTGAGGAGTGTTGGTTATAGTTGAGGAACAACAAGCTGAGGTTGGGGGGGGGGGGGGGGGGGGGAAGAAAAAGTACTTTCTAGGTGCAATTGCATAGGGCACTGTCCCGGGATGCGTGGATTCCTCCTATGATGAGAGGGCTCACAAGCGTGCAGCACTTGCAGTGTACCAATCACTGTACATCACATTGTAATTGAATGTATTTCTGTAATCAAGATTCGAAGGCTGCATTTGTATTACCAACTGATCTGCCCTCTATTTTAGGAGATGCTGAAATGAATGTGTATCATATTTTAAGGTTCTGTGTAATCTACAATATTAGACATAGGTTATTAAGTAGGAGATTTTAATATGCTTTCAGTATGGCTAGTGTTCATATTTGTGCAAAGTAATCAGCCTGCGCCCTTTATATTATTTTGCTATTGCGTAGTTATAATCTGTATTTTAGCACTGGGTTTTGTAGAAGTATTTGGTTTTTTATGTGTATGTGTATGTGTGTGTGTGTGTGAGAGAGAGAGAGAGAGAGAGAGAGAGAGAGAGAGAGAGAGAGAGAGAGGAGCGGAGCAGAGTGCGTGAAACTCATTTCATACTAGCTGACAAACCCAGCAGTGTTGTGCCAATTTTCTATTAGAAATGAAAGCAAAAAATGAACTGTGTTTGTAGTGAAATATTGAAAAAAAAAATTTTTTTTTTTTTCTGTGTATTCGTGAAAACACCTTCGAAATTGTGAAGTAGTCATACAAAGAAATTCGCATAATATACAAATGTATAAGTACCGTATCAAAATTAAGAAACATGATTGTGGATGGTTTTTGTATGCTGACTCACAGCTGCCTTGTGTGTCTACAACTCAATTTTGTAAATGTCCCTATGGCAACACCTCTCACAGCTCCATAGATGTCTTATCGTTTTTGCCTACAGCCATATGTGCTTCACAGTTGAAAGCTGTCAAAGACGCTGCCATATGTCGGGGACTTTCTGAGGTTGAGTTGATTGAGTGTCTTAGCAGTAAAGAATAAGTGTGTTACAATTTCACACATGATTTGGCATTTTTTTCGTGGATCCTGGCATCTTGATGTTTGATATCAAAATCTCTAGTACTGTGTGTGGTACAATTGTATACTTTTGTAGGTGCAGTTAGCAACATTTGCGAATACTGCCCATGAAATTCATTGCATATGCAGTCAGTAGCACAGAAATAATATATTTAAATGTCATTCATGATGTGGCAATTTCTCACGTGCCTTGTTATTCATATATACATATATGATCTTCACAAAGTAACTTTGCAATTAAATATCTACAATTCTGTATGTGAGTAATAAAAATTTTATTTTGTCCTCCATAGAAAAAACTTGGTTGGATTAACCCTGCAAGAAAGCTGGTGGATGTTGCCTTGCAACGATGGTCAGAAAATCAGATGAGAGCTGATAACACTAGTGTAATTGCAGTAATGTTAGACCATCCCCTTGAGGAAGTAAGTTTCACCTGCAATATTTTTATAACAGTTTTGTTCAATGTAATAAAACACTTTCCGTGTTTCTTACGAATTATAAATACATAAAACATTTAGTCGTATTGGAACAAGAACAGTTATTCCCCTTCCTCCAACCTGTGAAATGGCCCATCCCTCTAGTTAAGGGACCTACAATTTGAGGGGATTAGAGTTATAATGATGTATCTATAAAATTCTTGTTTAGAGATGAACGCAACAAAAATTTTATAATAGTAGAAACACTATCACTGCTTCCACCAAATTCATATTGCTGATAATTGTGATAGCTCATTGTTTTTAGTCTTTGTTTACATTCATTCTGCAATTCCCAGCTTTAACATTAAGACAGTGGTGAAGCAGGTATGTCAGTATGGCCAGATTGTAGATAGTTCATATGACTCTAAACCCCCAAATTTGAGTAGAGATTTGAAACACTGTTTCATGTTTCTCACTTAAGTATTTCATTGCTTAAGATTACTCTTGATACTATGCCATCTGGCGACACCACAGTGGCATCGTGCACGAAGTAGTGGTCAACAGCCGGTGACACAACAGTTATGTCGTGTGCATAGCAGCGCTCAGTGGCCAGCGACAACACAGTGGTGTCGTGGACATAGTATAGTGCAGTGATTGGTGACAGCACTTTAGTATCTTTTGCATTCTGTTTGTGTTTTGTTTAGGCAATAATAAGTTACACACGTCAACAAGTATATGCCCTTCCGTAATGGCAGACGGTAAGAGGTGATACGATTATTTACGATGAATCCACAGACATCTTGGCTGACGTTATGGATGACGTGGTCAAGTGGGAAGGACACGTTGAATATAAAAAATATGAAAGTGAAGCAGAATCGCCAGAAGATAGTGAAATACGTCCAAGAAGAATTCGGCGAACGCTGCGGTTGCCAACTGATTCAGATGAATCGGAAGACAACACTGCACAGTGGTCAGACTTTGATTTACCTAGGACCAATAATAAATTTGAAGGATCTCCCGGTCCAAACATAAAAGATACACAGAGCGTTGAGGATATCGTATAACTGTATATTGGGAACGATCTATTTGAATATATTAGCAACGAAACCAACAAGTACTTCAGTCAAAATTGCAGTTGAAGAAACTGGATTAAAAAATGCCAAATTTGTCGACGTTACGGGACCCGAACTTAGAAAATGGTTTGGGCTTGCTATCCTTATGGGAATCGTGAAAAATCAAGGATTGATGATTATTGGTCAACAAATCTGGTGTCACACACACCAATATGTCGAAAAACAACGTCCCGCAACCGATTCAGACAAATGCTATCATTTTTACATTTTTCTGACAACAACAATAAACCGGATAATTGTGACCGGCTTTTCAAAGTGCAATTCATAATTGATTATTTTTCCAAAAAGTTTAAAGAAACCTTTAATCCAAGTCAAAACATTTCAACTGATGAAGGAATGATACTGTGGCGTGGACAGTTAAATTTTAAAGTTTACTATTTGTCAAAAATTACGAAATATGGCATACTCTTTCGGGTGCTGTGTGATTCGAGTATGGGATAAATTTCCTCATTCAAGATATATAGCGGCGCTAGACAGCCTTTAGCAGAAACAGTGGTAGAACTATCGACACCTACTTATGGAAAGTGGCATCATCTCTACATGGATAATTATTGTAACAGTGTAGAACTTGCGGAGAAGTTACTTGAAAAGAAAATTAGAGTTTGTGGAAAGATGCAGCAAAATATAGGATTTCCGGAAAAATTAAAGCACGCAAAAGTCATTGTGTTTGAAGCTTGTCATAAACTGACAGGTGAAGTACTTGCACAGGTATGGAGAGCTTCGAAAACTAAAACGATACGAATGATATCTACAATACATAATGTCACTTTGACTGTCACTCAAAGAAAATGTAGAAAAACCAATTACACAATAAAAAACCTGAAAGTGTATTAGACTACAACATACACATGAAAGGAGTGGATAGGGCAGACTAATATTTGAGTTATTGCCCTGTATATAGAAAAACTATAAAATGGTCAGAAAAGGTATGTACGTACCTCTTTAACTGCGCATTATTTAATGTGTTCCGCACATGGCAATATTTCAATACAGACCAAAACAGTCTCCGAATTCCCATTCTTTTAAAAATGGAAAGTGTCCGATTTGTGGATAAAAGACCATGCTCCTGCTTATGAGCAAAACTTGGGGGTTGCCACATCGCGTACATCTCATGATCCGGTTGACAGACTTTGCAGTCACATAAAGCAACACCAGCTAATGCTTATTCCCAAAACAAATAAACGAAAACGAAGGAACTGCAATGTATGTTCCAAAAACAAAAAAAGGAGAACAACAAACTTGATGTGCAAGTCTTGTGGAGCTGCGTTACATCTTGGAGACTGTTTTGCTGCATATCATACGAAAGAGAAGTATAAAGTACCAAAGACAATGCAAATAAACAAATATATGAAACAAACAAATTATGTATTTATTTACGTGTGTATATCTTCGAAATTTGATGAAAGTAGGGGAACAGGGTTGTGATCTTAGAGAACTAACAACGAGATTAGTAAAACTTAACAATTTATAATCTCCCGATAATGTCAAAAATGGCCGGCGACAAGCCAAGTAATCCGAACTAGTGCTGCCGGTGCCAGGCGAATACATTTGTACGAGACGTGCGGACGGCAAAGTGTTAAGTACCTGAAATGTTGACAAGTTAGTATTTCTTCTCATGATGGGTGGTTTATAAAGTTTCAGGCTCTACATATCACTGCTTCTTCACTTACATATTGTTTGTTAATTGCACTACTTAATTTTTGTGTGCAATAAAATTTTGCTATGACACTCTTAAGAGTGTGTGTGAATACAATATTGAAGCATAGATACATCTTACGCAGAAAGCACCATAGCAGCTACTTCTGTAAGAAATAATGTAAATATGCATCTACATAAAGAGATGGCAGATAAAAGAAATGTGTGCAGTTACAAACAAATTTTAATCAAATTGTTTAATATAACACAAACTGCTACTACTGGAGCACAGAAATTAAATGTTAAAAGTTTTGTATATTGTTAAGCCTACAGTTAATGTCAAGCAGATTCAATGCATCTGCAAATCAATCTAATTGAATACCATACTAATCTCATCCAAGACTTCATGTTTCAAAGGAACAGTCTTATATTTGCATTCCATCTCTGTTTGTCAACATAATCATCTTTTGCATCATTGAGATAGCTTAACATTGTCACCAGCTGAAAACAAGTCTTTAAAGGAATTTCACCAACTTATTGTGACCTGCCTGCCAGCCTTCATCATTGGAATCTTCAATATCAACAACTATCCTTCCACATGTCTGTTATAAAAAATGTATGTAGTCAGTCGTGCACGCTATAGAAACTGTTTTTTTGAAAACTGCAATTGACTAACAAATCCACCTCAAAAACTCTGGCCTTCCAAAAATATTTTTGTTGACTTCGTTCTGCAGGATCCCACCCACACAGCTGAAATAAGTGCATGAGACATTCCGTAGCTTTGCAGATTCCAGAGAACGAGATGCTTACAATGCAGTTTTTATCACTAGTAATTCCTTGATCCATAAATGGAAGTTTTTTTTTCTGATTTTATTGGGTGGAACACACACACACACACACACACACACACACACACACACAAATTACGCATGCGCAACTGCTGCAAAACTATGCTTTTTATAGACAGCTGTCTATAAAAAGCATAGTTTTGCAGTTTCCTTTGATAATTGCTTTTAGCCATGTAACAAAGGCTTGTCACAGATTCGTGTATTCAGGTGACAATTTAAGCATATGTTTGTAGTGTTGAGGATTTGCAGCTTTAACAGTTGTGATCATGTTGTTTCTCTATCATGTCAGCAATGTCACAAGTGAGTACCGTCACGCTGTCTTTGCTGAGCTTTCCACCAAGGAAAGTTTTATTTTGTATTGTGGAAGACTTGTCAGGCACAAGTTTGAAAATGGGTACAAATTCATCTACATTAAATATGCTGCACTCTTCATAGCACCCCATTTTTCCTTGTAGTAATATTGCCTTCATACAGAGATTTGGCTTCACAAACCAATTTGTGTGTGAAGAGTTCCAGTGTATCCCTTAAACTTATCGAACTAATCTGTAGATAGATGTAGTAACGTTTTTGGTTTTCATTTTCCTCATTCTGGAGCCATAGCTTGAATTACTGCTCCACTTAGAGTGATTGACATAGAGCTAACTTGGTGTATCCATTGGATTAAAACATTTTCTTTCTCAGTATATACCCAAGCTTTCACTGTCTGACACTTCATTGGCACTTCACAAGCAATTTTTTCAAGGTCGTTCAGTTTGTTGACAGTACCTTATTTGAATTCCTCTCATAATACTGTTTTTTGAAACTTTGGAAGTAGGCTTTGATGCAGTAGTTAATGTCTACCTTAAAGTGTCCATGAGTTGAGGTCTTTCAGCATATTCAAGATTATCAAACAAACCTGTGACCATTCATTCTACTATTATGCGTTACACATTCCTGGTTAGTGTTATTTGGTATGGGTCCCATACAGTTCAGCAAATAGTTTACCGTAGGTTGTACGAGTTTAGGCAATTTCCTTCGTAGATTGATTGCATTTTCCAAGTGTCCTACTAATGAAGTCTGACACCTGCTTTACGTAACACTTGAGTTTATGAGGTTATTCTGTTTTACATCTCTACAAATTGTTACAACCGAGTATTTCTATGAGAACTGATTCCAGTTTTGACTCATTGACATTGTAGTCATAAGAAATGTAAGTCATGTTGGCTTACAGTTTTAAGAAATTGGTAACCAAGCCCGAACATAAGTTGTGCCACAATGCTGTGTTTAAAATACTGCACCCAAGTATAAATTGGGTCACGATTTGCTCGATGTGAGCCACCTGTCGCTCAAAAACTGCACTCATTTCATAGGAGAACAATGTATAGGCATCTCGCTACCTGTCCTTTGGCAGTTGCTGCCTTCTGTGGTCAGTTTCTAGAATTACATAGAAAGAAACATTAGCGAACCTAACAGTTGCTGTTGTGAATCGCTGAGCCAATAACTGATTATGATGACATAATTTTGGGTGTGTACTCATTAGGCTTCACAGTTGGCTGTAATTCTGCTACAAATACATCATATTTCTTGAGTGAGGAAATAATTTTGAAACCTTGAGAAGAATAAATTTGCTCAATAACTCAACTCGCGCTTTTTGAAAGGGTGGTGGTGATACTTTCTGGTGTAGTAGTAGTAGTAGTAGTAGTAGTAGCTTTATTCATCCGTAGATCCCTTTTTAGAAGGTTGTAGGACATGTCAAAGTATTTACAAGTTTATACCAAATAAATTAAAATAAGCTAATTCGTATACACATACACGTACACTTACAGACTTCTAGTTAGACAATCATTAGATTTACTCCTGGTATACAATACTTTCTTTACAAATAACTTATTAGATAATGTAATGCCACACTGTTCACTCATATCTCACTACCAGTCACTGCACACACTATACACACATTGTTTCGTAACACTTTATACACACACACACACACACACACACACACACACACACTAGTGATCTCTGGGCCATTTTCTGTACTGCAACTTCCCATTTGCTATCCAGAAAGACTGAGTCAGCATCCCTCTATAATAAGTGAGATGTTGAGCTCAGAAAGAGGAAGAGGTGTTAGTATTGTGCTACCCATAGGTTGGGGATAAGTTTTTCTAGAAAAGGAAAAAAGGGAAAGAACATAGTGTGAAGGTGTTATGTGGAATGTTGAATGTTTTATAATTATTATTTATTTGTATAACTTTTTTTAACCAAACCCCAACTCTGTTTTGTTTAAGTAATCCTTCAATGTATAAAATATATTGCATTACAGGTACTTTTTAGCTGTTTTTTTTTAAATAAGTGTATTTTTGCAATTCCCTTAATCTCTTTTGGTAATTTATAGTACAGTTTTATTCCTTGATAGAAAAAGCTGTATTGAGTTTCATGTAAATTTTTTCTTGGTAAATGTAATTATTTTAAAATTTATAGTCTGTCAAAGACTAAAGTGAACATGAAAAATTAATCTTAAAGCTTGATCTTTTTTAGTGTGTGTTACTCCTTACAATACATCAATTACATATGTGTCAGTAATGCTTTAAATAATGACATAAATGGCTGTCTTTCTAGGCCCGAAATTCTTGTAAGTGGCCAGTCTTCAGCATTTTTCTCATGTACTCAGTTTGTCATTTGAAGGTTCATATTACAATACCACTTATAATTTTATATGCTCATAAATATTCTGTAAGTAAGGTGGTGAACATGACGTTTTAGATCTTGTGAATACATTATATCCCTAGATTATTATACATTTTTGTACAATAAAATGTACCCTTTTCCTATTGTCTGTAACAGGCGTGGGCAATCTTTCGTGACCTACGAGCCTATTACGTGTTCTTATTTAAGCTCGTGGACCAGCTTATCACATGATGTGACACCAGCATTTCTATTAATAGGTTTGTTTATAAACAAATCTTCTTCTATCAGTCACAATTTTTCTTTATTTTGTTGCTTGGGTAGTCTCTTCTCTGCTTTTACTAATGTCCCATTTCTAGGGATTCAGTTTCTGATGACTTCAAAACCTTTCTCCAGAATCTCACAGTTTTCAAAGTTCTGTACTTCCTAGTAAACTACTGTATCGAGAGCAAATAGTCGTAATCAGAAGCCCGCATCTCGTGGTCGTGCGGTAACGTTCTAGCTTCCCACGCCCGGGTTCCTGGGTTCGATTCCCGGCGGGGTCAGGGATTTTCTCTGCCTCATGATGGCTGGGTGTTGTGTGATGTCCTTAGGTTAGTTAGGTTTAAGTAGTTCTAAGTTCTAGGGGGCTGATGACCATAGATGTTAAGTCCCATAGTGCTCAGAGCCATTTTTTCATAATCAGAAACAGTGATGGCTATAATGTACTGCCTTGTGATACACCTTTCTCTATTGTCGCTACCTCCGGTCTGAAGTCTCATACCTTCACACTCTCTTTTCTGTGTTGTAGATATTCTGTCATCTAGCATACTACTCTTCCATCCCAGCCCTTGCAGTTTTGTTTGCAATACCATGCCATTTACCTTATCAAAAGCTTTTGAAAGATCAGTGGCTGTGCGGTCAAATTGCCGTGTCCTGTCAGCCACTTCCTGCTGAAAGCCAACTAGCTATGAATCACATGAAAGCTGTGTTGTGAATTCATTTTGTCTCTTCAACCTGTGCCCCACTTTCCTGCAAACATTCTATTGTACAGGGTGTCCCACAGAAATTCAGTACGCATTATATCCAACTTTCAAGTAACAGTGAAGTAACTAATAAAGAATAGGCAAAAGGAACATTAAAAACAGTTACTTGTTTAGAAGAGATGCTGGAACTCATGATCATGGGCGTCCAGGCACTGCTGACTTCATGTGACTACATTACCAGAAACACGCTGTAATTCTGCAGGTGTGACATTAATTTCTGTGGTAATGTTGCATTTAAGATCGTCTGTTGTATGAGGGTTGTAAGCATACACTTTGCTTTTTAGTGTGCCCCATAAATAAGTCACACAATGTTAAGTCTGGGGACCTTTACTGACGTGCTTGTCTGCATATGTTAATTGTGTGTAGAAAGAGTCAAAGAGCTCTTAAATATGTTGCAATGTTTCAAAGTGCAATTGAAAAATATGGGGCCAATAACAAGCATGCTGGACAGTGCATGCCAAATGCTTATCTTTGAGTGGAGAGGGTCTTTGTGCAGAATTTGTGGGTTGTCCTTTGACTGTTATCTGCAATTTTGGTAGTTTACGTAATCTGACAAATGAAGCCAGGCCTCATCTGACATGAAGTAAAGCAAGGGGTCCAAGTAACCATTGTTGTTGTTGTTGTGGTCTTCAGTCCTGAGACTGGTTTGATGCAGCTCTCCATGCTACTCTATCCTGTGCAAGCTTCTTCATCTCCCAGTACCTACTGCAACCTACATCCTTCTGAATCTGCTTAGTGTATTGATCTCTTGGTCTCCCTCTACGATTTTTACCCTCCACGCTGCCCTCCAATGCTAAAGTTGTGATCCCTTGATGCCTCAAAACATGTCCTACCAACCGATCCCTTCTTTTAGTCAAGTTGTGCCACAAACTTCTCTTCTCCCCAATCCTATTCAATACCTCCTCATTAGTTACGTGATCTACCCACCTTATCTTCAGCATTCTTCTGTAGCACCACATTTCGAAAGCTTCTATTCTCTTCTTGTCCAAACTAGTTATCGTCCATGTCTCACTTCCATACATGGCTACACTCCATACAAATACTTTCAGAAACGACTTCCTGACACCTAAATCTATACTCGATGTTAACAAATTTCTCTTCTTGAGAAACGCTTTCCTTGCCATTGCCAGTCTACATTTTATATCCTCTCTACTTCGACCATCATCGGTTATTTTACTCCCTAAATAGCAAAACTCTTTTACTACTTTAAGTGTCTCATTTCCTAATCTAATTCCCTCAGCATCACCCGACTTAATTTGACTACATTCCATTATCCTCGTTTTGCTTTTGTTGATGTTCATCTTATATCCTCCTTTCAAGACATTGTCCATTCCGTTCAACTGCTCTTCCAAGTCCTTTGCTGTCTCTGACAGAATTACAATGTCATCGGCGAACCTCAAAGTTTTTACTTCTTCTCCATGAATTTTAATACCTACTCCGAACTTTTCTTTTGTTTCCTTTACTGCTTGCTCAATATACAGATTGAATAACATCGGGGAGAGGCTACAACCCTGTCTCACTCCTTTCCCAACCACTGCTTCCCTTTCATGCCCCTCGACTCTTATAACTGCCATCTGGTTTCTGTACAAATTGTAAATAGCCTTTCGCTCCCTGTATTTTACCCCTGCCACCTTCAGAATTTGAAAGAGAGTATTCCATTCAACATTGTCAAAAGCTTTCTCTAAGTCTACAAATGCTAGAAACGTAGGTTTGCCTTTTCTTAATCTTTCTTCCAAGATAAGTCGTAAGGTCAGTATTGCCTCACGTGTTCCAACATTTCTACGGAATCCAAACTGATCTTCCCCGAGGTCGGCTTCTACCAGTTTTTCCATTCGTCTGTAAAGAATTCGCGTTAGTATTTTGCAGCTGTGACTTATTAAACTGATAGTTCGGTAATTTTCACATCTGTCAACACCTGCTTTCTTTGGGATTGGAATTATTATATTCTTCTTGAAGTCTGAGGGTATTTCACCTGTCTCATACATCGTGCTCACTAGATGGTAGAGTTTTGTCATGACTGGCTCTCCCGAGGCCATCAGTAGTTCTAGTGGAATGTTGTCTACTCCCGGGGCCTTGTTTCGACTCAGGTCTTTCAGTGCTCTGTCAAACTCTTCACGCAGTATCTTATCTCCCATTTCGTCTTCATCTACATCCTCTTCCATTTCCATAATATTGTCCTCGAGTACATCTCCCTTGTATAAACCCTCTATATACTCCTTCCACCTTTCTGCCTTCCCTTCTTTGCTTAGAACTGGGTTTCCATCTGAGCTCTTGATATTCATACAAGTGGTTCTCTTCTCTCCAAAGGTCTCTCTAATTTTCCTGTAGGCAGTATCTATCTTACCCCTAGTGAGACAAGCCTCTACATCCTTACATTTGTCCTCTAACCATCCCTGCTTAGCCATTTTGCACTTCCTGTCGATTTCATTTTTGAGACGTTTGTATTCCTTTTTGCCTGCTTCATTTACTGCATTTTTATATTTTCTCCTTTCATCAATTAAATTCAATATTTCTTCTGTTACCCAAGGATTTCTATTAGCCCTCGTCTTTTTACCTACTTGATCGTCTGCTGCCTTCACCACTTCATCCCTCAGAGCTACCCATTCTTCTTCTACTGTATTTCTTTCCCCCATTCCTGTCAATTGTCCCCTTATGCTCTCCCTGAAACTCTCTACAACCTCTGGTTCTTTCAGTTTATCCAGGTCCCATCTCCTTAAATTCCCACCTTTTTGCAGTTTCTTCAGTTTCAATCTGCAGTTCATAACCAATAGATTGTGGTCAGAATCCACATCTGCCCCAGGAAATGTCTTACAATTTAAAACCTGGTTCCTAAATCTCTGTCTTACCATTATATAGTCTATCTGAAACCTGTCAGTATCTCCTGGCTTCTTCCATGTATACAGCCTCCTTTCATGATTCTTGAACCAAGTGTTAGCTATGATTAAGTTATGCTCTGTGCAAAATTCTACAAGGCGGCTTCCTCTTTCATTCCTTCCCCCCAATCCATATTCACCTACTATGTTTCCTTCTCTCCCTTTTCCTACTGACGAATTCCAGTCACCCATGACTATTAAATTTTCGTCTCCCTTCACTACCTGAATAATTTCTTTTATCTCGTCATACATTTCATCTATTTCTTCATCATCTGCAGAGCTAGTTGGCATATAAACTTGTACTACTGTAGTAGGCATGGGCTTTGTGTCTATCTTGGCCACAATAATGCGTTCACTATGCTGTTTGTAGTAGCTAACCCGCACTCCTATTTTTTTATTCATTATTAAACCTACTCCTGCATTACCCCTATTTGATTTTGTATTTATAACCCTGTAATCACCTGACCAAAAGTCTTGTTCCTCCTGCCACCGAACTTCACTAATTCCCACTATATCTAACTTTAACCTATCCATTTCCCTTTTCAAATTTTCTAACCTACCTGCCCGATTAAGTGATCTGACATTCCACGCTCCGATCCGTAGAACGCCAGTTTTCTTTCTCCTGATAACGACGTCCTCTTGAGTAGTCCCCGCCCGGAGATCCGAATGGGGGACTATTTTACCTCCGGAATATTTTACCCAAGAAGACGCCATCATCATTTAATCATACAGTAGAGCTGCATGTCCTCGGGAAAAATTACGGCTGTAGTTTCCCCTTGCTTTCAGCCGTTCGCAGTACCAGCACAGCAAGGCCGTTTTGGTTAATGTTACAAGGCCAGATCAGTCAATCATCCAGACTGTTGCCCCTGCAACTACTGAAAAGGCTGCTGCCCCTCTTCAGGAACCACATGTTTGTCTGGCCTCTCAACAGATACCCCTCCGTTGTGGTTGCACCTACGGTACGGCCATCTGTATCGCTGAGGCACGCAAGCCTCCCCACCAACGGCAAGGTCCATGGTTCATGGGGGTGGAAGTAACCATTAGCATGTGATATTAAAAGTCAGTCGTAATAATGAACTCTTTATCTCCTGATACTCAAATTTCGGCTATTGCACAACACTCGCGTGAAAGGCTGTTACTTTCATATTATTTAGTGCATGATGACACAATGTAAGAGATACACCAGCCTTATGCGATAACCTCCTTCCTGACTTCTGGTACTTCTTATAATGTCCACGCGAATTCTGCCTGGAGTTTCAGGGTTCCTCAGTGTCTGTTACCTATTCCTCTGCTCATTCTGAACAGATTCTACAACTCTCTGTATCTTGTACCGATCTTGAATAGTGCTGGTTATGGGAAGTTTCCTACCAGGACACTTCACTTGAAACATTTCTTTACATTCCTTGATGGAGCCTGTGTTAACGTAACACTTTACTGTATCAATTCACTGTTCTAATGCAAAGTGCGCCACTTCTCTAACTGCATGAGCTGCTCACAACTACTGATGCGTGAACACACACAGCTGCACTCAACTTTGCATTAAAATGCAGTGTAGCCAACTTTCGAGACACTGTTGCCACTTCACAGGAAATTCAATTAGAGATAATTAACTGGTATGTGAGGCATGCTGGTTTTAAGTGGGACACCCTCTATATTTATCGATGGTCTCTCAGATATTTTACTTACATTACTGGTTAACTGGTCTGCAGTTTTTGATATTGTCCCTTGTTCCTCTACCCTTGTATACAGGTGTTACTACCTCTTCTTTCCATTCATCTGAGAGCACACTATTATTTATAAAGAACTCAAACCGGAATCTTAGGTCAGGCACAGTGCACACTCAAGAATTTTTTTTAGTATTTCTCCGCTTATTCTGTCCACCCCTGCTGCCTTCCTTGCACCTATTGCAGTGATTGAATGTAGTAATTGAATTACCAGTTTAATTGCTGTAAACTGAATGAACTATTTTCTATTGCTTGTCCTTGTAGGTAAAGGAAAATTGTGAACATGTAGAGACTAGCAACACTCAAACTGCTGGTGCTTCGGTTTCACGAAAGGGGCCACAGCAGCGTTGTGCTGATGGCATCAGAGAAACTGATAAAAATTCCAGATTGCCATTTGCCACTCCTGGTGAATGGGTTGGGCCTCCACCTGTAGCTGCAAGAGTGAAAAATGAACCTTCATGGAGTCCTGTTGATGGTGACGTTGATGCCTCTGTAGTCCCTCCAGCAGTGCGAGACACTAGTTCTGTGGCAGAAGATACAGCTGGTCGTGTTGTAAAAGTTGGAGATTCACTTTGCAGGTATGTTGAAAGTTATGGGAATGTAGGAGAGTGTTGAAAACTGAAGTAAGATCATTGCAGTTTCAGAAGACTTGCACCAAGAATGTAATGTGCAGGAAAAAAAAAACTATTCATTATTACTAATTACATAAGTTAAATACTGTCTTTTGAGACTGTAATGAAAGTCTTGTTAAAACCAAACGTGTTCCCCTTTATTTTAAAGCATCTTCAGTGGTCACTGTAATGATGTTTTTTCCTTGCTTGCTTTTGTTTGCTTGGATCACCAACACTTCTCACACTTTAAGTTACTGGTGTAAACGGTATGATCTTTAATCTCAGGTTTTTTGTTACTTATGTCATTCTTTCTTGCTTATGTCATTCTTTCTGTTCTTCTATGCATATGTGGTTCATTTTACCACACATAACTTCACTAACATAAAATATATTAATGTTTTTATTTTGTGAAGAACCATTGCCATCTCACCATTTCATGTGCTTTGTTTTTGCTATCTGAATTAGTATGTCCAGCTCCTTATTACAGTTGTTTGTCAAGTAGTACTGTGATAAGTTTGTAGAGCATACATCTGGGAGCTGATTCTGTGTGTGTTTAGATGCTTAGTGTAGTATTGTGTCTGTTGCGATGTTTTTGCTATAAGTTGTGAATGAGTGTTGGTTATTTTTTGTTGCGATCAGATGCTATCAGACGACAGTTTGGTCATGGTGCACCCGATCTCATTCGTCAGTTGTTGACGGGTGCAAGCAGGTTAGGTTAGGTCAGAATCTAGTCCAGGGCTGGGCAAATACAGTTTCGCAACCATGGGTGCTCGCAGATGTCCACAAGGCCTGCCCTCGGCTCTCCCACCAGCCAGCAGTACCCCCACCATCTACTCGCCTAGCCACGTACGTCACTGCACCGTGCGGAGCCACTAGGTCCGTTTACTTACCGCCGTTTTATCGCATTCGGTGTTTGTGATAAAACAGAACTAGTAGGTGGAAAATGGCTTTGGAGGAGTTAAAATCGTTGAAATATAAGTCCTTTGATCTGTAATCCGCAGTGGGAAGAAGAGTACTTTTTATTGGAACGCAAAGCTGACCTCAGTAAATGATTTGCAATGCAACATTGTCTTCACGGAAGAAGTACAATGTGAAGTGACATTATCAACTGCTTCACGAGAAGGATATAGTCTGTTCCAATAATGAAGAAAGAAAAGCCAGTCTTATCGAACTGAAATGGAAAAAGGAGAAAGACTTACGAATACAAGTAGATAATTATGACTTTGATTCACATTATTACTGTTATTAATAATATGTTATGTGCATTTTCCATCATTTTTATCTTTTCGTGTAAATATTTAATGTACGAAAACCTCATCATCCACAATGATGCAGCGATGACACTAAGCTATCATGTAGCTCTTATAAGAGCTAAAACAGCACAGCCCTTTGGCGTTTGAGAATTTGTGAAAGAATGTTTTGTTGCTGTCACAACAGTTTTGTGCCCAGCATGTCTTACTGTTTTTGGAACGGTTTCTCTTTCACGGAGAATGGTTTGCAGGTACATTGTAGAAATGGCACACAATGTGGAAGTTCATATGAGGAACAGGATCAAAGATTTGGTGTTCTTTTCATTAGCATTGGACGAAAAGACTGATGATGTATGTGATGTTGCTCAACTTGCAGTCTTTTTGCGAGGAGTTGATGTTCAGTTTAATGTGATTGAGGAACTCCTCTATTTAATGCCAATGCGTTAAAAAACAATGGCCAACAATATATTTTCGCACATTGAACATACAGTAGAGAAATACGAGCTGTGTTGGGAAAAACTTTCATAGATTGCGACAGATGCGACTCCTGCAATTATTGGTCGTAATTCTGGTGTCATTGCTTTTATACAAAAAAATGGGTGAAAGCCGTCAGTGTTCAGCGGGAACTACCAGCAATGCATTGCGTTCTTCACAGTCATAATTTGCTAGCAAAATGTGCCAAACTAGTTGGCGTGATGGACGTGGTTATAAAAAGTTAACATTCTCAGATCGCAGAATTTGGGACACAGACAATTCAAATCGTTCCTGGCAGATCTCTAGTGTGAATATGGCGATGTTACATATTTTTGTGAAGTACGCTGGTTGAGTGGAGGTGTTGTTTTAGAACGATTTTTTAATTTACCTAAAGATACAGCGTTATTCATGGATGTGAAAGGAAAACCGGTGCAAGAATTGGACGACTCTCAGTGGATTTTAGACCATGCGTTTTTATCTGACGTAACCAAGCATCTGAATAGTGTGGATGAAGCTTTGCAAGGTTGAAATAAGGTAATTAGCAAAGTGTTTGACACTGTTTTGGCTTTCAGGAGAAAACTGCTTTTGTGGGCAAAGCAACTGTCAGAAATGTCGGGTGTACACTTCCCGAGCGTTGGACTAGTTGTTAGTGAAAACAATTCGGAGCAGGAGGGGCTCAAAGAAATTTTTGATGGCTTTGTAATGATGTTACAGTCTCTAGTGGGTTTGAAGACTTAAATTGACTGGAATGCGATGTCATTTATTTGTGACTCCTTTGGCAGTTAATGTTGAAAATGTGCCTTCCGAAATTCAGTTGGATCTCATCGACTTTCAATGTAAACGTGTGCTGAAGGAGAAGTTTCACACTGCAGAAACCTTGGAAAACTTTTACAAATGTTTCACACGTTAACAGTTTCCATTGTTACTTAAAATAACCGCTCGTGTATATAGTTTTTTTGGAACAACATACTTCAGCGAAAGTATTTTCTCCGTAATGAAACTGACAAAATCGAAGCTTAGGAGTGGTCTTACTGATGCTCATATGACTGGTGCAGTGCACCTAATGACTAGTAATTTCACACCAAATATCGAAATGCTAGTTCAGAATCATTGTAAAAACATCCAGGATTATGTAAATTAATGTCTATGTCCTATTCGTATGTAGTACCCCTCCTCTGAGCTACACACGTCTGTGTAAATATAACGTAACATTTACAATACAAATCTGTTCGTTTCGTAATCCTTTATGTCTGTATCCTATTTGTGGCAATGAAAGTAGAACACGTTACAATGGTTCAAAACTGTTTCATCTGTACGTGGCCAACCATTGCATGGCACAGGATACACAAACTTCGGGTAAGCACGTTTTACAATTATGTCCCACACACGCATGTTGTGCACATACGATAGGCCCCCGACAACCGTGTACTGGTGCCGAGTTCACGGACACCACATACGCGTGAAATGACCTCTGACGTATGTGTGCTGCACCTTCACTACGTACGTTAGCTGGTCCATACTCAGCTGTGTGCATGATGCGCTCCTGCAACAGCATCACCCCCCCACCCCCACCCCCCCACCCCCAATGGACAAAAAATTAGTATGGTCTCACTCTAGGAGAATGCATCTGGAATCTGCACTCACATTAGGAAAATAAATCTTACAGGTTCAGGAGATTTTGGAGGTGGTATGTTGGCACACATCCATCCACACATATGTGTGTGTGTGTGTGTGTGTGTGTGTGTGTGTGTGTGTGCGCGCGTGCGCGTGCGTGTGCGCGTGCGTGCGTGCGCGCGCGCGAGTGTATACCTGTCCTTGTTTCCCCCTAAGGTAAGTCTTTCCGCTCCCGGGATTGGAATGACTACTTACCCTCTCCCTTAAAACCCACATCCTTTCGTCTTTCCCTCTCCTTCCCTCTTTCCTGATGAGGCAATAGTTTGTTGCGAAAGCTTGAATTTTGTGTGTATGTTTGTGTTTGTTTGTGTGTCTGTCGACCTGCCAGCACTTATATTTATATATGTTTATATATGCTAACATCCTTATGATTTTTTTTTAATGTTGAAAAATATGATAAGGAACGATATGTGAAACAAAAATTAAGATGATGAAACTTGTGATTATGGTGAAAAATCATGAAATTTACAAAAATGTTTAGGTAAGGCTAAAGGCTGTCATTATAGATGTGTAATATTTGTAAGCATAATTCCAGCATTGTAATGGTTTTCTATCGTAGTTGATCTCTTCTCTTCCCCCCCCCCCCCCCCCCCCCAACAAAAGCCAGTTCAATAAAATTTATTTATAAATTAAGTTACAGTGGTTACAAACATACCCATTTTTCCTACAGATGCTATTTTGCGAAAATGAACTGAATTTCAGAATTACCCCCTAACCACAGTTTTGATCCAAAAGTTAGGGAAAAATTATTTTAACTGTCTTTCATTATATACTTTGTGACAAGAAGACAACTAGATTTACTTATTTTGTTTGATTTCTAATGAAATTAATCTTACCTGTTTCATAATTGTGGACTTATCACAGCTCCCTTAGACTCTCCAATGCATTGCAGCTTGGTGAATTTAGGGGAATGTTGTCTTTCTTTTCATCTGTAAATGTTGTTGTTATGTTACGTTTTGGTTGGTAATTTCGAAATTTCAAATACTGATTATGAAGTGTTTTATGGAGTCATGGAAGTCACACATTCGTCTGAACATTCTGAAAATGTAACCCTTAATTGTACATTGCCAGGTCTAGTACTGTCTCCTGATTAGTAGTTTTATTGTAATCATCCTAAATGTAGATCATTGTTACACAGTGCTACTAACATGTGTTTCATGTCCCTGTTGCTGAAACCTTGAACACCATTTACTTATATATTCACTGTTGCGGATTCTTGTTGCTGTAAATCGGCTTTGTAGCACTGAAGTCTGGTTCCCGTATGTTAAAACTGCGCTTAGAACATTAGGCATGAAAATACTATGGATCTTTTGCCATTTCCCAAAAATGATGTAATAAATATTTTCTCTTAAATATGTGTATGTTTGTGTGTTCCTTTTCAACCAAACAATAATGTTCATGCCTGAAATAAGAGAACACTACCATTACCATTACCCAATTCTGTTAAGGTGCAGTACACTGATAGTCAGTATGCAATGGAGCCAGACGTTGAGGAACAGTGAATGGCCCATAATTTTGAAATGACTAATATGCTAGTCCAAGAGATATTCAGCACAAAAATGGAATTGTCAGTTTGGCTGAAAACACACCAATATAACATCTACCATGTATTCTTTGATTGAAGATAGTCACAGCTGCCATTCACATGGTAGGACAGCTTACTAGGAAAATAAAATTTTGTATCAGATTTCTGTTGATTCCTTTCATCAGTGAATATTCTGTCAACATTATTTTAGTATACTGTGTTATCATTGCATTTCCAGTTATGCATATACTCAATTTAAATGTTGGGCATGTGTATTACTTTCAGGTTGTCATCTTCAGAGTTGGACATACAAAAACATTTGCATGTTAGGAACCTTTAAGTTTGCTAAAAGAACCGTAATTTGTAGGAATGTAAAAAGAAAAAACTATATGCAGTAACTGCACTTCATGTTACTCTTTTACAGTTATTGTGTCTAATTAGGTTGTATTTTGTTTGTTTCAGTGATCCTGTGTGTCTGACAATTAAGGACAATCGTTCAGTGCGAAGAGATGAAACATCTTTGGCTGCGGCACAAGTAGAGGAAATTAAAGTGTGTTCTGATGAAAATAAGGCTACCACTACCACAAAACAACAGGTTCCCACGTTTCCAACATGCTACACAGCAAAACTTGAGAATTTTTGTCCGGATTGGCAGCAGACTGTAACGAACAGCTCTTTAAATAATGCCGACAATGATACTGTTTTGGAGGGAAGTAGGGTGGAACCACTCCAGAAAAGTAAGAGGAATCAATTGAATGACACAGAAGCTGTTACTTCACTTTTAACTCGCCCGAATATGAGAGACCATTCAGATGAGAATGTACCATTTGCTTCAAATTTGGTGCAACAGAAATGGTGGGCAAGGCAGTCTGAGGATACGAGCACAGTCCTTTCATCTCACAGGAGCAGATGGGGTAAACATAGTATCAAGAATATGAGTTCACCAGTTACTGTTGAGCATAAGAGGAAACGGAGTCATTCAGATGACAGAACACTGGTTTTATCACGTTTAATGCAAAAGAAAAGTTTGAAACCCCAACCTAATGATATTCTCTCAGATGCAGGTCCCCCATTACCCGAGAAGAGCTCTAGGAAGCTATGCAGTGATGCAGACACACTTAAGTTACCTTCATGTTCAGTCCAAGAAGTCTGTAAGAAGAATTCTGATGATACAGTTACTACATTCACATCCAAAGAGAAGAGGATAAGGAGCCAGTCATATGATAGGAAAAGAGTCACAACAAATTTTGCCCAACAGGAAAAGTGTAATGGAGATGCTGGTGATGAACCTACAATGAACGTTTCTCAAACGCAGACCAGAAATTGTAAGAGGCACATAGACAGTGAACAGTCATTTGCTTCAGCATCATCATCTCAACAACAGAAGCGGAGGCGAAACCTATCAGAAGACACAAATGGTGCATCATCTGTGAATCAGGAAAGTAGTACTAAATGTCAGATTAATGAAAGATTAGTTGCCAGTACAAAAGATGGGAAGAGAAGTTGGAGCAAAGAGTCTGTTCTCAGGCAATCGGTTGCTTCATTTCCAAATCAACTTAGAGGGAGGAGAAGCCAGTCTGATAACAGAAAGGTAATCACATCATCTGTTATTCTTAAGAGGAATCGCAGAAGCAAGTCTGTTGATGCATGCAGAGATATTTCTGCTTTGAACAATGACAATAGCTCCAAGATTGATGCTGATGACAGGCAGTTACTAGCTACTTCTACAACTCCACAGAAGAAGAAGAAGAAAAGGAGGAGGAGGAGCCAGTCACATGACACCTTATGTTCCTCAGCCTTGCAGGCAGCAACATCTCTAAACCACACCAGCAATGATCAGTTAATTATTTCTCCTCATGTTAACCATAAGGGCATTAGGAGGAGTAAGTCTCTTGATGGGAAGACATTCACGTCATCAGTAATGCAACTTAGGGATTATAGGCGACACTCTGTTGCTTCACAATCTCTTGTTATGCCTGTAACACAACGAAATAATTGGGAACAGGCCATTGACCAGCAAACAAACGTATCATTTCCATACCAACAGCACAGTTTGGGAAGCGAGTCTGATAACAGACATGCAGTTACCTCATCGCGAGTGAAGGTAAGAAAATACAATGAGTACATTTGTATACTAATGGAAAGTTCTGGCAGAATGTAAACAACTTGAGAACAAAGGTAACAACTCAACGAATAGTAGAGGTGTTGTTTCATTGATATGAATGTAAACAAGACTGAAAAGTTACTAACTTTTGGCTGAATCCTTTTCTTGTGCTAGAGTACGTATACACACATAAGCGTGTGCATGTACCCCCACCCCCCATGCAACTGTTCGTCTGCAGGTTGACTGAAATGAGGAGTTTTATTGGGTAGAGTGGGAGGCTGGAGAAAGGAGGGTTGGAGGTTTGAGGAAGGATGACAGATAATTTGGGGGAGGCGACAGATGTATTGGATAAGAATAGGTATGTGGCAGGTGCACATGATAGGATAGGAATGTGACACATGAGAACCAACACTTGTGAGTTTGTATAACACACATTGCTGATGCTCTGGAGAAGTGGATTGGGAAGGAGAGCAGGGGGTGAAAGTACAGGAGGAGATGTGAGGAAGAGGTTGAGGGGGTGGGCTTAGTGAAATTAAGGTGCTGAGGCAGTGCAGAGGTGAACGTGAGCCGGAGGCTAGTGGAGTTTGTGGGCAGGAAGATTACAAGAATAAAGGTTGCATTGCAAGGACAACTGCTGTCTATGTAATTCAGAGAAGCAGGTGTTGAAGAAAGTTTCCATATACTATGGGTTGTGAAACAGCCATTGAAATTGAGGACGTTGTCCTCAGCAACTTGTTCTACTGCTGGGTGAACTCTATTCTGAGTCACAGTGTGGCAGTGGCCATTTGTTCAGGTGGACATGCACATACATTGTGCTGTGGAGAAATTTCAGCAAAGCTGATGTGACATGGCTGCTTTAACAGGTGGCCCAGCCTCTGATGGAATGGGGTAAGCCTGTGATGGTAATTGAGTAGGGTATACTGGGTGGATGAATTGGATAGGTCTTGCATCTAGATCCTCCACAGCGAAATGACGCGTGTGGCAAGGGTCTGGAAGTGGGAATGTGATAGGGATGGTCCAGTATGTTTTGTAGATCGGATAGATGATGGAACACACTTTCATCCTAAAGCTAGCAAGTTTTCAGCCTTGTGTATGGGCCTGTCAGTGACTCAGTGCCTCCACTATTCAATATGTTGTTACATTTACTTTTTAATTTAGCAAATAAATTTGTGTTGTTTGATATCCCATCATTATTTTTATGCCGTGACTGTTAGCAATACAGCATTTTACAATATCCCTTGCTATTTGTAAGAGAACGAGTGGATCATTTAAAAAGAAGTTGAAGTACAGTTTTTTTTACTTGAAGTGTTATTACATTGCATTGTTGTAATTACGTTTGCGCCACTTTCCAAGTGAGATAAAATTTTTGGATTTGAGAAAGTTAGTTTCAAACACACTGTCCTTCCTTTTACAGTGTGACACAGTCAGTGTGTGAATAACCATTACAGGTTTTCTGTCTGTAAATTTGTGCACTACATGGTTCATGAATTAGTAGTGTTCTTTGTATCATTTATAAACATCATTATTCATTTTAATTGGGATCCTCAAGTGTAAAAGCCAGTGATAGACCATGTAAGATGATGAATCTTTGATATCTCGTACATCAGGCAGATGCTTCATATATGTTTCCGGGAGAGTCCAAAAGGTTTATAATAAAGAAATATGCACCATTGTGTAGAATGATTTGAGACGTTTTTCGAAAATACTTAAAATACACACTGCGTGTCAGTAAAAATGAACCATCCAGAATGGAAGAAGGTAATGAAACTTCACAATTTGAGAGAGTACGTGAAGTTTGATATCTCAAATTCAAGCCAAATTTGCAAAGAAACTGGCAGTATGAGCCCACTTGTCAGTAGGGCATTGCACCCACCCCATTTGCCCTTGATGGATGCACCAATTGAGTTAGGAAGGGTGTCTTAAGCTGTTGTATTCTCTCCAAAGGAAGCTGGTCCACAACTGTAGCAACTGGTCCTTTATATTGCGGATACTGCCATTGAGACGAACTTTACATGCATGTTGGTCCCATACTTGTTGTATCTGTGAGAGATCTGAGGTACTTGCTGGCCACGAGAGTACCTCAACACCACAGACAGTTCATAGATGTGTGTGCCATGTGTGGGCGAACAGAGTCCTATTGAAAAATAGTTCTATGGTTCTTCCACATGAGAGGGAGCACAAGAACACAGTATGTCTGTAACATACTGTTGAGCTGCCAGAGAGTACCTTAATCACCATCATCCATGACCTAAAGTCGTCCTCGATGGCTCCAAACACAATGATGCCAGCAGTAACAGTGGTGTGCCTCTCCAAAACTTCGGAAGAATGGGGCATCACCCCAGGATGCTGCCATACTTTCCCCCTCCAGGGGGCTCTTCTTTGGTTTATGATTTTGGACACCCGTGTTTTTTTTTTTCCCCCCTGCACTTAATACAACTTTTCACCCTAACTTTGTGATCCCCATTGTTGTGTTTGACCTACCATTCCTCTTCCAAATTTTATAGAATTTTGGATCGTTTGGGGTAGGTCACCCAATGCACTGTACATTCTGCATTTTGTGCCTTTCTTTCTTGGTACCCTTACTTTCCAGTAAAAAATAATACAACCAAAACTATAGCCATCCAGTTGGGGTGGGCTGGGAGGGGGGGGGGGGGGGGTCATCAGGTACCTGCGTGGTGGTAGCCCCCTGACACCACACCTGGATCCTCCTATTGGTACCTGCATTGGAAATTCCCCATCTGATGAGTAGTCTGAGCCCTTCATGGCTGGAGCTCGGAGACTATGGGCAATGGTGGCCCAGCCATATAGCCATTGCTGTGGTGCCTGTGGAGAGATTGGAATTTGTGGCACCAGGCTGGATGACTCGCAGATGAAGTGGCTCAAACTTGCTTCTGCTGGGAGCTGCACAGCCCCAGTAGTCTCTTCCGAAGGAAAGGATTACCGTAATGCGGAGTGTATGACGCCACAATTTTTCTCTCCTCGGTTACTCCATTGGAGGAATGTAGGGCTAAGTGACAAGGGGTGAAATACTGCCCACAATACAGTTTGCTCTAGGACCAACAGGGATTCCTTTTTGGCCACAAAGCTATTACTCTTTGTTAAACATCTTGAGGACAAGTGTGGCAAAGTAACAAGAATGTCGAAAATGAAAAATTGTTTCGCTCTGACTAGAATGATGTGCCCCTCTCATATTAATAATTAACAACCACGTAAAACAATAGTGGTTTCAAAATCGAACTAGAAGAGAGAGCCACTAGATAACACAGTGTATTCACAATGTTATCTTCCGTGAGCCCAGTTCCAAAATCATAGGTCTGTTGAAAAGCCACTAAGTAGGGGAGATTTATGGCAAGGTGTGTTGATTACCCTTTGTATTCACCTTTTTCGCACCTGAGAAATACGTTCTTAATTTTCTGTTGCTTTTGAACAACGTAGCAAGACATGTTATGGTAGACTATATCACAGCATTTTGTATAGTAATTGAAGTAACAGGTTTTAATATGACCGGGGGGGGGGGGGGGGGGGGGTAGCAAGTATTTTGACTCAAGAAAGGAAACAAAAATTTGAAAGTTTTCCTTCTTGATGTAATTGTCTTGGGTATATTAATATTTCTAAATGGTCCTTCATATAAAGCATCAAATTATATAATTCCAAAAGCTAGTAAATTAAAGAATGAAAAAGGTATTGGTGCATGACCAGATTTCTACTGTGGGCATCCATTGCAAGATGATATGCTAAATGTTGCTCTGGAATATTACCTTAGCGAGGGCAAAAATTACAGCAGACAAAGTCTTAATCACACTGATGTTATCTCTGTTAAAGAAAATGGTGAAAAAGTTAAAGTGAAAAGACATGACAAGATCAGTAAGAGAAGCATATCTCTTAATGAAAAGGAGAACCCAAATTTAAAAATTGGTCCCTTAGAATTTTATTACATATTTTTTTGAAACTTATTTGTTTCACAATTAGTAGTGTTGCAGGGAAGCATTTCGACTTTGCCGAGAACTGGTACTTCTCTTTGCAGAATGAAGTTCATAGTGACCACTGGCATTCGTCACAAGTGTCTATATTCACATGTGTTGCTCACTTCCTTGGAACATAACACTATTTTTCTATTATCATTGATGACGTCAATCATGACGGTGCACATGCATGTTATGAGCATGATAATTAACGACATAGCATCTAGAGGCCATACATTTCGCAACCATGTGTATGTGACGGATGGTACAGCATGTCATTTTACAAACTACTTTTATCTTTGTGGGCTTGGAAAATACTGTACAGAATTAAGAAAAAAAATGTGTATTGTCAGCAACAGCTCCTGGAAAAAGTGTGTGTGGTGGTTCGGAGATCCCTGTAAACATCTTGCGACAGAATTTAATCTCCAACATGAAACTGTTGTGCTGTAAGAGATGATATTATATTTGTACTGACCATTTCAAAATTACTACGAAACATTTAAAAAAAGAGACAAGTTTGGTCTGCTCTGAAGCCAGCGGCAGGAATTCTGTCTAGTCACTGCTGGGTTACATTCCAGAGTGGCATATACCGTATTTACTCAAATCTAAGCCGCACTCGAATCTAATCTGCACCTGAAAAATGAGACTCGAAATAAAGGGAAAAAAAAAAAAATTCCCGAATCTAAGCCGCACCTGAAATTTGAGACTCGAAATTCGAGGGGAGAGAAAAGTTTTAGGCCGCACCTCCAAATCGAAACAAAGTTGATCCATTGTAATATGAGACACAATTTAGGTCGAATGAATGACGATACAGCTACAGTAGTTCGGTTTGAGTCGTAAGCTTAGCAGTTAATCTATACCAGGTAGACATTGCTATGCGTCAGGCGCTCCGTCCGTATTTATACGGGTACCCTTCCTTTTTCACGTGCTTCGACTGGTTTGAATCGATTTGCTTATTTTGCTTTGATCTGATAAGTGCCGTTTTCTTTGTTATAGGTGTTTACGTCCCTCTAAGCTGAAAATGCATTACTGTACTGTGTCATGCATTGTTTGTCGCATTCTGATAGTGCGTGTTTACGGCCTGTCGCCGCTCGCGGCATGGCTTGCTTTTGTGCGCGCTACCGCCGCTTACAATTGAAACAATGGCAAGAGACTGCTATTTGTTGTTACTTACACTGCTGCTTTCTTTGATAATGATCAACAAGAACCTAATGATAGAGGATGTTCTGAATGAGAGTTTAGCGAAAATTTTTCTCCGTTTGAAAATCTTTGCGGCCGCTTCTTTAGTACATCAAATTCTGCACAGAAATTAGTCATCTTAGATTTTAAAATCTAGTCAGTTGCCGTGTTTCATTTCTGACAGTATCACTATTATGCATAAGAATAATACGAATATAAACATGACACGATATGTATATTCTTCCACTTTTGCTGTTGTCTCACTCTAGTTTCGTAGTTTATTGGGCAGACAGGATTTAAATAAGATAGCAGCAAACACGAAAGAATACATGGCAAAATGTTTATATTCGAATTATTCTTATGGTGAAGAGAATACTGCATGTGATTCACATTTCATCAGGTTCCTATTAGCAACCACCTCTTCTCACAGGTAGGAGAAAATTCAGAACCTAGAGTTGGCCATATTGACAAACATCCCAAACAGTCTTACCAGTCGGATTTTCGTAGTGCATTGAAATTCTGCTACATTTGAAGATGAACAATACGAAATTTGTATTTACTTCGTTGGATAATGTATAAAAACGCAGTGGTCAAAACTCGGGGCGGAGAAAAAAAAGCTCGTCTTCCACTTTTTTTTTAATGACGCAGAGGTTTTGGCACCAGTATTTATCTTTGTGCCTACAAAGCATGCCTGTGTAGCGCTACATATATTCGACGGCAGAAGTTAGTTGTGGCGGCACCTACCAACATTTTTAAGAACTTCCACTTGCTTTGCACTAGATTGTAAGCCACAGGCGGTTTTTTGGATTACAAAAACCGGAAAAAAAGTGCGACTTAGATTCGAGTAAATACGGTACATTGCAACAACAGTTCTCCACGAAATGCATCCTGTTTCTTTGTGTGAAATGCAGAGATCTTTGTTCTGAGCAACTTCATTTCTTGTGTGTATTACAATCAGTGGCGGGTGGGACAGATAATTTTGCTGCATGAGCTGCAAGATGTAACCATTATGATACCTTATGGTCCAGCAAATTCTTTGAAATGGCCATCATTAGCAGGTCAGTGTGCAGCTCCCATTTCCCAAGTACTGTCTTCTTGGATCATCCTTGTCCATGTGTGAATCCAACTCGGCTATACATGTTCAACGAGGAGCAGATGGAAAAAAATGAATTCATTTCAACAGTGCAGTGTTGTTAGAGCGTAAGCAGTTTTAATTCATGTAATATCATAAAGGAGTAAAATCATGACAGAAGACAATAAAAATTTGTGAATAATAGCAGAAACAGAAAAATATATGTACAAAGCTGTTTTATATATCTAATTTTTTTTAATAAAATTCTTGAACAAAATGAACAGTTGTTTTCCCACCCACTTATGAGACTGCAAATAATTATTTTGACTAAGATATACCAATTTTGCATTACATTCACTCAACATCAGCAATCAGTTTAAATTTTTAAGTGTCCAGGACTTCTTTTACCTTGAGAGTAGTTATTTCTGACGTAAAAATTTCTCAAATCCATAAGTACTATCACCAACTAACATAACATGCAATTTTTAGAATATTCAGGATGGGGGTTTTAGAGAAAATAATTTATTAAAGAATCGAAAAAATTTTATATTCTTCCATGTAAATGTAAAAATGTTTTAACAGTCTAAGAATTTCAAGCATTAATGTCATGGCTGACAGTTAGCAGTCCTTCCACTTTATCATTCTTCAAGACAGTTAACATTCTGTGACTATTCATATTTTCAAAACTTGATTTTGAAGTTAATTAAGTTAAATTTTCATAGTTGAATTTTCCAAATTTAAAAAGAGAAAAAAAATCTCGGAAGTGTGCGTGTGTTAATCATGTCTGACAGTATTGTTAACAAGGTTTTTATTGAAAATGAGTTCAAATCTCAGTTGCTTGCAGCTTTTTATTACAATTTTTTTTATTTTCCCTTTTGTTATAACATATCCACAAATACTCTTATGTAGAGAGGTCTATAATGTTTAACAGATCACCAGAAAATCAAAATATTTCAGTTTTTGAGAGGTGTCTTGAGAAACTTTTAACATACATTTTATTCAGAAAACTTTGAAATAATGTGTGACATTCACTCGTGACCTATATGCTTTGAGATGAACTCACCGTGCGTACTAATCATTTGTCACATAGAAAAAGTGACTGATGGTGTATATGCTTTACACCAATCAATCAATTGGGAGGGAGATAATATTTGATTATGTTGTGCTTCCACAATGATTAATGTGAATGTTAGAAAGCCACTTTGACTTTTTTTATTTTATGTGTGTTTATTAAGCCACTGGTTTCATTCTGTAGGGAGTTCCTCAGGTGACAAATTAGCACAAATGTGGTAGTGTCGCAAATTCAAATGCTAAATTTTCCAATAAAATGTTAAACAGCACATGCTGAAATACAACAGATATAATGTTTCACTTTGATGGCTCTGCTTGGTACTTCTTGTATTCCAGTATGTGCCTTCCAACATTTTATTGGGTAATTAAGTATTGTAAATTATGACACCTACACTTTTCTGCCACTTTATCTCTGCCGAACACATATACTTAATGACGTGTACATCCACACAGCAACCTGGTTCTCTTTCCCTTGCCAGTGCTTTGCTAGTTCTGCGTCAACAATCCATCTCTATTGAAGTGAATTACTGTCAACAGAAATGATTGTTTTTGTTTTATTATATATACTCATATCACACACACACACACACACACACACACACACACACACACACACAGTTGTTCCACAGATACGAATTTAGCAACAGTAAATTAAAAGTTAATGGAAAATGCATAATAATGTTTACATTATCTATGTCAATTGTTATATGCCATAGTTTAGTACAATTTTTAAAATGATAAACTGAAGTGTGCTTCATTGGTACTCATTAATTTCGTTTTAACAATAGTTTTATGAACCAGTTTGCAAAGCAAGTGTAGTTGAGATACAGTTAGCAATACAAATAGCAGAAAAATAAAATGTATTTCCATATGTTCTCTTTCGAATGCCATCATGAAATTGGGCACATACATTACGTAGTAGTGTATGGTTAACATACTTTTTTTTTCCAAAACAAACAAAATACCTGATCATGAAATTTTCAAAATTTGCAGGTGGTTTGGTTTGGGAAAAATTAGCATTTTACTGAAATTGGTCAAACAGCACATATTTATAAAGCCTGTAATAAACAGAATAAAGTGGTACAAATTTGACATCTGTATGTCAAATAATTTCATCATGTGGCCATTTTAAAATCCCACACTTCGGAAACTTCAGAAATGAACAATCAAAAAATGAAATGTCCAGAAAACCTTCATAATTTTGGATTTCCTTATTTTGATAGGCAGAATAAACTGGCAAAAAATTACAAAATGCTATACCATCAAGGTTTCTATTTATTTTTTATTGGTGGATTTCACATCGAATGACTTAGGAAGTGTAATTTAAGACTTCAGATTCTCATGTTGTCTTGGGTTTTCAGTCACGTTAAGTGGTTAAAACACCACGAGCTTTCAACTGGGCTTCCCTTGGTCATTGTCAAGTGTAATGACAGCTTCTAGGCTCCTGGTATGCCCCTATGTACTCCAGCTTTCCAGCTGTGATGTCACTGCTGCTAGTGGAATTACCATATGTGGCCATACATTGGCTCCACATTCAGTTTGCCTGCTTCATCCTCATAATTCCTGGATCTCATGCCACCCTGAGCTGCAAGGCACACTCTCTCTGATGGGTGTTAGCAGTGATTTTTATTTAAAAATCCTGTAACTACACAGCACCAGAAGCCGTTAGTGCAAACTGTGACACAGTTTTTGTCAGATTTGATCTGTATAGCATTACTAACTAAAACTATTTGGGGTAGTGTAGGCGATAAAGCTTCCCATACTCCTTCCATTATTTTACAGTGAACACTGTTTGTCGGACAAAAGATTGGTCACACTCACAAGTTATCTTGTAGAACTCAGGTGTTCCAAGACTTGTCATATCTCTAACTGGTTTAAGTAATTGCCACGTTTTTTTACGAAGGCTCGAAAATTGACTTGATTTTGTGTCTCTTCCGCACGTGACTGTCTTATATGACACGGAGCCGCAGAACAGCTAGAAAAACTTTTTTTTGGCCCCCCCCCCCCCCCGTGCACACTTCTGTGGCAGATGGTAATAGCAGAAGTGCAGTGCACTGTGTAAAAACAGTGGTACATTGTTACAGAACGTAACAGATGCAGGTAACCTGCCCTTATGACCTGAGCCATCTACGCAAGGTCTTCAGGCAATAGTTCAACACATACCAAACAAACGAAGTGATCTCGAAGAAGAATCACAATTTTTGTCAGTGTATGGCTCCCTATTGGCCAAGGTAAGCAGTCTGGTAAAAAGCCACCAAATCAAGTTGATTCTTAAGCCTCCAACTAAAATCCAGTAATTGCTGGGATCAGTTACGGCTGTGGCACGTCTTGGAACACAGGATGTCTAAAAGACACCATCCGGGGTGGCTCTTACGTCAGACAAACTCTGCACACTTAGAACAGTGCCAGAAGGTAACATTAGTTTTAACAGTGGGCTATAGAAAAGGTCATGGATCAATTTTGAGATGACCTCTGCTGTAGCTCACACTAACAGCTTCTGGAACTATGTAATTAAAGAAGCCATTGAAATAATATCAGATGGCACCCTAAATAGCAGCCTGTAGCTCAGCATGACATGGGATCAGGCGATCATCAGGTTGAAAGATAAGTCAACATGTGTCTGTATACACAGTGAAGCTGCAAGCACCAGTGATGTCACAGCCAGCAGATAGAGTATAATGTAAGGGCATACCAGCAGCCCCTCTGCATTCATTCTGCTTGATAATGACCAAAGTGTGCTCGGTCAAAAGTTTGTGGATTTTTAACCACCTGACATGGCTGGAAAACCAAGAAATTTTTATTAACGAAATTCAGTTCACCTGTGGAAGATGTCACAAAACACTCATTTGACTAAATCTTATGCTTTGGTAATCACTCAAAGACCCTTGCCTGTTTGAATCAATAGAAGAGCTAGGGGAAAATCCAGCAAAATGTGGCACATTTCGGTCACAGGATCATTTAATAGGTATGAGAGCATTAGAGGCTCTCGAAAAACTCGGTGGCAGATGCTACAAGAAATCTATTTATTACAGGGAGGTTTGGTGTTGAAATTATGAGTACAGAACTATACAGAGTGGTACAGCTTTGTTGGAAAAAGCTACGAGACCCCTCCCTCAACCCCCACCCTGCCATCTAAACCTGTATCTGCCACTTCCCTTTCCCTTTATACTGCCTTACCTTCCAGCCCACTCTGACTCTTCCCCTCCTACACAGTCATCCCTTCTCCAATGCCCTCTACCTTTCTTTCTTCGCTCACTCTTCCTTCCTCCTCCACTCTGTCTTCCCCTCCCTCGTAGATCCCTTCTCCCAATCTCTCCTGTATCCCCATTCCCTACTCCTTGCCCCCTCCCTACTTTCTCTTTCCTTCCTAACTTGGTGGTTGTCTCATAATCACCAATAGTTAAATTTCATTCAGTTGAAATGTGTGCTCTTTATGATTCATATGAATCACATTACAAATGTCATCCATTTTTTTCTTTCAGTCTGGATTGAGTTGCTCAAGAAATGGGCACAATTGTGGGAAGCGCTGGGGAAAGAGAAGAAAAATGACCTCCACACATGTTGGACAACTACGCCGAAATGCAGCTGTGACTCGTAGAAGGCCTTCTGCTTCTCTGATGGTCACATCAAGTAGGTCAGTGTGGCCACAGAATTCATCATCAGACTCTCATAAAGCAACTGTTGGTTCTGTCAGAGAACCAGGGAGAATTCTGCGTTCTGTAACAGCAGCTGTTGTTGCGGAATCACTTCCAATTGCCAAAAAATTGCGATCTTCTTCTTGTCAAGCACAGCCAAAATGTCACTGTGGGTGTGGCTTGACATGGAGAAAGGTCTGTGACCACTGTTTTACAAAACGAAGTAATGTGCATAGCAGGAATGTACCTAGTGTATGTAGATACCATTTTAAGTGACATAGGAGGTGGGTTAGTGTATGTAAAACCAGTAGTCCAAAGTACATAAAAGGAACATGGACATTTTGGTGAAACACGAAAGTGAAGGAAGCAGAGAAAAATACCTTGTAGTCAGCCCACAATAAACATTTAAGGGTGTCTCCAAATGACATGAATTTCCTAAAACAAAAATAATACTGCATTTGTGCATCAGTTATGTATATTTACAATTAAATTTATGTGCCTACATGTTGCCAGATATTACTCTTCAACTCTGAACATTTATGTATGAGAGATTTTGAATCGGTGAATAATGGAGCATATTTGATGACCTTTCTCACCTTTGTTCTTGGTACGTATTTCCATAACTGTACAAATATTGCTATATACCAGTTGATATTAAGAAATATATGTGTATAAAACATCTGATATTTTTAGATTTTTGTGAATTTTCATTGCACTGATAGTACCAGATATTGAACTATTTTGATTAAAAAATTGTACCAGCATACATAGTCTCAGTGTGTGTGTGTGTGTGTGTGTGTGTGTGTGTGTGTGTGTGTGTGTGTGTGTGCAGGTGCAGGCAGGGTGGGTGCACGCATGCAGTTTGAGCCATAAGTGGTTCCGCATGTTGTAGTACTGATCATTTCACTTTTTCCTCAAGCCTTTCACCAGATAATAAACTGTACTATACTGAAATGAGACAGTTTTAACTAGACAAATCAACAGTTGCTTCGTGTAATGAGATATAAAGTGGCTGCAACTGTTTACTGAAAGACATACACAAGGTGGTACAAATAGTTACTGAAGTATGTAATTACAATTTTAATTTATACTGATGAATTATATTCTTTATATTTATGACCAATGAATTATATTGTGTATATTTATGACCAATGCCTTAGGAAGTTTTGTGTGTATGGTATTACGTACGTGTATATATAAATAAAACAATGTATTTTTGCTGTTTGTAGAACAACTTACCAGTATGTCTAGCTACCAAAAATGATACAGTTTTTATTACTACTTCCTTTCAGAATTGTGATATTTGTCAGTGATTTTAGCTTGTAAATATGTAGATATATAGGTTGGTGAATGTTTTAAATTCTGCAGTGATTTTTTTTTTTTTTTTTTTTTTTTTTTTTTTTTTTTTTTTTTTTTTTGTAAATCAGAGTATACATACTAGATAGACCAAATTTAATTTAATCTGAATAATGTACTGGTGGTTTTTATAGTTTCTGAAAATACTTGCAGACAAATTATTTACCAGTGAACTGTTGAGAAATAGACTGATTGTGTAATGAAGTAATTCAGCAATTACTGTTAAGGCAAATTTTCTGATGTGACTGTCCTGCCAGTTCTGTATATTTTGGCTTCATAATATTTATGATTTTCAAATAGGCTGTGAACACTTATGTCAAGTATTTATATGATATCATACTTCATTCGTTTGTTCCTTTCTGCTGAAACAGCAGCAGTTACATTGAAGCTGAGCCAAATGGTTAAGTAACATGCATGTTCCATTAAAAAATCTATTCGAATTTTGTTCTTTGCAAATGCACAGAAAATTGCAATTACTCATATTTTAAAAAGTGACTGTATGTTTCAGAGAGAACCTTATGTTAGACATGAAACGTCTTCTTTTCTCGTAAAAGATTGTGCATTATAAAATCTACAGTATAGTGTGCACTGGTGCTGTTCTCCAGATACTGTGTTAAATATTGCATTTTCCTGTGGATGGGAGAATTTAATAATATTTGAAAACTGCCAATTTTCTCCTTGAAAAAATACTGTAAATAAATGTAATGTGTACATTTTCAAATGGAAAAAAAAAAATTAGATGGACTGAACTACTTAAATTAGTTATTTGCCCGTACAGTTACTATACAACTTCCTAGATTTTTCAGTAATGCTAACACACAAAAGCAGAATTTACCTGTTAATTCCAAGCAGTATTGGTTAATTAGTTTGTGTTTGGAAGATGCACATTATACATTCAGTACATTTTCAAGAATGCCACATCGGTTCTATGTGGAAGCTTAATACAGACAGAGACTGAATACTTTATTTAAAATGGAATCTAAGCCAGAAGACATTGCCTTCTGACATGTTGACCAGGCCAGGCCTATAATAGTCTCTCTGTATTGTATTTTTAAATTCTGTACAGTTTAATGTATACAGGAAGAAAAAGCATATGGCGAATTACAGCTGGTGTTAAACAAAAATTAGTCGGTATAATATTAAAAAGTGAGGTGTTCATTTCAGAGTACTCAAATTAAAGAACGTGCAAATGCATCCTATAAAACTATATAATGTGCACTCCCTGATTGCTCATATATAACTGCAGCCCCTTTTGGGAAAGAGATAGTAACGGACCAGATTTGGGCTACAAAACTGATGAAAAAGTGTCTGGCTGTGAGGTGATTCACAAAATGCTTGAGTTTTGTTTCTCGTCGAGTATTGTGACAGTACTAACCTGGTTCAAGCCTCACCCTTATGTTCTGAGCAGTGAGTAAATTTTTTTCTCTCTCAGCTGAAAATTTTTTTGTGTAATTGTCAGACAATCACATTTATTCATACATTTATTAAATTTGTATTGAATTGAATTTTGGGATGATAACAAGTTTCTTAAACCAGATTAACTCCCACATTCAGTGGCAGTTACAGTGACAACACTCATCGTGAACCTCGTCGTCTCAAAATCACAGCTGATTGATCTAGGTTGTTACTAACATCACCGTACCAGTGGAGCACAAGTCCGAGACACATTTACAAAATGCGGTCTGTTGAACACAGTTTTTGTTCGTCACAACCAAAGAAACTCTTGGAGATATTTCACACATATGCATTGTTAATGAGATAGTTGCAAGCTTGTGGAGTAGGTGATGTGCTGGGACAAGAAATGTTAAACATCCTTCAAAAACTTACTTGTTTTACTAAATACCCAAATGCTGGTAATATCTAATCAGCAGTTATTGACATCTATTGTACTGTAGGCAAGGCTTTCTTTTACTTGAGAAACCATGACAGTTTTAAGTTTAAATTTATGCAAGACCTTTCAATAAAACCAAATCTCAAAAAATTAACTAACTTTATAGTATATTAAAGTAAGCTTCAAAACTTCCATCAGTTTTAAAATTTCTTTAGGTAAACTTGATCATAAATTTTGAGGAAACAAATATTCAGTTATCAACAAATTAAATCACTCGAAAGGTAAGCAATGCAGTGGCAAGTAGGCCAATCACTTTTATAACAAGTGAACATTAAGTGCCTCATTTCCAAAAGAACTCCATTTACATGGCATATTAACTTTAGATTGGGCATATAGCTGGTACCACCTGTACACGGCATCTTCATGCTGGCCTTACATCAACACATTTTATGCACATAATAATGATAATGATATGATAGTAATAGATCTTGCAACACATCAGCTGTTGAGCAGTTGTTATAACCAAGCAACATGCATAAAGTATCTTGGCCCTAACAACATCAGAGCTTGGTATAATTAGGTTATTTAAAGACACAGGTTTTAATTTACTCAAAAATGTTACTTAACTAGAGAAAGAGCTAGACAGGTTCTTTGCAAAGACAATCAACAAATTTAAATATTAAAAACAAATACTGCAGCCCAATTACTTGGTGCAATTTAATATAAGAAATTTAAACTGCCAAAAAATTACTGAACTAGAAACAAAGCTAGACAAACTCCAATGGCAAATTTAAATATGAATAAACCACACTTCAGTTACTTGGTGTACTATGCTCTTTAAATTGAAGGTGGTATTTCTGCCGTGTTACTACATGGTCACTGGAACTAAATCTGTCTCTGATAACCAATATGATGAACTTCACAGAGGTTTGCTTTAGTACGAATTTTTGGAGTAGAATAAGTGTTTATAAATGTAAAACTTATTGTGTCCATTTTTAGTGCTGGAATACTGTTCTCATATACATCAGCTGAACTAAAAGAATCATTTAAAGCTGAGCATGTTGCACGTACTAGAACCAATAATTTGTTACACAAGATATCTCTATAATTATTATTATAATATATATCAATGGAAAGTGAACAGCAACTGCTTTGCTGAAATTGCGATCCACTCGTGGTATTGAGCCAAGCTATCTCACACTACTTGCAGACACTGCAGCACTGTGTACTCCACTCAGCCTGGCAGGACCAAAATGGCACATACAACTGCCTGTCCATAGAGCACATCACTCACAGTGGCTCTACCTACAACTAGTTGCAGTATTTCTCCACCTCTTACCTATGCAAGGCATCCCCCCCCTCCCAGCCAATGTCCGTGCCTGCTCTGTAGTGCCACCGTGCGTGCCTTTTTTAAGACTAGCCACACGGATAGCAACACGGGGATGATGACGTGCGGATTCAATACCTAGATGTCAACACGGTAATGACTAGCTGCAGACTGCAGATTTGGGGGTGGGGCAGGCTATGTAAATACTTGTGTGCAAATATATTCAGATATGGTAAATACATAATTGTTTGTAAACTATGTGTTAGAAATTTAAGGGTAGAACTGGTGAGCTATGAATTCAGGCAATAATTTGGTTTACACAGTAAGTAGTTAATTTGTAAATTACAAAAAAGGTTACAGAATTATTTTGTGTGTTTAGTCTGAGGTTGTACAGAGTTTCAGGGAGAGCATAAGGGAACAATTGACAAGAATGGGGGAAAGAAATACAGTAGAAGAAGAATGGGTAGCTTTGAGGGATGAAGTAGTGAAGGCAGCAGAGGATCAAGTAGGTAAAAAGATGAGGGCTAGTAGAAATCCTTGGGTAACAGAAGAAATATTGAATTTAATTGATGAAAGGAGAAAATATAAAAATGCAGTAAATGAAGCAGGCAAAAAGGAATACAAACATCTCAAAAATTAGATCGACAGGAAGTGCAAAATGGGTAAGCAGGCATGGCTAGAGGACAAATGTAAGGATGTAGAGGCTTATCTCACTAGGGGTAAGACAGATACTGCCTACAGGAAAATTAAAGAGACCTTTGGAGATAAGAGAACCACTTGTATGAATATCAAGAGCTCAGATGGCAACCCAGTTCCAAGCAAAGAAGGGAAAGCAGAAAGGTGAAAGGAGTATATAGAGGGTCTACACAAGGGCGATGTACTTAAGGACAATATTATGGAAATGGAAGAGGATGCAGATGAAGATGAAATGGGAGATACGATACTGCGTGAAGAGTTTGACAGAGCACTGAAAGACCTGAGTCGAAACAAGGCCCCTGGAGTAGACAACATTCCATTGGAACTACTGACGGCTCTGGGAGAGCCAGTCCTGACAAAACTACCATCTGGTGAGCAAGATGTATGAAACAGGCGAAATACCCTCAGACTTCAAGAAGAATATAATAATTCCAATCCCAAAGAAAGCAGGTGTTGACAGATGTGAAAATTACCGAACAATCAGTTTAATAAGCCACAGCTGCAAAATACTAACGTGAATGCTTTACAGACAAATGGAAAAACTAGTAGAAGCCAACCTCGGGGAAGATCAGTTTGGATTCCGTAGAAATGTTGGAACACATGAGGCAATACTGACCTTACGACTTATCTTAGAAGAAAGATTAAGGAAAGGCAAACCTACATTTCCAGCATTTGTAAACTTAGAGAAAGCTTTTGACAGTGTTGACTGGAATACTCTCTTCCAAATTCTGAAGGTGGCAGGGGTAAAATACAGGGAGCGAAAAGCTGTTTACAATTTGTACAGAAACCAGATGGCAGTTGTAAGAGTCGAGGGGCATGAAAGGGAAGCAGTGGTTGGGAAGGGAGTGAGACAGGGTTGTAGCCTCTCCCCAATGTTATTCAATCTGTTTATTGAGCAAGCAGTAAAGGAAACAAAATAAAAGTTCGGAGTAGATATTAAAATCCATGGAGAAGAAATAAAAACTTTGAGGTTCGCCGATGACATTGTAATTCTGTCAGACAGGAAAGGACTTGGAAGAGCAGTTGAATGGAATGGTCAGTGTCTTGAAAGGAGGATATAAGATGAACATCAACAAAAGCAAAACAAGGATAATGGAATGTAGTCTAATTAAGTCGGGTGATGCTGAGGGAATTAGATTAGGAAATGAGACACTTAAAGTAGTAAAGGAGTTTTGCTATTTGGGGAGCAAAAGAACTGATGATGGTCGAAGTAGAGAGGATATAAAATGTAGACTGGCAATGGCAAGGAAAGCGTTTCTGAAGAAGAGAAATTTGTTAACATCGAGTATAGGTTTAAGTGTCATGAAGTCGTTTCTGAAAGTATTTGTATGGAGTGTAGCCATGTATGGAAGTGAAACATGGACGATAACCAGTTTGGACAAGAAGAGAATAGAAGCTTTTGAAATGTGGTGCTACAGAAGAATGCTGAAGATTAGATGGGTAGATCACATAACTAATGAGGAAGTATTGAATAGAACTGGGGAAAAGAGAAGTTTGTGGCACAACTTGACTAGAAGAGTGGATTGGTTGGTAGGACATGTTCTGAGGCATCAAGGGATAATCAGTTTAGTATTGGAGGGCAGCGTGGAAGGTAAAAATCATAGAGGGAGACCAAGAGGTGAATACACTAAGCAGATTCAGAAGGATGTAGGTTGCAGTAGGTACTGGGAGATGAAGAAGCTTGCACAGGATAGAGTAGCGTGGAGGGCTGCATCAAACCAGTCTCAGGACTGAAGACCACAACAACAACAAATGCTGAGACTTACTTATTTTCAAGTACCAGCAGAAAAATGCTCGCATCAGAACATGAAAAAGGTGAGAGTGCCCTTGTTTAAATGGCTGTGATGTGAGTATAGAGTACCAGCTGTCTCATGCTATCTTCCTGATCACTTTTAAAAAAATTTTCAAGAAATTTGGACAGCAAACGTATTCATGCTCTTCATAATGTGCACCTCAAATCCTGCTCCCACAAGCTTCCCTAGCTGTAATTAACTCTCTCACACCCACCCAAAAGTTCATCACTATAACTCCATCGTACCCATCTATTCCCACTCGTCCATTCTTGCTTACTCATTCAGGCCAACTCATTATCATATCTCTTTGTTTCTCTGTCACTGTCTTCTGTCTGACAGCCACAGTCTCCCCAATTCTGTCAACCACTTGCTCTGTTGCTTTTTCATTCTTTCCTTCTCACTGTTGCTGTCTCTTCTCACTGTCACTATATCTACCTTCCTTGTTGTCATTGTCATATACTCAGTGTCTCATTATCACTGGATTTCACCCACTTCCACTTTCTCCATCTCTTCATTCCACTGCTTCTCCCTCAGCATAAAAAAGATCAAATATATTTTAAATGTGCAGAGGAAGACAGAATGAGGCAGCTGTTCCCCATTTTTTAGTCAATGTTTTAATAAACTGGAGCATATTCGCCTTTTTAATGCTACAATAGGAGCATTTTTTGGTTGGTTCCCTTCTTTTCCTTGCTGTGGCAGGGCATCTTATTGATACGAAGAGAGCTTGTAAAACTTTGGTAGTTCACTTATGTGAAATTCAAATAACACAAAACTAATTTTAGACCTCGGACCAAACTTTTACATGTACAATGTAGGACATATTACAACATAGGATTCCCAGAACACTTCTGATGATAACAACCGACATACTTTACAGCATATTTCTCGGTGCTATGTCACTTCATAAAGGATAGTGACTCTAAAATGATCCTTCTATTGTGTATACAAATGGTCTGTAGTCCAAGGACTATACAAAAACACTTGACTCTACCTTTCCATCACCAATAGAATCTGAAGTATGAGCTATGGGAGAATCCAGTTTTTATCCGTAGTGTTTTGGAAGATATTAGGTAGTGTGTGCTGTCGCATGTGTAATGATACTTGAAAGTATGACAGTTTGTGCAAATTTCTGATTAGTGTCTTGATTGTATCATGAAGGATGTCATTCTTTCCAGAGAAATTAGGGCAAGTGAAGTACACTGTTGGAAAAAAAAAATCGTAACACGAAGGAGGTGGTGTGCGACATAAACAAAAGTTGGCAGGAATGTTTCTGTAAGTGAAAGATGATGTCTGCTCAGATTTCATGTCAGTTGCAGATCTTTGGTGCTAGTACTGTGAGGATGAAAATTTAGGTTTGCTTTAAATACACACTGTAATGATCATGAGTTTTAGTTACCTTTGATGGTGAGCTGGTAGTCAAGAACACCTTTAAGGCGACAAAGATGCTATTATCAACACAACAGTGAGTTCGAAAGAGGTCGTGCAATAGGGCTACTAGAAGCTGGATGTTCCTTCTGCTATACTGCAGAAAGACTTGGCAATAATGTAACCACTGTATGTGACTGCTGGCAGTCGTGGTCACAAGAATGTACGGTCACAAGAAGACTGGTCTTTGGATGGCCATGTGGCACTACCAAGAGGGAAGACCATCATGTTTGGTGTATGATTCTGGCACATTGTACTGCATCTGCAGCAGTAGTTGGCACCACAGTGACAGAGCAAACTGTTACAGACTGGTTACTTCGAGAGCAACTTCGAGCCAGACACACTGAAGCGTGCATTTGACAGACCCCAAATTGCTGGGATTTGCGACTTCAGTGGTGTAAAGCGAGAACTCTTACAAGGGTAGGGTGAAGGTCTGCTGTGTTTTCTGATGAAAGCTGGTTCTGCCAAGGTGCTAGTGATGGCCTGTTAAGGACCTGCAACCAACATTCCTATGTGCTAGGAACATTGGATGTACACCTGGAGCTGTGGTCAAGGGTCCGATTTCTTATGATGGCAGGAGCACCCTAATGGTGTCCTATGCAATCCCAGTGTAAATTCATATGAGTGTGTGATGATCTGACCTGTTGTGGTGCCATTCATGAACAGCATTCCAGGAGGTGTTTTCCAACAGGATAATACTCATACACATCTACATACACATGATTACTCTGCAATTCACATTTAAGTGCTTGGCAGAGGGTTCATCGAACCACAATCATACTATCTCCCTACCATTCCACTCGTGAACAGCGCGCGGGAAAAACGAACACCTAAACCTTTCTGTTTGAGCTCTGTTTTCTCTTATTTTATTTTGATGATCATTCCTACCTATGTAGTTTGGGCTCAACAAAATATTTTTGCATTCGGAAGAGGAAGTTGGTGACTGAAATTTTGTAAATAGATCTCGCCACGACGAAAAACGTCTTCGTTTTAATGACTTCCATCCCAACTCGCGTATCGTATCTGCCACACACTCTCCCCTATTACGTGATAATACAAAACGAGCTGCCCTTTTTTGCACCCTTTCGATGTCCTCCGTCAATCCCACCTGGTAAGGATCCCACACCGCGCAGCAATATTCTAACAGAGGATGAACGAGTGTTGTGTAAGCTGTCTCTTTAGTGGACTTGTTGCATCTTCTAAGTGTCCTGCCAATGAAACGCAACCTTTGGCTCGCCTTCCCCACAATATTATCTATGTGGTCTTTCCAACTGAAGTTGTTCATAATTTTAACACCCAGGTACTTAGTTGAATTGACAGCCTTCAGTATTGTACTATTTATCGAGTAATCGAATTCTAACGGATTTCTTTTGGAACTCACGTGGATCACCTCACACTTTTCGTTATTTAGCGTCAACTGCCACCTGCCACACCATACAGCAATCTTTTCTAAATCGCTTTGCAACTGATACTGGTCTTCGGATGACCTCACTAGATGGTAAATTGCAGCATCATCTGCGAACAACCTAAGAGAACTGCTCAGATTGTCACCCAGGTCATTTATATAGATCAGGAACAGCAGAGGTCCCAGGACGCTTCCCTGGGGAACACCTGATATCACTTCAGTTTTATTCGATGATTTGCTGTCTATTACTACGAACTGCGACCTTCCTGAGAGGAAATCACGAATCCATTCGCACAGCTGAGACGATACCCCAAAGGCCTGCAGCTTGATTAGAAGTCGCTTGTGAGGAACGGTGTCAAAACCTTTCCGGAAATCTAGAAATACGGAATCAACTTGGGATCCCCTGTCGATAGCGGCCATTACTTCATGCGAATAAAGAGCTAACTGCGTTGCACAAGAACGATGTTTTCTGAAACCATGCTGATTACGTATCAATAGATCGTTCCCTTCGAGGTGATTCATAATGTTTGAATACATGCTGCTATTGTAATCCAACATGCTCCGTAGTCTCGACATGTTGCCCTGGCCCACTCAGTCACCAGATGTGTGTCAAATCAAGCTTGGCTTCATCAGATGACAACTCCAGCATCATCCACAAACAGCATTAACCATTCATTTATTGACCAACCAAGTGCAACAGGAATGGAACTCCATCTCACAAACTGATATCCAGCACCTTGTACAACACAGTGCATGCACATTTACATGCTTACATTCATTGTTCTGGTTGTTACACCAGTTGCCAACATTTCACATTTGCTGTGGCTTATCTCGTGCTTACACTAACCTGCAATCTTTCAGTGTTATATTTTGTAGACAAATGTATTCCAGAAATTTCATTAATTTACATTAATTATTTGTTTGGTGCAGTTTTTTTTCAGTCAGTGAATAATGTCAAATTTAGGAACCAAGCAGGTGTAATTGATCAAAAATCTAAAGTAATATTAGGTGTGTCCAAACTTTAATGCTTAATTACTGTAATGTTAGTTTCCAGTTTTTTTGGATGGGGTTGGGGGGGGGGAGTTGCCGGCACTCAAAAAGATGATATTCCAGCACCTTCCATATTTTTAATATATGCTCTGATGTACTCTCCTAGTTTGTAGACCATTCTTGCTTTTGCTATCAACTGCAGAAGGATGAACATGAGGCAGCCATGACTACATGTTTATTAGTCTTGAACTGAGTGAGAGGAGGCCCTACCATCCTAATGAATAGCGGTGCAGCTGTCGTCTGTACAAGCACAGTGACCCATTTGAAGTCATTTGAGAGAACCCACTTTCACATTCAGTGGCAGGTATTGCAGCTGTGCCAAAATTGTGCTTCATAGTAAGTAGTGGAAGTGAGAATTTGTTTTCTTGAAGATTGTCACAGAAATGACGAATTGCTTCTTTTTTATACAACCAAAATTTGCTGGCTAACTTCCTAAATCCTGCTGTACAAAATTTCATATGCTTCCCAGGATTTTCTGGCCAATACTAGAATCTAAAATCTTGGCACTTTCAGACAAACCATAATCATCTCCTCAAAGCAGATGCTTTCCAACAGTTTCTTTCAAACATTTTATAAAAATCAGATGAAGCAGTTGCATGACTATCTCTTTAATTTTTGTGCAGTTAATTGTCTTTGAACTTCATGGTCTACTTACTTTGAAGAGAGATACTGTGTATGGGCCAGGACTATGGATTATTTCTTCAAAAATTTGGACTCTATTCACTGTTCTCTTGTGTGCTTTGTGTAAGTCAGTTTTCTCTTTTGTAAACCAAGACTTAGTTCTTGTAGAGCACCACACATGAGGCCCAAATAAAAACAACTCGCTTGACATTATATTTCTCAGAAGTCCTTATTTTTCTCAAAAGACCCTCATAAGGACAGCATTCTGTTGTGCTTCTTTTACTGTCTTCAATTACCTCCTCGAAGTGGTGGAAGAGGGCTTCAGAGTTTTGTCACACTGCAGGAACAGTGTCAAAGCTAGAGGCATCCCAGCAAGTGATTAAAATTTTGCCAATTTTAAGAAGTTGAAGCTGTAGAGTTGATGTAAAAGTCTGTAATTTCCTAGCATTCTTAGGTGAAGCATGATAAGTTTAAGTTCATCTATAAAACTCTTGAAATGGCTCACTCATGCCACACTGTTCACCATTGACATATAGCCACTTGTTTTTCTTGCAAAAGTCGTTTTTCTGCAGCAGCACCAACACAAAAGCTAGTCGTAATTGGAATCTTTATTGTCTTGATCATGTGCAGATTTGACAATTTTTGCTTCTTTGGCATGCCTTTCTTTAATAATCAACATAAGGAAACTACTTACTTCACTATTTTTTAGAATGATTGCACTGATTTAAGCTACATGACTCAAAACAATGAACAGCTCTCTTAACACTTGCTTGTGACAGTGAAAACACCACAGAACAAGAAACACTGAGGTAGCAAGTGAACTTAATACATATTCCTGTTTCCAACACCAACATATGAAACAAAAAGATGAGGTGCCAGTGACAAGGAATAAAGCTGGAAATCTCATTGGCAAAGACAATGTAAGCTGCTGGTGTATTTATAATACATTTCACTCTAAATAAATCGAACACTTTTTAAAATATTAGAAAAAAAGGTGCCAGTACAGAGTACTGCCAGAACAAAAGCACTGGTATGTGTCAATATTTCCAAAACTCAGTCAAATCTACCATTACATGCTATTATGATGATTTGTTATTCATTACTATTAATCAATATGGTTTCCAATAAAACTAAACACATCACCTGTGGTCAACACTGAGAATAATGATCTGAGTTTTGACCTTGCATGGAATATGGTCTGAATAACATTTTAACAGATCTGGGTATACACTATGTATTTACATTTATATTCTGCAAACCACAGTGAAGTGCATGGCAGAGGGTATGTCCCACTGTACCAGTTATTAGGATTTCTTCCTGTTCCATTCATGTTTGGTGCATGGCGAGAATGATCTAAACGTCTCGGTGTGTGCTATAATTAATCTTCTGCTCATAATCCCAGTGTGAGCAAGATGGGGGGGAGGGGGGGGGTGTTTGTAGTATATTCCTATGTTTATCATTTAATGCCAGTTCTTGAAACTTTGTAAATAGGCTTTCTTGGGATAGTTTTCATTGTTTTCGACACACAGACAGTCCAGTGTCTTCAGCATCTCTGTGACCATCTCCCATGGGTGAAACAAACGTGATCGTTCATGCTGCCCTTTTCTGGATACGTTCACTATCCCCTGTTGGTCCTATTTGGTACGGGTCGGATACACACTTGAGCAATATTTTAGAATGGGTTACGCAAGTGATTTGTAAGCAGTGACCTTTGTAGATTGATTTAATTTCTCCAGTATTTTACCAACTGAAATCTGATGCCTGCTTTATCCAGGACTGATCCTATGTAATCATTCCATTTCATTTCTCTACAAAGTGTTACATGCAGGTTTTTGTATGAGTTAACCGACTGTAACTGCGAGTCACTGAAGTTATACTTGGATATTACGCTGTGTGTGTGACAGTCTTTGCAGCATTTTGAAATATTACCAAGATCTGACTGGATATTTATGCAGCTTCTTTCAGACTGTACTTCATTATAGATAATTGCATCACCTGCTATATGAATAGTTAGACTCAAAATGAAAAATGAGAGGAAAGAAATATAGTTATTAATAAGAGTACAACAATAGTAGGTGGAGGAGTTCCAGATTACGGTGTTTCATCACCCCTATTGGATTATACAGACAAGATATTGAGAAATAGCTGAGTGGATAAATAAATACTGTTTACAAACGCTGTAACATTAAGTGCAGATCATATATCTTAAATCTTTGTGAACTACAAATAGATGGACAATAGAAATGTACAGGTTATTGTCCTTCTTCATAAAAATTACACCACTTCTGAACAGATTGAAATGCAAAAGGCTGTTACTATAACACCAGTTAATGAAAAATGTTGTGAAATAATAAACTCAGCTTCATTTGTGTACATGTTTGAGGTTATATGTAAAGCTATTTGTTTGGATTAAAGTGAAACTAAAACCAGATTATTATAGTAACATGGCAGTTTAATGAAAGATGTCACCATATTACTCTTAAGGTCAAAGTAAGAAAGCTAGAGAGACTCAAGTAATGTTGCCCTTAGCATTTCCATAAAGTGCTATGTTTATAATGTGAGGCCCCTTCTGGCAAGGTCAGAGAAAAATAAGTGGTTTGAAGTAAAGTAATATCCACATCTGGAGCCACTAAAATGAAATTGATAGGCTTTTGTCTGTAATGAGAAAAAAAGATTTGTTAATAATGTTGTGACTTCGATGAAGTGACATTTCACAAGAGTAATATTTTTTTGTGAAACAGGTCACTGCAGGAACATTCATGTTCAGTGATTAGATAACAGATGAGTATATGATGTATCAACAATATAGATTGATAGTAATGAATTAATGATGCCATTAAGACAGTCTCCAGGCAAGAGGTATACAGGAACACTTGTTTATATTTCAGTGCCTATTAAAGTTTATAACGTTATTTGTCTAAAATTGTACAAAGGACCTCAAAATTTTTTATGCATTTTGGTACAGTTCAGTGTGGGTACCATTTGTAGGTTGACGTATATCAGAAATATGCTCCATTTCTCACCACATACTCATAAGCATGACAGGTGTTGTGGCCTCTGCTGTGGCATAGATACATTGCCTTAAATCTACCAGGTCTCAAACCATTGTTCTGGCCCAAATTCTTTGCTTTTACATATGTCTGCTTGTGTCTGTATATGTGCGGATGGATATGTGTGTGTGCGCGCGAGTGTGTACCTGTCCTTTTTTCCCCCTAAGGTAAGTCTTTCCGCTCCCGGGATTGGAATGACTCCTTACCCTCTCCCTTAAAACCCACATCCTTTCGTCTCTCCCTCTCCTTCCCTCTTTCCTGATGCAACCATTGGTTGCGAAAGCTTGAATTTTGTGTGTGTGTTTGTGTGTCCATCAACATACCAACGCTTTCGTTTGGTAAGTTAAATCATCTTTGTTTTTAGATATATTTTTCCCAAGTGGAATGTTTCCCTCTATTATATAATATATATATAGTTATTTATAATTATATTTAAGTGTATTATTTGTGTATTCAATTTAATTAAGCATTAATTTGTTTGTTAAGCCAAGATTTCATAGTATATAAGTAAGAAAAGTTCGTGGATTAAACTGCCAGAACTTTTGTACTTATGTACAAGCTTTGTACATCTTACACAGGGATAGCCAGTAAGAGAAGATGAGCATTTTGTTTTAATGAACTGGACATATACAAATATGCTTTTGTACATAGTAGGTGAGATCCAACACAGTCTTAGAATTTAGTAAGAAGTAGTTTTGTTCCATGAACTTTTTTAGACAGTGAAATGTGAATCCATGAACCATACATTTGGCATGAAAGATACACTACTTATGTCACATAAGTCAAAGACTGTAATGTACAACAGACACATAACTATAGTGCATCAATGAGTAATGAAATGTTGGTAGTAAAATAACAATTTTGTTGTCAAGGCAGCAAGTCATGTATGCAATGCACCACAATCAACATGTAAATATGTATATTACTTGCCAAGTAGTGAAATTAGCTGTATGGATTTTCAGGAAACATCACTTAAGATTTAGATTTAGTATATGAAATGGAACGATAAACTTTTTAATGTAATAATTAAGTAATTCTTGGTTCTGTTTAACGTACAAAGGAAATAAAATCATGGTGCTAAGGGCTGTGATTTGTTTATTGCAGTGATTGGTTGATCTTAAGGTCAGGCAACTTTTTCTTGATGGACGTTTGGATACACATTTTTGTTTACGTTCGTGGTGGGTGTTTTCTTTTCTCCATCTTTATGTTTTTTGATTCATACTGATTTCTAGTTTTCTACATATGTGAATGTAGAACAGTGGTGTCCTCTATGATGAAAGAAGTTGATTTTGTTGTCAGTTTTGTTCTCGGGCTAGACATTGGACATCCTTGTGAAAATTCCACCATATTTCAGTGGCGCAACTGACCGGCAACTTCAGGTGTGTTGAACGCATTGTTCAGGCTGTGACCAAAGCCTCCTATTTATAACAATCAGAGAAGAAACTGTGCAGGTGTGTACAAGTAAAAATTTTGGTACCAACAGTGCAAATATGCGGGTCTGTAGTGAGATAGACAGCTACGCCACCTTTGGACAATGAACACGTGCAGATGCTGTCAATCACACTGCAATGCCATCAGCCATCCCAGCTCTCTCTGTCAGGAGCTGCCTGTCAAAATACATGTCTGCACTGGCATATGCCCATCTTCATCGTTGTCAACTAAATATCTATGTTGCCATCACAGTGTCATCCCTCATAAGACCAAAAGTTCTTTTTTGTGTTTGCTGTGATCTTAACATGGTCAGTGCTGGATCCCCAGCTGTGCTGAGCTGGTTTTCTGTGTCCCTGTGGAGCAAATTAGTCTAGCTGCGAATTTCCACTGCTTCTTTAATAATGCTCTCCCAGTACAAAGACATCAATGACAAAATTTTGGTATTTTTGTATTCCATATTCCTGTAGTGAGCAACGCTTTGCCATTGCATATTTCTCTGGCTGGTCGGACTTGTGTTTTGATGATGTTCAACACATCTGTCCTCCATGGTGCGACAAGTCTGTACATTGTATGAAATCCTGCAGCTACAGGGAATCTTATAGGCACCAGGCCTTCTTAAACCAAGATTATCTTTCACTGAGTCTAAAAGAGCTCTGAGTTTTGTTGGTGGATGAAAATGCATTTAATTTCATGTTTCTCCAGTAATCTTCTATTTTCATAGAAACACCATCAGCATATGACAAAACAACCATTCCTCTCTGTACATCACTTTCTTCCAGCTACTCACTTTCTCTACCACATGCTGAATGTAAAGCACAGCAAATCTCCCATTCATAACATCCATTCTCTAAAAGTACAGTATGGAGGTGACATAGCTCAGCAGACAAGCTATCATAATCCAATATGGCTTGTGTTCTGTGGACTAACATCCTAAGCACACCAGTTTATTGTGCAGGTTGGTGACAGCTGGTGGCCTGTAATTATAAGCCTGTATGTGTAGTTTTACAGTACACAGTGTGACCCAAGCTGCCATCCTCTTTTCTCCACACCAACACATCCAGAAATGGTTCACTGTTTTTGTCCACTTCCATTGTGAAATTTGTGTTTGAATGAAGAGAATTTAGGTGTTGCAAAAACGAGTCCAGTGACAAAGTGCCATGGAGCAAGATGACATTTGCCATAAACAGATTGGCCACAATGGGCGGCAAGCGACTACACATTGCAACACCATCAGTCTGTTTGAAGTGTTGATCATTGAGTAAAAAGTAAGTCAAGGTGAACAAGTGCTTAAACAAATCAAGTTATCCTTCCAGTTTCTCACCAATGAGCAACAGTGATTCGAGCAATGGCACTCGAGTGGAAAGCGAGACCACATCGAAAATAACGAGAAAATCTGATGGTGCAAGTCACAAGTTCTTAAGCTGATGGACAAAATCTTCTGAGTTGTGAATGTGGTGCTCACATTTTCCCACTAAAGGGCTCAATTATGCTGCTAGATATTTAGCCAGGTTGCATGTTGGCGCCCCAGTATTACTAACTATTGGTCGAAGAGGTACAATAACCGTGTGAATCTTAGGCAGTCCATATAGCCTGGGTAGAAACAGATGCCTGTGTATTGAGTCTCTTTGTCACAACCTCAGAGATCATGCTCTTCAACAGAAGTTCTAAAGTTTTCCACTGTACACTGAAGAGCCAAAGAAACTGGTACACCTGCCTAATATCATGTAGGGCCTCCGCGAGCTCACAAAAGTGCCACAACACAATGTGGTACAGAGTCGATTATGTCTGAAGTAGTACTGGAGCGAATTGACACCAAGAATCCTGATGGGCTGTCCACTAGTCTTTTAGAATACAAAAGGGGAGGAGATCTCTTATGAACAGCACGTTGTTAGGCATCCCAGATATGTTCAATAATATTTGTGTCTGGGGAAGTTGGTGGCCAGCAGAAGTGTTAAAACTCAGAAGAGTGTTTATGGAGCCACTCTGTAGCAATTCTGGATGTGTGGGGTGTTGTATTGTCCTGTTAGAATTGCCCAAGTCTGTCAGAACACAATGGACGTGAATGGATGCAGGTAATCAGACAGGATGCTTATGTATTTGCCACCTGTCAGAGTCGTATCTAGATGTATCAGGGTTCCCATAGCACTCCAACTGCACAAGCCCCACACAAATTCAGAGCCTCCACCAGCTTGAACAGTCCCCTGCTGACTTGCAAAGGTCCATGGATTCATGGGGTTGTCTCCATACCCGTACACGTCCATCCACCCAGTATAATTTGGAATGAGAGTCGTCTGACCAGGCAACATGCTTCCAGTGAACAGGCCAATGTCAGTGTTGATGGACACAGGTGAGGTGTAAAGCATTGTGTTGTGCAGTCATCAAGGATACATGAGTGAGCTTTCAGCTCCGAAAGCCGATTTTGATGATGTTTCATTGAATGGTTTGCACACTGACACTTGTTGATGGCCCAGCATTGAAATCTGCAGCATTTTGTTGAAGGGTTGCACTTCTGTCATGTTGAATGATTCTCTTCAGTCATCATTGGTCCCATTCTTGCAGAATCTTTTTCTGGCTGCAGTAATGTCAGAGATTTGATGTTTTATCAGATTCCTGATATTCATGGTACATTTGGGAAATAGTCATATGGGAAAATCCCCACTTCATTGCTACCTCAAAGGTTCTGTGTCCCATTGCTCATGCGCTGACTATAACATCACATTCAAACTCACTTAAATGTTGATAACCTGCCAATTGTAGCAGCAGTAACTGATCTAACAACTGCGCCAGACACTTGTCTTATACAGTTGTTGCTTACCACAGGGCCATATTCTACCTGTCTACATACCTTTGTATTTGAATATACATACCAATAACAGTTTCTTTGGTACTGCAGTGTATTTTGGTCCTGGGGTCCTTGTTTAGAAGGCAATGTGCAGAGTTATACAATAACTTGTCCATCTTTCTTAAGCACATCTGTTTGGAGAGAATAGGAGTAGCATTACCTTTATCTGCCAGGATACAATATTAGAATCCTCACTTAGGGATTGCAGTGTTGTCATCTCTGAAGCCGAGACATTGTCTTGGGTTGCTGGTGCCTGTGTCAGAGCATGGCATGTCTCCCATCTGAGTTCCTCAGTAGTGTACCTGGGCAGTTTGTAATCTTACCCCCACACACATCACTATTAAAATTCGCTGTCTCTGCACAAGTTTTGAAAGCTTCGCGAGGCGTAAGATATACAGAAGAAAAACTTTTTACTTATCGGTATTTTACCTTGTTGTTGGCTCCAGTTATTGCATCTAAGGGTACATTCTTGCAACTGAAATTTTGATTTAACTTTGTGGTTTCCTGGTGACTAAATAACTGATGAAGAACTATATGTTGCTATGATTTTCTTTTATTTTATCCCATTCGTCTATAACACACTGACTTTACAATCTCCATTTTCATACAACCATAATTACATTGTTGTAGACAACATTAAAAAACATGTGCATTTCCATCAGAGGCATGCCCACTACTTCCTATATTCTGCAGTACTCACAATATTCCAAAAAGTTTATAAAGCAAAAGAATTTACAATCTTTCTTGACTAAAGCAGAATCATCACCAAGATATAACATTCGCTTATAAATGAATCCAGAAATAAATTTAATAATTATCATCAGATTGTACAATTAATAATAGGAGTTTAAGTATGTCAGAAATTTCATAATTTCAAATATTGCTTAAAGAAGAGTAATTTTAACAAATTAATTTCTGTTCTGTACATTTTAGCCTGAAATATAATACATCGTATACAGAATCATATTAAATTCATTTAGTTAAGCAGCCAAGAATATTCACCTCTACCAGATTTGGGATTAATGCTGGTATTGGCTACTTCTATAAAAAAAAAAAAAAAAAAAAGTTTTGTTAGAAAAGGGTGTCCCATTACAATATCCCCCTCACAAAATTTGGAAACAGGGTGTTTACAGTATTTTGTGACAGACAACAAGGTTTGCTAAATGGTGTACATAATGATGCCCAGGATAGCAGATAGATGTATAGAAGTATTTGATACATAACATATTACAGAAAATATAAGAAAAATATCTACTATACATGTCATAATCCATACATATATCAGGATATGGCATTCAGATTTTCAGATCTGTGGAACATACTGTCGCAAGACAAATAATACAAAGTCAAAACTACAACATTAGACCACTAAACTGTAGAAATAATTACACAATGTAAATTACAAGAATTACAAATTGTAGGTTAACATCCATCCAAACAAACCTTCAAAATCTTCAAAAGAGAAGAGAAAATTCCAGAGCCTAAGTGTACGATGAGTGAGCTGAATCAAGAAACTTAATGGTGATGGGTAAAAACCAGAATAATATACTCAACCATGATTGGGCATATAGTACAAAATCAATCAGCCACATAAACCAGGGTATTCAATTATATGTTGATTCATGAAAGAACAAAGTAACAGAAAAATATAAGGGCCTAATTTTACAAATTGGGGATCGACCCATGAATCCAAACCACACCAGGAACAAACCATCAAAAACGTTTTGACACAACAAAATGAATAAAGTTCATAATCATACCAATACGTTCAAGAGTAGTTGTAAGAAGCATCTAGCCTCCATCAAAGGTTGTGTGCTCTCCTTGAGTACACACACGGTACCCAAAACAGAGTTAAGCAGGAGTCAGTCCACAACTCAAGTTCCAGTCAGATGCAACACTCAGGATAAATTCAGATAAACGAGTTATAAATAGCTTTGAACGACGACACAATCCAGTAGCTTGAGAACCAAAATCAGTGTATAAAAGCAGACGTGTATACATCCTGTTATACTGTCCCTACTGGTAAACGTCTTCCACACTATGTGCTAATTGTCCATACAAACTAACCTGCGAACATAAAATCCTAAAATATTCATTTACAAATGATAAAAAAAATCCATACTGACTTAAAGTTACATAATGTATTGGCAAGTCAGTTCCCACACTTGGGAGGAGAAAGAAAAAAAAAACAAAAAAACCCACACCTGCTTTTATGCTGAATAACACTGTCTTTAGCAGTCTTGGCTAACAAGTCACAAATATCCATCACAACACAGATCCAGTCAACAGATGCTTGAGTATGTTGCCCAGCACCCATAATCTCTAGCAAGTTGACTGGTCCAGCAGGGCACAGCCATACAGCAGTGTGGGGAGTGGATCCACTCACATCTTTCAGTTTCCTCCCCAGAGTTCTCACCACATGCTCCAACAGATAGGTAACTTCCTGTATAGCATTCACATCAAATCATGAAACACTATTTTGTGTGCAAAATACGCTGTTCAATACCTTCTTCACATCACATGAGATATACTCTCCTTAGTCATTTTTTAAAGTCAATTATATGGGATTTATATCAGGTGAAATTAAAAAGTGTTCACATGTTGTTGTTGTGGTCTTCAGTCCTGAGACTGGTTTGATGCAGCTCTCCATGCTACTCTATCCTGTGCTAGCTTCTTCATCTCCCAGTACCTACTGCAACCTACATCCTTCTGAATCTGCTTAGTGTATTCATCTCTTGGTCTCCCTCTACGATTTTTAGCCTCCACGCTGCCCTCCAATGCTAAATTTGTGATCCCTTGATGCCTCAAAACATGTCCTACCAACCGATCCCTTCTTTTAGTCAAGTTGTGCCACAAACTTCTCTTCTCCCCAATCCTATTCAATACCTCATCATTAGTTACGTGATCTACCCACCTTATCTTCAGCATTCTTCTGTAGCACCACATTTCGAAAGCTTCTATTCTCTTCTTGTCCAAACTAGTTATCGTCCATGTCTCACTTCCATACATGGCTACACTCCATACAAATACTTTCAGAAACGACTTCCTGACACCTAAATCTATACTCGATGTTAACAAATTTCTCTTCTTCAGAAACGCTTTCCTTGCCATTGCCAGTCTACATTTTATATCCTCTCTACTTTGACCATCATCGGTTATTTTACTCCCTAAATAGCAAAACTCCTTTACTACTTTAAGTGTCTCATTTCCTAATCTAATTCCCTCAGCATCACCCGACTTAATTTGACTACATTCCATTATCCTCGTTTTGCTTTTGTTGATGTTCATCTTATATCCTCCTTTCAAGACACTGTCCATTCCGTTCAACTGCTCTTCCAAGTCCTTTGCTGTCTCTGACAGAATTACAATGTCATCGGCGAACCTCAAAGTTTTTACTTCTTCTCCATGAATTTTAATACCTACTCCGAATTTTTCTTTTGTTTCCTTTACTGCTTGCTCAATATACAGATTGAATAACATTGGGGAGAGGCTACAACCCTGTCTCACTCCTTTCCCAACCACTGCTTACCTTTCATGCCCCTCGACTCTTATAACTGCCATCTGGTTTCTGTACAAATTGTAAATAGCCTTTCGCTCCCTGTATTTTACCCCTGCCACCTTCAGAATTTGAAAGAGAGTATTCCAGTCAACATTGTCAAAAGCTTTCTCTAAGTCTACAAATGCTAGAAACGTAGGTTTGCCTTTTCTTAATCTTTCTTCTAAGATAAGTCGTAAGGTCAGTATTGCCTCACGTGTTCCAACATTTCTACGGAATCCAAACTGATCTTCCCCGAGGTCGGCTTCTACCAGTTTTTCCATTCGTCTGTAAAGAATTCGCGTTAGTATTTTGCAGCTGTGACTTATTAAACTGATAGTTCGGTAATTTTCACATCTGTCAACACCTGCTTTCTTTGGGATTGGAATTATTATATTCTTCTTGAAGTCTGAGGGTATTTCGCCTGTCTCATACATCGTGCTCACTAGATGGTAGAGTTTTGTCATGAGTGGCTCTCCCGAGGCCATCAGTAGTTCTAGTGGAATGTTGTCTACTCCCGGGGCCTTGTTTCGACTCAGGTCTTTCAGTGCTCTGTCAAACTCTTCACGCAGTATCTTATCTCCCATTTCATCTTCATCTACATCCTCTTCCATTTCCATAATATTGTCCTCGAGTACATCTCCCTTGTATAAACCCTCTATATACTCCTTCCACCTTTCTGCCTTCCCTTCTTTGCTTAGAACTGGGTTTCCATCTGAGCTCTTGATATTCATACAAGTGGTTCTCTTCTCTCCAAAGGTCTCTTTAATTTTCCTGTAGGCAGTATCTATCTTACCCCTAGTGAGACAAGTCTCTACATCCTTACATTTGTCCTCTAGCCATCCCTGCTTAGCCATTTTGCACTTCCTGTCGATTTCATTTTTGAGACGTTTGTATTCCTTTTTGCCTGCTTCATTTACTGCATTTTTATATTTTCTCCTTTCATCAATTAAATTCAGTATTTCTTCTGTTGCCCAAGGATTTCTATTAGCCCTCGTCTTTTTACCTACTTGATCGTCTGCTGCCTTCACCACTTCATCCCTCAGAGCTACCCATTCTTCTTCTACTGTATTTCTTTCCCCCATTCCTGTCAATTGTCCCCTTATGCTCTCCCTGAAACTCTCTACAACCTCTGGTTCTTTCAGTTTATCCAGGTCCCATCTCCTTAAATTCCCACCTTTTTGCAGTTTCTTCAGTTTCAATCTGCAGTTCATAACCAATAGATTGTGGTCAGAATCCACATCTGCCCCTGGAAATGTCTTACAATTTAAAACCTGGTTCCTAAATCTCTGTCTTACCATTATATAATCTATCTGAAACCTGTCAGTATCTCCTGGCTTCTTCCATGTATACAGCCTCCTTTCATGATTCTTGAACCAAGTGTTAGCTATGATTAAGTTATGCTCTGTGCAAAATTCTACAAGGCGGCTTCCTCTTTCATTCCTTCCCCCCAATCCATATTCACCTACTATGTTTCCTTCTCTCCCTTTTCCTACTGACGAATTCCAGTCACCCATGACTATTAAATTTTCGTCTCCTTTCACTACCTGAATAATTTCTTTTATCTCGTCATACATTTCATCTATTTCTTCATCATCTGCAGAGCTAGTTGGCATATAAACTTGTACTACTGTAGTAGGCATGGGCTTTGTGTCTATCTTGGCCACAATAATGCGTTCACTATGCTGTTTGTAGTAGCTAACCCGCACTCCTATTTTTTTATTCATTATTAAACCTACTCCTGCATTACCCCTATTTGATTTTGTATTTATAACCCTGTAATCACCTGACCAAAAGTCTTGTTCCTCCTGCCACCGAACTTCACTAATTCCCACTATATCTAACTTTAACCTATCCATTTCTCTTTTCAAATTTTCTAACCTACCTGCCCGATTAAGTGATCTGACATTCCACGCTCCGATCCGTAGAACGCCAGTTTTCTTTCTCCTGATAACGACGTCCTCTTGAGTAGTCCCCGCCCGGAGATTCGAATGGGGGACTATTTTACCTCCGGAATATTTTACCCAAGAGGACGCCATCATCATTTAATCATACAGTAGAGCTGCATGTCCTCGGGAAAAATTACGGCTGTAGTTTCCCCTTGCTTTCAGCCGTTCGCAGTACCAGCACAGCAAGGCCGTTTTGGTTAATGTTACAAGGCCAGATCAGTCAATCATCCAGACTGTTGCCCCTGCAACTACTGAAAAGGCTGCTGCCCCTCTTCAGGAACCACATGTTTGTCTGGCCTCTCAACAGATACCCCTCCGTTGTGGTTGCACCTACGGTACGGCCATCTGTATCGCTGAGGCACGCAAGCCTCCCCACCAACGGCAAGGTCCATGGTTCATGGGGGGAGTGTTCACATATGAAACATTAATAAACAGAGTTAAATGCAATAAAAATGGTGTATTAAGGTATCACACACAGATATGCTCAGATACTATTCCTAATTTTTACAGTACAAATTATAATTGTTGTCCCATTTCAAAATTGCAAAAAGATTCTTACATTTCCACAAAATTCTTACTATTTTGTATCTCATCTCTAAATTGTTCAGATATGTCACAGATTGGGCTACCTGTATCAATCAAACAGTTCCTTTCCCACTGATCAATCTTAATCTTAATGTAAGGACATCCAAAATCTGAATCATCATCTCTGTTGTTTGACACCTCATATAAAAGATCACTTTCAATTTCATCAAATGCTACATCCACACTGTTTTACAAGGTTTTAACAACTTTACTGGTATCATAACATTACTTTGGTAATACATGTTGTCAGGTAAAGATTAAACATACTGAATAGATTCCATAGCCCAATTAACATAACTTATTACAGAAGGAACACAAAATATATTACTGCCAAAATTGCATTTCCTGCTTAGATCTTCATCCACTTCCTTCCACCAATTTGGACACAAATTTTGACTAACCACAGCTAACTTATTCCACAACAGAATAGAGTAGTATAGAAGTTTATTGTCTCATAACATACAATTTCAAGCCATTGACTTAAAGTACAGGAGACTCGTCAAAACACAAAAACTGCTTTACAGTTTTCCTTGTAATACTAGCAATATAATACCTGGTACAGAATAATTACTTAATTAAGCAATTAAAAATTTTTCTTCAGAAGTAACAAGCTTTTAAAAATTAACAGTCCTAAGTACTTGCTCTCTCCTGCTCAAATTTTCAGGTTGTCGTTTATGAATTTTTCTACTGAATAGTAACATTCCTGCACTATTTTCTCATATAAGGATTTTTTGCAGTGGTTCTAATTTTATGCTGATCAATTCTCTTCCTTTCACTTTGTTATAAATTTTCATACCCATATAATGTGGAGTTTGAGCGTAAAGTTTTAAACGGTGGGTGGGCAGCATAAAATCATTTTGATTTCTGGTGTTGTAATTATGTTGAAAATGATTTGCTACAAATAAATCAGGGTTACTGTGTACAAAGATAATCAGATCATATATGTATAGTGAGGGAACACTTAATATATTTAGATTTTTTAGGAGTGGATGACATGATTCTCGTCACCCTACATTGTGCTTATTTCTAATGATGGTTTCCTAAAGTTTTGGTATTCGACACATATGGTTTGAGTTACCCCAAAATACAATTCCATACCTTATTACTGGCTCAAAGTAGCTGTTTTACACACATAAATAACACTGTTTTCTGACCAAGAGAAGAAATCATTAGTACACACTACATCAAAATTCTTATTACTTTCACAGTATGGTCTGTGATTAGTATCTACATCACTATAATTAAACACAGTATCCCAAAACTTTTTATCAAAACATAAATGAGAAATCTGATGTTCCTTCTGTTGAACTTCAGATACCTGTGCCACATTATTAGCACTGTTTTTATTGTTTATTTGCAAGTGTAAATTGGGGGTCCTTTACTTGTTGTGTTTCCTTGCCCCAAAACTGTGGACCTACATTGAGGCTAACCGTTTCCTGAGTAGTCACCTCTCTGATTGTTCCTCCCATTAAATTGCCCATGGTTATCCCCCTTATTCCTATTCTGCTGATGTTAAAAGTTTCTGTCTCTATTACCATGTTGACCCTGTTAGAAATTACCATTATTTCTGTATCTGTAGTCATTACCATTGTGATCTCTATCATTTTGATTTTTATGGTATGTGCTTCTCTCTACTGCCCTATCCAGCCTGTCAACATATCGTAAAACTGTTCAAGGCAATCGTCAGGTCTGTGTACTAAATCCCACTGCAACCTTTCTGCTAATCTACTTTTTAGTGCATCAATCAATGTCATTTCTTCAAATGATTTGTCAAGATCTGTTAGTTTCTTAAGTTGATTCTTACAAAACTCTTTCAAAGTACTGTCCCCATTCCCTATAATTTGGACCATTAAAAAATTCAGTTTTAATTCTCCCTTGTTCAACTTCTGATCAAAATTTTTCTAAATTTTTTTTTCAATACTTTGATATGTTTCCTACTGACTTAAATTTATATTTACCGACAGAGCTTTGCATTCAAGACCACTCTTAACAGATTTAACCTTTTGGTCGTCACTCATGCCCGACACAAAACTATCTCTACAGTGGCGTAAAAAATTCACTGGATGTAAATTGTTTGATGGAAAACTTTTGGTTGGAATGTTGGACCACACAATACCATTATTTGAGTACAGATTGTTGTGAATGCAATTACCTAAACTACTGAAATTTTTTGATCTAAAACATTTAAATTAGTTAGCATACTGTTTTCAACATTTAAAATTTTTTGATCTAAACTACTAAAGTTCTGTTCCATTTTTTCCTCTATCGCCTTCTGTGGAACTCTGACATCATTAACATTCTTCTTCTGTCATGCAGATTCATTTACTAGCTCATTTTCCAAAACAATAAATTTGTTTTAAACATGTCTTGGCTGGGTTCTACAGCTTTCACACTTACATCACTATCCTTGTCTCTGTTCATTTTCCTAGCAGTGACACGAGTTCATAAAAAAATTTCACAAATAGTTTGTTTGTACTTATCTTTTTTCTTATGGATGTCCCTCATTGTAGTTGTAAAATCTTGTTTCAATTCATCTGGTCCATCATTGTTGATATTATCTCGTCACTGCAGATTCGACTTTGTTGAGCAGCTCTCAGGTCTTCTTTTATCAACTGATTGAAGTTAATTTACATAAAAACTGCAAACACACAAATAATTGTCCTTTCTTCTTCTTTTGCAACAGACAAAACTTTGTTATTAGTCAATTGATCATGGCTGATGCCCAGACTTATAATCTTACCCTCCCACACATTACTATTAAAATTCTCTGTCTCTACACAAGTTTTGAAAGCTTTGTGAGGTGTAAGACATACAAAAGAAAAACTTTTTACATATCTTCATTTTCGCTTGTTGTTGGCTCCAGTTCTTGCATCTAGGGGTACATTCTTGTGGCTGAAATTTTGATTTAACATCGTGGGTTCCTGATGACTAAATAACTGATGAAGAACTATCTGTTGCTATGATTTTCTTGTATTTTATCCCATTCTTTTATATCACACTGACTTCACAATCTCCATTTTCATACAACCATCAATTACGTTGTTGTAGACAACATTAAAAAACGTGCATTTCCATCAGAGGCATGTGCACTACTCCCTACATTCTGCAGTACTCACAATATACCAAAGAGTTTACAAAGCAAAAGAGTTTACAAACTTTCTTGACAAAAGACAAATCATCACCAAGATATAACATTATTTTGTAAATGAATCCAGAAATTAATTTAATAATTATCATTAGATTGTGCAGTTAATAATAGGAATTTTAAGTATGCCAGATATTTCATAATTTCAAATATTTCTAAAAGAAGAGTAATTTTAACTGTACATACACATTAATATATAATGATTGTAACAAATTAATTTCCTCTTTATACATTTTAGCCTGAAATATAAAACATCGTGTACAAAATTGTATGAAATTCATTTAGTTAAACAGCCGAGAATGTTCACGTGTACCAGATTTGGAATTAACCTTGGTATTGGCTACTTCTATAATAAGAGGTCATGTTAGAAAACGGTGTCCCATTACAAGTTTAAGGATTCCCTGCTCAACAGAGCAAATAGTATCCCGAACAGGTGGCCTCCTTGGGGTGGGTGCGAGATTCGGCCGCTTCCTCAAGACTAAAACCACCTACTGAGGCAGAGATTTGTCTGGAAGTTTGTACACAGTCTGTCTACAAATTTTGGCATTTAATTTTTCCTCTTACAGAAAATAGCCTTTGAAGTAATGAAATTTTCTTGTCTGACACGGTGTGTCATGTTGTCACTTCCAGTCCCTGGATGCCTATGTGGCAGTGTCAACCCACACACAAGAATCTTCTGAGAATCGTGATGAAATCTTCAGATAAAGAGCCAGTACATCTCTGGGTACAAAGTCCAGTTCCCAGTGAGTTTGATGAATACTCTCTCTCACCAGAACATGGCTGGCTCAACTTTTAATTCTGTTGGTGGCTGCACCATTAATAAAGTGCAAAATCTTCATGAAAGTTGGGATAATTAGATATATCCATCTTAATAAGAATGTTAGTGCACACAGCAGTTTTCTCTCCTTATTCTGAAGTTTATCAAACTTATTCACTTCTTTCATCATCTGCTCCATGTATGGGTATAGAGTGTGTTGCATGAGGCTTTCCTAACAGACTAGTGGTAAATACAGCTCTCGGGTGAGATACCAGATGTCACTGTGAAAATTCCTCAATATTTCAACAGTGCAACTAACTCACATCTTTAGGTGGAGCAGACACTCTGCTCAGACTGTGACTAAAGCCTCCTATTTATGACAATCAAAGAAGGAACTGCGGAGGTGTGAACACGCAAAAATTTCAGTGACCAATAGTGCAGATACACAGATCAGTAGTGAGACAGATAGCTAAACCACCTGTTGGATGATGGAACACACACACAGAGGCTGTCAATCGCACTGTGTGCTGCTATCAGCTGCCCCAGATCCTCAGTCTGCAGCCACGTGTTGAAATACATGTTTGCACTGGTATGTGCCCTTCTCTGCTGTTGTTAACCAAATATCTATGTCACCACTGCAGTGTCATCCCTCGTATGGCCAGCAGTTCTCTTTTGTGTATGCTGTGATTTTAATATGGCCAGTGCTAGATCCCATGCTGTGCTAAGTAGGTTTCCTGTGTCCTGTTAAGCAAATTAGTCGAGCTGCGAATTTCAACTGCTTCTTTACTAGTGCTGTCCGATTACAAAGACATCAAAGACAGAATTTTGGTGTTTTTGTATTCCACACAATGTCCTATACTAAGGCAATGCTTGGCTAATGCAGATTTCTCTGGCTGCTCCACATGTGTGTGTCATTGATGTTTGACACATCCATCCTCTGTAGTGTGAAAAGTTTGTCCAATGTATGACAGCCTGTGACTACAAGGAATCACAAAAACACCACACCTTCTTAAACTAACATCATCTTTCACTGAACCTAAAAGAGCTCTGAGTTTTGTTGGTGGATGAATGATGCATTCAACTTTATGTTTCACCAATAATCTTGCTATTTTCAAAAAACCCACTGACATATGGCAAAATGACCATTCCTCTTTGTTCATAACTTTCTTCCAGCTCCTCACTTTCTCTAGCATGCACCAGATGTAAGGCATAGTGAATCTCCCATTCAGAATATCCATTCTCTATAAATATGGTATAGAATTGGTGTAACTCATCAGACAAGCTTTTAGAATATGAAATGGCTCTGCTCTGTGGACCAATATCCTAAGCACGCCATTTTGTTGTGCCAGATGGTGACAGCTGGTGGTCTGTTTATACAAGACTGTGCAAGTACGTTTATGGTACACAGTGAGAGCCAAGTTGCCATCCTCTTTTCTCCACACCAACTATCCAGGAACAGTAGTTCGCCATTTTTCTCCATCTCTATCGTAGACCTGTTTTAATGAATAGAATTTGGGTGTTACAAAAATTAATCCAGTGAATCAGTGCCTTGGGGCCAGAGGACATCGGTGCCAAAAACACATAGGTTTCAGCTCCGCTGACTGGAGTGCACTCTCCTTGAAATCTTCCGTAAAATAAGAGTGGCCACAATGAGTGATGTGAGGCTACCCATTGTGACACTGTCATTCTGTTCAAAGTGTTGGTCATTGAATAAAAAGAAAATCAAGGTAGCACATGTTTAAACAAATCAACAAGTTTTCCTTCAAGCGTCTCACTGATGAGCAACAGTGACCATCACTGTGTTCATGGTCCGACAGGTGGTGCAGCTGTGTGTCTTGCTACCAATCTGCATATCTGCACTATTAGTCACGGAAATTTGTCACATTCAGGCCTGTGCGATTTCTCCTCTTATTTTCATAAATAACAGGTTTCGGTCACGGCTTGAGCAATGTGTTCGCCACACCTGAAGATTCAGTCAGTTGTGCCAATGAAATATTCTGAAATTTTCACAACATCTGTGGTCTTGCATGAGAACCAAACTTACAGCTAATCCATTGGGAGAGCCTGAAGCAATACACAATTTTATCCTTTGCACAACCCTTTAGTATGTAAATATCAGGGCACTGATAATAAGAAACACTGCCAAATAAATTAGCAGTGAAATGTATTGTATGTAGCTACACTTTCAAAAACAGAGAGAAAAACATGAAATGTATAACTAGCTTTAGTGCTGTGAGATGTTTTACAATCCATGGGAACTAAATAGATAAACAATCTATATTATACACTTGCACACACACACACACTAACACACACACACACACACACATATCCTGTGTGTGTGTGTGTGTGTGTGTGTGTGTGTGTGTACCCGTCCTTTTTTCCCCCTAAGGTAAGTCTTCCCGCTCCCGGGATTGGAATGACTCATTTTTAGATATGTTTTTCCCACGTGGAATGTTTCCCTCTATAATAGAGGGAAACATTCCACATAGGAAAAATATATTTAAAAACAAAGATGATGTGACTTACCAAATGAAAGTCGACCTGCCAGCACTTTCATTTGGTAAGTCACATCATCTTTGTTTTTATATGGTGGGTCACATCATCTATATTTTTAGATATATTTTTCCTACGTGGAATGTTTCTCTCTCTCTCTCTCCTGGAAATGGAAAAAAGAACACATTGACACCGGTGTGTCAGACCCACCATACTTGCTCCGGACACTGCGAGAGGGCTGTACAAGCAATGATCACAAGCACGGCACAGCGGACACACCAGGAACCGCGGTGTTGGCCGTCGAATGGCGCTAGCTGCGCAGCATTTGTGCACCGCTGCCGTCAGTGTCAGCCAGTTTGCCGTGGCATACGGAGCTCCATCGCAGTCTTTAACACTGGTAGCATGCCGCGACAGCGTGGACGTGAACCGTATGTGCAGTTGACGGACTTTGAGCGAGGGCGTATAGTGGGCATGCGGGAGGCCGGGTGGACGTACCGCCGAATTGCTCAACACGTGGGGCGTGAGGTCTCCACAGTACATCGATGTTGTCGCCAGTGGTCAGCGGAAGGTGCACGTGCCCGTCGACCTGGGACCGGACCGCAGCGACGCACGGATGCACGCCAAGACCGTAGGATCCTACGCAGTGCCGTAGGGGACCGCACTGCCACTTCCCAGCAAATTAGGGACACTGTTGCTCCTGGGGTATCGGCGAGGACCATTCGCAACCGTCTCCATGAAGCTGGGCTACGGTCCCGCACACCGTTAGGCCGTCTTCCGCTCACGCCCCAACATCGTGCAGCCCGCCTCCAGTGGTGTCGCGACAGGCGTGAATGGAGGGACGAATGGAGACGTGTCGTCTTCAGCGATGAGAGTCGCTTCTGCCTTGGTGCCAATGATGGTCGTATGCGTGTTTGGCGCCGTGCAGGTGAGCGCCACAATCAGGACTGCATACGACCGAGGCACACAGGGCCAACACCCGGCATCATGGTGTGGGGAGCGATCTCCTACACTGGCCGTACACCACTGGTGATCGTCGAGGGGACACTGAATAGTGCACGGTACATCCAAACCGTCATCGAACCCATCGTTCTACCATTCCTAGACCGGCAAGGGAACTTGCTGTTCCAACAGGACAATGCACGTCCGCATGTATCCCGTGCCACCCAACGTGCTCTAGAAGGTGTAAGTCAACTACCCTGGCCAGCAAGATCTCCGGATCTGTCCCCCATTGAGCATGTTTGGGACTGGATGAAGCGTCGTCTCACGCGGTCTGCACGTCCAGCACGAACGCTGGTCCAACTGAGGCGCCAGGTGGAAATGGCATGGCAAGCCGTTCCACAGGACTACATCCAGCATCTCTACGATCGTCTCCATGGGAGAATAGCAGCCTGCATTGCTGCGAAAGGTGGATATACACTGTACTAGTGCCGACATTGTTCATGCTCTGTTGCCTGTGTCTATGTGCCTGTGGTTCTGTCAGTGTGATCATGTGATGTATCTGACCCCAGGAATGTGTCAATAAAGTTTCCCCTTCCTGGGACAATGAATTCACGGTGTTCTTATTTCAATTTCCAGGAGTGTGAGTATATATATATATATATATATATATATATATATATATATGTGTGTGTGTGTGTGTGTGTGTATATGTATATATATGTATATGTATGTATATATATACACAAAGATGATGTGACTTGCCGAACGGGAGCGCTGGCGGGTCGATAGACGCACGGACGGGCACGGGCACGCGCACGGAGTTCAGGCTTTCGCGGCGGACTGTTGCCTCGTCGGGGGGGGGGGGGGGGGTGGATGTGGGTTTTTGGTGGAGAGGGTGGGGAGTCGTTCCAGTCCCGGGAGCGGAGGGACTTGCCCTGGGGGGGGGGGGGGGGGAGGGACGGGTATACACTCGCGCGCACGCACGCGTGTCCATCCACACATGTGCAGACGCAGGCAGACATCTTTAAATATGTCTGCTTGTGAGATGTCTGCTTATGTGTGGATGGATATGTGTGTGTGTGCGCGAGTGTATACCCATCCTTTTTTCCCCCTAGGGTAAGTCTTTCCGCTCCTGGGATTGGAATGACTCCTTACCCTCTCCCCTAAAACCCACATCCTTTCGTCTTTCCCTCTCCTTCCCTCTTTCCTGATGAGGCAACAGTTTGTTGCGAAAGCTTGAATTTTGTGTGTATGTTTGTGTTTGTTTGTGTGTCTGTCGACCTGCCAGCACTTTCATTTGGTAAGTCACATCATCTCAGCACTTTCATTTGGTAAGTCACATCATATATATATATATATATATATATATATATATATATATATATATACAAAGATGATGTGACTTACCAAATGAAAGTGCTGGCAGGTCGACAGACACACAAACATACACACAAAATTCAAGCTTTCGCAACAAACTGTTGCCTCATCAGGAAGGATGATGTGACTTACCGAACGAAAGCGCTGGCAGGTCGGGGTAAAAAAGGACAGGTACACACTCGCGCACACACACATTTATCCATCCGCACATGTGAAATTACTGTAATTATTATGATGTGTAAAGCATGCAGCTTTACTGTATGGTTAAATGATGATGGTGTCCTCTTGGGTAAAATATTCCGGAGGTAAAATAGCCCACATTCTGATCTCCGGGCAGGGACTACTCAAGAAGACGTCGTTATCAGGAGAAGAAAACTGGCATTCTACGGATCGGAGCATGGAATGTCAGATCCCTTAATCGGGCAGGTAGGTTAGAAAATTTAAAAAGGGAAATGGATAGGTTAAAGTTAGATATAGTGGGAATTGGTGAAGTTCAGTGGCAGGAGGAACAAGACTTTTGGTCAGGCGAATACAGGGTTATAAATACAAAATCAAATAGGGGTAATGCAGGAGTAGGTTTAATAATGAACAAAAAAGTAGGAGTGTGGGTAAGCTACTACAAACAGCATAGTGAACGCATTATTGTGGCCAAGATAGACACGAAGCCCACGCTTACTACAGTATTACAAGTTTATATGCCAACTAGCTCTGCAGATGATGAAGAAATTGAAGAAATGTATGATGAGATAAAAAAAATTATTCAGATAGTGAAGGGAGACGAAAATTTAATAGTCATGGGTGACTGGAATTCGGTAGTAGGAAAAGGGAGAGAAGGAAACATAGTAGGTGAATATCGATTGGGGGGAAGAAATGAAAGAGGAAGCCACCTGGTAGAATTTTGCACAGTGTACAACTTAATCATAGCTAACACTTGGTTCAAGAATCATGAAAGAAGGTTGTATACATGGAAGAGGCCTGGAGATACTGGAAGGTTTCAGATAGATTATATAATGGTAAGACAGAGATTTAGGAACCAGGTTTTAAATTGTAAGACATTTCCATGGGCAGATGTGGACTCTGACCTCAATTTATTGGTTATGAACTGTAGATTAAAACTGAAGAAACTGAAAAAAAGGTGGGAATTTAAGGAGATGGGACGTGGATAAACTAAGTAAACCAGAGGTTGTACAGAGTTTCGGGGAGAGCGTGAGGGAACAACTGACACGAATGGGGGAAAGAAATACAGCAGAAGAAGAATGGGTAGCTTTGAGGGATGATTTAGTGAAGGCAGCAGAGGATAAAGTAGGTGAAAAGACGAGGGCTACTAGAAATCCTTGGGTAACATAAGAAATATTGAACTTAATTGATGAAAGGAGAAAATATAAAAATGCAGTAAATGAAGCAGGCAAAAAGGAATACAAACGTCTCAAAAATGAGATCGACAGGAAGAGTAAAATGGCTAAGCAGGAATGGCTAGAGGACAAATGTAAGGATGTAAAGGCTTATCTCACCAGGGGTAAGATAGATACTGCCTACAGTAAAATTAAAGAAACCTTTGGAGAAAATAGAACCACTTGTATGAATATCAAGAGCTCAGAAGGGAAAGCACAAAGGTGGAAGTAGTATATAGAGGGTCTATACAAGGGTGATGTTCTTGAGGACAATATTATGGACATGGAAGAGGATGTAGATGAAGATGAAATGGGAGATATGATACTGCGTGAAGAGTTTGACAGAGCACTGAAAGACCTGAGTCGAAACAAGGCCCTGGGAGTAGACAACATTCCATTAGAACTACTAACAGCCTTGGGAGAGCCAGTCTTGAGAAACTTCTACCATCTGGTGAGCAAGGTATACGAGACAGGTGAAATACCCTCAGACTTCAAGAAGAATATAATAATTCCAATCCTAAAGAAAGCAGGTGTTGACAGATGCGAAAATTACCGAACTATCAGTTTAATAAGTCACAGCTGCAAAATACTAACATGAATTCTTTACGGACGAGTGGAAAAACTGGTAGAATCAGACCTCGGGGAAGATCAGTTTGGATTCCGTAGAAATATTGGAACACGTGAGGCAATACTGACCCTACGACTTATCTTAGAAGCTAGATTAAGAAAAGGCAAACCTACGTTTCTAGCATCTAGCATTTGTAGACTTAGAGAAAGCTTTTGACATTGTTGACTGGAATACTCTCTTTCAAATTCTGAAGATGGCAGGGGTAAAATGCAGGGAGTGAAAGGCTATTTACAATTTGTACAGAAACCAGATGGCAGTTATAAGAGTTGAGGGACACGAAAGGGAAGCAGTTGTTGGGAAGGGAGTGAGACAGGGTTGTAGCCTCTCCCCAATGTTATTCAGTCTGTATATTGAGCAAGCAGTGAAGGAAACAAAAGAAAAATTCAGAGTAGGTATTAAAATCCATGGAGAAGTAGTAAAAACTTTGAGGTTCGCCGATGACATTGTAATTCTGTCAGAGACAGCAAAGGGCTTGGAAGAGCAGTTGAACGGAATGGATAGTGTCTTGAAAGGAAGATATAAGATGAACATCAACAAAAGCAAAATAAGGATAATGGAATGTAGTCGAAATAAGTCAGGTGATGCTGAGGGAATTAGATTAGGAAATGAGACACTTAAAGTAGTAAAGGAGTTTTGCTATTAGGGAAGCAAAATAACTGATGATGGTCGAAGTAGAGAGGATATAAAATGTAGACTGGCAATGGCAAGGAAAGCGTTTCTGAAGAAGAGAAATTTGTTAACATCGAGTATAGGTTTAAGTGTCATGAAGTCGTTTCTGAAAGTATTTGTATGGAGTGTAGCCATGTATGGAAGTGAAACATAGATGATAAATAGTCTGGAGAAGAAGAGAATAGAAGCTTTTGAAATGTGGTGCTACAGAAGAATGCTGAAGATTAGATGGGTAGATCGTATAATTAATGAGGAGGTACTGAATAGGATTGGGGAGAAGAGAAGTTTGTCACACAACTTGACTAGAAGAAGGGATTGGTTGGTAGGACATGTTCTGAGGCATCAAGGGATCACCAATTTAGTATTGGAGGGGCAATGTGTGTTCTCAAACTAATCATATCACTTATATAAAAAGACAGAAATTCTACAATATCACACTGGTTTGGTAAAATGTCTGCAGACTTCCTTGAGAATTAGCCATAACAGACTTTAAAAAAGTGGCACTTAATGCTCTAGACACGGATCAGTGTGTCTCAAAAATTTTTTTTTCCACATATCTTAATTCTTTTGATACATTTTATCAATGAAAATAATCAATTTTTGAAAATATAATGTAACTGGGTATATAAAGTCTACTCACCAAGAGGCGGCAGAAGAACACACATATAACAGGTATTATAGTTTGCAAACTTTCAGCCAGTGGGTCTGATAGCTTGCAAACTGTAATACCTCTTATTAGTGTGTTGTTCTACCACTTTTCATACAGTTGACTGTAAGGTTCTACTAAATAAGTTAGAATAAGAAAAAGAGATGTAGCTAATGACTAGTCACATCAAGCACATAGCAGAACCTATGTATGAAAGTAATGAAATAACAAGAACGTGTGCAAAGAAATGTACAGCAAAATCTTGTGTATGGAAAATAAAAGTTGCAAAAATTTCTAGAATGAAAGGCAAAGAATGTTAAGTACTGTGGGTAAGAAAAGGGGAGAATAAATTGAAATAACAAGAGAACCTATAAAAGTGGGTCCACGATGCTCATAGAAACTCTGTAGCAAATCAAAGAAGAAGAGAATCAGTTCTTCAATATCTGGCGAGAATGGTAGTCAAATATTTAATACATTCTGGTAAAATGTGAACAGAGGACAACACAAAGTATACTAGTAAGCAGCTACCTTAGTTCACAGGAAAGAATTTAAACAAAAACTCAATGTACGAGAATCAAGAAGAAAAAGTTGTTCTCAATACAATTTAAAAGTAGAAGACGATGATTTTCTTTCAGCTGTTCAATTAAAAACAGTAAAGAGGAAAGGACTGGAAAGAAGTAATACACTGATGGAGTATGTTCGTAAATTTTTAGATAAAATTCCCAAGTTTCCATCACATTATTGCCAAGCATCTACTTCCAAGCTTTATTTAGAGCCACATTTTTCATCATTTAGTGAAATTGTACAGACCATTCAAAAGTGACTCCTGCTATTGAACCAGTTGCTGGAAGACATTCATTTGTAAAAGAAACAAAAGAAAATAACATGGATTCTATCCAGAAAAAGATGAGCTGTGATCTGTTTTTCTAACAAGTTACATAATACTCCAGAGGGTCAAATACAATGCTCACCAGATGAAGAAAGAGAAGACAAGACAGGAGATGTCAAATGATGCAGAAAGAGAAACAGGGTATTCTATTCCCAGCTATTTATTTTAATGTGATAAAAAAAGTAAGACGGGGCAAATGGGGCCAGTATAAAGAACATATCTCACGAATTTTTAAAGATTTTCTTGAGTTCTGTACTATAAATCACTTTGTATGACAAAGTAGGAGATCTATGTGTGGGCATTGAATATAAACAGGATTTTGAGGTGGATTGGTGGTTACTTCCAAGACTCCTCAATCCAGTTGTCAGGTGTGTAAAAAACTACATTATGTGAACTGGATCAGTTGCAATTTAAACACAAAAGGATCATGATTTAATGTCTCAAAAATCAGTTATTCTGAGAGGTTGTCATCCTTTTTACAAAGGTCTTTTGTGCAAAGAAGTCAAGAAAACTGCACAAAAACCACAAAGAGCTTTTCTATAACTTTAATTTTTGTGTGAAAAGGGTTTAAATTTAAATTATATTTGTTTTATGTGTTTGTAAGCTACATTCAGTCAGTAACATTGAAAACTACTTGAATACAAGAACTCTTTATCTTATTGTATGTTAACAATGTTTTATTGCAAAATCTCGTATCTTGTTAAAGGAGGTCATAAATAGCAAAAATGGCTGAATAATATGTGCAGCAGATTTCTCTCTTTAGTTTATGGCTCAGCAGTAATATGACTTATATCAATTAAAACTTGTATGTGTAAGATTTTTTTTTTAGTTTTCTGAAAAATACATAATTTTTAGATATGAGGTTTTGCTCTCTTAACAACGAAATATAATTTGAAAATTAGTTTATCATTTATTAATCATATAACAATTGTTTGTTATCTATTGTAGTAAAATGTCAAGAAAGAAGTCTGTAGAATGAAATACATGCCACAAAAATTTGCCATTTTCAGTACCTAACAGTCCTGAGTATTCTTAAACAGTAAGACATGAAGTTACAGAAAATGAATTCTGTTTCAGACATTATGCAGCGCCCTAATCTGTGTTTTATTCCACGGTCTGATTAAATAGTAATGTAAAACAGTTTTGTGCTGTGGAGATAAAAGATTTCTAGTGATGGTTCCATAAATGCAGAAGAGCTGTCAGCAGAAGAGGAATGGTCAGGTGACACTATTGTTTGCTACTTGCTTAACATTGATATACAAGGAGAACCAGTTGTCAGTCACCTATTTAATAACCACAGCACAGAGATAGACTACTTCCTTTTCTTTATTTGCCACTTTGGTGTTAGAGCATGTGGCTCAGAAGCAAACCTGTATGGAGAGAAACTGAAACAAAACATGGTAAATCTGGTCAGACTGTATATGAGGTGACAAAAAACTGGAATGATTTATCTGTAGAAGAGTAACAGGTAAATATCTTCGATGGGTATTGTTATGTTGCCAAGAGTAATGGACTACTGGAGTTCAGAACCTGCTCTACGTCACCCTATGACTTACAAACATTTCAAAAAGATTCTCATAAATGACAATATACTGAATCCTCCAAGAGGGCATCCAAATCATGACTTTTCTGCGCAACACAATTCATAAGCCATATACTGCAAGTGTGGTATTTGTTGTGGATGAAAATATTCTACCTTTCAACAGGGAGACATCACTCAAGCAATATATGCCTTTGAAACCAATCAAATGAGGATACAGGGGGTGGTGTTTCGCAGACTCAGAGACAGGCTATGTCACAAAATCTGATATTTACACATAAAATAAGGCAATGGATCCATGGGAAATTCTGTGGGGGAGTGGGTAGTCATTAGCCTCATCCAAGATATGAAACTTGGCGACAGTGTGGTAGCATTTGACAACTTCTTCACCACTGTGAATTTAATGACACTGCTGTTGAACAATGGTATCTATTCAATAAGCACTGTGACAGCAAACCAGAAAGGACTGCCTTCAGTAATGAAAGAGAAATGTACGTTTAAAATAGGAGAATTTCAGTTTGAATTCAAATATGATATCACAGCTAAGGATTGACAAAAAACATGTCTCTATTTTGACTGCTTCAGACAATCTTAGAGACACCACACTTGTCTCGGGGAAGGCTAAGGATGATACTATGAGCAATATTACACACTGAACAGCTGTGGCAACATACAATGATATAATGGGAGATGCAGATCACTTAGATCAATTTAGATAACATTAAGCAGTAGGTCAATATTCTTGTAAGTGGTGTGATGGGACTCCATACTTCCTACTAGAATTGGCAATTGTACATGCCCTTACACTGTACAAAATGAATGAAGGAAAAGACGGATACCAAGATCAATTGAACTTCTGATTAGGACTTGGAAAGGAGGAAGAAGAAGAAGAAGAAGAAGAAGAAGAAGAAGACTTCACACCCTGCAGAAAGAAAGGATGAACAGTAATCATTATAACCAAGAAGGACACCATACCAGATCATATTCAACAAGCAAGCTCAAGACACGAGAATACAATACATATGCTGCTTCTGCAGAGTAGGCCTACCCCTGTGCATTGAACCGTGCTTCTGACAGTATCAAGGAAAATTAAAAAAAAAACCATGACGATCATTTGAAATTTTGTTTGAGAAAGAAATATTAATTGTTTATGGGCACTAAATTGTTAATGTTGAACATAAACCACTTGTAAACATGAAACGTAAATATTATTGAAGTAAAAAAAAATTTCTGTTTTTTATATATATTTTTATCTTCAATAGCGACACACAACAGCTCACAAAAGGGAAGAAGAAAATCTATTAACCACCATAGTTTTAACAGCTCACAAAGGTTCCAAAATATACAACCATAGTTTTTGGTCCTAAATCACAAAAATAAAATTACCACAATTGATACCAAAAAAATACCACCCACAAAAAGTTTAACAAAGGTTTAAATTTTTAATATTCCCCTTAAAATCCAAAATATGGGAAATTAAGAACATTACCATGATCAGAAAATTTCAGGCTTCAGTATTATCAAAACAGATTTTAGAAACATGTTACAACATAAAAAATGGGTGTATTTTGAAAGTGTATCTTAATTCACAACTCTCAAACTATCAAAATTTAAGATAAACCAATTACTTTCTCTGAATCAGGAGTAATAGGTCTGCAAAGCTGGCTTCAATTTTGACACATGTAGTTTTGTATAGTAATGAATGTACAATGTTTTCAAACCATGACAACTCCTGAACCAACTTTAAGTGAAAGCATCGTTCAGGGTTGGAGAAATTGATCTGGGGTAGTAAAGATACGAAATTTTTTACCATATAGAAAAGCTGACAAATACATGTATGTTTATGGTGTGATCATGATTCTGTAGTTATGATAATGAGATAATTATGGTTCGCTGTAGCATGTTAAATGGTTGGATTAAACATGCTACATTTCAGAGTACGCACTACAGTGCACATTGGTGAACATGGGGCTCTGCAGCAGATGTCTGCTACATGATCCCACGGTGACAAATAAAATCCTCAATTATTATGTCAACGGACATGGGATCATTGAGGTTGGACTATGGATCAGTAGAACAGGTGAATCACATTTCTTATTAACTAGGTCGATGATTGTGCCCAGATACACCACCATCCAGTCGAACAGCTGCTTGAAATGTGCGCTGCGCCTTGGATACAGATTGGTAGGTATAGTTTTATGCTATGGGGGACATTCACATTGTAACCTGAACAGATACTACTTTCAAAAACCTACTTTCTTTCTTCTTTCTTTTGATGGTGCCTTGTCCAGTGGTGTCACAGGGTCGGCACGGTTAGGAACAGATTTGTCAAGGTTAGTTTTAAGGGGTGGCCGGATGCCCTTCCTGCCGCCAGGCCCGACTTTCAAAAACCTACCGATTTTTATAATTTCTCAATCAGTTTTTTCTCCTTGTGTTTTCAGCTACTGTTAGAAATAAATAAGTGAATTTAGTGGCCAATGACTAATTCAGCATCATTTTCCTCACTGCTGCTGTCATCAAGGAGTTTAATATCATTCGGCTTATCAAATTTATTTGTAATATGCCTAATAATACCCCAAAACTTCCTTTGCTTTGTTCTTGGAATTTTGATTTTTTTTTTTTTGTCTATAGTACACGGATTCTGCTTCCTTGATAATATGCTAAAGAATTTTTTTGATACAGTTAGTAGAATCCTTTTAATTATTGATTAACTCTCTGCACTAAATAAAGCTCTCTCTTCCTAGTCCAAGATCCTATGATCTTAAATGTTAGGCCCCTCCTCTTCTTCCCCTTCCACTGTAATTGCCCCTGACCTGTTTGTTGTGAAAATAGTTTTTAGGAAGGAATAAATTTCACATCTACTATGTGCCCTGGGTTAACTTTTCCCATTGCTTATTCAGGAAATTCTCTCTGCAAAATATGACAGTCAGCATTTATAATTCTCAAAATGGTACTTTTCCATAACAGGGTTACCCATCACTGTGTAGGGATATTGCACTGTATGTTGAAATTATTTGTGCTACATCAGATTGACACACCCATTTCATTCATTTTAAACATATTTATTTTTATTTACATACATTTATTTTATTTATGTACATATTCCATAATCCATCTGTGTGAAACTGTAACTTATTCACCTATCAGTTAATACTTGTACTGTATATTGATTTTTATAATTTAACTTAAAAAGCATGAAACATGCAATGTCTCTTCAGAAAAGAAGTCTCTGCAGTTGTCGCTGGCTGAGTTACATGCACACGTAATCTTGTGCTAGTGCGAACCATCCTGTTGATTGCTGCTGCTTGGTTTGTGTCAGTATGAAAAAGTAACCTGTCTTAATGGTACATGCACATCCTTTGAATGAAATTCTGAACCTAGAAAGAGGTTGGTTGGTCAGAAAATAAGTACCCAATGTCTCTGGTAAAAACAGACTATATTTTAGAGGCCCTGTATCCCTCAATTATGATTGTGTACATCAGTATCAATTTCAAATCAGAGATAAATGTGCATCACATCAGAATTCAAGAAACCTTCATGGAAACCACTAACTAAAAGCAATCATCTTGCCAACATAACTGTGACAAACTAGCGACTCAAGTGGAATATCATACAAAATAAGCTAACATGTTGGATTTTATACACAAAATACCAGAATAGTTCTGCTACTGCTTAGAGCATCTAGATCGGTAAACTGTTGGTGGACCGTTTGTTGTTTTGTCACAACGCTATTAACATCAGTTTTGTTTGACAAAGATAAGATATTTAAGAGATGTGTGAGAAAAGTAATAAGAATGACAACATTGTGATTGATCTGGCAACATTGTGTTGTTCTGCTTGTCTAGACCAGTGTGTTCATCCCTTTTAGATGCTCAGTCCAAGAATCATCTCCATACAGCCCTCATGTGATTCTTAAATCTGCCATTAGTGAAGCTGTATTTTTGTTGTGTGCTATAAAAATGGAACAGCAAAATTTAGAACGACATTATGGCATCAAGTTTTGTGGTTGGTTTGTTGATCTGGGAGGAGGGGACCAAACTGGGAGAACATTGGTCAAATGGGATTAGGGAAGGACGGGGAAGGAAGTCGGTTTTGCCCTTTCAAAGGAACCATCCTGGCATTGCCTGTAGCGATTTAGGGAAACCACGCAAAATCTAAATCAGGATGGCCAGATGCGGGTTTAAACTGCCATGCTCCCCAATGTGAGTCCAGTGTGCTAACCACTGCACCATCTCATTTGGTCAAGTTTTGTGTTAAATTTGGGGGATCCATGAGTGAGACCTTTGAAAAGTTGAAACAGGCCAATGGGGAACATTGCTCGTCAAGACCACAAGTTTTTCACTGGCGCGAATCATTTTTGGAAGGCTGTGAACACGTTGAAGATGAACCTTGTACAGGGAGACCTTCAGCTTCAAAAACCAACAAAACATCCAACTTGTTTATGCTCCTACGAGAAAAGACCAATGTTTAACAATAACAATGACAGGCAAACTGTTAAACTGAAATACTTTCATCATACATAAAATTTTGACAAAAGTTTCAAACAAGTGAAAGATTTGTGTCAAAATGGAGCTGAAAAATCTCACAGCTGAGCAGGAGGGTAACTGAAGAAATATATGCATTTGTCTTCTAGAGAGGATTGCCAATGACTACAAATGGTTCAGTCGTGTGATCACATGTGATGAATCCTGGATTTTTGAGTATGATCCAAAGACAAAGCAGCAAAGTGAAGAGCAGCACACTGAGACATCTCCTTGTCTGAAAAAAGGTAAATGAACAAATCAAATCAATAGGGTATTGTGCATAAAGAATTTGTTCCTCCAAGACAAACTGTCAACCAAGTGTTTTACAAATAAAGGCTCAGGGAAAGGGTGAATCAAGTGAGACCAGAGATTACAGTCAGGTGGATGCTGCATCGTGACAATGCCCCATGTCACACGGCCACTTCAATCAAGGGATTTTTGCTCTGAAAAGGCATTCCTGTAGTTACACAGTCCTCGTAATCAGCTGGTCTGAGGTCATGTGGCTTTCTTTTCTTAAAATTGAAAAATGTCTTTAAAGGAAGCCATTTTGGAACTCTGGAGAACATTCAAAAGAATGTGACCAACGTGTTAAAGGCCCTACCAGTTGAAGCCTTTCTGCGCTGCTACCAGGACTAGAAATAGCTTAGGTGGTGTAACACTACTGAAGGAAACTACTTTGAAAAGAACAATATAATTGTTTTAAAAAATTAAAAACTTTGGTAGGTAACAAATCAGTCTCATTACTTTCCCCACACACCTCTTGTGTGTATGTGTATAGAGGGTGTTACAAAAAGGTACGGCCAAACTTTCAGGAAACATTCTTCACACACAAATAAAGAAAAGATGCTATGTGGACATGTGTCCGGAAACGCCTAATTTCCATGTTAGAGCTCATTTTAGTTTCATCAGTATGTACTGTACTTCCTCGATTCACTGCCAGTTGACCCAATTGTAGGAAGGTAATGTTGACTTCGGTGCTTGTGTTGACATGCGACTCATTGCTCTACAGTACTAGCATCAAGCACATCAGTAGGTAGCATCAACAGGTTAGTGTTCATCACGAACGTGGTTTTGCAGTCAGGCAATGTTTACAAATGCGGAGTTGGCAGATGCCCATTTGATGTATGGATTAGCATGGGGCAATAGCCGTGGGGCGGTACGTTTGTATCGAGACAGATTTCCAGAACGATGGTGTCCCGACAGGAAGATGTTCGAAGCAATTGAATGGCGTCTTAGGGAGCATGGAACATTCCAGCCTATGACTCGGGACTGGGGAAGACCTAGAACGACGAGGACACCTGCAATGGACGAGGCAATTCTTCGTGCAGTTGGTGATAACCCTAATGTCAGCATCAGAGAAGTTGCTGCTGTAAAAGGTAACGTTGACAACATCACTGTATGGAGAGTGCTACAGGAGAACCAGTTGTTTCCGTGCCATGTACAGCGTGTGCAGGCACTATCAGCAGCTGATTGGCCTCCACGGGTAAACTTCTGTGAATGGTTCATCCAACAATGTGTCAATCCTCATTTCAGTGCAAATGTTCTCTTTATGGATGAGGCTTCATTCCAACGTGATCAAATTGCAAATTTTCACAATCAACATTTGTGGGCTGACGAGAATCCGCACTAAATTGTGCAATCACGTCATCAACACAGATTTTCTGTGAACGTTTGGGCAGGCATTGTTGGTGATGTCTTGATTGGGCCCCATGTTCTTCCACCTACGCTCAATGGAGCACGTTATCATGATTTCATACGGGATACTCTACCTGTGATGCTAGAACATGTGCCTTTACAAGTACGACACAACATGTGGTTCATGCACGATGGAGCTCCTGCACATTTCAGTCGAAGTGTTCGTATGCTTCTCAACAACAGATTCGGTGACCGATGGATTGGTAGAGGTGGACCAATTCCATGGCCTCCACGCTCTCCTGACCTCAACCCTCTTGACTTTCATTTATGGGGGCATTTGAAAGCCCTTGTCTACGCAACCCCGGTACCAAATGTAGAGACTCTTCGTGCTCATATTGTGGAAGACTGTGATACAATACGCTATTCTCCAGGGCTGCATCAGCGCATTAGGGATTCCATGCGACAGAGGGTGGATGCATGTATCCTCGCTAACGGAGGACATTTTGAACATTTCCTGTAACAAAGTGTTTGAAGTCACGCTGGTACGTTCAGTTGCTGTGTGTTTCCATTCCATGATTAATGTGATTTGAAGAGAAGTAACAAAATGAGCTCTAACATAGAAAGTAAGTGTTTCCGGACACATGTCCGCATAACATATTTTCTTTCTGTGTGTGTGAGGAATGTTTCCTGAAAGTTTGGCCGTACCTTTTTGTAACACCCTGTAAACAAAGAAACAGCAGTGGGCCAAGGACAAATCCCATGGTGACTCCATGGAGTACAGTGTGTAGTGCATCAAAAATTTCAACACCAGTTATAAAGACTCTCGGCTTTCCACTGTCTCGAACACCCAATATTTTACATACGAGTGTGAGAGACGGGAGAGTGTCTACCTCGTGCCGGTTTTCTGTGGGCACAGGGTGCATGTGTATCAGGAGAATGCTACAATGTGGACTGTTGATTAACATGGGCAAGTGGTTGCCACACTCGCCACAGAAGCCATACACCCAGCACAAGGAGCAAGCGCATCTTACTCCGTGACGGTGCTACGTCAGTCATTATTGTGAATTTGTGAATAGTTGAATTATGTTATAAGAAAAGAAAGACACTCACTTACTTACTTACTCACTCTCTTGAGATTCTGAGGGTGGGCTTGCCAGAACTATGGGAAACCTCTGGAACTGAATTTATTGTAAAAATACTTAATAGTTCTGACGGTCCGCAAGTCATTGGGCTTACGAAATATTGTTTGTTTATGCGAAAACTATTATGTGGTGTTCTGTTTGTGGAAGTGAAAATATAGTGGCATTGATTTAAACGTATCTTAAGTGTACAGAAACATTTTGAGAGTTGAGAAAATTCCTCCAAACAGCATTACATCTTCGGAGAAGAGGTTGGGGAGATCGACACAGCCAGCTATCCTGAAAAGAAGATCGGCAAAACACCTCCAAGTAAGTCCAATGATGAAGGCAATGTGTGAGTCTTGCACACCAGCACCACACGGCTTCCTATAGTCACCGGAAACTGCCACAAGTGCCATAGTCAAGACTCTACCCCCTCAACTGCTTTGCTGTTCTCATCCAAAACCACCACCTGCTGTTTTAGCTGTAGGATTTTAGCCAGGTTGAACAATTCATGTTTTATTTACCTTATTTCAACTGTTCCACACTTTGGTAACACATCAGCACATTGCGCTGATTATCTTCCCAAGTCCCTCAAGGCAAGATTGGAAGACTTTATGATACACTCTGTAGTAACATTTCTGTAAGCATTATCCCCACTAAAAATTTCAAATATGTTATCATGCTGAACTAAATTCTCTCACTGTAATATTTAAGAAAAAAAGGAAGGGAGAATGATGTGACAGTTTCTTCAAACTTTATTTCACAGAAAGAAATAATTAATCATACAGTCAAGTGTCACTGTTGAGACTAACACTTGTCATATCCTGGCAAAGCTTAGAATCACTCATGTCATCAGCAAGGGCTTCCAGAATATCAAGAAGCAATTCCCGACCAAGAGACCGCATCTTCGGCAATCTTGCAACCTGTAAGAATCATGGAGTATGTCAAAAGGAAAGTATGTCAAAACTAAAATTTCTAATCATTTGTAGAATTTAACAGCAAATGACAAGTTCACATCAGATTGTTATACTAGATATAAGCTGATACACTTAGATTCCTAGTAGTTAGTCAGTCAGATTAAACCTAACATGTACATGAAACCTATGATTTTTTTCCAAACGCTGATAAAGCCATAAATTAAACTGCATAAATTTCAGAAAAGTTCAACATACAAATATTATACATGTATTTCAAATTTCAAACAGTGGAAACTCCAGGTGGGAATGTCAACAACATAGAAATTAAAAGACACTCACATATAGCTTTTGGCCACAGCCTTCATCAGTAAACACACACACACACACACGCAAGCAAGCAAGCACACCTCACGTGCACATGATCGCCAACTCCAGCATCTCGGACCAGAATTCAGCATCACGTGGGATGCAAGCAGCAATCTGGAGGTGGTGGGGGAAGGGGAGGGGGAAGGGGAAGAGATAACAGAATAGTGTACAGGTGGGGAGAGAGACGAGTGCTGTCTGGTGGAGTGCGCGGAGATTAGACTGCCAACCGGTGCAGTGTCAGGAGGTTGTGAGGCAGGGAGGTTGGAAAAAAAGGGAACAAAAAAGGAAAGGAGTGGGGAAATATGGGCAGGTGCATTGGCAGAGGGCTGCAGATAAACAGGATGGGAGATGAGAGTGGGGAAGATATGATAGGAAGAAGGGATGGATTTGAAAATAACTGGCAGTTATTTGACCATAGAGCACATTTTATGGACCAGTTTTCCTGTACTCATTTTCTTCAGTGGAAGCATTTCATCAACACCAACTGACCACAACTGATCTGAAGCACACACTGATCCTTATCCTAACCAATTGCAAAAACCTTCTGTTCCCCTCTACCCTTTTCACACCTTGTTAATTTCTCACTTTCAACCTGTTGTCAGCTTTCATTTCCAAGTGTTTTTTTCCAATGAGTGTCACAGTTATGGAACAAAGGGCTGTTAATAACCCACAAACAGATTCTGAACTTATTATTCTTCTTGTGACAAGTGCACCACCATATTGTCATGAATCGTAGTTATTACGCAGCTGATTGTCACCGCTTTTCATCACCTTTGCTTATAAACATTATGGCTACGACACTGTCCCTGAAGTACATGACCTTCAAACAGCTAATTAAAGTATTTGGTCCATCACAGAACCTGTCACCATCTTCCTCCTGACATTGGTAAGTCCCATGTACAACAACCTTTTATGTGGTCTCAGAGCTCCATAAATCTGACTCCACTGGTCTTTCTATTAATCATCCCATCATGGCAGGTCACAATATTCACACTCAAAGAACCTTGGCCTTGGTACACAGCATTTCCTAACAACTTTCTGCAACACTGCTTACCACAGTCCAGACATGAATCACTTCTCTGCTAATGTGAGTTTCAGTTTCACTACTTACCCTGGTCTGTCACTCTGGATGCTACCTCCAGGTACACCAATATCCCCAATATTCATGGTCTTATTGACATGAAACACTACCTTCTGCAGAATCCTTTTCATGCACAAGCCATTCCTAATCTTTTTGGCTAAGCACATTCTGACTACAGTTATTTCTACCTTGGAGGCAAAATAAATGCATAAATCTGCTATGGGTACTCACTTAGCACCTTCCTATTCTGACCTTTTAATGGGCCATACACAGCTATTCTTCCTAAACACTCAACATAATAACATCCCTTACATAGTTCAGATTCAGATTCAGTGATGGCATCTTCTATATGAGGACGCTGCTAAAGAAAACCTATGCTTCTTCCCTGTAGAATCTTGATATCTCCTTTCAACTCCATTGCTGAAGCTTCTCAAATGTTCTATCATGGTTTCAGAAAAACAATTCATGGATGATAGTTCTCACTAAAGAAGGCACAATTTTGTTGTTTTTTGTGTAGCTATGTACGATCTATCAATCCACTGCAGGTTTATTTTGTCTTTTAGTTGAGTTCCCAGTAACCAATGAGTACTGTTGTATTTGTTCCAAATACACTTCACAAATATCAAAATTATCCACAAACTTTGCAGTTTTTTAAAATGAAAACCTATTTCAATCTGTCATTGGAACCTCTCTTCCATCAATAATAATACATATACCTTTGCTCTCTCTGTGCAGTTTTATTAAGGCACTGACTCACTGGAGTTTGGGATTCAAGTAACAAAAATAGCATGCTCTCAATCTTTTTCTTAAGGGTACCTTGAAATGATTTCATTGTGTTTCTGTCAACTTCTACAGCATCATTCTCTAAAAAAAAAAAAAACTGTAGTACTTTTGTACTGTAATCATCTTCTGTAACTACAACCAGAGTACTGCTTCTGTCAGCTCTTACTGTTATTGCTTTCTCTTCTTGTAATTCATTCAGACTGCCAGTTAAGTATAATGTACCAAGCAGTGTAGCTTTTGTGAATGAAGCTAAAGATTGGCTGGTCATTGACGACATGCTACTAGTGCCAGCTGACACAGTAAGCTTATATACTACCAGGGTGAATCAAATATATACAGGATTTTTTTCTACAAAACGATTTATTGAAAGACAAAAGGCAGCTACAATATTTTTTTCCACATGGTTCCCCACTTCAGAAATATGTGAGAAGAAAGGTTTTTTTATCACAGCATAGTAGGATGAAGCTGGTTGCATCAGGAGCCAGTTGCACACCAATTCCTCCACACCCATCATCATCTTCAAATAGACATCCTCCTAGAGCTTTTTTAAGTGGTCCAAACAACTGGAAATCACAGGAAAATAGGTCTGGGCTGTAAGAAGGACGACGAAGTTGAGTCCATTGTGTTTCCTGTAGCCTGGAGACACTTAGAGCTGCAGTATGGGGCCAGGTGTTGTCATGGAGGACGACGACCTGTTGAGTTGGTTTGTCTTGTCTTTTGCAGTAATGCACATTTCTCACCTTCTTCAACAGCTTGCAGTAGTACACAGCATTGATCGTGCATTGCTCATCCAAAAAATCAATGAGCAAAATGCCTCACCGGTCGAAAGAATATTGCCAGGTGACAGTCAGTTCTCAGTTTTCACTGGGGCTCCCTCCCCTTTTCTCTGCCACTACTCACTGCCTTTTTGGATTTGGGAGTGTAGTGGTGGAGCCAAGTTTCGACACAGGTGATGATCTGACTCAAAAATGCATCACCTTCTTTCTCACACCTTGCTACATGCCACTGACAGATCTCTGAACATCTCAACTTCTGATTTTCAAAGAAAAGGCGAAGGACCCATATGGAACACACTTTAGAAAACTGTAGGTCATTTGTGATGATTGCTTGACGGTGCCCATAATGTATTCTGACCCACTGTGCAAATTCTGATACTCTTGCCTGCTGATTGCCTTCAAGAATGTCTCAAATTGCATAAATGTTATCATCTGTAATGCTGGTCTGAGGACAGTAACTGTTGTTGGTGTTTTTTTACAAGTTCTCTTCCGGCCTTGAACTCTTTATGCTAGGCAAGCACATGTATCCTTGACAGTGTTTGATCCCTGAACTGTGCAGCCAGTCTCTGGAAAATTTCCATTGCATGAACTCCTTTACAAGCAAGAAATTTTATAATTATATGTTGCGTAGTGGTGTGGAGTGACCTGTTGCTCCAACTTCATGAGCATTATTGACAAAGCTTTGTATATAAGGCCTACTCCTAACGGCATCACCCAACAATACTAGAAGTGCTCGGGAACGAAAATCCCATTTATATTTGATTCACCCTTGTAATGTACCAACAGACAAAACTATAACAATAATAAGAAATTTAATATGCAATAGCACCATGGGAAAGGGGAAACTAATAGAATTACTTGAGCTAAGGAATTTAGTCTGAGCTTTAATTACTTTGAATTTGGTGAGAAAGTGTACCAACAGAAACATGGTCTGGCAATGGGCAATTGCCTCTCACCTCTCACCTCTCAGGGTTATCAGTGGACATATCTATCAACAATACATACACAATAGTGTTTCAGAATAATCCACTGTTGACACAGAAGATAGTTATGTACAAATGCTACATAGATCTACTGTAATATAGGGTAGGAAGGATGACATGTATGCCCTGCACATGACTTTTAACCAGTAGTATCACCGTATTAAATACATTTTAGAAAAAGAGCCCGAAAGACTTCTTAGACTCAAAAATATCAAGGGCCAAAAATAAGTTGGAATTTTCGATTTATCATAAACTAACATACTCATATGCAATCATAAGGGATGACTGCAACCACCTATTGCAACATAAAAAGATGTATTTCTTTGCTATGGTAGCTCAGCTATGTAAGCTGCCAAACTCAATTATGGCAGAAGTTATGCATCCTAAAACAAGTAGCAGTAGCTAATGGTTTTAAGGAAAGATTAGTTACAAAGATCCTAAAAAAATAAAAAAGTAAAAAAAAAAAACATGTGAAGATGAAAAAAGTTTATTACTTTGAAATATAATGGCTGTGTGGGGAAAAGTTAGTGCACACTTTCCCTGAACAGTACAAAATAACATTCAAGCAGCAGGTCAATTAAGGTTTAAACTAAGACACAAAATTGTAAATTAAATGAAAGTATTAAGCATCTGCTGTATAGAGATTACACTGTGGAACGTGATTTTTTTTTTTATATATACAAGCCAAACTGGTGAGAGTTTTATAACTAGGTACAAGGAACATATCAGCCCCAACAACAGGACTCCTTTTTGGCCATCATTTGTGAAGACAAAGCATACAGAGGATGGTATTGAGAGTGCCATGAAAATTTTACATGTGGCACCGGAAGGAATGAAGTTAGACATACTTTAAGAATGGAAAATATAAGAACGGATGAAAAAGGAGTCATACACAGTAATGAATGGATAGTCTGAATTTGAATACAATGATTTTTTGTCCTTTTTAAAAATGATTCATGATTCAGTAAAGCTGTCATCTTATGACATAATAGCAATTTTAAAATAATGCAGTGATGTTCATGACCTTCACCAGTATGGCACCTACATATTTAGTTGTAGCATTACTATCTCAGAGAGAGTGCATATGGACGCACAATAACTGAAGGTGCCTGACAAATTGTTATGTACAAACAACTAAAAACGCTCTTGAATTTCAAATGTATCAAGCCAATTGTAATACAGCCAAGTAATATTTGTTATATAGTTGTGATGTATTATACTGTAGCAAAACCTTACAAATGCAGGTATGTCATAAAATATTTATTGCACAACCATTTTACTTTATGATGCAGGTAATGGTTTGAGAATGAACAAAAATGTTTGAAGCTCACTAACATATTGTTTGCAACTCTGATGGAAATCTGAATCAATAAATTACAATTACTTTTATAAAGAAAACAGAAATGAATGCTGTGATGTATTGAACAGCCTTCCATTGTCATTATAAATGCAGGGCCATTATTTGATAGGTGTACTAGTTGTCATGTAATCACAATAAGCTTTTTAATGTCTGTATTATTGGACATGACTGAAGAGAAAGTAACTTGTTTTCATTGATGAAAGCAAGATGGCATACAGAATTATTACTACTATTATATCGTATGAAACTGATACTGGTACCTTTTATTTTGTTGAAAAATTGATGAAGTATTTGGATTTAATGTTAATGATAACAAATTGAGAGAGGAAACCAATCAAGACATCATAAATTAATCAGATTTCAGATTACTCTTAGAGACATAATGGAACCGATGTAAATAGGAGTAATACATTTCTCCCCTTGTAGGCCATTCACTAATAATGCATCATCACATTCTATTACCAAAATGTATCTACTGATGTTGTGTAATTAGTTTCTAAGCATAATAAAAGAATTAAAAACTAAATTCTCATAGTATGCTAAAAAAAGTATAACAAAATTAGTTTTTCTCTCTTCTGCCATGAAATGATTATACTACTAATGAAATCATTCCAACCTATTTTTAAAGAATTGTTCACCTTTGCAAAGTGATGCACAATAAGGCTGAGGGCATATTTCTTCATGTCTGTAGCCTGCATTCTATCAGCAGCTTCAAGAATTTGAATAACATTTTCAAACGTGATATTCATTTCCAAGTTCTGCTTGCAAAATGCCTGAAGTCGATTGTTGGTGAACCCATAAAAGTAAGGTGCACTGAATAAATACAAGGAGTCCTCTGGTGGCATATTAACATCAGCATAGTATATGTATCGTAGGAGTGAATCAAATGATTGCCGCGATGGGATGATATCACCAATTTGAATCTGTAACAGAAGTGAAGTGAATCTATGAAATCTGAAGAATGCAAAAAGAAAAAAGGTAACAATTTTTTTCTCTACTGATAGTTCAAATCACATTCATCAAGCACATCAAATAAAACTTTTTCCTCTGAGTGTCACTAAAAGCTGTTTCACTTTCTTTTGGAATTTTTGAAGGTTTTGAATATTGTTTGTTGGTTGATTTGCCTATACAACATATTGTCACATAGTTTACGGAGTATAAAACATAATACACCTACACCTTTATTCCATAAGCCACTACTCAGTGCATGGTGGAGAGTACTTTGTGCATAATGAGTCACTGCTTATCATGTCCCACTCCTAAATGGGGCAAAGGATAAAGATTGCTAGTATATCTATGTACAAGCCCCAATCTCTCACATCTCATCCAGGCAGCCGTTATATGAGACGTACATTACAGGCTGTAGAAGTGTTCTGCAGTCTGACAAATATGCTGATTCCCTGAAATTCCTCAACAGTGTTTAATTAAAACACCACCACCTTCCTTCCGAAGATACTCACTGCAGTTTGCAGACCATTCCTGTGATGCTCTTGTATTGATAAAGTTGATCACGAATAAATCTAGCAACTTTTCTCAGGATTTCTTTGATGTCTACCTTTACTCTAAACTGCTGATGATCTCAGTATTCAAAAATGAATCTTCCAAACATTCTATAGAGAGTATTTTATAGATGTTTATGTTATAGAAGTGCTGTACTTTCCCAGATTCTTCCAATACACTGAACCTGGCAGTTCATGTTACCTTAAACTGATTATGTGCACTAACTGTATTTTATGCTGTTAAACAACGTCGTGCCTACAATAGATATTTAATCAACATGACTGAGTCAAACAGTGTACCAGATTTGAATACCACAAGAACATTTCCATAACTCATTTGCATCAACTCAGGTTACCCCAATTTAAAGAAATATGCTATTTAATGTCTCAAACAGAAATACAGCCCAAGTCATTCAAACCCACTACAGTCATTCATTGATGATGTATTTCCATATGTAAGAGTCACCAGCAAGCTACCTCAGATAGCCAATCACCCTGTCTGACAATTTATTGATCTGTATGGAGAACAAGAGTTCCAACTTTGCCCATCAGAGACAATCACCATTCTGGACAACATAATGGTTTCTATCATTTTAAAAGTGTTCAATCAAGCCATAACTGAGAACCAATTCCTTGCACTCAGATCTTTGTAAATAACATGCAATACCAAATGTTTTCCAGAACTCTACAAATATGGACTCCACATCCGATTTTGACTGAGAAACTGACACTGCAGTTTTTATTTTCAGCACACTAGTGTACAACATGTCACAAATTCAACTAAAAAACATCCACGCATTTCATGTTATTTACATAGATAATCCACATTCCAAATATTCATTTGTGTGTGATAACATGCACCAGATAGTTCTATATGAAATTCCAGATTCTAATTTTTACTGTTCATGTTGTTTTCATGTAAACTTTCTTTGATTGTGTCACACCTCATGTATATCATGATATATTCTGTACGTTCATGATATATTCTGTATGTTTGAATTTTTAAGTGCAACAATTAATTACTATTAACTTGCCAAACGTAAACATAATTAGCATTTTTAAGAAACTTTTGGCAACAGCAAACTCACTCAAAAACAATTGTTCCATAACTTCATCACCATATATTCACATGAATGAAGACTTTTTTTTTTTTCAATATCTTCAGACACTTGCTAGTATTTCTGCTTTATACAGTTTTATCAATGGTATCCTCACTTTAAAAACTCATCCACGTTACAGTACATATCTACTTGAGTAAATGTATATTTTTGAGAATTTTCAAGTTATGAGTGTTGTGCAAAACTAACTTTGTAATAAATCGGCATTACTGTAGCATATATTGCAACTAACATTGTGTTAATGCTTGTTTTCTCTTTGAAAATGGTAATATGTTGTCTCTGTTTATCACAAATTAATGCTATTTTTCAAGTTTTTATATAGCAAATTTTACCACAAGCTTTTCTGTTGCCATAATATATATCACTTTTTGGGCTGTTAATTTCATTGGTTCCTAAAGGCAAACAGATATACTTCAAGCAGATCTTACCAATACATTAAAATAGAATCAGCAAGCTTAGTTAACTGTTCTATAAAATACTGCACCAGCCTCAATGCACAATTCACAAGCTCCACTGTTCTTGGGCAAGAGATGGGTTAGCTGGCCTTCATAAGCAGCTAGGAACAATCCTGACTACTCTCAAGTGACTGGATGCTTTTGTGGATCAGTGTGTTGGGAGGGCTACTGTGAGTCTGTACCAGATACAATAAAGTACCTTAAGTACGATTCTCTCCTGTGGACCCTGTCTCCTCTACAGGATATAGAGGATCTATCACTACTTGTCCACTTGGCTTTGAGTGACATGTCAGTGTTAGAGCTAGGCACGCTGTACAAGGTGACAAAGACCAGGGATAACTGAGGCTGTTACACCAATCCCCCTAACCAGCAAGTTCGAGTCTGAGTCAATGACTCACTTCACCTGTTGAAAAATGTGTCAACAGGAGGCAAAACAAAAGGAAAGGGGGGGGGGGGGTCTATTAATCGTTAGCAGTTCAAATATACCACAAATAATGGTGCCCCTTCTGGTAATGACAGCAAGGGATGGGAAGGTGCACTCAGTGCATATGCCTGGGACGTCATTCAATATGTTGAACTGGCTGCTCTTGCAGTCATTGAAGGAACAGGATGCAACATCCTGAGGGAACAAAATATGCCTATTGCCTGGGCTCTGAGGTCATACTTGGATCATTCTAATAACTGGCAGAGAAGGTTGAGAATAGCTCTCATGCTCACAGAGTTTCAACAAAGCTCAAGAGTCTGCAGCATTGTCCCCAGAACTGATCCTGGCAGCTGGTTCCAAGTCAAGTGGAAGGCTTGAACCAGAGACTTGGAAGGGTGTGTGACAATCTAGGCTTTGCACCATAGGGTTAAGAACTGTAGACTCCTCCTAATCAGGTCAGGTGTGTATCTCACACCAAAGACTTCTGCCCAGGTAGCGGGCTGCGTGTGAGATGCACATGATGATTTTTTAGGTTGTGTGACTCTCCATCCAGTTCAGGTAACTATAGCTGTAGGGTTGTGCAAGTTTCAGTCCAAGTTCTAAACATACAACTGTTGACCAACTGCCCACCCAGATGAACCAAGGATGTACCAACACTGTCTCCTCAACGAGCATGCAGTAAACATTGCTGTGTATGGGTCTCCACGTCAGACACGTGGTTCATGTACCCATGACTGCTGTTCGTGGATAGCGAAGGCTGGAATTTGCATGCTGATACCACAACTAGACACCTACTGAGGGACGACAGGTGGCCTTTTCAGATGATTCACATTTTATGCTCGATCACACAGATGGCCATTGACATGTACAACACGAAACATCTGAAAGCAAACAGTCTGCAACCAGAAGGGAGCATTACGGTCTGGGAAATGTCTTTGTGGCTTTCTCTGGGTGATCCCGTTATTCTGGAAGGCACAGTGGATCAAAACAAGTATGCATATATCCTTGGAGATCATGTAGACCCCTACACACAGTTTCAAACAATGGAAAATCCAGAATAATATTATAAAAGTTGCTACTCATCATAAAGCGGAGATGCTGAGTCGCAGCTAAGCGCAACAAAAAGACTGTCACAAATAAAGCTTTTGGCCAGTAAGGCCTTCGTGAAAAACAGACCCCCCCCCACCCCACACACATGCACTTTGTGTGTGTGTGTGTTTTTTGTCTATTTTTCACAGAGGCCTTACTGGCCAGAAGCTTTATTGTAACAGTCTTTTGTTGTGCCTATCTGTGACTCAGCATCTTCGCTATCTGGTGAGTACCTACATGCAGTCTGTTTTTCATCACGATGGCATCTACCAGTATAACAATGCAACATGTCACACAGCTCCCCATGCACATGTATGATTCAAAGAGCACCAGGACAAGTTTACTGTACTTCCCTGGACACCAAACTACCCAGACTTAAAACCAATTAAGAAGCTGCGGGACCACCTCGATTGGGCTGTTCATGCCACAGATCCTCAACTGAGAAATCTAGTGCAGCTGTCCATGGTGCTGGAGTTACCATGACTCCACATCCCTGTTGCTACCTACCAGAACCTTGCTGATATTCTTTCTGCATGTCATGTACTGCAAAAGGTGGTTATTCAGTCTTTTGATACGTGGTCACAGTGATTTGACTGGACAGTATACAGGGTGGTCCACTGATAGTGACCGGGCGAAATATCTCACAAAATAAGCGTCAAACAAAGAAACTGCAAAGAACGAAACTTGTCTATCTTTAAGGGGGAAATCAGATGGTGCTATGGTTGGCCCGCTAGATGTCGCTGCCACAGGTCAAATGGATATCAACTGCATTTTTTAAAATAGGAACCCCCATTTTTTATTACATGTTCCTGTAGTACGTAAATAAGTATGAATGTTTTAGTTGCGCCACTTTTTTTGCATTGTGATAGATGGCGCTGTAATAGTCACAAAAATATGACTCACAATTTTAGACGAACAGTTGGTAACAGGTAGGTTTTTTAAATTAAAATACAGAACGTAGGTACATTTGAACATTTTATTTTGGTTGTTCCAATGTGATACATGTACCTTTGTGAACTTATTTCTGAGAACGCATGCTGTTACAGCGTGATTACCTGTAAATACCACATTAATGCAATAAATGCTCAAAATGATGTCCATCAACCTCAATGCATTTAGCAATATGTGTAACAACATTCCTCTCAACAGCAAGTAATTCGCCTTCCGTAATGTTTGCACATGTGTTGACAATGTGCTGACATGTCAGGTGTTGTCGGTGGATCACGATAGCAAATATCCTTCAACTTTCTGCACAAAAGAAATCCGGGGATGTCAGATCCCGTGAACGTGAGAGCCATGGTATGGTGCTTCAACGACCAATCCACCTGTCATGAAATATGCTATTTAATACCACTTCAACTGCACGCGAGCTATGTGCCAGACATCCATCATGTTGGAAGTACATTGCCATTCTGTCATGCAGTGAAACATCTTGTAGTAACATCGGTAGAACATTACGTAGGAAATCAGCATACATTGCACCATTTAGATTGCCATCGATAAAATGGGGGCCAATTATCCTTCCTCCCATAATGCTGCACCATACATTAACCTGCCAAGGTCACTCATGTTCCACTTGTCGCAGCCATTGTGGATTTTCCGTTGCCCAATAGTGCACATTATGCCAGTTTAAGTTACAGCTGTTGGTGAATGACACTTTGTCGCTAAATAGAACATGTGCAAAAAATCTGTCATCGTCCTGTAATTTCTCTTGTGCCCAGTGGCAGAACTGTACACGACGTTCAAAGTCATCGCCATGCAATTCCTGGCGCATAGAAATATGGTACGGGTGCAATCGATGTTGATGTAGCATTCTCAACACCAACGTTTTTGAGATTCCCGATTCTCGCGCAATTTGTCTGCTACTGATGTGCGGATTAGCCGCGACAGCAGCTAAAACACCTACTTGGCCATCATCATTTGTTGCAGGTCATGGCTGACATTTCACATGTGGGTGAACACTTCCTGTTTCCTTAAACAACGTAACTATCCGGCGAATGGTTTGGACACTTGGATGACGTCGTCCAGGATACCGAGCAGCATACATAGCACACGCCCATTGGGCATTTTGATCACAGTAGCCATACATCAACATGATATCGACCTTTTCCACAACTGGTAAACGGTCCAGTTTAACACGGATAATGTATCATGAAGCAAATACTATCCGCACTGGCGGAATGTTACGTGATACCACGTACTTATACGTTTGTGACTATTACAGCGCCATCTATCACAAAGCAAAAAAAGTGGTCCAACTAAAATGTTCATATTTCTTTAAGTATTACACAAATATGCAATAAAAATGGGGGTTCCTATTTTAAAAAACGCAGTTGATATCTGGTTGACCTATGGCAGCGCCATCTAGCAGGCCAACCATAGGGCCATCTGGTTTCCCTCTTCAAGCTAGAGGAGTTTCGTTCTTCGTAGTTTTTTCGTTTGATGCTTGTTTCGCGAGATATTTGGCCTGGTCACTATCAGTGGACCACCCTGTATATTACGTAAAATGAATAAAGAGGCAGCAGTATTTCATCTCAATGAAGAACTTTAAACATACAGCTCTTGGACAGGAGCATACACAGAGTAACTGTGGCAACTTTAAAGGAATAGTTGATCATGCACTTGATAGATAATTTGTACCTAGCAAAACAGCCAATGATGGGAGGGATCCTTCATTGTAAACAGTCATGTAAAGAAACTTCTAAGAAGAGACTACTGCATAATAAATGTAAAACAAACATGGGTCTATGCAGAGATGCTACATATGAAAATCCAATAGTATTGACCCAGTTTATTTCTATCACAGCTGCAAAGATAAATGAAATACCTGTTAGTGTCAGTCATGGTGAGAAACAACTGAAATCAGTAAAAACTGAACAAAGCTCCAGGGCTCCATGCACTCCCTATTTGATTCTGTATTGAATTTGCAACTGAGTTAGTCCCTCGTAATTGTAATATACCTTAAATCCCTCAAACAAAAGCCTGTGGCTGTGGCTGGAAGAAGCACAGGCACAGGTCACACATATCTACAAGAAGGGCAGCCGAAGCGATCCATGTAACTACTGTGTGTGTGTGTGTGTGTGTGTGTGTGTGTGTGTGTGTCACTCATGGGAAGCTCAATTTACAGTTTTCTCACATGACATCCTGAAAGCCATGGTTCAAGGCAGTCAGATAGATGCAGCATTTATTGATTTCCAAAAATAATTCATCTAGATACCACAACTACAGTTATCAAAAATATGACTGTATGGAGTTTCAAGCAATTTTTTTAAAAAAGGAAGGATCCAGCATTTTCTCTTGGGTGGAGATTCATTGACACATGTAGAGGTAACTTCAGGCGAGCCCCAAGGAAGTGTGACGGGCCCTTAGCTATTCATGTTACATATTAATGACCTTGTAGATAATATTACTAATAACTTCAGACTCCTCCCAGATGATGCAGTTATCTACAATGAAGTGCTATCTGAAAAAAAAATGCATAAATATTCAGTCAGATATTGATGAGGCAAAGGCAGAGTTGGAATTGACCAACTCATACAAATACCCGAGTGTCACAATTTGTAGGGAGATGAAATGGAGTGACCACATAGTTTCAGCAGTAGGCAAAGCAGTTTGTGGACTTTGGTTCACTGTTAGATTACTGGGAAAATGCAATCAGTGTACAAATGTGATTACATTCATACCATTTGTGCAGCCCATTCTGGAATATTGCTCAAGCATGTGGAACCCATATCAAAAACAGGTGACAAGGGATATTGAACATACACAAAGAATGGCAACAAGAGTATTCAAAGATTTGTTTGACCCATGGGAGAGCATCTAGAAGATGCTGGAAGACCTGAAATGACAAATTGTTGAATACAGAAGCGAACTATCCCTTGGAAGCCTACTTGGTACAGTTCAAGAACCATCTTTAAGTGATGAACAAAGGAATATACTACAATACCCTACATATCATCTCCATAATGTTCATGAAGACAAGGTTAGACAAATTTCAGCATGCATAGTCATTTACGCAATCTTTCTTTCCATTCTCCATACATGGAATTGGGGGGGGAGTTCTAATAACTAGGACAATAGATGTACCTACAGACATCACTTCATAGTAGTTTACAGAGTAAGGGTGTAGATGTTGATACCATGTTTAAAAAGTGAGAGTTGGTTTTCGCACAACTTATTTTTTGTAATTCACTGCTGATTTGTGGACAGAAGCTTTTCTCTCTCTAGGAAACTCATTGTATCCCATCTTAGAATAAGCTAATTGACTTCAACAGCAGATTGAAGATTTTGTGGATTTATTCGGTTTCATGTCAAATATGATAATAAACTGCACATTTGTCGAGTCATTTTGGACTGTTTTGGTACTCATGATAAATATAAGCTAAGAAAGGCCAATGCTGCACAGTATTCTCTGTAAAAAAAAAGTCATGTTTGAATTTCATCAAGGCCTGGCATCATCTTAACTTTTAATTGTTTCAGTTATTCTCCAGCATATGGGACACTTATTTCTATGCCATACATTTGAAAGTTTGTGCAGTAAGACAGTGGTACCTCTTAGATCTTCCTGTGTCAATAAATTTGTAAAATGAGAAATTTTAGACATTGCTTTTCTTTTTCTGTCTTCTATTTCCAAACCAGACTGGTTGACAAGTGACTGGATGAAAGCTTTGAACATGCTTAATAATTTGCTGAGGAGCCTGAATTTTCTAGGATTGTCAGAGATCTTTTAAACCCGCAGTTGCAGGCAATTTTCTGATCTTTCTGCATAAAAACTCAGACCAAAACCAAAAACTGAATTCAGAAGTAATTTTCAATTGGTGTTTAACGTACATAATGCGGAAAACATGAAAACTGCACTAAAAATTATAAACACATGAGAAATTTACTGATATTTTTAGTTTTTGAAGTGCCATGATGTGTTAGAACCACAAGAACTGTTGCAGGTGTCTTTGCTGCAGCAGCAGAGACAGACACACTGACAGTGGTGTGCCCACCATACACAGGAGTGTCACCACGTATTTTCAGTTGTGTCATGGTTTTGTCTACAGCATCATGACAGACGTATACGTGTTTGGATGCTCCGAGAACAGTTATTCCCAGGTTGCATTTGTCATTATATTGAAACAAGGTTACATACACAAGCCGGTGAAAATGGCTTTAAATGGTTGATGTGAGAAGATGTATTGTGATTGTGTGGGTGAGACTTGATAATGTATAAAATGTGACTCCCGATATACAAACAGCCCAGAAATTATATCCCACAATATAACAGCATGCCCCTTAGAATCGGATGGAAAGAGCTGAATGCACTGTGCAATTGTTGTGGCTGCAGAGTTAATAACGTGTAATGGTGGTAGTTTTTGTGTGCATTGCCCCCAACTTCTCTTCATATATGTTCACCAAGCCCACCATGGTGTATGGTAGGATTACCTTGTACCACTACTGGTCATTCTCTTTCCCATTCCACTTGCAAACAGAGTGAATGAAAAACAACAGTCTATGCAACTGCCATAGATGCCCTGATTTGTCTCTGTGGTCCTTATGTGATACGTACTTTGGCAGCAATAGAATTGTTCTGCAGTCAGCTGTAAATGCTAGTTCTCTAAATTTTCTCAATAGTGTTTCACAAAAGGAATTTCATCTTCCCTTCAGGGATTCCCATTTGAGTTCATGGAGCACTTCCATAGAATGAATCTACAGCTAACACATCTAGTAGCATGGTCCTGAATTACTTCAACATCTTTCTTTAATTCGATTTGATGAGGATCCTAAACATCCAAGTAGTAATCAAGAATCAATCAGACTAGTGTTCTACACATGATCTCCTTTATAGGTATGATAAATAACAGATAATTATCAAAATAAATTGAAGCCGACCATTCACCTTCTCTACTACTGACCTTAAACACTCGTTCCATTTGATATTGCTTTATGTCATTATGCCTAGATTGGTGTGACTGTGTCAAGCAGCACACGCTAACACTATATTTGAACATTACAGGATTGTTTTTCCACTCATCTGTCTCATCTTACATTTTTTACATTTAGAGCAAGCTGTTATTCATCACACAAAATATAAAGTCTCTCCAAGTCATCCTGTATCTTCCAACTGTCACTTAGTGACAACAGTTTCCCGTATATTATGGTATCATTATCATTATGGTATCATTAGCAGTTACATACCAGTCAGACCACGAGTATTTACATATATAGGGAAAAAAGTTGCCCTCCCACAATTCCCTGAGGCAATTCTGACAAGACACCTGTCTGTGAAGAACACTTGATGTCTACGACAATGTACTGAGTTGGATCATTTAAGTAGTCTCTCAGCCACTCGCATATATGAGAACCTCATACACATGCTCAGACTTTTGTCAACAGTCTGCAGGGGGGCACTGTATCAGATGCGGTCTACAAATCTAGGAATATGGGATCTGCATACTGCCCTTCATTTATGGTTCACAGGATACTGTGTGACGAAAGAGTATGCTGAGTTCTACACAAGCGATGATTTGTAAATCAGTACTCACTTATTGACAGAAGCTTTTCTATCTCAAGGAAATGTATTACATTCAAACTTAAAATGTTCTCAGAAATTTTGTAGCAAATCATTATATCCATGCATTTCAACTAACTTCTCTATATCTATATCTATATACATATTCCATAGGCTACTGCATGGTGTAGGCAGAGGACGTCTTGCACCACAGGCCCATTCCCTTTCCTGCTCCACTTGCCAATGGAATGAGGAAAAATGGTGCTCTATATTCCTCCATACAAGGCCTGATTTCTCTTACCCTTCTTAGATACAGGAGTCACTTGTGCTTTTTTCTAGTCACTTGGGCTTTGCTCTGGGCAAGATAACCATGATAAAATGCAAGTTTAATAATGGGTCAGCGCTGAAGAAAAATCTCTGTATAACATAATTAGGATTCCATGTGGACCTGGTGACTTATTTGTGTTTAGCTCTTTCACTTGCTCCTCAATGACAGGGATGTCTTTTTCTACATCCTCCGTACAGGAGTCTGCTTGACAGTCAAATGATGGAACATCTGTATGATCCTTCTCCGTGAATGATTTTTTTAGGGGAAAACTTAGACATATACATCACTACTCTAATTTAAGTGCCTGGCTGAGGGTTCTTCAAACCACCTTCAGGCTATTTCTCTAACATTTCATTCACTAACGGCATGTGGGAAAAATGCAGACTTAAAATCTTTCTGTACGAGCACAGATTTCTCTTATTTTATTACAATGATCATTTCTCCCTATGTTGGTTAATTACCTGTCGAGGTAATTTTTTGGTCCAATTGTTTATAAATTGCTATTATTATTGCTGTTGAACTGCAATGAATTATTAACAACAAATTTTAGTGCACAATATTTGTATTCTAAAGCAGCAGTAATAATGCCTAACTCGTTGAAAATATGGTAATGAATGGGGAACTACTGTCACTGTCCAAGCATATTCATAGTTTCTCTAAAGGATGAATCATCCTAGTCTGTACGAGGATTCTTTCCACAGCATAAAATATAAGATTGATGAAATGTTAGCTGAAATCTAAAAGGCATGTTGGTGGTCACAGTTCACCAATGATACTAAGGTCACTTTAGACAGATCACAAATATATACAGGATAAGGATGCAGAAAGAAATAAATTATAAATATATAGATTGTGCAACAAACATGAAGTTTTTTGGGATGAATATTGATTGTCCGACAACACAGAATGAACACACACAGATACTGATAAGAAGAACAGCATCAGCAAGCTATGTTCTTAGGGTTCTGTTACCATGTTGTAACAGCCAGTGCCTTGTGGTGACATAATTTTCTTACATACACTCTGTTCTTAGCTATGGGATTCTTTTCTGGGGACCAAAGGTTCAAAACATGGATACAGTTTTCAAACTGCAGTAAAGGGCCATAACAATAATAGTTAAATATACTAGTAAGAGTTGACTGACTTAAAAAAACTGGGTATCCTTATTGCATCAAGTTAGTACTTCTACCAATCTGTTGTGCATATCAGGGAAAACATTCCTAAGTCTTTCACTAATAGTCCTATACATAATCATGGAACAAGAGCAAGTGTGAACTCACATTACCTCATCAAAAAAGAAACCAAACATTCAAAACAGCATTTTCTGTCAGGGAATAAAACTGTACAATAAATTCCCCAAGGAGATGAAAAGGATTACTAAAATACACCAGTTAAAAAGCCAGCTAAAACAAACTTCGTAAGTAATGCTTACTATACAATTAAAGACAACTCAGAGTAGTTGTTAGTAACAAAATATAATATTACAGTACATAATCATAATAAAGCCTTATTCTCCTGAGCTCATAATCTCACTCATCCTGTGGGCAGGCCTACTTAGTTTTCCAGATACGCTGAAGGGAGCACAAGGAGATGTATCATGGGGCATGGTAGCAAATTTATGGGACTGTGTTCAGTTTTCTGAACAACCTGGAGGGAGTGCAAGGGGTGTCACAGCATGTTCATGGACAAAGAGTGGATTTCTATAGTTTTTGTGCTGACAAACTATGTTTAATATTTTAAGTTATTTGATGTGAACTGTGTATGATCAAGAGAACATTGTATAGCAGTGACCAACAAAATTAATCACAGCAGTTGTTAAGACATCAATTTCAAATTCAAGAGGATTATGATTGCTTAGTTCAGCAATTCTGATTTAGATTTTCCTAGTATGGGATTAGGGGGCACAGTATTAGAATGGTTTAAGTCCTTTCTAACCAACTGAAGACAAAGAGTGGTTATTACGTCAGAGAGGAACTTTTACTTCAAAATGGAAAACTATTTCACATGGAGTACCCCAAGGTTCTGTCTTAGGACCCAATCTGTTTCTGTTTTACATAAATGATCTGCCACTTAATATTGGATGTCACTCAGTTTTATTTGCAGATGACACATCTTTAATCACTGAAAGTAACAGTACTGATCAAAATCCACAAACTGTATTAAATACTTCAGAAAAATTTGATACCTGGTTTGATTTAAGTGGGTTAAAATTAAACATGGGAAAGACTCAGTTAATGCAGTTTTTTTTAAAAAAAAAACAGCCTAGAAATTGCAATGAGAATATTGTACAATGCTACCAGTATAGGCATAAGAAAAGTAGTATATCATAGCTACTCTGAGTCAGTAATAAGGTATGGAATTGTTTTTTGGGGTAACTCAAACCATATGTGTCAAATACTAAAACTTCAGAAAATCATCATTAGAAATAAGCACAATGTAGGGCGAAGAAAATCAGGTCACCCACTCTTAAAAAATCTAAGTATATTAAGTGTTCCCTCAGTATACGTATGTGAGCTGATTATCTTTGTACACATGAACCCTGATTCATATGTAGCAAATCATTTTCAACATGATTACAACACCAGAAATCAGAGTAATGTTATGCTGCCCACCCCCTGTTTGAAATTTTATGCTCTAACTCCACATTATATATGCATGAAAATTTATAACAAAGTGAAATCAAGAGAACTGCTCAGCATAAATTTAGAAACACTGAAAAAAATTCTTATATGAGAAACTAGTGCAGAAATGTTACTATTCAGTAGAAGTATTCATAAATGACAACCTGAAAATTTGAGCAGGAGAGAGCACGTACTTAGGACTGTTAATATTCACCTTAATCATCTTAAGGAAACCACAGACAAGAATCTAAATCTTAATGGCTGCATCAGGATTTGAACCCAGTTTCTCCTGAATTAGAATCCAGTAACTTAAACACTGTGGCCTATCGCAAGATAAAGGAACTGTCTGGTGTAAAGAACTGCAACATGAAACACTGCAGACATGTGGCAAGCAGATGTTCTCTCCCTATATCCAGCCCAAAAGTCAGCTACTGAAATGAGTGTTTTAAGTTATGTGGTAATAACCACCTTCCAGTAGGAAGGCTAAAACAAGGGCAATATGCAGCATTTAGAATTAATGTTATAAAAATAGACAACACATGATACGAGCTCCTGTGATGCTAATTTCTAACTACTATTTTCATTGAACTTTTACTGTGTAAGTGACAAATTTTTGAGACATTTGTTTCCTTACCATGAATTTCAAAAGAAAACATTAAGCAATTTAATTGAAAACAATGATGACCATAGTTCTTCAGGCAAATGTATCACACCAAACAGTTTAGTGATGCAAGGATACATCTTCAGTTTTGTGGCATTAATGAGGAATTATCTTTCAGATCTGATGTGTAACTAGTTATGTCATCAACAAAAATAATCTACTTTTGAAAATATAAAATGATTGAATCAATAAAAAAAATTACTCACCAACCAGCAGCAGGAGAATACACACATTACAGTTAAAGAAATGTGCAAGCTTTTGGAGCCAGTGGCCCCTCCTCCTGGCAGAAAGGTTGAAAGGGAAAGAAGAGAGATGAATGAAAAGGACTGTTGATGTTTAGCAAATGGAAAGAATTACAGAAATGTCACTGAGAACTCCGGGTCAGGAGAGACTTACCAGATGGTATGAGAAAGAAGTCTCCCCCGACCTTGTGTTCTGGGCGACTTTTCTGTTACTCTTTACATATCCTAAATCTAGCCAGTCCTTTTCCCTCCTCCCACTTCCTTCCCTTTCAATACTTCAGCCAGGAGGAGCACCTGGCTCCAAAAGCTAGCACATTTCTTTAACTTTTGTATATTTTCTTCTCCTGCTACTGCTTAGTGAGTGTATCTTTTATCTACACAATTACCTTATAGATATTTCACCAACAATTTTATCTAAAAACAAAGATGATGTGACTTACCAAACGAAAGTGCTGGCATGTTGATAGACACACAGACAAACACAAACATACACATAATATTCAAGGTTTCGCAACCAATGGTTGCTTCGTCAGGAAAGAGGGAAGGAGAGGGAAAGACGAAAGGATGTGGGTTTTAAGGGAGAGGGTAATGAGTCATTCCAATCCCGGGAGTAAAAACTTACCTTAGGGGGAAGAAAGGACAGGTATACACTCGCACACACACACACACACACACACACACACACACACACACACACACACACACACACACACACATATCCACCCGCACATACACAAACACAAGCAGACATTTGTAAAGGCAAAGAGTTTGGGCAGAGATGTCAGCCGAGGCAGAAGTACAGAAGCAAAGATGTTGTTGAATGACAGGGGAGGTATGAGTGACGGCAACTTGAAATTAGCGGAGGTTGAGACCTGGTGGGTAACAAGAAGAGAGGATAAACTGATGGGCAAGTTCCCATCTCCGGAGTTCTGACAGGTTGGTGTTGGTGGCAAGTATACAGATAACCCAGACGGTGTAACACTGTGCCAAGATGTGCTGGCTGTGCACCAAGGCATGTTTACCCACAGGGTGATCCTCATTACCAACAAACACTGTCTGCCTGTGTCCATTCATGTGAATGGACAGTTTGTTGCTGGTCATTCCCACATAGAAAGCTTCACAGTGTAGGCAGGTCAGTTGGTAAATCACGTGGGTGCTTTCACACGTGGCTCTGCCTTTGATCGTGTACACCTTCCGGGTTACAGGACTGGAGTAGGTGGTGGTGGGAGGGTGCATAGGACAGGTTTTACACCGGGGGCAGTTACAAGGATAGGAGCCAGAGGGTAGGGAAGGTGGTTTGAGGATTTCATAGGGATGAACTAACAGGTTACGAAGGTTAGGTGGATGGCGGTAAGACACTCTTGGTGGAGTGGGGAGGATTTCATGAAGGATGGATCTCATTTCAGGGCATGATTTGAGGAAGTCGTATCCCTGCTGGAGAGCCACATTCAGAGTCTGATCCAGTCCCAGAAAGTATCCTGTCACGAGTGGGGCACTTTTGGGGTTCTTCTGTGGTAGGTTCTGGGTTTGAGGGGATGAGGAAGTGGCTCTGGTAATTTGCTTCTGTACCAGGTCGGGAGGGTAGTTGCGGGATGCGAAAGCTGTTTTCAGGTTGTTGGTGTAATGGTTCAGGGATTCCGGACTGGAGCAGATTCATTTGCCACGAAGACCTAGGCTGTAGGGAAGGGACCGTTTGATGTGGAATGGGTGGCAGCTGTCATAATGGAGGTACTGTTGCTTGTTGGTGGGTTTGGTGTGGACGGACGTGTGAAGCTGGCCATTAGACAGATGGAGGTCAACATCAAGGAAAGTGCATTGGATTTGGAGTAGGGCCAGGTGAATCTGATGGAACCAAAGGAGTTGAGGTTGGAGAGGAAATTCTGGAGTTGTTCTTCACTGTGAGTCCAGATCATGAAGATGCCATCAATAAATCTGTACCAAACTTTGGGTTGGCAGGCCTGGGTAACCAAGGAGGCTTCCTCTAAGCGACCCATAAATAGGTTGGCGTACGAGGGGGCCATCCTGGTACCCATGGCTGTTCCCTTTAATTGTTGGTATGTCTGGCCTTCGAAAGTGAAGAAGTTGTGAGTCAGGATGAAGCTGGCTAAGGTAATGAGGAAAGAGATTTAGAGGTTTTAGGTAGGGTGGCAGGTGATCGGCATGAAAGGAAGTGCTCCATCGCAGCGAGGCCCTGGACGTGAGGATTATTTGTGTATAAGGAAGTGGCATCAATGGTTACAAGGATGGTTTCCGGGGGTAACAGATTGGGTAAGGATTCCATGCATTCCAGAAAGTGGTTGGTGTCTTTGATGGATGGGAGACTGCATGTAATGGGTTGAAGGTGTTGATCTACGTAGGCAGAGATACGTTCTGTGGGGGCTTGGTAGCCAGCTACAATGGGGCGGCCGGGATGATTGGGTTTGTGAATTTTAGGAAGAAAGTAGAAGGTAGGGGTGCGGGGTGTCGGTGGGGTCAGGAGGCTAATGGAGTCAGGTGAAAGGTTTTGTAGGAGGCCTAAGGTTCTGAGGATTCCTTGAAGCTTCGCCTGGACATCAGGAATGGGATTACCTTGGCAAACTTTGTATGTAGTGTTGTCTGAAAGCTGACGCAGACCGTCAGCCACATACTCCCGACGATCAAGTACCACGATCGTGGAACCCTTGTCTGCCGGAAGAATGACGATGGATCAGTCGGCCTTCAGATCATGGATAGCCTGGGCTTCAGCAGTGGTGATGTTGGGAGTAGGATTAAGGTTTTTTTAAGAAGGATTGAGAGGCAAGGCTGGAAGTGAGAAATTCCTAGAAGGTTTGGAGAGGGTGATTTTGAGGACGAGGAGGTGGGTCCCGCTGGGACGGAGGACGGAACTGTTCCAGGCAGGGTTCAATTTGGATAGTGTCTTGGGGAGTTGGATCATTAGGAGTAGGATTAGGATCATTTTTCTTGGTGGCAAAGTGATATTCCCAGCAGACAGTACGAGTGTAGGACAGTAAATCTTTGATGAGGGCTGTTTGATTGAATCTGGGAGTGGGGCTGAAGGTGAGGCATTTAGATAGGACAGAGGTTTCGGATTGGGAGAGAGGTTTGGAGGAAAGGTTAACTACTGAATTAGGGTGTTTTGGTTGCAGATTGTATTGATTAGAATTTTGAGGTTTTGGGGGGAATGGAGCTGGAAGTGGGAGGTTGAGTAGATGGGAGAGACTGGGTCTTTGTGCAATGAGAGGAGGTTGAGGTTTGCTGGAAAGGTTGTGAAGGGAGAGTGAGTTGCCTTTCCGGAGATGAGAAACCAGGAGATTGGATAGTTTTTGGAGTAGTTTTTTTCAGCCCCACTCCCAGATTCAACCAAACAGCCCTCGTCAAAGATTTACTGTCCTACACTCATACTCTCTGCTGGAAATATCACTTTGCCACCAAGAAAAATGATCCTAATCCTACTCCTAATGATCCAACTCCCCAAGACACTATCCATATAGAACCCTGCCTGGAACAGTTCCGTCCTCCATCACAGCGGGACCCACCTCCTCTTCCTCAAAATCACCCTCTCCAAACCTTCCAGGAATTTCTGACTTCCAGCCTTGCCACTCAATCCTTCTTAAAAAACCTTAATCCTACTCCCAACATCACCACTGCTGAAGCCCAAGCTATCCGTGATCTGAAGGCTGACCGATCCATCGTCATTCTTCCGGCGGACAAGTGTTCCACGACCGTGGTACTTGATCGTCGGGAGTATGTGGCTGAGGGTCTGCGTCAGCTTTCAGACAACACTACATACAAAGCTTGCCAAGGTAATCGCATTCCTGATGTCCAGGCGGAGCTTCAAGGAATCCTCAGAACCTTAGGCCTCCTACAAAACCTTTCACCTGACTCCATTAACCTCCTGACCCCACCGACACCCCGCACCCCTACCTTCTACTTTCTTCCTAAAATTCACAAACCCAATCATCCCGGCCGCCCCATTGTAGCTGGCTACCAAGCCCCCACAGAACGTATCTCTGCCTACGTAGATCAACACCTTCAACCCATTACATGCAGTCTCCCATCCATCAACGACACCAACCACTTTCTCGAATGCATGGAATCCTTACCCAATCTGTTACCCCCGGAAACCATCCTTGTAACCATTGATGCCACTTCCTTATACACAAATATTCCTCACGTCCAGGGCCTCGCTGCGATGGAGCACTTCCTTTCACACCGATCACCTGCCGCCCTACCTAAAACCTCTAAATCTCTTTCCTCATTACCTTAGCCAGCTTCATCCTGACTCACAACTTCTTCACTTTCGAAGGCCAGACATACCAACAATTAAAGGGAACAGCCATGGGTACCACGATGGCCCCCTCGTACGCCAACCTATTTATGGGTCACTTAGAGGAAGCCTCCTTGGTTACCCAGGCCTGCCAACCCAAAGTTTGGTACAGATTTATTGATGACATCTTCATGATTTGGACTCACAGTGAAGAACAACTCCAGAATTTCTTCTCCAACCTCAACTCCTTTGGTTCCATCAGATTCACCTGGTCCTACTCCAAATCCCATGCCACCTTCCTTGACGTTGACCTCCATTTGTCCAATGGCCAGCTTTACACATCCGTCCACATCAAACCCACCAACAAGCAATAGTACCTCCATTATGACAGCTGCCACCCATTCCACATCTAACAGTCCGTTCCCTACAGCCTAGGTCCCCGTGGCAAACGAATCTGCTCCAGTCCGGAATCCCTGAACCATTACACTAACAACCTGAAAACAGCTTTCGCATCCCGCAACTACCCTCCCGACCTGGTAGAGAAGCAAATTACCAGAGCCACTTCTTCATTCCCTCAAACCCAGAATCTCCCACAGAAGAACCCCAAAAGTGCCCCACTCGTGACAGACAGTGTTTGTTGGTAATGAGGATCACCCTGTGGCTAAACATGCCTTGGAGGATGGCCAGCACATCTTGGCACAGTGTTACACTGCCCAGGTTATCTGGATACTTCCCACTAACACCAACCTGTCAGAACTCCGGAGATGGGAACTTGCCCTTCAGTATATCCTCTCTTCTCATTACACACCAGGTCTCAACCTCCGCTAATTTCAAGTTGCCGTCGCTCATACCTCCCCTGTCATTCAACAACATCTTTGCCTTCGTATATGTCTGCTTGTGTCTGTATATGTGTGGATGGATATGTGTGTGTGTGCGCGAGTGTATACCCGTCCTTTTTTCCCCCTAAGGTAAGTCTTTCCGCTCCCAGGATTGGAATGACTCCTTACCCTCTCCCTTAAAACCCACATCCTTTCGTCTTTCCCCCTTTCCTGATGAGGCAACAGTTTGTTGCGAAAGCTTGAATTCTGTGTGTATGTTTGTGTTTGTGTTTGTTTGTGTGTCTGTCGACCTGCCAGCACTTTCATTTGGTAAGTCACATCATCTTTGTTTTTATACAAAGATGATGTGACTTACCGAACGAAAGCGCTGGCAGGTCGATAGACACACACACACACACACACACACACACACAAAATTCAAGCTTTCACAACCAACGGTTGCTTCGTCAGGAAAGATGGAAGGAGAGGGAAAGATGAATGGATGTGGGTTTTAAGGGAGAGGGTTAAGGAGTCATTCCAATCCCGGGAGCGGAAAGACTTACCTTAGGGGGGAAAAAGGACAGGAATACACTTGCGTGCACACACACACATATCCATCCGCACATACACAGATACAAGCAGACATTTGTAAAGCCTTGCGGATGGATACATGTGTGTGTGTGCGCGCGAGTGTACACCCGTCCCTCCCTCCCCCCCAGGTAAGTCCCTCCGCTCCCGGGACCGGAACAACTCCCCACCCTCCCCCCCTAGGTAACCCCATTCCCGATGTCCAGGCGGAGCTTCAAGGAAACCTCAGAACCTTAGGCCCCCTGCAAAACCTTTCACCTGACTCCATCAACCTCCTGACCCCACCGACACCCCGCACCCCTACCTTCTACCTAAATTCCACAAACCCAATCATCCCGGCCGCCCCATTGTAGCTGGTTACCGAGCCCCCACAGAACGGATCTCTGCCTACGTAGATCAACTCCTTCAACCCATTACATGCAGTCTCCCATCCTTCATCAAAGACACCAACCACTTTCTCGAACGCCTGGAATCCTTACCCAATCTGTTACCCCCGGAAACCATCATTGTAACCATTGAGGCCACTTCCTTATACACAAATATTCCGCACGTCCAGGGCCTCACTGCGATGGAGCACTTCCTTTCACGCCGATCACCTGCCACCCTACCTAAAACCTCTTTCCTCATCACCTTAGCCAGCTTCATCCTGACCCACAACTTCTTCACTTTTGAAGGCCAGACATACCAACAATTAAAGGGAACAGCCATGGGTACCAGGATGGCCCCCTCGTACGCCAACCTATTTATGGGTCGCTTAGAGGAAGCCTTCTTGGTTACCCAGGCCTGCCAACCCAAAGTTTGGTACAGATTTATTGACGACATCTTCATGATCTGGACTCACAGTGAAGAAAAACTTCAGAATTTCCTCTCCAACCTCAACTCCTTTGGTTCCATCAGATTCACCTGGTCCTACTCCAAATCCCATGCCACTTTCCTTGACGTTGACCCCCACCTGTTCAATGGCCAGTATCACACGTCCTTCCACATCAAACCCACCAAAAAGCAACAGTACCTGCATTATGACAGCTGCTACCCATTCCACATCAAACGGTCCCTTCCCTACAGCCTAGGTCTTCGTGGCAAACGAATCTGCTCCAGTCCGGAATCCCTGAACCATTACACCAACAACCTGACAACAGCTTTTGCATCTCGCAACTACCCTCCCGACCTGGTACAGAAACAAATAACCAGAGCCACTTCCTCATCCCCTCGAACCCAGAATCCCCCACAGAAGAACCACAAAAGTGTCCCACTTGTGACAGGATACTTTCCGGGACTGGACCAGACTCTGAATGTGGCTCTCCAGCAGGGATACGACTTCATCAAATCCTGCCCTGAAATGAGATCCATCCTTCATGAAATCCTCCCCACTCCACCAAGAGTGTCTTTCCGCCGTCCACCTAACCTTCGTAACCTGTTAGTTCATCCCTATGAAATCCCCAAACCACCTTCCCTACCCTCTGGCTCCTATCCTTGTAACCGCCCCCGGTGTAAAACCTGTCCCATGCACCCTCCCACCACCACCTACTCCAGTCCTGTAACCCGGAAGGTGTACACGATCAAAGGCAGAGCCACATGTGAAAGCACCCACATGATTTACCAACTGACCTGCCTACACTGTGATGCATTCTATGTGGGAATGACCAGCAACAAACTGTCCATTTGCATGAATGGACACAGGCAGACAGTGTTTGTTGGTAATGAGGATCACCCTGTGGCTAAACATGCCTTGGTGCACGAATAGCACATCTTGGCACAGTGTTACACCATCTGGGTTATCTGGATACTTCCCACCAACACCAACCTATCCGAACTACGGAGATGGGAACTTGCTCTTCAATATATCTTCTCTTCCCGTTACCCACCAGGCCTCAATCTCCGCTAATTTCAAGTTGCGGCCACTCATACCCCACCTGTCATTCAACATCATCTTTGCCTCTTTATTTCCACCTCGACTGACATCTCTGCCCAAACTCTTTGTCTTTAAATATGTCTGCTTGTGTCTGTATATGTGTGGATGGATATGTGTGTGTGTGCGCGAGTGTATACCCGCCCTTTTTTCCCCCTAAGGTAAGTCTTTCCGCTCCCGGGATTGGAATGACTCCTTACCCTCTCCCTTAAAACCCACATCCTATCGTCTTTCCCTCTCCTTCCCTCTTTCCTGATGAGGCAACAGTTTGTTGCGAAGGTTGAATTTTGTGTGTATGTTTGTGTGTCTGTCGACCTGCTAGCACTTTCATTTGGTAAGTCCCATCATCTTTGTTTTTAGATATATTTTTCCTACGTGGAATGTTTCCCTATTATATATATATATATATATATATATATATATATATATATATATAGAGAGAGAGAGAGAGAGAGAGAGAGAGAGAGAGAGAGGGAAACATTCCATGTGGGAAAAATATATCTAAAAACAAAGAAGATGTAACTTACCAAACGAAAGAGTTAGCTTGTTGATAGACACACAAACAAACACAAACACGCTTTCGTTTGGTAAGTTACATCATCTTTGTGTATATGTATATATAAAACCAATGGTTGCTTCGTCAGGAAAGAGGGAAGGAGAGGGAAAGATGAAAGGATGTGGGTTTTAAGGCAGAGGGTAAGGAGTCATTCCAGTCCCGGGAGCGGAAAGCCTTACAGAGCGAGGTGGCGCAGTGGTTAGCACACTGGACTCGCATTCTGGAGGACGACGGTTCAATCCCATCTCCAGCCATCCTGATTTAGGTTTTCCATGATTTCCCTAAATCGTTTCAGGCGAATAACGGGATGGTTCCTTTGAAAGGGCACGGCCGATTTCCTTCCCCATCCTTCCCTAACCCGAGCTTGCGCTCCGTCTCTAATGACCACGTTGTCGACGGGACGTTAAACAACACTAACCTAACCTAACCTAACCTAACCTAACCTAACTTAGAGGGAAAAAAGGACAGGTATATACACACACACACACACACACACACACACACACACACACACAGATACATCTGCACATACACAGACACAAGCAGACATTTGTAAAGGCAAAGAGTTTGGGCAGAGATGTCAGTCGAGGTGGAAGTACGAAGGCAAAGATGTTGTTGAATGACAGGGGAGGTATGAGCAACGGCAACTTGAAATATGCGGAGATTGAGGCCTGGTGGGTGACTGGAAGAGAGGATATACTGAAGAGCAAGTTCCCATCTCCGGAGTTCGGATAGGTTGGTGTTGGTGGGAAGTATCCAGATAACCTGGGCAGTGTAACACTGTGCCAAGATGTGCTGGCCATCCTCCAAGGCATGTTTAGCCACAGGGTGATCCTCATTACCAACAAACACTGTCTGCCTGTGTCCATTCATGCAAATGGACAGTTTGTTGCTGGTCATTCCCACATAGAAAGCTTCACAGTGTAGGCAGGTCAGTTGGTAAATCACGTGGGTGCTTTCACACGTGGCTCTGCCTTTGATCGTGTACACCTTCCGGGTTACAGGACTGGAGTAGGTGGTGGTGGGAGGGTGCATGGGACAGGTTTTACACCAGGGGCGGTTACAAGGGTAGGAGCCAGAGGGTAGGGAAGGTGGTTTAGGGATTTCATAGGGATGAACTAAGAGGTTACGAAGGTTAGGTGGACGGCGGTAAGACACTCTTGGTGGAGTGGGGAGGATTTCATGAAGGATGGATCTCATTTCAGGGCAGGATTTGAGGAAGTCGTATCCCTGCTGGAGAGCCACATTCAGAGTCTGGTCCAGTCCCGGAAAGTATCCTGTCACAAGTGGGGCACTTTTGTGGTTCTTCTGTGGGCGGTTCTGGGTTTGAGGGGATGAGGAAGTGGCTCTGGTTATTTGCTTCTGTACCAGGTCGGGAGGGTAGTTACGGGATGCGAAAGCTGTTGTCAGGTTGTTGGTGTAATGGTTCAGGGATTCTGGGCTGGAGCAGATTCGTTTGCCACAAAGACTTAGGCTGTAGGGAAGGGACCGTTTGATGTGGAATGGGTGGCAGCTGTCATAATGCAGGTACTGTTGCTTGTTGGTGGGTTTGATGTGGACGGACGTGTGAAGCTGGCCATTGGACAGATGGAGGTCAACGTCAAGGAAAGTGGCGTGGGATTCAAATGAAAGTGCTGGCAGGTCGACAGACATACAAACAAACACAAACATACACACAAAATTCAAAGTTTCGCAACAAACTGTTGCCTCATCAGGAAAGAGGGAAGGAGAGGGAAAGACGAAAGGATGTGGGTTTTAAGGGAGAGGGTAAGGAGTCATTCCAATCCCGGGAGCGGAAAGACTTACCTTAGGTAAGTACCTCCATTATGACAGCTGCCACCCATTCCACATCAAACGGTCCCTTCCCTACAGCCTAGGTCTTCGTGGGAGACGAATCTGCCCAAACTCTGTCTTTAAATAAGTCTGCTTGTGTCTGTATATGTGTGGATGGATGTGTGTGTGGGTGTGTGCGAGTGTATACCCGTCCTTTTTTCCCCCTAAGGTAAGTCTTTCCGCTCCCGGGATTGGAATGACTCCTTACCCTCTCCCTTAAAACCCACATCCTTTCGTCTTTCCCTCTCCTTCCCTCTTTCCTGATGAGGCAACAGTTTGTTGCGAAAGCTCGAATTCTGTGTGTATGTTTGTGTGTCTGTCGACCTGCCAGCACTTTCATTTGGTAAGTCACATCATCTTTGTTTTTAGATATATTTTTCCTACGTGGAATGTTTCCCTATATATATATATATATATATATATATATATATATATATATATCTCTTTCTAAAAAACTTCAGAAGCATGTCTGCTTGTGTCTGTATATGTGTGGATGGATATGTGTGTGTGTGTGCGCGCGAGTGTATACCCGTCCTTTTTTCCCCCTAAGGTAAGTCTTTCCGCTCCCAGGATTGGAATGACTCCTTACCCTCTCCCTTAAAACCCACATCCTTTCGTCTTTCCCTCTCCTTCCCTCTTTCCTGATGAGGCAACAGTTTGTTGCGAAAGCTTGAATTTTGTGTGTATATTTGTGTTTGTTTGTGTGTCTGTCGACCTGCCAGCACTTTCATTTGGTAAGTCACATCATCTTTGTATATATATATATATATATATATATATATATATATATATATATATATATATATATAAAGAAAGATGATGAGACTTACCAAACAAAAGCGCTGGCAGGTCGATAGACACACAAACAAACACAAATATACACACAAAATTCAAGCTTTCGCAACAAACAGTTGCCTCATCAGGAAAGAGGGAAGGAGAGGGAAAGACGAAAGGATGTGGGTTTTAAGGGAGAGGGTAAGGAGTCATTCCAATCCCGGGAGCGGAAAGACTTACCTTAGGGGGAAAAAATATGTCTGCTTGTGTCTGTATGTGGGGATGGATACGTGTGTGTGTGCGAGTGTATACCTGTCCTTTTTTCCCCCTAAGGTAAGTCTTTCCGCTCCCGGGATTGGAATGACTCCTTACCCTCTCCCTTAAAACCCACATCCTTTCGTCTTTCCCTCTCCTTCCCTCTTTCCTGATGAGGCAACAGTTTGTTGCGAAAGCTTGAATTTTGTGTGTATATTTGTGTTTGTTTGTGTGTCTATCGACCTGCCAGCGCTTTTGTTTGGTAAGTCTCATCATCTTTCTTTTTAGATATATTTTTTCCACGTGGAATGTTTCCCTCTGTTATATATATATATATATAAAGCAACAGACACAAAATGTACAATTGTAAATAAATATCCAAACAGCCATTCACTTGATAAAGTTTGATGACAAAAATCGAAGTTAAATTAAAATAAAAACACCCCTATTTTGTAATATGTAAATTTTAATATCAGAAAAAGACACACATGTACTCCAAATCTCCAAATAATTTGTATCTACTCTTTCTAAAAAACTTCAGAAGCTATGTCCTCTGGAATGTCCAGCATGTGATACAATTATTTACATTTATGCGAAGCACCCCAAACAAGTTTGTAAATTTATTGAGCCAGAGTGTCAAAAGTTTGTTTAGTCTCCGAGTCAACTTGTTTGTATACAGTACTTTGAATGGAGTTGCTATGAATATGTGTCTTCTTTCTGGGAAAGGCTTTATGAATAATTCATGTGATTCATGTTATTCTGTAACATGATTCTGGATGAAAATGTCAAAATAAACTGTGGAATGAAAAACAGAATAATTGTTTCAGTCTAAAATAAAGAAAAACCTGGATCTCATTATTAGAAATTCAAAGATTGTTTCAGCCCCTAGATACCTATTTCCAGTGAAAGACAAATAATTCAAACATTTATGTTTAACACAGTGTATTGCTTGTAACACTGGACACCACTATAAACATGTTTTGAGCAACTATGGTTTATGGACAGCAGTACAATCATCGAAATGAAGGCCTTTCACCTCTTAACACATCATTCTGTTAATGATCTCTGCACTTTAGATGCAACAAAAGTCTTTTACGGTAGTTCAGAAGGGTGTCTGAAGAATGGTACACACAGTACACTTTAGAGTTTAGCTGTCTATGGCAGTTACCTTCTTAAGCATATGAAAATGATGGTTTGTTTTAGTGATTTCCTGAATTTCTGCTTCAAAATAAAACTACTAATGGTGTACTTTTCAACATGTAAAACTTCTGAAATCTGACACAATTCCCCTGTACAACGCACATCCACTGACAGACACTTTACAGAAAATATGTGGGGCCTCTGGGGACTCTTCATCACAAACTGGGAACAGTTTTGTAATTGAAAGCAGCTTTTCTTACAAGTATTACTAAGTATGACCAAAGATGCAAGTGCTATGAGTGAAACACACACACAAAATTGTCACTAATGAGCCATTGGATTTGCCTCTGTCTCACTACCTCTCTTACAACAGAATATTCTCACATTGCCTATTCCTTTTTCAGAGGTATACTGTATAGTGATGCACTGAATTATTGAGGTACTTCATTTTGATGTTCACAAGCAATTGCTTTGAACTCAATTATGTGGAAAATGCTATTAAATAACAATCTGGTGCCTCAAACTTTAAGTTTTAACGATATTTACCTGTACAACATTGTCTTCAGGCATAAATGAACGGAACATAGCTTCAAAGTAACTGCAGCGAGCAGCAAGCACAGCTTTGTGAACAGGTATGGGTAATCCATCTAACATGAGAATGATGTCGCAGAACTCTCTGCCACCTGTTTTCAGAAACATTTCCATATCCTGTTCTAGTGTAGTACCTGTGTGGAAAATTATCAAAAAGAAAGCACACATACTCTTAGTCCTTGACACAAAAAATAAAATAGAAATTAAACATGTTCCACAGTGCAATAAAATATTTTAAATTACATGACAACTGTGAAGACATTTTTAACCAAAAGAAGCAGCTTTTCTGAGTAAGTACATCACACAATAAAGATTACAACGTAAGAGAACCTTGACATTTTCATCAGCATGAATTACTTTTAATAGTGCCTCAAACAATGGAATCTCCAGGCTGGAATATCAACAATATTAGTAAAAATAGATTACTACACACCATAAAGATGACCCATTGACCTGCAGACAGAAACAATGAAAAGGTACATTACTACACACCATAAAGATGACCCATTGATCTGCAGACAGAAACAATGAAAAGGCATTATAGATTTTGGCCAAAGCCTTCATCAGCAAAGACACACACACACACACACACACACACACACACACACACACACACACACAAAGGAAGCACCCATGACCACTACCACCAGCAACTCTAATTGAATGCAACAGCCACTTGAAAAGTAATGTGGAGTGGGGCAGGGAAGGAGGAGGGACAGCAGGGTGCAGGATGGGGTATAGGAAAGCACTGTCTGGTGGCATGTAGATGGACTAGAGACTGCCAGGCGCAGTATTGGGAGATGGAGTGTTGGGAAGAAACACATTCTATACTGCTGAAATTATCCCAGCTTCAACCTACAACAAGCTACCATCCACACACCCTCCACCAGACAGATTCCACCCCATCGTCCTATCACCTTCTCCCTTTCCACATTCCCTCACCCTCTGTGTATCGTCCACTGCCAATGTATCCGCCTGTCCTTTCCCCATTTTCTGCTCCCCTCCTTTTCCCCTGCATCCCACTTCTCAACCCTGTGCCTGACAGTCTCTAGTTCCCGTGTGCCCACCACACAGTGCATTTCTTTCCACCCCACCCATATCCTGCTATCCCTGCCCTTTCCTGAGCCAATCCATACTTCTATTCATGTGACAGCTGCATTCCGTAGCGGTCATGTGTGTGTGAGGTGTGCTTGGTTGGTGTGTGTGTGTGTGTGTGTGTGTGTGTGAGGGGGAGAGGGGAGAGAGAGAGAGAGAGAGTGAGAGAGAGAGAGAGAGAACGCGCACACGCGCATTCTTTGCTGAAGAATGCCTAGGTCAAAAGCTATAATGTGTAACAGTCTTTTTGTTGTGCTTGTCTGCAACTTAATGGGTCATCTTTATGGTGAGTAGCAATTTATTATTATTTTTTTAACAGTATCTAATTGTTTGTCTTTTCACTGATATACTAACATTATATACAAAAACCAATGATTACAAAAACACAAAATATGTGGTAAAATTTATTTTTAAAGTAAACTCATCAAACTACATTTCTCAAAAAACAATGATAAATACTGACCTGAATTATCAAAAGGCTGGTCAAGCTGTGGTCTCGATTGTGGCATTTGTCTTCGGCGTATGATTTCAACCATGAGAGATTTGTCTAAATTCTCAAATTCTTTGCTCATCACAATCTGATTGTAGTTGCTCTCCTTCACTACAAATTTGAGGCAGAATTCTTTTATGAAGTATAGCTTCAGAGCAGATGCATTATGAAGAGCTTCAAGAACATTCCGATGATTGATAGTCGCTTCCAGGTACTGCACACAGAGCTGCTCAAGTCTACGCATATGAAACTACGAAAAATTAAAAAAAAAAAAAATATTAAGGCACTAATATTGTAGATAAGGAGAAAACTGAAAATAACAACTACTTAAAAAAATAAATAAAAAATAGAGCAACACGTATTATGATACATGCGAAAAGTGAAAATAAAGTACAAACTAAATGAATAAAGAGGTGGTCATATGAAAAGTAAACCAAAAAATCGATGTTACAACATTCTGAATATCAGACAGCTTGAATGAACAGAAATTAAGAAAGAAAATAATCATCCTAGACATCATAAACTTTTGCTGCATGGTTTTAATCAATAAAATATGTTTTTTGAAGCATAGCTTCCTAGAAATATAGCAGACCACACGAAATTTACCTCAACTGATTGTGGAATAAGGGGAGAATACTAGAACATTCCAGTATATGCAATGAAAGTGTAGAGAAAGAATTTCAACTTCTCACTGTAGAGAAATTTTGAACCCCTCCCCAAAAATGAAGAGCAAGTCAAAACTTCAGATTCAATCTGACTCTAAACACAATGTCAGAAAGAAGTAATATTAGGCTTTACCATCTTGATTATGAGATTATTAGTAATAGAGCACAAAGGTGAGGTAGGGCAAGGAAACTGATCATGTACTTTCAAAGGAACTATAATGGCACCTGCCTTATGGGATTTCTGGAACCTATGTAAAAACCTAAATTATGGCCATATGGGGATCTGAACTGTCACGCTTCCGAACACAATGAAGTACCTTATCACCTGATGCAATTACAATGTCTCAGAAAAATGAACTGTGCACATTTACAAATATACTAGGGCTTTAATTGAACAGGTTTACTGTGTAATACTGGGGATAGTAACACACTGGAAGTTGTCTTATGAATTAAAATTGTCACCGCCTTCAACGTATCTTAATCAAATAACTAATTATTTAAAGCTGATAAACAATAAAACAGAATGTCACCAGATGATGAGGTAAAGGAAAAAGACTGCTCAGGATGAGTATAAGAAAGATTAAGATGCCTTACTTGATTGACGTTAAAAGTAACTGTGCTATATTTGATACAAAATCGGCATTATGACATTTAAAAAAATTCCAAAACATTCTTGATTAAAATTAATCCTACTGACATTATTATTATTATTATTATTATTATTATTACTATTACTGGTAAAAGAGAAGGAACGAAAGATACAAGCAAGCAGCAAAGCAGAATAACTGTTTCAAAACAGAGAACAGAAAAATCTGGCCATTAAAATAGCTTCTGGAATGGTTTTACTTCCTTAGCAATTCTCTTTTGAATGAACTTCTATTTAACAAAAATAAATACATTTCTATTTTTTGAAAATACCTTCATTGCTTAATGCTTTATAAGGAACAGTTTCCTATATCTCGAACGGTCCGCAGGTGTACAGCCGGTCCACAGTGTCCTACGGTGCCCGTTTGACACTATGGACCGGCAGTACACCTGTGGACTGTTCGAGCAAGAAATACGCCAGGAGAAACTGAAGAATCATAGTTTCCTATTTCATAATTTTATCATTTTCTTTCCACATTTCATCATTTAGTGATAGCATCCCCTAACTAATATTTGTACTGTGGAAATTCTTGCACCCTAAAGTAAAAATAAAGATAAGATAATGTCCAATGACACTCATATGATCTGAAGGTTTGATTACAAGGACACCCGTAATTTTTGAAAAATATCCAATACTAAGTTTCAACCTACCTGTTCAGGTACCAGTATACAGACCACCTGCAATTAGAAGTCTGTTTTAAAGAATGGCCTCCTTACCTAATCACAATTTTACACTTTTTCATGCAGGAAAACATCTGGTAGTATAATTCAACATGTAATCTGCAAGTATCACATAGACTATTCTTAAATGAAACAAGGAAATGTGTGCTGTTTCACACGTGTATCTGACTTGTGACAAGGACTTGACAAGTTGAGATGAAAATGGAGAACACTGCAACACAAATGCTCCTTCCCTTTCCATTTTGTTACTGTTGTATAAAATATTTTCTCATCTGAAAGCTCATAAATATTTCATGATATGTATTACTCTAAAGACTCAGGAAACTGTTTTACATGCCTGAAGAGCAAAATGGGGCAATACACAACAAAGTAGATCATCTTTGTTGCGTATTACACTCCACATTACATTAGACATACATGTTTAAATATAATAAAGAGAGAGTCAAAAAGAAAGAACAGATTTCAGTTGTTAATTATAGAAAAACTGTGAAAGACAGAAACACATTGTGGATGTCACTGAGTAGAGGAAAGTTCAGAGTTTTATGTTTGCACAGACACTACACCATGCACTCAACATAAGCACCACGGATTGCTCAAGCAACATCAAAACAGACATCCACTTCATTCCACACATGACTAAGCCTGTCCTTTCTGAATCAACAGATTCAAAAATTTGATTTCTCAAAATCATAAAGATCTCAAAATTAAGCTTGGACTTCAATGCGAGATGTTATAATAGTCTCACAATGAAACTTTTGTCTCGAAACCTGGCAGAATATCCAAAGAACTTCTGGTCATATGTGAAGTATGTTAGCAGCGACACAATCAATGCCTTCTCTGTGCAGTAGCAACAGAGATACTATCAAAGACAGTGCTGCCAAAGCAGAGTTACTAAACACAGCCTTCCACAATTCCTTAACCAAAGAAGACAAAGTAATGCGAATCAAAAGCAGCTGCCATCATGAGTGACATAGAAGTAAATATCCTCGGAGTAGTGAAGCAACTTAAATCACTTAACAAAAGCAACTCTTCTGTTCCAGATTGTATACCAGTTAGGCTCCTTTCAGAGTATGTTGATACAATAGCTCCATACTCAACACTCTTTTACAACCATTTGCTCAACGAAATATCTGAATCCAAAGAATGGAAAGTTGAACAGGTCACATCAATATTCAACAAAGGTGGTAGGAGTAATCCACTAAATTACAGGCGCATAGTGTTAATGTCAATAAACAGGGGATTTTGGAACATATGTTGTGTTCGAACATTATGAATTACCTCGAAGAAAGTGTCTATTGACACACAGCCAACATGGATTTAGAAAACATCGATCTTGTGAAACACAACTAGCTCTTTACTTGCATGAAGTGTTGAGTGCTATTAACAAGGGATTTCAAATTGATTCCATATTTCTGGATTTCCGGAAGGCTTTCAACACTGCAACACACAAGCAGCTTGTAGTGAAAATGCATGCTTATGGCATATCATCTCAGTTATGTGACTGGATTCGTTATTTCCTGTCAGAGGGGCCGTAGTTTGTAGTAACTGATGGAAAGCCATTGCATAAAACAGAAGTGATTTCTGACATTCCCCAAGGTAGTGTTATAGGCCCTTTTCTGTTCCTTATCGATATAAATGGTTTGGGAGACAATCTGAGCAGCCATCTTCGATTGTTTGCAGATGACGCTGTCATTGATCGACTAATAAAGTCATCAGAAGATCAAAACAAATTGCAAAATGAGTTAGAAAAGATATCTGTTTGGTGTGAAAATTAGCAATTGACCCTAAGTAACAAAAAGGAATCCGTTAAACTTCGGTTACACCATAAAACAGTCAAATCTAAAGGCCGTAAATTCAACTAAATACCTAGGAATTGCAATTACCAATAACTTAAATCGGAAGGAACACACAGAAAATGTTGTGGGGTAGGCTACCCAATGACTGCGTTTTATTGGCAGGACACTTAGAAAATTTAACAGATCTACTAAAGAGACTGTCTACACTATGCTCAGCTGTCCTCTTTTAGAATACACAATGTGGATCTTTACCACATAGGACTGACAAGAGTACATCAAAAAAGCTTAAAGAAGGGTGGCATATTTTATATTATCATAAAATAGGAGAGCGAGTGTCAATGAAATGATACAGGATCTGGGGTGGACATCATTAAAACAAAGGTGTTTTTCATTGCAGCATAATAATCTCACAAAATTTCAATCACCAACTTTCTCCTTCAAATGTGAAAATATTTTGTTAATGCCAACATACATATGGAGAAACGATCACCGTGATAAAATAAGGGAAATCAGAGCTCACACAGAAAGATTTACGTGTTCATTTTTTCCGTGCAGTATAGGATTGGAATAATAGAGAATTGTGAAGTTGGTTTGATGATCCTCTGTCAGGCACTTAAATGTGATTTGCAGAGTATCCATGTAGGTGCAGATGTGGATGCTCCCACAGGTGGGACAAAGATTGTCTTTTATGCACTCCCCATAGAGGTGAGGTGTGAGGTGTGTTGACCTGGCAGGCCAAAAGCAATAAACAAGATCTTGTTGCCAATGTATTCAATCCAACATTGTGGAATGGTTTTGTTAAGATAACACCACACCTCAAGTGAAAGTGAGGCAGGGCACCGTCGTGGATAAAAGTGAAATCATTGTCTAACTATGACATTCCTGTCAAAGTTTCATCCACAAAAAAGATAGGTCCATAAATTCTCTAAACAGAAATGGCACAAAACATGTTTAGTTTGGTGAATCTCTTTAATGTTTGAAGATGGCACCATGATTTTGTGACCCCCAAATCATGATGGCTTTCCATCAGTTTGGTGATTTATTTTGACCAATACATGAAATGTTGATTCATCCAAAAAGATGAGCTGTTCAGAAAAAAATTTCCTTTGTTATATCCTGGAGAACTGGAATGCAAAATTCATACCTTCTGTTATGGTTATTGAGACGCAATTGCTGAAGTAAGTGCAAATTGTAAGGCTTCATATACAGGCATCATACCACACTGTTGTTTGAGGAAGCTGAAGTTCCTAGGACCCAGTGAACGCACCCCGGATATGCTCGACATTTTCATGAGATATGCATGGCCAACCAGCACTCTTCCCTTTGTATATGGAACCAACTTCCAAGAATTTTTTATGCCAGTCATACCTCTGTTTATGCAGAGGCAGCTTCTTGCTGAATCGACAGCAGAATGCACACTGCACTCAAACAATGGATTGATTTCACACAAATTCCAACTTAAAATGATTTCTCATGGTGTAGTCTGTGTTGACAGTAAATATATGAGAAATGGGTAATTATACACAGAGTTTGCAGATTATTTTTCTGCTAGTTATAACTTCTTGTGAGCCGATGAATACTTCAAACAGTTACTGCACATTTGCCCCATTTATGTAATACACTTCTGCAACTGAAGTATAATTTTCCAAGATTCTGTGCATACTGTGCATCATGGTGTAAAGCAAATAGCCTTTTGCCTTCTGTCTGAGAGTCCAGATGGTAAGAATAAAGAGGTGTACTCTTGGTTCCCCGAAAATACACTTTTTTGTATTTGTATTAGGTATCCATTTTCCACATACTGCAAAAAATAAGGTCACTGAATCTGGATGATGATGGCGTGCTACAAAACCTGGAGCGATGGGGATATTTCATCTTATTACATTTTGGTTTAGTTCTGTTTTGATTGGTGGCTTCCTATGTTTCCTCATCTATCCTTATAATGAAACAGTGAAACTGTTGTGTCCATCTATTTGAACATACTAATCTCCAAAACTGCTAGACAAACTTCCATGTGGTTTTCACAAGTAACTTGAGCATAGCTTGGGACAACATACAGTAGTCATTTCATCAAAATTGGAATATGGGGAAAAAAGATATCATAATTTAAAGTTTTATCTAAAACAATCTGCTCAGCTTAGTAGTTTGGAAGTTTAATCATCACAGTGTAGTACACACACACACACACACACACACACACACACACACACACACACACACACACACACACACACACAAGGGGGGGGGGGGGGGAGAAAGCAGTGCTGCTAGTTTTTAACTCACCAACAGATGTCTATTCTGAAGTTTCCATCAGTGTAAGAATTAAGTTCTGCAATCTTATCTTTATGAATACAAGCTAACAGAATTTCCCTGATTAGGATATATGGATTTATTGATTGCACTTTGTTCTATTTATATTCTCTGCTAGGAAAAATGAATTTACTGCGTTTGTGTTAAATCTCACATTACTGAGTTTGCTTTGTGATTCTGGTGCCTACACATTATATTTTGATTTTGGTTTGTTTACAAATAAAAATGCCTAGAAAATGTTTTAATATTTCTGAATACACCAGAATGGCTAAAAGACTGAGGACTACACTGTCTCAACACTCCAGTGAAGACTTGTTGCTGCTTGAGAACATCAGGCTTTAACTCACTCTTTAGTAACTCCTTCTGAAAGTGAGGAGTGACTTAATTCTGATCAAGAGCATCATGCATTATCTCACTCCTCAGAATCCTTCACTCACAGAGGCTTACAGTTACTTCTCTCCCATGTAATATCATGTAAGTGTAAATTTCGATGGGAAGTGGCACAGACAAGCAAGTTTTTATACTCCGAATCCCCTTTATTCCTAACAATTTATCATTTCACTTCAAACGTGTACAAGTCCCAGCAAGCTTACATTATACCACGACCATAAAAAAAGCACAAAGCTAGACGCTGCATGTTGCGAGTGTGGATCTTAAGTGTCAGTTGCTTTTTGTATGGCCAGATCTACACAGCTCAGATTACTATCATGCTCTTCAAACCACTGTAACACAATTCTGGTGGTGTGGAAGAGACAGTTATCCTGCTGGAAGAAGATGCCATTGCCACCAAGGAAGACATTACTTATGAAGAGATGCCAGTGTTTTGCAATAATGTTCATGTACTCGGCAGCTGTCATGGTGCCTTCGATTACCACCAAAGATCCCATGGAAGCCCAGGTGCCAATGGCAACCGTATTCTTAAAGGGACATGTAGGGGTTGCCTGTTGCAGAGACCCGTGTTCACTAAACACTTATGCCTGTACGAACACTGTCCACTGACGTCATATCTGCCACAGATACCGGCCTGTCCTGCTTTACAGAGAGGGCAAGCCTCCAACCTCAGTGTCCTGCAATGAGATCTGGAAGTCCAACACTGTCAACTGCAAGCGGTTTCATCTCCTTTCACAGCACAACCAACCAGTTTTGCCATTCCCAAGTAACTCATTTTTGAGTATTTATGCTGTAGCAATCTGTGCTTTGCCAAAGTTGCTTATTTCAATGGAGTTCTTCATTTGCAGCCCTTATTGTCACTAGAATGATTTTATATTCATCTCTGCTCTGCCTGTATATTTTCCGCATCGTGTATGCAGCTGCAATGCCACCAGGTGCCATTAAAACTCATGATGGACACTGATCGTAATAATTTGGCTCATCAGTGTATATAAACATATATAAAGTAATTACAAATAATGCCCATAATTATCATGATGAGTATAGTGCTAATTTACTTATAATTTGTTACTAGTGCATTCCACAGAAATAGCCTGCAGTGACTGGTTCTGTCTGTTAATGCGTAACTTGACATGTTCCACATCCCTGAAGTTTCTCCTTAATGTGTTACTTACTTACTTAATTAATTAATTATATGAGACATTCCATTTGACATATGGAAGGCAAAAAATGGAGCTGGACCTTGTAATGGATCTGGGAAATGTTATTTTTTTTACCATATTTTTCGATACCGAAGTGTAAATGTTTTCTTATATTTTTGTCAGAATTTATTATAATTTGTCTTATTATATGTTAATTTACCTCTGTTTTTGAGAGTGAAAGCATATTGTTTACTATTAGGAAATGTATCGAAGAACAGCAAAGAGACTGATTACAAATGGAAACTTGTGGATTGTGTAAAGTATCTTTGACGTTGGAGTCGTCTTTGACTATAGTCAGTCGGCAGCTAACCTTTTGTGTGTGTGTGTTGATGGAAGAACAATGGGAAGGTTGAAGTCATGAATAATTTTGAATTATGTTACTATTATTTTTGTATTGACTAAAAAGAAGAAACTACATTTGAAGAAACTGTATTTGAAACACCAAAATGAGAGAAACACTTTGAACCACGTCTTTTCTGCAGCCGACAACGATGCATTGTGGAATCATACTTAGACAACTGAAGCCAAGACTTATATCGCCTTGCAAACATCTAATGGAAAAGGTACTGTCACGAAATATGGCAAATTTAAGTTTATAAAAAAAAAACAGTGATCATATTTCAACTGGGGGCTCAGTACCGGGATATTGTGTTCACGAGATCTTCAACAGTGCTACGAGGAAGAAAATTTTTGTGTGTTAATACCAGTTTCTTCAGAATGTGTGTTACAGTGTTTGTGTTCATCGGGAAGTAAAAGTTTTGGAGAAGAAATGTTTCGGCAAAAAAAAAAAAAAAAATATAATTTTCGACAGAAGAAAATACTTCAAGAATTTTGGTCAACAATCACATGGATGGAAAATGTGGTTTTGCAACAGAAGAAGAGTGTTCCAGATAAGTCACGAAACCCTCGTATTTTGTTAAAACAATATTTTTATCTTGTTTTGTATTGTTGTGTATAAATTTTTGTTCTTCACAATGACTTATGAGATTTTCGAGAGTATTGTGCCTAAAGTAGAAAGTAGTAATTTAATAGACTTCGAACATCAGGACAGGTCAAATGAAACAGAAAAAACCGATCAATTTGATTTAAAAAGTTTTCTTGTAAATTTCACGAAAGAAATTAGACAATCAGTTGACGACAATAAGACGTACTGGGATAAAAAAATTGATAACATTTTGTTGCAAGTCCAAGCAGTCAATACCCAAGTGGGTGAGCTTTCGAACAGAGTTGGCAGTGTTGAGGAAAAAATTGAATCTGTGGAAGCAAAAGTAAATGAAATTGATGTTAAATTGAGCGGTGAAATTAATACTGTAAAAAATGAGTTACTGGTAGATAGGGAAAGAAATTTAATTGAATTTAATGAGATAAAAGGGGAAATTAAAAATTTGGATGAGAATACAAAAGTTTTAGTAAAAAATGTAGAACAAAAAACTGACAATCGTTTGGTTACTCTAGAAGAAAAAGTAGAATGCAATGATTTAGAAAACAAAAAAATCTGTCAAAGAACTTAGCGAAAAAATTGAAAATTTTGACATTGAATTTCAAAGCAAAAATTACAATGTCAGCACATGTAATCTTGTATCTAATATTCCAGTGAAGCACTTTTCGGCAGATGGACCCTTACATCCCGTTGATTTTATGCAGTATTGTAAGGATTGTTTTTTACCTCACTCACCAGATGAAATAAAAATCAAATTTGTGAAAAAATTCTTGGAAGGGGAAGCTTTGACTTGGGCAAACCAGATTGTAACTTTGGGGATGACCTTTTCAGAATCTGAATCAAAATTTCTGGAAAAATTTTGGGATGATCTTAAACAAACTAGAATCAAAAGTGAATTTTTGAATGGGCGAAACTATAGAGAATCAGATGGGAACATGAAACAATTTTGCAAAAGTGAACTTAAAAAACTTATTCATTTAACAAAACCTTTGGATGACTTGATCAAAATTGATACCTTAAAGAGAAGATTGCCATCAACAATGCAGTTGAGTTTAGTTCATTGTCCTGATAGTAATGTAGAGCAGTTTCTCAATTATATTGAAAAGTTGGATAGGGTAACAACAAGAACACACAGTGGGTTTACTCAGAAAGGTAATGGTCAAAATTGGGGAAATGACAACTTTCAGAAAAGGGAACAAAACAATTATCATGGTGTCAGTCAAAATTCAGGGGGATATAGCAATTTTGAAAAGAAGGACCATAATTTTTATCCAAAACAAGAACAACATTTTCGCGTTAATAATCAACAAAATAGAGAACACTTTAGGGATCAAAATCACAGAAATTTTGATAGAGGTCAGTACAATAGAAACTACCAACAATCAGGTAATGTTTGGCATAGGAATGGGATCAGAAATGTTGATCAGAGACATTGGCAGAACCATAATCAGCAGTTCAAACAGGAACCAGAAATAAAAAACGAGTAGACGCCCCCTTGAAGGTCCGCAAGGTTGAGGCAGAAGGTGAGCATGATGAAAGGACCAATGGATGTGACTATGATAAACCCAAACAGGTCAGTTCCAAACCTAAGCTATCACATGAGGTCATTAGTTGTTACTTATTGAAGAAATTTCAAGAGGAAAATAATGATGATAAAGATAACATTTTCAATACACAAGAACATACAGTAGATAAAAGTAATTGTGATTCATTTAATTTAACAGAGTTTTACAGTTGGGCAGGAAAGAACAACACTTTGTCAGATGGTGTAATTTGTAGTAGTTCAGAGATGTATGTGAATGAAAGAGAGAATGCATGCTGTGAGAATGAAAATGTTGGTGAAAGGGATCTGGTAACTTTAGAAAGGGGAAATAATATTTTGGGGGATAATTTGAATGTGTATGACCTGAATATGTGTAATGATAATGATGTTGTTGATAATGATGGTAATGGTATTGATGATGATGTTGAGGAAAGGTATTTCATTAGTTTAAATAGGGAGTTGGGTATACACATGGTTGAAAATGGATTAAATAGTGAGAATATTATAGAAATTCCCAGGGATGTTACCAGGATGAATAAAGCTCGCAAGCTGGGTGTATGTAAAAGTGTGAATTTAGATGTTGCTGGTAAAGAATCTGACTACACAAATAACGATGACACATGTATAATTTCTTACCTAAGTGAAACTTTTACAGATACTAATGATACACACACATTTCTTATGAATATATGGCTGAACAGTGAAACTATTTCTTTTGACAAGAACTTTAGAAAGATGCTTATTAATGTATGTGAAACTGTATGTCCTGAGTGGTGGAAAAAGATGAGATATTTTATTTTTGAAAAGCTGAAGGATAAATACTTCAATAGTATACAATGTGATTTGGATGAAAATTCTTGGCTATTTGAGATAATAGAGAGTACTAATGACAATTTTGTATCTTGTGCAAATTCTATAACTATGACAAATAATACATATAATGGTATACCATATGATTCTGATAAGTATAGGTTTGGGGAAATTGAAAGTGATTTATTACATGAGGATACAGGTTCTGAGAAAAGTGATCAATTTTGCAGTCCTTATATAAAAGTTCAAATTGGGCCATGGATTGGTAAATGTTTAATTGATACAGGAAGTGAGATCTCGGGAATATCTGAAAGGTTAAGCAAGAAATTGAAAGTGGGGAAAGATTATGTTGAAATGCCAGTTGTTGGGGTAAAGATAAAAGGTGCTACTGGGAAGAGCAGTAAATTGGTAAAAAGCCAGGCTTTAGTGACATTTTTAATTGAAGGCAAGTTGTTCACACATGGATGTTTTGTAATTCAGGAATTTAATGAAGTTTTTCTTTTGGGTATGAATTGGATAGTAAAAGTAAATACAGCATTTGATTGGGTTGGAAGAAAACTTTTGATAGAAACTAGTGAAAGGGAATACATTCAGACAAATTTTGTGAACACACTTGGTGATCAGAGTAATGGAAATTTTGACAGTATCAATTTACAAAAAGAAAATAGATTGGAGAATATTGAAACTCATAGATTTGATACTGATGAAGTTGAATTTGGGAATTTAGTAAATTTGAAAATTTCAGAAACACAAAATTTATCTGGGGAGCAGAAACAACAGTTAGAAAATCTGTTATGGGAATACAGTGATGTTTTCAGTGACATACCTGGTATGGTAATGGGTTACCAGTGTGAGCTTCAGGTAAAACCTCATGAACCATTTTTCATAAAACCATACAGTATTGCAATATCAAAAAGACTTGCAGTTGAGAAAGAGCTGAAAAAGATGGAAGGATGTAATATAATAGAAAGGAGTATCAGTGCATATAATAATCCTCTAGTAGTAGTTTCGAAAAAAGATGGTGGAGTAAGATTGGTTTTGGACTCTAGACACTTAAACAAAATTTTGTTCAGACAGACAGACCATCCTGAAAATATTGATGAGTTACTCTATAAAGTTACAGATATAAAATATATGTCAAGTTTGGATCTAACTTCGGGTTTTCATCAGGTACCACTTTCGGTTAATTCTAGGAAATATACTGCTTTCTTGTACAATGGTAAGAGTTACCAATATTGTGTTGTGCCATTTGGGTTAAATTCTTCTGTTTCTGAATTTATAAGAGCTTTGGATCATGTACTGGGGCAAGAACTTGCGTCTAAACTGATAATCTATGTAGATGACATTTTGGTTACAGGGCAAAATTGGGAGGAACATTTTTTGATTTTGAAGTCAGTTTGTGAAAAACTTAGAAAAGGGGGGATGACATTGAAATTAGAGAAATGTAAATTTGCAGTTTCTGAATTAAAATTTTTGGGTCATGTTGTCACAGACAAGGGAATTTTGGCAGATCCAGAAAAAATTAAAGCAATTTCAGAAATTCCTATTCCTAAGACTAAAAAACAATTAAAGTCGTTCTTTGGGTTATGCGGTTATTACCAAAAACATATAAGTGATCAGAGTCTGAATGCACCATGTTTAAGTCAGTTACTTAAGAAAAGCACTGTTTGGGTTTGGGATAAAAGTTGTCAGGAAGAGTTTGATAAAATTAAGCAAGAGTTGAGGAAGCAACACTTATTACACAGACCTGATTTTAATTTACCATTTTGTTTGAAACATTATTCCGGAGAAACCTTTAGATCTTATCGCAGTGGACTTATATGGAATGTTACCAAAGAGTAAAGGTGGTCACTGTTACATATTTGTTATGGTAGATGTATTTTCAAAATTAACTAAACTATATCCAGTGAAAAAAGCTACTAGCCATGAAATTATAATAAAAATTGAAAGAGATTATTTCGCGCAGGTGGGAAAACCAAAAGCTATATTATCAGATAATGGTTCACAGTTTACCTCAAAAATTTGGAAAAAGTTTATTGAAAGATCAAAATTGAAGCATATACTTATATCTGTTTATTCTCCGTCCACCAATCCTGCAGAAAGATATATGAGGGAAATTGGGAGACTTTGTCGAACCTATTGTAGCCATAAACATCCAACCTGGTTTGAGCACATTCGAAATTTTGAAGATATTATGAATAGCCTACAACATAGTTCCACAGGATTTTCACCGTATGAGATTATGTTTAATATTAGACCTCCAAATATTATATCAGAACTTATTGAATTTCCTAAATGTACACCTTTAACTATGCAAGAAAGAGAAGATATTGTCAGGGAAACTATGAGGAAACAAGGGGAAAAGAGGAATAAAAAACATAACAATAGGGTAAAATTAACCACTTTCAAAATTGGGGATCTTGTTCTGGTCAAATCTCATGAAAAATCAAAAATGTTAACTTCAGAAATTAAAAAATTCTTTGATATCTATATTGGGCCTTTTGAAGTCATAGAAAATCCACACCCTAATGCTTATCGTTTGGTGTATCCTAAGTCAAAGAAATTATTTGGTCTCAGGAATGTTGTCTCTTTAAAACTGTATAAACAGAAATCATAATTTCAAAAAAAAAAAAAAAAAAAAAAAAAAAAAAAAAAAAAAAAAAAAATTAAATAATCTATTATCATCAAAAACAAAAGTCCTCCACTGGAATATGCTTGTTAGGACAAAACTACCTGTACAACCAAGTATGTATATTTGCATGTATAAATTAATAATTTGAAGTCACATGTTAATTGAAACTGATGAAAAAACACTGATGTAACAAAGAATGAGAGAAAGATTTATTTTTACTATTTTTACAAAAAAAAAAGTCTCCCTAGTGAGCATTTCTGAATTTTTTCTAATTTTTGGAAGCTAAGTCTTCCCTGTGGGTGAAGGCATGCATGTGAGGACATGCATGCAAAGGTATAAGTTTCAAAACCAATTTTAGATAAAGCCTCATGATATATGAGCAGTTTATTGTTGTTTATACTGATGTTGTGGGGAGCAAAAGTACTCTTCATAAGAATGTGACTTGTAGTAATATTGTAGTAGAGAGGCAAGTGTACATAAATAATTGAAAAAAAAAAAATTCAGATAATACTGATGTATCTTTAGCTGTACTAAAAGAAAAAAAAATACAAACAAAAAAAAGGGGAAAAAAATTAAAAAGAAAATCATAAGCAAAAAAATAAACAAAAACAAAAAACCATAACTAATAAAAAAATATAAAAATAAAAAAAATCAGAAGTTAAACTCCTTTGCTAGAATAAGATTTAATTTTTTTTTAATATTAATGCTATTTCATTATGCTTACATATTGTACAGTAAAATTAATACTGGACACATATAGTGTAGTGTTTTTTTTTCTAGGCAAATATAGAAAAAAAAACACTACACTATATGTGTCCAGTATTAATTTTACTGTACAATATGTAAGCATAATGAAATAGCATTAATACTTAAAAAAAAAAAAAAAATAAAATAAAAAAAAAATTTAAATCTTATTCTAGCAAAGGAGTTTTACCTTTCTATTATTTTCAATCGGTATGCTGTATGTTAGAATATTTCTCATGTATGTTTTATACCATGTATATTTGTCATGTCAAATAATTTCTTTACTTGAATTTTTTTGTGTATGAGATTGATGGGGAAGTATCATTGCGACAACAGCCAGTATCAAGTCCACAGATTCAAAGAGTCCAAATTTGGAAGAGGTTATCAGACTGCATCATTAGTGTACTAATTGTGTAATACAGATCCATTACTGAGAGTGGGCGGGATTTTGTTGTATATGTCCATAACAACAAAAGCCCTGGGGAGCAGTTGTAATGGATCTGGGAAATGTTATTCTTTTTACCATATTTTTCGACACCGAAGTGTAAATGTTTTCTTATATTTTTGTCAGAATTTATTATAATTTGTCTTATTATATGTTAATTTACCTCTGTTTTTGAGAGTGAAAGCATATTGTTTACTATTAGGAAATGTATCGAAGAACAGCAAAGAGACTGATTACAAATGGAAACTTGTGGATTGTGTAAAGTATCTTTGACGTTGGAGTCGTCTTTGACTATAGTCAGTCGGCAGCTAACCTTTTGTGTGTGTGTTGATGGAAGAACAATGGGAAGGTCGAAGTCATGAATAATTTTGAATTATGTTACTATTATTTTTGTATTGACTAAAAAGAAAAAACTACATTTGAAGAAACTGTATTTGAAACACCAAAATGAGAGAAACACTTTGAACCACGTCTTTTCTGCAGCCGACAACGATGCATTGTGGAATCATACTTAGACAACTGAAGCCAAGACTTATATCGCCTTGCAAACATCTAATGGAAAAGGTACTGTCACGAAATATGGCAAATTTAAGTTTATAAAAAAAAACAGTGACCATATTTCAACCTGAAATCAGTGTAGATGGAGCAACGAATAAGTGACTGGAGTAAGCCCACAGTTTTCCTCAATGATGGCTACTATGAAGATGTGTAATTGTGAAAAAGTTAGTTACAGCAGATCATTATTCATCATCAGTCAGCTGAAAACATAAGACAGTCTCATTGCAGAATGCATGTCAAATGTCCAAACAAAATCCTATAATAATTTATATCACATATTTGCTGGAAACACGCCTGGTTTCATATTGCACTTAACAATGTAGGAATGATCTGATGGTTTTACTGGAATATTCTGTTGGTAACAGGCAGAAGACAGATTCCACTGCCACTCCACCTCCACTTACAGTACTGACTTGTCCATGTCCAATGCATTCTCAACAGACTATGTCAAACAAGCTCATGAATGTCTGGCACCAATCATCTTTACTATGAATTTACACCATGATCCAGCAATATGCTCATAATTACTATGCTCTTGCACAAGAATAAGTGTGAAACCAAAATCAAAGCATTCATTCAGCAAAATAACAAAATCCACACCTTCATCAAGAGAAACAACAGTTTGAACAACCTGCAGAAATGCAGCTGTTTCTTAGCTTATGTGATATGGAGTCACAAAATACATAATTTAGCCCAGGCCTGCCCAAACAGCACTCAGAGTGCTCAAACCGCACTCCTCCCTACTGCTCGGACCTCAGTAGAGAGGAGGGCTGAGGTGAAATAGGAAAATGCTTCAGTTTGATGCTGCTACAGCGAAACAGTCAGCTTGTCACAGTTTGCTAACAATACTAATTCTGATAAATTAGATTTACATTCTGCATGAGGAACACAAGGCATTTACACATTTGTCCAAAATAAAGAAAAAGTGGGGAAGCCATATCATTCTGTGCTGAATGGGAATTGCTTCTCTTTTCATAAACAGAGAACCACGGACGTTGCCGTTGGTGGGGAGGCTTGCCTGCCTCAGTGATACAGATAGCCATACCGTAGGTGCAAACACAACGGAGTGGTATCTGTTGAGAGGTCAGACAAACGTGTGGTTCCTGAAGAGGTGCAGCAGCCTTTTCAGTAGTTGCAAGGGCAACAGCCTGGATGATTGACTCATCTGGCCTTGTAACACTAACCAAAACAGCCTTGCTGTGCTGGTACTGTGAACGGCTGAAAGCAAGGGGGAAACTACAGCCGTAATTTTTCCTGAGGGCATGCAGCTTTACTGTATGGTTAAATGATGATGGCATCCTCTTGGGTAAAATATTCCGGAGGTAAAATAGTCCCCCATTCGGATATCTGGGCGGGGACAACTCAGGAGGACGTCGTTATCAGGAGAAAAGAAAACTGGCGTTCTACGGATTAGAGCGTGGAATGTCAGATCCCTTAATAGGGCAGGTAGGTTAGAAAATTTAAAAAGGGAAATGGATACGTTAAAGTTAGATATAGTGGGAATTAGTGAAGTATGGTGGCAGGAGGAACAAGACTTCTGGTCAGGTGAATACAGGGTTATCAATACAAAATCAAATAGAGGTAACGCAGGAGTAGGTCGAATAATGAATAAAAAAAATAGGAGTGCTGGTAAGCTACTACAAACAGCATAGTGAACGCATTATAGTGGCCAAGATAGACACGAAGCCCACGCCTAACACAGTAGTACAAGTTTATTTGCCAACTAGCTCCACAGATGACGAAGAGATTGATGAAATGTATGATGAGATAAAAGAAATTATTGAAAATTATTCAGATAGTGAAGAGAGACGGAAATTTAATAGTCATGGGTGGCTGGAATTTGATAGTAGGAAAAGGAAGAGAAGGAAATGTAGTAGATGAATATGGCATTGGAGTAAGAAATGAAAGAGGCAGCCGTCTGGTACAACTTTGCACAGAGCATAACTTAATAATAGCTAACACTTGGTTCAAGAATCATGAAAGAAGGTTGTATACATGGAAGAGGCCTGGGGATACTGGAAGGTTTCAGATAGATTATATAATGGTAAGACAGAGATTTAGGAACCAGGTTTTAAATTGTAAGACATTTCCAGGGGCAGATGTGGACTCTGACCACAATCTATTGATTATGAACTGTAGACTACAACTGAAAAATCTGTAAAAAGGTGGGAATTTAAGGAGCTGGATAAACTGACAGAACCAGAGGTTGTAGAGATTTTCAGAGAGAGCATTAGGGAATGATTGACAGGAATGAGGGGAAAGAGATACAGTAGAAGAAGAATGGATAGCTTTGAGGCACGAAATTAGTGAAGGCAGCAGAGGATCGAATATGTAAAAAGATGAGGGCTGGCAGAAATCCTTGGGTAACAGGAAAAATATTGAATTTAACTGATGAAAGGAGAAAATAAAGATGCAACAAATGGAGCAGGCAAAAAGGAATACACACGTCTCAAAAATTAGATCGACAGGAAGCGCTAAATGGCGAAGCAAGGATGGCTAGAGGACAAATGTAAGGATGTAAAGGCTTATCTCACTAGGGGTAAGATAGATACTGCCTACAGGAAAATTAAAGAGACCTTTGGAGAAAAGAGAACCACTTGCATGAATATCAAGAGGTCAGATGGATACACAGTTATAAGAAAAGAAGAGAAGAGAAAGCAGGAAGGTGGAAGGAGTATATAGAGGGTCTATACAAGGGCGATGTACTTGAGGACAATAGAACGAAAATGGAAGAGCACATAGATGAAGATGAAATGGGAGATAAGACCTGAGTCGAAACAAGGCCCCGAGAGTAGACAACATTCCATCAGCTACTGACACCCTTGGGAGAGCCAGCCCTGACAAAACTCTCCCGTCTGGTGAGCAAGATGTATGAGGCAGGCGAAATACCCTCATACTTCAAGAATAAATATAATAATTCCAATCCCAAAGAAAACAGGTGTTGACAGATGTGAAAATTACCGAACTATCAGTTTAATAAGTCACGGCTGCAAAATACTAAAGCAAATTCTTTACAGATGAATGGAAAAAACTGGTAGAAGCCGACACGGGGAAGATCAGTTTGGATTCTGTAGAAAAACTGGGACATGTAAGACAATATTGACGCTACAACTTATCTTAGAATCTAGATTAAGGGAAGGCAAACCTACGTTTCTAGCATTTGTAGACTTAGAGAAAGCTTTTGACAATGTTGACTGGAATACTCTATTTCAAATTCTGAAGGTGGCAGGGGTAAAATACAGGGAGCAAAAGGCTATTTACAATTTGTACAGAAACTAGACGGCAGTCATAGGAGTTGAGGGGCATGGAAGGGAAGCAGTGGTTGGGAAGGGAGTGAGACAGGGTTGTAGCCTCTCCCCGATGTTATTCAATCTGTATATTGAGCAAGCAGTAAAAGAAGCAAAAGAAAAATTTGGAATAGGTATTAAAATCCATGGAGAAGAAATAAAAACTTTGAGGTTTGCCGATGACATTGTAATTCTGTCAGAGACAGCAAAGGACTTGGAAGAGCAGCTGAAGGGAATGGACAGTGTCTTGAAAGGAGGATATAAGATGATCAACAACAAAAGCAAAACGAGGATAATGGAATGTAGTCTAATTAAGTCGGGTGATGCTGAGGGAATTAGATTACGAAATGAGACACTTAAGGTAGTAAAGGAGTTTTGCTATTTGGGGAGCAAAATAACTGATGATGGTCGAAGTAGAGAGGATATAAAATGTTGACTGGCAATGGCAAGGAAAGCGTTTCTAAAGAAGAGAAATTTGTTAACATCTAGTATAGATTTAAGTGTCAGAAAGTCGTTTCTGAAAGTATTTGTATGTATTGTAGCCATGTATGGAAGTGAAACATGGATGATAAATAGTTTGGACAAGAAGAGAATAGAAGCTTTCGAAATGTGGTGCTACAGAAGAATGCTGAAGATTAGATCGGTAGATCACATAACTAATGAGGAAGTATCGAATAGGATTGGGGAGAAGAGAAGTTTGTGGCACAACTTGACTAGAAGTAGGGATCGGTTGGTAGGACATGTGTTGAGGCATCAAGGGATCACCAATTTAGTATTGGAGGGCAGCGTGGAGGGTAAAAATTGTAGAGGGAGACCAAGAGATGAATACACTCAGCAGATTCAGAAGGATGTAGGCTGCAGTAGGTACTGGGAGATGAAGAAGCTTGCACAGGATAGAGTAGCATGGAGAGCTGCATCAAACCAGTCTCAGGACTGAAGACAACAACAACAACAACAACAACAACAACAACACATTTGTAACGAATTTCATACCTAACTCTTTGAAAAGGTGCCTACATGACGTCCTTGGGTGAACCCCACTAATTATTCTCACTGCTCTTTTTTGGGCAATCAATACTTTGTGTCTAAGTGGTGAGTTAGCCCAGAAAACTATTGCATAAGACATTATTGAGTGGAAATATGCAAAGTGAGTTAGGAGGCTGTTCTGTTTATTACCAAGACTAGCGATAATACGAAGAATGAAAGAAGCTGTACTTAATTGTTTGAGAAGCTTAGTAATATGCTTCTTCCAGTTCAAGTTGTCATCAATGTGAACACCCAAAAATTTGGAGAAATCTACCCTGTTAACTGAGCCCTGTTCATATGCTACATCAATTGTCAGTATGACTATTTGGTGTACAGAACTGGATATAGTGAGTTTTTTTCAAAATTAAGGGAGAGTCCATTTTCTGAGAATCACTTATTAATTCTTTGAAAGACATCCTTAACAATATCTTCAGCGGCTTTTTCTGGAATGGGCTTTATCATAACTCTCATGTCATTTGCAAAAAGTACTAGTTCCGTTGAATGTTAAGTGAGAGGTCATTCACATGAATAAGGAACAGCAAAGGACCCAAAATTGAACCCTGTGGGACTCCCTTTGTGATAACTCCCCATTCACTAGAATTTACCACCCTCCCAACATTATTTGTGCTATTCAGCACAACTTTTTGCTTTCTGTTCATTAAGTATGATTCAAACCAGTTGTGTATATAGCCTTCAATTCCATAAAACCTGAGTTTTTCTAAGATTGTGACAAGCTACACATAGTCAAATGCCTTGGAGAGATCACAAAAAAATACCAACTGGTGGTAATTTGTTATTTAGGGCTTGTACTGTTTGATGGATAAATGTGTAGATAGCATTCTCAGTTGAGTAAACCTTCCGGAATCCGAACTGTGACATGCTGAGTAAATTATTTCCACTTAAATGTGAGACTACTCTTGAATACATAACTTTTCTGAATATTTTAGAAAAGGAAGTCAGCAATGAGATTGGTCTATAATTATTTAAGTCACTCTTGTCCCCTTTCTTATGAAGAGGTTTGACAATTGCATACTTCAATCTTTTCAAAATTCCCTATGACAGCGAAGCATTACATACATGGCAAAGGACTCCACTCATTAAATTATAACAACACTTCAAAATTCTGTTAGACTCTCCAACACCACATGAGCTCCTGTTTTTCAGTATACTTATAAATCCCTTAATTTCAGTGGGGGATGTTGGCGCTATTTCTAAAGGCCTAAAGTCCTGGGGAATGACATTTTTAACATATGTTTTTGCTTCTCCAACTGAACCCTATTTTTGTTGCTACATTCAGAAAGTGATTGTTAAAAATACTTTCAACTTGTGAATTATCAGAAGAAGATATGTTTGTTAACATTGAGTATAGATTTAAGTGTCAGGAAGTCTTTTCTCGAAGTATTTGTGTGGAGTGTAGCCATGTATGGAAGCGATAAATAGTTTGGGCAAGAAGAAAATAGCAGCTTTCGAAATGTGGTGTTACAGAAGAACGCTGAAGATTAGATGGCTAGATCACATAAGTAATGACAAGGTGCTGAATAGAATTGGGGAGAAGAGAAATTTGTGGCGCAACTTGACTAGAAGAGAGGATCGGTTGGTGTACATGTTCTGAGGCATCAAGGGGTCACCAATTTAGTTTTGGAGGGTAGTGTGGAGGGTAAAAATCATAGAGGGAGACCAAGAGATGAATACACTATGCAGATTCAGAAGGATGAAGGCTACAGTACGTACTGAGAGATGAAGAAGCTTGCACAGGATAGAGTAGCATGGAGAGCTGCATCAAACCAGTTTCTGGACTGAAGACAACAACAACAACAACAACAACAACAACTAGTTTGAAGGCTGTGTGTAGTGCTTAATATGCCATCGTACTATTATGTGCTGGATACACATTCACTGAAACATCACTACAACTTCAGCCACAAAGACGATATGATGCACTTGTCTTCAGGAGTGAGAGTGAATGCTGGCTGGACTTATGACAACCAATAGGTAAAAAAACCAAGTTAAGGGTAAACAGAGCAGTGACAAAATATTTTATGGTAACCATCATCAGTTAGTTGAAAGTTCAGTCCTTGTGTGTGTGTGTGTGTGTGTGTGTGTGTGTGTGTGTGTGTGTGTGTGTGTACGGTACCTCTGCTTGGTGAGTAGATTTTTTTTATCAGTCTATTTACGTTATATTGTCAATAATTTAACAAAGACTATTTCTATTAAAAAATCAGCTTCTTGGAGGCATGGTACATTTCTCAAAACTCAAGCCAGTCATTTGTGGACCAGACACGACTGACTATATGTCAATAAGTGATATTTCATCATGAGTTCTCACAAATTTTCCAAGACTTTGTACACTGAAGACCAATTCTAATTTATCTGACAGACTGTTCACACTTTTTGCTACTGATGTACCTCCTCATTATCTCCAAATTGAGCAGATAGATGTACAGTGTAGCAATTGATTGATTTGTTTGTCTAATCTTGGAATTTACAAAACTGTTACAAAATGTTAGCCCAAGGGTATTAGCCTCAAGTGCACAGACAAATCACTGAAATTTTTTCAATGCTTGCAAACAATTTTTTTCTGTTAATAACTAACAAAGTCTCACCAATGTTCAAAGGTAAGAGATTTTAAGCTGCAAAATTCCACAAGTTTGAATGTATCACAAGCCATAGTTCCAGATATATTACTTATTCCAAAATTGAATTTGAATAGTAAAGTCATAAAAATCACAAATATGTGTAAGTGAAGTTTGTTATAGATCCGCTCACTGTACAAGCACTGCCTCCTGTTCTTACTGAATTAACTAGTAAAGCTACTGCTTTGATAGAAAAATAACAGGTTAGAAATAAACACTAGTGATAAAATCCTGCTTCTAAAGGTATGCTGCATTATTCACCTTTCAACAGCACTCACACTGTGTTGCAAACAAATCTTCCAAGTTTCTCATATATGCAGTTTATTATATGCATTCACAAATATACCTGCTCAGAATACTGCAGTAGTGGGGGAAGCCAGGGTGTTGCGCAGATACAGGCGGACTTGCGGGGTGCGATTGCACTCTGGAAGTGCAAATCTTGGCCAGGCCTGACAGAGACTGATAGAGCTGAATGAACCAATGCAGCATAAGATGTCAGATACAGGTAATAGTAAGGGAAAAAGCAGGGTATGACTTATCAAGGATACGAGTTTTTCTATGACATGTCTCACAACTGACTGCTTGTTATTAATCAGAGAAAAGCCTTTTTTGTACTTATAAAACCTGTATATTGCTATCCACCACAACCTTCACGTAAAAATATTTAATTGCCAGACCAGTATTTGAGCATATAGCCAACCGTCAGAGGCATCTGATTCAGAGTATAAAAATATAAATGTATACATATCAATCATGGAACATAAGAACCATTTAGATATTACAGTAGAAATATATATTTAAAAACAAAGATGATGTGACTTACCAAACAAAAGCGCTGGCAGGTTGATACACACAAACAAACACACAAAATTCAAGCTTTGGCAACAAACGATTGCTTCATCACGAAAGAGCGAAGGAGAGGGAAAGACAAAAGGATGTGGGTTTTAAGGGAGAGGGTAAGGAGTCATTCCAATCCTGGGAGCGGAAAGAGTTATCTTAAAGGGAAAAAAGGACAGGTACACACACACACACACACACACACACACACACACACACACACACACACACACACACACAGACATTTGTAAAGGCAAAGAGTTTGAGCAGAGATGTCAGTCGAGGCGGAAGTACAGAGGCAAAGATGTTCTTAAATGACAGGGGAGGTATGAGCGGCGGCAACTTGAAATTAGTGGAGGTTGAGGCCTGGTGGGTAACGAGAAGAGAGGATATACTGAAGGGCAAGTTCCCATCTCCGGAGTTCTGACAGGTTGGTGTTAGTGGCAAGTATCCAGATAACCCGGACGGTGTAACACTGTGCCAAGATGTGCTGGCCGTGCACCAAGGCATGTTTACCCACAGGGTGATCCTCATTACCAACAAACACTGTCTGCCTGTGTCCATTCATGCGAATGGACAGTTTGTTGCTGGTCATTCCCACATAGAAAGCTTCACAGTGTAGGCAGGTCAGTTGGTAAATCACGTGGGTGCTTTCACATGTGGTTCTGCCTTTGATTGTGTACACCTTCCAGGTTACAGGACTGGGGTAGGTGGTAGTGGGAGGGTGCATGGGACAGGTTTTACACCGGGGGCGGTTACAAGGGTAGGAGCCAGAGGGTAGGGAAGGTTGTTTGGGGAATTCATAGGGATGAACCAAGAAGTTACGAAGGTTAGGTGGACGGAGGACAGACACTCTTGGTGGAGTGGGCAGGATTTCATGAAGGATGGATCTCATTTCAGGGCAGGATTTGAGGAAGTCGTATCCCTGCTGGAGAGCCACATTCAGAGTCTGATCCAGTCCCGGAAAGTATCCTGTCACAAGTGGGGCACTTTTGGGGTTGTTCTGTGGGAGGTTCTGGATTTGAGGGGATGAGGAAGTGGCTCTGGTTATTTGCTTCTGTACCAGGTCGGGAGGGTAGTTGCGGGATGCGAAAGCTGTTTTCAGGTTAATGGTGTAATGGTTCAGGGAGCAGATTCGTTTGCCACGAAGACCTAGACTGTAGGGAAGGGACCGTTTGATGTGGAATGGGTGGCAGCTGTCATAATGAAGGGTACTGTTGCTTGTTGGTGGCTTTGGTGTGGACGGACGTGTGAAGCTGGCCATTGCACAGATGGACGTCAACATCAAGGAAAATGGCAAGGGATTTGGAGTAGGACCAGGTGAATCTGATGGAACCAAAGGAGTTGAGGTTGGAGAGGAAATTCTGGAGTTCTTCCTCACTGTGAGTCCAGATCATGAAGATGTCATCAATAAATCTGTACCAAACTTTGGGTTGGCAGGCCTGGGTAACCAAGAAGGCTTCCTCTAAGCGACCCATAAATAGGTTGGCGTACGAGGGGGCCATCCTGGTACCCATGGCTGTTCCCTTTAATTGTTGGTATGTCTGGCCTTCGAAAGTGAAGAAGTTGTGAGTCAAGATGAAGCTGGCTAAGGTAATGAGGAAAGAGGTTTAGGGGTTTTAGGTAGGGTGGCAGGTGATCGGCATGAAAGGAAGTGCTCCATCGCAGCGAGGCCCTGGACGTGAGGAATATTTGTGTGTAAGGAAGTGGCATCAATGGTTACAAGGATGGTTTCCGGGGGTAACAGATTGGGTAAGGATTCCATGCGTTCGAGAAAGTGGTTGGTGTCTTTGATGGATGGGAGACTGCATGTAATGGGTAGAAGGTGTTGATCTACGTAGGCAGAGATACGTTCTGTGGGGGCTTGGTAGCCAGCTACAATGGGGCGGCCGGGATGATTGGGTTTGTAAATTTTAGGAAGAAGGTAGAAGGTAGGGGTGCGGGCTGTCGGTGGGGTCAGGAGGTTAATGGAGTCAGGTGAAAGGTTTTGTAGGAGGCCTAAGGTTCTGAGGATTCCTTGAAGCTCCGCCTGGACATCAGGAATGCGATTACCTTGTGTGCAGGGAGGAGACCCCCAAGAGGGATCATTGCCGACAAAATTTTATTTAAATAAATTTTCAATGCATAATGTTCGGCCGTAGCCGGCTTGGGCATACTGTGGTGGAAGGTGCTGGCCGGAAGACCATGGTCGGCACATTCCTGCCACGTGCTCCTCGGTCAGACTCAAGTCCCACGGGTTGGTTGCGCTGACGGGCGTACGCTACTAGCAAGGCGCGTTGGCGGAATCAATCCTCCAATCAGAGACTAATCGTGTGATCACGTGGGGACGCTGCCGGGAGCGGCGAGGGCGGCTTGGAAACAGCTCCGCGCTCTCTTAGCTTCTGACCTCGGCCCCGAGTAGTCGCTCCTCTAGTCTCTGCTTCTCTGATGAGCAGACGGCAACCCCTCTTGGGGCTGCTCGGCCCTACGTAGGCACCACTGTACCATCATTACAAGAATAAACTGGGTCCATTCCACTCAATTAACTTTCATTTTACAACGCCCTCCGCTCCTGACTTCTATCCTGACGAACAAATGGTGTCAGAAATGGGATGCGACCCACCTTACGGTTGTAAAATCAACTCATCAGTTATGAGTACTACAAAGGGGCCGAGGCTGAGCAATTAAGGGAAACTAGACCGAACGTGGCGAGGCTGCAGCGCGCCATGCGCGTGCCAGCCGGTCGCCTGCGTTGCAGAATGTGCGTGGCCGCGCACTAGCGCGCCACAAGCGTGACGCAGTTCGCCGCCGGACGCGAGCCGAGGAGGGTCCGCGATGCAGTCACGCTCGCCGCCGCCGCCGCTGTCCGTAGCTGCCACGGGTCACCGCCTGCGCCAGGGTCCGGGGTGCGGCCCTCGCGCCGCCCCGTCGTCGCAGCTGTCCATGCTGTCGCCCGCCGCCTGCTGCGCCTACGCGTGATCAACGCGCCTGCCGCCGCTCGTCGACACCGCCGCCGTCCGTCGTCTGCACGCCACCAAATAATGTAAGTCGCTCGCGACGCTACGGTGGTGTAGATGCCCATATTATTGTAACATGCCGATCACCAGGCAGCAATCGGAGGCAGGAGCAGCCGGAGCGGATGAAGATCCCCTCTTGGCGCTGCAGTCCCAGTTAAATCAATTAATTCTAACTAACGCGGAGCTTAAGCAACAGATAGACGATCTTAAAATGGCTTCTCCGCAATCTAATGTTGCTAAGCCAGTGCTAGTTGAAGAACAGCCGAAGCAGGTGATTCCACCACTCACTAGTGCAGAATCACCTGTGGCAGTAGCCACCTCTACTTTGGTGCAGAGCTTCCCAGCAGTAGCGTTTATTCCGGCGTTCGCTGGAAAGCCACACGAGGATATTCAAACGCTTGTGCAGAATATCCAGGACATCGGAAGGCTTTGCGGTTGGCCAGATGAATTTCTCTTAAACGTGATGAAAATGAAACTCACCGGCGAAGCGCGGAACTACGTGCAGTCGGTCGAGAGCTTGAAAAATGCCCCTACCTTCCAGTCCCTTGCAACAGGGTTGATTGAAAGGTATACAGACAAACGTGGTACTAGTTACTATCGCAACTTGCTTTCCACCCTTAAGCAAAAAACGGGTGAAGATTTAGAAGCATTCGCGGACAGGATTAGAAGCGTCGCATGCCACACGTATGCACTAAGTGCCAGTTCTGCTCGTAACGAAGTTCTGTTGGAAGAATCAGAATGTCGTGCGATAGACGTGTTTATTCGTGGCATAAACCCTCAAATAGGGGGCGAAATCAAGGTAGCTTCCCCCCGCACCTTACACGAAGCCGTGCGATTAGCACTCTTGAGAGAGGAGGCGAGCCGATTTGTGGCCGTCTCCGCGCGGCAAAGCGAGCCCCGACGTGTCTTTTCGAACGATACTAAGTGTGGGCGCTGTAATAGACAAGGACATGTGGCAGAGCAATGTCGCGTGCCATATTGTCATCAGTGCAGGAACATGGGTCACCAAAGCGTACATTGTCCAAATAGTAGGCCACAACCGCCTGCAAATTCCAGGCGAAATGCAAACCAACCACAGAATTCGGGAAACGGCCGCGGGGCAGGAAGTGCCACCCCTCCCGGCCCCCGTTAAAAATAGTGACCCCCCTAGTTGATAAGGGAATCACACAGGTGGCAAGCGTGGTTGTCGATGGTGTTAGAGGCCGCAAACCAATACGCGTGCTAATTGACACAGGCGCACAAATCAGCTTGGCATTTTTATCGAAGAGAGATAAAAGAACATTGCAACCGCCGCGGTACCATATCAGTGGTATTGGTCCCGGCATAGTGAAACCTGATGGCAGCTGTTGCGTTGAGTTCATGTTGGACTCCACAGAATATGCTTTTACGATGGAGGTTGTACGGAACAGGCGCACGGATTACGACATCATCCTGGGAAGTGACTTTCTGCGTCATTTCCAGGGGGTTATTGACTATAGGTTAAATACCGTCCAATTCGGCGACAACGTGCACCGTTTTGGACGTGACTGCACGTTGCGGGCGAGCGGAGCTGGGAAAAAAGGATCCGTTTCCCAAGTTTCGGAGTCTCCCGTAACGATGCTAAAAGCCGATAATCCCGTGGAGATACCAGAAGGCACAGGAAAGATCCTTTGGGTGCCTGTCGGGATATGTGAATCCGAAGAGGTTCATTTCTTGGTAGATCCACTCTGCCAGAATGAAACTCTTGACCAGATGCAGGTCCACGTAAAACGTAGCCTGTGCAAAGCACAGCAAGTTCAGAAAGAAAATTGCGTACCCGTGTGTTTAGACAATTTTAGTCACAAGCAAGCTTTAATACCGCGTGGTACAGTATTAGCCAGCTTACAGGTTATCACAGAAGATGAGTTGCCAAAGAGAACCCCTTCTCTGAAAAAGAAAAAGACTGCTGCCGCCTCTCAACACCTTTTGACAGTCACGTCACATCTGACAGATAAGTTTAATGCTAAGCTTAGTCACCTCCCATTGCATGAACAAAAGCTAATAAATGAAGTATTGAATGAGTATTCATGGTTGTTTGAGGACAGGAAATATTTACCAGCAACAGATCTAATCCAACATGAGATTCCAACCGGAAATGCTAGGCCAATAGCTCAAAAAGGGTACCGAATTCCCTACCATCTTCAGTCAGTGGTAGAGGAAACTATACAACAGCAACTAGAAGCAGGAATAATACAACCCTCTTCTAGTGCGTGGTCTAGCCCAATTGTAGTCGTTCCAAAGAAGTCTATAGACGGAGAAAAATCCTATCGCCTCTGTGTAGACATGCGAGCAGTAAACAAAGTTACTACTCCAGATCATTATCCATTACCCCGGATCGATGAAACACTCGATCGTCTGGGCAATTGCCGGTACTTCACAACATTAGACATGCGCAGTGGGTATCATCAAATTCCAATTGCTCCTCAAGATCGAGCTAAGGCAGCTTTTGTAGTTCCTGGCGGCTTATATGAATTCTTAAGGATGCCTTTCGGGCTTCGCAACGCACCAGCAACCTTTCAGAGATTTGCAGATCTGCTATTACGTGGGTTGAAACCTACTATGTGCCTTGTGTATCTTGATGATATAATTATATTTTCAAAATCCATTGCTGAACATGCTGAACATCTACGCAGTGTACTGTTGCGCTTGCAAAATGCTAATTTAAGCTTAAAATTAGAAAAATGTTCTTTTGCTCAATCACAAGTGCAGTATTTAGGTCATGTCATCAGTTCCAGCGGAGTCAAACCAGATCCACGATTAACTGAAGCAGTAGACACTTTTCCTATTCCAACAAATTTAAAGGAATTACAATCCTTCCTTGGCCTTGCAAATTATTACCGCCGTTTTGTTAAAGATTATGCTACTATTACCAAACCACTTACTAAATTGTTGAAAAAGGATACTCCTTTTGTTTGGACGGATGAATGTTCGACCGCCTTTCAAACAGTGAAAACTATTTTAACTAGATCACCTCTACTTGTTTACCCAGACTTCGCTGAACCTTTTATTTTATCTTGTGACGCATCTGATTTTGCTGTAGGATGTGTCCTAAGCCAAGTGCAAGATGGTGAGGAAAAACCTGTTGGGTATGCCTCTCGTCAACTGAATAAAGCAGAAACTAATTACAGTACTACAGAAAAGGAATTGCTTGCCCTTCTTTTTGGAATTAATTATTTTAGATGTTACCTTTATGGTCGCAAGTTTACAGTTCTCACCGATCACTCTGCTCTGCAGTGGTTATTGAATCTTAAAGACCCTAGCAGCAAACTTATGCGCTGGGCCATGAAACTGTCAGAATATGATTTTGAAGTTCGGCACAAGCCTGGTCGGTTGCATCAAAATGCTGATGCGTTAAGTAGAAAAGTGCGTGTCATTCAACCAGATGAGGTATCAATTGAAGAGTTAAAAGAAGCACAGCAGGTGGACGTTCAATGTCAAAAATACGCCACCTTGCCAGAATTTGAAGTAATAGACGACCTTTTGTATCGAAGAACTCCCCATGGAAATCGGTTGGTAATACCGGAATGCTTGCAGCAACGTATAATACGGCAATTCCATGATACAATCCAAGCATGTCACAGCGGAAAACGCGCTACGAACGCTCGAATTGCGACACGTTATTGGTGGCAATACCGACAACGTGACGTGGACAGGTATGTAAGATCTTGCCTGCCGTGTGCACAACGAGCACAAAATAGGCATCCGCGAGTGCCGCTGCAGACACTTCCTCAGGCATCTTCACCCTTCGAAATTCTTGCTTTAGATTTCCAAGGTCCTTTTCCACAGTCGCAACAAGGTAACAAATAAATTTTGTCTGTTATTGATCACTTTTCACGTTATCTAATTTTGGTTCCCCTCCCCGACATGACAGCTGAAACTGTGGCGAGAGAGTTTGTAAATCGCGTGATACTACCTTTTGGAAGTCCTGATGCTATTTTAACGGATCAAGGAACCAATTTCATGTCTGCTTTATTTGTACAAGTTTGTAAATTGTTAAGAATCAGAAAATGGCGTACAACTCCCTTCCATCCTAAAGCCAACGGTCGCGTTGAACGCGTACACCGTACAATTTGTAAAGTGTTATCCTATTATGTTGCAAAAACGCACGCTGATTGGGACAGATATGTACCGTATATTTCTTCTGCATACAACACCCGAATACATGAATCCACAGGGTATACCCCTTACGAAACTGTGTTTGGACGGCCGATGAATTCGCCGTTCGAAATAGACAAACTACCTCAAGGTGTAGAAATAAAGGAAGTAAAAGGTTTAGCCCGCCGGCTAAAAGCGATCTGGTATAAGGTAAAGAGGAATAATATCAAAGCTACTAATAAACAGTTACACAGGCAGAACAAGAATGCTGTTTTACCGACTTATCAGACAGGTGATTTAGTGTTACTACGAAACCCGGCAATCAAAAAGGGACGAACTAAAAAGTTCTCTCCCCGCTTTGTAGGCCCGTATCGGATTGTACGGTTGACCTCACCAGTCAATGCAGAACTGCAATTAACCGATCGTACGGTGATAGTGCACTTTGACCGCCTGCAACCTTACCACGGTAGGGCTGTGTCACCACAACAGGTCGCAGCCCCCGATCCACCTGTGTCACCTCCACCTCAAGTGGAACAAAGACGAAAGAAAAAACGGAGGAGATTACCTCCACAGGGTTGTAGATACCCTTTGCGGAATCGACACCCTTATGGGTTGAGGTCGCGTGATTAATCACGCCTAATTAGAGTTTTATGTTATGTTTTATTGCAGATTAGTTTAAGTCATTTTCTCCAGGGACTTGGAAGCAAGACGTGCCTGACCACCACGGAGTTCCCAGCCATTCTCAATTGTCAATTTCCAGTCCTGTCATGTATTTTTGCTCTTTTTTATATGTATGATTATGTTTTATGTTTTGCATGCAATGCCACGCATTAGACGTCACGCAACTGACTTGCCTCAAATGCAACCATTACACTTGGTGTTGGCAGAACCGCGGCTGCTAACTCCGAATAATATTCTTCCTTGTCCTCTATTGCCATCTATTTGGCAAACCAGTACATGTGGAGTATTTTTTCTCTGAGCTTTTCTTAATACTTGTTACGTTGACGTCTAGTGTATTGTACTATATGTCGTAGTTCTGTAATTGCTGCAGCTAATCGTAAGTAATCGGAACAGAAAAAGCCAGGGCTTGAAATGCATACGCCTCGTACGCTTTGTTTACGGGGCCAGCTGTTGGAGGGGCAACACATCAGCTGTCGCCTCCCCTCCCCTCTTGAGCGCTGTCCCTTCTCCTCGCCAAGAACTGGCCAGCGGCCATCATTCTTTCTCAGCCAGTAACAGCGCTCCGCGCGATGACGTATCTTATCACCACGTGCGCTGCCGCCTCCAGCGTCTCAACACGCGGCGCGTCCTAGTAGTTACAAAAACAAACCGCAAATTACTGCCCTATCCTCCGTGTATGACAGACTACAATGCAATTACCATCATTTTATATAACTAACAGCCTTTTTAAAAAAAACTCTTATTCTAGATAATTAGCAATTTCTAATTCATCGTTATTTCTGGTACACGCTAAGCGCGTGATATTTGTCGCTGCAGTAGCGGCCGGTCTCTCGCGGCTACACGCCGTCTCACATAACCGCTGACGTGCCGGTGCCTACTCCGCACCTACGCGTGCGCTGCGCGCTCGCTAACAGCTCCAAGCTGGTTTCTTTCATGCAGCCGGAAGACACGGCAAACAAAATTCATTCAAACATCCCAATAAATCTTAACATAAATATTAAGTAGATGTGATTCATTGTTTAAATTCTTTTCCTTGTTTTGTTTCACATTAGCTGGATAAATCACACGAAGTTTTTAACGATTTACATTATTCTGCATACCTTAGTCTGACAATCCTATAAGTGAAATTTCACTAGTGCTTTGATTCATTGTATAAGCTACAAACTACAGCCCTAACCCTCTTACACGTCGAACTATGATGACATTTAACGTTATCTGCCTTGGACAAGGCCAGATATGGGCAAACCAATGCAATGCCACGGGTTTTTCACGCTACTGACGAGGCACAAACGACCAATCGTCCGGGCTGCCGTATATCGGTGGACGATTGTTCCTTGGTTGCTACGCAGTTATTTTTGCCCTCCCCATTTATTTTACTCTACCGCCGTGGTCATTGTTCTATCCTATTTTCCTTCTTCTGTCGATGAGGAGGCCCCTACAACATGTTAGGTACCCTCTTCCGACAGCACCGGTCTTTTAATCTTACCACCTATTTACACCGAGATATTGCTCTCCCTTGTTGCAGTCTTGCCCCAAAATATCGGCCGATGATCCATTGTGAGATAGGTACTTTGCCTCTAATTAGCCGGTGATGTAAGCGCTACTGGAACTGTGCCTAGTTGTCCTTTCAGTTCAATTTGTTATCGTCAGTTTTAAAACTAACACACACGCAGCCTAGCAGCCAGCCCCAGGTGGCCAGTGTTAAATGTTAACGTTGAGCGTTCCGACTACTTACAGCATTATTATTATACATCATTGTGTTTTTATTTTCTTGTCAATATATGTCATTGTTTTTAGTTATGTCATTATGCTAGCGCTAGTGATTTATAGTTCATGATTTTCATTTTATGTAGTGTTATGTACTGCGCGCACAAAATGTGACGCTATTTATGCATATATGCTATTCTAGCTTCAGAGCTAATTTTTATTGCTTGAACAGTCGACATTTTCCTAGTACAGCAGGTCGCTGATAACGCCGCTGATACTTTTATTACATGTATGGCAGGAAACCCATGTGCCTACACTAATTCTTATTAAGTCAGACGGACGCCCTTAGGCCCGCTGAACCACGGTATCGCAGATAGCTCCAATGCACTGCCTACCCCTCAATTATTAGACAGGTTGCCTTAGCACTGTCCGCAGGTTGCCCCATTGCCCTGCAAATTATATAATCATCAATCCAAGTCTGCAGATTGCACTAATGCACTGCTGAACTTAATAGTCGAGTTACTCGCAGGTAGCTCATACGCACCACGAACTTGTACTTACACGTCACCGAATCCTAGGCTCCTCGGTTGACCACAAAACAATTCATACGTCAATTACCGTGAGACAATTTGCGCTCACACTACGCCTTTGGCACTCAACCACAAATGAACTGAGCCCCAGACGCTCTTTTATTACATTTTATACAACGCCACTTTCTTCTAGATGGCAATTCAATTGCAAAATCATCGGATTCTGCCAAAGATTCAGATACCGTTCCCCAGATGGCAGCCTTTTCCGTTGCTGAACGGATTAGTTGCTTTTCACCATCTGACAGTGCAAACTGCACTTTCAAGAACAATGTTGTTATATACACACACTGTCGGATTTTACTGACGTAGTCCCTTATGCACTTCGTCAACCGACTAAAAAACAACATCCCCCGACGGATTTCGTACCCGTTTCGGAAGTTTATGTTCGGGAAATATTCCCTTTATTTTATTTCTTGTCAATTATTATTACTTCAATGTCATGTTTTATTGTTATCAATTTATAGTTATGATTAATGTTAGTACACCTTATGGTTATACGTTATTTTTGTGCCATATTCGGTATTCCCTTTTAGTTTTCATTGTTTCTGGACTGGAAGTATCTCTGATAGCACCTATTGGCCTTCAGTTCGTATCCGCCATCAGCTACCATTAGTCACACATTTACACAACACTTCATATGCCCAGTAACAACTTACAACACACTCACACTGTTCATATCCACACTTCCTTGGTGTAACTTGTTGATGTTACCAGACCTCTATTGTCATATACTAAGTACATGAACAAGGCTTTTTTGTTTTATGCCCTCCGCTCTTCGGAAGGGGAAAGGGAAGTACGTACGTATATACGTTATGTTCAGTAGCAGTTTCTTTTAATCAACAACGTAGTCAATTTACCTGTTAAAATAGAATCAAACGTCTTTGTGACATCAGCTATTCGTTTATTATTGCTTTGCAATAAACTGTTACTTTTAAGTTGCACTTCCAATGTCTTAGTCTCGGACGCAGAGCCACTAGCGCTCTCCTACGCTGTTATCTGAGCTCAGCACTCTGCCGGCTCAGCGCTGATAAAGCTGCGCTGCGCTGCGCCGCCTCCACTGCTTCACGCCCAGCCTCTGTATTCACGAGCAACAGGCTCGCTCTCGCTAACATTCATTTCCGACTTCAGTACAGTTAATCTCTCTATTGACCACTTCTGTAAGTAAAGATCCTATGATTATTGAGTTAACTTGAGTTGTCCTACCCTCATTCGAGTTTTCTACTGCTGAAAAACCACTCAATATTATTTCTGAAATTTATGAAGTACTTCACCTGTCTCGCCGTGTCGAGCCTTAGCGGGGTGGGTGCCCCTGCGTAGTGGCCAATGCGTGGGAGGTGCCTAGGCTGTGCAGGTTCACACCGCGATCACAGGATTCCTTCTCATTTTATTCATTTGAAAAAAAAAAAAGGAAAACTTCCTTCGTACAAAATCTCAAATTAATTAACGACACTTGGCCTTCGTCCCATAGCAGAGTGGACTCATCTTCGCTCGGGATTACGTAATCTGACTATCACATTGGACATTATGAAGACCACGCAGATTCTTTTATTTAATATACACACAGCACAGTTACACGTGCACATGTTACACTCGGCCATTCAACTCGGACTGCAAGGAAAGCTCCGTCCACATCTGTTACCCTCAGAGCCCTTCTTGCACATCCTACACAATGTGTCGTCGCAAATTTTGGCCCCTAAACAAATGCTTTATGCCATGCGGGAAAGCAACCTCCCCTTTTACTATGCTGCGTTGGAGGTCCGACTTACCCGTAATTCTGACGGTATTCGGATGCGAATGAGGTTGCCAAACACGTGCGCAAATTGCGAATATGAGTGCTATCAAATATACACTTTTCCAGTCTCTTGGGCTACCCTTCACCACCATGTTGTTTGGCAGACTCAAGAATTTTTAATAGTTAGTCGGGATCGACAAACTCACGCCACTCTCTCTCGCGCTGAACTATCCAGTTGCTTCCATACAACACATTACTTATGCTCCACGCTAATTTTACACACTAACACTACTGAGTGCGAGATGTCACTGTTTTTAGCTGAAACTACTACACCTCCATGTCCTCGTGTTCTAGTCTCACTTCGTCAACCAATAATTCAGCCTGTTGGCAACAGTTTTCTGTTCGCTGTTCCACAGACTGTCACCGCCACCCTGGTGTGCCACCGTTCAATGTCAGAGACTGAATCGTACCGGATAACACTGAATAATAGTGGCCTAGTGTATAATAGTTCAAGATGTGACGTATACGCTGCTTCTATGAGGATATCAGCTCAATTGCACTCCACCTTTCATGTCACCATTCCCACATTTACCTTATACCTTCCTGCACTCTCTTTTAAACTCCATCACCATGAGAAGCTAAACAATTTACCGAATACCAATGATTCAGATCTACTCCAATCGATCAATCATCTCCTTACCCAGGAACACAATCAAGTTGCTCTTGACCGAGTGGCCTCACATATTGCTGATTGGCACCAAACCAAGCGATTAACCACCGTTGTATTACCCAGCGCTGGTTCGGTAATAATCATTGTAATGATTCTGATTATAGTATCCTGGATACTCTGTAAAAGAGGGTTTTGCAAATGTTTCACTTCCTTCCGAGAAGTAGTACCACCCCCACAACCTGAAGGTGAATATCACACCTGAAACTACCTGCCAACCTTGGTGCATGCGATAAGGCATGACCCCCCCTTAGAATTAAGTTGTAGTCTAGGTGTCAGGTCAATGAACTAATTTTGTAATGGGTTTGTATTCCTATGTAAAGTCTATGGAATCACAATTTAACTGTCGAGTCTTAACCCTCATGTAAGTCATTTTGTTTTCTCTTTGAATTTTTGTCATTTTGTAAAGTTCTCATTCACCCACTTGGGCAATTACCATTGTAATCCTAGATTTAAGAATTCAAAGTAATATTACGGGGAAAAACCCCCTTGTGACTGTTAGGCCTGGGAGCATTCTCTCACCCCCACGAGGGTGGAGTGTTTCAGTGTGCTGTGCTCCTGTGCCCCTCATCATCGCCTGGGTACCCACCACCACTGATACCGCCGACACACACTCACAGCATGGCGCCGCCCCACTGCCGTCGCACCAACTTCACAAGTTTGTTATTCAAGAACCTTCCTTCAGGCCCTTCAGGCCACTTTGTAACTTTTGCACATATTGATCTCACTATGTTATGGGACCCTTCATAATGATCATATATTTTTTAAATGGAATAATCAATTAGAATAAGCTCATTCATTTTCATCCAGAGAGCCTTCTTCGGAAGGGGAAAGGATGTGCAGGGAGGAGACCCCCAAGAGGGATCATTGCCGACAAAATTTTATTTAAATAAATTTTCAATGCATAATGTTCGGCCGTAGCCGGCTTGGGCATACTGTGGTGGAAGGTGCTGGCCGGAAGACCATGGTCGGCACATTCCTGCCACGTGCTCCTCGGTCAGACTCAAGTCCCACGGGTTGGTTGCGCTGACGGGCGTACGCTACTAGCAAGGCGCGTTGGCGGAATCAATCCTCCAATCAGAGACTAATCGTGTGATCACGTGGGGACGCGGCCGGGAGCGGCGAGTGCGGCTTGGAAACAGCTCCGCGCTCTCTTAGCTTCTGACCTCGGCCCCGAGTAGTCGCTCCTCTAGTCTCTGCTTCTCTGATGAGCAGACGGCAACCCCTCTTGGGGCTGCTCGGCCCTACGTAGGCACCACTGTACCATCATTACAAGAATAAACTGGGTCCATTCCACTCAATTAACTTTCATTTTACAACGCCCTCCGCTCCTGACTTCTATCCTGACGAACACTTGGCAAGTTTTGTATGTAGTGTTGTCTGAAAGCTGACGCAGACCCTCAGCCACATACTCCCGACGATCAAGTACCACGGTCGTGGAACACTTGTCCGCCGGAAGAATGACGAAGGATCGGTCAGCCTTCAGATCACGGATAGCTTGGGCTTCAGCAGTGGTGATGTTGGGAGTAGGATTAAGGTTTTTTAAGAAGGATTGAGAGGCAAGGCTGGAAGTCAGAAATTCCTGGAAGGTTTGGAGAGGGTGATTTTGAGGAAGAGGAGGTGGGTCCCGCTGGGACGGAGGACGGAACTGTTCCAGGCAGGGTTCTATTTGGATAGTGTCTTGGGGAGTTGGATCATTAGGAGTAGGATTAGGATCATTTTTCTTGGTGGCAAAGTGATATTCCCAGCAGAGAGTACGAGTGTAGGACAGTAAATCTTTGATGAGGGCTGTTTGGTTGAATCTGGGAGTGGGGCTGAAGGTGAGGCCTTTGGATAGGACAGAGGTTTCGCCTTGGGAGAGAGGTTTGGACATCTCTGCCCAAACTCTTTGCCTTTACAAATGTCTGCTTCTGTCTGTGTATCTCTCTCTCTCTCTCTCTCTCTCTCTCTCTCTCTCTCTCTCTCTCTCTGTGTGTGTGTGTGTGTGTGTGTGTGTGTGTGTGTGTGTGTGTGTGTGTGTGTGTGTGTGTGTACCTGTCCTTTTTTCCCCCTAAGGTAAGTCATTCCGCTCCCGGGATTGGAATGACTCCTTACCCCCCCCCTTAAAACCCACATCCTTTTGTCTTTCCCTCTCCTTCCCTCTTTCCTGATGAAGCAACCGTTGGTTGCGAAAGCTTGAATTTTTTTGTGTATGTTTGTGTCTCTATCAACCTGCCAGCGCTTTTAATTGGTAAGTCACATTATCTTTGTTTTTAAATATATTTTTCCCACGTGGAATGTTTCCCTCTATTGTATTCATATCATTAAGTTGAACCCAACAATTACGTTTGTTATTGTCACTGTTGCATTTCGAAATCTTTCCTGTCATCTTATTTTCTCTTTCCGTTTTTGCAAGTAGTTTCACTTTGTATTCACCTTCTCCTTTTTACCGTACTCTACCATACAATTTTATCCCGCCTATATATACTCAATAATACGTAAACCACTTCCAAACCTTCCAGGAATTTCTCACTTCCAGCCTTGCCTCTCAATCCTTCTTAAAAAACCTTAATCCTACTCCCATCACCACTGCTGAAGCCCAGGCTATCCGTAATCTGAAGGCTGACCGATCCATCGTCATTCTTCCGGCGGACAAGTGTTCCACGACCGTGGTACTTGATCGTCGGGAGTGTTTTTTTTTTTTTTTGTTTTTTTTTGTTTGTTTTGGTTTTGGGGCACAAAACTGCTATGGTCATTAGCACCCAGTCTGTGACTTAGGAAACAGTAAAAAACGAAAATGGAAACCAGCAGCAATGGGAACAAAACTCAAAAAATTGGAGAAACTAAAATAAGAAGGAAAGCTTAAAAATCCACTACAGAAACGGGTTGGTTGTTCCCAAAAAGAGCTTCAAATGACTGACGTCATCTCACTGGCACTAATAAACTCGAGAACGCGATCGGCCGAGCGCGTGTCATCTGCTAAAATGGACGATATATCAGGTGACAGCTGTAGACGGGCACGTAACGGAGTAAAATAGGGGCACTCAATTAAAAGGTGTCTTACCGTCCACAGCTGAGAGCAGTGGGGGAGGATCGCCGCTTAAAAGGTGTCGATGGCTAAAAAGACTGTGCCCTATCCGGAGTCTAGTTAAAATTACCTCCTCCCGACGGCGCGTTCGGGAGGAAGAGGTCCAAGCACAGGGAAGAGCTTTCACGTCCCGCAATTTGTTATGGGGAAGTGTCGACCAATGTGCGTGCCATAAAAGAACAACACGACGACATAAAACGCTCCGTAGATCGGCGAAGGGAATCTATCGAATAGCTGGCCGAAGAAGAGAGACTGCAGCCTTGGCCGCTACATCGGCTGCCTCATTTCCACAGATACCAACGTGTCCTGGGAGCCAGAGGACCGCCACCAAGACGCCCCCCAAATGGAGCAAGCGTAGGCAGTCCTGAATCCGGTGGACCGGAGGGTGGACAGGGTAGAGAGCTTGGAGACTGAGAAGAGAGCTGAGAGAATCTGAACAGATAACATACTGTATCCGCTGATGGCGGCGGATGTATTGGACAGCCAGGAGAACAGCGTAAAGCTCTGCAGTATAAACCGAACACTGGTCGGGAAGCCGAAATCTATTTGGGGTGTCGCCAACAATATAGGTACTCCCTACATTTAACAATATTTTCGAGCCATCAGTGTAAATAAATGTGGCTTCCTTCATTTGTGAACATTGAGCAGCAAATGCCCGACGATAAACAAGTGAAGGGGTACCATCCTTGGGAAATTGACAAAGGTCACGGAGCAGGCAGGTCCGGGGACGGAGCCAAGGCGGTGCTGTACCCCAAGTTGTCAAGAAGGTTTTAGGAAAGCGGAAGGAAAGAGAATGGAGCAGTTGACGGAAGCGGACTTCCGGTGGTAGTAGGGAGGAGGGGCGGCCTGCATACCCTACATCAAAGGAGGCGTCGAAAAAAAGGTCATGGGCTGGATTAGCAGGCGTGGAAGACAGATGGCTAGCATAACGACTCAGAAGGACTGCTCGCCGATTGGACAGCGGAGGTTTAGCAGTCTCAGCATAAAGGCTTTCCACAGGGCTGGTGTAAAAAGCTCCAGACACTAAACGTAATCCACGGTGGTGGATAGAGTCGAGACGCCGAAGAATAGATGGCCGAGCAGAGGAGTAAACTATGCTTCCATAGTCCAATTTCGAGCGCACTAAGGCGCGATAGAGGCGGAGAAGGACCACTCAGTCTGCTCCCCAGGAGGTACCATTCAGGACACGGAGGGTGTTGAGGGATCGCAGACAGCGAGCCGAAAGATAGGAAATGTGGGAGGACCAGCACAGTTTTCTGTCAAACATAAGACCCAAGAATTTAGAGACGTCCGAAAACAGTCCTAGATGTAAGGAGGGTGGAAGAAACTCCTTACGACGCCAAAAATTAACACAAACGGTCTTACTGGGAGAAAAGCGGAAGCCGGTTTCGATGCTCCAAGAGTGGAGGCGATTGAGACATCCTTGAAGACGTCGTTCAAGAAGGCTGGTCCGTTGAGAGCTGTAGTAGATCGCAAAATCGTCCACAAAGAGGGAGCCCGAGACCTCAGGAAGGAGACAATCCATAATTGGATTTATAGCGATGGCAAACAGTACAACACTCAGCACGGAGCCCTGGGGTACCCCGTTTTCTTGGGAGAAAGTGCGGGAGAGAGTAGTGTTCACCCGCACCCTAAATGTGCGCTCTGCCATAAATTCGCGAAGAAAAAGGGGCAGCCAACCTCGAAAGCCCCAAGAGAACAGTGTGCGGAGGATGCCTGTCCTACAACAGGTATTGTATGCCCTCTCCAGACCAAAAAATATTGCTACTGTTTGGCGTTTCTGGAGAAAATCGTTCATGATATAAGTGGAGAGAGCAACAAGATGGTCAACTGTAGAACAATGCTTTCGGAAACCGCATTGGGCAGGTGTTAAAAGACTGCGGGACTCCAGCCACCAAGCTAAACGGCAATTCACCATACGCTCCAAAACCTTACATACACTACTCATGAGAGAAATGGGGCAATAGCTAGAGGGGAGATGTTTGTCCTTTCCAGGCTTAGGAACAGGGACGACGATAGCTTCCCGCCATCATCTGGGAAAAGTACTGTCGGTCCAAATTCGATTATAAAGGCGAAGGAGGTAACGCAGACTATGGGTTGATAAGTGCAGCAACATTTGGATGTGGATACCATCTGGTCCTGGGGCGGAGGAGCGAGAAGAAGAGAGTGCATGTTGGAGTTCCCGCATGGAGAAAACAGTATTATAGCTTTCGCGATTTTGAGAGGAGAAAGCAAGAAGTTGAACTTCCGCTGCACGTTTCTTCGGGAGAAACGCTGGCGGGTAATTTGAAGAGCTCGAAATCTCAGCAAAGTGTTGACCCAATGAGTTAGAAATTGTGACGGGGTCCACTAATGTATCATGCGCGACAGTGAGCTCAGAGATCGGGAAGAAACTAGGCGCGCCTGATGACCGTCGAATCTGACTCCAAACTTCCGAGGAGGGAGTGAAGGTGTTAAATGAGCTAGTAAAGAATTTCCAGCTTGCCTTCTTGCTATCGCGGATGACGCGATGGCATTGCACACGGAACTGCTTATAGCGGATACAGTTGGCCAAAGTAGGATGGTGGCGGAAAACGCGAAGAGCACGTCGCCGCTCATGTATTGCGTCACGACATGCCTTGTTCCACCAAGGAACTAGGGGGTGCCGGGGCAATTCGGAGGTGCGTGGTATTGAACGTTCCGCAGCTGTAAGAATAACGTCTGTAATAAGTGTGACCTCATCGTCGACGCTAGGAAAGTGACGGTCATCGAATGTCGCTAGAGACAAAAAAAGTGTCCAATCGGCTTGGGCAAACTTCCAGTGTCGCGGGCGCATATATGGCAGTTGAGACTGCAGTCTAAGGACACATGGAAAGTGGTCACTCGAGTGTGTATCATTAAGGGCGAACCATTCGAAGTGCTGAGCTAGCGGAACAGTACTGACTGAAAGGTCCAAATGAGAGAAATTTGTCGTGGAGGCAGACAAAAATGTAGGGTCCCTAGTGTTGAGGCAAACTAGATCCGTTTGGTGGAAGACGTCTAGCAATAGTGAGCCACGCGGACAAGGATGTGGAGACCCCAAAGCGGGTGGAGGGCATTGAAGTCCCCAACCAGCAAATAGGGGCGTGGAAGCTGACCAAGGAGATGAAGGAGATCAGCTCGTGCCATTGGTGTGGACGATCGAATGTATACAATACAAAGAGAAAAGGTGTATCCATAAAGGGAAAGACAGACAGCGTCTGCTTGGAAGGAAGTGTTTAAGGGGATTGGGTGATAATGGAGAGTATCATGGAGAAGAATCATAAGTCCTCCATGTGCTGGAGTGCCTTCAACAGAGGGGAGATCAAATCGGACAGACTGAAAATGGGGGAGAACAAAGCAGTCATGGGGGCGCAGCTTTGTTTCCTGAAGACAGAAGATGACCGGCGAGTAGGATTGTAAGACGATCGACAATTCATACCGATTGGCTCGAATGCCGCGGATATTCCAGTGGATAATGGACATAGGGTGAACAGAAAATGGAGGAATGTGACCAAGGTTGCCGTCAACTCAACGACTGCTCAGAGCTTGCAACCGACAGCATGGAATGGCATTCAGCCGAAGGCAGATCCTGATCCATAGGTTGTTCAGGAGCAGCTCCTGCCACCAGCGATCGGCTGGTTGATCGGCCGCCAGCAGTGCGCCTCGGCGACACAGAAGACGGCCGAGGGCGATTACCGCCAGGTGGTGCTGTAGATGAGACATGCCTTGGCGGAGGAGAGGAACTGGGTTTCTTATTAGCCTTCTTGGAAATATGATGTTTAGATGAAGAAGGAACCGATGGTTGTGAAGTTGGGGTACGTAAAAAATCTTCACAAGTATGCTCTTTTTTCGAAGTCTTGGTGGCTGACTTTTGGGCTCGAGATTTAGCAGAACCCAATGAAGGGTGAGCCATAAAGGTGAGATCACAAGTTTGCGTGGCCGCCTCCTTTGTTGGCCGAGGAGAGGCAAGGACAGTGCTGTATTTTCCTGTCTGAGGCACGGTGGGCTTTCGACTGGCGAATAATTTTCGAACAGCAAAGGTCGACACCTTTTCCTTCACTCTGATTTTCTGAATGAGCTTTTCGTCTTTAAAAATGGGGCAATCTCGAGAGGAAGCAGCGTGGTCACCCATACAGTTAATGCAACGAGGGGATGGAGGTGGACAAGCACCCTCATGGGCATCCTTGCCACACGTAACACATTTGGCCGGGTTGGAACAGGACTGGCTGGTATGATTGAACCGCTGACACCGATAGCAACGTGTAGGGTTTGGGATGTAAGGGCGAACGGAAATTATCTCATAGCCTGCTTTGATTTTCGATGGGAGTTGAACTTTGTCAAACGTCAAGAAGACAGTATGGGTTGGAATGATGTTCATGTCAACCCTTTTCATGACTCTATGAACAGCCGTTACGCCCTGGTCAGACAGGTAGTGTTGAATTTCCTCGTCGGACAATCCATCGAGGGAGTGTGTATAAACGACCCCACGTGATGAATTTAAAGTACAGTGCGGTTCCACCCGGACAGGGAAGGTGTGTAGCAGTGAAGAACGCAGCAATTTTTGTGCCTGGAGGGCACTGACTGTTTTTAACAACAAGGTGCCATTTCGTAATCTGGAACAAGACTTTACAGGACCTGCAATTGCGTCGAATAATGAAAGAGTTGACCGTGGAGAAGTCGTGACCTTCGTCAGACCGAGAAACAACAAGGAACTGTGGCAACGATGAAAGGACTGTCTGTGGCTGAGACTCATTGAACTTACGCTTGTGAGCAGACATAGTAGAAGAAGAGGAAACCATTGCGAAAGTATCCCCCATTTTTACCGGCGTCTCCGATGGCGCGTTCCTTCCTTGTGGGGGCCCTCTCCGAGGGCACTCCCGCCTTAGGTGATTGTTCACACCTCAGGTCACACCTCCCGAAAAACGGACGGAGGGACCAATCGGCACTTTAGGAAGGTATCAGATCGGGTAATCACCCCTCCTTGGGCCTGGCCGTTACCAGGGGGTACGTACGTGTCCTACCTGTCTACCCGGGGTGGGGAATTACGCGTTACCCAGTCACCGGCTACGGCTACGCATGGAAATGCATGGGTCGGCCTTCAGACATGCACAGGGAGGAAAATAGAGAAAGGGAAAGGAAGGAAGGGAGGTCTCAAATGCCGCAGCGGAGAAAAGGGCAAAGAGAAGAGGTAAGGAAAATAGAAGGACAAAGGAAGGACGAAGACTTGCAAGCGGAGAAAGCAAAGAATGTGTTACAGTTCCCGAGCGTCCATCTCCGGACGTAGGCACAAAAACATACTCCCAGAGGGGGAGAAAGGGAAGGAAAGAGGCGAAGGTAATGGGGGGGGGGGGGGGGGGGGGGGCAAGATGGGTGATGGGGAAGGATGCGGAAAGGGAAGGTATGCAGCCCGGAAAGGAAGGATGGCCACATTATTTCGGGGTCCCGTGCTCGTTACGCACGTATCCACAAAAGAGTTGTGGACCCCCTGGGGGGCGTCGGGAGTGTGTGCATGAGGGACTGCGTCAGCTTTCAGACAACACTAAATACAAAGTATGCCAAGGTAATCCCATTCCTAATGTCCAGGCAGAGCTTCAAGGAATCCTCAGAACCTTAGGCCCCCTACAAAACCTTTCACTTGACTCCATCAAGCTCCTGACTCCACCGACACCCCACACCCCTACCTTCTACCTTCTTCCTAAAATTCACAAACCCAATCATCCCGGCCGCCCCATTGTAGCTGGTTACCAAGCCCCCACAGAACGTATCTCTGCCTACGTAGATCAACACCTTCAACCCATTACATGCAGTCTCCCATCCATCAAAGACACCAACCACTTTCTCGCAGGCCTGGAATCCTTACCCAATCTGTTACCCCCGGAAACCATCCTTGTAACCATTGATGCCACTTCCTTATACACAAATATTCCCCATGTCCAGGGCCTTGCTGCGATGGAGCACTTCCTTTCACACCGATCACCTGCCACCCTACCTAAAACCTCTCTCCTCATTACCTCATCCTGACCCATAACTTCTTCACTTTCGAAGGCCAGACATACCAACAATTAAAGGGAACAGCCATGGGTACCAGGATGGCCCCTCGTATGCCAACCTATTTATGGGTAGCTTAGAGGAAGTCTTCTTGGTTACCCAGGCCTGCCAACCCAAAGTTTGGTACAGATTTATTGATGACATCTTCATGATCTGGGCTCACAGTGAAGAACTCCAGAATATCCTCTCCAACCTCAACTCCATCAGATTCACCTGGTCCTACTCCAAATCCCTTGCCATTTTCCTTGATGTTGACGTCCATCTGTCCAATGGCCAGCTTCACCAAACCCACCAACAAGCAACAGTAACTCCATTATGACAGCTGCCACCCATTCCACATCAAACGGTCCCTTCCCTAGAGCCTAGGTCTTCGTGGCAAACGAATCTGCTCCCTGAACCATTACACCATTTACCTGAAAACAGCTTTCGCATCCCGCAACTACCCTCCCGACCTGGTACAGAAGCAAATTACCAGAGCCACTTCCTCATCCCCTCAAATCCAGAACCTCCCACAGAACAACCCCAAAAGTGCCCCACTTGTGACAGGATACTTTCCGGGACTGGATCAGACTCTGAATGTGGCTCTCCAGCAGGGATACGACTTCCTCAAATCCTGCCCTGAAATGAGATCCATCCTTCATGAAATCCTGCCCACTCCACCAAGAGTGTCTTTCCGCCATCCACCTAACCTTCGTAGCCTCTTAGTTCATCCCTATGAAATCCCCAAACCACCTTCCCTATCCTCTGGCTCCTACCCTTGTAACTGCCCCCGAGGAAAACCTGTCCCATGCACCCTCCCACCACCACCTACTCCAGTCCTGTAACCCGGAAGGTGTACACAATCAAAGGCAGAGCCACGTGTGAAAGCACCCACGTGATTTACCAACTGACTTGCCCACACTGTGAAGCTTTCTATGTGGGAATGACCAGCAACAAAATGTCCATTTGCATGAATGGACACAGGCAGACAGTGTTTGTTGGTAATGAGGATCACCCTGTGGCTAAACATGCCTTGGTGCACGGCCAGCACATATTGGCACAGTGTTACACCGCCCGGGTTATCTGGATACTTGCCACTAACACCAACCTGTCAGTACTCTGGAGATGGGAACTTGCCCTTCAGTATATCCTCTCTTCTCGTTACCCACCAGGTCTCAACCTCCGCTAATTTCAAGTTGCCGCCGATCATACCTCCCCTGTCATTTAAGAACATCTTTGCCTCTGTACTTCCGCCTCGACTGACATCTCTGCCCAAACTCTTTGCCTTTACAAATGTCTGCTTGTGTGTGTGTCTGAAATGAGATCCATCCTTCATGAAATCCTGCCCACTCCACCAATAGTGTCTTTCCGCCGTCCACCTAACCTTCGGAACCTCTTAGTTCATCCCTATGAAATCCCCAAACCACCTTCCCTACCCTCTGGCTCCTACCCTTGTAACTGCCCCCGAGGAAAACCTGTCCCATGCACCCTCCCACCACCACCTACTCCAGTCTGGCTGAATTGAATGAGACTGAAGTTGCCAGTCAGTGAAGGGTTCATTAAAGGATTTAACTTGGTGGGGGAGTGGAACATATGGGGATGCCTTCAACTTCAAAGGTAGCCAGATAGGAAGAGGACACTGATGCTTTCGCAGAGAGAGAGAGAGAGAGAGAGAGAGAGAGAGAGAGAGAGAGAGAGAGTATACCTGTCCTTTTTTCCCCCTAGGGTAAGTCTTTCCGCTCCCAGGATTGGAATGACTCCTTACCCTCTCCCTTAAAACCCACATCCTTCTGTCTTTCCCTCTCCTTCCCTCTTTCCTGATGAAGCAACCGTTGGTTGACGAAAGCTTGAATTTTGTGTTTATGTTTGTGTGTCTATCAACCTGCCAGCGCTTTTGTTTTGTAAGTCACAACATCTTTGTTTTTAAATATATTTTTCCCACGTGGAATGTTTCCCTCTATTATATACAGCAGAAATATAATAATACTTACATGCTGTGTGTATCTTAATCATGTTAAAACTGAGTAGATCTAGAAAACTCCATGGATATTTGAAGTCTAATTATAATCAAGTATATGTTATCACCATAGGGTCCATTATCTGTCTTATCTGTGTGGTACACAAGTTGTTACTTAAATGTGTTATAGTTGTCAAATGCTGAACCATCACAATTCTTGGTTGTGTTGGACACTATTGTCATGGGATGAAAGCTTGTAACTAGTGCTCAGGCCCAAGAGGCTAATATAAAAGGACTCTTAATACCTCAGATATCATATTTAAATACATCTGTAACATGCACTTACTGCGTACAAGGTGACCATCTGAAGAGTCATCAGCTGCATTTTCTATAGTATTTTGGCAGATATTTGCAATTTCATTTTGCAGTGTGTAGCTGGAATCAGCTCAAACAAATACTACTCATCATGTCTTTCATCCAAGATTCAAAAACTGGCATCATCTGTGGGAAACCATCCTTTCAAGCAGCTTACAGAGTATGTAGTCAGACTAATCAATCGGTAACTGTTTAGAGATGTTAAGTTCTTGCCTGGCTTAAGGATTGGGACAATTATGCTATCTCTCCATCATGAAGGGATGGCACCTTAGAGGCAAAGACAGTTGAAAACCCAGAGGAGATGTTGCCTTTGGGGAATATTTATGTGATAGATCATCTGGCTGAATTGAATGAGACTGAAGTTGCCAGTCAGTGAAGGGTTCATTAAAGGATTTAACTTGGTGGGGGAGTGAAACATATGGGGATGCCTTCAACTTCAAAGGTAGCCAGATAGGAAGAGGACACTGATGCTTTCGCAGAGTGGGTCACAAGGTGTTCTGCAAGAACTGATGAACCGGTAAAAAAAAAAAAAAAAAAAAAAAAAAAAAAAAAAAAAAAAAAAAAAAGAAACAACAACTTGTAGAACAAGACCCAGAACAGCTGACGGTTGTCGGTCGCCTGTAAGACCACAGAGCTTGGCTCACACCTGAGACGAAGAGAAATATGTCCCCAGGGACGAGACATAGCACTGCCAGTGTTCCTTCTTACTGTGGGTGTGACCTTTAGCAAGTAGTCACTTAAAAATGATCAAGTTGGTCGGCAAGGAGTGTCATTTGAACCATTGCAGGGCTCACTGGCAATCTTATACAGTTATTACAATGTCTTTAATCCACCGCAGCATCGATTGATGGCAGACGGAAGCTATAGAAAGGGCAATGGCAGTTCCAGTAGTGTGAATGATTGCATCTGAGATGCCTCGCACAACCTCATCAGTACTATCCAACAGAGAGGCAGCAAATGTAACATGTAACAGCAGAGGCATACAAAGGCCTGATATGAAGAGGGTGTGTGTGTGCGGGGGGGGGGGGGGGGGGGTGGGGGGGGGGAGTGGGGGGGGGAAGTGGGGGGGGAGTGGGGGGGAAGTGGGGGGGGAGTGGGGGGAAGTGGGGGGGGGGTGGCAAGGAAACAATACGGTCGCCTGAAAGAGCTCACTGTCGCAAAGGTCACTGTGTAGTGACCAATGTCACAAAGCCACAAGATTAGAAGAAGAGATCATTAGATTGACAGCCGAAAAGATGGCATAGATGGCACTGAAGTGGGTTGGAGGACCATTGTTGAGGTGGCATGGATCACAGTCTGTGACAAGCTCATCAATTAGAAGGTTCCTACCAAATGAAGTGGTACTCTTCTACAGGGGGTGGTGTATATTAAGTCCTCAAGCAGGAACAAAGGGAGAGGAGGGGGGGGGGGCACGATTGTTGGGTTAATGTGATCGATTCAACGTAAGTAAGTGGCCTGTCTGGAGGTAAGTAATCACTGCAAATGGTAATCACTGAGGTTATGTGCACCTGCACAGCTATTACCTCCAATGAGGTATGAAAGGGACTCCATTCACTGATGACATCTGTACAAACTAAACTACAGACCCTTCAGATGCCCACCCGGGACCAGCATAGTTCCAGCACAACACACAATAACCATGGAGTGTTGAAGAATAGTACCAAAGTGCATTTCTTGGAAAGCAATGCAAATTGCAGAAGAGGAAATAAGGTGGTGGTGTTTTGGCAGGTGACGATAATACCCATTAGAATTCCACTGAATTATCATGTGACTGATAGCCAGGTTAGGTGTGAAGGGGCCAGAAGGACTGGCATACCACAGGGTCACTGCTTGTGATGGAACCACATCCACAAACATCAGCTCAGAATCTGACTGCGTGAGGGGATTTGATATCTGGGGGAACTGGAGGACTCTTGTCACAGTTCTTCTTCTTCTTCTTCTTCTTCTTCTTCAACATCATTATCTTTTGAGTGAAAGGTTCGTTCAAGGGGGTACCTGCATTGAGCATGGGGACAAATGAAGAATGGACAGCACGGAGACCCACAAGCTGGGGCTCCTTCACCCAGTGTTTGATGTCAGGCCTCCAGTCTGAGGGTTGCTGGGTAGAGGGATCCTGAAAGGAAGCCCTGTCACCAGCACACACACCAAGGAATGAGAATGCTTCTCTAACCTGGTTCAGGAAGTGGTTCTCAAAGAAAGCACCACAGAAACCACGTGATGAGAGGAGGTGTGATTTTGATTAGGTAGTTGATTTCTTGGAGGGGGAGGGGGGTGCAATAGTCATGACATTAATGCAATGGTCATCATAATGACAAAAGGTAGGCATTCATATATCTTCTATGCCTTTGCATAAGATAGGCAGTCAACAGAGTTACCTCTTTCTTGTAAAGTGGCAGACTGGCGAACAAGTGTGATGTTCTGCCTTGTTGACACAAAAATATGTATGTTCCCAAAGACTACCTTCATGAAGTGATCTTCCTTGGAAGCGATATTCTGGGTCTGCCGTGTAGTGAGATGATTTAGGCCCAATGTAAAACCATATGAAGCACCCCATAGGTGGTGGGACATAAGGTTTCACATCCTACCTGTACACCATGACCTTAACTTTCTCTGGGCCAACATTCCCTTCAAAGGCTAAGATAAAGCTGCCTACATCCATACAATCATCCCTGGGCCCTTTTTGTACATGTCTGATAAAATGTATGCCTTGCCAGTGAAGCTTAGTTCAGAGCTGCTGCTCATCTGTTTGGAGTGTAAACTCTCTGTGGAACAAGATTTCTTGGACCATGTTCAAAGTTTTGTGTGGTGCAGTGGTCACAGATGTGTCACATACATGATCACATGCCTGAAGAGCTGCAGGTTGGCCAGCAGAGGAAGTTTTAATTAAGAACGAACCATTTTGCATTTTTCTCAGAACTCACCTTCCCCAAATGTCGATGTTTTCCAAAAAAATAATGGTTTCATTGCAGTAAAAGTATCCCCATCAGCCCAAGTACATACAAAGTATTGGATAATGTGTTTTGCATTCAGACATCTGGCTTGCCCTCTTCCCATGGAGAAGCCAGGGAGGAAACATCAAGGTGGCATATATCTCTTTCCCATCTGAAGAAATTGCTGGAGCCATGCAGCCACCAGCAGAAGGAAGTTTAATTCATTTCCTGTTTGAATCTTCTGCTGTAGTACCACCTACTCTGAATGGGGGCTCTCCCCACAGGTGCCATGCAGCCACAGCAATGGTTATCTGGCCTGTAAACTGTTATCCGGCATCCCGGTGACCCAGATGTGAAGGGCATATACACCTTGGCTTGCGTGGGGAGTTTCCAGCTCATCCACCAACAAAACGATCCCTGTGCGGTCAGGGGGCTTCCAACGAGCATGCACGTGAACCCCCCCCCCCCTCTCCTGCCACCAACAAATAATGGAACTGCTACCCTGCTAGGATTGAGGAATAGCACATTTGCAAGAAAGGAAGGATGCAAAGAGAGAATAGCAGAAAGGGTAGAATATAAACTGCACAATCCACACTTCTATGTTGTTGTTGTGGTCTTCAGTCCTGAGACTGGTTTCATGCAGCTCTCCATGCTACTCTATCCTGTGCAAGCTTCTTCATCTCCCAGTACCTGCTGCAGCCTACATCCTTCTGAATCTGCATAGTGTATTCATCTCTTGGTCTCCCTCTATGATTTTTATCCTCCACGCAGCCCTCCAATACTAAATTGGTGATCCCTTGATGCCTCAACACATGTCCTACCAACCGATCCCTACTTCTAGTCAAGTTGTGCCACAAACTTCTCTTCTCCCCAATCCTATTCGATACTTCCTCATTAGTTATGTGATCTACCGATCTAATCTTCAGCATTCTTCTGTAGCACCACATTTCAAAAGCTTCTATTCTCTTCTTGTCTAAACTATTTATCGTCCACGTTTCACTTCCATACATGGCTACACTCCATACAAATACTTTCAGTAACGACTTCCTGACACTTAAATCTATAATCGATGTTAATAAATTTCTCTTCTTCAGAAACGCTTTCGTTGCCATTGCCAGTCTACATTTTATATCCTCTCTACTTTGACCATCATCAGTTATTTTGCTCCCCAAATAGCAAAACTCCTTTACTACCTTAAGTGTCTCATTTCCTAATCTAATTCCCTCAGCATCACCCGACTTATTTCGACTACATTCCATTATCCTCGTTTTGCTTTTGTTGATGTTCATCTTATACCCTCCTTTCTAGACACTATCCATTCCATTCAACTGCTCTTCCAAGTCCTTTGGTCTCTGACAGAATTACAATGTCTTCGGCGAACCTCAAAGTTCTTATTTCTTCTCCATGGATTTTAATACCTACTCCGAACTTTTCTTTTGTTTCCTTCACTCCTTGCTCAATATACAGATTGAATAGCATCGGGGAGAAGCTACAACCCTGTCTCACTCCCTTCCCAACCACTGCTCCCCTTTCATTTTCCTCGACTCTTCTAACTGCCATCTGGTTTCTGTACAAACTGTAAATAGCCTTTCGCTTCCTGTATTTTACCCCTGCCACCTTCAGAATTTGAAAGAGAGTATTCCAGTCACCATTGTCAAAAGCTTTCTTTAAGTCTACAAATGCTAGAAATGTAGGTTTGCCTTTCCTTAATCTTTCTTCTAAGACAAGTCGTAAGGTCAGTATTGCCTCACGTGTTCCAACATTTCTACGGAATCCAAACTGATCTTCCCCGAGGTCGGCTTCGACTAGTTTTTCGATTCATCTGTAAAGAATCCGCGTTAGTATTTTGCAGCCGTGACTTATTAAACTGATAGTTCGGCAATTTTCACATTTGTCAACACCTGCTTTCTTTGGGATTGGAATTATTATATTTTTCTTGAAGTCTGAGGGTATTTCGCTAGTTTCATACATCTTGCTCACCAGATGGTAGAGTTTCGTCAGGGCTGGCTCTCCCACGGCTGTCAGTAGTTCTAATGGAATGTTTTCTACTCCCGGGGCCTTGTTTTGACTCAGGCCTTTCAGTGCTCTGTCAAACTCTTCACGCAGTATTATATCTCCCATTTCATCTTCATCTACATCCTCTTCCATTTCCATAATATTGTCCTGAAGTACATCGCCCTTGTATAGACCCTCTATATACTCCTTCCACCTTTATGCTTTCCCTTCTTTGCTTAGAACTAGGTTTCCATCTGAGCTCTTGATATTCGTACAAGTGGTTATCTTTCCTCCAAAAGTCTCTTTAATTTTGCTGTAGGCAGTATCTATCTTATCTTACCCCTAGTGAGATAAGCCTCTACTTCCTTAGATTTATCCTCTAGCCATGCCTGCTTAGCCATTTTGCACTTCCTATCAATCTCATTTTTGAGACGTTTGTATTCCTTTTTTCCTGCTTCATTTACTGCATTTTTATATTTTCTCCTTTCATCAATTAAATTCAGTATTTGTTCTGTCACCCAAGGATTTCTACTAGCCCTCGTCTTTTTACCTACTTGATCCTCTGCTGCCTTCACTACTACATCCCTCAAAGTTACCCATTCTTGTTCTACTGTATTTCTTTCCCCCATTCCTGTCAAATTGTTCCCTTATGCTGTCCTTTAAACTCTGTACAACCTCTGGTTTAGTCAGTTTATCCAGGTCCCATCTCCTTAAATTCCCACCTTTTTGCAGTTTCTTCAGTTTTAATCTACAGGTCATAACCAATAGATTGTGGTCAGAATCCGCATCTGCCCGTGGAAATGTCTTACAATTTAAAACCTGGTTCCTAAATCTCTGTCTTACCATTATATAATCTATCTGATACCTTTTATTATCTCCAGGGTTCTTCCATGTATTCAACCTTCTTTCATGATTCTTGAGCCATGTGTTAGCTATGATTAAGTTGTGCTCTGTGCAAAATTCTACCAGGCAGTTTCCTCTTTCATTTCTTACCCCCAATCCATATTCACCTACCATTTCCTTCTCTCCCTTTTCCTACTGCCGAATTCCAGTCACCCATGACTATCAAATTTTTGTCTCCCTTCACTATCTGAATAATTTCTTTTATTTCATCATACATTCCTTCAATTTCTTCATCATCTGCAGAGCTAGTTGGCATATAAACTAGTACTACTGTAGTAGGCGTGGGCTTCGTATCTATATTGGTCACAATAATGCGTTTACTATGCTGTTTGTAGTAGCTTACCTGCATTCCTATTTTCCTATTCATTATTAAACCTACTCCTGCATTACCTATATTTGATTTTGTGTTTATAACCCTGTAGTCACCTGACCAGAAGTCTTGCTCCTCCTTCCACCGAACTTCACTAATCCCCACTATATCTAACTTTAACCTATCCATTTCCCTTTTTAAATTTTCTAACCTACCTGCCCGATTAAGGGATCTGACATTCCACGCTCCGATCCGTAGAACGCCAGTTTTCTTTCTCCTGATAACGACATCCTCTTGAGTAGTCCCCGCCCGGAGATCCGAATGGGGGACTATTTTACCTCCGGAATATTTTACCCAAGAGGACGCCATCATCATTTAAGCATACAGTAAAGCTGCATTCCCTCGGGAAAAATAACGGCCGTAGTTTCCCCTTGCTTTCAGCCGTTCGCAGTACCAGCACAGCAAGGCTGTTTTGGTTAGTGTCACAAGCCCAGATCAGTCAATCATCCAGATTGTTGCCCTTGCATCTACTGAAAAGGCTGCTGCCCCTCTTCAGGAACCACACGTGTGTCTGGCCTCTCAACAGATACCCCTCCGTTGTGGTTGCACCTACGGTACGGCTATCTGCATCGCTGAGGCACGCAAGCCTCCCCACCAACGGCAAGGTCCATGGTTCATGGGGGGCACACTTCTATACAATTTGGAAATGGAGTAGCAAGTCAAACCCAAGACCCAAGACCATAAGCCAAAATTGAAAAGTTTTAGAATGCTGGATGGGAAGAAAATGAGTGACCAAAATCACAAACCAGATCCAAGCACAATCGGCACAAAGGCAGCGAGGAAAAGAGAGCAGTAGAAGGATAGACTTGCAGCACTGAGAGGGAAGTAATGCTATACGGGTGGCTGTCCCATGGTGGGCAAGCACATACGAAACAGATAAGAGATGTGAATCCGCTGGAGGAGGTGCACATGGTCAACGTGCTTGGTCATCCCCACCCAAAGTGCGTGGTCAGTGGAGAACAATCACCTATAAAACAGCCTGGCTGCAAGACTGCCTGCATGTCACCCATTTGCCTACCCACGGGCATGTGAGTTGGAACAGTCTAATGCAGACAATGCAGTCTGAAAGGAATACAACTGTGCATAGTTCTAAATCCAACAGCTATGCAGGTGCTGCTACAGTGTTTTCTTTCTCTTTATACACCTATTGAATGTGATTCTATAATGGAATATCTCTGTGCACCACCACTGCAACACTTATTTTAGTATTTTTTGAGTGTAAAGTTTGAGTCGTAGCACCATGGTATTTTTCTATATTAAAGCAGTTGGTGAATGCATGTACGATTAATAGAGACTACAGTTCTACAGGAGTGAATGGAACTTTTTGTGCCCAAAGTACAAGGATTGTGTGTCTGGATGCTCAGTGTGTCTCAACAAATTGCACACTGACCAGAAAGTACAAGCCTCCAAATGGACAAAAAGGTTTGAGAGTAAAGTCTAAAATATAGATTTTTAGGACAGATAGCATAAGTACAATATCCATTTCATTCACATTCTAATGGGCATAATTCAATCTTTACAGTCTTAATGTGCAAAGGGATGGTATCACACAAATATCCTGCACAAAAATGCATACTGCATAAGCTGCTATTCCATATAATGGTATATACTAAGCACTGATTATCCAATTCTGGTGCTCTATCTTTAGCTAGTGTTGCTCCATAATAAGACATCGGAGAATGAAGCGAGCAAAAACAAGTTAACTGTTTGTTCTCTCAGCCTAGTGCAAGTTGTGTATGGGGGCACAAAATAACATCTGCCTGTGAATTGTTTGTTCATCTTCACATTACAATACCTTTGAAAATTACAGGTTTTCTGCATAGTTCTATGTTTGCAGACACATTACACATACAGTCTCTGTATCTGCAGACATTCACATAGCATATAAATGCACACCTCACCTATATCAATGACATTCCTACCCAACAGGCTGTGAACGTTTGAGTATTTAGTTGCATTACAAGTCATGTTGCTACAGTCTCATTAAAATTACTTGTTATTGGACACACATTAGAGCCGTCTACCTCCAATCAGAGCACTCAACATCCTGCCTGAACTGTTTGCCATTACCAAACTGCCACAACAAATGGTCAGTTTATTTCCAACTGCTTGTCTGTCATTTTTCTTTGTGTGTTTGGATCCTGAATCCTGAGTCTGGCCCTTTTATTTTGCATTTCTAGAATTGGAAACACATATCATCATCATCATCATCATCATCATCATCACCACAGAGATGGGCCTACAGTAGGTAAGCTTCATATGATACTGCACAAGGTCAACATTTTTCAAGGCAGCAAATCATCATAGTGACTGATTCTGTAAAGGAATCCATATAACACCATAACATATGGGGTGCTGTGGTGCAATGATTACGTTACAGTCCTGATGTGCATAAGGTTGCGGGTAGATATCCTGTCTGGTGATGCAACCTTCTTTTTGTAAATATTTATCAAAATGATTGATTATTATTTTCAATTAATTGGTTTAAATGTAAATTTTTATTTTTAATCTTTTGCTGCATCATTTTCATCATGATACTTACTTTTATTTCCTCTTATTTTTTGTTGCTATCATTCTGTTTTCATTTGAAATCTGCCTGTGTCACCTATAATCTGTAACAGTGTGTCAACTAGGACTGCTCAACAGTTGGTATCATATCAATTTATCCAGCCAACATGAGGACAGTTTCAGGTAACTGAAGAAAGTGAAAAGTTACAGTTCCCTTTTAATGCTGAAACTAAAATTTTCCGTCTTGAGTTCTGTTGCAAGTCATTGACTAACATCTTCTCAGACACATTGCACATAACAAGGTTGATGTTAGGTTAAGACATGAGTGTAAATTCAGGACTAAAAATGCACTGTCTGCTGCATTTCACTCATTGGACACTTGATATCAGCTGTGGAAAGAGCATCTTGTGTTACCACCATACCTGATGGCAGCAGCTTGCAACACTGCTCTGCATCACACGAACTTGTGAAGTGACCTGTCATGTTTATGTGCCACCTTTAACAGAATGAAAATTGATGTGGCAACATTGTAGCACAATTGACAGATACCAACATTTTTGAAAATCTGTTTCCTTTCCTTAATGTTTCCTTTGTTATGATACTTGTGATCTGAGTTTTGTTATCTTGTGTAAATGATCGAAGAATGCAAAGCTCCATGTCCAATACAAAGATGCCAATGGCATTCATCAATCGAGCTGCTCCCTTTTTCATGACTGTTCTGCTACTTATGTTGAATCTCCTCACATTTATTGCCTGATTTCCCATGAAAAAGCCATGCCAATACGATGAAGTTTACAGCATCACCAGCACAAAAGCAAATGCAATTTTTAATGTTAATATGTGTTTCTCATTATAAGGACAGTATAGATTACAACACACATTTGCCTTTGTTCCATGTTCCATGCTTCAAATGTATTGTAATGTGTACATATTTAGTAATGCCACTGTATCATGATCCATTGTTATGGACTAAAAATTTTAACCTTGATCGAGGTGGGAATTTATTGTAGTGTTTACAGCAAACTATCAGTGATTATGTGAAACATTAGGATAGGGTGGATACATGTTTGTCATTTTCTTACCATTTCAGATTTCTTTATATACTAGAGCTTGCAGTGCTCCCTCTATTACCATTACAAGTTAACTGTCATACTAATAGGCTATGTAGTGCTCTCGTATGTAGTTGGCTGAATTAAATAATGAAAATGGGTGCTCAATGCTGAAAGGCTACAGAGGTTGATTTATCCACAATCTAACAGAATCAGCTTCATTGATAATGTTCTTCCATCACTGACCTCAGCATAAGCTTTAGCAAAATACGGAATTTCTGTGATTTCGTGATATTTCAATGATAATGCAGCTAACTATATAACAAAGTTCCACGTGGCCTATTTGTATAGCTTATAATGACAGAGAAAGTTACTAAAAACTTGACTAGACAAATAAATCTGACACGGCAAGAAACCTGAGAAACATTATCCAAGAATGTCACCATGAAAAACTATGTTCTGATGACGGAGATGTGATAAGATGTTGTGAACTGTACAAGTATGAAATAATGTATGGGGCTTGAAATGACAATCCGTACAATGTTTTTGGTAGCAAACAATGTGATTAGAAGCTATGTAGTGAACTGACTATGCCTGACGCAGACTCTTTACAACAATCCAAAAACACCCCACCAATGCCCACAGCACCCTATTTGCATTATGTAGGCTTTATCAAATCCTGTTGCAATTAAATTGCATGCAACTGCCCAAACAAGCTATTAGGCTCAATTCCTATCAGAAAATGAGGGAAGAGCTTCACAACTAGGTGACAACTTATACTCTGAATTCAGGTGGATGGCAGAGAACACAGAACTGCAATCACAACAGCCAGTTTAAAACTTACAGGCTAAACACAAGCAAACATCCACAAACCAGGTTCACCATGAGGAGATGACTCAACTTTAACACCAAATCAAAATGAAATAAATAAATGTGACTTCGGTTTGGCCACCACTAAAGTTGTCTGGATGACTGTGGGAAAGAAAGAGTAAAACTATGAGGGGAAAACAAAGTTTATACATTGCAATAGTGTCTACAATTGGTGAAAATTCACACCCATTGCAAAGAAATGATACCTAGGCACTGTGACAACTTTGAAGAGCCGAACCTACAAACGCCAATTGGAGAGAGCTATTCTATCTTCTACTCTGAAGATCCAGCTGATTCTGCCTAGTTAAATCTTTACTGAAGTCAGCAGCTGGCTCAATTAGTTTGTAGTTTATGCCAGTCAGTGCTTACTTGAGTCAGACACCTCTTGTAACTGCAGCCAAACGTAGCTGTAAGCTATCACCTGCACAAAGACGGGCTTGTCTGCAGCACATGCAAAGCCTTTGATCAAAGTCTGAAGCATTTTAGAACCCTATCTACCCTGGTCAAGAACCCAGGCTACAGAGTTGCTGCAGCCAGTATTAGTTACTTAATTTTGTTATCAATGTAAGAGTAAAATTAGAGTATCACTTATTGTGGATAGCTATAAATTTACATGAAACTGTGAGATTTAAAATGCCATTTTTATATTCAAGCTGCCAGCATAACTTACAGTATTAATACATGATATCTGAAGATCTTTCTCAGAGATGCCAAAGCATTTACACACATACGAAGTTTAAAACTTAAACAGGTCATTTGTGTTTGGGGACAGATACTTCAAATCTGAAAGCTAAATAATTTTAATAGATGAGAATGCAGTTTTCCCATATGAGGTGCAAAGCATAGAGTGAACTCTGGGAAAAGGTAAGAAATAAACTGCTGCACACTTATCTGAAACTTTATAATGATTTTCTGCACAAAAATTTTTTGAGTGAAGTTTTAAGATAAATATCAAGTGCGACAAGATCCATTATATTAAACAATTCCATTTCTGGATAGTTTTGTTCTTCATTTCTTGCAATGTAAATAAAAATATTTTTGTGCACATGAAAAAGGGATGAGAGAATGATTAGGCTTTGAGGTGATTACATCACTCTTAAATCGAGACAAACAGAATAACACATCATGCATGACATGTTTATTTCAGTCTTCTCCTGCCTAAGTATTTGTTATGGCAGTGTGAAGACATTATATTAGATCTGATACACATACATTTTCATTTTTGAACCATGTATTTTTTAAATGATTCTGTAACTTCATCTTTCTGATACTCAGGACTCAAATATACTAATGCTACGAAGAATTTATGAAAAGGTTAACTAGCATAGCATCTTAAAAATAGTGCCATGAACACAGTTGTTGAAGTGTTTACCTGCACTGCAAGTCTGTACACATCCATCATCAACAAAACAACTCTGTTGCAAACTGGATCCTCAACTGCAAAATGAAAAGTAAGCAGTCATACAACATAACAGACTTATTTATGATTTTTTTCAGTTTTAAGCAGTACAGCTAACAAGAAATGTCTTTAAATAAATGTCCATTGATCTGATTATAAGCTCCCTTCCAAAGAACACAGCCAGCAAATAAGTATGATACAGCTGACAATATGCACAATTCTTGGGAAAAAATAGGGTTGCACCAGACGTTGCAGATAGCAACACAAGAGACTAATTTCAATCAAACTTTTACTATTTAATTTTGTTTTGATAATGTACTTTGTGCGTATGTGCAGAAAATGAATAGGGGGACGGGAACTGCCATCAAGGGAGAAGGGAGAGGAGGGGGCATGGGAGGGGGAGAGACAGAGCTGGGACGGCATGGGGAAGAGAGAGAGAAAGGAGAATGGGTGGGAGAGAGAGGAGAGGGCAAGGGGGAAAAGGGATGAGCAGGGGGTGGTGGGGGGGGGGAAAAGGGATGAGCAGGGGGTGGGGGGGGGAAAAGGGATGAGCAGGGGGGTGGTGGGGGGAAAAGGGATGAGCAGGGGGGTGGTGGGGGGAAAAGGGATGAGCAGGGGGGTGGTGGGGGGGAAAAGGGATGAGAAGGGGGGTGGTGGGGGGGAAGGGATGAGAAGGGGGTGGTGGGGGGGGGGAAAGGGATGAGAAGGGGGGTGGTGGGGGGGAAGGGATGATCAGAGGGGTGGTGGTGGGGAAAGGGATGAGCAGGGGGGAAAGGGATGAGCAGGGGGGAAAGGGATGAGCAGGGACAAAGGAGGAGGAGGGGAATGAAGAAGTAGGAGGAGGGGAATGAAGAAGTAGGAGGAGGGGAATGAAGAAGTAGGAGGAGGGGGGAATGGAGGAGGATGAGGATGAGGAGGAGTGATGGAAAGGTGGTGGGGGGCGGGGGAGCGACGGAGGGAGGGGGGGCGGCGACGGAGGGAGGGGGGGCGGCGACGGAGGGAGGGGGGGCGGCGACGGAGGGAGGGGGGCGGCGACGGAGGGAGGGGGGGCGGCGACGGAGGGAGGGGGGGCGGCGACGGAGGGAGGGGGGGCGGCGACGGAGGGAGGGGGGCGGCGACGGAGGGAGGGGGGGCGGCGACGGAGGGAGGGGGGGCGGCGACGGAGGGAGGGGGGGCGGCGACGGAGGGAGGGGGGCGGCGACGGAGGGAGGGGGGCGGCGACGGAGGGAGGGGGGGCGGCGACGGAGGGAGGGGGGGCGGCGACGGAGGGAGGGGGGGCGGCGACGGAGGGAGGGGGGGCGGCGACGGAGGGAGGGGGGGCGGCGACGGAGGGAGGGGGGGCGGCGACGGAGGGAGGGGGGGCGGCGACGGAGGGAGGGGGGGCGGCGACGGAGGGAGGGGGGGCGGCGACGGAGGGAGGGGGGGGCGACGGAGGGAGGGGGCGGCGACGGAGGGAGGGGGGCGGCGACGGAGGGAGGGGGGGCGGCGACGGAGGGAGGGGGGGCGGCGACGGAGGGAGGGGGGGCGGCGACGGAGGGAGGGGGGGCGGCGACGGAGGGAGGGGGGGCGGCGACGGAGGGAGGGGGCGGCGACGGAGGGAGGGGGGGCGGCGACGGAGGGAGGGGGGGCGGCGACGGAGGGAGGGGGGGCGGCGACGGAGGGAGGGGGGCGGCGACGGAGGGAGGGGGGCGGCGACGGAGGGAGGGGGGCGGCGACGGAGGGAGGGGGGCGGCGACGGAGGGAGGGGGGCGGCGACGGAGGGAGGGGGGCGGCGACGGAGGGGGTGGCGGCGACGGAGGGGGGGCCGGCGACGGAGGGGGGGCCGGCGACGGAGGGGGGGCCGGCGACGGAGGGGGGGCGGCGACGGATGGGGGGGCGGCGACGGAGGGGGGGGCGGCGACGGAGGGGGGGGCGGCGACGGAGGGGGGGCGGCGACGGAGGGGGGGGCGGCGACGGAGGGGGGGGCGGCGACGGAGGGGGGGAGCGACGGAGGGGGGGAGCGACGGAGGGGGGGAGCGACGGAGGGGGGAGCGACGGAGGGGGGGAGCGACGGAGGGGGGGAGCGACGGAGGGGGGGAGCGACGGAGGGGGGAGCGACGGAGGGGGGAGCGACGGAGGGGGGAGCGACGGAGGGGGGAGCGACGGAGGGGGGAGGGACGGAGGGGGGAGGGACGGAGGGGGGAGGGACGGAGGGGGGAGCGACGGAGGGGGGAGCGACGGAGGGGGGAGCGACGGAGGGGGGGAGCGACGGAGGGGGGAGCGACGGAGGGGGGAGCGACGGAGGGGGGAGCGACGGAGGGGGGAGCGACGGAGGGGGGAGCGACGGAGGGGGGAGGGACGGAGGGGGGAGGGACGGAGGGGGGAGGGACGGAGGGGGGAGGGACGGAGGGGGGAGGGACGGAGGGGGGAGGGACGGAGGGGGGAGGGACGGAGGGGGGAGGGACGGAGGGGGGAGGGACGGAGGGGGGAGGGACGGAGGGGGGAGGGACGGAGGGGGGAGGGACGGAGGGGGGAGGGACGGAGGGGGGAGGGACGGAGGGGGGAGGGACGGAGGGGGGTGGGACGGAGGGGGGAGGGACGGAGGGGGGAGGGACGGAGGGGGGAGGGACGGAGGGGGGAGGGACAGAGGGGGGAGGGACGGAGGGGGGAGGGACGGAGGGGGAGGGACGGAGGGGGAGGGACGGAGGGGGGAGGGACGGAGGGGGGAGGGACGGAGGGGGGAGGGACGGAGGGGGGAGGGACGGAGGGGGGAGGGACGGAGGGGGGAGGGACGGAGGGGGGTGAAGGACATAGTGGCAGGATAAAGTACATCGTGGAGGGGGGGGGTTTAAAGGAGAGAAGGAAATAATAAGGGAATTACAGAGTGAAACCAAAATTTGCCATTTAGTAACAGATTCCAGTGGATGTAGGTTTCAATAGTTATACAGTACTGAAAACACTTGCAAAGACAGATTAACATGGAGAGTTGAATCAAACCAGCCATTATGCTGGAGACCACAAGATGACATGCCAGTACTTTTATTATCTTTGAAGTGTATTCATCTGTATCTGCTTTGTCATATCATAAAGGTGCAGGAGTAATGCTTTGTATTGCATTTGATAAGCGAACTCGTATTTTACATACAGCATAAAATAACCACCATGCCACCAAACACATGAATGACAGAGATGTTCATGATGTACTGCAAATGCTAGTGTCCTTATTTATCACTGATCAATCATTGGTATTCATAACAGTTAAACTTTTTATTATTTACGTCTACTCACTTTTCTTGGTTGGATCAATTCTATCTGTGTATATGTAATTTAAGACCATTTCGAATGCTTCAGGAACTGCATCACGCAGTCTCACTTCCAGAAGTGGTAAGTCTTTAAATGATACTTGTGTTGTGCCAAAAACCTGCAATCACATAAAAATTAATATGTTGGAATATTTAAAATAATTTTTGATGAGGTAATTCCATATTTCAAATGTTAGAACGCAAGTGTATAATATTTAGGCCTGGTGATAGGATTATACTCAAAAAACAAAACTGAATATAAAAATGGTAGTGAATATGTCTGGTGTAAAGAAAATAATGTAAGGAGTAAAGTTAATAAATCAGCAAACAGTAAAGGTGTTGAGCCTTGAAAACTGAATAAGATTGACACACTTGAATAAGAACCGATAGGTAAGGGCAAAGAGGACAGGAGGCAGTGTAATTGGAGGAAAAGGGATACGGACTGTAAAATATCCAGATGATGAAGTAACACACTGATGGAATCAGAAGAGGAGCTAAAGCACATGTTTTTGGGTACTGCAAGAAAGGGTTAGGGGTATGGAATGAAGATAAAAATAGGAAAGACAAAAGTGAAGGGGACAGGCTCTAAGGAAGAATCAGTTAACATATTTGTAGACAGAAGAGAGAGAATATATTTCTGTATCTGGTAAGTTTAATGACATGTAGAAGACGAAATAAGGATGATATATATGGGAAAGGAGGCATTTAAAAATGTGAACCAATTTCCAACAGAAGAATTCCAATTGAGCTGAGGATAAGATCTGCTAAATTTTATGTCTTGAGCATAGGGATAGTGAATCAAGAACCATCAAAAAGGAAGAAGAAAGATATTTACAATGTTTTGAAATGTAGCTACGAAGAATGCTTAAGGTGAAGTGGACAGAAAGACTTAGGAATCAAGAAGTAATGAAGAAAACAGAAGAAGAAGTAATATTATTTATCAGTGGTCAGAAAGAGGAAAACCCTGGCTGGGACATATACTGCATATGAATTATAGAGGCAAAAATGGAAGGAATGGGAGGAAGGGATAGGAAAAGAATTGGAATGATGGACAAGATTATACATGGATGAACATACAAACAGACAAAGGAAGATGTTCAGAACATTACAGGTGAGCCTTCAGTTGAAACCTGCCATAAGACAGATATTAAGAAGAAGAAGAACAAAGCCTGACCAGTCTGCTTTCTTTCTCTAAAATTTTTGTAACACAGAATCACACAATAACATATTGTTGCCACATGAGCATGCATTTAAATCAACTGTTTTCTTAATAGATTAGAAATCGGTACCTATCTACTTTCACAAAACTTACCGAAGGTCCAATTCACTCCCTGCCTTGCCACTAACTGAAATGAAATTCTGTTTATACCTGCATACGAGTAGAGATATGATGGTACATATTTTGAATTAACTCAACTCGTCGGCATGACAGTCCTTGCAGAATCTTGGCATCCTTTATCACCTACCTCCATTCCTCTCTGTCCACAACTTGCCTTCTCAAACTCCTGACTCCCATAGCTTTGAGATACTTCTCCATATCTTCAAGCCACCTTTTTCTGTGTTATTATCTTCCCCTTCTCTCTTTGGGCTTTCACACAGACACTTTCTTAACACCGAGTTTCTGGCATTCTTCATAAGTGACCAGCCCATCTTACTCTTTCTTGCATGATTTTCAATACAATATTCATCTGTTCTCACTACTCCACATATTTTTCTCAAAATCTTCCTTTCCCACGTTAATAACCAGACTCCCTCCTTTCCAATAATCAACCAGCCTTGTGATCCATACATCACTATATGTCATAATACAGTCAAATATATTTGGATTTTTGTATTCCAAATAACATTTCTTGCCTTGAATATATTCTGCAAGGAATAATAGCACTGGTTTCCACTTTCTATCCTTTTCCGAATTTCTGCTGTTGTGCTATCTCTTCTGTTACTATAGAACTTAGATATTTCAACTTTTTCACTCTTTGGTACTCTTTCCCATTTACTTTTACTGATGACTCTCCTCTACCCCACCAATATCTCCCACCATCATACACTTTTTTTTTTACCTATAATCACTTTCAGTCCTAACTTCCATGGTGCTGCCTCCATTGCAGCACAACTATACTTCAAAGGTCTGATATTCCTTGCAATTAATGCTACATCATCAGTGTGTGCCGCCACCTGGACGTGCTGGTTAAATATTGTTCGCTCTGGGTTTGTTGTCATTTGTTGAATTACCTTCTTTAGTGCTAAGGTAAAGAGCAGCACTGACACCACATATCCCTGCTGCAGCCTCCTCCCTTCATAACACCCTTGAGCTCTATTCCAACCTTGCAAACTGTTGCTTTCATTGTCATTTTGGTCCACCTCACTAATTTTAGTGAGATTCTAAAATCCTTCAAACTTTGGAGAATCTTATTCCTGTTTAGGCTGTCATATTATCACGTAGAAGAAGGTGTAATTAGATGAATGACAAACACTAACTTCACTTAACGAAGGCTTATTCACCACTTGCACATACAAGAGCGCGGAGCGAACTGTCTCTGGTCAGAACACACACAGTATATATACAGCTACAGAACATTCCTGTACAATGATTCTTGACATTTGTGAATACTTCTAGAATGTACTCAAACCGAATATAGAAATTAAAATTGTACAGTCCAGTTGAGTTTTGAACTCACAACCCCTCATGCAACACTTCAGTATTATAACCACTACATCACGGTGCTACTCAGCTTCTTCTGCGACACTGCTCCCTCCTTAAGTGAACAGCGTCTCGGTGTTACATCCTAGCCCGGGAACAAGTCATCGGTCCTGCATACTCAGACTCCTCGTGACTGATTCTTGCCCTGGCGGTGATCTTCTTAGAACTTCTTTTGCGGCTACACTCTTCGTCACCTTTCCGCATGTTGCCTGTCGCTAGACCTTCAAATTTACCCTAGGTTTCAGGATCCTTATAGGGCTTCATTCGAAGGACGTAGACTGTATCTCTGATCTTTCGTCATCTTTTGTCAGGGTCGAAATCTTCGACTTTGTAAGTAACATCAGGCAACTGTCTTACAACCTTACAAGGTCCACAGTAGCGCCTAAGGAGCTTCTCAGAGAGACCAACCTTCCGAACAGGAGTGAAGATCCAGACGAGGTCACCAGGCTGGTACACAACAGGGCGTTGGCTTGCGTCATACCTTTGGCATTTGTTTTCTTGAGCCTGCAGCGTGCGGAGTCGAGCTAACTGCTGAGCTTCCTCAGCTCTGGTTAACACCTGGCCGACGTAGTCATCGTCCACGTCATCAGGATTTAACGGAAACAGTGTCCATCATCGTAGACGCCAAACACCCATGCACAAGGGACAATGGCGTAAATCCTGTGGTGTATCGTTTGGTGGTGTTGTAGGCAAATGTCACGAAAGGTAGCACCTCATCCCAGTTGCACTGCTCAACATTGGCGAATATTGATAGCATGTCGGCCAAGGTCTTATTAAGGCATTTAGTATACCCATTAGTTTGCAGACGGTAGGCAGTCGTCATGTGATGAGTAATGTTGCACCGACGGTTTATGTCGGTCACAAAATTTGATTGAAAATCTTTCCCTTGATCCATAATTAATGACCTTGGGCCACCGTGTTTTAATACAATGTCTTCCACAATGAATTTAGCTACCTCGAATGCTTCGGATGTTTTCACGGCTTTTGTAATGGCATAGTGCGTCAGATAATCAGTGAAAACAATAATCCATTGATTGCCACTAGCAGACATTGGAAATCTTCCAAGCTCAGTCCAAACACCCTGGAAATGTATTTCAGCTGGTGGAAATGGTATGAGTCGGCCTGGTGGTTTCTGAGGAACTGCCTTTCTCCTCTGGTACTCTCGACAGTGCGACACATAGTGATGGACTCTCCTAAATAAAACTGGCCAGAAAAATCTCTTGCGGATCCAGTCATATGTCTTAATAAACCTACACACCCAGCCTCAGGTGTGTCAGGGAATATCTGTAGAACATCTACGCACATGTGTTTAGGAATCACTGGTAGCCTCCACAGGAATCAAAGCTTTTCTTGCAGAGTAATCCATTAACTACATTAAATTGTCTTTTCACATCCTCTGACCGATTTAAGGCAAGCATAATTTGAGATACCTTGACATCCTCCTCCTGCTCAGCTGAGAGATCATAAGAGTGCAGAGAGACAGTCACTATCCTCATCAAAGTCTTGACGGTCTTGCTCAGGGGTTCTTGAGAGACAGTCAGCATCCTGTTGTTTTCTTCCACTTTTGTACACTATTGTTATATCATACTCTTGAAGACATAGTGCCCACCTGGCAAGTCATCCTGTTGGATCCTTAAGACCTGTCAACCAACAAAGTGAATGATGGTCTGTAACAACTGTGAATGGCCTTCCATAGAGATACTGCCGAAACTTGCACATGGCCCAGATCACAGCAAGACATTCTCTTTCTGTAGTTGAGTAGTTTTTCTTGGCTTTTGTAAGTGTCCTAGAAGCATAGGCTATAACCTTCTCTTTTCCAACCGTAATTTGCACCAGAACAGCACCGATCCCATACCTGCTGGCAACTGTGAGTAGTTCTGTAGGTGCTCTCTCATCACACAGACCAAGTACAGGGTCAGTCGTCAGAGCTTTTCACAGCACATTGAAAGAATCTTGTTGAGCACCACCCTAGATAAATTTAGCATCAGCTTTTAACAACTCTTGGAGTGGCCTGGCTTTGACACAAAAGTCTTTGATAAAACAACGGAATAAGAACATAATCCAAGGAAGCTTCTCACATCTCTAATACTTTTAGGAATAAGAAATTCCATTATAGATCTCACCTTTTCTGGGTCTGACAGCACACCTTCGTTTGACACAAGGTGTCCAAGTGTTTTGATTTCTTTTGCTCCAAAGAGACACTTTCTTGGATTAAGTTTCAGTCCGTCTTGTTGGAGACACTTAAGAACGGCTCTCAGTCTTTTTACGTGTTCATCAAATGTCTCTGAGAACACTATAATGTCATCTAAATAACAAAGACACATCTTCCACTTCAGGTGACTTAGAAGATTATCCATCATCTGTTCAAAAGTTACTGGTGCACTACATAAACCAAACGACATTACCTTAAACTCATACAGGCCCTCAGAGGTGATGAATGCAGTTTTCTCACGATCAGCCTCATCTACTTCAATATACCAGAATCCCGAGTACATGTCCATGGTTGAGAAAAACTTAGCCCCCTTCAGACAATCTAGTGTATTGTCAATTTGTGGAAGAGGGTAAATGCCCTTTTTAGTTATCTTAGTAAGCTTCCTGTAATCAACACAAAAGCGCCAACTGCCGTCCTTCTTCCTGACGAGGACCACTGGTGATGACCAAGGGCTCTGCGAAGGCTGAATGATGTCATTCTTCTTCATTTTCTCTACCTTGTTGCAAATTATTCAACATTCCATTGCTGATACACGGTAAGCTCTCTGGCTTATTGGTTGATGGTCTCCCGTGCTAATCCAGTGCTTCTCCATCGATTTGTTTAATTTGCTCTTCACCTGTGGATTGAAGCATTCAGAGAACTCTTGAATGGCAAGTAGCTTCTTCTGTTGCTCCTTAGTGAGATCTGGTGATAGTCGAGCTAGAAGATTTTATCTCATCATGGCAGCACTAATTTCACCCACAGACTCGGCATGGGAGGTTTCTATGGTGCTCAGCTGTTCTTCAATTAATGGCTCAGCATTTGCTACACACATGCATCTTGGAAGGATCTGCGGTTCTCTGTCACAGTTAACTATCCACAATTCACCGAATCTGTTCTTAAATGAAACAGAGGCTGGGATGACCAACTTATTCTTCAGTGGTATGCTTCTCTTACATTCCACTACAAGATCCATGGGTTGATGCATGGCATGACACGTGACAGTTACCTTTCTAGCGCTGACTGCAGGAATGATTACTTCATCCAGCACACAGTCTCAACACACTCGGAAGCGCATCTTCCTGCCCACAGTATCTCATCTCGTCTAGAATTATCTTTGAGCGACCACACTCTATAATTGTCCGAGAAGCTTTCAAAAAGTCCCATCCGAGAATGACGTCATGACTATACTCTTGTAAGATGATGAATTCTATGGGTTGTGTATGGCCACTTATATCCACATGAATGACATTTTCCTGTACATTTTACATATTTCCCATTAGCCATCTTCAGCAGAGATGTTTAGGTATCGATGAATAAGGTTTTCTGCAACTGGCAATGGTACTTCTCCAAAATAACTGAATACGATGCTCCAGAGTCCACAAGAGCTTGGGCTAGTTGGCCATCCATGAGGATATCTATGTCATTTCCTATCATTTTTGTAGTGATTGATGGCAGAGGATCTCTCTCTTCGGTGGCCCTACCTCCAAGGAAGGTCGCACCCTTTAGTTTTCCATGTTGCGGCAGCTAGGTGATCAGCTGGAGCTTCTAAACAGCGATGGAGACCTTGATCGGTGTGTTGGGGAGTGTCCTCTCCAGCGGTTAGCTTGCGGCGATGGTGACCTACGTCGTCCTGCACCCACATCTTCTTGTTCATCTTTGTCGTCCCAGAGTTGGCGTCGGCTAAGATTGGTCTGCTGTCTCCTGGCAAGGGCATCATCAAATATTTGCCGCTTTTCTCGACAACAGCGCACTACATGTCATGGTCGTGGGGCAGTGGAAACATACTGGTTAGTTAACCTGGGTCCTCCAGATGTCAGCCTTCCTGTTCCTCATGCGGCATTGTAGGAACGTAGCTCCGCCTGGGTCTCGACTTTTTCACCGTTTTAAAGGGAAATGAAGGACGAGAGATTGGGTTCACTGTCTGTTCCACTTCCTCCCTTGTAACCTCTTTAAGCAGCTAGGTTTTTTGCTTGCCGTGCAATCCAAGTGCCTTCTGAACTTCCTCTCTCACTATCTGACGAAGATCACTTGTGAAACCAGTTGCTTCCTTCATCATAGACATCGATACGACATTTGGAAGCCATTCAAACTTCTTGCATGTAATTCATTGTCTCCTTTGTTGAGGCCTCTCTGGTTTGAGTGATCCCTCAGCAACACAGTCTCAATTCAATGAAGCATGTAAACCCTCTTGCCTGGCACTGAAGATGCCTTCAATAAGGTGTCTCTCATGGGAGAGATACAGGGTGCTTCAAAATGAATGACTTGATTTCTAAACTCCATATTTATCAATAAAAACAAAAATGGGATGGGCTGCAAAATACAAATGCTCTTTGTGTCCTGTGTCCACCAGCAGCATGAACAACACAGCTAAATTCATCACAAACTTTATACAATGTATCTGCTTTCACATAAGTTATGATGGCTGCTGGTCTGTTATTCACTTTGTCTCTGTCATGAGGTAAAGGGGAGATGAACACACTTTCATGCACATATCATCACCCGAAAAATAAAAATTAAAAAAATTAAAAAAAAAAAATCACATTTGGTCATGTCTGGTGATCTTTGAGGCCAAGAATTCAGGACACTGTCTCAGGGTCCTGTGTGCCCTATCCAACGTTGAGGCAGTATGTCACAGAGAAACTGACATATGTTGTTGTGCCAGTGTGGTGGAAAATTAAGTCAATGGACTCATCCTGAAGTTGTAGAAAAAACCAATTCTGCAACATTTGAGGATAGTTCATTCCAGTCACTGTGTTTTCCTCAAAAAAAGAAGGAAGTGTACACCTTTTTATGAGAAATGGTACAAAAAAACATTCACTTTAGGTTAATCTCTTTCACGCTCAATAGTGTCATGAGGGTTCTGGAATACCCACATGTTCATTTTATGTTGGTTTACTTTACAACTAACATGAAATGTTGCTTCGTAACAGAAAATTTACTATGGTAAAAACGTATCATCTCCTACATCCTCTAGCAGAGAATTACTGAAGTCAACCCATTTCCTTTTGTCGCTAACCCGAAGAGCTTGCACTAATTATAGTCTGTATAGTTTATAGACTAAACAATGCCTTAACATTCGCCAGAAAATCGTGTAAGGCACTGCCAGTTCTCTGCTAGCATGACAAGTAGACTTTTGTGGATTCTGCTCAAACGTTTGCCTAATTCTGTCCACCGTGTTGTCAGAAGCGTGAGATTGACCTGGACTCTTACCTTTGCACAAGCATCCTGTCTCTTCAAATTGGTGATACCAATGATGAAAGTTTTATTGGGAGCAGGAGGATCAATGCCAAAATGCTGACAAAAAGCACACTGGGCAAGCACACTGGCTCACTCTTTCCAAACTACACTTTTTGCAGTGGATGCCATCTTACTTTTGACTGATTGAAAACTGAGAAGATGCACTGATTGATGTCTATTAGCGATTTTCTGAAACTGCAGGCCACGCCCATAGGAACAACCCATATTTCCTTGCCAGCATGTCCCAGTTTTTGTTTCTATTACCATCTAAAATCAGGTCACTCATTTTGAAATACACTGTATTTTGACTGCTCAACCACAGCAGGCCTTTGTTGGTTGTCATCACCTGCTGTTGCTATCACCCCATGGTGGAAGACTAATGTACATCTTTTTCAGCACAAGAACCAGGATATCATTCAGTTTTACGTACTCTTTCTAATTACAATTACTGGGTTGTTCTGCATTTTCTATGGCCCACCTGAATGGTCACATTACAGTTTGTGGCTACCAGTACTTGAGTTTTATCAAATAGAATCCGGCAGTCTCTTGGATGCAAAGTACATTCTGCAATAGCTCATGTGTCTGTTTCTCCCCTTCTACAGTTGCCCTTTGTTCTTATATTCATTTTTCGACTATTCTGTTGTTAGCAACCATGTAAAAATCTCCAGAACTATACAGAATATTGTAAATTTGTGTTTATTCAATGGTTTGCAAGCTGCCTTGACTGACTTTAGGTGTTCCTGTATCTTCCAGGTGGGTTTGTAGATTACAGCGATAATCTGTTACATCAAGTTCCTTTCTATGCAGTCACTACTGGCAAGAAAACCTTAGCTTTCACAAATATCTGTACATCATTGTAATCTTTTTGTGGTTGTCTTAACGCTCTGTGTCTCAGTGGAAGAACACCCATTCTTGAGCACTGCACTGGTACAACATTCCAATTCTGCGTCTGGCAGATCTAGTTGACATATGATCCTGGCTCTATCAGTTAATGATTTTATAACACCCTGCTTTTGTTGTGGGCGGTAATTCTGGTGTAAGTAATAGTATATGTGCGTGGGTTTCCTGAATATCATGTGACATAAGCAACCACCCTCTTTCTTGAAGACTAGTGTATCAAGAAGATGTAATCTTCTATGTACCTTCTCTTTCATAGTAAACTGAAACATCAGATTAATCTCATTCAGATGTGCATGAAAATGATGTAGTTCCTCCCCGCTGCATTTCCACAACCACATATTGTTGGCAGTTTCTCGAATTACTCCATGTAAAAACTTGCAATCACCAGGCTGAAGGCACACCCCGTAGCTATGCCATGAGTCTGTCCACAGAACCTAATGTTCTATTTGTAGTATGTGATCATGATACAATACTTGAATAGTTAAGCAGGCAAAATTCGATTTAACTGTTCTAACACAACCTCATTAAGCAAAACTGTGGTAAACAGTGATAGCACATGAAAATTAACAACCACGTCCTCTGGTGAACAACTATGCCATTTAATTTACTAATGAAATGTGCCACATTCTTGATGTAAATTTTATCGGCTCACATGTGGTCATAGTAGTGTTGTCAAGACTTTAGCACTGGAATGGGTGGTGAACCCATTCAGTTGTGCTACCACCACAACTTTATGGGCTGCTGAAAACTCATAAAAAACATGTTCCATTGATTTGCCAATATATTTGATTATGTGAGAGGGGATACAGCATTCATAGTTCCTTCCAACAGATCAGATTGTTAATAAAGTTTATTACTTGGAGGCTATGAGAAAATTGCATAACTGTGTGCTGAAAAAAGGCTAAATCTATGGCACATGATAAACTGGTTCTGCCACCATGACAATTCTCAGTCACGTACCCCTCTCAGAGTGTCCCTTTCTAGCCAGAAACTGCATGACTACTTTACCCTACACAGCTTACTCATGTGATCTGCAATGATGAACTAAAACATTACATCCACCTGCTTAATAGCATGTTGGTACACTTTGGAATGCAATATGGCAGTTATTCTGTGTGGCATGTATTCACAAAGTCCTTGGTTGGTTCCCGGAGATACGTGGCACAAGGTGTGTATGCACAGATCACACAATTACAATAAATTAAGCATCAATAGTTTGTGGGTGTGGAGTCGATTCCTGATAACATTCCAGATTTATTGCATTGGGTCCAGATCAGGCAAATCTGATGGCCAAGAAATCAACATGGGTTTTCAATCATACTCCTCAAACCACTGTAACGTGATCCTAGCATTGGGAACTGGACAGTTATACTGCTGCAAAATGGCATCACACTTGGGTAGACATCAAGCATTAAGGGATGCACATAATCCACAGCTGTCCAGTGCCTTTGGTTACTATCAGGATGTCCGCCATAGCGTAACACTACCTCCATCGGCCTTTGCCCATGGCATGGTGTATGCTTCAAGCAGCTGTTTGTTTGGATGATGGAGTATCTGGACTTACCACTGACCAGTTGTAACAAGAAACATCATTCATCTGACAAGGTGATATGTTTCCAGTGTCCATGGTCCATTATCAGTTATACTGTGCCCACTGCAACTACAAATTGGGTCAACATGTGATGTATGGGGTCATCCAGTGTGGAGACCCGCATTCAACAATGTACACCGAATGGTGTGCTCCAATACACTTGAGCCTGCACCAATATTGTACAATGCCATAGACCACCACCTATCCCATTTTACAGAGCTGGCAAGCATCAAACCTTCACATTCTGTGATGAAGAGTGAATATCCAACACCTTGCCACTGTCCTTCAATCCGTTTCCATACATGCTGATGATAGTAGCATGCAAACAGCCAAACAGCTTCTCCACTTCTGCGATGCTTGTTCCCAGGGGCAGGGACATAACAATTTGCTTTTTGTCAAAATTGCTGATGTTAGAGGATTTACCCATTTGCAGCCCCTATCATCACTGGAATGATTCCCCATCACCTCCGTTCCATTTATATCCTTTCCTTACCACATCACGTGCCCATAATGCCGTCAGGTGGCATTCATTTCTGACAATGGGTAGTAGTCATAATGTTCTGGCTCACTGGTGTAGTTCCATGTAGTTTCTTGTGCTTGCACCTGAATACAGGCATGAGAGGACATTGATTTGGTTATGGGTAAGTGAACTAGGAAAGAATGAGGTAAGAGCTGTTAATAGTCACTGTATAAGAATATAAAAAATGTTTCCAACAATGGATTCAAAGATTGGTCAGATATGCTGTATATAATGGAAACTACTTCTAAGTTAATAGGATAGTCATGTAATTCCAACTCTGTTGGCACCAGGATCAGCAACTCGACGTATTGTAAAAGAAGATCTATTATGTACAGTCAAACATTACAATTGTAGGAATGTCCTACAAGATTTAGTGCACTACTGTAATTTGTTCACACAAAATGCTCAAAAAATTATTTATGTAACCAAACATTTTGTATTTCATGTTTTGTTGATAACACTGTACCTTCTAATGTAGGCAATTATTTGAGAATGAAAGAAAATGTTCGAAACTAGTCAACAATAAAAATATTATTTCAATCTGGCAGAAACCTTAATTAATAAATTACTGGAAAGATAAGTTTTGTAAAAAAATTAAAATACATAGCTCACAAAAAAATACCCTTTTCCTTTTTTATCCCCACCTTATTTATTCAGTACACAAGAGTTGTTACCTTTTCAAGGTGTTTGTCACGGGCTTCACGAGCCTGTCTGATACGGGCCCTCAGCCACTGGGAACGTGCAGCTACCATTGCAAGGTGAGCAGGAATCTTCACTTCTTCTGTCCCAACAACAAACTCAACATCACAAAACTGTCGACTTTCTAGCAGCTTACCAAAGTCTTCATGAAGTGTACACTTCGGGTAACATGAGAACTGTAAGCAAATAAATTACATTAATGGAGAAATTTAGCATTAATAGAATATACATAACAGTATTTGCATTAACCAAAAAATGTTTGATACCTTTCATAATTATTTCCCCACCAGTCAACAAATACATTCACCCTGTAGTCACATTTTTAGAATGTTAGTTTATGGAACAAAATATTGTTTTTTTGTGAACTGTCCCCGTGTACTGTCAATGTCATATGACGTGAATCTCTGCCATTAAAAATTTTCCTGAAATCCAGCTAATCTTGCCCCCTACCATAACAGTGGGTGATTATTTGTTATTAACAAGGCATAAAGAAGGAAATGAACATAAATTATACAAGACTCTGAACCAAAAATTCATCGAGTCTTTCAGGGGGGAGACACGAGTACTTATGGATCTGTGTAGCCAAGATGAGGACAGAGCACAGCAGTAAGCAGCTAGAACTTAACCAACTGGTATCAGTAGCGGAGACAGTGGTGAGTTACATAACAGGAAAATTTTTTGTGTAAATTCAAAACATAAAAAAAAACTGTACTTAAGAAGCATGCTTGTCTATCATTGGGTATTTTTCAGTCTGGCCATTACTATAACAAAGATTAGAGCACAGCTGCATAATGTACACCATTAATTATCGCACACTGGCTTTTGCCCAAATGAGTTTCAACATGTGGCCTCACTAAACCAACAATATGATCAATAATGACTGCAGAGTGGATGGAGACATGGTAATTGAATCAAGATCAATTGCTTGGTCAGGTAAATCAAGTTTTCTTTTACAAGGATAATAGAGAGTCACAGCCTGATGATAAAACACATTTTTGAGAAAATTTTCAGTTAGCAATGTCTTTTAGATCAATGAACTCTGTTCAACATTTTTTTTTCAATTAATAGATTCCATTGCTTAAATATTATTCCGAAAGGCCTAGAAATTGCTGTGACAGCCTCTTCATTGGAATCTATATATTTCACAATGGCAAGTTTATTTAGATGTGGACTGGCTGGAAGTCATAATGTTAAATTTGGTAAAGAATATGGATGGTTCCAGCAATTCATACTTCAGGCATCTCAGTTTCCCCATGACAAAAAACCTGTATGGGCAGATGCATTAATCTGAAGTAAGACAATTCCCTTTACTTTTGCAATTCAGACTTATTTTCACATATATTTTCATCTAGACCACCCTCAAAATTTGTGAGATATTCTCCAATAACTGTTTCATTATTTGCAAAGTAATAAATATGAATAATGCCTTTTGTGCCTCTGAAAATGAATGGCATAACTCTTGCACCAGATGTAATCTATAAATCAACTGTTTGTTTTTTAATGCAAGGCCAGGAGTTTCCACACAATACCTTGATTGTGCTTTTATATCTAGTATGAAGTGATTGACTCATATCAACCACAGACTCAAATGAGTGTAAAAAATTAGTTGGGTTCTTTTAAAAATGCCCCAAATATTCCTAAGAAATTTGTTTTCATACTGACAATTGGGCAGCTTTTAGAAAAATGTGGGTACTTCAAGCAGCAGGCTTTTTCACAGTGAAATATGCTATAGTCTTCATGTTGATAGATTACGGTGTCAGCTACTACGTACGCCTTTGACTGCAAATTGCTCAATACCATTTTACTCTTTCTAGATGCTTTCATAGTTCCTGTTCACTTATGTTACTGTGAACATGTAAATGGAGAAATATTCTTGGCCAGTGGTCTTGCAAAGGTACATCATCTTCTATATGAAGGTTTGGTTAATTTACATGGAATGTTCACTGCTGATAAATATACAATGCCTGATAAAAAAAGGGAAGCACTCAGAAGTGGAGGAAGAAACAAAATGGAACCTCACTGCAATGATTACAAAATTAAGTCAAATTTATAAAAAAAATTGAATCCACTTTTCAGTAAGATGTTGCAACACCTGTTGCCTGGATGCCTGTGTTAAGGGTTTGGAAAGGTATCATAAAGCTGCTGTATCCTCTCCTGAGACCAGCTGGTCCACAACTCTCTCAATTGGACATTGATATCCTGGCTACTGGCTCCGGGGCGGAGTTGATGTATGAGCTTTTGTCGAGCATGTTCCACTGGGGACAGATCTTATGAGCTTGCTGGCCATGTGAGTACCTCAACATCCTGCAGACATTTCATCACATGCACTACACGTGGAAAAACACAGTCCTGTTGAAAAATGGCACCACAATACTGCTGCATGAAAAGCGGCACATTAGGATACAGGATGTACATGGCATGCCATTGTGCTGACAGAGTTCCCTTAGTTGCTACCAGCTGTGAGCTGAAATTGTACCCAATGGCTCCCCACACTATGACATCAGGAGTATCACTGCTTTGCCTCTCCAAATCACTGGAAAATGGAACCTCTTGCCAGGTTGCCACCACACTCACTGGTGATGGTAATCTGGAATAGTGTGAAGCCCTGATTCACCCCTGAGAACAACAACCCCATTTATCAGTAGTCCTTGCTTTCCAGTGATGGCACCATTGTAAACACAGCCATTTCTGTTGTGAACAGCAGACTATGCATGGGATGGTAATTCCCTATTCTAGCTGCTGCTCATTTCTGACCAATGGTGTGGGACAAAACAATGTTACACAGGGTTCACTACTTGTTCTCAGATGGCTGTCGCAGATGTGATGGGGCGCTTGGTGGACAATACTGTGATCCTCCTTTGTGAAAGTCAGGAAAGTCAGACTTGGTCAACAGGAACCTGGATGACAAGTATGCCTGTTCTCATGTTCCAAATAAGTTCAACACTGATCCTCTGTCACATTTAAACACCCCAAAAATCTGGATATTGCACAATTTGACCAGCCAGCCAAATCAAGACTCACAATGTGGCCCCTTTCAAACTATGTCATGTGCTGATAAAGCTGCCTCACGTGAGCACATGACATCTCTCTCTCTCTCTCTCTCTCTCTCTCTCTCTCTCTCTCTCTCTCTCTCAGAGTGATCACTCAAATCTGACATTCACACTCCTTATATATCCTACCAGGCCTGGTAACAACACTAAATGTGAACAATGGTAATGTACTCTGGAGGCTGTTCTACTTGTCACAAAAAAATTTCAACTCTAATCACTAACATACCCATTGATGATGTGTATGTGTATGACATTACATTGACATCTGTCTGTCTTCTGGGTACTTCAATTTTTTTTGTCAGCTACTGTAGTTTAACATTATTGTGAAGATGCCCTGGGTCCCCACTAGTATTGGTGGTTATTATAGATGGCACTCAAAGCTTTAGATTTAGTCACTATTATTTCTGTTCATCAGTATCCCTTCATGTTGTTGTGTTCTCACTAAATGAAGTGTTTTCTAATAGGACAACTGTCTGTGCCAAAAGACCAAACTGTACTACAGTTGTTTGCAGACTGCAGTGAACTAATGCTGTTGAATGATGGCGCATTATTAAGTGTCTGCTGTGCACTCACTGTGCTAATTGGTAGGCAATAAAGATGTTCTGGACATTGAGTGTATATTATAAGTACAAAATCAAATGCTAGTTTATGTAAAATGAATGGATTGTCAAGGATTACAGTATTTCTAGATATGAGCAGCCTATTATCCTCATTCTGGAGTCAAAACACATTTGGTGCTATGCATGTATACTGGCTGAAGGCAAGAATAGCAAGTAATGAATACCGACAAAGTAAATCACAAAACAATATTTATCACAACTCACTGCGTGTTCTTTCTAATGGACATGCTTTTTTATTTTAATTTTTTTTTAACTGTCAATTTCAAATAGTATCTTACAGACTGCTATACATGGTACACAGTGCTAGATGATACTCTTCTTCCTACACAAACATAACAGCATCACATTGCACTTGTAATGTGGAAACAGAACAGGGGTGGCAGGAATGTAGTTTTCTTTAGCTATACAAGTATCATAGACATGTAAAACTTCTGCAGGATGAGAAGAGACAGCAGTGCATGTACTAGAGTTGATTAGAAAGAAAGACTGCAGATTCTTGACACACACACACACACACACACACACACACTTACTGTAGCTAGGACTGAAAGTTGTCATGGAAATACTCACAAGGAGTAACACTTATTTGACCAACTTCTGGCAAATTCACTGAGCAGTGAGTCCAAATGTTAAGAGCAAAGATTTTCTGCCCATTTTGTATGTGCCAAATGACACAATCTTACTGAAAATCACCAAAAAGCACTGAGTATAAAACACAAGTGATTAAACTTGGCTGTTTTTGAAATAAAAACAATGCCACATATTAAAATCAATCTGTAACAAAATCAGCTTATTTTCTCTCTGCAATATGGTACGACTCATTTTCTGAAGAAACTGTCTTCTTAATAAGTATTCATTGTACAGAATGAGGTAATCAGAATGATATGTAGACTAATTCCAAGAACCTCTTGCTCCAAAACGTTCAGAATTTGGGAATACTACTGCTGCTTTCTTGAACATATTCTCCCTCATGCGTTTTGTAATAAAAAACCTAAAACTCTATGACAATAATTTAAAAGTCCAGTAATAACACCAGATACAAGAACAACCTCCATTACAATTAAAAAACTTGTCATCAATGCACTAATGCATCAAAATCTTGAACTTGCTTCCCACAGGGTTCAAAAGCCTGAGAAACAAGAAATTCTTTTTCCTGTCTAAATTACAGTAGTTTTATCGTATTATTCTTTTTATTTGGTTGACGAGTTTGTAAATTTGAGTTTGACAGATTACTTATCATTATAATGAACTCTGGTTTCTGAATTGTTGTCATAAACAGAGTGTAACGTGACTATAATTATTTCAGAATTATGCTGGTTTGTATACTGTCATGACTATTCGTGTTATTTCTGTACAATTATATTTGTTTATCCATTCACACATTGTTTTGTTAATTCACTCATGGACAGATGTGGCGCGAGTCAAATTATACATAAACATGCAGAAGCAAGCATTGTTGGCTACTTCTGTAAGGTATACTAATAACAACAAATTATGACTAGTATTTACCTACTCAATTTTATAATTATTGACATTACTTCTCAAATACTTATGTTACGAGGAAAACAGTTACTTTGAAACAGGCTGTTGCTCCTCACACACTACTCAGCTGATGTTTTTATCTACTATTTACAACTGAGCATTTAGGTAATTTTACATTATTGGTTGTCCATATACTGACCAAGTCAGTATCTATCATTCAAGTATTAAAGCCACATGAAATTTACATTTCTGAGTCCAAGTAGTCTGATAAATTTTAGAAGTATTAGTTGATGACGCAATCTTTTATTTTGTTTTAAATATTTTGGGATTTCCAGTTTCTGCTATTGTGGTTGTGACTTGTTTTCATCCGACATTCACTTTTTTATTAATCACAAATACAATTAAGGAGTGTCTAAGCATAAGGATTAAGGGTCCTGAAGAGATCGCTGCAAGATTTTTGGTAATCAATTTTACACAATATTTTCATCAAACACTTCAGTAGAATAAATACTTTCTTTGTTTCGGCTGCAAAACCCTAGAAGATTATGCCATAGGACAAAACTGAGTAAGAGCAGACAAAGAATGCTAGCAACCCAGTCTGCAGTTCAATACAGTGGGGGAGATTTCTGAGTGCATGGCAGGCAGAACTGGGCTTTTTGGTTAAATTCTCTCTATGTTGATGCTACCTCAGTTTATTATCCATCTGGATGTACAGAAATTGCACACATGGAACCTCATCTAGTGTGAACTTAATGATCCCTACTTCTGGTTCCTTTAAGTCAATTTTATTTATTTGGAATTGCGTAAGATGAGTGAGTGTAAGATTAAGGTTAAGCTGTTGTCTGTTACAATGCATATACACACAGTGCAAAATAAATGTCCACTAACACCAGACATCGAGTTGTTTACTAGAACCCTCAAAAATGTAAGCTCTACAAAATTTCTTGGGATATGGATACAAGAAGATCTAAGATGGGTCCAACATACAAAATACATTGCAAATAAATTAAATACCATTTGATATATTATCAAAATTCTTTCAGATTGCACATTGAAAGAGACACTAAAAGATGTATACTTCACCCAGGCAGAATCCTTACTGAGATACGTTATAATCTTTTGGGGAAATGCATCTGCTAGCAAAAGTTGTTTTATATGTCAAAATAGAATTGTAAGAGCCATAGAAAATGCTGCATCAAGAAGCTCGTCCAAGCCCTTATTTAAGAAACTAAATATCCTTCCACTACCATGTCTGTATACTTTACAAGTAATCATTTTTGTAAGGAAAATCTTAGAAAATAGCAATAATCTTGTGTCAACTGAACAGAGTATCCACCTGTATAACATGAGGAGAAAGCAGTAGATACATGTTCAACATGCACACACAACACTATAACAGAATGGACCACTGCAAACAGGAAACAGACTATACAATAAGCTACCTACAAACATTAAAACAATAAAAGACACTTCAAAATTTAAAACTGCTGTCCATAAATATTTATTGCAAAAATTTTATTATAGTATAGATGAATATCTTGAAACATAAAAATTTATTGCCAAATACTAAAAAAAAGAAAAAGAAAAAAAATAATTACTTGGGTTAAATATAATGTATAGAAGCTGAACCTACAGTTGTGATAATATTAAGCCGAAATCAATGTAAATATTCTAGTATGATTTAAAAACATGTATTGTAAATCACAATGACTTGTCCAATATCATATTGTATACCTTGTACAACAAATTATCAAAAGTACAAATAAAAGTGTAATGTAATGTTAGCTAGTATTAAGCGTGTCCACCCAGGATTGGAGCAACTGAACAACTTCCTCTGCCACAGTTTCAACTACCTCTCGTCACACCATGAAATGAAAAATATTCTACCCACTATCCTTCCAATCCCCCCATGAACCATGGACCTTGCCGTCGGTGGGGAGGCTTGTGTGCCTCAGCGATACAGAGAGCCGTACCATAGGTGCAACCACAATGGAGTGGTATCTGTAGAGAGGCCAGACAAACATATGGTTCCTAAAGAGGGGCAACAGCCTTTTCAGTAGTTGCAGGGGCAACAGTCTGGATCATTGACTGATCTGGCCTTGTAACACTAAGCAGAACGGCCTTGCTGTGATGGTACTGCGAATGGCTGAAAGCAAGGGGAAACTACAGTCGTAATTTTTCCCGAGGGCATGCAGCTTCACTGTATGGTTAAATGATGATGGCGTCCTCTTGGGTAAAATATTTCGGAGGTAAAATAGTCCCCCATTTGGAACTGGGCAGGGGCTACTCAAGAGGACATCGTTATCAGGAGAAAGAAAACTGGCGTTCTACGGATCGGAGCGTGGAATGTCAGATCCCTTAATCGGGCAGGTAAGCTAGAAAATTTAAAAAGGGAAATGGATAGGTTAAATTTAGATATAGTGGGGATTAGTGAAGTTCAGTGGCAGGAGGAACAAGACTTTTGGTCAGGCGAATACAGGGTTATAAACACATAATCAAATATGGGGAATGCAGGCGTAGGTTAAATAATGAATAAAAAAAATAGTGGAGTGCATGTAAGCTACTATGAACAGCATAGTGAACGCATTATTGTGGCCAAGATAGACACGAAGACCACGCCTACTACAGTAGTACAATTTTATATGCCAACTAGCTCTGCAGATGATGATGAAATTGAAGAAATGTATGATGAAAAAAAAAAAAGAAATTATTCAGATAGTGAAGGGAGACGAAAATTTAGTAGTCATGTGTGACTGGAATTCAGTAGTAGGAAAAGGGAGAGAGGGAATATGGATTGGGGGTAAGAAATGAAAGAGGAATCCGCCTGGTAGAAGTTTGCACAGAGCATAACTTAATCATAGCTAACACTTGGTTCAAGAATCATAAAAGAAGGTTGTATACATGGAAGAAGCCTGGACATACTGACAAGTTTCAGATAGATTATATAATGGTAAGACAGAGATTTAGGAACCAGGTTTTAAATTGTAAGACATTTCCAGGGGGCAGATGTGGACTCTGACCACAATCTATTGGTTGTTGTTGTTGTTGTCTTCAGTCCTGAGACTGGTTTGATGCAGCTCTCCATGCTACTCTATCCTGTGCAAGCTTCTTCATCTCCCAGTACCTACTGCAACCTACATCCTTCTGAATCTGCGTAGTGTATTCATCTCTTGGTCTCCCTCTATGATTTTTACCCTCCACGCTGCCCTCCAATACTAAATTGGTGATCCCTTGCGGCCTCAGAACATGTCCTACCAACCGATCCTTTCTTCTGGTCAAGTTGTGCCACAAACTTCTCTTCTCCCCAATCCTATTCAATACTTCCTCATTAGTTATGTAATCTACCCATCTAATCTTCAGCATTCTTCTGTAGCACCACATTTCGAAAGCTTCTATTCTCTTCTTGTCCTAACTATTTATCGTCCATGTTTCACTTCCATACATGGCTACACTCCATACAAATACTTTCAGAAACGACTTCCTGACACTTAAACCTATACTCAATGTTAACAAATTTCTCTTCTTCAGAAATGCTTTCCTTGCCATTGCCAGTCTACATTTTATATCCTCTCTACTTTGACCATCATCTGTTATTTTTCTCCCCAAATAGCAAAACTCCTTTACTACTTTAAGTGTCTCATTTCCTAATCTAATTCCCTCAGCATCACCCGACTTTTGCTTTTGCTTTTGCTTTTTGCTTTTGTTGATGTTCATCTTATATCCTCCTTTCAAGGCACTGTCCATTCCATTCAACTGCTCTTCCAAGTCCTTTGCTGTCTCTGACAGAATTAAAATGTCATCGGCGAACTTCCAAGTTTTTATTTCTTCTCCATGGATTTTAATACCTACTCCAAATTTTTCTTTTGTTTCCTTTACTGCTTGCTCAATATTCAGCTTGAACAACATCGGGGAGAGGCTACAACCCTGTCTCACTCCCTTCCCAACCACTGCTTCCCTTTCATGCCCCTCGACTCTTACAACTGCCATGTGGTTTCTGTACAAATTGTAAATAGCCTTTTGCTCCCTGTATTTTACCCCTGCCACCTTTAGAATTTGAAAGAGAGTATTCCAGTCAACATTGTCAAAAGGTTTCTCTAAGTCTACAAATGCTAGAAATGTAGGTTTGCCTTTCCTTAATCTTTCTTCTAAGACAAGTCGTAAGGTCAGTATTGCCTCACGTGTTCCAGTGTTTCTACGGAATCCAAACTGATCTTCCCCGAGGTTGGCTTCTACTAGTTTTTCCATTCATGCAGCTGTGACTTATTAAACTGATAGTTCGGTAATTTTCACATCTCTCAACACCTGCTTTCTTTGGGATTGGAATTATTATATTCTTCTTGAGTCTGAGGGCATTTCACCTGTTTCATACATCTTGCTCACCAGATGGTAGAGTTTTGTCAGGACTGCCTCTCCCAAGGCCGTCAGTAGTTCCAATGGAATGTTGTCTACTCCGGGGGCCTTGTTTCGACGCAGGTCTTTTAGTGCTCTGTCAAACTCTTCACGCAGTATCTTATCTCCCATTTCATCTTCATCTTCATCTTCTTCCATTTCCATAATATTGTCCTCAAGTACATCGCCCTTGTATAGACCCTCTATATACTCCTTCCACCTTTCTGCTTTCCCTTCTTTGCTTAGAACTAGGTTTCCATCTGAGCTCTTGATGTTCATAGAAGTGGTTCTCTTATCTCCAAAGGTCTCTTTAATTTTCCTGTAGGCAGTATCTATCTTACCCCTAGTGAGATAAGCCTCTACATCCTTACATTTGTCCTCTAGCCATCACTGCTTAGCCATTTTGCACTTCCTGTCAAACTCATTTTTGAGACGTTTGTATTCCTTTTTGCTTGCTTCATTTACAGCATTTTTATATTTTCTCCTTTCATCAATTAAATTCAATATTTCTTCTGTTACCCAAGGATTTCTACTAGCCCTCGTCTTTTTACCTACTTGATCCTCTGCTGCCTTCACTACTTCATCCCTCAAAGCTACCCATTCTTCTTCTACTGTATTTCTTTCCCCCATTCCTGTCAATTGTTCCCTTATGCTCTCCCTGAAACCATGTACAAACTATGGTTCTTTCAGTTTATTCAGGTCCCATCTCCTTAAATTCCCACCTTTTTACAGATTTTTCAGTTGTAGTCTACAGTTCATAATCAATAGATTGTGGTCAGAGTCCACATCTGCCCCTGGAAATGTCTTACAATTTAAAACCTGGTTCCTAAATCTCTGTCTTACCATTATATAATTTATCTGATACCTTTTAGTATCTCCAGGGTTCTTCCATGTATACAACCTTCTTTCATGATTCTTAAACCAAGTGTTAGCTATGATTATGTTGTGCTCTGTGCAAAATTCTACCAGGCGGCTTCCTCTTTCATTTCTTAGCCCCAATCCATATTCACCTACTACATTTCCTTCTGTCCCTTTTCCTACACTCAAATTCCAGTCACCCATGACTATTAAATTTTCTTCTCCCTTCACTATCTGAATAATTTCTTTTATTTCATCATACATTTCTTCAATTACTTCGTCATCTGCAGAGCTAATTGGCATATAAACTTGTACTACTGTAGTAGGTGTGGTCTTCGTGGCCACAATAATGCGTTCACTATGTTGTTTCTAGCAGCTTACCCGCATTCCTATTTTCCAATTCATTATTAAACCTACGCCTGCATTACCCCTATTTGATTTTGTGTTTATAACCCTGTAGTCACCTGACCAGAAGTCTTGTTCCTCCTGCCACCGAACTTCACTAATTCCCACTATATCTAACTACAACCTATCCATTTCCCTTTTTAAATTTTTCTAACCTACCTGCCCGATTAAGGGATCTGACATTCCACGCTCCGATCCGTAGAATGCCAGTTTTCTTTCTCCTGATAACGACATCCTCTTGAGTAGTCCCCGCCCGGAGATCCGAATGGGGGACTATTTTACCTCCTGCATATTTTACCCAAGAGGACGCATCATCATTTAATCATACAGTAAAGCTGCATGCCCTCGGGAAAAATTACGGCTGTAGTTTCCCCTTGCTTTCAGCAGTTCGCAGTACCAGCACAGCAAGGCCGTTTTAGTTATTGTTACAAGGCCAGATCAGTCAATCATCCACACTGTTGCCCTTGCAACTACTGAAAAGGCTGCTGACCCTCTTCAGGAACCACACGTTTGTCTGGCCTCTCAACAGATACCCCTCCGTTGTGGTTGCACCTACGGTACGGCTATCTGCATCGCTGAGGCACGCAAGCCTCCCCACCAACGGCAAGGTCCATGGTTCATGGGGGGGTGGGGGGGGGGGCAGGGGCGGGGGGTGGATCTATTGGTTATGAACTGTAGATTAAAACTGAAGAAACCGCAAAAAGGTGGGAATTTAAGGAGATGGGACCTGGATAAACTGACTAAACCAGAGGTTGTAGAGTGTTTCACAGAGAGCATAAGAGAACAACTGACAGGAATGGGGAAAAAAATACAGTAAAAGAAGAATGGGTAGCTTTGAGGGATGAATTAGTGAAGGCAGCAGAGGATCAAGTAGGTAAAAAGACGAGGGGTAGAGAAATCCTTGGGTAACAGAAGATATATTGAATTTAACTGATGAAAGGAGAAAATATAAAAATGCAGTAAATGAAGCAGGCAAAAAGGAATACAAATGTCTCAAAAATGAGATCGACAGGAAGCACAAAATGGCTAAGCAGGGATGGCTAGAGGACAAATGTAATGTAGAGGAATACATACTGCCTAAAGGAAAATTAGAGAGACCTTTGGAGAAAAGAGAACCACTTGTATTAATATCAAGAGCTCAGATGGAAACCCAGTTCTATGTGAAGAAGGGAAAGCAGAAAGGTGGAAGGAGTATATAGAGGGTCTATACAAGGGCAATGTACTTGAGGACAATATTATGGAAATGGAAGAGGATGTAGATGAAGATGAAATGGGAGATAAGACCTGAGTCGAAACAAGGCCCCGAGAGTAGACAACATTCCATTAGAACCACTGACAGCCTTGGGAGAGCCAGTCCTGACAAAACTCTACCATCTGGTGAGCAAGATGTATGAGACAGGCGAAATACCCTCAGACTTCAAGAAGAATATAATAATCCCAATCCCAAAGAAAGCAGGTGTTGACAGATGTGAAAATCACCAAACAATCAGTTTAACAAGTCACGGCTGCAAAATACTAATGCGAATTCTTTACAGACGAATGGAAAAACTAGTAGAAGCCGACCTCTGGGAAGATCAGTTTGGATTCCGTAGAAATATTGGAACACGTGATGCAATACTGACTCTACGCCTTATCTTAAAATCCAGATTAAGGAATGGCAAATCTACGTTTCTAGCATTTGTAGACTTAGAGGAAGCTTTTGACTATGTTGACTGGAATACTCTTTTTCAAAGTCTGAAGTTGGCAGGGGTAAAATACAGGGAGCAAAAGGCTATTTACAATTTGTACAGAAACGAGATGACAGTTATAAAAGTCGAGGGGCATGAAAGGGAAGCAGTGGTTTGGAAGGGAGTGAGACAGGGGTGTAGCCTCTCCCCGATGTTATTCAATCTGTATATTGAGCAAGCAGTAAAGGAAACGAAAGAAAAAATCGGAGTAGGTATTAAAATTCATGGAGAAGAAATAAAAACTTTGAGGTTCACCGATGACATTGTAATTGTGTCAGAGACAGCAAAGGACTTGGAAGAGCAGTTGAACGGAATGGATAGTGTCTTGAAAGGAGGATATAAGATGAACATCAACAAAAGCAAAACGAGGATAATGGAATGTAGTCGAATTACGTCAGGTGATGCTGAGGGAATTAGATTTGGGAATGAGACACTTAAAGTAGTAAAGGAGTTTTTGCTATTTGGGGAGCAAAATAACTGATGATGGCCGAAGCAGAGAGGACATAAAATGTAGACTTGCAATGGCAAGTAAAGTGTTTCCGAGGAACAGAAATTTGTTAATATCTAGTATAGACTTAAGTGTCAAGAAGTCCTTTCTGAAAGTATTTGTATGGAGTGTAGCCATGTATGGAAGTGAAACATGGACGATAAATAGTTTAGTCAAGAAGAGAATAGAAGCTTTCGAAATGTGGTGCTACACAAGAATGCTGAAGATTAGATGGGTAGATCACATAACTAATGAGGAGGTATTGAATAGGATTGGGGAGAAGAGAAGTTTGTGGCACAACTTGACTAGAAGAAGGGATCGGTTGGTAGGACATGTTCTGAGGCATCAAGGGATCACCAATTTAGTATTGAAGGGTAGTGAGGAGGGTAAAAATCATAGAGGGAGACAAAGAGATGAATACACTATGCAGATTCAGAAGGATGTAGGTTGCAGCAGGTACTGGGAGATGAAGAAGCTTGCACAGGATAGAGTAGCATGGAGAGCTGCATCAAACCAGTCTCTGGATTGAAGACCACAACAACAACAACAACAACAACTTTCCAATCTCTCCCACAGTGGTAGACCACTGCCCAGCAAACCTACACAATATCATTGTCCATCCCTGCTTCCAACCCCTTTCCTCATGGCTCACATCCATGTAATAGGTCTAGATGCAATATCTGTTCCTTACATCCTCCCACCACCATTTACTCCAGTATGGTCACAAGCATCACCTATCCCATCAGAGGCATGGCTACCTGTGAAACCATTCATGTCATCTACAAGCTAAGGTGCAATCACTGTACTGCATTCTACATGGGCATGACAACCAACTAACTGTCTGTTCACATGAATGACCACCAATAGACTATGGCCAAGAGACAGCTGGACCACCTAGCTGCTGAGCATGCTGCCCAACACAACATTCTTCACTCCAATGACTGCTTGACAGTCTGCACCATCTGGATCCTTCCTCCCGACACCAGCTTTTCTGAATTGTGCAATACATCCTACGTTCCCGTAACCCTGCTGGCTTCAGCCCTCGATAGTCACTGTACTTCACCCACCTATCCCCTTCCTTGCTCCCAGTCCAGCACTACACAGCCTTCAATTTCACCAATGCACCCAGTCTCTCTACTCCTTTACTTATCTCCTTCCCTCTCCCCCTCCCTCACCCTATGCCCCTCTGCCTATCTCCCTACTGTATCTAGCTGTCCTACATTGCCTCCAGTCCCCACCACGTCCCTTAATGCTTCCACAAGCAGCACTTTAAGGTCACCAACCACCCCTCTACTATCCTCCCCCTCTCCGCCCCAGCCGCCTCCTTCCCCCTACCACCCAGACTGCTTCTCCCATCGTGTGCAGTCTGGGCTTGGTGGCTAGAGACAGTGGTCATGTATGTATGACCTTTCCTAGAGTAAATGTTGACATGTTTAGTGGTCTTTTTGTTATGCCTGTTTGTGACTCATCTCCACTATTTGGTAAGCAGCAATCCCTCCTTTTCATAATATTGGTAAAATTATAAAGTATTTATCTTATTACTGTTCAGATTTTTTCAATGTAGCCATATTTATTGTTTAGTTTGTAAGTTACTTCAATACCATCCGCTATAGAAATAATTTATGAACATAGCTCATTATGAATATTGATGTGTAACTGCGAGGCGTGCTTTGTAAGTGAAGTCCGTTTTGCTGTAGACACTAGTAGTTCACGCACATACTGCAACGAGCATGTGCGTCGTGTACCAGCATGCTTCGGGATCAACTGTGCTCAGTTTCAGCTCTGTAGCTACCCTGTACGGTTCTGTTCTGTGCTTTCAAAATGTTTAAGACTATCAACTCGCTCGCAGTGCGTGACGTTCACTCACTGATACAGTTTTTGTCAGCAAAGAACCTGTCTGCTGCAGAAATTTATCGACAGATTTGCGAAGCGTATGGTGGTACTGTTATGAGTGGAAGCAAAGTGCGTAAGTGGGTACGAGAATTCAAAGATGGCCATGACAATGTCCATGACGAGGACTGCTCCAGTTGCCCTCTTTGATTACAGACAATTTGGTGGCTTCAGTTGAAGCAAGGATTCATGAGAACAGGCACTTCACAATAACAGGTCTCCCAAACAAATTTCCTGACGTGTCAAGATCAGTGCTTTACAACATTGTTTCTGAACACCTAAAGTTTAGGAAGCTGTGCTCCCATTGGGTCACATAACTCCTAACAGAGGACCACAAAAACCAAAGATTTGAGTGTGCGATGAAGTTCTTGACTCGTTATCACGAAGAAGGTGACGGCGTCTTGAGTCAGATAGTAACTGGAGATGAAACCATGGAATGGACACACACACACACACACACACACACACACACACACACACACTTGCATGTAAAGGTGAAGGTCACACAGACACTGTCCCAGCACAAAATCACAGCCTCAGTGTTTCGGGATTGGCATGGTGTTTTGTTGGTCAACTTCATGCAACGTGGGAACACTATCAATGCAGAAGCATACTGCCAAACCCTGAGAAAGCTACGCAGAGCAATTCAAAACAGAAGATGCAGCTTGCTGACAAAGGGAATTGTCCTTCTCCATGACAATGCAAGACCTCACACTGCAGGTCAGACCCGCGATTTATTACACAGTTTTGGCTGTGAAGTTTTAGACCGCCCACCCTACAGTCCTGATCTTGCAACGAGCGATTACCATCTGTTCCTCCACTACAAACACCACCTCAGTGGCAACCCTTATAATGACGAAAATGTGAAAATGGCAGTGAACTCCTGTTTATCGGAGCAGGTGGCAAGTTTTTATGAAGAGGGTATTTTAAAATTGGTTGAGAGGTATGATACGTGTTTCAACAAAGTTGGCAACTATGTCGAAAAATAGAGTGAAATATGTACTTTCTGAAAATAAATTTACTTTTTTGAAATAACCTTTTGTTAGGTACTTATGTTCAAATGGACCTTACTTTAAAAAAAAAAAAAAAATGCTCTCGTAAATATGAAGGGCATTCAATAATTAATGCAACACTTTTTTCTTGGCCTATTTCAGCTGAAAAAATGTGGAACTTTTATGACATCACAGAATAGTCCTGCTTTGGTCCCTATAGCTTCATGAAGTCACAATGGATCATGGTGCATTATGTTTCCTTCAAAATGGCACCTGTAATCGAGCTGTGTTCCAAGCAGAGAGCTGCCATTGAGTTTCTACTGGCAGAAAACCAGAGATCGCTGATACTGACAGGTGCTTGCAGAATGTTTACAGAGAACTGTCAGTGAACAGAAGTATTTTGAGTCACTGGGCGAGGTGTCTGTCACCATCGCAACAAGGTCATGGAAACCTGTCCGATCTCCCACATGCTGACCAACTGCACATAGTTGTGACTCCTATAGGGTTGGAATGTGCAGACATGCTAATTCGCAGCAATCAATGGGTCAAGTCAAGCACCTCACTGCACAACTGGACATCTCTGTTGGCAGAGCTGACACTCATCCACCAGTTGGGGTACTCATAGGTGTGTGCCTGATGGGTTCCTCGCCACTTAACACAAGACCATAAAGAGCAACAAAGTACCAACAAGGCTGATCATGACAAGACTCTGCCCAAAATTGTCAAAGGTTATGAAACAAAACAGTAAGCCATCAAGTGGTGCCACATCACCTCTCCTACGAAAAAAAAGTTCGAAGCCCCACCCTCAGCTGGAAAGTCATGCCGATGGTCCTCTGGACTCTGAATGGGTTATTCTGTTTGATGTCTTCCCTCATGGTGCAATGATCAACTTCGAAGTGTGCTGTGTTACCCTCAGGAAACTGAAGAAATGACTTCTGTGTGTTCATCACCACAGAAATGCAAACAAACTTCTCCTCTCCCATGACAACGCAAGGCCTCACAAGTCTGCACACCCAAGAGGAGATCACAAAAACTCCATTGCATTGTTCTACCTCATCCACCCTACAATCCAGATCTTGCACTTTCTGACTTCCATCTGTTCAGCTCAATGAAGAATTCACTCCACAGGAAGCAGTACCTAATTCACTCCACAGGAAGCAGTACCTGGCGATTTTTTTTTTATAGATGGCATTATTTTATTTTTATTTTAAATTTTCGCTGCTGCTAGCCAGAGAATGTAGGTGCCTAGTAATTTTCCACAATTACTATGCATTGCACACAGCCAGAAACCAGAACAATTCAGACAATAATAAGAATGTTAATACATACACGGTGACTTAAAACTTTCATCAGCTAATCCATAAAATAAATAAATTATATTTTCGTAGCAAGGTTTGCATCTACTGTCCACAATGAAATATTTTATGCACATTATGACAGTGTTAAGTGTAAATCTTACCTAATACACAGTGCATACAAAAAGTATTACATTTTTATTTTGTATCTGTAATACCAGCATGGGTACAAGGCTTCGCATAATTGTTTAGGATTTTAGTTAAAGCTTATTTACATGTTTATTGAGATTTCCAATTGCAATAAATAAAAACTTTTGGCAACTTTCAAGGGTAACTACCATGTCTAATAAAAATATTGGTGTACAGGGTATGATGCAATGTATGACCCATCTAAATGTCTTAATTAATCGTGTGCTGTCAAAACTTCTGATGAACACATTGTTTGACTGTGCTAAACCAAGAGAGTCTGAAACTGTCAGCAAGAAATTCCCAAGTGAGACAGGATGAAATACCTTTCTGTTTGTTCATGGCATTCTGATGTTAAAGTTTTGTTCTAACACATAGACAATGAATGATAAATTACGGGAAACATTATCCAAGTTACACTGCAGTGATTGTGAGATTTCTAACAGTAATACTTCACAGATTAAGTGAATCAACTATGCTCACCTTTACACTGAGTATATTATTTGCTAAATTAAAGCTTAATTCGCTTGTATGATTGTTGAGATCTCAATAGAATGTTGAAACCCCATCTGTCATCTGTTTGGATGGATAATACTTCTGTTTTGATGAAGACATAATAGTAATCATCTGAAGAAGGTAAAATAAATCCCAATTATGGAATTCTGTGAATATAATTTTGAACTTTCTCAAAAGACATCTAAAGAATTATGTAGTATGTATGAAAACAACCAAATAACGAAAAATCTTTTGCGCATAATTACTTATCTTCTGTCAATATCTTTAAGAGACTGAATGTGGGATCTATAATGATGTCATAATAAGATAATTATTTGGTGCTTACCTGAAACCTATACATCTCACCACTGCGTACATTATTGTCAACAGTTCCTCCAAAAATATACATCGCATCACCAATAACAGCAGCAGCGTGGAATAATCGTCCCGAAGGAACCTACAACACCAGAAAATAAGACTAATTGTAATATTTGACATTTACAAATGTTTTCATCATCTATGTATTCACAACCAGAAATTTTTACTCTAAATAAAAATATTTATTTGAACTGAACATTATACTTTAGGCTTCATTTTTTATTTTCTCAACACTCACTGAACTATCCATGAATAATTCACATCCAGACAGTCGCAAGCTTGTCGTATCACTTTTACATATTTAAGAGCTACGGAGCACCACCTGAACATCACGTAAGAAAATAAAAAGTTTCAATATTGTGAAAAGGAAAGTTGTTACTCACTATACAGGGTGAGTCACTAACTATTGCCACCAAGAATAACTCCAAAAGTATGATACAAGCTGAAAAGTTTGCGGGACAAAAGTTGCATGGGATAATGGGGGCCATAATTTGACACTGGTTTTTTGTTGCTAGGTGGGGTCACTTCAGTGAGATGAAGGTCAACCTTTTTAAATGGGATGCTATAGTTTGGTACTTCTTTCTGATAGCAGCTATTGAGATGAATCCAATGATGTGTAACAGTGAGGTCTTTGAAGGTCAACGAAAGTCACAAAGATGGCATGAACGTCCATTTACAGCAGGTGCTCTAAGTGATGACCATTGGTATCAAAACAGTGCTCCAATCTTATCATGGACTGAGTGGTATTCCTTATCACTTCGGCACTTATTGAAGCCCATGCTCTTACAATTCTCTCTTGCATATCTTCAGATGTAGTTGGAACATCTTTATAGACAATGTCTTTTACAAATCTCCACAAGAAAAAATCCAGAGACGTCAAATCTGGCGAACAAGTTGGCCACGACATCTCCTCGGCGACCAATCCAGTGATTTGGGAATTGTCTCTGCAATTCATTTCTAGCCATCAACGAAAAATGTGATGGACACCCATTGTATTGATACCACATTCTGTTCCTTGTTCCTAAAGGTATTTCTTCCAATAACAGACCTAATGTTTCTTGCAGGGATGTGGTGCACGTCCTACCATTAAGATTTCCTTTGAAGAAATAGGGGCCTGTAAGTCTGTCCTCCAGAAACCCACATGATACATTCACCAACCACGGTGTTTGGTGTGCAACTTGCCACAGCCAACAAGGATTTTCAGTTGTCCAACAATGCATGTTATGCAAATTAACATTTCCATGGTCAGTGAATGTATCCTAGTCAGTAAATAAAATCAAATTAATAAATGTATCATCCCTCTGAATCTGAAGTTGAGCCCATCGGCAGAATTCAATGCGATGCCTACAACCCGTACCAGTTAATTCTTGGTGGAGACTGATATGGTAAGGATGATATTTATGGCAATGCAGAACACAAACAACACTACTCTGTCTCATGTCATATTCCCTTGCGATTTGACATGAACTAACACAAGGATCTCGAGCCAGTGGCAAGAGAACCAATTTTGTTTCCTCGTTAGTAACTTTACTTTCTGGATATGGTTCTGACACATTTAAGATCCAAATGTTCTCAATTTAACACACAGATATTTAAATGTATTACGTGTAGGGTGAGTACATTGAGGATATCTTCCAGCATATGAGTCTATAGCGCTCACTGAATTTCGTTGGCATTCTCTGTAAATGAGAAGCATATCAACTTGTTCTTCGAAGGAATACATCATTCACATTCACTTGATTCGACGATACTAGTCTTACCATTCCTATTAGTGTTGTCTTGCAAAACCATCGAATGGTGTTTACATGTCAATGGAATGTATTCGGAAAGTATTTACTATTTGCACAATATACGAGAGAGAATTGTCAGAGCATGTGCTTCGATAAGTGCCGAAGTGATAAGGAATACCACTCAATCCATGCTAAGAAGACTGCTGCACTGTATTGATACCAATGGTCTTCACTTAGAACACCTTCTGTAAATGGATGTTCATGCCACCTTTGTGACCTTACTGTTACACATCATTGGATTCGCCTTGATAGCTGCTATCACACAATAAGTACCAAACTAGAGCATCCCATTTAAAAAAAGCAAAGTTGACCTACATATCTCTGAAGCAACCCCACCTAGCAACAAAAACCATCATCATATTATGGCCCCTGTTGTCCCATGCAACTTTTGCCCGACAAACTTTTCAGCTACTATCATACTTTCGGAGTTATTCTAGGTGGCAATAGTTAGTGATTCACCCTGTATAGTGGAGATGCTGAGTTGCAGATAGCACAAGGAAAAGACTGTCCTGAATATAGCTTTCGGCCAGTAAGGCCGTTGTCAAAATTGGATGACAAACACACTCTCACGCAAACGCAACTCTCTCTCTCTCACACACACACACACACACACACACACACACACACACACACACACACACACACGACTGCAGCCTCAAGCAATCCAAGTTTCAAAGATAAAAGAAAAGGGGAGGGGGGCAGGGAGAGGGGGATGGAGATTGGGGAGGGAGACGGATATGGGGAGGAAGAGGGGCAGCGAGCGGGAAGGGGGGAGGGCAGCGAGCGGGAAGGGGGGAGGGCAGCGAGTGGGAAGGGGGGGGGGAGGGCAGCGAGCGGGAAATTAGATGACAAACACACTCTCACGCAAACGCAACACACTCACACACACACACACACACACGACTGCAGCCTCAAGCAATCAAAGTTTCAGACATAAAAGAAGAGGGGGAGGGAGACGGGAGGGAGACGGGAGGGAGACGGGAGGGAGACGGGAGGGAGACGGGAGGGAGACGGGAGGGAGACGGGAGGGAGACGGGAGGGAGACGGGAGGGAGACGGGAGGGAGACGGGAGGGAGACGGGAGGGAGACGGGAGGGAGACGGGAGGGAGACGGGAGGGAGACGGGAGGGAGACGGGAGGGAGACGGGAGGGAGACGGGAGGGAGACGGGAGGGAGACGGGAGGGAGACGGGAGGGAGACGGGAGGGAGACGGGAGGGAGACGGGAGGGAGACGGGAGGGAGACGGGAGGGAGACGGGAGGGAGACGGGAGGGAGACGGGAGGGAGACGGGAGGGAGACGGGAGGGAGACGGGAGGGAGACGGGAGGGAGACGGGAGGGAGACGGGAGGGAGACGGGAGGGAGACGGGAGGGAGACGGGAGGGAGACGGGAGGGAGACGGGAGGGAGACGGGAGGGAGACGGGAGGGAGACGGGAGGGAGACGGGAGGGAGACGGGAGGGAGACGGGAGGGAGACGGGAGGGAGACGGGAGGGAGACGGGAGACGGGAGGGTGACGGGAGGGTGACGGGAGGGTGACGGGAGGGTGAGGGAAGAGGGACAGTTGCAGGGCTATGCCAAAGTAATTATATCCCATTAAAATAATTCACAGCCACTTTTAATGTCTTTTAAAAAAATATGTCTATTGAATGTGTCACTAAACACATTTTTCCAATCAATACTGACATTTTACATCAAGGGCTCTTCACAAAAGGGTACAATTTACACACCTGTGAATCTGAAGCTGGCATTACAACAGACCATGTCTGAGTATCCAGATCATAACAATGCAAATCATTTGGTAAAGTGCTGTCAGCAGCTCCACCAAAGACATACAGGTGTCTGTCATACGCAACCATGGTGTGGCCATACCGACGGGCAGGCGGTGGAGGTGCACCACGTAGTATGTGCTCTGTTGATATACGAGTCCAGCTGAGGAAGAAATTTAACGTGACAAACTGTTTCCCAGTTTAATAAATATAGTATATTTCATATGTTACTATGAATTGAAGCTATGAATTATTGAAAGTTTCTTAACACCTTAACCACAGTATCTTTTTTGCCATTGTAGGGTAACAGGTTATTTAAAAGTGACCAAAATAAGACTGAGTTGAATAGAATACTTGAGAGAGTCAATATTATAACGATAAATAACCATCACTAATACTGCCTAATTACAATTCTTAATACAAAACTATTTTTTTATCACACGCGCGCACACACACACACACACACACACACACACACACAGACTGCAGTCTCAGGCAACTGAAACCCCACTGCGAGCAGCAGCACCAGTGCATGATGGGAGTGGCGACTAGGTGGAAGTGAGGAGGAGGCTGAGGCAGGGAGAGGGAGGGATAGTACGGTGAGTGTGGTGGACAGTGAAGTGCTGCAGGTTAGTTGGAGGGTAGGGGAGAGGTGGGGAGGGGAGGGGAGGGGAGGGGAAGTAGCAGAAAAGGACAGAAATAAAAAGACTGTGTGTGATGGTGGAGTGACAGCTGTGTAGTGCTGGAATGGGAACAGGGAAGGGACTCGATGGGTGAGGACAGTGAGTGATGAAGGTTGAGGCCAAGAGGGTTACAGAAACAAAGGACATATTGCAGGGAAAGTTCCCACCTGTGAAATTCAGAACAGCTGGTGTTGGTGTGTAGGATCCATATGGCACAGACTGTGAAGCAGTAACCCTGGCAAATAATGTAATTCAGCTGCTCTAGTCCTGAGTGGTACTGAGTTACGAGGGGAATGCTCCTCTGTGGCCGGACTTTGGGAGGTGGTGGGAGACTGGAAGGATCAGGCATGGGAGATTTGTTTTTCACAAGGTTAGGAGGATAATTACACTCAGCGAAGGCTTCAGTGAGACCCTCGACATATTTCAGGAGGGACTGCTCGTCACTGCAGATGTGATGACCAAGGGTGGCTAGGCTGTATAGAAGGGACTTCTTGGTATGGAATGGGTGGCAGCTGTCAAAGTGGAGATATTGCTGATGGTTAGTAGGTTTGATATGGCTGGAGATATTGATGTAGCCATTTTTGAGGTGGAGGTCACATCTAGGACGGCGGCTTGATGGGTTGAGTAGGACCAGGTATGCAACTGGGGCAAAAGTTGTTGAGGTCCTGGAGGAATATGGATAGGGTGTCCTCACCTTCAACTCAGATAGCAAAGATGTCATCAATCAATGGGAACCAGGTGAGGAGTTTATGATTCTGGGCTTCTAGGAAGGATTCCTCTAGATGGCCCATGAATAGGTTGGCATAGGATGATGCCGTACGGGTGCCCATAGCCATACCCTGGATTTGTTTGTAGGTAATGCCTTCAATGGAGAAGTAATTGTGGGTTAGGATATAGTTGGTCATGGTGACTAGGAAGGAGGTTGTTGGTTTGGAATCCTTACGGCATTGGGAAAGGTAGTGTTCAATAGCGGTAAGGCCATGGGCATTAGGAATGTTAGTGTACAGGGAGGTGGCATCAATAGTGGCAAGCAGGGCACTGTGTGGTAAAGGGACAGGAACTGTGGAGAGTTGGTGGAGAAAATGGTTGGCATCTTTTATATAGGAGGGTAGGTTCCGGGTAATAGGTTGAAGGTGTTGGTCTATGAGAGCAGAGATTCTCTCAGTGGGGGCACAGTAACCGGCCACAACGGGGCGTCCTGGGTGGTTAGGTTTATGGATTTTAGGAAGCATGTAGAAGGTGGGAGTGCGGGGAGGAGTAGGAGTGAGTAGAAAGGTGGACTCTGTGGAGAGGTTCTGGGATGGGCCTAAGGATTTTGGTACTGACTGGAGATCCTGCTGGATTTCTGGAATGGGATCACTGTGGCAAGGTTTTTAGGTGGAAGTATCTGACAGCTGGTGGAGTCCTTCCGCCAGGTAAGCCTTGTGGTTCAAAACAACAGTAGTGGAGCCTTTGTCCACGTGTAGGATTATAAGGTTGGGATCAGTTTTTAGATGGTGGACAGTGGTTCTTTCTGTAGATGTAAGTTAGTTTGCACATTGAAGGGTTTGGGGAATGATGGTGAGGCAAGGTTGGAGGTTAAGAAATTTTGGAAAGTTAAGAGGTAGTGATATGGGGGCAGCGGGGGTGGATCGCAGTTGGCTGGAAGACAGAATGTAGGCAAGGTTCAATATTGGTCTTTGGTTGAACTGATTGGTAGGGTTGGTGGCGAAAAAGTGTTTCCACTGTAGGGACCGGGAGAAGGAGACAAGGTCTTTCAAAAGTCCTGCATGATTGAATTTTGGAGTGGGGCAAAAAGTGAGGCCTTTGGAAGGACTGATATTTCTGTGGGGCTAAGGCTTCTCGAGGATACGTTCATGAATGTGTTGTGGATCTGTTTAGGTTCTGGGATCTGTGTGGTGGTGGGAGTGAGTTTTGGAGGGTGGGGTAAGAGTAGCAGGTCTGCAAGACAGGGATTGTCACCTATCAGTGGACGTGGGGGGAGGTTTGGAGGTGGTTGTAGAGGTGGTGGACAGTGATACTTGAAGGCAGGAGTAGGAAGTGAGCACGATGGAGAGCTTTTTGAGGTGGTGGTGTGCATGTTGCTCAAGTTCCTCCATGGCAAGAGTTTCAGTGTGTGTTTAGGGTTCCAGGAATTTGGTGGTGGTGGTGGTTAGTGTTTAACGTCCCGTCGACAACGAGGCCATTAGAGACGGAGCGCAAGCTCGGGTTAGGGAAGGATTGGGAAGGAAATCGGCCGTGCCCTTTCAAAGGAACCATCCTGGCATTTGCCTGAAACGATTTAGGGAAATCACGGAAAACCTAAATCAGGATGGCTGGTGACGGGATTGAACCGTCGTCCTCCCGAATGCGAGTCCAGTGTGCTAACCACTGCGCCACCTCACTCGGTCCAGGAATTTGGTATTGCATAGCAGGAGAATTTTGCAGATGGAGAGAAGGTACTGCACGGAGGTTTGTGCTTGGTTGATATGGTTTTGCAGGACTATGTTGGTGAGGGTTAAGGATTGGCAGAATCTGAACAGGTGGAGGTCATTATGGAAAGAGGGGTAGCAGTTAGAGATGGGTAATTTGATGGCAAGGCCATTAGGGGGAATTCCATGAGCCAAGTAAAAACGCAGGAACAGTATGTGGGACTGGGATCTGGATAGGGATAAGGAAACTTTTCTATACTGATGCTGATGGAAGGAGCACGGATCCATGGTGGTGGAAAAAATGTGAAAAATTACACAAATAATGTATGATTACATCTGAAAATTTCGCAAAATTACACCCAATACATGTGAAAATACATGAGAAGGAAGAATTGGACACAAAAGGGGGGAACAATATGAAATCTGAGAGAGTCAACGATAGTGAAGGGCGAAAACTCACTAAAAATGGCGAGAAGTCACAAGAATCAAAGTAAAGAATAAATAGCAAATAAAAGTATATTACTGTGGGTAGCAGGTCTGAGGGTAGATAAATGTGAAGAAGGGGAATGGCAGAGGTGGCTGGATGGTGGAAGAATTAGTGGGTGCGAACTGGGACAGAACAGAGAAAGAGTGAGGGGGGGGGGGGAGGGGGGAGGCGTTTGTATGATGAGATACAAGATCATTTGACACCAAAAAGGTGCGGCAATCAACAAGCAAAAATACGGGAAATGATGCAGGGAGAGTGATCAATTTGAAAGAATATGTTTAATTAGATTGGCAGAAGTAATGTGGGACATAAGATGCTACACCAACAATCAGCTTGGTCTTGTAGGTGAATGAGTTTGTGTCTATTGTTGACGAAGGCCTTAATGGCTGAAAGCTTTAACTGAGAGTGTCTTCTTCTTGTGCCTATCTGTGACTCAGCACCTCCAAAATTATTTTTAGTATGATACAATTAAGGTATAGGAATTGAGTCAAGAAAATAATGGGACTGATGCTGTCACAGGGTAAGTATGCATGTGCCAAAGATAAATGGCCAATAGCTGTGAAGCATGATGCCTTCTCAGTTGAATGCAGCATCTTTGATGTCTGTAGACAAATTGTGGACATGGCCTTCATTTGAGTAAGAGCTGTTATTTTGTATTGCTGGAAAAATGATAAGTATAACAGAGCTGCAAACTGTCATGAAGTTTCATATGAAACGTGGAAAAACAGCTACTGAAAAATATTTGTCACTAAAAGAAGTGTCTAGACAGTTTATCGCATAGACAAGTTTTTCTGTGGTTCAGGCATTTTGAAGATGGCCAAGAAGTTGAAAAAGACATAAACAGATGAAAATATCGAAAAAGTAGGTAGTCTGATTCAACCTGACTGTTGATTGAGTATTTGATTGCTGAACTGTAGGAATTGCCAAAGAATTCATAAGGCAAATTTTACATATCCAATTTAACATGAGAAAAGTGTGTGAGGAACTGGTGTCAAAAACTCTCACGATCAAGCAAATGAAGTTTGTGAAAATGTTTGTACTTACACTTGGATTACCACTGATCCCAATTTCTTGGAAAGAATGACAACATGTGACAAATCTTTGTTTTTCAGTTATGATGCAGAAACTAAGCCCCACCACATGCACTGGAATGTCCCAACTTCACCAAGAGCAAGAAAGGGTTGAATGAGCAAATCAAGATCCAAAGACACGATGACTCTTTATTTTTTTCCAGTACTCAGGGAATTGCACATCTTCACAGGGTTCCTGAATGTCAAACAATTAGTCAACATTATTACCTTAAGGTTACTGCTCAAATCAGAGAGAGAATAAGAAAAAAAAAAAAAAAAAAAGACCTGGATTGTGGAAGAACAAATTATGGGTTCTGTATCAAGACAACACACTAGCTCATACCTCATTGTCCGTTAAGAGGTTTCTAGCAAAATACAGCATCCCAATGTTAAGACCACCCACCTTATTTGCCTAACCTAGCACCATATGACTTATTTATTCACAAAGATCAAATCTAATGTAAATGGATAGATAAAAGAAATCTACTCACCAAGTGATGGCAGGGAAACACACACACACACAAAAGGATTTAACTTTTACAAGTTTTTGGAGTCAGTGGCTCCTTCTTCTGACAGGAGAATTGAAGGGGAAGGGCGAGGGGTGAAGGAAAAGGACTGGAGAGATTTAGGGAAAGGGGTACAGTTCAGAAAAGTCACCCAGAACCTCGTGTCAGGGAAGACTTACCAGATGTAATGAGAAGGAAAGGTGAGAAAAAGGTTAAATCTGCATTAAAAGGAACAAGATTTCAGTCTGTTGAAGCGGTAAACGAAAAAGCAGAGGGCATCATCAAGGAGCTCACAGAGGAAGACTTCCAGGACTGTTTCCACCAATGGAAAATTCACATGAAGTGTTGTAGGGATAAAGGAGGGGAGTATGCTGAGGGTGACAATAACTAAATATGTATGATTTGAAATAAAATGTTTTACAGCAACCGTCCCATTATTTTATAGCCACACCTTGTACAACAACAACGTCATAACCCTAGATTTTTCAGTGATTTTGGTAACTTCTTATAATGACTGGACTGGAACTTTCTGGCCAATTAAAACTGTGTGCAGACCAAAACTCTAACTTTCACAGGCAAGTGCTCTACCAACTGAGCCACCCAACATGACTCATGACCAGTCTTGTACAAAGTTTTAATCTGCCAGGAAGTTTCAGACAGGCACACACTCTGCTCCAAAGTGAAAGTTTCTTTCTGGAAACATCACAGATGTTGTGGCTACATCATGTCCCCGCAATATCCTTTTGCCTAGGAGTGCTAGTCTTACAAGTTTTGCAGAAGAACTTCTGTGAAGTTTGGAAGGTACGGGACAAGGTACTGGCAGGAATAAAGCTGTGAGGATGGGTCGTGAGTTGTACTTGAGTAGCTCTGTCGGTAGGGCACTTGCCCGTTAAAGAAAAAGGTCCCGAATTGAAAGAAAAAGGTCCCGAATTGAGTCTTGGTCCAGAACATAGTTGTAATCTGCCAGGAAGTTTCATATGCATGAATACTTCATTTCAGAGTGAAAATTTCATTCTGGAATGACTGGACTCTTTGGTAATTGATGTGTCTACAAAAATACCCAGAGGAGTAAAAGAAATCCCAACATCGTTCAGGGAGTAGTGGTAATACCAACTAAATGGCATATTGACGATTTTTACCTCATTTTATAATGAAGTTTCAAGGTCACTTTATACATGCAAGCGACATGTCAAAGTATAGAATATTAGCATACAGAAGACAGAAAATTTACTACTCAGGAAAAGTTTAAGCTGAAAACTTTAGTCATATTACACTTCAATTACAAGCACCTGCAGCTCTCTGTCAATGTCTGCAACTATGAAATTGTGTAAATATTAAATTCAACCATTAGTTTTACTTTCTTTTATGCTCTCTCATTCACAGTCCCAGAGACGTTTATCTTCTACCACTAACAGGTTATCTTTTCTTGGGTTTTTGTTTCACCTCTCTTGTCAAATGAGCAGTGGCAGTGGCAGCTTGTGCAAAATTTTACCGATTTTCTACAATGAGGTAGTCTATAACCTTTTGACTTACAAGTGCAGTAATATTAACTAAAATGAATATATTAATTTTACATATGTAAATTGAACTGTTGAAATATAATTAAATTTTTAACCAATCAAGCAGTGAAGGAAACAAAAGAAAATTTTGGAGTAGGAATTAAAATCCATGGAGAAGAAATAAAAAACTTTGATGTTTGCTGAAGACATTGTTATTCTGTCAGAGACAGCAAAGTACCTGGAAGAGAAGCTGAATGGAATCGACAGTGTCTTGAAAGGAAGATATAAGGTGAACATCAACAAAAACAAGACGAGGATAATGGAATGTAGTCGCATTAAATCAGGTGATGCTGAGGGAATTAGATTAGGAAATGAGACATTTAAAGTAGTATTTGAGTTTTGCTATTTGAGGAGCAAAGTAACTGATTATGGTCAAAGAAGAGAGGATATAAAATGTAGACTGGCAATGGCAAGGAAAGCGTTTCTGAAGAAGAGAAATTTGTTAACATCGAATATAGATTTAAGTGTCAGGAAGTTCTTTCTGGAAGTATTTGTATGGAGTGTAGCCATGTACAGAAGTGAAACATGGACAATACATAGCTGAGACAAGAAGAGAATAGAAGCTTTACTGAATAGAATTCGGGAGAAGAGGAATTTGTGGTAGATCATGACTAGAAGAATGGATCGGTTGGTAAGACACATTCTGATGCATCAAGGTATCAGCAATTTAGTGTTGAAGGGAAGCATGGTGAGTAAAAATCACAGAGGGAGACCAAGAGATGAATACGCTAGGCAGATTCAGAGGGATGTAGGTTGCAATAGTTATTCGGAGATGAGGAATGCACAGAATAGAGTAGCATGGAGAGCTGCATCAAACCAGTTTTTGGGCTGAAGACGATAACAACAACGACAACAATCAATCAGTCATTTAATATTGTGACAGATAAAATGATGGTAGCAGCAGGAACTGAACCAGGGCCAACAAATTGCCAGTCAGTGTACTTGACCACTCTGCCACAGCACTGTTACATCAAGTGCTCCTCAAAAGTCCTTCACACTCTACACTTGCTTAATAAATTAGTTGCACATTCAAAGAAAACTACTGACTTGGTGATGTGGCAATGTGGCATTCAGTGCTGGAAGTGATAACCTCACATCAGAGCATGGGCAGTCCAAAACAGACAGCTCCATCCCTTCTCTTGAGTTGATCATATCATGGCTGACCATCATTTCAGCTCATGACACTGGTCTCTAGTTACTGTAGAGAGAGTGCTACAAAACATGTTTTTGTCCATTTTATTTGTGCAGTAGCACACATTCAAAAAGAAATGGCTTAATTTTAGTGCAATCTCCAGCTTGTATTCAGAGAGATATGGCATAAATTTCTCATCATGGGAACATGGCAGCTGCTGTGTTGCCACCTGCAATACTCTATCTGATTCAGTTGCAGTGACTTGCATGCAGCCAATCTTCATAGAAGACTTTTGCATTTTAAATAAGTTAAAGTCCATTCAGACAGTTATTATAAATAAGCAAAAGGCGAGAGATAATATTTGGTCCTGAACTCCCAGCCTTGAAGTTTTTCTCTCAGTATAACTCAAACAACGAGGTACCTCTAATAGAACGATCTCTTCCATGCTAACTGGCATGAATTCTAAAAATACTGGTCATGCAGAATGTGAACCACATTTTTCTAATGTGACATACTGAAAACTATGGATCAAGGTAGTCAGGCAGATGCAGAATTTCTTCATTTCCAAAAAGTGTTCGACTCAACACTGAAGGAAGTCACAGCATGTTATCCTGGATGGAGAGTCACAATCAGAAGTAGAAATAACTTCAGGTGTGCCCCAGGGAAGTGTGTTGGGACACTTGTTCATGTTTTATGTTAATGACTTGGTGGACAATAACAACAATAACCTCAGACTTTTTGCAGATTATGCAGTTACCTATAAGGAAGTATTGTCTGACATAAGCTGCATAAATATTCCTCTTAAGATAGAAAAAAAGAAGAGACGCATCATGAAGGAATTATCCAAATGGGATAGGAATCGGTAGATGTTATGTACAGACAAAAAAATAACAACAATTTCAGAAAAATTGTTTGATTTATTCAAAAGCAAGAGCTTCACAAATTGAGCTAGTCAATAACATGTTGGTCCAACTCTGGCCCTTTTTACAAACAGTTATTTGGCTTGGCATTGATTGGTAGAATTGTTAAATGTCCCACTTCGAATTCAGCCTCTATGACCAGCAAAGACATATCTGGAGACACTTTGGACATCAGTGGGATACCATCCGATTCTTGTCTGCCATACAGCCCAACAACCAAGAGCGACAGTCTGGGATGCCATTGCACTTCGTAACAGTATCCCTTTGGTTGTCATCTGCAGCACCCTTACAGCACAGTTATACATATAAAGATATTCTATGTCTTATCTGCTTGCCTTTCATGGTAAGCTGTCCAAGATTTACATTACACATGGGGTGAGTTTCTACTGCTTGTCTTCGTGTTTTCCGAACCCTGCCTTGGCCAGCAAGGTTGCCGGATCTCTCCCCAATGGGGAACATTTGGAGCATTATGGGCAGGGCTCTCCAACCATCCTGGGATTTTGATGATCTAATGCATCAATTTGACAGAATTTGGCACAATATCCCTGAGGAGGATGTCCAACAACTTTGTCAGTCAATGCCAAGCCGAATAACTACTTACGTAAGGGCCCAGGTAGACCAATGTGTGTGTGTGTGTGTGTGTGTGTGTGTGTGTGTGTGTGTGTGTGTGTGTGCGCGCGCGCGCGCGTGCTCAGTCAGATGTTGATAAGATTTCAAAGTGGTGCAATGATTGGCAACTTGGTTTAAATGTTCAGAAATGTAACATTGGGCACTCCACAAAGTGAAAAAAAATGCAGTCTCCTGTGACTATAATACCAATGGGTCACAGTTGGATTCAGCCAACTCCTACAAATACACGAGTGTAACACTTTGTAGGGACTTGAACTGGAATGATCACAGAGGCTTAGTGGTGGGCAAAGCAGGTGGAAGACTGGTTTATTAGTAGAATATTGAAGAAATGCAATCAGTCAACAAAGGAAATGTTTACAAATCACTTGTACAAACCATTGCAGAATACTGCTAAAGTGTGTGGGACCTGTACCAAATAGGACTAAGGGGAACGTGAACACATACAGAGATGGTCAGCATGAATTTCCAGAGATTTGTTTGACCCATGGCAAAGTGTCAAAGAGATGCTGAAGAAACTGAACTGGAAGACTCTTAAAGATCGACAAAAATTATATTGAGAAGGCCTACTTATAAAGTTTCAAGAAGCAGCCATAGATGATGACTCTATGAATATACACTGATCAGCTAGAACATTATTACCACCGTCCACTCATCCAGGTGATAGCAACATCACCTGAGGAGGAATGACTGCTAGTCAGGCCCATGCACAGTGCTTGTAGTATCAGTGAGTGTGTTGTCCATGCTTAGGATGGGAAAGGCGAGCAATCTATCCGAGTTTGACTGACGGCAGATTGTGATGGCCCAGAGGCTTGGCACAAGCATTTTGGAAACTCACAACTTGTCGGCTGTTCGAGGAGTGCTGTGGAGAACGTCTTCAACACGTGACAAAGCCAAGGTGAAACCATGTCCAGAGGGCCACCCCTCATTCCAGATGTCAGATGTTATAGGCTGGGCAGACTGGTAAAACAAAACAGGTGGTGAACTGTGGCGGAACTAACATCAGATCTTAATGCTGGGCAGAGTGCAAGTGTGTCTGAATACACAGTGCACCGAACATGCCTAACAATGGGCCTCCTCAGCCGATGAACCATGTGTGTGCCAATGTTAACACCACAACATTGGCTACTACGGCTGAAATGGTCATGAGACATTGGCACTGGACATTGGCACAGTGGCAGAGCGTTGCGTGGTCTGATGAATCCTGATACCACCTTCTTCATACCAATGGCAGGGCACAAATCCGTCTTCTGCCAGGGAAACAACTCATTGACACCTGCACTGAGAGACAGAAACAAGCTGGTGGCAGCTCCATTATGCTCTGGGGAACATACATAAGGGTATCCATGGATCCAGTGGAGCTTGTGCAAGTCACCATGATGGCCAAGGATTATTGTACACTGGATGCAGACCACGTACACTGTTCATAACGAACATGTTTCCTGATGGCAGTAGCATTTTTCAAGATAATATGCCATGTCACAATGCCAGGAGTGTGATGAGTGGTTCGAGGAACACTGTGGTGACTTCTCTTTGATGTGCTGGCCCCCCACCTGCCAAATCTGAGCCCAATCAAACACATCTGAGATTTGATTGAATGTGGCGTCAGAGCTCATCTCTCCCCTCTCCAGAATTCGTGGGAATTAGTTGACGTGTGTGTGTGTGTGTGTGTGTGTGTGTGTGTGTGTGTGTGTGGGCGCGCGGGCGCGCGCGCCCACACACACACACACACACACACACACACACACACACACACACGTGTGCATGCAGATGTTGTGCCAGCTCCCTCCAGTGACCTATCGAGGTCTCGTGCTCCCATGCCACTACTCATCAATGCTGTTATCCGTGCCAAAGGTGAACATACCGGCTGTTAAGTAGTTGGTCATAATGCTCTCACTGATCAGTGTACTACAACCCCTGTGTATTGTTCACACAGAGATCCTGAGGACAATAATAGTTTAATTACAGCATGCACAGAGGCATTTAAACACCTGAGGACAATAATAGTTTAATTACAGCATGCACAGAGGCATTTAAACAATCATTCTTCCAATGCTCCATATGTAAATGGAGTCATGAAAAAACCCTAATGACTGGTACACTGGAACATACCTTCTGCCATGTACTTCATAGTGGTTTGAGGATTATACATTTAAATGTTGATATTTCTAAGAAATAAAGAAAGGAAAAGACAAAAAACAAAAATTTGCCAAAGGGAAGAAAGGGAAGGATAAGTCACTGGTAGCTGTAGACAAAAACAAACATGCCATCACAAATTGACAAATCACAACACTATGCATTAGAGGCAAGTAATTTCCACACAAATTGATAATTGCTGTAAAATTTTGAAATCAGAAAAATAGTTTTAAAATATCATCTGAAAATGGAGTTATAAATAAAATGATCAATGGAGAGGGCCATATAGTAGTGCAAAGGAGAATTACACCACCTTTATGTGGTTTGTATTAAATGTTTGCATTAAGCATTAAACTTGTCTGTGACATATAAATTTACGATTAACTTCTTGCCTCACCATTTTTCTTTGAAATGAAACTGGAAAAGGCTGTTAGTGATTTTTGCCCCACTCTGGCCACTGAATACAAACATGGACTCACGAGCGACTGCCACAGGAAAATTGCAGCAAGTAGGTGGACAGTCTCCAATTTGTGCTACTTCTTCCCAAAGCTTTGTGTCTCCCTAAAAGAAAAGAGTATAAATTTACAGAAAACACACGTTAACACTTGCGATTACACTGTAATATGTGCCATTCATTTTCAGTCAAATACAGGCAATATGAAAATAAAACACAATTACAGAGTACGTTCAGTGTTATGTTTTGTTTTCTAACATCTTATTCAAATAGAGTTGTGTGTAAATAAGATCCACACAGGTAGGTTGCCACCTCCACAGCAAAACTATGAAGATGAGCAACAAACTCTACAATGACAGTAATTACTGGAGACCCACTTCAAAATGCTTGCTTGAAGCTGATATATTTTTGTAGGTACACCCTTCATTGCTATTGCACCATTTACCATTTCACAAACATTTTCCATTTAATGGTGGTAGATATGTCATGCCATTATTTCCAACACATGCTTAACTTTTTTGTACCATGTTATGGCAGTGTCAACCGGCTGTCAACTGGTGCTGAAACTCATTTCGAAGAGCCTCGAGAATAGTGCTCTGGCTTCATTATTTAATTTTTCTCCAATTCGTACAATTTTACAGCAGTGGCATTAATTGTATGAATGAGAGCTCTGTCATGTTGAAAATAAAAGTGGCCAGTTTCAACTTTTTTATGCAGCATCCAATATTTCCAAACATATTTCTCTACCAACAGTTTGAAGAATCATAACTTGTCAAGGATTATCAAATCAGGCAGACTCACTCACAAACAGCTCCAGCAAATTCCACCATGGTATCAACACTATCTGACGAGTAACATTCAGCTGGCATTTACCAGGGCCATGCAAATCTATTGGACATCAGCAATGTCTAGAAGAATGCTGAAGATTAGATGGGTAGATCACATAACTAATGAGGAGGTACTGAATAGGATTGGGGAGAAGAGGAGTTTGTGGCACAACTTGACCAGAAGAAGGGATCGGTTGGTAGGACATGTTCTGAGGCATCAAGGGATCACCAATTTAGTATTGGAGGGCAGCGTGGAGGGTAAAAATCGTAGGGGGAGACCAAGAGATGCATACACTAAGCAGATTCAGAAGGATGTAGGTTGCAGTAGGTACTGGGAGATGATGAAGCTTGCACAGGATAGAGTAGCATGGAGAGCTGCATCAAACCAGTCTCAGGACTGAAGACAACAACAACAACAACAACAACAACAACGTCTAGTATGATTCATCACTAATCTAACCTAGAAACAGAAGTACAACTTCAAACAGCCATGATCACTATTGCACAGCAGTTACCTTGATGACTGGTTCAAGGGAACTACATTTCTATCATCAGATCTTCTGCAGTACATTTAACTGAATCTACTGCAAAAGATCTGATGATGGTTACATAGTTTGCTGAAACTGGTCATCACAATAAGTGCTGTAAAACAGAGATTTTGGCTGTCTGAAATGTACTTCTGTTTCCACGTTAATCTAGATTGCCCCCTAATTTGATAATGTCAAGTATATATGACTCTCCACAATGCCTTTCCATTGTTTTGGGGTCTATCATTAATAAGTTTTGTAATAAAATGTGTAACAGAGAGCAAAACCAAAGTTCCAGAATCCTCTGCCTGTATGCTTCAGCTTGCCTATGCTACTGAAAGTATACACTTCTTTTGATATCATCACTTCTTGACACCTATTTCAATTCTGTGGGCACAGTTTTCAATTTAGTTTGCTAGACTGACTTGCCTAAACCTAAGTCAAGTATCAATTCCAACATCTGAAGATAATTACAGTGTTAGGTCTCAGTGCTTCGTGAGGTTTGTAAGATAAGCACTAACACCATTACAGTTCCAGAATGAAATCTGCCTTTATGCACTACAGTGTGAACCCAAATGAAGCATCAATAACAATTTAATGCGTTCTACTATCAGTGCTAAAACATCTAATCTTATTTCTCAGCTTGGTTTGAACTCTTAATGAGTCACTATTTTTTCTATTAATGCCTGGACCAATATCAGAAAAATAAAATGGATGGATGTTCCAGATAGAGATTATGAATGAGCAGAGAATGAAATCAATCTCTCTCCAATGAACAACACACTTAAATTCATCTCAAAGCATGCTAAGATAATTTAATGAAGGAACAGTACCAGGTAAAGCCCGTTCAGTTTTAAACTTCACTCAGACAAAGAATAATGATTTGCTACTTCTTCCTAAACATCTAATTTTAAGGTGACTTATTTCTTTTCCTTTGCAAAAATACCTCCAGTCTTAAATACTCTAACAACAAATATGCTGTACACAACAAAACATGTCATATGTGCCTCTGCAACTCCATTTGGATGAATGCCAGAGCACAAATACACTCAAACTATGAAGCTGTCAAAGAACAGCTGTCAGAAACTAATTGCTGTGGGTGGAAACAGGTGACTGAATGGTAAAGGTAATTATTAATGTTATAAACAAGACATTCACTAATTATTCTTACTACATAATAAATATAACTGGAATTTAAAGAGAATTGCTAACAATGTGTTGTATGCATGGCTCACAGAATGACCTGCTAGCAGCAGAAGTTGACATTAATGGACATACACTAAATGAAACACCACGAGTAAAACTGCTTGGAATCCAGCTGGATACAAAGTTAAAATGGAGCCAAACATGCAGATAAACTAATAAGGAAGCTCAGTTCAGCATATTTTGTGCTTTGTCATTTGCTGACCGAAAGACAGGTGAGTTGGTTTATTCTGTATATTTGCACTACCTGCTATCTTATGGAATAATTCAGTGCATCTTGTGGTGTCACCGCCAGACACCACACTTGCTAGGTGGTAGCTTAAATCGGCCGCGGTCCATTAGTACATGTCGGACCCGCGTGTCGCCACTGTCAGGATCGCAGACCGAGCGCCACCACAAGGCAGGTCTCGAGAGACGTACGAGCACTCACCCCAGTTGTACGACGACGTTGCTAGCGACTACACTGACGAAGCCTTTCTCTCATTTGCCGAGAGACAGTTAGAATAGCCTTCAGCTAAGTTAATGGCTACGACCTAGCAAGGCGCCATTTGTACCATTGCATGTATCTCAAGATAGTCTCACTTGTATCATCCAGAATGCTGTATACCAAAGGACAATATAAAAGTTAAGTGTTCTAGTAGCTACGTTCTTTTCTTTATCACATTCATTATGAATCCTGTTCCAGACTTCGCGCCAGTCGGCGTGTGAGTTGACGCGTGCCCTTTCGGCTACTTCACTGTGGACTGGCTGCCTTAACAGTCCACTACACATCTAAAGTAGATAAAGTGATTTTTCAGCAGAAGTGAACAGCAAGAGTATGTTGTAAAGTAGAAAACTACATACTGCACATATTTTTCTACAGATCTTAGAATTCTTACACTCAATTCTTGATGTATTTACTGCTTAATGATTTGTGTTTCTGCCAATAAAAATCAGTCTCAGCTGAACAATGATCTAGACAATCACAGTATAAGACACCAGAATAGTTTTCATGTTGACTTTGCCCTCCTTGTCGACAGTTCAGAGTGGACTTACATACTCTAGTGCAAAGGTCTCAATAAAATCTTACCCAGTACTAAAAAAGAAATTGCAAATCCCAACCAACTTGAAAGAAAATTTGAAACATACCTTATTAGTCAATCTTTCTATGAAGAAATGGTTGTTTATAGTTACTTTTTTGGTGTTGGAAATAGCACTGGTGGTAGCTGACTCTGTACATAAAAAGTTTTTGATGGCATTGGGCACAGTCATACAATACTTTTTAAAAGAGTAAACCACCATTTGACTGTGTATTATTACATTTATCTTCTATACTATCCAGATTTCGGCTTTTATGACATTATCAAGTACAATGCTGAAAGTTGTTAGGCCATTATAAGTCATGTCTGTTAAGGCAGATGGTTTACCTGTTTCCGACTGTCTTAACAGACGTGATTTAATAATGGTCTAACAACTTTTAACAATGTACTTGATAATGGCATAAAAGCCAAAATCTAGAGAGTACAAAAGATAAATATAATAATACATAGACAATTCTTTTAAAAAGACTTTGTACATGTTGCTTTGGTACCAGTCTGGACTATCAGCCGGGGTTTCACTATGCACGACCTACAGCTACACAGGACTGGCAAGGGAAGATTGGTACAGCAGCTTCATGAGAGTATAACAGTTAATGCATCACTAACTGAAGGCATTTTTCCATAGAGACTGAAATATACCATTGTCAAACACCTGTCCAAGAAAGGTGATAGGAGAGATGTCACTGTTTCACTGCTGACTTTTTGAAAATTTTTGGGAAGGTGATGTATTCTGGGATAGTATCCCACCTGAGCAACAATAACATCCCCAGTAAAACACAGTTTGGATTTCAGAAGTGTTTATATGTTCATTCATCAAATTTTACAAGCACTAAATAATAAAATTTTGCCAATTGGTATTTTCTGCAACCTATCTAAGGTATTTGAGTGTTGGGACTGCTGGTATAGCCAATCAATGGATAATCTCATATCTCATAAAAAGAATGCAGGAAGTAGTACTTAATAATTCAACTAACATATCTGAGGAACTGCTGATACTAGTATCATCAGCACTGCAAGCACCGTCACCATACATGATGCCTGAGGTTGACATGGAAACAGCCCAGTGTCACTGTATGGTTTGAAATGGGAAGGCAGGCACTGTCACCATAGGCGATGCCTGATGTTGACATGGAAACAGCCCAGTGTCACCGTATGGTTTGAAATGGGAAGGCAGGCACAGAATGTGTCTGTGCCTGAAGCACTAGAGACTGTACACTCACGTTGCAGCAATCCACTGTAGCCAGAGCACAGCGGACAAGGAGGACAGCATGGATGTCTTGAGAATCCGTGATCTCCCAAGGAGAGGAGGAATGCAGCTATAGCTCTTTGTGTACTTAATTGGTTCCTGCAGAATGTTACTTAAACACTGTGTTCAAGTTGCTAATGCTTCTGTGGAATAAAGTTATGCTCAGTCTACTGGTCATGTTGTACTTATACCTAATTACAACACTTACTTATGAAATTCTTTTCTGGGATGTAAATGTACAGTTTTCAAACTATACAAAATAATCATAAGAATATTAATCAGCAACAGCAATTGAGCTTATTGCAAAAATCTTTCCGAAACATATGGAATTTTTAATATATCATGTGAATACACTGACAAATTAGTTATGCAAATCAAAAATGACCTTGATAATTACGAAGATAACAGCTCTATCCACAGTCATGGGACAACAGCTAGACAAAACTTATATTTACCAAGAAAGAATAAACATAGAATTCAGAACAGCAGTTTCCACCAAGGGATAAATTTTACAATAAATTGTCCAAGGAAAGTAAAGATATTATCAAAACAAACACATTTAAAAATGCAGTGAAAAACAGTTGTTAATCACTATGTTCTGTATAGTGAAGGATTACTTAACTAACAAGGAGTAGGGGTTTCATAAAAAATGTAACAAAGTTAATAATAATAATAATAATAATAATAATAATAAATAATTAATAATAATAATAGTAATGTAATAATATTATCTATCATTTCATGAAACATTTTTGCACTATAATGCTTTTTTTCTATTCTGGAAAACCCTCTCTCAAAGCTTTGCAATGTAAATACTAACACCTTAGTCTCTTTCTGATTTCAGTGTCTCACTCATTGTAGAGGGATGCTGACTCAATTTTTCAGGCAAGTAAATGGGAAGTTGTGATACACAAAATTGTCCCAACATCGTTATTAATGGTTCTGATGTCAGATAACTCTTGTGTGAGGGCAATGTTACATTACGAAAATCAATGTATAGTGTTTGGCAGTGAGGTACGAACAGTGTGGTACTAGCTTTATACTTTATTCAATAACTTCTTTGCGAACCTGTATCACACAGTATGGATAAGCCAAATGAGATAGTGCTGTTTTAAAGAGAAACACCTCTTATTTACAAATATAGATGCTCCGGCCTCCAGCTGTTGTCCTGATTTAAGTTTTTGTTGGTTTCCTTAAATTACTTCAGACAAACACTGGGATGGTTCCTATTATAAGACTACTGCTGACTACCTGTCTCTTCCTTGTCAAACTAATCCTGGAACTATGTAAATGCCTGAATGCGAGTTGTGGCAATAAAGAAACTGGACTCATACTCTAAATTTATTAAAAAACCTCACACAACTGAAATGTTGTCCCCTTCAGTTATCCCCTCCCTGATCTCTGCATTGCTTCATGCAAATTTTCCAGTGTTGGAAGCAGTGCTGCAAGTCTTTTTCCATTATGGAGTTGAGGAGGCTTGTTGCTTTTTCCTTCACTACATCCTTGGACTAACCTGGTTCCTAGAGTGCACACCTTAGTTTTTGAAAGGGAAAGAAGTCACATGGTGCTCAGTCAGGTGAATACAGTGGATGTTCCACCACTGGAATGTTGTTTTTCACCAAAAACTTCTTCACGGACATCAGATTACAGGCTAGCATGTTGTCATGACAAAGAATCTATGAGAGATTCTTCCACAGATCTGGTCTCCTTCATCGCATACATTCATGGAGGGTCTTCAGAACAGTTAAATAATAAGCTTGATTGAATGTCTGACCTTCAGGCGCCCAATCAATATAGACAACCCCCTGGATATCAAAAAAAAACAATCATTGTTACTTTGAATTTTGATTTGCTCATGTATGCTTTCTTCTTCCTAGGGCACTGACGGCTCTTCCAATGCATGGACTGTCACTTATTCTCTGGATTGTATTGGAATATTCATATTTCATATCACATAATTACTTCACTAAGGTAATCAGGGTCATTTTCAATGTTTTCGTGAGTGTCAGCACACCAGTCCACTCGATGTTGCTTTTGCTTATTTGTGACGATTCTTGGCACCACTCTAGCACAAACTTTGTCATGCTGATATCACCATGCAGAATCTGTCTAATCGTTCTCTTATTCATGCAGGCAAATTCTGAAATTGCTCGAATGCTCAAGTGGCTGTCTCCTTGAACAATTCTACTGACCACCTCCAAATTCTCTTCAGTTTTCAGAGTGGAAGGATGGCCCAATTTCGGATCACCTTTGATATCTTCTCTACCGTCCTCAAACCTCTTAACCAACACAAAAAATTGTGTATGAGATAGATACTGACCACCATAAACTTGGTTCAACAAACTGTAAGCTTTTGTAGCAAATTTTCCAAGTTTTGTGAGAGATCTGATGTTAACGCATTGTTCCACTTTAGAGCGTAGCATAATTCCAATGGAGCTCAGACACACAACCCACTTCTAATTCTGCTCATAGTCAGACTAACCAACACAGTGGCATGAAATTTTGTACATGTGTCTCTTTGTCATTGGCATAGCTGGAAATATGCAGAACAACCAGTATGGTTTCTTTATTGCCATGCCTTGTACTTGAATTATAGTTTCTTTCTTGTTCTTAAATTTTAATACCACAGCATGCCCAATATCCTCGTACAAGTGTTTCACAGATAAACAGAACTATTACTATAACTACTAGTCATTAATGTAACGATATTTACGATTGTCAAAGAGCACCACACACTAAATAAACAAATCTACAAAAATATCTGAATATTGAGATCGAAGAATTGAAAAGGTTTGTTAGCCAAAGGCTAGGTAAGTAGCATTCACTGTAAAAGCGCATAACAAGTAGAAACACTGGATTCTGTATTTACACGTGTAGGTTATTATGCAAGCAAGTAAATATTAAACTATCAATAGGACATAAAGCATCAGGTAAAATGTAACAGAGGAACCTGTAGCTATTTTCAGAGTAGCAGCTTTCTTTTTACTTGATTACATTTAGCTAGTATAAGTGTGAACAACAGTGATCAGAGGGCTCTGTAGTGAATTCCAAGGAAGACACTTTCCACCTGGTCTCTTGTTCAATGTATTTATTCACTGTGATCATGATTTTTGACCTATTATACCAATTTAAAGTGGTAACCACAACAACATAAATGCTTAATGACCAGTTCAACTTTAAAAATACATTGCACTCTCAAATTATTTTATAAAAATTATAATTGTTTCTACCTGATTATAAAGTGTATTGGAAATGAGAATACGGATAACTGTATACGCATCAAACACATGTAGACTATACAAGGTGCAAAGGCTGACTGTAACATTAACAATGTGGCTCGCCAGAGCAGTCAGAGTTCAAAGATCATGCTTTACGCGATCAATGTGACCTATCAACGCCACACAACCCCCCCACCCCACCCCCTCCCGCAGTATGGAGTACGGCCTGTGAGGTCTGAAGGGAGGTTGTGTGGGTGTCAGCTTCGGAGTGAGTAGTGTGAGGCGACAGGCGCACAACTGGAAGCTCCATCTCAGTCAGGGCAGTGGGCGAAGGTGCGGTGACGAGCTGCAGGTCCACATCATAATCAGACAGCCAGCGGGGGCAGATGATGCGTCGCCCGGCCCGGCAGTAGAGGTGTGGGGAGGGGTGTGGCATGCAGATTGATCCGTCCGAGGAGATGAACGCACGAACTCTTGATGGATCGCACTCTCGGGGGAGGGACATGCTATGCACTATCTTGACATCTAGTTCCTCATTGAGTGTCGAGTCTACAGTGTCCGTAAGGAGCACGAGAACACGGTCGTTGAAATCAACAATTGACACGTCGTTGACGCGGTTAGGTAGTACACTGCAGCGCAAGTTGAAAGTCGGGGAGCAAGTGTCTCCAGTAGATGAAACGTCATCAAAACCTGCACATGGGGTTGTTGATGACATGCTTGGAAATCTGCGAACTGCGGTGACGAATCATCAGAAGGAGAAGACCCTACCCTGGGATGAGCTAACTCATTATCGGGCTCGGCAATGGAAAATTCGTCCAGATGGTCTGACTAGGATGGCAGAGGGGCATCGGAGTCCACGAAAGCAGGCTTGAGCCTGTGTAGTGAAACGGTCTGCAGGCGATCTTTAACCATAATGTCGACGCCATCTCCCCCCTCCGGAGTACTTCAAAGGGGCCGAGGTATGGGGGTTGCAGGGGTTGTCTAATGGAATCGTCCCTGAGCATAACGTGGGAACATGTGTGCGGTTGGCACATAAGTCTCCGTCAGGGAATTACTGACAGGCGTATGTAACTGTGCGTGTCTAAAGTGGGTGCGCATTCTACTTATAAAGTCTGGGGAGGTGGGGAAATCCTCGGGTGCCTGAGGCAGGATAAGTTCCCCCAAGTAGAACCAGGTTCTCACTGAAAACGAATTCAGAGATGGTTCCCTGTAAGTCAGGTTTAAAGGTTGAACGAAGACCGAGTAACACCCACGGAAGCACCTCAGACCAGAGGCAGTCTTGGCACCTGAGTGTTGTTTTAAGGGTGGGGTGCCATCGTTCCACTAAACCAACGCTTTGCGGGTGGTAGGCTGTTGTATGAATTTTTTTAATACCACAAAGGTTATATAGAATCGTGAAAAGTGCAGACTCAAAATGTCGAACCTGGTCAGTGGTGATGGTGGACAAGCAACTGAACCTAGTGATCCATGATGAGATGAATCCCTTGATCACGGTTTCTGCTGTGATTTTGGATAAAGGAACAGCTTCCAACCAATGAGACATGCGGTTGATTGTGGAGAGGATTTATCTGTATCCCTCTGACACGGTGGTAGAGGGCCGATAAGGTCAATATGTACATGATGAAAACATCCTTGGGGGAGGGGGTGGCACCCAATTTTGTTGTGTTGACAGGAAATGCAACTGCGTGCCCAGGTTTGACAGTAGCACTGAACCTTGGACTATGTTCGGGGTGAGTTTGTAATGGGACAAGAAATCCAAACCGAGAACTGGTTCGTCAACGTTGGTGATGTAAAAAGTCCATGGGAAACGTAGAGAAGGAGATAGATGCACAATAACTTTAGCAGAGCTGACAGTTTGTAATGTTGACTCATTGACAGCACATAGAAGCGACTTCGTCGTTGAAAAAACGGGAGGAGCCAACGATGTAAGCACGATGGACATGTCAGCGTCTGTGTCGACTAAGAAAACAAGTCGCGACGAAATGTCGGTCACGTATAAACGACCACACGGCCAAGAGGATGAGTGGATGGAGTGCAATGTTTGATGACACCTGTGAAGTTCCCTGCAGGACTCGGCATCTTTTAGATCCTGCGGTCGGCATTTGGGTGATGGCAAAGTAATCTGCACTTCTTGGCCTCATCCCTGAAAATCTTGTAGTACCAACAGTACGGATGAGCTGGATGTGGTGGTGGTGGCGGTGATTGTGACAGTGGATGAGGTTTGTCCTCGTTGATATGTTCCGGAATGTAGACCGGGACGTATGGTGCGTGCGCAGTTCTTGAGTGCTAGGAAATAGACAAGAGCGGGTGAGTACTGCCTGGTGGTGCAGATGGCATGGAGGTGGAACAAGCCCTGCCTCTGTCTGCAGACAGCCGGTAAACAGGCGGCATAGTGCCAACCAGCGGTGAGAGGTGAGCTGGTTGTTTTTGTCGCAGTAGTGCATACAGCTGATCTGCAATGCGAAGGCAAGAGCCGATAGACTCAAAGGAGTGCAGTAGCAGGTGTACCTGCAGGTTGGTAGGTAACCATACCACCCACAGGGTAACGTTCGGGATCGTGTGTTCACTCGGAAGTAGCCGAAGGCGGCACCAGAGTTGCGACGGAGTGTGGTCCCCCAAGTGTTCCTCGTACAGGATGTTGATTATTGATTATTAATTCCTGTGGCGAGCAGGCGAGTTGGTCCAATATTGTCTTCTTGGCTAACTCGTATTTTGGCAGCGGCGGTGGCGAAAGGAGGAGGTCACAAATTAAATCTGAGTGGTCATGGAGGTGCATGACGACACACAGAAATTTAGAGTTGTCGTCGGTCACTCAAAAAGGTGCTTCACAAGTGTAAATCATGAAACCGGGTTGTCCTCGTATAAAGGAGGTAGCTTCGGCAGGCGGCAGAGCGGTGGGAGGGAGGGTTGGCTTTAGCGTATCTTAGGAGGCCTGCTGTCCCGTGGTAGTATAGGCTATACTCTAACCCAGCACCACTGGCGTGGGCGTGTTACTAGCAAACACATCCCGAACAACGGCCGCTTGCAATGTCCCTGATGAGTCATGGAAGCACAATGTGGCAGGCATGATCGGTACCGTGGGAATGAATGGGTGAGTGGCACATGAGATAGACCCGTAAACTGGACCGGAGGTTAAAGGCACAGTACTTAAATTGTCCACCTCGGAAATGAGGTAGAAGGCCGGGGCGGCAGGCGCAGATGGTACTGCAGAAGGAGCGAGCAGCTATATGGTTGGAATTGGGGCCCCTGTCAGTGAGAGGATGGGGGGAGGGGGGGGCGTTGGTACTTGGTGTGGCAACAGCGAGAGTTTTCTGTGCACATCGGAGATGCATCCCGTGTGGTAGGACAATAAATCACTGGTGAAACCTGCTGGCGGTCACCTTGTTGTGGTACAACGTTCCTGGATGGCGAAGCGCCGTTGGGTGTGCTCAAACCCATGTGGTCGAGAAACTGGGCAACAGATCTGGTGGTTGAGCCTGGCGAACTCTATTTATAAAAATGTCCATTATTAAATTGTGAGGAAGACAAAACTGGCAGTTGACCGCATGTGCGTTTTGCACAAATGGCAGCGTTGCACACAGCACTACTGTAACCGATGCTGTGGCACGTAGAGGATCAAAGCACGTGTGTGAATTTGGGTCCCTTTGAACACTACACGATTGATCGATCGTTACAAGATTCTGGAAATCATCGACTTCATCTTTCACATGTTGGCGTGCACAGTCTGGCGACACGAAACCCGAGTCCATTGAGGTAATGGCGTAACACTCGGCCGTTTTAGAGCTGCAAAGTTTGAGGTTAAATTCATTGGAGATCGCGAATAACTGTCCATTAGTGGCGAAACAACCATTGGCAGGGGTTTGGAGTGGCCTGGTAGTAGCAGCTGAGCCTTCAAATCCTCGAATAAAACATTGAGTGAAGCAGCCATGGCGTCGAACGTAAAACCTGTTGATTCCACATAGCCAGAGCAGTAATTGCGGAAAACTTAGAAACTTGTAGAAACTTCGGGGTCACCAATATGGGAAACGGGAATATGGATAACTGTATATGCAACAAACTGTTCCCATAATTGTCTATGCATACATATATTTCAGCACAAAGAAAGATAAACGTTTACACTGTACAGGGTACAAAGGCTGACTGGAACATTAACCTGGTGGCTCGTCAGAGCAGTTAAGAGTTCAAAGATCATGCTTTACGTGCTCGATGTGACCTATCGACATCACAAGTGCATCAGTGCATCATTCCTTTTAAGAGGACACTATCCTTGGGTCAATCGTAATAAAATAGGAAGAGCTATAATTTTTGAAAGAGCTTGCTTTTATAAAATTTTTGAGGAAAATGTGTTCTTAAAGTTGAACTGGCCTAAGCAATTTATGTTGTTACAGCTACCACTATAAAATGGCATAATAGATCAAAACCATTATTACAGTAAATACATTTAATACCAGTTCTGTTTCTAAAATACTGCAGGACTGTGCACACAGGTAAACAGAAAACACTATAATGACACTTCCTGGCAGATTAAAACTGTGTGTCCGACCGAGACTCGAACTCGGGACCTTTGCCTTTCACGGGCAAGTGCTCTACCAACTGAGCTACCGAAGCACGACTCACGCCCGGTACTCACAGCTTTACTTCTGCCAGTACCTCGTCTCCTACCTTCCAAACTTTACAGAAGCTCTCCTGCGAACCTTGCAGAACTAGCACTCCTGAAAGAAAGGATATTGCGGAGACATGGCTTAGCCACAGCCTGGGGGATGTTTCCAGAATGAGATTTTCACTCTGCAGCGGAGTGTGCGCTGTGAGTACCGGGCGTGAGTCGTGCTTCGGTAGCTCAGTTGGTAGAGCACTTGCCCGCGAAAGGCAAAGGTCCCGAGTTCGAGTCTCGGTCGGACACACAGTTTTAATCTGCCAGGAAGTTTCATATCAGCACATACTCCGCTGCAGAGTGAAAATCTCATTCTGGAAACATCCCCCAGGCTGTGGCTAAGCCATGTCTCCGCAATATCCTTTCTTTCAGGAGTGCTAGTTCTGCAAGGTTCGCAGGAGAGCTTCTGTAAAGTTTGGAAGGTAGGAGACGAGGTACTGGCAGAAGTAAAGCTGTGAGTACCGGGCGTGAGTCGTGCTTCGGTAGCTCAGTTGGTAGAGCACTTGCCCGCGAAAGGCAAAGGTCCCGAGTTCAAGTCTCGGTCGGACACACAGTTTTAATCTGCCAGGAAGTTTCATATCAGCGCACACTCCGCTGCAGAGTGAAAATCTCATTCTGGACTATAATGACAGTTTATTTCTAATACTGTGCACAGATCAGTTTTCTGCAATTTGCCCGTCTTGTTAATCTGTACCTTGACCTGTTCCACATTCCTGAAGGTTCACTTTTTATAAAACCTACAGAACACAATGAAGTAATTAATGTGCAAAAGAATATAATATCTAAGGAACTATCAGCACAGTACTATTTTACTCCGTAACAGTGTTTTCATTGTGAAGGAAAAATAGGGCAAATTCAGTGACCGTAAGAACTCCACAAATTAAATGGGCAATCAATTTAAGAACAGGAAATAATCTGCTTTAAAATGATAATGAGTAGAGTAAATCAAACCAAGAAAAAAAGGTTTTATGAAATTGTACCAGCCTGAAATCACTTCAAAGTGCCTTATGAGTATTAACAATACTAGTAAAAATTGTCACTGTCCTAAAAAATGGCTCTGAGCACTATGGGACTCAACTGCTGAGGTCATAAGTCCCCTAGAACTTAGAACTACTTAAACCTAACTAACCTAAGGACAACACACACATCCATGCCCGAGGCAGGATTCGAACCTGCGACCGTAGCGGTCGCGCGGTTCCAGACTGTAGCGCCAGAACCGCTCGGCCACCAGCGGCCGGCTGTCACTGTCCTAATTACCAGGGAAACAACAGTACATAATAAAAGCTTTAGTTATGTTTTATATTTGAATATTCCATTTACTGGGATGGAATGACTGGTTCATATAACCTCCAGTTAGCAGTCAATTAGCAACTTACATTAATTCTGTACTTCTTTCTAGGTACCCACTCTCCAATTATATGAAGTATGTTTCAGTTACGTACAGCAGAGTGAATGTGAATATCTCACCACAAGCGATATAGTCCACATGTCATTTAGTCTCGCATTTCCATCATAACCAGCAAAGATCCATAACTTTCCATCATAAACAGCGGCCCCATGGGCTGACCGTGGTACAGGTGTCCTCAAACAGTCAAAACAATAATATATATAGCTTTTGCACACTACTTGTCACAGGTTAGTTGACTTCTTTCTCTGTACAACAAATACTGTCTTCAAACATACTTGCCAAAGAACTTCCATTCTATCCACTGTCCACTGCCAAACCTGTACTCAAATAAATCATTCTTATTTGTAAGATTTGAGTTTGAATGGATGTCACCGGTATAACCTCCAAAAACAAACATGGATGACTCGTGTACCTGAAAGTGAAACCAACAATTAACTTTAAAAATGACCCTTGAAAACATCTGAGAAAGTAAATTAATGATAACTTACTACAGCTGAATGATGGTATCTAGGAGCTGGTGGTGTTCCAGTAGAGAAGGCACGTCCCCAAGACTTTTCTTTTACATCGAACCTGAGCAAATCATTAAGCATACTCTTTCCGTTGTCTCCTCCAAATACATAAATTGCATCTGAATATGCCACAACTGTGTGTTTACTTCGCCTGAAATATTACAAAAGAATATTGCTGTTTGTCACAAATATTAAAGACTTTGAATTTCTATCCACAGTACTCTCAGTATTAGACATGTATGTATAACTTACACCCATTTGCTCTTCACTGAAAATTTTTAGTGAAGTAAGTTAAGTAGTCTCATATTAATTTATGGATATATTAATAAAATAAAGCCATAACAAATGGAAATGGACCCCCATTCACAACAAGTGAAAAAAAATAAAACTTTACTTCCATTTCGACACTTACACTAAACAGAAGATTAGTTGAACACATAGGGGTGCCAAGAGAAAGAAGATAGGGAGGAGAAGAGGGGAATGGAAAGAGTGGCTGACATCTGGAAGGGAGAGGCAGCATGTACATGGTATTAGAATGTGACAGTGACTCCACCAAGCTCATTCTGGTGGCAGGACTTTTCATTACAATGTATTTGTTGAACTGTTATAAATTCAAATAAAAATTTTAAACAATGGAAATCCAGGATGGAATGTAACAATGTTATGAAAAGGACAGTTCCTACTCACCATAAAGCGGAGATGCTGAGACGCAGATAGGCACAACAAACAGACTGTCACAAAATAAGCTTTCAGCCAACAAGGCCTTTGTCAAAAATAGGTGACTGACACACACACACACACACACACACACACACACACACACACACACACAAAGAAAAGAAAAACAGCCTCTGGCAGCTGAAGCCACACTGTGACGAGGAGGAGGAGGAGGAGGAGGAGGAGGAGGAGGAGGAGCAGCAGCAGCAGCAGCAGCAGCAGCTGCTGCTGCTGCTGCTGCAGCATCATCAGTGCACAACTCTCTCATTATGCACTGCTGCTGCTACTGTTCAGTGTGGCTTCCGCTGCCAGAGGCTATAGTCGTGTGTGCGAGTTGAGTTCACGTGAGTGTGTCCATCATCTATTTTTGACAAAGACCTTGTTGGCTGAAAGCTTATTTTGTGAAAGTCTTTTTTTTTTGTTATACCTACCTGTGACTCAGTGTCTCCCCTATATGGTGAGTAGCAACTTTCCTTGTCATAATAAAAATAGTTACAATATTATGAGAAACACTCCATTATACGGAGAGTAGCAATCTATCCTTTTTGTAATACTGTCATTATTCCATCATGGATATTCTATTGTTTGATAAAAATACTACCTGTTATGGATGCTAGATGTTAAAAGAGACTCAAGCCGGGGAAAAGGGATATCATTCAATACTAAGCACTTGCTGCAAGGAAAAAATTGGCAAGAGCTTCAGGAGGAGGAAAAGCAGGAGGAACCCAGAAAAAAAAAACATGCTGTGGATACTACATTACAGCATATGACCATTGTCACATGTCAACATTAGCAATAAGTAAAACTCCTGGAAAATTTCTTCATTCAGAATGACAGATGACTATCTTTTTTGAATGTCAGGCAAATGCATTATTGGGAAACAGCTTGAACAACTGCTGGTGTGTGACCATGGGAAATGAATGACAAAAATCTGATGCTGGCCAAATAGCATGTGCTGGATTGCTGTTCAAATCGCTCACCAATATTTTATAAAGTTTTAGATTTCAAATACTTATTTTAATGACTATTGCTGTTAAAATTTATTGTAAAAGTAATTTATAAGTGGATTTTCAGTCATCTCAGACTTTCTTTTTATGTTATAGATTTGAGTGGTTTGTCATTCTTGAGTGTGCTTATGTCGTTCATTGAAGTCTCAATGGTGTGTTTATATTTCACAGCGTGCTGTTGCAGCTGTAGTGGTTATAAGGTCAATTACTGACAAAGATGTTTGTGCACTGTATTTGGTTATTAAGTTTAGTTGTCTTCAACTATTCATCCAAATATTAACAGTTTGTTTACATTTCGCGGCATGCAATTGCAGCTGTAGTGGTTCTTAAGTATTGACCAAGATGTTTGTGCACTGTTATTCGGTTATTGAATTTAGTAGTTTTCAATGGTGTCCCATGCTGCTTCTGGTGAAATAACAGTGTAATAGACTTTTGCTCACTGTGTTTTATAAAGTTGTTTGTGCATTGTAGTCATTTATTAAATTTGATACGGAAGTTTTCAGCTGACATTTATTAATGTTTCTAGTGAAATATTTCAGTAAAAACTTTAATTCACTGAGTTTAGTTTCATACAGTGTTCCAGTTGACACTTGAATTTTTGGTTTTAGATTAAAAATTATATGAAGTTTTGTGGTGCTGGTATTAACTGTGGTTTAGTAGTATTAACGGAACTGCAGTGAAACCTCTATTTTACGTTTTCTTGCGGTCCACATTTTAAAAACGCAGAATTGAGGGAAGTGCAGAACTGAACAGAGGAAGTGCAGAACTGAACTGAGGAAGTGCAGAACTGAACTGAGGAAGTGCAGAATTGAGGAAAATGTTGAAAAACCCCCAAGATATAAGCAAAAACACACAATTGGCATATATGATTAAAAACCGCAATCCTCTCCAATACTTTATATAAAATCTGTTGAAGTGAAGGAAATTAAATGTATAATACGATGTCCACACAATAATTTGTGGTAATGTATTTCATCTATTCTTAAAAAGTCACAGATGTGTAACAGCAAGTAAAAACTCATCAAAAAACTGAAATTGGTATCTGGGTACAAGGTAATTGTGCTGTTTTCAGGCATGCTACGACTAAAAATTGTACATTTAAAACACGCGTTTTTGGGAGATCATCCTTTGTGCTCACACAGAAAAAAGCAAAAGTTGATGAACATGTTGAATTAAACCAAAAGCAGCAGCTAAGGAGTTAAAGCATAAGCATAAATGCAGGCATCTGCTTAATGACATACTCTGTCAGAATTGCTGTTATTGTTTAATCCTTTTCTTATGAGCAGCACTTCATATGCTCACCACTGTTAAAGTGTTATTTTACACATGATGAGAGAAACAGAGACGTGAAAAAATGAGTTTACTTCTCCAATTGACGTCAGAAGCTTATTAGAAGTTGTCTCAGTGAATTTCTGTATACTGTGTAAAATGTAAATCTGAAAGAAAGCTCAGGTGCTACAGTTTTGCTTCAAGCCCTTTATCACTTCTGCCAATCTTTACAATCTACAGTGTCTGGTGCAAAGTAAATACACGAGTAGTGTGTGTAGTTGTTGCAACTCTATCACGTCAGATTTGAACACTGAAGTCTTTAAAATGTGCTATCGCAAAACCCTTGTTCTATTTCCACGTGACACCTCTGTCACAGCGCATCATCTGCACAAAAAGTTTATTCTCAGCATTTCACAAAATGCTTTCACCCCTACCTGCACTTCTCTCGCTGAAGGCCCACTCCCCTTCTCCACACATCCAGTAGGTGAGCTCAGGTTACATGTGCTAGTGTGGTGTTAGTGGCTGCATTGAGTATTGGGTGACTTAAGTCGCCAATCAATAAGAGTTCACTGGCCAGCCAGAAATGGGTGACATTTCCTTGATTATGACTGAGCATATTCTTCAAGACCCATTGTTTGATTTTAACAGGCTAACAACTGATATTGCCACTATATACAGTACATCGGAAATACAAGCAAAAAGATGAGACTGAGTTATAAGTGGCACAAGAAAAAGTGGTGGCTGGGTCGCTTCATCATATATTGGCTCAGTATGGAACATTTCATATCGGCTGTCTTGTTTTTCCATTACTGCTGCAACCTAGCAGTAGTTTTATCATAACTGCATGGTGAAACTAAATGTTGCAAGATGTGCTGGCAACAAAGATCGTGGATTACGTCAGCATTTCCTCTCTCACATCTCCCCTCTCCACAATGGCCTAAAATATTCTCTTAATTCTGCCACCACCCGTGGTGTGAACCATCTGTCTTTTGAGCTGTTTCCAACTTGATCAGTCACATCAAATGGCAGTAGGAAGAAAGTGGGATGGAGTCAAGCAAGATGTTGAGTAAGAATTTAGAATCAAGTTAAACATTACTAGGAAGAAATGTAAAATCAGGGCGTTTTTAGCATTGACCTTAAGGGTTTTTCACAGGGGCTACAAAAATATGGTGTAGAATCGCGAAAAATGTAAAATCGGAGAATTTAAAATCAAAGTTCCACTGTAGTTGCTTTCTTAGTAGACGGGAAATTCGAGATCACTATTGTTAGTTCTTTAAATCCTTCTACTGTAGTAACTAAGTAATGTATATGTTTGGTGTTTTTTCAGTAATTCACACTTTACCATGAGTGAGAAGTGTGGGCTTTGTTGTAGGTTTGTGAGTGGTGGGTTATGGTGTGAGATTTGTTCAAAATATTTTCATTGGGGTGGGGGGGTGGGGGGGGGAAGGGGGGCATGTAGTGGGGAAGCCATTGGGCATTCTAGCAAGATCCTCTCCTGGAAATCCAGAATTTGTAGCAGAAATAAATTAATAGACTAGCAGGAGCATAAGATCTGTGCCCTTCAGGTGCAGTTGCAAAACATAAGGGAGGAACTAGATAGGATGAGGAGGGATAAGAGTGTTGGGGAATGGGAATTGTCAGTTGGTAAGAAGAGAGCTAGGAGCAGGAGATATTCAGACAGTTGTACTTTGTATATTAGCAACAGATTTGACCAATCACTTTCTGAACATAGATGGTGAATTAAGTAGGAACTTAGTTTCTAACAGTGAATCATGTAACTCCCTTGGAAAATGCCTTTCCGAGACTGATATCTGAAATACTCTTCTGTGATACTGACAAGGGGGAGAGTGAGTCATAATTAAAGCATTGAAGACTAAAGACTCATGGATACGATGGAGTATCTAGCAGAATACTTAAGTCCTGTGCTGCACATGTTAGCCAGTTCGTAATTTTTCCTTTATGAATGGTCAGTTTCCTGGATGATTAAAGTACTCAGAAGTAAAGCCATTTTATAAAAAGGGAGAAAGGGATAATATACACAATTTCAGACCTATTTCCATGCCATCAGTGTGTGCGAAAGTCATTAGAAAGGCTGTGTATGTAAGGATAACTGATCATTTCATTTCTCAAAATTTGCTGTCAAATGAACAGTTTGGTTTTAGAAGTCGTTTAACAACTGAAAATGCTGCTCTCTCCTCACTCTGTAAGGTACTGGATGGATTAAACAAAAGATTTCGAACACTAGGCTTTTTTATTACCTATGGTGTTTGATTGTGTTGATCACAAAATATTCCTATAGAAGTTGGACCATTATCGAATATGGGGGGTAGCTCTCAACTGGTTCACCTCTTGCATTAAGAACAAGCAGCAAAAGGTCATTTCACACAGTATTGAGAATGATGGTGATGTGGGGTCCGTGTGAGGCATGATTAAATTGGGGTGAGGGGGTGCCCAGGGATCAGTGCTGGGGCCACTAGTGTTCCTTATTTGCATAAATGATACGTATTCTAGTATTACAGGTGATCCTAAAATATTTCTGCCTGTTAATGACATTAGCTTGATAGTAAAGATTGCTGCATACAATGTACGCACTGTTTCAAATAGTGCAGTTTAAGGCATAAGTTCATAGCATGTAGAAAATAAACTACCACTAAATCACAATAAGACTCAATTTTTACAGTTTCTAACAAACAATTCAACAATACCAGATATTTTAATGACACAGAAAGGAAATATGATTAGTGAGACTGAACAATTCCAATTTATAGGTGTTCAGATACACAGTGAACTGTTGTGGAAAGATCATGTTCAAGGTCTATAGGAGCGGAATGTTCAGAAGTGGTGCAAGTTTGTGAACCTCTTGTTGACCCCTGTTCATTAGTTGCGGTATTCTGACACTGGCCTCTCAATATAAATATTCTTTACTGTCATTTCTTATTGACAATGTCATCTTACTCCCAATAATTAGCAGCTTTCACTCAGTCAATACGACACAGAAATTCAATCTGCATTTGGATCACACTTCCTTGGCTCTCATGCAGGAAGACATGCAGTATTCTGCTGCATCAATTTTCAATAACCCACCATGAGAATTCAAAAATCTTATCAGTGATCCATGCGCTTTCAAATCCAAACTGAAGAGTTTCCTCATGTGTCACTCCTACTCTGTCGAGGAGTTCCTCGAAAAATGATTCCTGTGTTGCATTGTTGATTGCATTTAAATAAAGTTATAGCTTGATGTCTTTTTAGGATTAATAAAGATTTTCTTAATCTGTTATTACTTTTCTATTGCAATTTCATGTACTGATACATTCCATGGCCATGGAGATTTGTTCCTCAATTTGGTCCTACAGAATTATACACATAAAATAAAAATAAATAAACAAGTAAATAAATAAATTACATACAATTTACCACACACTGGTGATGTTCATTACCTTGATATTTTTCTTCCTTCTCCTTATCACATAAGGGCAGTGAGCTGATCTTTGGCATAAATTTGTGATTATCTTTATTCAAAAGAAGGGGTGTGGATATGTGTTATAAACAGCCAATGGACACTGTTAACATCTACTTTTATACTCTGCAAAATATTAAGGTTTATGGTGGAGAGTACATAGATTTTTTTTTTTTGTTTTGTTTTGTTTTTGGTTTTAGGGCGCAAAACTTCTATGGTCATTAGCGCCCAGCCCGTGACTTAGGAAACAGTAAAAAACCAAAATTGAAAACCAGCAGCAATGGGAACAAAGTCATAAAATTGGAGAAACAAAGCAGAAGGAATGCTTAAAAATCCACTACAGAAAGGGGTTGGTTGTCCCCAAAAAAGGCTTCAAATGACTGACGTCATTTCACTGTCACTAATAAACTGGAGAACGCGGTCGGCTGAGCGCGTGTCATCTGCTAGATGTAAGGAGGGCGGAAGAAACTCCTTACGTCGCCAAAAATTAACACAAACGGTCTTACTGGGAGAGAAACGGAAGCCGGTTTCGATGCTCCAAGAGTGGAGGCGATCGAGACATCCTTGAAGACGTCGTTCAAGAAGGCTGGTCCGTTGAGAGCTGTAGTAGATCGCAAAATCGTCCACAAAGAGGGAGCCCGAGACCTCAGGAAGGAGACAATCCATAATTGGATTTATAGCGATGGCAAACAGTACAACACTCAGCACGGAGCCCTGGGGTACCCCGTTTTCTTGGGAGAAAGTGCGGGAGAGAGTAGTGTTCACCCGCACCCTAAATGTGCGCTCTGCCATAAATTCGCGAAGAAAAAGGGGCAGCCAGCCTCGAAAGCCCCAAGAGAACAGTGTGCGGAGGATGCCTGTCCTCCAACAGGTATCGTATGCTCTCTCCAGATCAAAAAATATTGCTACCGTTTGGCGTTTCCGGAGAAAATTGTTCATGATATAAGTGGAGAGAGCAACAAGATGGTCAACTGCAGAACGATGCTTTCGGAATCCGCATTGGGCAGGTGTTAAAAGACTGCGGGATTCCAGCCACCACGCTAAATGGCAATTCACCATACGCTCCAAAACCTTACAGACACTACTCGTGACAGAAATGGGGCGATAGCTAGAGGGGAGATGTTTGTCCTTTCCAGGTTTCGGAACAGGAACGACGATAGCTTCCCGCCATCGTCTGGGAAAAGTACTGTCGGTCCAAATTCGATTATAATGGCGAAGGAGGTAACACAGACTATGGGTTGATAAATGCAGCAACATTTGGACGTGGATACCATCTGGTCCTGGGGCGGAGGAGCGAGAAGAAGAGAGTGCATGTTGGAGTTCCCGCAAGGAGAAAACAGTATTGTAGCTTTCGCGATTTTGAGAGGAGAAAGCAAGAGGTCGCACTTCCGCCGCACGTTTCTTCGGGAGAAACGCTGGCGGGTAATTTGAAGAGCTTGAAATCTCAGCAAAGTACTGACCCAACGAGTTAGAAATTGCGACGGGGTCCACTAATGTGTCATGCGCGACAGTGAGCCCAGAGACCGGGGAGAAACTAGGCGCGCCTGAGAACCGTCGAAGCCGACTCCAAACTACCGAGGAGGGAGTGAAGGTGTTAAATGAGCTAATAAAGAATTTCCAGCTTGCCTTCTTGCTATCGCGGATGACACGACGGCATCGCGCTCGGAGCTGCCTATAGCGGATACAGTTGCCCAAAGTAGGATGGTGGTGGAAAACGCGGAGAGCACGTCGCCGCTCACGTAGTGCATCACGGCATGCCTCATTCCACCAAGGAACTGGGGGGCACCGGGGCAATTCGGAGGTGCGTGGTATTGAACGTTCCGCAGCTGTAAGAATAACGTCGGTAATATGTGTGACCTCATCATCGACGCTGGGAAAGTGACGGTCATCGAATGTCGCTAGAGACGAAAAAAGTGTCCAATCGGCTTGGGCAAACTTCTAGCGTCGCGGGCGCATATATGGCTGTTGAGGCTGCAGTCTAAGGACACATGGAAAGTGGTCACTGGAGTGTGTATCATCAAGGGCGAACCATTCGAAGCGCCGAGCTAGCGGAACAGTACTGACCGCAAGGTCCAAATGAGATAAATTTGTCGTGGAGGCAGACAAAAATGTAGGGACCCCAGTGTTGAGGAAAACTAGATCTGCTTGGTGGACGACGTCTAGCAATAGTGAGCCACGTGGACAAGGATGTGGAGATCCCCAAAGCGGGTGGTGGGCACTGAAGTCCCCAACCAGCAAATATGGGGTGGAAGCTGACTAAGAAGATGAAGGAGATCAGCTCGAGCCATTGGTGTGGACGATGGAATTTACACAGTACAAAGAGAGAACGTGTATCCGGAAAGGGAATCACGAGTCCTCCATGGGCTGGAGTGCCTTCAACAGAGGGGAGGTCATATCGGACGGACTGAAAATGAGGGGGAACAAAGCGGTCATGGGGACGCAGCTTTGTTTCCTGAAGACAGAAGATGACCGGCGAGTAGGATTGTAAGAGGATCGACAATTCATCCCGATTGGCTCGAATGCCGCGGATATTCCAGTGGATAATGGACATAGGGTGAACAGAAAATGGAGGAATGTGACCAAGGTCGCTGTCAACTCAACGACTGCTCTGAGCTTGCGACCGACAGCATGGAATGGCATTCAGCCGAAGGCAGAAGATCCTGATCCATAGGTTGGTCAGGAGCAGCTCCTGCCACCAGCGACCGGCCGGTTGATCGGCCGCCAGCAGTGCGCCTCGGCGACACAGAAGACGGCCAAGGGCGATTTCCGCCAGGTGGTGCTGTAGATGGGACACGCCTTGGCGGAGAAGGAGAGGAACTGGGTTTCTTTGTAGCCTTCTTGGAAGTATGATGTTTAGAGGAAGGAGGAACCGATGGTTGGGAAGTTGCCGTATGTAAAAACTCTTCACGAGTATGCTCTTTTTTCGAAGTCTTGGTGTCTGACTTTTGGGCTCGAGATTTAGCAGAACTCGACGTAGGGTGAGCCAGAGAGTGGGCAGGCGAAAGTGGTGAGGTTGAACGGGCGATTTTTGCGCTGGCCGATCTGACGACCGTGGCACTAAAGGTGAGGTCGCAAGTCTGCGTGGCCGCCTCCTTTGTTGGCCGAGGAGAAGCAAGGACAGTGCTGTATTTTCCTTTCTGAGGCACGGTGGGCTGTCGACTGGCGAATAATTTTCGAACAGCAAAGGTCGACACCTTTTCCTTCACCCTAATTTCCTGGATGAGCTTTTCGTCCTTAAAAACTGGACAATCTCGAGAGGAAGCCGTGTGGTCACCCATACAGTTGATGCAGCGAGGGGATGGAGGTGGACAAGCACCCTCATGGGCATCCCTGCCACACGTAACACATTTGGCCGGATTGGAACAGGACTGGCTGGTGTGATTGAACCGCTGGCACCGATAGCAACGCGTAGGGTTTGGGACGTAAGGGCGAACGGAAATTATCTCATAGCCTGCTTTGATTTTCGATGGGAGTTGAACTTTGTCAAATGTCAAGAAGACAGTGCGGGTTGGAATGATGTTCGTGTCAACCCTTTTCATAACCCTATGAACAGCCGTTACACCCTGGTCAGACAGGTAGTGCTGAATTTCTTCGTCAGACAGTCCATCGAGGGAGCGTGTATAAACAACTCCACGCGAGGAATTTAAGGTACGGTGCGGTTCCACCCGGACAGGGAAAGAGTGTAGTAGTGAGGTACGCAGCAATTTGTGTGCCTGGAGGGCACTGACTGTTTCTAACAACAGGGTGCCATTCCGTAATCTGGAACAAGACTTTACAGGACCTGCAATTGCGTCGACACCTTTCTGAATAATGAAAGGGTTGACCGTGGAGAAGTCGTGACCTTCGTCAGACCGAGAAACAACAAGGAACTGTGGCAACGATGGAAGAACTGACTGTGGTTGAGACTCAGTGAACTTATGTTTGGGAGCAGACATAGTGGAAGGTGAGGCAACCATTGCGGAAGAATCCCCCATGATTACCGGCGTATCCGATGGCGCGCTCCTCCCTTGTGGGGGCCCTCTCTGAGGGCACTCCCGCCTTAGGTGATTGTTCACACCTCAGGTCACACCTCCCGACAAACGGAAGGAGGGACCAATCGGCACTTTCGGAAGGTATCAGCTCGGGTAATCACCCCTCCCTGGGCCTGGCCGTTACCAGGGGGTACGTACGTGTCCTACCTGTCTACTCGGGGCGGGGAATTACGCGTTACCCCGTCACCGGCTACGCATGGAAGTGCGTGGGTCGGCCTTCAGACACGCACAGGGAGGAAGAAAGAGAAAGGGAAAGGAAAGAAGAGGTCTCAAACGCCGCAGCGGAGAAAAGGGTAGAGAGAAGAGGTAAGGAAAAGAGAAGGACAAAGGAAGGATGAAGACTTACAAGCAAGGAAGGCGAAGAATGTGGTACATTTGCAAGCGTCCGTCTCCGGACATAGGCACAAACCAGACCCCCAGAGGGGGAGAAAGGAAAGGAAAGAGCCAGAGGTGAGGGGGTGGGGGGGGGGCGAAGAGGGGGGATGGGGAAGGATGCGGAAAGGGAAGGTATGCGGCCTGGAAAGGAAGGAAGGCCACATCAGCTCGGGGTCCCGTGCTCGCTACGCACGTATCCACAAAAGAGTTGTGGATCCCCTGGGGGGGAGAGTACATAGTGTCATGTATATCTCTTCCTTTCAACTAACTTAGTACTGAGCGTTAAGAATAACTGCCAGCACATATCCAACTGAGCCTAAATTTTCTAATTTTAGAATTTTGATAACTATAGAAGATATTTGGAAAAAGTAAGTAATATATTTCATGAGCCGTCTAGATCTACTCCCTGAATTTTAAGAGTAAACCTCTCTGTGATACATAATGTCTTTCTAGCAGCATACACAACAGCAGTCTGCCCACTATTTCTGTGACTAAATGAATATGTGATAAAGTGCATGTGAGGTAGAGTCAAGCTGACAAGCAATAGTCAAGAACTGGCCACAAGAGTTCTGTGAGCAAACTTTGTGGATGAAGCGCTCTGCCCAAGTATTATTCTAATGAGCAACATGAAAAGAGTTGCAACACCTCAGTATTTCAAAAGAGATGTGGAGACCAGCAACTTGCTCTAAATGTTCACAATCACGAAATTGCATACTTTTTAAAAAAAATTGCTATCCTAAAACTACAATATCAATTACTCACAACTGGAATCACAACTCCTGGAAATACCTGGATACAACAATTTGTGAGGATATGGTATTAAATGATCATATTGGCTCAGCAGTAATTAAAGCAGGTGGCAAACTTTGATTCATTGGTAGGAGTCTGAGAATATGAAGTAAGTCTACAAGAGAGAATGCTAGTACAAGACTTGTGTGACTTATCCTAGAATATTGCTCAAGTGTGTGGGACAATACCCAATAGGACTAACAGGGGGTAATGAACATATCAATGGGCCGGTTCAAGAACATTCTTCCACACAAGCGACCTTTCATTTAGTACCCCATTTTCCCTCGTACATGTTCAACTGTGTCAGTTTTCGCTACTAACTATGATGTGCAATTTATATATACTTCACACTTGTGTTCTCCTGGTACCCTCTCAGATGGCACCCCACGCGGCCACTACTAATTATGATACATCCAGTAATAATATCTTAAGTTTTGGCCTGCCTAGCACCCCTCTCAATCTGGCACTCCAAGTGGCAGCTTTTGTTGCTTGGCACTTAAAGCAGCCCTGAACATATTCGAAGGAGGTCAGCTCAAATAGTGGCAGATTTGACCCACTGGAAAGAGTTATGGAAACATTAAAAAACTGAACTGACAGGCCTACTTACATTTCAAAAACCAGTATAAATGGATGAATCCAGGAATGTACTGCAGCCTCGTAAATATAGCTTCCACAGAGACCATTAGGTCATCATTAAATTACCAGAATGAATTTTCACTTTACAGCAGAGTGTGCAGTGTTTCAACACCTCCTGGAGGTGACACAAGATCCCCTGATTCTCACATGCAATGGGTTTAGTGACCCATACAGCCATGCCTCATAACTTACCCTCACAGCTTTACTTCCGCCAATACTTCTGTCTTACCTTTCAAACTTGGATATACAGGAATATTTGATATAGGTTGTTGGCTTTGACTGCTTAGATGGGAAATATGTGACAAATGCCATGATTATGGCAAATGTAACGTGGTGTTATTGGCAATTTTTTCAAATGGGCTACCCTACACATCAGTCTGTCACCACAATCAAGTTTTTTTAGTATTACATTCGATGGCTTTGCCAACTTGTAACCAAACTATCACCTTCAAACTTAACCTAGACCTCAGGCAAAGCTACAAGTTGATCTGTCACTACAACCAGTCTTTTTCCTTCCTTCATACTCGTTGGCTACACAAGCTAACAACTGTAAATAAACGCACAAAAAAGTGATGTGACAACATCCATTAGCATTATGTCACTGATGAAAGCATACGACACGTATCTAACATTCCTCTTGACCTCTAAATCTCAGACGCTCTCCTGCATACCTAGTTCATCTAGCACTCCCAGTATGAAGGATACTGGAGAGCAATGGTTTAGCCACGGCCTAAGGGACTGTTTCTAGAATCACCCTTGAAAGGCAAGGTTCCAGAGATCAGTTCTCAGTCCAGCAAATAATTTTAACCTAGTAAGAAGTTTCAAGATCAGACTGATTACAGCACACACAGACAAGTCAACAGCTATTCCTCACACGCTCCAGACACAAATGGAATGGGACAGAATTCTAAAATGTAGGGCAATAGGAAGTACTTTATGGACAGTGTCAGCGTACGGAGAGACGTATTAGTGATCATGATGATACAGCCACAATAGTTACCATAGCTAACAAATGCATCAAGAAATTTAGGAGAATATTTATACTGGAAAGAGCATATACCCAGGTGTTAGCATTCTACTTTGTCAATAAATGGATGTCATTCAGTTAGAATATGATGGAAACTGAGAAATTATGGGTAAAGTTTCAACAGATAATACACTGTGCAGTGGAAAAGCATATGCCAAGTAAGTGGATTAGAGATAGGAAAGACCCACTATGGTTTTCTGAGGAAACAGAGATTGTTGCTCCCGGTTCAAAAAAGAATGCAGAAATGTCAACAGGCAAAAAGCAATGGAAATCATGCATCTATAAAAATATCAAAGTGCGAAGTACACGAGAGCTACCACAGTCATGCCTTCATGAAAGATCTTGCCTAGAACCTGAGTAAATTCTTGTCCTAAGTAAAATTATTAAGCTGGCCAAGAGAATCTATCCAGTCATTTGTGAACTAGTATAGTGTGGTAATAGGAGACAGCTCAATAAAAGCTCATATTTCAACAACATAGGGAAAGATAGAGCACTACTTACCATAAAGATGACACTCTAAGTTGCAGAACCATAAAGATGACACTAAATTGCAGACAGACACAATTAAAAGACACTTACACATAAGCTTTCAGACACAGTCTTTGTCGGAAAAAGAGAAAAACACACCATTCATTCACACAACAACTCTGGCCAGATTCTGGCTGGAGCTGCCGAAGTTGGCGGTCATCTGTGCACGAGGTGTGCTTACTTGTGTGAATGAATGGTCTCTCTCTCTCTCTCTCTCTCTCTCTCTCTCTCTCTCTCTCTCTCTCTCTCTCTCTCTCTCTGTGTGTGTGTGTGTGTGTGTGTGTGTGTGTGTGTGTGTGTGTGTGTGTGTGTGTGTGTGTTTCCAATGAATGCTGTACCCAAAAGCTTATGTTTTAAGTGTCTTAATTGGGCCTGTCTGCTACTTGGCATGTCATCTTTATGTTACGCAGAAAATTCTTACCTGGAGTTGCCACTGTTTGAAAAGCTGCAGTATTAAATTTTTAATATTTAAATAGTTGTTCACACAGGATCATAGAAACGTACCATCATTTGACCACTGCAAAGAATTCTGTATGGACGAAATTGTAAGAGATATCCTCAGCATCGAGAAGCAACTGATGATGATGATGATAAATAATAATAATAAAGATGGGGCAGCGGAGGGGGTGGTCGCCAGGTCCAGATGGAATCCTAAATCAGTTTTATAGTTTGTATTCTATAGCACTAGCCCTTTACATAGCTTGCATTTATAATGCTAATCGCTTGCCCAGTGCCAAGACCCAAGCGACTCAAAAGAAATGCAGATAACTCTTCTATATAAGAAGGATAAAAGAATAGACCTGCAAAATTACATATCCATATCCCTAACATCATAAAGAAGGGCAACAATCTGATTCCATACTCCTACATTTCCAGAAAGCTGTGCCCCACTGCAGACCTGATGAAGGGCCAAGCAGAAGGAATAAGTTCCCTAATATTTGAGTAGCTCGAAGAACTCTCTAAATAGCAGAACTCATCACTTTGTTCTCAAATGAGAGTTCATCAGAAACAAGGGTATCACCACGAGTGCTCCAGGGAATTGTGACAGGATTGCTCATTCCCTGTTTACATGAATAATCTGATGGATAGACTGAGCAGAACTTGGTGACTATTTGTTGTTGATGACATAGTGTAACAGAAAGTTGTTGAGTGGCCAAAACAGTAAAGGATGACATACATAGAATTTTTATTTGATGTGATAAATAGCAGCCTGCTAAAAATGTACGTTAATGCAAATGAACAGAAAAAACAATCATGCAATATTCAAATACAATATTAGCAGGTGCTACTAGATAGTTGCAGTGTTTAATAGCTAGGTGTAAAGTTGCAAAGTGACATGAAATGGAACACACACATAAGGTTGATAATAGGGAAGACTTCTGTTTACTGGGATAATTCTTGAAAAGCTTCGCTCATCTGTAAAGGAGATCACGGAGTACCTTAGCGCAACCAGTTCTTGAGTACTGCTCAAGTGTTTGGGAGTCCTACTAGGTCACATTACAGGAATACAGAAAACTAATTCAGAGGCATTCTGCAAACTTTGTTACTTGTAAGAAACAGCATTTGCCGCTGACAGCAGAATGACTTTACTTCCGCCAAAATACATTTCGCCTAAGGGCGATACAGATAGCCGTACCGTAGGTGCAACCACAACGGAGGGATATCTGTTGAGAGGCCAGACAAACGTGTGGTTCCTGAAGAGGGGCAGCAGCCTTTTCAGTAGTTGCAAGGGCAACAGTCTGGATGACTGACTGATCTGGCCCTGTAACAATAACCAAAACGGCCTTGCTGTGCTGGTACTGCGAACAGCTGAAAGCAAGGGGAAACTACAGCTGTATTTTTTCCCGAGGGTATGCAGCTTTACTGTATGATTAAATGATGATGGCGTCCTCTTGGGTAAAATCCCCCATTTGGATCTCCGGGCAGGGACTACTCAAGAGGATGTCGTTATCAGGAGAAAGAAAACTGGCGTTCTACGGATCGGAGTGTGGAATGTCAGATCCCTTAATCGGACAGGTAGGTTAGAAAATTTAAAAAGGGAAATGGATAGGTTAAAGTTAGATATAGTGGGAATTAGTGAAGTTCGGTGGCAGGAGGAACAAGACTTTTGATCAGGTGAATACAGGGTTATAAACACAAAATCAAATATAGGTAATGCAGGAGTAGGTTTAATAATGAATAAGAAAATAGGAATGCGGGTAAGCTACTACAAACAGCATAGTGAACGCATTATTATGGCCAAGATAGATACGATGCCCACACCTACCACAGTAGTACAAGTTTATATGCCAACTAGCTCTGCAGATGACGAAGAAATGTATGATGAAATAAAAGAAATTATTCAGATAGTGAAGGGTGACGAAAATTTAATAGTCATGGGTGACTGGAATTCGGTAGTAGGAAAAGGGAGAGAAGGAAACATAGTAGGTGAATATGGATTGGGGCTAAGAAATGATAGAGGAAGCCGCCTGGTAGAATTTTGCACAGAGCACAACTTAATCATAACTAACACTTGGTTTAAGAATCATGAAAGAAAGTTGTATACATGGAAGAACCCTGGAGATACTAAAAGGTATCAGATAGTTTATATAATGGTAAGACAGAGATTACAGAGATTTAGGAACCAGGTTTTAAATTGTAAGACATTTCCAGGGGCAGGTGTAGACTCTGACCACAATCTATTGGTTATGACCTGTAGATTACAACTGAAGAAACTGCAAAAAGGTGGGAATTTAAGGAGATGGGACCTGGATAAACTGATTAAACCAGAGGTTGTACAGAGTTTCAAGGAGAGCATAAGGGAACAATTGACAGGAATGGGGGAAAGAAATACAGTAGAAGAAGAATGGGTAACTTTGAGGGATGTAGTAGTTAAGGCAGCAGAGGATCAAGTAGCTAAAAAGAGGAGGGCTAGTAGAAATCCTTGGGTGACAGAAGAAATACTGAATTTAATTGATGAAAGGAGAAAATATAAAAATGCAGTAAATGAAGCAGACAAAAAGGAATACAAACATCTCAAAAATGAGATCGACAGGAAGTGCAAAATGGCTAAGCAGGGATGGCTAGAGGACAAATGTAAGGATGTAGAGGCTTATCTCACTAGGGGTAAGATAGATATTGAGTACAGGAAAATTAAAGAGACCTTTGGAGATAAGAGAACCACTTCTATGAACATCAAGAGCTCAGATGAAAACACCAGTTCTAAGCAAAGAAGGGAAAGCAGAAAAGTGGAAGGAGTATATAGAGGGTCTATACAAGGGCAATGTACTTGAGGACAATAATATGGAAATGGAAGAGGATGTAGATGAAGATGAAATGGAAGATACGATACTGCGTGAAGAGTTCAACAGAGCACTGAAAGACCTGAGTCGAAATACGGCCCCGGGAGTAGACAACATTCCATTAGAACTACTGACGGCCTTGGGAGAGCCAGTCCTGACAAAACTCTACCATCTGGTGAGCAAGATGTATGAGACAGGCGAAATACCCTCAGACTTCAAGAAGAATATAATAATTCCAATCCCAAAGAAAGCAGGTGTTGACAGATGCGAAAATTACTGAACAATCAGTTTAATAAGTCACAGCTGCAAAATACTAACACGAATTCTTTACAGACGAATGGAAAAACTAGTAGAAGCCGACCTCTGGGAAGATCAGTTTGGATTCCGTAGAAATATTGGAACACGTGATGCAATACTGACTCTACGCCTTATCTTAAAATCCAGATTAAGGAAAGGCAAACCTACGTTTCTAGCATTTGTAGACTTAGAGGAAGCTTTTGACTATGTTGACTGGAATACTCTTTTTCAAAGTCTGAAGTTGGCAGGGGTAAAATACAGGGAGCAAAAGGCTATTTACAATTTGTACAGAAACGAGATGACAGTTATAAAAGTCGAGGGGCATGAAAGGGAAGCAGTGGTTTGGAAGGGAGTGAGACAGGGGTGTAGCCTCTCCCCGATGTTATTCAATCTGTATATTGAGCAAGCAGTAAAGGAAACGAAAGAAAAAATCGGAGTAGGTATTAAAATTCATGGAGAAGAAATAAAAACTTTGAGGTTCACCGATGACATTGTAATTGTGTCAGAGACAGCAAAGGACTTGGAAGAGCAGTTGAACGGAATGGATAGTGTCTTGAAAGGAGGATACAAGACGAACATCAACAAAAGCAAAACGAGGATAATAGAATGTAGACTAATTAAGTAAGGTGATGCTGAGAGAATTAGATTAGGAAATGAGACGCTTAAAGTAGTAAAGGAGTTTTGCTATTTGGGGAGCAAAATAACTGATGATGGTCGAAGTAGAGAGGATATAAAATGTAGACTGGCAATGGCAAGGAAAGCGTTTCTGAGGAACAGAAATTTGTTAACATCGAGTATAGGTTTAAGTGTCAGGAAGTCGTTTCTGAAAGTATTTGTATGGAGTGTAGCCATGTATGGAAGTGAAACATGGACGATAACTAGTTTGAACAAGAAGAGAATAGAAGCTTTCGAAATGTGGTGCTACAGAAGAATGCTGAAGATTATATGGGTAGATCAAATAACTAATGAGGAAGTATTGAATAGGATTGGGGAGAAGAGAAGTTTGTGGCACAACTTGACCAGAAGAAGGGATCGGTTGGTAGGACATGTTCTGAGGCATCAAGGGATCACCAATTTAGTATTGGAAGGCAGCGTGGAGGGTAAAAATCGTAGAGGGAGACCAACAGATGAATACACTAAGCAGATTCAGTAGGATGTAGGTTGCAGTAGGTACTGGGAGATGAAGAAGCTTGCACAGGATAGAGTAGCATGGAGAGCTGCATCAAATCAGTCTCAGGACTGAAGACCACAACAACAACAACAACAACAACAACAACAACGGCAGTGACAAGGTAATAGAAAGTAAGGAGGCATATAGACAGTCTTTTTTCCCCTCTCTCAATTTTTGACTGGAACAGGGAAGGAACTGACTAGTAGTGATATAGGGTACCCTCCGCCATACAATGTAAGGTGACATGACGGGTATGTGTGCACTTCACAGTCATTTGCAGAGTGTAGATATAAATGTAAACTCTTAACTTTGCTACCCCACTTCATTCACATAGCACTTTGAACCATTCTAAATTAATACCTCTACATAGTTGAGCCAGACTCCAATAAAAGTAACACTAACAGGACTATGACAAGTCCAAAGTTACTTTCACTTCTCACTATACCCGACCACTGAGAATGGTACATTAAATTCCACCCCCAAAGAAGTCTTTAATCCAACTGTTAAATGGTGTATTATTTTGTGTTTCCAAGACGAAAGAGAGAGGCTTTGAACAAGTCAAGAAACATTGTATCAAGTTGGACTGTTATCTAGAGCATTTTTTGTGTTGTGAATAAAAGCTTGTTTTCATATGATTGATGTTTGCACAAAGTTTGTGAATTCTTACATCATAGTTGTTTAGCCCCCAAGGAAGGTGTCGTACATGAATGTCACGCATGCTCCACAATTTTACAACAATACGTGAAGTAGCAACAGAGATCTGTATTCTTTGCCTCTGTCACGATTTTTTTTTTTTTTTTTTTTTTTTTTAAAGAGGTCAATTTGCATTATTCTGCTATTCCATGGTAGGCTATTTTGAACTAGAAATACACAACAGACTGCTGCTAGGAGAACAGTTTGCGTGCATAATTAATAATCTGATACTCCCTCTAAGACCACTGCCCTTCTCTCGACTGAGAAATGTCAGCTGCCTTTTTATTCCAATATGACTCATTGCCATATCTGTATGTCTGTTGATCAGAAGGAGGAACTGCAGCACAATCATCTTCAATTTAACAGTTTCAGAAAACACAGTTCTCTATTTTGGCCTCCACTTAATCTTAGATTTCAGTTTCAGTATCAAAGGAGCACACGGACAACACTGGTGGTCTCAAAATTCCCAGGAAAATTCAAACTACTTGTTGCAAATTATTTTGCTTTCAACTTCAATGTTTACTCATTTCACAACTGTGCTTGCACCCATTTATTCTGTTTTTGCAAGTAATCAAACTGTTTGAATATGTGCTGTGTATTGTTATATTCTCCAAATAATTTTATAACTCTACGAACAACAAGCAGTGCCATAAAGTCAGTTACAGTATATTGTGATGATAAAGGAGACATTCAGTTATCCAAGAATCTGTCGACAAACTCTAGATCCAAGCAAATAGACAAAGCATTATTTTGTATGTCAGGTGTTATTAATGTTGAACCTCTGTTTTGAAGAAATGTTAACCGATGCTTTCACAAAACCACTTAGCAGTGCCAGACAAACATGTGTAAGAAACTGTGGCCTTGTGAAACAAGTGGAGTGCACATTTAAACTTCATACTGTGTGCCAATGGCAGTTTAAGGGTGCATGTCGAGGTGGTGGGTGGTGGGTGGTGGGTGGTGGGTGGTGGGTGGTGGGTGGTCCCCCCCCCCCCCCCCCGCCCCCTTCCTTGTTGTAATTACTCTGTGGTGATTTTGTGTTCTTGAGCACGTAGTTATTATGCATGTAGTGATTAATTCATAAAGTGTTGTCACAGAGAGCTTTCACATTTGTATTTAAAAAATGGTCAACAGGTCAGATCAGTCAATCATCCAGACTGTTACCCTGGTAACTACTGAAAAGGTTTCTCCTCTTCAAGCACTGTTTGTTAGACTGGCTTCCCTATTACTTCTCCAATGTTTAGAGCCCATTCGAGAACATCTTATCACATAAGCAACTCTTGTCAGTTTTCACTCTTCATTGTGGTGAACAACACACACAAATCTTGCAATTGGGCACCCTTCTCAGCTTGGCACCCCAAACAGTCACTGTTAATTGTCATACAACGTGTATAAAAATCTTACAGTCATGGCATCTCTGTTGCCCCTCTTAGTTTGTTGTCCCAAATGGCAGTTTGCGACGCTTGGGCTGTAAGCCAGCAATGCCAATTTATTTGGATCTGTGCTACGGTAGGCTGTACTGTTACAGCACGCAAGCCATCCCACTGTGGCAAGATCCACACTTCGTGATGGAACTTCTGGATTACATACCACATTTCCAGAAAAATGTTCATTCACTTTCTTATACTTTGCAAGATGAGAAACTGTACTATCAAACTTTATTATGAACCCCACAAGTTGGTATCTAGACACATGCAGAAACAATATTTCTTGGCTTTTTATGAAGAAGAATCATCATATTTACTACCTTCCAGTACTGATGCAACAGTTAACATGTCTGCAATAAAATTTTCAGTCATACACGTTTCCACACAAGGCTGCCCAGGAAAATACAGATACTACCACGAAGACAGCTATGGCAGCAAACACCAAATACCATATGGTAGTTACAGTAAAATATACAAAGTAGCACTTTTATTATCATGCATGCGTCAAAATATGTTTATAAGTAACTAAATGTTTTTCTTTCGCTTAAGCAAATCGCTGCACCAGCAGATTACGGAAGGGAATGTTTCCACTTCCTACAACTAATGTCGAAAGAATTAAACCGATACCCTGTAGCACACTCTTTTTTGCTTACAATATTCTTTTATCAAAGGTGGTATGTTAACGAACAGAGCGAAGACGTACCTTGCTCCTACAAACTCGTCACATTCGGGCATACGAACCCATCTGTGCACGGTCTCGAAAGGGCCAAAGTCAAGAGTGAGGGCTTCAGCTGCTTCCGGATAAGAATGGTCAATATTCACAGGTTGCGCTACAGCCATGTCCTGGGAAAACATGTGCTCTGTACGATTACTTACAACTTCCTGAAGCACATCTCTACGCCACAAATGAAACAATCCATCAAGGTGGGAAACACTGGCATGTCTAGGACTGCCCAGTACTCACCTTCCCGCTTCAGTAAAATCATATCAATGGCTGTCTAGTAAACAGAAAGGTATTTTAATGATTTTTCGTGATATATATGCGAGCTTGGACTGGCTGCCACACAATAACTTTTACATCCTTAATTAAAGTTGTTTGCGTACGCTATGATAGTGTCCATCTCCCAGGACAATAGCGTATGTACACTATCTTTAGCCCTATCAAATAGCTATATGACAATTATACATAATCATTTCTTCGTTCGCTCATTCATTCATTCTGTCTTCCTTCTTCTCGACATACACAACAACGCTCCTGTAGTCCTGTCAAAGCTCAAACAGACAAACGCTAAACAGGCGAACACGGAACTTTATATTAATATCACTGTCGTTTGAACTATAATCTCTGAATATCGACATTCATATTATCACTAAATTCATTAGTGGTTTCTACGAAAATTGTTAAGTCTGATACACAAATCTTAATTAAATTGTCTTAGCTCCCTTTGCTTATTAATCAGCGGTACTTGCTTTTACAGTTGATTTCATTGTGGCTCGCGTATTTAGTGGTTTTATTGGCCAAGTCAAGTGTGCGCCTGAGGCCACCATAATTACATCCAATGTATAGTGTTCATGCAGCCCACGGAGGCGGATCCCTGGGATGTGGAGACAAGTACAATAGCGGTATGTACATTTCATTCGATTGCAGTAAAATGAAATTACTTCACTTTATGATTATAGTATTAACACGCTACCATTAATTGTAACCCAATAGGGGACAAGTGCCTAAGATGACATACGATTTGTATTTTTTGCTTTTTCTTCTATGTTTTATTCCTTAATTTTATTGCACGCATGCATGTCAAAGCTGGACGTTGTATGCGCTCATAAACGATTCGAAATCACACTAAACTCTTAAAAAAATTAAAAAAAGAAACTATGCCAAGGTCAGTTTATATTTACTATGTGGGTAAAACAACCGAATTCATAACTTTCAGAAAAAAGTGATACACTATGCAAAAATCTTGAGCCCTCTCACGTGTTTCTATGGTTCACAAAGACCCCACACAACATTCTTAATCCTTGCTTGGACATCATTACGCTCACTGCGAGCCCAAATCTTACTTCTAGTACACTTAATCCATATTTCCCTTGCCTTGAATGCCAGAATATATCACTGCAGTATAAAAAAAAACACAGTCAACCTCATCTGCACTGTGATCTGAGTTCTAGGCTTCTCCACTGCTGAACTATAACTTTTTTCTGTCCTTGTCTAGGTGACCAGTATTCCTCAGCTACTTTTTTATGAAGCACTTTCTCTTCTAGAAGCTTGATGATGGGATGGCGTTCAGAAGACCTGAAGAACCTTGAATTGTTTTATGCTTCTTGAAGAGTATGATCCTCCTGAAGGAACTAGAAACATTTCATCAAAGGATCTCTTCAGTCATTTAGGACTATCTCTTTTAGGACTCTGAAACCTGGTTGTGGGAGCAGATTCCTCTGCAGGTGGTGAACATCCAGGAAAACATCCTCTTCACACTCATTCTAGTTGCTGGCGAATTTTGTTCAGTATCTACAGGTTCGCATCTGTTGGTAGTCTAAGCCAGCCAGAGCAAACGGATGTTCCTCAATAGCATCTGTGATTAATGGCCAAAGGGCCAACTTAGCAGATCCATTCTTAGCATTAGCCTTACCGTAGCTTTACTGTATGCATTGTTATTGGTATATATTGAGCATCCATTTTATCATATACAATGATATAGGCGTTGTCATGTTACATTATATTAGTTTATAATTATACAGTAAATTAATAACATAGGCCTACAGTGGTAAAACATATATAAATATATATCTCGTGCAGTGTATTGTAGAGAATAACAAAACAAACAATAATGAATTCTTTATAGTGCATACTATTTTCATACATTTGTTTTTCAGATATGACTTACCGTTATCATTGACCACTATAGTAGAGAATAACAGAGCAAACAATAATTAATTAATTATAGTGTGTACAGGCAGACTATTTCATACATTTGTTCAAATATGAATTATCATTATCATTGACCAATATGTCGCTATGTTCTGAAAATCCTTGTACTTTGTAACACTGTAAAAACATTCTCTTAATAACATTTTCAAGCTCATTTTTAAAAATGTTAAACTTTTCTATGTTTTTTATACTTAAGGGAAGAGCACTAAAAAGGATTTTGCGGTGATATATTGCACGTTTGTGATATTGGGCCGTTTTGTGTGTTTCTCTGTGGAAATCATTCCTGTGTCTTGTTGGGTAGCCATGGCACTCACTATTTAAAGAAGAAAATTGGGGATGAGATTTGAAAAAGCAGATACTTTAGTAGATATATAAAGATGAAAGCGACATTATTTGAAATTCTTTGAAAATTTCCCTGCAGGGCTCTCTTCGTGCAGCCCCTTTCATTATTCTTAATGCTCGTTTTTGAATAATGAATGACCGGTTTGCCAGGCTTGAATTACCCCAAAATAAGACACCATACCGCAATAGACTATGCATAAGAGCATAATACCCACATATTACTGTTTTTTCACTGCAGCATTTTCTCAGCATTCTGAGTATATAGCAGCATTTACTTAGCTTTTTTATTGAGCATTTCAATATGTTTATCCCACTTTAGATGCCTAAAAATTTTGTGTTTGAAGTTAGTAAAATCTTCTGTTCACCAAGTTTCAAAACTACATTGGGTTTTACTTTATTCGATACATGGCTGAAATTCATCCATACTGTTTTTTTTTATCATTTACAAATAAACAGTTATCTGTAAACCATTTTCCTGCTTCTTCTTTTGTTATTTCTACTTTGTGTTGCAAGTAAGTCTCATTTTGAGCTTTAATAAAAAGACTTGTATCATCCACATACAATACAGCATTAGCTAGTGTTAAAAAGTTTGGTAGGTCATTTATGAAAATCAAGAACAAGAGGGGTCCCAGCACAGAACCTTGTGGCACTCCATTGCTAACTTTCTTATAGTCTGAAAAGTAAGAGGTTCTTTCATGAACTATTTCTACTTTCTGGTATCTGTCAGACAGGTATTATTTAAACTGGCTGTGAACAGTACCACGTACACCAAAGCAATATAGTTTCTCAAGCAATAATTCATGATCAATAACATAAAATGCCTTTGATAAATCTAAAAGCACCCCACAGGTTACTTCGTTATGATCTATAGAGATCAGGAGAAGTTTTAGGAAATTATATACAGCTGTTTCAGTTGACCTATTTTTTCTGAAGCCATATTGCTCACTGACTAATATTCTACTTGTGTTCAGGAAAGCAGAGAGTCTTTGATGCATTATTCTTTCAATAACTTTTGAGAAGCAGGATATCAAGGATATAGGTCTGAAGTTTTTACATCATGAGGAGCACCATTTTTGTATAATGGTTTTATTATTGACAGCTTTAGTTCTTTGGGGAAAGTGCCAGTGCTGAAAGAGGATTAATTATGTCTACAAGGGGACGAGCAATATTTATGTTGTGTTTAAAACTTTATCTGGAAAGCCATCAGTGCCACAAGACAATTGATTTTTTAGTTTGTCGATTGCATTCTGTACTTCTTGCACACTTACAGGGTATAAGAACATGGTTTTAGGATTTGTGGAGATGTTATGTATAATCTTTGTTTGTCTTTCGATTTTTATGAGGCTTTGTACAATTCTTGCATAATGAAGGTTGAATATATTGGCAGTATGTAAAGGATCACTTATAGTTTTGTTCTCACTTTTAATAACAAAGCTGCTGTCTCTTACTTTACTTCTGCCTACAGTTGTATTTATCACAGTCCAAACTGATTTCATTTTCTTGTTACCCTTGCTTCTACTAATGTATGAGTCATTATGTAACTTTTTTGCTGCATTAATGACTTTGCTGTACAATTTTCTGTAACAGGTGACATACTGTTATAGAGCTGGATTTAGCCTGACTGATTTACGTAGCATTCTAAGTCGCTCTCCAGATTTTCGTATCCCCTGTGTTACCCAAGTATTAGGCTTGCTTTTTATTTTAATTTTCTTGAGAGGGAATGAAATTTCATAGTTATGTTTATAACAAGTTAAAATGTCTCAAATTTCATATCCACGGCATCTAGTTTGTCTAAATCCCAGTCTGAGTTTTTTAATAAATAATTAAAAACCCTAATATTGTCCTCAATGATACATCTTCTGTAGATATATTTGTCACGTGTTCTAGAAGTTGTGCCCAGTACATTATTTATATAGAGTTTTATTGCTTTGTGGTCCAAGAACCCTGTGTCAGTTACTTCAATAACATTATTTAGCTTTTGCAAGTCAGTTTCAGAGTGTTTTCCATATCTAGTGCATTCATGGACAGATGGTGCTAAATTTTGTGAATATAACAAATTGTTTAGTTTTGATACTTTTTGACAGTTAATTTTATAGTTGACATTGAAATCACCAAGTACAATAGTGCTCTCTCTAAAATGTCTTAATTCACTAAAAAGTCTTTCAACACTGTCTAAAAACGTCATAAAGTTCCCTGATGGAGAACGATATATGCACACAATAATTATTTTGGGTTCTATAAGTTTGCACATACTGTATTCGAACTCTTTTTCAATGTGTTTTCTGTTACTGAGTTTAATATATTTACATTCAATTCCTTGCTTCACATTTATACATGTTCCTCCCCCTTTAAAATTCTCTCTTCAAGAGCTACTGATTATTTCAAATCCTGTTATTCTGGCTGTACAAGCTTGGTTTCCTTTTAGCCAGTGCTCACTTATACATAAAACTGAAATATCCTTTAATTGATCCATCAAAAGCACATCTAGTTCAGCAATCTTACTAATTAGACCCTGGACATTTTGATATAATATAGCTAATGATATGTTGTCTTTCGAATCCCTCACACTGCTCACCTCGTTGTTTGGTTGCTGCCTGTCTTGAATAAAAAATCCTTCAGATGGCCTGGTGCAGACACTCTTCTTCTGCTCAAGGTGCGGCTGGAGGTGTAGTAGATACTGTCGTTGCTGATACTGCTGGTATAGCCTGTTCCGTTTCTGATGACAATTTTTGTGTTGCAGAAGATACTGTGGAGTGGTCTATCAGAGGCAGAACAGCAAAAGGTTCACTGTTCACGCATCTGTTTAATGACTGAAGTATGTTTTGAATTTTCCGTCCTAGTAATGTTTTGCTGTTAAGATTTAGACCGTGCTGTGTGAAATATTCTCTCTCCAGGGAATATATAGACAAGAAATGTGAATTCTGAAATGCTTTTCAGATCTTCCCAAACTGTCAATTGGCCGTAGTGATCTCTTTATTCACGATAGAAGCATTCATAAGGTCGTTCCTATGTGGAATTCCAACAACAATAATTGCTGTTATTCTTCTTGCAGCGCTCAAAGTTTTTTCAAATTTTTAGTGGCTTTGGATAAATCGTTCATGTACACATCATTAGCGCCCGCAATTACGACTGCGTATTGACTCGAACTGGAGAATATTTCATTATTTATGTTCCGTGTGATTTCCGCCATAGATGCCCTTGGTTTTACAATGAAAAAATCGTTTACACAATAATCCTCGCGGAAGATTTCAGTAAGGCAACGTCCATGGCTATCAGAGTGTATGTTGTTGTTGTGGTCTTCAGTCCTGAGACTGGTTTGATGCAGCTCTCCATGCTACTCTATCCTGTGCAAGCTTCTTCATCTCCCAGTATCTACTGCAACCTACATCCTTCTGAATCTGTTTAGTGTATTCATCTCTTGGTCCCCCTCTACGATTTTTACCCTCCACACTGCCCCCCAGTACTACATTGGTGATACCTTGATGCCTCAGAACATGTCCTACCAAACGATCCCTTCTTCTAGTTAAGTTGTGCCACAAACTTCTCTTCTCCCCAATCGTATTCAACACCTCCTCATTAGTTATATGATCTTAAGCATTCTTCTGTAGCACCACATTTCGAAAGCTTCTATTCTCTTCTTGTCCAAACTAGTTATCATCCATGTTTCACTTCCGTACATGGCTACGCTCCATACAAATACTTTCAGAAACGACTTCCTGACACCTAAATCAATACTCGATGTTAACAAATTTCTCTTCTTCAGAAACGCTTTCCTTGCCATTGCCAGTCTACATTTGCTATCCGCTCTACTTTGACCATCATCAGTTATTTTGCTCCCCAAATAGCAAAACTCCTTTACTACTTTAAGTGTCTCATTTCCTATCTAATTCCCTCAGCATCACCCGACTTAATTTGACTACATTCCATTATCCTCGTTTTGCTTTTGTTGATGTTCATCTTATACCCTCCTTTCAAGAAACTGTCCATTCCGTTCAACTGCTCTTTCAAGTCATTTGCTTTCTCTGACAGAATTACAATGTCATCGGTGAACCTCAAAGTTTTTATTTCTTCTCCATGGATTTAATACCTACTCCGAATTTTTCTTTTGTTTCCTTTACTGTTTGCTCAATATACATATTGAATAACATTGGGGAGAGGCTACAACCCTGTCTCACTCCCTTCCCAACCACTGCTTCCCCTTCATGTCTCTCGACTCTTATAACTGCCATCTGGTTTCTGTACAAATTGTAAGTAGCCTTTCAATCCCTGTATTTTACCCCTGCCACCTTTAGAATTTGAAAGAGAGTGTTCCAGTCAACATTGTCAAAAGCTTTCTCAAAGTCTACAAATGCTAGAAACGTAGGTTTGCCTTTCCTTAATCTTTCTTCTAAGATAAGTCGTAAGGTCAGTATTGCCTCACGTGTTCCAGTATTTCTACGGAATCCAAACTGATCTTCCTCGAGGTCAGCTTCTACCAGTTTTTCCATTCATCTGTAGAGAATATGCGTTAGTATTTTGCATCTGCGACTTATTAGACTGATTGTTCGGCAATTTTCACATCTGTCAGCACCTGCTCTCTTTGGGATCGGAATTATTTTATTCTTCTTGAAGTCTGAGGGTATTTCGCCTGTCTCATACATCTTGCTCACCAGATGGTAGAGTTTTGTCAGGACTGGCTCTCCCAAGGCCGTCAGTAGTTCTAATGGAGTGTTGTCTACTCCCGGGGCCGTATTTCGACTCAGGTCTTTCAGTGCTCTGTCGAACTCTTCACGCAGTATCGTATCTCCCATTTCATCTTCATCTATATTCTCTTCCATTTCCGTAATATTGTCCTCAAGTGCATTGCCCTTGTATAGGCCCTCTATATACTCCTTCCACCTTTCTGCTTTCCCTTCTTTGCTTAGAACTGGTTTTCCATCTGAGCTCTTGATATTCATACAAGTGGTTCTCTGTTCTCCAAAGGTCTCTTTAATTTTCCTGTAGACAATATCTAGCTTACCCCTAGTGAGATAACCCTCTACATCCTCACATTTGTGTATATAGGTCGCCATCAGGAAATTTTCGTCTATTTCTGAAAATTTTGGACTCCTTGTTGTGCTATCTGTCAGACAGGGGGAAGCAAATTATTATTTGTGGGGACTTCAATGTAGATTCTCTGAAAGAGGGTAATAGGAAAAATGACCTTGAAGTATTACTCTGTTCTCTCAATTTGACACCCGTTATTGATTTTCCTACTCGGGTGGTAAAGGATAGCAGCTCACTGATGGATAACCTCTTTATAGACCAAGATAAGTTTAACCAGATAAATGCTCAGCCTGTTGAGAATGGTCTTTCTGATCATGGTGCACAGCTAGTTACAATATATGACATAGCTCCATTCAGCAATACTAAACAGTCCTCCAAAGTAGTAAGTTCAGTCAACGATTTAACAATTGCAAATTTCAGGGAAAGCCTACAGCAGTTAGACTGGGATGAGGTGTACCGTGAACCTGATGCCAATTTAAAATATAATTTATTTCATGACATTTTTGTAAATGCATTTGAAAACTGCTTCCCCAAGAAAATAGTTAAATATACTCGTAAGAAACCTTGTAACAAACCATGGCTTACTAAGGGTATAAAAATATCTTGTAACCGGAAAAGGGAAATGTATCTGACAGCAAGAAAGAGTAGTGACCCAGAAACTATCAAATATTATAAAAACTACTGTGTTATATTAAGAAAAGTTATTAAAAAATCCAGAAGTATGTGTATGATGTCTGAAATCAGCAACTCTGATAATAAAATTAAAACAATTTGGAATATTATTAAAAGTGAAACAGGTAAACCAAGAGCACAGGAAGACAGTATTACCATCAAATTGAATGAAAACTTTACGAACAAAAAGTCAGAAGTTGAAAATATTTTTAATAATCATTTTCTAAATTTTGTGGAAATAGTAGGATCCAGGTGTTCATTAGAAGATGCTAGGCTGTTAATGGAAGAGGTCATACCTATGCAATTTGATACAATTGAAATCTCACCCACTTCTCCCTCTGAAATTAGGAAAATAATAAACTTGCTTAAAAGCAAAAACTCACATGTAATTGATGGCATTTCCAGCAAAATACTAAAAGCTTGTTCTCAACAGATAAGTAAGATTCTCAGCCACCTGTAATAGCTCTCTGGAACAGGGCATTTTCCCTGATAGACTGAAATATCCTATTGTTATACCTTTGCATAAAAAGGGGGATAGATCTGATGTCAACAATTACTGTCCAATCTCCCTTCTAACAGCTTTATCCAAAATTTTTGAGAAAGTAATGTATTCAAGAGTAGCTTCACATATCTGTAAAAATGAAGTACTAACAAAATGTCAGTTTGGTTTCCAGAAAGGTTTTTCAACAGAAAATGCCGTATATGCTTTCACCAATCAAATTTTGAATGATCTGAATAACCGAACACCACCCATTGGGATTTTTTGTGATCTCTCAAAGGCTTTTGATTGTGTAAATCATGAAATTCCGCTAGACAAGCTCAAGTATTGTGGCATGAGTGGGACAGTGCACAAATGGTTTAATTCGTACCTAACTGGAAGAGTGCAGAAAATTGAAATAAGTAGTTCTCATAATATGCAAAGATCAGCACATTCCTCAAACTGGGGAACTATCAAGAATGGGGTTCCACAAGGGTCAGTCTTGGGTCCTTTGTTGTTCTTAATACGTATATATTAATGACTTGCCATTCTATATTCATGAAGAGGCAAAGTTAGTTCTCTTTGCTGATGATACAAGTATAGTAATTACACCTGACAAACAAGAATTAACTGATGAAATTGTCAATACTGTCTTTCAGAAAATTGCTAAGTGGTTCCTTGTAAATGGACTCTCACTGAATTTTGATAAGACACAGTACATACAGTTCCGTACAGTGAATGGTATGACGCCATTAATAAATATAGACCTTAATCAGAAGCATATAGCTAAGGTAGAGTATTCCAAATTTTTAGGTGTGTCCATTGATGAGAGATTAAATTGAATGAAACATATTGATGATCTGCTGAAACATTTGAGTTCAGCTACTTATGCAATAAGGGTCATTGCAAATTTTGGTGATAAACATCTTAGTAAATTTGCTTACTACGCCTATTTTCACTCATTGCTTTCATATGGCATCATATTTTGGGGTAATTCATCACTGAGGAATAACCAAGTGTTAGTTATGATTAAGTTGTGCTCTGTGCAAAATTCTGTCAGGCGGCTTTCTCTTTCATTTCTTAGCCCCAATCCATATTCACCTACTACGTTTCCTTCTCTCCCCTTTCCTACTACCGAATTCCAGTCACCCATGACTATTAAATTTTCGTCACCCTTCACTATCTGAATAATTTCTTTTATTTCATCATACATTTCTTCGTCATCTGCAGAGCTAGTTGGCATATAAACTTGTACTACTGTGGTAGGTGTGGGCATCGTATCTATCTTGGCCACAATAATGCGTTCACTATGCTGTTTGTAGTAGCTTACCCGCACTCCTACTTTTTATTCATTATTAAACCGACTACTGCATTACCTATCCTATTTGATTTTGTATTTATAACCCTGTATTCACCTGACCAGAAGTCTTGTTCCTCCTGCCACCAAACTTCACTAATTCCCACTATATCTATCTTTAACCTATCCATTTCCCTTTTTAAATTTTCTATCCTACCTGCCCGATTAATGGATCTGACATTCCACGCTCCGATCCATAGAACGCCAGTTTTCTTTCTCCTGATAACGACGTCCTCTTGAGTAGTCCCCGCCCGGAGATCCGAATGGGGGACTATTTTTCGTCCGGAATATTTTACCCAAGAGGACACCATCATCATTTAATCATACAGTAAAGCTGCATACCCTCGGGAAAAATTACGGCTGTAGTTTCCCCTTGCTTTCAGCCTTTCGCAGTAAGTGCACAGCAAGGCTGTTTTGGTTAATGTTACAAGGCCAGATCAGTCAATGATCCAGACTGTTGCCCCTGCAACTACTGAAAAGGCTGCTGCCCCTCTTCAGGAACCACACGTTTGTCTGGCCTCTCAACAGATACCCCTCTGTTGTGGTTGCACCTACAGCAGTACGGCTATCTGTATCGCTGAGGCACGCAAGCCTCCCCACGAACGGCAAGGTCCATGGTTCTTGGTGGGGAGGGGGGGGGGAACATCAGCGTGTATAGTCACATTATATCTGGGAGCTTGCGAAGTTATTTGAACCTGTTTATGTACACAGTTCACAGTACTTTTAGGTGTTACTGTCTTCGTCACATTCTGCGTACTTAACATTGTGGTGACTTGCGCATGTATGTTTGTACTGCTTTCAGTATATGTTTCAATCTGCCGTGTACTTATTTTTGTTTACTACTGTATGGAACGTGTTTTCACACGGTTTATGATGCATAACATAGAGTTGTTGGTGTCATTTGCATTAACATATTCACAGTTGTTAGCGTCTCTCATTTTGTAGTAATTACTGTGAATGGTTTTCATCATATTTTTTAATATATCTGAATACCATTCACACATTTCCATATCACTTTGCAGGGAACTCCAAATACTTTCATTTTGTCCCTCGGTAAACATTTTGGCTGCCGCCTGACGGCAGTTGCACGACAACACATCTGTGTGGTACCAGTTTTGGAATGTAGAACAAATTCTGCTCCCTTTACGAACAATTGCGCTGCACAACATACACTTTACAGACGCACAGAATTTACTTCTATACAAGACGCCATCTTAAAAAAAAAGCCCATTTACTTGGTGCTGTGTGACTATCAGCCCTAGGTGTTTTCAACAACTTTGAAACTTCTTGATTATACAGATCTTCATGGCCCCATAAAGGAAATGTCTAATGGTTAAAGTTGGTGAGTACAGTGAGGGGATAAGTAGAATAGGAAAACTCCATCTGCCATGCCGTGGTTCAGTATGTCAACATTTTTGTGACTCTAGTGGTCATTAGCAATGAGCAACCCTTTATTGTCTTGACTTGCCTTAACGAAACTAATAAAATGATGCAGTCACTTGAGAACAATTTCTCCAGTCATCCATCTACTTTCTTGCAGTACACCTGGAGATCCCATATGTGCCCTATCAGTTAATTCCCCTTTACAGTTTTTCCACAGCCATTGTAACATGCAACCACTTTCAGCACTTGTAAGCGTACCGACTTGTTTTTCCGAGTCATTGTAAATACTTTCTGAGGGGGATGCACTGTTGAAAGTTTAGTTTCACTCATATTGTAAATTCTTGCTGGCATAATTCCGTCTTTACTGAGGATATCGCATACATCAAGTAAAATTTATCAACTTGAACTTTATTGAACCCTGCTGCATGAGCCAAAGAAGTAGCTTCCGGCTTCCTTAAAGACAAGTCGAGATTGTGCGTGCGAAATCCTTTCAGCTAGTCCCGGCCAGCCAATATCTTTTCCATATTACGTCTGTGAGGTATATTATTTTGTTCTGCAACATGGTAACCTAGTTTCATTAGGTCAGTATAAGTCACACCAAACAGGTGAGACACAAGTAGCTTTAAATGAGTGACTACTTCCTGCTCGAATCCCTAGTTAAATGTACAATGAAACCTGCCAAAGCCTTTGTGAACACTCATAATTTGTTTCCATTTGCGACAAGCCTTTTTAGAGTTTCTTTGGTTACACCAAATTGTTTGGCTGCTCTTAACCAGCCCATTTCCTTCTTATTTACTGTGGCCCTTTCTGTGGCTGTCTCATCCCTTGAGAGGTATGTAGTCTTTCTGACTTAAGTCCCAACCATCTGTAAAAAAATAGTGCAGCTGATGAGTATTGATTCCCAAATTCTGTGGTTATGGTCTTAGTAAAGCTACTGAAATGTATTTTTAAACATTTTAGATGATTTTATTAGATCAGTTTGTTAGGCTAGATTTATCCTTACTAATGGTATGTCATTTCACCCTACTGTGTAGCTTGTTACAAAGGAGGAGTTATGCAAAGAATAACAGAGCAATGAAATCAATAATAATACCATTAAAAGCATTAACAAACGCTATTTGATACACATACAATGCAAGGGACTTACTGGAAAGTCGAAAGCCATATCTAAAATTGTTGGAACTACCACAGCGAAATAAGTAATTCTGAACACGAGAAATGCAGGAATAAATGGATCAAATGGCTCTGAGCACTATGGGACTTAACATCTGAGGTCATCAGTCACCTAGAACTTAGAACTACTTAAACCTAACTAACCTAAGGACATTACACACATCCATGCCCGAGGCAGGATTCGAACCTGCGACCATAGCAGTTGCATGGTTCCAGGCTGAAACACTTATAAGCGCTCGGCCACAGTGGACGGATGCATCAATAAGGCAAGCTATATTTTAACATCCATTGCATACAACAGCATATTTACGGTCGGTAGTTAAAGTAATGTCACAGAGTATACAAAGCAGTCACAGAGGTCTATTACCTTCCGTGGTCTCCACTTTGCCGCATATACATTCAAATACGAAATTTGAACAGACATTTTGGATGTCAGTTTCACAAGTCAGATCGTATTGTCCCACTATCTTCTGAAATTTCTCCTTGTTCAAGGTTTTAGTTAGTACATCAGCAAACATACCTTTTGTGCATAAATAATCTACTTCAGTGTTCCCTTGACGTACATGAAGCCTTATAAAATGGTGCTTTACATCAGTGTGTTTAGTTCTGGCGCTAGTAACATTAATTTTAGCTAAATTTATAATTCCTTTGTTGTCACAGAATATCCTCGTGGGTCCCATACAAATATTAGGCTCTATATCATTCATTAGAATCCTGATCCATAATGCATCTTGAATTGTGTGTGACAGAGCCATATACTCTGCTTCTACAGTGCTCAAGACTACTGTTTTCTGTCTTTTACGGGACCAGGATATAAGTCGTTCCCCTTAATCTAATCAATATCCAGTAATGGAATGTCTGCACTTCAACTCACCTTCCCAATCTGCATCACTATAGACCTCGAGTTTTATATTTCCCTTTTTACAATATCTTAATTTGTAGTCTGTTGCTCCCTTTAGATATCGAAACATCCTTTGAATGGCTCTCCAGTGTTTTTCTCTTTGGCTTTTGCAGAATCTGCTTGCACCATTTGTGGTGATAGCAGTATCAGGCCTTGATGTTTGTGACAAATACAAAGGCTCCCTATCGTCTCCCAATATAGTATATTTTTATTCCACACTACATCTTCTTCATTGGTCGTTCCCATGGCTTCCAGTTCCAGTGGTGTAGAAATCTGCTTACAGTCACTCATCCCAAACTTCCAAATTTTTCTTCATTTATGACGATTGGTCTATCCATAACTCTTCTGCCTTCTTATTTTTAAAAATCTTCATACCCAAGTATTGTTTTACCTCTCCCAAGTCATGCATGTTAAACTTGGTTTTTAATTGTCTTTCAAAATTGTTCATCTGTTCTTCATTTTTAGATAGAATGAAGAAATCATCCATTCACATAGCCATTATTATGACCTCTTCATTACTTCTTTTTATAGTAGAGTTCAGGATTTGCCTTAGACTGTTTCATACCCTTATTTAGCAATGTTTCATGCAGACATCTGTTCCAGCAACAGCCACTCTGTTTCAATTCGTAAATAGTTTCCTTCAATCATCAAATCTTCCAATTTTCTAGACGAATTTTTCTAACTTCTTCTAGTGGGATCATATATATTTCTTCATCTCATTCCCCTTTTAAGTAAGCTGTCTTTACATCCATTTGGTGAAGTAGTAAATCTTCTTTTATTGCCAGGGCTAAAAGGTACCTACAAGCTGTGCTTTATATATTGGTGTTGCACAGTCACGATTTTTTATCCTTAACACCCATCGTGATTGCAAAGATTTTTTCCTTTCTAACACTGTTGTAGGTTCATCATTAAAAGATTGGGCTATATTCATTTCATAATCAGTGTATTCTTTAGGTTTAAGTACACAAAAAGAAAAAAAAAACATTTTATTCTTCTTGTTAATCCTCTAGAACGTCGTCTTCATAGAATGTAGAAGTGTTCATCGCTATCTTCTTATTCTCTTGATGATCCTCTTTTATTTCGTTGGTTTTATTCTCATGGAATCCATCATCTCTTCTAGTCAGTGTCTCCTTATTCATAGGATTCGTAAGTTGGTAACCCTTCAGGTCTTCACAAAAATCTACAAAAATATTATTCTTAGACTTTGGGTCCCATTTTCCCCTTCAGTTAATTTGGGATCTGTACTGTAGCCTCACATCTAAAAACTTTTAAGTTGCTTAGATTTGACCTCTGCCCAGTTCACACTTCGTACAGTATTCTATTTTTTACCACTTTGGTAGGCAATCGATTGATCAAATACACAATGGTTGACACCGACTCTGCCCACAAACATTTAGGTAACCCAGCATCAGTTAACATACTTCTTGTTCTTTCAACAATAGTCCTTTTTTTTGGCCTTTGAGTGTGTACTCAATTTAGCCATCGGCAACACATAGTGACAATGCACACATAATTCAATAAACAAATACAGAAATGCATATTTACAAGAATAAAAAGCTTAACTGTCACAGTTTTGTACATAATGTTTAAAAATATGAATTAAATGGAATTGGAAAATAATTAAAAGTGTCTTGGCTTACAATTCACACCAATTCTGAAATATCTTCATCAGCAAGACATATTTATAATTTATGTACACCATTAAAACCTACAGATTGTAACCAGTACTCTTGATGAAGTTAACTATCACTTTATATAGACGAACGTCTTTAGTACACAAAAGAGAAGAAGCTGATTGAGGAAGATGGCAGCCCATACTCAGCAATGTCTTCAGAAAGACCAACCGTTCACGGTCAAATTTGGGGCACATAAATAAGATGTGGTTGACATCAGCTTCCGACTCAGAATCACACTCACATGCTGGTGAACTGTAAACGTTGATCCGATGTAAATGTTGTGGGAAAGAGGCATGATTGAAGTGGAGTCTTATGATGGTAGAAATCGTGGATCCGTCCAGATGTGTCCTCATGAACCACGGCTGTGAAGGAATCTGAGGTTGTAGCACTGTGTAATAACAGCCTTTTGTCTGTTGAGAAACGTTCCACATTTCCTGCCATTGTTGTCTTGCGTGATCCTTGACTTCACATAAGTAGTCTGTATAAGGAAGGTGCAGATCCAGGACGGTGCCTAAGGTTGCCGCTTGTTTGGCATTTGCTCTCTCTCTGCAGCTCCATTCTGGGCTGGACTGTATCTGATGGTGGTTTGAAGTCTAATTCCTACTTCATTCAAACATTTCTTGAGGTTTTCATTGTTATACTCTGTCCTATTATCAGATCTGACAATTTTAACCTTCTTTCCTTTCTGTTTCTACCGCATTACGAAAGTTTTCAAGAATATCACTCACTATCTTTAGAACTTAAAAAATAAACTTGGTTATATCTTGACTAGTCGTCTATAAATGTAACAAAATAAGGCTTCCTTCTATAGATTCACACTTCATTGGTCCACAAACATCTGTATGTATAAATTGCAAGTTTATTTATTTATTTATCGTATGACAACAACAGCAAACATTGACAGGTACATAAAGTTTAATTTTACATGTATATCTTGTTAAAGATTTATGTACAGTTTAGTTTTACTTTTTGGCACAGATTCTACACACCTTTTTATATTGTGAAAATTACTAATTTAATATTACCGACTACTTTAACTGATATAATTGCAAGTTAAAAAAAAAGACAGATACATTTCATCATAGTTCAATATCTAATTATTGAAGCCAACTAACAGCAGTGGGAGTAGCATTAATAAAGTCATTTTATATGGTCCAGGATACTTCCTCTGAGGACAGTCTCTAGCAATATGTTGAACAGTTTGTTCTTGGGCCCCACAATCACAGGCTGGAGGATCTTGGAGTCCCCACTTATGCATCACAGCATTGCACCTGGTGTGGCCAGTTCTTATTCTGTTCAGCCTTGTCCACTCACTTCTCTGCAGATGAAATCCTGGTAGGCTGGCAGTTGTGTCTTGGACACCTTGATATGCTATTGTTCCAGCATTCCACCTCTTGCGCCACTCTTCTTTAATGTCGAACTTCTTATCGTTCCTTCCATTACACCACAGATGATTACGAGATTTTAAGCGGTCTGGGGTAGGGTTGTTTAAGACTGTATAAATTGGGAGGTCTTTGGGGTAGTCGGGGTGGTGTAGTTTCCTCCATTCTCGATTGATTGCTTCTTGGCATCGTATTTGAGGTAGTGAGATGTTGCTGATAGTGTGCAGCCAGGGGATTGGGGTAGATTTTAATGTGCCCTGATAATCCTTATTGACTCTTTCAGATGTACATCCAGCTTCCTCCACTATGTTGCCACACTGGAGGACAGTATTTGGCAACTGGGTACACCAGCATAGGTACTGCAGTAGTAGAGTCTATGCACTAGCTCCCCATTTTGTACCAGTTAGTTTCTTTACGATGTTGTTTCAGGTCTTTAGTTTTTGGCTTGCTTTTTTCTAAGTGTTTTTTTTTGTATGTCTGAGACCAATATTGTCTGACACCAAGGTATTTAAGCTGGAAATTATGTCTAATCTTTTGTCGGCAGAAGCTCATATTCAAATGCCGGTTTGTAATTTTGTTGTTTAGATGGAATGCGCAAATTTCTGTCTTTGCTGCATTTGACTGGAGTCTCCATGCATTGTAGTATGTGTTGAGAATTTCTAAGTCTATAGACAACATAGCTTCTCCTTACTCAAGTGTGCTGGTTTGTACGGCTATGGCAAGGTCGCCGGCATATGGAAACGTTTCACTAGCAGTATTTGGCATGTTACTGGTGTACAGATTGAAAAGTAGGGATGCTAGGATAGACCCCAGGGGGAGCCCTTTTTTCAAGGTAAATTACTTGCTTTGTTTTTGTCCAATGCTAACCTTGAAGTAATCATTGGTTAAGATATTTCCCACAAGCGTCGTCGGCTTCTTACTTGGGACATGCTTTTTTAACTCCAGCAGGAGTCCATCTAGCCACACAGTGTCATATGCTGCTGACAGATCAACAAACGCCACTGATTTCTTTAGTTTCTTTTGGAATCCAGCCTCAATGTAGGATGTCAAGGCTCAGACCTGCTCACAGCAACTCCACTTGCTTCCAAACCCAGCTTGATAAGTTGGGGTTATATTGTTTATTATTCCTTGTATTCTGTTATGGATGAGTCGTTCCAGTACTTTGAAGCACATGCTCAGCAGTGCAATTGGCCAGTAACTTGAGGGGTAATGTACTGGCTTTCCAGATTTGAGGATTGCTTATGTGTGTGCGATCTTGAACTGTTGAGGCACCCTTCTGGTCTTGCAGAACTTCTTCAGCCAATTTCTTCCATGTTCCGCTATGCGTTTTATAAATTCAGGGAATATGCCATTAAGTCCTGCAGCTTTTCTCATTTTCAATGTCTTGATGGCCTCATTTATATCTCTTTCACAAAAGGGGTCTGATAGTGTTGTGTTATCATGGAGGTACCTATTGACTTCATTCAGTTCGTTCTTTAATTTTTATTTCATGGTTGTGTCTACAGGGATTGTGATTTTATGTGTGGTGCCAGTTCTGATTGCGTTTTCTCCAGTTGCTGATTGCAGACGTTGTTTGTAATGCCAAGTTTTCTTAATAATCCCCATGACTTTCTGCATGAATGAGTGAAATTTAAATTAGACGTCAGGTCCATCTATTTCTGCTTTCTTGCTTCATTTAGCTGTTCTAGTATTATTGTTCCAGTAACTGCAAGACGTCTGTACTTCTGCTTTTGGTAGGCTTAAAGGGTAATCTAGTCTCTTTCCCTTGAATACATATTTCACAGATTTCTTTACATTTACATCAATCTTTCAATCCTCTCAACATTTCCTTTAATAATGATATGCCTTTTCTGTTTGGCTGCTCAAGTTTTCTGTGCCTTAAGAAACCTTTTGCAGAATACATAGAATGGTTTACAAATTCAACTACATCTTTAGCACTATCTAACTTGAAAATTCCCCTTTCATCTGTCACCATAGCTATAACTTCCCCATATTGGTTAACTATTTTTGCTCCATTTACATCGAAGATTACTTCCTTTCCATTCTTGGCTATTTCACTTACAAATAACAAGTTAGCTGCAACATATTTTACATAGTAAACATCATGTGCAGCAATATTTTCTTGTTCTCCATTTACAATTATCTTAAGAACATCTTTCCCAGAAGCTTGCACTGTAACTTAGAACCATCCACTGTAGGTATACATACCCATATGCGTTTTATTAGTAAAATTATAAAGAGCTTTTTTGTCTCTAATAATATGTACTGGTGCTCCTGAATCTGATATCCATTCTGCTTCTCTATTACGTGTTACTCCGAAAGGGTAATACCTTGATCAGTAGTTCTCCTCTCTGGACTATTTGCGTCATTCCTTTTTCTCCTTTGTACTTGGCCTTTGGCGGCATTGGAAGGCGATGTGACTCATCTTCTGGCAGCTGTAGTACTTGACTTGTTTCTTCTTTTTCTGCATTGAATAAAGTGCTATAGTGTTTTCACAACCTCCATGATCTTCACTTGTATGCTGTCTCTCGTAATTGGCATGCCTGAAGTTTCAGACCTCTTAATCATAGACGCATATTTTTCGGACAGACAGCCTAACAATAATGTGCCTACTCTCTCATCGTCAATCTCGAACCCAATGTTCCTTAATCGATTCAATGTGGATAATGTGTTGTTGATATACTCGTCCATGTTCTTGCAGTTATCCAGTCAAGTGGTTATAAGTTCACGTAGCAATCCGACTTTTTTGTAAGACGATTGTCTTCAAATCGTCTCTATAAGTTGTCACAGACTTCTTTTGCTGTCACAGCTTTCTCTCTGTGCACACAGTTCACTATACAATCAATAATAACAGTGTGATCCTGTCCTCCGGTCCTTATTCGCATAATGTTGCTCAGTGGGCTTCGGTGTACCACTCACTATGTTCCATAAATCGTCAAAGTGTATGTATGTTTTCACAACAAATTTCCATGTAGCGTAGTCCTCGCGACCTACAAGTCTCTCTATTTGCGATATTTGTGCCACACTCTGTTTCATAATTGATTTTACTGGTATTAAAGACGATATTAAACTACGTCGCAATCGGCTCGTCGGGGGTAGCTCCCACTACATACTTCAGGACTATTACGACGATATTTTCTTCTATATGTCAGAATACTTATTGCGAAGGCATTCATTAATGCCTGGGCCCATAACCTGTTGGAAATAGAGCTTCGAAATAAGTAATTCTGAACACGAAAAATGCAGGAATAAAGGAAGCTATATTTTAACATCTATTAGAGAACAGTGCATTTACAGTCGGTAGTTAAGGTAACACCACACAGTTTACAATGCAGTCATAGAGGTCTATTACACTTTGTGCGCTACACTTTGCCTCATACACATTCACGTATGAAATTATTGTTCAAATACAGCAATAAAAATGGACAACACAAAAATGAGCCAACCTTGCTTCCTCATTTTGTTCATTGGCACACAGCGACTTTTCAAAACAAAGAGCCACTGTATCGTTTCAGCTAAAATCGCTTGGTGCGAGATCCAAGCTGTGTGGTTGGTGTTTCAATACAGCGCATCAGAAGCAACATTTTCGTGCAATAAGACTTTCAAAAGGATTTACAGTCATTTCCTCCTAATGGTCAACTGAAACGGTTCCATCGATTGAAAACAACTGATATCATTCATGATCTCTCTATTGAAGAGGAAAAAACATAGCAGCACACACTGTTTGGCCAAAAGACTGTGACCAAAACTTTCTTTGCGGATGCTATTGTTTTGGGTTGGGATGAGGGCAGTTTCCATGACAATGATGCTTTCTTGATCTCAATGTCAAATGTTGCACCCATGTTTCGTTTTCTGTTAGTATACGTTGAAAGGAGTGGTGTACCCTCGGTCTGATGCTGCATTAAGTATTGGAGAGACCATGCCGTTCAGTCGATTTTATTCTCATCTGAAAGTTTCCCCAATACCCAGTGACTACATGTCTTCCACTAACATAATATTGTGCTGTATATCCATTTATTGTCAATGGATACGATGAGTCTAAACTATTTCTGTCCTGCTCCTGGTGTGGAATAAGTCTAGTTTTGTAGTCTTCTGGCTTATGTTCCTTGATGGAAGTTATTAAACTCGGCTGTCTCTATCTTGTAAATCTCATCCTTCAGACCAGCAACACTGTTACAATGTGCCATATTACAACAAATTCTTCTGTTGGAAATTTAGGCTGCACTCTAAAGCTAAAAGTTAAAGACTTTTATCTCCTGCAACCAACTAGATGATGAAAGTTCTTCAGTTATCTGTCCACATATTTCCTCCATATACAGGGTGAGTCACCTAACGTTACCGCTGGATATATTTCGTAAACCACATCAAATACTGACGAACCGATTCCACAGACCGAACGCGAGGAGAGAGGCTAGTGTAATTGTTTAATACAAACCATACAAAAATGCACGGAAGTATGTTTTTTAACACAAACCTACGTTTTTTAAATGGAACCACGTTAGTTTGGTTAGCACATCTGAACATATAAACAAATACGTAATCAGTGCCGTTTGTTGCATTGTAAAATGTTAATTACATCCGGAGATATTGTAATTTAAAGTTGACGTTTGAAACCTCCGACGTTCAGTTGCGTGTCGTAACAAACACGGGCCACGGTCGGCGAGTAGCATCTGCAGGGACATGTTTACGATGACGACCGTGTTTACGAGTGTGGCTGTAGTGCACTGTTTTGGTTTGGTCTAGCTGTCGCAGTGTCCGCATGTAGCGCTTGCTACTATTGTTATTCTGCATTCGTCTCCGCACGCAGACCAACTGTAGTACACCGTGTTACCAGACGTCTGTGATAGTGTAGTGTTGTAGGAACTGTGACCATGGTGTATTCGAACTCTGAAAAGGCGGAGATGATACTCATCTATGGCGAGTGTCGACGAAATGCAGCTGAAGCCTGCAGGGTGTATACAGAACGGTACCCGGACAGAGAGCATCCAACGTGCCGCACATTGCAAAACATCTACCGCCAACTGTATGCAACAGGTATGGTCGTAGCACGCAAACGGGTCCGCAACAGGCCCGTCACAGGAGAAGCGGGTGCAGTTGGTGTGTTAGCTGCTGTTGCCATGAACCCACACATGAGTACACGGGACATTGCGAGAGCCGGTGGCCTGGTTATTATTACTGTACAGCGATGCTCGTTTCTTCTTTCTTCGATTCCTTTTCATGCCATAAAATATGTTTCATTTTTTTTATTTGTTTGGAACACACTGATGTTCTTGAGAGAAGCATGGGCCTTTTGTTTTGTCCTGCTTTCTCACCTGGCTAGTGCTTTACACGTCTTTCATCGCCACACATTCTCTCCAGCTGCATACTTTTTCTGGTACTTTGGTCCAGTTACTACTGTCAGCTATCAATAATTCAGTCTATTTTCCTTCCCACCAGTATCCCTCCCGGACTGCCACCTTAAAATCTGCATAGGTACTTATTGATATCCAGACATGCAACCACCACCTGACTGCATCTCTCGTTAGCGTTCTTGACTAAAATTGATTTATTTCTCTTCTATCCACAGATAATCCAGCCTCCTTTGAAGTTTGCCAAAAATGAGACATGGTGGTCGATCCCTTCGGAACAAATTTGTCAACTCTGATTAATCGAGTGTCACAGCACCGTACGGCTATGATTCCACTGTGTATGATATGTGTCTCTTGTTTTTAAGCCCAATTTAATGCATTCCTGTATATCTTTTCTCCCTTGTTTTTGTTCTTTGCTATATCATCTCTTGCTGTCTCCATTTGATTATAGTGTAAATACATTTCCTGCATGTTTCCCCTACAGTCTTCATAATTTTGGTGAGATCATTGTGATCTGCTTGTACATTGCTTTCTACTTCTGCATTTTATTTCTTATGCAAACCTGCACTCACTTGAATATCTCCACATGCTGCAGCTGTTCCAAATGGGTTTTGAAGTACTGCTTCTAATTAAAACGTTCTTTCCTGACTCTTTATTCCTAAGACCTCACATTTGGCTATATATTATCCTAACTTAAGAAATATCGACCCAAAAAATTCTTTAAGTATTTCTTTTTCGTATAATTAAACTTATTAATACACTGATTTTGCTGTGGAGTCCCAGTTCGGAACGCCAGCTTTAGTGACCGAGCGGTTCTAGGCGCCCAGTCCGGAACCGCGCGACTGCTACGGTCGCAGGTTCGAATCCTGCCTCGGGCATGGATGTGTGTGATGTCCTTAGGTTAGTTAGGTTTAAGTAGTTCTACGTTCTAGGGGACTGATGACCTCAGCAGTTAAGTCCCATAGTGCTCAGAGCCATTTGATTTGAACCAGTTCGCAACTATTCATTTATTTCCTTTTGTTGGTCTTTACAAGACCCTTAATATATTATACTACTGTATCTACTATTATTCCACCACTCTGATTTCACTACTACCCCAAAGTCCTGAACCCTTAGGTTCATCCCAGTGTACCATTTTGTTGTCACACTGGTCCTCTCGATACCACAAAGATTTCTCCTGTTTCACCACTCAACTTGAATACATACGTAAAATGCAGCTCCAAAACTGTTAACTCAAAATCTTCACACGCTACGTAGCACCCAAAATACTTCTGTAACCGCCAGAAATTATATGGCAACAAATCTAAACAAAACTATGACTTTCATTCTTGTGACACTTACTTCTTGTTGTCTTGAACTGTTGTGGCTTTGCATCGTAGTAAGCTACACAATGTATAAAACTGTTTGGTGATTTCTTGGCAAAAATGTATTCCGTTTTTCGCTGCATAGTTCGTTCAACACATCGGTGTGCCTGTGTGGTGGGCTATGGTGCTTGCTACTTGTCAGTCAACAATATGTACCCTCCTGCTTACTGTCAGTTCCTTTGTAGATGAGTAACATTGGTTTCACACTTATCCTGCTGCCAGGCAAATGGCACCAGTACACGATTATTGGGAGGTACATTGTATGAGACGTTTCATCCTAGACCGACGCCAACTAAATGGGACACTAGCTGCCAGGCTGCTGCTGCGGAAACTGGCAGCACCCATCGCCACTGCTGGCTGCCAGTGATGGCAAACCAAACCAGCCGGTGGAGCAGCGGCTGTGGTGCATTGTTGGCGTTCACATATCTTGACATTTGATATTTGTTGTTCTATTCTTCACTGCTTCTTAGGTTTTGTGAAATTATACTTTTTCAAACAGTCCTTACCTTGTTTTATCATGCTGGAAGCAGAACTGGAAGCACTAATTACATTAGTACATGATCGGCCCATTTTATGGGACAAAACTCAAGACTGTTATAACGAGAAAAGACAAGAAATGCCTGGCTATAAGTATTCCAAGAACTATGTGACTGTTTTGAAGAGAATGATAGCAACAAAAGAAAAAAATATGATGAGTACAGCCCTATATTTATTGTATTAAATACAATGAATTATTGACATGCTTTGTTGACACATGAAATATTACAATAGTGTCATTTAATTGAACCTATTGGTGTTAATAAACAATGCTTCATCACTTTTCGAACGTTATTTGCTGAAATTCCCACACACACACATTCGCTTCTATTTATATGTTGAAGCCCAGTCATCCACAGAGTGTCCTCTGTGTTGTAAGAGTCTCTTTCAATAGCAAAGTTATTAAAACAACACAGGCCTTAACAATATAAATGGCAAGATTGGGATACAATTTTATTTTTCTGTGGAAAATCTTCCATTTATTGCTTATTATTCCAACTGGACATTCTACATTCGTTTAGTTCCTTGAGTGGCAATACTTACAGATCCTTTCTGCAGTCATCAAATGGTATCCAGAAAATGGTTGGAGAAGGTGTTTGTGAAGCCCAAAAGGTTCACCAGCAACAAAAATATGCTACCTTGAGACTTCTTTTTATCTTCAGGATGTCTAAGTCAAAACTTCAGGAGTGATATCTACAATGAGTGTTCTTAAAATATGACCGAGTCTCTATGTTTTTCATAATTGGTAACATCAATACAGATAAATTGTATTGTGAATCTGCTACAACCATTAGTACTACAGACGAAAATCCCTTGTAGTTGTAATACGACGAATTACTCTGCTGGACAACGGAAATATTTTTTCATCGACAGCTCCACTGTAGTGAGGGAAACTAGCTCCTTGTTCAAATTCTTTCTGCAATTTCGTTCTAGAGATAAAATGTGAGTACAGGGATACATTAGTGCTGTAGAGACTAATACCCTGATATACGAGGTCACTCCAAAAAATTAAAGAACATTCGTAATTTCGCGACAATAGTGTGTTGCAGCAAAATGCCATTGACATCCCTGCACACACCTGTATTTAATGTGTAACTTCCGGAAGCTTTTTTGCTGTATGTCTGTTAGTCATTGTCCAGTGATCTATTGGGTAGAGCCTTGTGTCGCACATTTTGCGAATTTAGAGATGGCAGAGTTAGAGGAGGAACGCATCTGCATCAAAATTTTGCTTGAAACTGAAGGAAATCTTTACAGAGACACAGCAAATGATGCGGGAAGCCTACGGTGATGAGTGCTTAAGTCGTACTCGGTGTTATGAATGATTCGCATGGTTTAAAAATGGTCAAATGGAAGTTAACGATGGTCCACGTTCAGAATGTCCTTCGGTGTCTATTGAAGGTGTCCATATCAGGAACGTCAACGAAATTGTGCGTGCCAATGGAAGACTTACTGTCCTAGAGATTGCAGAAGAATGTAATATTTCATTTGGAACATGTCATGAAATCTTGACACAGTATCTTGGAATGCATTGTGTTGCTACCAAGTTCATCCCACAGTTCATGAGTCAAGGCCAGATAGACCTCCTCCTTGCAATCTGTGAAGAGCACAAAAAACGAAATCAGTGTGCTGCCTCATGCTGTGTACTCTCCAGACCTGGCCCATGCGGAAGAATATTTGCAACGATAGACGAGAAAGAAGAAAATTCGCAGATGGCGCTTTGCATGGCCCAGCAAGACGCGTACCGAGACTGCTTCTGAAGGTGGGAACGGCGTTGGGAGCGGTGTATCAATTTTAGAGCAGAATATTTCGCAGAATACCATGCACAATAATAAAAGGTAAGGGCAGAAAAATTTTCTGGACAAAGTTCCAGAATTTTTAGAACAGACCTCTTACATGTCTCACAGTTTTGCTGATGGTGGAAATGCCAAGTCTGTAATACTAGTGAAGATCTGTGAATGTACACTACTGGTCATTAAAATTGCTACACCACGAAGATGACGTGCTACAGACGCGAAATTTAACCGACAGGAAGATGATGCTGTGATATGCAAATGATTAGCTTTTCAGAGCGTTAACACAAGGTTGGCGCCGGTGGCGACTCCTACAAAGTGCTGACATGAGGAAAGTTTCCAACCGATTTCTCATACACAAACAGCAGCTGACCGGTGTTGCCTGGTGAAACGTTGTTGTGATGCCTCGTGTAAGGAGGAGAAATGCGTACTATCACGTTTCCGACTTTGATAAAGGTCGGATTGTAGCCTATCGCGATTGCGGTTTATCGTATCGCGACATTCCTGCTCGCATTGGTCGAGATCCAATGACTGTTAGCAGAATATGGAATCGGTGGGTTCAGGAGGGTAATACGGAACGCCGTGCTGGATCCCAACGGCCTCATATCACTGTCAGTCGAGATGACAGGCATCTTATCCGCATGGCTGTAACGGATCGTGCAGCCACGTCTCGATCCCTGAGTCAACAGATGGGGACGTTTGCAAGACAAAAACCATCTGCACAAACAGTTCGACGACGTTTGCAGGAGCATGGACTTTCAGCTCGGAGAGCATGTTTGTGGTTACCTTTGATGCTGCATCACAGACAGGGGCGCCTGCAATGGTGTACTCATGACGAACCTGGGTGCACGAATGGCAAAACGTCATTTTTTTTAGATGAATCCAGGTTCTGTTTACAGCATCATGATGGTCGCATCCGTGTTTGGCAACATCGCGCTGATCACACATTGGAAGCGTGTATTCGTCATCTCTTGTTCGCATTGACGGCACTTTGAACAGTGGACGTTACATTTCAGATGTGTTACGACCCGTGGCTCTACCCTTCATTCGATCCCTGTGAAACCCTACATTTCAGCAGGATAATGCACGACCGCATGTTGCCGGTCCTGTATGGGCCCTTCTGGATACAGAAAATATTCGACTGCTGCCGTGGCCTGTACATTCTCCAGATCTCTCACCAACTGAAAACGTCTGGTGAATGGTGGCCGAGCAACTGGCTCGTCACAATACACCAGTCACTACTCTTGATGAACTGTGGTATAGTGCCGAAGCTGCATGGGCAGCTGTACCTGTACACTCCATCCAAGCTCTGTTTAACTCAATGCCCAGGCGTATCAAGGCCGTTATTACGGCCAGAGGTGGTTGTTCTGGGTACTGATTTCTGAGGATCTATGCACCCAAATTGCGTGAAAATGTAATTACATGTCAGTTCTACGATAATATATTTGTCCAATGAATACCCGTTTATCGTATGCATTTCTTCTTGGTGTAGCAATTTTAATGGCCAGTAGTGTACAACCTCAGCCGCATATCTGAAACAATCGCTCCAAATCAACTGGAAATGAAATTTGCCCAACTTTGGCAAACAGGCAACGTATAATGTTTGTATAATAGTACTATGCTATCACTGTATTAAAATCAAAACAAACCACATTTTTATCACATGTCACAACTAACAACGAGTAATTTTTTCTTGGGGAAAGCCGTGATGAAGAAGTCTATGAATATTCTTGACTCATTTCAGAAACGCGAGATGAAGCAAAGGACTGCAAAAAAAAGTTCTTTGGAAGGGCAAGGAAGCTACCCACAACTTACATTTTCACCAAACATCTAGAATTTTTGAAAAAAAAAGACTATGGACCACCATCTCACTGAAGATGACATTCCAGGCGATACCCTACCACCTGTTACACTTCTAGAAAACGACACCAAAGAAACAAATATTCCTACTACAAGCGAAATGTTCAGGGAAGAATTTGAAACATTTAAAAAAGTGACAAAACTTACAACGAAAAAAAGGAAACCTAGCCCATTTGAAAGTGAACTATTAGGGCCTTGAAGCAAAATCCATAGCCCCATATGTCGTTTTTCAATGAGTTAATTCCGTCGTTAGTGGTTTTTGAAGACGATGAAGTAGTAGAGTTCCAGCTGAGAGTGTTACTAATCTTTTCCCAAATTAAAAACCGCAAAAAACCATCAATAGATGCAAGTGTGGTTGCTTCTCCTAGCACATCCCATGAATACCATTCAGCACTGGGTAGCCAACACCATACTTTATATCCTGTTACTGACACTTCACAGGAACATTTTGCACATCTCACACTGTCTCAGAACAACCCAAAATCTCATCACTTAATTCATTCAATTTCTAAATTAAATATTTAAAGCTTTTATTTTCTGTATATTTTATTGTATAAATAAGTTTCAAATACATAATATTATTAAATTTCATTTGAACAGGGAAAAAATTACAACAAAATTTAAAATGTTTCACTTTTCGCTAATCTGAATGTGACTGAAACACGTGTACAGGTCAGATACATTCTCTAATGGATGTGTAATGGCTTTGGATTGAATCCTGTCTTCTTACACTCAGGTCATCAAAAATTTGCATACTCGTCCTAAAGCTGTTGACTAATTTATTACCCTCATTTTTCAAGTTCTCAAAACGTATAAAGAATGCCCCAACATCGTCTCTTCTCACGCTGATTGGATGAACGCACTACATCCTACATCTTCTTCTTTTCTTCATGCATCTATAAAAGCCACCCACAGTAGTAATTTATTGTGATCCATTTGCATCATTCTATGTCAAACTTTAGGAATACAGGTACAAGTACAGACATCTGATATGCTACTATCGCTGCAGCCTGTCGGACACTGCCTACACAAGCTACCACCGCCATTACATGGCAGCCTGCCTAATGAGAAAAATGCCCTACTGGCAGCCACGCACCATCCACTGTTCTCCTGGCACATGGATATGTGTAAAACGAGCCTAACTCTATATTTGGAATGACGAACGATAGCGGTCGAGGTTAGGCTTGTTCTGTACACTTACGTCATGTTTCCATGTCAGCCAATGAGTGTTCAATAGTGTTTTGAACATACTGCTGTGTATGGCACAGTCACTGCCAACATTAAATTTGGTTGTCATGAGTTATTTAGTGAAGTTTTATTCCATTCATTGTGAGTTGTCATCGCTGATGTTGGTGGCAAGTCACAAATTCTTCATAAGTAGGTGAGAGAGATAGTTTGCAGCTTGCATGCTTTTTCAAGCACGCAGCATGTGTATACACAAACTGCAGTTGTCACTTCGATCCAGCAACAATGCAGTCCCTATCCATGCCACGACCTGTGTGAACCTCCATCGTTCATGTATCAGACTACAGTTTATGCATGATCACTTTTAAGTGTAATATTATGATTTTAATTTGTTCTCCACTGCGTTCTTCTTCGCCTAGGACTGCCCTGCTCATGCATTTGTAAGTTATTGGTGTGGGGTAACGGTAACTGGATCGTCATGTGTCCTGTCACTGATTAATACTTTAAATATGGGAGCCATAACACTGTAAGACAACAGATAACTCAAAAAAATTTTATTTCACTGGAACACTTATTTCTTATTATTAACAAACATGCCTGCTTTTCTCCTTCTCCTTTACTTAGCACTCTGGCTACTTTCCACACTCAAATAATCACTCATTACTCCAGTCACCACACTAGATTCAACCTAGCTAAACGTAGTCCAAAGAGCCCCAACGACACAACAGTCTTACTGCTATAACATTACAATTGTCATGTCTTCTGGTAAACCTTCCGGGATGTAAGGTCGTGGTCCATGAAACTCTTCAGCTCCTAACGTTTCGTCCAGAGCTGCGCTGGACTTCTTCAGAGGGGTGTTTCTCCTCCGGTGAGTCTTGCCGACTGACGGGTCGGATGTCTGAGAGCGACTTATCGGCAAGACTCACCGGAGGAGAAACACCCGTCTGAAGATGTCCAGCGCAGCTCTGGACGAAACGTTAGGAGCTGAAGAGTTTCATGGACCACGACCTTACATCCCGGAAGGTTTACCAGAAGATATGTCATCCGGTCGTGAAAGCCTTCATACTATGATTACAACTGTCAGCTGTGACGAATGCTTCATCAACATTTTCCATTAAATTACCTATCAGATGTACACTAAGGATTAACCCTAACATCTCACTGCTCTGAAATATGGGTTTAGCCTGACTTTTGTGCCTACTGTTATGTGAGCTTCACTACTTTTTAGGAGTAGCTGAAACTCTGGAACTTTGTTGTGATTGCTTAACAGTTTATCGCCAGTATTTAATCGTCTCTTTTTTGTAGGGGGTGGGGCATTTCTTTAGGTCTTACACTAAGATTTTGCAGTCATGTGCTGGATGGAGAATCACAAATTTAAAACATTCTCTTGTGTACCTCCATAGACCTTCAGCTCATTGGGTAGTAAATTGTACTGTGCTGAGGAGACCTCACAGTGTCTAGAAAGTGAAATGTCAAATTTATGTCACTGCAAGAAACCTCCATAAATTGTACATCTGGTTATCATTTTTAATTACGTAATCGTCTATTCAAACGAAATATTTGGTTTTGCAATCGATGTACCAGAGACGATTTAATTATTAAATTTAACAAGTAAGACAGTAAAGATGATATTAAGGCAGTAATTTTGAATGGAATGTATGCATTAACATATAAATGCCACTTTCCATTCGCGAAATTGGACCCTCCCTAGAAAGGAAATGAGGATTTTTGTTATGGATTGGAAGTGTGATATAGCTGCAGTACTACTGTAACTATATACAGCAATTCATTTAAAAAAATCTTGGTAAGAGTAGTAACAAAAGAGCAAGTCACCTTAAGCAGCTGAAAGAAAAAAACTATTCATCAAATTCTACATGCTGTTGCTGCTGCTGAGAATATCAGCGTTGCCGGGATGGCTCCTTTGAAAGGACACGGCCGACATCCTACCCCATCCTTCTCTAACCCAATGAGACCGATGACCTTGCTGTCTGGTCTCCTCCCCCAAAACAACCCAACCCAATATCAGCGTTTTCGAACATGTGAGTGATCACTCACAGATAATGAATGCTGGTGCTATCCCCTATATAGTCTATGATAACTATTAACAATTGACAAAAACTAATCACTTGAGGAAGCCACAATTTGTACTGATGCAGGACAGTTTCGCCAGTATCGTCCATGCATCAGCTATACAAACAAAAGGTATGATCAAATCTAGTAATTCTTTATTAGAAATTAGCAAGTATGGACATTTGTAAATTTTGTAAACTTTTAAACCCCCAATAAATGTTTCTGTATGAAATTAAGCTCAAATTTACCTCCAACTCTATAAAAAATATACATATTACCGAAAATATGTACCCAAAAACTGTTGTCCAACTCAAACCCATATTCTAATCTTTGACTACTCGAAACCTAAATTGAACTGAACTGTATTTGTCTGAATACAACTTGTCTTCATATTAAATGCCCAACTGAAGTAAAACAATTATCTCTCTCTAAGCAAAATTTCCACTTACCTCGTACCTTGACAACACTGTCGCCAATTTCTAGAAAATGTAATGCAAACAGCAAGCAGGCTGTGCCAAAGCTAGATTTCTATTTTTAAATAAAATTTCCAAACAATATTTAAATGGTGCAATGTGGTAACGCATAATCTTTAAACAGTGGGATGGGGATAGTAGCTACTCCTATAAAATGATACCTAAAGAAAACGGTTTTCGAGTGAAATATTCATTCAAAAAGACAGAGCACATGACATTCACACATAGCATTGGTCTGAAGAATACTATGTTTAACAAATTGAACAATGATTTGAAAAGGGTACAGTATTAAAAAGAATTTCTATAAAAACCAAACAGCTTAATCAGTTGGTATTGTAATGCATGACTCAGGGGAGTAAGGTGGTCTTTCTTTCAGCTATGAGCAAGTTAACTAGTTGACAATAATAATCATTCCGACAAACTAACTGCACAGTGCTGCAGTATTACCTTACATTGCTTCTCTTTAAAAAAAGTTATTCAAAATTTAATTCTTCTCGCCTTGCAATACATATATTCATACTTGCTGTCCTATACAACAATTAATCTTTCATCGTCTAACAGATAAAAATCACAAGCCAACACAGCACTACTGAATACATCCATCACATACCACATTTCAACTAAGAATGTATCAGACAGCGCAGAGGCAAAGACTGTGCCACAAAAAGGTCAAAGATTATTTAAAAGTAACATAACTCTGTCTCTATCTGATGTGCACAGCGATAACCTACAATAATTGAAAATGACATGCCCACCTTACAAACTGAATCCTAATTATTTTGTTGTTCTTTTCATTTATTTATTTATTCACCTACCTGGAATGAAAGAAAACACAGGGAAGCTTCAAACCATTGCGAATTCCAGCGCAGAATGAAAATTCATTCTGCAAACAGTCCCCTAGGCTATGACTAAGCCATTTCTTCACGCAATCCTTTCTTCAGGGAGTGCTAGTTCTACCAGGTATGCAGGAGAGTTTCTGTGAAGATTGTGAGAGAGGAGAGAGGTACATGGCGTAAGTAATACCATGTGGGTGAGTTATGAGTTCTGCTTAGATAGCTCTATCAATAGAGCGCTTGCTTGTGAAAACAAACATCCCAGGTTTGAACCACAGTCTGGCACACAGTTTTAATCGGACAGGTAATTTCAAACTATCGCACGTTCTGCTGCAGAATGAAATTCATTATAAGCAAAAGATGTTGTCTGCTATACTCAGAACCTCCAGTAACCTTGTGGACAGATTACTCTATAAAAGACACTGCAATATTCCAAATAAATTGGATTAAAAACTCAAAGAGTTTGTTCATTACCCCTGAAGTTGACAGTTCAAACAATAAAATGAAATCTGTTTGGAAGGTAGCAAGCAAACAGGGAGATTGGTAAAAGAATCAGAAGCCACAGACAAAATACAAGTGTGTTATGATGATAGAAAAATAGAGGCATGATCAACTGTTGTTAATGTTCCAGAATGAGATTGTTGCTAACATTTTCAAAAAGCATTGTTTGCAGCAACTGGTTAAATTTGTAATAGGTTGGCATTGCCATTAACCTTATGCAAATTAAATACAGTACATAATCAACTTAATTTGTATACTCTCCATCACAAGAAGCAAAGTAGAAAAATTCATCAAAGAAATGAGAAACATCAAGTCCACTAGTTATAAACAGGTTTAGTAAAGTAGAAAAATAATAAATAATGTAAACAACTGCAAAATGGGTAATGATGGACAAAAATGTTCTTCGTTTTTCTCAACTTAACAGGTTTGCACACACATTCTGACAATTGGTTAATGTGTTGAGTGTGGAGTGAGACCACCTCTGACAGCAATACAGGCCTGACAACGGCAGGGCATGCTGTGGATGAAGCTATCAATCTTGTGCTGAGGCAATAATGCCCATTTTTCCTGCAAAACTGCTCGCAAGTCCTGGAGAGTGGTTGGTGGATGATGATGCATTCCAGCCTGTCTCCCTAGAGCATCCCAGACGTGGTCTGTCGGATTCAAATTGGGAGAGTGAGCAGGTCATACCATGCGTGCAATAACTATCGGCCCCAAGAAAACATCAGCCAACTGTGCTCTATGAAATCGAGCATTATCGTCCATCACTACGAAGTCTGGGCCTACAGCACCTCGTAGCAACCGCACATCAAGTCCAAAGCTCTCATCATGATACGTGACAGCAGTTAAAGCTTCAAATCCGTATAAGTTCATGAAGAGATGTTCGAGTAGTCAACATGATTCCTCCAACACGATAAGGGATCCTCCTCGATATCAGTCTCTTTCCACAATGTTTTGGTCCCAAAATCGTGTCCAAAGTTCTCTCCAGATGCGAATTGGCAGTGAATCACTTTCCAGACCAAATCGGGACTCATCTGTGAAAAGAATATTGGCCCACTGTTCTATCGTCCAGGTGACATTTTGACGACTCCACTCTATATTTTCCCTTCTGTGAAGATGTTTAAATAAGTGCATATAATGAAAATTTTAATTTTTAACATATTATCCAATAGCATAAGCGATATATCGATTACAAAAGTGTAGGTGTGAAAGAACACTGTGAGGCAGCTATTGCTGAGCCAGAGTATGTGTAACAAAGAGCTTATGTTAAGTTGCACAGGTGGGCAGTGGCTGCTCAGGAGTAGCAGAGACTGGAAGTGTCTGTTGTGATGATCTGGAGAGGACGACAATCACTTAATATTAAATATTCATTGCAATGATTTCAGTGTTGTGTATTAATGTTTTATGGAAGAAATAAGATTTGGAGTAAAAATTATTTAACAAACTGCTGCAAATATTATTATGAAATTATGATGAAGAATCTTTCTGCATTTGTTACACCAGTCTACTGTGAAGTAATCAGCAGTCATGTATTTGTGCACTTTTGCAATAGAACTAATTTAAATGTGGCTAGGTTTGTATGTATTGTATTTTTTGTAAGATCATTTGTTTGTGTAAATGTAATTTTTATGATACTGTATGGTTTAACAATTGCAAGTCAGTTTCACAATATAGTAAGACCTTCAAGTCGTTTTTATTTAAGCAAATTCTAAATGTGTCTCAGTCAAATATCTTGGATTTTGGCTTTCGCAACTGTAGCTAGTTTAGTTGTACTGAGAGCAGAAAAATATGTTATCCAAGGTGACACCAATACGAGGTAAGAAATTTATTTCACATCATTTATTGATTTTCGCACAAGGACCACTTTTGTTCTTATTCTGATTTACAAGACTGTAGTAAGATCGAGTAGATCTGAATGTACTTACCTCTAATTTGTCATTATTGTGCACAGGTTTTAATTAGTTTGAATTTACTGGTATTGCTTTCTTACTAGTAAGCGGTTTGTTTAAAACAGGGTTAGATAAATATGCAGCTACACATAATCAGATACATAGTCAGCACACCACTTGATATAACTGTTCCTTATTAAAGATAAACATTACGCATTACTTAAGACAGAAAAGTTACAATGTATCAGAGATACCCATACAGCAAGTCTGATAATAAAGATCACTCTGCCGTAGCCCTCCACACATCGTCTGCCTCGATAAAACATGTCCAGTGAATGCTGTGAGGTCAGATGCCAGTTGCCATGCAGTACTGAGGGTACACCATCATGCCCTTACAGCCAAGTAACGGTCCTCTCTTTCTGATGCAACACAATAAGGCATGCCCTGGCCTTTAGGATACAGTTTCGGTCTATATAAACTGTCACCACATCCGAGAAGCACCAGACTGATTCACATTAATCTACCAGGCCGCATCATAAATTCTGCCGAAATTTTTACATATGTACAGACGGTATTTAGAAAGGATAGATTGCATGCAACCGGTGGTGGAGTGTTCGTCGCTGTTAGTAGTTATCCTGTAGTGAAGTAGAAGTGGATAGTTCCTGTGAATTATTATGGGTGGAGGCTACACTCAACAACCGAGCTAGGTTGATGATTGGCTCCTTTTACCGACCTCCCGACTCAGCAGCATTAGTGGCAGAACAACTGAGAGAAAATTTGGAATACATTTCACATAAAGTTTCTCAGCATGTTATAGTCTTAGGTGGAGATTTCAATTTACCAGATATAGACTGGGACACTCAGATGTTTAGGACGGGTGGTAGGGACAGAGCATCGAGTGACATTATACTGAGTGCACTATCCGAAAATTACCTCGAGCAATTAAACAGAGAACCGACTCGTGGAGACAACATCTTGGACCTACTGATACCAAACAGACCCGAACTTTTCGACTCTGTATGTGCAGAACAGGGAATCAGTGATCATAAGGCCGTTGCAGAATCCCTGAGTATGGAAGTTAATAGGAATATAAAAAAAGGGAGGAAGGTTTATCTGTTTAGCAAGAGTAATAGAAGGCAGATTTCAGACTACCTAACAGATCAAAACGAAAATTTCTGTTCCGACACTGACAATGTTGAGTGTTTATGGAAAAAGTTCAAGGCAATCGTAAAATGCGTTTTAGACAGGTATGTGCCGAGTAAAACTGTGAGGGACGGGAAAAACCCACCGTGGTACAACAACAAAGTTAGGATACTACTACGAAAGCAATGAGAGCTTCACTCCAAGTTTAAACGCAGCCAAAACCTCTCAGACAAACAGAAGCTAAACGATGTCAAAGTTAGCGTAAGGAGGGCTATGCGTGAAGCGTTCAGTGAATTAGAAAGTAAAATCTATGTACCGACTTGACAGAAAATCCTAGGAAGTTCTGGTCTTACGTTAAATCAGTAAGTGGCTCGAAACAGCATATCCAGACACTCCGGGATGATGATGGCATTGAAACAGAGGATGACACACGTAAAGCTGAAATACTAAACACCTTTCTCCAAAGCTGTTTCACAGAGGAAGACCGCACTGCAGTCCCTTCTCTAAATCCTCGCACAAATGAAAAAATGGCTGACATCGAAATAAGTGTCCAAGGAATAGAAAAGCAACTGGAATCACTCAACAGTCCACTGGACCTGACGGGATACCAATTCGATTCTACACAGAGTACGCAAAAGAACTTGCCCACCTTCTAACAGCCGTGTACCGCAAGTCTCTAGAGGAATGGAGGGTTCCAAATGATTGGAAAAGAGCACAGGTAGTCCCAGTCTTCAAGAAGGGTCGTCGAGCAGATGCGCAAAACTATAGACCTATATCTCTGACGTCGATCTGTTGTAGAATTTTAGAACATGTTTTTTGCTTGAGTATCATGTCGTTTTTGGAATCCCAGAATCTACTATGTAGGAATCAACATGGATTCCGGAAACAGCGATCGTGTGAGACCCAACTCGCTTTATTTGTTCATGAGACCCAGAAAATATTAGATACAGGCTCCCAGGTAGATGCTATTTTTATTGACTTCCGGAAGGCGTTCGATACAGTTCCGCACTGTCGCCTGATAAACAAAGTAAGAGCCTACGGAATATCAGAACAGCTGTGTGGCTGGATTGAAGAGTTTTTAGCAAACAGAACACAGCATGTTGTTGTCAACGGAGAGACGTCTACAGACGTTAAGGTAACCTCTGGCGTGCCACAGGGGAGTGTTATGGGACCATTGCCTTTCACAATATATATAAATGACCTAGTAGAAAGTGTCGGAAGTACCATGCGGCTTTTCGCGGATGATGCCGTAGTATACAGAGAAGTTGCAGCATTAGAAAATTGTAGCGAAATGCAGGAAGATCTGCAGCGGATAGGCACTAGGTGCAGGGAGTGGCAACTGTCCCTTAACATAGACAAATGTAATGTATGGCGAATACATAGAAAGAAGGATCCTTTATTGTATGATTATATGATAGCGGAACAAACACTGGTAGCAGTTTCTTCTGTAAAATATCTGGGAGTATGCGTGCGGAACGATTTGAAGTGGAATGGTCATATAAAATTAATTATTGGTAAGGCGGGTACCAGGTTGAGATTCATTGGGAGAGTGCTTAGAAAATGTAGTCCATCAACAAAAGAGGTGGCTTAAAAAACACTCGTTCGACCTATACTTGAGTATTGCTCATCAGTGTGGGATCCGTACCAGATCGGGTTGACGGAGGAGATAGAGAAGATCCAAAGAAGAGCGGTGCGTTTCGTCACAGGGTTATTTGGTAACCGTGATAGCGTTACGGAGATGCTTAATAAACTCAAGTGGCAGACTCTGCAAGAGAGGCGCTCTGCATCGCGGTGTAGCTTGCTCGCCAGGTTTCGAGAGGGTGCGTTTCTGGATGAGGTATCGAATATATTGCTTCCCCCTACTTATACCTCCCAAGGAGATCACGAATGTAAAATTAGAGAGATTAGAGCGCGCACGGAGGCTTTCAGACAGTCGTTCTTCCCGCGAACCATACGCGACTGGACCAGGAAAGGGGGGTAATGACAGTGGCACGTAAAGTGCCCTCCGCCACACACTGTTGGGTGGCTTGCGGAGTATAAATGTAGATGTAGATGTAGATGTAGATCATTTTGCGACTGCCTGCATCCATTCTTCCTGTGACCCTCCACCACACTGAGTGTGGTAGGAGTCTTCTCTGTGGCATACTGCACCGTCTGTGACTGTATACACACCGATTGTGTATCTGAGACTACCCAGGAAACTCTAATATGTTTGATAGGTGTCCTGACATCATCATTGTCGTGGTTGTCCATTGACCAAAATGCTATGTTGTGTGCAGAAGACGAGTGTAAGGACATCTTTTGACAGTTTGTATGACTATGCTGTGAACTAGACATAGGTTGGGGAAACAGCAGTTTGTTGTTTTAATTTTGGATACCAGAGTAGCTAGCGAAACTCTGAAACATGGCTGTAAATGTGTAATCCAAGTTGTGTATGATATATTCAGTGAGTAACTGAATCAAGGATTGGTCCCATATGGACTCAAATCTGTTACCATTAAATTACTTTTTAAGAAAGGTTATTATATGTAGGTCTCCAAGCACTGTCCATTGTCTCTAGCAGAAATATTTATAAAGGTCATGAAAATGTGATCTAAATAAGACTATGGAACACATTAACAACCATAAAATCCTTAAGAAAAAGTCAGCATGGATTCCACAAAGCACCACAGCTGAACATGCTATGAGAATCTCTTGCGCAACCACGCCATTCCAGCTTTCCAACAGTGTGGATGTGTGGATGGGATCATTTTTATGCAAGATAGCGCACCTCTGCACATTGCAAATCCAGTTAAGCAGCTGCTGAAGCGCCATTTCTGGAATGCCACCCTTTCCCTACATCCTGGCCATCCTGATCACTTAATCCATGTGACTTATGGCTGTGGGGCAACATGAAAGGTGATGTGTTCAGTGTTCCGATGGCAAACTTAGTTACGTTGCAGGCACGCATCGTGCAACACATTCTGAACGTGACCCCAGAAACACTTCAATCAGCTGTTGAACATACTGTATCTCGATTTCAACTTGTTGCAGAAAACGGTGGAGAGCATATTGAACATGTTTGTCGCCAATCACACGGAAATTAATTATCTGAATTGATTTTGATTGGTCCTTTTTATTGCGAGTTTTGGCTTCAGGAAAATTAAAAACCGATGTGACTTTTGCTTTTTTGCAGTTTTTGACTTGAGGACAGTTAAAAACCGATGAGAATAGTGCTTTCTCTGCGGTTTTTGGTCTCAGAACAATTAAATACAGATTTTTCCCATCTGATGTGATACGACCTTGCCATGGTGGATGGGCATACGTAACTAATAGTATCACACCTGTACACCCATGCACACTGAGTATTACAGTTTGTTTAATCTTAAACAAACACCTTAGGCGTTGTTGTATGATTCATTTGTCATTTGTAGTCGACCACTATTAAATTATGATGCTTACAGCGCCATCTACTACTACGTTTTGTAGCTATTTATTTTTCTTCTGCCATACGTTTTCCCCATTCTCTGATAATATTCTGTTGCAATTTGATGTCATTGTGACCAGCGGTGTTACTTCTACAGCGGTTTGAAAGTTTAACTTTAATTATAATCACACAATACCACGTTTTAAAAATAAAAAATTACACAAATTTAATAATGTGTATTATGAAACTGATACACAAAATAAGCAAGGTTTATATAGAGAGTAACAAAAGCATAGCATGTACACAAAGGACTGTGTTACTGAAAAATCAAAGTGAACAATCCACATTTGCTAATGTCAAATCTGATAGTAATGACGTATCTGGATTTGTAAAGCATCTTAAACACTACATTTTACAAACTTTCTTCTACTCGACTTATTTCGCATCATATAATCAATATAAATTATGTGATACCACTAACAAACTGCTTACTACAAGTTAAAAACCTATGAATTCTGTTAATACAATATGTGAGTACTTGTACACATTTTGAAGTAATGAGACACTTACTGTTACTGTAATATCTTGCAGGTACCACTTGGTGTCACTGTAATATCCTATATATGTTAGCAATGTAACATCTTAGCACTTGTATCATGATGGAAGTGAATTTTCGCAGTGTTCAGTGAAAGGGTTTGTGAGTGTTATTAACATGGTACCTGATTATTATTATTGCCTTTGTCATGATAATTACTGATGTAGTAATCTGACCATAAAGTCGTATCTGTGCCTAAGAATGAATAATATAACTGTAACATATGCAAGCCCTACATCTGAACCATATAATTGCATCATGAATGTATCGAACATGAAAGGAACAAAAAAAATGCGATTAAAGTGAATACACATGTTGCTTGCAGTTTTTCACGGTGCCAACTGATAGTGAAGCCAATAGATCCAGAGGTAAATGCCCACCAAAGAGAGTTAAGTGCCACAATGCTACCATCAGGCTGCGTTTGCAACCTGTGTTTCGAGTGTAGTGTAGTTCAGCGCAATTTCAGATTATTGATACAGCTATATTTGTGAGTTATTTGAAGTGGGTGTTCAAGCTTTCAGTTTGTTAGAGAATTAGAAAGAGAACCGCAACAGGATGCTAGAACACGAGTTGAGTGTGAGTGGGTAGATTTTAAAAAATGAAGCACTACTGAAAAAATTATTGAAATTAATTATATTGATGAAAAATACTGCACACAATAAAAATAAATCTTTGAATTTTATCGTGTTGAGAAATGAGAAGGCTCGATCCGTTACACTTGGTAAAAACTTTCCAATGGACGAAATAGCATAAATTTTCCTTTATATTCCACAACCAGTTTTGAAGGACATTGCTGTTATTTTCAGGTCTTCAAATTTTTTTATACAAAACTTGTCCATTGTGAGTTGTAACCTTATGCCAAATTCTCATCTTAGAGCAGAAAATGTAACACACTCAGACAAACCTTTTGTATAATATGCTACATTTTATCAACTAACATGACAGTGTGGATGAGATTCCAACTCAAAATGAACCCCATGCCAAATTCTCATCTTAGAGCAGAAAATGTAACACACTCAGACAAACCTTTTGTATAATATGCTACATTCTATCAACTAACATGACAGTGTGGATGAGATTCCAACTCAAAATGAACACATTTCGTAACAAAAGTTTTGAAGACCTGAAGATGACAGTAAACACTGTCAAAACCGCTTGCTGAAAATAAAGAAATTTTGATGCGATTTTGGCTTAGAAATGTTTTTACCAAATAAATATTTTAAATAAACTAATTACAAACTATATATAATTTCTAACAAAAACTCAAGCAAAAAATCTGTCTTAATGACAGATACTGTGCATTGATTTTAGAGTGATATAGGCCCATATTTAAGAGCAGAATTTTTTGGCTCCTCATAAATGATTAATAATGCTTCAGTTGTCAATAGAAGTAAAAGGAAGAGACCTGTAATTAAGAGATGACAAAATATTGTTTTCCAGCAGTTGTGTTTTATTGCAGTTTTACTTTGAATTTCCTGGGCTTGACCAAGTAAACTTTTTGACTATGTCATTGTCGACAAGATACCTAAATTTGAGAATCGACTTTCACCCATATTTAATCTGAAGTAGCTGGTTTTTTTTCATCTTTAAATATCTGAAACTACATTCATAGTTTCGTTTCTGTGTGAAGTTACTTGGATGAAATGAATGTCTAGGAATGACAATATGATGAAGTGTGCCTTTACAGTCACAGGCTGATGGATAGGCTCCTTGTTGGCATTGTTATAAATCCCCTCAAAATATTTTGTTATTAAACAAAAACGCTAATTAGCAGTGTATTTCAACTACAATGATGCTGCCTTCATACTACAGTTTACTTTGATGTTCACATATGAATGACATGTTCACATGGACATGACATTCAGGCACAGTGTAACTGACTGTCCAATAAATTTTCATATAAGAAATGCATAGGTCAAACGTTTGGCACAATCATTAACAAAGAAACGTGACTTGATAGTTTAGCATTTGTCGAGGTTTCATTCACACTACACAATGACAAAATACTGAAGACATAATTAGCTGGTCTAATGGATGCATGAGCTCTGAAGCTGATTCTGCAATAATTATCACACTTGTCAGCTTTGACTTTAGGAAAGGTGAAGAAACCAGAGAGGCAATTCTGACCTTGTGATTGATAATGGAAGCAAGACTAAAGAAAAATCAAGACATAGTCATAGGATTTGTCGACATAGAAAAAGCGTTCAACAATGCAAAATGGTGCAAGATGTTCGAAATTCTAGGAAAAATAGGTGTACAATATAAGGAAAGATGGGTAAGATACAATATGTATAATATGTATAAGAGCAAAGAGGAAATAATGAGAGTGGATGACAAAGAACAAAGTGCTCGGATTAAAGAGAGTGTAAGACAGGGATTTAGTCTTTCGCCCCTGCTCTTCAATCTGTATATGGAAGAAGCAATAATTGAAATAAAAGAAAGGCTCAGGAGTGAAAGTGTATCAGTGATACAATTCGCTGATGATGTTGTTATCATGAGTAAAAGTGAAGAAGAATTACATGATCTGTTGAATGGAATGAACAATATGGAATATGGACTGAGAGTAGATTGAAGAAAGGTGAAAGTAATGAGAATTAGAAGAAATAAGAACTGCGAGAAGCTTAACATTATGATAGATGGTCAGGAAGTTGATGGAGTTAAGGTATTCTACTACCGAGACAGCAAAATAACCCATGACGACTGAGCAAAACGCACTGGTAAAAAGGGCATTCATGGCCAAGAGGAGTCTACTAGTATTAAACATAGGTCTTAATTTGAGGAAGAAATTTCTGAGAATGCACGTTTGGGGCCAGCATTGTGTGGTAGTGAAACATGAACTGTGGGAAAACCGGAACAGAAGAGAATCGAAGCATTTGAGGTGTGATGCTATAGATAAATGTTGAAAATTAGGTGCACTGGTAAGGTAAGTAATAAGAAGATTCTGTTCAGAATCTGAGAGAGAAGGAGTATGTGAAAAATACTGACAAGGTGAAGACACAGGATGACAGGATATCTATTAAGACATGAGGGACTGACTTCTGTGGCTCTAGAGAGAGTTGTACAGGGCAAAAACTGCAGAGGAAGGTAGAGACTGGAATACATCGAGCAAATAGTTGAGGACATTGGTTGCAAGTGTTACTCTGAAATGAAGAGGTTGGCACAAAAGAGGAATTCATGGTGGGCCGCATCAAGCAGGAAACAAGTCAGAAGACTGATGATGACTCAAAAGAAAGTGGTATTATGACAGCAGATGTTTGAACAGCACAAGTTTGCTTTCCCATTGGTTGAATTAAGCTGAACAGAGTGTGGCTGGCTATAGATACAACAACTGAGTTAATAACGAGCTCAAAACCGATTAAGGAACTAGTGAACACAGAGTTGTAGCGGGATTGAATACTGTAATCCCCAAATCCTCGAAAAATAATCGAAAAATATAGATACTCAAAAAAGCAGATAAAAATTCATTTGACGCCTTCCTGAGAGACAATCTCCACTCATTCCAAATCAATACTATAAGTGTAGACCAGATGTGGCTTAAATTCAAAGAAATAGTATCAGCAGCAATTGAGATATTTATACCAAACAAATTAACAAACGACGGAGCTGATCCTCCTTGGTACACAAACACATTGCAACACTATTGCAGAAACAACGAAACAAGCATACGAAATTTAAACAGACGCAAAATCCGCAAGATTGGCAATCTTTTACAGAAGCTCGAAATTTAGCGCGGACTTCAATGCGAGATGCCTGTAACAGTTTCTACAACGAAACTTTGTCTCGAAACCTGGCAAAAAATCCAAAGAGATTCTGGTCATATGTGAAGTATGTTAACGGCAAGAAACAATCAATGCCTTCTCTGCACGATAGCAATGGAGATACTATCGAAGACAGTGCTTCCAAAGCAGAGTTACTAAACACAGCCTTCCGAAATGTCTTCACAAAAGAAGACGAAGTAAATATCCCAGAATTCGAATTGAGAACAGCTGCCAACATGACTAACGTAGAAATAAATATCCTCGGAGTAGTAAAGCAACTTAAATCACTTAATAAAACCAAGTCTTCTGGTCCAGACTGTATACCAATTATTTCGGAGTATGCTGATGCATTAGCTCCATACTTAACAATCACATACAACCATTCGCTCGACGAAAGATCCATACCCAAAGACTTGAAAGTTGCACAGGTCACACCAATATTCAAGTAAGGTAGTAGGGATAATCCACTAAATTACAGACTGATATCGTTAACTTCGATATGCAGCAGGATTTTAGAACATATATTGTGTTTGAACATTATGAATTACCTCGAAGAAAACGATCTATTGACACACAGTCAACATGGGTTTAGAAAACATCGTTCCTGTGAAACAGAACTAGCTCTTTATTCACATCTGTGACACATTCCTGTCTGCACTTCCTGAGTGTTCCTCTCTAATCATTGCTTGATTTCCCTACATGTCAAGCTCCCCTGCAAGTGATCAGAGATCAGTGTCTAGCAAGCTCACAATGGCAAGCCCACACACATGATCATTACCATGACAGAGGTGAACTGTTTCCTGACAGCAACACATGGGGCTATTAAAACACCAAAATGCAGATATTAACACTAATGTAATACCTCAGTTCTGGGTGACAATACAATTTAGGTACTTCACCATTACCCACTACATAGACAATATGTGCCTGCAGGGTGCAATTGAATATGAAATGGTCAGGCACTTGAAACATCACGTCTGATTGGGCCGTCTTCCAGGATAGTCTCCTTCTCCGAGCTGATGAAGTGGACGACAAAATACTACGAGATATTACAGAGAAATGTAATGACATTCTTGAACATCCTGAGAATGAAGGTGTCAGAGTACACCATAGGCAAACACAAACAAAGACTACTGCACGCTACCTGCACAACAAGTAGAATATGATACAACAAAATGTAGACCCTATTTACACCAGTTTGCTTTGTCTACAGGTGTAGCACACATAGTCACTATGAAAAACAAAACAGTAAGGTAGCTGAACAGAAAGACTCATCCTGCACTGGCACAACACCAGGCACAACCACCCCAGAAACGAACATACAACAGTCTGCTTTCAAGAACAGGTCCCCACTGGAGACCAGAAACATGAAATTACTATCAAGGGAAATGTTCAGTTGAAACACATTAAACTCCACACTACCAGAAGCCATAAAGCAGGGAAAACATGCTACACTACAAAATTACTCGAAATCGAAACATCTATATCTACAGCTACATCTGTACTCCACAAGCCACCTGACGGTGTGTGGCGGAGGGTACCTTGAGTAGCTCTATCGGTTCTCCCTTCTATTCCAGTCTCGTATTGTTCGTGGAAAGAAGGATTGTCACGTGAAGTGTTGAGTGCTATTGACAAGGGATTTCAGATCGATTCCGTATTTCTGGATTTCCAGAAGGCTTTTGACACTGTACCACACAAGCGGATCATAGTGAAATTTCGTGCTTATGGAATATCGTCTCAGTTATGTGACTGGATTTGTGATTTCCTGTCAGAGAGGTCACAGTTCGTAATAATTGACGGAAAGTCTTTGAGTAAAGCAGAAGTGATTTCTGGCGTTCCCCAAGGTAGTGTTATAGGCCCTTTGCTGTTCCTTACCTATATTAACGATTTTGGAGACAATCTGAGCAGCTGTCTTCAGTTGTTTGCAGATGACACTGTTGTTTATCGACTAATAAAGTCATTAGAAGACCAAAACAAACTGCAAAAGGATTTAGAGAAGATATCTGAATGGTGCGAAAAGTGGCAGTTGACCCTAAGTGACGAAAACTGTGAGGTCATCCACATGAGTGCTAAAAGGAACTCGTTAAACTTCGGTTACACAATAAATCAGTCTAATCTAAAATCAGTAAATTCAACTAAATGCCTAGGTATTACAATTACATACAACTTAAATTGGAAGGAACACATAGAAAATGTTGTGGGGAAGGTGACAAAGACTGTGTTTTATTGGCAGGACACAGGATTTTTATATTTTTAGGTTTAGTATATTTTTTTGTGCATCTTCTGCTGTTGCTTTGTTAAATTTAATTAAGCTCTCTTTCTTGCTCTGAGCTGAGCCAAACAACTGTACATTATCTTGATAAGAGTATACATCAACAGCAGATTTTGCTACATTTATGAGGAATTTATTAAAATTTCTGATATCTGAGCAGGATGTACAATTATTTTGTCTTGTACCTTTATTTTAGAGATTTCCTGGTCGCTAGGTTTAGTTCCAAGTTCAGATTTGACTACTGCCCATACTGCTTTGGATTTATGTGTGTGTGTTTTTAATGAATTTGGTGTTTGCCTTTTCCTTTGCTGCTTTTGCAACCTTCTTAAATAGTTTTTTATACAGTTTAATATAGTTATTGAACTCAGAAATCTTATTTGATTTCAGCTAAGCATGTAGCTCTCTCTTTCTATTACTAGATATTTTTATGCAGTGCTAATACACTTCAGTTTATTTGTTTTCCTTCTTGGGCAGGCTGTAGGTGGAAATGTTTCATAGAATACATATAAAAAGCTGTTTAAAAACTTACTAAATTTTACTGAACATTAGTTTTCTTGTTGTAATGACCAGTCGACCTCATTTAATCTATAACAGAACAAGTTTATATGTGAGTGCAGGCGTTCTCGACGAATTTCATATATGAAGTCTTCACAGATCGTCAGCCGAGTAGCGTCGTCGTCTCGTAGCAACGTTTCAATGGAATGCGTATCCATCATCTTCATGCGAAGTGTCGGGATATCGTCGGTCGCAGGCTGATATCTCTGCTGGAGCGCTCACGTCTTCCCGCCGCCGGCCAATCACGTGCCCGCGGAATCTCCCGATGCCCCTGGAGCGGCCGGTGGTGGGTGGGACGCGTGTGCGGGGCTCGTGTCCCAGCGTCTGTCTGTCTGCTCCGTCCGTGGCCCTTGGTGGAACGGAACGTTCTTCTCTGATTTTCCTGGTTGAAGGCTCCCAGGCTGTGCTGAGATGATAGCCACTGTCGCGGTTGATTAGGTTGTCATGTAACCGTATTTCTATAAACTCTTTGATTACTGAGTCCCCAAAATCCGTTTGTACTGCATATTTTCTTTGTGTCCTCGAAGTCGAAGTTGTGCTTCTCGTCAATACTATGTTCCGCCACAGCAGATTTGTTGGTCTGACCCAAGCATACATGCCTGATGTGTTCATTGCAGTGCTGTGAGATGCAACACTGCGTCAGTCCTATATATTGCATCCCACATTCGCATCTGGTCTTCTACACAACAGGTGTCGTCAGACCTAGTGGTTCCTTGGTTGAACCGAGAAGGTCTTTGATTTTTCCCGCTGAACGGAAAACGGTCTTCACTTTATGTTTCTTGAGAATTCTCGCGATCTTGGCAGTTGGAGGACCCGTGTATGGCAAGAACGCACAGCCCATTGCTTCGTCATCATCTGGTCTCTCTTCTCTCTTCTCGTGGTCGCTCTTCAGGGCTCTCCTTATTTGTCTCTCACTGTATCCATTTTTCTTGAAGGTGTCCTTGAGGTGTCGCAACTCTCCTGGCAAACTTGCCTTATCGCAGACGGACATGGCCCTGTGCACTAAGGTGTTGAGTACAGAATTGCGTTGCACAGGGTGGTGGCAGCTGTTGGTATTAAGGCAGAGTTCTGAGTGTGTTTTCTTTCTATACACTGTGTGTCCCAGTGTGCTGTCCATGTTTCTTGTGATCAGGATGTCCAGAAAGGGTAAGCTTCTGTTCTCTTCTATCTACACGGTAAGTTTGATATTTCCATGTATATACAAGGACGATGTATTTGAGGACAATTTTATGGAAATAGAAGAGGATGTAGATGAAGATGAAATGGGAGATATGATACTGTGTGAAGACTTTTCCATAGCACTGAAAGACCTAAGTTGAAACAAGTCCCCAGGAGTAGACAACATTGCATTAGAACTACTGACAGCCTTGGGAGAACCAGTCCTGACAAAACTCTAACATCTGGTGAGCAAGATGTATGAGACAGGCGAAATACCCTCAGACTTAAAGAAGAATATAATAATTCCAATCCCAAAGAAAACAGGTGTTGATAGGTGCGAAAATTACCGAACTATCAGCTTAATAAGTCACAGCTGTAAAATACTAACCCGAATTCTCTACAGATGAATGGAAAATCTGGTAGAAGCCGACCTCGGTGAAGATCAGTTTGGATTCCGTGGAAATATTGGAACATGTGATGCAATACTGACCCTACGACTTATCTGAGAAGATAGATTAAGGAAAGGCAAACCTACGTCTCTAGCATTTGTAGACTTAGAGAAAGATTTTGACAATGTTACCTGGAATACTCTCTTTCAAATTCTGAAGATGGCAGGGGTAAAATACAGGGAGTGAAAGGCTATTTACAATTTGTACAGAAACCAGATGGCTATTAAAAGTGTCGAGGGGCATGAAAGGGAAGCAGTGGTTGGGAAGGGAGTGAGACAAGGTTGTAGCCTATCCCCAATGTTATTCAATCTGTATATTGAACAAGCAGTAAAGAAAAACAAAACAAAAATTCGGAGCAGGAATTAAAATCCATGGAGAAGAAATAAAAACTTTGAGGTTCGTCGATGACATTGTAATTCTGTCGGAGACAGCAAAGGACCTGCAAGGGCAGTTGAACGGAATGGACAGTGTCTTGAAAGGAGGATATAAGATGAACATCAACAAAAGCAAAACGAGGATAATCAATTGTAGTCGAATTAAGTCAGGTGATGCTGAGGGAATTAGATTAGGAAATGAGACACTTAAAGTAGTAAAGGAGTTTTGCTTTTTGGGGAGCAAAATAACTGATGATGGTCGAAGTAGAGAGAATATAAAATGTAGACTGGCAATGGCAAGGCAAACGTTTCTGAAGAAGAGAAATTTGTTAACATCGAGTGTAGATTTAAATGTAAGGAAGTCGTTTCTAAAAGTATTTGTATGGAGTGTAGCCATGTATGGAAATGAAACATGGACGATAAATAGTTTGGACAAGAAGAGAATAGAAGCTTCCGAAATGCGGTGCTAGAGAAGAATGCTGAAGATTAGATGGGTAGATCACATAACTAATGAGGAGGTACTGAATAGAATTGGGTAGAAGAGGAGTTTGTGGCACAACCTGACTAGAAGAAGGGATCGGTTGATAGGACATGTTCTGAGGCATCAAGGGATCGCCAATTTAGTATTGGAGGGCAGCGTGGAGGGTAAAAATCGTAGAGGGGACTAAGAGATGAATACACTAAGCAGATTCAGAAGAATATAGGTTGCAGTAGGTACTGGGAGATGAAGAATCTTGCACAGGATAGAGTAGCATGGAGAGCTGCATCAAACCAGTCTCAGAACTGAGGACCACAACAACAACAACCAGTGAGGTGTTGATGGAACTCTAGCAGTTTGTCCCTGCCATGTGGCCAAACTACAAAAGAATCATCAACATACCTATAGAAGGCTTTTGGATTGTATTTAGCAGTGTCCAGTGCTAGCTTTTCGAAGTGCTCCGTGTATAGGTCGGCTGTGCCTGGTGCTAGGGGGGAGCCCATAGCTACATCACCTATTTGTTTGTAGAACTTCCCACCACATTTGAAATAGGTGGTGATAAGCACATGTTGAAAAGCTTGATGATGTCCTCACGAAAATGTTCTTCTAGTAAAGCCAGGGAGTTTTCTATTGGTACTCATGTGAATAAGGATGTCACATCGAAGCTGACTAGTTGGTCTTCATTTTCCAGCTGCATGTCCTGTAGTACCTTCACAAACTCAGCTGAGTTTTTCACATAGTGTGGACCGTAACTCACCAAGGATTTAGCATCTGTGATATATGCTTAGCAATACCATATGTCGGCGAGTTAATAGTGTTCAAAATAGGTCGTAATGGGACGCCTTCTTTGTGGACCTTTGGGTGCCCATAGACACGTGGTGGTGCTGGTGCCCTCGGGTACAGCTTCCTGATGATATTCTTCTCTAGTCCCGAGTTGTTGAGTATCTCAACGGTCTTGCGACTCACTGTGGTGGTGGGGTCCTTCCCTAGTCGTTTTTAGGCAGGATCCTGCAGCAGGGCGTCGATTTTTTTGCCATTAGTATTCTGATTTAAGCTCCACTGTCACGTTCCTGTTGTCCACTGCCAAGGCCACTGTGTCCTGGTCCTCCCTGAGTGCCCGTAGTGCCTTGCGTTCTGCCACCGAAATGTTATTCTTCGGCATCTTTGCTTTGTCTAGTGCTGTGCAGACGTCTCTCCTTACTTCTTCTGCAGCCTCGTCAGGTAGTCTCCTTATGGCTTGCTCTACCCCACTTACGGTGTCCCGTTTCGGCAGGGTTCTCGGAACCGGGGCGAAGTTTAGGCCCTCGGACAGCACCTCTTGTGTTGGCCCATCCCGTTCCTTGTTTGTTAGATTAATGACCACCTTGTTGGGAGATGGTTTTTCTTTCTGTTGTCGCACTTACAGAAGTCGAAGGAATTTCTTTTACTGCCTTTTGGTGGCTTTCTTCTTGGACCATTCGCCATTGGCAAAGGTATTGCCTTCTGTCCAGTCCCAGGTGTGTTCTGGGAGACAGGAAGCCAATAGGAGGTGTAGAGAAAGCAGGCTTCTAGCGTTCTTGTCGAGTTTCAGTCTTGTGACTCTCTTTGTTCTCGTACTAGGGACGCGCTCGGCTGTCGTAAGATGTATCTCGTCCTGTTGGTATTGACGGGATGACGCAAGTTGGCGAACTTAGGCCTCACTTGACCTGACATCGGAGTAAGAAACCCAACTTGCTGAGCACCTTCCCCTGCTTGCTCCATAGTTTCTGCAGCCTCTTGTAACTGCGATGTATATCCTCCCCATAGAGGTATGTTATATATGAGTGCAGGCTTTCTCGGCGAATTTCATATATGAAGTCTTCACCTTTCTTTCAGCCGAGTAGCGTCGTCGTCTCGTAGCAACGTTTCGATGGAATGCGTCTCCATCATCTTCAGGCGAAGTGTCGGGATATCGTCGGTCGCGGAGTGATATCTCTGCTGGACCGCTGTCCGCTTCCCACCGCTGGCCAATCACACGCCCGTGGAATCTCCCTATGCGCCTGGAGCGGCCGATGGTGGGGGAGACGCGTGTGCTGGGTTACTATTGCTAAGAATGTATCACAGATGCTTAAACCCTTGGTGGGTTACGGTTCACACCATGTGAAAAACTCGGCTGAGTTTGTGAAGATACTACAGGGCATACAGCTGGAAAATGAAGACCTACTAGTCAGCTTCGATGTGACATCCTTATTCACATGAGTACCAATAGAAGACTCCCTGGCTTTACTCAAAGAACACAGTGAGGAGGACATAATCAAGCTTTTTCGCCATGTGCTAACCACCACCTATTTCAAATGTCGTGGGAAGTTCTACATATAGATATATGATGTAGCTATGAGCCCTAGCACCAAGCATAGCCGACCTATACATGGAGCACTTCGAAAAGCTAGCACTGGACACTGCTAAACACAAGAGAAAAGCCTTCTACAGTACGTTGACGATACTTTTGTAGTTTGGCCACATTGCAGGGACAAACTGCTAGAGTTCTATCAACACCGCAGTGGTATACATGGAAATATCAAATTTACCATGGAGATAGAAGAGAACAGAAGCTTACCCTTTCTGGATATCCTGATCACAAGAAACATGGTCGGGACGCTGGGGCACACAGTGTTCAGAAAGAAAACACACACGTACCTCTATTGTAATGCCAACAACTGCCACCACACTGCACAATGCAATTCTGTACTCAACATCTTAGTGCACAGTCCATCAGCGATAAGGCAAGTTTTCCAGGAGAATTGCAACACCTCAAGGACACCTTCAAGAAAAATGGATACAGTGAGACACAAATAAGGAGAGCTCTGAAGAGTCCATAGAAATACGGTTACACGACAACCTAATCAACTGCGACAGTGGCTACCATATCAGCACAGCCTGGGAGCCTTCAGTCTTGAAAATCAGAGAAGAACGTTCCGTTCCACCAAGGGCTACAGACGGAGCAGACAGAGACGGACGCTGGGACACGAACCCCGCACACGCGTCCCACCCACCACCGGCCGCTCCAGGCGCATCGGGAGATTCCGTGGGCACGTGATTGGCCGGCGGCAGGAAGCAGAGAGCGCTCCAGCAGAGATATCAGCCTGCGACCGACGATATCCCGATCCCTAGGTCTGTATGACATGTCCCGCGATAAGCACAATCGCCCCATGACGATCTTCGACGACTAAGTCGAAGAGAAAATCCCAATATCCATTCCCAAATCCTGCTCCTACCCAAATTACTACAATTATCTCGCCAAACCTCGGGCAAGTACCAGACATACACAGAACAATCATCACATTTCACAGACACCAAAAAGTACAGAAATAATCACACACACAAGTACACAGGGGAGTAAAAGCCGAAAGGCTACAAACTCCCCCTCACACTTCCCCCAAAGAGGGGAAAGTAATAGATGAGAGCAGCAGCAGCACGATATCCCAACACTTCGCCTGAAGATGATGGAGACGCATTCCATCGAAACGTTGCTGTGAGACGACGACGCTACTAGGCTGACAACTCGTGAAGACTTGATATAAGAACAAGTTTATGTTTTCTTCAGTGAACTGTCTTTTGATGAAGCATCTCCTCCATTTTTTTTGCTATTTATTTTTTGTAGGTTTAATTCTGAAAGCAGAGCAGAGTGATCCGAGGTACCTAGGTTTAAAGAGAATTTGGCAGTGTCCTCAAATGTATAATTTGTTAAAATATTGTCTATGCATGTTGCTGTTCGCTCATTTACTCTGGTTCAGTCAGTGAAATTTAGTCTAAAGCCATGTTCTTGAATTATGTCAATAAACTTAGTTGACATGCTTGTTTCGCTTGCTGCATCTACATTAAAAATCAGCAGCAATTACGATTTTTCCCTGTTTTCTTTACTGAGTTTATATAGGAGACTCTGGAATTTTTCTAAGAATAATGTATTTAGGTCACTACCTGGAATTCTGTGTATAGAGATGATGATGGTATTCTTTTGTTCTAGCTCTACACAACTTTCAAGTACAAGCTCTTCATTTAGAAATTTAAAATCGTCTCTTTCTTTATATTCCTACGAATTGTTAATCAATATACAGGAGCCTCCACGAGTACTGTTTTGCCTACAAACACATCTAGCTATCCTAAAGTTTTCTAACTTATTTAAAACTGTGATTGAATCTTTCGTGAGCTAGTTTTCGTTTAGGCAAACGACTTTGATATTTCTTCCTTGTGTAAGAATAATTTGCAGCTCGTCAGTTTTTGTGGTTTCATCGTTAGGATATGTTGCATTTAGGCCGTTCATGTTTCAGTGCATTAGGAATGAAGACTTAATTACACTTACTTATAGTTTCCAACACATCTTCCCACACCCGGGTTCCCGGGTTCGATTCCCGGCGGGGTCAGGGATTTTCTCTGCCTCGTGATGACTGGGTGTTGTGTGCTGTCCTTAGGTTAGTTAGGTTTAAGTAGTTCTAAGTTCTAGGGGACTGATGATCATAGCTGTTAAGTCCCATAGTGCTCAGAACCATTCGAACCATTCCAACACATCTTTCCTTGAATAGCCCTCTTCACTTTTATTGGAATTTGCGCAGCTGAATAAGTATTAAGGAGAAAAAAAGGACATTTTACTAATAACTATATTTGCACATTCAAGAACAAAAAAATTTACAGCGAACACAACAGAATAATTAGCGCACACAAAGAGTGTTAGACAATGCCAAAGAGGTCTATTTTACACAGTGCACTTTCCGCCGACACACACGAAATATACAGGGTGATTCAAAAAGAATACCACAACTTTAGGAATTTAAAACTCTGCAACGACAAAAGGCAGAGCTAAGCACTATCTGTCGGCGAATTAAGGGAGCTATAAAGTTTCATTTAGTTGTACATTTGTTCGCTTGAGGCGCTGTTGACTAGGCGTCAGCGTCAGTTGATGCTAAGATGGCGACCGCTCAACAGAAAGCTTTTTATGTTATTGAGTACGGCAGAAGTGAATCGACGACAGTTGTTCAGCGTGCATTTCGAACGAAGTATGGTGTTAAACCTCCTGTTAGGTGGTGTATTAAACGTTGGTATAAACAGTTTACAGAGAATGGGTGTTTGTGCAAAGGGAAAAGCTCTGGACGGCCGAGAACGAGTGATGAAAATGTAGCACGCATCCAGCAAGCATTTGTTCGCAGCCCAGGAAAATCGACTCGCAGAGCTAGCAGAGAGCTGCAAATTCCACAATCAACTGTATGGAGAGTCCTACGAAAAAGGTTAGTTATGAAACCTTATCGTCTGAAATTGGTTCAAGCACTGTCTGCAGCTGATAAGATTAAAAGAATCGATTTCTGTGATTTTATCCTTGCTCAAATGGAAACAGATGAATCTTTCGTTTCAAAGATTGTGTTTAGTGATGAAGCAACTTTCCACACTAACGGGAAAGTCAACCGTCACAATGTCTGTATATGGGGCACTGAGAATCCGCGGGAAACAACTCAGTATGAACGTGACTCGCCTAAGGTGAACGTTTTCTGTGCCATTTCAGCCAATAAAGTTTTTGGTCCCTTTTTCTTCGAAGGTGCTACTGTAACTGGACTACAGTATCTGGAGATGTTAGAGAATTGGCTGTTCCCTCAGCTCGAACAAGAAGCACAACAATTCATATTTCAGCAGGATGGAGCGCCACCACATTGGCACTTATCTGTCCGTAACTACCTGAACGTCAACTACCCGAGGCGATGGATCGGCCGCCAGGCAGCCCGTGACAGAGCACTTCATCACTGGCCTCCAAGAAGCCCTGATCTTACCCCCTGCGATTTTTTCTTATGGGGGTATGTTAAGGATATGGTGTTTCGGCCACCTCTCCCAGCCACCATTGATGATTTGAAACGAGAAATAACAGCAGCTATACAAACAGTTACGCCTGATATGCTACAGAGAGTGTGGAACGAGTTGGAGTATCGGGTTGATATTGCTCGAGTGTCTGGAGGGGGCCATATTGAACATCTCTGAACTTGTTTTTGAGTGAAAAAAAACCTTTTTAAATACTCTTTGTAATGATGTATAACAGAAGGTTGTATTATGTTTCTTTCATTAAATACACATTTTTAAAGTTGTGGTATTCTTTTTGAATCACCCTGTATTGTTCACACAATTCCAACACCCCTCCTTGAACTTATATTTTGTGTGTTGCTTCCACAAGATAGACCAAATACTCCCACAATCTTCTCAAACTTCTCCCTTTCCAAGGGTTTGGTCAGAAGTTTAGCTATCATGTCTTCTGTGCGCAGATAGTCCACGGCAATGTTCTGTCGCTCTATGTGATCCCGAATGAAATGGTGCCGTATATCAATATGCTTTGTCCTAGCACTAGTAACATCATTTTTAGCTATGTTTATGGCTCCCCTATTGTCACAGAAGGTGGTTGTAGGTTCCTCAATTAAATTGGGTTCTATTTCACTTATTAATGTTCGTAGCCAAAATGCTTCCTGTGTGGTGTAAGATAGTGCCATATACTCGGCCTCTACGGTGCTCAATGCAACAGTTTTTTGCTTTTGACAGGACCATGATGTGAGGCCCCCCATTAATTTAAAACAGCAGCCAGTGGTGGAGTATCTGTCTCCCAATTCACTCCCCCAGTTCGCATCGCTATATCCCTCTAGTTTTGCGTTACCATCTCTATGGTATTTTCACTCATAGTTCGAGGTTCCTCTTAAGTATTGGAATATCCTCTTTACAGTTTTCCAGTGCTTTTCCTTTGGGTCTCTGCAATATCTGCTCACTGCATGGGTGGCAAAAGCAATGTCGGGTCGTGACGTTTGAGACAAATATAACAGACTCCCTACTGCTTCTAAATAAGGAACATTCTTGTCACATTCCACATCAGTCTCATTTACACTTAACTTCACTCCTACTTCTATTGGAGTACTTATGGGTTTGCAATCACTCATGCCAAATTTCTTTAATATTTTTTCCGTGTATGATGACTGACTTATGATCAATTCTTGTCTTTCTTCATCCTTAGTAATCTGCATACCTAAATAACGTTTGACTTCTCCCAAATCATGCACCTTAAACTTGGTTTGCAGCTGCTTCTTGAAAATTCTCATTTGGCCTTCAATTTCAGTCAGGATAAAGAAATCGTCTACCCATATTCCCATTATTATTATTTCTTCTTTTCTCCCTTTATAGTAAATGTTGGGATCTGCCTTGGATTGTTTCATATTCATATTTATTAGAGTTTCATGTAGACATCGATTCCAGCAACGTCCACTTTGTTTAAGTCCATAAATACTTTTTCTCAAACGCCAAATCTTTTTACTTTCTGATCTGGTTTTTATGGCTTCCCTTGGTGGAATGAAATATATCTCCTCCTCCAATTTCCCATTTAAATATGCCGTTTTAACATCCATATGATGAATTATTAAATTTCGTTTTACTGCCAAGGCTAAAAGATATCTCAATGATGCATACTTGACTACAGGTGAAAAAGTTTCTTCGTAATCTACCCCTTGTTTTTGTGAATATCCTTTTACCACAAGTCTTGCTTTGTATTTTGGTGATGAGCTTTCAGGGTTCTTCAAATTGAATACCCATCTTGCCTGCAGTGGTTTCTTATCTTCTGGCATATCTACCCATTCAAAGGTTTCGTTCTGATATAAAGATTCTAATTCTCTCTTCATCGCTTCTTTCCATTCTTGAGAGTTTGGGCCACTCATTGCTTCTTTGCTGTTCTTGGCTCATCATTAAAAGACTGTGCTGTATACATCTCAAAATCCGGATATTCCTTCGCTTTTGGTACACGAGAAGAACGCCTGTTTTCTTCATTTTTTTCATCCTCTAACTCATTGTCATCATAAATTGTATACATTTGTCCTTTGCTGTCGTCTTCCTCACTTTCTGTTTCCTCATACAAGGTTTCACCTTCTGAACTAGGTGCAGTTGACTTAGCTGTTTTGCTCTCTTTTGAGTCCTTTCTATTTTCAAAGAATATTACATCTCTACTTGTGACAATCTTTTTAGTCAATGGATCCATTAATCGGTAGCCCTTTGAATTTTCACAATAGCTTACAAAAATATACTTTTTAGCTTTCGGGTCCCATTTTCCTCTTAGCTATTTTGTAATATATGCCATTGCATCACACCCAAAAACCCTTATATTGCTTAGATCAGGTTTCTTTCCTATCCATATGTCATAAGGGGTTCTCTTCTTTAATGCTTTTGTAGGTGATATATTGTTCAAATATACAACTGTTGACACTGCCTCTGCCCAAAAATCTTTGGATAATTCAGCGTCAGTCATCATGCTCCTTGCTTTCTCGACAATGGTCCTATTAGCCCTCTCAGCAACCCCATTTTGAGATGGGCTGTACCTTATGGTAGTTTGATGCCTGATTCCCTTTTCTGCCAGAAGTTTCTTCAATTTCTGGTTAATATATTCTCTCCCATTATCAGACCTGATGATCTTGATCTTCTTTCCCGTCCACCTTTCAACCATATTGCAATATTCCTCAAAGATATCTCTCACTTGGTCTTTAGAACTAAGAAAATAAACATGAGTATATCGTGAGTAATCATCAATAAACGTAAGAAAATAATTACTCCCACCTATGGATTCACACTCCATCGAGCCACATACATACATCTGTGTGGATTAACTGTAAGACTTCTGTGGATTTACTCTTACTAGTCTTGAAGGGTAACCTTGCTTGTTTTCCCTTTATACATGTCTCACAAGGATCCTTGGACACACTAAAATTCTGTATTCCCTTTACCATATCCTTTATTATAGACATACTCTTTCTATTTAGATGTCCAAGCCTCCGGTGCCATAAAAAACCTTCTGCTGAATATACTGAATCACTAACATTTTTATGTTTACTGTCAATGGTATCCAACTTAAAAATACCCCTTTCGTTACTTGCTGTAGCTATAACTTCACCACTTTCACTGATTACTCTTGCACCCTGCATGTCAAAAGTGACTGTATTTCCTTTCTTGACAATTTCCCCTACAGACAGCAGGTTAGTTGCCACATTTTTCACATAATGAACATTGTGTGCTGTAACCATAGCTGATTCACCATTTACACTTAAATGCAGATCTAGTTTCCCAGCCAGGTGACACTGGAGCTTGTTGCCATCAACAATAGATATTCCCATATGAGTCTTATCTTTGATGTCATAAAGAAGTGATTTATCTTTAGCAATATGCACAGATGCACCTGAGTCTAAAATCCATTCCATATCACGATTGCTCAACCCACCAAAAGAATAAAAACATGAGAGTGCCTTACCTTTGTTATTGGTCCTTCTCTCTGGGCTATCAGTAACATACATCTTTTGCTGAGTGTCTGATCTTGGGCTTACAGTTTCTTTGCACTGAGACGCAATATGTCCCATCTTCTGACATTTATAGCACCTCACCGATTTCTCCTTTTTGTTTCTTGAGTAGAGAGCAGACGCACCTTCCTTCTTTAGATTAGATTAGATTTACTTTCATTCCAATTGATCCGTAGTGAGGAGGTCCTCCAGGATGTGGAACATGTCAGAAAAACAACAATACATGACAAATATTTACAATTAAAACAAATAAGCTAATGTACCATTCCACAGGTCCCATGTGGAATGATCGTCATTTTTTAATGAACACTAAGAGTAATTTTACAAATACTAATGCACTGAATTTAAAATAAAAAGTTTTTTATTTATTTATAAGGTAATACAACTACTGTAATACTTATTTACAATGAACACATTACTGCACTGAAATGGTGCAGAAGTTAGATTATACTAACACACACACACACACACACACACACACACAAATTTTCAATGAACACATTACTGCACTGAAATTGTGCAGAAGTTATGTTGTACTTATATACAAATCAGTTGGTTTTACTAAGAAATTCATCAATGGAGTGGAAGGAGTTGGCCACCAATAAATCCTTTAGGCTTCTCTTAAACTGAATTTCATTGGTTGTTAAGATTTTTATGGCTGCTGGCAAGTTATTGAAAATGTGTGTTCCTGAATAATGCACACCTTTTTGTACAAGACTAAGTGACTTTAAATCCTTGTGAAGATTATTCTTATTTCTAGTATTGATTCCATGAATTGAGCTGTTGGTTTGAAAAAGTGATATATTTTTAATGACAAATTTCATTAAGGAATAAATATATTGGGAAGCAGTAGTTAGTATCCCTAGTTCCCTAAACAGGCTTCTGCAGGATGTTCTTGAGTTCACACCACATATAACTCTCACTGCACGTTTTTGTGCCCGGAAAACTTTAGCTTGGCTTGATGAATTACCCCAAAAAATAATCCCATATGACATTATGGAATGAAAGTAAGCATAGTATGCCAGCTTTTTCATTTTTATATCCCCTATGTCTGACAAAATTCGCATTGCAAACAGAGATTTGTTAAGACGCTTCAGCAGTTCTGTGGTGTGCTCCTCCCAGTTGAATTTATTATCAAGCTGTAATCCCAAGAATTTAACACTGTCCACTTCTTCTATCTTCTTGTCATCGTATGTTAGACATATACTCTTGGGACACCCCTTACAAGTTCTGAACTGCATGTAGTGTGTTTTTTCAAAGTTTAGTGACAAAGAATTGGCTAGGAACCAGTGATTAATGTCCACAAATATTTTATTGGCTGATATTTCTAAGACTACATTTGACTTGCTATTTATTGCAATGTTTGTACCATCGGCAAACAAAACAAACTTGGCATCTGGTAATGTTACTGATGAAAGGTCATTGATATACACAAGAAAAAGTAAGGGCCCCAAAATGGAACCTTGTGGGACCCCACATGTAATTAGTTCCCAGTTGGATGAGGCCTGATAGCTTGATACATGTCTCTTTCCTAATAACACCCTTTGTTTCCTGCCAGAGATATAAGATTTGAACCATTTTGCAGCATTTCCTGTTATACTATAATATTCTAGTTTACTTAAAAGGATATTGTGATTTACACAGTCAAATGCCTTTGACAGATCACAAAATATACCAGTTGCCTGCAATTTTTTGTCTAATGAATTAAGCACATTTTCACTGTAAGTGTAGATAGCCTTCTCAATATCAGAACCTTTTAGAAATCCAAACTGTGACTTTGACAGTATGTTATTTGAGATAAGATGGTTATAAAGACGACTGTACATTACTTTTTCGAAAATTTTTGAGAATGCTGGCAACAGTGAAATTGGACGGAAATTTGATGCTATTTCTTTATCTCCCTTCTTAAACAGTGGCTTAACTTCAGCATATTTCAGCCATTCAGGAAATATTCCACTAATAAACGACTGGTTACACAGATAGCTTAATATGTTACTTAGCTCAGAATCACATTCTTTAATTAACTTTGTTGATATTTCATCATACCCACTAGATGTTTTTGATTTTAAAGATTTTATGATGGACATTATTTCTGTTGGGGTAGTGAGGGTCAAATTCATATTAAGGAAGTTACTTGAAATGTCTGGTCTAAGGTAATCCATAGCAGCATCTACCGAACCTGACAACCCCATCTTGTCAGTAACAGTTATAAAATGTTTGTTAAAAAGTTCTGCAACACTATACACATCTGTCACCAATGTATGATTTACTCTTAATGCTATTTGTTCCTCTTCATGCCTGGTTCTACCAGTCTCCTCCTTCACTATATCCCATATTGTCTTTATTTTGTTATCTGATATGACTATCTTTTCCTTGTAATATATTTGCTTTGACATCCGTATTACAGTCTTTAATATTTTGCAGTATTTCTTATAATGTGCTATAGCATCAACACTGGAAATGTTTCGGAGTGACAGATACAGTTTTCTTTTTGTTTTACAAGATACCCCTATTCCTCGAGTAATCCATGGCTTCTTTGTAGACTTTGCTCTAACCTTGGTAAGTTTTGGGGGAAAGCAGTGTTCGAATAAGGTAAGCACTTTATTAGCAAAAATGTTATATTTTTCATTCATGCCATGAACGCTGTAAACATCAGTCCAGTGAATGTCTCTGAGGAGTGTCCTAAAATAATCAATTTTTGGCTTACTGATTACCCTTTTGAGCTCAGATTTAACAGATTTTATATCCTGTTCAGTATTAACATTTAACAGAAGGAACTGCATGTCATGGTCTGAGAGGCCATTGACTATTGGTTTTGTAATATAATTTTGTTCATTGGACTTTTCTATAAAGATATTATCAATGGCTGTTTGTGAGCAAGTGGCTATCCTAGTGGGGAACTTTACTGTGGGAATTAAGTTGAATGATAGTGTTACTAACTCAAACAAGTTCTTAATGGGAGAGTCTTTAAGGAAATCTATATTGAAATCACCAGCAACCATTATTTCTTTGTTTTTGGTTGTTAAATGGGCCAGTACAGCTTCAAGGTGGTTGACAAACAGATTAAAGTTACCTGCAGGTGCTCGATATACACTTAATATTATGAAGGATTTTTTGTGAAATTCTAATTCTGTTGCACATGCTTCCATATGCTGTTCTAGGCAAAATTTATGAATGTCTATGTTCTTAAATTTATGACAGTTCCTGATGAATGTGGCAACTCCTCCTTTCTCCATTTCTGATCTACAAAAGTGAGATGCTAACCTAAACCCTGTAACACTTAAAAGTTCTATACCAGTGGTCACATGATGTTCAGAGAGGCAGATTATGTCAGCTGGGTTTGAAGACTCTAATTCATCTATGCAGATAGTTAATTCATTAATTTTATTTCTCAGTCCTCGAATATTTTGATGCAATAAAGATAGCTGACATTTCTCATTGACTGAGTTAAGATTGGGTGGAGTTGAAATATCTGCTGACAATTGAAAATTCTTAACCAATGGCTGTTTATGCTGATGTAATAAGCTGGAATTATGTTTTTTGATTTCTTTCTCAAACTGAAGATTTGTCTCAGTTCTAACCTCATTTAAAATTTGCTTTCTTTCTGTCCTCCCTACCCTAAAAAAGGGTCTTTTCTGAATCCTATAACCACTGGTATTTTACCACTCATGATAGTGCCTCCCCCCTTTAACTTTCCTGCTATTTCCCCAGCCAATTTACCCTTCCCCCTCCTGTTGAGGTGAAGGCCATGCCTAGTATAATCCCACCTACTGAGAGAATCAACAGGAACCACACCAATGTGTGACCCCGCACCCGATATGAGCAGCCGTTCCAGCTCCAAATTAACTCTCTTGACAGAAGAGTTCAAATGAGGTCGGTCATGGCGCCCAAGAACAGATACAAACTCAACACTAGTATGCTTCGATGCTGACGCAATCTTCGCCAGGTCACACTCTATACTGTACCCAGGATCTCTGTCAATACTGTTACCTGCCCCACCCACTATAACCACGGTGTCTTCCTTAATGAAATCTTTGCAAAGTGATCCTAAATCCTCTGTCACCTGCTCCAGACCAGCACTAGGTTTAAAAAAATTGGTGACCTGGTATTCTGATCCTAGTTCATCCTGCAAAAGTTGGCCAACACCTCTTCCATGGGAACTACCTAACAACAACACTTTCTTTCTCTTTACTGATTTCCCTACATTCTTACTTTTCAATTTGCTGCTGAAAGTTTGTTGTGCCCTGTCTACACCTGCAACTGCTTGAGGCTCACCAGCTTCTAACTGAAGCAACAGGTCAAATCTATTTTCCACATTCACCATAAAGCTGTCAGACAAAGTTCTAGGCCTGTTCCTCCTGTTGCCTGTTGCCACTTCCCACCTCTCTTTACCCTTCTCCCTCCTTAACCTGTCAAGATCTCCCCTGGCCTTGTCTAACTCAGCCTGAAGGGCGGCAATTTTCCCCTCCTGTTCTAGTATCTTCCTATCTCTACTACAAATCCTACAAAACCACTGATGAGTCTCATTTACTTCCCCTATTCCCACGCCACTACAGTCACCCACATGGAAAAAACTACAGCACCCATCACACCAAAGCCCCGACCTAACAATTCTACGGCAAGTCAAGCACTTTTCACTCATGATAAACGTAATAGTTTATTAAGAATAAGTCAGTTAAATTACAGATAAACACGAAAATATGGTTACACAAATTTGGCCTATACGCAACTGTTTACGCAACTGTGTGTAAACAAAAACAAAAGTGCAAAGTTTCTGAAACAACAACTTAAACTTTACGCTACTTTCCGGAAATGCTAGTTAAATAATGAAGAGGTACGCTAAGTTAAATTGCTGGAGAGAGCAAGGAACAACTAAACGAAATTCAATGTACAACAGCTTGGAGCACTCTTTACGTCCTGCAAGATTTTCACCTTAACACTGTCGCCTGTGATTGGTATACCCGAGCTTTCAAGTCCCATAATCATAGGTGCATACCTTTCGGGCAGTCCCGCCAACAGCAATGTTCCTATCCATTCGTCAGCGATCTCGAATCTGATGTTTCTCAGTCGGTTCGACGTGGTTATTATTTTGTTAACGTATTCGTCTACACTCTTACATTTGTGCAGACGAGTGGCAATTAACTCGTGTAATAATCCTACTTTTCTCGTAAGACCACCATCCTCGAATGCACTTCGTAAATTGTTCCAGACTTCTTTCGCTGTAGCAGCTTTTTCAACGTGAACATAATTCACCGAATCAATCAGTAACATCAATTCTGATTTTGCTTTCCTATCTTTATTTGAATAATTCTGATCTGTGGATTTCATTGTCCCATATACCACGTCCCATAGGTCGTCTAAACGTAAATACGCTTCTACTGCGAACTTCCAGGTTGCATAGTTTTCGCGACCTATAAGTCTTTCAATCTGTGGAATTTGTGCCGCACTCATTCTTAACGGTAACTTGCTTTTTATTGCCGTAAAGAACACCGAAAAATAATGCGGAAAAAAATTGCGATCGTCTTGTAAGGATAACTCGCAGTTCACGTAAATTGGAACTTTCCCAATACTTTCTCCCTACTATTTTATTGATATACTTATTCCAAATGCAGCCTGGGCCCATAACCTATTGGAATTTGCACAGCTGAATAAGTATTAAGGAGAAAAAAGGACATTTTACCAATAACTATATTTGCACATTCAAGAACAAAAAAATTTACAGCGAACACAACAGAATAATTAGCGCACACAAAGAGTGTTAGACAGTGCCAAAGAGGTCTATTTTACACAGTGCACTTTCCGCCGACACACACGAAATATATTGTTCACACAATTCCAACAACTTTTACTGTTGAAATTTTCTTTCCAGAGCGATGTTTTACACGATTGATGCAACATTTTTCTGGAACCTCTTACCATAAATTATATTTGCGAAGTAGGCCTACAGGCACGAAATTCTTAGTGCCAGTCCAAATGTAGCGTATTCTGTAACATAGCGTCCAGTTCCCAAAAACCGTTGCAAAACTTTTAATAATATTCAACTCTTAGTTTTTTTGAAAATTATCCTGTTGCAAGTATTAATCGACATTCGGGGAACCATTGTCACTGATGAATTTCATTTCTCACAGCAGAATTCTTATCGTTTGTTCTCTACCACTGTTATCTTTGAGTAGACAAAAGTCGTCGCCAAAGATCATCAATATACAATAGTGTGTTGATGTGCGGAAGTGGTGTGTTTTGATGTGTGTTGTGTAGTTTGAAAAGCAATTTTGAAGTCGCAGTCGTCACAATGCCGGTAAGCTAAAAATTTGTTTCCTATTCTGCCTTAACAACACCAACAACATCAGTAACACTTGATGACATCGACATTTTATTTTTCTTTCAAGAAATGGGTGTGTCACTTTATCAATGCTGTTGTCACTTTTCAGGCGTATCATTCAGGCTTTACGGAATTTAGCCAAGTCGTCGGTAACATGGCAATTTTACCTTTTAGAACACAATTTAGAGGACCAGCGCCTACATTCACAAAGGATACAGACATCATTGATGAAGCTCTGTACTACTTCAAAGCAAATGTATTTTTTAGGACGTACGAAATAAAGGTAAACCAAGTCTTAAATATTAAAATAGTTGCCATGTTATAAGAACAAAGGAATCCACAGTATAATAATAAACGTAAATATAGATTGCATAACTGCCTTTAATTCTTTGATTTATGAAAAGTGACAATCTTAATTCTGCAGTGGAAAATTATGTATTCCTGAGCTCATTCTTATGTGTAATTGTGATAAATCTGAAACTGAGTAAGGTAGAAGAACGAGTCTTTGACAGTATTCGAGTAATTGACACTTACCTCAGGTGTGTGAAATAGGAAATTAAAACCTGTCTCCTTGATATACACATACAGGACAATTTATGTCTTACTATATGTGGCATCATTGTAGGGAGAATAAATTGTAAAATGATTTATGATGTGTTGAGAGCAATTTTACCTTATTTTCATGAAGACAAATGTTAAGGGAAAGTTCTTCTTTATTGCCTGGTGTGAGATATTTACAAGTTAAGTTTAGTAATAGTATTACATGGAACTGACCTATGGTATTGCATGAAGTAAAGCAACCTGTTAAGAATAAGATCAACTGTACCTGCTAATTTTAAGGTTGGGTTATAAGACTGTTACATTATGTTTTTTGATGATCTGGTCTTTGATACTCCCTATCAATGACTGGTAGAATGATTTTATTTTTATAATGAGTTCAGAACATATTATCAGTAGCCAATAAGTAGCCAAAATTAATTAATTTATGAATTCCTCTCTTGGAATTTTCTTTCTATAAATCGTGGTTCCAATGGATGTCAGTCACTGGAACAACTGGCTTCTAATGACAAGCATCTTGTTCCAGATACGAGGCACAAGAGAAATTACAAGCCCGAACAAATGGCAAAAGGGGTAGAAGTTGTCCAGGCAGGCATTATAATGGCTTTTGCAGCCAAATAGTTTGATGTGCCGAGTGTGATATTGTGTTACAAAATAAGCAGCAAAGGTCTCAAATCGTGCAAGTTTGATCCTTCCACTACGCTGACTGAGGATGAAGAAAATATTGTAGTCCAGCAGCTTTCCTCAGCTTGAAAATTGCACTATCCAGTCGTAAAAGACATGTTGCTGGACAGTGTACACCAGGGAAGAAGTGAAATGTAATGATAGAACAAATTACTGATGGAAGACAAGGCAGAAAATAATGTACATTACTTATTAAAAGGCATCCAGTTTCAAGTGAGAGAAAAACATGAAACTTACCTTCCCATGAAAATGTCTGTGAGCAACGAAGTTGGATATTCCCCCCTTCCCCCCTCCTGCTTAAAGGAAAGTGTGGTTGCATGTAAGAGGAATATAGCTGTATACTCTGTTGGGAAAGATAAGTAAGAAAACCTGACTTCACTTGCAACAGCAACTGGTGCTGGTAAGCTTGCTCTTCCTATGGTTGTTTTGTCGTATGACAGAAGTCCTGGCATAATAACTAACATCGTACCAAGGACATGGGGAATACCTATAAAGAAAGTGAATAGTGCTTATTGCATTGTTTATTTTACAGCCAACGGACAACTGAATGTCAGTGTAGTGAAACAGACTCAGTCTTTCACAAATTAACAGCACCTGTTTTCTTGTCTGAATGAGCAAGACTAAAATACTAGTTTCTCAATTGTGTGGATATATTTGAAAAGGCTTGAAATGATGTGTTACTTCTGAAAAATTCTCATGGCAGCTTATGTCTGATTCCCATTGTTTTTTATGTATGTTTCTTTTATCTGTTCATAATTGTTTATTGCAACCAAACAATGTTTGTATTACATTAATAAAATGTGTTATTTGTCTAATATTCTGTTTATGCACTTTTCCATATTCTACTTACCATAGAATGGTAAGTAAACAGTTTTAGGATGTTCAGTAAAACTCTAAGGAAGCTTTACATTATGAAACGTTTCAAGCAGTAGGTTGAATGCAATAAAGGAAATACATAAATTTCCTCATTATAGTTTCAAAGAATGGTGCATCGACATTAATCTATTGTAGATGTGAAGTCATTCGGATGTAAATTTTCTTTTTATATTCAGGATAGAAACACAGTTCAAGAATTCCACAGTATCCTTTTGGAGTCGTATATTACGATAATACTTGAATTAGATATTGCAGAAGTCAGTACAGCAACTACTGTTTTGGGGAGTGCGGTTCAAGTCTTAACTTACTCATAAAGGCACAGGTCTCACACATGGCTCCCTTATATCATTGTGAATAAATGATAGAGTTGTTTATTCAGCTAGGCCACGAAGTAATTTTTTTCTGATAGGATGGTCCCACAAACCTAACAACTTTGACGTAAATGAGATGTAACACTAGCTTTCCTTCCCTTCTTTTTTAAACTTTTGTGCTCATTGGCAGACACTATTTGATCAGGCAGTAGTTTTTTTTAATATATGAATATTATTATCTGGTGACCTTATGTAATACTTTCACAGTGTGACAGTTATTTCTCTGTGATGCCCTCTGCCAAGAAATTACACTATCTATACCTCATTTAAGGATATACTAGTTTGAGTAATTTTCAATGCCAGTTTATTTATTGCCTCATGAAAATTATTTTACAAATTAAATTATTTCTAGAAATTTCTGGATTCATGTAAGTCATCCTGGTATGAATTATGCAACTTCTTGTGGTTATTTGATGTAACTTATCCTCCGATGTGGAAAAAGTGGAGTATTTTAATTATGTTAGAAGATACGAGTATGTTTTGTGGGATTAATAAATAATGTGATACTGCACTGACAGACCAGTGACTTCTTTAAGATGATGAAGGTAAGACCCTCAAGAAACAACCAATAGGTGATGTCACTAACAATATTAAAACAAAAGTCAATGAATTAACAGACCTTGAAACATATTATAAAAGTGAAAATATCAGACCAAAGTGGAAAAATTGTTTTTCAGTATGGACATAATTGTAACTGTGAAACGGGTCGACAGAAGCGTCCGATCCCACGCGTCGGCTTTGACCCGTGACGTAAGGGTGTTGTGTGTGACGTCGTGACGGTGCGGAGTTTGGTTTGAGTGTGGCTGTCTCCAGTTCTGTTTTATCATATTTTATTTACTTTTCTGATCTGTTCGTTCTATCTCGCGAGATTTTTTTTTAAAATTTAAAAACACTTATTACTTATTTTAATTATCTGTTTCCTCCAATTTCTGTTTTAGTTTATTATATTTGTCTTTCTGATCTGTTCGTTCTATCCCGTGAGATTTTTTTTTAAAAAGACAAAAAACATTAATCAGCTACTGAAGCATCTTTATCTTCTATGGGTTGCAGGGGTTACGACCCCTGGGGAGGTGGGTGGGTATTCATGCATGGCTGTCTTCACTTACACGTTGTAGCTACGCAAGGCATCTAAATTTGTTTATATTTAGTTTGCCCCCCACCCAAAACACCCCATTTCCCGCGCTTGTCCCGTTAGTGTCATTAGGCTTCTTGTGGAAAGTGTGTGTGTGTTTGTTTTTGTTTCCGCCATATTTGTGAGGTCATGGGTCAAAGTGTGCTCCCTGCCGCCGTTGGATAAGCAGCTGCAGCAGCAAGTCATATACTCCTAGCTCACTCATTTCTTACATAGTTTAATTCTTAATTTCTTTGAGTGTTTTTGGTACTTGCATTGTTTGATACATAAATTTCGGGCGTATTATAGTATTTGCGAGTTGTAGCATCGCGTTTTAGTACCTGAATAGTGTAAAATCGCGTAGTCTCCTTCCGCTGCCGAGCAGTGTGTCAGCAGTGCGTTAGTAGCAGCATTACTGCATTTACTAGGCAATCTTGTATTTTAATAACCGTTTAAATTTTGTCGATTTGTTTGCGCTCTCTGTAGATTAGTTCAGACGTTCTTTGCAAAACAGTTTTTAGCATGGATAGGGACTGCAACTGCTGTGTTCGGATGCAGGCTGAGTTGGCATCCCTTCGCTCCCAGCTTCAGGCAGTGTTGGCTTCGGTCACACAGCTTGAGGCTGTTGCCAATGGGCATCACTGTGGGGGTCCGGATGGGGGTTTGTCGGGGACGGCCAGCTCGTCCCACGCATCCCCCGATCGGACTAAGACTGTGGTTGCCCGGGATACTGCCCGCATTGAGGCTGATCCCTCACCTGTGGTAGAGTGGGAGGTAGTCTCAAGGTGTGGCAGGGGGCGAAAGACATTCCGGAGGGCTGAACGGAAGGCCTCTCCAGTCTGTCTGACGAACCGGTTTCAGGTTCTGTCTCAGGCTGATACTGATCTTCGGCCTGACATGGCTGCTTGTCCTGTTCCAGAGGTTGCTCCTCAGTCTGCAAGATCCGGGCGGTCGCAGAGGGTGGGCTTACTGGTAGTTGGGAGCTCCAACGTCAGGCGCGTAATGGGGCCCCTTAGAGAAATGGCAGCAAGAGAGGAGAAGAAAACCAATGTGCACTCCGTGTGCATACCGGGGGGTCATTCCAGATGTGGAAAGGGTCCTTCCGGATGCCATGAAGGGTACAGGGTACACCCATCTGCAGGTGGTCGCTCATGTCGGCACCAATGATGTGTGTCGCTATGGATCGGAGGAAATCCTCTCTGGCTTCCGACGGCTATCTGATTTGGTGAAGACTGCCAGTCTCGCTAGCGGGATGAAAGCAGAGCTCACCATCTGCAGCATTGTCGACAGGACTGACTGCGGACCTTTGGTACAGAGCCGAGTGGAGGGTCTGAATCAGAGGCTGAGACGGTTCTGCGACCATGTGGGCTGCAGATTCCTCGACTTGCGCCATAGGGTGGTGGGGTTTCGGGTTCCGCTGGATAGGTCAGGAGTCCACTACACGCAGCAAGCGGCTACACGGGTAGCAGGGGTTGTGTGGCGTGGACTGGGCGGTTTTTTAGGTTAGATGGCCTCGGGCAAGTACAGAAAGGGCAACAGCCTCAAAGGGTGCGGAGCAAAGTCAGGACATGCGGGGACCAAGCAGCAATCGGTATTGTAATTGTAAACTGTCGAAGCTGCGTTGGTAAAGTACCGGAACTTCAAGCGCTGATAGAAAGCACCGAAGCTGAAATCGTTATAGGTACAGAGAGCTGGCTTAAGCCAGAGACAAATTCTGCCGAAATTTTTACAGAGGTACAGATGGTGTTTAGGAAGGATAGATTGCATGCAACCGGTGGTGGAGTGTTCGTCGCTGTTAGTAGTAGTTTATCCTGTAGTGAAGTAGAAGTGGATAGTTCCTGTGAATTATTATGGGTGGAGGTTACACTCAACAACCGAGCTGGGTTAATAATTGGCTCCTTTTACCGAACTCCCGACTCAGCAGCGTTAGTGGCAGAACAACTGAGAGAAAATTTGGAATACATTTCGCATAAATTTCCTCAGCATGTTATAGTCTTAGGTGGAGATTTCAATTTACCAGATATAGACTGGGACACTCAGATGTTTAGGACGGGTGGTAGGGACAGAGCATCGAGTGACATTATACTGAGCGCACTATCCGAAAAGTACCTCGAGCAATTAAACAGAGAACCGACTCGTGGAGATAACATCTTGGACCTACTGATAACAAACAGACCCGAACTTTTCGACTCTGTAAGTGCAGAACAGGGAATCAGTGATCATAAGGCCGTTGTAGCATCCCTGAATATGGAAGTTAATAGGAATATAAAAAAAAGGGAGGAAGGTTTATCTGTTTAGCAAGAGTAATAGAAGGCAGATTTCAGACCACCTAACAGATCAAAACGAAAATTTCTGTTCCGACACTGACAACGTTGAGTGTTTATGGAAAAAGTTCAAGGCAGTCGTAAAATGCGTTTTAGACAGGTACGTGCCGAGTAAAACTGTGAGGGACGGGAAAAACCCACTGTGGTACAACAACAAAGTTAGGAAACTACTGCGAAAGCAAAGAGAGCTTCACTCCAAGTTTAAACGCAGCCAAAACCTCTCAGACAAACAGAAGCTAAGCGATGTCAAAGTTAGCGTAAGGAGGGCTATGCGAGAAGCGTTCAGTGAATTCGAAAGTAAAATTCTATGTACAGACTTGACAGAAAATCCTAGGAAGTTCTGGTCTTACGTTAAATCAGTAAGTGGCTCGAAACAGCATATCCAGACACTCCGGGATGATGATGGCATTGAAACAGAGGATGACACGCGTAAAGCTGAAATACTAAACTGCAGTCCCTTCTCTAAATCCTCGCACAAATGAAAAAATGGCTGACATCGAAATAAGTGTCCAAGGAATAGAAAAGCAACTGGAATCACTCAACAGAGGAAAGTCCACTGGACCTGACGGGATACCAATTCGATTCTACACAGAGTACGCGAAAGAACTTGCCCCCCTTCTAACAGCCGTGTACCGCAAGTCTCTAGAGGAACGGAGGGTTCCAAGTGATTGGAAAAGAGCACAGGTAGTCCCAGTCTTCAAGAAGGGTCGTCGAGCAGATGCGCAAAACTATAGACCTATATCTCTGACGTCGATCTGTTGTAGAATTTTAGAACATGTTTTTTGCTCGAGTATCATGTCGTTTTTGGAAACCCAGAATCTACTATGTAGGAATCAACATGGATTCCGGAAACAGCGATCGTGTGAGACCCAACTCGCGTTATTTGTTCATGAGACCCAGAAAATATTAGATACAGGCTCCCAGGTAGATGCTATTTTTCTTGACTTCCGGAAGGCATTCGATACAGTTCCGCACTGTCGCCTGATAAACAAAGTAAGAGCCTACGGAATATCAGACCAGCTGTGTGGCTGGATTGAAGATTTTTTAGCAAACAGAACACAGCATGTTGTTATCAATGGAGAGACGTCTACAGACGTTAAGGTAACCTCTGGCGTGCCACAGGGGAGTGTTATGGGACCATTGCTTTTCACAATATATATAAATGACCTAGTAGATAGTGTCGGAAGTTCCATGCGGCTTTTCGCGGATGATGCTGTAGTATACAGAGAAGTTGCAGCATTAGAAAATTGTAGCGAAATGCAGGAAGATCTGCAGCGGATAGGCACTTGGTGCAGGGAGTGGCAACTATCCCTTAACATAGACAAATGTAATGTATTGCGAATACATAGAAAGAAGGATCCTTTATTGTATGATTATATGATAGCGGAACAAACACTGGTAGCAGTTACTTCTGTAAAATATCTGGGAGTATGCGTGCGGAACGATTTGAAGTGGAATGATCATATAAAATTAATTGTTGGTAAGGCGGGTACCAGGTTGAGATTCATTGGGAGAGTGCTTAGAAAATGTAGTCCAGCAACAAAGGAGGTGGCTTACAAAACACTCGTTCGACCTATACTTGAGTATTGCTCATCAGTGTGGGATCCGTACCAGATCGGGTTGACGGAGGAGATAGAGAAGATCCAAAGAAGAGTGGCGCGTTTCGTCACAGGGTTATTTGGTAACCGTGATAGCGTTACGGAGATGTTTAATAAACTCAAGTGGCAGACTCTGCAAGAGAGGCGCTCTGCATCGCGGTGTAGCTTGCTCGCCAGGTTTCGAGAGGGTGTGTTTCTGGATGAGGTATCGAGTATATTGCTTCCCCCTACTTATACCTCCCGAGGAGATCACGAATGTAAAATTAGAGAGATTAGAGCGCGCACGGAGGCTTTCAGACAGTCGTTTTTCCCGCGAACCATACGCGACTGGAACAGGAAAGGGAGGTAATGACAGTGGCACGTAAAGTGCCCTCCGCCACACACCGATGGGTGGCTTGCGGAGTATGAATGTAGATGTAGATGTAGCAGACGGGCGGGATCGGACGCTTCCGTATTTCCCTGTGAAACAGTGATGTATGTACAAAGAACAAAAGTTGCAAAGCAGTCTGTCACCAGTGTCTTCATTAAATAAATAAATAAAATAAATGCACCACACTTATTAGCTTCACCAATTAACAACTATCACCTTCCAAACTTACCAAAACATCAGACTGTGCACTCGTTCAGCCTGTCACCTCAACATCCATTAAATATAAATGCAAGGCGTAATGGCAGTATCATAGTTTTCAATACACACATCATGTCCACTATACCCCTATACTGACAGGTGTAGTATATGACACAATATAAACTGCCACCCATAGTAAATAAACTACATATTGTTAAAGAACATGAATGACCTTACAATTAAGGGTGCAGTCACAGTGGCTCCAATATTGGTGGATTCCGCCGATGACTGACATTGGCTGGGGACGGCTGATCTTTCTAAAACAGTGTGCCACTGTGTGCACCGTGACCATATAGCCGATCCTATCTCCTGAACATACAGACTTCAGACGACAATTGGTGAAATTCAGATCATTTTGTTTTCTTCAGTCAAATCAACCCACATTCTTGCACACAAAATATGGCGTGTGGGAAACTGATAAGTTTAGTCCAAGAAAGAGTGCGTCTGTGGCATCTTGAGGTTGAAGATATAATTAGGGTATAGTTCAGACTTTATGGACCGAAATCACAGGTTTATTCAAAACTTCGAATAGGCGAATATTTACTGGAAATTTTAGGCATAGATTATAACCTCAAAAATTAATTTGTTCAAGTGAAGAGAGTGGTCTATCTTTAATGCTTACAGCCACTGTATTGGATCTTTTTTATGGTAGGTTGTCTACAAATTATTATTGCTGCTTACAGGCTTTGTATGCCAGTAGGGTATTGTAAATGTGGTGTATGCTACGTATTTCCACTTTTAATTGCTTTAGGTTTTCAGAGTAGCTTATGCCACACTTTTTGCTTGTCTTTGATTTGTGTGCTGAATGACAGTTACTGAAGGTTAATTGACATACTTCAGCACAACTTTAAATAAATGCAGTGAATCAGAGTGTTTAGAACTTGCTTTTCAAGGTCACCAAGAATTATCTCGAATAGGTAACAGAACTTTTTCCTGTCATCTCACATATTCGTAGAACTTGTCTGGTTAGTCCTTTAACTGAGAACAGTATGTACAATATTCTCCATGTTCTTCATGAGACAGGAAAGCTCGTTCACATGCATTCGGCTTCTCTTTAATAGCTAAAGCTGCTATGCAGCACTCATATTGAAACACAGTGGCATCATGGTGTCCACCTCACCCTAAAAGGTTAAAATCTAAATCTAACCTACCACCTCGACTCTGCCAAAAACTGATGGAGGTGATCAGGTGCACTAAGACCAATATATGCGATGATGGGATATATGTTCTGTTACATACCCAAGATAACTCGTGGTGTTTGAAAAGCAAGTTATAAACACTCTGTTTCACTGTATTTGTTTAAAGTTGTGCAGTCACACATCAGTTAACCTTCAATGGCTGTCATTTACCACACAAGTAAAAATCAACCATAAAGTGTAGAATAAGACACTCTGAAAACATAAAGCACTTAAAAATGGAAATATCTGCCATACACTACATTTCCAAACCATTTCATAGTAACAGTCACTAAACTACTGGCATAAAACACCAGTAAGCAGCAATAATAATTGTGGACAACTAATGATAACCTATCACAATAAAACATCTTGTATAGTAGCTATAAGCTTGTAAGATCCACCACCCTTTTCATTGAACAAATTATTTTTTGAGGTTATAATTTACGCCTAAAATTTCCAGTAAAAATTTTACCTATTTGAGGTTTTGAATAAACCTGCAATTTCTATCCTTAGATTCTGAACTATATCCTGATTTTGATATTTTCATCCTCAGGATGCCACAATCTCACTCTTTCTTGGACTGCACGTACCAGTTTCTCACACTTCATATTTTATGTGTGAGAACGTCAGTTGATTTGGCAAAAAAAAAAAAAAAAAAAAAAAAAAGAGAGAGAGAGAGAGAGAGAGAGAGAGAACTGATTTGTATTTCACTGATTGCCATCCAAAGTACATATGTTCAGGTGATAAGACCAGCTATAGTATAACTGTGCACGTAGTGGCATACTGATTTGAAGAGATCGTCCATCTCCGGCTGATGTCAGTCAGCAGCGGAATCCATTGATATCAGAGCCATTGTGATTGTAACCTAAGACATACAAACAAATCAAAAGTCTAGTTCATGGTCATTGGAGTACTTAATATTTTGTGCAGCAATGTTGTCAGCACTTGGCGTGATATATAATGGGAACAAAAAGGATGCCACCTGGTAGTTCTGTGCAAGCAGTATGAGAGCAGTTGACTAGTGACCTGTTTTGAAATAAGAGGCAAAAGAATAGTATGGCTTCCGCATGTCAGTATATCACAGCCTCGGAAATTATAACACATTCAGAAGAAACAGTCAACTAAGATAGAAAGTTCAATTTGCTGCTATTGTCAATTACAGCAATATAAGCTGTGCTGTTAGATCCTATCATAACAACAACCTTATAATTTTCAGAAAGAAGACAGAGAATGGTTCCTAGTTTGGCAGTAGAAATTCATTGCCCCCCTTTTTGCCACTCATTGGTTATATGAAAGTATCATTGCATTGGGTATAGGACACAAGCATTGCCAACCTGTGAGCAGTAGAGAAACATCACTGTAACTGGCCCTAATCTACTCTTCAGCCAAACATTGCAGACTCCAGTTATGTAACATATGATGTCACATTTAAAAGAATACTCTGGTGAGTGAAATCGTTCTCTAGACTGGAATATGTTAAAACAACCTTGTTTACTTATGCTTACTGAAGACATATACATCTCTTTCATGGTATGAGCAAATTGTATCAGTAGATATGAGGGGTGTCTGTTCTTGTATATTGTGTTAACTAAAGCAGTTCTGGTTACTACAGTTATCTGTGTAAAATTTGTTATATGCCTAGTTTAGGTGCCACCAAATAAGCACTGTAAAACTGATTTAGATGTCATCATAATGGTTCTTTCCAGTCTTTTGTATTCCCTGAAATGTGAATCAAAATGTTGTTGATCTCATATTCCTTATGCCACAGAGATTGTCTCTGAACGGCATTCAGAAAACAGTTATGCTAGGTGCACTGTACATCATTATTAAATCTAGTACAAGACCAGTACTTTACCACCTCCTAAGAGTCTATCCACATTGATTGACTTCGCCAATGTACAACTGAACTGCCACATTTCAATGTAACCTGGACCTCAGGCTACGCTCCAGATTAGTCAACAACAACAACCGCCTAGTGTTGCACAGCAGAATAGTAGTTAAGTGTGGGAAAAAATTTTCTTTGAACTGGCTGGGGCAGCTCTGAGTGGAACACAACCGCCAAGTATCTGACAGTGGCATAACCAATGTCAAGACTTCGAAGAACTAAAGTACAAACAGACATCATATACTATGAGAGAGAACATCAGGAACATCTGATTCACCTCTTAGACAACTGTGCAGAGCATCCACAATGCTCTTCTGTAATGCACCTCCTTGTCTCTCTGATATTCACATATGGAAGTGCTTGTGGTGGGCTCCTACACTGTATGCTAAAAGATAATGTAGTTGGAAAAAGAATATTCTCATGGTTCTATTTGACATCTGTTAGTGCTCGTACAATGTCAAGTGACACATCATCACTACGTCATATATCAAAGCTGATGTCCAGTATCAGTTGGGTCAACTCACTGCACATCTCTCCACAGTCTTCCACTATATCACAGTGCTTCACCAATGTACAGTGATGTTACCTTTAGATCAGTAATTCTGCTTATTATCTTTATTGTTGTTCACAATTCTAGTTCAGGAAACCTTTTCAAGTTTGATACCTTTCAGGCCTTCGGCTCTTCAGTCATGAACTCCATACAGTTGCTATCTGCAGATGTCCTCTATCAATCAATTGAATCAGCGTGCTCCGAATTTCAGGATATTTTTGCAGAAGAAGTAGGGTGCACACAAACTTTGAATCGCCCGGCAGATTCTGATAGCCCTCCACTCCCAAGTCACGGTGGAGCTGGACTGGCTCGCATCTCTCAGGATTGTGGTTCCCATTCCCTCTAGTGAATGGGCCACACCCCTTGTCATTGTGATAAAACCCTCTGGTAGAGTGACTTTGCAATGATTTTAAGGTCACCATGAATTCACTGTCTGTGCTCAACACCTACCCATTGCCATGCCCGGAAGAGCTATTCACACGCTTAGCAGGGGTCAATTCTTCTCCAAATTTGAGTTCAAGCATGTCATGGTTCTTAATACGCCATTTGGCCTGTATCAATACCTACAGTTAATGTTTGGCATGGCAAGTGCCCCACTGTATTTCAGCACTGTTCAGGACAGGTCACATCAACTATTCCACACTATTTCAATTATCTAAATGATATTGTTGCTACCAAATGTACTATGAGCAACCACCTGCACAATCTCTGGACCCTTTTCAAAACACTGCAGTCCGTGGCTCTGCATTGCAGTCTAAATTTTTCCATCCCTCCCTTGAGTATGTGGGCCACACCATATCATGGCAGGGTGTCCAACCCCTGGTGAGTCTCGTCAAGGCCATTACGGACTTGCCCTGTCTCTTGTTGTTGCATGAACTTCAGGCTTTCTTGGGTAAAATTTCCTACTACTACCTCTTTATTCCCGTGGCATCCACCATTGCCCACCCTCTCTACCTCCTTCTCCACAACAGTGCTTCCTTTGTCTGGTCTCTGGCGAGGCGTGAGGCCTTTTCCACGCTGAAGGCCTGCCTCAGGACAGTGCTGTGTGTAGCTACTTTTGATCCTAACAAACCATTGGTTTTGGTTATGGACACCTTGTAGCACAGCATGGGGGCAGTCCTCCCCCATTAGGCTGCAGATGGCTGAGAGCAGCCACTAGTGTTTGCATCCAAAATTCTTGAGTCCAGCACAGGTCCACTGCTTTCAGGTTGAGAAGCAGCCTCTGACCATTGCATATGTGGTCACACTATTTCACATGTTCTTGTATGGCACCAAATACCAAATTATGGACGGCAAGCTGTTTGTTTCATTATTCAGTCTATCCGCCCATGACCCCAATAAGGTGGCCCACAGCTTGCAGCAGTGGGCATTGTTTCTCTCCAAATACCACTATGGCATACATTTTTGCCACTCTGGGTGCCATGCCTGTATGGACTCGTTATTCAGACTGTCTGTCAGTCCAGACACCAAGTGTGACAGAGAGATGCACGGGTGTTTTCATTTCTATGTCGCGTCCCTCCAAGCGATAGAAGGTTTTTCGGTCACTAGTACCTGGATCGCCAAGGGCACTGCATCTGAACCTGCTTCGAGCAGATTGTCCACCCTGTCCAGCAGGTTTGGTTGACTCATCATCCAGGCTGCACTTCTAATCCACTTTGTAATTATTGTGTCTTGTGCTATCATCTGTCAGTCTTAGATACGGTTGTCCTGCTCTCCATCATGACCCAGCTCCTAGGTGGTCATTTCCGAACGTTTCCGGTGGGAGGTCTTACAGCTGTTGCATGAGGGTCACTGGGGTGTTTCCCACACCAAAGCCTTGGCTTTCAGACTTACGCTGCACTGACCGGGAAGCGGAGTATTTGGTGTGCTAGTTAACAGGTGGCTCTCAAGGCTTCGTTTTCCCCATGGCAGCCAGCAACCCAGCCTTGCGAATACTTCCATGTGGATTTTGTAGGTTCAGTTCTGAACGTGTTTTAGCTGATTGTTATTGACACATTTTCCATACATAGCCCAGTGCTCCTTGGCCACTACTGAAGTTACTATTCAGGGGTGAGGGGTGTAGTGACCTGTGTAAGATCCCATATCCATGACCTGGGCATGCAGCTGTATTGTGTGCCACAGAATTCGCAACATACTAGCGCTGGCAGAGGCCTCCACTCTTGGATGCATGCACAACCTCTCCGTAGTGCACTCTACCGGCTGGCCAAAGGCTTAGAGAGTCGGGCCCGGCCAGTCTCGCTCTTCCTCTCGGTAATATGTTTGCATTTAGCCTACGTGTCTTGGACTAGTAGGGTAGCTACTCCATGGCAAGAGTTTTCCAATACCAGTATTCCTGAAGTAATAAAGTGTTGTGTTTGTTATTATCTGTGTGTTCTTGCAGACTTTATCCCTTTCCAGTAGCTTTGGGAAATATCGGTTGATATTTGGTTCTCTGCTTGTGTTATATTACAGAGGCTTACAGTATTGTTTGGGTGCATATCAGCTCCAGACTGTAAATGAGGCTGAAGACATTAAAAAGCAGCAGTTCTTTTTAGGCATGATCCTTTTGGCCTGGTATTGTGTTCCATCTTGTTTTTACTTTGTGTTTTCTCTTACAGTTATCACCTGTAATGTCAGTGGGTTTCGAGCCCTACTAGCTCATTCCATACAAGGTGCTCATAAAGGTGTTTTGGTACAGTTTTTAGTGGACACTTCATATACTGTTTCCCATCAGTATCATCTTGGTATAATATCTGAATTACAAGTGAAACATTTCAATTTAATTAAAAATTTTTTTAGGTTATTGGTCCTGTAGTCTTTGGGGGTGGGAGGTGTGTGTGTGTGTGGGGGGGGGGGGGGGGGGGGAGCAGTTTGCTGCAATGTGGAAAAGATTTGATGTCACAAGAAGAAATTTAGTTGAGACTTCAAATTTATGTACCAATTTGTTACTAATGACAAGACATCAATGCACCACTTCATGTCAAGCATTAAACAGAAATCAAAGCAATGGGTGGATGCCAGTGCCATGCATTTGCTTCATCCCTTATGACTTGATGTACGAGGGTTGACCAAAAAGTAATGCCTCCACCATCATAATTCTTCAACAGTTGGCAGCATTGGTATGCAGCAGGTACTGGCTTGTTCCGTTGCTTCTTCTCTACAGCTCCAGTTGGTGGGAAGCCTTAGCATTGAAGAACGGTTGTGTTGTTACAGTGTAAAGTATGGAATCCTGCGCAGACGGTTGGACAGTGCGATTTAAGCAATGTGCAGTCATTGAGTTCTTGACAGCAGGAGGTGTCACCCCAAAGGAGATACAGGGTGATGCAGGGAAACGGGAAATTTCGAAATAATGCCATTTCCACGAATAAATTCATAAAACTAGTAATTTATTAATGAAAGTGAATGTATTCAGTATGCCATTATTCAGTACGTCTTTACAATCAAAATCTCCAAAAGTGTCTCTCTACTTTTTAAAGATGACATCGGAAAGATGTGCTCCCATTCGGCGTTCACACTCTAACAGCCTGTTATGAGAACTCTGGAATGCGTGGTGTAGCAAATCTTGGGGAATGGCAGTGATTTCGTTTTCAATGTTCTCCTTCAGTTCATGGATTGTTGCAGGACGTGTACGGTACACCTTGCCTTTAAGATATCCCCACAGGAAGAAGTCGCACACACTAAGATCAGGGAATCTCGCAGGCCATGCAATGTCACCGTTACGTGAAATAATGCGTCTTCCAAACAATTGACGAACTGCTGCCATCGATTGTCGAGCAGTGTGTGACGTGGCTCCGTCCTGCTGAAACCACATGTTTTCGACGTTAAGATTAAGCTCGTACAGTCTCGGTGTAAAGAATGTTTGAAGCATTTCAACATATCGAGCGGATGTTACTGTCACTGCACTACCATCCTCACGTTCAAAAAGATAAGGGCCGACAACACCATGACATGATACAGCACACCATATTGTGACCTTGGCGCTATGTAGTGGTCGCTGGTGAAACTCACAAGGATTGTCCTGTGCCCAGTAACGAAAATTCTGTTTGTTCACGAATCCGTTCAGGTGGAAATGGGCTTTGTCTGATATCCATAAGTTACCAAGGAAATTCGTGTCCTCGTTGATTTTAGCCAATGTCTGGCTACTAAACTCCATACGTGACGCAGGGTCTCGTTCATGTAAGTGTTGCACAATCTGCAACTTATAGGGATGGAAGTCTAATTCGTGCAGTATTCTTTGTAAGCTTCGTCACTTAATTCCTAGTGAAGATGCATGCTGTCGAACGGAGCGGCGAGGACTTCTCTTGATTGCAGCTCTAGCAGCTGCAATGTTCTCTGGGGTACGTACCGTTGGAATGCCACCTGGAGGTTTCTTTTTCAAGGCAGATCCTATTTCTTCAAAATTACACACTCACGTTGTAATCACATGCGCAGATGGGACACGTCCATGACGTCCAAGCTGGTAATGCTGTCGAAATGTTCTCTGCGTGGCAGTCGCACTATCACCATTTTTGTAAAACGCTCTCACGGCTACTGAATGTCCGCACCAGTCCAATTCTCCATGATTACTAAATGGCAATGTGTTCACATCAATTGTGCAAAGCTTCGATCATCTGCCGGCGCAACAGTGCTCCCAACTGTAACGTTCAAATTTTCCCGTTTCCCTGCGCCACCCTGTACATCAGAGAATGAAAGCAGTTTATGGTGATTGTGTTGATGTGAGTACTGTGCGTCGTTGGGCAATTAAATTTAAAGATGTTGAGGCAGGAACATCTGACCTGTGTGACACAGTGTTTTGGGACACAAATGGTGTTATCCGTGCTGATTTCCTTGATCGTGGAACAATAATAAATTCAAAGCATTACATCGCAACATTGCGAACTCTGAAACGATGGCTAACAAGGGTTCGAAATGAAAAGGGAAATGTTTTCCTGCAGCATGACAATGCCAAACCACACACTTCATGTGCCACCACAGTAGAACTTCAGAGACTGAGTCTCACCACCGTACGGAATCCTCCATACAGTCCAGATTTAGCACTGTCTGACTTCCATCTGTTCCCGATAATGGAAGACGATCTGCAGGGAGATAATTATGCTTCTGATGAAGACGTTGGGAGAACTGTGAGACTGTGGTTGCGGAAACAGTGTGTCGACCTCTTCCGTGACGGCTTCAGAAAACTTATTCATCGTTGGCAGAAATGTATCCAATTGGCTGGTGATTGTGTGGAAAAGTGCATATTGGTAATTAAAGATCACATTCTGAGGATTACTTCTGCATTTGATTTATTAAAATATTCCCATCCAAACCCAATTAACTAAGGTAGAGGCATTACGTTTCATTCATCCCTCATAATTCTTCTTGTTAGTTGACTTCATAGCTGAGGCTGTAAGAGATGTGGAAAATTCTCCACTCGGCATTGGTGAATGTTTTCTAGGTGGAGACTCATTTACCTTTCATCTTCATAGTTTGCTGACCAGGAATCATTGGCATTAACTTTCTAGAACATGAAGTCAGCACTCTTTTGGTGCATGGCCACTTGTGTCTGTCCATTGCTTTGATTTCTGTTTAATTTTAGACATGAAGTGTTGCACTGATGTCTTGTCCTTTCAACAAATTGGTGCATAAATTCAGTTAGATCTCTTTTAAAATGATCATTGCCAACCAATTCATTTTTTCATTACCTCCCAAGGGCACATAGTGAACTGATGTGACAGTGCTGAAACCTGCCACAAAAGAGGAGAATGGTGGTTCCATTAAGTGGCTGGCAAGTGCAATGAGCTGTATCATGAACTGAGAGATGATTAGAACTAAAGTATAGATACCTAGTGAATTATCCAACCATGGGGCATAGCAGTTACTGTGTGCCAAATTTTAACAAAATATTTTTTCTTTAATGTAAGTAGGTATTTCTAGATGTAGTAAGACCTTCTCTAAGGCACAGTAATTGGACTAGGATGGGGCATTTAGAGGTTTTCATGCCAATGAAGAGCAGATGTGCCACAAAGCCAAGTAATCCAGACTCGCCAGAGACAAATGGGAGATGAGTAGCTGTATGATCAAAGTAGAGAGGCAATATGTTCTTTTTTTTCATTTTATGATTTGTGTATGTATTCTTTTTTATAATAAATAATTACCTGAAATTTGGAACTGTTATTCCTGCAAATTTTGGAGGCTCAGCCAAGATCAACTGAACAATTAATGATATAATTTTTGGCTGCCTATCTATGATGGTTACAATGAAATTCTCATCTGTCATTTGGTCTGGATCAATGTTTTTTTTTGTGGGTTTTAGATGAGGAGTTATGTGAAGACAGATTTCTCATTTTAATGAAAAGTAGCAGTAACTGAATATTGCAAAGATATATTTTATTTGATATGAGGAAATGTGTAGTATCCAGTGAAACAAAAACTTTTCACAAAACGTGTTTGGACCTGGAATTCTGAGTAGGAATTCTCGAGTTTACCTTTGCATTAATTTTAGGGTGTTATAACAGATCAGATTGTGCAGTTTTACACTCTTGTGAAGAGTGAACTGTAAGTAAATTGATGTGATATGTAGAAATGATGATGTTATACAAAACTGAAAAAGTAAGTGTTGACTATAGAAATTGATGATGATGCAGTAGTAGTAATTGTTGTTGTTGTTGTTGTTGTTGTTCATATCAGTCCACATAATTATTGCAAATTTTCACTGTTGTGTCAAGACATTGGTGGAACACTTAAAAAAGAAATTAATGGCAGTGAAGGATACTCAGTGTGAGAAATGGGTCTTTGAGTGAGTGGACTGCCTTTTTAATGTTTTGAAACCAATTGCAAATTGCTTTTGAGGGATAGAAGATTGATGCGAAGACCAATGCTACAGAGATACATAAACAACTGTCTCAATGAAAGAAGAAAGTGGAAGTCTCTCTTCACAAGTATTTTGTCATAATCTGAGAGATATCGAACGTAAAAGATAATGATAATGGCTTATCGTTCCTTTACATGATAGACGAGGGAGGAGACCATTCAGTCACAAAACTTATATTGGGCTGGTGCACAAGTTTGTAGTGTTTTTCCATGAATTTCATAACACAACAGATACACTTAACAAAGACTTGAGTCATTCAATAATATATTCTTCTTCACTATTTACAACAGTCTACCAATGCTGGGGTACCATTTCGATTCTGTGATTGCAGAAATCATGTGGTTCTGAGGCGAAGAACTTTTTAAGCCATATTCGAGGTGCGTTTTCATCTGCAAAGGAAGTTCCTTTCAGGTTGTTTGATAGAGAGCAGGAAAGGTGAAAATCTGAGGGCGCTAGATCAGATGAATAAGGTGGGTGCAGAATGACTTTCCAACTCGACTCCTGTATAGCATTTTTTCTCAGTCTAGCATAATAAGGGCAGGTGTTATAGTGGTGTAGCATCACTTCATGCAGTCTTCCTGGTCCCTGTTCTTGGATTGCCTCTGTAAGTAGTCTCAGTTGTTGACAATCATTGTAAGCAGTGATAGTTACATCTCGGGCAAGCAATTTGTAGTACACCACACCATTGCTGTTCCACCAGGTGCATAACATTTTCTTTTGTAGATGCGTGCAGGTCTTTGTAAGGGAAGTTGCCGCTTTGTTTGGGCTCAACCATTTCATTCTCTTCCTTATGTTACTATAAAGACTCGGTGTCTCATCACCAGCGATGATATAGGATAGGAATGGTCAGTGTTGTTCACGAGCTCATTAATGACAAACAAGCAGAGATGCATATATGGTCACCTGCTGATTTTTGTTATTTTTTACCTAGAGCATGCAATAACCTTACGCCCAAATTTTGAATCTTCCCCATTGCATGCAAATACCACATACTCATGGATTGATCACTGTCACATTTGCCAGTGATGAATTATTGTGGATTAATGTGTTTAAACAATCTTCATTAAACCCCGAATTCCTGAATGTGGAGAGTCGCTAAGGCCAGAATGGTCCTCCTAAAAACTAGTAAACCATTGTTTTGCTGTGCTCCGTCGAATGGCATTATCCTCATACATGGCACAAATGATTCTGGCCACCTCCGCTGCTGTAACCGCTCTATTGAACTTGAGCAGAAGAGTGTGTCGGAAATGTTCAGATTTCTACATTTGGCACCCGTTTTTCTAGTGCTCACAGCTACACTCACGATCTCCAAATTCCAAAATGACGATATGTAAACTCAAGTAGTGGCAGTGAACTGCAAATAAATATGATAATCAATAAATAAACCCATAGCAACCAGAATACCAACACGCTGCCAGCCACTGTGGCGGAACGGTTCTAGGCGCTTCAGTCCAGAACAGTGCTGCTGCTATGGTCGCAGGTTCGAATCCTGCCTCGGGCGTGGATGTGTGTGCTGTCCCTAGGTTAGTTAGGTTTAAGTAGTTCTAAGTCTAGGGGACTGATGACCTCAGATGTTAAGCCCCATAGTGCTTAGAGCCATTTGAACCAACAGGCAAAACAAAAGTGCTACAAACTTATGCACCAATGTAATACTTTGTGGTACAACAAAAAAATGCAAGGAAATAAAGGAGACACTATGGAAGTACTGTGAAGTCATTGCAGGAGTAAATGACAGTAGTTATGGGAATCAAACTATAAGGGACACCAGGAACAAAGAGGCTGAAGACTCAGTTATTACGTGTACTGAAAGTGCAGTTTGATTTTGAACTAGTAGTGTTTCAGTTATTGTGCCAGCAGCCGTAAATAAAGTTATTGCAACCACAGAAGCAAGGGCAAGAGATGCTGTAATTGCAGTGAGTTTGGCCATGTCTTGCCTGAATGCACGAAGGAAAGGAATCAAACTAAGAATCCCAAAAGGGATGTAAATGATGTTAAGAAGAGGGTCACCAGTTTTATGTTTAAAAAAGCTCAACAGTGCAGTCAAGAGGAGAAGGCGCTCATTGATTCTGAAGATCAACATAACTAACTACAAGATAACGGATGTTCTAAGATTGTGGGGTAAGGATATGATCTTGACACAATTTTGGAAAACTCACAGTCAGAATATTTTAGAAATATGTTGAGACTGATGTTGAAAGCAAAACATTTATTTGTTAAATTAGAAGGAAGGTCAGCGTTGGCCGTAATTTTGATGATTTATTGACAGCAAAATCGACTTCCGATCACATAATGATCATCTTCAGTGCTTTAGCGTAGGCACTAGTGTAAAGTTATTATCAGTAACAAAAGCTATGAAACGATCACAATGACAAAGATGAAAACACAGAAAATGGTACAAAACAGTACTATCAGTTCAACATATCTCTAATTCACTATACCACAGAAATGTTGGGAAAATACCATGCTTTCATTTAGTTAAGATCCATACACAGATTAAGCCTCACATCACAAATATGCTAGGTGTGATCAAAAAGTAATGGGAATTTTTTAATTTTTATATGTTGTTTCTAGTGCTTGGTAAATTTTTACTTTAGAAAAAGATGGCTTTAAGAATTTCCTTTAAACTTTGCTTGAGAAATGGAATAAAGTGCAGCACCCATTCGAAATGTTGATTGTGGATTTTGATGAATCTACTATAGGTAAGGCAAGAGTTTATGAGTGGTATAAACATTTCAAAGAGGGTCAAGAAGGGGAATTGCTGAATGAAGTTGACAGTGATCCAGAATTTATAAAGAAGTTTACAAAGGGTGGTGAAACATGGGTATATGGTTATGACGTCGTTGCTGATGATGTCGGCATATCCTTTGGCTCGTGCCAAGCAATTTTGTTGAACCTGTTGTTTCAGGGTACAGCCAAGCAAACTTGTCAAATGTGTCAATAATACTTAGGATGTAGTCGTACCATTAGTGAGAAGCACGAGTTAAACATAAAGTGGTTTCCTCTCTTTGAAAAAGGGGTGAGTAAAACCCTGTTCAAGATCGAGAGGATCAACTCCATGTTGGTTACAGAAAAAAAACCTGTTTCACAAAGCACCTAGCATCCAGCGCACGTTTGTCTCTCAATTATTCATATGATTTTGAAACGCATCCCTGTTGGTTTTTGAACATTTTTTAACACATTTTAAGCTGATTTCTGAATGAATCATAAGTTCATTTTTGAAAGCGTGCATAGTGTACATGATGTCTCTGTCAGGAGAATCCTTGTCACATCTAGAAATAAACTTTCTGCAGACAAAAGGGGACGGGGCTATACAAGCTGAGCGGAGTAAAGCCAAACGGATGAATGCCAATCGCTGTCTGATTATGTGGTTGATTGGGTTTGCGAATGATCAGCGTTGTTATAATTACTAGCGAAATTCATAGATTCAGGCTACCAGAATGGAAATAAATGACTGATAGGAATAACAGGTGAGAAAGATTACGTACTATCTTCTCGGTGTACCCAAGAAAATGACATTTTGACAAATTATTGGCCAGGTCACTATACTAGTAAGGACCAGATTGTACAGTCCCCAGCTAGCAGCCGCTTAAGTTCTATTCGGGGAGTAGTGCAGAAAACTTGTTGTACGAACACGTAATAACGCCTAACCGGAAAACAATCATGGGATAACTAAACCTGTGATTCTGGCAGGGTTAGTGAAATTAATCGGCAAACAAATTTTGACAATGGCAGGAATACCTGCAGAATTGATGATGACAAGATTGTTTGTTAGAACAAGGAGGAGAAGAAACGGGGACATCACACAAATTATGGAAGAATAAGACGATTCCAAATTTATATAAAAATTTCTTAATGCTACTTTTCGATCTCATGCTTGAGAAGATGGTGTGTATGAACGAAATGTGAAACTATTTCCTAACATAAAGCTTTTTGCTTGTAGTAGGCCTAATAGGCATTTGATATTGGCACTTTGTGAATTATATATCCTGTCGTGTTATAAAAATGGCCATTTGTGCCAAAACAGTCTCGTTTATTTGGTGTTTATTACAAAATTGTTCCAATATTAGAAAGGCCTCTTTTGTTTTATCTAGCAGACAATGACAAAATAGACATAATCAGATCGAGAAACGACACCAGTCTTGGGTATTATTTGTGTTTAACAGCTTTTTCGGTATTAGGTAACGACATTTCGATTTTTCATGTAGCGAATCGTTTGACAAGCTTTGATGAGGTAATAGATTCTTTCGCAGAAAGGTAAGCATGCCATGTAAAGCTGTAGCAAGATTAGAGAGGGGAAAAAAAATGCTAGGAGCTAAGGATTGAAGAAATGTGTATTTTCTTGCTTGTCTCTTTTCTTTATTGGTTTTATGTATCCTATATTTAATTTTATGTCACACAAAACAGCAAGTTGTTAGCTAATAGGCAATAAAGAGTGCAAATTTTATGAAGAGTTCTTGTTCTCCCGATTACAAATGATCCCATCCACTATTAATTGCGAGATTTTTTTTTAAAGATGGGCAGGCTGTCAAACTGACCAACTGGGAGCAGGAGAGGCACCACAGGACATTTCAATTTCCACTGTCCTGAATATAGTTTGATGGCATCCATTACAAAATACACATGTTTCAATTCCACAGAGCGAAATACAGTGACGTGCGATAGAAGAATGCTTTATGAAGAGGCGTGGTACTGCACTTTGGCACACTTAAGACTAAATAGCATGTATTACATTTCCTTGAACACATATGTTTTATGTTTCAGACTTTTCAGAAAGATGTGTGCTACAAGATGAACATATTTTTGAAAATTCGATTTTTTTTTTTTTTTTTTTTTTTTAAAGTATTGACCTGGTTCGCAAATATCGTAGATCCGAGGCTGATGTGCAGAGCAGTCTGAGTTACAGTGGATAGTCTCCACGTGACCCGTGTTTACATTTAGCGATTTTGCTGTTTCCCCTTCGTTTACTCTCCCGTCAAATGAAAACAAAACACACATCTGTAGCCGGGAGCTATCAAGTGAATTAAAATACATTCACATAATTACAGAAGGCCAAAATATGTCATTAGTTTCAGATTTTATTTTATTTCCACCTTTCTGACTGTCAAGCATTAGTCACCCTGCATAACAATGAAGTTATTTTTGTCTGTTTGCTAAAGAAATTTGACTTTCATTAACCTTTTCCGCAGAGGCAGTCAGCTTATTTGAAACAAAATGTATCTGCAACGAATTGTTTAATTCCATAGTACTGGCGAGTTTCAACTGTTCGCTGCATTTCAAGTGCACGTCTTCATCTTCTAGCACGTATGGCATTATGCCATAATAAAGAACCAAACATGATATAATACAATACTGGTGCTCCAAGAAAATTTACATCCTGAAAACCACACTGAAAATCTTAATATCAGGTCGAGGTCTGCTTGATTGGGAATCTGAACATACGAATGTGCACTTTAAGTATGCACTTTAAATGTGTACATTTTAGTATGGTTCACGAAATTCCGATGCTCTTGGGGTATCCTCTGATGTCTTGTATCTTTTATGACATAATGTACGATCTTTCAATGTTTTACACATACGTACATATGGGCTTTCTACGTCATGGTAGCTGTGCAGGCACGGTGTCGCCTGTTATCTGCACTCTCTGGCAACTGCTGAAACGAACTTATTTCTAACAGGTAGCGGGAAAATATTGCGAGTGGCGGTTTGAAAAGTGTTACTTTCAAAGTAAATATCCTTTTACGTAAGTTGAACTATGTGTGGGAATGTACCATGAATTTCTTAAATTGCAGAGCGTTTGACCATCATTTAAAAATCAGCTCTTTGATGACGAGCCATTTATAAGAATTTTGAACCCTGAAGATCAGACATTTGTCATTATTAAAAATTTTACTGGCACATTTGTGTGAATCTTAAAGTGTAACACTCGCAAAAAGATCAACATTATAGGCGAAATCTTAACTTCTCTTGCAGCTTATTAACCTTAGAGCAACACTATGTATATTAATTTAAACTATTAAGTTTCCCTGTTTGTGTGATCATGCTATATAACAGTGATGATGTTGCTGTTGGCTGACTACATCACGTGTCCTATGCTCTGAATATCCACTCTTATCAGCTGCTGAGATCACATGACATGAGCTATGACTGGCTTACAGAAATGCATCGCAATCTCGATTTCAATGATTTGGAAAGTAACATGCGGTGTTTGGTGGAATTCCAATCTATACTTTCGTAATACGAAAATATGCAACATATAAAAGATATTTCCAAAATGTGTCTTTTTATCTGAGTTTCGTTTTCTAAAGTGCTGGGAAGTTCTATGCCGTGTATAAAACCGTAACCATTCAAAGGATTGATAAGGGAAAATATACTGTCACTTAACATGGAAAAAGCATGTTTTCCCGGTTAATCCGGGAATTTTTCTTCCTTGTCTGCGTATACACCCTGCTGCTGTTCTTGGTCACTAAGTGAAGGTCGTTGGCCACTGCATTGTCTGTGGTGAGAGGTAATGCCTGTAATTTGGTATTCTCAAGACACTCTTGACACTGTGGATCTCAGAATTTCCTAATGATTTTCCAAATGGAATTTCCTAAGCATCTAGCCCCATATATCATTCCATGTTAAAAGTCTGTTAATTTGCATTGTGCAGCCATAATCACATCATACACCTTTTCACATGAATCATCTGAGTACAAATGACAGCTCCACCAATGCACTGCTGTTCTGTACCCTGTGTAAGCAATACTACTACTATCCGTGTACGTGCATATCACTAACCCATGACTTGAGTCATCCCAGTTGCACAACACCTGACAGACAACACTGGACCAGTCCAGTCACTCAAAAGCAATGCTCAAATGCAACATTAAAACCTCGACATTCACTCCCAGAGAGCTCCACCATGTGTCCACTTCAAACACTGTCCATTTCAAATACACTGCTGCAACCATGACATCACATAACAAAACACGGTTATGTCAAGAGTCAAAGCCAACAACCAATACCAAATGTTTTGGTTGACTCCATGCAACCAATTTTTGCAACCATAGCCAAATGACTACTCGTCATCTGAATCAGATGATTATAAGGACGGCTGATTGTGGAATTTGGATGGGCAGCTTACATGTTTTCCTCTCAGGTCAACTGATCCTAATGATGATGAAAATTTTCATCATCTCATGACAACAATATAGCATGTAATGTTGTACATGTGCAAACAGGAAGAGAACAGAATGACGACAGTAAGTTTTTTCTTGTGTCCCTATTATATTTTGGAATGTGAGATGGTTCTGTAGTGCAGCCTGAGTTATAGATTAAGCTGAAAGGTGACATTTGTTTGTGAGTTGGAAGCCAAAGAACATGAATATGAACTCTTAATTGTGGCAAAATAATGATCTGTAGTGTAGCTTGAGGCCTAAGTTAGGTTGACTGACAGTTCACACACACACAATCTGTGTGTTTTAGCGTAAATTTTTTATCCCTTTATATTTTTATAGTATGTGAATATTGAACGTCATTCAAAAGTATTTGTGCCAAAATGCCAACTGTTGTATTGAATGTAAAGAAATCTGCTGTGAACTGCCGCTAGAATAATGAATATTTCTGAAATATTGTACAGTGGTGCATTAATGGTAACTAGTGCTTAGATCTTAATGGAAGTTGTCTATAGATTGAGGTGATATACCACTTCATAACAAAATAACATTTAAAATGTTTTACTTGGATTGCTGCATTTTGTAATGAGGCTTTTCGTGACTTTTTGAATGTATTCAATCATGATATTCACAAATTATGTCAACATTGGGGAATTTCTGCATTAATCAGACTTACCAGTATTTAGTGTCTGTAATTATAACTTTCAGATATTTTATGCTTCAAAATTAATGCCAGTATTTCTTGCTCTTGCATAAGTTGTACAATAACTATGTATTTCACCTAAAGTTATGTCTTTTCTTTTTCACTTATTTAGAATGAAGCTGATAGAGTGCTTATTTACATTACCTTGTATATAACGGAGTGTTTGAAGAAGCTACAAAAATGTAGTACTAAAGCGCAAGGGATGCAGGAAATGTATGCATTGGCAATATCTAAGTTTGACATCCCTGGTGAGCCAGGATTTCCTCTTAATTCTGTATATGCCAAACCTAGCAGTCCTAGTGAGGCAGGTAAGTACACACAGCAACAATATGAAACTGTGTAGTGTATTAGTTTTACCATAATTTTCAATTAATTTTGCTGTGTGATATGTCGGGATCAGATAAAAAGAAAAGTTTACTTTAAGTAACCTGTAGTTATGTGCACTCCTAAGGTTGAAGTCCACAAGCTCTCTCATTTAGAGAAAGATTGCCAGAAATAAAGGATATTGTTGGAGAGAATGACTCACATAGTTCACAGGTGTTCAGGATAGTATAAAAAGAAAAGCAGATAAAAATGTGAAATATATATCAGAGTTGGAATCTGCAAAACAGTGTTATATTCGTTTTTCAAATATTTGTCTTTCTTTTCACTGTATATGTATTTAAATCCACACAAGCTGAATTCCTTTCTGCAGTGGGCAGGCTTGCATGCATCAGTGATAGAGACAGCAAACTGCTGATTCAACTATGTCTATTAGGTATCTGCAGGGAGGCTAAACTAGCATGGTTTCTGAAGAGGGGTATCACCTTCCAATGTTGCTATTGTGGCACAGCTGAGAGCAAGGAGAAACTACAGCCATTATTTTCCTTGAAGATATATGGCATTGTTTAATGTTGATAATATTCTCTTGAAAATGGGCGAGGGTAGCTGAGGAGAAACAAGGCAAAAAGATTGGGCCCAGCAGAAATATTTTAGTAACACACAATATGTTAAAATTAACAGATCAGAGAAGAAAATGTAAAAATAAAGCAAGGCAAAAGGGTAATAAAAAATGAGATTTTGTGAAAGTAGAAAATGGCAAAGCAGAAATGACTGGAGGACAACTGCAAAGCTGCAAAAGACTGCATGACTTTAGGGAAGGTAGATGCTGTTTATCAAAAATTAAAGGAACATTTGTAGGGAGGAAAAACAGTTAATATAACATCAAGAGGTCAGATGACAAACCAACACCAAAAAAGTAGAAGAATGCTGAAAGGAATAAAGGAAAGAAAGTTGACAACAACATTATGGAGAGGAGAAAGAGAGTGACCGGCAGTGAGATGGATGTGATATTCCCCCAGAACATTAAAATCTATTGTGAGAACCAGCCATGACATAACTGTTCTATCTGGCATACATGAGATATGTACAGGTTAAATACTTTATCGGTCTTCAAGAAGAATACACTAATCCAAATACCAAGCAGATAGGTGCTCACAAGTGTATTACAAGCCACCAGTATAATAAGTAATGATTGCAAAATACTTGAAACAAATTATGTACAGAAGAATGAAATGATTAGTGAAGGCCAATCTGGAGAAGATCGGTTTGGGCTTCAGAAAGATTTAAAAACATTAAAGCGGCATGACTTGCATTAGAATATAGGTTAAAGAAAGACTAACCCACATTTATAACATCTGTATATTTAGAGAAAGTGGTTGACAAAATTTATGGTAAGCAAAAAGTTATCAAAGTTAAGGACATGAGAGCGAGAGACAGACAGTAGTCGAGAAGGGAGTGAGGCGTGGCTGTAGACTGTGGCCCATGTTATTCAATCTGCACACTGAGCAAGGTGTAAAGAAAACCAAGAAGAAATGTGAAAAGGGAAATAAAGTCCAGGGAGGCTACCCAATGACTGTAATTCTGTTAGAGACTGCAAAGGAATTGCAAGAGCAATTGAATGGGTTGGATAATGTCTTGAAAAAAGATTGTGAGTTGAAGATCAACAGAAATAAAATAAACATGCTGGAATGTAGTTGAACTAAATAGGGTTATCCTGAGGGAATTATTAGAAAGTTAGGCACTAAAAGTAAAAGATGAGTTTTGCTATTTGGACAGAAAAATAACTGGTGATGATTGATGTAGAGAGGACATGAAATGCAGACTGCTAAGAGGAAGGTAAGTGTTTCTGAAGAAGAGAATTTTGTTAACAATGAATATAAATGTTACCTTTTCTGAATGTATTTTTCTGGAATGCAACATTATATGGAAGTGAAAGATGGTTGATAACAGTGCAGCTTTTGAAATGTGTTGTTACAGAGGAATGCTGAAAAATTAGTGGCTGGGCCAGATAATTAAGAAGAACTAATGAAATAAAATCAGGAGGAAAGTGCTTTGTGGCATAATTTAAGTAAAAGAAAGGATAGGCTGAGAAGAGAAACATTGAGGCATCAAGGAATAGGTAATTTGGTAATGTAGAGAAGTGTGAAGGGTAAGAATTGCAGAGTGTGGCCAAGGCTTGAATACAAAAAACAACTTCAAAGGGATGTAGGCTACAGTAGTTCTGTTGACATGAAAGTGCTCAACTGCATCAGACCACTCTTTTGACAGTAGATGACAACTTGTATTCAGGAAACACCGAAGTGTAAATATACAGTGACGTATAAATTCCATATATAGTATGCAGTTCCTTCTGATCTAAAAGCACTAAGTGTTCGTAAATTAATTATTAAGTGGTGCATAAGTTTGTAGCATTTTTCTTTTGCAGATTGGTATTTCAGTTGCTATGGCTTTTTTTAAATTGATTTAAGCCCACTTAAGGAATGCTTGTTCGATGCTCTCTTCCCTTCCCAATATCTCTTGAGCCCTGCTGGTAATTTCTCCTTCCTCTCCTGTGAAAGGGGCTTCTGACGTTTAGGGACTCTAGGTGGTGGGGTCCAAGATTCTACTAAAGCACAAAATTTGGAACAGTCTTCTACCTCAAGATCAGAGATCCCAGCTGAATCCATGTCCTTTAGTACTTCATTAAGCCACAGGCTTCCAGTCTTGTAGCTGTTAACCAATGAGAAGATCTTCTTGGTAGAACCTGAGCCTCCTACGTCACATACTGGTGTTGGCTGATTCTAACTGTTGATACAGTTAGGTATTAGACTTCAGTCGGTAGGTTCAATTTGGGAGCAATCTCGGGCCATGAATTTTTCTGAGAATATGTGTTTCGGCTTTCTCCAGGTAATCCATTGTGCCTTTTCCGTTCATTGTGCCTTCACCCTCTCTGCGGCATACAGAAGCTGTGGTCTGACAGCACTTCTGTATTGACAGACCTTAGCATTCTTTGAAATACACTTCTTATTGTACTGATTGTGGGACGGATAGTATGCTGCTTTGAGTTTGTTATGCCTTTCTAAGATGGATGTGCCATCTCTACCATTGGGGTGGACCCATTCACTAGGATAACGAAAGTGATTGATCCTCCCAATCATTCCATGTATAGTTGTCAAAGGGATGTTACTGGAGTGTCGGTTCTCTAATTATTTGGTCTTGTCATACGATATTTTTGACCCTTACTTCACCGCTGTCTTATGTCGGGCTTGGACAGAAATGACAGCATTGCAATGTCATCTACAAAAGCAAGGCACCTTATCACATTTCTTTGGGTCCCAGCTCCAGTGGTAACTGGTTTGATTCCTAGATTCCTCAGCGTACATTCCCAGGTTTTGATGACTTTATCAAGCACCAGATTAAACAGAATGGGTGATAGACCACCACCCTGTCGTACTTCCATTTTGATGTTGAAACTCCGAGATAGTTCTCCTCTGAACTTCACCTTAGAGGTTGTATCCATGAGTGTCTGTTTGATGAGTGTGTGCGTGTTGTAATCCACACCAGCTCCCTGGCCATATTCTTAAAGTGAAGGCATTGTGATTTATACCCTGAGAGTTCCTCTTTGAAGGCCCAATGAAATTTTTGTACATTTTAAATTCTTCATCCAACTTTTCCAGTCTTGGTCGATTGTAAGATCTCTTCACACACCTGATGGTCTTGCTTGTCAGTTTCTGCACCATTGTGAAATTCTCCCAGTCTTTTTGTCATTCAGTCGAGTTCCATTTCCTCCAGGCTGTGGCATGCTCATCACCTGCAAGATCACATTCAGAATTCCACCATCTATGATGTCGCTTCCTTCGAGGATGTCCGAGGGTATTGGTTGCCTCACTTACAGTGGACCTCAGTTGGGTCCAGTCTTTCACTTCTTTTTGCATGATGTCAGTTTTAAAGCATTCTTTATACTCTGTAAAGAATTGGAGATCAATCCTTGGTGGCATTGTGTTAGGAGGTACCTTTCGATTAGGTAGTAGTCTGGTCTTCATTTGTGTGAAGAAGTGGTCAGAGACAACATTCAAACCTTTGCATACTCCGACATTCATGATATTTTTCCTACTCTTTACACTGATTGCAACATGATTGATTTGAAATGATCCAATAGCAGTGTTTGGTGACTGCCAAGTCGTCTGGCATCTTACTTTTCAAGGGAATACTGTGGTAATGATCTCCAGCTGACGCAACCTTCACAGTTTTCCATTAGCATTTGTTTATCTATGTGTTGTGTAAGACCCCAGTATGTCTTGGTACTGTTGTTCTTTCCCCAGCTGAGCATTGAAGTCACCTACCAGTAGTCTGACTTGGTGATCGGGGACCTTACTGATCTCGTCTTCTAGCATCTGCCAGAAACTTTGGACCTTTTCAGGGTTGTTCTTGTTGTCATTATTAACTGGAGTGTGTGCATTTACAATAGAGTATCCCTTGTTGCTGCATCTTAGGGATAACAGAGAGATGCGTTTGCCAGTTGATGTGAATCCAATGACAGAATCCATCATATCATGTCTTATTAAAAAGGCAGTTCCAAAAACGCTGGAGCCATATGTGTTCTTAGATGCCAGCTTCCCTTTAATTATTCTATAACCTTCCGATTCAAAAGCCATATCATCCATGAATCTGGTTTCTTGGACAGCTGTTATTGAAATTTTGTGTTTATTCAGGATATCAGTCAATTGCTTGAGTTTTCCGGTCCTACAGAGGGTTTGAATATTGATAGTTCCAAAGAGTGTGATAGTTTTGGGTCTCAATCGGTTGATGGTTTTAGGGAACTCCGACTTCCCTGCACGATGAAGTCAGGTTCTCCAGACTCCGAAGTCCTCAATACACCACTGTTGGTGACGGAAAATTAGATGTTCCCTGGGGTAGTGACATCTGCATCGTCGTTTATCATTGTGTGTGAACTAGTAAAGGGATTTACTAGGGGAGAAGGCTGAAAGCCTTTAGGGTTGGCTACTCTGAAACTTATTCAGGAGCTTTGATTACGATAGGGTCACCACTCCCAGAGGCATTTTAGAGCTACTGCCAGCAATTATTCAGGCCGCCCCTTACATAGGGAACAGATGCCATTGAAGCTGCCCCTTACGTGGTGAACAGATGTTGCTGATTTCTAGTGCACTCATACTATTCCCTGTGTACTGGGCTGCCTCTTCTGCAATCTCCAGCATTCTGAAGTCCATCTTCTCTGCTGTGGATTCAGTTAAGGTCTTCACTCATAACTGTGAGCTGGGACCCTTTGTAGCCTCCTTGGCTGTTGGGAGCTTCCCACCACTCCTCCTCCACCCTCGGAGTCACAGGATGTATTTTAGGGGATATCCTGTTCTTCATTGTGGACTATTCTTAGCTTCCCCTTGCCTCCGACCAACCTGCAAGCTAGCGAACCTGTCGACCTTCTGGCTCATTAGGTACTAAGCCACCCCTCTGTCATCAAGTCCCCGGGATGATGGGGTTATTTATCAATTGTAATTTTTTATTTGTAGTTTACTGATGCTATTTGAGTTTACATATTGTCTTTTTTCATTTGGAGGTAGTGAATGGAGCTGCAGACACTAGAAAATGGAGTGCCAAGAGGAGAAATCGGAATGTTTCAAACATTTGAGTTCAGTAGACGGGTGACAGCAGCCGATACATCGAGAAACATACGCGGTGGTATGGGGATAGTGCTCATTGGATAGATCATGGCAAGATAATGGTTTTCTCGTTTTAAGGATGATCATTGTTAAACATTAGTGGTTCTCTACTTTCAGGAAGACATTCAGGGTTTAATGAAGATCATTTAAACATTATCATCCTCAGTGGTCCATGTCATGTACTTGAGACTTGGCAGATGTAATGAACCGTGATCCTTCCACCATCGTGCGTCATTGGCATGCTGTGGGGAAGTTTCAAAAATTGGGTGTATAGGTACCGCATGTTCCAAACCAATATCTCAAAAATCAGTAGGTGGCCATATGTAGACATCTGCTTGCCCATCATCGGTTAGCTCATACTGGTGATGAGAAGTGTTATCTTTATGCTATCATAAAGGAGAGAAAGGAATGGTTGAGGCCAAACAAAGCAGCAACTTTCCTTACAAAGACCTGAATGCTTCCACAAAAGAAAATGTTATGCACTCAATGGAACAGTGACAGTGTGGTTTACTATGAACTGCTTCTCAGAGATGTAACTGTCGCTGCTTGCATTTATTGTCAACAACTGAGACGTCTTGTAGATGCAATCCAAGATCAATGAACAGGAAGATTGTGAAACGATGCTACTCCACTATAATGCCTGCCCACATTCTGTTAGACTGACAAAAAAACACTATATGTGAATTTTGTTGGGAAGTTATTCAGCACCCACTTTATTCACCTGACACTGAGCACCTTCAGATTTCCAACTTTTCTGCTTTCTATTGAACAACCTTCAAAGAAACTTCCTTTCCAGTTGAAAGTGCTCTCTGAACATGGCCTGATAAGTTCTTTGCCTCAAAACCACATGATTTCTACAACTGCGGAATCGAGAAGTTACCCCAGCATTGGTAGACTGTTGTAAACAGTGAAGGAGAAAATTTTATTGATGACTAAATTCTCTGGTATGTGTATCTTCGTGGTTATTAAACTAGTATAAGAATGCTACGAACTTGTGCACCAATGTAATATATTCCAAAATCACCCTTGTGTGAGTTCAGGCATCAGGGATGAACCAGGGTGTACTCTTACAAAGAGATGCAGCTGTCAGAAACTAATTGTGTGTAATGTATTAGTAATTAACAGTCACAGAACAGTTACATACCATTTGCATTCATCCTAACCAAAGTGAACATAATAAAATTTACAGCAGAGCCTCAATTGATGAAAAGGCTCTTTGTTCCTTTCTCAAAAATACCCAATAGCTGCTTCTTGTCTACTGTCTAATATTTGACAGGCATGTTTGAAAAGGAACATTGCAACTTGTCATTATGTTTATGAAATGTTCGGTTTGGGTATGTAGGTAACCAGATAAATTTTATGGAGGGCTGCTAATGCAGTAGTTTATTGATTTTCATTTGAATTTACATAATTACCAATTTATAGCTTCATATCTGCCAGCATCGTGTTAAAGACCTCTGTACTGCTTAGAATCCTATATAAAGATTCTAAATATACAATGATACTTTATCCTGTCATTAACATATGTTGGACTGTGGATAAGGTACCCGAGGAGTGTAATCTGGCTAAAATTTTCTCCATGTTAAAGAGAGGTAACAGGAGCAGCACAAACAACTATGGAGGAATTAGCCTCATTAATGTAGGCTGTAAAATCCGTAACATTATCTTAAACAGGAGACTGTGCTCTATGGCAGTGTTAGATTGCTACTCATCATATAGTGGAGATATTGAGTCACAGATAGATTCATCAAAAAGATGATCAAACAAGTAAGCTTTGGCTGGAAAGTCCTTCATCCAAATTAGACCACACACACACACACACACACACACACACACACGGCCAGAGTGTCTGGCTGCCAAAGCCAGACTGCAAGCAGCTGTGCGTGGTGGGAGAAGCAGTCTGGATGGTGGAGGGAAGGAGGAGACTGAGACGGGAAACGGGGGCTTTGCAGGATTTATGGGTGAGGGATGATAAAGTGCTGCTTTTGAGAGTATACAGTGATGAAGAGGAGAGTGTGTAGGGCAAGTAGGTGCAGTTGGAAAGTTAAACAGAGGAGGGGAGGGGGGAGCAGAGAAAGGAGAGGGGTAAAAAGCCTGTGGAATAGAGGGCTGTGTAGTGTTGTGAAGTGGGAACAGGGAATGATACAGGCGCATGAGGGACAATGACTAGTGAAGTTCGGGGCCAGGAGAGTTAAGGAAATGTGGGATATATTGCGGGGAGAGTTCCCACATGTACAATCCAGAAAAGCTGGCATTGGTAGGAAGGATCCAGATGGCCCAGGTAGTGAAAATGAAGAACGTTGCTTTGCGCAGCATGCTCAGCAACTGTGTGGTCAAGCTGTTTCTTATCCACAGTTTGTCAGAGGCCATTCGTACTATACTCAATGTCCATTCATCTTTCTCTTCTTTCTAGTGTTTCGCTTGTTGCCTTCCAAACCGCACTCCATGCTCATCATTATTCCATCCTGGATTTACCATTGTTAGATTGTGCGCTATCTCCAATACATTTTGATTATAATAGCATAGAGGTTTTAAAAAAGGATGCTCCTTCAAATGCGCTACATTTATTCTACAACAACTGATAAATAAAAAGGAAAGAATTTAACTTAGAGAGGCATATAGGATTTGTAGGTTGTGAAAAATCTTTTGACAAAGTAAGCAGACACCTATCGCAGCAGATTATGGCAAAAGAGGCTTCCCACCTCATCTAATTAACGCTGTAAGATCTCTTTTCAAAGATACAAAAATTATAATTGAAGATGGAGATAACTTGTTTAAACAATTGGCAGCACTGATAGTTGGGCAAGAATGTGTCCTTTTTCCAAGTGGATTCAATATCTGTATAGATATCCTAGTCATAGATTGGGAGCAAAATATCACCTATGGCATAAAGAGCAACGGGGAAAATGTTTTAATACTATGCTATACACAGGTTATCAAATAATAATTCAAGAAAATGAAGATAATTTATTAATAAGGGAATGGTCCAATAAGACATGTCGAAAACTGCCCTGAAATTTTTTACTCAGGAAGGAGACAATGGAAGAAATGCACTGTAAACGCTTTAGCTGCTAAGAGGCACTGCCAATATTTTGTAAAAAAATCTTGAAATTACACATTTTTGCCACACGAAGAACAGCTTATAACAGCGGTTTGTACAACCCTGCCCACCTAGCGCACGACTTGGCGAATCACTAACGCACTGCCACATAGTGGAATTATCCAGAGTTCACAGACACCAATTTTAAGCACCTAAAGCCTGTTTACAATGGAGCGAATGGAAGCGAACACTTGCGAGTGAGCATTTGCAGAAAATGCAGTATCATTCGCTTGTATGTGGGTAGAATTGTTTATACTAGAGGGAATAAAAGAGAATATGAGATAGCGAACATCGCCGATGAAAGCTGTGTTATTAATTTCTAGTTTTTGGAGCTAATATTCTGCATTATATCTCATTAGAGATGCAATGTGAAACTTCGCTATTCAATTGGCATTATTTTGCATGGCGAGCGCACTGTTCTTGATAGAGTATGCAAAATGGTGCAGGGAAGGAAGAATTTAAGTGTGTCTGTTTGTATGGAAGTGTGACATGCATGGACATTGTGCACTTTACATGGAATTTCATCTCCATATCTCCTTAGAACTGTTCCAAAATTTTTCTTGTATGTCGGCTGCCATTTTTCCCTGGCCTCTCATTATCATTGAGGGAAATTTATAAACAAGAGCACTAATTACCGAAATTGAACATCATCTTGAGAGGTGACACAGCTGGCGTTTCCACTATGTGTGTATGGTCTAATGGACATGTTGTGTGTGCTTTTTTTTCCCCGGGGGTGGGGGGGGGGTGGGGTGTTTAGTGGCAAAGCGTGCATTTCGTGATCCAGTGAACATGGGATCAAATCCCGTTCAGACCACAACTTTTTCACTATGATTTTTAACTGAGTATTCACTTCTCACAGATGTTGCAGTGGCCACGAAAGACATGTGGTTCAAATTCCATGTTAAGCTGCCATTCTCCATTGTCCGATTAGGTAACTGGGGAAGGTTAGGGACACGTAAGTAGCTGCCTTGGCATCCAGTTGAAAGACCTGTGAGAGGCCTACCAGGTACACCAGACAGAATTCTCTTTTGCTCATGCTTATTAGCTTGTTTGCTCCAGTGAAAACCTGGCTTAAACTATACAAACATTTGTTTGAATAACTTCATATCGACATTTCAATTCTTGCACATGTAATTCTGATAAAAGTGGCTAGCAGAGAAAATAAAATCATGGCAGTGTTTGATGTCACAGATGACTTCCTTCAGTGAGGACTTGTAATTTGTTGAAATGAAATGTGTCTTGCAGCACTAAATTTTATAAAAATTCCTGTAGGCCATTCCTTATAATAATGTTTGAATGTTGTACATTTGACTATCAGTGAAACAGTTCAATGTCTATTCCTTGTAGTCATCACAAAAATGCGAAGTGTCTATTGAATGACAAAGACAAACATTTTTCTTGCACCAGCATACTGGACAAAAGAAACATTGATTCCGTCAGGCACTTTGCAGTAACCACTAGTTTTATTTGGACAGAACTAGGATGGAGTCAGAAATGGTCCTGGCCGTTGTTCTGCATATTGCACTGCATGCTAGGCATACTTGATCAAATTCGTAAAGCGTGCTGAAGAAAACTGGTAATGCACATATGACTGGAGCTTAATAATACTGTTCCACTGATGAACCTGAAATGGGGGTATCGGAAATTATGTTGTCTGATAATTTCCTGGAAAATGCTTTCCACTGACGAAAAAATTCTTTATCAAGAGGTTGAATTGCACTAGTAGTTCCAGGTAGAATCCACATTACATCTACAGATTTTTTCATCATCCTCCACAAAAAAAGAGGTGTTATGCCCAGAACATGAATTCAACAAAAGTAATGAAATAGTTTCTTCATCTGGTAGGAACACATTTTGAATGAAATGTTGGAAATTATTCTTTCCCATTTTTCCAGATTTTGATGAGACGATTACAAGATTTTTGCAACTAAACAGTCCCATTTCAATTTTTTTTTCTAATTTGCCTTGCAGTTCTTGCTGCAGAAACAGTAAACCACTCATATTTACAACTGACATTATCATTCTTTAAGCACTTGAAAGATTTTGAGAGACTCTGTGTTCTGGTTAAGTTTGCATGGAAATCACTTTGTCCTTGCACTTACTTATTAGATAACAGATGTTAAACATATTTTATTTTGAAAGGTTTTACTCTATGTAATTACATTCAGAACTCGGTAGTTTTCCATGTGTATAATTTTGGATGTAGGACAATAGATGTTTATTTCCATTTCAGACCTGATGAGGCAGTATATACAGCAACTTCGTCAAGAGACTGGTGTAAGAGTATGTGAAAAAGTTTTCTCTAGTGATGATGGGAAACCATCAAAGTGGTGGCTGTGCTTTGCAAAGAAGAAGTTCATGGACAAGTCCCTTTCTGGTCCTGGGCAGTGATGAGAGAATGTGATGAGATTCATATTTGAGGTGCTCTGTGACAGCAATGCATTTTATGAAGTATGCTTGTTAACTAATTATCGTACTCTCCTGTATCTTACTTCTGTAACGACCTTGTTGCAGAAGTAGTAACAAAAAAAAAAAAGTACAATTGCACACACTGTAGCAAGCTTCAGTTTGTTTGGTCATCAATTATTAAATTTATGTTGGTAATTAAATTTGTTGGTAATCACAGTGTGTGGTGGAACAGAAGTTCTTGTTACTGCACATTGAATACCATACTTTTGTGGCATTCATTTTTATATTCTGTGTTGTCACTTGGATTATTAGTTTACCTTATTGTAAATACCATATTATGCATTCCTGGCTGTATGTGTCAATATTATTTTGTAACTATCAGTTTTCTGTCAGCTCTTACTCAAAAATATTAATTTGTACAAAAGTGTGCATCATATTGTATTCTGAATAAATTGCTGTTTTATGACTAATAGTTAAAAAAAAGTATATCAAATGTGACCTTGAGTTTAAGATTATTTATTTCAATTTTGACTTGTTTTCTTCGTTGGGCATTAGCTATAGTGCTCTGTGCTGTGATTTTTTGTAGCTCTGGAAAAATGTCAACATACATGTATATGATCATGAAAATCTAAAAAAGAAAGAAAAAAAAAGATACTTACTTGATACCATTTCATTTCTCATTCAGTCTTCTTCATTTTTGGTTCCATTTTCAGTTGGCCATCTTCACAATATCTTATTTTATATTATCACACTTTGTTTTCCATCTGATTAACTCTCAAGTTGTTTATATTGCCTCAGCATTTTATCTTACTCCTACCAATGCCACCATTTGTACATTAAATCACTTATTTGTTTTTAACATATTCATTTAGTAATCTTCAGTTAAATGAAAGATTTTATATACTTGTTCCTGAGTTTATTTGATGTTAACTATTTTAATCAAAGTAGTGTAGTTGCATATTCATTATCACTATTTAAATGTACTATTAAAAGTACAAGGGTGGTTCGAAAAGTTTTGGGATGGAATAGAAAAAAAGTACTTACATCACTGAAACTTTTTTTTTATTTTTCAGTTTAGTCTCCTTGTAGATTAATGCACTTGGTCCAACGATGTTCCAGTGCCTTGATCCCATCTCGAAAATGAGGTTCCTCCAGGCCTGCAAAATAGATGTCAACTCTGAATATCAGTTCTTCGTTTGAAGTGAATCTTCGTCCACCAAGAAAAATTTTCAGTTTTGGGAAGAGATGGAAGTTTGGCAGAGCCACATCAGGTGAATAAGGCTGGTGTGGCAACAATACATACCTTAGTTCATGTAATTTCGCCATGGTGATGGCACGTGTGCAGGTACGCATTGTCTTGATGGAAGGTGACTTTCTTCCTTGTTAAACATGGCCTGTTTTGTATATCTTTTGTTGCAATTTGTCCAGCAGGTTAGCGTAGTATTCTCCAGTACTGTTTGCCCAGTAGAGAGATAATTTACAAACAGAATCCCCATCACATCCCAGGACACTGATGCCATGACCTTTCCCACCGAAGGAATTGTCTTTGCTTTCTTTGGTGGTGGAGAATCAGTATGTTTCCACTGCTTTGACTGTTGTTTTGTCCCTGGGGTATAGCGGTGCACCCAAATTGCCGATCGGCATGAATGTCCTTTGCTTTCATACCTTTCTTTATGAAGTACTTAATCACTGCTCGAATCTCAAAATTTTTTTTTTTTTTCCTTATCTTTGCACATCACTACGCAGGAACAACAACAGAGCCATGTCACCACCACAGCTCTCTTCCAAGAATGTTGACATGGCACATGTTTACAAGCAACATTCCAATGAATATCATGTGAACAACTAGTTGTGCTAATGCTGACCTCTCATAGTGATTGTGAGAACTTTTCAAACCACCCTCATATTTGTGTGGCTGACCTATCAAGTTTAGTAAGATGTATATTAGTTTGCTGTTTAAATCTACATAATGATGTATGGGTCACATGGACTTTGGGATTTGGTTATAGAGTATCTGTACAGAGTGCCTGATAAGACTGTCCCCTGTCATCCCAAAATATGTGCAGAGTTCTAGAGTAAGGTTAATCATTTCTAAAGTTTTTATAAATTTGTGATGTATGTTTGAAAATTTAATAGTTCTGAGTTATTAAAATGTGAGCTTCTCAGTCGTAGTGTTGTGTAATTTTTGTAACAAGTTTTGACAATCACACTCACAGTAATGTTCTTGATGACTTTCATTTTTTTCACTAAACTTTATAGTAATTATTATCAAGTGAAAAGCAATTCACTGTGACATAATTACACAACATACTATTTTGCGTCAGATGTTGTATGATCTGTGTCAATTGTAGCTATATTTTAATAACCATAACCTGATAGGCACAGTATTTGATGCAGGTAGGAATAACCCCATACTTACTTACGAGCAGATTAGTTTACATAAGGTGCATAATTAGGCCATCGGACTTGTCTCAGTAGCCAGGGATTATGTGGCAGAAGACTGGCTTTAGAAAAAACAAGAGATAAATGTGGGAGTTGGGAATTTGTGAAAATCTACACTGGTTGAAGGTGAGAGCATGGAAATAAGACCGGTAAGGGTGGCCTATTTCCTAACACTACATTTCAAAATCATAGCTGTGATGTAGAAATTGTCCATGCAGCCCAAACCAAACTAATAGCATGCAATGAAAGCAACATACCTTTACATAAGGCTTGATTGAAAAGTTGTCCCCTACGTTGTCGAACTCTTAGTAGGAAATAGCTTACAAGAGGGAGTTTGGATACCCTTGTCAAAACTACATATTACATGCTCACTGTTCTTATTTTTGCATGAGCATGGTGACCCCAGAATCTATAGGAAGAAAGATTGAAGGAATAAATGCACCTGGCTCTATTGGGGATCCTATCAAAACAACATCTGATTTCACATATATAAGTTTTCAACAAGATCCCTGAGCGGGGAAAAAAGGAAAAAAAAAACGTGGTTTGTAAATAAGAGATTCAGAAAAGATATAAAATTTGAAGACCAAGATTGAACAGACTAATTTCACATTGAAAGTTCTTGCCACGCATTCGAATACCGTTTTTGACCAACCAAGGTGTACGTATTACACGGCCTGACAAGAAAAGTGGAGGTGCCTGGAAGACATCATTGGATGTCAGTGTAATTTTAGTTGCTTATCCATGAGTTGCTGGATACTGGTGCACATGTTAGAAAAACTGGGAAAAACTAGGAACGATGGCGACACAAGGTGGGAGGACAGCCCCCAAACAGGACTTAAACCCAGCCGGAGTTAAGCAACAGTGGAGACCGAATGGTGGCCTCGACACTATTAGAGGAATCGTGGCTAGAATAAAGCAGAATGAACTTTTGACACTACGCTTTCAACGGATCATGTACGAGCCAAAATCCAAATCGAGACCAAAGAGGAAAACCAATACCAAAGCAAAGTCATTGTGAGTAGTCAGTAGTACAGTAGAGATAGTAACGATTGCTGTCAGACGAAGTACATGATTGATTAAGGAGTTAAAGTGTGACAGTGTTTATGCACATGGGACACTGTTGTCTGGGGTATTCACATGGAAAGATGGTGGTGCACTCACTAGGCGAGAGCACCACTGTGGCGACCCTGCCCTCTACGATCCATTGAGGTCCATCTGCTCCTGGCAGGCATTCAACTTCTGTACAGCCTGATACCAGACCCTCCCCCCCTTTCTGCTCCCCTTCTGAAACCGGTGCATATGGGCGGAAATGCCCCAGTCGGTGCTGTGGAAAGTGAAACACAGGTATGGGCAAAGGTGCAGGCTGTGGGGAGGAAGTGTAGCTGGCAGTGTCCACGGGAACAGTGCTGGAGATGGGCATGCCAGGGGAACCACTGATCCACTGGGAGCCAGAGGTAAGGGCTGGGGCCACAACTTGGCATCAACGGCAGCTGTTAGGGGTTCTGTCCGTTGTGTTACATTGGCATTCAAAGGTGGTAGGAGAGAGGGCTGCAGAGGGGATGCTTGTGTCGAAGTTGGTTGTGGTAATGGTACTCGTTCCCCTTCTGCATTTGGACTGATTTAAATTGTCACCCTTGGGTGTACACTATCATTGCTGGCGTCCAGGCCTCAGCACTCCTATAGGAGGGTGCCCACACCGTCGTGCCAGAGGTAATGTCAGGAGGGATGTGAGCGAGGTTCTGAAGGTGACAGTGTCAGTAGATGAAGCATAGTCCAAGGCTAGTGACCATGGAGGAGCTCCATGGGACCATGATTGTTAATCGGTTGTGCTCTCAGGGGAGGCGAGGAGTAGGTCTGTGGGCAAAGGACTGAGGGGGTACTACCTGGTGCCAGACACATGCTGCACAACTTTAGACTGTCTTCTTGATGTCACCACTGATTCCGAGCCATTACACATCGCGGTGTACCAGTGGTTTCATGTGGAACATACCTCAAAATCCCTGGTGGAACTAAGTCAATACCCAACGATGCAGTTCCGCCGGAATAACAACTTGAAGTGCATCTGTCTTTTTATGACACCATCCACAACTGAGAGGTGGTGAAAAAGCTGTTTCCAAGGGCAGTGCTCTGTCAGTGAGGGATAATGGCACCAGCCTTGGATTACATAAAGGACATGTCACATGGTGGGGTCCCAGCATGTTGCAGTGGCAACACATGTGGCTGTGAGGGGAAAACCATCCAACGTATGTTGATGTTCAGCATTGACGTGGAAGATCTTGATAAGATTCTAAGATTGGGTAAAGATGGCAACTTGTGTCAAATGTAAAATTGTGCATCTAACAAACCTCAGAAATGTAATGTCCTATGACTATAACAATAGTAAGACAATACCTTGGCATAACAATTTGTAGGGATAGAATGAATACATAAGCTCATATGTAGACAAGGTAGGTGAAAGACTTTATTTAACTTCATTGGCAGGGCAGTGACCATTGCTGAAAAATGTGTAATGGCAAATACTTAAAGATAGGCACCAACTATCCCATGGAAATCTACTTACAAAATTTCAAGAATCAGTATGAACCAAGGAATGTAGAAATACACTACATCCCCAAATATATCTCAGTCATAGGTATCATGAAGCAGTCATTCTCTCCACACTCCATAAGTGAACTGAATGAGAAGAAGGCCCAAAACAGTTTCGTGGGAAGAACTCTCAGCCATTCATTTCACAGTGATTTGTGGGATGTCAATGTAGATGTACACATGAATATAAGTTACGGGTCAATTACAGATGTGAGCACTTTCAGTATCAAATGTTCAAGTAGTTTCTAACTTCCCCAAACAGTTTTTGATCATTTCTTAATAGAAAGAAATGATATTACTAGCCCAAGTGACAGAACAAAACTACTAGTTAAGGAGAGTAAAAGCTGGAAAATCAACCAGCCTAGATGACAACCAAATGCAACAAGCGAAGAATTTTGGTTACTGACAGCAGTTGTTATATCTGCAGCTCTTCCAGAACCGCCTAAGCAAGTGCTCTGTGTGCCGGACCGAGACTCGAACTCGGGACCTTTGCCTTTCGCGGGCAAGTGCTCTACCGACTGAGCTACCCAAGCATGACTCACGCCCCGTCCTCACAGATTTACTTCTGCCAGTACCTTGCCTCCTGCCTTCCCAACTTTACAGAAGCTCTCCTGTGAACCTTGCAGAACTAGCACTCATAATAGTTTGAAAATATTCACATCTGTCAGTACCTACCTTCTTTGGTGTTGGAATTATTACACTATTCTTAAAGTTTCAGGATATTTTGCCTGCCTAGTGTATCCTTGTATTCTGCACACCATGTGGAATACTTTTGTCACGGCTGGTTCTTCTGAGGATCACACTAATTCTGAGGGAATGTCATCTACTACAGGAGCCCTGTTTCGACTTAGTTCTATCAGTACTCCATAAAATTTTCTCTTCGCAGTATCACATCTCCCAACTCCTCTTCATGTACTTTCTTTCCTTTCCATAATACTATTTTCAAGTTCATTTCCATTATATATCCTTTCTATATACTTCTTTCATGTTTCAGCATTCCCTTCTTTGCTTTGTACTGATTGTCATCCTCAGCCCACAGGCATCACTGTATGGTGATATGGAGTGGCATGTGGTCAGCACACTGCTCCTCCAGCCATGTGTCAGTTTATGAGACTGGAGCTGCTACTCATCAATCAAGTAGCACCTCAGTTTGCCTCACAAGGGCTGAGTGTACCCCACTTGCCAACAGCACTTGTCAGACTGGATGGCCACCCGTCTAAGTGCTAATCCAGCCTGACAGCACTTAACTTCGGTGATCTGATGGGAACCAGTGTTACCACTTTGGCAAGGCCGCTGGCACCTTCTCTTTTCTGTCAGTCTCATATCCCTTTCATCTGCTTCATTTGCTGTTTAATATATTTCCTTAAATCATCAATAAATTCAATATCTCCTGTGATATCCAAGGATTACTACTAGGCTTTGTCTTTATTCGTATTTGATCCTCTACTGCCTTCACTATTTCTTCTTTCAAAGCTACCCAGCCACGTTATTTTGTGTTATTACTTCTTTTTCAACTTATCATTGCCTAACGCTCCATTTGAAACTCTCATCAACCCATGGTTCATTAATCTTACCTAAGTCCCATCTAATTACCTTTCTACAATTTCTTTAGCTGTAATCTGCAGAATCTGCAGTTCATAACCAATAAATTATTGTCATTGTCAAATCTGTCCTTGGAAATGTTTTGCAGTTAAAAATCTCTGAAACCTCTTGTTCTTTATTATGTAATCTATATGAAGTCTTTCTTTGTCTTCAAGTCTTTCTCAAGTATACAACCTTTATTCATGCTTTGTAAACTAAGTATTAGTGATAGTTAAATTATGCTCTGCACAAAAATCTACCAGGAGGCCTTCTCTTTCATTCTGTCCCCCAATCTATGTTCCTGTACTCTCCTTCTGTTCCTTTTTTTATTCTCAAATTCCAGTCTCCCATCACAATTAAATTTTCATTTCCTTTAACTATAATTCCTATTATCTCATAATAAATTCTTTAAATCTCTGCATCATCTGTGGAGCTAGTTGGTGTATAGACTTGTACTTAATGCGTCTGGTGAGTGGTAATTAAGATAGGTAAATAAATTAGTGAAATCAATGTGAAGTAGAAATTAGAAAATAAATGAAAATCTTAGTTTAGTTTTGAAGAGTTACACACTGACAAACAGTGGGCAGAGCAGAAGAGGCAATGACCATGAAGTCAGCACATTCAGGAGAAGCCATCACCCTCCCCACATAAGCGGATGCTGTCGATTCAGCCGTCAAGGCATCGCCCAACCGGCTCACGTGTTTCTCAATTGTCACATGTGATCAAAAGCCCTAGCATTCATTCCAAGAGCCAATGATCGACGTTAAGAAGATTCTTCGAGAAGCTTTTCAATGTGACAGAAGCGGCAATGACCGTGAAGTTTTTCACATCCAGTGAACTGAACTAAATAAATACGCGAGACGCAGTGGGCCCGACAGAGGAGTTTTTCAGTTCAATTCCAGTACAGTTCAGTCGGTGCTGAAGATCGTCGTGCAGGAAGAGACTACATCGTACACAGAAGCACCAAGTCCGCCGCTGTAATGGAATAGCAAGCAGCAGCCTCGCCGCCAGAAGACAGAAGTTAGAAGGTATTTGAAGACTGATTTTTACATACCCGGGTGACTCGTGAGGACGGGATGGAGACGGCCTCACACCAGCAGTCACCTGTGAGCTGGGATGAAGATCTGACAGCTGAAGACTGGAAAGCTGGAGTCCGTTGTTAGAGTCCGGGACACTGGCCTTCCCCCCGCCGCACCGCTCTGCTGGCCGACGCACAACACTGTCACACATGGCCGCATAGAGAAGAGAAACACTGGGATGCCACATCCAAGGTACCATCATCTGATTCACGACTTCGTTCTCAATAATTAAACGGGCCACCGCACGGTGCGTGTCTCCAGTCAACTGGGCGAGACGGTGACACGAGATACACACTGCCAGGCGTAATCAGATGGCAGCAGAAGGCTTCATAAACGACACAGCTGCCGCTCTCCCACCCAGAACAATCCAGAAAGGAAACCATTGTACAAATCTTCAATAAAAGTTATCTTATGTAACAATGCTGTTTCATTCTACCTCATACCCGAGCCAAGGAAGAACCCACCCTGCCCACATGTTGTTAAGAGAGAAAAAGTAATTTATTTAGTGTTTTCACCCTGACATAATGCTTTAGAATCAAATGCCCTTTTGCAGTAATGTTCATCCTGACAATTGACTAGCATCAAAAGAAAAAACACAGTTACATTTGGTGTCAGAGAAAAAACCCTTGGCTCAATATGAGGTATGAATGGCAGTCACTAAAGGTTCACAGTTTAATGTGTGAAAGGATAGATGTGATCCTAGGGCTGGATTTCCTGAATAAACATCACACTAAAATCGACCTCAGACATCAAACTGTAGAACTTAGCGGAATAGTGTTTCAGCTAGGTCACACCGCTGCAAATGGCCCGCTGCCGCAAGATTTCCCCAACCGGAAGGTGAAATCAACTACACTGCATGCAACGTCTTTGAATGTTGATTCGCGGGATAAGATACCATTTGGCTCAGGAAAAATTTTCTGGATGACCGTTGACCCCGAGGTACCTGGACAGATACAGTGTGTCTAATAGAGCCATTAGAGGAAAATGAGGAATTAGATGTATCACATTGTTTTGTACGTAGAAGTGTTGTACTGGTTTAAGATGCTGAGGGAGAAAGAAAAGTACCAGTACATATTGACAATTTTGGAGTGGAGGACAGAGTTGCATAAGGGAATATTAGTAGCTACAGTCAGTACTTTTGAAGAAGAAGATTTCATTTGGTCAGATATTACTGATGGTCAGAAACCAGACGCCTATAAAACCGCATTACACCAGAAGATTGAGCATTTGAAAGGAAGTGATAGAGACACGGTAGAAGCAGTTTACTTAATGCAGAAGGTCCACTGCCAGCAACAGGTATCACACAGCATAGGATCCCAACAGGAAATAGCCCCCCAGTTTATAGGAAGCCTTATAGAGTTCTGCATCACTTACAGCCAGTACTGGATGAATTTTTAGAACAGCATCTAAAAGATGGAATTATAGAATATTCTGATTCGCCTTATAATTCAAATATTGTAGTTATTCCAAAGAAGTCTCCCGACGGTATGAAACGATATAGATTTTGTTGTGACTACAGACACCTTAACAAACAAACTATCTCAGATGTTTATCCTCTTCCAAACATTACAGATATCATTGACAGTTTGGGTAACAGTAAATATTTTTCAACAATCTACGTAGCGGATATCATCAATTGGAAGTTGCATCTGAGGATAGGCATAAAACAGCATTTTCTACCCCTGGGGGCCACTGGCAATTTAAAAGAATGCCTTTCAGTTTGAAAAACGCACCAGCAAGTTTTCAAAGAGTACTCGATGGAGTATTGTGAGGACTCAAAACTCAGCAATGTTCTGTATATGTAGACGATATTATTGTATTCTCCAAAGACATTAATGAACATGCTGTGCGTCTGCGTAACGTTTTTCAGAGACTTAGAAAAGCTAAATTAACATTTAATATGGAAAAATGTAGTTTTGCATTGACAGAGGTTACATACCTGGGGCATGTCATTAGTGAAAAAGGAATTAAAACAGATCCTTGATTGATTTCTGCAGTTAAGGACTTCCTAACACCACAACGTGTTAAGGAAGTACAAAGTTTCATTGGTCTCGCATCGTGTTACCGAAAATATGTTCAAAATTTTGCTGAAATTACCCGACCCTTAACCCGATTATTGAAAAGGGGTGCAAAATTTCATTGGTCTGAAGATTGTGAATCAGCATTTCAAACCCTTAAAGATAAGTTAACACACAGTTCAGTATTAGCCTACCCAGATTATAATAAAGAATTTATTTTATCCTGTGATGCAAGTGGTCATTCAATAGGAGTTGTTTTGAGTCAGAATATTAATGGTGCGGAACACCCCATAGCCTACGCTTCGAGACAACTAACAGTGGCAGAAAGAAATTATTCCACAACGGAGAAAGAATTGTTAAGTGTTATTTATGGCGTCAAATACTTTAAATGCTACTTGTATGGTAGGAAATTCAAGGTTATTACGGACCATGCAGCTTTAAAATGGTTGCTTGGGTTAAAGGCTCCATCTAGTCGTCTCACCCGTTGGGCCCTATGTCTTTCCGAAATGGATTTCAAAGTTATCCATAAACCAGACAAAAAACACATGAATGCAGATTGCCTAAGTCGGGAAATAAGTTTTGGAAGCAACAGGCCGAGATACTGAGGACTGGAGAAAGGCACAAGATGAGGATACAGAATGCAATTCAAAAAACAATTTTGCTTTGAAGATGGTGTGTTATGCCGTAAAACAAAGCCTGGACTGCGAATTGTTGTTCCCCAACACCTTAGAAAAGAAATAATGGCAGAGGCCCACAATCATATCCTTGCAGGACACGGTGGACAGCGGACAACCAAAAGACGCGTAGCAGAGTGATTTTGGTGGCAAATCAGAAAGCAGGATGTTGCGCAGTACGTTTGTAGTTGCATTGCGTGCGCACAACAAGCTGAACTTTCTCTTTTAAAAATACCCTTACAGAGACTCCCCGAGGCTTCATGCTCATTTCAAATCTGTGGAGTAGATATCTACGGACCATTTCATAAAACACCTGCTGGTAATAAATATGTTCTTACGATTATAGATCACTTTTCACGCTATCTAGCTATGGTGAGTCTCCCAGATCTGCAAGCAAATACAGTTGCCCAAGCTTTAGTTAACAACTGGATACTTAAATTTGGCGTACCTGAAGCTATTATCGCAGATCAGGGATCTAATTTTATGTCTGAATTAATGAAACAGCTATACCACTTACTAAAAATACGTAAATTACGCACAACTTCGTTACACCCTAAGTGCAACGGATGCACAGAAAGAGTTCATCGGACAATTGGCAAGATGCTTAGTTGTTATATTCACGAACAACATTCTAATTGGGATACGTATTCACCAATAATCGTGTTGGTATACAACGCCAAAACGCATGAAGCAACTGGCGTGTCACCTTATGGAGTGGTCTATGGGAGAAAAATGCCGTCCCCTTTTGATGTCATCAGGCAGAAAAACGGAAAAGTCGGAGAAACAGTAAAAGATTTCTGTCGAATGATGAAGGATGTATGGAAAAAGATTCAAAAATATAATACAAAGGCTTTGGAACGACAGGAAAGATTAGGTAATGCCCAAGCTAAATATCCAAATTACAATATCGGCCAGTGGGTGATGCTGTCAACACCACACATTGTGAATGGAAAAACGAAGAAATTAGTAACAAACTACAGTGGTCCTTATCAAATTATTAAGATCACGTCACAAGTCAACGTTAAACTGCAACTGCCCACCTGAACTACTATTGTCCATGCAAGTCGATTAAAACCTTTTAAGGGCGCTCCAGATGTAATTCCTTCAACAATAGTGTCTGCTTTTCCGAAGGGTGGAGGAAGTGCCCGAAAAGGAAAAAGTGTGGCCACGCCAGCACAAAATACAGACATGGCTCCATACAATCTTTGACCAAGGGTGCGAATGTCCTAGTTGAATCATAGTAGACTGCGGATAGTATACAAATGTAAATAATTAATAAATGATAATGGTTTATTTTTTTAAGAAAAAAAGTTGAACGTAGAAACACATAGATCTTGTAGTTAACAATGTATTCCTTCTTTTCTTTGTTTTTGTTTTTACTAGGTTGGTAGGTCCATAACCTCTAATTTATTGGGCATAAAACGCTGGGCAAGCATTTCCTACACAAAACCTATCCTACCTCAATGGCTCCCTTGACAGTTCCCTTCTGAAGTCATTAGATATGTTCATAAACTCACAGCAAGGCAAAATTGATGCCAACATTATGATGCAACATGTCTTAAAGTTAAAAAGTGAACACAAAACTAAAATTATAATTCTAGGAACGGGTATATCTGGAACCTTTGTGTTGGTGTTTCTGCTTTGTACAGTTTGTTTAATTTAAGATGAATAAATAAGCGAAATAATAATGTACCACTTCATCAAATCCCTGTTAATTGGATACCACACTCTTAACTGGTGTACTTCAGTGGTTACTTTTGAGCATTAGTGTATTAATTTTGTTTATTGTACTTCAGTCTTTATTAAACAGTCTCATATTAAAATAAAAAATACTGTAGAATAGATATTCTTGCATTAATATAGGGTAGATTAAAGAGGTGTTGCTATGTAATTTTCTAAGTGAAAAATCTATTTTTGTTTATTCATTGTCATCGAGATTTGTTACACTTATTATAACAATTTATGTGTGAGCTATGTGATTCATGAGCGTACAGTGCTTTAGTAAAGTGATTTCAACATACTTAATGTGAAACGTGCGTAATCGTCTAAGTCGAGAGTTTTCATTGCTTGTGTTAGTGCTTTTGCTGTGTGAAGAGTGGAGGAATGTTGAGTGGTAAATTCGAGGGCAAATTTCTCCGAAGAGTGGAGGAATGTTGAGTGGTACTTAAGATAGGTAAATAAATTAGTGAAATCAATGTGAAGTGAAGTAGAAATTAGAAAATAAATGAAAACGTGGATTAGTTTAGAAGAGTTACACACTGCCAAACAGCGGGCAGAGCAGAAGAGGCAATGACTGTGAAGTCAGCACATTCAGGAGAAGCCATCGCCCTCCCCACATAAGCGGACGCTGTCGGTTCAGCCCTCAGGGCATCGCCCGACCGGCTCATGTGTTTCTCAAATGTCACATGTGATCAAAAGCCCTCGCCTACATTCCAAGAGCCAATGAGTAACGTTAAGAAGATTCTTCGAGAAGCTTTTCAACGTGACAGAAGAGGCAATGACCGTGAAGTCGTTCACCTCCAGTGAACTGAAGTAAATAAATATGCGAGTCGCAGTGGGCCCGACAGAGTAGTTTTTCAGTTCAATTCCAGTACAGTTCAGTCGGTGCTGAATACCATCATGCTTGAAGAGACTACATCATACACATAAGCACCAAGTCCGCCGCTGTAATGGAATAGAAAGCAGCAGCCTCGCCGCCAGAAGACAGAAGTAAGAAGGTATTTGAAGACAGTTTTTACATACCCAGGTGACTCGTGAGGACGGGAAGGAGACTGCCTCACATCAGCAGTCACCTGTGAGCTGGGATGAAGATCTGACAGCCGAAGACTGGCAAGCTGGAGTCCATTGTTCATGTCCAGGACACTGGCCTTCCCCTGCCACGCTGCTTCGCTGGCCGACGCACAACACTGTCACACGCGGCCTCATAGAGAAGAGAAACATTGGGACGCCACATCCAAGGTATCACCATCCGATTCACGACTTCATTCTCAATAATTAAACAGGCCACCACACGGTGCGCATCTCCAGTCAACCGGGCGAAACGGTGACACGAGATACACACCGCCAGGCGTAATCAGACGTTGCCACTCACGCAGCAGAGGTTTCGCAAACGACACAGCTGCCGCTCTCCCAGCCAGAACAATCCAGAAAGGAAACCATTGTACAAATCTTCAATAAAAGTTATCTTATGTAAAAATGCTGTTTCATTCTACCTCATACCCGAGCCAAGGTAGAACCCACCCTGCCCACATGTTGTTAAGAGAGAAAAAGTAATTTATTTAGTGTTTTCACCCTGACATAATGCTTTAGAACCAAATGCCCTTTGCATTAATGCTCATCCTGACAATTGACTAGCATCAAAAGAGGTTACCCAGTTACACGTCTCTGGCACAGAGTGCCCCCTATCTTTTGCACTTTTCTTCTTTGGACTAGTTTATTCATGTGTGAACTTTCGGTGCTTAAGACGTGTAACAGCCATAATTGTTATATGTACGAATGATCAATAAATGTGTATTTTATATTGAAGTGCATTATCTCTCAACTAATCTGTGATAACCACAGTAGTGATCCCGACACCATCGATGTCTCATCCAGTGTTATTTTTACTTGTTTTCATCATTCACTCACATTGCGTGCCAGGCTACATTGTTTACTCCACAATGGATCTACCTGTGACTTTCGCTGCAAGTGTAATGGGCCCCATTTTTCTGCTGATAGTGACCATGTGTGGACAAGTGTACCTCCTTCGAATTTGGTTATAAAGTGAACAGTCATTTACGCTAGTTCATACTGGCAGCCACCTAACCTTACCCAGTTCAACATGGTCGCCTCCTAGCATGGCAGCAGAACAACAGCCACAACATGGACAGTGACTGCCACCTAACCACAACATGGAGGACCTTCCAGTTAACCCTATGGCTGCTGCACCAGTGTGTGCGGCTGGCCGTGCATGTCAAGCCTGCCCTTGTGGCTCCCTAATCTCTGTCCCTGCGCTGGCAGTCACTTCCGTGGACTACTGTGTGTGCCTGAGCTCTCCACTTGGCCATCCTCGCCCTGGCCTGAGTATTTCTGGAACCACGGTGGCCATGACAGTCTTGCAGTTAATGTGATCACCGGCATTACAAATAAATGCAGGATACCTGGATACTTATTCCATAGCTTTGAATCTGGAGATGAATTGCTCGACGGACCTAATGTACACTGAAACTACTTGTGCTGCTAACATGTAACTCCTCACCAAAGGCTTTCTTTCATTTGCAATTAGTTCTTTAGAATCGTCATAAGGTTCCAGTATACATCTGTGTTCTATTTGGCATACTGATACTTAATTATCAGATTTTTGTACGAAACTTATGATGTAAATGCTGTAGAATCCGCAACGACCAAACATTGACATTCTTCTGTACTAGCGCAATAATTCGCCCACAAACAACCTTCGAGGGAAGTGTCTGGATGCTGAGACACACTTTTGAAGCTAATCACTATATTTTGAGACCATTAACCCAATAAATTATCCCCAAGGAAACTACAAAATCAAAAATTCAATTCTGAATTATTTTTATATGGGATGCAATTGTTATTGTACAGTAGAAATAAACAATGATTTATAACTTTTGTTTAAGAATTAGATAAGGAAATACTCATATTTCTAAACTACCTAATTAAATGTCACCTTTAATTCCTAATGACCTTTTGTGCTTCAGAAACAGTCGAGTGTGTGCAACTGACCACAGTGTGCCGAGACGCCCTTTCCAAGTGTAGGCCTAGAATTTTTTCACAAATCCAGTGTCCTGGAAAAATAGGACAGCAATCTGTTACTGAATGTTGCCAGAAAATAGTAGCCTGGATTGTGGTAAAAGATATTTATTTAAGCAGCGTCTAGTTTCTGTCGAAGCCCATTTTCAAACAACGATGTCAAAAAGGAATGTGACAAACACATTATAGCTTTTAATAAAACCATAGAATATCGATAGCTATCCATCTTCTATGGTTTTATTAACAGCTATAATGTGGTTGTCACAGCCTTTGTTTTACTTGGTGGTTTGAAAATGGGATTCGCTCGAAATTAGTTGCCACTTAAATAAGTATCTTTTGCCACAACCCAGGCTACAATTTTGTTGTAATAATAATGCTAGAATTTTTTGTTTAATTAATCATATTTGCACCAAGTTTAAGGTTTAACTTCTACCAAGAAGTTATGGAAGAATCCATAAATTTGTACTAAGTTTTTATTTTTGCACCTTCCTTTGAACATTTGAAGCATCCAGTCTGTGTTTGTCAGCACGGACTGAATGTTTCACATGTACACATGTAAGGTGTTTGTCAACAAAGTATTTCATCTGGAGAGGCTCTTCAAGCTCAAATAATTCGCCGATATTTTTTTATTGCACTGTTATATTTCCCATCCTTCTTTTTCATCTGGCCTTTGGACCAGAAACGGCAAAGTTAAAAATATTTTTTTTTAATTTTTGTAATTATTTAAATTTTTTTCAGAAGTAAGGGCTTCATTTCATCTTCCAGCTGCAGCGACTTGGCTGAAAGTTCTTCTTTGTGTATTATGTTTCAAAACATGGGTCAACACAAAAAGGTACATTGCATGTTTTGCATTTATATTTCGTTTCTCGATGCGCATTCTGTTTCGAGTAGACTGCGCATCTACGCCATAGTCTGCATTTCTTGGACTGGTCATTTGGAATGACATGTGAAAAGTGCCTCCCAATAAAGCAGAGAGGATTCTCATCATCAGAGTGTTTTCCTTTCCTATCTCTTCTCCGTTCTGTAGCAAATTTTTCCACAAGTTCTCTTACCAGACGTAATGAAAATTTGCTAATGATATTTTCCTCCCTGTCACTGATCTATGAGGAGTGTGAGCATTCAAAACACAAAGGTACACAACATGAAAAAAAAAAAAAAAAAAAAAAAAAAAAAAAAAAAAAAAAAAAAAAACTTTTTGTACCATTTAACAGATTTACGCACAGATGCAACAGAGCTTCATAGCATATTGGGGTGGTCTACTGCTCCCATATTTGCATTGTAATCAACAACACATTTTGGCTTCATTACTTTTTCGCCAGTCATCCTATTTGTCTTCCTATGTCACGCATTTCTGTAGTGTTGCAGGTAGTCAGCATGAACACTTCTCTCTTGTTGCACCATTTGATGGCAAACATTGCGTCTGTTGACATAAACTCAACTTCTCCTCATTTCAGTTTCTTCTGTAGCTTCGGAAAGTTGCACCTGTTCCTACGTACAGTACTGCATGCTGCTATTCTCTGGTTGTGAAGCCAGAGGAACAAGGATGGACTTGTATACCAATTGTCAACATACAGAGTATGTACACGTTCAAGGTATGCTACAATATCACCAGATTTCCCCAAATTATGGACTTCAATTTCTGTTGTTGTGCCTGTGTATACAATGAAATCCAAGGCGTATCCAGTTTTACAGTCGCACAACACGAATGTTTTGATTCCAAATCTACTTCGTTTCGAAGGAATGTATTGTTTAAAAGATAAGTGACCTTTGAACAATAATAGGCTTTCATCGACACAAAGTTTTCTGTATGGATTAAATACACTCTGGAATCCCACATGAACTGTATCAATTATTTTCCTAATTTTAATCAAACTGTCATCTCCACGATTGGCCGAGTTATCACTAAAATGCAACATTCTCAAAAGTAACATAAATGGTCACGGGACATAACGTTGCCAAAAACTGGAGTACTCATAAGTACATCTCTGGACCAATATTCCTTTATTCTCAACTTTTTAACGTGAGACATGAGAATCCAAATACCAATGAAGCTATAGATTTCCTCAAAACCTGTATCTTTCCAGGTGGATAGTTGAGAATGAACCGATTCTGATGTATTTGCCACGGCGAAACTGAAAAATCGGTTCGTTTCAAGTGCTATAAATTTCAACAGACCTTCTGATAGAAATAGCATGAAAATGGAAAGAATGCTTGAAGAAATAGCATGAAAATGGAAAGAATGCTTGAATCAGGCGCTAGTTGGTATTTATGTCCTGAAGATGAGTGCTGGAATGAAATCACGTTTTTGCCAATCACTTAGGACCATTCTCTCTTGGATGCGGGAGCGCGGAGTACAATATTGTAGCTGACCTAACTGTGTTTCCCTTTAGGTGGGTGAATAGCGCACTAATATGCAATATGTGTTGGGCAGTCCCCATGATCGCTTGTGTTGTCTGTGAAAATTTGAGAAGCTTCAATATGGGCATGTATTTACACTGGTCAGTTATTTTCTTCCATGAAAATTACGTGGTTGACTGACACATTTACCATCTTTATTTGATTGAGAGAACATCGTTTGTGGTGTGTTCATCTAGACCAGGGGTCTCCAAACTTTTTAGTCTGCGGGCCACATTGAGTCCTCCACGAAGTCATAAGGGCCAAGATCTACCTAGTGGGATTAAAGCACCCTAGCACTCCATGATCACCGTAATGTAAGGCTAAAGGAAAGATGAAATCGCAAAAATCTAAGGTTGTGGGAATAGCTAGCACTGAAACGAAGTACGATTTTTATTTAATTACATAATTTTGATTGGTGGACGTACCTGACCGATATTCTGGCGTATTTTATTCTGGCGAATTTCACCGACAAAAAAGTAGGTCACTGCACATTCTTCACGAAAGCGTCCTGCAAAGTTAACGAAATCTCAAAATCATTGTTAGCAACATTATTACTGCAAGACGTAACAGAGGTAGAGTATGTCAACGCATTGTTATTTCAAGCGGCGCAACAATAAGTTGTGTAGTCTTGCAGCGAGTAGCAGAGCCAGAGCATATATTTGATAGTTCTATTACGTGATTGTGTCTATGTTGTGAGTGTCTCACGAGTTTTTTAGTGTTTTATACGCTGTACTAGTAGGTGAGACGACGAAGTGTGGGACGATTCAAAGTTTGAATTCGAAGAGACAAATACGTACAGCACGACTTGAGTATTTTTTCACTGCATTTTTTAGTGGAACTACAGTGTAATTGTGAGTATTTAATTCAGTAATTAAAGTACCTTAAAATAAATTCATTGTATTTTGTTTAGGCAGACTACTCCTTAGTTTTATTAGCATTAAATAGCACAATTTTATTTTCAGGTTACAATCTTTTGTGAAGTTCTGTACAAATATCGATAAGAAACGAAAGGTCGACAGTGAATGTAGAATTTTTAAAGAGCGGGGGGGGGGGGGGGGGGGGGTGATGTCGATATTTCGTGGTGGAGTCAAGCAACAAACCATTGTGTAATATTTGCAATGGAGCAATATCAGTCTTCAAAGAATACAATATAAAATGTCATTATGAGACTAAGCACTCTCAAAATTACTCCAAGTTTACAGGACGCAAACGATTAGAAATGTATGAGTCTCTGAAACGCCAGCTAAAAACCCAGCAGTCGCTGTTTAAGAAAGTAAATGCTGAACGACATGCAGAAACTCATGCTAGTTTTCGTGTAGCTCATTTAGTAGCGAAACAGTGTAAGCCATTTACCGACGGTGAATTAATTAAGAACTGCATTATTGCAACAGCAGAAGAAATGTGTCCAGAAAAAGTTAATTTATCTAAAAACATAAGTTTGTCGGCAAACACTGTGGCTCGAAGAATAGATGACATTACACAAAATATATCAGCATAACTGTGTGACAAAAATCAAGACTTAGACTGGTTCTCTTTGGCCGTGGATGAGTCAACAGATGTATCAGATACTGCTCAAGTACTACTTTGTATTCGAGGGATTGACAAAATTTATGAAGTGTATGAAGAGCTCCTTGATGTTCACAGTATTCACGGGACGACCACTGGCGAAGATATTTTTAAAGGAGTTGAAAGGGCAGTTCAGAAAAACAATCTTCAGTGGAAGAAATTAAAATGTATTACAACTGTTGGTGTCAAAAACATGTGTGGGAGAAATAAAGGTGTTGTTGCTCTCCATTCTAAGGCCGTAGAAAATGACGGTGGCTCAAAAGCATTAGTAGTGCACTGTATTATTCACCAACAGTCTTTGTGTGGAAAACATTTAGATATGTCAGACATCTTAAAGCCAGTTATTTCAGTTGTTAATTATATCAGATCCCATGCACTCAGTCATCGCCAGTTCCGCGAGTTTCTTGAAGATACTGAGGAAAGCGACTTGCCATATTATACTGCAGTGTGCTGGCTTAGCTGCGGTAGGGCCTAAAGTTCTGACCCGTTTTTTTGAACTCCGAACAGTAACTGAATTTTTTTTGAACGAAAGGAATCGCCCTCTGACTGAGTTACGGAATGGTGAGTGGTTATGGAAGCTAGCATTTTATACAGACTTAACTAAACATATGAATGACCTTAATTTAAAATTGCAAGGTGAAAACCAGCTTCTGCCTGATCTATACACGCATGTTAAGTCCTTTCGACAAAAGATTGCTTTGTTTCAAGCTCAGTTGAACAAAGTATGCTTCACGCATTTTAATACATGCCAAATATTCAGTCAGCAAACTGAGATTCCGTTTCCTGTAACTTTCACAATTGGAGCTTTGGGCGCTTTAAAAATTAATTTTGAATCACATTTTTCAGATTTCGATGCAAATTCAAACGATATCAAGATATTTCAAAATCCCTTTGTCGTCGATGTAGAAGCGTTACCCGCAGAACTTCAGTTTGAAATTATTGATTTGCAATGCAGCGACTTTTTTTAAAAAAACATTCAAAGTCAACATTACTGGAATTTTATAAGTGTCTTCCATCCACACAGTTTCCAAATTTACATAAATTTGACCGTGGCTTTTTTTTCGCTTTTGGCACTACTAAGTTCTGTGAAAAAACTTTCTCCAAAACGAAACATGCAAAAAGTATTTACAGATCAAAATTAAGTGATGAGCATTTGAAGTCGCTAATGATTCTCTCTACCAGTAAACCTGATCCACAACTGGAGGTAATTATGAAAGGAAAGTTATAGCTACATAAAAGTCACTAATTATCACTAAGATGTTAAATTTCTTTATGTGAATCCTATAACACTGTGAGTTTTCAAGATATAAATTAATTACAGTTATTTTTATACATCAGTTACAACTAAAATAGCCAATATCATTATGTAGGCTACAACAGGTATTGCATTTTCTTTAAATTGCCTTTAAATAAAAATATTTTATACGATTTACTTGCTATGTGTATTTTACAACGTAATCAAAAGAAAGTGAAACCTCGCTTAAGAAGCATCTTCCATAATGATTGATTACTAAGGCTAGTCACTGAAGTTCCGTCCATTTGAAAGACTTGCACCAGACTCGTGAGTAGAATAAAATGCAAAGAATTTTTTTACTTGCCAAACTAGTCTGTTAACAGTTCTTTTTTTTTTCACTATTGCACAGAGAATGGTCTGTCTGTCTATTGTGGATATCCACAAGTTTAACCAAAACCTTCCGCTTTGTAAAGATAGAGCTCCGACAATGTCGCGGTGTATTGGTCGCGATAGATCTCGAAACTCAATTGTTGGCAGTATAGGTATCACCTCAAATATTTGGCGGGCCAGATATTGGGGATGTCCGGCCAGCTAACGCGGGCTGGTTTGCCGACCCTTGCGGGCCGGTTTCGGCCCGCGGGCTGTAGTTTGGAGACCCCTGATCTAGATGGTGAAAGACAGGTGTAAGAGATGTCTGAGAGTTCTCAAGACATGAGAAACACCTTAGTTGACTTTTGAAAGTAGAAAGATGATTTGCAATCTGTTATATAATTGACATTGGTATTCGCTAAGAAAGTATGAGTAGAACTATTGGTTTCCTCTAACTTTTTTTTGTTTCCCCTGATGTTCTTCACAGACAAGATAAGTTTCTAGTTACACAGTGGTTTGCAGCACGTTTCACCTCGCTAAAGTTTCATGTCTCTAGAGAAATAATTTCCACTCTTTATCTTTGGTATTATGCTGTACAAGCGATACTGCTATGTGCTCGATATCAAGAACTATCTTGTAAATGGTATGATATACTGGCAAACCACATGAAAATACATATGTTCTTGTAATCCCAGAGCATGGAAATGGGTGTAGAAAGCATGGCAGCGAGCAAGCAGATTGGGGCTGGATACAGGAAAGTCTCTGTGCAGGGAGGGGGGAGGGGGACTAGCTGAGCCTTTGTTTAACACTTCAGAGGGCGACTGCTGTTTGTGGTGGGCACTCTGATTGCACATCAGGACAGGATGTGTGCAGGGGCAATTGACTCGTTAACATTGGCTGCAGTGGATGACCGATTGATCTCACGGGAAATATATAATGGTGTAAGTATACACTACTGGCCATTAAAATTGTTACACTAAGAAGAAATGCAGATGATAATCGGGTATTCATTGGATAAATATATTATACTAGAACTAACATGTGATCACATTTTCACGTTGTTTGGGTGCGTAGATCCTGAGAAATCATTACCCAGAACAACCACCTCTGGCCATAATAAAGGCCTTGATACGCCTGAGCGTTGAGTCAAACAGAGCTTGGATGGCGTGTACAGGTACAACTGCCCATGCAGCTTCAACACGATACCACAGTTCATCAAGAGTAGTGACTGGTGTATTGTGACGAGCCAGTTGCTCGGCCACCATTGACCAGACGTTTTCAATTGGTGAGAGATCTGGAGAATGTGCTGGCCTAGGCAGCAGTCGAACATTTTCCGTATCCAGAAAGGCCCGTGCAGGACCTGCAACATGTGGTCATGCATTATCCTGCTGAAATGTAGGGTTTCGCAGGGATTGAATGAAGGGTGGAGCCACGGTTTGAAACACACCTGAAATGTAACGTCCACTGTTCAAAGTGCCGTCAATGCGAACAAGAGGTGACCGAGACGTGTAACCAATGGCACTACATACCATCACGCCGGGTGATATGCCAGTATGGCGATAACCAATACACGCTTCAATTCTGCGTTCACCGTGGTGTTGCCAAACACGGATGCGACCATCATGATGCTGTAAACAGAATCTGGATTCATCTGAAAAAATGACATTTTGCCATTTGTGCACCCAGGTACCTCGTTGAGTACACCATCGTCGGCGCTCCCATCTGTGATGCAGCGTCAAGGGTAACCACAGCCATGGTGTCCGAGCTGATAGTCCATGCTGCTGCAAACATCGTCGAACTGTTCGTGCAGATGGTTGTTGTCTTGCAAACGTCCGCATCTGTTGACTCAGAGATCGAGACATGGTTGCACGACCCGTTACAGCCATGCAGATAAGATGCCTGTCATCTCAACTGCTAGTGATACGAGGCCGTTGGGATCCACCACGTCATTCTGTATTACCCTCCTGAACCCACCGATTCCATATTCTGCTAACAGTCATTGGATCTCGACCAATGCGAGCAGCAATGTAGCGATACGATAACCCGTAATCGCGATAGACTACAATCCGACCTTTATCAAAGTTGGAAACGTGATGGTACGCATTTCTCCTCCTTACACGAGGCATCACAACAACGTTTCACCAGGCAACGCTGGTCAGCTGCTGTTTGTGTATGAGAAATCGGTTGTAAACTTTCCTCATGTCAGCACATTGGGGGTGTCGCCACCAGCGCCAGCCTTGTGTGAATGCTCTGAAAAGCTAATCATTTGCATATCACAGCTTCTCCTTCCTGTCGGTTAAATTTCGGGTCTGTAGCACATCATCTTCATGGTGTAGCACAATTGTAATGGCCAGTAGTGCATGTACAGTACAAGTTCTGATTTTTTGGGATCTGTCTGTCTTCTGGTGGTCGATAGCTGTATGCAGGATGCAGAAGAGATGATTTTGTATGGTGCAGGATACGAATTGTTTTTACAACATGGATATGGTATGTAGTGGTATACCCTGGTTGGAGATCGGCTCTGCGCTGAAAAGTTCAAGCTTTCCTAGACTGTAACAGAGCAGTGTAATTGAGGAAGTGTCTTTGGCAGTAGTTTCCGTATTTCATGATCTGTAGACCACTTTTGAAGGGTTTAAATGTCAGTGCAGTTTGACAGTCCGATCTGTACAAAACATTTCAGCCTCTGAAGGTCTTGTAATTTGTCTGTCAGCAGAAAATGGGGGACAGCACCCACACACCAGCGGCAGCAGTTTGGCTGGTACATTCAGCAAGAGCCAATCAGAATTCTTTGCTCACAAGACATCCTTTGTGCAGAGCACAGGAGCCTTTGCAGACTGGTTCAAACAAAATGGGGGATGTATTCTTTGTTCAAGTGTTCAGACACACGTCCAAGCAGATCACCCACCTCTGGTGGGATGCTCTCCCTTATTCACCATTGTGGCTTTGGAACATTTCCAGACCAGCAGCTGTAGAACACTGAAAATTCCAGCCATTTTTCTCGTGTGTTGGACAGTGCTTCGAATTCTGTTTGTGTAATTGTTCTGATTTTCCCGTCTATGCTTAGACCCCAGTTTGTGCTTCGAGAAATGAGAAAAATAACGTCCCTGACTCCAGCAACAGCAAATATAAAATTAAGCCCACTCACCGTTTCAGAAAAGTGATGTGCGCCAGAAGAGCTGTAGGATTCAGAAGGTTTTCTCTCTCTTTGGCAGTGCCTTCAAGCAAGCAGCTAAAACTCGAAAAGTGGTAAGCGTCCTGTTTTGAGTTACAGAGATATTTATTTTGTTTTCCAAATATCGCCGTTTTAGCGTGTAAAATCAGATATTGCAGGTGATATCGGTTTCGGTATCTGTTTCCCACAAAAGCATGTGAAGTGTCTCAGGGAGTTTTTCCATGTGGACGGCGATCTTTTTAGAGGCCATGTTCGAGTGTGGCGGTATACACCGCAAAATTGACGCAAACTACTGTGCCGCAATCTTTTTTGAAAGTGTATTTAGAGACATATTCAGCTGGTTTTAGAAATTCCTGAAGCAGCCTGTTCTCAAAGACAAGTGTCTTTCCCACAAAAGCGAGTGAAGTGTCTCTGAGATGATTTCACAAGCGTGCCACGATCTTTTTTAGAGTGAATGTTCAAGTGTGGTGGTATACACTAAAAAATTAAAACAAATTACTGTGCAGCGATCTTTTTGAAATTGTATCTAGAGACATGTTCAGTAGGACTTAGTAACACCTGAAATACCCGCGTTCAAGACAGAGTTATTTGTCACAAAGGCATATGAAGTGTCTTTGGAATGGATTCACATGTGGGCGGAGATCTTTTTAGAAGCCATGTTGCAGTGTGACAGTAGTGGTATTCCTCATAATAAAATATGTAGTTGTGTAAATATTCTTGTATCATCTGCAAGACTCTCGCTCTAAGCACTATGGGACTTAACATCTGAGGTTATCAGCCCCCTAGACTTAGAAAAACCTAAACCTAACCAACCTAAGGACATCAGACACATCCATGCCCGAGGCAGGATTCGAACCTGCGACCGCAGCAGCAGCATGGTTCCAGACTGAAGGGCCTAGAACCGCTCGGCCACAGGGGTCGGCTAAGGCTATCTCTCTGCCTTTGTGCAGTGGTGCATTTAGTTATTATGACATCTTCAAGTTATGTATGTGACAATATTTTGCAACACCAGCTGTAATAACTCCTGAAGCAGTTCTTGTTCAATGACAAAAGGTATCTGTGCGCCGGGGGGTGGGAAAGAGGAAGGCTTACGGTATTTCCAATGTGACAGAAAGTATGCAGCTGTTCCCGCAGCTACTGTGTGGCCATGAGGTAAGCCAGCACATGGCCTCTCTTCCAGCAGAGCACAAGCACTGGAGTGAAAATCTTGGTTCTTGCGCTTTGGAAGAGTGACTTAACTTTTATCGAATGATCTACAATTTCAGCACCCGCATTTATCAACATGAGTTACGAAGTGTGACTTAGCCCCATCCTACAGCATCTTCATTATTTGATGAAGCGTATTTGTCTTCACCAAATATCACTGCTATTGATATAGTCCACAGATGCATGGTTGCAGCCAGCATATCTGTTAAACTCCTTCTTCTACAGCTCAGACATCTCATCCATTGAACATAGCCAGCCGGGGTGGTCGAGCAGTTCTAGGTGCTACAGTCTGGAACCGCGCGACCGCTACGCTCGCAGGTTCGATTCCTGCCTCGGGTATGGATGTGTGTGATGTCCTTAGGTTAGTTAGGTTTAAGTAGTTCTAAGTTCTAGGGGACTGATGACCTCAGAAGTTAAGTCCCATAGTGCTCAGAGCTGCCCCCCCCCCCCCATTGAACACAGTAAACAATTATGTTCATCTTCCCAGTTCACCAGCTAGACACAGACTGAGTACTTTTGCCGCCATTTGTTCTGCAGTGCAGCACCTTGGATTACATGAGAGGAGGGTGGCCTACAGGGCCTCTGGTTGCGGTGTTGTGAACTAGGTCAGTTGGACTCAAGACCTAATGTGAACCCACTGGCCTGAGCTACTTTATATGACAACCCCAAATCGTTTAAATAAACAATGCATACAAATTAAGGACTTACATCCATCCTATCCAGCAGCCCAGCACAGATTGAGTGGTTTTCCCACCAATTTCCAGATGGAGAAGGGGAATGGTGGGTGGGGGGAGGGGAGTCTGTTAAGTTAGTGGAGGTAGCCCAGTTGACCTGTTTTCCTTCCAAAATTAGAACTTACCACCATGACATCACTGCATAGTTGCCACATCTTGGCCGCCATCTTGAATAAATTTGGCAACAATGCAGCGTGGAGTGGTGTCCATGTTGCCCTACTGCTCTAAGCACCCCTGCTCAGATATAGCTTTACTTCCGCCAGTACCTCATTTCGTACCTACCGAATGTCACAGAAGCTCTCCTTCAGAGCTTGGAGACTGGTGCTCTTGGAAGAAAGGATATTGAGAAGAAACAGCTTAGCCACACCTTGTGATATGTTTCCAGAATGAGTTTTTCACACAGTTTTAATCTATCAGAAATTTCATAGTAGCACATATTCAGCTGTGGTGTGAAAATCTCGTTCTGGAAACATGTCCCTGGCTACGGCTAAGTTGTGTCTCTGCACTAATCTTTGTTCCCCGAGTTCAAGTCTTGCAAGTTTTGCAGGAGAACTTGTTTGAAGTTTAGAAGGCAGGAGATGAGGTACTGGTGGTAGTAAAGCTGCGAGAGGGTCTTGGTTGTGCTTCAGTAGCCCATTCGGTAGGTCACTTGCCCATGATAAGCAAAAATCCCGAGTTCAAGTCTCCGTCCAGCACACAGTTTCAATCTGCCAGGTAGTTCCATCTGTCAGGAAGTTATTGACCATGTGGTTTTTTTGAGCTAATGTCTCTGGACTAGTATGATACTACAAAATGAAACTTATTTGTCGATACATGAAATAAAATATTGCTATGAGACACCAGAGAAGTGATTGGGTGCATTACTTGTTCCCACTCATCTTTGTTGAAAAGTGGTGTAAGGTATACTGATGTGCAAGAAGAAAACTTTCACATGATGTACCACTGCCAAGTAACATAGCTTGGCGAAACTTGGGCCATACATTTAAAGAACAGCTGCAGCATAGTACAGGAGGTAACTGAAAGAAATATACAATGATACAAGCAGAAATGATATTTTTGTTCAAAGGCAATAATTACTCTGTAGTTCCGTAATTCGTGATGGTGCCCTGGACATTACAAAAGGAGGTACATGGTTTGGTAATAGGGTGTGTGATCACCATGAATGGCAATGCATACTCTTCAATGTGCCCCCATACTGCCCAGAAGATTGATACAGAGTTCTTGTGTGGGGTGTTCTATTCCTTCACCGGCATGGTTGACAACGACTAAACGGTCGTTGATTCATATGTAGATGCTTGGCAATGCATGCCTTAAGTGCTCAATTGGCTTTAAGTAGGGGAAATGGATACACCAGTGCATACTCCGAATATTATCTCGTTCCAAGAGCTTCCCCACCTACAATGGTCAGTGTGTTTGGGTACTCTCATTCAGAAAAATAGTCAGTGCCTAAATCACCATTGGAAAGATATGAGTATGGTTTCACAATAATGCTGACCAGTGAGTGTTTTGCATTCAGAGATTTGAGGAGGAGGAGGAGGAGATTAGTGTTTAACGTCCCATCGACAACGAGCTCATTAGAGACGGAGCACAAGCTCGGGTGAGGGAAGGATGGGGAAGGAAATCGGCCGTGCCCTTTCAGAGGAACCATCCCGGCATTTGCCTGAAGCGATTTAGGGAAATCACGGAAAACCTAAATCAGGATGGCCGGAGACGGGATTGAACCGTTGTCCTCCCGAATGCGAGTCCAGTGTGCTAACCACTGCGCCACCTCGCTCGGTGAGAGATTTGAAGATCGGTACTCATATATCAACATTGTGCATCCAAACACCATAAGACCCAGACCATCAAAATGATCGTGTTCAACAATTCTGGGTATACCCTCATATGGCGGGAGGTGGGAACACCTAATGCTCCTGGGAAACTTGTTAAGGTGTACATTCGGACCTGATTACATTTTTATGGGTGGCAACGAGCGATTGTTCTTCGAGCAAGAGGATATTTGGCAATAGACTAGCCTGCTCGTTTCCCGACTTAAATCCCATCGAGCATGTGTGGTACGCATTGGGAAGACGTACTGCAGCTTGTCCACAAGCACCAACGATCAGCCAGCTATTGTTAACTGCGGTGATGAGAGGAACGCCCAACTGCAAGAACACCTTACCAACCTTGTGGTCAGCATGGGTGCACATTGCCCAGTGTGTATAGCTATCAGTGGTGATCACACACCCGATTCATAACCATGTCCTGCCTTTTGTAATATCCAAGGGACCACCATACGAGGTAAAATCAAAAATTTCGGGACTGGTGCTGCCATCTGGAAAGTAGGAGAAGTAGATCTTTGCACTGCTAGGTGGCGAGAGCTGGATATCTGATGAGTCAGTGTGTGGTGTGGCATTCAGCGGGGAGGACGTGTTGCGTGTCCACAGTGATTCCCGTGATACTCTGTGTTTGGTGTGCGGCGATTTTACGATGGAGCCGCAAACAGAACATTGCGTGTGTATCAAATTCTGTGCGAATCTCGGGAAAGGTGCTATGCAGACCCTTGCAATCATTCAACGATTGTTTGGGGGACAGAGCATGAGCTCTGGCTCTCCAAGACCCTAAAAAACGAGACAAGTGAAGAGCGAAGTTAAGAGCATGATCATCGTTTTCTTTGATACCAAGGGAATTATGCACAAAGAATTCGTCCCACCCAACCAAACAGTGAATTCCGCGTACTATTGTGACGTTTTGTGACGGCTCCGTGAAAAAGTATAGCGACACGGCCCGAATTTTGGCGGCTAGGGAACTGACTGCTGCATCACGACAAAGTGCCCTGTCACACGTCCTTGCTAACCAGGACCTTTTTGGCAAAAAACAACGTGGCGGTTGTGCCCCAGCCACCGTACTTCGCGCCATTCCATGAAAGGCCGTTGGTTCGACTCTCTAGAGAGGATTCAAGAAGCATCACTGGCGGTGATAAACACCTGCAAAGAGCAGGACTTCCAGAAAACGTTTGCCCAATGGCAGAAGCGCTGGGACCGGTGTGTACGTGCGGATGGGAACAACATCGAGGGAGATGGTGACCATTAGTCCAAAGGTAAGGTTTTCAACAGATGGCAGCACCAGTCCCGAAAATTTTGGATAGCACCTCGTATATCGTGGTGGCTTGGGTGAAATGATTGTCTTTGAATCAAAGTGTCGTTTATGTATTCTCATTGCGCATTTATTTATGAGCCTGTTGTATAATCTCGAGTTAAATCCAAGGATAGCCAACCACGGAACAGGCTGACCACGGATTAACTTAGAACGCGTGTTGTGCGACGCCATTTTATTCCCTGGTTACTTATTTCCACAATAGCATTACAATTAAGTTGGCAGCGACTTAAGACCAAACAGGGTATTTTCGCGAACCTCATTTCATATTTACTTTAGTCGTCATCTACAGAAATAGCGTGTCTAACGTTAGAGATAAGCGTTCCAGATCGCAAAATTATTGGTGTGATGATATTTTGAGGCTACTAGATACTGTAGAAAAGTTCAAGAGCGTAGTAGAAAGCACGAAAAATTCTGCGGTATCATTCAATGAAAAATTAGTGCAAAACATTTAACTAAGTTTATTATGCCTAGAAAAGGTAGCAGAGACTGCAGTTTGGTACGCTCCATCCGTGAAATCTAAGTTCCATGTTGTGTACAATGAAATTTACGAATTGATAAAGTTGTCAAGGGAAGGACGACACAGTCCAATTAGGGACATAATATAAAAGCAGCTATGAAATGCGGTCTGCTTTGTGAAATAGTTGGTCTTTCCAGAATTCCAACAGTGGCAACACCGGCATAATTGAGATTGATTTTACTGTCAATCCTGAGAGATGTTACTGGCTTGCTTGCTGTTGTATTTGTGTCTTCGAATGATTAATTCATTATAGTAGCAAGGGGTTTATACAGAAAGTACCTTTTCTGAATTATTGAACACCGTGCATTCACTTTTGTAATTATTGGGCATATATAAATCATATTTCTATGATGTGATTATTAATAATTATATTGAGCATATATATGAAGAATAAGATGCCAACATGTACAATAAACAACCATAATCCTGAATGAGATTTTCACTCTGTAGCGGAGTGTACGCTCATATGAAACTTCCTGACAGATTAAAACTGTGTGCCGGACCGAGACTCGATCTCGCGACCTTTGCCTTTCGTGGGCAAGTGTTTACCAACTGAGCTGCCCAAGCACGACTCACGCCCCGTCCTCACAGCTTTACTTCTGCCAGTATCTCGTCTCCTACCTTCCAAACTTCACAGAAGCTCTCCTGCGAACCTGCAGAACTAGCACTCCCGAAAGAAAGGATATTGCGGAGACAAGGCTTAGCCACAGCCTGGGGGATGTTGACAGAATGAGATTTTCACTCTGCAGTGGAGTGTACGTTGGTATGAAACTTCCTCGCAGATTAAAACTGTGTGCCGGACCGAGACTCGAGTTCGGGACCTTTGCCTTTCGCGGGCAAGTGCTCTACCAACTTGCCCGCGAAAGGCAAAGGTCCCGAGTTCGAGTCGCAAATTTAGGAAACTACTGCGAAAGCAAAGAGAGCTTCACTGCAAGTTTAAACGCAGCCAAAACCTCTCAGACAAACAGAAGCTAAACGATGTCAAAGTTAGCGTAAGGAGGGCTATGCGTGAAGCGTTCAGTGAATTAGAAAGTAAAATTCTATGTACCGACTTGACAGAAAATCCTAGGAAGTTCTGGTCTTACGTTAAATCAGTAAGTGGATCGAAACAGCATATCCAGACACTCTGGGATGATGATGGCATTGAAACAGAGGATGACACGCTTAAAGTTGAAATACTAAACACCTTTTTCCAAAGCTGTTTCACAGAGGAAGACCGCACTGCAGTTCCTTCTCTAAATCCTCGCACGAACGAAAAATTGGCTGACATCGAAATGAGTGTCCAAGGAATAGAAAAGCAACTGAAATCACTCAACAGAGGAAAGTCCACTGGACCTGACGGGATACCAATTCGATTCTACACAGAGTACGCGAAAGAACCTGCCCCCCTTCTAACAGCCGTGTACCGCAAGTCTCTAGAGGAACGGAAGGTTCCAAATGATTGGAAAAGAGCACAGGTAGTCCCAGTTTTCAAGAAGGGTCATCGAGCAGAGGCGCAAAACTATAGGCCTATATCTCTGACATCGATCTGTTGTAGAATTTTAGAACATGTTTTTTGCTCGCGTTATTTATCATTTCTGGAAACTCAGAATCTACTCTGCAGGAATCAACATGGATTCCGGAAACAGCGATCGTGTGAGACCCAACACGCTTTATTTGTTCATGAGACCCAGAAAATACTAGATACAGGCTCCCAGGTAGATGCCATTTTCCTTGACTTCCGGAAGGCGTTCGATACAGTTCCGCACTGTCGCCTGATAAAGTAAGAGCCTACGGAATATCAGACCATCTGTGTGGCTGGATTGAAGAGTTTTTAGAAAACAGAACACAGCATGTTGTTCTCAATGGAGAGACGTCTACAGACGTTAAAGTAACCTCTGGCGTACCACAGGGGAGTGTTATAGAACCATTGCTTTTCACTATATATATAAATGACCTAGTAGATAGTGTCGGAAGTTCCATGCGGCTTTTCGCGGATGATGCTGTAATATACAGAGAAGTTGCAGCATTAGAAAATTGCAGCGAAATGCAGGAAGATCTGTAGCGGATAGTCACTTGGTGAAGGGAGTGGCAACTGACCCTTAACATAGACAAATGTAATGTATTGCGAATACATAGTAAGAAGGATCCCTTATTGTATGACTATACGATAGCGGAACAAAAACTGGTAGCAGTTACTTCTGTAAAATATCTGGGAGTATGCGTACCGAACGATTTGAAGTGGAATGATCATATAAAATTAATTGTTAGTAAGGCGGGTGCCAGGTTGAGATTCATTGGGAGAGTCCTTAGAAAATGTAGTCCATCAACAAAAGAGGTGGCTTACAAAACACTCGTTCGGCGTATACTTGAGTATTGCTCATCAGTGTGGAATCCGTACCAGGTCAGGTTGACAGAGGAGAAGATCCAAAGAAGAGCGATGCGTTTCGTCATAGGGTTATTTGGTAAGCGTGATAGCGTTACGGAGATGTTTAGAAAACTCAAGTGGCAGACTCTGCAAGAGAGGCGCTGTGCATCGCAGTGTAGCTTGCTGTCCGGGTTTCGAGAAGGTGCATTTCTTGATGAGGTATCGAATATATTGCTTCCCCCTACTTATATCTTCCGAGGAGATAACGAATGTAAAATTAGAAAGATTCGAGCGCGCACGGAGGCTTTCCGGCAGTCGTTCTTCCCGCGAACCATACGCGACTCGAACAGGAAAAGGAGGTAATGACAGTGGCACGTAAAGTGCCCTCCGCCACACACCGCTGGGTGGCTTGCGGAGTATAAGTGTAGGTGTAGAGTCTCGGTCCGGCACACAGTTTTAATCCGCCAAGAAGTTTCAACCATAATCCTTTTTATAAACCTAGCACAGAAATGTGCTTACGACGCACATCCAAATGGAGGGCCTTGCGGTCTCAGGCACCTTGTCACGGTTCGCGCGGCTACCCCCGTCTGAGTTTCGAGTCCTCCCTCGGTCACGGGTGTGTGTGTGTGTGTGTGTGTGTGTGTGTTGTCCTTAGCGTAAGTTAGTTTAAGTTAGATTAAGTAGTGTGTAAGCATAGGAACCGATGACCTCAGAACTTTGGTCCCATAGAACCTTCCCACAAATTTCCATATTTTCCAAACTGGAGGCTGTTATTGTACCTCATCCTAAATATTTGAGGAACAGTAACTATTTCACTCATCATTTTGGTTTTGCAATCATCTTTAGCAACTATATGTAATCTGGGAGGGAAGGGAAAGTAACTGTAGGCGTGACATCTTCACCGTGTTCTTCCTTTTCTTCAGTCATCTCAGTTCAAAACTGTCAGTATTGTTTACAGAATAAAAATGTCCTCAAATTAGAAGAATTAGCAGAGCTGCAGATGGTGGCGCTTCAAAAGTAGCATGACGAGAACCAGAGAAGGGAGGAAGAACTGTATCGGCTAAAGAAAAGCATGAAGTTCGACTTTAGAATCAGAAAATGCAAAGTAAACAAATGATTTTCGAATAAAAGTATATTATCCCATATACATGTGTTTATTTTATTTTCACTTAATTACATCATAGAACTGAAATAATAAACAAAACTGTATCTTGTACTTGCTGTCCTATTAAACGCGTACTTTTTACTTTAAACAATACTGCTCGCTGTGCCCTTGCCAATACGAAGTCTTCAACGGACAGAAAAAATCACTAGACGCAAAATATTTTGGTGTCAGTAGTAGCTACTTCATTGATGGAACAGAGTCATTTCAGAAAGAAAGAAAAAGAATGACATATGACAGCTTGTTTGACAATTCAAGAGAAATTTAGAAACATGACTTGCTAGTCATTCCTTCCACTGTTATGGTTATATAGAGTCAATAACTAAAGATTTCCTGTTAGCTGAATGACAAATACCTATGTTCTTATACAGATGACAATTACTCTATGGTAAATATGGATGTGGTTATGTGGATAATACTAATACCCGAGGAACGCAAAAGCCATATTCTATAGCTTTCTTCAATATACTGACTTCCCTGTTCATTTTACTGCGTTAAACTCAGCTTGAATAAGCACAAATAGTTTATATGTCCATAGCAATAATTTTAAGTGGGATACAATTTTTTTTCTCTGAAGCATTCACTAAAAGGTGGAAAGTTGTTGTCCCAATGGGAGTATTTTCTGCTATAGATGTGGCTGAGTGAACTCTCGACTTTAGTATGCTATCAAAATTTTTATTACATTAACAGTCATAATATAACATCAGTTTCAGAAAAAATGGTACTTCACAGAAGTGGAATATAAGATATTTCAGTTTAAGTTACTTTCAGCTAACCACAGTCTGAAATAAAGAACACTGAAAATAACTTGATGTTCAAGAAAGATAAAAAAAAAACAAAAACGTAGTATCCCAGGCACTCCTTCCACACGCTGCTGCTATGTAGATTCATTAAATAGATTGCTGTTCTGCTCCTATAACATACATGTATATCTATTATTTTATGATATATACGGATGGGCTTAGGCGGACAATACTGATAACTGAGAAACACGACAGCTATTGTGAATGTAGGCTTTCCCAGTGCATACTGCTGAAGAAAGCTTCTCTGACTTCCATCCGGGTAGCTACGTCGAAAATCCGCGACGTTTCGATGAGTGTCATTCTCATCCTCTTCTGGCGCCCGAGAAGATTTCACCAGCATTATATACCGGGAAAGCCTACATTCACATATGAAGCACCTCTATGTGGAGGAAGTGCTCTACAGATTCAAACAGCTGCAGAAAGAACGTATCAGCAAGGCTAAGTTACTCAACACACTGGCCTTCCTCCGAAGGTGTGGGACACTTCGCCAGAAGATGATGAGAATGACACATATCGAAACGTCGTGGATTTTCGACGCAGTTACCCGGATGGAAGCCCGAGAAGATTTCATCCACAACAGCTATGTCCTGCAGCTGAAGAGGCATCACCGTTTTTTTTAAAAAAATGTAATTGTTAACTTTCCTGTTAATATTACTGTGTTACACTTAACTTGAGTAAGCACAGATAGTTCACAGGCTCCAGTGAATAATGGTAACTCGGAGACTATGTTGTTGCTTTGAAGCATTAATGGGCTAAATCCTAATATTTTCACTAAAAGGCGATAATTGTTCAAATAGTTCAAATGGCTCTGAGCACTATGGGACTTAACATCTTATGTCATCAGTCCCCTAGAACTTAGAACTACTTCAACCTAACTAACCTAAGGACATTACACACATCCATGCCCGAGGCAGGATTCGAACCTGCGACCGTAGCAGTCCCGCGGTTCCGGACTGCAGCGCCTAGAACCGCACGGCCACCGCGGCCGGCAGATAGTTGTTCTGAGACTGTTGTGATGTTTACAAAAATTGCAGATAGAGTGGAACAATATTTTCTGCTATTGAAGTAACGTGGCTGAAAGAAAATGGAACACAAACGTTTTATCAAAACGTTTTACCACATGAAAAATCAATGTTTTTGTCTAAAACTGAAACAGCTGTTAATGCAAATAGCACTCATAACTGGTGTGGTTCTTCGATTTGGTTAAGTCTATTAAGGCACTGCTAAATAAAACGAAACAGTCCTATCTGCTACTGCAGGAATTGTAACACACATCAGATAAATAAAACTATTTTGGTTCAAATGGCTCTGAGCACTATGGGACTTAACTGCTGAGGTCATTAGTCCCCTAGAACTTAGAACTAGTTAAACTTAACTAACCTAAGGACATCACAAACATCCATGCCCGAGGCAGGATTCGAACCTGCGACCGTAGCGGTCTTGCGGTTCCAGACTGCAGCGCCTTTAACCGCACGGCCACTTCGGCCGGCACTATTTTGGTACATATCGTCATTTTAATGTGCCTGATTTACGTAAATAACACGGCGGAATTCACGATGAACTGAAATCAAATGCTTACTGCTACAAATAAACAATATTATTTTAGAAAACAGAAAAATAGTGTCACCTGTCCGCCATATGCTCCATTTTCTCACGTACAAGGTTGAAAAGACGAATTACGGCTTCGTTTGATAAGCGATCTGGATATAAATTCGGAATCGGCGTCGTCTCACTTTTTTGTGCTTCCACATTCTTATGAACAGTTTAGATAGAATCTCGTCATCGCTGTCTGTAACTGCATCTGTCACTATTCCTGCCATCTGGAAAACTAATTCCTCCGTTGAGCTCACTAACCGGCCAAAAATTGTCGGTTAAGTTATCCAGCGTTTATTCTCCGGTTAGGCATTATTCGGGGTTCGCATAACACGTTTCTCGTGCTATCCCGAGTATAATGCTTAATCGGTTGCTAGTCGGAGATTGAACAACCGGCCCGCAGTTAGCTTGTGTACCATAGTGCAGCAGTTTTTCTACGTATGTTCCAAGTTTCATTGAGCTATGTGACTTGACTTTGACACGTCAGGCGAAAATTACTTTCGCCTTTAGGTTTTACCCAACGGTATATTTGAGATATAGCCTTGGACTGTGATACAGCAGCTATTTAAATGCGAAACAACTACTAACGTCTATGTCTTCAGACTAAATGATACTAACCTCTCTTCAAGTTACGTTGACTGTTGGTACATAGATTTTGGTACGCTTTTAAATTTCCTCATCAACTGCAATGAGAAGCCAGCGAGAGGTGTTAGCCAGCGTAGTTGGAAAGTTCTGCAATAATGCTGAGGAGGAATGGAGCTGCAATTTGTGTTAAGTGCATTACGTCGGCCCGTTTCACCTTTACTGGTAAGTACAAATTTCAGGCACAAATATTCTTCTTTTCCTAAGCCATTTTACTTGCTTGATCGAAAACCGAGCTATCACCGTGTAAAATAACCCTACCTGAATATCAAAGTTTGACATCATGGCTATAAATAGTTTTGTTATCGAGTGAAACCTGTATAACGATTGTTAGCTCCGAAAAACAACTGTACTTTTATAGGGTTGGCACGCAATACTAGAGTGTAGAGATGGGCAAACTGAAACACGTAACTGTTTCGAAACAAATGAAACAGTACAATGAAATGTTTCGATACGCTGTTTCGAAACAGTGAAACAGTTTGTTTTTTTGTAATCTAATAAACCTACATATTTTAGCATCTTGAATGTCTACTGTATAAGAATGTCCATATAAACACAAATGAGGTGCGAGAGCGCTAATCATATCGCTGAAAGTCTTGGCAGTTTCGTATTTCCTACAGCAAATGCGCTGCTTTCGTGTCGTCTGACTTTCATACTTTTCAATTGGCTGAGGACAGCCATAGCTGAAGACAGAAGAACCACCACGAACGGAACTGGAGATGGGAGCAAACTGCAGAAACAACGGATATGCTACTGGGATTCCCACATTCCGTTAGTATGGGTAATACACCCATCCTGCTAATTTCCATGCACACAAAGAGAATCATTGTGGATAATAGGCACAGTGAGTGTAGACTCACAAATAACGCCAAATAATTCGAATAAATAACGAAATATATCAGAAAAAATTTTTGTCTTGCAAGGTGTTTCGAACCGTTACTATAAATTCACCATGCTTCCCAACCCTTCCCGTTCACTATTACACTATCAGTGATATGTCAAACAGATTGCTTGCAATTATACCTACATCAATTTTATGTATATGTCTAATAACTGTCACTCTACGCCCTTTTTTATTCAAAATGTTGTAGGCTTACTTGCGTTTCTTAATATTATTACTGTACATGAACAGAGAAGCGTATGTGATGTAAAACTGTAATTTAACTGAATGATTTTCACATATTTATTATTTTGAATGTGAATAATATGCGTTGTTTTATTGTTTGGTTAGTGCTTATAAAGCAGATGTTACGCCATTTCGGAATAGGACAGTCAGCTAGCAACGAAGATTTATTTTCGGATATCATAAGCTTCATGCTATTGCTTGCCAAAAAGATTTCGACACTCTTGAAAGTGTTTCATGAAGTGGTGTGTTGTGTTTCAGTACCTGTGCCGAGCCCGAATCTCGTCCGACACAGAGCGGAATGAAACATCACTGTTTCGATACAATTAGTCCGTTCTAAGCACAGGTAGACTGAAACAGCCTTATTTTGAAACAATGATACAGTTTCTGTGTCTGGCTCGAGATCGAATCTGGTCCGGTTATCCGAGACAGGGGCGGAATGAAACACCACTGTATCGAAACAGTGAACCACAGCCGTTCCGAAACACTGAAACAGTTCCACGTATCGATACACTGTATCGAAACATAGAAACAGTGGCCAAGTATACTAGAGTGCTTTCGCGTTCTCTCTCCCGCTCGTTCTTGTGTGCAAGCGAATACTAATGAACCCTGGCGAATCTTCTACGGATGCTAGTTCACTTATGATCACTTCCATTCACTCCGGCGTAAACGAAGCTTAACGTGTTTTCGCGGTTTAATCTTTAACCGCTCCCTGAATACCCAAAATAACTATTCACTTTACTGTTCAGAAGTGATTTATTGACGCGTTTCGGGCTCTGTTCTTCATCAGAACTGGCAGATGTAGATGACGGACAGAGCCCGAAACGCGTCAATAAATCACTTCTGAACAGCAAAGTTATTTTAGCGACTCATTCGAGCAGTGGATAAAAATTCAAAATTACGTAATGGTGGCACGCCTCCTCTGCGACTTCATGTCGCACCATATTTATTGAAATGGCTTCCGCAACATGTACGAAGTTTCATTGTTAGACGCATGTTCGTTGCGAAAAATAAATAATATCGAAAAGTGTCCTACAAGATGGGCAAAACAGTAAGCGGATTGGTGGCGCCAAAAGGAGGCGATATAGCTGCTCAAAACCTTGACTCCTATGATCCTCGTCCTGACGTAAGCTTCTGCACTGTGCCGGATAAGGCACTCCACAAACAAGTGACGTGGGACAACCGTGTCATCAGCGGGCAACAGCCCATTTCCAAGTAGTAACATTAGTATGTAATACTGTCTTCGAAGATTTAGCTGTTATTACCAATGGACGCGTTTACGCTATATCTCACAAGGGGAGGCCACGACGTTTGGAACGCGGATTTACTGCAAACTTCGTACACTCGTAGTACTCCATGAGGACAACAAAATGTGTAAGCAGTAGCCCGTACTTCTCAAGCGTTACTGAGAAAATCGCAAGATAAATTCGGTTGTCAAATGTGCGTGGCCATTTTAACCATGAAGCGGTCAGAGCGTTAGCTTTCCTTTGTAATAAAAGAACTGAGCGAACGGACCAACGAACAAACTGAACAGGTATCATCGGACGTCCACCCTGAACAAATTCAACGAATAATATAGAACAAATTTCTTTTTTTAAAAAAAAGTGGTTGGCGTTCAAGCCGCTGGATCGCTGGATCGAGTTCCGTTCGTCAGTTTTTTTATTTATTTTCAACACAGTCTTTTCTTTATTATTTATATTAAAATTGATATAATGGAGAAAATACGTGGAACCCGATGAACTTTTATTAAATTTACAATGTTATTTGGCAGTCTACTAATTTTTATTATCACAGTTCTGTGACCTGTTCTGCCAATCGCTGTTCCATATTATCCTCGTCTCTGAAACTTGGTTGAAACCAAACATTTCTTCCGACGCTATCTGAATCACTGGTTACTCTCTCCTAAGGGCAGATCGTGAAACACGACGCGGGGGTGGTGTGGGTGCCTATGTTCGCTCTGATCTGAGACCTACTATACTATGCACATCGGATGCAAAGGGCGAAGGAGAAGCAGAGTTCTTGTTTTTCGAAATAAATACATCAAATCAGAAACTGCTAATTGGAGTAATCTATAAACCTCCAAACGTCGGTGCTATGTCCTCCTTTCAGTCTGCCCTGTCCTCGCTCGTGACACTGTATGAACACATAATCATTATGGGCGACACAAACATCGACTTACAGTTAAAATCTCCCTCTGCAGAGAAACTAAGGAGACTGTTCCACTCCAATGATATGAGTTTAACACCGCTGGACCCAACTCATCACACGCCACACAGCCATACACTCATAGATATAATAGCAACAAAGCAACCAGATAAAATAATTTGCGCCAATCAGACATCCGCTCTGGGACTCTCTGCTCATGACGTGATATTCTTAAATTACTCAGTGCATACTACCAAAGAAAAACCTCACCTGGTAACCTACAGAAACCTAAAAAATGTTAACCATGACGCTCTTCAAAAGGATTGCTCAGACATCCCTTGGCATGATATAAGCAATGAACCGACTCTAGACGGAAAAATTCGGGAATTATGTCGCAAAATTATTGCACTGTATGATAAACATGCTCCTCAACGCACTGTCAAGGTAAAGAGAGCTCCCGCTCCGTGGCTCACCACTGCATTACGCCAGTTAATGAATAAACGTGATGCTGCACATAGGGCCTTCAAGCGTAACCCAACTCCCGAGGCGTACGAAGCTTATAGGAAACTCCGAAATAGAACCAAGCAAAGCGTGAGGAATGCCAAAATCAGACATGCCCGCTCTGTCGTATGCGGCATATCAAAACCTGCTGCACTGTGGAAAAAGCTGCGCAGTTTCGGTATAGGGAAGCGAAGATCTGACGCTGTTTATCAAGCGTCTGCAGAAGAATTAAATGATTTCTTCTCAACAGCTGTAAACTGCCACGCAGAGACAAATTACCAGCCCCAAGATATCAATCTCTCGAGAGACAAGTTTTTCCTAAAACATGTCACTACCGGCACAGTACACAAGGCAATTATGAGAATCTCTTCCGAGGCATTAGGAAATGATGGAGTGAGCATTGGCATGATTAAGAACGTCGTAGACACTATTACTCCAGTTATCACAGACATCTTCAACCTCTCTCTTGTCAGTAGTACATATCCTATTGAGTGGAAGCGAAGTTTAATTCAACCTATACCCAAGACTGACAACCCTAAGTCGCCAGGTGACTACAAGCCGATCAGCATACTACCTGCAATATCTAAAGCCCTAGAATACATCGTCCATGAACAGCTGACGGATTACCTCAAAACTCATAACATCCACGACAAATATCAGTCAGGCTTTCGAAAGCACCATAGTACAGCAACTACATTAATCAAAGTAAATGATGACATTAAACATGCTATGGACAGACGTGAAGCTACCATCCTAACGCTGCTTGACTTTAGCAAGGCTTTTGATACAGTTGACTTTGAGATATTACTAATTAAAATGAAGGAGCTGAATTTCTCAAACAGCGCAATACACTGGTTCGACAGCTACCTCAAAAACAGAAGTCAACAAGTCATTTGTGGGTCGGAAAAGTCATCATGGAAAAACGTGCGCTCTGGAGTTCCCCAAGGCTCCGTCCTTGGTCCATTACTCTTCTCACTGTACATTAATGATATTTCTTCAGTGATTCACTCCTGCAACTACCATCTATATGCCGACGACATCCAACTGTACATAAGTGCAAGCCCCAAGAACATTGCTGACGCAGTAGCGAATATGAACGCAGATCTTTGCTCTGTTTCTCGATGGGCACAGAACCTAGGTCTGAAACTAAACCCCAAGAAATCCCAGGTCATACTTATATCTCATCCCAAGTTAATCAGTCGGTACTTTCGCGAAACAGTCCCTCAAATACTCCTAAATGGTACCCAACTACCATACCAAAAAACAATAAAAGACCTTGGAATAATCTTGGATGAACACCTAAACTGGGAAGAACAAACAGTCACAGCTTGCCGGAAATCGTTCTCCTCCCTACATGCAATTCAAAAATTTAGAAAAATATTTCCAACCGATGTTAAACAAAAATTAGTCCAAACACTAGTCTTGCCTAATCTTTACTACTGTGATGTAGTTCAACACGGCACAAATAGTGAAAATTCGAGACGCCTCGAGCTAGTGATGAATGCTTGCGTTAGATACGTGTGCAATATACGGTTGTATGATCATATCAGTCCTTCATACTCCCAGCTAGGTTGGATACGCCCACATAAGGCACGCGATTTCCACACGATGTGCTTACTTCATCGATTTCTTAGCCACTGGTGCCCCCAATACTTATCTTCTCACATTAAACACCTATCATCATTCCACAACCGCAATACGAGATCGGATACGTCTAGCATCTTGGCTGTACCTTTACATAACACAAAATCTTTCTCCGTGTCATTCTCCATCTCAGCCATACGACTATGGAACGCGCTCCCCTGTGATCTGCGTCTTATCCAGAACCACTCAACATTCAAGAGGGAACTCAAGACTTACATATTAGGGACGGTATAGCCACCATTGTTGTGCCCCTCTCATCTCTTTCTTTCTCCTCTCCATCATAGCTTCGAATTTTACCATTCTATATCTCTTCCTCCAACCTACTACCTCTTCTATATCTCTTTCACCCCATTCTATCGTCTTATGTCTCTGCTTGATGAGAATAACTCACAAGCTGCAAGAATATATAACGAGAAAATTCCCAACTAGCAATAGGACTGACATTCATAAAAGAAAAATATGTTTACTTTCATATACATAGTCAATACTGTTATTATTATTATTCTTGATTGTTATAATTATTTTTTGATTGTTATAATTATCATTGTACTACTTTTATAATCTCTATTTTTTTCTTCAACATTAATACTGTATAACATGTTATATGTCCTTAATGTTCTGTAGAAACTGAAATTTGTTGAATCTGAGTATGCCTGGTTAGGTGTAAGAGAGGGCCTGAAGGCTCTAATCTTGCCAGGTAAAATAAATGCATAAATAAATAAATAAATAATGTAATATTCATAACTATCGACTAGTAAACGGCCAAACGCATAAAGTGCTACTGAAAATGTATGCTTGTCCGTGATTTGAGAAATCCCTTATACCTGGAAGGAGCCCGAAACGACTTGTTACCTCCAAGTTATGACCGGCACAGACGGCTTTCGAAAGATGTACAATTAATTGTCGCTTTCGACTTTACGAGTACAAGTTGCAGGATGGTTCAAAAATGGTTCAAATGGCTCTGAGCACTATGGGACTTAACATCTGAGGTCATAAGTCCCCTAGAACTTAGAACTACTTAAACCTAACTAACCTAAGGACATCACACACATCCATGCCCGAGGCAGGATTCTAACCTGCGACCGTAACGGTCGCGCGGTTCCAGACCGTAGCGCCTAGAACCGCTCGACCACTCCTGCCCGCTGCAGGATGGTATTTTTCGTAAAAACATGGAAAACATAAAGTTAAACGGCACCAGCTGCATTGAATAAATGCTATGTTTCCGCATACGCAAGGTATTTTGACGTTTTCCGTAGAAAAAGAAATCTCGTTAACATTTTAAAAAACCTCTCTTTCAGACGATAGTTTGGAAGCAAGCCATGCATAACGCAGTATTTCCTTAAAAATCGGCGCTGATAACTGGTTATGCAGTATCGAGTGTGTTTTAATATCGTCTTCCCAGAAGCAATTTCTTATTCTCTTTCGATTAAATACGAACAGTTTTGAAGACATGGACAAGCATACATTTTCAGTATCACTTTATGCGTTTGGTCGTTTACTAGTTGACAGTTATGAATATTACATTATTTGTGATAATAAAAATTAGTGAACTGCCAAATAACATTGTAAATTTAATAAAAGTCCATCCGATTACATGTACGTATTTTTCCCATTATATCAATTGTAATATAAAGAGTAAAGAAAATGAATGTTTTGAATATATATATATATATATATATATATATATATATATATATATATATATATATATATATATATATATAGGGTGATTCAAAAAGAATACCACAACTTTAGGAATTTAAAACTCTGCAACGACAAAAGGCAGAGCTAAGCACTATCTGTCAGCGAATTAAGGGAGCTATAAAGTTTCATTTAGTTGTACATTTGTTCGCTTGAGGCGCTGTTGACTAGGCGTCAGCGTCAGTTGATGCTAAGATGGCGACCGCTCAACAGAAAGCTTTTAGTGTTATTGAGTACGGCAGAAGAGAATCGACGACAGTTGTTCAGCGTGCATTTCGAACGAAGTATGGTGTTAAACCTCCTGATAGGTGGTGTATTAAACGTTGGTATAAACAGTTTACAGAGAATGGGTGTTTGTGAAAAAGGGAAAAGTTCTGGACGGCCGAGAACGAGTGATGAAAATGTAGCACGCATCCAGCAAGCATTTGTTCGCAGCCGAGGAAAATCGACTCGCAGAGCTATCAGAGAGCTGCAAATTCCACAATCAACTGTATGGAGAGTCCTACGAAAAAGGGTACCTGAACAACTACCCGAGGCGATGGATCGGCCGCCAGGCAGCCCGTGACAGAGCACTTCATCACTGACCTCCAAGAAGCCCTGATCTTACCCCCTGCGATTTTTTCTTATGGGGGTATGTTAAGGATATGGTGTTTCGGCCACCTATCCCAACCACCATTGATGATTTGAAACGAGAAATAACAGCAGCTATCCAAACTGTTACGCCTGATATGCTACAGAGAGTGTGGAACGAGTTGGAGTATTGGGTTGATATTGCTCGAGTGTCTGGAGGGGGCCATATTGAACATCTCTGAACTTGTTTTTGAGTGAAAAAAAACCTTTTTAAATACTCTTTGTAATGATGTATAACAGAAGGTTATATTATGTTTCTTTCATTAAATACACATTTTTAAAGTTGTGGTATTCTTTTTGAATCACCCTGTATATAAAACTGACGAACGGAACTCGATCCAGCGATCTAGCGGCTTGAACGCCAACCACTTTTTTTTTAATTGTTCTATGTTGTTCGCTGAACTTCTTCAGGGCGGACGTCCGATGACACCCGCTGAGTTTTTTTTATCAGAAAGGAAAGCTAACGCTCTGACCGAACACGATGAGCTACCGTGCCGACACCACTCGGATGCAGCCACTTTATGGTTAAAATAGCCACGCACAGATATGTATTTGAAGATCGAAATTATCTTGCGATTTTCTCAGTAACGCTTGAGAAGTACGCGCTACTGCTTACACATTTTGTTGTCCTCTTGGATTACTACGAGTGTACGAAGTTTACAGTAAATCCGCGTTCCAAACGTCGTGGCCTCCCCTTGTCAGTGCTTTCGATTGTGGAAATGTATAACTGTCAGACTTCCTTAGATAAAGGCAATCAGGACCGGTTCAAGAGCATTTTTCTACACATCATTTACTCAACCCCTCCCCTTCTTCCCTTGTACTTCCAATCGTGTAAGTTTTCGCTGCTAATTGAGATATGCACTGTATACAGTTCTCGCACTCGTGCTCTTATGGTAGCCCCAAGCGGCCGCTACTAATTATATGTTCTGTATACAAACGTTACATTGTGGCACCTCTGGCGCTGTATCTGACCTGGCGCCCTCAACACTTAAAATGTTGTGTGTAGAAAGTGACGAAACACAGCCGAAGTGCAGAACACGTGACATGGCCATGAAAAAAACAGTTTACGCAATGAATATTTCCTCTCAGAACACGTTTGTAGCGTGCAAAATCGATGCATCAATTTGGTACGGTACAAGTTACACAAATACGGACTGTAATTACCCCGAGCATCCATACTATGCACTTGCTGTTGTGTTAAGCTTTTAATGACGACTTTTATTTAAATTCCATTCTTATTACAAAGTATTTTTAAAAATGACGAGGATCTAGGTTGGAGGTTGTTGTTTTATAGGACGAAATCATGAAGAATAGCGTCTGCACAAGGTTTAGATACGCGAACTGAACTGAGCTTCGTTTTTTTCCGAAATGTACGATGTAAACAGCAGACATAAATTGCTAATTGCTTAAGCAACGGAATACGGCGAGTTACGTAGCCAATAAAATGCACAGAACTGTCTAGCCTTAATCGACAAACATAATTATAACCTTAAAATTATACTCTAACTAAATATATGAAATTCACACAAGAAGATATCTGCGATCTGCGCATAATATATCAAGTTAAAGATGTCCATTCCTGAATAAATATTCACTGTCTCCACATGCCATTTTCTTGATCCATGCTAATGTCCATCTCCAGTTTGGAGTAAAAAATGAACCCAGATGAAAGTGTCCATTAGGAGCTACTGAATATCGACGAAAATGCGCACTGCCGGATCCGCGGCAAGTTCGGAGGTTCACATCTAAAGACATCGAAAATGCTGTGCGAAAAGTGACAGCAGCTTAACAAGAAACGAGATACACACAACTCGTGATCGGTGAAATACTCGACTAGCATTTTGTGGACAAAGATGTGGAATATTTTATTTTTTTGTGTAGAATGCGTGAATTACTTCATAAGAGTTTAATAATCTTTTCTTGCGCGTTATTGTCCCATTGTCTGGCGGATTTCTCATCTCAGTATTTGCCTTTCGGCCACTACAAAAAACCCTTTTGGGATGACCTACTTTTGCTTCGATTATCCGTTATTGGTGCTTTTCTTAGTTTTCTTTCTATTTCGTTTCCCCAAATACTGTTCTGCTTTTGTCAGTGATGCCTCCTGTTTTTGCTTAGTCTGCCAATCAATTCTATTGGCCGGGGAAATGTTTTTTTGACTTATAGCTACGAAGTTTCATGTGTAGAGGTGCTTGCAAAAGCGAGGCATGGGCGTTCCAACAAATTTTTGGATGAGCTCTTCCGTGTTCATATGCTGTAATGCGTATCTGCGTGTGTCTACAATGATTTTTTTCAGTGAGGGGTAGTGCAGTATCCTGTGGCGCTTGATAAGGTTACGATCGTGAGATTGCTATGATCGAAAAGAGGCACGCTGTTATTAGTGCAACCAACCTTAATTTCGGCCGGAACGGCATACCGGCACCTGCCAGGGACTTTTTCTTGCTTAACTCACTGGAACAAGTCCGCACCAGAGATTTAAAACAGTACACGTGTATTAAATCACAACGTAACTAAAATTTGCCGTTGCGCCGGCATCAGTGAACGTGACAATAGTTGACGTAGTAAGTGACGTCCGTGTAGAAACGTGTTGCTTAGATCATTTTAGTTGTAAAACAACTCAGTAGAAGGCAAACGACATTTAAAGTATTTATTAAACATCTAACTCCGTGTCGCACGCCATATCATGGTTTTTTCCTCTTACTCTTTGGGAAATCAGAATTACAGGGTGATTCAAAAAGAATACCACTTTAAAAATGTGTATTTAATGAAAGAAACATAATATAACCTTCTGTTATACATCATTACAAAGAGTATTTAAAAAGGTTTTTTTTCACTCAAAAACAAGTTCAGAGATGTTCAATATGGCCCCCTCCAGACACTCGAGCAATATACTCCAACTCGTTCCACACTCTCTATAGCATATCAGGCGTAACAGTTTGGATAGCTGCTGTTATTTCTCGTTTCAAATCATCAGTGGTGACTGGGAGAGGTGGCCGAAACACCATATCCTTAACATACCCCCATAAGAAAAAATCGCAGGGGGTGTAAGATCAGGGCTTCTTGGAGGCCAGTGATGAAGTGCTCTGTCATGGGCTGCCTGGCGGCCGATCCATCGCCTCGGGTAGTTGACGTTCAGGTAGTTACGGACAGATAAGTGCCAATGTGGTGGCGCTCCATCCTGCTGAAATATGAATTGTTGTGCTTCTTGTTCGAGCTGAGGGAACAGCCAATTCTCTAACATCTCCAGATACTGTAGTCCAGTTACAGTAGCACCTTCGAAGAAAAAGGGACCAAAAACTTTATTGGCTGAAATGGCACAGAAAACGTTCACCTTAGGTGAGTCACGTTCATACTGAGTTGTTTCCCGCGGATTCTCAGTGCCCCATATACAGACATTGTGACGGTTGACTTTCGCGTTAGTGTGGAAAGGTTTCTGTTGAGCGGTCGCCATCTTAGCATCAACTGATGCTGACGCCTAGTCAACAGCGCCTCAAGCGAACAAATGTACAACTAAATGAAACTTTATAGCTCCCTTAATTCGCCGACAGATAGTGCTTAGCTCTGCCTTTTGTCGTTGCAGAGTTTTAAATTCCTAAAGTTGTGGTATTCTTTTTGAATCACCCTGTATACTAAGAATGGCGGTTACCGCTGAAACACCTTGGTTTTCGGTTATACCGGCTTTTTTCAACGCCAATTTAACCTGACTGTTATTTTTAAGTTGAAAAATTTTGACTCCCTCTGTTTCAAGATACATAGAATCAAAATACACTCTAATACAAAAAAAGACGGACTACGAATGAGTTATGCAGTTAGGTTACAAACTGATATTCATACAGGTATCGAAGGAAAATGCAAACTTGTAAACTTTGGCGTCCGATAGATGAATGTGTGTGGCTGCAGTGCAGTTTCAATGCGCAACCGGGAAGGATAGTAAACAGGGGACAGTCGATATCAGGGTATAAAACCTATGCGAATTCCATTCCGTGTACTCAGTTGGACAGTAACTATGCCTCGCAGACAGGCGCGTGAACAATATTCGCAGATGACAAAATTTGAGAGAGGATGTGTAGTTGGGCTCAAAACAGCCGATTAGAGTAATTGACGAAACCCTCGATATCTGAATAGGAGCTATGCCACTATTCGACGATGTTGGCGGGAATAGGTGGACCATGGTCCAGCATAGCGTCGAGAAGGGAGCGGTCGACCTGGAGAGACGACAGAACGTCTGGACCGAGCAATCGTTAGACACTCAGAGCCCCGGCTTCATCATTATCATCGATCTAATGTGCAGCTGGTGCTTCAATGACCATTAAATTACCATTAATAGGCTAGCAAATGTCCACATCAAGTTCGGAACTCTGCCGGTTCTACCAACAGAATGAGGGCTCTCCATCTAAGTAGTTCGGATCTTTTGTTGAGTTTTCATATTGTATCTCTTTTTAGACAGGTACCTCTTACTGATTCCTTGGCCCTAATTGATGGCAGACCCTTGTCCCCCCTGGTGGCTAATTTTATTATGGAGGATTTGGAGGAAATCGCACTTGAATCAGTGTTTCTTAAACTAACTGTTTTTGGGAGGTATATGGATGATACTTTCATAGTGTAGTCCCACAGAGAAGATGAGTTAATAGAGTTTTTACATAATCTTAACTCCATTCATGAGAACATTCGCTTTACTATAGAATTAGAGAAAGACGGTGTAAGGTGTCAGGCAAATCTAACACCTTCCATGAAAACCCTGACATGATAGCAAATCCGGTAGTATGTCACATAGCTCCGAATAAATCCTGACATTAAATTAACCAAAGTAATACAATCAACGAGTGAGCAAATGGAATACCACAGACTAACACAAGAGCACCTAAATTCATGTCATACCTTCCCACCGTGAAACAGACGCAATTCCGAGGCGAGAAACGAAAACAGAAGCCGAGAGCAGAGCCGTGTAGGCTAGAAGGCCCTACGATAAGGGACAGACACCCACATCGCCGGCCGATCGCCAAGAGCAGCCCCCAGCCCATGTTAAAAGATAGAGACCTCCAGAAGAACAGTATAGATCTTACGATAACACTAAAAGGGCCACACCAGCTGCAAGTTTTAGCGTGAAACAATACGCGTCTCTGTTACGTAGCAAACACTAAAAACATTGCCCCACCTCGAAAAGTGTAACGTTTCTCATTGCATAGACAGAATTTTTGTAGGCGGAGCTTAAGGTTAACATTGAGACCCTGATTGGTCAGTTGAAAACACAGCCAGATACCTTTTTCTTAAACCCACTTCAGTAAATTGTAGTAAAGAGAAGTTTGTGTGAGTTGCTACCGAGACGGCGAGGTGTGTGGAGCTGCGCTGCCCGCCGACCCTGACGTTGCCTAACCACCGACAAGGTAATGAATGCACGCGATGCCGCATAACAGCGTATAATGCTTCACTCAGAACTGCAGAAGTCTCATCTGTTACATCCCCTTTTTACGTAATACTAGTGTCGATCGTCAATTAAAGTTCATGGTATTCACATTTGCTACTTGAAGTAAAAATCTGAAACTTGATGATTTTTCTGTTATATAATTATTGAGAAGCCACATCAGCCACTGTAATTTATGACAAGCTAAATAAGTAATTAAAGATAATCGAGGGTCACTGTAGACCATTTTGATTGTTTTCTCTTTTATGAATCTTTACTTAAACATAGATTATAGATGTGATATGGCATAGGTCATCCTTCAATCCATTATAGAACTTGGAAACCCATTCAGGGAATATTCGTTCACATTTTTGTTGAACGCAGTTGGTTTTTATCATCCCGTATTAAAATATTTCCTTTTATGAATAGTGCAATTTATAAACAATGTTTTCGACGTTATTTTACCAGCTAACTAAAAATAGGAAAGCCTTGAACCCCTTCCACTAAATTTAGTTAGTATTAAGATTCTTTTACAGGTAGTGCAGTGGAGCTGACGCTGAAATCATTAAGTATTTGGTTATATCATCGCTAGTCTCACTGAACTCTTCTGAACTCTACATGTCATGTGTGGTCTGGCGTCTCCTTACCAGCAACAGGTCCCAGGTTCAAACTAGTCAATTCCCTGAAAAACACGCTCAGAGCGTCGTTGCGCGAAAGTGGTAGGGAGACACGACTCAGAACAAACAGAAACCATGCAAAATGTTAGAACTGTTGTCCCCCTTTCCTGGACGTTTTGGTTAGATAGAAGAGTTACAGCCCTCTGGGACATTCTGTTTATCGTAAGCCCACTCACACTGATTTGTACCTACACTCTTCAAGTTGCTATCATCTATCCCAAACCATGAGTGTGATTAAAACCCTTGTATTGAGAGCCTATAGAGTGTTGGATGCAGATAGTTTGCGTAAGGAGCTTGCACATTTAAAGACTGTGTTTAGAGTCAATGGCCACTCTACCCTGAAATTAACAGGGCATTCTCTGCTAAAACCAAGAACCGGGAAGAGGATAAAGAGGAGAGCGCGCCAGCGAAGTCCCCAGTTTTTTTTCTCTTTGTTTGAAGAATTTCCTTCAGAATAGCAAGAAACTTTAGTAATTTTCAAGTGAAAGTGATTTTCCGCCCACCATCCAAGATTTCGAACCAGCTGCGAACAGTGAAGGATAATTTGTTATTGCGGAAGGCCTGAATTTACAAAACATCTTGCCAGTGTGGTGTGGCCTCCAAAGGACAAACAACACGCACACTGGAAGAACGCTGCACAGAATATAAACGTTGAACTCGCCTTTTGTAACCCAGCAACTCTACAATTATGGAACGTTGTATCTCCAACGGGCATTGAATGGTGTATGACAAAACATTAATTTTGCCCACAGTAACATCTTTTCGGGACTCCATTATGAAAGAATCCGTTGAAATGCCCATCACGGAAAATCTAATGAACGGTGACAGCGACTACCAGCAGTATAATGCATGGCATCCCGTCATCTCCGAGATTTGTTCCAGATGAAGACACCAGAACACTCCGTTGGCAGCGGCGAGCGCCAACGCCGAAGACAGCTGATCGTTGCATTTCCACCAGCGACTGCGCTGCCACTGCGCGATGTCGTCCTGTCTTCGTGACTGACGCATGCGCGGCAGTACTCTCAGCGCGCTATACAGGCTGTTACAAAAAAGTACGGCCAAACTTTCACGAAACATTCCTCACACACAAATAAAGAAAAGATGTTATGTGGACATGTGTCCGGAAACGCCTAATTTCCATGTTAGAGCTCATTTTAGTTTCGTCAGTATGTACTGTTCTTGCTCGATTCTCCGCCAGTTGGCCCAATTGAAGGAATGTAACATTGACTTCGGTGCTTGTGTTGACATGCGACTCATTGCTCTACAGTACTAGCATCAAGCACATCAGTAAGTAGCATCAACAGTTTAGTATTCATCACGAACGTGGTTTTGCAGTCAGTGCAATGTTTACAAATGCGGAGTTGGCAGATTCCCTTTTGATGTATGGATTAGCACGGGGCAATAGCCGTGGCGCGGTACGTTTGTATCGAGACAGATTTCCAGAAGGAAGGTGCCCGACAGGAAGACGTTCGAAGCAATTGATCGGCGTCTTAGGGAGCACGGAACATTCCAGCCTATGACTCGCGACTGGGGAAGACCTAGAACGACGAGGACACCTGCAATGGACGAGGCAATTCTTAGTGCAGTTGACGATAACCCTCATGTCAGCGTCAGAGAAGTTGCTGCTGTACAAGGTAACGTTGACCACGTCACTGTATGGAGAGTGCTACGGGAGAACCAGTTGTTTCCGTACCATGTACAGCGTGTGCAGGCACTATCAGCAGCTGATTGGCCTCCACGGGTACACTTCTGCGAATGGTTCATCCTCATTTCAGTGCAAATGTTCTCTTTACGGATCAGGCTTCGTTCCAACGTGATCAAATTGTAAATTTTCACAATCAACATGTGTGGGCTGACGAGAATCCGCACGCAATTGTGCAATCACGTCATCAACACATATTTTTTGTGAACGTTTGGGCAGGCATTGTTGGTGATGTCTTGATTGGGCCCCATGTTCTTCCACCTACGCTCAGTGGAGCACTATGGGACTCAACTGCTGAGGTCATTAGTCCCCTAGAACTTAGAACTAGTTAAACCTAACTAACCTAAGGACATCACAAACATCCATGCCCGAGGCAGGATTCTAACCTGCGACCGTAGCGGTTTTGCGGTTCCAGACTGCAGCGCCTTTAACCGCACGGCCACTTCGGCCGGCTCAGTGGAGCACGTTATCATGATTTCATAGGGATACTCTACCTGTGCTGCTAGAACATGTGCCTTTACAAGTACGACACAACATGTGGTTCATGCACGATGGAGCTCCTGCACATTTCAGTCGAAGTGTTCGTACGCTTCTCAACAACAGATTCGGTGACCGATGGATTGGTAGAGGCGGACCAATTCCATGGCCTCCACGCTCTCCTGACCTCAACACTCTTGACTTTCATTTATGGGGGCATTTGAAAGCTCTTGTCTACGCAACCCCGGTACCAAATGTAGAGACTCTTCGTGCTCGTATTGTGGACGGCTGTGATACAATACGCCATTCTCCAGGCTGCATCAGCGCATCAGGGATTCCATGCAACGGAGGGTGGATGCATGCATCCTCGCTAATGGAGGACATTTTGAACATTTCCTGTAACAAAGTGTTTGAAGTCATGCTGGTATGTTCTGTTGCTGTGTATTTCCATTCCATGATTAATGTGATTTGAAGAGAAGTAATAAAATGAGCTCTAACATGGAATGTAAGCGTTTCCGCACACATGTCCACATAACATATTTTCTTTCTTTGTAAGTGAGGAATGTTTTCTGAAAGTTTGGCCATGCCTTTTTGTAACACCCTGTATAAGCCGGAGCGGAGAACGTCTTCGTTTTTGCTCGTGTGTCTGCCATCGTGTTGTGATTTAGTGTTTTTCGCCGCCACGCTCCTTCGTTCACTTGCTCCATCTCAGTCATCAGTGTCTGTGCGCAGTGCCGACAGTTTTTCGTGTTTTTCGTCGAGTGTAAACGGCTTCGTGTTTTTTTTTTAAATTTTTTGTATCTACTATGTTTTTAACCACCAATCTGTTACTTTCTGTCTTCTTTGTCTCATTTCTTGTATGCTTGTGGCTGAAGAGCGGAGTAGATTTGTCCGCTGCCAGCCCACCTTTGTAAGAGGTGAAAAATAACAATAAAGAAAAAAAAAACAAAAAAAGTCTTCGTTAGTCTTCGATGGCACACCTGAAGATGCCTGGCGGATGTCCAGTCGAAATATCATGGAGTGAAGTTTATGACGACTGGCTGCAATCCTGAAATCTCTTCGAACATTTGATTCGCCGAGAAAATTTTAAATTTCACGTCAGGCGCCTTTATGATGGAAGTAAGTCACTTAGAATTATAGTACACTGTTCTAGAACTAATCCTGCTTAGATTTGTTGGTTTATGGGGGCAGTAGGGTATTTTGCTCTCTTCTCCATCCCTGCGACGCCTCTTCCCTTGTCCCTGCCGCCGCCACCAACTCGCAATGGAACAGCGGGCATCGCCGCCACTGTAAAACGTCTGTGAACCTGCAGACTGGAGTTTCCCTCAGAATACAGCCCTTTAGAAGCATTCCTACTGGGTCCCGCCAAATTAGTGGCTTGATGATTCGAGAACTGAAATAAGTATCCCTGGAGGGAAGAGGATGTTCTTCTCGCAGAAACTATTGAGACAAATTAAAGAAGCGACATTTGAAGCTAACTGCAGAAGGATTTCACTACCGCCAATATACATCTCGCACAAGGACCATGACGATAAGATATAAGAAAGCAGCGCTCATACGGAGGCATATAGACTGTCTATTTTCCCTAGCTCTATTTGCCAGTGAAATTTGAAAGGAAATGACTAGTCGTGGGTAGCGGTATAGGGTACCCACCGCCACGCGTTGTATGATAGCATAAAGACGTAAATTTAGTCTATCTATTAAGATGTCACTCCATCTATTTATATGCACAAAACTTACAGAAGAAGTTGTCTCCTATTTATCGAGGAAATAAAGAAAGGAACTTCTACTGCTGACTGTCTCTCGGTAAAATTTTTTGTATTAGACCCTAATTTTATCATTGCAGTCAGTTCGCGAGAGGTATGTGAGAGGTTGTAATGTTTTTCCACACCACATAGCAGAAGGTGTATAGAGCTCACCTCTCAACTCATCTTTCGCCAGACTATCGCTTGCCTGCCATATTCTCTTGAATCTTCCAGTCTTCGTAATATATCATTTGAAACCAACTAATTTCAGTGTGTAAGAAATGTCTCTCGTCAAAGCACAGAATTATCCTAATTCTCTCGAAATACCTTTACGTTTCGACAGCACTGTTCCATTAATTAGGAGGCCGTCTAGTCCTCCATGCGTCACTGGTTAGGCAGAGAACTATCACAACGAGAAAAATAGCACACTAACGTACAAGAGAAAAGTCACAACAATGCAGAGTGTACCTGGGCTGCACAAACAAATTCAGAAGCGTAACACCTACAATTTATCGATATCAAATGATTATAAATATCCCCGTGTACATGTCGTAATCTCCTTTATCAATTTCCTATGGTTACTAAGCTAAAAAAACGACAGCGTAATGGTGTCAGAGTGTTCGTTGAGAGCGTAGCATTGCATGAGAAATACATCCTTTTTTCAGACGGAGCATATTTCCATAATACGAATCTAACAGTATCACAGAGCATCCAATGCACTATCAATTGAATAATTTACATTGGTGCAACAGCCTCAAAGCTTCACGCACATTTCAGGGCTATTGCCAGAGTAGTGGTAGATTAGCGACTTAATCACAGCACTGCCCATTTCTTTGCCCGATGTGAGTTCGATAGGGGGTCAACTATGATACCATATTCCGTCTAGATTAGTCGATGCACATGGGTAGTAAGCATTCGCACAGTACCAATTATTTATTTAGATGCAAACCCAATACTGACACGCTTATCCAACAATCGTACATCGAGAGCAATTAACCCACGAGTACAAGCCAGACCAAACCAATGTCTATTTTTCCTCCAGCAACAACAGTCATCTTAGTACCTCTTACACCTCGATCTGAATTGTAGTTGCAACAATCTCTAGGTGACGCATCGACAGAATCTGCGGTCACTCGCCTACTACACCATCACATCATAGTGGGCGGATCACACTTCTCTTAAAAATCCATGCAGAAGAATTTGAGCCTGACATATTCTTCTGCTTTAGTTCAAAGAGCAGTCAGGTCACAGTGTTTGAATTGCTTCCCTTAAGGTTCCAGCAACTGAATCCGAACCAGACATTTGCCTTCTACTTCACCTCGCTCCAATGCTTACTGCTACTCGTTTCACGGCACTTAACGCTTCATATGACAATTACGGGATTTCCAATCCTATTAATGTACAACAGATTTAGTTACATTCAGGTCAACTACCAGCTCCAACACAGGTCTTCCCTCCGTCTTGCAGACAGATCCATCACCTACGAACATCCCACATTTAAAACATATACACTGCAAGAGGCTGTACAGTGTGTGGTGGAGGATACACCGCACCAGTATCATCAATTATACATCCATCCCAATGGAACACGCTGATCGAGTAAAAAATTCCCTGTATACTTCCATATATATTCGAACCAACGCTGTTTTTCTGCGTGAAATACGTCGTCTTTCTCAGAGGTTATTTTTTGTGCCGTCATATATTCGAATGGAGTATCAAAACCTCTAGTCTCACACGCTGATCGAGTAAAAAATTTCCTACACATTTCTGTACATATCCTAGTCCACCCTATGTTCCTGGGAAAAATACGTCCTCTTTGTGATAGGTTTCTTCCATCACGTATTCGAATGGAGTATGCCCACCTATACGATCCTAACAACATCCACAAGATGCTTTCCCTTCACCGATCAGCCACATAACACGAACAGATGTGGGCTCACAGGATTGGTAGACAGTGACTATGTAGTGTCGAGCTGTCGAATCAATGGTACTGTACAGCAGTACGTACCATATAACCACGAATTGGTATATATATATATATATATATATATATATATATATATATATATATATCGAGGGGCAGTTGACGACTAATTACGACTCATTCTGTCCCAGCATCCCCGTCACCGACAGCAGAAGTGTTACAGCATCAGTACTCATTGTGCTGGATGTTGATACGTTAAAATTAACGGCTTGAGAGTCATCACAGGACATATTTATAAAGCAACAAAATGCCATGAACACACCTGGTCTGCGTTAAGTGGTATGTGCTGTTGTGGAGCGGGAGTAGGTCGGTGGTATTGTTCTGCTTAAGATAGTGGGAGCATTGACATGAAGATGTGTTGTTCGTGATTTAAGTCACCCAGTAATTCTAAGATCAAGAAAAGTTTATTGCAAGATAGTGTACCTTCTCTAACAAGTTTTGCATGCAATAAATGCGGAATTCAAAGCATACAGAAAACAATTAGTTGTAAAATGCTGTCGCATAGTTTCCAAACGTCAGTCAGTGCTTTCTAAATACAATAATGCAGTATGTGGTACTCCCTCCTACCATTAACAATCATTCCATTAAATCTAGTTTTCCATTACGTATGCCTGAATATAAACTCCATCCTGATTTTGAAATGTTATCGGCTTATGATGAAAATACAGCCCATCCAGGGTCCAGTGAAGCACTGGAATCAGATGTCTGTAACATAGCTACCAAACAATTGTCGGAGATATTTAAATAAAGTGATGTGTGTGGTGCTCCCTCCCACTGTTAACAGTCTTCCATGCCACATATGTGGATATGGATTCGTTTCTGTTTTCCAAATGTGATTTGCTTAGCAAGAAAAAAAAGAGCCCAGTAATCCAGAATGAGATGAATGTAGATGACTGTAAATGCTATTTATGTACAGTGATGCTATCTGTGGTGTTTCCTCTCACCGCCCTATGTGTGTTAGGTTCACTTGTTCGGTACCTATACATGTCTGTGATTCATTACATCTACTTTTTCTGCTCTGAAGTGTCTCGCTGCGTTACTCTTCTTGGTGGAAGGACGAGTACAACTGACAAACACTTTCAAATGTGTGTGGTGGCTTTAGCAGCTGTCTACGTGATATATTTCTCAAGTTCATCTCTGTCATGGTGGAGAAAGCATGTCTTCTACATGGGGATGACAATGTGATGGCTTTCCAGGTGAAAACAGCAAGAAAGCGTCTAAGGATCCATGATCAAACCCTATTAGTTGGTAATGGCTGATGTTAAAAATTGGTTTTCTGATGGAACAGATCTTTGGAACACTGCAGTAGCATCAAGTTCTCATGGTTCTTTTTCCTGTAGCTATGCTTATTTACTTAGATTTTCAAACATCTTTTCACCACTTCATCGGAAATGCACCTTTCTGTCAGCGACTGTCTGGCAGGCTCTCCCACTTCTGTCGGAGTATGGTAGGAAGATCCTAGATAATGGTCGTATGTTGGAAGAAACTGTGAACAGCTGTAACAGAAAATATAACTGTTAAACCTTTCACAAGTAGCGGTGTAGGGGCAGACGTATGTCAGAAATAGAACACTTCATCTAAGTGCTTCCGACGTTGCATGTGAATAGCATCATATATAAAGTTATAACTCTTACATGAATGTGTGGTGTCTGTTATTTCAAACATGTTCAAAAAAGTAGATACCATGCATTCGCATAATTGATTTTCCTTCATGTGTAATGGATCCACGGCATTCAGAGTGGATGCTGAATTCCATCCGACCTGCTGTGGGAATATCTAAGTACCTAGCATGGAGGACATGGAGAGGGACTGTGGATAGGTGGCGCTAGGTGGAAATGTGGGTCAGCCTAAAGGCATGCCGGCATAGTCCACACAGTTATGACAAACACTGTGTCCGTGTGGAGCAGTGGTTAACACAACTACGTAGTAAGCAGGAGATTCCAGGTTCAAATCCCAGTACGTTAGGCTCTGTGAGTAGAATGCTCCTACTATATGCACACTTTGCCTTCTTCCACTCTCATCTCGCTTATGGCATTATACTATGAGGAAACTACCCAATTTCAAAGACTGTTTAAATGGCAAAAAAAGCAATGAGATGCCATGCAGGACTAAACCCACAGACTCATGCAGGCAGCATTTAAAGAATTACATATAATGACAGTCCTTGGCGTGTATATTCGTAGTTGCCTGATATACACCAAAGAAAATTTAAATAACTTTGACCTTAGGATGGCAATGAATTCACATGATAGAAGAGATGGACATACAATGGACATCCTGTTTGCCCGACTATCAAAGATTCACTGCTGTTATAAGTATCTAGCACTCACATTTTTTAACGAATTACCCAAAAGTGCACATTCTATGCCCATGGATAAATTTAAAGTAAAAGAAGCAAAATGGATAAAAAGTAAAGTATTTTATACAGTTCAAGAATTTCAAGAAAGTGCAATAAATGATATGGAATTTTGATAGTACATTTTGTGAAAGGAGTATATATTACAAAATTAGAAATATAATACTATGCAGGCAATTTGTCTTGTCAAATATATGTATATATAGATGTATACAATGTATCTGTAACGAAACTTCCTGGCAGATTAAAACCGTGTGCCGGACCAAGACTAGAACTCGGGACCTGTGCCTTTCGCAGGCAAGTGCTCTACCATCTGAGCTACCCAGGCACGACTCACGCCCCGTCCTCACAGCTTTACTTCTGCCAGTTCGAGGCTCGGTCCGGCACACAGTTTTAATCTGCCAGGAAGTTTCATATCAGCGCACACTCCGCTGCAGAGTGAAAATCTCATTCTAATGTATCTGTAACTTTTATTATATGACACCGATATCATGGAAAATGTTTAAGGGTGAATAAATATGAATATGAATATGAATGCGGCACCACTGATGGCGCACAAAGTCTGATACAGTTGATATAGATAATCCCTTCTCTTTCCTTTCCTTTCTCCCCCTTCCTACTTCAGTTTACATAATAAGTTATAACCCTGTTGTCGTTATAACAGTTGAATTGTTAAAATCCACCTCATGTAAAATACGGTGGCATGAAAGCATCTCAAGGCAGGTGATCAAACATATAGTATGGAAATCGCTGACGTTAAAAACTTTATTCTGATGAAGCAGTTGACCAGAATATCACTCCAGCTACCAATTCTTGCAATGATCTTACATATAGCTTATGCTTATTTTCTTAGAATTTCAAACATCTACGCATGACCTTACCAGAAATCTACCTTCCTAGCAGTGACTGTGTCACAGACTATTCCCGCTTCTGTAGTGGTGTGAAAGGAAGATCCCTCTGCTAAAAAGAACTTATTTTTAAAGCTCTGATTTATAACTATGGAAAAGGACTGTTCGAGCTTGATCTTGTCTAATTGCTGGTGATATGGAAGTACATTTCAAAAATTATTATGGGATATATATGGTGTGTAAGGCTGCAGTGTCGGTCGAATATTTGTTAATTATCAAAGGAAGTACTCTACACAGCATCACTGTACTTCAATAGCCTTGACAGTCGTTTAGGACCTATGTTCCACACATTTGATTCCAGTGCACTATGGAATTACTGGGTATTCTTTTCTTTGTATGCAAATTACATTTCGAAATTAGAATGGAGTCTGTAATCATGTATATGTCATGAAAGACTCTTAGTTATAATGGAATACTTGTTAATGTGGGAGGGAGTACTTCGCATTGCATCATTGTACTTAAATAGCACTGACTGTCGTTTGGAAACTATGCGACAGCATTTCACAACTAATTGTTTTCTGTATGCTTGGAATTCCGCATTTATTGCAGGCAAAACTTGTTGATGTAGGTACACTATCTTGCAATGAACTTCCTTGATCTTAGAGCTACTTAGTGACCGAAATCACGAACATCACATCTTAATGTCAGTGCTCCCACTATCTTAAGCAAAACAATACCACAGATCTACTCTCGAACCACTACAGCACATACCACTTAATGCAGACCAGGTGTGTTCACGCCACTTTGTTGCTTTAGAAATATGTCCTGTGGTGACTCTCAAGCTGTTAATTTCAAAGTAGCAACTTCAAGCACAATAAGTACTGATGCAGTAACAATTCTGCTGTCGGTGACGGGGATGATGGGACGGAATGCGTCATACTTAGCTGTCAACTGCCCCTCGATATATATATATATATATATATATATATATATATATATATATATATATATATATAGTTTCCTCCCTTCCCCCACTCTATTTCAACGAGCTCTCCCCTTCGTAGCTCACTATACAGTCTCTATTTCCACTGTAACTTTGAGGCCATTGTCAGCTGTTCTCCCATCATTAACATGCATAGACCAATTTGTGCTAATATGATACGTATTGCTGTACAGTACCATCGATTCGACAGCTCGACACTAAATAGGTACTGTCTACCAATCCTGTGAGCCCACATCTGTTCGTGTTATGTGACTGATCTGTGAAGGGAAAGCATCTTGTGGATGTTGTTAGGATCGTATAGGTGGGCATACTCCATTCGAATACGTGATGGAAGAAACCTATCACAAAGAGGACGTGTTTCTCCCAGGAACACAGGGTGGACTAGGATATGTACAGAAGTGTATAGGAAATTTTTTACTCGATCAGCGTGTGAGACTGGAGGTTTTGATACTCCATTCGAATATATGACGGCACAAAAAATAACCTCTGAGAAAGACGACGTATTTCACCCAGAATAACAGCGTGGATTAGGATATATATGGAAGTACACGGGAAATTTTTTACTCGATCAGCGTGTGCGATTGGGATGGATGTGTAATTGATGATACTGGTGCGGTGTACTCTCCACCACAAACTGTACAGACTCTTGCCATGTATATGTTTTAAATGTGGGATGTTCGTAGGTGATGGATTTGTCTGCAAGACGGAGGGAAGACTTGTGTTGGAGCTGGTAGTTGACCTGAATGTCACTAAATCTGTTGTACATTAATAGGATTGGAAATCCCGTAATTGTCATATGAAGCGTTAAGTGCCGTGAAACGAGTAGCAGTAAGCATTGGAGCGAGGTGAAGTAGAAGGCAAATGTCTGGTTCGGATTCAGTTGCTGGAACCTTAAGGGAAGCAATTCAAACACTGTGACCTGACTGCTCTTTGAACTAAAGCAGAAGAATATGTCAGGCTCAAATTCTTCTGCATGGATTTTTAAGAGAAGTGTGATCCGCCCACTATGATGTGATGGTGTAGTAGGCGAGTGACCGCAGATTCTGTCGATGCGTCTCTTAGAGATTGTTGCAACTACAATTCAGATCGAGGTGTAAGAGGTACTAAGATGACTGCTGTTGCTAGAGAAAACATTGACACTGGTTTGGTGTGGCTTGTACCTGTGGGTTAATTGCTCTCGATGTACGATTGTTGGATAAGCGTGTCAGTATTGAGTTTGCATCTAAATAAATAACTGGTACTATGCGAATGTTTACTACCCATGTGCATAGACACTGCTACACACGGAATATGATAACATAGTCGACCCACTATCGAACTCACACCGGGGTAAAGAAATGGGCAATACTGTGATTAAGTCCCGAATCTCCCCCTACTCTTGCAATAGCCCTGAAATGTGCGTGAAGCTTTGAGGCTGTTGCACCAATGTAAATGATTTAATTGATAGTGTATTGGAAGCTCTGTGGTACTGTTAGATTCGTATTACGGAAATATGCTCCATTTGAAAAAAGGATGTATTTCTGATGCAATGCTACGCTCTCAACGAACACTCTGACACCATTACGCTGTCGTCTTTCTAGCTTAGTAATCATAGGAAATCGATAAAGGAGTTTACGACATGTACGGGGGGATATTAAGAGTCATTTGATATCGATAAATTGTAGGTGTTATGCTTCTGAAATTGTTCGTGCAGCCCAGGTATACTCTGCATTGTTGTGAGTTTTCTCTTGTACGTTAGTGTGCTATTTTTCTCGTTGGGACGTGTGGAGGACTAGACGGCCTTTTTACTAATGGAACAGTGCTGTTGGAATGTATTGGGATTTCGAGGGAATTAGCGTGGGTCTGTGACTTGGCGAGAGACATTTCTTACACACTGAAATCAGTTGGATTCAAATGGTAAATTATGAAGACTGGAAGATTCTTGGGAATATGGCAGGTAAGAGATACTCTGGCGAAAGAGGATTTGAGAAGTGAGCTCTATACAGCTTCTTCTATGTGTTGTAGAGAAACATATTATAACCTCTCAGACACCTCTCGCGAAGTGACTGCAGTGAGAAAATTAGGCACTAATACGAAGATTTTCACCGAGAGACAATCAGCAGCAGAAGTTCCGTCTTTTGTTTTCTCGATAAATGGGAGAAAACATTCTTCCGTTCGTTTTGTGTGCCTCTAAATGGATGGAGTGTCGTCTTAATAGGTAGACTAAATTTACATCTACATCTTTATGCTTACTTCGCAAGCCATCATACAGTGTGTGGCAGTAATGGTCTCCCATTCAAGAGGACGACGGTTCAAACCAGCGTCCTGCCATCCTCATTTAGGTTTTCCGTGATTTTCGTAAATTGCTTCAGGCAATTGCTGGGATGGTTCCTTTGAAAGAGCACGACCATTTCCTTCCCCATCCTTTCCTCATCCGATGGGACCAATGACCTCGCTGTTTGGCCACCTCCCCCTAATTACCCAACCAACCAAAGTGTATAGCAGAGGGCACGCTGTCAACTACTAGTCAATTCCTTTCCTATTCCACTAGCAAATAGAGCGGGGGAAAAAGACTATTTATATGCCTCTGTATGAGCGCTGATGTCTTGTATCTTTGTGGTCCTTATTCGAAATGTATATTGGCGGCAGTGAAATCCTTCTGCAGTTAGCTTCAAAAGTCGCTTCTCTAATTTGTCTCGATAGTTTATGTGAGAAGAACATCGCCTTCCCTCTAGGTATTCCCATTTAAGTTCTCGAAGCATCAAGCCGCTAATTCGGCGGGAGCCAATAGGAATGCTTCTACAGGGCTATATTCTAAGAGAAACCCTGGTCTGCAGGACCATACACGTTTTTCGATGGCTGGTGTGGTTGGTGTTCACAAACGGGTTGGTGGAGGTGGCACGGACAGCGGAGGAGGCGTCGCGGGGATGTGGAGGCGAGTGAGACATACTTTTTTTTTTTTTTTTGGGTCGTCAATCTTGTGACTGGTTTGATGGGGCCCCGCCACGAATTCCTCTCCTGTGCCAACCTCTTCATCCCACAGTAGCATTTGTAACCTACGTCCTCAATTATTTGCTGGATGTATTGCAGTCACTGTCTTCTTCTAGTACCATTGAAGTCATTCCTTTATGTCTTAACAGATGTCCTATCATCCTGTCCCTTCTCCTTAGCCGGCAGTAGTGGCCGAGTGGTTCTAGGCGCTACAGTCTGGAACCGTGCGACCACTACGGTCACAGGTTCGAATCCTGCCTCGGGCATTGATGTGTGTGATGTCCTTAGGTTAGTCAGCTTTAAGTAGTTCTAAGTTATAGGGGACTGATGACCTCAGTAGTTATGTCCCATAGTGATCAGAGCCATTTGAACCATTTGAACCTTTTCCTTTCCTCTCTCATTCTGCGCAGGATCTACTCATTCCTTACCTTAGCAGTCCATTTAATTTTCAACATTCGTCTTTTGCACCACATCTCAAATGCTTCGATTTTCTTCTGTTCCAGTTTTCCCACAGTCCATGTTTCACTACCATACAATGCTGTGCTCAAGACATACACTCTCAGAAATTTATTCTTCGAATTGACGCCTCTGTTTGATACTAGTAGACTTCTCTTGGCCAGGAATGCCCTTTCTGCCATTGCTAGTCTGTTTTCATATCTTTCTTGCTCCGTTCGTCATTGATTATTTTACTGCCGAAGTAGCTGAATTCCTTAACTTCATCTGCTTCGTGACCATCGATTCTAATATTAAGTTTCTCGCTTTTCTCATTTCTGCTACTTTTCATTATTTCGTCTTTCTTCGATTTACACTCAATCCATATTCTGTATTCATTAGTTTGTTCGTTCCATTAAGCAGATCATGTAATTTTTCTTCACTTTCACTCAGGATAGCAATGTCATCAGCGAATCGTATCATTGATATCCCTTCACCTTGAACTTTAATTCCACTCCTGAACCTTCCTTTTATTTCCTTCATTGCTTCTTCGATGTACAGATTGAACAGAAGGGACGAAAGACTACATCCCCGTCTTAAACCCTTTTTAATCCGAGCACTTCGTTCTTTGTCGTCCACTCTTATTATTCCCTCTTGGCTCTTGTACATATTGCATATTACCAGTGTCTCTCTATAGCTTACCCCAATTTTTCTCAGAATTACGAACATCTTGCACCATTTTAAATTGTGGAACGCTTTTTCCAGGTCGAGAAATCCTATTAACGTGTCATTATTTTTCTTTAGTCTTATTTCCATTATCAACTGCAACGTCAGAATTGCCTCTCTCGTGCCTCTAACTTTTCTAAAGCCAAACTGATTGTCATCTAACATATCCTTAATTTTCTTTTCCATTCTTCTGTATATTATTGTTGTCAGCAACTTGGATGCATGAGCTATTAAGCTAATTGTAGGATGATTCTCGCACTTGTCAGCTCTTGCAGTCTTCGGAATTGTGTCGACGATATTTTTCCGAAAGTCAGATGGTATGTCGCCAGACTCATACATTCTACACACAAACGTGAATAGTCGTTTTGGTGCTACTTCCCCCACTGCACCCAGAGACCGACTAGTCTAAGCAGGATTAGTTCAGGATCAGCATCCCGCAATTCTTAGTAACTTATTTCCACCAGCTTGGAAAAGCAACTGACAGACGGAACGTGATTAGCGTTGGATATCTTCAGCTATTTGAAGATGGTTACCATCCATTTTGGCATTGGAGGAAGTGACTACCGGAGATGTCACAGAAGGGTCTGTAAGGGTTTTCTGGCGACAGTAGTCCGACTGCACGAAAAAATTACTCACCATGCAAAGGGACTCTCATGATCAATTTACTTAATTAGTCAATTCATTATGATATCAGTGACGTAACGCCACGTGGGTGGAAGCGAGGACAAGAGTACCACGGATATAATTTGCAAGTTGTCTTTCCGTTGCGGCGCGATGTTGTAACGAAATTTCAATCTCGCACCTACACAATGCGAGATGACCATCATAGTAAAATCAGTTACACTACTGGCCAATAAAATTGCTACACCACGAAGATGACGTGCTACAGACGCGAAATTTAACCGACAGGAAGAAGATGCTGTGATATGCAAATGATTAGCTTTTCAGAGCATTCACACAAGGTTGGCGCCAGTGGCGACACCTACAACGTGCTGACATGAGGAAAGTGTCCCACCGATTTCTCGTACACAAACAGCAGTTGACCGGCGTTGCCTGGTGAAACGTTGTTGTGATGCCTCGTGTAAGGAGGAGAAATGTGTACAATCACGTTTCCGACTTTGATAAAGGTCGGATTGTAGCCTATCGCTATTGCGGTTTATCATATCGCGACATTGCTGCTCGCGTTGGTCGAGGTCCAATGACTGTTAGCAGAATATGGAATCGGTGGGTTCACGATGGTAATACGGAACGCCCTGCTGGATCCAAATGGCTCTGAGCACTATGGGACTTAACTTCTAAGGTCATCAGTCCTCTAGAACTTAGAACTACTGAAACCTAACTAACCTAAGGACATCACACACATCCATGCCCGAGGCAGGATTCGAACCTGCTACCGTAGCGGTCGCGCGGTTCCAGACTGTAGCGCCTTTAACCGCTTGGCCACCACGGCCGACATTGCTGGATCCCAACGTCCTCGTATACTAGCAGTCGAGATGACAGGCATCTTATTCGCATGGCTGTAATGGATAGTGCAGCCACGTCTCGATCCCTGAGTCAACAGATAGGGACGTTTGCAAGACAACAACCATCTGCACGAACAGTTCGACGATGTTTGCAGGAGCATGGACTATCAGCTCGAAGACCATGGCTGCGGTTACCTTTAACGCTGCATCACAGACAGGAGAGCCGGCCGGAGTGGCCGAGCGGTTCTAGGCGCTACAGTTTGGAACCGCGCGACCGCTACGGTCGCAGGTTCGAATCCTGCCGTTTAGGTTTAAGTAGTTCTAAGTTCTAGGGGACTGATGACCTCAGCAGTTAAGTCCCATAGTGCTCAGAGCCATTTGAACCATTTTGAACAGACAGGAGAGCCTGCGATGGTGTACTCAGCGACGAACCTGGGTGCACGAATGGCAAAACATCACTTTTCGGATGAATCCAGGTTCTGTTTGCAGCATCATGATGGTCGCATCCGTGTTTGGCGACATCGCGGTGAACGCACATTGGAAGCATGTTTGCGTCATCGCCATACTGGCGTATCACCCGGCGTCATGATATGGGGTGCCATTGGTTACACGTCTCGGTCACCTCTTGTTCGCATTGACGTTGCTTTGAACAGTGGACGTTACGTTTCAGATGTGTTACGGCTCGTGGCTCTACCCTTCATTTGATCCCTGCGAAACCCTACATTTCAGCAGAATAATGCACGACCGCACGCTGTAGGTCCTGTACGGGCCTTTCTGGATACAGAAAATGTTCGACTGCTGCCCTGGCCATCACATTCTCTAGATCTCTCACCAATTGAAAACGTCTGGTCAATGATGGCTCGTCACAATACGCCAGTCACTACTCTTGATGAACTGTGGTATCGTGTTGAGGCTGCATGGGCAGCTGTACCTGTACACGCCATCCAAGATCTGTTTGACTCAATGCCCAGGCATATCAAGGCCGTTATTGCGGCCAGAGGTGGTTGTTCTGGGTACTGATTTCTCAGGATCTATGCACCCAAATTGCGTGAAAATGTAATCACATGTCAGTTCTAGTATAGTATATTTGTCCAATGAATAGCCGTTTATCATCTGCATTTCTTCTTGGTGCAGCAATTTTAATGGCCAGTAGTGATATTACCGACTTTATAAAGTGATATGTAGTATTTACCTGATACTTACAAATCCTCTGATCCGGTACCTTAAGAGACTTAATAGGTGATGAGGCTTTTGCCTACTTTGAGTTCGAAAGTGAGGAGGCTTCTCGTGGCTGAGATAGAACATGCTGTTCGCATTCCGTCATGAGTAAAAAATGAGTTTAACATTCTAGTTCTACGACACAGGAAATAACACTTATTAAGCAGATAAGAATAGATTTTTATTTGTGTGATGAGAGAATACCACTTGAGAGAGACAGATACAGGAAGCGACTCTGGGATTTCCTGATCAAGGGAAAGCTGGCACCTGATACTTTGTTTATGTGCTACAAGAACATATGGACATCCCTCGGGCAGGTCGGCGCGCCACCTTGGTCTAAAGGTTTGAGGCAAAGGTGTTACAACAGGAAATACGTACCTTAGAGAGAGTGGAGTTGGTTTCCTGGGTATCGAATGTCAAAGGACGCCGACTTCCAGTCCACAGTCGGTGGTGTTTAGTATCGAAAATGACTTCTAAATACCATACTTCATTCCATTCCGAGGTTTTTACATCATGGACAGGGGCAGGCGTTGCAGATGTGAGCTCTTCCCAAGTGGGCTAGCCTTGTCTCCTGAAATCTTGTAGTTCTATTGTTTTGGTTATACGAGGGGCGTTCAGTAAGTAATGCAACACGTTTTTTCCGCCAATTTCGGTTGAAAAAGTGCAGAAAGTATTGTGGGACAGCGCAGAATGTTCCACTGCAGCCGCTGTAGTTTCATTAAGTGCCGATAAGTGTTGGCATTATACATAGCCTTCAAAATGGCGTCTCTAATGGTGGTGTGTTGTAAGCAGTAAGCTGTCCTTGAGTTTCTTTGGAGGAAGATCAGAACATCTCAGCTGCTCATAGACGCTTGCGGAGTGCCTACAGAGACCTGGTATGGAATAAAAGCACAGCTAGTGAGTGAGCGAGGCATCTGTCATCACTGCAACATGTTTGCACAGACCTGTTCGATCTCCTGTGTGCTGGCCGGCCACATATGCCAGCGAATCCAAAATGCTGGAACGTATTAACACTCTCATTCTAGGTGATCAGTGGATCGCAATCAAGCCTCTAGCTGCTTAACTGGACGTTTCTGTTGGTAGTGCTCACAAAATACGCTTTGAGTGCTCTTCCCCATCTGCTCTGCAGCTCGGATCTTGCATCTTCCGACTTCCATCCGTTCGGTGCAATGAAGGATGCACTCTGCAGATAGCAATGCGTGGATAATGCGAAGGTTTTGATGCAGCAAGACGTTAACATCCACATCGACAAGAAGTGTGGTACCATGCGGGCTTACAGGTCCTGCCAGTAAGATGGCACATGATCGTCGCATTGAATGGAGATTATATTGAAAAATAGGATTTTGTAACCAAAAGAGTGGAGAATAATATTGTGTACTGGCATCGTGAATAAAATCAACCTGCTTGCAGACAAAAATAAGTTGCATTAATTAATCAATGCCCCCCCCCCCCCCCATAAGAAATTATCTTTTACAGTCCTCAATTTCAGAACAGTATTTTGTGAAAAACAATTTATCATTGTAAGTTTTATCACAAGCTTTCATAAGTCGAAACTTGTGTATTTTAATGGAGGGGGGAGGTGGTGGTTGTGTGGTTGACTACGGTCGCAGTTTCTAGGCGCTTCAGTCCGGAATCGTGCGACTGCTACGGTCGCAGGTTCGATTCCTGCCTCGGGCATGGATGTGTGTGATGTCCTTAGGTTAGTTAGGTTTAAGTAGTTCTAAGTTATAGGGGACTGATGACCTCAGAAGTTGAGTCCCATAGTGTTCAGAGCCATTTGAACCATTTTTTGTGTGGTTGAAAAGGTGTGTTCTCACGCCTAAAGTCTGGAAACTATGCAGTTCCCGCCGTACCCAGAAATGCGGGTAGTGCCATTCTGGTTTCAGGAGTCGATGACTGCTCGTGCAGAAGTGGCAGTAAAACTGCCTCTTAATTTTGATGGTCTGTAAAATTTAAAGAGAGTTTCTTCTTTATGGTCTGACAGTGCAGTAGGAAGTGCCTAAGCAATTACTGCATCAGAGGCTTTCGCATTTCTGTCACTGAAGTGGTCCACATCAGATCATTTACGGTTTTGATGTCTGTAGTTAGAGAGTTTGTTTTAACCACATTTTCCAATTATTCGAGTCAATTTAGGCGAACAGTTTAATCGTATTAATTGGCTGAATTGTGGTTGTACATAGTCCTAGCACTGAGTTGTAGGGATATGTGATAACTGAAGTGAAATATAATGGAGGAATATGATGACGCCCAAACTGTTGCCTGTTCAGCAAGGAGAGTGTATAGGAGAGATTTGAACAGAGGTGACAATATGTTCGAGAACAGAGAGTTCTGCTTGATTGATCAAAGTGGGTGACAGGTTCATCAACCAGATATGTGATACATCACCAATTGGAGAAGTTGGTATTCGCTGTGATGAAGTCCTCTATCTTCATGTACTCTCCCTGTGCTGATATGAGACATATAGGAATGGGGCTTGCTGGTGCAACATAGACAGAGACGATGTTGGCAAAACCAACTCTGGGCGTTTCAAGTCTCACAGCCACGATGTTGTTTTGGATGGAGCGATGGCAAATCAATTGTCCAAGCATTATGGCAGAGGACTGGCTTGAACTTCTGCAACAGGTATATTATCTATTTGTTGCTTGTGATGATATGTTGTACTAGTGCTTTTTCACTTGAAACCGTTGACATAAAAGCAGTTAAAGTCAGCTTCATTGCATGGGAGGTTTGATTACCAGTAGTGAAGTGCTGGAAGGGAGTATGATTTTCTTTTTTTGGTATGGAGGGGGGGTTACTATTTTTTTAGAATGGCAATTTATTAAAAGCTTTAGTGTGAACAATTGTTTGGTAACTGCTTATTTCCTTTGAGATGAGGTTTGTTCTTTAAGAAAGAAGTTTGTGCAGAGCGGTCATGTAGACAAAATTCAGCCTTTTTTATGTTGAGGTTGGTTTTGCATATCTCCCTGGGCAGACTGCAGTGAAGCAGTAGGCATTGGTATAGTCAGCACATTGCTCTCGGTTAGTAGTGCACCTGCCGAAGGCGTGCTGCTCAGTGGATCTGCTGCACTTGCCGGTGTCTCTGCACTGTTCAAGAGTGAGGCAGGAAACGATAGCAGAGGGTGCTGGAGTTTGATGTCTGTACCGGGTGATGCTAGATGTGATGGCAGAACCTGTCTTTAAGAATGTAGTTCCAAATTTATTGATGGTATGTAACTGTTATACTTTGCATATAAACTCGTTTTGATACGAGGTAATGCCCACCACCTTACTGTACTTGGTACTCATATGACTATTTGGGGTTTTGAGGCAAGCCAAGATATCTAGCATTGATGGTGGAAATAGGTTACCTGTCAATACAATTGAAAATGATCAACATTATTGTCAATGCATACTTTTTGTGTTTCAGATCAAAAGCTAACAGATTAGCTCTCTGTGTAATTTCATCACTAGTAATGTGGGTGGGGACACTCCAATACATTAAAAACTACCTATATAAGTATCGAATCCATACATTTCAGAACTCTCTGGCGACAGCCCCAGTGAGCTCTTTGACTGATGTCAAGGTATGTCACATATATCACACACAAGTCCTCTTCCACCCTCTCGCTGTCCATCTTCTCTGTCCCCTCCCCCTTCCCGTCTCCAACAGACCGTCTCTCTGCCCATCTGATCATCTCTCGACCCTCACTCCATCTCTTCCTCCCCCTCTCTCTTTCCGTCTCCTTCTCCCCCTTCATTCTGTCCATTGTCTCCTCACACCTCTCTGTGTCCCTCCCCTTCACCTTCCTCTCTGTCCTTCTCCTCCTCCCTCCCTCCTCTTCCTGTCATCTCCTCCTCCCTCTCTCTCTATTCATCACTTCCACATCTATCGCTGTCCACATCCTCCTACCCCTCACACTGCGCACCTTCTTCTCCCCATAACTCTGTGCATCTCCTATATCACCTCGATTTCACCACCACACCCACAGTACATTTTTCCAGAAAATTAGTAGCAAGTTTGTCGAGTGTGGATGAATTCGACCCAGTGGTTTAGGAGGACATGTGGAACACACATACATACATACATTTTTAAAATATACTAGCTTGTTACCCACTGTTTCCCCTGTATAAGTGTTTGTCATATATATAAAACATGTTATCCTGCATCTTTCTCTGTTCAGCTCCTCCTCACCCCTGTATCCACCCACCACCTTCTCTCCCCTCACTCTATCTCAACCTCCTTGCTCTCTCTATCCATCTTCTCCTCCCCCCTCATTCTGTTCATCTTCTCCTCCCCTCTCTCACTGTCCAACTCATCCTTCTCCATTCTTTGTCCATCTCCACCTTCCAGCTGTCTTTTTGTCCATATCCTCCTTCCCCTCTCTCTGTCCATCTCATCCTCTCCATATCTCAGTACATTTTGTCCCCCTCATCAGAATCCATTATGTACTCTTCACTCTCTTTGTTCATCTGCTCGTCTTGCCTTCCTCTCGTCATCTCCGTCTACACCCTCTCTCTGACGATTTCCTTCTTCACCATTCTCTCTCCATCTTCTCCTCTCAAATCTCTCTTTCTGTCTCCTCCTGTAATTTCCAGAGGGCCATCACAAAGCGTGATTATTTCATCGTAATAATTATCTCCCAATAAAAGTGTATCTTCTATACTATACTGAAAATTTTTTTTTATATGTGGAACATGTTCCATGGAGCTAAGTTACTTGGCAGTGATGCACTGTGGAAAAGTCACTGTGACCTTCATCCTTACCTTTTGTCGATCAATGTGTATAAACCAGTCTTTTACCCAAAGTTTCGCCTATTCATATGAATGTCAAATGTGTTGTGCACATCACCTCTTTCTTCTTCTCTTTGTCCATCTCCTCCTCAACCCTCTCTCTGTCCATCTCCTTCCCCCCATGTCTCTGACAGTTTATCCTCTCCCTCACTCTGTTCATCTTCTCCTCCAACCTGTCTCTGTTCATCGCCTCCACACTCTCTCTTTCCATCTCCGATTCAACCTTCCTAGTCTACCTCCTCCTCCTCCACATATTTTATTCATATCTTCCTCCCCTCTCCTTATCCATTTCCTCCTGCCCATAACCTCTCTATGCATCCCCTACTCTCCTCACTGGCTCTGTCCACGTCCTCCACCATACTATCTCTGTTCATCTTTTCCCCCTCCCTCTGTCCATCTCATTCCCCCCCCCCCCCCCCCGTACTTCAGCCCATTGTGTCCTCCTTGACTTAATATATTTGTCCATGTTCTCCATTACCCTCCCTCTGTCAGTCTCCTATTTTCCCCTGTCTCTGTCCACCTTATCCCATCTTTCTCTGTCCATTGCCTCCCTCCATCTGTCCATTTGCTATTTCCCCCCTCTGTCTCACCATCCCCTCCTTCCACCCAATGGCATCCATCACTTTCTCTCCCTTGTCTCTGTCCATCTCCTCCTCAACCCTATCTCTTTCTGTCCATCTCCTCCTCTCCTCCTCTGTCTGTCTATCACCAGTTCCCACTCTCTGTTCAACTTTTGTTACACCCCTACCCAATAGTAGATAGGTGGTTCTTACCCCAAAACACTTCTTTTCTGGCAACAAGTGTCGAGTGTGCAAAGACTGGTAGAAATCGATCCAGTGGTTTGAGAGGGGATGTGAACTATGCATGCATGCAAACATAACATACATTTTTATAATATACTAGCTTATTACACAGAGCACACATCTCCTCCTATCCTCACTCTCTCTACAAGCATCTCCTCCACCTCCTTCCTCTGTCCAGCTCTTCCTCCCAACTATCTCTAGCCAATTCCTTGTCCCTCTCTATCTATCCATCTCCTTCTCCCTCCCAGTCCATATACTTCTCCCACACTCTGTCCATTTCCTTCTTCCCCATGTGTCTGTACATCCCCTCCTCCCTCTCTCCATCCTCCTCCTCTCCCAAAGGCCATCTTCTCCTCCCACCCTTCCTGTTTATTTTGTCCCCCCATCACTGTCCCTCTCTTTCTCACTCTCTCTCTGTTCATATCCTCCTTGTCCTCTCTCTGACCACCTCCTTCTCCTCCTCCTATTCTTCATGTTCATTTTCCTGCTCTACTGCTGTGTCCATCTCTTTCTCCTTCACTCCCTGTCCAAAGCATCCTCCCCTCTTTCTGTACATCTCCTCCTTTTCTCTCCCTGTCAATCTCCTATTCCCCTATCTCAGTCCATCTCCACTTCCATGTATCTCTGTCCATCACGTCCTCCTCCTTTCTCCTCCAATCCTTCTCTCAGTCCTTGCAATCCTCTGTCCTGTATCTGACCATGTGCTTCTACTCCATCCCCTCTGTCCATCTTTTCCACCCATCTAACATTGTCAGTGTCCTTCTTCCACCCTCTCTCTCTGCATCTTCTTCGTTTCTGTTCTCTGTCTCCTCCTCCCCTTCTTACTGTCAGTCTTCTCATAATTTCTCTGTCTATTGCTTCTCCCCCTATCTCTTTCCATCTGATCCTCGCCCTGTCTTTGTTCATCTCCCTCTTTCATGGTCCACTTCCTACTCCCACCTCTCTCTGCCCACCTCCTTTCACCCTATCTATATCCATGTGCTTCTCCTCCTTTCTATTCCCCTCTTTCTATCTCTTTCTTCTTCCTCACCTTTTGTTTGTCTCCTAGTCCGCATTTCACTGTCCTTCCCTCTATCTCTCATGACATCACCTCCTCTCCTCCCTTTCCTTGACCTGTCTTCTTCCCTCTCTCTCTCTGTACATCTCCTCTGCTCTTTCTCACAAAACATCTCTTCTTCCCCCCCCCCCCCTCTTTCCTTTTTCTTTCCTCATGTGCATGTCTGTTCGTACTGCCTCTTTCTCATTTGTCTACCTGCCTCATCCTGTCCTCCCTCTCTGCCCATATCGTCCTTTCCCCTCTCTCTGTCCATTCTCCCTCCCTCTCTCTGTCCATTTGTGGACAATTTCCTCCTCTCTCCTCCCTCTGTCGATCTCCTCCTCTCTCTCTCTTCGTCAATCTGCTCCTCCAACCTCTCCACTGCTTCACTCTTTACACATTACCTCTGCCCACTTCTCTCTGTTGATCACCTTCTCCCCAATCTGTCTGTGGCTCTTCTTCTCCCCCTCTGTAAGTCCAACTTCTACATCACCTCATTTTCACCACCATCATTACCCTAAAGGGAGGTTTTTCTTATCCCCACATGATGTATTTCCAGACAATAAGTGATATTTGTACCAAGTTTGACCAAACTGGTCCAGTGGCTTAGGAGGAGATGTAGAAGATACATACATATATCGATATGACCATTTGTAGAATATATTACCTGCAGCTTCACTTTGTGTAAGTATTTTTCACATATGTTGCCCAAACTTTCACTTCGCTTCTCGTTCTGTGCATCTACTTCCTCCTTTGCTCTGTCTATCTTCTCATCTCCCTCCCCTCTACCTCATCCTCCCCACTCTCTCTGTCAGTCCCCTACTATCCCCATTGTCTGACCATATCCTTCTACGCCACACTCTCTCTGTCCGTCACATCCATCTCCCTCCCACCTCTCTTCCTGGCCATTACATCTTCCCGCACTCTCTGCCCGTTTCCTCCTCCCTCCTCTGCCTTTGCATCTCCACATTCCCCTTCACTCTATCCACCACCACCTCCCACCTCTCTCGCCCATCTCTGTCTCCCTCCTCTACCCATATATCTCCACGTTCCCCCTCAGTCTATCCATCACCTCCTCCCACCTCTCTCTGACCATCTCCTCCTCGTCCTTCCCTCTCTGTCCATGTCCTCCTCGCCTTCTCTCTTCCATCTCCTGTATGACTTCCTTTTCGCTGCTACCCATGCTCTTATTTGCTGTGGTTCTTATCAACACAGAACTTCTTTCCAAAAAGTAAGTGGTGTGTATAAGTTTTTTGTTGAAATAAAACCATTGGTTGTGAAGAGATGTGAAACATACATACATACATACATACAACTTATTACCTGCTGTCTGCCTGCATAAGCATTTGTCAGATATAATGCACACATCTACATCCGCTCTCTGTGCATCACTTATTCGCCCCTCCTTTGCCCAGCTCCTCATTCCCCTCTTTTTGCTTATCTCATCCTCCCTTCTCTTTCTGTCCATCTCCGCCTCCTTCTCTCTCTGTCCATCTTGTCCTCCCCCTACCTCTGTCCATCTCCTCCCCTAATTTATTTACTTGTCCCTCCTCTCTTTTTGACTCTCGTTTCCCGTCTTCTCTCGCCTCTCTCTCTCTTCATCGCTTCCTCACCCCTCTTTTGGCCCACCTCATCTACCTTTCCCTCTGTCCATCTCCATGTTGTCTTCTCCTCTAAGCTATTTCCTCCTCCTCATCTCCTCATCTTCCTCTCTTAGTTCATCTTCTCCAACCTCTATCTGACCGTCTCATTCTTCTCCATTTGCTCTGTCCATCTCCTCCACATCCCTATTTCTTTTGGTCTTCTCTTGTGCTCTTTCTAGTTTCTCTCCTCCTCTTTCCCCTCCCTGACTGTAACCTCCTCCCATTTCTCTCTGTTCATCATCTCATCAGTTCTCTATTTATCACCCTCTCCCCCTATCTCTGTCTATCTTGTTCTCTATTCTGGCTCTGTTAAGATCCTCCTCTCCCTTCCCTCTGTCAATTTTCCCACCTCCTTTCTTTCTCTGACCATCTCTCCTAACACCATCTACTTTTCTGTCTCTTCCCTCCCTCCTCCCTCTGTCGAATGCTTTTCCCCCTCCTAGCTCTGTCCATCTCTTCCTTCCACCACACTATCCACCACCACCCCACCTCTCTCTTTCCTTCCTCACCCCTCTGTCCATCTCCTTTTCTCCTCTCTCTGTTAATTACGTATGTCACCTCTTTTTCACCTGCACCCTGACACTAATGGGAGGTGGTTCATTCCTGCCCACTACTTCTCCTCATACTGTAACTGGCATGTGTGCCAATTTTGGTTCAAATCCATCTACTCGTTTAACTGATTTGGAACATATATTTATCCCTTTTCGTAAAATATGAGAGAAGTTCAATAAGCAATGTAGCACATTTTTGTCGGCTAGTTTTGGTTGAAAAAATGCGGAATTTGTTGTAGGACATCTTGGAATATTCCTGCTTCAGCCCCAATAGCTTCATGAAGTACTGATATGAGTGGCACTATACGTAGCCTTCAAAATGGCCTTTGTAGTGGAGGTGCTTTCTAAGGAGAGAGCAGTCACTGAGTTTCTTTTGGTGTAAAACCAGAGCATGAGAGATATTCGGTGTAGAATGTCTACAGAGATCTGGCAGTGAATAAAAGCATGGTGAGTCGTTGAGCGAGGCGTTCTCATCATCACCGATAGGTCACACAAACCTATATGATCTCCTGAGTGCTGGCCAGCCACACACAGCTGAGATTCCTGCAATTTTGGAATGTGCGGACCCTCCCATTCGAGGTGATTGACCGATCAGAATCAAACACCTCGCTGCACAAGTGGATGTCTCTGTTGGTAGTGCTGACACATTGATTAGCTAATTGCGATACTTGAAGGTGTGTGCCCGCTGGGTTCGTCACCACCTAAGAGAACTGAAGGACTATCTGTGCGGAGTTGCTTGCGTGTTATTAGGCTAGTTGTAACAATTTTTTGTCGAACATCATCACAGGTGATGAAACATGGGTCATCACTTCGAAACTGGAAACTAAATGGTAATCTATTGAGTGGGGCCACAGCACCTCTCCTCTGAAGGAAAAGTTCAAAGCCAAACCGTCCGCTGCTGAAGTCATGGCGATGCTCATCTAGCACTCTGAAGGGGTTCTTGTGTTTGATTTCTTCCCTCATGGTGCAAAAATCGTCTCTGAATGTTTTGTGCTACTCTCATCTCCATGACAACACAAGGCCTCACATGTTGGCAACTGTGGTAATCTGCTTGCCGCAGTGCACCATAGGGAGGTCACAATACTAAAAATGTCACGTATATCTGCGACGTTTTTCACCATCAGAGGCTGCGCCCCCTGTGAAAACAGTTATGTCACTTGTCAGCTCTGCTGAAATCATTGCACAGGTTTTTATATTGGTATGACTACCAACCATCAGTGATGAAGAGCCATCGCCAAACTGTGGCCCCGTTGCGCAGCATGCAGCTGGACATTACGTGCTGGATTTCAAAGAAATCCTCCACTCCACCACCAGCTTTTCTGAACTGCACAGATGGAAGTTATACTTACAACACATTCACCGCTTCAAAATATTCCCCACCTCAACTTACAGTAGCCTACTGTCCCCACACCTTCTACCCAACAGTCACCACCACCTCTGTCGTATCACCACCTTCCTATTCCCGTCCCCTCACACTCTTTCGGTGTTGACCTCAGTCAATGCATCCATCTGTCTTCCCTCTTCCTTACTCTTACCCTTTTTTGCTCCTTGTTGCCCTCTCCCAACTTCCGTGCCCCACAGCCACTTGATGATGCACCCATTAGCACTCTAATCCCTGTATATCCCACCAGACAGTGCTCTTCTCTGCCATCACCTCTAGCCTGCTATCCCTTCCCCTTCCTTATCTTGAGATTCCTGCTTCTGTTCTACGTGATAGTTGCATTCAGGTCAGAGCCGCCAGAGATGACAGTCACCTGTATGTGAAATATGCTTCCTTGTGTGAATGAACGTGTGAGTATTTCCTTTACTGAAGGTGGCTTTGGCTGAAAACTAATGTGTAACTCTCCTTCCTTTGTGCCTGTCTGCAACTCTGTGTCATCTTTATGGTGAGCAACAATCTGTATTTTCTTTATAATGTTGTTACCTTGCAGTGGAATTGAAGCAGGTAGTTCCTGTTGGTTACTATGGGTAGAGGTTATACTTAATAGGTTCCTTTTACTGACCCACTAGCTCAGATGGTACAGTCGCTGCATAGTTCAAAGAAAACTTGAGTCTTGTTTCAAATTGATACCCTACATATAAAATTATAGTTGGTGATGACTTCAATCTACCCTCAATATGTTGGAGAAAACAGATGTATATAGCTGGTGGATGGCATAAAACATTGTCTGAAATTGTACTGAATGCATTATCAGAAACTTATTTTGAACAATTAGCCTTAAAGCCCACCTGAAGTGTAGGTGGGTGAAAAATCATACATGATCTTTTAGCAATAAATAATCCTAAGCAAATAGGGAGCATCATGATTGATACAGGGATTAGTGACCGCAAGGTTGTTGTAGGGAGACTCAATACTATAACATCCGAACCCCTCCAATTTAAACGCAAAATACCTCTATTTAAAAATGCACATAAAAGTTCGCATAAAATTCTTATTCATTTAAACCTACGTTTTTTGAGTGCCTTACAGAGCATTGAATCGTGAGGTTATGCAAATTTGTTATGTTACTAGTATGAGTATGCCTAGTCAATGAAAATGCATACAGTTTTTTCCTTCTTGCTTTCTTTATACTGTAATTCAATAACCTCGTTTGTATTTCTAATAGCAATTGTAGTTCAGCTGTTAATTGCACTGAGTTAGCTCACAGCAGAGCAGACTTTGCTAGGGCCGAGCGAGGATTCAGGATTTACAAGGGACGGCCAGCAGTGGCAAGCCTTCGGCCTCCAGATAGGTGCCTTTACAACACAGTGCCACAAGGGTGACAACACCCTCTGTGACAGACACTATGGACCTGCAGTGGGCCTCACCCCATGGGCAGCCACACGTAGAGGGCAGTTTTTGTCCCTGAAGTAAGCAACAGGCTTCTAGTTCAGTGAAAGCTCTGGACAAGCTTTTCCGTTGCCGTTTCACTGCACGCCACGGGGAAAAGAGCGTTCTGCACCCCTACAGTGAGGCGACAGCTGTCCTGGAAGTCAAAATCTTAAAAATTTCGGCAGAGGACAGTCTCACACCTTCCCACAACCACTGCTGTTCAGTTTTGCTCCTTTTAGAGAAATTCCAAACTGAGCATGAGAACGCTGTGACTTCAGCAACATATAGAAAGAGAAGTTCTCATTGGGTTAAATGCCACGACGTCAAATGAGCGATAGAAGACACTTCCCTGGCAAGCATAAAATGCGTTAACATGCGGGACAGGACTCAATTTCTTTTCTCTTTCTGTGGTACAGATCTGCACTGTTGTCTTTCGTGTGACTGGGAGAGGCATGCAAGAAATGATAGAAAGTGGAAGAATGCGAAGCTTCGTAATTTCCAACGTGAGAGTCTGGCGTCATTCTGCACTCTCGTTCTTCTACGTCTACATTTATACTCCGCAAGCCACCCAACGGTGTGTGGCGGAGGGCACTTTACATGCCACTGTCATTATCTCCGTTTCCTGTTCCAGTCGCGTATGGTTCGCGGGAAGAACGACTGCCGGAAAGCCTCCGTGCGCGCTCGAATCTCTCTAATTTTACACTCGTGATCTCCTCGGGAGGTATAAGTAGGGGAAAGCAATATATTCGATACCTCATCCAGAACCGCACCCTCTTGAAAGCTGGACAGCAAGCTACACCGCGATGAAGAGCGCCTTTATTGCAGAGTCTGCCACTTGATTTTGCTAAACATCTCCGTAACGCTTACCAAATAATCCTGTGACGAAACGCGCCGGTCTTCTTTGGATCTTCTCTATCTCCTCCGTCAACCCGGCCTGGTACGGATCCCACACTGATGAGCAATACTCAAGTATAGGTCGAACGAGTTATTTGTAAGCCACCTCTTTTGTTGATGGACTACATTTTCTAAGGACTCTCCCAATGAATCTCAACCTTGTACCCGCCTTACCGACAATTAATTTTATATGATCATTCCACTTCAGATCGTTCCGTACGCATACTCCCAGATATTTTACAGAAGTAACTGCTACCAGTGTTTGTTCCGCTATCATATAATCAATCATACAATAAAGGATCCTTCTTTCTATGTATTCGCAATACACTACATCTGTCTATGTTAAGGGTCAGTTGCCACTCCCTGCACCAAGTGCCTATCCGATGCAGATCTTCCTGCATTTCGCTGCAATTTTCTAATGCTGCAACTTCTCTGTATACTACAGCATCATCCGCGAAAAGTCTGTCTTCTGTTTCAAGCGGACTACTTTACAAGATCAACAGGTATCTCCATGTCTGGCTGCCCTGGTAACAGACAGGAGGTACTTCTGATTGGTAATTAGCAAGTGCAGATTGATTAGCTGCCTTAGCACATAGCGAAGAAGGCAGTTTTCTGTTTAACCTTCAGTTATGGCAGACCGAGCTCCGTTGTTATAACGCAAAATTTGACAGATTGCTGGTCATGATTACAGAAAGTGAAAAGGGCATAAAATTTTCGTTTGCTGAGCCACGTTCGGGGTTACTTTGGATCTAAGTATGGGTTTACTCAGTAGCTTCATTCAGGATTGTATGTTTTACCGTTATGTTAGAAGTTCTTCTTCACTTTGCGTTGAACTTCGCCAAAGTGTAAAGACAGGTTTTGCTTGTGATCTGAGCGCATGTCGTGGTTCTCTTTAATTCAAACTGGACAGAGCCGGCACAGAGAACGTACACTGACTCCGACGCCGCACAACCGTCACTCGCTGTGGTAAAGTACCGCTCAGACCCGACATGGCAGGGAAGTCAGGTGGCAAGACTCGTCGTAATTCATTTCGGATCAGGAGTGTTTCTTTTCTCTTCCAGCCATGCACATTGTCGTCAGCATCTGTAATGCACGTTCAGTGTTACTCACGAAGGACAATTTGTCTTGTGAACAAGAAGTAGGAAATCTATTGGTTTCTATTTCCTCCATTCCCGTAACCAAACACACGCCATCTAATTCAATTACGAGGGCAGTTCAATAAGTAATGCAACACATTTTTTTTCTGAAACAGGGGTTGTTTTATTCAGCATTGAAATACACCAGGTTATTCCCCAATCTTTTAGCTACACAACACTATTTTTCAACGTAATCTCCATTCAATGCTATGGCCTTACGCCACCTTGAAATGAGGGCCTGTATGCCTGCGCGGTACCATTCCACTGGTCGATGTCGGAGCCAACGTCGTACTGCATCAATAACTTCTTCATCATCCGCGTAGTGCGTCCCACGGATTGCGTCCTTCATTGGAAATCCGAGGGTGCGAGATCGGGGCTGTAGGGTGCATGAGGAAGAACAGTCCACTGAAGTTTTGTGAGCTCCTCTCGGGTGCGAAGACTTGTGTGAGGTCTTGCGTTGTCATGAAGAAGGAAAAGTTCGTTCTGATTTTTGTGCCTACGAACACGCTGAAGTCGTTTCTTCAATTTCTGAAGAGTAGCACAATACACTTCAGAGTTGATCGTTTGACCATGGGGAAGGACATCGAACAGAATAACCCCTTCAGCGTCCCAGAAGACTGTAACCATGACTTTACCAGCTGAGGGTATGGCTTTAAACTTTTTCTTGGTAGGGGAGTGGGTGTGGCGCCACTCCATTGATTGCCATTTTGTTTCAGGTTCGAAGTGATGAACCCATGTTTCATCGCCTGTAACAATCTTTGACAAGAAATTGTCACCCTCAGCCACATGACGAGCAAGCAATTCCGCACAAATGGTTCTCCTTTGCTCTTTATGGTGTTCGGTTAGACAACGAGGGACCCAGCGGGAACAAACCTTTGAATATCCCAACTGGTGAACAATTGTGACAGCACTACCAACAGAGATGTCAAGTTGAGCACTGAGTTGTTTGATGGTGATCCGTCGATCATCTCGAACGAGTGTGTTCGCACGCTCCGCCATTGCAGGAGTCACAGTTGTGCACGGCCGGCCCGCACGCGGGAGATCAGACAGTCTTGCTTCACCTTGCGGCGATGATGACACACGCTTTGCCCAACGACTCACCGTGCTTTTGTCCACTGCCAGATCACCGTAGACATTCTGCAAGCGCCTATGAATATCTGAGATGCCTTGGTTTTCCGCCAAAAGAAACTCGATCACTGCCCGTTGTTTGCAACGCACATCCGTTACAGACGCCATTTTAACAGCTCCGTACAGCGCTGCCACCTGTCGGAAGTCAATGAAACTATACGAGACGAAGCGTGAATGTTTGAAAATATTCCACAAGAAATTTCCGGTTTTTTCAACCAAAATTGGCCGAGAGAAAAAATGTGTTGCATTACTTATTGAACTGCCCTCGTACATTCATTCTCGTTTTTCGAACGGATTATGACTCATGTTTAACCTAATAAGCAGTGTTGGAAACATGTTTAACGTCCATTTTTATGTGGTGAAAATAAATGGTAGTCACTAAACGTAACATCTTGTTTCACCCTTGAAATTTGTATGTTATTAGATTAGATTAGATTAGTTTTTTGTTCCATAGATCCGTGCTGAGGAGATTCTAGTGGATGTGGAACATGTCAATTTTTTTAAGCTGAAATAAAAATACTAATAGTATGAGTATGTACAATACATCATTTGTTTCTATTAAAAAATTCGTCAATGGAGTGGAAGGAGTTGGCCACTAGTAAGTCTTTCAGACTCCTTTTAAACTGATCTTTATTTGTAACTAAATTTTTTATGTGTGCTGGCAAATTATTGTAGATAAGTGTTCCTGAGTAGTGGACCCCTTTTTGAACTAAAGTGCTTTTAAGTCCTTGTGCATATCATTTTTGTTCCTGATATCGTATGTATGAACTGAGCTGTTTGTTGGAAAAAGAAGAAAGAAGAAAGAAAAATGAAGAATTTAGGACAAATTTCATTAAGGAGTAAATATACTGAGAGGCAGTAGTTAGTATACCCAGTTCTTTGAATAGTTTCTACAGGACGTCCGTGAATTTACTCCACAAATAATATGTATTACACGCTTTTGGACTCTGAAGACTTTTGTTTGACTTGTAGAGTTACCCCAAAATATTATACCATATGACATTATGGAATGCAAGTAGGCAAAGTATGCAAGCTTTTTCATTTTTGTGTCGCCTATGTCTGCTAACACTCGAATTGCAAATACAGATTTATTAAGGCGTTTCTGCAGTTCTGTGGTGTGCTCCTCCCAACTGAATTTATTATCAAGTTGTAATCCCAGGAATTTAAGACTGTCAACCTCTTCTATCTGCTCTTCTTCATACTTTATGCATATGCTGGGTGGAAACCTCTTACAGGTTCTGAATTGCATATAGTGAGTCTTTTCGAAGTTTAATGTCAGTGAGTTGGCTTTAAACCATTTATTAATATCCATGAAAATATCATTAGCAGATCTTTCTAGAACTACACTCGACATACTATTTATTGCAATACTTGTGTCATCTGCAAACAAAACGAACTCTGCAGATTCAAAAAAGTACCAATTTCAGTTCACGTAAGTTAGATGTGTTATGAAGAAGTATTAATTATAAATAAATGCAAGTCAGGTGCATTATTAAGAAGCACCAAATTCATTCTTGGAAGTCGGATGCACTATTAGAAATAGTTAGGAGCAGGAGTCATTTGTGCTAAATGCTGGACCTTAAATTGAATGTCACAGGGCGAAATTCATTCCCTTTGATGCAGTTTTTAGATCCTTGCGCAAGTTTATCAGACAATCAACTTGAGGGAAGTAGTATGTCATTTCACTTATGCTCACACGAGTCAGACGACAGTTAATAAAATAATCACTGGCATAAAAATTGCTGTCCTAGCGGAAAATGAGGAAGAATTACAAGTAGTGTTGGAGGAAATGGAAAACATTCTTGCTACACGGTACAACATGAAAATTAATAAGTCAAAAACAAAAATCTTAGTTGCAAGCAAACAAAAAATCAAACAATTACGAATATAAGGCTGAATGGAGAGAAGCTGAAAGAAATACAAGACTTTGTCTACCTGGGAAGCAGAATAACATCAGATGGTCGTAGTAGGAAAGATGTAATAAGTAGAATAAATCAGGCAAAGACTGCATTCTATAAAAGGAAACCTCACATCAAATATGATAAGTCTGTCGTTAAGGAAGCGGTTAATAAAGACCTTTGTTGGGAGTGTGCTTCTCTACGGCAGCGAAACCTGGACACTTGGAGAGGATGAAAGAAGAAGGATTGAAGGATTCGAAATGTGGTGTCTGCGAAGGACGTTAAAAATTCCATGGACGGCCAGGATGACAAATGAAGAAGTCCTGCAGAGAGCGGAGGAAGTTCCAGTTCTTTGGAAGACGGTCAAGAAGAGGAGAGATATATGGATGGGACACATTCTGAGACATGAAAGTCTTCTCCACACTATAACGGAAGGCCTTGTGGAGGGCAATAGGGCAAGAGGCAGACCTAGAAGAAAGTACATAAGCCAGATAATGCAGGACCTAGGATGCGGAAGTTTCACGGAATTGAAGAGGCTGGCCGACAATCGCACTGAATGGAGAGCTGCTGCAAATCAATCTTAGGATTGGCAACTTAAGAAGAAGAAAAATGGCGACCACTGCCTGGATGAGAAATTTCGTGGTTATCCTGTAAAGCAGCCATTAAATAAATTTATCTTTGAATCTGCATTTAAAATTCAATAGTAGTCGCGTGATATTAGTAGCGTGGCGCAGACGCGTTTTATAAACGCTTCTAATAATTACAGCTTGGTTCTGTGGGTTCTGCCCTATATCTCGTCCTTGTACTTTGAGAACACAAAGGCACTTTTGTGATATGCAAATTAATTTGAGTCAGGATTGCGTGTTGCTCAGTGATACACATTTTATTGTCTTTGTTGTTTTTATTGTTAAAGTAAATGTTAACTAGGAGAAAGCTCGTAGTCAAAAGGAAAGTCAAGTCGACAGTGCAGTCAATAACATGGAACAGCAGAATAATTTTCAGATTGAAATGCCAGAGCCACAATCGTTTGTTCCAGCAGAACAACCAAATCCTATCGGTTTCGAAAGTGAACAATCTCGCGGCGAAATGTTGGCACTAAATAACGCAAATTCTGTGGACAATTTCACATCGGAATATGCAATTCCACAGCACATAGAAGCAATTGTAACCAATCAAAATTTCGGTGATAGTGACGATGAGAGGGCAGTCTCTCCACCGTTCAGATGAACTCTCGTGGGTCGTCACCTTAACAGAGACTGGTAACACAACAAGGGAGAAAGAGAAACTCGATATGTTGTTTGATTTTATGTAACGTTCTATCGAAGAAATCATTTATCATATTGTTCGCATGAATCAGAGAACGGTAAAGGAGCTAGAGAGAAAATAAACCGTGTTGAAGACAAGCGCAATGAAATCGATGAAATTAAAACAGTTCAGGAACAAATGCGAAAATACTTTGATGAACGGATAAAAAATACAGTAACAAAATGCGACACTAGTAACAATATCACAGATTTAAACAATTCGTTGTCTGCTATGAAACTGCTAGCAAAGCATGGCCCTGCGATGCACAAATCAGCTAGCGAATTACAGAAAGGGCAGTCAAATCATGAACAGCGTATTGAAGCCGATGAGAATAAGATGAACCATGTAGAACAGGGCTTCACAACATACGTGCTCGCGGAGCAAGCTGTGAGCAGCAAGGTGCGAGCATGGAGCAGCGCGAGCACGCTACCTCCACTACCGGACCAGAGCGGAGAGTGGGGAGAGTCACGTGGGGTACACAACAGCTGCCGCCAGTCGATGTAAATCCGCGGCCACCTGCAGGGATATCACTCACGAATTATTACTGCGACAAATAAAACAAATAAAGGAGAATGTAGACGTGCCACATAATTTTACTAGCTTAGTGTATGCCTCTACCATCTGTAGACACTGAAACTAAAGAATTCCACGACAATCCTATATTTTCAACACTTTCTTCAACACTACTTAAAATATCACCTCCGGTTGTAGTGTTCTTCATGGCTACTACATCGAGGAGCTCCTCCCTCACCTGAAGATCTCTATTAACACCTCTAATAAATATGGCAAGCTGCGCTGTTCCAGTGATATCAACACTTTCGTCCAGAGCTAGAGAATACGCCATAAAATCTTTACAGGTATTTGGAAGCTGGCTCTGGACGTCGTCTGCCATGTCCTGTATGTGACACATAATGGTCATGTTAGATAATGGCACAATCCGAAATTGTTCAACTTGAGATGGACACAAATGCTCCGCTGCAACTACCAAACATTCTTTTATTAAATCGCCATCAGTTAAGGGGCACAGGGATTTTGCTAAAAACAAAGCAATTTTGTAACCCACTCTGAGAGCTGCCTCAGTTGATTTTTCTTCGTCGTCCAGATCTTCTTCGGATAGCTTCCTTTTAAGTTTAATAACTTCCTGTGCATAATCTGGTCAATCACATTTTCCACGTCCGTAGTCTTTCATGTGGTACGACATATAATGTCGCTGCAAATTAAATTTCGTAAAAGAATTCAGCGTTTTGTGACATACTAAACATTTTGCAACACCATCTTTTTCTGTAAACAGATACAATTCCTCCCAATGGGGGTTGAACTGCGAAAGCATGGTTGGGGTTACACAACGGCGACTTCACATGATTCTTAACCAGCGAAGTGACTGTTAAGAGCTGATCGTAGTGCTTTAAACGTTACACAGTCGGCGCGAATTCAACAGGCACGCTGCGGCCCTATTCAAACGTGTGCGCGCATTTCCCCTCCCTCCCCTCCCACCCTACTCCGCGACCTTGCAGCTGCTCGCGAGCACATGCCTGAGCACACGCGAGTACTCGCGCTCAAAACCGGCCAGTTGTTAAGCCCTGATGTAGAACAACACATTGTGACCAAACTTGGCCAGGCTTCCGAACAGTTATCGAGAAGCAACTGAAATGCGTTAGCACAAGAAATTCGTAAGGTGTTTGAGGGATTAGCTATGACGAATCCACACCCAGCAGGTGAAACCGAAGAAGTACAGGACCTTTTGGTTTTCAAAACGAGACGGGAGGTGTACAGGAAGAGTACACGAAAAGCTTGGAAAAGTGCATTGATGATCTGCAGGGTAAAACAACACAAATGAGAGTTGTCGAAGTTAGTGAATCTTTGACAAACAATATACCTTTGCGAATACCTGTTGCCGGAATGCACCTGCAGCACACGCTGACACTAGTAGAGTGGTGATTTGGTAAGCAGGAAGCTGTAGGTTTCGATTTCAAACACTCACGCACTGAGACACCGGAAATTCTTTACATCCCACGATTTGACTGTCTCAATTCGGAGTACTTTTGTCAACAAATTGGCCTTTGTAATTCAAGTTAGCCTTCAGTTGTGGGTATCTAGAAGAAAATGTATCAGAAAAAACGCTTGGCATCGCTGCCACACGCAAGTCTTATGAGGAGTTCAAAGAGACGATCTTGGATAGATACTGGTCCAAGGCTATGCAGGAAACGCGAAAGCAAGAAATTACGATGTGTAAATATTTCGGACCATCCGATTACAAAAGCCCTATCAAACATTTTAACGCAATGGTTAAGAAAAATCGGTTGCTGGATAAAATCATCCGTTTGTGCTACAAGAGCCGGCCGATGTGGTCGAGTGGTTCTAGGCGCTTCAGTCTGGAACCGCGAGACAGCTACGGTCGCAGCTTCGAATCCTGCCTCGGGCATGGATGTGTGTGATGTCCTTAGGTTAGTTAGGTTTAAGTAGTTCTAAGTTCTGGGGGACTGATGACCTCCGCTGTTAAGTCCCATAGTGCTCCGAGCCGTTTTTGTGCTACAAGAATCTACCATTGCAGCACTGTCAATCCTTAAGAGAAAATGTGCTAGTGACGTAGAAGAAACCAAAAACGAATTACAGGACTTAGAAATTGCGTTTGATGACGGCAATGGAAGGGGACGTAGGAGAGGACAGAGACAAAGTAACAACAATAATAATCGGTTTGGAGGATCACCACGTCGTAATAAAAATGATAATGGCAGATACAAAAATAGGACTCCGGAAGGAGGAAATTAGAGATCACAGTCACATAACAGAGACAACAGTAACTGTATCACAATTATAGTTATAAAGGAGGTCCATAATCGAAGACAGAGGAACCAGCCTTATTGAGAAAATGAGCAGAGAGCGGAGAATTCCTGACGAGATGAGAGAATGGATGGCCAGCCAGCACAAGTTATTGAAACTAGGTCACCACAGCTGAGATTACAAGACTTAAATTCCAATCCATCTCTGCAATGACGTAAAACAGACGTATAAATGGCTCCTCAAACATCCGCAAAAATATTGGGATCGAGCGAAATTGACTTGCTAACTTATGACGATGGCACACAGGACCTGCCTTACGAAAAGAAGGAGAAGGCCAGTGAAGCTCTCCATCTGATTATCGGAGTATCGATCAGGAATGTCACTTTAAAAAGAATTGTTAATGGTGATAACCAGCTTTCGGCTATTTCCAAAGCAGCATATGGAAAATGTACAAATTATGACCCCTGCCCAATCTGAAGATGAAGAAATTAAAAATATGAGGAGTCCTTTGAGGCAAATGTGCAGAGGTGCCGTAACAAACTCATGTAGATTTTATCTGTCAAGGTAACACACTTACAGGCAACTTCTTATTTATATCAATTCTAGGAATCGAGATCATCATCAGCATGATCTTTCTAAACGAAAATAAGGCAGTCCTTGATATGGGCCGAGGTGTAATGTCGCCACACAAGCGAAACGTATAAGATCTGAGGAACAGGTTCTCTCTGCCCAACTTTCAACAAAGTGATTGAAACTGTGAGAAGAGGAGGAAAGAAGCATGATCTATGACGAGAATGTGAGAACAAGTATATAAATGAAAAGACAAGGAAGAGGCAGTAAGAGAGAAAATTGAACAGAGAATCCAAAAGAAGGTAGAGGCATGTGAAAACATATAGGAACAAGAGAGAGAAGAGCTAACCGAAGATCCTGCGGGCTAATTCTGAGGTGTTTTCATCAAAACCTGGGGAAGTTAAAAATTTACAATAGGAATTCAAAACGAAGGAACACGACAAATTCAGGGTATCTTCATACGCCGTTTCTTTGTCTATGAGACACAAGATTTTTGAGGAGAAAACATGCTAGAGAATGACATAATTGAACGTACCTTGTCATCTCCACTGGTAAAGAAAAAGGATGGTTCAGTTAGGCTTATTCTGGGCTCACATTAAGTCCATACTATGATTGCTCCAGAAACTGACCGCCGCAAAACCGTGAAGAGCTTCTGCAGAAATTACGTGGAGGGTCTGTTTTCTTTTAAACGGATCTACGTTCTAGGTTTTGGTAAGTGGAACCCCAAACCCCCTGTCGGCCGTGTACTGCGTTCTTGACCTTTAGACGACATCATAAATATAAAAGGTTATCTTTCAGGTTAAATATCTCGTCAGCAGCGTTAATTTGCAGTCTGAATGCCATTTTAGAGGACAACTGAGGTGAGCATATTACGATGCATGTCAGCGGTATTTTAATCGCAGAAGGTTGTCGAGAAGAATATTATAGTATCTTGAATGGTTTATTACATACGTTCAAGGAGTACTGGGTAAATGTAAACATAGAGAGGTCAGATTTCAGCAGACAAAGGTGAATTTTCTGGGGCAAGTAATCTCGAGTGAAGGAAACTCTTCTGATCCGGAAGAATTAGATCCAATCAAACATTTTGCTACGCCAACTGCGCAAAATTAATTAAGAGGATTTTTGAGTCCAATTAATTTTTACGAAAAGTTTATTTACATCAACAGCCTTGCCTCCCCAAGTCCCAACTGTCAAGAAAACGTCATGGGTATAGGACGAGGTCGTTGAGAGAGTTTCAGGCATTGAAGAAAGCGTTGTTGTCTGCAGCAATTCTTTCACATTCTGACTTGAGCAATTTATGACCACGACATAGAAAAAACGGGATTAGGAGTTGTCCTTTCCAGGGATTTGAAACCAAGGATGGCAAGATGATAGGATCTGGGAGTCAGGTTCTGCCTATATTTGATAGAAACTACTCCGTCACGGAACTGGAGACACCCATGGTGGTTTGAGCGTTCCAGAAATTCAGATATTTATTTTTTGGACGCAAGACGAAGGTGTATACGGACCATAAAGTTCTTAACTTCCTGTTGGTGTCAAAGCTGACCCCAGGAAATTAAGAGAGATGGATGTTGTACGTACAGCAGTACAACTTCACCATTCTACATATATTGGCATCAACAATAATTATCATTGCAGATGCCATGTCCAGATCTCCTATCCGATCAAACTGTACAGTGCAGGAAGACCTAGAACAGAATAATTTCACTGCCTGTTATTTACGAAAAGTTGCATTCGAAAACGACATCACTGCCTCCTTGCGAGATACTGAAAGAGAACAGCACAGGGAAGTTGCGCTTATGGACGTAGTGAACTCACGTTGGTGTCTCGGCGACCAAATTCGCCCGATGTAAATCCCATGGAACCCATCTGGGTAGCTATCAGACGCCATCACCGCGTACGCATATTAGCGGCTCGTTATTTATGCGAATTACATGACCTGTAACACATCGAATGCCACATACATTCACAAACATACTAACAAACTGTCGGATCCCTGATGCGCAGAATCAATGATGTATTTCGTTCCAAAGACGGACAAACAAACTTGTAATCAGATGGTCATAATGATTTGGCACATCGGTGAATCTATCACAACAGTGATGACAGAAGTAGATAATTACACGGATTAGCGCCTCCGCAAGTAGGTAATAGTTCAATGTACCTATATACCCACCCAGAACCACCGTCTATCCAACTGACAAAAACCCAACAAATATAAAATATAAGACAAATCTAGCGGAAATTTTGTACTTAAATTAAATATTACATTACAAACATAGGATATGCACTGAAAATAAAAAATAATAATTAACTCTTAATCTTTATATTACTTAATATGATTTTGTTCATATTTCTTTGAGTCGTAATGATAAATCCTGGAGCAAATGGTCTCAGACGTGTAAAAAAATAGTAAGTTAGTACACAGATCAAAAAAAGTTATGCACCACCTCGGTTCTGAGAATTCCGGAACCTGTACAGAATATTGGAATAGAGATCAACGAAAACATCATTTCCGCACTTTTTATTTCTCATGAAAATCACACATAGCATGTTGTACCACCATACAGCGAGACCTTCAGAGGTGGTGTTCCAGATTGCTGTACACACCGGTACCTCTAACTCCCAGTAGCAAGTCCTCTTGCTTTGATGCATCATGTATTCATCGTGGCATACTATCCACAAGTTCATCAAGGCACTATTGGTCCCGATTGTCCCACTCCTCAATGGCGATTCGGCGTAGATACCTCAGAGTGGTTGGTGGATCACATCGTCCATAAACAGCCCTTTTCAATCTATCCCAGGCATGTTCGATGGGGTCCACATCTGGAGAACATGCTGGCCACTCTAGTCGAGCGATGTCGTTATTCTGAAGGAAGTCATTCACAAGATGTGCACGATGGGGGCCCGAATTGTCGTCCATGAAGACGAATGCCTCACCAATATGCTGCCGATATGGTTCCACTATCGGTTGGAGGATGGCATTCACGTATCGTACAACTGTTATTGCGCCTTCCATGACCATCAGTGGCGTATATCGGCTCCACGTAATGCCACCCTGAAACATCAGGCTACATCCACCTTGCTGCACTCGCTGCACAATGTGTCTAAGGTGTTCAGCCTGACCGGGTTGCCTGCAAACATGTCTCCGACAATTGTCTGGTTGAAGGCATATGCGATCCTCATTGGTGAAGAAAATGTGATGCCAATCCTGAGCGGTCCATTCGGCATGTTGTTGGACCCATCTATATCATGCTGCATGGTGTCGTGGTTGCAAAGATGGACCTCAGCATGGCCGTCGGGAGTGAAGTTGCGCATCATCCAGCCTATTGTGCACAGTTTGAGTCATAACACAATGTCGTGTGGCTGCACAAAAAGCATTATTCAACATGGTGGCATTGCTGTCAGAGTACCTCCGAGCCATAATCTGTAGGTAGCGGTCATCCACTGCAATAGTAGCCCTTGGGCAGCCTGAGTGAGGCATGTCATCGACAGTGGCATGAGTGGGACAGTGCACAAATGGTTTAATTCGTACCTAACTGGAAGAGTGCAGAAAGTTGAAATAAGTAGTTCTCGTAACATGCAAAGATCAGCACATTCCTCAAACTGGGGAACTATCAAGAATGGGGTTCCACAAGGGTCAGTCTTGGGTCCTTTGTTGTTCTTATTATATATTAATGACTTGCCATTCTATATTCATGAAGAGGCAAAGTTAGTTCTCTTTGCTGATGATACAAGTATAGTAATCACACCTGACAAACAAGAATTAACTGATGAAATTGTCAATACTGTCTTTCAGAAAATTACTAAGTGGTTCCTTGTAAACGGACTCTCACTGAATTTTGATAAGACACAGTACATACAGTTCCGTACAGTGAATGGTATGACGCCATTAATAAATATAGACCTTAATCAGAAGCATATAGCTAAGGTAGAATATTCCAAATTTTTAGGTGTGTCCATTGATGAGAGATTAAATTGGAAGAAACACATTGATGATCTGCTGAAACGTTTGAGTTCAGCTACTTATGCAATAAGGGTCATTGCAAATTTTGGTGATAAACATCTTAGTAAATTAGCTTACTACGCCTATTTTCACTCATTGCTTTCATATGGCATCATATTTTGGGGTAATTCATCACTGAGGAATAAAGTATTTATTGCACAAAAGCGTGTAATCAGAATAATAGCTGGAGTCCACCCAAGATCATCCTGCAGACATTTATTTAAGGATCTAGGGATATTCACAGTAGCTTCTCAGTATATATACTCTCTTATGAAATTTGTTATTAACAACCAAACCCAATTCAAAAGTAATAGCAGTGTGCATAACTACAATACTAGGAGAAAGGATGATCTTCACTATTCAAGATTAAATCTAACTTTGGCACAGAAAGGAGTGAATTATACTGGCACTAAAGTCTTTGGTCACTTACCAAATAGTATCAAAAGTCTGACAGATAACCAACAAGTATTTAAGAAGAAATTAAAAGAATTTCTGAATGACAACTCCTTCTACTCCATAGAGGAATTTTTAGATATAAATTAAGAAAAAAAAAAAGAAAAAAATATTAAAAAAATAAAAATAAAAAATAAAGAAAAACAAAAAACACAAAAAAATAAAGTTGTTATATTAACTTAAGTATGTTGTTAAATTAACCTAATTATGTCATGTATTGGAAAATTCAACTCGTTCCACATCATTACGAAATATCGTATTCATGATCCATGGAACTAGTATTAATCTAATCTAATCTAATCTAATCTTTGTATCTCCTCCATGTCTGAACATCGCTTTGGTTCACTCTGAAACGCCTGGACACTTCCCTTGTTGAGTGCCCTTCCTGGCACAAAGTAACAATGCGGACGCAATCTAACCACGGTATTGACTGCCTAGGTATGGTTGAAATACAGACAACACAAGCTGTGTACTTCCTTCCTGGTGGAATGACAACTTGATCTGCTGTTGGACCCCCGAAGGTCTAACAGGTGCTGCTCATGCATGGTTGTTTACATCTTTGGGTGAGTTTAGTGACATCTCTGAACAGTCAAAGGGACTGTGGCTGTGATACAATATCCACAGTCAACGCCTATCTTCAGGAGTTCTGGGAACTGGGGTGATGCAAAACTTTTTTTGATGTGTGTATATTAGCATTTTTGTATTTTTTTCTTGTGATGTTTTTGTTCCATATTTCTCTCTTCATGGGGAAAGTGGTCCCAAATCTGTAAAACTAGGACATTTTGGAAAGTTTGTACTATTTATGAATATCACAGGGTATTTCTATGTGTGTGTTATGTTGTACTATGCATGAGGAAGAGAATTCTTGTCGATCCATACAGAGATGCTGAGCACGTGGGTGCAGACACACAAGCAACGCAGACAACGGTCCTTCTGATAGGACGACAGAACACAACTAGCAAAACCCGTGTTGTCAGCAGGGCCTACCCTCGCATTACAGCAGGCAGCAGCAGGTGTGCGGCAGACCAGAGATTGCCCGCTAAATAAGCTTTGCCGCAGCACTTTCTCATTGCCATTTCACTGGGTCATCACCTGGGCGCAGTAGTTATATTTTCCATGCAATGAGATATAATGCTGTCGACCCACAGTTGATCACTGAGCTTAGTGTTTAATTTTTGGGATCTACAGAATGAGTTAAGGAGGCCTGAAGGGATGTTCTCACAGCTGCAGCAGTTAGTGAGTAGTAATGGGGTGTTTAGGGAAATTGTAAAGGAACACAGGTAGCTACTCGGGAGATATGCACATTTAAAAAAGCAGACACAGGAGGTAATCAAACCAGTACCAAAAATCAACATGCTGTACAAGGCCAGAAGGGTAAAAAAAAGGGATGGATAAATGCAGCAGGTAGGATACTGGAAACCTTGTTTGGGACAGGAGGTGCATTTGATATGAACAGATTGAATGAAACTGTGGAAGATGTGAAAGAGTTTGCTGAGGCAAACGCAGCAACAGCAGAGTGGCATTCCATACAAATTATGAATCTAGGGGTGGGATGCTAAATAACACGTGCATGCTTCAGCAGTTTACTAAGAAGATTACAGATTATACCATGCCCTTTGCTAGTACTTTGAATGAAGATTTGGGTGCCATATAAATGTGAATGCAGATACTGGCTGTGAGGATAACACTAACATGATTGTTGCAATATGTATGAGATAGCATTTGGGATGCAAGAGTGGAGCTGATAAACTTACAGGAAGCCATGTATCAAAAGCTTCAAGAGCAAATGCATCTGGTCTTGCTGTCCCCTGAGCACGGTTTAAGGAAGGTTCAGGAAGAGTTACTACTGAAATTGCAGCTGGTAGTGGAGCTGGGTAGCCAGAATCTGTCATTCTAATAGTGTAGTGCCACACTGAAGGTGACAACAGATAATGCACAATTGTTTGTGTCAGTTAGGGTACCAGTAATGAGCAAGCATGCACTATTTAAATCTTACACCTATCTGGTGAAGTTGATGGCATTGGGGATTTTGTGCAAGTTAAATAAGAGGGGGTGTTGTTAGTAGTGGCAGACAGGGATCAACATCTGGTGATGACTGAGGATGAGCTTTATGATTACTATATGCCTGGCATGCAAGATTGCCGCAGGTGGAAGTGTGTGTGTCATGATATTTTTCAGAGGCGGAGTGGAGGAACGTCAATGTTAGAAAGAGCTGATCAATCTTAAATCATATTTTCACACATTTTTGTTGTGCCTATCGCATCTCAGCATCTCCGCTATATGGTGAGTAGCAACTTTCCTTCTCAGTATTGTTTCACAGATGAGGTTTACACCACTCAGTATACAACAACATGATAGTGGTAGCCAGTTGTTATGAACAGAGGAGAATTACAGGAGCAAAACGTTTAGAGTTGCAGGGTAGTGGATTGCTGATCAATGGGACCAAGTGTGATATTACAAGACCTATGTTTCATTTGCTAGCTTCTATGGTGGGAGTGACTCTACTAAACATAACACAGCCACAACTTGTGACAAAGCAAGCTGTGATCTCTTAATTACCTTTCTTGTTTTGCCATCTGCCTCCTTAAATTCATTTTATTTTCATTTTTGCCTAACTATCATTAACATACATGAATATAATCTGCATTTCCATAAAAGAGAAAGGTTGTCCCTCAGTCTTATGGAATATAGCACCAGGTCTAATTTTGTGCTTAGTTTTGTGTATGTAATTAATTTCCTAATTTATTTTGACTATTCCTAGTTAATATGTTTTGTTATAGAGTGAAATCAGTGATTGTTTCATGACATAGATTCTATTGTTGTTGACTTACAAACAAATATAAATTCTGTACTAATTATAATTATTTGGAAAAAGAACTGCTAGGATTCTTAAAGTGTTTATTTGGCTCTATTAAAAACAAATTTGCAAAGCCAGCCCTTAATTAATTCCAAAATAATTACCAGATTTGTCAAAAGTATTGTTCGTATAACTATATCTGTTATTTTCTATAAACCTTTTTTTAATTCCCCTCTATAACGTATATCTTTATATATCATTTGTATTAAAATATAAAGACTATTGTCCATCTAAATGTTCCTTAGAGTATTGAGTAAAATTTTAAGAATATATGCCAAGAACATTTTTTGATTGGCACACACACACAACTTACAGACACTCAGCCATTATTGACTCCTAATAATGGGTCTTGACTGGCAGAAGTAGTGATTTTGTCTATAACAGGTTGCGCATAAATGACCCGCCAGGGTAGCCGATAATGCTAATGCGTTGCTTCCTAGACTAGGGTACACGCGCCGGCCACGGATCGAATCCGTCCAGTGGATTAACGATGAGGGCTGGTGTGCCAGCTAGCCTGGATGTGGTTTTTAGGCTGTTTTCCACATCCCACTAGGTGAATACTGGGCTGGTCCCCATGTTCCGCCTCAGTTACACGGCTCGCAGACATCTGAACACATTTGCACTATTCCATGGATTACACTCGACGCAGACAGTTGGGGTGCACTAATTCCTTCCCGGGGGGTACGGGGTGGTGGCAGGAAGGGCATCCGGCCACCCCTTAAACATTAACATGCCAAATCCAATTAACGATGGCTGACCCTGCGGGAAAAGGCTCAAGCGACAGATAGATAGATAGGTTGCCCATAAATGAAAGGCAATGGGTTTGAGAGGAAGAGAAACAGGAGAATATTTGATTGGGAGAGATCCTCATGTGAAACACATAAGTGTGTGATGGGGAGGTGACAGGAACCTACTCTGGGAGCCAAGGGCAGGAAAGAATGTGCTGCAAGAAATGCTGAACAAAAAAATTACAGGGTATAGGCAGAGGTTCCAGGGTGAGAGATAGAGATGAAGAGAAAAGTTAAGATTAAAATGGATTCATTGACATAATGTTGTAAAGTAACCAAGAAGTGTAAACCTGGTGTGGAAGCAATAGGTTGAAGTTGGTTGGAAACAGGTCTCCTGTGAATCCATATGTTTCTTTATCTGTATTATTACTGATGTATAATGATTGTTAAATACTGCTTACATTACCTGCAAGTAAATTTTTTCTGTTCAGTGACTAAGGTATCTGGTAACTGAGAATCTAAATAATCAGTTAATATTGAGAAGACTACACTTTTAATATTTTTTAAATAAATGTGAAAGAACCAAGAACTTCATTTTGTGCCCTACAAAGATGCACAGGATCATAAACTAAGTAATTATTTCCCAACTTTATTGTGCTATGATTTTTGTCCCTGTACCTGCATGTTGATGAATCTCATATAAAACACATCTGAGGAATAGTGAATAACAAATGTAAAACATATAAACAGTCTTTGTTAGTAAAGCTCTCATTTATCATTGTGTGTGCTTTGGTTTTCTGCTGCCAAGAAATCTGCTTTAATAAGATAATTTGTCAAAGATGTATTAATTATACAACAAGGATAACCCCAGCATGTCACAGTTCAATTCTCTTATCGGTGTTATATAAAGCTACTCTCATTAGCCAAGTTGCCTCTTGACTCAAAATACTTGTTTAAGTTCAAGGCACGATAGTTTATCCAGCAATGGAAGCATTACAGTTCAATTCCAAAACCAAGACAGTTTCACTAATTAAAAAACCTGTACCACCAGTTAAGGAAGGTTGGGTCCTAGTCAAAGTTGCATATTCAGGAGTGTGTGGCACTGATCTACATGTTTTTGAGGCAAGTACCAAAATTATTTGTTTGACAAATATGTTTTTGACAAAAGATATTTGTTTGTGTGTGCGTGTGTATGTTTGTGTGACTTACATGAAAATACAGAATTAATGTTTTCCTGGAGGTAATTATAGGCACTGTAAACTGGATTTCCTAATCACAGCTTCATCATTTTTCTAACGTTATTGATTGGATATGTCATATTGCTAGCTCAAGCTGTGTGTAAGGTTTTGAGACTTAACTGGTCAGAATCAGTTCTCCCAGGTTATTTCTAGCAGTATCATATTAAATAATGTCAATAATTATTGGCCAGTATCCTTGCTTACAGCATTTTCAAAAATCTTTGAGAAAGTAATGTACTCAAGAGCAGTTAGCCACATCAACAGTAATGGTATACTTAGTATATCACAGTTTGGATTTCAAAAATGCTGTTCCACTGAGACAGCAATATACAGTTTCACTGTCCACATAATAGAGTCTTTAAATAGTAAAATGTCATCAATATGAATTTTCTGTGACTTGTCCAAAGCATTTGACTGCGTGAACCATGACATTATGTTACAGAAATTACAATTTTATGGTATAAGTGGAATAGCATATGAGTGGTTTAAGTCATAGCTACAGAACAGGAAACAAAAAGTTTCTTTATATGGGTCAAGTGATCTAAATAAGTTTGCCACTTCATCTAACTGGAGTGAAATACATTAGGTGTTCCACAGGGTTCAATCATGGGTCCCCTTCTGTTCTTGATGTATGCGAACAACTTCCCTTCTTATCTGAAACAAGAAGCTGAACTGTTTTCTGATGATACAAGCACCATTATTAATCCAGTAAAAGAAACTCCAATTGAAGATGGTACAAATAAGTTCTTTGGAAAAGTCATTAATTGGTTTTCTGCAAATGGCCTTGCTTTAAACTTTGAAAAAAAAAAGAAAAAAAAAACACAGTACATCCCTACATCCAATTTTCTGCTGCAAAAAGTACAGTTCCTTCAATAAATCTAACACAGCAACAGAAGTCAGTAGACAGGGTAGAGCGTACTATGTTTTCAGGTGTACATATAGATGAGAATCTTAATTGGAAAATTCGTATTTTGGATCTTATAAAGTGACTAGGTTCAGCAACTTTTGCAATCAGAATAATTGCCAATTTTGAGGATATAGAAATTAGTAAGCTAACATACTTTGCATACTTTCACCCTCTGCTGTCATACGAAATAATATTTTGGGGTAACTCAACACTTTGACAAGAAGTATTCACTGCTCAAAAGAAAATGTTTAGAATAATGTGTGGGCTTCATAGTCTTGTAGGCATCTTTTTAAAAGATTGAGAATTCGTACAACAACCTCACAGTACATTTACTCACTAATGAAATTTGTTCTCATCAACAAGGACCAGTTTAAAAACAACAGTCTATCTTTGGCACAAAACACAGAATTCAAGCTTTCGCAACAAACTGTTGCCTCATCAGGAAAGAGGGAAGGAGAGGGAAAGACGAAAGGATGAGGGTTTTAAGGGAGAGGGTAAGGAGTCATTCCAATCCCGGGAGCGGAAAGACTTACCTTAGGGGGAAAAAAGGACGGGTATACACTCGCACACACACACATATCCATCCACACATATACAGACACAAGCAGACATATTTAACGACAAAGAGTTTGGGCACAGCCCAGACTCTTTGTCGTTAAATATGTCTGCTTGTGTCTGTATACGTGTGGATGGATATGTGTGTGTATGCGAGTGTATACCCGTCCTTATGTATTAAAAAATCTTGTTTCATATGTGCGTTTCTTGTGCACTTGACATGTTCCACACCATAACGGCTACCATATCATGTGATTGATCAATGGAACATGCAACCAACTAATTAATTATACAAAACTTTGGTTTATTAAGTCCTGAGAGCTTGAGTATTTGCTAACAGAACATTAGCAATCAAGCCAATTATATATACTCACTCTGGTTTAAAGCAAATGGGTTCTTGCTTAGTGAAAGCAAAACCCAGCAGATGGTATTCAGATTAAGAAACACGTTTCCATCAGATGATCCTAGTTGTGTTAAATTTTTGGGGGTATATTTGGATGATAAACTTTCTTGGAATCCACATATTAGGTATATTAGTGGTAAATTGTCTAGGGTAATCTATTTGTTAAGGCGATTAATGTACTGTGCACCTAAAAATTATGTTAGAGTATCTTACTATTCATTTTTCCAAAGCATCATATCCTATGGTATTATTTTATGGGGAAACTGCACTTGTATGCATGATATACTATTGCTGCAAAAGAAAGCTATTAGGATAACTACAGGCTCACCATACAAGGCTCATTGTAAACCTTTGTTTACTCAACAAAAAATCATGACAGTAATAAACCTGTATATTTATTATGTTTTAATCTACAGACAAAAGAACTTAACTAAAGTAAAATGCAGGGCAAATATACATTGTTACAACACTGGGACAAACAGCTGTATCTATATGCCCTACCACAGACTGTCAAAATCAGTTAACAGTTATGAACTTATGGGCCACAAATTATTTAACAAACTTCCACAAGCTATACAAAATTTACCAGAGCAACAATACAAACACTTTACAACTGGTTAGTTGTAAATCCATTCTACAATATAAAGGATTTCATGACCTGTGATATTAAACTGTAACGTTATTAACAATTCTGTTCTTTTATAGCATGTACTGTATTGTATTATGTGTATGACTTTGTCTATTGCTGTAATGGCTTAAAGACAATAAAATTATTATTATTATTATGAAAATATGGTAATTCAGTTTAAAGATATCTAGACATATTCTACTACAGAAAAACTGGAAAAAGTTTGCCTGTCATGCATGGTGAATGAGAAATTTAATTCATTTTTGTAGATATTCGTTTCTCAAACTCTGTGAAGCCATCTTTTCCCTAATACAAATAAAAGTTAATAAAAGAAGTAGTGAGAAAAATTTACTGGTATGTGAGAAAATTTTGTGTCCTACAAAGAAAGAATTTTGTCTGAAGTAAAGGGCTTGTAAGAACCAAGCAATAAATTTAAATTATAGAAACTACTGTAAGTTTGAAAATGTGTAAGCAGAAATGTAAAAATCTTGTATTGTGCACATAAAGTAATTGGATGAAGCAATAAAATTAAATATTTTACAGTTTTATCAAGAGACAAAGAACAGAAACATAAAATCAGAACAGGCTAGAATAATACAGTCGTCTTACACTAAGACAAAGCAAAAGAAAAAGAGTTTCCATAAAATTCTCAGATTTTTCACTCATCATGCCTGCATACAAAAAAAAAATCCAAAGAAGGGCAGCTCATTTTGTATTATTACAAAATAGGGAAATGTCATATGCGAGGTGGTGTGGCAATCACTAAAAAAAAAGGTTCCTTTATATTTTAGAGGCCTTTTATATTTTGACAAAATGTGCTGAATGGGAGATTTTTTTGTAGTTTTGAATATGTCCAAAATGCAGTGTTTTCATCTACTATGATTTGCCATAATAATGTTTATAGCTATCATGAACCTCTGTGTTTTTGTAATAGTTTCAAAAAGTACCTGATGAAAGCACAAATTTTCCTGTGAAAATAATGGTTTCTATGTTAAATAGGGTTCATTTCCATGCTCTGACAGTCCAGTTATCATGGGACATGAGTTCAGTGGAACTGTTACAGCTGTTGGATCAAACGTGACTCACTTAAAAGTAGGAGACAGGGTTGCTGTTGACCCAAACAGGTAAGAATCCTGCACATGAAACATATGGGATGTCAGCTTCTCAGTCATTAAGCAGCTTGTTTGTTTTTATTAAGAGCAAAAAAAGAACACTAGACAGTATAACTACCACAGACAGCAAAGTATTCCCTGATGCTACCATGAAAGAGGTGATTGCCAGTAACATTGTTACATTTATGGACTGACTTTTATAGTTAATCTCTTAAGAAAAGTCATGGAACTAACTGGTACAACAGTCCACATGAGAGCAGTCTGATACAGTTTTACCTAAAATGATCTAGTACAGAGTCAGAAGACATAGGAGTGAATTTTATAACTATGGGCATGTGCATGATCATCTTAAATCGGAACAAAATATAGGCTCTATAAATGCAAGTTACTCATAAACGTTCAGCTTCTTTGCTTGTTTTTAACTTCCATAACCTTACATTACTTCTAGATTTTCTTCATTCATTGTTCATACATACACTGTGTTCCATACATGCCATGATGGACAGGGATGTTGAATGAGTCAAGGTACAGAGTAATAGAGAGAAGTACCGGTACCTGCCAGAGACTGCTGCTATTAGCTATAGTCATTAATTAGCTATGCTCTATTTGCTCTCTTAAAGTCATAAATGATGATAATGAATTAAAAGGAAAAAAATGTATATAAAAAGAACTGTTATTTTCCTAGATGTACAGAGTAGCTTTTTTTTAACTTTTACTGCTTTCTTAATAACATACACTGAAAATTTTTATAAGTTGACAGTTTTCTATATCCTGTAAGAATATACAGTTAAAAGTTTTGCCTATTTGGTTTTACCTTCTCCAGTTCCAGATAATCTGGATGTGACATTCGCCTGCTTTATTTCTTCATTAATAGTCCTTGGTGTTGACAAACTGCGTTATTATACTGGCTGAAAAATGGGGTGGGGTGGGGGGTGGGGGTGGGGGGTGGGGGTGGAATTTCAACACTGACTACTGTAAATAATGCAGCCAACAGTTGCACAAAAGTACTTTCACTGTTTACAATCCTGCAAAATTACTCAGTTAATATGGCTAGTGCACTATTGTTTAACTTTCAATAAGCCTCATTAATAGCTTGCAGTCAAACATCAGCATACTGCTACAATAGTTTACTGTTGAATATCTATGAGCAGTAAAAACCTAACCAAACAGTTCTTGCAGAATAATGTGGCACGTATTGAACAGACACTGTCATTGTTTTAACACATGGCCTGTTACACTTACTTCACAGTTATGTTGATGCAGCTTTGTTGACCTAACCAGCACGAGTTTCTTGTCTGAAAATTGGCAGTTAATTGACTGTCTCGGGACCAAACTTCAGGCCCTTATATATAATCACAATAATAGATACTGAAACTATACATTGTTTGATGTTAGAGTTACAGAAATTACAATTAAGTATACCTCATTCAATTAACTGAATACATGGTAAAATTCTTTCTTTTTAAAAGTTTCTTCTATTACAAGAGTTAAGCTGAGTTATTTGTTTAAATGGTGAAATTAACAGATATAGTTATGCAAAAAATACTTTTGAAAAAACTGGTAATAACTTTGGAATTAATTAAGGCTGGTTTTGCTTATATGTTTCCGTGTAGTGCCAAATAGGTACTTAAAGCATGACAGGGTTTTGTCTTTCAAATGTTTATAATTAATACAGAATTTATATTTGTTTATAAGTCAATAATATAATTTAAGTTAAGAAACAATTACTGATTTCATCCTATAATGAAAAATATTAACTAGGTAGGAATAGTCAAAATGAATCAGGAAATTAATTACATACACAAAACTAAGCACAAAAATAGATCTGGTGCTATATTCTTTAAAAACATGGGCCAACCTTTCTCTTTCATGAAAATGTAGATCGTACTTATGTATGTTAATGGTAATTAGCTAAAAAGAAAAAAAATTAAGAAGTCAGATGGCAAAACAAGAGAGGAAGTAAAAAGATCCCAGCTTGCTTCTTCACAAGGAGAAGTGGCTAATAAAGCACAATTTTAATTTTTTGTTAAATATTGAGAGATTCTCAGTTTTGTACTTCACATCTTCAGATAGCATATTGGAGACCATAGTCCCAAAATACTGAATCTGACCAAGAGCTATTGACAGGAAGATGTGGTAGCCCACAGAAAATTTTCCAAGATGGAGGACATTTTCTAAACTGGCCTTTTTGATATGACAAATGTGGTTAGTTTTGAAATATGTATTTGAAGAAATAAATTTGTCAAGAAGTTCACAAAATTTATCATATCTCAAATGATTGATAGTTGCTCAGTAATTTTCAGGTAAATTTCTGATACCTAAACAGTGAGGATATTTCAATAGTATATGCAAAGCAAACCATTTTAAATTATTAATGTCAATATGGATGCCATACTTTTATTTAATTATCTGAATTTAAACCTTCATATGACTAAATAGTGGGTATCCAAAAAATTACACTGTACAACACAATTATAAGGTCGCTTTTTTGAAACTCCATAATTATCTTCCACTGCATTGTAGAAATTTGAAATTTGGCTCAAAGATGCCTACAGCCTTCCTCTGTAATAGTTCAAAAGCATGACATCTTGTGACTTCAGCCTTAGGCTCAGTGATACTTCAAACAGCAAGGTGTTGACATATGTGAAAAAAAAGGCAGAACTCAGAAGTTCACATGAGGTATAGGATGGGTTAATAATGTCACATTAGCATAACATTTCACATCAATTATGCCCATTGTCACCATGGACATGTCAGACAAGGTGAAGATCAACATACCCTTCTCATCCACTTTTACGCCTTTTCTTGATGCCTCTGCAATAGAGGTCCTAACCCCAATGCCCAGTATTGAAATCATGTAGTTTTCTTGTGGTGGCTGAATAAAGTATTTCAGACACAGTGCTGCTCAGAATCAACACAGAAAGGCTTCAGGGGGTGGGATAAAGTACATCAACTAAATCACCCCTTCCTTTTTGGTGTTGATTCCCACACATTCCACAGTAAAATATGACTGTTCCCAGTGTGATGAACAACAGGATGACATTCTTTAGAACCTTTGACACTACTGACATCCCCCTGGACAATTCACCCTTCTCTAAGAACACTGTGGGCCTGCAACACTGCTGATCATCATTGCACATCCTTTGGAGAGTAGTGCAACAAAAAATTTTGCTCTGGTGTACTGAGTGAAACCACTAGGAACTGTTTAAAACCATTTGATGAAATTTTAATATGAGCTGAAGCATTAGATGGTGTTTATGCTTTATCAGCCCTCCTTTTCACACCCTTCTGTACCTGGTCCTTACAAAAATTCACTTCTGATCTTGTTAACAGAATTACTGCATTACTTTTATGCTTTCTGTTTTTTAAATGTGATTGGCATAAATAAATTTGAGCAAAATGTTCTTGGAAGATACATTTTCTAGGCTGACAAGTAAATTGTAGCTTAAGGTCAGTATATCACTAGATGAATATGGGAAATCTCCTAAAACCATCTTCAGATTGGCCAAAAGAATTGACATTCAACAGCATATTACTGTACCTTATCTCTCCTGTACATCACATTATTGAGTAGCCATGACAAATCATGTGCAGAATTCATTCCATGTCCTAACTCCTGGAGAGGACATCGTTTTGATCCTAAAGTTCACACTGTTTTCTCTCTCTTCTTTAGTGAGAGAATGATGTTTGCTTTTACTGACAGATGTATATGGTCCAGAGATTAAGTATAGATGTGCACATCTATCACATAATAAGACTGTGTTTTCAGCCATGTAAAATTGAATGTGGAATTAGCAAACCATCACAGATCTTCTTTCTCCTCAGACAAATGATAACTACTGTTGTGATTCCATTGTCAAGCAAAGATAAGGGGGAATGGGTGAGGCGTTCCTGTGGAAACTGATAATGCATGACATGCACATATACTGCTGAGATGTTTATGGTGCTTGGAAACCATCCTGTCCATTTTTGTAGCTCAATAGCTCAACATCTCAATAGCTCTGCAAGGAGGTGACAGGTGAAAGATTGGGGGCACATTTTCAGCACTGCCCTGTAATTATGAACATCAGTCTTGACTTCAGGACAGTTCCAAAGCCTTCACCAATGAATCAACATAATTTCCTGTGAACAGTATGGCAACCAAAAAATTCCAAGATTTGTAGTGACTGCTGAAGTCACAGTACTTCCTGTCACACTAAGTAATGTGTAATCTGCAGACAGTTGTTGTAAGCCACAATTCATCTGACATTGCTTTATATATATAATCACAAATGCTACTAAAAAGAAATATACTGGAAACTGAATGTGATGATATCACAATCTTAGAAGACTCCTCTGTAATGTGTCCTACTTTATACTTTAAACTGGATTCTTATACTTAACACTATGTTATTACAGCTCATTTTTGTAGGATAAATATATTTTTAATTTTAATTGTTACCCCCAGAAGACTATTCCACAGTGCAACAGAAAATGAAAGCATGTTTGTGTATTACCATTTTTATCATCAATGGTATGCTCACATATACTTCATAGATTTTACTACAAACATCAGGCCTTAATTGTATCTGAACTAGGATCTTACTTGTGGTATTGAAGAAACAAATCCAAATGATATATTATTAAAGGAGAAATTTCAGACTCAAAAAGTTAGCATATTTGTTACCTTTTGTTTGTATCCATGTCTACAAATTATAACATTTCAGTGTCATAGTCATTGATGCTTCAGACTACATATGGTACACATTTCAGTGGCTGTGACACATGTGATGCCTGTACTGGAGGGCAGCCTCACTACTGTGAGATTGGTGGCATCTACAGAAACTTAGGAATGATGAATGATGGTGGGTGGGCTGAATATTGCCTTGCACCTGCCAGACAAGTGTATAAACTACCAGACAAGATTACCTTTGAGCAAGGTGAGTGGAGCTCCCTCTCATTCTCTCTCTATCCTTCTGTGTGGGTGTATTATGAAAATTTATTTTCATTTTTTATGAATCTTGAGCTTCCCCCATGAACCATGGACCTTGCCGTTGGTGGGGAGGCTTGCGTGCCTCAGCGATACAGATGGCCGTACCGTAGGTGCAACCACAACGGAGGGGTATCTGTTGAGAGGCCAGACAAACATGTGGTTCCTGAAGAGGGGCAGCAGCCTTTTCAGTAGTTGCAGGGGCAACAGTCTGGATGATTGACTGATCTGTCCTTGTAACATTAACCAAAACGGCCTTGCTGTGCTGGTACTGCAAACGGCTGAAAGTAAGGGGAAACTACAGCCGTAATTTTTCCCGAGGACATGCAGCTTTACTGTATGATTAAATGATGATGGCGTCCTCTTGGGTAAAATATTCTGGAGGTAAAATAGTCCCCCATTCGGATCTCCGGGCGGGGACTACTCAAGAGGACGTCGTTATCAGGAGAATGAAAACTGGCATTCTACGGATCGGAGCTTGGAATGTCAGATCCCTTAATCGGGCAGGTAGGTTAGAAAATTTAAAAAGGGAAATGGATAGGTTAAAGTTAGATATAGTGGGAATTAGTGAAGTTCGGTGGCAGGAGGAACCAGACTTTTGGTCAGGTGATTACAGGGTTATAAATACAAAATCAAATAGGGGTAATGCAGGAGTAGGTTTAATAATGAATAAAAAAATAGGAGTGCGGGTTAGCTACTACAAACAGCATAGTGAACACATTATTGTGGCCAAGATAGACACAAAGCCCGTGCCTACTGCAGTAGTACAAGTTTATATGCCAACTAGCTCTGCAGATGATGAAGAAATTGATGAAATGTATGACGAGATAAAAGAAATTATTCAGGTAGTGAAGGGAGACGAAAATTTAATAGTCATGGGTGACTGGAATTCGTCAGTAGGAAAATGGAGAGAAGGAAACATAGTAGGTGAATATGGATTGGGGGCAAGAAATGAAAGAGGAAGCCGCCTTGTAGAATTTTGCACAGAGCATAACTTAATCATAGCTAACACTTGGTTCAAGAATCATAAAAGAAGGTTGTATACCTGGAAGAATCCTGGAGATACTAACAGGTATCAGATAGATTATATAATGGTAAGACAGAGATTTAGGAACCAGGTTTTAAATTGTAAGACATTTCCAGGGGCAGATGTGGATTCTGACCACAATCTATTGGTTATGAACTGCAGACTGAAACTGAAGAAACTGCAAAAAGGTGGGAATTTAAGGAGATGGGACCTGGATAAACTGAAAGAACCAGAGGTTGTAGAGAGTTTCAGGGAGAGCATAAGGGAACAATTGACAGGAATGGGGGAAAGAAATGCAGTAGAAGAAGAATGGGTAGCTCTGAGGGATGAAGTAGTGAAGGCAGCAGAGGATCAAGTAGGTAAAAAGACGAGGGCTAATAGAAATCGTTGGGTAACAGAAGAAATATTGAATTTAATTGATGAAAGGAGAAAATATAAAAATGCAGTAAATGAAGCAGGCAAAAGGGAATACAAACGTCTCAAACATGAGATCGACAGAAAGTGCAAAATGGCTCAGCAGGGATGGCTAGAGGACAAATGTAAGGATGTAGAGGCTTGTCTCACTAGGGGTAAGATAGATACTGCCTACAGGAAAATTAAAGAGACCTTTGGAGAGAAGAGAACCACTTGTATGAATATCAAGAGCTCAGATGGAAACCCAGTTCTAAGCAAAGAAGGGAAGGCAGAAAGGTGGAAGGAGTATATAGAGGGTTTATACAAGGGCGATGTACTTGAGGACAATATTATGGAAATGGAAGAGGATGTAAATGAAGATGAAATGGGAGATAAGATACTGCGTGAAGAGTTTGACAGAGCACTGAAAGACCTGAGTCGAAACAAGGCCCCTGGAGTAGACAACATTCCATTGGAACTACTGAAGGCCTTGGGAGAGCCAGTCCTGATGAAACTCTACCATCTGGTGAGCAAGATGTATAAAACAGGTGAAATGCCCTCAGACTTCAAGAAGAATATAATAATTCCAATCCCAAAGAAAGCAGGTGTTGACAGATGTGAAAATTACCGAACTATCAGTTTAATAAGTCACAGCTGCAAAATGCTAACACGAATTCTTTACAGACGAATGGAAAAACTAGTAGAAGCCAACCTCGGGGAAGATCAGTTTGGATTCCGTAGAAACACTGGAACACGTGAGGCAATACTGACCTTACGACTTATCTTAGAAGAAAGATTAAGGAAAGGCAAACCTACGTTTCTAGCATTTGTAGACTTAGAAAAAGCTATTGACAATGTTGACTGGAATACTCTCTTTCAAATTCTAAAGGTGGCAGGGGTAAAATACAGGGAGCGAAAGGCTATTTACAATTTGTACAGAAAGCAGATGGCAGTTATAAGAGTCGAGGGACATAAAAGGGAAGCAGTGGTTTGGAAGGGAGTAAGACAGGGTTGTAGCTTCTCCCCAATGTTGTTCAATCTGTATATTGAGCAAGCAGTAAAGGAAACAAATGAAAAATTTGGAGTAGGTACTAAAATCCATGGAGAAGAAATAAAAACTTTGAGGTTCGCCAATGACATTGTAATTCTGTCAGAGACAGCAAAGGACTTGGAAGAGCAGTTGAATGGAATGGACAGTGTCTTGAAAGGAGGACATAAGATGACATCAACAAAAGCAAAACGAGGATAATGGAATGTAGTCGAAATAAGTCGGGTGATGCTGAGGGAATTAGATTAGGAAATGAGACACTTAAAGTAGTAAAGGAGTTTTGCTATTTGGGGAGCAAAATAACTGATGATGGTCAAAGTAGAGAGGATATAAAATGTAGACTGGCAATGGCAAGGAAAGCATTTCTGAAGAAGAGAAATTTGTTAACATCGAGTATAGGTTTAAGTGTCAGAAAGTCGTTTCTGAAAGTATTTGTATGGAGTGTAGCCTTGTATGGAAGTGAAACATGAACGATAAATAGTTTGGACAAGAAGAGAATAGAAGCTTTCGAAATGTGGTGCTACAGAATAATGCTGAAGATAAGGTGGGTAGATCACGTAACTAATGAGGAGGTATTGAATAGGATTGGGGAGAAGAGAAGTTTGTGGCACAACTTGACTAGAAGAAGGGATCGGTTGGTAGGACATGTTTTGAGGCATCAAGGGATCACAAATTTAGCATTGGAGGGCAGCGTGGAGGGTAAAAATCGTACAGGGAGACCAAGAGATCAATACACTAAGCAGATTCAGAAGGATGTAGGTTGCAGTAGGTACTGGGAGATGAAGAAGCTTGCACAGGATAGAGTAGCATGGAGAGCTGCATCAAACCAGTCTCAGGACTGAAGACCACAACAACAACAACAATGAATCTTGAGCTATCTAGCCTATTAATAAGGACAAAATACAGCGTTCATTCATTCATACATCACATTTCATAGATATAGAGGACATTTTTTTATAATATGAAGAAAGTTGAAACAGATATTAATAGAGAGCAGCAGTTATCCCAAACTGCTTCTGTAGGTTGTATTACCAACTATCACAATTTTTAATTAACTAATTCATTCAGGTAACATGTTCTATAAATCTTACAGTGAAAGAGAGTGTTATAGGATGTGAAGCAAATCAAGTTACACATTAACATACAGAAACAATCACTGCAGGCTATCGCTGTAAACTTATGCATGTATGCTGTAAATAAAATTCCACCATGCCCTCAATCTCCTTGATTGACAATGCTGTCAGTTTCAGAAGACTAGGCCTCTGTCTTCAGACAGCTGTCAAATATAATTAGATTATTGCCTATTTTTCAAAACTGACAGCACAAAGGACATTGCGACAGAGGTGTTATTTTAATTACTGCATTTATGTTAAATTGTACTAGCTACTGGTTAGAACTAGAGCTAATTTAGTCACACTGATAATTAAAGGAATTGCAGTACCTCTTGGGTATTAGGAGAAAACCAGTTAATGAAAAAATGGCCACTGTTCTTCCTCTCACCTACTGTTTTCTTTTATTGAATTGTTTATATGAGTTTTTTGATTGCTTTGATCCATGGCTTTCAGGATGTAATGTCACAATATCACAGATATGTCTTGCAACACCAATGTTTTTGGAATACATTTTAGTTGGCATGGAGTAGCCATTGTATTTGAGGTAATAGTTACATTTGAGATCACAGTATGTTTTAAAATGCTGCAGCAGGTGGATATCGTGATACTGGATAGTAAATCTGTAAATCACTTTTGCTACCTTTCTTGTAGATCAGTGTGACCTGTGTTTTCAACATATGAATTGAACATGATTTGTATTATCAGTAACAATACAGTATTTTTGTTAGTAACCAGTTTTGTAATGGAAAAAAAGAGGTATTCTTATGATGTGGCCTATAAATTGAAAGTAATAGCATGTGCAGAAGAACATGGAAAGAGAGCAGCTGGTCAGCAATTTGGCCCTCCACTAATGGAAAAAATCATTCATGAGTGGTGTGCTAATAAAGAAGAAATGAAAAAAATGAAAAAGGTTAAATGTGCAAATAGAGGACTGAATGCAAAATGGCCAAAACTAGAAAATGATGCTGTGGGGATCAAGATGTATGTACGGTAATATCGAACCCAACATTAAGTATTCGCTTGTTCATAATGAATTAACTTTATTTTGATCAAGTCGGTACAAACACATCGGCTTGAATACAGAGTTCGGAACACACTGAGATCAACAGTTTTCAAAGAAGTTCGTTCTCAAAGATGAGGCGGTCGACTCTTGCAGTCAATAACTGCCTCAGAGCCCTTGCCAGTAGTGCAGAGCATAGTAAGGATGATGAGAGGCATGTGCGCACCCGGCCAGCTGATGGCACAGATGCGTGTGACCAATCGTGTCATGGCAGGTGCTAGTGCGAGGCACGATCGGACCATTTCTCGATGTCTTGGTAGGCACAACCGGTGGAGGGAAGCAGGCGTGGAAGGCGTCCACAGGTTGACCGTGCCATGCTGCTAATGGCACTGTGGGAGCAGTAGGCGGTGGCGTGTCAGTGGGGAGAACATTGTCGTGCCGAGGCTGTGCGGCACAGCGGAGTTTTGATCCGATCAAAGGCACGGAGTGCGTCGAAGATCCGATGCGATGTATTGTTGAAGTATTTGCCGGCAAGTGCCATGGTAAGTGCAACGTGTCCAGTAACAGTTTGTTATTGGCCGTATGACATAAAGGAACAAGCATGCTGTGGCTTAACAGGTTGCGTAAGAGATGCCGGATGAGCAACGCTCGCAATAACGACGGAGTTATAGAGGCACTTGATGTCACAGCAGGGGAGAAAACAGCAAGCTGCACATGACAGACCTTGGCGGCGGATTACTTTGGCATAGACGGAAGCGTCACCTCAGAGTCCGTGGACAGTGAGTGTGGTACAGCGGTAGATGGCAGGATGTTCTAAGCGGAGCTAACAGTGTTGGTGTTTTGATGTGCGACACAGCTGTGATCGAAGGTTGGGGGGCATGACCATGAGCCCTGTGCGTGAGGCATGGTGACGGCGAGAGGTGGTGGAAGGCGGACGTGGTCGGCAAAACCATGGTCGGAGCAGGAAGGCGATGAGACATAATGTGAACGTGAAGAAGTCGAATTGGTGGATGAACTACTGGTCCGTGACAGAGAGGCAACACAGTTTGATGGAACTGGAACAGCATGTGTGCTGTTGCTGTTGGCGCTGCGGTCAAGTGATAAGGCTGCAAGCTGCTCGCGCGAAACTGCTGCACAGTCGTGTGTCAGAACGGAAGGATGCTCACTCGTTGAAGCAGAAACGGCAGATGTTTTGGTCGTACATTGCGGAGGTAGTGAAGAGGGCGGCAAAGCAAGAGGCACTGGAATGCGGCTGGTCATGCCGTGGTACAGAAATGAGGTGTTTGGAACTACCAAGGAAAGGTGGCAGCAGCGTAAATAAGTTGCTTGTATCACATCAGTAACGTAGAATTCCCACTTGAGGTGGCGTGATGATGACAGTTGTGACATCTGGGACATAGATCCATGTAGCATCATCATCAGGGTATTAGTTGTAGCTGGTAGTAACGGCGAAGGATCATCAGCAGTCGGAGGTGGAACAATGACAGGAGCATCTCGTTGCATGTCGCACTCGGTCAGTGTCGGCTGGAGCATGTGTAACTGATCTTGTACCAACAAGTTGTATGTCGCAATTTGCTCATGTAGCTGTTGCAGCTGTTCAGACGAAAATGTAAGTCGTGAAGCAGTCTGCTGTGTATCACTGAGTAAGATGGGGTCGAAATCAGAATCTGTCTCTATCAAAGGGTAACCTGCCGTACAAGACAAGGTCGGCGGCACAGTATTGACGTAACAGTTCGAGTAGAAGAGATCGTGTGGGTGATCGTGAATGTGAAACTCAGTACTCGGCGGCAGCAGAGTGAGAACACGTTCATTACTGTATGAAGCACTGATACGGCTGAAATTGTCTTCTGGGGTGGGTAAACAAGTTGCGGGCGACATTGAGTAGTGAACGGCCGGGCAGTAAGCATGTGTAGTGTCGGCGAGTTGTTGACATGCGCAGCTGATTGTTTTGACTGGGTCGAGTTCAGCGAGCCAGCAGGCGGCGACCGTGACGTGGCTGTCGATAGCGGTCAAGCAGAGTCACTGCGGCTCAGGTGCTGTGTAGAGGGTGGTGTGGCATGTCCAGTGTTGCACTGAGAAACAGCCAGCATTTTCGTTGGTGTAATTGGTGCACTGTCGTTGATCGGTAGGATGTCCTTGATGAAATTGTTCCTGTGAATTCGACCAGGCATGCAATTTAGCCATAATTTGGAGTTCGTGCTCACTGGGATTTGCAACATAGTCCATTGTTTGGCATGATTGTCCAGTATCGAAGCACTGCACAAAGTTAATTCATTACACAAAAGCAAGTCAAGATAGTCCAAATTAATTGGCGAAGTGGCACTGCACTGTCTGGAAGTGAAATTACCGATGCGTTGAATGGGTTTCGACGGACGACGTGTGCACCTCGGTCGCATTGTTGATGTGTGAGAAGGTGATGAAAGTTGTCAAAAAGCATGATTCACACAAGAGTCAGGAATTTACACACTAATTACACTTCCTGTACACTGCATCCAGATGCGGCGCAATGCAAAGTCGATAGACGTAGAAATCCGACAAAGAGTTGCTGCATTGTTTGTCCATGGCGATGTTCCAGTACACATTTCTGGCATCATAAGCGGCGTTCATGAGAGTCGGGCTCACCAATGTGGGGATCACGATGTTACATACAGTAATATCGAACCCAACATTAAGTATTTGCTCGTTTATAATGAATTAACTTTATTTTGATCAAGTCGGTACAAACACATCCGCTCGAATACAGAGTTCGGAACACACTGAGATCAACAGTTTTCAAAGAAGTTGGTTCTCAGAGATGAGGCGGTCGACTCTTGCAGGCGATAACCTCCACAATGCATTGAAATGCATTCAGTGACACCATCAAAATGGCATTGGAATTAGTAAAAAAAAGATTCAAACACATGCTTGTAAGCTAGCACTACACTGGAACTTAACAGACTTTAAGGGTGGAGTTGATTGGTGCTACAGGTTTATGGAGTGTCATGGACTTAGCATGTGAACCAAAACAAAAATATCTTATAAAATGACACAAGAGTATAAAGAGAAAATATTAACCTTCCATCACTTTATTACTGTATGTTGAAAGAAAACTAGTGCAGAATTAAGCCAAATAGCAAATATGGAAAAAACACCTTTGACATTTGATGTGTCAAGTAAGAGAACCGTTGCAATGGAAGGTACTAAAATTGTAACTATAAAAACTAGTGAACCTGAAAAAATGTATTACACTGTTTTCCTTTCATGTTGTGCTGATGATACTAAATTTAATCTACTGATCATTTTCAAGCACAAAATAATGCCAAGACCTTCTGAAATACTACCAGGTGTTGCTCATGTACATGAAAAGGGTAGGGTGGATGAGGCTGGTATGAAATTATGGATTAATAGGGCATGAGAGAGAAGGAAAGGTGCTTTGTTGAAGAAGAGTTATCTTATCATGCTAGATCAATTTCAAAAATTCTGTGAAAGAGAAATTGAGACAGGTTAATACAGAGCTTGCCATTATTCCAAGAAGACTTACTTCACAATTGCAACCCCTTGGTGTTCTGCAAAATAAACCATTTAAAGTATACAGGGTGTTACAAAAAGGTAAGGCCAAACTTTCAGGAAACATTCCTCACACACAAAGAAAGAAAATATGTTATGTGGACATGTGTCTGGAAACACTTACTTTCCATGTTAGAGCTCATTTTATTACTTCTCTTCAAATCACATTAATCATGGAATGGAAACACACAGCAACAGAACGTACCAGTGTGACTTCAAACACTTTGTTACAGAAATGTTCAAAATGTCCTCCATTAGTGAGGATGCATGCGTCCACCCTCCGTCGCATGGAATCCCTGATGCGCTGATGCAGCCTGGAGAATGGCGTATTGTATCACAGCCGTCCACAATATGAGCATGAAGAGTCTCTACATTTGGTACCGGGGTTGCGTAGACAAGAGCTTTCAAATGCCCCCATAAATGAAAGTCGAGAGGGTTGAGGTCAGGAGAGCATGGAGTCCATGGAATTGGTCCGCCTCTATCAATCCATTGGTCACTGAATCTGTTGTTGAGAAGCATACCAACACTTCGACTGAAATGTACAGGAGCTCCATTCTGCATGAACCACATGTTGTGTCGTACTTGTAAAGGCACATGTTCTAGCAGCACAGGTAGAGTATCCCGTATGAAATCATGATAACGTGCTCCATTGAGCGTAGGTGGAAGAACATGGGGCCCAATCAAGACATCACCAACAATGCCTGCCCAAACGTTCACAGAAAATCTGTGTTGATGACGTGATTGCACAATTGCATGCGGATTCTCGTCAGCCCACACATGTTGATTGTGAAAATTTACAATTTGATCACGTTGGAATGAATCCTCATCCGTAAAGAGAACATTTGCACTGAAATGAGGATTGACACATTGTTGGATTAATCATTCGCAGAAGTGTACCCGTGGAGGCCAATCAGCTGCTGATAGTGCCTGCACACGCTGTACATGGAACGGAAACAACTGGTTCTCCCGTAGCACTCTTCATACAGTGACGTGGTCAACGTTACCTTGTACAGCAGCAACTTCTCTGACGCTGACATTAGGATTATCATCAACTGCACGAAGAATTGCCTCATCCATTGCAGGTGTCCTTGTCGTTCTAGGTCTTCCCCAGTCGCGAGTCATAGGCTGGAATGTTCCGTGCTCCCTAAGACGCCGATCAGTTGCTTGGAACATCTTCCTGTCGGTACACCTTTGTTCTGGAAATCTGTCTCGATACAAACATACCGCGCCATGACTATTGCCCCGTGCTAATCCATACATGAAATGGCCATCTGCCAACTCCGCATTTGTAAACATTGCATTGACTGCAAAACCACGTTCGTGATGAACACTAACCTGTTGATGCTACATACTGATGTGCTTGATGCTAGTACTGTAGAGCAATGAGTCGCATGTCAACACAAGGACCGAAGTCAATATTATCTTCCTTCAATTGGGCCAACTGGCGGTGAATCGAGGAAGTACAGTACATACTGATGAAACTAAAATGAGCTCTAACATGGAAATTAAGCGTTTCCGGACACATGTCCACATAACATCTTTTCTTTATTTGTGTGTGAGGAATGTTTCGTGAAAGTTTGGCCGTACCTTTTTGTAACACCCTGTATATGAGAGAGGAATGGAACAAATGGATGATGGATGAAACACAACATGAATTCACTCCGAAGGGAGGTTTTAAAATGACTTACAATCCAACAAATATGTCAGTGGATAAAACAGTCATGGCCTTGAGTGAGAGAAGACATTGTTAAATCTTTCAAGAAGTGCAGCATAAGTAATGCTCTCGATACAGTGAAGATCGTCTTAAGTACGAAGAGGAAAACAATGACAAAAATGAAGAAGAAGAAGAAGAACAAAGTTCAGATGAAGATTTTGAAGGATTTTATAAACTAAGATGCTTTTTAGTCTGGCCCTGCAGTCTACTTGTAAAAGTCATAAAAAAAATGTTATATTTTAAAAAAGTGCTTAAAAATTAAAATGGGTCATATAGTCCATAAAATACAGTAGTGATAAAAGTTTCAGTGTGGATATCCTCAAAGGATCATGTCTACCTGTTGCTATTAAAACTAATATGTTTCTAATCATGACTTTGCTTCTGAACTATATGTTCTAAGCAGTGGCAGCTGCTGTGTAAGAGGACAAGAGCACATGACCATCCTAACTTTCAACACCTTGCAGATTTATTGGTTATTTTTCTTTGAATGCTGTTAAACATAACATAGATGCTCCAAACTGAAAGATATGGCACTTAAATCTACTGCACTACTGCTCATATAGATTCCATGAAACTTGGCATCTGGGTCATGAACACAGCTTCAGTTGTGCATGTTTTAAGGAGCATTTGCACATGAATGACTTGGTGTGACATAATTGACTTAGGGGCCAAATGCATATGGATTTGATAAACAGCTTGCATGGTTCACAAGGTGCACAGCTAACCCTTGCCACTCCACTAGAAGTTTACACCACTGCCACCAGATGGTAGCACACTGTGACAAACTTTTATCCCCATTCAAGTGACATAAACCTCACTAGATGATAGCACACTCCTCAGATACACTAATTCATTCACTATATAGTAAAGTACATTAAAGTTGTACTGACAGTAAACCTATTTTGCGCATTTCTTAATGAGTTATAAAATATTAAGTTATGAATTTTATCGCACAGAAATCCATTGGAGGTGGTGACAATCATAAGGGCTGAAAGCACATCACTGTTGATTGTGAGATTGTAGCATTTATTCATATTTCTGAAATTTGTTGATCTTATGGTGAGTCAGGTTTATCTGTGTTGTAGGCACAAAATATACATATAATAAAATTTATCAAAAGTTATATCACTGGTTTCTCTGATATTCACTTAAATGTGGAACCAATGGTGGTGTCCTTTAGGCCATTATGGATCTTGGCACCTCTTTTGAGTTCCAGTCAAGTGACCGTGTTGGTAGTCATTACTACTTGAGTTTAACCATTTCCCCCAAATGGCAGTTTGTGTTTGGAGTTGGTTGTTTACTGTGTGGGAATCGGCTTTTGTGTGCAGTGTAAACATGAACTGTGTTGAATCTATTTTAAATGCTAACAGAAAAGTAAATCTGTGAGGATATGTCATGAGTTGTGTTTGGGTAGCTCATTCAGTAGAGCACTTGCCCACAAAAGGCAAAGGTCCCAAGTTTGAGTCTCAGTCCAGCACACAGCTTTAATCTACCAGGAAGTTTCATATCAGCACACAATCTGCTGCAGAGTGAAAATCTCATTCTAGGAATGTAAAAGTAAATTATCAGGAAACGTTAGCCACAAAGGAACTAGAACCATTGAGAACAGATCCTTTGACTGTGGGAGTGACGAACTCAAATAGGCGTGACTACAAGTGAACATTTAACAAGGAAAGTGTACAGTTAGCACAAGATGTTATGTAGGTGCAGCATAAGAATATCTGATTTTCTGCCCGGAAGTAAATTTGTGAATTAATACATCTGTTAGGGATCTTGCACACTTGTCCAAAAAAATGTAAAAGCACAAAAACTCCCACTTGCACAAAAATGTGAAACAGAGAGTTGTGGAAGCTTACACATTATTGTCCTAAACTGTACATATTTATGTACAAAACAACAAAATTCCACAAAACAATTCTTACTTTTGTCAGATCGGTTATGAATCTTATTATTGTCATTGTAATTATTATTGACAGTAACTGTAGTTGTATAAACTTGTTGATAAGCACAACTGTTATAGAGCAGATGCTTTTAATTTCACACTCCCAAATTTATTTGAATCTAAAAATTTGTGAACACCCACAATGTACACTCACGAGCCACGACTGGTTCTAAGTAGGTTTCAGAGAAAGCAACCCCCTTACTAATTACCTACCACCTGTGACATTTGCTTCACAAGAAACATAATGACCAGTCTGTGGTTTTCAATGGCAAGAAGGAACGCCACTTGGTATCTGTAGAGGATAACTTCCTCCAGGAATCTTAGATTCCCAGAACATGATGATTAGGGAACTTGTAGAAATATGGAACCAGTATGATACTGTTTCTCAGTTGATAACCTAAGAACAGTTCACCAATCTTTATGATGATTTAATTTTATCATTATTAAGATTTTATTCACTTACATATTGTACTTTTTTACATTAGTTCACAAGTTTTTCTCATTATTTTTCAGGTGCACTGGTAGAACCAATTTCATGTGTGTCCCATGGTTGGGACATGCTCAGCCCTGTACCTGTAGGATCTCACATTCTTATCATAGGTGCTGGCATTATAGGCAACTTGTGGGCCTGTATACTTCATGTCCAGGGCCATCGAAAGGTTACTGTTTGTGAGCCTATGCAAGACAGGCGCAAGATTGTTGAAAATCTTGGTTAGTACTCTTGTCATACTAATTTTGTGACAACCATAAGTAACTACTAATTTCTGTAGCAAATATCAACATTAACTTTCATCAACTGTAGAATTCCAAAAATTGTGACAAAATGCAATGGCCTTCAGTTAGGCATATGTCATCTAATAAAATTATTTTAATTGATTTTGATTTAATTCTATTAAGATGTATTGTGAACTTTATAAAATTTACGGAGTGAAGGTAACAGCTCACTGAACAGTAGAGGCTATGAACATTGAAAGCTACACATGACATGTGGGTATAAAATAACAGGACCATGTGAGGTGGAGCCATGGTTAGTTCACTGCAAGGATAACAGTTCAAACCCATGTCTGGACATCCAGATTTAGGTTTTCTGTGATTTTCCTAAACTGCTCCAGCAAATGCCAGGATGATTCCTTTGAAAGGGCACGGCTTACTTCCTTCCCCTTCCTTGACACAGTCCAAACTTGTGCTCTGTCTCTAATGACCTCTTGACAGTTCAAACCCACATCTGGCCATCCTGATTTAGGTTTTCCATTATTTCCCCAAATTGCTCTAGGCAAATGCCGGGATGGTTCCTTTGAAAGGGCACGGCCGACTTCCTTCCCCGTCCTTCTCTAATCTGATGAGACCGATGACCCCGCTGTCTGGTCTTCTCCCAAAACAACCCAATCTAATGACCTCAATGTTAACAGGACATTACACCAAATCTTCCTTCCTTTTCTTTTAGAACAACATGCCGTACCGTGAATGAATGACCAATGGCTGTGAAGAGTGGAGCCTTCTCAGTCAAATGCAGCATCTCCGGTGTCTGTAGTCAAATCACTGTGGCTGTGCCCTTAATTTGTGCAAGAGGTGTTATTTTGTTTTGCCAAAAGTAATATGTGTAATAATACAGCAATGAATTGTTGTGAAGTTTCATATGAAACTTGGAAAAACTGCCACTGAAACTTATCTTTTTCTAAAAGAAAACATACCAAAGACTGTTCATCACATATACAAGTTTTAAAGAAGTTCAAGCATTTCCAAGGTGACCCAGATGGTTGAAGATCAATCACACTTGATTCACCATTCAGCATTAGAAATGGATTAAAATATTGAAAATTCCGCAATGTGATTCAATCTAATTGTTGGTCAAGTATTTGATTTCTGAAAATGTAGGAATTGACAAAAAGTGCTTAAGGCAAGATTTACATAATTAATGTAAGTTTAGGAAAGTGTGTGCCAAATTCATGCCAAAAATTATCATGATCGAACAAAAACAAGACCACAAAAAGGTTAGCACTTACTTTGAATACCATTTAAAATGATCTTAAATTCTTGGAAAGGATGACGACATGTGGCAAATCTTCATTTGTCACTTATGATCCAGAAACTAAGTGCTAATCCTTGCACTGGAAATGCCCAACTTCACTGAGTGGGAAAAGATAGAATGAGCTAATCAAGATTCAAAGCAATGTTGGTTGTGTTTTTTTCAATATTCTTGGAACTGCATATCTTCCTGAAGGTCAAACTATCAATCAACATTATTACCTTGAGCATATTGCTCAACTCTGTGAGAAAATACGGGAAAAAGACATGGACTGTGGAAGAACAAGTCATGGGCCATGGGTTCTGCATCAAGACAAAACACTGCCATATACTGCATTAAATGATAAGTATTTGAAACCCTTAGCTGCCAACAGACGTTGTTTACATATCTCAATGGGGACAGCTGAAAATGTGTGCCCCGACTGGGACTCGAACTCGGGATCTCCTGCCTACACGGCAGACGCTCTATTTGTCTGAGCCACCGAGGACACACTTGAATAGCATGACTGCAGGGACTTATTCCTTGTATGCTTCCCATAAGACCCACATTTCCAACCATCCACAATCTACATACGTAATGTTCCTAATAGATACTTTGCCCATCCACTAATTGCTCATGCCCACTAAAGTGACGATTCCCGTAAGAGTTAGGGCAACTTGTACGCATTCACACAGATGAAGGTCATTGCCCGGGTAGCAGTTTAACTATATATGAAGATAGTAACTGTTCTCAAAAGAACAGATACCATTGATGACCATACAGCTTCTCTAGAATAAATGTATCAATTTGGAACATTACTTATATAGATTGTGGACAGTTGGGAATGTGGGTCTCATGGGAAGCATGCAAGGTATAAGTCCCTGCAGTCGCGCTATTCATCTGTGTCCTCGATGGCTCAGATGAATAGAGCGTCTGCCGCATAAGCAGGAGATCCTGGGTTCGAGTCCCAGTCGGGGTACACATTTTCAGCTGTCCCCATCGAGGTATGTCAACAACACCTGTTGGCAGCTGAGGGTTTCAATTAATTATCATTTATTTTAGTGAAGCTGCCCTTTCATGAATGGTATCTGTTCTTTTGAGAACAATTACTATCTTCGTATATATTGCATTGTCTGTCGCTAGCAAAGTACAGCATCCCATTGTTAGACCACCCAACTTATTCACCTAACTTAGTACCATGTGATTTTTATCTATTCTGAGATCAAAGCTGTATTAAAAGGAACAAAACTTCAGTCTGTTGAAGCAGTGAAAGAAAAAGCTGCACACCTCATCACGGAGCTTGCAGAGAAAGACTTCCACTACTGTTTACACCAGTGGAAAATTCTCATAGAGTGTTGCAGGGCTAGAGCAGGGGATTATATTGAGGATGCCAATAACTAAATGTGTATGTTTTTGAAATAAAATTTTTTCAGCAATTGCTCCATTATTTTATAGTTACACCATATACAGGGCGGTCTATCTGAAGTTTCAGATGAGATTATCTCAAAAACTATACATTGGGTAAAAACAGTGGGTAAGACAAGTTTGTGAATTCAAAGGGGGACATCAAATGATACTACACATGACCTGCAGCCCCTGCCCCATTGGGTGGGGTGGGGGGCAACTTTTAAATCTTGAACAGAAACCCCAATTTTTTAATGCAGATTCGGAATCTTCATAAAAAGGTAATCAAGTTTAGTCTGAAACATTTTTTTAAACCATTGACAGATGGCACTGAAATGGAGAAAAATTAAAATTGTGAAGAACTACAATTTATTTAGAATGATCCGAGAAGGACCCATCAAATAGATACAAAATGTGCACCAATTCTTTCGTTACACCAATTAAGCTATTTTTTTACAATGTATCCTACCCGTCACAGTTTTTGATGGAGGGAGGTGGAATGGTATTAAAATCTCATTAGGGAACTCTTCACAATTGCATTACTCACCCAACTGTGGTGCTACCATGACCATACTGTGAATTATGGCTCAGTATAAAAGTCAGTGCAATGCGATCAGACGTCATTTCACTTTCAGATTGTGAACCGTAAATATCAACTGATGAAAGTAAATTATTCTTTAGCGAAACATGCTCACTATCCTCCTTCAGAGATTGTTGATATGATGTTAATTTTAGGTGAATGCCATTACAATTATGATGCAGCTGCACATTTGTATGCGGAAGATTTCCCAAACAGGCGACATCCAAGTGAAAACATTATTCGAAATTGCACTCAACGAGCTTAAAATGGATACATACACCGCCCACCTCATCATCGCGAATACAATGAAAATGACACTTGCACCCTTACTGTTCTCGCCTGTGTCAACTGGAACCTGAAATGAGTAGTTGTGCGATTCAGAGACAAACTGGAATACCGAAATCAACTCTTTTGAGGATTTTGAAGGCACATAAATATCATGCGTATCATATCACACTGACACAGGCATTAATGCCAAAAGACATGCAAATATGCATGCATTTCTGCCAGTGGGCCTTGGAAACGATAAGAGGTGACAATGATTTTTTTAGCTGCATCATGTTCACTGATGAAGCCACATTCAACAACAATGGCGGATTAAATTGTCATGATTGTCATTATTGGTCACCTGTCAATCCACACTGGCACAGACCTGTTGACAATCAACACAAATGGTCGTTAAAGGTCTGGTGTGGAATTTTAAACAGTTACTTGATATGACCATATTTTTTTGATCGAAATGTTATTGGGGAATGTTATTTACAAATTCTCCCTGATGATTTGTTGGAGCTAATGGAAGATGTTGATTTAGAAACTAGGCAACAAATGTGGTTCCAACAGGGTGGAGCATATCCCCATTATGCTAAAAATGAGTGGAACATTTTAAATTTATGGTGCCCTGGTCAGTGGATAGGATGTGGTGGACCAATTCAATGGCCTCCATGTTCACCAGACCTAACATCTCCTGATTTTTTCTTGTGGGGTTATTTAAAAAATATTGTTTATCAAAGACAGCCCACAACCCAAAATGATATGGAGCAATGCATTTGAAGAGCATGTGCAGCCATACCACGGGATGTGCTGCTCAAAACTGTGGGCAACTTTCACAGACGATTGACGTTATGCATTGAAGCAAATGGGGATAATTTTGAACAATTTCTTCCTGGCTAATTTCATTAATTAAGCACTCCATATTGTGAAAGGCAAGGGGACTCACACTTATGAAACACCTCATGGGAACATCATTCTACTGCGTCCATGTCATTGTTCCTGAGTAATGCTAAAAGTAGGATACAGTACATTTTGTACAAAAATAGCTTAATTTGGTGTAAAGAAAGAATTGACACATTTTTTATTGATTTGATGCATCTTTCTCGAATAATTCTAAATAAATCATAGTTCTTCCCCACTTTTACTTTTTTGTTGATTTCAGTGCGGGTGGGCACTAGAGGTCACATGTAGTATCATTTGATGTCCTCCTTTGAGCTTACGAACTTGTCTTGCCCACTATTTTTACTCAATGTATAGTTTTTGAGATAATCTCATCCCTCTCTCTCTGTCCATCACCTCCTCCTACCTCTCTATCTGTCCATCTCATCCTTCAGATAGACCACCCTGTATACACACAGATTTCAAAATTCGCATTCTTATTTGTGTTCCTTTCAATGGAGCTGTGTGTGTGTGTGTGTGTGTGTGTGTGTGAGAGAGAGAGAGAGAGAGAGAGAGAGAGAGAGAATCTATAGCTCTGAAAAAAGGTTTTGTCCAAAAGCTAGCAATTTTCTCGTTCTCTTTTATTTGCCTTCCAGCAAATCACTGTCTTTACTATTCAATGAGTTGCTACCTTTGTTTCTTAAATTATTTACATATGCCCAGAACTTACAATTAACACTTCTCTATCTCTAGTGAGACACTTCTTTATCGGATAAAATACCTTCAATTCTTCCCTGCAAAATTTCAATAAATGTATTTCTTTTTGTGGCTTACTTCTTACTAGTCTTCATTATTCTGTATGTTTTTTCCACTAGTGCTCTTTGCTGTTGTTTAATAAAAACTCATTTTTCTCTTTCTTTGCTTTTCACTTTTCCTCTTCTATGTTCAATTCTTCTTCTTCTCATTTGTTTCAATGTTTCCTCCCTACTATCTTTCAGTATGCTTGTTGTAATATATATCAGTTTTCAGGCAATTTACTGTTTCTTGTATCTTTCCCTGATTTTTACTTGCATTTGCATACTTTTTCACCTACTTCATTTTTATATTTCTTGAATATAATTCTGCTGTCTTGTCATTCTTTCAGCTTATATAGATATTTATTGTAGGTATTGCTCACAACATTTTCTTCACTAATTCATATCCTACAGAATGTTTTTCTTAGCTATGCATTTCTCTTTATATCACCTTCTGCAACTCTCTCTCTCTCTTGCTTCATGTATACATTTTCTTAAACCATTTTAATAGCTTTGTTCACAATTTCCAAATTTCCTCTCTTTTATTTCCAGTCATCTGTTCTATTCTATTTTCTGTGCTATGATTAAGGAATTGAATTCATATTATGGAAAAATGAGACTCAAAATATCTGTGCAGTTATCCAGATTTATATTTTACTTATTTAGCTACTTGTCAGGATGATTCTTTCAACAAGAAGGAAGCCAATTGCCTTCCTCAACCCTGCTCATCTTAGAAAGTGCAACTCTTCTAATAAGCATAACACAAACAGGACATGAAACTCAAATATACCTGCTTTTTTTCTGCCAATCCTCTGCTGCAAACCTGACTCATTACTTTAACTACTTAGTCCTCATTTCCTCACCTCCCACATTCATTCATCTGTTCACCATGTTTTGATGACCCCATCAAGAAGGACAGTACAGGAGTGTAACAAACAAGCTGTAAATTAACAGAAGGCAAATAAATCCTAGAAACTTAAGCTGTAAAGCAAGGATATCATAGAAACTTTGTCTGTATATCATAGTACCAATAAAATATACTGCTTAAAGCTATTCAAGCTTATACCAGCTAAATTTAATAAATTAAATTAGAAAAAATATCTGCTACTTTAAAAAAAACATTTCTACCTCCTGATTTATACTAGATAACCTTATTTTTAATATGCTTTTAGCTTTTTCCTCACAGCTGCACTGGCATATATGTTTCAAGGTTATACTGCACACATCTCCTCATCCCAGGTCCCTGTGTTCAACTCTTCCTTCACTGTCTCTCTGTCCACATCTTCCTCCCACCACACTCTGTTCTCTGTGTCCTCCTCACCACTCACTTTCCTTTCTCTCTGCATCTCCTTCTCTCCACTCTCTCTATCTCTCCATCTCTTCTGCCCTCTCTTCCCCATCACATCTTCCTCCACCTCCCTCTGTCTATATCCTCCTACCCCTCTTCCTGCCCACCTTCTACTCCCCATGTCCCCTTCTGAACCATCCTTGTTCTTCACAGTGCCCTTCTCCTATGCCCCCTCTATGTCCACCTCATCCTCTTCCACATTATCTCTTCACCTCCTCCTCCTCCCTTCTCTCCATCCATCTCCTCCCCAGTCTCTCCATCCATCTCCCTCTCTACGTATACCCCTCTTCCCTCTCTCTCTGTTCATCACCTCCTCCCACCTCTCTATCTGTCCATCTCCTCCTCTGCCATTTTTCTCTGTCCACATCGTTCTTCCCCTTCTCACTACTCATCCGATCTGCCCTCTCTGCACAGCCATGCCCATCTGTACATGTAGCCCCTGTAAGACATGCTTACTCTACCTGAACAACACACTCTCCCTGTCTCTGCCCATGTCCTCTTGTCCTCCCCTCCTGCGCCATCTCTCCCCCTATCCACCTTGCCATATGCTCCTATCTGTCTGTTCATTTCCTCCACTCCTTCTCTGTCCATCTGCTCCTGTCCATCCATTCCTACGCACTATCTCCTTGTCTATCCTCTCGTGCCCCTTCTCTGTACATCCCATCCTCTGTGCATCTCATCATATCCATATCCATGCTCATTCACAGGAGTAGCCCTGTGAAAAAGGTCAATAAAGCACACTGATATTACTCCAACACAACAACTTGTCGTCCAGGGTACTGAAAAACTGTTTCTTGTCCCTGCAATACATGTCAATAAGATAGGGCAATACTATTCCACACAACTCAACTGTCATGCAGAGCAGTCTTTTCCACTTAGCTTCACTCGTGTATGCATCCAACACATGCAGTGCACACATCTCCTCCTCCTCTCTCTCTGTGCCAAACTCTTCCTTCCCCTGTCACTCTGCATCCCTGTACACCTGACCCATTCATATCTAGCTATCCATTTCCTCCTCCACACTCACTATACCGAGGTTTCCTCCAATCCACCTCCTCCTTTTCCACCTGTCCACTACAATCTACACCTTCCACCTGCCTCATGCATGTCCATATGCTCCTCTGCTCTCACTGACCATCTCCTCCTCCCCTCTCTCTTCCCATCTTTCCCTCCCCCTTCTCTGTGCATTTTGTCCTTCCCTTCTATCAGTATATTTCCTCCTTCCCCATCTCCATGTGTTCATCTCCTCTTCCCTATGCTTTCTGCCCATCTCATCCTCCCCCTCTCTGTATTTCCCCCCTACCCATATCCCCTTTCTGTCCTCTCCTCCTGGCCCTTTTCTCTGCCCACCTCATCCTTCCTCCCCCATCACTATCCATCTCCTTCCGCATCTTTCTGTTCAGTTGTGCACATCTACACATGTAGTCCATGCAAAAGAGGTTGATAAAGCAGGCCAGTACTACTCCCACACAACACATCTGTTGTGCAGAGCAGCCTACATGTCGGCAGTTGGAAAAAAATTTCTTGCATCTGACGTGAAAGTTGCAATGCAAAGTAGGTCAATAAGCTAGTCCAATACTATCTCTATGCAGCATACCTGTTGTGCCAAGCAGCCTGTGTGATAGGAACTGAAAAAACATGTTTTTGTCCTTAGCTGTGCTTTTATTGGAAGTAGGAGGGTATAAACCTCACAGTGCTGATACTCATAGTGTTTGCTGTTTGTCTGTTGCATAGGGTTGATATTAATCAAGGAGTGTGGAAGAACGTTCTGGGCAAACTTATTCTGCTTTATTATATAAAAATCTTTTCCTGGTGTTCATTCACATAAGTGTTTGACACATGTAATATACACATCTCCTCCTCCTCCTCCTCCACTCTTGGTCCACCTCCTCCTCCTCCTCCACTTGGCCCATCTCCTCCTCTCCCTCTCTCTGACCATCTGTTCCTTCCCTCCTCTCTCTGTCAATACTATTCTCCTCCCTTAATTTGTTTTCTCCTTTCCCCTCTCTCTCACACAGCTCCTCCTTATGCCCCTGTCAGAACATCTTTTCCTTGCTCCTCTTTCTTCATATCTCTTTCTCTCCACCTCTCTGCACATGTCACTCCCCTGTCCTGCTGCCCCTTCTCTCTACCCAAACCATCCTGTCTCCTTTCTCCATCTAACTTTTCCACAATCTTTCACTCCATCTCTTCTTCCCACTACTTCTATCCCCCCCCCCCTTACTTTCTGTCCATCTCCTCCTTCGCCTTCAGTCTCTGACCATCTTCTTCTTCCTTCCTCTCTCTGTACAATTTCTCCTGCCACAATTTCTCTGTACATTTCCTACTGCCCACCTCCCACTCTCCATTTCCTCACGCTCCCCTCTTCCTATCCAATTCCTCCTCCTGTCTGTAACCCCTCTAAAACCCCTTTGTTCCTCCCCTCTGTCTCCCCTCACTCTGTCCATCCAATCCTGCTCCCTCTCTCCGTGCAACACTTCTGCACCCTCTCCCTCCCTATCCATCACCTCCTACACTGCTCTCTGTGCATCCACTCCACTATCTATATCAAACCTCCCCAAATGTGCCTGTTCACATTTGTAGCTCCAGCCCAACAGGTTGATGGAGCTGCTTGATACTAATCCAACAACGTGCCTGCCATGTAGGGCAGCTTACATGTCAGGGTCTTCAAAACCAGTTTCTGGCACCTCAGCCAAGTCGACAGGCCAGGCCTATACTTCTTCAATACAACATTCTTGCTGTACAGGCCAGTCTACATGTCAGGGGTCAGAAACAGTTTCTCGGCCCTAACATATAGGCTTCCCTTCAAAAACCTGTATGTTGTGCAGTGCAGCCTATACGCTAGGGGCTGTAGAGAAACAAGTGATTGCCAGCATCTGTGCTCCTTTCCCTGTTGCTTCACCTGCATATGTGTTTAACATGTATTGTACATGTCTTCTCATCAACTCTTTCTAGATGTCCTCTTCCCCGACACACACCAGTCTCCTCTTCTCCCTCACTCTCATCATAGCCTCCTCTCCATCTCTTTGTCCATACTTTTCTCCCACCTAAGCCCATATCATACTTCCCCTCATCTCTGCCCATCTCCTCCTCTCACTCATTCTGCCCATCCCCTCCTGATTACCTTCTCTTTCTGTCTGTCTCCTCCTCTCCACTCTCTCTGTCCATCTCTTCCCTTCACTCTGTCCATTTACTCCTCCTCTCCATCCTCTCTGTTCATCTCCTGCTCTCCCATGTCTCTCTGTCCATCTTGTCCTCCCACCTCTTCCTGTCTGTCTCCTCCTCATCCCTTTCTCTGTGTCCTCCTCTTCTCTCTATCCACCTCCTCCTGCCCCTCCCTCTATCTCTCCCTCCTTCCCCCCTTCCTCTCAACCTTCTCCTCAACCCTTCCCTATCAATCTCCTCCTCTCCCTCTGTTCCATCTCCTGTTCCTTTTCTCCCTGTCCATGCACTCCTGTCCCCTTTCTTTCCATCTCCTTGTCTGTCCATTTCAACCCTCCTCCAACCACAAACATTTGCATGTGCAATCCCTGCAAAACAGGTCGATGAAGCAGACCAATGCTACTCCCACAATGTACCTCTCATGCAAGGCATCCTGCATGTAAGGCTCACAATACTCGAACATAATATGGTTGTCATGCAGGATAATCTACATTTCAGGGGCTGAAAAAAAATTTTTTGCCCTGCAACACATCTAGATAAGGCAGGCTGATACTGCTTGTAACCTCACCCTCCCTCAAAATTTGTTGTTGATGTCGCTACTATTGCTTTTGGTATGGTCTCTTTTTTAAAAAATACAGGAGGAGTAAGATTTACAATAAACTATTTATTTATCTTTTTTCCCCCTTACCTCACTCCAATTCTTAATGTCTAGGAGCTGATTCTTGAAGCTGAAATTTTAATATTTTGGGATCTCATGGTTTCAATTGACATAATTACATTTGAATTAAGCATGTGCAAATATTTTGTTGTCATGATAATTTATTCTCTCACATTTTTCTGTAGCACCATGTCTTTTGAATTTTCACATTAACAAAGCCAAATATAAAGCCCAAATATAAAAAACACGTCCAATCACATCAGGCATGCCCACTACTTTTCACTCCATTGTAATAAAAATATTCCAACGGATTTACAAATTTTCTTGACAAATGAATTTCTATTAATTTATAGTATTATTTTATAAATGAATCCAGAAATAAATATAATAAAATGTACTAAATAATACTTAATAATATAAATTTTAAGTGTACCAAATATTTTGTAAATGCAAGTGTTTCTAAAAGAAAACTAACAATTTCAGCTGTACATTCAAAGCTAGTACATATAGATTGCAATAACGAAAATAAAGTAATTTCTTTTTATAGATTATGGCTTGTAACATAAAACATCATGTACAAAATCATATGAATTTTTTTTAGAAACACAGCTGAGACAATATTGACCTATTCAGATTTTGAAAATATTTCTGGTATTGGCTACTTCTGTTGAGGAAAAATAATACTAGAGGAGGGTGTCCTTTTACATGCTCCATCAAACCTCTCCTACAGGGCAGCCTCTTAGGTAGGGGCAGAAAGAAAACATATTTGTTTTATTGCTGCTTCCATTGCAGCTAGGAGTTTCTAAACCTCACAGTACTGATTCTCATAAAAATTGCTATATGTATGTCATATTTGGTTGAAATCGATCCAATGGTTTGGGGGGAGATCTTGGACCCACATACATACATACATACTTACAGTCCACTTTATATATCCTTTCCCTGCGGCATTGCATGCATATATATTCGACACATGTATTGAACACACTTTCTTCTCCTCCTCTTTGTGTCCACTCCTTCCTCCCTCCGTTTGTCCACCTCATCCTCCCATCCCTGTCTATTTCCTCTTGTGTCTCTTCATCTCCTTCTCCCCCTCTGTTTGCCCATTTCCTCCACTGCTTCTCTCTGACCATATCATTCTTCTCTTCTCTTCTCTTTCACCATACCCTTCTCTCCCACTTTTTTCCATCTCTGCCTACCCCTTGTCCTTTCCCACTACCCCTCTACAGTTTCAACCTACCTCATGCTTCTCCACCTCCCTCCATCTCCCTGTCCATTACTTCCTCCCACTCGCTTTGTCCATTCCCTCCTCTAACCTTTTCAACTTGTGCCCAGACATGTTCATCAACACTTGTAATGCGTGCAATACAGTTCACTAAAGCAGACCAATACTACTCCCAGAACATGCCTGTCATGCAGGACAGGCTACACACTGGGGGCTTGAAAATCATTTATTTGCTCCAACATACAGGCCACCATGCAAGCAGGTCGATAAAGCAGATCAATGCTACTCCAACACAGTACGCTTACCCCTGACATGTGCAGTGACCTGCAGAGCAGATTGATCTGGCAGGTTAATACTTTTCTTATACAATATACCTGTTGTGCACGGCAGCCTACGTGTTGGGAGCTGGAAAATCATTTTTTGCCAATGTTGGATGCTGCAAACTATTTCTTGCCTCTGATATGCAGGCTGAGCAATGAAGCAGGCCAGTAAAGCAGCTACTGCTATCCCCACACGACACGCCTGTTGTGCACAGCAACCAATATGACAGCAGCTTAAAAGATATGTTTGTGCCCTTAACTTTGCTTCTATTGGAGCTAGGAGGTTATAAACTCCACACTGATAATACTCATGAGGCCTAAAGTTTCTGTGCCAAATTTGGTTGAAATTGATCCAGGGATTTGGGAGGAGATCCCAGATACACATACATACACCTTGCTTTAAAACACACACAGACACACACAATAGCCTTTACCCCATAGCTTCACCACACCACATACTTGTTTGACACGTATATTGCACATATCTTCTTCTGCCACCACTTTTGCCCATCTCCTCATTCCCATGTCTCTAACAGTATTCTGCTTCCACTATCTCTCTGCCCATATCATTCTCCTCCTCACCCCCTCTCTGCCCATCTCTTGCTGCTCACTTCTCTGCCCATCTCATCCTCCCTCCTGAAAGAGCCCCTCCTGCCCCTTCCCTGTCCATCCTTTCTGCCCCCTTCTCACCTTCCATTTCCACCCGCCCCTGCTCTCTACCAGTCCCCTGCACAACAGGTTGATGAAGGATTCTGACATAACTCTCATGTAACTGTTGTGTAGGGTAGCCTACAAGCAATGGGCTTCAAAACTATTATTTGCTACTGACATGTTAGCTGCCCTGCTAAGTGGGTTGGTTAGGCAGTTCCATACTACTCCAACACAATGCACCCATTGTGCAGGGCAGCTTACACACCAGGGGCTGAAAACCATTTCTTGCCTCTGATGTGTTGGCTACTCTGCAAAGCAGGTTGATAAGGCAGGCTGATACTATTCCCACACATCACACCTGTCATGCTGGGCTGTCTTTATGGCAGGGGCTGGAAAAACACATGTTTGCCCATTTCTTCACTTCTATTGGATGTAGGAGGTATTAACCCCACAGTGCTGATACTCAAGAGGCCTGCTGTTTGTGTGTCATATTTGGTTGAAACAGATCTAGGGGTTTGGAAGGAGATCCCAGTCATACACACATACACCCTGCTTTATTTACACAAAAGGAAAGATATACATTGTTAGCTTAATATTTATTTAATTACAATGGTGTTTTTCAGGCATAACAGTTACCTATCTTTGCAAATACTGAGTACTATTTACAGTACAGCACTACTTTTCATGCACCTTTACAACAGATACCCTACTTTGAATGTTGCACCTTTCAGTCCAGGAATTTAGATATTCAGATAATTTGTAAAAAAAAAGGTGACTAATGAGGAATGGTTTAGTTTTCTTTTAAAATGGAGGTTATTCTCAATATTTTGCTTTATGTTAGTTGACTACATTTACACAAAAGTATATAACTCCACTCTAAACTTTAGGCTAACAGAGAAAGTCTACATCTGTACCGTGTATTATTATTATGCACAGCACAGGTCAGCGAAAACTGATTACTATTGTCAGCATTAAAACCCATTATGGAGTAAATGCATAGGGAAGCAAGTATAAGAATTGCAAAATCCTTAAAAATGTTGCTACAAGAAGCATGGTTATCCATTTTATACAACATTCTTACTGCTTATTTTTGCTGAATAATTATTTGTTCTAGATGCACTGCTTCAGGAAAGTATTCCATAAGGCAGTAGAGGTGAAAATATACAAAATAAGCCCACAGTCTTGTCTTTAAGTCAGCATAGTGAGAGATTCTTTTAAAGGTAAAACATGTTGAGCTGAGCTGCTTGATTGCTTTACCTATGTGTTACATCCAACTGGACTGCATGAATTTTCCACATTGTGTTTCATTCCATGTATGGAAATTAATGTTTACTTCTGGTGCTAGCAGACGATTATTTCTTGTTTGAAGTTCTAATATGAATCCTTGTGGGATAAGACTAAAACTGTTGGTTGTGATCACTTGCAAGCCTGTTCAGCTACCTTCTGCACTATGTCTCCCATGGTTGAGTTCCGACCCTTGTATAACACACTTGCGTAATCAGAAAACATTACAGATTTTGAACTGTCCTTTAAAGTCAATGGAAGATCATTATTTAGGTCAAGAACAAGAGTGGGCCCAGAACCAATAATTGTGGCACCACACATCATATGTTTCCTCATTCTCAGGTTAGCTTCACACTTGTGACACAGTCTGTCAATGAGATCCTTTGCTTTATAAAGTGAAGTTGTAACTTCATCCATGGAAGAGAGATACTGTTAATGCTCTAACACTTTAGTCTGACAGACAGAATTTTGTGAGCCACCCAATCAAAGGCTTCAGCATCACGGAATGTTGCAACAGGATAATTTTTCTTCTAGAATTTCATTTGTGAGATTCTGTATTGCTTTTGCTGTGATGAATACTCTACAAGAATCAAACTAAGAGGGAGTTAACAAGCTCTGCTCGGTTAAATGAGTATTCTGTCACACACCACTTTTGAAATGAGTGGAAAGAATTAAATATGTCTGTAACTAAAATTGATTTGCTTTCCTGTCAGGAAATTTGTGTTGAGTCATGATTAATAATGAGGTAGTTTTAGGGTAATCCAACCAAGTCAGCACAATGGTGGTTCACTTTGGTGATCTGACAGGAAACAGCATATCCACTACAGCATAGCAGTTAACCCTCTAGAAATTAATAAAAAATCTTAGTAAATACTGTTATATATTATGAAAACTTAAAGAAAACTGCAGTTTTGAAACAGTACTATTTGCCTACTACTCTTACATTCATAGTAATCTAAGATATGGTATTATATTTTGAGGGAATAAAGGTTTCGCAAAAAGTTGTTTTAAGCTCCAAAAGAGAGCTATTCGTATTTGGAAGGGTGTTGCCTACAGAGATCCATGTAGAGGATTCTTTAAGGAGTTAAAAATTTTGACCCTCCCTAGTTCATTCATCTATGAATCAGTATGGTTCCTAAAGTCAAATCAAGAATTCTCTTCTCTAAACAGTGAAGTACATGACTATCAGACCAGAAACAGGAACGATTTCCAGAGAAACTTACATTCACAATCCCTGTACCAAATTAGTGTGATGTATCTACCCAAAATAATGTTCAATGCCTTACCAAAGAAATAAAAAGCATACAAAACTTACATATATTTAAAAAAGAATTAAAGAGGCTACTATTAGGTCAGAGTTTCTATAATGTTGATGAATTTCTTTGCTGTCCAAAGAGATAGTGCTCATCTTCTGATTTTTCTGCATAATCCTTTATTTTTCTCCAACTTGCATGTAAATAGAAGACAAAATATGTGAAGTTTAATTAAGAAAAATATTAAAGTGTAATTAAGAAAATGTTATTCCCCTTAATGGATTTTTCTTTGTATAAACCTTGTAAATTTTTTTCTCATCTTTCATGTAAAAAGAAGACAAAATATGTAAAGTGTAACTAACAAAATGTTATTTCCCTTAATTGTTAAAAATATAAATCATGCTCTCTCTCTCTCTCTCTTTCTTTCTATATGACAATTCCTATATCATGTAAATGATAAAATGGATGATAATAAATTGAATTGAATTTTATTACTTTTAAATCATTGGACACTACCATAGCCAGTAGGAACACTTATTTTCTGTATTCATTTTGTAGTTTCCTGAGGGGTTGTACTTTTGAAACTAGTGTCTGTTGGTGGTGTATGTAGTATATGCACAATTAAATCTAAAGCACCTATATTTTCTTTTTCTTCTGAATTTGAAGGCTTAGGCCCTTGTGCCTGTTCTGTCTTCATTTTTCCATGCCATCTCATTCTGTGTCTTCCTGTGTTACTTCTTCCTCTTGTGTTGTACAGCATAGCCAGGAGTGGGATTCTCTTGCCCTCATTCTATGTAGATGATGGTTCCACAATGCTTTGTTTTATTCAATCTTTTCATTAACATTACAGATATTTAGTTCATTCCTAACATCTTCAATTTTTATATCATCTTCCCTGGTAACAACTCTCATTCTCCTTAGAAATCTCATTTTGCTGATTGTAGTTAGCTTTTATCAAGTTTTTTAGGGATGTATGACTCAATTCCTGATAGCAATACAGATGTAGCCATTGTTTTATAAAATTTTAATTTTGTTCTGGAATTTTTTATCATTCCAAATGGTAATTGGCTTCATTAATCTTATTTTCTATGTCTTTGTCCAGTTCATAGCTTATTTCACATCATAAGAAATTGAAGTTGGAGACCTGCTCAAGTGGCGTATTATCTATTAATAGTTTTGGTGTATGGGGCATTTCCCATGATGAAGCATGATTTTAATTTTCTTTATTGATGTTCAAGGGTTCTATTCTTTTTTCCTAATTGATGTAATTTATGGACTAATCATCTTCACTTTCTTCCAAAATGGTAACACCAACTGTGTACATGACAATATTAACATATTTATTTCTATTAATCTGTATAGCTAGATTTACTTCTTGTCTGACATTTTTAATCACATCCTTTGTATATACATTAAATAAGGTTAATGATAGGCTACAGGCTTGTTTGAGTCCCTTATTGGTAGTGATTTCTGCAGATGTATTATTACCAAACCTTATTATTACTTTTGTGCCCATGTATAATATTTTTGTAGTTTCAATAAGATGTCTAGGCTATCCAGCTCTACTCATTAGGTCCCACAGTTTCTTCCTGTTCAGTCTGTCAAAAACTTTTTTTGAAGTCAATGAAAACTATGTTTGTCTCCAAATTGAATTTTCATAACTTCTCTAAAATTCTTTTTATGGTAAATATATTGTCGCTGCAGGAATGGAACCTGTATTTGCTCGAACAGTCCACAGATGTACTGCCAGTCCATAGTGTCCAACGGGCAAATATGCTATTCAATACCACTTCAACCGCATGCGAGCTATGTGCTGGACATCCATCATGTTGGAAGTACATCGCCGTTCTGTCATGCAGTGAAACATCTTGTAGTAACATCAGTAGAACATTACGTAGGAAACCAGCATACATTGCACCATTTAGACTGCCATGGACAAAATGGGGGCCAATTATCCTCCCTCCCATAGTGCTGCACCATACATTAACCCACCAAGTTAACTGATGTTCCACTTGTCGCAGCCACTGTGGATTTTACATTGCCCAATAGTGCATATTATGCTGGTTTACATTACCACTGTTGGTGAATGACACTTTGTCGCTAAATAGAACGCGTGCAAAAATTCTGTCATCATCCCGTAATTTCTCTTGTTCCCAGAGGCAGAACTGTACATGACATTCAAAGTCATTGCCATGCAATTCCTGGTCCATAGAAATATGGTACGGGTGGAATCGATGTTGATGTAGCATTCTCAACACCGACGTTTTTGAGGTTCCCGATTCTCACGCAATTTGTCTGCTACTGATGTGTGGATTAGCCGCGACAGAAGTTAAAACACCTACTTGGGCATCACATTTGTTGCAGGTCGTGGTTGACATTTCACATGTGGCTGAACACTTCCTGTTTCCTTAAATAACATAACTATTCAGCGAACGGTCCGGACACTTGGATGATGTTGTCCAGGATACCATGCAGCATATATAGCACATGCCCATTGGGCATTTTGATCACAATAGCCATACATCAACACAATATCGACTTTTTCCACAATTGGTAAATGGTCCATTTTAACATGGGTAATGTATCATGAAACGAATACCATCTGCACTGGCGGAATGTTACGTGATATCACGTACTTATACGTTTGTGACTATTACAGTGCCATCTATCACTAAGTGAAAAAAGTGGTCCAACTAAAACATTCATATTTCTTTATGTACTACATGAATACATAATAAAAATGGTGTTCCTATTTAAAAAGCACAGTTGATATCTGTTTGACCTATGGCACCATCATCTAGTGGGCCAACCATAGTGCCGTCTGGTTTCCCCCGTCAAGCTAGGCAAGTTTCGTTCTTTGTAGTTTTCTTGTTTGACGCTTATTTCGTGAGATATTTGGCCCGCTCATGATCAATGGACCACCCTGTATAGGCAGTGGCTATCTCTTCCTCCATGACTTCTTCTGTCTTGACACGCTGTACCATAGAGGTGGGGTGGAGTGTGCATCTGATCTGCCATCCCGTGTACCCATTTTTCTGGAAAACAGTTTTGAGATGTTCCAGCTCATGGGGCAGACTCTCTGTGTCAGAGGTGGTGCACGCCCTGCGCATCAGTGTTTTGACCACCCCAATCCTCTGTGAAGAGTCTACGAAGGGCCAGATCATGAACGTGTCATCCACATAGTGGAGAAAACAAGTAGGTTTCCATTTGGATGACGCCAAAGCTTCCTGCTCGAAGTACTCCATATAGAAATTCGCAACCACAGGCAAGAGTTGGCTCCCCATTGCAACTCCTTCTGTTTGTTCATAGTAATCTCCATGAAAGAAAAAATGCATGGAGGACAGAACATGCCTCAAATGGTCAGTCGACTTCTTGTCAAATTTCTGTGCAATAAGCTCAACTGACACTTGAAGAGGTACCCTGGTGAACGTCAAAACTCACCAGGATATCCGAGTCTTTCAGCTTGAAGCTGATGAGACATTTTACAAAATCCACAGAATTAAGAACATGATAATGGCATTTACCCACATAAGGGGTTAGTAATTCTGCCAGGTATTTGGCCAGCAAATAGTAGGTGCCCTAATGTTGCTGACAATTGGGCGTAATGGCACCCCTTCTTTGTGGGCTTTAGGGAGTCCATAAAGTCTTGGCGGTACAGGTCCTTGAGGTGCTAAATTTCTTGGCAACACACTCCGGTAAATCCATGTCCTTGAGAAGAGCCCTAGTCTTTTTCTCCACCTTCTTTGTGGGGCCAGCGTTGATCTTCCTGTAAGATTCATCAATTAGCAGGCTCTGCATCTTCTCAAGGTCGTCCTTATGGGAAAGAATAACCATAGCATTGCCTTTGTCAGCTAGTAAGTCAACAATCTCAGGGCTCTGTCTCAGGTCATGAATGGCTGCCCTCTCCCTGCTGGTAATATTCGACTTGATCGGTTTAGTTCTTATCAGAGCATGGCAGGTTTCCTGGCATACTTCTTCAGCTGCTTCAGGTGGTAGTCGCACAGCAACCTCTTCAACTGCACTGTCAATGTCCACTACCAGCATGAACCTAGGTGTGGGAGCAAAATTAAGTCCCTTCTCCAGAACAGAAACTGCATCCCCAGTCAGTTCAATGTCCGTGAGATTGATGACCTCTTGCATGTGGCCTCCAGTGATGGTTTGTCAGAGAGATGAGAGAATTTAGATATCTGACATCCCGAGGCCTTCTTATGTGCAGAGTTGTTGGTCACCCAGGTAACACTATCAATCCAGTCCCAAGTCCCAGAATTAAAATGATTGGCTAGTTGTAGATGTATTTAAGTTGTTCCTAGGAGTTGTAGTCAATGCTGCACCTGGTAAAGTGCACCCTTTCATGATCCAAGGTGAGGATAGCACCTTCTTAATTCTCTTAGCTGATGCAGAATCGATGTGATGCATGACCTTAGCAAGATTTGGCACAACCTGATCGGCATGACATCTCTTCAGAAAAGCAAGACCACTCAGCAAATGGCTCCTTCGGTGGCACAGCTTGTCAAATTTTTTCATGCTGTGATACAGCTCCTCCTCTTAGAGGTATATGATGTGATTCTTCAGTTTCTCCCAGCATATTTCTTGGTGGAACAGCCCACGGGTGTACTGCCGGTCCATAGTGTCCAATGGGCACAATATTTCAGCGATCAGAGATGTCGCCATCATCAGGTGTGCTGACGAACTGAGTTCCTGAGGGCGGGCGGCTGTCTTAAATCCCCTCCTTCTGCAAGGCGTTCTCCCCACGGTCTGTGCCTGGTGCCGCATGTCAGCAGCCGCTGAGACCCTGGCGTCGTCATCTGTGGTGGCATCGGAGCTCAGTTCGTCAGTGCACCTGATGATGGCGACATGTCTGATCACCAAAACATTTTGCCTGTTGGTCACATGGACCAGCAGTACACCTGTGGACTGTTCGAGCAAGAAATACAACAGGAGAAACCAAAGAATTGGAGCCTGTATTTGATTGTTTATTAGTGGATGAAGCATTTTCTGAACTGCAATGAAGTAATCATTGAATATGGTTACCAATGATTTAAAAGTGCCACAGTTTCTTTCTAGTAGAGCTATCTTCTAGGGGATCAACAGCCAGATGTGGTGGATACATTGTTTCTGTCACGTCATCTTAAGCACTGTCAGGTGCAGTTGCCACTTGGACTGGTAGCCATCTGAGCAGCCATATGCGGTTGACCTTTGTGGGAGCAGTCAGCCTCATGATGTCAATTGAGGAGTTACTTGACTGAGAGTAGTGGCTCCAGGTCATGAAAACTGACAATGACTAGCAGAATGGCATGCTGACCTAAAACCCCTCCATATCAGCATCTGAAAACACCAACTGGCTGAGGATGACATGGTGGTTGGTCAGCAAAATTGGGCCTTGGGGGCGGGGGGGGGGGGGGGAGGGGGGGAGGGGGAGAAGAGGGAGAGAGGGGGATGGTCAGAGGGAGAGGGAAAGAAGGAGGGAGAGGGAGAGAGGGGATGGGGGAGAATTTTCTAGGGGACTCAGATTCATTTGTGTTGCTACTTTTGTTTGTATTATGTATAATAATATTTCAAATTCTTTTTGCATTATTCTGGTTGTATTTCATTTCTCTTGAACACTGCAAACAACTTTTGCTCTTTTAATAACAGACTGAATGGTTTTATAATACTGGTCATAATAGAGTTTCAGCTCTTAAACATAGCTCTCCTCTGAATTAAGTAACTCTCTCAACCTAATATAAGATGCCTCAGTGCAAAGAGTGATGAATCACTTATTCTTCCCTCTCTTTGACTTTACTCCTTTGGGTTTAGGGGAAATGACCCACAAAGTACAATTATAATATGTTTCAAAAAAGAGTGAAATTTTCCATCTAAACTGTCTGGTGTTCAATTTCAGTGATTTCTATAAGATTCCTGATATGTGTAATAAGTTTTCTTTGCATCCATGGCATTTAAAAGCTGCACCAACACACTGCACCACCCCAACCTCAAAATCTAATCACATCTTTAACTATATCAGCCAAAAAAAATTATTACAAGTTTTTTTTTCAGGAGTTCTCTTTGTCATGAATCACTTCACTAGTTGAAGGTGTAGCCTTTAGGGGACACCTAAATTTCATCAAACTACTCTAGTAGTGAGGAACTTACTTTCTTTGTTCATGGTAATATTGGAAACTTTGCTTCATCACCCAGTTTACAACCTTTCTGACACTGAAACCTCCATATAGCCATGTCTAGACCTGTTTTTCTTGAAAATATCTTACTCATAACCATCACTACAGACAAACCCATATATTCATTATGATAAAATGATACATCCACTATTATTTCAGCAACTTCTTTGGCGGATTAATGTACAAACTACTCTAATTTCTAGGATTTGGATTTCAAGTCATCACTCCAGACAGTTTAAAAAAACTGAAGGAAAAAGATGAAAAGTTTGGTTTTGATGTTGTTATTGACTGCAGTGGAAATGGAAAAGCAATAGAAGATGCTGTGTGGTTGCTGAAATGTGGTGGAAAACTTGCCATCTTTGGTTGTGCTGCACCAGAAACAAGAGTAAGGTATAGCAACTGTGTTTAATTAAATCTTGAGGTCGATACTTAATTTTTTGTGTGTGTGTTTGTGTTTGTTTGTGTGTCTATCGACCTGCCAGCACTTTCGTTCGGTAAGTCACATCATCTTTGTTTTTTGATTATGAGATTAGTTTTTTTTTTGTGTTGTAAGTATTTGGAATTAACACTTTAGGTATTATACACAAAAAATTGGAAGCCATCTGTCAAACAATAACATCTATTTAATTATACTTTATAAGGAAACATTTAGCCCACATAAGAACAAAAAAATGATTGACTGAGCAAATAAATTACACAGGCAAAGAGATATAATCAACACTAATCAAACATGTAACACAGATAATAACATAATGGGCAAAAACATATTTAATATGAAACAAGATATTCTAAAAATAAGGTTGCATCAGATTCTGTGTGAGAAACATAGGAAAACAGTTCCGACTTTCGTGTGGAACTATATGGTACCACAACTTTGATGTGTCTCCTTTACCTGAATCAAATGATTTAAATTATGTCTGTTATGAGACTAATAAACCACAATTACAAAATAAGTTCAGGTTTTGGAAGACTCATGTCCCCTCCATCTCAGTTTAATAACTATTCTACTTTTCTAAAAACATGACATATATAAACTGTTAGGTTACAGCTAGAAACTTTTAATAATCTTGAATACAAATTTAAGGGTGTTAGACAAATCCATTTTCCTTTAACACCAATCATATTCTGAAACACAGTAATCTGAACAGTACAGTTTTAACAGAGTTTGTCAGGACATCCATCACTAGTTCCTCGAAGCTGGTCTATTGAGCATACAAATGTCCTTTGTTGTATGTTGGCATATCAAGTTGTATTTAATGTCTAAATGTTTCAATTGATGGTGCTCCAATTCTGCAATAATCTTATGCATGGCTGGTTGTCTGCAAAAGTTGTTGGAGTCCTTTGAAATATTTTAAATTTTTCAAGAAGACTCTTCACCCACAAAAATTCTATTGTAGCTACGGCAAAAGCAACATATTCTGCTCCTTTTTAAGATACTGAAACACATGTCTGCCTCCTTGTTGTCCAACAGACAGCGTTTCTAAAAATTTGGAGACTATCCTGTTTTAAATGTTGTGCATTCTTCACTTCCCTAATCAGAATCAACAGATATTTAATTAAGCAGATTAAAATCAAGTGTTCCTTTAATCTAGTGAAGAATTCATTACAAACATTTCCAATATCATTCAGTACGTTTATTTCAATGTCTGCTGAAATAATTAACTCGTGCACTGATATCCGGTATTGTAGCTGTCACTGCATCCAACAGAGAGCCTATTAATTCTGTATGTTGTTTGTATTTAACTAAGTCTATTGAAATGTTCACTGAGGCTGACTTCCGCTGATTTCTTTCAGGGTTTACAGTTCACCATATTGAAAGTTTTCAATAAATTCTGGAAATAAACACGTTGACTAAGGAACCGTTTCCCAATGGTTCTCTGTATATTAATTCCTGAGAAGCACTGGTGCTTTTCAGGATCTATCACTTATCTTTGATTTCAGTTTGAATTTGTTTTTACAATTTCCAGCAAACAGAATATTGTCAACATATAATACAAGGTAAATATTAGAGTTATCAAAGCATCAAACACAGAGGCATCTATCAACCTCAGATTGTTGTAGACTGGTTTCCTTCAAAACTTTGTCATATGTGAATTTCCAAACTCTTGGTGCCTGATTGATCCCATATATGGCTGTATTAAGTTTGCATTCAAGCCTTCCTTAATCTTTGAACCCTGAGGCACTTTCACGTAATTTTTTTTTCAGTTTGTCCTATACGCAGAAATGCACTCTGTTTGCCCATTTGTTAAGAAGATCATGACCATTCACTGCACTGAGTAAGGTCTTCAGTGCAGCAGGATGAAAAACTGGAGCTGTCCTTGTAATGCATTGTTTAATTTGTGTTTAACTTTTGTAACAACATGTTGCAGACAATCAGCTATGTGCCAGGAAGAAGAAATTCTTCATGTTAATTTTTCACTTCCACAAATTTTGGAGTACATCTTCCTCAAACTGTTCTTGATTCTAACCACATAGTCATTCATTCATCCATTCTACATAATTGTTATAACTTCAAGTTGAACAAATATATTTCGGGGAAGACGCAATACATGAAAGTCACAGATCAAGTAAACAGAGTAAGATGTGAGTACACTTTAACAGTCAAATCATAACTGAGTCCGAGTCTAGTGGCCGCTGGCTGGCTGGCCACTAAGGTGGCACTGCTGGTGTGTGGCTGGCAGACAGCGCCGCATGTAGAGGACGCGCATAACTGTGCAGCGGCACTTTGAAAGATCGGTGAGTCATAACACTTTTCCCCCCTTTGTAGTTTTTGCACAGGTCTTGATGGAGGTGGCCTGTAGATTGCTAAGGTCCATAGGTGTTGTTTGACTGGCCGTAAAGTCTTGAGGAGGAGGCTTCCCGTACGGACAGAAGTGTCCCCGATGATAACAGGTCGAGATGCCAGGAGACGTGCAGGCTGAATCTGCTGGGGCCCCATGCACCAATCGGCCCATTGCGGCAAGTCCGGTTGTTGTAACAGGAGACATGGGTGATGTGTCCGCATCCGTAGGAGAAGGAGGTGAGTAGAGTTGCTCCGACAGATGATGGTCATCTGGTTCCTGCATGGGCACGTCTCCTGTTGGCGTCAGTTCTTGTGCTGGCAAAGATATGATGGTGAGAGGACTGCGTTATGAGTAATGAGAGATTCCAGTATCCCGAGCGTCAGATAGAGCTGAAGGTGGTGTAGCGGCATCCGGAACAGGCGTTGCCAGCACACGAGGCCGAAGCTGGTCCGAATGATGCACTGCAACACCCGTGTCTGTCTGGATTTCATACAGGCATTGGCCACGGTGTCATATCATGTGGCCAGGACTCCATTTTGGCTGCCTGCCATATCCCCGTACCGATACAAGGTCATCGGCGGTGAACCGGCCAAACAAAGGCACCCGCGGCCATGAGGTGGAAGGCCACAGAAGATGAAGTAGCGTGCGGGGCTGTCGGCCATGTAAGAGCTCAGCCGGGCTGTGGTCGCCCATGGGGGTGAAACAGTAAGAAGCCAGAAATTGGAGAAGCGCATCATCAGCAGCAGAAGAAGTCAGGAGTTTCCTCATCTGAGCCTTAAATGTGCGGACCAGTCATTCAGCCTCACCATTTGACTGTGGCTGGAACGGAGGGGCCGTGACATGCATGACGCCTTGACGGGCACAAAAATCCGCAAAATCGGAAGAGGCAAATTGCGGACCATTATCAGCAACAAGAGTAGAGGGAAGGCCTTCCAAAGAGAAAATGTGAGCTAGAGCATTGGTGGTTGCCGTGGTGGTAGGCGACGTGCAATGGACAATGAAAGGAAAGTTAGAGTAGGTGTCAATAATGAGAAGCCAATAAGTACCTAAAAAAGGTCCCGCAAAGTCAGTATGAATACACTCCCAGGACTTCTCAGGCAAAGGCCACGGTGACAAAGATGACTTTGGGGCAGTGGCCTGTGACACACAAGGGCCGCAGGCAGCGGCCATGTGTGCAATTTCAGAGTCAATGCCAGGCCAGTACACATGACGGCGCGCCAGAGATTTTGTGCGAGAGACATCCCAGTGCCCTTGGTGAAGGAGGCCCAAGACCAGAGCAAACAAAGATGCAGGTACCACAACACACGGCGAAGCATTGTCGGTGGAAAGGAGGATAACACCATCCCTAACCGTGGGGCGGTAATGCAAAGAATAGTAGTTCCGCAATGGATCAGAAGTCTTAGTGGATGGATGATCTGGCCAACCCTTCTGAATACAGTGTAAAACCCTCAGAACCCGTAGCAGCCGCCAGCCAGTCCTCGGTGATGGGGAACCCATCCACAACCTGCTGCTCGGCGACATCCAGGTGGAAACACAAAAGTTCATCCCTATCGAATGCCAGATCAGGACCTATGGGAAGGCGAGACAGTGCATCAGCATTCGCATGTTGAGCCATCGGCCAGAAATGAATCTCATAATTGAAACGAGACAAGTAAAGAGCCCCACGCTGGAGGCGGTGTGCAGCCTTGTCGGAAAGTGATGTTGATGGATGAAACAAGGAAACAAGTGGGTTGTGATCCGTAACAAGATGAAATTTGGATCCATAGAGAAAAACACCAAACTAATGAAGAGCATAAATAATGGCCAAAGCTTCTTTTTCAATTTGAGAATACTTTTGTTGGGCATCCGTGAGCATTTTGGAGGCATAAGTAATGGGTTGTTCAGAACCGTCAGAAAAACGGTGCGCAAGGACTGCACTGACCCCATATTGAGCGGTGTCCATGGCAAGAACAAGATGTTGGCCGGATCAATAAGTAGCCAGGCACGGGGCCTGTTTCAGCATAGTCTTCAATTTCTGGAAAAGCCGCATCGCATGACGCAGACCAGTGAAAAGGCACATTTTTATGCAACAGGTGATGCAACGGGTGAGCCACCGAAGCAGCAGATGGAAAAACTTGTGATAGTATGCTATTTTCCCCAAGAAGGCCTGCAGTTCCTTAACAGATGAAGGGCGAGGAAGGGCATCGATCGCAGCAACAGTTTGCTGAAGGGGACGAATACCATCCCGAGAGAGTTGATACCCCAAGTACGTGATAGATGCCTGAAAAAATTTTGATTTCTGAAGATTACACTTAAGACCAGCAGTCTGTAAGACATGAAAAAGTGTGCGGAGATTTTGAAGATGTTCGTCAGTGGTGGAACCAGTGACAACAATGTTGTCCTGGTAATTTATACACCCAGGGACAGTGAGCAATAATTGTTCCAAGAATCGCTGAAAGAGAGCAGGGGTGCTGGCAACCCCGAATGGCAATCGTTGGTATTGATAGAGGCCGAAAGGCGTGTTAAGGACCAGAAACTGCCAGGAAGCAGCATCGAGAGGAAGTTGATAAGTTTCTGACAGGTCAAGTTTAGAAAAATACTGACCTCCAGCAAGTTTAGTGAGCAATTCTTCAGGTCTGGGCATAGGGTAAGTGTTGATAAGGCATTGAGCATTTACAGTGGCTTTGAAATCGCCACAGAGATGAATATTACCATTTGGCTTAGCAACGACAATGACAGGAGAGGACCACTCACTGGAAGTGACAGGGAGCAAGATGCCTGAAGCAGTGAGACGATCCAGCTCACGTTTGACCTGATCATGAAGGGCCACAGGAATGGGCCGAGCCCAAAAAAACTTAGGCCGAGCAGTGGGTTTGAGCATGATATGAGCTTCAAAGTTGTTTGCACGGCCTAACCCAGGAGACAAAAGGGGCGAAAATGTTGTCGACAAGGAATCCAATTGAGCATAAGGAATAGCATCAGTGACGATATTGACAGAGTCATCTATGGAGAACCCAAAAACGCGAAAGGCATCGAAACCAAAAAGATTCTCCACGTTACTATGGTCGACCACAAACATGGGAACAGTGCGAACAACAGATTTGTAAGATACCTCAGCATCAAAGTGTCCCAAGAGAGAAATCTTCTGTTTATTGTAAGTCCGTAATTGCCTAGTGACAGGTGACAGGATTGGAGAACCCAACTGAAGATACGTCTGAGAATTGATGATAGTGGCAGCAGAACCAGTATCAACCTGCATGCGAACATCTCGACCAAGTATTTGGACAGTGAGGAATAACTTCCCTGAAAGGGAAGAAGTACAATTGACAGATAACACAGAATCAGAATCAGCAACATGTTCATGAACATCATGTATGCGGTCGAATTGCAAAGGGATGACACATGACCCTTTTTTTTGCATTTGTGACACACGGCCCAATGTTGTGGACAATCTTCTTGTGAATGTTTCATATAACATCGCGGACATGAAGGAAGTTGCCGTGGGTTTTGCTGCAGTTTCTTAGAGGTTTGTTTACGGTTAGGCTGAGGCTGTTTTGGGAGCATACTGCGGCCACATTGGCCGGCGGGGACACGCCACATGCTTCATCAACATCGCACAGAGGTTTTATTTCCCCGACGTTGCCTCAAGCCTCTATTTGCGCTCCAGCGGTGCGAGAAATTTCAAAAGACTGAGTGATGGATTGGACTTCATCTACAGTCGGATTTGCCAACTGAAGGGCACGTTGCCTAACTTCTTTGTCGGGCACCAATCGGTTAATAGCACCCTGTACCATGGAATCAGCATAGGATTCTTTGTGAACTTCAGTAACATATTGACACTTTCTATTGAGACCATGAAATTGAGCAGCCCAAGTGCGATAGGATTGATTCGGTTGTTTTTGACAATGATGAAAGGCAACGTGAGAGGCTACCATATGCGTTTGCTTTTGAAAATAGACAGACAGAAGTGAGCACATTTCAGCAAAGGACAAAGATGCAGGATCTTTCAAAGGAGCCAATTGCGACAACAACCGATACATTTGAGGTGAAATCCATGAAAAGAACAGAGACTTACATGTTTGTTCATCTGCAACATGAAATGCCAAGAAGTGCTGTCAAAGACGTTTTTTGTAATCAGACCAGTCTTCCACCGTCTTGTCGTAAGGAGGAAGAAGAGGTAGAAACAACGACGAGAGATGCCCCGCATTTGATGCCACAACGAAATCACGAATCTCATTCGTGAGAAGCGTTTTCTGTTCTATGAGACCTTGCAATAGTTGCTCTAAAGTAGCCATGGAAACATGTGGGTCAATGATGGAAAAAAAAATCCCATCCTCGTCACCAATTGTTATAACTTCAAGTTGAACAAATATATTTCAAGGAAGACGCAATACATGAAAGTCACAGATCAAGTAAACAGAGTAAGATGTGAGTACACTTTAACAGTCAAATCATAACTGAGTCCGAGTCTAGCGGCCGCTGGCTGGCTGGCCGCTTAGGTGGCACTGCTGCTGCATGGCTGGCAGACAGCGTCGCATGTAGAGAAGGCGTGTAACTGCGCGGCAGCACTTTGAAAGATCGGCGAGTCACAACAATAATCATCCACACATTTGTGTCTTCTTGTTAGTCTACTGCTTCATCCAACAGATCAGTTTGCTTAATTTCTTCTGAACACACTATTCTTGAAATCAATTTCATCAGATGTCCTTGATATTCTGCTGTATTTTGTCTGAACAGTTCCCTTTATGAGTCATCCATCGCTTGTTTCATTTTCAAACAAAAACTTCCATACTTCGAGAACGACATATTTTCTGAAAACAATTTTACATTCTTCAGGACCCAATAGCCCATAACCATTTGGACAATGATCAGTCATGAAACATTTCAATGATTTCATTTCAGACATGTTTGTGATTAATTTCTTAGGAATCTGCAAATATGTATTTTACACAAAAGTAAGTAATTTTTCTTAATTTGATTTCCAAACGGAACATAGTGTTTCTGCAATTTCTCCATCCAAACCTGAAGCAGGGGCATAATTAATGATAAAACTTGTGCCATTATATCTTTTTACAAAAAACTGCTTTCCAAGTGTGCCTGTAATAATCATGATGCAACCATTTTCAATTATAATATGACTTAATGGTAACAGAGGTATGTGTACCATCCTAAAATCAAACTGTATGAAATTTTCTTTGAAGAATGTTTTCATTTTATTTTAAATACATTTTCCACCATCACCACATTTACATCTGCTGATTTTAATGTTAAAATGAGCAGTAATGAAAAATTTCTGGCTTTGAAGAGTATGAGCTGCTCTAAAGTGAGTATAATCATCAACAAAAGCCACTATATATTTCTTTACATCTAAAGCCACAAATGTTAGAGGCCCATATGCAATACTAGGTACCAATTGAAATGGTTTTTAGTGGGAAAAAGAGACTGAATGTGAGATAAATGAGTCTACTTATCTTTTAGGCAGCCCAAACATATATTTAAAGGATTTGAAACCTTGGCCTTTCCCTGTCCATGTATTAGCAAACAATATTTCTCTATATTCTTGAAGTATTTATGCAATGAGATTTTGTCACTAATGAAAGACAAACACTCAACATTGCATTCATTCATTTGAACATGAAAGCATACAATCCTGCGTCTTTTCTGTGAGCTGCAGCTGTAATTTTTTCATAGTTTCAAAACACAGTGAATTTCTGACCACAATGTGATCATCAGCCATTTTTAAGTTCCTCTGGCAAGAAGCTGTTTCATAATCATTGTATTTTATTTTTATTTGAAATACTTTTCCAAAAACAGTGTTTTCAACATCAGTTTCTCAAAACTTCTCAGCTAACAGAAGTTTGCAGTTAATGATTTCAAGGACATCTTCTTTTATGTTGAAATTCATTGTTAACAACATTTTACATACTGTCACAAAATGTTGATTCATCATAATTTTCTGCTCAAAATTTTTGTTAGTGAATTTTGCAAATAATAGATAGTCTCCATGTCATTGATATACTCTGAGTAGCTGTCCAAGATTCAATAGATTATTTATGAGTTACTTTCTCTGTTCTTGTTGTGGTGTTCTTTCATCAGTTCTCCTTCTGTGCTTGTAGTCCAGCTGTGTCATCTCGAGGAAGATCCAAAATTTCCTTTTACTGCCTTTTGAAAAGAAAAATAGTAACTTAAGTTTACTTATGAGAGTTTTCAGCCTGAGTTTTCAATTGCTGAAGTTTGTGCCATCAAACAAAGGTATGTTATATTTTTTTCCATTACCTGCACCATCATAGTAGGATATGTAATTGGTACACTGTATTTCACATGCTACTGGTTTTATTGGTACACCATAACACCTGGATCCACTGTGTCTGGGCCCATAACTGGTTGTAATAACCAGGAATGACACTTTACCTGGAAACCAATCTGACAAGTAATAACATTCATTTAAAATTTAGTTAACTGCTGTTTCCAGAAGAATTGCTGCTCAACACATGAATGAAAAATGACTGATTGACCAAAGGTATTACACAGGTAAAGTGACCACTAATCACAGATACTACATGACAATTAAATTGTTCACATTTTAATGTTCTGAAATACTGTAACCACATTATTGGACGAAAATTGTAAAAAGACCATGAAACTACCTAACTGTGAAAGAATGATGCTAGCAATGCCTGTAAATATGATGAAACAACCTTCAAATATGAAAATGTTTTTCAAAAACATCTATAATTTTGTGGGATGGCTTACTAAGTTATAGAAAAGCTGACGAGTCAGTGTTAGTAATACTTGCCACTTGAGTATGTACGTTTGACACTAAAGTTATCACAGAGTAACACAGTGAAGTTTTGATGTGCATCCTTTTCTTCTGCTTTCAGTGTATCACCATACCTCTTGTACAAGAATGAAATCACAATTTTTGCAGTGAAGATCAACCCATTTAGCTTTCCGAAGGCACTGGGCTTTCTAGAATCCATGGGTGCAAGGTAAAATGCTTACAACTTTTAGTAGAATGTTTTAGCATACTCCTTTTCAAATGTGATATTTTTATTATTTTGTTTTGTTTGTCAATGAACAGCATCTTACAAATACTAGATGAAAACCTGCTCCAAAGGAAAGGATACCTGTAGTCCAAATACAGTAAAATTGTAATGTCTGATTGTAGTGTCTGATCTGTAGATTATGAGTGATATGAACAAAACTGCGGAAATCACTACCTATCAACATTTCCTTATCACACAGGTAGTAACACTCACTTGAAAGTCTGCTATCCCTGGACCACTTCACTTGGCAGGTGTTTTTCAGTGCCTGATTGATTAACTAAAAAAAAGGGGGCAGGGGGAAACCTACAGATCAATAATAGCCAGTAAGAGCAATTAAATCTGAATAATACAGTACATTGCAAGAAGAAAGACAAATGCAAGGTAACCAGTCATAGTATTTTATAGGAACAGTTTTGGACAACTTGGCAAGATGTCACCATGCTGTGGGCCAGGAATGAGACTAAAACAACACATCACACACAATGAAAATCTAATCAAGAATAGGTCCAGTCCCCAGAGAGAGTGAGGACTGTTTCACTGAAACAAACCAACAAACTGAGAGTTGCTAGCCATGCCATAATTTTTGTGTTATAGGCACAGAGGCAGGATCCAAACAGCAGAACATACCACATTGTGATCAGTGGAATTGCCATTCCAAATTCTTGTGGTGAAAAATGGCATGATCACACAAAATCAATCATTTTAAGAGCTGCACATTTCCTAACAAGAAACATGCTGATCACACCAGATGGTCCCATTACAATGCTGCTCCCTGGATGGTGGAAGGCAACACTTACATACTAGAATGGCTGTAAATGCCACACCCTCCTTCCTATATTGTGTATTTGTCCAAATCAGCAACTGAATTGACTTCGAGAGTGGCCCTTAGTGCTGTTTGTGAACTTGGATGCCACGCCATAGTGCATGTCCATAGTTAACAAGTAAGTCTTTACAGTCAACATGACAGAGGAAGAAAACAAACTGTTGGTGCAGCGTTGCCTCGGCAGGTGACTCAGTCTCTTTGTCTCACAGGTTGGGACACCTGTTTTGATGCAAATTCCCCAAATGAGGTAGAAACTGGTATGCTGACAGTACTGCATGCAGTCACCTTAAATTAATATAAATCGGTTATGAACTTCTAAGGAAATTTGCCATCTAGAGGATTTTCTGTATGAAACAAATTGTGAATGTTGAAATTATTTTGCCCTTCCATTTGATGGTCCTCTACGTAGGCTATCCATTGGTGGTACTCATTGGCTGGGGAAAATTAATATAATTTTACAAACTGACTGTTTAATTTTTATGTCTTTTTAATTGATGATACATTTTGTCTGAGATTATTGTCAATAAGTTCAAAATTTCATAGGCAGCTGAATCTGTAGTTGGAATTATAAATTCAATTTTATTTGACTCTCTTTCTTTGGGATAGGGGCTGGTTTGGACAGCTATTGTGTCTATGCCATGCATGCTATATGCCCTCAAAAGGTCTCCGCATTGCAAAATATTTTTTGTGCTGCCTTGGTCATGCAGCTTGAGGCTGTTGCCAGTGAGTATCACTGTGGGAGAGCAAGACATGGGGATCCAAAAGGTGTCCAGCATGTCCCACATGTCCCCCAATCATTCCACTGCTGTGGATTTCCTGGTTTCAGCCTGCATGGAGATTGACCCCTAACCCAGAGTCGAGTGGAATGTTGCTTTAATGCCAAGCAGGCAGTTAAAGACTTTGTTGCAGGTGCTACCTGTGGCTAATAGAGATCCTGAGCCAGATGCAGCCAATTTCTCTGTTTCTGAGCAGACTGTAAGATCTGTACATTTACGGAGGGTGGGATTACTGATGGTTGGTGGCTTCAATGTTAGGTGCTTGATGGAGCCCCTTAGGAATAAGTCTGCCAAGGAGAGGAACAAATCCAGTGTGCACACAGAGTCCACACTGGAGGCAGACATCTCAGATGTGGAACAAATCCTACAAAATGACATAAAAAGCACAGGGTGCAGCCAACTGCTGGTGGTGGCTTAAGTTGATACCAATTATGTGTGTCACTTCAGATCTGAAGAGACTATCTCCAGTTTCTAGTGGCTATCAGAAGTGGTAATGACAGCCAGACTTGCTTGCAAGATGAAAGCAGAGCTCACCATGTGTAGCATCATTGACAGGACTGACTGTGGATTTTTTGTACAGAGCTAAGTGGAGGGTCTAAATCAGAGGCTCAGATGGTTCTGCAACCATGTAGGCTGGAGATTCCTTGACTTGGGCCATACAATGGAAAGGTGTCAGGATCCACTTAATAGATCATGGGTCTACTACACACATGAGGTGGCTGCATGGGTAGCAAAGACTATGTGCAGTGGACTGGGTGGATTTTAGGTTAGAGTGTCTCAGTAAAGTACAAACAAGAGGCACAGTCTCAAAGGGAGCAGGCTAAACACACGGCAAGGGTAGTGTTCTGCTTCACCATTGGACTGGGGGTGATCACACTTTTTGAGACAACACTTGAGTCCTGCTTCTGACAATGCCTGAGAAAGAGTACGCAAATTGGCAATGTGTCTTCTAGCTTACTACCTGAGATGGATAAGTGTGAAGTGTAGTTTTGAAGTCAACACAAATGTGAATGCAACCAGAAGGCTTTGGCATCAAAACCAATGGACTTGCTCACTGACTAGCTTGTATTGGAACAATCACACCATAATCTTGCAGTTCTTTTAATTCATGGGCCAGTTTGTGTCATAAAGCAATGGTAATGGACCAAGCCCGGAAAAACTTAGGCTGTGCATTGTCTTTCATGGTAATGTGCATTACAAAATTATTAGCTTTTACAAGTCCCTCAGAAAAGAGTTCAGGAAATTCCTTGAGCAAACTAGCGACACTGTTATCCGGATTAAAAGCAGTCACTGAAAGTACACTGTCTTGGATGCTAAGGTCAAACAAATCAAACAAATCTAAGTATTCACTGTCTCTTGAGTGCAACACAGTAAATTTCACTGTCCTAGTGTATCACAACTACAGGATGGAGAAAAATAATTATTGTCTCACGAAATTTTAACTCTGGATAGTTGATGCCAGTAGGAACCAAAATTACCAGTGTTGTGTAGGTCGACAACTCACCATTTGTATACTATGGAAACTTGATGCCATGTGCTCCAATTGGCCGTGGGATTGCCCAGTTGCCATTCGTTGGTTGACGGGCAGTGCTATGGTTGTTGGTTCACACACACAAATGTCTCTCGCCTCGTCACTGCCACAATGTGATACACACACGTGTCAAATAGGCCTTGCTGTTTGTCTCCACCTCATGTCAGAGGCATTCACATGTAAGCTTCACTTCGGAGCGCACACATGTGACCTGCAATTTAGTCATATAGTAAGAATGGCAGTAGAGTATTCATTTGAAGTACAATAAGATATGGTTTTTGTTTATGGACTATCTGGCAGTAATGCACAGAAAGCTCAATGGAATAGTACCCAGCAGGACACCACTGACACCTGCAAACACTTACAGCAATTCACCGGTGACTTGGCAAACTCGAACACGATGGGATGCTGCATTTGAAGAGGCTGTTCTTGAGCACTTCAAGGAAGCACCTACAACAAGTACTTGAGCAGTTGGACATGACATGGGGATCACTCATTGGTCAGTCTGTGAGGTTTTGAAGGATGATGGCCAGCATCATTTAGTTTTCACCCTGTTCAAGACCTAAACCCCGTGGCAGACTATGAACACAGGCTAGGATTTTGCCAGTGGTTTCTGTGACATGTTGCACAAGACCCCAACTTCCCTGACATTGTGTTGTTTACTGATGAGGGCACCTTCCATTGGGATGGCCTTTACAACACTTGAAACGTTCATTACTGGACAAGGGGAAATCCTCATGTCATGTATGTCCATGAACACCAGGAATGATTTTTGCTCAACATTTGGGCAGGCATTGTGGGTGATTACCTGATTGGGCTGGTGCATCTACCCCCTTGACTTACTGAGGCAAATTACCTTCACTTTTTGCAAGAAACTTTACCTGGCCTGCTGGAAGATTTTCCCCTGGACATACAGCTACATGCGTGGTTGCAGTATCCCACTCATAGCAGTCAAGCTGTGCGTAGATATTTAAATGAACTCTTGAATGGCCAGGTAATTGGCAGAGGTGCTCCTAGGACATGGCCCCCACGATCACCAGACCTCACGCCACCAGGCTTTTTCCTGTGGGGATTCTTCAAGGTTCTAGTTCACCCACCCATAAGCAAACCACCTAGAAATGAAGAGGAATTAATGGATTACTTTCAACATGCCACCAATCACATCAGAGCAATGCCGGGAATCTTTGAAAGAGTTCAGCAAAACACCGTTCGATGTTGCCAAGCTTGTGTCATGTCAGAGGGTCACCAGTTCGACTACCTGCTTTAAGTAAACAATGTCCTAGCTACAAAAAAGGCCCTTTTCAGGGCCAATACAACTTGTAAAAGACTTTCTGTACGAAAACTAACAGCTGTTGATGGATTTGTTCCCAGTACATCTTATCATGAAACTACAATAGATGTGTCAGGACTCTGGTGGATTCATGCCCAGGCCGGAAGGCTGACATACTACCACAAGAGCATGCATGCCACCTTGGATACATTGCGATCTCCGGCTGGCAAAGACTTCACAGTCATGCGTTGTCTAAAGCATCTGGCACAGGGCAATCCTGTTGCCAATTGTAGCATGTGGCAAAATTTCATGTCACAATTTTTCTCCACCCTGTATATACAGTGACTACCGTTCCCTCACACCTAGGTAAGGTATGAGGCGATGACTATCACTGTGGGAGACTAGAGCACAGTGCAACGTATTGAGGTGCAATGAGAACTGAGTCCTGATGCAACATACTGAGGTACTGAGATTGAGAGACTGAGACAGCTCGATTGGCAGCAGCAGCCTATATGCACAATGCCCAGGGGGCATTATCGGTGTGTTGTCTGGGGGTGTGTTTTGGTCTTCTCTTGTCATATGTGTGCCTAGTTTAGCACTTGCTATACAATGTTTTCTAGTACCGACAGGTGTGCTGGTGAAGGCATACGCCAGCACAGATAGCTTTCCTTGAACTGTCTCTTCTTAATTTCTGTATCTTTATTGAATTACAATATCACAATGAAAGTCAGTGCAGTTACATTATTACTTAAATCAAATACAGGACTGTCATACTTAGGTAAGTTAATCCAACTCATTACCTCAGTTTTTGGCACAAAAATTGGGTTTTACTTATTAATTTAAAAAAAAAGTTAAGAAGGTAGCTTCATGGAAACTTCTACCAAATCTTTTTATGATAAACAGAACCTAATTCCATATGTGGAACACTCTAATATTATGCACTTTTAAAATTTTGTAAACACTGGAATTTTGAAGAAACTAATTATTAGATTATTGCAGATAGTTGCAGCACTTGTGTGTGATCTGGAATTGTTATGCTGAGGGAGAGGATGCTCCATGTGTGGATGAACTCTTTGAATCTGAAACTCGATTACAGTATGCTGTTTCTCGTGCACCAACAAGGTTACATTATATTCCATCACTTTGCACACTAAAATTCAGAACCCTCTGGTGGCAGATGGCTGCAGATGTGTAAACATGAATAATACAGATGTAGGATGTTAATAACATTTGCTATGTTTCAAAAGCTTTAAGCATTTTCACAAAAAATTCAGAGGTATTATTTTTCAGCACGTCTTCTTAATCTGCTAAATTATTGCTCCATATCATTGAAACTATAGTGGGATATTGTAAAATATACCATGTTTGAACATTATCCAATACCTTGAAGAAAGCAATCGATTGACACATAACCAGAATGGATTTGGAAAATATTGTTCTTGTGAAATACAAATGGGTATTTATTTACATGAGTTAATTAGTGCTATTGACAGGGGATCTCAGATTGATTCCACATTTCTAGATATCCATAATGCTTTTGACATGGGTACTCACAAACAGCTTCCAATCAAACTGTTTGCCCACAGAGCATCATCTCAGCTGGGCAAATGGATTCGTGATCTATCAGAGAACTCACAGTTCATAACTACTGACAGGAAGTGATCTAGTGAAACCATATTGGCACATAGGATTCCCCAAGGAAATGTTGTAGGACTTTTGCTGTTCCTGATATATATAAATGATTTAGGAGACAATTTGAGTGGCCCCCTTAGATTTTTACAGATGATGCTGCCATTTAGCATATTGTAAAATCATCAGAATATCAAAATTGCAAAATGATTTTAGACAAGATACCTGTATGGTATAAAAAGTGGTAACTGACTGGAAATGATAAAAAAGTGTGAAGTTCTCCATATGAGTACTGAAGAAATTCCATTAAGTTTTGATTGCATGGTAAATCACACAAAATTGAAGGCTGTTGTTTCATATAAATACTTAGAGGTAGGGGTGTAAATGTGGAAGTGTGTTGGTAATGTGGAAACATCTAGTATCTGGCCTGCAGAATGCTGCACTCTAGTGGGGCACCCAGAAATTGTTGCAATAGTTCCTACTTGTCATGGTAGAGGGTTAGCAGTCAATTGAGCAACAGATGCTGTGACAGTGATGAAATTTACATTGACAAATTTTCTAAATCTTTTTCGAGGCAAGTTTTGGTATTATATTTATCTACATACTTTGTAGTTATCTTTCTTTATGACTGATAGCTTATAAAGGGAGATGCATAGAAGGTTTCAGCAGCTCTTTGTCGACCTTCAATGGATAGTTGCTTAATGCAATCTACCGAAATTTAAAATGGCCATTGTGTAGGTAATGTGGAAGCATACATATGATGGCATTGTGGGAACTTTTCCACAATAATAACATGAAATACATTACTTCCAATACATTTTGCATCTGTTTCTAGATGCCACGAAAGCTAAATAATCAGAAACCAAGTGCTATCGTGAAGACGTGGGATGCTGAACACAGGATTAAGGCTATAATAGCCTTAAGGGAAAAGCATATGGGGTTAAGAAGAGCAGTAAAAGCTTTCAGTGTACCTCAGATGACACTTCAAAGGTTTGTGCATAGTGATATGTCACCTGAAGAATGGGTTTCTTGGAGACTTGGCTGTAAGCCTGTACTACCTGATGCTACTGAGGAACAGTTGGTACAGTATCTCATTGAAATGGATAATCAGTTCTATGGCCTTACCACATTAGATGTCAAGAGAATGGCATATCGGCTAGTGGAAAAAATATTAATCATCCATTTACTTCAAATGCTCCAGGTAGAGCTTGGTTTGACCTTTACTTAGATGACATAGAAATAAACTCACAATTCACAAACCTGTGGGGACCTGATTCTTGAGAGCAAACGGGTTCAACAAAGAAGCTGTAGACAAGGTTTTTGACATTTTGGAAGCTGAGTACAGTAAACTCTCCTATAGTACTGATCGTGTGTACAATGCGGATAAGACTGGGCTCTCTGTTGTCCAGAGCAGAATACCACATGTAATTGGACTGAAAGGTAAACGTCAAGAAGGTTCCCTCACATCAGCAGAGTGAGGATCCCTGTTGACAGTCATATGCTGTATGAGTGCTGGCGGTACTTTCATACCACCAATGATCATCTTCCCCAGGAAGAACTGGACTGATACTCTACTGAAAGAAGCACCACCTGGAACAATTGGTAAATGCCATCCTTCAGGCTGGATTCAAAATGAGCTCTTCTCCGAGTGGTCTGATCACTTCATTTCTAAGGCACATCCCTCAAAAGAATCTCCTGTGTTGTTAATTCTTGATAGGCAAACAGTCATGCCAGAAACCTTAAAGGTATAGAAGGTGCAAGGGAGAACCATGTTACAATCATGAGCATCCCATCTCACACCTCCCATAAAACTCAGCCACTTGATAAGACCTTTATGGGCACTCTAAGAACCTATTATGCTGAGTATGTTCACCAATGGTTGTGGCACAGCAGCCGGCCCTTAGGACCATATGACATATCTGAGTTGTTTAGGAAGTCTATCTAAAGTGCCAGACTGGCTCTATTGCTGCAAAAGGATTTTTGGAGATTGGAATTTTCCCATGTGACAGGACTGTTTTTGCAGAAATCGACTTTATAGCTGCCATGTCAGCTTTAGATGAGTCCAGAAGTCTGAGACGAACTGATGAGAATCCAGCATCTCCAGGTGGAAGTAATGACCTCAGACAAGAAGACACTCAGAACGCATTCAGACCTGTGACAACTGACAGCCCAATTGAAGATGGCCAAAGAGAAAGCAGAAGGTCAACATCATTGTCAAATACCTCATCAAACATGTATGTGTCTCCACAAGATATCATGTCAATTCCTCCTCTAAAGAAGAAGGTTTCCAACAGAGATTGTAAGCCAGGTTCATCAGCTGTTTTGACATCTTCGCATTATAAAACATGCCTTGAAGACTCCTTACTGATGGGTAAGCAGAAACTTCCTAAGGCACCTGCTAAAAGCAAGAAAAAACATGAAGCTCCTCCTAGAAAACCATGCAAAAAACAGTTTAAGTTATCTGAGGATTCAAATGAAGAGCCAAATGCACCACCTGTCTCTTCAGGTGCATCAGATTTGGATCTCCCAGTTGGGGAAGAAAAACCTGCTGAAGAAGATGCCATTTGTATTTTTTGTGGAGGCGCATTTTCTAAAGACATTTGAGGAGAATTGTTGATTAAGTGTGTAGTGTGTGAGGAGTGGAGTCACTCTTTGTGTGCTGGAAATGGAGGAGATATTTACATATGTGATTTTTGCAAGTGAACTTCATTTATGAAGCATTTTTCTATTACAGTTGCATTTAAAAATATTTTTGTGTAATTTAAATTTAATATAAAATAAAATACACTCCTGGAAATTGAAATAAGAACACCGTGAATTCATTGTCCCAGGAAGGGGAAACTTTATTGACACATTCCTGGGGTCCGATACATCACATGATCACACTGACAGAACCACAGGCATATAGACACAGGCAACAGAGCATGCACAATGTCGGCACTAGTACAGTGTACATCCACCTTTCCCAGCAATGCAGGCTGCTATTCTCCCATGGAGACGATCGTAGAGATGCTGGATGTAGTCCTGTGGAACGGCTTGCCATGCCATTTCCACCTGGTGCTTCAGTTGGACCAGCGTTCGTGCTGGACGTGCAGACCGCGTGAGACGACGCTTCATCCAGTCCCAAACATGCTCAATGGGGGACAGATCCGGAGATCTTGCTGGCCAGGGTAGTTGACTTACACCTTCTAGAGTACGTTGGGTGGCACGGGATACATGCGGACATGCATTGTCCTGTTGGAACAGCAAGTTCCCTTGCCGGTCTAGGAATGGTAGAACGATGGGTTCGATGACGGTTTGGATGTACCGTGCACTATTCAGTGTCCCCTCGACGATCACCAGTGGTGTACGGCCAGTGTAGGAGATCGCTCCCCACACCATGATGCCGGGTGTTGGCCCTGTGTGCCTCGGTCGTATGCAGTCCTGATTGTGGCGCTCACCTGCACGGCGCCAAACACGCATACGACCATCATTGGCACCAAGGCAGAAGCGACTCTCATCGCTGAAGACGACACGTCTCCATTCGTCCCTCCATTCACGCCTGTCGCGACACCACTGGAGGCGGGCTGCACGATGTTGGGGCGTGAGCGGAAGACGGCCTAACGGTGTGCGGGACCGTAGCCCAGCTTCATGGAGACGGTTGTGAATGGTCCTCGCCGATACCCCAGGAGCAACAGTGTCCCTAATTTGCTGGGAAGTGGCGGTGCGGTCCCCTACGGCACTGCGTAGGATCCTACGGTCTTGGCGTGCATCCGTGCGTCGCTGCGGTCCAGTCCCAGGTCGACGGGCATGTGCACCTTCCGCCGACCACTGGCGACAACATCGATGTACTGTGGAGACCTCACGCCCCACGTGTTGAGCAATTCGGCGGTACGTCCACCCGGCCTCCCGCATGCCCACTATACGCCCTCGCTCAAAGTCCGTCAACTGCACATACGGTTCACGTCCACGCTGTCGCGGCATGCTACCAGTGTTAAAGACTGCGATGGAGCTCCGTATGCCACGGCAAACTGGCTGACACTGACGGCGGCGGTGCACAAATGCTGCGCAGCTAGCGCCATTCGACGGCCAACACCGCGGGTCCTGGTGTGTCCGCTGTGCCGTGCATGTGATCATTGCTTGTACAGCCCTCTCGCAGTGTCCGGAGCAAGTATGGTGGGTCTGACACACCGGTGTCAATGTGTTCTTTTTTCCATTCCCAGGAGTGTAGTTTCTAACATTTTTAATAGTTTTCGTTTGAAGTAGTCAGTTTCCCACAATTTTAAGTCGTTTGCACATTACCCAAACTTCTTGAAAAATTAATGCGTTGTTAAGCAGAAAATGTTTTTTTAATTTTTAACATATATCTTTTTTGTGTTTCATAATATTACATTCATTGCTATTATGAATTAGCTTTGGCTAATTTTTGAAGCTGAAAGAGAAGTAAACATTTCTTTTATACAGCAAAAACGAGCTGGGTTTCCATATTTACACCCCTACCTCTAGGTATTACAATTATGACAAACATAAACTGGACCGACACAGAGAAAATATTGTGGGGAAGCAAACTGAAGACTGTGTTTTATTGACAGAGCACTTAAAAGATGCAACAAATCTACTAAAGAAATTGCCTTCACATTATGCTTGTCCACCCTCTTCTGGATGATGATTATGATTTTTAGTTTGTGTGGTGCTCAACTGTGTGTTTATCAGCATCTGTACAAATTTCAAATCTTCTCACAATCCAGTCATGCCACTTTCCTGTATGACAATGAAATGATGAGGACAAGACAAATACCCAGTCCGCAGGTGGAGAAAATCCCTGATCCAGCTGGGAATGAAACCTGGGATCCCATGATCCTGAGGCAGCAATGCTAGCTGTTAGAACATGAGCTGCAGACTCCTCTTCTGGAGGATTTTTGTGTGATATGGGACCATTACCAGAAATGGCTGATGGACAACATCAAATAAGTGCAAAAATGCAGCTCATTTTATTTTATTGCAAAATAGGGGAGAGATTGTCATGGATTAAAACAAATGCATTTTTTCTCTTCTGAATGCCAAAGTATTTTGTTGACTCCCAGCTATATGGGGGAAATGGAATCATAATAAAATAAGAGAAATCAGAGTTCAAATCGAAAGAGTTAGGTGTTCATTTTCCTACATGTTGTGTAAGAATGAAATGGTCAAGAAATAGTCTGAAACTGATTCCATGAATCCTCTGTCAAACACTTAAGTATGAATTGCAGGGTAATTATACAGATGTAAATTCAGATAGTGGCTTAAATATTGTCTGCTATTTAAAACTGTTGGGGACAGTATTTTGTTTCAGATGCTCACTAAACATGTGACGTATAACTTTGATTATAAATGTAGAACAGTATTTTAGTACACTGAATTGAATAGTGATGCCACCAGAGGATTTTGTTTTTTAATTCTCTGATCACATTGCCAATTGATTTGTTGTCACATGAGGTTGTTGCTCTCTGGGGGTGATTCATGGGCTAGTCCTCAGAGATTTGACAACAGTCTAATAACTGCTGATAAAAAAAGGTATGGTTAGCAACAGTCCCCATTTTCATCTGAAACTTTTCTAAATATCCTGTGCCCTCTGTAGTTAATTTTAACTGCCAATTTCACATGTAATCCCTTGCTCTTGGATTGTGGTATTACATTTTTAATGCTGTCACAGTGTAACTTATGGCAGACCTAGTTTCTTTTCTGAAAGTCATCAGAAGTTTTGAGACATATGACATTTTCTTTGTATTTGTGAGCCACTATGATCTGAAATTACATTGGTAAATTTCTTATGAGTTTGTAGGTTTTCTGGCTATAGCAACTGGCCATGCACAGAAAACTCCAACTTACTATGATCAGGCACTTTTATTAGGGTTTGTATAATTACACAACACAAGAAAAACAATACAGAAACTCACAACATGCACATTGTAACCTCAGTCCGCGAGACCAAACCAAAGAACCACGAGTCCCCAAAGACCGTTTACTTGATAGAGGTGTAGTTAATGTGGCAGCAATTGGCGCACTTTATGACACATTGGTGGCCCGTCTCTTGTGACAATTTTGTGTGTTGTGCCATTCATGATAGCATTCAGCTGGGCTGGCGAACTCACTCAGGGGCTGTCGTGAATGGGAATCGGTAGCACACGAGACTCACTAACCTGATGTTCAGGGGAGGCTGTCCACGTCGCCAGCAACAGAGTTCCACAAGGTGCATCTCTGGTGTCGGGGGGGGGGGGGGGCGGTGGCATCAGAGTCCCATGCAGTGTGTCACCAGTGTTGGAGGGTGGCGGCGTTGACAGGTACTATACGAGGCATCGTGCCTGGGCAAGGGCTTTCATAGCCGATGATATGACATGGTTCAGCTAACCTAAATCCAAGGCATACAGGCGTCCTCATGAAGTGGGGGATCTGACAGAATGCAACGTCTGTGGGTGCCCTTGCATGTTTCCACGAACCGTGATGCCTACTGCAGCCCACGTGTGGGCTTTGGGAATGCGCAGGGCGGGCAGCAGTTACAAGAAGCATCCCTGTAAGTGGAGTGGAACCAGAATATGTGTGAGTCAGCTGTACTCGTCCCACCAGCTGAAGTGACAGGTGAGGGGAAGGTGGGGCATGCAGGTGCTAGCCCGGTTGGGGTGGGGAGAGGCTGGTGCCGGCCTGCTCGCGATTCCCGGTCTTGGCCGCTAGATTGTTGCTGTTCCGTGTGCTGTCCGCTATATGCATGTGCTTGACCTCTACCTCCCGATGATGGAAATTTATTTACAGGATTACCAACCTTGGCGGTATAAGCACTGTGCTGCTCGGAGGGAGGTGGCGGTGCCGAATAATGGTGTATGCCTGGTCTGCCAGCCACAGTTTAACCTTGAGTGACATTGCGGTATGTGTGAGCAAACGTAATTGTAGTTCTCGTGACAGCTTCACCGACCACAATGCCCAGAGCGCTAAGTTTGGCAAGATCTCAGTACTCACCTGCGCATGCAAGTGTCGCCACAGCTGTGAGGGGGTTCTGTCACCTAAAGTCTCGTCATAAATAATGTTGTGAATCGTATCAGCTGGCAGACAAGAAAGTCATTCAATGAGTAATGCACAGGTAGAGGCACATTTGTTGCTCTTGGGTGGGTTCAGCAACAAGTCACTGATGAGATCAGGGTGGTCATGAAGGTGGTTCACTAGACACACAAAACGAGTGCTGTCTTCCACACTACCATGTATGTCCAACATGTTGTCCACCAAGGTAAACCACATCACTGGGTTGTCCGGTTGTAACAGCAGCAGCTGCGAAGGATGACCAGGGACCAGTGGTTGCGGGGTTGTAGGACAGGCATGAATCGCATGAGGATTCTGCATGGTGTTCACTGATGCGGGCGATGTGTTGTGAACGTTCGTTAGCTGTGCAGGTGAGACGTGATATCCAGTCCTTGCAGGTGGGAAATCTGTACAGCCACATGATGGGCACAGTGTGGCAGGCACTGAAGTATCAATGGCCAATGCAGACGAAATCTCGAGTAGAGGTGCAAAATCGTCATTGAGCACTGAGTGACAGGTCGGAACCACGGCTGGTGTGTAACCTGAGGTGAGCATGGGGCGGCAGGAGGGGTAGGCATATACATGGCCTGGTGCAGTTGAAGTGAGTGTCCCTTCATCCAGCACAGAGGGGGACACATTAAATGGTGGGCCACTCTGAGGAGGGAGCGACCATGTGTGTGGAACCCGGAACTGGACAGCCGCATGGTCCATGTTGTGCAGTAGAAACTTGGGCAAGGGGTTTCCGTGATCTTGTGCTGGAGGAACATTCTGTTGAGCATCGAATGCCATAAAATATTGCTGAAGTATGTGAGAGCCATACCAAATAGGATTAATTGGGTTATTAAGTGTATAAAATAAAGGGCGCCAAGAATGATGACAGTTTGTTTGGCTCATGAGAGTGTGCCATAGAAATTCTGGGAAAACTGTAATGAAAGGCACTTCCAGAGAGACACCATCTATCTTGGGAAAGAATCAGTGTCAAGTGAAGAATCTACAAGTGTACAACAGAATTCTAAAGATTGCTCTTGTAGGGACGGTGAAGAAAAGATAATACCAATTCCAATATGTACAGAGCACTGAAAACAGTGATATTTACTGTGATCCATATATGAATGAAGTGGGAGGAAACCCTAACATGTGGTAAGCGGTAAGTACCATATGCTATGCACCCCACAGTGGTTTGCAGGATATGGATGTAGCTATAGATAAAGATAATTGAAACTGAGAAGAAAGAAGACAGTACTAATGTGAATCGCCTATTTGAAGCCACATTACCTGAAAATGTCATGTGTGATACTAAAATATTTAACTTGTTTCAGATATATGGATTATGAAAAGCTGGGAGTAAAAGTATTTTCAATGAAACAGCACAAGGAAGCTTTTTCAGAGTTGAAGAAGGGACTAATTGCTAAAGCTGTCTTTAAAATTGGAGCCTAGGTAAGAACAAACCTCAATCAAATCAAACAGAAGAATTTGTAATACGAAATTTGTAAACATGCTCAAATTGAATTAAAAGTGCATATGATTATGAGGTGGATGTAACTGGTTTGCATAAAAATAAAGCTGACTGGTATCGGTTTATACATGATAACGATGGCTAGTGACTGTGGATTAAAGTACTTGAACAAAAGTGGCTTGTTGCTGTATTTCTTTAAGTACAGTTGATTCAAGTTTCACTTTCCTAGTTTATGTGTGAATGAGTAGTGAAGCATACAAGGTAAGGCAGCTAAAACAGGCCACCCCAAATGGACGTGTAAGCATCAAAAAGCAGTGAGTAGCAAACACTTTGCTTGAGGATCGAGGTTTTAAGCAAGTGGTGACAGAGGCCACAACCAAGGAACTAATTTTGGATTTGTTTCATACTCAAAGAAAGTATGTATCCTGCTAATTATGTTTCTTGCTTGCTTGTGTAGAATTTGTCACTTAACAGCATCAGTGATGACAGCTTGCAACAAATGGAATAACAATTCACTAAATAATTCACTATGATCATGTTTAATGCTGACACTGGCTAAGACATCCATAACAGAACACTCAGAATACTACTGAACACTATCTGGTTGTCAGAGAATGCATGATGCAGGTGTGCAGAACAAAACTAAACTTGACAGCCATCATTTGTGACTCCAGCTATGTATAGCTTAGTGACAACCACAACACAATATATTCACTAGTTCTTAATTTATTAGAAATACATCATACTGCAATAAAGCATTCATGTTTCTGTGGCAATATACATTTTAGTTATATTTACAATCACTGAATTTCATTTAATCTCTCAGTATGCCCTATTTCAGTCTTTTCCTGAAACACTGCAGTGTCTTAGGCTTGGGATATAAGATGTTTCTCAGTCAACTGTTCCACTCCTGTTTCCATTTACCTATGAAAGAAAACTGGCTCTCAGACTTTAAGCACTGTAGTACTTTTTTTTAAAATATGGGAATGATCTAAACTCTGACTTCTCCTCTATTTCTCCACGTTCAGCTTACTCTTAGTACTAGCCAACGCACTACAACCTGCAATGGACCTAAACATGTTACGTGATCAGTGATTTTTTTCTCTGGCTTTCCAATTATTTCTATTTCAGCTCCCTTGTCAGGACAGTGACATTATTAGATTTGTTGAAAAACTCCTGAACAAATCTTGCTGCATTTCTTTGTATGCCTTCCAGGTATGATGTCAGATATGACTGGTATGTGTCCCATACAGAACTGGAATACTCCAGCTGAAGCCTTGCCATAGAACAATGTCTCTTTATTCATCTTGCTTGAAGCCCTTCAAAATTCTCATCTTGTGGAAGAGGACCTTATTTACCTCGCAAACTACCCCTGTCACAGGAACATCCATATGTATTGTTCTGCCAGATTTCACTCCTATATATTTTAAATTAGTTGACATTTAAATTATCTCTTCCCGCAACTTATACTCAAGTGCTGTCCTGGATTTTCTGGAGCATGAAATGACCATTTGGCACTTGTGTACATTGTTGATCATTCCATTTATGTTTATCCACTTCTCTGTTGTTGCAAGGTCTTCCTGGAAAGTCTCACAAACCATAATTGTCTTTATTGTGAGCTATTCTATCAATTCATGTGAAAACCTCCTAATATTGCAGTGGATCCTTATGCCTACATAATTTATAAATATTTTACAAATTACATGGGTCTTAGTATATCCTCTGGGTTATGCCCTGCTGAAATGCTTGTATCTAAGCTACTAAATTTGTCTTCTACTCCAGCAGTTTGTAATTTGTGCAATGAAAACTCATGATAGACTTTCTCTCAAATGCCTTTCTCTCAAATGCTAGTGATGCAGTCCAGTTGCCTTATCTCATCTAACGTGTCTGCTGCATCACCAGCAAAACCTACAAATTATGATTCAGAAGAGTGCTGTGTCCTTAAAACTGTGATGGGTTCCCTTAAGCCATTGTGTTGTGTTCTATATAGTATGGCTTTTTGCCAGTGGTATGGCACCTCCCCTCTCTGTAAGCTTAATCTGAACAGTCTGAACAATTATGCCAGGTATTGCATTAACTGCCAAATCAAGCTTTCTCAGGAGGTCAGAGAGATATTGTCTGGTCCACATGCCTTTCTAGTCCTGCTGTTTCTAAGTATTTTCATGATTTCCTTCATCTGCATCTGTAATTTCCCAGAAACATTTCATGTTACATGCCCAACTCGTTCCTCTACTAATGTCTGGTTCACACACCACATACTACCCACCATCTTTCTAGACCAATAACTAAAGGTTTTTCCTTGCAGATGTGACTGGATCTGTCTTCCTTCCTCCACAGATGGAACATTATTAGTTTCTTTTACATATCCTACATAATCATAAACCCTCCCTGTGTCTTTCTATCTTTTTCTACCATATGTGACATTAAATTATCTTTTGCTCCTCACATTGCTTATTTGTCTTAAGTAAACCATTTTCTCAAACCTTTTTTTGTATCTTATTGTGCACTGTCCTGCATCTACTTTTTAATCTTGTTATGTTTCTGTTATAGTATGCAGTTCATGTCCTCCTCTTGCCTTTTTTTGTCCTTTCTGTTCCTGAATCCTCCTCATGAACACTCTAAACTGTCTCCACTTGTCATATATTGTTGTTCCAGTTTCTATTCACTCTCTCTGCCATTTTCTATTTGAAAGACCTGCAGCTCTGCTACTTTTGTTAAATTGTAATGGTAATATAATTTCTTTTCTGTTGTCACAAAACCTTTACCTGCCCCTGTAATTTCCATTATAACTGACTTGTGATCATGAATGCCCTCCACTAATTACTGCCATGATACAAATCATATGCTCTTACCAAAACAAGGTACTGCAACTGTTGCTTTGAACTAGCAACAATCTAATATCCATCCGTGTCTCAACCTATGCGAATCCTATTGTAGTTCATGAGTCAGTAAGTAATTTTTATTGTTAATAGCTGCCACATTAAGACACTGATTTTTTTTAATAAGACTATATACTTATTCCTCTGGCATGGGAAAGAACCTTCAGAGGGGACTTCAGCAGTGTGACAGGTGTTGAACTTGATCAAATAGTACTGAGGTAACAGTTGTTGCAAACTGCTGTTGACATCATGAGAGGTCTCACAAATACCTGCTTGACTGTACCTAATATAGGGCAAGCATGTGACAAAGGTATGGTTCGTGTGTTTGCAAGTCTGCTTGCTGCCCATCAGTCTGTGCAGTGCTGTTACAGTAACCAGAAAATTTGCTCCTGAAGCTATTCAGATTTTAAAAGTATGTACAAAAATCAAAGAGATGGATATAGTTTTCATTTATAGTAAAAGTCACCTCACTATCAGGTTTATAAGCTGAAAGGTATCCTGATCATGCCAAGCTCTCATGAGCTGTCCTCACAAAATTTATAAAATATGTCTCAGCAAACTGGCAGTGCAAAACATAAAATACATAAAGACAAAAGAACAACTGATAAGAGAAATGCAACTAATGTCTTAGCAGTAGTAATACAAAGTCCATATGCCACTACAAGGCAACTTCAGTGTGCAAGTGGGATCAGCCAAAGGAGTGTTCTATAAATACTACATTCCAGTGCAGTTCATCTCTTACATATCTATTACAGTTTCGTGGAAATGACTTTCAAAATCAGTTACAGTTCTCTGACTTGTGGCTAAAAAAACTGCAAAGTGATGCAGCATTTATATGCAATATTTTTTTGTGGATGAAGCATCATTTACCAACCACAGGCAAATCAATAGGTAAATATACTCTACTGCCAGGATAAAATCCACATGAGGTGAGAGGAGTGCACAAAACAACCTTTGTCTGTCAGCATATTGTGCAGGCTTTTCAAGAATTGCCCTTTGGTCCTTGTTTTCTTTTTGTGACTCTGAACATGCAAAACTATCTACAATTCCTAACTGTTAAGCTACTGCAGTTATTGGAAGACACCTCAGTGGACTTAACGGCATTCCATGTAGTACCAACATCATGGCTGTCCCATACATTCTGCACAGGTAATTACACTTATTCTTGGCAGAACATTTGGATTTAGTTTGATTGGTCATTCAGAAAACACAAAATACTTTGATTGCTCACCAAGCTTTGGACTTTTACCTATGGGGAAAGTTAAAATAAGAGGAAACAACAATGACACCCAAAGCTATAAAATGCCTTATAACATTGGCCTTTACTATGGGAAGTTCTAATGGAAATCACTGTGTAAAATCATCTCTCCAGAAACGCTTTATATCCTGTGTCAGTGCTCAATATAATCATTTTGAACACTTGCTATAACAGTCATAATACACTGCTAGGGGGAAAAAATTTACATTTGGCAGACTGTACAGCTACCACAGCACAGACAAAAGTGTTGGCAGGCCAGATGTGTCAATATGAACTGCTGCAAACTAGTTTTTAGCAGTGGGGCTACAGGTACACACACACCTAGCTCACCTTCCACTCATGCCTTGCTAAGCTCAACTGGTGCCATCAGAAGATCACTTGGGAGACCGGAATGGCACAACGTGGTCTTCAGTGCTGAAAGCAGATTCTGCCTGCATGCAAGTGATGGTTGTATGTATGTACAATGTAGACCTGGTGAGCACTGTCTTGTAGAGTGAATTCATCCAAGGCATATTGGCCTTGTGGTCTGGGTTGCAAAATGGTACAACTCTCATTTATCTTTTGTGTTTGTGAAGGGGACACTAACCAGTGCTTGGTGTGTGCAGAATGTTGTTGGACCTGTTTTTTTGTTGTTACTCCAACAGAAAGGTGATGCTCCCATACATACTGCCCATGACACTCAATGTACTCTGCATCTGGACAGCACGATATCTGGACTTGTCTCCAATCAATCAGATATGGGCTATGATGGAACAAGAAGTGACTGGTGCAACTTGTCAGTCAACAACTCTTACAGAACTATGTGAACAGGTCAAGCAGGCATGACGTAACACATCCCATGACAGTATCTGCCAGCTGTACAATCACCTGGATGTCAGAGTCAGCACCTGCGTTTCCACCCAAGGAGCCTACACCACTTACTGATATGGATATTTTCAGCATGGGTCGATAACTGGTACCACAGAACCACTTGTGCTATTGATCTGTAAATCATTTTATGTTCTCTATGTCCAATTATGTTGTCACAATAAATCTTGAGAGAATTGGAAACCTCTAAAGTTGTTTTCTATTCTCCCCCACCCCTCCTCTGCCCTGTCAGTGTAATAAGTATTTGAACCATACCAGAGTTACTGTTGGTTTGAATTTGGATTAGCAGAGCAACAAAAAATCGTTGGACCTCTTCTCCTGGCAGCATATCAGATCAAATTCCATCTGATCTGTATGTCACTCAAGTATATAGTTTAATTTTAAAAGTTGGAATCATAATTCAGCAACTAAAAACAGTAAAAATTACTTGCATGGATCAGAAAATCTGCAACAGTTTGCTGTAACTTAGCAAAAATCACACAACACATTTATTGTAACAAAAGGAAAGTTCCCTCAAGAAAAGTGTAAAATTACGAGGCAGAGTTACTAGCTATTATTTACTTAGAGAGGACTTGCCAGTGTTACTGCTAGACATGTATAAAAATACACATATCATTCTAAGCCATTTGAGGTGAGCTGTCTTAGCTGCTTCACCTTGCACTTTAACTATAAAATATACTTTCAGAATATCTCATGGGTCAAGTAGGCAGACCATTATGAAATAATTAATTCTAGAGAATTCATTAATCCAAATAACTGAAATCATAATTAGAATGTTTCATGTTCCAGATTTCTATCATCTATGCAAAAACAGTGAAGCATACAGTGCAGATCAATAAAACCACTATGAAATTGAAAATATGGATATAAAAAATTCATGGGTATAAAGATTTATTGACCGACCATTTTAAAAGACCCATGAATAAACATTGTGACATTGCTATCCTTAATACTAGGACAATATACAATAAGGAATATACCTGGCTGTTCAGTTTTGTTGCCACCTTGCGATTTAATATTCAGATCCTGATTTTCCAGCCTCATAGATTGTATGGATACCAATCAACCTGTGAAAACTTAAAAGATTTTCCAATGTAATTGTGAGACAATATCAATTGTCTCACTGCAACATCAGAATATTCCTGATAGTGATTTTTGTTGTGCTCTATTTCTAGTTGAAAAATTTAACTGTGTCTACAGAAACAGAAACTGTCATTCAAAAGACTTGTTGGTTCTACATTAATCTAGTTGCTTTCAATATATAAACTTCATATATTAGTTTAATGTGTGTTGTAGTTTCTTTTTCTGTGCAATGACTGAAACTGTGCTTGTAATGTATTAAAAAAAATCACATATAGGCTTATGCAGAAAAAACTTTCTCTCTGTACTTTAAAAGTTTTATTTGTGTCCAAAGTCAAACCACTGTACATTATTACAAATACCTATTAGAGAAATGCTGAAATTAATTTCAAGATCAGTATTTATGAGAGAAGAGAGATCAGTAAAAATAAAAGTTAGGACATACAGGTAGTGAAGGAATGGGAAGGTCTTTCCAAATACTGTATCAGGGGAAACATATCACAGGAAATGTCCAGAAATAATTCTTAGCTTACAGCTGAGATTGATATTCTTTTTCTTGATCTGTATCTGGTGATCATGTTAGTAAATAGACTTGAATGATTTCCATAGTTTGTCTTTTGTTTATTTTTGATAAAAGTCTTGTTAATCTGTCTGACAGTTCTGCAATGTGTGTGATATCATTTTTAACTCTACTAACCTATCTTTTATTCCTAAATTCCAGCAAACCCCTAAACTTTGTGTAGTAAGATGCAGGCATGAAAGTATATGGATTTGGTCCATGGCTGAAAGCCAGTGCCTGAATTACTTCAGTCCACTACGACCAGCATTCTTTCCTCTGGGTCAGAGTATTGCCATATCAGTAACTCTCATGATGCATTAAGGCTTCTGACAATCCTATGCTTGGTACACATGTTTACCTAGCTGTAAATAGTCTGGCAAAAGGAACTTTGAACAGTGCTGAATTGTAGCAGAGTTATGCTCACATGACTCTCAATCAAGACCTCAATACTTCTGGTTCTCAGAGCTGGGGATGAACATGGTGAATTGACACTAATCACATGCCAGCAGAGCCCACAAGTCTCCAGCCATATAACAATTTTGCAATCAGTCATTCTTCACATCATGCTTAATGTATTTAGTTGTGAGAGTAGCAGTCTGGTGAGTTACCATGCTGTCAGTACTGCAGCTTAGTAAGCAGTAATCCACAAAAACCTATTTTGAAAATTTTAAGAGACTGTTTTCAGAGCACAGTCTACAAATTTTCTTCATCTTCCTTCATATTGCTCCCACAAAGGTAAAGTAGATAAAATAAGGCCAGTAACAGAATGCACTAAGGCATTTTGTAAATGTAATAAGAAAGTAAGATCAAGGTAGAAGAGAGAGAGAGAGAGAGAGAGAGAGCACTAGTTCTTAATGAAGAAGGATGAGAAAAGTGACATATGGGCTGGAGACCCATATCTGTTTTAAGTCCAAAATGATACTTGTGACAGTCTTTTTTATACTTAGCATTGGTTCGTCCACCTTGCTCTAATGGAAGGGAGATGGACTGTCAGCAGCACAAGCATTCCACTACCAGCCACATATAAAATTAAACATATGAAACACTTATATGTTTTTAAAATTATTAAAAAGGTGATTTTCATTTGTGATACTAAACAGTAGACTGATCACCTTTTCAAATTAAAAACTGAAATAAGAAAGATTTTTCAGAAATATGAACTTAAAAGGAAGTCCTATACAGTCTCTGAAAGTGGAATGATATTTACAGGGAATGAGCAGCTATGTGAGGGATGCTGAGGCATTTTGTAGGGTTGTAGGATCTGAATGGTTAGTTGAAACTGTGGTGATGGAGGTAGGTTTTGGGGAGGATAGTAAGAAACAGAAATGAAGTAGGAGATTTGGGTGTTTACCCAGCCATGGCATGAAGAGGAAAGAGAGAGCAAAAGATGTGGAGGTGGTGAGAACTCTGCTGTGGGGTGGAATAGGGAAGAATGAGATAGGGGTGATAGGATGTATAAGTGTCAGGGTAAATTTAATTTTCTGGGTAAAAAGTTTCTTTGAGAATGAATTGGAGTATGTGTTAGTGTAGCAGTTGATGGGATGTGGAAGTAGAGGCTCAGCAGCATATCAGGACTGATAATTAGTATGACAGTAAGCTCAGATCTTGCGAAGGCAGCAATACAGACATCACTGAATAATGATCTCTCTTTAGAATTTCTAATACAATTGGAAGAATTGTATTAAATGCAAATCCCCTTTGATATTCTGACAACTTTGGTGACTTTTGTTTCCTTCTCTTTACCTTAAGAGTTCATCCTCTCCCCATATTTCTTGGATGTTATCATGCTGCAGAGCTACTGTGTAGCATTTGACCAGGTTACCATTGAAATGGTTTAGTGATTTTGATGACTGACAGATGGTAATGTAATGAAATGCAGCCTAGAGAAAGCTAACAATATGAAACTTAAATCAGCCATTGTGTCATTTAGCACCGCACCAAGACCATACATACAGTCTCTCATGGTGTATGTATGTATATATGTGTGTGTGTGTGTAAAGAACATACCTATAATAAGATAAAGCAAACTATATAGGCAGTACATAATGGAAAAAAAGTTACCAACATGCGCATTCAAAAAACAACAATACAGTGATCAGACTAATCCTTACTAAACTGATGTCCAGCCCTTTCTTTTTTTGCTGGCACAGGTATGGGGCTATATAATACTTTGCCCTAAAAACCAATTATTGGAATTTAACAAGTACATTTTCATGAGCTGTATAATACTTTTCTGCCCCATATTGGTAGCTCTTCTGTTACACTTTCCCCTGACATGAGTAAGCTATGGCTGTGATGATACACAATGCTCTTCATTGAGTATGTTCAAGTTGTGCTGTTATCCAGTCTCATATGGATCTCAAACATTTCAATATTTCAGTATGTGCAGTACAAGAATTTTATAAGCAATCTATTAGATGATGACTGCTATTTGCTTTAACTCTAGCTAAGCCTTTTTGATATTCATCTTCCTATTCTAACAGCTTAGTTATGTCCAAGTATTTGTGCAAAGTAAGGGGTAATATTTATGACACTTAAATCAGGTAGTTTAAGGATACATTTTTATGTATCATGAAGAGCACTTGTATAGATTAAGAACTGGTTCATAGTGGATCAGTGCTCGTTTGAAGACAAGGTTACAATGTAACCTGATACCCTGCCCACCTCTATAGATCAACTGGATGTGGTAAATTGAACTTCACCATGTACCCATATACAGTAAAATTTGATCAGAGCACAACATATATAATTCACAAATTTGGCCAAGCTGTACAGCTATTTTAGAGATGACACATGCAATACACTTTTATACATTAATTTTTTGAATAAAGTGGAACTTTGCTAATGTGGAAATGGAACACAAATTTTAAGACTTAATAAACAATTCATTGTATAATGTGAAAAAAAAGGTTACACAGAACTGCTGTATTAAAGTATACATTAGCTATTCACATCTGTACAAGGACACAACCTTTTACATGAAGATTATACAGCCATGACAACATTGTTTAAGGGAAAGAAGTGATTGTTATTCCCCTAAACAATGGTTTTACCTGGCAAGGTCAAGCATTCCAAAAAACTGCACTACGTGCATTACCTTCTGCCAGTTTCAGTTTACTTGTAGCAATTTAAGTGACAACATAATGTTGAACAAAAAGTGTTTGTCACTGACACTTAATGAAAAAATTAAGATAATCGAGGCAAGTGAGACAGACAATCTCTCTGTGCATGAAATAATATTGCATTTCACATGTGGCAAAACACAAATTTGTGAGACTTTATGAAACTAGGGCAACAGATCTAATAGAAATCTGCAACACAGAAGGAAACCAGTAAGAATCAAAGGAAGAAGAGGAGGACTAAAATGATATCCCAAGAAAAAATAATATGCCTGATGAAGGTATTGCATGCTTAGACAATGATGTGCAATTTTCAGCACACGCATATTCTCTAGCTGCAGTAATTATTGTATAGTGGAAAAAATTGGGGAGGCGGGGAGATCGAACAGGAAATTCAAACAAGTTTCCCTCTTTGATATGGGAAAAAAAAGTAATATGTGAAATGAATAAACACAGGAATAATAATTATAGATGTATAACAATATATTAATTTGAAAACAAAGATGATGTGACTTACCAAATGAAAGTGCTGGCAGGTCGACAGACACACAAACAAACACAAACATACACACAAAATTCAAGCTTTCACAACAAACTGTTGCCTCATCAGGAAAGAGGGAAGGAGAGGGAAAGACGAAAGGATGTGGGTTTTAAGGGAGAGGGTAAGGAGTCATTCCAATCCCGGGAGCGGAAAGACTTACCTTAGGGGGAAAAAAGGACGGGTATACACTCGCACACACACACATATCCATCCACACTTATACAATCCTACGTGGAATGTTTCCCTCTATTATAACCAAATATATTAATTTGAAGTCACAGTAAAAATACAAACCTGCCATATTATCTATCAGTTAGTGTAATAGTATAGTGATCTATCGTAAAATATACAGTAAGTGAATATCTATTGTACAGCAGTAATGGTACATAAAAACATGCATAATTACAAATTTATACTTTTGTGCATGGTAATTTACAAATTATATATAGCATAGTGTGATTTGTGTAATGTGGAAACTTGCACATATTGGAAAATTATTTTAATCCAATGCAATTTCGTTTTGAGAAAGTTTTACTGCGCCTATCATGTGTCAAGATAAGGTCCCTATTTTGCTGCCCATACCCATTGTCCAATTGTATGGCATAAGAATGGCAGGGAACAGAAGGTCATCCATCCACTATGCTGTCACAAGGACACAATTCATGGTCATTCTTCCCCCATTTATTTAGGCTAATAGGATGACTTAAAAAGTTGGAGAAAACAAGTTCCCCTTTTCTCAGACCTTGTCTCTCTAGGCTAAGTGTGGGGGTTTTGTTGTTCTTTGTCTGTGCACTATAGTGGAAGGATCATCATCATGAGCAGAGATCAGATTTAGTTGACCTGCCAATGTGGTATGATTTGGTGAGATCAGGATGCGAGCTGTTTGTAATTAGTAGTATTAGCAGCAATAATAGTAGTAGTACTAATACTAATAATAACAGTATACATATATATAATAAATTAATCCCAGCTTTATTAGCAATATGTACATATATTTTCTTTGTTAATAAAGATTTTTGTGCAATACATTTAATGTATTTGTTAACAATTTTTGTTCAAAGATACTTTAATAATGAGCAGAATCTTATACATATGTTGAAAGATACTTTTTTTACTGTAAACTAGCAAATTTTTTGTACAGAGATACTTCAGTATTGACTAAAAACTTATATTAACACTTACATATACACTATTTTTACACTAATACTAGTAAAAAGGGAAAGACTAAAAAAGGGGTCTATATGCTACATTTTCCATGGCCATCTAGCAGTATGTACAAAACACACACACACACACACACACACACACACACACACACACACACAAATACATAAATGTGCTAAACATGTACATATGATCACAAAATTCGTCTGCCCCATCGATGCATGTTCGGCAGTTCTGAACCATTAGCCTTGGACAGGCCTGTCTTATTAGCCCAATTACATCATCTAAAATGATGTACCCTATGAGTACTGGTGGTATGCTGCTATCTGTAACAAAGAAAGAAATTCCGCAGACTGCAGCTACATACAATTAACATATAGACATATACTAAAACTAATAACATTGTTTAAAAACAAAGATGATGTGACTTACCAAATGAAAGTGCTGGCAGGTTGACAGACACACAAACAAACACAAACATACACACAAAATTCAAGCTTTCACAACAAACTGTTGCCTCATCAGGAAAGAGGGAAGGAGAGGGAAAGACGAAAGGATGTGGGTTTTAAGGGAGAGGGTAAGGAGTCATTCCAATCCCGGGAGCGGAAAGACTTACCTTAGGGGGAAAAAAGGACGGGTATTTGATATGTCTGCTTGTGTCTGTATATGTGTGGATGGATATGTGTGTGTGTGCGAGTGTATACCCGTCCCTTTTTTCCTTTTTTCCCCCTAAGGTAAGTCTTTCCGCTCCCGGGATTGGAATGACTCCTAACCCTCTCCCTTAAAACCCACATCCTTTCGTCTTTCCCTCTCCTTCCCTCTTTCCTGATGAGGCAACAGTTTGTTGCGAAAGCTTGAATTTTGTGTGTATGTTTGTGTTTGTTTGTGTGTCTGTCGACCTGCCAGCACTTTCATTTGGTAAGTCACATCATCTTTGTTTTTGGATATATTTTTCCTACGTGGAATGTTTCCCTCTATTATAATAATATTGTTTATATTCTAAGAGGTTAATTTATTTAGTTAGTTGGTTTGCAGCTTATGAGGCCATCATCACATTTTAACTGACTATCATCACCAAAGAAGTTAAAAGATTTGTAAACAATCTTGGAGAAGATGTTACTCTTGTACACTGAAGCACAGTCAAACATTAAATGTCATCTTTTGCAATGCAGTGGTAAAGCAATTAAAAAGGTAAAAAGTTGAACAGTAAATAAATATAAAAAGGAACAAAACAGGAAAAACATTAACACTAAACTTGTAAAACAGTGCCTCTAATTATAACAATTTACATTAAATTAATAATAATAATAAAATAAAATAGTACTTGACACGACTGTTAAGGACTAGCTTAAAGAGGTATTACAAATGAGAAGTAATGCAGAAATAAAGTAAAATACAGAAATTATAATTGCAACAACAGAATACGTGGGGTAGGCCTACATAGGAAATCACAATAAAATAAAAATTGATAAATACAAGAAAATGGATGAACAGAAAGGAATACACAGTATGGGAAGTAATAGAAAACTGAGAAGATAAGTGGAGTGATCTTACGGTATCAGGGACATATTTAAAGACCAATATGTCTGCTTGTGTCTGTATATGTGGGGATGGATATGTGTGTGTGTGTGCGAGTGTATACCTGTCCTTTTTTTCCCCCAAGGTAAGTCTTTCCACTCCCGGGATTGGAATGACTCCTTACCCCCTCCCTTAAAACCCACATCCTTTTGTCTTTCCCTCTCCTTCCCTCTTTCCTGATGAGGCAACAGTTTGTTGCGAAAGCTTGAATTTTGTGTGTATATATATATATATATATATATATATATATATATATATATATATATATATATATATATATATATATATATATATATATAAAACAAAGATGATGTGACTTACCGAACGAAAGCGCTGGCAGGTCAATAGACACACAAACAAACACAAACACACACACAAAATTCAAGCTTTCGCAACAAACTGTTGCCTCATCAGGAAAGAGGGAAGGAGAGGGAAAGACGAAAGGATGTGGGTTTTCAGGGAGAGGGTAAGGAGTCATTCCAGTCCCAGGAGTGGAAAGACTTACCTTAGGGGGAAAAAAGGACGGGTATACACTCGCACACACACACATATCCATCCACACATATACAGACACAAGCAGACATATTTAAAGACAAAGAGTTTGGGCAAAGATGTCAGTCGAGACGGAAGTGAAGAGGCAAAGATGATGTTGAATGACAGGTGAGGTATGAGTGGCGGCAACTTGAAATTAGCGGAGATTGAGGCCTGGTGGGTAACGGGAAGAGAGGATATATTGAAGAGCAAGTTCCCATCTCCGGAGTTCGGATAGGTTGGTGTTGGTGGGAAGTATCCAGATAACCCGGACGGTGTAACACTGTGCCAAGATGTGCTGGCCGTGCACCAAGGCATGTTTAGCCACAGGGTGATCCTCATTACCAACAAACACTGTCTGCCTGTGTCCATTCATGCGAATTGACGGTTTTTTGCTGGTCATTCCCACATAGAATGCATCACAGTGTAGGCAGGTCAGTTGGTAAATCACGTGGGTGCTTTCACATGTGGCTCTGCCTTTGATCGTGTACACCTTCCGGGTTACAAAAAATGGTTCAAATGGCTCTGAGCACTATGGGACTCAACTGCTGTGGTCATAAGTCCCCTAGAACTTAGAACTACTTAAACCTAACTAACCTAAGGACATCACACACATCCATGCCCGAGGCAGGATTCGAACCTGCGACCGTAGCGGTCGTGCGGTTCCAGACTGAAGCGCCTTTAACCGCGCGGCCACTCTGGCCGGCTTTCTGGGTTACAGGACTGGAGTAGGTGGTGGTGGGAGGGTGCATGGGACAGGTTTTACACCGGGGGCGGTTACAAGGATAGGAGCCAGAGGGTAGGGAAGGTGGTTTGGGGATTTCATAGGGATGAACTAACAGGTTACGAAGGTTAGGTGGACAGCGGAAAGACACTCTTGGTGGAGTGGGGAGGATTTCATGAGGATGGATCTCATTTCAGGGCAGGATTTTAGGAAGTCGTATCCCTGCTGGAGAGCCACATTCAGAGTCTGGTTCAGTCCCGGAGAGTATCCTGTCACAAGTGGGGCACTTTTGTGGTTCTTCTGTGGGGGATTCTGGGTTCGAGGGATGAGGAGGTGGCTCTGGTTATTTGCTTCTGTACCAGGTCGGGAGGGTAGTTGCGAGATGCGAAAGCTGTTGTCAGGTTGTGGGTGTAATGGTTCAGGGATTCCGGACTGGAGCAGATTCGTTTGCCACGAAGACCTAGGCTGTAGGGAAGGGACCGTTCGATGTGGAATGGGTGGCAGCTGTCATAATGCAGGTACTGTTGCTTGTTGGTGGGTTTGATGTGGACGGACGTGTGAAGCTGGCCATTGGACAGGTGGAGGTCAACATCAAGGAAAGTGGCATGGGATTTGGAGTAGGACCAGGTGAATCTGATGGAACCAAAGGAGTTGAGGTTGGAGAGGAAATTCTGGAGTTCTTCTTCACTATGAGTCCAGATCATGAAGATGTCATCAATAAATCTGTACCAAACTTTGGGTTGGCAGGCCTGGGTAACCAAGAAGGCCCTGGGCTTGCAGAATATTTGTGTATAAGGAAGTGGCATCAATGGTTACAAGGATGGTTTCCGGGGGTAACAGATTGGGTAAGGATTCCAGGCGTTCGAGAAAGTGGTTGGTGTCTTTGATGAAGGATGGGAGACTGCATGTAATGGGTTGAAGGTGTTGATCTACGTAGGCAGAGATACGTTCTGTGGGGGCTTGGTAACCAGCTACACTGGGGCGGCCGGGATGATTGGGTTTGTGGATTTTAGGGAGAAGGTAGAAGGTAGGGGTGCGGGGTGTCGGTGGGGTCAGGAGGTTGATGGAGTCAGGTGAAAGGTTTTGCAGGGGGTCTAAGGTTCTGAGGATTCCTTGAAGCTCCACCTGTGACAGGATACTTTCCGGGACTGGACCAGACTCTGAATGTGGCTCTCCAGCAGGGATACGACTTTCTCAAATCCTGCCCTGAAATGAGATCCATCCTTCATGAAATCCTCCCCACTCCACCAAGAGTGTCTTTCCGCCGTCCACCTAACCTTCGTAGCCTGTTAGTTCATACCTATGAAATCCCAAAACCACCTTCCCTACCCTCTGGCTCCTATCCTTGTAACCGCCCCCGGTGTAAAACCTGTCCCATGCACCCTCCCACCACCACCTACTCCAGTCCTGTAACCCGGAAGGTGTACACGATCAAAGGCAGAGCCACATGTGAAAGCACCCACGTGATTTACCAACTGACCTGCCTACACTGTGATGCATTCTATGTGGGAATGACCAGCAACAAACTGTCAATTCGCATGAATGGACACAGGCAGACAGTGTTTGTTGGTAATGAGGATCACCCTGTGGCTAAACATGCCTTGGTGCATGGCCAGCACATCTTGGCACAGTGTTACACCGTCCGGGTTATCTGGATACTTCCCACCAACAACAACCTATCCGAACTCCGGAGATGGGAACTTGCTCTTCAATATATCCTCTCTTCCCATTACCCACCAGGCCTCAATCTCCGCTAATTTCAAGTTGCCGCCACTCATACCTCACCTGTCATTCAACATCATCTTTGCCTCTTCACTTCCGTCTCGACTGACATCTTTGCCCAAACTCTTTGTCTTTAAATATGTCTGCTTGTGTCTGTATATGTGTGGATGGATATGTGTGTGTGTTTGCGAGTGTATACCCGTTCTTTTTTCCCCCTAAGGTAAGTGTTTCCACTCCCGGGACTGGAATGACTCCTTACCCTCTCCCTTAAAACCCACATCCTTTCGTCTTACCCTCTCCTTCCCTCTTTCCTGATGAGGCAACAGTTTGTTGCGAAAGCTTGAATTTTGTGTGTGTGTTTGTGTTTGTTTGTGTGTCTATCGACCTGCCAGCGCTTTCGTTCGGTAAGTCACAACATCTTTGTTTTTAGATATATTTTTCCCACGTGGAATGTTTCCCTCAATTATATTGATATCAGTAATTTGAACCCAACAATTACGTTTGTTATTGTCACTGTTGCATTTCGAAATCTTTTCTGTCGTCTTATTTTCTCTTTCTGTTTTTGCCAGTAGTTTCACTTTGTATTCATCTTCTCCTTTTTACCGTAATCTGCTATACAATTTTATCCCGCCTATATATACTCAATAATACGTAACCCACTTCCAAACCCTAACCAAAAAAATTTTATTTGCCGCTTTCAACACTACCGCCGCTATAAAATCCACCATTCCAGTACACAAACAGTTCCTTTCACCTTTTAAACAACCATTTCGGCTAGTTCTAATATCTTTCGCTTTATTTCCATTTCCGTTTTTCGCACATCACTGATAATTTTTATCCGCTTCCCACAGGTTTTAACGTCATTATTTCTCCTTCAGACAATTGTTAGCCTCATTTTCATAATCTGCCACAACAAAACCACTCCTTTTAATATATTACACGCAGTTTTTCGAAATTTTCCCGAATTTCTCCGTCCTTTAACGTGTTTTGGCGGCAACACAACCACCTAACCTTTGTGCACATCGTTGTCTACCAACCCAAGTCCAACATAGCCCAGCTGTAACCAACACCTTCTCGCCTTTTTTCACACCAGATCTCCAGTTACTTCCCAGTTCACCTTTATCTCTCCCCATATATTTTTATTTTCATTTTAGATTCATTTTACACTTTCCACCTTCTAATACCATGTCACCCTCACAACACCCCCACAACGACCCCATTAAGTTTTATTTACATTCCCTCCGCAAACATGCCTTCGCCCTAGCCAGATTACGCTCCCATATTCTATTTTCTCAGGCTTGTCTGACATTTGGCATTACCCCCAAAGGCCTCACACTTAAAGTTCCCATGTCTGGCTGCAACCCCTCTTTCCATCAGTCCCTATACCAGTTCCAAAACGAACAATCCATTGCCATCACCCACCTAATCCTTCACCTACACATCAACTCAGCCAATGAACACACCCGTCGACTACTATCCTTAATAAAAGTCCTTAATCTTTCCTCTCCCACATCCACACCGGCTGTTCAGAGCATCCTCCTACAGGCCAACGGTAAATTAGAACAGCATGCCACCCTCCACCTCAAAAAACTATCCAATCTCCTGGTTTCCCACCTCCGGAAAGGCAACTCACTCACCCTTCACAACCTTTCCAGCAAACCTCAACCTCCTCTCATTGCACACAAACCCAGTCTCTCCCATCTACTCAATCTCCCACTTCCAGCTCCACTCCCTCCAAAACCTCAAAATTCCAATCAACACAATCTGGAACCACAACACCCTAATTCAGTAGTTAACCTTTCCTCCAAACCTCTCTCCCAATCCGAAACCTCTGTCCTATCCAAAGGCCTCACCTTCAGCCCCACTCCCAGATTCAACCAAACAGCCCTCGTCAAAGATTTACTGTCCTACACTCGTACTCTCTGCTGGAAATATCACTTTGCCACTTAGAAAAATGATCCTAATCCTACTCCTAATGATCCAACTCCCCAAGACACCATCCAAATTGAACCCTGCCTGGAACAGTTCCGTCCTCCGTTGCAGTGGGACCCACTTCCTGTTCCTCAAAATCACCCTCTCCAAACCTTCCAGGAATTTCTGACTTCCAGCCTTGCATCTCAATCCTTCTAAAAAACCTTAATCCTACTCCCAACATCACCACTGCTGAAGCCCAGGCTATCCGTGATCTGAAGGCTGACCGATCCATTGTCATTCTTCCGGCGGACAAGGGTTCCACGACCGTGGTACTTGATCATCGGGAGTATGTGGCTGAGGGACTGCGTCAGCTTTCAGACAACACCACATACAAAGTTTGCCAAGGTAACCCCATTCCCGATGTCCAGGTGGAGCTTCAAGGAATCCTCAGAACCTTAGACCCCCTGCAAAACCTTTCACCTGACTCCATCAACCTCCTGACCCCACCGACACCCCGCACCCCTACCTTCTACCTTCTTTCTAAAATCCACAAACCCAATCATCCCGGCCGCCCCAGTGTAGCTGGTTACCAAGCCCCCACAGAACGTATCTCTGCCTACGTAGATCAACACCTTCAACCCATTACATGCAGTCTCCCATCCTTCATCAAAGACACCAACCACTTTCTCGAACGCCTGGAATCCTTACCCAATCTGTTACCCCCGGAAACCATCCTTGTAACCATTGATGCCACTTCCTTATACACAAATATTCTGCACGCCCAGGGCCTCGCTGCGATGGAGCATTTCCTTTCACGCCGATCACCTGCCACCCTACCTAAAACCTCTTTCCTCATCACCTTAGCCAGCTTCATCCTGACCCACAACTTCTTCACTTTTGAAGGCCAGACATACCAACAATTAAAGGTAACAGCCATGGGTACCAGGATGGCCCCCTTGTACGCCAACCTATTCATGGGTCGCTTAGAGGAAGCCTTCTTGGTTACCCAGGCCTGCCAACCCAAAGTTTGGTACAGATTTATTGATGACATCTTCATGATCTGGACTCACAGTGAAGAAGAACTCCAGAATTTCCTCTCCAACCTCAACTCCTTTGGTTCCATCAGATTCACCTGGTCCTACTCCAAATCCCATGCCACTTTCCTAGACGTTGACCTCCACCTGTCCAATGGCCAGCTTCACACGTCCGTCCACATCAAACCCACCAACAAGCAACAGTACCTGCATTATGACAGCTGCCACCCATTCCACATCGAACGGTCCCTTCCCTACAGCCTAGGTCTTCGTTGCAAACGAATCTGCTCCAGTCCGGAATCCCTGAACCATTACACCCACAACCTGACAACAGCTTTCGCATCTCGCAACTACCCTCCCGACCTGGTACAGAAGCAAATAACCAGAGCCACCTCCTCATCCCCTCGAACCCAGAATCCCCCACAGAAGAACCACAAAAGTGCCCCACTTGTGACAGGATACTTTCCAGGACTGGACCAGACTCTGAATGTGGCTCTCCAGCAGGGATACGACTTCCTAAAAGCCTGCCCTGAAATGAGATCCATCCTTCATGAAATCCTCCCCACTCCACCAAGAGTGTCTTTCCGCTGTCCACCTAACCTTCGTAACCTGTTAGTTCATCCCTATGAAATCCCCAAACCACCTTCCCTACCCTCTGGCTCCTATCCTTGTAACCGCCCCCGGTGTAAAACCTGTCCCATGCACCCTCCCACCACCACCTACTCCAGTCCTGTAATCCGGAAGGTGTACACGATCAAAGGCAGAGCCACATGTGAAAGCACCCACGTGATTTACCAACTGACCTGCCTATACTGTGATGCATTCTATGTGGGAATGACCAGCAACAAACTGTCAATTCGCATGAATGGACACAGGCAGACAGTGTTTGTTGGTAATGAGGATCACCCTGTGGCTAAACATGCCTTGGTGCACGGCCAGCACATCTTGGCACAGTGTTACACCGTCCGGGTTATCTGGATACTTCCCACCAACAACAACCTATCCGAACTCCGGAGATGGGAACTTGCTCTTCAATATATCCTCTCTTCCCATTACCCACCAGGCCTCAATCTCCGCTAATTTCAAGTTGCCGCCACTCATACCTCACCTGTCATTCAACATCATCTTTGCCTCTTCACTTCCGTCTCGACTGACATCTTTGCCCAAACTCTTTGTCTTTAAATATGTCTGCTTGTGTCTGTATATGTGTGGATGGAATGACTCCTTACCCTCTCCCTTAAAACCCACATCCTTTCGTCTTACCCTCTCCTTCCCTCTTTCCTGATGAGGCAACAGTTTGTTGCGAAAGCTTGAATTTTGTGTGTGTGTTTGTGTTTGTTTGTGTGTCTATCGACCTGCCAGTGCTTTCTTTCGGTAAGTCACAACATCTTTGTTTTTAGATATATTTTTCCCACGTGGAATGTTTCCCTCTATTATATATATATATATATATATATATATATATATATATATATATATATATATATAAATTATTTTGTGTGTGTGTATATATATATATATATATATATATATATATATATATATATATATATATATATATATATATACACAAAATAATTTATTTTAGTTTAATATTAATATTCACTTAATGAATATAAACACTTGTCAATCAAGAAATATTTCAGTTTCACTTTGAATAAGTTCCCTTTGTGGCACCTTATAGAGCTCGGTAATCTGTTGTACCATATTTGACCACTAATGCATGGACTATGGTCTGTTGTTTTTAATTTTGTTCTTTGTCTGTTGTAGCAGTCTTTATTTCTTGTATTATAGGCATGCATATCAGAGCACTTTGTTGCTTTGTTTTGATGTGTCACAAAAAATATAATTAATTTGTAAAGATACAGTGAGTAGACCTTGAGGTATTTATGAGGAACAAAGATTTCCCTGCATGAATCTCTATACCCTAATCCATGGATAATTCTGATTGCTCTTTTCTGTAGGGTTAATATTCTGTTCACATGTATGTCACCAGCACAACCCCATATCTCTATCCCGTAATTAATCTGTGCAAAAATGGTTCCATAATAAATTGTTTTTGATGTCTGATGTGGGACTACTTTTGATAACTGACTGATTAGATGTAATGAACTGTTGATTTTATTGCATAAAAATTTGATATGGTTTACCCATCTTAGATTTTCATCTAGGTGAATACCTAGAAATCTGCAGCCTTCTGTGTCCACTACTTCAATTCCACCTATGTTACTGATAGAGGTTTGGTGTGAGTTTGTAAGTTTAAATGGCAATAACTGAGATTTACTGATATTAACTTTCAAACCTTGATCTTGGAAATAAGTAGTTATTTGACGTAGGCCCTCATTTGCTACCAATGTTAACTCATCATTTTGTTTACCAAGAAATAACAGTGAGGTATCGTCTGCATAGGTTACCAATTGGGAGTTGAAAGGTTGCTCTATATCATTTAGGTACACTAGGAAAAGGAAAGGGCCCAAAATTGAGCCCTGGGGTACACCTTGCGTGACTGTCTCATATTTGGACTGGAAATTAATGATCTGATTATTGATTTTGTAAGTCAGCTTTGTACACTGCTTGCGGTTAAATAAATATGTAGCCAGCAATTGCATGGATGCAGCATTTACATTGTATGACTCAAGCTTACTTAAAAGTAACTCGTGGTTTACCGAGTCAAAGGCTTTAGTGAGGTCTAGAAATATGCCAGCTGTTTGCATTCCTTGATCAAGGGCACCATACGTTTTGTGAAGAAATTCCGTAATTGCTGTGATAGTACTATGATCTTTTCGGAATCCATGTTATGTGTCTTTTAGGAACATATTTTTCAAGAAATAGTCACTAAGTTGTGTCAGCAGCACAACTTCAAATACTTTGCTGAAGACAGGTATTAATGATATGGGCCTGAAATTTGAAACCTCTTCCTTGGATCCTTTTTTATGCACTGTGCTCCATTTCAATACATCCGGAAATGTATGTTCTCTAATACTGCAGTTTACCAGGTGGGTGATTATTTTAACTAATTCCTTATTACATTTTTTAATCACGATACTACTCAAACCATCCCATCCGGATGAGTACTTATACTTTAGGTTATTTATTATCCTGCCTATTTCTTTTTCACTTACTAGTTTGAATTCAAAAGGTGGCTCTTCAAAGGGGCAGAGCTTTACCTCACTACTCACAATTGTGTTATTAACTGGACTAACAGCTGCAGATATAAAGTATTTATTGAAAACATTGCAGACTTTATTAGGATTTTTAATTGTGTTTCCTTCATGTCTTATATTTACAATTTCAGTTTCTGGCTTCGGTGTGGCTTTGCGAAATTGATTTACAATTCTCCATGAGGTCTTCGCTATATTGTCTGACTGAGCTATTTCACTGCTGTATATCTGTTTTCTTAGATTTGAAAGCTCTTTCTTAAAGATTTTCTTGGCTTCATTGTGCTTGGCCTTAAAAACCTACAGGTTTGTTGACTTGTGTAACACATCCAGGTCCTGGATGTTTTGCCTGAGTTTTATCATATTTGCTGGAAGTATCAGTCTGTTGGTTTTTGCACTTTGGTTATGGGTGAACACTCTTTGTATTTTTTTAACAGGGCAGCATCTGTCAAAGTGTCTTAGCATAGTATCATAGAATTTGGCACATTTGTTTTCAGATCCTTCAGTCTGGTAAACCAGATCCCAGTTCTCTATAGCTAATTTATTTCTTAGGGCAAGGATGTTACCCTCTTTTAGGATTCTTTTATTTTCGGTAACTTTTGTCATTTTTGGGATGCTTGTGTTTACATACTCTACAAACTGGCATTTGTGATCAGAGTAGTGAAAATCCATATTCCAGCACCTAACGCTGTCTTTAATATGTTTACATAGTATAACGTAATCAATTCTGCTAGATGTGGACTTTGTTACCCTGGTCTCACTATTTACTACATTTACGAGATTATATGGGTTAAGAGTATCTATTAACCTCATATTGCACAAACTGGAAGATTTTGCCTCAATATTCAGATCACCAAGTATAGTTAGGTCTCTGGGACCACAACGTCCCACTACTCTACTAAATATGTCTATGAAGCTAACTACATTAGCCTTTGGTGGATGATAAATCCCAATAACGTTATGTTTTCTCATAACCTCTCTACACTCTTTGGTGTGATGGACATCATGTACCATGTGTGCCTAGCACCCTGCAGACAAGATGTTGGTATTATCTTGAGAAAGTATAGTAGTTTGTATACTGAAATGTATTCGCCAAAATTAACATTGGCATTGTTGGCTGAGTAAACAGATACATTTATGAAATCCTAAATCCAGCGCTTTGATTCTATTTTTAATATTAATTTAAATATTGATCGATTTTTCATCAAGGGTCCCCATAAAAATCAAGCAGGTATGTGACGATCCATTCCCTGGGACTATAAATCTGACAGTTGTTGGGAAGAATTTTGTGTGTCTATGAGTAGTATGTGGTGTAGAAGGTGCGACGGCTATTTGTTAGTGCTGGTTGCCCATATCAGGGGCAAGCATACATTCAGGGGCAAACCTATTGTTCTCATCTGATTGACAGGTCCCTAACCTATTGTTCTGCTAAGAGTCCCTGGGGACCCGTCCTTTCGATTGACAGGTCCTTATCCTATTGTTTGGTTAAGTGGTTTACCAAATCATCCCTGCCCCTCCCCTCCTCCTCCTCTCCCCTCCCCCATGCCACTGGGAACTCCACTCACCAATAAAAGCACATTTTTGATATCAATTTGATTTACTAATTAATTAACTCAGTCAATCAATTAACCCCTCCCTCTCTGGAAAAACCTCCAGCCCTCCCCTACTCTTTCCTCACCTGGAAATTGGCAGGGAAAAGACACAATTAATAGGCCATTTGGGGGGGGGAGGGGGAGGGGGGGCGTCGAACAGGACGACTCGCCAGGTGGGCACTACGTCTTTAAGAGTATGACATTACCATAGTGTACAAAAGTGGAAGAAATCACCAAGATGCCAACTGTCTCTCAAGAAACCCTGTGAAATACCATCAAGACTTTGATGAAGATAGTGACTGTCTCACTGCACTCCAGGATCTCTCTGCTGAGCAGAAGAAGGACGCCAAGATATCTCAAACTCTGCTTGCCTTAAATCAGTCAGAGGACGTGAAGCGACAATTTAAGGTAGTTAATGGATTACTTTTGAAAAAAAAAAAACTTTGATCCATTTGGAAAGAGGTGGCTACCAGTGATTCCTAAACACATGTGCTTAGATGTTCTACAGAAATTCCATGACAAACCTGAGGCCCGACATTTAGGAGTTATTAAGACATACGAAAGAATCCGCAAGAGATTGTTCTGGCCAGGTTTATTTAAAAGTGTCTGTCACTATGTGTCGCACTGTTGAGAGTGCCAGAGGAGAAAGGCAGTTCCTCAGAAACCACCTTGCCGACTCATACCAATTCCACCAGCCGAAACACCTTTCCAGCGTGTTAGAATTGACCTCCTCTGACGATTTTCAACGTCTGCTAGTGGCAATAGATGGATTGTTGTTTGCACTGATTATCTGACACGTATGGCATTACAAAAGCCGTGAAAACAGCCGAAGCATCCGAGGTAGCGATATTCATCGTGGAAGACATTGTATTAAAACACGGTGCCCCAAGGTCGTTAATTACAGATCGAATCTTGTGACAGAGATAAACAAACCATCAGTGCAACATTACTCATCACATGACGACTGCCTACCATCCGCAAACTAACAAGCTTACTGAAAGCCTTAATAAGACCTTAGCCGACATGCTATTAATGTTCGTCAGTGTTGAGCAGAGCAACTGGGATGAGGTGCTACCTTTCGTGACGTTTGCCTACAACACCGCCAAACAAGACATCACAGGTTTTTCGCCATTTTTCCTGGTGGATGGGCGTGAGGCGACTACGACGGTGGACACTGTGTTTCCGTTACATCCCGATGACGTAGACGACGACTACATCGGCCAGGTGTTAACCAGAGCTGAGGAAGCTCAGCAGTTAGCTCGACTCTGCACGCTGCAGGCTCAAGAAAACGCTCGCTGAAGGTATGACGCCCTGTTGTCTACCAGACCGGTGACTTCGTCTGTGTCTTCACTCCTGTTTAGAAGGTTGGTCTCTTTGAGAAGCTCCTCAAGCGCTACTTTGGACCTTATAAGGTTGTAAGACAGTTGCCTGACGTTACTTATGAAGTTGAAGATTTCGACCCCAACACAAGACAACGAAAGGTCAGAGATACAGATAGACCGAAACCTGTAATCTGTTAACAAAGACCTTGTAAAATAACTAGATTCACTGATGGCGCTGCAGTCGCGGGATAATTTGAACCTTCGGCTGGACGCCATTATAGTGGTTGTGTGTGTGAAATCTTATGGGACTTAACTGCTAAGGTCATCAGTCCCTAGTGGTTGTAGTCTGATGTGTTGTGTAGTACTGTTGTTTATGAAGACCCTGATCCAACGTTGTATATTTGTTGGGGCGTACATACAGTATTTGTTACTCGTAATTCTACTGTCTGTACGTTCCAATCAAAAGAAGTGCAATGGTGAAGAGTTGTGCAGCGATTAATTGTACAAATAAATTCGAGAAAGGAACGAATATTACATTTCACAGGTATGTGGATATTTTAAGTTGTTTTGTATGTCAGTGCACTTGCTTAGTAAATGTTTTTGTAACACGGTATTAGCATAATGTCTGTGCATATATTTGCAGGTTTCCTTTCTCAAAACCACAGCTGTTACAAAAATGGTTACACGCTGTCAGGAGGCAAGATTTCCGACCGACAGAATACCATTTTATATGTTCCGATCATATTGAAGAAAGTTGTTTCCTTGAAAATTACGTAAATCGCAGAAAACTGAAAGATGATGCTGTTCCATCCATCTTTCGTTTTCCAGACCATATACAGCAGAAGATCAATTTTTCTTTGTGAACCACATTTTATTTTAACTATAAAAGTTGAGTTGCAAGCGACACGAAATTTGAGTTAGCAGGCTTTTTATCGTTATAAAATGCAACTGAATGTGTGTAATTGTAATCTGATTTCACAACTTCTCTCGATGGAACAGTTGTTGAGTTTTATTTATTATACGAAAAAACCACACATATAAACTGAAATGTACATCTTCGAAAGTAAATATTGTGACTAATGCGATACTGGATGCCTGCCTGAAGTCTTGTTTGTTGTAGCTGGCTGATCGGTAGTGTTTTCATGGTCTAGGTTAGGTTGAAACTTGATAATTTGGTCGTGAGTTGCAAAAAGCACTACGCCATATATAATGCACTTTTCGTCATAGAATTTAAAGCAAGGTAGAGTCAGAAAATATCTATTAACATAGTGGGCAAATCTTCGAGTATTTTGATGCATTTTGCGTACATCTATCGTAAATGAACTACGAAAATTGCCAGGGGTCCAGTGCATAACTTTTAGCTACGGCAGATTCCATGTACTACGTAACATAAATTCATAAACAGTGACTAGTTGCTGTTTGTTCATAAATTAAAAACTATATTGTAGTAACGTATTTAAATGAGGATTTATGTTTGTGACCTAACTCTAGGGAAGGCATTTTATAACCAAAAGCGATGTATAAACATTCGAAATCCGCGCGTCAGTTTACCACTCTAATGGCCGCCGGCCAGCTATTCAATTTGTCCGCTCTTCACAGTCGACCACTCGTGCGGTTGTGGGGGCCTGTCTGTTAACAAAAAGTTTGTGACCATAGACGTAAATTAGAGGAAACTTATTGTATATACGGGTCACTGTTTATGTTTCAAAAGTCTATGAGGGAATTAACGGGCAACGTCTCACTCTGCCATATATTAAAAGTAACTAAGGAGTGCATGTGTATACTCTTTGTGCATGTTCCATCAGTCACCATGTGACATATGAGACAGAACGTGTTCGGGCACTGACGTTACAGCAGGAAGGTTGAACTGCTTGTGCAGTGTCTACAAAGCCTCGGTTGTCTGGAGGGTTCGGAAACAATATCGTGAAACTAGTACATACACAAGAAAGCTGGAGCAAGGGAGGAAACGGAAAACATCGACCAGAGACGACTGATATACAGTTACCTCTCCTCTCCGCCGGTGCAGTGCAACTGCCCGGAACCTACAAAATGATGTAAGACCAGCAACTGGTTGCAGCGTAAGAGTGGATGCCATTGGGGATCCGTCAGCGGCGGACCGCTTTCTACGAAACAGGAGCTGAAGTTCTCGTCTTCCAGTGGGATAAATATCTCAACATATGTGGTGATTATTTTTGGATGGAACAATTCCATGGTCCCATTGTAGTGGATATGAAGTATTCATTTCACCGCCCCTCGTACTCTGTTAGAGGGCTGACAGTATTATCCCAGGTAAACTATTTTTATTTATCATAAAAAACATCAGCCATATTATTACAGATACCATGAACGTAAGCAACGAAAATGTTGAAGTTTTTTTGTATATTTTTAATTAGCATAATAGATACATGTTTGCACTTGTTTTCTTGCACTGTTCTCTTTCTTTTTAGTAAAACGAGGATCGTCCACAAAGTAAATTCCTTTTCTATTTCTACCCGCGGCAGCGCTACGATCGCAGTTCCGAGCATGCGCGGCAGTTACTTTGACTCAAGGAGAAGACATGTACGCCATTTTCAGATCGCTGCTGCCGACGTGTGCTTTGTAGTGCTTCTTTATAATGTCAGCCGTAATTGAAAATGCCGCCGCGTGTGAAATCAGATCTGTGATTCGTTTTCTAAATGCAAAGAAAGTTAAACCAAAGGAAATTCATTGCCAAATCTGCGAGGTTTACGGACAAAATGCTATGAGTGATTCAATGGTTAGAAGATGGGTCAGACTGTTCAATGAAGGACGTGATCAAGTGAACGATGAAGAACAAAGTGGACGCCCGTCTGTGGTTACTGATGAACTGGTTCGCACAATTGAACTGAAGATTAAGCACAACCATAAGTTGACACTTACTGCCCTTGCTATGGAAGTTCCCCAAATCTCACGATCACAAAGTCATGAAATTGTTACTGAAAAACTGAAATTTCGAAAACTTTGCTCACCTTGGGTACCCAAAATTCTTACTGAACAACACAAAAAACAATGGATGGGCAGTGCACTTCAGTTTTTGACACGCTACAATGATGGAGGCAATCAGTGGAATGGAGGCAGACTTCATTCCCAACGAAGGTTAAGCCTAAGCAAATCTTGACACTTCGAAAAGTCATGTGCACCGTTTTTTGGGACAGAAAATGCATATTGCTGATTGATTTCTTACCACGAGGCCAAACAATCAATGCACATGGTTGCTGCGAGACCATTAAGTAATTGCGCCGCGCAATACAGAACAAGCGCCAAGAATTACTGTCAAAGGTGGTGTGTTTTTTCCACGATAATGCTCGACCTCACACGGCGAATGTGACGAAACAATTCTTATGGGACTTTCACTGGGACGTGTTTGATCATCCTCCGTACAGCCCGGACCTCACTCCTAGCAACTTTCATCCCTTCTTACACCTAAAATCTGTCCTTGGTGGTCAACACTTCAACGATGATGACGAGCTGAAAGAACATGTTACCACATGATTGAATACAGAGGTGGCAAACTTTTTTAAGGAAGGCATACAAAAACTTGTGCCACGCTATGACAAGTACCTACAAAATTTCGGAAGCTATGTAGAAAAGTAGTTTAACAGTTGAAGATTTCTGTACAATAAATATTTTTTTCTGTATCTGTACACGTTTGTTTTATGTAACCAAACAGAACTTACTTTGTGGACATACCTCGTAACAGTTATGAAGCTTGTATTTATTGACTCCATTCCCGCCTAATGCAAGCAGTTAATGAATTAATCGTTTTTCTTACGCCCCAGTAGAGCCTGTTTATTTCTTCTACCAATCAAATTCTAGCAGTTTAATTTTCAACCAGTTACATTTCTTTTCCTTTGGCATTTCTGCTGCGGATCTCTTGGATTTTGGAAGCACATATATACCCATCTACACCTGGGTCAAAATAAAAAGTGACTGACAGTTGAGTATGGAAGGGGAGCATGTTGTCGGTTCGCCGTTACAATTAAGCGCAGCGTGGCCCCAGTAGCAGGAGCTGTGCTGTTCCACACTGACTATGTTCGTATGGTGATACCTCCGCTGGGGGTCACTTTCGCCGACTCACAGTACCAGTTGCCCAGTATAAGGGAAAAGCCAGACCTCATACAAAGAGCGCCAGAGAAGCATTCTGCAAACACATGAGGGGTAGTCTGATGGATGCTTTCGCCTCGCTTAAGAATAATGGACACCTTGTGAAGAGCTTGGCGGGCAATGCGAAACGTGCAGATAACGTTGGAGCCCTGCACGCACTAAGATAGAGTGCAGACAGAAAAGTGACGGGAATGCTCACCTGCAGGTGTGTGAAACTTTTGGCTGGCAGCACCCATTTTCGACTGCCTTAAAAAGCGAAACGTGCCAATAACTGATGGACTTCTATGGTATGGGGATGGAGCATACTCATAAAGCTCCTAGAATGCACACAGGGAGGCGTGGGAAACTAAAGAACTGGAGAAGAAGTCAGCTAACTTAGAAAAAGAGTGTTTTCTGGAGAGTAAGGAGGTTGATTACAAATTATGAACGCCAGCAGATTCTTAGACGAAGCACACACAGAAGGTTGTCTAGGCCTCATGCAGAGATGGCTGTCACAAAGAAGTGTTTGTGGCTGCTTTCGTAGCAACTATGGAACGCGGAAAAACATCAGAACGATGTGCGACCAACGCTGGAACATTCTTGACAGCGAAAACATAAGAAAGACGCCATTTTTCGAGTTAGACACCAGTCCTTCGCAAGACAGAAAAGTTCCACACTGCACTGGGAGGCGTGGTCATGAAACGGCGATCAGTCACTGGGCGACATTGCAAATTTAGTCCGCAAAGAGGAGGAAAAATTCGAGGAGTCGGTGAGCTTAGCAGAGTAAAGAGAAGAAGAGAGGAGAGGAAAGTCGGTGAGACAGCGTGGAAGCAGCAAGACACAGTCTCTCTTCTATCCATCTCCTACCCGGTGTGCTGACTTTGAAACTGATCCTTACTCCCATCCCAATGTTCATCGTCACATTGTGACTTATTCCTGGCCTCTTCCATGTTAACTGGACGAATCCTTAAGGTCCAGTGCTTGGGAATGAAGCACTCAACGGAGCGCTGCAATTTCCTTGCCTAACATCCTCGTTCCACTAAGTGATAACGGCCCATCAGCTACGGAAACATGCGGCGACAACGCGGAGACAGTTCCTGGGCCTCACTCTAAAGCCCTGGGACACCAAAGAGGGTGGCTGATTCGCCATTGCACAGCTCCGAGACGACGCGTCGTTCTGACGCAGCGTCTGCAGACGACATCACCGTACGACAAAAGACTACGAAGAATAGCTATAATAGTAATTCCCCCCTCCTCCCCCTTAATAACTGAATCGGTCAACGCCCAATAAAATCGGTCTTGAGATTTGTAATTTTATGTAGAATATGTAGAGGAGAATGGGGGAAATACACGCACCTAAGAAAAAATCGATGTGAACCATTCGTTACGTCATTAAAACCAATGAAAATAAGTACATACCATACAGTGGTCATTTCTCCACATACTCCAATCGTCTGTAAATAGTTATAAACAGTACCTTAATTTTGAACATTAAAATAAAAAAAAAGTGCAAATGCGTGGTATTCCCCACCCCTGAGGGTAATGACACGTAAAGTACTGGGTAATAGCACGCAAAACAAACAAACCATAAAAATGTACAATACTTGCTATATTTATTTGCTTATTAGTTACTACAAATAGTAAACAGTATATTTAAGAACGAAATAATGTAATTCTACAAACATCTTTTAAAATTTTAGTTTTTTACATTTTTATTGATGTGAAAAGAGTTCATTTTCTCATACAGCAAAAATCGCACTTGTAACCTTTTGGAGTGTTCCAGCCACTACATTCTTCATGACTCCATCTGCTACAAGAAATACGTCGATACTATAGTTCTCCATCTTTCCCAAACTCTCCACAAACTGAACAGACATCTTCTGAAAACGCCAATGGATCAATATCATCCATTGCATCGTCATCACAAATGTTCTGCAAGTCCAGATTTAGGTCATCCTCGCTGCTACTTTCTTGGTGGTGTTTCTTTTTATATAATGTCTGTTTCTTCTTAGAGACTTTTTTAAGTTGCACATTTCTCCACTTATCTGCTTTATCCTTAAGATTTCTTTTCTTGTTTCCTTCAGCTTTCTTTTTCATGGCTTATTTTTGTTTCTTTATTGATAACACTGTTAGCAATTTTTTCTTCTCTGGAGTTGCTGTAAGGATCACCGACTTTCCCTTCGGCTTCCCCTTGGCTTGTTTCGTCTTAGGAAGAAGTTGTTTTTGTTTTGGAACAGGAGATATGTCAAATACACTAACGTGCTTGACACATGCACTTTTAGTTGATGTTGTTCTGACGTCTTCTAGGCCTACTAGAAGTGGAACATCTTCTGCTGGAGATCCAGAAATCTATTCTTGACTCCTTTTGGGGATATGTGGCACGTTTGTAGATGCAACCACTTCATTTCCATTTGTTGCATTCGGAACCTCTTCGTCTTCAAGAGCAACATCTCTCCAAGATCTCACATTGTTGTAAGTCGTCATGCTGAAATTTGTTTGACTGAAAGAGCAAATCCCACATGCTTTAAACCCTGACTGCCCTTTGTCCATGGTAGTGACCTTAATATATGCCTTATTAAAAAGTTCTGCTAACTCATATGGTGTAATTTTTTGATACACCTGTGACTTCATATACATGTGACATTCACGACTGAAGGCTGATTTCAAAGAAGAAAAGAATGTAACATCTAATGATTGAAGCTTGTGAGAAGTGTGTGGAGGTATGTTTACCATGACAATAGAATGTTTTTTACAAAATTCAAAAATTTCAAGTGAAATGTGGCTGCTGTGATTATCTAAAATCAGCAGCACAGGGTAATCAATAGTTGATTTTACATTGTTCTGAAAATGTTGGATCCAATTGAAAAATAATGACTCAATGGATCAGCCATTGACAGAACAACCATATATTGCTCCAACTGGTCCACCTTTACTTAAGAGATTTGACATCCTCTTCCTGGGGAAGATAAACATAGGGGGGATATAGGTACCAGCAGCACTGAAACAACATATCAGAGTCAGGTTTTTCCCCCTTTCCCAAGACGTGGCCCCACCTATTTGTTTAACACCTTTAGGAGCCAAAATTCTCTCGGGCTTTTGTACAGTATTTATGCCCGTTTCATCAACGTTGAACACTCTCCCCTCTTTAAATTTATATTTTTCAGAGACTTGTTCTAAGTTTTTAAAATATGCATTAACCTCTTCTTCATGAAATGCCTGTATTCTGTTAATGCTAGTTGCTTCAGGTTTTCCCATGCTAATACTTGGGTTTCTTTTTAAAAATAGAGGTAGCCAATTCTTTCCAGCTAACCTAGATGACTTATTAAAATTGTTTGCAATGTTGTTATCCTCTGCATACTCAAATGCAATCTTTCGCAGCTGGATGCATGTAATGCCATAGAGCAGCTTGGCCATTGTAATAACATGATCCCTAATCTCATTTTCCTGTTCTGTCGAAAATGTTGGGTTTCTTCCAAGTTTTGGACCCTCGGTATTTTTAACGTTCAATCTCGTTCGCAGAGTAGCTTCATGAATCCCGAAAACTCTTGATACTTCTCGTATTTTTCTTCCAAATTTGATGGCATCAAGAGCCTTACAAAGTTCCTCTTGCGTCCATTTTGTTTTCTGGGTTTTTCTTTTATAATATCTACCCGTCTGAAATTTTTAAAAAAAAAAAACAACCTCGTTAGTATTGAAAATATAACCTGCAAGGGGGAATACCACGCACTTCAACAGCTGCATGGCGTTACCCCACTGTAAGTTCGATGACTAACCTAAGCATAACTCGGCACCTAATTCAAATAGCGGGACAAATCTACAATTAAATTAAAGGTTTCATCTAGGGTAGGTAGTTGATACGCAAGAATGACATTAAAGCAACTTATAGTAGCACTTACCTTGCAAAATACAGCTAACCAAAATTACATGAGACTCGCCGAAAATAAACAATACTTCACTGCTCCAACAATGCCACTGGAAAACGGCTGGCATAAGCTGCGTAGTAGTTGTTACTCCTGTTGGCAGGTTGTAGCACCAACTGGGAACAGCTTGCGCTGTTCAAACTGCGTAAATCAGCCTGCGTGGGATTACCCACATGCGTGTAATTCCCCCACCTTCCCCTACTGTAATAAAAGCTAAAATTCATATTTAAATCCTCTAATTAATCTGTTCCTCCCCCTTACCAATCCTTTACTCTCATAGTCTTTTTTCCGTTTGATTTCACTTAAATTATTGGTGTCACTTAATTGATGGCTCCCTGGGTGGGGCGGCCTCATTGATAATCTGTAGGCTATGTGATATCACAGAGTTTTTAAGGGTTCAGCACATTTTGGCGCCCAACATGGGCCAGTATAATTAGTAATCTGCATGTTAATTTATGCAAGGAGTCAAATAATTCTCAATTTACTACATTATGATCCCTGTTAATGTGCCATGTTGAGCTCACTTCGCAAGACATTAACAATATTATTGTTTTCCTCAGCAATTTCACAGTTAGTTTCACAAATTTCATAAAATAAACATACCGCACAAAGCAACAAACCGTGCACGAACAAATCACGTCTATGCTACAGATTGCAACTGTCCTATGCGTTTTTTACTTATTTACACATCAAGTTCTGTAGGGCCAAATTGCGGAGCAAATCTACAAGGTCATGGAACATGTCAGTACCTGAAATTACAACATAAAAGAAATAACAGATGAACCCGAAAAAAGTCAAGCCACAAGTTTAAGTGAACGCAATCGACAATAAACAAGAATCAGCTTAATTTTTCAAGGAACTCCTCGACGAATAGGAGTGACCCATGAGGAAACTCTTCGGTTTCCATTTGAAAGCGCGTGGATTACTGCTAACATTTTTTAATTCTAGTGGTAGCTTATTCAAAATGGATGCAGTAATATACTGCACACCTTTTTGCACATGAGTTAAGGAAGTCCGATCCAAATGCAGGTATGATTTCTGCCGAGTATTAACTGAGTGAAAGCTGCTTATTCTTGGGAATAAGCTAATTCTGCTAACAAGAAATTACAGTAAGGAATATACACTCCTGGAAATTGAAATAAGAACACCGTGAATTCATTGTCCCAGGAAGGGGAAACTTCATTGACACATTCCTGGGGTCAGATACATCACATGATCACACTGTCAGAACCACAGGCACATAGACACAGGCAACAGAGCATGCACAATGTCGGCACTAGTACAGTGTATATCCACCTTTCGCAGCAATGCAGGCTGCTATTCTCCCATGGAGACGATCGTAGAGATGCTGGATGTAGTCCTGTGGAACGGCTTGCCATGCCATTAACACCTGGCGCCTCAGTTGGACCAGCGTTCGTGCTGGACGTGCAGACCGCGTGAGACGACGCTTCATCCAGTCCCAAACATGCTCAATGGGGGACAGATCCGGAGATCTTGCTGGCCAGGGTAGTTGACTTACACCTTCTAGAGCACGTTGGGTGGCACGGGATACATGCGGACGTGCATTGTCCTGTTGGAACAGCAAGTTCCCTTGCCGGTCTAGGAATGGTAGAACGATGGGTTCGATGACGGTTTGGATGTACCGTGCACTATTCAGTGTCCCCTCGACGATCACCAGTGGTGTACGGCCAGTGTAGGAGATCGCTCCCCACACCATGATGCCGGGTGTTGGCCCTGTGTGCCTCGGTCGTATGCAGTCCTGATTGTGGCGCTCACCTGCACGGCGCCAAACACGCATACGACCATCATTGGCACCAAGGCAGAAGCGACTCTCATCGCTGAAGACGACACGTCTCCATTCGTCCCTCCATTCACGCCTGTCGCGACACCACTGGAGGCGGGCTGCACGATGTTGGGGCGTGAGCGGAAGACGGCCTAACGGTGTGCGGGACCGTAGCCCAGCTTCATGGAGACGGTTGCGAATGGTCCTCGCCGATACCCCAGGAGCAACAGTGTCCCTAATTTGCTGGGAAGTGGCGGTGCGGTCCCCTACGGCACTGCGTAGGATCCTACGGTCTTGGCGTGCATCCGTGCGTCGCTGCGGTCCGGTCCCAGGTCGACGGGCACGTGCACCTTCCGCCGACCACTGGCGACAACATCGATGTACTGTGGAGACCTCACGCCCCACGTGTTGAGCAATTCGGCGGTACGTCCACCCGGCCTCCCGCATGCCCACTATATGCCCTCGCTCAAAGTCCGTCAACTGCACATACGGTTCACGTCCACGCTGTCGCGGCATGCTACCAGTGTTATAGACTGCGATGGAGCTCCGTATGCCACGGCAAACTGGCTGACACTGACGGCGGCGCTGCACAAATGCTGCGCAGCTAGCGCCATTCGACCGCCAACACCGCGTTTCCTGGTGTGTCCGCTGTGCCGTGCGTGTGATCATTGCTTGTACAGCCCTCTCGCAGTGTCCGGAGCAAGTATGGTGGGTCTGACACACCGGTGTCAATGTGTTCTTTTTTCCATTTCCAGGAGTGTATATACATACATACATACACACACACACACACACACACACACACACACACACACACACACATATATATATATATATATATATATATATATATATATATATATATATATATATATATAAGGATCAGGAGTGGCCCCAATATTGATCGCTGCAGCACACCCCCACTTGACTGTACCCCACTCAGACCTAACATCACAGCCATTCTCAGTGCTGTGAATAATGAGCTTTCACTGTCTGTTGCTAAAGTAAGAGGTGAACCAATTGTGAGCTGCTCTCAGTATTCTGTAATGGTCCAACTTATGGCGCAATATTTTATGATCAACACAATCAAATGCCTTAGTTAAATAAAAAAATATGCCTAGCGTTGGAAACATGCTTTTTAATCAATCCAGTACATCAGAGAGAAAAGAGAATATAGGTTTTTAACTTCTTAAGTGTGATATAAAATGATCAATTATCCTTACATACACAGCCTTTTCAATAACTTTAGCAAACACTAATGGCATAGAAATAGGTCTAAAAGTATCGACATTATCCCTTTATACACTGAGTACTTTAATTGTTCAGGAAACTGACCATTTATAAAAGAAAAATTACAAATATGGCTAAATAAACTGCTAACTTGTGCAACACAGTACTTTAATATTCTAGTTGGCACTCCATCATATCCATGAGAGTCATTAGTCTTTAGTGATTTAATTATTGACTCAATCTCCCCCTTGTCTGTATCACAGAGGAGTATTTCAGACACCAGTCTCAGAAAGGCATCTGCCAAGAGAGTTACATGATTCCTTGTAGAAGCTAAATTTTTATTTAATTCACCATCAATGAGCAGAAAATGATTGTTAAATAGTGCACATATATCTGATTTATCAGTAAGAGAAATATTTTTACTACGAACTGACAGTTTCCTGACTGATCCGAAAATGATTGTTAAATACTGCACATATATCTGATTTATCAGTAAGAGAAATATTTTTACTACAAACTGACTTTATATCGTCGACCTTGTGCTGCTGACGAGACACTTCCTGCACAACTGATCATATGGTTTTAATTTTATCCTGTGAATTAGCTATTCTATTTCCACACTACATGAGCTTTGCCTTCCTAATAACATTTTGAAGCACCTTAGAGTACTGAAACTTCTTGGCAGATTAAAACTGTGTGCCAGACCGAGACTCGAACTTGCGACCTTCGCCTTTCGCGGGCAACTGCTCTACCAACTGAGCTACCCAAGCACGACTCACGCCCCGTCCTCATAGCTTTACTTCTGCCAGTAACTCGTCTACTACCTTCCAAACTTTACAGAAGCTCTCCCTGAAATGCAAAGGTCGCGAGTTCGAGTCTTGGTCTGGTACACAGTTTTATTCTGCCAGGAAGTTTCATATCAGCGCACACTCCGCTGAAGAACGAAAATCTCATTCTGAACCTTACAGTACTGTTTGTAATGGGCTTCTGTAGCTTGATTGTGAGTACTTGTAACATTTTGAATAATTACAGCTTTATTCTGCATGAAATCCTTACCCCACTAGTCAGCCACCCGGGCTGTCTTTTACTGCTAGTACCCTGTTTAGAACATTCTAATGGAAAGCAACTCTCAAAGAGCATGAGAAATATGTCACGGAAAGCATTATATTTGTCATCTATGTTATCAGCACTATAAACATCCTGGTGCTCTTGTTCCTTGACGAGGTTTAAAAAGCTCTCTACTGCTACATAGTTTGTAATTATATGTGACATTTGTTTGAGTACAAAAGCCTTTTAGTGTTGTAATTTCTGCATCATGGTCTGAAAGGCCATGTATCCATTTACTAACAGAATACCCATCTATAATGAAGAATGAATAAAAATATTGTCTATGACTTTACTATTGCTCCCCTGCACCCAAGTTGGAAGAAAACACAGTCTGCATCAGATCATATAAAATTAGGAGATCTACCAACATCCTTTTTCTTGCACCGTCATATACCAAATTTATATTGAAGTCACCACATATAATTTATTTCTGGCGCTTCCTATAAAATGAATCAAGAACCCTCTCTAGCTTGGGCAGAAACGCTCTGAAGTCGGAATTAGGGGACCTATAAACAACAAAAATTGTAAGTTTAGTTTCACTAAATTCAACTGTCCCTGCACAACATTCAAATATCTGATCAGTGCAGTGCCACGATACGTCTATGGACTCAAATGGAATACTGTTTTCTATGTATGTGGCCACTCCGACCCCCCCCCCCCCCCCCAGCCCCTCAAGGAACTCCTCAAATAACAGCCAACTAATCTGTATCCTGGTAAAGGAAGCCTCTGAATTGTCAAATTATTTAAGTGGTGCTCTGGTATATCTTTAATGTCATAGTCAACATCTATAAGCAGTTCACTAACTTTATTTCTGACACCTCTTACATTTTGATTTAATATGTGAATTCCCTCTGGTGTACTTGGAAACATGGGACCCCCTCTGAAGGTGAGTCCTTAGTTAGAGGGACTTCTTTTAAGGAGGTATACCTATCAGATGACTTCAATCTAAAAAAAGATGCAGCTCCAGCACCACCTACTACAGGAATTTTTCCACCAGCCCCTACACTGTCACCTATAAGCTTTGCCAGCCTCCCCTTCCCATACCTTTTGAAATGCAGGCCATGCCTAGTGAAACCTGGTCTACTGATAGGCTCAACTGGCACCATTGAAATGTGACCCATATCCTCTGCCATCAGTGCCTTATCGAGCCCCATGTTAAGGCGCGTAACAGCCACATTAAGATGAGGCCGATCATGACGCTGAAACAGTTGCACAAAGTGCATATTACTGCTACCAGTCTGAGTAGCCATCTTTATCACGTCACCACCTAGATCATATTCCCTATCCCTATCATGACTATTCCCTGCTCCACCCAGAATCACTATCCGATCCTCTTCCTACATAACTCATCTATGCTGTCAGTCACCTGAGCCGACCCTGCACTAGGCTTCACAATGCTGGTGACCTGGTACTCACTCCCCAACACTTCCTGCAACTGCTGGCCCACACCTGTATCGTGTGAACTACCTGGCAGCAGGACCTTCTTTTTTCTATTAGACTTTACAGCTGACCTAGACCTCGTAACTGCTGAGGACTGCTGCATGTTCCCTACAACTATAGCTAAATAACCACCAAATGAGGTAGCAAGGCGATAATATGACAACTATGCATGGAACAGAAGGTGTGACCAAACTCGTGCTCTCATTGGTTGTTGTGTTCTTGTATCAGTATCAAATAACATTCTTTTCACACAGCTCCATAAGCCTGCCACTAGTTCCGTAAAAAATGGGATGGTTCCCGTTGTTTTCAATTTTGTGACACACCTCTCCAGAATTTTTGTTGGGAGGCGAACACTTTTTTGATGCTGTTTTCTAAATTAAACTACGACATTTTTGCCATTTCATGTTTTGAGAAATGCTGGATCGGCGCTTATCTCACTTATTGTTGACATTATTTGGCGCGTTCTGTGAACAATGAAGACAAACGTAATACAGTGTTGGCAGTTGAAATAGTGTATTGTTATTTGTGTGATCTAATCTACACTCCTGGAAATTGAAATAAGAACACCGTGAATTCATTGTCCCAGGAAGGGGAAACTTCATTGACACATTCCTGGGGTCAGATACATCACATGATCACACTGACAGAACCACAGGCACATAGACACAGGCAACAGAGCATGCACAATGTCGGCACTAGTACAGTGTATATCCACCTTTCGCAGCAATGCAGGCTGCTATTCTCCCATGGAGACGATCGTAGAGATGCTGGATGTAGTCCTGTGGAACGGCTTGCCATGCCATTTCCACCTGGCGCCTCAGTTGGACCAGCGTTCGTGCTGGACGTGCAGACCGCGTGAGACGACGCTTCATCCAGTCCCAAACATGCTCAATGGGGGACAGATCCGGAGATCTTGCTGGCCAGGGTAGTTGACTTACACCTCCTAGAGCACGTTGGGTGGCACGGGATACATGCGGACGTGCATTGTCCTGTTGGAACAGCAAGTTCTCTTGCCGGTCTAGGAATGGTAGAACGATGGGTTCGATGACGGTTTGGATGTACCGTGCACTATTCAGTGTCCCCTCGACGATCACCAGTGGTGTACGGCCAGTGTAGGAGATCGCTCCCCACACCATGATGCCGGGTGTTGGCCCTGTGTGCCTCGGTCGTATGCAGTCCTGATTGTGGCGCTCACCTGCACGGCGCCAAACACGCATACGACCATCATTGGCACCAAGGCAGAAGCGACTCTCATCGCTGAAGACGACACGTCTCCATTCGTCCCTCCATTCACGCCTGTCGCGACACCACTGGAGGCGGGCTGCACGATGTTGGGGCGTGAGCGGAAGACGGCCTAACGGTGTGCGGGACCGTAGCCCAGCTTCATGGAGACGGTTGCGAATGGTCCTCGCCGATACCCCAGGAGCAACAGTGTCCCTAATTTGCTGGGAAGTGGCGGTGCGGTCCCCTACGGCACTGCGTAGGATCCTACGGTCTTGGCGTGCATCCGTGCGTCGCTGCGGTCCGGTCCCAGGTCGACGGGCACGTGCACCTTCCGCCGACCACTGGCGACAACATCGATGTACTGTGGAGACCTCACGCCCCACGTGTTGAGCAATTCGGCGGTACGTCCACCCGGCCTCCCGCATGCCCACTATACGCCCTCGCTCAAAGTCCGTCAACTGCACATACGGTTCACGTCCACGCTGTCGCGGCATGCTACCAGTGTTAAAGACTGCGATGGAGCTCCGTATGCCACGGCAAACTGGCTGACACTGACGGCGGCGGTGCACAAATGCTGCGCAGCTAGCGCCATTCGACGGCCAACACCGCGGTTCCTGGTGTGTCCGCTGTGCCGTGCGTGTGATCATTGCTTGTACAGCCCTCTCGCAGTGTCCGGAGCAAGTATGGTGGGTCTGACACACCGGTGTCAATGTGTTCTTTTTTCCATTTCCAGGAGTGTATTATGCGTAAATGCAAGTGTAGTTCTTCTTCCAGCTTAAAGGAAAAATGTCCTTTCCTCAAAGCGACAAAGCTTAGTTATGAAGTTTATGAAGTACACTGTAAAATTTGCAATGCCACATTTGCAATTGCACATGGTGGGAAATCTGATATTTTTCAACTTGATAAATAAAAGAAAATTAAGCTTGCTTTTACTGATTGCTGTTGCAACAACTTCTAAAGTCAATTATTTGTTCACAAAAAATAATGGGTGAGTTCGTTTATAGATACTGAGAAGTTCTGCTTATGTTGTTTCTACAAAACGTGTACTTGAAAATGTAAAACATTGGTGGTATAAATATGCTTTATTAAAGGGCTACAATGAAATTAAATCCTTGATGTTCAGGATCACAGAGCTTTTGTATTAAATATAATAAAGAAAGATATTATTTTACCATTGATGGTTGACCTGGCACTTAACCATAATTGCTATGAGACATTTCATTAAAGTCGCTCTGTATAGAGAGAACTACACATACTGCTGTTATGAGCTTTAATTTGTATCAGTACAGAATGGAAAAAATAGAAAAACTATAATTTGTGAAATTTCAGGAAATGAAGAGGCTACAGTGGCTGCAGCTGAGGGAACATCTGCATACTGCACTGCGGATTGCATCACAAATGCCATTAAAAACTGTGTCAAGTCGAGTTTAGTTGTAAATTAAACAAAGCTGAGGCCACTGTTAATAATCTATTAGCTACTCAGTATGAACAACGTCTTAACGAAGATCTGGACCATGCAAACTTGTAAGTTTTTCCGCTCCTACCAGTAGTCACAAGTCAACAAAGTTCCTTCTAGTATTGATTAATTATTTTATTTCAGAAAGCAGGTGAATAAAAAATATCTGAATTAATTGCTATTGAGTACAAAACTTTTAATCTAATATGACAAATGAGATGTCATTTCTGTTTATCTGCTGATAATATGAACCGTATGTTTGGTAGAGCAAGCAAAAGTGACAGGACTATATTATTGCAAAATTACAAGCAAGCCTTGGTAGCAATTATGTTATAAGCATGGACTTCATGGTACATATAATCAACAACAGTGTGGAAGCAGCTGCTGAGAAGCTGCCAATTGGTAAAAGAAAATCATTTATGAAATTTACAAGTATTTTAATATTTATACTTGAAGGGAGGAAAGATTGAAAGAGTTATGTGATTTTGTATCAGTTATGGCCAACTGTGTTGTACAAAATTGTTGGCATTACTTCGTCTCCTTGAAAGAATTTCGAATTTATATGTTTTTTTTTTAAATCAATTTACTCCTCTGTATCAGGTTGTTATTTGCATTTTCAATTAGTTTCCATGAATAAGAACTCTGAATTACGGTTGTGGATTGCTCAGAGTCAGACCATTGTCTTTGAAACAAGCATTCGAGAAATCGAAAAGCAGAGTGTCTATTTTGCATAGACAGTGTGCTGTTATGAACTTAGATAAAAAACGGGAAAGGAAATAATTTCGTGAGCTGTAAGGAATTTAGTACTTCACTTATTTTCAGCAACTACAAGAGTATTTGTTGAAAAACAACAACCAGTTGCACAAAAGAATATTTATTTCTTTACCAGTTTCAGGCACCTAGTGTTCTTCTTCAGAAGACTAAAATAATCGCAGTATTAGTGAGAGTCAAAAATAAATAGGTGTATGCAGCATATTACTGTAAACATATAGATGATTGTATGTTGGTGATCAAGACAGGTTTTATTCCTGTGTTTATCCTTTAAATAATGTAGCAGTTGACTACTTGACTTCATGGGGAAGGCAGTTTACAATTTATAATTCAATTTGTTGGACATCTTTGAAAAGGGAGATACAGTGGAATGATATACAATCAGGTATACCACTGATAAAGAAAGTATGCATTGTAGAAATTGATAGCACAGAACTGTTTGATGAATATTGTATTGTCAAAACAATTGTATTTTAAAAATAAAATTACTGATACGATTACAAGGAAGAAGTGCATAATACATCAAATAGGTTAGAATTTTTAAAATGTTAAAGGAAAATGCATAAAAGCAAAAGTTCAGACTGCTATTGTAGAACTTGCTCTGTGCATCCCAGTGTCGAATGTAGGAAATGAGACTTTGTTTTGAAAAAAAAAATCATTGTTGGTCATGTGATGAAGCAAATGTTTTATGTAGGAGAATTGCCAGTGTGTAGTCTAAGAATTTCATCTGCGGGCTTGTATGATAGATTGTTACGCAATAAGTATTTGGAAGTAGGGTACTAAGGCACACTAGAACCACTACTAAATTATGTTCTACACGATTGTACATGAATCGTTTTATCACATAAACTGAATGTTCTTAGCTTCGGCACCGTTACTGTCAAGAACGTACTGCTAGTGTCTGTTTTTTCTTCCCTCGAAGATCTTCTTTGGGGACGTCAAAGAGGTTTCGACCTCTCGAAATTTTCGATGTACCCACAAGTAGTTAAGTGAGCAAACTCGCTCAGGCGAAAAGTACACAAAAATTGTGGTAATGAAGGATTTGTAAGTGCGCTTCACTTTATGTATTAATAACCGTTGATCTACTGAAAAGTGCATTTGTTCAGTATCATGTTTCCTTCATCTTAAGATTCTGTTAACACAATATTTAAAAAATTATTGATTAGTTGATCACAGCCTTTTCACATGTCCCGTATTTTCATGGAAAAAAATGGTAGGTCTACCCCTCCATAAAACATGTCAACAAAAACAAAAGTAGACAACGTAACAGACGGAAGAGTTCTGTACTCTTATCGTCAAAGAGGAGGCTACACGAGCTTCCTTTGATGGTTAACTGAAAAATCGACAATTGGAATACCAGCGAACAGCTGCGATTTCAAACCACGCACAACCTAAATGCCATTAGCTCACTAGCGCGTAGCGTTTACACCCGACGGAAATCTCGTCTGCTGTTGCACGTTTGCTTGCGTTCGCTTAGATGTAAAGGTCCTAAGTTGCGACGTTTTCGTAACAAGTGCTGTCTACAGCCATCACGATGCAAGATAGCAAATCACTTTAAAAACTCTTGTCACAAAAATTACATAAAAAATCATTTAGATTTCTTATCATGTCTAGGCATGGCCAAAATTTGTTCTTAATTCTACATAGTTCCGAAGCTACGTTAATTTTTTTGAAACCGGTTAATTTTTGCCGTTTAGGGAATAGCTTCAAACTTATTGCGTCATGTCTCGGAAAGTAATTAAGTCACTGAAATACTGTTTCGCGAGCTTATTATCAAAAACACCGTGTTCAACAATGAATCTTAGAAATATAGTCTTTTTTCAGTTTCATTAATACCTAAGTCCTAGCTTATATGAAGTTTAAAGTCTCTGTATTCGGTAAAAACCACATAAAATTTCTGAAATTCATATACTATACGCCAATCTTTGTTACTAAAACACTCTCCTGGAACCAGGAACGCGGTACCAGGTGCAGCGTATGTGCATAAAAAATCGATTTTCAATATTTCGCATAATTATTGTCCAAATTTAATAATTTAAAATTGCACTACATCCACCTTTGCTAGGAGAGACGATAGGGCGGCAGCCATCACATACAAATATCCAACGACAAATAAACGAAGTAAACTGACACCTTTTTTTTAATCTCTGATTTGTTCCAAAGGCAACCAGCTTCCGCATTCCACTATGCCATCATCGTGATTTCTATGTAAACGTAATTGCTGAGCTTATATTGCCTGATAAAATATCTTACAAAAGCGAACCAGTATCTGCACCATCGCATGTAACACGGTTATACACTCGTAAACAATCTGAGCGCAACTTTATATGACGGTGCGGTTACTGCTTCGCTTTTGCATCATATTTTGTCTGGCATAATGATGAGAATACAGCTTATGGTTTATTTACTGCTGGTTATACTTAAAATTCTGTCATAATCTACTCTTTAAGAGGTATAATGTCATGTCAAAAGTTTAACACAATTAGACAAATACTGAAGTTAGAAATTATGTTTTGGTCTTGAGGTAGTGTAACTGACGACACGCAAAAACCTCGACTTACTTCATCCAGTAATTAAGAATGAGAGCACTTATCGACTTCCAACAAACCTTACACATAATTTAAAACCTTTGCGAACCTATTTTCGCTGAAACACCCCGAAAAAGGATGAAAGGAAAAAAGTTTATAGCTTACTAAGTTATCGCTGTCCATCTAGGCAAACTGCAGTATCAGGTATGATGTTTCAATTTACTACTTCTTTACTGCTGACTATATTCGTAACAGAGTTTTTCAAACTAAATCCACCTATACCACTGAATATACCTAAGTTATGTCACTAAACGATACGTGATTCAGTAAATATGACGTAATGAACATTTAGATTCGTAACAGACTAGCTTTTGCTGAAAATGGCGCACAAGTTGTCCTGTTTATATTCATCAGGTGTTTCATAATGACACCAGTTAGCGACTTCTAACTATCTTGAAGCATAATTTCAAGCCCTCCTAAAACTTTTTCTCACTTTCTTCCTTAAAGGCAAAGATTTGACAGATTCAGTTGTAAAGTGATCAACCGCTTGAAGCTGTTTTATACGTGGGAGCTGGATTTAATAAAGAATCGGCGGTTGGCTGGGAGATCTCTGTAATTTCTGCAACTATTCTTAATTTTAGTTATGGCTGGAGTTTCTTTTTAATAGGTGATTTTTTTTACGTCCGGGAAAGTTATCTTATTGGGAAGTGGCACTCACAATGCTTAGTTCACAGTAAGTGGCAACATAGTGGGAGCTGACAATGCCAGACTTCCAATCCAATGGTGCATTGTTGGCGAGGCAGTACAGTGCGCCAGCTGTCGCATGCCAACCACTTGAAGAGCCTATAACAAGCCAAGCCTCGTTTCTGGAGTCCATGCTTGGCCGCGGTCGCTCACAGTAAACGTGTCTTCGATAAGATCATCCGCACGGATCTGCGGGTAACGACCAGCGATCTGCGTAAACAGCTTAATGCGTTACAAACGATGTTGGCAATGGTTTACCGCAAAGTCTGCGCTGACAAGTGGAAATCTGTCACGATGTGCCGAACCCATATGAGACAGACGTGTCCAATTTTCTGCCCTTCGGTTTAAGTGTGACGTCCCCGTTTGCTTCTGTACCACAGCCACGCGTATTATCGAAAGCACCGCCTTACGTGGTATCAAGCGTAGTTCGCTCCTGGATTGAAGGTTTGTTAATGGAGGACGTAGATGTCATCTTAGATGGAGAGTTATCGACAGACGTAGACGTAATTTCGGTTTGCCCAAGGGAAGTGCTTTGGGACCCTTGTTGTGCATGTTGTATGTGAAAGGCCTTATACAAAATATTAATAGTAGCCCCAGACTTCTCACAGACGATCCGGTTTACGAAAATGAAATACTGTTTGCAAAAATCTGTTCACATCCTCATAAGATTTTTAAGTGGTGCAAAGATTGATAACTTGCTTTAAATTTTCAGGAACGTAAAACTGTCCACGTAACAAAACGAAAAATGTAGTAACCTATGACTACAACATCAGTGATTCATAATGGGAATCAGTCAGTTGATACGAATATTGCGTGTAACACTTTCTAGGGGTATAAAATGGAACGATCACACAGGCTCATTTGTAAATTAATCAGACCGCAGATTTCAGATCATTGGTAGAATACTAGGGAAATATAACCAGTCTACATAGGTGATTGCGTACCAGACTTTCGTATGATCCATCCTCGAATACTGCCGAAATATGTGCGATCTGTTCCAGACGGGACTAGATGGGGATATTCAACGTACACAGAAAAAGGCAGCACGAATGGTCACAAGTGTGTTTGTTCTGCGGGGGAGTGTTACTGAGGTGTTGAAAGAAATGAACTGGGAGACACTTGCATACGGACACAAATTAGCCTGTGAAAGCCTAACTACAAAGCTTCAAAAATAAGCCATAAGCGACGAAGCAACGAATGTAGTACAGCCCTTTACGTATCACTCCTGCAGGGTCGAGGAAACAAGATTAGACTAACTGCAGTGGTTCAAATGGTTCAAATGGCCCTAAGCACTATGGGACTTAACGTCTGAGGTTATCAGTCCCCTAGACTTAGAACTACTTAAACCTAACTAACCTAAGGACATCTACACACATCCATGCCCGAGACAGGATTCGAACCTGCGACCGTAGCAGCAGCGCGGTTCCGGACTGAAGCGCCTAAAACCGCTCGGCCACAGCGGCCGGCTAACTGCAGTGCGAAGATGCGTTTAAGCATTATTCTGCGCACCATAAGCGAATGGACGGGAAGAAGCACTAATAACTGAGACAATGAGAAGTGCTCTCTTCCACATAATATTTATTTACAGAGTATTGGAGTAAATGTAGATCTAGATGAGCTTGAACCGACAAGACGTAGCCTTGTGCTGTGATATACGAGTTCCTCATCGAAGAGATATTTCGTAAGCGTGCGAGGAGATTGTCTGCGTACTATTTTTTTTATCTATTTGGGAAAATTTTTATGGGTTTCGTGGACACTAGTGAAACTGTCAGTTTTGAACGCTGCAGGAAGAACTGCCTAATTGTAAAGACGCCTAAGCCGAAGTACAGGTTTGGTCTGCAGTACCGTAAATAATGCTAGATCTCGTTACAATTTTCGGGGCAACGAGATTACTGCAAAAGCTGTCATCTTACCTTACAACGTTGACTATATCATCTAGATGTGGCGTGGACAGGGGTCTTTCTTAACAGAAATTTTTTCACCATCAATATCCATAGGTTTTTGGTAATTGCCAGTATTTTTTCGATATCCGAGTCGACGTCGGATGCAATACAAACTTTCTGCAATCCCAAGTGGTCGACGGATTTCTACCGATATCTACCGCCAAACCATCTTATCACTTGCATGCTTCATCGTACCTTGTACAGTCTTTTCATTGTACTTACTCTTCTCTACACAAAAAGTGTGGAACAAATTGAGGATCTGAAAATATAACCTCGTTACAGAATACTTATTTGCCCAAGTCGTGAGTTTAAATACACTCCTGGAAATTGAAATAAGAACACCGTGAATTCATTGTCCCAGGAAGGGGAAACTTTATTGACACATTCCTGGGGTCAGATACATCACATGATCACACTGACAGAACCACAGGCACATAGACACAGACAACAGAGCATGCACAATGTCGGCACTAGTACAGTGTATATCCACCTTTCGCAGCAATGCAGGCTGCTATTCTCCCATGGAGACGATCGTAGAGATGCTGGATGTAGTCCTGTGGAACGGCTTGCCATGCCATCTCCACCTGGCGCCTCAGTTGGACCAGCGTTCGTGCTGGACGTGCAGACCGCGTGAGACGACGCTTCATCCAGTCCCAAACATGCTCAATGGGGGACAGATCCGGAGATCTTGCTGGCCAGGGTAGTTGACTTACACCTTCTAGAGCACGTTGGGTGGCACGGGATACATGCGTACGTGCATTGTCCTGTTGGAACAGCAAGTTCCCTTGCCGGTTTAGGAATGGTAGAACGATGGGTTCGATGACGGTTTGGATGTACCGTGCACTATTCAGTGTCCCCTCGACGATCACCAGTGGTGTACGGCCAGTGTAGGAGATCGCTCCCCACACCATGATGCCGGGTGTTGGCCCTGTGTGCCTCGGTCGTATGCAGTCCTGATTGTGGCGCTCACCTGCACGGCGCCAAAGACGCATACGACCATCATTGGCACCAAGGCAGAAGCGACTCTCATCGCTGAAGACGACACGTCTCCATTCGTCCCTCCATTCACGCCTGTCGCGACACCACTGGAGGCGGGCTGCACGATGTTGGGGCGTGAGCGGAAGACGGCCTAACGGTGTGCGGGACCGTAGCCCAGCTTCATGGAGACGGTTGCGAATGGTCCTCGCCGATACCCCAGGAGCAACAGTGTCCCTAATTTGCTGGGAAGTGGCGGTGCGGTCCCCTACGGCACTGCGTAGGATCCTACGGTCTTGGCGTGCATCCGTGCGTCGCTGCGGTCCGGTCCCAGGTCGACGGGCACGTGCACCTTCCGCCGACCACTGGCGACAACATCGATGTACTGTGGAGACCTCACGCCCCACGTGTTGAGCAATTCGGCGGTACGTCCACCCGGCCTCCCGCATGCCCACTATACGCCCTCGCTCAAAGTCCGTCAACTGCACATACGGTTGACGTCCATGCTGTCACGGCATGCTACCAGTGTTAAAGACTGCGATGGAGCTCCGTATGCCACGGCAAACTGGCTGACACTGACGGCGGCGGTGCACAAATGCTGCGCAGCTAGCGCCATTCGATGGCCAACACCGCGGTTCCTGGTGTGTCCGCTGTGCCGTGCGTGTGATCATTGCTTGTACAGCCCTCTCGCAGTGTCCGGAGCAAGTATGGTGGGTCTGACACACCGGTGTCAATGTGTTCTTTTTTCCATTTCCAGGAGTGTATATTCGTTGAGAGCCCAATTCGTGACAGCAGTACCGAGCGTTCCTCCATGAGCAGAAGACAACTGCTAGTACTCAACTAAACTCCGTCCGAGAAAGCTTTGGAAGATCCAACGGCACAGACCGAACGCCGTGTCAACCTTAGCCCAAAGGCGTCATCAGATGCAGATTGGAGAGGCGTGGGGTCAGCATGCGGCTCACACAGCCGTTGTCAGCCATCTTGACCTGAAGCAACTACCCCTCAATCGAGTCGCTCCTCAGTTGGGCTGACAAGGACTGAACGCACCCTACTTGCCAACAGCGCACGGCAGACCCGGATGGTCACCCATCCAAATGCTAGTCACGCCCAGTGGTGCTTAACTTCGGTGATCGGACGGGAACCATAGCGGCAAGGTCGTTGGCAGTTGCTAGAACGGTTCTTAGGAGACGTTTTGAGGGTTCTCATGTGTGCACAAAAAGTGTCAAGAAGTCACCAGCAGTGATGTCGAAATGTGATAACGAAGCTCAATGGGCGAAATATTAGATACCTCTTAAAGGACCATTCTGGTAGCTAATCAGATGTGTATAAGGTGTAGGACTGGTGGATCTGTGACCCTCCACCGACGAAGTAAGTCATGGTAGCGAGGCGGTGTGTGTGTCATTCCGTTGCGTGAAATGAGGGCAGTAAGATGGTCGATGGTGAGATATGGCAGAAAGCAGCTATCTTTGTTTGATTATGCCCACGACTACACCGTGAATGAATTTGCCAGATTTGTTGGTGCATCAGTGCGGACTGTCCATCAAAGTCTGCGAGGAATGGTGTACTGTTGACCGATAGGTAACACGGTGAAGAACAGTGGACGTACAGAGATTCTAACTGGCAGGGACTAGAGACGAACGTTAAGCCCTGTCAATGAAAGTCGGTTTCAAATTTGACGAGAACTCCTGCTGCCAGTGAATACAGATCCGTCTCAATTAGTTTCTGAGCGAATATTGCGAAGGAAACGGCCTGCAATGGGCACTTGGAGTAAGGCACATCAAGACTTCCGTCTTCAATGGGCCAACAAGAACGGACACTGGACAGACGCTGCACGTAGGTGTGTGGTGTGGTCCGAAGGGGTCTCTTTTCAAATGAAATAAAGAGTTGACTGCACTAACGGCTCAATGAGGCATTCAGCATGCAATGTGCGGAGAGTGTAGTTCACACCAGAGGTGGTTCGGTGATCTTTTGGAGGTGCTTTTCGTACCATGACTTGAGCACACTTATTCAGGTTACTGTGAACATAAACCATCGTCATCATCATCATCATCTTTCTTTGAAGGATTAGGTTATTGCCTCTTCCGAATTCATAAACAGAATAATTTCCATCTTCTTCAAGGTCTTTCAGTATCTCTTTTCCCGTCCGGTTTGTAGTTCAGGATCTTCTGGGAAATTCTGTGACCTGGAATTCTCTTAACGTGTTCTCTGCAATCGTCACGATATTTTTGAAATTTTTCATTCATGTTGAAAATATTTAGTTCTGCTGTAATATCTTCATTTCTAATCATGCCTCTTCTTGTGTACCCCTTCTTCTTCATAAAAACTTCATCTCTGCTGTTTAAATTTTATTTTTGTTGATTTTTTTTGTGGGAACCCAGGTTTCGCTTCCATAGAATAAGACAGGAACCACCGTCGGTTTATATAATTACATGATGCTCTCTTTTTGTACTTTATAAACCAGAGTGTTTATTTGAACATTCTCGTTGACCAAGTGTTGACCTTTCTTCTACACATTCATGAAGAGTGTGGTATGGACACTCCCAAGATTATAATACAGTAGTTGTGTTCACAGAGCTGCATGCATATGCGAGGTACATTCAGATTACATCTGCGAATTTTTTCTCACAAATTAGTCACACGAAAACTGTGAAACTGATGTAACTTCTCAACGGAATCTCCCTGCAACCGTACACATTTTCCAAAACGTCGACGGGATAATCTGATGGGCGCTGGGGACGCTTAATTGGGAATCTGGCCTGACTACAGGAAAACCGACGATGCAGTAGTGACCCAGCTAGTGAATGTGCGATCACATGTATTTCACTGTTGGAAAACAGCCAAAAGTCGCCAGGAGCCGGGTTAGGTGAGTAAGGAACATGATAAATCATACCAAAGTTGTTGTCACGATGAAACTGCAACATCGCGTTCACCCGAAGCGCCGGTGCGTTGTTGTATGTTATGTTAATAGCGGGCGAATTTTCCGCTTCCACTAATTTTTATAAGTTAATATCGCCACGTAATGGCGTCGTTGGCTAAAACTGCCGCTGCTATTGTTACACTGTAAATTACTCAAATGCAGGTTAATTCAAGGAAGGCGGACATGAAATCGGGATCACCTCTTACAAACTAAAAGTGAACAATAATATTAAATCAATATATTATCTGCTTAATTAGTACAACTATGCTTACATTTGCCAGCACTCGCAAGACGTCCATCTCCACATAACCAAGACAAGAGAAGAAGTGAAGACGACTAAGAATATTAACAAAAGAGCGCATCTTGTCGTCTCTTTAGATCATTTTGTTTTGAGTGCATTTTTATATTTCTTTGCCCTCGAAACTTACACAGAGAAATTATTATAATACAGATACACGAGAAAAATACATGTTCATCTGAGCGGCTAGTGTCCACATATTATTCAATTTTTAAATGTCTTCTTTATAAGTACTGTTTTTAAGTCTTGTCTTAGTATTTCACTGGGGACGGTATATTGTGTAGGTGCAAGAGCACACGGGTAGTCTTTTCCAACCCTTATTCACGCAATGCTGGAAGGATCTTCTCCTTCGAAACATCTTGGTAGGATGCACCTTGTACTGTAGCGTCCTTTGGAACGCAGTGAGTAAGGATTTCGTCATCACCGTCCCAGAACACGGTCACGATCATTTTTCCAGCACTAGTGCTTACCTCAAAATTGTTTTGATGGCGATGAGTGTGTGAGCTTCCAATGAGCTGACTGGTGCTCCGTTTCAGGATTGAAAAAAGGTATCCGTGTCTCATCTATTGTCACAGGCGATGAAAAGGAAGTTCCATTCACGCCACCATAAAGCGTCGACATTGCCTGTCAACATAGCATCTGCGCAAACTTGCGGCCGTCCGTCAGCATTCGTGGCACCCACCTAGAGGTCATTTTCCGCATTTTCAGGCACTCATGCACGACTGTGAGCAGAGATCTCACGGAAATGCCAACTTTGTAGGCGATGTGTTCCACACTCATTCAGCGATCCTCCAAAACAACTGTCTTCACTCGCTCGATCATGGTTGGTCCGAGGCCGTCATTCTTTTGTTTTATTGTACACGGAGTTTCGTGTTCTGTGAACTGTCACACCAACAAACGCACTTCAGACACATCCATGACACCGCCACTACATGTCTCACTCAACTGGTGATGAATTTCAATTTGTGTCACACCAAACAAACGGGGAAAATGAATGATTGCACACGCTGTTCTTGTACTGAAGATGTCGCTATTTCAAGTATCATTCTCGTCACCGCCCTGGAGTTGCGTGTGCCGTACAGTGCTGCCAACCCCGTAATTTGGTAGGTCTACGGGATCAGCGGTTTCAGATGGATATAGCATACAAAACGAAATTTGTGGACTCTCTTCCCTGTCTAATTGAGGCCATTAACATGATTGGAAGCGGTGTTACAAGGTATTAGCGCGATGTCTTTTGAGCTAAGACTAATTTTTTGTACTGTATATTTGCATAATGAATGTGACATGGAATTTCGGCCTTAGAGTTTCTCCTTAGACGAAGACGACCAGGAAACAGGGTTGTCAGAAGCAGCCTGAAACGTTTGTGAGGCTGTTCCAAGTTACGTTTTACTGAGAAATAAGCCTTAAGAAAGTAATTCGGTATGTTGTACCGTTTCCAAATTAATTAACACTGAAGTTAGCCAATCAGGCCTTTGAGAGCTGTAATGAATCTTGCCTCCTCAGAACTTTAATACTTCAATTGAAATGTTCGATTCAGTATAAATTTCAGCCTGACTTAATTTTTACGCTTAAAGAATATATTCCACATCTAAAGACAATTTTGCATATAAAGGATGACCAAAACACTCTTTTTGTGATAACATAATTTTATTTTTCATATCGATCCATTTAGCAATATCTATCTTGAACCATGACAATAATGACAGTTGTTAACTTGAATGAGTCAAAGACCACTTCACAGTGAAACTGATTTTGCTTTTGCTTTAGTTTCCACGTAAACAAAATTTCTGATTTCATTTTTAATTTTTATAATTTTACTAGCGATAAACGAATCGATAATTATACAAAGACAGGAAGCTGATAGCTTTTATATTATCAAAATCTGCAACCTTGATTACGAATTATTAGGCGCATAAATCTTTATGTAAATAATTATTTCCAGAGAACATTATGTAAATTATATGAAGAAAGTAATTTCAGTTGAGACAGTCATAATAAAATTCATTTGAACTATGTCCTGTTCTATAAGGATGTGGAAGCTATATACGTAATATTTATAGAAATTTTAGGCGCCAAACCTGCCATAATAGTTCCAGTTGCAGTCGATACTGGTCAATATAACCATTAAGTTTTTTATGTTGTGTTGAAATATTGCGCAATGCATTTACTGAACAAGTGATGTTGAAGGAAGTGTCAAGAATTTATGAATAAATACCGTTGATATCAAAAAGCAACAATATTCCAGCGACTTTTACTGAAACAAAAAACCTTGGAACTATTAATTAGAAAGCATAAATAAGAACCGACACATTAGACAACGAGACAGATATAGCAACGTAAGTAACATTTATCTGCTAGTATAATGTTTCTGCTGTTACGAAATTATACAACATTTGACAACATTAGAATAGTTCGTTCAGCGCAGGGGATTTACTTTCTGTACATCTTCGAACATTTTGATAGGAAGGGATGTGTTACGTTACAGTTCGCAAATTCAAGAAGCCCGCCCGCCGAACGAGAGAGCGATACGTAAATTGGTCATGGGGTGGTAGTGAGGATCGAACTCGAGCCAAAGGTTGAGCAGTCTCGTGTCCAGTCATCCACGCCAGGCACAGACAACCTTTGGTGAACCGCGGGCCTGATTTACATAATGAAGTTCACGGACCTCCTTGTCACGTGACGCTAGAATAGTGCTCCTAGCGCAAGAAGTCACAGTTATAGCGTCTATGACGTTAATGTTTATGGGGTAACGCACGGATACTAATGGCATCGCTTTTCCCGACACGTCAGGCCAACAATTATGCTTCAAAATACACGTTTTTGAGAGTACATTCATGTACACTACTGGCCATTAAAATTTCGACACCAAGAAGAAATGCAGGTGACGTACGGGTATTCATTGGAAAAATATATTATACTAGAACTGACATGTGATTACATTTTCACACAATTTGAGTGCATAGATCCTCAGAAATCAGTACCCACAACAAACACATCTGGCCGTAATAACGGCCTTGATACGCCTGGGCATTGAGTCAAAAAGAGCTTGGATGGCGTTTACAGGTACAGCTGCCCATGCAGCTTCAACACGATACCACAGTTCATCAAGAGTAGTGACTGGCGTATTGTGACGAGCCAGTTGCTCGGCCACCATTGGCCAGACGTTTTCAATTGGTGAGAGATCTGGAGAATGTGCTGGCCAGGGCAGCAGTCGAACATTTTCTGTATCCAGAAAGGCCCGTACAGGACCTGCAACATGCGGTCGTGCATTATCCTGCTGAATTGTAAGGTTTCGCAGGGATCGAATGATGTGTCGTAACACATCTGAAATGTAACATCCACTGTTCAAAGTGCCGTCATTGCGAACAAGAGGTGACCGAGACGTGTAACCAATGGCGCCCCATACCATCACGCCGGGTGATACGCCAGTATGGCAATGACGAATACACGCTTCCAATGTGCGTTCATCGTGATGTCGCCAAACACGGATGCGACCATCATGATGCTGTAAACAGAACCTGGATTTATCCGAAAAAATGACGTTTTGCCATTCGTGCACCCAGGTTCGTCGTTGAGTACACCATCGCAGGCGCTCCTGTCTGTGATTCAGCGTCAAGGGTAACCGCAGCCATGGTCTCCGAGCTGATAGTCCGTGCTGCTGCAAACGTCGTCGAACTGTTCGTGCAGATGGTTGTTGTCTTGCAAACGTCCCCATCTGTTGACTCAGGGATCGAGACGTGGCTGCACGATCCGTTACAGCCATGCGGATGAGATGCCTGTCATCTCGACTGCTAGTGATACGAGGCCGTTGGGATCCACCACGGGGTTCCGTATTGCCCTCCTGAACCCACCGATTCCATATTCTGCTAGGAGTCATTGGATCTCGATCAACGCGAGCAGCAATGTCGCGATACGATAAACAGGAATTGCGATAGGCTACAATCAGACCTTTATCAAATTCAGAAACGTGATGGTACGCATTTCTCCTCCTTACACGAGACATCACAACAACGTTTCACCATGCAACGCCGGTCAACTGGTGTTTGTGTATGAGAAATCGGTTTGAAACTTTCCTCATGTCAGCACGTTGTAGGTGTCGCCACCGGCGCCAGCCTTGTGTGAATGCTCTGAAAAGCTAATCATTTGCATATCACAGCATCTTCTTCCTGTCGGTTAAATTTCGCGTCTGTAGCAGGTCATCTTCGTGGTGTAGCAATTTTGATGGCCAGTAGTGTATGTTCACCACATGTTCAGATGTTTAAATTTATTTAACCATCGTGAACAATGTTTCATTACAGAATGAAATGTGTGCGCTGATATGAAGTTTGGAAGGTAGTGGTGGTTTGGAAGGTAGTAAAAAGTAGTGATGGTAGTGAAGTTCAGAAGATGGAAGTCTGGAAGGCAGGAAGGATGAGAAGTAGGAGATGAGGTACTGGCGGAGGTAAAGCCGTGAGGATGTGTCCAAAGTTGGTAGAACAGTTGCCGAAGACAGGGGAAGGTTCGGAGTTCGAGTCTCGGTCCAGCATGCAAGCTAACATCCCAAAGATGTTCGGGCTTACATGCGGTTCCTCTTCGTCGAAATGTCTTGGCTCAAACTCGTCTAGGGGTTGAACCGCACGTGTCGCTTTAGACACTCTAAAGTGGGCGCTTGTGACCCTTTCGTTAAATTGTCTAGCTGATGGTAAGTTCGCGAAATACAAAGTTAACATGACATATAATAACAGTGATAATAATATCGAGAACTAAATTAACGACCCATACATGATGTAGGCCACACAGTTGCGATTTGGTTAGAATAATGTTTATTCAGAAAGGAAACTAATAGCGAAAGTGTTCGTATTTAGAGTTGCTATTACACTCGAGCGCATATCCATTTGAGACAGTTAGATCATTCACAATCTCATCTTGATTTACAAGTCCGATACTCCACCTCATCAACTATGCGAAAAGTTAGACTTCACACCAGGCGCGCGACTGCTCACCGCTCAGAGACTTAAGTCCCGCGGTGCCACACAACGCGACATTTTCTAAGTCGTTTCACTTCCTAGCTGCCTAAAGACCGGCCGTCCGCTTTCGCGTCTGCATCCGAACTGTGCCCTTTGGTGTCCCCAGCCGAACTGTACTCTTTGGTGTCTAGACCAGACCTGTCCCTCTCTGCACGTCTGCGGTCGCGCGCCTAATATCCTCGCTCAATTGACTAGGGCAGTTTCCTTTCCTGAAGCCGTCCATCTGATTGGCTACAGCTTATTATACATTATTTTACATTTTAACATATTTAAATAATCAAAGCTTGACCACTTTCACTTTCTAAATAAAGTAACAATAATATCATTTACATAATAAACGTTAATTTCTTTTACATAAAACCAGTACAATTTCCTTCTTAACTCTGAATGTCACGGCCAGTGGCCTTGCACCAATGTGCTTTCTGATAAATAAATAAAGAACAAAAGTAACCATTATGCACTAATCCTTACAACAAATATTCTATTACCTAATGATTCAATAAGGTATCATGCTGTCATCGTTCAATGTGTTTTGTGCGGGTGAAATGATGATCTGATGCTTCACTGTAAATACTGATAATTTAAATTTACTATATCTTTTAAACAAATAAAGTTACAGAGTTGATATTTAGAACGTTTGTCATTTTAATGCTGCACTTCTATATTAAATGTCGATGGTTAAGATCGACCAAAGCGTTCAGATTTTAGCATTCAGGTCTTTGTTAGAAAACTTGTTGATTTCACTTTAACAGTAAATCCTAAACTATTATAGATATGATCAATATTCAAGTTTTATTGGGATCACCATTAAAATTTATGGAGGATGGCAGTTTAAAATTGCTGTGGCTTAATTCCCTGCATTACTAGAGAATTAAATAGTTTTCATAAATGTTTTCTTTTATGGCCGATCTTAGGTCCGCCATATTTAACATTGCTTCGTCTCCTTGGCCACAAAAGCCTTCTACTAGGTTTCCCTATGACGTAGGTTCTCGGCAGGCCGCTGTGGCCTAGCGGTTCTAGGCACTTCAGTCTGGAACCGCGCGACCGCTACGGTCGCATGTTCGAATCCTGCCTCGGGCATGGATTTGTGTGATGTCCTTAGGTTAGTTAGGTTTAAGCAGTGCTAAGTCCTAGGGGACTGATGACCTCAGATGTTCAGCCCCACAGTGCTTAGAGCCATTTGAATCATTTTTCGTAGGTTCTCGTCTGTCTCACTCGCAGACTACAGCGCTTAGGCCTCAACAGACAATAGACGCTTGTGGGTTTCCCCATCTCGTGGTGAATCTGCGCCCTTTGTGACACGCGGTCCTGGACGACGGGGTCCATTTCACAATTCCTGTAGGCTGACTCTTACGGCCATATATTTAAATGAGAGCGCAGTGGTCGTTAACTCACAAGCACAGAGTTTTAATCTGTCAGTTTCACTGTTTCTTTACTTATTACGTTTTACAATAGCTGTCCTAAAAATTTCCGTTGCAAAATTCTGCAACGCCGTTAGTAAAGGAACAACGTTCACTACGCGTAAATGTATGTGAAGATGAGATTCCAGGCATCTTGCAGAGCCATCACGCAAAAATAAACTCGTGGACCGGCAGCAGATAACTGGTTTGCTCACCAAGCTATGACCTCTACTGCCGCTGATCAAGTCGGCAAATTTTGCGAGTAGTCGCTAATTTTCGATCCATTTTCGCCTACAGTCAACAACGTTTGCGAGCTATGAGTGTTCAGCACAGGCATAGACTGTAAACAGTAAATGTCTACGTGTCATCAGCACTGTTCCAGGGGCGAAAATACTCGTCCCTGCATCCCTTCAAGGTAGTAATCTGTTTCCCCCCTGTCTGCTGGACCTGTGCTACTACTGGAAACTTTTTTCTCTTTTGCTCAAAACCAGATGCGGCAAAGTGGTTTTGTGCATGCACGGATTAAGTAAAACGGACACTGGTCTGTGTCATGAGCTACATACCCAAGGCGAACCAAATATCGTTGGAAGTATCCGAAAATACGTCCCGGGCACAGTACAATGCCAGCGCCTCGCTCTTCCTCCCACGAATTCCTTCCGGGGGCAGGATTGAAACCAATCACTGGCCGAACCCCGTTGCCCTCCCGTGACCTACGCCATGGCCACAACTGATACTAGTTGTATCTGGCGGGCGCTTGAATTTTGCGCGTCCGAGCGCCCGATGGCTGACTTCAACGCTAAGGAAATCGGAAACAGCACAACTTTTCGAATTTTTTCCTTAACAATTTGGTCCTCCGCAAAACCTACCTTGCAAGGGCACTTGCAAGGGGCACTACGAATGTAGTTTGTGGACTATAAGTTGAGAATGTGGGTCTCACAGGGAGCGTGCCAGCGATAAATCCCTGTAGTCGCACTATCCTCTGTGCCCTCGGTGGCTCAGATGAATAGGGCGTCTGCCATGTAAGCAGAAGATTCCGGGTTCGAGTCCCGGTCGGAACACACATTTTCAACCGTCCCCATTGATGTATATCAACGCCCATCGACAGCTAATGGTATTGATTTAATTGTAATTTCATTCTAGAGATCTGCACGGTCCATCTTCATACCTTGCAACACTCTTACAAGCTCTTCACACTGTTCTGATCATCCTATATAGTTCATAATCACATTATTTAATGATAAAGTAATTGTTACTGTTATTTAACACCCTGAATTAATCTTTCATGTTTCTGTTCTTCCCAAATAGGACTGAAGAAATTGTTATCTCACGACGGCGCTTCGAGACCGGTGTTAGTGTCATTTGTAATTGCTACTGGCGCAGACTGCTTTCTCGCATTTTCAAACTGCCCAAACTATGAGTCCATTCTCAGACTCCATTTGTCCTAGTTCAAATGGAATTATTTGTAATATTCTTTTTTTTTTACTGCATATTGTGATGACTACAGAGTTGTCAAATCAGATTAATTTTTTCTCTTCCGCAAAGTCGCAAACTGTTTCCTCCAATTTTGTTCCTACGCGACACATTTTCTTTAGATGTCAGAATCTGCAATGCCAACAAACAAGTCTCTAGGTCATAGAGGAGAGGCGTAGAAAGCGTGAAGGAGGATGAGAGGGGGCAGCAGATGATTGGAGATCGGGTGGAGGGGGGGGGGGGGAGTGAAGACGGACTGAGAGAGGAGGAAGGAGAGGGAGGTGGAGGGAACGGGAGGACATGAACGGAGACAGGGGAGGGGGAGGAGAAGGCGATTAGGACGTATATCCAATTCCCATACATATCAGAAACGTCTACTTCCCCTTTTCTTTATTTTCCATTTAACCAGACTGAGGCACGGCAACGCTTGGCTAGCTGCAGCTAGTATAAATTAACGAATATCTGTTTCAATACTGCGGTGCGGGCGTTCTTATAATTGTAAAGGAAGTAGACGTAATTTTTTGTACGGGCTTATTCGGCTGAATTTTTCGGTGGACAGCTAATACGAATTGAGTCACATTCACCTCTCAAACTCAGAGTTTCCTCGTATCAAATTTCTAGCTGCGTTCAAACAAAAGCCTGTCTCTTCAGATGGCAAGATCATAAAAGACTTTTAAAACAACGCACAAAGGAATTTTAAGAGTTTGAAATGAGTTAGATTTTGCGGGAGGCTGATCTCTTTCATAATTATCTTATTTTATGCAATTCAGGATCCTTAAAACTTTTTACTTCTTGCCGTCAGACGCTGGTTCTTCAACTCTTGAAACTGAAAAAAAAAAAAAAAAACAAATAATAAAATCAGGTAACAGTATCCGTTAACTGGAGATTTCGGGAAACGCACAACGTGTTTTAAGATCCATAGCATTTGACAGTATGTCTACTGACCCGTGACGTCATAGATATAGCAACGTCACACGACCGCCGCGGCCAATTTAGGGGGGAAAACTAAGCGTGTGGCGCAGTGGTTAGCAATCTGGACTCGCTTTCGCGAGGATGGCGGCCAAAATCACCGACCGGTCACCCAGGCTTACGTTTTCCATCATTTCCTTAAGTCGGTCAAGACAAATTTCGAAATGGTTCCTTTCAAACGGCCACGGCCGATTTACTCCACCGTCTTTCCGGAATCCGAGTTCGTGGACCCTCTTTAAGGACGGCACTGTCGACGGGACAGTAAACTCTAATCTCGAATAAACAGAATAATACGAATATATTTTTCATTAAAATTTTTGCGCAAAGAAGCTAGCCAGCGGAAGACCTGTGTCCCCGCGCCACAGCCGGAGGCTGCCCACCAGAAACCGTGCACACCCAGTCCGCGCGCCGGTAGCGGAGTCATAAGGCAGGGCGCTACCTGTCGAAGAAACGTCCCGAAGCAGACGTTAATGCAAGCTGTATTAAACACTAATAATTCCTTCATACAAGAAGTCCTTAATTTTCGAGGACATTTCCACACAATTAAACGCTAGTAACATACTACCAACCCTAACAAAGTCTTACCATCCAGTAAAGTGCTTGAAAATAGAAATCATCTCCCGCAACGTGTCACACCATACGCATCCCCATCAACCTTGCTGATTTTCAAATGTAAATTCACGTATCGTAGAAAACACTTCTTGGTTTGACCAAATTAGTGATTAGAAGTATATATTAATCCCTTCAGCTGCTGACGGGCGTTGATATCAACGGGGCCAGGTGAAAATGTGTACCTCGACCGGAACTCGAACCCGGGATCTCCCGCTTATATGGCAGACGCTCTGTCCATCTGAGCCACGGAGGGCACAGAGGATAGTGCGACTGAAGGGACTATCTCGCGCACGTCTCCCGCGAGACCCACATTCTCACCTTATATGTCCACACACTACATTCGTAGTGTCCCTACCCAACACACTCATTAATAGTGGAAGACATTATTACCAAGTCCCGTAAGAGTAATTCTTCACATTCACTGAGGGTAGCAACGTCGTCAGTGAATCTTATCACTGAAATTTTTCCACGCTTAATTTTATCGCACCTTTGAACCTTTCTTTCATTTCCGTCATTGCTTCTTCGATGTATAGATTTTTCTTTCGGACATGTCGGAAAGAACAGACACCATATTCATTGTTGTTGTTGTTGTGGTCTTCAGTCCTGAGACTGGTTTGATGCAGCTCTCCATGCTAATCTATCCTGTGCAAGCTCCTTCATCTCCCAGTACCTACTACAACCTACATCCTTCTGAATCTGCTTTATGTATTCATCTCTTGGTCTCCCTCTACGATTTTTACCCTCCACACTGCCCTCCAATGCTAAATTTGTGATCCCTTAATGCCTCAGGACATGTCCTACCAACCGATCCCTTCTTCTAGTCAAGTTGTGCCACCAACTTCTCTTCTCCCCAATCCTATTCAATACCTCCTCATTAGTTACGTGATCTACCCACCTAATCTTCAGCATTCTTCTGTAGCACCACATTTCAAAAGCTTCTATTCTCTTCTTGTCCAAACTATTTATTGTCCATGTTTCACTTCCATACATGGCTACACTCCATACAAATACTTTCAGAAACGACTTCCTGACACTTAAATCTATACTCAATGTTAACAAATTTCTCTTCTTCAGAAACGCTTTCCTTGCCATTGCCAGTCTACATTTTACATCCTATCTACTTCGACCATCATCAGTTATTTTGCTCCCCAAATAGCAAAACTCCTTTACTACTTTAAGTGTCTCATTCCCTAATCTAATTCTCTCAGCATCACCCGACTTAATTCGACTACATTCCATTACTCTCGTTTTGCTTTTGTTGATGTTCATCTTATGCCCTCCTTTCAAGACACTGTCCATTCCATTCAACTGCTCTTCCAAGTCCTTTGCTGTCTCTGATAGAATTACAATGTCATCGGCGAACCTCAAAGCTTTTATTTCTTCTCCCTGGATTTTAATACCTACTCCAAATTTTTCTTTTGTTTCCTTTACTGCTTGCTCAATATACAGATTGAATAACATCGGGGAGAGGCTACAACCCTGTCTCACTCCCTTCCCAACCACTGCTTCCCTTTCATGCCCCTCGACTCTTATAACTGCCATCTGGTTTCTGTACAAATTGTAAATAGCCTTTCGCTCCTTGTATTTTACCCCTGCCACCTTTAGAATTTGAAAGAGAGTATTCCAGTCAACATTGTCAAAAGCTTTCTCTAAGTCTACAAATGCTAGAAACGTAGGTTTGCCTTTCCTTAATCTTCCTTCTAAGATAAGTCGTAAGGTCAGTATTGCCTCACGTGTTCCAACATTTCTACGGAATCCAAACTGATCTTCCCCGAGGTCGGCTTCTACCAGTTTTTCCATTCGTCTGTAAAGAATTCGAGTTAGTATTTTGCAGCTGTGACTTATTAAACTGATAGTTCGGTAATTTTTACATCTGTCAACACCTGCTTTCTTTGGGATTGGAATTATTATATTCTTCTTGAAGTCTAAGGGTATTTCGCCTGACTCGTACATCTTGCTCACCAGATGGTAGAGTTTTGTCAGGACAGGCTCTCCCAAGGCCGTCAGTAGTTCTAATGGAATGTTGTCTACTCCCGGGGCCTTGTTTCGACTCAGGTCTTTCAGTGCTCTGTCAAACTCTTCACGCAGTGTCGTATCTCCCATTTCATCTACATCTACATCTTCTTCCATTTCCATAATATTGTCCTCAAGTACATCGCCCTTGTATAGACCCTCTATATACTCCTTCCATCTTTCTGCTTTCCCTTCTTTGCTTAGAACTGGGTTTCTATCTGAGCTCTTGATATTCATACAAGTGGCTCTCTTTTCTCCAAAGGTCTCTTTAATTTTCGTTGTCACCCGACTTATCGTTGGCGGTGTTGATTTGCTGTCCATTCTGACAAGAACAACCCTGTCACTGAACTCTTCACAGTAACACACTCTCTGCCCTATCTTCCTATTCATAACGAATACTACTCCCGTTATACCATTTCCTATTGCTGTTGATATTACCCGATACTCAATTGACCATAAATCCTTGTCTTCTTTCCATTTCGCTTCACTGACCCCCACAATATCTTGATCGAGCCTTAGTGTTACCGTTTTCAAAGTTTCTAGCATCCCTGCCACATTCAAATGTATGCCTTTCCACGCCCTAACTCGTAGAACGTCATCCTTTCGTTGGTTTTTCAGTCTTTTTCTCTTGGTCATTTTCTCTTTGGCAGTCCCCTCCCGGAGATCCGAATGGGAAACTATTCCGGACTCTCTTGCCAATGGAGAGATTGTCATGACACTGTTTCAGTCAGAACTTGTACTGTTCAAATAACTTACGGGTTTGCTGCCGGGTGACGTCGTCGGCCCCCGCCGATATTTCGACAGGAGCACACCCTGCCATTCTCAAGGCACAAATGCAAGGAAGAAAAAATGTGCAAGCAAATTTAATACCTCGATTAATAGAGGAGAAACAAGGAAGATACCACACATAGAACAAGTGTCAACACAACCAAAGATAACCAACATCAGAAATATCGATGGTTACTATTAATCAACAGGTGAGGTAGCACTAATTTTGTCCCTCTGTTTTTTGAGGAGAGACAGAGCCGGATTCCAAGCAGCATTTAAACAAAATCCACCATCTCTGTTAATAAGGTTGCTTGACAATCTGATTTCAACAGCTTCCTTAATAACACTATCCCAATAGTTTGACGTGCAAGCCAGAATCTCCGTGTTGTTGTATTCCATGGGATGACCGGTGTCAAGGCAATGTTCTGCAATAGCGGATTTGCTCGGCTGTTGTAAGCGTGTGTGACGCTTATGTTCAATGCACCGGTCTTCCACAGTCCTGATTGTCTGACCAAGTGACATGCCACAACTACAAGGAATACGATAGACCCCAGCCTTACGCAAACCAAGATCATCTTTTACGGGCGCCAATAGCAACCATCGATATTTCTGATGTTGGTTATCTCTGGTTGTGTTGACACTTGTTCTATGCGTGGTATCTTCCTTGTTTCTCCTCTATGAACCGAGGTATTAAATTTGCTTGCACATTTTTTCTTCCTTGCATTTGTGCCTTGAGAATGGCAGGGTGTGCTCCTGTCGAAATATCGGCGGTGTCCGACGACGTCACCCGGCAGCAAACCCGTAAGTTATTTGAACATTCGATTCGCCGGGAAAAGTTAAGGTCTCAGAACTTGTACTAACTGGATAAACGCCTTTAGGAGCAGTTTACGAAATTGTTCCATCTTTCAAGTACCGTTACACAGGAAAATAATGCATTGGCTGTACATATGTTTCTCTTATTGTACTGTTGCTTGATGGAACTATAGAGGTACACTCACGCCGGCTTATTGTATAGCATACCGCTTCGAGCATCCACGTGCTGGTCAAGGAGGTGAACCATCATTGCTGGTTTTCAAACGGTTTCTTACATGTGTTTAGACAAACACTAGACTTTTTGTTTTCTGCCTTGTTTCGTTTTACATGTCAAACTAACGGGTCAAAAACATTAATTTCATTTCAAAACGCTATTTAAAAATACTGTCATCAGTCTGCAAAGGACAGTAAGACGAATAATGTTGGTCTGCACAGTTACTGAACAAAATGAAGGCATGAAAATAAATATAACTGAAGTACTATTGTCTAAGGACTGTGTATATTGTTTGTTAGTTATAAACAAAGTTTATCATTCTTTAAAAAATGGTTTCCAATTTCTTCCTCAACAAGATAACACACTAACAGTTAAACTTTGAAAAGTATAGAAGCAACACATATTTAGTAATACAGTTATTCTTAGTGAAATATAAGTAGCATATTATTTTAGCCGATGTGCAGAAAGATTTAAAATAAATGTGATATTGCAGTGCCTGTGTTATTCTGGTTACGAGGCAAAGTTCCTTTGGACATGCACGCATAGTTTCCGAGATAAACACGTGTTTATAGGAAGGGCAGCGCGACACTTGGTTGCACATATAGCAGAGTCGTCGCATTGGCGTTCCAAGTGTGTCGACAGTGTATCGTGATGTCTTGCTCACACTACTCTACCTACCATTAGGTGGTTTGCAGTCAATAGTGTGGTTCGAGTCACGTTGTGCCAGCAGGTACAACAACAACCGGGTATACTTCAAAGGGTGGGTCATTCCTTACGTCGGGGGCAGAGGGGTGCATTGTTATGAATGGATGCACGTTGAACACCTCCTGTGAACACATATTTATCGCACAAAGTATGCATTTCCGCATCTCAAAGTATTGCGATACCTTTTTGAACAGCCTGTATACCGTGCCAGGGTTGGTAACAACTCCAAACAGGACCAACGCTAATGCACTTCGGTGGCAGTTCTACCTGTTACTAAAAATTGCGACACTAATCCCTGACACCCGTCATGGTAAGCATGTGTGGGAGTAACATTGACATTCGACGAGGTCTTCTGGATGCTTAACTTTTTTTTTAGGGATTTAGAAGCAGCAGTGTGTACAGATGCGGTGTGGAACGACCACATAGACTCAGTCATTGGGAAAGTAAGTGATAAGCTTCGAATTTTTGGTAGGGCAGTGGCAAAGTGCAGTTTGTCTGCCATTGAGATTCTATACAAAACGCACATACTTTAATGCTATTTTAGTCTAGGGGACCAGTTTTAGGTCGAATAAACAGGATAGTGCGAAATACCACTGGCGAGGCAGTGAAAGAAACGTGAAATCTTAATTGGCAGACACCTCAAGGAAGATGCTGTCGCGGGAAACTGCTTAGTTCCACGTAACGATCGCTTTGACATTGTAAAGAGAAAATTAAGTAAATAAAAGCTCATTAAGAGGTGTGCAACTATTAAGCTTCCCATACTCCAACCTTGAATATAATGGCAATCAGGACCGGTTTGAGTACATTGTTCCACACAAGCGAGGTACCGTCCTCCGCTGCAAATCCCCTCTCCCCTCCCCCCCCCCCTTCCTCGCTCTTCTCAGACGTTAGTGACCTTTCCTTTTGCGTCTTAGTAAGATTTTTAAAAATAGATCTAAATCTAATGGTCGTGGAAATGAGTTTATCTTTCTTTTAAAATTTATGCTACGTATACTGTGGTGTTTGGGCAACTTGCCCGACGTATCTGCAACCCCTCTCACACCTCTGGTACACATGCGGCCTAATCTGGAAGGGATTACCCCAGTAGACGATAAAATTTCAATTACGCTTACGCACGCTAGGGCTTAAATCCAAGCAGTCTGATGGCCAAGAGAGTAGGATAAAGTCATAAGACACGTTGCATTTTCCTGCTGGTAGCTGCCATCATGCCTAGGACAAATAAACTGCATGTTGAGGTGGACATGATCCCCAAGGCTCGATGCATACCTGTGTTGACCTATTTTGCCTACCAAAATGCCGAGATCATCCACGGAATGTTCGTAAACATTCCCCATACCACAAAGCCCCAAGATTGTTGCAGGGTGTTTGCTTTCAGACGTTTCAGGTCGTACACGCCAACGGCCATGAATCCAGAGAAGAATAAAACGTCCATTTGGGATATTGGTATGCGAATTCCAGCCTTTGTCGTCGGTAAACAGCAATCAGCATGAGCGCATAAACCAAATGCCCGCTGCGGAGGTCCATACTCAGCAACATTCACTGAACGCTCGTCGAGGAGACACTGCTGGTAGCCCCTTGATTTATCACATCGGTCAGTTGTTCAACAGTTGCACGTCTGTTCACCAGTATACACTGCGCAGCCGTCGTTCAGCCATGTCATTTATGCCCCGTGGTGCACCACAATTGCCTCGTCACCAGTTTTGGATAGCACGATTTTGCCGTGCACGATATACACACATCAAAAATAGTTTTGCATCACCCTTGTTCCCAGAACTCCTTGAGATAGACGTTGACTGCGGAAATTGTATCACAGACGCAGTCCCTTTGACTGTTCAGAGATATCACTAAACCCTCCCAAAGATATAAACAACCATGTATGAGCCGATCAGTTCCAGTCATTGCACCAGGAAGGAGGTACTCGGCTCATATTGTCCGTAGTTCAACCGTACCTAGACGGTCAATACTAGGGTTCAATCGCGTCCGCATTGTTACTTTGTGCCAGGAAGGGCTCTCAACAAGGTAAGTGTCCAGGCATCTCGGAGTGAACCAAAGCGATGTTGTTGGGGCATGGAGGAGATACAGAGAGACACGAACTGTCGATGACATGCCTCGCTCAGGCCGCCCAAGGGCCATTACTGCAGTGGATGACCGCTACCTACGAATTACGGCTCGGAGTAACCCTGACAGCAACGCCTCCATGTTGAATAATGCTTTTCGTGCAGCCACAGGACGTCGCGTTACGACTCAAAACTGTGCGCAATAGGCTGAATGATGTGCAACTTCACTCACGACGTCCATGGCGAGGACCATCTTTGCAACCAAGACATCACGCAGCGCGGGACAGATCGGCCCAACAACATGCCGAATGGTCCGCTCAGGATTGGCATCACGTTCTCTTCAGCGATGACTGTCGCATGTGTCTTCGACCAGACAATTGTCGGAGACTTCTTTGGGGGCAACCTAGTCAGGCTGAAAGCTTTAGAAACACTGTCCAGCGAGGGCAGCAAGGTGGAGGTTCCCTGATGTTTCGGGGTGGCATTATATGAGGCCGACATACGCCGCTGGTGGTCATGGAAGACGCCGTAACGGCCGCACGATACGTGAATGCCATAGTGCAACCATATCGGCAGCATATTGACGAGGCATTCGTCTTCATGGACGACAATTCGCGCCCCCGTCGTGCACATCTTGTGAATGAGTTCCTTCAGGATAACGACATCAAATGGTTCACATGGCTCTGAGCACTATGGGACTTAACATCTCTGGTCATCAGTCCCCTAGAACTTAGAACTACTTAAACCTAACTAACCTAAGGAGATCACACACATCCATGCCCGAGGCAGGATTCGAACCTGCGACCGTAGCAGTCGCGCGTTCCCGGACTGAGCGCCTAGAACCGCGAGACCACCGCGGCCGGCGGATAACGACATCGCTCGAGTAGAGTGGCCAGTATTTCTCCAGTAATGTACCCTATCTAACATGTCTGGGATAGATTGGAAAGGGGTGTTTATGGACGACGTGACCGAATCACCGTTGAGGAGTGGGACAATCTGGATCAACAAGGGCTTGATGAACTTATGGATAGTATGCCACGACGAATACAGGCATGCATCAACGCAAGAGGACGTGTTACTGGGTATTAGAGGCACCGGTGTGTAGAGCAATCTGGACCACGACCTCTGAAGGTCTCGCTGTATGATGGTATAACACGCAATGTGTGGTTTTCACGAGCAATAAGAACGGCTAAAATGATGTTTATGTTGATCTCTATTCCAATATTCTGTACAGATTCAGGATCTCTCCGAACCGAGGTATTTGCAAAACATTTTTTGATGTGTACTTAACCACGGCAGCACGCGAACGGTTTAAAAACTTAGCTGGTTTGAGCCCGAAATGCAATAATCATGTCCTTTTGATCACAAAAAAAACAAAAAAAAACGCTCTGTTTTTCGCGTTGCGACTAGGACTGCACTGTTTTCTTCATCTTTACGACGCGCTTTGTATACCCTCCACTGCTAGTGCTGCCACCTGCTGTCTCTGAGTGGTTACCGCAAGTTGACGTCGAACATAGGCGGTGGTTACATTAAGGTGCCTCCACAATGTAACCAGGGAGAAGTGTCATACTGAAGTCAGTGGCGCCTCGAAACCACACATTCGCCATTATATCGTAAACGGCTCGTTTGTGGACGCACGGAAGTTTTTAGTTTTTATTTTCGTGTACATTCATCCGTGTCAGTTTTTGTTACTAATTAGGTTACATCCTGAACACAAATTTGGCACATGGACACCTCTGGTGTTCCTCTTGCTTGGCGCTCCAAGCGGTTGCTTGTGTCGCTTTGCCCTGAAACTTGTCCTGGTGCTAATGCTGAAATGTATACAACAATTTGTTTGCCACAAGTCATCGATGAAGTCAGATGAAACAACTGATAACGTCATATCATTTTTTAGATTTATTGGCTATGAGTACGCGCCCATACAACCATCTCAACAGTGGGAAGATGATACGACAGTGTGTTTCGACGAGTCGGAATATTTATTAGGGTCAAGCCGTAGCCTGGTAAGAAGTTACATAGCCATAGACGAGTCATGTGACGCCATGCAGGCGACTTTCGTGTCAGTTATGACTATACGATTATAAGAACAACGCAACATCTAGGCTGGCCGTTGTGGCCGAGCGGTTCTAGGCGCTTCAGTCCGGAACCGCGCTGCTGCTACTACAGTCGCAGGTTCGAATCCTGCCTCGGGCATGGATGTGTGTGATGTCCTTAGCTTATTTAGGTTTAAGTAGTTCTAAGTCTAGGGGACTGATTGTGGGGCGGCAGGTGTAATTTAATGTTGTTATTCAATAAAAATGTTTGGTTTGTAGAATGTAAAACCAGTTCCTATTATTTATGCTGTTGTTTGCCGTTCTCAACACTGACTCTCTAACTACAATATTGGCAACCAGAAAGTGATTAGCAAAACGTGAAGCCTGTAATTAGAATTCCTAGTGCCCACTTCATCTGAGAATAGACTTATAGTTACAGCTTATAGCTCTGAGGAATTAGGAGATTGCCTGGGATTTACAATCAAAAACGATCGTGAAAAAACGTTCTCTGTATTCTGAAAGTCACAGATGAAAAGGAAAAGAAAAATCCACACAATCTAACAGAGCAGTTCAGAGTCTAATGCGCTGATGCAACTATAACTGTCCAAATTAAATATTTAAATGAATGCTCGCCATAATTTGATGATAATGTTTCATCAAACGCCACGCTAAATAATGGTAGAATGTCTGTCCCGCGGCGGCACGTGAAAATACGACATACGCAAACTGAAGATATATCATTAAAGTCAACCCAGAATTAACACTTCACTCGAAAATGATTTAATGGTTACGTGTATTCCGAGTAACTTACTACGGCATCCGAGGCTGTTTGTAGCAATGATACCGACGCGACGCGACGCGACTCCCGACACAGATGACGTGCTATTCAGCGTCTGGAGAGAACTGGGGCCTTGCTTCCTCGCGCAGCGTTCTTATATATAAAGCCGCGGTGCGGACGGCTAAGGGAACGCCTGATCAAATCGGCTCTCCCGACTAGCCGCTGGGCTAGTAATGCACCACATTAAGTTATTGAATAAATCATAGCTTCTTTTGCTGATGGCCGATGAAGCTCTTAATTTAAATGTGCATTCAGCACACAGGTAAGTAATCATGATAAAAGTTTGACGTGGCTAAGTTAAATATTTTGGGCGAGAGAATTAATTTAATTACACTGCACGCAGTAGACGAGCTCTGAACTGGCCCTTTGGAGATACGCTATCGCTATAGTTTTATAGATATTCAAATGAAACTTCTCACATCCTTATGGTTATAGCGGATCTCCATTCTACTTAAATATAAACATCCTAGCCTTATTTATTAGCCTGCTTAATCTATCTTGCTTCCTTAATTTTTAAGACAAAAACCAGAAAAATCATGAATTTCCACTAAAATTTTAATTTGTGAAATCCAAAGTACTGTTTTTATTAAATTATTATGAAAGAGGAATCTAATTATAAATTTTGAAGTCTCTAGCTCTTTTCTGTTGCGCCAATGATTTTTACAGAAAAACGTCCAAATTTCGAAAATGGTTAAAGTTATCGAACTGATATTCAACACATATTAATTTAGTATTACCCCTGACATGCTAGAAACATTTTAGATTATTTACTTGATTTTTAAAGTATTGCGCAACATTTATGACGTCAGAGCTAGTTACAGCGGACTGGCTGGCACACAATGGAAAGACTGCTGTGAATTTACTACGGCGTGAGTAGGCTGCTTCCCTACATGATGACCTCAGATGTTAAGTCCCATAGTGCTCAGAGCCATTTGAACCATTTGAACAACATCCAGTCCATGGGCAGAGAAAATCTCCAACTCGGCAGGAAATGGGCCTAGTCCCCTTCGGTTATCAGTACGCCATGCTGACACCACAGCTGTATCATTCTTCAACAAGACAATGCCAGCTGTAACATCAACACTTCAAACAATTGCTTACTGGATGGAGAAAAAACTAGATTCAATCTCATTGCCCATATTCTCCTCAGTTATCGGTTAACTTACTTTTCTTCGTTTACGCCAAATAAACAACATGTGGACAGCTGTGCACTGTAGCGGCACTACCGTTTGGCATAGGAAAAGTCAGTTTTGGTCCAATATTTTTGAGCGCAGAAGTTACAGTCAGGCGCGGGCCTGTTTACAGTGAGTTACGCTCTCACCAGCAGTTTCGAAGTAAAATAGAGGCCACAGGGGGGGGGGGGGGGGGGTGGAACCGCCAGAAAAAATGCATTCAGCGGTTTGCATGGCGCAAGTCACAGGAAGAAGGTGCCCATTGGCCAAACTAAGTGTTATGAGTACGTGACGTGGAGTGGCGCGTTTAGCATAACAGAGGTGCACAGCTGCATACAAATAGGTGCCGGTTCACTAACAAATCATTCAAGTGTGGCAGCTCTGCTGGACGGCTGGGCATGTCACATCACTGGCTACACAAAGCAGCAAATGGGGCGCCAGCATTCCAGTCCATGGCGGATCCCTGGTTCAACCCTCTGAGGCCAACGCTGGATCCGTAGCCAGCCAGCAGCGGCCCACTCCACGGCTCGCTACCATGGACAGTCTTCTTGGCTCCCAACATGCACTGGAGACATCCAGCGCCAGAGCCACACATTCAGCTGCTGGATCGTGGGCGCTTGTTGTCGCCGCCGTGCAAGCCACGCCGGCGAGGACACATGGCGCTGGCCACCTTGCAATTGTCAATGGGCAGGGCTGAGGAAGCGCCGCATGTAGGCTGCTAAGTCTGCTGCAAGCACAGCCCTGATGTCGTCATATCACTGCAGCTGTTAGCGGCCGACACATTAGCGGAACGTTGGATGGGGTCGCTGAAGTGGCGTCCTCAGCATTGATGGACCCTGTGACGCTGACTGAGGGGAACGCGCCACTGTAGTTGGAAACAATAAACCACTTGGAAAGCTCGGACGAGTCTTAATACGGTGCCTTCTACCTCTTCCCGCTACATCTGGTGCTTCTGTTACATTCGGTGTCAAAAGTTGCTACTACAGCACTGTCATCTAACGAGTGTATGAAAAAGCAGACCAGATGTGTGACTGGATCAAAGATTTTCTAGCAAAAAGAATGCAGCGTGTCATTCTCAAAGGGAAGAAATCTTCAAAAGTAAAAATAGCTTTGGGCATACTACATGGAAGCGTTAGAGTACCATTACATTTTACAGTGTATACACTGGTGTGCAAAACTTAAGGAAGAAGGTAACTTACATATGATGTGTCACTGAGAAGTAATATCGGTCGACGAAATTGGACTATACGCAGAAAGAACTGCAACACTATAGTACAGTGTAGTACATATTCTCGCCTCTCGCTATATGATGGTATGTAACACACCCAGGAACATCGTCGAACATGATCGTTTTGGCGGTCTTGGTATTATGCCGTGGGGAGGTATAATGTTGTGTGGGAGTACTGACCTTCAAATGGACGCGATACACTCATTGGTCAGCATCATTGTGACACAGTGCACTTTCTCCTTTCAGGGCTGCATTCTGCCCTGACTTCCTGTTTATGGGTGTCATTGCGCGACTGCACTGAGCAGAGCAGGTAGAGGAGGTCGGGGAACGAGAAGATATTTGGCGAGTGGACTAGCCCGACCGTTCCCCCCACTTATATACTATCGACCACCTTTGGGACGCTTTCGGAGAGGTATTACAGCATCTCCACATGCCAACGACAACCCAGCAGTTGTCAACCACACTGGTGGAGGGGTGGAAGCCCTGAAATAAGAACTACTCACCCACATTTGTGGCCAGCGTGGAAGCACGTTGCAAGTCATGCACTACCTTCCGCGGTGATCATATACCCTATTATGAATCGTACCCCCCCCCCCCCCCCCCCTCCCCCTTTGGAATATCCAGGAGACAATTATGAATCACGGCGACTGAAGTACAATTGTTGTCTTTGTATGAAAGTGTTATTTCTGTTTGCCTTTTCGCGTGTTTATTTCAATTATTCCTGTACTTGTTCAAATGGCTCTAAGCACTATGGGACTTAACATCGGAGGTTATCAGACCCCTAGACTTAGAACTACACACACATCCATGCCCGAGGCAGGATCCGAACCTGCGACCATAGCAGCAGCGCGGTTCTGGACTGAAGTGTTTAGAACGGGCACTCCTGTACTATACTATAGAGTTCTTTCTATGTATGAAATAACTTTCATGAGCTATGTTACTTGGCAGTGACACATCATACGAAGGTTACTTTCGTTCTTAAGTTTTACGCACCGGTGTATAAATGACCTAGTAACTAATGTCGGAAGTCCCATGAGGCTTATCGCGGGTGATGCTGTCGTATGCAGAGAAGTCGTAACTCTATAAAATTGTAGAGAAACGCAGGAAGACATGCAGAGGATCGACGTGTGGTGCAAGGATTGGCAGTTGATTTTCAACATAAGCTATTGTAACTTACTACGCATAAACAGACAGAAAGACTCATTATTTTATGATTACAGGATTGCGGAACAATCACTGGAAGCAGTCACGTTTGTAAAATACCTAGGAGTATGCATACGGGACGATTTCAAGTGAAGAGACCACACAAAACTAATCGCAGGTAAGGCAGATGCCAGACAGAGATCTATTGGTAGAATCCACAGGAAACGTAGTCCAACCACAAAGGAAGTAGCTTACAAAAGACTCGGCTCGTCAATCTGGGATCGGTTCCAGAAAGGAGTGATCGAGAAAATAGAGAAGATCGAAAGAAGAGCAGCGCGTTTCGTCACAGTTCCATGTAGTAAGCGCGACAGCGTCATGGTGATGATCACTCATGTTCAGGGGAAAGCGCTACACGAGAGGCGTTCTGCATCAAGGTCCCAGAAGTTGTAAGAGCTTGTGTTCGCAGAATAGTCATCAAGTATATTGCTGGAAATATCACAAAAGTAAAACTAGAGAGATTCGAGCACTCTCGGTGGGTTACCAACAATCGTTCCTCCCGCGAATCATTCGCGAGTGGAACAGATAAGGGGAAGTCGCATCGGTACACAAATCACCCTACTCTTGCCGAGTGTAGAAGAAGATGTAAAACGATATAAATTTTAAAGATGATTATTTTGAGAAAAGTAAAACTATTTGTGGCAAACAAAATTATTTTTTCTTCATTTTTGTAAAAAGGCGGTCCTCTTTCCACAGACGACTTCTTAAGCCACAAGGACCTTCATAATGTTGCGGCGTATTGCAGAGCCGCCTCTTGTCACAGCCACCAGCTAAATAAGAACTTACAAGATCAACTGTACTCATTGATCTCTATCACGAGTGTCAATACAGGCCTTGCTGTAGCTGCCAACTGCCTTAACAAGCTCGTTTGACCTCTCATCTCGTAGCTCACAACGCATTCACTCTTTCTTATCCAGTACTTCCGAGAGCAGTAGAATTAAATCAGGCGACGCTTAGGCAATTACACTCATGCTCATAAATTAAGGATGATTGTAGAATGTGGTGCCACACAACGTGGCACTACACAAAACTGGCGCTAGTAGCATAGGAACATAGGTAACACACACTACACAGATCTGTAAGTCCACGGTATTGGTGATAAGTTGAGAAAACCGTCTCGAAACACATGTGCTACAATACGCCACTGTTTCCTGCACATGTACTCCTACATCAATGTGGGATATGATCCCATGCACACGTACACAGGCCGCACAACGGGTTGGCATACTCTAGATCAGGTGATCGAGCAGCTGCTAGGGTATAGCCTCCCATTCTTGCACCAGTGCCTGTCGGAGCTCCTGAAGTGTCCTAGGGGTTTGAAGACGTGCAGCGATACGTTGACCGAGAGCATCCCAGACGTGCTCGATGCGGTTTAGGTCTGGAGAACAGGCAGGCCACTCCATTCGCCTGATATCTTCTGTTTCAAGGTACTCCTCCATGATAGCAGCTCGGTGGGGCCATGCGTTATCATCCATCAGGAGGAAGGTGGGGCCCACTGCACCCATGAAAAGGCGTCTCGATGTAACGCCGGAAATGCATATCCTCCTATTTCCATCTATTGTCCTATAAATTTTTTTCCTTATTTTGTTATCTGAAGATATGACATTTCTGTGTCTTTATATATTGTAATTGTTCTGCTATTTGTGTATATATATGTCGATGTATAATTGGTTTGTTTTGTAAATATTATTTGTATTTTTACACTGGGTCTTGCCTAGGGAAAACTATGCTATCGAACGACTACATCGATAGGTCGTGTGGAGAACCAAAGTGTTTAAGATCTTTGGTAGTGTTAACTCTGCCGCGTGGAGCGCGGGCAGAGCAGTCTGGCTGGAGTAGGGCGGTGGAGCAGTTGTTTTGTGTGACGCTCCCGCGAGTTGCTGCGCTTTCGGGGTTTGGCAGCACGTAATTGCGCTCGACTTGCTATGATAGTTTCTGACACAGTGTCGCGGACGGGAAGCATCAAGAGCCCGTTCCGCCTGGTGACCGTGTCGAGAAGAAGGCGCGCCAAAATACAGCTTCTGCAACAGCAACGGCCGACAATGAGTGACTGTCGCCACCTCCCCGATCTACGACTGCAAACCTTCAATCAACCAACAAGGAAAACTAAAAGCACGTAAAGTTTAGAACTGTATGGCAGACCTCAGCTTTTCAAACTGTTCCATTTGCATCACAAAATTACAGCAACTTAGCATGAACCTTTGTTGCTCATTGTCCCAATTGCATTACCAAGCAGGGTCCCTTCCTTTTCTGGAATGAACCCGAGTGTCGTTGAAATTCATACACGAGCATTAAAGTAATATCATTCCATTTCACTGCTTTAATTTCAAAGTTCAGTTAAAGTATTCATAGCTGGCTACAATATTTAGATTACACAAGCAGAAATTAAGAGTGCGGGTTTTGTTACCACATTTTAGCTTACCTGTGACTGCAGCTCAGCTTGGTACGTACTAAAGTTTACTATTGTTAATTGTTCAGAATCATTTAATTCAAGTTCAAAGTTAAATCTCTTATTTCTAAATTGCGTAGATACAAGTAGCTTTCGAAATGATTGTTGAGGTAGTCCAAGACTAACCGTATTTTACTGAATTTCGACGTGCTTCAGAAAGAAAGCTCACTATTAACTTCAGTCACTAAATTAACTTTCGATTTTCCGGTTTTATTAATTCTTTTGCTAAATTAAGTCAGAGTGTAGCGAAATTTATTACGTCTGACAAACTTTCAGTTTTCACACTACACATTCAACCTTCAGTTGCCACGCTTCTAGTGCTAATTATATGTGTAATAACCTTTCTTTTTCAGTTATTATAGTAATTGTCCATAGGACTGGCGACCGTAATTTTCCCCAAACCTCAAATATCTAATAAACGCCAATTAATTATTAACGTAACGACCGCACATTTACTTTCTTTATTAATTTTACCCTTTTCTCAAAATTATTTTTCACCAATTTCATTTGCATTTTTCCTTTCATTTAGATGTAACCCTTTCCTCCCTGTTTACCGACAAATTAACTTCGGTGACGATTGCTTTTCCCAAATTTCCATTAGGTACACGCGGTTTAATTTTTCACTGTCATTAAGGTCGATAAGTGAGGGGGAGGTTACACCGATACACCTGACCTGTTACAGCTCCTCTGTCAAAGACATGCAGGGGTGTACGTGCACCATTCATAATATCACTCCACACCATCAAACCACGACCTCCATACAGGTCCCTTTCAAGGACATTAAAGGGTTGGTATCTGGTTCCTGGTCCGCTCCAGATGAAAACCCGGCGAGAATCACTGTTCAGACTATACCTGGACTCGTCCGTGAACTTAACCGGGGACCACTGTTCCAATAACATTTTCTGTGTTCTTGACACCACGCTTTATGGGCTCTCCTGTGACCAGAGGTCAGTGGAATACACCTTTCAGGTCTCCGGGCGAATAAACCACGTCTGTTCAGTGGTCTGTAGACTGTGTGTCTGGAGACAACGGGTTCCAGTAGCTGCGGTAAGGTCCCGAGAAAGGCTACCTGCAGTAATCCGCGGCCGTCTGCGGGTACTGATCGTGAGATATCGGCCTTCTTGTGGTGTTGTACACTGTGGACGTCCCGTACTGTAGCGACTGGACACGTTTCCTGTCTGCTGGAATCGTTGCCATAATCTTGAGACCACACTTTGTGGTACACGGAGGGCCCGCGCTACGACCTGCTGTGTCTGACCAGCCTCCAGTATCCCTAGTATTCTACCCCTCATAACGTCATCAATATGTGTTCTTTGAGCCATTTTGAACACACAGTCACCATTAGCACGTCTGAAAACGTCTGCACACTTACTCGCTGCACCATACTCTGACATCCACTAACACACCTCTGCGTATGTGGACTGCTGCCAGCGCCACAGTGCGACGACCGCAGGTCAAATGCACCGCATGGTCATACCCCGAGGTGATTTAAACCCGCAAACCGCCCACCAAAACGTTGTTTCACCATGCATCAGCATTATCCTTAATTTATGATCATGAGTGTAGATTAGGATATGAGAAACTAAAAGTAGTCGATGAGTTTTGCTATTTCAGCAACTAACGACTGGTGTTAAATTTGCAAAGAAAAAAAAAACAACACATTTACCATGCCTAATGTGGTGTAGGAAAACCATTGATATCCAAAACTGCTTTCAGTCGTCTCGTGGATAAATACAAATGGTTCAAATGGCTCTGAGCACTATGGGGCTTAACTTCTAATGTCATCAGTCCCCTAGAACTTAGAACTACTTAAACCTAACTAACCTAAGGACATCGCACACATCCATGCCCGAGGCAGGATTCGAACCTGCGACCGTAGCGGTCGTGCAGTTCCAGACTGTAGCGCCTAGAACCACTCGGCCACCTCGACCGGCTTGGATAAATACAGATTCTGTACGATTTTCGAGGGAGTGTTACACCATTAGCCCTGCAAAACAGTGGCAAGTTCACGTAACGATGATGGGGTGGATACAGATCACGCAATCTTTGTCTGCAAAGCAGACCACAAAGGTCCAATAATACTGAGATGTGTGACCGGGGTGGCCAGGGCAGATGCGACAACTCATCCCCGTACTTACAAAATCAACCCCGACGACGCGAGGTGTGTGGACAGACAGGGCTCTGTCGTCTTGTTACAAAGCAACACCACTCAGAAACAACATTGTACCATGCGATAGACCTAATCAACCAAAATGATCACATAATCCTCGGCAGTAATGTGAAATTGCAGAGTAATAATGGGGCCCATGGTATACCACGATAAGGCTGTCGATACCATTACCGAACCCCCACTATATTTCACTCTTGTGAAGTAAACTCGGCCAGAATTTGGATACAGTGTGAGAAAAGACTCATTCGACCAAATTATTTTGTTCCATTGTTCCATAGTCCATGTTTTATGGTTTCGGCCCGACGTTTTTTCTGTTTCTGGACATTCCAGCACTGATGCGTAGTTTTGGAATTCCAACTAATCTGCAGTTCCTAAATTTGGAGCTCCCTTCGTGTTGTTTTACTGCTGACAGTGTTCGCGAGAGATACATTTAGTTCTGCAGTGACTTTTGCAGCTGTCGTCTTCATATTTTTGTCAACCCGCCAGGGTAACCGAGAGCGGTAACGCGCTGCTTCCTGGACTCGGGTAGGCGCGCCGGCCCCGGATCGAATCCGCCTGGCGGATTAACGACGAGGGCCGGTGTGCCGGCCATCCTGGATGTGGTTTTTAGGCGGTTTTCCACATCCCGCTAGGTGAATACCGGACTGGTCCCCACGTTCCACCTCAGTTACACGCGTCGCAGACATTTGAAACACGCTCGCACTATTTCACGATTTACACTAGATGCAGAGAGCTGGGGTACACTGATTCCATCCCTGGGGATACAGGGTGGCGGCAGGAAGGGCATCCGGCCACCCCTAAATCTAACGTTGCCAAATCCGTTCTAACCACGCCGACCCTGCAATCGCTGAAGGACTATGGCGTAAGCGAAAGAAAGAAAGTCTTCTTATTTTTGTCACAATCTTCTTCAATGACCGTCCATGACGATCGCTCGACACACACTTCCGTCCGCTTTAGGACTTAGTGGATGATGTTTTTCCTCTTTCCCTATAGGTGGTATAAGTCTTCGATACGGTGCCTCTTAAAACAACAAACACTTCGGCTGTCTTGGTTTCGGAAGAACCCATCATCCGAGCACCAACGATTTGTCCTTTGAATTCACTTAACTCCGACATAATACACTCACAACTGCACAGAACAGTTCTAACCACGAGTGAAACTTGCATCGTATTGAGGAGACTGCACGGGCATCGTTCGTGGTCAAATACATCAGCGCAACCTGTAGGCTTGGCTAGCATGTGCCTTTATGTTCAAGCATGCATTTCTCACGATGTTTCGATATTTTATTCAGCCCTGTATTTGTATGCAGTATAGCCCCATACGAAAGAACAGGGTGGACGGTAAGCAGTTCAGACAAGTAGAGCATAGAAGCTTCTGTAGTGTGGCTCTACCGAAGAAAGTTGAAAATATTCAGTGAGGAAGTACCGAATCGAATTGCGGGGAATAAATAAACATACTGCACAACTTGTCAAAAAGGTGGAATCGGTTGATATGACACTTTCTGAATTAACAAGGAATCGTGAATTGTTAATGGAACGAAGCGTGGAGGGTAAAAATTCTAAAGGGTGACCAAGAGATGAGTACAGTAGGAAGGTTCAGATAGATATAGGTTTCGGTAACTGTACAGAAATGAAGAGGCCTCACAGGGCAGACTAGTGTGGAGGGGTGGCCAGTATTCGGACTCAAGGCCACAACAACGTAACAGCACCCACGAGAATGAAGGTGTAGTTCGATAAGCTTCTGCGAATGATTTACGATTCCGACGAGCTTGAACAATCTCGCGTCACCTTTTGATTCATCAGAAATCAAATCCAAAAAACAGATCGCTTTGTAGAATGGTTTAATGTACACCACGAAATGCCATTGCTGAGCTCGTGTGAAAAATATGCAGACCTCGACTTTCAACCAGCAAGAGGTCGTTCTTCTTCGATTCGTGCCAAACTATGTCTTTACAGAGTATTTTTGCTGTTCTGAACTTTTAAATCCTTCTTTGGAATACCTAGTTGTATTTTTCACACTGACAAATATTCATTGTTAATTCTGTCGATTTCCTTTTTTACGATATAATCATATCTGTTAGTTTTATTTTCTTCAAACTTTTCATTAAAACTTTCAGTTCCCCACTCTTGCACTTTTAGCTTGTCACATAGCGTGGGATGTTTTACAGTCTTATTTACCAACTTGGTTCAGGCTTTGATTTCTAACTTTGTGTCGATGGTTCGCTGCCATCTATTGCGAGTGCTACTGACACTGTGTTATGGAATTTAATTAATTTTCCTTCCGATACATTATGGTACTTCATGCTACACATTTGCTGTTCTTTATATCCTTATCATCTGTGAAGGAATTAAAATTACTTATGCAACTTCCTTGTTATGTGTTAAAACTTCGCTGGCGATCATTTATCTTCTTAGGCCATGTATTTGGTTTGCAGCGTGGAGTGCTTCTTTGATTCAATATGTTAAGCTACAATATGTTAAGCTGTCCGGAGTGGCCGAGCGGTTCTAGCCACTAGAGTCTGGAACCGCGCGACCGCTATGGTAGCAGGTTCGAATCCTACCGCGGGCATGGATGTGTGTGATGTCCTTGGGTTAGTTAGGTTTAAGTAGTTCTAAGTTCTAGAGGACTGATGACCTCAGTGTTAAGTCCCATAGTGCTCAGAGCCATCTGAACTTTTTTTTGGCTCTGTAATATCTCTTTATATTCGATGAATTATTCTGATACAATTCTACCCTTGAATGACGTTTACTAATTTTCTATCTTCATACACGCAGAATCCATGCGCAAAGTAGTTTCACACAATAGCTATGCCATGAGCGCATAATTATTCTTTGTAGTACTCTCTCTCCAGTGGTTGTTAGAAAAAAAAAGCTTCCGAGATTGTCTTCGTGCCGATTAGCCTGAACTTTGTTTGAAGAATTGTAATCTGAATATTGCGATTTATGACAGAAGATAACTGATACGAAATTGTACGATAAAAAGGGAAATATATATATTGCTCCTTCATACAAAAGGTGTGTATTTGACATTTAAGAATTAATGATATTCATCGATATATTGCGTAGTTGTTAATCAGAAGGGAACTTCCGAAAGACTGGATACGAACCTGCACTTAATAATCCAAGAGCTCCATCAGTTCTTCGGAAGGTTAAACTTCATCAAAGCCAAATATCCGCTTGATCTGAGGTATCCCGACTGATTATACAACGCTCCCAAAATTACGAGGCATTTTATTTGTACAGATTAGCAGACTGCCGCAAAGCACGAGCCTCCAGAGAAGAAGAATCATCGCCTGATTTCATTCTAACAAGTAAAGTTTCTGAATCATTTTGAGTGACTGAGCTATGACTGTGTTTCATATTATGACTGATGAGTTGCGCGAACGAATTGAGAACTACATAATTACATAGATAGGAGGAAAAATTGCAACTCGTTGGAGCATGCAGCTTTGCAAATTCATTGAGGAACGACGTTTCAAAACGCGATAAGGCCACTTGCGATAGTAAGTTAGTTTGAAACGGATTTCCACTCTACAGAATTGGCTGCATCGTGCTTATCATTCGAACCGCAGTTTTTGACTGTTGAAATCAATTGCAAAATTCGGTCTTTGGTTCAGAACACAATATATCCAGCAGCAAATTTGGTTCAGATCTCGATAGGTCCATTTTTTTCTCGACTGCTAATGCAGGTAGTACCTAAAATCCAATAAAATCTGAGACGCCAAGACAGGAAGCATTTCGTAAGTTAGCAACAATGTTTCCTTCGAATACTGCTTATTGATGTGGCCAACGTCATGTCGTTTACAATAGGTTTGTTGTCTAGCATTGTGCTTTTGCGTGAGCTTGCAATTCATGTGAAATGTGGCGGACATGGAAGGAAATGTACATGTGGGGGACTACTCTTCTGTCTGCAGAAGGCTGGAGCAGGTGGAATATTAAGTGATTGTAAATGAAAATTTTGTTGTGGAGTTGACTACTCAGTGGATTTTCTTTCTTGAATATTAAATTTGCTACATTTAAAGCATTTATTTGGTCCTTACGACTTGTTTTGGGATGCTTTATCCAATTTTAAAGGAACTTAGTCACTAGTTGTAAAACATTGATACACATGAACACTTTAAAATCATTTAAGCCATAGGACCTAACTATCTGGTTATACATTCGTGGTCAAACCACATTCTCAAATATACAGGAAATCTTCAAGTGCACAACTGCTTTTTTACTGCAGCCAAGATGTTTCGAGAAGTATCGTGTGTCTTTAAGACCGACAAGACAGAACTGATTTGCATTTTAGTTATGTTTCGGCGGCCAGAAAGGTACATGCTGATTTCAGAAACATTCTTGCTGCATTTGTAAGAGCACTTGTGCGTGGTGAAACCGTAAATGTGTAATATTATCAAATGAAAACGGTTTATGGTTTAAATGACTGTAATGCGCTCTAGCGTAACGATGATTAACAGATTATGATTTTGAAGTGGGCTGAAAATGAGATAAAGCATATAGAAACATGTCATAAGGGCCAAATAAATCCTTTAAATGTAGCATAAAATCAGAAAAAAGAAGGACTTAGTCAAGTTTCTGAAACAGAACGCCTCGCGGGGGAGCTACGCGGTCTTAGGCGGCTTGCACGGTCAGCGCGGCTGCCACCGTCGGAGGTTCGAGTCCTCCCTCGGGCATGGGTTTTTGTGTGTGTGCTGTCCTTAGCGTAAGTTAGTTTAAGTTAGATTAAGTAGTGAGTTACCTTAGGGGCCAATGACCTCAGCAGTTTGGTCACATATGACGTTACCACAAATTTCCAAATTTGAAACAGCGCTATAGTGGCAACTGAAGTGCAGATGGCAGCCTGCAATTTTATGCTCAGTTTCTGTAGAGTGATGGTTTGGTGAGCAATGTCGAGAAGCAAGTTGAGGATGAAGAGTGTGACTGCTTGGAGTAGGAACCTGGATGGCAAATGCATTGAAGACGATTAAAAAGAATTTTTTCTGAAAAACAAAAAAATATAATTAAATAACAAATTTCATTACAATTTTGTTTGTATTGAGGACTGCCTCATTACAATTTTGAAAGAGTATAAACAGAAATTTCTCATACAAATACTATATTACTATTAAACTAAAATCATTAATTTTGATTGTATTGTCTACAAAGCAATTGGACACATCTTCTCCGCGCCTGTTTGTATCATTTATTATTGCTCGAAATAGAAGTTACAGAACACATTCTTGAATATTTAATATGTAAATATTGTTCAAAACACGAAATGTTCCTGTGGTTGGTTCAGAATGAAAGAAGTTCACATATTCAAAAAAATTGAGTAGCAGCTGTGCCTTTAAATACGCTACTGGCCATTAAAATTGCTACACCAAGAAGAAATGCAGATTATAAACAGGTCTTCATTGGACAGATATATTATACTAGAACTGACATGTGATTACATTTTCACGCAATTTGGGTGCATAGATCCTCAGAAATCAGTACCCAGAACAACCACCTCTGGCCTTAATAACGGCCTTGATACGCCTGGGCATTGAGTCAAACAGAGCTTGGATGGCGTGTACAGGTACAGCTGCCCATGCAGCTTCAACACGATACCACAGCTCATCAAGAGTAGTGACTGGCGTATTGTGACGAGCCAGTTGCTCGGCCACCATTGACCAGACGTTTCCAATTGGTGAGAGATCTGGAGAATGTGCTGGCCAGGGCAGCAGTCGAAAATTTTCTGTATCCAGAAAGGCCCGTACAGGACATGCATCATGCGGTCGTGCATTATCCTGCTGAAATGTAGGCCGGCCAGTGTGGCCGTGCGGTTCTAGGCGCTCCAGTCTGGAACCGCGTGACCGCTACGGTCGCAGGTTCGAATCCTGCCTCGAGCATGGATGTGTGTGATGTCCTTAGGTTAGTTAGGTTTAAGTAGTTCTAAGTTCTAGGGGACTGATGACCACAGATGTTAAGTCCGATAGTGCTCAGAGCCATTTGAACCATTTATTTTATTTAATTTTTTTTATTTTTATTTTTATTTATTTTATTTTATTTATTTATTTATTTATTTATTTATTTATTTTTTTTTTTTTTTTGCTGAAATGTAGGGTTTCGCAGGGATCGAATGAAGGTTAGAACCATGGGTCGTAACACATCTGAAATGTAACGTCCACTGTTCAAAGCGCCGTCAATGCGCACAAGAGGTCACTGAGACGTGTAACCAATGGCACCCCATACCATCACGCCGGGTGATACGCCAGTATGGCGGTGACGAACATACGCTTCCAATGTGCGCTCACCGCGATGTCGCCAAACACGGATCCGACCATCATGATGCTGTAAACAGAACCTGGATTCATCCGAAAAAATGACATTTTGCCATTTGTGCACCCAGGTTCGTCATTGAGTACACAACCACAGGCGTTCCTGTCTTTGATGCAGCGTCAAGGGTAACCGCAGCCATGGTCTCCGAGCTGACAGTCCATGCTACTGCAAACGTCGTCGAACTGTTCGTGCAGATTGTTGTTGTCTTACAAACGTCGCCATCTGTTGAGTCAGGGATCGAGACGTAGCTGCACGATCCGTTACAGCCATGTGGATAAGATGCCTGTCATCTCGACTGCTAGAGATACGAGGCCGTTGGGATCCAGCACGGCGTTCCGTATTACCCTCCTGAACCCACCGATTCCATATTTTGCCAATAGTCATTTGATCTCGACCAACGCGAGCAGCAATGTCGCGATACGATAAACCGCAATCGCTATAGGCTACAATCCGACCTTTATCAAAGTAGGAAAAGCGTGATGGTAAGCATTTCTCCTCGCTACACGAGGCATCACAACAACCTTTCACCAGGCAACGTCGGTCAACTGCTGTTTGTGTATGAGAAATCGGTTTGAAACTTTCCTCATGTCAGCACGTTGTAGATGTCGCCACCGGCGCCAACCTTATGTGAATGCTCTGAAAAGCTAATCATTTGCATATCGCAGCATCTTCTTCCTGTCGGTTAAATTTCGCGTCTGTGGCACATCATCTTCGTGGTGTAGCAATTTTATTGGCCAGTAGTGACTTCTCACATTCAACTGATCAATTATTATGAAACGTAACTCAATATTAATTTTTGGTATCGCTGTAATATTTTTATTAGTGGAGCTGAAAAGTAATTCCTCATTTGCAAACACAGCTACTAAAGGCTCCACCGGTCGCCTCTATTTAGATGCGAGCGTTTGCCCGCTGCTGACTTTCCTTGTGTCATAACAACAGATGTCGTAAATCGGTGCAGCTAACACACCTGAGCTGCCTTCATTGCATCAGAGAAAGGTACAAGGTCGTAGTATTTATCTCATTCCTTTCCTGCTTTCCTCCCGCGAAATGCCTCGCTTACGCCAAGCAACCGACACTCTGCCGGCACGGGGACACGGCCGCTATGTTCCTGGTTTATAACCATCAGAGGTGCATATTTAAAATAAAGTCTGTTTTGCATGTGACGATGCTACGGGTTTACTACAGGACGATCCATTAAATTTCGGGAGTTCTGGCGCGTAACTCTATTTCTCCTCCTAGTATTTCCGCCGTGTACGTTTTGGCTATTTTCGGAGTTAGCCGACAGCACAGAACACCACATGTAAGAAGTGCAAGGCCCACGTTATCATACGGTAGCAGAGGACGATAGTAACACTCCTAGCGGTTGGCAGTGAACTTTAAGAAACAATATGGCGCGAAAATCGGTATTTTTAATTTGAGATACGTTATTTAGAAGACAATCCAAACAATGTGGGCGGGCCTCGTAGTCTGCTACTAATGTGCGTGCCTGGAAACCGAAAGGTTTTTGTTATTTTGCAAAGTAATATACGAGAATCCTACAAATCTCAGCCAAAAACTAAGAGTAACTTCTTGTATCTGGGGTTTACAGTCACGTAACATTTTGTGAATTATGTCATGGTCGTGTTTCGAGTGTAAAATTTTTTCTTTCTAAAATCTAGTATTGCAGTTTCGACGTAGTACGAAAAACGGTTGTGAGCTAAAATGAAGTAGAAAACGAAGAGCAATGTACTTACAATCCATTTAAATCAAGCAGCTCAAACACAGATTCGTAGGCGGAGACGAATGTAAACAGAACGTTATGCAACGAAACCAGCTTCTGCTTTACGAAACAAAAGTCGCGGGCGGTAGCCGTGCGGTCTCAGGTGCCTTGCACGGTTCGTGCGGCTCCCCCCGTCGGAGGTTCGAATCCTCCCTCGGGCATGTGTGTGTGTGTGTGTGTGTGTGTGTGTGTGTGTGTGTTGTCCTTATCGTAAGTTAGTTTAAGTTACATTAAGTTGTGTGTAAGCCTGGGGAGCGATGAACTTAACAGTTTAGTTCCATAGGAAATAATCACCACTACCACCACGAAACAAAAACAAACTTGGAATCACTTACTCCATCCGATACTATGGACGCGAGAAGAAAATGAAGCAGAATATGAGCAACATATTCACAAAGAATTCAAGAGTGTACTACACTCGAGAATGCTACAAAACCCCGTTCTATTTACTACGAAACGGAAACAAATATGGTCCACTTTAAATCACCCCATAAAAAACGGAGATAATGGATTGATAAACCTGCAGCACTCCAAGTGGCCTGGCAGCGAACCGAGCGTTTGGCAGCAAAGTCCCTATCTGAGTTTAACTTCCCAGGCCGATAGACTGAAAGTATGAATAAAGAAAGGTTTTCATAGCAAAAGAACATTCGCTCAGAACGTTTTCAATTTAATATGAACAAAAAATTCAATACAGGCAATATCAAAGTATACTCCCTGCAGAAGCACTTCTGTCTCGGTACCTCCACTCCTTCTTGAGAATGTTCTCGGAGTGTGTAGTGTTTACGTCTGTACGTTTAAATGAATGACTTGCAATTAGCCCTTGTTAATACTGTTAAAGATTATCCAGCGTTAATAAGGAAATACCAAACACTGTAAGAGAAAAACCTGATAGGTTAAAGGAAATTCAGCATCGCAACAGAGCAAGTTTTGGCAAAGATATTACGGATGCGCAAATGAAAAGAAAAATCATAACATGAAATCACGTCTGAAGTCCACGGCTGATCTGAAGAAGACGGGAAACATCAACATAATATTAAAAAAGTGGGGAGAATCGTTCATCAAGGTTTTAGATGGGGATAACTACAACCCTACGATACACAAAATTCACGGAAAAGCTCCCTGTCTCTACTTTTAATTAAGTGCTTAAAAATGGTTAATTAGCAGATTTTTTATTTTGCAAAAATGAAACCATTTTTTTAGCAAAAGTGATACACCTTGTTCATCGGGCGATATTTACGTGCTCTGCGGGAGCAAATCAAAAACTAAATAACAGTATATATTCTAACACAAAAAAAAAAGCAGCCTGAAGGCATTATCTGAATGTGACGAAAATCGGCAGATATGATGTGCAGACAAACAAATGATCACAATTTCAGAAAAAAAAGACTTGGTAATTTGTTCAAAGAAAGAAGCTTCACAAACTGAGCTAGTCAACAACGCTTTGGTCCACCTCTGGCCCTTATGCAAGTAATCATCCGCCTTGCCACTGACTGACAGATCTGTTGCATGTCTACGTCAGGGATATCGTGTCAAATTCTCTCCAACTGGTGCGTCAGATAGTCAAAATCCCGAGATGGTTGGAGGGCCCTATCCATAGTGCTCAGCTCTGGAGAGACCCAGCGACCTTGCTGAACACGGTAGGGTTTGGCACGACGAAGACAAAGCAGTAGAAGCTCTAGGTGTGGGCGTGCGGACATTTTCTTGCTCAAATACAAGCCAAGGATGGCTTGCCATAAAGGACAACAAAACGAGGTGTAGGATATCGTCGATGTAACGCTGTGCTGCAAGGGTGCCACGGATGACTATAAAAAATAAAAAAATAGGGGTCCTGCTATGAAAAGAAGTGGTACTCCAGACCATCACTCGCGGTCGTAGTGCCGCATGGCGGGCGTCAGCCAGGTTGGCATCCCACCACTTTCTGGGGCGTAGTATCAGAGTATGCTGATAAAATAGCTCCATATTTAGCAATTATATACAACCACTCGTCACAGAAAGGTCCGCACCTAAGACTGGAAAATTGCTCAACTCACACCAATACCCAAAAAGGGAAGTAGGAGTAATCCGCTGAATTACACGCCTATATCACTAACGTCGATTTGCGGTAGGGTTTTGGAACATATACTGTATTCGAACATTATGAAGTAGTGAGCACGGTTTCAGAAAATATCGTTCTTGGGAAATACAACTAATTCTTTATACTCATGAAGTGATAAGTGCTATCGCCAGGGGATGTCAAATTGATTCCATATTTTTAGATTTCCAGAAGGCTTTCGACACCGTTCTTCACAAGCGTCTTCTAACGAAACTGCGTGCCTACGGAATATCGCCTCAGTTGTGCGACTGGATTTGTGATTTCCTGTCAGAAAGGTCACAGTTCGTAGTAATAGACGGAAAGTCATCGAGTAAAACAGAAGTAATATCCGGCGTTCCACAAGGAAGTGTTATAGGCCCTCTATTGTTCCTGATCTATATTAAAGACATAGGAGACGATCTGAGTAACCGTCTTAGACTGTTTGCAGATGATGCTGTTATTTACCGTCTTGTAAAGTCACCAGCTGATCAAAACGACTTGCAAAATGATTTAGATAAGATATCTGTATGGTGCGAACAGTGGCAATTGACCCTGAATAAGGAAAAGTGTGAAGTTATTCACGTGAGTACTAAAAGAAATCAGCTAAATTTCGATTACCCGATAAGTCACATAAATCTGAAGGCTGTAAATTCAACTAAATACTTAAAGATTTCAATTATAAATAACCTAAAGTGGAACGATCACATAGATAATATTGTGGGTAGAGCAAACCAAAGACTGCGATTCATTGGCAGAACACTTAGGAAGTGCAACAGGTCTACAAAAGAGACTGCTTACACCATGCTTGTCCGCCCTATTCTGGAGTATTGCTGCGCGGTGTGGGATCCGCATCAGGTGGGACTGACGGATGACATCGTAAAAGTACAAAGAAGGGCAGCTCGTTTTGTATTATCGCGAAAACGGGGAGATAGTGTCACAGACATGGTACGTGAATTGGAGTAGCAACCATTAAAACAAAGGCGTTTTCGTAGCGACGGGATCTTCTCGTGAAATATCAATCACCAGTTTTCTCTTCCGATTGCGAAAACATTCTTGTTCGAACCCACCTACATAGGGAGAAATGATCATCACGATAAAATAAGAGAAATCAGGGCTCGCACGGAAAAATTTAAATGCTCGTTTCTCCCGCGTGCCGTTCGAGAGTGGAACGGTAGAGAGACAGCTTGAAGGTGGTTCATTGAACTTTATTGTGAATAGCAGAGTAATCACGTAGATATAGATGTAGATGTAGATGTAGAAATGTCTCCAGGTACATCTTCGTTGGTCATCGGAACTCAGTCCGAAGCGAGACACATCACTGAAGACAATTCTGCTACAGCCAATGAGAGTCCGGACCGAAGACGTGTCTGGAGACGCCCCGGTGATGGAATAGTAAGCCGACTGTCACCCGTCATACCGGGCTGGTCTGGGGTGCCACTTCTTTTTACAGAAGGACGCCTTTTGTTGTCATATGAGGCACCCTCATAGCACAGCAGTACGTCGACGATATTCTACGCCCCGTTTTGTTGTCCTTCATGGCGAGCCATCGTGGGTTTACATTTCAGCAAGACAATGCCCACACGCGAACACCGAGGGTTTCTACTGCTTGTCTTCGTGTTTGCCAAACGATCAAGCTAACCGGATCTCTCCCGAATTGATAACGTTTGGAGCATTATGGGTAGGGCCTTACAGTCAGCTCGGGATTCTGGGAACCTAACGCGTCAGTGGAACAGAATTTGCCAAGATATCCCTCAGGACGTCCAACAACTCTATCAATCAGTGCCAAGAGAAATAGCTGCTCGCACAAGGGCCAGAAGTGGACCAACGCGATGCTGATTGCTCAGTCTGAAAGGCCCTTTCTTTTGAATTAATCATCCAATTTTTCTAAAGCTGTTATCATTTGTTTGTCTGTACATGTACAGCACATCTATTGATTTCCATCCCAATCGGACAATTCATTCTTGGTGCGTCGTTTCCTTCTTTTCCTTTCTTTTTTTTCTTCTTAGAGTACATAACCTGGCTAATCTACGCCGAGGTACAGGAATTCACACTCTATTCGCCAATGGATAAGCTGCTCCAGTTTTAATAAGTTTTTAATCGAATTTCTTGCAACAGTACAGGTTTCATCCCAATGAATTGTTCTAGTAATCACCACTTTTTGGCAAAACTAGTACAGTGGAGCGTGTGTAAAGTTGTACAACCCCTCTCACTTTACCGCATCGCCCACCTTGCTATATAACAAAGAATGAAAACATAGGTGCCTTTCTTGCTGCACTTATGTGCCGCTGTACACTAAAACCTCTTTTACCCGACCCCCATCAATCCGGATTTCCGTTTTATCCGTATTCTTTTCTTGTTTCCATTTTTTTAACTCGAAAATGTGCGTACACAGTTCGTAGGATACGGTGTAACTACTGTTTAGCTGTTGTGCTGTTGCCGCAGGTGGAATACAGGTCGATAGTCCAAAGATTACAGCTACTGTCCGTCTCCAATGATCTCAGTGTTGAAGGGACGCTACAACTAATCTTCCTCCCTTCCACCTACCATTATTACGGTCGATTCTGAAGTCATGGAAAACAATATGACTTGAACTTTGTGAAACTGTCAGCACTTCTTATTTCCTTGAAACGTTAGCAACAATTCCTGCTTGTTCGAATGTAGAAGATCGTGACATAAATGTCTGGTTGCAGAATAGCAGTAAGGTTGGGTACAGTATGATGGCCGATGACGATATTTCGTGTTGCCGCCTGTTATGATACAGAGATGGACAGTGATGGCGAAGTGGATGAGGAAAGAGGCCTTTCAGGGGAAAGACATAAATGTCTCACATGGAGGCAACGTCACAGCTGGGAAAACTAATGAGTTACCAATACGTCAGCCGGAAACAATTCCACCTGAATTGATGTTAGTGAAACGTCTACGCGATCGTACTGCTCTCAAACGCCACACGAGTTTGAAGCAAAAGAAATTTACACGCTATTTCGGAAAATGACCATGAGTAGACTGCAGTAACTATACAATTTAAGTGCTAAAATATGTATATGAAGAACAGATACCATCTTCATAGTTAAGGCTCACCGGCCATTTGACCATCTTCTTCTGCGCAGATGCACAAACAGTGCCCGAGCTCTTACGGGAATCGACAGTTAAGCCCCAAGTAATGAGTATAATGGGCAGGGGCACTATGAATATAGTGCGGGACAATAAGTTTCGAATGTGGGTCTCACGGGAGGCGTGCCAGAGGTAAGTCCCTGCAGTCGCGCTATCCTCTGTGTCCTCGGTGGCTCAGATTGATAGAGCGTCTGCCATGTAAGCAGGAGATCCCGGGTTCTAGTCCCGGTCGGGGCACATAGTTTCAACCGTCGCCGTTGACTTATCTCAACGCCTGCATGCAGCTAAGGGTATTCATTTCATTGTAATTAAGTGCTAAAAACCGCTTCTTCTTAGTGCCAAAATAAATGAAGATGTCTTGTGAAATTTGATGAATTGACTCCAACGATAAAGGAAGTCAGATTGGCAACCAAAATCCTGAAGGAAATACCGTTCTTGTGAAAATCAACAATGTGTTATTTATTGTCACGAAGTAATGAGTGCTATCGACAGGGAATGTTGATTCCATGTTATTAGGATTCCATAAGGTTTTTGACACCGTTTCTCGCAAGCTACTTCTAACCAAATGGCGTGCTTACCGAGTGTCGACTCGCTCGTGCGACTGGATTCGTGATTTCTTGTCAGGTAGCTCACAGTTCCTAATAACTGATGGGCGGTCATCGACTAAAGCGGAATAGCTGCCGCTCCCCAAGGAACTGTTACTGGCCCTCAGCTGTTCCCGATCTATTTAGATGACAATCTGAGCAGCCCTCTTAGATTGTTTGCAAATAATGCTGCTCTGTTCCGTCTTGTAAAGTCATCAGATGATCGAAATTAATTGCAAAATGATTTCCACGAGATATCTGTATGATTCGAAAAGTGGCACTGACTGTAAATCATGAAAAGTGTGAAGTCATCCGAGGATCCGCTAAATTTCGGTAACACGATAAATTTCGGTTACGCGATAAACCACAAAATTCTGAAGGCTGTGAATTCAACTAAATACTTAGGGGCTACAATTACGAATAACTTAACTTGGAACGATTACATGGATAATGTTTGTAGAAAGCGAACCAAAGACTGTGATTTATTGGCAGAACACTCAGAAAACACAACAAGTTTACTAAAGAGACTGCCTACACTACGCTTGTCCGTCTTCTTATGGAGTATTGCTGCGCGGTGTGGGATCCATATCAGACAGGATTGACGGTGGATTCCGAAAAAGTTAAGGGGCAGCTCGTTTTGTGTTATTGAGAATTAGGGGAGATGGTGCCACGGATATGATACACGAATTGAGGTGACAATCTTTGAAACACAGGCGGCAGAATATTCTCACGAAATTACAAAAATATTTTGTTGCCGCCCATCTACATAAGGAGAAATGATCTTCATAATACAATGAGAGTAATCAAAGGTCGCGCGAAAGATTTAAGCGTTCGTTTTTCCCGCGCACTGCTCGAGAGTGGGACGTTAGAAAAATAGCTTGAGGATGGTCCGTTGAGCCCTATGCCAGGCACTTACTATGAAATGCAGAATAATCGTGTGGATGTGGATGTAGATTGCTCCAGGGAAGGATAACGTTTCAGCAGAGATGCTCATGGGTGGGAGTGAACATCTGGCACGTCTTGTGACCAGCTGAACGTTGAAATAAGGGAAGTAGAACTGTTGCCTGACCAGTGGAACTTGACCACTATTTGCCCGATACATAAGAAGAATTGTGAAATTCCTGCGGCATCACTGTGTACGAAGTGTTAGCCAAATATATTGCTATGAGACTCGCTCCACTTGCAGAGGAGATACTTGAGACTACCAATGTGGTTCTCAACTAGGTCAATCAACGACTAGCCATATCTTCATTATAAGACAAATAAAGGAAAAGAGCTATGAATACAATGTGGATGAATGTCAGCTCTTATAAGGAAAAGCTGTATCAGACCCTAGTAGATATGGAATTTCCGTTTAAGCGAATCAGATTGGTAGAAATGAAACAGCACGAAATGTCAAGTGAAAGTAGAAGGAAACCTCACTAAACAATTTGAAGCTAACGAAGGGCTACGAGGCGGGACGTGTTACCCACACTATTTTTCAACATAGTGTTGGAGAGAGTGATTAAAAGGGTGGAGATTGATAACCCAGGTGGCATTCTGTTTAAGCGTATGAACAAAAAACTAGCATATGACGATGATGTTTGTATGCCGTGTAGAAGATTGGAAGAGTTGGAAGAAAGATTTGGCAGACTAGAAAAGGATGCAGATGAGTTGGGGCTTCGAGTAAATGACACCAAAACACAGTATCTCTTCGCTTCCAGCAGAAATGCTGCTGTCGAAGACAAATGCATCAATTAGAATGGAGCCAACTACAAGAGATGTGAAAAGTTTCAGTACTTGGGAAGCGCTGGTAGTCGATGATATCAGCCTAAGTGGAGAAATAAAAGCAAGGACTGCCGTGATGGGAAGAGAGAACTGGAGGCTTATTAAGATTATTCATTCACGTAGCCTGACAGTAATTCGAAGGTGACTGTCTGTTGAACGATTATAGCGCCGGTAGTAATGAATGGCTCAGAAAGATGAACAATCATTGTTATTATTTCTTTTCCTTTAGCTTTAGCTTGCTTTGCTTCTTGTTTAGCCGAAACTAACCGTACTAGAGCAGTTTTTTAAGAAGTTGGGAGAGGAAATTACTAAGAAAGATTTTTGGAGCGGTGAGTGAGGAGGGGAAATGGAGAGTACGGGAAACAAGGAGTCGGAAGAACAGTTGAAAATTAAGATGGTTGGGCCATGAATTGCGAATGTCAGAGCACAGATCTGTCAAGGTGGTCTACACGGTAATTCCGGGTGGCAGAAGGTGCTAAGGGAGACAACAGAAACGATGGCTTGACGAGGTGGAGAATGACTTGAGAAAGATGCGAGTAAGAAGCTGAAGGAAACGAGAAAGATATCGTCAAGTTTGTGCTGTGATCGTCAGAGGGACCAAGACCTCACGTGGGCTGTAGTACAGAGGAGTAAATTTCGGTTTTCTTTACTGTAGAAGATTTTATCTTTCACAATTTAATGAACTTTTCTGAAGCATCCTGTGTTGAAACTGTTTTTCTGGTATAACATGTGCGGTGTCGTCCGACGAATAAGTTCCCTGGTTACGGTTGGTACCTCACGACGGCACCACAACCTAAGAAGATGGTTGCCAGACGCAGCCACGAATGAGAGACGCCGGCAGAGACACGCCATCAAGAGATTCCATACGGCGCTGCTGCCGGGTGTGTACTCAATTCAGAGCGCAGCACTGTTCGCCCCACTCTGTGATCGTCGATTAAGAGAGTAACATCAGCATAGTTCAGATCCGACAGCGGTGCTAGTATTACAACTCTGAACCGAAGTTTAAAGTTACATGTATATTGATAAGTGATTGTCCTCCAGTACTAATTAAGTATAAAAAGTGTAGGAATTTGTTGCTAGCGCACTCGAGCAGATGTAATTTCGATGGATTGCTCACGCGCTGCCTGCGATATGTAAGCTATAAGAGAATCTCAGACCAGACAGCAGTGTTGTGAGCAGTAGGAACTGTGTGTCAGTAGGAATAAGTTGTTGCTAGCAGTCGTGTGTATGAAGTTGGCTGGGCTGATCGTGGGGAGCGATGGCGGTGCCTATGCGTTGTAGTATAAGGTAAAAGCAGCCTAGCGCATATGTACTATTGTAATATCAAGTCCCATGTAAATGTTTTTAAAAACTCTTAATAATAATCTTTCTTATAAAAATTAACTTTTGACAATCATTCATCTCAATTTAAGGAATTTACTAATTTCTCCAATACACGGTCATCCCAATTATTGTAAAGAAAAATTAGTTCTTTCTTTTTATACATGATAAATCTATCAGCCAGCATTGCACTGGGCTGTGCCAGAAAAATTTATTATAGGAGCAGATATATATGCGTTATCCGGTGACCTTATTGAGGTAAAAATTTTTAATTTATTCAGTATGAATTTTCAGGGCCATGACGCAGCACTGCTGACGTCAAAAATTTACCAGTTTAAATTCACAGTCAATTATTGAAAGTTTATAAGTGAGCCACAATTTTATTGAGAGATTAGTCACATTGTATTATTGGTAGGTTACGAAATTTTACTGTTGGAAGATTACAAAAGTTCTTCTAACTTCTTCTTGTAGTATGTGACAGTAATAAATACATATTGTCATTCAAGTGGACATGCAATACATCTAAGTTGTGAGTGTGTGGGTTTTATTCTGCAAGTTGCGCAATGGATTGATCCAACAAGTACCCTTTGGCTCCTGCAAGAAACAATTTCCATCCCACACTACTACAGAAGTCAGACAAACGCTCCTAATGTACCAACAAGGACTGCTTGAAAAACATTCAGCAACAAATATCTTCTGGAGTCATCCGCTGTAAGGAAAAGACTCAAAAATATTCTATATATTCTTACGTAACTAGTGGAATGCTTGGGCATGGGAGTATTGCTAGTTAGTGTAATAAAAACATTAAACGAACGAAAAATATCATTTATTGCAAAAAAATTCTGTGAAATCAAGTGAAACTTTTTCTTATATAAAAAAATCAACAAATTTCCGGGTTCTTTTCGGAACAGTAGATTGCCTCTTATGGATAGGAATCCTATTATTTTACAAAGTATGGAAAGGTTCTTTTCTCCCTTTTCTTTAAGAATGTTATTTACTCGGCAGAATGGCTGAGAGCCGCGCCTACACAACTTGAATAACCTTTCTAGCCGGCCGGTGTGGCCGAGCGGTTCTAGGTGCTTCAGTCTGGAACCGCACGGCCGCTACGGTCGCAGGTTCGAATCCTACCTCGGGCATGGATGTGTGTGATGTCCTTAGGTTAGTTAGGTTTAAGTAGTTCTAAGTTCTAGGGGACTGATGACCTCAGATGTTAAGTCCCATAGTGCACAGAGCCATTTGAACCATTTTTTTAACTTTTCTAGGTACGGTCAAGGCTGTCGCGTGAGAAATGTAGTGGAGTGTGCTGTTAGGGAGGACAGATAGGGCTCGCATACGCTGTAGCGCACAATACCATGGGCTGCGACGACTGCTGCCTGCAGCGCTCGCTGCTGACAAATAACACAACTCTCTATTTCTATCTGGATTGACCTTCGCCAATCAAACTCTCCCTACACCTTGATGAAGTCAAGGACTCCTACTCGCCCCTAGTCTAACTACTGGCGCGTTACACCGGTCAGATTAACAGTCCACCGCGATGCCACTCAATACTCGCTCGCAGGCGTTTAACTAGTACTTTGTCCGTGTTCACACCGCACAATAAGTGTGGCGGCCAACACAGTAAACAACGCTTAATCGCGAGCGACTCAATGTAGAGTGTTACTCCGATTCGCTAACGACAGAGGTGCTCTCCCAGTGAAGTACTGAGGAGAGACTTTGTTCCTCACGAGCGCACTCGCTCTCGTTACGTGTTCCTGTTCCATGAGCGACAACGGAACGGCCCTTTTTTCTGAAAAAGTTGCAAGGGTGTAACATTCGCTGTCTCCCCTCACTCCTCTAAATCTTTGCGTCAGAAATATTCCTCCAATCAGCGTTGCTCTTTTAAACGGGAGAACGACGTTTCGTTTAAGTCGACCAATGCGGAAATCTGTAGCATCTCCGTTAGGTGTATACTGTCCTCCTGTGAGAAGTCCGTAACTAGCAGTCGGTCCGTGAAAAAATGCGTCTTCTGGGCGCTCCCACATAATGTATCAGAATTTGCTTTTAAGTCGAACACGGGGATCGTTATCCCTTCGCTCTGGCAAATGCTGTGTTCTCTCTGAGCGGTCACTTTGGCCGAAGTAGGTATGTTGTCGACCCTGCCCTCTGAAGGGACGTTCTTCCCAGTGGGCTGGTTTCCTCTTTAGAACGAAAATTGTAAATACACTGGTACTTAAAACTTTACTGAACTTGGAGAATACTAAAGAATTGAACGTTATTAGGAACGTCAGAGTTTCGTCTATGTTTCGATTTATTATCGCCGTGGTGTTTCGAAATTCTTATACCAGTTTCCTCCACTTGAATTGCAGTTCTGCTGTGTGTTTTGTGTGTGGTGCCGCTGTATATGGGGAGCTCATCGAGAAACTGAAGGTTTTGTGCAGTCCAGCGATGTTCAGTCCAGTCTCTGAACTTTTCATTAGTCCTTATTTACCACAGAAGTTTAAGTACACTTACCAGTTTCTGTCGTGAAATACCATCATCGGGTCTGAGTATTACGTCTTTTGAGGTCTTCAGAGCGATAAGACCCAAACTGTACCAATGCAAGCATAGACTGTGTGTGGATATGTAATTACCACAACGTAGCTTGTGTCTTACCACGCCAATTTTGATGTAGTACCCAATTCTAATGATGGTATTTCGTTACTGAAACCGGTAAGTATTCTTGAGCTCCTATGATCAAAACTGTAAAAGATAAAGAACAAATGGTGTGATCGCTGCGTTTGTTCAATAGACAGTGTTGTCTTTATAAAGTGAACCAAATTTACCTCCAATGCTGCTTCCATTTAACAATTTTTTTATGCATCACCATTGGAGAGTTTCTAGCTCATTGTCATTTCCAAGTGCACCACCGTTCATAGGAAAGTCATCGAGCTTTGAATGTACTCAGATTTACGTCATGGTATTGTGACTACATATTCGTGGTCTTCTGAAGCTCGTATTTATGTGGAGCATAGCATGTTTTCAGCTTTTTACTATGTATGATATATTGAAACAACAAGCTTGATCGTGTTAATGGTAGCGCACTTGAAAATGAAAACAGACTTGAATCCAGGCAATTAAAACGTATAATTTTTTCTATATTAACTTATTGCTCAAGAAAACTTAAGGACAAAATAGATAAAATAACGTAATACACTAACCACTCGGTAGAAATGAATGAAAGTGCGGGAGCATGTTGCCAAGGGTCTCCCAGTCGTCCATAGGAAGCTGGACGCCGTATAGTGTGCGGTCAGCGTGAGTATTGCGCCAAATGGGGCTGGCCCCGCAACACGAGGAAGTTGAAGCAACGGTAAGAGACTGTGTTTGTCACAATCAGCGAGCAGTTATGGTGCAGTGTGATGGTGCCCCCATTACAGAATGGTCCGGAGACTACATCCAGATGGTTTCAAAAGGGGACGAATCGAGGAGAAACTGGAAGAAAGGCGAAGTGTGACGAGTGTAGCCCAGGAGTTTGGTACTGCTCACAGCATTGTCTCACGTGCATGGGAGGAACTCCGAACCACAGGCCCTGCTGCCCGAAGGAAAGGAGGTAGTCGACTAGCTGCGTCTACATCATCAGATGTGCAACAGGCATGAAGGGACACACATTAAAGAGCAGGTGAAATTGCAACCATATTCAACGGGACTGCAAGACACGCAATCTCCTATTGGGCAATGGATTGGCGACTGTGTGGGCCTGACGACCAGTACGTTGTATTCTGTTGACAACCTTACAGCGGCGGTACCGTTTGCGATGGTGCCAAGAGCATAGCGATTGGACCAACGAGCAGTGGGATCGCGTGTTCTTCTCGGATGAGAGCAGATGCAGTCTCAGTAGTGACTCTGGACGTACCCTCACATGGCGACAGGTAGGAACAGGTTACGAATCAGGAACATTGTCGAACGTGATCGTGTTGGTGGTCCAGGTGTTATGGTGTGGGAAGGCGTAATGCTGCATGAACTTACTGACCTCCAAATCTTTGAAAAACACGATACACTCACTGGTCAATGTCACGGTCTGTCACGGAAAGACGACACGCAATTTCGTCCGCGTTGCGACTTAGGCGATGGTTATTTGCGATTTCCCTATATGCAGTTTAAATCTTCGATGCTGTATCTCTTGAAACTCCAGACACTTCGGCTACCTTGGTTGCAGAATAATCCGCCATACAAGCACCAGCGATTTGCCGAAGTCACTTATCTACGACGTAATGCCCTCACAACCATACAGAACACTCTTTTGACCACCACTGACACTTGCAACATACTGAGGACATAGCACATGGCCGTTCGTGGTCAAATACACTGCTGGCCACCGTAAATGCAACGCCCTGAAGGAAGCATCCGAATCAAGTGAAATTTACACCATGGGTTTGCAGCGATGAGATATGCAACTGATTAGAATTTCAGCGCAGACGGACATCACGCGCACCTGTGGCGCCACCTCATAGCGCCATTTAAGGCTTGGCGATTTCGACGAGTGTACGTTCGCACGTGTGTTTACCTTGTGGTTGTTTCACAAGACGATCAGTTATGCCTCGTAGACAACAGCGAACATCGTTTGATCAAGTATCCGAGTTCGACAGAGGAAGGATAGTGGCTTACCGAGATTTTGGATTATCATACAGAGAAATCGCTAGTCGTGTTGGACGAAACCAAACAACTGTAATGCGGATACGTGACCGTTGGATGCAGGAGGGTACGACGGACCGACGTGGTCGATCGCATTCACCTCGGTGCACCACTGCACGTGCTGATAGGCAAATTGTGCGCATGGCAGTGACGGATCGCTCAGTGACATCCCGAACCATAGCACAGCACATTGCGTCTGTAACGCATCATCCAGTGTCTGCGCGTACCATTCGACGCCGTTTACAGCAGAGTGGTCTGTCCGCAAGACGTCCATTGCTTCGTCTACCATTGACGCAGAACCACAGACGTCTCCGTCGCAATGGTGTGATGACAGACGGATGTGGACGGCAGAATGGAATGACGTTGTCTTTACTGACGAGGCACGCTTCTGTCTGCAGCACCACGATGGTCGGATTCGAGTGTGGAGACACCGTGGAGAGAGGATGCTGGACAGCTGCATTATGCACCGCTACACTGGTCTTGCACCGGGTATTATGGTATGGGGCGGCATTGGATATTACTCTCGCACGCCTCTAGTACGCATTGCCGGTACTTTAAATAGCCAGCGCTACATATCCGAGGTGCTGGAGCCAGTTGTCCTTCCTTACCTTCAGGGCTCGGCCACAGCCATATTTCAACAGGATAATGCGCGACCATACGTGGCACGCATTGTCCAAAGGTTCTTCGTCAATAACCAGATTGAATTGCTTCCCTGGCCGGCTCGCTCTCCGGATCTTTCGCCGATAGAAAACATGTGGTCCATGGTTGCTCAACGAGTGACCCAGATTACATCCCCAGCTGCCACACCAGATGATCTTTGGCAACGTGTGGAAGCTGCTTGGGCTGCTGTACCCCAGGAACACATCCAACGTCTCTTTGACTCAATGCCGAGACGTGTGGCAGCGGTGATCTCCAACAATGGCGGCTACTCTGGCTACTGATTCTGGCAGGAACCACATGTCACAGACGTCTATAAACGTAATCATTTGATACTTGGTCAACATGTTATCTACAAAATAAATTTTGTTCTGCTACCTCTTGTCTTTCTTGGTGTTGCATTTACGGTGGCCAGCAGTGTACAACAGCGCATCCTGCGGGCTTTGCTACCATCTGCATTTATGTTGAACCATGCCGTTCTCGCAGTGTTTTCATATTTTTGTTCAACCCCTGTATGTACTAGTGCTCGCTGCGTATCGCTTCCGTATGGACCATGAAGGGACTTATACTTGTTACAACACGCAAACAAGCGTTAAGCAATCGTACTTCCTGCGCTACACACATGTCTGGAATGGGGGGAAATCTTAATACCTAGTACAATGTCGAATACCCTCTGGCACACATTTCACAGTGATTGATGGGATGGTTTCGAGTGTTTTGTGTGTGTGTGTTTTACTGCACCTACTCGGTGCTTGGGCTCCATCCCGAAGGGTCAACTTCATGATTTATTCCATCCAGTTTAAACCGTCAGCCACATGTGGGAATTGTAGTTCTGAGGACACAATCGAACATCGTTCGAGTGCCCGAAATATGACGCGATATCGCATGCAGTAAGGAATACCATTCGACTGATCAATAGGACGGACATACGCAGTATACAGGTTTCTAACGCCATGATACCCGAATGGAAATCGTTTCCCAAAGCAAAGCGACACTCAACAACGTCGGTCATTACACACACAATTCACATAATATTTGTACTTAAATTAATAGTATCTGCCATAGTTTCGGTATGAAGGCGAGAAAGTAACTCGTCGTCCTAAATGCAGGCTTACGTACACGAATTTTCTCGAGATTCCAGTATGTAAAGCTGATGATAATATTTTGACATGGAACCTCACTTAAAAATGTAGTGTGAATTCTACAAAAGTGTCATCCAGGTTTCTGCAAATACCTCAATGGACAATTTCTTGTAGATTTCCGTAAAAGACTGAAATGTGAATGTGTTGTAATGTATATAGTTATTTTTGAAACAAGTTTGTTTTCTGATATTATGTGAAACTGTTAAATGCTACATAAATATCTTGAAAAGGAAGGTGGAAGTATTGTTGGTTTTGTGCAGCTATTTATGGCAGAGGTCGACTCCCGGCGCGCCCCTCTGTAGCACATTTGTCTTTTGGGAACGCACCGCTAATCGATCATGCCGAGGAAAACCTTAGACATCAATTCATTTCACAATGGTTTTCCATAGTATGGATATAGATGTAGAAGTAATGGCCTGCACTTCTGAATGAAAGTTGCTGTAATACCTGTCAAGGTTATGGCAAAATGAAACTCTAATTAATCCGAGGTACCATCTCTGTCTTTCATGTAGGCTTCCTTATACATATACAGCCAGGTTGTATTTGTGTCTGCGAAAATTGCTCTTAACACATCACCTTTCCGTGCCAGATTTTGGGTTAAATTGTCTTTAACGATGATTTAAATTTATTTAAAAGAAAAGTGGTGGTATCAAGATTTACTTTTCTGCCAATGTGCGATCATTCCCTTACAATATCTACAGTTTGAATAAAGTCTTTCGGTTTCTTTATACGTCTTGGATGTTTTTATAATCCCACCAGCAAGTGTTAGGTGGTAATCTGATTAATTTTTCAATTTGTGAAATTGACATCTTAGTCGTTATTCGTAACGATTTGCGTGGCAGAAATTGTCATGCACCGTTATTTTCCTTTTTTGTCATGCGATGTTTTAAGTTTATGTACGCCCTTCATGTCATGTAGTTCTTGCCTTAGACTATCATGCAATTCATGCGTTAAATTGTATAATTATCGATGATCCAGTCCGTACAAGAACAGGAAAACTTCACATGTTGTACACTTGTGTCTGTTTTCTCTTCTCATCTCACGCATCATCCGCTTCTCATCAGTCGTACCACCTTTCTACCAGTTATAATAATCCTACGAATCATTCTTTCCTGATCTTCCGCTCCAGCTGCATGTCGCTCGAATCTGTGGACGGCATAAAACAAAAGAAAACAGTCATATTTGTATGGTGTAGTCATTGTTATCTACTCCAGTGTTACAAAAAACTTACGTAGTCTCAGACTGATACAAACCTTCAAAACTTGTCCACGCACTTACGAGGTCGTGCTTCGTGCTTCGTTAGAATGATTTGAATCCCTTGTTACAGTTCCCTTCTTGACGCACCCTCTTTTTTCGTGTCCGTACTGTCCTTGAATTAGGCCTCCTCCTCTTGTGCTGGCGTCATAACACTAGATAAACAAAAGAACTTACAAAGGCAAGTGCCTGTTGACTGATGGGTGTCGAACTTTCAGCTGTGCGCCTACGCAGTCGCCGCTCCACACTGACCCTTCCGATTCCCATCTTCCTGCAACTTACGAGCTCCTTTAACAAAAATACACAGAAAAAATGTCCCCAACTTCCTCCTAGTACGGGTGCAGGTATCCTACACTGAACACCCTAAACACAAACATTATTATCCAATACATACAGTCCTGACACCCTTTCTGTGGACAAAAATACACGTTTGCCTTCATCAAAACCCTTCGTCCAAACGTTTCCGTGCCATTGCCACGAAACACTCTCTACCGATGCATGTGTATCGTGCTGGCACCCCAAAAACATACATCAACGCTCCTTAGTAACGTTCGTCCAAACGCTACCATGGCATGAACACCGAATACTCTATACTAAATTATTCTAAATTTCCTACCGTCTAGAACCAATCAACAAAACATTAATTGTGAAGTACTCACGATACTTCAACAACAGAAACATGCCTACATCACATACAATTCTCATAGGGTGAGCCAATTTTCTTAAAACTCTTTCATTCCTCACTTATCCCTCAGACTCGTCCTCCCATTATGGAATCCCCATTTATCCCTTTTATGGTCCAATTTCAATTTATTTTTTGCGTCCTTTCTTGTATCCCACATTCTACACTGTCCATTACTCAGCTTTGTACAAATGATGGTCGTTCCTTTTCTTCACACGCTTACCTTCCATATCACATCTGTAAAGTCATCAGATGACCAAAACGAATTGCAAACCGATTTAGATAAGATATCTGTATGCTACGAAAAGTGGCAGTTGACCCTGAATAAAGAAAATATGAGTACTAAAAGAAATCCGCTAAATTTCGATTATGCGATAAGTCACACAAATCTTAAGGCTGTAAATTCAACTAAATAGTTAGGGGCTACAATTACAGATGACCTAAATTGGAACGATTACATAGATAGTGTTGTGGGTAGAGCAAACCAAAGACTGCGATTCATTGGCAGAACACTTAGAAGGAGAAACAGGCCTACTAAAGAGACTGCTTACACCACGCTTGTCCGCCCTATTCTGGAGTATTGCTGTGCCGTGTGGGATCCGCAACAGATGGGACGGACGGATGACATCGAAAAAGTTCAAAGGCGGGATGCATGTTTTGTATTATCGCGATGTAGGGGAGATAGTGCCACAGACATGATACGTGAACTGGAGTGGCAATCATTAAAACAAAGGTGTTTTTCGTTGCGACAGGATCTTCTCATGAAATTTCAATCACAAGTTTTCTCCTCCGATTGCGACGACGTTCTTTTGGCACCGACCTGCATGGGGAGAAATGATCATCACGATAAAAAAAGAGAAATGAGGGTTCGCATAAAAAAATTTAAGTGCTCGTTTCTTACGCGCGCCGTTCGAGAGTGGAGACAGCTTGAAGGTCGTTGACTGAACGCTCTGCCAGGCACTTTATTGTGAATATCAGAGTAATCACGTAGATGTAGATGTTCTTGATGCGCTGCCTCCCCTCTGCTATGTGACCACGCGTGTATATAATTCAGTGATCCTCCTGATATTCTCTAATTTTCTAGTCTTCCTCGTCACTACTGTCGTAATTTGGCGCATCAACGTCATCATCTTCCTTCTCCTTCCGTGGCGTATTTACATATCCTACTGCGTTGACTTGGCTCAGACCGATTCCTTCTGAAGGTATTCTTAAAGCTAGTTCCACATCTGTCGCTAGTCATTGCTGTGATGGATGTTCCACGTGACTGTTATCCCTTAGATTTGTTGATTAGATCTTGACAATCTCCCTCCGCCTGTTGCCTATTCCTGTCTGGCCCTTTTCAGTTGGCTGCAAACTGTGGTCAATTACTTGAGTGTTAGTAATCCCTGCTCCTCTATTAGCTGGGTGTAGCTTAAATGGACTGCGTCTTCCTGACAGTCTATTCTTATTGTTCCTTCTATCACTATTCCATCGCGGCGGTCCGTGAAAGTTATTGTCACCATTATGATTCTCTTTTTCTGAGAATTCTCTGGAGCCCTTGATTTTCGTCAAATGTGAATTCTAATTCACGCGACATGTTCTTGAAGATTTCGACGTCATCGTCACATCTCGTGACTGCAAAGTGTCCCAGTTGCATGCCGAAAGCAAGGTGTCTCTACCAAGTGTAAGACGCGAAGTCGCTCTGCTGCAAACAGCGTCCGGTTTATCCCCTCTGCAAGCAGAGTCTGAAGTCGCTCTACTCAGAGCAAAATCCGAAATAAAGTTAAAAGCGCAGAGTGCGTCATTTAGGCGGACGTTTCCCGCGTCTTAAGCAGTAATTGCCCATCGAAAAGTAACATTTTTGTTCCACCAACGAAAAAATCAAGCAGACGCCGCTGTGCTTCCACGATTGTAGGCAAAATGCCGCCCTTCCAATCAAATGTACTGAAACCTCTCTTCCAGTAACTTGCGTCTAAAAATTTTACGTCATGATACTCCAACCAATTCAATATTTGTCGCCTTTTGCTCGCGGTCTCCAAGCGTGGGGACAGAAAAAGAGAAAAAAAAAACCGGGAAAAATGTTGGACTAGATGCTGAACAGGCAGCGGAAGCTTTTGACTGTCACTCCCAAGGACTGCCCGTGACTTTTAGAAAGCTTTCGAAATCGGTATCTCCCCAAGACTCAGAAAACAGGCCATATTATCTACCAAATCCTCTTTCCACCAAGCTAATTCGCAGACATTCTTAGCAGAAAGAAGTAGGTGATGCCCTTGGTTCACAAAATGTCTCCAGGAAGCTGACAGAGCACAATGTACAGCTATCTGAAGCATCCATCCTCCTCCTCCTCTCTGAGTCCGGCACCCGCGGCTAATGCAAACCAGCGGGGGGTTGAAACGGTTATTCTGTTGAACTGACCTTGCTTCTCTGCGGCTGGCACAGCGTACAGAAATCACTTTAGCCCATACCAAGTACACGCAATAGAATATCTACAGGTGTTGGAGAGAAGAAAAAGAAATGGCAGATCAAAACTGTGAGCCGGACCTAGACTCGAACTCGGTAGAGGAAAGTTGCCTAATATGAGTCACACTTTTGTAAACCCATTTGAAAGACCTAAAAGTAAGTGCAATTGTATTTTTTATGATGGTAGGTATATCTTGCATTATTTAATATTATCATACAATTATCGAATTTGCAATAATAAACAATCTTTCCGAGTAGTTATTAAATCTTCACAAATTAGGCATTTCGTAGAAATGAGATCAAGGTTTTCTAATATGAGACAGCAATAATATTTTGCTTTAACTATTTTATTACAAAATAATGACATATGAATATGCACTTTTTACATGTTCATTCATTTCTGTTATCCTTCACTCATTTCACACTACTTAGGTTTATATTTATGACAACCGGGGCAAACAAAATTGTCTTCTGTGACACCGCAATCTTCATGAGGCCAGCGATAACATTTCGTGCACTGTGCCAATTTCTCCCCGTGTTTATCTTCAGAAAAGCGCCTAGTACAGAACAGACACTCTGCGTCATCGTCATCACTGCTGTCTGAATCCCCACTGTCATCAAGATGGACATCGGATGCCGAGTCACTAGACGGTTCTTCTGCTTTAGGTCTAGGATTTGAAGATTTTCCACTCTTCTCCCCAAATAACTTTCTGGCTGCTTTCTTAGCTTCAGCCTCTGATTTCTTCTGTTTAGATTCTTGTAATTGCTCACACAAGGAGTTGAAGTTAGTTACGCAGCAAAGCACGAACGCGATGTTTGACCTCTTTGACTATCTCCAGGTGGTTTTGCGATGTGTGGGAGAGGTATGATGTCTGCTGGGCTGACGGTTGACCACCACCATCAGTAGTTTCATTTTCGTTTTTGGCATCTCTTTCTTCAAGAGCGTCAGCACGGCGATGAATTGAAAATTCATGTTCCCTAAAGATGTTTCTGTTGTATGGGATGAGACTTGTTTTTCGGAAGGCATTCACAGATGCTTCCGGTGTTGCTGCTCGGTTGTAAGCTGCCCAAATAAGCTGGCTATTAATAATGGGGTGATAACGCAACCTGGGTTACTTGCCAACCACGTTTCTATCTCGTGGGCATAGTAGGTTTTCAAAGGCCCCATAAATCCCACCTCAACTGGTTGCATTTTATGCGTTGAGTGAGGTGGCAAACATACAATATGAACATTGGCTGTGAGCACTATGGGACTTAACATCTGTGGTCATCAGTAGTCCCCTAGAACTTAGAACTACTTAAACCTAACTAACCTAAGGACATCACACACATCCATGCCCGAGGCAGGATTCGATCCTGCGACCGTAGCAGTCAAGCGATTCCGGACTGAGCGCCTGAACCGCGAGACCACCGCGGCCGGCAATATGAACATTGTTTTCACGCGCTTTATCTAACACATCGAGGTTCTTTGTGTGGGAATATTGCCCACCAAGAATCAAAATGACAGGGTCATTTGAAGATGGCTTTACATGACTCACAAAATGATCAAACCACTGAGTAAAAATGTGAGTTTGTACCCAGCCACTTGGATGACAAGCTGAAAAATCGTTCAAATGGCTCTGAGCACTATGGGACTTAACATCCATGGTCATCAGTCCCCTAGAACTTAGAACTACTTAAACCTAACTAACCTAAGGACATCACACAACACCCAGCCATCACGAGGCAGAGAAAATCCCTGACCCCGCCGGGAATCGAACCCGGGAACCCGGGCGTGGGAAGCGAGAACGCTACCGCACGACCACGGGATGCGGGCTGATAAGCTGGCATTGATCCTGCAGGTGCACTGTCAATCAATTCCTGCTTCATATTCTTCCTTGGGAAGACGATTAGTGGTGGAACATAAGTGCCAGCTGCGTTCATACACGTTACAACTGTGATGAGATATCCCTTTTCTGCTGAAGTCAAGGCAGCAACTTCCCTCTTCCCTTTCATAGCAATAACCTTGCTGTGTTTGTGCTGCACAGACGTCATCCCAGTTTTGTCAACACTGAAGACTCGATGCGGCTTATGGTTGACTTTAGATAGCACAGATTCGTAAATATCAAAAAATCTCCCCACATTTTCTGGAGTGAAAGTTTTCACCCTTACTGCTGCAAGAACCTGAGGAGTTCTCATTGATAAAATGGGATGTCTTGTAAGGAAAGCTCGGAGCCATTTCTTTCCTGGAGAAGCCTTTTCTGAATTGAAGGGATTCTTCAGCCTATTTCTGACAGCTAACTGGAAGGCCATGCTTCGTATGTCCTTACATTTAAGAGCATAGTTCATCTTCCAGTTGAGAGAACAGGCCTTCTGCCAAGATTAACACCAACCAGCTTCTCGGGTGTACGAGTTTTATCCTTCACCTACCTTTCCAAACTACGTTTTGGTGCAGCAAAAACTTTTGAGGCTTTTAAGTACCCCATTTTGCCATTTCTCACACGTGTAATGGCGCGAACCACGGCGTCTTTATCCCACGTTTTCCTTTTAGGTGACAATTCCATCTACAAAGAATAAATACAATAATCAGACATACTTCTTAAAGGACTTCAACTTCTATGATTTTATTTGTTACATTATTTTTTATAAGTACTGTCAACGGAGTACTTTGAATTTGGAGTTATATTGATCAACATCTGAGCAAAATACTGCCTTGAAAGAAAGTTCCAGAAAACATTCCAATTTCTGATCATAAGACTAGTCAAAGTGATCCATGTTTATGATAATTTAATCGAATTAAAATAAACGCAGTTGCCAAAATTTTACTACAATAAATGATAAAATATTGTTATCTCATGATAGTATTGCGTAAATTACATATAACAAATCGTGATAGAACGAGTTCCCCCAATATGCGATAGGTATTGTAATATGCGACACTGTCGCGTATTTGGATCCCCATACTATCGCATATTAGGAATTTCGCCATCTTACACAAAGAATCACGCACTTGCTAACAACGTTCGTTGGAAAATGAACCTAATTGTCAATAATTATAGGTAATACCGTCACAAATAACAACAATAAAAGAGTGCAATAATATCCGCTCACCTTTAAGTTGAAATATTGTCTTAACACCGATGTCGCAAAAACTCCAAACACAAGAAATTTTGTATCAACCTCTACGTACTGTGTCCGGCTCAACTATGGCGTCCTACTCGTTGTGTCGTCGTCTGCCACGCAATAGACGTGCTTAAGAAACTCTCCACCAGAGTGCAACCCCTAACGTGAGCACAGTTGGGGTGTCTCATATTACGGAACTATCGCATAATAGGCACCTTTCCTCTACCTTTGCCTTTCGCAGACAAGTGCTCCACCAACTGAGCTACCCAAGCACAGCTTAGGAGCCGCCATTACAGCTTCAGTTCTGCCAGTACTTCGTCCCCTACCTTCCAAACTTCACAGAAACTCTTCGCAAAAAGCAAAGGTCCCGAGTTCGAGTCTCGGGTCGGCACACAGTTTTAATGTGCCAGTAAGTTTCATATCATCACACACTCCGCTGCAGGGTGAAAATCTCATTCTGGAAACAGCCCACAGGCTGTGGCTAAGCCATGTCTCCGCAATATCCTTTCTTCCAGAAGTGCACTTGCACTCGGCGGCAGAACTTCCCTGGATGGGGCCTCCCAACTAACAATGCCACACGCCCATTTCAGTTAGTTCTGCAAGGTTCGCAGAAGAGCTACTACGAAGTTTGGAAGGTAGGAGACGAGGTACAGGCAGAATTGAAATTGTGAGAGGGGAGGGGGAAGGGGGGGGGGAATCGTGAGTCGTGCTTGGGAAACAGTTGGTAGAGCACTTGCGCGCGAAAGGCAAAGGTCCCGAGTTCGAGTTTCGGTCTGGCACACAGTTTTAATCTACCAGAAAGTTTCATATCAGCGCACACTCCGCTACAGAGTGAAAAGTCTCATTCTGGAAAAGGAAACAACTGCTGTTGTATACGATTGAAAATAAACGTCCGATTTCAATTGGATTTAGTAATTTCAAATATAATTGATTTGGCTTCATATTGACTTATTTTTCATACAAAAATGTGGCAAATATGCGTAATAACTCATCGTTGGAATGATAAGAGGCGTGGCATTCTGATTCGCCATTTTTTAGCTCATGTTGTTTTAACTGCTCCAGCATTCATTCACATTGCTCGATTGTGGGCGAACTGTGATAGGATTACGCAGTGATATTAGCCCTTGGTTTCTTTTTGTGTTAGAAAGTAATGTTTCTCGTAGTTGAAATCTCAACTTCCTGAGAACTACTCTTGTAGATTTACACATAGAGCATAAACATTCGCGGAAACTGTTTGGTAAGCCTGACTGGTAAATGGCAGTTGTTGAGGAGCTGGATTGCGTGAGAGTGGTGTTCACATCATTGTCTGACAATCCACATTTTAGTCTCTCCCGTTTTCCTAAAATGCCTAAGGCGAATGTTTCGGCTGATTAATTATGAAGACCATGGCCAATTTCCTGTTTCAAACGGAATCTGGGCTCCGTCTCCATCTCTAATGACACCATCTTCCTCATCCAATCGGTTCCGTGCGAACAATTAACGACTTTGGACCTTTACACTTGTCAGCCTGTGTAATGTCTTGAATGATTGGGCAATTGTTGGTTACGTTCCGCATCTATGCCTCGGGAACATAGTATCAGTTGAACACGAAAAGTAGTAGAACGTAGTTAACACGATTCAAGTGGCACTGTCAGAAACGCACGCATTCGCATAAATAAGTGCCAAATTCACAATCAGCAAATACTCGTCGAGTGCAAACCCTACAAATGCGGAATAATGACAGAAGATGAACGGGAATTCTTAAGCTTATGTGATGTGTGGTTACAGAAATACAGAATTTCTCTGCAAATGTTCTGAAGATGTTTTCTTTTACATTTTTATTATATTATCGTCGACAGCGAGGTCGTGGCAAATGAATTATATCTACGAAGAATTTTCAGTGGTTTTCCCGAAAGTCTCCTATTCGCATTTGCAGTACATTACATAAGTTGATTTGTAGGCTTCAAGACTTTGTAACTAAAAGTCTAAGAAGCCGACCTTGCTTAGGGTGACTGAACGGGTCACAGGTAGCGGATAGTGAACGTTCCATCAGATATGGTGGACAGCTGCAAATACAGATTAAGCAATCCAGGACCAAGGCAAAACAAAACCAAATCAACTTTATCTCTGTCTTGTAGCAAGCAGCAAAGTGGCCAGCGTCTGTTCACCAGTGGTGCGGCTGAAACTTATGTTCTGGAACTAACGCTTCCAGTCTTAACACTCTGAGTCCACTCAATGAGTCTACTCAGCATCACCTGATTCCTGGTAGAACCATCATGAAGCACTTATGATAACTATAGTACTATCCCAGGTGGTCAATCCATCGCCAGTATTACTGGCGCAACAGTTATTTCTGATTATGGTTAGGCCAGATTAAAGTGCAATGTGATTCAACAGAGGAAGTCGAGTCCTCTGGCCAACTTAAAACCAAAACAAATAAATTTTTTGCAACAGTTAACACACAAAAACTTTTTACAACCAAGGAAACTTCGTAAATTGGGAGTTACATTAAAAGAATAGAAGATTCAAATTTTGACACTTCAAGAAACACGAATGACGGACAATAACACCATGCATTTCGACAGTTATCGTCTTTTTAAAAGTAAAACTCGCAAATGAATACTTAATAATACACCAATCTGGGAGTGGATTTTGCAGTCTCCAAAAATATTTTAAATTCAGTAACGGAGGTAAAACCCATTAATAGCAGACTAATGACAATTTCTCTTAAATGCGCAAATAAAGCACACATTTTAATTAATGCCCATTGCCATTCAATGAGGATAACCGTAAAAAACCTAAAGAAGTTAATGAAGCTTGGAAAAGTTAGAATGCGTCATCTCGAAAATTCCCTCGAACCATGTTAAAATTTTAATGGGTGATTTTAATACTCAATTAGATAAAGAGAAAAAAATATAAGAAAACGGTGGGTAGTTTCCTGCGCATAAATGGACAAATCAAAATGATCATAAATTTATACAACATTGTCTATGGAGTGCAGCGACCTGGTGCAATATTTAGGTTACCATCAACAGTCGAGATCGCAATAATATTTGTTTATTTACCGGTTTCGGCTTATGTTAAAGTCATCTTCAGAATTTTTGGTCCCCTATAGTTGGTGCTGGCGGCTCGTTGCTTTTCTCGTGATACCACGATCGTGCACTGTTAGTCACTGGTATCACGAGAAAAACGAGGAGCCGCCAGCATCAAGCACATAAGCCGAAACTGGTAAATAAACCAACATTATTGTGATCTCTACTGTTGATTGTAACCTAAACCAAAATTGCCAAAGACTTGTTGCAAAAATTTTAACCTTAAAATTATGTCAACATATTTTAAAAAGAACCCTTCAAAACAAAAACAAAATGTGGCAGGCACGCAAAACATTTATTTGGGAATTTCAGATTGCTCATGTAACAATTTCATAGCCTGACTACGAAGAAATTTTAAATGTCCCAGTTAGGAAAGCGGCTAATACTGATTGTGACTATTATTTAAAGCGAATAAAAGTAAAACTTCAACCTCAAAAACTCTTCAAAACAAAAAATGTTATCTCAGAATTTGACACTGTTGAAATAACCCCATCTCTAACAAGCCAACTTGACAAAAAACAACCCAACAATTCGCAAAGCCTGAAAGCACAAAATGTAATTCCGCTTCGAAAGGAACAAAAATATCCTTGGTGGAGCGCGGATTGTGAAGCAGCAGTTAAGTCTAGGCACGAGGCATTCAAAAACTGGAACAGTAGGTAAAACTGAAAATATGTAGAACACCTTTCTAACTCTAAGAAAAGAAACATATAAATTAATCCGACAGACTAAAAGGCACTACGAAAATGCCCAACATTTAGAAATCGAAAAAGACTTCCAAAAGAACAATACAAGAAACTTTTACAAAACATTGAAAACAAACCGTTTACCAAGCTCAGAGTCTTTGCTTCAAAAATTAAAATGGCTGTTTGGCTCTTAGCAACCAGGAAAATCGTAATTTACTTCCTAATTATTTTGAAAAACTATTAAACTGTCCAGAACCAGCGAATAAATTGCAACCACAGCAAACTAATGACACCAACCCTAACTCTAAAGGACCTGACGAAATCGAAATAACTAAACAAATTAAGAGACTTAAAAACAAAAAGGCATCCTGAGAAGACGGTATAATTGCAGAACTACTAAAATCAGCTGGCTCTAAAAGTGTTGATCACTCAACTAGTAGGGCATATCCGGCAAACTGAGAAAATACCTGAGAACTGGAAACCTGCCCTAATTCAGCCATTGCATAAAAAAGGGGATAGAATCGATGTTAATAATTACCGAGGGATCTCTCTTCTCCCTGTCACATACAAAATTTTCTCGAAATGTTTAGTTGATCGAGCCCAAGAACAGTCAGAAGCTAAAATTGGTGAATACCAAGTAGGCTTTAGATCAAACAGATCCTGTTCAGAACAAATTCGTAATTTAAAACTAATTCTTAGGCACTATAGGATTTATAGTAACAATATTGTATGTACATTTGTGGATTTTAGACAGATCTACGACTCAGTTGATTGTGAATTCCTTTTCCAAATTTTGAAGGAACAAGGGCTAGATAATAAAATTCTAACACTGATTAAGGAAACGTTAACCATCACTAGCTTTAAAGTTAAATTCATGGGAGAAATGTGGGGGAACCATTTGATATAAAGGCTGGTGTTAGACAGTGAGATGGACTCTCCCAATCACTGTTTAACCCTGTTTTGGAAAAGGTAATTACAGAATTACGAGACAAAATTCTAGTCAAAATATAGATCAATCAATCAAGTTAGGTAGAAGTGATGTTAGAGTAGATTGCCTCGCCTTCGCAGATGATCTGGCATTTTGAACTAGGGATATCTGAACAGGTCAAAAATAAATTGAAATTCTTATAGATGTTGCGGATGAAGTAGGACTACAAATATCATTCGAAAAAACGGAATATATGAAACGCAACAAATATGGTCCCGTAGGCAATCGCAAATATTTTTCCATGAAGACGCTGACTGTCATCCGTCGCAGTAGGGTAAATGTGTTAACTCTTATGGCGATTACTTTTGAAATAATAAACCGTTCAATTACTTTCTTTACATCTGTCTCGTTTCATTACACTGCCCCTTATAATTTAGCTGAAGTGAATTGCAATGAAATGACATTACTTTATTGTATTACAGTACTAATTCTAATTATAAGTTAACCTAAAATGTTACATTTAAGTGTTTCTGTGGAGATACGCGTCAGTGAAGTAGAAGATGTTGCCAAAGTTCTGTAATTCAATGTTAAAGTTCACCACATTTTCTACATGACATTTATTGTGCTCTGACAACTTGTGGAATACGTGTGTATCCACGTATCTGACTCCTTTCTTTGCTAATATTACCATTTTAGAGAGTTGTTTTTGCTTGAAGTGCCGTATTCGAGGTTCTCAATAATTCTGAGGAAAGAGAAGTACTGGTAACGGCAGAGGACATTAATGAATGTAGGTATTGTAAAGTAGTAGTCTTTTTTTTTCTTTATTGGATTTCGATCCCCCCCCCCCGAGAGGGGGGCCGGGCTGGCAGCAGCACAATACGCCGCTCTGCAGCCTATAGAAAAGTTAAAAAAAAAACAGAATCAGGAGATATGAAAAACAAACAAAAGCAGGCGATAAAATGCTGACTGTTAAAAACTGAGACATGGAGGAAAAGATACGAAGAGAATATGAAAACAAAACGGTCGGTGATGCTGATTAAAACACATAGTAAATAGACAGGCACAATTTAAAAAACACAGTGACAGTCTGGTTTCTGTTCACACGAGATAAAAAAACACAACTAGCGACAGTATGGTGGCTGTTCGCAACACTGACAGGGGACACACAACACTGAACACTCACTTAAAACCGCTACGGTCGCAGGTTCGAATCCTGCCTCGGGCATGGATGTTTGTGATGTCCTTAGGTTAGTTAGGTTTAACTAGTTCTAAGTTCTAGGGGACTAATGACCTCAGCAGTTGAGTCCCATAGTGCTCAGAGCCATTTTGAACTCACTTAAAACAGCACTATACAGGCGACACAGTGGCAAATTTGGGATTTGGGGGGGAGGGGGGGACCCGGACTGATGAGGGTGGAAAGAGGGGGGGGGAGGAGGGGAAAGAAAAAAAGGGGGGAGCCAACGGAGGGAGGAGACATAGAAAAAGGCGGGGCTGGGCGGACGCGAGAAGGAGTGGGAAAGGTGGTGTAGGGGAGAGCAAAAGGACTTGGGGGAGAGGAGGGAGGCAGAGAGAGGGTAGGGGGGGAAAAATAGGATGGAAGTGCGAGGGGAAGAGGGAGGCCGAGAGAAGGACAGAGGAAGTAGGAGGAGGTGAGGATCAGAGTTGATAGGAGGGATAAATGGAGGGAAAGTGAGCAACATCAAGGAGGGGTAAAGTAGTAGTCAGAACACATAGTCTTTTGAAGAAATCTGCGCATGACTTTCTAGTATTAACACCAGATGTAGTTCTGAAAACACTATGCATGTAACTTGAATTTCCCACGAAAAAGGTAGCACAAGTCATTAGTGAATGGAAATATACAAAATAAACTAGCCATTTTTAAATTGCCTATAGAAGAAATCATGCATACTGCAAACTTATACTATTTAATCAGAAGTATCCAGACACTGCTATATATGCGGAATTAACCACTAGATGTCTCTATAGACGGACTGGTCACTACAAAAGAAGCGGGGAGTATTGTGCTTTCAGTAGAGATGTAGCAACGAAAGAATGGGTCGGTTAGGAGACCTCAGTGACTTCGGACGAGGTCCAGTCATTGGGTGTGACCTGAGTAACAAATCCATCAGGGTCATTTAAGCTCTTACAAGGATAGACTGTTGGTGATTTGATCGTGAGAAGAAAACGTGAAGGAATAACCACAGCTAAACAGAGACCGGACGGAGACTGTAGAGCATTGTGGAGGGTGGCTGTGAAGAATAGCATGAGATCACCTGAAGAAATGGCTCGTCAGTGCCAGAGTGCTACCAGCTGTCCACTTAGCACGATGACTGTGTGTACTGAATTTAAAAGAATGGAGTAGAACGGTCGAAGAGCTCCTCATGAGCCACACATTTCTGTAATTAACAGTAAGTGGCGCATGAGATGGTATAAAGAGCGAGTCCACAGTGCGTAGGATGGCTGGAACAAGTGATCTGCAGATGAATCACGTTACACCCTGTAGCTGTGCGGTGGAATGTCTCGGGTACCTCGAATTTTTATATAACGTTACCTCCCATCATGTGTAGTACCGACAGAGAAGTCTAGACAAGGTGGCGATGTGGTGTGAAGTTGTTTTTACTGGCTGGGCTTCAAAAATGGTTCAAATGGCTCTGAGCACTATGGGACTCAACATCTTAGGTCATAAGTCCCCTAGAACTTAGAACTACTTAAACCTAACTAACCTCAGGACATCACACACACCCATGCCCGAGGCAGGATTCGAACCTGCGACCGTAGCAGTCCCGCGGTTCCGGACTGCAGCGCCAGAACCGCTAGACCACCGCGTACTGGCTGGGAAGTGGCTCCATTATTGCGCTTGAAAACTCATAAGTCCGGAAGGACCTGAAAACATTTTGTAACGTTGAGCACTGCGTACAGTAGAGGAACATTTCGTAGACGACAATTGTTTGTACCTCGCATTAATAACCAGTAATAGGTGTCCGGGTATTTTTGAACAGGTAGTGCAGCAGAAGAAACGCACTTCATTAATTCTACATAGTGGGTTTCTAGTTGAGGTTGTGATCTATTTGTAGTCCCAAAAACTTAACAGTTCCTACTTATTTTATTTCTTTGTTTGAGGAACTTATGGCTATAACTTGTGGACTAATATCAGAAGTACTAAAGTGTATGCACAGACTCTTTTTCAGAATTCAGTGTTAATCCATTTGTCTTGAACCGTCTGTTGATGTTTTGGAGTAATCCATTAGCTTCCTATCAGTAAGTGAAACATATTATGTAAGCAACTGAAAATAAATACGGATGTAATTCAGCCTAGATAAACTTTAACATGGATGTAGGAATCATTACCACGCAGCCTCTGTTTTTTTTTTTTTTTTTCGGTCACGGTTCACTGCGAGCAAGAGCTGTGCTGCGTATTATGTAACTCGTGTTTTGCAAGCGACCTTGTGGAGCTGTGCGGCGTTAATTGCGACATCCTTGTTATTACAGCTGTGATGTAGCGAGTTTGCTCTGCCGCAAAGCAAAATATGTTGACAATAATATGGTCTTGGTGCATACGATTCCCAGTGGAATTAGACATAAAAAAAAATACTTGTGCTATGGGTCGACAGTAGTTGCTTCTTGGAAATATAAAATATTCGTTAGTGTCATCCTTATTAATATACAAGTGAGTACCTCCCAGTTGCACATGTGGATTGCTAAATCCATGTGAGACATTCATTTATCGTGTAGAAAACCTTCTTCTGGAAATTTCGTTTACAGTGTGCCTTGACGAGCACCTTAATATCGAAAACGAACTTCCAAGTGATTATTTGTTTAGCGACTGCTAGCTATCTTCTGAGGATCGTCTCTTCACTGCCCACACAAGTATACTGTCGGAAAAAATTAGTACACCAGTTTAGAGGTTTCCAGTCCACTCAAGATTTATTGTTGCAACCGTGCATCTGGAGTATATGAAAAGATAATGAAATGAAATGATCGTATGGCACTGTTGGCCAGGAGGCCCCATGCGGGGGAGTTCGGCCGCCGTATTGCAAGTCCTCTTTAGTTGACGCCACATCGCCGAGTCAATGATGAAAATGATGAACACACAGCACCCAGTCCCCTGCCAGGAATCGAACCCGGGCCCCCTGCGTGGTAGGGAGTAACGGTACCGCTACACATAAGCGGTCCTGAAGTACCAGGTACTGATTCATGATGAAACACTGATATTAGTGTGTGGTATAGCCTCCACGGGCGGCAATGCAGGCGCTGACTCCGTCATCCAGTCGATCGTACAGATCGCGAAAACTGTTCTGAGGTACGTTATTCCAAGCCTCCTCGACTTGTTCACGTACTTCTGTAAGAGCTGTTGGTTGACGAATCGTACAAGTCATTTCCGGTTCAAATGGCTCTGAGCACTATGGGACTTAACTCCTGCGGTCATCAGTCCCCTAGGACTTAGAACTACTTAAACGTAACTAACCTAAGGACATCACACACATCCATGCCCGAGGCAGGATTCGAACCTGCGACCGTAGCGGAAAAAGAAAAATGAAAACCGTTTCTAGCAACGTTCTGCACGTACCGAGCGCTGGTTAGCATCGCTCCAGAAATAGCAGAGATAAACGAGAATTGTAGCTTATTGTACCCCACTCCATGAGGGGTGAGATGGGGCCAGTGTGTCTTTGACGAATGCACTCTACGAGACAGCACTCGCTGTGTCTACTTCGTATGGACAAACCGCCATGATTTGCGTCCAGGAAGAATCTCCTATCATCACTGAAGACCGCGGTGCGCTATTCCATCTTACAAGTGATCCCCTGACGCCACCAGTCGAGCTGTGCACGTCGATGCTGTGGTGTGAGTGGAGGATGGGCAAGAGGTTTGCGTGCCAGTAATCTCACCGCTAATAAACGGATCGCAACAGTCTGTGTTGACACGTCTGGGCTCACAAGTCCTCTTACCTGCCCTGTGGTAGCTGTACGATATGCCACGGCTGACTTTCCAATATGACGATTCTGGCGGTCGTGTGTGTTGCTGGACGTCCAGAAACTCATCTACATGTTCAGGTGGCCATTGATACCAGCAGCGCTGCACAACTGCCGCAACACGTCCAACTTCTATGGAAGTTCTCCGAGAGGATCATCCTGCCACTCATAAGGCCACAATTTGACCCCTTTCAAACTCGCCCGGTTCGCTGTAGGAAGCAAGACTGCGTCTCTGTGGTATGGTTGCCTCCTTCCTTTACACGTTTGCAGCACACAGAGCTTTCTGGCTGTGAACGTTCCCTATTAAAGGATAGATACAGATATGCTCTCTGGTAGCTATGCCGCTACGCTCTCCATTGGCGAACGACGTTGAAACCATTATCAGTACATTTACTACCCTCCAGGTGGCATATGCCGTCAGAGTATCAAAATCGACATTGACGTCGTCTTTACAGACGTACTTTTTTTTGCGGCAGTGAAAGTGTGGTGTCACAGCCAGACACCACACGTGCTAGGTGGTAGCTTAAATCGGCCGCGGTCCTGTAGTACATGTCGGACCCGCGTGTCGCCACTGTGTGATCGCAAACCTAGCGCCACCACAAGGCAGGTCTCGAGAGACTGACTCGAACTCAGCCCAGTTGTACGGACGACAGAGCTAGCGACTAGACGTACGAAGCCTTTCTCTCTCATTAGCCGAGAGACAGAATAGCCTTCAGCTAAGTTAATGGCTACGAACTAGCAAAGGCCATTAGCCTTACAGTGATTGTAAATAGAGTCTCACTTGTGTTCACCATAGAGATGTACAAGAAGACATTAAAGATAAGTATATGAGAAGCTCCGTTCTTTTCTTCATAGCATTAATTACGTATCCTGTTCCAGTACTTCACGCCTGTCTGCGTTAGTCTAGCGTGCTTTCTAAGCCACCTCTATCTACAAGGTGTTGGCCCAGCTGCCGACACATCACATGGCGACGAGTCTACAACGGCTCTTGTGTTTTACTTTGCCCTAATTTCTTTGTGTCATGGCTTCGCCACAATCTCCAGATGTACTGTCCGAATTTTATCGCTTGCAGAATCAGCAGACGCAGGCGTTATTGGATGCTCTTGGACAGCTCGTCCAGGGTCAACGTGCGCTGCACACCGATGCGGCCGCCGCCGCTTCATCGCTACCGCCGCCACAACATGCTGTTGCACCTCAATTCAGACCCTTTGATGCCACCCACGAGTCATGGCAAGAGTGGTCCCGTCAGTTCGACTTCCACCTAGCAGCCTACAGAATTCAAGGTAATGAGCGGCAGCCGTTTTTGCTTTCTTGTGTCAGTGTGTCCACCTACCGAGTGATAGTGAAGTTGTTTCCCCGGCGCGACGTAGCAACTCTGTCCTACGAAGAACTTTTGTCTGCTTTAGATGCCTATTTCAAGGAAACAGTAAATGTCGTTGCAAAAAGGTATATGTTCTTTCGTACAAAACGTACAGCCGGTCAAACTAATAGGGAGTGGGTTGCGACATTGCAAGGACTTACTTTTGACAAACTGTGCCCGGGAACATATTTTTCAAAGTTGGACCTAGCAGATGCGTACTTGCAAATACCGGTGGACGAAGAATCCCAGCGCGTCTTGGTGGTAAACACGCATCTTGGCTTGTATCGCTTCAAAAGACTGCCTTTCGGGTGTGCGTCCGCACCTGCATTGTTTCAGCAATATTTACAAACTGTTTGTGCGTCGGTCCCTACTGCTGCGAACTATCTGGACGATATTGTGATCTCCGGAAAGACAGAAGCCGAACATTTGCAAAATCTCCGAACATTATTTCAGGTCTTGCGACAAAATGGTCTTCGCTTGAGGAAGGACAAATGTGTGTTTTTTGCTCGGGATTTACCCTACCTGGGCCATGTAATAAATGCCCAGGGCATCCATCCGAGTCCAGAGCACCTCCGTGCCATACAGGATTTGCCGTCACCGCAGAACTTGAAACAGCTGCAGAGTGTGCTGGGTAAAATAAATTATTATCATAAATTTTTGTGCAATGCTTCTTCCATTTCAGCTCCGCTTCATCGCTTACGCCGTAAAGGTGTTCCGTTCGTCTGGACGACGAAATGCGAACGCGCCTTTCGCCAGTTGAAATCGGCGTTACTTTCAAATACTTGCCTTACGCCATTCGATCCCCGGAAACCCCTTTTGTTGATGGTAGATGCATCGGATTTCGGGATCGGTGCTGTGCTTGCGCACAAAGATGGATCGCATGATCGCCCTATTGCCTTTGCGTCAAAATTGTTCTCATCTGCGCAAAGAAATTATTCACAGATAGAGAAAGAGGCTTTAGCTCTCGTGTTTGGTGTTACTAAGTTTCACGATTTCTTGTATGGTCGTCACTTTACCATCATCACGGACCACAAACCTTTGACATCGCTTTTTCATCCGAACAAGCCGGTACCTCCGCGTACGGCGCAGAAATTCATTCGCTGGTCTCTTTTCCTCTCGCAGTACCGCTACGATATCTTGTATCGGTCCACTGCTAAGCACGGAAACGCTGATGCGTTGTCCCGTTTGCCTGTTGCTGAGGATAAAGTATTCGATTCTTCCGAACTTGCTTGCATGTTCATTGATGCAGAAACTGCGGACGTGGTCGCATCGTTTCCGATTGATTTTCGTCGTGTCGCTACAGCCACGGCTGCTGACCCTGTCCTTGCTACTGTTTTGCGTTTTGTTGCTACGCAATGGCCCTTGTCCAAGTCACGGATCGAGGATCCGCTGGTTCGCCGATTTTTTGCTCACAGGGAGAGACTTTTTGTACGACGTGGTGTTTTGTTGTTGCGTTCTGATAATGATCAGTCCCGAGTCGTGGTCCCACGTTCGTTACAGTCCTCTGTCTTAAAGCTTCTCCACCACGGACATTGGGGTATAGTGCGTACGAAACAACTTGCTCGTCTGCACTGTACTTGGTTCGGAATCGATGCTGCGATTACGAATATGTGCTCCTCTTGCGTAGCGTGTGCCGAACAACAATCCGCACCGCCGCGGAAATTCTTTGCATGGCCGAAAGCCACTTCCCCTTGGCAACCCTTGCACATCGATTTTGCTGGTCCATTCTGGAATGCTCGTTGGTTGGTTGTGGTCGATGCTTTCAGTAATTTTCCTTTTGTTGTCCGGATGTCTTCCACGACGTCTTCTGCCACAATCCAAGCATTGTCTGCTATCTTTTGCATTGAAGGTCTTCCGCAGACTATTGTTTCTGACAGTGGCCCACAATTCATGTCCGCAGAATTTCAGTCCTTCTGCAAGGCCAATGGTATTCACCATCTGACGTCCGCGCCGTTTTCGCCTCAGTCAAATGGTGCCGCGGAACGATTGGTCCGGACTTTCAAGTCACAGATGTTGAAATTGAAAGTGTCGCATTCTCGGGAGGACGCATTATTGCTCTTTTTGTCCTCGTATCGCTCTCAGCCCCGCGATGGTCGCTCGCCGGCTGAGTTGCTCCATGGTCGTTCTCATCGAACCTTGATGTCTTTGCTGCATCCGCCGCATCAGGTTCCTGTGCAGTGGCAGACTCCTGCTTTTGCTCCTGGCGCCGTTGTCTTCTATCGCGCCTATCGCGGTTCACGGCGTTGGCTCGCAGGGCGCATTCTTCGCTGCCTCGGCCGCGCGATGTATTTGGTTTTGGGGGCCTCTGGTGAGGTGCGTCGGCATCTCAATCAGCTGCGCCTCTGTCGTCGCCCGGCTTCTGCCGCTCCCCGTCTGCTTTCAGCGACGGAGCCGTCAGGTCAGCACCCTGGGGACCCATCTACTGGCTCGCCTCATCCCCAGGTGTTACCGACGCTGCCTTCCGTTTTGCCTCATGGCGTCGCGCCGCCGCCGCAGCCGCCGCAGCCGCCTCCGGCGCCGCCCGCCGTGGACGCTTCGCTGCAGCCGCCACGCGTCTCCCTGGGTCACGCGCCGCCGATCGCTTCCCGTGACCAGCTGTCCTCCGCCATGGAACTCTTGCCCGCTCCGGACCAGATGTCGTCATCGCGCGTCGGATTCTCCAACCACATGGAGGTCGACCCTTCGGCCCCTCCTGTCTCTTTACGGGCGCATACACCGCATGTTGACGTGCACCCTGGACTAGGTTTTCAGGCGTTTCCTAGCTCCCCTCGGACCGAATGGCCGTGTGCGGGTGGCACAGCCTCGCCTGTTGTTAGGCTCCCCACCTCATTGCATACGTCAACATGGGGTCCTCCCCACGGCGAGCGGAAGCCTTATCTCACGACCGTTCGCCGATTTGCGGGGGAGGAATGTGGTGTCACAGCCAGACACCACACGTGCTAGGTGGTAGCTTAAATCGGCCGCGGTCCTGTAGTACATGTCGGACCCGCGTGTCGCCACTGTGTGATCGCAAACCTAGCGCCACCACAAGGCAGGTCTCGAGAGACTGACTCGAACTCAGCCCAGTTGTACGGACGACAGAGCTAGCGACTAGACGTACGAAGCCTTTCTCTCTCATTAGCCGAGAGACAGAATAGCCTTCAGCTAAGTTAATGGCTACGAACTAGCAAAGGCCATTAGCCTTACAGTGATTGTAATTAGAGTCTCACTTGTGTTCACCATAGAGATGTACAAGAAGACATTAAAGATAAGTATATGAGAAGCTCCGTTCTTTTCTTCATAGCATTAATTACGTATCCTGTTCCAGTACTTCACGCCCGTCTGCGTTAGTCTAGCGTGCTTTCTAAGCCACCTCTATCTACAAGGTGTTGGCCCAGCTGCCGACACATCAGAAAGTTAACTTGGAGCATACCCCGCCAGTCTAAAAAGGTCAAAAAAATGGCTCTGAGCACTATGGGACTTAACATCTGAGGTCATCAGTCCCCTAAACTTTGAACTACTTAAACCTAACTAACATAAGGACATCACACACAACCATGCCCGAGGCAGGATTCGAACCTGCGACCGTAGCGGTCGCGCGGTTCCAGACTGAAGCGCCTAGAACCGCTCGGCCACACCGGACGGCTAAAAAAGATTCGGATGTGAATTAACAAAAAGTAGAGAAATGTTAATATTGCGGTTTCAGTTCTTCACCTTTTCTACATAGCCTCCCCTCAGTTAAGTACAAAGCAGAGAATGCCCATACAATCATGTGAAACCGTCAGACAAGACTTTGGTACATTTCTCAACTAGTGCGTCACATTGTACAGAATATCGGTTATCTCGTCAAAGCGTTCTTGTGAATTTTTGCATCACGACGTTTTGTGGTAGTTTCGTACTGATAGCACCAAGTGTCGTCACACGTGACGATTTTTTCCGGGATAGCATTGTGCGTGCTTAGCATTTTAATCAAGTCGTGGCAGACGTCCATGCGTCACTGTTTTTATTCGGGAGTGAAGGAGTGCGTAACATACTTTGTGCACACTTTTATCTATTTCAAAACATTCTGGAGAATGTCTTGAACATTTGATTTAGAGGTGTTGGTCCATTTTGACTTGTGATACAACAGAGTCGATACACTACGTTAGCGTGTCCACTCCTTAATACTGCCTGCTTGCTGCTGACTGGTCGAATGCTCATCTGCAGTTTACATTTGTTAGTTCAAGCTGGCGCCGTAATTAGTGCGCTGTCGTCGTGTATACGCCAGGAAGAAAAGCAGTCTCGCAACTTTTCGTACGGACGGTGTATCTTTTTTCCTGCTTCTGTGTGCATCAGTTCCAGATTTGAATGGCGACTGGAAGATGTCAACTGTGGTGGGTAACATCAAGTTGCCAGTAACAAAAGCGAGAGGGCGGCAACTGTTTTTATAACTGGAAACGATTAGCGTAAAATCCCCCCAAAAAATTAAAATACCCGTGGACGTTACCATTTTACCTTTCTTCAAAGCCTCTTTTACGCGATATAGAATGGCATTCGCCGAGAAGAGCTGCAGTGCACTGTCGACACTCATTAATGATCTTTTTCGCTGCTATCCCACTCACAATCTGCACAGATTCAATGCCGTAGTCATAAAAAAAAAAAAAACAGACGCAGGGTAGGGATCTTGAGAACGCTCATGTATTCTACTAAATTTTTGACAGCTGAAACTTATACGTAGACTTCTGACACCCTGAAAGGAAGTAACGAAGATGAAATGTTAGTAAGGCACTCGTACAGCAAGTAACAGAACGCTCTATGTGTAGAAACAACTAAAACCAAAGATAAGCCGTTTCATTCGAGGCTTTTTTTTATATACTCGGTTATTTGTTGGCTAATTCCACTTCCTGTCTGCCCCCATTGTAATTACCCGCTACAGCCTCGCTTAGTACTACGGATGTTATTCTCTGATGTCCTATCATCCCGTCCCTTCGTCTTGACAGTGTTTTCCACATATTTCTTTCCTCCCTGAGTCTGCGGATAACCTCATTTCTTATCAGACAATCTAATTTTCAACATCCTTCCTTTGTACCAGCTGTCAAACGCTTCTTTCTTTTCCGGGTCCCCACAGTCCATGATTCACATCCAAAAAATGCTGCACTCCAGACGTAAACACAAAGAAGTTTCTTCCTCAAATTAAGACCAATGTTTGATATTAGTTAATTTCTTTTTTGATATTAGTAAGTTCCTTTCTCTGTGCTACTCGCTTACTACACTCATGCTTATAAACTAAGGATAATTGCAGAATGAGATGCCACACAACGTGGCACTACACAAAACTGGCGCTAATAGCATAGGCACATAGGGAACACACACGACAGAGAACTGTAAGTCCACGGCATTGGTGATAAGTTGAGAAAACCGTGCCGGAACACATGTGCAACAAAACGCCACTGTTTCTTGCGCATGTACCCCTACATCAATATGGAATATGATCACAATGTACACATACACAGGCCGCACAACGGGTTAGAATACTTTGGATCAGGTGGTCGAGCAGCTGCTGGGGTATAGCCTCCCATTCTTGCACCAGGGCCCGTCGGAGCTTCTGAAGTGTCGTAGGGATTTGCAGCGATACGTCGACCGAGAGCATCCCGGACATGCTCGATGGGGTTTAGGTCTGGACGACAGGCAGGGCACTCCATTCGCCTGATATCTTCTGTTTCAAGGTACTCCTCCACGATGGCAGATCGGTGGGGCCGAGCGTTATCATCCATCAGGACGAAGGTGCGACCCACTGCACTCCTGAAAAGGTGGACATACTGGTGCAAAATTACATCCCCATACGCCTGACCTGTTACAGTTCCTCTGTCAAAGACATGCAGGGGTGTACGTGCACCAGTCGTAATCCCATCCCACACCATCAAACCACGACCTCCATACAGGTCCCTTTCAAGGACATTAAGGGGTTGGTAACTGGTTCCTGGTTCACGCCAGATGAAAACCCGGCGAGAATTACTGTTCAGACTATACCTGAACTCGTCCGTGAACATAACCTGGGACCACTGCTCCACTGACCATGTACTGTGTTCTCGACACCAGGCTTTACGTGCTCTCCTGTGACCAGGGATCAGTGGAATACACCTTGCAGGTCTCCGGCCGAATAAACCATGTCTGTTCAGTCGTCTGTAGACTGTGTGTCTGGAGACAACTGTTCCAGTGGCTGCAGTAAGGTCCCAAGCAAGACTACCTGCAGTACTCCGTGGCCGTCTGCGGGCAGTGATGGTGAGATATCGGTCTTCTTGTGGTGTTGTACACTGTGGGTGTCCCGTACTGTAGCGCCTGGGCACGATTTCTGTCTGCTGGAGTCGTTGCCATAATCTTGAGGTTACACTATGTGGCACACGGAGGGCCCATGCTACGACCTGCTGTGTTTGACCAGTCTCCAGTCGTCTAAGTGTTCTGCCCCTCATAACGTCATCAATATGTGTTCTTTGAGCCATTTTCAACACACAGTCACCATTAGCACGTCTGAAAACGTCTGCACACTTACTCGCTGCACCATACTCTGATATGCAACATGTGGACTGCTGCCAGCGCCACCTGCGGTCAAATGCACCGCACGGTCGTACCCCGAGGTGATTTAAACCCGCAAACCGCCCATCAGAGCATTGTTTCACCATGTATCAGCATTATCCTTAATTTATGAGCATGAGTGTATATCCTCCTTGCCTTGTACGTTATACGCTATCTTGCTTCCAAGGTAGCTCACACGTTGCTGAAAATCGTAAATAATTTGTTTGCGTGTCGTCCATTGTCACATGGTCATGTCACAACCTGAAAAATATAAACATAACATTATAATCAGCTTAGGTAAACATCAGAGAGGTTACAGAGCGAGTCGTGGAGTCTATCTATCGCTTGTCGTGTTTTTGCTTTAAGTCATTATCTACAATTTTGTTTTTATATGCCGAGTTGTTTGTACAAGTAGAGCAACGAAACGAAGAAACGTCTGATTACAGCATGTTGTCGACACTGAGGTCAGCAGCGCCTCAATATATCTTAGCATTTGCAGATCCTTTCGCTGATCTGCAATACAGTCGTAAACAGTTAGAACCGGTTTGTAGATTTCCTGTGCATTTCCAGTCGCCACGCAAAGAAACTGAGAGGTAAAGCATCGTTTCAAGTAGCTGCAAGCTGATGCGGCGCTACATATGCTGACTGGATGTTTTGATCACTATTTAGCACAAAGACCTTTTGACGATGTCAAAATAATTATCTGTCCTTAGTTTGTACCGAGAGGATAAAGAGACAATAAAATAGATGCAATTTACATGATCCAACTAGCGATTTCAAAAGCTGTATTGCACAAGTGGATAAAAAATGTTTAAAATTAAAGCTATTTGCAAGGTAATGAATTAAGGTAGTTTTTTTTAAGATGATTGTGAAACCTTGCTTTCTGCTCACAGATGGAGTATGATCTGCTCTATATCTAGAGCTATTCTCTGCAAACCATTGTAAAGTGCATGGCAGAGATCTTCTTCCGTCCCATTTGCCTATGGAGCGTGGGAAGAATGAGTACCAAGGGTGACCTGGAATACCGACGCCGGAAGAGATTTTCCATTTTGTTTTGAAATCTGTCACTTCTATGGAAATGGCATGATACCACGTGTGACCCAGGAATCTTAGATGTATAGCTGTACCAGAAAAATCGAAACATGTTGAATACTTTCGGAACTAATAGGTCTACAAATTTGCTTCCGTCGTTTTGCAACATGAAATAAAACAACCCTTTTGTTTTACGTTCCTATTTTGTAAGTTCCGTAATTCCAATGGCATCTAGTAAGCGATTTTGCGTAATACATTAAAACTCATAAAATTTATTATTCCATTTGTTTACTAGTAGGTCATGCTTGTCCAATATATGTTCGCAATATTTTGCGTTTACAAATGAAGCCGTAATTAGTAAAAATTTAGGTTAGCATTGTTATCTTCAGTATTTCATGTAATATAATGCATATCCTATGTAAAAGTCTTTTCTATTGTATACGCCAGTTTCAGCATAAAATAAGCAAGGTTTTGTGGATAGTTACTCATAAAAATGTTAAACTTTTAATTGTTAATTTAATAAATTTGCGCTGCAGTTTTGTTGACTTGATTGTTAAAAAACGTATAAATATGAGCAGCACAAGATTCAAGGATGGACAGTTGGAGACAGTTTTGAGACGCAACCACTGTGTCGCACCTCTGTGCAAAAATCTTATTGTTGTAATACAGTATTGTGACTATGTAGCCTGTTACGTGGAGTGCGCTCCCATTAAGAAAAAATGGTGCAGCTTGTCATAAATAAACCACTATATAACGACTTGGTACCTGGATTATTTCATGGAATTCACGTAACTTGATCCAGTTAGCAGAGGAAATGGGCCGAGGCAACGACTACTTCAGCAACAGCAAGAAGCAGATTACTCCGAGTTGGCCGGCCAGGGTGGCCGAGCGGTTCTAGGCGCTACAGTCTGGAACAGCGCGACCGCTACGGTCGCAGGTTCGAAACCTGCCTCGGGCATGGTTGTGTGTAACGTCCTTAGGTTAGTTAGGTTTAAGTAGTTCTAAGTTCTAGGGGACTGATGACCTCAGAAGTTAAGTCCCATAGTGCTCAGAGCCATTTGAACCATTACTCCGAGTTACACCGAACTAAGATACGTATAAGAAACCAACTGAACAATATAAGTATCACTGGAGAACTAATTACTAACGTGTAATGCTTTGGAAACTGTTCTAGCAGTAATCATTTGCATTCGTCTCAAGGTAATTCTTTGAGTGGTGGAGGCCAATGTGATCCGTAAGAAACAACCTCATGATCACACGTTTTTTGATGTGTATGGAACACAAGAATAACAACAAATTTTTGAGGGCTTTTGTTTAAATCAAATAATCTCTTTTCGACGTTGAAAATTTTCGCCCCAGAAAAATTTCACTGTCTTCCCCATGTAAAAATAGTTTCGTTACAAACGTATGGCAGTAGCGGCAAGTGCTGGTGCAAGCGGCGGGTAAGTGTCATACTGAAAGCTGTACAGTATTTCCCCATTACGTCCAACGCTGGGGTGCTATTCCAATGCCGGAGAGCCCTGGCAATAGTGACAATTTAGGGGGAAAATAAGCTGAAGATATGAATTGAAGTTTGTGTTGGGGCGGGCAGCAATGTTGACCATAGTGATACGGTGGTGTAATGGTCAAGCATGTCTGCCTGATAGACAAGAAGACCCGGGTTAGAGTCCTGGCCGTGGCACAAAGTTTTAATTCGTTTCCTCAGCTTCCATAATTATCGTAGATACAGATGAGACAACTGTCTCGCGGAAAATTTAATCATAAGATACTTGGAAACGTTGAAATGGGAAGTGCTGACCCACCCGCCGTGTTCTCCTGGCATTGTTCCCTCTGACTATCAACTTTCTCGATCAACGGCGCGCGGCCTGGCTGACTAGCACTTCCAGTCATACGAATAAGTGCAAAATTGCATCTATTCATGGAAGTCTTCAAAATTCGCTCAGTTCTTCAGTCACGGGATTCGTATGCTGCCCGCAATATCGGCGAAAGTAGTGGCCAGCGATGGCCAATAGTTTGAACTGTAAATTATTTGTAAGTTTTTGACAATAAAATTCCGAACTTCGATAAAAAAAAGAGCGGACGCAGATCAGCTAGAAGATTATGACCACTGACCAACTATCGATATAAACCTGTCCAGGCGATAGCAGCGCCAAATGGCGAGGAATGACTGCCGGTCAGCATGTGGTACGGCGCATGTAGCATCAGTGAGCGTGCTGCCCGTGTGAGGAACGGGAAAGGCCGCAATCTATCTGAGTTTGCCGAGAGCAGAATGTGATGGCCCAGAGGCTCGGCACGAGCATTTCGGGAACTGAACGACTTGCCGGGTGTTCGAGTGGTGCTGTGGTGAGTGTCTTCAACACGTGTCGAAACCAAGGTGAAACGACGTCCAGACGTTGTGGGGTTGGCCGGCCACACGTTATTACAGATGTCGGACGTTGTAGACAGGGCAGACTGGTGAAACAGGACGGGCGACTAACTGTAGCGGAACTAACGTCAGACTGTAATGCTGGGCGGAGAACAAGTGTATCAGACTACACAATGCACCGAACGCTCCTAACGGTGTCTTCAACATTTCGCGGCCCTGTCAGCAACTGTATAAATATTAATTTTAATTTTAATAATCAACAGCCTCATTTGCAACGTTTACCTAGAGTTTACCCAGGTTTCACCTGGGATAGCTCAACCTTCTTCAGAATAACAGTAACTACCGTTTGTCCATAGTGGACATCGCCAAGCTAAAACTACAAATCCATAAATTATCGTCAGACTATGAAACTTATCTGGGACTGCCTCGGCCCCACATCGCGGCCGCGATGCGGCAGCCACGAGTGCTGTACTGGAAACCTAAGTAAATTCTAGGTAAACGGTGCAACTGAGGCTGTTGATTATTAAAATGAAAATTAACACTCTTAACGATGGACCTCCGCAGCCGACGACCCACGCATGTGCCAATGTTAACACCACGACATCGACAACCACGACTGTAATGGACATGTGATCATCGGCACTGGACGTTGGTGCAGTAGCAGAGAATTGCGTGGTCTGATGAATCCCGATACCTTCTCCGTCATGTCGATGGAAGGGCACGAGTCCGTCGTCTTCGAAGGGAACAGCGCCTTGACACCTGTACTGTGGGACGGAGAAAAACTGGCGGCGGCTCCATTATACTCCGCGGAACATTCCAATGGGCATCCACAGGTCCAGTGGAGCTCGAGAAAGGTACCATGACGACCATCGTACACTGGATGCACACCACGTACACCCCTTCATGACGATCATGTATCCCCACGCCAGGGGCATTTATCAAGAGGAAAATGCGCCTTGTCACAAGGGCAGGAGTGTGATGGAGTCGTTCGAGGAACTCAGTGGCGAGTTCCATTTGATGTTCTGGCCCACAAATTCGCCAGATCTGAACCCGACCGAACACATCTGGGATATGATTGAACGTGGCATCAGAGCTCATCGCCCTCCACCATGGAATTTACGAGAATTAGGTGAATTGTGTGTGCAGATGTAGTGCCCACCAGGCCTCATTGCTTCCATTCCACGACGCATCACCGCTGTTATCCGTCCCAAAGGTTGACATACCAGCTATCACGTAGGTGGTCGTAATGTTCTGGTTGTTCAGCGTATAAACTATTTCTCTAGTCTGGCACTGGAGCACCTGGCTAGCATTGACAGCTTTAAAGAGCAACACCGATAGTACGAAAAACAGACAGGGTAAAATTGCTGCCGGCCGCTGTGGCCGAGCGGTTCTAGGCGCTTCATTCCGGAACCCAGCTGCTGCTACGGTCGCAGGTTCGAATCCTTCCTCTGACATGGATGTGTGTGTTGTCCGTAGGTTAGTTAGGTTTACGTAGTCCTAGTCCTAAGTCTAGGGGACTGATGACCTCAGATGTTAAGTACCATAGTGCTTAGAGCCATTGAAAGGTCTCTGTTGGATTCCTTTCATGTTAAATTTCTTAAATCTGATGTCATTTATGGAGTAAATTCCTCTCCTAAATTTACTGTGGCGTTTCTGACTATCTGGGAGGAGACTGAGTAGTGGAACGTGTTACTTTTACACGTAAACAAGAACGATCTGTCACACTACTACACTTTAAAACAAAGTTTATATGTAATTCATGTCACACAGTCTCATACGGAACCTACATCCGCTTTCTTTTATATACTGTAGATGATAAGACACTGTCATCCCCCTTCCCTTCTGTGTGAGAGGATGAATGATCAAATGTGTTTGTAGTTGCATGCTTGAGGGTAGCAGACAAGGCTGTCTGCTAGAGAACAGTAGGACCAACGTCGGAACAGGTAGCTACGGTTCCTAAAAGCAGAGAGGTTTCTATTCTTAGTATGGTCCGGTCCGTCCCTTGTCATGTTGGTATAGGAAGCTGCCCCTCTGGCCCCTTCCGTTTGTCTTGGTGAGCCACTCTGAGGGAGCACACTGGGCAGGAGAGGCAGTTGCAGTCTGGCGGTAGGCAGTTGCAGTCTGGCGGTGGCGAACGTCTGAAATGGTAAGATCTCCGGCTAAGCGCGTGTCTGCTAAGTCCGTAGGACAATGGATTTGTTAAGTTCAGCCTAACTGAGAATTTAATCACGTTTATTTCGGGTTAGCTCTAAAATATCTAAGGTTATCATAAATTGCAGCGTAGTGTAATTCTCGTGTGAAGTTCATATTATTTTCCGGGAGTTGCTTTGTCTCTACTTTATGAGTAAAGTGGAACCACGTGTTGATCAGTAACTCTAAGTAAGATCAATCTTAAATGCAAATGCTTGTGTGATTATAACGTCTCGTCTTGACAATATTTTGCAACATAGCAACTTTTCTTTATGTTCAACCCACGTGGGATGTACTTTGTGAGACCAGTACCACGTGCTTATATAACTGTTTGACCCGTCAGGTTAACAGTAAGACGTTAGTAACCAGTTCGAGGTTTTTCTTTTGTAATTTGCTTTTCGATCTAATTTATTTTTATTATCTAAATTATTGTGGAGTTATACGCTTTCTATAAACCAAGTTGACCACGTGAAGCATGTGGTGTAATCATCAAAGTAGCCCTCAGCTATTCTTTTCGCTAAGATTTCACAAAGAGTTAATATGAATTTAGTATACCAGTGTGTGGTAATTACATGACGGACAGGATTGTGCTTCGAATGTAATTTCTTTGACTGAAAATTTGAATCTGTTGGTTGTGGTTAACTTTCTCTTGCATGTGTTTCAATGTTCTTTGTGTGTTGTTTTATGAATCCAGTGTTGTATCCAGTCTCCCAATCTTGGCTCCATATTTTATGTGTTCCGTAAGATTCAAATCTCACATTTTCACAATCGTAAATAAGGCACCAGCTCAGTTATAACTCACGTATAATATGCTGAAATTTCAATGAACAATCTTAAAATAAATTTGCAAATATAAACTGATTTCTTTCTTTTTATTTAAATTCTCCTTTTTATATATAGATATATTACCGGTTGTTGTACGACTGTAAAAGATTATAATCAATGTTAGTCTGATTGGTAATGTGGTAAACCTAGACTAGTTACCTGCTGAAACAGTTGCCCAGTAAACGCACGGTTATCCTCCCCAGACAGCGCACGGCTTTTAACCCGCTTTTATTCTACTATTAGCACCGATATCAGCATAGCAAAATTCATGTAAAAATATTACACCATTTGAACCATTTGAATAAAAATCCTCTTCTAATAAAGTAACATTTTATTACCTTAATATGTATCCAAACATGTACATAGCTTGATTTCGGAAATAATGTCCAAGTTGGAAAAAAACGGGTTAGCTTCAGCATTGTTGAAACCTAGAGCTCTGTTGATACCTGTTGAAACTTACAAATCTGTTGATACCTATCTGATGGTTTTCTTGAGCTTATTTTTGGATTTCTCTTTTTGAAACCAGAAATTCAGTCTTCTCCAGCCATTTTGGTAATTTAATCGAAATTTTGCTTACGTCCTAATTTTAGGCCGAGGTCATACGCAGTTCGCCACAACTCAACCAGGGAAATGCCATATTGTGCCAATGTAGTCATATGATTGACTAATTCTTGTTCAGCAGTGAAAACAGACCTCCCCAAGGATGGTTTCATGTCTGAATTTGATTTCAATCGATCATAAAGTGTAATTTTTAGTGTGTTCAGCTCCTTCGATACGCTGTTGAGTGACCTCCCTGACTTCACTAAACTTAATGCCTTTTTTAAGATTTCTTCAGTCAGTTTAGCTCTCTCTGATATTCTTTCTTTTGTCCTCTCCATCTGAAATGAGATATAAGACTGAATTTAAGTGTATACAACTTTTTCTGAAGTTTAGAACAAGGCAAACATCGACAGCCTGTCGACGTTGCCCCATATCCGTCTGTCGATATTACCCCAGTCATATTTCACGCTGGAGACCAGATTTTAGTGACTTTGTTAACGCTCGGGAAGTTACAAAACCCGTAGTAAAAGACCGCACTAAAAAACATACTATCTACCTACATCACAATTATTACCGTTAAGAGAAACATTGAAACGCTTACCTCAGTTTAAACACAAACCAAAAGTAACATGAAAATTCAACAAAAATTGATTTTTAGCGTCACAATAAGACAGTCGTTTACGCGAATTCGTCGCGTGTGCACCCTACTTCTGGCAACGTCCCCTATGCTACAGGGCTTCTCCCACTGACTACAGCGCTACTAACAAGGGAAATTCCCCACTGTACCCCGTCACATTTTGTGGTAAGAGAGGCCAGTGGACAGATCGTCAAAAACTAAACACAAATCAAGCAAGGAAAACAAAATACGAACAGTGGACAGTCTAAAACAAGAAGTGCAATATAGAGCAACCCCGCAGAGAAATGGTGTCGTGGTGAAGTGCTTACGGTGTTCGACTGCGAAGACTCCCTCATGCCAATTTTCGCTGTTTGTTTTATTTAAATTTGTGTCTGTGACGTGGTGTAACATCCGTTCGCAACAGCGAGGTGTGAGGAAGGGACCTACAATGGCAGTGGATTCTGCACAACTACGCAAACGTTTGATGACAAGGCGACAAGTCAACCGAATCCTCCACCGGAAAACGCGTCTGGTATGTCACACATGGCATTAGTGACACTACCTGTGTCATATGTTAGGAATCTCTTACCGACGCACCTTATTTGTATGCCAGGTAAGTGAGAGAGAGAGATATGCCTCCTTGACCGACATAGGTGCGCGTATGAATGTGAATAAGATCACTCCCGAGGAAATAATGAAAACATAATAGTTTGTCACATAAGCTGCAACAAATGAACGCAGAAGTTTCACAGTCACACAGTTTCTCTGTGATCTGTCACAACATATGTTTTTAACGTTTTTGAAGTTGCGTTCCGTTTTGGAAGTCTTCACGGTTGAATTCCTTTGTTGTGACTTAGTTCACACCCGTCTATTTGTTGTTTTAACTTCTGTGAGACGTCTATGTGGTATCTCACCTGCTCTCACTATTCATCACATTCATTTTGCAGTTAACACATAGTGCGTGGTGGGGGCGATCACTCTGTTGTGGAAATAATTCAAAAGCCAAAATCGCTTAAATACTGTTTACTGGGTAACCGGGTTCAACACACTAAAGGTGCCATCATCGTATCTGAATATAGCTGAATATAGCGTTCCGTACTTGAGCGATAGGTACTGGGTTTGTAATTGTTTCTTACAGTCGGACAAAAGGAAACGATTATCAATTTTTCGTGAATTTAATCTAAAATTCTTCGAGGAATCGAACAGAAACGTGATCTAGAGGTGATTTTAGGCGCTTATAATCTGGTAACAGTCATAAATTTCCCTCCCGGAGTTGCTCAAGATAGTAATACCCTTATAGATAATGTTTTGATTCAACAATCAGAAGTTAAACAGACACGTACTTATCCGGTGGTAAATAAATTGTCAGATGTCGATGTGAAGTTAAGTCACATTATGTAATTTATCTCCATGTACAGTTCGCAAACACTGCAAGAAAAGAATGAAGCTCATTAATTACAAAAATGCTGAAGATTTTATAGGAAGCTTAAAAAATTTAGACTGGGGTGAAATTTACAATAAGCGTAATTCCAGCTATAAATTCTACACATTTCTTAATGAGTCTGTATCTATTTTAAAGGTAGTTTTTCTTCGAATATAATTAAATTTCGTAATGAAAAATCATCAAATACACCTTGGATGACTCCAGGTATCAGTCTCTTCACAACGGAAAGAGGATTTGTACAAAGTAGCCAGAACAAGCAATGGCCCATAAATATTACCTACATGTAACATACACTTCTGGCCATTACAATTGCTACACCAAGAAGAAATGCAGACGATAAACGGGTATTATTTGGACAAATATATTATACTAGAACTGACACGTGATTACATTTTCACGCAATTTGGGTGCATAGATCCTGAGAAATCAGTACCCAGAACAACCACCTCTGGCCGTCATAACGGTCTTGATACGCCTGGGCATTAAGTCAAACAGAGCTTGGATGGCGTGTACAGGTACAGCTGCCCATGCAGCTTCAACACGATACCACAGTTCATCACGAGTAGTGACTGGCGTATTGTGACTAGCCAGTTGCTCGGCCACCGTTGACCAGACGTTTCCAATTGGTGAGAGATCTGGAGAATGTCCTGGCCAGAGCAGCAGTCGAACATTTTCTGAATCCAGAAAGGCCCGGACAGGACATGCAACATGCTATCGTGCATTATCCTGCTGAAATGCAGGGTTTCGCAGGCATCGAATGAAGGGTAGAGCCACGGGTCGTAACACATCTGAAATGTAACATACACTGTTCAAAGTGCCGTCAATGCAACAAGAGGTGACCGAGACGTGTAACCAATGGCACCCCATATCATCACGCCGGGTGATACGCCAGTGTGGCGATGACGAAGACACGCTTCCAATGTGCGTTCACCGTGATGTGGCCAAACACGAGTGCAGCCATCATGATGCTGTAAACAAAACCTGGATTCATCCGAAAAAATTACGTTTTGCCATTCGTGCACCCAGGTTCGTCGTTCAGTACACCATCGCAGGCACTCCTGTCTGTGATGCAGCGTCAAGGGTAACCGCAACCACGGTCTCCGAGCTGATAGTCCATGCTGCTACAAACGTCGTCGAACTGTTCGTGCAGATGGTTGTTGTCTTGCAAACGTCCGCATCTGTTGACTCAGGGATCGAGACGTGGCTGCACGATCCGTTACAGCCATGCGGATAAGATGCCTGTCATCTCGACTGTAGTGATACGAGGCCGTTGGGATCCAGCACTGCGTTCCGTATTACCCTCCTGAACCCACCGATTCCATATTCTGCTAACAGTCATTGGATCTCGACCAACGCGAGCAGCAATGTCGCGATACGATAAACCGCAATCGCGATAGGCTACAATCCGACCTTTATCAAAGTCGGAAACGTGATGGTACGCATTTCTCCTCCTTAGACGAGGCATCACAACAACGTTTCACCAGGCAACGTCGGTCAACTGCTGTTTGTGTATGAGAAATCGGTTGGAAACTTTCCTCATGCCAGCATGTTGTAGGTATCGCCACCGGCGCCAACCTTGTGTGAATGCTCTGAAAAGCTGATCATTTGCATATCACAGTATCTTCTTCCTGTCATATAATTTCGCGTCTGTAGCACGTCATCTTCGTGGTGTAGCAATTTTAATGGCCAGTAGCGTAATACGAAAATGGGTAAAAAAAATCAGAAGTGTGCAAATTTTGTCTGAAATTTACAAATCAGCTAACAATATAAAATAAATATGCAATATTATTGAAAGAGAGAAAGGAAAATAAGCCACTGAAGGTGACATTATGTCTGTTAAAGAGAATGATAACTTTGCAAAAGGCAGTGTTTTAATAATTACTGCTTAAAAATAAGTGAGAAAATTGATGCAAATAGTTCAGAAGAAAAAGCGAAACGTTGCAGTTATGATGCAATACAGAGGACATTTAGTGAATTACAAATTAATCTCTTATTCCAATCCGAAATAAGGAAGATAATCGTCACTCTAAAAAGTTACAGCTTTTATGGGTTGGAAATACCTCCAATAAGAATCCAAAAGTAGTGGATTACACTCATGCTCATAAATTAAAAATGCTGATGCATGGTGAAACAACGCTCTGGTGGGTCATTTGCGGGTTTAAATCATCTCGGGGTATGACCATGCGGTGCATTTGACCTGCGGTCGTCGCACGGTGGCGCTGGCAGAAGTACACATACACATAGGTGTGTTGGTGCATGTCAGAGTCTTCAGACGCGCTAATGGTGACTGGGTGTTGAAAATGGCCCGAAGAACACATATTGATGACGTTATGAGGAGTAGAATACTAGGGCGACTGGAGGCTTGTCAAACTCAGCAGGTTGTAGCACGGGCCGCCCGTGAGCCACAAAGTTTGATCTCAAGACTATGGCAACGATTCCAGCACACAGGAAACGCCTCCATGCGCTACAGTACGGGACGTCCACAGTGTACAACACCCCAAGAAGACCGATATCTCACCAACAAAGAGTCCGCAGACGGCCAGGGAGTACTGCAGGTAGCCTTGCTCGGGACCTTACTTTAGCCACTGGAACAGTTGTCTCCAGACACGCAATCTACAGACGACTGAACAGACATGGTTTATTCGCGCGGAGAACTGCAAGATGCATTCCACTGGCCCCTTGTCACAGGAGAGCCCGTAAAGCCTGGTGTCAAGAACACAATACATGGTCATTGGAACAGTGGTCCCAGATTATGTTCACGGACGAGTCCTGGTATAGTCTGAACGGGGCCGGGCTTTCATCTGGCGTGAACCAGGAACCAGATATTAACACATTAATGTCCTTGTAAGGGACCTATATGGAGGTCGTGGTTTAATGGTGTGGGTCGGGATTATGATTGGTGCACGTACACCTCTGCATGTCTTTGACAAGGGAACTGTAACAGCTCAGGTGTATCTGGACGTCATTTTGCACCAGTATGCCCGCCTTTTCAGGGGTGCAGTGGGTCCCACCTTCGTCATGATGGATGATAACGCACAGCCCCACCGAGCTGCCATCGTGGAGGAGTACTTTGAAACAGAAGATATCAGGCGAATGGAATGGCCTGCCTGTTCTCCAACCTAAACCCCATCGAGCACGTCTGGGATGCTCTTGGTCGACGTATCGCTGCACGTCTTCAAACCCCTACGACACTTCTGGAGCTCCGATAGGCACTGGTGCAAGAATGGGAGGCTATACCCCAGCAGCTGCTCGACCACCTTATCCAGAGCATGCCAACCCGTTGTGCGGCCTGTGTACGTGTGCATGGTGATCATATGCCATACTGATGTCGGGGTACATGCGCAGGAAACTGTGGCGTTTTGTAGCACATGTGTTTCGGGACGGTTTTCTCAACGTATCACCATTATCGTGGACTTACAGATCTGTGTCGTGTGTGTTCCCTATGTGCCTATGCTATTAGCGCCAGTTTTGTGTAGTGCCACGTTGTGTGGCTCCACATTCTGCAATTATCCTTAACTTATGAGACCGAGCGACGTGGCGCAGTGGGTAGCACACTGGACTCGCATTCGGGAGGACGAGGGTTCAATCCCGCGTCCGGCCTTCCTGATTTAGGTTTTCCGTGATTTTCCTAAATCGCTCCAGGCATATGCCGGGATGGTTCGTTAGAAAAGGGCACTGCCGACTTCCTTCCCTGATCCGTTGAGACCGATGATCTCGGTGTCTGGTCTCCTCCCCCAAGCAACCCTAACTTATGAGCATGAGTGTATAATATGTAATGTTCTTAAATCGCTTGTGTAGTGCATAATTAAGTCAGGATGTTTTTCCAGGAGGACTTAAATATGCCATTGTCGGGCCACTATGTAGAATGGGTGATTCCATAAATACAAGTAATTGCCAGCCATTGTCACTCCTTACATAATTTTCTAAAATTTTTGAGAAAGTTATGTGGTGCAGGGTTGTCACCCTCCTTTGTAATCATGAGATACTAAGCCAATTACTGCAGTTTAGATTTCAAAAGGGCAATTTTACTGAGTCAGATATTTATATATTTACTGTGCACGTCATTAAAACTTTAAATGATAAAATAACGCCACCCGGAGTTCTCTGTGAATTATCGAAGGCATTTGATTGTGCCACTCATAACATTCTTTTAGAGAAGTTACGTTTTTATGCAATGCATGATTCAACAAATATCTGGTTTATTTCTTATTTAAGAAACAGAATAGAGAAAGTTGCCCTAGGCTGCTCAAGTAATAGAAATGGGAAAGCGTATCATTTGCATGAGGAAAAATTACAGCGGACTCCCACGGGGTTCGATCATTGGCCTCTACTGTTCTTGCTTTATCTTAATGATGTGCCATTTTATTTGAATCAGGGGGCAGATATAGTTCTGTTTTGCAACACTGTCGTAACGGATACGTTCGTCCTACGTCCCACATTGATTTCTGCGGTTATTTCACGCAGTGTTGCTCGTCGGTTAACACTGACAACTCTACGCAAACGCCGCTGCTTTCGGTCGTTAAGAGAAGGCCGTCGGTCACAGCGTTGTCCATGGTGAGAGGTAACGCCTGATATTTGATATTCTCGGCACACTCTTGACACTGTGGATCTGGGAATATTGATTTCCCTAACGATATCCGAAATGGAATGTTCCATGCGTCTAGCTCCAACTACCATTCTGCATTCAAAGTGTGTTAATACGCGTCGTGCGGCCACAATAACGTCGGAAACCTTTTCAAATGAATCACCTGAGTACAGCTCCGCCAATGCACTTCCCCACTATAACTTGTGTACACCATACTACCGTCAGCTGTATTTGTGTATATTGCTATATCATGACATTTGACACCTCAGTGTATAAAGTTCGTTATCAACAGTCCATCTAAGGACGCGCATTATAGTATACTTACGTGCAACTAAGATTTAAACACGAGCTGCCAAAAGAAATGTCAACAATGACGGCAGAGCTTACGGCGATCTTGGAAGCCCATAAGTACTGCTATGCGGCGCCGGAGGAAAAACATCGTCTTCTTTTCGGACTATCAGCCTGCGCTCACTCCTCTTAAAAATTTCCATGGAGGGTATACATACCGCCCAACAGTCCACGATATGGTAGCATACGTAAACCAACTGCAGGGGTTGGTCGCAAGGTCTCCATGTGTGCCCGTTAAAGAGCACAACCAAGTCGTAGGCAATGAGTTCGCCGACCCACTTACGACGGAAGCGGTGATTTTAGGTATGGAAGACCACCAGTGGAAGAATGCTCCAGTCGGAGAACGAAAAAAGCGAATCTGTTCCTGTTTATTTAAAAGACACTGACTGAAAAGTGGGGTACCAGTTGCCTCATTCTACCTTCTCCAACACCTTTAAAAATTTTCACAAAAATTTTGACATGCGTGCATATTAGCGCTTTCTTTAATGTAACTAACATCAAACTCCTTGAAGCTCATCTAGCTGTAACTCAGTCACATCTGCTAGTCCATCGCCGTAAAGTGCTCATACCCATCCACTCCCAGTTGCCCTTCCTCACTCACTCATTCAGCCCAACTCATTGTCACCGTTATCTCTTTGTGTGTGTCTGTCACTGTCTTCTGTGTTCCCTTCGACCTGTCCCACTACTACAGTCTCCTCTCACTGTCATTGTCTCCCTCTTCCTCCCTCTTGCTGCTACACTACTGCCCATTAAAATTGCTACACCACGAAGATGACGTGCAACAGACGCGAAATTTAACCGACAGGAAGAAGATGCTGTGATATGCAAATGATTACCTTTTAAGAGCATTCACGCTAGGTTGGCGCCGGTGGCCACACCTACAGCGTGCTGACATAAGGAAAGTTTCCAACCGATTTCTCACACACAAACACCAGTTGACCGACGATGCATGGTGAAACGTCGTTGTGATGCCTCGTGTAAGGGGGAGAAATGCGTACCATCACGTTTCCGGCTTTGATAAAGGTCGGATTGTAGCCTATCGCGATTGCGGTTTATCGTATCGCGACATTGCTGCTCGCGTTGGTCGAGACCCAATGACTGTTAGCAGAATATGGAATCGGTGGGTTCAGGAGGATAATACGGAACGCCGTGCTGGATCCCAACGGCCTCGTATCACTAGCAGTCGAGATGACAGGCATCTTATCCGCATGGCTGTAACGGATCGTGCAGCCACGTCTCGATCCCAGAGTCAACAGACGGGGACGTTTGCAAGACAACAACCACGTGCACGAACAGTTCGACGACGTTTGCAGCAGCATGGACTATCAGCTCGGAGACCATGGCTACGGTTACCCTTGACGCTGCATCACAGACAGGAGCGCCTGCGATGGTGTACTGAACGACGAACCTGGGTGCACGAATGGCAAAACGTCATTTTCTCGGATGAATCCAGGTTCTGTTTACAGCATCATGATGATCGCATCCATGTTTGGCGTCATCGCGGTGAACGCACATTGGAAGCGTGTCTTCGTCATCGCCATTCTGGCGTATCACCTGGCGTTATGGTATGGGGTGCCATTGGTTACACGTCTCGGTCACCTCTTGTTGCATTGACGTCACTTTGAACAGTGTATGTTACATTTCAGATGTGTTACGACCCGTGGCTCTACCCTTCATTCGATGCCTGCGAAACCCTGCATTTCAGCATGATAATGCACGACAACATTTTGCATGTCCTGTCCGGGCCTTTCTGGATTCAGAAAATGTTCGACTGCTGCTCTGGCCAGGACATTCTCCAGATCTCTCACCAATTGGAAACGTCTGGTCAACGGTGGCCGAGCAACTGGCTAGTCACAATACGCCAGTCACTACTCGTGGTGAACTGTGGTATCGTGTTGAAGCTGCATGGGCAGCTGTACCTGTACACGCCATCCAAGCTCTGTTTGACTTAATGCCCAGGCGTATCAAGACCGTTATGACGGCCAGAGGTGGTTGTTCTGGGTACTGATTTCTCAGGATCTATGCACCCAAATTGCGTGAAAATGTAATCACATGTCAGTTCTAGTATAATATATTTGTCCAGTGAATACCCGGTTATCATCTGCACTTCTTCTTGGTGTAGCAATTTTAATGGGCAGTAGTGTAATATCTAATTCCTTTCCACTGCTGCTGTCTCTTCTCTCTATCAGTATCTTTCTCTATCTCGTTGTAATTGTTGTAGACTCAGGCTCATTATCACTGGCTGTCACACACTTCCACTTTCTCTTTATGGTTGTATTGGGGATATTCAAATGCCCCCTCCCCACTGCCTAAAAGAACAGTACATCTAAGTTTGAGAATTTCCTTTACAGAACTTACTATTACTTAAAGGATAGAATGATATAGAAGAAAAAAATTACAAACAGCTGTACAGTTCAGAAAATTCTTGCATGGAGATAAATTTAGCAGCACATACTCACTAGATTAGAAGAAATTAAGTTTCGAAACCACAAGCAGGAAAAGTATGGTAAAAAATAGAGAAATCAAAATTCCGCGAGCAGTGGAATGAAACAACTGAAAAAATTTGTTACGTAGTTGTACTGTTGGTTGAGGATAAGGTCATCGTTTGTAACCTCCCCCTCACTTATCGACCTTAATGACAGTGAAAAATTAAACCGCGTGTACCTAATGGGAAATTTGGGAAAGCAATCGTCACCGAAGTTAATCTGTCGGTAAAGAGGGAGGAAAGCGTTACATCTAAATGAAAGGAAAAATGCAAATGAAACTGGTGGAAATTAATTTTGAAAAGGGGTAAAGTTAATAAAGAAAGTAAATGTGCGGCCGTTACGTCAACAATTAACTAGCGGTAATTAGATATTTGAGATTTGGGGGAAATCACGGTCGCCAGTCCTAAGGACAATTACTATAGTAACTGAAAAAGAAAGGTTATTACACATATAATTAGCACTAGAAGCGTGGCAACTGAAGGTTGACACGTGTAGTGTGAAAACTGAAAGTTTGTCAGAAGTAATAAATTTCGCTACACTCTGACTTAATTTAGCAAAAGAATTAATAAAACCGGAAAATCGAAAGTTAATTTAGTGACTGAAGTTAATAGTGAGCTTTCTTTCTGAAGCACATCGAAATCCAGCAGAATACGGTTAGTCTTGGACTACCTCAACAATCATTTCAAAAGCAACTTGACTCTACGCAATTTAGAAACAAGAGATTTAACTTTGAACTTGAATTAAATGATTCTGAATAATTAACAATAATAAAATTTAGTACGTACCAAGCTGGGCTGCAGTCACAGGTAAGCTAAAATATGCTAACAAAACTCGCACTCTTAATTTGTGCTTGTGTAATCTAACTATTGTAGCCAGCTATGCTTTAACTGCACTTGGAAACTAAAGTAATGAAATGCAATGATAGTACTTTAATGCTGGCGTCTGAATTTCAACGACACTCGGTTTCATTTCGGAAAAGGAAGGGACCCTGCTTGGTAATGCAATTGGGACAATGAGCAACAAAGGTTCATGCTAAGTTGCTGTAATTTTGCGTGGCAAATGGAACAATGTGAAAAGCTGAGGTCTGCCATACAGTTCTGAAACTTTACGTGCTTTTGGTCTTCCTTGTTAGTTGATTGAAGGTTTGAAGCCGTCGATCGAGGAGGTGGAGACAGTCACTCATTGTCGGCCGTCGCTGTTGCAGAAGCTGGATGTTGGCGGGCCTTCTTCTCGACACGGTCACCAGGCGAAACGGGCTCTTGATGTGCGCCAGCTAATGCTTCCCGTCCGCGACACCATGTCAGAAACTATCATCGCGAGTCGAGCGCAATTACATGCTGCCAAACCCCGAAAGCGCGGCAACTCGCGGGAGCGTCACATAACACACCTGCTCCACTCGCTACTCCCGCCAGACCCCAACTGCTCTGCCCGCGCTCCACGCGGCAGAGTTAACACTACCAAAGTCCTACACACTTTGATTCTTCACACGGCCTATCGATGTAATCGTTCGATAGCAGTTTTCCCTAGGCAAGACCCAGCGTAAAAATACAAATAATATTTACGAAACAAACCAATTATACATCGACATAAATGCATATATATATATATATATATATATATATATATATATATATATATATATATATATATGCATTTATGTCGATGTATAATTGGTTTGTGTCGTAAATATTATTTGTATTTTTACGCTGGGTCTTGCCTAGGGAAAACTGCTATCGAACGATTACATCGATAGGCCGTGTGAAGAATCAAAGTGTGTAGGATCTTTAGTAAAACAATTACAATATACGAAGACACAGAAATGTTATACATTCAGATAACAAAAATAAGGAAAACAAATTTATAGTACAATAGATGGAAATAGGAGGATATGCATTTCCGGCGTTACACGTGCCCCACATTGTCTGAGGGTGTTCGTGTAACCTAAACAGACTCAGAAAATGTCCCAAAAAATAAACAGCGGAAATGCATATGCTCAAAACATCATCAAAATTTAGCATTCGTATAATTAAGCATAAATCAATTTTTTAGACCATAAAAATTGAGTGGAGACAGTCCTAATCTTATTCCACTCTGTCATCTTGCACAAAATAAAACAGGTTGACGACATATTAAATTTCATAGAAAGCATAGAAAATGGTTTAGCTATTCCAAAACCATTAAAATTCGTAACACTATAAGAAATGGAATACTATTTGCAAAATTAATTAGAGTACATGGTCATAAAAACAGGTAGATCAAAATACGCAAATTAATTATTAATTACATAGAATACACATTTTATATAACCTTTTCATAATTATTAACTCGTCATGAGAGTCCACTTACCGCTAAACAAGAAAATAATATACAGTAGATCGACAAAAACATAAATATTGACAGCAGAATTCTTTCACATCAGCTGTCCGGGAAGAAAAACAACTCCGCCTTCCGTACTCGCAGGTACAAAGAATGCCGACAGCGGCACAAGAGCCGACAGCGACCCAAGAGCCGACAGCGGCTCCACCTTGCCAGTATTGTTGCGCCCGCCTGTGCGGCACGCTTGATCTCACTCGCCTGTGTAGCGGCATTTCCAGAACGTCCGTTTCACTGAATTCTTTAGGAAAACTCACTCCCGAGTAATCTCAAGGAGTCCCTTAATACTATCACAGTGGATAACTCAACACTGTCCATCATCACACGCATGTACTAGCCTGAAACTTAAAACAGCGTCTAAGTACATCGGCAATGACTAGTAAAACACACATTCATGAAATCTGACAGCTAGTTACAAAAGCATATTTACATTCCTTAATCTACTGTGACTCAGCTGAAAACTTAAACTAGCAGCTTGGATTTTTCAATTGGTTAAAACGTCTAATCAAAAATTAATTACTTGTTAATTACAAGTTCTTTAATGACCTCTAGGTCAGGCAAAAGCATCGCAATATGGCACATCCTTAAATCTTACACTCTATATTACATACTGTACAAATTACCCATTCTGTGGTATTAATCAATCCTAGGTTGGTACAATTTCAAGTCTACAATATTCCGTATACCTAATCGTTTTCCAGAGCTTGGATACTCTAAGCAATAAGCATTTTTGTGAGGTATACCAATGACTTTATATGGTGCATTACAAACAAACTTAAATTTAGAGATTTCATTGTCTATCTCGCTCGATTTCTCACGAGCTTTTACAAGTACCAAGTCTCCGATTTCAAACTTAACAAAACGCGCTTTAGCGTTATGAAGACGTATGCGAGCATCGGCTTTTAGCTTCATTATTTCTCGCAAACGATCTTTTTTCACACCTATACTAATGTCAATCCGTGGAGGGAATTTGATTATCTCTTCCATTAAACTTTTACTTCTGTCATCTAACAGGCCTCGTCTTTGTTCGTGTGTTACGTTTGACACACCGTCTACAATACTTTCCAATGCAGTTTCTACACTATTGTCAATGCCGAGATTCCTCACATTACAGTAGTTCAAATTCATACCTACATCAATATCATTCGGCCAGTTAACAATGTGTATAGGCTGGTATTGCCTATGCACACCGTCTCCTGCCTCGTCAAAGCTAACTACTATTGTTTTATCTTGTGACGTACATGTCAAAGTTTTGCTTTCGCAATTAATCACTGCACGGTACTTTAATAGCCAATCTAACCCGATAATTACTTCCGTAGTTAAGTCTGGCACGACGACAAACTCTTGCTCAAATCGTGCCCCACATATCTCGAAGTTGACAAAAATCTGTTTTGTGACCGGTTTACTGGCCTTCCCAGTAGCACCGATAATTTTCACTCCTGTTACTGGCATAACTACGATACCAGGTCTGTCTTTCAGTAACTCAAATATTTTCCCAGATACAGCACTCAATTCTGCACCGGTGTCAATCAACACGTTTAGTTGTAGGTCGTGCATATTAGCAGACACTACTATCTGTCTACACTTGTCCTCGACTGTTTCTTTATTTTCCCACAGTAAATCCTCGTCTATATCCAGGTCATTCCAGAAAAAACCATCCGGCTCTGATCCTAAATCCGGTTTATCTGGCGGCTTTTTCAGCCTCTGTTCACATACAGTTTTAATTTCAACACGTTTGTCCTGAGGCTTAGTCTGTAGCTTCGCCTCCAATACCGAAACCTTTTCCTCTAACTCGTCAACTAGTGAGTGTTGCCCTGCTATCATTTCACTAATTGTCACCTTCGTTGATTCCACTTTGGCCAGATTGATATCATCCGCCAATCTACCTGGAGGAATGTGCCCAGTAGTCTCTGCAATTACTTCCGCTAGATCTGCGCAACCCACACTGCTATCGTCTGACCGTATAATGTCAGCTCTAACCTCATACACGCTGTAATCCACATGCTTTTCTACCAATCGTGTCCGGCTATCACTAAAATTTTCGTAATCTTTCTCCTCAATACTTTCGCAATGTTTAAACTGGAGTTTTGCGTCGGATAGGTCGGCTACTTCTACCACTGTAACTTTCGGTAAAGTCTGCCGGTTAGGGCCAGAACTTTCCGTTACTACTTCAACAGCCAACTCCTGCGGGACGAAACACGACGAATCTTGCTCGTGCTCCCCATTAACATCAACTATTTCTAGTAAAGTCTGCCGGTTAGGGCCAGAACTTCCTATCACTTCACAAATACTATCTTCCTGTGGGACGAAACGCGGCAAATCCTGCCCGCGCTCCCCATAAACGCTTCTCCCATACAGACCCCTATAATCTCTTAGTTCGTCGTATAAGCGACCGAACTGCCTTAACCAGACCTCATCCCTCTCTGCATCCCCTCGCTCGATGACGGACGTTTTATCCGACATCTGATCTTCTCTCAACACTTGCGAATCATTCTTAAACTCAATCTCCAGTTCCGCTGTGGGTATTACAGCTACCACTTTATAATCGATTTCCGGAACACTACTTAAATTGTTCTCACTGACAGTGAATGTACTTCCTACTGCCGTGTATACAGCTGATTTACTACCTGTGGGCGCACTCCTTTCTCCTAACCCTGGCACACTCTCCCGCCGTTGATTATTCCACACGGAATTTTCATAACGACGACACCTGGGTTTTCTACTGTTATTGGGCCGCCAAAATTTCTCCACGCCCGGTCGGCCCCTCACCAGCGCGGCTAATGGTTTCCCTGTCTCGTCCCAGCAGATACGCTCCCCGGATGCTGCTGAGGCGGCTGATCACACACTCTGGCGTTATTACTATTCTGCGAAGCCCGTATCACGCTAGTATGATACTGGTTTCCGTCATTCCTGTTATTATTTGCATTGTATCGATTGTCATTACGGCCCGAACCACTATTGTTACTGCTGCCAAGATTGCGGTATGCATTATTCCCATGGTTATCGTTGTTGTGGTTGCTGTGGTACCCGTTGTTGTTACCACGGCCTCTACCACTGTCGCGATTATTGCGCCAATTGTCCTCGTCTTCCACTCTTTCCAGGAAATCATTGATTGTCCTGTAATTGCTTCCTACGTAGCGTTTTGTATCATCTGGAAGCTTCTTGTAGAGTTCCCAGACTATTTCGGATTCCGTGCGGCGATCACGCAAATATTCCATCTTGCGGATCCAGCCCTCACAAAACTCCTTCATCGAGCCGCGCGAATTCGCATCGAAAGGCCTCGATACGACAAATTCGCGCCAGACACTTTGCTGTTTTTGCTCTGACCAGTATTCAGCCAGAAACAAATTTTTAAACTCGTCAAAGGTCAGGTTCGTAATGTTGAGGTTTAAGCCCCAACGCTTGGCATCACCAGCCAACACATCAATAACCGCATTAATTTTTCTCTCATTAGTCCATGATCTGGGTAAAACTCTTTGACAGTTTTTAATGAAATCCGTCGCGTGTATACCGCCTTTTTTTCAAGGGGTCGAACCGCTCCTCTTTCGTCAACAATTCCGAACTATGTGCACAGATTGGCACATAGCTCTGTTTTTCTTCAAGTTTCTTTTCTAATTCCGACACTCTCGTAATCACTTGGCAAGTGGTTGTCGCAAGCGTTTCCACTTCCCTCTTTTTCTCTTCGCAGGTATTAGCCTGCTTCCTCACTTTGGTATCTACTTCGGATACTAAAACCTTTAAAGTTTCCACCTTCTGTTGATCGTCTTTTCTCACTAATTGAATTTGTTCCGTCACCTTATTCTCGATGATCGGAGCAACTGCGTCTCCTACACTTTTCTCGATTCTGCTAATTTCGGAATTAAAACGCGTATTTATGCTCGCAATTTCCGCCTGAACGCCTGTTTAAGATTACCGATTTCGGTATTAATCACAACAATATCTTCTTTGATTTTATCAACTTTTGTGTTAACAATTCCAACATTGTTGTTAACAACATTAATAGCTTTGTTCTGATTGTCTAGCTTCCTGTCAATTTTTTCAGACTGAGCTTTAATTTCTGCCGATTGAGTTTCTACCTTGCTAGACTGAGCCTTGATTTCGTTAATCAAAACATTCAATAAATCAGTTAAATTCCCGGAAACTACCGGTTTTACTTCCGTAGCGGCTTCCTCTTTAATTGTCCCCCCGTATTCGTCATCAAGGGATTCCGATTTGATTTTCACTTCCGATTCCGAAACATTTTCTAATGTTTGGAATTCCATTTCTGCTCTTTGTTGCGTCTCGGCGGTCGCGTCTTTCATGCTAGCTGCCTGCCCCTGAACAATGGGTACCGCGGTGCGTGTTTCCCACTGTTCGACCGATTGTTCCGTACCCAAGTCTACCAAATTTTGGTAATTGTTGCCTTCACTCATTTTAATAATTTTCAATATAAATAACAAATCTCAAATCTAATTAGGATTCCTCAGACTAATATTCTCGCTGACGTATCGACCATTTCGTAACCAGTACTTTGTTACGAGATTTGCACAATGCAAAATTCGTGTCCAGAATAACCTCAAATTTGAAGATTGTCCTGTCACCAGGTCGCCACGTGTAACCTCCCCCTCACTTATCGACCTTAATGACAGTGAAAAATTAAACCGCGTGTACCTAATGGGAAATTTGGGAAAGCAATCGTCACCGAAGTTAATCTGTCGGTAAAGAGGGAGGAAAGGGTTACATCTAAATGAAAGGAAAAATGCAAATGAAACTGGTGGAAATTAATTTTGAAAAGGGGTAAAGTTAATAAAGAAAGTAAATGTGCGGCCGTTACGTCAACAATTAACTAGCGGTAATTAGATATTTGAGATTTGGGGGAAATCACGGTCGCCAGTCCTAAGGACAATTACTATAGTAACTGAAAAAGAAAGGTTATTACACATATAATTAGCACTAGAAGCGTGGCAACTGAAGGTTGACACGTGTAGTGTGAAAACTGAAAGTTTGTCAGAAGTAATAAATTTCGCTACACTCTGACTTAATTTAGCAAAAGAATTAATAAAACCGGAAAATCGAAAGTTAATTTAGTGACTGAAGTTAATAGTGAGCTTTCTTTCTGAAGCACATCGAAATCCAGCAGAATACGGTTAGTCTTGGACTACCTCAACAATCATTTCAAAAGCAACTTGACTCTACGCAATTTAGAAACAAGAGATTTAACTTTGAACTTGAATTAAATGATTCTGAATAATTAACAATAATAAAATTTAGTACGTACCAAGCTGGGCTGCAGTCACAGGTAAGCTAAAATATGCTAACAAAACTCGCACTCTTAATTTGTGCTTGTGTAATCTAACTATTGTAGCCAGCTATGCTTTAACTGCACTTGGAAACTAAAGTAATGAAATGCAATGATAGTACTTTAATGCTGGCGTCTGAATTTCAACGACACTCGGTTTCATTTCGGAAAAGGAAGGGACCCTGCTTGGTAATGCAATTGGGACAATGAGCAACAAAGGTTCATGCTAAGTTGCTGTAATTTTGCGTGGCAAATGGAACAATGTGAAAAGCTGAGGTCTGCCATACAGTTCTGAAACTTTACGTGCTTTTGGTCTTCCTTGTTAGTTGATTGAAGGTTTGAAGCCGTCGATCGAGGAGGTGGAGACAGTCACTCATTGTCGGCCGTCGCTGTTGCAGAAGCTGGATGTTGGCGGGCCTTCTTCTCGACACGGTCACCAGGCGAAACGGGCTCTTGATGTGCGCCAGCTAATGCTTCCCGTCCGCGACACCATGTCAGAAACTATCATCGCGAGTCGAGCGCAATTACATGCTGCCAAACCCCGAAAGCGCGGCAACTCGCGGGAGCGTCACACAACACACCTGCTCCACTCGCTACTCCCGCCAGACCCCAACTGCTCTGCCCGCGCTCCACGCGGCAGAGTTAACACTACCAAAGTCCTACACACTTTGATTCTTCACACGGCCTATCGATGTAATCGTTCGATAGCAGTTTTCCCTAGGCAAGACCCAGCGTAAAAATACAAATAATATTTACGAAACAAACCAATTATACATCGACATAAATGCATAAATATATATATATATATACAAATAGTAAAACAATTACAATATACGAAGACACAGAAATGTTATACATTCAGATAACAAAAATAAGGAAAACAAATTTATAGTACAATAGATGGAAATAGGAGGATATGCATTTCCGGCGTTACACGTTCTTAGAAATATGCTTGAAAATCTCCAACTCTTCCAGTTCTTTCGCTATGTAAAATGAAAATTTCTTGAACGCGTTTCGGTTTGTGTCCGGAAATTTGCCGATGATTAGCAAAAGTGGAATTCTGTACATTAGTGCCTCTTTTTCCCAACAAATGTTCTTTGTACCTGACACTAAAAGACCTTCCAGTTCGTCCTACATAATAAACGGGACACGTATCGCAAGTGATTTTATACGCTCCTGAATTGTGTATCGGAACAACTGTGGACTTGACATTGTGGATGAGTTATACAGGACGAAGTAGTATGTAAGCGTAGGGCCAATGACCTCAGCAGCTTGGTCCCACATGAACTTATCACAAAAGAACTCCGTCTTCAGGCCACAAGTGACCAAGTGGCACATCGGGACCATCCGACAGCCGTGTCATCCTCAGCTGAGGATGCGGATAGGAGGGGCGTGTGGTCAGCACACCGCTCTCCCCGTCGTTATGATGGTTTTCTTTGACCGAAGCCGCTACTATTCGGTCGAGTAGCTCCTCAATTGGCATCAGGAGGCTGAGTGACACCGAAAAATGCCGGCCCAGATGGTCACCCATCCAAGTACCTACCAAGCCCGACAGCGCTTAACTACGGTGATCTGCCAACTTATCACAAAAAGCACGTTATATTTACAAACGCTCACACAAAACACGACTTCATATCACATAATAACAAAAACAGTATTAAATATCGGAATCTACTTATGACGTTCTCTAGTGCGCTTTCATTCATGTGATTCTAAAATCGGTCACTAGATTGAATCACCGACCAGGTAACTTCATGTGCCTCCACGTACAACACTCTCCCCTTTTTAATTTGGCGTTTGTCCTTAATTGTTTATGTTACGGCGTAAAGTCAAGCGCTGGCACGCCAGTCGGGAACGACAGGGAAGAGAAAGCTGTGAGAAGACGTCAGCCGTCAGCCACCCGTACGCTGACCGATCTCCCTTCCAGGACGACAACGCGACAGCAGCGTCTTCCGTGTGAAGAGGACATAAGCGCTGCGACCGACTGGTAACGGCCCACTCTGATAGCAGCTTCAATTGCGCCTTTCCTTGCAATCATATACAACCGCTCACTTGACGAAAGGTCTGTTCCTAAAGACTGGAAAGTAGGACACGTCATACCAATATTCAAGAGAGGAAATAGAAGTAACCGACTGAATTACAGACCCATATCACTGACCTCAATTTGCAGTAGGAGTTTGGAGCATATACTGTACTCGAACGTTATGACCATCTTGAATACAATGACTTATTGATACATAACCAACATGGATTCAGAAAATATCGTTCTTGTGCAACACAGCTAGCTCTTTATTCCCATGAAGTAATGAGTGCTGTCGACAAGGGATCTCAGATCGATTCTATATTCCTAGATTTCCAGAAGCCTTTTGATACCGTTTCTCACAAGCGACTATTAATCAAATTGCGTGCATATGGGTCTCAGTTGTGTGACTGGATTCGTGATTTCCTCTCAGAGAGGTCACAGTTCGTAGTGATAAACGGTAAATCAACGAGTAGAACAGAAGTGATATCTGGCGTTCCGCAAGGTAGTGTCATAGGCCCTCTGCTGTTCCTGATTTACATAAATGATCTAGGTGATAATCTGAGCAGCCCCCTTAGATTGTTTGCAGACGACGCTGAAATTTACCGTCTAGTAAAATCATCAGACGATCAGTTCCAATTACAAAATTATCTAGAGAGAATTTCTGTATGGTGCGTAATGTGGCAATTGCTACTAAACAAAGAAAAGTGCGAGGTCATCCACATGGGTGCTAAAAGAAATCCTATAAATTTTGGGTATACGATAAATCGCACAAATCTAAGGGCTGTCAGTTCGACTAAATGACTAGAAATTACAATTACGAGCACCTTAAATTGGAAAGACCACATAGATAATATTGTGGGGAAGGCGAAACAAAGACTGCGCTTTGTTGGCAGAACACTTAGAAGATGCGACAAACCCACTAAAGAGGTAACCTACATTACACTTGTCCGTCCTCTGCTGGAATATTGCTGCGCGATATGGGATCCTTACCAGGTAGGATTGACGGAGGACATCGAAAACGTGCAAAGCAGGGCAGCTCGTTTTGTGTTATCGCGCAGTAGGGGTGAGAGTGTCACTGATATGATACGCGAGTTGGGGGTGGCAGTCACTGAAACAAAGGCGGTTTTCTTTGCGGGAAGATCTATTTACGACATTTCAATTACCAACTTTCTCTTCTGAATGCGAAAATATTTTGTTGACACCCACCTACGTAGGGAGAAATGATCATAATAATAAAATAAGAGAAATCAGAGCTCGAACCGAAAGATTTAGGTGTTCCTTTTTCCCACACACCATTCGAGACTGGAATGGTAGACAAGTAGTATGAAAATGGTTCGATGAATCCTCTGCCAGGCACTTAAGTGTGAATTGCAGAGTAATTATGTAGATGTAGATGTCATGTAGATGTAGAATGTTAGGCACTTGGATAGCATTGTCAACGTTAGGTATTTCGGTAGCAGTTCAGGAAAGACTTTTGTCAGTTAGAGATCAGCATCACTGCAAAGATTATTTCTTGTGTTTCCGTTTGCTTGCGTCGAATCTGTGTAATTTCCAAAGTTAAATATTGTAATTTTCTTATTGTAATAAAACTCATTAGCACGACTTGTCTGGTTGTTTGTCTAGCGAACCGAGTATACAGGCTTTCTAGACACAACACTGACGACGAGGCTGGACGAAATACTTTATATTTATATTCAAGAGAATTTTTTCAATCATCCTTGTTTTTTTCCTATTTCAGATTTTTTCAGTAAAAACCTAGCATAATATTTTTTATGAAGATGTACATTTCTTGTGAAAAATGCCAATAACCTGAATTTAATCATAAGAAGGATATACTTGCAGGTCATTTAATCAAATTGGTGGCATTCACATTTATATAAGTACTATAAAAATGTAATTGAATACGCTTTATCATTTCGGTATCATAATACACCTTTCTATCACGAACAGAACCCAAGGTATAAGCTCCGGAAGAACCACGCTTTTATGCGCGGCGTTTTAGAATATATTAGATATCGTATGCTGCCGCACGCGTACCGATTGTATACATGATCACTGCACACTGTTCATATTCATATAAATAAACTGAGTTAAAATTAAATACTTTTTTCTCTAAAAGTAAATAATTACCTGATTTTTAGCACCTAAAAATCCGAGGCCTGCGTTAAAGGAACTCTAAGGTCTACGCGTTAGTTGTTGCAGGCAACTCATATCCGTCACGGAGCGGCTAGGCCGTGCGTGAGGGCGACGACAGGTAAATAGAACTTTATCGGCGGACAGTTAATGGCGTCACGGTTGACAGGGGAGAGCTCTCGTAACTTCACTCGCTTGTGACAACATCCATTGAAACCTGCCTCTCATCAGTTAGCAGCCACCCAGTGACCTCGGCCGGCGATCACGGTCGTTGCCACGTCGTCCGCCTTGACGTAGCAGCCGGTCGCTGCTCCCTGATCGCTGGGGAACAAGTGCTCGTCTCGTGCCACACTCAGTCTCTTTCCGTCTACGAAATTTCGACGCCGGCCGGGGTGACCGAGCGGTTCTAGGCGCTACAGTCTGGAACTGCGCGACCGCTACGGTCGCAGGTTCGAATACTGCCTCGGGCATGGATGTGTGTTATGTCCTTAGGTTAGTTAGGTTTAAGTAGTTCTAAGTTCTAGAGGACTGATGACCTCAGCAGTTAAGTCCCATAGTGCTCAGAGCCATTTTTGAAATTTCGACACAGTGACGCTCAGAGTCGAAACCAGACTATGCGTTAATGCCGTACAAAACTCTTAGCGTTTACATGGGAGTCCGCAGAAATTTATCAAAGAAAGAGCAAGATGCTAAAATTGCTATTGATGAGTTTCAGAAAGCACAGTGTTCCAGAAAATAAATTTGACTAGAACTACTCAAGTGTATCGTATCTCAAACGACAGATAGATTACCATTTAGTGTTTATAGGCATATTACTGTATTATGATACCGAAATAGTAAGTGTATTTAATTAGATTTTTATAGTACTTATATAAATGTGAATGCCATCAATTTGATTAAATGACCTGCAAGTATATCCTTCTTATGATTAAATTCAGGTTATTGGCATTTTTCACAAGAAATGTACATCTTCATAAAAATATTATGCTAGGTTTTTACTGAAAAAATCTGAAATAGGAAAAAAACAAGGATGATTGAAAAAATTCTCTTGAATATAAATATAAAGTATTTCGTCCAGCCTCGTCGTCAGTGTTGTGTCTAGAAAGCCTGTATACTCGGTTCGCTAGACAAACAACCAGACAAGTCGTGCTAATGAGTTTTATTACAATAAGAAAATTACAATATTTAACTTTGGAAATTACACAGATTCGACGCAAGCAAACGGAAACACAAGAAATAATCTTTGCAGTGATGCTGATCTCTAACTGACAAAAGTCTTTCCTGAACTGCTACCGAAATACCTAACGTTGACGCTGCTATCCAGGTGCCTAACATTCTACATCTACATGACATCTACATCTACATAATTACTCTGCAATTCACACTTAAGTGCCTGGCAGACGATTCATCGAACCTTTATCACTACGAACTGTGACCTCTCTCAGAGGAAATCACGAATCCAGTCACACAACTTAAACGATACTCCATATGCACATCATTTAATTAATAGTCGCTTGTGAGGAACGGCATCAAAAGACTTCTGGAAATCTAGGAATATAGAATCTATCTGAGATCCCTTGTCGACAGCACTCATTACTTCATGGGAATAAAGAGCTACTAGCTGTGTTGCACAAGAACGATATTTTCTGAATCCGTGTTGGTTATGTATCAATAAGTCATTTTCTTCAAGATGGTCATAATCTTCGAGTACAGTCAGTGATATGTGTCTGTAATTCAATGGGTTACTCCTATTTCCTTTCTTGAATATTGGTATGACGTGTCCTACTTTCCAGTCTTTAGGAACAGACCTTTCGTCAAGTGAGCGGTTGTATATGATTGCAAAGAAAGGCGCAATTGAAGTTGCTATCAGAGTAGATCGTCACCAGTCGGTCGCAGCGCTTATGTCCTCTTCACACAGGAGCCGCTGCTGTCGCGTTGTCGTCCTGGAATGAGGTCCAGTCAGTGTACGGTTGGCTGACTTCTTGTCGCAGCCTTCTCTTCCCTGTCGTTGTGACCTCAGGGAATATGTGGCAGATGCAGTCTCAGTCGTGATCAGTCAGAGGAAGAAGCATAAACCACCAACAGCCACCGATATCTTCATCCGACTCCACCTCACAAAAGAAGTGCAAAGGTAAATATATGATGCTTATTTGCATGTCTCTGTTCAACTTCATGTCTTTCGCTGTGGATGCTTATTGTTTCCTCTTCTTCTTTGTTTAGCGACCTCAGGTATGTCCGGACTGGCAGCAACCTCCATTGTGCCCAGACCTGCAGAGATCTCTGTCGAGTCATACTGGTCGTCCCGTTCCACCACAGACTCACCAAGAACCCTAATGGTGTCTCATTGAAAAACGGGATTGAATACCACAGTTTGACCTCTGTAGACGTGCATGGAGCATGTCACATAGGCGTCAGCCAATGATGAACGCTCACGGAGGGCATATAGACTACTGAGTTCTCGAAGTCCAATGAAAAGCACCCAAAATGACAGAGTGAATGATTGTTTGCACTTTGTTTTCGCCCCTGTCGGACATTTCCGTTCTTTCCATGTAAGCGATCAAGGATGTAGAGGTGTTTTGTTATGTACTTAATTTGTGAAATATAAAAGTATAATTTGGTAACATACCCAATCCTCAATTATTGCTCAATGGAGCATGTCCCCTAATCCCTTTGAGCAGTGTAGTATAGATTTGAAACTATTAAATTCTCAAGTTGCATAGATAATTTATGGACATTTGTACTAACAAGAAGTGCTCGTATTTGTAGGTAAATAAATATTTTTACGCAGATACATACCTGAAACATTTTTGTGTAATTACATTAATTGTAAAAGTAAGTGTTTACTTTTGTAAAAACTGTTAATTAAGTTACAATTACACTGTGAAAACGTAAATTAACGCCTACTCTAACTTACCTAATAAAGAATTCAGTTTACTAAACGTATTGTCAGAGAAAACAAAACATTTCGTACGTGCTGGTTTTCGCTTTTTCCAGACATAGATTTACACGAAAATGAGACGTTTGTGTAAGTATTAAGTGAAGAACTTGCTTTGTTTTCTTTCCACACATATAAAGTACGGCCCTATCTACTAGCGGAATTGAAGGTTTAAAGTTTTATCTTTTATTTCTTATTGAAACGCAAGAAGTCCGTATCGCACTTGTGCGACTTTAGGCCTACTTTTCGATTGTACAAGTTTAGCGTTTTAACGTAATTTTAAATACATTACATCTCTGTATTAATAGTACATACATAGCTTTAATGTCTCCTATAATAGAATACTAGGTGGGGTATCCGGCTTCTCTCAGGAAGTTGATATGAGATTGTGTGGTAGTTGGAATAAAGAATAAACTTTAAAGTAAAAGAGATAAAAAAATTATTCGAAACACATTCTAACTATTTACAATACTAGTTAAATTATAAGAAATAAAAAATATTATTGAAACGTATTCCAACTATTTACAATACTTGTTTACAAACAACATTCTTCATTTCGTTAATCGGGTATATATGTACAAATTTATCGAATTTTCTACTCGAGAGCAAGCTACGTATAGTGGTACAGTGGGGAACAATGTTTGGATAACTTTGGTCGATGAGTTAGTTTTTAACAGTGGCTATGTTGCAGAAATCACTGAGGCCGGTCGTCTGGTCAGTAGGATACGTGCCTTCGCCTATTTGTAAAAGTTCTTGGGCAAAACGTGCTGTTGTTTGGTCTTTCGATAGCTCAACTTTCATATTTTTTGTTAATCGCGGTATTTGTATGTGTAGCCATAGATGTAAATTCTGTTTCGGAAGTCATATGTCGTTTGTTTAATAGTTATATCTTTAGCACTACGAATAAATTCATCTCTGACAACACCATGTACAAAAACTTATGTGAAGTGTTTATACACAGGTATGTACAAATGTACCTCTTGAATGAAGTGACATGTACTAAAACGACGGAGAAAAGAATGTTTGCCGATGCTAAAACATTAAAAATGCTTTCCTTGGATTATGTGGTAAGTTTACACTGTTCATTTTCCACTATTTTTCTCATATTACCCACGTTCCAATTACGAAATTCAAAACGTAAAATTATACCTTTTCGTGACAGGAATATGCATTTCACCTCTTTCAAGAGAAGAAATAAAACATGTATTAAGACAAATTACAGCTGACGATTGATCCACAGCGTCCGAAATGCATCGTGTAGTTAATAAAACACGAAAAAGTTGTGACTGAAGGCGTTGTTTAATTCATACCTCCAATAGTTGACATATAAACTTGTACTACTGTGGTAGGCGTGGGCAGCGTGTCTATCTTGGCCACAATAATGCGTTCACTATGCTGTTTGTAGTAGCTTACCCGCACTCCCATTTTTTTATTCATTATTAAACCTACTCCTGCACAACCCCTATTTGATTTTGTATTTATAACCCTGTGTTCATCTGTCCAGAAGTCTTGTTCCCCCAGCCACCGAACTTCACTAATTCCCACTACGTCTAACATTAACCTATCCATTTCCCTTTTTAAATTTTCTAACCTACCTGCCCGATTAAGGGATCTGACATTCCAGGCTCTGATTCGTAGAACGCCAGTTTTCTTTCTCCTGATAACGACGTCCTCTTGAGTGGTCCCCGCCTGGAGATCCAAATGGGGGACTATTTTACCTCTGGAAAATTTTACTCAAGAGGACACCATCATCATTTAATCATACAATAAAGCTGTATGCCCTCTGGAAGTATTACGGCTGTAGTTTCCCCCTGCTTCCAGCCGTTCGCAGTACCAGCACAGCAAGGCCGTTTTGGTTAGTGTTACGAGGCCAGATCAGTCAATCATCCAGACTGTTGCCCCTGCAACTACTGAAAAGGCTGCTGCCCCTCTTCAGGAACCACACGTTTGTCTGGCCTCTCAACAGATACCCCTCCGTTGTGGTTGCACCTACGGTACGGCTATTTGTATCGTTGAGGCACGCAAGCCTCCCCACCAACGGCAAGGTCTATGGTTCATAGGAGGGGGGGGGGGAGGGGATATAGCTGTTAAAATCATTAAAATGAAACTGAATATAATGTCCAATGGTCCGCTGTAACTGAATTTGTTCAGGTCACTTATAAAGCCACACAAACGGTTTCGCAACTTGTAAGTTGTATCTTCTCGTACAAATGTTTGTACAAATCAGTTTTTTTTTAAATTAATTGTTTGATAATGAGGAATTGCAAGTATCTGAGATATCTTAAAATACTGAATGACTAGATTTAAAAATGGAAGACAAATTAAGCATAAAGCTAGGAAACCCGTGTGGGTTTCATACGCCCCACAAGAACAGGCATATATACATTTAACGCAATTTGTAAATTCAAATAAAAAGAGCTATGTTACTTCGCAGTAAAACATCATGCGAAAGTTATTTTCGTCTTTAAGTTTATCACACCATTGTAACATCGACAAAAGCATCAAGACAATTAAATAGTGGCTTCTCTGGATATCAAATTATCGGTGTGCATGACGAAACTGTGTGTGTGGGAGGAACAGCCAGGAACATTGATTGTTGGAAACCAGTAAACTAAGTTTATATACGTCGTGTTGTCATTTATAATAGATACTGATCACTTGTCATTACCAAATGGTATCCATTAATTACAGACAAGTCGCAAACAATAATTGGACAATTTATGTCTTTGTCGGATGTGCTCTGTTGTAAGTCGTCTCCCTTAGAAATCCGATGGCTGAACAACTATATAAACAATAATGCATGTAACATTCCGAAGGGTGAGTTTAAAATGTGTTCTCGATTGGGGACACGACAAACGTCCAGGCAATAGGCCAAATACGTCCCGCACTTTTTCTAGAAAGTCTAGAGTTGCTACATTCGCTGCTGTTGCTATGCGGCGGCGTCGAAGTTCACCTAAAGTTGTTCGAAGGAGAGGCACAGAGATGGAGTCGAGTCTTGGGATCAGGCGAGCTTGGAGGGCAATCGTGCATGCAAGCCGATTAATCACTGAGGCAGCTCATCAATACTATAAACGTTTCATTCATTTTCAAAGTTCGATTTTGCCAAAGTATTACATGTAGAAATGTGACTGAGGCATGAATAGAATCGCATGTCTTGAAAAATGGCGACGAAGCAAGAAAAGAGTTTTTGTACGAGGGTTGGAACTTTAATAGTGGCAACTTTTTATTTACAGATAGTACAGAATAGATACGTATTTCAAAATTTTACTGACCTTCAAAGTAGTCACCAGCATTGTGTATAACCCGTTGCCAGCGATGTTGAAGTCGTAGGATACTCTTAGCAGTCCCAGTTGTGTTGACAGTTCAAGCGGCGCGGTCTATTGCCCGACGAATTTGTAGCAGTTCTGAAGCGAATGCCGTTAAGTGTTTCCCTCAGTTTACAAATCGAGTAGAACTGACGAGGGCTTAAGTCAGGGGAGTGCAGTAGGTGGTATAGCAGTTAGCAGCCCCATCAGTCAAACAAATCAGTAACAGCTTGCACTGTACGTGCTTGAGCGTTGTCCTGCAAAGTGATGGTCAGGTCCTGCAGAAAGTGTCATCACTTCTGCCTCTAAGCCGGTCGTAGGTTGTGTTCCAAAAATGAACAGCATAGAAACAGAAGTGATGACACTTTCTGCAGGACCTGACTATTTTGCAGGACAATGCTCAAGCACATTGAAAGGTGGCTGCACTGAGCCACAGCGCCAGAGAGTTTTGTTTAGCCGCCTCCACTGGCAGTGATTATTGAGAACTCGTAGTAGTCAGTGCTTGGGGAGAGCTCGTGGTAGTCAGTGCTTGTTAAGAACTCGTAGCAGAGAGTGTTTGTTGAGATGTGCTAGTAGGGAGTGCTTGCTGAGATGTGATACTGAAAAGTTCTTGTTGAGATGTGGTAATAGCGAGTCGGTGTGGAGATATATTGTAATGATTAGAGTGATTTTGGTCAATATATGAAGGTAACGAAACTTGATTTATTTTTCATTGTTTAATGTCGTAAGTAATGCTTCATTACAGGTTCAGTCAACAAAGCATCTGGCTTGTGTTCTTGGATTAGAGTGTAATTCTGGTTCTCTTGAGTAATTATGGTATTTTTATTTTCTTTAATTAATTCAGTATAAATGATATTTAAAATTTCTTGTGTTATTGAAGAAGAACCGTGCCAGATGCGTACGTTGAATCACACTTCCACACACAGAACAGTTATACTTGTGCTATGGTTTCGTGGGTTTTATAGTTGCTGGGGACTTAATTAATTATTTGTGTTAATGAAAATTTCCATTTCATTCTTTGTTGTTGTTCTATGCAGTCAGATTGCGTAATAATACTAGTCAGGGCCAACCGTTTACGAGACTGCGTAAACGGACAGACAGCTACTAAATCAAAAAATTAAAAGTATTTGCATTTTATTTTAATCAAGCCCCCATGCAACATACAATGCAAACTGTTACTGATTTGTTTGACTAATGGGGCTGCTAGGTGCTATACCACCTACTGCACTCTCCTGACTTAAGCCCTCGTCACTTCAGCTCGATTTGTAAACTGAGAGAAACACTTCACGGCATTCGCTTCAGAACTGCTACAAATTCGTCGGGCAATAGACCGCGGTGCTCGAACTGTCAACACAACTGGCATTGCTTACAGTATCCTACGACTTCCACATCGCTGGCAACGGGTTATACACAATGCTGGTGACTACTTTGAAGGTCAGTAAAACTTTGAAACAAATATCTATTTTGTACGAGCTGTAAATAAATAGTGCCACTATTAAAGTTCCAACCCTCGCATGTAGGGCTACCCGAGATCGTTATTTATTACAACGGAGCAGCGTGGATTCAGAAGGTATTATGGAAAAGAGCCACCATGTAAACAGAGCATTGCACATTGTTATCGACAATCTAGAGAGGCTGATTGTCTCCGTATACAGAAGAGCAGCGGTCAATGAAGTGCGCCAGATGCAGCCGCGAAGAGGGAGAGGAAAAGTTTCGTACGCAGTACAAAGAAATCAACGGTCCGTGCAAGCCACGTACTTGGAATACCGCAGCAAAGAAGATTTGGTGACGGCGGTTACATTTCAAACCGCACCGTCTGCAGCTCGTGCAATAGTTAAAGCCGGAAGATTATGCCCCAGATCTTTAATTTTGTATCCCAGTCCAGGTAGCACCTGAGAATAAACATGTTGCCTCCAAGCTGATATTCAGCGACGAAAAAACCTTCCATTTATCTGGAAAGGTTAATCGCCACAATGAGAGCCTGTGGGGCACTCAAAATCACATGCAATTGTGGCGCTTGAACGAGATTTGTCGTGCAATGTCACAGACGAAACTGTGTGGCCATTTTTCTTCTGTGAGAAGACTGTGACTAGTACATCTTACCTGGATATCTTGCGGTTGTCCTTGTTTCCACAACTGGCTGCTCATACCGAGAATTTCATCTTTCAACAAGACGGGTCATCGCCTCATTGGAGCATCGATGTTCATTGCTAGCTGAGCGACGAAGTGGGGAAGATGATGCGACTCTAGTCTCTTGTCTCCCCAGATCGCCTGATTTAACGCCTTTTTGCTTTGGGGTTACATCAAGGACCGAGTTTACGTACCCCCAACTACCAACAGCACCGGAACAGCTAAGAGAATGCGTCGATGGTTCCGTGATGACCACTGGCATGATGTTACTACATAAGGTATGGAACGAACTTAAAAATGTGTTGTGTGACCAGAGGAGTACTCACAGAACAGTTGTAGAGTGCAAAATGCAAACTTCGTGAGTTTGCGGTTGTATTCATTTATCAATCATAGTTGTGTATGTAATTCTTTGGAATGTACAGGTCTTTGAAAACGAATGAATCATTTATAATAGCCAAGGAGGTTGAAATATAGGAAGATACCCTTACGCCAAAAAAAGTTAAGCCAGCGTCTGCCGTATTGATGAGACTTGGCGAAGAGTTCGTACTGCAGTGCTGCTCTTAGGTCTCGCTTAAAACAGGAGTAAAACGTTCCGCAGTTTTGCTATGAAGCATACCATGCTCAAAGAGTGAGAACTGGCGTTAAAAAAGTTAAGTTTTCAACTGTTTGATGATGAGTATACATCCACGACAGTACAGTGTTTAAACTGTACTCGAAACTCAGAGTCAATGCAACGGATTAACGCTAAGAGGGTAGGTTTAAAACAGGGCTTCAACGGAGAAACAGACTTCTAAGACTCACAAAGATGGCGAAGAGGCTTCAACTGGATAACGCTATCTCCCCTTTATTCCCTGTACTGTACTGCTAAATGGCTCTGGTTCATGGTTTTTAGGCACATTCCTAGTTGCAGGTTGTCTAGCTAACTGCTTACAAGGGCAACGAAAATTTGATTTTCGGTGTTCATATAATTATGGCCGAATTTCAAACATTAAAATGCTGTCATAATCCAATCATTAAGAGGTTTTATCTTATGTTAGAGGTTTAACACAGTGAGACAACTGCTGCAGTTAGAAACTGTGTATGTGTCTCGAGGCAGTGGGACTCAACAGTGCGAAAATAAGCAACACTATATTCATCCACTATCTGAGAATAGGAACACTTGGCTGCTTCGGACAAACTTTAAAGTTCAAATCTTTAGGAAACTTTTTCTCGCTGATACCCCATAAAATGATGAAAGGAAAAAAGTTAATCGCTTACTACACTACTGGCCATTACGAGTAAAATTGCTACACCACGAAGATGACGTGCTACAGACGCGAAATTTAACCGACAGGAAGAAGAGGCTGTGATATGCAAATGATTAGCTTTTCAGAGCATTCACACAAGGTTGGCGCCGGTGGCGACACCTACAACATGCTGACATGAGGAATGTTTCCAACCGATTTCTCACACACAAACAGCAGTTGATCGGCGTTGCCTGGTGAAACGTTGTTGTGATGCCTCGTGTAAGGAGGGGAAAAGCGTACCATCACGTTTCCGACTTTGATACAGGTCGGATTGTAGCCTATCGCGATTGCGGTTTATCGTATCGCGACATTGCTGCTCGCGTTGGTCGAGATCCAATCACTGTTAGCAGAATATGGAATTGGTGGATTCAGGAAGGTAATACGGAACGCCGTGCTGGTTCCCAACGGCCTCGTATAACTAGCAGTCGAGATGACAGGCATCTTATCTGCATGGCTGTAACGGATCGTGCAGCCACGTCTCGATCCCTGAGTCAACAGATGGGGACGTTTGCAAGACAACAACCACGTGCACGAACAGTTCGACGACGTTTGTAGCAGCATGGACTATCAGCTCGGAGACCATGGCTACGGTTACCCTTGACGCTGTATCACAGACAGGAGCGCCTCCGATGGTGTACTCAACGACGAACCTGGGTGCACGAATGGCAAAACGTCATTTTCTCGGATGAATCCAGATTCTGTTTACAGCATCATGATGATCGCATCCGTGTTTGGCGTCATCGCGGTGAACGCACATTGGAAGCGTGTCTTCGTCATCGCCATTCTGGCGTATCACCTGGCGTGATGGTATGGGGTGCCATTGGTTACACCTCTCGGTCACCTCTTGTTGCATTGACGGCACTTTGAACAGTGTATGTTACATTTCAGATGTGTTACGACCCGTGGCTCTACCCTGCGAATCCCTACATTTCAGCAGGAAAAAGCACGACCGCATGTTGCAGGTCCTGTACGGGCCTTTCTGGATACAGAAAAAGTTCGACTGTTGCCCTGGCCAGCACATTCTCCACATCTCTCACCAATTGAAAGCGTCTGGTCAATGGTGGCCGAGCAACTGGCTCGTCACAATACGCCAGTCACTACTCTTGATGAACTGTGGTATCGTGTTGAAGCCTGCATGGGCAGCTGTACCTGTACACGCCATCCAAGCTCTGTTTGACTCAATGCTCAGGCGTATCAAGGCCGTTATTACGGCCAGAGGTGGTTGTTTTGGGTACTGATTTCTCAGGATCTATACACCCAAATTGCGTGAAAATGTAATCAAATGTCAGTTCTAGAATAATATATTTGTCCAATGAATACCCGTTTATCATCTGCATTTCTTCTTGGTGTAGCATTTTTAATGGCCAGTAGTGTATAAATGGTTCAAATGGCTCTAAACACTATGGGATTTAACATCTGAGGTCATCAGTCCCCTAGACTTAGAGCTACTTAAACCTAACTAACCTAACACACACGCATACCCGAGGCAGGATTTGAACCTGCGACCGCAGGAAAAGCGCGGTTAGCGCCTAGAACCGCTTGGCCACCACGGCCGGCCCCATACTAAATATTGGCTGTTTATGTAGTAAAACCTCAACATTTGGAATGACCTTTTAATTTATTACATACTTCTTTATTGCTATTTCTATTCGCAACAAATTTTTCATAAATTGTCCACATATACCAATGATTGTACTTGCAAAATTATATCACCATACGACACATTGTTCAGGATATACGACGTGATAAACATTGAAATGCGTGAAAAATTAGCTTTTGCTTAAAACGGAGCGTAAATCATTCAGACCATACTCATACAGAGTTTGATAGTGAGAGCACTTATCGGCTTTCAACAAATTTCAACCGTAATTTGGAACGATTTCGAAATTTTTTCTCGCTTACATGCTTAAAGTCAAATATTTAACACATTAACTCGTTTAGAAACCAATCAGACTTTTGAAGCTGTTTTACGCATGGGATTATGACGCTGCAAGGAATCGAGAGTTTACTGATTTAAGAAATGCTTTTGCATGGAGGCGCCATTGTGATGGTGTTCCGTCCAGTTGGAACGTTACTATATTATCCCCAGCTCCACTCAATGTGCGTTGAGTAATGAACGAGCGAACGAGCTCGACGTACCAGAGAGGACCCTAGTGGCAACCACGTGGTCTTATAACTGGCACCGAATATTTAGTTTCGACGCGAAAGTTAAATCTGCCCCAAGTTTCTTTCTTCGTACATTTAGACGATATAAATGGTTCAAATGGCTCTAAGCACTATGGGACTTAATATCTGAGGTCATCAGTCCCATAGACTAAGAACTACTTAAACCTAACTAACCTAAGGACATCACACACATCCATGTCCGAGGCAGGATTCGAACCTGCGACAGTAGCAGCCGCGTGGTTCCGGACTGAAGTGCCTAGAACCGCTCGACCACAGCGGCCGGCTTAGACGATATAATCTTGTGAAATTGTATGAACATTTTGTAGTAGCCTGTATATAACTGTTTCATTCCGATAATTCTGTTTATACTGAATATTGATTGTTTGAGGATGTCCAGACTGTTTTAGATTCGGTATACCTGCTGAAAATTCATAAAATATAAGTGTTTGTGAGTGAACCAAACCGCCATTACTATCGGTTCTCTTCCATCAATCTGGCAGCACAAATCTTCCAACTCACAATTTGCACGCGAATTACCTAACCGTACAGGACGTACTGAGAGTAAAGTAGTGTTTTCAGTTATGAACATTTAGAGAACACTGGTGCACGTGAGTAGTTCGTTTGCCAGTGTGTGTACAGTCGGGAAACACCTCCAGTGCTTGCACTTTCAGATAGGCATTTCTGTGAACGGAAGTCATTCTGGTGTAGTTCTGGCGTCACGAAGCCTATCAGTAAGGGCGATGACGCAGGGGCCAGTAATCAGGAGACTGTAGGGGTGGGTACCATCGCGAGCCTACAGCTCGTGTTCGTTGTCGCCGCTCACTCAGAACTCCAGCAGGGCTTTAAACGCTGCTCTTGTTAACAAAAAAGCGAGGTTATCACCTCGCGTCGTGTCCGGATGCCCGCCAGCGTTGCCGACCTGCTTATGAAGGGGAGGTTACTATCTAACTCACCCGGGAAGAACACAGTACCACTCCCGAGCCGGCAGCGCAGCTCCATCATACAAGCGGCAACAAAAAACGCACCGATCGATGCAGGCACGCACACGGCAGTGTGAACGACCCAGAGGCTGTCGGTCTGAAAGAGCTGCACCGAACGCCAGACTCTCGCAGGAGAATATCTGTGCCATCTGAAGCTCTGTCGGCGACACCGATGATATCCAAGTAGTGGTCGGATGCCGAGGGAATGTTTTTACGTACCCCCCCCCCCCCCCCCCCACGATATTTCGGAAACTTCCTTACAAGGGGAGGCCGCCAATTGTGAAATTCAGATTCAATTCATACTGCGCATAAAAAAAGCTCATGACCAGAGGTGTAATGTGGCAAAGCACCAAGATGCACTTCTCAGCCGTTGTCGAGAAAATCGACAGTTAAAATAAACCGTTGCTGTGAAATACCCTCTACGATTAACAATTTCCTACAGTGTCGTGTCGCAGCGGTAAGCGCTCGGGTTCGTAATCCGAAGTTCGCGGGATTGAATCTCGCGCCATGCAACCTTTTTTTTTTAGTATTTGTTTTTTGTAATTCATATATATATATATATATATATATATATATATATATATATATATATATATATATATAATTCCCGGCAATCAGTAGCAACAATTATGCATATAATAAGTTGTTGAAAGTCGTTTGTCGTGGAAAAACTGGCGACTTCGAACATCATTATGTTTTCCGCATACAAAGTTGTATTTCACAAATGTTATTAATTGTCTTCATAATGTTAACCACGTATAGTTAACGGAAGACGTAGAAATTTGCTGTGGCAGGTATGAAATATAAACTCCGTTACTCGCTCGTTACACTTGAAGGACAGGTGTTGAATGGGCCGAAACGAGCCGCCGCATAACACCGTAGTTGCCTGCTAACTTCGAAAGAAGGTAGATGCGGTCCCTAGCGCAACTTATAACATCGCCGAAAATCAGTGCGGACGTGTGAGCTTTGGTACACCAGCGCCACGACGCTGTAGAGAATTAATGATCGTAGGGAGTATTTCACGGCAACGGTTTGTTTAACTGTCGATTTTCTCGACAACGGCTGAGAAGTGCATCTTAGTGCTTTGCCACATTACCCCTCTGGCCATGAGCTTTTATTATGCGCAGTATGAATCGAATCTGAATTTCACAATTGGCGGCCTCCCCTTGTTAGTTATATTCGCCAGGTGGTGAAAGCAGAGTTCGTTGCTCGCCATTTGGAGCCGAAGCAAACTGTGGGGCTGGGCAAACGATACTCGCTCTCGAACGATCTCGTCATTTCCCGGCACGTCGCATAGCCCGGCACGGTATCGAGCGCTGCTAGAACAATCACGTGACACTTGACTCATGCGACGCTGGTGCAAACGATCGCGGAAAACCAAAAAAACTGGCACAAGATCAAATTATAAATCTACATGAAATTTAACAGTTTCGTGAAACAAAGGTGGAAATAGCAAGATATCCTATCATCGTAGAAACTCCTGTTGTGTTTTATTTACAGTAAGGGTTCACATGGAACATTTGTTGGTACCGTGTACTGAGTGATTCCATAATGACGTTACAAAGTTTCAGGGATGACGGATGTATCAATTTGAGGTAAGGGACCCCGGTCCGCAAACGACCGAATCAGAATCTATAAGCGAAAATCTTTCTGATACCTCTTACAGTGGAATACACGTACCGGCGCTGTTGTAGTTAAGATTTTAGGGTAAACAACTTTCAGAGGTGGTAGTTTGGACTAAACCAAGAAAAAAAATCAGTAAATGTGGCATCTAAAATGTATACCGTAAGAGCTATGGTCACTTGTCCACTGATAAATCAGTCTAAGTTCAACTGAATACCTAGATATTACAATTACGAACAACTTAAATTGGAAGGAGCACGTAGAAAATGTTGTGGGGAAGGCTAACCAAAGACTGCATTATAATGGCAGGACAATTATAAAATGTAACAGACCTACTAAGGAGAACGCCTACACTACGCTTGTCCGTCGTCTTTTAGAATACTGCTGCGCGGTGTGCGATTCTTACCAGATAGGACTGACGGAGTACATCGAAAAAGTTCAAAGAAAGGCAGCACGTTTTGTGTTATCGCGAAATATGGGAGAAAGTGTCACAGATGTGATACAGGATTTGGGCTGGAAATCATTAAAAGAAAGGCGCTTTTCGTTGCGACGGAATCTTCTCACGAAATTCCAATCACCAACTTTCTCGTCCGAATGCGAAAATATTTTGTTGACACAGACTACATAGGGAGGAACGATTACCACGATAAAATAAGGGAAATCAGAGCTTGTACGGAAATATATAGGTGTTCATTCTTTCCGCGCGCTATACGACATTGGAATAATAGAAAACTGTGAAGGTACTTCGATGTACCCTCTGCCAGGCACCTGAATGTGATTTGCAGAGTATCCATGTAGATGTAGATGTAGATGTAGGTGTTTCACAGTAGCGAAAATGTACAAGTTCTTATAATTCTTAAAGTATGCATTTTAGAGCCCACGTTTACTACATATTTTTGTCTTGTTTTGATGCATACTACCATCTCTGAAAGTTGCCTACCATACGTTCTTGGCAGTAACAACACTGGTACATGTATTCCAGCGTCAGAGGTGTCAGGACGATTTTCGCTCATAACTTCCGATTCTGTCGTTTCCGGGCCACAGTGCATTACCTCAAATAGATACATTTACCCTTCTCCGTAATCCCTGAAAGTTTGTAATATCATCACGGAATCACAACGTATGAAAATTTTTCGTGTACATCTACATCTACATACATATTTCGCAAGCCAACGTATGGTGAGTTGCAGAGGGTACCCTGTAGCACTGCTAGAGATTTCCTATCCTGTTCCACTCGCACATAAAACTAACAGTCAAAGGCGATATTACTGTCCTTCAATTATATTATTCTGTTCTGAATCCAACACTTGTTTAATAGAGACTAGTTAATTACCACGCGATTTGCATATAAACGTTTCGATTCCTGTTCACATATATGAATACCTCCAACATCTAAAAAAGTTACCAGTTTCTAATCAGCTGTGAACCAAGATGGTATCATTCGGCTAAAACAAAGAAGAAAATTAATTAGGAACTGAATGCCTAAGAAACGAAGTAAAAGACCAAATTGAGTGTGACTGCGATCGCGACAATAACATTTCTGTACCGCATTATTTCAAGAATTCTACCGTCAAGATGCAACACCACAAGGTACTTTTTAACGTGTGTAATCCTTATACTGCCAGGTTACAAGGACATGAAATGGTAAATTTGAAAATCCTGAGGAAAGTCGCCACCGTTAAGCAAATGTTACATATCAGGTTCCTGATGGAAATAGTGGTCACACCACGGTCTGTCACAAAACATTCATGGAGTCTTTGCAGTTACTAGAAGAAGGATTGCCACGTTAACAAAGAAAGTGAAGATTGATCTAGCATCGTAACGCTGGGCCGTGGTGGTTCATATAACTGTATAAGTGCACAGATGAAGACGTTCGACTGAGAAAGCAAGAATAATGTCTATATCAATAGAAGTGAGAACCTGAGCTCTCATCACAATATCAGTCGCTTATACAAACCTTTCTAAGTGAAACATCTAGAGAGTAAAGCCAAAGAACTGGAATACGGATTAACCCTTTTAAAATGTTTTCCAAATTTATCATTTGGCAGATCAAGATCAGACACTTGCAAGAAATATGACTTACTATATCTTTCAGAAAAAGGCCACACACGAAGCATGACAAAAGCCGAGACGGAACTTCACCATCAGAGGAAGGCAGTGAATACAATGGCAAGCATTAAGAATGACACGGTATCTTCGACTAGGCATGGAAGTGATAGACTTACTAACTCTTAAATTTATACTCGGTGTTAAAAAACTCATATTTTTCAGAATATTATTCTTGTATTTTATATCCTCTCTATGTCACTGTAAGTTGTTTTGCTGTCCACATAGCAGTACACATCATAAGCTGAATATTTTCACTTAATGTTCCAATGGTCGGGAATGACGATTTCAGGCAGTATGATGAAGAAAGTGATTTAATGAATGTGGCTTAACCTGGTAGCTATTAGTGTGCTGAATCCTAATACGATTAAAAAGTGCCGCATCGACCTCCATTTTTTTACAATTAACGTCCAATATGTTATTGGCTTTTTTAACGATTTTAATACAGTATTCCAGTTAATAATAATTTTAATTTGCAAATTCAGCAGCATTTGTTACACTGGTTAACAGATTTATAGTAGCTAGTTTTCTAGTTTATAACAACGTCAAATTGTGACAAAACTGTACGTGATAGGAGAAAAAAGCTGAGGTTCAGATAAAGGTTCAATGCCCAAAAACACATGAGATTAAGCCATTAGCTACCAAAAAGTAATCAAAACACGATTTTCGATAACCCGCATAAGTGACGCGCGGGAGGAACGTGTTCGTAACGAACAACTGCGTGCCACGACGACGCTGACGGCGTTACGTAACTATCTGTAGTAATAAATGTCGTGTGACTAGGGCCTCCCGTCGGGTAAACCGTTCGCCGGGTGCAAGTCTTTCGAGTTAACGCCACTTCGGCGACTTGCGCGTCGATGGCGATGACATGATGATGGTGATTAGGACAACACAACACCCAGTCCCTGAGCGGAAAAACCTCCGACCCAGCCGGGAATCGAACCCGAGCCCTTAGGATTGACATTCTGTCGCGCTGACCACTCAGCTACCGGTGGCGGACACTATCTGTAATTATTACCTGCGGAAGGCAGGGTCCTCGTCTCGGTTCTCTGCTCGACACGCAGATTCAGTCTGTCAAGAAGTATCAAAACCACATAAATTCTCCTGCAGAGTGAAAGAGCCGTTCCGAGTTTATCACTGTTTACGGGTTTTCACTGATTATATCATTACAAAGACTTGTCGGTCATTTAATTGGTTGAATATGCAGACAAGCATTTAATGTATTGTTTGTCAGGGTGTAATTCCTGGAAAAATGCTAACGAATGAACACAAACAGGTTTTACAAAAGACATACTCCAAACTGGAGCAAATTTATAGCCTGCATTGCCTCACAAAAAATTAGAAACACTCAACGGGGGACGAGGAAAGGAAATGAAACTTCACAGTTAGAGAAGGTTCAAATGGTTCAAATGGCTCTGAGCACTATGGGACTTAACATCTACGGTCATCAGTCCCCTAGAGCTTAGAACTACTTAAACCTAACTAACCTAAGGACATCACACACATCCATGCCCGAGGCAGGATTCGAACCTGCAGCCGTAGCGGTCACGCGGTTCCAGACTGAAGGGCCTAGAACCGCACGGCCACACCGGCCGGCAATTTGAGAAGGTGTCTTATGTTGTTTAAATCATTAAAATATCGAGTCAAATTTATAAAGAACTTGGTAGTCTGAGCCTACTTCTCAGTATGACGTTGCACCTGTCCCGCTGGGACGCACGCACTGATTCGGTACAGAAGTGAGCCATGATTCCGTTATCTCGCCTCCTGGGGCAAGTTGGCTCACAAGTGCTGAACTGGTCCTCCATATCCTCAATACTGTCACTGGGGCGTAACTGACGTGTGAGCTGGTTCCAAGCACGTTCCATCGGAGACAGATCTGGACGATTTTGCTGGCCACTGGAGTAACTCAACATCACGCAGACAGTTCTTAGAAACACGTGCCACGTCTGGACGTGCATTGTCCTGTTGAAAAATGGCACCACATGAGGACGAAACATGTTCGTGAAGTAGCGTGGTGCCGTCCAAATTTCATAACCATAACCGACGGCTCCTCACACCAAGACGCAAGGAGTAACACAAAACATTCGAAAGAAGGAACCTGTTCCCAGGCAACTGCCATGCTCGTCGACAATGTGGTAGTACTGAACCACGATTCATCGCTGAGCGCAGTGCGTCGGTATTCGTCAGCAGTGCATGTTTCCCGGTCACGGCACGACTCCGACAGCAGCTTTCTATGTTGTAGTTTTACCATCAGCAGCGGCCCAGGTGTCTAACTAAATAGAAATGAAAATCGAGTTTCAAAATCTACATCTGTCATTTTGAACAAAAGGCCTGAGCGCTGGAGGCTCTCACTGAACCTGCGGGACAGTTAAAAAAATTTACGTATATAACTAGTGGCTTATACAAAATTCTATGGTTCTGCATGTAAGGCGTCAGAAACTGTAGAGAAAAAAATATTATTGTTACGTACATGCAAGTCTTGTAGTACTTAAGGACTATTTTAATTTCCATCAGTTGATGAAGATTTTAATGAAAGTATAAGTATCAGTCAGTATTGGGCAAGGAGGATTCTGCACCAAAGTACTGTCATCCAAGATGGCGGCGATGACAACATCAATTGACGTCAGTTGATGACGTCATCCAAGATGGTGTCCGTGACGTCAGTTGATGACGTCATCCAGGATGGCGGCCGTGACGTCAGCCGATGACGCAAGTTCCGTTATCCAAGATGGCGGGAAAGTGCCACGCCCCCTACCACGCCCCCTGGTGGGAAGTTCAAATTCCAACAGGCTAATGTATCATACCACAGTTACCTCTACTAACCTAAGAAAATGGCGGGAAGATAGGTCACTTGGACTACCTCCACTAACTAAGTCACCTGGACACCACCTCTTCCTATGAACTGGCGCCAAGTTTGAATTTTGGTGGTAAAGAAAGGTCACTTGGGCTGTCTACTAATCTAAGAAAATGACAGGAAAGAAAGGTCAGTTCCACTAACCTAAGTCACCCGACCTCCACCTCCTCCTAGTAGGGATTGGTTAGTGAGAGGCCTCAACCAGTGCTGGACATATGTCTTTATTTTGCAAACACTATTTATTTACACAATTAGAGGCAGTACCACCATCAAGTGTGGTCACCATGAGGTCTGGGTCTAGTAAACAGTACCACCACCAGAGGGTGCTGTTGTCCCTTCTGTGACGTAATCCAAGATAGCGGTCTGATGGTGGAGAGGAAGGGCTTCATAAGAAGAAATTCAGGGGTATATTGTTTATTTATAAAAAAAATCAGTTTGTGGGGGTTGGATTTCTCTTGCTCATCATTCTCTGCTCTTTGGAAACATGTAGGTCTTGTAAGAAGCAATTACATGGGACATAGATGAGGTATAACCTAAGGTTCAGCACTGTACTCTGGGTGTTTTACCCTAATGTTGGACCCTTTGTCTGCACTTAACCTATTGTTCTGATAGGTGGTTTTCCATGTCACCCCCATTTCCTTAAACTATTCTAGCGCCAATGATACCAAATTAAGTAATTAATTATGTCCTCCCGCCATATTCTGGTACACATTTCGAATTCCACATGCTTTCGATCGCCATTTCTTGCGCAATCTTCTTTGTCACCCAACCCCTTAAACTTTTGTACTGCATTTAGATAAAATTACACAAGAATTTACCTTGTGTTCTACACTTACCTGCTGTTCTACTCCATTCACCCACTCACGCACACCCACCCTTCAACTATTGTACCAGTAACTCCATGTTGATATAAAAAAATTGTTCAAATTAATTAAATTGATATTTTTCACATTTTTGGGGTAATTTTTTTTTTAATTCTCAGCATCCTATTGGTCGGTGAAATCGATGGAATGCAGTTTAAACAAAAGATCCCTAATAAAAAACACATCCCACCACTCGTCACCTGACAATGCAGCCGTCCCCCGCCGCCGCCGCTGCCCCCGGACCCGACCCCACCCCGGCCCTGGCCGCCACAGCATCGCTCTGACGTCCATGGGTCGCCCCCTCCCACCCTTCAGGGTAGTGGGTTAGATCTGCAGCAACCACACCTGCCCCCACGCTCCCAGTAAGTAGCTACCTGCACCTCCTCCACCGTCACGCCCTCGCCGATCACGTGACGTACAGCACACACCCCTGTCCACCTCGCCACAGAGCTCGAAGGCGCGCTCACACCTATCCCATATGCGAAACGCCTCTGGGTTCCACGTGTGTTTACCGTTGCTGATCCTATACCTATGGATACTGAGGTCACAGACGGCGCTATAGGAACCAGTTCCAGAATAGCGCACGCTGCTTTCCCATACGAGCTGCATCCAGCCGCGCGTACTTGCCCCAGTGTGACTGACACCTCTCTGTGAAACTTCCGCATGGGGACTCACCGTCTAAAAGATTCTCAATGTTATTCTGACGTCACATGGGTTTGTTAAATAATGGGCAAATCGACCTCTCGGAAATAGTATAGTGTCCCACAAATAATTTACGCTACCTCTCTTGATGTCTCAGTTTGTATGCATGGAAATTCTTGCCCTAACAGGACCTGTTTACGAAAATATCGCGGAATAACGCCGAATGCCTTCCTCATAATGGCACCCCATCCATCATGTGTTACCCTTCATGCTTTGAACATACACAAACGTTCTCACCGCTATTTAGAGACTCTTGTATCACAGCACAAAGGATGTCTTGTGAATGAATGGAGGATTATGATTGGCTCTTAGCGAATTTAGCCGCCGAATTACCGATGCCGTCGGTGTGGAAGTACCATCCGCCTTTTCTTTTTCTTTCTGCAGACGAGACTTTCAGCGGCTTAAAACTATTTTACACAGATTGCCATACTGCACTGACAATTAAACCCTGAAAAGTGTGCTACATATCATCAAATATGGAAAGACACTTACTCAATTAAACTGCTCTCCCACCGATCACAGGAGCTTGAATATTAGAATGTGAAACCGGTCTCCGACCCATCAATGTATCACCGCGTTCCGTATCGATCCAAAAACATGCAATTCGTATCCCGCGCCATGCAAAAATCGCCCCTTTGACATCATTGGTACATATACTGCGAAGACAGACAGCACAGTATGTATACTCACAGCACAAGGTATTTCCCTGTGAGGTCAGTGGGCATCCACTCCTGATGGGCGACCAGAGCGCCTTTAGTGGGCCGAAGTCACTCTCAGAACTGTTCAACAAATTCGGCTTCATTTCACCCTTGACGCAAATGTGTTACTGTTTCTGGTTCGGACCTGCTTCCCTGATTGCTTTTTTCTATACTCATCTCCAGACTCTGGGATTACAAGAACAAATATATGGGCTCAAATGGCCCCTGAGCACTATGGGACTTACCTTCTGAGGTCATCAGTCCCCTAGAACTTAGAACTACTTAAACCTAACTAACCTGAGGACATCACACACATCCATGCCCGAGGCAGGATTCGAACCTGCGACCGTAGCGGTCGCGCGGTTCCAGACTGTAGCGCTTAGAACTGATGGCCACTCTGGCCAGCCAAGAACAAATATATTTTCGCATGGTTTGCACACAGCAGTATCCTACTGATCGCTCACCCAACATAATTCCGAAGATGCAGACTGCGAATTGTTTCTCAACGAACCCCAAACTTTAGCTAGGTGGAGCGTGCTCTAGGCCATCGAGTAACTAGAAACTTATCCCATCTGCGAAGACCTTTACATCAGAACTCGTAACAAATAGAGGAAATAGATATTTCCACTCGCGAATACCGATGTCGGTGATGTAGCAGATTCCAAATCATTCCTATAATTTACAATGTCAACTAAAGTGTTTCTCATGGCTAGAGAACCGGCAAACATGTCTTCCGCCTGCTAGATGCGCACACCACAATCGATCTTCTCTCAACTAAATAAAGATGGGAAATGTGAAGCAACAGTAAACTGAACAATTCACACGGAAGGGAATAATGGCCCAGTGCAAACACACGTCCCTATCGAATCTCGTCAAATTTCCACGCGATCACGAAAGCTACCCATCACACACTAAGTATTAGTTTGCTCTTCGGTCGTCTAGAGGACAATCTGGTTAAGACGTCTACGCTCCCGCACTCCAACAGGTCTCTCCATTCGGTAGACTTCTACCGTTAACGGGAAACGTGACTCATCTCCGCACCGGTCACCAGCACTGCGCGTCAAGCATGCACAGGTAGAATCATCACGTCACGTACAGGGCTATTACAAATGATTGAAGAGATTTCATCAATTCACTGTAGCTCCATTCATTGACATATGGTCACGACACACTACAGATACGTAGAAAAACTCAAAGTTTTGTTCGGCTGAAGCCACACTTCAGGTTTCTGCCGCCAGAGCGCTCGAGAGCGCAGTGAGACAAAATGGCGACAGGAGCCGAGAAAGCGTACGTCGTGCTTGAAATGCACTCACATCAGTCAGTCATAACAGTGCAACGACACTTCAGGACGAAGTTCGACAAAGATCCACCAACTACTAACTCCATTCGGCGATGGTATGCGCAGTTTAAAGCTTCTGGATGCCTCTGTAAGGGGAAATCAACGGGTCGGCCAGCAGTGAGCGAAGAAACGGTCGAACGCGTGCGGGCAAGTTTCACGCGTAGTCCGCGGAAGTCGACGAATTAAGCAAGCAGGGAGCTAAACGTACCACAGCCTACGGTTTGGAAAATCTTACGGAAAAGGCTAAAGCAGAAGCCTTACCGTTTACAATTGCTACAAGCCCTGACACCCGATGACAAAGTCAAACGCTTTGAATTTTCGGCGCGGTTGCAACAGCTCATGGAAGAGGATGCGTTCAGTGCGAAACTTGTTTTCAGTGATGAAGCAACATTTTTTCTTAATGGTGAAGTGAACAGACACAATGTGCGAATCTGGGCGGTAGAGAATCCTCACGCATTCGTGCAGCAAATTCGCAATTCATCAAAAGTTAACGTGTTTTGTGCAATCTCACGGTTTAAAGTTTAAGGCCCCTTTTCCTTCTGCGAAAAAAAACGTTACAGGACACGTGTATCTGGACATGCTGGAAAATTGGATCATGCCACAACTGGAGACCGACAGCGCCGACTTCATCTTTCAACAGGATGGTGCTCCACCGCACTTCCATCATGATGTTCGGCATTTCTTAAACAGGAGATTCGAAAACGGATGGATCGGTCGTGGTGGAGATCACGATCAGCAATTCATGTCATGGCCTCCACGCTCTCCCGACTTAACCCCATGCGATTTCTTTCTGTGGGGTTATGTGAAAGATTCTGTGTTTAAACCTCCTCTACCAAGAAACGTGCCAGAACTGCGAGATCGCATCAACGATGCTTTCGAACTCATTGATGGGGACATGCTACGCCGAGTGTGGGAGGAACTTGATTATCGGCTTGATGTCTGCCGAATCACTAAAGGGGCACATATCGAACATTTGTGAATGCCTAAAAAAACTTTTTGAGTTTTTGTATGTGTGTGCAAAGTACTGTGAAAATATCTCAAATAATAAAGTTATTGTAGAGCTGTGAAATCGCTTCAGTCATTTGTAATAACCCTGTATATAGTTTATCCATGTACTTACATCTAAATGTTACGATTGAGGTCTCAGTTGAACAACATTCGACAATGAGCAAAGTATCGGAAATACACCCTGTTGATGGCTGTGACTCCGGAAATAGAAATATCTGTACCATTCTTATGACTTGACATACTCTTCCCTTTGCTGTCACAGTACCCGACGTCAAATCCATACCTTCCTTTCGACTGGCCGTAGTCATTCCCATTTGCACATGTCGGAACACAAATACATACATTATAAGCCTGATGCTCAAGGTGAACCTATCACGCATCCCCTACTACTACTAAATATAATAATTCATCAATAACTGATCGTTGGTGATACGAAATAATACTGATCGAAAATCATCTATGGGTGGACATGTCTCATACGTTTTTCTTGCGAGTGCTACCACTGTGTCTTAGAAAGAGAGATGTAATCGGCCAGATGATAAAAAACCCGATCGCAACAACTACTGTATGTTACTGTCACAAGCAGTCGTGGTTCTACAGGTGCATACAAGTATCCATGTTAAAAGCTATACTGGCTTTATAAATCGAGGTACGACAGTACCTCTGAATGAGGTAGTTTTTCTATCCGGACAAATACCGAGACGGTGATGGCTGGAGTGTATATCATCAGACCAACACGTCGCCGACGGTGTAACCTCGTGATAAAATTACCGCATTTTTAAAGCGATTCCGCTAAGGAGCATGGTATGTAAGCGGTATTTGCGACTCCCTCACACCGCCCCAGCTAGATATTTTTCCAGTATTTGTGATGCATTTTGACTCGATGCAATGTCAAAGGGTTGGTGATATATCCACTGAGTTATAGGCAATGGTTGATTAAGAAGGATCACAAACAGTAGCAGATGGTGTGATGATTGAGGTCGTGAGAAATGTACACAAGCTTTTCAGATCTCTAATGTTACGCTTTCGGTAGAAATGCTGTCTGGGATTTTGAATCAAGTCTTTCCATTCAAGCATATACCTGCAATTGGTCCTTTAACGACTACAATCACTCCTCAATCATATTTCAGGCATCCCCTTATCTCCAAACGATCCACCTTTCTCGAATCTATCTGCTACAGTAAAATTACCACCTCGCTTTAGGCAGGTATTTGTATCTTGGAAGCAGGATAGACACCGACTGGAAGTGCACCACAGAAATTAAAACAAGTATAGCAATGGCAGAAGAGGCGTTTTATAAGAAAAGGAGAATCTTCTGCAGCGGTCTGGACAGAGAACTCAGAAAGAGACTCATAAAATGTCTTGTATGGAGTGTTCTTCTATATGGCGCTGAAACATGGACTATGAGAAAAAAGGACAGAGAAAGGCTGGAGGCTTTTGAGATCTGGACATGGCGGAAGATGGAAAGAATAAGTTGGATGGACAGAGTAAAAAATGAAGAGGTACTGAGAAGAGTGGGAGAGAAAAGACAGTTACTAGATGTAATAAAGAGAAGAAAAATAAATTGGATTGGGCATATATTAAGAAAGAGTGACGGACTGATAAAAACAGTTTTATAAGATTATGTAGAAGGGAAAAGGAAGCGAGGAAGGAAGAGATTCCAGATACTGGATGACATGATGGACGGCACAACATACAGCAGCCTTAAGAAGGAAGCAATGGATCGCAGAAAATGGAGAGGCAAAGGACCTGCTAATATAGCAGATAACTGATGATGATGATTTAGGTAGCCGCTATTCATCCTGCAAATGCCTCCTCAGACTCTACGCTACCATCCCTGCACCTCTGCGCTTGTGATCGTTCCAGTGTAAGTCGGAACTGAGTAGGGGTCAGAGGAAAATATATCTACAGTCTCCTGCAATCCATGCAGAAACAGGCGAAGCTGAGTTACTGCAACAGAAATGTGTTTTGATCATTCGACGGAGACGAAGCCTGCTCCTGCAACATGAAGTAGTATAAAAGACAGTACAGGAACTGGGGGAAGGACGTGGATTTTGCTACTGCATTGTGGTGCTTCTCCAAACTACATACAGACACTACAGATCCATGTCCATTCACATCTATCTCCCCAACATGCCATCTTTGTTATTCTGTACCATCCATCAGAGAAAAATTACAACCTATAAAAGCTCAACTAACTTCGTCCAATAGATAAGTAGATAAGATTTTTACCTCATCTTCCTCATCGCGTAAATCGAAAACAAATACCGCATGTGTGCATGCGTCGAGCACATGTGACGATCCTATTAAATATACAGGTATTGATCAACTGCACAGACCAGTTTAAAGGACCATCACCTGTACTGTAGGAGGATGACCGTATACCCCACAGAACATACTGCAAGCCGCAAGAGACGCTCCCTGTGACCCTGTCTCGTTGTTTGAAACATTTTTTCTGCTCTAATACGCTTTGTACATTGCCAAACAAGTTGTTTTTCTGCCACAACTTCGAGGTCTCTGTCAGGTTCTAAATTGATATTAAGACGATCTGAGCTACTGCCTCTCGCAGACAACAAGGACATCACCCCAAAGTACCGTTATCCAAGACGTTGCACTGTGAGGCGATTGACAGCATTCAAGACAGCTACTATGACGTCAGCTGATGACGCGATTGACGTCATTAATTAAGACGTTCTGATCCGTGGCCTCTCACAGGCAACAAGGACATCACCCCAAAGTACAGTTATCCAAGACGTCGCACTGTGATGGGATTGACATAATTCAAGATGACTGCTGTGACGTTAGATGATGATGCGATTGACGTCATTAATTAAGACATTCTGATGTGTGGCCTCTCGCAGGCAACAAGGACATCACCCCAAAGTACAGTTATCCAAGATGTCGCACTGTGATGGGATTGACGTCATTCAAGATGACTGACGTGACGTTAGCTGACGACGCGAGTACCGCTACCCAAGGTGGCTGGAAAGGGCTGCAAACCCCCTGCCAAGCCCCCCATGGCGGGAAGTTTGAATTCTGGAGAGAAGATAGGTCAATTGGATCACCTCTAGACGTCGCACTGTGTAAACCATATTATTACCGCTGTTACCATAACACTGGATGATTTTAAATAAAAGACAGCCATTCCATAAGGAAACTAGAAGAGTTGCGTTGTGGCGAGTATCCAAGCTGATGTCTGAAAGTGATTGACGACCTCTACATTTAAACTCATTTGTCACAGTGATGGAATAAATGATGGCTCTGATTCCTCATATTGCACTCATATACGCGATCACTGTTTCGCTGCTAGCAACCCCCAGAAGGTGTCGCCCGTTCACAAAACTCATTCTCCAACTCAAACGAGCGCTGTCTGTCAATCATTATGTGGTAACCAACTACCGTGGAGAGTAATGGTGAAGCAACAATTATACAGTACTTTTACCAAAAACTAAGTGTGACTGTAAGGAGACCGAACGGTTTCGCCCCTAGAGTTAAGTTCTGTCAATCGGTGATGTAGTGAATTCATCGAGACTGACGGTCTGCAACTTCACTCGGGCTTGTACACAACCTTTTATCATGACTCGTCTGCAAAAGGGCTTCGGCTGTGCACAGTTGCATTCGCGCCCTATATTGAGTAAATAGCCAGCCTAAGTACAGCAGTGAATGAATTCAAGTATTTGTCTAAATCACGATCGTTCACAAATGATTTACACCGACAACAGTTTAGAATGAAAACGTTTTTATTTTACTAAATCACATCCACAAAACAAACTGGTGGCCCCGTGATACTATGTCGGCGGCTCTTGGCGGCGCCGCCCTTACCGCACCGACGGACCATGATCAAAAGACCGCGACCTTTGTGCCCTATCCTCTGTCCTGTGTCCGGTCACGTGACACTACATTAGTCAAATATATTGTTTCTAAACATGGCCATCATGCATTTACAATGTTACAATATCAAAATACGTAAAACTAAATTACTTGTATTATTTTGTAGACAATCATCAGATTATTTACATATTTAAAGGGACTCCACTTTTTTGGTAGTTTCACCCCTCTTCTTTTGTTTAATCACGTCTTTGCCTAAATGGTGTAGCATACGAAATACTCATTTTGCTCTACATAGATCGAAAACTGAACAGTACCTTCACAATAAAAGACGATAACTTATTATGCAGAGGTTCTCAAACGTCCTTACAACTTAATTTTTATATAAACATGTTCTTTAATGTCCAAAATATTATCCCTGCTACTATGCTTTAAATTTGAGTTTTGAACTATTTTGAAGAGCTCTTATGTTTATGGAGTACTCCTGCTTCAGTGATCAGATACCCAGCAAATCCAATGATTAGCAAGAGAAGCACACCTTACATTATTAACATATGTACCAAGTTATGCACTGAGACATAGGCAATTATGTAACTAAGTAATTCACTGTGAAACTGTTATATGCTGCCTCCTCTCTTTATCAAGAAGGTGACTCCAGAAATACACTCCTGGAAATGGAAAAAAGAACACATTGACACCGGTGTGTCAGACCCACCATACTTGCTCCGGACACTGCGAGAGGGCTGTACAAGCAATGATCACACGCACGGCACAGCGGACACACCAGGAACCGCGGTGTTGGCCGTCGAACGGCGCTAGCTGCGCAGCATTTGTGCACCGCCGCCATCAGTGTCAGCCAGTTTGCCGTGGCATACGGAGCTCCATCGCAGTCTTTAACACTAGTAGCATGCCGCGACAGCGTGGACGTGAACCGTATGTGCAGTTGACGGACTCTGGACGTACCGCCGAATTGCTCAACACGTGGGGCGTGAGGTCTCCACAGTACATCGATGTTGTCGCCAGTGGTCGGCGGAAGGTGCACGTGCCCGTCGACCTGGGACCGGACCGCAGCGACGCACGGATGCACGCCAAGACCGTAGGATCCTAGGCAGTGCCGTAGGGGACCGCACCGCCACTTCCCAGCAAATTAGGGACACTGTTGCTCCTGGGGTATCGGCGAGGACCATTCGCAACCGTCTCCATGAAGCTGGGCTACGGTCCCGCACACCGTTAGGCCGTCTTCCGCTCACGCCCCAACATCGTGCAGCCCGCCTCCAGTGGTGTCGCGACAGGCGTGAATGGAGGGACGAATGGAGACGTGTCGTCTTCAGCGATGAGAGTCGCTTCTGCCTTGGTGCCAATGATGGTCGTATGCGTGTTTGGCGCCGTGCAGGTGAGCGCCACAATCAGGACTGCATACGACCGAGGCACACAGGGCCAACACCCGGCATCATGGTGTGGGGAGCGATCTCCTACACTGGCCGTACACCACTGGTGATCGTCGAGGGGACACTGAATAGTGCACGGTACATCCAAACCGTCATCGAACCCATCGTTCTACCATTCCTAGACCGGCAAGGGAACGTGCTGTTCCAACAGGACAATGCACGTCCGCATGTATCCCGTGCCACCCAACGTGCTCTAGAAGGTGTAAGTAAACTACCCTGGCCAGCAAGATCTCCGGATCTGTCCCCCATTGAGCATGTTGGGGACTGGATGAAGCGTCGTCTCACGCGGTCTGCACGTCCAGCACGAACGCTGGTCCAACTGAGGCGCCAGGTGGAAATGGCATGGCAAGCCGTTCCACAGGACTACATCCAGCATCTCTACGATCGTCTCCATGGGAGAATAGCAGCCTGCATTGCTGCGAAAGGTGGATATACACTGTACTAGTGCCGACATTGTGCATGCTCTGTTGCCTGTGTCTATGTGCCTGTGGTTCTGTCAGTGTGATCATGTGATGTATCTGACCCCAGGAATGTGTCAATAAAGTTTCCCCTTCCTGGGACAATGAATTCACGGTGTTCTTATTTCAATTTCCAGGAGTGTATATTGACTTGTGCTTGCTACACCCCAACAGTTCTTCCACAGTAAACATTACCACACCCAGCAAATTAGTTATACTATTACAGTATCCCTTGTAATGTAACAGGTCGTCAGTTTGGACAGTTCCCGTGAGGCTAACTTACCGCTGTTAGGTGTACTGTCAATTACATCCCTTATAGACTGCGCTGTGAGGATTGCGACTGTTAATTAGAATGTAAGATATATATATATTTCTGCGTCTTTTTGACCCACTACACGTTTCTGTGGCTAATCTTCGTCATCAGATGGAGGGCATCTTTTACATACTTTTCGTTAGTAGTAACTATTGGCGATTTAGTGCAGTAGGCGGAGCGCAAGAGACGTTTGGTTGTCACCTGCGCCGTTAATAATTCACTTTACTATTAAGAATGTAGGTCATAACCTAATCTCTTGGCGCCGGCCGCGGTGGTCTAGCGGCTCTAGGCGCTCAGCCAGGAACCGCGCGACTGCTACGGTCGCAGGTTCGAATCCTGCCTCGGGCATGGATGTGTGTGATGTCCTTAGGTTAGTTAGGTTTAAGTAGTTCTAAGTTCTAGGGGGCTGATGACCACAGATGTTAAGTCCCATAGTGCTCAGAGCCATTTGATCCATTTGATCCTAATCTCTTGGAAGCTTCACATGCTGCAAGAATTGATCAATAGTTATCACTAATAACAACCACGTAAGATACCTTCCACCTGATGACGATGATTAACCACTGAAATGCGTGATGTACATGCTCGTGTGAAATAAAATCTTGTGATTAATGCAGGAATATATATATATATATATATATATATATATATATATATATATATATTTCTTTCATCCATATTAGGTGTAAAATGTTTACGTCATTAAAAAATTAATTATTCAAATGCAACCATTAGTTGCTCATCTCAAAGTATTGCCACTCATATAATTTTGCTTTGAAAAGCCTGAGGCACCCTACGGAAAGTACAGGGTGGCGCACGAAATGTGTTACCAATTGTTTCTTTCACAATTTACGACGCACATTAGATATCCCGCTGGGATCTCTGCAGCAGTACCAGCAGAGATTGGAAAAACAAATGAGTTACGAAATGGCGTGTAATTCACGATACTGCCGCTAGGAGACTAGTAAGCAGCAATGGCTGACAATGGAAGACTGACGACATGGCAACGATCGGCAATTGTGTTACTTTTTCATGAAACGAAAAGCCTTGTTGTGACTCAAGAGGCGTTTTCGACAACAGTTTAACACACGATGAGTCCCTTGCAAGAAGACCATCCACAGGTTGTACGATAAATCTGTACAGGAAGGAACGGTATTGGAAATGAAGCGACCTCGGCCTAAGCCTGTTTGTTCGCCGGAGAATATTGAAGCGGTCCGAGTTGCTGTACAGAGAAGTCCCGGGAAATCGTGTAGAAAGGCAGCAGTGCAACTGGGACTATCCAGACGCTCCGTTGAACGCATTCTTAAAAGTGACCTCCATATGTACCCATACAAGATGACCTGTGCACAGAAGCTCACAGAAGACATAAGCAGCAGAGACTACTGTTTGCTGAGTGGGCGGAGGATAGGGAAGATACTCTCAACAACGTTTGGTTTTCAGACGAAGCGCATTTTCATTTAGACGGTGTTTTTAACAAACAAAATGTACGCTTTTGGGCCACTGAAAACCCACAAGTGCTTCATGAACAACAACATTATGCTCCGAGGATTACAGCGTGGGCAGCAATTTCCAGTCACGGACTTATTGAACCCTTTTTCTTTGAAGAAACTGTGAACAGCGAGCTTTACTTGAGCATGCTTCGCAATAGCTTCATTCCACAGCTTCTTGCTACTGCCTTGCCCTTCAACACGCAGTGGTTCATACAAGATGGAGCAAGACCACATACTGCAAAAACTGTGTTGGAGTTTTTACACGAGCATTTCGACATGGGGATCATTTCACTCAGGTTCCAGGACGCTTCAATGACGGACAAAATTGGCCCCCCCAATAGTCCAGACCTCAATCTACGTGATTTTTTTCTTTGGGGGTACCTAAAGGAAAAAATTTTCCCGAAACGTCCACGTGATTTAATGGAGCTCAGAAGACTTATTCTTCAAGCTTGCAGTGAAATTACGGAAGACATGTGCCGTAGGCTAATCACTAACTTCAGTGTTCGTTTGAAGGACGTTAGGAAACGAAATGGTGGACATATTGAGCATGTGCTGAGTTAGAACAAATCTCCATGGACGGCTCTTCATTGTAGTACATGTTCCTTTCAGGTTGTATTGACAATAAAGTTTATATTAAAAAACAAAATGGTTACACATTTCGTGCGCCAGCCTGTAATTATATTACACTCCTCTGGGTGTCTGAGAATACAAATCCATACTGCTATTAGTTATCCGGGCCTGGTATAGCTTCGTTGCTAAATCTTTCTAGCGTCACAGAAATGAAGTTGATATTGACTCACCTCACTCATCCAATCGATATTTGCACACGTCTCTAATGCTCTCGCCATCTGTTGCCTGACAAGCACGTGCGAGGCGATTTACACGTTAATAAATCTAACGAGATACATTGTGCAGTAGATTGTACCATCTGGTGTATCCCTCTGCTGTGTATGTTATTAACGTTTTTTCACCTGTTGTAATCTTGCACGTAATAGAACACGTAACACCACGTAGAAAAGGTTCTTACTTAGCTTGCATTTATCGCGAATCTCTTACCCAACGTAAATTCCCGAGCGACTGGAAAAAAGCGCAAGTGACACCTGTATATAAGAAGGGTAGAAGGACTGACCCTCAAAATTACAGACCAATATCCGTATCATCGGTTTGTTGCAGGATTCTCGAACATATTCTCAGTTCGAATATAATGAATTTGTGATGTTTAAAGCTTTCCCGGCGTACTGATTGTTCCATAAAAACACGGGAGAACTGCCGGATATCAGTAACTTCCTGCCACGATATTTCGGCGCAGAGTCTTCTGGTAATCTTCAGGTGAATGTCACTGTAGTAATACTACAGTGACATTCACCTGAAGATTACCAGAAGACTCTGCGCCGAAATATCGTGGCAGGAAGTTACTGATATCCGGCAGTTCTTCCGTGTTTTTATGGAACATAATGAATTTCCTTGAGACAGAGAAGTTGCTGTCCACGCATCAGCACGGCTTTAGAAAGCATCACTCCTGCGAAACGCAACTCGCCCTTTTTTCACATGATATCTTGCGAACCATGGATGAAGGGTATCAGACGGATGCCATATTCCTTGACTTCCGGAAAGCGTTTGACTCGGTGCCCCACTGCAGACTCCTAACTAAGGTACGAGCATTTGGGATTGGTTCCCAAATATGTGAGTGGCTCGAAGACTTCTTAAATAATAGAACCCAGTACGTTGTCCTCGATGGTGAGTATTCATCGGAGGTGAGGGTATCATCTGGAGTGCCCCAGAGAAGTGTGGTAGGTCCGCTGTTGTTTTCTATCTACATAAATGATCTTTTGGATAGGGTGGATAGCAATGTGCGGCTGTTTGCTGATGATGCTGTGGTGTAGGGGAAGGTGACGTCGTTGAGTGACTGTAGGAGGATACGAGATGACTTGGACAGGATTTGTGACTGGTGTAAAGAATGGCAGCTAACTCTAACTATAGATAAATGTATATTAATGCAGATGAATAGGAAAAAGAATCCCGTAATGTTTGAATACTCCATTAGTAGTATAGCGTTTGACACAGTCACGTCGTTTAAATATTTGGGCGTAACATTGCAGAGCGATATGAAGTGGGACAAGCATGTAATGGCAGTTGTGGGGAAGGCGGATAGTCGTCTTCGGTTCATTGGGAGAATTTTGGGAAGACGTGGTTCATCTGTAAAGGAGACCGCTTATAAAACACTAATACGACCTATTCTCGAGTACTGCTCGAGCGTTTGGGATCCCTATCTGGTCGGATTGAGGGAGGACATAGAAGTGATTCAGAGGCGGCCTGCTAGATTTGTTACTGGTAGGTTTGATCATCACGCGAGTGTTACGGAAATGCTTCAGGAACTCAGGTGGGAGTCTCTGGAGGAAAGGAGGCGTCCTTTTCGTGAATCGCTACTGAGCAAATTTAGAGAACCAGCATTTGAGGCTGACTGCATTACAATTTGACTGCCGCCAACTTATATTTCGCGGAAAGACCACAAAGACAAGATAAGAGAGATTAGGGCTCGTACAGAGGCATATAGGCAGTCATTTTTCCCTCGTGCTGTTTGGCAGTGGAACAGGGAGAGAAGATGCTAGTTGTGGTACGAGGTACCCCCCGCCACGCATCGTATGGTGGATTGCGGAGTATGTATGTAGATGTAGATAGTAGTCTTCTTTCTACTCAAATAATAGATGATGCACCCATCGTAAGATTTGACACCGATTTTATACACTGATCAGCCATTATATTATTGTTTAATAGCTTGTGGGACCGCCTTTGGAACGCACTACAGCAGCGATTCTTCATGTCGTGGATTCGTTGTACTGCTTAGGTGGTTGACGCAGTACTTAGCACACTGGACTCGCATTCGGAAGGAGGACTGCTCAAACCCATATCAGTGTTTTGCGTGGTTTACCTAAACCGTTCCAGGCAAATGCCGAGATGGTTCCTTTGAGATAACAAGGGCGATTTCCTTCGCCATCCTTAAAACATTCCGAGCTTGTGCTCCTTCTGTAGTGACCTCGATGTCACCGAGATGTTAACCCTAATCTTCCTTCCTTCGACAAGTCCCCCGAGAGGTTTCCAGAGGTATGTGACACAGGACGTCTACGCAAAGGTTACGTACTTCCCTAAAATTACGGCCAATGAACTGTGCACGCGGAACTGGCGCCCGATAGCGACCCAGATGTGTTTCATCAGGTTCAGATCAGTCCAATTTGTTGGGTAGTACGATTCTGGGCTTGTGACATGAACACTTATCCTGCTGAAAGATGCCAGCGCTGTCGGCAAAGACATCAAGCATGAAGAGATGCAGGTGTCCCGCAATAATATTCATGTAGTTCCCAGTTGTCAACGTCCTTTCGGTTACTCCCCTTTCTCAGCGAATATCTTCATTTGCGCTCCCTGTTGCCATTGGAATGATTGCCCGTTCATCCCTGCTCCACTTATATACACTACTGGCCATTAAAATTGCTACACCACGAAGATGACGTGCTACAGACGCGAAATTTAACCGACAGGAAGAAGATGCTGTGATACGCAAATGATTAGCTTTTCACACCATTCACACAAGGTTGGCGCCGGTGACGACACCTACAACGTGCTGACATGAGGCAAATTTCCAACCGATTTCTCATACACAAACAGCAGTTGACCGGCGTTGCCTGATGAAACGTTGTTGTTATGCCTCTTGTAAGGAGGAGAAATGCGTAATATCACGTTTCCGGTTTTGATAAAGGTCGGATTGTAGCCTATCGCGACTGCGGTTTATCGTATCGTGACATTGCTGCTCACGTTGGTCGATATCCAGTGAATGTTAGCAGAATATGGAATCGGTGGGTTCAGGAGGGTAATACGGAACGCCGTGCTGGATCCCAACGGCCTCGTATCACTAGCAGTCGAGATGACAGGCATCTTATCCGCATGGCTGTAACGGATCGTGCAGCCACGGAGTCAACAGATGGGGATGTTTGCAAGACAACAACCATCTGCACGAACAGTTCGACGACGTTTGCAGCAGCATGGACTATCAGCTCGGAGACTATGGCTGCGGTTACCCTTGACGCTGCTTCACAGACAGGAGCGCCTGCGATGGTGTACTCAACGACGAACCTGAGTTCACGAATGGCAAAACGTCACTTTTTCGGATGAATCCAGGTTCTGTTTACAGCATCATGATGGTCGCATCCGTGTTTAGCGACATCGCGGTGAACGCACATTGGAAGCGTGTATTCGTCATCGCCATTCTGGCGTATCACCCGGCGTGATGGTATGGGGTGCCATTGATTACACGTCTCAGTCACCTCTTGTTCGCATTGACGGCACTTTGAACAGTGGACGTTACATTTCAGATGTATTACGAGCCGTGGCTCTACCCTTCTTTCGATCCCTGCGAAGCCCTACATTTCAGCAGGATAATACACGACCACCTGTTCCGGTCCTGTACGGGCCTTTCTGGATACAGAAAATATTCGACTGCTGCCTTGGCCAGATCTCTCACCAACTGAAAACGACTGGTCAGTGGTGGTCGAGCAACTGGCTCGCCACAATACGCCAGTCACTACTCGTGATGAACTGTGGTATCGTGTTGAAGCTGCATCGGCAGCTGTACCTGTACACGCCACCCAAGCTCTGTTTGACTCAATGCCCAGGCGTATCAAGGCCGTTATTACGGCCAGAGGAGGTTGTTCTGGGTACTGATTTCTCAGGATCTATGCGCCCAGATTACGTGAAAATGTAATCACATGCTAGTTGTAGTATAATATATTTGTCCAATGAATACCCGTTTATCATCTGCATTTCTTCTTGGTGTTGCAATTGTAATGGCCAGTAGTGTACCTTCCTTACCACACGACGTGCCCGCAACATCACGAGCCTTTATTTAGTCTAACGTTGTGCAATAGTCTTAATCCGAGGGCAGGTTGAAAGTAATGCCTCCAGATTTTTATGTGGAATCTCTTAATCTTTTTATATAAAAGAAACGTTACTACCATTACTCATCTTATTTCTTGATGTCTACATATTTGTAGCACCCTGCCGCTATAGGACTCCAAATTGTTGCACGTAACATGGCGGTATGTAACCATGTCAGTGCTGCAATCGAGTTTCGAATTTGAGGAGTTCCTCCAGACATTGAATACCCTCTCCCTCAGCATGACAGAGACAGACCACAAACGAACGCTACGACACCTGAAACAATCTGACGATCTGGGTTCACTGTCATCGATCATCCTCCATAGGGGCCCGACTTTGCCCCATCCGATTTTCATCTGTTCCCAACACTATGATATTGCAACTTTCAGTGAAAGTAATATTTCAGGTACTCTTGAGTGTACTATTACTCCGTAAGCAGTGACTGATATGTCGGAATGTAGTCTTCAGAGCACTATAGAGATCTGGGAAATATCTAACTGCTGGTTTGGAAATATGTGAGTGTCCGCGGCGTATCGTATGTTTTGTGACTATCGGCTGAACAATTTCCATGCCCGCCAGTATAAGACAGAAGCAATACAGTCCCTGGTTGACAGCTCTCTCTTTGGTGTCTGTCCAAGCTGTTGGTGAACATACACACTACTGCCCATTAAAATTGCTACACCAAGAAGAAATCCAGATGATAAACGGGTATTCATTGGACAAATATATTATACTAGAACTGACATGTTATTACATTTTCACGCAATTTGGGTGCATAGGTCTTGAGAAATCCGTACCCAGAACAACCACCTGTGGCCATAATAACGGCCTTGATACGCCTGAGCATTGAGCCAAACAGAGCTTGGATGGCGTGTACAGGTACAGCTGCCCATGCAGTTTCAACACGATACCACAGTTCATCAAGAGTAGTGACTGGCGTATTGTGACGAGCCAGTTGCTCGGCCACCATTGACCAGTCTTTTCAGTTGGTGAAAGATCTGGAGAATGTGCTGGCCAAGGCAGCAGTCGAACATTTTCTGTATGTAGAAAGGCCCCTACAGGACCGGCAACACGCGGTCGTGCATTATCCAGCTGAAATGTAGGGGTTCGCAGGGATCGAATGAAGGATAGAGCCACGGGTCGTAACACATCAGAAATGTAACGTCCACTGTTCAAAGTGCCGTCAATGCGAACAAGAGGTGACCGAAACGTGTAACCAATGGCACCCCATACCATCACGCTGGGTGATACGCCAGAATGGCGATGACGAATACACGCTTCCAATGCGCGTTCACCGCGATGTCGCTAAACACGGATGCGACCGTCATGATGCTGTAAGCCGGCCGCGGTGGTCTCGCGGTTCTAGGCGCACAGTCCGGAACCGTGCGACTGCTACGGTCGCAGGTTCGAATCCTGCCTCGGGCATGGATGTGTGTCATGTCCTTAGGTTAGTTAGGTTTAAGTAGTTCTAAGTTCTAGGGGACTTATGACCACAGCAGTTGTGTCCCATAGTGCTCAGAGCCATGATGCTGTAAACAGATCCTGGATTCATCCGAAAAAATGACGTTTTGCCATTCGTGCACCCAGGTCGTCGTTGAGTAGACCAACGCAGGCGCTCCTGCCTGTGAAGCAGCGTCAAGGGTAACCGCAACCACGGTCTCCGAGCTGATAGTCCATTACGCTGCAAAAGTCGTCGCACTGTTCGTGCAGATGGTTGTTGTCTTGCAAACGTCCCCATCTGTTGACTCAGGGATTGTGACGTGGCTGCACGATCTGTTACAGCCATGCAGATAAGATGCCTGTCATCTCGACTGCTAGTGATACGAGGCCGGTGGGATCCAACACGGTGTTCCGTATTACCCTCCTGAACCCACCGATTCAAAAAATGGTTCAAATGGCTCTGAGCACTATGAGACTCAACTGCTGAGGTCATTAGTCCCCTAGAACTTAGAACTAGTTAAACCTAACTAACCTAAGGACATCACACACATCCATGCCCGAGGCAGGATTCGAACCTGCGACCGTAGCGGTCTCGCGGTTCCAGACTGCAGCGCCAGAACCGCGCGGCCACTTCGGCCGCCCCACCGATTCCATATTCTGCTAACAGTCGTTGGATCTCGACCAACGCGAGTAGCAATGTCGCGATACGATAAACCGCAATCGCGATATGCTGCAATCCGACCTTTATCAAAGTCAGAAACGTGATATTACGCATTTCTCCTCCTTACACGAGGCATCACAACAACGTTTCACCAGGGAACGCCGGTCAACTGCTGTTTGTGTATGAGAAATCGGTTGGAAACTTTCCTCATGTCAGCACGTTGTAAGAGTCGCCATCGGCGCCAGCCTTGTGTGAATGGTGTGAAAAGCTAATCATTTGCATGTCACAACATCTTCTTCCTGTCGGTTAAATTTCGCGTCCGTAGCACGTCATCTTCGTGGTGTAGCAATTTTAGTGGCCAGTAGTGTATGATGTACAGCAACAGAAAGAGGTCCAGGTTTGTGAGCACCATCTGGAGTTTGCTGCTCTGAAGTGAGAGGTGCCAGGCGAGCGGTTATGCCTGTGTGGTGTCAGCCTTTCATGGTATCTGTTGTGTAGGCTACCCTTAAGGCTGGTACACAACATATAAGATCGAAAAACGTCTACCATGGCGTATCGGAACTGGAAAGCAGTAGGATTGTGACCTGACCAGACTATTGCCTACAGACTACGTTCTATACTATCTCTGCTGTCGGCATCCCATGACAGTCATGCACCATCTGGAGCCATCTGATGAGTCCCATATCGGGTGGGATATTCTCAGCGGCACCGCACGACTAGCGCTCGAGAAAATAAACATATTGTTTACTCGACCGTGCAGCATCATACAGTCACGACGAGTTGTTCTAGTCAGGAAATATTTTTTTTCTTTTGCAGCAGTACGAGTATCGATACAGGTAGTGCGATGACATCTGACCATCACATACTATGAGCACGATGATCATTACTGCAGTTCTCCCTGACCCAGCGGGAGAGAGAGAGAGAGAGAGAGAGAGAGAGAGAGAGAGAGAGAGAGAGAGGAGCACTGACAGTGATGTAAAAACGTTACCAGTTTGGATTTGTCATTGCCATACGAGCCCAACACCTGCCACGGTCGTATGGGGTACCTTCGCGTACGTAAAACGATCACCTCTGGCTCGAATAGCTGGTAATCCCCGGGACGGGATACGTGTACCCCAACTGTCTGCGAGTAGTGTTGTCCATGTGAAAGTGAGCGAAAGTTTCCCAAATGTCTGCGAGTCATGTAACTACATTTCTGACGTGTTAAGAATGATAACTGTGCCCGACCTTCGAGGTCTCTGTGATGTTATCTTTCAACAAGGTAATGCAAGACCCTGTATTACCTGTGCTGTTCTGACCTACCTCGATACAGAAGGTATTAGTATTAGCCTGGTGAGCTCCTAGCGTCTCACACAGTGAAAACATCTGGTCATGTGTTGCTGTAAGACTGGCATGGCACGTTATCGCCGGCCGCGGTGGTCTCGCGGTTCTAGGCGCGCAGTCCGGAACCGTGCGACTGCTACGGTCGCAGGTTCGAATCCTGCCTCGGGCATGGATGTGTGTGATGTCCTTAGGTTAGTTAGGTTTAAGTAGTTCTAAGTTCTAGGGGACTTATGACCACAGCAGTTGAGTCCCATAGTGCTCAGAGCCATTTGAACCATGGCACGTTATCACCATTCAACCATTACAGTTGACGAATTCTGATATAGAGAGCAAGCAGCATGCAATGTCTCAGGCAAACTCACTTCCACTAAACATCCAGCCATGTTACTGCCACTGTTGTACCAGAGGTGGCAAATCTATGAACCAGATCTCGCACCCTTTTCGTTCCCATCACGTAAAAAATTCAGTCACATATGTTTGCTACTATTCTTTTTACCCACGAAAAGTAAAATTTCGTTATTTTCTATCCTTTCTGGTATTGCAACGTTTATGGCTACCTGTGTACTATATTGCAGAACGTACAGAAGTTAGCGGAGCCCTTAGTCGAACAAATTGGTGAAGACCACGTGACTGCAGGTCTCTGTAATGAAAACCGAAATCCGACAATGTCGGATGTTTTTAATCTCTTATTGGCTTGTAACCTATTCGCTATTAAGCCACTTGCACTCTTTTACCGAACAGTCAACGAATGAAAGAAACGTTTACAAACAAACGCTCAGAAGAATTATATGTAGTTACAGTTATATCTAAATTATCTTCTTCTTTTCCTTGTACCTTCGTCCTGCATCGGCACGGGGTTGACGTGATTAGTTTAAGGGATTAGTTTAAGGAATGACCGGATGCGCGTACTGTCGCCACCCCGTTATCCCCCGGGACGGGATGCGTGTACGACAACTATCTGCGAATAGTGTTGTCCTTGTGAACGTGAGCGGAAGTTTTCCAAATTTTTGCGAATCAAGTAACTGAAGCGGGACTTGGGAACCAGACCGGTATTCACCTCGTAGGATGTGGGAAACCGCATAAAACCACATCCAGGCTGCCTGTCACACCGACCCTCTTCGTTAATCCACTGCTGTGGTCGGCACACACCCCCGTCCTGGAAGCAGCGCTTTAACAAGCATCGCTATCCGGCTGGGTTTCTATCAGAGTTACAAACATACAACTAACACTGTTATGCGCGCCCGGTTAGCCGTGCGGTCTCACGCACCAATTTCCGGGTGGAAAGGCGTGCCGATCCCCGGCACGAATCCACCCGGCGGATTAGTGTCGAGGTCCGGTGTGCCGGCCAGTCTGTGGATGGTTTTTAAGGCGGTTTTCCATCTGCTTCGGCGAATGCGGACTGTTTCCCCTTATTCCACCTCAGATACACTACGTCGGCGATTTCTGCGCTAACACTTTCTCCACGTATGCGTACACCGTAATTACTCTACCACGCAAACATTGGTGCTACACTTGTCTGGTGTGAGGCGTTCCCGCGGGAGGGAGGTCCACTGGGGGCCGAACCGCACAACAACCTTGGGTTCGGTATGGGGCGGCGGTGGGGTGAGTGGACTGCTGTAGCCGTGGGGTTGTGGACCACTGAGGGCTAAAGTGTGGACGAAGCCTCTCCGTCGTTTTTAGGTCCCCAGTTCCATACAATACAATACAACATTGTTATATGCAAAGCGGTATTCAAAATTTTTAAATTTCACATTAAAAGACATTTAAAGATACGTACACATAAATTTTGCACAGATGGTAAGATAACATGTTGTACCAGCTAATTATAAACGGCCACATAATATCCTTTAATAAATGAATGAAAGTAGTTACTGACTTTCCCGTATAATACTTTTGAAACAGGGACACGAAAATAGTTTTATATGTGTCGTATCGGAAGACTGCTAACATTTACCAAATATATTTGTACATATATTTATTTGTTAACACCAAAAAATAGTATGTGGTTTGTTTCCCGTAACTGCCACAGTCGCGGAAATTGGTATCTTTTCAGTTTCTTGTTTGGAGCCGGAAAAGTACCATCCGGATAATGAATACTACAATATTTATACTTTTCCTAGTGGATCTGAAAGTCAAGAATGACGGGAAATAAGAAGTATCTGAATAGATGCAACCTTACAACTGATTTCATTATTTTATTTTCCTCCTTATTATCGATTTATCTTACTATTTTCTATAAATTATTTTCTTTATTGATGCTATGCAACCGGTGGATAGGAGAGGTAACATACCTAAATTGCATAGTTTGACCAAGTCAAACATAGTAAGAATTTATGTCACGTTGGTGAATTTTGCGTAATGCAATACTTCACCTGACCGCTTCTGTGGCAAAATGGTCTGTGTATCTAATTGCTACACTACTGGCCATTAAAATTGCTACACCACGAAGATGACGTGCAACAGGCGCGAAATTTAACCGACAGGAAGAAGATACTGTGATATGCAAATGATTAGCTTTTCAGAGCATTCACACAAGGTTGGCGCCGGTGGCGACACCTACAACGTGCTGACATGAGGAAAGTTTCCAACCGATTTCTCATTTGCCTGGTGAAACGTTGTTGTGATGCCTCGTATAAGGAGGAGAAATGCGTACCAACACGCTTCCGACTTTGATAAAGGTCGGATTGTGGCCTATGACGATTGCGGTTTATGGTTTAGCGACATTGCTGCTCGCGTAGGTCGAGAACCAATGACTGTTAACAGAGTATGGAATCGGTGGGTTCAGGAGGGTAATACGGAACGCCGTGCTGGATCCCAACGGCCTCGTCTCACTAGCAGTCGAGATGACAGACATCTTATCCGCATGGCTGTAACGGATCGTGCAGCCACGTCTCGATCCCTGAGTCAACAGAAGGGACGTTTGCAAGACAACAACCATCTGCACGAACAGTTCGACGACGTTTGCGGCAGCATGGACTATCAGCTCGCAGACTATGGCTGCGGTTACCCTTGACGCTGCGTCACAGGCAGGAGCGCCTGCGATGGTGTACTCAACCACTAACCTGGGGGCACGAATGGCAAAACGTTATTTTTTCGGATAAATCCAGGTTCTGTTTACAGTATCATGATGGTCGCATCCGTGTTTAGCGACATCGCGGTGAACGCACATTGGAAGCGTGTATTCGTCATCGCCATAGTGGCGTATCACCCGCCGTGATGGTATGGGGTGCCATTGGTTACACGTCTCGGTCACCTCATGTTCGCATTGACGGCACTTTGAAGAGTGGACGTACGTTTTATATGTGTTACGACCCGTGGCTCTATCCTTCATTCGATCCCTGCGAAACCCTACATTTCAGCAGGATAATGCAGGACCGCATGTTGCAGGTCTTGTACGGGTCTTTCTGGATACAGAAAATGTTCGACTGCTGCCCTGGCCAGCTCATTCTCCACATCTCTTACCAATTGAAAACGCCTGGTCAATGGTGGCCGAGCAACTGGCTAGTCACAATACGCCAGTCACTACTGTTGATGAACTGTGGTATCGTGTTGAAGCTGCATGGGCAGCTGTACCTGTACACGCCACCCAAGATCTGTTTGGCTCAATGCCCAGGCGTATCAAGGCCGTTTTACGGTCAGAGGAGGTTGTTCTGGGTACTGATTTCTCAGGATCTATTCACCTAGCTTGCGTGAAAATGTGATCACATGCTAGTTGTAGTATAATATATTTGTCCAATGAATACCCGTTTATCATCTGCACTTCTTCTTGGTGTAGCAATTGTAATGGGCAGTAGTGTATGTAGAAGTCCCGCGTTCGATTCCCGGTATGGCCGGAGATTTTTCTTTGGCTGGAGGGCTGGAACGGGGTGCACTCCGCCGCGTGAACGCAGTTGAGGAGCTACTGAGGCGAGAAGTATCGGCTCCAAGATCTGGGAAACTAGCTACGACCGGGAGAGCGCTGCGCTCCCCCATATCCTCCATAACGCAATCGAATGATGTCAATGACTATGAATGACGTGGCGGCCGATCGGCAATGAATATGCTATCAGGACCACGACGCTGGCAGAAGGTATCCGTCGCCTGATATACTTCTCGACGTCATCGTTCTGTAACATCGACGAGTAGCAACATCCACATCGTAAAACTAGTTTATGTGACGCTTCTCTATGCGGTATGTGGTTTCAGGGCCGACTGAACTTCCGGCAATGTTTTTTGACCAAAGGTACTTGAAGATATTTCTCTTTCGCGGAACTGTACTGTCGTTCTCGATGGTGTCCGTCTTATTTGCAACTCCAGGAGGTACTGAGTCTTCTTATTTTAAGGTGTAATGCCGTCCGCTGTGGCCGAGCGGTTCTAGGCGCTTCAGTCCGGAATCACGCTGCTGCTACGGTCACAGGTTCGATTCCTGCCATGGGTATGGATGTGTGTGATGTCCTTAGCTTAGTCAGGTTTAAGTAGTTCTAAGTCTAGGGGACTGATGACCTCACATGTTAAGTCCCATAGTGCGTAGAGCCATTTGAACCACTTTTAAGGTATAATCTGGACCATTCATAGCCGTTCTTACATGCTTGGATCTGTCGTTGAAGGTTGTTGTTGTCTTCAGTAGTCAGAAGAATATTATGAGCATATAGCATCGAGCTTTTATATTCGCCGTGGTTGCAGAAGCGCGTTCTCTCAATCATAGTCGGTATCCCTTATTTAATTAGTCTTGGGTGAAAACTTATTCTTCTGTTTTGTTTCTGAAATGAAAACGTTTATACATTCGCCAATCGAACTTACTTCCATGACATTTGAATCGCTAATAACTGCGAGACTAATATTGCGTAAGCAGTGGTTGAGTCCACAACGGATAAATCATCTCTGTAAGTGTATGTCGCGCAGTGTTGTCATCGTAGGAGAATAGGCGCCTGAGCGTGAGGGTTAAGAATTAGCTTTGTGTAAAGTTATAAATTGGTGTAGCGTGGAAACTCGTTTAGCTAGAACACTGATTCGGATGTTATTGTGTTGAGCCAGCGGAACACTATTAGGAGCCAAAGTGAGGCAATAAAAATATCCATCGTAATATACAGGCTGAGTCACTAACTATTGCTACCAAGAATAGCTCCGGAAGTATGAGAGGAGCTGAAAAGTTTGTGGGACAAAAGTTGCATGGAACAACGGGGGCCATAATATGACGTTGGTCTTTTGTTGCTAGGTAGGGTCGCGTCAGAGATATGAAGGTCAACTTTGCTTTATTTTTTTTTATAGGATGCCATAGTTCGGTACTTATTTTCTGATAGCGACTATCGAGACGAATCCAATGATGTGTAACAGTAAGGTCTTTGAAGGTCAACGCAGGTCAAAAAGGTGGCATGAACGTCCCTTTACAGAAGGTGTTCGAAGCGATGACCATTGGTGTCAGTGCAGTGCTGCAATCTTCTTATCATGGATTGAGTGGCATTCCTTATATCATTGGCACTTATCGAAGCACATGCTCTGACAATTCTATCTCGTATATCTTCAGGTGTAGTTGGAATGTCTTTATAAACAATGTCTTTTACGAATCCCCACAATAAAAAATCCAGAGGCGTCAAGTCTGGCGAACGAGCTGTCCACGACACATCATCTCCTCCGCGTCCAATCCAACGATTTGGGAATTGTCTCTTCAACTCATTTCTAGCCATCAGCGAAAAACGTGCCGCACATCCATCGTATTGACACCACATTCTTGGTTCAAATAGCTCTGAACACTATGGGACTTAACATCTGTGGTCATCAATCCCCTAGAACTTAGAACTACTTAAACCTAACTAACCTAAGGACATCACACAGATCCATGCCCAAGGCAGGATTCGAACCTGCGACCGTAGCGGTCACGCGGTTCCAGAGTGAAGCGCCTAGAACCGCACGGCCATGCCGGCCAGCCACACCACATTCTATTCCTTGTTCCTAAAGGTATTTCTACCAATGACAGACCTAATGTTTCTACCAGGAATGTGGTGTGCTTCCTATCATTAAGTTTTCCTTCGATGAAGTAGGGGCCTATAATTCTGTGCTCCAGATTCCCACACCATACATTCACCGAGCACGGTATTTGGCGTGCAACTTGCCACAGCCAACATGGATTTTCAGTTGCCCAATAATGCATGTTATGTAAATTAACATTTCCGTGGTTCGTGAATGTAGCCTCGTCAGTAAATAAATCAAATTAATAACTGTGTCATCCGTCTGAACCTAAAGTTGAGCCCATCGGCGGAATTCAGTGCGACGCCTACAATCCGTACCAGTTAATTCATGGTGGAGATGGTATGGTAAGGGTGAAATTTATGGCGATGCAGAACACGGAGAACACTACTCTAGCTCATTCCAGATTCCCTTGCGATTTGACGCGAACTAACACAAAAATCTCGAACCACAGTGTCAAGAGTACCAATTTCCGTTTCCTCGTTAGTAATTTTCCTATGCCGGATATGTTTCCGATGCGTTAAAGATCCAGTTGTTCTCAGTTTGTCATGCACATGTTTAAATGTACGACGTGTAGGGTGAGTACGTTCAGGATATCTTTCAGCGCATAAATTCGTTGGCATTCTCCGTAAATGAGAAGCATATCGCCTTGTTTTTCGAAGGAATACATCATTCACATTTGCTTGATTCGACGATACTGGTCTTACCGTTCCTATTAGTGTTTTATTGCGATACCGTCGAATGGTTGGTCCAAATGGTTCTGAGCACTATGGGACTTAACATTTGAGGTCATCAGCCCCCTAGAACTTAGAACTACTTACACCTAACTAACATAAGGACATCACACACATCCAAGCCCTAGGCAGGATTCGAACCTGCGACCGTAGCAGCAGCGCGGTTCCGGACTGAAGCGCCTAGAACTCCTCGGCCACAACGGCCGGCCGTCGAAAGGTGTTTACATGATAATGACACGTTAGATGGATATACCGCATTCCGCGAACATTTACTATATGCACGATATACGAGAGAGAACTGTCAGATCATGTGCTTCGATAAGGGTCGATGAGATAAGGAATACCACTCAATCCATGATAAGAAGATTGCAGCACTGCATTGATACCAAGGGTCATCACTTCGAACACCTTCTGTAAAGGGACGTTCATGACACCTTTTTGACCTTCGTTGACCTTCAAAGACCTTACTGTCATTGGGTTCGTCTCGATAGTCGCTATCAGAAAATAAGTACCAAACTATAGCATCCCATAAAAAATAAAGCAAAGTTGACCTTCATATCTCTGACGCGACCCTACCTAGCAACAAAAAAACAACGTCATATTATGGCCCCCGTTGTCCCATGCAACATTTGTCTCACAAACTTTTCAGCTACTATCATACGGAGTTATTCTAGGTGGAAAATTAGGAAATTTCAGCCCGCCGGTGTGGCCGAGCGGTTCTAGGCGCTTCAGTTTGGAACCGCGCGACCGCTACGGTCGCAGGTTCGAATCCTGCCTCGGGCTTGGATGTGTGATATCCTTAGGTTAGTTAGGTTTAAGTGGTTCTAAGTTCTAGGGGACTGATGACCTGAGATGTTGAGTCCCGTAGTGCTCAGAGCCATTTGGACCGTTTTGGAGGAGCCGCACGAACCGTGACAGGACGCCCTAGACAGCGCGGCTGCCCCGTGTGGAATCATAGGTGGCAATAGTTATTGACTCACCCTGTATATGAAAACCGATATTATACAAAGAATTACAAAACAGTGAAAGATGTCATTTCGTTTGATCCGTGAATATGCTAGGAATTGTAGAAAATACGAATCAGAGAAATCTCGTGTCGAAAGGAATCCAAAAGGTCTAAAAAGTCCTGTGCCGATCGAATGAGAGAGCTGCGGCAGCGCCGAAAAGGAAATGAAAGAACGACCCTTAGGTCATACGGGCGGCTAGTAAGTCGAAACTTGCCATTTATCTACTCTATAGGAATTACACCGGATGGTTATAACTAAAGTGCGTCCCGGCGGAGGTTCGAGTCCTCCCTCGGGCATGGGTGTTTGTGTTTGTCCTTAGGATAATTTAGGTTAAGTAATGTGTAAGCGTAGGGACTGATGACCTTAGCATTTAAGTCCCATAAGATGTCACACACATTTTTTGAACTAAAGTGCAGCTACTCACGGAGATCCAGTGTGGGCTTTAATTATCGTATGGCAGCGAAACTTGATAGACATGCTAATGCGCTAATGCGGAACCAGTTTACGCTGGATAAAAATTATTTCCAATTTTGGCCACCAGGTGCAAATCTGGCGCTGTACAGCATCTTGTCGACGTCTCCGGTACTCATACTGAAGATACCTGTATTATGCAAGCAGCGATTAATAATGAAGTCAACTTTATGCTTTCTTCACTTGCTCGTCATTTCCTGCCCAAATCTTGTTCCCAACCCATTACGTATGGAAACATTTCGATAAGTCTTTCTCGTATTCAAAGTTCCAGATTTGCACCTGGTGGACAAAATCGAACCTTTTTTCAGCGTAAATCGGTTTCACACTGATGCAGAAGAATATCTACCAAGTTCCGCTGCCGTACGATGATTAAAGTATATATGGGACACTTGACAGATGCTGCACTTTAATTATAACTATCTAGTACTTCTCCGTGTAACCAATGTATTAAAGAGCTCGATAATTAAGTTACATATTAAATGCACTCTGTCTTCAAGCCACAAGTGGCCCATCGGGACCATCCGACCGCCGTGTCATCCTCAGCTGAGGATGCGGATAGGAGAGGCGTGTGATCAGCACACCGCACTCCCGGTCGTTATGATAGTTTTCTTTGACCGGAGCCGCTACTATTCGGTCGAGTAGCTCCTCAGTTGGCATCACGAGGCGGAGTGCACCCCGAAAAATGGCAACAGCGCATGGCGGCCCAGATGGTCACCCATCCAAGTGCCGGCCACGCCTGACAGCTCGTATCTTCGGTGATCTGACGGGAGCCAGTGTATCCACTGCGGCAAGGCCGTTGCCACATCTTAAGATGAAGTACTATTAACGATTATGTCACGACGTTTTCACGAAAAATCTACAGCGTGAACCTGAACTGTGCACATAGATTTTTTGGTCAGCACTATGTGATCTTTGTATGCATGCGTTCCATGAATGTGTAGCTTTGTCTCATACTGTTTCGTAAAAACTGATGTAGGAAATTGAAACTGCCGCTGTCTTCTCTCTTTCTCCCATGTTTCAAAAAATGGTTCAAATGGCTCTGAGCACTATGGGACGCAACTGCTGTGGTCATAAGTCCCCTAGAGCTTAGAACTACTTAAACCTAACTAACCTAAGGACAGCACACAACACCCAGCCATCACGAGGCAGAGAAAATCCCTGACCCCGCCGGGAATCGAACCCGGGAACCCGGGCTCTCCCATGTTTACAAGACGATGTTTTGGCTACTTAAAGTTCGTATTAAGGGGCTCCGGAAAGGCTCAAAATCTTGAAAAGTTCAATTTTTACTTTTTTGTGTTTTCTGAATCTGCAGACTATTACCTTTTAATAGATGTATAATTTATTCAATTCCGAAGACTACAACTATTTTTAAATTTTTTTTGAAATGTGTTCTATATGGGCGTGACCCACTGTGGCGCTGTTAAACTGCTGTCAAATGGTATTATTATTAACGTCCGTGTTCATCAGGTACATTTTAGTGATGTGAGATAAAGTATGTGTTGTGGCTAACCTGTGATGGTTCAATATATATTGCTGGTGTGATTGTCGATTGTTTCATGTTTATTTACTCTGTCGTTATCTCGAAAATATTCGTAATTAATTCTGTTTCTTGAGTCTCTGTTTTGTTGAAGTATAATAATGAGTAAAAGTAAAGTTATTAGAAATCCTCTGAAGGCTTTTAAGAAAAGGAGAAATGTTGGAAAACCAAAGGTATTTAGAAATATGGGAATGAAGATAGGTTCTAACATGGTACGAGCGATGCTTGCTTTAGACAAGGAACGCCTTCGGGCTGCAGACAGGGCTGTAAAAAGTCTAGAAATACAAGCAAGAGTAAACAGGAGGAGGAACAAGAGGAAGCTGGAGGAGAAGTTTGCAGAGGATGAAGATAATCCATCCTATGGACCTGGAATGCACTGAAAAGTTAATCCAATCTTTGTCGCTCGATTCCCAAAACTTTTATTTTCTCATACTAATTACATGTTTTCTAAGGATCTTCCAAACATATTTGTTTAAAACTTTCAGTAAATGTTACACAGTACCTTCTGCATAATTTAACACAGCCTTTTTCCAAAAAACTGTATATTTTTGAATATATAAATAAAAAATTGCAAAAAAATGTTGTGAATTTTCATTACAATTGAAAAAAAATCATCTTTAATAACTGAACTAAAATTTTGTAAAATCCCTGTGTTAAGTTGTAGCCCATATTCCAATAAATAATCTGTAAAAAGTTCAACTTCCTACCTCAAATACTTTGTGAGGAAAGATGTAATTTAAAAGCGTTATTTTAACATTGCAAGTATAGGGCGTTCCGGAGCCCCTTAATAGCTCTCAACCAATATTTTCCGCTGTTTATCAACGCTGACCACAAGCTCTGGCTGGTTTTGAAAAGACGCTATATACATCTGCATAGACCTCAATGTCCTTCGCCCCGCGATTGCAGAGATGTCAGAAGAGTGTGCGTCTCAGTGGTGGGGCCAAGGACTGTCCGATTAGCTCGGCAGTGGCCCGGACGGGAGGCAGCGTGTGTCCGCTAGCGGTGATGACGTGGGACGCTCTTATCCGGGGGCTCATCCGTCAGTGTCATGGCGCCAGCTCTCGGCCGAGGTCAGGGCACACTCTGCTTACGTCACCCAATGGCTCCTGCTGGCCACGTCCATCTCAGCGTGCTCCCTGACACGTTTCTGAACCTACTGCACGAGTTCTTCGATAGCTGTTCAGACCCAGCTGACTCTTTTGTGATGTGATAACTTCGAGCCGAAGTCATCAACCATACGAGAGCATGTTGGGAAGTTGTTCGCCTGGGACAAAGATACGTCAATATCAACGGAAGTTTGTTTTGTTATGTCGATACAATAATCCATCCTGTGCAATACTGTTAAGTGATGTATAAGCCCGATCTCAGGTATAGATGTGATAAGTCATATTGGTACGTGTGGATGTTCGTAAGCTGAATCTGAACTACCAACACAAGAAAAGAATGCAGTATGTGATATTTCTGTTCTCCTTGTCAGTATGTATGTTGAAATGTTGTCCTGTGTGTCTTCTGCAACCAGATCACCCTATCTGGAATCACTATCAGCCTTATTCAATCTTGCTGGTTAGTTAGTTGACAATATTCGCGATAAACGTTATGATATATATATATATATATATATATATATATATATATATATATATATATATATATATATATTAACAAATACAACATCAAAAGTAAAATTCCAAGGAGAAATTTCACGGCATTTCGAGGTCAAAACCGGCGTCAGACAAGGAGATGCGTTGTCCCCGGTACTCTTCAACTGTGTTCTGGATAAAGTCATAGCAGAATGGAGAAAACTCACGCAAAAACATGGAGTTGAGAAAGTCCAAATTGGAGGGAAGTGCTACAAAGCCATTGAAACCAACTGTTTTGCCTTCGCTGACGATCTCGCCTGTTTAGCTTACACACAAAAAGACACAATAAAACAAATAGAATTACTTAAAGAAACTGCTGAAAAAGCAGGCTTGCAAATTTCATTTGAAACGACAGAAATCATTACAAATATCAAAAATCCACCAAAGAAAATAACTACGAAATACGGGAAAATACAGGTATCTAAACATTTTAAATATCTTGGTGAACTAATTCAGCCTGTGGCAAAAGGTCATCCAGCCTGCAGGGCTAGAATACAAAAACTAGAGACAGCAACTCACTAATGCAGACAAATGTATTCAAAAAAATGTATATCCAAAAACATTAAACTCAGACACTACCAGACTGTCATTAGACCGCAGATACTATATGCATCAGAAACACTGGCAAATTTTACATACGCAGAACAGATAGAAAATCGTGAAAGAAGAATTGCGAGGACAATTCTTGGACACAGGAAAATAACAGATGATCAAGGCAAGCCTGTATACAGACTAAAAAGCAACAAAGAAGTGTATACGAAGTGCAGCAAAATTACAGACGAAATTAGAAAAAGAAGATGCTCCTTTTATGCTCACATCATGAGGATGAACCCGAATAGGCTTACAAAACAAATATTTTCGTACATCGCAAATCTAAAAAATAAAAATTTATGGTTTATCAACACAGAAAGAGATCTAAAAGAAATGGACATAGATCAGAAAACAATATTTAACAGAAACCTTTTTAGAAAAAAACTGAAATCATTCACGGGTTTCGGTGTGAAAATTAAGAAGACTTGTGGAACTAAATGGTCTGAAGAGAGAAAAGCCGCCTTCAGCGCAAGAATGAAAGAAGTGTGGACTGAGAGAAAGAAGACTTCCCAGAAGCGCAAGAAATAACTGTTTTCACGGTCTTTAACGGCCAAATATATATATATATATATATATATATATATATATATATATATATATATATATTGGTGTTTTGCCCTTAAAGAGCGCAGTTGGACTAAACTACATGGCCAATTCCTTTTGTTGCCCAAACTTCCCTCAATCGCTCGCTGTGTTTCTGTTTCCGGTCCTCTGTCCGTACTTCTTGTCGGCTTCGTGTCTTAGGCTTCATCTTGATTGCCTTTTTGGTTGCCCATATTTCTTTAATCTTCCGGCTGTGATCTTGCTTGCGTTCTTCGGTCCATTTTACGCCTGTTCGTTTGTCACGGTTTATCTCATGTAGTTTGCCTTTCTTAATGATGTTTCTGAATTTTATTCTGTCGTTTATTGTGTCTGCTGTTACGTTGAGTTAGGTCGTTTTTTACCTCTGCCACCCATTTGTTGTTTCTAGTGGTTACCCAGTCAAAGATCTGTTTAGTCGGTCTGTGTGATGGCATTCTGTATAGGTGTCCATAGACTTGTAGTCTGCGTTATATATATATATATATATATATATATATATATATATATATATATATATATATATATCCTATAAAAATGATCAATTATTCTACATTTCCTCTATGCTATAGAAGGATTCATTAAGAAGAAACATCTTCGATCTACATTTGAAATACTTCTGCCACCTGCCAGACATTTAGTTTCCATGCCTAGATTGTCAAAGGATTCTACAGCTGCATATTTCACTCTTGCTTTGACATTTCCTGCCTATGCATCTTCCCGAACAAGTTGTTTGTAATAAAACAAACCAGTCTTTACCAGAGTCTTGTGATGAATTCCTTGAAAAGGATCTTTCTGAGTGGCGAAATTGAAGATTTCGTCAATTCTGTACACCTAGTTGATAAAATGAAAATTGTAAATGATCCGGCTGAGACAGGCATCAAGCGAATGAGGAACTTCAATAAATTATTCCCACAACAGAAATGAGAAACGCAGTGTGTTTACATTTAGCGGCGTGTGGTTGCAGCTGTACCGGTTATAAAGCTAAGTACTGTCAAAATTATTTGTGTTCTGGATTCGAATATTAAATTTAGTAGTTTTCAATCGTTCATCCAAATATTAGCAGAGTGTTTACACTTCGTGGCGTGCAGTAGCGGTTCTTAAGTTCTGACAAAGTTGTTTGTGCACTGTTACAGAGTTATTAAATTGAGTAGTTTTCAACGGTGTCTCGTGCTGTTTGTGGCGAAATAACAGTTCAATAAATTTTTGGAAACGTTCGCTCACTGTGTTTTTTAGAATTTTCTGTGCGTTGAAGTCGTTTAGTAAATTTCGTGTGGCAGTTTCCAGCTAACGTTTCTTTGTTTCTAATGAAACACTTCAGTAAGATTTTCATTCACTGTTTTAACTTCGTTGAGTATTCCAGTGGCCGCTTGAATTTTTGGTTTTACCTAATAAATTCTGTAAAGTTTCGTTGGTATTGGTATTAGTTGTGGTATAGCAGTATTAATAAAGGTTGTTGCTTTCTTAGTAAAGAGTGAATTACAAGATCACCATTGTTGATTCTGCAAAGTGTTCTACCGGTGTAATTGAACTTAGGTAACATAGACGTTCAGCTTTTTCAGTAACTCTAAAATTTTTCCATGAGTCAGAATTGTGAGCTTTGTCGTAGATTTGTGAGTAGTGGGTTACGGTGTGCGGTTTGTTCAAAGCGTTTTCATAAGGGAAATGCAGTGGGGAAGCCAGTGGGCATTCTAGCGAGATCCTCTCCTGGGAATGCAGAATCTGTAGTAGAAATAAGTTGATAGACGAGCAGGGGAGTAAGATCTGTGCCCTTCAGACGCAGTTACAATACGCTAAGGAGGAACTAGATAGGTTAAGGAGGGTGAAGGGTGCTGGGGAATCGGAACTGGCAGTTGGCAAGAAGGCATCTAGGAGGAGGAGGTATTCAGATAGCTTTACTCTGCGTATGTGCGATAGATTTGTGCAGCTGTCAAAGTTGAGTCGAGAACGCCTCTTGTAGCTGTAGGTGTAGGAAACTTGCAGCAGTCCTCAGCAGTTAGGAGGCCTAATCCAGCTGCAAAGTCTAACAGAAAGAAGAAACTTCTGCTGCTGGGTAGTTCGCACGGTAGAGGTGTGGGCCAGCAGTTTTAGGAAGTGTTGGGGAGTGAGTACCAGGTCACCAGCATTGTGAAGCCTAGTGCAGGGTTGGCTCAGGTGACTGACAGCATAGGGGAGTTATGTAGGAATTTTACAAAGGAGGATCAGGTTGTGATAGTGGGTGGAGCAGGGAACAGTCTTGATAGGGATGGGGAATATGATGTAGGTGGTGACCTGGTAAAGATAGCTACTCAGACTGGTGGCACCAGTGTGTACTTCGTGCAATTGTTTAAGCGTCACGATCAGCCACAGCTTAACGATACTGTTAGGCGTGTTAACATGAGGCTGGGGAGAGCACTGGGGCAGAGGGCATAGGTCACATTGCGGTGGTGCCTGTTGAATCTATCAATAAGTCGGGTTTCAGTAGGCATGGCCTGCTCCTCAATAGGTACAGGAAGGGCAGGCTGGCAAAGCTTATAGGTGACAGTGTAGTGGGTAATGGTGGGATCACCCATGAAAAAATTCCAGTGGTAGTTGGTGTTAGAACTGCACCTTTTTTAGATTGAAGTCAGCTGATAGGTATTCCTGCTTAAAGGAAGTCTCTCTAAGCAAGGAATTACCTTCAGAGGAGGTCAGGTATCCTAGTAGAGAAGAAATTAGCATATTTCATCAAAATATAAGAGGTATTAGAGAAAAAGTTAGTGAGCTGCTTATAGACGTTGACTCTGACATTGTTTTATCGGAGCACCACTTAAATAATTTGACAGTTCAGATTTACCAGGATACAGACTAGTTGGCTGTTTTTCAAGGAGTTCCTTACGGAGTGGAGGAGAGGCCATGTATGTAAAACACTGTATCCGTTTGAGTCCACAGACGTATCACGGCAATGCACTGAATGTTGTGCAGGGGTAGTTAGTTGAATTTAGGGAAACTAAACTTCTAATTGTTGTTGTTTATAGGTCCCCTAAGCTCTGACTTCAGAGCACTTCTGCTCAAGCTAGAGAGGCTTCTTCGTTCACTTTATAGGAAGTGACAGAAATTATTTATATGTGGTGACTTCAATATTAATTTTGTATATGATTGCGCAAGAAAAAAGGTCTTGGTAGATCTCCTAAACTCATACGACTAATGCAGACTGCGTTTTCTTCAACTAGGGTGCAGGGGAACAGCAGCACAGCCGCAGACAACATTTTTATTCATTCTTCATTACTAGATGGCCATTATGTTAGTAAAGGGGTGAATGGCCTTTCAGACCAAGATGTACAAATTTTAACACTAAAAGGCTTCCTTACTCAAACAAATGTCACATATAATTACAAAGTATGTAGGAAAGCTAATCCAACGGCAATAGAGAGTTTTTTAAACCTCGTTAAGGAACAAGAGTGGCAGGATGTTTATAGTGCCGAAAAGATAGATGATAAATATAATGCTTTCCTTAACACATTTCTCATGCTTTCCAATAGAACGAGCTGAACGGTGTACTAGCAGTAAAAGGCAGCCTGGCTGCCTGACTAGTGTGATAAGGATATAATGTACAACAAAGCGGGAATTATATGAAAATATTGGAAGTAATCACAATCAAGCTGCAGTAGCCCATTACAAACAGTATTGGAAGGTGCTTAAAAATGTTATTAGGAAGGCAAAGATTATGTGGTACGCGAATAGAATAGCTAATTCACAGGATAAAATTAAAACCACATGATGAATTGTGAAGGAAGTGTCTGGTCAGCTGTACAAGGTCGACGATATAAAGTCAATTCATAGCAAAAATATTTCTATTACTGATAAATCAGATATATGTGCAGTATGTAACAATCATTTTCTGAGCGTTGCTGGTGAATTAAATAAAAATTTAGTTTCTACAGGGAATCATATAACTCTCTTGGAAAATGCCTTTCCAAGACTGATATCTGAAATACTTCTCTGTGATACTGACAAGGGGAAGATTGAGTCAGTAATGAAATCACTGAAGACTAAGGGCTCTCATGGACATGATGGAGGGCCTAGCGCAGTATGAAAGCACTGTGCTGCACTTGTTAGCCCTATACTTAGCCATATTTGTAATTTTTCCTTTAAGAGTACTCAGTAATAGAGCCGGTTTATAAAAAGGGAGAAAGGGATACTATAGACAATTTTAGACCTATTTCTATGCCATCAATGTTTGCTAAAGTTATTTAAAAGGCTGTGTGTGTAAGGGTAATTGATCACTTTATATCACATAATTTGGTATCAAATGTACATTTCGGCTTTAGAAGTCGTTTCACAACTGAAAATGCTATGTTCTCTTTTCTCGGTGAGGCACGGTATTGATTAAACAAAAAGTTGGTAGGTATATTTTTTCATTTAACGAAGGCCTTTGTTGTGTTGATCACAAAATATTGCCCCAGAAGTTGGACCATTTTGGAATACTGGAAGTAGCTCACAATTGTTTCACCTCTTACTTTAACAACAGACACCAAAAGTCATTATTCACAGTGTTGAGAATGGCTGTGATGTGGGGTCTGAGTGGGGTACGGTCAAATGGGGGGGGGGGGGGGGGGGTGCCCCAGCGATTAGTGTTGGGGCCATTTCTGGTCCTAATTTATACAAATGATATGCCGTCTAGTATTGCAGGTACTTCTAAAATATTTCTGGTAGCAAAGGATGTTGTGTACAACACTGGCTCTGTTTCAAATGGTGCAGTTCATAACATAAGTTCATGGCTTGTAGAAAATAAACTAACGCTAAATCACAGTAAGACTCAGTTTTTACAGTTTCTAACACACAATTCAACGAAACACAACGTTTTAATTTCACAGAATGGGCATATGATTGGTGAAACTGAACAGTTCAAATTTTAGGCGTTCGGACGGATAGTAAACTGTCGTCGAAAGCCCACATTCAGGATCTTGTTCAAATACTTAATGCTGCTATTTTTACTATTCGAACGGTATCTGAAGTAAGTGATCGTTCGACACGAAAATTAATCTTCTTTGCTTATTTTCATTTTCTTATGTCGTTTGGTATTATATTTTTGGGTAACTCTTCGCATTCTAAGCGGATGTTCTTGGCTCAGAAACGGGCTATTCACGCAATAAATGGTGTAAGTTCGTGAACATCTTGTCGACCCATTTTCACTAGTCTGGGTATTTTGACATTACCCTCTCGAAATATATATTCTTTACTGCCGTTTCTTCTTAACAGTATCAATTTATTCCGAAGAATTAGCAGCTTTCACTCAGTTAATACTCTGCAGAAATCCAATCTGCATTTGGATGGCACTTCCTTAACTCTTGTGCAGAAAGGTGTGCAGAGTAGTGCTGCATCCATTTTCAATTAGCTACCACAAGAATTCAAAGATCTTAGCAGTAATCCACGCGCTTTCAAATCGAAACTAACGAGTTTCGTCATGGGTCACTCCTATTCTGTTGAGGAGTTCCTTGAAAAATTAAGCTGAGTCATGTTTCATTGTTGATTGCGTTTACTTAAACTCACGGATTGACTTTTTTGAGTTCATAAACGTTTTCTTTTGTCTGTTATTATTTTTTGGTTGTAATTTCAAGTGCTGACACGTTCCATGACCTTGGAGATTTGCTCCTCAATGGGTCCTATGGGACGTATAAATAAATAAATACGATCTATAGACTGTATCTCAGTATTGCCATAAGTTTCCATGACATAAAAAAGATACTTTGTCAAAGAACAAGGATTCTTAAAATAAAATGAGATCGCCTGATCATATTCCATCTTCAGACACATCTGGTGCCAAGTAGTTGACAGTTCTACAGCTGGTACGCACAAAAGTGTGGACCGATCGCTTTTTTACTTATGCTGTTTGTGTTCCAGTTGTGGTGTCTCGACAATCGAGAGCAAAGCTAGAATTGCAACCTAAGGACATGCTTGGACAGATGTACGCATGGTGAACAGATAACAAATCACATTACTGGCCATTAAAATTGCTACACCAAGAAGAAATGCAAATGATAAACGGCTATTCATTGGACCAATACATCATACTAGAACTGATACGTGATTACATTTTCACGCAATTTGGGTGCATAGATCCGGAGAAATCAGTACCCAGAACAACCACCTCTGGCCGTAATAACGACCTTGATACACCTGGGCATTGAGTCAAACAGAGCTTGGATGGCGTGTACAGGTACAGCTGCCCATGCAGCTTCAACACGATACCACAGTTCATCAAGAGTAGTGACTGGCGTATTGTGACGAGCCAGTTGCTCGGCCACCATTGACCAGACGTTTTCAGTTGGTGGGAGATCTGGAGAATGTTCTGGCCAGGGCAGCAGTCGAACATTTTCTGTATCCAGAAAGGCCTATACAGGACCTGCAACATGCGGTCGTGCATTATCCTGCTGAACTGTAGGGTTTCGCAGGGATCGAATGAAGGGTAGAGCCACGGGTTGTAACACATCTGAAATGTAACGTCCAATGTTCGAAGTACCGTCAATGCGAACAAGAGGTGACCGAGACGTGTAACCAATGGCACCCCATACCATCACGCCGGCTGATACGCCAGTATGGCGATGACGAATACACGCTTCCAATGTGCGCTCACCTCGATGTCGCCAAACACGGATGCGACCATCACGATGATGTAAACAGAACCTGGATTCATCCGAAAACATGACGTTTTGCCATTCGTGCACTCAGGTTCGTCGTTGAGTACACCATCACAGGCGCTCCTGTCTGTGATGCAGCGTCAAGGGTAACCGTAGCCACGGTCCACAAGCTGATAGTCCATGCTGCTGCAAACGTCTTCGAACTGTTCGTACAGATGGTTGTTGTCTTGCAAACGTTCCCATCTGTTGACTCAGGGATCAAGACATGGCTGCACGATCCGGGTTGACAATTGGAGTGGCCGTAATAAACAGGACAACATGGGTCCATTGCTAATATAGATGTACACTGAGGTGACAAAAGTCGTGGGATAGCGAATGCACGTATACACATGGCGGTAGTATCGCTTAAAAATGGAAATACCGTGTGGCTAGGGCTTCCCGTCGGGTAGACCTTCGCCTGGTGCAAATCTTTCGAGTTGACACCACTTCGGCGACTTGCGTGTCGATGGGGATGAAATGATGTTGGCAAGGACAACACAACACTCAGTCCCCGACCGGAGAAAATCTCCGACCCAGCCGAGAATCGAACCCTGGCCATTAGATTTTACATTCCGTCGCGCTGACCACTCAGCCACCAGTGGCGCACAGTACCGGATAGACAAGAGGAAGGGTTTCCAACGTGATCATGGTCCAAACGAATCGATCATTGACTGGAAATGGCTATGTTCGACTACTTGGAGACCTTTTACAGCCTTTCATCGACTTCATGTTCCCAAACAACGATGAAATATGTATGGATGACAACGCGCCATGTCACTGGACCACAACTGTTCGGGACTGGTTTGAAGGACATTCTGAACAATTCGAGCGAATGATCTGGCCCCCCACATTCCCAGAAATGAATCCCATTGAACATTTTGGGACATAATCGAGAGGTCAGTTCATGCGAAAAATCGTTCACTAGTGACATTTTCACAATTGCGGACAGCTATAGATGCAGCAGGACTCAGTATTTTTGCAGAGGACTTCGAACTGTTTGTTGAGTCCATCCCACGTCGAGTTGCTGTACAACGCCGGGCAAAAGACTATCTGCCAGGATATCAGTAAATATCCCATGTCCTTTGTCACCTCAGTATTTTAAAGAAGGGTTTCATCAAGTTACCTAATGAAACTAAAGGTCACGCTCAAGCTAAATTTACTACAAAAATGCAAAGATTGTTAATGAGAATGGATTGAATTTACAGTTAACAACGAGATTCAGAAACTGACTTGTTTAGACCTTGGCATGAGTGGATGAAATTAGAACAGCGAATGTAAACGCCAATGGTAGTGAACGCAACTAATTAATGGAATTGAAGACCAGACCAGAAATAAATGACGTAGAAAATTATATGCAAAAACCAGTTCCTTCACCTAAGAGTATAGTAAGCAAGGTGTCCTACCAGTGTGAATTCAATTAAGCCAAAATATTATTGAAATAAGCAAATTCGCGCTCCACTCTACACGAGGGTGTAGCTGCTGCACATTCTCACCAGTCACATGATACTGCCGTAGCGGAAGACTGTAATGCTGACTGAGGGCTCTGACTGTGGCCACGGCATCTGCGTCCAGTTTGCGGAGTCCGAACGCTGCAAGACAGAAGCGAAGATGCCTACTGGCCTCCCGAAGTCGAAGAGTTCACGATTTACACAAAATTCGAAGAGTTTTCTCTGCTTGTCCAAGGTAAAGTGTTTCTGCTCGCTGTTACAGAAACTGTCCTGGCTCTCCCAGCGTTCCAAACTCTCTAGTCAATTAAGTTAAAGATTTCGAGATATAACCAACGAAAAGGTCAGAAATATGTCACGAAAATCCCTTCCCTTACTTACTCTGACTTGATTAACCAATGGTGTTAATGATCTCTAAAGTGGGAAGAAAAGTTCGTAGTTCTTTCCCACCAAGAACGTGACTTTGCATCCTGGCGGATGAGAGGGAAGACACATACACACAAGTGAGCCCTTCCTCTGGCTAAAAATTAATTGTCGTGAGCCAGTCAGCGTTCGTTTTACAAGTTTGATTAATAATGCCTGCCTGCATCCTTTTATTTTATGATAACGCTCTTCATTTTAACATCGTGCCGTGTTTTTCCACTCCGTAGATCCATATCCGTCGAAAAAACATTCGTAACACTCCGGGCGATCCCTGAAATTCTACAGTCTCTTAGTTTATTCAGGATCCACCTGCTATTATAGTCTCAAGACAGGTCCAGTGTCCTTCGTCCCACCGCCATGGTGACCGTTTCTACTTTCAGAGTTTCCAGAAAGAGTCACAGTTATGACACGTATGGCGCCCCTGCGTGGGAATGTCCCACGACGGCGCGCCTAATGCGGGCAGACAGAAAGGACTCCAGACTGTTAAAAATACAGAACAGAACCTAAAGGGATTTTCAATGATTTTAATGACCTGTACTTGCGTAAATGCTCAAGTTCACTACTCATATTATGACTTCATGTAGTCTCTCACTTTAAATAAGTGTATGATACGTTACAATGCATTTTCTTGAAAACTGCCACGTAACATCACAGCTCCGCTGTTTTTTCAGATGTGATGCTGATGTATTTGTGCTACAACTCGTTTTAGCGTAAATCCATCACAGAAATTTTTAAATTGGATTATGGGTGCTGGGTTACAGTGAACTGATGCCAAGGCCACAAACTTATTTAAATATTCACTAACAGTAAAGAGAAGCCTCCAAATAAACATACAATTTGCTGGTGTCAGAATGATGTTTCATCTGCTTTAAATATAAACAAAAAGGTACCAGCTCTTAATCCCTCATTTACACTTATAAAATACACCGTACAAAGAGTGACCGTGGCACTGCTGTGAAACTAACTCTCATCCGTGAATGGCTTTCAATACCAAAAATATTCACACAGAACATATCACACAGGTTACTTAGTCAACATTTGAGAATATTAAAACGCAATCCTAATTCTTTCACTCCTTTGGATTTGACATATAGTTATTTCAGATGAGATTTTCAAAACCGACCTTAACATATATACTTAAAACACTTGTTTCTGTGAAAGAAATACTAGTACACATCTGTAAATGTTGACGGGAATATGTGATACTTTAAATGTAACACACATAACATTGACATATGAATACAACTAAACAAACTTAAAGAAACACATCATAAAATAATCCAAGATGTGTAATATGATAAAAACAGCAGCACCGCTGATGACACAGGCCAGTCTCTGAAAAGGCATCGACGGATATAAATACATGCTCATTCGAAGAATCAAGATATAATATAAAAATACAGAAGATAATACACTCCGCCTTCAAGTTTTGTGTTCCTGTCGTCCTCAGTTGCGAATATTATTGCAGTATGTTGACAGTGTTTATTTTTGGACCGTCTAATTACAACTGAATGAAACATAATTCACCAGCCATACGCGTTTCGCTTTTATTCTTTTCAAGGCGTCTTTAGTGGCCTGGAATATGTATATATTTTTACTATTTAGTTTACATTTTGGGACATATAGGTTATAAACTGTTCTGGTGGTTGACTTTTCTATGGCGTAGTTATACTTTAAATTCTAATTACAGATTCCGTGGATGATGGTCCACATGTTTTGTTTTCACATACATACATACAGACATACACACACACACACACACACACACACACACACACACACACACACACACACACACACGCACGCATACGCACACAGACAGATCAAAGATTAGGTTAGGTTAGGTTCACTTAAAATTTGGCAATAACATTCAGTCTGTAGCAATAACATTCAACAGTCGGCAAGACAGACCACAACATACCATCAAAACAAGTGTTCAGTTCCTGTGCTGTGAAGTGTGGAAAACAAAAACTCAGACGGAAATTATATGGAAAGCAGCGCCAAAAATGGAACAAAATCACAACATGTGGAATATCATCCACAGAACCTGTAAGTAGACTTTAAAATATTACTACGTCATAGAAAAGGCAAACATCAGATCTCTTTATAACCTACATATACATTGTCCCAAAATGTAAACTAAATAACAAACATATATACAAATTCCAGGCCACTGAAGATGCTTTGCAAAGAATAAAGGCGAAACGCATATGGCACTGAAACTGTGTTTCATCCAGTTGTAATTGGACGCTCCAAAAGTAAAAATTGTTAAAATCTCGTAATAATACACTGCACTGTTTGAGGCTGGGTACACGCTAAATCACGTGTATGGTCTTTTTTATACTGTCTGACTCGAGATACGACACGAGTTGTGACAGTTTCGAGTTCGCACAGCCACATTGAGGTCCTTGAAGTGCGGGCTGATTCACGAGTTTGCTGAAGGAAAAAGTTTATTTGTGGTATCGGCCAGTCATTTATACTTCTGGTTGTAAGGGCTAGCAAATGTCATTGGTTAATGTGTCTAGCCCACCTGTTAAACCGAATATACGCCAATCAGTTTTCCATCGCACCAAAATATTGTCATATCGTTCATCACTACAACTTGTTCATGGATCATTGTTTTATCTGTAACAGTAATGTGACGTAACTGCACAAGGATGCTTCAGTGAATAGTCCCACAATATCTTTCATCTCATACATAATTGTGAAACGGATCACAAGTGTTTTTTTCACGAGATATAATCGTTCTACTACATCAGGATTATTGACAATGTCTACAAACGATAAAGTTCAATGGCTGTGGCACTTGTTCCTGAAGACTGTAATAAAGAGACGACTCGCCTGGGCAGTACAAGAATAAAGTCAAAAGTAGTCAGTACTGACCCCATATACACGCTTCCAGAACGACCTTGGGCCTGCCTAGTCCTTACAGCTGCAGTGAGACAGTCGTTTCCTTGTTTTGTCGTCATGTCTCGATGTTGGACAGTCCAGAAGGTGACCTGTAGTCGTGACGAGTACAGGTTGCTGACCGCAAATCAGCATCGGCCTTGCACATTCCTTTTGACTCCAGGTCCCTGGTGCTTAGGGCAGTAAAGTTGCCAGGCAGTGACGCCCCTGTCCATCCAGTGCCAGAGTGGTCTCTGCCGGCTGTGCCTCTGTGTGGAAGATTAATGACGGTCTCTCCTCCCTTGTCCTCTGCGCGGACTGATCACCGGTGTGCCGCAGTCAGGCCGCTTCCGATGCCCGGTCATTCTCCACTCTCCAACAGCTGTCTTCCTGCTGGGCTGCATCTTGTGGACGCTCGTCTTCTTCTGCCGTTTGTTTTACCCACGAATCAGTGTTACGAACACGATGTCAGAAAAACAACAAAGCAAATATTCCAAAATATAATTATGTTGGCACATGTCTGTTGGTTCCTACACCAAACAGCGTTAACTGAAATCGTTCTGGTTCACTCGACCAGTGTAAAGTAAAAAAGATCTGGCATTAGTTGCTAAACCAATCAGTCCTGCTAGATGCACGATTTTTCAACTTCTTCATCATAATCAACGGAATCTCAGTCAAATCTTTTGTCATACATTATTACAAAATAACAAACTTTTGGTTCCGTGGCCAAAGAAGAAAGTGAGAAATTGACAAAGTTCTTTACTCTATACAAGTCTTTAAGCTACCGACGATGAACATAATGGTACATATTCAATACTTAAGTGAACTCTGGAAGTCCCATGTGTGTGTGTGGAGGGGGGGGGGGGGGGGAGGGTGATATGTCATGTTTTGTACTGGTTAGTGGTTAGTGTTCATGCAGTCCAATTCCTATTGTACAATTTACTTCTGCTAACTCCTGAGGTTTGCAGTCGACACTGACAAGGTCCCCTCTAATTACCTCCCGCGTGCAAAGCTAGGTTGTTTGATGGCGCGCCACAGTACCAGTCATTGCCTTGCAGCGTACGCAGTTAACTTAATTCCTGACTGTCAGATTCTCGTCATACATTCAGTTACCCTCATCATAATTTAGTTTGGCAAGCTGGTGGCTTCGCTTTTCTGGAAGACACAAAAATCTCCGCTTAATAGGTACAGACAAAACAAAATAAAACACATCATAAGGATTATTACTTAATTAACTACGCATTAGAAAGTATAGCAACATATCTGGAGAAAACCACGTTATCTTTTACCTCTAATTCAGATCAAGATACCTTGTTAATTACACTTTTCCTTCCACGACTTTGTTATCAAAATTTTCCTGACAATTACTTCCTCCAGGACGTCGATTGTATTGACTGTGAACAATGCAATCACAACACAAAGCCATTCGTTACCATCGTTACTCTGGACGTGCGAATTTTTCCGCAGCTTAACGCATCTATCCTTTGGCAATAAAGTTCCCTGATAACTCGGCGTGACCTCGAGTCTGTAAAATTCCTACAATGATCAGTCTCTCTTCACATAGCACGGTATGTCCTTGCGGCCTGCAACTACTTTCCCTCTTCCCTCACAGCACATAGTGACCCTGCTTCTAGTCTCTTCGATTGATATTCAAATGCGGCGCTGCCTCGTGCCTAGCACGACGTCTCAAAAATTCTTTCACTCAGTGCGGCCTCCGCATTGCCTTGTCTTTCTCCGGTTTGCTGAAACATAAGAATCGTGGAACTCCATCTCATACGTCGTCCAAAGAACACTGAGCTGATAACACTCATGGGATCGCGATATGCACATACACAGATGCTGGCAGTTGTAATATTGGCCCTGCCCACGACGTAATAACAAACTATTTTCCTTTCCTGTCGAAATATCAAGAGTTAAACATATAATTTAACCACTGATTCAATTATCTGCGCTGGATCTGTATTTTATTCTATATAAGAATGCGCTCTCGTCTTTTCTTTCTCTCATTTAGCCGCGCGCCTTTCCGACAGCATCTTACGCTATCAGACTCTTATTTTCTTCCATTTTGTTCAAATGAACTGAAATTGTGTTCCTGTTAGGAATTTGTTTAATTTTGGCATTATTATCGCCAATTGCGATTACTGATATGACTTTACTATGGATCCTTTTTTCTTTCGCTCCAGAGTCGGGCTAAGAATATTGTAATTTCTACTTACTTCGCCGGAATACGGCAAAAATTCTTTGTTATTTCAAAATTGTGAGATTAATGCATGAGATGTCAGATGTCTGTATAAAAGCTTCTTTCGTTAAATAATATTTGTTTCATTTGGCATTTCTGCTTTCATTTCATAGTAACGATCCTCAATCCCCAATTTATAAATGTTATAGATTTTGCTTTACTACATTTTTTCGTACGTTGCCAACGCGATACCCACGAAATTAAATTATTCTGAATTTTCTCAGCGAGGCGAGAAGACGGTTGGTAATTTCCCTGAGATTATAGAAACCCAAATTAAACGTTTTTCAGTACAGCACGAGTCTACCGACCTTCACTTCAAACAATAAAAAGAGGTAAAAAAGAGTAGAATTAACTAAGGAGTAAGTGATTTTTTTTACGTAGTTGATAATATCGTGTGCATTTTCTGAAAAAAAATAATAATTTTCATTATAGAGACTAAGAAAGTGGAGTGTGTGAGCATGTGAAATATTTAGGTTCATTTTTCTTTTCATTTAGCAGATTTCATTGTAATTATTTAGTTATTTAATTATTACCAGTTAATATTATTACATAGTAATCGCGTACGTAAGACGTAATGGGGCAGTGCTTTGGTGGAGCTGCCATTTCTACTCACAAGGGAACCTCCCCATCGCACCCCCCTCGGATTCAGTTATAAGTTGGCACAGTCGATAGGCCTTGAAAAACTGAACACAGATCAATCGAGAAAACAGGAAGAAGTTGTGTGGAACTATGAAAAAATAAGCAAAATATACAAACTGAGTAGTCCATGGGCAACATAGACAACATCAAGGATAATACGAGCACAGGCGCGCCGTGGTCCAGTGGTTAGCGTGAACAGCTTCGGAGCGAGAGGTCCTTGGTTCAAGCCTTCCCTCGACTGAAGATTTTTACTTTCACAAAGTTATGATCTGTCCGTTCGTTCATTGACGTCTCTGTTCACTGTAATAAGTTTAGTGTCTGTGTTTTGCGACCGCACCGCAAAACCGTGCGATTAGTAGACGAAAGGACGTGCCTCTCCAATGGGAACCGAAAACATTTGATCGCAAGGTCATGGGTCAACCGATTCCTCCTCAGGAAAACACGTCTGATATATTCTACACGACACTGGTGACAGCATGTGTGTCACATGACAGGAATATGTTGTCGACCCACCTAACTTGCACACTTGGCGAATGGGTAAAAAGATTCTTCTACCTTGCCCGATTTAGGTTTTCTTGTGGATGTGATAATCACTTCCAAAAAATTGATGAAAACATAAGAGTGTGTCACATAAACTTCAACAAATGAATGCAACAGTTTCACAGTCGCACAGTTTTATCTGTGCTCTGTCAAAACATATGTTTTTAAGGTTTTCAAATTTTTCCGTGTGTAGACCGTCAAATCTTGCATATGTCCAAGCAAATCTGAACATGTCCTGGAATTTTGCACAGCGAAGTTGATTATGTGTGAGTGCCTGAACTCTGATAATTGTCTGAAAATAAAAAATTTTCACCCAAGGGAAGAGTTGAACCAAGGACCTCTCGTTTCGCAGCTGCTGACGCTAACCACGGGACCACGACGCTCTTGTGCTGACATCGTCCTTGATGTTGCCTATGTTTCCTATGGACTGCTTAGTTTGTATATTTTGCTTATTTTTTCATAGGTCCACACAATTTCTTCATGTTTTCTCGATTGATCTGTGTTCAGTTTTTCAAGGCCTATCGACTGTGCCAACTTATAACTGAATCTGAGGGGGGTGCGATGAGGAGGTTCCCTTGTCAGGTGGTTCATGTTAAAAGGTTTCCGACGTTATTATGGCCGTACGACGGGAATTAAGAGACCTCGAACGCAGAATGGTAGCTGAAACTGGTTGCATGGGACATTCTATCCCGGAAATCATTAGGCAGTTCATTATTCCAAGGTCCACAGTGTCAACAGTGTGTCGAGAATACCAAATTTCAGGTATCATCTCTCACCACATACAACGCAGGGGCCGACGGCCTTCTCTTAACGACCGAGAGCAGCGGCGTTTGCTTACAGTTGTCAGTGCTAACAGACGAGCAGCACTGCGTGAAGTAACCGCACAAATCAATGTGGGACGTACGACGAACGTATCCGTTAGGGCGGTGCGGCGAAATTTTGCGTTAATGGGTTATGGCAGCAGACGACCGACGCGAATGCCTCTGCTAACAGCAACGACACCGAGCGAGGTGGCGCAGTGGTTAGACACTGGACTCGCATTCGGGAGGACGACGGTTCAATCCCGAGTCCGGCCATCCTGATTTAGGTTTCCCGTGATTTCCCTAAATCACTCCAGGCAAATGCCGGGATGGTTCCTTTCAAAGGGCACGGCCGACTTCCTTCCCCGTCCTTCCCTAATCCGATGAGACAGATGACCTCACTGTCTGGTCTCCTTCCCCAACCAACCCCCCCCCCCCCCCCCCCCCAACAGCAACGACATCGCATCCTGCGCTCGTAACCGTATCAGTTGGACCCTATATGACTGGAAAACCGTGGCCTTCTCAGATGAGTCCCGATTTCACTTGGTAAGAGCTGACGGTAATGTTCTAATGCGACGCAGACTACAAGAAGCCATGGAGCAAAGTTGTCAACAATGTAATGTGAAAGCTGGTGGTGGCTCCGTAATGGTGTGGGCTGTGTTTACATGGAATGGACTGGCTCCTCTGGTCCAAATGAATCGATCATTGACTGGAAATGGTTATGTCGGCTACTTGCAGACCATTTGCAGCCATTCTTGGACTTCATGTTCCCAAACTACGATGTAATTTAATGTAGGTTGATTCTTACAAAGAAGACAGCAACCAGCCACTATTAATGCTGGTATTTATTTAAGTAAATAGCGCCGTAACCGGTTTCGAACTGGCTAGTTCATCATCAGACTGCACGATTTGCAAGATACACTCCACATAATCGTCATATTTCGATTTTTATTCTTCCACTGTGGCGAAATATTCTTGGTATGTTGGTGCCAGAATAAAAATCGAAAAATGACGATTATGTGAAATGTATCTTGCAAATCATGTTAACAGCCGTCTGATGATGAACTTGCCAGTTCGAAACCGATAACGGCGCTATTTACTTAAATAAATAGCAGCATTAATAGTGGCTGGTGACAGAGACAAGAGCAAAAGTAAAGGTCCTTAGCAGAACAAGTGATAGCTTTGACTTTAATAAAGGTGTGAAGCAAGGGGATAGTCTCTCCACTGTCCTATTCAACATAGCCCTGCATAGTGCAGTAAATAAAATCAACAAAAGAGGCACCATATTTATGAAAACTAGCCAGATATGTGCATACGCTGATGACATTGCTATAGTAGGAAGAAATACCAACACACTACTAGAAACATACCGGGCAATGGAAACAGAAGCCTTAAAAATTGGCCTCATAGTAAATGAAAACAAAACAAAATATATGGTAATGTCACAATCTGAGGCCAGAAGAACCCCTAAAAACCTAAACATCAATGGGAAATGCTTCAATGGAGTGTCCTCTTTTAACTACTTGGGAGCCCTAATAACAAATGATAACAGTATTGGAAAGGCTATAAGGGAAAGAATACAAGCAGGAAACAGAGCTTACTTTGCAAATATACAGCTTTTCAAAAATAGCCTTGTTACAAGAAAAACTAAACTGCTAATATATAATTCCCTAGTCCGCCCAGTTATCACATACGGCTCAGAGGTATGGACGTTGACAGAACACGATAAAAATGCTCTAAGAAGCATTGAGCGGAAAATACTACGCAAAATCTATGGGCCAATAAAGGAGGAAGAAGGCTGGAGAATACGCTACAATGCCGAATTACAAGAGTTAATACAAGGCAGGGACATAGTAAAATTTGTGAAATCACAGCGAATACGATGGCTAGGACACTTGGAGAGAATTGCAGAGGATAGAATTCCAAAGAAAATGATGAAAGGTGTGATCCATTCAGTTAGGCGAAAAGGGAGACCTAGAAGAAGATGGATCGATGAGGCAACAATGGATATCAGCAATATGGGAGTCCGGGGGTGGAAAACATCAAATAACCGAGAAATGTGGAGGAAGATGGTTGAAGAAGCCAAGGATCACCAAGGGCTGTAGAGCTACTGAAGAAGAAGAATAGTGGCTGGTTGCTGTCTTCTTCTCTGTAAGAATCAACCTACATTAATTGTACATAGTCACGGTCTCATTACGTCAGTTTTAGACGAAATAACGATGTAATTTATATGGATGACACTGAGACTTGTCACAGCACCACAATTGTTCATGATTGGTTTGAAGAACCTTCTGGCCAGTTCGGGCGAATGATTTAGCTACCCGGATCGCCCGACATGAATCCCATCCAACATTGATGGAACATAATCGAGAGACCTGCTCGTGCATAAAATCCTGCACCGGCAGCAGCTTGACACTTATGCGCGGATAGAGAGTCAGCATGGCTCATTATTACTTCAGGGAATTTCCAACGACTTGTTGAGTCCATGCTATGTCGAGTTGCTGCAATACGTCGAGCAAAAGGAGGTGCGACACGACATCAGGAGGTGTTTCATGACTTTTATCGGTTCAGTGTACTCTGTATTACATCATCGCTGGAACACTTACATAGCGCATTACATCCGAAAATAATTTCCACGCGTATGGGCCAGATCAATGATCACCTCTCAGCAAAATCATATACGCCTTCTACACTCATCAGTTTAATGTAGTATCAAACGGTTAAACGGCACGCACACAGGTTACTAATGTAACATGTACTCTTATATTACATTTATCCTTGTAACTTCAACTTACAATGTAATCCTTACTTCTTAACACTAAAAATGTCTTTCTCCTAATGCAGATGCGCGCTTTAGGCGCTCTCTCACACTTGATAGCAACACATGTACGGCGAGTGCTCCTTACTCCTCTCGCGTTCGAACCCAACACCTTCCAGTAATTCATTAAGCTCGAGTAAGTCACACATGGCCGGCCGCTGTGGCCGAGCGATTCTAGGCGCTTCAATCCGGAACCGCGCTGCTGCTACGGACGCAGGTTCGAATCCTGCCTCGGACATGGATGTGTGTGATGTCCTTAGGTTAGTTAGGTTTAAGTAGTTCTAAGTCTAGGGGACTGATGACCTCATAAGTCCCATAGTACTTAGAGCCGTTTGAACCATTTGAAGTCACACATGCCTCATCAGGCCAAAATTCTTTCTTCCTTTACTCAGTGTGGCAGCGTCATCAAACAAATCTGTATGGTGTCCCACGCTAAATATGATTCATCTAAAGTATTATTGTCCATCGTTATACCCTTGAAGCATGACACAGGGCCACTGACACCGGAATTCAAGTACTTCAGAAAAGTCATTTTGTCCTGTTCTTGTACTGCTCTTTCACTTGTCACCAGTATTACTCCAGAAATTCCCGCCGAAAACTTTCGTATGTGTTACATGTCTTTGATCGAATTAGCGTGTGTGTTGCCGGTTCTCCTCGCAGATGTGAGGTTACAAAACTTATCTGTTGAGGTTGATAACCACGACATGGCAGTATGCTATCAAATTGGCTGATCTACAATTATGGAGTGGACGTCGCCTCTCTGATCCGAAACGTTGGTGCCTTTCTGTACACCAATGTACACCCTCTGCATCGCGTCTTCCTCCGTAATTGATTCATGCAGATGACAAATGGGGTAGTATGGGGCTTTCTGAATCTTGGGTCTGTGAAGATAGGAATAATACAAGATCCTACTGCTCACCCCTTGTGCGCAGTTCGGGCGCCATTATGTTACAGGACCGTCGCGAGAGAAGCCGTGCGCAAGTGGCAAGAAGCTTTTTCCAAATATATTTAATACAGGCAGTAATCATCCAGAAGGAAATGGAAGACATGAAACGATATTGCCTGTAACAATCCGCGATGCAATAGCAAGTCATTTTAAAATAGCGTCTATTATAGAATACGTGAACGCTAGTTACAAATCTTTCCACTACCAACTTGATGGCATCCACCAGGTTGGACAGCAAAACAACTAGCGGCGTCTGTTATACATTTGAGCAACTGCTTACATTTAAAAAATAACAAGCTAATGGGGCCACGTGAACCACTCCTCGAGGGACTTTCTGAATAGAAATATCGTTTCCATTATTTCTTCTTTATTCAAGTATTTATGTAGCCTAATTCTACCCAACAATCACTCTCCCAAATTTGATTTTGGTGAAATGTTTGACGTCACTTGGACACGTAGGGCTAATATAATAAATTCTGGGGGCACGGGAATTTTGCGCTTGAAACCAAACAAAATACAATCACAGAAAACTCCTTCCTTCGTCCACATTCCTGAATGATGAGTCTCGGTCTGTTACTACAGAATGAGAAGTAAATCCAGGCCTTGCAATTCCTGCTATTCCTCCAAGACAATGGGGAGGTCAGGGCTCAGCAACATCACCATTTTCTTGTGTTTTCCCAGCCCCCACGAATATCATCGCTGCCACACGACGAAGGAGAGAGGAAAATTCAGCTTGTTCATCTCAATCTTACAAGAGAGAAGAGAGAATCGAAATTCGCAAACTCCCAAAGAAAGAAGGTGAAGGGCTGTACAAATGTGCTGTATGTTCAAGAGAAACCTTCAAATCCAGAAAAAGAATTAATCTTCATCGTCATCTGGAGCCGGAGGAATAGACCGTACGTTTTGGTTTCTGTAACAGAAGCGTCATATCTCTCATGCCACAAATCTATTTTACACTCTCTGAGATGCGATGATTTTCACGAGGCCAAGACATTTCTCCTGCTTTGTCGCCTGTCTTTCTTCGTCCTCTTGCACCTTTTTTTCTGATACGCTGCAAGAAGGCAGAAAAAAAATGTAATAAAAATAACAACATCGAAGCTCAAAAATAAACGACAGGTGAGGAAAAGGCGGAGGCCGACGAAAACTCTCTGGCCTAGCACGACACTGTCCGTTAATTCGTTCCTGAGGCAGCGTACCAGCGTCATGTTTCTCACTTGTAACAACACAAACACAACACTAGACTGCAGAAGCACTGGTGCTACATGTAACAAGTCGAAGGAAGCAACGGCAAACCACCTCCACTATTGTATTATCCAGGGCGGCAATGCGGAATTACCATGTCAGCTCACCTTCTCAATATGGGACTGATTTCGACGATCTGACGATGGCTTGGCTCCACGTATTTTCCCCGTGTCCTTCAAATGGCCCAATATATCACATACGCATTGTTATCTGCCGTTATCTTTGACTCAACGCCCTTATTGTTTGTCCTTCTCTCTGCGTGCTGTAATACCTGTGTAATAGAGGTTGTGAAGGACTTGCTTATCAACGCATCCCTCACAATCCCAATGGGATAACGCAACAGAAAAAAGCGCGAGATGGGTATCACTTCAACACGAGGACAGATAGAATCATAGCTCCCATCCGAAGGCGGTACAGAAAAGTACTGGAAAAAAATATTTGTCAGAGAAAGAGTATAAAGATACACTGAAGCGCAAAAGAAACTGGTACAGGCATGCGTTTTCAAATACAGACTTACGTAAACGGGCAGAACACGGCGTTAGGGTCGGCAACGCCTATATAAGACAGTAAGTGTCTGGTGCAGTTGTTAGATCGGTTACTGCTGCTACAATGGTAGGTTATCAAGATTTTAGTGAGTTTGAACGTGGTGTCATAGTCAGCACACGAGCGATGGGACATAGCATCTCCAAGGTTGCGATGAAGCGGGGATTTTCCAGTACGACCATTTCACGAGTGTTCCGTGAATATAAGGGATCCGGTAAAACATCAAATCTCCGACATCGGTGCGGCCGGAAAAAGATTCTGCAAGAACGGGATCAACGATGACTGAACGGAATCTTTAAACGAGACAGAAGTGCAACCCGTCAGAAAATTGTTGCAGGTTTCAAAGCTGGGCAATCAACAAGCGTCAGCGTGCGAACATTTCAACAAAACATCGTCGATATGGGCTTTCGGAGCCGAAGGCCCACTCGTGTACCCTTGATGACTGCACGGCACAAGGCTTTACGCCTCGCCTGGGCCCGTCTGCACCGACTTTGGACTTTTGTTGACTGGAAACATGTTGTCTGGTCGGACGAGTCTCGTTTGAAATTGTATTCAGTGGATGGACGTGTACGGGTATGGAGACAACCTCATGAATCTATTGACCCTGCATGTCAGCAGGGGATTGTTCAAGCTGGTGGAGGCTCCGTAATAGTGGCAGGTGTGTGCAGTTGGAATGATATGGGACCCCTGATACGTCTAGATACCACTCTGACAGGTGACACGTACGTAAGCATCCTGTCTGATCACCTGCATCCATTCATGTCCATTGTGCATTCTGACAAACTTGGGCAATTACAGCTGGACAATGTGACACCCAACACAACCAGAATTGCTACAGAATGTCTTCAGGAACACTCTTCTGAGTTTAAACACTTCCGCTGGCCACGAAACTCCCCAGACATGAACATTATTGAGCATATCTGGGATGCCTTGTAAAGTGTTGTTCAGAAGAGATCTCCACCCTCTCGTACTCTTACGGATTTATGGACAGCCCTGCAGGATTCACGGTGTCAGTTCCCTTTAGCACTACTTCAGACATTAGTCGAGTTCATACCACGTCGTGTTGCGGCAGTTGTGCGTGTTCGCGGGCGCCCTACACGATATTAGGCAGATGTACCAGTTTCTTTGGCTCTTCAGTGTAGAAGCGATGATTGTGCCACACGAAGTCGAATTCGACAAGGGAAAAATTGCTCATCGTGAGCATTTAAAATGACAACGTTAGGAAGATGGAAAATCACAGGGGCTGATTTCGTAGATATTTCTGAAGTGTATGAAATAGACAGACCACATTTTTTAAAAAATAAAAGCTATAATATCGCCAAGGACAATGAGCCCACCTTGACAGTCAGAAAATCGAAGATTCTTCGTAGCATTTCAAGGCGATAGAAGAAGGTTGACAATTCAGATGCCAAGTTACCTTAGGGTACCGTGATTGTCCCACTTTTGTCTAAATTCTATATTGCTGACCAGTAATTACCTGACTAGTGTGCAGTTACTGCTCAGATTAACTTTTTGGAGACGCAGAATGTAGGCTACACAAAACGTATATCTGTGTCACTCACAAGCATTCAAACTCTTATACGTCACACGTCAAAGAACTCCTTTCCAACACTGTACCAAATAATTTGGAAGTAACATTAGGTCTTTTTCTTTCACATAAGGTGCATTACCAGCTAAAAAGAATCAGCACCAAACAATATTCTTCGTAAGTTTCTACGTACGACACGTCATGCACGAATATCTATAGGGGGACTTCAGTGTTTGTATAATGGTCCTTCGCAGCTGAATATGCTTCACCAAGATTATGTATGCTGTGCTTTTTGATACGTGCCGCACCGTTATGAGCTGAGTAAAATCTGCTCCACGAGAGAAGCTAGCATCGACGATATAGCACCACATGAGACAGGGCGTGAGACTTCTCCCACGCATGCAAAAACAGGCGCGTTAATATCGCATATCATCCAGTGTATGGCTATGGGCTAGTTAATCCACGACTGAAATCAACAAGCATTTTCTTCAAAACAACCACACGCCAGACAAGAACATCTCCACATGAAATGACCCACACGAGACTAACAAGAAGTTAGAGCCACAAAAAATGGGTAGTACCAAATGTGAGCCTTCCTTTCTGATCATTAGATCGAAATCTTTGTATAGTCTGCGTCTGGTACGACAAGCTCCAGAAGTGAATGCGGCTGAGTGAGTGGTCACCTCCCCATTATGCTGAATCACAAGGGACATTAACACTGGCAGATCTTGCTCACTTGAGATCTGATGCCCTTAACGTTAAATACTGATTTCATTTTATGTCTCTTTAACTGCAACTGTGTTCTGTTGACACAGTAAAATATTATTAAACGTGAAAACTACGTCATTGATGTTGCTCTGTGCTATCGCTTGTGTTAATTATAGACGAGCTTTTAAAACACGGTATTTCAGTGTCAGACGGTGCTTAAATTGAAATTATAACCCACGATACTCCTTATCTGCTTCAGTAACCAATCATCACAAAAAAGAACTAGTCTCAGATTAATGCTGGACTCGAAGTTTTAAAATATACTACTGGCCATTAAAATTGCTACACCTCGAAGATGACGTGCTACAGAAGCGAAATTTAACCGACAGGAAGAAGACGCTGTGATATGCAAATGATTAGCTTTTCAGAGCATTCACACAAGGTTGGCGCCGGTGGTGACATGAGGACGTGCTGACATGAGGAAAGTTTCCAACCGATTTCTCATACACAAACAGCAGTTGACCGACGTTGCCTGGTGAAAGGTTGTTGTGATGCCTCGTGTAGCGAGGAGAAATGCTTACCATCACGTTTTTCCGACTTTGATAAAGGTCGGATTGTAGCCTATCCCGATTGCGGTTTATCGTATCGCGACATTGCTGCTTGCGTTGGTCGAGATCCAATGACTGTTAGCAGAATATGGAATCGGTGGGTTCAGGAGGGTAATACGGAACGCCGTGCTGGATCCCGACGGCCTCGTATCACTAGCAGTCGAGATGACAGGCATCGTATCCGCATGGCTGTAACGGATCGTGCAGCCACGTCTCGATCCCTGAGTCAACAGATGGGGACGTTTGCAAGACAGCAACCATCTGCACGAACAGTTCGACGACGTTTGCAGCAGCATGGTCTATCAGCTCGGAGAACATGGCTACGGTTACCCTTGACGCTGCATCACGGACAGGAGCGCGTGCGATGATGTACTCAACGACGAACCTGGGTGCACGAATGGCAAAACGTCATTTTTTCGGATGAATCCAGGTTTTGTTTATAGCATCATGATGGTCGCATCCGAGTTTGGCGACATCGCGGTGAACGCATATTAGAAGCGTGTATTCGTCATATCCATTCTGGCGTATCACCCTACGTGATGGTATGGGATGCCATTGGTTACACGTCACGTGCACCTCTTGTTCGCATTGACGACACTTTGAACAGTGGACGTTACATTTAAGATGTGTTACGACCCGTGGCTCTACCTTTCATTCGATCCCTGCGCCACCCTACATTTCAGCAGGATAATGCACGACCGCATGTTGCATGTCCTGTATGGGCCTTTCTGGATACAGAAAATGTTCGACTGCTGCCCTGGCCAGCACATTCTCCAGATCTCTCACCAACTGAAAACGTCTGGTCAATGGTGGCCGAGCAATTGGCTCGTCACAATACGCGAGTCACTACTCTTGATGAACTGTGGTATCGTGTTGAAGCTGCATGGGCAGCTGTACCTGTACACACCTTCCAAGCTCTGTTTAACTCAATGCCTAGGCGTATCAATGCCATTATTACGACCAGAGGTGGTTGTTCTGGGTACTGATTTCTCAGGATCTATGCACCCAAATTGCGTGAAAATGTAATCACGTGTCAGTTCTAGTATAATATATTTGTCCAATGAATACCCGTTTATCATCTGCCTTTCTTCTTGGTGTAGCAATTTTAATGGCCAGTAGTGTAGATTTTCCCCTGGCATCTGACATCAGTGGTAAATATGTAGAAGCCAAAAAAATAATTACACACACTTCAGGAAAAGAAGGAAATGATAGCACTAAACTGATGGAAACATGGAAAGATAAATACTAGTCGGTATTTTGTCAAAAACTGACATTTTGTGCTCGTTGACTCTTATACTAGTCAATTTCGACGGCCTCAGCAGCTACAATTTCTCAAAACGAGCAGTATTTTCGATCTTTCACTATCAATTACAGCAAATTGTTCCTTGAGCAACGCTTATCAAAGTGACTTAGTGCCTGTTGGCTTCTGCCTCGAGATCTTCGGCTGACGTTTATTTAATGGTTTTCCTGACGTTTCGCCGGCACGATTGGCTGGCATTGTCAAAAATACTCCCTCCAGGTGCTGCACATATGATCTCCAGGTGTGAAACAATCACATGAAACCTGTTGCAGTTAAATCCTCTGCCAGACAGAGATTCATTGAAAGACTCCTCAGGAAATGTAGCCCATCCACTAAGGAGGTAACTCCTCGTTCGATGAATACTTGAATATTGCTCTCGGTCTGGGATCCGTGCCATCTAGGATGTATAGAGGAAATAAAGAACATCCGAAGGAGATTAGATTCAGATTCCGTTTCATAGGCACAAAGAATGAGATGATTCATGTGAGTGTAGAAGATTCCAGAAAGTATAACATAAAAAAACGTAAAACATTTTAATATAATACTTACCACCCCGACAAATTGTCAAGAGATTGTCAAAAATATGTGAATACAATACTAAACTGTAACAGCTAATATTTACAGAATTAATACGCTGTCAGAATGAAACATTGTTATGCACTATTAATAAATTTATCATACACAAAATATCTAATCTTGTCTGTTGTGACCAAGTGCTCTCAAAACTGAAATCTAACAAATATTTTTACTGAAGTTGGCCTAACAGTCTCTGTTAAGATATTCATCTATAGAATATAAGAAGTCTTTCAAACTCTGTTTAAACTGTGCTTTATCTGAAAATCAAGTTTTTAATTCAACGTTCCTTGAATAGATTTCTCCATGATGTTCTTGAATTTACACCACGAATGATTTTTATTACACGCTTTTGCACACTAAAAACTTTTGCTCGGTTTGATGAGTTACCCCACAATATGATCCCTTATGACATAATAGAGCCGGCCTTTGTAGCCGAGCGGTTCTAGGCGCTTCAGTCTGGAACCGCGCGACCGCTACGGTCGGAGGCTCGAATCCTGCCTCGGGCATGGATGTACGTGATGCCCTTAGGTTAGTTAGGATTAAGTAGTTCTAAGTTCTAGGGGACTGATGACTTCAGATGTTAAGTCCCATAGTGCTCAGAGCCATTTGAACCATTTGACATAATAGAATGGAAGTAAGCAAAGTATGCAAGTTTTTTATATTTATATCTCCTTCATCTGACGTCATTCTCACAGACTTGTTTAGGGGCTTAAGAAAGTTCTGTGATATGCCCTTACAAACTGAATTTGTTATCGAGTTGTAATCCCAGAGCTAAAGTCGCAGTTTCGAATCCTGCCTCGGGCATGGATGTGTGTAATGTACTTAGGTTAGTTAGGTCTAAGTGGTTCTAACTTTTAGGGGACTGATGACCTCAGATGTTGAGTCCCATAGTGCTCGGAGTCATTTGAACCATTTTTTGTATTCCCGTCAAACTCTTCGATCTGCATGTCTTCATATGTTATACATATGCTGGAAGGACATCTCTTATAGGTTCTGAGTTGCATATAGTGGGTCTTTTCAAAGTTTAATGGCAGTAAATTAGCTTTAAGCCATTTATTAATGTCAGTAAAAATTTGATTAGTGGCTATTTCTAAATCTGTATTTGACTTGCTACTTATTCCAATGTTTGTATCATCTGCAAACAAAACAAACTTAGCATCTGGCAATGTAACAGACGAGAGGTCATTAATGTACACAAGAAAAAGCAATGGACCCAAGATGGAACCTTGAGGAACGCGTTTCGCTGTGGGTTCCATTAGTAAGCGTGAAAGTTTGACAGGGATGACCAGTCAACTCCATGGCAGACACGGCCAGAGAGGCGTTCTGCATCACAGTGTGGTTAAAATTCCGAGAGCGCACATCCTAGAGGAGGCAATATATATATAATGTTTGCGTGTGTGTGTGTGTGTGTGTGTGTGTGTGTGTGTGTGTGAAGGGGCGGAGGTGGGGGGGGGGGGGAGGGGGAGAGATCTTGGTGGTTTGAGTTTCAAAGTGTTGAATATGAAGGTAACAGCTGTAGTTGAAAGCTTTGGTAATCAGTTGATATTATTTTTGGCATAAATGTTCTGTGGAGGGGTACATGGGCACATGAGTGAACAGGTGTTGGGTGTTATTATTATTATTATTATTATTATTATTATTATTATCCTCTTTTGGAGTGTTATTCTATTTTTTATCGATTACTGTAAACAATGAATTGTTTGGCATGTGCACTTGATTATTCAACAGGTTTTTTTTCCGTCTTTGGTTTTCTGCATGTGGTAATTTTCTTGCAGGTTCAGGAGCTGTTTTTTATTGTTGATTCTAATTATTTGCATGTCTTCTTCTCTAGTGGTTGGTTTGTGGTTGTGTTCTCTTGAGTGTTCTGCAAATGTGGAGTGGCTTTTCCTATACTTCCAGGCTTTCATGCGCTCTTTGTACCTGACATCAAATGTTCTACCTGTTTGTCCTAGGTGTCTGCCATCACATGTGTTACACTGTAGTTGATATACCTGCTTTCTGGTATATACCCCAGTTTTTGTCGGTTTTGGGGTGTATTTTAGTATAGAAGCGGAACAATTTTGCAATGGCTCGTTTTCCCAAGGATCTCAATAATTCTGAAGGAAAAAGTCTACTCTTGGGGCCTTGTTTCCACTTACGTGTTTCAGTGCTCTGTCACATTCTGCTTTCAGTGCCATAGCTACCAATTCATCTTCATTTACTACCTCTTCTCTTTCTATGATACTGACCTCAATTTTCTTATCTTTACGTAGACCCTCTGTATATTTCTCCCATCCTTGATATTTCCTTTCTGTACTTAGTACTGGCTTGTCATCTGAACCTTTGACATTCATCGAGCTTTAATTTTCCTGTAGGCGTCATCTATCTTTCCCTTAGTTAGGTATGCGTCTACAGCCTTGCTTTCGTCCTCTGGCCAGTCCTGCTTAGCCACTTTGTATTTTCTGTAAGTCCCATTTTTTAGATGTCTGTATTCCCTTTCATCTGATTCATTTGCTGCACTTTCATATTTTCTCCTTTCGTCAGTGAAATTCAGTATCCCTTGTGTTATCCAGGGATTTCTACCAGACCTTGTCTTTTTATCAACCTGATCCTCCGCTGCCTTCCCTCTTTCATCTCACAAAGCTACACATTCATCTTTGTTGTATTCCTTTTCGCTGTTTCAATGCTTTTGAAACCCTCAACAACCGCTGTTTCTTTCAACTTAACCAGTACCCATCTCTTTAATTTCCTATTTTTTGCAATTTCTTCAGTTTTAATCTGCAGTTCACAACCAATAAATTATGGTCAGAGTCCACATCTGCCTCCGGAAACGTCTTATAATTTAAAATCTGGCTCTAAGATCTTTGCCTTACCATCAAATAACTTGTATAAACCTTTCAGTGGCTGTAAGTCTATTCCACGTAACAGCCTTCTTGCGTTATTCTAAAACCAAGTATTAGCGATGATTAAATTATGTTTTGTGCAAATTTCTACCAGGCGACTTGCTTTTTGATTCCGTTCCCACAGTCCGTGTTCTCCAAGAATTTTTCTTTCTCTTCCTTTTCATATTACTGTATTTTAGTCACCAATCACAACTGAATTTTTTTCTTCCTTAGCTCTATGAATAATTCCCTTTTTAATCCTATCACACAGTCTTTCAATCTCTTCACCATTCGCAGAGTTAGTTGGCATATAAACTTGTACTACTGTGGTGTTTGCTGGCTTCGTATCTATCTTGACTAAGATAATGCGCTTATAACGTACCTACACCCTCCAGTGTAGAAAACGTTTTTTTCGTTTTTTTTGTGATACGTCTACCCAACGTTATGTAATTAATGGAAATAAGGCTTCGAATCCGAAGACAATACTTTAAAATATAGACAGTTACAACTCGATTGTTCTAGTACGTTTGTTTACTGTGTACAATAACGATCTAACTTTTTTTAAAAAAAGGATAATAAGTTAAAGTTTCACTGCAGCTGTATACCAAGGTCGTTTGAACGAACGTAGATTGCAGAATAAAAAAGGTCGCCATTTCCAAAACGAGGAAAAGTTAAATTTGGTAAATGAATCCAATGACTTTGAACTCACTCAAATACTGGGCAAGAATGATAATGCATCTACTGAGCAACTTGCGCTCGCACGAGCTTAGATGTAGAAAACACGTGTAACATGATCACTAAAGACGTTAATTTAGGATTCCAAGATGTTAATTATAATTATGAGAAGCAATAATACGCAAAAGCATGTAACGCTTCTTAGAAACTGTACTGTATTTCGCAACTGACGATAATGCTGTTTGTTTGGATGTTTGGCCGGCCGCGGTGGTCTCGCGGTTCTAGGCGCGCAGTCCGGAACCGTGCGACTGCTACGGTCGCAGGTTCGAATCCTGCCTCTGGCATGGATGTGTGTGATGTCCTTAGGTTAGTTAGGTTTAAGTAGTTCTAAGTTCTAGGGGACTTATGACCACAGCAGTTGAGTCCCATAGTGCTCAGAGCCATTTGTTTGGATGTTTGCATAATCGTGATCAGATTTAACTGCTGTTATTTACTGATTACTTATTAAATGATGCTGTGAAAACTTTCATTCATGGCAACAACTGTTTGTCAACACTAATGTTACGTAAATATATGCGCGTAATACCATTTACAGAACGCAACATAAAATCATAAAATTACTTTGACTACAAGAAAGCCAGCATACGCCATTGAAATACGAATAGCGTTTAAATCACTTTTGCTTTGACTGAATGTCTGCATTAATAGTGCAACACTGTATGTACGACTATAATTACTATTGCTTTTTATTACAATGATTACTTGATTTTATATCAACTGTAAATTTAACTGAGTCTGTTTTCTTTTAACCACTGGATTTTTGTCACTCATTACCCTAGGAAGTTATGATGAAGAGGATATGAACCTGCTGATGGTTAACGATTTGGGTCAATAAAGTTTCACTCGTGAAGTTCTTGCTTTGACCAAACACACTTCAATGATCCAAAAGAATTACTATTACGCTGAATCCCCACTACACAGCTATAAAAATACTGATGGAATTTTACTTTGCTATGAGATGCTTTTGGTGTGACATAATCGTTATAACACAATTCACTATTGGCGAAAGGCTCTTATTGATTAGCGAGCAGCTTGAATAAATTTTGGCCACACAGTATTCTTATTAATTCCAAATATCCACTTACGACCAAGTACTGTGCCCATACATGTGATCACTCATCTATATTTTGCTTTGCCACACATCATAACATTTCCAGCGCAGCCCCAATTTGGCATTTGCATGCCATCCCCACCACGCAACAGGTGCTCTGTACCTTTCCCTGCCCTCACTTCGACTGCGCGCTTTTGTGCCAGCGATGTTATTGTTGCATGGAAGATATTCAGCGTGTTTACTACAACAATTTGACATAATTTTTCTTACTTATTCTTTCAGCACACATTTACATTTTCATAAACACTATTTACGGACAAAATTTACAAAAAAAAAATGGTTCAAATGACTCTGAGCACTATGGGACTCAACTGCTGAGGTCATTAGTCCCCTAGAACTTAGAACTAGTTAAACCTAACTAACCTAAGGACATCACAAACATCCATGCCCGAGGCAGGATTCGAACCTGCGACCGTAGCGGTCTTGCGGTTCCAGACTGCAGCGCCTTTAACCGCACGGCCACTTCGGCCGGCTACAAAATTTACAAATACAGTTTTTAAAAACATGGTTTTGAACTCATGAAATCAAGTAGCTGAAAAGCACACGAGGCACTGGGTTGTAGTGGTACACGCTCACTAGTCTGTTCATAGCAGCTATCCGCATTCCTACGAGGGTTGTTCGGAAAGTAAGGAACGATCTGTCGCGAAGTGGAAACCACAGTGAAAATCAAACCTGTTTTCTTTGCATATTTAGCTACACCTTCAAGGAACTTCCGTACATAGTCGCTGCACCGACTTAGACATTTGTCAGAGCGTTATACCAAATTTCCAACACCATCGTCATAGAAGGCAGCCGCCTGTGCTTTCCGATAATTCTCTACGCTGGTCTATAGCGTGTAGCCTGCGCCCAAGTGTTGTCTTCGTATCCGGCGTTTCATGTGAACAGAGATGATACTCAGGACCAGCCAATTAGGGCTGTGTTGTGGGTGATCGAACACTTCCCATCGAAAAGGCTGCAGGAGCGTCTTTACTGCCCCTGCAGAGTGCAGCTGAGAATTCCCACGAAGAAGGAAGTGCGTGGCAGTAGTGTTAGGTGGGCTGCATTCATTAAGGCGAAGCCTCTCAGCGGGCCCTCCTACTTGGCGGGAGACATCGTTGTTCTAGGCACCTTTACTCGCTCACAGTGCGCTCACAACTGAAAAAGGCGTCTTGATGCAATCGATGGGCAAACTAGAGACACTGCCCGAAATGTCTGTGAAAAGCCTCTTCGGATTTTCACAGTGGTTTCCATTTTGCCATCGATCGTTCCTCACTTTCCGAATAGCCCTCTTATTTATAAGTAGGCAGCCCCGCATTACCCTTATTTAATTTTCCGTTGAGAACCCTGTCCTGACCTGATCAGAAGTCCTGTTCATCCTTTCACCACACTTCACTATTTCGCACTATGTCCATTTTCCTTTTGGAATTCTCTAAGTTATCTACCCGAATAAGGGATCTAATTCCACCAGCAGAATGCAAGTTTTGTTCTTCATGATGACGACGCCCTCTTGAGTAGACATTATCTTAACCCTCCCATCCATGGGAGATGGGAATGGAGGGCTATTTTACCTCCGGAATATTTTACCCAAGAGGATGCTGCCATTATTTAGCCTTACAATAGACTGGTTTAATGGAACAAATATAAAAGTTTTAAAGGAGAACTGCATGTCTCGTTAAGGATTTGCTTAGGCAGCGCGAGGGTGTCACAGGAATGCTCAACAAACTGCATTTGGATGCGCTGGCTCCAAGAGAGCTTTACTCGCAAATGTGCAGAACCTACATTCCAAAACGAATCGAGAGGCATGTTACGTCTTCCAACATACCTATCGCGTAATTGCCACTCTGGTAAAACTATAGAAATTCTCATACAAATGGCTCTAAGCACTATGGGACTTATCATCTGAGGTCATCAGGCCCCTAGACTTAGAGCTACTTAAACCTAACTAACCTAATGACGTCACACAGATCCATGCCCGAGGCAGGATTCGAACCTGCGACCATAGCAGCAGCGCGGTTCCGGACTGAAGCGGCTATAACCGCTAGGCCACAGCGGCCGGCAGAGAAATTCTGGCTTACACAAAAGGCTACTAACAATCTTTATTTTAGTGTATTATGCATTAAAGAATAAGAAGGGAAAGGGGGGGGGGGGATGGGAGGGGAGGAACCGCGCACAGTACTTAGGGGAGACGGGGGCACGTTGACGATTGGGGTAAGATGATTAATACATTTAAGGCCATACTGATAGATGACTTAATAAATTTAAATCGTTACTCATAAGTAGCACCATCATATGGATACTACCTACACTTCAGATCGCGAGACACTAAAAGCTCGTACAGTGAAGCCGCTGCCGCCAGCTCAATGTGCGTCACGTAGCAGTATTTGCTGTGCGCCCTTCTTAAAGCAATTAGAACTTTCCAGCTTCTCAACACATGTTCTTGTGGAATAACTGGTGAGATATTTGGTTAATTTTTGCTGTAGATGAAGAAAGAGACAATATGGGTTTCACTGTCACTATTTGTTCATCTCTTATTGTTGTGACGTCGTATATACTGAGCACAGCATATTTCAAAGTAGTTAAGTAGTTAATTGTTCGAATACTGTGAGATCGACTTTTATAATCTGGTTGCGTTTAATGAGATAAATTTGGTGCGACCACGCCGAAACTGAAGATGCTCCCCCTCAGCCGGCAGCACCTAACATCCAGCACACTGAAATTCCTGGTGAATCAACTGATTAGCATAAAGTAGGGCGTAATGAAAAACCGGAATCTTCAATAAATGCCGCTCCCATTATAACAAAACAGTCCCGAAGTACTTCCGATTTTAAGCCTTAGGCTAAAGAAAGGACAAGCATTAGAAAAAGGACAAGTAACACCATGCAATGTGTATGTGTTTCAATAAACTCAACTATTAATCAGAAGTCTGTTGATAACAAAGAAAACAAGGTAGAAGAGGAACCATCAAAACAACAAAGAAATTTATTTATTTATCGTATGGGAATACATACACAAATATTATAAAACTGCTACATGCCATCATTTCAACACAGCCCTATAGCATAAAGTAACACAAATAACAACAACAACTATGTCCGAATATCGAGGTCTTTTATGTATTTTATCACACCACTCTCAGGAAATCTCCGAAAGGACACTTGTAGCTACGTGAGGGACATAATGACACAACATGAACAACCGTCTGTCACTCCGCACCACAATCATAAGATGCTAATGAAGATTCGTGCCACTTGTAGAGGATGTCCACACGTTTTCCATGGCCCTTTCGGATGCGGTTCAGGCTACTGCAAAGTTCTCGATTTTTAATATGCCGTTGATATTCTACACAAATGCGGATCGACTGACCGATACAATTGCTTCCGCACTCATAAGGAATGTTTTAAATCCTGGAGATCCTGAGGCCGATACTGTAGCATCTGCTTTATCTGCTTAGGACGTCGGAAAATATGTTTATAATTCGTCTTCCCAGGACTCTGCCTATCTTGCTAGCTGTAGCGCCGCAGGAAGGAAAGAATACAATCGGTAGCTCACTACGTGAATGTTCGACATTTTCATGTTTCCTTTCCTTGGAAAACGCTGACTTCATATAATGTGAACCATAGCCGTTCTTTCGGAACACATACTTTAGATGAATAATTTCGGTAGCCAGGTGGTTCTCGTCAGAAACAGTTTTTGCTCGTGTACCAGTGTATTTAAAATTGTTCTCTTCTGGACTGAATGATGAAAACTAAGGCGCCAACACCTCCAGACGTCAGACACTCAAATCGGTACCAAACGGTGTGTGTCGATGGAGTATCAACCAAAACACCGATTTAGTTCGTGCTGCGCGCTGTCGTGCAGTAGAACATGTGTAAATGGTAATTAATATTAATACCAGACCTAGGGCCGGCCAGGGTGGCCGAGTGGTTCTAGGCGCTACAGTCTGGCACCGCGCGACCGCTACGGTCGCAGGTTCGAATCCTGCCTCGGGCGTGGATGTGAGTGATGTCCTTAGGTTAGTTAGGTTTAAGTAGTTCTAAGTTCTAGGGGACTGATGACCTCAGATGTTAAGTCCCATAGTGCTCAGAGCCATTTGAGCCAGACCTAGGGGGTGTAGGAAAAGCGTATCTGTGAGTTATCAATCTCAAAATCCCTGGTAGGTGAGTTGGTTGAGCGCCAGATTGTCATACTAAAGGCTCCGAGTTTGAAAGCACCTGAAGATGATTTTTTTAACAGTTTACATGTGGAATTGCTATATGGGAGAACCGTTTTCTGACATGTAAAAGGACGTTTCGGAATTTGCAACAATGTTCTTTTGGCAGTCTGCTTTCGCTTCGTTAGTTGAAAGTAGCAAACCTATTGTTTACATTTGTAAAGATTACAAATGTACTCTATGGGTTGGCTGCTTTCAACTAACGAAGCGAAACCAGACTGCCAAAAGAACAGCGCTACAAACTCCGAAATGTCCTTTTACATGTTATAAAAATGTTCTCCCATATAACAATTTTATGCGCAATGAAAACTCACCAGCAGTGGGTTTCGATCTCGGGACCTTTAGTACCAACACACCTACTAGAGGTCTTCCTATGCACACGTCACGTATACGCTTTCACTATACTCTGTGGCTCTGGTGTTGCTTTTAATTACCGTTTACGCATCTTCTACTGGACGACAGCACACAGCACGAACTAAATCGGAGTTTTGGTTGATACCCTATCGACACACAGTGTTTGGTACCGATTTGGAGGTTTGGGTGTAAGATATAAATCTCTGTCCGTCGGCTCGCGGTACACAGTGTGGCCGAGAAGCCCATCCGGCATTCGTTGTACCAAAACATCTAAAAATGGCAGCCTTCCTTCTTTCTCTGTCGCGGCAGTGAACTGAATGTTTCTGTGCATGCTGTTATGTTCAAGGAAGTGCTCAAGAGCCACTACGCCGTGTACCCTGACTATAAAAGTGTCCTCAACATAATGATAAAATGAAGATTGACGAAGGGGAGCCAACTGTAATTCACATTCCTCAAAATATTCCATAAAAAATATTGGCCGTTCTTGGAGATAACAGATTACCCATATCCATTCTGTCATTTCAAAAAATTTACCGCCATACAATAAGTAGATGATGGTCATTGACGACGAGTATGTAGTCGACTGGAGAGAGGGTCCATTGTCTCAATGTGTTAGAGACTCTTGCCACCATCGTGTGGGGAGCCACCGGCTGTTATTCAGACCAGAGCTGGCTGAGTGACTGAGAGAACTGTGAGAACAAAGGGCACGTCACGGACATCCAGTGTCCTTATACTACGTTACGTCTCATGCGATAGTATCGCGGTGCCATTTTTCTACAGGACAGCGTTCGTCGAGTTCTCTGCGTGTTGTTAAGGTACTCCCGCGCCCAGCTAGCTCACCAGATCTGTCCCCTAAGGAACCTGTGTCGGACCAACTCGGATTTAAACTCTGTTCCCGGATATCAGGAGCCAGTTATAACATCTGTGGGCCATCTTGGATTAGGAGAGGATACAGCTACTTCATGACTCCCTTCTACACCGAATTTGTACATGCATCCATGCCGGAAGTGGTGCAACGTCATGTTGATATCCGGGCTCATACTGCCAAGTTCTTTGTAAATTTGACTCGATGCTGTAATCACTGAAATAACATCACACATCCTCTCGACAGGTGAAATTCCATTTCGTTTCCTCTTTTGCCAGGCAGTGCACATGGCAATGTTGTAAATGTAAAGAAGTACCCAGCTAGTCTGGTAAAAACATACTACATTGTTGTTACCCCGGGCACCACCATTAAGTTGACACACACGAGTTGCATATCTAGGCTTAAGTTGCTTGTGCTCAACACCAGAATCCTAAGTACCTTTACAGAAGCCACTAATCGTGTTCCCAACATACTCGCTGAACTCGAGAAACCCATGGAAATGTACTGTCTTATATTTTCTAAGAATACCACTGTATTAATCTTTTATCGTTAATTCCATATTGCCTCAGGGTCAAAGTCGTCTTGCCCCTGTACTAGGATAAGAAGGCACTTTAGCCTGAGCTTTTAAAATGATCCTGTAACTAAACGGCAGAAACAGCACATCAGAAAGCAAGCACATAACGTGCGAGCGTCCGAATTAAAACCAAAAGGATTACTTTGCGCAGTAATCATCTTCTTTATCTATATCTACATCTACATGGTTACTCTGCAATTCACACTTAAGTGCCTAGCACTTTCATACTACTTCTCCACCATTCCACTCTCGAATGGCGCGTGGAAAAAAGGAACACCTAAATCTTTCCGTTCGAGCTCTGGTTTCTTTTATTTTATTATGATAATCATTTCTCCCTACGTAGGTGGGTGTCAACAAATATTTACGCATTCGGAAGAGAAAGTTGGTGATTGAAATTTCGTAAATAGAACTCGCCGAAAAGAAAATCGCCTTTGTTTCAGTGACTGCCAACCTAACTCGCGTATCATATCAGTGACACTCTCACCCATACTGCGCTATAACACGAAACGAGCTGCCTTCTTTGCAGTTTTTCGATGTCCTCCGTCAATCCTACTTGGTAAGGATTCCATACAACGCAGCAATATTCCAGCAGAGGACGGACAAGTGTAATGTAGGCTGTCTCTTTAGTGGGTTTGCCGCCTAAGTCTTCTGCCAACAAAGTACAGCCTTTGTTTCGCCTTCACCACATTATTATCTATGTGGTCTTTCCAATTTAAGGTGCTCGTAATTGTAATTCCTAGGTATTTAGTCGAATTGACAGCCCTTACATGTGTACGATTTCTACATCTACATCTACATTTATACTCCGCAAGCCACTCAACGGTGTGTGGCGGAGGGCACTTCACGCGCCACTGTCATTACCTCCCTTTCCTGTTCCACTCGCGTATGGTTCGCGAGAAGAACGACTGCCAGAAAGCCTCCGTGCGCGCTCGAATCTCTCTAATTTTACATTCGTGATCTCCTCGGGAGGTATAAGTAGGGAGAAGCAATATATTCGATACCTCATCCAGAAACGCACCCTCTCGAAACCTGGACAGCAAGCTACACCGTGATGCAGAGCGCCTCTCTTGAAGAGTCTGCTACTTGAGTTTGCTAAACATCTCCGTAACTCTATCACACTTACCAAATAACCCGGTGACGAAACGCGTCGCTCTTCTTTGGATCTTCTCTATCTCCTCTGTCAACCCGACCTGGTACGGATCCCACACTGATGAGCAATACTCAAGTATAGGCCGAACGAGTGTTTTGTAAGCCACCTCCTTTGTTGATGGACTACATTTTCTAAGGACTCTCCCAATGAATCTCAACCTGGCACCCGCCATACCAACAATTTATCGTATACACAAAATTTATAGGATTTTTTTTAGTACCCATTTGGATGACCTCGCACTTTTCTTTGTTTAGTGTCAATTGCCACTTTTCGCACCATACAGAAATTCTCTCTACATGATTTTGTAATTGGAATTGATCATCTGATGATTTTACTAGACAGTAAATTACAGCGTCATCTGCAAACAATCTAAAGGGGCTACCCAGATTCTGATTTATGTAAATCAGGAATAGCAAAGCGCCTATGATACTACCTTACGGAACCCAGGTATCACTATCACTTCTGTTCTACTCGACGATTTTCCTTCTTGACCTCTCTGAGAGGAAATCACGAATCCAGTCACACAACTGAGACAATGCTCCATATGCACGCAATTAGATTAATAGTCGCTTATGAGGAACGGTATCAAATGCATTCTGGAAATGAAGGAGTCTGGAATCGATCTGAGATCCCTTGTCGACAGCACTCATTACTGCATGTGAATAAAGAGCTAGCTGTGTGGCATAAGAACGATATTCTCTGAATCGGCGTTGATTATGTATCAATAATTCTTAACTAATGGCACGCTATAGGCAACGGTCTTGGCGCAGTGGATACACCGGTTGCCGTGAGATCACCGAAGTTAGGCGCCGTCGGGCGTTGTCGGCACTTGGATGGGTGACCATCCAGGCGACCATGCGCTATTGCCATTTTTCGTGGTGCACTCAGCCTCGTGATGCCAATTGAGGAGCTACTCGACCAAATAGTAGCGGCTTCGGTCAAGAATACCATCATAACGACCGAGAGAGCGGTGTGCTGACCAAACGCCCCTCCTATCCGCATCCTCCTCAGTGGATGACACGGCGGTCGGATGGTCCCGATGGGCCACTTGTGGCCTGTAGACGGAGTGCTCGCGTTCGTTGTCGGACACCAACTAACTTCTAAGTCTTGTATCCAATATTAAATGTAAGAGTTATTATAACGTGTGTGTCGTAATGAACGGAAGGTAAAATATATGGAACGCATGGTGGATACCGCTTCTCATGTTTACGTGAATATACACTGAGGGGACAAAAGTCATGGGATAGCGATATGCACGTATGCAGATGGCGGCAGTCTCACGTACACAAATTTCAAGCTTTACGTTTCACCACGGACTGCGTAGTGGCTGATGGCTTTCACTTACCGACCGAGAGCAGTTGCGTTTGCGTAGGGTTGTCTGTGCTAACAGACCAGCAACACTCCGCGAAATAACCGCAGAAATCAATGTAGGACGTACGACAAACATATCCATTAGGACAGTGCGGAGAAATTTGGCGTTCATGGGCTATAGTATCTGTCGACCGACTCGAGTGCCTTTGCTCACAGCACGTCATGGCCTGCAGCCTCTCTCGCGAGCTCGTGACCATATCGCGTGGAGCCTAGACGGCCGGAAAACCTTTGCCTGATCAGATAAGTCTCGACTGCAGTTGGTGAGAGCTGATGGTAGGGTCTGAGTGTGGCGCAGACACCACGAAGTCATGGAGCCAAGTTGTCAACAAGGCAATGTGCAAGCAGAGCTGGTGGTGGCTCCATAATTGTGTGAGCTGGGTTGACATAGAATGGTCTGAGCCTTCTGGTCCAATTAACCGATCATTGACTGGAAGTGGTTATTTTCGGCTACTTGGAGACCATTTGCAGCCATTCACGGGCTTCATGTTCCAAAACAACGATGGAATTTTTGTGGAATACAATGTGCCATGTCACCAGGTCACAGTTGTTCGCGACTGGTTTGAAGAATATTCTGGACAGTTCGAGCGAATACTTTGGCCGCCCATATCGCCAGACATGAATCCCATCGAACATTTATGGGATAGTCAAGAGGTCAGTTAATGCACAAAATCCTGCACCGGAAACAATTTCGCAATGTGGGCAGCTACAGAGGCACCGAGACTCAATATTTCTGCAGGGGTCTTCCAGCGACTTGTTGAGTCCACGCCACGTCAAATTTCTGCACTGTGCCGAGCAAAAGCAGGTCCGACACGATATTAGGATGTATCCCATGACTTTTGTCACCTCAGTGTACAGTCATCAGCATAAGGATTGGGAATGCTTTCCGAGCAGAGTGGGCCACTCTGTTTAGCTCTGGCGATGGTGCCTCTGTGCAGTGTTTCTCAGTCCACTGACATACAATTCGGGAGTGACTGGATGGATCATCAGACGATCAATTCCAATTACAAAATGATCTAGAGAGAATTTCTGTATGGTGCGAAAAGCGCCAATTGGCACTAAACAAAGAAAAGTGCGAGGTCATCTGCATTGATACTAAAAGAAATCCGATAAATTTTGGGTATACGATAAATCGCACAAAGCTAAGGGCTGTCAATTCGACTAAATACCTAGGAATTACAATTACGAGCAACTTAAATTGGAAAGACCACATAGATAATATTGTGGGGAAGGCGAAACAAAGACTGCACTTTGATGGCAGAACACTTAGAACATGCGACAAACCCACTACAGAGACGGCCTACTTTATACTTGTCCGTCCTCTGCTGGAATATTGCTGTGCTGTATGGGATCCTTACCAGGCAGGATTGACGGAGGACATCGAAAATGTGCAAAGAAGGGCAGCTCGTTTCGTGTTATCGCGCAATAGGGGTGAGAGTGTCACTGATATGATACACGAGTTGGGGTGGCAGTCACTGAAACAAAGACGGTAGATCATTTACGAAATTTCAATCACCAACTTTCTCTTCCGAATACGAAAATATTTTGTTGACACCCACCTACTTAGGGAGAAATGATCATCATAATAAAATAAGAGAAATCAGAGCTCGAACGGAAAGATTTAGGTGTTTGTTTTTCCAACGTGCCATTCAAGAGTGGAATGGTAGAGAAGTAGTATAAAAATGGTTCGATGAACCCTCTGCCAGGCCTGTGAATAGCAGAGTAACTATGTTGATGTAGATGTATATCGTCTTTACCTGCTGCGCTTGAAAACGGCCTGTAAAGCAGGAACTGGTCAGAAACTGGCCAGGCAACTATATACTTGAGAAAAACAGCCGAAGTGGAAAATTTCAAAATGTCGCTATAACATAAATGGTCGAAAAAAGTAGTAGCTACGTTAGAAAGAAACAGTGTATAATTAGCACAGGAAAAGTAGAAGAAGAAAGACAAATTAAAGGCGGGAGGATTTAAACAAAGGGCACTCGTAACAATGAACGTGAAAGAACAGGGAGATGGAGAGAAACAGGAAACAGTAACGCGGAGACGCAGAAAGCAAGAGGAGTGAGTGTCAAACATAAAAAGAAGAGAGCAGAAGACGGAGAATATGGGAGTTTTTACTTTACGATTTGACAGAAGGAAACTGTCCATATATGTTAATTTACTAGCGAAAAACTATGAGATTCACCAAAGGAAGACCTTCAGCTTTTTCTGAGATACAACAGGACAGAAATTTGCGATTGTTTTCGTTTTAGGGACGGGCACAGGTAAGATCGTTGGTAAGTGTGACGTCGCTTTGCGATTACGATATATGCAGGGTGGTCAGAAACTGTTTCACAAGCTTGTAAGGGTGTTGCTGGCTAAGATGTGAGGAATAATTGTTAAGAGAAAAATTCGATACGTTGCTCCGTTTCCGTATTAATTAGCATTGAAGCTAGCCAATCAGGTCCTTGCGCGCACAAAGTCAAATGGCCCGTTAGAGACTGAGTCGTCAAACGTGTCCTTCGTTTGGTTTCTTAAAACCGTACAACAGAGCGATACAAAAATTGGACGTGGGATGGTAGCGGGTGTCGAACCCCAACCAGCGACCGAGCCGTCTCGTGCTCTGTTATTTACGCTGTGAGAGCAACGGACACTAATTGTATCTGGCGGGCCACTTGAGTTTGGGCAAGCAACTGCCTGATTGGCTAACTTCAGTGCTAATTAACTCGGAAATGGCGCATAGCATCGAAGTTTTTTCGTAACAATTATTTCTCAGCACAACCTATCTCCAACACCTTTAGAAGCTTTTCCAATGGTTTCTGACCACCCTCTATGTACAGTCCCAGGGGGAGTGGTCTATATTCAGGGATATGACAGGAACGATCATTCGATGCAAAAAATTCTAGTAAACGTGGACTCTGAAATGCATAACTTAAGAGGTATCTTCCACAGCAACCTCTTTCTTTTCCCTATTTTCAGGGGTCGTAGTACGGACCAAAACAAGGCAAAAATGTCTGTAAAGATGGTCTCGAAAGTGCATGTTTTTAGAGCTAAGAGCACTTGTTCATCTTCGCTACTATGAAACAATCTCTTCTACCGAACAAGTCCATGTTTACGACACAATTTTTTCTTGTTTTGGTGCATATTATCTCCTCCCAAAACATGGAAAGCAAAGAGCCTGCAGTAGACGAAATTTGTTTCGCAGCATCAAAGATAAAGAAGTGCTTAGAGCTCTTAAGGTATGCATTGTAGAGCCCATATTTACTAGAGATTTTGCTTCGAGGATTAATAATTTTAAAAGAACGCATTACAAAAATCACAATGAGAGATGAGGTCACTCAGACACAACCGAGGGGATGTCCACTGCAGATCGTAATTCATACCGCTGTCGGCTCCATTTGTTTAAGGACTGTTAATACTCGATTCTTACATCGTGCCTTTGGACAATGTTACTTTATTCGTAAGTGACATGACAGGTACTTCGTCATTGCAGGCGCGTAGCAATTCAGACCAAATGGAACGCCCATGTCACAGTAATGGGTGCTCAGGCCACAACGCAAGCGTGTGTTCTTGCATGCAAACTATCATAAAGGTGCCGAATGGCACCCTGCGATAGATCGTCCCAAGCATCTTGCGCATTTTGTTGCAATTGGGCAGATGAAGGGTTATCATGCTGAAAGGACTAAGCACCAGTTTTTCATTAATTGACAATCGCTGTGGCCGAGCGGTTCTAGACGCTTCAGTCCGGAACCGCGCTGTTGCTGCGGTCGCAGGTTCGAATCGGCCTTGGACATGGATTATGTCATGTCCTTAGGTTAGTTAGGTTTAAGTAGTTCTAAGTTACAGGGGACTGATGATCTCAGATGTTAAGTCCCATAGTGCTTAGAGCCATTTGAACCATTTTTTGCATCAATTGTGTTTTCTACTTCGTTACACCTACGTCAACAGGACCTTTACATACTGAAATGGCTATCTCCTATGATGGGCTGATGTAGGTGCAACGAAGATCAGGAGATGGCATAAGAGGTACGCCTACGAATTTTTCATGATAATTGGGGTAAGTGCAGAATGTGTTCCACCAGTTAGTACACTGGACAGAGATTATATACTTCTGCTTGCTTCTACCGTTTTGTGGCCTTGCTCTTGCGTATCTTCATTAGCAATATAATGGGCAGTGAGAATAATACGAATAATTCAGCAAAGGGAAGTAAGAGAAAACTGACAACTCCAAACTAAAGCGTGAGCATGACTTAGGAGAGAGTGATAAATCATATCATACGGAGTGTGGAAGGCAAGTACGCGTGGAGATTAAACGAAACCATGAAGTAGGGTCTGAGATTATCTCACTTTGTTTTCTGTTTTTAAGCGTTTACTGCTCTTAACATCTGGAAATTGTCTTGTTGTCTGGCATTGTCTTTTCAGTGTCCGTGTTACTGCTATCTACAAATGCTGAAACGACTTTCTGAAGAGTTCTGTGCTGAAAATGAACAAACAACAGGGATGTTTCTCAATGAGACTGACTTGTACCATAGTCGCAAACGAAGTGCAAAGAATTGCGAAGAAAGCCGCCGACGGATTACGTTCATAATGTAATGTACCTGGAGGTGTTGGTAGTTATCAACGGGACTGCAAACTTACGTTAATGAATAGTTCTGCTACCAATAAGAAAAGGCCTAGAGGTAGCGTCTTTGACTAATAATCAAAAGTCTTCGGTCCCGCGCTCGAAACCCGCCACCACTAAGATTTTGATTAATAATCAGCATTGGTGGCCGAAGACTTCCGGCTCCCTGCCGTCGTTGGATAAACAGCTGCCAGCAGCAAGTCGTATACTCTTAGCTCACTTATTTGTTACATAGTTTAATTCTTAATTTCTTTGCGTGTTTTTGGTACTTGCATAAATTTCGGGCGTATTATAGTATTTGAGAGTGTAGCATCGCGTTTTAGTACCTGAATAGTGTAAAATCGCGTAGTCTCCTTCCGCCGCCGAGCAGTTTGTCAGCAGTGCGCAAGTAGCAGCATTACTGCATCTATTAGACAATCTTGTATTTTAATAACCGTTTAAATTTTGTGTCGATTTGTTTGTGCTCTCTGTAGATTCGTTCAGACGTTCTTTGCACAACAGTTTTTAGCATGGATAGGGACTGCAACTGCTGTGTTCGGATGCAGGCTGAGTTGGCATCCCTTCGCTCCCAGCTTCAGGCAGTGTTGGCTTCGGTCACACAGCTTGAGGCTGTTGCGAATGGGCATCACTGTGGGGGTCCGGATGGGGGTTTGTCGGGGACGGCCAGCTCGCCCCACGCATCCCCCAATAGGACTACGACTGTGGCTACCCGGGATACCGCCAACATTGAGGCTGATCCCTCACCTGTGGTAGAGTGGGAGGTCGTCTCGAGGTGTGGCAGGGGTCGAAATACATTCCAGAGGACTGAACGGAAGGCCTCTCCAGTTTGTCTGACGACCCGGTTTCAGGCTCTGTCTCAGGCTGATACTGATCTTCGGCCGGATATGGCTGCTTGTCCTGTTCCAGAGGTTGCCCCTCAGTCTGCAAGATCCGGGCGGTCGCAGAGGGTGGGCTTACTGGTAGTTGGGAGCTCCAACGTCAGGCGCTTAATGGGGCCCCTTAGGGATATGGCAGCAAGAGAGGGGAAGAAAACCAATGTGCACTCCGTGTGCATACCGGGGGGAGTCATTCCAGATGTGGAAAGGGTCCTTCCGTATGCCATGAAGAGTACAGGGTGCACCCATCTGCAGGTGGTCGCTCATGTCGGCACCAATGATGTGTGTCGCTATGGATCGGAGGAAATCCTCTCTCACTTCCGGCGGCTATCTGATTTGGTGAAGACTGCTAGTCTCGCTAGTGGGATGAAAGCAGACCTCACCATGTGCAGCATCGTCGACAGGACTGCGGACCTTTGGTACAGAGCCGAGTGGAGGGTCTGAATCAGAGGCTGAGACGGTTCTGCGACCGTGTGGGCTGCAGATTCCTCAACTTGCGCCATAGGGTGGTGGGGTTTCGGGTTCCGCTGGATAGTTCAGGAGTCCACTACTCGCAGCAAGCGGCTACACGGGTAGCAGGGGTTGTGTGGCGTGGACTGGGCGGTTTTTTAGGTTAGATGGCCTCGGGCAAGTACAGAAAGGGCAACAGCCTCAACGGGTGTGGGGCAAAGTCAGGACATGCGGGGACCAAGCAGCAATCGGTATTGTAATTGTAAACTGTCGAAGCTGCATTGGTGAAGTACCGGAACTTCAAGCGCTGATTAGAAAGCACCGAAGCTGAAATCGTTATAGGTACAGAAACCTGGCTGAAGCCAGAGATAAATTCTGCCGAAATTTTTACAAAGGCACAGACGGTGTTTAGAAAGGATAGATTGCATGCAACCGGTGGTGGCGTGTTTTTCGCTGTTAGTAGTAGTTTATCCTGTAGTGAAGTAGAAGTGGATAGTTCCTGTGAATTATTATGGGTGGAGGTTACACTCAACAACCGAGCTAGGTTAATAGTTGGTTCCTTTTATCGACCTCCCGACTCAGCAGCATTAGTTGCAGAACAACTGAGAGAAAATTTGGAATACATTTCACATAAATTTTCTCAGCATGTTATAGTTTTAGGTGGAGATTTCAATTTACCAGACATAGACTGGGACACTCAGATGTTTAGGACGGGTGGTAGGGACAGAGCATCGAGTGACAGTATACTGAGTGCACTATCCGAAAATTACCTCGAGCAATTAAACAGAGAACTGACTCGTGGAGATAACATCTTGGACCTACTGATAACAAACAGACCCGAACTTTTCGACTCTGTAAGTGCAGAACAGGGAACCAGTGATCATAAGGCCGTTGCAGCATCGCTGAATATGGAAGTTAATAGGAATATAAAAAAAGGGAGGAAGGTTTATCTGTTTAGCAAGAGTAATGGAAGGCAGATTTCAGACTACCTAACAGATCAAAACGAAAATTTCTGTTCCGACACTGACAATGTTGAGTGTTTGTGGAAAAAGTTCAAGGCAATCGTAAAATGCGTTTTAGACAGGTACGTGCCGAGTAAAACTGTGAGGGACGGGAAAAACCAACCGTGGTTCAACAACAAAGTTAGGAAACTACTGCGAAAGCAAAGAGAGCTTCACTCCAAGTTTAAACGCAGCTAAAACCTCTCAGACAAACAGAACCTAAACGATGTCAAAGTTAGCGTAAGGAGAGCTACGCGTGAAGCGTTCAGTGAATTCGAAAGTAAAATTCTATGTACCGACTTGACAGAAAATCCTAGGAAGTTCTGGTCTTACGTTAAATCAATAAGTGGCTCGAAACAGCATATCCAGACACTCCGGGATGATGCTGGCATTGAAACAGAGTATGACACGCGTAAAGCTGAAATACTAAACACCTTTTTCCAAAGCTGTTTCACAGAGGAAGACCGCACTGCAGTTCCTTCTCTAAATCCTCGCACAAACGAAAAAATGGCTGACATCGAAATAAGTGTCCAAGGAATAGAAAAGCAACTGGAATCACTCAACAGAGAAAAGTCCACTGGACCTGACGGGATACCAATTCGATTCTACACAGATTACGCGAAAGAACTTTCCCCCCTTCTAACAGCCATGTACCGCAAGTCTCTAGAGGAACGGAAGGTTCCAAATAATTGGAAAAGAGCACAGGTAGTCCCAGTCTTCAAGAAGGGTCGTCGAGCAGATGCACAAAACTATAGACCTATATCTCTGACGTCAATCTGTTGTAGAATTTTAGAACATGTTTTTTGCTCGCGTATCATGTCGTCTTTGGAAACCCAGAATCTACTCTGTAGGAATCAACATGGATTCCGGAAACAGCGATCGTGTGAGACCCAACTCGCCTTATTTGCTCATGAGACCCAGAAAATATTAGATACAGGCTCCCAGGTAGATGCTATTTTCCTTGACTTCCGGAAGGCGTTCGATACAGTTCCGCACTGTCGCCTGATAAACAAAGTAAGAGCCTACGGAATATCAGACCAGCTGTGTGGCTGGATTGAAGAGTTTTTAGCAAACAGAACACAGCATGTTGTTATCAATGGAGGGACGTCTACAGACGTTAAGGCAACCTCTAACGTGTCACAGCGAGTGTTATGGGACCATTGCTTTTCACATTATACACTCCTGGAAATGGAAAAAAGAACACATTGACACCGGTGTGTCAGACCCACCATACTCGCTCCGGACACTGCGAGAGGGCTGTACAAGCAATGATCACACGCACGGCACAGCGGACACACCAGGAACCGCGGTGTTGGCCGTCGAATGGCGCTAGCTGCGCAGCATTTGTGCACCGCCGCCGTCAGTGTCAGCCGGTTTGCCGTGGCATACGGAGCTCCATCGCAGTCTTTAACACTGGTAGCATGCCGCGACAGCGTGGACGTGAACCGTATGTGCAGTTGACGGACTTTGAGCGAGGGCGTATAGTGGGCATGCGGGAGGCCGGGTGGACGTACCGCCGAATTGCTCAACACGTGGGGCGTGAGGTCTCCACAGTACATCGATGTTGTCGCCAGTGGTCGGCGGAAGGTGCACGTGCCCGTCGACCTGGGACCGGACCGCAGCGACGCACGGATGCACGCCAAGACCGTAGGATCCTACGCAGTGCCGTAGGGGACCGCACCGCCACTTCCCAGCAAATTAGGGACACTGTTGCTCCTGGGGTATCGGCGAGGACCATTCGCAACCGTCTCCATGAAGCTGGGCTACGGTCCCGCACACCGTTAGGCCGTCTTCCGCTCACGCCCCAACATCGTGCAGCCCGCCTCCAGTGGTGTCGCGACAGGCGTGAATGGAGGGACGAATGGAGACGTGTCGTCTTCAGCGATGAGAGTCGCTTCTGCCTTGGTGCCAATGATGGTCGTATGCGTGTTTGGCGCCGTGCAGGTGAGCGCCACAATCAGGACTGCATACGACCGAGGCACACAGGGCCAACACCCGGCATCATGGTGTGGGGAGCGATCTCCTACACTGGCCGTACACCACTGGTGATCGTCGAGGGGACACTGAATAGTGCACGGTACATCCAAACCGTCATCGAACCCATCGTTCTACCATTCCTAGACCGGCAAGGGAACTTGCTGTTCCAACAGGACAATGCACGTCCGCATGTATCCCGTGCCACCCAACGTGCTCTAGAAGGTGTAAGTCAACTACCCTGGCCAGCAAGATCTCCGGATCTGTCCCCCATTGAGCATGTTTGGGACTGGATGAAGCGTCGTCTCACGCGGTCAGCACGTCCAGCACGAACGCTGGTCCAACTGAGGCGCCAGGTGGAAATGGCATGGCAAGCCGTTCCACAGGACTACATCCAGCATCTCTACGATCGTCTCCATGGGAGAATAGCAGCCTGCATTGCTGCGAAAGGTGGATATACACTGTACTAGTGCCGACATTGTGCATGCTCTGTTGCCTGTGTCTATGTGCCTGTGGTTCTGTCAGTGTGATCATGTGACGTATCTGACCCCAGGAATGTGTCAATAAAGTTTCCCCTTCCTGGGACAATGAATTCACGGTGTTCTTATTTCAGTTTCCAGGAGTGTATATAAATGACCTAGTAGATAGTGTTGGAAGTTCCATGCGGCTTTTTGCGGATGATGCCGTAGTATACAGAGTAGTTGCAGCATTAGAAAATTGTAGTGAAATGCAGGAAGATCTGCAGCGGATAGGCACTTGGTGCAGGGAGTGGCGACTGACCCTTAACATAGACATGTATTGCGAATACATAGAAAGAAGGATCCTTTATTGTATGATTATATGATAGCGGAGCAAACACTGGTAGCAATTACTTCTGTAAAATATCTGGGAGTATGCGTGCGGAACGATTTGAAGTGGAATGATCCTACAAAACTAATTGTTGGTAAGGCGGGTATCGGGTTGAGATTCATTGGGAGAGTCCTTAGAAAATGTAGGCCATCAACAAAGGAGGTGGCATACAAAACACTCGTTCGACCTATACTTGAGTATTGCTCATCAGTGTGGGATCCGTACCAGATCGGGTTGACGGAGGAGATAGAGAAGATCCAAGGAAGAGCGGCGCGTTTCGTCACAGGGTTATTTGGTAAGCGTGATAGCGTTACGGAGATGTTTAGCAAACTCAAGTGGCAGACTCTGCAAGAGAGGCGCTCTGCATCGCGGTGTAGCTTGCTCGCCAGGTTTCGAGAGGGTGCGTTTCTGGATGAGGTATCGAATATATTGCTTCTCCCTACTTATACCTCCCGAGGAGATCACGAATGTAAAATTAGAGAGATTCGAGCGCGCCCGGAGGCTTTCAGACAGTCGTTCTTCCCGCGAACCATACGCGACTGGAACAGAAAAGGGAGGTAATGACAGTGGCACGTAAATTGCCCTCCGCCACACACCGTTGGGTGGCTTGCGGAGTATAAATGTAGATGTAGTTAAGAAGTCACCCTCATTCTGCCAATGGGTTATCAAAGCGGACGGAGTAGCAGAGGTTCAGGCCACTCTATTGTCCTTGGGGTGGGAAACTGCCCCTAAAGGGGGAAGAATCAGCAATGATCAACGGCATGAGGATGAACAAGGCAATGTAAACCACTAAATTGAAGACGTGTAACGTGTATCTACAGGACATGTGGCCTGTAATTCAAAAAGTGTCGTGATGATATCTCCATTGGCAAAATATTCCGGAATAGTCCCCCATTCGCATGTCCGGGAGGGAACTGCCAAGGGAGTGGTGACCATGAGAAAAAAATTGAATAACCGATTAAAGGAAAACGCTCGACGAGACGGGTCGTGGAATGTCAGACGCGTGAACGCGGTAGGGAAGCTAGAAAATTTGAAAAGGGAAATGCGAAGTCTCAATCTAGATATACCATGAGTCAGTGAAAAGAAATGGAAGAAGACAAGGCCTTCTGGTCAAATTAGTATAAAGTATTATCAAAAGGAGCAGAAAACGGTATAACGGGTGTAGGATTCATTATGAGTAGGAAGGTAGGGCAGAGGGGTCAGTTACTGTCAACAGTTCAGTTCAGTTATAGGATTGTTCTCCTGAGAATCGACAACAAACCAACACCAACAACGATAGTCCAGATGTACATGCCGACGCCGCAAGCTGAAGATGAAGAGATAGACAAAGTATATGAGGATATTTAAAGGGTAATACAGTATGTAAAGAGAGATGAAAATCTAATAGTCATGGAGGACTCGAACGCAGTTGTAGAGGAAGGAGTAGACCTAAAGGTTACAGGAGAATATGAAGGAATGAGAGAAGAGAAAGACTAATTGAGTTCTGTAATATTTCAGCTAGTAACAGGTAATGCTCTGCTCAAGAATCACAAAAGGAGGAGGTGTACTTGGAAAAGGCCGGATGGTACGGGAAGATTTCAGTTCGATTACATCATCGTCAGATGTTGTTGTGGTCTCCAGTCTGAAGACTGGTTTGATGCAGCTCTCTATGCTACTCTGTACTGTGCAAGGCTCTTCATCTGCGAGTAACTACTGCAACCTACATCCCTCTCAATCTCTTAGTCTGTGATTTTTACCCCCCCCCCCCCCCCGCGCTACCCACCATTACTAAATTAGCGATCCCTTGATGCCTTAGAATGTGTCCTACCAAGCAATCCCTTCTTTTAGTCAGGTTGTACCACAAATTTCTCTTCTCCCCATTTCTATTCAGTACATCCCCATTAGCTACGTGATCTAACCATCTAGTCTTCAGTATTCTTCTGTAGCAACACTTTTCAAAAGCTTCTGTTAACTTCTTGTCTAAACTGATTAACTTCCATGTTTCACTTCCGTACATGTCTACACTCCATACAAACACTTTCAGAAAGGTGTTCCTGACAGTTTAGTCTATACTCGATGTTAACAAATTTTTGTTCCTCAGAAATGCTTTTCTTGCCATTACCAGTCTACATTTTATATGCTTCCTATTTCGACCATCATCAGTTATTTTGCTTCGCAAATAGCAAAACTCATTTACTACTTTAAGTGTCTCATTTCTTAATGTAATTCCTTCACCATCGCCTGATTTAATTCGGCTGCATTCCATTATCATCGTTTTCCTTTTGTTGATGTTCATCTTCTATCCTCCTTTCAAACTACTGTCCATTCCGTTCAACTGCTCTTCGAAGTCCTTTGCTGTCTCTGCCAGAGTGGCAATGTCATCAGCAAACCTCGAAGTTTTTATTTCTTCTCCATGGACTTGAATTCCTACTCCAAATTTCTCTTTTGTTGCCTTTACTGCTTGCTCAGTATCAATATTGAATAACATCGGAGATAAGCTACAATCCTGTCTCACTCCCATCTGAACCACTGCTTCTCTTTCATGCCTCTCGACTCTTATAACTGCCATCTCGTTTCTGTGCAAATTGTAAATAGTCTTTCACTCCCTGAATTTTACCCCAGTCACCTTTAGAATCTAAGAGTACTCGTATTCCAGTAAACATTTCCAGTCCAAAATGATCTTCCTCGAGGTCGGCCTCTACCACTTTCTCCTTTCTTCTGTGAAGGATTCGTGTTAGCATTTTACGGCCGTGACTTATTAACTTCCACAATTTTCACACCTGTCAGCACTTGCTTTCTTTGAAATTAGAATTATTATATTCTTCTTGAAGTCTGCGGGTATTTCACCTGTTTGATACATCTTGCTCACCAGATGGAAGAGTTTTGTCATGGTTGGCTCTCCCAAGGCTGTCAATATCTCTAGCGGAACGTTGTCTACTCCCGGGGCCTTGTTTCGACTTAAGTCTCTCAGTGCTTTGTCAAATTCTTCACGCAGTATTATGTCTCCCATCACATCTACCTCTACGTCCTCTTCAATTTCCATAACACTGTCCTCAAGTACATCTCCCTTGTACAGATCCTCCATGTACTCCTTCCACCTTTCTGCTTTCCGTTCTCTGCTTAGGTCTGGTTTTCCATCTGAGCTCCTGATATTCATACAGGTGACTCTCTGTTCTCCAAAGGTCTCTGTAATTTTCCTGTAGGCAATATCTAGCATATTCCTAGTGATACACGCTTGTACGTCCTTACACCTGTCCTCCAGCCACTCCTGCTTAGCCATTTTGCATTTCCTGTCGATCTCATGTTTTAGACATTTGTACTCCTTTTCACTTGCTTCATTTATTGCATTTTATATTTTCTCGTTTCATCGATTTAATTGAGTATCTCTTGTGTTACCCAAGGATTTCTGGTAGCCCTCGTCTTTTTACCTACTTGATCCTCTGTTGCTTCACTATTTCATCTCTCAGAGCTATCCATTCTTCTTCTACTGTATTCCTTTCCCCTATTCTTGTCAGTCATTCCCTAATGGTCCCTCTGAAACTCTCTAAAACTCCTTGTTCTTTCAGTTTATCCAGGTCTCATCTACTTAAATCCCGCCTTTTTGTAGTTTCTTCAGTTTTAATCTGCATTTCATAACCAGTTAATTGCGGTCAGAGTCCACATCTGCCTCTGGAAATGTCTTACAATTTAAAATCTGGTTCCTAATTCTCTGACTAACCATTATATAATCTATCTGAAATTTTTGGTGTCCCCAGGTCTCTTCTCTTATGATTCTTAAACCAAGTGTTAGCTATGATTAAGTCATGCCCTGTGCAAAATTCTACCGGGCGACCTCCTTTTTCATTCCTTACTCCTAGTCCATATTCACCTACTACTTTTCCTTCTCTTCCTTTTCCTACTATCGAATTCCAGGGCCCCATGACTATTAAATTTTAATCATCCTTAACTATTTGAATAATTTCTTTTATATCATCACACATTTCCTCTATCTCCTCCTCATCTACCCAGCTAGTGTGCATTGACTTAAGATCAAATAAGGCACAAACGATAGGTAACATTCCATCAGAATTTCTAAAATCATTAGTAGAAGTGGCAACAAAATGACTGCTCACGTTGGTGTGTAGAGTGTCTGAATCTGGTGACATGCAATCTGACTTTCGGAAAAATATCGTCGACACAATTCCGAAGAGAGTCGACAAGTGTGAAAATTATAGCACAATCAGCTTAATAGCTTATGCACACAACTTTCTGACAAAAATAATATAAAGAAGAATGGAAAAGAGCATTGAGGATGTGTTAGATGCTTAGTTTGGCAAAGGCACCACAGAGGCAATTCCGACATTGCTGCTGATAATGGAGGTAAGGCTAAAGAAAAATCAAGTCACGTTCATAGGCTTTATCGACCTAGCGAAAGCGTTCTACAATGTTAAATGGAGGAAGATGTTCGAAATTCTGAGAAAAATAGGGGTAAGCTGTAGGGAGATGTACAATACCTAAACAATATGTACAAGAGCCTACAGGGAATAATAAGACTGGACGACCAAGAACGAAGTGCCCAGAGAAAAACGGATGTAAGACAGAGAATGTAGTTATTCGCCCTTTGTGTTCAATCTGTACATCGAAGAAGCAATGATGGAAATAAAAGAAAAGTTCATTGGTGGGATTAAAATTCAAGGCGAAAGGATATCAATGTTACGACTCGCTGATAGCATTGCTATCCTGAGTGAAAGTGAAGAAGAATTACACGATCTACTAAATGGAATACACAGTCTAATGAGTACAGTGTATGGACTGAGAGTAAATCGAAGAAAGACGAATGTAATGAGAAGGAGCAGAAATGAGAACAGCGAGAAACTTAACGTCAGGATAGATGGTCATAAAGTAGATGAAATTAAGGAATTCTGCTACTTAGGTAGCAAAATAACCAATGACAGACGAGTCAATGAAGACATTAAAAGTAGACTAGTATTCACAAAAAGGGCATTCCTGACCAAGAGAAGTTTACTAGTATCAAACATAGTTTGAGGAAGAAATTTCTGAGAATGTGCGTTTGGAGCACGGCATTGTATGGTAGTGTAACATGGACTGTGGGAAAAGCGAAACAGAAGAGAATCGAAGCATTTGAGATTTGGTGTCACAGGTGAATGTTGAAAATTAGGTGCACTGATAAGGTAAGGAATGAGGAATGTTCCGCGCAGAATCGGAGAGGGAAGGAATATGTGGAAAACACTGAAAAGGAGAAGGAACAGGATGGTAGGACATCTGTTAAGACGTCAGGAAATGACTTCCATGGTACTACAGGGAACTGTAAAGGCAAAAACTATAGAGGAAGACAGAGATTGGAATACATCCAGCAAATAATGGAGGACGTAGGCTGCTAGTGCTACTCTGAGATGAAGAGCTTGGCACAGGAGAGGAATTTGTGGCAGGCCATATCAAACCAGTCAGAAGACTGATGACTCAAAAAAAAATTGAAATCTTTTCAAAACAAGAACAGTAGTGACAGTATATCATGATGGTAACCCATGTTCACAAGTAATTAGATCGTGACGTACGCCAGATCAAAGAACATATGAATTCATTACCAAGAGACATGATGTCAAGCAAAGAACATATGTCTCCAGACCTCAACTTTAATAGGCTTTATGTGGCATTTGAAGCTAAATATCGAGAAAGAAGAGTGCATCGGTTATATTATAGAGGAATCTTTTTGGTTCATTTTTCACATGAGGTTTCGACGTCCTAGAGCAAAAACATGTAGGGAACGTGACCTGCATAACATGCAGATTAAAGGAAGCACAAGAGATTATCCACAGCCCAAAAGACTGTTGAAACTACACCATATGAACGCTGAAAAGGCAGATGAATGTTTTAAGAAAGACAGTGCAGATTCACGTATGCCTGGAACTGATTTTGTACTTTGTCAGAGGACCTGCAACGGTGTATTGTTTGTTTGTCGCAATTCTAACGCATTCAGACGTATTTAAATGAGACAGATGTCATGCTGTAACTACGGCACCCGTATCCATCTCACAAGTGATCCAGTTACGGTTTTTGGTATAAAGATGTAGACACTAGGAGAGCAAACAGCATAACATCTTGACTCTTCAAAGTACTAAATTCTATTCCCAATATCACGTCAAAGAAGAAATCCAATATATGGAGTGATAACTGCAGTGCTCAAAACAAAAATCTGACCATGATGTTTCTCTGTATGTTCTTGATTGGTTGTGGTGCCTTCGAGTCAATAGAACAAGAAATATTTAATTAATATTTGTAGCTTGTGACCGTAACTTTGCAGTTACTGAAAATGAGCAGAGGCTAGGAAGCATGCTGTTCCTGATGTAATGAGCACCATATCAACAGCTCGCAATAAACAGCCATTTAGAGTTGTTCAGATGAAAGGCAGTTATTTTATGGGCTCTCAGCAAGCAGTTGATATGGCCATTAACACAACTAAAGTTAATGTAACTTCTGCCTCAAGGATTAAAATCACAACGTCTGGGATAATTCAGATAAAGCAGACATTTGGTGAAACAAAGGGCTGAGAAATGATAAGAACGTTGAAAAAAAGGGCGAAGTGAAGATTTGAAACGATCACATTCAGTGAGGTCATTGGTGAGAAAGGATTGTCTTCAGAGAAGAAAAGATATCTCAAAAGAATTATGGAATACCTACGTGAGGTGAGCAGTTTCACAGGGAATTGTGCCAAGACTTAACAGTAAAATGGTTACTAGAGGTAGAAATATTACAAAACTTGTTTGGTGGAGTTAGCCCATTTAACATTTCAGTGCAAATTTATTTAGAAAAGTCAGTGATTTATTCATTATTTTTGGGTCATTCCAAGCAATAACCTGCTTTCCTAGAGTCAATGAGAAAGTGTTAGTGTGGAATTAGTACATATTTATGTTCATGTTATTCTAATAATATTCTGAATAACCTAGAAAGTACATTTTGTCACTTAGCCCTTTTGGTATGATAACACTTCAGTTGTTCTCGCAAGCCCTGGAGAACGAGTCATCATGTCCCATACGTGTTCAGCTGGCGAGATATCTGGTGATCTGGCTGGCCACGGCAGTTGTTGTACAACACGAAGTACGTGTTCGAGGCAGGAGCTGTATATGGATGTGTATTGTTCTCTTGAAGTTCATCACCTTTCTGTTGAAGAAATGTCATTAACACGAGGATGACATCCTGTGCAACATAGGGGGCAATGGTTACTTTACCATGCAGAAACATCGAATGTGATCGCTAGCTGTAATGGTGGTTCCCCCACACCATGAAGCTCGCGATGGAACCTGTGTGTCGTGGATGAATATAATCTGAAATAGGCCGTCGTCCATCACACGTATACACACAGAACCTACTTTCACCACTGAATATAACAAAGCGCCGTTCCACTCTCAGGCCAACTCTTTCCCAACACCAGGGTGACAACACTTGGCGTGTCTCTGGTAGCCTGGTCACGTGATCTCAATCCTGCCACAAGCAGACGGTTGCCAATGGCCCCTGATGATACAGCAGGAGCAACACGTACCCGGATTCCATCCCTGCACGATGATCGGTCGGTCACCACTGCCTGGATGATGCGTCGATCTTGACATGAGTCGGTTCTAAGCGGACGTCCAGAACCTGGTCTACAAGTAAGAGAACATTGTACATATCACTATTGAAAACGGCGACACACCACCGTTACATTGCGCCCACAAGTCCAGCAGTCCGTCGATACATCCATCCAACTTCCCGCAGGCCCTCAATGCGACCCTGTTCAAATCGCCGAAGCTGTTCAGCGGGAGTACATACTCTTCCGTTGGGCAGGTTGTAATCTAGAATAAATATTGCAAACATTGTTGACAGCTAAACGCAGCACAGTTACTGTCTTTCCTCCAAGGATCCCTATTTGAGATCCTCGAGCAATTGCTATACTTTCGTGCGTACTGCTACCTAACTGTAACCATCCCAGAAACGCGCCTCTGAGTTCATTAAATGCCTGTTGTTCTACAAAGACACGCCACAAATTTCATCCAGAATTAACCATGCTCAATCGGGTCCCTGTCAGCAGATAGCACTTCTATTTAAATGATTCCTGCCTCCTGGAGGAAGATCTTCACAAGGTGGGCGTGGTGTGGTAGAGTGTTATCGTCTTGAACGATCAACTCATCACCGATACGTTGACTTTGGGGCTGGCCAATAGGATGAAAGATCCCGTCACGATACTGTACAACACTCAACCGAGCTTCTCCATCGTGTACCTGTGGGATCGCATGTCTGGGATGTGCACTGTCTGATCAGAAGTATCGGACACCCCTGTGTAATGCGGAACTGACCGCTAGATGTCACGAGAGGCGAATCTACCAGTGTAAAAGGGGATGGCGAGTACTGTGTTGTCAGTACAGAAGCAGTGACAGTATAATGGGTCGTTCAGGAGAGATTAGATACTCCTAACGTGGACTAGTCATTGGAGATCACCTGAGCAACAAATCCATCAGGATGTTGCGACCCGTGAAAAGCTAAGTTTATCAGGGTAGCCACAAGTCGCGATTAGTATATTTTTAAAGTTAAAATTATCAAATAGCCACAAGTCGCTATCAGTATGTTTTATTTTTACCGGTTTCGCTTCATAATTTTACAAGGGCATCGACACATACTCTGGAATTTAAAACAATAAAGTGTGACAACATGGAAACTTACGCTGACATTAAAGTACATCTCTCTCCTTTAATATGGTAACTTACATTTAAAATACAATAGTAGGCTGATTACATTGTCGGCACCAGAGACTAAGTTGGGTATACAACAATGGTTGCAACACGTTTAAAATACAATAGTGGGCTGAATCCAATGCCGGCACCAGAGACTAAGTCGGGTGTACAACAGTGGTTGCAACGTCTATGGCAATTCGTATTCAAAGACAATGTAGTACTGTTACTGAGCGAGAAAAGGTCCTACATATACCCTCATTGATTCGAATGTTCTACACGAAAAACTAATGCATTTCAACTGCCACAGTAACTAATGCCATTTGTTTCGTAATTCATATTGCTACCAGAAAGAGATCTTCAGATTTCAATAGACGCTTTCATAAGCCTGTATATAGACATGTCATTTCTGCACTGGACAAAATTTCATAGTGCTGCAGTATCTGTCAAAAAATATCTTAAAAAATATGCTTTTAAAAATACACTCCTGGAAATGGAAAAAAGAACACATTGACACCGGTGTGTCAGACCCACCATACTTGCTCCGGACACTGCGAGAGGGCTGTACAAGCAATGATCACACGCACGGCACAGCGGACACACCAGGAACCGCGGTGTTGGCCGTCGAATGGCGCTAGCTGCGCAGCATTTGTGCACCGCCGCCGTCAGTGTCAGCCAGTTTGCCGTGGCAGACGGAGCTCCATCGCAGTCTTTAACACTGGTAGCATGCCGCGACAGCGTGGACGTGAACCGTATGTGCAGTTGACGGACTTTGAGCGAGGGCGTATAGTGGGCATGCGGGAGGCCGGGTGGACGTACCGCCGAATTGCTCAACACGTGGGGCGTGAGGTCTCCACAGTACATCGATGTTGTCGCCAGTGGTCGGCGGAAGGTGCACGTGCCCGTCGACCTGGGACCGGACCGCAGCGACGCACGGATGCACGCCAAGACCGTAGGATCCTACGCAGTGCCGTAGGGGACCGCACCGCCACTTCCCAGCAAATTAGGGACACTGTTGCTCCTGGGGTATCGGCGAGGACCATTCGCAACCGTCTCCATGAAGCTGGGCTACGGTCCTGCACACCGTTAGGCCGTCTTCCGCTCACGCCCCAACATCGTGCAGCCCGCCTCCAGTGGTGTCGCGACAGGCGTGAATGGAGGGACGAATGGAGACGTGTCGTCTTCAGCGATGAGAGTCACTTCTGCCTTGATGCCAATGATGGTCGTATGCGTGTTTGGCGCCGTGCAGGTGAGCGCCACAATCAGGACTGCATACGACCGAGGCACACAGGGCCAACACCCGGCATCATGGTGTGGGGAGCGATCTCCTACACTGGCCGTACACCACTGGTGATCGTCGAGGGGACACTGAATAGTGCACGGTACATCCAAACCGTCATCGAACCCATCGTTCTACCATTCCTAGACCGGCAGGGGAACTTGCTGTTCCAACAGGACAATGCACGTCCGCATGTATCCCGTGCCACCCAACGTGCTCTAGAAGGTGTAAGTCAACTACCCTGGCCAGCAAGATCTCCGGATCTGTCCCCCATTGAGCATGTTTGGGACTGGATGAAGCGTCGTCTCACGCGGTCTGCACGTCCAGCACGAACGCTGGTCCAACTGAGGCGCCAGGTGTTAATGGCATGGCAAGCCGTTCCACAGGACTACATCCAGCATCTCTACGATCGTCTCCATGGGAGAATAGCAGCCTGCATTGCTGCGAAAGGTGGATATACACTGTACTAGTGCCGACATTGTGCATGCTCTGTTGCCTGTGTCTATGTGCCTGTGGTTCTGTCAGTGTGATCATGTGATGTATCTGACCCCAGGAATGTGTCAATAAAGTTTCCCCTTCCTGGGACAATGAATTCACGGTGTTCTTATTTCAATTTCCAGGAGTGTATCTTTAAGAATATGTCGCCAGAAATATGCATTCAAAATGCAGTTTTCTAAAAATATTTCTTTTAGGATAATACGGCAGGTAGTTGTGATTATGCCTTGGATGTTTATCTAAAGCACCTCTTCGAATAACTAGAAATATCAATGAAAGTCAGACTCGTTTGTTCATTTAGTAAGTTCTTCTTTGCCTTGTAAATTTCTAATTCTTGCAAGATGTTTAGTAAAAGGCCTTTAGCTACGGTGTGGATAATGTTTATGCTATCTCGGATCTCACCTAACGTATGGTTGGTTGTTTGCAAATGCTCACCCAGTCAGCTGTTGGTGATGTGATTGTGAAGTGGAAACGCGAAGGAACAGCCACAACTAAACCGAGACCAAACAAACCGCGTCTATTGACGGAAAGTGGCCGTCGAGCACTGCATTGGGTGGTGTTGAAATCAGCGGGAGGACCACTCGTGAGTTACGAAGCAGTCTAGCTGGCAAAATGACTATGCGAATGGCGTACAGTGGTCCAAGAGCTCCTCAAGAGGCACATTGTTCTGTAATCAAAAGGAAGTAACGCTTGATGTGATGCAAAGAGCGACGGCACCGGACATTGACTGGAAACGAATGAGTTGGAGTGATGAATCACGCTATACCCTGTGGAAATTCGATGGAAGGGTCTGGGTCTCGCGAATACCTGGAGAACGTCACCTATCATCATAGGATTCGATGTTGCCGTGTTACGATGTTTTTTGTGATTGGCGTGTGACCTCCTAACTGAGGAATGATGTCAACACATTTCAGAACATTGTGTAATGCTTACAGTAGAGTAACAATCCCGAGACGATGATCTTTTACATTAGCATAAAGTGGCATATGCTAGCCAGTGGTTTGTGGACAATAATATTCCTTAAATTGAATAGTGTTCCCAGAGTCCCGACTCGAACCCATTGGAGCATTTTTCAGACGAGTTAGAACGTCGACTTCGCTCCAGACACTGTCGTCCAACATCATTACCATCTCTGGTTTCGGCTGTTGACGAAGAATGCGCTTCCATTCCTCCACAGACATCCGGACACGACAATGAAAGTGACCCCAGCACAGTTCATGCCCCCGTGAAGATTAAGGGTGGCTACACCCCTTATTAATGTCCACTGATGTGTATACAGATGCTTTTGATCAGGTTGGTACCCGGCCGTCTCCAACATACTACGCCGATTACCAGGCGCCATACAAATCCTACGCTCAACAGTAAACAGAAATCCACTCCACTGACCAAAATTATGAGCAAGTTCCTAATCTAAAAAAATTTCTTTGCCAATCATTCGGGTAGAGTATAAAAAGATTTTTGAACAGTATACACTACTGGAGATTAAAATTGCTACACCACGAAGATGACGTGCTACAGACGCGAAATTTAACCGACAGGAAGAAGATGCTGTGATATGCAAATGATTAACTTTTCAGAGCATTCACACAAGGTTGGCGCCTTCGTGCTGACATGACGAAAGTTTCCAACCGATTTCTCATACACAAACAGCAGTTGACCGGCGTTGCCTGGTGAAACGTTGTTGTGATGCCTCGTGTAAGGAGGAGAAATGCGTACCATCACGTTTCCGACTTTGATAAAGGTTGGATTGTAGCCTATCACGACTGCGGTTTATCGTATCGCGACATTGCTGCTCGCGTTGGTCGAGATCCAATGACTGTTAGCAGAATACGGAATCGGTGGGTTCAGGAGGGTAATACGGAACGCCGTGCTGGATCCCAACGGCCTCGTATCACTAGCAGTCGAGATGACAGGCATCTTATCCGCATGGCTGTAACGGATCGTGCAGCCACGTCTCGATCCCTGAGTCAACAGATGGGGTCGTTTTCAAGACAACAACCATCTGCACGAACAGTTCGACGAAGTTTGCAGCGGCATGGACTATCAGCACGGAGACCATAGCTGTGGTTCCCCTTGACACTGCATCACAGACAGGAGCGCCTGCGATGGTGTACTCAACGACGAACCTGGGTGCACGAATGGTAAAACGCCATTTTTTTCGGATGAATACAGGTTCTGTTTACAGCATCATGATGGTCGCATCCGTGTTTGGCGATATCGCGGTGAACGCATATTAGAAGCGTGTATTCGTCATATCCATTCTTGCGTATCACCCTACGTGATGGTATAGGATGCCATTGGTTACACGTCACGTGCACCTCTTGTTCGCATTGACGGCACTTTGAACAGTGGACGTTACATTTAAGATGTGTTACGACCCGTGGCTCTACCTTTCATTCGATCCCTGCGCCACCCTACATTTCAGCAGGATAATGCACGACCGCATGTTGCATGTCCTGTATGGGCCTTTCTGGATACAGAAAATGTTCGACTGCTGCCCTGCCCAGCACATTCTCCAGATCTCTCAGCAACTGAAAACGTCTGGTCAATGGTGGCCGAGCAACTGGCTCGTCACAATACACCAGTCACTACTCTTGATGAACTGTGGTATCGTGTTGAAGCTGCATGGGCAGCTGTACTTGTACACGCCATCGAAGCTCTGTTTGACTCAATGCCCAGGCGTATCAAGGCCGTTATTACGGCCAGAGGTGGTTGTTCTGGGTGCTGACTTCTCAGGATCTATGCACCCAAATTGCGTGAAAATGTAATCACATGTCAGTTCTAGTATAATATATTTGTCTAATGAATACCCGTTTATCATCTGCATTTCTTCTTTGTGTAGCAATTATAATGGCCAGTAGTGTATATTCTTTATTACACTAATATAGAGAAATCGATACGTTACTACTCAACAGCAGTTAGTACACACCAATAATCCCACTACCTCGGTTCTTTAAAGAACTGAACTCCTATGTGTTATACAGCTTCAAACGTCTCGTTACCTCACAACTGAGTTAATGTGTTAAGTATCTGAGTTTACCACGTAAAACCTTTGCGGTTGAAGACGCACATCCCTAATTATCCTGATTTTATTAGTTTCAGATAATTTACTAACGAAAAAGCTTAGATGAGGTTTGAAATTATGTGCTCTCATTATCAAACACTAGATGAGTATTGTCAGAATAATATGAGCCTAGTTTTAAGAATAGCTAGTTTTTTACTCACCTCAAAGTTTTTACATCACATCTCCTGAATTATATGTCGTACAGTGACGTAATTTTGTAGGAACGTTCAGGGGTAATCGTCGACACTCCCTGCAAAATGGATCGGGAATAGAGTAACTGGTATATAAGTAAAAAATTACGTCAGGACTGATGCCGGAGTTTCACTGCATAAGAAGCGAATATGCAGCAAGTGAAAACTTTTTTTTCCTTTCCACATCTTGTGGGGAGTGATAGCAAGAAAAAGTTTTGGATACATTCGAAATTATGTATAAAGTTTGTTGCAAAGTGCTCTCGTTCTCAAATACTGGATGAATATATTCCGGGTAATATGCGCGCCGTGAATTATGTTGCCTCACGACATGTACATAGTTTCCTCGTGTTAAACCTTTAACGTAAGATTTTACCTCGTAATGAGGAAATTATGATAGTATTTAAAACTTTTAAACCCAGTGAATAATAGTGTGAAATACTCGAAACCAGACTTTTGCTACCCTTGGACGTCATTAGATAGGCGACGTGCAACTCGGTCTATGCACCGTTTTAGCCGATTGTAAACAGATTCTAGTGAAACTGAGCCAAAAGCTTTCTCAAAATCTATGAATATGAGACAAAGTGACAATTCACACTCACTATTTCGTATCATAATTCCGTAACTGCTTGGACATATTCCATTGTGCCTTATCGCTTCTAAAGACAGTTTGTTACTTAGCTTTATTTTGTTTTTTATACAGTTGCTGATAATTTTAGTGAATACTGTAAGTAGGCTGTATAGGTTTTTATGTTGGTAACGTCACCTAGCGCTCTGTATGAAAATCACTGTCTGTGCTGTGTGCAGTCTGTGGCTGGTTGGCATTGTTGGAATATTCGCCATTGTAGTTTTGGGCAGTTGGACGTTAACAGCGCGTAGCGTTGCGCAGTTGGAGGTGAGCCGCCAGCACTGGTGGATGTGGGAAGAGAGATGGCGGAGTTTTGAGAGCGGATGATCTGGACGTGTGTCCATCAGAGACAGTAAATTTGTAAGACTGGATGTCATGAACTGATATATATATATTATGACTTTATGACTTTTGAACACTATTAAGGTAAATACATTGTTTGTTCTCTATCAAAATCTTTCATTTGCTAACTATGCCTGTCAGTAGTTAGTGCCTTCAGTAGTTATATCTTTTATTTAGCTGGCAGTATTGGCGCTCGCTGTATTGCAGTAGTTCGAGTAACGAAGATTTTTGTGAGGTAAGTGCTTCATGAAAGGTATAGGTTATTGTTAGTCAGGGCCATTATTTTGTATGGATTTTTGAAAGTCAGATTGTGTTGCGCTAAAAATATTGTGTCAGTTTAGTGTTGATCAGAATAGGTAAAGAGCGAAATGTCTGAGTACGTTTAGTTCTGCTCAGCTGTTTGAAAGTCAAATAATGTAAGAGGTTTATCAGTACAGTAATTCATTAAGTTTTCTAAGGGGATATTTCATAATACGTTATATGTTAAGGGGAGACGGCTGACGTCCACAATTTGTATATCTCATATGCCTCCTTTCTTGTGAAACGAAAAATTGCGCATTGTTCTATTCCAAGGAATTTTCTTAGTCCACAGACACTGCATAAATAAATTTACAATTCCCTATTCCACGAATTTATATCCAGCCTTAACCTTTATGGAACCCTTGAAATCTTTTGCAACAACATTACTCAAATCCTGCTCTGTTATCAAGCCGTGTTGTTTCAAATTGCCGGCCGCGGTGGCCGAGCGGTTCTAGGCGCTTCAGTCCGGAACCGTGCGACTGCTACGGTCGCAGGTTCGAATCCTGCCTCGGGCATGGATGTGTGTGATGTCCTTAGGTTAGTTAAGTTTAAGTAGTTGTAGGGAACTGATGACCTCAGATGTTAAGTCCCATAGTGCTCAGAGCCATTTGAACTATTTTTGTTTCAAATTAAACAAGTATTTTATTCGAAATGACTGGGCTTGAAAAACGAGAAATTGTTATTCATTTACCTTTTCTATTGTAATGTGTTCGTCTCCAGGAACTTTTCCTCTCTTCACACCCCAAACGGCTTTATTCATCTGATTCAGCATGTTTTGCTGCTTGTGCAATAGAGTTTTTGTAAATTATAGAATTGGCTTCATTTAAGACTTTTACCTGCTGTTCAGTTTATTTTTTACTGAGCGACCGGTTTCAAATGAAGACCATTATCTGGTACAGAGTTTTTTTGACGGTAAGAGATACACATAGACGCAGGGACTTCAGAAAGCGGGTTACACATGTCGTCCCACGCTAACAAACGGCCACGCCCGGTCATCACCAATTTCGTCCGAATCTATGGTACTTGCAAGACTTGGCCAGAAGTTAAAGTACCAGAGGTGGGAGCTCCAGGTGGCCAAACGTTAGAAAAAAGTAGCATTTTTGGCACCCGTCGGGTGAGGTCATTATGTGAGGGTACGTTCCAGGCACGGTTGCGCAGCACAAAGATTACAGAATGGTAATCTTAGCGTCGAGTTGCTATACGGAACCTATTTTTACTTTATATTTTTACTTTAGCTACACTGCAAATAAACCAAAATAGCGATCACTATATTCTATTTATTAATATTGGTAATTATTCATTAGCCGGCCGCGGTGGTCTAGCGGTTCTGGCGCTGCAGTCCGGAACCGCGGGACTGCTACGGTCGCAGGTTCGAATCCTGCCTCGGGCATGGGTGTGTGTGATGTCCTTAGGTTAGTTAGGTTTAAGTAGTTCTAAGTTCTAGGGGACTTATGACCTAAGATGTTGAGTCCCATAGTGCTCAGAGCCATTTGAACCATTTTTTTTGAATTATTCATTAATTTTCATAAAATGCATGGAAGGGTACAGCAAAGGAAAATTTGGAATTGCAAATAAATGTCCAAGAAACTCTTGTGCCTACCATGCCCATAAGGATTCTGCAAATAACATTCCAAGAAGGGATTGTAACGAAAGCGTACTGGTAAGAATGCGGCACTTATAGCGTGCACAAGATTCCAATAAAATCAGTGCTTTCCCCGTTTTTACGATGAATATCGCTCCAGTGCGTGTAAATCAAGTGTAAAATAATAATAGTATTTACTTTAAACATGAAGTTCTCATATATGCGTTATAATCCCTACCCGGAAATTTATTTGCAATTGCAAATTTTGTTTTGCCTTTCCTTTTCCAGCCTTTTATAAAATTCTTAATAAAAACAATATATTGGGCCCTATTTCGGTTTGTTTGCAGCGTAAATAACGTAAAAACTGAAAATAAAAAAGTTTCCATGTAGAAATTCGGCACCACTACATCAGATTACTGTTAAGCATTCTCTCCGCTGCACCAAAAGTGCCTGGGAACTATGTTAACAGCATGGGAGTGTAATGGCACAGCAACTGTAAAGCAACTAGAATGTTGAACCACAAGGGGGAGGCAGGGGGGAGGAGGAACAGTAATATTTTTGTGAGCAAACCGTAAAGAACAAAAGACATCGAAAATGAAGCAAAGTCGTGACAGTGTAAATAGCCCACACTGCGTGCACAATAGAAGCTTTGCTTCAGTGTGTTCGGTGGGAAGTTTGGAAGCATCCACCATATATTCCAGGTCTTGCACCATGCGATTACTATCTTTTCGGCAAGTTGAAAGAACATCTGGAAGGAAAGAGATTTTCCAAGAATGAGGACGTTCACACAGCAGTTCTGAAATGGCTCCGAGACCAATGAGAGGAACTGAACGGCCGGTAAAACGCTACGATCGTTGTTTATAGAGACTTCTTTGACTGTCTTTAAAAATAGCGTTGTGCATCTATATGTCACTTTCAAGTGTAATGCAACATTCAATAAAAATTACTTGGCCTACCATAGTAATGTGTAACTTATTTTTTGAAGTCAGCTCGTACGTAATAGAACACAGTCAAACATATACTGGAGGGCCAAAGGAACTGATACACCTGCCTAATATCGTGCGGGGCTCCCGCGAGCACGCAGAAGTGCCTCAACACGACGTGGCATGGACTCGACTAATATCTGAGGTAGTGCTGGATGGAATTGACACCATGAATCCTGCAGGGCTGTCCATAATTCCGTAATAGTAAGAGAGGGTGCAGATCTCTTCTGAACAACACGTTGCAAGTCGTCTCCTATGTACTCAAAAATTTTCATGTCAGGGGAGTTTGGCGGCCAGCAGAAGTGTTTAAACCCAGAAGAGTGTTCCTGGAGCCACTCTGTAGCAATTCTCGACGTGTGCCGTGACGCATCGTCCTGCTGCAATTGCCCAAGTCCATCGGAATGCACAATGGACATTAATGAATACAGGTGATCAGACAGCATGATTACGTACGTGTCACCTGTCAGAGTCGTATCTAGACGTATAAGGGGTCTCATATCACTCCAACTGCATACGCTCCACACCATTACAGAGTCTTCACCAGCTTGAACAGTCCGACGCTGACATGCAGGGTCCATAGATTCATGGGCTTGTCTCCATACCCGTACACGGCCATCCGCTCGATACAATTTGTAACGAGTCTCGTCCGATCACGCAACATGTTTCCAGTCATGAACAGTCCATTGTCGGTGTTGACGGGCCATGGCGAGGCGTAAAGCTTTGTGTCGTGCTGTCATCAAGGGTACACGAGTGGGCCTTCGGCTCCGAAAGAGCATATCGATGATGTTTCGTTGAATGGTTCGCACACTGACACTTGTTGGTGGCGCAGCATTGAAACCTGCAGCAATTTGTGGAAACGTTGCACTTCTGTCACGTTGAACGACACTCTTAAGTCGTTGTTGGTCCCGTTCTTGCAGGATCTTTTCCCGGCCGCAGTAATGTTGGAGATTTGATGTTTTGCCGGATCGCTGATATTCACGGTACATTCGTGAAATGTCGTACTGGAAAATTCCCACTTCATCGCTACCTTGGAGATGCTGTGCCCCGTCCCTCGTGCTCCGACTATGACACCACATTTAAACTCACTTAAATCTTGATAACCTGCCACTGCAGCAGCAGCAACCGATCTTACAACTGCGCCAGACACTTGTTGTCTTATATAGGCGTTGCCGACTGCAGCGCCGTATTCTGCTTGTTTACATATACTCGTATCTGCATTTGAATACGCTTGCCTATACCAGTTTCTTTGGCGCTTCAGTATATTTTTTGAAGTTAACTCATATATGGAACACAAAGTCAAACGTATAATGTTTATAAATAACGTTCAGTCATGGACACGTAGAAGCTAGGAGAGACAGTTGTAGATAACTACCCATGGAACATTCGTTGAAACCGGTGCAGCTTATGTTCATTGTTAAACACCATTAAAAAGAACACAAAAAGACGCTCAGTATGAATAGGTCATGTGAAATGGAAATGGTTCTGAGCACTATGGTACTTAACTTCTGAGGTCATCAGTCCCCTAGAACTTAGAACTACTTAAACCTAACAAACCTAAGGACGTCACACACATCCGTGCCCGAGGCAGGATTCGAACCTGCGACCGTAGCGGTCGCGCGGTTCCAGACTGAAGCGCCTAGAACCGCTCGGCCACACCGGCCGGCTAGGTCATGTGAGTTTTTATTCGAATATATCAATGTTTTCTTTGTGAGAAATGTTACACACATTTGCACACAGTAAGTACTCCATTTTTTATTTATGAAGCATTAGGCTTACGTTATCTTGTGAGATCGTAAAAGAACAGGCGAAAATATGTTCTCTTCTCAAGATATATTCGTTACGTATACGAGTAAGTTACTTATAATGTGAATGCTGGACCTGTTTGTGTATTTTACTTTTTGGTGTGCTCCTGAGAGCATACAAGGCGGCGCTCAGGTGTGCTGCAGTTTCTACGGTTTCACTTGATAGAAATCTGGCGCCCAATGGCCTCTCGATACTTAACTTTTGTGGATTCTTGCAAGTAAAAATTGCTAGCGATTTGAACGTAAGATTTGGCAGCCAGTTGGAACTTTCACTGTTGCAAGTGTCAGACTATGAGTAGTGAGCCCGCATCTCGTGGTCGTGCGGTAGCGTTCTCGCTTCCCACGCCCGGGTTCCCGGGTTCGATTCCCGGCGGGGTCAGGGATTTTCTCTGCCTCGTGATGGCTGGGTGTTGTGTGCTGTCCTTAGGTTAGTTAGGTTTAAGTAGTTCTAAGTTCTAGGGGACTTATGACCACAGCAGTTGAGTCCCATAGTGCTCAGAGCCATTTGAACCATTTTTTATGAGTAGTGACGGACTTAGAATCATTTCTGCTACTTTTTATAACTGTTACTAGCTAGCCTGAAAGACTTCACTAATGCACTAATACATCATAAAATTTATAGTTTGTTTACTGTAGTGTTGAATTTATGGTGTTATGCTGTACGAAGGCATAATATTGCATGGGTTACTGACCTCCAAATCTTCGAACACGGTATGCTGACTGCTTAACGTTACTGTGGCACTGTACTCCATCCCCATGTGCGACTTTGCAGGGGTGCATTCAGCTCTAACCACATGTTTATGGATGACAATGCGCGACCGACCGAACAGCGTAGGTAGAGGAGCTCTTAGAACGAGAGGATATTCGGCGAATGGACTCTCCTGTGCGTGCTTCAGAATTAATTCCGATCGAGCATGTATAGGATTCCTTGGGGAGAAAAAAAAATGGCTCTGAGCACTATGGGACTCAACTGCTGAGGTCATTAGTCCCCTAGAACTTAGAACTAGTGAAACCTAACTAACCTAAGGACATCACAAACATCCATACCCGAGGCAGGATTCGAACCTGCGACCGTAGCGGCCTCGCGGTTCCAGACTGCAGCGCCTTTAACCGCACGGCCACTTCGGCCGGCCCTTGGGGAGCGCGTCCAAATGGTTCAAATGGCTCTGAGCACTATGGGACTCAACATCTGAGGTCATCAGTCCCCTAGAACTTAGAGCTACTTAAACCTAACTAACCTAAGGACATCACACACATCCATGCCCGAGGCAGGACTCGAACCTGCTACCGTAGCAGTCTCGCGGTTCTGGACTAAAGCGCCTAGAACCGCACGGCCACCGCGGCCGTCATAACGCGTCCACACACACCAACGACTATCCAGCATAATCAAACATCTTCTCGATGAAATGAAATGATCATATGGCATTGTTAGTCGGGATGTCCCAGTCGGGCTGGGCCGCCAAGTGCAAGTCTTATTTCAGTCGGCGCCACACTGGGCGACTTGCGGTCAGGGATGAGGATGAAAGGATGATGAGGACTACACAACACCCAGTCCCTGAGCGAAGAAAATGTCCAACCCGACCGGGAGTCGAACCCGGGCTCAGTGCACGTTACCACCCAGCTAAGCAGGCGGAAATCTTCTCGATCACAATCTTTTATTTACCGACAGCAAGTTTCAATCTACGTTGTAGATCATTTTCAAGTCTAGGTTGGAACAAAAAAGGTATAACAATAATGATTTTAGAGAAGTGTAATATTACAAAAAATGACTCTGAGCACTATGGGACTTAACATCTACGGTCATCAGTCCCCTATAACTTAGAACTACTTAAACCTAACTAACCTAAGGACAGCACACAACACCCAGTCATCACGAGGCAGAGAAAATCCCTGGCCCCGCCGGGAATCGAACCCGGGAACCCGGGCGTGGGAAGCGAGAACGCTACCGCACGACCACGAGATGCGGACTTAATATTACAAGCACTTGTCTCATAGATAGTAGAAATAACAACAGATCTTTGTGAACTCACACATACTTGGCCCCAGAAAGTGCAGTTTGTCAAGATTGTGTGAAACTAACATAAAAAAAGGTCGTGGTGGGGAAAAATTTTGGTATAGTCACGTACATGTTGCGTAAGTCACAAGTTAGTACATTAAAACAATGTAAAATTACCTCTCCATTTACAATTAAATAAAAAAGTTAATAAAAACTCAAACATGAGGAACACGTTACTGGAGTGTATCTCAGCTTGAATGATGTGTTACTGAATAATACATAAAAAGAAAAGATTGTAAACATACTAATAGGACACAGTGCATCGCACACTGAGGTATATTTCTATTTTTATTCATTAAAATGAAGGCAAGTTTCTTAATCTCAGATATGTTCGATAATTTTGCACTGGCTTTTCAAAATATCTAAACAAGAACGAAAATGCCTCTGGCGCCCGAAAGAAAGAAACGAAGAAAGAATATCGTAAATTAAAATGGGGGAATTAGTAAAATCGATCTGTTAAGTGAAGTCTTTCGCTATATTAAAAAAGTTTGTTTTGGAAATCATTCTGATGTGAAAAAAATGTGAATCATTTAAACTACATCAGCTTGCAGACGACGCTGTATTCAGTGCGGCTGTTGTATGTAACTAAATTTGAAATAGCTTAAATTTCTTGATAGGTTCAGTGAAGACAGTCTTTGCGCTCGATATTGAAACACAAGATTCGTAGAATCAGATACAAGTGAAAATCAGTCCGAAGTTACAAACCGTCTTCCGACTTCTATCGGAGCAGCTACTCCCACAGTCCGAGAGTTATCTTACAGTGTACCATTACTATTTCTTGTGTCAGATCAACATAGTACACAATCACGTAAGAGATCATGTGTCGATGATAGTCACTGCAACAAATTCGTTATCATCGAAATGGAACACAGCCTTAAACAATGACTTTAGTGTCAGGGCTATATCATTTGATCATCGTAGTTGGCAGATAAATCCAGTTGTCTCTGCCGATTCAGTACTAGGGAGAGGAGAAGTCAAGAAAATGCGGGGGCACTGCATTGGAACTGAGGACATGAAGTTCACTGGCGCAAAGACGGTAATGCTTATTAAATTAAACCTAAACACGAACAAATTATTTCAAATTGCAGTTCATTCCGTTTGTAAGACATCCGATTAGACTACTTTTCTAAGCAAACTACAGTTTAATGTTTTAAATTCATCTATAATCGTTATAAATTATTATAAAAATCTATCGTTTCTTATGATATGTAGATGGAGAACGTGTGTTTCAAAGCACATCGGTGACACGCTCGACTTGTCAAACAATGTTTATAGGAGCGAACACAGAGATCACTTGACACGGAAACTTGGTAGGAGAATGTATAATTCTTAGTATCCCGATATTCCTGTAACTGAAAGATTTACAAAATTCATAATTCTTCAACACAAACTGCCTCAGACAAACCTCGATAAACGATCTGGGTAACTGGTTTGCAAAATCAAATTACCCCGAATCTAATCCAATGCCGAAGATCTCCATATTTATTAAACTTACGTCGCTGTGGCAATTAATGTAATACGTCTTTACAAACGTGCAATAGATTTAAGGGCAGTCTTTTGGGTGTGACGGATTGGCAGAACTCAGATGTTTGTCGGAGACTTACCTTCTGTCGTAGCTCTGCGCTTTTAGTGCCTTTCACGGTTTTCTTATAATTTTGCTGACTGGGAACGGGTACACTCATGTTGTCGTCTCGTCTCAAACTGATGCTAAGCAACGGCGTGGTGTGCTGCGGGGATATTTTTATTGTTGAGAACCGCGTCACCTCTAGAACTGTTGTTACCCTAATTAAAGAAATTATCGAGTAATAGAGAGGAATAATTAGGCTGGGGTGACCGGAGCAATGACCGCCGAGGGTAACGTGCCCTGGAAAAGAAAGAACAGAATAATCTAAGGAGAAGTTAAATAAAATACGATGGAAATGTGAAAAATCGATCAAACAAGAAAAGTCCTTCGCTGTGTTAAAATAATAAAAGATTGTCTTGGAAATCATTCTGACTTACTGATATGTGAATTAATTATCTCATTCACCCGGATCAAAGATCAATCTGTATTACGATACGAACGAAAGTTAACTGAATATACTGTGTGCGCAGCTGAAAGTCATACAAAATAAAAATTTAATACCTCGCAAACTAATTTATACAGACGCAGTCGAGTTACGTCACTACAAAGAGAACGTCTGGAAGTTTTGGTTTGTGCCATTAGCAAGGTCAGGAATATCATTTGTTTTTATTACACGCAGTTAAATTGGCGACAGTATAAGAACAGGTTCAGTGTGTTTTGTGACTAGCAGAGTTGCAAGGACGTTCGGAACCCGATTCGAAAGTTAGCCGCTTACAAGGAAAAGCATCCGATTCTAGAACTCTAAACTGAGAACCACAGATAGTCTGTTACGCGTAAAATATCATGAAAACCACGGATCTCCGAAGAAAACGTCGATCCCGTTAGAGAAACATTCATCGAAGTCTGCGTAATTCTGTTCGTGCTGCTAGTTTGCAGTTGCAAATTCCATGCTCCATCTACGAGCACACGAGATTAAAATGACTCACATAATAAAAACTAATGACAAAATTGTACGTTTGAATTTCGCATTAGAAATCCTACAAAGGATTGATGAGTCACACGACGACCTCAAACATGTGTGTTTCTCTGACGAAGCGATGTTACATATTAGTTGAGTTGTAAACAGACACAGCTGTAGCAGCGAAAATCCGCCTTTCACATGTAAAGTGGGGAGGGACACCCCAAAAGTCAGCGTGTGGGCCGGCTTAAAGCGTAATTGGAAATTTGTGGTAAGGTCTTACGGGACCAAACTGCTGAAGTCATTGGTCCCTAAGCTTACGCACTATTTAATCTAACTTAAATTAACTTACACGAAGGACAACACACACATCCATGCCCGAGGGAGAACTCGAACCTCTGACGGGGGGAGCTTGGCGCGTAAATTGGTGAACGAATCATTCTTCTTCATAGAACCGACAGTGACCGGAATTGCGACTGTTACTGGAACAGTATGCCCTACCACAACTACCAAATGACACTATCTTCGAGTAGGACGGAGCTGCGCCACGTTTCAGCATCATCGTCAGGGAATTTACGAATAACGACATGCCCGCGAGGTGGATTGGCCAACTAGGTCTCCAAATTTAATCCCATTAGATTTTTTTTTATGGAGTTCTGTGAGAATCGTAGTCTGCTAGTTTAAGATCAACGCTCTTCACAAGCCTAAAGACCGCATAAAGAATGCTACGGCAACAGTTACACCAAACTTATTCGAGTCTACATGGGACAACAAGGAATATCGTCTGAATATTTGTCGTGCCAACAGAGGGTCCAGTACTGAAATCTGCTGAGGATGTTACATTCAGGTTGGTTGGTTGGTTAAAAGAGAGGGGGGGGGGGGGGGGAAAGGGACCAAACTGCTAGGTCATTGGTCCCTAGATTGAGGAAAACAAGAAAAATAAGTTTCACGGAGGTTTGTTTTTGCAACTTTGTAAGCCATAAATGAGTAATAACAAATTTTGCGAGTTATAGTTTGTCATTTTGGATACGCTCCATCTGGACATTCAGTGTTGAACGAAAGGGACTAGATGTCAGTAAGCGTCATGGCCAAGACTATGACTGTCACAGAAACAATCAAGTCACAATTTAAATTTAGTTTTTAAGGGTACTGTAGAGACTAAGAGGCTAGTTAAGAAACAGCCCTGTATTTCGAAACATTTTAGAACATCTACATGTGCTTTGGTCACAGCATGCTACTGTGGTAGGATTAAAGATATGTTAGTGAGTACTTCCAGCGGGACGCTAAGGACATCAAATCCAACGAATTGCGCTACAGATAAAAAACCATTTACACACTTAGAGATTCACTGACGTTCATAAGGCTCTGAGAAAATAATTTTTCCTACATGATCATAATATTTTACTAGTTTCTATTTTTTTAATGAGAAACAAAACGGGGGGGCCAATTTCAGGGACTTTTCTCTACGCGTATTCAAAGTAATGTACTACTATGAAATTATATATTCGTTCTTGTTTGCTCTTGCAGCACATCATTGGATAATGTTTCACTTTCTAAGAAATTAATCAGTTTTCAATTAATTAGTTTTTATCTTTTTATTCCGTACATAAGGAGGTTGTTTTACTAGTTAAGCAAAGTTTTTCATAAGAAACAGTTTGATTTTGTATTACTTAAAATGCTCCTTGAGTAGTGTGCACTATTTGTTATGTGCAGTGATACGGGGCTTAATAGTTGTTTTATGTATCGATAATTATTTCTTTAAAATGGAACAGACAATCTCTCACATGTCACTGCAGGCTTACTCGGCGTATGCCAATGATAAAATCTTCTCGGGTAATCCGCCGAGTGGTGGCACCGTCCCGTTTCAGTGAGTTTCGTATCCATTGTCTTCAAGCGAAGTGTCGGGACCCTAGTCGCTTATCAGGCGAGCATTTCTTGCTTAGTACGTTTGAAGGTTAAACATTAGGATGTTATTCCTGCTGAACCTCACGGTGTGGTGGTATTTTTATCTGACTCGATGGATTGGCCTCAGGTAACGTGATGATATTTCCCATCAAGCTGCTGTTGGGAAAATTATTCTCGGAGCAAGATTGAACTCTGGTGATGTGGAAGCGAGTTTTCCTTGGCCTGCTGCGGAGGAAATTATTCTCGCAGCAGGCCAGACCAATGTGTTGTCGCATGTGAAGTGTTGGGATGACGCTGGATGCTGGACGCTGAGTGATGGAGCTTTCCTTGGTCCCAGATGGGTGCAGTCAAGCACTAGAGTACTGATCCTACTGTTCTTGACGTGTTTTTGATGATGAGGACCACTCGTGGTGGGTTTTCTTGGCACTTATCTGAAAAATCATGAAGAAACCTGGATACCAGTCAGGCTGGCGTCGGTGAAGATTCATTGGAGGACCTTGGCCACCCCTATCTTCTTCTTCTTCTCCTTCTTCTTTGGTGGCGTGAATTTAATCTGGGTGAGGGGTGGAATAATCCGGTAGTGGTAATTGCTCCCCTAAAAACTTGATCGCTTCCTTGGTCTTGTCTGTCCAGTCTCGACGGTTCAAAATGGGATAAAAATTGATGAGTTCGAGGTCTTCCCGTGGGATAAACTCCTGGTCCATGAATCCCCAATTCGAGCGTTTGCACCTCCACTGGAGGTCATGGGGTTGGTGTGGGAGATCAGGGAGCAGTGAAAGGATAACTATAATCGTGGTGTGGATACGAGCCGTCACAGAGAGACAGGACGATCCTGTTAAGCATCGCCCTCAGACTTTTCTTGTCCGGAAGAGGCAGGTACTCGATAGACGGCTCCTCTTCTTCTTCTTCGGCCTTTGCCGCCTCTACTTCTGGAGAGGGAGTGGGGGGTGGTTGAGGCCGGAGTCTCCCTATCCATGATCATCTCCCCAGCCTTCTCCATCTTTACAGGGGCCGGTGAGGCGACTCTCCAGGTGGCGACTGTCTACATGGCTGCAGAAAGTCTATCTTGTAACCTCTTTTCAAGACATACATTCCATTTAACTGGTCTTCAATGGCTTTTGCCCTTTCTGGAAAAAGTGCACAATGTCATCGACAAACCTTACAGTTTTATTTCTTCTCCCTGAACTTGAATGTCTTTTCCACATTTCGCCTTGGTTTCGACCGCTGCTTGCTCAAATACCGAGGATGTATTTTATCCCTACTTCTTTCAGAACATCAAAGAGTATAGACCAGTCAACATTGTGAAAAGATTTCCCTAACTCTACAAATGCCATTAAGGTAGGTTTGTCCTTCTTCTATCTTCCGTGACAGGTCGCAGGAATCTTTTGGATGTTGTAGCAGTTTATTTCCGTACTTACTGGTAAAATAAGGAGAGGAATTACGCCTTGTGCAATACATCGTTTTAGTTTTAACTAAAACGACGTCTTGCACAAGGCGGATTCCTTTTCAGTTGTACTCCTAGTCGAAGGGTCAGCACCACCGCACCTTTTCCTGTTATTCCTCTGGATTCAAACTCATCTTCTCCGATATCGATTTCTACCGTTTTTTTTTTTCATTCTTCTGCAAATAATTCAAGTCACTAATTTGCAACTATGGCTTATTAATAATACAATCAAGGCTTTCACGACCGGATATCACAGTTGCTGATGAGTGTTCCGGGCTGTACGGCTGTGGTTGAACATACTTTTCGGTTGCTGACGTTTCGTCCACAGCTGCGCTGGAAATCTTCTGCCGGTCGTTATGGCCGAGCGGTTCTAGGCGCTTCAGTCTGGAACCGCGCTGCTGCTACGGTCGCAATTCGATTCCTGCCTCGGGCATGGATGCGTGTGATGTCCTTAGGTTAGGTACGTTTAAGTAGTTCTAAGTCTAGGGGACTGATGATCTCAGACGGTAAGTCCCATTGTGCTTAGAGCCATTTTTTCAAATCTTCGGAAGTGCTCCTGGCGACTCTGAGTCTATCCGACTGACGAGTCGGACGTTGGAGAGCGACATAAATACTGTGTAAAGTGCGCGTGATCGAGTTTACGCGTGATCAACAGAGATAATCTTCGCCAGTGATAAAACTTAACTATCGATTGTTCACTATCAAAGATAAAAGTTTGTTCTGTAGAGCTACTGTCCATATATCATTGAGCTTCATCGTTTCTCCTTTTATGTTAAAATTATCACTATGCTTGTACAGGGTCTAACACGCGCTGTACCATGCAGCCACGGTTACAGTATGTGTGCCTCAACGCTTGCGTGTATGCGCCATAGCATGTTCTGTCTCACAAGTTCACATCGGCAAGGCTGCATGCGAACAGTGTCAAAGGCAGTATGAATACGCTGCTACAGTGTCTCCACATCTGGAAGGGGGTCTATATACACGATACTTTTGAGACGGTTGGCCGTGGTGGCCGGACGGTTCTAGGCGCTTCTGTCCTTAACCATGCGGCTGCTACGGTTACAGGGTCGAATCCTGCCTCGGGCGTGGATGTGTGTGATATCCTTAGGTTAGTTAGGTTTAAGAAGTTCTAAGTTCTGGGGGACTGATGACCTCAGATGGTAAGTCCCATACTGCTTAGAGCCATTTAGTTTTTTGAGACGCCCCATAACCAGAAATCGCGCGGCTTGAGATCCGGTGAACGAACAGGCCATGCAACTGGATCCCCTCGTACGATCTATCGACCAGGGAAGACACGATTGAAATGCGCCCCGACGTAAACGGCGAAGTGAGCTGGAGCACTATCATGTAGCAGCCTCATAACCCTTCGAATCTCTACTTCCTGCAGGAGAGGCAAAGTCATCCTCAAGAAACGTCGATAGTTCCCTCCTGTTAGGAGACGTTCAAGGAAGATTGATACAAAAATATGGTCGCCAGTTATCCCTACCCACACATTCCAACTGCACTGATGCTGACAATTTGCTGTCACTGTACGTGGGAGGTTCTGCATATTATCCCACGGAGGACTGATATGAAAGTTGGACATACCACTCCAGTTAAAAGTAGCCTCATCTGTGAACAGGAAGGATGACACAAACCTACATCCATCTACATCTACATGGTTACTCTGCAATTCACACTTAAGTGCCTGGCAGAGGGTTCATCGAACAATTTTCATACTACTTCTCTACCATTCCACTCTCGAATGGCGCGTAGGAAAAAGGAACACCTACATCTTTCCAGCAGAGGACGGACAAGTGTAATATAGGCTGTCTCTTTAGTGGGGTTTGTCGCATCTTCTAAGTGTTCTGCCAACAAAGCACAGCCTTTGTTTCGCCTTCCCCACATTATTATCTATGTGGTCTTTCCAATTTAAGTTGCTCGTAATTGTAATTCCTAGGTATTTAGTCGAATTGACAGCCCTTAAATTTGTGCGATTTATCGTATACCCAAAATTCATCGGATTTCTTTTAGTAAAATGGTTCAAATGGCTCTGAGCACTATGGGACTTAACATCTGTGGTCATCAGTCCCCTGTAACTTAGAACTACTTAAACCTAACTAACCTAAGGACATCACACACATCCATGCCCGAGGCATGATTCGAACCTCCGACCGTAGTGGTCAAGCGGTTCCAGACTGAAGTGCCTAGAACCGCACGGCCACACCGGCCGGCTTCTTTTAGTGCCCATGTGGATGACCTCGCACTTTTCTTTGTTTAGTGCCAATTTCCACTTTTCGCACCATACAGAAATTCTCTCTAGGTCATTTATTAATTGGAATTGATCGTGTGATGATTTTACTAGACGGTAAATTACAGCGTCATCTGCAAACAATCTAAGGGGGCTGCTCAGATTATGACCTAGATCAATTATGTAAAGCAAGAACAGCAGAGGGCCTATATCACTAACTTGCGGAACATCAGATATCGTTTCTGTTCTACTCAATGATTTACCGTCTATCATTACGAACTGTGACCTCTCTGAGAGGAAATCACGAATCTAATCACACAACTCAGACGATACTCCATATGCACGCAATTTGATTAATAATCGCTTGTGAGGAACGGTATCAAAAGCCTTGTGGAAATCTAGTAATATGGAATTGGTCTGAGATTCCTTGTCGACGGCACTCATTACTTCATGGGAATAAATAGCTAGCTGTGTTGCACAAGAACGATATTTTCTGAATCCGTGTTGGTTATGTATCAATAAGTCATTTTCTTCAAGGTGATTCATAAAGTTTGAGTACAGTATATGCGCCAAAATCCTACTGCAAATTGAGGTCAGCGATATGGGTCTGTAATTCAATGGGTTTCTCCTATTTCCTTTCTTGAGTATTGGTGTGACGTGTGCTACTTTCCAGTCTTTAGGAACAGACCTTTCATCAAGTGAACGGTTGTATATGACTGCTACGAAAGACACTATTGTGTCTGCATACTCTGAAAGGAACCTTACTGGTATACCATCTGGACCGGAAGACTTTCCTTTCTTAAGTGATCCTGGAATCGTGGTTGCCTGGTGGAGAAATCAGTGGCAAAACGGCTCCCGATGTGAAAAGCCTGTCGCTAGTGAGCCCTGCACACGCCGTAAATTATAAGGCTACTAACTAACTTGGAAAAGCAGTTGAACGGAATGGACAGTGTCTTGAAAGGAGGATATAAGATGAACATCAACAAAAGCAAAACGAGGATCATGGAATGTAGTCGAATTAAGTCGGCTGATGCTGAGGGAATTAGATTAGGAAATGAGACACTTAAAGTAGTAAAGGAGTTTTGCTATTTGGGGAGCAAAATCACTGATGATGGTCGAAATAGAGAGGATATAAAACGTAGACTGGCTATGGCAAGGAAAACGTTTCTGAAGAAGAGAAATTTGTTAACATCGAGTATAGATTTAAATGTCAGGAAGCCGTTTCTGAAAGTATTTGTATGGAGTGTGGGCATGTATGGAAGTGAAACGTGGACGATAAATAGTTTAGACAAGAAGAGAATAGAAACTTTAGAAATGTGGTGCTACAGAAGAATGCTGAAGATTAGATGGGTAGATCACATAACTAATGAGGAGGTATTGAATAGGATTGGGGAGAAGAGGAGTTTGTGGCACAACTTGACAAGAAGAAGGGACCGGTTGGCAGGACATGTCCTGAGGCATCAAGGGATCACAAATTTAGCATTGGAGGGCAGCGTGGAGGGTAAAAATCGTAGAGGGAGACCAAGAGATGAATACACTAAGCAGATTCAGAAGGATGTAGGTTGCAGTAAGTACTGGGAGATGAAGAAGCTTGCTCAGGATAGAATAGCATGGAGAGCTGAATCAAACCAGTCTCAGGACTGAAGACCACAACAACAACAACAACTGTTGTCATGGAGAATGTTCAACACGGTCGTCTGGCTTACCCTGTACTGGCTGGTCAACTGCCTGGTATTGGCACGGCGGTCGCTTTCCACAGTATTAATCACATTTTCCTCGAAGTCTTATGTCCGAACGTTACGGGTACGTCCTTCATAATTTCCTGCTTCCTGGTGCGATCCTATCTCAGACAAACGGCGAAACACTCTTTGCAAACATTGAATGCTGTGGTTGTTGTCGGCGGGGATAGATCTCCTGATACAACCTTGCTACCCGCCTCCCGTTGCCATTTGTTTTTCCGTAAGTAAACACACCGTGCACAACGTTATATCACATCCACTACAAGGCGAGTCAGCAGGGGAAGTGAATCAGATACGACATTACCAATTGCTATGGCAGGAGAGGTGTGAGGACATACCGTATGAGGAAGAGTACCAGCCTCTAGAAGGAAACCATGCATACTGTAACTGGGGCTGCATCGTAGAGTGTGTGTTAGACCGCAGCCTCTGTAACGATGTATGATTGAATAAATGTTGTCCAGCATGGGAAACATGGATTTCCAGACCTAAGTTCATTAGACCTTTTTTGTTCCTTATCCTCTCATCGACCAGTCCCTAGAGTTCTTACACGGTGGAAAAATCACCCTGTACATTAGATGGTTTCTCTGTATAGTCGTGGATAATAGTTGTATGTTAACCGGGAACCTAGAAACGACGGAGAGGCTCCGTCCCCGCCGCAGCCGCAGTGGTCCACAACCCCAAGACGACTACAGCAGTCCACTTCACCTCTCCGCCGCCCCACACCGAACCGCTGTTTCAGGGTTATTGTGTGGTTCGGCTCCCGGTGGACCCCCCCCCCCCCCCCCCCAGGGAACGTCACACACCGAACGAGTGTAAACCGTATGTTTGCGTGGTAGAGTAATGGTGGTGTACCCGTACGTGGAGAACTTGTTTGCGCAGCAATGGCCGACATAGTGTAGCTGAAGCGGAACAAGGGGAACCAGCCCGCGTTCGCCGAGGCAGATGAAAAACCGCCTAAAGCCATCCACAGACTGGCCGGCTCACAGGACCTCGACACAAGTCCGCCGAATGGCTTCGAGCCGGGGACCAGGCACTCCTTCCCAACCCGGAAAGCCGTGCGTTAGACCGCACGGCTAACCGGGAAGGCGAATAATAGTTTGTCGTAGTACATAGAATTTTGGTTTCGGAAAACTTCATTTCACGATTTCCTGATTGCTCTGCTCTGCTACAGCTGATTTTTCTGTTTTTCCTAGTCGGCAAAGACGTCTATTTTCTTTCAGTCTTGTATTCAGGCTTCTCTTGGTAATTCCAATGTAGACCTTTCAACAAGTACTCGGAACCTCATAACATCCAAACAGGAGGGAGTTTGTCCATTACAGATCAGAGTGATTGACATATTTTCCTAATTAGTCTAAACATAAAGTTTTTTTCGGAAAGTCACACGTACGGATATACACTGAAGAGCCAGAGAAACTGGTACACCTGCCTAACATCGTGTAGGGCCACCGCGAGCTCTCAGAAGTGCCGCATCACGACGTGGCATGGACTCGAATAATGTCTGAAATAGTGCTGGAGGGAAATGACACAATGAATCCTGCAGGGTTGTCCATAAATCCGTAAGAGTACGAGGGAGTGTAGATTTCAACAGCACGTTGCAAGGCATCCCAGATATGTTCCATAATGTTCATGACTGGGGAGTTTAGTGGCCAGCGGAAGTGTTTAAACTCAGGAGAATGTTCCTGGAACCACTCTGTTTCAGCATTAATTTGAGACGAGGCAACATGGAAGTCTTGTCAAGGTGACGCAATTGATAGGCCGCTATTGTAACAACCATATGCAAATTTACGTGATCAGTCGTAGAACCTACCTTCATTATCTTTTCATGATTTACGAAGTCCGATTACGAATTGTACGCACTTTATGCACAGCAGCATTGGCGATTCAAATCTTTATTACCGATACACGGTGTATCATCACTCAACAATGACTAACCACAAAAACCAGCTACGCCTAATTTAAAGTAAAACTTTTATTCATTTTCTTTTCTCTATGTAAACATCTCGTGTTTCCTTATAATATTTCTGCTCTCATATGTTCCGTTAAAACGTTTTTAATCACGAGCTCCGAACAGGAGCAGAAATATTATACTCACGATCTTGATGCAGCTAACAGAGACAAATACGAACTGGCGCACGGACAGAATACAAAGCTACATTTCCAGTATGTCCCTTCTATTCCGTCTCCTTCTCGTAAATCGCAAAGTGTTTCCATATTTAGGTACGAAATTAAGAATTTCCACACAGTACAATACCGTAATGAGTTTTATGTCTGTTACACAGAAGATCTAAATTTTAAATGCCATAATTTCTAGGAAACTACTGATCTTATTTCGGAGAGTATAAATGCTCTTTAATATTTCTGTTTTAGATTTAGAACAAATGCGACAAAACTTGCTATACTTATATTTGAAAGCGAAAATGAAGCTCGTACCAATGCCTCTGTAATTAATATTGTTACAAGAGCCTGTACCTCATTTAATTAGTTTCGTACAGTTAACCTGCGAGTAAATAAAACACGAGATCTTCAAAAGTTCCGTAAATACTTATGGTTAACAGATAACGTACTCTGTATGTTTCCATACGATTGATAAGCAAATGCAGCGAAGGAAAAACGATTGACTATATACCTTCGTACGAGCGCTAATTTCTCGTATCTTATCTTCGTGGTTCTTACATGGAAAGTACTTTGGCGGCAGCTTGTACTGCAGTGAACTTCAAATACCGATTCTCTAAATTTTTTCAATAGTGTTCCGCGAAAAGAACGTCACATTCCCTTCAGAGATTTCCATTAGGGTTCTCTGGGCATCTTCATAATACCTGCGTGTTGTTCGAACCTGTCCGTAACAAATCTAGCTGCCCGCATCTGAATTACTTCGGTATCTTCCTTCAAACTGACCTGGTGTCGATCCAAAACACTTGAGCAGTATTAAAGATCAGGTCGCACTAGTGATCTATATGCTGTCTCCTTTGCACATGAACCGCACTTTCCCAAAATTCTCCCGATAAACCGAAGTCGACCATTCATCATCCCCCAATCCTCACCAGCTCGTTGCACTTCATATCGCTTTCCAACGTTACGCCCAGATATTTAAACGACGCGGCTGTGTCAAGCAGGACACGACTAACGCAGTATCCGAACATAACGGGTATACACTCCTGGAAATGGAAAAAAGAACACATTGACACCGGTGTGTCAGACCCACCATACTTGCTCCGGACACTGCGAGAGGGCTGTACAAGCAATGATCACACGCACGGCACAGCGGACACACCAGGAACCGCGGTGTTGGCCGTCGAATGGCGCTAGCTGCGCAGCATTTGTGCACCGCCGCCGTCAGTGTCAGCCAGTTTGCCGTGGCATACGGAGCTCCATCGCAGTCTTTAACACTGGTAGCATGCCGCGACAGCGTGGACGTGAACCGTATGTGCAGTTGACGGACTTTGAGCGAGGGCGTATAGTGGGCATGCGGGAGGCCGGGTGGACGTACCGCCGAATTGCTCAACACGTGGGGCGTGAGGTCTCCACAGTACATCGATGTTGTCGCCAGTGGTCGGCGGAAGGTGCACGTGCCCGTCGACCTCGGACCGGACCGCAGCGACGCACGGATGCACGCCAAGACCGTAGGATCCTACGCAGTGCCGTAGGGGACCGCACCGCCACTTCCCAGCAAATTAGGGACACTGTTGCTCCTGTGGTATCGGCGAGGACCATTCGCAACCGTCTCCATGAAGCTGGGCTACGGTCCCGCACACCGTTAGGCCGTCTTCCGCTCACGCCCCAACATCGTGCAGCCCGCCTCCAGTGGTGTCGCGACAGGCGTGAATGGAGGGACGAATGGAGACGTGTCGTCTTCAGCGATGAGAGTCGCTTCTGCCTTGGTGCCAATGATGGTCGTATGCGTGTTTGGCGCCGTGCAGGTGAGCGCCAAAATCAGGACTACATACGACCGAGGCACACAGGGCCAACACCCGGCATCATGGTGTGGGGAGCGATCTCCTACACTGGCCGTACACCACTGGTGATCGTCGAGGGGACACTGAATAGTGCACGGTACATCCAAACCGTCATCGAACCCATCGTTCTACCATTCCTAGACTGGCAAGGGAACTTGCTGTTCCAACAGGACAATGCACGTCCGCATGTATCCCGTGCCACCCAACGTGCTCTAGAAGGTGTAAGTCAACTACCCTGGCCAGCAAGATCTCCGGATCTGTCCCCCATTGAGCATGTTTGGGACTGGATGAAGCGTCGTCTCACGCGGTCTGCACGTCCAGCACGAACGCTGGTCCAACTGCGGCGCCAAGTGGAAATGGCATGGCAAGCTGTTCCACAGGACTACATCCAGCATCTCTACGATCGTCTCCATGGGAGAATAGCAGCCTGCATTGCTGCGAAAGGTGGATATACACTGTACTAGTGCCGACATTGTGCATGCTCTGTTGCCTGTGTCTATGTGCCTGTGGTTCTGACAGTGTGATCATGTGATGTATCTGACCCCAGGAATGTGTCAATAAAGTTTCCCCTTCCTGGGACAATGAATTCACGGTGTTCTTATTTCAATTTCCATGAGTATATTTTTCCTACTCATCCGCATTTAACATTTAGATCTAGCTGCTACTCATAACACCAACTAGAAATTTTGCCTAAGTCGTCTTGTATCCTCCTACAGCCACTCGACTTAAACACCTTCCCATACACCACAGGATCATAAGGGAAACGACCGCAGATTGCCGACCACCCAGCCCGCCAGATCATGTATGTTTAAATGAATGTGCGTGTGTGTGAATTCCTAAAGGACCAAACTGCTGAGGTCATCGGTCCCTAGACTTACACACTACTTAAACTAACTTATGCTAAGAACAACGCACACATCCATGCCCGAGGGAGGACCCGAACCTCCGGCGGAAGGAGCACGCCATCCGTGACATGGCGCCTCAAACAGCGCGGCCACTCCGCGCGGCTTTATGTATATAAAAAATAACAGCGATTCGATTACACTTCCCTGGGTCACCCCTGACGGTACCCTTCTCTGATGAACACTCGCCGTCGAGGACAACAAACTGGGTTCTATTACTTAATAAGTCTTCGAGTCACTCACATATCTGGGAAACTATTCCTTATGCTCGTACCTTCGTTAGCAGTCTGCAGTGGTGCACCGTGTCAAATGATTTCCAATACTATAAATATGAAATCTGCCTGTTGCCCTTCATCCATAGTTCACCGTATACCATGCGATAAAAGGGCAAGCTGAGTTTCGCACGAGGAATGCTTTCTAAAACCGTGCTGAATCTTGCACATAAGGTTCCCGGTCTCAAGGAAATTAATTGTTTATGAACTGAGAATATGTTCAAGACTTATGGAGCAAGCTGCCGTTAAAAATACTGATCTTTAATTTTTATGGGTCCTTTCTTGTACCCTCCTTATATTCAGGAGTCACCCGCGCTTTTTTCAGTCAGTTGCGAGTTGGCGCTGCACGAAAGATTCGCGATAAATTCAAGCTAAGTAAGGGGCCAGTGCCGTAGAGTATTCTTTGAAATACCGTATTGGGATTCCATCCGGATCTGCTGACTTATTTGTTTTCAACTCTTTTAGTGATTTCTCTACGGCGGGTATTCCTACTACCACGTCGTTCATACGTAAGTGAGTTCGATGGTTAAACGACTATATGTTTGTACAATTCTTCCACATGAATGACATCTTAAACGCGAAATTTATAACTATTTAAGATAAAGATATGAATTGATACCAACGTTTGGATACATGGGCAAGTTTCGTTGTTCCACATTTCATTGACGTGGTTGAAGTGTAACAACTGCAGTGCCCAAGAAGATACCGCCAAGAAAGTCTGTAATAAGAGGAAGGATTTTTCGACACTCTTCATATCAACGAGTCCGATGATGTTGAGACGAAAATCTAGGCAACTGGACACTGATGGTGAAAGGAGGAAGCCGTGCCTTCTTTAAAGAACCGTCTTGGTATACGCCTGTAATGATTTACGGAACCCACGGAAGCCTGAAGTCTCGCTGGCCGGTCGGGAGAGTGAATCCTGTTCTCGCCATATACAGTGAGTCCGAAAGTATTCGTCTAGCTGCATATCTTTTAGAAAACAAAGTCTGTGTAACATGAAAAGAAATGTATACAAAATCTAAAGAGCCAGTCTTGTAAGAAGTACCTCGCTAAGTCATTTTTGTTGAAAAGCAAGGAAAGAAATACATGCAAATCGACAGCAAGGTTAACTTAACAGTACACGTAATACAAGATCTAGTTCATAAAGTATTCGTCCACCATCTGAGCATGCCGAAATTCTGCGCACAGTGATTAAAACCATAACCCTGCCACACGGCACACACTTGAGTCAACTGTGTGCGGCCCCATTCTATCGCCTGTTGTGGTTCTGAAAGGCGCTGATACAGTGCAATTAGCGCCATGGACCGTAACGGTAGTGAGACGAAGCTGATCCAAAGGAAACTTATTCTGCGCTTACATAATGAGTGCAAACCTTCTTACGAGATTGCTAAAGCAGTCGGTGGACCTAGATCGACGGTTCAGTTGATAATAGATCGATTTTGCGCAACAAAATCATTAAGAAACCAATCACGTACCGGACGCCCTCACATTTTTGACTGATGCAGACGTGAGATTTATCGCGAGGGAAATGAAGAAGAAACATAAAATCAGCGCTCCTACGTTGACTGGGGAGTTATAGTCTAGGGGGAAGAAGGTATGTGCCAACACAATCAGAGATACCTTCAAAAAGTCTGGTTATCACGGCCGGTAGCGCGCAAGAAATTTTGGGTCAGTGAACAGAATCGAAAGAAACGTCTTCATTTTGAGATGGAACATAGATTCAAAAAGGAAGACATCTGGAGTAGAGTAAATATAACGTATTCGGGTCGGATGCAGGCGAATGGTGTGGCGTAAGAAGAATGCGGAGATGTTGCCACGCAATGTTGTGCCAATAGTTAAACACACTGGTGGCTCCCTGATTGTGTGGGGCTGTATGAGTGCTGCAGCTGTTGGGAAATTACATTTCACAGAAGGTACAATGGATCACCATATGTATATCAACATTTAAACGACAATCTGAATCCTAGCGCAGAAAAATTAGGTCTGCAAGGAAATTACATTTTTCAAAAAGATAACGACCCAAAGCATACGGCTCTAAAAACAAGGCTATGGCTCCTGTACAATACCCCCAACACCCTTCCTCAGAGCCCAGACATTAATCCAATTGAACACCTTTGCAAAGTACTGGAAGACAGCATCAGGGAAAGACACATTTCTAACAAGAGAGACCTAAAAGAAGCACTTCAAGGCAAAATTCCAGCCCCTCTGACGGCAAACTTGGTCAAGTCGATGCCCAGACGACTACAAGCAGTAGTAGATGCAAAGGGAAACCCCACTGAATGCTAATTTTTGTAACTGAAATAATATTTTCGGATTGTAAATTTGAAAAGAAACATATGAGTGAACGAATACTTTTTGAAGTATCCCTTGAATAAATTCTCCATTTTCTCAAATTTGTTATCGCTATGGATGTATTTATTTCCTTGTCCATCAATAAAAATGACTTACCAAGGTTCGCTGCATATGACTGGATGTTCACATTTTATGTTCACTTCCTTTCACGTGACATATACTTAGTTTCTTAAAAAAATTACAACTAGACGAATACTTTTTGGACTTACTGTATACCGTTAGTCCACAGCCTTAACCACAGCTCCCACTAGCCGGGTTGCGGTCTCAGGTAAAGTAATCTCCATTCTGCTGTACGCAAAAGCAATCACTTAGTTCCATTACAAGAACTTATTCACGGTTTCAGTGTGACGGTTGTGCTACGAAGATCAGTGGAAGACAGTAAAAGCAGTGTCATCACTCGCCCGCATCTCGTGGTCGTGCGGTAGCGTTCTCGCTTCCCACGCCCGGGTTCCCGGGTTCGATTCCCGGCGGGGTCAGGGATTTTCTCTGCCTCGTGATGGCTGGGTGTTGTGTGATGTCCTTAGGTTAGTTAGGTTTACGTAGTTCTAAGTTCTAAGGGACTGATGACCATAGATGTTAAGTCCCATAGTGTTCAGAGCCATTTGAACCATTTTGAACTGTCATCACTGACGCTCCTCGTAGAACCATCCGAGCAAGTTAATCAAATATTCTCTGTTCCGAATGAGTTATTATACGCAGAATATTTTTTGTTCCTAGAGAAGGTGTGAATTCTTTACATTTAGCTAGATTTCACTCGCAAAAGTGGCCACCATGTCATTATTTCGTGAGCTACTGTAACGATTAACTTCCAGTATCAGACGAATCACGTTGCTGTGGAGGAGACCGTATTCATTTTGCGCCCAAAGTGTAGGACACGAAAAATTAGAATGTTACAAAGCGAAGGAAATGCAACAATAAGCTGTCATCTCAGAAAACACGCTATTACTGCGGAAAATATGGGAGAGGTGTTCAATAGAAATGCAACACTTTTTTTTTCTGAAAGCACGTTGGTTTTATTCAGGATTCCAATACATCGTATTACTCGCCACTCTTTTAACTACAAAACCGTGTTATTCAACATAAGCTCTGTTCAATGTGACGGCGTTAATCCACCTTACTTGAGGGCCTGTATACCCGCATGTTACCACTCTATTGGTCGGCGTCAGGGCCAACGTCTTGCTGCATCAATAACCTCTCCATGATCCCGTGGAGTGCATCCTTTATTGGGCCAAACAGATGGATATCGGAAGTTCGAGATCCGGGCTGTAGGGTGAAGCAGGAAGGACAGTCCAGTGAAGTTTTTGAGTTCATCTCGGGTGCACAGACTTGCGCGAGGCCTCGCATTGTTGTGGAGACGTCTGATAGTGATCCGTCGATCACCTCGAATGAGAGTGTCAGCACGTTCCAGTATTGCAGGAGTCACAGCTGTGTGCGGCCGGCGGGCACGCGGGAGATGAGACAGGTTTGCGCGACCTGGCTGCGATGATCGCCCAGTGACTGACCGTGCATTTGTTCACTGTCAGGTCGCCGTAGACATTCTGCAGGCTTCTATAAACATCTGAAATGATGTGGTTTTTCCGTCAAAAGAAACTCAATGACAGGTCTCCGCTTGGAAGGTACCTTCGTTACAGACGCAAATTTGGACATGTATAGCGGTGCCACCTACAAGAACTTCATGAATCTACGAGGAGCGGCTAGAAAAAAACCGGACTGATGCTGGAAAAAACATTTATTTACAATTATTTACAATTTCATGTTATCTCCTTCAATGTACTCTCCTCCTCGGTCTCTACACCGCTCCATACGAATTTTCCACTGTTCATAGCAATGCTGCAGATCATTTTCGGTAAGTCCATACATTACTTCCGTCGCTTTTTCTTTTACTGCTTCAACAGTCTCAAATCTAGTTCCTTTCAAAGCTGACTTGACTTTAGGGAAAAGAAAAAAGTCACAGGGGGCCAAATCAGGTGAGTAGGGTGGATGATCTAAGATGGGAATGTTGTGTTTTGCCAAAAACGTCTTCACTGACAACGCACTGTGAGCTGGGGCATTGTCTTGGTGAAGGATCCATGACTTTTTTCTCCACAAATCGTTTCGTTTTCTCCGTACTCGCTAACGTAGGGTAGCCAGGACGCTAATGTAGTAATGCTGATTCACTGTTTGTCCCTCTGGTACCCAATCAATGTGCACAATCCCTTTGATGTCAAAAAAAAACAATCATCATTGCCTTGAATTTCGATTTTGACATTCGTGCTTTTTTTTGTCGTGGAGAACCAGGAGTTTTCCAATGCATCGATTGGCGTTTAGTTTCGGGATCGTAAGTAAAAAACCACGATTCATCGCAAGTAATAACATTTTGTAAGAAGGTGGGATCACTTTCAATGTTTTCCAGGATGTCAGAACAAATCATTCTTCGGCGTTCCTTCTGTTCAATTGTGAGACACTTTGGAACCATTTTTGAACACACTTTGTTCATGTTGAAACTTTCATGAAGAATCTGCCTAACACTTTCCTTGTCAATTCCTGTTAACTCAGACACTGCTCTGATTGTTAAACGGCGATCTTGTCGAACAAGTTTACCGATTTTTTCAATGTTTGCATTAGGTTTTGCTGACAATGGTCTGCCAGTGCGAGTGTCATCACTGGTGTCTTCGCGGCCATCTTTAAATCGTTTAAACCACTCAAACACTTGTGTTCGCGATAAACAATCATCGCCGTACACTTGTTGTAACATTACAAACGTTTCACTTGCAGATTTTCCTAGTTTGAAACAAAATTTGATGTTAACACGCTGTTCTTTCTGTACACTCAACATTTTCCGACGCACAGACAAAACGTCAACTACTTAAAACAGACGCCACGGGCAGACTGAGTGCAGGAGGCAGATGAAACTCGAGCAGTAGGCGGAGCGAGAGTCACGTGACAGGCCACGCGACTTTCAGCCTTATTGCATTCGTTTTATTGTTTCACCAGTACTAGTCCGGTTTTTTTCTAGCCACACCTCGTATAGGGGCTGAAGCGGGAATATTCCACGCTATTCCACAACAAATTCCGCATTTTTTCAACCGAAACTGACCGAGGAAAAAAAAATGTTGCATTGCTAGTTAAACGCACCCGTAATGTACGTAATTATTGATGGCGGTCTAGTGTACATCAAAGATTAGTGCCTGTGCGGCTGTTTATCGTACTATTTTTCGAGGAATTTACCTTAGTAGTTGATGTTTTAATTCGTGGCTATATTGCAACTACAATATGAGCGAGGTGGTCAATCTACAACTACATAATTACTGCAAGGTACGTACTTAAGGGTTTCGCAGATAATACGTACAACCATTTTCAGAGTATTCTTCTACAATGAAATTCTCGAATACAACCTAAATCTTTCCGTTCGAGCTCTGATACCAATACTTTAGCGCGAACGTCATTTCTCTCTGCCGGCCGCGGTGCCCGAGAGGTTCTAGGCGCTTCAGTCCGGAACCGGACAATTGCTACGGACGCAGGTTCGAATCCTGCCTCAGGCATGGATGTGTGTGATGTCCTTAGGTTGGTCGGGTTTAAGTAGTTCTAAGTTCTCGGGGACTGACAGTGTTCAGAGCCATTTGAACCATTTCTCTCTGAGTAGACGGGAGTAAACAAAACATTTTCGCATTTAGTGGAAAAATTTGGTGCTAATATTTCTCTTGTCACATTTGTGACAGTCCAATATTTCGCGGTGATACGAAACGAGCCTCCTTCAAACTTTTTCGGTATCCTACGTCACACCTGTATGGTTAGAATCCTATACTGTGCAGCAATACCATTGAAGATAACGGGCAGACTTAATGTAGGCACTCTTTTTACCGAGTTTGTCGCATGTTCTAAATGTTCTGCTAATAAAACTTAAATTTAAGGTTTCCGTAATTGTAACGTTAGGTGTTTAGTTGAATCGACACCCTGTAAATTTTTGTTGTTCATCGTGTAACCAAAATTTAAAGGAATTTTTTGAACTCACTTTGGGGATCCCAAACTTTTTATTGTTTACGAGCAATTGCCACTTTTTGCACCACGGAGATATCTTGTCCAGATCATTTTTACACTACTGCCCATTAAAATTGCTACATCAAGAAGAAATGCAGATGATAAACGGGTATTCATTGGACAAATATATTATACTAAAACTGACATGTGATTACATTTTCACGCAATTTGGGTGCATAGATCCTGAGAAATCAGTACCCTGAACAACCACGTCTGGACGTAATAACAGCCTTGATACGCCTGGGCAGTGAGTCAAACAGAGCTTAGATGGCGCGTACAGGTACAGCTGTCCGTGCAGCTTCAACACCATACCACAGTTCATCAAGAGTAGTGACTGGCGTATTGAGCCAGTTGCTCGGCCACCATTGACCAGACGTTTTCAGTTGGTGGGAGATCTGGAGAATGTGCTGGCCAGGGCAGCAGTCGAACATTTTCTGTATCCACAAAAGCCCGTACAGGACCTGCAACATGCGGTCGTGCATTTTCCTGCTGAACTGTAGGGTTTCGCAGGGATCGAATGAAGGGTCGTAACACATCTGAAATGTAACGTCCACTGTTCAAAGTGCAGTCAATGCGAACAAGAGGTGACTGAGACGTGTAACCAATGGCACACCATGCCATCACGCCAGATGATACGCCAGTATGGCGATGACGATACACGCTTCCAATGTGCGTTCACCGCGATGTCGCCAAATACGGATGCGACCATCATGATGCTGTAAACAGAACCTGGATTCATCCGAAAAAATGTTTTGCCATTCGTTCACCCAGGTTCGTCATTGAGTATACTATCGCAGGCGCTCCTGTCTGTGATGCAGCGTCGAGGGTAACCGCAGCCACGGTCTCCGAGCTGATAGTCCATGCTGCTGCAAACGTCGTCGAACTGTTCGAGCAGATGGTTATTGTCTTGCAAACGTCCCCATCTGTTGACTCAGGTACAGAGACGTGGCTGTACGATCCGTTACAGCCATGCGGATAAGATGCCTGTCATCTCGACTGCTAGTGATACAAGGCTGTTGGGATCCAACACGGCACTTCTGAACCCACCGATTCCATATTCTGCTAACAGTCATTGATCTCGACCAATGCGAGCAGCAATGTCGCGATACGCTAAACAGCAATAGCGATAGGCTACAATCCGACCTTTATCAAAGTCAGAAACGTGATGGTACGCATTTCTCCTCCTTACACGAGGCATTACAACAACGTTTCACCAGGCAACGCCGGTCAACTGCTGTTTGTGTATGAGAAATCGGTTGGAAACTTTCCTCATGTCAGCACGTTGTAGGTGTCGCCACCGGCGCCCACCTTGTGTGAATGCTCTGAAAAGCTAATCATTTGCATATCACAGCATCTCCTTCCTGTCTGTTTAATTTCGCGTCTGCAGCACGTCATCTTCGTAGTGTAGAAATTTTAATGCCCAGCAGTGTAAATTCGTTTTAATCCACTGATGACTATACTACACTGTAAACGACGAGTTAATCCGTAAATAATCTAAGAGGGTTTCTCAGATTGTCATCTCAATCGTTTATATGGATTACGAAGAGCAGAGGGCCTACAACGCTTCCTTGGGAAACCGCAAACATAACTTTAGTTTCACTAAATAACTTCCCGTCAGTTATTACGAATTGTGACGTTTATGATGGGAAATCAGATATCTAATAGCACAGCTGAGACGATATTCCATGGGCACGCAATTTTATTACAAGCCGCTTGTGAAGAACGTTTGTCAAGAGTCTTTTGGAAATCTAGAAATATGGATTCGACTCAAGAGATTCCCCGTCGACGGCACTCATTACGTCGTGCGAATAAGTAGCCAGTTGTGGTCGCTTATGAAAGAAAAGTCTTAAAAAATACTATTTTCTGCAGTAACCACACGTAACATAAATTGAGAGTCATTGTACGCTAGCAGTTCGCTCTTGTTTCCTCTGCGTCGGTTCTGTACCAGTAAGTGTAAAATGATTGTGATGTTTGTGTGCTTCTGCTGTTGCTGCCGGTATTGACGGAAGTGTGGGCAGGAGGAGACCGCCTCGCATTCCACCCCTCTGTAAAAGCGCTAAGGCGGGCTCCTGGCTCCACGCCCCCCTTCGGTCGACCTATCACGATCGATAGTGCAGTATGCCACAAGGAACGGCCGGGGAAGCCTGTGACGACGAACAAGCCCCTGCCTCGCAACTGTAAGCAGACTTTGCTTTTGAGATTTTTTGATAAATTTTGGTAATGAAATTAGTTTTGGCAACGGAAATCGATTAGAACCTGGTATCTCCTTTAGGCATCTGTCACCCACATCAACACATGTGGTCCACAACCCACTGCAGAGTGCATATCAAAGCATATTATTGGCGGATTTCTGTTCTATTCCATTACGTACTGAGCGAGGGAAAAATTGTTCTCTGTAGGCCACGGTACGCATCCTAAACTCTTGTAATACACCCTCGTGGTCCCTGTACGAGATATACGATGAAGCCAGCAGAATTGTCTCACAGTCTCCCATCAATAGCGGTTATTTAAATTTACTCGACAAGGTATCGTGAGGACGTCGTCTATCTTCCAACGATTCTAATTTAAGATCCCTGCACATCTCCGTTAAGCTTTCACATGACCTGTAGTGAGTCCCTCTGAATTCTTTCGATGTCTGGTGCTACACCAACTCGATAAGGACTCCAGGCAGTGGAGCAGTGCTGTATAATCGGTCGCATTAGTATCTTGTACATGACATTCTTAAAAGAATGCTTCCGAGGAAGATATAGTCTTCCATTCACCTTCCATACTGCTGATTTTAAGGTTCCGTCCGATTTCGGATATTTGTATTGTTTTCATTTTATTTTTTTGCTATCTTGTTATAGTCTATTATCTAGATACTACAACAGACCCAATGTCGCACGTGGATTGGCATGTATGAACGTTACACGTAACATTTTAAGATGCGGTACTTTCAAATGAGTTAATATAACTAAGCAATATGGTGTTGAAGGAAAAGCATATAAAATTTCTACTTTAAAATATATACATATACAATTTTAAAAATGTAGATACTACTCTTTGGCCACCTGGCGCAAAGATATACAGAGTGTCCCAGGAGGAACATTCAATATTCGTGACTCGACAGGAAAGATCATTTGAAGCAAATAATTTCATATGGACATATGCCGTATTCCGATTGGCTTTCGAGATAGAGCCGGCCGCGGTGGCCGTGCGGTTCTAGGCGCTGCAGTACGGAACCGCGGGACTGCTACGGTGGCAGGTTCGAATCCTGCCTCGGGCATGGATGTGTGTGATGTCCTTGGGTTACTTAGGTTTAAGTAGTTCTAAGTTCTATGGGACTCATGACCTAAGATGTTAAGTCCCATAGTGCTCAGAGCCATTTGAACCATTTTTTTTTCGAGATAGAACTCATCGTTATTTATTTTCAGCATTATTCAATACATTGTCAGTCTCGCACATGTGGACACGCACAACAATTAGTAAACATTATGACGTGCGTTTCACAAAGTATGAATTGAAAAATACTTATTTGTAACGCATTCATCTCTAAGCGTTATCGTACACTTCACATTACCGTTGCTGTTCAATCCACAGTCAGTAGCAAGCCATCGCGTGAGTCGGACACTCAAAGAAGCTATGATCCCCCTTGCAAATGTGCTCCGTAGATGGAGACGAAACGTTGGATGGAAATGTGAAACCCATTTGCCCACCGTGTAATAGCCCGGAACATTTTATTAATCGTGAGTCTTGGGAGACCACGTTGTTTTGCTTGTCTGAGTGCGTCTGCGCGTTCCCTAATGAGGGCAGCAGCGTCGATGATGCGACCAAGCAGTTCATCTTGCGCATACACCTTTGGTTTGTACATCTCAGACTGCATCGAGCCCCGTAAAGGCAAATCTAATGGCCTAAGTTCTGGCGAAATTGGTGGCCAGTTTAACTGTACTGCCACGACCAATCCAGCAGTTACGGTAAGAGCGGTTGAGATGTTTCCTCACACGTCCGGTAAAATAAGTGTTATATCTCGAAAACCACTCGTAGTAGGGTATATGTCCATATGAAAATTTTTTACTTCAAATGAGCGTCCCTGTCATATTCCTGAATATTGACCATTCCTCCTAGGATACCATTTAGGTTCATCCAAATCCAGAAAGCACTACTGATCTACTGTAATATGCCTCAATCCTACATCACAAATTTTGTAATTCATAATTCTAGAGTACGCTATACTACACAACACGACACTTCACGGCACTACACCACACTCCTGTACTTCGTACCAGAACGAAGCTAGATTTCCTCATTTGTCTGGATAGTTAGCCCCTGGAGCTAAGGCGCACATCACGTTTTACCGTACGGCTGTACTGTCGTGGATCCCAAGGCTGAAGAGACTGGGTAATGGCTGTCAGGGTCTCAGGAAATCCTTCCTGGTCACCTCGAGGCTCATCTCCCGGCTGCTTCCCGAAGGTCGTTGTAGAGGAATCGTCTCCAATGCTGCGTCTCGATGTCATGCTGTATGGCCCCGCCTCTTGTTGATCTCTCGGTCATGTGGGCATGCAGCTCGTAGGTTGATATTCTGGCTGCCAGAAAGCTCAGCCAAATATCCACATGTCTCACCATACTATAGACAGGTCTATAGCATCTTGTCCAATGCCACACGACCAGATGCTGAGAGGTCCAGGGTACCGACTGTTCTGCATTCACAAGAATCTGTGGTCCGTTGTCGTAGTTTCAGAAAGGAGCTGCGATATGGACCTTGTCTCGACACGTAGTGTATAGTTGGCGTGGTTGGAAGGAACTTGCAGGTTCTCCTCCCTGTTTCTGTCCTGTCCCACACTGCTTGCCATGCATGCTTGTTTATCTGATGTGACTGACTCTTGTGCCCAGTATCTCGGACACCTTATCGTATTCGCCAATATTTTTGTACATCTCTCACTTTCAGTGCGAAACCCAGCGGTAGTAATCAGTGCCTCAGTCGGCGTTGTCAGGTGCAAGAGTACACATCTCTGTGCTCGCCGAAGAGTCTGTGCTGCCTTTAGGTTTCTGATTGTACGAACCAATACTTCCGCACGGAAGCCACAACAGCGATGGAGACTGCGTTTGTGGTAAGTCTTTAATGCAATTGGAGACAACTGAAAGCTTCTTTGGCCAATTGTTGCTATTTTGCTCAAGATTTTGAATGTTTGTCTGGCAAACGATTTCCACGCGTTCATCGTCGATGTTTATACCTAGGTACCTACAAAATTCTTTTCTCTTCATAGTTTGGTCACTTGTTCTTATTATGGGGTTTCTGGATCTTTGTAATATTCCGTTTAGAAACGTATAAACCGCATTCGTGCTGCTGTTATCTTCTGTGCACCAATTGCTATATGTTTCAAGAATTTCCCTGCTATTTTCTTTTGATTTGGACCTTGTATTGGCAGGTACTGCAATAAGCTGACCGCCTGCGTATGCTGTTCAGCCTCTAGTCTTTGATATATTCTGTAGGTTATTTAGTAAAGGTTCTATAACAAAACGTCTCAGGACTCTGGACCACAAACAGAGCCCGTCGATCAGCCTTTTGTGATGTTTTCCACAAGTTTCCTTCCGGGATATTCCAGTCTTACTCGTCTGTCTGTCGATGCAGTAATATCGTGAGTTCTTAACCTGGGACAGCCTATCTGCTTCGGTATTTTGAACAGGTCAGGGCATTACAAGTTATCGAGGGCACCAGCCATACGAATCATCATGCCTATAACGTACTTCTCGTCTGAGGCGTTCACAATATGCCTTGCGTGATTTACCAAATCCTCGGCGGATCTTCCTTTCCTGAAATACTGCAGGGGGCTCATGCCTATTACCAGTCTGTGGTTCCTCAAGCGGAGGCACGGTAGCTTTTCCTGTACATTGGCTAGGACATTTACCAAACAAATCGGCCTGTAAGATTTCGATTCTCTCGGGTCTTTACCTTTCCCCGTTTTTAGCATAATGATATCTGAGACTTTCCAGATTCTGGGCACCCATCCCTGCAAATATATTTGTTTAATAGCAATGCTTGATTTTAAACAGCTTGGTCCACTAGCTGTTGCAACAAATCTGTCCGTGTTCTATTAGGCTCTGGTACTTTCTTCTTCTTTAACTTCGTTGTTGCCAACCTCGCTTCTTCCTGGGGCAGTGGAATCACATTTTTATTATGCTGCTCTAGTACCACAGAGCCAAGACAGTAACCGTACTCTGTGGTTCCCATCGTCGTATCGCCTGGAATCAGAGTTATGAGTAGGTACTGCAATGATGTCTTCCGGTCTGTCAGCATTGTCCCATCCATTAGTCTCAATGCTGACAAGTTGCAAGTTTGTATGGAAAACCCCAAATATCTGTCATCATTTGGTCCTTGACGTAAGCCTCCCATTTTGTTTGATGTAACAGTTCTTTGTATTGTCATTTGACTCCTCGATAGAAACTCAGCCTTCTTTGCGATTCCCTTTCTCTTAAGAATCTCTTTTAGCGTTTTGTCCCCCTTCCCTTAGCCAATATTGTGCATCTCTCTTTCTCACTTCTAAGTCTAGCGGTAGTGAGGTTAATATCACCAGCAGTGCCTCAGTCGGTGTTACCCCGAGTCTCAAAGACTGAGGGTCTCTGGGGAATTTTAAAACCTTATGACTTCCTAATAAGTGTTGGTATCGCCTTGCTTTTCGTTGTCTGCAATGTTCGCACCAGTTCGTTGGCTTTGGCGTCAATATCAAATCCGCTACCTTACAGTGGACTATCTTAAATTCTGTGTTTAAAAGTTCCTAATTTGCTTTATGTAGACTCCAATCGGGCCAGATGTTAGCGTCTACGTCATTATCCGCGGCTATAATTGTGAAACGAGACTGTAAGTGACAGACCTCGTAGTTTCCAATGTGGTCACTGATTTTCGAGTTCTCAAGGGTGATGTCTATGTTGCCGCACGTGCACGATTTTGGAGAGTAGGTGGGTAGCAGAGGCTTATTCATAACATGTAGCCCAAGTTCTCGTCTAGCGTTCTGAAGATCGAATCCTTTTTCATCAGTTACTCTGCTTTATCACAATGTTCATTTCGCATTCGCATCAGTTACGAAAATGTTTGTCGTGTCAACTCAGTATTGATGCTATTTTTTAAATTTTCTCTATATGGTTGTATCTCCTGACTGTATTGAATATATTGCTTAGTTATGTAAATATATCCTAAGGCAGTCATTATTTCTGTCATCACTGTGTGTTCGGCGCATAGTTGGTATAGCTATGTCACTGTTATATTTTTATCTGACGTCACAATGGCGGTCATTGAATCATGATCTCATGTTACGATCTGTGCCGTATCCGGCATGTGGATTAATCACCCATCTCTGGAAAGTGCCTCCTGTATCCATAGTAAGTGTAGTTCAATCCTTTATAACACTTTTACAAGTTCTTACGTGACCATAGCGTTGCGCATCGCATTTATCTGGCCGATTTTAATCATTTGTCTACTTTCCATCGCCGTTGTGGTGCGAGTTGATTGTATGTAAATGGTACGGGAAACTAGTGAGCACATAGCTTTGGGGACTTTCTAATCTGTTACCACATGCAATTCGGGCATGTGTCATCAATAGTTGCCTATACAGATGCTCGATATCGAGTTCCTTCTGTCTCCTCTTAAAGATTACTCGAAGTAAGGTCTGTACCTCTTCTGTGTTTGTAGTAAAGTTGTTGACACCGAACTGAATATGATCAACTTCCTCTGTGACAGAAAAATGTATTTTACTGTCCAAAAGTGTTCAACAGCTGAGGTCATCAGTCCCTAGACTAACACACTAATTAAAATAACTTACTTTACCAACAACACAAACGCACGTACCCTTGATGAGAGAGGACTTGAACCTCCGGCGGGAGGGGCCACGCAGTCCGTGACATAGCGCCCCAACCACGCGGCCACTCCGCGGGGCTTTGTACTGTACTTTGGACGACTGTGCCTAACCAGGTGACTTATTGCTATGGTTAACACATACATATTCTACATATCATATAATTTAGCAAGTCTCGTTGCATTTTATCGTTTATGTCCATCACTGTTTATTTTCTCTTCGCAATTGCTGTTGTCATCTATAGGTTCTACTATGATCTGTGCATTTTCATAATGTTACTACATTAACCGTTGCGTGCTAGCACACTCTGCTGCTAGGACGTTTTGTATGTTATTACACCCTGCATTTGCTGTATTTTCAACTTGTTCTGAATCTGAGAATGTGTTCGTCTTTTAGCCTTTCTTGCCGCTCTGTCGATGGGACGTTAAACCTCAATCGTCCTTCCTTTCTCCCTTCTTCCTTTTCTATAAGTAGGCATACTGTCAGTTCCTTGTTTTCCTTTCTTCCTAACCACTTCCAGAAACTTCTCTTTGTTATTATCATCCTTTCTTCTCTCCATCTCATTGCTGCCTTCGTCTATCCGATCAGTCACGTTTCCTGTTTGTATGGCTATGTCTCATCTCGTCCTACCCTTCAAACTGGACCAGAATATTTTGGTTCTTTTTGCATCGCGCTTTATTTTCGACGGAGATTCCCTTTCCTACGAAAATGAAAGGTCCGTTTGGTGAAAGTGATCCGGTTCGATAGTTTTCTTCCTGGGCAGTATTTCATCTTCTTCGACTGTCTGCTTGATATTTGTTCAGAATCCATGTTCCGTTCTTTGACATTCCGGCTAAAAAAAAAAATATTTGTACGTCGTACAGTCTTTGCCTTGTAGGTTGTATGGTTGCTTTCTTTTCGCACATAGAATGCAGCCTGGAGCTCACTTGCTGTTTTTACAATCCTCTTATCAGATAATCATATTCTCCAAAGTGAGAGCATATAGATTTCTTTTCCGTACAGTACTTCGCAATTTGGCCGTAGTCGAGACATTTGGTAACTGCAACGCAGTACTGCACGCTGGTGTATATTCTCTTCTGTGCAGCTAACTGTGCTCTCACTTCTGGCTTTACCTCCAAAACATAGTTTACTGTCAACTTCCCTCGAGGACTTGTTTTAAATCTGACTTTTGTTTCTTTTAAGAATTGCTTCCCATCTGTTTCGTTGATGTTGTTGTTGTTGTGGTCTTCAGTCCTGAGACTGGTTTGATGCAGCTCTCCATGCTACTCTATCCTGTGCAAGCTTCTTCATCTCCCAGTACCTACTGCAACCTACATCCTTCTGAATCTGCTTAGTGTATTCATCTCTTGGTCTCCCTCTACGATTTTTACCCTCCACGCTGCCCTCCAATGCTAAATTTGTGATCCCTTGATGCCTCAAAACATGTCCTACCAACCGATCCCTTCTTCTAGTCAAGTTGTGCCACAAACTTCTCTTCTCCCCAATCCTATTCAATACCTCCTCATTAGTTACGTGATCTACCCACCTTATCTTCAGCATTCTTCTGTAGCACCACATTTCGAAAGCTTCTATTCTCTTCTTGTCCAAACTGGTTATCGTCCATGTTTCACTTCCATACATGGCTACACTCCATACAAATACTTTCAGAAACGACTTCCTGACACTTAAATCTATACTCGATGTTAACAAATTTCTCTTCTTCAGAAACGATTTCCTTGCCATTGCCAGTCTGCATTTTATATCCTCTCTACTTCGACCATCATCAGTTATTTTACTCCCTAAATAGCAAAACTCCTTTACTACTTTAAGTGTCTCATTTCCTAATCTAATCCCCTCAGCATCACCCGATTTAATTTGACTACATTCCATGATCCTCGTTTTGCTTTTGTTGATGTTCATCTTATATCCTCCTTTCAAGACACTGTCCATTACGTTCAACTGCTCTTCCAAGTCCTTTGCTGTCTCTGACACAATTACAATGTCATCGGCGAACCTCAAAGTTTTTAGTTCTCCTCCATGAATTTTAATACCTACTCCGAATTTTTCTTTTGTTTCCTTTACTGCTTGCTCAATATACAGATTGAATAACATCGGGGAGAGGCTACAACCCTGTCTCACTCCTTTCCCAACCACTGCTTCCCTTTCATGCCCCTCGACTCTTATAACTGCCATCTGGTTTCTGTACAAATTGTAAATAGCCTTTCGCTCCCTGTATTTTACCCCTGCCACCTTCAGAATTTGAAAGAGAGTATTCCAGTTAACGTTGTCAAAAGCTTTCTCTAAGTCTACAAATGCAAGAAACGTAGGTTTGCCTTTTCTTAATCTTTCTTCTAAGATAAGTCGTAAGGTTAGTATTGCCTCACGTGTTCCAACATTTCTACGGAATCCAAACTGATCTTCCCCGAGGTCCGCTTCTACCAGTTTTTCCATTCGTCTGTAAAGAATTCGCGTTAGTATTTTGCAGCTGTGACTTATTAAACTGATAGTTCGGTAATTTTCACATCTGTCAACACCTGCTTTCTTTGGTATTGGAATTATTATATTCTTCTTGAAGTCTGTGGGTATTTCGCCTGTCTCATACATCTTGCTCACCAGATGGTAGACTTTTGTCATGACTGGCTCTCCCAAGGCCATCAGTAGTTCTAATGGAATGTTGTCTACTCCCGGGGCCTTGTTTCGACTCAGGTCTTTCAGTGCTCTGTCAATCTCTTCACGCAGTATCATATCTCCCATTTCATCTTCATCTACATCCTCTTCCATTTCCATAATACTGTCCTCAAGTACATCGCCCTTGTATAAACCCTCTATATACTCCTTCCACCTTTCTGCCTTCCCTTCTTTGCTTAGAACTGGGTTGCCATCTGAGCTCTTGATAATCATACAAGTGGTTCTCTTCTCTCCAAAGGTCTCTTTAATTTTCCTGTAGGCAGTATCTATCTTACCCCTAGTGAGACAAGCCTCTACATCCTTACATTTGTCCTCTAGCCATCCCTGCTTAGCGATTTTGCACTTTCTGTCGATCTCATTTTTGAGACGTTTGTATTCCCTTTTGCCTGCTTCATTTACTGCATTTTTATATTTTCTCCTTTCATCAATTAAATTCAATATTTCTTCTGTTACCCAAGGATTTCTATTAGCCCTCGTCTTTTTACCTACTTGATCCTCTGCTGCCTTCACTACTTCATCCCTCAGAGCTACCCATTCTTCTTCTACTGTATTTCTTTGCCCCATTCCTGTCAATTGTTCCCTTATGCTTGATATATTGACTGAATTAATTCACTTTCTGGAATGGTGACAGGGACGTCATACGTTATCACTTGGTCACCGTTTTCTAGATGGCTTGCAAATCATTTCTTTATTTAGCTCTGAATTTTGTGCCATCTTCTTGCTTTCCTCTTCTGTTTCTTTTTTCGATTATGAGTACACTATTTGCAGTCTTCATTTTTTTTATTCTCATCTCTGTTTTTGGATCAACTAGCACCGCGGGACGCATCTGTATTTGTTTTGCGTTTTCTTGTCCTTCGATCTGATGAATAATGTACCACCTTGCTTGGCATGTGTGCTTTCAATCCTTGATTTCGGGGCTGCCGTGTGAACGAGTGGAGCAGTGGATGTCACACGGCGAATAACCTGGCCTTCTTGATTTTGTTTTGCTCCCTGAGCCTGGCACTTTCTAATTGTTCTATACGACCACTCAGTTCTGAGCGTCATATTGTCCAATATGTGAGTTTGTTTTTCGACACAAGCATTTTTTGGGGCAGTAACCTTCGTGATTATGCGGAGTCCCTGATCAATGTATTTCATTATCTTCTCAAGTTTGGCTGACTCTACATTATTAGTTTCTGAGTGCTCGCAAGTTATTGTTATCGCGGAGGGCTTTGTTGCACTCTCTGTGTCACTTTTTGTTTGATCCATGTTTCATATTGCGCGGATGAGATGCCCAGGCCTCACTGTGGAATCACGTTGCTTGTTGGTACTCACATATATGTACAGACGACGTTGTTGCCGAGGCATTTGCTGTTTCCGCAGTCGCCGACGCCATGGGCGTCCCACTCTGCCGAAGACGATGCCCCCAGTGACTGGCGGTACGTCAACAAAGGAAAGTCCACTAGACCTGACGGGATACCAATTCGATTCTACACAGAGTACGCGAAAGAAGTTGCCCCCCTTCTAACAGCCGTGTACCGCAAGTCTCTAGAGGAACGGAAGGGTCCAAATGATTGGAAAAGAGCACAGGTAGTCCCAGTTTTCAAGAAGGGTCGTCGAACAGATGCGCAAAACTATAGGCCTATATCTCCGACGTCGATCTATTGTAGAATTTTAGAACATGTTTTTTGCTCGCGTATCATGTCATTTCCGGAAACCCAGAATCTACTCTGTAGCAATCAACATGGATTCCGGAAACAGCGATCGTGTGAGACCCAACTCGCTTTATTTGTTCACGAAACCCAGAAAACATTAGATACAGGCTCCCAGGTAGATACCATTTTCCTTGACTTCCGGAAGGCGTTCGATACAGTTCCGCACTGATAAACAAAGTAAGAACCTACGGAATATCGGACCAGCTGTGTGGCTGGATTGAAGAGTTTTTAGAAAACAGAACACAGCATGTTGTTATCAATGGAGAGACGTCTACAGGCGTTAAAATAACCTCTGGCGTGCCACAGGGGAGTGTTATGGGACCATTGCTTTTCACAATATATATAAATGACCTAGTAGATAGTGTCGGAAGTTCAATGCGGCTTTTCGCGGATGATGCGATAGTATACAGAGATGTTGCAGCATTAGAAAATTGCAGCCAAATGCAGGAAGATCTGCATCGGATAGGCACTTGGTACAGGGAGTGGCAACTGACCCTTAACATAGACAAATGTAATGTATTGCGAATACATAGAAAGAAGGATCCTTTATTGTATGATTATATGATAGCGGAACAAACACTGGTAGCAGTTACTTCTGTAAAATATCTGGTAGTATGCGTACGGAAAGATTTGAAGTGGAATGATCATATAAAATTAATTGTTGGTAAGGCGGGTGCCAGATTGAGATTTATTGGGAGAGTCCTTAGAAAATGTAGTTCATCAACAAAGGAGGTGGCTTACAAAACACTCGTTCGGCCTTTACTTGAGTATTGCTCATCAGTGTGGGATCCGTACCAGGTCGGGTTGAAAGAGGAGATAGAGAAGATCCAAAGAAGAGCGGCGCGTTTCGTCACAGGGTTATTTGGTAACCGTGATAGAGTTACGGAGATGGTTAGCAAACTCAAGTGGCAGACTCTTCAAGAGAGGCGCTCTGCGTCGCGGTGTAGCTTTCTGTCCAGGTTTCGAGAGGGTGCGTTTCTGGATGAGGTATCGAATATATTGCTTCCCCCTACGTATACCTCCCGAAGAGATCACGAATGTTATATTAGAGAGATTTGAGCGCGCACGGAGGCATTCCGGCAGTCGTTCTTCCCGCGAACCATACGCGAGTGGAACAGGAAAGGGAGGTAATGACAGTGGCTCGTAAAGTGCCCTCCGCCACACACCGTTGGGTGGATTTCGGAGTATAAAGGTAGATGTAGATGTAGCTGGTGCCGGCGCTGCTGCTGATGTAAGCTGCGTTCATCGTTGTCCGAACGCTGTCGCTTCGTAACCCGCCCCGGAAGCCAGGGCCAGGCGAATTTACGAAGAATATTAACACGTCTCTGATTACGTTTCGTTACAGGTTCATTTATTACGTGCGAAAGCGTCATACAGAAGCTAAGTTAACTCCAGCGGCCGGCGCATTGGGTTGTCATGGAAGTGTTTGATAGTGACCTGTCGATCACCTCGAATGAGAGTGTCCGCACGTTCCAATATTGCAGGAGTTACAGCTGTGTCTGGCTGGCCGGGACATCAGACAGGTTCGTGCGATCTCTCTGCGATGATAACACACGCCTCGTCCAACGACTCACCGTGGTTTGTTTGTTAACTGCCAGGTCTCCGTAGACACTCTGCAAGCGCCTGTAAATATCTCCTATGCTCTGTTTTTCAGCCAAAAGAAACTGAATGACAGGTCTCTGCTTGGAACACACCTCCGTTACAGACGCCTGCCTTTGTTCGTGGCGGACGTCCCATGACACCCGCTGAAGTTCGTTGTTGACCATTCACTCAGGTTGTTTTTATTATTATTTTATTATTACAGAAGGCTGCTAACCCTCCGACTGAATACGCTGAGCTACTGTGCCGATTACCAGCTGAGCTACCCAAGCACAACACACGACCTGTCCTCATAGCTTCTATTCCGCTTGAGTAGCTCAGTTGGTAGAGCACTTGCCCACGAAAGGCAGAGGTCCCGAATTCGAGTCTCGATCCGGCACAGAGTTTTAATCTGCCAGAAAGTTTCATATCAGCGCATACTCCGCTGCAGAGTGAAGATCTCATTCTGGAGTTAACTTATCTTAAAACTTTAACATAAGATAATACCTCTGAATGAATATAATATGATAGTTTTAAATTTTTTTAAATTCGGTCAATAATAGTGTGAAACATTGAAAATCAATTTTTTTGCCCCTGAAAGCCGTTAGATAGGCAACCTGCATCTTGGATCGTATACCACGAGCATCGTTAGCCACTTAGTAATACAGATTAATAAAGCCAATCACATATTTGTGAAGATACTCCATACGGTCGTATCTCCATTGATAATGTGACGCAATGTAAAGCCCCTTCCGGAGTTCTACGAAAATGGTATCTACCTGTTGACTTACATGCCTGAAAGGGTTATATATTACATGAAATAGTGCTAAATCGCAGTTAGTTTGGTATATCACCACTTGGTGCATCTTTGAACAAAATATAAAGACAATTCTGTTTAGTCAGAGTATCGTCACTTCAAATATGCTGAATACACACTCAAGCGCCAAAGAAACTGGTATAGGCATGCGTATACAAATGCAGAGTTGCGTAAGAAGGCAACGCCTATATAATACAAGTGTCTGGCGTAGTTGTTAGATCGGTCACTGCTGCTACAGTGGCAGGTTATCAAGATTTAAGTGAGTGTGAACGTGGTGTTATAGCAGTGGCAGATACAGAAAAACCTCAAGGAAGGGGCGCTAAAGATTTCTTAAGCTACCTTTACTTATACCGTAATAAAAAGTAATCAAGTCACATGCAAAGTTTAAGAAAGTTTTATTTACAGTGATTATACACATATACAAGACAATGACATCTTATGATATAAAAAAAAGTTATTCTCTTCCTTAAATGATCAGTTCTATGAGCCTATTCTTCCTGGCGAATTGGTTAATTACATCGTCAATAGAACAATCAATATTAGGGTGGGTATTACGAGTTAGGTATGGGAAACTATTGTTACGTTATTAGCAAAAATATTGTTACGAGTCTGGTAACAATACTTTTACTGAGAAATTACTATGAATTACTATTATTAATACTTCACAATCAACTGATCACTCTCACTCTTGACTAATCTTCAAACCTGCACTTTCTACAACTAGGACTTTTTACTTATTCTTTCTTCAGTCTTAACAATTCTGCTTCTGAATGTAAACCAGCTTCCTATTCGGCGAATAGTCCGTATTTATTACGCTACGTATTGAAGGTTCTCTATACAAGAAAACAATAGAATATTCGCAACTTTTATCGAACAAAAGCCAAACAGAATAACGTATCGACATCAATAGAATGGCTGCGACTTTTCTCGTAGGTATGTGTTATCCATCTATGTGCCAGACAGGAAAATACAAAATACGATTACGTGACGCGCGTGCTGCATAGGAAACTACAACTACACGGTAACTCGATCCAGTCGAGTCGACTGACGAAAGAAACGAACGAAGAGCGAGCGGGCTGACAGACGAGGCCGGCGCGGGTGGCAATGTACTATGTATCCGCCTCTGAGTTATGATCGGCGCACGAGCGATGGGACACATCATCTCCGAGGTTGCGATCAAGTGAGGATTTTTCCGTACGACCATTTCACGAGTGTACCGTGGATATCAGGAATCCGATAAAACATCACATCTCCGACATCGCTGCTGCCGGAAAAAGATCCTGCAAGAATGGAAGCAACGACGACTGAAGAGAATCGTTCAACGTGACAGAAGTACAATTCTTCCGCAAATTGCTGCAGATTTCAATGCTGGGCCATCAGCGAGTGTCAACGTGCGAACCATTCAACGAAACATCACCGATGTGGGCTATCGGACCCGAAGACCCACGACACAAAGCATCACGCCTTGCCTGGGCCCGTCAACACCGACATTGGACTGTTGATGACTGGAAACGTGTTACCTGGTTGGACGAGTCTCGTTTCAAATTGTATCGAACGGATGGACGTATACGGATAGGGAGACAACCTCATGAATCCATGGACCCTGCATGTCAGCAGGAGACTGTTAAAGCTGATGGAGGCTCTGTAATGGTGTGAGGCGCGTGCAGTTGGAGTGATATGTGACCCCTGGTACGTCTAGATACAACTCTGACAAATGACACGTATGTAAGCACCCTGTCTGATCACCTGCATCCATTCACGCCCATCGTGCATTGCGAGTGAATGGGCAATTCCAGCAGGTAAATGCGACACCCCCACAAGCCCATAATTGCTACACGGTGACTCCAGAAAAACTCTTCTGAGTTTAAACAGCTCCGCTGGCTACTAAACTTCCCAGACATGACCATTATTGAGTATATCTGTGATGCCTTGCAACGTGCTGTTCAGAATAGATCTCCATCCACTCGTATTCTTACGGATATATGGACAGCCCTGCAGATTTCATGGTGTCAGTTCCTTCCAGCGCTACTTCAGACATTAACTGAATCCACGCCACGTCGTGATGCGGCACTTCTGGGTGCTAGCAGGATTCCTACAGTTTCTTTGGCTCTTCAGTGTACGAGCAGTACACAGCTGTGGTTGTTGCAGAGGTTGCGATATTGAGAAAAGCGTGGGCAAACTAGTAGACAAAAGTCGAGTCGAGTCACAGCCTTGGGGATTGTTAGTTGTGGAGAGAGGGTGTCGTATTGTGGCTGAATGAACAGCTTGGATATTAGAGGCATGACAATGTGGAGAGAGGGAATGCTGATTATTCAGATCTATTGGATCTATTTTAATGTCGTTAAAAGGACTGGATTTCAAGCACTTTCTTTTATTATTTATAAATATCTCACAAAGCGTGTTACCACTGTTCCAAGAAACATGTTCGGTAAAAGTTGCATTGTCCCGCCTTGCACTTTTGCCTGATCATAATTTATAATTCTGAATAGAGAAAAAAAACTAATTTGCTTAAAAAACAACTCAAATTAAGTAAGAATATGAAGGCAAACTGCCACGCACTGGCTTATTTCAGATCTTCATTTGCACTGCAGCCAGAGTAAAGTCAAGTTAACCGTTACAAGATAAGAATTTGTTGCAGCGCCCAAATGAACATTTTACAGAATATTAGTAACAGTTTACAGTTATTGAGATTTCAAGTACATTCAACAGACACTTTTTATAACAGGGGATATTTAAATTACGTAACAATTAGTCATTCTGAGTATTCTTTTGAATCGCTCTTTTATGCAATCTCGACAGGGAGCTGCATGCTGAAACTGTGTGTGACTGAATTTGTCGCAAACAATCTGAAAACTGTCTGATTTCTAAATTCCGATTACAGATTCAGATGTAGGATCGGCGTAGCGAGCGTCCTGTTGAACATGGACTTACATATGCAGATTTCTTTACAGGAATGTGGTTTTAATTAATCTGAAATGTATCTGACTGTCTGTAAATCAGATTATATAAAAGAACACTTTACAATAATACTTAGAATTACCACAGTAGCGTAATTTAAACGTGTCCTGTTACAAAAAAGCAGCTGCTGAATTTGCTTGAAATTTCACTAACTGAAAACTGTTACCAATAGTCCGTCAAAAATGTTGATTTAGGCCCTACAACAAATTTTTCCCTTGCAATGGATAACTTGACTCTGCTCTAGCTGCACTGAAAATGATGATCTGAAATAAATCACTGCGTAGCACTTGGCCTTCGTATTCTTATTTTATTTAAGTTGCTATATTAGAAAATTAGTTTTTTTCTCTCTATTCAAAATTATTAATTATATTCACGCAAAAGTGGAAAACGTGACAATTAAAATTTTACCGAACATGTTTCTTTGAACAGTGAGGATTTGTTTTGTGTAGTATTTATAAATAACGAACGGAAGTGCTTGAAATTCAACGACACAAAAATAAATTCCAACAAATCAGCATTCTCTCTCTCCGTATTGTCGTAATCGACGCCCACTAGCTTCCCCGCGCTTTTCTTTCTAATGTATCTTCTGGAAACCGGAGACTGCGTATGGCTCATGTGCTCAGCATTCCGAATAAACTGTAATTTTGATCATGTGTTGTGTGCTGTGGTCTTCAGTCCTGAGACTGGTTTGATGCAGCTCTCCATGCTACTCTATCCTGTGCAAGCTTCTTCATCTCCCAGTACTTTCATCATATTTAGATCATTTTGATCATATCTGCATTCAAAGATGCAGCAAGTGGTAATATACTAAAACTAACTGTGATTTACTACTATTTCATTTCATGTATAAACCTTTCCTAGTATTTGCGATATAACTTGTACAAATAAAGTAATTTGTGTTTCATACAAATTTCTTTCCCTGAACCCACGTTGATTCTTTGACAGAATCTTCTCTTCGCCCAGGAACGTTGTAAAGTTCGAGCTTAAAATATAGTCTAACATCCCGCAAGAAAGGGACGTTAGCGACACTCTGTGCTTCATTCTTTTACTTTCTTTTGTAAACAGAAGTGATTTGCGCTCTGTTCTATCACTCGAGTAATACTCGGATGGTAATTCTGTCATGGCATAGTGCTTGTTCGCTTTCAGTAGTCTTAACCAGTAAACTACCCATCCTCGATTTTTTAAAGAATCGGAGATACATGTTAAACATCTTCGAAGGTCTGATTACTTTACAGATGAGTTATGTAGTATCGTAGCCTATCGATACTGCCAGAGCCGGCGCCTTGAAGATTTCCACGAACAGCGCTTTTAACATCGCCAGCAATGAAGAACCTCCAGGCCGCCGACAGGGGTTAGTGAATACAGGGTTGTCGTAGCGAGATTGAATATTGTAATCCCCAAATCCTCCAAAAAATAAACGAAAAATATACCTATCCAAAAAAAGCAGATAAAATTTCACTTGACGCCTTTCTAAGAGACAATCTCCATTAATTCCAAATTAATAATATAAGTGTAAACCAGATGTGGCTTGAATTCAAAGAAACAGTATCGGCAGCAATTGAGAGCTTTATACCAAATAAATTAACAAACGACGGAGCTGATCCTCCTTGGCACACAAAACTGGATAGAACACTGTTGCAGAAACAACGAAACAAACATGCCAAATTTAAACAGACGCAAAATCCCCAAGATTGGCGATCTTTTACAGAAGATCGAAATTTAGGGCGGACTTCAGTGCGAGATGCTTATAACAATTTCCACAACGAAACTTTGTCTCGAAACCTGGCAAAAAATCCAAAAGAGATTCTGGTCGTATGTGAAGTATGTTAGTGGCAAGAAACAATCAATGCCTTCTCTGCGCGATAGCAATGGAGATACTATCGAAGACAGTGCTGCCAAAGCAGAGTTACTAAAGACAGCCTTTCGAAATGCCTTCACAAAAGAAGACGAAGTAAATATTCCAGAATTCGAATCGAGAACAGCTGCCAACAAGAGTAACGTAGAAGTAAATATACTCGGAGTAGTGAAGCAACTTAAATCACTTACAGAAAGTCTTCTGGTCCAGGCTGTATACCAATTAGGTTCCTTTCTGAGTATGCTGATGCATTGCCTCCATACTTAACAATCATATACAACCGTTCGCTTGACGAAAGGTCCTTACCCGAAGACTGGAAAGTTGCACAGGTCACACCAATATTCAAGAAAGATAGTAGGAGGAATCCACTTTATTACAGGCCCATATCGTTAACGTCGATATGCAGCAGGATTTTGGAACATATATTGGGTTCGAACATTATGAATTACCTCGAAGAAAACTGTCTACTGACACACAGTCAACATGGGTTTAGAAAACATCGTTTTCGTGAAACACAAGTAGCTCTTTATTCACATTAAGTGTTGAGTGCAAATGATAAGGGATTTCAGATCGATTCCGTATTTCTGGATTTCCAGAACGCTTTTGACATTGTACTACACAAGCGGCTTGTAGTGAAATTACTTGCTTATGGAATATCGTCTGTTATGTGACTGGATTTGTGATTTCCTGTTAGAGAGGTCACAGTTCCTAGTAATTGACGGAAAGTCATCGAGAAAAACAAAAGTGATTTCTGGCGTTCCCCAAGCTAGTGGTATAGACCCTTTGCTGTTCCTTATCTATATAAACGATTTAGGAGACAATCTGAGCAGCCGTCTTAGGTTGTTTGCAGATGACGCTGTCGTTTATCGACTAATAAAGTCATCAGAAGAACAAAACAAATTGCAAAACGGTATAGAAAAGATATCTGAATGATGCGAAAATTGGCAGTTGGCCCTAAATAACGAAAACTGTGAGGTCATCCACATGAGTGCTAAAAGGAATCCGTTAAACTTCGGCTACACGTTAAATCAATCTAATCTAAAAGCCGTAAATTCAACTAAATACCTAAGTATTACAAACACGAACAACTTAAATTGGAAGGAAAACATAGAAAATGTTATGGGGAAGGCTAACCAAACATTGCGTTTTATTGGCAGGACACTTAGAAAATGTAACAGATCTTCTAAGGACATTGCCTACACTACGCTTGTGCGTCCTCTTTTAGAATACTGCTGCGCGGTGTGGGATCCTTACCAGATGTGGCTGACGGAGTACATCGGAAAAGTTCAAAGAAGGGCAGCACGTATTGTATTATCGCGAATATGGGAGAGAGTGTCACAGAAATGATACAGGATTTGGGCTGGACATCATTAAAATAAAGGCGTGTTTCCTTGCGGCGGAATCTTCTCACGAAATTCCAATAACCAACTTTCTCCTCCGAAAACGAAAATATTTTGTTGGCACCGACCTACATAGAGAGGAACGATCACCAAGATAAAATAAGGGAAATGAGAGCTCGTACGGAAAGATATAGGTGTTCGTTCTTTCCGCGCTCTATACGGGATTGGAATAATAGAGAACTGTGAACGTGGTTCGGTGAACCCTCTGCCAGGCACTTAAATGTGATTTGCAGAGTATCCATGTAGATGTAGATGTAGATGGAAAATGGAGGCCACCAGGCCGCTGTTACAATCGGCGGGCACCTGGGCACCAGTCTTCTAATACAAGATTACTTCTAACATTAGTCACGTGGGCATAATATTTGGCTCCTCGGAACATAATGGCTGTTGACTCGCAACATAACAGGTTACATATTTGGTGTTAAGTGAGTAAAACGAAGAAGTTTAGAAAAGGTTCGAAATTATGTTCAAATTTGTTGGATGTATCTACGTGCTCTTACTATTGAGCCGTGAATTAGTTGTTTCACGACACACCTGAATTCCAGCCTCGACCAGAGTACGTGTTAACTCGGCTCCGGTGCTCCAGCTGTCCAAGAGGCCCCGGGTACAGCCAAGTTGGCAGATGCAGGACCATTCAGAGGTTTTCTGTGGCAGTGCCGGACAGCTAAGGACAGTCGGAAGTACGGAGTTGGAGAAGCAACTTGGACAGGGAGCCTTCGCCGAGCCGCTGTTGGCAGAAATCTCTTCTTCTGCAAGCACTTTGCCTTCCACATTCGAGTAGTGGTAATATGGACCAAAACGAGAGCAAGCTCTTTGCCTTCCACATTCGAGTAGTGGCAATACGGACCAAAACGAGAGAAACTATCTGGTAAACGTGGACACTAAAATGCACACTATAAGTGCTATGACCATTTGGTCAATAGAAGATATGTGTTTCACAGTATCGAAGATGAAAACGTGCTTACAGCTTTTAAGGTATGCATTTTAGAGCCGATCTTTATTTAACTTTTTTGCTTCGAATGATCGGTACTGCAATACCCCTGAACAATGGCTGTTCCTCGTGAGACATCCAGTGCATACCGTACAACTTCTATAAGTTAGGTGAGAGCAACAAAAAAATTGAAAAGGCGGATTGTTGGAGATGAGTAGCTCATTCATTCATTTCCGTGTCCGGTCAGCATTTCCAAAAAATAGCAGCTGCGATAACTTTGTCATTTCCATCACAAACATCTTGTATTGTGCACGGGTTGTCCAGCAGGGGGCATAAAAGTAGGTGGCTTGGATCTTCTTCAGCCCCGCAGTCGCAAGAGGTGTCTGGTCTCGCTGGAAGGATTCCCCATTTGTTCAGGTTGGTCTTACATCGGGGGACGCCCACTCTTTGGCAGTTGAGGGACCGCCATACAGCGTATTGTAGGTTTGCGCCAGGAGCTAGTTCTTCTTTTGGTGAGACGTCTACGGGCAGTGAACTCTTCCATGTTGCGAGACGAATTGCCTCTGGTGCTCCCTCCAGTGGCGCAGTCGTAACGAAGAACCTCTTGCGGGATTTAAGGCGGGATCTTGCTGCCTGATGACCATACAGGAGATGTCGGCGGTCATCCTCCTCCTTTGTTCTTTCATAGTCTGCCGCAGTGGCCCTCCGGATGTTGGGTGGAGCTGTTCCAACAATCGGATACAATTTCTGCACCGGTGTTGGCTTCGAACATCCTGAGGTGATCGTTGCAGTATCGTTGACCGCAACATCGACTTGCTTAGCAAGAGTTGAAGCGTTCCACACAGCATACTCAGCGGCTGATACACAAAGTGCAAGTGCAGAAACCCTTAGGAGGTACGGTTGGCTCCCCAGCTGCTGCCAATCAGCTTCTTAAGTATCCCATCGCGAGAAATGACTTTCTGTTTCACGTTTAGACAGTGTTGCCTGTACGTTAGAGCCCTGTCCAGTGTGACGCCTAGGTAGACTGGTGTTGGGCCATGTTTCAGTTGCTCTCCTCGCCATGTGATGTCCAGCTTTCGATGCGCTTCCCTGTTTCGTAAGTGGAAGGCGCTCACTTGAGTTTTACTGGGATTGGGCTTCAGATAGTTGACATCATAGTACTTGGAGAGTTCATCCATTGCTAGAGACAGTTTTCCCTCTACTTCCCTGAACAGCTATTGCTGTGTCATCGGCATAGGTGAAGAGCCTAGCACTTGCTGGTATTGACTGATCATTTGTGTAGATATTGTACAGTGCTGGAGCAAGCACATTGACTTGGGGGAGACCGTTCTTCTGCGTTCGCCATCTGCTCCTCTTACCCTGTAATGAAACTTTGAATCTTTTGTTCTGAAGGAAGGTGCTAATAAGGGATGTTAGTTGGTAGTGCTTAGTTACATCATACACTTTCTTTAACAGTTTCCTATGGTTCACAGTGCCGTATGCAGCTGTTAGATCAACAAAAGCGGCTCCAGTAATCTCACCACGCTCAAAACCGTCCTCGATATGCTCGGTTAGATTCAAGATCGAGGCTGGCCGGAGTGACCGAGCGGTTCTAGGCGCTTCAGTCTGGAACCGCGCGACCGCTACGGTCGCAGGTTCGAATCCTGCCTCTGGCATGGATGTGTGTAATGTCCTTAGATTAGTGAGATTTAAGTACTTCTAAGTTCTAGGGGACTGATGACCTCAGATGTTAAGTTCCATAGTGCTCAGAGCCGTTTGAACCATGTTTTGAAAAGTCTAACAGACAGACAGACAAACGGAAAACAAGGTGATCCTGTAGGGGCTGGTTTTTACCAACTGAGTTACGGAACTCTTAACGAAGTAAGAGGCTTTCAAACCCGGAAACCATGCAAGAAGACGTAGTTCTCGAGAAACGCTGTTAGGTAAATTTGCAGAACTTATATTCAAAGAAAACTGTGCGACCATCGTAAATCTCGCGTAGAAATCGCGAGAGATTACGCTACGTAGAGATCCATGTTCTTTCTCTCGCTAATTGCCAGAATAGAACAGGATAGAAAATTGATAACACTGGCACGATGTACCCTCCGCCGTGCACTGTGCAGTTCCTTGCGGAATGTGTATGTACATGCCGATATTTTTTTGCCAGTCGCCTTCAGTTAGTCTACACTCATTTTCAGTTCAAAAGCAGGACTTGGATAACATGAGTGTACATTTAAAAATAATGAACGCTCAGAGTTTTCGTGCAGTCGAGCAGGCTGTAAAAGAACCGGCAGATATTCGTTGGTCTCCAGCAGAGGCTTCCTCGAGTGCCAGCCGCCTGTGGCGAGACGCGACGAGGTCAAAAGCCGACCTATCAGCTTAACAGGCGACCTCCCCATCCCACATTCCTCCCGTCTACGTCGGTGAACCGGAAGATACGCGGCGTGGCAGTGGTATCCCCCCGTATCCATCAGCCAGCGATTCCTGTACGCTGCACCATTAAAGCAGGGGCTTGGCGTTATAATGTAGCGTCTAGGTGGCTCCTGACGTGCACGTGCATCGAGATGATGTACCTGATTATTTTCGTTTATGAAGTCATAGAGCTGAAGTTAAAATCTTCTGGGTTATTAGGCTGCGTCATATTTCTACTAAAATGATCGACGTTTCCACCCCTCTGCTGGGATCTTCCTCAGGATCTTCTGGTGTCCACTACTGCTAGAAATATGACGCGGCCTAATAACCCAGAAGATTTTAACTTCAGTGACGACGGCCACGAAAGTCTGCAGAATTATACAAGTCATAGAACGGTAATCCAAAATCCAAAATTGCTAATGAAAGATACGCTCCTTGTTACTATACAAGTGAAAACGGAAAATTAGCAACTCAACGGGTGTGACTTTGCATTTCCATCCTGTACTCGCATTAACAGGTAAAGGAAGGGTCATTCTACCGGAAGCCAGGGTATGTGGCAATAAGGAGAAATGCGCTAGATGATATGGCAGCGAAGGATGCCTGTATCAAAGACAATGAGATCTCAATCCAAATTGTCAGATATTAAACTATCTTCAGGAGTACCCACAGAGAGTCTTGTGAGGAGGTTACTGCTGCAATGTGTGCAGTGAATTAAAAAATGGCACCACGAAACCACCAAAAGCCACTGTAATTTGTATTTATTTACGAACAAAGCACTATCGGTCAAGCGAATACATTCAAGTCACCTACATTTAAGCTGAGCACCACTGTTCACAGAAAAAATATACATAAGTTATTTTAACCTTTCTGGGTGACAGCCAGAAATACAAGCAAGAATCTTCACTGTAATATAAAAACAACTGCAATACATAACACCCCAGCAACTACTATAGAAAAAAGGAACAGAGATCTAAATCAATACGTTAGACAGACACTCAGTGTAGTATAATAAAAATACTTTTAATTGCTAACCTTTCCTAAAACATGTTGTAGTTACAACTTGCTTAAGCACTCTAAGAAAAAGAAGAAGAAGAACGCGCCACTAAGAAATTATCCGACTGGGACGGAAATCGGTAGATGTGTTTACGTGGACAGATGAATAAATGATTACAATTTCAGAAAAATTGGATTATTTATTCAGGAGAAAGAGATTCACAAATTGGTCCACCTCTGTCCCATATTCCAGCTGTTATTCGGCTTGTCAATGACTGACAGAGCTGTTGGATGTGCTCCTGAGGGACATCGTGCCAAATTGTATCCGATTGGTGTCATCGAGTAAAACAGAGGTGATTTCGGCCTTCCCAAGGTAGTGTTATAGGCCCTCTGCTGTTCCTTATCTATATAAACGATTTAGGAGACAATCCGAGCAGCTGTCTTAGGTTTGCAGATGATGCTGTCGTTTATCCACTAGTAAAGTAAGAAGAAGAGCAAAGCAAATTGCAAAACGATTTATAAAAGATATCTCAATGGTACGAAAATTGGCAGTTGACCCTAAATAACGAAAAATGTGAGGTAATTCATATGAGTGGTAAAAAGGAATCCGTTAAACTTCGGTTACACGATAAATCAGTCCAATCTAAAGGTCGTAAATTCAACTAAATACCTAAGAATTACAATTACGAGCAATGTAAATTGGAAAGAACACACAGAATATACTGCAGGAAAAGCAAAACCAAGACTGTGTCTCATTGGCCGAACACATAAAATGTAACAGATGTACTAAAGAGACTGCCTACACTACGCTTGTCTGTCCTCTTTTGGAGTACTGCTGCGCTGTCTGGGATCCTTACCAGATAGCATTGCCGAAATACATCGAGAAAGCTCAAATAAGGGCAGGACGTTTTGTATTATCGCGAAATAGGGGAGAGAGTGTCAAGGACATGATACAGGATTTTAGATGGACACCATTAAAATAAAGGCGTTTCTCGTTGCGGCAAAATCTTCTGACGAAATTTCAGTCATCAGCTTTCTCCTCCGAATGCGAAAATATTTTGTTGATGCTGACCTAGATAGGGAGAAACGATCAGCATACTAAAATAAGGGAAATCAGAGCTCGCACGGAAAGGTACAGGTGTTCCTTTTTCCCACGTGCTGTTGGAGAGTGGAATAATGGAGAATTATTGTGAAGGTGGTTCGATAAACTCTCTGCCACGCACTCAGGTGTTATTTGCAGAGTATCCATGTAGGCGTAGATGTAGATGTTAGAGCGCCAAAATCATGAGATGGTTGGAGGACTCAGCGCATTATGCTCCAAACTTTCTCAACTCGGGAGAGATCTGGCGACCTTACTGGCCAAGGTAGGGTTTGGCAAGTACGAAGAGACGCAGTAGAAACTCTCGCCGTGTACGAGCGGGTGTTATCTTGCAGAAATGTAAGCCCAGGATAGCTTGCCACGAGGGGCAACAAAGCGCGGCGTAGAATATCGTCGACGAACCACTGTGCTGTAAGGGTGTCGCGGATGACAACCTAAAGTGTCCTGCTGTGGAAAGAAATAGCACCCCAGGTATCGCTCCTGGTTGTCAGGCTGGTATCCTGGCGTCTGGAGCGTCTCCAACCACATTTTCACTGGTCATCGGAATCATTTCGGAGCGAGACTCATCACTGAATACAATCCTATGCCAGTCAATGAGATTCCAGGCCGAAGACATCAAGCTACTGTCGCCCGCCATATGGCCTGACAGCCAGGAGTGATGGTCTGGGGTGATGTTTATTTTCATAGCCTTTGGTTGTCATCTGCGACACTCTTACAGCATAGCGATTCGTCGACGATATTCTCTGCCCTGTTTTATTGCCCTTCATGGCAAGCCATCCTGGGCATAAATTTCAGCTAGATAATGGCCGCCAGTGTACGGAGGGAGTTTCTACTGCTTGTTTTCATGCTAGACAAATCCTACCTTGGCCATCAAGGTCGACGGATCCCTCCCCAGTTAAGAAAGTTTGGAGCATAAGCGGCGGGCTCCTCCAACTAGCTCGGGACTATGACGATCTAACATACGTAGTGGACGGAATTTGGCACGATATGCATCAGGCATCAATCACTCTATCAATGCCAAGGCGAATAACTGCTTGCATGAGGATCAGAGGTGGACAAACGTGTTATTAACTTGCTCTCTTGAATAAATTTTCTAATTTTTCTGAAATTATAATCATTTGTTTGTCTGTACATGTACATCATGTCTACTGGCTTCCTTTCGTTAGAGTATATTTGTATTGGAAATAACCCGTTTGTGATGTCAGTACAGACTAATTAAAAATAGACTAATAGTGAACAAATGAGCTGAACGGCTGGTACTTAACCGAATCAGTGCCACCCTCGAAGTGAAGTATATCCCACAACAAGGGGCTTTCGTGCTGGCAAATCATGCTGTAGTTAGATCTGGAATTGGTTCAAATGGCTCTGAGCACTATGGAACTTAACATCTGAGGTCATCAGTCCCCTAGAACTTAGAACTACTTAAATCTAACTAATCTAAGGACATTACACACATCCATGCCAGAGGCAGGATTCGAACCTGCGACCGTAGCGGTCGCGCGGTTCCAGACTGAAGCGCCTAGAACCGCTCGGTCACTCCGGCCAGCCTCGATCTTGAATCTAACCGAGCATATCGAGGACGGTTTTGAGCGTGGTGAGATTACTGGAGCCGCTTTTGTTGATCTAACAGCTGCATACGGCACTGTGAACCATAGGAAACTGTTAAAGAAAGTGTATGATGTAACTAAGCACTACCAACTAACATCCCTTATTAGCACCTTCCTTCAGAACAAAAGATTCAAAGTTTCATTACAGGGTAAGAGGAGCAGATGGCGAACGCAGAAGAACGGTCTCCCCCAAGTCAATGTGCTTGCTCCAGCACTGTACAATATCTACACAAATGATCAGTCAATACCAGCAAGTGCTAGGCTCTTCACCTATGCCGATGACACAGCAATAGCTGTTCAGGGAAGTAGAGGGAAAACTGTCTCTAGCAATGGATGAACTCTCCAAGTACTATGATGTCAACTATCTGAAGCCCAATCCCAGTAAAACTCAAGTGAGCGCCTTCCACTTACGAAACAGGGAAGCGCATCGAAAGCTGGACATCACATGGCGAGGAGAGCAACTGAAACATGGCCCAACACCAGTCTACCTAGGTGTCACACTGGACAGGGCTCTAACGTACAGGCAACAATGTCTAAACGTGAAACAGAAAGTCATTTCTCGCGATGGGATACTTAAGAAGCTGATTGGCAGCAGCTGGGGAGCCAACCGTACCTCCTAAGGGTTTCTGCACTTGCGCTTTGTGTATCAGCCGCTGAGTACGCTGTGTGGAACGCTTCAACTCATGCTAAGCAAGTCGATATTGCGGTCAACGATACTGCAACGATCACCTCAGGATGTTTGAAGCCAACACCGGTGCAGAAATTGTATCCGATTGTTGGAACAGCCCCACCCAACATCCGGAGGGCCACTGCGGCAGACTATGAAAGAACAAAGCAGGAGGATGACCGCCGACATCTCCTGTATGGTCATCAGGCAGCAAGATCCCGCCTTAAATCCCGCAAGAGGTTCCTCGTTAGGACTGCGCCACTGGAGGGAGCACCAGAGGCAATTCGTCTCGCAACATGGAAGAGTTCACTGCCCTGCAGCGGGGCGGTTCCGGACTGAAGGGCCTACAACCGCTCGGCCACAACGGCCGACTGTTCGACTGTTAAGACCCCTTTTTCTCAAGAACGGGTAGAGGCGTGAAGTTGAAATTTGTCATGTGCAAGGGTCTGCGGTTCCTCGGCAGTGTCAAAAACTTTGTAGATCTCAACACCTGTTCACGAATGAACCTGAAATACGGTAGTCATTCTTAACAATTTCGGGATCAGCATGAAGTCTCGAAGTTCCCGGCAACGCTAATTTCTCGTAAGATACATGCAAAGAACTGAACGGCAGCTTGTTTGAATAACGATACCGCTGAAGGCAAAATGTATATAATAGTTCGTGTTCACGTAAAGAATTGAGAAATGTTGCTGCTGACTGCAGCTTACTTGAATAACGATACTGTTGAAGGAAAAATGTACATAATAGTTTGTGTTCACATCAACTGCAGATTTAAGTATGTAAGAGCAAGTGGGAAGAACCTACAAAAGCATCATACATTTCATAAATAAGTGTGGGATGGAAATGAATCAAGAGAACGTTAGAATGATGTCATGCTATTATGTAAGTACACTAAGAAACTGCAGTGGCAAGATTACAGTCGTCCTTTAACGTATCACGTGGAATACAGTCCCACAAAGCCTGAAAATCAGAACAAAAAGAAAACTCGACGCAATCGACATCCCCCGTAGTTATACTGAATAAGTGATGTGTTAGGGTGCGCCATGGTCTACACTCAAGGATGAATAAATTAAATACCGATATTGATAACCGAACATGGTACATATATATTCCCTCTTTGAACAACGGAGTTTATCCTTGGATACAAAAGGAAGTGTATCCATGGAACTGAAAACTCTACAGTGAAATGTTCCGCCAATCTGCGCTTGCTTGTAATGATCTGACCATAAATTCCAGTGTGTTGCAGCATGGAAACAAATGGCTCTGAGTACTAAGTGGCTTAACATTTGAGATCATCAGTCCCCTAAAACTTAGAACTACTTAAACCTAACTAACCTAAGGACATCACTCACATCCATGCCCGAGGCAGGATTCGAACCTGCGACAGTACCGGTCGCGCGGTTCCAGACTGAAGCACCTAGAACCGCTCGCCACATCGGCCGGCGGCATGGAAACGACCGTCGAAACGGAACATCACAAAAGTAATCTTATAAATACAGGTAGCATCGTCGCAATGGAAGTAGTCCCTCCGTCTACGGAAACAGGACAGCCTAAAACACGTTACAGAAGCAGAGAATACACAATACAGAAAGCCGTTGACGGTGCTGTCTACATGGGCACCTTTCTTGATAACTCTAGCGCGGTGATACCCGATTGGTCACTCAGTTGTTAATCCAAAGTAAAGCTCTTAGACATAGAGGGACTGGACTAAAATAAGAAAACATCGCGAGAAATGCAGGCTTGAACATAAATGCAGATATTAACCAAGCCTGCAGGTTGCGCTGTTGCATTTGACCACGAGCGTCACCTGAGCAAAGTCCTCAATACGTTGCACTTGTCAGTCGTGGTCAAAACGGTGTTCTCTGTAGCTGTGTGTGCATCATGTTGAAAATAAGTGGATTCGAACGTGGGAACATTGTTGGTGCTTCCGTAACCAAGCTAGCCGAATTGTTTGGTGTTTCCAGAGGCAGCGTGTCATAAAGGGAGAGAGGAAAAACATCATCCACTAAGTCACAACGTGGACAAAGTGTGCACTGAGTGCTGTGATAGGCGGTCACTGAAGAGGACTGTGGCGAAAAATAAGAGGGCGACAGCTGCAAAAGTCACTGAAGAACTGGGCGTCGCACTCGCAGATCCTGTCAACACGAAAACAACACGAAGGGAGATCCATAAGCTGAGAACTGCATGGCGAGTTGGAATTCCAAATCCACTCACCAGTGATGCAAATGGGCGAAACAAGAGGACGTGGTGTCCAAGCTATAAAATCTGGACGGTGGAGCAATAGAAGAATATCATTTGGTCGCATGAGTCTTGTTTCTGACTGTTTCCAACTTCTAGCCGATTTTACACCCCAAGAGAGATATTCGCTGATGATTTCGGCAGCTATAACATAGTATTCCATTTTCACCATGGTCACTATGCAAGGTCGCATTACTGCCAAAGATTGTGTGACCATTTCGGGCCGGCCTCTGTGGCCGAGTGGTTCTAGGCGCTACAGTCTGGAACCGCTAGACCGCTACGGTCGCAGGTTCGAATCCTGCCTCGGGCATGGATGTGTGTGATGTCCTTAGGTTAGTTAGGTTTAAGTAGTTCTAAGTTTCTAGGGGACTGATGACCTCAGAAGTTAAGTCCCATAGTGCTCAGACCCATTTGAACCATTTTGAACCATTTCGGCTGATCAGGACCATCCCATTTTATAATGTTTGTTCCCCATTGGTGACAGTAATTTCCAAGCCGACAGACCCCCTGTTCACATAACCTGCAGGGTCCAGAACTGGTTTTGTGAGCATGAGGATGAACTGGCGTGTTTCCCCTGACCAGATCTCAGTATTATTGAACCTTTATGCTCTGGAGAGAAGGGTGCGTCATCGCTATCAACCTTCACCATCGTTCAGGAAGAACGGTATAAGACTCCCCTGAAAACCACGCAGGACCAGTATTTATCCATTCCGACACGACTAGAAGGTGTTTTGAATGCCGACAGGTTTCGTGCACCGTACTGGGCATTATAATATGTTTGTGGCATTTCCGTATTTTTAACCATCCCCTGTGTCTTCACTAGTTAGCCAAAGACGGTAGCATGATTTAGCAGACGAGAACCCGAACACAGAGTGCCTTTAGACCTCGCCAGCAACATATAACTCGCGTAAAACTAAATTATTTCTCGGACCCTGTTGAATGCACAGCTTTCAAGTTATATGTCCCAAACATTTCCGTTACACTTTCGTATAGGTTGTACCGGTCTGTTACGATCCTAGAAGCACGTCTTTGAATCCGTACGATGTCTGTTGTTATGTCCACTTAAGAACTATAGTCACTGAAATCGGACTCTAGAATTGGTCTCATTAACGTCATACATGCGTTTTCATTTACATATGTTCTGTACTTTCCCAGGGCCGTTCCAACAAAACTACGTCTTCCATAATACTGATTTTACGTGGTCGTCACATTTTACATCACTTCTTAATATTTTCCCTAAATCTTACAAAATATAGCATGCTCAAAATGTTTACCACTAATTTAGTAATAAAATAATATACAGTTCTCAATGGTTTTTAGGCATTATCTCCACATTTATCCACAGTTTAAGTGAGCCCGCATTCATTACACGAAATGTTAGTTTTTCCACATCTTTTTGCTATTTCTCACGATCGCCCAACGAAGATACTCTACGTTCTTGTACGCAATAGTATCATGAGCGACAATCATATAGTGCTGCTGATCCTATCTGGCAAATAGTTTATGATGGATGAAATCGATACTTTGTTTTCTGGATTATTCATTGGGTAGGTGGACTAAGGCCCAGCAATTTTCAGTTTTTCCAACATTGTTGTCAATGAGTCGTATATTTTCCTGCGATTTCGAGCTAAAGTCATAGATTGGGTTGTTAGGTATAGCTCAACCAGATTCAATCTCTCTGATCATTAATAACAGAGAAATTTACAATTTAGTAAAAAAAAAGAAAGTGCGCGGTTCTACACTACAAACTGAGTCAAGCCCCGCAGTGTAGGTCTTGTCCCATTTGAGATAAACATGGATAAAAAAAGAATGATTCCATAATAAAAACACTTGAAATAACCCGTTGTGACATTGTTTTATTGTAGCGGAGTTACCCAACATAATATTGAACTTAAATAGCTCACAAATTTAAACGTAATGCTTAAAAATGCTTTTACAAAAATGCCATAGGGTAACCTCATAGCGTTAAATGATTGAGGCTGAGCTGTATAGGTAGTGTACATATTAAATACTGAACTTTGTCAAATCCCCTGAAAAAGTTATTGCGCTCTGTAACTGTGCTGCGTTCATCACTATGGACTTTGACAGTTTCATTATGACATTGTCAGTGCTAATGAACGGCTCCTCCTATGTCCCAGTAAATTTGTAAGCTCCTGGAAGTTGTTTTTGTAAAACGCACCTTCGTAGCATTCCTGTTGGTATACTGAAATTTTATTGTCCACAAAGAGCCGGAATGAGTTTCTAGTTTTTCTCTGGGTTTTTACTATAGCGAAGTCATTGAATGAGAGGGAAATCTGATTCTTCCTTGAAGTCCCAGGCTCATGTCCCTCTTCTTCGGATACTTCCTCACCGAATAGTAAGTCCATATCTATACATCGTTGTTCGAGAGTCGGAGGAACTTATACCCAAAAAGGCGATTTTAGGCTTTGGTTTAACATGTTCCTCACGGTAATCAGCTGTATGTTGTGACAAAACGACGTATCTCTATCTTTTCTCCTGGTTAGATAAGTTGCTGCCTATCTCCAAGTTTATTTTAGGAACAGACAGACGAACTGCCAGTTACGTTCTTCTGCTCGAAGAAGTGTACCATAATTTTGCGACCAGCAAAATGTATCTGCACTACATTTTTCTAACTTCTTACTGTATAAAGTAAAGCAAAGACCACTATCTGTCTATTTGCATAATATTGTTTTCCTGTATTTGTGCGCTATTTTCCTGTGCACTGGAAGAGAAGTATAATTACGCTGTCTAGCACCTAATGACAAGTCTTGCAACATCAGGTGGAAATGTCACATCACGTCTCACTGCTGAGTAATTCGTCTGTCCATCAGTTCTCGCAACAGTTTATGAACGAGGTTTCAAGCTATTGCGTTTCCCTGCGAGTATCAGCAGGTGGAAGAACGCTAAACAAAATAATGACTGTTCTTCGTAAGCACTGTCGACACGTTCATATTGATGTCATTGTCACGACACAGTTTGTTTATTTTCTTGAAGAATTCACTGTAAAGAAGTTAATCTTAGTGTGCGCTCTCTGTTAGATATGAAATGACTTCAAGAGGAAGGAAAATGGTTGCTCTAGTAACTAATCAAAATTACCGCAATGAAAGGAATTCACATTGGATAAAGGTAGGTCAATGTGATTCTAAAGATAAAGAACCTGGGCAGTCTGACAGAGGAAACGGAGTTAAAAGGGAAAAGAAAACGAAAAAAAGAAGTAAGAAGAGAGACGAGTGGAGAAGGAATATAAGAAAAAGAATAGGCAGTCAGGAAAGGCATACACATCAACTGCTAAGAAAGAAGTACCAGCTAGAACGGTCAAGTGCAATAACTGCTCCAAATTCCCGAGGAAGTGTAGCGAGATCACCAGCGACACATGTTCCATCGATTCTAGATTATGAAAGATATAGAATGCAGCGACAGTATTTAGCTCCACCTATTAAGGAGGTACCTAAAGCAAGGTGTACAGTCTCGAATAAATGTGACAAAGAAGTGCTTTCTCCTGAAAGATAGTAATGAAGTTCAAGTGTGTCTAGGGTTCTACCTCAGCACTTTTAATTTATCAGAAACATTTGTGTGATACATACAGAAGAAAAGATGACAACATGATTCTGAGTGCTTACAAGAGAGACCATCATCGTCCAGTATAAAGAGACCTGAAGAGGCAAGGAAGAGAATAAGGAACCAAATAAAATCGTTTCCTAATTTTCCATAGCACTATAGTGGACAGAGCGCTGTGCGACAGTTCTTACCAGGAGATGTGATATACCAATAGAGCACGAAATATACAGGATGAATCATCCAAAACTAATACCTTAAGTATGGCGGAAATGAAAAGTGCTATTGATGTGCGGTTTTCTCAGAATGGAATGTTAATCAGGGACTCGTATTCTTAGCCAATAAACAGTTTTTGATAATTCTTACACAGTGTATTTTCTGTGCAAACATACGCTTTTTTAAATGGAACAACGCTTATTGATATTAACAGACTAAAAGTAGGGTAAGTTAGAATGTCAGTGGTGTTTGCTGCAGGATTCTAGTGAAGTCGTTTACGAGATGTCTTATTTTGAAAAGTTCTCACACCGACACTAGTACAATATCTGTGGTAGAACACACTAAAGAACTACACAAGTGCACACATTAGTTATCTGGATTTTCACCTGTAACAAGACAATTGACCATCACGGGTTGTGTTCAAAATGAGCACCGGCAGCGGCAATACACGGTTACAGTCCGCTATGGAACGACTGCTGCACATGAAGGTGTTGGCTACATGCGGATCAATTGAAATTTCATCATGTATATTTCAAGAACTCCAGAAGATTACCGCGCGGGGTAGCCGTGCGGTCTCGGGCGCCTTGCCACGGTTCGCGCGGCTTCCCCCGTCGTAGGTTCGAGTCCTCCCTCGCCCATGGGTGTGTGTGTTGTCCTTAGCATAAGTTAGTTTAAGTTACATTAAGTAGTGTGTAAGCCTAGGGACCGATGACCTCAGCAGTTTGGTCCGATAGAACTTACCACAAATTTCCAAATTTCCAGAAGATTGCAGATGGTCACCTTGTTTTATTCTCCGACACTTGAGGTGGACCAAATCGATATGTCAGTATGAGCTCCAAGTTTCTTCACCCTGTAAAAACTCTGAACGTTTCTATGATACAATAACGGTTCTTTGAAAGTGGCTACTCTTTAATGGGATGTAATTCAGTCCATGCTAATATAGAGAGGGATGCAAAAACTGGTAACATCTATGACCCTTCAGGGTGGTATTCTATTGTTCAGACTGCTTCAAAACAAAGGCTGTACGAAGTCGTTGAACTGGGCCAGTAGGACTTCTGGATTTCGGTGCTATGCAGCAGGAACTGTTGAAAAACACGATTATTGAGAGTGAATGAAATCAAGTACAACAGCTTAAGGTGACACATCCTCAATACCGTAAAAGTGATGTTAATCACATCCTTTCCAAACAATTCAGAAGTTTGCCAGAGTCCAGAAAATCCCGAAATTCCTATGCAGTATCCGAGTTGGAACCGAAAGACCATAGAAAACTAAAACTTCAGTAAGAAAAAAAAAATAAACGTCATACTGAATCTCCTTTGCCGCACCGCCATTGTCAACGAATAGTATCATACATTTTACAAAAGTCGTCAAGAAGAGAAAGCAGGAGGTTCAGACCGCGGTGGGAATGGTTGTAATGATGTTAGTGAGACAGTGAACATTCAATGATGACATTGGTACAGAAATCCACTAATATTGTTTTATTTTAACTGGAAGTTTCATTTTAACGTGGAAATTAAATTTTATACTATATTTTCTCAGCCAAGTGGGTATTTCCAAAGCGTAAAATCTCAGTTTATACTGACAGGTTTCAAATATATTATATAATGGTAAGACAGAGATTTAGGAACCAGGTTTTAAATTGTAAGACATTTCCAGGGGCAGATGTGGACTCTGACCACAATCTATTGGTTATGAACTGTAGATTAAAACTGAAGAAACTACAAAAAGGTGGCAATTTAAGGAGATGGGACCTGGATAAACTGACTAAACCAGAGGTTGTACGGAGTTTCACGGAGAGCATAAGGGAACAATTGAAAAGAATGAGCGAAAGAAATACAGTAGAAGAAGAATGGGTAGCTTTGAGGGATGAAGTAGTGAAGGCAGCTGAGGATCAAGTAGGTAAAAAGACGAGGGCTAGTAGAAATCCTTGGGTAACAGAAGAAATATTGAATTTAATTGATGGAAGGAGAAAATATAAAAATGCAGTATATGAAGCAGGAAAAAGAAATACAAAGGTCTCAAAAACGAGATCGACAGGAAGTGCAAAATGGCTAAGCAGGGATGGCTAGAGGAAATATGTAAGGATATAGAGGCATAGCTCACTAGGGGTAAGATAGATACTGCCTACAGGAAAATTAAAAAGACCTTTGGAGAAAAGAGAACCACTTGTATGAATATCAAGAGCTCAGATGGAAACCCAGTTCTAAGCAAAGAAGGGAAAGCAGAAAGGTGGAAGGAGTATATAGAGGGTCTATACAAGGGCGATGTACTTGAGGGCAATAATATGGAAATGGAAGAGGATGTAGATGAAGATGAAATGGGAGATATGATACTGCGTGAAGAGTTTGACAGAGCACTGAAAGACCTAAGTCGAAACAAGGCCCCGGGAGTAGACAACATTCCATTAGAACTACTAACGGCCTTGGGAGAGCCAGTCCTGACAAATCTCTACCATATGGTGAGCAAAATGTATGAGTCAGGCGAAATACCCTCAGACTTCAAGAAGAAAAATTTTGTATGACTAGGGCCTCCCGTCGGGTAGACCGTTAGCCGGGTGCAAGTCTTTCGATTTGACGCCACTTCGGCCACTTGCGCGTCGATGGAGACGAAATGATGATGGTTAGGACAACACAACACCCAGTCCCTGAGAGGAGAAAATCTCCTACCCAGCCCGGAATCGAACCCAGGCCCTTAGGATTGTCATTCTGTCACGCTGACCACTTTTTTTTTTTTTTTTTTTTTTACCACTCAGCTACCGGGGCGGACACTTCAAGATGAATATAATAATTCCAATCCCATAGAAAGCAGGTGTTGACAGATGTGAAAATTACGGAACTATCAGTTTAATAAGTCACGGCTGCAAAATACTAACGCGAATTCTTTACAGACGAATGGAAAAACTGGTAGAAGCCGACCTCGGGGAAGATCAGTTGAGATTCCGTAGAAATACTGGAACACGTGAGGCAATACTGACCCTACGGCTTATCTTAGAAGCTAGATTAAGAAAAGGCAAACCTGCGTTTCTAGCATTTATAGACTTAGAGAAGGCTTTTGACAATGTTGACTGGAATACTCTCTTTCAAACTCTGAAGGTGGCAGGGGTAAAATACAGGGAGCGAAAGGCTATTTACAATTTGTACAGAAACCAGATGGCAGTTATAAGAGTCGAGGGACATGAAAGAGAAGCAGTGGTTGGGAAGGGAGTGAGACAGGGTTGTAGCCTCTCCCTGATGTTATTCAATCTGTATATTGAGCAAGCAGTGAAGGAAACAAAAGAAAAATTCGGAGTAGGTATTAAAATCCATGGAGAAGAAATAAAAGCTTTAAGCTTCGCCGATGACACTGTAATTCTGTCAGAGACAGCAAAGGACTTGGAAGAGCAATTGAACGGAATGTACAGTGTCTTGAAAGGAAGATATAAGATGAACATCCCCCCCCCCCCCCCATGAACCATGGACCTTGCCGTTGGTGGGGAGGCTTGCGTGCCTCAGCGATACAGATGGCCGTACCGTAGGTGCAACCACAACGGAGGGGTATCTGTTCAGAGGCCAGACAAACATGTGGTTCCTGAAGAGGGGCAGCAGCGTTTTCAGTAGTTGTAGGGGCAACAGTCTGGATGATTGACTGATCTGGCCTTGTAACATTAACCAAAACGGCTTTGCTGTGCTGGTACTGCGAACGGCTGAAAGCAAGGGGAAACTACAGCCGTAATTTTTCCCGAGGACATGCAGCTTTACTGTATGATTAAATGATGATGGCGTCCTCTTGGGTAAAATATTCCGGAGGTAAAATAGTCCCCCATTCAGATCTCCGGGCGGGGACTACTCAGGAGGACGTAGTTATCAGGAGAAAGAAAACTGGCCTTCTACGGATCGGAGCGTGGAATGTCAGATCCCTTAATCGGGCAGGTATGTTAGAAAATTTAAAACGGGAAATGGATAGGTTAAAGTTAGATATAGTGGGAATTAGTGAAGTTCGGTGGCAGGAGGAACAAGACTTTTGGTCAGGTGATTACGGGGTTATAAATACAAAATCAAATAGGGGTAATGCAGGAGTAGGTTTAATAATGAATAAAAAAAATAGGAGTGCGGGTTAGCTACTACAAACAGCATAGTGAACGCATTATTGTGACCAAGATAGACACAAAGCCCATGCCTACTACAGTAGTACAAGTTTATATGCCAACTAGCTCTGCAGATGATGAAGAAATTGATGAAATGTATGACGAGATAAAAGAAATTATTCAGGTAGTGAAGGGAGACGAAAATTTAATAGTCATGGGTGACTGGAATTCGTCAGTAGGAAAAGGGAGAGAAGGAAACATAGTAGGTGAATATGGATTGGGGGGAAGAAATGAAAGAGGAAGCCGCCTTGTAGAATTTTGCACAGAGAATAACTTAATCATAGCTAACACTTGGTTCAAGAATCATAAAAGAAGGTTGTATACCTGGAAGAATCCTGGAGATACTAAAAGGTATCAGATAGATTATGTAATGGTAAGACAGAGATTTAGGAACCAGGTTTTAAATTGTAAGACATTTCCAGGGGCAGATGTGGATTCTGACCACAATCTATTGGTTATGAACTGCAGATTGAAACTGAAGAAACTGCAAAAAGGTGGGAATTTAAGGAGATGGGACCTGGATAAACTGAAAGAACCAGAGGTTGTACAGAGTTTCAGGGAGAGCATAAGGGAACAATTGACAGGAATGGGGGAAAGAAATACAGTAGAAGGAGAATGGGTAGCTCTGAGGGATGAAGTAGTGAAGGCAGCAGAGGATCAAGTAGGTAAAAAGACGAGGGCTAATAGAAATCCTTGGGTAACAGATGAAATATTGAATTTAATTGATGAAAGGAGAAAATATAAAAATGCAGTAAATGAAGCAGGCAAAAAGGAATACAAACGTCTCAAAAATGAGATCGACAGGAAGTGCAAAATGGCTAAGCAGGGATGGTTAGAGGACAAATGTAAGGATGTAGAGGCTTGTCTCACTAGGGGTAAGATAGATACTGCCTACAGGAAAATTAAAGAGACCTTCGGAGAGAAGAGAACCACTTGTATGAATATCAAGAGCTCAGATGGCAACCCAGTTCTAAGCAAAGAAGGGAAGGCAGAAAGGTGGAAGGAGTATATAGAGGGTTTATACAAGGGCGATGTACTTGAGGACAATATTATGGAAATGGAAGAGGATGTAGATGAAGATGAAATGGGAGATAAGATACTGCGTGAAGAGTTTGACAGAGCACTGAAAGACCTGAGTCGAAACAAGGCCCCGGGAGTAGACAACATTCCATTAGAACTACTGATGGCCCTGGGAGAGCCAGTCATGACAAAACTCTACCATCTGGTGAGCAAGATGTATGAGACAGGCGAAATACCCACAGACTTCAAGAAGAATATAATAATTCCAATCCCAAAGAAAGCAGGTGTTGACAGATGTGAAAATTACCGAACTATCAGTTTAATAAGTCACAGCTGCAAAATACTAACGCGAATTATTTACAGACGAATGGAAAAACTGGTAGAAGCGGACCTCGGGGAAGATCAGTTTGGATTCCGTAGAAATGTTGGAACACGTGAGGCAATACTAACCTTACGACTTATCTTAGAAGAAAGATTAAGAAAAGGCAAACCTACGTTTCTAGCATTTGTAGACTTAGAGAAAGCTTTTGACAACGTTAACTGGAATACTCTCTTTCAAATTCTGAAGGTGGCAGGGGTAAAATACAAGGAGCGAAAGGTTATTTACAATTTGTACAGAAACCAGATGGCAGTTATAAGAGTCTAGGGGCATGAAAGGGAAGCAGTGGTTGGGAAAGCAGTGAGACAGGGTTGTAGCCTCTCCCCGATGTTATTCAATCTGTATATTGAGCAAGCAGTAAAGGAAACAAAAGAAAAATTCGGAGTAGGTATTAAAATTCATGGAGAAGAAATAAAAACTTTGAGGTTCGCCGATGACATTGTAATTCTGTCAGAGACAGCAAAGGACTTGGAAGAGCAGTTGAACGGAATGGACAGTGTCTTGAAAGGAGGATATAAGATGAACATCAACAAAAGCAAAACGAGGGTAATGGAATGTAGTGAAATTAAATCGGGTGATGCTGAGGGGATTAGATTAGGAAATGAGACACTTAAAGTAGTAAAGGAGTTTTGCTATTTAGGGAGTAAAATAACTGATGATGGTCGAAGTAGAGAGTATATAAAATGTAGACTGGCAATGGCAAGGAAATCGTTTCTGAAGAAGAGAAATTTGTTAACATCGAGTATAGATTTAAGTGTCAGGAAGTCGTTTCTGAAAGTATTGGTATGGAGTGTAGCCATGTATGGAAGTGAAACATGGACGATAACCAGTTTGGACAAGAAGAGAATCGAAGCTTTTGAAATGTGGTGCTACAGAAGAATGCTGAAGATAAGGTGGGTAGATCACGTAACTAATGAGGAGGTATTGAATAGGATTGGGGAGAAGAGAAGTTTGTGGCACAACTTGACTAGAAGAAGGGATCGGTTGGTAGGACATGTTTTGAGGCATCAAGGGATCACAAATTTAGCATTGGAGGGCAGCGTGGAGGGTAAAAATCGTAGAGGTAGACCAAGAGATCAATACACTAAGCAGATTCAGAAGGATTTAGGTTGCAGTAGGTACTGGGAGATGAAGAAGCTTGCACAGGATAGAGTAGCATGGAGAGCTGCATCAAACCAGTCTCAGGACTGAAGACCACAACAACAACAACAAGATGAACATCAACAAAAGCAAAACGAGGATAATGGAATGTAGTTGAATTAAGTCGGGTGATGCTGAGGAATTAGATTAGGAAATGGGACACTTAAAGTAGTAAAGGAGTTTTGCTATTTGGGGAGCAAAATAGCTGATGATGGTCGAAGTAGAGAGGATATAAAATGTAGACTGGCAATGGCAAGGAAGGCGTTTCTGAAGAAATTTCTTAACATCGAGTATACATTTAAGTGTCAGGAAGTCGTTTCTGAAAGTATTTGTATGGAGTGTAGCCATGTATGGTAGTGAAACATGGACGATAAATAGTTTAGACAAGAAGAGAATAGAAGCTTTCGAAATGTGGTGCTACAGAAGAATGCTGAAAATTAGATGGGTAGATCACATAACTAATGAGGAGGTATTGAATAGAATTGGGGAGAAGAGGAGTTTGTGGCACAACTTGACTAGGAGAAGGGATCGGTTGGTAGGACATGTTCTGAGCCATCAAGGGAGCACCAATTTAGTATTGGAGGGCAGCGTGGAGGGTAAAAATCGTAGAGGGAGACCTAGAGATGAATACACTAAACAGATTCAGATGGATGTAGGCTGCAGTAGGTACTGGGAGATGAAGCAGCTTGCACAGGATAGAGTAGCATGGAGAGCTGCATCAAACCAGTCTCAGGACTGAAGACCACAACAACAACATCTGATTCGGTTATGATCATAATGATGTATCTCCTTAGCATTATATTAAATAATAACTAACGATGTATCTACTTAGCACTATATTAAATAATAAATAACGATGCATCTTTTTAGCACTACATTAAATAATAAATAATGATGTAAGGGTTATTTTGAAAGATATGTTATTATCTGACATCTTTTTTAGTGTATTCTTTAGCGATGTAGAGATTGTTCAATAAAGTTTATAATATAGAATTTACATGTTAAAATATCTTCTTTCGTCTCCTATAAATTGCTAAAACGGAGTTAACATTTCTCTGATCCTCAAACAGTGATATGAGCTACTGCATGAATTTGATACTGAAGAATAATCAACTGGTTGTTTGACCTCCTGTTTTCTTTTTGGAGGCATTGATATAGTGAGATCTATCATACATCATTATGTTTCTATAGCACATTCATTTAGCTCGTTAGGATGTCTTTCCTTCTCAATAACAAGCATTTATTTTTCCAGTGGATTCTTCTTCCATTGGTTCTTCATTGCGTGACAACGTTTAAGTGCTCTTCCAGAACATTTCTTCCTAATTTTGATTTTAGGCAGCGGAATTATATCTTCAGGTGAGATAATCACACGCACTGTGGGCTGAACGTCATCACTGAAGAATTGTCGCCTCATTGCTGGAACTGCGAGGATTTACCCCAAAATACCTGCGGGGCTTTGCCCCATTTCGCCATTTTCTAATAAATGTGCCTTGTTTATTTTGGGTACGAACTGGAACAATTATTACCATGTGAAAGTATGCAGTAGTATCAACCGGTAATTCGTTGATTCTTCTTTTCAAATCCTACATTACACAATCTTCAAGTAAACCATCAGAAAAGTTACTTGTAAATAGTAGAAAAACAGACTTATTTCATTTTGTTATTTTTGCAGCGATTTGCCGGGTCGAATTTTCATGGAGCAGTAAGTAACAAGAAGACAAACCTGCCACTTGGCGGTAAGCTCCTGAACCGTGGGCCGACAATTCAAAACCACGGTGTGGGCTTTACTCTCACGGGGTCTTACTCATAGCTTCCTTACGTGGCATGCTCCATCTCGCAGACGCTGGTAATTAATATGGGTAGTACTCAATCTTTCGGAACACAACATGCCTGTTCGATATTTTTGGTGCCAGTCCTGTCTATGATGTTACCAATGCATGACACCTTCTTCTGGTAATTCCTCAAATATCTTCGAATTTACCCACCAAAATATGATTTTTCCTTGGGCAATACACATGTCTTATACGCAGTGGCAGTCACAAGCTCTCTCTGCTGTTTGTCTTAACACCACTTTTCGTTGCTAGAGTGTTTTACTAACCAAGGAATTCAGCATTCTTCTCTGACGCCGTTTTATAGAGACGTCTTCCAATGTCTCAGATTCTACTCCATTAGCAAAGTAATCCATGCGAAGCTAACAATTAAACGTATCTCAAAATTAATTTTCATCACTCGCCTGAGTTCGATTTTTCGGGTGTTGGTTTCCATGTGTGACTCAGTGTCATCACTTACGCCCAGTCGATATAATTATTTGCTGCCCGTTGGAATTGCTGGTTTTTGAGCTTCAGACCAGCTTCCACTCTTGATTCCATCTTATTTCCAGCATGTGTTAAGACAAACTGTAAGCTTTCTTGCGAACTACTGATTTATAGTCTATTCACTACAACATTTTGTTAGTTTTCATCGTAACTGTGCGCTTCGTCGATTCTTTGTGTCTCCTGTACAATCATAAGGCCACAGCGCAAAAATAGTTTCCGAGGTCGTGAGGCAGCCACTTTATCGGTGTGTAATTAAGTATTTTCGTTGAAACAAACTGCGTCATTTAGCTGTAGATGGCGCTTAAGGTTATCTCCAGTGACACGACACTTTCCCTCGAACCGAATAAACTGACCTTGTTGTCAGATGAAATCGACCATTGCCCGCAGAAGCCGCGCTACTTTTGAAAATATGCTGCGCTTATGTGTCTAAACTACATCGAGCATCAAGTTTACTCCTGCAAATTGCAATATTTTAATTGTGGATAGATCAACAAGGCCCTTCTACGTAGCAGCGAACTCTGTGTTCACGACGAGAGGTGCTCACTTTTTATTCTGTCGAACGGAGGAGTCCGTGAGTTGCAAATCAGTGAAGTTGGGTGCAAGTAGACAGTTAGTCTTTTTATTTAGGTAGATGGCTGGTTGTGTTGCACATAGATAAATTCTACATCCTGACCTAGAAATGCGTAGCAGATCAGCTTATACGATATTAACATAATCCATTTGAAAGCAATTGATTTTTATACAGGTGTACATGAAGATTCTTGTCTCAGTGTTGTTTTAGAAAGTTATTTTTAGCCAAACCTATGACACTATGAAATACTATTTTCTTTTATTCACTACTCAGTTTGTCAGTTTTTGATGGCAGTGTCCAAACGGCACATTATACGTTTCTGTTCCAGGACGTATGGTCGGTATTTAGGAATACTGGAATATTACAGGAACGTTCATTTGTAGCAAAAAAACTTCATATAGATTATGCCCTATTCCGAATGATTTTCGAGGTAGAACACATTTAATGTACATTTTTTGGGGCTGATGGCGTGCACATACAGCATTTGTCTTACCGTTATTGTTTCATTTGTCGTGTTAGTACAATTAAGTGACCAGATGGACCGCCAGACCTTATGCTATTAGATTTTTGTTTGCGGTGCTGGATGAAGTCTGAAGCGTACGAACGAAAGGTGAATATGCGAGATGAACTTCTTGGTCGCATCATGGACGTTGCTGCCCACATTATGGAACGCGAAGAGACACTAAGAGTAGCAACATAACATGTTCACCCAAGAAGTCACAAATGCACTAAAGTTGACGGTGGGATATTCGAAAATTTATTGTGAACTGTACAACAGCTGTAGTGCGACATGTACAATAACGTTTAGAAAAAAATGGCTCTGAGCACTATGGGACTTAACATCTTTGGTCATCAGTCCCCTAGAACTTAGAACTACTTAATCCTAACTAGCCTAAGGACATCACACACATCCATGCCCGTTGCAGGATTCGAACCTGCGACCGTAGCAGTCGCGCGGTTCCGGACTGAGCGCCTTAACCGCGAGACCACCGCGGCCGGCAACGTTTAGAGGTGAATGTGTTAAAAACATTATTTTTTCGATTGATACTTTGCAAAACGCATGCAATGTTTACTGACTGTTTTGCATGTGCACATATGCAAACCTGACAGTGCACTGAATAATACAGAAAATAAATTACAGAGTACAGAGTAATGCAAAAGTCTGTCATCATCTGAAAACGCACCAATTGAAGGAATAATATAGGTAGGGAAGTAAAAATTAACACATACGCGTTACATGACTTGGGGTTTTATTGAAACCCAAAACGAGTGTCAAAACATGCCAACTGTTGGCGCTGGACAGCAACATGTTAGTGACGCCGCATGAGAACCGGGTATAAAAGGAACTGTAGTGAGAGAGGGAAGGCAGAAGGCAGAAAGGTGGAAGGAGTATATAGAGGGTTTATACAAGGGCGATGTACTTGAGGACAATATTATGGAAATGGAAGAGGATGTAGATGAAGATGAAATGGGAGATAAGATACTGCGTGAAGAGTTTGACAGAGCACTGAAAGACCTGAGTCGAAACAAGGCCCCGGGAGTAGACAACATTCCATTAGAACTACTGATGGCCTTGGGAGAGCCAGTCATGACAAAAGTCTACCATCTGGTGAGCAAGATGTATGAGACAGGCGAAATACCAACAGACTTCAAGAAGAATATAATAATTCCAATCCCAAAGAAAGCAGGTGTTGACAGATGTGAAAATTACCGAACTATCAGTTTAATAAGCCACAGCTGCAAAATACTAACGCGAATTCTTTACAGACGAATGGAAAAACTGGTAGAAGCCGACCTCGGGGAAGATCAGTTTGGATTCCGTAGAAATGTTGGAACACGTGAGGCAATACTAACCTTACGACTTATCTTAGAAGAAAGATTAAGAAAAGGCAAACCTACGTTTCTAGCATTTGTAGACGGAGAGAAAGCTTTTGACAACGTTAACTGGAATACTCTCTTTCAAATTCTGAAGGTGACAGGGGTAAAATACAGGGAGCGAAAGGCTATTTACAATTTGTACAGAAACCAGATGGCAGTTATAAGAGTCGAGGGGCATGAAAGGGAAGCAGTGGTTGGGAAGGGAGTGATACAGGGTTGTAGCCTCTCCCCGATGTTATTCAATCTGTATATTGAGCAAGCAGTAAAGGAAACAAAAGAAAAATTCGGAGTAGGTATTAAAATTCATGGAGAAGAAGTAAAAACTTTGAGGTTCGCCGATGACATTGTAATTCTGTCAGAGACAGCAAAGGACTTGGAAGAGCAGTTGAACGGAATGGACAGTGTCTTGAAAGGAGGATATAAGATGAACACCAACAAAAGCAAAACGAGGATAATGGAATGTAGTGAAATTAAATCGGGTGATGCTGAGGGGATTAGATTAGGAAATGAGACACTTAAAGTAGTAAAGGAGTTTTGCTATTTAGGGAGTAAAATAACTGATGATGGTCGAAGTAGAGAGGATATAAAATGTAGACTGGCAATGGCAAGGAAATCGTTTCTGAAGAAGAGAAATTTGTTAACATCGAGTATAGATTTAAGTGTCAGGAAGTCGTTTCTGAAAGTATTTGTATGGAGTGTAGCCATGTATGGAAGTGAAACATGGACGATAACCAGTTTGGACAAGAAGAGAATAGAAGCTTTCGAAATGTGGTGCTACAGAAGAATGCTGAAGATAAGGTGGGTAGATCACGTAACTAATGAGGAGGTATTGAATAGGATTGGGGAGAAGAGAAGTTTGTGGCACAACTTGACTAGAAGAAGGGATCGGTTGGTAGGACATGTTTTGAGGCATCAAGGGATCACAAATTTAGCATTGGAGGGCAGCGTGGAGGTTAAAAATCGTAGAGGGAGACCAAGAGATGAATACACTAAGCAGATTCAGAAGGATGTAGGTTGCAGTAGGTACTGGGAGATGAAGAAGCTTGCACAGGATAGAGTAGCATGGAGAGCTGCATCAAACCAGTCTCAGGACTGAAGACCACAACAACAACAACAGTGAGAGAGGGAGTCAAAGTTGCCAGCAATCGCGGTATGTTGAATTTACCAGAAAAGGTACTGTTTCTGTAGCTCTACTACCAAAACGGAGAATCTCCTACTGCATCTTTACGATCTTGGCGCCATAAGAAGGGTATTCGAGTGGGTAGAGGTCCTGTGACGAATGCCAGTGTGAAGAAAATGATCACGATGTTCGAAGTCACCGGTTGTTTAGGTGATCGGCCTCGTAGTGGGCGAACAGACATAAGTGTTACTGCTCCTTGGACAGTTCAGGAAAAAGTGAAGACTTAGCAGGTTCATCTCCGCATCGTGAAGTCAGCGCTTCTAAAGTTACATGTCGCAACGGCATTCCACGCACTGTTGTTTGGAGAGCGATCCTTATAAAATAAAGCGTCATCGTGAACTTTTAAGCATCAATTTTGTGACGCAGAGAGCACTTGTGCTGTGCCTTTCTCAGAAAATGGCTTAAGATGACGTTTGGTTGTGTAACGTGATGTGAATCCATGAAGCCCAATCCACACTCTGAGAATCTGTGAGAATCCACAACTCCAGAGTTTCAGCTACCGAAAACCCTAGAAGTGTGGTGGAAATGTCATTGCATAACAAGAGAGTCACGGTGAGGTACGGATTTACCGGATCAATCGCGATTAGACAATTTTTCTTCCAGGAAATATGGAGTGTGCTTCTCAGACTGTCAGCGCGATAGGTGCTACCAGGGCGTACGGCGAGAGAAGAGCTCAGCTGACGCGGCCTTGGTGCATGTGCTTCGAGCATCCACAAAGGCCAATCAGACCGTGAGCATTTGTTTACATTACCGTGGCAACGCCCCAGTGTTGCCGTAGCGCAGGGCGACCGCTGCTGCCTCGCTGCCCGTCCGTGTCGAATACTGGCAACTCCGCTGCCACCTGTCAAGAGCTCTTCTCTCGGCGTATGGAGTACAGGGACGCCGAAATATTACAGAATCTCACCATTCCTTGCCTGGCTGATAAACGCCTGCTGGAAGGAACGACTTTTCTGCAGGATGGCGCTCTACTCTATATTGCTATACGAGGGGCGTTTGAAAAGTCCGTGCAAAGTCCGAGAGATGACACAACCGGCGCATATCGAGGTCTTGTTTGGTTAGTAGCATCTTTGGAAAGAGCGCACACCAAGTTTCAGCCATATTGGTCTATTTCTTTGTGTTTGGCATTCGTGTGAATCAACGAAGTCGAGTGATTGACAAAAAAAATGGACGAAAAAGAATTTCGTGTGGTGATTAAACATTACTTTATGAAAGGCAAAACGCCTCAGGAGACTAAAGAGAAGCTTGATAAACATTATTGTGACTCTGCGCCTTCGATTAGAACATTTTATAAGTGGTTTCAAAATTTTCGGAGTGGCCATATGGGCACAAGTGATGCTGAACCTTCTCGACACCCTGTGGAGGTTACGACTCCAGAAATCATTGATAAAATCCAGGATATGGTGATGGATGACAGAAGAGTTAAGGTGTGTGAGATTGCTAGTTCTGTGGGAATCTCGAATGAACGGGTTCATAATATTTTGCATAAACAGTTGGACATGAGAAAGCTATCCGCAAGGTGGGTTCCACGATTGCTCATGCTTGACCAAAAACGGAATCGCGTGAAGTGTTGCAAGGATGGATTGTAGCTGTTCAGGAAGAATCCGCAGGACTTTAAGCGTCGTTTCGTCACTGTGGATGAAACATGGATACGTTACTATACTCCTGAGCCCAAACAACAGTCTAAACAATGGGTTACCAAGGGAGAATCTGCAGCAAAAAACGCGAAGACCAGTCCTTCGGCCGGAAAGGTTATGGCGATTGTCTTTTGGGATTCGCAAGGGATAATCCTCATTCACTATCTGGAAAAGGGTAAAAATATTACAGGTGCATATTATTCATCGTTATTGGACCGTCTGAAAACCGAGCTGCAAGAAAAACGCCGGCGATTGGATCGCAAAAATGTTTTCCATCACGACAATGCACCAGCACACACCTCAGCAGTTGTGGTTGCAAAATTAATGGAAATAGGATTCCAACTCTTTTCACATCCCCCCTGTTCTCCAGAATTGGCTCCCTCGGACTATTACTTGTTACCCAATTTAAAGAAATGGCTGGCGGGACAAAGCTTTTATTCAAACGAGGAGGTGATTGCAGCAACTAATAGCTATTTTGCGGACTTGGACGATTCCTATTATTCGGAAGGGATCAACAAATTAGAACAGCATTGGACAAAGTGTATAAGTCTAAAAGAAGACTAAGTCGCAAAATAAAAATGGTTTACCCCAAACACGTAAGTAGTTTTTATTTTTGCACGGACTTTTCAAACGCCCCTTGTACGTGTGAAAAATCTCCTACACACATCTTTTGGTGCGGATCACGTGTGAGAAACCACGTTCATCATGCTTGGCCTCCCAGCTCCCCAGACATCAGTCCATGTCTATATTGGTTGTGAGGTTAACTGAAGTCGCAAGTCTACCGCGATCGTCCGACCTCATTAGGGACGCTGGAAGACAACATCCAAAGGCAATTTCTTACCATACACAGTACTGTTCAAAGCACTGTCCCTCGAGTACAGGTGTTGTTGAGGAATCACTCCCAACACGTTAAGCATTTGTTATCTAAAAGTTTATTGAACATCAATTGTTATGATAACAATTTAGAGCTCTGGCCAAGTGAAGGAGCGGAAAATGACAGTGACATTGAACTAGAAACCTCTTGACGTTCGCCAACTGATTTAAGGAAAGTACGAATAACGGAAGGTTTAGCTACAGAGTTGGAACATACTCCTTCAAGGACGCAGCTCGTGGTCTAGTGACTAGCGTTGCTGCCTCTGGATCACAAGGTCCCGGATTCGATTCCCAGTCGGGTTGGGGATTTTCTCTGCCTGGGGACTGGGTGTTTGTGTTGTCCTCATCATTTCATCATCATCATTTGTGACAGTGACTAGATTGAAATGTGTAAAAAATTGAACTGTGTAAAAATTGGGACTTTGTACGTGGCGCTGATGACCGCGCAGTTGAGTGTCCCACAAACCAAACATCATCATCATCATACTTCATGACTGAAACCGCCAAATGTAAAAGAAACCTCGAGCTTACCTCGAAAGAGTGTTATAGGGCCATTGTTCGCGATATGCAGGATGTCCCAGCAGGAATAGTCAGTACACACGGATATGGCGGGAACGATCAATCTAAGCAAAAGTCTAGTGATCATGGGTTCTAAAATGCGTACCCTAAGAGCTATGACCACTTGATCAATAGAAGAGATGTGTTTCACAGTAGGGAAGATGAACAGTTGCTCATATCTCTTAAGGTTCGCACTTTAGAGCCCATGTTTACTGGTCATTTTTTTCTTGTTTTCGTCTACACTTTCACCTCTGAAAATGTGGAAAGCAAAGAGCTTGCAGTAAAAGAGATTTGTTTCACAGTATCGAAGATGAAGTACTGCTCATGTTGTTGTTGTGGTCTTCAGTCCTGAGACTGGTTTGATGCAGCTCTCCATGCTACTCTATCCTGTGCAAGCTTCTTCATCTCCCAGTACCTACTGCAACCTACATCCTTCTGAATCTGCTTAGTGTATTGATCTCTTGGTCTCCCTCTACGATTTTTACCCTCCACGCTGCCCTCCAATACTAAACTGGTGATCCCTTGATGCCTCAGAACATGTCCTACCAACCGATCCCTTCTTCTAGCCAAGTTGTGCCACAAACTTCTCTTCTCCCCAATCCTATTCAATACCTCCTCATAGCTCTTCTGGAATGCATTTTAAGCCCCTGTTTACTAGATTTTTTTGCTTGGAACGATCTTTCCTGCCATGTCCCTGAATACTGAGCACACATACATTCAGTGGATTCACTTCCCGAAAAGAGCACAGTGGTCGCTTTGGCGAGCTGTATATGGTGTGCAATTGGTACCAGACAGTCATATGACACTCCACCGTTGACGTACGTCGTGATAGTGAAGCGCTGTGTATGTGGCTTTCTTTTGTACGGAATCAGCGCAGTAAGATGTGTCGACGTGAAGACGTGGCAGAACAGCAGAAGGAGCTACCGCGTTTGTACGTGTCCCTGAATGAACTTGCCCGATTTGAACGTGTATCAACTCGAACTGTTCAGAATGTCTCCAAGCAATGGTGCAGCATTTTCAGCCCTGTAACATGGTGTAAGAACAGTGGTCGTAAAAGATCCTACCCTACAGGGAGTGTCACGCCCTGTCAATGACGACCGGTTTCAGACCCCACAGGAGTTGCTGCTGTCAGTTAATGCAGGTCCAACTCGACCGGTTTACGAGCGAGTTTGCGAAGGGAGCTCCATGCACTGTGCATTTGGAGTCGATTACCTTGCAAGCGGTACGTACAGCTGCAAGTCTTCAATGGGCCAAACTCGACAGTGGCTAATTGGAGACTGAGTAACGTCATTTAGGCCGCAGGTCACTCTATAATGATTTAATGTTTTTGTCCCTTTCTTTCGAGCTAACGTGAACGTGAACCAGGATGTTTATTACAACACTCTAGGTGGCCAGGAGTTGTTCTTTCTTCTACATCTTTGCGATGAGCATGCTGCGCAAACTCCTCTCTTCCAGTGCGACAACAGCCGTGTTCACAGGATCTCACGCATACGTTTCTGGTTTGACAAACACTCAGATACCCACCCTATCATAAGTCAATTGGTTCGATCTTAATTCTCTAGAAAGTGTCCGGGACTATTTGAAATTTAACAATCGACAGACCCGCGGGATCTCATAATGAATGAGTAGTTTCAGATGGATATAACATTCCTGAAAAAACTTCTGGAATCCCTCCCTCGCAGAACTGCGACCAAACCTAAGACGGCTTTACGCACGGTATCAGCATGATGTCTCCTGCGGGTGAGTTTTTTTTAGGACTGCTTCCCTTAGCTGGCAGAAACGAAACCCTTACGAGGTGCGGCTAGAAAAAAACCGGACTGATGCTGGAAAAAAACATTTATTTACAATTATTTACAATTTCATGTTATCTCCTTCAATGTACTCTCCTCCTCGGTCTCTACACCGCTCCATACGAATTTTCCACTGTTCATAGCAATGCTGCAGATCATTTTCGGTAAGTCCATACATTACTTCCGTCGCTTTTTCTTTTACTGCTTCAACAGTCTCAAATCTAGTTCCTTTCAAAGCTGACTTGACTTTAGGGAAAAGAAAAAAGTCACAGGGGGCCAAATCAGGTGAGTAGGGTGGATGATCTAAGATGGGAATGTTGTGTTTTGCCAAAAACGTCTTCACTGACAACGCACTGTGAGATGGGGCATTGTCTTGGTGAAGGGTCCATGACTTTTTTCTCCACAAATCGTTCCGTTTTCTCCGTACTCGCTCACGTAGGGTAGCCAGGACGCTAATGTAGTAATGCTGATTCACTGTTTGTCCCTCTGGTACCCAATCAATGTGCACAATCCCTTTGATGTCAAAAAAAAAAAAAAAAACAATCATCATTGCCTTGAATTTCGATTTTGACATTCGTGCTTTTTTTTGTCGTGGAGAACCAGGAGTTTTCCAATGCATCGATTGGCGTTTAGTTTCGGGATCGTAAGTAAAAAACCACGATTCATCGCAAGTAATAACATTTTGTAAGAAGGTGGGATCACTTTCAATGTTTTCCAGGATGTCAGAACAAATCATTCTTCGGCGTTCCTTCTGTTCAATTGTGAGACACTTTGGAACCATTTTTGAACACACTTTGTTCATGTTGAAACTTTCATGAAGAATCTGCCTAACACTTTCCTTGTCAACTCCTGTTAACTCAGACACTGCTCTGATTGTTAAACGGCGATCTTGTCGAACAAGTTTACCGATTTGTTCAATGTTTGCATCAGTATTTGCTGACAATGACTGCCAGTGCGAGTGTCATCACTGGTGTCTTCGCGGCCATCTTTAAATCGTTTAAACCACTCAAACACTTGTGTTCGCGATAAACAATCATCGCCCTACACTTGTTGTAACATTACAAACGTTTCACTTGCAGATTTTCCTAGTTTGAAACAAAATTTGATGTTAACACGCTGTTATCAAGCTAAAATTTGTGTCCGATACTAATGAGAGGCCCGCAGAAGTACGATCTGCTTTTTGAAACCATCTTTACGGTGATGTAGGTTAAGATCCCACGTATCACACTCTGCAGCCATTGCAAATAATCGAAGAAAAACATTCGGAATTTTGTGTGAAACTCAACAGCGTTATTATGGCGTTGTGTGGTGTAACGGAAATGGTAACAGCTGCGCATGCAACAGGATGTGGTTTCGAATCTCGATTGTTACACTAAATTTTTGTTTTCAAATATTTATCGAAATGACTTTCATCATCATTTTTATGCAATTAATTTGTTTAAATGTTATTTTGTTTATTTCTCTTCCTTTGTCGCACCATTTAATCACCGCATGAACTTTTTCATTTGTTTCATTTTTTCTATATGTCGTTCTCTTTCCAATCTGAATTTTTTGAACATGAATTTAACTATATTTACCAATTATAATATTCAATTATTTGAAAATTCCGATCTATCAGCCAAAAAACAATAGACAAAATAATCTATTAATACTTATGCAGTTGTGTGAAAAATGTATTTTTGCTACCAAATGTGCATTTTTTACACGATAATTGTCATACAGACATAACCTAAATACCTGTAGCACTATGAACAAAATAACACAGATGAAAATTTAAATGAAAGTCGGGGTTGTAAGTTCAAGAAATTCAAGCAAAATGAGAAATAGATATTATGAATACAATAATGCAGACGAAAAAAATAGAATGATATAACAACTGAAATTAAACAGAAATTAGTGCATAAAATTAATAAAAAAACGCATGAATGAAGATTTCAATTGGAGAACTAGTAATAGGAAGAAAATTGAAAGCAAGTAAAGAAGTTGATATTATGATTAACATTACGTCACCAAGGAATGAAATTAAGAAAATGTGTTTAAATCAGTTAATCGAATAAAACTGATGATGAAAGTCATTTCGGTAAAGATTTAAAAATAAAAAAAGAATTTCTGTTACTGACAATACTCGAACACACAACTTTCTGCATAGAAAGGTGTCATCCTATCCACTACACCACGCAACCAACCCAGATTCTCTAACTTTTTGAACGATATTGAGTGTTACACAAAATTCTGAATTTTTTTTCGTCTATTACTAAATTCAAATTGCTCTGAGCACTATGGGACTTAACATCTATGGTCATCAGTCCCCTAGAACTTAGAACTACTTAAACCTAACTAACCTAAGGACATCACACAACACCCAGCCATCTTTCGTCTATTACTAGCAAACGAGAGCCCACCAGGGTAAATGAGTGCAGTGTGTGACACACGGGATCTTAACCTACGTCACCGTATAGATAGTTTCAAAAAGTCGATCACACCGCTGGGAACCTCTCCTTGTAAGGTGTACGGTCCCTTGGAGGTGTAAAAAAATTAAGCAAGACTCTGAAGCGTCTCTATATGAGAACCTGGTGAGACATTATTCCAAGGGGCGGCAAGAATTTAACAGTTTACAAAGGGGGCAATGTAGAACAAAAGAATATCCGCAACATGAAGGGAACCCTCAATGAGGATGGATAATTTTACTGAAAAGATCACATTGTAGTGTGTCACAGGAAAGGTCCCTGCTTTAAAACAACAATTTACCTTATTGAACTCTACCTTCTTTATTTTTATTTGCAGAGTTGCGTGGTGGACGCCATTGAAAAGGGTGGCAGACGTCATTCTTTGGAAAGGGAAAACGATCAGACCCGAGCAGTTTTAATTGCAAAATATTGCATACAGCCGAGAAATGATCGGAATAAATCTTAGGTGGGTCCCGGCACTTAACTGAAAAGTAACTAACGAAAGGACTAATTATATCCGATCGTTCGTGTCCGAACAATCCGCCGCCATCCTCGCCTAACATGAGGAGATAACAGCATAAATGATTAAAAGACAAGGTAATGGTTTAAATTAATAATAGATCCGACACAACAGATGGATTTAAATAACCTTTATCGAACAAATATAGCAAATACTTCAACACTGAATACCCGTTCAGTTCGAGATCCAAACGACAAAAAGTGATAGTAGAAGATGAAGATAAAAAAAGAGCGCTCGTTCATTTATTCTCAGTCGTTTTGCATTCACCAGTATTACAGCTTCTGAAAGTTTCGGTATGTTAAATGCAATCTTTTAACGTATATCAAAATCGTAACTGCTTTATCATTGAACACAGTTCTCCTCTTCACACATCATTACATTATCAATTATGAGGATAAAAATTAGGGCAAAAAATAATGAAATGTTTTAATTCAGTGTTTCAAGTCGGAAATTTTGCGAGGCCATTTCATAGATGATGCTACTGGATATAGGAAAGTCATTATGCCAGAAAACTGTACCGGCGTGTAGCTAGAGGATCGGCACTCGTAGCAAAGTCTGTCTGTTGGGTCTCGAAATAAGTAAATTTAACGTATTGCGCTTAAATAGGCGAAAAGGCAGTCACTGGAAAGAATACCAACCATAATACACAGGTATTCAAAATCGCAATCTTACAGGAAAATGACAAGTTACAAAAGTAGTTGAAAACGACTTTCATTACGTGATTCACGGAATTAAATGCGACACTGCATCTTCTAAACATCTGTTGTAATGCTCGAACGGTCCACGGGTGTACTGCCGGTCCATAGTGCCCAACGGGCACAATGTTACGGCGATCAGACATGTCGCCATCGTCAGGTGCGCTCACGAACTGAGCTCCTGAGGGCGAGGCGTTCTCTCCGCGGCCGCCGCCGCGCGTCGGCGGCCGCTGAGAGGCTGACATCGGCGTCTCTGGTGGTGTCAGTGTAATTGCCTCGTCCGCCATGGTCGCCCGTTCGTTTTCTTTGCCGAGTGTCTTTTTAATTAGACTCAGTGCTGGTTCCATGCCCTGCTGAGGTTATAGACGCAATCTCGGTTGATGAGTCCGTTCCTGGCACGAATTTCGATAGCTTCTCTAACGACGAAGTCCCAGTATTTAGATGTCTGTGCCAAAAGCCTGGTATATTGGTAGTCCATTTCGTGATTTTCGGACAAACAGAGCTCTGCGCCCGCCGACTTGTTGGGGTACCTAAGTCGAGTGTGCCTCTGATGTTCTTTGCAACGATCTTCGATGGTGCGCACTATCTGTCCAATATAAGTCTTCCCACACTGAGACGGAATCTGATATATCCCAGCCTTCCGCAAACCGAAATCGTCTTTGACACTTCCCAATACGCTAGTGTTTTATTGGGTGGGTAAGAGACAGTTCCTACTCGGTGTTTCCTCAATATTCGTCCTGTTTTCCCGGATAGTGCGACAGTATACGATATATAGACTTCTCCACACCCTGTACTGTAGAGGTGGGACGGATAGCGGGTCTCATGTGCCATTCCGAGTACCCGTTTTTTCCGGAATACAGTTTTGAGGTGTTCCAGCTCATGGGGCACACTCTCTGTGTCAAAGATGGTGCGCGCCCTGTGCACCAGTGTTTTTAGAACCCATTCCGCATGCAAATACAGGTCGGTGAGCGTTTTCTTTCTGCATACCCCATGGCCCAAGGTGCCATCCGCTCTTCTTTCGGTCGTGACGCCCAGAATTGATAGTCTTCCTTCTGCTTCGGTCTCCATAGTGAATTTGATGTTTGGATGTATGGAGTTCACGTGTGTAAGGAAGTCTAGGAGCTTGTCCCTACCATGGGGCCAGATCACGAACGTGTCATTCACATAACGCAGAAAACAAGTAGGTTTCCATTTGGATGACGCCAAAGCTTCCTCCTCGAAGTACTCCATAAAGAAATTCGCGACCACAGGCCATAGTGGGCTCCCTATTGCGACTCCTTCTGTTTGTTCATAGCATTCTCCATTAAAGATTTTGAAAATACGTTGAGGTCAGTAGGTGCCTGAAAAGGTCGGTCGTCTTCTCGTCAAATTTCTGTGCAATAAGCTCAACTGGCTCTCGAAGAGGCACCCTGGTGAATAATGAAACAACATCAAAACTCACCAGGATGTCTGAATAGTTCAGCTTGAAGTTGTCGAGACGTTTTACGAAATCCACAGAATTACGAACATAGTGTACATTTAGCCACATAAGGGCTTAGTAATTCTGCCAGGTATTTGGCCAGCAAATATGTAGGTGCCCTAATGTTGCTGACAATTGAACGTAGCGGCACCCCTTATTTGTCGACTTTCAAAAATGGTTCAAATGGCTCTGAGCACTATGGGACTTAACTTCTCAGGTCATTAGTCCCCTAGAACTTAGAACTACTTAAACCTAACTAACCTAAGGACATCACACACATCCATGCCCGAGGCAGGATTCGAACCTGCGACCGTAGCAGCCTCACGGTTCCGGACTGCTTTGTCGACTTTAGGGAGTCCATAAAGTCTTGGCGGTACACATCCTTGAGGTCTCAATTTCTTGGCGACACCCTCTGGTAAATCCGTGTCCTTGAGAAGAGCCCTAGTCTTGTTCTCTACCTTCTTTGTGGGGTCAGCGTTGATCTTCCTGTAAGATTTGTCGTTTAGCAGGCTCTGCATCTTCTCAATGTAGTCCTTATGGGAAAGAACAACCGTAGCATTGCCTTTGCCAGCCGGAAAGACAACGATCTCAGGGCTCTGTCTCAGGTCTCGAATGACTGCCCTCTCCCCGCTGGTAATATTGGACTTGATCGGTTTAGTTCTCGTCAGAGCACGGCAGGTTTCCCGGCGTACTTCTTCAGCTGCTTCAGATGGTAGTCACGCAGCAACCTGTTCAACTGCACTGACAATGTCCGCTACCGGTGTGAACACGGGTGTCACAGAGCACTGTTTGTCCGAAAATCACGGACTACCAACATACCAGGGTCTTGGCACAGACATCTATCTACTGAGACAACGTCGTTAGAAAGGCTATCGAAATTCGTACCAGGGACGGACTCATCAACCGAGATTGCAGCTATAACCTCAGCAAGGCATGGGAACCAGCATTGTGTCTAATTAAAAAGACGCTCAGCAAAGAAAACGAACGGGCGACCGTGGTGGACGAGGTAATTACACCGACGCCACCACACATGCCTACGTGAGCGTCTGAGTGACTGCTTTTGCGCTGGGATGCTGACACAGTAAATAGTCAAATAGTGATAATTCAAATGACCAATGGGCCACAATCCCTTCGAAATCACTACTCCAAATAACACTGATCCAGGAAAGGTACGATGTTGTTGGATGTATGATCTGTTGCGTTGTCCTGTTGAAACTGCAGCGCACGGAACGTTCTCCCTTTCTACCAACTACCCTTCTCACACCACCATAATACGACTGGCCTAATACAGGGGTCACACCAGCAGACGACAGACACAAGATGGTGCATTCTCGCCGGACCGGCTGGCGGCAACGTAAGCACCACCAGAGGTCGCTGACGCCTCTGACCAGCTCACTCTTGCAGCTCATGTGGCCTCAAATAGATCCAACTGTATCCTGGTGCCTCTCGGGTCATTTGGCCAGCGCCGGGCTTCTCCAAGCAGTTTTTTCCTTCGAATCCTCTGGACCGGCTGCCACCACAGTAGTGATCGTTCAGTCAGAGCTAAGATAAACACCGGAACCGTCGACGTCACGCCGCAGCCAGTCAGCACAGCCCATTTAGCCTCCAATGACGACCTCAGGCATTGCCTCTACACTGGAGGCAGTAAAAAGATTACAAAGGAAATGTATTCGGAGTTGCGAATATGAACCACTGTCGGCTGTGTGCTGGAATGAGCCAGCCGGTGTGGCCGAGCGGTTCTAGGCGCTTCAGTCTGGAACCGCGCTGCTACTACGGTCGCAGGTTAGAATCCTGCTTCGGGCATGGATGTGTGTGATGTCTTTAGGTTGGTTAGGTTTAAGAATTTTTAAGTTCTAGGGGATTGATGACCTCAGATGTTAAGTCCCATAGTGCTCAGAGCCATTTGAATCGTTTGTACTGGAATAATGACAATGAAAATTTGTGCTGGACTAGGACTCGAACCCGGTATTCCCGTTTTACGCATGCATGTGCAAAGGAACAGTGCATCGCATTTCTACAATGAAGCGCCAAAGAAACTGGTAAAGGCATGCATATTGATGTACAGAGATATGTAAACAGGCGGAATGTGGTGCTGCGCTCGACAACACCTACATAAGACAAGAAGTGTCTGGCGCAGTTGTTAGATGGGTTACTGCTGCTGCAGTGGCAGGTTATTAATATTTAAGTGAGTTTGAACGTGATGTTATTGTCGGCGCACGATCGATGAGACATAGTATCTCTGAGGTAGTGAGGAAGTGGGCATTTTCTCATACAATCATTTCACAAGTGTACCGTGAATATCAGGATTCTGGTAAAACATCAAATCTCCGACATCGCTGCGGCCGGAAAAGGATCTTGCGAGAATGGGACCAACGACGACTGAAGAGAATTGTTCAATATGACAGAAGTGCAAAACTTCTACAAATTCAAATGGTTCAAATGGCTCTGAGCACTATGGGACCCAACTGCTGAGGTCATCAGTCCCCTAGAACTTAGAACTACTTAAACCTAACTAACCTAAGGACATCACACACAGCCATGCCCGAGACAGGATCCGAACCTGCGACCGTAGCGGTCTCGCGGTTTCAGACTGTAGCGCCTAGAACCGCTCGGCCACTTCGGCCGGCTTCTACAAATTGAACAGGTTTTTTTTTATCCAAATGGGGAGTACAAATATTTTTCTTCGATTGTTAAGATGTCCTAGCCAAAAAAAAAAAAAATCAACAATTGGGGCTCACACTTCGAGCCTCAGCAACCTGAAACATCACATGAATCAGAGTGTGCACAGTTTGAAGAAACAGTGAAGGCAGGGTCCGATCGAGGAAAGTCGGAAAGAAAAAACAATCTTGGGCATCCAGATATCGAAAGTGGAGCCAGTAGCAGTAAAATGTGGTTAAAAGAATGCAACAGAGAAGCATTGGAGGGTCTTTTGGCACTACAGTGTTTTCAGCGGTATGCCTCATGCTAGTGTGGACCAATGCATAGTAAACGAGTTAACAATTAATTTTAACTTTCGATAAATTAACACTTTAATGTTTGGCCAAGTTACCTTTTTTAGAAACGGATTAACAATTAGCGAAATTAACTTTTTGATTAACATTGTCAAGAGTAGTAGGACAAAGCTGCTATGTTCCCACTCTGCATTGTTGGCAGATTTACCCAAGATGGTGGCCATAGAAGTGGCAATTTCGCAGTGACGTCATAGCTGTAAGTTCAAATTTTGGCGGGAAAATAAGTCAGTTGGGCTACCTCCACTAATCTAACCCCACTCCCCACCTCCCCTCCCCTCCCCATCTGGAAACAATCAGGAGAAGGACTCAGTCTGTGCTGGACTGCCACATAAAATGAATGTAAGTCTTCATTTTGTATGCATTCCTCCCACCCCCTCCACCCTCCCATCTGAAAATTGGTGTGAAAAAGACTCATTCTATGCTAGGCTGCTGGATAGGATGGACACAAGTATACATTGTTTATTTAAACAATTTGAGTTGTCATAGGCAGTAGCTCCATCAATTGTGTTCACTGTGAGGTCCAGAGTCGAGTTGACCTAGTTCACAACACCGCCACCAGAGGGCACTGTCGGCCCTCTCACTCTCCCCTTCCAATACGTAATCCAAGATGGCGGTCTGGGGAAAAATGGTGGGAAAAGGATTGAGTTTGTGTCTAGCTGCTGGACTTTGAGGACAGGCATAATTGATTACTGTGTTCAATCGATGAGATGCCTGTCCTGCAGAAGGAGGAGTTTAGTGAGAATATTAGCTGTAATCATGTATCTGAGAATTGTGTCAGTAGCAATGCCATTTGGTGGACATGAATATGCTTCATGAAATAATGAAGATGCAGCAGGATGGGGCTAAGTTACACCTCGCAACTTAAGCTAACAAATGCTTCTGTTGTAACTGTAGATCATTTGATGAAAGTCTAGTCAGTCATCCGAAGCACAAGAGGCAAGACATTCACTATGGTGTGTGTGCTCCGCTGGAAGAGAAGCCATGCATTGGCTTACAGCACAGCCATGCAGTAGCCGCCATGTACTTCCTGTCGCATTGGAAATACCTGCGGCCTTCCTCCTCCCCACCCCAGGTCACGGATACCCTTTCTTGTTGAACTCGAACTGCTTCAGGAGTTATTACATCAGGTGTCTAAGCAATGTGTGGATTATTGTCACATACTTAACTTGAAGATGTCACAGTAACTAAGCGTACCACTGCACAAGGAGAGAAAGGGAGAGAGAGAAAGCGTTGCAGATGACGCAAGAACACGTAGACAATTACACGTTTTATTCTGAGGAATACCACCACCACTGCGCTTGAACACAGACTCTAAAAAAAGATCGGGGCACACTTGTGAAACTGGCCCTGAGACACTTCACGCGCTTTTGTGGGAAATACACCTGTCTCTGAGTACGAGCTACTTCAAGAGCTACTAAATCCAATTGAACATGCATCTAAATACACTTTCAATAAGATCGCTGCACAGTAATTTGTTTCACTTTTGCGATGTATACCGCCACACTTGAACACAGACTCTAAAAGAAATAGAGGAACACCTGTGAAACCTGCCTGAGACACTTCACATGCTTTTGCGGGAAATAGATTGCAAAAGCGATATCAGGTCCAATATCTGATTTTATAAGCCAAAACGACAGTATTTGGAAGTCGAAATAAATATCTCTATAGCTCTAAACAGGACAGTCATCAGCCGGCCGCGGTGGTCTAGCGGTTCTGGCGCTGCAGTCCGGAACCGCGGGGCTGCTACGGTCGCAGGTTCGAATCCTGCCTCGGGCATGGGTGTGTGTGATGTCCTTAGGTTAGTTAGGTTTAAGTAGTTCTAAGTTCTAGGGGACTTATGACCTAAGATGTTGAGTCCCATAGTGCTCAGAGCCATTTGAACCATTTTTTTGACAGTCATTTCTTTTCGAGTTTTAGCCGCTTGTTTGAAGGCACTGCCAGAGAGAGTCACAGTTGCTGTTTTGTTCATCATTTTTCTGAAACGGTGAGCGGATTTACTTTATATTTTGCCCGCATCTCGTGGTCGTGCGGTAGCGTTCTCGCTTCCCACGCCCGGGTTCCCGGGTTCGATTCCCGGCGGGGTCAGGGATTTTCTCTGCCTCGTGATGGCTGGGTGTTGTGTGCTGTCCTTAGGTTAGTTAGGTTTAAGTAGTTCTAAGTTCTAGGGGACTTATGACCACAGCAGTTGAGTCCCATAGTGCTCAGAGCCATTTGAACCACTTTATATTTTCTGCTTGAGTCAGGGACGCTATTTTCCTCACTTCCCGAAGCACACATTGATGTCGAAGCACAGACGGGAAAAACAGAACAACTCGGCGCACTCTCCTACAAATGAGAAAATGACTGGAATTTTCGGTGAAATTTGAATGTCCTACAGCTGCTGGTCTAAAGCCACGCCGGCCGGAGTGGCCGTGCGGCTCTAGGCGCTACAGTCTGGAACCGAGCGACCGCTACGGTCGCAGATTCGAATCCTGCCTCGGGCATGGATGTGTGTGATGTCCTTAGGTTAGTTAGGTTTAAGTAGTTCTAAGTTCTAGGCGGCTGATGATCTCAGAAGTTAAGTCGCATAGTGCTCAGAGCCATTTGAACCATTTTTTTCTAAAGCCACAATGGCGGGTGAGGGACAGCATCCCACTTGACCGAACCAGAGGAGGACGGTCTGCTTTGACCAATCTCTGAACACTTGAACAGAGAAGACATCAAGTGGCTCTCAGACGTCAGAGAACTATCTGTAGACATCTTTGCCCCCGTTTTGTTTGAACCAGTCTGTAGAGGCTCCTATTCCGCACACAAAGTTTTGTGTTAGCAGAAGAGCCTACACGGTGTTACGAGGAGAGGCCTAAATGCACGCGTTTTAGCTCACGCTGGCTGGCGTGAAGAGGGAAGAACTATACTGACGTGAGTCTGCAACATGACAGGGAATGAGAATTCAGAAAGCGGACGTAATTAGTTTGATACTTAACTTTAATCCATTAATAATGAACTTCGCTCTTGACGGTACATGATTCACAATATTATCTGTTCAGAAGACATTCTTGAAGATGGCGCCTTGCTAGGTCGTAGCAAATGACGTAGCTGAAGACTATGCTAAACTGTCGTTTCTGCAAATGAGAGCGTATGTATACAGTGAGCCATAGCTAGCAAAGTCTGCTGTACAACTGGGGCGAGTGCTAGGGAGTCTCTCTAGACTAGACCTGCCGTGTGGCGGCGCTCGGTCTGCAATCACTGATAGTGGCGACACGCGGGTCCGACGTATACTTACGGACCGCGGCCGATTTAAAGGCTACCACCTAGCAAGTGTGGTGTCTGGCGGTGACACCACACAAAGGATGTCTGGTGACTCTCTGATTTCACGGAACTTCATGTGAATGGAGCATTCTGATTGGTTCTTACTGAATTTACCCACCAAACTGTTACTGCTGTCATTCTCTGCAGACAGACAAATTACGAGACATTCACTGGCAAAACTATTTTGTACAGATCGAAAAAAAAACACGTAGCAGTCATAGTTCACTAACAGTTAAGCCCTGCAATAGTGGTCTACAGATCACGAAATACGTAAACTATAGCCTAAGACACTTCCTCAATTACGCTGCCCAGCTACTGCGAGGAAACTTGAATTTTTCAGTGTGAAATCCGCCAAACTGCTGCTGCCAATGTGGGAGTACTGTCCGCCATTTTTTTTACAGACGGAAAAATTACGAGACTTTCAGCGGCAAAAATATTACTATTAGTGGCTGTGGTCAGACACAAGGCATGAACAGCCTGAAGAGTTGGAATGTCTGACAGTTCAGAAGTAAGGAGTTGTGACATCTCGTTTTGTATCGGCTCGATGGTGATGGTTGTCCCAGTCGAGATGACGTAGAACGGCGTCCGTCGATCAGGACAACGCCAATCTGTAACTATTATAAAAACAAACTCCTCGCGCGGTTTGGTCATTTTTCAGATACTGTCTCTCAAAACTGATATCATCGTCTCGATGGTGCAGCACGCCGAAATGTGTGCGCCGCCCTTCGTTTGTAATTAAAGCAATGGTGTTCGATGTCTATAGATCTTCTCCACTTATAAATATAGCGACAGCACCACTCGATAAAGCGATGACTCCCTTGATCTGAAATGATAACCAAAAGTCCTCTGCGTGTTCGCGTGTTCGCGACAGACTTTTCAGTTTACGCGAACTTGCTGACTGTAGTTCTTATGCCCGGTTTGAGAATGGGTATTCAAACGTTCAAAATATAAAATCTTGAATCATCAGTTCATCACCCAAGCCGACGTCACATCATGATTTTTGCGAGGATATTGACTTGTTAATTATTACTCCGTCGTCAAGGCGTCGCTACGTCGCGTATTCAACAACTACACGACGTAATTCCAGAGATAACATACCCTTGATCAGTGTTCAGAATGCGTCGTATGTCGGTGCAAAGTTATTGCTGTTTATATTTATATTACCACTAAATCACTTTTCACTTTTATGCTATCCGAAGAATCATTTAATTCCACAAATACACTTTAATGTCCATTAAATGATGTATGCGACACGAAGAATTAAAGTTGAATTAAAGTTTAGTGTTCTTCGTAAACATTTGTCCCTACAGTGAGCACACACACCGATTTTTCCTTCAGGGAATTGCGTCTGTTAGCATCAGCAATCCTGACTTCGGCGATAGCTTCTGACAACACGGCGCAGTTGTAAGTTTTTCGTGATTGTGTTTATCTGTTGCCTACTCAAGTCTAAAAATTGAGTGTATGTCGGCGATCAGTCTCTTTCTGTGTCCTTTGATGTTCGTGACTATTAAGTATCACGAAGGCTAAGTCCCATCACAAATCAGCAATCACACGAGTTATTTTTCTGTCACATATATCAACTATCCCGTTATCTGTTTAAACGGTAAAGGTGATTTTACTTCAGTCCGATTTCTGACTAATACTTCCAACTGTAAAACTTTTAAACTTCAGATCGGTTTTAAAACGATCTAGTAGCGCTTAACATGCGTACTACTATTGCAAGAGTACAAGAGAGAAGTGAACATCTCCTTTGCCGAGTTACATTGTAGTCACAGCGAACAGGTCGATGCGGCTACAACTCTCTTCTAAGATATATGTTATCTTTGGTCAATTTATTGTCTGGGCTTTAATCTCCGTAAACAACAATTTTTTGGATTCTTTCTTTAAAGTTTCTGTTTCGTATCATATGGTATTCTTTCATTCAGTCCTTTCTTTATGATAAGCATTAATATCTACATAACATTCTTGTTAATCAGACTGTCAAGAGTGTAAATTTTGTTTTCAGTAGCTGTCATCACTGTCAGGATGACTGATTTTTCTATTTCTTTTTGCAACAAAAGGGTGTTCATTATGGGTTCTATATTTGGGGTGTTACAGAGTGCAGCAATCAACAGATTTACGAACAGCACATATAGCGTACTTATTTTATCTTGGTTTATTTTAAACGGGTTGTAGTGTGCAAGCCAAGCAAGTGTCGCATTGAATAGGAGTAACGCAGGGCATGTATGTTCTGTAAATTGCTCCATCACTGTGATTAGTTAACTTTGTTAATTGAGAAGGAGTTGTGGATAGCACATGCGATGCACCACGAATTCCATTCTCATTCATTCTAACACCCCCCCCCCCCCCAAGTACACACACATAAACACAAGTTAAATATCATTCATCTTTCATCATTTTAAAAACTAAAGTGTTCCAAGAGAAGTCTTTCACTCTACAGTTTAGTTAGATGCTAAAGTTGATGATAACGTGGGAGAGGGGAGAGCAACAAACAGCAAGTTGTGGGGGGGGGGGGGGGCTGGGGGTACTAGCTAAAGTCTAATCGCACCCAGGGGCAATGGTCTAAGGAAGATTGGGAACCACTGTGCTAGTGAATGTTTCACCGACAAGGTCATAAAATCTCTGTCATTGATGGGGTGACAGGGTGGGGGGGGGGGGGAGTAGATCTTATCAGTTACCGATCGATTCATCGTTTATAGGCGTACACTGGGATTAATTTTGTACTCAAGATAAGATAACCTGTTTGCGATGAAAGCCCAAACAAAATCTTCACGCACTGCTTTTGTGGACAAGGCCTGCAAGGTTTAGAGAAAAACAGTCTGTTGGTGTACAATGTTCCGAGGATTGTGGGGTCATTAGGAACGAATGCTAAATTGTCCGGCTTGTACGCAGGAGTATCTGTTTTTAATGCCGGAAAATTACGGGAAGGCACTTCTTGAAGAGGAAACCGAACGAGATCCAGCAGTGCCCTTCACAACGTGTTTTATCCAATATTCCGTCTCATTTCGTCTTATTACGTGGAGCCATTTGTGATGAGGAGAGGAATATTATGATGCGTATGTATGGATACAGCTGTATACTATGATCCACATAGTTTTTGATTGTGAACGTTTCTTTCCCGGCACATCAAAGACTTAAATTTGAAAACTACTTTTTTATCATAAACACAAGTCAATTTTTAATCCTCTGTTTACTTCTTTCGCTGTGCATATATTACATGTCTTCAACTGCTCTCAACATAAAATCGTATCAGCTTGTTCTTTAGCCTTAACAATTAGTAGGGTATAGTGTTGCACCATGAGGACTGTGTACGTAGGGACACGTGCCGATAAAATGATGTACATTTTTAAAAGTACTTACATAAATTGTGGGTGGTTAAGCCATGCTTCGTCTGTCGTGCAACATCTTTTACCTTGAAAGGGAAGAAGGTCTTCTGCCATAGAATATGTGATATTTGCAAATGAATTGTCGTTTTTTAATGTCTTAACAGTTTTACCAGTCTTGAAAATGGAAATTTGTGGTAGTTTGCATTAGCTTCCGTTTCAAAAAATATTTAACTTGTAACTGGCTCTTAGTTACAGTTCTAATTAATTTGGTTTCACTTACTGATTATTGGTGTGTCACATAGAATATTAAATACAGTATTCAGTCAATTTTCTCGATTACGAAACTTTTAAGTTCCTAAAGAATATTTGATCGTTGATACATGACCATATTTTACTGTGGAACACTTTGTCACATTTAGAGAACTTTATTTTTTCAGAGTAATTTTTGTAATTTTGGAAAAAAACTGGAGTCCACAAAATATGTTAAATTTCTATTACTACGCTGGCTAGAAACAAAAATCTGAAAACTATTCAAAGGTACGACACCCCATTTGGTTTTCGATGCGCTGACTATATATTATTTTCGTTTTATTGTAATAAGTGTTGAAGCGTACTTTTAAAAGTGGTGTGTTGAGTTTTTCCGTTGGTTGATGAGGTTTTTTGCATTAGAGGGAAAGAATGCAAGTATAGTCATCAAAATGAAATTTATTCACATGTGTTCTGCTAACACGTATTCTTACTTCTGTCTCCCACTTTAAGTATAAGTAAATTTCTTCTAGAATTACTGAGAATAGTTTTGGTGTCTGCTTTACTCGTCTTTAAATTCAGATTTTTCATCCACCATGGCGAAGCCTAAATGAAGCTGTAGTATTTACGTGTACATTTTTCAGTATGCTAAAAAAATTGAGTAAATCCCTTTTTTTCCTAAGGTTTGGTTGTACAGGTTTTGTTGAAACTCTCAAATGCGTTCTCAAAATCTGTGATTTCCAGATTCGTTCTCATAGCTGTAATTTCGATCACGACTTGGAAATGATCCACTGTGGTGTAGTTACTTTTAGAGCCAGGTGATTCCTTGAACTGATTCAAATAAAACGTTTTTTATGAGATAATTGTTATTTTTGTGAATAACTTGTATGTCACGGAACAAAGCTGGTAAATGTACAGATTTTTATATCTTCGTGTCCGCTCTTCTGAAGTGGTACATTTACAGCACTATTCTAGTTTTGTGGAATTTTCCACATTCGAAGACGTACCACAAGTAATTTTTTGCAAGTTACATTTGTGTTTTTAGCCTTCAGCTTCAACAGAATCTATTGAAATAACACTAAATCTACTGCTGTCTTCTTGCATAGAATTTGGCATTGCTTCCGGTCTGTCGCTATTTTAAGTATCTGTGTTCCTCTTGAACTATATAAACATTTAAAGTATAAACAGATAAAGGACGAAAATCATGAAATGTCTTAGAAAGTAGGGTAGTGACTTGTTCGACATCAAAATTGGCGCAAACAAATTGGCAGAAAAGGAAAAATAATTCCATCTGACCAGAAAGTGTCACAGGATGGCCGAACCGAGAAGGATACCACAATTAGCCCACGATCAGCCCCGGAGTAGTAGCGACCAGCAGTGTTAGTACACAGCGTTTAGTTTAGGTCAGTGCCGAGGTTCTGCCGAAAAGTGAATATCCTCGGTGTTTTTGTCTAATTGACTAATCTTTATTTACATTTAGAGCTTGCGCATGTAAGCGGAGTCTCTGGTGGCAAGTAATTTTTGATACACCTGTCGTCAGTAGAGAAATTCCATTCTGTTTTAAGAGCTTGGGAATCTTGCGATCTTAGGTTATAGTAAAAACTCTACAGAGCAGATTTTAGTGGTTATTCAATCTTCTCGTTTACACCTTGTATCCATCCGACTTCAGTAGCGTCACCTTGGGTTAATTTTCTCTTTTGAGGGGTGGGGGTGGAGGGAGGTCTTCTTTTTCTTTCTCAGTCCACCACTCTGCTTTGTTTTCATTTATGTATTTATTTATTTATAGAGGTTTCGTACAGTTCTTTATACAGTACGGTATGGACAGCGGTTGTGCTTGTTGTGTGCGGACATAGTCCAAAGTTAACTAAACCAACCACCATCGCCATTACAAGCTAAGAAAAAAAATGCCAAAATTTATCTATCTTCCATTCTTTGGGGAAGTGTCATATAAATTTGCAAATCTTTTCAGACCACGCAACATACAAATATCCTTCCATGCTGACAATAAACTACAAAATTAAATTGTTCACAATAATAAATCCATCGGAGACTGACATAACAATTCTGGCACATAGAAACTCACATGCTTCTATTCTTGCTTCTACATAGGTCAAACAGGAAGAAATTTTGCAAACCGTTGCGAAGAACATATGAATGTCCTTCGACACAAAAACTTAATTCAGTCCAGTTACACATCACATTTTGCTCATCATGAACACTCTGCTGGTGACAGCAATGACACTCTTTCTGTGCTACACATTGCTGAGAAGGAATACAGATGGGCCTCCTTGAAAAATTAGAGATTTACATCCACAAACTGAAATCGCCCCAAAAAATCCTAAATGAACAAACTGAATCAACACAAATTTTTTTCTTCCACAATATCCAAAGCATCCTGGCACCAAAACAAAAAAATGACAATAATAACAAATATTCATCTTCCTGCATAAATCTTGTTCTGTTTGTCATGTAACAACTATGGTATTCTGTAACTTGCAAATAGTTTTTAATTGAGTATTAAATATTCGTCTCTATTTTTTTACCTTGTGTATAGCTGTTAACCCACACCCGTATTGCCGGCCGGTGTGGCTAAGCGGTTCTAGGCGCTTCAGTCCGGAACCGCGCGACCGCGACGGCCGCAGGTTCCAATCCTGCCTCGGGCATGGATGTGTGTGCTGTCCTTAGGTTAGTTAGGTTTAAGTAGTTCTAAGTTCTAGGGGACTGATTACCTCAGATGTTACGTCCCATAGTGCTCAGAGCCATTTGAACCACACCCGTATTAAAAAATTTGTTGCAATATAAAAACACTCCTGCAGCTAGCAAAATTTACTGAAACATAATATGTGTACTAGTAATATTTGTACTGTAACACAATGTATCTGTTGCCGGAGACCATGATGTAGAAAAGTGCAACATCAATCATACCCGTATTCTTTGTAAAAACATCCAAAGTTTACTGTCTGTGAATCTGTGTAAAATCGAGTGTAGCTAAATGCTGAGTATATTTGTGTACATAGCCTAATAATGTACATTACAGGAAGAAATCCAATGTGGGTACTACAAGGCAGTGCAGTGTAAGTGCGTAAAACATAAAAAACATTCGGGTTCGTAATCGTTTCGTCACAGATTACTAAATTTCCGTGTTTTCCGCCAGCAGCAGTGCATCCAGCTACACTTGGTCCACAACATAATGTTCTTCTAACGCCTCCATCTGATGATGAGCTTGCAGTGGCTCGAAAACATGTTCACGGTTGAATAAATCGTAAAATAGTGACTGGTCGCATACTTATTACCAGATAAATCGCGAAGTTTACTAAGGGGACTCGTCCCAGACGTGGAGGAGGCTCTGCTGGCGACTATCGAGCCCAATGTGTGCACACAGCTGCAAATCATATCTCATGTCGGCAAGAATGACGCCTGCCGCTTGCGCTCTGAGACCATCCTCAATTCCTAAACGTGGTTGGCTGATTTGATATACTTGGGGTAAGCTCACTATTTGTAGCATTGTACCCAGGATCGACGGGGGATCCTCTGCCTTGGAGCAGAGCGGAAGGTCTGAAGCAGACGCTCAGACGACTTTGCGATGGTATCGGATGCAAATTTCTCGGCTTCCGCTACGGCGTGCACTACACACAGGAAGCAAGTATTAGGGTAGCAGAGCACGTGTGGCGTGCAAATCGTATTTTTTTTTCTTTTTGTTTTTGTCGGTTAGAGGAAACCTCCATTTGGAATCGGAGATGAACTGCCTGCTGAAATCGAAGATACATCACTCACATTAATCTCGGAGAATGCTTGTCCCCGCAGATTGGAAACAGAAAAGTTTAACATTCTATTACTAAACTGCAGGATCATTCATGGTAAGGTCCCAGAAATAGTATCGTTTATTGAAGGTCATAAAGCCCAGCTAGTATAAGGAGCAGAATGTTGGATGAAACCGGAAATGAATAACAACTAAATCCTAAATTCAGATTGGACTATTTATCGTAAGGATAGGTTAGCCTCCAATGGTGGCGGTGTATTTATCACAGTAAACAATTTGGTAACATCTAGCGGGGTTATCACGGATTCCGAATGTGAATTAATCTGTGTGAAGTTAAGTATCAAAGGTGGGTCAAAAATGGTAATTGGATGTTTTTATATGCCACATGCGCCAGAAGCAGCAGTCATACAGCGCTTCAGAAAGAACATGCAGAATTTCGTGAATAAGTTTCCTAACCATGCTGCTATAATCGGGGACGACTTCAACGTGGTAGGTTTAGATTGAGGGAAGCGTGCTATAAATCTGGTACCAGACAGGGATTAGTGTGGCATTACTCTGAATGTTTTGCCAGGTAATGACTTCGAGCAGATAGAGAACCAACAATTGAAGGTGACGTCCTAGACCTCCTAGCAACAAACAGACATGAATTTCTCGCATCTTTTAACGTAGAGGAGGGTATCAGTGATCGTAAGGCTGTGATAGCGTCTATTACAGGGCATGTTAAGAAAGACAGGAAAATATGTTTACTTAGCGAGAGTAATAGGATACAAGCTGCAGACTATGTGAGTAGTCAGCATCAAATATTCAGTGCTGTGGCGAACATGTGGAGCACAAATGGAAAAAAATTCGAAAGCATCGTTCAATATGCCTTAGAGAAGTATGTTCGCAGCAAGGTGTTAAGGGATGTGAAAGACTCACCATGTTTTAATACCCATGCTAGAAAACTGCTACGTAAACATAGAGAGCATCATAAAAGATTCGAGAGAAGTCAAACCCTAGCTGATAAACAAAAGTTGGACGAGAGGAAAATGAGCGTAAGGAGAACAGTGAGAGAAGCGTTCAGTGACTCTGCAAGAAAAATTTGTCAGACGATAAGACTAAAACCCATAAGGGGTTTTGGTCTTACTTAAAATCAGTAAGCGGTTCAAAATCATCTATTTAATCACTCTGTGGCCATAGTGGCAACGAAACTGAAAATGACAGAGAAGACCTCGCCGCGTAAGATTGTAATATGGCCCCTCCTGGATCATCGTACGAAATTTGAGATGGCAGACACTGAGATAACTGAGAGTGAAATAGAAAAACAACTACAGTCGCTTTGTAGTGGAAAAGTCTCGGGATCAATGAGACACCCGTAATATTCTACAAAATCCGTTGTAGAATTATGGAATATATTTTACGCTCAAGTATTATGACGTTTTTGGAGATGAAATATCTACTTTATGAAAGTCGACATAGATTCCGAAAACAGATATCTTGCGGAACTCAGTTCGCTCTGTTCGTCCATGAGATCGACAGTAGTTGGTTGGTTGATTTGGGGAGGGGACCAAACAGCGAGGTTATCGGTCCCATCGGGTTAGGGAAGGATGGGGAAGGAAGTCGGCTGTGCCCTTGCAAAGGAACATCCCGGCATTTGCCTGAAACAATTAGGCAAACCACAGAACACTTCAATCAGGATGGCCGGACGCGGGTTTGAACCGTCGTCCCCCCGAATGCGAGTCCAGCGTGCTAACCACTGCACCACCTCGTTCGGTAGATCCACAGCGCTGTAGACATCGGCTCTCATGATGATGCGCAGGTCATCGACTTCAGGAAGGCATTTGACACTGTCCCGTACTGTCATATACTGAAAAAAATACGAACTTGCGGAGTATCGGAACAGATTTGCGATTGGATTCAGGACTTTCTTGCAGATAGAACTCAACACCTCGCTCTTAATGGAACAAAATCAACCGATAAAATGGTAATTTCCGGAGTACCCCAAGGAAGTGTGATAGGACCGTTACTGTTTACAATATACAGTGTATCTGGAAAGAGCTCCCTAGTTTTAATATGTCCTAGAATCTGTACAAAGTGACATACACTATTCTAGTTTGTGGTATTTGATTCATCAACTCTCCAAGTTTGGCTCTCCTACAGTTGGCAGGTCTGCTTGGCCTAAAGACGGCACCAGTGGTGTTTTTTTTTTTTTCTCTCTGTTCCCCCAGTTTGCTTTTGACATTCTACACAGAATTGATGATGATGTCTATTTTTTTTTAAATTCTCTTTACTGATGAGGCTACATTTCATATAAGTAGGACAGTTAATCGTCATAACTGCACAATTTAGCAGGCAGAGCGTCCACATGAAGTTATTCAGCATCAACGTGACTCTCCCAAAGTTAATGTCTGGTGCGGCTTGATGGAAGATTGTGTGATTGGTTCTTTCATTTTTGTAGAAGAAAAATGAACGGGGACGTTTACTGTGACACGTTGACAGAGTACGTCTTTCCCCAAATGGACGATATTGAGGCGGAAGAGGGGCTTGTGTTTTTCCAACAAGATGGCGCCCCATCTCATTGTGCGTGTGGCTCTTGACACTTGCTTTCCAGGAAGGTAGGCAGGCAGGGCTGGGCCAATACCTTTGCCATCACGAAGCCCAGACTTAACCACACTGGACTTTTTCTTTTGGGGCCTCATAAAAAAATGTTGTGCCCAGTGAAAAGATCAGAGACATAAATCATTTACGGGAAAGAATCGTCGCGGTGGTTGGGACAGTTACACCTGAAATGTTGGTGAATACGCGGCGAGAAGTGGAATATCATCTCGACGTGTGCAGGGCAACAAATGGATCCCACGTTGAAGTCTGCTAACATTAAACTAAACTTGGTACTCACTGATGTGATTTTTCATTAATTTCCCCATTAAATTTATACTTAAAACTAGGGAGTTCATTTTCAAACACCCCGTACAGAAATGATGTAGGAGAATGAGTCGGAAGCTCGTTACATCTACATCTACATGGATACTCTGCAAATCACATTTAAGTGCCTGGCAGAGGGTTCATCGAACCACCTTCACGGTTCTCTATTATTCCAATCTCGTATTGCGCGCGGAAAGAATGAACACCTATATCTTTCCGTACGAGCTCTGATTTCCCTTATTTTATCTTGGTGATCGTTCCTCCCTATGTAGGTCGGTGCCAACACAATCTTTTCGTTTTCGGAGGAGAAAGTTGGTTATTGGAATTTAGTGAGAATATTCCGTCGCAACGAAAAACGCCTTTCTTTTAATGACGTCCAGCCCAAATCCTGTATCATTTCTGTGACACTCTCTCCCATATTTCGCGATAATACAATACGTGCTGCCCTTCTTTGAACTTATTCGATGTACTCCGTCAGTTCTATCTGGTAAGGATCCCACACCGCGTAGCAGTATTCTAAAAGAGGATGGACAAGCGTAGTGTAGGCAGTCTCCTTAGTAGACGTGTTACATTTTCTAAGTGCCCTACCAATAAAACGCAGTCTTTGGTTGGCCTTCCCCACAACATTTTCTATGTGTTCCGTTGGCCTTCCCCACAACATTTTCTATGTGTTCTGTCCAATTTATGTTGTTCATAATTTTAATACCTAGGTATTTAGTTGAATTTGCGGCTTTTAGATTTAACTGATTTATCGTATAACCGAAATTTAACGGATTCCTTGCAGCAGTCATGCAGATGACCTCACTCTTTTCGTTATTTAGGGCCAACTGCCACTTTTCGCACATTCAGCTACCTTTTCTAAATCGTTTTGCAGTTTGTTTTGGTCTTCTGATGACTTTATTAGTCGATAAACGACAGCGTCATCTGCAAACAACCGAAGACGGCTGCTCAGATTGTCTCCAAAATCGTTAATATAGATAAGGAACAGCAAATGGTCTATAACACTACCTGACTTTCCGTCAGTTACTACAAACTGTGACCTCTCTGACAGAAGACACAAATCCAGTCGCATAACTGAGACGATATTCCATAAGCACACAATTTCACTACGATCCGCTTGTGAGGTACAGTGTCAAAAGTGGGCGCTAATGACCATTGTAGTTGTGCGCCCTAAAACCACAAAAAAAAGTGTCAAAAGCCTTCCGGAAATCCATAAATACGGAATAGATCTGAAATCCCTTGTTAATAGCACTTTAAGGCTGCTCGCAAATGCTGCGTTTGCCTATAAGAAGGTAGCAACGCCAGTAGAGAGTAACGATTTACACAATGACGTACGCAGAATTGATCAGTGGTGTGGGGTGTTACGGCGTAAAGTCAAGCGCCGAAATGCCAGTCGGAAACGATAGTGCAGAAAGGCCTGTGAAGAAGACGTCAGCCAGTATCACTCTGACGGACCCCTCTCCAGGACGACAACGCAACAACAACGACCTCTAGCCGAAGAGGACATAAGCGCCGCTCCCAACTGGTCGCGCCCAGTTCTATAGAAGTGCCGAGACCAGCGACCTGGATAGGAACATCCCCTGTTTCACTTCCCTTTATTGGAAGCGTTATACTAAAGGACACTGATTATATTGCATCACGCCCTTTGCTTGCGACACAACCATGTATTTCTCAAAGTATTGTTATTGATTCATTTCGTAATAAAACTCTTTAATACGATTTGCTTGAATTGTTGTCTAGTGATTGGAGAAGCAGGTTTCCTAGGCACCCCATTTTTGACATCTAGGCAGGATACAACTCAGGGATTGGCATTTAACCCTCAACGTAAATAAATGTAACACGTTGGGCATACGTGGGAAAAGAAACCCACTTCTGTGTTGTCTGTAACAAAGTGACAACGCCAGAAGAGAGTAACGATCTGCAGAAGACCTGCAGAGGACTGATGAGTGGAGCAGGGACAGGCTGTTGAGCCTGAACGTAAATGTCGTTCTGGTCTTCAGTCGTGAGACTGGTTTGATGCGGCTCTCCATGCTACTCTATCCTGTGCAAGCTGCTTCATCTCCCAGTACGTACTGCAGCCTAGATCCTTCTGAATCTGCTTAGTGTATTCATCTCTTGGTCTCCCTCCAACACTAAATTGGTGTTCCCTTGATGCCTCAGAACATGTCCTACCAACCGATCCCTTCCTCTAGCGAAGTTGTGCCACAAACTCCTCCCCAATTCTATTCAATACCTCCTCATTAGTTATGTGATCTACCCATCTAATCTTCAGCATTCTTCTGTAGCACCACATTTCGAAAGCTTCTATTCTCTTCTCGTCCAAACTATTTATCGTCCATGTTTCACTTCCATACATGGCTACACTCCATACAAATACTTTCAGAAACGACTTCCTGACACTTAAATCTATACTTGATGTTAACAAATTTCTCTTCTTCAGAAACACTTTCCTTCCCATTGCTAGTCTACATTTTGTATCCTCTCTACTTCGACCATCATCAGTTATTTTGCTCCCCAAATAGCAAAACTCCTTTACTACTTTAAGTGTCTCATTTCCTAATCTAATTCCCTCAGCATCACCCGACTTAATTCGACTACATTCCTTTATCCTCGTTTTGCTTTTGTTGATGTTCATCTTATATCCTTTTCACGACACTGTCTATTCCGTTCAACTGCTCTTCCAAGTCCTTTGCTATCTCTGACAGAATTACAATGTCATCAGCGAACCTTAAAGTTTTTATTTCTTCTCCATGGATTTTAATACCTACTCCGAATTTTTCTTTTGTTTCCTTTACTTCTTGCTCAATATACAGATTAAATAACATTGGGGAGAGGCTACAACCCTGTCTCACTCCCTTCCCAACCACTGCTTCCCTTTCATGTCCCTCGACTCTTATAACTGCCACCTGGTTTCTGTACAGATTGTAAATGCCAGACGTAAATAAGTGTAACAACTGCACAAATACTGTATAGGAAAAGAGATCCACTATTTTACAACTCCACTATTGATGTGAAACTGCTGAAAACAGCATCGACCGTAAAATATCTACGAGTAACTATCCAGAGCGACCTTGAGAAGAACGACAACATAAAACAAATAGTAGGAAAAGGAGATGTCAAACTGAGATTCTTAAGAAGAATCTTGAAGGAATGTAACGCATCCAAGAAGGAAGTAGGATACAAGGAGCTTGTTCTACCGATTCTTGAGTATTGTTTATCAGTGTAGGACCCTTATCAGGTAGGACCGATAGAAGAGATAGAGAACGTCCAACGAAGGGAGGCCAGTTTCGTCACGTGATGGTTTACTCAGAGAGAGAGGATTACAGTAATACTCGATAAACTCCACTGGCAGACGTTACAAGAGAGATTTTTTGCATCACAGGGAGTTTTACAATTGAAATTTCGAAAGAGTACGTCCTGGGAAGAGCCGAACAACATATTACATCCTCCCTTACATGCCAAACAAAATGACCACAACGAGAAAACTTGAGGAATTAGAGCTAATACAGAGGTTTACCAAGCATCGTTCTTCGTATACGCCATTCGCGAAACAACTGGGAAGGGAAATCATTTAGTGGTACCAGATGTACCTCCGCCACAACCGCCAATGTGACTTCCGGAGTATTGATGGAGATTAATGGTAGTCAACCTTTTTATCCTACCGCCCACTTTTGTATCTCTGTAAGTAGTAAAATGTTCTAACTGCCCACCGGTTTCACAGTACTGGTGATTTATAAAGTGGGGAAGTAACTTTAGTTTATAAAATTAGTTAAGGGGGGACGTTGATAAAAACACACACTATTTCAAAAGAGGACCAAATCCACAGTTTTGGAGATATGGCAATGAAATTTTGTACCACGCTTTACATGAAAGTAACACATTTACATATAAAATTCTTTGATTATATATATTCGACTTTTTTTTATTGAAATTTGAGTTTTATTTTCAGAAAATGATGTATGTTCCTTTTCTCAGAAAGTATTCAAGAGATTTCTACAAAAATTTCTCTGTTTCGTCTCTTTTTATGTTGTAAGCTTCTCTATGAGGTTTTTGGAATAGGTCAAATAGGAGAATTTTCTCTGTTTCATCTCTTTTTATGTTGTAAGTTTCTCTATGAGGTTTTTGGAATAGGTCAAATAGGAGAATTTTCATAATTTTTTAATTATAATTCCACAAGTACAATTTTAAATTCATGCAAAATTCCAAGCACTTTGCCCCATATCTCAGTTTGCAATCAGAATGTCAAAATTTTCTCTTGAGATAACGTTTATTAGGTTTACAGAAATATGTGTACAAAATTTCAGAACTCTAGCGTTCACAGAATCTGAGGTAATGGTACATAAACTTTGAAAAACAAACTTTTCAGGAAACGCAATTTAAAGTTCAACCTAACTTCTTTCCTTACGTCACTTCTTCAGAAGGCACCACATTTGTACTCTGGGTCGTCTTTCCCTTCAAGGCTTCTCTTCTGGTTTCTTGTTTTCTGTTTTCTTTCCTTTCCCAGGTCTTCAACTGAGTTTTCAGCTGCAGAGATGCGCTGTAAATCTATTTTTCTTAGGATGTCTCGACTAAAATTCCCTATCTTCATCCTCACGACGTTCCCATTATTACATACAATAACTGCATCATAAGTTGCAATTCTGACAACTGTAGCAGATGCAAATGCGTTTTTAGGGCATCGTTTCCATATGAGTGAATTTAGGGACTCATTTGGATTTTGGGTTTTGCCATGAACACACTTTTTGAGAAGTGCAGCATCGGCCAAAGATGATCTATAAAACCAAAGAGTATGTATCACGGCCTTCTAGATGCATCCCACACACGTTTGGTTGAAAATAATACACAGAATCGTTGTTCACTGAGCTGGTACTGAACTGCTGCTTCAAAACGTGGGCGTGGCAGGGAGGCCGCGTCACAGTTTTAATTAATTTTCAGGCACTTCGGATGCCATTTCTACATTGAAACTTTGGGAACATATTGTCCATGAGTTACACTAACAAATAAAACATAATTCGAAAATTGGCATTTTTGGTTAATTTCATCAACGTCCCCCCTTAAGGCATGTAATAATAACTATTCACCAAATACTTTACGTCAGAATTTCAGGCAGACCCAATGAAAATGTTTTTATAACCACGACCGCCCACCGCGAAAGCTGGATCGCCAACATTTGGGCGGTAGGGATCAGGTTGACTACCAATGATGTAGATTATGTACACTGAGGAGCCAAATATTATGACCACCTGCCTAATAGCTTGTTTGTCCGTCTTTGGAACGAAATACGTCACTGATTCCGCGTATCAGGGATCCGACAGTTTGTTGGTAAGTTTGTGGAGGTATGTGACATTAGATGTCTACGCACAGGTCACGTACTTCGCGTAAATAACGGGTCGCTGATTTGCGTACGCGGTGATAGCGTGGGGATATCGACCCAGATGGGTTCCACAGGATTTACATCAGGAGGATTTGGTCTCCGAGACATCAACGTGAGTTTACCATAATGCTCCTCAAACCACTGTAGCACGGTTCTGGCTTCGAGACACGTACTATTCTACTGCTGGAAAATGACATCACCATCAGGGAAGACGTCAAGAACGTAGGGATGCAGGTGGTTCGCAGCTGTCAGCATACCTTCCATTACCAGAGGTCCCATAGCATAATATTGCTCCCACCAGCGAGCCACCGCGGCGCTCGCATGTTTCGAGCGTCTGTTCACCTCGATGACGGCGTTTGTTGAGACGAACATCGACCTAGTGTAGCAAAAATGTGATTCATCCGAAGAGCCAACACGTTTCCATTGATCGACGGTCGAATTCCGACGGTCCCGCGCCCACTGCAGTCGCAATTGTCGACGTCGTTAGGTCAACATGTAAACACGTAGGGGTGGTCTGCTGTGGAGCTCCATGTTCAACAATGTACGATGTCACGGTGTGCTCCGAGATGGCGTACTTTACAGAGCAGACAACCCCTTGTTCTGCGAAGAGTCATGAAAGTCCAACCATTTAGCATCTAGCGGTAGTTTCACTGTCCTCCTACCTCTTTCCATAGACGCTCACGACAGTAGCGCGTGAAATTCAACCCACTTCTTCGTTTTCGTGGTACTCGTTCACAGGCTCTGCGTAAAAATCATCTGTCCTTTGTCAAAGTCGCTTATCTCAATGGATTTTTCCATTTGCAGCCCATATCTTCTCTAGGGCTAGACCCCGTTCGTGTCCCCTCCGCTAACACACTTTTGTTACCACGTCACGTGACCGCAGCGCCAACGTCACGGTGGGCAGTGGTCACAATGTTTTGGCTTATCAAAATAAGTGTAGATTAGTTGGGTCAGTAAAAAAAGCTTTCATCATAAAATGATCAGTATTCACTGATGTCGGATGTTAATATGGATTTAGTATCCGACGGTGATTCGAAAGTCCAGCCTAGTTTGAGTATCGATTGGGAGAAAGCGTCATAGATACTCAGGCCCTAGGCGACAGCAACGGCTTGCCCCGCAAGAGACGCAGTAGCAGCGGTGAGCACGTGCTAAAATAAATGGCGTGTGAATGGGACCTTCCGTCGGGTAGACCGTTCGCCGAGTGCAAATCTTTCGGTTTGACGCCACTTCGGCGACTTGCGCGTCGATGGGGATGAAATGATGATGATTAGGACAACACCACACCCAGTCCCTGAGCGGAAAATATCTCCGACCCAGCCGGGAATCGAACCCAGTCCCGTAAGATTGACATTCTGCCGCTCTGACCACTTTTTTTTTTTCTAATCTCATTTTCTTCACTTTCGTTCGTTGGATCTGCTCGGGGAGGACGTCGTAAAACACGTTAACCCTCTGACCGAACATTCTGAGCTACCGTGCCGGCAAAACCACTCAGCTACCGGGGGCGGGGTGCCTTCTACCGCTATCCAGCTATTGCTAGCCAGTGTCTCGCTAGCTTCAGTAGCCTTTACTTACTCACCATAGAATAGCGGTTTTAACCCTGCCTGATTTACTTTTGTGCTTTGGACTGCTCTGTGCCTGGATTGTTGCATACCCTTAAGACCACTTTCTTACGCTCTGTACTTGCTTCGGTTATCCTTTCACCTAGTGAACTCCCCGGCTATATACCTCTGAAACCGCCTGTTTCGTTCCGCCGGTCTCAACGTTACCATCGGTGCGAGTTGTCATAAACTGTGTTCTGCGAATGCAGGCTAAGAAAAGTAAGACTGAGGAAGAAATTCCTCAGAATCAACTTCTCGAGCGCAGTATTATATATAATGTTAAATGCATCAGTGGGGATGGACAGGCCGGCCGTGGTGGCCGAGCGGTTCTAAGCGCTACAGTCTGGAACCGCGCGACCGCTACAGTCGCAGGTTCGGATCCTGCCTCGGGCATGGATGTGTGTGATGTCCTTAGGTTTGTTAGGTTTAAGGGGGGTAGGACGTCAAACTGGCCGACATGGAACAGGAGAGGCACCACGGGACATTTTAATTTCCACTGTCTATACTTTTACAAATAAATTCATAAAACTTTGTCAGCATGATCAGGAAGGGTTCTGGATTCACGCTCATAGCAGTGGAAGTTCAAAAATATAACAAAATATATTTTTTTACATGTGAAACGTCATCATTTTTTTTCACTTACTATTGGCTGCATTTGTTGCTATAGGTACACTTTTCTTCATAAGTAAGGGAGATTCTTCGATGAATTTTTCGCAGCATACAAACAATACTTACAGGTGTATGAAACTCTAGAATTTTCCAAATCTATTAAAAACTGTGCTAAAAATTGAGATGATTAACCATAAAATTTGATTTTTTTCTAAACATGAAGTTTAAAATGTAACAGCTCATTCATTTTTCATTAATTAAATAAATTCTAGAGTTTCATACACCTGTAAGTATGGTTTGTATGCTGTGCAAAATTCATCGAAGAATCTCTCTTACTTGTGAAGAAAAGTGTACCTATAGCAACAAAGGCAGCCAATAGTAAGTGAAAAAATGATGAAATTTCACACGTAAAAAAATTTGTTTTGTTATACTTTTGAACTTACATTACTATGAGTTTGAATCCTGAATCCTTCCTGGTCGTGTTGACAAAGTTTTATGAATTTATTTGTAAAAGTATAGACAGTGGAAATTAAAATGTCCTGTGGTGCCTCTCCTGCTCCAAGTCGGCACGTTTGACGTCCTACCCCCCCCCCCCCCTTAAGTAGTTCTAAGTTCTAGGGGACTGATGACCTCAGAAGTTAAGTCCCACAGTGGAGATGGACAAGAACACCAAAAATGAAGTGGGTTTGTAGAGAAAGAATTGAAGAGGTGCGAGACTACGAGGCATGTTCAGAAAGTTAATGTACTGTGACCATACCAGGCTGTGTTCATTTTTTTGTTTTGTTTTTTGGGGGTTGGTAACACTAATAAGGAGAGGTCCCCAGCTTTGGGATCGAATTTTTGAAACCATCCATAGGTGATGTGGATTAATATCCCAGGTATCATCCTCTGCAGCCATTCACCGAAGGCCAGCCGCTGTGGCCTAGCGGTTCTAGGCGCTTCAGACCGGAACCGCGCGACCGCTACGGTCGCAGGTTCGAAGCCTGCCTCGGACATGTATTGTGTGATATCCTTAGGTTAGTTAGGTTTAAGTAGTTCTCCAGCTTATAGAGGACTGATGACTTTAACATGTTAAGTACCATAGTGCTCCGAGCCATTCACCCAGGTGCCCCCTCGTTCGCGAGTAACCGACGAAAAAAAAAATTCGGAGTTTTACATGGCGTTCAATAGCGTTAAAAAAGTGTTAATGTATTGATTCCGTAGTGTAATGGCTAGTGTGTTGCCTACATGTACACAAGATCGAGGGTTCAAAGTTTGTTAGGCGATTTCAATTATTTTTATTTTTAAATCTATATCGAAACGACTTTGATCAATAGTTTCATTCATTTAAGCGGTTTAGATGTAATTTTTTATTTTTTGGGTGGTAATACAAACATTTAAAACATAGACTAAATACCTGTTGCACTATAGACGAAAAAACGCAGATGAATATTTAAATCAAAGAAGACATTAAATCGAAATTAAAATGTAAAATTAATTAAAATTACTTGCACAAAGATTTCAAGCGGAAATAACATGACAGGAAGAAAAACGAGGGCAAGTGATGAAATCGATATGATGATTAAAATGATGTGACAAAGGGACAGAAATATAAAATTACCTCTTAATTTAAGAAAATTATTGATCAAAGTCATTGCGATAATTGAACCCACGACCTTTTGTACATGTATGCAGTACTCCGTCCATTACATTTCGGAAGCAGTCAACACAACTACTTTTTTGACACTGTTGAGCATCAGGCAAAATTACGATTTTTTTTTTCTTTCAATTACTCGCCAACTAGGGTCCTCCAGGTTGAAATGGCTGCAGGGTGTTAAACCTGCGATATTAACCTACAACACCGTATAGATACCAGAATGAGATTTTCGCTCTGCAGCGGAGTGTGCGCTGATATGAAACTTCCTGGCAGATTAAAACTGTGTGCCGGACCGAGACTCGAACTCGGGACCTTTGCCTTTCGCGGGCAAATGCTCTACCAACTGAGCTACCCAAGCACGACTCACGCCCCGTCCTCACAGCTTCACTTCTGCTAATACCTCACCTCCTACCTTCCAAACGTTACAGAAGCTCTCCTGCGAACCTTGCAGAGCTAGCATTCCTGAAAGAAAGGATATTGCGGAGACATGGCTTAGCCACAGCCTGGGGGATGTTTCCAGAATGAGATTTTCACTCTGCAGCGGAGTGTGCTCTGATATGAAACTTCCTGGCAGATTAAAACTGTGTGCCGGACCGAGACTCGAACTCGGGACCTTTGCCTTTCGCGGGCAAGTGCTCTACCAACTGAACTGCCCAAGCACGACTCACGCCCCGTCCTCACAGCTTTACTTCTGCCAGTACCTCGCCTCCTACCTTCCAAACTTTACAGCTCTCCTGCGAATCTTGCACAGTTTAAGTGGTGTAGGGAGTGTAGTGGAGGCAGAACAAATGTTCATGACGAACAGAAGACCTTCCATTTTGATTAAGGAGTTTGGCGCAAAAAATCGAGGTAACTGTTTGTGAAGATCGCAGTTCTGGGATGTTTCTGCAGTTCTGCAGAACTCTCTTATACACGAGACTCACAGAAACGCTGCGCTAGTGAAAACTGTGAGCAAGAGGGGTCTTAAAACAGTTGATAGAGAAACAGAAAAAAAATTAGGTCTGTAGCGCCCGCGAATTTCTTGAGCGACTTGAATTGGGAGGTGAGGATTTTCTGAGCTCTATTGTAATTGGCGATGGAACGTGGGTGGCTCATTACACTACTGAGACAAAAAGACAGTCATCACATTGGTGTTACACCAATCATCCCTCATTCCTCCAAAATTCAAAACCACAATTTCGGGCAAAAAAAACGCATGGTTTCAGTGTATTTGGACCGAAAACGCATCATCTTCGTCGAATTTCAGCCTCAGAGGGAGACCATCAATGCACAGCAATATTGTGAGCCCCGAAAAAAACTCAAAAAGAGCATTCAACACAAAAGGACAGGAATGTTAACGAGACGCCCGTTCTCATACACTGTCAGCCACCAAGGCGCTCTTGGACTCATTTTGTTGGGATTCTTGAATCATCCCTCGTATTCCAATTTCAGATTATCATCTTTTGACCTCCGTACAAGCGCACATGCGTGGAATTCAATCGTCAACCGACGAACAAATGCAGAAATATGTACTCGGGGAGTGGGGGGGGGGGGAGGGGGAAGGAGGAGGAGGATGAGAAAAGTGGGCGAAAGAGCTGGCGAGAGAGTTCTTTTAGGAGGGCATAAAGGAACTCGTGCCATGGCTGACCACATGCATTGAATGGGGTGGCTGTTATGTAGAAAAATAATTCAATATGTTTGTCAACAGTATCCTGTAATTTTTTTTCATATTCACTTTTCTAAAAAAAATATGAAAATCCAGTACACTTACTTACTGAACATACCTCATAAATGGGCAAGAAATTATGTAAAATTTTCAATACCACAAGGGACAAAAGGTAGAGATGGAAAATCTGGCACAAGGTAGGAAGATACGAAGGACGACATCAGATGATACAAATACTGATGATAATAAATCATGAAAATGGAAACGGAAACTCCGTCCACAGACCCTGGCGGACCCAGCGGTACCAACCGGTCACCATGTCATCCTCAGCCCATAGGCGTCACTGAATGCGGATATGGAGGGACATGTGGTCAGGGCACTGCTCTCCCGGTAGTATGTCAGTTTACGAGACCGGAACCACTACTTCTCAATCAAGTAGCTCCTCAGTTTGCCTTACATGTGCTGAGTGCACCCCGCTTGCCAAAAGCGCACGGCAGACCGGATGGTCACCCATGCAAGTGCTAGCCCAGACCGACAGCGCTTAACTTCGGTGATCTGACGGGAATCGGTGTTACCACTGCGGCAAGGCGGTAGGCAAAACATGGAAATGGAATAATGTAATTGAAGGTTCTTAAAATTTGCAGCCAAATTTTTCGCCAAAAATAGATTGAAAATGTTATTAATAAAGGCCATGTTCGCAGGTTTACCGTAGTTTCATCTCTGTTGCCATGTAGTATATCAAAACAAGAATCAAAATCATGCACTGAGCGTCTCATTTAGAACAAATACTGACTATTCTTGAGAGAATTTTACGACAGTAATCAACATATCAAATATTACTGTACTCCTTTATCAAGAGCTGAGGCGAAAATCTTTTTAAAAATGTCTTTTCTTACGCTTTGAAACTTGTGATGTTGTGTAACATCTACTCCAGAGGAGTGATGTATATCCCTATGTCTTACTATCGGCAACTGATACTCGCGAATGGAAGCCATAAAGGTATTTATCATAGAGGAGAGCACAAATCTTGTGCAGATCTTTTATTTTATTTGCATGCTGAGGGGCGACACGTGTCTTGAAAATAGGACGGCGGCCGCTGCAGCTTCGCGAGAGGAAGTACCTGTACGAGCATCGCGACCTGCCGTCATTGGACAAATACGAGGGTTGTCCAGAAAGTAAGTTCCGATCGGTCGCTAAGTGGAAACCACAGTGCAAATCAGAAACATTTTATTTGCAAGAGTTAGCTACACTTTCCAGATACTTCTCTAAATAGTCGCCTCACCGACTTAGACATTTGTCAGAGCGTTATACCAAATTTCCAACACCATCGTCACAGAAGGTAGCCGCCTGTGCTTTCTGATAATTCTCTACGCTGGTCTATAGCACGTAGCCTGCGCCCAAGTGTTGTCTTCGTATCCAGCGTTTCATGTGAACAGAGATGATACTCAGGACCAGCCAATTAGGGCTGTGTTGTGGGTGATCGAACACTTCCCATCGAAAAGGCTGCAGGAGCGTCTTTACTGCCCCTGCAGAGTGCGGCTGAGAATTCCCACGAAGAAGGAAGTGCGTGGCAGTTGTGTTAGGTGGGCTGCATTCATTAAGGCGAAGCCTCTCAGCGGGCCCTCCTACTTGGCGGGAGACATCGTTGTTCTAGGCACCTTTACTCACTCACAGTGCGCTTACAACTGGAAAGAGCGTCTTGTTGCGATCGACGGTCATACTAGAGACACTACCCAACACATCTGTGCGAAGCTTCATTGGGTTTTCACTGTGGTGTCCATTTCGCGACTGATCGGAACTTACTTTCTGGACAATCCTCGTATATGGAGACATCGCGACAAATGCATTCTTGAAAATAAATGCAGATGCTAGGCTTGCCTGAAGGTGGCGATGTTGTATCTGACCATTACCAGCACCTGTGCAGTGGCCTCAACAGGTTGCACGTGCCAATCGTGGTTATAACAGTGTCCTGTGTAGTTGTGAGTGCATTATGTTGGATCTAAGTGAATTCGAATACGGGCAAATAGTTGATGCTCGTATGGTCAGTGTTTCCGTAACCTATGAAGACGAAGTGTTTGGTGTCTCAAAAGGCAACACATCGAAGACTGATACCATATACAGGGAAAGCGGAAAAACATCATCTGCCAAGTCACAACGTGAACGAAAGTGTGTGCTGAGTGATTGTGTTGGATGGTCATTGAAGAGGACTGTGACGAGAGAAAAGGGGACGACACCTGAAAAAGAGGCAGCACAAGTGGATGTCGCACTCGCAGACCCTGTCAACACCAAAACGACACGAAGGGAGCTCCATAAACAGGGAATTGCAGGGTGAGCTGCAATTCCAAAATTACCCATCAGCCATGCAAGTGCCCGTAACAGAAAAACGTGGTGCTGAAGCCATCAAACCTGGACTATGGAGCAATAGAAGAAAGTTTTTTAGTCGGATGAGTCTTGCTTCACACCGTTTCCATTTTCTGGCCGAGTTTACGTCCCAAGAGTGAAAAACGAAGGGGCTTCGGTGATGATATGGGCACTCATATCGTGATATTCCATGACCTCCACGGTTACTGTGCAAACTTGCATTACTGCCAAGGAATATGTTATCAAGTCCACACCATGCTACACTGTTCATTCCCCAGTGGCGAAGTTGTGTTTCAAGATGACATGGCCCCCATCTACACAACTCGCATTGTCCAGTACTGGTTTTGTGAGCACGTGGATTAACTGTCACATCTCCCCAGGCCACCAGTCATCTGATCGCAATATTATTGAGCCTTTTTGATCGACTATGGCGAGAAGGGTGTGGGATCGCCATCCGCCTCCATCATCGTTACCAGAACTTGTCACCATTGTTCAGGAAGAATGGTCCCTTGAAAACCGTACAGGACCTGTATTGATCCATTCCGGGACGACTGGAAGCTGTTTTGAATGCCTACACAGTATTAGCCATAGTAATGTGTTTTGGTGTTTCCACAGTTTTGTCTACCCTCTGTACTTTGAAGAAGCGCCAAGTCCTCAGAGGACAGTAGTTTCAATGTTGATTAAGATAAATAAATATTATATTCAGATTAATTCGTTTTGTGTAGAGATTTCCTGTTAGACTTGATGTTCATAGAAATTTCATGTTCTCCAGTTAATGGTGCATATGTTTATGGGCGATATGCGGGTTATAAATACAAATGTAAGTCGAAGCGAGGCTGGCAAGCAACTCGTTAAGAGCACTAACGGTAACGGGCAATCATATGATATCACTTACCACACCATCACACCAGACTGGCGGGATGTGTCATGGGAGACCACACACCGCTCGTCGAGACCCTTTCCACTGCATCTCCAGACGTAGATTCGACAGTTGTTGCCTGCAACATAGAAGCAGCACTCGTCACTAAGATGACCCATTGCCAGTCTGCTGGTCCCCATGTCCGTCGAACCGACACCAGGCGTCGTAACGGTTGGGTGCGGCGAATCCTGCGTCATGCAACCGCCTGCCAATGGTACTAACAGTTATGGGATGCTGCATAGAAGGCAGGACAGCCCACAATATGGTCAGTATCATTGCCGCTGGATCTGTTTGTGACATATCCTACGTGTTGTGAGTGTTGGTCTTCCTGTATCCACTGCCGCCAACAATGGGCAGTGGTGGTGTCTGTACGATCGTTGTGCTGCGCAGTGCGACAATTGGGCCATCCACCCTCCCGCAGCCCCATGAAGTGGCCCTTCTCGAACTATTCTACACTCATGCTCATAAATTAAGGATAATTGCAGAATGTGGTGTCACACAACGTGGCACTACACAAAACTGGCGCTAATAGCATAGGCACATAGGGAACACACACGACACAGATCTGTAAGTCCAGGGTATTAGTGATAAGTTGAGAAAATCGTCCCCAAACACATGTGCTACAAAACGCCACTGTTTCCTGCGCATGTACCCCGACATCAATATGCGATATGATCACCATGTACACGTACAAAGGCCGCAAAACGGATTGGCGTATTCTGGATCCGGTGGTCGAGCAGCTGCTGGGGTACAGCCTCCCATTCTTGCACCAGTGCCTGTCGGAGCTCCTGAAGTATCCTAGGGGTTTGAAGACTTCGACCGAGAGCATCCCAGATGTGCTCGATGGGGTTTAGGTCTGGAGAACAGGCAGGTCACTCTATTCGCCTGATATCTTCTGTTTCAAGGTACTCCTCCACGATGGCAGCTCGGTGGGGCCGTGCGTTGTCACCCATCAGGAGGAAGGTGGGACCCACTGCACCCCTGAAAAGGCGGACATACTCGTGCAAAACGACGTCCCGATACACCTGACCTGTAACAGTTCCTCTGTCAAAGACATACAGGAGTGTACGTGCACCAATGATAATCCCAGTCCACACCATCAAACCACGACCTCCATACAGGTCCCTTTCAAGGACATTAAGGAGTTGCTATCTCGTTCCTGGTTCACGCCAGATGAAAACCCGACGAGAATCACTGTTCAGATTATACTGGACTCGTCCGTAAACATAACGGCCACTGTTCCAATGACCATGTACTGTGTTCTTGACACCAGGCATTACGGGCTCACCTGTGACCAGGGGTCAGTGGAATGCACCTTGCAGGTCTCCAGGCGAATAAACCATGTCTGTTCAGTCGTCTGTAGACTGTGTGTTTGGAGACAACTGTTCCAGTGGCTGCAGTAAGGTCCCGAGCAAGACTACCTGCAGTACTCCGTGGCCGTCTGCGGGCACTGATGGTGAGATATCGGTCTTCTTCTGGTATTGTACACTGCGGACGTCCCGTACTGTAGCGACTGGACACGTTTCCTGTCTACTGGAGTCGTTGCCATAATCTTGAGATCACACTTTGTGGCAAACCTGCTGTGTTTGACGAGCCTCCAGTCGTCCTAGTATTCTACCCCTCATAACGTCATGAAAATGTGTTCTTTGAGCCATTTTCAACACACAGTCACCATTAGCCTGTCTGAAAACGTCTGCACACTTACTCGCTGCACCGTACTCTGACATGCACCAACACACCTGTGCGTATGTGGACTGCTGCCAGCGCCACCTTCCGACGACTGCTGGTCAAATGCACCGCATGGTCATACCCCGAGGTGATTTAAACCCGCAAACCGACCACCAGGGCGTTGTTTCACCATGTATCAGCATTATCCTTAATTTATGAGCGCGAGTGTAGTTGGACAAACTGCTAACGAACGTGTCGCCAGAACACAGTACACGTTCAGTTGACGCTCTAGTGACTTTAAAAGAAATATACTGGCCGGCACGGCCGTCAGAGGCTCTTTTACATCAACCGATGGGGTCGACGTCACGGCCCTCCAACGTTCCCCCAGTGCGTGGCCTACCATGCAAAAGTATTCATTGACGCAGCTGATGATGTGCAACATACCCGCCCAGTTTGCAGTGGATCGGTCGGATCCTCCTGAGTGCAGCTCTTTTTATGACAATCAGCGTGTTTTAAAACAACTGGGCTTGCTGACTTCTCATTTTGAGAAAGTTAGTCAGCAAAAATGCACACACGCCTGTGTAGCTAGAAAATAGCGACGAGTTACAAGGGAAGTATGGAGGATAAGACTTGTAAAGGGGGCCCAATGCTTAAATATAGTAAGCAGGTTTAAAAAGTAAGAAGGTTGCAGTGGTTAATCAGAGATGAAGGAGTTTGCATACGATAGACTAATGTGAGAGACTGCATCAAACCACACGGAAGACTACAACTGAGAGGCATAATCTTCAGTGCATAATACACCCCTTCTATATTGCCCCTACCAGTCAACTGTGCATAATCGAATGAATGGCGTTGTTTGGTAATGTGTAACAGAAAAGTTTCGTGACTCTAACTAGAGAAATTTCATAACTTAGTGTTTCTCACTGACTTGCCAAGTTCATGTCTTAATTTGTCTTAATGGCAGACATATTCGTCCCGAGAGAAATCAGCAACTATATTGATATTTAAAGTAGTTCTCATTTATTCTTGTCTCAGCAGTATTTTTTGAAGAAAAGGAAAAAACTGTGCAACTTACACAGAAGAATAATGAGAATTTTTAAAAATCTTATCTTGAGTTTTGTTGATACTGAAGTCAATAACTAGTTTAAAAAAATGATCTGACAGATATTCGCTCGGGAGCCCCACTCCAGTATCTTCTTCATGGATAAGGCATGTGTAGTAAACGTATATCAAGTAGAGAGGAGCTGAGGACATCACGAAGACAACAAACTAAAAGGAATAGAGCTTTAAATGTGCTGTGAATAAAAATGGGTACACTCGCTGAAATAGCGTAGTTTATTACACCCTGCACGCAATTCGAATCAAATGCTCCATCAATTCTAATATTAGTTGTCACAGAATACTCTGGGTGATTTTGCAGCTGCTAGAAACAGTATTTCTATGAGATTATTAGACGTGCACGTATTTATCAAAAGGACAGAGTGTATTCTAATCACGAAAATCCTTCTGGGTGTACAGCCTTGTCATCTTAGAAGACACTGAAAATGTTAAAATACTCAAATAACCAATGTCTCGGCTATGTTGCAGCGATCTTCCTCTGGGAATAGTGTATGCGCTGTGGAATATCTGGGTATTACAATTACAAACAGGTTAAACTGAAACCATCAAATAGAAATTGTCGGGAAGACGAACCAAAGACTGCCTTTTATTGTCAGAACACTTGGAAGATGTAACAACTGTACAAAAAGAAACTGCCTACAGTACTATTGTTCGTCCTCCTCTGAAATAATGCTGGGCGTTATGGGATCTTTGTCCAGATATAATTTACGGAAAACGTCAAAAACTTTCAAAGAAGTGCAAGTTCACAGATATAAAAAGCGAATTGGGGTAGCAATCACTGATAGAAAGACGTTTTTCGTATTGGCGAAAATTTTTCAAGAAATAAGTCACCATTTTTCTCCTCCGAACGTCAAAACATTATCTTCATTTACACCTATATAGGAGAAATGACCACCGTGACAAAATAAGAAAAATCAGATTTCACTCGGAAAGACTTGCGTTAAATTTTTCCAACATGCTATTAGGGAGTGGGGCGGTAGGAAAGTAGTCGGAAAGTGGTTCAATGAACCCCTTTGCCAAAAATCTTAATTTAAATTGCAGATTAATCATGCAGATGTTGCTGTAGATGATATGACAGACATCGAAAAGATTTTTAATGGGTGACAGTGGCTATGGAAGTCTACCCAAGACTGTGTTTTCATTTATGTTTCTGTTTCCTTGCTTTATGCGGGTTCTAGTATTTGACGCCTGGCATTCCAGTAGGAAGTTCTTCTCAAATAAATATGCTCCACAATTCAGATGAAATTTCTGTAGGCTTTAATTATTTGTCGTATTTTACATTGATAACAGACAAAGGTTAGAGTAAAAGAAATTCCGATATGGCATTACGCAAAATCCGAACACTAACAACTAACCGAAGTGAACAAAACAAAGCTGAACTTCCGAAATGAAAACGAAGAATAAAGGCGTTCGTATATACATTATGTATCGCCGTAATGCACACAACAAAAAATCTCACACCGCATTCTAAAAAAATCATACTTCCCCAATTGATGTACGACTTTATAATACACCCAAAGTCAACTATAACTTCCAAGGGACTCGTCTTAGTAAAGTGCGTAACTTTTAACAATCGAAAATGCATAAGATTAAATTTCGATTGAGCACGCAACTGGCCAAATTAAACAAAGAAACGAAATTGTAGTAAAAACTTGTACTTACAACATTTGGTGTACTAAAAAGTTATTGTGCTTATTCTGTAATTGCATTGGCATAATACAAGTAATTTATTGTAAAGTCACCACTAAACTGCATCTTAGGGACCATTTATTCATTCATAGAATGAGACACATCTACACGATAATCTGTTATTAAACACTTTTGTTGAATCACATAGCGGACGACATTGCAACACTTTCCGCTACACTTTTTGTGCGACTGGAATAAATCGCGAGCTCTGAGGCAGTAAACAAAGCTATTTATACAACCTTACCAAGCAAAACAAGAACACAAAGGAGCTGGGCGCGCAATAGGACCTTGACCAATAATTAAACGTCGGGGACCTGTTCGTTAAGCGCTTTCAGGAGTTTTAGCGGGAAGCAGAAGCATTCTGTAGGAAAACAACCTGACTGTATTATTCCCCAATTTGTGGAGAAGTTAGTTGTCACTCGTAACGGTTTTTTTATGCGAAAACAAAGTGTTCCAAACGACGTTTGTATTCTGAGTGAATAACAGATAAAATCAACTATCTCGATCGGTTACTTCGAGCCCCAAACTGCGGCACTTGACGTGAAAAGCTGTCTTGTATGTAAAACTCACATGTCTTACGAACGTCTCATCGTCGTCCCTCTACTACACATAACACTTGTGTAAATTCGACAGGTGTGGGACGATCAGTCTCTCTGATTCTCTGACGTAGTTGAACTTAACAAACGTCTTTCTCACATCATAAACAGTTGATTTCGGAACACCAAGCTATAACTGTGGAGCATGACGAATTTTTTTCTTAGAATGCGTGACTGATGAATGCTCTCAACATAATCTTCACAGATTTGTTGTCTTTCACGCTATTTACTTCTTTTCGACGCGTCTGTTTTTCTTATACTTCCCTTACAATGTTTCGCTAAGCGTTTAGATAGTATCGGTAACATGTAAATTATACAACCCATAAAACACACCAATGTTATCTCAGCCAGAAAATTGCGTACATCATTGTTACTCTAGTGTTCAGAGGTTAAGCATTATCGAAAAAAGAGGAAAACGGGAGAAGTAATAACCGCTGCCGCCGTTGGATAAGGAGCTGCCAGCAGAAAGTCGTATACTCCTAGCTCACTCATTTGTTACATAGTTTAATTCTTAATTTCTTTGCGTGTTTTTGGTACTTGCATTGTTTAAATTCATAAATTTCGGGCGTATTATAGTATTTGAGAGTTGTAGCATCGCGTTTTAGTACCTGAATAGCGTAAATTCGCGTAGTCGTCTGTCTTCTGTTTTTGTTTTGAACGGCCAGTGTCGGTTGGTCACAGCCAGTGTGCTCCCTGCCACCGTTGGATAAGCAGCTGCCAGCAGAAAGTCGTATACTCCTAGCTCACTCATTTGTTACATAGTTTAATTCTTAATTTCTTTGCGTGTTTTAGGTACTTGCATTGTTTAAATTCATAAATTTCGGGCGTATTATAGTATTTGAGAGTTGTAGCATCGCGTTTTAGTACCTGTATCGTGTAAAATCGCGTAGTCTCCTTCCGCCGCCAAGCAGTGTGTCAGCAGTGCGCAAGTAGCAGCATTACTGCATTTACTAGGCAATCTTGTATTTTAATAACCGTTTAAATTTTGTGTCGATTTGTTTGTGCTCTCTGTAGATTAGTTCAGACGTTCTTTGCACAACAGTTTTTAGCATGGACAGGGACTGCAACTGCTGTGTTCGGATGCAGGCTGAGTTGGCATCCCTTCGCTCCCAGCTTCAGGCAGTGTTGGCTTCGGTCACACAGCTTGAGGCTGTGACCAATGGGCATCACTGTGGGGGTTCGGATGGGGGTTTGTCGGGGACGGCCAGCTCGTCCCACGCATCCCCCGATCGGACTAAGACTGTGGCTGCCCGGGATACTGCCCACATTGAGGCTGAACCCTCACCTGTGGTAGAGTGGGAGGTCATCTCGAGGTGTGGCAGGGGGCGAAAGACATTCTGGAGGGCTGAACGGAAGGCCTCTCCAGTTTGTCTGACGAACTGGTTTCAGGCTCTGTCTCCGGCTGATACTGATGTTCGGCCGGAGATGGCTGCTTGTCCTGCTCCAGAGGTTGCCCCTCAGTCTGCAAGATCCGGGCAGTTGCAGAGGGTGGGATTACTGGTAGTTGGGAGCTCCAACGTCAGGTGCGTAATGGGGCCCCTTAGGGAAATGGCAGCAAGAGAGGGGAAGAAAACCAATGTGCACTCCGTGTGCATACCGGAGGGAGTCATTCCAGATGTGGAAAGGGTCCTTCCGGATGCCATGAAGGGTACAGGGTGCACCCATCTGCAGGTGGTCGCTTATGTCGGCACCAATGATGTGTGTCGCTATGGATCGGAGGAAATCCTCTCTGGCTTCCGGCGGCTATCTGATTTGGTGAAGACTGCCAGTCTCGCTAGCGGGATGAAAGCAGAGCTCACCATCTGCAGCACCGTCGACAGGACTGACTGCGGACCTTTGGTACAGAGCCGAGTGGAGGGTCTGAATCAGAGGCTGAGACGGTTCTGCGACCGTGTGGGCTGCAGATTCCTCGACTTGCGCCATAGGGTGGTCGGGTTTCGGGTTCCGCTGAATAGGACAGGAGTCCACTACACGCAGCAAGCGGCTACACGGGTAGCAGGGGTTGTGTGGCGTGGACTGGGCGTTTTTTTAGGTTAGATGGCCCCGGGCAAGTACAGAAAGGGCAACAGCCTCAAAGGGTGCGGGGCAAAGTCAGGACATGCGGAGACCAAGCAGCAATCGGTATTGTAATTGTAAACTGTCGAAGCTGCGTTGGTAAAGTACCGGAACTTCAAGCGCTGATAGAAAGCACCGAAGCTGAAATCGTTATAGGTACAGAAAGATAAATTCAGCCGAAATTTTTACAAAGGCACAGACGGTGCTTAGAAAGGATAGATTGCATGCGACCGGTGGTGGCGTGTTTGTCGCTGTTAGTAGTAGTTTATCCTGTAGTGTAGTAGAAGTGGATAGTTCCTGTGAAATATTATGGGTGGAGGTTACACTCAACAACCGAGCTAGGTTAATAATTGGCTCCTTTTACCGACCTCCCGACTCAGCAGCATTAGTTGCAGAACAACTGAGAGAAAATTTGGAATCCATTGCACATAAATTTTCTCAGCATATTATAGTCTTAGGTGGAGATTTCAATTTACCAGATATCGACTGGGACACTCAGATGTTTAGGACGGGTGACATTATACTGAATGCACTATCCGAAAATTACCTCGAGCAATTAAACAGAGAACCGACTCGTGGAGATAACATCTTGGAGCTTCTGATAACAAACAGACCCGAACTTTTCGACTCTGTAAGTGCAGAACAGGGAATCAGTGATCATAAGGCCGTCGCAGCATCCCTGAATATGGAAGTTAGCCGGCCGCGGTGGTCTAGTGGTTCTAGGCGCGCAGTCCGGAACCGCGCGACTGCTACGGTCGCAGGTTCGAATCCTGCCTCGGGCATGGATGTGTGTGATGTCCTTAGGTTAGTTAGGTTTAAGTAGTTCTAAGTTCTAGGGGACTGATGACCACAGATGTTAAGTCCCATAATGCTCAGAACCATTTGAACCATTTTATGGAAGTTAATAGGAATATAAAAAAAGGGAGGAAGGTTTATCTGTTTAGCAAGAGTAATAGAAGGCAGATTTCAGACTACCTAACAGATCAAAACGAAAATTTCTGTTCCGACACTGACAATGTTGAGTGTTTATGGAAAAAGTTTAAGGCAATTGTAAAATGCGTTTTAGACAGGTACGTGAGGGACGGGAAAAACCCACCGTGGTTCAACAATAAAGTTAGGAAACTACTGCGAAAGCAAAGAGAGCTTCACTCCAAGTTTAAACGCAGCCAAAACCTCTCAGACAAACAGAACCTAAGTTGTTGTTGTTGTCCTCAGTCCTGAGACTGGTTTGATGCAGCTCTCCATGCTCCTCTATCCTGTGCAAGCTTCTTCAGCTCCCAGTACCTACTGCAGCCTACATCCTTCTGAATCTGCTTAGTGTATTCATCTCTTGGCCTCCCTCTACGATTTTTACCCTCCACGCTGCCCTCCAATGCTAAATTTGTGATTCCTTGATGTCTTAAAACATTTCCTACCAACCGATCCCTTCTTCTAGTCAAGTTGTGCCACAAACTTCTCTTCTCCCCAATCCTATTCAATACCTCCTCATTAGTTACGTGATCTACCTACCTTATCTTCAGCATTCTTCTGTAGCACCACATTTCGAAAGCTTCTATTCTCTTCTTGTCCAAACTAGTTATCGTCCATGTTTTACTTCCATACATGGCTACACTCCATACAAATACTTTCAGAAACGACTTCCTGACACTTAAATCTATACTCGATGTTAACAAATTTCTCTTCTTCAGAAACGATTTCCTTGCCATTGCCAGTCTACATTTTATATACTCTCTACTTCGACCATCATCAGTTATTTTACTCCCTAAATAGCAAAACTCCTTTACTACTTCAAGTGTCTCATTTCCTAATCTAATTCCCTCAGCATCACCCGATTTAATTTGACTACATTCCATTATCCTCGTTTTGCTTTTGTTGATGTTCATCTTATACCCTCCTTTCAAGACACTGTCCATTCCGTTCAACTGCTCTTCCAAGTCCTTTGCTGTCTCTGATAGAATTACAATGTCATCGGCGAACCTCAAAGTTTTTATTTCTCCTCCATGGATTTTAATACCTACTCCGAATTTTTCTTTTGTTTCCTTTACTGCTTGCTCAATATACAGATTGAATAACATCGGGGAGAGGCTACAACCCTGTCTCGCTCCTTTCCCAACCACTGCTTCTCTTTCATGCCCCTCGACTCTTATAACTGCCGTCTGGTTTCTGTACAAATTTAAATAGCCTTTCGCTCCCTGTATTTTACCCCTGCCACCTTCAGAATTTGAAAGAGAGTATTCCAGTTAACATTGTCAAAAGCTTTCTCTAAGTCTACAAATGCTAGAAACGTAGGTTTGCCTTTTCTTAATCTTTCTTCTAAGATAAGTCGTGTTCCAACATTTCTACGGAATCCAAACTGATCTTCCCCGAGGTCCGCTTCTACCAGTTTTTCCATTCGTCTGTAAAGAATTCGTGTTAGTATTTTGCAGCTGTGACTTATTAAACTGATATTTCAGTAATTTTCACATCTGTCAACACCTGCTTTCTTTGGGATTGGAATTATTATATTCTTCTTGAAGTCTGAGGGTATTTCGCCTGTCTCATACATCTTGCTCACCAGATGGTAGAGTTTTGTCATGACTGGCTCTCCCAAGGCCATCAGTAGTTCTAATGGAATGTTGTCTACTCCCGGGGCCTTGTTTCGACTCAGGTCTTTCAGTGCTCTGTCAAACTCTTCACGCAGTATCTTATCTCCCATTTGGTCTTCATCTACATCCTCTTCCATTTCCATAATATTGTCCTCAAGTACATCGCCCTTGTATAAACCCTCTATATACTCCTTCCACCTTTCTGCCTTCCCTTCTTTGCTTAGAACTGGGTTACCATCTGAGCTCTTGATATTCATACAACTGGTTCTCTTCTCTCCAAAGGTCTCTTTACTTTTCCTGTAGGCAGTATCTATCTTACCCCTAGTGAGACAAGCCTCTACATCCTTACATTTGTCCTCTAGCCATCCCTGCTTAGCCATTTTGCACTTCCTGTCGATATCATTTTTGAGACGTTTGTATTCCTTTTTGCCTGCTTCATTTACTGCATTTTTATATTTTCTCCTTTCATCAATTAAATTCAATATTTCTTCTGTTACCCAAGGATTTCTATTAGCCCTCGCCTTTTTACCTACTTGATCGTCTGCTGCCTTCACTACTTCATCCCTCAGAGCTACCCATTCTTCTTCTACTGTATTTCTTTCCCCCATTCCTGTCAATTGTTCCCTTATGCTCTCCCTGAAACTCTGTACAACCTCTGGTTCTTTCAGTTTATCCAGGTCCCATCTCCTTAAATTCCCACCTTTTTGCAGTTTCTTCAGTTTCAATCTGCAGTTCATAACCAATAGATTGTGGTCAGAATCCACATCTGCCCCTGGAAATGTCTTACAATTTAAAACCTGGTTCCTAAATCTCTCTCTTACCATTATATAATCTATCTGATACCTTTTAGTATCTCCAGGATTCTTCCAGGTATACAACCTTCTTTTATGATTCTTGAACCAAGTGTTAGCTATGATTAAGTTATGCTCTGTGCAAAATTCTACAAGGCGGCTTCCTCTTTCATTTCTTCCCCCCAATCCATATTCACCTACTGCGTTTCCTTCTCTCCCTTTTCCTACTGACGAATTCCAGTCACCCATGACTATTAAATTTTCGTCTCCCTTCACTACCTGAATAATTTCTTTTATCTCGTCATACATTTCATCTATTTCTTCATCATCTGCAGAGCTAGTTGGCATATAAACTTGTACTACTGTAGTAGGCATGGGCTTTGTGTCTATCTTGGCCACAATAATGCGTTCACTATGCTGTTTGTAGTAGCTAACCCGCACTCCTATTTTTTTATTCATTATTAAACCCACTCCTGCATTACCCCTATTTGATTTTGTATTTATAACCCTGTAGTTACCTGAGCAGAAGTCTTGTTCCTCCTGCCACCGAACTTCACTAATTCCCACTATATCTAACTTTAACCTATCCATTTCCCTTTTTAAATTTTCTAACCTACCTGCCCAATTAAGGGATCTGACATTCCACGCTCCGATCCGTAGAACGCCAGTTTTCTTTCTCCTGATAACGACGTCCTCTTGAGTAGTCCCCGCCCGGAGATCCGAATGGGGGACTATTTTACCTCCGGAATATTTTACCCAAGAGGACGCCATCATCATTGAATCATACAGTAAAGCTGCATGTCCTCGGGAAAAAATACGGCTGTAGTTTCCCCTTGCTTTCAGCCGTTCGCACTACCAGCACAGCAAGGCCGTTTTGGTTAATGTTACAAGGCCAGATCAGTCAATCATCCAGACTGTTGCCCTTGCAACTACTGAAAAGGCTGCTGCCCCTCTTCAGGAACCATATGTTTGTCTGGCCTCTCAACAGATACCCCTCCGTTGTGGTTGCACCTACGGTACGGCCATCTGTATCGCTGAGGCACGCAAGCCTCCCCACCAACGGCAAGGTCCATGGTTCATGGGGGGACAGAACCTAAACGATGTCAAATTTAGCGTAAGGAGAGCTATGAGTGAAGCGTTCAGTGAATTCGAAAGTAAAATTCTATGTACCGACTTAACAGAAAATCCTAGGAAGTTCTGCTCTTACGTTAAATCAGTAAGTGGCTCGAAATAGCATATCCAGACACTCCGGGATGATGATGGCATTGAAACAGAGGATGACACGCGTAAAGCTGAAATACTTAACACCTTTTTCCAAAGCTGTTTCACAGAGGAAGACCGCACTGCAGTTCCTTCTCTAAATCCTCGCACAAACGAAAAAATGGCTGACATCGTAATAACTGTCCAAGGAATAAAAAGCAACTGGAATTACTCAACAGAGGAAAGTCCACTGGACCTGACGGGATACCAATTCGTTTCTACACAGAGTACGCGTAAGAACTTGCCCCCCTTCTGACAGCCGTGTACCGCAAGTCTCTAGAGGAACGGAAGGTTCCAAATGATTGGAAAAGAGCACAGGTAGTCCCAGTCTTCAAGAAGGGTCGTCGAGCACATGCGCAAAACTATAGACCTATATCTCTGACGTCGATCTGTTGTAGAATCTTAGAACATATTTTTTGCTCGAGTATCATGTCGTTTTTGGAAACCCAGAATCTACTCTGTAGGAATCAACATGGATTCCGGAAACAGCGATCGTGTGAGACCCAACTCGCTTTATTTGTTCATGAGACCCAGAAAATATTAGATACAGGCTCCCAGGTAGATGCTATTTTCCTTGACTTCCGGAAGGCATTCGATACAGTTCCGCACTGTCGTCTGATAAACAAAGTAAGAGCCTACGGAATATCAGACCAGCAGTGTGGCTGGATTGAAGAGTTTTTAGCAAACAGAACACAGCATGTTGTTATCAATGGAGAGACGTCTACAGACATTAAAGTAACCTCTGGCGTGCCACAGGGGAGTGTTATGGGACCATTGCTTTTCACAATATACAGGGTGAGTCACCTAACATTACCGCTGGATATATTTCGTAAACCACATCAAATCCTGACGAATCGATTCCACAGACCGAACGTGAGGAGAGGGGCTAGTATAACTGGTTAATACAAACCATAAAAAAATGCACGGAAGTATGTTTTTTAACACAAACCTACGTTTTTTTAAATGGAACCCCGTTAGTTTTGTTAGCACATCTGAACATATAAACAAATACGTAATCAGTGCCGTTTGTTGCATTGTAAAATGTTAATTACATCCGGAGATATTGTAACCTAAAGTTGACGCTTGAGTACCACTCCTCCGCTGTTCGATCGTGTGTATCGGAGAGCACCGAATTACTTAGGGATCCAAGGGGAACGGTGATGGACCTTAGGTACAGAAGAGACTGGAACAGTACATTACGTCCACATGCTAACACCTTTTTACTGGTCTTTTTCACTGACGCACGTGTACATTACCGTGAGGGGTGAGGTAAACGTTCGACGGGCGTTCCATAGGACGTGGAGGACGCATAAATTGGCCAGCCCGTTCTCCTGTTCTTACACCTCTGGACTTCTTTCCGTGGGGTACGTTAAAGGAGAATGTGTACCGTGATGTGCCTACAACCCCAGAGGATATGAAACAACGTATTGTGGCAGCCTGCGGCGACATTACACCAGATGTACTGCGGCGTGTACGACATTCATTACGCCAGAGATTGCAATTGTGTGCAGCAAATGATGGCCACCACATTGAACATCTATTGGCCTGACATGTCGGGACACACTCTATTCTACTCCGTAATTGAAAACGGAAACCACGTGTGTACGTGTACCTCACCCCTCATGGTAATGTACATGTGCGTCAGTAAAAAAGACCAATAAAAAGGTGTTAGCATGTGGACGTAATGTGCTGTTCCAGTCTCTTCTGTACCTAAGGTCCATCACCGTTCCCTTTGGATCCCAACGTAATTCGGTGCTCTCCGATAAACACGATCGAACAGCGGGGGAGTGGTACTCAAGCGCCAAATTTAGGCTACAATATCTCCGGATGTAATTAAAATTTTACAATGCAACCAACGGCACTGATTACGTATTTGCTTATATGTTCAGATGTGCTAACAAAACTAACGGGGTTCCATTTAAAAAAACGTAGGTTTGTGTTAAAAAACATACTTCCGTGCATTTTTTTATGGTTTGTATTAACCAATTACATTAGCCCCTCTCCTCACGTTCGGTCTGTGGAATCGATTCGTCAGTATATGATGTGGTTTACGAAATACATGCAGCGGTAACGTTAGGTGACTCACCCTGTATATAAATGACCTAGTAGATAGTGTCGGAAGTTCCATGCGACTTTTCGCGGATGATGCTGTAGTATACAGAGAAGTTGCAGCATTAGAAAATTGTAGCGAAATGCAGGAAGATCTGCAGCGGATAGGCACTTGGTGCAGGGAGTGGCAACTGACCCTTAACCTAGACAAATGTAATGTATTGCGAATACATAGAAAGAAGGATCCTTTATTGTATGATAATATGATAGCGGAACAAACACTGGTAGCAGTTACTTCTGTAAAATATCTGGGAGTATGCGTGCGGAACGATTTGAAGTGGAATGATCACATAAAATTAATTGTTGGTAAGGCGGGTATCAGGTTGAGATTCATTGGGAGAGTCCTTAGAAAATGTAGTCCATCAACAAAGGAGGTGGCTTACAAAACACTCGTTCGACCTATACTTGAGTATTGCTCAACAGTGTGGGATCCGTACCAGATCGGGTTGACGGAGGAGATAGAGAAGATCCAAATAAGAGCGGCGCTTTTCGCCACAGGGTTATTTGGTAACCGTGATAGCGTTACGGAGATGTTTAGCAAACTCAAGTGGCAGACTCTGCAAGAGAGGCGCTCTGCATCGCGGTGTAGCTTGCTCGCCAGGTTTCGAGAGGGTGCGTTTCTGGATGAGGTATCGCATATATTGCTTCCCCCTACTTATACCTCCCGAGGAGATCACGAATGTAAAATTAGAGAGATTCGAGAGCGCACGGAGGCATTCCGGCAGTCGTTCTTCCCGCGAATGGTACGCGACTGGAACAGGAAAGGGAGGTAATGACAGTGGCACGTAAAGTGCCCTTCGCCACACACCGTTGGGTGGCTTGCGGAGTATAAATGTAGATGTAGATGTAAATGTAGATGTAGATGTAAGACCAGCGTATTGGAAGAGCTGCATTCAAACCAGTGTCAGGACTGAAGACCACAACAACAACAACATATAGTCCTTCCACCTTTCTGCTTTTCCTTCTCTGCTACCCCGCGCGTTTTAAGGCGTCCTGTCATTCGCGCGGCTCCTCCCGTCGGAGGTTCGAGTCCTCCCTCGGGCATGGGTGTGTGTGTTGTCCTTAGCTTAAGTTAGTTTAAGTTAGATTAAGTAATATGTAAGCTTAGGGACCGATGACCTCAGCAGTTTGGTCCCATAAGAGCTTACCACAAGTTTCCTTCTTTGCATAGGACTGGTTTTCCTTCTGAGCTCTTGATATTCATACAGGTGGTTCTCTCTTCTCAAAAGGTATCTTTAATTTTCCTGTCAGCTGCATCAGTCTTCCCCCTAGTGAAATTTTCTTCTGAATTGTTACATTTGTCCTCTAGCCATTTCTGCTTAGCAATTTTGCACTTCCTGCCAATCTGTTTTTTTTAAAACGTTTGTATTCCCTTTCGCCTGCTTCACTTGCTACTTTTTTTAAGTTTCCTCCTTTCATCAGCTAAATTCAATATCTCTTGTGCTATCCAAGGAGTCCTACTAGGCCTTGTCTTTTTATCTATTTGATCCCCTGCTCCCTTCACTATTTCACATCTTAAAAAGCTAGCCATTCGTTTTCTACTATATTCCTTTTCCCTGTTCTAATCAACCGTTGTATAATGGTCCCGCTGAAACTGTCAACAACGTCAGGTTCTTTCAACTTACCCAGGTCCCATCTCCTTCATTTCCTACATTTTTCCAATTCCTTGAATTTTAATCTACAGTTCATAAACAATAAATTGTGATGAGAGTAGACATCTGCCTCCTCCCCCCCTCCCCCCCCCCCCCCAAATGTCTGACAATTTAAAATCCGGATCCTAAACCTCTGTTTAAGCATTGTATAATCAATCTGAAACCTTCTGGTGTCTCCAGGTCTCTTCCACGTATACAACCTTCTGTCGTGATTCTTATACTAAGCGATGATTAAATTATGCTCTGTGCAAAACTCTACCAGGCCTCTTGCTCTTTCATTCCTTTTCCCCAGTCCATATTCACTTACTATTTTTCCTTCTCTTCCTCTTCCTACTATCGAATTCCAGTCACCCATTACTATTAACTTTTCGTCTCCTTCAAATATACACTCCTGGAAATGGAAAAAAGAACAATTGACACCGGTGTGTCAGACCCACCATACTTGCTCCGGACACTGCGAGAGGGCTGTACAAGCAATGATCACACGCACGGCACAGCGGACACACCAGGAACCGCGGTGTTGGCCGTCGAATGGCGCTAGCTGCGCAGTGTTTGTGCACCGCCGCCGTCGGTGTCGGCCAGTTTGCCGTGGCATACGGAGCTCCATCGCATCGCAGTCTTTAACACTGGTAGCATGCCGCGACAGCGTGGACGTGAACCGTATGTGCAGTTGACGGACTTTGAGCGAGGGCGTATAGTGGGCATGCGGGAGGCCGGGTGGACGTACCGCCGAATTGCTCAACACGTGGGGCGTGAGGTCTCCACAGTACATCGATGTTGTCGCCAGTGGTCGGCGGAAGGTGCACGTGCCCGTCGACCTGGGACCGGACCGCAGCGACGCACGGATGCACGCCAAGACCGTAGGATCCTACGCAGTGCCGTAGGGGACCGCACCGCCACTTCCCAGCAAATTAGGGACACTGTTGCTCCTGGGGTATCGGCAAGGACCATTCGCAACCGTCTCCATGAAGCTGGGCTACGGTCCCGCACACCGTTAGGCCGTCTTCCGCTCACGCCCCAACATCGTGCAGCCCGCCTCCAGTGGTGTCGCGACAGGCGTGAATGGAGGGACGAATGGAGACGTGTCGTCTTCAGCAATGAGAGTCGCTTCTGCCTTGGTGCCAATGATGGTCGTATGCGTGTTTGGCCCCGTGCAGGTGAGCGCCACAATCAGGACTGCATACGACCGAGGCACACAGGGCCAACACCCGGCATCATGGTGTGGGGAGCGATCTCCTACACTGGCCGTACACCACTGGTGATCGTCGAGGGGACACTGAATAGTGCACGGTACATCCAAACCGTCATCGAACCCATCGTTCTACCATTCCTAGACCGGCAAGGCAACTTGCTGTTCCAACAGGACAATGCACGTCCGCATGTATCCCGTGCCACCCAACGTGCTCTAGAAGGTGTAAGTCAACTACCCTGGCCAGCAAGATCTCCGGATCTGTCCCCCATTGAGCATGTTTGGGACTGGATGAAGCGTCGTCTCACGCGGTCTGCACGTCCAGCACGAACGCTGGTCCAACTGAGGCGCCAGGTGGAAATGGCATGGCAAGCCGTTCCACAGGACTACATCGTGCATCTCTACGATCGTCTCCATGGGAGAATAGCAGCCGACATTGTGCATGCTCTGTTGCCTGTGTCTATGTGCCTGTGGTTCTGTCAGTGTGATCATGTGATGTATCTGACCCCAGGAATGTGTCAATAAAGTTTCCCCTTCCTGGGACAATGAATTCACGGTGTTCTTATTTCAATTTCCAGGAGTGTATGAACAATTTTTTTATCACTTCGTACACTTCGTCAATCTATTCATCATCTGCGGAGCTAGTTGACATGTAAACTTGTACTACTGTGACAGGCGTGGGCTTTGTGTCCATCTTGGCTATGATAATACGTTCACTGTGCTGTTCAAAGTAGCTTACCCGCATTCCTATTTTCTTATTCATTATCAAACCTGCTTCTGCATTACCCCTGTTTGATGTTGTATTTATAACCCTGTAATCATATGAGCAGTGGTCCTGTTCCTCCTGCCACCGAACTTCACTAATTCCCACTATATCTAACTTCAACCTATCCATTTCCCTTTTCAAATTTTCTAACCTACCTGCTCGATTAAGGGACCTAACATTCCACGCTCCGGTCCGTGAAACGCCAGTTTCATTTCTCCTGATGACAATATCCTCCTGAGTAGTCCTCTCCCGGAGATCGGAATAGGGGTCTATTTTACCTCCCTAATATTTTACCCAAGAGGATGCCATCATCATTTAACCATACAGGAGAACTACATAACCCTGCGAAAAATTACGGCTGTAGTTTCCCCTTGCTTTCGGCCGTTCGCAGTACCAGCACAGCAAGGTCATTTTAGTTGATGTTACAAGGCCAGATCAGTCAATCATCCAGACCGTTGCCCCTGCAACTACTGAGAAGGTTGCTGCGACTGTGCAGGAATCACACGTTTGTCTGACCTCTCAACACATACCCAGTCGTTGTGGTTGTACGTACAGTACGGCTTACTGTATCGCTGAGGCATGCAGGCCAAGCTACCCCACCGACGGTTATGTCCATGATTCAAGGAGCAGTGGGGGGGCGGGGGGGGGGGGGGGGGAGGAAACACGGCATAACCTTTAGCCTTGCAAATGGAGCAAAATCAGTGACGGATAGAGTTCACAAATTCCTTTAAGTATGATATAACCAGCTGAAGCCACTCATAGATGGATGGATTCTGGAGGGATACCAAATTGCAGAGATGGCGATTGTTACGTTTCATCTACTGCTCCAAGTAGTACCAACATTTCATGGCATTAAGATCGAATGTTTTTGTGGACCAGTGAGATAAGAGGGTAATCTCAAAAGTAAGGTCTCCTATTTTTTTATAAGTACATAGACCTGTTTATTTCTACACTGGTTTACATCGGTCTACAGCTTGAACATTTAGCTATTTTTCGACATAATCACCATTTCTGTCGATGCATTTTTGTAGACGCTGTGGCAGTTTTTGTATGCCCATGACGTACCAGCTTGCCGCCATGCTGCTCAGAAATTATGAACCTCGTCTTTCACCTCGTCGTCGGCGCTGAACCGCTTTCCAGCCAAATGTTCTTTTAACCTAGGGAACAGGTGATAGTCACTGGGCGCCAAGTCAGGACTATAGGGTGGGTGGGTGATTATGTTCCACTGAAACTGTTGCAGGAGAGCAACGGTTTGCCGAGCGATGTGTGGGCGAGCGTTGTCATGGAGAATGTGTACGCCCATGCTCAACATTCCTCTTCTCCGGTTCTGGATTGCCCGTTTGCGTTTTTTCAGAGTCTCAAAGTACCTGTCAGCGTTAATTGTGGTCCCAGTGGGCATAAAGTCGACCAACAATTCCCCTTTCCGATCCGAAAAAACCGTTGTCATGACATTACCGGCAGCTTGTGTTAGTTTGAATTTCCGTGGCTTTGACGAAGAAGGATGCCGCCACTGGCGTGATTGTTGCTTGGTCTCAGGTGTAAATTGGTATGCTCAGGTTTCGCCACCCGTGACAATTGAGTCCAGAAAGTTGAGTTCGGCTGCAAGGCGGTGAAGAAATGCGCGGGAAGCATCAACTCGTTGCCGCATGTGGTCCTCAGTCAGCACGCGTGGCACCTATCTTGCGCACACCTTCCGGTAGTTCAATGTATCCGTCAAAATTCTGTGAGCGGTGCTTCGGGAAACCTCAGGAGCCAACGTGCAGAGATCATCCAGGGTGATCCGCCGCTCTTCACGCATGCTTTGCTCAACCTGCGACACTGTCTCCTCAGAAATTGACGGTCTTTCGCTCCTTTGTTCGTCCTGAATTTCGGTCCGACCAGCTGCGAACTCTCTATACCACTTACGAACATTTTTGACATCCATGCACGATTCACCATACACTTCCGTCAGCTGGCGATGGATTTCAATCGGCGCAGTGGCCTTTGCGTTCAAAAACCGAATAACTGTGCGCAATTCGCACTTGGCGGTAACATCCAACGGGAGCACCATTCACAACGGCTGCCAAGCCAAGACTGAGCGCCCCAGCGCGGCGTGCGCATGTTTACACACAGCGCGTGAAGCACTCTTCATAGCAGTGTCACCAACTGCCACACAAACAGAGTAGTGTACTTATAAAAAAATAGGAGACCTTACTTTTGGGATTACCCTCATATAATAGTACCTAAATACACTCCTGGAAATGGAAAAAAGAACACATTGACACCGGTGTGTCAGACCCACCATACTTGCTCCGGACACTGCGAGAGGGCTGTACAAGCAATGATCACACGCACGGCACAGCGGACACACCAGGAACCGCGGTGTTGGCCGTCGAATGGCGCTAGCTGCGCAGCATTTGTGCACCGCCGCCGTCAGTGTCAGCCAGTTTGCCGTGGCATACGGAGCTCCATCGCAGTCTTTAACACTGGTAGCATGCCGCGACAGCGTGGACGTGAACCGTATGTGCAGTTGACGGACTTTGAGCGAGGGCGTATAGTGGGCATGCGGGAGGCCGGGTGGACGTACCGCCGAATTGCTCAACACGTGGGGCGTGAGGTCTCCACAGTACATCGATGTTGTCGCCAGTGGTCGGCGGAAGGTGCACGTGCCCGTCTACCTGGGACCGGACCGCAGCGACGCACGGATGCACGCCAAGACCGTAGGATCCTACGCAGTGCCGTAGGGGACCGCACCGCCACTTCCCAGCAAATTAGGGACACTGTTGCTCCTGGGGTATCGGCGAGGACCATTCGCAACCGTCTCCATGAAGCTGGGCTACGGTCCCGCACACCGTTAGGCCGTCTTCCGCTCACGCCCCAACATCGTGCAGCCCGCCTCCAGTGGTGTCGCGACAGGCGTGAATGGAGGGACGAATGGAGACGTGTCGTCTTCAGCGATGAGAGTCGCTTCTGCCTTGGTGCCAATGATGGTCGTATGCGTGTTTGGCGCCGTGCAGGTGAGCGCCACAATCAGGACTGCATACGTCCGAGGCACACAGGGCCAACACCCGGCATCATGGTGTGGGGAGCGATCTCCTACACTGGCCGTACACCACTGGTGATCGTCGAGGGGACACTGAATAGTGCACGGTACATCCAAACCGTCATCGAACCCATCGTTCTACCATTCCTAGACCGGCAAGGGAACTTGCTGTTCCAACAGGACAATGCACGTCCGCATGTATCCCGTGCCACCCAACGTGCTCTAGAAGGTGTAAGTCAACTACCCTGGCCAGCAAGATCTCCGGATCTGTCCCCCATTGAGCATGTTTGGGACTGGATGAAGCGTCGTCTCACGCGGTCTGCACGTCCAGCACGAACGCTGGTCCAACTGAGGCGCCAGGTGGAAATGGCATGGCAAGCCGTTCCACAGGACTACATCCAGCATCTCTACGATCGTCTCCATGGGAGAATAGCAGCCTGCATTGCTGCGAAAGGTGGATATACACTGTACTAGTGCCGACATTGTGCATGCTCTGTTGCCTGTGTCTATGTGCCTGTGGTTCTGTCAGTGTGATCATGTGATGTATCTGACCCCAGGAATGTGTCAATAAAGTTTCCCCTTCCTGGGACAATGAATTCACGGTGTTCTTATTTCAATTTCCAGGAGTGTATGAACAATTTTTTTATCACTTCGTACACTTCATCAATCTATTCATCATCTGCGGAGCTAGTTGACATGTAAACTTGTACTACTGTGACAGGCGTGGGCTTTGTGTCCATCTTGGCTATGATAATACGTTCACTGTGCTGTTCAAAGTAGCTTACCCGCATTCCTATTTTCTTATTCATTATCAAACCTGCTTCTGCATTACCCCTGTTTGATGTTGTATTTATAACCCTGTAATCATTTGAGCAGTGGTCCTGTTCCTCCTGCCACCGAACTTCACTAATTCCCACTATATCTAACTTCAACCTATCCATTTCCCTTTTCAAATTTTCTAACCTACCTGCTCGATTAAGGGACCTAACATTCCACGCTCCGGTCCGTGAAACGCCAGTTTCATTTCTCCTGATGACAATATCCTCCTGAGTAGTCCTCTCCCGGAGATCGGAATAGGGGTCTATTTTACCTCCCTAATATTTTACCCAAGAGGATGCCATCATCATTTAACCATACAGGAGAACTACATAACCCTGCGAAAAATTACGGCTGTAGTTTCCCCTTGCTTTCGGCCGTTCGCAGTACCAGCACAGCAAGGTCATTTTAGTTGATGTTACAAGGCCAGATCAGTCAATCATCCAGACCGGTGCCCCTGCAACTACTGAGAAGGTTGCTGCGACTGTGCAGGAATCACACGTTTGTCTGACCTCTCAACACATACCCATTTTACCCCACCGACGGTTATGTCCATGATTCAAGGAGCAGTGGGGGGGGGGGGGGGGGAGGGGGGAGGGGGGGGGAACACGGCATAACCTTTAGCCTTGCTAATGGAGCAAAATCAGTGACGGATAGAGTTCACAAATTCCTTTAAGTATGATATAACCAGCTGAAGCCACTCATTGATGGATGGATTCTGGAGGGATACCAAATTGCAGAGATGGCGATTGTTACGTTTCATCTACTGCTCCAATTAGTACCAACATTTCATGGCATTAAGATCGAATGTTTTTGTGGACCAGTGAGATAAGAGGGTAATCTCAAAAGTAAGGTCTCCTACTTTTTTATAAGTACATAGACCTGTTTATTTCTACACTGGTTTACATCGGTTTACAGCTTGAACATTTAGCTATTTTTCGACATAATGACCATTTCTGTCGATGCATTTTTGTAGACGCTGTGGCAGTTTTTGTATGCCCATGACGTACCAGCTTGCCGCCATGCTACTCAGAAATTATGAACCTCGTCTTTCACCTCGTCGTCGGAGCTGAACCGCTTTCCAGCCAAATGTTCTTTTAACCTAGGGAACAGGTGATAGTCACTGGGCGCCAAGTCAGGACTATAGGGTGGGTGGGTGATTATGTTCCACTGAAACTGTTGCAGGAGAGCAACGGTTTGCCAAGCGATGTGTGGGCGAGCGTTGTCATACGCCCGTGCTCAACATTCCTCTTCTCCGGTTCTGAATAGCCCGTTTGAGTTTTTTCAGAGTCTCACAGTACCTGTCAGCGTTAATTGTGGTCCCAGTGGGCATAAAGTCGACCAACAATTCCCCTTTCCGATCCGAAAAAACCGTTGTCATGACATTACCGGCAGCTTGTGTTTGTTTGAATTTCCGTGGCTTTGACGAAGAAGGAAGCCGCCACTGGCGTGATTGTTGCTTGGTCTCAGGTGTAAAGTGGTATGCTCAGGTTTCGTCACCCGTGACAATTGAGTCCAGAAAGTTGAGTTCGGCTGCAAGGCGGTGAAGAAACGCGCGGGAAGCATCAACTCGTTACCGCATGTGGTCCTCAGTCAGCACGCGTGGCACCCATCTTGCGCACACCTTCCGGTAGTTCAATGTTTCCGTTAAAATTCTGTGAGCAGTGCTTCGGGAAACCTCAGGAGCCAACGTGCAGAGATCATCCAGGGTGATCCACCGATCTTCACGCATGCTTTGCTCAACCTGCGACACTGTCTCCTCAGAAATTGACGGTCTTTCGCTCCTTTGTTCGTCCTGAATTTCGGTCCGACCAGCTGCGAACTCTCTATACCACTTACGAACATTTTTGACATCCATGCACGATTCACCATACACTTCCGTCAGCTGGCGATGGATTTCAATCGGCGCAGTGGCCTTTGCGTTCAAAAACCGAATAACTGTGCGCAATTCGCACTTGGCGGTAACATCCAACGGGAGCACCATTCACAACGGCTGCCAAGCCAAGACTGAGCGCCCCAGCGCGGCGTGCGCATGTTTACACACAGCGCGTGAAGCACTCTTCATAGCAGTGTCACCAACTGCCACACAAACAGAGTAGTGTACTTATAAAAAAATAGGAGACCTTACTTTTGGGATTACCCTCATATAATAGTACCTAAATACACTCCTGGAAATGGAAAAAAGAACACATTGACACCGGTGTGTCAGACCCACCATACTTGCTCCGGACACTGCGAGAGGGCTGTACAAGCAATGATCACACGCACGGCACAGCGGACACACCAGGAACCGCGGTGTTGGCCGTCGAATGGCGCTAGCTGCGCAGCATTTGTGCACCGCCGCCGTCAGTGTCAGCCAGTTTGCCGTGGCATACGGAGCTCCATCGCAGTCTTTAACACTGGTAGCATGCCGCGACAGCGTGGACGTGAACCGTATGTGCAGTTGACGGACTTTGAGCGAGGGCGTATAGTGGGCATGCGGGAGGCCGGGTGGACGTACCGCCGAATTGCTCAACACGTGGGGCGTGAGGTCTCCACAGTACATCGATGTTGTCGCCAGTGGTCGGCGGAAGGTGCACGTGCCCGTCTACCTGGGACCGGACCGCAGCGACGCACGGATGCACGCCAAGACCGTAGGATCCTACGCAGTGCCGTAGGGGACCGCACCGCCACTTCCCAGCAAATTAGGGACACTGTTGCTCCTGGGGTATCGGCGAGGACCATTCGCAACCGTCTCCATGAAGCTGGGCTACGGTCCCGCACACCGTTAGGCCGTCTTCCGCTCACGCCCCAACATCGTGCAGCCCGCCTCCAGTGGTGTCGCGACAGGCGTGAATGGAGGGACGAATGGAGACGTGTCGTCTTCAGCGATGAGAGTCGCTTCTGCCTTGGTGCCAATGATGGTCGTATGCGTGTTTGGCGCCGTGCAGGTGAGCGCCACAATCAGGACTGCATACGTCCGAGGCACACAGGGCCAACACCCGGCATCATGGTGTGGGGAGCGATCTCCTACACTGGCCGTACACCACTGGTGATCGTCGAGGGGACACTGAATAGTGCACGGTACATCCAAACCGTCATCGAACCCATCGTTCTACCATTCCTAGACCGGCAAGGGAACTTGCTGTTCCAACAGGACAATGCACGTCCGCATGTATCCCGTGCCACCCAACGTGCTCTAGAAGGTGTAAGTCAACTACCCTGGCCAGCAAGATCTCCGGATCTGTCCCCCATTGAGCATGTTTGGGACTGGATGAAGCGTCGTCTCACGCGGTCTGCACGTCCAGCACGAACGCTGGTCCAACTGAGGCGCCAGGTGGAAATGGCATGGCAAGCCGTTCCACAGGACTACATCCAGCATCTCTACGATCGTCTCCATGGGAGAATAGCAGCCTGCATTGCTGCGAAAGGTGGATATACACTGTACTAGTGCCGACATTGTGCATGCTCTGTTGCCTGTGTCTATGTGCCTGTGGTTCTGTCAGTGTGATCATGTGATGTATCTGACCCCAGGAATGTGTCAATAAAGTTTCCCCTTCCTGGGACAATGAATTCACGGTGTTCTTATTTCAATTTCCAGGAGTGTATGAACAATTTTTTTATCACTTCGTACACTTCATCAATCTATTCATCATCTGCGGAGCTAGTTGACATGTAAACTTGTACTACTGTGACAGGCGTGGGCTTTGTGTCCATCTTGGCTATGATAATACGTTCACTGTGCTGTTCAAAGTAGCTTACCCGCATTCCTATTTTCTTATTCATTATCAAACCTGCTTCTGCATTACCCCTGTTTGATGTTGTATTTATAACCCTGTAATCATTTGAGCAGTGGTCCTGTTCCTCCTGCCACCGAACTTCACTAATTCCCACTATATCTAACTTCAACCTATCCATTTCCCTTTTCAAATTTTCTAACCTACCTGCTCGATTAAGGGACCTAACATTCCACGCTCCGGTCCGTGAAACGCCAGTTTCATTTCTCCTGATGACAATATCCTCCTGAGTAGTCCTCTCCCGGAGATCGGAATAGGGGTCTATTTTACCTCCCTAATATTTTACCCAAGAGGATGCCATCATCATTTAACCATACAGGAGAACTACATAACCCTGCGAAAAATTACGGCTGTAGTTTCCCCTTGCTTTCGGCCGTTCGCAGTACCAGCACAGCAAGGTCATTTTAGTTGATGTTACAAGGCCAGATCAGTCAATCATCCAGACCGGTGCCCCTGCAACTACTGAGAAGGTTGCTGCGACTGTGCAGGAATCACACGTTTGTCTGACCTCTCAACACATACCCATTTTACCCCACCGACGGTTATGTCCATGATTCAAGGAGCAGTGGGGGGGGGGGGGGGGGGAGGGGGGAGGGGGGGGGAACACGGCATAACCTTTAGCCTTGCTAATGGAGCAAAATCAGTGACGGATAGAGTTCACAAATTCCTTTAAGTATGATATAACCAGCTGAAGCCACTCATTGATGGATGGATTCTGGAGGGATACCAAATTGCAGAGATGGCGATTGTTACGTTTCATCTACTGCTCCAATTAGTACCAACATTTCATGGCATTAAGATCGAATGTTTTTGTGGACCAGTGAGATAAGAGGGTAATCTCAAAAGTAAGGTCTCCTACTTTTTTATAAGTACATAGACCTGTTTATTTCTACACTGGTTTACATCGGTTTACAGCTTGAACATTTAGCTATTTTTCGACATAATGACCATTTCTGTCGATGCATTTTTGTAGACGCTGTGGCAGTTTTTGTATGCCCATGACGTACCAGCTTGCCGCCATGCTACTCAGAAATTATGAACCTCGTCTTTCACCTCGTCGTCGGAGCTGAACCGCTTTCCAGCCAAATGTTCTTTTAACCTAGGGAACAGGTGATAGTCACTGGGCGCCAAGTCAGGACTATAGGGTGGGTGGGTGATTATGTTCCACTGAAACTGTTGCAGGAGAGCAACGGTTTGCCAAGCGATGTGTGGGCGAGCGTTGTCATACGCCCGTGCTCAACATTCCTCTTCTCCGGTTCTGAATAGCCCGTTTGAGTTTTTTCAGAGTCTCACAGTACCTGTCAGCGTTAATTGTGGTCCCAGTGGGCATAAAGTCGACCAACAATTCCCCTTTCCGATCCGAAAAAACCGTTGTCATGACATTACCGGCAGCTTGTGTTTGTTTGAATTTCCGTGGCTTTGACGAAGAAGGAAGCCGCCACTGGCGTGATTGTTGCTTGGTCTCAGGTGTAAAGTGGTATGCTCAGGTTTCGTCACCCGTGACAATTGAGTCCAGAAAGTTGAGTTCGGCTGCAAGGCGGTGAAGAAACGCGCGGGAAGCATCAACTCGTTACCGCATGTGGTCCTCAGTCAGCACGCGTGGCACCCATCTTGCGCACACCTTCCGGTAGTTCAATGTTTCCGTTAAAATTCTGTGAGCAGTGCTTCGGGAAACCTCAGGAGCCAACGTGCAGAGATCATCCAGGGTGATCCACCGATCTTCACGCATGCTTTGCTCAACCTGCGACACTGTCTCCTCAGAAATTGACGGTCTTTCGCTCCTTTGTTCGTCCTGAATTTCGGTCCGACCAGCTGCGAACTCTCTATACCACTTACGAACATTTTTGACATCCATGCACGATTCACCATACACTTCCGTCAGCTGGCGATGGATTTCAATCGGCGCAGTGGCCTTTGCGTTCAAAAACCGAATAACTGTGCGCAATTCGCACTTGGCGGTAACATCCAACGGGAGCCCCATTCACAACGGCTGCCAAGCCAAGACAGCGCCCCAGCGCAGCGTGCGCATGTTTACACACAGCGCGTGAAGCACTCTTCATAGCAGTGTCACCAACTGCCACCCAAACAGAGTAGTGTACTTATAAAAAAATAGGAGACCTTACTTTTGGGATTACCCTCATATAATAGTACCTAAATATTCATCAAACCAGGAACGTGAGCTCACCACTTGCAGCATAGTCGACAGTACCGATTGCGGACCTTTGGTACAGAGCCGAGTGGAGGTTCTGAATCAGAGGCTCAGATGGTTCTGCGACTGTGCTCGCTGCAGGTTCCTCGATTTGCGCAATAGGGTAGCTGCGTTTTGGGTTCCGCTGAATAGGTCAGGAGTCCACTAGACGCAGGAGGCGGCTACACGGGTAGCAAGGGCTGCGTGGCGTGGACTGGGCGGTTTTTTAGGTTAGAGGGTCTCAGGAAAGGGTTTCAGTCACAAAGGGCGCAGGCCGAACACAGGAAGAACGTAGATACAGGAACCGTCGATATAACAGTTGTAAATTGCCGTAGCTGTGTGGGGAAACTGCAGAGCTCCAACCGCTAATAGACAGCACTTAAGCTCAAATCGTTATAGGCACTGAAAGCTGGCTGAAGCCGGAGATACGTTCAGCCGAAATGTTTGCGAAGAATCCGAAAGGATAGGTTAAACACAGTTGGCGGTGGCGTGTTTGTTTCTGTTAGAAGTAATTTAGCTTGTCGCGATACTGAAGTAGATAGCTCCTGTGCGTTAGTCTGGGCAGAGGTCATTCTTGACAACCGGAATAAAATAATAATTGGATCCTTTTACCGACCTCCCATTTCAGATGATACAACTGCTGAAAGGTTAAAAAAAACTTGAGTTTGATTTCAAATACGTACCTGACTCATACAATTTTAGTTGATGGTGACTTTACTTTACCCTCGATATGTTAGCGAAAATACATGTTTTGTTCCGAAGGTAAGCATAAAACTTCATCCGACATAGTGCTAAACGCATTCTCTGAAAATTATTTCGAACTGTTAGTTCATGAGCCCACGCAAACTGTAAACGGTTGTGACAACACACTTGACCTCTTAGAAACAAATAATCCTGAGCTATTAACGAGTGTCAAAACGGATACAGGGATTAGTGAACATAGAGGTCTCATAGAGAAATTGAATATTGTAACACCCACATCTTCCAAAAATAAATGAAAAATATACCAATTCAAAAAAGCAGATAAAAATTCACTTGACGCCTTCCTAAGAGACAATCTCCACTCCTTCCAAATTAACAATGTAAGTGTAGACTAGATGTGGCTTGAATTCAAAGAAATATTATCGGCAACAATTGAGACATTTATATCAAATAAATTAACAAACTACGGAGCTGATCCTCCTTGGTACAAAAAACGAGTTAGAACACTGTTGCAGAAACAACGAAACAAACATGCCAAATTTAAACAGACGCAAAATCCCCAGAACTGGCGATCCTTTACAGAAACCCCGAAATTTAGCGCGGAATTCAATGCGAGACGCTTATAACAATTTCCACAAGGAAACTTTGTCTCGAAACCTGGTAGAAAATCCAAAGAGATTCTGGTCGTATGCGAAGTATGTTAGCGGCAAGATACAATCAATGCCTTCTTTGCGCGACAGCAATGGAGATACTATCGAAGACAGTGCTATCAAAACAGAGTTACTAAACACAGCCTTCCGAAATGCCTTCACAAAAGAAGAAGTAAGTATTCCAAAATTCGAATCGAGAACAGCTGCCAGCAGGAATAACGTAGAAGTAAATATCCTCGGAGTAGTGAAGCAACTTAAATCACTTAATAAGAGCAAGTCTTCTGATCCAGACTGTATACCAATTAGGTTCCTTCCGGAGTTTGCTGATGCATTAGCTCCATACTTAACAATCATATACAACCGTTCGCTAGAAGAAAGATCCGTACCCAAAGACTGGAAAGTTGCACAGGCACACCAATATTCAAGAAAGGTAGTAGGAGTAATCCATTAAATTACAGACCCATATCGTTAACGTCGATATGCAGCAGGATTTTGCAACATACATTGTGTTCAAACACCATGAATTACCTCGAAGAAAACGGTCTATTGACACACAGTCTACAAGGATTTAGAAAACATCTTTCTTGTGAAACACAGCTAGCTCTTTAAACAGACGAAGTGTTGAGTGCTATTGACAAGGGATTTCAAATTGATTCCGTATTTCTAGATTTCCAAAAAGCTTTTGACACCACCACTCAAGCGGCTCGTAGTGAATATGCGTGCTTATGCAATATCGTCTCAGTTACGTGACTAGATTTGTGATTTCCTGTCAGAGAGGTCACAGTTTGTAGTAATTGACGGAGAATCATCGAGTAAAACAGAAGTGATTTCTGGTGTTCCCCAAGGTAGTGTTATAGGCCCTTTGCTGCTCCTTATCTATATAAAAGATTTTAGGAGACAATCTGAGCAGCCGTCTTCAGTTGTTTGCAGATGACGCTGTCGTTTAGCGACTAATAAAATCATCAGAAGATCAAAACAAACTGCACAACGATTTAGAAAAAATATCTGAATGGTGCGCAGTGGCAGTTGATCCTAAATAACGAAAAGTGTGAGGTCATCCACGTGAGTGCTAAAAGGAACTCACTCTAATCTCAAAGCCGTAAATTCAACTAAATACCTAGGTATTACAATTACGAACAACTTAAATTGGAAGGAACACATAGAAAATGTTGTGGGGAAGGGTAACCAAAGGCTGCGTTTCATTGGCAGGACACTTAGAAAATGTAACAGACCTACTAAGGAGACTACCTACACTACGCATGTCCGTCCTCTTTTAGAATACTGCTGCGCGGTGTGGGATCCTTACCAGATAGGACTGACGGAGTACATCGAAAAAGTTCAAAGAAAGGCAGCAAGTTTTGTATTATCGCGAAATATAGGAGAGAGTGTCACAAAAATGATACAGGATTTGGGCTGGAAATCGTTAAAAGAAAGGCGTTTTTCGTTGCGACGGAATCTTCTCACGAAATTCCAATCACCAACTTCCTCCTCCGAATATGAAAATATTTTGCTGACACCGACGTATACAGGGAGGAACGATCACCACGATAACATAAGGGAAATCGGAGCTCATACGGAAAGATATAGGTGTTCATTCTTTCAGAGTGCTATACGAGATTGGAATAATAGAGAATTGTGGAGGTGGTTCGATGAACCCTCTGCCAGCCACATAAATGTGATTTGCAGAGTATCATTGTAGATGTAGATGTAAGTGATGCCTCTTCTTCTATAGGGCTGTAGAACATTCACGTGTGTCAAGATTTTATGGAGACCGAATACCCCCTCAGTAGGAGAATTCCGCAAGCGTTCGCCAGTTTGCTCTGTTCGTTCATGTGATCGAGAGGGCTGTAAGTGGCGGAGCCCAGGGTAATGCGTTCCTTAACATTCGAGAAGATTTTGGTACCGTACCAAATACTCGCTTCGTAAAAAATATGACCTGCTAACATAATATCGAAAACATTTTCGACTGGATTGAAAACCAGCTAGCAAACACAATGCAGTATGCCATTCCTCAACGTACATGAAGCTAGTGTAATGCGCCTAAATCGTCAAAAGCGGTATTTTTAAGTTACTCGAGCGGTGGGCAGTCTCTGGAATCACTCATAACCGTCAAGAATCTAGTATTATCTATCTGAAACGTTTTTATACAAAAATGTTCAAATGTGTGTGAAATCTTGTGGGACTTAACTGCTAAGGTCATCAGTCCCTAAGCTTACACACTACTTAACCTAAATTATCCTAAGGACAAACACACACACCCATGCCCGATGGAGGACTCGAACCTCCGCCGCGATCAGCTGCACAGTCCATGACTGCAGCGCCTAGATCGCTCGGCTAATCCCGAAACGTTTTTGATATGGAACGACTGCCTGTGGGGAAGGACTGTGAATTACCGACGAAGAAGGTCGCTTAGAGAAATCTCATTTCTCATTACACCAATTATTCAGTATTGTTCGTTGGACTACCAAATTGGAATAATCGAGCAGAGATTGAGAAATTCTAAGAAGAGCTGCTGGTTTCGTCACTGACCTGTTTAGTCGACCCAAGAGCTACACATAAATGCTCAGTGCACTCTAATGGGAGACGTTACAAATGCAGGGCCTGTTTAACGCCCAAATGACACAGGTTGCTTCTTGGGGCGCCAACATAAAATGGGCTCCAGCGACACACAAGTGCAAAAATTTTAAAGGTCTCGCCAAGACATAACATTACCAATAGGCAATTTTCCTTCGGAATTTCTAAAATCATTGGGGGAAGTGGCAGGTAAACAACTATTCGACTTGATTTATAGAATCAATGAGTCCACAGACATGTCATCCGTCTTTTGGAAACATATCAGCCCGACAGTCCCGAAGAAAGCAAGGGCAGATAAGAGCGAGAACTATCAAAAAAATGGCTCTAAGCACTATTGGACTTAACATCTGTGGTCATCAGTCATCTAGACTTAGAACTACCTAACCCTGACTAACCTAAGGACATCACACACATCCATGCCCGAGGCAGGATTCGAACCTGCGACCGTAGCAGCCGCGTGTTTCCGGATTGAAGCGCCTAGAACCGCTCGGTCACCGTGGCCGGCCCGAGAACTATCGCACGATCAGCTTAATAATAATCACGCATTCAGGTTACCGACAAAAATAATATACAGAAGAATGTAAAGAATCTGTTAGATGTCAATCAGTTTGTCTTTACGAGAAGGCATCAGAGAGGCAGTTTTGACGTTGCGCTTGATAATAACAGTAAGATTTAAGTAAATTCAGGACATTTTCATTGGATTTATCAACCTAGAGAATTCGTTCGACAAAGTGAAATGATGTCAACTGTTCTAAATTCTCAGGAAAGCTAGGGAAAGTCAGGTAATAATAGTATGCACGAGAAAGAGAGGAAAATAGGAATGCGGTACAAAGAACGAAGTGCTCGGATTCGAAATAGCGTAAGAGAGGGATGTAATTTGTCGCTTCTGCTGCTCATTGGGAGCGAAATGAGATGATCGACGAAGCAAGGAGGACTTAAGACACATATTAGTACATAGAAAGGCGGCATTCTTCTTCATCGCCCGGTGGTGTGGCTGATCGGTTCTAGGCGCTTCAGTCTGTAACAGCGCGACCGCTATAGTCGTAGGTTCGAATCCTGCCTCGGGCATGGATGTCTGTGATGTCCTTACGTTAGTTAGGTTTAAGTAGTTCTAAGTTCTAGGGGACTGATAACCTCAGATGTTAAGTTCCATAGTGCTCAGAGCCATTTTTCTCTTCTTCATCTGAGGAAGAAATTTCTGAGAATGTACGTTTGCAGTGGAGCATTGTATGGAAGTGACTCATGGATGATAGGAGAACCGGAAAAGAATCGAAGCATGTAAGGTGTGGTGTTAGAGGATAGTGAAAATTAGGTGGACTGAAACAACATACGAGGAGGTTCCGCACAGAATCGGCGATTAAACACGTGGAAAAAATTGACAAGAAGGAACAGGATAATCCGACGTGAATTCAGACATCACGGCATAATTTCCATGGTACTGTACTTGGGGCAGCTGCATAGGGGGAAAGCTGCAGGGGGAACAACGATTGGAATAAATCCAGCAAAACAGAAGACTTTGGGTGCTAGTACTATTCTGAGAAAGGTTGGCACAGCAGTAGAAGCGGCTCGTGAGTATACATTTTGGATGGTCAGAAATTTTTTGATTCAGATAAACTCTAAAGTGTGAAACAGCAACTGCTGTATAGTGGTTATGATTACGAACGAATACAGCTGCAGTCACTGCCAATAATATTAATAATAGTAAAAATGACGTAACAATGATGTCCGATCTTATTTTTAATATAATGAGTGAATTCACATATCTTGGGAGCGTGCTATTATCTAACGGACATTATGCCAACAGCCAAATGAACGAAGATCACCACCTGCCGCAGTGTGCTACCACCTAGCGGCACAGACGTAACTTGTAGTTGAGTAGTAAGGCGTAGCTGTACACTGAGCAAACGGTTCAAATTGTTAATCAAATCCGTATGTATTTGATCCATAAGGCAATTACGTAACGCCAGCTGCGCATGCGCAGAAGCTCCTTAAAACGTGCGCAACTGAATATTTGCTCGTGATCCTGTTGCCAAGTTTCACGGAATCTAGAGAAGCAGTAGTGCGGTAGATTTAAGAGCCGTGTATTTCGTATTACCTCATCTATGTTATATTTAACATCATTCAAAGAAAAATAACCCATAAATCCGCCAGGTGTCAAACGTTAGGGTGTTCATGTGCTCTGACGCAGCAGCCGCCACTGTAGTGATGGGGAGCTCGTGAATGAGCCGTTCAAATGAACGCTTCACTCCAGTGAAGTGTGAACTAACCACTCAATTTCAATGAACTGGCACTTCAAACTCTTCACAGATAGCACACTCCACACTTTTGTCTAGTTCACTCACTCTCTTCCACTCTCCCTTTTCCACTACATCGGCGCTACGTCACTCATTCTCCCTTCACTGCAGTCCTCCCTCTACTGCCTGTCGACGAATCGCGCGTTGAAATACACTTAGAGCAACAGTTGCACTTTGCTTTCCCATCACCTAAACCGGCGAAGAAACCCCAAATTTCACTACTTTTAGGCGATCGTGAGTTGCTAGCCATTGTATAAGCGTGAACAGAAACAAAAACTGCTTTCCGAATAAAATAATGAGGGATTTTACCTGAAATCGTACCAATGACTACAGGTGACGGTATACGTTTTGAATTTAGAGGGTTATTATTCTCAACAAAAATAAAATATACAGGAAAACTTCTGAATAATTACGTAACGTAGGTATATAGACTTTGTGACAGTGGTAAACATACTCATTCCATTTTGGATTAAATTTTAAAAGGAACATAAAATTGGACTGCATTTCGTTGGTAGCCCTAGTTTTCAGTCCATGAAAAAAACAAATAAGGTTTCACTTGGCAGATGAAGACTTTTTTTGGCGCTTCATGAGAAAATGTCGAGCAAGATTAAACGTAATACCTTCTTTATATGTGACATGCTTCTCTGTTTATCTTTCCTTTGTCCCCTTCGACCATGCTCTATTTAAGTTAACTCTCGTCAGACGCTGTAAGACGCAAAACGTTGCGTGCAGGTTACTGCATAGTTCGGCCATCTGTTGGTAAAATTATGAAGTATTACGAAGCTTTATTGTACGAGCGAGGCGAAGCGAGCGTAGCCGCGGCTGAGCGGCGAACTGGGCAACTTCGCCAGGCTTCCGTACTTCATGAATGAACTACTTCATTTGAACGCTTCACGACAAAGAGTGAAATGAATGAAGTAGTTCACGGGAATGAACGAGTTCGACCCATCTCTACGCCATTGCACAGGAGAGGAATTCGTGGCGGGGACGCATCAAACCAATGAGATGACTGATGGTGGGAGGGGGGGGGGGGAGAAAGGGGAGGGGGGGGGAAAGGGGGGGGACGGAATTCCAACTGATAATTATTGGGGAAGGGAAGGCGCGAAAACGATGCAACACTTGTGTGGAAATAGTTGGCCCTGTTGCTGCTAAGAAACTGGTGTTGCTAAGAAGCAACGTTCCAACATGAGGCAAGAAACGTGTTACTTTCCGCAAATTAGATTTCGTTTGATAATAACGAGGGAAAATTAAAGAAATTTCGAAATATACAAATGGGTACCGATAATTTTTCTTCCCGTGTAACATCTGCGAAGACAGAAATGATTCTGGTATATCTTGTACCCTCCTCCACACACTCACAGACGCCTGCGGCGTATAGATGTATTGTATGACGGATGAAAAATTATCGTATGCTACCGTGGTGGCTGCACCTTCAAGGATGTTAAACCTAACGCCACTGACACATCGTTTCGTAAATCATGAATGCAAGCACTTCGGTGATTCTAGCGACTATATTACTTCTTATATCGTTTGAAAGCAGTAAGTTGCACCACAAATCAACACCCTCTGTTCCCCGAGATAGGCTAGGTCCGTTTCCAAACGAGATGGAATGCCGCTTGGCGTCATCGATCAACCGCTTCGGTTGGTACAACGCATCCCCTCCCCACTCCTGGGCGCTCGGCGCCTTACCGCAGGGCTGAGGCGACGCCAGCTGTAGTTGCTTAGCGTCAGTTGGGCGCGGGAGTTAGTCTGCGGCGGAGCAGGAGAGCAGCTTCGGACAGTAAGAAACATTTCGTATTATGACGAGTTTACGCACTGATCAAATCGCACAACAAGTAGCACCGGCCGCTTACGAGCTCGTATTCAATCTTGTCGTTTTCCTTCTTAATGACAGGACCGCCTTCAAGTTGTAAAATCACAGAGAGACAAGACTCTTTTGCCTTGTTGAAGCACGATTTTTCTCCGTAAAAAAATTTATACTAGTTCTTTTTTTTCAGTATGCACTACTCAGTTTGTCTCTGCCTAGTGTGTCAGAACAATTTACTTTTTTGCTTTTGAAAAAACATCAGTTTAATGATAACTTTCTTGTCTGTAAGAAATACCTAAACATCAACATATTTTACCTATGAACCCACGGGATTCATTGTTTTACTTGTATTTTAATTCGAACTTCCATTGTATGCTACAGTCAAACCACTCTTACTAGAGAGACATCAATGAAAAGCTTACTTATCTCCATGAAATCTGTACAGTATAATAAAAATACAAAATAGCTGGTATCTTGAAGTAAGCTCTTGCTTTCCTTTTACGCTATCTACAGTTTTTCTGCTTGTACCTTATCAGCGTATTACCCACTGGGAAAATGTTCTACTATACACAGAGAGTCTTATTTTAGAGAATAATTTCTTGTGGAACTGGCATGATTCTGGATGAGAATTCCCAATCAGCTGCTTTAAGTCTGTGGCAGCTTGCAGATGTAGACCTTCACTGTGCAGTACAGAACCCTATTCTTAACCCCATGCAAGCATACATTTTTTTTTTTTTTTTTATCTTGTGAGGGTGTGTTGTGTACTTCAAAATTAGCCTACTATAATTACATAGCAAAAGCGATATTTCTTATCATAGTGATTGTAAGTGGTATTTTAAAATTGTTTTCCAGATGTGGGCTTGAACCCAGATACCTGAGTTTCATAGGCAGGGCATTACCAATTTGCTATATGAGAGTGCCTCAGAGACCAACTCGAAAGCTCCACCAGGCTTTTTCATACTCCTTCCAAATACAGCAGATGCTCTCCCACAACCATACAGGCTCACGTTAAGCTGGAGCTTTCCCACTCTTTGATGTATGCTCAGGTAGCAGAATGTCACCAGCTTGTGGTCTAGTGGTTAGCAGAACTGCCATTAGATCATGGGGTCCTGGGTTCCATTTCCAACCAAGTTAGAGAGGTTTTTCACTTGGGGTCTGAGTGTTTGCATTGTCTTAAACATTTCATCTCATATTCATTGACACACAGATTACCAAAGTGGCATCAATTGAAAGACTTGCACCAGGCAGCCAGACAACCCCAGATGGCATCTGCCAGCCAATGCCACATGATTGTTTCAGGTAGCATAATACTCTGTAGTGCAGTGGCCATGAATTTCTGAGTTACAACCTGATATTTAGTATTCTTAAACAAGGAACAGAACATTAGAAATGGTATCCTTGGCCTACCAAGCCACCTTGAGACATACTTTTATGATGAAAGTAAGTTGAAATGGTTTCTTAGCATGTTATCAATGTTTTTACATCGTTTTCATTTATCCATGTGCCCATAGAAAATCTTGCAAGTTTTACTTACTGGTGCCCACTGTTATCTAGTTCTGAGATACAGGACTTATTGTCATTTATTTGGCATCACATAATTTTTGTATTATATTCACAGAAGTTACTTATGAATGAACTGATTATATGTCCACTATTCTTTGTTGTGATTATCATTTAGTTCAGTCCATTTGTGGATATGCTCTCATCATTGGTAAAATTCCCATTCTTGAAAAATGCATCAACACTTATGGTGAATCATTTATACAGTGCAACAAGAGGAGGAGGCCAGATACTAGAAGTATAAGAACACATAATTTCATGTTTTCTTATTCTGAATTTAGTTTTAAAAACCCAAATTTAGTTTGCAAACGTGAAAAGTTGGAATAGAAGCATCCAACCACAGCAAGATAAGAATTTACTTTCATTTATCTTCTAATGAAATTGCAATGAAATGCTGTTATTTAAGAAAAAACTGTCTTCAAACAATGGAAATTAATAAACATATGTCAATTTGCCCAAGCTTAATACTGAACGATCAGACTCACCACTTTTAATTGCAGATATTGCTCGTAATCTCACCCGGACCATCAGACCATGCTCTAAATAGACCGTCCTACTCACATGCCCTATTTTTTCTTTATTTCAGCGACTATATTTTCACTTGCTCTGTTAAAAAAAACTTTTTACATTTTATAATCCCAGCTACTTCACTTACCTGCTTAATGTTATATGTTTGTGATGTTGAAGTCATTAAAACAAAATTGTTTTGTACAGCCACCTCTGGAACATGACACCAAAGTTTATTTTTCAATTTATTTTCTTTCCAGGACAGTTGTCGTGATTTGTTGTATAGTTCATTATTTAATGTGTAATACTTTTTATATAAGTTCAATAGTTTTTCATTACATTTCCACTGAAATAATTCCTCTTGTTTTAATTATAAATCTAACATTAACAGCTGTCATCTGTGTAAAGAAACTGGATGCACTAGTTTAAAATCTTTGCTCCTACAAAATTACACAGCCACACATATTTATCATGGTACCTGATGATGGTGTGACAGCCAACAACAAGTTTGCAAAGGGAAAGAACAAATATTGCAGAATATTGCACCAGTGCTGTGCATGTTTTCACTCATAGTCATTTCTGTGCTTTTTACAGGTTGTAAAAATGAGAGCAAAACATTTATTGCATTGAAATTGACACAATTTTTGTTTTCAATACATGTTGCATTTTTGTTTTCAATGCATGTTGCATTGAAAACAAAAATGCAACATGTATTAAAAACAACAAACCACATTTTCATTGCGTATTTCATAATAGTATTGGTAGTCTGTGAGGAAGAGCCTGTGACAAGCTAAAGCTTTGAGTCAATCTGTGTTGTTTAACTTGAAAGGAAAGTTGGTAACACACTCCCCTTGCAAGGCAGACATAAGAATTTGTATTCCAGACCAACCAATCAGCTTGGCATTTCTTCTTCATCTTCTTCTTTTGTTTTGTCAATCTTAGGATCATGTTAATTCACTTCAGCTTCATTTCTTCTGGTCTTTCTTCTTTCCCAATATTCTTTCATTCTCATACTTTGCAACCTTCTTCATTCTTCTGTCCAAGATGATTTTGTTCCGGGTCTTGTTCTGTCCTTGAAAGCTTTGAAGGTCTGAATTTTTTATTTAAAAATCATCTAGTTGTTTACCTCTGGCTCCTGTATTTTCATTTCTTCCAGATATCTTTGTATCTCTTGGATCAATCGCACTTTGGTTTTCTTGTTCATCAGAAATTATGTGATTTGCTGTGTTAACCTCCCCTGGACCATTCTGAGGATGTAACTGAAGAACTTGCTCCTTCTTTTCCTGATGCCATCAGAAATTTTTTATATCTTGGTATACAGTTCCTGGTTGGCTCGGTTTCTAAATTGACCATCTTCTGTTCTTCGAAGTCCTAATATTCTCCTGAGAATCTTTCATTCTATCAGTTCTAGCCTCATGATCACTCTGGTTCTTGCTAAGTTGAGAGTTTCTGCTGCATATAGATCACTGATTGGTAATGTTTATATGCTAAGTTCATTTTGTTTATTCGTGTTCCCATTGCTTCTTTTTCAGTCAGTCCAATGTCTATCCATTCTCTAAAGTATCTGAATCTCTTCACCTTCTGAATTTTCCCTCCTTCTGTTGTCATCAATCTAGGAGCTGTCGTGACATTTGTCATATATTGTGTCTTCTCGACAGAGATCTGTAGGCCTTCTGTAGCTGCCTGTCTCTTCAGTTCTGTGGTTTGATTAACTGCCTCGTCTAGAGATTTGGACAAGATCACAATGTCATCTGTGAATACTAGACAATATACCCATACTACTTTATTCTTACACCCCAGTCATATTCCACCCAGTCCTTTCATTCCTTGCCGCCACTCTCTGATCACCTTATTGAGGACACAATTAAAGAGCAAAGGGGAGAGTCCATCTCCCTGTCTCACCCTGGCTTTAGTCTTAAAGGCCTTTACTGAATAAAAATATAATAATAATAATAATAATGCTTATTCAACATCAAGTAGTATCACTCAGTCCCTAAAATAAAGTTCAGGACAGTAGACAGATTTTTCTCCTGAATTCATTTTGTCACACTTTAAAGAACAGTTCAGAACTGTAAGTCTGCTGGTGACACAAATATATTAATGTTGTTGTTGTTGTCATTGTGGTCTTCAGTCTGAAGACTGGATTGATGCAGCTCTCCATGCTGCATCCTGTGCAAGCCTCTTCATCTCTGAGTAACTGCTGCAATCTACACCCTGAGTCTGCTTACTGTATTCATCTCTTGATATCCCTCTATGATTTTTACAACCACCCCCCCCCCCTCCCTTCCAAATGTCCCTCCAATACTAAACTAAATTGGTGATCCCTTGATTTCTCAGAGTGTATCCCATCATGTGACCCTTCTTCTAGCCAGGCTGTGGTACAGATTTCTTTTCTCCCCAATTCTGTTTGTTCAGTATCTCCTCACTAGTTATTTGATCTACACATTTATCTTCAGCATTCTTCAGTAGCACCACATTTCAAAAGCTTGTATTCCGTTCTTGTCTAAACTGTTTACCATCCATGTGTCAGTTCCATACATGGTTGCACTCCAGAGAAATACCTTCAGAAAAGACTTCCTAATATGTAAGTCTATATTCAGTGCTAACAAGTTTCTCTTCTTCAGAAATGCTTTTATGGCCATTGCCATCATCAGCTATTTTGCTGGCCAAATAGAAAAATTCAACTACATCTTAGATTGTCTCATTTCCTATCCTCATTCCCTCAGCATTACCTGATTTAATTTGACTACATTCCATTATCCTTGTTTTACTTTTGTTGATGCTCATCTTATATACTCCTTTCAAGACACTGTCTATTCCATTCAACCGTTGTGCCAAGTCCTTTCCTGTCTCTGACAGAATTACTATGTTGTAGGCAAACCTTAAAGTTTGTATTTCTTCTCCCTGAACTTTAATTCCTATTTCAAATATTTCATTGGTTTCCTTTACTGCTTGTTCAATGTAGGGATTAAATAACATCAGGGATGTGCTACAATCCTGTCTTACTCCATTCTGAACTGCTGCTTCCCTTTCATGCCCCTTGTCTCTTATAACTAGTTTCTGTATAAGTTGCAAATAGGCTTTCACTTCCTGTATTCTATGCCTGTCACCTTCATAATTTTAATTCCAGTCAAGAATGAAATTTTTACTGTACAGCGGAGTGTGCACTGATATGAAACTTCCTGGCAGATTAAAACTGTGTGCCAGACCGAGACTCAAACTCGGGACCTTTGCCTTCCGCGGGCAAGTGCTCTGCCAACTGAGCAACCCAAGCACGACTCACAGCTTTTAATTCCGCCTGTACCTCGTCTCCTACCTTCCTGACTTCTCGGAAGCTCTCCTGCGAACATTCCAGTCGATGATGTCAAAAGCTTTCTCTAAATCTGCAAATGCTATAAACATAGTTTTGCCTTTCCTTAACCTATCTTCTAAGACACATCATAGGAGCAGTATCGCCCTACACGTCTCCAAAATCCAAACTGATCTTCCCAGAGTTCAGCTTCTACAAGTTTTTCCATTCTTCTGTAGAGAATTTGTGTTAGTATTTTGCAACTGTAACTTATTAAATCGATAATTCAGTAATTTTCACACCTGTCAGCCACTGCTTTCTTTGGAATTGGAACTATTACCTTCTTGAAGACTGAGGGTATTTCACCTACCTCATAGATCTTGCACATCACATAGAACAGTTTTGTAGTGCCTGGCTATTCCAAGGCTGTCAGTAGTTCTGATGTGCTGTCATCTATTCCTGGGGCTTTGTTTTGACTTAGGTCTTTCAGTGCTCTGTCAAAAACTCTTTTCGCAGTGTCATGTCTCCCATCTCAATTTCATCTGTGTCATCTTCTTGTATAGACCCTCTACATATTCATTCCATCCATACAGTAGAGTTGCATGCCCCTGGAAAAAAATGTGGCTGTAGTTTCCCCTTGCTTTCAGCCATTCACAGTACCAGTACAGCAAGGCCACTTTGGTTGATGTTACAAGGCCAGATCAAACATCCAGACTGTTGCCCTTGCAACTACTGGAAAGGCTGCTGCCTCAGTTCAAAAACCACATGTTTGTCTGACCTCTCAATGGATATACCCCTCCATTGTGGTCCCACCTACAGTGGGGCTCTCTGTATCGCTGAGGAACAGAAGCCACCTCACAGATGACAAAGTCCACAGTTGTTGGGAGGGGGGGGGGGGCAGGCATATATTAAATTTACTATATTAATATACTTTTAAATTAATGTACAATTTTAACTGTTCCAGAAACAACCCAGCTGATACTTGAGCAGGACTGCAGTTGGTTCACAGCAAACATTTCATCTTAATTCCACAGAGACTTATATTATACAGTTTTGTGTGAAAAAAGGTTGTGTGTAGATGTCATAGACTGATATTAAATTCCTTGATGCACTGTGAAGGGTACTTTGTTCCACAGCCAATTATCCTCTTTCTGCTCCACTCACTAATGAAATGACAAAAGGAAGGCCTCAGACATGACCACGTGATTTGGCTCATATTTGGCAGGTTGTTTGAGCACAACCTTAAATGAAAGACCATAAGATGCTTTGGCTCAATAACCCCTGTTTATGAGAAAACTACCCCTGAAGTTCATGACTCACAATCAATTCAGGATTAATGGGCGCGATAGATAATTGAAAACTGAGCATTTATCATCTACATACATGAGCTTCAGTTATGTACATTTTCCTAGAAATCAAGGGCAGATACTTTTTCAACTGCCACTTATGTACCCATGAGGTAAGAGCTGTTCAACAAAAGTGCCTGTGGTGTGGCAACCAAGGCATCTGGCTGTGGAGCAGAGAATCTTTGTTTGATTCCTAGTTATATTCTGCAGTTTTTTTTATTTTTATTTTCCTGTTTTGAAATTGGTAGGTTGAGGATAATTAATAAGGCAAGTAAATCAATAGGGAACAATTACAAGGTAGGCAAATAAATTTCTCAAATGACGACAGCAATTTTCCAGATACTAGGATGGAATATTGTGCTGTCTAGGGATGTGTTGTTTTATGTACACTGCCTACTGTGACAAGGGTTTTTTCTTCCTTCTGCAATGACAGGCATTGAATGCCTATTTTTGCAGAAATCTTATTTGTAATTGTTTTCATTCAATGAGGCTTAAAAATTTTAATTCTTTGCTAATCCAAGTCATTTGAGAAATTTGTTTTCCTACTTTTTTGTTCCTTACTGATGTACTTACCTTATTAGCCTTCCTATTCCTACCAGTTTTGAGGCACAAATAAATGCAAACAAGAAAGGACCTGCAGGCTGCATTTGGGAATCAAAGACAGATTCTCTGCTTCCCTTCCAGATGCCTTGGTTGTATGCCAGCAGCACTTTTGTACAATAACACCCATCTTATGGGTACATACACTGGAGGCAAAAAAGTTTCTTCCCTCAATTTCTAAGAAAATTTTCACTTGTGGACCCCATCTATGTTGATGAAAAATGCTGTTTTCAGTTATGTGTTGATCCCATCAATTCCGAATTGAATGCACAGCACGAACTTTTGCAGTAGTTTTCTTAAACAAGGGAGGGGGGGGGGGGCAGAGGTGGAGAGGGGAGGGAGCCAAAGTATCTTACAGAGTATTTCATTTTAGGTTGTGCATGAGCGACTTTCAAATATGAGCCTAATTGGTTGGCCATGTCTGTGTCTGAGGTCTGAGGGTGAAATTATTGTTTGTGTGGTTCTGTACAAGCCCTAATCATGCTTATATTCATTCATTTGCAGGAGTGTCACTGTCTGACCCTTTTTCCTCTAAAATTTCCTTGTTCATTAATCATATGTGAACTAATCTAGCAAGGTAAAGTAAGCATTCTTATCCTTGTCATACTATTTGTAACCACACTGCATCTAATTAAAGCTGCTTATTTAATCCCAAGGTACAATGGTGAATCAGACAATGGAAGCATTGCAGTTCAACTCCAAAACACAAACACTTTCACTAGTAACAGAGAAAGTACCATCAGTCAAAGAAAATGAAGTACTAGTCAAAGTTGCATATGCAGGTGTGTGTGGAACAGACCTACATATTGTAGAGGTAAGTCTTCAAATTTATTTCTCAGTTTGTTAATGTGCAGAGAGAGAAAGAAAGAGAGAGAGAGAGCATACAATACAGGGTGTCTCAGGAGGAATGGTCAGTGGTCACTGTTTGGGAATATGACAGGAATGATAATTTGAAGCAAAGAACTTCATATGGACATATGCCCTATTGCAAATGGTTTCCGAGATAGAACACATTTAATGTACATTGTTTTTTATTTTCTGTATTATTCAGTATAATGTCAGGTTTACTCATGTACAACAGTTAGTAAACTTTACAACATAGTTTTAGAAAGTATCTGTTGAAAAATACATATTTTTAACACATTCACCTCTACACATTATTGTATACATCACATTACAGGTTTTGTACAGTTTGCAATAAATATTTGAATATCCCACTGTCAACTTCACTGCAATTATGTGCTCTTGGGAGAATGTGTTGCTTGCCTGAGAGCCTCTGCACATTCCCAAATGAGGGCAACAGCATCCATGATGTGACCAATCAGCTCATCTCACATATTCACCTTCTGTTTGTACACCTCAGATTTCATCTAACCCCATAAACAAAAATCTAGCAGTGTAAGGTCTGGCCAGTTAACTTTACTACTATGACCAATCCAGTGCTTAGAGTAAGTATGGTTGAGATGTTCCCTCACATGTCTGGTAAAATGTGGAGTGGCTCCATCATGCTGTAAGTATGTTGCAGTCTGTGGGCCAAATAAACATCCTCAAAGCCAATCAACAAACAAATTTTCGAAAAAATGATGAGAAATGAACTTGGAAATTGGTTTTCACTGTAGCACATGGATTTTCCTGTGACCGTCAAGGATTATTATGTGTGTTGTTTATTCCACTCCTTGTAAATGTGGCTTCATCAAGGAATAGCATTAATGGAAGCAAATGGTGATTGTCATTCAACCAGCAACAAAATTCAAGTCATGTGTCATTATCACCAATGCGAAGATTTTTGAGATACTGTATGTGAAATGAGTACAAGTTTTCTCCATTTAATATTCACCATACATGTGTTTGTTGTACATTGGTACATGCAGAAAGTCTTCATGGTTAAGTAGTAGGGCTACACTGCATCATTTCAAAAATGTGTTTCTGTTCCTGCACAGGTTACTGAATTACACATTTGGATGAAAAATGGGTACTTGGAAGAATACCTGTTTCATGTGATGTGCTGAGAACTCTAGTAAACATACTCCAATCAGGAATTCTTTGACAGCAGCAGGAGCACTACCACCCATAAGTTGTAAACATTTACCATGTCTGGATATTCTTCATTGGTGTAGACATGTGGAATTTTAGACAACTCATGTACAAACACAGTTAACTAATGCTTTTCTTGGATACACTCTCAGTCCCTGTCACTACTTCACTAACAATGCACCATGGACAACTGCAGGTTCAACAGCCTAGTTTAATGGCAAAAAAGACACTCTGAGCAAAGAGATTGAAAGCAATGAGGTAGGTTGAGCTAGAATAAAATGTCACAGACGTGTGGTGAGAAAGACACATGTGTGTGTGCTACTAGCCTAAAAGTAAATGTACATTAAACATATTCTATGTCAAAAACCATTTAGAATAGGTCATATGTCCATACCAAGTCTTTTGCTTCAAATTAGCATTCCTGTAATATCCCTGAATATTTACCATTCCTCCTGGGACACACTGTATAACAACAGTATTAAAATGAAGCATCGAAGGATGGAATTGCCCATATATGGAAAGTGAGCCAGTGCAGCCTACATACTGAAAAATGCCTCAATACCTAATACACAGTTCTCTCACATTTTGACACTTCAAACTTTCCTATTTCAGCTATAAGACAACAGTTTTGGGTTTTCTTTCTTTCTTATTCCCTCCCCCCCCTTCCACTCCCCCCCTCTCCACCCATACCACTTCAATGTGTGTGTTGTTATGGGCAAATAAGAACCTCATTTTTTTCCTGAAAAGTCAAAGGAATGTCATTGAACCCAAAGCCTAGAATTGTTCTACTATTCAGCCATTATATTTGTAGAAATCCTGTAACATCTCTGACTCAAGATCTTAATCTTGCTCATTAAGAAATTCTTCATGTTAGCTTCATCTCATCTCATTCAGAGAAACATGCTGGTATCAAACATAGGCCATCATTTGAGGAAGAAACTCTTGAGAATGCACATTTGGAGCACAGAAAGAGGAGCATCAAAACATTTGAGGTGTGGTGCTACAGAAGAATGTTGGAACTTAAGTGGACTTATGAGGTAATGAATGGGAAGGTTATCTGCAGAATTGGTAAGGAAAGGAATATACAGAAAACACTGACAAGAAAAAGGGACAGGATAAGAGGACATCTGACAAGAAATAGACACAGGATAATAGGACATCTGTTAAGACATCAGGGAATAGCTTCTGTGGTACAAGAGGGAGTTGTAGAGGGTAAAAACTGCAGAGGAAGACAGAGATTGGAATACAACCAGCAAATAATAATGATTTAGAATGAAATTTTCACTCTGCAGCGGAGAGTGTGCTGATATGAAACTTCCTGGCAGATTAAAACTGTGTGCCAGACCGAGACTCGAACTCGGTACCTTTGCCTTTCACGGGCAAGTGCTCTACCATTCAAGCTACCCAAGCACAACTCATGCCCTGTCCTCACAGCTTCACTTCTGCCTGTATCTCGTCTCCTACCTTCCAAACTTTACAGAAGCTCTCCTGTAAATCTTGCAGAACTAGCACTCCTGAAAGAAACGCTATTGCAGAGACATGGCTTAGCCACAGCCTGGAGGATGTTTCCAGAATGAGATTTTCATTCTGCAGTGATATGAAACTTCCTGGCAGATTAAAACTGTGTGCCAGACCGAGACTCGAACTCGGGACCTTTGCCTTTCGCGGGCAAGTGCTCTAGAGCAGAGGAAAGGAATGGCAGACTGCATCAAAGTAGTCAGAAGACAGAAGTCTTTCAACTGATTGCTCTTGTAGGTGAAGATAAGTAATTAATATTTAATGTTAGTTGTATGAGATACCTTACAAGGGAACTTCACCAACTTCACACCTTATTTGAAGCAGAGAAAGGCACACTCGCAAGGTTCAAGCCCCAGATATCACTCCTGTATCAAAATTTGGGGCATAATTCTGACAGTACACAGCTATGATCCTCCAAATATACAGATTTTAAATGTTTGTGAATACTGATTGTTTGTCACTCACTCACTTCCTCACTTTTTCATTCCAATGAAGCTGTTCAACAAATGTGGTATGGTGAAAGGGCAACCTCATTATCATCATCATCATGTACAGAAACATCAGACATCAGTCCTATATATTGTTCTATATCAAGCACCTCTTCATTAGTGAAGATGCCTGTGTGATTTCTGCAGTGAAATTGAAAGGTACAAATAATAGCAGAAAGAGAGCCCCATACACTTTTGTTTGCCTTTTTACAACAGTTAGTCGAAAACTGCATGTAATGATGGTTACCAGTGGTGATTTATGGGAGATCCCATTCTTTGGCATTTAAATGCTGTAATTTGACCATCATTCCATACCACTCCTGGAAGTGCCACACTATCACTCATTGGTTTACTGACTTAATGAACACAAACTTTGTACTCACTCTTACTCACATATGCACAACCACTGTCTCTGGCCACTGAGACTGCTCTCAGCAGCCGGAGATAGTGGTCATGTGTATGTGATTTGTGCTTGTGTGAATATGTGTGTGTGTCCTACTTTAGAATAAAGCCTTGTGGCCAAAATCTCAAATGTATAGCAGGTTTTTTGTTGTGCCTGTCTGCAACTCAACATCTCCTCTACATGGTGGGTAGCAATCTATAGTTTCCATAATATTGTTGTGACACCTTGTATCAGTTGATAAGAGACAAAATTGTGGCCCATTGGACCACACTGCTGCCTCCACTTATATAGTTTCCAGTGTTTGTATTCTTTGACCTATTTAAAATGTGTAGATTTATGTGCCTTTCTGAGAAATGGCCTTTTGTGAGATATCTGACTTAAAAGTGTTCTTTGCATGTGGTCCTCTTTGTAATCTTCACTCACAGTTGGTTGAGATGAAACTGCAATAACTGACAGCAACAAATCCTGTTGGGCTGGAAACTAATTGTTATTGAAAAGGCATGATTCTTGTTCCCTGTCCCTGTCCCTGCTGATTGGGATGCTAACAGCCTCTGTTCTTACATCATGCAAATATTCCTTGTAGATGCAGACAGTTCATATTTATAAAACAGATCAGGTAACTTTATTCATAGTGTCATCATATGTATGTCCAAACATGGTACCTCCTTTCTGCCATTCTGAAACATCTCCACACCAACCCATGTTAGAGGCCTGATGGGGTACAGCCATGATTTACACCAGAGTTGGAGGGTCACGTGACTGCCTCGTAGCAGCTCTTCTCCAAAGTGGTTATTATGCTCTTTTAAGGGGATGAATAATATTTTGCCTCGTTAGCTTAGTTACTTTGAATTTTAGAGAAAATTCCATTAAGTTTGATGTGCCTATTTCAGTACTAATCATTTCACAATTAAAACCATTTACATATCTCTTTTTAATAACAATAAGTAAAGAGACTTTCCTGCATTTTTCTGCTGAACAACCCATATTTTTATTGACAAAGTTGTTTTGAAGATGAACTAGTATCAGTTAAGATAAATACCAAATATATATTTTTAAAACAATTATAAACAATTGTATTCTCCACAGGGTTCCTTCCCATGCAGTGATCAACCAGTGATCCTCGGTCATGAGTTTAGTGGAACAGTCACAGCAGTTGGATCTAAAGTAACTAATGTGAAAGTGGGAGACAAGGTAGCTGTTGATCCAAACAGGTAAGATCTGTTAATATTAAAACTGAAGTCGCCTCCATATATTCAGCTATCATTAATAACTTTTCTCCATAAACTTACTAAAACACATCTGTATCACTGAGTTTGCATGTTTGCAACACTTTGCAGTTAAAAAGTGAAATCCAAAAGCTACTGTAATTGAGCATAGAAACAAATAATTGTGATTATTGTGATTATGTATGGTGTCCCAGGGAAAGATAAAGTAAACAGCCTGATATTTTTCTCTTTATAGGAAAGTTTAATGGAATGATAACAGTAAATTTGTAAATACCTTGAACTTCTAAATAGTCATACAATTATCAGTTATTATCACAGTTATAAATAAATATCTGAGGAGTTCTTGCAAGAAGAATATAAAAGCAACCAGTATTAGAAGTGATAATAATAGTAGGTCTTGAAAAGTGTATAATATTATATTGCAATTAAGCTATGTCATTTGGAGAAATAGAATCATATCTGTCAAGAAAGATGCTGAATGCATTCATGATGGGAAGTCAGATTAGCCAGAATGGTAGCCAAAAGACATCTGATTAATCCAATGTCCATACAGGTGCTACACGAACTCTCTATGAATTTCCACTCTATTATTTAATTCTCCTTCTTCCTGTGTTTCAAACTCTCCTCATCCACTTCTCCTTCACCAACTCACTTTCTTTGCACCTTTTCTCCATTTATTTCTTTACCTACCCTCTCTCCACCTCTCTTTCTCTTTGCCCATAACCTTTTCTCCATATTTCTCAATCTCTCTCTCTCTCTATTATTCCTTCATCTTACCTTTTCAACAGTCCCTAACAATGATATGTTGCTCCCTTCTTCCAGTTCTGTTCCTTTCTTTGTACTCCTCCTCCCATCTAAATACATATTTCTTTGGTCTATTCCCTGATGTAAAGATGCCTGTCATCCTGCATGATATTGGACATTATACTAAGATATTTTCCTCATTCTGTCACTCTTGCTTTTCTATAGATAACTTAACCATTATACATCCTGTCTGTGTCTTATTTTGAATTTTGGTCTAATTTTTGGCAAATTGGGGGAATTATATTAGATTTTAAGTTGTGCACAGTCACATTCTCAAATTTATTCTTGGTTTTAACATCTTAACTCAGTTATATGTTTCCTTTTGTTCAAATCAAATTTCTTGTCTTTTATGCATTTATTATATCTTAAGCTTGTCTTTATACTTTGAACTACCTTAAAAATTTAAAAAATCATAGTATCTAATAACACAGTAAGTCACATTATTGTAACTGTAAAAATTGTAATATTAGCATCACTTTCTGGACTTCCTGTGCTACAGTTCTTAAAGAAACATATTTTTTTCCAGTGGTTGCAACACCTGTGGCCCATGCTCTGGGGGACAGTACCATTACTGCAGCAATGGAGGCATCAACTCAACAATAGGCATATGCTGTAATGGTGGATGGGCACAGTACTGTACAGCTCCTGATACACAGGTGTACAAATTGCCAGATAACATTGCTCTAGAACAAGGTGAGAGCATGAATTTGTACGTTATGTGGAGAAGAGTGGATTTGACAAATTGAAGCTGAGGGTGAGCAGTAAAAAGCAAATAGTGAATGAGTTAAAAGGATTTGCTGCAGTGACATTCTATTAGTGCATCTGTTGTGTACAACTTTTGTTGTCACATTGGAATTGTTGCAACTACAATCACTATTTGTGTCTTGTTGCTTTTTTTTAGAGTTATGGTCAAGCATTATAAAATCATACAAGCAACCCTCATTGGTCAGTATTTCCAGCCAGTTGCTGTCCACCATCAATAAACCTGGAGCTTTAAGTTATTTATAATGGTTCAGGCATGATCACAGATTTGCTTCCCAGACTACAGTGATATGATTTTCTCTCGAGGAAACTACAATTAAATTGTCGTAAGAAAATTAATCTAAAGTCTATTTTTCTCACAACTTTGATCTTTGTTGATGGAGCTATTGTAATTATTGTTACTTTTCTGACTAAAAAGAAATGTCAATTCCTCATCAAAGTGAGAAATTGTGTCTTGAAAAATTTTATTATTAAAACTCAGTTACAGCCTGTTAATGCATTTCTCACAACCTGCAAATCTATTTGCTCTATGATCTTGAAGTAGATCTTTTATTTGTTTTGAGAGAAACCATTACACAGTCTGCACAAGAAATTGTGTAATATATCGATTTGAATAAATCTCATTTGTCTTTGATTGATCCAAGCTGCTCACAGACAGTGCCAACCTGTGTGTAAATTTTTTCCACATTGAACTTTCATAATACATAACAAACTCTGTCTCTCATCCTAGGAACATGTGCCACAAAGTTCAACCAGTGTGTTATGGTTGTACGTACTATTCTATAAAATAGAAGGTTCTGCAATGGTTTAGCGAACTTTGTGTAGTACCAATTCATTCTAATAAAAGAGGCAATTTGTTGAATATTATATTTTAAATGTACCTTGCATATTTTTGTTATGTATGTTGTGAGAAAACCATCTGTGCACTGCACCCCTTTTCTCCCTTCTTTCTCACTTGTTCACTCCACCTAGACAGCAGATATCAATCTGTGTGGATCAGTTTTCAATATGTCCATAAAAAGGTGTTTTTTATTGCCATACCTCATGACCAGATCATCCAGAGAGGTATTAATAATTATCTATCTACGATGGAAGTTTCAAAATTTCTCAGAATGGAACAGAAGGAAATGACTTACCTCAGTGAAAATTTTCTGTTTTTGAGTGTTGTCACTGTGCATTCTCATGTGCTTGTGCAGCAGTGTTCCAATGCCTTGATCCCAGCTCAAAAATTAGATTCCTCTGGCCTGCAAAATACCCATCAACTTCAGCTGTCAGTTCTTTCTTTGAAAAGATTCTCCACCCACTGATGAAAATTTTGAGTTTTGGGAAGAGATGGAAGTCTGATGGAGCCAAATCAGGTGAATAAGGAAGGTGTATCAACAATTTCAACAATTTGTATCACAGTTCATGTATTTTTTGCAATGGCAACAACATATATGTGTTGCTCCCATTATCTTCATGAAATACAGTTTTCTTCCTTGCCAGACCTGGCCTTTCTTCATGTATCTTTTGCTGTAGTTGGTCCAAGAGGTTAGCATAGTATCATCCAGCAATTTTATGGCCAATTGGAAGATAATATATCAGCACAATCCTTTTCACACCCAGAAAACTGGCGCCTTGACCCATCCAGCCAACCATATTGCCTTTGGTTTCTTTGGTGGTTGTGAATCAATATGTTTCCACTCATTTGACTGTTGTTTTGTCTATGGGGTATAGTAGTGGGCCAAAGTTTCATCTGTGTTCACATACCAGTGCAAAAAGATCTTGTTTGTTGCTCTGAAAAAGGGTTAAAGATTGTTTGGACATTTCCATTCCGATGCATTTTTGATCCTGTATTAATAATCACTGCAGCCACCTAGCAGATGATTTTCTCATATTCAATTCCACTTTTAATGTGTGACATTCCCATTTAGAGGACTTCCCTATAGCTTTAGCACCTTCTCACATTTTCAGTCGGCGACCCTCCATGACTGTTTTATACACTGTTCCAATAATTTGTGAAATAATGAGACTTCTTGGCAGGCCTCTATACAGATTATCAAAGTGATTCCAACCAAATTTCAACATATTTTCCCATTTGGCAACAACTGAATATAAGGGAGCACAGGCCTCCACTGTGTTTTGAAAATCAGCATTAATTTTTTGTGCATTCATACCTTTCTTTACAAAGTACTTAATCACTGCTCTAATCTTGATTTTTTTTCTTCTTTCTTTTTTCCCCCATCTTCAGAGATCACTACACAGGCACAACAACAGAGATGTCGACATTACAGATCTCTATCCAGAACACTGACACAACACATGTTCAAACTATCTCATATCAACATCATGTATTGTTACCATTTTCGAAACTTTTTATGCATATCTTTGCATCCAAGGTCTTAATTGCCATGAAGGCATCACCCTTATTTTCATACCATACAATGATCTCAATTACAGTGCCATGTTTCCTGAAGTGTACATTAAGGGACTGAAGCACTAGAATAAGTAGATTTCCAAAAGGGATAACTATCAACGGCTCATGGCAGCACCTTACTTCTCTAACTTATTTACTTGCAGTTGTCTGAACATTCAAGGTCTCTTAAAACCATATATTACATTAAGTGGTGGTTATCCACTACAGTATTATACAGAGACAGTTGAAAACATGTACATCACTCTGTTACTGTTTGTTAGTACTGTGGATGTTCTTCTCTACAATCTGCATGTACCCATGAGAAGGCAGGGGTGTGGGGATGAGAGAGATACACTCCTGGAAATGGAAAAAAGAACACATTGACACCGGTGTGTCAGACCCACCATACTTGCTCCGGACACTGCGAGAGGGCTGTACAAGCAATGAACACACGCACGGCACAGCGGACACACCAGGAACCGCGGTGTTGGCCGTCGAATGGCGCTAGCTGCGCAGCATTTGTGCACCGCCGCCGTCAGTGTCAGCCAGTTTGCCGTGACATACGGAGCTCCATCGCAGTCTTTAACACTGGTAGCATGCCACGACAGCGTGGACGTGAACCGTATGTGCAGTTGACGGACTTGGAGCGAGGGCGTATAGTGGGCATGCGGGAGGCCGGGTGGACGTACCGCCGAATTGCTCAACACGTGGGGCGTGAGGTCTCCACAGTACATCGATGTTGTCGCCAGTGGTCGGCGGAAGGTGCACGTGCCCGTCGACCTGGGACCGGACCGCAGCGACGCACGGATGCACGCCAAGACTGTAGGATCCTACGCAGTGCCGTAGGGGACCGCACCGCCACTTCCCAGCAAATTAGGGACACTGTTGCTCCTGGGGTATCGGCGAGGACCATTCGCAACCGTCTCCATGAAGCTGGTCTACGGTCCCGCACACCGTTAGGCCGTCTTCCACTCACGCCCCAACATCGTGCAGCCCGCCTCCAGTGGTGTCGCGACAGGCGTGAATGGAGGGACGAATGGAGACGTGTTGTCTTCAGCGATGAGAGTCGCTTCTGCCTTGGTGCCAATGATGGTCGTATGCGTGTTTGGCGCCGTGCAGGTGAGCGCCACAATCAGGACTGCATACGACCGAGGCACACAGGGCCAACACCCGGCATCATGGTGTGGGGAGCGATCTCCTACACTGGCCGTACACCACTGGTGATCGTCAAGGGGACACTAAATAATGCACGGTACATCCAAACCGTCATCGAACCCATCGTTCTACCATTCCTAGACCGGCAAGGGAACTTGCTGTTCCAACAGGACAATGCACGTCCGCATGTATCCCGTGCCACCCAACGTGCTCTAGAAGGTGTAAGTCAACTACCCTGGCCAGCAAGATCTCCGGATCTGTCCCCCATTGAGCATGTTTGGGACTGGATGAAGCGTTGTCTCACGCGGTCTGCACGTCCAGCACGAACGCTGGTCCAACTGAGGTGCCAGGTGGAAATGGCATGGCAAGCCGTTCCACAGGACTACATCCAGCATCTCTACGATCGTCTCCATGGGAGAATAGCAGCCTGCATTGCTGCGAAAGGTGGATATACACTGTACTAGTGCCGACATTGTGCATGCTCTGTTGCCTGTGTCTGTGTGCCTGTGGTTCTGTCAGTGTGATCATGTGATGTATCTGACCCCAGGAATGTGTCAATAAAGTTTCCCCTTCCTGGGACAATGAATTCACGGTGTTCTTATTTCAATTTCCAGGAGTGTATATATCTTATGAAATAGCACTGTTTGCATTGTCTGAAGTTGTCAGCTGTGAAATAGACCTCCCTTTATTCCAATATCTTGCATAGTGATTCATTAATAATATAAAAAGAAACTGTCATTTTCTGGGTGATGAATGGCTAAACTCTTTAAATGTGTAGTAGAATAATAATGAAACTCGTATGGCACTCTGAGGAGTATTAACTGTCACTTAACATATTACAATACTAAGTGCTTTGTCACCTGTTGCTTCATACAGAAAATAAAAGGAGTTTCACATGATTTTCTATGATAAACACAAAAAGCTATTCATAGGAAAGGCATACACCAAACAGATTCATTGAAAGAATCCTTGTGAAGTGTAGTCCGTCCACCAAGGAGGTAGATTATAAAAAAAACTCTTATTTGACTGATACTTGAGCATTGCTCATCAATTTTGGATCTGTACCATATGGGACTGATAGAGGAAATGGAGAAGATCGAAAGAAGAGCAGCATATTTCACTACAGGTTCATTTAGTAAGCATGAAAGTGTTACAGAGATGCTCACCCTGTAGCAGCCCTATCACAGAAATGTGTGAATAACAGAACTGCAGCACAAGCTCTTACCGTTTGTCCAAAAATTTTGCCAACAGTGTGAGGCAGATTGGCTTGAGGCAGACAATAGATTGCAAGCTGGGAGCAATACTGTGCAGACAGGATTTCTCAATCTGATTATGCTAGCCATGGGGCACATGCATAGGGCTACCTTGAGCTCCCCACCAAAAGTGTACAGTGTGTAAACTTTTAGATGGCAGACCTCTCCCTAGTCCTGAATCGGTGGAAGTCGGTAAACGTCGGGACGCTTCGGTAGGCATGCAGTTTCGACTGCTGCCAACATTACGTAGCTGACTGTGTTGTACAAGGTAGCCATTGTCGTCTGCTTTGTTATTGTTTTGTGCTGTACTGTTCTGCGTGTTTTTATTGTGCAGTTGTGCTAAACATTATCAAAGTGGGTGAAGATGCAGTTGCTGGCCCATCTTGGGAGTCGCCAACAACCCCTACCGGTAGGCCTACTTTTACAAGAAGCCTTTCGTCTGCTTTCATGTAAGCATGACGCGCAATTTGTAGTGCCAGCACTGCAACTGGTAGGCGTGCCTCCCCCCCCCCCCACCAAAGGGTCCATTCCCCTCTCCCCCCCCCCCCAAAGGGTCCATTCCCCTCCCCTCACCAGCCAATGCTTGCTTCCTCCTCTCCCCGCACTCCCCTCACAACTCTGCCGTCTTACAGTTAACACACTGTACAGGAAGCTTATTTGACACCATTCATTTTGTTTTGCTTTCTCACATCCTCGAAGATCACAATGGCATGTGGAATGAGCAGGTAGCAGTTTGTTTTTGAGTAAGCCACAAGTCCATTGTTTTCCTATGGTCATGCAATCAGGCGACATGCTTACAACACTGGGGAGTATACACCCTCCAGAACCAGTGCTCAAGACCTGTGACATGTGAAAAGAGTAAACTATTTGTGATAATGACAATTATCATGGGCACATCATCATGAATGAAATGACATTTACATACAGAACTTATATGTCAGTTGCATACTCATTTGTGATGAATAAATGTATTTTTAACAAACCGAATCTTTTTCAGCTCCTGTCAAAATTGCATCCCCCTAAACAAAGTGCATGGGTGCAGCACTAAAGCCAGATCATCATATGGCTGAGTTGTAAGCAGTTATGTTCACATATTCCCATTTCAATCTAATTCCAATGGGAGACACTGCAAGAAAAGCATTCTTCACGGAGTGTTTAGTGTTAAAATTCTGAGAGCATAAATTGCTAGAATATTCAGCTAATATATTGCTTACTTGTACATATACTGAAGCACCAAAAAAATCTGGTATAGGCAATACAAGATATGTAAACAGGCAGAATATGGCAATGAGGTCAGCAATGCCTATATAAAATAACAAGTGTCTGGTGCAGTTGTTAGATCAGTCACTGCTGCTACAATGGCAAATTATCAAGATTTAAATGAGTTCAAACGTGCTATTTAGTCAGTGCATGAGCAACTGGACACAGCCTCTCTGAGGTAGTGACTAAGTGGGGATTTTCCCATACAACCATTTCATGAGTGTACCATGAATATCAGGAATCCGGTAAAACATCAAATCTCTGACTTCACTGGGGATGGAAAAAGATCCTGCAAGAATGGAACCAATGATGACTGAAGAGAATCGTTCAACATGACAGAAGTGCAACCCTTCTGCAAATTGCTGCAGATTTCAATGCTGGGTCATCAACAAGTGTCAGCGTGTGAACCATTCAATGAAACATCATCGATATGGGCTTTCGGAGCCCAAGGCCCACTAATGTACTCTTGATGACTGCATGACACAAAGCTTTATGCCTTGCCTGGGCTGATCAAAACTGACATTGGACTGTTGATGACTGGAAATGTGTTGCCTGGTCGGACAAGTCTCATTTCAAATTGTATCAAGTGGATGTATGGGTATGGAAACAACCTCATAAATTCATGGAACCTGAATGTTAGCAGGGGCCTCATAAAGCCAGTGGAGGCTCTGTAATGCAGGCTCTGCATGTGCAGTTGGAGTGATATGGGGTCCCTGATATGTCTAGATATGACTCTGACAGATGACACATATGCAAGCATCCTGTCTGATCACCTGCGTCCATTCATGTCCATCGTGTATTCTGACAAAATTGGGCAATTGCAGCCGGACAGTGTGACACCTCACACATTGATAATTTCTACAGAATGTCTTCAGGAACACTCTTCTGAGTTTAAACGCGTCTGGTGGCCACCAAACTCACCAGACATGAACATTAGTGAGCATATCTGGGATGCCTTGGGGTGTGTTCTTCAGAAGAGATCTCCACCTCCTCGTACTCTTACGGATTTATGGACAGCCCTGCAGGATTCATGGTGTATGTTCCCTCCAGCACTACTTCAGACATTAGTAGAGTCCATGCCGTGTTGTGTTGCAGCACTTCTGTGTGCTGATGATATTAGCCTGGTGTACGAGTTTCTTTGGCTCTTCAGTCTATATCTTGTAAAAAAATCATGAAGATAAAATTAGAGAGATTCAAGCACACAGAAACTTATCAACAACTGTTCTTCCCATATTTCATTTATATCTGGAATGGAAAGAAGGGAAGGGGGGGGGGGGAGGAAAGGCAGGGTGAGTACGGTACACAGAGTGCTTTTCATGACACACCATGAGGTGCTTTTGGAATGTAGATGTAGATATATAATAAAGAAAGGAAAATTGAGAGAGGACAAACATCTGCTAAAAAAAGTGCTGCTAATGGTTCTAATTGGTGCCATAATTGCTTTGATAAACTGTAATGGAAAATGTAGAAATTTTAGACAGATATTCACAGTGAGCAACATCTACAGTAGAAATATTCTGTAACATTTTCACACTATTTAATTAAATGATTATTGGAAAACATATTATGTACTGTTACAAAACAATAAAAAAATATGGTGTAATTTCATGATACTACAGTAAATGACAGTGACAGTAGCAGCCTCTAAAAGAAGAAAAAGAAGAAGGAGAAGAAGAGGGGGGGGGAGTAGAGTAGTGTAAATACTGAATTTCTAGCACCCAGAACCGAGGAAAGATTCCAGTGGTATGGACATCTCATGTGAAAAGACCAAAGTCACCTTGAAAAGAGATTGATGGAGATAGCAGATGAAGGATGCATGGAAAGAGAAGGACCTAAAATGATGTGGGCAGACTGCATTTGAGAGGGAAACACGCAGGACCAAGAAGAGTACCAGTAATGGTGGGAGAAACTTGCCATAAACATTGACCCTGTGAAGATATGGAAAGACGAAGACAAAGAAGAATATGAAACACAGATTTGTTTCTTTTGTGTAGCGTCTCTCTTATAACACGTATGGTATTAATTGACTCCCTTCAGTCATACGGATCAGATCTATTTGAGTGTTACATTCTCTTATTCATCACACTCCTCAGAAGGAAAAACTTGAAACTGAAATTTACATTTGCATTTTTTAAACATGTGTATATGACATTCCATCATAATTGTTTTACTCAGCTTAATTTAGACATAATAGTACCAGAAATTTATGTAATGACTAAATATAATCACTCAGAATTGATACTGAGTTGTAGATAAGTGTAAATATGGTAGCTCAGCTAACAAATACAGTTTGTTTTGTGTGTGTGTGTGTGTGTGTGTGTGTGTGTGTGTGTGTGTGTGTGTGTGTGTGTGTGTGTGTGTGTGTCCTATTGTATGCGCACATCTACCTTTCTGTGCCACCACCATATGGTGAATGATTAATTTATTATTCCATTTCTCGTATTCTACACGATTTCCAGTATTGTATTAATAAATAATTATGGTAATTACTTTTTCAGGTGCATTAACAGAACCCATATCATGTCTGTCCCATGGCTGGGACAGAGTTCAGCCCATCCCTGTGGGCTCTAGTATCCTTATCACAGGAGCTGGCATTATAGGCAACTTATGGGCATGCCTACTCCACGTTCAAGGACATCGAAAGGTTACAATAAGTGAGCCCCTAGAGGACAGGCGCAAAATTGCTGAAAAACTTGGTTAGTAATGCCCGGTAATTTATTTCACAGTATCCAAAGTTCAACATAATTTTTTTTATTCAGTTTTGTGGCCAGAGACTGCTGTTTTAACAGAGTACTTGACAGAAAATGCATATGCATAGATAAATGTCAGAGAACCCCTAGAAACAACACTTATGATGGCTGGTGTACTTGATCAATGGTTATTAATCCAAGTTGTGGATTGTAATGTTTCAGGATATTTGTAAACATTCCAACACACTATTGAAAAGCTGTAGACAGGAGATGCTCATGAATAATTTGAATAAGGATAAATGAAGTGGGGAAGGGAAACTGTGTGTTTTCCTTTCTTGTATCCGGTGAATGTGGAGCAGTGGTGGAGCCAGCAAGAAGGGGACCAGTAAAAATGGTGTTACAACCACTGGGAGGCATTTGTCCAATGGTGTCGCAAGTGCCTGTATCTGAGAGCCATGGACTAAATGACGCACCAACAAGGATGTAATGAACAACTGCAGAGTGGTAGTTGTTTTCCTGGTTTTTCTCTCAGGTCCTACTGTTTGAATGTACTCAAGAGAGTGGTATTACCATAGAAATTGTTAGTTGTGTTGTGAAAAGTAATAACGAAAATGTTGGGCAAAATATACCCCTGTTTGTGAGAAGAGTGGCTATTTATTTAGTAGTGCAATAGAGAGAACTGGTGTAAGCATTCCAAGGATTTTCATCACAGTTGGATTGATAGGGAAGTGGTATGGGAGGACCCGGACCACCACAAAAGAAAAACTATTCTGAAAAGAGAGGATAAAGGTAATACTACTTTCATCTGGTGGTGTATTGGGGTCAGCACAATACTGCCCTGTTATATCAGTCAGGGACACAACTTCCCACTAGCACTGGTATAAGATCCACCACAAATCTTACAAAATAAACAACAGCAGGAAAAGAAGGAAAAATACACCCCAGGGTCCATCATTTTTTAGTCACCACCTTGTCTCACAGGGTATGTAATAAGCAGTAAGTTACACATGCAGATCAATTTAAATGTTTTTTATACCCATCACAGTTTTGTAGAGTCTACATGAACATGGCTCTGTTCTGGAACTTATCTTCTGGTGTTTGCTTCAATATCCATCTTAATTATCTCCAGAACAGCCTAAGACAATCCAACATGTTAACAGTATAACTCTGATTTCAGATGAGTGAAAATAATGAAGTTAAATAAGACTAGCTTTGAGATTTGTGTTACCTACATTCAGATGAATGTAGATGGGAGATGAAGAAGCTTGCACAGGATAGAGTAGCATGGAGAGCTGCATCAAACCAGTCTCAGGACTGAAGACCACAACAACAACAACAACATTCAGTATTGCTTTTGACCAACTTACTGTGAGAGGTGCATTTTGTAGTACTAAGCATCTGCAGGGAGTTTTTGTTGGACATGTTCAAGCAGGATCTACAAAACTGAAATTTAATAGATACTAATACAGTTTTAAGTGAAGTGAGGTGGACCAGATGTTAATATACTATTCAGTGCTAGTGGCAGGAAAATATTTATATTGTATTGCCACAAAACAATCAGCCTATCTTCATGAACTGGATAGTTTCTAAACTGTATATGATTCTTTACTTTTGGGACTATGAGTGAGCTGGAATTCATTGCAAAAAATGATGAAACCTAGATAGGGCTTCCCATACTCCACTAAAGAAATTATTTCCTAACAGTTTAATAAAAAATGTAGATGCATGATCTAGTGATGAAAAAAATACATAGGAAACATTGTCTACAATTCTGATCTCCCATAAAATTAACTCAATAATACAATAAAAGATTTCAATCAAACTTTAATAATGAATATGTCCACTGTGCACAGGAATACAAAACTCCTCAGAGTTTTTGCTGGCTTGATATGCTCTGTTTGGATGAGCATTATGAATCTCAAGAATGTTTTCCTGATTTTTCCTCAGCAAGCACAACAGTCAAAATACGTTGTTCTGTACCTCTGAGTTGTCATGGCCTTGTATAGCACTTTATTAAGCATTGTTTGTCCTGCAAGACAGAGATCCATGCCTGAATCACTCAAATTACACATTTTTAGAGATCATTGTCATCTCCTCTTTGACCAGACCATAGAAATGGTCTGCATGGAGTGGTAAACCCAGTTCGGCAGCCGTGCATGTTAAAGTACCCACTTCCAGGATGGGGGAGACATGCTGGCACCAGTTCAAAACTGCCCAGCATATTGACAAAAAGGGCCAGTGTGCTGGCTATTCTGGATGTGGTTTTGAAGCAGCTTCCCACATCTCATTAGGTGAATACCAGTCTGAGAACCAATGTGCCACCTCAGATACAAGCTGCAAAACACATTTAGAAAATTTTTTCAAATTGCACACAGAATTTCCTCTAGATGTAGATAGATTGGGTACACTGATTTGATCACGGAGCGTGAGGATCAGACTGATGATCTTAGATGTTTAATCTCCTTAAACCCATAACTAGGAGCCTTTTGGAGCAGTGAAGTTCATATAGTTTGGATGAACCAGAATTCTTCCAATAGCTTTATATTTTCTCTAATATTACATTCTCTTAATGTTTATCAAATCAGGAGATCATACAATCATCCTGAGCGATCTCCCAATTTCTAAGGCCTTTTCATATTTATCTTACATTGCATGGACTATCAGATAGAAATATATACTTTTAGACAGGTCTAAAACTTTCCATGTCATATTTCCCTTCTTTAGGTCATAAATGCTCAGAAGCATGGAGTGTGTTCATGGAATCTATGTAAGTATGTCATAAAAAGAGTTCCTTCACTAATCCAGTGCTCATAATTGATGCCAGTGTAATTTTTATCTGTGTAATAAGAAAATAACAACAAAGCATTTGACTGTGTAATTGTTTCAAAAATGTTTCAAATACTAGGCTTTATGCGAATACCAGAGCATCATACATAAAGGTAATCAGAAATCTGTACAAAAAGTAAGAAGCAACAGCAAAAATACAACAAGGATACGAAGAAACTTTCAGGAAAGGTAAAGGTGTCAGAAGGAATGTACAGGGTGATTATAATTAAAGTTAAACTATCAAACCACTGTAGAAATAACACCACTGGTTAGAATGACATCAAATTGTAATGGAATATTATCAGAGGAGGGGAAAAATGTATGGCAGAAGAAAAATAAATAGTTACAAAATGTAGCAGTAGATGGTGCTGTAAGCATCATAATTTAATAGTGGCTGACTGCAAATGACTAATGAATCATACAACAATGCCTAGCATGTAGATCTGACATTAAACAAACTGTACTACTCAGTGTGCATGGGTGTACAGGTGTGATACTTTTAGTTACGTAAGCCCATCCACCATGGCAAGGTCATATCGCATCAGATGGGAAAATTCTATTTTTAATTGTCCTGAAATCAAAAACTCCATAAAAAGCACCACTCACATCAGTTTTTAATTGTCCTGAGACCAAAAACCACATAAAAAGCATCAATCACATAGGTTTTTAATTGTCCTGAGGCCAAAAACCGCATAAAAAGCATCAATCAAAATCAAATCGGATTATTAATTCCATCTGACAGGCACAAAACATGTTCAATATGGTGTCCACCATTTTCTGCAACAAGTTGAAATCAAGAAACAGCATGTTCCACAACTGATCAAAGTGTTTCCAGAGTCATGTTCAGAGTGTGTTGCACAATGCATGCCTTCAATGCAGCTAAGTTTGCAATCAGGACACTGAACACAACATCTTTCAGATAGCCCCACAACCAGAAGTCACATGGGTTAAGATCAGGTGATCGGGACAGCCAGGCTGTAGGGAAATGGCACCTGATAATTCTACCATTTCTGAAGTGGTGCTTCAGCAGCTGCTTAACTGGATTTGCAATGTGCAGAGGGGCACCATCTCACATAAAAATGATCCCATCCACACATCCATGCTGTTGGAGAGCTGGAATGACAAGGTTGCACAAGACACTCGTAGCACTTACCAGTGATGGTACAGGTAACAGGACCGGAAACACCTGTATCTTCGAAAAAATATGGCCCTATGATAAATGATGCCATAAACCCACACCACACAGTGAACTTTTCAGGATGAATTGATACTGGTTGATTTGTGTGTGGATTTTCTATTGCCCATATTCGACAATTCTGTATATTGACATATCCTGTCAGATGGAAGGGGGCTTAGTCTGTTCACAAAATCTTCCACAGCCAATCGTTGTCCACTTCCATCTGAGCAAGAAATTCTAAAGCAAAGGTCTCTTTTGCTGGCAGGTCAACAGGAAGCATCTCATGCACATGGGCAATTTTGAATGGATAACAAAGAAGGATGATTCATAGGATTTTACACACCGTGCTCACGGGTGTGTCCAACGTTCAGGCAATTCTCCATGCACTACATGTTTGCACACCACCACTCATCTCCTCCTGCATTTCTGTGGCCACTGCTTCCACTGATGTCAAATCAATTCATTTCCTCCATCTATCAGGTTGTACACCAAAAGAACCCGTCTTTTCGAGTTTCCGAATCATGTTCTCCAGACCCACAGCAGTCATCAGACCAATGCCTTTTTTCAAACCCTTCGAAGTCCACAACTTCTGTACAGCAATTTGTGCACAGCCATAAGTATTGTTATACAGCTTTACAAGCAGAGTGCGATCCTACATTGAGACAGTCATGTCGAATGTCACAGACTCAAAAGGAGGAAAAGCTGTGTATTCAGTGTGTTTATACCAACTTCAATGGGTCGTGCACATGACAGGTGTTTTCATTTATGTATCCTGACACATACAGTGCCATCTATTGATCAATTTTAACATTATTTTTTTTATTCTGCTATACGTTTTCCCCCTTCTCCGATGATATTCCATTGCAATTTGACGTCATTATGATCAGTTTTGAAAGATTAACTTTAATTATAATCACCCTGTATATTATCTCCATTTCTGATATAGTAAGAACAAACCTGATTTATGGAACAGCTCATCAGAGTGTGCCAAGTGGCTGACCCAGGTGGGCTCTATAAGTGAGCCTGTGAACTGTATGGATGCGCGATCTCTGAAATCATGCGCATCATGAGTGAAGGTACATCATTCCTCCCTTCTAGTTGGTGGTAAAACCACATACATACATAAAAACACTAGCCACAGAAAAATAAATGGTACAGAAATTTGTATGGTACAGAGAAAAAAAACTGATACCAGAAAAAGCACTGGTACTGGAAAAAATGCACTGGTACTGAAAGAACACTGGTACCATGGGAAAAAGGCACTAAACTCACAAGGAATGGAGATTATCAGTCATGGAAAACACCAATGATGGGGCTGACATCCATTTGACCACGCAATGATAGCACCTGCTGCAGTATGTGGCAGGCAGGCACCAGTGAACAGGAAGAGAAGTGATGAGGGAGCAGTTTGGTGCATCATCCCCCCTCTCATGAGAGGCCACAGGGCAGGACTGGGGATGGTGTCTCGACAGCAATGTCCTCATCGAGGTCAGTGGTCAGGGCCAGAGGCATGGGGGGGGGGGGGGGGGGCGTCAGAGACAATGTCCACACAGGAACCAGAAATGGAAGCGGCGGCAGCTGCAGCACTAGGTGCAGGTGCAGTGGGGGCTGCACTGACGATGACAGTTGAGGAGTGGGGGTGGAGGCAGAGACTCCAGACAGCACTCCACCAGGCAGCAAACCCCACCATGCTGAAACTAATGCCAGAGGCATTAGTGGGGGCATCGGAGATGATGGCCACACGGGACCCAGCAATGGAGGCGGCGACAGCTGCAGCACTAGGTGCAGTGGGGGCTGCACTGGCGATGACAGTTGAGGAGTGGGGGTGGAGCAGAGACCCCAGACAGCACTCCGCTAGGCAGCAACCCCCCTGTGATGCAAATTGGACCATCTGCAACACAGGAACAGGCACCAGCAGCTGGGAGGGGGGCGGGGGGGAGGGAGGCAATGCACCAGAACAGACCCTGCTATGTGCAGCTGCATCTGTTCAAAGTGATGGGATGTCCACCCATCAGAAATGTGGACAATATACAGGTGCTTGATGATGGCAGGAACCCAGTTTAGCCTGCAGCCGAACCCACGAGCCCAGACAGGTGCACTCAGCCAGAACGTGGCAACGCCAGCGGATACAGCATCATATGCAGCAGGTGAAGGAGAGTCCATGGTTGGCATCCACATACCAGCTCCACCACGTTCTTGTACCCCACTAGTATGAAACAGTACAAACTCAAAAAATGGTCTAAAGCAGCTTTAGACAGCCTGCCAGAATACATACTACTGCAAATGAGTTTTTAATGTCCAAACCAAATGTTTGACCTCACCATTAGATTGAAGATGAAATGGAGGAGCTGTGAGATGGCAAACACCACTAGCCTGACAGAAAGATGCAAAGTCTAAGAAACAAACTGGGGGCTGTTATCGGCAACCACGATAGATGGAAGTCCCTCATTTGCAAAAATCTTAAGCAGGACCAAAATAGTGGCCGCCATGGACATGGTCGGACAACATGCCATATAGGGAAACTTGGAATAGGCAGCCACTAAAATGAGCCAATACTGATTTAGGAAGGGCCCATCAAACTCGACATGTAGATGCACCCACAGGTGCTGCAGAATCGGCCAGAGGGAGAAAGACGCCCACAGAGCCCCCTGTTGCTGTACACAGTGAGTGCATGTGGTGATAAGCAATGTTGCCATCTATGCCTGGCCAGCACACATGCTGGCGGGCCAAAGCTTCAGTGTGAGAGATCCCCCAATGACAGACATGCAGAAGCTGCAGTACATTATGGTGTAAGGAAATGGGAATCATAACCCGGGGAGCAGCGTCCTCCTTAGCTAGCAATAGAACCGTGTCAAACACAGAGAGATGATGTTGAAGGGAGAAATAATTATGCAAGGGATCCAAGGCACAACTGAGGGTTTTTCTGGCCACCCATGTTGCATAAAAGATAGGACCCAACAAAGTATAGGATCCACAATGACGGCCGATACTATTGTGGCACTAGTGAAGGGAAAACCAACAACCATGTTCTGGTTCGCAGTATCTAAATAGAAAAAAAGTAACTTGTCCTGATTGAATGCTGGGTCTGACTGCATCAGAAGGTGAGATAAGTCATTGGTGTTAGTGTGTTGCACTGTTAGCTGGTTAATGGATCTGATCATGATAATGAGAGAGGAAGAGAGCCCACCACTACAAACAATGTGTCCAGAATGGTAGCCAAAGGGTTATAAAGAGCAACCAACAACGTGTGATCCATGATTAAATGGAACTTAGAACCATACAAGAAGACGTGGAACTTCTTGAGGGTGAATACAATCGCTAAAGTCTCCTTTGCAGTCTGAGAATACCACTGCTGAGTGGGATTTAAAGTCTTAGAAGTGTAAGCAATGGGTCATTCAGACCCATCCATGTATTTGTGCACCAACACTGCACCAAGAGCATGCTCAGGCCAACACGAGATGCTGACACAGCTGAAAAGTTACCAGACATGCGGAAGACTGGAGCTTAGGTTTAAGCAAATTGAATGCTCAGTCACAAGGGGGACCAGAAAAAAAGCTCATTCTTACACAAAAGTGCGTGCAGGGGCTGAGAAACAGTGGGTGCATCCAGTAAAACTTATGATAGTATGAAATTTTACCTAGAAGTGCTTGCAGTTCCTTAACAGAAGTGAGCCACAGCAAAGCTGCAATTGTGTCAGCATGATGACTGATCGGCTTGACCCATGAATGAGAGACCTCAATACCTAGGTACTAAATTGATGGCTGAAAAAATTGAGATTTTGCAAGATTGCACTTGACACCTGCAGACTGCAAAACAGAAAACAATGATTGGAGTTTGGTATGGTGGTCTTCAGTGGAAGAACCTGAAACGACAATATAGTCCAGGTAATTGCAGCAGCCAAGCACAGCGGCTGTCAGCTGTTCTAAGAAATGTTGAAAACTTGCGGATGTGCTAGCGACACCCAAAAGCAACCGTTGATATTAGTATAGGCTGAAAGGTGTACTGGCAATGACAAGGTGCCCAGTGGCTTCATCCAAGTGGAGCTCGAGTTATGCTTCTAACAAATAAGCCTTGGAAAAGTAGTGGCCATCTGCCAATTTTGTGAGCAACTCATCACAGCAGAGCAAATGGTATGTATCTGTCAGGGACTGTGCATTAATCTCGACACTGAAGCCACTGCAGGGGTGAAGCTTACCTGTCGGCTTCTTAACAATGACCTTTGGTGTAGCCCATTCACTTGAAGAAACAGGCTAAATGACATTGAGAAAATGTCAAATGGTCCAATTCGGCCTTGACAGAGTCACGCAACATGACTGGCATATGCCACACCCAAAAAAACATTAGAACGGGTGGACTCTTTCGTGGTAATGCAGGCCTGAAAACTGATACCACAACTAAGACAAGGGGAAAAGAGTGATGAAAACAGAGCAGAAGGATTCCAGTTGTTGATACAGAACTTGATCTGACACAAAATTTACCTCATCAGCAATGGAGAAATCAAAATCATTAAATTCATCTAACCCAAACAAGTCTCCAGTATGGGAATGATCCACAACAAGGAAGGTGAAAGGGGAACAACAGATAATTGACATAGGATCAAAATCTGTTGTTTATTGTAGCTAACCTGTGTGAGGGGAGGGGAGCCAAAGTCTATGTATGTTTGTGGGTTTACTGAAATCACTGCAGCTCCTGTGTCCGCTTGCATTTTTAGCATTTTATTAAACACACACATGTCAATAAACAATTTGTTTGGGGAGATGGTCATTGTAGAGATACAGTTTATGTCCATCGGTACTACTGTGTCTGTCACATTTGAAGAGGAGCTACACACTGATGTAATGTGGCCTTTCTTTTGACATTGCAAACAGCCCAACACTCAGTGCACACAGCATGCTTATTTTGGAAAAAGCAATATGGGCAAGACAGAAGGGGGGGAGCACATGGCCACTGTTGTGACAAGGCCTATTGCTGCTGTGGCCATAACTGATGCTGCCTCATCCAAGGCTGAGTCAAAGGTTGTACTACTACAGCAGCTTCCCCATCATCCTGAACACTTACAGCATGCCTAACAGGTGTTGACTGAGCAGCTTGCAACACCTCCACCCATGCAGTAATCTGATTGCCTGCGGCTCGTGACACTTCAAAGGACTGTGCTGTATGAGCAAATCTGTAAGTGCTGGATACTCACATTGAAATGCTTTTTCACAGACTTCCCTATTCAGGGCCAGACAAATAATAACATCACACTCCATATGATCAGCATAAGACTCGTGATGGGTACTAGTGACAAATTTACGATGACAGCTCAACCCATGTAATTCTGCAGCCCAGGCTTTGTAAGATTGGCTTGGGTGTTTCTAACAACATTAAAATTCCACACGTGTTGCAATACCATGGGTTCTGTCACAGTAATAGGTTGAGAAAAGCTTGCACATCTCATCAAATGATAAGCTGGCCATATCGTGCCAAGGTGCAGGTTGGCACAACAAGTGATACATGCACAGGAAATATCAGGAAAGAAAGAAAGCCCTACATAGGTTTATATTGCCAATACAAAAAGACCTGGAAATGTTGGTGTAATCATGTCTTGTAGGAGTCCCAATCATCACATGCCAGAAAGGGCAATGGTTGCATTGACAGAAGAGTAACCTGCTGTGAACATGCAGATGCCACTTGACTGAGAGTGGTGGTGAGAGCCTGCTGTTGTTCTGTGAAAGCTCACTGCTGGGCATTGATATGTTGGAGTATTTCTTCTATCAAGATGTTTGTTGGGTTACTTAGCACTGACACTAATATGCTATAGAAATGTAACCCTCACTAATCGCCAAGCTTGTTACAGTAACAACAAATGTGATTTATGGAGCATAGTATTTTATAGAGCCATCGTAAGATACCATTAAGTACAGGTTGCACATAGCACTGAACACATTAAATGGACAACACCAATACTGGCCAAGCACTAATTTGTGAATGCTTAAATAATACTGTTTCTTTGGCAGCTCGCCAGAGTGCACCAGAGGGGTGACCCAGGTAGCCTCTATAAGTCAGCCTGTGAACTGTATGGATGCATGATCTCTGAAATTGTGTGCTTCATGAGTGGAGGTACATCAGATTCTTTTCTTTAGTATGGTGATTAAGTAATGAATAGGCATGGAAACTGGAATTAAAATTGCAAGGGCGGGGGTGCACTGAACCAACAACTTAAGATGTGCAGATGACACGATGCGTACAGCAGGCAGTAAAGGAGACTTTAAAGTATGCTGAAAGTGAAAAAGTTGGCCTTGGGCTAAGTTTGAAGAATTTGTTGTCAAAATTTTTGTTTTCTTTAAATTTAGCCCTAATTTTCTGTCATATATATATATATATATATATATATATATATATATATATATATATATATATATATAGAGGGAAACATTCCACATGGGAAAAATATATCTAAAAACAAAGATGATGTGACTTACCAAACGAAAGCACTGGCACGTCGATAGACACACAAACATACACACAAAATACTAGCTTTCGCAACCAACGGTTGCTTCGTCAGGAAAGAGGGAAGGAGAGGGAACGACGAAAGGATTTGGGTTTTAAGGGAGAGGGTAAGGAGTCATTCCAATCCCGGGAGCGGAAAGACTTACCTTAGGGGGAAAAAAGTACGGGTATACACTCGCACACACACACATAACCATCCACACATATACAGACACAAGCAGACTGCTTGGTGACACAGTGTTACACCATCTGGGTTATCTGGATACTTCCCACTAACATCAACCTGTCAGAACTCCGGAGATGGGAACTTGCCCTTCAGTATATCCTCTCTTCTCGTTATCCGCCAGGCCTCAATCTGCGCTAATTTCAATTTGCCGCCGCTCATACCTCACCTGTCTTTCAACAACATCTTTGCCTCTGTACTTCCGCCTCGACTGACATCTCTTTGCCTTTACAAATGTCTGCTTGTGTCTGTGTATGTGTGGATGGATATGTGTGTGTGTGTGCGAGTGTATACCTGTCCTTTTTTCCCCCTAAGGTAAGTCTTTCCGCTCCCGGGATTGGAATGACTCCTTACCCTCTCCCTTAAAACCCAAATCCTTTCGTCTTTCCCTCTCCTTCCCTCTTTCCTGATGAGGCAACCATTGGTTGCGAAAGCTAGAATTTTGTGTGTATGTTTGTGTTTGTTTGTGTGTCTATCGACGTGCCAGCGCTTTCGTTTGGTAAGTCACATCATCTTTGTTTTTAGATATATTTTTTCCCACGTGGAATGTTTCCCTATATATATATATATATATATATATATATATATATATATATATATATATATATATATATATATATATACACTCCTGGAAATTGAAATAAGAACACCGTGAATTCATTGTCCCAGGAAGGGGAAACTTTATTGACACATTTCTGGCGTTAGATACATCACATGATCACACTGACAGAACCACAGGCACATAGACACAGGCAACAGAGCATGCACAATGTCGGCACTAGTACAGTGTATATCCACCTTTCGCAGCAATGCAGGCTGCTATTCTCCCATGGAGACGATCGTAGAGATGCTGGATGTAGTCCTGTGGAACGACTTGCCATGCCATTTCCACCTGGCGCCTCAGTTGGACCAGCGTTCGTGCTGGACGTGCAGACCGCGTGAGACGACGCTTCATCCAGTCCCAAACATGCTCAATGGGGGACAGATCCGGAGACCTTGCTGGCCAGGGTAGTTGACTTACACCTTCTAGAGCACGTTGGGTGGCACGGGATACATGCGGACGTGCATTGTCCTGTTGGAACAGCAAGTTCCCTTGCCGGTCTAGGAATGGTAGAACGATGGGTTCGATGACGGTTTGGATGTACCGTGCACTATTCAGTGTCCCCTCGACAATCACCAGTGGTGTACGGCCAGTGTAGGAGATCGCTCCCCACACCATGATGCCGGGTGTTGGCCCTGTGTGCCTCGGTCGTATGCAGTCCTGATTGTGGCGCTCACCTGCACGGCGCCAAACACGCATACGACCATCATTGGCACCAAGGCAGAAGCGACTCTCATCGCTGAAGACGACACGTCTCCATTCGTACCTCCATTCACGCCTGTCGCGACACCACTGGAGGCGGGCTGCACGATGTTGGGGCGTGAGCGGAAGACGGCCTAACGGTGTGCGGGACCATAGCCCAGCTTCATGGAGACGGTTGCGAATGGTCCTCGCCGATACCCCAGGAGCAACAGTGTCCCTAATTTGCTGGGAAGTGGCGGTGCGGTCCCCTACGGCACTGCGTAGGATCCTACAGTCTTGGCGTGCATCCGTGCGTCACTGCGGTCCGGTCCCAGGTCGACGGGCACGTGCACCTTCCGCCGACCACTGGCGACAACATCGATGTACTGTGGAGACCTCACGCCCCACGTGTTGAGCAATTCGGCGGTACGTCCACCCGGCCTCCCGCATGCCCACTATACGCCCTCGCTCAAAGTCCGTCAACTGCACATACGGTTCACGTCCACGCTGTCGCGGCATGCTACCAGTGTTAAAGACTGCGATGGAGCTCCGTATGCCACGGCAAACTGGCTGACACTGACGGCGGCGGTGCACAAATGCTGCGCAGCTAGCGCCATTCGACGGCCAACACCGCGGGTCCTGGTGTGTCCGCTGTGCCGTGCGTGTGATCATTGCTTGTACAGCCCTCTCGCAGTGTCCGGAGCAAGTATGGTGGGTCTGACACACCGGTGTCAATGTGTTCTTTTTTCCATTTCCAAAGATGATGAGACTTACCAAACAAAAGCGCTGGCAGGTCGATAAACACACAAACAAACACAAATATACACACAAAATTCAAGCTTTCGCAACAAACTGTTGCCTCATCAGGAAAGAGGGAAGGAGAGGGAAAGACGAAAGGATGTGGGTTTTAAGGGAGAGGGTAAGGAGTCATTCCAATCCCGGGAGCGGAAAGACTTACCGTAGGGGGAAAAAAGGACAGGTATACAATCGCACACACACACATATCCATCCACACATACAGACACAAGCACACATGTGCGTGTGATCATTGCTTGTACAGCCCTCTCGCAGTGTCCGGAGCAAGTATGGTGGGTCTGACACACCGGTGTCAATGTGTTCTTTTTTCCATTTCCAGGAGTGTATATATATATATATATATATATATATATATATATATATATAAAAGAAAGATGATGAGACTTACCAAACAAAAGCGCTGGCAGGTCGATAGACACACAAACAAACACAAATATACACACAAAATTCAAGCTTTCGCAACAAACTGTTGCCTCATCAGGAAAGAGGGAAGGAGAGGGAAAGACGAAAGGATGTGGGTTTTAAGGGAGAGGGTAAGGAGTCATTCCAATCCCGGGAGCGGAAAGACTTACCGTAGGGGGAAAAAAGGACAGGTATACAATCGCACACACACACATATCCATCCACACATACAGACACAAGCAGACATGTCTGCTTGTGTCTGTATGTGTGGATGGATATGTGTGTGTGTGCGATTGTATACCTGTCCTTTTTTCCCCCTACGGTAAGTCTTTCCGCTCCCGGGATTGGAATGACTCCTTACCCTCTCCCTTAAAACCCACATCCTTTCGTCTTTCCCTCTCCTTCCCTCTTTCCTGATGAGGCAACAGTTTGTTGCGAAAGCTTGAATTTTGTGTGTATATTTGTGTTTGTTTGTGTGTCTATCGACCTGCCAGCGCTTTTGTTTGGTAAGTCTCATCATCTTTCTTTTTAGATATATTTTTTCCACGTGGAATGTTTCCCTCTGTTATATATATATATATATATATATATATATATATATATATATATATATATATATATATATATATATATAACTCTTTGTCTTTAAATATGTCTGCTTGTGTCTGTATATGTGTGGATGGATATGTGTGTGTGTGCAAGTGTATACCTGTCCTTTTTTCCCCCTGAGGTAAGTCTTTCCGCTCCCGGGATTGGAATGACTCCTTACCCTCTCCCTTAAAACCCACTTCCTTTCGTCTTTCCCTCTCCTTCCTATATATATATGTCACGAAAAAGTAGTTTCCACAGTGAGCAATAAGAAGAAGAGTCAGCTTAATAACCTGTCACAATTAAATTCAGCAAGCTGCTAAAGGAATGGAAATTGTCGCTATCAACCAAAATAAAAATGACTAAATCACTGAAATTTTGATCTTTCCTGTAGTCTTGTACAGATGGAATCATGAACAATAAAAAGAAATGGATTCCAAGAAAATCTATTCTTTTAAAATGTGGATTTGAAGAAGAATCCTGAAGACTTTGTGGGCTGAAAACAGAAACTACTATTCTGAAAAAAAAATAAAGCCAAAAAATCTTAAGAGGCAAAGTACTGAAGATGAAATTACATTGCATTGGGCATATCACAAGAGCAGAAGACTCACTAGAAAGAGCTGTAATGCTCCGAAGAACCAAAGTTCAAAGAAACAGAGGAAAACCAAGGAGAAGGTGGACAGAAGACATCAAAGAAAGCATCAGAATGATGCTGGAAGAACTTAAGACTAAAACACCATCCAGGAGGAAATGGAAAGAGATAGTTCATCATGTGATGAAGAGTTGGAGGATACTTGATTATCCTAACAACAATAAGAAAAATGTGTTTTTATAATTGACTGCCAGAACAGTTATGTTATTACACCAGCATTGTATCTTCATTTGCAATAGAGCAAGAGATGTATTTAGAGCAGTCACTAGTTGTTTGACATGCCACATAAAGATCTGACTCATGAGTTATTTACAATAAGTGACAAATAGTCAAAAATCCAAGAACTCTCTGGGAATTCAATAAATTCACAGAATTCTGGGAGACTCTAGGGGAAATTGAACTGTTTTTTGGCAGAAATAAATGTTCTGAGTTTCTTATTACAAATAGTTATGAGATTCTGCTTTAGAAACAATGTGGAACTGAGTAAGAAAAAGTGAAATGCATTGAATTGTCGTAATGTTTGTTGCTTGATCACATCTGCATGTCATATCCTCACTGCCTGTGGGACTCTTCATTATTTTCTGTGGGCCCTTAGGCTTCCGGTCCATCTCCCATTGCATCACCAAGACTGTTCATGAGAGTTTGTCATATAGCCATGAACTCACCATTCGCACAAAATCAAAGACGCTACTTTAAACTGAAAAAAAAGTGTGTCCATATTTAAACATAATATTTGCAGACTGGTACTGAGTACTCAGGCTTTATTTCCTTTTTACTAATTTCAGTGCACTCTAGTACTTTGCCAACTCACAGTATTGTGCATTAATTTAATACTGATCATAGTGTGAAGAACATGTTGCTTGATATAAGATATGTCATTGCTATCAGAGTCTATTCATATTACATTCCAGAGAGAACAGATCAGATCATGTTCCTGTCAGAATTTCTCATGATCTCACATGACACGGAATTGTGGCAGATGACAGTAACAGTGGAATTTACAGAGGTGGCAAGAGCTTATAATTTACAGAATTGTTGATGAAACTGTAAATCCCAGGTGAACTTGAAATAATCACTAAAAGGTGAAGTGACGGTTCAAAAAATTTCAGTTGTTACCATAAAAAACTAGTAATGTGAAACTTGTTCTCATATACACTAAAATATCGTTCAGGGGAATCTGGATAGGGAAGCTGGTAAAACCTGGTAATCTCAGGGAATCTGTTGATGAAACATCACCCGTATATTTCATCAAAATTTTTTAATTGTACTCTCTTTTTCAGGAACTGGATTTAAAGTCGTTAGCCCAGCTGAACTGAAAAAGCAAAAAGAGAAAGATCCAGAATTTGGTTTTGATGTTGCTATTGAGTGCAGTGGTAATGGCAGGGCAATGGAAGATGCTCTCTGGATGCTCAACTGTGGAGGAAAACTGTGTGTCTTTGGTGTTGCTTCTCCAGACACAAGAGTAAGGTAAAAAGCTACATCTAAATTTCTTGCTCGTTACTACAAATTAAACAGTTATTTGTCTAAAGATACTGTGATCAGCATTTCTGAATTCCGCTCCCATTGAAAGACTTATGAGCTATGCATACACTACCTTCATAGGCTGACTACCATCTTTGTTTCCTATCTTTCTCCTCCTCCGGCTGTGGAAATTTAAAACAATCGATGAATATTTTTTGCTACTGTGAAATGTCATGAAAATTGTCTTTGGCATGGAGGAGCAACATATTTTAAGGGAGGAAGCCCTGTGTTACAGAAGACTGAATTATTTGAATCCTGTCCATCGAGTCACTGTAATAAGTAGCATTACTAGTTCTATAGTGCTACAAGAAATCTACCTTAAAGAGCCCTTTGTAGAAAAAAATCTGTATCCAGAAATTTTCTGTTTGATGTACAAAATCTTAACACCTCTCTAGACTTCTTGATACACCTATGATCTGTTGTGTGGTGGTATATCTTGGTCTCGTCACAGGTTAATAAACATAGAGATACCTCAAAGGAATGTAACATATTTTGTTTCATAATTTACTAATAGAAACTAATGAAATGCAGTCCCCTCTCATCAGTCAGTGTTTCAGTATTCTCAAAGTGGTTTGGACCTTTTGTACTAATTTAAATCTTTTAAAAAATTCAGATATGTTTTATACTTGTTTTTTTTTTTTATAACACCAATTGAAATTTTGTATGGAATCACATTTTTTTCTCTTGGTACAACTATTTTTTATGTGTGTTTAATAACATCGCTGCTCCATATTTCTCATATAATCTATACCATATATAATTAGATTTATTTCCATGGCACGCTTCATAATGATTTACTGTGCAGTGTCCCAATGGGTTTCACTCTTCCCAACACTAAAAATAATTGAGAAAGAAAAATATTCAAGATGTCTGCATGGTGGAGAACTTCAGGGATGACCATCCACAGAAATGCTCCTTCTCACCTGTGTGTCATTGTTGGGCTCAGGGAACAAACACTGATGAGCCAACACACCATAGTCCAATCAATGATGACAAGAAAAGGTCAAGTGCAAGAAATAAATTGTGTAGTCACAAATTTTCATACAGTAGTAGGAAGGAGTGCCATGAACAACATACTAAAAGTCCCAACCCCTGGGGGAGGGGAGTGCATCTGAAAAAGAAAAGTCAATTATTGATAAAATTATTTAACTGGATAAATAAAAAATCTACTCACCAAGTAGTGGCAGAACACACCCATAAAAGACTGTTGTGATTGGCAAGCTTTCAGAGCCAGTGGCTCCTTCTTCAGGCAGAAGGGCTGAGGGGGAAGGAAGAAGGGCAAAGGAAAAGGACTGGAGAAGTCTAGGACAAAGGGTAAATTTTGGGAAAGTCACCCAGAACTGCTGGTCAGGGGAGACTTATTTATTTATTTCATGTTCCGTAGATCCAGTTAGTGAGTCAATCACAAGGATATGGAATGTGTCAAATTGTACAGGTTTCAATTTAAACTTACAATAAATAGAAGGGCAATTCAATGCCAAATTGTACACAGTTTAAGTAAGACACTACAAATACAGTAATAGATACAATGTCAGCTAGATAACATAACAACCATTTAACAGAAAAAGGAGTTTCAAATAAAGGTTAAAAATAAGAGCACAAAGTTAAATCACGCCTACAAGAGTAAATACAGGTACAGCCAATCTGTTGTTACAAAAAGTGTGCTAATGCTCAAATGCACAATAAAATCAACTGAACTACTTCTAGACACAATAAGTTTAGTGATGGTATACATTTTCTTTCAAATATTCATCCACAGTATAAAAAGATTTCTCTGTCAGGTAATCTTTGAGAACTTGTTTAAATTTTGGCAGTTCTGTGTGAACACATTTGATATGGAGTAGGAGAGCATTGAACAAGCTGTTCAATGCTGGAGTAGTAAACTCCTTCTTGTACCAGAGCGAGATGTTTCATTTTGAAATGTAGATTGTTTTTGTTTCTGCTGCTATAGCCATGGAATTTACTGTTGTCTTGGTAGAGAGAAAAATTTTTGCACACAAAGGTCAGCAAGGAAAAAAATATACTGTGAGGCAGTTGTTAGGATACCTATCTTCCGAAACAAGTGCCTGCAAGAGTGTCTTTGATGGACCCCACACATTATTCTGATTGCTCTTTTTTGGACGGTGAAAACTTTTTTGCAAGTGGTTGGTTACCCCATAATATGATAGCATATGACATCAATGAGTGGAAGTAACCAAAGTAGGCAACCTTAATGGTGTCGACTTCAGCCACTGAAGAAATTACCTGTAATGCAAATGTTGCTGAGCTAAGTTTTTTACATAGATGAAGAATGTGAACTGACCAATTACATTTGCTGTCTATATAAGCACCCAGGAATTTTGTATCTTCAACTTTCTGTAATGGTTGATCTCTACATTTTATGTTAACTTCATCGAGATGTATGGAACCTCATATAGTGAGTTTTATTTGCATTGAGAGAGAGACCATTTGAGGAGAACCAATTTAAGATGTCATTAAAAACAGTATTTGTAGTTTGTTCAAGATTGTGACCTATCAAACCGTCAATTAGAATTGTGGTATCATCAGCAAACAGGGTAAATTCGCTGCTTGTCTCAGAACAAAGAGGGAGATTATTAATGAAGATGAGGAAAAGCAGTGGGCCCAAAACAGAGCCCTGAGGCACACCACACGTTATCGTGCCCCATTCAGACGAGGCAGGTTCTCCAGAAGAGCCATTTAACATTACAGTCTGCTTCCGATCCTTTAGATATGATTGTAGCCACAAGCCAACAGTACCACCTAAACCATAGTATTCTGCCTTTTTCAAAAGAATTTGGTGGTTTGCACAATCAAAGGCTTTCGTAAGATCACAAAAAATACCCACTGGAGACATTTTTTTTGTTAATGGCTTCCAAAACTTGGTTGCTGAAAGAGAATATTGCCTGTTGAGTACAAAGACCGGCACGAAAACCAAACTGATTTTTGCTTAAGATACTGTGGAAGTTGAGATGGTCTACAATCCTGTGCATGAGTTTTTCAAGAATGTAGTTAAGAGGGATATTGGATGATAGTTTGTAACAATGCTTTTATCACCTTTTTTAAAGAGAGGAATCACTACAGCCAATTTTAGTCTGTCAGGGACAATCCCTTCTTGTAGGGATGTATTGTATATGTTGCATAAGATGGGACCAACAAATTTATAACAGTGTTTCAGTATTTTACTAGAAATATTGTCCGCACCAGCAGAATTTTTGTTTTTTAATGAGCTAATTACTCTTATGACTTTGCTTACAGTAACTGGAGGTAAAGATAATTGTGGGATTCTGTTACTAATAGCTTTCTGTAGGAGGGACAATGATTCTTCCATAGAACCATTACAGCCTGTCATCTCTGCTGCTCTCAAAAAGTGGTTATTAAATATTTCTGCAACCAACTCAGGTTTCTTTATGATACTGCCCCCTGCTTTAATCTCTACCTGAGACATGTTCCCTGTTGTCCTGCCAGTTTCCCTCTTTATTACATTCCATATAGTTTTATGTTTATTTTCTGAGCTTTCAATTTCTGATTTTATGCACATACTTTTAGATTTATTTATAACCTTCTTGAGAATGCTACAGTAAAGTTTGTAGTGTTGTCATTTCTTTGGATCATTACAAGTCCTGAGAGAACTGTTCTACAAGATTTAATTATCCCTGTAGTGATCCAAGACTTCTTGGCATTGCCTATATGACTATTTCTAACTACTTTTTTGGGAAAGATGGACTCAAATACAGACATGAATTCATTTAAAAATGAATTTTACTTTTTGTTTACATCTGTTTCCTTATAAACTGGGCTCCAATCTATCTCTTTTAGGCTGTCGTTGATTTTTTTAAGGCCCTCTTCATTTATTGTCCTAAAAGATTTCCAAGATTGTTCAGAATTGTTGCACACACTGATGTAATTGACTGATGTAATTGAGCCTAAGCAGTTGACCACCATGATCAGAAAGGCCAAAGATTGGATGTACTGTGATCTTATTGCATTTAGACTTATCTATAAATATGTTATCTATCAGACTTTTACTGTTAACAGTAACCCTAGTTGGGAAATCTACTATTGTCATCAGATTATAAGACTCCATTACATGTACTAAATCAGCTTTACTATTGCTCTCATTTAGGAAATCAATATTAAATTCTCCAGTAATTATCAAGTTCTTGGACTTTGAGTACAGTTTGGATAATAAAGAATCTAAGTGCTTAAGAAATACATTCAAATTCCCTGAGGGAGATCTATACAGTGGTAACACTATAGCCGTGAAGTCATTTACAGTAATCTCAACACCACATACTTCAATTTGTTGCTCTATACAATGGCTCTTTAAATCTAATGCATTGTAAGATATGTTGTTTTTTAAATAAATTACCACTCCACCTTTTCCCATGATGGTTCTAGAGTAATGCACTGCCTGACAGAAACCACTTAGCTGCAACCTTTCAATATCTTTCACATGATGTTCACTAAAACATAATACATCAGTATCTTTTATTCCTTGTGGTTCCTCTAACAGAACAGTAATGTCATTTACTTTATTACCAAGCCCTCCCACATTTTGGTGAAAAATTGTCATTTCTTTGGAATTAGAGACAGATGTAAACTTTTGCCCAAAAAATTATCTGTAGCTACAGACACAGTACTTTCATTACTAACAATTTCCTGAAACATTTGAGTTTGAAACTGAGTCTGACTTGATGGCTGGAGCCATTTAAGTGTGATTGGTTCCAACTTTGGAGTACATTTGTGGACTTCTTCCAATATTTTTGTTTGTAAGAGGGTACCTAATGCTTTTTTCCTGATCTGTTCAGGTGCGTACCATGTATTGTAAATAATTCTTGTCCAAACCTGCTTATATCTACAACACAAGTATTGTGAAAATGCTTACACAACTTTGCTAACTTAGAGTTTGTTTGTGAGATAGCCTCATTTACATAGGACTGTGGGATTAAGTCATGTCTCTTGGGAATGTTCACAGCAAATACCTTAGACTGATGAAGTGCCGATGTTTTCATCCTGAGCGACTGTATGACATCATTCCCTTCATTGCAGGCAATGTTGTTTGAGCCACCTATTAAGATCACACACTAGTTTTTTTTACTTTTTCAGGATCACACCCCCGCTACAACTTCTTGAAGTTCAGCACCTGGTTTCACGATTCCACAAACATCGGCAGCATTAAAACTGCTTTTCACTATATCAGCCATTACTCTACCATGACTATCAGTGAAAATGTGAAGACGATTTGTTGATGTTTCACTCACAGCAGACTGGATCACGCCACTGCCACTTTCATTGCTGTTAACTTAACGTTGTGGCTTTCGAAGATCAAACCTAACCTTTTTCCGGTAGTTTACCAGCACACTCTTCTTACAATTGTTTTCACTTTCTGTGAGACTATTACTAGAACAAAGTACATTAAAATTGTTTACATTCTCGAACCTTGAAACATTTGCTGTAGACGACGTTTTAGCGCCGAATGTTTGATGCTTGTTGTGTACTACCTTCCATTTTGATGATTTATCAGCATCATTTTGTGGCAATGTATCCATGTTCTGGCGAAAGTTTTTGTCCTTCTATCTGTCTTGAAACAATGGATCCATGTTTTGCTTCGACTTCAGTTCCATATTTTCAGATTTCAGGATGTTGATTTCTACTCTTAGACTGCTGATTACACATTGTAAACTAGCAATATGTTAACTTTACTTTAAGAATTCACTTTTGCATTTTACACACGAATTTTTTGCGGCTTCACTGTAACTTATTTTTGGAGTAAATTCGCGCATATCTACACACACCGCCATCTTAGTCTTACTGTATGGGATAAGAAGGAAAGACTGACCCATGGTTCTGGGTGACTTTCCTGAAATCTACCCCTTGTCCTAGAGACCTCTCCAGTCCTATTTCTTCACCCTTCTTCTCCCACCTCAACCATTCTCCCTGAAGAAGGAGCCACTGGCTATGAAAGCTTGCCAATCACAACAGTCTTTTATGTGCGTGTTCTGCCACCATGCGGTGAGTAGATTTTTTTATCTATCCAATTAAATAATTTTATCAAAAAGATAAGTGCATGACCACAATCCAGTGACCTAAGTTTCCTCATGATTCTAGAATCTACCCCTTCCCTCCCCCTGCTTCCACCCTGTTACACCCACCAGAATATAACTTATCCCTTAATACAGCTCTACTGCACTTAGATGTGGTACATACATTTAATGTTTGTTTTTAACCATTTCACTTAGCAACAAAATTAATATTATACCATTTATAATGAATTTCTTTGATTACTTTTTTGTAAATGATGAAAGTCTATATGTGGTGAATGCAGCTTGCCGCTAACTTGGTGTAATGTTTTGTCTGTACAGAAGTGTATCTGTCGCCTTTATCGCTCTTTCACTCTCACACAGAAATGTTCTTTATCTGTATACAGTTTAAACTATGTTAATTACTTAAAATCAGCCTAGTAGAATCTCTGGTGGAGCCCTTCGTCTTAATATTCAGCGGCTGGCTTGCTAGAAAAGATCTTTGCATTGGTTATTATTATTAAGCGCTGCATTCAGTTGGGAAAATCGATCGTTTGAACCATTCGTTCAGTTTACGACAGATCTAAAATTTCAGATGTGGACGAAGCCTTTTTGGACGATTTATAAACTCAGAGATTGCAGGCTCTCTCCGTCACAGCTGAAACTTCCCAATTAATTACAGGGCCCAGACAATCATTAATGATTCAGACAGAGAACTCATTCGTCATTCACTCTAGAATAAAATGGTCACAAACCTTATTTCAGAGGCAAAATTATATTGATTCATTTCCATACATGTTCCGTTTGGTGTTGGTTCCAAGTCTCTTGCTATTTTCTGGTACAGGTTTATCTTTCTCTTTACTATCTAGCTAGCGGCACAAACTATCCTCTTTACTAGTTCGCTTTAGCGCGAAGAAGCATAAATAAAACTCTTTTAGCAATCCGCTAATCTTCAAACGAATACTTCCAAAGCTGTTCCTCCCTCTCTCTATAACTATAATAACCATGGAGCATACATTTTCGTACCTCTGTTGTTCCAAGGAATAAACGTACTAGAAAAATACCTTGGCGTCGACGAGCTGTCGGCGCATATATTACTAGGAAATCTGATCAGATACTTTTCAAACGTAAATAAATGTGGATGATTTGATTGACCATTATTAATTATTGCGTGATAGAGGGTAATTTTCCAGTGGGTAGATTACAATGCCCCTCGCAGCGAGCGAAGTTTGTGAGCTCAATTTTGATTCACCGAACACACTTCGCGAGCTATCTATTAGCGTGGATAACCCAGAAGTGATGATTGTCAGTCCTCCGACTGAAAAAGAATATTATTTTTGAGACAGACGAAGAAAAGAAATGTTGAAGACAGAAGAAATGAAGAGACAGGTACCGCGGCTGTATTGCTTTTACGTGCATCTAGGTGTTATGTTTGCTGTGCACAACCAAGGAAGATGATCTTTTATGAACTGATGTCAGGGTCTACCCATTCGGGAACTTTCTTAAGCAGGGAAACCTTGGAAAACCTCTTAAGCTTAGACCCCCAGCCTACGGTACATAGAAGATAGGAAAGCCTATAGAAGAACAAAAATAATTTTGAAATTCATCTCTAAAGGAAAGACAGGGATCAATTTGTATCACAATTTGGAGAAGAGTGGTTTGTGCCTCTAGCAAAAAAAAAACGTTTTACAATAAATAACGTGAATTCGCGTTTTACGATCTTGCTTCTAGTACAATATCTTGCGGTGCTAAACTCCCCCGGGTCTTGCATGTCCCCGACGTCCACATTTGTAGTCGGTCTTCTACGCGGCCCACTCTGTAGTTGATCTTCTACGCGGCCCACAATGGGATGATTAGAAGGAACGGGGATACTCGAATTCACATGCAACATTCATTCCAAAAGAATTAGCAATGACCAAAAGGGAAACTCTTCCTGTAAGAGAACTGATTAGGTTGCACCGTCCAAGATTCTCCTTTTTGAAAGCAAAATCCTTATGGCTTCATGGATCCTTTTTGTTACGACATACTTCACGGAATTCAACGATTACTTAATGATGTTGCCAAAAGCATCATCCGATTTTCTCGTTTGAATACTCTTTTTTACTTTGCCTCCCCACTTGTGCTTATAAGTCCAAAAGTTTTCACAGATTTTCTATCATTGATTTGTTCTTCGTAATTTAAAGGATTCATGTAACTTACTATAGATTTTGGATTCAAATCATCGAATAATGGAAAGTGTAGTTCATTTTATACCAAGACATCATCCATATTTCCTTGATAAGCCATATAATTTAGCTATACTCAAAACCTTTTATTTTAAATACATATATTTTTACGTTTGAGCGCTGAAATGTAAAAGTTATTAGCATTGAGAAATGCGAATTCACCTCTTTCATTTACTCTCTGATTCATACGGTGTTCATCCATGCTCATATATGGAAATGGATTTTTCACAAAAAAATTCTCAAACGAACACGAACCATTAAATTACTACTGAATCTATGAATATTTACTTTCTTTAATCATTCATTAATAAATTAAAAATTCTTAACTTCTAATTATAACACCTATTCCTTTTAAAGTGCAACATGAATCAGTTTATTCACGCGTTTGGTGCGAGTCTCTTACAAAGCATCTCTGTATCGTCTATATCGATTTTAATTCTCGCGCCGACGTCAACTGTTTTGCGCGGGAAATTATCTTTGCGGCGTTAACCGTCACTCACAATTCACTACCACAACACATTCCTTCACACGTTTACACATCTAAGCGTTCACATGAGATTATATATGAATATTCACTCGGAACCTCTTTAGATTATTCAGCGTCATTTGCGGGAAACATTTCATTTTCTTGAAGTTCAGTCAGATCCTTAATCCTTGATGACATTAGCAATGCTAAAGTCCTATATTCACCCCAACACAGGTGAAGCCTAACTCCACTATCTTCTTTACAACACTCGATAATAATAGTTAGTCACTATTTCTATACTCTATGTTACTGATTAACTATTTCAATTTAAAGGTTTCTATCACTACACACAGAGTTTATGGTTATGTTTTTTACGAGCGTTCATTTCTGTCACTCGGAACACCATTACTCACTGTCTTCTAATCTTCATTATACTTTTTTAAGTCGTTATGAGAAAATAATCCTTTTATTTTGTTCGACACCGGGTATGCTAACAGATAAGCCCCCAGATTCGGAATTTGTAGGATAATATATGGTCCAGTATACAGTAACTCCCATTTCTTGATACTTTTCTTTATTACGGATGATTTGGTATGTCGTTTAACTAGTACCTTCTCTCCGACGTGGTATGTCTGTACCCTTTTTATTAATTTGTCATATCGTTGTTTTCTTTGATCCGCCTTTTTCGTCATATTTATGATAGCTTGTCTTATCTTTTCTTCCCAAGGCATCTCAGTTTCCTGAGTTTTGGGGATATGGTCAGTCCAGAAGTTCTCCTCTTTGGTTTCGAACATCAATTCACAAGGTGTATATCCAGTTGAGGAGTGGGGCATATTATTGTATATCTGCTCAAACTCTTCCACATAATTTGCCCACGCAGTTTGCTTATTATGGCAATACGTCCTCATAAATCGATTGAATTCTCTAAAAATCCTCTCAACCAAATTGCCTTGTGGGTGGTAAAATGATGTTAGTATGTGTTTTACACCGATTTGAGACAAAGTCTGCTTCCATCGGAGTCCCGTGAATATTTTAGCATTGTCAGTTATGATCGCCTTAGGTGTACCAACATGTGGAAGATAATCCTTTATCAATCTTAATACAATCACTTTGGCTGTAGCCGCCTTTATCGGGTATAGCTTCACATATTTCGTACACACATCGAGAAATGCCAACACATATTTAACACCACCTCTTGAAGTAGGTAACGGTCCACACAGATCGCACGAAATTAATTCTTTTGGTTTTTGTACTAATATAGAGCATAATGGGTGCTTAGTCCCTTTTGAGTCCGGCTTTGTTTTTTGACAGATTATGCACCTCTTTAAGATCTCATGCACTCTGCGCTTTATGTTGGGAAAATAACAGTACCCACTTATTTTGTCTGCACATTTTGTCGCACCGAAATGTCCCCAGGTTAAATGAGTGAACCATACAAGTTTCTCTATTTGTGCCTCAGGTATACAAACACACCAACGGACTTTGTTTGGCCTTCCACAGCGGAAAAATAATACGCCATTTACCAGCTGGTAGTAGTTTGCCATCTGATCTGAAGGTTGCTGTTGTAACCTTTGAATGACACTTCCCCATTGAGCATCCTTTTTCTGTAACTGGGCCATATGCACACACAAATTGACGTAGTATGTCTTAAATGGATTTTCCTGCAGCAGCAATACAGGGAATTCCGAGGTAGTATTCACATCAATCTCTTTTGTTAAACCCAACGGTGACCTTGATAGAGCGTCCGCAATAATGTTTTGCTGCCCTGAGACATGTACGATCTTAAACTGGTATTGTTGCAGAGCGAGCGTCCATCTAGCCAGTCTGGGGTGTAACAGTTTACACGTTTGCAAAAACGTTAATGATTGGTGATCGCAATATACGATAGTCTTCGACCCATATAAATAATAATGAAATTTTTTAAATCCCCAGACGACCGCAAGAGCCTCTAATTCCGTCGTCGTGTACGTTCGTTCACAGTTGGACAAAACACGACTAGCAAACGCAATAGGACAAAAGGTAAGCTGTCCATTTATCTTGCGTACTTGGAAAAGGCACACTCCAAGACCCACATTTGACGAATCTGTTGACAAGTAGAATTCCTCTTGCATGTCGGGATGGTATAAAAGCGGTGCATTTCCTAATTGCTTCTTTATCTCTTCAAATGCTTCTTGACACTCTAATGTCCATAGCCAGGGCACATCCTTCTTTAGCAAACTATTCAGAGCTGCTGCATTCATGGCCTGATTCGTTATAAATCTTCTAAAAAATGAGGCAAGACCCATAAACCCTTTTAATTGCCTCCTATTCCTCGGTGTTGGAAACTTACTAATCGCAATTAGCTTCTCCTTGGTTGGTAAAATTCCCTTTGCGTCAATTATATGCCCCAGGAACTTGATTCTGTTTAGTGCAAAATGGGATTTCTGTAGGTTAGCAGTTATTCCCATGGTTTTGAACACGTTCAACACCCGACTCAGTAAAGTAATATGCTCCTCCCAGGTCTTCGATGCAATAAGCATATCATCAACAAATACTGTTATCCTGCTTCTTAGTTCTGGGCCTAGTGCATAATCTAGAGCTGCTATAAAGATTCCAGCACTAATGTTGAGTCCGAAAGGAACGACAGTAAATTGGTAACTTCTTCCGGCATAAATGAAAGCTGTATATTTCCTTGATACCTCATCCAGCTTGACCTGCCAATAAGAACTTCGTAAATCGATGCTTGTCAAATATTGGACATCCTGGAACCGTTGTATCAGTTCGTCTATGTTTTCCGGATGTGTTCTCACTGGAATTATGATTTTATTTATTTCCCTAGCGTCAAGTACCAGTCTCACAGTTCCATTTGCTTTTGGCACGACCAGCAGTGGGGAGCAGTATGGGCTTGTGGAGGGTTCGATCAAACCCCATTTCAACATGCGATCTATTTCTTTTTGGACTTGAGCCTTTAGCCTCCAGGGAACAGGATAGAAAGTTCTACAATATGTTTCATGCGGCTTAACGTAGAGATGGCATATGTATCCCTTAATAACTCCTGGCCTCTCATCAAACACGTTTTCATACGCTAATAATAATTCTTTGAGCTGCTGCTTCTGATCTTCAATAATGCAGTCGGATTCATTTAATTTCTCATACACTAATTGACCGAAGCTCCTTTGACTTGGACCTCATTATTTACGTGCTGTTTAGAATTCTGTGCAGTCCTGATTACTTGCACGCTGATCCCACTATTATATTTTCTGGTAAGGCTTTCCTTTTTCAACAAGTCCAACTCAATTTCTTGTTTATTTACATTTAACCAAATTTTTTCTGTTTTAAAATCTATTCTGCATCCGTATTGACGTAGGCTGTCGACTCCGATAATGCAGTCTACCACCAAATTTTTCACAACAAGGAATGTGCTTAATATTGCTACATTTCCTACTTCTACACTAAGTAGTGACTGCACTTTTACATTAGCCGATCTGGCCCCAACGGCGCCTATTATTCTACAATTTTGAACTGGAAAAATTGGTACTCGTCTTATAGTTCTGATCTTGTTGAATAGAGCCTCCGAAATAACATTCGTGGTTGCAGCTGTGTCTAAAACCGCCGTTATAGGTACAGTCTCCAAAATGACTTGCACATCGGCTACTGCCACCTGTTCCTTATCCTCATCTTTGGGTTCTAAGTCCTCGGTCAATTCATCTGCCAGTAATCGTCCATCATTGTACGTTAGCATTGGTACACATATCCTGTTGCCCCTCAACCTATTGTTGACCGCTCCTCCGGGGCACGAGTGGGTCCTTACTAGTTTGTTGGATTTTGATTCGCCTGGTGGTTGACATCATCCGTCACTTCGGTAATTACCGGTTGATTCGTAGATGTCCGTCCCCACTGATTTTGGCTATTTGAGTTTATTCCCCCCGGTTGGTTCCACTTTCTATTACCGTTATTGTTCCATGCTTGCGGTCTGAAATTCCTTTCGTTCCCCCATATGGGATTGTATCGTTTCCCATTCCTGTTGTTCCTTGGATAGCCCCTCGCAAGACTATTGCCGGTATTATTGTTGATATTTTGAGGGGTTTCTCCACTATTTATCGATCTCTGTGCGCTCCCTTGCCTACCATTTGGCGGAGGTTCTATCTCCCTATATTGGATTCTATTGTTGCGGGCTTTCTGGTTGTTCTCTTCTATAATGTCTATATGATCTAACGTCGTGAGGAACGACTCCAAGTCTTTATCATTGCCGTAAATTAATTGATTCCGTATACTAGTTGGTAGTCTTGCCTTAAGTATGTTTATTATATCTGGCAAAGGCATAGGTCTGTCCCAATATCTAGTTTTATTTATATATTTCTCAAAATACTTCCTAAGGCTTCCTTTCGAAAAAGAGAAAGGCTCTGGGTAGAGCACCTCCTGCCTTAGGCGTTCCTGTACCCCTTCTGACCAGAATTTTGCTAAAAACGCTTTCTCAAAATCGTCATAGGTCGAGCAAACAGACGTCATGTCCGAGGCCCAGATCGCCCCCGAACCTTGTATATACCCAGTAACGAAACTGATCTTCTGCCACTCCGACCAATTTCTGGGTAGCACTCCTCTAAAACTCCTGATAAAAACAATCGGATGGACCCCCCTTTTGTCAGTGTTAAAAATCTGAAATTGCCGATGCTTTATCATTTTTTCTTTGGCATGGCACAGGCTTTCGTAATCTCCGTCCGATAAAACTTCGCGCGAACAACTAGCTCGTCGCAATTTAATATTCGAGTTACTCACACAAGTCGGTATCGTGTGCGAATGTGCAGTAACTGGCTCTATAGTCGCTGGCAACTTCTGCTGCTGGCCGGTATTCATTTGTTCTGAGCCTTGTTGTGAAACGCGTATCGACTCTGCTATCGTTTGTTTCCATTGCTCAAAATCAGCACCTAACTGCTGTCGCACTTCCTCAAGTCCTTTCGCAAACAAATTCTCTTCCTGTTTGCCGCATAGACTCTGGAATGCTGCTTTAACATTTTGCTCAACGTTTTCACACATTAGCCTTTTGTTTTCTAATGTGATTTCGGATAGTTTACCCGTTAATATATTAATTTGGTGGTCTATAACGTCCTGACGTTCTGTCAGATGTTCCACACTTTCCTTTAAGTTCGTCTGCGTACGTGCCAATTCAGGAAGTTGCGCAATTGCACATGACACGGCATCTTGCTTCTGTACTAATTGCGGAACCATTTCCACCTGTTCCCATACGGTGTCTATCTTAATAGCCACATACTCCTTCATTTCTACACGTACGCGTTGAGTAGATTCCTCACATTGAGCCTTAACCATTTCTATTTGTGCAGTTAATTTTCGTTCCGTCTCTTCGGCCTGATCTTTAAGTTCCTTTGTCTTCGCCTCTATCCGCTGCTCTAATTCGGAAAAACTGTCGTGTAACTGCTGCTTAATCTCAGCTTTCAGATTTTCCTGCCCCTCATTAACTGAGGCGAACTTTGCGTTAATGTCGATTTTCAGATTTTCTTGCCCTTCAGTAACTGAGGCTAATTTCGTATTCAAATCATTTTGCCCCTCAGTGACTGAGGCTAACTTCGAATTCAAATCATTTTGCCCCTCAGTAACTGAGGCTAACTTCGAATTCAAATCATTTTGCCCCTCAGTAACTGAGGCTAACTTCGAATTCAAATCATTTTGCCCCTCGGTAACTGAGGCTAACTTCGAATTCAAATCATTTTGCCCCTCGGTAACTGAGGCTAACTTCGCATTAATGTCAATTTTCATATTTTCTTGGCCTTCAGTAACTGAGGTTAATTTCGTATTTATGTCGATTTTCATATTATTCATGCTCTCGGTTATCATCTGCATCTGTCTCATGATAATTACTAATGGATCTAATCCATGTTGCATACCTGCTGTTACCTCTCCAGCCGTGTCTACAGGGCGTTCTATTACGCTATCTGTAGCGATCGGTTCTACCACACTTCTTACTACATCACTATCATCCGTGCTCACAGCTGAAGGCTGTTGCGTGTTGCTCTGCTCTGCTTGACTCATCTTAAACATTGCCCTAGTTAAAACCATATAAATATTCTACAGTCAATATGTATATATCTCCTTTCACACAATAATACTTCTGTGTGGCTACCTTCTTATAGTACTTATTCAGGTAAATGCAACTAGGGCAGTTCAACCAATCTACATGTAGCATGCACACAATTCGTAAATGTTCGAATCTACGTCTACTTCCTCAATACTAGCAAGCTTTAATACAAAATTATAGATCTGGCCTTTTTTTCTGCGCCCAGCGTGCTGCTTTTCTTTGAAGATCCAACTAATTCGCCTGCGAGTATCTCTTCTCTTTTCCAAGTTAAGTTGTCTCGTCGTAGTTCACATGAAACAGAGAACAAAATTATTTTAACAACGTCCAAAAACGTGTCCTGTCACGGATTGGCCATTATAATGAATTTCTTTGATTACTTTTTTGTAAATGATGAAAGTCTATATGTGGTGAATGCAGCTTGCCGCTAACTTGGTGTAATGTTTTGTCTGTACAGAAGTGTATCTGTCGCCTTTATCGCTCTTTCACTCTCGCACAGAAATGTTCTTTATCTGTATACAGTTTAAACTATGTTAATTACTTAAAATCAGCCTAGTAGAATCTCTGGTGGAGCCCTTCGTCTTAATATTCAGCGGCTGGCTTGCTAGAAAAGATCTTTGCATTGGTTATTATTATTAAGCGCTGCATTCAGTTGGGAAAATCGATCGTTTGAACCATTCGTTCAGTTTACGACAGATCTAAAATTTCAGATGTGGACGAAGCCTTTTTGGACGATTTATAAACTCAGAGATTGCAGGCTCTCTCTGTCACAGCTGAAACTTCCCAATTAATTACAGGGCCCAGACAATCATTAATGATTCAGACAGAGAACTCATTCGTCATTCACTCTAGAATAAAATGGTCACAAACCTTATTTCAGAGGCAAAATTATATTGATTCATTTCCATACATGTTCCGTTTGGTGTTGGTTCCAAGTCTCTTGCTATTTTCTGGTACAGGTTTATCTTTCTCTTTACTATCTAGCTAGCGGCACAAACTATCCTCTTTACTAGTTCGCTTTAGCGCGAAGAAGCATAAATAAAACTCTTTTAGCAATCCGCTAATCTTCAAACGAATACTTCCAAAGCTGTTCCTCCCTCTCTCTATAACTATAATAACCATGGAGCATACATTTTCGTACCTCTGTTGTTCCAAGGAATAAACGTACTAGAAAAATACCTTGGCGTCGACGAGCTGTCGGCGCATATATTACTAGGAAATCTGATCAGATACTTTTCAAACGTAAATAAATGTGGATGATTTGATTGACCATTATTAATTATTGTGTGATAGAGGGTAATTTTCCAGTGGGTAGATTACACATTGAAACACTATTTTTAATAATTTGTGATTTTTTGATCCCTGCATTACACAAACTGTTACTTTAGAGAAAAAATTAATAGGACCTTTTTGTGGGAAATTTATTATAGTTTTATTTTTCACTGGTATATGTTTTTGCTAGAGGCTGTGGTTTGCGAGGTATTAAAGAAACGTATAAAGTGATTTTTGAAGGCCTCCAACCCCCACCCCCACCAACGGCTCATACCCAACTAGTAGGGCTTTTTAGTACAGTGTTCTGTTGTACGTGATATTCCCTTCTATCACGGTACAAGAAAATGATGACTATACAATTTATGTCCCCTCTTTTTTGTTATTGGCTGGAGTTTTATGACCACTTGCTTAATATGTTGCTTATTGCTTGGAACATAAAAGCAACAATTCTACATCTTATGGATGCAGTAAATCCTTTGTAAGTTGCCAGAGGTATGTGATGCCAGACACATACGCAAAGGTCACAGTTTCCCTAAATTAAGCGCCACTGTTTGCGGGTGAAGCTCTGTTGCTAGATATCCTCCCAGATATGTTCCATTGGATCCAGATAAGGCGAATTTGGTGACCAAGAAATGAACAGAGTTCACTATTGTGCTTCTCAAAACCACAAGCAAACAGTTTTGGACTTGCAACGTGGATAGTTACCTTAGTGGAAGATGCCATTGCCGTTGAGGAAGACATCAAGATGCAGGTGGGTCCACAATAATGTTCACATAGTCCACAGTTTCACAGTGCCTTCAATTACTGACACAGGTCCCATGGAATCCCAGATAAATGCACTCATAGCATAATACTGCCTCCCCCCCCCCTCCCCCCGGCACCCACCCACCCAAATTTATCTGCATCCATGGCGCAATGCATGCTCAAAGCAGCTGTTCATCTGGATGACATCATATCCAAACATGACCATCAACCTGCTGTAATGCTGTAAAATAAATGTGATTAATCCCACCAGGTGGCATGTTTCCATTGTTCCATAGTCCAATCTCAGTGATCCCATGCCCACAGCAATCATAATTGATAATGTCATTGAGTCAACTTGGGAAAACATGGAGGTTGTCTGCTGTGGAGCCCCATTTTCAACAAAACATGTGTGCCTACACCAACATTGTACTCAGTCATTAGATCTGCCACAGATTGCCAACTGCCCTGCTTTGCAGAGCAGACAAGCCTCCAACCTCCATGTTCTATGATGAGGCATAGGGATTCAACATTTTGTCACCTGCTTGTGTGTTTACTATGCTTCAATCTCTTTCCAGAAATGTTTATGACAGTAATTTATAAACAATCTACCAGGTTTGCCGTTTCTGATATGCTCATCCCCAGCCACCAGTTATAACACTCTGCCCTTTGTCAAAGTCCCTTAAGTCAATGGATCTCCCCATTTGTGGACCATATTTCTAGAGCGATTTTCCATTTGTCTCTGCTGCACTTATATGCTTCCCTTATCATGTCGCATGTCCAAAATGCCAACGGGTGTCACTTAATCTCACAGTTATCACTGGTTATAGTATTTAGGCTCACAAGTGTGTTTGATATATTGATATACTGCTCAATTTGAATATAAATTGTTGCACAACCTAATGTCCTGAGGTACTGGTGCCATTTTGTTCCTCTGATAAGTGCAGAAAATGTATATTAAAGCATTTGAATAATTGTCTAAATGTTATAAAGTATTCTTTTGAAACTATAACAATATACAGCTACAGAAAAAAAATTACTGCTAGGTGGCAGCATATAAATGCACTCAAAAGCTGAAAAATCAACAAGTGTTTTGCATTTCTTCTCCTTCATACAGAATGTATAAAGGGCTGGAGGCAGTCAGGCATTTTTTTAAAGATTGAATATGAAAGCCACACAGGGTTCTGAATGAAGGAGACACTGATGTTGTCTTAGGTGAAAACTGGTAACATCATCATTGATCTATAATTCCTAATGGAAGACTCAAGTATCATCATGCAGGCATTTTCATTGGTGACTCAGGAATATGATGCGAGAGCACACTTTGTGGCCACAAGTAGGTCAAGTGTAATCACTCCAAAACTTAAGTTTGTGATGGGGGAAACCTTGTCAGAGAGGTCCACTTCATGAGCATCTAAGGAAGTGATTCCAGTGGTCGTTTCCATTGCCATCCACTGATGATGATGAAATGATAATGAGGGCAACACAACACCCAGTCCCTGAGCGGAGAAAATCTCCGACCCAGCCGGGAATCAAACCCATGCCCCTTGGCGTGACAGACCGCCACACTGACCACTCAGCTATTGGAATCATCCAAAAAGAGGGGTTTGTCATAAGTGCTTATCTTCAAGCTCATTTTACAACTAACTTGTTGAGTCAGACTCCATAATAGAATTTGCTGCTGTCCTTGATGAATTACCTCCATCTTATGTAGTGTTTGGTGAGCTCCATTTATTTATGCTTGGCACAATCTTTAAAGTGCAATGCTGGTGGTCTCTTGGCAAGTGCCATCCCACAAAGTAGTTTGTGTTGCGGAAGATGGGAGTGGTCTATATGATGTAAGTGTTCCATCAATTGAAGACAATGTTCCTTGAGAGTGGCAGTGATAGTCCATAGCTTCACAGTATTGATGACTATCTCGTCTCTCACATGATGCACATAAGCCTAGATCATTCTGTAAGTACTGCAGATGACATGTGTTGAATTTATGTTCTCATTTAGCATATGATGTCCATATCTTGTGGTACCATACACAAAGGTGCTCAGCATACATGCTTGATAGACAATTGTTTTTGTGACCTCTGTAAAGTGTTTGTTGTGCCACACTCTTCTGTGAGACTTCCCGAAAGTATTCACCTCTTTGTCAATTCTCGCATTCATTTTGTCATCCAGAGAGAAATCTTCTGACACTAGAAAGCTGATGTGGCATAATTTCTCAGATGTATTTAACAAGGAGACATTCAGTCTTATGACAGACATATCTGTGTATCATTATGCCATAATTCATAGACATAGAGAAAATCTTGTACACAGTAGTAAATTTATCCATAAACCTTCGGGAGGGGGGGGGGGGGGGTCCTTGTTGACAAAATGCTGCATCATCAGTGAATGAAACATTGCTTATAATTAAATCCTTATAATAACACTTGGATATGAATAGCAAAATGTTGTAAGGTTTCTCACCAGTTCTAGTATCCAGATGGATGCCCAGGTTGTTTCACTGAAAGCAACTATGAGAAGCAGTGAGAAGATTATACCAAACATGATAGGAATCAGTACACAACCTTGATAAACTCTTCTGTGTAAAGAGGGCTTTGTCAAGGCTGTGTACTGGCTCCTGTCTTATTTGGTATATTCTTCAAAATACTTCTCAAAGAGACTTTTTTGCAAAACAAATCTGGGCATCCATGCACATACCAGGGCTGATGGGGAACTTCATAACATCTCACTACTCATATCCAAGTGCTATTTTTAGGACTTATTTGCAAACAACCTTTATTCACTGACAATGCAGCATTCATAGCATATACTCAAGACGATTATAGACAAATTTGCAACTGCATGCAAGCCCTTCTCTATGTCTGTGAATGTGAAGACCGTGATTATGGTGCAAGGATACATGGATATGGCTGCCATAAGATTAGATGGTTCCTTGTTGAATGTAGTTGACAAATTCTGCTATCTTGCCTCACAGGTGTCGGAATATCTCTCTCTAGACAATGAAATAAACATGAAAATTGGCAAAGCACCAAATTCTTTCAGGAAGCTTTTTACAAGTGTATGTGACAACAGACACCAAAAGTGACTAAAAAAATACTTGTCTATCAAGTGCAGAGCAACTTGTAACAACAAATTATCAGCAAAGTTGAGATCAGTAACTCAGGAAGCTATAAATGGCAGTGATGGAAAATCCACCAGTGAGACATAAGAAGAGGTGTAGAAAGTGAATATATTCAAAACAGTTTTAATAGAGATGTAAAATATAGAAAGAGGAGCCACCAAGAACAAAAGGTGTGTGTGTGTGTGTGTGTGTGTGTGTGTGTGTGTGTGTGTAAGTAAGTAACTGTTCACCAGCATATTATTTGATAACTACTCTTTTTCTTCCAGTGTATCACCATACCATCTCTACAAGCAAGAAATCACTATTATTGCAGTGAACATTAATCCATTCAGCTTTCCAAAAGCTTTGGGTTTTATCGACTCCATGGGTACAAGGTAAAATGTTTATTTACTTGCACTTTTATTTCTAAATGTTTTATAAATCTGAGTTATTTTCTGTCCCCTTGCTTATTTTTGTGATGTTTAAATTGTTACAAGGAATAAAATATTTCTGATAACCCAGTCCCAAGATAGGGGATGTTTATGAAGTAGGCAGTGTAGATGAAAAAATTAAATCTTCCTACAAAGTATCCTTGCAGCATTCTGAATCTCATTTTCGTCTTCAAAAGAAAAAAGTGAGATGGATAACACATGGATTAAAGTACCTTTTACAAAGATGAGGGAGTTCTGTCTAATTCAGAGGATGAAGCCCATGGCCTTTCAACAGTTTCTCTGGTTTTGACACATTGATATTACAGAATGACAATTATTGTACTGTATGAAAAAAATGTTAATTAGTTACGAACTACAGCATCACACTTTATTCAACATGTAAACATCATTACAGATATTCAGATTTAGGTTATAACATGTTCAATATGCCTGCCATCATTAGCGACGATGTGGCACAGACAAATAGCAAAATTCTGCATGACCCACTGATGTGTTAGAACATTGATGAGTCAGAATCCAAACCTCAATATGCTCCTCCAGTACAAAAACACTCTCCTGCTTCGATGGGGTCAAGATTCATCTAGCATGAACCACATGTTGTTGAAATCCATGTCACTTTAGATAACGGAGATTAAATCATCTTCCAAAACTTCATGCCATCAAAGAATAAAACACAGATTATTCGATGACTGGACATTGCACACCACACAGTCACCCATTGAGAGTGAAGAGACTTCTTGATCATGAAATGCGGATTCTTGGTTCTACAAATTTTGCTTATTGATGAACCAATCCAAATAAAAGTGGGCTTCATCACTAAACCAAACTTTGCATATGTGCATATTAATTCCCATCATACCACATGGCCAACCATACATTTTGTACATCCTAAGGCAAACTGTTCAAAAGTTATGATGATTTCATATCATATAGCTCAATAATTGTCACCCTGTATCTTCACTAATTGGATTCATGATGAGTTTCAACTCCCTGAATTTCCTAGAACATATCAATTTATTTTTCATAGATAAGATTCATTTGACGATTTTTGGAATGGCCTTTCACCAGCTCATCTGGTTTTGACACATTGATATCATCTTCACTAACTGGATTCATGATGAATTTCAAGTCTCTGAATTCCATAGTATATATTATTTTCATAGATAAGATTCATTTGACGATTTTTGGAATTTTTCACCACTGTCTTTGACTCTGATTTCCACCTCACAGATGTGCATTTTCATATGTCAGTAAATGTTGAAACCACCAACAGCAGCACATTTTTTACATGAAACACTTTTTTCCCTAAAATACTGAAAACTAGGAGACAAACTTTCCTCACAGCAGTACCTTCATCTGTTACAGTTACACTACTGATCCAGTAGCAGGCATTTCATATCATCTCAGACTCTCCCAGAAAGACTGTTAAATATCTGAAGAATAATCAATAAGCATGTTGCTCACTGGTAGCATAATTCTATCTTGATCTGTAATCTACGCCAAGAAGTTTCTTCACCACAATTATGGTTTCTACTGTTTTATATGAAAATACTACAGTCTGCTGAAGTTGCTCTTATATTCCTCATTTACATTTATTTCATTCTGTTCTTTTTATATGCCTCACATCTGTGTAAAAATATACACTGAAAATGTGTCATATGTACCGTTCTGCCACCAGCATGTCAAGCTCCATCATTGGTGACTTTATTTCATGAGATAGACATTTCATCAAATATAGATTTAAGTGCTAGGAAACCTTCTCTGAAAGTATTTACCGGGAGTGTAGCCTTGTATGGAAATGAAACATGAATGATAAACAGTTTAGACGAGAAGAGAATATAAGATTTTGAAAAGCAGTGGTACCGAAGAGTGCTGAAGATTAGGGAGGTTGATCATGTAACTAATGAAAAGACACTGAATAGGAGTGGAGAGAAAAGAAATTTGTGGCACATCTGACTAGAAGAAGGGATCAATTGACAGGACACATTCTGAGACTTCATGAAACCACCAATTTAATACTGGAGGGAAGTGTTGGGGTAAAACTTAGAATAAAATCAAGGAATGAGTACATTGAGCCAATTCAGAAAAATTTAGGTTGCAGTTGCTATACCGAGATGAAGAGATTTACGTGTGATAGAGTAGCATGGAGAGCTGCATCAAACCAAGCTTTGGATGGAAGACTACGACAACAGACATTCACAAGTGAGATGATCATAGTCACATATCTGCTGATGGGCGACCATTGTTCAGCCTTCATTGTTTTCCAGACAACTATACAGCTGTCAGTGATTAAGGCAGGACATTCTAATTCAGATAATTCACAATGTCAGGTTGCAGAACAATAATTATATCCTTATAATGTAATCAGATAGATAAAAAATCTATTCACCAAATGGCAGCAGGAGAAAATAGATATAAATATATTGAAATTTTCAAGCTTTTGGAGCCATGGCTACTCCCAGCAAAAGGGTTGAAGGGGAAGGAAGAGGGTGTCATTAGTATCATTTTCCATCAAAATATTCCCATAGAGATCTCAAGAAGATCAAAAGTGAATCCTCATTTTAAAATATGTGACAAGTATGAAATAAAAAATTACAGACAATTGTCATTATTATATGGATTCTCAAAAAATTGTTGAAAGAGTAATATAAAGACCATCAGATTTCCTGAATAAAAATTAAATTCTGTCCTATGCACAGAATGTCTTCATTCATTTATTCATTCATCATGCTTTGTAGATCTTATCAATGACAAACTTGTTTTTTACAAATGTTATTTTCTGAACTGTGAAACCAGAGATATAATTTGTTGCAGGTATCTGGAATATGAAAAACTGGGAATAAAGACATTCCCCCTTAAGCAGCACAAAGAAGCCTTGGAAGAGTTGAAAAAAGGCTCAATTGCAAAAGCAATCTTCAAGGTGGAACATTAGGCAAGAATTTAAGCCTGTCTCTTCAGAAGAGAAAAACAATAACGCTTGCTGAAGGCTCATATTTGCACCCAGTTTTAAATCGCCACTACAGTTTTGCATTTAATGTGATGGCTGTGTCTAAAACAATAAATCAAATTTATTAGCATAGTATTTTTTAATCCAATAAAACATGCATATTTACCTTTAAGGACTCTTTGAATTGTGCTGTCACAATTGTGATTTTATTACAGCTACAACCAAATTTTTCAGATTCAACAACAGAACACAAAAAAGATAAAGCTCAAAACTGCCAGCAAAATACAAATGAATCGAAAATATTCACATACTGTCTGATCAAATGCATCCACATACTCATTAATAGACATTAACATATAGTGTGTCCACCCTTCCCCTATATGATGGCTGAACTTCGCTCTGAGCACCTTCAACAAGGTGTGAATATCTGTGGAGGAATGGCGGATGATTCTTCCACAAAAACTGAACCCAGAGAAAGTAGTGGTGTTGGATGCTGGGGCCTGTAGTGAAGTCAGTGTTCCAACTCATCTTAAGTGTTCTGTTAGGTTCAGGTTGGGTCTGTGGGCAGGTCAGTCCATTTCAGTAATGTTCTTATCCACAAATGGTTGCCTCACACACACACTGCTTTATGACAGGATGTATTGTCATACTGATACCAACAATCATCATCTCCAAACTGTTCCTGTACTGTACATAGAACATAATGCTGCCAAATGTGTTCATATCCTTCCACATTTAGTGTTTCCTTAAGTGCAATAAGGTTATCACACCCTAACCACAAAAAACAACCCATACCATAACACTACCTCTCTGTACTTCACTGATGACATTACACATGATGGCAGGTAACGTTATCCAGGCGTTCACCAAACCTAAATCCTTCTGTTGGGTATAGTGTGATTTGTCAATCCAAATCACTAATTTTGAGTCATCCACTGTCCAGTGACCTCACTCTTTATATCACCTCAAGTGTCACATAACACTGACAGTAGAAATGTGTGACTTATGAGGAGCTGCATGACCACTGCTCTCTATTCTTTATAACTCCCTAATCACAGGATTGTGTTAGCTGGACTGCTGGTAGCACTTTAGAATTCACAAGTGATTCCTTTTGATGATATCATGCAATTTTTTATGACCATCCTATGCAATACTTGAAAGTCAGTACACAAGGTCTGCCTGACTTTGGTTTAACTGTGTTATTACTTCACTGCACAGTAACATCACCAACAGTCAGCTTGGGCAGCTTTGGAAGCCTTAAATGTTCTGGATGGATTTGTTACTCAGGTGACACCTGATGACTAGCCTACATTCAAAGTCACTGAGCTCACCACACCAACCCATTTTGTTTTTACTGCTTCACTTCTGACACCCCTATATGCTTTTACAGTGGCAAGTCCAACTCTCGTGACATTTAGTGGTCAGTTCCATATTACATAGATGTATTGATATTTTAGATCAGATAGAGTACCATTATTGCTGTAGAGTGATGACATATATCACATACAGAATATATTGATTACTATTGGAACTGAAAACAAGTTGTCTGTTTTGAGTCTTCCTCCAACCTTTGAACAGATTTACACAGATAGTTATATGAATACCTACAATTTAAAATAGACCACAAACCACTGTGTGACTTGACATTTTTCACATTAACAAATCACTGAAAGAGATGATAAGTGCCACAAAAAATATCTGCAGATTGAACCCTGGACCTTTGCACTTATATTCTGATAGTCACCCAGTATTCCACCAAGCCCTTTGAGTTGAGGTGATACATTCTAATTTTTTCCTTAAAACTACCAGCATGATATTTGGTATTCTATAATGAAAACAGTAAACAAATACAATGGAGAAGAAACACTCATGTGCAACTGACTGATGTGTGATGCAGACAAGGCTGGGTTAGGGAGGAGTTGGGAGGGAGACAGATGGTTCTCAGCAGCAATGATAAAACAAGGTGGTGGTGGTGGTGGTTAGTGTTTAACGTCCCGTCGACAATGAGGTCATTAGAGACGGAGCGCAAGCTCGGTTTAGGGAAGGATTGGGAAGGAAATCGGCCGTGCCCTTTCAAAGGAACCATCCCGGCATTTGCCTGAAGCGATTTAGGGAAATCACGGAAAACCTAAATCAGGATGGCTGGAGACGGGATTGAACCGTCGTCCTCCCGAATGCGAGTCCAGTGTGCTAACCACTGCGCCACCTCGCTCAGTATAAAACAAGGACTAAATAGAGTAAGTGATTGGTTGGAGGAATGGGAAAGAGATACAGAGAAGGAGAGGGAGTGAGGGGGAGGGAGGGAGAGAGAGAGAGATGAAGGGAAGTGGGAGTTTAATAACAGAGAGATTTGAAGGGATATCCTACACAAACCACAAGGGCAGTCAAAAAATAAAGCTTCCATTTTTTTTTCTCTGTAAATAAAGATCATTAATTGCAAAAATCTGAATTTGGCACTATTCCACAATGTCTCTTCTCCAGGCCACTGCAGTAGTAACTTTTTGTGTCACCTGCAAAATGGCTGACATTGATGTTCATATTAGACAGAGTTCTGTGAGATAATTCTTGAATTCAGAAGGTGAAGCACCCCATTCACATTCATGAAAGACTGAAAAATGCATACAATGACACTACAGTGTATATCAGCACTGTTAGATGATGGGTTCATGGCTGTAACGAAACTGGATGACGAACACCACAGGCTGACAGAACACAGAGTGGCAGGCTGGTGACTGCAGTGACTCCACACAAAATTTAGCGAGTTGATCATTCACGGTGATCGATGGGTGACTGTAGATGATTTGTGTAAAGGCAGTGTGATAACAATTATTCAACAACTGGTATACTCAGAGGTTTGTGCAACTTGGGTACCAAGAATGTTAATCAACCAGAACAAAGAGACAAGAAAAGCAATTGCCTCCCAACTCTTGCAATGCTTCTGTTTGGAGGGAGAGGAATTTCTGCAGAAATCTGTAACAGGAGATAAGGGTTCATTTTTTGAACCAGAATCAAAGAGATAGTCAGTGGAATGGCATCACAGAAGCTCACCGAAGAAGAAAAAGATCAAAACTGTGTGATCGGCAGAGAAAGTATGGCTACAGTATTCTGAGATGCAGAGGGTGTGATTATGGTTGATTTTTTGGAGCAGGGATGCACAATAAATTCTATCCAATATGTCAGAACCCTCAAACAGCTTCAAGCACATCTTCAGCGAGTTAGCGCTGGAGCTTTACCGCTGATGGTTGGTTGTGGAGTTACACTCCATGTATGATCTGTCACCCAGATGCATATATGTCAACCTCACCTCTTTAATAATTTTTGGCTGCAATTCTCAAAATTAATTCCTTTGTGGTTCTGATATGCAGTGCCATGGAGCTGCACCTTTGGACATCTTCATCTTATTGCGATAAGTGAGTGCTGGAAGAGAGCTCCAGTCCCATCAAACTACTAAATGACATAACAGTTTTGTGTTAACTCTTATGTATTTTACATACATTGTTTTTCTTGTAGAGGCTCAGTTACAATAATGGTTGAACAGATCTACCTTACTTCATAGCTCATGACAGATCATAACAATGTGTGTGCTGCTTTGACATTATCCATCGAGTCAATGGCAGTTCTTATAATGATTTCTCAGTTGTTTATGACTGTTTACATTCTAGTGAATGTCTTTTTGCTCCTTGACCTTGTAATATCCCCCTCCATTCTTTGTTGTTGTTGTCACTACTGTTGTTGATGGTAAACTCTTTTCAAAAAATATGAGAGGAGTAATATTTACAATAAATGTTTTTTCTTATCTTCTTTTCTCATAGTTTGTTCCAGTTCTTAATATCTAAGGGTCTGATTCTCAAAGCTGAAATTTTCACATTTTAGGTTCTCATGTTCCAATTGACATAAATAAATTTGATTAATGCATGTGGAGATTTTTTTTGTTTTTTATGTTTATTTGTTTCACATTTTACTGTATCACACTGTCTTTTGAATTTTCACATTAACAAAGCCAAAAAAATACAAAAACGTGTCTGATCACATCAGAGGCATGCCCACTACTACCTCCACACTCTGTGGTAATAACAATATTCCAAAGAGTTTACAAATTTTCTTGACAAATGAATTTCTATTAATTTATAAATGAATCCACAAATAAACATAATAAACAGTGCCAGATTTCAAAATTAATAATAGAAATTTTAAGTGTGCTAAATATTTCATAATTTCAAATGTTCCTTAAAAAAATTAATTGTATGTACAGAGCTAGTACATGTTGACTGTAACAACTAAAATAAAGTAATTCAATTCATAGTTTTTAGCTTGAAATATAACATATTGTGTCTAAAAGTATATGAAATTTTTCAGATAAACAGTTGAGATAATACTGACCTGTCCAAAATGCGAAAATTAGTTCTGTTATCGACTACTTCTGTTAAGGAAAAGTAAAGCTAGAGGAGGGTGTCCCTTTACAACCTCCGAGGCACCACAAAGCTGTAATATCCAAAGAATAAGCAAGCTTCCACAGTAGATGGAGATGCACAATAGCTGTCAAACCTAACTGATGTTCGGAGCAGGCAGCTTTCACAACCCATCTGTACATATTTTAATACCTCCCACAGTGAAATGTTCTGGCACTTACCAACTACCTAAACTATGTTTTCAATTATCACAAACATCTTTCATTGGCCCAAGACGATAAGGTTGGAACATGTTATTCACAAGAATTACACGTCACACCAAAGACCCACCCACTTAGATGAAAGATGTCATATAACTGAAGATATTTAATTAATTACAACATCTCATAACAACAAAATATTCTTTAAATGATGATAGATTTGTTTTTATTTCTATTATCATGATGTTACATGCATAAAGTCTTTTTAAAAAAAATTCATTTCTAGTTTTGATGAATATCCTTCAATTTATCCAGTTTGTTCAGATGAAGTAGAGAGAAATATTGAACATACTTTGTTCCAGAATCAGGATCTGAATTTTATTGTCTCACGAGATTCATACATAAATCATTGATTTAATGTACAAGACACTCATCAACAGAGATAATGTGTCAGAGAGATATACAATGTGTCAAAAAAAGAACAAAAACAATCTTAATTTATAAAAATTATTATAAATTTATTACTCTACAAAGAAATTTTCATCATTATTTAAAATTTCCATGGGTGAATAAAATTATTTATGAAGATCCACTTGATAATTATTTTCTGTAGATACGCATATCAGCAGCAGCTGTACTGTTTAATTGGGCTATATTATGTTTACTGCAATGCAACTGCCTTTTCTTTACTTTGATCTCATCTGTATCATTATACTGAGGTAGAAAAATGATTAGGTTCATCTTTCCACAAGGAATTACATGCTTACATTCTAATTTACAACATACTCTACAATCTCAAATCTCAGATTTGTAGTAAATCAAACTTACGGAAATGTGGATGGAAAGAATCATCAGCACCCAGATAAGTCTATTAGCATCTAACTATTTTGGAGAACAGTTCAACAGTGTGGGTAGCCATCACTGTACAGCTTCCTGCCTCTGTAAGAGCTGCACTTATACCTTATTCTGTGGTCAGATAATGTGTACATACATTGTCATCTTTGCAATGTGAGTATCCCTTTCTTTCATCCTTCCATACAAAAATGGTTCATGTCATTCCTTCTGTGAATTCACCTGACAAGGATTAGAACATCTCTTCTCTGGATTTGCCTATCCTTCCTCTCTCCAATACCTACATAAAATCAGATCCACCCATCTTAAAAATTTTAATTGCATGCCAAGCTTCTGACCCTAACCTTTACAACTTCCAATGACAAAGTTTCTCCACAGCCTATTAACTCTACCCTGTTATTCCAAACATATGTTTCCTAGCTCCTTCCTTTATAATTTCAACTTATTCTCCATGCAGTGTTATAAGTTACTTATGCATAAATATCACTTGATTATATGATTTATTTTCTTTATTATCTCAGAGGACACATTCTTTCTTCTCATTCTAAAAAGCATGCAAAAGTGTAATTTGCAATGACAGGCAACATAATCTTTTCTTACTTCTTTCAGTTGCATACTCACACTATATATTAAAAGCATCTTCCCAAGTCCTGTTGATAATAATTCTACAATTGATCCTAAGCTGTAATTGCTCTTCTCTATAGTTATAAGTTATAAGATATGACACTTGTACTTAATGACTTGAAATCTGCAAAATCCTTTCACCTTAGCAAATCATAATTGATTTCACCTAGGGAATGGTTTCCTTTCCTGTCCATTTCCCGCTTTTTCATTATGTGACTAATGTGTATTAACACCAGACAACACATCTGTGACAATTTACTGTGCAGTTGTGTCATCCGCGAATGTGTGTTACTGCCCCATGCTATCCTACATTAGTAGGTTGTGATCACCACAATGTGATCTGCAGGAAAGAAGGATTTCTGTGTCACTTTCCTGTATAACTATGTCATTGGTGAATGTGTTACTGCCTCAAGGTATCCTATGATAGCAGGTTGTGATCACCATGATGTGGTCTGCAGAAAAGAAGGGTTTCAGTAATAGAAAAACATGAATGTGGAAAGAGGGAGGATAGAATTGGTACTCCTCTTGATGAAGAATGAAAATGAAAATTAAGATTGGGCTTGCTAGGATCAAAGAAAGAAAGAAGATAGAACCCCTAACACAGAATTCCATACCACTCTCCACACCAGAATCCCTTCCTGTTGGGTTCTTCACCAAGAAGCTGTGGTCAGCATACCCTACAGAATCGACTTGTCTTGGCTTACCCTGTAAAGGCCTCAAAAGTTGATACTAACATACCTCTTTTGCAATCATGAATGTATGGAGTAACAACACATTTGTTAGTCATTGAGCAGTCATAATTACAAGTCAGTCAGTCTATTATCACTATCTCCATGAGCTGCTACTGGCTTATGGTATGTAATCTCCCATGTAAAAAGTGTTAAAGATCATAGGTTAATAAGAGTGGAAGAAACTGCTCCATGGAAAATGGAATATGAACGTGGAAGCAGCTAATTCAGAACCTGGTGGTTGTCATTCTGTCTAATCTACAAAGGTAGCAGATTTTCCTGAGGGTTTGAATTTCCTTAGCATATCAGGTCTGTATAATATAGAGTATTTACCCCATGACATATTGCATCTTTTCTACTACAGATAACATAATACTATGGCATTTCCACCATTGCTCCAGTGATAATGTTTAATTCCCTTACACTTATAATATTTCTGTAATGTCCAGTTTTACTAAATTGAATTTCATATTTGATAAATAGAAATGCCTTAGCTCCTGTGATTAATTTGTTGAACTTTGAGCTTATGCCCTGCTGCTGTACCAATGATTATATGTAAAATTAGATTTTCTGCTACAGCAGACAAAAGTAGATGAACACTTAACAACATTCCCCATGTTATGTAAATGCATAAACTTTTTCAATTAAATCTGTTTTTATTCATGAATCAGTAAACAATAAAATCACTAGCTTGCCTCAGGTAAGTAATTAAAGTTAATGTAATGTATAACTAAAATAGAAAAGTCCTTTTTCAAGATCTGTGACAGTTAACATGAGGCATATTGTGTCTGTTCTGGTTAGTAACATCATCTAAATTAATTATTATAACTTCTGCCTGGATCAGGTGAGAAAATGGATTGTAAATCTTTCCCACCTACATCTCTGTTAATTAGTACACTTCTTCCGAGTAAGTACAGGACACCTACTTAATGCAGAATGTCTCATACAGCACAGATTTCACTACTAATGAGCTTTCCTCCTTCAGTTAACAATAAATAACATGACAGTTTACGTACTAGATAATTATAATATAAAACTTCCTTCAGGTAATCCATAAGGCACACAAATTTATAGCCATAAACCTTAAAACACAAACACACATTAGTGTCACTATATGTACTATCTCCAGATACGCTACTTTCACAGATAAAAGAGTCATCATCGTACTCATTATATCTTAAATGTATCTCAAAATTAGGCTGACAACATCATAGACTTTAGTATTTTCACTAGTACAAGTGAACTCTTGCTTAAATGCTACTTCAAACTGATCAAAGTCTGAAACTTATTTCTGCATTTGGAATTCCAATTTACAACTTCCAATTGTAAATGTTTCAACAGTAAAGTGATTTTTCATGGTATCTGCCCAATCCTTGGATAACATTTTCTTAAATTTCTTCAAAAATGCCATTGAGTGTGCAATTTAATGACCTCCTTTGTTACACACAACTGGAAGACCGTTAATTGTAATAAATGTTCATGGAGTTAAAAATATTGTTGGCCAGGTCTAGTGGCAGTATTAAAGAAAAAATACTCATCTTTTTTTAAGGATCTCCTTCAATCCATTGCTTGAATTTATTCTGTCTGGAAGCCAGGTCCTCTTGTAGGTCTGGAAACCATATAGACTGGTGTGTTTCTTCAAATAACATAGATGACAAACTGATTTGTATGTAATTTTCATTTTTTTAGTAGTCATGGACACCTTGCTGCCATCAATTACAATGTTCACTCAGCGAAATATAATCCATTTGTAAGCAACTCCGGAAAAGTCTCTCCTTCCTTCCTTCCTTCCCGCCAGACAACAAACAACCAACTCACGCATGGTTAACATCATTCCTAAGTGTATCAGTAAAGATATAGTCATACTAAGATTGAAAAATAGAACATTAAATCGAAAATAATTTACAGAAAATGAAATTCTCCCAACAGCACAATAGAACAACAATAATAACATATATTCACATAAACAAAAATATATATTTTTGTAGTACAGTAATTTTATATATATTTTTTTATTTATTTATTTTATCACAGGGGTTAATTGTGCTAGCACGACATATTATACAGTCAAAGTTTAAAACATTTCAAATAAGATTGAAGAAAGGATAAGATCATAAATTTGAGAATATACATGGTCCAAACAGCTTAATGCACATTACACACACCCTGAGAGTTTCGCTCACATTTCCACTGTGAGGGAAAGTCTCACAAGTGTGCACAAGGTTTACAAATCTGAAAAGTAGAAAATGCAGTAAAACAAGAGTTTATGAAATCATATGTTTCTGTGGTCTGAATAGTTGAAGGCTGGTAAAAAGAGGCATCTGATGTATGCTGAATTGGAGGGTGGTGTCCAGTAGTTCTTCATACTACTGATGGTCTTGATTTCTTTTTTTTTTTTTTAAAAAAAAGAGTGAACACAGCTCCCAGTATATTTCCTACAACATTTTGCAGTGTATCACCTTCAGAATCCAAAGTTCCCTAATTACATTCATGAAATATTTCATGAGAAAAATTGCAAGATAAACAAGGTTCTCAGAATCTGAATTTTGGGGAAAAGAAAACCAGAAATGTCAAAATGACTTCTTAACTGATTTGAAGCTAAGTGAAAAGAATACTTTGCAAACTCTTAGGTAAAAGCAAATACTAACACATCCTGAAAAAAAAAAAAAAAAAGAAAAAGAAAAAACAGAAAAAGATTACTTCCCACCAAAAATTTTTTAGAGTTTGTCAGATGTAATTATGCTGTTGAATTTTGTACAAATACTAATTAGCAATATTAAAGAAAAAATACTTATACCAAGTCAAAATTGTACAGCAAATATTAATGTATTAGGTGTAACAAGACTAAAACTAGCACTCAACAATCAGTAAATTTTAAGTTGGATGCAGAAAATAATAAGATAAATGATTTCTTCTCTTATACACTTGACTTCCTAAAGATACTCAATTTTTGAAAAGTTAATATTATTTTGAAAACAGTCTTTTCTGTTACTTTCATCATAACTGTAAAATATGATACCACTTGCAATATTGTAGTTTACGATACCAATTTCACTACCGAAAAATGTGATACCATATCTCAGAAGCAAGTCCTCTGTGCCTTTTTGGCACTACCATGGCTTACAATACCATTTTACATTGTCAAATAGTTCATGAAGTACTGTGTGCAGCATAGACACTACTAAAATGTCAAAGCATCTGATGAATTCTGTGTGCTCCATAAGCACTACTCAGTTCCAGAATACTAGATTATGTGTACAGTAGTTCAAATATATGTCAGGTGTGCTAACATGGCACAACTTCAATTGGGTATACCATATGGTAAAATCTATCATATAACTAAAAGTTCTTTATGACAATTTAAGTTCAAGTCCAGGTAGGGATACCATGTAGCATGTTTAAACACACAGCTAAGTTCACTATCAATTTGGTTCAACTCATGGTTGAGGATACTGCACAACATCAATGAAATAACTTATATTTATAAGCACTATGGTGAATGTCGATAGAAACATGTCCTGTAACTAACAATTAAAGCACAAAAACGAAAACGTCCTCTCCAGATCATGGGGTTGTCTGAAATATCATTTCTGGTTGAAAATTCACTTAAAACTAGATAGAATTGGAAAATGTCCATAAAATTATATACTGTACACAGGTCATATTATATATCAAATTTTGGGAAGCAAGTGTCCACAAATTTCAGTTACTCTCCTGATATTTTTTACACACTTCAGTGAAGATAGGATTTTTTTGTTTCAGAGTTCTGTATCATAGACATCTATGTAAATTCAAGGACAAAGAATAGAGAGTGTGTGTGTGTGTGTGTGTGTGTGTGTGTGTGTGTGAGTGAGTGTGTGTATTACTAGTTATCAGACAGCATCTTCAAGATATTTACAGAAATGATAAAATATCATGCAGTTTTTTATAAGGTGTGGGTATAGTATTCAATGGCAAAGTTTTTGTACCAGTTAGTATCTTTCAAGAATGACTCCCATACTCATAGTTGTTACATAAACAACAAAACATCAAAGAAAATATGTTATAGCACTTAGATATTTACAAGTCATTGTGTGGGATATGGTTGTGTACACCTAACAACTAGAATTTCTGTACAAATAAATATTGATCATTACATGTTTCAATAAGTCACTGTATGGTTGTAACACTTGGTGCACATCAAGCACAACACAAATTCAATATAGAGTCTCCCATCTGGGGTAAAATGTTTCAAAAACTTAGTATATACCTCATCATATTTTCAGAAAAGTAACAATATAACTCCCACCTCTCATCAGACTTTCAGAAAGAGCAAGAAAATTTATATAACTGACGTGTATAGTCTGATATAATAAGCAGTTCAATTCATAAAGCCTTTTGAGTATGGAATACATCAACCATCAAGTGCTCAAGTGTGTCATCTTGACTTGCCTTATATGGTTCAGTGTAAGTATTAAAAGTTCAGAAATAAACAGTTTTCACTTCTCATTAGCTTTTAACAGTGTACAAGTATGTAGTGGTGTATAGGTACAGTTGTTAATTCACTAAAAACATTCTCCAGTTTACTTCCTATTCTCAAGTGTCATGTTCTTCACATTAATTACTAACAAGATGCTTAATCACTTTTCAGCATACATATTACTGACATGTTGCCTAGTTACAAAAGATGTCACACTTCACATAGAATCAATCTTTCTGCATAAATATAACTGAGTATTTATATGCATCTGTTACTTCAAACCAAAAACAATTTGAATTAGAAACCTTGTTGACTATGAGTGTCTTCATAAACTTTCTCCATAGTAAGAAAAAATAGGTTCCCTAACCAGATCCTACCTAACCTCATTCTCCTCATTACATCAGTAATATATCAATACATCAATAATCTCCTCATTGCATCAACATAATAACTTCACCTCAATCCTCATAATATCACCTCATTACTCCACTATGTACTCCATAATAATAATCATGTAAGAAAAATCACGTGCTTCATATTACACAATAGATCAACCTCAAAAAATGACATCACATAGCAGCAGCCCTCACAACTGGTATGGCTTTCCCTCTAACAATAGAAACACATTATCCTATTTACATGTTGTATTACTTTACTGTATGTAATCATTGCACTGCTTGCACAACTCATTACTGTATACAATCATATCGCCTCAACTTAAGGTTCAGAAAGGTAACACTCCCTACAATCACTTCATTACTTTAAATACACTTCACTAGGCAACTGTACTTTCACTTGCTACATTGTACAAACACTTTGAAAACTAGAGCATGACAGCAAACATCTCAAGTGTACCCTTCTACTAATAGATTATACAGGGTGATTCAAAAAGAATACCACAACTTTAAAAATGTGTATTTAATGAAAGAAACATAATATAACCTTCTGTTATACATCATTCCAAAGAGTATTTAAAAAGGTTTTTTTCACTCAAAAACAAGTTCAGAGACGTTCAATAGTGCCCCCTCCAGACACTCGAGCAATATCAACCTGATACTCCAACTCGTTCCACACTCTCTGTAGCATATCAGTTTGGATAGCTGCTGTTATTTCTCGTTTCGTAGGACTCTCCATACAGTTGATTGTGGAATTTGCAGCTCTCTGCTAGCTCTGCGAGTCGATTTTCCTGGGCTGCGAACAAATGCTTGCTGGATGCGTGCTACATTTTCATCACTCATTCTCGGCTGTCCAGAACTTTTCCCTTTGCACAAACACCCATTCTCTGTAAACTGTTTATACCAATGTTTAATACACCACCTATCAGGAGGTTTAACACCATACTTCGTTCGAAATGCACGCTGAACAACTGTCGTCGATTCACTTCTGCCGTACTCAATAACACAAAAAGCTTTGTGTTGAGCGGTCGCCATCTTAGCATCAACTGACGCTGACGCCTAGTCAACAGTGCCTCAAGCGAACAAATGTACAACTGAATGAAACTTTATAGCTCCCTTAATTCGCCGACAGATAGTGCTTAGCTCTGCCTTTTGTCGTTGCAGAGTTTTAAATTCCTAAAGTTGTGGTATTCTTTTTGAATCACCCTGTATATACCATATACTTCCTCAAAAATTTACCAAAAATTGTGTATACGCTGTGCATTAATCTCATGACTCCTGCAATTATACAACCTTTTACACTTTCATTTTACTGGTTACTCGGAATGTTCAACATAATTTGATATACTTATACATTTTGTAAAATTCCATTACCTTACCTTTTTGGTATAACTGAAAAACTTTTTCCCCATACTGATAATTTCTAAAATTATTTGAATTTCTGTCATTCCTCCCCATGGTGGTGTTGTTATGTCCTTGGTTAAAATTGTCATTATTATTAGTATTTCTATTATGATTGTGATTACTCCAGTTTGGCCTTCTGAAATCAGTACTATGTTGGCCAAATCTGTTATATGCGCTGTCCAACTTTTTTACATATTTTAGAAACTGGTCTACAGAATCATCTGGCTCATAAACTAACCCCATTTGAATTCTTTCAAGTAGCCTTCTCTTAGTGCATCTATTTGAGTTAATTCATCAAAGGTTGGTCTAAGTGTTCAGGTTTCATGATATGGTCTTTGCGAAACTCTTTCATACCCCCTCTCTGCTCCCTGTACATTGTACCATTTAAAATCTCATTCTTTATCCTTGCCTGTTCAGTGTCAGATCAAAACTTTTTCAAGAAACACTTTTCAAATTCATCTATGGATAAATTGCTACAGTCAAGTTGGTTGGCCCATAACAAGGCTTCCCCTTCTAATGATCTTTTAATGGCTTAATTTTTAATTCATCACCCACACCAGCGAGAAAACTATCATGGCAATGTTATATAAAATCAAGTGGATGAAAATGCTTTTCACCGGGGAAACAATTTAGAGAAATAGTAGGAAAGCTTGGGTGTCTTACATTACAGAATGTTTATAGATAAGCCCCATATTGTTACTGTTTTTTCCCCTATTTTTGTCTCTAAAGATTGTATTTTGGACTCTGATGTCTTTACCATCCCCTCTACTTGTTTCACACATTCATCTATAGTTTTCACTTGAGAGCACACACCAACTAAGCCTTTTTGAATATTTGAAATTTGTGCATTGAGCTCTGTTCTAATGAGATTACATTCTGAGACTATTGACTTTTCAAGTTTTTTTTTATGTTTTAGTCATTAATGTTAGTTTTTTTCTACTTTTTCCCTATTTTTTCCATTGATGACATTAATGCAGCAAACATGTCTTGTAAATTTAACTGTTTGGTTTTTTCACTTGACATTGTTTCACTTACATGTGACTCCTTGATTCTCATGGTCTGGACTCAAATCTAACACACTACTGTCTTAAAAACCCAAGTCTGCACTGATTTCATTTAACTGTTTTGGTTGACTGTTGTCTAATACATCCTGAAACATGTCTTTATCGGCTATGTCCTATTTAAAGTCACTAGTTGAAGCTGATAGGTTCGGCATATTTATTTCATTGTTCTGATCATGATCCATTTTTTGTAAATTTGTTTGTAAATAATCAATGCTAAAAAAAATGCTGGTCAAAATGTCCACACAACACTGCACTGTGAAAATACAAAAATAAATGTTTTAATTGGTACTCAGCGTGTTATTGTCCTGGATTGAGTAGATAGTGTCAACTTCAGAAATAATGCTTCAACTTTTACAACCATGAATGACCATAGTGTTTCGTCATTCCAAAACCTCACCACATGTACTATGTCAAATTATATTTGGTTTAAAATCATTCCACTATGCAACACAATTATATGCTCTTTGGTCACATGAAACATAAACACTGTCAAAAATCCAAACATACAAGTATGCTGGTCGCAATGGCACCACTTTAATGACCTCCTTTGTTATGCACAACTGGAAGACCGTTAATTGTAATAAATGTTCATGGAGTTAAAAATATTGTTGACCAGGTCTAGTGGTAGTTTTAAAGAAAAAATACTCATCTTGTTTTTTAAGGATCTCCTTCAATCCATTGCTTGAATTTCTTCTGTCTGGAAGCCAGGTTCTCTTGTAGGTCTGGAAACCCCATAGGTTGATGTGTTTCTTGAAATAAGATAGATAAAAAACTGATTCATATATAATTTTCATTTTTTTAGTAGTCCTAGATACCTCGCTGCCATCAATTACAATGTTCACTCAGTGAAACACAATCCATTTGCACACAACTCCAGAAAACTTTAAATCTCTCCTTTCATCCTTCCTTCCCACCAGACAACATCCAACCAATTCATGCCCAGTTAACATCGTTCCAAAGTACATTAGTAAATATGTAGTCATACTAAGATCGAAACATAGAACACAGAACACTAAATCAAAAATAATTTACAGAAAATGAAATTCACTCAACAGCACAATAGAACAACTATGATAACATATATTGACATAAACAAAAATATATCTTCTTGTAGTACAGTAATTTTATGAATTTTTTTTTTCACAGTGGTTAATTGTGCTAGCACAACATATTATACAGTCGCAGTTTGAAACATTTCAAATAAGATTGGAAAAAGGATACGATCATAAGTAACGGCTTCTTGCCTGTTACAACAGAGTCATCTGGTTGATGACAGCACTGGTAGCTCTAACATTCTTTTGTATTTTTGGTTCAGTTAGTTCCATTACTTCAATTAGCTCCAAACTACAGGGTGGTCCAAAAGTTCGGAAACACCTTCATAAAATTCAAATGGAGTAGCAAACAAGGAAACAGAGTCCCTACACATGAGGAATGGGAAGGGGGAAACTTTATAGGCTATGCCACCAACATGGCGACCATCTTGAAAGCCGCCATCTTGGATTCAATTCCAAAACTTTAAATGGGAATGTGGTCATGTGACATATCAAACAGATAGAGAATTCCACCAGAAAAACAATGCCGTTGTTATTTTAAACATAGCTTTATTCATTCTTGGGTTATAGCCAGTTACATGTGGCAGCGGTGAGACGCTCAGCAGTATGTGTGTTATGTGCCAAAGAGACATTACGCCGATGTTACACAGTCCCGAGAGACCACCAACAGTCATAGGAATGGCTCGATATGTTGTCCATTCTGTTGAATTGTTAATGCTATCCTCCAAACCCAGTCCTGATGAACTTTGACCAACACATCTGGCTGAATTTGACCACACGCATCAACAATGCGCTGCTTTAGATTATGCAAATCCCGTATTTTCACAGAATAAACCAGTGCTTTGACATGACCCCAAAGATAAAAATCCAAAGGAGTCAAATCTGGTGAATGTGGTGGCCACTCCACAGCACCCCTTACGACCAATCCACTTTTGAGAGAACTGCACATCTAGGTATGCTCGCACATTGTGGAGCGGCTCCATCATGCTGGAAGAATTCCGGAAATGTCCCGTCCTCCGTTTACAATGAGGGAAACACTTCTTCATCCAATAACCTCAGATAACCATTGGCTGTTAACGTACCATCAATAACAAAAAGGTCCAACGACTTTGGTACCCCACACACCACACCAGACCATCACTTTTTGTGAGTCGACCGTTTTGAAAGCATCAATCCAGTGCGGATTTGTGTCGGACCAGTATCTGTGATTCTGCTTGTTCACTTCACCATTGATAAAGAAATTGGCTTCATCACTGAACAGCACCTAATAGAGGAAACGGGGGTTTATCTGCAGCTGCTGTGTCAACCATTCTGTGAACTGTACCCGACAGTCTGGATCATCCTCGTTCAGGTGTTGGAGCAACTGAATTTTGTACGGGTGCCATTTGTGCTGCGAAAAAATTTGCAGTATGGAGGTACGGCTAACCCCACATTTCCGTGACAGGCGACGAGCACTCCGTTGCGGACTCTTGCTCAGTATTGTTGCTTCATTGGTGGCGGATTTTGGTCTTCCAGCCTTAGGCTTATCTGCAACAGAACCTGTTGCTCGGAATTTGGCCAAAAGCTTGGCAACTGCGCTTTGAGTGATGGGCCATCTGGTTGGGTGACGACTGTTGAAATCCTCAACAATGGCCCGTGTGCTTCTTTCTCCTAATATCAAGATGATTTCAATGCGTTCTTCATGTGTTAAGGACATTTTGTAACCTGTAAATAAGGAAACAATGATTAAAACGTGAGCATGAGTAAATGATATCTAACAGTTAAACACATGGAACATATCAGGCATGGGATAGTCACTTTGCACCATTTCAGACTCCATTTTATGACATCTCAGTACGTAATACTCACGCTGCCGAGTGTCCCACTGCTTCCGCAAGTAATTGGTTATAGCCCGAGAATGAATAAAGCTATGTTTAAAATAACAACAGCATTGTTTTTCTGGTGAAATTCCCTATCTGTTTGATATGCCCACATTCCCATTTAAAATTTTGGAGTTGCATCCAAGACGGCGGCTTTCAAGATGGCTGCCATGTTGGTGGCATAGCCTATAAAGTTTCCCCCTTCCCGTTCCTCGTGTGTAGAGACTCTGTTTCCTTGTTTGCTACTCCATTTGGATTTTATCAGGGTGTTTCCGGACTTTTGGACCACCCTGTAGTTGAAGTATTTGAGGCACTAGCTACTTCACCAAAATTTCTACTTTCTTCTAATGTCTTTACCCAACCTTGCATATCAGAGATTTGATGATGAATATCTTTGAATTCCTGGGTGGATAATTCCTTTATACGTTCCATCTCATCATCTACCTCTTTAAACTGCTCTACAACCTCCTGCCTGACTAAATCATATAATTTTCTACTTCCAGCTGTAACTCCTTAGCTAATTTTACTAATGTCATAGCCACCTCTTTTCCTTGTGTTTTTTAAATCCATAATACTATATGACAACTCCTCTTTATTGGCTTTCAGACTATCAGATAATTCATGTTAAGTGTCTCCAAGATTTTTTTTTTTTTTTTCAGTCCCTCCACTTAAACTTTCTGTTATACATGTGGTGACAGACATACAGTGTAGACCACAATATATTCTCTTAGTAGCACTTCTGTAATATTACACTGTTTAAACATCACAGTCCCCAACCACTGAAATGTGTTTCAAGAACTTTTTTTACACAATATACTAAGTAACTAAATAACTAACTTATTAACTAACTCCGTCTGAACAGGACCTGAAGGTCCAATGGTACTGACCGACTGCCAAGTTATTCTCAGTCCACAGGCATCAATGGATACTGAATGGAGGGGCATGTGGTCAGCACACCACACTCCTGCATGTTGTCAGTTTATGAGACCAGAGCCACTACCTCTCAATCAAACAGCTCCTCAATTTGCCTCACAAGACCTGGGTGCACCCCACTTGCTAACAGCACTTGACAGATCCAGACGGTCACCCATCCAAGTGCTATCCAAGCCTGACAGTGTGTAAGTTTGTTGATATGACAGGAATCATTGTCACCAGTGTGGCAAGGCTGTTAGCTTTGCATGATATGCCACTAAGCTAAATTCTGAAGTGGGTGCTAGATACATCTCAACTAATTAGTTGTACAGATAGGTGCATCATGCTTCTGATGCATTGTTTGTGGGTGAAGTGATGTAGCAATGCACCACTGTGTGGTTGTGTAGTTAGCTAATCAGCCACTGAACTGCGAATAAAAGCTGCACTGCCATCATGTTGGTTGGCCGCTGCCAATATGCTGTCTGAAGCCACTGCTGCACTCGTAGCCTTGTGAATTGTGATTTATTAGTCTCATAACATACACTTACAAATCGTGATTATGGTACAGGAGACACATCAAAAATTACAAACTAGAATCTAATATTAATTTTTAAAACTATATTTAGTCTATGTAGCAGTATCTATATTTTCTTATTTTCCAGCATAGGTAAATATCTTTCTTGATAATGGACAATTTGGTTCTTTTTTCACAATATAATGCTAATTTGTGGTTGGATTATGCTCAAATTATCAGTTCATCTTCCATGAACTCTTCTAATGAGTAATAACATTTGTGCATAAGAATTTCATGTAACTTCTTTTTTAGTATCCCTAGTCCCATGTTTAGAATGTTGTTGCCTTTAAGTTTTTTGTAGACTTTCATGCCCATATATTGTGGGGACTGAGCATATAATTTCAATCTATGGACAGGAAGCATAAAATTATCTTTATTTATTGCACTGTATGGATGATCAAATTGGTTTTTAATGAACAATTCCGGTTTGTTGTGTAAAAATATCATTAGCTCGTATATGTACAGGGAGAAGACAGTCAAAATTTTTAGTTTCTGTAATAATGGATGACATGATTCTCTTTGCTGTGCAGTGCACATATTTCTGATAATTTTCTTCTGGAGCTCAGTACACCAGATATATTATTGGAGCTACCCCAGAAAATAATGCCATATCTTATCACTGATTCAAAGTAACTTAGATATGCTACTTTGCGAGTGGACATGTTAGTAGCACGTGATAATATATGCATGGCATATGCAAAGCTACCCAGTTTGCTGCACAGGTACTCAATATCTGTGTTTCAGTTTAAATTCTTATCGAGGTGTAGACCTAGACATTTAGCAGAATACACTTCTGTTAATTCGTCACTTCTATGATTTATACGAATTTCCTGGTCTCTTGACTGTTTGGTTCTGAATTGAATCAAGTTTGAAACTTCCTGGCAGATTAAAACTGTGTGCCCGACCGAGACTCGAACTCGGGACCTTTGCCTTCGCGGGCAAGTGCTCTACCAACTGAGCTACCGAAGCACGACTAACGCCCGGTACTCACAGCTTTACTTCTGCCAGTACCTCATCTCCTACCTTCCAAACTTTACAGAAGCTCTCCTGCGAACCATGCAGAACTAGCACTCCTGAAAGAAAGGATATTGCAGAGACATGGCTTAGCCACAGCCTGGGGGATGTTTCCAGAATGAGATTTTCACTCTGCAGCGGAGTGTGCGCTGATATGAAACTTCCTGGCAGATTAAAACTGTGTGCCCGACCGAGACTCGAACTCGGGACCTTTGCCTTTCGCGGGCAGGTGCTCTACCAACTGAGCTACCGAAGCACGACTAATGCCCGGTACTCACAGCTTTACTTCTGCCAGTACCTCATCTCCTACCTTCCAAACTTTACAGAAGCTCTCCTGCGAACCATGCAGAACTAGCACTCCTGAAAGAAAGGATATTGCAGAGACATGGCTTAGCCACAGCCTGGGGGATGTTTCCAGAATGAGATTTTCACTCTGCATCGGAGTGTGCGCTGATATGAAACTTCCTGGCAGATTAGAACTGTGTGCCCGACCGAGACTCGAACTCGGGACCTTTTTAATCTGCCAGGAAGTTTCATATCAGCACACACTCCGCTGCAGAGTGAAAATCTCATTCTGGAAACATCCCCCAGGCTGTGGCTAAGCCATGTCTCTGCAATATCCTTTCTTTCAGGAGTGCTAGTTCTGCATGGTTCGCAGGAGAGCTTCTGTAAAGTTTGGAAGGTAGGAGATGAGGTACTGGCAGAAGTAAAGCTGTGAGTACCGGGCGTTAGTCGTGCTCCAGTAGCTCAGTTGGTAGAGCACTTGCCCGCGAAAGGCATAGGTCCCGAGTTCGAGTCTCGGTCGGGCACACAGTTTTAATCTGCCAGGAAGTTTCATACCAGCGCACACTCTGCTGCTGAGTGAAAATCTCATTCTGAATCAAGTTTGTTTTTGATATGTTAAGCTTCAGACCATTTAACTGGAACCATGACTCTAGCCTGCCTAATGTACCAGTGACTCTATCAGGACTCGTTTCTGTTTCTTCACTTTCTATCAACACAGATGTGTCATCAGCAAACAGAACGGATGGTGAAATCATGTTTAATGGTAAGTCATTGACGTACAATAGAAAGAGAATTGGACCAAGGATCAAACCTTGCAGGACACCTTGTGTTACTGTATTCCAGTCTGAATGGTAGTTTACACCATTAGTAGAGATGATTGTTCTTTGTTTTCTATTAGATAAGTAAAAATTAAGACATTGAAGTACTGCATCCTTAATCCCATATTTTTCTATTTTGTGGATTAGCAAGGAATGACTTACAGAATCGAAAGCCTTTGTCAGGTCGCAGAAAATTCCAGCTACTTTACTGTTTTTGTCTACAGCTATGCTAATTTTTTCTATGAAATTATTTATGGCATCTGTTGTATTTTTCCCTTGCTGGAAGCCAAACTGATTGCACAAAATAATCCCCTGTGATGAGCCAACCAACTTGACTGTAGCAATTTATCCATAGATGAATTTGAAAAGTGTTTCTTGAAAAAGTTTTGGTCTGACACTGAACAGGCAAGGATAAAGAGTGAGATTTTAAATGGTCCGATGTACAGGGAGCAGAGAGGGGGTATGAAAGAGTTTTGCAAAGACCATATCATGAAACCTGAACACTTAGACCAGCCTTTCGATGAATTAACTCAAATAGACACACTTAAGAGAAGGCTACTTGAAAGAATTCAAATGGAGTTAGTTTATGGGCCAGATGATTCTGTAGACCAGTTCCTAAAATATGTAGAAAAGTTGGGCAGTGCATAGAGCCATAGAGCCGTGCCATTGGACTTCTCCACCCTGTTGTGATGTGCGGGTGCTAAAGCGAGCACCAGCCTGTCCAAGTTACTAAATGATGTAAACAGTTTTGTATCAACTCTTCTGTATTTTATGCACAATGTCTTTTTTATACAGCTTCAGCTACAGTAATGGGCAGACAGATCTATCTTACTTCATAGCTCAAGACAGATTACAACATACACTGTTCAGTCAGAACATTATGACCACTGACTTACAATCAATATAAACCCATCCAGGCAATAGCAGCATCACCTGGCAAGGAATGACTGCTAGTCAGACACATGCACAGTGCATGTAGCAACAGTGAGCATGCTATCCGTGTGTAGAAGGGGGAAGGCACATGATCTATCTGAGTCTGACTGAGGGCAGATTTTGGTGGCCCAGATGCTTGGCACAAGCATTTCAGAAATTGCAGAACTTGTTGGGTGTTTGAGAAGCATTGTGGTGAAGTCTTCAAAATGTGACAAAATCAAGGTGAAACCATGTCCAGACATCGTGGGGTTGGGAGGCCACCCCTCATTACAAATGTCAGATGTCATAGGCTGGGAAGACCGCTAAAACAAGACAGGCAGTGAACTGTGGTAGAACTAACATCAGATTTTAATCCTGGGCAGAGTACAAGTGTTTCTGAGCACATAGTGCATCAAATACTTCTATGATGGGCCTCCACAGGCGAAGACTTATGCATGTGCCAATGTCGAAACCATGACATCAGCAACTATGACTGAAATGGATATACAGCCATTGGCGCAGCATGGTCTGATGAATCCTGCCCGATACCTTCTTCATCATGCCAATGGGAGGGCACAAAACTGTTGTCTTCCAGGAGAATAGCTCCTTGACACCTCTACTACGGGATGGAGATAAGCTGGTGGCAGCTTCATTATGCTCTGAGGAACATTCATGTGGGCATCCATGGGTCCAGTGGAGCTTGTGTAAGGCACAAACATGGTCAAGAAGTATCGTATACTGGTTGCAGACCACATACACCCTTTTACGACAATCGTTTCCTGGTGGTAGTGGCATTTTTCAGCAAGAGAATGTGCCATGTCACACAGCCAGGAGTCTGATGGTGTGGTTTGAGGAACACAGTGGTGAGTTCCAGTTGACTTACTGACCCCCCCAACTTGCCAGATCTGAACCCAATAGAACACATGTGGGATGTGATTGAACATGGCATCAGAGCTCATCACTCCCCTCTCCAAATTTATGGGAATTAGGTGACGTGTGTGTGCAGTGTTCTGTGTGAATATAACTAACCAGATGTTCCACTGCATGAATGGATATTGCCTTACAATGGCTGACAGCATACTCAACCACCCATTTGCCTAACATGCTGCTCACCTCAATAATGACTCATATAGCCACTTAGACTTACCCTGCCCTCTTCCCCAATGCAGTGTGGTAATGGTTTTTGTACAATATTGAGGATAAAGTGCAAAATCAGTGCAGAAAGTGATGATGAGAAGACAATATTCCTGGAAACAGTGATGAATGATTCTCAAATACCTTGATTTATGCAATATTTTTGATTCTTTGTAGTATTGACTGGGTTTCGTGAAAAGTTTGTCTCTCTTAGCACAATGTTTCCTCTACATTCTCAAACTTATTAGCTCATGTGGTAATGGGACAATCATCTACAGAGACAATATGCTCAAATGTGTCCCAGTATACGATCGTGATAGGTAAAGACTCCTAATAATCATGAGCTAGTACACTTCCATGAAACCAATGTTTTTCTCTTTTCTCCATTCATTCTGAGGATCATCTCAGTTTAGGAATTGTCACTGTATTACAGTACAAATCAATAGTTCAAAATGCACAACACGCATAATAAATAACATGCTTTATGAGAACAGGACAATTGGTAGGCCATGGCTACCTGTCCCAGTGCCACATCTGAAAAAGGTTCAAATGACTCTAAGCACTATGGCACTTAACATCTGAGGTCATCAGTCCCCTAGACTTAGAACTACTTAAACCTAAATAACCTAAGGACATAACACACAACCATGCCCGAGGCAGGATTCGAACCTGCGAACATAGCAGCAACGCAGTTACAGACTGAAGCGTCTAGAACCGCTCGCCCACAGTGGCCGGCTGCCATATCTGAGATGCAGATGTAAAATGGGAGGACTGTTCCCGGTACTGATTGTTTTAGTATTTCGGTTTTATGAACATTATTATTGGTGAGACAAAATAAGTTACTTGCCTTTTGTATCACTCTATTCGTTTTTGCAGCTCTATTGGTATGAGAGTATGTGTTGTAGAGTCACCTGTGTAATGAAGTCTACTTATTTTGTGATCAGTTGGTTTTTTGGGGCAAAGTCAAGAAAACTTGCAAAGCCCTCTGCTGAAATTGTACTTGAGTCCACTTCCTGTATCAGAGACAAAGATGGTTGGCGCAAGAATGCAGTCATACATCATTTCATGATTAACTGGAATATCTATCTGTCTATATCCGAATCCCGCTCCAGCTACTGCTGGGTCTGGGTGCTGATGAGTCCTCTCCATTTGGCTCGGTCCTCCCACCACTTTTCTTCCTCCACTTGCTGCCAGGTCACACCTCTCCTTTCAACAGATATTCTCACTCCCATTTTCCACCGTGTTCTTGGGCACCCTCTAGGTCTTTTCCCATCCACCTTTAGTTCTTCCATGATTTTGGGGAGTCTCTGCCCATGCATCTTCTTAACATGCCCATACCATCTTAATCTCTTTCTTTCAATTTCTTCTCTCATACTTTCTTGTTTGAGGTCTTTTCTACTCTCTACATTCCTTACTCTGTCCATTCTTGTTTTTCCCTTAATTGCTCTGAGAAATTTCATTTCCCCTGCTTGCAGTCTGCTCCAGTCCCTTTCTGTCATTGTCCATGTTTCTCCACCATAGGTGACAATAGGGATGTAATAATTCTTATACATAAGGAGTTTTGCTCTTTCTGAAACTTCATTATTCCAAATCAGATGTTTTATTGTTTGGTAGAAATTGCCTCCCTTCTGTAACCTCCTATTAATTTTGTTAGTTATTCTTCCATCCCTAGATATTTCACTCCCTAAATAAGTGAAACTTTCTATCACTTTGAGGGGTTCTCCATTCAAGGTAATATTTCCGTTGATTCCTTTCTCTCTTCCAAATACCATTACTTCACTCTTATCTTTATTTATTTTTAATCCATACCTTTTCATTATTTCCTTCCATGCATCAAGCTGTAACTGTACATCTACCTCTTTATCACCCCATATTACCATACCATCTGCAAAAATCATCTTTTTGTCTTTTTCTTTTACTATATCTTTAACTGCCCTATTCATTCCCTCCATCACAACATTAAAAAGTGCAGGAGATAGAATACCTCCTTGCTTAAGTCCTTGTCTTATTTCGAAGTATTCAGAGTTCCCCAATGGTGTTCTAATTCTACAATTGTGGCCTCTGTACATTGTCTTTATAACATTAATGTATCCATCTTCTATATCTATCTTCTTCAGTTCTTCCCAGAGTCTTTCCCTGTCAACTGAGTCATATGCCTTTTCTATGTCTATAAAAACCATTATCACCCTTTTGTTATACTCCCAACTTTTTTCCATCAGTTGACGGATAGAAAATATCAGGTCGATCGTGCTCCTTCCTTTCCTAAACCCATGCTGTTCTTCACTCAGCTCCTTTTCTGTCTTTTCACTTATTCGATTTAGTAAAATTCTTTCAAAAATCTTGGCTGTATGACTCATGAGGGTTATTCCTCTGTAGTTTCTACAAAGTCTTTTATTGCCTTTCTTGAAGATGGGAACAATGTCTCCTGTTCTCCAGTCATCAGGTATTTTACTATTTCTCCACACGCTTGATATTACTTTATATAGCCACTGCATTCCCACTGGACCTGCTGCTCTTATCATGTCCACTGATACTTCATCAGGTCCTGGGGCTTTCCCCCCATTCATGTTCTTCACAGCTTTTTCCATTTCTTCCCGTGTAATTTGTCCCAATTCTGCTTCCCAACTTCTCTCAATTTCTCCATTATCTACATCTACATTTACATCTACATTTATACTCCGCAAGCCACCCAACGGTGTGTGGCGGAGGGCACTTTACGTGCCACTGTCATTACCTCCCTTTCCTGTTCCAGTCGCGTACCATTCGCGGGAAGAACGACTGCCGGAAAGCCTCCGTGCGCTCTCGAATCTCTCTAATTTTACATTCGTGATCTCCTCAGGAGGTATAAGTAGGGGGAAGCAATATATTCGATACCTCATCCAGAAATGCACTCTCTCAAAACCTGGCGAGCAAGCTACACCGCGATGCAGAGCGCCTCTCTTGCAGAGTCTGCCACTTGAGTTTGCTAAACATCTCCGTAACGCTATCATGGTTACCAAATAACCCTGTGACGAAATGCACCGCTCTTCTTTGGATCTTCTCTATCTCCTCCGTCAACCCGATCTGGTACGGATCCCACACTGTTGAGCAATACTCAAGTATAGATCGTACGAGTGTTTTGTAAGCCACCTCCTTTGTTGATGGACTACATTTTCTAAGGACTCTCCCAATGAATCTCAACCTCGTACACACCTTACCAACAATTAATTTTATATGATCATTCCACTTCAAATCATTCCGCACGCATACTCCCAGATATTTTACAGAAGTAACTGCTACCAGTGTTTGTCCCGCTATCATATAATCATACAATAAAGGATCCTTCTTTCTATGTATTCGCAATACATTACATTTGTCTATGTTAAGGGTCAGTTGACACTCCCTGCACCAAGTGCCTATCCACTGCAGATCTTCCTGCATTTCGCTACAATTTTCTAATGCTGCAACTTCTCTGTATACTACAGCATCATCCGCGAAAAGCCGCATGGAATTTCCGACACTATCTACTAGGTCATTTATATATATTGTGAAAAGCAATGGTCCAATAACACTCTCCTGTGGCACACCAGAGGTTACTTTAACGTCTGTAGACGTCTCTCCATTGATAACAACATGCTGTGTTCTGTTTGCTAAAAACTCTTCAATCCAGCCACACAGCTGGTCTGATATTCCGTAGGCTCTTACTTTGTTTATCAGGCGACAGTGCAGAACTGTATCGAACACCTTCCAGAAGTCAAGGAAAACAGCATCTACCTGGGAGCCTGTATCTAATATTTTCTGGGCCTCATGAACAAATAAAGCGAGTTGGGTCTCACACGATCGCTGTTTCCGGAATCCATGTTGATTCCTACAGAGTAGATTCTGGGTTTCCAAAAACGACATGATACTCGAGCAAAAAACATGTTCTACGATTCTACAACAGATCGACGTCAGAGATACAGGCCTATAGTTTTGCGCATCTGCTCGACGACCCTTCTTGAAGACTGGGACTACCTGTGCTCTTTTCCAATCATTTGGAACCTTCCGTTCCTCTAGAGACTTGCGGTACACGGCTGTCAGAAGGGGGGCAAGTTCTTTCGCGTACTCTGTGTAGAAACGAATTGGTATCCCGTCAGGTCCAGTGGACTTTCCTCTGTTGAGTGATTCCAGTTGCTTTTCTATTCCTTGGACACTTATTTCGATGTTAGACATTTTTTCATTTGTGCGAGGATTTAGAGAAGGAACTGCAGTGCGGTCTTCCTCTGTGAAACAGCTTTGGAAAAAGGTGTTTAGTATTTCAGCTTTACGCGTGTCATCCTCTGTTTCAATGCCATCATCATCCCGGAGTGTCTGGATATGCTGTTTCGAGCCACTTACTGATTTAACGTAAGACCAGAACTTCCTAGGATTTTCTGTCAAGTCGGTACATAGAATTTTCCTTTCGAATTCACTGAACGGTTCACGCATAGCCCTCCTTACGCTAACTTTGACATCGTTTAAGTTCTGTTTGTCTGAGAGGTTTTGGCTGCGTTTAAACTTGGAGTGAAGCTCTCTTTGCTTTCGCAGTAGCTTCCTAACTTTGTTGTTGAACCACGATGGGTTTTTCCTGTCCCTCACAGTTTTACTCGGCACGTACCTGTCTAAATCGTATTTTACAATTGCCTTAAACTTTTTCCATAAACACTCAACATTGTCAGTGACGGAACGGAAATTTTCGTTTTGATCTGTTCGGTAGTCTGAAATCTGCCTTCTATTACTCTTGCTAAACAGATAAACCTTCCTCCCTTTTTTTATATTCCTATTAACTTCCATATTCAGGGATGCTGCAATGGCCTTATGATCACTGATTCCCTGTTCTGCACTTACAGAGTCGAAAAGTTTGGGTCTGTTTGTTATCAGTAGGTCCAAGATGTTATCTCCACGAGTCAGTTCTCTGTTTAATTGCTCGAGGTAATTTTCGGATAGTGCACTCAGTATAATGTCACTCGATGCTCTGTCCCTACCACCCATCCTAAACTACTGAGTGTCCCAGTCTATATCTGGTAAATTGAAATCTCCACCTAAGAGATGCTGACAAAATTTATGTGCAATGTATTCCAAATTTTCTCTCAGTTGTTCTGCAACTAATGCTGCTGAGTCGGGAGGTCGGTAAAAGGAGCCAATTATTAACCTAGCTCGGTTGAGTGTAACCTCCACCCATAATATTTCACAGGAACTATCCACTTCTACTACACTACAGGATAAACTACTACTAACAGCGACAAACATGCCACCACCGGTTGCATGCAATCTATCCTTTCTAAACACCGTCTGTGCCTTTGTAAAAATTTCGGCTGAATTTATCTCTGGCTTCAGCCAGCTTTCTGTACCTATAACGATTTCAGCTTCGGTGCTTTCTATCAGCGCTTGAAGTTCCAGTATTTTACCAATGCAGCTTCGACAGTTTACAATTACAATACCGATTGCTGCTTCGTCCCCGCATGTCCTGACTTTGCCCCGCACCCTTTGAGGCTGTTGCCCTTTTTGTACTTGCCCGAGGCCATCTAACCTAAAAAACCGCCCAGTCCATGCCACACAACCCCTGCTACCTGTGTAGCCGCTTGCTGCGTGTAGTGGACTCCTGACCTATCCAGCGGAACCCGAAACCCGACCACCCTATGGCACAAGTCGAGGAATTTGCAGCCCACACGGTCGCAGAACCATCTCAGCCTCTGATTCAGACCCTCCACTCGGCTCTGTACCAAAGGTCCGCAGTCAGTCCTGTCGACGATGCTGCAGATGGTGAGCTCTGCTTTCATCCCACTAGCGAGACTGGCAGTCTTCAACAAATCAGACAGCCGCTGGAAGGCAGAGAGGATTTCCTCCGATCCATAGCGACACACATCATTGGTGCCGACATGAGCGACCACCTGCAGATGGGTGCACCCTGTACCCTTCATGGCATCCAGAAGGACCCTTTCCACATCTGGAATGACTCCCCCCGGTATGCACACGGAGTGCACATTGGTTTTCTTCCCCTCTCTTGCTGCCATATCCCTAAGGGGCCCCATTACGCACCTGACGTTGGAGCTCCCAACTACCAGTAAGCCAACCCTCTGCGACTGCCCAGATCTTGCAGACTGAGGGGCAACCTCTGGAACAGGACAAGCAGCCATCTCCGGCCGAACATCAGTATCAGCCGGAGACAGAGCCTGAAACCTGTTCGTCAAACAAACTGGAGAGGCCTTCCGTTCAGCCCTCCTGAATGTCTTTCGCCCCCTGCCACTCCTCAAGATGACCTCCCACTCTACCACAGGTGAGGGATCAGCCTCAATGTGGGCAGTATCCCGGGCAGCCACAGTCTTAGTCCGATCAGGGGATGCATGGGACGAGCTGGCCGTCCCCGACAAACCCCCATCCGGACCCCCACAGTGATGCCCATTGGCAACAGCCTCAAGCTGTGTGACCGAAGCCAACACTGCCTGAAGCTGGGAGCGAAGGGATGCCAACTCAGTCTGCATCCGAACACAGCAGTTGCAGTCCCTATCCATGCTAAAAACTGTTGTGCAAAGAACGTCTGAACTAATCTACAGAGAGCACAAACAAATCGACACAAAATTTAAACGGTTATTAAAATACAAGATTGCCTAGTAAATGCAGTAATGCTGCTACTTGCGCACTGCTGACACACTGCTTGGCGGCGGAAGGAGACTACGCGATTTTACACGATACAGGTACTAAAACGCGATGCTACAACTCTCAAATACTATAATGCGCCCAAAATTTATGAATTTAAACAATGCAAGTACCAAAAACACACAAAGAAATTAAGAATTAAACTATGTAACAAATGAGTGAGCAGCTGCTTATCCAACGGCGGCAGGGAGCACACTGGCTGTGACCAACTGACACTGGCCGTTGAAAACAAAAACAGAAGACAGACGACTACGCGAATTTACACTATTCAGGTACTAAAACGCGATGCTACAACTCTCAAATACTATAATACGCCCGAAATTTATGATTTCAAACAATGCAAGTACCAAAAACACGCAAAGAAATTAAGAATTAAATTATGTAACAAATGAGTGAGCTAGGAGTATACGACTTTCTGCTGGCAGCTGCTTATCCAACGGCGGCCTCCTGCTCCTCAGCGTTTAACAGCTTCTTAAAATGTTCTTTCCAGAGATCTTTTATATTCCCTGGATCTTCAATAATGGTACCGTCCTCTGTTTCCATCTTTACTGGTACTTCAGAAGCCTTCCTTTTATTTTTCATCATTTTATAGAACATTTTCTTATTGCTCTTCACATCTTCTTCAAGTTTTTTTTGTAAACTCTTCCCATGCCTTTTTCTTTGCTGTTTCCACTATTTCTTTGCACTTCTTCTTTTCCTCTATATATCTTTTATGGTCTTTGTCATTTTTAGTTTTCCACCATTTTCTCCATGCTCGAATTTTTCTTCTAACTGCTTGGATTGTGGTATCATCCCACCAACTTGTCTGTCTTATTTTTTCCTTTCCAGATGTTCTGCCACATACTTTTTGTGCTGCTTTGACTAAAGTGTCTTTGAATAAACTCCATTCTTTTTCTACATAGCAGAAAATTTCTTTTGGAAATTTTTGTGTTATTAATTCTCTGTACTTCTCAGCACATTCACTCTCCTTCAATTTACAATCCCGTATCCTCATCACTTTCTTCTGTTTTCTATTTTTCACACACTGATTCATTTTCCATTGTCCCACCAGTACTCTATAGTCTCCATCTGCACTCACACTTGGAATTACCTTCACATTTGTTACTTTCTCTCCCCATTCCCTATCTATTAGAATATAATCAATTACACTCTTCGTTCTTCCATCCCAACTGTATCTAGTGATAACATGACTTTCTCTCTTCATAAACCAGCTGTTTGCTATTTTCATTCCATTCCTCTGGCACAAATCCAGGAGTCTTTCCCCTTCTTCATTTCTGCCTCCATATCCAAAACATCCCAATACTTGCTCAAATCCCTTTCTGTCTTTGCTTACCTGTGCATTAAAATCTCCCATCACTATATTAGCACTCTCTATATGGTTTTCTAACACATTTTCAAAGTCCATCTTCTCTTCTTCACTACATCCCACTTGAGGTGCATAAATCTGGATTACTTTTAGTGTTTCTTTTTGGAATCTCAGTTTTAAGATTATGATCCTGTCTGATATATATCTCACATTTTCAATACAGCTTTGCACATTCTTATTCACCATCACTGCCACACCATTTCTACCAGACCTGTTATTCCCACTCAAGTACAGTTTTCCTCCTCCTCTCAAATTCTTCTCACCTTTTCCCTTCCACTTTGTTTCGCTTAATCCCAATATATATTGACTAATTTTCATTTTGAGTATGTACAGATAAAATGACACATATTTGAATTTAGTACTTGAGAGTGATCATATACTGTGGTTTATAGTCTTTGTGGAGTTTTGATTTATCACCCCAAGGATTAATGTGGAAGTGTTTGACATTTTGCTCTGGTTCTTATTCCTCATTCTAGAATGTTTCAGTGCTGTAGGTTAAATTCAGTATCCATTTATTTTAGTGCTAAAAATCTCTCCATATAAGGATGAGGAAAGATTGTGGTTTAACGTGCTGCTAATAATGAGATTATTTAGAAATGCCTAATTGTATAGCCGAATGAAGTAAAGCATCTCATCATATCACTGTCCTTTATTTTATGAGTAAAGTTCTTTGTGTGTTTAAAGCATGACTCCTTGGATGTTAAATTATCTTACATACCTAAAACCTAGAAGAAAGGCAAAAGACCAACAACTGATTTAAACCCAAAATCTGTTATTGGCCTAAGTGCTTTAAATTTGTTACCATTTGACACTAGCTTGTACACAATGTTGGACAAAGACATGAGGAGGCTGAGACACAACTACCTTTGGACACATTTCATCCAGGACATGCATGAGTTACATATTTTAAAATTAAACATGACCCAGAATATTTAGGAACACTAAATTCGCATATTTGTCAACAATATATAAAATTATCCAGAAGAAAATTTGTATGACTAACTAAAGTAATACATAGAAACTCCACAATTTAGAATTCTTCAAACTCAGATGTTCTTTATGAAATTTCAAGGTTGAAGAAGCCGTAATAATAATGTGGGGATTGAGATGTTATGTGCAGTAATATCGAACCCTACATTAAGTATTCACTCGTTTATAATGAATTAACTTTATTTTGATCATGTCGGTACAAACACATCCGCTCAAATACAGAGTTCGGAACACACTGAGATCAACAGTTTTCAAAGAAGTTCATTCTCAATGATGAGGCGGTCAACTCTTGCACCACCACAGAGCCCCCGCCGGTAGTGCGGAACACGGTAAGAATGATGAGAGGCATGTGCGCACCATGCCGGCTGATGGTGCAGGTGCGTGTGGCCGATCGTGTCGTGGCAGGCGCTAGTGCGAGGTCCGATCGGACCGTTTCTCGATGTCTTGGTAGGCACGACCAGCGGAGGGAAGAGGTGCGGAAGGCGTCCACAGGTTGACCGTGCCATGCTGCTGATAGCACTGTGGGAGTAGAAGGTGGCAGCGTGTCGGTGGGGAGAACATCGTCGTGCCGAGGCCATGCGGCGCAGCGGGGTTTTGATCCGATCAAAGGTGCAGAGTGTGTCGAAAATGCGTTGCGATGTATTGCCAAAGTATTTGCCAGCAAGCGCCATGGTAAGTGCAACGTGTCCGGTAACAGTTTGTTATTGGCCGTATGACATAAAGGAGCAAGCGTGCTGTGGCTTAACAGGTTGTGTAAGAGATGCCGGATGAGCAACACTCGCGGTAATGACAGAATTATAGAGGCGCTTGATGTCGCAGCAGGGGAGAAAACAGCAAGCTGCACATGACTGACATTGGCGGCGGATGACCTTGTTGTAGACGGAAGTGTCACCTCAGATTCCGTGGACACTGAATGTGTTACAGCAGTAGATGGCAGGATGTTCCAAGCGGAGTTGACAGTGTCAGTGTTTTGATGTGCGAAACAGCCATGATTGAAGGTTGGGGGGCATGGCTGTGAGCCCTGTGCATGAGGCATGGCGATGGCGAGAGGTGGTGGAAGACGGACGTGGTCGGCGAAACCATGGTCGGAGCACGAAGGCGATGAGACGTAATGTGAACGTGAAGAAGTCGAATTGGTGGATGAACTACTGGTCCGTGGCAGAGAGGAAACACAGTTTGATGGAACTGGAGCTGCATGTGTGCTGTCGCTGTCGGCGCTGCGGTAGAGTCGTAAGGCTGCAAGCTGCTTGCGCAAAACTGCTGCTTGGTCATGTGTCGGAGCGGAAAGATGCTCACTTGTCAAAGCAGAAACGGCAGATGTGTTGATCGTACATTGCGGAGGTAGTGAAGAGGGTGGCAAAGCAAGTGGCACTGGAATGTGGCTGGTTATGCCATGGTACAGAAACGAAGTGTCTGGAACTACCAAGGAAAGGTGGCAGCAGTGTAAATAAGTTGCTTGTATCACATCGGCAACATAGAATTTCCACTTGAGGCAGCGTGATGATGACAGTTGTAACATCTGGAATATAGATCCATGTAGTGTGATCATCAGGGTATTAGTTGTAGCTGGTAGTAATGGCAAAGGATCGTCAGCAGTCGGAGGCGGAACAATGACAGGAGCATCTCGTTGCATGTCGTGCTCGGTCGGTGTCGGCTGCAGCATGTGTAACTGATCTTGTACCAACAAGTTGTATGTCGCAATTTGCTCATGTAGCTGTTGCAGTTGTTCAGGCGAAAATGCATCTCGTTGCATGTCATGCTCGGTCGGTGTCGGCTGCAGCATGTGTAACTGATCTTGTACCAACAAGTTGAATGTCGCAATTTGCTGACGTAGCTGGCACAGTTGTTCAGGTGAAAATGTATGTCGTGAAGCAGTCTGCTGTGTATCACTGAGTAAGACAGGGTGGAAATCAGAATCTGTCTCTATCAAAGGGTAACCTGGCATACAAAACAAGGTCGGCAGCACAGTATTGATGTAACAGTTCGAGTAGAAGAGATCGTGTGTGCGATCACGAATGTCAAACTCAGTACTCGGCAGCGGCAGAGTGAGGACACATTCCCTGCTGTATGAAGCATTGATATGGCTGAAATCTTCTTCTGGGGTGGGTGAACAAGTTGCAGGTGCGATCGAGTGGTGAATGGCTGGGCGGTAAGCGTGCATAGTGTTGGCGAGTTGTTGACAAGATGCGGGTGCGGTAGCCGTGGTGAGATCATATGTCACGCAGCTGTTTGTTTTGACTCGGTCAAGGTCAGTGAGCCAACAGGCGGCGGCTGTGACATCGCTGTCGGTAGCGGTCGAGCAGAGTCGGTGCGGCTCGGGTGCTGCGTAGAGGGAGGCGTGGCATGTCCAGTGTTGCACTGAGAAACAGCTGGCATTGTCGTCTATGTAATTGGTGCATTGTCATTGGTCGGTAGGATGCCCTTCATGAAATTGTTCCTGTGATGTTGATGACAGGTGCTGAATTAAAGTGGCTTTCGCTCTGGTGTACTTGTCACTCAAATTATCACAGATAATGTCCGTAATTATATAATGATAGTCCTTTAGGTGCCTGAAGAGTATGAGGTATTTTTCACTTTCGTAGTGATGCCATAAGAGGAGAATATATACTCCACCACCATGAACCACATTGTAAGTTGGTCCGAGAGAAATGTTGGTAGTTGAATGCTGCAAATGAGGGACAAGTGCGGAGAAGCGGCAGAAAAGTTGGCATGAACATTCGAACTCTGGAAGATAGGCTGTGTGGAAACTGGGGAGAACGAATTTGCACACGGCGTGGAAGACGCGGTAGCCATGACGGACGATTGTGAATTCGACCAGGCATGCGATTTAGCCATAGTTCAGAGTTCGTGCGAACTGGGATTTACAACATAGTCCCCGTTTGTTGCAGTCCATTGTTTGGCATGATTGTCTGATGTCGAAGCACTGCACAAAGTTAATTCATTACACAAAAGCAAGTCAAAATTGTCCAAATTAATTGGTGACGGAGCACTGCACTGTCCGGAAGTGAAATAACCGATGCATTGAGCGGGTTTTGATGGACGATGTGTGCACCTCGGTCGCATTGTCAATGTGTGAGAAGGTGACAAAAGTTACCAAAAAGCACGATTCACACAAGAGTCAGGAACTTACACAATAATTACACTTCCTATACACTGCATCTAAATGCGGCGCAATGCGAAGTCGATGGACGTAGAAATCCGACAAAGGGTTGCTACATTGTTTGTCCATGGTGATGTTCCAGTACACATTTCTGGTGTCGTAAGTGGCGTTTGTGAGTGTCGGGGTCACCAGTGTGGGGATTGAGATGTTACGTGTGGTAATATCGAACCCAACATTAAGTATTCACTCGTTTATAATGAATTAACTTTATTTTGATCATGTCGGTACAAACACATCTGCTCAAATACAGAGTTTGGAACACACTGAGATCAACAGTTTTCAAAGAAGTTCATTCTCAAAGATGAGGCGGTCGACTCTTGCAGTCGATAACCGCCACAATAATAACTGAAGTGCACAAACACCTTGGAAATTTGTTCAGAATTGTCTGATATTCATCAAAATGTGCAGTCCATTAAATATGAAGTCCACTAGCCTGAAATTGAATTACAGTCTTTGAACAGCATAGTAGTATGCATTACTGAACACTGATGTATGGCTGATGAATTACAGCATACAGTGCTATCATCATGTGAATGTGGAAATTACTATTGCAGAATTACACTAAAGGGTGGAGAATCTTACATTTATATCAGAGGTGGCACATAATTTAGAGCTAGAGAAGATCTTATCACAATTAATGAAAATAAACATTTTGAACTGACAGCCATTGAACTAACAAATATAGACATCTATAAGAAGTTAAACATTATGTGTGTGTACCACTCACTTACTGGTAATGTGGATATTTTCTTTAAAAATTTAACTGAAGTCCTGCAAAGAGTCTCAGCCCCCAAAAATTAACACAATAATATGTGGAGACATTAATATTAACATAGGTGTCAAGGGTGAAATTAATAGTAACTTCATAACCATTTTCGGCACTTTTGGTGTGGCACAAATGGTAAACATTGCTATGGCAGTAACAGAAATTTCAGCATCTGTTTAGACCATAATTGCAGAAAAGCTGCAGTGAAATCCTGCTAAAACATATGTAATGTTCACAATGACTTCCACAGAATGGACAATGATTTTGTTTCCCACAACAAAGCTTGATTTCAGGAAGGCAACACAACAGTTAAAAAGTAAGAAGTCAGCAGGCATAGACTGAGACTCCTGTCTCTGTTCTGAAGGCAAGCTTCATTAACAGACATAAATGAGTTGTTTATTTCAGGTATTTTTCCAGAGTATCTAAAAAGCATGCATGAACTTTACCTTTACTAAATAAATGTAATGAAGAAAGCATTGGTGATTACAGACCAATTTTTCTACTGTATTCATTATCAGAAATAATTGAATCAATCATGAAACAGAAACTAATGAGTTACATGAATAAATACAACCTTTTTAATTAAACACAACAGTTTGGTTATCAAAGTGCTACAACATTGGCCTTTAAAGAGTTCACAAAAATGACACTTGAAGCTTGTGACAAGGATGATTGTGTTACAGACATATTCTTAGAACTGGTCAAGGATTTTGACATTGTTAACCATCAAATACTATTAAGCAAGCTAGACGTGCTAGGTACAAGAGGAATAGTGAATGAGTGGTTCCAGTCTTACCTGGAAAACAGAATGCAAAAGGTAGAGATAACACACACACATCTGCTGATAATAAATTTTTAGTAAAACAACCGTCAGACAAGATTATTCGAAGAGCTCCTGAGAGTTTGTGTAGGTACACGGTGCAAGACCCCCAGGATGTGGTAAGGTTAAAATTTATTTTTTAAAAAATGAAACAGTGTTTGACCATAATTGTCAGCAAAGATGTTAATTATGAATGTGCGGCGAGGCACAGACAAATGAAAAATAAATCATTCATTTTTTCTTTGTACATGATTTTGTTTTCACTCTCTTGTATGTAGAAGGATGGTCAAGATATATTGCTTAAAATATGAAGTATTTTAAGTGTTATGTATTATATGTGTGTATGAATAAGAGAATACTTAACAACAGTATTAAGTATTTTTATTGAAGAGAAATGGAGCCAAGTAAGGAGGATCTTCTTCATTTTTTGACACGCACTGGGGTCCTTGAAGTTGGCTGCCTGTATCTACAATTGAAATGTAAGAGAGGAAGTCCGAATAGCATAAATTTGTACAAGCAGAACATTTCTAATAAAGCAATTACATTGGCCTTTCAATTTTTTTCCATCCATATATGTGTATGTGAAATTTTCTTTTATTCATATAACACAACTGGCGACCTGAGTGCCACGACTTCAGGGCACCGGTTGTAAGTAGGGTTTGTTAACTATTGATATAGTAAGAAATTTCTATGACATTGTTATGAGTAATAAAAACCAAATGTTTGTATTTTATGTTTGCATGAATCTCAACAGGGAGCATGTAAAGCAAAGAGTCTAAAATTGAGAAGAAAATTTAGGAAAGGAATAAGGATTGAACACAAGTTACATAAAATTTTCCATAGTAAGCTATTTTGTTTGGTACAGCAAAGGTAGGAAGGCTATGCAAGTTGCTTGCATGGTTACACTTGGAAATGCCTCTTTTGATGTGGACAGGAACCTTTTCATCATTATTGGCTTTCCTTGAATTTTATTGTGGAAGATTTACAGGAATTTTACAGGGTGGTACACATTGTCAGTAAAACATGAAGAATTGCAACAAAATAGTTTACGCATCATAATAGACGTAAAACAGCCTTTGACATTGCATAAATTACAAATATCAAGTGTAATAATTAGCATATGAAATTTTAACATTTCTTGCAAAAATTTTCTTTTTGCATATTCATACAACATGGCAGAAAAATATATGTCCATTGTTGATAGCAACAGCGAAAATGCAATCAGCCAAGATGCTTAGAATTGTGTGATCAACAATTTAAGTTCAGGCACCATGCATGCCTACTGCAGAAAGTTTAAGTTTGTCAGAGATGAGTGTCATAAGTGTGACAAATGATAGCAATGCACAATAACCTTGATGACACAACATTTACAACTGACGACACAATGTCACGCATCTCCCAGAGCAACATACCGCTCATGAATGAAACATGGGAGAGTGATACAAATATGAATCTTGACAATATGTTACAAACACCATTTGTTCACAACACAGACATTAGCTTGGAAAGTACAGCTGACAGAAACTACAGTAGTACAACTGACACAACTGCTATGGCAGTTATTATCTAAATAACCATGAAATTAGGTAATATCAACACATATTTCAGTGATGAAACGTGATACGAATACCAAAACTGACAATTTGACACAGAATCTGAACACCATCACACAAGATCTAAATACACTCCTGGAAATGGAAAAAAGAACACATTGACACCGGTGTGTCAGACCCACCATACTTGCTCCGGACACTGCGAGAGGGCTGTACAAGCAATGATCACACGCACGGCACAGCGGACACACCAGGAACCGCGGTGTTGGCCATCGAATGGCGCTAGCTGCGCAGCATTTGTGCACCGCCGCCGTCAGTGTCAGCCAGTTTGCCGTGGCATACGGAGCTCCATCGCAGTCTTTAACATTGGTAGCATGCCGCGACAGCGTGGACGTGAACCGTATGTGCAGTTGACGGACTTTGAGCGAGGGCGTATAGTGGGCATGCGGGAGGCCGGGTGGACGTACCGCCGAATTGCTCAACACGTGGGGCGTGAGGCCTCCACAGTACATCAATGTTGTCGCCAGTGGTCGGCAGAAGGTGCACGTGCCCGTCGACCTGGGACCGGACCGCAGCAACGCACGGATGCATGCCAAGACCGTAGGATCCTACGCAGTGCCGTAGGGGACCGCACCGCCAGTACCCAGCAAATTAGGGACACTGTTGCTCCTGGGGTATCGGCGAGGACCATTCGCAACCATCTCCATGAAGCTGGGCTACGGTCCCGCACACCGTTAGGCCGTCTTCCGCTCACGCCCCAACATCGTGCAGCCCGCCTCCAGTGGTGTCGCGACAGGCATGAATGGAGGGACGAATGGAGACGTGTCGTCTTCAGCGATGAGAGTCGCTTCTGCCTTGGTGCCAATGATGGTCGTATGCGTGTTTGGCGCCGTGCAGGTGAGCGCCACAATCAGGACTGCATACAACCAAGGCACACAGGGCCAACACCCGGCATCATGGTGTGGGGAGCGATCTCCTACACTGGCCGTACACCACTGGTGATCGTCGAGGGGACACTGAATAGTGCACGGTACATCCAAACCATCATCGAACCCATCGTTCTACCATTCCTAGACCGGCAAGGGAACTTGCTGTTCCAACAGGACAATGCACGTCCGCATGTATCCCGTGCCACCCAACGTGCTCTAGAAGGTGTAAGTCAACTACCCTGGCCAGCAAGATCTCCGGATCTGTCCCCCATTGAGCATGTTTGGGACTGTATGAAGCGTCGTCTCACGCGGTCTGCACGTCCAGCAGCACGAACGAAGGCTGTAGGGAAGCCTAGGTCTTCGTGGCAAACGAATCTGCTCCAGTCCGGAATCCCTGAAACATTACACCAACAACCTGACAACAGCTTTCGCATCCTGCAACTACCCTCCCGGCCTGGTACAGAAGCAAATAACCAGAGCCACTTCCTCATCCCCTCAAACCCAGAATCCCCCACAGAAGAACCACAAAAGTGCCCCACTTGTGACAGGATACTTTCCGGGAGTGGACCAGACTCTGAATGTGGCTCTCCAGCAGGGATACGACTTCCTCAAATCCTGCCCTGAAATGAGATCCATCCTTCATGAAATCCTCCCCACTCCGCCAAGAGTGTCTTTCCGCCGTCCACCTAACCTTCGTAACCTGTTAGTTCATCCCTATGAAATCCCCAAACCACCTTCCCTACCCTCTGGCTCCTATCCTTGTAACCGCCCCCGGTGCAAAACCTGTCCCATGCACCCTCCCACCACCACCTACTCCAGTCCTGTAACCCGGAAGGTGTACACGATCAAAGGCAGAGCCACGTGTGAAAGCACCCACGTGATTTACCAACTGACCTGCCTACACTGTGATGCATTCTATGTGGGAATGACCAGCAACAAACTGTCCATTCGCATGAATGGACACAGGCAGACAGTGTTTGTTGGTAATGAGGATCACCCTGTGGCTAAACATGCCTTGGTGCACAGCCAGCACATCTTGGCACAGTGTTACACCGTCCGGGTTATCTGGATACTTCCCACCAACACCAACCTATCCGAACTCCGGAGATGGGAACTTGCCCTTCAGTATATCCTCTCTTCTCGTTATCCGCCAGGCCTCAATCTCCGCTAATTTCCAGTTGCCGCCACTCATACCTCACCTGGCTCTCAACAACTTCTTTGCCTCTACTCTTCCACCTCGACTGACATCTCTGCCCAAACTCTTTGTCTTTAAATATGTCTGCTTGTGTCTGTATATGTGTGGATGGATATATGTGTGTGTGCGAGTGTATACCTGTCCTTTTTTCCCCCTAAGGTAAGTCTTTCCGCTCCCGGGATTGGAATGACTCCTTACCCTCTCCCTTAAAACCCACATCCTTTCGTCTTTCCCTCTCCTTCCCTCTTTCCTGATGAGGCAACAGTTTGTTGCGAAAGCTTGAATTTTGTGTGTATATTTGTGTTTGTTTGTGTGTCTATCGACCTGCCAGCGCTTTTGTTTGGTAAGTCTCATCATCTTTCTTTTTAGATATATATATATATCTGCAGACAGATGTGATGGCCAAATGTATCAGTGGCCACCGAGCTAATTAATGCAATTAGTTTTAAGTTTTTTTTCTTTCAGTGACCAGTGCATCATTGTGGCACAGAAGAAGAGAAGTACTTCGAGAGTAGCAGGTAACAAATAAAAAAATGGGATGCACCTCGAGTAAACAATTTAGTTATAAGAATATTTATATGAAGGTCATAAGGCAAATGAAAAATAAAATATGCATTATCACAGTATATCTCTGTGACATTTATCAGTACCTATTCACTGCAGAGTACACGTAAACATTTAAGCATGTGCTTTTACAAAAACCAATTAATTTTTATCGTGTCACATGAAAGCTTAAATAATGACATTTCCAGGTGTTTGAGAAAGATAAGTCTATGATGGTTAAAACTTCTTTATATTTCACACTAAGCTACATGCGAATTGAAGTAAATAGTACTAGCACATGAAGAAACAACATGATACTAAGTGAGTGATTAGTCAGTACACATTATTTCCATGAAATAAAAGTTCCTTCACAACTAGTATGATTTCCTCATAAATCCTTGAACCAGTAGATGAGTATTTCCTTTCTTCCTTCCCAAACAAAGGAGACAGCACCAAATGTAGTTAGGCCAGCAATGTGTGATGTTTTAGTCATATTTCAAATGTTTCTCTCCCTCCTGTACCTAAGGAAGAAATGAACTCCTATAAGTGATAAAAGCCTATCTACAAAATGAAGTATAAATATATCATATGCTTGTATTGTACCCTGAAAATGTGTTATGTAATTTATTTTTATATGTGATGTGAATGAAGATAAGTTGAAACTAACAAACAAACTGAAGTAACAGAACCCAGTTAATGAAGAATTTATGACGTTTAAAAATGTAAGAAATTCATGTTCGTAATATAAGCGATGGATGGAATGTCAGCCATAGGTATAAGCTATCATGTTTTGTATATTATTGCAACTCAATACTTGTATGATTTTTCATTGGAAACCAAACTCCATGTGGAGGAATGAACTTCAAAGACAAGCAATTTATACAATGTTTTGGTCAGCTATATGTGTCTTTCAACAAATAGATGGTCAAGTGTGGTGACATTAACATACGTGTGCAACAAAATAATTTCTGAGTATCATGGCTCACAATGCCAGATTGCGAGCTAACATTCTAAAGATGTTCAAGCTAACGTGTCTTGGCCCAAACTCGTCTAGGGGTTGAACCACATGTGTCGCATTACACACCCTAAATTAGACACTTGTGAGCCTTTGGTTAAATTGTCTTGCTGATGGCAAGTTTGCAAAATTGTATGAAACATTCAAACTTAATATAACATATAATAACAGTAGTAATAATATCAAGAGCTAAGTTAATGACCCATAAATGATGGGCAAGTTTGCAAAATTGTATGAAATATACAAAGTTAATATAACATATAATAACAGTAATAATAATATCAGGAGCTAAGTTAATGACCCATAAATGATGTAGGCCACACAGTTGGGATTTGGTTAGAATCATGTTTATTCAGAAAGCAAACTAACAGCGAAAGTGGTCGTATTTAGAGTTACTGTTACATTCGAGCGCATATCCATTTGACACAGTTTGACCATTCACAATTTCATCATGAAATACAGGTCCAATACTCCACCTTGTTATCCAAGCAAAAAGTTCACACGAGGCACACGGCTGCTCATTGCTCAGATGTGACACAACACGAAATTTTCTGAGTCATTTCACTTCGTAGCTACCTAAAGACCGACTGTCCACTTTCACATCTCAATCCGAACTGTACCCTTTGGTGTCTAGACCAGAGCTGTCCACTTTGGTGCCTCCAGCTGAACTGTCTGCTTTCATGTCTGCACCAGCACTGTACCTCTGCTCATCTTTGGCTGCGTCTCCTGCATGCTGAACCTCATCGTTCAACTGACTAGTGTAGTTCCCTTCCCTGAAACCGTCCATCTGATTGGCTACAGTTTATTCTACATTATTTTACATTTTAACATATTTAAATAACCAAAGCTTGACCACTTTCATGTTTTAAATAAAGTAACAATCATATTCATTATATAATAAACGTTACATTTTTTTACATAGAACCCATGCAATTTCCTTCCTAACTTTGAATTTCAGGGCCAGTAGCATTCCACCAATGTGCTTTCTGACAGATAAATAAAGAAAAAAAGGAACTATTATGCACTAAACTTTACAACAAACATTCTATTGCCTAATGATTCAACAAGGTGTCATTCTGTCATCGTTCAATGTATTTTGTGTGGAGAAAATGATGATCTGTTCCCAGCTAGCACTCAAGCTTATTTCAAGGTGGATATTGAGTTTAGGTTCAGTTGAAAATTCAAGATTGAAAAATCAACCTGTTACACAGCTTATTTCAAGGTGGATATTGAGTTTAGGTTCAGTTGAAAATTCAAGATTGAAAAATCAACCTGTTACACAGTTTGCATCAAGCTGTAAAAATTTAGCTTGAATTAAAATAATTTTCCCAAGCTTGAAATAAACTGTAATTTCCCTGGAAGGCTGTACAGCAGATGCGCGCAGCATAGCTTCCATAGACGTCCACGGGAAGCGCCACAAGCGTTTATAAGCCTTGCACTGACCCTGCTAGGTTTACGGCCATTTTATTTTTGTGACATGCGTTAATGATTGTTGACTGTTGTGAAGTTTGTTTTATACTGGAAAATAGTTCGGAAAGTGTGTGGCGTCCCCTGCCTTACTGCTACACTGTGTCTGAAGAAGATATATAGTGTATTACAGGTACGCTGGTGCATTTTTCTCTAGTGGTACGTTAATATTACAAATGTTAAATATTATTACGTAACGTAAAGAAAGTGAAATGGATTACCAGATAAGAAAACATATTACAAGTTGCTCAGCAGAAAGAGGTCATTTTAAACTAGCTCTCTAGTACGTGGCACCAATAAATTAATACTTAATGTTATTTTACCTTTTTAAAATCTCGCATTTTTATATATATGCGAATTGAAGTAAATAGTACTAGCACATGAAGAAACAACATGATACTAGGTTGTAGTATGATTGTATGAGTAACATTTCCTCATAAATCCTTGAACAAGTAGATGAGTATTTCCTTTCTTCCTTCCCAAACAAAGGAGGCAGCACCAAATGTAGTTAGGCCAGCAATGTGTAATTGAAATCTTTCACCACAACAACACTCCTTTTAATACATTTACACGTTTTTTCGAAATTTTCCCAAATTTCTCCGTCTTTAACGTGTTTTAGCGGCAACACAACCACCTAACCTTTATGCACATCGCTGTCTACCAACCCAAGTTCACCACAGGATCAACTTAACCAACACTTTTTCGCCTTTTTCCATACCAGATCTCCAGTTGCTTTCTAGTTCACCTTTATCTCTCCCCATATATTTTTATCTTTCATTTTCATTTCAACCTCATGTTACACTTTCCACCTTCTAATACCATGTCACCCTCACAACACCCCCACAACAACCCCATTAAGTTTTATTTACATTCCCTCCGCAAACATGCCTTCACCCTAGCCAGATTACGCTCGCATATTTTATTTTCTCAGGCTTGTCTGACATTTGGCATAACCCCCAAAGGCCTCACACTTAAAGTTCCCATCTCTGGCTGCAACCCTTCTTTCCATCAGTCCCTATACCAGTTACAAACTGAACAATCCATTGCCCTCACCCACCTAATCCTTCACCTACACATCAACTCAGCCAATGAACACACCCGTCAACTCCTATCCTTAATAAAAGTCCTCAATCTTTCCTCTCCCACATCCACACCGGCTATTCAGAGCATCCTCCTACAGGCCAACCGCAAATTAGAACAGCATGCCACCATTCACCTCAAAAAACTATCCAATCTCCTGGTTTCCCACCTCCGGAAAGGCAACTCACTCACCCTTCACAACCTTTCCAGCAAACCTCAACCACCTCTCACTGCACACAAACCCAGTCTCTCCCATCTACTCAATCTCCCACTTCCAGCTCCACTCCCTCCAAAACCTCAAAATTCCAATCAACACAATCTGGTACCACAACACCCTAATTCAGTAGTTAACCTGTCCTCCAAACCTCTCTCCCAATCCGAAACCTCTGTCCTATCCAAAGGCCTCACCTTCAGCCCCACTCCCAGATTCAACCAAACAGCCCTCATCAAAGATTTACTGTCCTACACTCGTACTCTCTGCTGGAAGTATCACTTTGCCACGAAGAAAAATGATCCTAATCCTACCCCTAATGATCCAACTCCCCAAGACATTATCCAAATTGAACCCTGCCTGGAACAGTTCCGTCCTCCCTCACAGCAGGACCCACCTCCTCTTCCTCAAAATCACCCTCTCCAAACCTTCCAGGAATTTCTGACTTCCAGCCTTGCATCTCAATCCTTCTTAAAAAACCTTAATCCTACTCCTAACATCACCACTGCTGAAGCCCAGGCTATCCGTGATCTGAAGGCTGACCGATCCATCGTCATTCTTCTGGCGGACAAGGGTTCCACGACCGTGGTACTTGATCGTCGGGAGTATGTGGCTGAGGGACTGCGTCAGCTTTCAGACAACACCACATACAAAGTTTGCCAAGGTAACCCCATTCCCGATGTCCAGGCGGAGCTTCAAGGAATCCTCAGAGCCTTAGGCCCCCTGCAAAACCTTTCACCTGACTCCATCAACCTCCTGACCCCACCAACACCCCAAACCCCTACCTTCTACCTTCTTCCTAAAATCCACAAACCCAATCATCCCGGCCGCCCCATTGTAGCTGGTTACCAAGCCCCCACAGAACGTATCTCTGCCTACGTAGATCAACACCTTCAACCCATTACATGCAGTCTCCCATCTTTCATCAAAGACACCAACCACTTTCTCGAACACCTGGAATCCTTACCCAATCTGTTACCCCCGGAAACCATCCTTGTAACCATTGATGCCACTTCCTTATACACAAATATTCCACACGTCCAGGGCCTCACTGCGATGGAGCATTTCCTTTCACGCCGATCACCTGCCACCCTACCTAAAACCTCTTTCCTCATCACCTTAGCCAGCTTCATCCTGACCCACAACTTCTTCACTTTTGAAGGCCAGACATACCAACAATTAAAGGGAACAGCCATGGGTACCAGGATGGCCCCCTCGTACGCAAACCTATTCATGGGTCGCTTAGAGGAAGCCTTCTTGGTTACCCAGGCCTGCCAACCCAAAGTTTGGTACAGATTTATTGATGACATCTTCATGATCTGGACTCACAGTGAAGAAGAACTCCAGAATTTCCTCTCCAACCTCAACTCCTTTGGTTCCATCAGATTCACCTGGTCCTACTGCAAATCCCATGCCACTTTCCTTGATGTTGACCTCCACCTGTCCAATGGCCAGCTTCACACATCCGTCCACATCAAACCCACCAACAAGCAACAGTACCTCCATTATGACAGCTGCCACCCATTCCACATCAAACGGTCCCTTCCCTACAGCCTAGGTCTTCATGGCAAACGAATCTGCTCCAGTCCGGAATCCCTGAAGCATTACACCAACAACCTGACAACAGCTTTCACATCTCGCAACTGCCCTCCCGACCTGGTACAGAAGCAAATAACCAGAGCCACTTCCTCATCCCCTCAAACCCAGAACCCCCCACAAAAGTGCCCCACTTGTGACAGGACACTTTCCGGGACTGGCCCAGACTCTGAATGTGGCTCTCCAGCAGGGATACGACTTCCTCAAATCCTGCCCTGAAATGAGATCCATCCTTCATGAAATCCTCCCTACTCCACCAAGAGTGTCTTTCCGCCGTCCACCTAACCTTCGTAACCTCTTAGTTCATCCCTATGAAATCCCCAAACCACCTATCCTTGTAACCGCCCCCGGTGTAAAACCTGTCCCATGCACCCTCCCACCACCACCTACTCCAGTCCTGTAACCCGGAAGGTGTACACGATCAAAGGCAGAGCCACGTGTGACAGCACCCACGTGATCTACCAACTGACCTGCCTACACTGTGACGCATTTGATGTGGGAAAGACCAGCAACAAACTGTCCATTCGCATGAATGGACACAGGCAGACAGTGTTTGTTGGTAATGAGGATCACCCTGTGGCTAAACATGCCTTGGTGCACAGCCAGCACAACTTGGCACAGTGTTACACTGTCCGGGTTATCTGGATACTTCCCACTAACACCAACCTATCTGAACTCCAGAGATGGGAACTTGCTCTTCAATATATCCTCTCTTCCCGTTATCCACCAGGCCTCAATCTCCGCTAATTTCAAGTTGCCGCCACTCATACCTCACCTGTCATTCAACAACATCTTTGCCTCTGCACTTCTGCCTCAACTGACATCTCTGCCCAAACTCTTTGTCTTTAAATATGTCTGCTTGTGTCTGTATATGTGTGGATGGATATATGTGTGTGTGCGAGTGTATACCTGTCCTTTTTTCCCCCTAAGGTAGGTCTTTCCGCTCCCGGGATTGGAATGACTCCTTACCCTCTCCCTTAAAACCCACATCCTTTCGTCTTTCCCTCTCCTTCCCTCGTTCCTGATGAGGCAACAGTTTGTTGCGAAAGCTTGAATTTTGTGTGTATGTTTGTGTTTGTTTGTGTGTCTGTCGACCTGCCAGCACTTTCATTTGGTAAGTCTCATCATCTTTTTATATATATATATATATATATATATATATATATATATATATATATATATATATATATATATATATATATATATATATATATATATATAAAACAAAGATGATGTGACTTACCAAATGAAATATATATATATATAAAAAACAAAGATGATGTGACTTACCAAATGAAAGTGCCGGCAGGTCGACAGACACACAAACAAACACAAACATACACACAAAATTCAAGCATTCGCAACAAACTGTTGCCTCATCAGGAACGAGGGAAGGAGAGGGAAAGACGAAAGGATGTGGGTTTTAAGGGAGAGGGTAAGGAGTCATTCCAATCCCGGGAGCGGAAAGACTTACCTTAGGGGGAAAAAAGGACGGGTATACACTCGCACACACATATATCCATCCACACATATACAGACACAAGCAGACATATTTAAAGACAAAGAGTTTGGGCAGAGATGTCAGTCGAGGCAGAAGTGCAGAGGCAAAGATGTTGTTGAATGACAGGTGAGGTATGAGTGGCGGCAACTTGAAATTAGCGGAGATTGAGGCCTGGTGGATAACGGGAAGAGAGGATATATTGAAGAGCAAGTTCCCATCTCCGGAGTCTGGTTAGGTTGGTGTTGGTGGGAAGTATCCAGATAACCCGGACAGTGTAACACTGTGCCAAGATGTGCTGGCTGTGCACCAAGGCATGTTTAGCCACAGGGTGATCCTCATTACCAACAAACACTGTCTGCCTGTGTCCATTCATGCGAATGGACAGTTTGTTGCTGGTCTTTCCCACATCAAATGCGTCACAGTGTAGGCAGGTCAGTTGGTAGATCACGTGGGTGCTTTCACACGTGGCTCTGCCTTTGATCGTGTACACCTTCCGGGTTACAGGACTGGAGTAGGTGGTGGTGGGAGGGTGCATGGGACAGGTTTTACACCGGGGGCGGTTACAAGGATAGGTGGTTTGGGGATTTCATAGGGATGAACTAAGAGGTTACGAAGGTTAGGTGGACAGCGGAAAGACACTCTTGGTGGAGTAGGGAGGATTTCATGAAGGATGGATCTCATTTCAGGGCAGGATTTGAGGAAGTCGTATCCCTGCTGGAGAGCCACATTCAGAGTCTGGGCCAGTCCCGGAAAGTGTCCTGTCACAAGTGGGGCACTTTTGTGGGGGGTTCTGGGTTTGAGGGGATGAGGAAGTGGCTCTGGTTATTTGCTTCTGTACCAGGTTGGGAGGGCAGTTGCGAGATGTGAAAGCTGTTGTCAGGTTGTTGGTGTAATGCTTCAGGGATTCCAGACTGGAGCAGATTCGTTTGCCACGAAGACCTAGGCTGTAGGGAAGGGACCGTTTGATGTGGAATGGGTGGCAGCTGTCATAATGGAGGTACTGTTGCTTGTTGGTGGGTTTGATGTGGACGGACGTGTGAAGCTGGCCATTGGACAGGTGGAGGTCAACATCAAGGAAAGTGGCATGGGATTTGGAGTAGGACCAGGTGAATCTGATGGAACCAAAGGAGTTGAGGTTGGAGAGGAAATTCTGGAGTTCTTCTTCACTGTGAGTCCAGATCATGAAGATGTCATCAATAAATCTGTACCAAACTGTGGGTTGGCAGGCCTCGGTAACCAAGAAGACTTCCTCTAAGCGACCCATGAATAGGTTGGCGTACGAGGGGGCCATCCTGGTACCCATGGCTGTTCCCTTTAATTGTTGGTATGTCTGGCCTTCAAAAGTGAAGAAGTTGTGGGTCAGGATGAAGCTGGCTAAGGTGATGAGGAAAGAGGTTTTAGGTAGGGTGGCAGGTGATCGGCGTGAAAGTAAATGCTCCATCGCAGTGAGGCCCTGGACGTGTGGAATATTTGTGTATAAGGAAGTGGCATCAATGGTTACAAGGATGGTTTCCGGGGGTAACAGATTGGGTAAGGATTCCAGGTGTTAGAGAAAGTGGTTGGTGTCTTTGATGAAGGATGGGAGACTGCATGTAATGGGATGAAGGTGTTGATCTACGTAGGCAGAGATACGTTCTGTGGGGGCTTGGTAACCAGCTACAATGGGGCGGCCGGGATGATTGGGTTTGTGGATTTTAGGAAGAAGGTAGAAGGTAGGGGTTTGGGGTGTTGGTGGGGTCAGGAGGTTGATGGAGTCAGGTGAAAGGTTTTGCAGGGGGCCTAAGGCTCTGAGGATTCCTTGAAGCTCCGCCTGGACATCGGGAATGGGGTTACCTTGGCAAACTTTGTATGTGGTGTTGTCTGAAAGCTGACGCAGTCCCTCAGCCACATACTCCCGACGATCAAGTACCACGGTCGTGGAACCCTTGTCCGCCGGAAGAATGACGATGGATCGGTCAGCCTTCAGATCACGGATAGCCTGGGCTTCAGCAGTGGTGATGTTGGGAGTAGGATTAAGGTTTTTTAAGAAGGATTGAGATGCAAGGCTGGAAGTCAGAAATTCCTGGAAGGTTTGGAGAGGGTGATTTTGAGGAAGAGGAGGTGGGTCCTGCTGTGAGGGAGGACAGAACTGTTCCAGGCAGGGTTCAATTTGGATAATGTCTTGGGCAGTTGGATCATTAGGGGTAGGATTAGGATCATTTTTCTTCGTGGCAAAGTGATACTTCCAGCAGAGAGTGCGAGTGTAGGACAGTAAATCTTTGATGAGGGCTGTTTGGTTGAATCTGGGAGTGGGGCTGAAGGTGAGGCCTTTGGATAGGACAGAGGTTTCGGATTGGGAGAGAGGTTTGGAGGACAGGTTAACTACTGAATTAGGGTGTTGTGGTACCAGATTGTGTTGATTGGAATTTTGAGGTTTTGGAGGGAGTGGAGCTGGAAGTGGGAGATTGAGTAGATGGGAGAGACTGGGTTTGTGTGCAGTGAGAGGTGGTTGAGGTTTGCTGGAAAGGTTGTGAAGGGTGAGTGAGTTGCCTTTCCGGAGGTGGGAAACCAGGAGATTGGATAGTTTTTTGAGGTGAATGGTGGCATGCTGTTCTAATTTGCGGTTGGCCTGTAGGAGGATGCTCTGAATAGCCGGTGTGGATGTGGGAGAGGAAAGATTGAGGACTTTTATTAAGGATAGGAGTTGACGGGTGTGTTCACTGGCTGAGTTGATGTGTAGGTGAAGGATTAGGTGGGTGAGGGCAATGGATTGTTCAGTTTGTAACTGGTATAGGGACTGATGGAAAGAAGGGTTGCAGCCAGAGATGGGAACTTTAAGTGTGAGGCCTTTGGGGGTTATGCCAAATGTCAGACAAGCCTGAGAAAATAAAATATGCGAGCGTAATCTGGCTAGGGTGAAGGCATTTTTGCGGAGGGAATGTAAATAAAACTTAATGGGGTCATTGTGGGGGTGTTGTGAGGGTGACATACGTCTTACTTTTATTGTTATTTGTAATGTGGCTGAAATCTAATAAAAGGCAATATTAAAACATGACAAGGAGAACATTTTTTGTTCTTTTACATTTCAGTTCCACTGAACTGGTAATTTCTTAAATTCATTTCGATTTCATCTTTTATTTCATTTTGATTCAGTTTTACTCACCAAAAAATAATTGTGGATAGAATAAAACGTTTACGTTTTTCTAAATGGTAGTTTCCTTACAAGCTTACAGTATGAGGTGTATATGATTTCAAGTAATTGTTTCTTTATAATTCAGATTAAATGGCCCTGAAACTGTTAGAAATAGTGATGTGTGGCTTCTTCATGAAGTCATCGCAAAATTATGCAAATGTCATCTTTACTTTAAAAATTTCAAACAAAAAGTTATTTCAAATTACTTTAAAAACTCTTTGGAATGAAGTCACCAGAAGCAGCTGCTTACTCAGTGACGTTTATACTAGTTAATGATTCTTACTACATCAGTGATTTTGAAGTTATTTTGCTAATCTGGGGCATAAATTATATTTAGGTTGATCAGTTTCAACTGTTTACATTTTTTATGTTTAGGTATGGCTAACATTTTCTTTTACCTGTTACAGGATCATTATACCGGCAGAAGTCAGCGATATTTGATCCTGCTCTGGTCTGTGTGCTGGGTCCGGAGGGGCTTCAGAATAATTAAATTTTAAAATAAAACAATTTTAAACACTTTGAAAATAAAAAAATTTAAACATACATGTCTTGATAATTTTTTTCACACCATTTCCATTGTGATATTTATTTAATTTATTAGGTTCAATAAATTCAGATTAATAATTATGTAGCTTAAAACTGGCTGTAAATACCAGGCTGTATTCCACGTGTGTAGATACAGCTGGAGCCAAACTTGATAAGTCAAGCTTGAAATACAGCTTGAACTCTGCCAACTTTGATGTTTGTTTCAAGCTTGAATCCAACTAACAGGCCTGAATATTCCAGCTTTGATCAAGCTTATATACTTGAACTTTACATCTGGAAACAAGTTTGAAACCGGCTTACTGTGCTATCTGGGTTGCTTAACTGAAAATACTGATAATTTAAATTTACTATATCTTTTAAACAGATAAAGTTACGGAGTTGATATTCACAACATTTGTCATTTTAATGATGCACTTTTATATGAAATGTTGATCGTTAAGATTGACCAGTGTTCACATTTTAGCATTCGGATCTTTGTTACAAAACTTGTTAATTTCACTTTAACAGTAAACCTTAAACCATTACAGATATGATCAATATTCAAGTTTTATTGGAATCACCATGAAAATTTAAGAAAGGTGGTAGATTAAAATAACTGTGGCTTCATTCCATGAATTACTACAGAATTAAAGTTTTCATAAATGTTTCCCTTTATGACTGATCTTAAGTCCACCATATTTAACACTGCTATGTCTCCCTGGGTACAAAAAGCTCCTACGGGGTTTCCCTATGACGTATGTTCACATCTGTTTCACTCATACACTACAGCACTTAGGCCTGATCAGCCTGGCCTCATACAGCACTATAGATGCCTGTGAATTTCCCTATCTCATGGCAAATCTATGTTCTTTGTGCCACACGCTCCTGGATGACAGGATTCATTTCACAATTCATGGGCGGCTGTCTCTTTCAGCCATATACTTAAATGAGAGCGAAATGCTCATTAACTCGCACAATACATTAATAAGTGAACTATAGTTGTTCAGGCCAGTACTCACCTCATTGACGGATGCTGTTGGCCAGGGTTCTCTCCATTGAAAATGTGAGTATGACAGGTAATAAGACACACAGGGTGTAAAAATGGAGATCTTCTACCACAGCGTTGGATTTTGAACAATAAACACACACTCACTGTACCCAGAATGAAGACAAACACCACAGCAATTCTTTAATATGTGATACTCAGGTGAAAGTGTGACACTCAATGTGAAATCAACACTAAGAAAATGAGCGCACACACGTGTGACAGTAGCAACTAGCATGTTGACTGTTAGCGACTAGCGCTTAGCCACCAAATCTGCTAGTGTGCAAGCGCAAAACCCAGCAGCGAGGCCGAAGCAAACTGAACATTATTGTCAGCATGCCAAATTCAAATATGTAATGAACTATCATATTATATCTAAAAACAAAGAAGATGTGACTTACCAAACGAAACACAAACATATACACAAAATTCTAGCTTTCGCAACCAATTGTTGCTCTGTCAGGAAAGAGGGAAGGAGAGGGAAAGACAAAAGGATGTGGGTTTTAAGGGAGAGGGTAAGGAGACATTCCAATCCCGGGAGCAAGCTGGCATATCCATTCCATTAAATGAAAGAGAAGCCGACAACAAATGGGCATCAACCTCTATCGGTAAATTTAAATTTAAATATGTACATGCAAAAACACTGTATGTCTCCATAACATGTCAATGTACAGTGTGGGGGCAATTGTGTAGGTACATGGTGCAAGACCCCCAGGATATAGTAAGGTTAAATTTTATTAAAAAAAATGAAACAGCAATCAACCATAAGCATCAGCAAAGATGTTAATTATGAATGCATGGTTAGGTGCAAACAAATAAAGAAAATAAAAACATCATTCATTATTTCTTTGTACATGATTTTGTTTTCACTCTCTCAGATGTAGAAGGATGGACAAGATGTATTGCTTAAAATATGAAGCATTACAAGTGTTATGTATTATATGTGTGTATGAATAAGAAAATACTTAACAACAGTGTTAAGTATTTTTATTGATGTGAAGTGGAGTCAAGTAAGGAAGATTTTTTTCATTTTTTGTCATGCACTGGGGTCCTTGAAGTTGGCTGCCTGCATCTACAATTGAAATGTAAGAGAGGGAGTCCAAATAGCCTAAATTCATACAAGCAGAACATTTCTAATAATGCAATTATATTAGCCTTTAAATTTTTTTCCATTAATATATGTGTACGTAATTTTTTTATTCATATAACACAAGTTGTGTACCTGTGATACTGGTACCAGAGGTTCTCAAGTACTATCATCTCCTTTGGATACTGTCTCCTCTGCAGAAGATACAAGATCTGTAATTACTCATCCCCTTGACTGTGAGTAGCATGTCAATGGTAGATCTAGGCATCCTGTCAATGTGGACAGGGACCGGAGAGGACACAGGGTGTTGTACCAATCCACTTAACCAACAAGTTTGAGGTGCTTTCACAGAGGCTGAAACTGAGCCACTGGGACCCACTTCACCTCTTTTTGGGAAACCTGTTTTGTCTGGTGCCAAGAGGATACAAACGAAAAAGGATAGGGGTTTATTAATCATTGGCAGTTCAAACATATGGCAAATGATGGTGCCCCTTAGGGAAATGGCATGAAAGGACACCAGGTGCACTCATTTTGTATACCTGGAGACCTCATTCAACATGTTGAAGAGGCTATTTCAGCAGCCATTGGGGGAACAGGGTGTAACCAACAGCAGATTGTGGTGTACATTGGAACAAATGATGCCTGCCATCTGGGCTCTGATGTTAAGCTTGGGTCATTCCAGAGACTTGCAGAGAAGGTTGAGAAGACCAATGTTTCGCATTGAGTTTCAACAAAGCTCACAATTTGCACCATTGTCCCCAGAACTGATTGTGGCCCTTTGGTTCCAAGTCAAGTGGAAGGACTGAACCAGAGGCTTCAAAGGTTCTGGGACAAGCTAGGCTGCAACTTCCTGGACTTGTGCCATAGGGATGAGAACTGTAGGGTCCCCCTAAATAGGTCATGTGTACACTACACATCAGAGGCTGCTACTCAGGTAGCTGAATGTAAGTGGAGTTTTTTAGATTATGTGATTCTCCATCCAATTCCAATAATGACAGCTGTAGAAAACCTGGAAGTGTCAGTGTAAGATCGAAAGAAATGCCTCTCGCAGGTGAGAGTATTAAAATCCTAATGGTAAACTGTCTGAGCATTTGCAACAAAGTGTCAGAGTTTGAAGCACTCATGAAAAACAGTAAAGCTCACATAACACTAGGTACAGAAAGCTGGTTGAAATCTAACATTGGTAGCAGTGAAATCTTTGGGAAAAATTTAAGTATGTATCAAAAGGATGGGCAAATGGGAAATAGGTGGTGTATTTGTCACAGCAGACAAGAAACTTAAATCCACCAAGATAGAAACTGAAGCTGCATGTGAGATTGTTTGGGCAAGAATCAATATCAGGGATGGGCATAAAATGATAATTGGATCCTTCTATCAGCCATGAGACTCTTCTCCTGATGTAATCAGAAACTTAAGAGAAAAACTCAGTTCTCTTGTACATAGTTCCCACTCATACTGTAATCATTGGTTGAGACTTTAATAATGCAACAATTAACTGAGAAAATTACAGTTCTTTTTAGTGGTGTACATGAAAAGTCATCCTGTGAAACATTACCGAATGCCTTCTCTGATAACTTTCTAGAACAGATAGTTCAGAACCCCACTCATGATGGAAATATATTGGATCTAATGACAACAAAAAGACCTGATCTCTTTGAGGATGTCCACATCAAAATTGGTATCAGTGACCATGGCACTGCTGTGGCAACAATGATTACCAAAGTACAGGGGACAACTGAAACAAGCAGAAAGGTACATATGTTCAGTAAACTAGATTAAAATTCAGTAGTGTCATATCTCAGTGAGGAACATGAAACTTTCAGCACAGGGCAGGAGCACTGGACATATATGTACCCAGCAGAACAGTTCATAATGGGAGGGAACCTCCATCATATGTAGTCACTTTGAAGAAACTTCTAAAGCAACAGAGATTACTACATAATAGGTGTAAAACAAAGAGTAGGGTTATAGATAGAGAAATGCTGAATGAAATGCGTTTGACAGTTGAGAGCTATGCATGATGCCTTTAATAGCTACCGTAGTAGAATATTGTCAAATGATATTTCCCAAAATTCAATGAAATTCTAGGCTGTTGTTGGCATCAAAGTTATTGACTAGACCCTAGCGAATGTGACAGGAATTGAAAATGAGGGTAGCAAAGCAGAAGCGAAATGCTTAACTCCATTTTCAAGCATTCCTTTACAAAGGTGACATACTATGCCTATGTGCACTTATTTCTTGGCTATAAGATTCTTTTCTGGGAATCAAAGGCACAAAACATTGACACTGTTTTTAAATTGCAGAAAAATGCCATAAGGATAAGAGCTAGAAGTTGTGATGTGGCTTATTGTAAAGAGCTACTTATGTAATTTTCTATCAGGGAATTGCCAAAAGGAAACCTGACAAAGATTACTAAAATACACCTATTTATAAATGCAGCTGAAATATTCTTCATAAGTAATGCACATGACACAATTAAAGAATACTTAAGAGGCCTCAGAGTAGTGGGTAGTAATGAAAGGGGATAACTGCAACACCTTATCACATTTCACAACATGATCACAGTTTACAAAGATTACTTAAGAGGCCTCAGAGTAGTGGGTAGTAATGAAAGGGGATAACTACAACACCTTATCACATTTCACAACATGATCACAGTTTACTTCTTTTACAAGGAAATTATCTGTCAAGAAGTAAAATGCACAATAGCAATGTCTTGTCATTTCCCTGAATTCAACATCTCACTCATCATGGGGGCTACTGACTCAGTTTTTCAGGTGGACTAAGAAGCATAGTTGAATATTTGCAAGCATTCGACGTGATTTTTCAAGAGATTAGAGTTGGTGCGAGAGGCACAGTAGCACCTTCACAGTCCACGTGTCTTCAGCAAGTGTCCTTAATGTGTGCAGTGATAAAAAAACAAAACTGTTTTACATTATGTTTTACCTAAAACAAGTTGCATGTAAATTTAAGATCATTGTACAAATAGGAACCAACTGAATGAGGCAGTGCAGCTGTTAAAGACACTGACTGACTTCATATTCTGGAGGATGAAGTTGCTCTCTCCAGTCATCCTGATTAGGGTTTTCTGTGGTTTTCCTAAAGCACTAAGGTAAATGTTGGGATGGTTTCTTAACAAAGACCATGGCTGACCACCTGTCCTGTCCCCATAGACCATCTGTCCTATCCTAATAGGGGATGTTATTTATTCTACGTGTTGTACTTTTGAGCTATTGGTTTGTATTGTATTCTATTGTACTGACAGTTCTTATACTGTGAGATGATCTTAGGATGAATAGAGATAATAATAATAACAATAACAATAAATTCCTACAGGTGCTAGGTTTGATTCTTTTGAAGAAACTAACCTAATTACAAATGTACCAACTGCAGAAACAATAGAGATAATTTCTAAAACCTAGTAAAACATGAAAAGTTGTCAATTTCTGAAATATCTGATACAAGGACATTGCCACATAACATCTTTATCTTTAATGGGAAGTATCATCTATCAGAAACAGGCTTGCCATGGGCAGTGGTATATCAAGTTTCCTGGCAGATATGATTATCAGTAATTTGGAAAGTAATTTTTTAAAAGAAAATATTAGGCATAAACGAAAAATAGTATATTAATGGAGGTATGCTCAAGATACATTGCTGCTACATGATGGCACAAAAGAGGTGATTGAATAGCTACTTACATTATTCAACTCTTCCCAGAAAAATATTAATTCCACAGTAGAGCATAGGGACAAAAAAGCTTAAATTTCCTGGCTCTTCCAGTCACCAACATCCAACACAAAGCACACACACATACACATACATAACAATAGACAAATTATCATGCCATCCTCCTAAACACAAACAGGTAGCATTTAGGACAATGAAACACAGAGCACATTCACTTAATTTAGAAGAAAACAACCCTAAGAAAGAATTGGGCACAATGATAAGTGTTGGCATAAACAATGAATACACAACTGAAACAATAATTACACACAAAAATACACAAAAATATGGCAAAAAATTGCCACACTAAGGAAGAAGGGAAAATATTTTCCAGCATCCCATACCTAGGTCCCATTTTACAAAAAACTGCTAATTTATTAAAAAACAATATAATAATTGAATTCTCGACTAATAATAAATTAGGACACTTCTAGTTCACAGTGCAGAAACAGATATTATATGTATTCCACTATGGTTGAATTTTGGGTGTCATGTCCCAGTTGTCCTACCTATTACGTAGCGAAAACAGGTTCCAAAACTCATTTCCAAGATCACATGAATTCCAACATCAGCTGGTTCATCACACTTTCCATCATTTAATACGCAAATTACAAACCTAACCTCTAACCTTCTCACAACAAGTATAAATATTTTGTATCACCTCATTCGAGGACAGGACTAAATAATGTACTGAAATGACTTGCCCCTGACAATGGACCAACAGGGTCTGAAAAGGATCATGTGATTCAATAATACATGAAAAAATTGTGACTGGCAGTTTTATTATTCACATTTCCTATGCATTCAATGCAGACACATCCACAACTTAAAAATATGGATAAAACTCAAATAAAAAATAAGTCCAGAAATGGACGTGGCACAGTGTTGTATCTGTTCAAGACTTTTTACAGAAAATTGGATCTTCCCCTTCTAGTAACTACTACATGTTGTGGCACCACACAGTGTGAACACCCTTGGCAGTGCTTTGAGCCACTTCAGCATAGTGCAGCCTGGTACACATTGCATATACAGCCTTAAAATAGCTGGAAATTTAGACAAGTGTCATACTCTCACCTGAAGATAGTGGATCTTAAAATTCATCAAAATGTCATGGTATTTCCACACTGATATCTAGATGAAAAACAAAGAGAGCTTTACATCAGCAGTACATTCTTGGAAACTCTAAATTCAAACATCATATTTGTTTGTTGCGAACATCAACAACAGACCAACCTGACAGCAATTCCCAAAGGCCATCAACTTGGTAGTAAATCAACAACAGAAAACCACTTCTGTAGCCTATCAATTCACCGGAAAACGTTGGGAGAAAGGCCCACTACCTCTAAAGAACTCCTTTGAGCGGTAGGTATGTGATGGTGTTGGTAGTGATGTGATTATTACTGTTTTACTACCAAACTGAGTGCTCTTTACTCTCTGAGAGCAGAATGCTGAATAGTAGGCTGTGATGCTTGACAGCAAAATATACAAGAGGTATTCACCTCGTTGCACTAAACAGCACTGATTAGCAGGAGAAGTGGCCACTAAAGACACTGTCATATTCTTCACATGATTTGGCTGGATAATGATTTAGTCTGAGATGTCATGTTCTCTTTTTCTTGCGGTCAGCAGCTCTCAACACCAGTCTATCCAGTGCAAGTTTCTTTAATCAATGCACAACTACTGCTTATGTTAGTAATGCCTTGCTCATTCTACAATTTTTATCCCCCACCCTCCCCTCCACTGCCAAATTAGCTATTTCTCAATTACTCAGAATATGTTTTATCAACTTACCACTTCTTTTAGATAAGTAACAACTGTTGTGCCATAAAGCTCTTTCCTCCTCAATTTGATGCAGTACTTCTTCATTACTTACCCAATCCACCCATCTGATCTTCAGTATTCTTCTGTAACACCATATTTCAAAAGCTTATATTCTCATCTTGTCTGAGCTGTTTATCAGTAGTTCCCTTCAGTATAAGGATACACTCCACACAAACGCTTCTAGAAACAGAAATTCAAAATTTCTATTCAGTGTTAGCAAATCTCCCTCTTTTGGAAACTCATTTCTTGTTATGGCCAGGCAGCATTTTACATCCTGTTAACATTGGCCATTATTGAATATTTTGCCATTCAAACAGCAAAAAGCATCTACTATTTTCAATGTTTTGTTTCCAAATCTCATTTCCTCAGGATCACATTAATTCTGCTTATGGCCCTCATTGACGCTCATGTTATAATCTCTTTTCAAGGTGCTATTGATCCCATTCAAATGATTTAAGCCCTTTTCAAAATTTCTCCTTGGCTTCCTTTCCTGTCTGCACTACTTACAGATTGAATAACATGGGGTATATGCTGCAACCCTGTCTCCTTTCTTCCCTTTCATTTCCTATGACTCTTGATCCCTGTGATAATTTCAGAATTTCGCTAAGTGTATTCCAGTCAACATATTCAGAAGATATTTCTAAATCTACTAATGCATATTTGCCTTTCTTCAACCAATCCTTTAAAATAAGTCGCAGGATCGTACTGCACTGCATGTTACTGCATTTCTCCAGAACCCAAAATTATTTTCTCCCAGACCAGCTTGTGCCAGTCACTTCACCCTCCTGTTCATAAAGTGTGTTAGTATTTGCAACCATGACTTATTAAATTGATTGTTGGGTGAAACATACACCAGTCAGTACCTGTGTTCTTTGGTGTACAGTAATTTCTCACACAATAATAGTTTCAATATGAAAAGATTGGACTGGATTGCTAATCACCACACGGACGATGCACTGAGTGGCAGACAGGATGGGTGCGGGGAGGGAGGAGACAAAATCTCCACCCCACCCCCCACCCCCCCCCCCAGACACACACACACACACACACACACACACACACACACACACACGGCTACTGTTGTTTGTTCCTGGGCACTAAGGCCCAACTGCGACTGCATCTGAGGTGAGCAGCAATCCTTGCTGAGATGGGTAGTGTACAGAAGAAACGAGTGCTGAGGAAGAGCAAGAATAGCAGGAAGAGGTGGGGGAAGATGCTAGTGCTGCTTATGGGGTTGTGCAGGGGTGTGGAGAAGTGAGGGGCAGGATAGCAAGAGTGCTGTAGTTGAGTCAGTGTAAGTTGATCCCTGATGGTTGCAGTGAGTGGGCTGGACCACCAGAGGTTGATGACAATGAGCACAAAGTGGTGACGGATCACCAATTAACAAATGGCAATGGCTAAAACAAAAGTGCCCAATAGGCAGCCTAGCTAAAATGATCTCCTCGCAGCGAGAGGGCCGAGAGGAGGTCAGCCAAGCTGCTGGGAGAGGTTTAATTCCCTGGAGCTTATTCTGGTGAAGGGAAGACCAGTGGCGATACCAAAGTACTCCACCTGCTGACAGGCAGCAACATGGAGTTCACCAAGAGTGGAAGAACTAGCGGGCCGAGGTACAAGGACTGCAGCCTTGGCAGCAGCGTCAGCAGCCTCATTTCCCCATCAGACCAATGTGACCAGTAACCCACATAAACATCACAGTGGTCACATCAAGAGTGAGGAAGTGGAAGCTTTCTTGGACCCGTTGCACTAAGGGATGGACTGTGTACAGCACACAGAGTCTCTGAAGGGCACTGAGAGAATCGGAGCAGATGACACAACTGAAAAGCCTGTGTTGCCAGATGTACTGTGTGGCTTGATACAGGGTGAAGGGCTTAGCTGTGTGTACCAAAAATTGTCGGTGCCAATGGCGAAGGCACACCTGACACCAAAGTCAGTCCAAGAGTCATCAGTTAAACAAAGGTACTATCATTTAGTAATGTGTGAAGGTCGAGAAACTTAAAGCGATAGATCAAATCTGAAGTAGTTTCCTACAGAAGCAAACGGAGTCAGAGGTGAACATGGGCCACCGCACAAAGCCAAGGTGGTGAAGGGACCACATCCATCGGGAAACTGGCAAGTAGTGTGAAGTTACACTGCCAAAGCATTAGTCGAAAGCAAACTCCAGCAGGTAACAGAAAAGAGGAACGCACCCCATACTGGTGGTCAAAGGAGTCATCGAAGGAGGAGGCATAGGATGGTTGGACAGACATGGAAGACAAAAGGCATGCGTATCTGCCGAGATGAACATCAAGCCGGTATGACAGCAGTAGTTCAGCAGCTTCTGCATAGACTCTTAACTGGGCTAGTGTAAAACAGATTTTATGATGGGAGATTGTATTCAGATGGCATAAGATGGACGGACATGCAGATGCATAAATGAAATACCAACAGTCTAGTTTTGAATGGACAAGTGATCGGTACAAATGGAGGAGAGTGCCGATCCACTCCACAGGCCTTAGGACACATAGGCCATTGAGGGCCTCAGTAAGCGTGCGGCCAGATACATCAAGTGGGAGGACGAAGGAAGTTTGCTATCAAACATGAGCCCCACAAATTTCATAGTTTCAGTGAATGGAAGAGCAACAACCCCGAGATGTAAAGACAGTGGAAGAAACCAATTGCCTCACCATAAATTCATACAAATGGTTTTGTCAGTGGAAAAGTGAAAGCCAGTATTGATGCTCCACAAGTAAAGATGATCAAGACATCACTGAAGACACTGCTCAAGGAGACAAGTCCATGGAGAACTGCAATAGATTACAAAATTGTCAACAAAAAGGGAGCCAGAGATGCCCAGCAGGAGATAGGACATAATAGGGTGGATGGAGCCACGAGGCACTCAGTTTTCCCAGCTAAAGGTGTCCGAGACACCAGAACCCACACATACCTTGAAAACTCAGCCTTTTAAAAATTCCTAAAGGAAACAGGGCAGGCAGACTTGGAAGCCCCAGGTGTAGAGAGTACAGAGGATACCAGTTCTCCAGCAGGTGTCATAGGCTTTCTCCAAATTAAAAAAAAAAAAAAAAAAAACAGTCACAGTATGGTATTTCTGCAGAAAACCATTCACGACATGGACTGACAAAGTGACAAGATGGTCAGCTGCAGAATGGTATGAACGAAGTTCAAATTGTGCATTGGTTAATAAATTGCGAAACTCGAGCCACCATATCAGCCAGGCATGAATCATACATTCCATCACCTTGCAAATACAACTGGTGAGAGAAATGGAGCAGTAGCTGGAAGGAAGGTGTTTTCCTTATTGGGCTTAGGTATAGATATGATAGTGGCTTCATGCCACTGTCTGGGAAACCTACTATCTGTCCAGATGTGATTGAACGTACGAAGGAGAAAGTGCTTGCCCGCAGGAGAAAAGTGCTGCAACATCTGAATGTGAACATCGTCTGACCCTGGGGTGGAAAATCAGAATGAAATCAGGGCACGCTCTTGTTTCCTCATAGTAAAGGCGCATTATAGCAATAGTGAGTGAAGCTCAAAATCTCTACAAAATAGCGGCCTAAAGGTGTTGTAAATAATAATGGGCTCCACAATGACATCATCTGCTATGGTCAGGCGACTTTGATTCCAGAGAGCCGTTGGATATTGGCCCACATGACGGAAGGGATGGTGGAACTGTTAAAAGCTCACAGGATGACGGTTACAAATGCAGAGACCACATCTCCGTGTGCGAATTCCATCACAGCATGCCTCAGACCACCATGGCACTGGGATATCACGAAGCAAAGATGAAATGTGCGGTATGGAATATTCTGTGGCACTAAGAATAATTTTTGTAAGGTACTCTACTTGGTCATCATAACTGTGGAAACGCTGCACGTAGAAGGTCAGCAGGGAGGAGTAAAGCCTCCAGTCGGCCTTATAAGGCTGACAATTGGGTTTACACATAGGTGGGGGTAGAAGTGCGCAATTGGATAGCACACAGCAAATGGTTGCTTTGAGTACGTGTCAGAGAGAATGGATCACTTGAGATGACAGGCAAGCTGGGCAGTACAGAACGAGAGGTACAATTGGGTATAGGTGAGCATGGAATCTGTAAGGAATATGGGTGCTCCAGTGTTAAGGCAGATGAGGTTCAGTTAACTGTGAAGGTCATCCAAGAGAGCACCTCTTGTACAGGTTGTGGAAGAGCCCCAAAGGGGATGGTATGCATTTAAGTCACCAAACAGCAAAAAGGGGTGAGGGAGTTGACCAATAAGCTGAAGGAAGTCTGCGCTGGTGACCCCAAATGACAGACATATGTTAACAAACATTGCAAAGAAAAAAGATGAAGTGAGGAAGAAGTGTGAACAGCAACAGCTTGCAGCTAGGTATTCAGTGAGGTGGAATGAGATCCTCGGGGGGAAGGTCAAAGCGGACCAGAAAGAAATATGAGAGATCAAAGTGGTCATGAGGATGCAAATTCATTTCCTGGAGGCAGAAAACCAGGGAATTCTGCAATTCCAAGAGCAGCCATAATTCCTCCTCGTTGGATCAAATGCCACAAATGTTCCATTGAAGCCGAGTCCTGACAGGGAAAGGGGGAAGGTGGGAAAGAATGAAAGAATGTCAACTCAGTAGTTGCCGAGTGCCTGCCTCCAAAGACTCACTGCTACAGGGTGCAGAGACTGAAGGATCCTGAGATCTACAAAGATGTTGGCAGTTTCTCTAGGTCGGCCTGTTGATTTCAGGACAGAAAAACGGCTGGCAGTGAGCACTGGTGATATGGAAGTGAGCCGTGTGAGGGTATCATGTGGCAACACTATGGAAAAGGACCTCCGAGTCGGCGAAGGAGAAGACCAGTTTCTTTGTTTGACTTCTTAGAGCCTTTGCGGTTGGGAGATGAAGACTCAGACGTTTGTTGGCTGGAGAGACATAAATAGTCTTCGCAAGAGTATTCCTTCTGTCTTTTCTGGCCTGCCAGTTGTGTAATAGGTGATTTCGCCACTGGAGGTGAAGATTTGATGGCTTGTTTCACAGCTGGAGAAGGAGATGCTACTGTGACACTGGGCAATTAGACAACTGCAGTACTGAATTTGAGATCGCAAGTCTGCGTGGCCATGTCCTGCGTGAAGCAATGTGTAGCAAGAATGGTACAATAAGTGCTTGATGGTAAAAAGCAGGGTGCTCGAATAGCCAACAACTTGCGATACGGTAAGGCACTCTTTCCTTCAACCAAATCTCCTGAAAGGCCCATTCATCAAGATTCACAGGGCATTGTCAGGATGAGACCACATAGTCAACACTGCCACTGCAATTTACACAGCGGGAAGGAGGCGGCGGGCAATCGCCCTCTTGAGCATGCCTACCACAAGTAACACATTTGGGCATGTTTTGACAGAAGATTCGAGTGCGGTTGTAATGTTGACACAGGTAACAGCGCATCAGGTTTGGAATATACGGTTGCATCGTGATGACTTCATAGCCTGCTTTGATCTTTGATAGAAGCACTGCTCTATCAAATGAGAGGAAAAGTGAGTGTGTGTAGGCACTAACATTGAATCCACTTTTCTCATTACCCGATGGACTGCAGTGACACCCTGATCAGAGAAGTAAGTTTGGATTACTCCCTAAATCAGACCATTGGCAGCCTGGTGTAAATACCACCACATGAAGAATTCACAGTTTGATGGGCTTTGACATGTACAGGATGGCCATGGAGGAGCAAAGCTGCAAGCAGTTGTTGGGCTTGAAAATTACAACTGGTCTCCAAAATCAAAGTGCTATTACATAAACAAGCAGGATTTTACAGTGCCTGCTATTGCATCAACACCTTTCTGAGTAATAAACAAATTAACCATAGCGAAGGACTGACCATCCTCAGTATGTGATACCACAAGGAATTGAGGTGCATCTGGGATATTCTTGGAATCTTTAGCCTCATTTCGTTTTGTTTAGCAGACAATTCTGCGATGCTGACTGCCTCTTTGGGAGAAAATCCCCCGACTGCCAGCATCTCATATGGCATTCTGCTTGCAACTGGTAGGCCCCCTCAGGGTGGGGGCTAACCCATCTTAGATGATTGTTGATACCACAGGTCACACTTCCCGAACTTCTGACAGAGGGAACAACTGGCAATTCGAGGTCACAGCACAGCAATCACCCCTCCTTGGGCATGGTGTATACCAGAGGTACATGCGAACCTCTCCTGTCGACCCATGTCTGGGAATTACATGTTACCCAGTCAGATGTTATTTGTCAAGAAGTGTGGGCTGGTCTTCAGGAGTGCATACGGAGGAAGAAGAAACAAAGAGGAACCTCACTAAACGCCGAAGTGAAGGAAAAAAAAATTCCCAAAAATATCCCAAATGCATTCCCCAAGGGAGGAGAAAAAGATTTGCGGGAGGATAGACAAGCAGTACGGAAAGGGAAAAGGTGCTGCTAAGGCTGGGGCCTCGTGGTAGCCTAGCACGTGCTTACCAAAGAGTGGTGAGTCCCCTGGTGGGAGGGGGGTACTTGTTGTGAGGGCAAGAGCAAGAGTTAAGGTACATTTGTACGTTCCATTTATTTATACAGGGCAGTTACAAACAGTCTGCAAAGCTTGTAACACAGATGCAAAGTAGGTTTTGCCAGAAAACAACTGTTGACAAAAAATGTGATATTTTAATCCATTTCCAAGTTAATTAACATTGAAGCTAGCAAATAAGGTCGTCACAGGCACAAATTTAAGTGGCCCACCAGTTAAGTTAGTGTCAGTTGTTCTCATTACGTAAATGATAATACACGAGTCTGCTTGGGCTCAATCTTGACTACCATCCAATGCCCAATTTTTGTACTGCTTGCTAGGTCTTACAAAACCAAAAGAAAAACATGTTTGGCGACACCGTCTCTGGTGGGCTGCTTGAATATGGGCATGCAGCAGCCTGACTGGCGAACTTCAATGCTAATTAACTCTGAAACAGCGCAATGTATAGAATTTTTTTCTAAGCAATTATATCTCAAGCCATTCCTACCCTGCTACACCTTACAAGTTTTTCAGACTTTTCATGACCACCCTGTATATTCACAGTTGTGAGTTCTGATTAAAAATTTTGACTGACTGCCTACAGTGTTCTTTTTTTACCTTTCCCTACGATGTTAATAATTCTCAGTTGAGAAGCAACATACTTTTATATACCTGGCAGTTTTTCAATCCGTTGTTACTACATGAGTAAAAGTTTGCCTCTACAGGATCTTTTTAAAGCATGAAAGCTTTACTGAGACTGACTGTACAATTGCAACAAGGAAACTGTTTTGTAAATACCAATGATGAAATTAATTGCGGGTAGCTGAATAATAATGAGAAATATTAAATGCTAGGTCTTTTTAATGACAAAATTGTGCTCTTTATTTCACATTTCAACAAAAAAACTACATTTCATTTCAAGGAAATTCTTTGGATCAATATAACAAAGACTGTTGAAATTTCTGTATAAAAGTACAAAAATAATGACAGATCTAGTTATTGGCATTATGAAAATATAAACTGGATATCATATGCCTTTGAGGCAGTAACAACTGTAAAAAAAGATGGCAATCAGCTGCCAATATTAATTTTTGGGCATCACAGTACTCAATGAGCAACAAGGCAAATTTTCAATTTGCATGTTAATACTTATGTAATACACATTGTACTTCATTACAAATGCATATTTTCTTATATTTTGAAAAAAGAAAATCCTAGCTACAAACAACATTTAATTTTGATAAACAAGCTGCAGTGATTTTCTATATGGCTTCAAGAGATCACCTGAGAAGTAGAAGAAGTAGGAGTAGGAGGAGGAGGAAAAGATCTCGTTTTTCATGTACTAATTTACATTTTAATCATTTTCTCTTATTTTCATGTATCTATGAAAGATAGAGGGGAGGGGTTAGAAGAGTCTGTATTTACGAATGCGTATTTACGCTTCCTTTCACAGTTATCCCATAACACATTTTGAAGCAAACTACATTTATCAAGCAAACTTAACAGCAATAATTTTCCTCCTTGTGACATCCAGTCTTATCTGGAAAATGTTATGATCCACATAAACAATATATTGTATATTTTATCTCCTTTGTCTCTGATGCAAAAATTAACACATGAAACACAGGTGAATATGTAGCAAATAATAAAATAAAAACCTCTGTAGCAGACAGCGCACATCAGTAAAACAGTTTGAATTTTTTTGAAAGTTTACAAAAATGTAAAAGATTCTTTACATGTATATTTGACAGTTTTGCAGCCAATGCTCTTGTATTAAGTACAAAATCTAGAGATTTATTCTGGCTGAAGTCTAGAGAAAAGAAATAAAGTTCATATGCAGCCAAATGTATCTGCTTTAAAAGTATTATTATGGGAAAACCTAAAATTTTGACAATAACTGTAACCCTTACACATACAATACCATACTATGAATACATATTGCTGAAAAATCTCTGCAATTCATTTAACTGTAAATTCAATGCATTCTACAGGTATCATCAGAGTTAACAGCTCATGTGTAGAAACGGTAGGTAAAGCTCCAAAACACACATCTTGTAATGTAAGCAGTTTATGTGTTGGTTACTATATGTTGTTCTTGTGGGCATAAAATATAAGTGTTGCTGCTTTTTGTGAAACATTTATTTTTTGAGAATTTCTTTTCCAGCAACATTATCTAATTAGTGTTATCTGTAGTCCACAGAAATTGATGCTGTATCTTAAAACTTTACCATATCGTTTCACGTATTTAAAAAAAAAAAAATTATACATTTTGTCATGGTAAGTTACCAAATGTCCTCACAATCTGAGAATCTAAGTTTCACTGCTCACATTCACAAGCACTAGGCTGATTTATTACTGATTTTGAAGTGAAACATAGCAACTGTACCACTTTTATGCACGTGGTGTGAATGTTCTTACGCTGTAACACATTTTAGTGAAAGTTCTGTTACACAAATGAAGAGTAAGGAAGGTTGTTCTCTGAATATAATCAAAAGTGTCTCATTTGAAATCTAATAAGACACATCTTTATTTTTAAAAATCCTACTTTAATATTTTGAGGTATCTACTGTTTTAATACAGAAAAACTGAAAAAGCATATAAAATTTATTCCGGTGTTACTTTTACGTATTGGAATGTTTGTCTTTTACAATCGTCTGCCTCTGAAATTATACAATTCCTAATGATTTTTGGCTGCAGGTACTTGTAATAACTGTACAATAAGAAATTTATGACCAAAATTAAATCAATTTATGAATGAAAGCCAAAGTTTACAATAGCCACAACCAACTTGTAAGCAAGTTACAAAAATGATATGTACACAAACAAATTAAATATAAACACAAAGGAAAGACACCTATACTGTTGTTACTACATAAATATTGCAGAAGTACTACAAAGATACATTACAAAGTGAAAATACCCACACAAGTAAGCATATCATGGTGCAGGTCAACCACACAAAAAACGTGCAAATGCTAATCGGATGAATATCAGTGGGTACACGATTCTGAGTATTTTACGATCTGTTTATTAGCTATTCAATCTAAATGACAAAACAGCAGCTAGTATTAAAGGCTTAAACTGTGTGTATGTGATAGCAAGAAATACTGGGTAATATAGTAAAATTGGTATACCAAAATGTTGTGATTTGAGAAACTAAAAGTAAGAGAAAGTTTAGAATATGACATATTTAACTGTAGCAAAGACATATCTCCAACACACAAACACATATCTGCAAATGCCAAAGATTAAAAACAATGGTTGGTTTTAATATTTTGAGTTTATTACTTTGTTTTCGAAACAGCTTCCATATCAGTCTTATTACTGCTCAGATCTTAAGAAAGACTTAATTAAATTAAACTTACAAAAATGGGTAATACCATTTACTGTGTTATGCAATACCCACAGCTTTCTACTCCACCTGTTTGATGATTTAACTTTTTATGAAGTTATAAGCTTTAGAACCACTTTTCTACAGAATTCAAAGGGTTACATCTGACTAAAATATATGTTTACAATCTTTACTGCAGCCTGCACAACGGACTGGACTCTTGTAAACAAAAATTTTACAAGGAAGAGTACGATTAGCTAATATTTACATTAGTACAAAAGTTACGAATATCATACACAGTAATGAATCACCACAAAAGGCAATAATGCAAAAACTTTACATGCCATGAGTAATGCTATTAAGTAAAAACTTAGCTGCCCATTAGATATAAAAAAATTAAAAGCTGCTGCAGCAGCATTTCAAAAGGAATGTAATGTTCTCAAAGAAAATCTCACTCTCACAATTCTACCACATAGCACATCAAAGAAACATATTTTTGTACCACTACACATGTTGTGCCTGAGTAAAGCTATCAAGTCACACAATATTCCATAATACTTTCAAAATGACACAGTCAACATATTTCCAGAAAAAAGCCAATTGTCTGCTTGGTACAGATACCAAACAAAACATTAAAGAAATACAGTAACTGTGACATGCCCCAAAACAAATTTAGAATCTTATTGTACAATGGAGACACTTATATGTACCATACGAAAATAAATAGTTCCTCTAAAGTCTTGTTTTTATATGTTATTCATTTCATGTGGAATGTTATGAGCAGAAACTCCTTTAGCCTCTGTGTGATCAATGCCCACAACTTATATTTATATGTCAGATAATCTGCAAAGCACTGCCATCCACAGAAAGACTAACAGTGTAAGATCCAAAAGAATATAGCTGCCTTCATTTGGCCACACAACAAAACGAAAATTAATGTTTGGTGTTGAGGTTTCTGCAAACAAGAATAAATGCATCATTAGTAACAGTTCACAAGCATTTTAACTGCCACAGTAGTAATGATAATTCACTATCACTTTCAAAATACTCGAAGGCTTTACATAAAACTAATGCAAAATAAGTTTTTACAATTTTGCTTATAAAAAACAAAGCTATTTCAGTAGTTGCAGAGGTGATAAGAGCCACATTTTTCTCCATACATTACACTTATCATATCAAATATTAGACAACTACAATAGCACATAAAAACATAGTTTTGAGGAAATATATCGAGACTTTTCATAATGCCGACAATCACATATGTACTGCCCACATAGTACAGATTGTTTGTTTTTAAAAAGCATGATGATGCAACATTACATTTTTCTACTGCAACAGAATTCTCTGAAAACTGTGTTCCATTATAAAACCTATTTTGTATGATCAGATTAAATTGGAAAAATATGATTCCTTGCAATTACTGTCTGCTACCCTAATGCATTAAATTAACTGTATAAGTGGCATTAATGAATGTTGTTCTGTTTTGTTGTAGATAAAATAACAACTACGATTTACAGATAGAATCCATTCAGGAAATCTGGTACATTGTAATAGGTATTATTAAGTACTCAATACTTGCACACTCTATCAATACATAAACATGCTACAGCATAAGAAGTATGCTTCCTTACTACTGAATGTAAAAAATAAAAACATCAATAAAACCTACCGATGCAATGCAACTATAATAGTTGAGATGAGAATGAGAGCCATGCTAGTTGATATTTCTGCTGCATCTCCTCCATATGCTTGACCACAGGCAGGGGGACAAACAGGGATAATGGTTTCTGCAAACAAAACATGGCAGCATGTGCCAGTTTTTGGTAAACATAACAAGCAAACTGCACATTCCGCAGGACATAAATAGCATAAAATACTGCTGTATCTATAGATGTCATTCTCTCAAGAAACACAAGAAAAGCAGTTTTAATATTCAAAAACTATTTGTCAGATGCAGTGCAAGCATTCTAATCACTGAAGGCAATATAATAAACAAAACAAGTACTACTTCACGACAAATGAACACCAAAAAACAATTTTAAACAATATTTTGTATAGCACACAATAATAATTTGGCTTTCCCTCAACATGGGAGATGCAAAACTCTTGAATCACACCTGCCCAAACAGTGCTCCATGGACAAATGAACTCTGCTCACACTCCAATCTAGTGCACCAAGTGTAGAGGGGTGGCAGACAGTAGGGTGTGGGGAAAAAGGAATTTTGCAGACAGACACTGCTAGAGCAATACAACCACAATGTCAGCCTGCCAAATAGATTTCCCTGCCTAGCCACATGCACACAAGTTTGCTGAAATGAGTTTTTAAACAACATTTACATTCTATACTACATATACTATGTTGTTCATTTATGCAACTATCCAAAAGTGGAGAAGTCACACTGTTCATTGTACAATTAGAGCTGTCCCACTTATCAAATTATTTGAAAGTCAAGTGATTATGTTTTTAAAAGATCACTGCTTGAACACTATACGACACCAGCCACAAAGATCACATGATGCTCTTACACTGATGAGATGAAACAAATTGACTACCTGTTTAATACCATGTTGGTCCACCTGTGGAACACAATGCAACAGAGACACTGCATAGCATAGTTTTGACAAGTCCTTGTTAAGTTTCTGGATGCATGTGGAACAATATGTGTATGCACACAGGTAACATAGTCGCAATAAATTTCAGGCCTGTGGTTTGTGGTCGCAGAGCTAGTGCCCAATAACGCTCCAAATGTGTTCCACTGGGTTCATATCAGACATTGACATACAATGTTCTGGCTCACTGGCACACACAGTTGTCCTTCTGGATGATGCCATAGCCAAAGAGGAAATTGTCAAGTATGAAGGGCTGCTAGTGGTCAACATTAATGTAGTCCACAGCTGTCAATGTACCTCTGATTACCACTAAATGCCCCTTGGAGCACAAGTGAATGTGACACTTAACAGAATACAGCCCCCTATAGGCCTGCTTGGTTAGCACAGTGCATGTTCAAGCAACTGTTTACCTAGATGATGATGTATCTCAACACGACAGTCGGCCTTGTGTAACAACAAATGTGATTCATCTGATCAGGCTAAAATGACTCTCTTGATGCACAAACCGATATTTATGATCTCATGACCATTGCAATCATGACTGATTGTGGTGTTGGATCAACAATGGAAGACAAAGAGGTTGCCTGTTACACACTCATGTTCAACAACTTTCACTGGACGGCATGCTTCGAAACTCTTCTGCCTGCACTGACGTATTCTGCTATCAGATCTGATACAGAGCAGGCAAGCCTCTGATGCCCTCATTCTATAAAGAGGTACAGGCATCTAATACCTTGTTTTGTATTAATGGTTTCACCATCCTTCAAATACTTTCCAAAAATGCTCACAACAGCAACACACAAACAGCCAACTAGTTTCACTATTTCTGAGGTGCTCTATCCAAGATGCCAAATCATAACAGCGTGCCCTTTGTCAGAGATGTGACCCATATCATCACTAGAATGATACCCTATTCAGTTTTGCTGTGATTATACGATGTACTTCCTGCATCACATGCCTGTAATGCCACCAGGTGGCATTCAGTCTCATGGTGAGCAGTCGTCATAATGTTGGTTCATCAGTGTATCTTCTGACAAAATTGCAACATTCCTAGAGATGAACAGAAAAAGAGGTCAAGTGTGTCTGCAGTCCTCAGCGGATTGCTCACTCCGCTTTTACGGCCAAAACCATCAGTTATTAGAATTCCATCCACCTATCAACGTAACAGAACCTTCTTATCACAGACGTAACAAAGAATATTTATGCTTTCAATTAAAAATTAGAACTATGGAAAACAAGTTTTCAAAGAGGTTAAAAACTTTACTCAGCTCAAGACTGACTCTACCCCATATGTGAAATCACGCTCGCTTTTGGCCGCTGATGTAACCAATTAACACCAGTTTCAGCTGATAGACTGGCATCATAACACCTAACTCAAGGGTCTGTTTGTCAAATCCCACAATGTACTCGACTTTAATAAAATGGTAACATAAGAGCAATAGCCTTAAATGCACTGTCAAAATGTTAAATATATTTCAATGTCCTGTTCATTGTATTACCATTACCGAACGTATATTTCTTCAATTATGAGATGAATTTACTGCATTAGCAGAAAGATAAAAAACAGAAAACTAATTCAATTAATATCATCCTAGTCATAAAATGAACTGCAACATTCACCTCCTACACATAATACCATCGTGCTGTAGACGCATCTTCTGCTGCTTTCCTGTTTCCCCAACATCTGCAACCTTCATTGCATTTTCTAAAATACATTTCCAGAGGGTGGCACAAGGATGAGAGCGCTGGACACACAAAGATGCACTTTTCATGTAAGTGAGCACACCAGGAGCACAAATCTTGGAACCAGGCCTGGTCTTGCACTTAATTTTTATTAAATAATGTCAATACCAGTAACTACTACTAGACATATATATCTTTTTGCACATGTACACACTACAACATATATACAGCTGATGAAACTAAGCTATTATGACATGTCATGCAGCACTTCAACAATAAAATTCTATATTTCTCAACTGTGACTGTGTATTTACCGCAGAAGAATCTTACATTGTTCAATCTAACTTCAGTTTGTTTGACATATTTTATTTCAATAATCAGCTCACCATGAATTAGTTAATGACAGTACATGCTAAATTCACGACGAAATTTGCCACACACAGATAATCAACAAAATTAATCAGAACTTCATCTCGTCAGAAAATGCTGGTGAGGGTCTCAGAATGGTGAGCAATACTCAAAAAACCTGTCATCAGTGTTTCGCAAGCTACACCTTTCGTGGATGAATTATCACATAACAGTTACCCCTTCTTCTGCCGTATCACATACTCCCAATTCACAACTCCACATTACCTTCATGGTGTGCCACTCCCCACCAGCTCCAACACCTGTGCATCACATGCATAGTCCGTGGACCTGCCAACCCTCATATTTCCAAACAACAAAGCAACTGCCTCCAAGCCACTAGATACCCCTCCCCAAACCCTCTTCTGCCTCTCCATCTATGCCAGCCCCCCCCCCTCCCCCCCGGGGAAAAAAAAAAAAAATTCAGCTCCACTGAAGTCTACCTGCCACACTGCAATCCTGGCATGGTGCGTTCAGCCAGCACCATGTTGGGGCATAGACGCACATAGTCGTGAGTGTGCATGGAGGGGAGGGGGGGGGGGGGGCATGCACATGCTCGCGCGTGCTCTAGCTCAAGAAGGTCTCATTACAAAAGCTACATTTCTTTAAAACACTTCCAACGATTCTCATTCTGTCCACTGTATGTCACTATAGATGGTTACTCCTACATATTTTACATTTATTACTGTTTCCAGTGATTTATCACCAACAGTCTAATCCAGCAGTAACAGTTCTCTTCATCTATCTATATGCAATATGTTACATTTATTAATGTTCAATGTCAACTGGCAGTCTATGCACCAATTGTCAATCCACTGCAGGTCTTCCTGCGGCCTACTACAGTCTTCTGGTGGTGTACCCTTCCTGTAGGCAACAGCATTGTTCACAAAAAGCACATCACGGAGCTTCTAGCATTATCTACTAGATCATTTTTACCTATTGCAAATGGTAACGGGCCTACGGGACCACCTCTAAGATACACCTGAAATTACTTCTCATCTGTCAATTCCATGCCATCAAATCCATTCAACACTTCTTGCATTGCTCTCCTTACACTCATTTTAACTTTGTTCAGCTTGCTTAAATCTTTTTCATAAAACATTCCCACTGTCACTTTCTGTATAGTGATATGTGACATACAATATGTTATTGAGCCAAACACAAGGAAAGATCCAGCGTACTGTGTTGCACATTACCAACAGATCCACTACACATCAATAATGTAGGAAGTACTGGTTTTGCTGCAACATCGTAAAATATCTTGTGAAACCTCTACACCCACAAATATGCATATTATCTATCCATTCTTCACAAATTAGGAGTAATCTGACAGTGTCCAGTAAAAAACACGTCATGCAAGTCACAAAGAAAGAATGACTGTCATTTTCAATGTCTAATTAATCAGGGGTCAATGACAGGAATTATGAACTCTGAGACTAACTTACACTTCAGTCTATCATATATTCATAACTTTATGCCTCCCTCAAAACTGTAGATGGAATGTAATCCCTGCAGGCAATCAATAGTACTGAAGACCACATTTTGTAAGGTCTTGCTTGTATAGATTTATATGTCCTACAAACCATTAACAAGTCTTGGTCTTAAGTAAACAGAAAGATCGCATGTCTCTGTTTCACAGTAACACATGCACCACATATGCATAGTCTTGCTGCATACCAACAAAATGCTTCGCAAAGATGTGAAATACAATGTGTAATGTTTTTAAAGTAATAACAGCTTCTGCCATCATCAACAGAAATAAAGTTTAGTCTATAAGTAAGCAACAAGCAGCCTATACTGAAACATGCATTTAAAATGTATGTGATACCACAAAAACTTTCTTGTACTACATGAGTTTTCTGGCAGATTCCAACAAGAACACATGCACGTACTGTTTAACTAATATTACTACTGAAGGCCATAGAAGACTCACCAAACAACTCCACTTCTTCCCGAGCTTCACCCAGTTTGTTGGCTGCCTTGCATTGGTACTTGCCATACTGCCGTTTCTCAATTGTTATCACACGAAGTGTTGTATCAGTAAATTCATCAGCTGTTGCAAAATGTGAGATGCTGTAAAAAAGGGAAACAGAAGAGGTTCACACAAATAAAGCAATATCAAGGGATAACCACATGACCTCATGATCTGTTGGTTTCTTAGTTTGCTGTCAATGCTGTAGCACATGAAAATATACTGCACATAGTACACATGTAAGAATTTAAATATTTGACAGGGGAGGGGAGGTGGAGCTGCATGAAAAAGCCAGGGCTGTGTACAGGAAGATTACAGTTTAACAGCTTATTGATGACAAAGGCATCAGAAATAAACCTCAAGCTTTTAACGGACAAAGATGTGTGTATTATTTGGATGTGGTACTGGAACATATTTTGTCAGACCACTGCTCTCCCACCAATTTTCAGTTTTCCAACCCTCGAAATGACTACTGCTTGCTTAAGTAGCTCCTACGTTGGCCTCACAAGGCTGAGTGCATCCCACTCTAGCTCCTTGGACAAGAATGTATAAAGGTAATAGGTCATGTCCTTTTCAAAGAAACCATCCCTGTATTAACCTTAAAGCATTTGTGAAAACCACACTTGTGCTTGGGTGGGTATCTGAAATCCACTCCTTCCAAAAGTAAGTCTACTGTCTCAACTACAGTGACATCTCAGTGTATATGAGGGTAGAGTTGAATAGGGCAAAAGGAAAGAGGGGCTCAAGTTGTAGAACTATATATAACTAAAACTGGACTATGATGAGCACCATATTTCTAGACAACTTAGAAGTGGTCATTACAAAGGACAATCATTTGATAGCTAAGGCATGCATAAATGAACCCTTGACAACCAAATAGGTAAAAAAGGACACTCCAGCAGCTCTTCTACCTTTAACATATGTACCGCAGAGGGGAGTGTGGATAGATGGAGAGAGTACATTGACAGCCCCTACGAGGGAGCTGAAGATGTGACAGAAGAGGAAATGGGAGTCAGTATCAATGATAGGGGAGGATATACTACTAGAGTCACAATTTAAGAGAGCTCTGGAAGACCTGTGGCCATGTAAGGTGAAAGGCATAGATGACAATCATTTGGCATTTATAAAATCACTGGGGGATGTGGCAACCAAATGACTATTCAGGTTGATTTTTACAATCTATGAGTTTGGAAACAAACCATCAGACTTCAGGAAAATATCTTCAACATAATTCCAAAGATACCAAGAGCAGCTAAGTGTTGAGAACTATCATGCAATGAGTTTAACAGCTCATGCATCCCAGTAGCTGACAAAAAATAATAAAGAGAAGAATGGAAAAGAAAACTGAGAATCTGTTAGGTGGGAATCCGATTGGCTTTAGGAAAGGTAAAGGCACCACAGAGGCATTTCTGATATTGCCCTTGGTAATGAAAGCAAGACTTGAGAAAAATAACACCATATTCACAGGATATGTTGAACTATCAAATGTGTTCAACAATGTAAAATTGGATGATTGAAATCCTCATAAAATTGTAGCATTTGTAGAAGATGGGTAATAAACTATATGTACTAGAACCAAGAGGGGAAAAAAAATAAGACAAAGGTCAAGAACAGGGGGAAAAAATAAGACAAAGGTCAAGAACAAAGTGCTCGAGTCGGATTAAGATACAGGGTGAACCGATATTGATAATACGAATACCTGATGTTGCTAAGCTTAATGAAACTGAGAAGAATTGCTAGAAAAAACAGTCTATTGAGCACAAACTACGGAATGAATTCCATTACCTTGGATATCAAAATAACGACAGACAAAGCAAAAAGAACATAAAAGCAGAGTAGCCTAGGCAAAGAGTGTTCCCAGTTAAAAGAACTCTACAGAAAATCTGTATCTGAGGGAGGGGGGGGGGGGCAAATAATTGAGGACACTAGGCTATTCCGAGAGAAGAGGTTGGCATAAGAAAGGAATTCATAGCACATCACATCAAACCAGTCGGGGTAAGGAGTTGAGGCAAACACCTGGAATTTAGCATAATCAGTGATCTCTATACTATCTGGAGGTTGAACTTCAGCTATCTGATAGTGTCAGCCATAGATGCTTATATTTCGTTTCTTGCCAAACTAGAATATGGCTGCTAGGAAATATCACTAGAACACGAAAAGAAAATACTTTTCAATTTCACTCCCTCATCAGCCTATTACATCACATGTTGACATAAAGTTCAAAACAAGAAATCAGTCTGCAATTCTTTGTCACATAATTCAAGGATTCTGATGATAGGTACATAATAACCTGACCATGAACAATTACTTGGTGCTAACAGCATATGGACAGTCTTCCATTTGCAGCAAAACTGTAAAGAGTATGGAGCACTTAACTGTAACATCCTCCATCATCTGAGATGTCGAGCTATTATTAATTACATTGGTGAGTCTTACAATACTAATGTTTTTAGATTCTAGTTGTGACACGCAACTTTTTCCTGGCTGACTGCCCAGATGCTCATTCCTAGTATAAATAATACTTCCCTCTAAGCAACTCTGATTCCCAGGAACCTGTCACGCTTTCAACAGTTTCAGGATATGTCTGTTACATGATTTGTCATCAACTTCATACATCACAAGAGTTTGCTACATGTTCATGATTTGTGGAGTAATTTCTGCAGTATAATCTTCAACAATAAATATGTCCATAGGTTTACAAAGGCCTTTATCAATTCCCTGAAGAGGTCCACTGTGAAGTTGCTTGAAATGTCGGCATTTTAGGCGTTTGTGTGTGTTTCACAATGATCTGGCCTAACCTATAATGATTTTAGTCAAACGTATGTCATTCAATAAGAGCCAGCATCTGTTTGCTATCATAATAACTAGTGTGAATGATTGTTCTTACAAACAGCAATATGACACATCACTGGCAGCAGTTATCTCCTGTACAGTGAGTATTGCAGTTATAAGCTTTTTCTACTTCTTTTTGCACAACAACCACATCAAAATTCATGTGAATTACGGAATTATTAAGGATTTATATTTTTGTGAGAATAAACGCATATGTTGTCGCCAAAATTCACGTAAATTAATTATATAAAGCAAATGTGATGGATTATTGACAAGCTCCTTTAAATGCAGCTGCCACGACTATTAAGGTCTATTTTCTTCATTGCATACTTCTCTCCCTCAAACTATGTAACCTTATTGTAACCTCTTCTTTTCTCACAATCTCAGTAACAGCTGAAGCTTTTTACAGTCTTCTTATGTTATTTATGTTGCTTCATGTGTTCTCCACCAACTTTGTTCAATTTTGCAACGTATACGCTTCAGTACTCTCTGATCCCTGCTGCAGTCTGTAACTTAAAATTTATCCGTTTTTCCAATGCCTGTTGCTAATCTCTCACTGTCAATTTCACTGTACAGCAATTTCACTGTACTTCTGATTGGTTGTATCTCCTCGTCACACAGTACTGGCTGATTTCCCCTTGATCCTTGGGCAGATCTAGTTCATTTAACATTTCCCTCATTCACTATGTGATGGACTGCCAAGAACAAAATGCCAATATGTCTCGTAAAGATTGTGTGGCTTTGTATTTACTTGATTAAAGGTTTATTTAGAGATTTTCTTTTCTTCAGCTACCATAGTCTGCACACGTACTGAAGTGACAAATAAGGGCAAAGTCAGTGTCATACTCAGTAAATGAGCACTGGTTGTGCATGAGGGAACTGGCACACTGGACACAATCGTAGAGAACTTGGTTTGCTGTTTTACTGTTACAAGATCACCAGACTGTAAAACAAACAAACAAACACACACAGTAGATGATGTGAACTGTACGAACCTGTAATGCTGGTTGTTCGAAAGGACAGTTTCATCTTTCAACCATGTAATGGCAGGGGGTGGGTAAGCCTCAACATGGCATTCCAAGTCCATGTCATACTGCAAAGCCTGCCCAAGACGAGGTCTTGGTACTGTTATCACAGGTGGAAACTCCACTTCAACAGCTATGTTGCGCCGTGCTCCTTTGCCAACGCCATTTTCTGCCACACAATAATAAGTACCTCTATCTTCTTTCCCAATCCTGGAAATCTTCAAGACATTCCCTCTGTAATAGAAATTATACAGAGGAATTATTTCTGAAAATATTTGCTAATAGCAACTACTGACAACTTCACAGTTGACCTGAAACATTGTACAAAATATGTTAAATTTCTTTTAATTTATGACAGCAGACATAGAGAACAGATGTAATTGATTACAGTGATAAAACAATTTTAGACTAATGTACAAGAAAGTGGCATCATTCATGTAGTTAAGAAATATAGTGGTGAAGAATAAATACCATCTTTTAATACCTAGGTGATTTACCTCTATTAATTAAAGCCTTCAGTTAACTCTATTACTGTAAGACATCAACATGCTTTCATAGGTCATAAACATATGCATTGGGTAAATAATTTGGTTTCTATTGACTTCAAGCTGTTAGGAACTAGTCTTAACTGAAGTAAATGAGCCACTTTTACACCTACACTGCAAATAATTAAATGCAAATTTTTGCTAAAATGGTTGCAGCATGTACAAGATCAGATAGTGCAAGATATTCATAGCTTAATTAGCTTCTGTTCCACATACAGATACCGCCTCAACAAAAATACTACTCCTCTTGTGGAATGTGCGATAACTAGCTTACATACAAAAATAACTTTATCACTATGTCTCAAGTTAGCAATCCAATATTTTAGAACCAGAAGCTGTATTAGACATGCAGTCTGACTATGAAACACACAAATGATTCAGCCCCCCTCCAACTGTAGAAAGTCAAAGAGGTAATCTTTGAAGAACAAAGACGGATGTGATTATGCTTATATCAACAGCAGTTGTCACAGCATAAGAAATTCATACTGCCTAAAGAAATAACAATGACAGCAGAGATTATTGTCACACAATGAGCACTTCCATACACCAAGAGTCATCTGGATGATCCGATCATTATTCTCTCCAACTGCACATCAGTGCTTGAATTACTAAGATACACAACAGAGGAGAAAACAGTCTTTTGAGTGACATACAGCATCATGAACCTTAGCTGCATATTCATGTACATCCAATATGGACAAAAGAGAAGCAGAATCTAAATACAAAAATGTGGAAATAAGTAAATTCTGTATAGATCAGGATGTAGAAGCATGTTCCTGTGAGTACTATTGAGAGAGGTAAGATTTGTGATTGTTACAGTATATGAGGCTCCACTGGGCAATTTGAAAATTATAATGAAAAATTTTGATGAGTTACTGTACTTTCTATCAGACAGGAAAGGGATTATAAATTTGTGGTGATTTTAATGTATATTTCTTGAAGTAATTGGACAAGAAGAGTAATCTAAGAGGTGCTTTTAGCCACTTACAATTTGGTATCAGTCATAATTTTCCTACTAGAGTTGTTCAAGATAGCAGTACCCTTAGAGATAATGTATTCACTAAACAAGAAGTAGTTAAGAAGACACATATCTACCCAGTTGTAAACAGATTGTCAGATATGATACACAGTTAATCACACTATATAACTTAGCTCCATGTACTGTACAGAAACACACTAAAAAAACTGTGTGGTTCATTAATGACAAAACTACTGAAGGTTTTAGAGAAAGCTTAAAAAAGTTAGACTACGGTGAATTTTACAAAACTAATGCTAACTCTAAGTTCAACGTATTTTTTTAATCCATTTGAATCCAATTTTTGTAAGTAATTTTCATAAAAAGATAATTAAATGTAATAATGGTAAAATATTAAAGAAACCTTGGATCACTGCACATATCAGAGTTTCTCCACAGCAAAAAAATGACTTTTACAAAATAGCCAGAAATACTTTCTTATTATAAGCCCTACTGTAACAAGTTTAAAAAATCCAAGAATATGTACATCTTGTCTGAAATTGACACATCAAATAACAAAATAGAATCAATATGGAATTTTGTTAAAAGAGAGACAGGGGAAAGAAGCCATAGGAGATGACACTATTTCTGTAACAGAGAATGGGAGCATTGTGAAACACAGTTCAAGTGTAGAATATTTTCCAATAATTACTTTTTACACATGGGTGACAAAACTGGTGCACAACGCTCAGCAGCTTCATACAATAAATTCCCAACAAACCAGCTAAATATGGCATCAAAATATTTGCTCTGTGTGATGCGATTTTACATTGGTTTGTTGCAAGATTAGTGTGGCAAACTGCCAAAACGACCATTTTGTGCTTCTAATAAGCCATTTGATATTGTGTGTAGAATAACCAAGCTGATAAAAGGCACAAATAGAAATGTGGCAATAGATAACTGGTGTATTAGCTATCTGCTGGTGCTCTCTCCACTATGAAACAAAATCATTTAGAGAAATAAGTTCAGCAGTTTCTGGATACCAGAAAGACATTACTATGGTATCATATGCACTTGAATGTAAAAAATGTGATGTACTAATTTTCACAATGTACTACGAAGGAACGATAGATGAGTGAACTAATATACTTCACATTATACCCGATTACAATAATACAACGGGGAAGGGGAGGGGGTTGATACTGTTTCACAAAATGTCCAATAAATATTCGATGACAGAGGCTATATGTTATGCATTACTGAATGTAGCTAATATAAGTTAATAAGAATACACAGATGGTGTTTAAGATAATGAGAAACATCCACGTCGAGTTTTTCTAAAGAATGAAGTTAGCATGTATCTGCATTATTGCAAAGCTCAAGCGACACATATACAAGAGCAGTTAATGAAAATTAATGAAGAAAAAAGCCAGATGTGGAATTTAAGGAAAGACAAGTTAGCTCCACAACAATATGATGTAGTTCTTGTAATGATTTTGTTTGTATAAGTCATTTTTAAACATTCTCTGTGAGAAATGCAGTGTGCATTCACCCGAGATCGAAGACGATTATTTTTCAAGTAAGTTATTCCAATGTAACAAAATGGCATTTATAACAATATGAAACTATTGTTAACCATAAGCTTAAATGTTATGTGTAATCACTGGAAGATTTAACATTGCATTGCTATAAATAATAACGCAGTACCAACAAATAGTCACTTATCATGAATGGGTACATAATACACCATGCGATTGCTAGTGTTAAACATTAAATAATGCACCTTCTCTATGATTAATAAGGATTATCAGCAAAGCAGTAGGTAAATGGGTTCAGTACAAACACATTTAAGTATGCAAGGAGCAGTACATGTATGTAACAAAATTTAAGTGTAAGTTCCTGGTTTGAACATTTCATATGCCACACTAACTGAGTGGGATTTTATAATGCAGATCAGAGAACATTACAATATCCTGAGAAAAATGTATAGATACAAGGGTAACAGAGTAACACTGGAAGACATAATATGTCTGTACTTTGTGAAAAACATTACATCAGAAAATCTTGATAAAGCCAGAACCTGACCATCAAACAACAATTTTCTTCATGAGCAAATTAGGAGAAGCTAGATGAAAGAAAAGGTAATAAAGAGATGACCCAGGTAATTAGGGGGTTCAAAATCAGTTTGGGTTCAGACATCTCAGCTTGGCAGCTGTTTCAAAACTACAATGTACTAACAATATTGTTGTAAGCTGTGATGCACTGTGGCATAGTGGTTAGCATCGCTGGCTGGGGTGCTGCAAGTCACCAGTTGAAACCCAACCACCGCCAGCTGAAACCCAACCACCAGCAATTATCAGTTGTTTAGCACTCATTATTTCTGGAAGGTTCTTGAAATATCTTATGTCTGTATATTCTGGAATATTAAATGTTTGTCTAAATACCAGCATTCTGGAATATTCAATGTTTATCTCAATATTACCTTTCTGGAATATTCGATGTTTCTATAAATAGCTGCACTTTCCGTCCAGGAGTTTGTTCTGTTCTGGCTGTCCGTCACTGTTCATAATAAATGTGATTTCAGTGCTAAGGGTTTTACATCATTCCACTGACAACCCCGCTTTCAGATTTGGACATGAATGTGGTCATGATATGACACAGTTTGGTGGAGAAGTTGGGGAATTATCAACACCTACCTCAGTGTGACTCCAATTAGGCAATGTAGAAGCCATCATCTACATGGGCAGGGCAGTGCATATTTTCAGTGGACCAATGGATTCCAAGCCGGCAGTAAGTCCGTTGAACATCAAGCATTCATCAGTGTTTGACCCAGCACATCAGTAGGTAACAGTGAATGCTGAAGAGGTGCATCGATCTTAAGCACCAACCTCTGCCATCAAATGAAAGGCCAGGAAGAATGGACTGTGCCAACTTGGACGACACTGCGGTCAAACAACAACCTAGCACCCAAATAACACAGGTACAACAAACTCCCACACAAAGTATGATGCCCCATAGAAGAAGAGGTATTTGGAGGGCAGAGAACACCACACCAGTGTGTCTTCACTGTGGACAACCCAGATGTGTCGTGTGCTACTCCAGAGGAAGAAGGTGAGTTTTCAGCGACTACTACACCCTCGTACGTCAACCGTCACAACAGTTCTATTCCCGCCAGCCGACCGCACACGATTATAGTCGATCTGTGGGATGAAGCCCATTGCCGCATCCTGGACAAGTTCACTCCCACACTGTAGCAGTTCCCAGTCTCTGAAAAGACATATCGGCCCACTCGGCTAGCCACCTACTTCAGGAAAACTGAGTGAGATGACCAGCTATGGAGGTGAGGCCAGCTCATATGCAAATCCATCAATGACAATAACCAAGATGTAAGGCAATCTCACTGATATCATTCTCAACAATCAACATGTCTGTGCATTAGTTGATTCACGGGCTTCCCTTTCTGTAATGTTGAATGCCTGTTGTCATCATTTAAAGAATACCACATACTCTGTGATACAAAAGTGACTGCTCAAAGTAGCAAATGAGAAATACATCCTGCCAAAAGCAACATGTATTTCTCGGAATGTGCTCAAATCCATAAAGGATTTCTGTACCAAGTCACGTGCAACAACTACTGCAGAGCAATTTTCTCGGAATGAGGTGCAAGAAAGATCTTTCCTTGTCCTTAAGGGGGCTAACGTATTCTCCACACCTAACACTGTATAAGAACAATTCTGAGACAGAACTTTACACCAAAGGTGGCTGTTGTAGGATAGACACAGTTCTAGTGCAAATTCAGAAAGAAACTGAAAATGTGGTAGCTATTGCTTCCACAGTACTGGCTGCACTACAAACAATTTATTGGCCACAGCTCAGTAAAATTGAGAAACTTTCCACAGCTAATGCTGTGCTGAGCAGTTGCCACATAGCGTAGGAACCAGAGTCATGACATCATCAATGCAGTGGAAAAGGCATTGGTAACCTGATTGCTTCACGTCTGAGCCATGGTCCTGGTTATGGATATGTGACAGAAACCGGTGCTTCAGGAAAAAAAAAAACAGTCCGCAAGTCTTTACATATCAACCAGTATCCACTTTCGGACTTTGCTGTTGCTAGCTGTGGCCCTGTTGTTCATGCCGGGTCCAATGCTGTGGACTTAGTGCCCTCCAAACAGTGGGTCGCCCTCGGCCCTACCTCACCTGCTGCCAGCATTCTACTCTGGAGGTCTACCATTCAAGCCTGGAGCTGTATAGTCATTCGGCCACCATCGCCTTTGCAGGCAAACTTCTTGCTGCCTACCTCTGCTCATGTGGGCAAACATTGCTGCTGCCATGAGCCATGTTACCTTTGTTCCAGTCGGCGTTCTCTGAGAATCACTGACATCATCACCCGCCAGCTGCACAACACCGAAACGTGTCAGGCTGGCCGGTGATGGCCGCGCCTCCTCACAGTCCACGTACAGTTTATGCTGTGGGTGCACTGACTTCTCCAAGTATCATCACAATTGTTGTAGTTGGTGAACAATAAATGGATGTTTTAACAATGATGTTTTGACAACAAAACATTGGATGGCTACTGGGCATCCATTCAAGGCTCCACTGTACCCCGTCATAGTAAGGTTTGTGGTACCCCGACCTCTACAGTACTCTTCAAGTCCTAGATTAACACACTACAACCAAGAAAGGGTGCCTTGCAGATCTTTTGGGCTCTTGGCAAGTTCTGATTATATTTATTAGGCAAACCATTCACCATTCTGATGGACCACCATTTTCTACGCTAGCCTGAAAAATCCATCAGGCTGACTGGTAAGATGCGCACTAAGGCTTCAAGTTTATGACCTCACAGTGATATACAAAACTGGATGCAAATACAAGGATGTCAACAGTGTTTCAAAGAATCCTTTGGCAGAGCGCAGCAGTGTGGATGAAATCTCATTCATCACTGCACTGAATGATATTGCTGCTGAGCGCAAGGAAGATCCAGCACTACTGAAAACCAGACAAGCCATGAAGCAGCAGGAGCCAAGCAAAGGAAAATTCCATTTAATAAATGAAGCATTGTACAAGAGAAACTACAATCTAATTTGGCATAGTGGTTTCTTGTCATCCAAGCTCATCCACAGCCAGCTACTCTTAAGTACAGGATGTACATGAAGTCCGGGAACACTTTCAATTATTTATTGCACAAGAACCAAACGTTGTACAGAAATCATACATATGTCATTTTGAAGAGAAATCCTGAAAGTCTTTTTTTATGTATACCACCACAGTGTAGTTTGGTAATTTGCCGATAGTCAGTGCTAGTTGCAAACATGGCGAGTTCGGGTGCGGAGCGAGCTTTCTGTATGTTGGAGTTTGACAGAAACAAGTGTGCTACAGCCGTCCAACAGATGTTTAGAACCAAGTACAGTAAGAAGCCACCAACAAGGAAGGCCATTTACCACTGGCACAACAAATTTGCTATGATGGGTTGCTTGTGCCCGGCAAAGAGAAGCGGACATCTCAGTACGAGACACATTCATAAGGAGTCCAAAGAAATTGGTGCGTCGCGCATCCCGTGAACTCGAAATGGCTCCAATGACACCCCAGTTTCATCGGAAGTTCATGTGTACCTAAACATAGAGCCATGCTACAGAAGAGGACAGCTGTTTCATGAAATGGACGCCCCGGTCACCAGATCTCACTCCACGCGACTCTTTTCTGAGGGGACACATTAAAGATATGGTGTTTTACCACATGATGTAGCAGAGCTCCAGGAGAGAATACGGAAAACGACTGCCACAGTGGATGATGCCATGATGGGTCGGGTATGGCAAGAATTCGATTACCGTATTGACGTCTGCCGGGTCACTCACGGTTCGCATATCGAATGTTGGCAAAATAAACTTTCAGAGATTCCCTTCAAAATGTGATATGTACGACATCTGTCCAATGTTTAGTTCTTGTGCAATAAATAATTGAAAATGTTTCCAGACTTCATGTACACCCTGTATTTCCATGATGCTATAACATCTGGTCACATTGGATGCATGAAGATTTTAGACACAGTCAGAAGAAGGTATAACTGGTAAGGTCTGTTAGACACTACACAAGGAAAGCCAATGATAGAACGATATGCCCCAATTACCTCTGGGGCCTCTGGTACCAATACAACTTGCAGCAGCACTATTTCAGAGAGTTCAAACTGACCGCTTGGGGATGTTCCTGAAGTCAACAAATGGGAATCAGAAGAAGATAGTCTGTCACCAAAGCTGTGCCATCTGAAGAGACCACAGAGAGTGTAAAGCTCCTTGCAAGAGATCATTCTGAAGCACAGAGGATTTTGTGCAATGGTCTCTGAGCATGGAAGTTTTCCCAGTCAAGACTATGTTTGGAGGTAATTTTAATATTGCAACATCAACCGGAGGATGACAACTGCCTACCATCCATAGACAAATGGCATCACATAATTTTAATAAGACACTGGCAGACATACCTTCGGTGTATATTGATGCTGAACAGAGAGTTTAGGATACAATACTGCTCATCAAGACATTCAAATATAACACAGTGAATGAAGGCACTATATAAGCTTCACACTGTTCTTTTTGCCCCAAGGTCGTGAGGCAGAAACAATGATGGGTACACTACTCCCATTTCAATTGGAGTTACGAACATTAGTAGAAACTAATGTGGCTAAAACTTAGAAAATGTGATAAAGAGAATAAAAAGCAATCACACACACTTTCCCAATCTCACCTATGATCCACACTCTTTCCCAATCTCACCTATGATCACCTCCACAATCACACTAGCTAACACATATGGCAACATTAAGAATGGTCAGATGTTCTAAAACTGTCAACTAAAACACAAGTAAGACAAGAGGAAAAATAAATAGATTCACAGGAATAAGTGGCTGGCTGATCACTTACAAAGCCACCCTGACAATACTTTAAAACTGTCACCTTAAAATTTTAGGCAAAAAGCCGGACATTGCACAAAAATGGTCCTCTTGCCAGAACAAGAAACTACACACCAGAGGATTGGTCCTATGTGAAGATGAGTGCATATGGATCCTGGGCACACACAAGAAAGAAAGAATGCTAAAACACCACACATTGGGCAGTGAGATATAGCCCAGGAGACTTGGTTCAGATTTTTACACCTGTGCAGAAAGTAGGACTGTCAGAAAAATTTCTAAAGTGCAACTTGGGCCATATCATGTCATTCTTTGCTTGTTGGACACACACATAAGAAATCAAGGAATATGACTGTTCATCAGGAAGACAAAAGAGCAGAGTCACTGTTCATGCCTTCTGGATGATCTACTACAGCCAGAGGCGCACGTCAACGATAGGAGGTATTACCTTTAATGCTCATCATACTGAAGAGAATGTAACGACACGACCAGAATGCATTCACATGACAGTGTCACCATACAGATGACCACTGAGGAGATCTAGATCCAGGGTGCTATAATCAATTCCAATGAGAACTTCTGAAGGCAGACTGCTGTTTCTATAGGAGAGGAGCAATGCCACAAGGTATGTAGTGTGCAGTGTGGCATAGTTGTCGGTGTTGCTGGCAGCATGCTGTGTTTCACCATTTCAAACTTGACCACCAGCAATTATTTGTTACTTAGTATTTATCTTTTCTAGAAGGTTCTTGAGATATCTTATACTTGTATACTCTGGAATATTTGACGTTTCTATAAATAGTTGCACTCTCTGTCCTGGGCAGGTCTTCTCTGATGTTCATAATAAATGTGATTTCAATGCTGAGTGTTGAATTTCACTGATGACTCTGCCTTTGGATATGGACTTGAATGTGATTATGATGCAATAATGTGTGTAACTGGGACCATGACCAAAATGTTTAGACCCAAAAGTGTTGCATCAAATCACAAGCACCAAACAGAACTGAAATTTTATTATGTATTACTGTATTGTCAGATCATCACTCAAAAAGTTTATGCATCCTTCCACACAAACTCTCATTGCTTCTAGCACCTTTCAAAGGAAGCAGTTCCACCACAGTTCTGTCCCTTCGTCAGCAGCCAACAGTTTTTTCCACACTTCGATGCAATCTTCAATTACTTTCTGGCCAAGCCTATAATGTATCAGTTATTACCTCTGAGTCATGACATTACAAGAAGAAATAACTTTGTGAGACACAGTTTTACCTTTATCCAGTAAGTGAGGGAATAAAAAAGTTTACTGACATCCTGCATGTGTAATATAAGGACGACAGTTGGTGCCAACCAAACTATAGTACATACGTGTCACTGCACATATTGTACAATGATACTTTTAAAACCAGGTTTTGTCACATTTGATCTACATCTCATCATATCTAGTTTCTGTACTCACTACTGTACCTTTCCCCATGTGTTCTTGAAATACGCAATTGACATATGAGTATTGGCAAAAAATATGTAGAACATAACAATAATATCAGAAATTTCAATTTCTCTTACCTATATATAGAACCTCCAGTAGGAAGGATAGCATTATTCTCACGACGCCAAGAAACACGGGGTGCAGGATAGCCTCCAGCATAACATTCAAGTCTTACAGCCTGTCCCTCACTTACAACTAATGAGCGCGTAGAGTTGTCTGAAATTACAGGTGGACGGCGGACTTGAAGATCTACTTCTGCTGTTATTTTGTTGTTCAAACCAATGATCACTTGGCACTGGTAAAAACCAGCATCAGTCTCTTGAATGTCCTTTATCTGAAAATCATGCACAATTACAAACTGCTCATTTTTATTTCCTGTAACTGTGCCAATTTTTAGCACGCACTACTAAAAAACTAGTGAAAAGAAAATTTGTTTTAAACAGCTAAATATTTTACAAATAAGTTAATGTATAGAATATTTGACATTGAGCATGTAACTGAGAAAAAGTTTAGAAATGGTTTGAAACCATGTTTAAGTTTGCTGGAAGCCACTAAGTGCTCTCACTGTCAAAACACGAAAGAGTATAGTTTGGGCAACTTGTGCTCTGTTTCAAGCAAAAGCTGATTTTCTCCCTTATCTCGATGCTTATGGTGTCACACCTCCTGCATATCATACAATGATATAATTTTGCATGCGCAGTAAGTGGTATACGTAGATAATGTCTGAAAAATGTGTTGCAAGTAAATTTAGTAATAAATTAAATCATCATCGCAGATGCTGATGTTTCACTGCATGAGCAGTGTAAATGTAGCAAGCGATAAACTCTTCTTTCTTTCAAGTCTTCTGGGAAGGGCAATGCCAGAAAAAAAGTTTTGTAAAGGTTTGAAATTATGTATAAAATTTATTAAAAACTGCTAAGTGCTCTCATTCTCAAATACTGGATGAATATAGCCTAGGTAACTGCCACACCGAGTTACGCAGCCTCAAGTTATGTACAAAGCCCATAAGTGTAACACTTGTCTTACTGAGTTGACCTCCAACATAGGATTATACCTGTTAATAAGTAGTTTACAACAGCACCTTAATTTGTTATATGAAATATTTAAAATCAATTTTTTTGTTGCTCCTGGAAGCCGATAGGTAACCTGTAACCGGACTGTGTATATGAATCAAGTTAACCATTTAGTAGCACACATTACATAGGTATACATATTGCTTATGTACACACACACACACACACACACACACACACACACACACACACACACACACACACACACACACACACACGGACAGCAGTCAGGTTTTAAAAAGTGTATATTTTATCTCCTTAAACCTATCATTCCTTAACATCATCAGTACTGGCTAAATTCACAGAAAGGATAAAGCAACTCTAACATTAAGCAGATTACAGTCACAATACATTTTCCTTATATTTAACATTTTATTGTCATTTCTGTATCTGGTATACTTGTTTTTAAAGTTTATCTGAAGGATGCAGTAGTTGTGAAGCCAAGAACACCAGCAGTTATCCATACTATGCAGTGCATTAGTATCTGAAGCCAATATTTTTAACAAAAATAATAGCAATAATCTCCATATTGTATGTGATACACATTCTCTGTGTACTTACCTGTAAGGTGTATGTTGAACTGGCTGTATCATACCGCAAAGCAAATCGGCTGTCACGAATAATCAACGAACTTCCAGTTGATATAGGTAAGGGATCAACTTGCCTATTACGATCCACTTTCATCCATAGCACAGGATAGTCCTGGGCATACTGTACTGAGCATTCAAGTTCCACAGTGCCACCAATGTCTTTGATTTGTTCTTGTGATATGTATGATATTGTAGGTGTCCGCTGAGCATAAACTGTTTAAACAAAACAATTAACATTAATTAAATTGAATGTCCTGGAGAGTACTTCATCTTTGCCAAGACTTCAATTGAGTTCATTCTGCGGGTAGAGCCATTTCTACAGTACTTCCTGTCACTTGTAACCTTATAAAATAGCATTTTGGGGCAAAACTAATCCTCCTTTAAAGAAACGTTTACAATGTAGAAAAGAGCTGCTCAAATAAGGCCACGAATTTCCCCACAATTATTCAAAAATGTAATAACACTTACAGAAACTTCCCCAGATGTACACAAATGTGTGTAGGCTAGAAGACCCAAATTTACAGATTTGCACACTAACAGAGTGATGGCTACAACACTGATAACTGTAATGCCTCCCATGTAGAATAGTTAGCACAATGTCCCAGGGATAACATGGCTCAAAAATCCCAATCCAGCCAAACAGATTTAATGTTTACGTGATTTTTCTAAATTGCTTAAGGTGGATGCTCAGATGTTTTCTTTGAAAGGTGATTGCCGACTTCCTTCCTTGTCCTTCCCCAATCAGAGTTTATGCACAATTTCTAATAACATCACCGTTGATGGGATGTTAGTTCTAATGGTCCCTTTTCCTGTACAGAAAGAGTAATAAGAAATTTAACCAAGAAAAATATGAGTTACATTGGAATCCTACATGGATTGTCAGTAGACCTGTGTGTCAAGATATAAGAAGAGGAAAGGAAATTAAGATCAGAATTAAAAATCTTTTACATTTGAGGGATGTTTTAAGTGACTATGTAGCCCCACAGTAATGCTAATCTTTTATAGAAGTCACTGATTATATCCATACACTGCTAGTGAATAAACCATATCGTTCAAAATCATGTGTCAGCTATGACCAATGCCATACCAACTCTCAAGATGCAGCACAATTATTATTTCAAAATGGAGACCAATAACCTTAAATGTTTCCATGGTACAATCATATAGACATCAAGTACAGAATCACACAAATCCTTATTAATACATATTGACGTTAATGGGACTGCTGAAGGAAAAAGAGGGGTTTTGAGCAAGAACAAATAGCTAAGATAACAATTGCAAAATCATTAACAGCAAAATATACATGCCACGACAGAAACAAGAGCAAACAATAATTCAAAAAAAGCAAAAATTGCACAATACAAGAAACCAAATGGTAACTGCTACCGAAAACACCAGTTGAGCTATATATCTCATCTAGAAAGACCCACACCACTACAAAAATCCTAGACCATGCCACAAAAAGCCACGAAGCAACATCAATACACATGGTGAAAACCAACAAAATGTGGTACTGACAACATCAGCTAATCTATATTGTACAACTTAAAACACTAATTCCAATACACAGAGACTAAAACTTACAAAACAAAAGTAAGTTCAACAAAACTAAGAATCAAAAGTATTAGATGCCAACTTCCCCTTGAATGTGGGATTGACACACATAAAAGAGAGCAAACAACAGTAATACAATTACACAATTCACAAACCACTTTAAAAACAAAGAAACAATAAGAACACACACCTCAATAAATAGAAAACAATGTCATTTATGAAACCTCACCCTTCCCACCCAAACAAACCTGCCACCATTTGAATTTAACACTCAAGCCAGGGCCTGCAAATGACTCACTGACTACAACCAAATGGCCCCCTTCATGTACTTTTTGATGTTTTTTGTGAGTATCTGATGCAGTGTGGAGAAAAGACCAATAGGGATTTTTATTATTATTTACATATTATCTGTCTCCTTTCTTATGAAGTAAACCCTTTCATTATTGTTTCAGTTTTCGAGAACTTTTTTTGATATAAATATTCTGCAAGTAATTCTGCATTTTCCTTAATGTGTCACAACTACAGCTATTTCTTTGACATAGCACCATCTCCAGGCCTCAAATAGTTCTCTATGCCTCATCTTGCATTACCTCCGGTAAGCATAATTAAGAATGTTTCAGTTCTTCTTGTGAATTATCAGAATGTTTATATTGGTATCTTGGACTTTTGGACAATTTTGTTTGTGCTATCAACTTTTGTGCTTCCTAACACATATGTTGAAATATGATATCCATTCAACCCCTTTCTTCTCTTCAAAATTATTGTTTTTAACTGTTTTCTATTCTGAATTTTTACTACTTCTTAACACTTCCTTGAAGGCATTTATGATGTATGCAAATATTATTTCCTTCAAAAATTTTCATTAGTTTGCAATTATAATATCTGCAATAACAGTTCTTTGACTAAGTACCTCTCTGTTAATTAATATGTTACTCCTTTCGCCTATGTCAGTGTGATACAAAACATGAATGCCCAGCCCGCTAAAATCATGAACTGTCATCAGTTTACCAATTAACATAAGCTCTGTAGGCCTATATCAAGCATCAAACAACGCCCTTCGTAAACGTTATCCAGAAAAATATTGAGTCCAAAAGCCGACATGCATATGAGTGATTGTCACAAACATAACAATAATAATCATAGCAGCTGATGATGAAAGCTACGAAGTGTCCTGTGTGCTGTTGGAGAGTGTGCAGTGATTAGCGTCCAGAGGCTTGCAGACTAGACATTCATTACTGACACGGATTTTATCGAATCAAGTGGTGTTAGAACTTTGCCTGGCTATGCCAACTGTCACTCTGTGGCTCCCTGTACCATGTGAAATAGCATTTATGGAAGATGTGACTTAAAATTTGCAGGCAAGTTGTATGAGTCTCTAATCGACTCAAGCAGACTATTGGACTTCTCATTCAGTTTTTATTATAATTAGTTTTAATACCTCTATTGAAACACTGTTGTACTGTATGAATTGTCAATCAATTATGTGTAAGTACCTTAGTTGTGACTGCCCCAGCTTCAAAATTATCTGTACATTGATGTTACCATAGGTTTCAAAGTTGGAAAATGTGTTGCTTTAAGTTTAATCTGGTATCTACCATTAGATAAACTTTCCATTACCTTGATATCCATGTAGTTTCCGATATGATTGTTCACACGCTAGTATCTAATTTTACCCAGTGTTGTACAAGTTAGAGAAGGGAAAATATGTGAAAATGGTTCAGCACTCATGATATCAGTTGCTAATAGTGTAAATTGCAGCTGATTCTGTTATCACACAGCAAACAATATTCGAAATTTGTAACCATGAGCGACTAGTCGAAAAAAATTTAAATATGTTGGTAATCACAGTGTTGTCTGCAACTATTTACCTAAATTCTTCGTCGCAAAAAAGTGTACTAATACAAATAGTTATGCAAAATGTGACCCTAGGAATTCCTATACATAAAAATTTGCATGTGCAGGTGTACGGCTCAAAGTACAAAAATCATACATGGGCACGAAAGATATAAAAACTAAAAATCTCCAGGTGCATGAAAATATTATATTGTATCCTAAACCCGCGAAATTTTTCTTCGTTGAGTGCCACACCTAATTATTTATAAGAGATTGCGTTAACTAGAAACAAAGACTAAACTTACCAACAGAGAAGAAACCGACCCAAATCGTAAACAGCCGTAAATCCATTTTAATAGTCACAATCGAAAAAAAAAATTCTTACGCAGTCAATCAACACCTACAGACCTAGCCAACAACTAACCGCTTCACACATCTACACCGCCAGTTTTACTTAACAGTTGCTATGGTTTTGCAACAAAACAAAAGTAAACACTTCCTTGACAAATGGCGGAGACCAAACACACCCAGTTACAGAGATGTTAGTACTGAATCATCAGACAAAATCAAAGATGTTAGATCGATCAAATATTATGTCAGCGATCAACCAAGATAGTCCGAGGCACGCTTCCCTGAACGTCCTGCCACGTTTTGGAACACCGAAGATCAGAGGAATTCCTCAGCAGTCACGCTAAATGGCACGTTAAAGTCGAAAGAACGTCATGACGTTACAGCTGGTTCGTAACATACTCACTAGAAGCCTTTGTTTTTCGCTTATGTAGGTTAGTACTGTTCTGAATTACAGACTCGACAGTTTCATATTACGACTCTTGGTTACACACGTACATGTATATAGATATTTACATCTATACAGCATACTGCACATGGAGAATCCACTTGTTTTTGGAGCTATTGCCCTGCCATTGACAGTAAATATTCGGATTAGAGCAGAACAGCGACGAAAACGAAAAGTCAGCCGTTGTTGGGTTCGACCCTGGCTGAATAGAAGGGACGAAGACAGGGGACTATATTCACTGTTAATGAAAGAAATCAGGCCCGAAGATCTGCAAGAATTTCGGAACGCCGTTAGGATGGACATGGCCTGTTTTGAGAAGCTGCTGTCTATGATAGAAGATGGAATCAGAAAATGTAACACGGTCATGAGGGAGGCTATCCAATCTTCTCGAAAGTAAGAATTATATGTTTATACGTTTTGTGATCATACCAACCTAGATCACTGACAAAATGCCGGTGAACGCCCTGTTATGTTGCAGGCTGGTTGTAACATTACGTTTCCTGGTGAATGGGGAATATTTTAAGAGTCTGGCTTTTAGCCACAGAATAGCACAGCCCACCATTTCAAAAGTCAAAAGTTGCTGTGGATACATGCACTGCAATTTGCAACAATTTAAAAGATCAATACTTAAAGGTGAACTTGTGTTATTTTTCCAAGTTTAGAATACGTGTGTGTGTGTGTGTGTTTGTGTGTGTTACTCAGATTTTTGCACTCCTCGTCCATCGCACTGGGCCAAACTGCAAGGACTTTCTCCCTTTCACTGCCAGTTTCTCTTTTCTGGCATGCTGAAATCAAGCAAGAGATGCAATCAAATCAAACCTGAACTTTCGTAAACTAAGGCACTACGATACAAATCGAAAATCACCGTTTGATGTTACATGCATATTACTCAGAAAGAAACGATTTCCTACTATGTTATTATGGTACAGTGTGTCATGCACACACCTTTCCTTACTGTGTGCCTGATTTGAGACACATAATGCCTCTTTGCTCCATTTAATTTGTAGAATATGAAGCTATCAATACAAAAAATTCTTTCACAAACAGCTGGTATAAAGGAGTGTACTGCAAAAAAATAAATAAATTAATTAATTAATTAATTTAATTAAATAAAAATAATTCTTTTCTGCATTTAAGAAACCTGGTTACTGAAAAAAATTCAGAATATCCCCAACGCGAAAAATCCTCAACACAAAAATCTGAAATTAGCCACTAGCCGCCTAACAATAACCAAAGCAGAAAGCACTGTGATACACCCTTCTACGAATGCGCGAGTTATGGCTGCCTACTGCGCATGCGCGGATTGACGGCAGTTTGGAACTGCTCTCTATTCTGGCGCGCGGATAATGTGTCTGCTAATTTCCGTAGTTTCAACCATTCTACCGCTAGACGGCTGTCGCCCTAGACCACTAGCGTTCGCGGCGGATCGCCGTGTAATACCTGCTTTATTTCGTAGTACATGATAGACTTAAACAAAGGAACTTTACAGCCAAGCGGTTGTAAATAACTCTGGTACAATTGACCTAGGTTTCGACACCTACTACGGGTGCCTTCATCAGAATGAAATTACTGAAGAATCCTATAAAATAATACATAGAAAATTAAGAATGACAATTAAAAACCTTAATTAAGATGACAGTTGTCATGACGGGCTAAGGTTACTTACGTAAAATTGCATTCCGAAAAGCAATGGTCAGAATTTTGAGCCACAGACCCCAAAATTGAGTTCCCAGTTTAAAGTACACAAAAGTCACCATTGGTATGTGCGACTGTGAACAGTACATCAGTGCATATCATTAGTTAGCAAGGTTTCTCCATGATAAAATAAAAAATCCTTTGTTTTTCAAAATAATTTTCGGTGGTCAGTAGTCAAAATATAGTCAGTAAAATCAAAGATCTGCAGTGTGATCAAGATAACTACATTGTTTGTTCAAATTACAATTGACACCATTTAAAAATCTACATACTTTTAAAAAAAGATATTTCTGACGAGAAAATCACTGACCTAGTTCGTTTGCTAAGAATAATAGGAAAATACAGTTATTCTGTTGTCAGTGGCAAACTATACCGTCAGCCTGACGATCTGCCAATGTGTAACCCACTGGCAGACATCCTAGCCGATATTTTCATCAATTCGCTAGAAAAGAAATTCTTCAGTAATTATCCTGCTGCTAATCTGGGTATTTTATCATATTCTCGGTACATGGACGACGTTTTGATCATATACAGTAGTTCTCAGGAAGCTATTCAGCATTTGTTTAAAATTTTCAATAGTATTCATGAAAAAATCAGCTTTACTTGTGAATTAGAAAATAACGATCGTCAGCTTAATTACTTTGACCACAGTATTGCTGCTGAACACGACAGATTTTCTTTCAGTATTTCTCGAAAAGCAACTAATACAGATCAAATTGTACCATCTTTTTCAGTGCATCCTTTTCCCATTCATCGTGAAGTTTCTGTACCTTTGACACCTGATAAGCTCAATAAAGAGACGAATATAATAAAAAGTACTGTTGTTAATAAAGGCTATGATCCCTTAATAGTTAACAAGATCTTCATAGCTAAAAGTGACACTAAAGTAACTACGTTAGGCGTCAGTGCTGATTCTGACAATAACGAGCACAAAAATGTTTCTCGATTCCATTTCTAGGCCCTATTTCTTATAAAATTCCTCGCTTTCTATATTAAAAAATATAGATACAAAGTTACCTTCTCCACTAACAATAATTTGCATAAAATCTTGTTCACAATCTCAAGTCAACAGTTGCTCCTATATATAATTCTGGAGCATATAAAATCACTTGAGAAACATGTCCCGTTTCTTATATAGGACAAATTGGAAGATCTTTTAGTGTCAGATACAAAGAAAATTTATTGAGAAACGATGCACTAATGTACATAATTCCAATTTAGCTGATGGTCTGCTAATTTCCAGTCAGAAAACAAAATAATTGATGAAATTTCAATTTTGTATAGAGAAAAGAAAGGTCATATATTGGACGTACTCGAAGAGTAGGAGATTTTCAAGCATATGTCTCAGAACGATGGCCTCATCTCAATGGATGATTACAATTACATAACAAAAATATTTTCATTGGTTTTACTCCACTACTTGCAGGATTTTGATTCCCCTATTTTTTACTATATTTTTTGCCTCTAGTTCTGAAACATCATTTTCGAGGAATCTCAGATGTGTAGATATTTCTTGGTTGTACAGCTGTTTGTATAATTTTTTATGTTATTCTGTCCTTTATGTAATAGTAATTTCTGTAAAGCCTAATAGATGGCTACTAAACTCCACCTGTTTCACTACTGTGTAACATCAGAAATACATTAAGCTCACTTCCCTTTAATTTGGTTTTATATGTATCTATGATTTTTCAGTAATTTCAGTTATAATGTTTCGCATTGGCATGTGTCACTGTCCGTGCCCAACTGGCAGTGCTACCTTGTATTGTTTTCGAGCCAGCAATATAAGCCTCTGGGCCAGTCAGTCAGATGTTATTCCTAGGTAGGCATACGTGACAAGGGTGGAATGTATTTTATTTCAATTTTAACTTGAGCATAGCTGCTCTAAACTCCGACCATTGCTTTTCGTAATGTAATTTTATTTAAGTAACCTTTGTGCATAATGACAGTTTTCATCTTAGTTAAGATTGTTTTATTGTGATACTTAAATTTCTATGCATTATGTATAGAATTCGTTAATAATTTCATTATGATGACGACAACCCTAGTAGATGTTGAAACCTAGGGCAATTGCACCAAAGGTATTTGCAACAGGTTGGGTATAAAATTCCTTTGTTTAAAAATTGTATACGGTTGCTGAGAAACAGCTATATTCAAAATCACATGATAGATCGCCATAAAATGACGAAATTTAGTTTAAATCAGTTTGGAATGATTGATGATGAGGAATATAGAGCAAAAAGAGTCTGGGTTGGGAAAATGTTAAAAAATGGAGAGTATGAAAGAGAGTTCCACACTCTTTATATAGGAGCTGAATGAGGAAGAGTCATCGTTCTATAAATTTTTCAGAATATCTAGGCAACAGTGTTTTTACCTGTTAAGCTAGATACAAAAAAAATTACAGTGAGGAATACAAGATTTAGGGGTCCAATATCACCTCGGCAGAAGCTGGTCCTCTGCCTACAGTATGCCTAAATGGGCGGTTTTAATATACTTGAGACACTGGTGTCCATATTTAATACAAGAAACGGAAATTTTGTAAGGGTGCTTTTATTTTGCCACAGAACAGTATAAACAGGTAGTAGTAAAGTAGAAACTATGTAAAGAATACAGAATGTAGACAATTGCAACATGCATAATGGTAGACAAAAATGTTTTTCGTTTTTTTCCAACTTAACGGATTTGCACACACATTCTGACAACTGGTTAATGTGCTCAGTATGGGGTGTGATTACCTCTGGCTCCAGTACAGACCTGACAATGACGGGGCATGCCGTGAATGATGTCAGCAGTCCCATGTTGAGGGAATAACGCCCATTCTTCCTACAGAGCTGCTCCCAGTTTTGGAGAGTGGTTGGTGGATGCTGACGTGATGCAAGCCATCTCGCAGTGCTTCCTAGACATGCTCTATGGGGTTCAAACCAGGAGAGCGAGCAGGCCACGCCATGTGTGCAATATCTACCATTTCAAAGAAAACATCAACCACCTGTCTTCTATGGGGTCGAGCATTATCGTCTATCAGTACGACGTTTGGGGCCACAGCACCTCGTAACAACCGCAAAAGAGGTCTCAAGGTCTCGTCATGATATCTGACAGCAGTTAAAGCTCGACGATTTAACCATACAGTTTCATGAAGAGATGTTTGAGTGGTCAACATAATCCCTGCCCACACCATTAGGGATACTCCTTGATATCAGTCTCTTCCCACAATGTCTGGGTCCCAAAATCGTGTTCCACGTTCCCTCCATATGCAAATCCATTGAGAATCACTATCTAGACTAAATCAGAACTCATCTCTGAAAACAACATTGGGCCACTGTTCGACCGCCCAGGTGCCATGTTGATGACTCCATTCTAAACGTTCCCTTCTGTGCAGACACGGCAGAGGTAGACATAGAGCAGGTCTCCAACAACAAAGGGCACTCTATGAAGCCTTCTGCACAACGTTTGCCTCTTTACAACACGTCCATGGATGCTGAGAGCTCACTTTCCAGTTGCCATGCAGTACTAAGGCTGTACTGTCTTGCACTTACAGCCAAATAACGATTCTCTCTTCTGAAGTCACACGTGGTCGGCCCTGCCCTGGTCTTCCAGATACAGTTTCGGTCTCTATACACTGTCACCACATCCGAGAAACAACAGGACTATTCACACTAAGCCATCAGGACACATTAGTAAGCGACTGTCCTGCTTCCCTTCTTTCTCTGGCCCTCCACCTCTGAGAGTCTGGTAGGCATCTTCTCTGTGCCATACTGCACCAACTCTGGCTGTGTACACGGCGATTGTGGATACGACGCTATCCGGAAAATAGTACCTCGTTTCATGGGTGGCCTGACGTCGTCATAGGTCGTGGTTGTCCATTGGCCGGAATGCCATGTTCCGTGCAGAACACGATCATATGGAAATTTGGTTGACAGTCTGTATGATTATATCGTGAATTAAACACAGGACGGGGAAACAGCGGTTTGTTGCTTTAATTTTGGACACCACCAGTGTACGTTTGGTCGATTCAGAGGAGAGGACCAAACAGTGAGATCATCGGTTCCATCAAAGTAGGGAAGGATGGGGAAGGAAGTCAGCCTTGCCTTTTCAAAAGAACCATCCTGGCATCTGCCTGAAGCAATTTAGGGCAATCACAGAAAACCTAAATCAGGATGGCCAGACGCGGGTTTGAATTGTCGTCCTCCCGGATATGATTCCAGTGTGCCAACCACTGCGCCACCTCGCTCGATTTGAACTATGTTTACATACATTTCTGCTACCAGCTAATGGTTCAAATGGCTCTGAGCACTATGTGACTCAACTGCTGAGGTCATTAGTCCCCTAGAACTTAGAACTAGTTAAACCTAACTAACCTAAGGACATCACAAACATCCATGCCCGAGGCAGGATTCGAACCTGCGACCGTAGTGGTCTTGCGGTTCCAGACTGCAGTGCCTTTAACCGCACGGCCACTTCGGCCGGCTGCTACCAGCTGTTTGTTGTTAATTTATTACATATCTTATTTTAAACTGTAAATGTAAATGACCCCACTTCTGGTCACCAATTGTAAATGTATACAGGATTTGGGAAAGGAGGGAGGCGGTTGTTACATATGCCTCGTGGTAGCAGTGTGCAAGAGTCCAAGCAGTCAGGATTTGAGAGTGGGCATCCAGGGCTGTCGTTAAATAACAAAACAGGAAATTAGGTACAATAAGGAGGATGTATTTCAATTTATGGTGTACTAGGGGCGCGCCTAGGGTCGGAAGTTAGCAGGTTTAGGCCAGTCTAGGAGTTCGAACAACTAACTGAAATGGGCAATGGAAGGGGAAGCGGTTCATGTTAACTTATACTGGGAGGAGTTGTGGTCTAAATAACAACTGATTTATTCTTTCTTAATATCAACTGTCAAATGATGGCTAAAGAAATGCCATACAAACATTTTATCTGACAATAGTTTTCAATAATATGCAATCTATGGTTAACAAAGTGATCAGCTGGGGATCAACGCACCTGCACTAACCAGAACTAATCGCTTTATCTGACTTCATAAAAGTGAATCTGTGGTATGGCCCAAAAACTATGCTACTATCAAGCAACTATACTCAACAGTTGCACAAAGAAAAACATGGATCCAAAGGACAGGCTGCTGAGAAACATATATTGGAGCCCTACGCTGAGGCAGCGAATACTTTACCCTTCTGCAGGTGAGGGTGGCATAGCACAAAGCGCCCGCCGAGTGCAGTCACGGACAGCAGCAATCTGTTATTAACAGTGCGTGCCTGGAAATATGCAAGCATGAGATCTTGCATACAGCTATTCGGATACTTCCCTAAGAGCCTCTGAAACCACAGTGGATTCCAGTGTACAGATGGACCTGTCTGGTGGTCTGACAAACCAATTTGACTCCGTGACACAACTATAAGTAACAGAATATGTAAAACCTTTAGACGGCCGACACAAAAACATAAGTACACCCGCATACAACTTGTCATATGTGTGATGCAAGAAGCAGTACCTCTGACAGCTCAGATGGTAACTGGCACAGGGTCTATGTGGCACACTAACAAAGGACGCATGGCTCACCATGTAGGTAAAGACCTAGCGAAGCGCCAATACCTGAATGTCCTTCCCTTTGTCTTCAGCTCCTCCGCGGCTCAGTAGCATAGCACATTTGCATGCTTAGATCACACCCACTTTAGCACAAGCCAATCACGAGCCAGAGCTCGGCATTCGAAGCTGGGAGACCTCCCACCAGTTCTCCATACACAGATTTGACCAACCAGCGACTTTAAAAATTAATTGGGAGAAAAGTGAAAAATATTCAGCTTTGTGCCCTCTTTCTCACGCATTTACACCATGTCTTTGCTAAGAGCATGACTTGGATGGATCCACAGCCCTCCATAAAAACATCGTTATCTCCCCTGTTGCATCCATTTTGAACTTTCTATGGAACACCCATAAACTCGCTAAAAGCCTTGTTCCTTCACAAATGTGTTTTGTAGCAGAGTCTGGATCCCTGGGCCCCACTGCCCTATCCCATGGAATTCTGAAAACCTCTCAGCCGTCTCATCCGCTTTCTACCTAACAAGTGCCCATACTCTGCTTTATTGCTGGCCATGAGATCATACAATCCGCCGGCCAAAGGAGCAGCAAATCCTTGGACCTAGTCAGCCTACCTGGATGTGGCCGCCAATCGACCGGCGCCACCCCATGTGTCTGCACAATTAGATCCACCGGTCTAATTGGCTGTCGTCAAACATTTCCACCCAGGTAAGCCTGTCCATACCACAGAAAAAAAGCTCCCCTCGGCTCTCAGCCGCCATATGCTTTTACTGCTGTCAATTAACTTGGCACCCTCTTCCTTTGAACACAGGTAAAGCCTACTGCTATGCCCTCTCCAGAGCACACGAGCAAGAGAATTAACTACTGCCAACTATTTCATCATATGAATAAAGTCAGATCGTATCAAATGTAGAAACCAAGTAATAAAGATCACCTTTCCTATGAACTTTAAGCAGCACAACACAGTATCAAAGGTGAGAGTGCCCTGCCATCTCTCGGGGTACAAAATTGTTGAGGCCCCTACCAATGCTATTTACCTCCTAATAACAGTTTTCGCTTCGGACTATCTGGAGCTGTGTATTGTGGACAACTTGTCGATTTTCGCGGCGACAAAATCATTGTACAGCTAAATCTAAAGTGGAACCAGGAGTGACCTTGAATGAGCAGAGACCCAGAATCGGCGATGGCCTTCAACCAGCCAGGACATATTGAAGGCAGAATCAATGACCTTTAACTTTCCAGACCAGAAACATCAGTTGCAAGCTTCAACCAGTCAGGGGTCGCAGTGGCCATATATTGTCAACGTAGACAGGAAGGGCATAAGATATAAAACCAGAGTACACAACGCACAATGTGGCACTTCACAGCAGAACAGTAAGGTGATAACATGTGCAAACTAACAGTTTCTTAAATCAGTGGGTCTGAAGCCATCCAATGACTTCGTGCAATATAATTAGCCCGGTGGAATATGACAAGTGTATCATGTGGCAGGAAAAATTTGTCGCATAAAGCTTATGCATCAGCCATATTTAACATGAACGACGAAATTAAGATTGTCATCCAACACCAACACACTTTAACCCTCCCTTTGTCAGAGTTTCATATATCCTTTACAAAAAGAGATGGTGTTGTTACAGTGGCATTGAACCTTACACGCAATTGTTTAGCAGTTCTGTTTCATAAGATATGATATGAACTTAAGGGGATCGAGATTGACTACATATGTAATGTAGGGATAACATCAACTCTCAAAACCTATGTCTCGCTTCTCCCTCGGATTTGAACGATTTAGAAAATGCTGTATGGTTCATAGATGAGCCACTGGATAGAACAGTGGAAGAGTACAAGAGATTTACTGCGTGTATACCTTTAAAATTGCTTGTGGGATACTTTGAGAACATAGGGCCAGTTGTTCTGAATGCTAAACAGGAAATTATTCTCGTACAGAACGTAGCAGATAACAACTTATACATACAAGGAGCTCCATATTTAACAATTATTCACAACCGCTCGCTCGCAGAAAGATCCCTACCTAAAGACTGGAAAATTGCTCAAACAACAATAGTACCCAAAAAGGGAAGTAGGAGTAATCTGTTGACTTACAGGCCCATATCGCTAACGTCGATTTGCAGTAGGGTTTTGGAACATATACTGTATTCTAACATTATGAAGTACCTCGAAGAAAACGATTTATTGACACGTGGTCAGCATGGATACAGAAAATATCGTTCTTGCGAAACACAACTAGCTCTTTATGCTCATAAAGTAAAGAGTGCTATCGACAGGGAATGTCAAATTGATTCCATAGTTTTATATTTGCAGAAGGCTTTCGACACCATTCCTCACAAGCATCTTCAAATCAAACTGCGTGCCTATGGAATATCGCCTCCGTTGTGCGACTGGATTCTTGATTTCCGGTCAGGAAGGTCACAGTTTGTAGTAATAGATGGAAAGTCATCGAGTAAAACAGAAATAATATCCGGCGTTCCCCAAGGAAGTGTTATAGGCCCTCTATTGTTCCTGATTTATATTAACGACATAAGAGACAATCTCAGTAGCCGTCTTAGATGGTTTGCAGATAATGTAATGCTGTCATTTACCGTCTTGTAAAGTCATCAGATGACCAAACGACTTGCAAAATGATTTAGATAAGATATCTGTATGGTGCAAAAAGTGGCAATTGACCCTGAATAAAGAAAAGGGTGAAGTTATTCACACGAGTACTACAAGAAATCCACTAAATTTCGATTACGCTATAAGTCACACAAATCTAAAGGCTCTAAATTCAACTAAATACTTAGGGACTACAATTACAAATATCCTAAATTGGAACGATCACATAAATAATGTTGTGGGTAGAGCCAACCAAAGACTGCGATTCATTGGCAGAACACTTAGAAGGTGCAACAGGTCTCCTAAAGACACTGCTTACACCACGCTTGTCGGCCCTATCCTGGAGTACTGCAGTGCAGTGTGGGATCCGCATCAGGTGGGACTGACGGACGATATCGAAAAAGTACAAAGAAGGGCAGCTCGTTTTGTATTATCGTGAAGTAGGGGAAATAGTGCCACAGACACAATACATGAATTGGAGTGGCATTCATTAAAACGTAGGCGTTTTTTGTTGCGACGGGATCGTCTCATGAAATTTCAATCACCAGTTTTCTCTTGCAATTGTAAAAACATTCTGTTGGTACCCACCTACATAGGGAGAGATGATCATCACGATAAAATAAGAGAAATCAGGGCGAGACCCTCTGCCAGGCACTTTATTGTGAATAGCAGACCAATCACGTAGATGTAGATGTGAGCTCAAGAAGAGAACGAGATCACCACGAATATAATAACATGGAAAATTCAACACATCACTATATCGAACGAGCAGCACTTGAAGCTTTTAAAAGTTCAGATTGTCAGTGTATAACTACCGTTACCTCCCATTCATGAGAGGTTTTCGAGTACCTAGTGTTACCGACTGCCAGCAGACAAACGTGCTCCATTAAAACCGTCGATTAACTGGAGGCGCCCAGGTGCATCAGACTTGTATTTCAGACCAAAAGAAGAGGGAACGTAGGAAATGATTCCACCAAATCAGGTTAACCAATACCAGAGTCTACCTGAAATTCAGCTTCTACCCATATGATAATTTACACCTGCAGTGGGATGAAAGTGTACACAGTCTATCATATGACATGTATACGAGGTTCTGTGCTGCATACTATGAAGAGAATGGATGTCCACTCAGTCAATGGAAATTCAGGGAGCTGGCACCAATTATCATAATAGACTGCTCAAAACGAAATAATTAAATCTGGACCTGTAGACGTATGAATTGAATTTAAATCTTCATCAAATTTCCTGGAACACACTGCAGCTTGTGCTCTAGTTAAACATGACTGTGTGATTAACTACTGCCTGCTTACTGGATCTGTGCAACGGGCTGTATAAATGAACAGGTGCTGCGCCAACCCAGAGCATTCCACATTGGTATGTCAAGGTGTGAGCATCACTGTAGATGCTCAAGATTTCTATGATGATGAGCGTGGTTAGTTCATTTTTAAAGATCTTGCATTTGTAGCATAGACAGAAGATGTAGGAATAATAGACACATTCTCAGCAAATATTGCATCACTAAGGTCTTTCAAGGATGTGAAATGTGCTAAATACAGAAGAGGCAAAGTGGTTAGCACATTTCCACCATGGAATTCCCTAGGATGATCCTGGCATATCTAGTAAAGATATGGTGACGTAGCTTCAATTGTTCAGCCACGTGGATACCATCATCTACGTGAAGGAGAAGGGGAAGTTCACAACAATGCGTCGAATCTTCACATTTGCTGCTATTCAAGACCTGGAATTCCATGGGTGTCTTGCTCTCCATTGACTCAAGCAGAAGATATGTGCAAATAGTGTTGCTGTGTCTGCTTATTAAAATGTAAAATTACTTTAAAGTTGGATGAGAAATAAATGAATTTTTACCTCACAATCTACTTATGATTTCTCTTCACACTTTTCCCTTTTTGATGGTATACAGTTTTGCCCTGATAATATGTCTTTGGTGTCCTTTGAGAACAGGAGATATAATTTTAGGAAAGTTAGCTATATGTCTTTGGAGGCAGACATGGTCATGTACCTCCTGATCCTGTATGCTAATTTGTGCTGCACAATAGGCATAATCCTATGCAATGATTCTATATATTTTGTTATCTTCCATCCTAAACTTCACCTCCTTAATAGCACTCATCTTCATAAAAAGTGATGTCATTTGCGTCATGAACATACTTTATATGCACAATGCAATAAACTTTTTTGTAAATAACAACAAAGACATATGGTAACGAATTTTTTCATTTATGCAACTCACACACATACAATTTGGTTTTTGAGATTCAACTCAGTTCTTGAGTGTATGTATGTGTGTGTACACAGTACACATACACTGTGTATGAATAAATAAATATTTAGTCGACATATATTTATTTATGCTTTTTTACATAATTTAAACTTTGTTACCTTTTTCACAGCATACACACACACACACACACACACACACACACACACACACACACACACACACACATATATATATATATATATATATATATATATATATATATATATATATATATATATATATATATATCTGTGTGTGTGTGTGTGTGTACACACTACACATTCTGCACATACATAAATGTAGTTGAGAGTTCAAGAGGAGAAGAAGATCACCACCAATATAATAATATGGAAAATTACACACACACACACACACACAAAAGCACACACACACTCTCACTCATTCTCTCTCTCTCACTCAGAGTGCCCCACCTCTTCTATCACTACAAGTGAATAGTGTGAGTATGGGAGAGTTTCGTCATGAGACGACATTCTGTTTTTAGACTGCAGCACAGTGCACACCACATGTCCTCTCAATCAAATACTAGTTTGTGTACCACAAGCAGCGGCTGTGGTGCAGCACCGCGAACACTGATGTAAAACAGTACCGTAAGTACACATATCAAAAAAACTTTGGCATCACCGAACCTGTACAGAAAATTTGAATAGAGATCAATGTAAACACCATTTCCGCCCTTCTTATTGTTCATGAAAACCACACATTACATGTTGTACCACCATACAGCAAGACTTTCAGAGTTGGTGGTCGAGATTACTGTACACACCAGTACCTCTAATACCCAGTAACACGTCCTCTTGCATTGATGCATGTCTTTATTCATCGTGGCATACTATCCAAAAGTTCATCAAGGTACTATTGGACCTGATTATCTCACTCCTCAACGACGATTGGGAGTAGAGTCCTCAGAGTGGTTGGGGAGTCACATCGTCCATAAACAGCCCTTTTCAATCTATCCCAGGCATGTCGACAAGATTCATGTCTGGAGAACATGCTGGCCACTCTAGTCGAGCAATGTCGTTGTCCTGAAGGAAATCATTCACAAGATGTGCACGATGTGGGCGCGAATTGCCATCCATGAAGACGAATGCCTCGCCAGTATGCTGCTGATATGGTTGCACTATCGGTCAGAGGATGGCATTCACATTTCGCACAGCCGTTACAGCGCTTTCCATGACCACCAGCTGTGTACATCAGCCCCACATAATGCCACCCCAAACAGCAGGGAACCTGCACCTTGCTGCACTCGGTGGACAGTTGTCTAAGGTGTTCAGCCTGACTGGGTTGCCTCCAAATTCATCTCTGACGATTACCTGGTTGAAGGCATATGCGACATTCATCGTTGAAGAGAACGTTATGCCTGAGCGGTCCATTCGGCATGTTGTTGGGTCCATCTTTACCGCACTGTGTGGTGTTGCGGTTGCAAAGATGTACCTCACCATGGATGTCAGGAGTGAAGTTGAGCATCATGCAGCCTATTGCGCACAGTTTGAGTTGCAACACGATGTCCTGTGACTGCACGAAAAGCATTATTCAACATGGCGGCGTTGCTGTCAGGTTTCCTCCAAGCTATAATTCGTAGGTAGCGGTCATCCACTGCAGTAGTAGCCCTTGGGCGGTCTGAGCGAGGCATGACATCGACAGTTCCAGTCTCTCTTTATCTCCTCCATGTCCGAACCACATTGCTTTGGTCCACTCCGAGACACCTGGACACTTCCCTTGTTGAGAGCCCTACCTGGCACAAAGTAAAAATGTGGACGTGATCGAACCGCGATATTGACCATGTAGGCATGGTTGAACTACAGACAACACAAGGCGTGTACCTCCTCCCTGGTGAAACGACTGGAACTGATCAGCTGTCAAAAGCCCTCCATCTAATAGGCACTGCTCGTGCATGTTTGTTCACATCTTTGGGCAAGTTTAGTCAAAGGGACTGTGTCTGTGATACAATATCCACAGTCAATGTCTGTCTTCAGGAGTTCTGGGAACATTTTGATATGTGTATTATCAGCTGTGTATAAGGATGTGTTGAATTCATTACCATAGTACCTCATTACTTCACATGGATTTCAGTTCTTCATCCAGTAGATGAAGCTAGCTGTATCCATATAAAATAATTTAGAATCTGTGAAATTAGTTTTTGCAAACTCATAATGAAAGTGACACATGTGGAGTTTGGATAGGTCTAGTATACACATCGCCTCATAAATAGGCTTTGTAAACTCTACTACAGTCTTTGCCATCTCTACAGCAACAAAGTTGTTATTGAATATGGCGACCCATCTAAAATCTGATATGGCGATGCATTTTCTTGCACCCCAACAACACCCCATTCGGTCCTAATCAAAATTTCACACCGTTCCCTCAAATTCTCCATTGTGTTGCTGAAAATTAAAATTATTCATTATTTATAAAAATCTTTCTCAAAGACACATGTTGCAGAAGCACTCTGTCATATATTCAAATCAATACACTCCCTCAACCAGTGGACTGCTTGAAGGAGATGGGTGAGTGTTTCTAACCAGCTCCATCCCCAATATGAGACACTGCTGTAGGTTACGAGCCTGGATAAAATATCTCTGCTTATTCCCAAGCGTTGTCATCAGTTTTGGGGTTGAGCCTCCTCATAGAAATAGTTGCTCTGGACACAGCAGCAAATCGAGGTGCGCATTATCCAAACTAATGGGGTATGTGAGTTCTGTCTCCACCACATACCCCACATCAGAATCAACAGCAACACCCCTCCTGATTTTTCCACCAAATCCCTCGAAACTCACCAGCCAGCAGTGACCGTTGCATGGCATGCCCGTATAAATTATTTACATCCAGGTATACGATGTAACTCATATAAAGGGATGCATTGAACCTGTCACCCATCCATGGGTTATTTGCCTTGGTGTGCCTATGACTCTTTGACAAAGACCCTGCATCCATTACACCATCGATTCTAAGGTAATTGGAGAATGCAGTTATGTTGGGTAGCCTTGTTTTGTTGCGTTTTTCCATACTATCGAGATACTCATATAGGAAAACCAACTTCCTAGTCAGAAGGTGAAACTTTTCCTCAGCTGGAGTGATATCCATATCCTCCTGAAGCAGAGTTTCAACAAGTACTGCCTGCATAAAATATTTTGTGTCAAGTAAGCGGAGCGTAATTATTGGCGTCATTCATTTAGAGAATGAACTATGTTTCTCGATGCTCTCAGCAGGACACTGACCTGATCTTTCTTAATGCTGAAATTAGCCAGGTACTCAACAAGAAAGTGAGCATCATACCCACTTAAATTATTGAAGGAAACGGGCTTGGTGACTGGTACTTCAAATTGTATGTATTGCGGGCTGTGCCACAGACCTTCCCTGTAAGATGAAGTGGTCCCTACAAGGAGTTTCTGCATTTCTATCTAACTGCAGCCCACAAATATGACAGTCAACCACGTTATTATACGGATCTTCAATTTGGTTATGGGAACTATGTCACTGTAAAGCTTATCAACCTCCCATGAAAGTTTTTCAATCTCATTGAGAAGCCAAACTGTAGGTTTATTCCTGCCATACGATTTGTAGTGGTTAAGACTTGAATCATATAATGGTACAATTTGGTACACTGCCGCATATGGTATGTGTTTTTCTGTGAAGTTAGTATAAGAGGCTGTAGGGTCATTTTGACAGTGGGTCACACTAGGGAGGAGGCACTCAAAGTCGGTGTAGACTACAAGCTGGCATAGCTCCTGATAGTGAGCATTTTTAAACTTCATGAATCTGTTTTCCTCAGCAAGCATAATAACTTGCACCAGATCCTTGGAAGTGCAGTCTACTAAAAAGGAAAAATAATTCAGACACTTTAAGCAAATATACTGTGTATGTTCATGTTTAGTCATCTGGGAGAAGAGAAGGCAGGAGATGTCTTTGATCTAAACATAATGATAATTGCCTTTCTCCTTATTTTTCTTATTGGACAACAAGAACGTGTTTGCATGCACCTTAGGCTCACTGGCAAATTTTGAGTAATGAAGGGGACTGAAGATTACATGTTCGTTCTGTTCATCTGACTTGCTTTTATCCTCCAGGCCATAAACATGAACTGATATTCCGGTATTCTGCACCTCAAACTCAGATATGTCCTGGAGCTTGACTTGGAACTCGATCCCATCAAAGTTATAACACTTATGAATACCAAGGTATCTACTGCGAGATGTATGCTACATTTGATCCCAATAATAGTAATTTCTTTCGCAAGCCGGGACTGAAAGTGCAAAATAAGCCTGTTCCTATTTATTTTCGACATTGATACATGTCTTCATGTCTGCTATACCATCAGGAAGCTTGACATAGCTAGACCCTCCATTCACTGGATCATAGACTTGTGTAAGGATGTCCAGGCTGAAAGCTTTAGCTGACCCCAACTTCCGTCTCAGAAAACCGGGACAATATGGCTCTCAAGATGGATTGACGAAACCATTTGGTGATTGATGCGCTCTGCGTTACCACGTCATTATCCCCCAAAGATAAAGAAGGATTATCTCTTCAGAACCAGAGGTAACTTTTGGAAGGGGGTGCGACAGTTCAATCCACAGCACTGCACCACATTTAACAGTGGGATACTGTGGATCATTAACAGCCTTGAGGAGCTCCGTTTCTTCGATAGGAAGGCATGCTCTTAGGAACCCTACAGGGTCACAGTACCCTTCTGCCGAATTCTTGATTCTAGTGAACGAGATTCGCTCCTCAAAGGAATCTGCAATGACCGAGTATTCTAGTTGCGATGTGGTGTCACTAACCTGATGTCCTCGACTAACAGGACAGAAGAGGGAACTGCCCCTAATTACAGGATCATCGCTATTATTAATACCATAACTACAATTAGATGAGATTCGTTCCTCAAAGGTATCTGCAATGACCGAGTATTCTAGTTGCGGTTTGGTGTCACTACCCTGATGTCCTTGACTAAAAGGACAGAAGAGGGAACTACCCCTAGCCAAAGGATCATCGCTATTATGAATACTATAACTATAATTAGATGAGAAAGCTATTTGTGGTGAGGTGTTGATGTGCATGTGCGGTACCTTGGAAGATCGGTGACGACGAGATTGTGGAGAAGGAAGAGGAGAAGATGCTGTGGTATTTAGCCATTGCGAGCAGACTGGTTGCTGCTGCAGCTGCAGCCCTAACCCACCTGCCGGAGGGAGGGTAGCCCACGGACGCCAGAGTGGATCTGATGTGCAGGCGGTAGCAGCAGCAGCAGTGGCGGCTGCAGCAGCTTCTCGTGCAGTGACTAGAGGTGTCATTGCTGGTGGGGCATACCTCATCAGGCCTCGCTTTGGCGAAACAGACTTCGCTGCCCCGAGTACCACATCACAGTGTACTGCGTGGACGACGGTGCTATAGAGAAATAATAATGAACACAGTTAAGTACAACATTCCTGATATCACCAGCTGCTGCTGCTGCAAGGAAAGAAAGAACACTGATTATTTGGAAGTAGAATGAGTACATGTATACAGGGTGGTCCATTGATCGTGACTGGGCCAAATATTTCACGAAATAAGAGTCAAAAGAAAAAACTACAAAGAACGAAACTTGCCTAGCTTGAAGGAGGAAACCAGAAAGGCGCTATGGTTGGCCCGCTAGATGGCGCTGACATAGATCAAACGGATATCAGGTGGGTGTTTTTTTAACTAGGAACCCCCATTTTTATTACATATTCGTGTAGTACGTAAAGAAATATGGACCACGCTTTGTGATAGATGGTTTTTTAATAGTCACAAACATATGGCTCACCATTTTAGACAAACAGTTGGTAACAGGTAGGTTTTTTAAATTAAAATACAGAACGGAGCCGGCCGCGGTGGTCTAGCGGTTCTGGCGCTGCAGTCCGGAACCGCGGGACTGCTACGGTCGCAGGTTCGAATCCTGCCTCGGGCATGGGTGTGTGTGATGTCCTTAGGTTAGTTAGGTTTAAGTAGTTCTAAGTTCTAGGGGACTTATGACCTAAGATGTTGAGTCCCATAGTGCTCAGAGCCATTTGAACCATTTTTGAAATACAGAACGGAGCTATGTTTGAACATTTTATTTCGGTTGTTCCAATGTGATACGTGTAACTTTGTGAACTTATCATTTCTGAGAACGCATGCTGTTACAGCGTGATTACTGTAAATACCACATTAATGCAATAAATGCTCAAAATGATGTCCGTCAACTGCAATGCATTTGGCACTATGTGTAACTACATTCCTCTCAACAGCGAGTAGTTCACCTTCTGGAATGCTTGCACATGCATTGACAATGCGCTGATGCATGTTGTCAGGCGTTGTCGGTGGATCACGATAGCAAATATCCTTCAACTTTCCCCACAGAAGGAAATCCGGGGACATCAGATCCGATGAACGTGGGGCCCATGGTATGGTGCTTCAACGACCAATCCACCTGTCATGAAATATGCTATTCAATACTGCTTCAACCGCACTCATGTTTTGTGCCGGACATCCATCATGTTGGAAGTACATCATCATTCTGTCATGCAGTGAAACATCTTGTAGTAACATCAGTAGTACATTAAACCATTTAGATTGCTATCGATAAAATGGGGGCCAATTATCTTTCCTCACATAATGCCGCACTATACATTAACCCGCCAAGGTTGTTGATGTTCCACATGTCGCAGCCATCGTAGATTTTCCGTTGCCCAATAGTGTATATTTTGCCGGTTTACGTTACTGCTGTTGGTGAATGTCGCTTCGTCGCTAAATAGAACGCGTGCAAAAAATCTGTCATCATCCCGTGGATTCTCTTGTGCCCAGCGGCAGAACTGTACACGATGCTCAAAGTCGTCGCCATGCAATTCCTGATGGATAGATATATGGTACGGGTACAATCGATGCTGATGTAGCATTTTCAACACAGACGCTTTTGAGATTTCCGATTCTCGCGCTATTCGTCTGCTTCTGATGTGCTGATTAGCTGCGACAGCAGCTAAAACACCTCCTTGGGCATCATCATTTGTCGCAGGTCGTGGTTGACGTTTCAAATTTTGCTGAACACTTCCTGTTTCCTTAAATAACATAACTATCTGGCGAACGGTCCGGACACTTGGATGATGTCGTGCAGGATACCGAGCAGCATACATAGCACATGCCCATTCGATATTTTGATCACAATAGCCATAAAAAATGGTTCAAATGGCTCTGAGCACTATGGGACTTAACATCTGAGGTCATCAGTCCCCTAGAACTTAGAACTACTTAAACCTAACTAACCTAAGGACATCACACACATCCATGGCCGAGGCAGGATTTTCGAGACTGAAGCGCCTAGAACCGCTCGGTCACACGGGCCGGCCAATAGCCATACATCGACACGATATCGACCTTTTCCGCAATTGGTAAACGGTCCATTTTAACATAGGTAATGTTTCACGAAGTAAATACCGTCCTCACTGGCGAAATGTTACGTGATACCACGTACTTGTGTGACCATTATAGCGCCATCTGTCACAAAGTGATAAAAGTGGTCCAATTAAAACATTCATATTTCTTTATGTACTACACGAATATGTAAATAAAATCGGGGTTCCTATTTAAAAAAAACGCGGTTGATGTCCGTTTGACCTATGGCAGTGCCATCTAGCGGACCAACCATAGCGCCATCTGGTTTCCCCCTTCAAGCTAGACGAGTTTCGTTCTTTGTAGTTTTTTCGTTTTGTGCTTATTTCGTGAGATATTTGACCCGGTCACTTTCAATGGACCACCCTGTATAAGTTATCTGTTTCACTCTAGCTCCTTGGTATCTCCCTTAAGTCATCTCCTCACACCAACAAAGATCTTCCTCCATCTTCCCCACCCATTGTGGCATTTGGTCCTCAGCTGAGTTGGGGTATAGCCATCTGTCCATCTCACTAACATCACCTAAAACCACATATTAAATTTTTTTTAATAATAAAAGCATATACACATGCGAAAAACTATGAGAATTTTTTTTTAGAATATACATTTACAGGAGATCTGCTATAGCCCTCACATATCCTTGACACATACCCCTTCCTGTTCACCAACTTCTGCCAGGAAACCGTCTACAACAACAACAAAGAATATGCTCCATATTACGTATATGATGAAAGTTTTCTGAAAAAGCAACATATTATGTATACACAGTACTACAAAGAGGAAATGTACTTATGCTACTTAAAATGCTGCTGCTGCTATTGATAGCTTTCACAGCCAGCTCATCAGTTATATGTTGGCCATATACTGAAACAGTAAGACGATATGTATTTAATACTACGAAATTCTTTGTGAAAAGTTACAATTAAAATCATGTACAACAGCAAAGATACACTGACTGGCCACTATATAACACCAGCATATTACATATATGAACAAAAATACACTACTTACAATGGTGTTTCTGCTACTGCTGCTGCTGATGATGCATCTCAGCATTCATCTCATCCACAATTTGGTGGATTGTGCTGAAACAATAAGATGAAATGTATTTAATACTACAAAATTCTTAGTGGGAGAAAAATTTACAGTAGCCGATTTGAATATTAACTAACCAGGTGTTCTCCACTAGTGGCATTGCTGCTGCTGCGTCTTGTTGCCACTGATCACTTCATTTTTCCAAATAAAAACTGGTAGCGTGCACACAAGCAAGAAGACGACACGAGACACCAGCGAATGATGCTATAATGAGACCAAGGTGGAGGGGGTAGCGTTTATATACGACAGTGAGTCAAATAAAGATCTTGAATTTGTAATAATAAATCGAAATTTCGCGCCGTTATCCTGTAAGTTGGTAAGCGTGCTACAAAAAGTGTGCAGAATGACTTGTAGGTAGTAGCATAATGCAGATGCACACATACCGTCACAGTATCAGTATAAACATGGCCGCCCCACTTGCGTCTTGCACCAGGGAAGAACAGCGTTCTGTTATTCGGTTTTTCGTAGTGAAGGTGTGAAACCTATTGAAATTCATCGACGAATTAAGGTTCAGTACGGTGATGCATGTTTGTCACAGCAGCAAGTCTACGAATGGGGTAGGAAGTCAGCAAATGGTGTGACTTCAGTGGAAGATGCTCCTCGTCCAGGCCAGGCACGAGTTGTGACTCCACAGAACATTGCAGCAGTTGAAGACATAGTTAAGGAAAACCACCGAGTGACACTGAATGACATTGAAGTATGTTTACAGATTAGTCATAGGTCAGCACAGCACATTGTGCATGACATGCTCCAGTTTCACAAAGTGTCTGCAAGATGGATGCCACGGCAGCTGACGCCTGAAATAAGAGAACGACGTGTTGATGCTTGTGAAGAACTTCGGCGTTTTGAACGAGAAGCTGATGGCTTCCTTGCAAGAATCGTTACTGGGGACGAAACCTAGGTTCACTTCCCCCCCAACCAGAAACGAAGAGAGCAAGCAGGGGGTGGCGCCATTCCTCATCACCAAAACCAAAATAGTTTCGAACAGAACCATCAGCAGGAAAGGTTATACTGACTCTCTTTTGGGCGTCATTTTGGAGCATTACATGCCCAGAGGGACCACTGTCACCAGTGCATCATACACAGATCTCCTAAAAAAATCATCTGCGGCCTGCAATCAATCAAAGCGACGTGGATTGCTGTCAGCAGGTATCGTTTTGCAACATGACAATACAAGGCCACACACTGCCTGTACAACAATTGCAACAATCACAGACCTGCATTTTGAGTGTCTTCCTCATCCATCTTACTCACCAGACCTTGCCACAAGTGATATCTATATGTCTGGACCACTCAAAGACACAATGGGAGGAAAGAAGTTCCATTCCGATGAAGAGGTATGCCACACTGTGCGTGAGTGGTTACGCGGACTACAAAAAGAATTTTTTTTCTAAAGGAATTTATGCACTTTGTAAGTGCTGGAGGACTTGCATTGAAGATGGGGGAGATTGTGTTGAAAAGTGATACAGCTTTGTACCACTTCTGCATAATAAATAATATTTTTAAAAAATGCTCTGCCCATGAATTTGGTAGGAACCAATCAGGTTGCAGAATTGGGGGCTACCTTGGTCGATAGGTTTGGAAAGGTTGTTCATGCACCCACAAACAGGATGTAACCACTTGAGAGAGAGTGGAGGTGGCTTCCGAAGTGTTAAATATCAGAAGCTCACCAACTTCTGTTCTGGGATAGTTGGACTTTCCAGGCAGTGACACTTGAGGCACTCCCTGGATGGGTGTATAGTGAACTACTGCTCTGTATTAATTTGGCTACCTTTGTGACCATGCGGCTTATGGGCAGTATGTGGAGGAGTGTGCTTGTGTGCTCAAACGTTTCTGCATACGAGATCCCCTACATATAGCGAGTGTTCTTGAAATTTAATTACTTGATTTGCTTTTGTCTGTCTATACAAGTGGTTGTTGATCATGTCAGCCTTTGTGAAGTGATTACCAGTCAGTAGTTCCCAATTATATCGCTTGGATCACAGGGATCACTCGTTAGTTGTCCACATGCCTGGAAACAAGTATTCTGGACACTATGGTAATCAGATGTGCTGTCGCCACAGTCCCAGCGAAGTGCGGTAAGGAAGTTATTTTTTTCTAGCATCACCCATTTACTTGGAACTGTTAGCAGGCACGTGTTTCATCGAGTCTATTTGCAACATACATGTTAGGTGAGGTTTCTTTGCGGTATGTTATTCCTACCGCCAATCTGTACCACTGTAATTCTCAAAAGTACAGGTTATTCTAAGGGGGTTGTAAATCAACCTCCAGGAGGTCATAAGCCACTTAGCAAAACAAAGGGTTAAGGGGAGGTGGAGAGGGTCATAAATCAATGAAGTTTGCTCCTGAATGGATCCAACCAGCACTACCAAAGAGGTGCAAAACCGGCTTTATTCCACTACTGGCCTCTCTTTCTTTGTTTTTCGCATGCAGTACCCTGGCACTGTGGCGCTAACCCAGAAGTCGTCCATGACTAAGTTCAGCTAAAGTATTTACGTGGAGAAAGTAACAACTAACTTTCTGCACTATTTGTGCGTTGATATGCAACACAAGTAACTACTTTTTTTGAAGAATTCAAGTTGTTATTTCGACGAATAACACAGCAATACAATTACGCTACTCACAGTGTATTGATACCCACAATATGGTGGAGAGCCTAAGTCACTGGCTTCGCATATACAGTTTTAGGGCATCCCCATAGATTCTATCCTCCTTGGTTACCACACAATACATCTACATAGACAAATAGACCAGAATACTAAACAATTTACAAATATGTACAAACCTGGAAGTTGGAGTCACAAGCATAAGCAAAAGTGCTCAAAACTGTGATCATAAATGTCATGTACAGATAAACTGCAGCTTGTAAACTGGAAATCTTTGCAAATCTGACACACAAAATATATATGAGTCAGCTGTTTATTGAATCTAGTGCTTTTCTGCTTTGCAAGGACTTAGACTTTGGATCACTTTTACAAGCAATTTGGATGTGCCATGGAATTACAATATAAAAACAACAAAAATAACATAATTCATATACACAGGTTTTTCATATACTTACAGATCTAGATTGAGAAGGATGGGACAGGAAGTCAGCCAAGGCCTCCCAGAGTTTGTCTCAAGTAATTTAGGAGAGCTACACAAAATTTAAATCAGGATGGCTGGATGAAGATTGAAGCCACCGTTCATGAGATTATAAGGCCAGTCTGCCTAAATCAGCAGTACCTCATTTGATTTATCTCTAGTGAACAGTACCTGTTTTGGAAAGAATTTATTTACTAGAGTAAAAGACCAGTGCTATGCCATTCATACGTTTCACTAATACACACAAACATACATTATTTCATTATGTGACGCTATACTTGCTATCAGATGGCATCAGAACCATCCAATGATGTTTGGCTTCCATCTTGGGTACCAGAATTTCTCGTTTATTAGCCTGAAAAACGTCAGCATCCTGCTATAAAGAGAGAGAAGTTGAGCTCCGAAAGAGGACAAGATTTTTTAAAAATTTATCAATGGTTTTTGGAATCACCCATACAGTCAGCCTCAAATAAGATCTTCAGTGTTATAAATTACATAGCTTGGAGAATAAGGTTTCCTGTTTTATTTTCGTTGTTATTGCTTACAAAATTGTTCTACTTTTTACGAAACACCTGTTCTGTGTTGCCTAAGTAATCCTTCACTGTACATATCAGTGGTTCTCAAAGTTTTTGGACTCATGGTTCCCTTGACCTGAACATAAACACCTACAACTCCTTTAACACATGACATTTGACTCGAAATGTGTAGTAAAGAAAGTTACAATAAGTTTCGAAAAAATTACTAAGAGATGTTACTTCTTTATTAACTGTTTACATAAAATATTTTAATCACCTTTAAAATTGTTACGCCATATTCTTGCAAAGAATTAATAGGAATTAAGACATAGCTTCTTCATAATGAATTTTCCCTTTTTGGCACAGGATTGGAATTGCGACTTGCATCATTCTCTCTGCATTCATTCACAATTTATGTGATATATTCCTACTTATGTGAGGTGTGTTTTTCAGCACTGACATTCATTAATGCATATATAAATTGTGAATGAACATCTTATTGCTTACTTGCAGATATTCCTGTTTCTCCAAAACTCAAGCAATGTTGAGGAAACGAAGTTCGATTTCAGTGTGGAGACTAAGGAAATATCAATAAATAGCTCTTGTTCTTCAGTGGTATGTTTTTGTGTGAACTCTATATTGAAATGGGCTTTGATCCAGTTATGTTGACCAACTTATTTTGGAAAGTACTTCAGAAAGCAATCACTGAGATCAGTTAAATGAATCACAATCACAGACTTTAATTCATCACGCAACTGAAAAGCGTTGTCTTCCAAAACCATGTGAAGAGAAGTGCAAACGTAATCTAAATATGTATCATTCAACTTATTCTTACAAGGCAGTAGTTTCTTTCTACAGTTTGGTATTTTGTCTGACTGCTGCAGAGTGTTTGTCTAATTACCTTGAAAGGATACATTCCATGAATTGAATTTTTCAAGGATGTCACAAAAATACACCACATTCAAAACAGAATCACTATCTATGAACTTCTCAAAATTTAAATACTTCTCTTGAAGTGGGTAAGAGTAAAGTTCCAGAATGAGATTTTCACTATGCAGCGGAGTGTGTGTTGATATGAAACTTTCTGGCAGATTAAGACTGTGTGCCAGACCAAGGCTCGAACTCGGGACCTTTGCCTTTGCGGGCAAGTGCTCTACCATCTGAGCTACCCAAGCACGACTCACGCTACGTCCTCACAGCTTTACTTCTCCCAGTATCTCGTCTCCTACCTAGTTTCAAGAGTAAAGTTAATTTCTGAGTTCATACACATTTTCGAGACGTTATCACCTGAAAGCCTGCGAGAGTTACTGTAATGAATTAGAAAAATAAGCTCAGCTTCCATATCAATGCATATTTATTGTGAGCATTTCAACTGAAGTGGTAAACTTTTGATGGAGTTAAGTACTTCAGTCAGTGACTGAAGAACCTCATGAAGGACAGGGGTCATTATTTTTGCTGCCTGTGCTTTTTATGAATAAAACAATGTATCCAAACAGCATGAGGAACCTCTTTATGTATCAGTGCTTGCAACCTAGTGTAAAAGCCAGCCACACTGCAACCTCCACTTGCACACATCCACACACAGTTTTCTCAATTAATATATTTTCTTCCATAAAAGAATATATTATTTCAAAAAGGTCTGTTGTTTTTGCCCCAAGAGCTATTTCCCTGCAGAAAAGAAGATCTTCATGAAGTTTGTTCTCATGTATCAAACACAGGCAAAAAATTAGATATGCTTCACTGTGGTTGACTTTAGCTTCATAAAACTGAATAATGAAATCACTATTACCTTCGAGCTCTTCAGTCAATTTATCATTAATCTCATCAGCCATATCGAGTATTCGATGCATAATAGTGTTGTCTGACGAAGACATTCTTGCCAATAACTTGGCAGCTGAATACCTTACTAGTTTGGTAATCTATTATAATAGAAATCAAGTCGAGAGCAACGGGTAAAACAAGGTATTCCGCTGAGGTGTGAAGTTTCTTGCTCTTTGCTACATGGTAGACAACTTCATAAGATGAAAGAAGTGTTTTTACAGTAACTGTAGCTTGCTACGCGCTTTTTTGTCATTTCTTTTAACTTCTGGGGAGAAATATTCTCATGGTTTCCGTACTAAACTGCCGTAATTTGACTGCAAATATCATTTTATTTTATTAGAAAGCATGCTTTCAGTAGCTAGAACTTTAATACAACTGACACAGTGGTCGTTCTTCATCTCCAACAGTAGTACACGTAAAACCGAAATGCAAATAACTGTTATATTTCCTGCTTCTCCATCTATTCACATATTTATAACTGCATGCTATATTTCAAGTATTACGTTTCGTACTTACATTAAAATTTTTCTCCATACTGACAGAGAAACAGAAATCACGGACAATAAACAACAGCTGTAAACGATCTGCGTTCGACAAAAGTATTTTTCAAACTGATTGCTACTGAATAAAACCAAATAATCCATATAGTCTGCTTTGACTGCCGTCTTCTATGCTTCCATAGTAACAGCACTTACCTGCAAGCCCACTAGACATTACTACAAATGCACACATTGACCCTTTATTCAGAAAACAAACCTCTGCAATGTTACTATTGTAAGACTGCAACATCTTTGGGGACTGCCACGCCACTAGGAGCTATGACACACAGTTTGAAAACCTCGGTACAGAATGTAACAGATGATTTTTAACTAACTTTTAAAATAGTTCGTTTATTAATCTCCTCATTCCCTTTGTGCTACTTTTAAGTTCATTATTTCTCAGTAAATGTAAGTTCAGTTTAGATCCTGTTTCATAGTCATGGACAACGCTGTTTTGCAGTAATTATCGATGTGACTGTATATTTGATGTACAGAATTCATTTGTAAACGTATTCACATGATGTAGTTAAAACATCATTGTTTCGGGCGGACTTTTAAAAAGATTTTTACTACTATTTTTAGTTCTTATTCTCATTGTCATTTTCTGTAGTTTGAAAACTGTGTTCATATTTTGTGTAATTTTACCCCAGAAAATAATTCCATAGCTGAGAATTGAGTATACATGTGAATAACATGTAACTAAAGCACACTGATAGCACGTAACATGCTGATGACATCTCGTTTGCAAGTATATTTTGTGTGTTCACACTGTGAGAATGTATAATCATTCTTAGAAATTTTTTATTTGTTATGCAGTCTATAGAGACGCCTTCACATTTAATTTAACAGTGTCATTTTCACTCTTCAAACTGATATTCATAGCATCTGTTTTGTTTATATTCAGTGCCAGTTCCTAATGTATTGACAAATTGCAAACTACCTAAAGAGTTTCATTTGCTAATGTGTATCCCCAGTGCTATTTTTCTAAAACTTTTTAAAGGCTGCTCTCAGTTGCAGTCACCATTTTTATAGTTTTTGCAGTTATGCAGAGTCTGATTATGCTTCACACGGAACTAAACGAAAGTATAGTTGCACTGTTATTGAATTAACATGCTATAAAAGAGAGGTTTGGGGTACATTCTGACCAGGCCAGTGACACAGAAATTATGTGGGTGTAACTGATGACTCCAGAACTCAGTTAAATGAAAGGTGCAATGGGTTAATTTATTTTTGCTCATCATGTCAAGATGGTAACTGCACTTAGTATTCCTAATCATTTAACAGTTTAAAATTAAGTGAATACATAAATATAAGCACTGTCGTAGTGTCTCAGTTCATGCCCCCTCTCCTCTCCTTGCTTTTTGCATTGCTCAATAGATGTCTTCCTTTGAGGAATCATGAATTCATGTAATCCTCAGGTTTGAAAATTCTTAGTGGAGGGCCAATCAACTTGATGAACATAAGATTTGCTATTTTATTCAGATGTAATGATACTCTTGTTAAAGTCATGATCAAGCTAATTTGCGAGAAGCTTCTTTCACATTCACTTGTCGAAACTGAAATGCTGCTCATAGTTAATAAGGTGCAGGAGAGATGGGCATTTTTTCTCAGCAAGACATTCATAGAAACCTGTTAAGATTTGTCTTTGAAGGAGCTTAAAACGTTTACTCATGCTTCTTATTTCTGGTTCTCTGTAAGTTAGACTGCATCAGGTGTTTCCAGACAAATGGTAGTGTCCAATACTGTAGGCGTTTCTCAGATTTCAATATCTTTTGATGTTAAAAGGCGGTTCTCTGTAAGCCTGCCCAAGCACTCATAGAGCTTCAAAGTGCTGGTGTGATTCCCTTTATTTCTTCATCTTCTGCTACATTCACCACTTCAGATATTAACAGTACCTCTACTTCCACTGCTTCTGTGTAGTATGGGCCACGTTTGGTTTTCTTTCATAAAACACCTTAATTCATTGGTATATCTTCTTATGTGCTGAGTAAATTGTAATGTCACGAACTTGCAAGTCAACACTAAATTCTTCTAACTCCTGAAGAGTATCACACATCAATAAAATGTCTAATATGCAGTTGGCATGAATTAGGCGTTTAAGGAGCCCTCCACACATTACTTGTTCAGTTTTGTCTCTTTTAGGATCATTTTTGGCGCTTTAGAAATGTGGCACTAAAACTTCAAAATTTTCCACACAGCTGAGGCTGCTTTAAAGACAGAAAGCAACCCTCTTGTAGTATCTATAATTCTTCCAATTTTTTGGACAACAGTTTCACGTTCGTCTGCATCAGCTTACAGTACCAAGGAATTTTTAGGTGACTAGTGGTAAATCGTTTACAGTTTATCAATGAAAGATTTGAAGTGGTTTACATGTGAGAGAAAATCTTTATTCATGTCAGCTATGAAAAGATTTAGCCCGTGATTGGCACAATGCAAAAGAAAATATTGGGAAACCGTTGCTTTATTAAAGTAATTGCACCCTTCTTTCCTAGCATCACTGCAGCCTCATCAGTTGAATCTGCAAAAGATTCTGTTTCAGAAATTCCATCTTTGAACCCCAGTGCTCCCAAAGAAGTCATCAATGCATTAAATATTTCATAAGCAATGATATATTGCAATTCAATAATTCCCAAAGAAATGTTGGTTGGCTGGTCCATATCTGAAAGTGTTGTCCTGAGGTACACTATCAATGATGACAGATGACTGATAGTGGTATTTTCATCTGTAAGGAGGGTAATTTTACTATTTCCATCCACTATCGTGTTTGCTACTTTGTTTCTCATTTTTGTTACAATATGGGAAGCAACATTTATGCATACATTAGTTTAACAAAGAATGTGGCCCCCATTACCGTCATTCCACTCCCGTACATCAATTTCAGTTTCGAAATCATGGAAGGCTTGATTTTTCTTAACTACTGTCTATGCTTTTCGAAGTACATTGGCAGTTATTTCCTTTACATTTTCTGAAGCCACAGTGCATGTAGTTTGCAAAGTTTTGCCGTTTTCAGTGATTTAACTGCAGCCTGATGAGTTGAACTCTCTTTATGTTTAAATATTTTCTTACAGGGAGAAAGCATTTGCTGACATTTCTTTTCAGTTCCACCAGCTACACAAATAAAACTGGAACCCACTGCTGTGAAATTTTCATCCCTCGTGATGTGCTTTCAGTTCCTAAGCCACCAACTTCTTTACAAATTTTGTGGCAGAGTTTTTTATTTTATACCACCAAACATTCATAATTGCTGTAAAATTCCCTGCTTTTTCTTCAAATTCTAGCACTCGGGAATGTCTTCCCACTGTTACATGCGCTTAAAAGCTCTTTGTTGTGATTTTCTTTTGCATCACCACGTGACACTGTTGCTATATCCCCATGAAAGTTAAACATCCTCTATAAAAGGGCTAGGAAAATTGACTATGACCAGTTATAGTATACCGTTCTAACTATGTTCATTGTGGTCCTGTGGTAAGAAACGTGTTGTTAAAGGAAGTAGATTCGAAACTAAGTGAATGCTAATATTTTTCGCATTTGTAAGACTTTCTGGGACTCCCTTATTCATGTAACTGAAGTACGTTTTACAGTGTTCAATGTTATTTATATACAAGAGCATGTTGTCTAAGTAATGAGTTCCTCTGATTACATACCAGAAACTAAGAGCACAGTTAAAACTGCTGGGAGTAAAACAAGGGTCAGTCATGTATATAGTCTTGCTTGTGACTAATACTTTGATGTTTATTCTGTATATGTCGCGATTTTTGATGGTGTGGTTAGGAAGGAATGTAATAATTGCAATAATTTTTCAATACAAGAGTAAACAGCCAGCCAGCTGCACATGGACGTTAGGTACATTGTCCTAGATTTCAAGTCCGTCCCGATAGCTGAGTGGTCAGTGTGACGGATTGCTGTCCTACAGGACTGGGTTCGATTCCCGGCTGGGTCAGGGATTTTCTCCAGTCAGGGACTGGGTGTTGTTCTGTCTTTGTCATCATTTCATCCTCATCTGGCGCGCAGGTCGCCCAATGTGACGTCGAATGGAATAAGACCTGCACCAAGGCGGCCAGACCTGCACTGCAAGGGACCTCCCAGCCAATGACGCCAAACGCTAATTTCTATTTTACCTAGATTTCAACACCTACTAGGGATGTCCTCATCAGAATGAACAGTTGCTAACAACAGTCTGATGTTGTTTCCGCCTAGGTACACGTGGCAGAAACTACAACGTTTTGTTTTACTTTTACTAGAGCATAGCTGCTGAAAATTCTGACTACTGCTTTTTAACAATGTAATTTTACGATTTAGCAACTGTTCACTCTGATGAAGACGCACCTAGTAGGTGTCGACACCTAGGTCAATGTACCTAAAGTTTATGTGCAACCATAGGCTGCTTAATCTTATATTGAAACTAATATATGGTTGCTGGATAACGACCATGTTCAAAACTGCAACAATAATAATAATACTTTATTCAACATCGAATAATTCATTGCATATGTATAAAATCATGTTACAATTCTGGATACATAGCACAATAATACATTCTTCTGAGTATTACATTGATTAACAAAATGATTAAATTACAGATAAAATGGTATGCTTAACAGTATTTACATACTTTTTGGAAGCACTTCTTAATCTGCATGTAAGTATGGTACTCTTCTAATGTGTAAAAGGGCTGCTGAAGTAAAATTTTTATTTATTTCTGGTATTGTGAGCTCCCTGCCGCCGTTGGATAAGCAGCAGCCAGCAGCAAGTCGCACTCTTAACTCACTCATTTGTTTTATAGTTTAATTCTTAGTTTCTCTGTGTGTTTTTGGGTACTTGCATAGCTTAATTCACAATTTTCTGGCGTATTATAGTATTTGAGAGTTGTAGCATCGCGTTTTAGTACCTGAATAGTGTAAATTCGCGTAGTCGTCAGTCATCTGTTTGTTTTGAACGGCTTGTGAGATAAAAAGAGAGGAAAAAAAATTGTTAGGGATGGATAGGGACTGCGCCTGTTGTGTACAGATTCAGGGGGAAATGGCCACCATCCGTAAACAACTAGAAGCTATATTGGCCATGATCGACAGGCTCCAGGCTGTTGCCCTGGGCCACGGTGACATTGTGACATCCGAGGCGAGCGCTTTGGCGTCTCTGGAAGCTGTAGTGTCGCCTGGGATCTCTGATACCACTGCGCCCTCGGATTTGGACGTCCCTGCCGGTCGTGACTTGCCTGACGGTGATTGGCGAACCGTGGCAGGGTCGCGAATCCCTGGGCAGAAGGCGAAAGTTGGTGCTGGCTGCAAGGCTGTACACTTACGCCTCCGTAACAGGTTTGAGGTACTGCCCACTGCTGAAAGTACTTCTGAGCCAGCAAGGGCGGCGGTGGCTGGTCTTCCTGAGAGATCCAGACAAGCGCAGAGGGTGGGATTGCTTGTCATTGGGAGCTCCAGTGTTAGGCGGGTGATGTCAGCTAAGGACGGGAAGAAAGCCAGTGTGCACTCCGTGTGCATACCGGGGTGAGTCATCCAAGATGTGGAAAGGATCCTTCTGGATGCCATGAAGGGTACAGGATGCAGCTAACTGCAGGTGGTGGCTCTTGTCGACACTAATGACGTGTGTTGCTATGGATCGGAAGAGATTCTCTCTGGTTTCCGGCGGCTATCTAAGTTGGTGAAGACTGCCAGGCTTGCTAGCGAGATGAAAGCAGAGCTCACCATCTGCAGTATCGTCGACAGGACCGATTGCGGACCTTTGGTACAGAGCCGAGTGGAGGGTCTGAATCAGAGGCTCAGACGGTTCTGCGATCGTGTAGGCTGCAGATTCCTCGACTTGCGTCATTGGGTGGTGGGGTTTCGGGTTCCGCTAAATAGGTCAGGTGTCGTTACACACAAGGGGCGGCTACAAGGGTAGCAGGGGCTGTGTGGCGTGAACTGGGCTGTTTTTTAGGTTAGGCAGTCTCGGGAAATATCAAAAAGGGCTCCAGTCTCAAAGGGTACAGGGCAAAGAAACGACGACAATCGACTAAGCAACAGTCGGTATTGTAGTTGTAAATTGTTGTAGCTGTGTTGGAAAAGTACCAGAGCTTCTAGCGCTGATGATAAAGAACTGAAGCTAAAAGCGTTATAGGAACAGAATGCTAGCTACAGCTGGAGATAAATTTTGTCGATATTTTTACAGAGGCACAAACCTTGTTCTGAAATGATAGATTAAATAAAGTAGGTGGTGGTTTGTTTGTGTCTGTTGGTAGTAGTTTATCTTGTAGTGAAGTTGAAATAGATAGTTCCTGCGAATTATTATGGGTAGAGGTTATGCTCAACAGCCGTAGCAAATTAATAATTGGCTCCTTTTACCGACCCCCCGACTCAGATGATATAATAGCTGAACGTTTCAAAGAAAACTTGAATCTCATTGCAAATGAGTACCCCACTCATACACTTATAATTGGTGGAGACTTCAATCTCGATTTGTTGGCGAAAATACATGTTCAAAGCCGGTGGTAGACAGAATACATCTTCCGAAATTTTACTACATCCTTTCTCTGAGAATTACTTTGAACAATTACCTCATGAGCCTACACGACTTGTAAATGATTGCGAAAACACACTTGACCTCTTAGCCACAAATAATCCTGATCTAATAGACAGCGTCATGACGGATACAGGGATTAGTGAACACAAGGTCATTGTAGCGAGGCTCAAAACTATATCAATCAAAACTACTAAAAATAAACGCAAAATATATCTACACTCCTGGAAATGGAAAAAAGAACACATTGACACCGGTGTGTCAGACCCACCATACTTGCTCCGGACACTGCGAGAGGGCTGTACAAGCAATGATCACACGCACGGCACAGCGGACACACCAGGAACCGCGGTGTTGGCCGTAGAATGGCGCTAGCTGCGCAGCATTTGTGCACCGCCGCCGTCAGTGTCAGCCAGTTTGCCGTGGCATACGGAGCTCCATCGCAGTCTTTAACACTGGTAGCATGCCGCGACAGCGTGGACGTGAACCGTATGTGCAGTTGACGGACTTTGAGCGAGGGCGTATAGTGGGCATGCGGGAGGCCGGGTGGACGTACCGCCGAATTGCTCAACACGTGGGGCGTGAGGTCTCCACAGTACATCGATGTTGTCGCCAGTGGTTGGCGGAAGGTGCATGTGCCCGTCGACCTGGGACCGGACCGCAGCGACGCACGGATGCACGCCAAGACCGTGGGATCCTACGCAGTGCCGTAGGGGACCGCACCGCCACTTCCCAGCTAATTAGGGACACTGTTGCTCCTGGGGTATCGGCGAGGACCATTCGCAACCGTCTCCATGAAGCTGGGCTACGGTCCCGCACAACGTTAGGCCGTCTTCCGCTCACGCCCCAACATCGTGCAGCCCGCCTCCAGTGGTGTCGCGACAGGCGTGAATGGAGGGACGAATGGAGACGTATCGTCTTCAGCGATGAGAGTCGCTTCTGCCTTGGTGCCAATGATGGTCGTATGCGTGTTTGGCGCCGTGCAGGTGAGCGCCACAATCAGGACTGCATACGACCGAGGCACACAGGGCCAACACCCGGCATCATGGTGTGGGGAGCGATCTCCTTCACTGGCCGTACACCACTGGTGATCGTCGAGGGGACACTGAATAGTGCACGGTACATCCAAACCGTCATCGAACCCATCGTTCTACCATTCCTAGACCGGCAAGGGAACTTGCTGTTCAAACAGGACAATGCACGTCCGCATGTATCCCGTGCCACCCAACGTGCTCTAGAAGGTGTAAGTCAACTACCCTGGCCAGCAAGATCTCCGGATCTGTCCCCCATTGAGCATGTTTGGGACTGGATGAAGCGTCGTCTCACGCGGTCTGCACGTCCAGCACGAACGCTGGTCCAACTGAGGCGCCAGGTGGAAATGGCATGGCAAGCCGTTCCACAGGACTACATCCAGCATCTCTACGATCGTCTCCATGGGAGAATAGCAGCCTGCATTGCTGCGAAAGGTGGATATACACTGTACTAGTGCCGACATTGTGCATGCTCTGTTGCCTGTGTCTATGTGCCTGGGGTTCTGTCAGTGTGATCATGTGATGTATCTGACCCCAGGAATGTGTCAATAAAGTTTCCCCTTCCTGGGACAATGAATTCACGGTGTTCTTATTTCAATTTCCAGGAGTGTATTTAAAACAGCAGATAAAAATTCGCGTAGCCAGCCGGAGTGGCCGAGCGGTTCTAGGCGCTACAGTCTAGAACCGCGCGACTGTTACGGTCGCAGGTTCGAATCCTGCCTCGGGCATGGCTGTGTGTGATGTACTTAGGTTAGTTAGGTTTAAGTAGTTTTAGGGGGCTGATGACCTAAGCAGTTAAGTCTCATGGTGCTCAGTGCCATTTGAACCAAAAATTCGCTTGATGCCTTCCTAAGAGAGAGTCTCTATTCCTTCCAAGCTAATTATGTAAGTGTAGACCAGATATGACTCAAATTCAAAGGTACAGTATCGGCAGAAATAGATAGATTCATACCGCATAAGTTAATCAGAGACGGGACTGATCCACCATGGTACACAAAACACGTCAGAACACTGTTGCAGAAGCAACGAAAAAAGCATACCAAATTCAGAAGAACGCAAAATCCCCAAGACTCGCTAAGTTTCATGGTAGCTCGAAATTTGTGCGGACATCAATGCGAGATGCTTTTAATAGTTTCCACAATGAAACATTGTCTCAAAATATGGTAGAAAACCCAAAGAGATTCTGGTCGTATGTAAAGTACACCAGTGGCAAAAAACAGTCAATACCGTCACTGCGCGATTGCGATGGAAATGTTACCGATGACGGCTCCACTAAAGCGCAGTTACTAAATACAGTTTTCCGTAATTCCTTTACGAAAGAAGATGAAGTAAATATTCCAGAATTCGAAACCAGAACAGCTGTTAGGATGAGTGACATAAAAGTAGATATCTTAGGTGTTGAGAAACAACTCAGGTCACTTAAGAAAGGCCAGTCTTCTGGTCCAGATGGTATACCAATCAGGTTCCTTTCAGAGTATGCAGACACAATAGTGCCTTTCTTAGCAATCATATACAACCGCTCACTTGACGAAAGGTCTGTTCCTAAAGACTGGAAAGTAGCACAGGTCACACCAATATTTAAGAAAGGAAATAGGAGTAACTCATTGAATTACAGACCAGTATCACTGACCTTAATTTGCAGTAGGATTTTGGAGCATGTACTGTACTCGAACATTATGAATGACCTTGAAGAAAATGACTTATTGATACATAACCAACACGGATTCAGAAAAATCGTACTTGTGCAACACAGCTAGCTCTTTATTCCTATGAAGTAATGAGTGCTGTCGACAAGGGATCTCAGATCGATTCCATATTCCTAGATTTCCAGAAGACTTTTGATACCGTTCCTCACAAGTGACTATTAATCAAATTGCTTGTATATGGAGTATCGTCTAAGTTGTGTGACTGGATTCGTGAGTTCCTCTCAGAGAGGTCACAGTTCATAGTGATCGACGGTAAATCATCGAGTAGAAAAGAAGTGGTATCTGGCGATCCGCAAGGTAGTGTCATAGGCCCTCTGCTCTTCCTGATTCACATAAATGATCTAGGTGATAATCTGAGCAGCCCCGTTAGATTGTTTGCAGATGACGCTGTAATTTACAGGCTAGTAAAACCATCAGACGATCAATTCCAATTACAAAATCATCTAGAGAGAATTTCTGTACGGTGCGAAAAGTGGCAATTGGCACTAAACAAAGAAAAGTGCGAGGTCATCCACATGGGTACTAAAAGAAATCCGATAAATTTTGGGTATACAATAAGTCTCACAAATCTAAGGGCTGTCAATTCGAGGAAATACCTAGGAATCACAATTACGAGCAACTTAAATTGGAAAGACCACATAGATAATATTGTGGGGAAGGTGAAACAAAGACTGCGCTTTGTTGGCAGAACACTTAGAAGATGTGACAAACCCACTAAAAGGACAGCCTACATTACACTTGTCCGTCCTCTGCTGGAATATTGCTGCGCTGTGTGGAATCCTTACCAGGTAGGAATCACGGAGGACATCGAAAAAGTGCAAAGAAGGGCAGCTCGTTTCGTGTTATCGCGCAATATAGATGAGAGTGTCGCTGATATGATACACGAGTGGGGTCGCAGTCATTGAAACAAAGGCGGTTTTGTTTTCGGCGAGATCTATTTACGATATTTCAATCACCAATTTTCTCTACCAATTGCGAAAATATTTTGTTGATACCCATCTACGTAGGGAGAAATGATCATCACAATAAAATAGGAGAAATCAGAGCTCGTACGGGAATATTTAGGTGTTCCTTTTTCCCACGCGCCATTCGAGAGTGGGATAGTAGAGAGGTGGTATGAAAATGGTTCGATGTAGCCTCTGCCAGGCACTTCAGTGTGAATTGCAGAGTAACCATGTAGATGTATAGATGTAGATGTTGTGCTGATGCAAATCAAAACAAATATTGGGTTGCTGTCTTTTAACAACTAATATTGCTTTTAGAATGTACATGTTTACTACGATTAGCACACCAGTTTTCGGAGAAAGCCACGGCATGACTCCTTCTATTTTGCTCCACAGATGAATCATATAGTTCTTTTTTTGAAGTAGCAATAGCTTGGTTAGATTTGCTTTGGTTGTTGCTCCCCAAATTTCTATTTCTTAATTCAGTGAGAGGAAAATAGAGTGTGGTATGCAGTCTTTAGGACAACAGTGTCTCTGTGGAACTTGCTAATCAAATTGGCTCTGAGCACTATGGGACTAAACATCTGAGGTCATCAGTCCCCTAGAGCTTAGAACTACTTAGACCTAACTAACCTAAGGACATCACAAACATCCATGCCCGATGCAGGATTCGAACCTGCGACCATCGCGGTGGCGCGGCTCCAGACCTAAGCGCCTAGAACCGCTCGGCCACACAGGCCAGCGCTAATCAAATTAATTGCAAATATATTCTTATACAACTTACGTGCTAGAGTCTCAACATCTGTCCCATTTTAGATTGCTTTTAATTGTTAAACTGAGTAATTTTACACCAAACTCTTGTTTTGCTAATTCATTGTCTGTGTATAGTTTAATTTCATCATTAAAACTATTGTTGTTAAACTCCAGGAGACATGATTTACTACTGCTTAGATTTAAGTGGCTTTCATTAAAGTAATGAACAGTTTCATTTGTCACGTTATTACAGTGAGTCTCTAGTTCATTAAATGATTCCTTTTTAGACACGATGGATATATCATCTGCATACAGAACTATTTTGGATCTCTGATCTATTAGTGATTTTGGATTTGTGAAAGCCCCTTTCAGTTTAAAGCAGTGCAAACTGTTTTCGGTTACTCATGTAAGATTTTTTTTAGGTCATGAGCAGTGCCTCTGATTCCAATGTTCTATAGTATATCTAAAAAGGGTAGTGGCATTCACAGAGTCAAAAGCTTTCTCAAGGTCGAGGTATATAGCTGCAACATGTTGCTTGTTCTCGATTAAAATTATTATCTCTTCAACTAACTGAGCAGCTGCTGTGCGAGTTGATTTACATTTCAAGAATCCATTTCGATTTTCAAACATTAGGTTGTAAGTATGGAGAAATTTTATAATTCTGTTATGTATGACTTTTCAAATATTTTGGAAAAGACAGGATGTCTTTGATTGGTCTGTAGTTTTGAATTTTGAGTTTATCACCATTTTTGAAGCTTGGTGTTACCTGGGCTATTTTTAGTCTGTCTGGGAAGGTGCCTTATTCTATTATGATGTTTACTGCTGTGGACAGAGGTACAGAGACATTTTTCTACTCTGTTTTAATATATTAATACTGAGGCGATCATACACTGTGGATCTGGAAGATTTTAGAGGCTAATGATTTTAATTATTGCTTTGAAATTTGTGGGGGATAGATATATGCTATGCTCAGAGGTATTGTCTTTAAAATTTTACCGCAGGTTATCATGTTTCTCACTGATAGCTTCCCCTACTGAAGAAAAATATTCATTTAACATACCAGCAATTTCAAATTGATCTTTTACAACTGTCCCACTGTGGTCAATAATAAAATCCATACATGATTTGTCTCTGCCTGTTCTGAAATTGTTTATCACTCCCCAGATGCCAATAGAAACATTGTGTGAAGCCAGGGGCTTTTTTTGCAATATAGTTGCTCCTGGTCTGTATTAGTAAATCTTTATAGTATTCTTAACAAACCTGGAAGGCCTCCTTCAGCGTCAGATTTTGTCTATTACTCAACACATTGCTCTATACAATAATTTTAATTTTTTCCTTGTTTCTATGATATCATTATTTATCCAGATACTTTTGTTTATATTATTAGTTTGTTTAACTTTGTGGGTACAACTGGGCATTGTGGCGAAATAAATAAAAAACATTTTACATTTTAAATTCCACGTCATTGTTGATTTAATCAGAGTTCTCACCTTAGACGTAGACTTAGTCCTTCTGCCACAATATTAATTCATCAGTCGCCATCGATGTTCTTCTCTTTGTTGACCGTGTGTACCATCATGAGTCGGCATCTGTTCACTTCACGAAGACGGTGGAAACCAAGGAATACAATGCTACGTCGCTATAAATAATTTTCGTAACACTTCGATACTTTTCACTATTTTTTATTCACAACACAATAAGACTTACTGTACTCGTCGCACAAACCATAATTACTAACTATATGGCTGCCTTTCCGCACAGTCCAAAAATCACGTCCATCCTCCACAAGGCAACAATCGAAAGTGTCCCTTAGCTCCTTGGAGTATCAAACAAAAGAGAATCCAATGTGAACTTTACAAAGATTATAATATACATGCCTCTCAATTTATCTTTGGCGCAGCTTTTAAGATATTGTATGTCTCTGCATAGGAATGTATCATTACAACTGCCCCCCTACTGTATACTGTCACTAGAAAATTTTATTTGATTGACAGGATACAGTAGTCGACCTTGCAATTGATAGGTTTGGGGGTCTTTTATTTACAAACTTCATTTTTATTGTCTCATTTTCATGGCACTGTGAATTCTTTGGTATTTCTGAGTGTGTGTCAGTTTTTTGGTATACTTATGCTAATATTTACAAACCTTAATCCTAATATACAATGTTTTGGTCAATACTGAGAAAATGACATCATATAGTAAAGTTTGTACAATAAAATATACAATGAATACAACGTTACATACAAATGTTTCCTTCCTCATCAGAGGTGAAAATTAAGTCCTTGTATTGCTTTCTGTATTTATTCTGGGGCGGCGAGCTTTGTTCGCTAGCCCCAGTGTTGAATATGGGCGGGTGATACACGCGCCTGATTGTTTGGTCGTCCGTTAGCAGGGCGACGTTGGTTGAATGCGCGCGCCAGTGCACTGAATATACACCGACGTGCGGGTACCGTCGAGACTTCCGAACCTCAGTATGCGTGTGCTTTTTGTAGTTCCTTCCAGTACTTAGACTGGATAAGACGAGGTACATTGGAATATGTGCCCCGAAGAACACACCACACTATGTGCGAGGCGGAGGAGATCCCGTCGATGCAGCTCCTGGTAAGAAGCGTACCATGTCGAACTTGTTTGGCATTGTCCTTTCCTATTGTGACGCCATGGGTCGTTTGACGATACAAGCTTCAATTTTCGATGTCACTTGTTTAGGCTCGCTGACACTTCCAACGTAGCACTACTTTGCACAATTTTAATTTCTACACACACCACTTTAACCGTGAGTATTGCGATCGAAACTTCCTTTTCACTACACTTTTTTTTCTTCGCATTAACCCCTTTTACCTATTGTACTGAGATTCATTCCCCTCAATACTTCTGGTTAATGTACATAATTTGTAAGATTAGATTAGATTAGATTAGATTAATACTAGTTCCATGGATCATGAATACGATATTTCGTAATGATGTGGAACGAGTCGAATTTTCCAATACATGACATAATTAGGTTAATTTAACAACATACTTAAGTTAATATAACAACTTTATTTTTTTGTGTTTTTTGTTTTTCTTTATTTTTTATTTTTATTTTTTTAATATTTTTTTCTTTTTTTTCTTAATTTATATCTAAAAATTCCTCTATGGAGTAGAAGGAGTTGTCATTCAGAAATTCTTTTAATTTCTTCTTAAATACTTGTTGGTTATCTGTCAGACTTTTGATACTATTTGGTAAGTGACCAAAGACTTTAGTGCCAGTATAATTCACCCCTTTCTGTGCCAAAGTTAGATTTAATCTTGAATAGTGAAGATCATCCTTTCTCCTAGTATTGTAGTTATGCACACTGCTATTACTTTTGAATTGGGTTTGGTTGTTAATAACAAATTTCATAAGAGAGTATATATACTGAGAAGCTACTGTGAATATCCCTAGATCCTTAAATAAATGTCTGCAGGATGATCTTGGGTGGACTCCAGCTATTATTCTGATTACACGCTTTTGTGCAATAAATACTTTATTCCTCAGTGATGAATTACCCCAAAATATGATGCCATATGAAAGCAATGAGTGAAAATAGGCGTAGTAAGCTAATTTACTAAGATGTTTATCACCAAAATTTGCAATGACCCTTATTGCATAAGTAGCTGAACTCAAACGTTTCAGCAGATCATCAATGTGTTTCTTCCAATTTAATCTCTCATCAATGGACACACCTAAAAATTTGGAATATTCTACCTTAGCTATATGCTTCTGATTAAGGTCTATATTTATTAATGGCGTCATACCATTCACTGTACGGAACTGTATGTACTGTGTCTTATCAAAATTCAGTGAGAGTCCGTTTACAAGGAACCACTTAGTAATTTTCTGAAAGACAGTATTGACAATTTCATCAGTTAATTCTTGTTTGTCAGGTGTGATTACTATACTTGTATCATCAGCAAAGAGAACTAACTTTGCCTCTTCATGAATATAGAATGGCAAGTCATTAATATATAATAAGAACAACAAAGGACCCAAGACTGACCCTTGTGGAACCCCATTCTTGATAGTTCCCCAGTTTGAGGAATGTGCTGATCTTTGCATGTTACGAGAACTACTTATTTCAACTTTCTGCACTCTTCCAGTTAGGTACGAATTAAACCATTTGTGCACTGTCCCACTCATGCCACAATACTTGAGCTTGTCTAGCAGAATTTCATGATTTACACAATCAAAAGCCTTTGAGAGATCACAAAAAATCCCAATGGGTGGTGTTCGGTTATTCAGATCATTCAAAATTTTACTGGTGAAAGCATATATGGCATTTTCTGTTGAAAAACCTTTCTGAAAACCAAACTGACATTTTGTTAGTACTTCATTTTTACAGATATGTGAAGCTACTCTTGAATACATTACTTTCTCAAAAATTTTGGATAAAGCTGTTAGAAGGGAGTCACAGGACTTGGCATGAAATACAAAATACATCACATACAATGGAATAACATATAATACATACAATACATTGTTTACATTAACTACAGGAAAAAACTATCGACTAAAATTGAAAAATTTTTTGACCACTCATAGTGGCTTCTTCGTCTTGGATTTTACTGACACACACACACTCGCCTTTTTCCATTAATCAGTTAGAAGGAACAAGTCATTTGTTTTCCTTCTTGAACTCGAGTATATGTTAAGGTTTACCTCCGTTACATATTCTTCATACGCAACGACATGCATCAGCATGCAGAGAACACACCTGTAGCCGCTCCACTGCACCTTGGGAAAGGAATTTTCTACCTTCTACTTAGGGTAATGGCAACGACTACGTGTATGCTACGGTTTTTACGTATAAAATCTGAAAATGCACGAAACAATCATTCATATGCAGCATAACCTTAATATGTACAGTGTTCTGGGCGTAAGCACATTCTGGTGTGCTTGTAAATCATTAACCCTAATAAAACTTCCTACCTTAACATGGACATATAAACATAAAATTTTGAAGTTCAGGGTGTAACTACTATTAATATGTACAGTGTTTCATAATAGCGGCACGCCCTTGTGTGCGTGTATCATCTTGAATTAAAGTGCGCTTATAAGCGTCTTGTGTTATCATGGGAGAAAAAATACAGACATTTTAATGCATCGGTTGTCATGAAAATCTATGTACACGAATAATCCGACTTTCATAGCTTCAGTGCAGCATGATATTCTGTATGACGTTTTTTGTTCATAATTCATTTTATAGACGATTCCTTTGCTTACATGTCGTCGATCACACTACTTACCTGTTTCTCGTATAGCGGCGATATCATTTTCATTCTTTGTGACTGTAAATTGTTATATGTGTGAAAGATATATTTTGACATGATTTTTCCTTTCATGTTTCAAGTGGGTAAAGTAATTCATACCTTCCTTTTGCATACATGAGTGAAGCATCGCTAATGTTGCACTTTGTATCAGGTTTTTCGCATTTTCTCGTAAACTCGTAGAGTCTTACGGTTTTAATTAAGTTGTTTCTTGACGTTAGGTATACCTGTTTATACGAGGTTGTCTTACAGTTTAATTTTCCTTATACACTTCTACGTTGTTTAAGTTCTGTACATGTACAGAGCTTCTTTCGCCTTTCACACATTCATACATACGTTTATACACAAAAAAATATCTACCACTATAATATACACTTTGCTGGTGGGGCCCTTTTTTCGGTACCTTGCACCATTCCTTCAATATTCCAAAATAATTCAGGGTGTGCTGAGCATCGTCCCTTATACTAATAATACTTACAACTAAATATTTCTTCTTACATACATAACTGCCTTACAGTCCATTAATGCGCAACATTCCCTATTTTCCTCCATTACACTTTAGCTTTCGTACATGTACCCTCGTGTATAGCTTATATATTCTACAAAGTTGTTTGCTGAGTGCTTTAGGTGTTTCCTAACGTTAATGTGTTTCTCTCTCTATAAATCCTAGGTATTTGTTTTGAGAGCGATTCATTTCATTACTCACGCTGCATAGATCCGTTTATTATTATCCTATTTTAAAGCTTGTGTCACTGTTTTCCTTAGTCACAAAAATTCCCGCGTTTACCTTGTTGTTCATTCTGAAAATCGCTAGCTACTGTGTAATGTAAATGTATGCGTTATCTCTTTTCTTTCCTCTTTGCTGCTTTTTCCCTATATGTAATTGTGTGTTGTTCTCGTGTACATAGCCTTTCTTCCGGTTATATATCTGCATTATTTATTTTTTTTCTATTTTCTTTCTCCTTCCGTACAAGCTAAGATTTTACTCAGTATAATATAATATTACAATACCGTCCATGACCAGTATGTACTTGTATGTTCACTTTTATTACGTAATACCAGCTTATAATTAAATTTTCTAAGTTACTATTTACAAGACTTGTGTACCTTTTCCTTTCTTGTTTTTGAATGACTTTCGTCTCTGTGTCTCATAGTAAGAGCGGTCTCAAAACTTTTAAACGTTCCGCGCATGCGCGCTTACGTACCACGACTGGACTGTAGGCGCGGGGAAAACTCTGCATTGTTGGTGAACATTATTCGTGATAGCCACCATCGTGTAATAGTCACGTGACGCCTGGACTCGACCGCGCATGCGCCTTCGCGCTTTGTATACGCTCAGCTGATCTGACATGGAAGGGGGAAAGATTTCTCCCCGGCTCGCTGCCTACAGCGCGGCCAATGACCTCGCCTTGACATGCAGCTATCGCGTGCTCATGAGCTGAGCGTTGGATTGCAACTTCGACGTGTGGTTTGTTGCTCGTCTCAAGCGAACAAACTCTGACCTTCGCGCTAATTTGTCTTTGTTCCCCTCTCTTAAATAACTGAGTTAGACTACTACCGTATGGTTTATTTTATAGTGTTAAGACTCACAGTAACACATGTTTCATTAGGTTTGGTTAAATATGCGTTTTTAAGCTGGCATATGCCCCCAGTTGTTCGCAAGTTTCTTAGGTTAATGACAGCAATTTTACTATGTGATCCAAGGTTGTACAATTTCAATTTTGCTAAAATAACATATAACCTTTAATGAAAAAATTCCTTGATGTCCTTGTGGGGGTATAACCCTTTCACCTTGCCCGTTCGTGTGTTACCTAACAGATAACATCCTGGGTGAGGTTTGTCTATTATAATGAAAGGGCCATCATACAACAACTGCCACTTTTTGTTTAATGCCTTAATTTTAGAGGATTTTGGGTGGGATCGTAATAGTACTTCCTGTCCAATGTTAAATTCTGTAACCTTTCTTATCTCTTTGTTGTTATTACAGCCTGCACGAGGTCACTTACCTTGTCCGGTGCTTCCATCTCTTCTTCATATAGATCATCTTCTACGATAGCATCCTGATCATATCTTAAAAATAATTGTTCAAGATGTAATGTGTGCTTGTTTGTGCCCCCTGTTGTCAAATCGGGCTCATTGCGACCGATTGTTGTTTACCGGGTGAGACAACGGCGTTGCTTCAGTACTGTCCGTTACCTCTACGAAATGTACTGAGTGGTTATTCTGTCGCCAATTTGTTTCCGGACCGCTGCGTGCAACATTTTCTTGCGACAGGCCGTCGCTATTCCTCCTTGGTCTGTCATTTCTATTACCGTAACTATTGTAATTTTCATTTGTGTGCCGCCTTTCATAACGCGGACCTGACCAATCATTCACGTGATTTCTATCATTTCCATACCGGCGTGAACCGTAATCTGCATTATATCTTCGGTCTTCACGTCTCTGTGGCGCCGAATTCCTCCGATTTCCGTAATTCCAGTTTCCATTATTTGCCCTTGTCGCATACGGATGCCAACTGTGTGGGTTTTGTCCACTGCCATTAAAATGATATCCGTTACCGTTGTTTTGATTGGTTCCGGAATGTTCATTCCGATTACTTGTGCTCGGCTCTTCTTCGTATATTAGATCAATTGAGTCAAGCACGGAAAGAAAGTATTCAAGGTCGTTCTCCGGTATGGTTACCAATTTCTCGCGTAAGTTCGCGGGTAGTCTGTTTTTCAGAATTTTGAGAACATCTACGTGCGGTATTGGATTGTTCCAATAGCGCGTCTTATTCAAGTACTTTTCAAAATACTTTCTCAACCCGCCGTTTTTTAGGTTGAACGGTTGTGGGTTGAATACCTCACGTCGCAGTCTTTCTTGGACCCCAGCAGACCAATATTTCTCCAAGAAAGCTCGTTCAAATTGTTCGTAGGTGACGCACTGTTCAGCCATGTCTGTGGCCCATAAAAGTGCGTCGCCTTGTGTGAAGCCTACTACATATCTAATCTTCTGTGCCTCAGTCCAGTTTCTTGGTAAGACATTTTTAAATGCTCTTACGAATACGACTGGATGAGTTTTTCTGGATTCTGTGGAGAAAACTGGAAACTGTCTATGTTTCAACAGGCTCTCATCGACTAGAATCGTCGAGATGCAAGGCGACACGCCTACTGCCTGTTGCAGCACCGAGTTTGGCGAATAGCCATTGTTTGCCTGCGCCAGTGCGTGCACATACACCGGACTGGGCGCGTGATGTTCTGCGTTATTGACATCGTAATCTGGCACGGGCGAATAAGTGTCGCGCTGCCTGTTGCTTGACGTAGGCAAGTCATTTGAAACATTCAGTCTACCCGCGATTTCTTTACGTATTCTGTCCTCGGCTACTTTGATTTCATTACCTAATTTTTCAAAAAGTTTTGTTTCCCGGTCAGTTATTGATTCATTTACATTACCGTTTTCTAAAGTTTCATTTATTTTGATAATGTCCGCGTTGATACGTCGAGTCTCCTGTTTCAGAAAACCGACTTCTTCGTTGACCTTATTAACTTGGTCAGGTATTTCTTCACATGCGGACTGTACTCTTGTTAAATTTAATTGAATAGCCTGTACGCTTTCATGTATTTCTTTTTGTACGGTTTGTGTTTGATTGTGTGTTTCTACTATTTCTGACAGTTCCTGTTCTTGTTTGTTTGTAAGATCTGACAATTTCTTTTCTAAGTCATTTGCCAATACATTGTATACACTATTGACGGTTTTGATGACTTTGTCTTCGTTCTTTTGATCGATTTCATTGGTGAGTTTATTTAAGCGTTGATCGAAATGTCTGTGTATGTTTTCAAATTGCGTGTTTACACTTGAAAACTGCTGTTGGAACCCAATTTCCATGTTTGACAATTTTGTGTTTGTCATGTTGTGGCTGACTTCTAGATTCGCCAGTTTCTCGCTCACGTTTGATATCAGACTAGATAATGCCTCAAGCGTAACTGACGAAGCTTGGGTGTTTGTATTTATGCCATTATTTGTTGCCATTGTTTCTCTGCCACGGTGTGATTGAATCGAAACCGGGCTAGGTTCACTGATTTCACGCGAAATATTTTCATCTGATCTGGTAATCGATGCTTCATCGACTGTGCACAAGGTTTCATTTGAAGGGGTTCGTCATTGTTAATCCCTGTGGAGTGCAACTGAATTGTATTCACTCCTACATTATGTTGTGCTGAAAAACTAATTGCGTCATCATTTACGTCACTATTGTCAGAATCGGTGACGTGTCCATGAACATTTGTCAAATTAAAGTTCTCCGATTCCATTGTGAAGATATTATTTTTATCTGTACTTTACTGTTAATCTAAATCTTTAAATTCTCTCGCAGTTGAATTAATAAAAATATCTCGCGATTGTTATTTGTTGCGCCTCGGAAATTTACAAGATGGCGCACTACGTCTTCTAATTCTGCGATTGTTGAACATAAAAAAGTAATTACAGAGTGTAATTGTGTGTTGCCACAAACACTACCAGGATTTTAATATGGAAAGGAAAAGGTTCTGCTTTAAGTGGAGCTAAGCCAAGGTGTAGCCGCTGCATGCATTTGCGCTTTCCTACCTTAATTACGGCTGAGCTGCGTCACTCACGATTACGTTAGTTTTGTAAATCCTTGTCCTTGTTCCTTCTGGTTATTGTGCCATCCGTTTATACAGTTAACATTGTTTCACCTTATTCATCATTTTCCATGTGCGTCATGTAACAGAAAAACAGTAATTAGTACAAGTACATTTGTAGCACAACAATCAAGTACTTACTCTTTGTTCCACCAGCACTGTCCCTGTCAGCGGTCGCCAGTGTGGCGAAATAAATAAAAAACATTTTACATTTTAAATTCCACGTCATTGTTGATTTAATCAGAGTTCTCACCTTAGACGTAGAATTAGTCCTTCTGCCACAATATTAATTCATCAGTCGCCATCGATGTTCTTCTCTTTGTTGGCCGTGTGTACCATCATGAGTCGGCATCGGTTCACTTCACGAAGACGGTGGAAACCAAGGAATACAATGCTACTTCGCTATAAATAATTTTCGTAAGACTTCGATACTTTTCACTATTTTTTATTCACAACACAATAAGACTTACTGTACTCGTCGCACAAACCATAATTACTAACTATATGGCTGCCTTTCCGCACAGTTCAAAAATCACGTCCATCCTCCACAAGGCAACAATCGAAAGTGTCCCTTAGCTCCTTGGAGTATCAAACAAAAGAGAATCCAATGTGAACTTTACAAAGATTATAATATACATGCCTCTCAATTTATCTTTGGCGCAGCTTTTAAGATATTGTATGTCTCTGCATAGGAATGTGTCATTACAGCATGTGGCATCAAAACAGTGGCAGATGTCAGCAGCAAAGCTATCATATGAAAAGCTGTAATTCTCAAACCGTGGTATGTGTGCCAAAATGTCGTTCAGTCTAGTGATGTTGTCATTATACATAATTCTTTTGGCTACATATAGTTTCTTTTTAGCGACAAAGGGCATCTCATTAGCCTCCAGCTGAAGCTGCACTGCATGATGATCAGGAATTGTAGTTTTTCGAGAATTTCCGCTAAATTCTAGAACCACTCGGCCTTCCACCGTCTCGAACACACGATATTTTACATGTTAGTGGGAGAAAGGAACCCTGTCCACTGCACGTCACCTGTCTGTGTGTGCAGGTGTGGGATCAGTCGCGAACATAAGGTTGACGCGGCGGTTGAACGGCACCGACAACTACATGTCGGGTGAACCATGGAAGTCGTAGTGAAATCACACGGAAGAACCAAGGAACTTCTGTGTTACTCTGTGCTGTTTGTAACTGTGACTATTGTTAGTGACAAAAGAAAAATGGAGACTCTGAAATGTGAAAAAACTTTTATTTTGGACTTGCTGGAGGCAAGACATATTTTACGACATGTTTGTAGTAGAGACATGGTTTTAAAGCCAACTCTTTTCTAAATAGACATAAATCTGTTTCTAATGTGAGACGATACGAGTTACTTACGCGAACTCTAATGTTTGCATTGAAAGAGCGAATTTGTTATTGCGCATGGGGTCCAAATATACTGACGGTGCTGCCAAAAGAGCACAGTTTTAGAAGAGAAGGTCTATTAAAAAAGCCGTCACAAAACCGTTGGAACGTGGCGATCAGTGTGAAAGGACTGAAGAAAACAGGAATTTTGAGACGAAAACGAGAGAAAAAGCTGTCAAGTGTTGCTATAGCAACCGAGCATAACAAGACAAGAGAACCATGCATGGATTATGGCAGAGTATCCGCGGGAGGAAATTTGTAAATGCAAATAAGGGATAAGACGTAAGAAAGTCAGAACGTGAAAAACCGGAGAGAAGATCTCGACGTAAGAAGAGATATGAGTAGAACTGTATGAATAAGAAGATCTGGTGTTGGAAGTATACAGCTCTCACACGCATCGCGGGGACGCAGACATGGAAACCAGCCTCCATCCGACGCCGCCGGCAGCAGCTGCTATTCACCTGTGCTGACGTGCCGTCACATCCGCTCACCTATGCTGGGAGAATTCTACGCCGGGTGAGCGAAAAACAGAACTTTAGTACCTCAGCAAGAACCTTCAGCACATCAGTCTGAAGCAGAGTAAAAATTTCCAAATTTTCCTGACTGACTATCCAAAATTTTAGCCATTTTATCAGTTTCTGTGAAGGCGGCCCCACACATACCTGGATGTTTGAGAAGCTTGCATAGGCAAGCGTGTTCGTGCAAGCATGCGCAAATCCCTAGCACCTCCATACAGATCACGAATGCTTGTACAAGCATCGGGTTGGTTACCACAAAATTTCTAGCTCAGACGACAATGCAGTGGTTTTATCAGCGTTTTTACTATTGATAGGAAAAAGACAAAAGAGGGAATGTGGTAAATGGAGTTAAGAATGGCTAAAAAACGAAAATATCATTTCTCACAGTATTGCTGTTTTTCCTCTATCATTCTCCATGTAGGCCTAATACTGGATTCTTTGACTTGTCCTAAATTACCATTCAACCTCTGTACACCACGACCAAATAAAAATCGAATCAAATCAAATCACTGACGAATGCTTGCACAAGCCTCCCAATTCTTCATACAAACACTTAATTATGCACACTCTTGCACAAGCAAGCATAATCGACATTCGATCAAGCATGAAGCTTCTTACACAAATTTATCCAACACACACTGAAGCATGCTTGCCCAAACATGCTTGTGCATATATGCTTGTCAAGCATGCTGTTACATGTGTGGCCGCCTTAACAGATTCACTAATATCAGCTAACACTTATACCTAAGATTCAACATGGCTTATGTGTTGTGCGAGTGTGTCTGTTGGCGACATTCTGTAATAAAAAAAAAGTTTCTGCTTCATTTTATTTTATTAACTGCTGATCGCTGATCATGAATAGTCTTTAGTCTGGCTCATTTTTCAGTTAGATATGTGCACGCTATGAAACATTGCACTTGGTCAAATTCCATCGCAGTAGCCTAGCTACTCTCATAATCTTCATTTCGCATCGGTTTCCCCTCCACGATATCAATAACATTTACCTACTGATGTTTCCGCAGGTGGAAATCCTTGCAGACAAATTTTAGATGCTATAAATTTTCATCTTTGTGTAAATTTGAACGTAAATCAAACTTATAGCACTTAGTTCAATCACCTTAGCTAAGCTACAAATCGAACTTGTGTAATTAAAGGGGAGGGATAAGGAACATCAAAAGATTAAAAAATGTATAAGGCACACAACAATAAGCCTACTACAATTGACAACAATACCACAACAAAGCCTACCATAGAAGACATCCACTGAATACGTGGTAACATGGGAACTCGAAATTTTTTCTCTAAACTTTAGAAATATACGTCACAGTTACATACACTTCCTAAGAGCTCTTGTCAGAATGGATTTATTAGTATCAAGTTGACAGTTACATAATTCTGAAAACATCATCTACTCATTGATTAATTTATACATTTATTCATCCATAGCACGGCTAGCTAGAATGAACATCGCCTTCATTTTTAAGTCGTCCCACGCTGTTTGACTCTCATAATCTTCATTTCGCATCGGTTTCCACTCCACGATATCAATAACATTTACCTACTGATGTTTCCGCAGGTGGAAATCCTTGCAGACAAATTTTAGATGCTATAAATTTTCATCTTTGTGTAAATTTGAACGTAAATCAAACTTATAGCACTTAGTTCAAATTGGCAAAGAAGATTTTCCAGTTAAGACCGACGAAATACGACGGCTGCAGAAATTCAGTGTCAAAATTTAATTCACTCGGACAAACCTCCGATCAAACACACTGAATTCACAAAACCGATATGTTTACTACTGCGTGGGCCTAAATAACAAAACGTTCTTTTACATAAGTACCAAAAGTGACACATTAACCGCGACGACAAAACAAAGTTATATTTTTATAATGCCACAGAACACGGCCGTGCCCAGAATGAACATACATCTCTGGTGCGACAACTTGTTAAATAGTTTCAACAACTGAGATTCAGTTGGTTATAGAGATTATTCTTTATAGTCCTGTGACGTATATTTCTAAAGTTTAGAGAAAAAATTTCGAGTTCCCATGTTACCACGTATTCAGTGGATGTCTTCTATGGTAGGCTTTGTTGTGGTATTGTTGTCAATTGTAGTAGGCTTATTGTTGTGTGCCTTATACATTTTTTAATCTTTTGATGTTCCTTATCCCTCCCCTTTAATTACACAAGTTCGATTTGTAGCTTAGCTAAGGTGATATTGAATAACTAATGAAATTTTTCGGAATCTTAATAGCGTACATCTTCAGCGGGAAATTCAAGTTTATAAAATTCAAGAAATGAAAGGCGAAAGGAAGTTCGAAATAAGTACACTTCCTAAGAGCTCTTGTCAGAATGGATTTATTAGTATCAAGTTGACAGTTACATAATTCTGAAAACATCATCTACTCATTGATTAATTTACACATTTATTCATCCATAGAACGGCACAAATTCTATGAATGTCCTCAGTTGTTGGTAAAATGTTTTTAATTAAATAAAAATAACATGGATTCTCATGATTTTTACAGTTCGTATAATGAGCCTTACCATATTTTTAATCATGCCATATAGTATTGGTTAATGTATCAGGTATTCATGAACATTAATGGGCTATCTGTATAATTCTAAATATTCATTTATAGAGTAACAACTTTTACTTAATAAATATGTCCTTAGCTTTTGGCAAAAGGTATGAAGTTCATTTACACATTTAATTTCCTATGGGAGCCTGTTGTACAGTTTTAGGGTTTTGCAACAGCAACTAATTTACTGATCTGTGCAGTGTGTTGTGTTTAGCAGCGAGCCGAAACTCCTTATGATGAAAATCCAATGGAAGATATAATTATGTGACATCATCTACAAACAATACATGCTACAAGTGGTATATACATGTCTGCCTGTCATACAAAACTAAACTTATTTCAATGCCTCTATTCATGTGTCCACTATCCTTCATTCTCAATTATTTAACACACATGCCTTCACATCATTTGGAAAGCAAGTATAATGGTAATTTCACCATGTGAGCCTCTTGCAAAAATGTGGAACTTCCCGAACTGTATGCCATACACTGACCTGTTTTGCACTTATCAGTTGACCTAAGGTCAAGTGCGATACCCTCTTACTTCCCGGATGTAGGTAATTACATAACTTCATTGCCTGCCATTTCAGTTACCTTGTAACTCCCACGTTTGCAATGATATTTTCATTTTAGTGTATTGAAAAACACTGGACTTAGTTAAGAGCTAAAAATTTAGCATTACAACTCAGTTCTGAAATTGAAATCATTTTTCAAAGAGGTGAAACTTCAATAATATATATGTAATATGGAAAGCTAAAGAAGGACAATGATGAGAACTTGAGAAGTATTTGGTTACCATTCAGGAATTACTGCACATCACACAGATATGGGAACAGTGCTTGTCAGTATTGATGCTGACCCCTACAAATTAATAGTTTTACTATCTTTTCATTTCTCAGAAGATTTCATTTTGCACACTGGGATCTAGCAGTCTGGTACTTGTATCAGTGCTGAATTAATGCACCAAATTCCAAGCGTAGTACAGAAGCTGTACAAAGATGCAGCATTGCACTTAATTCTTCCATAACCAATTAGGAGGTGTAGGAGAGAGGCCATGAGACTGTCTCATGCATCTGTCTGCAGAGAGTCACTTGTGAATCTCACTCTCTTGTACAAAGCAACTCCTACAGGTTAGACAGCTCGAGGTAATCGGGCTTTTTGTCTCTTATAACATGCAAAACTCTATTCTCCTGAATTTGCCCTGTAATATCACTGTTCCTTTTGAATATCTCTTAATTTTTACCACCCACCACAGTTGGCAAAATGACTGACATCGATATAACTCCATTAATCTTGAAGGGTCCCATTATAAATTGAATCACTGCAATAAATACACACATTTTCATTGTATTTATATCAGTCAAACACCCCTGACAGAACCACCTCTTCCATCCTGCCCACAACAAACTCAGCATCCTGTACAACAGTGAATATTGATAACGCAGCTACCTTTGTGACAGAAAGACAGATTATATCATAATTCTGCCATATCTTATCTAAATTTGTTGCAGTGTGGGAGGTACAAAGTAGAACAAGTAAATTGGCTCAGTGATGAGTAAGAAAGGCACACAACAATTAATTATTAGAATACTAGGACACTGTAGTTTGTATACAAAAGAGGTTGCATACCAAACAGTTCTACAGCACATACTTGAATGAAGGACAAGTGTTGGGGATCCATATTACATTGGGCAAACAGGGGATATTTACAACTGGCAGAAAGCCATTAAATACCTCATGATGAAGAGGTAACTACAAAAAGAAAAAAGAAAACCAGCCCACATGAAGGTATGTAAATAGTAATTCCCTCTGTATTGCTCTCATAAATGGAACATGAAAACACTTTTTTGCATTGTGCTACAGTAGAGAGTTCCCTCTACACATACTTTGTCTCATTCCAGTGAACTACCAAAATTATAGTAGTTAGACATCTAAATACTGAAGTAATTTGTCATGTGCTATTCAGCCACTTTGTTTGCTTTTATGCCAGTTTTCCTACTTAATTATTTATGCATTCCACGCTACATACTTGTGAGCTCTTGCTGTGATGTGCAATAAATCAGTTTTGCAATTGAACAGGTGAGAATATAAATATAAATAAAGATCTGGAAAAATCTATCAATTAAGTTAATAAGTTTTAATGATTTAAAATATGCTTACATTACTGCACCATCTGTCGAAAAATCAACTAACCACTTCACCAGTAGACGCACGTAGCTGTACTCAGTTGATACATCTTTTATAGTGCACAATTGTAACCTCTCACTGTGATATAGATTAAGACAGTCGAACAATTATAATACACTTCCTTGGCTTTAAACTGTGATTATTTGTTAACATCTTGTCAATGTTTTCCATAAATTCCATTCCTTGCTGGTTCTACAGATGACCTCCTTATTGCTTACCTTATCAGTCCACCTAATTTTCAACATTCTTCTGCAGCACCACATCTCAAATGCTTCGATTCTATTCATTTCCAGTATCCCCGCAGTCCGTGTTTCACTACCGCACAATGCTGTGCTACAAACATACATTCTCAGAAAATTCTTCCTCAAATTAAGGCCATGTTTGCTACTAGTAGACTCTTCTTCACCAGGAATGCTGTTTTTGCCAGTGCTAGTCTGCTTTTTATGTCCTCCTTGCTCCATCTGTCATGGAGTTTTTTCTGCCTACATTGCAGAATTCCCTAGCTTTAATTTATTTCATGATCACCAATCCTGATGTTAAGTTTCTCACTGTTCTCATTTCTGCTACTTCTAATTACTTTCATCTTTCTTCAGTTTACTTTCAATCCATATTCTGTGCTCATTAGACTGTTCATTCCATTCAGCAGATCCTGTAATTCTCCTTCACTTTCACTGAGGACACCAATGTCATCAGTGAATCTTATCATTGCTATCCTTTCACCTTGAATTTTAATTCCACCCTTGAAACTCACTTTTATTTTCACCATTGCTTCTTTGATATAAAGATTTAACAGCAGGGGCTAAAGACTACATCCCTGTCTTACAACCTTTTTAATCTGAGTACTTCATTCTTGTTCTCCCACTCCTATTGTTCCCTCATGGCTCTTGTACATATTGCATATTAACCATCTTTCCCTAAAAAAAAAAAAAACTAAATTTCGCCCGAACAGGCCATGAAGACCCAATGGTACCAACCGACCGCCATGTCATCCTCAGCCCACTGGTGTCACTGGATGTGGATATGGAGGGACATGTGGTCAGCACTTCTCTCCCAGCCATATGTCAGTGCACAATAGATCCTCAGCTGACAAGGGCTGAGTGCACCCCGCTTGCCAACAGTGCTCGGCAGACCAAACGGTCACCCATCCAAGTGCTAACCCAGCTTGACAGTGCTTAACTTCTGTGATCTGACGGGAACCGGTGTTACCACTGTGGCAAGGCCATTGGTTATCTTTCCCTATGGCTTACCCCTATTTTTCTCAGAATTTTGAACATTTTGCACCATTTTATGTTGTTGAAAGCTTTTTCCAGGTCAACAAACACTGTGAACATGTTTTAATTTTTCTTTAGTCTGGCTTTGATTATCAATCGCAATTTCAGAACTGTCTCTCTGCTGCCTTTACCTTTCCTAAATCCAAACTGATCATCATCTAACACATCCTCCATTTTTTTCCATTATTGTGTGTATTATTCTTGTCAGAAAATTAGATGAATGAGCCATAAAGCTGAATGTCTGTTAATTCCCATACTTGTTAGCTCTTGCAATCTTTGGAATTGTGTGGATGATATTTTTCCCAAAGTCAGAAAGTATATCACCAGACTCAGACGTTCTACACACCAACATGAATAGTTGTTTTGTTGCCACTTCCCCTAATGATTTTAGAAATTCTAATGGGATGTTGTATATCTCTTCTGCCTTATTCAATCTTAAGTCTCCTAAAGTTCTTTTAAATTTTGATTCTAATACTGGATCCCGTATCTCTTCTATATTGACTCCTGTTTCTTGTTCTATCACTTCATTAGACAAGTCTTCCCCTTCATAGAGCCACCTATCCATTCTCTCCTCTTTATTTAACAGTGAAATTTCGATAGTGATCTTAATGTTACCAACCTTGCTTTTAATTTTTACATAGTTTGACAGGTCATACACATATTCAGATCTAGAGTATCCTAATTTAGAGGTTGCTTTAATTATATCAGTTACTTGTACTTCTCTCTATTTACAAGCTGACACTATGTTGGTAACGTTTTGTTGAAAATTTCTGCCAGAAATGGGGTGAGAAATAGGTGTATGTGTTGAATTGGAATTCTGGTTGCTGTGGGTTGGAAGGCTAAGATTGGCAGAGTTGACAAAAAAGTGATTGAAACCATCAGCAGTGACATTAGCAGCATTTGTGTTGTCTTTGTAGTTTATATCCATACCTAGCTCTGCTTTTATTACTTTCCATGCAGCCTTACATTTATTGTGTGATCTTTTAATGAAATCACCATTTGCCTTACACTTGTAATGTGACCGGGTGTAGTAGTTGTCCTCTTTCATTATTAACCACTACTCTGAGTTGGCTAAGTAAGTTTTAATTGAGTAATAAGCATTATTTATGAAGTATGTTTTAGCTGTCTTTTTAAACATATGTATTTTAGCAATGTTTTTCATGACATGGGACAATTTATTATACAATTTTATTCTCTGTTGTCCTGAGTTTTTTTTTATTTCTCTTTGGTAAATTAAATGTTTTCTTCCTTTATACTGAAATGCCTGCTGTTTGTTGGGTTGTTTTATTTATATTCAATGTTAATTTATTGAGTACTGCCCAATTGTAAACATCCTTCAGGGTATTATTTGCTGGTTGTAATAGGAATTCTGGTATTTTATCATTGACTATGATGTTGCTGTATTAGCAAAGAGAACTTTTATCCATGGCATGTACTGTCTGGAAAGTCATTGATATACACTGCTTGACAAAAAAAGGGAATCATTTGGAAGTCATGGGTGGATGTCAATGTAACTTCATAAATGTACACACCATTGGCAGTTATGTAAATGATTAGAGTTGCAGTTCTCTATGACAGAGTGGCCACCAGACTGCATTAATGTTGTTTATGTTTAGTGTTGTTACCAGTTCTGGTAGTGTATATAAGGACTGTGAGCATCAGATGGTGTGTGATCACTGTGAATGACATGGAGATGATGTTTACTAGTGTGAGACAGCATTATTAACAGCTGATAGAGTTTGAAAGGAGCCTCCATTTTCCCAGCTAGTCAAATCATGCAGTATCCAGATTTGTGGAACATTCAGATGTAACATGGCCCATTTTTGGACTGCATGGGAACATGGTGGCACGCATACTTACCATCAACATACTGGTCGACCATGTCTGACCACCAAATGGGAGGAGTGCTGTATTATGCACCAGTCACATTGCAAGCCCTTCACATCTGCATCTACCATCCAAGAACATGTAATAGACCCCATACAACATTCTGTGTGATCCCATACCAATGGTCAGAGACTAGCAGCTGCCGTACTAGGAAATTACCATTCTATGCATAGGCTGCCATTAACACCACAATACAAACAGCAGCATTGGGAGTGGAACCATGACCAAGAAGTGTGGCTACTGATGAATAGTGTCACATAGTGTTATGCAATGCATTGTGATTCTCCACTACACCAGATGACAATCACAAGTGAATACGGGGGCAAGCTTCCAATGTTTTGGGGAGGCACAGCAGTGCTACTCCTGGTGTCATTGAGTGGAGAGCCATCAGATATGACTTCAGGTCATGACTAGTAGTGATTGAGGGAACTCTGATGCTGGGACACTTCTGTGGCCAGCAAGATCCACACATCTGTCCCCAATAGAACATGTATGGAATCAGCTCAGATATCAACTCAATCCCAGTACAAGTGTCCAGGATACCAAAGGGAAGTTGCAACAATTGTGGACCAGCTTGCCTCAGGGGGGATACAACAACTTCATGACACCTTTAATAACTGAATCAACACACACATCTAGGCCAGAGTGTATGCAACATCATGTTGCTGAGCTCTTTATAAATTTGATTCCATTTTTTTAAAATCACTCAAATAACATCATATACCCTCTCAAGTCATAAAATTTCATTTCATTTCCTCCTCCCCTTCTATGGTCTTCACTTTTTTTGCCAGGATGTGTATATTAAAAACAGAATTGTGCAGGCACTCTTACACCTAATGCATGTAGCTTGTTTAGCAGTATTTTATGGCCAACGTGTGTGTGTGTGGGGGGGGGGGGGGGGGGGGGGGGGGGGGATGGTGATGGATGGTGGTGGTGGCAGTGGGACTAGTGTCACCTCATTTCGAATTGTGACCTTCAGAGTCCATGCTATCACTTTCAGCTGCAGACCTTGTCCTTTTCTAGGCTCAGTGCAGGGTTCCATGCCTGATTCAGTTGTAGGTCACTATCTTTGTCGATTAGAAAATTTTAGACTGTGATTTCAATGGCCCCGTTAATCATGCAATCCTAGAAAGTGGAACATTGCCTAAGTATCTTAGTGTTGTTGTAATCTACAGTATGGTAAGCTACTAGACTATGGTTCGTTATGACTGATTTGGTGGCCTGTCGTAATTCTGTGAGGTGGCTGCATTCACAGCACCTTCCTTCTACCATGTGTACAGTTTTTCCTCAATACATGCTTTGCACACTGCCAGGGGATTTGGTGAATCCCTGGTTTCTGATGGGTTAGATCATCCTTTACTAAAACTAGTAGTGTCAGTGTCTTAGAGTGTGGGTGAAATACACATTTAACATTGTGTCACTCCAAGACAGCCAACTTTTCTTGGGTTTAGACTGGTCTTACGTAGACAACAGCAGGAAGAAAAGCAGGAGCACAAATTACTAACAAACATTCTGCTTGTCAGCAGAGTTTTGGAGTGACATGATGTTAACTGTGTTTTTCAACCACCCCTCTAAGACCTTGACACTACTAGGTTCAACAAAGGATGAGATATGCCTTAACAAACCAGGGGTCTAACAAAGCCCCTGGCAGTGCAGCAAAGCATACATAAGGGAAACTGTACATGTGGTAAAAGAGAGGTGTCATGAACATAGATGCCACGCTGAATTAAGCCAGACCACCAAATCAGTTGCAGCTAACCATAGTGTAAAAACTGTCTGTACTGTGCATTACAACAACACCAAGATACTTAGGCAACCTTTCTCCTTCTGCAATTGCATGATCAAAGGTGCCATTGAAATTAGTATCCAAAATGGTCTAATTAACAAAAATACTGACATACAAAGGAGTCAGGCTTGGAACGCTTCGCTGTGAATAGAAAAAGAAAAGTGCTCCATACAGTGAAGTACATAGCCGACAGCTATAGCATGGGCTTTGTAGGCCACAGTGTGGAGTCAGATGCCGCTACCCCCACCAGTGCCACTACCCACCATGGGGGCCACTCACACAGTGACAGGAGTGGAGTGATGGAGGAGATAATAGTAATTCTACAACCAGAGTAAACTGGTTTACAGCAAAAGGTCTTTGAGACAACAGAAGAAGCAGAAAGATAGTTTACCATCAGTTTTACAGCTGCAAATGAGAAGAAAACAATATGGATGAGCTTTAGAGAAAAAGGACACTATTAATGTACATTAGAATGAGGAAGCTCTGGCACTGAGAAAATTTCTTGCACAACCTTTCTAGCATTATGGTTAGACAGTCATTGAAGGAGATGACTGTGCTGACCTAGAGAGAGAGGAGGGAAAAAAAGACTTTGACCTTGGAGATTCAGGGTTCAGTCCTAGATAGAGGCAGGGATTTTTACTCATTTCTGTCCTCCAGCATGGTGCCAGTTCCACTCAACCTACATGCATCTTTGCAGCTGAGATATTAATCTTGGGTGTTGGCTCCTGTGTCAGAGAATGGGCAGTCCCATCTGATTTCCTGGGGCAGTTTCAGAATTTCCTGTGGACAGAGCAGTCTGGGAGACTTTCCATGCTCAGACATGGACACCAGCATTTTGATCCCTATGTGAGGTTGCTGACATTGTTATCTTACCAGCAGATAAAGGTAATACAGCTGTCATCCTCTCTGGACTAATATACTAAGCATGATAAACCAACTATTGGAGTACTCTGCATTTCACATATGAGGTATGATCAAAAAGTAATGAGAATTTTTTAATTTTGCAGGTTTTATACATCCAATTTCCAAAAATATTATTTTTTGACTTGTTGGTACACATGTTCCTGATGTATGTTTGCATTTTCAGCTGTGTTGAATATTTAGTTTATTGTTGACAGTCAGGAAGGTTACACATGTTTTTGAGTGCTCAGTGAATTTTTAATTTCAAAAGAGATGGATCAAAGAAATTGCATTAAATTTTACTTGAAAAATTCAATAAAGCACAGCACCACATGTGAAATGTTGACTGTGTCTTTTGGTGAATCTACTATGAGTAAGACAAGAGTTTACAAGTGACGAAGACACTGACGATGACAAACACCCATTAGTTACTGATGACAATGTGAAAAACGTAAAGAAAAGGGTTCTGTAAAATCACCAAATAGATAGACATGAGAGAAGTTGCTCATGATGTCAGCATATCTATTGTCTCATGCCAAGTAGTTTTTTTTATTTTTGGACTGAAACATATAACAGCAAAGTGTGTTCTGAAATTGTTGAATTTTGACCATAAAAGATGTCATATAGACATCACTCAGGAATTGCTAAATGAAGTCAAGAATGATCCAAAATTTCTACAGAAGATTGTAACAGGTGACAAAACAAGGGTATACAGATATGACACGGAAACCAAGGCCCAATCATCCCAGTGGAAACTGCCTAAAGAACCAAGACATAAAAAAAATTTGGGAAGTTCGATCACATGTGAAGGTTCTTGTCATTTTCTTCTTCAATTATGATGAGATCAGTGTGATAGTGCATCATGAGCTCCTGCCTTATGGGCATACAGTCAATAAAGCAATAAAGAATACTACATGGAAGTTATGTGCCATTTGCATAAAAAACAAAGCTGCAGCATGGACTGTAGCAAAACCACTCATGGAAATAGCATTACAATAATGCTCCCACTTTCACCTTACAGCTTATTCATGAGTTTTTGGCAAAAAGGTAAAAATGTTATATTGCCTCAGCCAATATATTCACTTGATTGGACCCCCTGTGACTGAATAGAACCATGAAAGAGCCTCATTTTGCCATCACTGGTGAGATAGAAACAGAATCACGGAAGGAGCTGAACATCATAACGAAAAGTGAGTTCCATACATGCTTCCAAGATTGAAGAAGCACTGGCCCAAGTTTATTATATCTGGAAAATATGAGCACTACATCGGAAATTCAGACGACTTCATCCATTGGCTGAAGAACTTGCAATTTGCAGCATTAGGTATACTCATGAATTTAGAAGTGATCTCACTTTCTACAACATCTAATTTCTCTTGATTCTAACACCAAGTTTACAAAGGAGATGGAGAAAAACAATGAATTACCATTCCTAAATGTATTAGTGCAGAGAAAGAGTATGGCTCCTTGGAGCATGCTTACAGGCCACCAGCTGTCGCCATCCATCACAGTGAAGTGACATGCTTAGGATGTTGGTTCACAGAGCACAAGTCAAATTGGATTCAGAAAGCTTACCTGATGAGCTGTGCCACCTCCTTACTGTATTCCTGCAAAATGAATATTGTGAATGGGAGACTCACCATGCCATAAAATCAAGGCATGTTAGTGTGAGGAATGAGAAGAAAGTGAAGAACAAAGAGTAATGGTCATCTTGCCATATGCAGTGGTGCTTCTTTGAAGATAGGAAGGTTACTGAAGAAACATAAAGTTAAATGTGTCTTCTATGTGCCAGCGAAGCTCAGAGGTCCTGTAGGTTCAGGGAAGGACCGTCCTAGTTTGATGAGAGGTGGTTTTTCTAAGATTCCTTGTGACTGTGGGAAGTCATACATTGCTCAAACTTGTCACAATGTGAAAGATAGGTGGAACAGTGATGACATACACATCTGGAACATCCAGGAAAATCTACAGTAGCTGAGCATTGTATAAGTATGGGACACAATATGGACTATAGATATACCAAAATTATGTCATCACTGTCCTAGTACTGGGACCCTGTAATTAAAGAAATGACAGAAATTTGCACCTTGACAAATCTTGTGAACGAAGACACAGGGTCTCAACTTAGAACAGCATGGCATCAAATGCTGGTAATATCAATGTCACAGTGACCATAAAGGGAAATATTGGTCATAGAAAGGATGATGCTTTAGTGGCAACATAAATATTCAGATGACAATAGTGAAGTCTTCAGGCGCCAGTACGGAAGCGTATTTTGGCAGGCAGCTTCTGAAAAAGGGTGTTGGGATGGCCAATGGCAACATACAATGTGAGCAACAGCATTTCCACGGGTGCTGAAGCTCTTGGTTCATCATCTGACAGCTGGTGCAGCTGCACTTCCCAGTACCAATCAGGAAAACTTTGCTGTTGGCCACTGAATGTGGCACCTTCTGCCTGTGAATTTCCTACATAGACGGATATAAACAGGAAACTTAAGTCATAGATCAGCAATGTGTTGTCACACCTGAAGATGTTGATCTGTTGCACCGATGAAATGTTGTGGGGATATCACAAGGTGTTACATCTTGCCCGAAAACCATTTCTACAACTAGTCTATTGGGAAAGACTCAAACAACACATTTATTGTTATAAAGCAGAGGACATGATTAACTTGCATAAGAAATTAATTAAATAGTGGACAAGCAGTGCAGATGATAAATGCAAAATGCAAAACAAGAAAAAAACAATTGTTGTTTTTTGATGCACAGAAGAAAAGCATCTGAACATAATGCTCATTCTTTCCCTAAAAAGCTTAAGTGGAAGCTACCTTGAAATTGCCTTGAAGGAGTTCCTCAGCAATAAGTGTTTTTATAGTATTAAAGAATTCCTCTCAGAGGAGTAAAATACTTTAATTTGTATAAATAGTATTTACATGTACAAAAAAATAGCAACATACTTTTTTGACCTCTTTGACAGCTCACATGCGCACAGGATCTGATGTCAACCTTAGCTGACAGCACTCAGTGAAATTGTCACTACAATGATGTTGATTTTACTACGGTCCTGACAAGCAAATTTTCAAAGAAAACATTAGGAGATATACCTACAAAGAATATTTCAAGCCAAAAGATGATGAAATACAACTGATGCTTACTCTGCACTAACAATCAGTTTTGAATCTGAAGTTTGCTAAGATGACTGTTTGCAACAAGTGGAAAATTCTGGTTTGATTTCTGGCCCAGCACAAATTTTCATGTGGCACCAGTAGGTGATATCTTCATTCCTAATGCAGATAATATTAGAAAGATTCCACAATGGCGTATAAATTGCATAAATTTAGTACAGCTGCACGATCATCACCAGTGTCTGTTTCTTCAGACATTGTTGAAAATAGTATACTAGTCTCACAGGTGAAATGACAGTTGTAATACTAACTCTGAATATGTTTCTCTTCTTGAAACCCTGTGGTGAGAATCCAAGTAAAGTTGTGCATGATGTGGTCGTAGACAGTATGACATATGGAAGTTTGGGATGGTCCTCAGATAAGCAAAGTGGTTAAGGCAACTGCTTACAACAGCTGTGAAATCTGTGTTTGAGTCTCAGTCCAACAGGAATTTTCATGTGTTACCTATAGGTAACATCTTCATACATAGTGCAGGTAAAGTTGAAAAATTCCACAGTAGTGAATAAAATTTTGTACAGAATTTCTATACAAGTGAGATGTTTTGAGAGATCAGTTGAAATGTTATATGTTTCTTGGTCCAAGGTATATCCTGTGTTGTCTTGGGTGAGGTATATAAATTGATGATGAAGTTTAGTTAACGAGCTAGGGCCTTATGGGTGCTGTATTTTCCAATTTGATTTGCTCTCATTTGTGATGGTATGCTGTCTATGCTTCTGGAAATGACTAAAGTGAGTTTATGCTATAAGCTGAAGTATAATTTTGGTCATGATTATGATGATGAATTCTAAGCAATGCTTGCAATGGGTCTGACATATTTATAATATGCGAATTTCAGTTGATAGCTTTATTGTAATGACATAGTTTTGAAAAGAAGAGGTTACTGAAATTATTTTGAGAAATACTAAATATAAAGTTGTTGCTGACTATAAATATTTAACACCTGCTGAGTAAACTGTGAACCTATCTGACATATAAAATGCATAACTAAACATAAATAAAAAGTGAGGGATTACTCAACGCTTAAAAAAATATGTATGGGGGATTGTTCTTGCTTTAAGATATAAAATAATTTCATGGTTACAATAAATTTAACAAAGACAGAGTCAACCTGGCTGATAAAGTTTGCATTGAATATGGTGTTACATAAAGTAGAAAGCAGGAATATTTTGTACTTTTTTCTGTATTGTTGTGTACATCAGAGTTATTTTGTACAAGCTGGTGGGGTTAAATCAATTTCTCTTTAAGTACAAGTTTATTAAAGTCTAACCACTGCACGTGTCTGCACTTCTTCTTTTTTAGTTAAAATTTTAAATTATGGTAAACTGGTGTTTCAGAATTATATTACTAATGTGAAAACTAATTTGATTATCATATGGTATCATTACAGCAATCCGTCACTTATTGTTCAGAACTAAGTATTATCCATAATACACAAATGTCTTTTAATGCTTCATCCATTCTATTTGTCAGTAAATGTGAAGAAAAATATTGGATACTGGTTGAAATTGAAAGCAAAAGGAAATAACATTTAATACATTTTCACAAAAAAATATACTTGTTCTATAGGTCAAAGAACAACGAGTTTAAAAAATTGTGGTGTGACCCATCATGAGTGAAAATAGGCAGGGAAATTACTGCTTTGTTGTGATTATGCTATCTGGTGCATAGTGCCTACCCCAGCTGGGTGATTTAATTTTTCCTCCCCTGAATCACTTGATTCTTTGACTATCCTGTCCATAGATTGTAAGAAATTAATGTGATTTTTTGTGCTAAGATATTTTAAAATCAAGTGTGATGTGAAATGTTGTCTTTAAAAATTGAATATATCTGATCATCTTGCTAGTAAGCATCAGTTGTATTTCATCATCTTTTGGCTTGAAATATTCTTTGTAGGTTATATCTCCTAATGTTTTCTTTGAAAATTTGCTTGTCAGGACCGTAGTAAAATCAACATCATTGTAGTGACAATTTCACTGAGTGCTGTCAGCTAAGGTTGACATCAGATCCTGTGCGCATGTGAGCTGTCAAAGAGGTCACTTGCTGCCCGCCAAAGGCCCTGATTGTTTTTTTTTCCCCCTCTGTGATTATACAGCATTTTGATGATAGATAAATTTTCCAGCAATTAGGGATTTTTTTATTCATGCTTCTCTATTGCTACAGTTTTTGCATTGTTATTCACATATATGCTACCTGTCATTTATTTATTTATTTGTTTTATTTATTTATTCTCCATGGACAAATACAAGGATTTGTTTTGGATAGTTTACATATTGATCATTTCCTCTTATCACATTGTGGGAAACAATTATATACAATAGGTCTAACAGATAAAAAATTATGTTGCTATTTTTTTGTACATGTAAATACTATTTATACAAAATAAAGTATTTTACTCCTCTGAGAGGAATTCTTTAATACTATAAAAACACTTATTGCTGAGGAACTCCTTCAAGGCAATTTCAAGGTAGCTTCCACTTAAGCTTTTTAATTTTTTTGGAAGTTTGTTATAAAATTTGATCCCCATGTAATAGGGGCTTTTGTCTGCACTTTTGGTATTATTTCTTTCCAGGTGATAATCATCGTCCCTCCTAGTATTGTACATGTGCACTTCTCTATTTAGATGATAGTACTGCCTGTATTTTAGCATCAGCTGAACAGGTTCAAAATGGTTCAAATGGCTCTGAGCACTATGGGACTCAACTTCTGAGGTCACCAGTCCCCTAGAACTTAGAACTACTTAAACCTAACTAACCTAGGGACATCACATACATCCATGCCTGAGGCAGGATTCGAACCTGCTACCGCAGCGGTCTCGCTGTTCCAGACTGTAGTGCCTAGAACCGCTCGGCCACTCCGGCAGGCATCAGCTGAACAGTTTTATAAATATATAGTGATGGGAGTGTTAGTAGTTTCTTAATTTTAAATATTACTTTGCAAGACTCATTATATCTAAGCTTACACATGATCCTAACTGCCTTTTTTGAAGGATGAATGCCCTATTTACATGCTTGGCAGTGGCACGTCCCCATACTTCAATTCCATATGTGAGGTATGGATACACTAAGGCATAGTAGATTATTCTCATTTGCTCATATTTAAGAAATTGTGACATTGTCCACATTGCATAAATTGATTTGCTAAGTTTTTGGCATAAGAAATCGATATGATGCTCCCAAGAGAGATGCTGATCTAACATTATGCCAAGGAAGGAAGTTTTATCTTTCAATTTTATTTCTGAACCATCAACAGACACAACACTCCATTGAATTTCATCTTGTTTGTAGTGTATTTAAAATTTCATTAGATTTGTTTTATTGATGTTTAAGCTTAAGTGACTAAGTGATTATTTTGGAAGTAGTTCTTCAATCCAAATAAGATATCAGAACGATTTTGGGCCATATCATTCTTGTTGGTTCCTCAGTTAACAACGGTTGTGTCATCCACATAGTTAAGTATCTTGCTGTTGTGTTCTGTGGGCAGATCATTAACATATAGCATGAACAACAAAGAACCCAGAACTGACCCTTGGGGCACACCATACTTTACTATAGCTGGACTGCAGCTGTACTTCTTAATAACATTGCCCACTTTGTGTGTGACTTGTGTGACCTGATATCTGTCTTGTAGGTATGACTGTATGAGACTTTTGGCTATTTCTCTAATACCATAAGTTTCCAGTTTCTCAAGTAGCAGCTCATGAGATACTGTGTCGAATGCATGCTATAAATCTAGGAACAAACATACCACCCTTTCTGTTTCATATAATTTCATAAGTATCATATGTACTAAATCACAAATGGCAGATGATGCTGAATAACCTTTCCTAAAACTGTGTTGGATTTCTCATAGCACTTTTTCTTTGACAAGAAAGTTTTCTAATCATATTGAAATAATCTTTTCTAATACTTTGCTTAGGATTGGAATTAAGCAAATGGGTCGGTAGTTTTCAACTTTGTCGATACTACCTTTTTTGTGCAATGGCTGTACTATTGTATATTTTAATTCAGATGGAAACACACCTTTATTTAAACTTTCATTGAAGAGGTGGACCAGAACAGGTATGAGTGTTTGCATCGTTTTAATATAATGGACGAGATTTCATCCCATCCTGTAGAGAATTTGTTTTGCATTTTATTTATTATTCCCCCTACTTCAGTTGTATCTGTTTGTACCTGGTAAGGAGTTCTGTAGCCATCAGTGTCAGAGGTCACACACGTTACCTGAATTTATAAAGTGGGTATTAAAAACATTGCTGATCATATATGGATCTGAACTATTTACATTATCAGTCGTTAGTTGGATACTGTTGATACTAGGCTTTGGTTTTCTGCTGAGTCTCTCATTTACACCTTTCCATACAGATTTGCTTATGTTATGTGAGGTAGCAATTTTTTGCTGTATAGTTTCCTTTGTGTATACATTCAGTACTTGTTTATAGGCTTTTCGACATGTTTGGTAGTTGTCTCTAGTTGATGTGTCCTGGAACTCTGTATATTTTCCAAGTAATAAACATTTTTTTCTTCAGCTGTTTTATTTCTGAAGGAAGTCTTATACAGTTTTGAGTATATTTCTTTTTGAAAGTAACTGGACATGTTACATTGAAATGGGCAAAGAAAGTGTTATAAAAGTTATTCCATTTGTGTGCAACATTTTCTGCACAATATATGTCATTTCATGTCTCAGACTGCAGTGCGGACCCCAACTTCTCTAAAAATTTTTCATTTGTACATCTTTTTTCAATTGTCTCATATGTACTTCGTGAATCATACATATTCAGTATTTCCATTGTCTGGCAAAGATGATCAGAGAGGTGAAGGTTTATTTTTATTTATTTATTTATTTATTATGTCAACTCTGCAGTTATCTAAGTAGGTGTAAAAGTGATCTATACAGCTAGATATCTGGTTGGCCTATTAACCCTGTCTGACAAATTATAGCTACACAGAATGTCATTTACTTTTTCGTAATCTTTAGTATACTTTAAGGAATCTATATTAAAATCACCAGCTATAACAATACATATGTTCTTATACTTATTACATACAATTTCTATCATTTTTTCCATGTTTTGTAAGAAATTGTCCACAATACTACTAGGAGATCTGTACAGACCTATAACAATCAGGGGCACCTTCTTTATCTACAGCTTTATTGCTGAAATTTCAGATGTCATTTCCACACTAAGTTCTGTGAGAAATTCCAGTTTTGTGACATGTAGATGGTCTTTACAATATGTGGCAATGCCTCCACTTTTATGTTCTGTTCAACAGAAATTACTTCTCAGAGTATAGTTGTCGAATTCAGTCATTGTAATTAAAGTATTAGACAATCCATGTTCTGTAAGAATAACTACATCTGCATTTTCCTCACTTAGTGCTTGCTGTAACTGTATGCTCTTTTTGCTTAGGTACTGAATATTTTGATGTAACACTTTAACACCTATTTTGTTTTTTGTTTCTTCAGGACGTTCCTCCCAAAAAACTGCCTTTTCACAACTTTGTGATGTCTTAGGTGCAGAAATGTGGACATTTTTCTGTTTAAATAGCTCTACTACCCCCATAAGAATATATTAGTTTCCCTCGTTTATGATTTTGCAAACATCCATATACATTTTACTTAAAGCTGCAGAGCCTAGTCTGTTCAAATGAAAACCATCCCTCCCTAGACATTAATTAATAATGTTCCTCAATTAAGTGATACATTGGGAATTCTAATTATGTATGATTTGGCTAAAGTAAACACACAATTGTATGTTTTAAGAGCTAACAACTAGAGGCTCTGATATTGGTGACCCTGACGTGATTTAACCTGCACTACACCAAAAGTGTAACTCAGTGTATGAGTGAATCAAGATCTGGGAACTATGACAAAAGTCCCAGATGTGACAGTATCATTAGGTTGCAGACTTACTGTGCATTTACTGCCCTTCTGGTCAAATAACCCAGTGTGTTGTTTGTGCAAGTGAAAGCAAGTTTCCATTGTGCTGGAATTACTATGGACTATACCAAGTTCACAATAGCGGAGAGCCAGTTAGATCATCAAATGCAACCAAGATTGAAGATGTAATAACAGCAACACCTACTGTGAACTCCTATTAGAAGTTAAAATCAGAACTGATACTTAAGAGTCTTTGCATCTCAAGAAGAACAGATCAGGCAGGTTTTAATGAAGGAAGATATTGGGATTTGAAAGCCTTCTCAGTAACTCCGGCACTTGAGAAGCAAGACTGACACTGGCACAGTATCTGACAACTTGCTACATGTGTTATGGAGCAGTCACCTGCCACTGCAAGTGGAGGTTATAACAGCATCACAGACTGAGATTCGCTTGGATGCAGTGACCAGCTTAGTTTACAAGGTCATGGATGCCATGATGCCCATTCCAGTAAGTACAGTGACAGGATTGTGCAGCAGGATATCACCAACAAATATACGATATGCAGACTACTACAATCTTGCAGCCAAGTTTGCTGTGGTCACCAAACAGATTAGCGAGTTGTTATCTTGGCATGTTCGTAGAAGTGATGGAAATTGATACTGCAGCAGGTCAAGTAGTCATTCTTCTGCAACCTTTTCGACCTCTGGGACAGATAACCACTCCATCTATTGGTGATGTGGTGTGCAAACGCATCACACCTTGTGTCTTCTCAAATGCCAGCACCAATCAGACATAGGCACATCATCCGATTGACGAGCGCAGTCCCAGCACCTGTTTATAAGAGACAGAAAGTCAGGCTGGAAGTATTTAGTAGACACAGGGGCAGATTTGTGTATATTTCCACAGACCTTGTTACATGGCAGCCAACCACAAAACTTGTTCTGTCTGTCTGCGGTGACCAGGTCTTGTATATATTAACGTATAGCACGCTGCTTATGGAATTGGTTCTTGGACTGTGTTGTGTGTTTTCATGGGATTTTACAATTTTGGATGTCATGGACCCATCATTCAACCACCTACCACCACTCTTGCTGGACACATGAATTGTTGACAGCATCACACGCCTGCAGCATCGGGTTTCTGACAGCACAGTGGCGCACACAGCCAAGATTGTGGAAGCAGCAACAGTTTCCAGCCCTGATGTGCCCACTGGAGCACCTAAAGAGGTATGTTGCAATACCATACATCATATTAAGACTACTATGGTTTGCCTATCATGTGTCAACCCAGAAGTTTAGCTCTCAACTTGCTGAGCCATTGCAAAGGTGAAATTTGATGCCGTGCTGAAAGAAAGCATAATTCACTGGTCCAGTAGCCCATGTCATCTCCATTACGCATTCGGGAGGATGACGGTTCAATCCCGCGTCCGGCCATCCTGATTTAGGTTTTCCGTGATTTCCCTAAATTACTCCAGGCAAATGTCGGGATGGTTCCTTTGAAAGGGCATGGCCGACTTCCTTTCCCGTTCTTCCCTAATCTGGTGAGACTGATGACCTCGCTGTTTGGTGTCTTCCCCCAAACAACCAACCAACCGTCTCCATTACACCTCGTGCCAAGGAAGGGTGGTGCATGGAACCCGTGTCGAGACTATTGTGCTTTCAACACTTAAACAGTGCCAAGCTGGTATACAGTGCCTTTGTAATGCAACTACACTCCTGGAAATTGAAATAAGAACACCGTGAATTCATTGTCCCAGGAAGGGGAAACTTTATTGACACATTCCTGGGGTCAGATACATCACATGATCACACTGACAGAACCACAGGCACATAGACACAGGCAACAGAGCATGCACAATGTCGGCACTAGTACAGTGTATATCCACCTTTCGCAGCAATGCAGGCTACTATTCTCCCATGGAGACGATCGTAGAGATGCTGGATGTAGTCCTGTGGAACGGCTTGCCATGCCATTTCCACCTGGCACCTCAGTTGGACCAGCGTTCGTGCTGGACGTGCAGACCGCGTGAGACGACGCTTCATCCAGTCCCAAACATGCTCAATGGGGGACAGATCCGGAGATCTTGCTGGCCAGGGTAGTTGACTTACACCTTCTAGAGCACATTGGGTGGCACGGGATACATGCGGACGTGCATTGTCCTGTTGGAACAGCAAGTTCCCTTGCCGGTCTAGGAATGGTAGAACGATGGGTTCAATGACGGTTTGGATGTACCGTGCACTATTCAGTGTCCCCTCGATGATCACCAGTGGTGTACGGCCAGTGTAGGAGATCGCTCCCCACACCATGATGCCGGGTGTTGGCCCTGTGTGCCTCGGTCGTATGCAGTCCTGATTGTGGCGCTCACCTGCACGGCGCCAAACACGCATACGACCATCATTGGCACCAAGGCAGAAGCGACTCTCATCGCTGAAGACGACACGTCTCCATTCGTCCCTCCATTCATGCCTGTCGCGACACCACTGGAGGCGGGCTGCACGATGTTGGGGCGTGAGCGGAAGACGGCCTAACGGTGTGCGGGACCGTAGCCCAGCTTCATGGAGACGGTTGCGAATGGTCCTCGCCGATACCCCAGGAGCAACAGTGTCCCTAATTTGCTGGGAAGTGGCGGTGCGGTCCCCTACGGCACTGCGTAGGATCCTACGGTCTTGGCGTGCATCCGTGCGTCGCTGCGGTCCGGTCCCAGGTCGACGGGCACGTGCACCTTCCGCCGACCACTGGCGACAACATCGATGTACTGTGGAGACCTCACGCCCCACATGTTGAGCAATTCGGCGGTATGTCCACCCGGCCTCCCGCATGCCCACTATACGCCCTCGCTCAAAGTCCGTCAACTGCACATACGGTTCACGTCCACGCTGTCGCGGCATGCTACCAATGTTAAAGACTGCGATGGAGCTCCGTATGCCACGGCAAACTGGCTGACACTGACGGCGGCGGTGCACAAATGCTGCGCAGCTAGCGCCATTCGACGGCCAACACCGCGGTTCCTGGTGTGTCCGCTGTGCCGTGCGTGTGATCATTGCTTGTACAGCCCTCTCGCAGTGTCCGGAGCAAGTATGGTGGGTCTGACACACCGGTGTCAATGTGTTCTTTTTTCCATTTCCAGGTGTGTATAATCACACTTTATCTGGAGCAACCGTGTTCAGTCTGCTTGATTGTGCCAAGGGAGTCCAGTGACTGAGGAAGATATTTTAAGGACAGCCCTCATCACTCCACTTTGATTGTCTAAGAGCCTTTTCATCACATTTGGTCCAAGGAATGCTGCACAGTCATGCCAAAAATTTATTTATTTGTTACTGCATGTTCTTCCTTACTGCTTTGCCTACCTAGACGACATTCTTGTTTTTTTTGTCCACTGCTGAGTGAGACAAACAGCATTTAATTGGAGTTTTTAAGTGGTTAGAACAGTATGGCATGGTTCTCAAAACTGCCAAGTGTGTATTTGGTCAGTCACAGATCAACTTTCTAGGACACCAGAGTTTTTCATCTGCAGGCTCACTACCATAACAAGAAAAATTTGAAGCTATTATACAGATTGCTCCACCAAACTCTGAAAAAGAATCACATCACTTTCTGGCATGCTAAACTTCTGCTGTCAATATCTGCCACACTCAGCTGACTTACAACAACCATTGGCCATAGCACTCACTGGTCCGAAAATCAAGGGCAGCTCACCCATTCTGTAGATGGATGCCATGAACTCTGCCTTCGAAGCAGCAAAACGAGGACACTGCACATAGCACTCTATGCACACTTTGACCTGGATGTATCCCTCACACTAGTTGTAGACACTAGTCAAACAGCAATACACTGCAGAATTACAACAGTTCCATGATGGTGCATGGCAGCCACTGGTAAAAAAAATTAAATGATCGTGTGACATTGTTGGCCGGGAGGCCCCATCTAGGGAAGTTCCACCTCCGGGTTGCAAATCTTATTTCAGGTGATGCCATATTTGGTGTCTTGCATGTCACTGAATGATGAGGAGGACAACACAACACCCTGTCCATGAGCAGAGAATATCTCCAACCCAGCCAGGAATTGAACCTGGTCCCACTTCATGGGAGCAAACAAGTTACCAATCAGCTAAGCAGATGGACAGCAACCACTGGTTCTTTTCTTGCATAAGCTGTCTCCATCACAGCAAAAGTGGGGTGCATTTGACTGGGAAATACTTGCGATTCACGAGACCATCGAGTACCTTCGCCCACAACCAGAAGCCAGAGACTTTACTGTTTATACAGGCCATAAGCAGCATACTTCTGCATTCTGGCAAAACAAGAACTGCTCACCTCACCAACATAATCAACTTGTATTTATCACCCAGTTTAACATGGACGTCAGATATGTCTCTGGAATTGACACTATGGCAGCAGTTTCTTTCCTGTGTCTGCAGCATTTCAAATACTATCAATTTCACATGACTCACCAACAGACCAACCAGAACTCCAGAATCTCCTCAAGGATACATCATTAGCCTTAGACTTGCAGCTTGTTGGCATTACTGGAGCAGATATCAAATTATATTGTGACTTATACACTGGAAAACCTCATCCTTTCTTGCCAGATACATTATGCATATGTGCCTTTGACAGCATGCATGACTTATGTCATCCTGGCATCAGACCAATATTCTGCCTAGTCTCACAATGATTTGTTTGGCCTGGAGTTCAAAAAACAGTCGAGAGGGGACTGGTACATCATCAAGTGCCAGCAAAGAAAGTTTCCCTGTGACATGCACTTAACTGAGGGGGACTTTCCAGATTCAACTACACAATTTGTGCATGTACATATTGACATCATAGGCCTGTTGCCTCGATCGAATGGCCAATGTTACATTCTGACCATAATCAATCAATTTACTCACTGGCCAGAAGCAATGCCTATAGAAAGTATCTTCGCAGAAACCTTGGCCTCTACATTCGTCTCAAGCTGGATTGCTGGATTTGGTTGTCCACTACATTTAACAATGGAGCACAGCTACCAGTTTGAATCTGACCTGTGTGTTCAGCTGAATAAGTTCTATGGCACTGCTCACTACAAAACAACAAGTTACCACCTGGCCCGTAACATTATTATGGAATGCTTGTCCGTTCACTAAAGGCGGCACTCATGTGTCATGATACTGACTGGATGACAGCTCTGCAGTCTTACTTGGTCTAAGAAGTATGCCCAACTTCGATTCATCATTTGCTAAGCTAGTTTATATGGAAATGCTATGCTTCCCAGGAGAATGTGTAGAGGTGCAGTCCTTCCAACTTTCTGACCACAATCATAGCGACTTCATCCATCAGCTGAGGGAACACATTTCCTGGATTCACCCTCGCCAAGCTTCTTGACATGGCACACCTTCCACCTGTGTACATAATTACCTGGAAATGTGTATGCATGTCATACCTCATACAGATGACATGGACATATCAGTAAATGGCAAGCCCTCTAGCATCCATATTGACTGAGTCAATCCCACATTTGTGTTCCAGGAACTGCAGACAACTGAGGCACCATGACTTCAGACACCAGCACCACACCAGCATCTTTGCCACGCACAACACATTCCAGATGAAAAGTGCATTTCCTGGTACACTTTCTGTGAGACACTCCATTTCCTGATTTCGCTGAGTGTCATCAGCTGAGATTGACATCAGCTGCTGTGCTAACAAGAGCTGTCAAAGAGTTCATGAACTGCCAGCCAGAGGTGCTGGATCTTTTTGTGTTGTGCTCTGTGATGTTACAGCATTCTTTGTTTATAGTTACGGAGATGATAGAGATTTGTTCTGGTGATTAGAGACAGTTCATTTTTACTTCAAGCTCCTCTCCTGCTGCAGTTTTTGCATTGCTACTTGAGTACTGCTCTCTGTCATCAATTAATAAAGTTACTCAATTAAGTGATAAATTGGCATTTCTAATTACATGCCATCTAACTAAAGTAGAACATGAAATTGTATGTTCAGAGAGATAATGGCTCATCAGTTCTGGACATTGTGTTGTACAAGGTGTCATTACAATGACCTCATCATTACAGTGACCCCAATAATGACTTCCTTGAACACTATGTGGTAATCCCTTTCTCAGTCACATATTTCTGTGTAAATATTGAGATTTTAAAACATGTCATTTCCACATAGAATAAAACACAACTGGGGACTAAAGTCAAATTATTTAAATGCAATTTCTTCTGTAAATACTTGTTCAACTGAAAAGTAAGTGAATTACTCTTCTGAGGCACCTTGACCAGCCTCATTTAAGCTCTTCTGTTAGGAGAGTTAATTTAGAGCTAGAACAGCTGCTTGGGTCAGGTATGGTTTCTAATATTGATATGGTTCCTGTTGACTCTGTCTGTAGGTGGAACTATTCTAGGCACGGCCTTACCTCAACAGGAAAGGGAAGGGAGAACTGTCTGGGCTGAAAGCAAATAATGTAAAGGAGGGGTGGCACTATCACATGAGGGTTGCCCAGAAAGTGATGCACTGATGTTTTTTTTTCTGAGCCGAAAACAATGCTGTGAATGCAAAACATTACATATGTATTATTTGAAGTCTTCTGAAAGAGCATGCCAAGTTTGCATCACTTCCGACAGATGGTGTAACTGCAGGACAGTTTCAAAATGGCGTTTGTAGATGATGTTCATTACAAGCAACATGTCATCATTGAATTTCTCACTGCAGAGAAAAAAACTGTGGAGAATATTCACAAATGCTTGTGCAAAGTCTGTGGAGCATCTGCTGTTGACCGAAATACAGTTAGCCGCTGGGCATGGAGGGTGAGGTCATCAGGAGGCAGTGTGGCAGAGCTCCACGATTTGCAGCGGTTGGGGAGACCATCCAAGGCTGTCACACCTGACAGCTCTAACCTAGACCCCTCGGACTTACATTTGTTTGGGTCATTAAAGGATGCCCTTTATGGAAAACATTTTGAGGATGATACAGAGGTGATTCACACAGTGAAGCACTGACTGCCACCAGGACAAGGGTTGGTACCGACAGGGCATACACGCCCTTGTTTCGCGCTGGAGGAAGGCCATAGAATGGAAAGGAGATTACATGAAAAGATAGGGTGTGTAGATAAAAAACTATTCTTTGGTATGTGTAATTCTCATTATATTGAATTGTTGAAGAAAAAAATGTGGTGCATTACTTTCTGGGCAACCCCCATATGTGGTAAGGCACCAGTGGTTACAAATGACAGAACAGTAGTGTTCTTAGGGTAGGGAGGGCAAAAACAAAAGATGTTCAGAGACAGGTTGAAAATGACATTCACACTGATAAAAACAGGCAGCCAGAAAGCAAATTTTAATATATACAATTCATGCAAACAGCTTCTAATTGAAACTGGAGATATTTAGAAATTGACAGAAAAATTAGATTCATCCATTAGTAGTTATGGTAGTGCATAAAATCGGTTATCCTTATTGCATCAGAATATCTGAGGACTGAGGGGTAAGCTTAATGAGCTGCTTATTTGTGCTGAAGACTTAAGAGTTGAGCAAAGCAATTGCCTCTCCGAACATCATGTGACCACTGGTATAGATATGTTATATGTTACAGGATTTAAGTTAGATATGGAGAAAAGAGGAGTTGCCACATCTGTCAGAAACTGTATCAATTTCAGGAATATTGATATTCATAAATTTTGCTCAGAGCAGCACTTAGAAGCTTGTGCAACAGACGTAGTGTTTCATAATAAGTGTCAAGATTAGGATGATTTGAGCTAACCGATCTTTGCATAGTGTGAACAAACTAAGTCTGGAGGTTTCACAGAACAAAATCCTTTAGTTTGGTAACAGTGTCTGCCGAAAAGATTGGACAAGTGGCTACTCTCTAAGTCAAATATGAATCTGAATGTTCAGATTTGTGCAGGTGAAATGTTCTGAACATGCATGTAACTCAAGAAGAGGCGAAACAGAAAAATTCTCATTGATACCGTCTCCCTGAGAGACTGGAAAAAAATAAAAATAAAAACATGAAATAACTAAAATTATATAAAAATTCACATGTCAAAGAATAAACAATACAAAAAGAATATAAACATATTGTGAAACACAGTGCCAGTGGTGGTTGGCATGGAAATTGTGTGATAGCTGTATTTAACAGCCTCATACACGGCCAGGAGTTCGCAGTAATATGCACTTCACTTACCCTGAAATGCGATAGTTTGTGGGAGAAATATACAAGCAGTTGCCACAAATCTTCTGACCTTTGTTGCAGTACTTTGCCAACAGCCATTTGACTGATTTATTGATCCATTTCATCTACAGCTACACAATGTGCAAGAGATGTAACTCATGTCTACCACTAATGCCAAAGGTGTGTCCAGCTTAGGGTGCACGAGCAGTGCTGCATTTGATATGTGGCCTCGGAAGTGGAGCACATTATTTCGGTCCACTGCACTGGAGTGTTGCGTTGAACCTTGGGGCTAGAAAGTGCTGCATTCAATGGCTCCTGCAATTTTGCTGCATGGAGTAAGTGTTAGCTGCAATATTTTAGCATGCCTAAAAACCAGCATAACTCCTTGACTATTGTGGGTCTTGGTATCTGCAAGATTCTTCGACCTTCTCAGTTACTGTAGATGAAATGCGATGGCCAAGGAATGTCACCTAAGGCTGTCCAAACACACGCTTGTGCACATTCCACCCCATGCCAAATTGCTCTAGAAGCTTAAATACTTAACATAGATGCTGGTGACGTTGCTCCCTGGTTGCACAAAATATGAGTATGTCATCCAGGTTTGCAAAGCAAAATGGCAGTCCTCATATAATGGCGTCAGTAAACCTCTGACAGGTTTTTGCAGCGTACCACGACCCAAACGTTATAAATTTGCTTGATTATCATTGTCTTGGGGATGTCCACTTTTGCCGCAGATATTTGCAAATATGCCTTCAGGCAGTGCAACATGCTAAATGCCGTTGTACTGTGCAGCACATAATTATAGTTATGCAACAAAGGCATGGGCTATTGAATGCATGATAGTCACTGCACAGACTCCAGGCTCTTCCTTTCTTTGGAACAAGATTCAATGTCACTGATGGCCAAATAATCAGGTGCCAATCTGCTGGTCTACAAGACACCGGTGGGTCATTTGTGGTTTTTATATTGCGTACCATGTTGTGTGCCACATGCATAGGTGTGCCTGATATCCTGGTCAAGGTTGGATATTGCCCCAGCAGTGCAGTGTGCTCCTCATCACACTCCTGTGTTGGCAGGACTCTTTGTATTGATGTGTCATGTTGAAATCCCACTGTAGTCAGTCTGGTAACACTTTTGACCAGTTTGGCACTGGCTACATCTGGTAAAAGATGGTAGCTGATGTGCCAGAAGATCAGCTTCTATTATCAGCTCTGTAACTTCGGCAGTGGCAAAGTCCCATAAAAACAGGTGGAACAGTCCCAAATTTAACTCTACCTGCTGCACTCCATGGTTGAACCTATTACCTGCTACTACTATATGGTACTGTACATTTAAATGCACATTTACCATAGCTACAGTGGTACCAGAATATAGGATGATCCATGTTCGATGATGCAGCATTGGTTGATGACCTGCTTCTGGATCTCCAGCGATTATGTCCTCTACCCTTCCAAGCATCGCCCTGAGACAGTAGCATGCAGATCTGTGTGCATACCACATCTACTTTCACTGCCAGCGACTCCTATTCCGTGTGCGCGACTGTTGGTGCCACTGTCGCAATACTGCACAGCATTATCACTGCACTAACCTGTGCAGGTGCAATAGCCTCTTGAATCATTCCAACTATATTTCCGTCTGTGACTCCATGATTGCTTTGACTTGTGGTGGTAATCAGCAATTCCATAGGATTGATAACAAGTTGTCAGGGATGGTAACTGTATCAAGTATGATCCACAGATGAGATGGTTTACAATCACTGATGTCATCTTGCAACAGTACCTCTCTGACCCACTCTTTGTGTGGTGCAGTGACTCTCTGGATAAATTCCAATTTGGACTTTCCATATGAATTTTCGTGCAGCAGCAGAGTGTTCACATCCTGTACCTATGGAAAGTGCTGATGGGCAAGATGGCTCACAATAAGGGTGAAGTTTGTTGAGTCAGCCATGATTCCTGAATAGCTGAAACTGGCTAAACTTGAGCAAAGATCGGGTTGTTTGGCCAGAATGGAGGTAAGTGGACCACTAGTCTAGATAGTGTTAGCGCATTTGTATCTTACATGAGATATGAGTTCTGTAGTAGTCACTCGACCTTTTTCTGCAGCCAAAATCATTTTGGGGTCACCACTTACCGGGACTAGCAAATTTGAGCTAACCAACTGTTGCTTGGCATGAGTCTGGAGGTTTCATGGAACAAAATCCTTAGTTTGGAAACAGTGTCTGTTGAACAGATTGGACAAGTGGGGTGTAATGAAGACAGAGCTAGGTGGGGCAAGAAAAGAAGAGGAACAGATAGCTCTAAAAATAAATGATACATTGGCAACAATTGCTTGTAGTATTACAAACCTCTTAAATAAGTACTTTGTTGCTGTTACTGACAGCTTGGGGTTATTGGGTTCAGTAAACATTGCAATGGAATATCTAAGACCAGTCTATACAAATAGCTACAGTAAAATGGAAATGACACTTGCTTTTCCCAAAGAAGTAGCACTCATCATAAAATCCTTAAAATCAAAGTATTCTAGCAGTTATGATAACATATCAATGAAGTTAATCAAAGAGTGCTCATGTGAGTTGAGTTCAATCTGAAGTTATTTGTATAAACGATATCTTATCAGTGGAACATTTCCAGAGTGGTTAAAATTTGCTGAAGTTAAGCCTCTTTATCAGAAGGGGTGATAAACAGATACCATCAAACTATTGACCAATTTCACTTTTGCTGCCTTTTCAAAAATATTTGAGAAGGTTGTCTTCAAGCATCTTCTGAAACATCTGATGGCAAATAATATATTGTGCAAGTCATGTTTGGATTCCATAAATGTTCTGATATAGAGAACACATATAGTGAGAAGATACTTAATTCATTAAATAACACATCAGAGGTGACTTGCATTTTCTGTGACATGTCAGAAGCCTTTGACTGTGTAAATCACAGCATTCTCTTAAGTAAACTAGAGTATTATGGTGTCACTGTTATTGCTGCAAAGTGGTTCATGTCCAACCTAACTGACTGGAAGCAAAGAGTGTTGCTGCAAAATACGTATGGTGTAAGCAATCAGTCTTTATCTGACTGAGAATTAATTACATGTGGTGTTCCTCAAGGTTCCATCTTGGGTCTGTTGCTTTTTCTTATATACATTAACGACCTCTCACCTGTTACATTGCCTGATGCTAAGTTTGTTTTGTGTGCAATACAAACATTGCGGTAAATAGCAAGTCTAGTACAGATTTAAAAACAGCTGCTAATCAAATTTCCACAGACATTAATAAATGGTTTAAAGTTAATTCACTGTCATTAAACTATGAAAACAACCATTATATGCAGTTCAGAATCTGTAACAGATTTCCTTCCAGCATGTGTATAACATATGAAAACATGCACATAGAAGAGGATGAGTGTTAAATTTTTTGGATTACAACTCAAGAATAAATTCAGTTGGGAAGGGTATACCACAGAATTGCTGAAGTGTCTAAACAAGTCTGTATTTGGAATTTGAATGATATCAGATGGAGATAAAAAAACACTTGCTGCTTAGCTTACTTTCATTGTATTATATCATGGGGGATCATATTTTGGGGTAACTCATCAGACCGAGCAAAAATTTTTAGAGAGCAGAAGTTTTTAGAGTGTAAAAGCGGGTAATAAGACTCATTTGTGGTGTAAATTCAAGAACATCATGAAGAAGCCTGTTCAAGGAACTGGGTATTTAAACCATTGCTTCTTTGTATATTTATTCATTAATGAAATTTGCTGCAAATGGTATGTCTCTATTTCCAGCCAGTAGCTCAATATAGAGTATGAATAGTAGGAATAGAAAAAATCTATATAAAGACCTAAAATCACTTACAATCACTTACCTTGGTGCAAAAAGGGGTTCAGTACTCAGGAACACACATTTTCAATAAACTGCAAGCAACCATTAAAAACTTGGTTTCATATAAATCACAATTTAAAAATAGTTTGAAAGCCTTTTTGGTAGGCAACTCTTTCTACTCTAAGATGAATACCTTTACAGGGACTGTTAGACAAGCTTAAGTAGAAATGTCCGTTAGATTTCAGTTTTGACAGCACTTGGTCAAAAGAGTCAAGATTAGATATTTTGTGTATGGTAAATTTATTAAGATTGCATAACTATGTTTCATTCTGACCAAGTGTTAATTCTGTAAATATTAGCAGTTCCAAGTTACTGTAAAGTATTTACATAACTTGACAGTCTCCTGACAAATAATCGGGAAAGTGAGTATTATATTCAAATGATCTAAGTTTTTTATGTTATACTTTCTAGCGTATTCCACATCCACAATAATCATCTCATTTTTGGGTCTATGGAATGTAAACTTAATCTAATCTATTCTAGTCTGCAAATATTTTTAGATGCAGTCTTTAAATATTTTTTAGATGTTGTTTTTCAAGCTTTATTCGTTTTCTTTTGTCACAAAATACAAAGCAAAGTTATCTGATACTGGTTGGAGAAGGAGAAAAAAGGAAGGGCAATTTCAATAATTACTATGTTTTCATAAGAACATATTTGTTAAAGAATAAGGAGTTCAAAAAAATTTTACAGCCTAATACATTTTGGGTTACAGATTACTTTAAAGATATATTGTAGTAAATAAATTATTTTATTCTTGTTTTTGTGTGTCCAGTTTTATAGTATTCATTTCAATGATTTCCATGCACTCTGAGGATAAGAAAAATATTAAAGCCCATTAGTTTTATAATAGATTTCTTGGCTCAAAACATAGTGTATAACATTCTTATTACTGTGACGAGTAGGCTACATCATTTTCTATGTATGCAAATTTTCTTTCTCACTCGATTGCATGTGTCTTGTATTTATCTTTCTTGATCCTACTGTGTACTTAAGATGCTTGTTGAATTTTGATCATTTTTCTGAACTGTATTCTGTTCTTGAAAATTCATGATGTGGAGTGAAAATATATAAAAAAAATTTATATAGATTAGAATTTGCTTGATCTCCTATTACTGATAAAGACATGCACATTCAAATAGTCAGTAGGAAAAATATATATGTTTTATGCAAAACTTTCTGGCAATCCTCCTCCCTACAAACAAAAATATTTACTCCACGAGTTGACTAAAATGATTGAGAAAGGAGCTGTGGGAGAACACATAATGTCTACGGTAATAAAAAGAAGACAAAAGACATTTATTTGTAGCGACAAAGAAGTTGCGACATATGTTGAGTACAGAAATTTATTTTTCATTACACAACATTACAAGTCAATTTTATATGTCAAATAATTACACTTTTGTAATTATATGAAACATTTGTTTGACATAGAATGTGTCATGGAGTCCACTGTTACGGACTGTCAAAAGACTTGAATTTTTCTATACACTTGAAATCTTTTAGTGATTTAAAGGATCTTTTTGATATATATATACAGTGATAGCTACCGGTACTTAAAAAGTTTCTTTGATTCTATTAGTGAAAAATCAGCATGTATTTTGATATAATGTTTACTACACAAAATTTTTTTAAAAAAATCATGAATTTCACAATTTTTTAATGTCAGTAGATAATTCTACGTAAACTTGGTTTGCTTAAAAATTTCAACCTTCAAAATAGTCTTAAAATTTGCATGTCAGATTTTTATTCAAAAAACCCACATTTCCACTTGATTTATGTACTCGTAACCATAGAATTCTCCACATTTAATATCTTCGTAAAAATTATACACTAAATGCACAAATTTTTTATGGGTCGACTAATATTCATAAAATCGCCCAATCTCATCCATATTCTGCATCTACCATTGTGTGAGGAAAATACTGTAACAAGCCAGGATATTACGTTTACACCTATTTTCAATTGTAAAGAATCTGATTCATCTATTCAGACCTTTACAAAGTTTATTTACACTCAGGGAAAGCTTTGACTAATATAAGGGGCATTCAAAAAGAAACGAGCTGGAGGCATAATTACAGAAACCAGTACCTTTATGTTAAAAGTATTGACCCTGGCTATTGAAGCACTTGTCCCACTGTGACACAAGGTAGTGAATGGCTGTCTCGTAAAAATCCCAGGGCTTCAATGTTAACCAGTTACGAACATACAGCTGGATGTCGTTGTCTGAGGTGAATCGTTTGCACCTCAGGGAGTTTTTAAGGGGACCAAAAAATGAACAATCACAGGGAGAGAGGTCTGGACTGTATGGCGGGTGGTCAAGAACCTCCCATTTGAATTTCTGCAGGAATGCTGGGACTGTGTTGTTCGTGTAAGGCTTTGGATTGTCGTGGAGCAGAATGACCCCAAGTGTGAGTGTAGTCTTAGAAAGATCAGCTAATAAAATATTTGTGCACATTAATCACTGGTTCCTAGCCAATTCTTTGTCACTAAACTTTGAAAAAACACACTACATGCAGTTGAGAACTTGTAATGCGTGTCCCATGAGTATATGCCTATCATATGATGACAACAGATAGAAGAAGTGGACAGTGTTAAATTCTTGGGATTACAGCTTGATAATAAATTCAACTGGGAGTAGCACCCCACAGAACTGCTGAAGCATCTTAACAAATCTCTATTTGTAATGCGAATTGTGTCAGACATAGGGGATAAAAAAATGAAAAAGCTGGCATACTATGCTTACTTTAATTCCATAATGTCATATGGGATTATTTTTTGGGGTAATTCATCAAGCCAAGCTAAAGTTTTCTGGGCACAAATACGTGCAGTAAGAGCTATATGTGGTGTGAACTCAAGAACATTCTGCAGAAGCATGTTTAGGGAACTAGGGATACTAACTACTGCTTCCCAATATATTTATTCCTTAATGAAATTTGTTATTAAAATATATCACTTTTTCAAACCAACAGCTCAAGTCATGGAATCAATACTAGAAATAAGAATAATCTTCACAAGGATTTAAAGTCACTTACTCTTGTACAAAAAGGTGTGCATTATACAGGAACACACATTTTCAATAACTTGCCAGCAGCCATAAAAAGCTTAACAACCAATGAAATTCAGGTAGAACCAACTGATTTGTGTGTGTGTGTGTGTGTGTGTGTGTGTGTGTGTGTGTATGTGTGTGTGTGTGTGTGTGTGTGTGTGTGTTTGTGTTTGTGTATATAAGTACAATATAACTTCTGCACAATTTCAGTGCAGTAATGTTTTCATTGTAAATAAGTATTATAGTAGTTCTATTACACGTTTATTACCTTATAAATAAAAAAAAAACTTTTTTTATTTTAACTTCAGTGCATTAGTGTTTGTAAAATAATTCTTTCATATAGTGTTCATTAAAAAAATGATGATCATTCCACTTGGCACCTGTGGAAGGTACATCAGCTTATTTGTTTCAGTTGTAAATATTTGTCATGTATTATTGTTTTTCTGACATGTTCTACATCCTGGAGGACCTCCTCACTACGGATCAATTGGAATGAAAGTAAATCTAATCTAATCTAATCTAAAAGATGTACAACAGATCTGTTGTACTTGTACTGGTCTGGCAAATATTTCGAAAGAGATTTCAAAAAGAGATGGTGAAGGGGGGGGGGGGGGCGCTCAATTTTGTAGTGAATCCACCAGTTACTATGTGGTTCATTACACTTTCATTACACTTTAATGAGCATGCTATTTGGTGCATAGTGCTTCCTTTTCCAGAATCACTCATTTCTCTGACTATCCCATCCTTAGCTTGTAAGATGAAAAAGAGAATTATTTCCTAGTATCCACAAACATAAATTAAGTTTAGTATGTCAGGAATCAAGTTTTCTATGTATAATTTTGGGTTAAAGGTTTTGTAAGTTAATGCATATTGACAGAGGGTACGAGGCTGGAAATGCATACAATATTTACTAAAGTTTATAATGAAACATCTCATGTTGTGTTATGGAGCACTGTTACGGGAGAAAAAATTGCATCAGTAATGATAAATATATTTCAGCTAAATATGTAATGTAAAATAAGAGGTAAGTCATTGTATGAGAAAAAACTAATTGTCAGAAAACATGGATAAACTATAAATATGAACCTTAGTGAAAATTTTATTGCAACAGTAGAAAAATCTCTTTAAAATGTGCAGTCCAGTACCAGCTGATGAGTATATGAAGTTGAGCAATTCATTGGTCCAGTTTAAAGTGAAATGAAGTTCAATTGTCTATGAAAATTCAGCTTTTCAGTATAAGTGTGTGCCATGTTATAAACTCTTCAGGTCAAATTAAAGGAAACAGCTGTAAAAAAATGATAATGTTCTCTTCAGTAAAGTTAATTAAGATCAAAGTGTGTCATGAAAAAGGCCTTCAGGCTGAAAAATGTAAAAGTGTTTGTTAAATAAGATGTTGTCTGTTACGTAATAGGAAGTAATTTCTGGGTAGTAACATGGTTTGTTGCTGTTGAGTGTTATTCAGTAGAGTCATTTTTTTATACTGTGACTAGGCAAAGCAGGGATTTCAATGAATAAGTAATGAGATGTATGAAGTAGTGATGTTTTATGTAATGGGGAAGCACATGGTGGTGAATCAACAAAATATAAAGGGGGATATGAAGCCACAAACTGAATTATGAATAGGGACCCTGTATTTGTAGTGTCTTCTGTTGTGAATACACAGTCAACCGATTGGTAAGTTGAGAAATAAATAGAAAAACTAACATTGAAAACTGATAAATTGTGATGATGTACAAGAAAGTAGTAGTTTGTTGTAATGACATGCATAGCTAATATGAGGGAGCTTTTAAAAGTATGACACTACTTTCAGTATCAGTTTGGTATTTTCCGTAAGATGTGATGGTAATAATGAAAATCTCTTGAGAAATTATTTAGTCAAGCTAATTGAAATACTAATTTATAAAATGACTTATTTAACATAAACAGCAGGAAAGTTCATTTCAATGATGATAAATTCTTTTACCTGCTACATGATGTAATTGTTTTGCAGACAAAAAATAACAATAGTGAGAAGTTCACTAATTTAATTTGCATTTTTAAGTAAGTTAATTGGTCATATTTAAGTAGGGACAGATGCAATAAATAAAGGAGGTACTAATCTCTTTCAGCTTCTCTCCCTATTTTAAAACTGAATTAAAAACCGTCTTGACTGCATTAAAATTTTTATTGGCAATGGCAATCAGTTTTGGTCAAAATGTGACCTTCAGACCATATCCGCTGAAGTTCAGAATGGATTTAGAGGGTTCTGATAATAATAGTAAAATATAAAATACATAAAATATAAAAAATTTTAAATGAAAAATTTCACCCATGATGGCATGTGGTGGTGGTGGTGGTGGTGAGTGGAGCATGAATGTTAGCTGCTGAAGAAAGCAACAGTTCTGTAGCTTAGTACATGAAACTCCACCCACTACGTATCACATTATATCAGTAATAGCTGTTTTAACCCCAGGACACTGTAACTTATTGCTCAAACAGTATACATACATTGAAGACAATTGCTAATACACATGTGGCTGGTGATACCTCGTGTGCCAGCCTATTTATTCATTAGTTCCAAGAGGGGGTGCAGCTGGCAGGCTGTACACACAACTGCTGTCATATTAGCAGACCAGATGGCCTTTAGTGGCTGAATCAAGCACAAACTTTACACCTGTACTATGAAGCGGCACACACACAAAATTGGTTGTCACAGCACTCCTCTTCCTTTGGAAGAAGTGAGCACCGTGCTTTCATCTATTTCTTCTGTGGTCAATGTAAGTTGTTGAGTCATGTAACACACTGCCACAGGTGCAAAGCCATGCCCCCTCACAAGATGCCGTAAGGTAGGATAGGTGAAACTGTTGCAGTGTCCATTTCCACATCTGAGTCCAAACCCAGGAAAGGAGGTCATGGCAAGGATGGCAGAACAGGCAGTGCTGGCTGTGATGGAGGTGGCAGTGGCACAGGCATCGGCTGTGACATTGTGGGAGCCATGCTCCTGCCATGACCCCCGATAGCTCAAGGCAGCACCCACAGTAGAGGAGACATCAGCTGGAGCAGCGGAGAAGGCCAGGGCACAGGCCGCGATGTAGGAGATGGCCAGATGGTGGAAAAACCCATGAGTCTAAACACCTGTACCATGCCAGAAACATTACAGCACCAGTGCCAGTCGATGACCTGGTGTCAGATGAAGCAGATATAGCGGAGTCCGGGGCTGACAACTGTGCAACAGCTCTGCTGGATTCTTATCACCAACAGGGGTGAACCTATAAGAACTGAGGAATCAGTCAGGAGCTACTCCTGATGACACATCAAAAATTAATTTTTTCGTATGAGTCTTAAATTTTCATACTAGTCCTTCTGCTTCCTTGTTCAATTGACTGTGAAAAGGAGAAGCTGTGACATGGCGAACACCACTTTTTTTACAAAAATCTTCAAATTCCTGAAATACGAACTGGGGGCCATCATCAGTAACTTATGTACACACATCACCTTCCATGGCAAAAATTTTTGAAAAAGCAGAAATTGTTGCCAATCCAAAAGTAGATAGACAAATGCACTGTGTACAGAAACTTAGAATAAGGGTCAATTACAAAAAGGCACTAGGAATTCAAAAAAGGTCCCAAAGTTGCTGTTGATCTGGCCACAGTGAAAAGTGAAGTCTGGGGAGCTGCCTGATGGGTGGCACACTGCAGTTGGGCTGCAACAACTCGAACTGTTTCCCCATCAACGGCTCGTCAAAAAATGTGTCTGCATGCTAATGCTTTTGCAAGTGACACAGCCCAGTGGCCCACACATAATAAACACATAACCTCTTACTGAAGGGCAGATGGGACTACAACCCAAGGAACATGTCCTCTGCAGCTAACAGCAGCATTCCACCCCAAACAGAAAGATGCTTTCGTAATGCAAAATAATTTCTCCAAGTATCAGAAGCATGGACTTGGGGTTTTGTGTGGCCACTTGTGTTGCACAAAAGAAACAACTTTACTTAAAACAGGATCCACAGCTTCTGTGGCTACATTTTAGTGGTAGTAATAGGAAAATCATGAACAACATTTTGAGCTGCTGTGTCTAAATGAAAACGAATAACTCCTCTTTATCAAACTCTGCATCCAGGCCAAGCAGCAAACACTATCAGGTGTCAGCAGGCAAAAAATGTATCTCAAAATTGTACTGTGACAGGAAAAGAGACCACTGCTGGAACTGATGTTTGGCTTTGTCTGGCAAGGATGCTGAAGAGTTAAAAAGAGCCTCCAGTGGTTTGTGGTCTGTGATCAGGTGACACATACACCCGTAAAGAAAAATATGGTATTTTCTAGAACATACACGATTGCCAAAGCCTCTTTGTGTCTCTGAGAATAACACTGTTGGAGGATTTAGAGGCATACACAATAGGCCATTCAGAACCATCTGCATACTTATGAGTAAGGCCAAACTGAAAAGGCCAAGGCCAATCTTTGAAAAATAATGGCCCACTGATAATTCTGCTAGCAGCTCATCAGAGCATGACAAAGGATAGGTATCAATGATTGACTGTGCATTTTTAAAAATCACTGCAGAGTCATAATTTACCAGTAGGTTTTCTGACTATCACCAGTGATGCTGACCATTCACTGGAACAAAGAAGTCAAAAAACTTCAAGGGATTGAAGACGATCTAATTCTGCTTTTACCTGTTCCTGTACAGTTACTGGCACCAGGCAGGCCCAGAAAAAAAGGGGCAGGTAGACATCGTTATATGAGCCAGAAATTCTTTTGCACAACCCACTCCTGGAGAAAACAGAGAAGAAGATTCATCACAGAGAATATCTAACTGTTGATATGGAACTTGATCCAAAACCAAATGCACTTCATCGTTGATGGAGAATCCAAACAATTTAAAAGTGGCCAACCCAAACAGGCTTTCAGTGTAAGCATTGTTAATGAATGACCCACAGCCTTTTAAGTCACAGATGCAGAAAACTGTCCAAGAATGGGAACCTGCTGTTTGTTATTTATTTATTTCGAGTTCTGTAGATCCATATGACAATATATCTCTGGATATACAACAAGTCAAATTTTTACAAATTATTGTTTAGTGCACAAGTACATTGTTCTTATCATACAAATAACAGGAACAGATTAGCTAACACATAACTTTATGTATGAGTTATTGTACTTGACTTCTGAATGAATATACAGATATACATACATTTCAGTTTTTAAATTACATTGTAGATAGACAAAGAATGATGATAAGGCCATAAAGACCACAAAAATAGATTTAGGCATACTCAGGAGGTATTACGCATTTTGGCTTAGAAATTCATCTATAGTATTACATTACAGTTATCGTTTTTTATGGATCCCTATATTTTTATTTATTTATTTGATACTTTTTTACTCACATACATGGATATTGTACACTTCTAATGCAGACAAAAGTTATGAGCTATAATCCTTGCGAAGATATTCATCGATGGAGTAGAAGGTGTTGGCCAATGGAAAGTTCTTTAATTCACTCTGAAACCGATCTTTATCGCTTATAAGACCTTTGATTTGCTCTGGTAAGTTATTGTATGTATGAGTGCCCATGTAGTTGACTCCTTTTTGTACTAATGTTAAGCTTTTATAGTCCTTATAAAGACTGTTTTTAGTTCTGGGTTTTATAATCATGTTTTGCACTATCTTGTGTAAAAAGAGACATATTGGAAATGACAAAGGACATCAATGAGCATATGTACTGACAAGTAATAGTTAGAATACCAAGTTTCTTAAAGAAGTCTGTGCATGATGATCTAGGACTGACACCAGATATAATTCTAATGACTCATTTATGAATTTTGAAAATATTCCCTTTGTGAGAGGAGTTTCCCAAAAAGATGATTCCATAACCTATTAGTGAAAGGAAGTAGATTGAATAAACTAACTTCTTCATTTTTAAATCATCTATTTCTGCCAGCAAGCTTACTGCAAATGTAGCTGAACTAAGACATTTCATTAAGTCTAGAGTGTGAGTTTTCCAATTTAAGTTGTGGTCAATTTGTAGCCCTAAAAATCTGACACTGCCTACAGCTTTAATTTCATTGTTTGAATACATTATACTTATAGGGTCTGGTATTCTGTAGGAGGTACTAAACTGTATGTGCTGGGTCTTGTCAAAATTCAGTGACAATCCATTTGCTGTGAACCACCCATTGATACTTACAAATATTTCATTAGCTGATTGCTCAGTGAGATCATGGGTACTGTTTTTTATACCAATATTGTATCATCTGCAAATAAGACAAAATTTGCATTTTGTGGCACCACATATGGAAGTTCATTAATATATAATAGGAACAACAAGGGACCTAAAATAGAGCCTTGGGGCTCCCCTTGTCTGATTATTTCATATTTTGAATGACTGTTGTTATGTGGTGAGCCTGATACAGATACATACTGTTTTCTATTAAAGAGATAGGATGTGAACCATGAGCCTGCTACTCCTGTTATCGCATAATATTTAAACTTTTGTGTGAGGGTATCATGCTTAACACAATCAAAAGCTTGAGCCATATCACAGAATATTCCAAGTGGTAATAACTTTTGATTTATTGATTCTAATATATCATATGTAAAAGTGAATATAGCTTGATCAGTTGACAATCCTTTCCAAAATCCAAACCAATTGTGAATGAGAATATTTTTCTGTACTGAGTGTTTATAAAGTCTATTGTACATAACCCTTTCAAACACTTTTGAAGATATTGTCAATAATGAAATGGGACAGAAGTTTTCCACTAATAATTTGTCTCCTTTCTTGTGTAATGGTTTGAAAATAGCATATTTAAGCCTTTCTGGAAAAGTACCTCTGTGGAGGGATTCATTACATAAGCAAATCAGTATGTCACAAAGTTCTGAAGTGCAACATTTAATTATGGTAGTGCTGGTTTCATCATAACCACTGGAACGTTAAAGTTTTTAAAACAGCTAATAATATTAGAAATCTCTTTCGTTGAGGTAGGATATAGTTGAATTTTGTCAAACTTCTGCATTTTTTAAAAATATTTTAAGCTGTCTTCTGAGGAACTATGCAAACCTAAGTTGTCTACTACTGAAAGGAAAAGTTGTTGAAAGTGTCTGAAATTTTGGAGGTATCTCTAATCGACTCATATTTACATTTAACATAAATTCCTCACCAGCCCTTGAGACACTGGAGTCAGAGGGGGAGAACCCAAATCCACAAACCCTGAGAATTCACCAACGTTGCTGCTGCACCCGTGTCCACCTGCAGTCTCAATGATTTGTTAAACATACACACTCAGGTGTATAACTTGCTTTGAGGTACCATCACTACTGACACACTGTTCACATCCGTGTTCATTTCGTCCTCGCTTAGGTTTGGAAAGGAGTTACATACAGAAGCAATGTGTCGTTTCTGATGGTACCTGTGACAAGTTGCCCACGGCTTGGTAAATGCAGTCCATTCACATTGAATGAAGCAGTATGCACATGAAGGCGGCAAAGCACAAGCTGCCACTGTTGTGATGCATACTGTTGTTATCACAAACACCAATTATCTATATGATGCCAAGATGTCTGCTGGACTGCTGCAATATCATCTGTGCTCCCTTGCAAACTGACTGAAGACTGGGAAGGGTGAGAAGAACTGATTTCTGAAACTTCAAACCAGGCTTCTATCTATCTGCAGCCCATGAAATGTCAGATGACTGAGCTATGTTCAGTACTTCCAAGGCATAGGATTTTCACAGTGTAGAGCCATTCTCAAACTTCCCTATCAGCAGAAAAACTTAGGATTGATCTCACAATCCATTTGATCGGACATGGGATTCCTTATGAATGATGGTGGCTATGTCCATGTAGTTCCGCTGCCCAGGCCCTATATGACTGTTTTGGGCATTTTTGACAGTGGTAAAACTCCACATAAGCAGAAATGATATGAGTATTTTTACAATGACAGGTAGAAAGTAACTCATATATCTGATCGAAAGAAAGACTTTAATGTTCTTGTAAGGGAGCGAGCTGACACGACAACTGATACCCACGAGTCCATGACGAAAAAAGAGCCTTGCACTAGTTTACTTCTGTTACCCCAAAACGCCTGGAAATGTTGCCATGGACGTTTTTCGTAAGCACCCCAGACTTGTGCTGCATCGTAACAAGCAGGGAAGGTGAAGATATGTTGTTTGCAGAACCACAGTCTGGAAATTGCAACTGTCATTGCTCAAGAAGAGATGTAAGCACTGCTTCCATGGACATTACAATCAAAGAACTAATGACTGACATGGAATATGTGGAGTCAAATGCCGTACTCATCACCAAAAGGTATTCAAACTCCAGAACACTGTAATTTATTGCATGAACAGTACATACACATTGAAGACAACATACAATACAACAGGCAATACACAAATGGCTAGCAGAGCCTTGTGCACTGGCCTATGTAGTCATTAGTTCCAACAGAGGGTGCAGCCAACAAGTGAAACATACAACTGCTATCTTATTAGCAGGCTGGGTGGCCTCTAGTGGCCCAATCAAGCACAAACTTTATGTGTGAACTATGAATTGAGAAACACGCAGAATTGATAGTTACAGAAATAGCCAATCAGGCACACAAGACATAAAACTGTTATTACAATAAGCTACACACAGAATGTTATTAATTTTTATATAACTAAATGAAGAAATAGATACATTACATTTTATAAAACAGCAGCTATAAAAACCATTTCATCAGTGTATGATAAAAATATATACAAAAGAGGCAACCAATGATAATTGGCTGTGAGAATGTACATTGTCGTCTGTAGGAATCTGTAGGAACGTCATAGATTGTATGCTAGCAAAGACGGAACTTGGGCGATGCTGATGGTTCCTATGGAGATGGCTTGGAAGTACTGATATGCAATATCCAGCAGAAGTTGATTTCAGAATTGCAACAGCAACTGCATGTCGAAATGCATGTCAGATACTGGAGTCTGCTTGTAGGTCACAGTGTCAACAAAAATAAAGCTTGAGTGATGCTAACGGTTACCAGTAAGGTGGCAAGGAAGCATCAATATGCACATGTCAATGGAAAATCATGTCAGAGCTGTGACAGTGACTAGCTATTATGGGATAATGTCATACAAGTAAGAAAGCTGTAGGATACATGTCAGATACCACAGATAAATGAGACAAAATGACCAACAAGACAACACTTAAAATAGCATATCACGTAAAATAGCATATCAGGTGTACGTCAATGAAAGTTACATCAATGCAATCTGTATTATTGTGAAATATAGTTTGGATTGTTAAGACAGACCAGTGCATTGTACTTGTGACTACTGATTGCACACGATGTGAGCTGTATTGATTGATAGCTGACTCTCAGTAGGTAGAGCATTTGCCCTTGAAAGGTAATACAGGTCTGGCACACAGGTCTACCATGAAGTATTATACAAGAAAAGAAAAAATAACTAAATACATATTTTTTAAATTTATTAAAATGGGCAGTTGTTCATTGACAATTTCAAGAAAAATGGAGTGCTTCACTTTGGTAGTTACAGAAAGTGAGCTGCAGGTGATGAAGGTTGTTGCATGGAGTTTTTGGAAAGGATTTGGTATGAAAAAGTTGGGAGGAGGACTCAGAACCAAGTGTTTGGAAAGAAAGGTAGGGAAGAGGATGGTGTTAAGGTTTCATTGGGATAGAATGTCAAGTGTTTATAGTTGAAAGGTTGAGGGATGTGTTTGTACCAAGTCAGGGTTAATAATCAGGGATAAAATAATAGTGTAGTTGACGTCAAGTCTGCAGACAGTTTAGTAAATCTGAATGTGTTCAGTGTGGAAGTGGAGAGAGGCATAATTAATACGTTTATACAGGATCCTGGAGGCATATGGTGACAAATTTGGAAGGCAAGACAAATTGCATGGAATTCAATAATTTGGAGGGAATGAAAAAATTTTGGTACAGCAGAAATTCATGTGATAAGAAGATTGGTCAGATTAAGGCTTTATAGACGCAGAGTGTGGTGGAAGGATGCAATCCCCATGTTCAGACATAGGTGTCACCTCACTTGTGGATATGAAGTAATAAAACTGAGGGTTATTACTAAAGGATGTAAAAATATTTGAGAGGATGTGAAATGGAAGCTTTAATTAGGTTGTCAGGAAATAGGTGATTATTACTCAGACTGTTCTGATAAGCAGGTCACATCTACTGACTGACCCTTGGTATTAGACATTCATCCTTTCTATTTATAAGGCTTCTTATGTTGTTGTTGATGGAATGTGCTAAATGAGTCTTCTTTCAGAGCTATGGAGTTATTTCATGCTGCTTTATCTTATTTTGCTAGTAGCTGCATCATCTGACACTGGAATGAATTTGTCTTTGAAAAAGATCTACATAGATTACTGGAAATCAAGAAGTAGATTCAATACTGATTTAATCAGACTAGACATTGGCAACTAGATGTGTCAGTTGTCTTAAGAGAAGCATTCAAATGCTGACTGTGTCACTTTTAATGCAAGCAGGTGAGAGGAAATGGGCTAGTCACACCCAAGTGTGAATGTTGCTCTGTCCTCAATGATTCCTTAAGCTCTTCACTGGCACATTTCACAGAATATATCATTCAGGGATTGCTGTCTCATCCTCAGAATGGGATGATCTTTGCACTAGTGTGACGAGAATTCTATGTATTTTATTGAAATCACTCTGAATTGCGTAGCTGAGGTTGCTGCCAAACTGTTTCCTACACTCTTAATGACAAATACAAAATTATCTTTACCAAGCTCGTCTTCAGAGAGCGTAAAGGATAACTAAAATTGCTGAGACAAGCACTTGGTTCAGTGCTGACATTGCCTTCTCTGACTATCAACCAGGATTGCAACTTTATTTCTTTCTGTAATACTTATACTTTGCATTTTGTTGGGTTGACTGCACGCTTTTGTTCACAGTCACAAGCATCTACAAGTGCCAATAAAGAACTTACTACATTTTAAATGTCTCTGAGTCATTGAATTGGAAACTTTGACTTTAATTCAAATATCTGATCTGATCTAACATTATTGCCAGAAACTGTAATGCACTATGGATTTAATTCTTCTTAGGTAATTGCAAATTCAGTATGAAGTTTCACATTACATGCTCATTTTCTATGACTCTGTAGTGATCATATATGGAAATCATGCTAAGATTCCTCATGTTTGTGTCCACTTGTAATGAATCTGTGAGTGTTTCCACTCACTTTAATATTTGTAGTACAAATTTTTCCTAAATTATTCAAGTAAATATAAATGTATATATGTGTGTGTGCTGTCACTTACTAAGTAGAAATTTTATGGAATTTTCTTTGCTATATTAATACTGACAAAACTCATCTTCTATTTTTGTTGATTTTTATTTGCAGATTTATAATGTTAGATATAATGACAGCAATACGAAAGATGACACTGTGCAGTGAATGAACTTCAGATGGGTGTTCGTAAAGCTGTTAAGCTCTCGTTGTAACTGAGTTTTCGTACAGCTGTTAATCTCTGGTTGCAACTACTGTACTTTACTGCTTGCTGCTCCTGTTATATTCAGCACTGGCCTCACATTGCAGGCTGGAGGACAAACAGGATCCTGTGTTTCTAAAAATAAATATTCCTTGGTTAAACATCAAATTTGCTCAGTTTATTCAATATATAATGTGATCCGTTTGAGATTTAAGAAAAGTATAACATTATATTTGCTAAGTTGATGTATCTATATCTGTTCAACTTTCTGTAATGTATGTATGGGAGTTAACAATTGCTCCAGGGGGCAAGCCAACAGTGTGTATTTTGCAGCGTAAGTGCCAGATGTCAGAAACACATTGATACACAGAAATGGTCAAGCTATACATATTCCCTCAATTACAGCAAAATGGGATACTGGCCACCATTATCTATCAAAAGGATGGCACTCCACCACACTGGGCTCTCACAGTGTGGGAACAATTACACCAGAAATTCAACGATCTCTGGTGCGGTTGCGGTGGACCTGTTCCATGACCTCCTAATAGCCCTGATGTAATGCCCAGAGTTCTTTGTGTCAGGATACATCAAGTCAACAGTGTACGCACAGAGACCACAAAATGTGGTCGACCTATGAATGCAGATTATAGTGGCCTTCCAGAAATCACTCCAGAAATGCTGTGCACCAAGTGGTGCAACATGGACCCAATGTATGATATATGTGCCACATTCGCAATGGTGGACATGTTGAGTGTTAATATGCTGTAACATAAACTTCAGGCACAACTTCCAGACTCTCCTGCACCAACAACAAGCAATAAATTTGCATAGTTTCTTGTGTAAAGTGTTTTGCTTTTCTGACATCTCAAATGGATCACCGTGTAGTTTACACTCAGTTAGAAAATAATAATCAGAATTTTATTTTTGAGCTACACCAAAGTCATCTGAAATACCAAGAAACAAATATGAGAAGAATATAATTTACAAATATCAAAGACTATAATTTTGCAATGGTATAAGCAAATACAGTTGAACTGCTTAGAAGCCTACGCAGAAAATAAACATGGGAACTGCTTATTTCACTAAATTATGGAAGGACACAAAGTACCTGAAGAAGATAAAAGTGCACAAAAAAATTACACATTTATTCTTGAGCATGAGACACATGTAGGAGATAGACAAAAATATGGAAACAATTTTGAGAAATGGATGCTTGATCATATATGCATATGCTACACAAACCGGTAGGTTGGGCTCTTGTATTTCACCACAAAAGGCGTCTGAGCAATGTCCTCAACACATTGCAAGTGTCAGTCATGGTTAGAACAGTGTTCTGTGTAGCTGGGAGTGCATTATGTCAGAGTTAAGTGACTTCGAAGAAGGGCAAATTGTTGGTGCTCGTGTGATGGATGTTTCTGTAACCATAGGAGCTGAAGTGTTTGATGTTTCAAGAGGCACCACATCGAACATTTATACCACATATAAGGAAAGCTGAAAAACATCATAACCTAAGTCACAATACAGACAAAAGTGTTTGTTGAGTGATCATAACAGATAGTCGATGAAGAGGATTATCATGAAAAACAAGGGGATGAGAGCTGAGAAAGTCACTGCAGAACTGAATGTAGCACTTTTGAATACCATCAGCAGCAAAACAACATGAAAGGAGGTCCATAAGCTGGAAATTATAAGGTCAGCTGGGATTACAAAACAACATATCAGTGATGCGAAGGACAACACAAAAACTTGGTGCTGAAGCTATAAAACCCAGATTATGAAGAAGCAGAAGAAAGTAATTTGGTCAGATGAGCCCTGTTGCACACTATTTCCAGTTTCTGGCTGAGTTTATGTCCCAAGAGTGAAATACGAGGGGGGACCCAAAAATAACCGGAATTTCTTTCTAGAAAGCATATACTTTATTGTTTTCAAATACAACCTTAATCTCCTTCGAAGTACTCTCCTTTAGCATTAATACACTTGTCCAAACGTTCATTCCAGTGTTCAAAGCACTTTTTAAATTCATTCTCTTTTATACCTGCTAGCACTTTCATGACATTGCGTTTTATGTCTTCCACATCCGCAAAACACTTCCCTCTCAAGTCTCTTTTCATCCTCGGGAATAGGAAGAAGTCCGAGGATGCTAAATCCGGCGAATAGGGTGCTTGGGTCAAGGCAGTTGTCTTCGTTGACGCCAAAAACTGGTGAACACTGAGAGCCATGTGCGAGGGACCATTGTCGTGATGCAGGAACCACATGTCAGAATCCCACAAAGCTGTAAGTTTTCGCAACAAACTTCTGCGAAGCCATTTCATAACCTCCAAGTAGAATTGTTGGTTTACTGTCTGGTTTTCAGGGACAAATTCAGAGTGTACGATCCCTTTGATGTCAAAAAAACAGATCAACATCATTTTCACATTCGATTTCACTTGTCGAGCTTTTTTTGGTCGAGGTGAGCCAGGTCACTTTCATTCTGATGACTGTTGTTTGCTTTCTGGATCGTACCCATAGCATCATGACTCATCACGTGTAATGATTTTGTTGAAAAAATGTGGATCATCTTTGAACGCGTCCTTCATTTCGAGACAGGCTTGAAAGCGATGATCCCTTTGATCTCCGGTAATAAGCTTCAGCACGAATTTTGCTGCCACTCTTCGCATCCCCAAATTGATGGTTAAGATGCGCTGAATTGAGCTCCAGAACAACCCAGACAAGTTCTCAAGCTGGTCGATTGTCCTGCGCCGATCTGCACTGATGAGATCACAGATTTTGTTGATGGTGTCTTCGCTTCGAGCAGTTGAAGGTCGACCATAACGGGGCTGATCTTCAACCACCATTTCTCCCTTTTTAAACCGAGAAAACCATTTGTACACTTGCATTTTACTAAGAGCATGGTATTCATAGGCTGTCTGAATCATTGCAACAGTTTCTGCTGCGTTCTTGCCGAGCAAGAAACAAAACTTCATTGCCGCACGTTGTTCGTAAGAACTAGCCATTTCCTCGTGTCACGTCTGCACTGTACGCACACTCAAAGAACTGCCAAAGAAACCACACTTCTCACTGTTGGGTGAGGCCGCGTGGCAGAATGACTCAGCAGAGCTCCTAGTATAACCTGGCGGCACAATCTGCTACTACAAGTACACAATGTGCAGCATTACAATTCTGGTTACTTTTGGGTTCCCCCTCATATAGTAAGGTTCAGTGATGTGATCCCGTAGATTTTCCCGGTGTCTTATATGCTGCCGGATATGACCATCTCCAATACACAATATTTACATGATCCATCTGGCTGCCATCTACAGGTGCAATCGCTGAGACACAATCATGCCAGTACGATTACTGCCAAGGACTGTGTGACCATTCTGCTGATCAGTCTCCTCCTTGGTACAATGTTTGTTCCCCAAGGGTGAAGCCATGTTCCAAAACAACAGGGCCCCTGTTCACACATCTTGCATCATCCAGGACTGGTCTTGTGAGCACGAGGATGAGTGGTCTACTTTGGAGAAATAAGATGCATGATGGTAATCCACCTGCATCATCATCATCTGAACTTGCTACTATTTCACAGGAGCAATGATATAAGGTACCTCTTAAAAGCATACAGTACCTGTATTTATCTATTCTGAGGTGACTGGAAACTGTTTTGAATGCCAACATTTTCCCTATATAATAATAGGCATGCTAATGTGTGGTGTGTTTTGTGTTTCCATAGGTTTGTCCATCCCCTGTAATTGTGTGTTCAGGAAAGTTGTTACTCCTGTAAGTAATGTGTCATGTGAGATGAACTTTGATGAAGCTTCACTGAAATTCATTTTACCTGGTTTCCTCCTCTGATATGACTATACAAAAACGTATCTGCCTGATGCCTTGTGTATGATAAATTTATTAATAGTGCATAACAGTGTTTCATTCTGATAGCATGATAATTCTGTAAATATTAGCTGTTCCAGTTTACTGCATCATATTAACCTATTTCAACTATCTCCTGACAAATGATCAGGGTAGTAAGCATTATATTCAAATGTTTTATGTTATACTTTCTGACACGTTCCACACCCACGAGAATCATCTCATTTCTTGGGTCTGTGGAACGAAAACAGAATCTAATCTAATCTGAGAGAATAGAGAAAGGAAAACTACTCACATATCAGGGTAATCATAAATTTTTAACTGTCACCTAAAAAAATAATAATAGTAGTAATAAAACTACAAGCTAATTTTTTTTACAGGTACATGTCTGCTGCCCTGATACACATTAAAATCCCTGTGTCACTGCAGCCCACTGCTGGAGGAGCCAAAGCAAAGTGGTGGAGCCTCTTGATCAAGTTGACACGATACAACTTTGGCCAGGTGTATGCTAAACACTGCAGTAGGCTGTTGATTTCTACTACTGCTGACTGAAGAAAAATGTACAGATAAAAGATGCATTTATATGTGACAGATTCTGTAACTGAATACAATTATGTACTTGATACCAAGGATCAAGGCAGACAGGTAGATGCAGTATTTCTTGATTTCCAAAAAGCATTTGACTCAGTAACACATTTATACTTATTGTTAAAATTATGATCATATGGGGTATGAAGTGAAATTGTGACTGCATTGAGGACTTTTTGGTAGGGAGGACACAGCATGTTATCATGGATGGAGAGTCATCACCAGATGTAGAAGTAACTTCAAGTGTGCTCCAGGGAAGGGTGTTGGGATCCTTGCTGTTAATGTTTATATTAATGACCTTACAGACAATATTAATAGTGTCCTCAGGCTTTTTGCAGATGATGCAGTTATCTTTAATGGAACACTTTCCGAAAGAAGCTACATAAATATTCAGTAAGATCTTGATAAGATTTGAAAGTGGTTCAAAGATTGTTAACTCGCTCAACATGTTAAAAAATGTAAAACTGAGCACTTCACAAAATGAAAAAGACATAGTTTCCTATGACTGTAATATCAATGAGTCACTGTTGGAATCAGCCAACTTGTGAAATGAAATGAAATGTCGTGTGACGAGGGCCTCCCGTCGGGTAGACCGTTCGCCTGGTGCAAGTCTTTCGATTTGACGCCACTTCGGTGACTTGCGCGTCGATGGGGATGAAATGATGATGATTAGGACAACACAACACCCAGTCCCTGAGCGGAGAAAATCTCCGACCCAGCCGGGAATCGAACCCGGGCCCTTTGGATTGACAGTTTGTCATGCTGACCACTCAGCTACTGGGGGCGGACAGCCAACTTATATAAATACCTAGATGTAACACTTTATAGGGACATGAAATGGAATGATCACGTAAGTTCAGTCACTGAGTCATGGGTGAAGCAGGTGGCAGACTTTCGTTTATTGGTAGAATACTGGGGAAGTGCAATCAGTCTACAAAGGAGATTGCTTACAAATCACTTGTAAGAGCGCTTCTATAATTTGTTCGAGTATGTTGGACCTGTACCAAATAGAACTAACAGCGGATATTGAATGTATACAGAGAAGGGCAGCATGAGGGGCCACAGGTTTGTTTGTTCTCTGGGAGGCTATCACAGACACACTGAAGGAACTAAATTGGCAGACTCTTGAAGATAGATGTAAACTATCCAAAGAAAGTCTGTTAATAAAGTTTCCATAACTGGATTTAAGTGATGACTCCAGGAATATACTACAACCCACTATGTATTGCTCACATAGGGATTGGGATGATAAGATTAGAATAACTGCAGCGCACACAGAGACATCCAAACAATCATTCTTCCTGTGCTGTAGGCGTGAATGGACAGGAAGAAACCCTAATAACTGGTGCAATGGGATGCACCCTCTGCCTCACTCTTCACAGAGGTTTGCAGAGTACAGATGTAGATGTAGATGTACAACCTCATTTTAAATTGACTTAATGTTCATTCATGGCTTGAAGATGGTTGCTTGTTCGAAACTGGTTGTCTGTGAATGAGTAAACATCCAAGCAGCTTTTGGTGGCTCCACAAAGCTATTCTTTAAATGCATTGAAGCTCTGCAACACAGTTTACAAAGGAATATGTAACAATCACTGGCATATATTACTGGTAATATGTGAAAGTGATAGGTAGACATAAGTCACTAATTATTAAGGTTTATGGGAATTCAAATTCAGATATAAGTATGCAAAGGGACATCTTTTATTATGTTTTAATACAAAGCAAAGTACATGTAATGATGGACACACAACGAATAAACAAAAAAAGGGCTGCATCCAAGTAATGCCAGAAGAAATGTGATTGTGGTGCCAGCAGTATCTCATGCAGGGATATTTTGAAAATGATAACAATATTTCTGTTTCAACACTCCCACTGTTTGAGCATCTTAACATCTGTCTCTGACAATGTTCAAGCTTGTGCACAAGGTCACAATCCTATCTTTGCTTGATGGTTTTGTGAAAATGTCTGATAATGTCTGATAATGATTGCTTCTTCTTAATACCTTTCTCTTATGAGTGGTATCAGATATCAATGTGTTTCAGTCTTTTATGAAATTTGGCGTTTTTTATGGATCTTATCACGCTCTGATTCTCCATATAGAGTTTTGTTGCTTGAGCCCATTGATTTGAGGAATCACATAACAGAGTTCACAGGGATATCATGTCTTTTACAGCCATTCTAGCTGCCACATGTCTGCTGACATGGTGCTCAAGGTCACCATTTTTTGATGCAGAGAGAACCATGTTACCAGTCCATTTGATAAAAGAAAAGCAAAACCAGAAGTCAGCCAGCTTGTTTCCATGTCCCCCCCCCCCCCCCCCCCACATAATCTGAGTCACTATACCCAACAAGAATCAACTTTTCTTTGGTCTTTGTCTACAGTATTCCAAACTCATTCATGCCTCACATGTACATTACTTGAAAATGTGTACAACTGCTTCACAATGACTCTCATCATAGTTGTTTGAGTATTTGCTTGCTGCAATCACTGCAAAAGCCAGATCTGTTTGACTACTAACCATCATTAGAAATAAAAGTAAACCAGCTGCTTCCCGGACAAGAGGTATCTCCATAACTGACACATTTTCATTATCTGAGTTAATTTCACATTTGAATCCACCATAACAGATATACAGAATTCGAATTTTTCAAGTCAAAACATTTCATGATTCATGTTGCATATGTTGTTTGGTTAACAAACAACATATTTTCTTCTCTATTTCACTCAGTTTCCATTCTGCAAAAGATTTTCACTCAGAAACAGTTATTACAAAAGTTTTCACTACTTCTTCTACAATACCTGCTTCTTTGCTGTTTCCAATCGTCTACATATAAAGTCATAAAGACCATATCATTTCCAACTTTTCCACTGAATATACATTTATCTGCACCACTCTCTTTGAAATCGAATTTCTTCAAGAACTTTCAAAACATTTGATTCCAACAACTCATTGTGTATATCTCGGGGCTCATTTGACATGATGATGAGGCTATTCCAGTAGCCACTGAGGCAACAGGGTGCAGCCAGCTGCAGATTGTGGAATGCACTGGAACAAATGATTCCTGTCATCTGGGTCATTCCAGCGACTGGTAGAGAAAGTTGAGAAGACCAGCCTTGTGCATGGAGTTTCAACGAAGCTCACAATTTTCAGCAATATACCCAGAACTGATCGTGGCCCTTTCATTCTGAGTTGAGTGGAAGGACTGAACCAGAGACTTCAAAGGTCCTGTGACAAGCTAAGCTGCAACTTCCTGGACTTGCACCATGGGTTGAGGACTGTAGGATCTCCCTAAATAGGTCAGGTGTGCTCTACACATCAGAGGCTGCAACTCAGTTAGCACACAAGGGTTTTTTACATTAGGTGACTCTCCATCCAATTCACATAATGATAGGTGTAGAAAACACAGAAATATCAGTGTAAGGTCAAAATAAGTGCCTACAACAGGTATGAGTATTAAAATCCTAATGGTAAACTGCCAAAGCATTTCCAAAAAAGTGCCAGAATTTGAAGTGCTCATGTAAAGCAGCGAAGCTCACATGAAACTAGGTATGGAAAGCTGATTGAAACCTGAAATTGAAAGCAGTAAGATTTTTGGGAAAAATTTAAGTGTATATCGTGTATTTATATTGTGTATATGGTGTATTTGCTGCAGTAGACAAGGAACTCAAATCCACTGAGATAAAGTTGAAGCCACATGTGAAACTGTTTAGGTAAGACCCAGTATCAGGGGTTCAGGGGTGGGCATAAAATGATAACTGGATCTTTCTATCACTTACCAGCCTCACCTCCTGACATCACCAAAAACTTCAGCGAAATTCTCGGTTCACTTGTACGGTATGTAAGTTCCCCCATCATACTGCAATTATCGCTGGAGCCTTTAATCATCCATCAATTAATTAGGAAAATTACACTTTTGTTAGGGGTGGACATGATAAGACATCCTGTGAAGCTTTACTAAATGCATTCTCTGAAAACTGCCCAGAACAGATAGTTAGAAACCCCACCACTCACGATGGAAATATATTGGATCTAATAGCAACAACTAAATCTGATCTCCAGAATGAGAGAAGGCAAAGGTCCCGAGTTCGAGTCTCGGTCGGGCACACAGTTTTAATCTGCCAGGAAGTTTCATATCAGCGCACACTCCGCTGCAGAGTGAAAATCTCATTCTGGAAACATCCCCCAGGCTGTGGCTAAGCCATGTCTCCGCAGTATCCTTTCTTTCAGGAGTGCTAGTTCTGCAAGGTTCGCAGAAGAGCTTCTGTAAAGTTTGGAAGGTAGGAGACGAGATACTGGCAGAAGTAAAGCTGTGAGGATCGGGCACGAGTCATGCTTCGGTAGCTCAGATGGTAGAGCACTTGCCTGCGAAAGGCAAAGGTCCCGAGTTTGAGTCTCGGTCGGGCACACAGTTTTAATCTGCCAGGAAGTTTAAATCTGATCTCCTTGAGGAAGTCCATGTGAAAACTGGTATCATGATGCAGTTGTGGCAGCAGTGATTATCAAAGTACAAAGGACAACTAAAACAAAAAGGAAGATACATATTTTCAGTAAACTAGATAAAAAAATCTGTAGTGTCATATCTAAATGTTGGACTTGAAACCTTCAGCACAGGGCAGGAACATGTAGAGGGACTCTGCCTCAAGTTTAAAAGGATAGTTAACCATGCTCTGGATAGACATGTACTCAATAGAACAGTTAATTATGAGACGGAACCTCCATGGTATACAGTCACTGTAAAGAAACTTCCTAAGGAACAGAGATTACTGCATAATAGGTATAAAACAAAGTATAGGGCTATAGATAGAGAGATGCTGCATGAAATGCATTTGGCTATCAAGAGAGCAATGCATGATCCCTTTAGTGACTACTATAGCATAATATAGTCAAGCGATCTTTCACGGAGGCCAAAGAAATGCTGGTCATATGTATAGGCTGTTAGTGGCACCAAAGTTAGTGTCCAGTCCATAGCAAATGAGACAGGCAAAGCAAAATCTGAAATGTTAACTCAGTTTTCAAATGTTCCTTTAGAAAGGAAAACCCAGGAGAATTGCCCCACCTATAATCTATTGTAGCTCCCTCAAACAAAAGACCATGCCCAGTTCTTGGAAAAAGGCACAGGACACACCCATCTACAAGAAGAGTAGCAGAACTAATTCACAAAACTACCACCCAATATCCTTGATCTAGATTTGTTGTAGAATCTTAGAACATATTCTGAGCTCAAACATAATGAACCTCAGTGCTAACCAGCATGGATTTCAAAAGCATGAATCACATGAAACCCAGCTTGCACTGTTCTCACGTGACATTCTGAAAGCTTTGGATCAAGGCAATTAGGTAGATGCAGTATTTCCTGATTTTCAAAAAGCATTTGACTCAGTAACACACCTATGCTTATTGTCAAAAGCACAATCATTTGGGATATCAAGAGAAATTTGTGATTGGATTGAGGATGTTTTGGTAGGGAGGATGCAGCATGTTATCTTGGATGGAGAGTCATTGTCAGATGTAGAAGTAGCTTCAGGTGTCCCCAGAGAAATGTGTTAAGACCCCCGCTGTTCATGTTGTACATTAATGACCTAGCAGACAATATTAATAGTAAAATCTGGCTTTTTGCAGATGATGCAATTGTCTTTCATGAAGTACTTTCTGAAAGAAGCTACATAAATATTCAATAAGATCTTGATAAGATTTCAAAGTGGTGCAGAGATTGGCAGCTTGCTCTAAATATTCAGAAATGTAAAATTTTGCACTTTAGAAAATGTAAAAACGTAGTATCCTATGACCATAATACCAATGAGTCACTATTGGAATCGGCCTGGGTTTAACACTCTGTAGGGATATGAAATGGAGTGATCACATAGGTTCAGTCATGGGTAAAGTAGATGGCAGACTTTCAGTTTATTGGTAGGATACTGGGGAAGTGCAATCAGTCTACAAAGCAGATTGCTTACAAATCGCTTGTGTTCTAGAATGTTGCTCGAGTGTGTGGGACCTATATCAAATGGGTCTAACAAGATATTGAAACGTATACAGAGAAGGGGAGCACAAATGGTGACAGGTTTGTTTAATCCATGGGAGAGTGTCACAGAGATACTGAAGGAATTTAAATGGCAGACTCTTGAAGACAGATGTAAACTATCCTGAGAAAGTCTGGTAACAAAGTTTCGAGAAACAGCTTTAAATGATGATTCTAGGAATATACTATAATCCCCTACATATCGCTCACATAGGGATTGTGAGGATAAGATCAGAATAATTACTGCATCCATAGAGGAATTCATATAATCATTCTTCCCACACTCCATATGTGAATGGAACAGGAAGAAACTCTAATAACTGGTACAGTGGCAGGTACCCTATGCGATGCACCTCACAGTGGTTTGCAGAATATAGATGTAGATGTAGAATTGGCAGCTTTCTTTAAACTTTATATTGACTTTTTAAGCTTGCATATATATATTCATTCTCAACCGCATCACACCTTGTGGCACCAAATTATAAATTTCTTTGTTTTGTTTTCCATATTGAAATGCAGTTTTTACATCAAATTACAACAGTTCAAAATCTTCTTCAGCTGAAATCATGAGCAAAGTGCACTGTGAGTCATATATCACTACTGGGGAGTAAGTTTCATTTTAGTCCAGACCAGAACATTGAGTAAAGCCTCAAGCAACAAGTTGAGCTTGATATGGAGGCCATTTGCAGTTTTTGATGCTTGGACTTTGAAGACGCACTTTGAATCTATCGCCTTTTGGGTCTGTTTTGACACAATAACCCAAGTTTCACTTGTTTGATGTGCTTCTAGTTCCTTTTCCATTGCTCATTTGCATTTTTTGTCTGGATCCTAGATTGCATCTTCGAAACTGTTCAGTTCAAGACAGTTTACTGTTGCATCACTTCTGGCTAGATTGCCTCTTCAGAACTGATCAGTTAAGGCAGTCAACTTTTATGTTACATCTGGATGAGGTAGACTCATGTGCCTGGCATGTAATCCGTAAGATTGCTGCCAATCTTTGAGTGATTGTTCAGGATCTCAGTCACCCTCTGCTTGTACTTTTCTCTCATCTTCAGCTGGTGGCTCAACATACTATTTTCCACCTTTCCCATCAGATTCTTCGATGTTGGAGTCCAAAATAGGGAATAAATGGCATAAACCAACACAGTCACGCTTCGAAACAAGTTTATCATTGGTCAGGATTCCCTCAATGGAATTCACGTAATGGGATTCAGTTTCTTTTTTTTGCTTCTGTTTTAAAATGTCTGTAATTTGAGATTCTCCCTGATATCCAACTATGATCATTTCCTTGGCCTTGTCTGTCCCATTAGCTGAATGGTTAGCGTGTTGGATGGCCACGCATGGGGGTCTGGGTTCGATTCCCAGCTGGGACAGGAGATTTTCTCCCATCAGGGACTGGGTGTTGTGCTGTTCTCATCATCATTTAATCCCCATTGTCGACGCGCAGGTCCCCCAATATGGCGTCACACTCAATAACACCTGCACTTTGTGGTTGAACTTCCCGTCTGGGAACTCCCAGCCTATGACGCCATACGCTCATTTCCATTTCCATTTCCTTGGCCTTTGGTTCCAACTTCTTGTGGAACAATTCAGGAACACAGATGAGTGCTTCTACCCCAAAAGTCCTCATTTGAGAGATTTGGTGTTTTCTGCTTGACCATAATTTGAATGTTGTTGCATTTGTTCTCTTTTTGACTGAAGATCAGGTCAGTGTATAAATAGCAGCGTTAACTGCCACCACCCACAGAATTTTTGGAACGTTCACCACAATGAGCATGGACCTCATGGATTCAATGGTAGCCTTGTTTTCATGTTCTGCATTCCCATTTTTTTTTTTTTTATGAGTATATGGTGCCATTGTCTCAAGTGCTATTCCACATTTGATGAGGTAGCTCTTCATGTTCTTGTCAAGTATTCTGTCCCCCAATCAATGCTTAGGATTTTAGATTGTCATCACACATTATCTTCACAAATTCTTTGAAAAAATAAAAAATGTCAGATTTATTTCTCAAAAAATAGATATGATGAAGACACTCTGTATCGTTCATGAGTGTAACAAAATACTTCGCACCACAGAGTGATTCAACCTCCATTATTCCACATACTTCACTGTGTATAAAGTCACTGATTTCTAAATTTCTTGCTTTGATTTTCTGGTTAAAAGGTTAATGGGCAGACTTTCCATACTGACACACCTTGCGGAAGAATGATGCCACATCTGTTATGCTTATTGCCTTGATAGGACCAGTTTCGATCAAATTCACAATCACCCCAATTTGACATTTATATGACGCATTCTGTGGTGTCAGAGTTTGACGTTATTTGCGGATGAAAAATTCACATCACATTGGATGTTTGATACAAAAAAAAATTCAGCAAGTCTTGTTTTATAGTCTTATTTCTTGGGCGACAACACATCCATCATGATAAATGTTTACAAACTTATCTACAAAGGTCATCTCAAAACATTTGTCAAGCGAATACTGACAGAAAACAAATTCTTCCTTATTTTTGGGACGTGCAGCACTTCATCAATTCACTCATCTTCCCAACACATATTTACAAATTTCTGTATTTTAATTGATCTGATTCCCTTTGCTTCACATTTAGCATTTTCTCCAAGTAAAGTTTCAATGTTTTGTCATTAGCGAATTCCACTGAACAACCCCACTGAAAAGTGATGTGACATGATGCTCCACTCTCAGTAATACAGACATTACTTACATCAGCATTCAGCACACTCTTGGAAGTCACTTTATTATGCGGAACTCTTTTGTATGACCCACCATTGGTAATAATGAACACATTTACATTGCCTCTATTTTGCGCACTAGTTTTCTTCATAGAATGGCAGTTTCTCAACAGATGGCCTTCCTTGCCACAGGTTCAGTGAATAAATTTTCTTCTTAAATTCACCTGATTCGGGTTCTTTTTCTTCGTGCCTTTATGCTCCTTCTTCCAGTCTTGAGATGAAGTCACCACCAGGACACTGGCCACCTTCTCCATGTTGTTCGATCACTTTTCTTCGGAGATAAGTTACCCTTAACATTTCAGAATTGTTTGCTGATTCCAGGCTTACTATCCCAGGCTGTGACTAGGGCAATGAACATCATTAGAAGGCTTCTGAAGATTTTGACCATGACTGTTATATCCAGCACTAGTTTTAACTCGCAATGTTCATGATTTTTGCGATATGCCGCAACACCAAATCACTCACATTCATTCGGTATTCATTGAAGTTTTTCATGAGAGAAAATTTGCTTGCTTCAGATGGTTGTCCATGAATCATGCACAGTTTCTTCCATATTTCACAAGCAGTTGTGCGTGTTATCAAAAATGCTAGTTGTGAGTACTCAATTGTGGCCAAAATGCAACACTTGGTGTGATCATTGTCTTTTGCACACAGTTTTCAAGCAGACATAATCAAATACATGGGTTTTGGTCTCTCGGTGTCCACCACATCTCAAATGCAGGTGTCAAACAAAATCTGAATTTGAAATTTCCGCAGCTGGAAATTTGATCTGTTGATTTTCGCCATTCTTCTTGTGGTTCCTTCACCTGACATGACATAAAAACGAGGTGACTCAAATTTCATATCAAACAAAAGATGTAATCAACTTCTTAGCTGAAATTGTGTGATTAATAAGGGCCCATAACATCTACATCTACACCAATACTCTGCAATCCATCTTACAGCACATGGCAGAGGGTACCCTGTACTACCAACAGTCATTTTCTTTCCTGGTCCACTCCCAAATAGAATGAGGGAGAAAAGACTGTCTGTATGCCTCAATATGAGCCCTAATTTCTCATATCATTATCTTTTTGATTCTTACTCATAATGCATGTTGCAGGCAACAGAATCATTCTGCAGTTAGCATCACCATAACACTTGCATGTTATTTAAATCTGCCAGTAACAAATCTAGCAGCCCACTGCTGAAATGGTTTGATGTCTTCCTTTAATTCAACCTGGTATGGATCCCAAAAACTCAAGCAGTACTCATGAATAGGTTGCATTAGCTTGCTATATGCAGTTTAGCTTGCTATATGCAGTCCCATTTACACACGAATCTCACTTTCCTAGAATTTTCCTAATAAACTAAAGTTAACTATTTGCCTTTCCTACCACAATCCTCACATGCTCAACTAGAAATTTTGTCTTAGTCATCTTGTATCCTTCTATAGTCACTCAATTTTGACACCTCACTGTACACCACAGCATAATCAGCAAACAACCACAGATTGCTGCCTATCCTGTCTGCCAAATCATTTATGTATATAGAGAATAACAGCAGTCCTATCACACTTCCCTGGTCTCTGATGAACACTCGCCATCGAGGACAATGTAGTAGGTTCTGTTAATTCAGAAATCTTCAAGCCACTCGCATATCTGTGAACCTATTCCATATACTCGTACCTTCTTTAACAGCCTGTAAAGGCGCACTGTGTCAAACACTTCCTGGAAATCTAGAAATATGGAATCTGCCTGTTGCCTTTCATCCATAGTTTGCAGTATATCGTGTGAGAAAAGGGCAAGCTGAGTTTCACATGAATGAAGCTTTCTAAAACCATGCTGCTTTGTGGACATAACCTTCTCGGTTTCAAGAAATTTTATTATATTCAGACTTATAATATGTTCAAGGATTCTGCAGCACACTGATGTTAGGGATATTGGTCTGTAATTTTGTGGATCCATTCTTTTGTCCTTCTTATAAACAAGAGTCACCTGTGATTCTTTCCAGTCGCTTGGTATTTTGCAATGTGTCAGAGATTCACCATAAGTAAGGGGTCAATGCTGTAGAGTGCTCTTTGAAAAACCAAACTGGGATTCCATCCGGACCTGGTGACTTACTTGTTTTCAATTCCTTCAGTTGTTCCTCTATGCCATGGATGCCATGTCATCCATATTTGAGTCTGTTTGATGGTCAAGTGATGGTATGTTTGTACGATTCTTCTGTGTGAATGATTTCTTGCATGTGAAATTAAAACTCAGGCTTTTGTTTTGCTATCTTCAGCTGCCACACCAGCCTGATCAGCAAATGAGAGGATGGAAGCCTTAGATCCTTTTGGCAACTTTACATAGGACCAGAATGTTCTCGGGTTGCGAAAGCTAGAATTTTGTGTGTATGTTTGTGTTTGTTTGTGTGTCTATCGACCTGCCAGTGCTTTCATTTGGTAAGTCACATCATCTTTGTTTTTAGATATATTTTTCCCACGTGGAATGTTTCCCTCTATTATATTCATATCATTAATTTGAACCCAACAATTACGTTTGTTATTGTCCCTGTTGCATTTCGAAATCTTTTCTGTCACCTTATTTTCTCTTTCTGTTTTTGCCAGTAGTTTCACTTTGTATTCACCTTCTACTTTTTACCGTAATCTGCTATACAATTTTATCCCGCCTATATGTACTCAATAATACGTAACCCACTTCCTAACCATAACCAAAAAAATTTTTTTGCCGCTTTAAAAATTTTTTTGCCACTTTCAACACTACCGCTGCTATAAAATCCACCGTTTCTAGTTCACAAACAGTTCCTTCCACCTTTTAAACAACCATTTCGGCTAGTTCTAATAACTTTCGCTTTATTTCCATTTCCGTTTTTCCCACATCTCTTGATAATTTTTAGCCGCTTTTCACAGGTTTTAACGTCATTACTTCTTCTTCAGACAACTGTTAGCCTCATTTTCATAATCTGCCACCACAAAACCACTCCTTTTAATACATTACACGCAGTTTTTTCGAAATGTTCCCGAATTTCTCCGTCTTTTAACGTGTTTTGGCGGCAACACAACCACCTAACCTTTGTGCACATCATTGTCTACCAACCCAAGTCCAACATAGCCCAGCTGTAACCAACACCTTTTTTCACACCAGATCTTCAGTTACTTTCCAGTTCACCTTTATCTCTCCCCATATATTTTTATTTTCATTTTCATTTCAGCCTCATGTTACACTTTCCACCTTGTAATACCATGTCACCCTCACAACACCCTCACAACGACCCCATTAAGTTTTATTTATATTCCCTCCGCAAACATGCCTTCGTCCTAGCCAGATTACGCTCCCATATTCTATTTTCTCAGGCTTGTCTGACATTTGGCATTACCCCCAAAGGCCTCACACTTAAAGTTCCCATCTCTGGCTGCAACCCTTCTTTCCATCAGTCTCTATACCAGTTCCAAACTGAACAATCCATTGCCCTCACCCACCTAATCCTTCACCTACACATCAACTCAGCCAATGAACACACCTGTCAACTCCTATCCTTAATAAAAGTCCTTAATCTTTCCTCTCCCACATCCACACCGGCTGTTCAGAGCATCCTCCTACAGGCCATCCGCAAATTAGAACAGCATGCCACCCTCCACCTCAAAAAACTATCCAATCTCCTGGTTTCCCACCTCCGGAAAGGCAACTCACTCACCCTTCACAACCTTTCCAGCAAACCTCAACCTCCTCTCATTGCGCACAAACCCAGTCTCTCCCATCTACTCAATCTCCCACTTCCAGCTCCACTCCCTTCAAAACCTCAAAATTCCAATCAACACAATCTGGAACCACAACACCCTAATTCAGTAGTTAACCTTTCCTCCAAACCTCTCTCCCAATCCGAAACCTCTGCCCTATCCATAGGCCTCACCTTCAGCCCCACTCCCAGATTCAACCAAACAGCCCTCGTCAAAGATTTACTGTCCTACACTCGTACTCTCTGCTGGAAATATCACTTTGCCACGAAGAAAAATGATCCTAATCCTACTCCTAATGATCCAACTCCCCAAGACACTATCCAAATTGAACCCTGCCTGGAGCAGTTCCGTCCTCCATCGCAGCGGGACCCACCTCCTCTTCCTCAAAATCACCCTCTCCAAACCTTCCAGGAATTTCTGACTTCCAGCCTTGCATCTCAATCCTTCTTAAAAAACCTTAATCCTTCTCCCAACATCACCACTGCTGAAGCCCAGGCTATCTGTGATCTGAAGGCTGACCGATCCATCGTCATTCTTCCGGCGGACAAGGGTTCCACGACCATGGTACTTGATCGTCGGGAGTATGTGGCAGAGGGACTGCGTCAGCTTTCAGACAACACTACATACAAAGTTTGCCAAGGTAATCCCATTCCTGATGTCCAGGTGGAGCTTCAAGGAATCCTCAGAACCTTAGGCCCCCTACAAAACCTTTCACCTGACTCCATCAACCTCCTGACCCCAACGACACCCCGCACCCCTACCTTCTACCTACTTCCTAAAATTCACAAACCCAATCATCCCGGCTGCCCCATTGTAGCTGGTTACCAAGCCCCCACAGAACGTATCTCTGCCTACGTAGGTCAACACCTTCAACCCATTACATGCAGTCTCCCATCTTCATCAAAGACACCAACCACTTTCTCAAACGCCTGGAATCGTTACCCAATCTGTTACCCCCGGAAACCATCCTTGTAACCATTGATGCCACTTCCTTATACACAAATATTCCGCACGTCCAGGGCCTCGCTGCAATGGAGCACTTCCTTTCACGCCGATCACCTGCCACCCTACCTAAAACCTCTTTCCTCATTACCTTAGCCAGCTTCATCCTGACTCACAACTTCTTCACTTTCGAAGGCCAGACATACCAACAATTAAAGGGAACAGCCATGGGTACCAGGATGGCCCCCTCGTACGCCAACCTATTTATGGGTCACTTAGAGGAAGCCTTCTTGGTTACCCAGGCCTGCCAACCCAAAGTTTGGTACAGATTTATTGATGACATCTTCATGATCTGGACTCACAGTGAAGAAGAACTCCAGAATTTCCTCTCCAACCTCAACTCCTTTGGTTCCATCAGATTCACCTGGTCCTACTCCAAATCCCATGCCACTTTCCTTGATGTTGACCTCCACCTGTCCAATGGCCAGCTTCACACGTCCGTCCACATCAAACCCACCAACAAGCAACAGTACCTCCATTATGACAGCTGCCACCCATTCCACATCAAACGGTCCCTTCCCTACAGCCTAGGTCTTCGTGGCAAACGAATCTGCTCCAGTCCGGAATCCCTGAACCATTACACAAACAGCCTGAAAACAGCTTTCGTATCCCGCAGCTACCCCCCCGACCTGGTACAGAAGCAAATTACCAGAGCCACTTCCTCATCCCCTCAAACCCAGAACCTCCCACAGAAGATCCCCAAAAGTGCCCCACTTGTGACAGGATACTTTCCAGGACTGGATCAGACTCTGAATGTGGCTCTCCAGCAGGATACGACTCCCTCAAATCCTGCCCTGAATTGAGATCCATCCTTCATGAAATCTTCCCCACTCCACCAAGAGTGTCTTTCCGCCGTCCAGCTAACCTTCGTAAACTCTTGGTTCATCCCTATGAAATCCCCAAACCACCTTCCCTACCCTCTGGCTCCTAGCCTTGTAACCGCCCCCGGGTGTAAAACCTGTCCCATGCACCCTCCCACCACCACCTACTCCAGTCCTGTAACCCAGAAGGTGTACACAATCAAAGGCAGAGCCACGTGTGAAAGCACCCACGTGATTTACCAACTGACCTGCCTACAGTGTGAAGCTTCCTATGTGGGAATGACCAGCAACAAACTGTCCATTCGCGTGAATGGACACAGGCAGACAGTGTTTGTTGGTAATGAGGATCACCCCGTGGCTAAACATGCCTTGGTGCACGGCCAGCACATCTTGGCACAGTGTTACACCGTCCGGGTTATCTGGATACTTCCCACTAACACCAACCTGTCAGAACTCTGGAGATGGGAACTTGCCCTTCAGTATATCCTCTCTTCTCGTTACCCACCAGGCCTCAACCTCTGCTAATTTCAAGTTGCTGCCGCTCATACCTCACCTGTCATTCAACAACATCTTTGCCTCTGTACTTCCGCCTCGACTGACACCTCTGCCCAAACTCTTTGCCTTTACAAATGTCTGCTTGTGTCTGTGTATATGCGGATGGATGTGTGTGTGTGTGTGTGTGTGTGTGTGTGTGTGTGTGTGTGTGCGCGCGCGCGAGTTTATACCTGTCCTTTTTTCCCCCTAAGGTAAGTCTTTCCACTCCCGGGATTGGAATGACTCCTTACCCTCTCCCTTAAAACCCACATCCTTTTGTCTTTCCCTCTCCTTCCCTCTTTCCTGATGAAGCAACCGTTGGTTGCAAAAGCTTGAATTTTGTGTGTATGTTTGTGTGTCTATCAATATGCCAGTGCTTTCGTTTGGTAAGTTACATCATCTTTGTTTTTGGATATATATAAACAATAGTATATCCAACAGTCATCTTGTCTGCAGCACTACTGTTCAAAACAAACTGCCGTACAGTAGCCACAAAATGTTTGTGTTGCAAGTTCGCCAGATGTCACTGCTGTGGACGTACACATATACTTCAATGATTAATTGTATGATGAAAAATAAAGGAGGATATAATCAGTAAAGTCTGTAATGGGCTTACAAGGTGTAAGAGGCATTACAGTGATAAAAAGCAATGAAATAAAATATGACGAAAGTTAGATTGCTAAAAAGGAAAAAGTTAAGAGACAGTAATTGACATAAGCTCAAGTGGTGGTTATGCAGAGGATATGGCTTTAATTCCCAGTACCGCCAGGGACTTTTTCTTGGTGGGAGGGCTGGAATTGTGTGCACGCAATGTTGTGACATCAGTTGAGGAGCTTTTTGAGTGAGAAGCAACAGCTCCAAAGTAAAGAAACCCAACAACAGCCAGGAGAGCAATGTGTGCAGACCACATGTTCCCCCATATTGCATCCAATAATGCCATTGGCAGAGGATGATTCAGCTGCCAGTTGGTCCCAATTGGCCCATTGGGGCTAGAATGTGGAGTTTTACTTCTGTTGCTTTGCTGTAAATATAGAGTTTATCCAAATGCATTGTGATTCATATTATTGTATGTTCTATGCATGGTGGGAAACTGTCTAATACAAAACAAATATCTTTGTCTCCTCTTGTCCCTATGACTGGTGGGTCCCTCTCACACTGAGGTCTGAGTGACCTCCTACTCCTTAAAAACTGAACTAATAGTTCTGAAGGCAAGGATTGGTTGTTTCGGTTTTTTTCAAGTGAGTTTTCCTTTTGAAATTATTAACTGTATTTTCAGATTGTGGTTTTTTTCCTACAAGTTCCTACAAGTTCCTACAAGTACCCTCTATCTCAGTGGCTGTTTTAATGTAGTGCATGCCAAACTCACCCAGGGGAACACTGCAAGTCTCCACAGGACAAAATTAACAATGCCTCTTGTGTGGACCATCCAATTGGCCCCAGACCAAGAGACCCCAACAAGTTCTCATAACAATGCTGCACATCACTGTCTGGGTTGAGATCTCACAATTGAGGCTAGCTTTCAACACCACTTTTACTAATTTTCAGAAAGACTAAGACTGGTCTCAGATCAAATATGACAGAAGTCATTTTTGCCTGTGCCAGATATGATCTGCAGCTAACTATCCAATCCCTTCTTTAAATTGGTGCTGGGATTGCCTTCTTCACTTATGTGTGATGTCTCCCAGGACACACATTAGGTTATTTTCCTGTCCCTGATCTTACTTCCCTAACAGGCTCCATCACATGCTTAACAGATGAGGTGCCTGTAACTAGTAGGCCTTTATAGTGTGCAATTTGCAGCTCTGTATGCAACCATCCCATCTTCTAGTTTTACATTACCCTTCCCAACCGTTTATTTTTCACTCACTGATTATGTAAAACTTAACATTTAATTTAAATTTTGGAAGCCATACATTGAAAATATTAACACACTATTATTATCTTAATATTAACATGTTTGCTTGTTAATTCTGGAAAAAGTGTTATGTATTTAAACATTTAAAAGTGAATCATTACTCTTATGCTGTCACTGTTGCTTTAATCTAAGCTCTGACGTGTTAATTGCAAACTTGCAAGGCGAGTAGCATTGTTAATGAGTTGAGTGACTTCAGACCTGTAAAAACTGTGGAATTTCAGCATGTCTTTCAAACAAAGCAAAATTTCATCATTCCTTAAGAGGAGTGCATCGCCAGAAATGTGAGCAAACATTAACAGACATGATACTGACAGTAGTGCTGAAGGAGTTAAAACAGATGGTGAATCTAAAAAAACAAAATGGTAATGATTATGCCAAAAAAGAGAAAGATAGTGAATCATCAGGGACCGAAAACACTGTGAGGTCTCAAGATAGGAATTAGAGTAACAGTAGACATGAAATTACAATGGGAAATTGTATTGCTTTATCATCTTTTCAAAACTGGCCAAAAACTAAGCCGTGACTGTCTGTAAATGACAAAAACTTTGTAATGTGCACAATTTGTAAACTTATGGTGGGAAGCATGGAATGTTCACATATCAATAACTTGTTTTTGGCTGGTGGTTTTGCTAATAATGCCAGTGGTTTTGCTAATAATGCCAAAAAATTAAATGGTACAAAGTCAACAACTTTGCTTCTGCTGTTTTTTTCCCAACATTTGAGACTTTAATGAAACAAATTGGTTACACATGTATCATTCAAAGTATTTTCCATCACTGGCCACTACTTTCTCCCATCTTTTAGGCAGTGTACAAATCCTGCATTGAAAAAATATTTCATCTTTTGAAATGATCCACAAATCGATCCAATTTGTGACTTCTTCATGTGATTAGAAGTGTTGGTCAACCAGCCCATGTGCCATTGATCTAAACAGGGACAGTCAGAGGGAGCAATGTCTGGAGAATACGGTGGGTGGGGTAGGAATTCCCATTTTAACGTTTCCAAGTACATTTTGACCTCTTTTGCAACATGGGGCCAAGCATAGTCATGCTGAAAATCACTTTATCATGCCTCTCACTGTATTGTGGCCATTTGTCTCTTACTGCTCTGCTCGAACGCATTAATGCATTCGATATTGAGCACCTGTGATTATTTCACTTGGTTTTAACACCTCATAGTACACGATGCCGAGCTGGTCCCACCAAATGTGGAGTATGATCTTGGAGCCGTGAATATTCAGTTTGGCCATCAACGTGGAAACATGGCCAGGATATCCCCATGATTTTTTGCGTTTAGGGTTATCGTAATGAACCCATTTTTCGTCCCCAGTCACAATGCGATGCAGAAATCCTGTCCGTTTTTGCCTCTGAAGCAAATGTTCACAAACACAGAAACGCCGCTCAATGTCTCTTGGTTTCAGCTCACACAGGACCCAAGTTCCTTCTTTCTTAATCATGCCCATAGCCTTGAGGCATTTTTAAAGGCTTGTTGTATCACTCCCATTAATCGTGACAAGTCGTCTTGAGTCTGACGCAAGTCTTCACTCAGTAGTGTCTCCAATCCTGCATCTTCGAAAACATTCTCTCTTCCGCCACTATGCTGGTTTATGACATTAAAATCGCCATTCTTGAAGCGTTGAAACCACTCATGGCACCTTCTTTCACTAATAGCGTCCTTACCATACACACTTGAGAGCATTCAATGAGACTCAGCCACTGTTTTCTTCATATTGAAACAAAACAGAAACACCTCCCGCAAATAACGAGAATTAGGCTCGTAAACTGACATTTTAAATCAAGAACAACTTTATGATGCAGGCACAAATTGACTAATGTTTGAATGAGGTTATGTTGACTGATGTACAAGCTAACTGCCTGATGTCTGCCATCTGTTTCTTTCAACCGCTACTTACCGTTGTCACCACCTATCAGCATACGGCGGAAGCAAAGTTGTAGACCTTGTAAAATTGGTGATCAACTAAAGTGCAAGTCACACATGAAATGTGTAAAAATCATATGTTGCAAGGAAAAGCAAAGTATCAAAAAATAAAAGTGAAAAGTTTTAGGGAATGCAACATCAACAAAAAGTTATCACAACTGCTTCGTTGTTCAGATCTGCATATGTAATACCTAAACAGAAATTCTCATTCAAATCATATCCCACAATAAGTGAACTACAAAAGTTTAAAAATTTATGAGTCAGTAATGTATTTCATTGTAACCAAGCATGCAAAATATCGTTATGTTTATAGGAAAAGAAATGAAGTAGAGTCTTGCTCACTTCTTTGTAGAACCGGATACAAACTTCAGTATCATGATGGGTGAAAGTACAGTGATTTCCAATACATACTGTTTAATAATATATGTACATTTCTCCTTTGAGGGAGTTGTTTGCAATTTTTTTTAATTTTTGAATTAGAAAGTGGACAGGATAAATACATCAGTATACTGTTATAACTAAAAACAAAGATGCTGTAACTTACCAAACGAAACTGTTGGTATGTTGATAGAGACAGTAACAAACACAAACACACACACAAATTTCAAGCTTTGGCAACCCACGGTTGCTTCATCATGAAAGAGGGAAGGAGAGGGAACGACGAAAGGATGTGAGTTTTAAGGGAGAGGGTAAGGAGTCATTCCAATCCTGGGAGCGGAAAGACTTACCTTAGGGGAAAAAAGGGACAGGTATACACTCGCACACACACATATTTCTGCTTGTGTCTGTATATATGCAGATAGATATGTGTGTGTGTGCGAGTGTATACCTGTCCGTTTTTCCCCCTAAGGTAAGTCTTTCCGCTCCTGGGATTGGAATGACTCCTTACCCTCTCCCTTAAAACCAGGGGCGGGCAAATGTTGCACGCGGCTCATGAGCCCACAGCGCTGCACGTGTGCTGCTCACGTGCAATCGTCGAATGGGGCAGTGGCAACAGCCAGCAGGTTGCGGCAGTATAGTACCAGGCTAAGCTGTGGACTTTGATGGAAAGCGACCACTACATAGTGAACCTTGTATTTGAAGTACTGGAAAGTGCAGAGTGAATCAAGGAAATGGAGAAGTGGAGATTTGCTATCTTTTAAAAAGGATTGGGAGAATCAATTTTTCTTTGTACAAAAATGTGAAAATTCGAAATGTTTAATATGTGGCAGTATTCAGTATTCAGCGGAAGTTTAGTATTGAACGCCATTATAATAAAATTCACAAGGACCAGTATAATTTATTGTCGGATTCTGAGCGGATGGGGCAATTGACTGAACTTAAGAAGAGCGATCTGACGATACTAGATGAATCCGACGTAAGTTGCTGTTGTCACGAGAGATCTGCAACTTCCTTTCGTCATGTCTCTCATCTAACTGATTTTACATTTTATGGAGCACTGTTTTCAATTTTTCAGGCCAACAACAATGATAGCCCAGCAGTATGTGCAAGTTATAAGATTGCGCTTAATATAGCGAGAGCTGGAAAACCATTTGCTGAAGGTGAGTTTATAAATGCGTGCATCAATGACGCAGCTGATTTACTCTGCCCATTGAATGCAATTCAGTTTCGAGCTATCACTCTTTCCTGGCAGACTGTAAGTCGTCGTATAAATGCCATGGCAGGTGACGTTTACCGTCAATTAAGGAGTGCAGTGCAGGAGTTTATTGCATTTTCCATCGCACCTGATGAGTCCACAGATATTTCAGACACCGCACAATTAGTGATTTATGTCCACGGCGTGGACACTGCTCTGCACATAACAGAGGATTTTTTAGATATGATATCTTTAAAAAGCACGATCACCGGCACGGACATCCTAAAAGCCGTTGAAGAAGCTGTCGATTCAGCTGCCTTAAACTGGGAACGTTTGGTGTCAGTGACAACAGACGGAGCACCTGCAATGAAAGGGGAACAAATGGGATTTGTTGGATTACTAAGAAAAAAGCTACAGCGTACAGAAGAATCATTGTACAGCATCCACTGTATTTTGCACCAAGAAGTACTCTGTGCAAAAGCAGCAAAACTGGGGGAGTCATGCAAGTGGTTATTCGGGCAGTTAATTATTTGAGATGCCACGGGCTTACACATAGACAGTTTCACACATACTTAGCTGAAATTGGAGAAGAGTACGGTGACATACCTTACCACAGTGAAGTCCGCTGGCTTAGCCACGGTAATGTACTCAAAAGATTTTTTTGAGCTGAGAATACCAATAAATCAGTTTTTAAAGGACAAAGGAAGGTACAACCCCAAGTTGGAAGATCCAGAGTGGGTTGCCGCCCTTGCATTTTTAGTGGACTTTATGGGACACATGAATGCATTGAACACAAGTTTACAAGGAGAAAATCAGCTAATTTGTGAAACTGCTGAAAAGATGCTTTCACTAGCAAGCTTGAGCTGTGGGAAAGACAGCTCTCGTCAGGGAACACAGTCCATTTCCCTACTCTGTCTACTGTGTGAGAACAGAATTGCAAAGAATATGTTTCCACACTTAGTGCAATAAAGGAGGAATTTCTCAAGCGATTTGAGGATATATCATATTTATCCCAAGCGTTTGAATGGTTCTCGAGACCATTTGCTGTTTCTGTAGATGATATTCATCCCAATTTGCAAATGGAATTAATAGATCTACAGTGCAATTCTCGTCTGAGAGACAAGTTCCTTTTGGCAAGACGTGTAATAGACTTTTATCACAACTTTCCACAGCAAGAGTTTCCTCGTCTCCATCGTGAAGCCGCGAAGATAATGTCAGTGTTTGGCTCGACATACGTTTCTGAGAGATTTTTTTCTGTTATGAAAATTAATAAGTCTCGGTTAAGAGCAAACATCAGTGATGAAAATTTATGTGACTCTTTGCGTTTGTCTGTATGTAGAAATTTTGTTCCAGACATTAAACGTATTGTAAACTCCACCTGTGATCATTAAATAAAACGTATCGTAGGTAAAAGGCACTCTTTCAAACCATTATTTCTTTCAAGCACTCCTACTAACCTTATTCCTTCATTCAATAAAGCAAGCTAGGAAACAAACCGCATTACAGAGGAAGGAGTGGAGAGACGGTATGGTGGGGAGGGGAGAGAAGCGGGTGGCTAGCTTGCCCCTGTGTGCACGCAGAACACCTGTTAACTGCACGCGTGCAAGTGCACCGCACACATGCAGGATTCCTGCCCGCCCCTGCTTAAAACCCACATCCCATCTTTCCCTCTCCTTCCCTCTTTCCTGATGAAGCAACAGTGGGTTGCGAAAGCTTGAAATTTGTGTGTGTGTTTGTGTTTGTTACTGTCTCTATCAACATACCAACGCTTTCGTTTGGTAAGTTACAGCATCTTTGTTTTTAGTTATATTTTTCCCACGTAGGATGTTTCCCTCTATTATATTCAGTATACTGTTATGTATACTAACACATCCTCCCCCCCCGCATCCCATGCCCCTTCCCCCAAATCCCATGGTAGAAGCACAAATCACACACTGGCTCTTTCTCCTTTGTGGCTACCTGGACTTTGGCAAAAACAATACTGCTCCTTGAGCAGGAGAGACAAAATCCAATGGATTATCTTACCATCAGCATTTCTTTAGAACATTTCTTAAAGTCATCAAAAAAATAGGGATTTATCACTCACTGACTGACAAAAGGCCTGTTTTGTAAATGTGTACACAGCCGAAGAAATAAACATGAATATGGAAAGTCAATAAAGTTGCAAGTGTCTTTTCATCATTATTTTCGAAGGTAAATACTTTTGAGTTTTGTTCCTGGATTTAAAAATAAAACAAATTATCTCTGCAAAGTATCAGAACAGCTTACCAAAGAATTCTATTGTTGCAGTAGATGCTCCCAATTTATTAGACGCTTTACACAAATAAATCCCATAATCATTTGCCTGAACTTTGTTTATGCGTAAAACAGCCGAGGAATGGCCTGCGCGCATGCTGAAATAGGCTATCCTGTTAAACAAGCAAGATACAGCTATTTAGAAAGTAGATTGAAGAGAAAATAGAAACACATGTTATAATTGTTCATAACTGCTTTTGATTTCCTTTTTTATTTTAAAACTCATAAATTTACTTCCTTGGTTCATTTCTTATATGTAGAAAGATAATTTCCATAAATTGTAGCATTAAAATTAAACTTTAAAAAATTCATTATAGTGAAGAGACAGGTTCTTGCAAAGATAATTGCAAACCATTAAAACAGTGTGTAATTTCTAAGAGAAATAGCCATCAGATTGATAGCAGGTTAGCATTTATTGATTTTAAAATAATGACAAATGTCAGCATATAATAACAGTTCACTTTAAGGATACATAGAACAAAAGAATCTAAAATTGCAACAAATATCCTGTTCATAGTCAACTGCATATTGTATGATTCAACTTGATACTTCAACAACAATAATGGAGGAGCATCCTCTGGGATGTGGAACAAGTCAGGTTATACGAAACAAACAAGAGTAGTAGTTAGAAGGAACATTAAGAATTAACTGTTGATAAATTGCTAGAAATTAGTTGCATTTACTGAGACTGAATTTCAAATACCAACATATATAAGAAACATGCTTCTTTTTGAAAAAGAAAAATTGAAAAAATTGCCATTTCCCCAGTTACACTAATTAACTACTATGCAAGTACTATTGGTTGCTTATTATTTATCTACCAACTATGATATTCACTAACTACTTAGAATAGAAGCCTATTCGATGTTTTTAATAGTTTTTGATACTCATAGCATTAACATGCTTTAGCATTTGAAAAATTTGCAGCTAGTGTGTGTGTGTGTGTGTGTGTGTGTGTGTGTGTGTGTGTGTGTGTGCACACACGCGCATGTGAGTGTGTCATGTGTTCGCACACTTTAGTTCAGAAAAGGAACTGTTCAAAAGCTAGCAAAGTTTTCAGTCTTATTTATGAACCTCAACGCCTCTACTATTTGGTGAGTTGTTCTGTTTGCTCCTAAATTAAACTTGACTATTGCTAATCTGGCCATTCCTTGAACATAGGGGTGGCAGATTAGCAGAAGTGTCAATTTACTGAGTGTGTCTTAAATTTAGTGTAAACAAATATGGATTATATTTTATTAAATCCAAAGACACATTCATTTTCATAGAAAACTTAGTCCTTGAATGTGTAGATATACAGTAGTATCACTTACTATGAAACATCTCAAATTTTTAGTTGTAACAATTATAATGTGGCAGCTGTATGCTTTTCCACACCATGGCTTTACAAGCACTACATCAGTTCTAAACATTTCTGATTGTTGCATAATATACAACTGTTTCGTAATATACACCAGGAAGATGTCTGCAACTTCACTACCAGCAGTGTGAGACATCTTCATGTTCTACCCTCCTATATCCCCTTCTTCATCACTTCCATCATAACTTTTCTGTACACTTTGATTATCTCTTTGTCTGTTAAAGCTCAGTCATAAATAGTTGCTTGTCCAGTGCTCTACTCAGCAACAATTGCTTTCTGTGAAGAACCTCAATTCAAATTACCTCTAATCTCCATTTTCTGCATGAGGTCCAGCATAACGTGTTTCCTTTTAGAAGCCTTGATACCGAACTATAAAGAAAGTCACAATTTCGACCATGTATAGCATTGTTTAACATTGTAATTAACTAACAAAATTGTTTCACATGAGAATTCATTATTGTATGCATCATTTCTGCCTGAGCAATTAGAGGCTGGGTGTGAGCCATATTAATGAATGGCCAGACTACTGAGGTTCACATCAGCGAGGGTTTAGTGTATTTACACCCTACCTGACTTCTTGATTGTCACAATCACTAATTTTGTGCAGACTGGTGTGACTGTACCATAAACAACTATAGCACTGCAGTACTGGCCAAACATAGGCCTACACGGAACATCCCACACAGAGAATATAAGTGACCTCCAACTGCTGCTGAGCTTTGAAAATTAATAGACACACAGGTAGCAGTTTACTCTGCAAACCACTGCAAAGTGCATATTTCAGGAGGTACGTCCCATTGTATCAATATTGGTGTTTTCTCCCATTCCAGTCATCTATGGATCACAGGAAGAATGACTACTTAAATGCCTCTGTGTGTGCTGTAATAAGTGTAACCTTATCTTTGTGATCCCTGTGGGGGATAATTTGTTTCTATCTTCAAGTGTCTGTTGGTTCAGTCCTTTCAGCTTCTTCATGACATTCTGTCATGGATTGAACAAACCTCTGACCATTCATACTGACTTTCTTTGTTTCTGTTCAATATCTTCTGTTACTCCTATTTGGTATGGATCCTACACACTTCAGCAGTGTTCTAGAATTGTTCTCATGGGTGTTTTGTATGCAGTCTCCTTTTTTGACAGATTCCATGTCCTTAATATCCTACCTATAAATCTCAGTCTGCCCTCTGATTGAGCTGTGACTGAGACTACATGACTGTTCCATTTTGTGAACTGCAAAATTTACATTTCTAAACATTTAAAGCTAGTCGTTAATTTCTGTACCACTCTGAAATCTTATCAACATCCGACTGAATATTTTCACAGCTTCTTTCAGACAGTAATTTATTATCAAATTTTCTGAATAGAGCATTTTACTTGCATGGCTTTACAGTGACACTGAATTAGTACTAATATATCTTGTACATACAAATCTTTCACAGCATTTTTGACAACACTTTGACTACTAGTGTGATAAAAGGGTATTTAGACATTGAGGTTATTTTCATTGAATACTATTTATCTGCACAGATAGATATGCTGTTATCATTTCAGTCCAGACCTTATTAAGGTGATATGACTGACATCATTGATAGTTTGGACACCAGGAGAAAACCAAGCCTTCTTCAACTATGGAACCAACCTAAACTTTTACATTTCATTTTCTGTAACGGCAACGTAAGATTCTATATCATACTGTTCACAAACATTGCTGGTACATCATTTTATCTACTGGTACCGAACAGGATATGAGTTAGATGTATAGTGCTCCAGAAGTGTCACAGATATACACTGTATGGGAGTGGTCTCCCATTTAATAGGATGTGTTGGTTTCTCTTCTTTGGATCCCTTCTTGGACTATGGCTGTCATAACTTAATGTTTCTGTTGCCTATTTTCAATTTACACCATTTATATGTTGGCGATTGTGGGAGTGATGATTTGTCATCCATTTGAATTCAAAGGTCCTTGCATGATGGTGAATTAAAATTAACTGAATTTTGGAATGGAAGAAAAGCTGTTACGCAAAATCAAACAGTGGAAAGTCCAGGTTGGACTGTCAACAGTCATGAAAAACACAGACTGCTAGTCACTGTAAAGATGACACATTGAGTTTCAGACAAGCGCAGTGAAGAGACTGTTACACACTGAGCTATCAGCCAAAGCCTTCTTTAGAAAGGAATGGAAAACGAACACCAGTTCACACAATCAGGCACACCTCAAGCATGCAATGACCACTATCTCCAGCTGCTCTGGCCAGACTGCAACTGCAATGTTGAAAGGAGCAGTCCAGCATGAAACGGGCAGAAAGGGGGAGGGATATCAGAATATGAGTGTGGGCAGAGAAGAGCACTGCCTGGTGGAGTGTGCAGGGTTTATAAAGCAGCAGAATTGGGCTACCAGGCACAGCATCAGGAAGCTGTGGGGGTATGGAGGTGAGGTGGTAATGGGGAGCAGAAGGAGAGGAGCAGAAAGAAGAAAGACTGGTGGGTGTGTTGGCAGAGAGCAGCACAGTGAGGGTGATGGATGTGACTTGGGAGGACGTTATAGAACAGAGAGGGCAGAAACTGTTGGATGGAGGGTCTGGGGAGAGTAGATTATAGTAGGTTGAGACCTGGATGATTTCGAAAGTGGAGAATGTGTTGTAAGGATGACTCCCATTTATGCAGTTCAGAAAAACTGGTAGTGCAGGGGAGGATCCAGATGGCCCAGGTTGAAATGAAGCATTTTATGTTCAGCTGCATGTTAAGCAATAAGGTGGTCCACTTTGCTTTTGACCACAGTTTGGTAATGGGAAATGCAAAGCAAATCTGGTACATGACATGGCTAATTTCACAGGTGGTCCAGTCTCTGATGGCATAGGATAAACATGTGAGAAAGGACTGGACTAGGAAAAACTGGGTGGGCAGATTGTGCAGGTCTTGCACTTCAGTTTTCCACAGAGATATGCTCCCTGTGGCAAGGGGATGGGTTTGGGAGTGGCATAGCTATGGACTAGGGTGTTGTGGGTGTTGTGGAGGCTGAATAGGTGATGGAACAACACTTTTGGAAGGGTGGAAAGAAGCTTGGGTAGGACGTCCCCGTCCCTCTTCTTCACAGCATGATGATAAATAATCAAAGCCCTGATGAACAATGTGGTTCAGAATTCCAGTCTGGAGTGGTACTGGGTGATGAAGGGGACACTCCACTCTGTAGCTGGTTCTGGACATGGTGGGAGGATTGGAGGTGAGTGCAGTGGAACTTCGCATCATAGTGTTTCTTCCATCTGTGAGGTGCAAATGTGTGCATTGCCAAGAATGAGTTATACCCTGTCATGTGTCACGTGAACTTTAACCAAAAATTGTTAGACAGTGAACAATCTCTGATTTGTGACTGTGAGAGAGAAGCTATGTGGGCACAGTGCTTCTCTCAGGACTTTGCAAATAAGAGATGAAGGAAATGAAATAACTCACTGGGGTGTTAATTATTCAACTAGATGAATGTGTACTGAATTCTAGATGACACTAAAGGAATCTGGAAGTCATACATTTTGTGAAGTTTTGAAATTCTAAGTTAATGAAAGGAGAAAGTTGAAATAAGTTAAATGTGAATGTTAATTACTACTGTATAAGAAGAATAGGGAAAAATACAGCATTGTTCAATTTGGAAAGGTAATTACAATTTTTTTGTGATACCATGTGTATGAATGTATGAATCATGATATGTTCCACATCAGAACACACACTGAAAGATGACTGTTCTATTTTCAATGTTGATTTTCAAGAGATTTTGTCCATAAATGTGAATGAAATTATGAATTTGATAAATATATTCAGTCTCCTTAGTATTGATATAACATATTCTTTGTAATTCTATTCTTGAGACCATAGATGTTGGTCGGAGAGGTTAGCTTTACTTTGTCAGAGTAGCATTCAGTGTTTGTTAGACAGTCCGGCTATGTACTTGCTTTGAGAAGGATGGAAGTTGGCCTGTCATGTAGTGGAGGCAACGTTATTTGAAAAGCATTTTGTATTAATCTGTTCTGAGGAAAAATTTTGTGGAACTGATATGATTTGAATGCAAGACTGTCAGAAGAGAAGTTTTCTAAGGTAATATAGTTTTTTTAAATATATTTGTAGTTGTGTAGTTTCTTATTGTTAGGACATTGTGTATGGTTAATGTTTACTATAAGAATTTTTATAGTGAAGCACATAAATTTGTCTTATGATCGAAATAAGTGTCAAGGAGAGTAATTGTACACAAGAAAATTATTGAGAAAGATTTTTGCTAACTTGTCTAGTTGTGAGAAATTTATGAAAGTGTGTATTGTTGCTAACGAAACATAGTTATACTTGGAGTCTTTGTTCTCATTTATCAATTGTTAAGTTTAGTTCCTCATTTTTCAGCCTTTACCTTTATGAATGTGTTTTGTATACTTGCATTGCACATTGTGAGTTGTGTGTTGATGAAGCATTTTTATGAAAAGCGGTAAGATTCCGTCTTGCATTGCACATTGCAACTATGGCAAATGAAATTTGATTCTTGACCGTTTCATCATTATCTTAATAGTAACAGATTGCAGGACAGATGAGCATTCCATGTGCACAGGTAGACCAATGAATTTAATTACCATCAAGATTCATGTGCACTGAAGGGCACAGCGATTGTTAGAGTGTTATGTGAAAATATCAGTATCAGTTCTGAGGCTTAATACCAGCAAAAGATTTCAGTAAAATTCTATCTTGTGAATTTCCAAGCAGTTTTATCATACAGTCAGAAGCATTAATTTTTATTTTCATTTGCACTATAATTATAACAATTCTGGTATAGTGACTGTTTACAAGATAGAGATTAGCTATATAAAGGGCCAACATTTTTAATTTGAATCATTCTGTTTTTCAGTCAGATAGTATATGTAAATTGTATTGAAAATGGATTGTTCTCTCACAGGTGAACTGTTTGATGTACTGGCTAGCCTGGATTTCACATTGTGTAATGCATGCTTCACATATTTTTGTTTCTGAATTTAACTTTAACCTGGGTCTGTTGCCCTTCATTGCATTTCACTATCAAGATAAGTTTTATAAATTTGTCAGATAACAACCACATACAACTATGAATTTGCCCTTCATTGCATTTCACTATCAAGATAAGTTTTATAAATTTGTCAGATAACAACCACATACAAATATGAATTTAAAAGGTTGAACACAATACTTTCAATGTTTGGACAGATGGACTCTGGTAGGAAATCCACGAGCCTGCACACAGTCAGAACCTTGCTACTTTTGGAGCTATAGCCTGCGGCAAACTTTGCAGTGGGACATCGGGTAGCAGAAGAGTAATTTCACAAAGTTTCAGAGGGCAAATGTCATAAGGAAGTGCCACTTAATATAGACTGGATATGGAACAGGTAATCTGTTTGTGGGCTGGGCATAATGTCTGTCTGTGAAGGTCTTTGTGAGACCTTTAGCATACTGAGCAAGGGAATTCTTGTCACTACAGATATGCCATCCCCAGGTGGATGGTCAGTATGGGTGGGATTTTTTGGTGTGGAAGGGATTACAGCTGCCGAAATGCATGTACTGTTCGTGGATGGTCGGTTTAATGTGGACAGAGGTGTGGATGGAGCCATCAGAGAGAAGGAGGTCAATGTCCAGGAAGGTGAGATGCTGAGTTGAGGAGAACCATGTGAAGCTGATGCGAGAGAAGGTGTTGAGGTTGTGAAGGAATGAGGATAGGGTTTCTTGGCACTGAGTTCAGATCACAGAGATATCATCAATGAACCTGAACCAGACATTGATTTTTGGTTTTGGGAGGCTGCAAAGGTTTCTCCTAGATAGGCCCTAAACAGGTTGGCATAGGAGGATGCCATGCGAGTGCCCACGGCTGTGCCATGGACTTGTTTTTATACATTCCCTTCGAATGCGAAGCAATCATGTGTTAGGGGTAAGTTATTAGATGTATGGAGTAAGGTAGTGGGTTGGAGTCTGAAGGACACTGGACGAGTTAGTGTTCAATAGTGGCAAGGCCATGGACATGAGGGATTTTGGTGTGTAGGGAAGTGGCTCCAACAGTGATGAAAAAAAGGAGCTCCAACAGTGATGATAAAAAAGGATGATTGGGTTTAACTATCCCGTTGACACTGAGGTCATTAGAGATGCATAATCATGGACTGTGTCCCCATTGACACTGAGGTCATTAGAGGCGCATAAGCGTGGATTGTGTCAAAGATGGGAAAGGAAACCAGTCACACCTCTTCAAACTGAACATGAACATGTCAGACAATGTAAATTGTGAGTGTGTTATCTCAACAAATATAAACGTAAATTGAGCAAAAAATGTATGACATATGTAAGAATCAGTGATTAATGCCATCATAAATGCATTTTGTGTAATATTATCACTCAAGTGTCTGGAAAGTCACTCTAGATATAGTGAACTACTGGTATGTATATGAAGTCAAATGAAATGACTCATGAGTGTGATGTGTGCAATGTTCTACCACACGGAAATACAGCCGTTGAAAGTGAAAATATGCCATGTAATAAATGCGTAGCTGATATTGAACATTTTTGAGTGCATCATAAGGAAGTGCCACTTAATATAGACTGGATATGACACAGGTAATCTGTTTGTGGGCTGGGCAGCAGAAGAGTAATTTCACAAAGTTTCATACTTTAAAGAGTGATCTAACGAAACCTCGAAATGAAAATGCTGAACTGTTATGTTATCTGAAATTGAGTACACCACTCAAAACAAAATATACAAAAACTGTAAACAGTGAGAAAGAAAATCACAAGGAAGCAATCAGAAGCAAAAATACTACAGCGAAGGACTCAAGTGCTTGTGTTATGAAGTGCCCTGATAAAACCAACAGCATTAATACAAATGAAAACTGTAAAAAAAGTGATTGACCAGTCCCCCAAAAAATGATACACAGTGAAAACAAGATTCAGAACATATTAATTCTTTCTGACTGTCATGGTGGTCACTGTCAAAAATTATGATCAGTTTTCAAAATCAAAAACACTACATCTCTTCTGTAATATAACCTAATGCTCAGTTAAAGGATGTGTTTTGTAACAAAGACTGGAAGACGAAAGAATATACGAAAAATGACAGTGTCTTCATTCTAGGTGGGACAAACTACATCCTAAAGAAATTTGAGGGTTTCAAATTCGCCCTAACAGATTCTCTTCAAAAGACAGCCCACACTCCACACAATAGTAATCTTGTGCATAATTCCATACAGATACAATGTGCCAAAACTGAACAACAGAATCTATGCTGCAAATGAATTCTCAATGAGCACTGCAAAAAATTATGAGCATGTAATGATCATGGACATCAATACATTCCGCAGCAGAAGTGATTATACAAAGCATGGACTTCACTTGTGAATGGAAGGCAAAGAGAAATTATGTAGACATTTACAGCTAGCAGTATGTGCCAATCTGCAAATACCAACTCCAATACACATACAATGTGAAGACCTTTCAGCAAATATGACAGTGAAAACACAAGAAAAATAAACAGAAAAAATGGACTTATCCAACTCGATAGTGAAGAAAGATAAATGAGGATCTGCAAGAAAAAACTGTACTACACCTTCACCACTCAAAGAAGACATGAAAAACAAAACTACCATAGACTAAACCAGGCTTTGATACCAAACCATAGACTAAACCAGGCTTTGATACCAGCAGAGGCATCTAACCAAAATATAGCTACTCAACCAAGTTTCACACCTGAAGATATCCAAAACACAAAAAGAAGAACTGTGCACTGGAAACGAGAAGCAGTACCTAAAAGAGATCTACTAAGGACAATGACAGATCTAGTCCAAAAGTATCACCAAGGACTCTAATTTTATATGTATCAGTGAACACCAACAATCAACTACTACCACCCCAGCAGCAGGAGGAAGTTCAGCAATTACAGTGAGAAGAAATGTAAGATGACCATGTCATCTGCAAGATTTTTTATTCCCAAAAGGCCTCAAGACCAAATTAAGATAAATAGTGCATCTATCAACCACACCTTCAGTAGCATTCCTTGCAGCAGAAACAGGAACCACATCAACATCAACCACACAAGAAGAATGACCAAAGAGATGGAGAACTGACCCTTTTCACCATCAGGACATTTTCTTATGACCAACAGAGAAAACCAATTCACGCTTCAAGATGAGAAGAAAGATTTCCCACATAATTTAAATTCAGGAATAAAGGTAAATGGTCAACCAAGTACAATCAGAACAAACTTAAAATCTCACCAGGACACTCTCCTACATCAGAAATAGGAATAAAGTAAGAGAGTTGGAAATCTTGCTATTGAGCAAACTCAGATATGTTAATATACTTTTCTTAACTGAAATGAGTTAAAGACAGTGAAAATAACGGATTATGTGTTAGCAGCACAAACTTGTAGAAATCAGTTTATACATGGAGGAAACTGCATATACGTAAAGAAAGATATCAAATTCAATAACTTAGACAATGTTGAATCCTTAAACACTGAGAAAGATTTGAAATATGAGGAATAGAAATTCCAGCATTCAAGTTAATTGTAATATGTTTGTATAGATCTCCAGATAGCCACTTAAAAAAAATTCACCATTCAGCTTGATACTTTACTAAATAAAGTAGTAACAAATTGAAAAACAGTTCTTATATGTGGAGACCTAAATGTAGATTTTAATAAGCAAAGCAATTCAGAATCCGATTTGATGAACATATTAACCGCCAATAATTTGGAGATTACATTCCACTCCCCTACACGTGAAACGAATAATTCTAGTACTACTATAGTACTTAGCTCCAAAACAAAATATAAATCAGCTGTAATTAAAGCTGGACTGGCAGACCATCACATACAGGGTATAAGCTTTTCTGTAAACACTAATCCATCCTATAATTATATGAGGAAGACTACACACATGGGCAGAACTTTCAGTAATGCTGCAGTACAAACATTGCAGAATTATCTCCAACAAGAATCATGGGAGCTGGTGTATATTACAGAAAATATTTCTATAAGTTTCAGACATTCATGAAGATGTTTAAATGTTATTTTGATCTTGCTTTTCCATTGAAAGCCAAGACAACCCAAACCACTAAATGCAAAAGTGGATTACTAGTGGTATAAGGAAATCTTGTGCTAGAAAAGGTACCTATACAATATTGTAAGAAGTTACAACTAAACTCCGGAGTTTGATAGTTACTTCAAAAAATATAAATCTATCTTAAATAAAATAATAAAGGAGGCAAAGAAACGAGACAATGACAAATACATAGAAAATGCTTCAAACAGAACCAAAGCAATCTGGCAAGTTGTAAAGAAAGAAACCCGTTCTGACAAAAATGGAGTTAATAATATTGTATTAAAGGCTGGCTTGGAAAACATTAATAACCCAGAGGAAGTAGCTAATATGTTTAATAACTATTTTATAAATTCAACAGAGAAATTACTACAATAGACCTCCAGATAGAAAACAGCATCAAAATCAAGAAAAAATTAAGTACTTCTTGTTTCGTGTTGTGTACATTAAAAAATTGTCCCAGCTACAACACTCTTCAGTGTGTGTATTACACAGTCATACAATCTCACCTCCAGTATGGGATTATGTTCTGGAGAAATTCTGGAGATGCCATCAAAAAATTCAAAATTCAAAAAAAAACATTATAAGAATAATGGCAGGGGTAGATAATAGCAAATCATGTAGACCATTGTTTCAAAAAAGGATGATCCTCCCTCTTCCTTGTTTATATATACTTATAAATATAATGTATTTAAAGCAAAACTTACACACAAAATGGCCACTCGTCACTCAAAATCACACAATACACAGCTATGATACAAGACAAAAATTGGATGTACATGTTCAAAGTGCCAACACAAAGTTATTTCAAAATAGTCTTATCCGTCCTAGTATCAAACTATACAATGCCTTACCAGATACCACTAAACACATACAAAACATTGGTCACTTCAAAGCTAAATAGAAGTCCTACTTGGTTGATCACTGCTTTTACACAGTAAATGAATATCTACAAAAATAAATTTTTCTATATTAACCCCATGTAGTCTCATACAGAAGAACATTTTTATATTATCCCTCTGTTTATAACATAACAACAGTTATTTAAGTATTCACCATTAACTGATATATTAATGTGTGTTATTATGTATTATGTACAAAGGTTTTTTTTCCTCTTTTTTTTCCCCAGGCTTCTGACTGGTTTGATGTGGCCCGCCACGAATTCCTCTCCTGTGTTAACCTCTTCATCTAAGAATAGCACTTGCAACCTACGTCCTCAGTAACTTGCTGGATGTATTCTAATCTCTGTCTTCCTCTACAGTTTTTGCCCCCTACAGCTCCCTCTAGTACCATGGAAGTTATCTCTCATGTCTTAACAGGTGTTTTCCACATGTTCCTTTCTTCTCCAATTCTGCGCAGACCCTCCTCATTCCTTACCTTATCAGTCCACCTAATTTTCAATGTTCATCTGTAGCACCACATCTCAAATGCTTCGATTCTCTTCTGTTCCAGTTTTCCCACAGTCAATGTTCCACTACCATACAATGCTGTGCTCCAAACGTACATTCTCAGAAATTTCTTCCTCAAATTAAGGCTGATATTTGATTTAGTAGATTCCTCTTGGCCAGGAATGACCTTTTTGTCATTGCTAGTCTGCTTTTGATGTCATTCTTGCTCCACCCGTCATTTGTTATTTTACTGCCTGGGTAGCAGAATTTCTTAACTTCATCTTCTTCATGACCATCAATCCTGATGCTAAGTTTCTTGCTGTTCTCATTTCTACTACTTCTCGTTGCCTTCATCCTTCTTCGATTTACTCTCAATCCATACTCTGTACTCATTAGACTGTTCATTCCATTCAGCATATCTTGTAATTCTTCTTCACTTTCACTCAAGATAGCAATGTCATCAGTGAATCATATCATTGATATCCTTTCACCTTGAATTTTAATTCCACTCCTGAACCTTTCATTTCCATCATTGCTTCCTCTATGTACTGATTGAACAGTAGGAGTGAAAGGCTACATCCTTGTCTTATACCCATTTTAATATGAACACTTCGTTCTTGGTCATCCACTCTTATTATTCCCTTTTGGCTGTTGTACATGTTGTATATGAGCCGTTTCTCCCTATATATATATATATATTTTTTTTCAGAATTTTAAACATCTTGCACCATTTTACATTGTTGAACACTTTTTCTAGGACGACAAATCCTATGAATGTGTCTTGATTTTTCTTTAGTCTTGCTTCCGTTATTAACCGCAAGATAAGAATTGCCTCTCTCGGGCCTTTACCTTTCCTAAAGTCAAACTGATCGTCACCTAGCGCATCCTCAATTTTCTTTTCCATTCTTCTGTATATTATTCTTGTAATCAACTTTGATGCATGAGCTATTAAGATGATTGTTTGATAATTTTTGCACTTTTCATCTCTTTCCATCTTCGGAATTGCGTTGATGATGCTTTTCCAAAAGTCAGATGGTATGTCGCCAGACTCATACATTCTACACACGAATGTGAATAGTCATTTTGTTGCCACTTCCCCTAATGATTTTAGAAGTTCTGATGAAATGTTATCTATCCCTTCTGCCTTATTTGATCTTAAATCCTCCAAAGCCCTTTTAAATTCTGATTCTAATACTGGATCCCCTATCTCTTCTAAATTGACTCCTGTTTCTTTTTCTATCACATCAGACAAATCATCCCCCTCATAAAGGCTTTCAAGGTATTCTTTCCACCTATCCACTCTCTCCTCTGCATTTAACAGTGGAATTCCTGTTGCACTCTTAATGTTATCACTCCTGCTTTTAATGTTACTGAAGGCTGTTTTGACTTTCCTGTATGCTGAGTCTGTCCTTCCGACAATCATTTCTTTTTCGATGTCTTCACATTTTTCCTGCAGCCAATTTGTCTTAGCTTCCCTGCACTTCCTATTTATTTCATTCCTCACTGACTTGTATTTCTGTATTCCTGAGTTTCCTGTAACATTGTTGTACTTACTCCTTTTATCAATCAATTGAAGTATTTCTTCTGTTACCCATGGTTTCTTTGCAGTTACCTTCTTTGTGCCTATGTTTTCCTTCCCAACTTCTGTGATGGCCCTTTTTAGAGATGTCCATTCCTCTTCGCCTGTACTGCCTACTGAGCTGTTCCTTATTACTGTATCTATAGCCTTAGAGAACTTCAACCATATCTCGTCATACCTTAGTACTTCTGCATCCCACGTGTTTGCATATTGATTCTTCCTGACTAATTTCTTAAACTTCCACCTACTCTTCATCACAACTATATTGTGATCTATATCTGCTCCTGGGTCCCCCCCCCCCCCTCCCCCATGAACCATAGACCTTGCTGTTGTTGGGGAGGCTTGTGTGCCTCAACGATACAGATAGCCGTACCGTAGGTGCAACCACAACGGAGGGGTATCTGTTGAGAGGCCAGACAAATGTGTGGTTCCTGAAGAGGAGCAGCAGCCTTTTCAGTAGTTGCAGGGGCAACAGTCTGGATGACTAACTGATCTGGCCTTGTAACACTAACCAAAACGGCCTTGCTGTGCTGGTACTGCGAACGGCTGAAAGCAAGGGGAAACTACAGCCCGAGGGCATGCAGCTTTACTGTATGATTAAATGATGATGGCGTCCTCTTGGGTAAAATATTCCGGAGGTAAAATAGTCCTCCATTCGGATCTCCGGGCGGGGACTACTCATGAGGACGTCATTATCAGGAGAAAGAAAACTGGCGTTTTACGGATCGGAGCGTGGCATGTCAGATCCCTTAATGGGCAGGTAGGTTAGAAAATTTAAAAAGGGAAATGGATAGGTTAAAGTTAGATATAGTGGGAATTAGTGAAGTTCGGTGGCAGGAGGAACAAGACTTTTGGTCAGGTGAATACAGCGTCATAAATACAAAATCAAATAGGGTTAATGCAGGAGTAGGTTTAATAATGAATAAAAAATAGGAGTGCAGGTAAGCTACTACAAACAGCATAGTGAACACATTATTGTGGCCAAGATAGACACAAAGCCCATGCCTACTACAGTAGTACAAGTTTATATGCCAACTAGCTCTGCAGATGATGAAGAAATAGAAGAAATGTATGATGAAATAAAAGAAATTATTCACGTAGTGAAGGGAGACGAAAATTTAATAGTCATGGGAAACTGAAATTTGACAGTAGGAAAAGGAAGAGAAGAAAATGTAGTAGGTGAATATGGATTGGGGCTAAGAAATGAAAGAGGAAGCCGCCTGGTAGAACTTTGCACAGAGCATAACTTAATCATAGCTAACACTTGGTTCAAGAATCATAAAAGAAGGTTGTATACATGGAAGAACCCTGGAGATACTAGAAGGTTTCAGATAGATTATACAATGGTAAGACAGATTTAGGAACCAGATTTTAAATTGTAAGACATTTCCAGGGGCAGATGTGGACTCTGACCACAATCTATTGGTTATGAACTGTACATTAAAATTGAAGAAACTGCAAAATGGTGGGAATTTAAGGAGATGGGACCTGGATAAACTTAAAGAACCAGAGGTTGTACAGAGTCTCAGGGAGAGCATTAGGGAACAATTGACAGGAATGGGGGAAAGAAATACAGTAGAAGAAGAATGGGTAGCTTTGAGGAATGAAATAGTGAAGGCAACAGAGGATCAAGTAGGTAAAAAGACGAGGGCTGATAGAAATCCTTGGGTAACAGAAGAGATACTGAATTTAATTGATGAAAGGAGAAAATACAAAAATGCAACAAGTAAAGCAGGCAAAAAGGAATACAAACATCTCAAAAATGAGATCGACAGGAAGTGCAAAATGGCTAAGCAGGCATGGCTAGAGGACAAATGTAAGGATGTAGAGGCTTATCTCACTAGGGGTAAGATAAATACTGCCTACAGGAAAATTAAAGAGACCTTTGGAGAAACGAGAACCACTTGCATGAATATCAAGAGCTCAGTTGGAAACCCAGTACTAAGCAAAGAAGGGAAAGCAGAAAGGTGAAAGGAGTATATAGAGGGTCTATACAGGGGCGATGTTCTTGAGGACAATATTATGGAAATGGAAGAGGAGGTAGACGGAGATGAAATGGGAGATATGATACTGCGTGAAGAGTTTGACAGAGCACTGAAAGACCTAAGTCAAAACAAGGCCCCGGGCGTAGACAACATTCCATTAGAACTACTGACAGCCTTGGGAGAGCCAGTCCTGACAAAACTCTACCATCTGGTGAGCAAGATGTATGAGACAGGCGAAATTCCCTCAGACTTCAAGAAGAATATAATAATTCCAATCCCAAAGAAAGCAGGTGTTGAAAGATATGGAAATTTCCGAACTATCAGTTTAATAAGTCACAGCTGCAAAATACTAATGCGAATTCTTTACAGACGAATGGAAAAACTGGTAGAAGCCGACCTCGGGGGAAGATCAGTTTGGATTCTGTAGAAATGTTGGAACACATGAGGCAATACTGACTCTACAACCTATCTTAGAAGAAAGATTACGGAAAGGCAAACCTACTTTTCTAGCATTTGTAGACTTAGAGAAAGCTTTTGACAATGTTGACTGGAATACTCTTTCAACTTCTGAAGGTGACAAGGGTAAAATACAGGGAGTGAAATGCTATTTACAATTTGTACAGAAATCAGATGGCAGTTAGAAGAGTTGAGGGACATGAAAGGGAAGCAGTGGTTGGGAAGGGAGTGAGACAGGGTTGTAGCCTCTCCCCGATGCTATTCAATCTGTATATTGAGCAAGCAGTAAAGGAAACAAAAGAAAAGTTCGGAGTAGGTATTAAAATCCATGGAGAAGAAATAAAAACTTTGAGGTTCGCCGATGACATTACAATTCTGTCAGATACAGTAAAGGACTTGGAAGAGCAGTTGAACGGAATGGACAGTGTCTTGAAAGGATGGTATAAGATGAACATCAACAAAAGCAAACCGAGGATAATGGAATGTAGTCGAATTAAGTCGGGTGATGCTGAGGGAATTAGATCAGGGAATGAGACACTTAAAAGTAGTAAAGGAGTTTTGCTATTTGGGGAGGAAAATAACTGATGATGGTCGAAGTAGAGAGGATATAAAATGTAGACTGGCAATGGCAAGGAAAGCGTTTCTGAAGAAGAGAAATTTGTTAACATAGAGTATTGATTTAAGTGTCAGGAAGTCGTTTCTGAAAGTACTTGTATGGAGTGTAGCCATGTATGGAAGTGAAACATGGACGATAAATAGTTTAGACAAGAAGAGAATAGAAGTTTACGAAATGTGGTGCTACAGAAGAATGCTGAAGATTAGATGGGTAGATCACATAACTAATGAGGAGGTATTGAATAGAATTGGGGAGAAGGGGAGTTTGTGGCACAACTTGACAAGAAGAAGGGACCGGTTGGTAGGACATGTTCTGAGGCATCAAGGGATCACAAATGTAGTACTGGAGGGCAGTGTGGAGGGTAAAAATCATAGAGGGAGACCAAGAGATGAATACACTAAGCAGATTCAGAAGGATGTAGGCTGCAGTAGGTACTGGCAGATGAAGAAGCTTGCACAGGATAGAGTAGCATGGAGAGCTGCGTCAAACCAGAGTCAGGACTGAAGACCAACAACATCTGCTCCTGGGTACACCTTACAATTCAGGATCTGATTTCAGAATCTCTGTCTGACCATGATGTAATCTAACTGAAATCTTCCAGTATCACCCGGCCTTTTCCAAGTATACCTTGTGCTCTTGTGATTCTTGAACAGAGTATTTATTATTACTAGCAGAAACTTGTTACAGAACTCAATTAGACTTTCTCCTCTCTCATTCCTTTCCAAAGCCCATATTCTCCTGTAACCTTTTTTTCTACTCCTTCCCCTACAACTGCATTCCAGTCTCCCATGACTATTAGATTTTCATCCCCCTTTACATACTGTATTACCCTTTCAATATCCTCACACACTTTCTCTATCTCTTCATCTTCAGCTTGTGATGTCGGCATGTATACCTGAACTATCATTGTCGGTGTTGGTTTGCTGTCGATTCTGATAAGAACAACCCTGTCACTGAATTGTTCACAGTAACACAATCTCTGCCCTAGCTTCTATTCATAATGAATCCTACTCCTGTTACACCATTTTCTGCTGCTGTTGATACTACCCTATACTCACCTGAACATAAATCCTTGTCTTCTTTCTACTTCACTTCACTGACCTCTACTATATATAGATTGAGCATTTACATTTCCCTTTTCGGATTTTCTAGTTTCCCTACCACATTAAAGCTTCTGACATTCCATGCCCCGACTCTTAGAACGTTATCCTTTTGTTGATTATTCAGTCTTTTTCTTGTGGTAACCTCTGCCTTGGCTGTCCCCTCCCAGAGATCCAAAAGGGGGGACTATTCCGGAATCTTCTGCCAATGGAGAGATCATCGTGGCACTTCTTCAATCACAGGCCACATGTCCTCATTGTGCTGGAAGTCTTCGGTCGCCAATGCTGATTATTAATCAAAATTTCAGCAGCAACAGGATATGAACCCAGGACCAAAGACATTTTGATTATGAATCAAAGACACTACCCCTAGACCACAGGTATATTATGCATAAAATTGTTAATATTAACATAAAGATACAAATATCTCTTGCATATTGTGCATCTGTAGCTGAAAATGGAGCAGTAAATCAAAGGAACCATTCTGGCATTTTCCAGGAGCAATTTAGGGAAATCACTGTATACCTAAATCTGGATGGTTGGACACAGGTTTGAACTGTCAGCCAAGTCAGAGGTAAGGAATTCCTAGAAGGTGACCAGGGAGTGGTTAGGTTGGATTGGAGGCCGGGGTGGGGGTGGGGAGATGGTTGAATGGTAGTATGAACTGGATGAGGTAGGGTTCAATGTTGGGATTAGGTTGACTTTGGTTGGAGGCCTTGGTGAGAAATAAATGTTTCCATTGAAATGATCAGGAGAAGGAGAGTATGTCTTTGGCAAATCCGACATGGTTAAATCTGGGAGCAGGGATGAAAGTGAGGACTTTGGTTAGAACTGAAACATATGAGGCTGAAGATTTTGGTGGAAAGGCTAACAACAGTGTACCAGGACTGTTTTGGCTCTGGATTTAGTGGATTGTTGGTTTTGGGGGACCTGGCAAGTTAAAAAGGTCATATAGGAAGGGTCTGATTGCTATGAGGGGTTGATGAGGAGAAATACTGCGGGTAGGACACAGATTGGATAGTGGTGTCCCAAGGTGCCAGTAGGATGTCAGCAGGTTGGATAATGTATGGAAGGACTTAATTTCAGATATGTGACATTTATAGCAGGGATCGAACAGCAGTAGAGGGGGCAGAGGTGGTTCTGGAATGCCTGTGCCATGGACATGTGTTTTTACAGTATCAGGTTTGTGACGGACAGGGACTGGCAGAATCTGAAAAGCTTAAGGTCATTGTGAGAGGAGGGGTGGGATCCAGAGAAAGGAATTTTTATGGTTAGGTCATTGAGGGGGGAAGGGGGGTTCCATGATTTAGGCAGCATTTAAGGAACAGGATGAGGGACTGAGTCTCATACAGGCAAAGGGATAACTTTCTGAAATGGCATAGAAATATGGATCAAGGGTCCATTGTGGCATGGATGGCATTGGAGAAATGGGAAATGATGTGGGAAACAGGCAAATGTAGTCATTAGGTGGTTTTGAGGGGAGATGCATAACAGAAAAAGAGATATGAAAATACAGTGGACAATGGCCGCGACCAGTTCGGAAAATTTGAATTCTATTTACGAAATAAGTGAGGAAGCGTGGAATAAACCGTGTTCCTGTAACAAAACAGCAAGAAAAGGCGTGTGTTGTGTAAAGTGTAACAGGAAATTCCATTACTCGTGTGTAAATTCAACGAATAGAGTGAAAAGCTGGAAATGCAGTGATTGTTTTCGTACTGACGGTGACGATATGGACGAAAGCAAAACAGACCCGTTAAAAACGTGTGTGTGCGAAAAGTTACAGAATGAACTCAGAATAATAAGAAAGGAACTTAAGTATTCGAAAACAATTATATGTTTGCTAACAAACGAACTACAGAAGCGAGAATCAGGCAAGATAGAAATGTGCAAAAACTACAGATTTGATGCACCCAACATAAATCACGATTCACAACACAGTGTGCATACCACAACACAGAACGCAGTTCAAAAAGGAAATCAATCTATGGGTGCAGCAATGAAAATGCAAACCTTTGCTCCTGAGAGTCAGTCAGTGAATAGGAGACCCAAAATATTCGTTGCCTCAGATAGCCATGGCAGAGACTGTGCAAGAAACATTTTAAACTTAGCTTCAAATAAATATGATGTTGAAGGGAAGGTGATACCAGGTGCTCCCACTAGTGTAATACTAAAAAAATGCAATGACCTCCATAAGTTGACAAGTGAAGATTCTGCAGTTATCTGGGCAGGGGCTAACGATGTGGCAAAGAATGAAACCAAGTTGGCAATTCGTTCACTACATAAAGCCTTGTCAGCATTACAAAATACAAATACAAAAGTGATTTTAGTTGGTGTACCACGTAGACATGACCTGCCTGAATGGTCTTGTGTAAACAAAGAAATTCAATCTGCAAACAGAAAGCTAAAAAAAATAGTGAAAGGCTTCCATAACACTTGTTTTATTGATACTCCTAGTAACAAGGAACTTTATACAGCACATGGACAACACCTTAATGCAACTGGTAAAGAACTAATTGCCACAAGGATTTATGAATCAGTGGAAACAAACAGGAAAGTGTACAAAACAGCAATAGAACTTAAATGGAAGGATACTGAAGTCTCAGATAAAGAATCAGTGAGAATTGTTATTGATACAACTCCAGCACAAATAACAACAGAATCCTTAAAAGTGAACTCTGTTTGTGGGGAGAGGACAATTACTCAAGCAATAAACTTACCCAAGAGGACAGTGCAAACGTTTGAAGAAGCAGCAAATAAGGGGGCAGGAAAGAAGGCACCATATAAGAAGAGAGACCTACTTGCAAAAAGAAGAACAGCAAATCAAGCTCAAGGGATGAGAATACCAACACGTGGAGTACGGCAGTCAACCCGAAAAAAGAAACCACAACCGAGGGACCAGGATTTTTGGTGGGATCAGCAATGGTTTCACAGACGAAAGCAGTTACCAAAGTGAGTCATCAAGTGGATGAACAGGTATGTGACTATCATAACACACATGATCACAGTGCATCAAGATTAAAGACATTAACGGAACCTATAACTTCAAATATAAAGTCAAATTGCTCTCAGAGGAATACAGACAGAGACAAACTACTTACTTTTCTACAAGTTAACATACGTTGTATTAGAAATAAAATTTTAGAATTAGAACATTTATGTAACACTGAGCATGTAGATGTTATATGTGTATCTGAGCACTGGTTAACACAAGAACAAGTAAATATGTTCATTCCCCAAGGGTATGTTGTGGGAGACATGATATGTAGAAAACAGAGAAAGAATGGTGGGGCGGGAATTTTTGTCAAAGAAGGAATAATGTTTTCCAGAATTGATGTATCTACATACTCCTCAGAGCTAGATGGGGAGTTTAGTTGTGTAAAACTAATGAATGAAAATATAGTGGTAGTTAGTCTATATAGGTCGCCAGATGGTGATGTAAATTTGTTTATTGAAAAATGTGAATTAATAATTAAAAAAATATTGAAGAGTAAAACGAGAATTGCTATATGTGGTGATTTCAACATAGAAATGGTAAACACACAAAGACCAGTTACTAGGACATTTTTGAATATGCTAAGATCATTAGACCTCTATTGCACAAATAACTGTGCCACACGTAAGAATGCCTGTATAGACAATATTATTGTGAATTTCCATAGGGAGGATTTTACAGTTAGACTTGCAGGAAGTGGACTTGCAGATCATGAGCCACTACTCCTTACCCTCTATAAGAGGCAGCCAGTTAAGACTGAAGAATCTAAAGTAGTAGTGGTACGAAGACAGAAGGAAGAGTACATAAATATGTTTGTTGATAGATTAGGAAGTGCAGATTGGGACTTTATATATAATTGTCAATCTGGAAAAAGGGAAGCTGAAATTAGCTTTGGTAACTTCTTTAAAAAGTACACAGATTTATGGTATTCCTGCTCACCAGTAAAAAAAATAAGATATCCAAATGAAATGAAAAAGAAAAGTCTGAACTGGTTCACACAAGAGCTAGTAGAAATTAGAGGAAACTTGCATATGCTGTACCAGATGCATAAACAAGCCTCTGACCAAGGGGCAGAACAGAGTGTGAACATTCATAGGTCATATCTGAAATGCAAAAAATACTATAAAGCTAAACTACTTCTGGCAAAAAAGCAAGCAGTGGAGAACTATATAGAAAGAGCTCCCAATAAATGCAAGGCAGCCTGGCAAATAATAAAACAAGAGAATACACCGAAACGCACAGAAACAGCTCTGCTTGATCCTGAAGAATTAAACGAGTACTTTCTAAACTCAGTTAAAGAAATAAGTAACAGTATCAAAGCAACAAATTCATCTGCAATGAACCTTGTTGGAACACCACTGCCTGTTAACCTGGCATTTCAATGGAGGGCGGTCACACCTGCTGATGTTATAAAAGCTGTATCCAAATTTTCAGGTTCTAAAAGTATGGACTGTTATTGGTTATCAAATAACATAATTAAAAAGACAATACACTCAATCGCCAAACCATTAGCTTATATTTTTAATAAATGTGTAGAATTTGGAGTTTTTCCGGATGCACTCAAGGTATCAAAAGTTGTCCCAGTTTTTAAAAAAGGAGACAAACATCTCCCCCAAAGCTACAGACCAGTCTCCATTGTTCCAATATTCTCAAAGGTATCTGAGGCGCTGATACACACACAAATAAGCAACTTCTTTGAAAAACACAATATCCTATGTAACAATCAGTTTGGCTTTCGAAAGGGGAAGAACACAACAGAGGCCATCTTGGAAATCATTGACCAAACCTTAACAGCTTTTGAAAATAATAACATGGTATCACTGGTATTATGTGACCTAAGCAAAGCTTTCGATTGCATTCCTGTTGACATACTACTGGGGAAACTAGAGTTTTATGGGGTGAGAGGGAGCACTTTATCTGTGATAAATTCTTATTTAAGTAACCGAAAACAATTCGTTTCAGTCAGAAATTTAAATTCTTCCATCATGGAAATCAGCACAGGTGTACCACAAGGGTCTATCCTTGGACCCTTCTTCTTCATTGTCGCTATTAACGATTTACCTAAAAATATAGCTCACCCTGTTGTATGTTATGCTGACGATACAACGCTACTTACCACACATCAGAACATTTCAGATCTGAATAACCTAACAAAAGAAACACTAGATAAGGCCCTGGACTGGTTTGCAGCCAATAAGCTCCTATGCAACCCTGACAAAACACAACAACTTTTAATGGGAACATCAAATGAAGTAGGCAATAAGTCAGTAAAACTCTTAGGTATTCACATTGACTCAAAACTATATTGGGAGGAACATGTCAATCATGTATGTGAAAAAATATCTCGGGTGGCATATCTTCTCTTGAAACTAAGGGAGGTAGTGAGCTTGGAGTACCTCAGGGTGACATACTTTGGGCTATTCCAGTCACATATTTCATATGGTCTTATTATATGGGGGCACTCCCCTCACATCAAAAACGTATTGAAATTACAAAAAAAAGTCATACGTATAATATGTAAAAGAGGTCATAGGGAGCACTGTCGTCCTCTTTTCTCCAGACTCAGAATACTTACAATTATAAATTTATACATCTATGTGTCTGTACTCTATATTAAAAATAATATTTCAGAATTTATTGCCAGAAATGAAATACACGAACACAACACCAGGGCGAATGGTAATTTAGACATACCGCGCCACAGATTAGCGAGAACAGGAAATTCCCACAAAGTTAACCCACTCAAAATGTTCAATAAACTGCCAATTCATGTTCAGTCTATGGATACAAATTCTTTTAAAATTAAGTGGTACAGCTGGCTGTCAGATCATCCATTCTATGACATTAAAGAATTCTTTGAGATGCCTGAGGAGTATATAAGCATTTAAAAGTTGTCTGTAGTTAACATATTATTTTGTGCTGTGGTTAATAGTGTGTAATTACAAAGTTTATACTATAAACAATAAAATACCTTATTATATTAGATTATAAGATAGCTTGTTGCGTTAGCTTTTAAAAGCTATCCTTTGTAATTTGGTACACTGCCATGCTTCAAATGTATTTATAATGTATTGACAGAAGTTTATTTTGTTATTCTTTATGTACTAGTACATCTTGTATGACGAAGCCAATATCATTGTAAAATGATCTATGGTGAATAAAATTCTTGAAATTCTTGAAATACATACAGACATGCAAAACTACACACAAATATGTAATTACATGCACAAATAAGTGACTAAAAATACATACAAACGAATATCTAAAAAAATGGGAAAAAGACAGAACAGATGAGGTCTGGGAATATGTACATGTTGGGATAAGAGTAGTGAGAGAGAGGTTGGGAGGGGAGGCAGGTGGTTAGGTCGAGGTTCACATCTTTTTGTGGGACTGGTAGGTGTGGAAAATAACATGCAAAAACACCTGAAAATGAGGGAGGAAATGGGATAAACAGGATTAATTTAATCATCGATTAGAAGAATTTGGGGCATGAAAAGCAGCACCGACAATCCGCACAGTCATGTAACCAAGTGTTGTGCACAGGCAAGACCACTGATACAGTGTGGGTCAGATGTGTCAGAGTGTGTGTGGTTAGGAAAGTGATGAAAAAACACGGAGAAAAAGAGGTTGAATGGACAATAATTAGAGTATACACCAACATCTCCCACGTCCATGGTCTTACCACTACTGAGCACTAACTCTCCCAATGTCCCTCGGATCCAAACCCACTACCTTATTTCTCATAATACTTATTAACTCACCCCTAATACACAGCTGCTTCTCATTTGAAGGGAAGGTATATGAACAAATTTGTGGCACAGACATGGGCACCCACATAGCACCCTCCTATGCCAACCTGTTTATGAGCTGAGCTATCTAGGAAAAACCTTTCTAGCCTCCCAAAACCCAAACCCTGGTCTGGTTCAGACTCATTGATGATATTTCCATGATCTGTACCAGGGACAAGAAACCCTATCTTCATTCCTTCATGACCTCAGCACCTCCTTTCCCGTTGGCTTAACATGGTCCTCCTCAACTTAGAATACCACTTTCCTGGACATTGGCCTCCTCATCTCTGATGGCTCCATCCACACCTCTGTCTACATTAAACCCACCACGCAGCAATAATACCTGCATTTCAGCAACTACTGTCCCTTCCACACCCAAAAATCCCTCCCATACAACCTGGCCATGTGAAGATGGCTTATCTGTAATGAGAAGAAGCCCCTCACCAGTATGCTGAAGGTCTCACAAAGGCTGTCACAAACAGGTGCTATCCTCCATGTTTATTCCACCAACAGATTTCCTGTGCCATATCCCCATACATCCCCAATCCTCCCCCAAGAACCAGCTACAAAAGAGTGCCCCCTTCATCACCCAGTACCATCACACACTAGAATAACTGAACCACATCCTCCATCAGTGCTCTTGTTATCTATCATGATGCCGTGAAATGAAGTCATCCTACCCAGGATCCTTCACACCCCTTATAAAGTGGCATTCCATCACCCACTCAACCTCCATAACATCCCAGTCATTTCCTATGCCATTCCCAACACCAGCTCCTTGCCACAGGGGTCCTATCCCTGTGGAAGGCCCAGCTGCAAGACCTGCCCAATCTGCCCACCCAGCACTTCTCACTCTCATCCTGTTACTGGTTTACCCTATCCCCTCAGAGACTGAGCCACGTGTGAAATCAAACATGGCATGCAATTGTAGCACAACTCTTTATATTGGTATGACTACCAACTAGCTGTCCAACAGGATGAATGGCCATTGCTCATTGCCAAACTGTGGCCAAGAGCAAAGTGGACCATCTTGTGACATTATATGCAGCTGAGCATAGTATGCCTGATTTTAATGACTTGTTCATAACCTGGGTCATGTGGATCCTCCCCTGCACTCCCAACTTTTCTTAAGTACATAGATGGGAGTCATCCTTACAACACATTCTCCACTCTCGAAATCATCCAGGTCCCAACCTACCATAATCTACTCTTCCCAGACCCTCCATCCAACAGTTTCTGCCCCCTCTGTCCTATAACCTCCTCCAAAGTCACATCCTTCACCCTCACTGTGTTCTGCTGTCTGCTAACATTCCCACCAGTCTTTCTCCTTTCTGCTCCTCTCCTTCTGCTCCCCGTTACCACCTCACCTCCCTATTCCCCATAGCTTCTCGGTCATCTGAGAAGCTGAGTTGCCATTTTAAGAGTGATTTCCATGTTATTTGTGTTGGTCTGTGTATCACTAATAGCAGAACCAATGAAGTCAGTATTGTTTAGTGACCAACATCTTTGGTGGTAGGGTGTAGTATTTATCAGAAACAATGCTGTGCCTGTCAGCCCAGTCCTGCTGCCCTCTAACACATGCACACTCCGCCAGACAGTGCTCTTTTCCCCTCACCCATATTCTGCTGTCCCTCCCCCCTTCTGCTTGTCACATGTCACCCTGCTCCTTCATTCAGTGTTGCAGCTGCAATCTGGCCAGAGCAGCTGGAGACAGCAGTCATGTGTGCGTGAGGTGTGCCAGGTTGTATGAATATGAGAAGGGCAAAAGCTCAGTGTGTGATGGGTTTTTCATAGTGCCCATCTGCAACTCAACATGTCATCTTTATGGTGAGTAGCAATCTATCCTTTTCATAATTACTGAATTGAGTTTTTATAATGATAGAGAGCTCAGAGGTCATCTGAGAAGCTGAGTTGCCATTTTAAGAGTGATTTCCATGTTATTTGCAATGGTAAGTGTATCACTAATAGCAGAACCAATGAAGTCAGTATTGTTTACAGTGACCAACATCTTTGGTGGTAGGGTGTAGTAGAAACAATGCATAGTCAGCACTGAACCTGACATCAATTTCAAGAGAGGCTGTAATATTATTTTAGTATTGAAGGTGGCAGGAACTGTCAAAGGCAGTGGTAGCACACAAATCACTGACTTATGATGACCTGTCTACATATAAGCCTATCATCTCCCCATGTGTATCCTTTCTTGTCTAACAACAAACTTTGACGCTGTCTTCTATAGTATAGCCATTGCTAGGCAACTATGCAGCATGAAAAGTAAACAGGCAACACTCTTCCACACACATATATGACAATAATTGGGTTAATCAACCCAGTAGGGGAGATTATGATCAACATACCCAAACTAACTGTTCCATATATAATAAGCTTCCATAACAGAAGTATTGAAGAAGACAGTATAGGCCTTTATAACCTGTTTTTCTATAGAGTCTTCATTTGCAACTAATCTTGATATGAAACATATCAAGACCAAGTAACAACAGACAAGCACATTCCTCAGTATCTACTACCATTCATAGTGATTTTCTGTTTCTACAATTTTCTCAGTTTTTCTTAAATCATTCATTTCATTATTTAGTAACCCTCTACTTCCTTCTATTTTCTTCTCTCAATCAGTTGTTCTCATCCTTCAATTGATTATCCGACAGACTCCCAAATATTATTCTTCTATCTTCTCTTACATATTGGTCCTCTTGTCCTATGTACAGACTTTGTTTCTTACTTCAGACTCTTCTTCCTTTTTGCAAATGTTAGTTGCTACACACTTGATTCAAATTCACTCACCATCAATACCATTACTGAATCCTTGTTTTTCCTTCTATACATGGGCTTCATAAAAGAAGGTTGTATACCTGGAAGAATCCTGGAGATACTAATAGGTATCAGATAGATTATATAATGGTAAGACAGAGATTTAGGAACCAGGTTTTAAATTGTAAGACATTTCCAGGGGCAGATGTGGATTCTGACCACAATCTATTGGTTATGAACTGCAGATTGAAACTGAAGAAACTGAAAAAAGGTGGGAATTTAAGGAGATGGGACCTGGATAAACTGAAAGAACCAGAGGTTGTAGAGAGTTTCAGGGAGAGCATAAGGGAACAATTGACAGGAATGGGGGAAAGAAATACAGTAGAAGAAGAATGGGTAGCTCTGAGGGATGAAGTAGTGAAGGCAGCAGAGGATCAAGTAGGTAAAAAGACGAGGGCTAGTAGAAATCCTTGGGTAACAGAAGATATATTGAATTCAATTGATGAAAGGAGAAAATATAAAAATGCAGTAAATGAAGCAGGCAAAAGTGAATACAAACATCTCAAAAATGAGATCGACAGAAAATGCAAAATGGCTAAGCAGGCATGGCTAGAGGACAAATGTAAGGATGTAGAGGCTTGTCTCACTAGGGGTAAGATAGATACTGCCTACAGGAAAATTAAAGAGACCTTTGGAGAGAAGAGAACCACTTGTATGAATATCAAGAGCTCAGATGGCAACCCAGTTCTAAGCAAAGAAGGGAAGGCAGAAAGGTGGAAGGAGTATATAGAGGGTTTATACAAGGGCGATGTACTTGAGGACAATATTATGGAAATGGAAGAGGATGTAGATGAAGACGAAATGGGAGATAAGATACTGTGTGAAGAGTTTGACAGAGCACTGAAAGACCTGAGTCGAAACAAGGCCCCGGGAGTAGACAACATTCCATTAGAACTACTGATGGCCTTGGGAGAGCCAGTCATGACAAAACTCTACCATCTGGTGAGCAACATGTATGAGACAGGCGAAATACCCACAGACTTCAAGAAGAATATAATAATTCCAATACCAAAGAAAGCAGGTGTTGACAGATGTGAAAATTATCGAACTATCAGTTTAATAAGTCACAGCTGCAAAATACGAGGGCCGTTCAGAAAGTAACCTCCGGTTGATTTAAAAAAATACACCAAGTTAAATAAAAATATTTTAATATATACATCTTACAGCTACATCTTTGCACTATTTTTCTACATAGTCTCCATAGCGATTGAGGCACTTATTGTATCTCTTCACAAGCTTTGAAATTCCTTCTGCATAAAAATCACCCGCTTGTGCCTGGAGCCAGCCTGTGACCGCATCTTTGAGCTCTTCGTCGTCATCAAACCGCTGTGACCCGAGCCATTTCTTCAAATGCATGAAGAGGTGATAATCACTTGGCGCCAGGTCTGGGCTGTAAGGTGGATGGTTGATAACGTCCCACTTGAAGGACTCAAGAAGGGCCGTTGTTCTGCGAGCAGAGTGAGGACGGGCGTTATCGTGCAAAAAAACGATACCGGAAGTCAGCATACCACGGCGTTTGTTCTGTATAGCCCGTCGTAACTTTTTTATTGTTTCACAGTACACGTCTTGATTAATGGTCGTACCACATTCCATGAATTCAACCAACAACACCCCTTTGGCATCCCAAAACACCGTTGCCATCAGTTTTCTGGCAGAAAAATCTTGCGAGGCTTTTCTTGGTTTGGTATACGAATTTGAATGTGCCCACATCTTTGATTGTTCTTTTGTCTCAGGGTTCACGTACTTAATCCAGGTTTCATCACCGGTCACGATTCTGTTTAAGAATGGGGTAAAATACAGGGAGCGAAAGGCTATTTACAATTTGTAAAGAAACCAGATGGCAGTTATAAGAGTCGAGGGGCATGAAAGGGAAGCAGTGGTTGGGAAAGGAGTGAGACAGGCTTGTAGCCTCTCCCCGATGTTATTCAATCTGTATATTGAGCAAGCAGTAAAGGAAACAAAAGAAAAATTCGGAGTAGGTATTAAAATTCATGGAGAAGAAGTAAAAACTTTGAGGTTCGCCTATGACATTGTAATTCTGTCAGAGACAGCAAAGGACTTGGAAGAGCAGTTGAACGGAATGGACAGTGTCTTGAAAGGATGGTATAAGATGAACATCAACAAAAGCAAAACGAGGATAATGGAATGTAGTCAAATTAAATCGTGTGATGCTGAGGGGATTAGATTAGGAAATGAGACACTTAAAGTAGTAAAGGAGTTTTGCTATTTAGGGAGTAAAATAACTGATGATGGTCGAAATAGAGAGGATATAAAATGTAGACTGGCAATGGCAAGGAAAGCGTTTCTGAAGAAGAGAAATTTGTTAACATCGAGTATAGATTTAAGTGTCAGGAAGTCGTTTCTGAAAGTATTTGTATGGAGTGTAGCCATGTATGGAAGTGAAACATGGACGATAACCAGTTTGGACAAGAAGAGAATAGAAGCTTTCGAAATGTGGTGCTACAGAAGAATGCTGAAGATAAGGTGGGTAGATCATGTAACTAATGAGGAGGTATTGAATAGGATTGGGGAGAAGAGAAGTTTGTGGCACAACTTGACTAGAAGAAGGGATCGGTTGGTAGGACATGTTTTGAGGCATCAAGGGGTCACAAATTTAGCATTGGAGGGCAGCGTGGAGGGTAAAAATCATAGAGGGAGACCAAGAGATCAATACGCTAAGCAGATTCAGAAGGATGTAGGTTGCAATAGGTACTGGGAGATGAAGAAGCTTGCACAGGATAGAGTAGCATGGAGAGCTGCATCAAACCAGTCTCAGGACTGAAGACCACAACAACAACATGGGCTTGTCTTACCTTATGCCTTACAGTGGGTAATAACACCTGCTTACATGCTGCATTATCTGTAGAGTAATTCAATGACAGAGGAAAGTAAGAGAGAGAGAGAGAGAGGAGAGAGTTTATTTACAACATTTTCTCAGTTGTTGCAGTTAACATTACTTCCTAAACTGAATTAGTTATTTCTCTACCTTTTAAATACTATTGCTTATGATATAAAATTTTTTGTTATACTGTTATCTACTTACATGTATTTGTTGTTACTTTGTAAGGCAGTGCCATTTCTAATCCAGTAAACACTAGGATCTGGTGAACCATCCACAGTACATTCTATGTCAGCATCATACTGGAGAGCTTGTCCTACTCTCTGCCTGGCCACATTAACTATGGGGGCAAATTCAATATTCAGTTCAACACTACGCCTTGCTGCCTTTCCCACTCCATTATCAGCCACACAATAATAATCTCCTCGATCCTCCTTTCTGACTGTGGGTATTTGTAGTATTTTGCTCCTGTAAACATTAACAGGCTATTGATTGGCTCAATGAGTCCTTAAGATATTTGAGTTCACATTCAGTTAAGGGCACTTGCAAATAAATGTTAAGGATTGTTCACTTATTGTAACCAAATGAAATGTTAATATCGGACATAATGATGGAAAACTAATGTGTAAAAAAATGATGGTATTTAGAACTATTTGCTGCTGCTGTTGTTGTCGTCTTCAGTCTGAAGATTGGTTTGATGCAGTTCTCTGTGCTAATCAGTCTTGCAGAAGCCTCTTTAGCTCTGAATAACTATTGCAGATGACATCCATTTGAACCTGTCTGTTGTATTCATCCTTTGGTCTCCCAGTAGAGTTTTTAACCCCTCCCCCCTACCCCTATGCACACACTCCCCTCTAATGCCAAATTGACACTTCATCGATGCCTTAGAACATGTCCTAGCAATGAAACCTCTCTTTTATTCAAGTTGTGCCATAAATTTCTGTTCCCTTCAATCTAATGCAGTACCTCCAAATTAGTTACCTGATCTTCTCATCTAATCTTCAGCTTCAGCTTCCTACTACAGCACTACATTTCAAAAGCTTCTATTCTCTTCTCCCACTACAACACCACATTTCATAAGCTCCTATTCTCTTGTCTGAATTGCTTATCACCCCCATTTCAATTCTTTACACGCCAGATGAATATCTTGAGGATAGATTTCCTAACAGTAAAATTGTATTCAATGGTAACAAATTCCTCTTCTTCATAAATGCTTTCCTTGTTGTAGCCCTGTCATTTTGTAATCTCTCTATTTTAGCCATCATTAGCTATTTTGTTGCCCATATAGCAATACTCATCTACTGTTTTTGGTGTCTCAATTTCTAATCCAATCCCTTCAGCATCACTGGCTTAATTTGACTAATTCCATTACTTTTGTTTTGCTGTTGCTGATGACCATATTGTAACCTCTTTTCAAGACATTATTCATTCTGTTCAACTGCTCCACCAAGCCCTTTGATGTGTCTGACAGAATTGTAATGTCACTGACAAAACACAAATTTTTCATTGCTTCTTGCTTTATTTTAATTTCTTCTCCAAATTTTTCTTTGGTTTGCTGCAGTACTTGCTGAAAGTATCGACCGATTAACATTGGGGATAGGCTACAGGTTTATTTCACTCCTTTCTCAACTACTGCTCCCATTCATACCCTTCACTCTTGGTTTCTATGCTAGCTACATACAGCCCTTCACTCCCTGTGTTTTATCTCTGCTACTTCGGTATTTCAGCGAACATTGTCAAAAACTTTTTCTAAGTCTACAATTCTGTAAATGTAGACTTGTCTTACTTTAACCAATCTTCTAAGACAAGAATGCATTGCCTGTTCCTATGTTTCTCTGGAAACCAAAGTGACCTCCTCCAGATTTTCATTCTTCCGTAAATAACTTGCATTGGCATGGCTTTTTAAACTGATAGCTCTCTAATATAAGAGGCATTCAAAAAGAAACCACTCGGAGGCATAATCACAGAAACCAGTAGCTGTATGTTAGAAGTATTGACCCTGGCTGTTGAGACACTTGTCCCACTGTGACACAAGGCGGTGAATGGCTGCCTCATAAAATGTCCAGGACTGCAATGTTAACCAGTTCCGCACATACAGCTGGACATTGTCGTCTGAGGTGAATCGTTTGCCCCTCAGAGTCTTTTTAAGGGGACCAAAAATGGCGTAACCACAGGAAGAGATGTCCAGACAGTATGGAGTGTGACCGAGAACCTCCCATTTGAATTTCTGCAGGAGTTCTGTGACTGTATTGGCAGTATGAGGCTTTTCATTGTCCTGGGTGAGATTGCCCGGTCATTTCGATTTGATCGCTTGGTGAGGGTGGTCAAGGTTTGCAGGTAACACTGGGCATTCACTATTGCCCCATGCTGCAGGAAGTGAATCAGAAGGGGGCCATCTTGGTCAAAGAACGTCAGTATAACCTGTCCTGCACTCGTGTGGACGACGACGTCCAGCTGTACGTGCAGAACTGGTTAACATGCAGCCCCGGGAATTTTGTGAGACAGTCATTCACTGCCTTGTGTCACAGTGGGACAAGTGCCTCAACAACCATGGTCAATACTTCTAACATACTGGTGCAGGTTTCTGTAATTATGCCTCTGGCTCATTTCTTTTTGAACGCCCCTTATATTTAAATCTGCCAGTGCTTTCTTCATTTGGAAATGGAATTAATACATTCATTTTTAAGTCTGAGAGTTTCCACTGCCTCATATATATTGCTCATCAGCTGGAATAGTTTCATTGTGGCTGGCTCTCCCAAGGTTCTCACTAATTCTGAGGGAATGTCATCTACTCCAGGGGCATTTTCAGTGCTCTGTTGAATTCTTCTCACAGTATCATCTCTTCTGTCTCATCTTCATTTATTTTCCTTTCTATAATATTGCTGTCAATTTCATTTCCCTTGTAGAGCCCCTGTATATATTTTTCCACCTTCCAGCTTTCCTTTCTTTGCTTGCTGGATTGCCATCTGACCCCTTGGTACTCATCCAGTTGCTTCTCTCTTCTCCAAATGTCACTTTAATCTTTGTATAGGTGGCATCTATCCTTTCTCTTAGTTACACATTCTTCTATAGCACTGAATTTGACCTCTTGCCACTCCTGCTTTGCCATTTTGCATTTTATACCAATTTCATTTAGAGCTATAGTAATTGTGGAACAGTATAACAAAAATCACAAATCATCACTGGTCATCGCCTAGAACTTGGAACTAATTAAACCTAACTAACCTAAGGACATCACACACATCCATGCTCGAGACAGGATTCGAACCTACGACCGTAGCGGTCGCTCGGCTCCAGACTGTAGCGCCTAGAACCGCACGGCCACTCTGGCCGGCCATTGTTAAGTCTTCAGTAGTTAAGGTTTTCAGTCATTACTGATTTGTATGTTCTCTTCTGTTAATAGTGATCTATAAAAATGCAAACAAGCAAACAAATATTTACTGCCGATGCAGTTCAGACTTTTCAGATTTATTTCAATGGCTTTGAAAAAGTGATCAAGAATAGAAGGTTCACTAATTTCTGCAGAATTATTTTTAAATTGTGGCACTGGACTTCTCATTCCAAAAATATACACTGTCTGGCAAGAAAAAGTGAAGCACCCAAAAGACATGGTCGAATATCAATGAAACTTCGTACGAAAATGAAAATGCCATCAGATCATATGCAAACGACTGGAGCTGAAATTCTCTGTGACAGATGGAATGGCCATCAAAGTGAATTAGTGTTGGTTGTGTTTGGGTTGTTACCATACCCACTGAGGTTTATAAGGGGCATGAACAGCATCAGATGTTGAGTGATCACTGTGAAGGACATAAAGAAACTGCATACACTTGTAAGACATAATTATCAGTATCTTGTTGAATTTGGAAGGGACCTCATTTTAGGTTTCCATTTGGCTGGCTGGTTGAATCATGCTATTTCTAGATTTGTGAGGTATTTGTACGTGACAGTGGCCTGATGTTATACTGCAAGGGAATGTGAGATCAGGCATAATTAGCACCAAGATTCCGGTAGATTACGTCTGACCACCACAAGGGAGGATCGCTATATAACGCACCAATCACGCTGCAGCTCTTTCACATCTGTGCAACTGCCAGTGTAGAAGTACTGGAGCTCCAGCAATGTTCTCTGTCATCCCACACCACTGGTCAGAGATTAGTAACAACCAGAGCAGGGAATTACTATCCCACGCATAGGCCGCTGTCAACACCACAACACAAACAGTTGCATTCCAGATGGTTCCATGACCAGGAAGGATGGCCTGCTGATGAATGGTATGTATTGTGTTCAATGAAGAATTATGGTTCTGAACTATTCTGGATGACAAATGTCAGCAAGTTTGGGGACAACCTTGGGAGAGAGGTCTCGTTCATCTAATGGTTTGTAGAGGCAGCGCAGTGTTACTTCTGGTGTTACGGCATTGGGACCCATCAAGTATGACTAAAGGTCATGACTGAGGGAACCCTGATGGCACATTGTTACATCACAGATATCCTGCATCCCCATATGTTACCTCACAAGCAACAGTATAGTTGTGGCAATTTTCAACAGGACAGTGCTCGTCCACACACATGGCACATGTCTATATGAACTGTCTGTATGATATTGAGGCACTTCAATGGCCAGCAAGATGCCCAGATCTGTCCCCAATAGAATATGTGTGGGGCTAGTTTCGATGTCAACTCCACATCTGTGCCAGTGTCCAGGATATCAAGGACCATTTACAACAGTTGAGGACTAACTTGCCTCAAGAGAGGATACAACAGCTTTATGATGCCCTTTCCAACCAAATCGTTGCAACAATCCATGTCAGATGGGCTACAGAGGCATACTGATAAGCAGACTCATACTGCCAAGTTCTTTGAAAATTTGACTTGATTTTGTAATCACTGAAATAACTTTACATACTTTCTCTGTCTATGAAGTTCTTTTCATTTGCTCCTCCTCTTAAGGGTGTTCTGCTATTTTTCATCAGACACTTATGGGATTAAATAATTTAACCAACGTAGTTTGGGACAAATTTCTGACTGAGGAGAAGTCAAGTATGGTGTTCCCCATGGCCCAATCTTAGGTCCATTATTGTTACTCGATCTTGCATCTAATATACAACAAGTAGAATTAGTTCTTTTTGCAGATGACACTAGTACTGTAATCAATCCTTGTGTACATACAGAAATGGAAGAAACGGTAAGCAAAGTTCTTGAAAGTACAGGGTGGCGCAGATGGATCGGGTGGTTTTAAAATACTTGTCAAACTGTCAATTGTAAAGGTATTGGATTGAAATAAAGTGCAAAACGTGTAGTTACAATGGAAGTTTATTAACAAAAAAATAGTAATGTTAGTTTTTAAAAATTACATCCATCAAATGCCCTCCTTCTCGAGCGACGCATTCTTGGAGTCGGTCCTTAACGTTCCGCATTGCCCGCTCAAGCACATCACCAGGAATTGATGTGATTTCGGTGTGAATTGCTGCCTTCAACTCCTGAATGGTCCGGGGTTTGTTCATGTAGACCCTTGCTTTTAAATAGCTCCATAAGAAAAAGTCACATACCGTGAGGTCCGGCGAGCGAGGGGGCCAATGGACATCTCCATTACGGGAAATCAAACGGCCAGGGAACAGAGCGCGTACAGCTTGCATTGATATCCTAGCGGTATGTGCAGTTGCCCCGTCTTGTTGGAACCACATATTGCCCATGTCGTAATTGTTCTCTTCAAGTTGTGGGAGAAGAAAATCTTCAATCATGTTCACATAACGCTGCGAATTAACAGTAACCGCCTGCTCCCTTTCATTTTCAAAAAAGTAAGGACCAATTATCCCTACCTTAGAAACCCCACACCAAACCGTCACTTTGTCACTATGGAGAGGCCGTTGGTGTAGATCTCTTGGGTTAGTGTCGGCCCAGTAACGGCAATTTTGCTTGTTTACGTATCCGTTAATGTGAAAGTGAGCCTCGTCAGACATCATGATAATCAGGTTTACATCTTCCAATAACTCCAACATCTGTTGGCTAAACTGAAGCCTTTGAAGATGGTCTGTTGGGAGAATCTTCTGTACCAACAGGATTTTATAGGGGTGGAATTTCAGTTCTTCGTTAAGAATCCTTTGAAGGCTCCGACGTGACATTCCAAGAGCTTGAGCACGACGTCTCGTTGATCGACGTGGGCTCGCAGTGACATCGCGTCTCACACGCTCCACGTTCTCAGGCGTTGTTATTGTTGGCGGTCTATGCGTCCATTTTGGATCACATGAACCAGTAGTGCGGAAATTATGCACCCAACTCAATATCGTATCTCGCTTAGGAACATTACCGCGAGGTGGGATGTTGAAACGCCGGCGAAAGGCACGCGTCACAGCAACAATTGACTCGTTATTGCGTATGAACTCTTCCACTGCGAAAACACGATGCTCAACGGATCACGTAGCCATCGCGACTGACTGCCAGCCTGCAACTGAAACTTCCCGTCCCCCCCCACCACAGGACGAAGTCGCCGAACACCTGGCTCCCCCCCTCCAGACGTACAGTCCACTTCAAAACCACCCGATCCATCTGCGCCACCCTGTATTATTGTCTGGTTTTCTGCAAATGGTGTCACCCTCAATTTTAAAAAGGCACAACACATTCAATTCTGTACATTTTGGTGTACCACACCAATGATAAGTGTCAACATGGTGAGGAAATAACAAACAGGGTTGAAACCTCAAAATTCTTAGGTGTCCATGTTGAAGAGAATTTAAACTGGAAAAACTATATTTTTAACTCATAAAAAACTTAGTTCAGTGACATTTGGACTTAGAATCATTGGAAATCTTAGAGAGACACATATTATTAAGTTGATTATTCTGAATGTTTTCATTCAGTAATTTCATGTGGCTGCATATTTTTAATAATGTTATGTGGAATAATGTTCTGGGATAACTTATCTTTAAGAAAGAAAGTCTTCAAAAAGGTCAAACACATTCTGTAAGAATAATGTGTTGTGCACCCCCAAAATTGTCTTGTAGACACCTGTTTAAGTAGTTGGGCCTTCTGACTATTGCTTCAAAGAATAGTTATTCTCTCATGAAGCTTGTTGTAAATAATCCACTACAGTTTAAAAGGAACCATTATATACACACTTACAATGCCAGAAGGAAAAATCACATCTATTACACTACATTAAGATTGTCTTTAGCACAAAACAGGGTCCACAATTCTACATGTAAAATTTTTGATTACTTACCCAGTGATGTAAAATGTTTGGCAGGCAGCAATGTAAAATTTAAAAACAAACTAAAAACGTTCCTTCCTGACAGATTATTCTATTCTGTAAACAAATTTGTATTATTGTGATGTGTAAAAGCTTGAGATCTACTTCTAATCCATAGAAGAAATTCTATTATTTTAATGTGTAAAAGGTGGTGGGTAGGAATTACTGACAACTGTACATTAAAAAAAAGCTTGAGAACTCCTATTCCATAGAAGAATTTCTATTATTTAATATTTAAGAGGTGGTGGGCAGGAATTACTAACCCATACCTGTACATTAAAAAAAGGAGTGATATTTACACTTTATTTATTTAGTCCTTCAAATCCTACATGTATAGAATATATACAAGGATATTGGACATGGTTAGGTCTTTACAAGATAAAATACAATTTGTATTGCTTTCCTAAGGACTAGATATTGAAGTAATTTAGCAAAGAATCATAAATACAAGAAACATTAGAGGCAGCATACAAAGTAGAATATTTATAATGCATATTTATTTTTGTTGTTTGGTTTCTAGGTACTCTGTCAGACTTTAAAAGCAATGATCAAATAATATGCCTTTAGTTCAGCCTTAAAACTACTGAGTTTACTTAGTGATTTCATATGGTTAGGCAGATTATTGTAAATCTTTATCCCAGTATGTAGTGTGCCTTTTTGGCACAATGATGTTCTTACCTGTTTTAAATGAAGGTCAGGATTTTTTTCTTGTATTGTATGCATGTATATCTTCATTTTTTGACAAGATATCTGGGTGTCTATCAATAAATTGTTTGATGAAAACTGATGTTTCGTAGAGAAAAATGCAAGGAAGAGGAAGAACTGACAGTTTTTTGACTATGGGTCTGCATGATTTCATGTTGTTCAGCCCTTCAATAATTCTTAATATTCTCTTTTGCATCCTGAAAAGTTTAATATTTGTTGTTGCATTGTCCCAGAAGATTATGCCATATTTAATTGCACATAGGAGTAGAATACATTTAACAGACTGGCTTTGCAGCAACAAGTTTTTAAGATCCTTATCATATAGCAGGTTTTGCTTAGTTTTCTTTGCAACTATTCAATGTGTACCTCCTATTTTGTGTTGTTCTGGGGCCACAGTCCCAGAAATTGTGTGCTGTCAGCACTTTCAAGAACTCTGTCCCTAAGTTCTATTTGTATGTTTGGGTGGTGTCTTCCTTTTAGATTATCGAAGTTCAGTGCTACTGTCTTTTCTTTGTTCATAATTAGCTTGTTATAGCTGAACCACTGTTCTACACTATTCATTGTTTGGATAGCTTCTTTTAGTTTTTCTTCTGTGTTAAACTAATAAGGAAGCTTGTATCATCAGCAAATTGGAGGGTAGTTTGGCAATACTTGTTGTACATAAGATCATTGACATAGAGGAGAAACAGAATGGGTCCTAATACTGATCCTTGAGGAACACCATATTTCACATTTTCACTTCCTGAATAGTAATAGCTGATTTTGTTATGGTCAGTATATTGCACTTCAACCACCTGTTTGCAACCACATAAGTATGTCCTGAGCCACTCATTGGATATACCTCTAATTCCTAACTGGTCAAGCTTCTGCAGTAGGGCATTATGGTTAATGATGTCAAAAGCTTTGGATAAATCAAGACATACGCTGGTCACAAACTCACTTGCATCCAGTTTAGTATAGATTTCATTAAGAAATTCAAATATTGCACTTTCAGTTGAATAGCCTTTCCTGAAGCCATGCTGTGAGGGAGAGAGAATTTTATTTTTATTTAGGAAATCAGGCAATCTCTTATAAAAAAAAATTTCTTAAAGTTTTGAAAATACAGGCAGTAGGGCTATTGGTCTCTGATTTGAAACACATTCTGGATTTCCTTTTTTGAGCAGTGATTTCAGTTTTCCAGAAGGTTCCTGATGCCAGTGAGCTGTTGCACAAGTGTTTAAAGGGTTCAGCTACGGCAAGACAGCTTTTTTTAATAATTGCATCTGGTATTCCATCAATTCCACATGAGTACCCTGTTTTTAAGGTTTTTATAACTCATAAAATTTCTTAAGTATTTGTGGGTGAAAGGAACAATGATATAGACACATTTCTCACACTGTTGGATGATGGAGGTGATATTTTGTTGTGTTCCAGTCCACTCACCAACCGTTCACTTACGTTTGCAAAATTTTTGTTGAAGGTCCCTGCAATTTTTGTTGGGCAAGAAATCATTTGTCCGTCATAACATAAGTTTATATTTTTATATTGCTTAGTTTCACTTGTTGTTGGATTTTTTATAACTTCTCATATAGCTTTAGATTTTTTTTTTTTTAATTTTCAATCTATTTGTTATTTGCCATTGTTTTAGCTTTCCTTACAATGGTTTTGAGGATCCTCTTGTAATTCTTCAGGTACAAATGAAATTCGTGAGGCATGTGCTGTGTCTTTGCTATATTGTGGAATCTTCTTTTCTCTGCACAAGAGATTCTAATACCTGTTGTAATCCATTTGTTCTTTTTGAAGTTAGGTTGACGTTTTTGTTTTTTTAATGGAAATGCAGCTTCAAAGTATGACATGAAGATTTCCATGAATTTCTCAAACTTTTTGTTAGTATTTTCACAAGTATACACTTCATACCAGGTTTCTTCACTTAGTCTCTGTATAAAAACTTAATTAATTTGTGATGTGAATGTAAAATGGCTCATTCCACATCATTATCATTTAGCGTCCAAAATGTTCCAAGGAAAATCATACTAACTAACTTAAAGAAGAGTTTAAAGGAACCCAATGGATATCTTCAGTATTTTTTCCCAGATAATTTAAATTTATCATAATCTATCATAGGTTCTTTAAAAAAAGCTGAGAAATGGGAGTAAACTATATTTCTATGAGAGGCAGTCATAAAGGCAGCCATAAAGGTTTAATTATCACCTTAAAAAAACACAAAATCAAGCAATGGAAAGTCCAGGTTGGAATATTGACCATATTATAAAAAGGATAGATAGCTACTCACCATAAAAATGACATGTTCAGTTCCAGATAGGCACAATGAAAAGATTGTTACACATTTGAGCTTTTGGCCAGACTTTTTCAGAAAGAAAAATACATGTATATTCACACAAGCAAGCACAGATCTCACACACATGACCACAATCTCCAGCTGCTCTGCTCTCCTCTTTCAGGTGACACAGAAAAATTTTCATCAGACACGCATTTATTTATTGTTACTATTATTCTCCCATAATCTAATCCAAGTTACCCAATAGTAATTATAATTACCTGTAAATTGTAGCACCTGATGGAAGAGGTATGTTGTTCTCTCGGCGCCAAGAAACTTGCGGTGGAGGATAGCCAGTGGCAAAACATTCCAGTGTAACTGACTGACCTTCCCTTAAGGTCAGTGTGCTTGTTGAATTGTTTAAGATCACAGGTGGTTTGCGTATTTGTAGTTTCACTTCTCTGGTAATTCTTTCATTTTGACTAATTACCACTTGGCACTGATAATGTCCTTCATCTGTATCATGAATATCTCTTATCTAAAATTACCAGGATAACATTAAAAGCATTACCAGTTTGCATAAACAAAGAGCAAAAACATATTAATAATTTAGATGCATTCATTCAACCAGAATATTCCATAGATCCCATTATTCAGTATTTCCAGTTACTATGAGGGTCAACCAGAAATTAAGTTTCTTTATTTTTTTATAACAAAAAAATAGTCACCTGAAAAAATTATTAGCAACAGCTACACCAATATTTGAGCTATTTTTTGGCATAATTACCACCAGAGATGAGATGCTCATCACATCATGGGGTCAGCTCCTGTATATCTGTGTTGAAGAAGGCTGCCATCAGGGAAGAGAACCAGTGTTTGAAAGTCATCTTCAGCTCGCCATCATTGTGAAAATACTGACCGGAGGACTGGAATTTCTCGAGTTTTAAGAAAAGATGGAAATCACTGGAAGCTGGATCTGGACTGTATGATGGATGACCAGCATACAAGGTTATCGTTGATAATGGGCAGTTGCCTCCCCCCACTTCCCCCTCCCAGACCTCTTCAATGTGGATACTTTGATGACCTTTGGAAAACTGTCTACATTAGTGATGCACCATCTGTTTGCTCATTGCCTCCAGTCTATACACTTGACAGCTAACAATGAATTCTGATTGGCATTATGTTTTGTGTGTTAAGGAACTTCACCTCAGACCAAATCTCACAGTTGGTGCTATAAAGAATAAGAGTTGTTATTTTCAGCCACTGCTGCTGGACTACTGACAACGGCTGAAACTTGTGCAGCCATCATATTACTGTTATGTCATATCTCTGTTACGTATGCACTATATATCCAGCTAAATAACTTGATTTTTAAAAAAATAATGGGGAAACTTATTTCTGGATGACCCTTCTAGAAATTAATTTTGTTTCCTCATGATAAATGTTACACATGACAGGGCTAGACTAAAAGATCAATTAGGTTCCAAAGCATATTTGTTTGCAAGAACACAATGTGCAAAGCAGGGTGATTATGAAAAAATAGATGCACTCATCAAGTTTTGGATGCATTCTACAGATGTTCCTTGTATGTGCCCTTGGTCACCTGGCACACATTCAAATGTTAATCCAGTTCTGTCCATAGGTTCACTAGCACGTGTCCATCAACATCTGTCACAACAGCAGTGATGCATTCCTGTAATTCTTTCATGTTGTTGGCATTGGGAGTACATAAACTTTGTCCTTAACATAATGCCCCAGGAAGAAACCACGTGGCATCAGATCTGGTGAACACACTATCCAGCTACGTGGCAGTTCTCCGTTCAGAAAGGCATTGATTATTGTGCTCCAGTGAGGTGGAGCCCCATTCTGTTGAAAGTTGGAAGCCAATGAGTCAGCAATCAGTTGTGTCAATGACCACAACTGTAACACATCCAGGTACACAGAACCTTTCGCCATCTACTTCATGAAGAAAAGGGGGCCATACAACTTTGTCTAGGAGATTCACTTTTTGTAAATCCCTTTCCATCTCAACATAGACATGCCACTATTCAGTACCCCACACACTCACTTTTGCCAAAAGATGGAAAGTCACCTCATCTCTGAATAACAACATCCCCACAAAGTCATCATCATCTTCCATAGCTTGCTGCATTAGAATATTAAATCCCAATCAGCTGACATAATCATCTGAAGTCAGGTGTTTTAACAGTTGCAAATGGTAGAGTTTGAAATGCAAATGTCACCACAAAACATTGCACACTCTTTTCTGCGCAATGCCCAGTTCCCGGCTTGTATGAAAAGTTGATTTCTGTGGGCTGTGCACAAAGCTCTGTCTCAAACACTCCATAATTTCCTCAGACAGTCAGTCATCCTATGCTTTTTCCCTTTACACAGACAGCCAGTGTCACGGAACTAACAAAACCATCACAAAATGCTCTGGTAACCAGGTGCAGCTTTTCACCATTTGTGTACAAATGAATGCTGAACACTGATAACCAAAGAACACTTCGCACATTCTAACATACTAAAACTCTTCTCCTGCACTGCCTCCATCTTGTTGAGTGTCATCACACTCCTACCATCTAGCAAGCGCTCAAGTCATGAGGCAGGCTTTTTAAACTTGGTGAGTGTATCTGTTTTCTTATGTATCACCCATCTTTGTATGTCCTATGCTTGTCAATAAGCAGTGTTTTGAAATCTGATGAATCATTTATTTTAACCCTGTTCATTAATAATAGAAATTCTAAATAAATAAATAAATAATAAGGCAACAATTATGTATGTGATGTAAGAATACACATGCATGCAGCCGAACAAGAACCTTTATTCCTTGAATCCAGATAATCGGGAATTCACAGTGAAATAGAAAGTAAGACTTTTTATTTTTGTTTGTTTGTAAGAGTTCCTTCATTTTTCCTTTATGTCACATGAGAGGTTGTTGGAAATCTTTGCAGCAGAATAAAGAGCTTCACTATGAACTTCCACCCCACCCCCCTTTTTTTTCCAACAGTCTTCTGACTGATTTATGCAGCATGGCATGAATTCCTCTGCTGTGTGCCAATCTCTTCATCCCAGAGTACCACTTGCAACCTACGTCCTCAGCTATTTGGTGGATGTATTCCATCTCTGTCTGTCTCTACAATTTTTGCCTTCTACAGCTCCCTCCAGTATCATGGAAGTCGTTCCCCGATGTCTTAATAGATATCCTATCATCCCTGACCCTTCTCCTTGTCAGTGTTTTCCACATATTCCTTTCCTCTCCAATTCTGTGGAGAATCTCCTCATTCCTCACCTTATCAGTCCACCTAATTTTCAACATTCATCTATAGCATCACATCTCAAATGCTTCAATTCTCTTCTGTTCTGGTTTTCCCATGGTCCATGTTTCACTACCATACAATGCTGTGCTCCAAACGTACAATCTCAAAAATTTCTTCCTCAAATTAAGGCCTATGTTTGACACTAGTAGACTTCCCTTGGCCAGGAATGCCCTTTTTACCAGTGCTAGTCTGCTTTTGGTGTCCTCAATTGCTCTGGCCATCACTGTTTATGTTGCTGCCTATGTAGCAGAATTCCTTAACTTCATCTACTTCGTGACCATCTATACTGATGTTCAAGTTTCTTGCTGTTCTCATTTCTGCTACTTCTCATTACTTTCATCTTTATTCAGGTTACTCTCAAACCATATTCTGTACTCAGTAGACCGTTCATTCCATTCAGCACTCCATGTAATTCTGTTTCATTTTCACGCAGGATAGCAATGTCATCAGCGAATTGTATCACTGATATCCTTTCAACTTGAATTTTAATTCCACTCCTGAACCTTTTTTTATTTCCATCATTGCTTCTTCTGTGTACGATTGAACAGTAGCGGTGAAAGACTACATCCCTGTCTTACACCCTTTTTAATTTGAGCACTTCGTTCTTATGCATACTGTATGTTACCCATCTCTCCCAATAGCTTTCCCCTATTTTTTTCAGAATTTTGAACATTGTGTACCATTTTACATTGTTGAACACTTTTTCCAGATCGACAAATCCTATGAAAGGGTTTTGATTTTTCTTTAGTCTTGGTTCCATTATTAACCACAATGTCATAATTGCCTCTCCGGTGACTTTGCCTTTCCCAAAGACAAACTGGTCATCATCTAACTCTTTACAAGAAGCCTAAGAGCATACTGACATTTATTTAAATCTTTTTTTTTTTTTTTTGTTTACTTAGTCACAATTCAGTACTCATTTATTATTAGCGGCTAATAGCATTCAGGGAGAAAAAAGTACTGGGAAGTGGCAGTGCGAATTCCAAGGTCAATGAAGAGGCCTCTGCAACATGTGCGGTCACCTACTTTACACAGAATTCTGGCTGCTCTCTTTTGCTTAAGAAATCCTGTTTTTACTTTTGCAAAGTAAGCCGGTATCCTGGTATCTAATGCAACACAATATGAGATACTTCTCAATCCAAAATACATCAAACTAAGCATCTTGATTAACACTTTGCAGTCCTATTTTTTACACCCAGTGCTCCGTCTTAGCCACAGCATTTGAATGTGCCTATGCATACCTGAAAGTCTCAAAGAGTGCTTGAGATTTTAGTAAAGGCAAGTAACAATTAACAATTTCAATCAAGATTCTCTATTATTTACATTTATACAAAGCATGACAGATCCTGAAACAGTCAGTAAGATGAAATTCTGTATTTTGTACATATTTCTTGCAGTAAAAACCCTGTAGCTCTGAGGGGAAGAAAAAATATAATGTAGTGAGGTGTTTTTCTTTCAAGAAAATTATTTAAAACTGGTATAATGCAGGTTATTGACAGAGTCAAAATTGGATCTTTTCTATGGTTAGTTACAAATCAGAATTCATATGCAAAAATATTAAAAATACTTCATACCCCCAGGTCTAGACCCCCGCCCTCCCCTACAAACTGTTGTATGACCACCCTTGTCTGTAGATGAAACAATCACCTCTTCCTGAAGTGAGAACAAAAAAAGTTATTACTCTGTGTGCCACCTCCCCATGTGGACTAGCACAATTAGTGCAGACAGACAACGTCAGTTCACCCATCAGCCAAAGTGGAGGTATGATTTGCATTGCAACCATACCAGATGTTCTGCAGTCTTCCTCAAATGATTGTAAAGAAACTATTCAGTAAACAAATGATTCTTTCATTTATTATAGCCTCATACATCAGCTCCATGGTAACATGCCTATCACTTTGCTAATGTGTGAATTTATTGTATTATTTCGAAATTAATTAGCCCATCACATGAAATTCAAACCATTTGCAGTGTAAAATAGAAGTTTATCTTTGGTGGGTGGCAGATTGTTGCTACATCAAAATCTAGCCAACATATTGAATTGTTCTTTAAACTTGAAAGGGCATCTATCTCCAGTACTGAGAAAATGAATATTACAAAGTGCATTCACTTCTGGACACAGGCACAAACAATACAGCAAGAGTGACCTATTCATAGCATCCATAATATCTCATTAATACATACTCTGGTCAATATGTAATATTATTTGATTGGTGTATATTACATGCTTCATTATTTTCAGCAGCAAGTAAGTGCTAATTAACTCGTTTTTAATGAAGCTACATATTTTAAAAATTAGACTACGGAACAACATTAGAAAAGAGAGGCACTTTTTTCATTCTTTTAATACTCTTTCTGCACAATAAACATTTTCCTGTGTGGTTTGCAACAGAAGTGTATAATAGGCACAACTGTAAATTTGTATATCTCATTCTGTATGTTCTCTAAATTACATCGAGCAAATGTCACAATAGTCCTACTATAAGGCCTTGGCCAACTACCTGTCCCATTCTTGACAAACCAAAACTGTAATTGCATAAGTGCCTGTCTATATGAATTATATTTGTTACTCTGAAACTGTAATGCTAAATAATTGGAAATATCCTTGAATAAATGACCCACAGATGAATAAAACAATTACAATAATTGCTTCATTTTGCGTCCAATCTGATGCCATGTTTAAAGAGTTTTTGTAGAGGGAGACATTGAGCAGCCGTTATAAGAAGCAAGAGAAGCTCTATCACTTTTTTACTCAAAGTACACACTGACATCGTTGGTATTTATATAGACCTTACACATAAATATGTCACATTTTAAAATCCACTCAGTATTTTAAAAGTGTTGCTACCTAGATTGGCAGCATAGTAGTAAGATGCCAGGCAATATTTGTTAAAGTAAAACATGCAGAATTGCACCGTGGTCTCCCTTTAAATGGTTGAATAAGTAAGTCCATTGGTCAGACAAAGGCAGTGCCATACCACCTCCAATAGGACCATGACTTGCAAGGCACTGTACAGTTCAAACCAACCCTCGAGTTAATTACAGTCTTATGTTTTTTAAGTAGTACCTGGAAAACACAAACAGCATAGTACCCTGAAGAGCTACCAGAACTTATTCTTCAACTTTTGAAAATATAATGGAATTGGATAAGCAAAAATGCTACTTACCAACTGACAGCAGGAGAACACACATATAAATGTACTCAAATTTGAAAGCTTTCAGAGTCATTGGCTCCTTTTTCTGGCATAAGTGTTGAAGGGGAAGGAAGAGGGGTGAAGGTAAAGTACTGGTGAAGTTTAGAAAATTGGAAGAGTTTGGAAAAGTTGCCCAGAACAATGGGTCAGAAGAGGTGACTTGCCAGATGGAATGAGAAGAAACGAGTGATCGTTGGGGACTGCACAGGATGAGATTTGAAAACCAGATCTCATCCGGTGCAGTCCCCAACAATCATTCTATTTTTCTCATCCCACCTGATCTGGGATTCTAGGCAGCTTTCCCAAACTCTTCCCATTTCCTAAAACTCGCCAGTCCTTTTCCTTCACACTTTTTCCTCCCCCTTCAGAGTATAAAATACTTGTAGTCAATAGAAATAATATAAGGAAATTTGTATAGTTGCTTCAGAATGTCAAGTGGGAGTATGTATACTGCAGCTACTGTGTTGATAGTAAAAGTGAAGAGTTTATAACCACCTTGTAACTCTACCTGTCCAGCAAGTAGGTGGACAGAACCAATAAGAAAAAACCAGTAAATGATGGTTCAGCAGAGGTGTCTGGACTAGACCATTTGTATAACAAATGCTTGTATTAGAATTACAAGTAACATTGTTTCTGGAGTTACTTCAGTGTAACAAAAGTGTAAACTGCTACTTGTCATGTAGAGGCATCTACAGGCAGAGACAACAGTGAGCATTTGAATGTGAATATGTGAGTGTGTTTTGTCTATGTCTGATGCTAAATAATATCTAACAGCCTTTTTTCAATGTGTCTGTCTGCCTCTATGCCTCTTCTAAGTGGTGAGTAGCAAGATATCCTTTTCATATAGCTATTACTACATCCCAGATTTTCCATTCATTGAAAACCCTTACAAAGCTATTTATGAAGTCTAAAAGATGAAAACTATCCATTAATAGTGAATGCCAACACCAAGTCCAAAACAATGTATAAAGCCTGGTAAGGATTTCATATAAAGTGTTAATATTATGAAGAAGCTTCATAAGTGTCCCAAACAAGTATCTAAAATTTGTAATCAACATTTCATAAAATTGGTAATAGGCTTTTGTACTCAATTACTAGATGTAAAGGACCAGTTCCGCTTAGCTTTTTTTTCATTTGTTTTCTGAACTGACAAAAAATATGTAATTAATCTTCTCATTTGTTCAGCATCTACCTTATTCAAAGCATATTGCTGTAAACTAGATTTGGTATTTTGCACTCAAGTGCAAATACAAATAGAATTTGTGGTGGTTCAGCACACTCTATGTATAGTTTACCATGTGAGAAATATTATTGCTTTAAATTTACTCCAAAAATTTGGACTGTTTGCCATTGTGCTTTATTGATAGTCACACTGGAGCCTTTTATAGAACTGAATGGTAAGTTAGTTGAATTGAGTGAAATCTGTGGTGTGAACACTGACTTGCCTCTTTCTTTTTCAGTTAATATTTCTGCTTCTGTGTTTTTATTTAGAAGCTTTTTTCTGTAGGGATACTGGGTAGGCATACTGGAAAAATTGAGCAAATTTAGGAATTCTGTTGAGAAGTTTGCACTTTCATCCTGAGTCACCATTGTATCAATGGACTCTCTTCTTGCAGTTGAACCTAGTTGCTCTCCAAAGCACTCATGGTGCAGTGGACACCTACAAACAGGATTGTCTCCCCCTCCCCACATTTCTGTAATCTGCTCCCTGGGGCTTATGTCCAGAATTCCCATCCAAGTAAGAGCAGGCTTTCTCCAGTGTGCACTAGTGGTGAACTGTCAATGCTGAGTCCATGCAAATGCTCCTCTTTTTGTGTGAACCAGTGCTTTTGTTTATAAACTACTGTTTTCATTTGTGGGCCAGTGCTTTGAACAAGGACCTGAGGACTGCTTCAAAATGACTATTCAAGGACAAATCTGGTAAGTCAGTGTCGTGCATTGCTTAGGGCAGGTAGCTTGCAAGGGCTATAGCTTTCCAAGCTGGACCAGTTGCAATCCAGTGGTTTATGACTCATGTGCTCCATCCTTTTAGCTTTCTCTAGTTGCTTTAGAGAGCTGTCTTCTGATTCCATGGGTCATTAATTCCACACGTGGTGACATATGCAAACACTTTGTATGTTGCTTTGTTTTGGGCCACAGCAGAGTATCCATGTGGGGCAATGCCATCCAGTTCTCACAGTCTTGGAACCTCTACGCATGATGGCATCTAGCCATTGTGTCTCTTTTAGTTACATACTTAATGTGTGTATTTTTCTGCATCTGAACCAACAAAGTGGGATTTTTTTTAATATGTAGTAGTTTATCAATCTTAATACAAAGCTTATGCTGCCAAAGCTTTGCCACTCACCTTTTTGTATCTCCACTGGAACACAGGTTTCATTTTGGTTCCTGCCTTCCCCTTCAATTCACATTAATTTTTGTCATTTGATAGCTGTGATACAAGTTGTGCAAAGTTGTGCAGTGATACACTTAGTGCACTGCCAGTGTTACACCAGTATTACCAACTTCATCCACATTACTCTCTACTTGCCCTCTCTTTCTTCTGTCCCTGCCTCTCTCTTACAGTCAATTTTTGCCACCATCCTAGAAAGTTCTATCTGTTGTCACATACAGTATGAATTGTAATTATCAGTTCCCTCTCTCTTTTTCTTTTGAATGGTTCTAGCATCCACAAGAAGTTTATTAGTATATAGTTAAACTAATATCATATTTAATGGATTTTGAAGCTATTGGTACATTTCATTCATACATAGAAAAACTCTGCATACAATCTGTATTCGATTTTGTTTTTCTGCAATGCTGAACTAGTGAGTAATGCTTAACTAGTGAGTACATTATGATGCCATATTGTAAAATATTTTGTAAAATAGGATTGAACTGTAGTTACTAAAAGTTTGTTGCCTCTAAGTAAAGTAAAATCAACAGGCAGTAAATATCTGTACTTACCAAAAGGCAGTATTCTGAGGTGGCTGTATCAGTTATCACAGAATATCGTGCATTATGAGTAAGAAGTGAACTGCCACTGGATATAATTAATGGAGTCTCTGGTCTGTTAGGATCAATATGCAACCATATCACTGAATAATTTCCTCCATTATTTACTTTGCAGTCTAACTGTACCCTTTCTCCAATATTTACTGTCTGATCTGTTGATATATGAAGTATTGTGGTTCCCTGGCGTGGTGAAGCTGTCATTAAAAAATAAAGTCACCTTGAAATTTATGTTATACTACATAAACTAAGAAAAAGTATGAAATGTATAAAAATGTCATTGTTTAAAATGTAGTTATTTGTAGACCAAGCTTATGCTCATCAAAAGAACGGTGTCAGCAACACAATAGGGTGATAATGACTGAGCAGGCTCTTACAGGAAACTGATAAAGTTTAAAAATGATACTTAGCTTTGGTACTCTAAATGTTATCATATACACTCCTGGAAATTGAAATAAGAACACCGTGAATTCATTGTCCCAGGAAGGGGAAACTTTATTGACACATTCCTGGGGTCAGATACATCACATGATCACACTGACAGAACCACAGGCACATAGACACAGGCAACAGAGCATGCACAATGTCGGCACTAGTACAGTGTATATCCACCTTTCGCAGCAATGCAGGCTGCTATTCTCCCATGGAGACAATCGTAGAGATGCTGGATGTAGTCCTGTGGAACGGCTTGCCATGCCATTTCCACCTGGCGCCTCAGTTGGACCAGCCTTCGTGCTGGACGTGCAGACCGCGTGAGACGACGCTTCATCCAGTCCCAAACATGCTCAATGGGGGACAGATCCGGAGATCTTGCTGGCCAGGGTAGTTGACTTACACCTTCTAGAGCACGTTGGGTGGCACGGGATACATGCGGACGTGCATTGTCCTGTTGGAACAGCAAGTTCCCTTGCCGGTCTAGGAATGGTAGAACGATGGGTTCGATGACGGTTTAGATGTACTGTGCACTATTCAGTGTCCCCTAGACGATCACCAGTGGTGTACGGCCAGTGTAGGAGATCGCTCCCCACATCATGATGCCGGGTGTTGGCCCTGTGTGCCTCGGTCGTATGCAGTCCTGATTGTGGCGCTCACCTACACGGCGCCAAACACGCATACGACCATCATTGGCACCAAGGCAGAAGCGACTCTCATCGCTGAAGACGACACGTCTCCATTCGTCCCTCCATTAACGCCTGTTGCGACACCACTGGAGGCGGGCTGCACGATGTTGGGGCGTGAGCGGAAGACGGCCTAACGGTGTGCGGGACCGTAGCCCAGCTTCATGGAGACGGTTGCGAATGGTCCTCGCCGATACCCCAGGAGCAACAGTGTCCCTAATTTGCTGGGAAGTGGCGGTGCGGTCCCCTACGGCACTGCGTAGGATCCTACGGTCTTGGCGTACATCCGTGCGTCGCTGCGGTCCGGTCCCAGATCGACGGGCACGTGCACCTTCCGCCGACCACTGGCGACAACATCGATGTACTGTGGAGACCTCACGCCCCACGTGTTGAGCAATTCGGCGGTACGTCCACCCGGCCTCCCGCATGCCCACTATACGCTCTCGCTCAAAGTCCGTCAACTGCACATACGGTTCACGTCCACGCTGTCGCGGCATGCTACCAGTGTTAAAGACTGCGATGGAGCTCCGTATGCCACGGCAAACTGGCTGACACTGACGGCGGCGGTGCACAAATGCTGCGCAGCTAGCGCCATTCGACGGCCAACACCGCGGTTCCTGGTGTGTCCGCTGTGCCGTGCGTGTGATCATTGCTTGTACAGCCCTCTCGCAGTGTCCGGAGCAAGTATGGTGGGTCTGACACACCGGTGTCAATGTGTTCTTTTTTCCATTTCCAGGAGTGTAGATATTCTGACATTTACACCCTTTGCACCAGAATATAATCAGGCCAATGTCATACTTTGATTCCCAAGAGCTTCTGAACTTCGGTGAAACTCTGATGATGACAAACTGGTAATCTTCCACGGGTGTTATTAACACCAAAGAACTAGCATCATCTGTTCCTGACACCATGTTTGTTTGGTTTGAGGGCTATCAGCTTGATTTCCACATGGTGAACTGGTGTCAAGAAATCATTGCCATGAGTATACCATAATTATTAATAATTTCGCAAGTCAGATTTAGAGAGACTTGGAGAGAGTTAGATAGAGTGGAGAGAATTAGATAGAATGTTTACTTTAAAACTGAAAAGAAAACAGAAGCCTAAAGGCTACTATAATTTTCTGACAGTTTAATAGTGCATCCTTTTGTGCATTTCACCTGTGAATGAATTGTTGCCTTGTTCCTTTTTCATTTTTTATGTTTATTGTTTCATCCTGGAATTTCCACTATCATAAAATTGTAAATTTAATGCACTTCTAGATAAATATTTGTCCAGTTTAAGGAGGTGTTTCTCAATAAAAACTGTTAACATGTAGCAGCAATCGAAACATCTAAAACTGTACAAAATGACTGAGTGAGAGGGCATTGTAGTTAAGGAACATGCTCTTCATTTCTGAGGAGCACAGTCCAAATCAGTGTTTGGCTATACATATATAGGTTTTCTGTGGTTTCTCCATGTCATATAAGGAGAACATGAGCATGATTAATTAGAAAAGCAGTAGGTGATTTCCTGCCTGACACTTACCCAAATATAGCTTGTGTTGCATTTCTGATGATCTTATTATCTAGAGGTCATTACACCCTAATCTTCTTTTCTTCCTTCCCTTGTAGAAAATATTCAGACCAAGAATGCATACTGAATAGCTCACATATTATAACAAGCACTGTTCTGCACAGGAAACAAAGACAAAGAAAAACCAAAACATAGAGAATGTCTCAGTCAACAAAGTGGCAGCTGATACGAGTTTGTTAATGGCCGCATTGAGTAGTTGCACAGGTCAATGTGTTCAAATCTAGCCCTTGCCGTGAGTATTGAGATTGATGGTCTCATGGAAGTATGTACAGAGAATTGAAGAATATACAGAAGAAAGAGAAAAAATTAGGTTCGACAATCAGTTTGCCTTCAGGAAAATAAAGGCAACACAGAGGCAGTTATGATGTTGCATTTGATCAGTTATGATGTTGCATTTGATAACACGGACAAGAGTTAAGAAAAATCAATGCACCGTCATAGGATCTGTTGACCTATTAATAGTGTTTGATAACATAAAATGATGTGAGATGTTTGACATTTATGTGTTGTGTGGCTCAGTGGTTAACTGTCAGGTTACAAAGGTCAGTCGTAGGATTTTTATCACTCATTTATCACTTATTTCACCTCTGGTAATATTTCTTAATGTGAAAAATGATAAGCTGTATCATGATGCAGAACCTACATTAAACTGTTGGTGCCTATAACAGGATGGGTAAGTCAGTTCAAAGGCCAGAGGAAGGCAACTGAACCACAGGTTTCTTCCCACTCTAGTCAAGTGTGGCGTGTCGGAAGAGCAACTCTGTGCATATTGCAATTAGTCTTAATCTTGTCTTCGGAGTCTCTATGGGAGTGATATGTATGGGGCTGAAGAGTGTCGTCAGATTCTTCACTTAGTACGTAGTTGTTCTTCAAACTGTGTAAGTAGGCATTCATAGAACAATTGGTATCTAACAATCTGTGTTTTCCAATTGGGTTTTCCAACATTTCTCTAACAAAACCACAACAATTAATGCCACCCATCTTTCTAATAATTCAATATACCCTGTTAGTCCTATGTGGTATGTATCCCATACAGCTTAGCAATTTTGTAAGATGAGACATCCAGTTATAAAACAATTGTACAATGAAACTTCCTGGCAGATTAAAACTGTGTGTCCGACCGAGACTCGAACTCGGGACCTTTGCCTTTCGTGGGCAAGTGCTCTACCAACTGAGCTACCGAAGCATGACTCACGCCCGGTACTCACTGCTTTACTTCTGCCAGTACCTCGCCTCCTACCTTCCAAACTTTACAGAAGCTCTCCTGCGAACCTTGCAGAACTAGCACTCCTGAAAGAAAGGATATTGCGGAGACATGGCTTAGCCACAGCCTGGGGGATGTTTCCAGAATGGCTAAGCCATATAAGCAAAATATACAAACTGAGTAGTCCATGTGAAAGATAGGCAACATCAAGGCTACTATGAGCGTAGGAGTGTCGTGGTCCCGTGGTTAGCGTGATCAGCTGCGGAACGAGAGGTCCTTGGGTCAAGTCTTCCCTCCAGTGAAAATTTTATTTTCTTTATTTTGGCAACGTTATGATCCGTCCGTTCGTTCATTGACGTCTCTGTTCACTGTAATAAGTTTAGTGTCTGTGTTTTGCGACCGCACCGCAAAACCGTGCGAGGCGAAAGGACGTGCCTCTCCAATGGCAGCCGAAAACATTTGATCGCAAGGTCATAGGTCAACCGATTCCTCCACAGGAAAACACGTCTGACATATTCTCTATGACACTGGTGACGGTATGTGCATCACATGACAGGAATACGTTGTCGACCCACCTAACTTGTACACTTGGCGGATGGGTAAAAAGATTCGTCTACCTTGCCCGATTTAAGTTTTCTTGTGGATGTGATAATCACTCCCAAAAAAGTGATGAAAACATAAGAGTTTGTCACATAAACTGCAACAAATGAATGCAACAGTTTCACAGTCGCACGGTTTTCCCTGTGCTCTGTCAAAACATTTGTTTTTAACGTTTTCAAATTTTTCCGTGTGTAGACCGTCAAATCCTGCATATGTCCAAGCAATTCTGAACATGTCCTGGAATTTTGGAGAGCGAAGCTGATTATGTGTAAGTACCTGAACATTGATAATTGTCTGAAAATAAAAAATTAAACTTTTCACTCGAGGGAAGACTTGAACCAAGGACCTTTCGTTCCGCAGCTGCTCACGCTAACCACGGGACCACGATGCTCCGGAGTTCAGAGCAGCCTTGATGTTGCCTATCTTGCGCATGGACTATTCATTTTGTATATTTTGCTTATTTTTTTCATAGTTCCACAAAACTTCTTCCTGTTTTCTCGATTGATCTGTGTTCAGTTTTTCAAGGCCTATCCACTGTGCCAACTTATAACTAAATCTGAGGGGGGGTGCGATGGGGAGGTTCCCTTGTTAGAACAGGTAGTTAGGGACCCCACTCATGATGGAAATATATTGGATCTAATGGCAACAAATAGACCTGATTTCTTTGAGGATGTCCACATTGAAACTGGTATCAGGGACCATGGCACAGTTGTTGTGGCAACAAATGATTATCAAAGTACGAAGGCCAACTAAAACAAGCAGAAAGATCTATGTGTTCAGTAAACTAGATAAAAAATCAGTAGTGCCATATCTCAGTCAGGAAATTGAGACTTTCAGCACCGGACAGAAGCACACAGAGGAATTCTGGTTCAAGTTTAAAAGAATAGTTGACTGTGCAGAGGATAGATATGTACCCAGTAGAACAGTTCATAATGGGAGGAAACCTCCACTGTATATAGTCACTTTAAAGAAGCTTCTAAAGAAACAGAGATTACTGCATAATAGGTGTAAAACAAAGCGTAAGGCTACAGATATAAAGGTGCTGAATGAAACGCATTTGGCTGTCAAGAGATCAATGCACGATGCCTTCAATGACTACCACAGCAGAATACTGTCAAGTGATCTTTCGCAGAACCCAAACAAATTCTGGTCATACATAAAGGATGTTAGAGGCACCAAAGCTAGCGTCCAGTCCATAGCAAATGAGACAGGAAATGAAATTGAGGATAGGAAAGCAAAAGCTGAAATGCTGCACGAATGGGCACAGATTTATTTAATCCTACGGAGATTGTCACAGAGATACTGAAGGAACAACTGGAAGACTCTTGGGACAGTTCACAGCTATCTTAGATGTAAATTGTCCTGAGAAAGTCTATTAACAAAGTTCCAAAAACTGGCTCTAGGAATATACTACAGCCCCCCATGTATCGCTCACATAGAGATCGTAAGGGTAAGCAGAGTAATTGCTGCACACACAAAGGCATTCAAACAATCATTCTTCCTATGCTCCATCCCTAGTAAGTGATACAATGGGATGTACCCACTGTCATACACCTCACTGTGGTTTGCAGAGTATAGATTTAGATGTAGGTATCATCATAGTACCAACTGTGAAAGTCTTTTTGGATTTCAGGAAAGTTTGTTGATAGAAGTTTGCTGCCAACATTTTGGAGTTCATCAATAAAAGATGAGGAAGGCTGGAAAATTTTGTGACCTAAGTGTAAGTGGTGCAACAGGGAAATGATTTGATTCATACCCTTCTGACAAAGAGCAGAAAGTTGCACTGGATACTTTCATTATCAGAATGGGGTACCATTGCATGTGGAGTGCCCCAGGGCTTATTTCAGGCTCCTCTATTACACTTTTTATCAATCACCTACCTCTTTGTATACAGAATATTGTAGATTACAATCTTTGCTGATGATGCTATCGTACTTAGTGATAATTTGTTCCACAAACTTGACGTGTTAGTTTATAAGATTTGTATGAATATTATGAACTGGTTTAAAATAAGCAGTCTTCAACTTAATTACAGTACACAAACTTTATTCAGTTTTACACAACCTCTGTTCAAGAAGAAATAAGAGAAATTCTGGGTAACCAGCAGATAGCGAAGGTGTATACTACAAAATACCTGGATTTACATACTGATAGCAAATTAAGTTGGTCAAACACATCCCAAATCTGTGGAAAAGATTGTGTTCTACACTTTATACTTTACACATTGTTTGCTTTTGTAGAAATATGTAAATTCTGTAGAAATATGTAAACTATTAAATCAGTTTATTATGGTTATTTTCATGCCTTTATAGCTTATGGAATCATATTTCGGGGAATCAGCCAATTGTTAGCAGGTTGCACAGAAACAAGTCATATGAATTATTAACAGAGTCCACTTTATAGATTCACAGGCAGAAACCTCTTTAAGGAACTTGAAATCCTGATGTCTATTACACAATATATGTTCTCCCATATAAGTTTCAAGCCGAAAAGGGGCCTTTTTAAATCCCATATTGTGCATCACAATCTTGATACTAGAAGAATACAAGACATGGCCACTCTGAATATACAAATCTGAGTATGGTACAGAAGGGGATCCATTTCAGTGGTTATATGACTTTTAATGTCCTACCATCACAAATTAAGTGTATTGTTGATGATAAGCTCTTGTTTAAAAAAAAACTTAAGGTGGTTCCTATTGCAAGCATTATTCTACACTGCAGAAGAGTTCCTGAACCATAATGTGTAATATCTATGTACCTATAACACCTAGATACATTCCCAGATCATTATATGTATGCCTGTTATTATTGCTAGCATACTTAAATACTTTGTTTTTCTCTAATAGAACCTAAGCTGTAAGGAACTTCATTTGAAATTTACTGGACTACTTAAATAATACCATATAATGTATGTAATAATCACACGAACTTGCAAAACTGACTCGTTCCATATCTTGTGACATATTCAAGAGCAGGAATGACAAGAACATTAAATAAATAAAATAAAAGTAATCATAGTGTAATACTCTTTTTCTTTTCCTGAAGTGCAAAATTTTGTATTCTGAATATGTGAAATATATTGTCAAGCTTTGCACCACTTTGAAATCTTTTCACGATATGCTTGCATATTTGTGAAACTTTTTTCCAGATATAACATTATTACAGATAACTGCATCATCTGCAAAATGTGTTGAGGTTACTATTGCTACTGTCTGTCATGTCATTAATATATGAGGTGAACAACAAGGTACCAAACACACTTCTATGGGGCACATGAGAAGATACTTCCAGTTCTGGAAGGGGGCAACTGTTAAAACTAAGTTCTTAAAAACAGCCACAATTTGCACTTTGTATTTTTTATTTACCAACTTTGCTCTTCAAGTGAACGAGAGAATTATACGAATATAAGGTTGAAAGTTGGCTGACAGCATTAAAGATTGCATTTAAAGTTGGGCGACAGCTCTCAAGATTAAACTGGCTGTACTATAGTAATTAAATTTACGTCATTTTCGTCTTTGTCAATGTAAATATCATCATTTACTTCTGTACTTTAAACGTAAGTTTAAAGTACTATTGTACAGCCAATTTAATCTTTAGAGCTGTCAGCCAACTTTAAATACAATCATTAGTGCTATCAGCCAATTTTCAACTATATTCAGATGATGCTCTTGTTAATTTGAAGAGCAAAATCAATAAATAAAAAATACGAAGTGTGACTTATGTCTATTTTCAAGAACTTACTTCTATTTCTGTTTATTCCTCTGCATCCAAGATACCACTCCGCATCCTCCCTACTCATCGATGCGCAGGTCACCGAAGTGGCGACAAATCAAAAAGACTTGCACCCGGCGAATGGTTTACCCGATGGGAGGTGGCCCTAGTCACACGACATTTCATTTCATGAAGTACCATTAAGTGCCTTTCAATGGAGCTTTTTTGTTATCTGAGATCCATATTTACATCTGTACTCAGAAAATTACAATGAGTGACAAAAGGCACCATTTATTAGTATTTCTGTTCATTCCATTCATTAATAGAGTAAGGGAAGAATTGATGCGTATGTGTCAACATGCTACATGGTCTCCAAAAGAGGGGACCAAAGAATATTCCATTACTCATGCCTGAAAACCAATTCTTGGAAATACCTAAGTAGGTTTTTGTAATATACACATCACTATGCAATGAGTGCCTACAACCTTTCAGTTTTCTGTTAAACTGTTCCACAAGGCAAATACATTTGTATTGTCACAACCCAACATTGCCTACAGGTACGTATTTTCCAGCTTTTCTGTTAAACTCTTCCATGAAGCAAATTAATTTGTATTGTAACAAATCAATATCAGCACTCTTAGCAAATGCTTTAGTTAGCAGTGCAGAGCTCCACTACAGTACTACCTTTGGCCAGTAGTTTGCTCTGAAAAATAGCTGTGTGTGCTGATACTCTTCAGTGAATCGTGGTATTGGTAATTAGGTGTACATTATGTGCGATAGCTGCCTACATTATTTCGTTACAAGTATCTCCACCTGGTTCCATTCCACAATGGTGACCCCACGACACACTTCAGCACCTACTATGGATTTTTCAGCATACTTTGCCTCATCACTTATTTGATGACAATGGAGCCATAGCAGTTACACTTCTGGTGAACTGGTGACCTCCAAGTGCAAGTGTTTTGTTTAATGTTCCAAATAAACAGGAACAATTTACATTTCCTCTGAAATGTGAAAGTGCCGTGCTGTTGGTAGCAACAGTGAACGTCACATACATGAACAATGTATAGTGGCTGCTCAACTTCTAGATGATTTCGGTAATGAGCCTAATCTCTTTTCCTATCAAAAAGACACTTGTTATCAAACTGTCACAGACAGATACAGTGGCATGTCATCTGAGTTTACTGTACCAGCTGTAATATTTTTGCAGAACCCGTTTGTGATATCATGTGGTGACCAGCCAGCTGGGTCATGCGAAAATACTCGTGCAGTTTTCTTCTACACTGCATTTGGACCTACGGAGCTCATCTGCCGCTGCTCTCTGCCCTTCCGTGCCATCATATCAATACAAAAATTTCTGTGGAACTTTTTACTGGACTCCTGCTCCAAACTACCACCCTTTTGCCTGGAACAACTGGCAAGGTTGCTTACTATTTTTTAGTATACTGTGCACAGCTATGTCATTTTTAACAACAGCTTCAAGTTTATCAAACTGTTGAGCCATACAGGCAAGCATGCTGACATCATCAGTGACATCGTTCAAATACCTCCGAACAAGAACAAATGCGACATTGTGAAGGCAGTTTTGCTTCACTGTTTAACTAGAACGCTGAAACAACTATTATGGCAAATCATTTACAAGCAACTATGCGCCATTATACCTGTGTATTACTGGGGGTTGTGAACATAAAATAAAAGACAGTGAAACGCAACTGTGCATTTGTTGGCTACATCATTTACAGTAGCCACAGTCCAAATTACAAACCACATTTTTCAGCCAGTGTAGCAACGCAGTACATCGACACTGAGAGCAACACTCAGCAGGCGGCTACGCGGGTAGCGGAGGCTGTGTGGCGAGGAATGGGCAGTTTTTTAGGTTAGAAGGCCTTGGGAAAGTATGGGGTGGGCTGCAATCTCAAAGGGTGCATGGCAAATAATAGGACGTGCTTGGATCAAGGAACAGTCGGAATTGTAGTTGTAAATTGTTGTGGTTGTGCTGGGAAAGTCCCTGAGCTTCAAGCGCTAATAGAAAGCACAGAAGCTGAAATCGTTATAGGTACAGAAAGCTGGCTAAAGCCTGAAATAAGTTCTGCAGAAATCTTTACGCAGTCTCAGACGATGTTCAGGAGAGATAGATTAGGCAGAATTGGTGGTGGAGTGTTTGTGTCTGTCAGTAGTAGTTTATCTTGTGAAGTCGAAGTTGATACTCCGTGCAAACTGCTATGGGTGGAGGTTATACTTAACAGCCAAACTAAGATAATAATTGGCTCCTTCTACCGATCCTCGGACTCCGATGATATAGTTGCTGAACAGTTCAGAGAAAATTTGAGTCTCATAACAAATAAATACCCCACTCATACGGTTATAGTTGGTGGGGACTTCAACCTTCCCTCGATATGTTGGCAAAAATACTTGTTCAAAACCGGTGGTAGGCAGAAAACATCTTCAGATTTTCCTAAATGCTTTCTCCGAAAATTATTTCGAGCAGTTAGTCCACGAACCCACGCGAATTGTAAATGGTTGCGAAAACACACTTGACCTCTTAGCCACAAACAATCCAGAGCTAATAGAGAGCATCATGACCATGGAGGTAAAATTATGAGGAGTTGTCACGACGTCTCAAACCTGAAGCCGACCCAAGTGAAGATCCGCCATGTTAGCTACCCCAAAACATTCGCTTCTGGTGGTTTGTTTCCGAGTAGTCGTGAAGTGTTTTGATTAAAAAAAAAAAAAAAAAATGCCGGCTTGCGTCGCTTATGGGTGTACTAATCGTTCTGATTGTAGTCTAAAGTTTAAACAAACCACATTTCATTCGTAAGTGACTTATTTAAGCGCTATTTTCGTATATATACTTGAAATTCTGATGCACTGTTAAGTTTTACAGTGTGGTTTTATTTCTGTGATTTGACTTTAGATTTCCTATCAATCCAACACGAACAGCTCTCTGGAGGTGAGCAATACACTTGGTTTTCAGTGTTTGGTTATTCCGAAGTAACTGAAAAGTCCTGTCCAGAAATATCCTGGAAATGGGGATTAATGTTTTAAAATGCGATAATTTAATATAAACGCAATGTAACTACATGTAGTTAATTAAATGGTCAGTAAAATGTGTGGAACACCTGTACAGTGGTTAAATTATAAGTACTTAAAGGGTTACATATTTGTTAAAGCATAGTTCCCTATCTAAGTCCAGGCTAATCACTGTGTTCTCATGTTACCCTGTAAATTGCTGTTATTTGCCACACTGAATGTCACTTGGAAGGTATAATTTAAGAACAAAGCAGATGTGTAAACTACAACGGGCCTGACAATCTTAAATTCCGTTCTTTTCCTTCGTAATTTAACGAATCTTTCATTTTGTGCCATGACAGCTGGCTTGTTTATATCATCCCTACATCTATGGGACACCAAAGGAAATAAGGTAAGTTTATTGTAAACTTGAACATTTAAAATTTGCATTTGACTTGAAAATGCAACGTATAGAAATCGGTGCCTCTAAACTATCATTCATTGCTTTTGGAGTTCTGGCTTCATCAATTATCGACACAAACACATTGAAAGTGAATAGAAATGGATTACGATAGAACGCTTTTCATAGCACATACTTCTCTTCTGGGTTATTCGAAGTGTATAAACAGAAAGGAATTACAGTACTGAGGCCAGAAGCGTCATATTTTCGTGTCTTATTACTGTATCGAATACGCATTTAAGACCAGAAAAACGTCTGAAGTTGCGTTCCTTATGGGTTGTTTTGGGGAAGGAGACCAGACAGCAAGGTCATCGGTCTCATCAGATTAGGGAAGGACGGGGAAGGAAGTCGGCCGTGCCCTTTGAAAGGAACCATCCCGGCATTTGCCTGGAGCGATTTAGGGAAATCACGGAAAACCTAGTCAGGATGGCCGGTCGCGGGATTGAACCGTCGTCCTCCCGAATGCGAGTCCAGTGTCTAACCACTGCGCTACCTCTCTCGGTGCGTTCCTTATACTGTGTTGTTCACTAAAACAGTGTAACATTTACAATATAACATAAATATCGCGTGCATAAGACAGAAATAACGACTAAGAATCAATTGTAAACACTCGTCTGCTAATGTTTTGGGGGATCCCAGATGGCGGCAGGCCCCGCCCATTGGTTTCAAAACAACTTACAGCGTAAGTCTGTAGCACCATTTCCCCTTATTCTACCTCCATGATTATGACTGATACAGGGATTAGTGATCGCAAGGTCGTTGTAGCTAGGCTCAATACCGTTTCTTCCAAATCCACCAGAAACAAACGCAAAATAATTTTATTTAAAAAAGCGGATAAAGTGTCACTATAGGCCTTCCTAAGAGACAAGCTCCATTTCTTCCGAACCTACTATGCAAATGTAGACGAGATGTGGCTCAAATTCAAAGATGTAGTAGCAACAGCAATTGAGAGATTCATACTTCATAAATTGGTAAGAGATGGAACTGTTCCCTCATGGTACACAAAACAGGTCCTAACGCTGTTGCAGAGGCAACGGAAAAAGCATCCGAAGTTCAGAAGAACGCAAAATCCCGAAGATTTAGAAAAAATTACAGACGCGCGAAATTTGGCACAGACTTCAATGCGAGATGCCTTTAATAGGTTCCACAACCTGTACCTGTACCTACAGATTAGAAAATTGCGCAGGTCGCGCCAATGTTTAAGAAGGGTAGTAGGAGTAATCCGTCGAACTACAGACCTATATCATTGACGTCGGTTTGCAGTAGGGTTTTGGAACATATACTGTATTCAAACATTATGAATCACCTCGAAGGGAACGATCTATTGATACGTAATCAGCATGGTTTCAGAAAACATCGTTCTTGTGCAACGCAGTTAGCTCTTTATTCGTACGAAGTAATGGCCGCTATCGACAGGGGATCTCGAGTTGATTCCGTATTTCTAGATTTCCGGAAAGCTTTTGACACCGTTCCTCACAAGCGACTTCTAATCAAGCTGTGGGCCTATGGGGTATCGTCTCAGTTGTGCGACTGGATTCGTGATTTCCTGTCAGGAAGGTCGCAGTTCGTAGTAATAGACGGCAAATCATCGAGTAAAACTGAAGTGATATCAGGTATTCCCCAGGGAAGCGTCCTGGGACCTCTGCTGTTCCTGATCTATATAAATGACCTGGGTGACAATCTGAACAGTTCTCTTAGGTTGTTCGCAGATGATGCTGTAATTTACCGTCTAGTAAGGTCATCCGAAGACCAGTATCAGTTGCAAAGCGATTTAGAAAAAATTGCTGTATGGTGTGGCAGGTGGCAGTTGACGCTAAATAACGAAAAGTGTGAGGTGATCCACATGAGTTCCAAAAGAAATCCGTTGGAATTCGATTACTCGATAAATAGTACAATTCTCAAGGCTGTCAATTCAACTAAGTACCTGGGTGTTAAAATTACGAACAACTTCAGTTGGAAAGACCACACAGATAATATTGTGGGGAAGGCGAGCCAAAGGTTGCGTTTCATTGGCAGGACACTTAGAAGATGCAACAAGTCCACTAAAGAGACAGCTTACACTACACTCGTTCGTCCTCTGTTAGAATATTGCTGCGCGGTGTGGGATCCTTACCAGGTGGGATTGACGGAGGACATCGAAAGGGTGCAAAAAAGGGCAGCTCGTTTTGTATTATCACGTAATAGGGGAGAGAGTGTGGCAGATATAATACGCGAGTTGGGATGGAAGTCATTAAAGCAAAGACGTTTTCCGTCGCGGCGAGATCTATTTACGAAATTTCAGTCACCAACTTTCTCTTCCGAATGCGAAAATATTTTGTTGAGCCCAACCTACATAGGTAGGAATGATCATCAAAACAAAATAAGAGAAATCAGAGCTCGAACAGAAAGGTTTAGGTGTTCGTTTTTCCCGCGCGCTGTTCGGGAGTGGAATGGTAGAGAGACAGTATGATTGTGGTTCGATGAACCCTCTGCCAAGTACTTAAATGTGAATTGCAGAGTAATCATGTAGATGTAGAAACGAAGAAATAAAAGTGGTGGAACCGCCACAAGCTCTCCAGATACATATATATTCTTGAAAACAATTGTCATCTGAAATCTTCACTCGAGCCAAGCTCGTAAAAGTATTTTGCAAATTCCGGACAAATTAGATCTTGTCGAGATTTCGGGACATGAAGGTCTATAATGGTGATGGTCTCGATATACCGGAATGGAAGTTTCACTAAAACACAAATTTATGAGACTGTAATAAACAAGGATAAGATATGGGATGGATGCATAAAAGGGAACAGGCAAATGAAAAGAAAGCCAATGAAGACTGGAAATGAAATTAACGAGGTAGTGTAGGGATGGTCCGTTAGTACGTGGGCAAAAAACTTACCTTTGTCTGGACTCATGTGCAGAGCAAGGCTCTGAAAGTCGCATAATTGCTGGAGAGTTTTGAAGCTAGGCACATCATCATTTGAAATGAAGAGTGTGAGGAAGCTAAGGATGCGAAGGAAAGCATAGCAACAGAATGGTAGTCTATACCGTACAACCTAGTTGCGAATTATGACCCGAAAGACATGTCCATTGCTGATGAAACGTGACTGTTCTATTTATTGCACACTGCCTTCAAAAGCCCTAGCAATTCGAGGTGAAACGTGCACCAACGGAAATATGTCAATGACTGATTGTACTCAAATGTGAAAACACTTTAGGTGAAATGGAGAATCCACTGGTAATTAAAAAGGTGGCAAAACCGACTTGTTTTCAAAAACGTGGACGTCAGTAAGCTTCCAGTTACATGGCGAAGCAATGAAAAGTTGTGGATGATGAATTGTCTTATGGAAGAATGGTTGGACTCTTTCAGTGCCAAAATGAAAAAAGGAAATCGTCAAGTTCTCCTTGTCCTGGACAAAGTAAACTGCCACCCAAAAGTCAAGTTATCAAATGTGATATTTGTTTGGATACTGCCAGGGTCAAGCAGCCTCACACAAACTGTGGACCATGGGGTTATTTTCACGTTGGGTGAATTTCTGTCCTGGATGCAGTAAACTGGCTTGGCAGTAAGGGAAAGAAGGCCCAAAACTGTTACCAAATGCTCTAAGAAAGCGGGGTTTGAACGTCAAAAACAAGAGGCTTCTGTTGCCTTCGATGCTCAAGAAAATGCAGCAGCAGTTGTTGAATTAATTTAAATGCAGAACATTTCATATAGTGCACATGGCCACATTCGAAGTGATGACTTTCTCGTAACTCACTCCACTTTTACTTCAGTAACAGATTTAATAGATATCCCCAACACAGATGATCAGTAAGACACAAAAGAAAAGCAAAATTATGTCCCTAGAAAATTACTATGCTCGAAGAATCTACTGCATGCTTGAACGATGTTATGCTATTTGCAGAACATACAAATTCTCCCAAGCTGTTGGAACTACTCTACAGTGCAAAAACTGGTGTAGAAAAATATTTTTGAACAGGAAGTTCAAACAGGTTTCCCTCCTTGATGTGTGCTGAAATGTAAAGCAAATAAAAGCCGGTATAATATGTATGTACAAACAGCACAAAATGAATTTCGAGTGAAAATACAGAAATGCCATATTATTTATCATTTAGTGTAATAGTCTAATTTTCTGTTGCATAGCATACAGTAAATGAACACTGTGCAGGAACCAAGGTCCGTAAATACATGTATAATTACAAATTTATACTTTTGTGCATGACACCTCACAAATTTTATGTAGCCTAGTGAGTTTTGTGTAATCTGGAAATTTATCTAGTTTGAAAAATTGTTTTAGGCCCATGCAATTCTATTTTGAGCAAGTTCTACTGTAAATAAAAATATGGATGATGAGCTCTTTTAGCTGTACTACTAGCTTTTATATTAATCCTATAACGATATTAGACATTTTAAACTATTCAGTATGCAAAATGCAGTAGAAATCTGTCAAGAGATTTCTTTTATCCAGATGTGTTCAACAATATGGATCTCCATACTGACAAAATTAATAACAAACGTAAGCAATACAGATGTTCACAAACTTTAGTCTTTTATGTACTGTTATTCTGTAAGCCAGCCAGAGTGGCCAAGCGGGTCTAGGCGCTACAGTCTGGAACCGCGCGAGCGCTAAGGTCGCATGTTCGAATCCTGCCTCGGGCGTGGATGTATGTGATGTCCTTAGGTTAGTTAGGTTTAAGAAGTTCTAAGTTCTAGAGGACTGATGACCTCAGCAGTTAAGTCCCATAGTGCTCAGAGCCATTTGAACCTTTTTTCTTTTTTTCTCTTTTTTTTTTTTTGTTATTCTGTAAATTTTATTATTCGCAAAGCTGTTATTCTGATACACGCGATTTCCATTAAACTGAAAAATGGCGGTTATTTTTCGTCACTTTCTTACACTTGAAAATTCACTTTGATGCTCCACAACTTTTCTCTTCCATAATTTGGCGTCAAATTGGTTAATTCTCAGATACTGCATGTATCATGTACATGTAGTAAAGTAAATGTAAGAAAGCAGAGAGGTCATCATAATGTGCACTGTCCTACATAACGTTGCTTAATAAAACATTTAAAAATACCACGACATTAACAACCATCTCCGCAGTTTCCAGGAAGCACAAAGGCGACAGTAATTATTGTAAGCTGCTGCCGTGTGAATGAATATGTCTTATCACAGCCCCAGCCTCAGCACCTGACAATCAGCCTTTCGTGAAACACTGGGTTCCTAATTTTTTGAATGAACATGCTTTCCGCTGTAATATCCACCTGTGATAATGACAATAAACGTATGACGGAATTATCCGTAGCGACTAGGAAACTGTTCGAATTCAAAAGTACCGTCATTTGAGGTTACTTTGCTCCACTTATCACAAGTTTTTTAAGAAAATAGTTTAAAAACAGGGGTCTCTTAATGTTTTAGTTTCTCAAAATGATCTGATTAGTTACAACAGTCTTTTGCAAAGTAATCTGTATTTATATCTCTTAAAATAACCTTTTATTTCTATTTTTATTGTTTTTTAAAAAAGTGTTGCGAAGTTTCCTTGCCATGGGGATTCCTTGTACTGGATGCCTAAATTTCATTAAAAATGAGCATTACAGAGGTCTAGATTTATGTTTGACCATAGGAATGAAAGGGAATAAAACACTAAAGAAATAAGGACTACAGAGTACTGGAGCAATGATTGACCATCAGAATTAAGAAAAAATAACAATCTCGTTAGCAGAAACAAACTTTATTCCAATGTAGTTTAACAAATTAAAGGTTTAACACAAAATGTAGCCTATATTGTGAGTTAATAGGTCCAATATCCTTCAAGCTGTGGTATGGAGAATAAGCCACGTTTGCATATCTATTTTGGAGGCTGAATGGTGCAAATTATTTAATCGAAGTCATACTTCATGTTTCGGCATTGGCCACTTCCATGATTTCTTAAGCTTTTGCATTGAACTTATTGTAGCTCCATGATCGCTTACATCAGTAATTAATCCAGGAAAATATTCCCCCTCATATTTGAAGATCACATACTGGCCCACAGTGTGCACAACTTCACCAAATTCTGGACTTTTCTTCTTTGGCCTGGTTAGTAATTTGGTTTCATCCACTTCAAACTCTACAGGTGATGGTGACCTGACTTGAGATCTCAGAAAATCCTCATCTTCAGAAGAATCACTGAGAGAGATGGCATCAGAATCTTCTCCTGAACTACTATCTTGATTTTTGTGACTTCTTCTGTATTTCTTCAAAACCTTTTTCTGCATTACTGTCACACTTTTACCAGGTGTGACTGAAAGCTTCTTTCTTCCTCTGTTACTGGCAACACCAGTAGTCCATTCAGTTCTCTTATTCTCAAGGGCTTCAATGAAAGAGTCTTGTACCGCAACTTTGTCACAAGTTCGTGACGGAAGACGGCAAAGAATTTCATCAACATTGATTGGATAAATGCTGCACTTTTGGAAACCTGCCATTAGGTTCTTTGCTGAGTTCTTGCCAACTATATCCATTAATCTCTTTAACAGAAATGGGAAATGCTGTTTCTGCAAGACAGTGTTTTTGAAACCTTGCTTGCTACTTCTCCACTCTGTAAAGACATCTCAAGGCCACTTTCATGGGCCCGAAGAAAGAAGCATCCAAAGGCTGTGTAATGTGAGTACTGTTTGGTGGTGGACAGATGAACGAAATGTTATTCTCACCACATAGCTCTAGAACATAAGTTGTCAAATGTGAGGACAAATTGTCACAGATTACTACTTTCTTTCCTTCGAGCTTTTTCAGTCTTGGTGGCATCAACCTGGTGAACCACTCGCTAAATGTATTACTGTCAAACCATCCACTAGGACTATGTGAGTAAAGGCAGCCAGTGGGCCCATTTTCCGTCCATGTAGACCATAGATGTGCTGATTTGTACACAACAAATGGAGGCAAAACTTCCTTAGCATTGCCAGCAAACATAACAGATATGCTGCTCTTGGAGGAATTACAGATGTTTTCTGAATATTTTGAACCTCTTTTTGTGAGTACTTTCTTTTTCCCTGGATCGTCGGTTAGGTTGGTTTCATCAAAATTCCATATATTATTAGCTGGCACATCTTTCAGTTCAACTTGCAAATGTTCAACATACTCTCTGAGAACACGCTCATCAACTGCAGCTCTACTCTTTTTAATGTTGGTTGCAAAACTTACAGAAAGTTGAGAGTGGTTTTTGGTGAAGCCCAAGAGCCATTCATAGCCTGGACAATTGTCTTTGAATCTAGGAACTTTACGTCCCTGTCTGGCAAGGTATGACTTCACAATCATTCAGAGATCATTGGAGTAAGAGAGAACCGATATTCACTCAACTGCAAAACACATTTTACAAACTCTGCTTCTTCTTCATTAGTAAAGATCTGTGGGAATCCTGGATGTGAATTACTTCCTTCCTTTGACTTCAGTTTATTAATTATGGTTCTTCGTGGGATATTAAAAAGTTTTTTCAGCTTTCCTTTGTGATACCTCCTTTCTACTAATGGCTTGTAGGCATTTCTCCAGAGTTTCTGGGCTGTAATCACAGAATCGCCTATTTCCTACCATTCTCATATACTTCCGTGGCATTTTCACCAGTGTGAAAGAGATTACAAACATTGTTCACTGCCAGCAGCACAATACGGAGGTAAAATAAGTCAGAAATGTTCGCAGATGTGGAAGAAATTCATCCTGGGGATACTTTGTACCACTTTTGTTGTGTTGCAATGTTTCCCCAAAGTAAGAAATTTCGTAATCTACAACAGTAAATTGACAATGACACAAACAATAGTCCATCAAACGAAAAACTACAATACGTTTCAGCAGCTAGACGTTCTGAGTAATATGGTGACTGACCTCAGTGACCAGTTCACCCTGTGATAAACACAGATTTTTCCAGCTTAATCTTATACACACTTATGAACGTCTTTACTAAGATGCTTGTGAAAAATTCAGAATAGCCGACAACTGAACATGCAAGCAAGGGTGCCAACCTGTAAGTGCTACCTTTCATAAAAAATATTGTTCACAGATATACAGCAAGTAGTGTAGCATCTATGAACCAAAGAAACCTTTTTTCAAATAGAGAAAAGTTTGACCCTATGGAGCAAAGTAACCTCAAATTACGCTATGTATAGAAGCATTGTGTTTCAGCTTTCCACATGCGTCCAGTAATCACACAACATCTGAAAACTGCGAACATTTTTTTCCGGCGAAGAGCTTTTGATCCACGCATCCTCATCAATAGACCCTCTTCTTTGTACTACCGATTAATGCGGTAACACTTATTCCATCTACAATTTAAGCTACCGCGTCCTTCACAGCTATTGTCCCAACAAACAAAGCGATAACACTCCGTAATATATGAAAACAATTTACTGAAATCTTAAGACATACCGCTGTTATGTTAAAATATATGTATATATTGAGGTAGTTTGTGACAACGAAAATGTTGTCCAGTGCCGTCCCCAACAATCACTCTTTCCTTCTCAATCCATCCGCTATGTCACCCCTGACCCAGAGTTGTAAGTGACTTTTCTGAACTGTACTCTTTTCCCCAAACTTCTCCTTCATCCCTTTTCGTTCTCCTGCAACTCTTCTGCCAGAAGAAGGAGACACTGGCCCCGAAAGCTTGTAAAAGTTGAACCTTTTTGAGTGTGTGTGTTCTCGTGATGCCGCTTGATGAATAGATTTTTTATCTGTCCATTTACATTATATTGAGGTAGTCTGTAACAATTGGCTTCCTTGTTTCTCGAATTATTCTTTGTTATTGATCAATATTAACGTATGCATCATGTAGGAAGGCGGCCCAATTTTCAGCCATTCTGCACATCCCCCTCCACTACCAACTGTCAGCCAATAATATTCATTCCCTTTCCAAACGGCTAGCAGCAAGCTACAGCTAGAGACCGAGAATCTCACTCCTACATGCTACACTGTTGCGTACTTTGCGACAACTGAATTATTCATTCAACTGTCAAGTTTTTTCTTTTTTTTTTTTCTTGCAGCAGTGTGTATATATAAATGCAGCAGTGTGTATATATAATTGTTTTGTGCAATTTTTAAAAGAAGTCAGGTGACTGCAATAAATGTGAAGTGCTTCACAAGCCGGCGAGGAGGATTATTTACCGCATTTATAACTTTTTCAAAAGTGAATTTGAAAGCAGGTCACGTACTGCTGACACCTGACGACACAAGAACGGACTCCAAAACCATGTGGTGTCGACATGAGAACTGTAAACGAAAATGTCACAGCTGTAGGGACTGTAGAGAAAGTTGGTTTCGTGTCGTCTGGAAAGCATCGAAATTACAAGGAACCTGTAACATAAATGGATGGTTTTAGCAACGATGTTTTAAATTGCTCCATGTGAATGATGAACGCCCGACATCTCGACAATGTGTTACAGTTATGCAGGAGAAAATTGTTTTCAATGGTAAGCACTTCGTCTATGTAAAGAATTTTTTTTTTAAGAGGTTCGTTCCAGATATGTTAATAATAGAATTTTTAGTTCGAAGAAGTGACACGGGTGCAGCACGAACTACATACCATATAAAGTTTCACGACACAAGAGAAAGAGGTAGTTCAACAGTGTAGTACCTTGATGAAACATGGGCCAATGATGATCATTCCAGGAACATCGGCTGGAAAATGAGTACTCCCACTGCTGGTTTTTGAAGTTTTCATAGCAATAGGTTCTGCGATCATTATTCCGCATGTTGACTCTTCTTCTGGTTTTGTTTCTGACAAGGGAACATCCCCATCGCACCCCCCTCAGATTTAGTTATAAGTTGGCACAGTGGATACGCCTTGAAAAACTGAACACAGATCAATCGAGAAAACAGGAAGAAGTTGTGTGGAACTATGAAAAAAATAAGCAAAATATACAGACTGAGAAGTCCATGCGAAAGATAGGCAACATCAAGGGCAGTATGGGCTCAGGACTGTCGTGGTCCTTTGGTTAGCGTGAGTAGTTGCGGAATGAGAGGTACTTGGTTCAAGTCTTCCCTCGAGTGAAAAGTTTAATTTTTTTTATTTTCAGACAATTATTATCTCTCCGTCCGTCCGTCCGATGCGAGGTAACTGCGCCGTAGTATGGGGACGCTACACCTAAACAAACATCGAAACACACGACGTCGGTCGACGACAGCGCAAAAACGTTAAAAACATATGTTTTGACAGAGCACAGGGAAAACTGTACGACTGTGAAACTGTTGCATTCATTTGTTGCAGTTTATGTGACAAACTCTTATGTTTTCATCACTTTTTTGGGAGTGATTATCACATCCACAAGAAAACTTAAATCGGGCAAGCTAGAAGAATCTTTTTACCCATTCGCCAAGTGTACAAGTAAGGTGGGTCGACAACATATTCCTGACATGTGACGCACATGCCGTCACCAGTATCGTATAGAATATATCAGACGTGCTTTCCTGTGGAGAAATCGGTTGACTTATGACCTCGCGACAAATGTTTTCGGTTCCCATTGGAGAGGCACGTTCTTTCGTCTACTAATCGCACGGTTTTGCGGTGCGGTCGCATAACACAGACACTAAACTTATTACAGTGAGCAGAGACGTCAATGAACGAACGGACGGATCATAACTTCGCGAAAATAAAGAAATAAACTTTTCACTCGAGGGAAGACTTGAACCAAGGACCTTTCGTTCCGCAGCTGCTCACGCTAACCACGGAACCACGGCGTTCCTGAGCTCACATTGCCCTTGATGTTGCATATCTTGCGCATGGACTACTCAATTTGTATATTTTGCTTATTTTTTCATAGTTCCACACAACTTCTTCCTGTTTTCTCGATTGATATATGTTCAGTTTTTCAAGGCCTATCCACTGTGCCAACTTATAACTAAATCTGAGGGGGGGTGCGATGGGGAGGTTCCCTTGTGAGGATACACTTAAGCACAGCAGTAGCTACCATTCAGAAATGAACGCTGTCAGTTTCGTGACGTGATTCACAATTCTTCCCATACCTTGCTTTGAAGTCGGTCATTGCCAGTTATAATTCAACCATTACAGAGAAACCACCAAGTACAAATACCAGACAAGCGGATATTTTTCCCTGGTTAAAAATAAAAATATTAAGCACAGTATAAATGAGACTCGTACCGCTCTCCTGCAGCTCGTGAAATTAAACAAATCACACGACAGAACATACAAACCTGAGTTCTTTGCATGTGAATGGGGTCACATAATTTTGCGTTTACGGACGTATCACTGTCATTGTAGCCCCATGGTATTAATTTGGGTAAAGATTTAAGGCTCTGTGGAAGACAAAAACAAAACATTCAAGATAACATACACTGAATCGCTTGTGCATGAAGCAATAGACAACATCCTGCCTGTAACGTGGGCACAATTTGTGTGGCGTGCTGGAAAGCTTCAGAAAGAATAATTTGACATGGAGGTGATGATGGATATAAGGCTTGAAGCTATCATTGTAAATTTATAAACCGATTGTTTGGAAATAGATTCAAATAGAAGTGATGATGGTATTACGATGTAGACTTTGGAACAAACATACACACATCAAAAAAGTTTCGCTTCACCCTGATTCACAGAACTCCTGAAGATAGACGTTTACTGTCGATATTGTGTCACAGACACAGTCACTTTGACAGTTCAGAGATGTCACTAAACCCACCCAAAGCTGTAAACAATCATGTATGAGCAGCGCCTGTTAGACGGAGGGGTTCGACAGCCTATCAATTCCAATCATTCCACCTTCCTGGTGGCACATGGCCAGTGTTGTCTGTAGTTCAACCATGCCTAGCTCCCTACTTTGCACTCATATACAACCGCTCGCTCACCGATAGGTCTGTACCTACAGATTGGACAATTGCGCAGGTCGCACCAGTGTTTAAGAAGGGTAGTAGGAGTAATCCATCTAACTACAGACCTATATCATTGACGTCAGTTTGCAGTAGGGTTTTGGAGCATATACTGTATTCAAACGGCCGGCCGAAGTGGCCGTGCGGTTAAAGGCGCTGCAGTCTGGAACCGCAAGACCGCTACGGTCGCAGGTTCGAATCCTGCCTCGGGCATGGATGTTTGTGATGTCCTTAGGTTAGTTAGGTTTAACTAGTTCTAAGTTCTAGGGGACTAATGACCTCAGCAGTTGAGTCCCATAGTGCTCAGAGCCATTTGAACCAAGCCATTTGTATTCAAACATTATGAATCACCTCGAAGGGAACGATCTATTGATACGTAATCAGCATGGTTTCAGAAAACATCGTTCTTGTGCAATGCAGATAGCTCTTTATTCGCACGAAGTAATGGTCGCTATCGACAGGGGATCTCGAGTTGATTCCGTATTTCTAGATTTCCGGAAAGCTTTTGAGACCGTTCCTCACAAGTGACTTCTAATCAAGCTGCGGGCCTATGGGGTATCGTCTCAGTTGTGCGACTGGATTCGTGATTTCCTGTCAGGAAGGTCGCAGTTCGTAGTAATAAACTGAAGTGATATCAGATGTTCCCCAGGGAAGCGTCCTGGGACCTCTGCTGTTCCTGATCTATATAAATGACCTGGGTGACAATCTGAACAGTTCTCTTAGGTTGTTCGCAGATTATGTTGTAATTTACCATCTAGTAAGGTCATCCGAAGACCAGTATCAGTTGCAAAGCGATTTAGAAAAGAGTGCTGTATGGTGTGGCAGGTGGCAGTTGACGCTAAATAACGAAAAGTGTGAGGTGATCCACATGAGTTCCAAAAGAAATCCGTTGGAATCCGATTACTCGATAAATAGTACAATTCTCAAGGCTGTCAATTCAACTAAGTACCTGGGACTTAAAATTACGAACAACTTCAGTTGGAAAGACCACACAGATAATATTGTGGGGAAGGCGAGCCAAAGGTTGCGTTTCATTGGCAGGACACTTAGAAGATGCAACAAGTCCACTAAAGAGACAGCTTACACTACACTCGTTCGTCCTCTTAGAATATTGCTGCGCGGTGTGGGATCCTTACCAGGTGGGATTGACGGAGGACATCGAAAGGGTGCAAAACAGGGCAGCTCGTTTTGTATTATCACATAATAGGGGAGAGAGTGTGGCAGATATGATACGCGAGTTGGGATGGAAGTCATTAAAGCAAAGACGTTTTTCGTCGCGGCGAGATCTATTTACGAAATTTCAGTCACCAACTTTCTCTTCCGAATGCGAAAATATTTTGTTGAGCCCAACCTACATAGGTAGGAATGATCATCAAAACAAAATAAGAGAAATCAGAGCTCGAACAGAAAGGTTTAGGTGTTCGTTTTTCCCGCGCGCTGTTCGGGAGTGGAATGGTAGAGAGACAGTATGATTGTGGTTCGACGAACCCTCTGCCAAGCACTTAAATGTGAATTGCAGAGTAGTCATGTAGATGTAGATGTAGATGGTCGATACCGCGGTTCGATCGCGTCCGCATTGTTTTTTTGTGCCAGGAAGGACTCTCAACAAGGGAAGTGTCCAGGCGTCTCGGAATGAACAAAAGTAATGTTGTTTGCACATGGAGGAGATACAGAGAGACAGGAACTGTCGATGACATGCCTCGCTCAGGTCGCTCAAGGGCTACTACGTGACGCGTGGAGTGGACATATTGTAGCGCGTCGCTTGTAAGGAAACATGAAAGCAAGCCGAAAAGGTGGGATTCCATGTATAGTATAGTGTGACTGTTATTCAGGGGAGTGCCTTTCACTTGACCAGAGAAAGGCAGCGAACAGGGAGTGTGTTGCTTGGGCTGCCTGTGCACAAAGACATCTGAAACAAAATAATATGTGTTTGAGAGGTCAGAAATTTTAACTTCCATCTCATTATTTTACTAGTTCATTACGTTTTGATAAAGACAAGTGAGAAATGTCTAGTTTATTTTGTTTTTATCAAAATAAAAATTTTGTGGGTGCGGAGCACCCACACGAAGTCGGTGCGCATGCCGGTATGTAAGGAAATATAACCATTCATACTGATTTAAGTGACGGTAACACACACAAAGACCAAAACGTTGTCCTCCAGAATATAATACTTCACTGTACCCAAGATATCATCAAAGGGTTCAAATGGCTCTGAGCACTATGGGACTTAACATCTGTGGTCATCAGTCCCCTAGAACTTAGAACTACTTAAACCTAACTAACCTAAGGACATCACACACATCCATTCCCGAGGCAGGATTCGTACCTGCGACCGTAGTAGTCGCGCTGTTCCGGACTGAGCGCCTAGAACCGCTAGACCACCGCGGCCGGCCTTTTTTTTTTTTTTTCTTTATTGTGATTTTAAACACCTTATATAAAGGCGGGCTGTCAGCAGCACAATACGCCGCTCTTCAGCCTTGAGTTTGACAACAATTAGTACATAAAGGTGGCACAGAGTAGACAGTAAAAACGGTGGGCAAAAAATGTAGACACTAAAAATCGAAAAAACGTGGAGCCGTTCACGCTGGACGAGAAACATCACTAACACTGGGCGACACGGTGCACAGAACATGGATGATGACGACGGCACGTGAACGGTGGTGGCGTGACGGCGAACAACACTACACACAAACGAAGGCACACACACGAAACACTGACGGCGATGATCTCCGGCGCGCGAATGTTCACTGAGCGTGTACGAGTCCGGGGACCTGCCAAGAGAGGAGGAGGTGGTGGTGGTGGTGGAGGAGGAGAGGGGAGAGGGGGAGGGGAAGCCCGGGGGTCGCGGCTGGCCAAGATATCATCTTATTTATTTGAGAGAGACGATAATGATTTACCAAGCAGGCTGCAAATGAGCATTTCAATCCCTGTTCACATCTTAGAGTAAGAATTGGAAACGCTACCGTATTTTAATCAGTTTCAAAACGTCAACATTCAGATGAAACAATGAAGACAATCAATCATGAGTTAAATGCAGAACTAACGAAATATATCGCAATTAAGTGACTGTAATTTTTGTCGCAGGAATGAATTACAGCGACAAGACCCGTCTGGGACATAGTACCATTACATATCACCAGATGGCGGGACGAGCGAAAGCTCGAGTACTGAATAGAATCAGGATTGCAGTCTTTTATAGTTCAATTCTTTTATCTTGGCGGCTCGCGCATGCCCGCCCAGACGCGGGAGATTGCTGCGTTGCCAGTTGCAAACGACGCACGCGCCAAGAGAAGCAGCGCCATAGTATAGTATAGTTCGCAAACTTACGTTTAAGGGGGAGCGCGCAGTTTATGAAGTAAAGCCACCACGACCGCATTAACCCTTTCACTGCTACAGAGACGAGCTCCCCGCATTCCGCGCTGTGCGCGGTTTTGTCATTACTGCACTGCTCGCCTGTGCAGACACATGGTGTTCCGACTGCTTTGACACACTTATCGTTCGATTTCACAAAAACTATTTGGCCCAAAAATTTGATTTTTACACATCTTCTTGACTGATACCTTCCCCCCATAAATGAATTAATTTTGTTTCGATGTTCAACGCAGTTACTGTGCAGCATTAAATGTAGTAAACCACTGCACGAAATTTTGAAGAGTTTGAAGAGGTAGAAGTCCATAGCGTATACTTTCCGTACGGTCGATTTTAGTTGCCACAATGTTGAGAATGAAATATGGACAAGATACCTAAATTTCATATGAAATTTACTGTATAACAATATCTCATTTAATTTAAGTACCAGATAGATGTCGTATGTAATATTGAGAAATATTCCGTCTTTCGCGACTGTAATAAAACTTTTATTTATACCCGAGACATTTCGCTTTTTTTTCTAAAACGTTCTGATTAAAACAAAATTGTCGAAGTACACAAAACTGAACTGTGGACGTAATAAAACATAGAAACTAAAATATATTGTCAGTGAGGCGCAGTGCGCAAGCAATTTGTGTTTGTCACAACCAGTGTGCAATTTGCAGGGAGGGAAGGGGGGGATTTCCCCCCCCCCCCCTCTGCATCAGACCATCCCCTCCTCTGGCTTTAGTTTATGCATCCCAACCTGGGATGTTTATTTCCCACGCACTGGAGTAAAACTTTACATATAATTTAAATTTGTGGAGCCGAACACTGAAAGTTTTTAATAGTCTTACTATTAATGCTATTAATATGTTTGCTTATTAATTTTGAAAAAGTGTTATGTAGTAGTTAAGCATTTCAAAACATTTAGAACCAAATCATCATTCTCATGTTGTCATTGTTGCTTTCGTCTAAGGTGCGTCGTAATCCGTTTACTTGCTAGCTTGCGAGGGAAGTTGTGTGGCAGTCATACCGCAGCAGTCGTACCGCAGAGTTGGGTGAGCTGGTGGCTGGAAGTCCCACCCCGGGCCCTGACACAGGGTGGTGACCGGCCCGGTACCTGTGCGAACATTCACCGTTAGGCCACCTTTTGACAACGGTATGGCACGGACTAACACGCCTGGGACGAAAGCACACATTACTAAATAACGCACCATCGTCTGCTTCTAATTCCTAGGATACTATTTCGTGGACCTTCTTTAAATACTCTTCTCTTCCACCATCGTTTTATTTTCCTTTGGTTTTCATTTTCGTTGTTAGCTGCACGTGCAAGTACCAAGTAGGCCGCCGCTGCGATACTTTATCATCCTTTATACTGCAAGACCGACACACGTGTGGCACAAATTCTGTTGCTTTGGTATAAATTAACCTGCCGCATGCAACATACGCCACCAGATGTTGCCTGTTGTAGCATGCTACAAGACGACGCACGCCACATTTCCGTAGCATGCCACAATGTTGCAAGACGTCGCCCCAGCGTAAACGAGGCTTTAGATGGTTCAAATGGCTCTGAGCACTATGCGACTTAACTTCTGAGGTCATCAGTCGCCTAGAACTTAGAACTAATTAAACCTAACTAACCTAAGGACATCACACACATCCATGCCCGAGGCACGATTCGAACCTGCGACCGTAGCGGTCGCTCCGTTCCAGACTGTAGCGCCTAGAACCGCACGGCCACTCCGGCCGGCTCGAGGCTTTAGAGCTAGGTCTGTATTTTATGGTGGATGTGATGTGTTGCGTACGAAACTGAAACCTGCAATCAGATCCAAACGTCGTAGAAAACTGTGAAGAGGTGTCATCTTGCAGCAAGATAACGCTCGCCCACATTCTGCCTAACGGACAGCCGACGCAATAAAGGAGTTGAGATTCGAGGTGCTGGAGCATCCACCATACAGTACAGACCTAGCTCCAAGTGATTTTCACATGTTTGGACCCTTAACGGAAGCACTACAGGGAAGAAGATTAGAAAGTAATGAAGACGTCATTGCTGCGGTGCAAAATTGGTTACAGATGCAACCGAAAAACGTATTTTCTGATGAAAAAAAAAAAAACTCATAAAACGTCGGGAAAACTGCATTGAAGTCTAGGGAGGTTACATAGAAAAATAACGCATGTTTCAGTTTTCTATCATCAGAATAAGTACAGCTTTTCACAAATGTGCTTTACTTTTTTAATTCCCATCGTATACCTGTATGTAGATGATTTTGTAAATAAACTTTACCAATAATGTACTTTTAAAGATATAACAAGGGATAGCTTTTCTGATAGTGCATACGCGTGAATAGTGAGTTTCGGCATTAACATCTATTTATAAATAACTGTTTAACCATGGGTAACGCCACGGTCCAAGCTAGTAACATACGTAATTATACTAACCCCCTAAGACATCCCCCCCCCCCCCCCACTGGTAAAAGCACAAATCACACACTGGTCAAAACGGACAGCAAATACTTGCCAAAACATAGATCAGTCGACGAAAACATTGAATATGACGTTGCCAAAGCAGCGAAGCAAAGAACTGCGTCAGACAATCAAGTAGCTTGGCAACGTACGACCCGAAATTCTGCTCTAAATAATACTTTTAATACTGTCGCAAAAGAATATATCTCAATATGAATAGTAAAACAGCGACTGCGGAAGAGAAGATATACAAACAAAACAGATAACATGAATATTGTATGTGTGCCTTTTCATTGTTTTTAATTGCTGTGAAAAGAAATATTGGAGGACAAAATTAGGAAAACCGAAAACTTATTTTGATTATAATGACGAGACAAAGCACTAGAAGTTTCAAAAATTACATTCAAACGAATAAAATTCATGGCGTAAGAAACTTCGATATTGTTTTCAAATAAAAAAAATATCAAGCACCGAACAAGATTTGAATTCTTAAGCTTTCGCTTGGCAACCAAACACCTTAACCATTACACTAACGCAGCTCGTCTTTCAACAGAATTCCTGGTGGACTCTAAAATACCGTCAAACACTGTTGGTAGGACTATGAATTACTACGTTTCGTCGAAGTACAATAGGAAATAAACAATTACCGCTGTTCTTTATTGCGAAAAAGCGGTTCGTGAGAATGATATAAACGCCTTTCCTTGCTATCGCCTGAATTAGGAGTCTTATTGCTTGTTTGGATTAATTAATTAATAGAACATGAAGCAATTGGTCTAAAGAATGTTTTTTCATAACTTTCTATAAAAGAAAGTGTGCTATCAAGACATTGCTTTTGTTCAATTAGTTTATTTATGACTGAACGTTTCTAAAACTGAAGACACTCGTCCGTGCACTGCACTGCAATCGAGCTCTGGCAACGTCGTTCCCTGTTCATTGGCTGACTGTGTTTTGTGACGTCAGATGCTCAGAACAAACCTAAACTCGGCCGCCGTCGTAAATGACGCGCACTATCGTTATTTATTAGTTGCCCTTGTTACGCATGACCTGTGCTCTAGAAGGTGTTTCGGTTCGTGTTTCACAGTTATTTTATTATTAAAATCCACAGTGCATCAAAAACGCTAGGACAAGTTGTCTTGAATAGTACCACAAAGTCGCTAGATTGCAGGCTGATCACAAGATCTAACAGAACCAGAGATTTCCCGTACCGTGACATAAACTGTTCGAACCATTCGTGTCATCACGTCTTCAAACAAAACAAACTTCCTGCGGGAGAAACGGTAAAACCTGGTCATAGTATTGGTAACCTGCAACAAACAAGAAAAAACTGCTGCCAGTCATTGTTGAAGAGAGTCCTGTTGTTATTTCAGTTTCAGAAATATAGTTGCTCACAAGGATCAATGTCATAACAGACATATATCAGAAGTTACAGACTAGTATGGAAATAAATTAGTTCCAAAATCTGGTATTTACGTATAATGTTGACTGAACGACTGGATGAGGAACTGCGCTGCAGTGAGGTTAACATCAGTAGGGGAACTGGAGGTTCCTAGTCATTGACTAGAGAGTATACAGAAACGAAAGCTTGGCCAGTTCCTTTGCTATGTGTCAAGTCAAAAGTTTTGGTTGACACCATACTGAAACCGAGTAAATGCGAAATGATAGCTCGTTACTACTAGGGCTCAAAATGGACATTCTTACGAAACGGAACTTATCGGACGGACTAAATGAAAAGAAAAAAAAAGCGAAATGAAACGCTAATGAAACAAGCTATGATAAATCTTTATTTAAAAACTTATCACCCAATCTATTAAATTCACTACTGTTCGTATGTGCAGCTGTGAACCACCACTGTCTTTAGCTTTATATGACAATGAAGCTACTTTATTTTGTTAATATAATTTTTTTTGTAGCAGCAATTTTATTTTACTTTTTAATTTTTCTGTTCTGGGACTTTGTGCTGATAAAACAACTTGACTTCCAATAGAAACTACTTTTATGGGACACACTGCAGGGAATTTCAGTGTTTGTATCACTGCCGGTATTTCCATTCATGTTTTCAGCCTGGAAATAACAGGTAGGTATTATTTACTTGCATTTCTAGATTAACAGTCATTAATGACTATTAACAGCCATCAGAAATTAATTCGAAACAAATTGGCATGCGGGGATAGCCAAAGCGGTTAAAGAAGGAGGTTAGTGTGTAATGTCCCGTCAACATTGAGGTCATTAGAGATGGAGCACAAGCTCGGACTATGGAACAATGGAGAAGGAAAGCGGGCATGTACTTCCGAAGAGGTAAAGGTGACCACTCGCGATAATTCGGAAATCCGGGTTCGATTCTTGGTCTGGCACAAATTTTTAAATGACACTAATAGGTAGTAAGGTAGTATATCTATACCAATAAAGCTGACAGCATGATATTCGCCGTCAGCGACTTTATATCGAATTAACAATTACTACTTTAAATAAAGACAGTAGGCCACATTAAAATTTAATTTATGCAAACGTTCCGAATTTGCTCCAGACCTGTAAGTTCACTCTAGCTTATAATGTACTACGAACCAACTCGTTTAATAAATAATGATTGACAAGTGTTGCAAAGAAACTTCTGTCAAGTTTTGTCCTGAATATGAGATGTGTTTAACCGCGAGACCGCTACGGTCGCAGGTTCGAATCCTGCCTCTGGCATGGATGTGTGTGATGTCCTTAGGTTAGTTAGGTTTAAGTAGTTCTAAGTTCTAGGGGACTGATGGCCTCAGAAGTTAAGTCCCATAGTGCTCAGAGCCATTTTTTGAGATGTGTTTAAGCTTTTCCATTATGTAACTGTTGGTATGGAGTGTCTGCTTCTTCATCATTTTATTCCAGCAGCAAGTACAACAATAAATCGCAATCACTAATTTGAGAAACGTGTGGTCACTTGCACCAATTATTCGCAACAGAGCTGTAGGCTGCTTGTATGTGACGTCATTAGGCAGTGCTTTCAAATACGTAGCCTTCTATTTTCTCAAAGCTTCAGACAGATGTGGCTTTCACAACAGCAAGAATAGCAATTTCGACATCTGAGCAACATTTAGTACACAGCAACACATCACCTAAAATGAGCCAAACGTAACGTAACCAGGCACCACATTTTTTACTTTAAACATTTCAAATTTTGTGGTGCTGAGTAATAACAAATTAAGTATCGTAATAACTATGACCAACATCGAATAAATAGACTGTCCCTCACTGAATTGTAAGAGACGAAAAAAACTAATTGTGAGTGTCAGTTGCTTTCCACACAATAGATGTGAGACAGATGCAGTAAAGAAAACGCGCAGCTGTAGTACACAAGTAGCTTTCAATTTTTCAAAAGAAAAGGAGAACCTCTACTGAGAACTCCAGGGGTAGATATAGCTTTGCTTCATTTACGTATAGTATTTGTTACGGTTTAATGACCTTTTATCGGTTACAGCAAGAAGATCGTACAACTAATTCTTTTCATGGGCTGCTGAAATCAACTGCTTTGTGGGAACCCCTTGTTAATTTCCTGTGTGGTTTTCTCTCTTTCTACTGCTCATCGTATACTTTTAGTTTTAACAATACATCAAAAAACTGTTTATATGTGGATGAGCCGAGCAGCTAAAATGCATAATTAATAAAATGAACAAAATGTATCTATTCGCCTTTGGCTTCAGACACAGGTGTTTACTCGATTTCAATATGGCAGACTTCGAGCATGCACTCCAAATTTTGGCGCATGGACTGCACCCGAGCATCCGTTGCGTAATGTTCTCGGTGCTGATGGATACACGTGCTCAGAACTGGAGACACCTGCTGCCCCCACTGCCTTTTCCACTCCTCGCATACTAACTCAGAGGCTGGAATTTGTTCTTCAGGCGCGTAGAACCGAATTTTGCGAAAGCGTCAAGACAAGCAGCTGACCGCCAGTTTCAAACATGACTATAAACTTCGACAGAGAGGTTCATGTTGTTGTTGTGGTCTTCAGTCCAGAGACGGGTTTGATGCAGCTCTCCATGCTACTCTATCCTGTGCAAGCCTCTTCACCTCCCAGTACCTACTGCAACCTAAATCCTTCTGAATCTGCTTAGGATATTCATCTCTTGACCTCCATGTACGATTTTTACCTTCCATACTTCCCTCCAACACTAAACTGCTCGTCCCTTGATGCCTCAGAACATGTCCTACCAACCGATCCATTCTTCTAGTCAAGTTGTGCCACAAGCTCCTCTTCTCCCCAATTCTATTCAGTACCTCCTCATTAGTTATGTGATCTACCCATCTAATCTTCAGTATTCTTCTGTAGCAGCACATTTCGAAAGCTTCTATTCTCTTCCTGTCTAAACTATTTATCGTCCATGTTTCACTTGCATACATGGTTATACTCCATACAAATACTTTCAGAAACGACTTCCAGACATTAAATATATACTCGATGTTAACAAATTTCTCTTCTTCAGAAACGCTTTCCTTGCCATTGCCAGTCTACATTTTATATCCTCTCTACTTCGACCATCATCAGTTATTTTGCCCCCCAAATAGCGACATCTACTACTCTAACTGTCTCATTTCCTAATCTAATTCCCTCAGCATCACTCGATTTAATTCGACAAATTTCCATTATCCTCGTTTTGCTTTTGTTGACGTTCACCTTATATCCTCCTTTCAAGACACTGTCCATTCCGTTCAACTGCTCTTCCAAGTCCTTTGCTGTCTCTGACAGATTTACAGTGTCATTGGCAAACCTCAAAGTTTTTATTTCTTCTCCATGGATTTTAATTCCTACTCCGAATATTTCTTTTGTTTCATTTACTATTTGCTCAATATACAGATTGAATAACACTGGGGATAGTCTACAACCCTGTCTCACTCCTTTCCCAACCACTGCTTTCCTTTCATGCCCCTCGACTCTTATTACTGCCATCTGGTTTCTGTACACATTGTAAATAGCCTTTCCCTCACTGTATTTGACCCCTGCCATCTTCAGAATTTGAAAGAGAGTATTCCAGTCAACATTGCCAAAAGCTTTCTCTAAATCTACAAATGCTAGAAACATAGGTTTGCCTTTCCTTAATCTGTCAACACCTGTTTGCCAAAACCTGTCAAAGGTTCATATATATTACAAAATAATTATGTGTCACAGAATCGTTTCCTAACATTCTATCAAATATTTCGAAGCAGTCTGAACAGGATTGCCATACTTAGCTGGGACCTCATTGGGAACCTCTGAGATGGCACTGTAGAAATGAAGTAAAAAATTTATTTAATATAATTACTTTTTATTTAGATAACAATTACGCAGAACTTGTTGAAGCAGAAGTATAAGGGATGTTCAAAAAGAAACGAGCCAGAGGCATAAATACAGAAAACAGGACCTGTATCTTAGAAGTATTCATCCTGGCTGTTGAGACAAAAAAATGACTCTGAACACTCTGAGACTTAACATCTGAGGTCATCAGTTCCATAGAACTTAGAACTACTTAAACCTAACTAATCTAAGGACATTCCACACATCCATGCCCGAGGCAGGATTCGAACCTGCGACCGCAGCGCTAGCGCGGTTCCAGACTGGAGCGCCTAGAACCGCTCGGCCACACCGGTCGTCTGTGCTGTTCAGACACTTGTCCCATTGTGACACAAGGCAGTGAATGGCTGTCTCATTCCCAGGGCTGCGATGTTAACCAGTTCCACACGTACAGCCGGACATCGTCGTCTGAGGTGAATCGTTTGACCCTCAGAGCCTTTTTAAGGGGACCGAAAATGGCCCCCTTCTAATTCATTTCCTGCAGCACGGGACAACAGTGAATGTCCAGCGTTACTCGCAAACCTTGACCACCCTTCGCCAAGCAGTCAAACCAAAACGACCATGCAATCTCACCCGTGGGGTCATTCTGTTCCACAATAATGCAAAGCCTCATATGGTCAACACAGTCGCGTCACTCCTGCAGAAATTCAAATAGAGGTTGTTGGCCACCCTCTATATAGTCCGGACCTCTCTCCCTGTGATTACACCATTTTTGGTCCCTTTAAAAATGGTCTGAGGAGCAAACAATTGACTTCGACCGATGACGTGAGGCTGTACGAGTGGAACTGGTAAACATCGCAGCCCCGGGAATTTTATTGTACAGCCATTCACCACCTTGCGACACAGTGGGACAAGTGTCTCAACAGCGAGAGTCAATACTTCTAACATACAGGTACTGGTTTTGTAATTATGCCTCCAGCTTGTTGCTTTACGACCGCTCCTTATACACTCCTGGAAATTGAAATAAGAACACCGTGAATTCATTGTCCCAGGAAGGGGAAACTTTATTGACACATTCCTGGGGTCAGATACATCACATGATCACACTGACAGAACCACAGGCACATAGACACAGGCAACAGAGCATGCACAATGTCGGCACTAGTACAGTGTATATCCACCTTTCGCAGCAATGCAGGCTGCTATTCTCGCATGGAGACGATCGTAGAGATGCTGGATGTAGTCCTGTGGAACGGCTTGCCATGCCATTTCCACCTGGCGCCTCAGTTGGACCAGCCTTCGTGCTGGACGTGCAGACCGCGTGAGACGACGCTTCATCCAGTCCCAAACATGCTCAATGGGGGACAGATCCGGAGATCTTGCTGGCCAGGGTAGTTGACTTACACCTTCTAGAGCACGTTGGGTGGCACGGGATACATGCGGACGTGCATTGTCCTGTTGGAACAGCAAGTTACCTTGCCGGTCTAGGAATGGTAGAACGATGGGTTCGATGACGGTTTGGATGTACCGTGCACTATTCAGTGTCCCCTCGACGATCACCAGTGGTGTACGGCGAGTGTAGGAGATCGCTCCCCACACCATGATGCCGGGTGTTGGCCCTGTGTGCCTCGGTCGTATGCAGTCCTGATTGTGGCGCTCACCTGCACGGCGCCAAGCACGCATACGACCATCATTGGCACCAAGGCAGAAGCGACTCTCATCGCTGAAGACGACACGTCTCCATTCGTCCCTCCATTCACGCCTGTCGCGACACCACTGGAGGCGGGCTGCACGATGTTGGGGCGTGAGCGGAAGACGGCCTAACGGTGTGCGGGACCGTAGCCCAGCTTCATGGAGACGGTTGCGAATGGTCCTCGCCGATACCCCAGGAGCAACAGTGTCCCTAATTTGCTGGGAAGTGGCGGTGCGGTCCCCTACGGCACTGCGTAGGATCCTACGGTCTTGGCGTGCATCCGTGCGTCGCTGCGGTCCGGTCCCAGGTCGACGGGCACGTGCACCTTCCGCCGACCACTGGCGACAACATCGATGTACTGTGGAGACCTCACGCCCCACGTGTTGAGCAATTCGGCGGTACGTCCACCCGGCCTCCCGCATGCCCACTATACGCCCTCGCTCAAAGTCCGTCAACTGCACATACGGTTCACGTCCACGCTGTCGCGGCATGCTACCAGTGTTAAAGACTGCGATGGAGCTCCGTATGCCACGGCAAACTGGCTGACACTGACGGCGGCGGTGCACAAATGCTGCGCAGCTAGCGCCATTCGACGGCCAACACCGCGGTTCCTGGTGTGTTCGCTGTGCCGTGCGTGTGATCATTGCTTGTACAGCCCTCTCGCAGTGTCCGGAGCAAGTATGGTGGGTCTGACACACCGGTGTCAATGTGTTCTTTTTTCCATTTCCAGGAGTGTAGTTCGTACACCTTATTTTTCGAAAGATTATACCTTTTTCACCAAGTCGTTTTTCCCTTTTACGTATTTACAATAAAGAGCCAAAGAACCTGGTACACCAGCCTAATACCTTGTAGGGCCCACGCGAGCATGCAGAAGTGCCGCAACACGACATGGCATGGACTCGACTAATGTCTGAAGTAGTGCTGGAGGGAATTGACACCATGAAGCCTGCAGAGCTGTCCAAAAATCCGTAAGAGTACGAGGTGGTGGAGAGCTCTTCTGAACAGCACATTGCAAGGTATCTCAGATACGCTCAATAATGTTCATGTCTGGAGAGTTTGATGGTCAGTGGAAGTGTTTCACCTGTATGAATATCAAGACCTCAGATGGAAAATCAGTCCTAAGCAAAGGAAAGCAGAAAGGTGTGAGTATATAGAGAGTCTGTACAAGGGAGATGTACTTGAGGGCAATATTATGGAAATGGAAGAAGACAGTATTGTGGCAGCCTGCATACTGGCGCACTCTTCAATTTCGCCAGATGTATCCAAGGTGGCGGCAATGACGTCATCCAAGATAGCGGCGTGTAGACTTGGCAACAGTACATGACGTCATCCAAGATGGCGGTAGTGACATCATACCAGATGGCGGATTTTGGCGGAAAGTTAGGTCAAATGGGCTACCTCCACTAACCTGACCCCTCTCTCCTCCCCTCCTCCGGAAAATTGATAGGAAGTTCAAATTCCAATAGGATAATGCATCACAACATGGTTATCTCTACTAACCTAAGAAAATCACGGGAAGATAGGTCACTTGGGCTACCTCCACTAACCTAAGTCACCCGACCACCACCTCATCCCAGGAAATGGCGCCACGTTTGAATGTTGGTGGTAAAGAGAGGTCATTTGGGGTTTCTCTACCATCCTAAGAAAATTGCGTGGAACAAAGCTCACTACCACTTAGTCACCCGACTGCCCCCTCTTCCTAGGTATTGGTGGGAAAAGGACTCAGCCTGCACTAGGCTGGTGGAGAGAGGGAGTCTACTTTATTTATTTTGGAACAATTTATTTCGGGATGGAGTATATTCATCACAATGATACAGAACACACGATCTGACATGCCACACAGCATACAGACCAGCAAACTACCCGCTAATTGTTAATTGTCAAAATAACGTGTGGCGACTATCGTCCAAGTTGCGTGTAATATCTTTGTTTTGGCCAGCTCCTTGTGGCAGTCTGTGGCCTTGTGCTGAAGAGTAGACACATGGACAGAGAATCAAGAATGTATTGAACTGTATATGTGCGCTTCCGAGTAATAAAATAGTGCGTGTTACATGTGGTATAGTGTGCATCATTAGATTTGGCAATATTACAACACAAAACCCATACTGGTGACCCAGAATTTTGTTCGTGAGTGCTACAACAAACTCTCGCACCATCGAGCAGTACACAATGGATCACTTGCCGCCCGCTACGCCGCACACATGCCAACTAAGTTTCCCAATGGACTCTTCGGCATGGTTTTCCAATTATCCATCTTGTGTATGCAATAGTTCGACGCAGTTCCCGAACACACCTACTAGCTGTACTCAACAGGACAGTGCTTCTGCATTCCCACAGCCACGTGTGCCGGCATCAGGTATGAACAATAACTATCCATTATCGTACATGACTCAGCAGTAGTGTGGCAGTGTTCCGTACCAACAGAACGTTTTTCGAGCACAAAACTTTGAATGCGAACGTTTTACGTCGAATATGAACTTTCCACGTGTTCCGAGTGCTCAACAATAGCCGACACAATGTGCTCAAACCCAAGTGACTATGTTTTCGGGTTTCCCAAGTGCCAGTGTGAACTTTCCATCCGAATCTGTGGTGGTACAAATCAAGCCAGACGCTCAAGACGGAAAATTTCATGTTTATCCCAGAACGGAACTCTGCATTTGGCACAAGCCCCCACTACCCCCCCCCCCCCCCTCCCCACTACCAGGGTCCGCTTTACGAGTGTTTCCGATGGCACACGCCATTCCTGCCACATCTACCACGTGTGTTCTACAATCATTAGGTTAGGTGATGTTAACAACATCAACAAAAGCAAAACGAGGATAATGGAATGTAGTCAAATTAAATCGGGTGATGCTGAGGGAATTAGATTAGGAAATGAGACACTTAAAGTAGTAAAGGAGTTTTGCTATTTAGGGAGTAAAATAACTGATGATGGTCGAAGTAGAGAGGATATAAAATGTAGACTGGCAATGGCAAGGAAATCGTTTCTGAAGAAGAGAAATTTGTTAACATCGGGTATAGATTTAAGTGTCGGGAAGTCGTTTCTGAAAGTATTTGTATGGAATGTAGCCATGTATGGAAGTGAAATATGGACGATAACTAGTTTGGACAAGAAGAGAATAGAAGCTTTCGAAATGTGGTGCTACAGAAGAATGCTGAAGATAAGGTGGGTAGATCACGTAACTAATGAGGAGGTATTGAATAGGATTGGGGAGAAGAGAAGTTTGTGGCACAACTTGACTAGAAGAAGGGATCGGTTGGTAGGACATGTTTTGAGGCATCAAGGGATCACAAATTTAGCAATGGAGGGCAGTGTGGAGGGTAAAAATCGTAGAGGTAGACCAAGAGATGAATACACTAAGCAGATTCAGAAGGATGTAGGCTGCAGTAGGTACTGGGAGATGAAGAAGATTGCACAGGATAGAGTAGCATGGAGAGCTGCATCAAACCAGTCTCAGGACTGAAGACCACAACAACAACAACAACAACAACAACAACAACAACAACAATTTTAATGCACCTGTAGGGGAGGGCCCCAGAAACTGTACTGTCGTTCTCCGCACATCGGTGGACTATGGTCGACTCTAACGCGCCCGTCCATTCTATGGCTATTGGTGTTACTCCATCAAACGCACGATTCGTTGATTTCTCGACCAAGGTTGAGCCAGCCACGCCTACCGTGCCATGTGCCACTGACAGTGTCGGAAGCTGGTGCTCCGCTCCTGCAACTGAGCCCATTGCGAAGCAGGACTAATGACAGGGAATGACAGTTTCTGATAAAGAATTATGTCAAGACTTCCCCATCCGTTGGCCGAAGCTACCACCCCTTTGCATGGACCACCCACGCACATGATTTGCCTTGGACAACTACGTCCTGCAGCTACATGGCGTCGCCGATGACAATTCGAAGTTCCTTTGCTTACTATGTCACCTCCATGATGAACTGGACATGATCTGTGATATTCTGGCTTAGCCCCCACTACGGACAACTATGCGTTTAGCCGATGCACCATCCGTGAGCACCTATCCACATTGACAGAGGAAGCTATCTGCCTCATAAGTCACGAGTCGCTAGATTCCAGGTCCCCATCGCAGCTCTGGCGTCATTTCTACACCATGATATACACACATCACATGCCAGACATTACACTTCGGTCCATCTGGTTGCTCAAACTTCCTCTAGAAGTTCAAATTCAACTTCTCCATGTGACTTCAGCCCCACTAGACGCCAAACTGGAGATCACAGACCAAGTTTACAACATTCTGCCCACCCCACATACTCCCCCAGGGGGTCCTCAGGCCTCAAGGGTTGGCACACCTGCACAGCACCTTCCTTCGTGCGGTACAGAGTGTGCACGACTCGCTCGGCGCATGCACAAGGACCCCCGCTGCCATAACTCCTCTCCTACCAGCACTACTGCAATGCCGTCATCGGAGGAACCTACAAACAAGACCCACTCCACTGCCACTTTGACCTCAGCAAGTGCGACGGGTGATGCCACGTGCAATCCCAGTTGGTGTTATTTCCATTCCCGCTTTGGCGACGCGCATAAGAAATGTCATCCTCCATGCACGTTCCCAAACTAATAATGCGAACCAATTCGGGTGCTACGGACAGTGTTGCACTGCACAGACGCCTATCACTTAATACTTCTTCACCTCACGCACCAGGACTCTTGTACGTGAAAGACGCAGTGTCTTGCATTCATTTCTAATCGATACGGGGGCCAAGGTGAGTGTGATACCTTTGTCCGCAGGTATGAAATTCGTGCGTCAGCCTAGCCTTGCCCCCCAATTCGAGCTACCAATAAGTCCCTGATCCAATCTCATAGATATTTAATTTAAGCCTCAAACTGCAAGACATTAATACCCCCTTACAGTGGACTTTCGTTAATGTGGAGGTGGATGAACCCGTGCTCGGGGTAGATTTTCTCTTAGCCCGAGCACTGTCACCCAACCTACAACGAGGTACACTAACCTTCAACTCGATAGACCATACTACCGGTTCATGTATATCTTCCCTCTCATCTGAGAGCGCCACTCTATTGTGTGAGCTAGCTGAAACTGCTGTTGTAGTGCTCTCTCTTAGATCATACAATAATGAACTTCGGGACAGCAATGAAGCCCTCCACTTACGCTTCGCTGCTGTGCAAACCAAGCTCACAGACGCTCTTAAGCAGGTCACCCAGCTGTCACACATGGCCACACCACCAACCCCCGCACCGCTTCCTCGTACCTGCCCCCGACGCCGCATGACATTACTAGTGCCGGACAGAAGCTGTGCATGTGACACTACCAAGTACCCCACTGAGCTCTACGACAAGGACTACCAGTGGATCATTGCCACTGCTGCTGACCCACCGGCCTGGGACTCACAAGCGTGTGCATTACAGGTTAGTCTTAGTGCACTGGGTGCGGGTCCATCATCCCCATCAGTGTTCGCAATCAACAATGGTACTGTCCACAGAATCAACACCACAGAAGGTCCACCAGTATGTGCAAAGGCTAGGCATTTAAATCCGGAAAAACTTAAACACGCCAAAGCTACTATTCAGGAACATTTAGAAAGCAGGACTATTCGCCCTTCTTCTAGTAGTTGGTCATCACCCATTCATTTGGTGCCAAAGAAAGGTGACACTTTCCACCTCTGCGGTCACTATTGGACACCTAACACCAGAACAATTCTGCATAATTATCCCTTCCCAAATATTCAAGAATTTGCTTCCCAACTACACGGGGCACAAATTTTCAGTACAATCGACTGTCACAAGATGTATCACCAACTGCCAATGGCACCGAAGAACTTTGAACATACCGCTATCATCACCCTGTTCGGGTTGTTCGAGTATTTGTTTATGCCATTCGGCCCTAAAAATGTTGCACAGACATGTCAATAGTTCACCGACTCGTTGGCTGGAAAATTAGACTTAGCATATGCCTGTCTGGACATCTTGATAATTTTTTCTTCCTCCCTCAAGGAACATGAACTCCATTTAAATAGTGTTCCAATTATTAAAAGCAAACAGTGTCGCAGTGAACAATGCTAAATCACAACTCTGCCGCACTAGTGTCACTTTTCTGGACCACAGGGTTTCTGCCAACGGCACCCGCCCCCTACCCATACGGGTCGAGGCCATTTGCACAGTGCCTTTGCCCAAAGATTTCCGGGGCCTCCGCAGCTTCCTTGGAATGGTTGTAATATCTCTTTATATTCGATGAATTATTCAGATACAATTCTATCCTTGAATGACGTTTACTAATTTTCTATCTTCATACCCGCAGAATCAATGCGAAAAGTAGTTCATACAATAGCTATGCCATGAGCGCATAAGTATTCTTTGTAGTACTCTCTCTGGTGGTTGTTAGAAAAAAAAAAAAAAAGAAAGGGAGCTTCCGAGATTGTCTTCGTGGCGATTAGCCTGAGCTTGGTTTGGAAGAACTGTAATCTGATTATTGAGATTTATCACAGAAGATAACTGATACGAACTGTACGATTAAAAAGGAAATATATATAGATTGCTCCTTCAAATAAAAGGTGTGTATTTGAAATTTGAGAATTAATGGTATTTATCGATATATTGCGTAGTTGTTAATCAGAAGGGAACTTCCGAAAGACTGGATACGAACCTGCATTTAATAATCCAAGAGCTCCATTACTTCTTAGGAAGGTTAAACTTCATCAAAGCCAAATATCCGCTTGATCTGAGGTTTCCCGACTGATTATACAACGCTCCCAAAATTACGAGGCATTTTATTTGTACAGATTAGCAGACTGCCGCAAAGCACGAGCCTGCAGAGAAGAAGAATCATCGCCTGATTTCATTCTAACAAGTAAAATTTCAGAATCATTTTGAGTGACTGAGCTATGACTGTGTTTCCTATCATTAATGATTGATTGCTCGAACGAATTGAGAGCTACATAATTACGTACATATGAGGAAAAATTACATGGTAAAATACTACCGCAAACACATCCCCCATGCCGCCGACATACAAGCCCCTCCGATGGATGCTCTTGCAGGAAAAAACACTTCAGGGTCTCGGGTGGTCACGTGGATTCCAGAAATGCGTTGCGCATTTGATAACCTAAAGTCAGCCTTACAGGCGGCCGTTACGCTCGCTCACCCCATTCCTGATGCTCCCATCTCACTTACTACAGACGCGAGTGATACAGCAGTGGGGGTTGTACTTAAGCAATCCGTGGGTTCTGTTGTACAGCCGATCAGATTTTTCTCCCACAAACTGTCGGCTTACCAACGTAAATGGTCGACCTTCAGCCAGGAACTGTTTGCTATTTACGCCACTATCAAATATTTCCAAGACGATATTGGAGGTCGCCATCTCATGGTATTTAATTTACTTTCCATAACCCAGGCAAGGACTCATCCCTGAGACGCCTTCGGCATATGGACCTTATGCGTCAGTTTACGAACGACATATGTTACGTCAGAAGGGTAGACAATGTCGTTGCCGATTTTCTATCTTGTGTATCGGTTTTATCGTCACAACTGGATCTCAGAGAACTCCCTAAATTGCAGACAGAGGATACTGAACTCTCCGCATTGCGCTCTGATGTTAAAACAGGACACTTCCTGGGTTTTCATCACCCACTTGGTGCGACATTTCAACAGGACGTTTACGTCTGAGATTCCTGCACATCTCCGCCAGGACATTTTTAATAGTATCCACGATTTGCCACACCCTGGCGGTCGAGCCACCTACATCTGGTATGTGATGGTTTCGTTTGGCCCAGGGTGATAAAACAATGTCGCAGTTGGGCGCGAGCGTGTGTGGCTTGTCAGCGTGCAAAAGTAGGACATCATGCACAGCCCCCCAAGGGTACATTCGATGTGGCAAAAAAAGATTCCAGCACATACACATCAATATCGTCGGACCCTTACCCCCCGTCAGGAGAGTGGACGGGGTGATCAATTGAGATAGAGCTGTAACGAGGTTCGATTTAATGGATGACTGATGCATTCTAGGGAAGGAGAAGTTGCTACAGGTCAGTTTTTCCACTGTTCTCTCCGCATGCAACAGTCGCGTGACATAGCCTGCGTTCTACTTGTATACAGCCATGTGTTTTGTATATGGTTTAAAGCACTGTCTACTTGCGATCGTTAACGGTAAACCAGTCGGTCATCAGAGGATTTCCATCTCATGTGTGGTGAAACTTGACATATTCCTCTAAACGAACTTTGATTTATGCAATGTACTCCATCCCCCCTGTCGCATCTTGGGTGTAAAATCGAGACTTCAGCGTCATGACTAGGTCAGCGATAGGTGCTTGTGAGGAGCTGCAATCTCAATGTACACATTTGCCTGGCAGATGTGCTGTTTACAGAGTTAGTGACGGAATGACATGTTTTTTTCACATGTCGGACGCTGCTGCTATGCATTTATCTGTCTCCTTGTAGGAGGTATCCCCCGCTACTAACAATCATTTTGTATAGGGCTGATGTAGGCATCATATAATTTATGAACCGTGATCGGATGTGAACAGTGGACGCTAGACACCTCTGGAAAGCTATATTGTGCTTGTATCGTGCAGAGCAAATGTTTTATGAAGTAGTTTTTTCGTTTTACGGTTCAATAACATAGTTTATCGTAGAGAAACCGGAAAGAAGGATGTATGTCATACACTTGAAATATATTTCTTTAATTGGAATATTAAAAGCGCTACATTCCATATGACTGACAGGTCGGAAACGCAGGCGATGTAACGCTATAGCCCGTTTTAAGTGCAGAGCGTTGTAGCCTTAGGAGTGCATGTGCTTACGTTTTCTCTTACCAATACCTTCCAGGTACCGTTCCTAGGCTCTAGAACAATACTTTGGAGTTGATAGCTTGGTTGATTTACGTAAAAATGTGTCGAGCTCCATCCGTCTGGAGCTTCATCGCGCATAAAAATCATTCATTTCTTGTTCTTCTTAACCGTCTGCTATTACATCATGACACTTTGAAATCTGTTACTATACATCGATAAGGAGTGCTAAGCTCTTCGACATTGGCGCATCTCGAGAAATCTCATGCATTTGGATGGATGAGGACTCGGAAAGCTCCATTCTTTCACGAGACGTGGAGTGTAGCGGTCTTCTTCTGGTCGGTTGCAGATTAATTCGGTAACGGTGCTGCAGGGCGGGTTCGTCAATGACAGGGTGAGGAGGGCCTTTCACACTCTAAATTTACTCTAAGACAGCAAGAATACTCTGTGACCCCGATACGCAGAGAGATAGATCGTAAATTAAGCACTATGCTCGAGGTGTTAGAAATATGTGGAGTGCTGTCTGGGTTACTGATTTATGTGTCTTAGAATTAACAATGAATGGACGTAGTGAACAGTCATCTATCCACGTTCGCAGTGATACTCGCAAAGTGGAGAAGGGGTGGTTTAGCTATGATACTGAAACTGAGCAACATGCTGTCACATCATTAATCGGTGTTGAAATTACTGTAAAATTGTTCACACTGTCAACTGTGATGCTTGTTATTAGAGTATATAGATGGTGTCTTCCATCCCGTCCGTGTACTGGCACACTGTTGGTTACCACATAATGATTGACTGATATTGCTTGTTTGAGTTGGGGAAAGAGGTTTGGAGGGTGGACAGCACCTTCTAGGGTGGATAGCACTGAAACACTGACCTCTTACATGACTACAGTATGATGAATCAGTCGAAACAGAACGTAGAGTCATCAGCTACTCCATGACTATGACAGATGTGTTAAAATGTAGTTTGGAAACCTATGCCAACTCTGTAAAACTCTTCCAGTTTGCTTATGTTGTAACTCTATTTTATTTAAAATCATCCAGTGTGTGTGGCATGTTATGGTAGCCACAGTAACAATATGATTTACATTGTGCGATGTCTAGTTTCCTGCGAGAGGCCGTGGATCAGAGCGTCTTAATATCAGTTTAGGACCTGGCATAGACATCAAAGTCATGGCAGAAAAACAAAATGTATGGCAGTGTACAAAGAGTGTTAGAAAACAATGTTTCATACAATGACACAGGGTCACAGGGAGCGTCTCTTGCGACTTACAGTATAGTATGTGGGATACGGTGATCGCCCTACAGTATGGGTGATGAAACCTTAAACAGCCCTCTACAATGGATCGAAAGCTGTATATTTAATAGGATCATCCTGCATCAGCAATAGCAGCAGTTCGATAGGTAAATTCGACGACAGATGGGGGGGTCCTGTTACGAATGCTATTCTGGGAAGCATCGCAACAACTCTCTCTCTGCGCCAGATACATATTGCATCTATTCGTCATTGCGCTAGCAATGACGCCTACGTGAGTTCTATATCGGATGAAGTTAGTGGAGCTTTTATAGTTCTTAATTTTTCTCTGTTGGATGGTACAGAATAACAATGATAGCGTGTTGGGGAGACAGATGTGAATGGACGCAGATCTGCTTCAGATTGTAGTTTCTGTACCTAGTTCGGAGACGCACAACAATGCCTGCATTTCCATCGAATCGTCAAAACACTAATTCAGGTCGTTCTGTTTCTTCACAGGTTGCAGAAGGTGGCGGATATGTCTTTCTCTGCCTTCTGCTCAGTTCTGACTTATATTGGAATGATCACATGCGCAAAGCTGTAGAAATGGGAGCAGTTGCAAGATGCATAGGGGGCTGACTAAAACCGGGTTGGAATTTTACTGAAGCAGACAGGTTCGAGAATGGTGACTCATTTCAAGATATGAGAGTGCCAGAAATATGATTCACTTGTGGGCATGTTCCGACGCCGGTATGTGGTTGAATGGAAAGACTTGATTCCAAATAATGTACATCATTTCTAGCAGAAAGTGTAACACTATAGAGACCTGAAAAGCTAGTGTACATTTTCTTACGACCTCAATCAGCACAGCATCTACTACTACTGTTTGTGTTCCTTCTCTATCAGTCATTGCCTATAACTCAGTGGATATATCGCAGAACCTCTGATATGGTATCGAGTCAGAATACATTACAAGTACTATAGAAATATCTAGCTGAGGCAGTGTGAGGGAGTCGCAAATACTGATTACATACCACGTCCCTTAGCCGAATCACTTTCAAAATTCAGCGATTTTATAATGAGGTCGCCTCGTGGGCTATGAGTAACTGGAGTGCTGGTCTGATAATATGCACTCCAGCGATCACCATCCCAGTAATTGTTTGGATCGAAAAACCACCTCATTCAAAGGTAATGTCATACCTCATTTTATAAAGCCAGTATAGCTTTTAACATGGATACTTGTATGCACCTGTAGAACCATGACCGCTTGTGACAGTAATACACAGTAGTTGTTGGGATCGAGTTTTTTTTTTAACATCTGGCCGATTACATCTCTCTTTCTAGGACACAGTGGTGGCACTCGCAAGAAAAACTTATGAGACATGTCCACCCATGGTTGATTTTCTCTCAGTATTATTTCGTATCGCCAGCGATCAGTTATTGATGAAGTACTATACTTAGTAGTAGGGGGTGCATAATATGTTTGCATTTCACCATCAGGATTATGAATTATGTGTTTGTGTTCCGACATGTGCAAAGGAAATGACTATGTCCAGTCATAAGGAAGGTATGGATCTGACGTGTACTGTGATAGCATTGGAAGAGTATGTCAAGTCACAAGTATGGTATTGATATTTCTATTTCCAGAGTCACAGCCGTCAACAGAGTGTATTTCCGATACTTCACTCATTGTCAAAAGTCGTTCAACTGAGACCGCGATCGTAACATTTAGTTGTAAGTACAGGGACAAAACACATATGTGACCGATTTCTTAGGATAAGCATTCTACCTGTGCGTGCTCGGCCTGCAGCGACGGTGGCCTGTGCGGGGGTGATTCATGTTTCCCATTAACGGCAGCAGCTGTCCGAATGCAGAGGCCTGTTGGAGTGTAGAAATGTATCTGAGCTAACTTTGCCGTCCTCTAGACAACTGAATAGCGAACTAATACTTAGCAAGTGTTGGATAGCCTCCGTGATTGCGTGGAAATTTGAGTGGATTGAGTATGGAAGTGTGTTTGGACTGGATCGTTTTTCACCCCCATGTAATTTGTTCAGTTGACTGCTTCTTCACATTTCGCGCCTTTATTTAGTTGCGAGAAGATCGATTGTGGTGTATGCATCTAGCATGTGGAAGACTTGTTTGTCGGTTCTCTAGACGTGAGAAACACTTCAGTTGACCCTGTTAATTATAGAGATGATTTGGAATCTACTACATCCCCGACACTGGTATTTGAGAGTGGAAATATCAGTTTCCTCTATTTGTTTCGAGTTGCCGAGTAAATGTCTTCACAGACGTGACAAGTTTCCAGTTAGTCAGTGGTTTACAGCACGCCCCACCTAGCTAAAATTTCGGGTTTGTAGAGAAATAATTTTCAGTCTATATCTTGGGAATTATGTTGCGCTAGCGATCAGTAGGATGCTGCCTAGTGCTTGATATCGAGAAGTACCGCGAAAATGGTATAATATTATGGCGAACCATGTGAAAATACATGTGTTCTTGTAACCCTCGAGTCTGGAGATGTGTGTAGAAAAGCGTCAGGTTCGGAGCAGAAACAGTAACATGTTTGTGCCAAGGGGAAACGAGCCCGAATTTATAGAACAGTTCTGAGAGCGATTTTGGTCCACTGAGGGTGCTTTGGTCGCGCATTGGGGGTGGATGACTTGTGATTATTGGCTGCGGGGAAATATCTAGTGCTGTGAGGAGTATATATGGTACTGTCCATCTTCGTGATATATGTATGAATGATGTAAAAGGGATGGTTTTGTTTGGCGCAGGATACGATTTGCATGTTTACTACATTGACACGGTACTCAGTGATATATTGCTGGGTTGAAAATCGGTTTCATGCACTAATATTCAAGCTCCTGTCCTTGGTGGGAGAGCAGTGTAATTGAGTAGGAGTCTTTCCGTATTTGACGTTATGTAGGGTACACGGTGATATATTTATGGGTCGCAGATCGGTTTCACGTTCTAATATTCAAGCTCCTGTCCTCAGTGTAAATGAGTAAGATTCTTTCTGTATTTGACGAAATGTATGATAGTTTGTAAGATTTAATTGCCAGTGCAATATGGTGTTCTGTGTAAAATAACTGCTGAAAATCTCGTCTGCAGAAGGAAAAAAAGGCGGAAGGTGCTTTGATACCGTCAGCATCAGTAATTCGGCAGGTAAATTCGATAAGAGCCCATCATAATGCTCGATTTATTCACATCCTTTGTGCTGGGATATAGGAGCCTCTACACAGCGGAGGAGGACGTTTGTTTCTGTTGAAAGCAAGAAGGGTAACATGTGACAGATGGGGTACCGCATTAGGTCTGCAGGGCAGACTGCATTCAGCGTTATTCTGCGCTATTTACGTAAACAGGTTCTGTTAGGGCAAGAATTTCCGTGCATACAAGTGAGCGTTAACTATTTCTGGGACACTATACAATTTCCTCAAGGTAGACTTGGTTCTTATTTTTTACATAGTCATGTGACATCAGTATAAGATTGAGAACCTTGTTAGATGCGCTTGCGATGGTTTGTAGCTATGCACGCACTTCCTGGCGTTGCATCAGTCATGCTGGGCAGTTAAGCATAGTTAGACGCGTCTCTCATGTCGCGCTAGGAACAATGCACCCAGTGCTCCTCTGTCATCTATGGTAAAGAAACGTGCTGCCCGAATGTATCTCGAATATGGGTGCTGCGTGTGCGCACCTTGGAGTTCTGTGACATCAGTATCACATTGACCGTATACCCAAAAATAGAGACAACCTTCACCTGCATCCAGCGGCGGCTTGCAACTGTGATGGCATGCGCGCCCATGGAGCATCTGCGCTCCTGCCCTGTCAACAATGGTGCCTAGGTGAACATGTATTTCGAGAGGAATTTCTCAGGTAGTATGAAAGCACCTCATGCTTGAGGGCATCTGTGTGTAGTTTGACAGCTGCCAGCCACATCACTTCACGGGGCTGCAGGTAGCCTCCTGTGCAGTCTTGTGGACAGGGGGTGGCAGATGGTGTGTGTCCGTGTTGATTGCATTATTTTGCGACCAGGTCTGTAGGTTGTGCTAGGCATGCTATTTGGACAGTTTACGAGTACTGAGCGTGTCTACACATCACTGTGCAGAATTATTTAGGAGCAGTTTGCAGGTCTGTACTGAAATTATTTCGGTAAGTTAGGAGTTGTTTGTGTGTCTGCAGAGCGTTATTTAGGAGTATTTTATAGGTCTGTGGACTGTGTGGCGTGATCCCAAGCATATGTTTTGCATCAGTGTGATAAATATACTATCTCTCAAAATCGTTCCCTAAATAAATTGTTCCAAAATAAATAAAGTACACTCCTTCCTTACTTTCTCCAGCAGCCCAGTGAGTCATTTTCGCACCGTTTTCCCCCTTCATACCACCATCTTGGATTACTTCACAGAAGGGATGACATCACCCTATGGTGGCTGTATTGTGTACTATGTCAGTTGGAGTCTAGAACTCGTGGTGTAGACACTGTCTGCAAAATAAAAACTTATGCCCAGCACAGGCAGAATCGTTTTCCCGCCATCCTCCCCCCCCCCCACACTATCTTGGATTCCGTCACGAAACAGATGACAGCGATCTCTGGTGGTGGTACTGTGTACTAGGTCCAGACCTCGTGGTGAACACACTGTTTGCCGCCATCTTGGATAACAGTACCTGCATCATCAGCTGACGTCATGGCTGCCATCTTGGATTACGACACGGAACACGACAACGTCCTCTGGTGGTGGTACTGTGTACTATGTCAGTTGGAGTCTGGACCTCGTGGCAAACGCACTGGATGGTGGTGCTGCCGCCAATTGTTTAAATAAAGACTGGTGGATGATTTTGAGAGTTGATAATTAGCAAACATGTTTGCAGAGTCGTTTATATATATTATTATTTTGACAACTTACAACTTGTTTGGGTCTCTGGACATAAATGTATTGCATTATTTACGAGAGGTTTGCAGGTCTGTAGGCTGTGCAGTGCATTATTTTGACAGTTTACAATTAACAGGTGCATATGCAGAGCATTATACATGAGTTATTTAGGAGTAGTTTGCAGGTCTGTATGCTGTGTGGCATGTCAGAGCCTATGTTATGTATCACTGTAATAAATATACTTCATCCCTAAAAAAGTGTTCCAAAATAAATAGAGTAGAATCCGTCCTCTCTCCATCAGCCCAGTGCAGGCTGAGTCCCTTTCCCACCAACCTCTAGGAAGAGGTGGCAGTCGGGTTGGTAGAGAAACCCCAAGTGAACTTTCTTTACCACCAAAATTCAAACTTGGCGCCAGTTCCTAGGATGAGGTGATGGTCGGGTGACTTAGGTTAGAGGAGGTAGCCCAAGTGTCCTTGCTTTCCCGCCATTTTCTTAGGTTAGTAGAGATAGCCAAATTGACCTATCTTCCCACCAAAATTCAAACTTGGCACCAGTTCCAAGGAAGATGTGGCGGTCGCATGATTTAGGTTAGTGGAGGTAGCCCAAGTGACCTATCTTCCCGCGAATTTCTTAGGTTACTTATTTATTTATTTATTTATTTACATGTCAAGTTCCATAGGACCAAATTGAGGAGCAAATCTCCAAGGTCATGAAACATGTAAGTATATGAACTTACAACATAAAAGTAATAACAGATAAAAATAAATGTTCATGAACCTGAACGAAAATCAGTCCATAAGTTTAAGCAAATGCTATCAGCAATACAATGAGAATCAGCTTCATTTTTCGAGGAACTCCTCAACAGAATAGGAGGAGGTTAGCAGAGACAACCATGGTGTGATGCATTATACTATGGGAATTTGAACTTACAGCCATTTTTCCGGAGGAGCCCAATTGACCTATCTACCCGCCAAAATTCGCTATCTTGGATGGCATCATACACTGTTGCCAAATCTACACGCCGCCATCTTGTAAGATGTCATCGCCGCCATCTTGGATACATCTTGCAACAATGGAGAGTGCGCCAGAATGCAGGTTGAAACAATACAGTCCTCTTCCAATTCCATAATATTGCCCTCAAGTACATCTTCCTTGTACAGACTCTCTAAATACTCCTTCCACCTTTCTGCTTTCCCTTCTTTCCATAGGACTGGTTTTCCAGCTGAGCTCTTGATATTCATAGAGGTGGTTTTCTTTTCTCCAAAGGTCTCTTTAATTTTCCTGTAGGCAGCATCTATCTTACCCCTAATGATATATGCTTCTACATCCTTGCTTTGCCCTGTAGCCATTCTTGCTTAGCCATTTTACACTTCCGTCGATCTCATTTTTTAGACATTTGTATTCCCTTTTGCTGTTTCCTTCATGGCATTTTTATATTCTCTCCTTTCATCGATCAAATTCAATATCTCTTGCGTCACCCAAAGATTTCTACGTGCCCTGATCTCTTTACCTACTTAATCCTCTGCTGCCTTCACTATTTCATCTCTCATAGCTACCCATTCTTCTTCTACTGTATTCCTTTCCTCTGTTCTTGTCAGTCGTTTCCTAATGCTCCCTCTGAAACTCTCTAAAATCTCTGGTTCTTTCAGTTTATCCAAGTCTCCTCTCCTTGAATTCCTGTTTCTTTAGTTTTAATCTACAGTTCATAACCAATAAATGGTTGTCAAAGTCCACATCTGCCCCTGGAAATGTTTTACAATTTAAAATTTGGTTCCAAAATCTGTCTTACAATAACTTGATCAATCTGAAACCTTCCGGTGCCTGCAGGTCTCTTCCACCTATGCAACTTTCTTTTGTGGTTCTGAAACCAAGTATTAACTATGATTAAATTACGCTCTGTGCAAAATTCTACCAGGCAGCTTCCTCTTTCAGTCCGTTCTCCAGTCCATATTCCCCTACTACTTTCCCTTCTTTTCCTTTTCCTACTATCGAATTCCAGTCCACTATGACTATTAAATTTTCACCTCCCTTAACTATCTGAATAATTTCTTTTATCTCATCACACATCTCCTCCTCATCTTCGCAGCTAGTTGGCATATAAATTTGTACTTCTCTGGTGGATGTGGGCTTCATATTTATCGTGGATACAATCACGCGTTCAGTATGCTGTTGATAGCAGCTTATCCACGTTCCTTTTTTAATTCATTATTACACGCACTCTTGCATTACCCCTGTTTGATTTTGTATTTATATCCTATATTTATCTGACCAGAAATCCTGTTCCTCCTACCACAGAACTTCACTAATTCCCACTATATCTAGCTTAAACCTATCCATTTCCCTTTTTTAACTTTCTAACCTAAATGCCCAATTAAGGGATCTGACATTCCACACTCCAATCCACAGAATGTCAGTTTTATTTCTCCTGATAACGATGTCCTCTTGGGTAGTCCCCAGCTGGAGATCCGAGTGGGGACTATTTTACCTCTGGAATATTTCACCCAAGAGGATGTCATCATTATTTAACCATAGAGTAGAGCTGCATGCTCTCAGGAAAAATTACGGCTGCAGTTTCCCCTCGCTTTCAGCTGTTCACAGGGCCAGCATAGGCAAGGCCGTTTTGCTTGATGTTACAAGGCTAGATCAGTCAGTCATCCAGACCGTTGCCCCTGCAACTACTGAAAAGGCTGCTGTCCCTCTTCAGGAACCACACATTTGACTGGCCCCTCAACAGATACTTCTCCATTGTGGTTGCACCTATGGTATGGCTATCTCTATCGCTGAGGCATGCAAGCCTCCCCGTCAATGGCAAGGCCCATAGTTCATGGAGGGATGTGAAGACTATTGTGCTTTAAATGCGCGAACAGTGCCAGACTGATATCTGGTACCATACCTGCAGTATTTAACCACGACTTGGTGGACTTATTTGTATTTATCAAAATTGGCTGTGTGAAGACGTACATGCAGATTACTGTGGCACCTGAAGACATTCATAAAACGGCAATTATCACGACCTTTGGGCTTTTCGATAGCATGTACATGACTTTTGGCCTTTGGAATGCTGTTCAGACCTGGTGTTGCACGTATCTTGACGACATTCCGGTCAATTTCAAATCGCCTGAAATCCACCGCCGACATCTAAAGACCGTCTTTCGGCGCCTGAGCGAGGCCATCATCGTCATTAACCCCTCGAAAAGTAAATTCAGAGTCACTAAAATTGAGTTTCTAGGGTACTTAATCAACCCTAGCAGATCTACGGCACTACCAAACAAGGTACAGACGGTCTTGAACATGCCGCGATCGCAGACATGCAAAGACTTACGTCGCTATCTTGGTATGAAAAATTTTTATCGACGCCATATACCCAAAGCCTCCATAGTGCTGAACCCTTGACTGTGGCGCTACACAGCCCTATCTCTAAGGGAAGGACTTCCATTATCTGGATGGGCACAATGGAGAGAAGTTTTGCTGAGCAGAGTCTGACAGAAGCGCTGCTGCTTGCTCACCCTGTGCACAGTGCTGAACTGCTCGTGGTCATGGACAGCAGCCAAACAGCAACAGGCGCAGTGTTTCAACAACACGTTGGCAGTAGCTCGTAGCCATTTGATTTCTACTCGCGGAAGCTATCAGAGTCGCAAAGTGCCTGGTGTGCTTATGACCGTGTGTTGATTGCCGTCTTCAAGGCAGTTAAATACTTCCACCCACCTGTAGAAACCCATCATTTCGTGATTTTGACTGACCACAAGCCCCTAACTGTCGCGCTTTAGAATAACAGTACCACTGCCCAGGGTGGACGCACGCAATCGTTGTCGTCACACGTGCCCACAGTTGAAAGCCGCCTGATCTGGTGGTTGCTTTTTGCCGCTCGCCGTCCAGCACTGCCCTTGTGCGAGTGCTTGACGGGCTACTGCCAACGACTACATTTTGGCGCCAGAAATGGTCGCAGCGATACCAACAACTGCTGTCTGGGGATGAATTGGTTTCTGTCACCCCCACAATCTGGTGTCAGAAATTTTTTAGTGACCACTGGCTGGTATTCGTCGAGAGGATGCTACAGCTGTGACGTCATAGCCAGTTCTGGATTGCAGTTTCAGAGGTACGAGTTTGGTGAATGAACACGGTTGTTTTTTTTTTTTCCTTTTCCTTCCTTTGCACGAACATGTTAGCGAGAATTAACTGCCATAGGAATCTGCAAGTGAAGTCTCTGAAAGCAGCTGGACCTGCGGATTTGTCTCAGTTCAAGTGTAACACTATAGGAGACTATTTATGGCCTTGTACTCAGTCAGTGTCTGCAACATGTAGTACGTGCCGACGCAGTGGCCGGAGGCACATTAGTGTTCAAAGTAGGGATGACTGTTGATTTATACTAAAAACTGAGAGCCTCTATGTTGTAATGCGTTTGAGTGCTTGTTGTAGGTATTAGTATTTTCTTGTGTGTTCTTTGACGCAATGTATTTTTTTAGTCAGAAAAAATTTCACAAATGTCAGGTGTCTAATTGTATTTGTATGTGCAGAATGAGGAATGGAAAGCCAGACAGTGTTCTGAGAACTTTAAAAAATGTATGTTTGTTTGTGCCAGAAAATATAGCTTGTTATAAGCAAGGGGTAGGTTGATTTTTGTTAAATACATAAACTAGTATGCACGAGCAGCCATTCAAGTGAAAAGATTACGTAATAACAAGAAGTGTTACAGGGTTCTCTTTGACATTCTATTTCTTCTCTTGTCATTTGTTTTTTGTGTCATCGATAGAGTCTTAATCATGTCGTTTTCGACACCAGAGTGGACTACTGTGGAGGAAACGTTGCAAATTTTAGCTGCTCAACTGCCTGCTTTATCTGCCTGGTCCTCTCTCACAACCTTTTTCTTAGTCAGGTTTGCTCTGACTGCTTGCATGCAACGGGGAAGTTCCAAAAATCGGTTGGATAGGTACCGCATGCTCTAAGCCAAAATCACAAAAATCAGTGGGTAGCCATATGTGCATCTCCTCTTGCTCGTGAACAACACTCACCATTCTCATCCTGAATCGTTTCTGGTTACGAGAAACGGTTTCTTTAAGCTTACACAAGGAAAGGAATGGTTGAGCCCAAACAAATCAGCAACTCCATGTACAAAGACCTGCATGCACCCACAAAAGATGATCTTATGCATCTGGTGGAACAAAAATGGTGTGATGTATTACGAATTGCCTTCCCAAGGTGTGATCATGACTGCTGATATTAATTGTCAACCACTAAGACGTTTTGCAGACGCAATGCAAGAACAACGACCAGGATGACTGCGTGAAGTGCTGCTACTCCACGATAACGCCTGCCAGAATTGTGCTAGACTGATGAAAAAACACCATATAAGAGTTGGGTTGGGAAGTCATTCCTCATCCACCTCATTCATCTGGTCTTGCGCCCTGAGATTTTCACCTTTTCCGCTCTATATCAAACTGCCTTCAAGGAACTTCTTTTCCAGATGAAAATGCTCTCCGAACATGGCTCGACGAATTTTTCGCCTCAAAACAACGTTATTACTCCAGTCGCGGAATCAAAAAGCTACCCTAGCGTTGCCAGACTGTTGCAAATAGTGAAACAGAATATATTATTGACGACTAAATTCTCTGTTATGTGAACCCATGGTCTTTATTAAACTTATGGAAAAACGCTACGAACTTATACACCAGTAGATTTCAGTTTCTATATGCACCGAAATAATAGAGACAAATGTAACTTGGTTCAAAATGGCTCTGAGCACTATGCGACTTAACTACAGAGGTCAACAGTCGCCTAGAACTTAGAACTAATTAAACCTAACTAACCTAAGGACATCACACACATCCATGCCCGAGGCAGAATTCGAACCTGCGACTGTAGCGGTCGCTCGGCTCCAGACTGTAGCGCCTAGAGCCGCACGGCCACTGCGGCCGGCAAAAATGTAACTCCATGTGTAAAATGTTCCCAGAAATTTACCTTCCTTGTTACAGAGGACTACCAGCAACTTAAAAACTAGTTACGCAAATCCTTTATAGACTGAACAGCGTTGTTACATGCGCACCTGTGTCGGTAGTATCCTATAGTTTTAACTGCTTCTTTCCAGTTTCTGCTCTGCTAGTGGGTAATGAAATGAGCTCCTCTAATATTTATAGATTGTCCTGTGACACACCTTTTCGGGTAAGACACTGTAAAGACAATTACTGTAGGTTTGACTACTGCAAAAGGAATAGCAGGGCGAAGTTGACGTAAGAGGCACGTCAGGTATTTAGGCAACCCCACTGTCTCTTAGCAGCTACACCTGATCAGAAAAAAGGACGATTTCACAGGTAACCAAAAGAGGTACATCGGTTCTCCTACCTTCTGTACTGCACTGGTGTCCAAAATTAAAGCAACAAACCGCTATTTCCACGTTCTGTGACTAATTCACGGATTATCATACAAACTGTCAACCAGATGTCCGCACGATCGTGTTCTTCACGGAAGATAGCATTCCAATCAACGGACAACCATTCCAGTGATGACGACAGGGCACATATGAAACGAGGTAGAGTTTGCCAGGTAGCCTCACATCCACAACCGCTGTGTGCACACTCACAGAAAGTGCAGTATGGCACAGAGAAGATGTCTGCCAGACTCTCCGCGGTGGACGGCCAGCGAAAGAAAGAAAGCAGGACAGTCATAAACTGATGTCGCCCGATGCCTTAGTGTGAATCGTTCTGTTGTTTCTCCGATGTGGCGACAGTGTATAGAGACAGAAACTGTATCCCAAAGGCCGGGGCGGAACCGACCACGAGTGACTTCAGAAGAGAGGACCGTTATTTGGTTGTACCGCATTTGTATTGCATGACAACTGGCATGTGGAATCGCAGCATCCAGTGGACGTGTTGTATCGAGGCAAACGATATGCAGAAGGCTTCGGTAGGGTAGCCTTTATTGTTGGAGACCTGCTGTATGTCTACCTCTGACGTATCTTCACAGAAGTGAATGTCTAGAGTGGGGTCATCGACATGCTACCTGGGTGGTCGAACACTGGGTTAATGTTCTCTTCACAGATTTAGTCTGGAGATTGATTCTCGATGGATTCGCGTCTGAAGCGAATGTGGAACACGATTTCGTGACCCAAACATCGTCGAGAGAGACCAATATCGAGGAGGATCCCTAATGATGTGGTCAGCGATTATGTTCACCACGCGAGCCATTCTTCATGAGATGGCATGGGTGAATTGGCAAGGCATCGTGACGAGATCTTGGGGCCTCATTTGCGGTTGTTGTGAGGTGCTGTGGGCCCAGACTTTGTATTGATGGACGATAATGCTCTACCTCATAGAGTTGATGTTTTCTTGGAAACGGAAGATATTGCCTGCATGGCGTGGGCTGCTCGCTCTCCCGATTGGAATCCCATAGAGCATGTCTAGGATGCACTAGAGAGACGGCTTGCATCGCGACAGCTTTCACCAACTCCTCTCCAAGGCTGCGAGCAGCTCTCCAGAAAAAAAGACCGTTATTGCCTCAACGTGAGACTGATGACATCATTCACAGCATACCCCGTCGCTGTCAGGCCGGTATTGCTGCCAGAGGGCGTCACACCCCACACTGAGCACATTAACCAGTTGTTGGAATGTGTATGCAAATGCGTTAAGTTGGAAAAAACGAAGAACATTTTTGTCTACCGTTATGCATGTTGCAGTTATTTACGTTCTGTAGAAGAATGGGTAGCTCTGAGGGATGAAGTAGTAAAAGCAGCAGACGATCAAGTAGGTAAAAAGACGAGGGCTAATAGAAATCCTTGGGTAACAGAAGAAATATTGAATTTAATTGATGAAAGGAGAAAATATAAAAATGCAGTAAATGAAGCAGGCAAAAAGGAATACAAACGTCTCAAAAATGAGATCGACAGGAAGTGCAAAATGGCTAAGCAGGGATGGCTAGAGGACAAATGTAAGGATGTAGAGGCTTGTCTCACTAGGGGTAAGATAGATACTGCCTACAGGAAAATTAAAGAGACCTTGGAGAGAAGAGAACCACTTGTATGAATATCAAGAGCTCAGATGGCAACCCAGTTCTAAGCAAAGAAGGGAAGGCAGAAAGGTGCAAGGAGTATATAGAGGGTTTATACAAGGGCGATGTACTTGAGGACAATGTTATGGAAATGGAAGAGGATGTAGATGAAGATGAAATGGGAGATACGATACTGTGTGAAGAGTTTGACAGAGCACTGAAAGACCTGAGTCGAAACAAGGCCCCGGGAGTAGACAACATTCCATTAGAACTACTGATGGCCTAGGGAGAGCCAGTCATGACAAAACTCTACCATCTGGTGAGCAAGATGTATGAGACAGGTGAAATACCCTCAGACTTCACTAAGAATATAATAATTCCAATCCCAAAGAAAGCAGGTGTTGACAGACGTGAAAATTACCGAACTATCAGTTTAATAAGTCACAGCTGCAAAATACTAACGCGAATTCCTTACAGACGAATGGAAAAACTGGTAGAAGCGGACCTCGGGGAAGATCAGTTTGGATTCCATAGAAATGTTGGAACACGTGAGGCAATACTAACCTTACGACTTATCACAGAAGAAAGATTAAGAAAAGGCAAACCTACGTTTCTAGCATTTGTAGACTTAGAGAAAGCTTTTGACAATGTTGACTGGAATACTCTCTTTCACATTCTAAAGGTGGCAGGGGTAAAATACAGGGACCGAAAGGCTATTTACAATTTGTACAGAAACCAGATTTTACGATGGATCCGCGAACAGAACAGCATGTGTGTATCAAATTCTGTGCGAATCTCGGAAAAGTGCTACGGAGACCCTTGCAATGATTTGGGGGACAGAGCATGAGCCATACGCGTGTGTTTGAGTGGCATTCTCCGTTCAGGGCCTGCCGCACAGACGTCGAAGATGATGCTCACACTGGAAGGCCCATTACCAAACTTCACAATTGGTTCGTGCGGATCTACATCGAACCATTCAAGACCTTGTGGATGAAGTGGGTATTGGCTATGGGACATTCAACGAATATTGACTGATGAATTGGGCATGCATCGTGTCGCTGCAAAATTTGTGCCAAGGATCTTGACTGCCGATCAGAAGGCACAGCATGTTGAAGTGTGCACGGACCTTCGTCAGACCGCGTCTGATGATCCAACCTTCTTATCACGGGTTATCACAGGCGGCAGAGCAACAATTGTCCCAGTGGAAGAGCCCGGGCTCTCCAAGACCCAAAAAAGCGAGACAGGTGAAGAGCAAAGTGAAGAGAGCATGGTCATCATTTTCATACCAAGGGAATTTGGCACAAAGCATTCGTCCCACCCAACCAAACAGTGAATTCCGGGTACTACTGTGACGTTTTGCGACGGCCCGAAGTTTGGAGTCAAGGGAACTGGCTGCTGCATCACAACGCGCCCTGTGCACGTCCTTGCTCGCCGGGACCTTTCTGGCAAAAAACAACATGGCGGTTGTACCCCACGCACTTTACGCGCCAAATTTGGCACCTTGCGACTTCGCGCTATTCCCAAAACTGAAACTCGAGTTGAAAGGCCGTCGGCTCGAAACTCTAGAGAGGCATCGCTGGCGGTGATAAACACTCTCAAAGAACAGGACTTCCAGAAAACGTTTGACCAGTGGCAGAAGCGCTGGGACCGGTGTGTACGTGCGGATGGGAACAACTTCGAGGGAGATGGTGACCATTAGTCAAAAGGTAAGGATTTCAACAGATGGCAGCACCAGTCGTGAAAATTTTGGATAGCACCTCGTATCTTCGCCCCATACAAGAAAAATATTTTTCCTCGGCCTACGGCTGTGAACGCACACTGTTAACGGAGTGTAATTTCGTTCAAGTAGCATAATAAAGAAACGATCGATACCGAACAGATGTCTGTCGCTAACATGGTTCATTTGGCAACGGTATGCTTGCTTCACACAACTGCCACCTACACAACTCACTTGTTTCCAACAAGCTGTTGCTATTACTTCTCTACGGTACTGCAGGATCTCAAAGATCGGCAGGCGGGCACTGAAATAAATATGACATTCTACAGAAAACTTCCGACTTCTGCAGACCGAGGACAGAAATGAGACTGTTCGAGGTAGAATGCTTGAAACTAATTGATAGAATATTAGGAAACGCCTTAAATGAAAGCTGTGTCTTATCTTGAGAAAAGTGCAACAATTTTTGGTACCGCATGTAGCATTGATAGTGATGTAGCGGAGCTACTTAACGGAAATAGCTGCTTTCAAGTACTAGGTGAAACAACTAGTGAGAAGCATTGACACAGTTTTCCATTTGGATACTTTGAAGGTTTGAGTATGAGTTAAGATATGCTCATAAAACAGTGAAATAGCGTTGAGGATGTTTAAAACAGTACCAGTTACTGTCGCACATTGTAAACTCACAGTTTCAGCAAATTAAAGTCGATGATACAACTACTTAAAGTTGAATATGAGAATAAGCAGGCTGTCAAAATCTTGTTGACAGAATTCGACATAGTTGCTAAACCTGATTTCAATGATTAATCAATCCGCTGAAAGCAAAATAGAATTGTAATAAAAACAAAATTCCTGGGAAGAGCTATTTTCTCATCTCTTAATTATAGCCTTTTTTCTTTTATTTCTAATTACTTACTGATGTAGTATTAATCATTTATGACGAACAAATAGTCTCTTCTTTATTATTCTTTATACTAAAACCAATACACAGTTGTTGCAATAAAAAATAAGATATAGATCTTTTTATTATGAGTATGTTTGCCAACGTCCCTTATGTTGGGAATCCCATTGGAAGGACATGTTTTTGTACGTAATTTATTTACAACTGTTTATGAGTGTCTGCACGTCTATATAAATAAAAATGTAAATGTTCGTTTGATCAAAATCGGGTATCTCCAACTGTTCTTGACCAACTGCTTTGAAATATTGCTCGTCCAGCAGTTGTTTAAACTGTCCCTTTGTGTAGCTCATTAAAGACTGTACAAGGAACTGCCGGAGAAACGACTGAATACTCTATATCGGCAATGTTCTGGAAAGTCACACAAAAAGCTTAGTATTTACTAAAGCGACTGTATTATACCCTGCATGCGGCCGAATAGAGTCAGACACAATTACGTCTAGAAATGCGAGAGAATTCCGAAATTAATAGAAAGCTACCACACATCATTCCAGGAGGAGGCAAAGTGACCCTGTTACTCCTCAGCCCCCCCCCCCCCCCCCACTCCTCCTCCTCCTTTACAGACTCCTATGATGTGAAGTGGGGATTGCGATTATCGCTGAAACTACTGGATTGCAGTTATATCGTCTTTTTCCACACTAGTTTAACCTGACTGTTAACACCGCTCAAAATAACCGTTTTTTTAAGTAAGGGATTTTCTGTATTTTATTCCTGTGATTTCCTGTAATAAAAATGTGGAAATCGAACAAAGATTGAAAAAATAATTTCACTCTCCAAGTTGCAAGATACATTGAACCAAAATATTACGTTAAATAGGCAAATAAAAATTAGTCCACACGCTACTCGTTGCTTTTCTCGAAAAGTGGTAAGTGGTTGAATACTACAAAAAAATCTCGAGTATTGTCCTATTAATTCCAAGTTTTTGAAACTCTGCTCAATCATGTTGTAATCGATCATACCACTATTTGGGCACTACGAATAGTCAGTGGGAAAGAATGCCAACTATGGTTAAAGAACTGTTTTCCGTGTCAATTTGTCCGTTTTCAAGGGCTACAAGAAGATAAAGGCACAATATGTAGACACAGAAAACAGGTCAGCTACTTTCTATTTTTATTGTATACTATTAATTAACTGTTGTTATGTTTTTAATTTATTACCGATATCTTAATTTCCAAAAAAATGGTTCAAATGGCTCTGAGCACTATGGGACTCAACTGCTGAGGTCATTAGTCCCCTAGAACTTAGAACTAGTTAAACCTAACTAACCTAAGGACATCACAAACATCCATGCCCGAGGCAGGATTCGAACCTGCGACCATAGCGGTCTTGCGGTTCCAGACTGCAGCGCCTTTAACCGCACGGCCACTTCGGCCGGCTCTTAATTTCCTTCCTCTTTTATTATTTCATAGAAATGGTAGACAAATCTTTAATCTTTTAAAGCAAATGAAGCATTGTACTTCATTGCTACGTCACTTCGTAAAAATATTTCCACACGAGGGTTGGTGCCATTCTGCAGTACAACGGATGTCCGACAACGACAGCGAGAAGCTACTGTATAGACCAGGTCGGGGAAGTCTTTCACAGTGCACGCACACGCGTACCTTAAGCAACGACAGACGGCAACAGGGACTTTGTCTCAGCAATGGAGTGCCAGTTCTTATATTATGCGTCCGTCGCTCGCTTCTGTAGGCAATGTTATTAAAATATAGCTGATCGCTTTACCCATATTCTACAATAACACAATATTTCAAACCAATGCAATTTTTACGAATAAAAATTATCCCGTTTTTAAAAAAAAATGTTTATTTAAAAACGAAACATTTTAGCACTACTGCTATGGCCAATTGATATTTTTTACTCTTTTATTATGAAAAAACAAAAACACCTGTTATAACTGAGACCAAAGAAAAACCAAAAACTACTGGTTACTCAGAACTGAAATACCCGTATCGGTTTTAACCGGTCGGTTCTTCCCATCCCTCATTGGGAAGTACCCTCTGCAATGCACTTCACAGTGGTTTGTAGAATATGGATGTAGACATAGATGTAGAGACTACTGCAATCTTACCTGTTGCTAAATCTACCAGGAGTGCTGTCAGAAGTTGCGCTACGATCATCTTGGAAACAATGATTCGCGAAGCAATGAAGCTGTGTATATGCTAGAGACTGCAGACGCTGCAAGGAATCTGGTGGCCTCGAACGGTATCGGCCGACCTAAGGTCACACGGGATGCCCTCCGTCTGCACGGAAACAGTGCTCCGTTCAAATACGCCGTTGCGTATACGGTTAGAAATAATTATGGAACCTGCAGATGCTATCCGCAATTACATCAGCTAACGCATTTGATTTGAATGGGGATCAACTGTTGTTAGCAGTAGTACCAATAACAGTAAATACTTTAAGACTTTTCACAGATTTATGACGGTATATATCCCTTGTATTTAATGGAAGTAAATGGATAGGGGAGACCTCTGACAAAAGTAACAGGGTATGAAAGTAACATCCCTCCCCGACCTTCGCATGTAGCTCTGAAAATCACGTGATTCAAACAACGTATTCCTTTCATATTTCCCTACTGCCTACCAATTGTTGACCAGTATTGGAGAGTATCTGTTGAGTGTGGTGCAGTAAAACGTTTTTTCAGTGTCTCACGCAAGTTTTCTCAATTTTCTTAGTTTTGTGATAACGGTGGCATTACGCTGTAAACGTAAGTCTACTGTAATAATTTAACTATGTGAAACTTTCAGTTTTATGTCACCATTATCAGCTTTTTCATTACTTGTATATATTGTGTCTAAAATATCAATTAAACAGAAATGCGTGGTCGGGGACAAAAGAAACATTACTGCTGGGGACGAAAGTAACAGTGTTTCTTTCGTCCCCGTTACTGAAAAAGTATTATTAGCTGCAGGTCCCTTTTTTTTCGTTAGCGAACAGTAAATTAGGTATGACACTATTAGGAGTAGTAGTGTCCTGCTGAACTAACTCGTTATTACTGAACAAACTCGTTATTTCGTTACAGGGAATTATGCCACGAACACGGGTTAGGACGACTACAAGAGGACTAACTCCTACTACTGTATATAAAACTACGGCAGATGATGTTGCAAATTATAAGTATTAGAGCAGCAGCAAAGAAACAAAATGTATGCCATGTGACATTGCATCGGAACATTAAAAAGAAAGATAAACGTATGAGTGATAGCAGCACACCAATGCCTCGTGTTGGATATAAAAGTGTAAATCGAGTGTTCTCTGATGAACAAGAAAAAATTATAACTGAATACGCGATTAATGCGTCGGAGATATTTTACGGACTTTGCCCTAAGAATATCCGTAAATTAGCTCACGAACTGGCAACGACAAACAATATACCAATTCCACCAACATGGGTGGACAATCAAACCGCTGTTCCAGACTGGTTTTCAGCATTCATGAAGAGGAATCCCCAGTTGTCTATTTGGTCGCCTCAACCTACAAGTCTTGCTCGAGCAACGATCTTTAATCCGACAAATGTAAATGCCTTTTTCAACAACCTGACTAGTGTTATGGAGAGATATAAATTAGAGCCCATGTACATCTGGAATATGGACGAGACAGGTGTCACCACTGTTCAGAAACCAAACAGGATTGTTGCTAAACGGGGAATAAAGCAGGTAGGAGCTATCACGTCGACTGAAAGAGGCACTCTTGTCACTGTTGCTATTGCCATCAATGCTCAGGGAAACAATACACCACCTCTCTTTGTAGTCCCTCGCTTGAGATATCATGACATTTTATTCGAGACGGTCCTATTGGTTGCATTGGAGCAGGAAATGAGAGTGGCTGGATGCAAAAGGAAGAATTTTTGTTATTCTTGCACCATTTCGTAAAATGTGCTAAACCCACTCCCGAGGACAAATGTTTACTGCTTCTCGACAATCACGAATCCCATTTATCCATCAGAAGCCTGAATTTTTGCAAGAGCAAGGGGACTGTTATGCTGTCATTCCCACTGCACTGTACACACAAGATACAGCCTCCAGACCGTTCAGTTTATGGTCCATTTAAAAAGACGGTGAATGCTTTTGCTGACAACTGGATCAAGAATCATCCGGGAAAGACCATGTCAATTTGTGACATCCCTTCAATTCTACGGGAAGAACTTCCACTTGCTGTAACTCCCAAAAACATTGCAGCAGGGTTTCACTGCACAGGAATAGGAATGCGTTCAGAGAAATCGATTTTGCACCATCTTCTGTCACTGATCGCCCAGCACAAGCTTCCAATTAGGGAAAGCAAACTATGTCCTTAGCAGAATCATTAGCAATTTCTAGTGATCCAATCTGAAGCTGGGAGGACATCTTATCCTGATCTAGTAGCAATATGCAAGAAAACACTTTCAAACATCACAGCCTGTGATGCAGGACCTAGTGGTTTGCGATCATCTTCTTCAGTTCGCGCAGCCTTTTCACCTGAAGGTATTCGTCCGCTTCCAAAAGCAGGTCCAAGGCAAGAAACAAGAAAAAGGAGAAAGTCTGCAATTTTGACCGACACTCCAGAGAATCTGGCTGTAGAAGAAGAGGTAAGGCGAAAAAAGTGGAAAAGAAGCTAAATTTAAAAAGCAACCGGCCAAGAGGGCGAAAGCAGAAAAAACCTGAAGAATCATCATCAGAAGACAATGATAGCTACTGCCTTGTATGTGTCGAGCCTTTCCATCACAGTCGTCCCAAAGAGAAGTGGATTCAGTGTTGAGAATGTGAGGGTTGGCCTCATGTTGCTTGTACCAAAGAGGGGGTGGGGGGGCATTTACGTGTGCTACAACTGTGAATCTGATGGGACTAAGATATGCATTACTTTTCTCTTTTATTGAGTCATTGAACATTTACTCATAAAGCCTGAATTCGTTCAGTGCTATTAATTGTTCTTTCAATTAATATAATAATTTTAAATTAATAAAAATTGAAGTTTATTGATGTTTAATTAATGTTTTGTAATGGTAATGTACTTTAAGTTGCTGTACGAGTCCTTTAGGGTACGAGTCCTTTAGGTAATAAAATGTGGCTTAATTTACTATGTTACTTTCGTAACCTACCTGTGTTACTACCGTCCCCGGTTACGGTGACAGAAGTAACAGGTACACTGATGCCTTAAAATTAGTTTTACAAATACCAAATATCATAAAATTGAAATAAACTTTGGACTGATAAATACTTATGCCCTGAATACAATGAAACCGTTCAGATGACAGGGTGTACTTCCTCCAGTTTTTCACTAATGGAAGAGTAAAGTTGACAGGGGACAAGACATTCTGTCACTGTTCTCCATATTCAAGGGTACAATTTATGTTCGTTTTTCACCCAAGACATCGTGTTTGTGAGATGACAGGAAGTTATCAGCACGAGCTGGTATTGATGGAAGCGGGTACATTGTTAATGTATGTGGGGCATTTATAGTGGTTCTACTTCGAATGGTGTTTTTCTGCATTAGAGAGCAAGCAGGCAATTTGATGCTTTAATGGCAAACCTTGCAGTCGACGTTTGGGGCTTCAAAGCCATGTGCAGCTAATAGGGAAAGGAACATTTAGAAGTACTTACTGGGGACAGAATACTGGGCCCAAAAATTTCTCCCATGGTGTGCACACAATGCATTAGGGCGATGAGGTACAAAAATGGCCTACCTGAGTAGTGGGACAAAGCATTTCTGGTGCAATTTTGATACCAAATTAATTAAACAAATTAATTAATTGATCAATTAATTACCCACATCCCTGATGATGTCATGGGTTTCCCCCAGCTGGCACAAGGGCCCCCTCCTCTCCCCCTCCACCCCCACCCCTGGACGTGGAGGTAAATTGGCATGTGGGAAATTAAAAATGGTGGTAAATTCAAATTTATTGTCAGGATACCAAATTTTGTGTGTCTGGAGACCAACCGACCTAGTTCACAACACCACCACCACAGTAAGCTGTTGGCCCTTCCCCCTCCCATACCTCAACTGGAAATTGGTGTGAAAAGGACTCTTTCTGTGCTCGCTGTTGGATAGTACAGACATAAGTCGTTATTATTCTGTCTGCAGTGCGGTATATTGTTTATTTAAACAATTTCAGCTGCCATTGGTCGATCAATAGACAGTAGCTCCATCCAGTTTCGTCAGTAACTGGTAGATGTGGAGTTGATATTTTTGTTATTAGTCTAGCACAGGAGAGTAGCTACAGTCAGTCTAGCCAGTGGCCCTATGTGGGAAGTATGGATGGTAATAATTATAGAACAGCACGCTATCATAGTTTTACAGGAGAATATCCTCCTGACAATCCACAAGTGAATACCCGCTGAATATGGAGAGGATATTTTCGGCTATTAGTCTAGCACGAGAGAATTGCTCTGGCCAGTCTAGGCAATAGCCCTCCCTATATGTGAAATAATGATTGGGCAGCAAACTGTCACTGAAGTACAGGGGAATAGTTTTCTCCCCATCTACAAGTGAATAGCTCCTTCTGGGAAGAACATAAGGATGGGTAATAATAATATTATGACAGTGACACATTGTCCCACTGTGCCTGTTTTTTTTGTTTCTTGTGACTTAATTACCATGCCCCATATGGGCAGGGAAGGGCTGGCAGCAACACATATATATTCTTTGCTTCTGCCATCTAACTGCTAGTGTCAATTGTCATATGATTATACTTATATGACTCTTCTGGTAATGCACTGATGATGACTGTGTTATAGTAGAAATCTAGATCTGTAATCAAGTATGGATTCTATGACTGGCTGCTTTCCCTCCTTTACATTTGAATATTCAACAACTGCTGTGCTCCACCAGTATCCAATAGATTACAGTTTAGTTAAAACTTCTTGAGTGTGTTAAGTTAGGATATATCCATCAGAACATAAGACAAATTGGCCCTAATCCTATGCATTGCATCAATTGCCTACAATACAGCCATCCCACTACATCACACAGAAGTCAGGCGATGTGTGGCTGGCAAGGGAAGAGTGCACATGAAGTGGGAACAGAGCGCTTCTCTTTATTATTCTGTGCTAACTGTGCAACTGATAATCCTTTGGGGAGTAAAGACTCATTCAAATTTCTGGGAAAGATAAAAGATATAGTACATAAAATTTATGAAACAAATATTCTATTGTGTAATGAGGAATTACAAGATCCTTTGCTGAGAGATGGAGAAGCTTAGCTTCAGTCTGTCAAAATGGTGTAGAGTTAAAAATGGCTACACATTAATCCCAATCAACAGAAGAGAAGGCCTCTAGAAACAGGGACATGGAGAAAGGTCTATAAAATACGCCATAGAGAAATGGAAGTAGTGAACTAAAAGTTAAATGGCTCTTGCCATATTGTTATGATGGATAAAAAGTAAAATGCAGTTGACAGCCCGTGCATCATTTGCAAAAACGATCCGTAAATCAGACGGTAAACACAAATGAGAACATAAGTGGTTAAAAAAAGTGCATTCAGTCAGGAAATGGTGGACTGTCAATGGTTGAGCATGATGTGTACAAAGTGTTGGTGGAGCACCTCTTAACAAATGGCGATGGCTAAAAAGTCAGTGTCCAACACAAAAGCATCTAAAATGATCTCATGGCGAGAGGGCTGAGAGGAGGTTGTCCACACTGCTGGAAGAGGCTTAATGAGGGAGGGCAAATGGTGATGCCAACCACCTGCTGACAGATGGCAACACAGAGATCATCGGAAGCGATGTAAGAACTAGCGGGCTAAGGTACAAGGACTGCAGCCTTGGCAGCAGCATCAGCAGCCTTGTTTCCTGTCAGACCGACGTGATCAGGGACCCACATAAATGTCACAGTGGCTGCATCAAGATCAGCAAGTGACAGCTCTCCTGGACCCGCTGCACTAATGGACAAGTGGTGTGCAGCACTTTGAAGGGCACTGAGAGAGTCAGAGCAGATGATGCAATTGAAAAGCCTGTGTCACCGCATGTACTGTGTGACCTGACACAGGGCCAAGAGCTTTGCTGTAAATACTGAGCAGTGTTCTGGGAGCTGATACCAAAAAAGTTACACTCACTGGGAAAGCTGCAGGTAGCATGAAGTTTTAAGCAGCTGGAACAAGAGCCGAAAGTGAACTTCAGGAGTTAACAGAGAAGAGGGGCACACCCCATACTGGTGACTAAAGGAGTCATCGAAGAAGGAGGCATAGGATGGGTGGCCACGCATGGCAGACAAATGGCATGCATATCTGCTAAGGAGAAAGTCACAGCGGCATGGCAGCGGTAGTCCGGCAGCTTCTCCATACAGGCTCTCAAGCGGGTTAGTGTTAACAGCACCAGTGGTCAAATGGACGCCATGATGGTAGATAGTATCAAGACGGTATAAGAGGGACGGATGTGCAAATGCATAAATGAAACAGCCATAGAATGGTTTCGAATGGACAAGGGAGCGGTACAAATGGAGGAGGGTGCTTCTATCTGCTCCCCAGGAAGTACCACTGAGGACACTTAGGACACTAAGGGACTGCATATAGTGGGCTGGCAGGTAAGACATGTGGAAGGACCAAGAAATTTTCCTGTTGCACACAAGTCCCACGAATTTCAAAGTTTCAATGAATGGAAGAGCAACAGTCCCAAGGAGTAAAGACAGTCAAAGAAACCAGTTGCGCAGCCAAAGATTCATACAAATGGTTTTGTCAGTGCAAAAACAAAAGTCACTGTCGATCCTCCATGAGTAAAGACGATCAAGACATCACTGAAGACACCACTCAATGAGACAGGTCCGTGGAAACTACAATAGATGGCAAAATTGTGACAGGCCGTTATAGGGTTAATGGCGATAGCAGAGAGGATGATGTTTAGGATGGAACCCTGAGGCACACCATTTTCCTGAATAAAGATGTCCAACAAGGTAGAGTCCACACATATCTTTAAAACTTGGTCTTTCAAAAATTCCTGAAGGAAACGGGGCAGCCTGCCACAGAAGTCCCACATGTAGAGAGTACGGAGGCTGCCAGTCCTCCCGCAGGTGTCATAGACTTTCTCCAAATCGAGAAACGCGGTTACAGTCTGGGATTTCCACAGAAAACCATTCACGACATGGGTGGACAAAGTGACAAGATGTCCAATTGCAGAACAGCATGCTCAAAATCCACACCGTGCAGTGGTTAGCAAATTATGAGACTCAAGCCACCATATCAGCTGGGCGTGAATCATATGTTCCATCACTTTGCAAACACACCTTGTGAGAGAAATGGGGCAGTAGCTAGAAGGAAGGTGTTTGTCCTTACCGGGCTTGGTATGAGTATGACAGTGGCTTCACGCCAGCATCTAGGAAACGTGCACTCTGCCCAGATGTGGTTGCATGTACGAAGCAGAAAGTGCTTGCCCGCAAGAGAAATGTGCTGCAACATCTGAATGTGAACATCATCTGGTTCTGGCGAGGAGGATCAGGATGAAGTGAGAGCATGATCTATCTCCCTCATGGTAAAGGTGGCATTGTAGCGCTCACGATTCTGAGAAGAGAAGAATCTCACCCAAGTCTCCTCTGCTCGTTTCCGATGGAGGAGTGGATCTTGGTCCCAGAGAGCCGTTGGAGGTTGGCCTACATGACGGAAGAGAGGGTGGAACCGTTAAAAGAACTAGTAAATAAGATCTAGCTAGCTTTTGTGCTATCCTGAAGAACGCAATGACACTGCACACACAACTGTTTATAATGAATGGAGTTTACCATCGTAGGATGATGGTTAAAACATGGAGATCACATCTCCACAAGTGAATTGCATTGCATCCACCAAGGGAGCAGGATACAGTATGGTAAAGAGGAAATGTGAGGAATGGAACATTCTGCGGCTGTAAGGATAGCGTTTGTGAGATATTCGATCTTGTCATCAGACTGGGGAAATGTTGCTCACTGAAGGTTGCCAGGGAGGAGTAAAGCCTCCAGTCAGTCTTAGTAAGCTACCATTCGGGTGTGCACATATGTGGGGTAGGAGTCAGCAAGTGGACAGCACATGGGAAATTGTTTCTCGAGTGCGTCTCGAAGAGAACAGACCACTCGGGATGACGGGCAAGCTTGGTAGTGCAGAAGGATAGGTCCAAATAGAAATATGTGCACATGGAGTCGGAAAGAAACATGGGTGCTCCTGTGTTAAGGCAGAGAAGGTTAAGTTGACTGAGGTCAGCCAAGCGGGCACCTCTCAGACAGGTTCTGGGAGAACCACCCAGGGGATGGTGTGCATTAAAGTCACAAAGCAGCAGAAATGAGTGAGGTATCTGCCCAATGATCTGGAGGAAGTCTACCTTGGTGACATCAAATGACAAAGGGATAGAAACGGTACAAACGAAAAAGGTCAAGTGAAGAAGGAAAAGGCAAACTGCAGCAGTTTGAAGGTGGCTAATGAGGGAGGTGGGTTGGCTAAGAATGTCACCCTGTATGAGCAGCATGACTAATCCATGAGATGGAATGCCGTTGTTGAGGGTAAGGTCAAAAGGACCAGGAAGAAATGTGAGAGCTCAAAGCGATCGTGAGGACACAATTTTGTTTCCTGAAGACAGAGAACAAGCAGATGCTGCAATTCTACAAGCAGCCGTGAATCCTCTTTGTTGGATCAAAGACCGTAAACATTCCATTGGAGGAGAGTCATGATGAGGAGAAAATGACGGGGTGTAGCCTCAGCCACTGATGAGTGCCGCCTTAAACATTCTGCTCCATGAGGGCTACAGAAGCATTGGCATTCTCCTTCTGTCAGCCTGTGGAGTCCAAGGCACAAAAACGGTCGGCTGTGCACACCGACAACATGGAGATCGTCTGGTCGAGGGCAGGTGGCAACATGCTGAAGAGGATCTTTGAGTTGGCAAAGGAGAAGATCATTTGCCTTCATCTGACTTCTTGGAACCTTTCCGGTTGGCAGGGAAAGACTCAGATGCTGGTGGGCTGGAGGGGCAGAGGAAGTCTTCATGGGAGTATTCCTTCTGTCCTTTCCAGCCTGCCGGTTGTGTAGCAGGTGACTTCGCTCCACTGAGGTGAAAGTTTGGTGGCGTGTTGCACAGCTGCAGTAGGAGATGGGAATGCTATTGACACTGAGCAATTTCACAACTACAGCGCTAAATTTGAGGTCACATATCTACATGGCCATGTCCTTCATGGAGTGAGATGTAGCAAGAGTAGTACTGTATGTGCCAGATGGTAGAACATAGGGTTTCTAACAAGCCAACAACTTGCGAGTGACCAGCTAAGGCACTTCTGGACAGCCCACTTATTGAGATACATGGGACAATCACGGGAGAAGGTAGCATGGTCACCATAGCAGTTGATGCAGCGGGGAGAAGGTTACGGACAATTGGCCTCTTGAGCATCCCTACCACTGGTTATACATTTGGCTGGGAGTCTACACAACTCTTGAGTGTGATTGTAATGATAACACTGGTAGCAGCGCATCAGGTTCTGAATACACGGTCTGACTGTGATAACTTCATAATCTGCTTTGATCTTTGACAAAAGAACCACTCAACAACAGTGAGAAAGAGTATGCATGTGGGCACTAAGGAGGCTTCTATTTTTTTCACTACCCAAATGACTGCAATGACACTCTGATCAGAGAGGTATGTTTGGATTTCTGCCTCGGTCAGACCATCAAGCAGCCTAGTGTTAAGTACACCAAGGGGAGAATTCAGCGTTCGACGGGCCTCGACACGAACAGGATACCCATGCAGGAACGAAGCTGCAAGCAGTTGTTCTGCTTGACAATCCGAAGTAGTCTCCAAAAGCAAAGTGCCATTGCATAAACTAGAGCAGGATTTAATAGAACCAGCAATTGCATCAAAACGTTTCTGAATAGTAAACGGATTTACCATAGTGAAGGACTGATCGTTTTCAGAATGTGAAACCATGAGGAACCGTGGGGCAGATGGGAGGGTCTTTGAATTGTTAGCCTCATTCTGTTTACATTTTGTAGAGGTTGACTGTGAAGATGATTGGCTCATTGTGAGAAAATATCCCACGATTGCCAACATCTCTGATGTCACACTCCTTCCAATTGGGGAGGGGGGGGGGGGCTTCAGAAGGGGGCGCACCTGCCTTAGGAGATTGTTCACACCTTCAGATCACACCTCCTAAACACCTGACAGAGGGACCAATCGGCAATTTGGGAAGGTAGCTGCTCAGGCAATCACCGCTCCTTGGGCCTGACCTTTACCAGGGGTACATGCAAACCCTACCTGTTGATCCGAGCCTGGGAATTACACATTCAATCACCTGTTACACGTCAGATGCATGGGCCGGCCTTCAGGAGCATACAGGGAAGAAGAAGAGAAAGAGGAACCTCTAACGTCGAAGAGGAGTAAGGATAGGAGAAGGTGAATGAAGAAATTAAAAAAGGAACGAAAAACAGTGGAGAGTATTGTGACATTGGCTACTAAAAATCCTGAATACATTTCCACAAACAGCCCAGACATGTTCTGCAAGGGAGGGGTAAAAGAACAGCAAAAGGGAGGGGTAAAAGAACAGCAAGAGGACAGATATGCACCACAGAAAGGGAAAGATGCTGCAAAGGCTGGGGCCCCATGGCAGCCAAGCACAAATCCACCAAAGAGTGGCAAGCCCCCTGGGGGGGAGGGGGGGGGGGGACCTGGGCATTGTGGGTTACATCAAGCTCTCATCTGGTAGGCACATTTTGGCACTGATTCATGGCATCTTCATCTCTGGTCCAATGGAGGTGCTCATGTCTTAAGCCCTTGAGTGCCATTGGTAGCATTGTGTTGATGAATTGCTGCAGTGGTGGTCAACTGGTGTGTATACAGTGATCTTGTAGGCAAGAGCAACGTGCTTGGCATAGCTAGTGATATCTTGGTGAAGGCACTTCATGTTTTCTGCCTTTCACTGACAGCCTATTGATGTTGAATCTTTGATCCTATGCAACGTGATCGGCTGCTACAGATCATAAATGTATTGAGCACAAGTCCAGTGTTCTGGCTGTGTCTTTACAAGTCAAGGTGCTACTATTAGATTAGTGTTAAAGAGCTTGCTTTGTTCCCGCTGCAGTTTCGCGAGTATGACAAATCTGGGAACTGTGACAATGCAGTTGCTTCATACTTATCAACTCATTCTTGACTGAAGCATGCAGGACTGTAAGGATAATCGTAACTTATTGTTAGTACGGAAGATGAGTACAAGATCTTGCTGTTGTAATCTACCTCTGACAACAAGAAATGACTGATTGTCAGGAGCAGATGGCCTTTAACAAAGCCATGTTTTGTAAGACTGTGGAGGGTGTAATACAAAAATTATGCAAATTATACAATTGCAAACATGCTCCATTAGAGGAGTGGTGATGTCTGGAATACGTTTCACACTATAGTCCATGCTTCAGTCGAAAAACATACAAATCAGATCCAATGCAAACAAAATGGTTGTGTTCTAGTTGATTCCAACTCCATCATGAGAAAACGTATGTGCTGCATCAAACGAAAATTGGGCACAAAGCAACATCACTGTTATATTCCTTTGACTAAAAAGCAAGCCATTTCGGTATCTGTTTGGTCATAGCAACTTGTGTTTAAGAACTAATGATGAGATGCATAGCTTATCATTCATATCTGTAATTTACTTTAATCATTAATCACCACTTACAGATTGCACATCATCCTCCTGTCATGTTTTCTGGGACTGTCACTATAGACTTGGTAACACTCGGAAGTGTGTGTATGTCAATGTAATTGTTAGACATTGTCTGAATAAACATTAAAATAAATTTACAGTAGTCTTCAAAAAAAGTGTCTTTCTGCCGTCCACCTAACCTTCGTAACCTCTTAGTTCATCCCTATGAAATCCCCAAACCACCTTCCCTACCCTCTGGCTCCTACCCTTGTAACCGCCCCCGGTGTAAAACCTGTCCCATGCACCCTCCCACCACCACCTACTCCAGTCCTGTAACCCGGAAGGTGTACACGATCAAAGGCAGAGCCACATGTGAAAGCACCCACGTGATCTACCAACTGACCTGCCTACACTGTGACGCATTCTATGTGGGAATGACCAGCAACAAACTGTCCATTCGCATGAATGGACACAGGCAGACAGTGTTTGATGGTAATGAGGATCACCCTGTGGCTAAACATGCCTTGGTGCACGGCCAGCACATCTTGACGCAGTGTTACACCGTCCGGGTTATCTGGATACTTCCCACTAACACCAACCTATCCAAACTCCGGAGATGGGAACTTGCTCTTCAATACATCCTCTCTTCCCGTTATCCTCCAGGCCTCAATCTCCGCTAATTTCAAGTTGCCGCCACTCATACCTCACCTGTCATTCAACAACATCTTTGCCTCTGCACTTCCGCCTCGACTGAAATCTCTGCCCAAACTCTTTGCCTCTGTATATGTCTGCTTGTGTCTGTATATATATATATATATATATATCTAAAAAGAAAGATGATGAGACTTACCAAACAAAAGCACTGGCAGGTCGATAGACACACAAACAAACACAAATATACACACAAAATTCAAGCTTTCGCAACAAACTGTTGCCTCATCAGGAAAGAGGGAAGGAGAGGGAAAGACGAAAGGATGTGGGTTTTAAGGGAGAGGGTAAGGAGTCATTCCAATCCCAGGAGCGGAAAGACTTACCTTAGGGGGAAAAAAGGAAAAAAGGAGGAAAAAAGGACAGGTATACACTGGCACACACACACACATATCCATCCACACATACAGACACAAGCAGACATATTTAAAGACAAAGAGTTTGGGCAGAGATGTCAGTTGAGGTGGAAGAGTAGAGGCAAAGAAGTTGTTGAGAGACAGGTGAGGTATGAGTGGCGGCAACTTGAAATTAGCGGAGATTGAGGCCTGGCGGATAACGAGAAGAGAGGATATACTGAAGGGCAAGTTCCCATCTCCGGAGTTCGGATAGGTTGGTGTTGGTGGGAAGTATCCAGATAACCCGAACGGTGTAACACTGTGCCAAGATGTGCTGGCTGTGCACCAAGGCATGTTTAGCCACAGGGTGATCCTCATTACCAATGGTAATGAGGATCACCCTGTGGCTAAACATGCCTTGGTGCACAGCCAGCACATCTTGGCACAGTGTTACACCGTTCGGGTTATCTGGATACTTCCCACCAACACCAACCTATCCGAACTCCGGAGATGGGAACTTGCCCTTCAGTATATCCTCTCTTCTCGTTATCCGCCAGGCCTCAATCTCCGCTAATTTCAAGTTGCCGCCACTCATACCTCACCTGTCTCTCAACAACTTCTTTGCCTCTACTCTTCCACCTCAACTGACATCTCTGCCCAAACTCTTTGTCTTTAAATATGTCTGCTTGTGTCTGTATGTGTGGATGGATATGTGTGTGTGTGTGCCAGTGTATACCTGTCCTTTTTTCCTCCTTTTTTCCTTTTTTCCCCCTAAGGTAAGTCTTTCCGCTCCTGGGATTGGAATGACTCCTTACCCTCTCCCTTAAAACCCACATCCTTTCGTCTTTCCCTCTCCTTCCCTCTTTCCTGATGAGGCAACAGTTTGTTGCGAAAGCTTGAATTTTGTGTGTATATTTGTGTTTGTTTGTGTGTCTATCGACCTGCCAGTGCTTTTGTTTGGTAAGTCTCATCATCTTTCTTTTTAGATATATTTTTTCCACGTGGAATGTTTCCCTCTGTTATATATATATATATATATATATATATATATATATATATATATATATATATATATGTGTGTGTGTGTGTGTGTGTGTGTGTGTGTGCGCGCGCGCGCGCGCGCGCGCGCGCGCGAGTGTATACCCGTCCTTTTTTCCCCCTAAGGTAAGTCTTTCCGCTCCCGGGATTGGAATGACTCCTTACCCTCTCCCTTAAAACCCAAACCCAAATCCTTTCGTCTTTCCCTCTCCTTCCCTCTTTCCTGACGAGGCAACCGTTGGTTGCGAAAGCTAGATTTTTGTGTGTATATTTGTGTGTCTGTTGACCTGCCAGCACTTTCATTTGGTAAGTCACATCATCTTTGTTTTTAGATATATTTTTCCTACGTGGAATGTTTCCCTCTATTATATATACAAAAACAAAGATGATGTGACTTACCGAACGAAAGTGCTGGCAGGTCGATAGACACACAAACAAACACAAACATACACACAAAATTCAAGCTTTCGCAACAAACTGTTGCCTCATCAGGAAAGAGGGAAGGAGAGGGAAAGACGAAAGGATGTGCGTTTTAAGGGAGAGGGTAAGGAGTCATTCCAATCCCGGGAGCGGAAAGACTTACCTTAGGGGGAAAAAAGCACAGGTATACACTCGCAGACACACACATATCCATCCGCACATACACAGACACAAGCAGACATTTTACTGCTAACTGATAGGGTGTTATATTGGCATATAGCTTGCTTCTGTCATGTCACATTTCAACTTGCACTTGAGAATGCCTATACAGCCGAAGCCATGATTATGTGAAATAAATGAACAGTAATTTACAGTTTAATGGTGAAAATTTCTTTCAAAATGGTTGCATATGTAGCAGGAATGCTGTGATCTGTGGTTATACTTGCAAACTTGTATACTCGCTCTCCTTTCTAAGAGATTTGAGTCTGCTTTTACCCGGCAACAGTCTCAGGTGACAAGTGGGTTGCAGCAGACACTTGCAAGTCGAAGACACATGGAGATGGCGAGTTCAGAGATGACATCACAGGATTCACTGGTGAGTTTAAAGCAAGTATATGGAGCTTATTTCTGACCTCTATTGGCTGTTACCTGACAAGGCTGTCTGATCCAATACACAGGTCTGCTAAGCTCTGTCACCAAACTCTTCGCTCCTTGTAGGTCATCGAGCCTATTTGTAGCATCTCCTTGTCAAGTTGTATTATTGTATCAGAACAACAGCACACAAAGCTGACTAATGCAATGCTGTGTTGAGCATAGTGACAAGAGTCTTTTTACATGTTGATTAACACCAGGAGTGGTTCTCATGTCAAGTGTTCTGTCTGCCTCATGCCTTTGGGGAATGGTAAGCAAATAACTGTGTCTTGAAATTTCTCTGTGTTACTGTATTGCATCAAGCACCACATCATACCTACTCTCTTAGAGAAATTCAGTCTCCTAATTTATTGTGGTGATGCCCCAATGAAGTTAGCTGCAAAGGAGTTAGAAACAGACACTCTCGTCACATTTAGATAACATTATTCTCTCAAGAGTTCATAGCATTTTAGTTACTGATTGGGTCTGACATTTAAAAATGCTGGGAACAGAGACTGGATGAACTGATACATTTCTACACTTAGTCACCAATTTATGTTACTGCCCACACTTCTCACATTACCTTTAACTGTTTACACTACCCTGTGCCACCACTGGTTTCTGCAAGAACAGCGTTCTTGGCATTACTGTCAAATTCTCTTGGTTGCTGCAGCAGTGATACCACGACAATAGTAAATTCAAGGAAGCCTATAAGGCATTAAAGCTTTTCACATTTGGGACATTTATTTGCTCCTGCTCTTAAGACATCAGTATACTGCAGCAACTTCTTCAGACAATGTAAAATTAAAAGCAATCCTTGAGATCTTGTAGGAAGCAATTGATGCAGACTGCTGTTGTGTTATAGAAAGAGAAAGGCCCTCTCCAAAGTGATAGAGAAAAAATTGAACATAAAACTTTAGATGTTCCTGTTTATGATGTACCAGATTTTGAAGGTACTATTATTGATTTTAATCCTTGCCTTATGATGGCTCAGCTCTCCAAAAACCACTGCAACAATTGTTTTGGGTTCTTGAGTCATAGAAAGAAGAAGGTAAGGATAAAAAATACAACTAACTCACTTTTCATACTCCAGTACAGCATTAAATGGAAAAAAGAAGCTTTTAAGGGTAGTGGCATGAGTAGGATTAAAAGAAATATTGCCTTCATTAACATTAACACTAATAGTGTATCATGTATACGTGTAAACTGACTCATTCCACATTATTTCAATAAAAAAATCATTCTGATGAGCTATAGAACTTGTAACTAACTAACTAACAACACACATAGTGGTGCTGAAACTTTTAGAGTAGGAAAGATATCTTTTTTATATCTACAGCAGAAGTGGAATGATAATCATGTGTTGAGATAATAAAGCCTCCACTGAAAAGACAGCCTCAGAGGTGAGAGAGTTAAAACTGGAGTGAAACACTCATTACTTGCCAGATATCCCTGTAGAAACAAACATCCATACTGCTTTCTTAACAGGGTATATTCCATTTTGAGAAATAAACTGCACAATTTATTTGCAGGCCAAGAAGTACTTGACAAAGTGGCTCCCCCTAATTTAATTTTTCAGTTTGCTTGGGAGATCCGTACCTACTTAACCAGGGTCTAGCTGTTCAGAATTTGTAAAGTCAGAGGACTCATACCTTCTAAATATGAGTAACAGAAAGACACTCCAGCACTGCATCCTTGCACACTCCAGCTGCTGCAGGTGTCACACTGGGGTACATCTCATATGAAAGCTTTGGCCATCAACTACTACTAGCCAATAACTGATCACAATATTGAACATCTTGTATGGGCTCACAGGGCCTGTACAGAGAACCAGGCTGCACTGCCACATCAGTTTCCCCTTTGGCCAGTTTTGGAGCACCCTTGGGACGGGCTGTACACTGACTTTGCAGGCCTCTTTTGGGAAGCACGTGGTTGTCAGTGGTCGATGTGTTGTCACTCATTTCTGCTATTGAGGGCTGTCCCTGAACTCTCATCTCTGACAACAGTTAGCAATTTGTGCCACAGGAGTTTGCAGATTTTTGCATTTGCAATGGTATTCAGCATCTGACTGTCCCATTTCACCAAGTTTCTAATTGGGAGGGGGATGTGATTTCTGCAAAGGTTCAAAACTCAAAACAAAATCCATGTCTGCCTCACCCCATGATGATCCACTACCTAGTATTCTTGCCATGTATCAGGCTATGCTTGTTAACTGATGCAATCTGGCGGAATGTTTGCATGGGTGCCAGCTACAAGGTCTTTTGGGGCTCTAATTTTAGATAACATGGTTCTGTTGCACACCAAGTTGCATGCCCTGGACGGTCGGAGCTCACTGCATTTTCCTCATTGGGCTGCCTTTAGGGCTTGGTCTTTCGATCGTCAGCAGGATTGGCTGCCATGTGTCACAGTAGGCTACAAAGGTCACCATTTGTATGTGGTGGATGTTGGTCGGGAGCAGCTGACCCGTCATTTCAGTCAGCTGCTTCTGTGACCTGTTGGATCATTGATGCAGCTGCCACCAATCCAAACAGGAGATTAGGCCTGTCGCAGGATTGTTCTGGTGGGAGGCTCCCAATTGCAGCAGCATGCTTACCTGGTGCCATCCCAACAGTGTCCCCTGCTGGCCTATCTTCGACCGCAGAATTGGGTGCTGGTTGGGTATATCCCACTACTACAGATTGGAGGGGGCATACAATTTGAACCAGCTTTCTCCTTTCCCCACTTGCCAACAGGTAAGTCATTGCTCCAGCCAATGCAGGCAGATCAAGCACTACAACAGCCCACACAATGTTCTGTCCTTCTGGCACAGCCAGCTGTGTCACCATTGCCTGCTTTGCTTGTTGATCCGTGACCAAGACATATTGTGCTCGCTCCAGATTTGTGATGGAGGTTGTGGCAGAAGTCAGGTCATTTTCAGCCCTAAGTGGCCTTTTAAGGAGGTAACACAAAATTGACATTAATGGGCTATGGCAGCGGACAACTGACGCAAGTGCCTTTGCTAACAGCATGACATCGATTGCAACGTCTCTCCTGGGCTTGTGAATATTTCAGTTGGACCCTAGATGACTGGAAAACTCTAGCCTGGTCAGGTGAGTCCTGACATCAGTTGGTAAGCGCTGGTGGTAGGATTTGAGTGTGGTGGAAACCGCCAAGATGCCATGGACCCAGGTTGTCACCAAGGCACTGTGCAAGCTGGTGTGGCTCCATAATGGTCTGGGTGTTCATTGACTGGAAATAGTTACATTTGGCTATTTGGAGACCATTTTCAGTCATTCATGGATTTCATGTTCCCAAATAATGATGGAATTTTTATGGATGACAGTGTGCCATGTCACTGGGGCACACTTGTTCACAACGGGTTTGAAGAACATTCTGAACAATTCAAGTGAATGATCTGGCTGCCCAAATTGCCTGACACAAATCCCATCAAATATTTATGGGATGTACTGATAGATCAGTTCATGCACAAAATCCTGCACTGGCAGCACTTTTGCAATTATGGGTGGTTGTAGAGGATATATGGTTATAGAGGCACCATGGCTCAATACTTCTGCAAGGGACCTGTTGAGTCCATGCCATGTCCAGTTGCTCCACTATGGCAGGCAAAAGGAAGTCCGATACAATATTAGGAAGTATTCCATGACTTTCGATACAGTGTATGTTACTTTCGTGTGTGTGTTGGGGTGTCAACAGCATTTTTCTTTTACCCTCACCAATCCTCTGCGAGTCTTCTTCATTTGTCACTAAAGTTGTCTAGCACTGTGATTCCTCTGTACACAACAGCATCAGCCACAAACAATCTCTTGAGACTTCTGACATTATCTGCTGGGTCATTTGTGTGTGTAGTGAACAGCAATCGTCCTACAACACTTCTCTGTGTGTAAGAATTTACATTTGTGTGTGATGATTTCTCTCCATTAAGAATGACACACTTTGTTCTGTCTGCTGTTAATATTACAAAGATTGTCTGATACTGTACATATTTATATTTTGTTCATTAGGTGACAGTGCAGAAGTGTATTGAAGGCCTTCTTTAAGTCAGGGAACATATCAACTTGAGTTCTGCTATCTTCTGGGTCTTGTGTGAGATCAGAGCAAGCCGAGTTTCACACGATCATTGTTTGCAGATACCAAGATTCCTACAAGACTCTCCAGTAATGTCTTAATACATGAGAATAAAATGGGTTCTGAAGTTCTGCAACACACTGACATTAACAATGTATGCCTACAGTTGTGTGTACCTATCCACCAATGCTTTTTCCAGTCACTAGGAATGCTTCATTCCTAAGCATACTACAGTACAGTCTTTTCTGAAAACGGGAAAACTAGCAATTTTTTGTTCAATTACTAGGAATACTTCATTCCTAAGCATACTACAGCACACTGCTGCCAGAAGAGGAGCAAGCTCTTTTGCATCCTCTATGTGGAATTGTAATGGTATTCCATCAGGTGGGATTACGGAGGTGTCCAATTCCACCCATCTGCTTTGACCCATGACGTCATCAGTATGGTGGAAATGGCTACTCTAAGTGTCTGCAATATGGCGCCAATGATGTCACTACATACACACAGCAACAAACACGAAAATACGTATAAATAAGACAATAACATCTCCCTCCTAAAATACAATCAAACTAACGGGACAACCGCGAGAAACTGAGTGTTTTAGGGAGGGGACAAGCGAAATATAACAGTAAAAAAAAAAAACACACCACGATCCCAAAACACACAAAATGACGAAAAAAAATTTACAAAATCTACAAACACAACCAACTCATAAACTCCGCGCCTTAATGACGTCACACACCATAACACCCTTACGCCATGGGTCAAAGCAGACTGGTGGAATCTTACACTTCCGTTGACCCCTTTTACTTAATTGGGTCCCTATTTGGCACAAGGCCCACTCGCTGTGAACTTCATTATACATGTCATTTAAACTATCACAATATACTAATTGTCACTGAGGCCAAAACGAGACAGAATGGTATAATTACAGAACTTCATTTTACAAACTCAGATTGATTATTTTATTTTAAGCTAATTCTCCTTATGCATAAGAATGATATCATTACATTATATTATATTATGATCTGAAATGTTTAGTAACTTGTGAGGAAGTTCAAACGCACACCTAACAGACCTCAAGCAGACAGCATGTTACTATACTGCACTCCCCCAATTAGACTGTTTAAGTTTTAATGACTTCGGTTTCTGAATGTATTTGCCAACATGATCTGAATCGCTAAACTTCTTTGTATCAAATAGTATACAGCCGGTCAATATAAAATAAAAATAAAAACAATTATCATTTGTGCTCACTTTCTCAGTTTCTCTTCAGTTATAACTTACCTCCCCATCACGTGAAGAATATGCATGCAGTAATCCTACTACACGGTACAATTTTAGTAACTCAACGCGTTGGTTTCATGGGATTATACTTCCCTTTGTATGATATCCGCTTTTAAGCATTTACTTAGGTGTCATCTAGCCGAAGAGTAGATTGACTAATGTATTGGGCTCGCCCTTCTATTACATCCCATCGAAACACAGCTTTTCGTCGCAGAATTGTTCGAGTTTTTTTTTTTTTTTTTCCTTAATAAATCTCTTGTCATCCGTGTGCTACGCCCTTTAGACACTTAGCATTTACGGTTTTGCGCAGCCGCCATAAAAACTGATTCGCATTTGTCTTAACTCTTGTAAACAATGGTACAAACATTACAACAGTACAAATAATATAAGCCCGAGACAGTCTGCCACATAAATCAACACTACTAAAGGCTTTTGTACGTAAATACCGCATACGTTTTGTTTAGCTTCTGTCAGCACCAGCAGTATGAACGAGATGGATATTGAGGTCAGCGGTTTAATTACCACTCAAGAGGAGAAACAGACGGGGAATAAGTACGTGAAAGACTATTTATTAATAAAAAGTATGTTAAACTTATAATCAGACAGGTGACGAAATAATATTTTAGTTAAGAAGTGCAAGTTTTTGAGGAAATGTAAAATGCTAGCGGTATAATAAGGCTATCAGTGTAAAATACAGAATTCAGTGACGTGTTATAACAACAGAGCAATCATGAGAAATATATTTTCTTTCCGTTTCACGTCAAAAAATTATTGACAAGACTATGCAATCAGTATGTTCCAGTTGCCAGCCAACATTTTGTTATCCCCACCCGCTGCCCGTGAATGGTTCGGGAAGCGTAAGGAAACTGTTAGACCATGGATGGTTTTCATCAACACATCAAACTTCCAGGCCCCACGGAGCTTGCCCAGACTGACAAGGAGAATTGTGAAGAACATCGAGTATTTTCAAAGCAATTATCTGTTTGTATTCGTTGGTGTTGTCTTATACTGCCTGTAAGTAAATCGAGATATTCGTTTAGCTACAGACCTTTTAATAATACATAGCTTTTGTACCGTACAATGTTAATCTTGCCCTAGTGTGTACCGAAGATTGCACATTTTTAACAGTTATTTGTGTGTGTGTGTGTGTGTGTGTGTGTGTGTGTGTGTGTGTGTGTGTGTGTGTAGGTTGCGGGGGCGGGGATGGGGGGGGGGGGAGAGCTTAGCACAGATGCCCATTAAAGGAGGCCTACTTAGAATACACCTGTTATATGTACAGGAGGGTGAGGCTTGAGTGGTCACCTAAAACAGCTCTGAAAGCTACCTGGAATACATAGCTTGGAAACCCATTCATGATGGAAGTATATTGGATCTAATGGCAACAAATAGACCTGCCCTACTTGACGATGACCACTTAAAAACTGGTATCAGTGATCATGAAGTTGTTGTGGCAACAATGATTACGAAAGTACAAAGGGCAACGAAAGCAAGCAGAAAGATATATGTGTTCAGTAAACTGGATCAAAAATGAATAGTGTCATATCTCAATAACGAACTTGAAACTTCCAGCGCAGGCCAGGAGCATGTAGAGGAACTATGGCTCAAGTTTAAAAGAATATTTTACCATATTAAGGATAGATATTTACCCAGAAGAATAGTTCGTAATGGGAGGGATCCTCCACTATATACAGTCACTGTTAAGAAACTTCTAAAGGAACAGAGACTACTGCATAATAGGTGTAAAACAAAGCACAGAGCTATAGATAGAGATATGGTGGAAAAAACGTGTTCGGTTGTCAAGATGATATCAGTGAGTATTGTAGCAGAATATTATCAAATGATCTTTCACAAGAAATTCTGGTGTGTGTAAAGGTTGTTAGTGGCATCAAAGTTAGTTTCCAGTCTGTAGCAAAGGAGACAGGAACTGAAATTGAGTGTAGCAAAACAGAAATTGAGTGTAGCAAAACAGAAGCTGAAATGCTTATCTCTGATTTCAAATGTCCCTTTACAAAGGAAAACCCAAATGAAATGCCGCACTTGAATCCTAGTGCCACTGAAGAGATGAATGAAATTGAAAGTAAGGTCAATAGTGTTCAGAAATAGCTGAAATCATTATAACTGACCAAAGGTCCAGGGCCCAGTGGAATCTCTTTCAGATTATATTCTGAATTTGCGCCCTAGTTAGCCCCTTTTCTAATTACAACCTGTCACAGATTCCTCAAACCAAAAAAACCGTGCCCATTAGTTGGAAGAAAGCACTGGTCACACCCATCTGCATGGCGGGTGGTAGAAGTGATCCATGAAACTACTGTCCAATATAGAAATAAACAATTTTTACAGCCTTCAGTTGCAACTGAAGGCTGTAAAAATTGTTTATTTCTATACATATACGGTTGCTGACGTGCTGCATTATGTTAAAGAACTGTCCAATATCTTTGACATCAGTTTGAGTCTTAGGACATATTCTGAGCTCAAACATAATGAGGTGTCTTGAACAGAATGGCCTCCTGTATGCCAGCCGGCTTGGATTCTGAATACAGTCGGGTAGATGCAGTATTTCTTGATTTACGAAAAGCATTGGCCTCAGTACCATAACTATCAAAAGTACGATCACATGTGTTATCAAGTGAAATTCGTGATTACATTGAGGAGTTTTTGGCAGGGAGGGGGGCAGCATGTTATCTTGAATGGAGAGTCATTAACAGATGCAGAAGTAACTTCAGGTGTGTCCAAAGGAAGTGCATTTCAACACTTGCTGTTTGTGTTGTATATTAATAACCTTGTGGAGAACGTTAATAATAACGTCAGACTTTTTACAGGTGATGCAGTCATCTGTATTGAAGTACTGTCTGAAAGAAGCTTTGTAAATATTGAGTTAGGTCTTGCTAAGATTTCAAAGTGGTGCAAAGACTGACAATGCATTTTAAGTGTTAAGAAATTTAAAATTGTGCACTTCACAAAACTAAAAAAAGTGTAGTATCCTATGACTATAATTCAAAGAGTCACAGTTGAGATTTGGCCAACTGATACAAATATCCAGATGTAACACTTTGTAGGCATATGAAATGGAATGATGACATAGGCTCAGTTGTGAGTAAAGCTGGCGGTGGACTTCTGTTTATAGGTAGAATACTGGGGAAGTGCAGTCAGTCTACAAAGGAGATTGCTTACAAATCACTCATACGATCCATTCTAGACTATTGCTAAAATATGTGGAACCTTTGCAGATAGGGCTAACAAGGGACATTGAATGTATACAGAGAAGAGCAGCAAGAATGGTCACATGTTTGTTTGACACATGGAAGAGTTTTACACTAATGCTCAAGAAATTGAAGTGGCAGGCAGTTAAAGATAAACATAAATTATCTCAAGAATGTCTACTAACAAAATTTCAAAATCTAACTTTAAATGATTACTCAAGGAATATGCTACAACCATCTATGTATCACTCACATGGCGATTGTGAGGATAAGATAGAATAATTACAGCACACACAGAGGCATTCAGATAATCATTCTTCCTGCACTCTGATCATGAATGGAATGGGAAGAATGCCTAATAACGGGTACAGTGGGACATACCTCTGCCATGCATGTGGGGTAGTGGTTTGCAGATTATGGGTGTAGATGTAAATGTAGACACTTTGTTTCATGAATCTTAAATCTATTTGAGGCACATTTTTGGAGTTTGACATCTTTGGGTTAACCAGTTTGCACAGTAAGAGGAGTAAAGTAATTCCTTGCATGTTCAGCATTTTGACTACCTGCCCACATTTACCCAATCGCAGGATAAGTGTGACCACTGGCTGAAGCTGCATGAGGTAAAAGCAGGCAGCATGTTTTTGATACAAATAAGCCAAAATTTCTCCCAACAAGTTTTATTTATTCCTTTATAAGTGTCATAAACATCAAAATTAACCTGTGGGATATTTTTAACAAATAATGAACATTTCAAAATCAATATTAAACTGCAGCATCCTCTCTTGCCTTTGTATCCCAGTTGTTTTTGTGAAGGGTAGGTGACAGATAATATCAGACCTCTTCACTACTGACTCATCTGGGACAACAGGGAACACAAATTCTGAGCCTTTTTTCTGCAGATGGGTAACATACACTTGCCCTAGCCCAGCTGTATTGCTAATATGGTCAACATAATATAAAAAGTCTTCTTGGTGTTCAAATGATCCAAAACAAAATCATCAGACCTCACTTCACCCTCTGTCAAATTTTGCAAGTTTGGGCTTCATCATCTCTTTCACAGCATCCCCCATTCTCGGATTCTGGCACAATAGATGAAAGGGTTTCTGATTCACTGTCTGTATCATTAACAATTTTATTTTTTGCATAAATGATCAATTCCTTCTTGCTTTGGAATTAAGTCTTCTTTAGTGATGTTGCTATTTTACCCACCACTGCTGCTTCCAACTTGTCTTTGACTAGAGTACTAGTGTAAACTGCAAGATTTCTTTTGCCTTGATGTCTATTGCCTCATAGCTTTTGGGAAAGGTCTTCAGCCTTCAAGAGTTGGAATTTCCGTTATGCTTGCACCTGAAGTGGAAGGTGAAGCATCACACAAAGTTGCAGGTTCCGCAGTAGGTAGGGTGACCAGCTCTCCCGTATTTCCTGGGATCTCCGAAATTATAGTGATTTTTTTTTTTTAATCCTTTTGCTTTCGGCTCTGTTATTGACTGTCTGTTTCTCCCATATATTTTGTCAGTGATTACTGTAATAAATATTAATCCTACAAAGTATTGTCAATAGTTCAGATTCGCTGACTGACAGATCTGGAAAAGTTTTTGTATAATAATGGATACTATTCAACAGTTGTCTTTTTTCTGTTTTCGTTTAGCTAGGCCCTACTCACCTTTTTGAAGTAAACTTCTTTTACCACTCTTTGAACCTTTTCTTTGTCAATATTAGCTTTGCCAGCTTCATTGATATATGACCTCACCATCTACAATATACATATTTTACTCGAAGTCATTTATAAAAGTATGTTTATGAAACTGAACGTTGGCCTCTGTTCTTAATCAGAATTGGGGTAACAGTGGACACTGTTCCCACTTACACCTCTTCAACTGTCCACACTTGCCCCAAGGGTCATTTTGGATATGAAACGAAATTGTAGTGTTATATATGTTTGACATTGCATTGGGGGCGATCTAAAGGCTATAATATTCTTGAAGAATCAAGTTGCCAAGATTGATAGTAATTCTTTTTATTACTATTACCAGTTTTGACATATTACACTTTCATCATCAGATCTTGTAACATTATTAGGTGTTCTTTCATTTTACGACACTGAAAGTCACTTAGTGATGTTGCATCACATTGCAATAAAAATGACAGGGGTCATCAGAACGTCATAAATAAAATACTACAAAATTAAAACATACATGTTACGCTATGCCCCAGCATACACTGTATTTTATGTGTAATATGCTGCTGATCTCTGCCACTTTTTATTAAAGTTTGACACAACATTTCGATATGAGTTACAGTGTTGTAAAAAGCATCTAATAATGTTATAAGATCCGATGATGAAGCACGAACCTGTCAAAACCAGTAATAGTAATAAAGAGAATTACTAGCGATCTTGGCAAAGTTGATTCTTCAAGAATAATACAGATGGTTGGAATGTATTACAGGGTGATTATAATTAAAGTTAAACTTTCAAACCGCTGTAGAAATAATGCCACTGGTCTGAATGATGTCAAATTGCAACAGAATATTATTGGAGGTGGAGGAGCAGGAAAAGATATGGCAGAAGAAAAATAAATAGTTACAAAATGTAGCAATAGGTGGCACTGTAAGCATCATAATTTAATAGTGGTTGACTGCAAATGACAAATGAATGATACAGCAATGCCTAAGGTGTATGTTTGACATTAAACAAACTGTACTACTCAGTGTACAAGGGTGCACAGGTGTAATACTATTAGTTACATAAGCCCATCCACCACAGCAAGGTCATATCACATCAGATGGGAGAAATCGGTTTTTAATTGCCCTGAGGCCAAAAACTGCATAAAAAGTATCAACCACATTGGTTTTTAATTGTCCTGAGACCAAAAACTGCATAAAAAGCATCAATGAAAATCATATCAGATTATTAATTTCCGTGTGCTGGTGCAAAACATGTTAAATATGCTGTCCACCATTTTCTGCAACATGTTGAAATCGAGAAACAACATGTTCCACAACTGATCGCAGTGTTTCCGGGGTCATGTTCAGAATGTGTTGCGCAGTGCGTGCCTTCAATGCAGCTAAGTTTGCAATCGGAACACTTAACACAACATCTTTCAGATTCCCCACAGCCAGAAGTCGCACAGATTAAGATCAGGTGATCGGGACAGCCAGGCTGTAGGGAAATGGCAGCTAATAATTCTAGCATTTCCGAAATGGCACTTCAGCAGCTTCTTAACTGGATTTTCAATGTGCGGAGGTGTGCCATCTTGCATAAAAATGATCCCATTCACACATCCATGCTGTTGGAGAGCTGGAATGACATGGTTGTGCAAAAGACACTCATAGCGCTTACCTGTGACGGTACAGGTAACAGGACTGGAAGCACCTGTCTCTTTGAAAAAATATGGCCCTATGATAAATGATACCGTAAATCCACACCACACAGTGACCTTTTCAGGATGAAGTGATACTGGTTGATTTGCATGTGGATTTTCCGTTGCCCATATTCAACAATTCTGTGTATTGACATGTCCTGTCAGATGGAAGTGGACTTCGTCTGTCCACAAGATCTTCCATGGCCAATCAGTGTCCACTTTCGTGTGAGCAAGAAATTCTAAAGCAAAGGTCTCTCTTGCTGGCAGGTCAACAGGAAGCAGTCCGTGCACATGGGTAATTTTGAATGGATAGCAAAGAAGGATGTTGCTTAGGATTTTACGCATCATGCTCACGGGTAGGTCTAATGTTCGGGCAATTCTCCGTGCACTACATGTTTGCACACCACCACTCACTCCTCCCGCACTGCTTCCACTGACGTCGAATCAATTTGTTTCCTCCCTCTACCAGGTTGCACACCAAAAGAACCCGTCTTTTCAAATTTCCGAATCATTTTCTGCAGACCCATGGCAGTCATCGAACCAACGCCCTTTTCAAACCCTTAAGTGTCCCGAACTTCTGCAGAGCGACATGTGCACTGTTATCATTCTTGTAATACAGATTTACAAGCAGAGCACGATTCTGCATTGAGACAGTCGTGGCGAACACCGCAGATGTGAAAAGAGGAAAAGCCATGCACCCGGCGTGTTTATATCAACTTCAATGGGTCGTGCTCGTGACAAGTGTTTTCATTTATGTATTCTGACACATTCAACGCCATCTATTGATCAATTTTCGCTCTATTTTTTTCTCCTGCCATACGTTTTCCCCCCTTCTCTGATAATGTTCCATTGCAATTTGGCATTATTCTGGCCAGTGGTGTTATTTCTACTGCATTTTGAAAGTTTAACTTTAATTATGTATATTTAGATGAAATGTTACACAAGAAAACAATAGGGTACTTTTTATAGATTCATAAACCACAACTTAAAATATTTTCTGTACTAATTTGTTTGCCAAAAAACTCATAGACAAAAGGACTGAAATTGTATTTTAACTTCTCATGTTTGCAACCATAACTGGACTGGTGCAACATTTTGTCTAATTGTGTACTACAACCTGAGGAACTATCAACAGGATTATACAACTATTTCAAAGATTATTTCAGACTTATTCTGTGTCCACTCTCAATCCATGTTTACACTAGCCATGTTCTTCCCTATGTACGTTTACAGGAAATAGGGCCTACTTATGACTGGAATATGATAGAGAATCCCAACCCCAAATAAATCTAGGTTGTGGCAACAGTGTATCTGTAGCATGCATAGCCTAAGGTCCAGGTTAAATTGGAAAGTGATAATTTAGTTGTGAGTTGACGAAGTCAATGAATGTAAATGCGAAATTCAGGTTGTGGTAACAAATTGATCTGTACTGATTTCACACTTTTACTTGGCCACTGAACAGAGGATGCTGGGAGCAGAAGCTTGCAACTGGCTCATAGCACATCGGCTGATGAGACAAGTGGCACCTCCTTGAGCAACTAGTTTATAGTATATAAAAGAAATGAACATGTAATGGATTAACGCGTCGTAGAAGTTTTTATGAGTCGCTAGAAGGATCAGTTACAGCCTATTCACTCATTGTTGTAAATATTATTAACAGTCCTTACACAAAACAGCATATATGGGATACTCTATATCCACAACAGCTACTTATTGTTATGGGGCATCATACTGTTGCATAGCTATGGTTGACACTGAGTGTAAACATTCCCAAGTGTCACGAAGTCAGCCAACTTCCACCAATTTTAAAGAGGACAAGTAAAAGTGTGCAGTCAGTAGCATTTCCTAATGTTTACATTGATTCCATATTTGCTGTATATAACACTTTTTGTTATAAAAACCTAAAACTTCAAATTAAATTTAAAAAAAACTGTAAATTAGATACCGGACAAGTCTCCAACAAGTGTTTTGGTGTATGTTGCACAGATATATCATACATAAACAGGAAAAGTGCAATGGGTTCCACTAAGGAACTAGGCACTTCCTATGTTGATACATGTAATTCTGTATTTTTATCATGTATGTCAATTGGTATCTTATGGTAGATCTACCATCTATATCCATCCTGTCTAAACCACTGTGAAATTCCATTAATGTGTGATACACAGAAAGAATGTGTTCCCTCCCATTCTCACAGATGCTAATGGGAAGTTGTTGAATTACACTTAAGTAACTATTCCTCTATCTGTTTACACCCATTATATCCAACAATGATTGAAAAGAAGCTGCCAAGATGGGCATTCAGAAATGCAAATGAGATGTTGTAAATTAACTGCCTATGTTTCTTCTCTGACACAGCAATCAGAAATGGGTGGGCTCATTGATCCAAAGTACCACAGATGAACACATTTCTCAATCTGTAGGCATGTTGTGAAGGCCATCAATTACATTTTGAAGTGAAATTTTGCAGTTCTGCAATTTATTTATTTGTTCATTTATAAGCTGGTACACGCTTGCAGCTGTATGCAGATTTATATGTTGACTAATTACAGACAGCCTAGTAACATTTTTGGTAGCAAGGCCTAAACACTATTTAATCATTAATGAGAGCAAGAAGAGTTAATGACATGAGCTTTGAAACAATATAAATTGTTCCACTAAATCGACAATAGTATGAGAGCTAATGGTGAGTATATATGTGTGATGTTTAATATGAAATGGAAATATCCAGTGCATCCATAATAGCAAAGCAAGTGGAAATTTAGTGAAAGACACATACACCACCAATTGGGATCCAGGATTTTGTCACTATAGATATGTTGTTGGAAAGGGTAGTTGAGACCAGACCAGCAACTGGATTTTCCGTAATCTTTGACTCAACACTTGAACACACCAGGTTTCACACCTTTCAAGATCTTAAGAGATCCTCTTTATTCTCTTAACCCGAATCTGGCAGACAGAATAATTTCTTCATTCACTTTTAAAATGTTGGATTGACCTCTATGCCTCAATGGTTATTGTAAGACTGCCCTCACTAGCTGCAGAGGAAGGAAATCATACTGGGTTGTGAACTGTTTGACCTCAGTAAATTCTTGAATTGAGACAGATCTTATATATTGTTCTGTTGCTACATTCTACACCATAAAAGTTTATCATGAATACGACCTACAGGCCAAGTTACTATGTAACTAATGTATGGACTGAGCAGTGTGGTGCAAATGTTAAGGCACTGAACTTGCGTGTAGGAGGAGCAAATCCCCATCCAGATTTAGATTCTCAATAGTGTCCCTAAAAAGTAAGTGCTGAGATCATTGCTTTGAAAAGGACATGGTACATTTCCTTCTTCACTCTTATATAATCCATGCCTGTGCTTTCTCACTAGCTTTGTATAGCTCTTCCTGTTGCTTTATTCCTTCAGATTTAGAAGTTATGTCTGACAGATCTCTACTGCTGATGTCCCTCTGCTGGTTGAAAGAATATACAGTACACAGTGGATTCTAATATTCAACAGATTATGTAGGCATGTAGGAAGAACAACAATGTTGTTCTAGCACAGGCTGGAGCTTACGCTTCAGCTTTAGCATGTTGTTATTTACCATCATCACCATGCGGGATAGCTGTGCAGTCTAGGGCATCTTGTCACGGTTCATGCGGCTCCTCCCATTGGAGGTTCGAGTCCTCCCTCAGGCATGGGTGTGTGTGTTGTCCATAGTGTAAGTTAGTTTGATTTAGTTTAAGTGGTGTGTAAGCCTAGGGACCGATGGCCTCAGCAGTTTGGTCCCATAGCCCTTACCACAAATTTCTAAATTTATTTACCATCATCAGTATCTTGATATGCTTTCCCATGCACACTGACTGTGTGCAGCTTATGGTGATGCAGCTGTTACCACACACATCTCACATTCTGAAGGAGTGGGGCTCACATTCAAGACCATCCACCCAGATTTATTTATTTTATGGTATCCCTAAATCACTTAAAGTGAATACCAGGATAGTTCCTTTGAAAACGACACTATTGATGGCCTTACTTTTCCCTGACCTGGTTCTGCTTGTTCTCCATCTATAATGGCTGCAATGTTGAACTGACATTAAACTCTAATCTTCCTTCTTTTCTTGGTGTGTGGCTAATCTATAATTCACATGTTTTGAAAATTGTGGACACTATTCTGAGTATGTTAAATATTGAGAGATTTCTGAGCTGCTTATTTGCTTATAAGCTGATGTCACCATCACATCTAAGCTACTTTAACTTGAAACTTCCAGTAGTGTCTTATCCTCTGGTGTGTTGAGCAGACAACACAACTGCTCTTGGTTCACAAAGCCTTCATGCAGTTCTGGCTAGACAGTGGGTATCAGGTGTATAAAATGGTAATACTTACATAACATAAGATAATCAATTCTATTCACTGGGGATGTATTAGGCTGAACATAGTTGCTTACAGGAGTAACCACACTGTCGGTCCCTGCTTAGCCAAGCAGCCTCAGCTGCCTCTGTAATATAAGTTCTGTCTGATTTGCAGTCACTTGTTCCGTCTTGTAAAACCTCCGGTGGAAAAATTTTTCTCATTAAGTCAATATCCACATAAACATCTGATTTTCATACAAATCAAGACCTAATGGCACTTAGTTTGCATCAAATCTCAGTACTCAGTGAGGAATGGAACTTACCGTAACTCTTGATACTTTGGAAGCCTTACTTCTGCACTTATTAGGATATCATTAAAGTATTGTTTTTTAACTTATTATATTAACATTACAGTTATATGCCAATGTACATTGAAGTATCTGTTGCTGCTTTTCCATTTTCACTTTGCAGCATCCTTGAAATCTGCTCACCTGATGAATTCCCCAATTATAACACATTATAAGGCTTTGGAGTTAATGATTTATATTTAAACTATGTGAAATTCCTCATGTTCTCCAACTGTCTATTATCTTTTGTCTGAATCAAGTACAAAAAGCAGCAAAGACCATTCAAGATTCCTTCTTTGGCACAGAAAAAGGAAAGGAAATGTTACTCTGCAGGGTAACATATGTTGTAGAAATTTAAGGTCATGAATTGTGGGATACCACACCCAAGGCAGCCTCATTCATACCAGAGCACATTGTATCTTCCACGTAAATGCAATGACCTTACTCTTGAGGTACTGGATCTTGGTTTGGTTGAAAGTAAGGGATATCAGGTTGCATTCGTAAAGCAGTTATCAGCTGTGACATTGCAGGCTGACTCCATCTTTGAAAAAATAACTCACGACATATGATGTCAGTGATCTCAAATTGGTTATAGGAATTTATTGTGGCTATGGCTAATGCATGACCCTGATGATGAAGTGTGGCCCTATAGTCTTTGGGGAGGATCATCTACTGCTATGTGTCTGCACTATTAACTGTGTGACTGCACCAGCTGTCTAAAAATAGAATTTATCAGATGAGCAGCAAATACACATCCAAAGTTGGGCATATATTGCATATATAGCAAAATAAAAGGAAATCCAATGGAAACAAATAAACATAGTGAACACAATTGTTAAGTTTGAATTCTGTACATCGTTAACTCAAAACTCACAAAAATATGATGGTCTTACATCAAGTAATTAAAAGCCTACACCATGAGTTTCTTCATTGAAGTAAAAGAAATAAAATTTCAGCTATGCGCAGTTAAAATTGCATGAATAAAGAGCAAGCTTTGGCAGATTACTCCTTCAAATAAGCTACCCTGAAAGCAGAACCAGTATCCAAATCTTGCCTATGCTTTTAATGTTAAAGTTCAGTAGAAATGTTGCTTGATCATCCACAGAAGTTCATCACAGAATGGAACTACCACTCACATACAAAGTCAGAGTCTTCCAGCCATGAAAACTTAAAACCAGTGAGAAATGTCCAAGTCCCTACACACCACTCTAAATTTAATCACTAGACGAATTTTTAAAGTGAAACAGTGCAACTGGCTTGCCACACACAAACTAAAATAATCTCTTGCTAAAAGCTTTATCAATTCGGCACCAGCTGCTCCAAATGACTGCTTCACAACTTCTTAAAATTTTACCTTAGAACAGCTGTTATTAAAATTACATAGTTTTTCGTAACAATAATTGTTATTTTTGGGGGGAGCAGCGGCAGGAGTAGGAAGGGATCAGTCCTCTTGTTCGATGAAGCCTACAACAATTTCCCCTCTTGTAGTATTGGTTAAAAACAGTCTTGGTTGCAATTTTAGTTTTTTATTTTTCAACAACGCGTTTCGCCTTATTTAGGCATCTTCAGGTTATCTTTTCTAGATGGACGCAAGAGGCACCAAGATCTGCATAACACGTTCCTGTTCGCTCCTGTTGAAAAATAAAAAACTAAAATTGCAACCAAGACTGTTTTTAACCAATACTGTTAAGCACTGGTTTGCTGTATGCCACATATGGATTGGAAGAATTCCCCTCTTGTGTCCAATCTCTGTCTTCCCCTACAGTTTTTACCCCTTACAGCTTCTCTTAGTACCATAGAAGTTACTCCCTGATGTCCTATCATCATGTCCCTTTTTCTTGTCAGTGTTTTCCATATATTTCTTCCCTCACAAATTATTTTTTACCTTATCAGTCCACCTAATTTTCAACATTCTTCTGTAGTACCACATCTCAAATTCTTCATGTCCCTTCTGTTCTATTTTTCCCAAAGTCCAGTTTCACGATTATACAGTGCTGTGCTTCAAACATACATTCTCAGAAATTGCTTCCTCAAATTAAGGCCAATATTTGATAGTAATAGACTTATTTTGGCCAAGAATACACTCTTTGCCAGTCCTGGTCTGCTTTTTATTTCCTCCTTGCTTCATCCATCATACACTACTAAGCTTCCATGCTATCAGAATTCCTTCACTCAGTCTACTCTATGGTCCGTAATTTTCATATTAAGTTTACCATTGATCTCGTTTCTGCTACTGCTCATTACTACTTCTTTTCTTAATTTACTCTCAGTTCATATTCTGTACTCGGCAGACTTTTCATTGCATTCAGTATGTCCCGAAATTGTTCCTCACTTTCACTGAAGATGGCAATGACATCAATGAATCTTATCACTGACACTCTTTCACTCTGAATTTTTAATTCCACTCTTGAGCTTATGTTTTATTTTTATCATTACTCATTTGATGACTGAGCACTGAGGGTGAAAAATTGGATTCCTATCTTAGGCCCTTTTTAATTTGGGTACTTTGTTCATGGTTTTCCATTCTGAAAGTTCATTCTTGATCCTTATACATATTGTATATATATTACCATCTTTCCATTTTGCTTATATCTGTTTTTCTGAAAATTGTGAACATCTTGCATCATTTTACATTATCAAAAGCTTTTTTTAGTTCAACAAATCTGATGAAGGTTTCCTGATTTTTCTTAAATCTTGCTTCCTTTATCAAGCACAATGTCAGAATTGCCAAAATTGCCAGAATTGCCAAAATTATCATCACTTAAGAGATTTATAATTTTTTTCCATTTTTTGTTTATTATTCTCATCAGCAATTTGGATGCATGGGATGTTAAGTTGATTGTGCGACAATTCTCACTCTCATCTGCCCTTGCTATCATTGGAATTGTGTGGCTGGTATTTTTCCAGAAGTCTGATAGCTTGTCATCAGTCTCATATATTCTACACACCAGCTTGCAATTTTTCCTGATGATCTTAGAAACTTCAAAGGAATCTTATATATGCCTTTTGCTGTATTTGATTGCAAGTCTTCCAAAATTGTGCCAGCTTCTGGCTGTAACACTCGATCCCCTATATCTGCCAGACTGACATCCAAGTCTTCTTCTATTATGTCATCAGGAACTTTGCCTTCTTTGTAAAGACCTTAAGTCTACTCTTTTCATTTATCCTCTCACTTCTCTGCATTCAACAGTGGAAATACTATTGCATTCTTAACGTTAGCATGTTTGCTTTTAATTTCACATGGGGTTGTTTTTACTTTCCTATACCCTCAATTTGTCCTCCCAACAACCATTTGGTTTTCGATTTCTTCACATTTTTTCCTCAGGCATTTCACCTTACAGCACCTTTCCTTGTATCTATATATATGTGTGTCCAACTTCTGTGAATTGTGTTTTATTCATCTCATGGTGTACATTTGCAGTCCATTTGGTTTGCATACAGGAGACATGTCAAAAATTTATAATACAGATACAATGCTTTTTACATTAATAAATAATAGCATTACAATAAATAATTAAACTATAAGGATATTTCTTGGAATGTGTAACACATTGTATCCAGCTCAAATTTCCAGTTTGTCCTGCATGAATTCATCCACTGAGTAATAACACTTCAGTGTCAGTACCTCATATAGCTTTCTTTTAAGTGAACCTAAATTCATCTGTATCAACTTGTTCCCTTTCAATTTATTACAAATTTTCATTCCCATGTATTGAGGTCCCTGGGCATATAGTCTGAGGCAGTGGGTGGGGAGCATAAAATTTTATTTGTTTCTAGTATCATGTGAATGGACAAAATGGTTTCCCTCAAATAATTCTTGTCTGGTGTACAAAAATATGATAATCTCATATATGTATAAGGATGGCAGAGTTAATATTTTAAGTTTTCTAAATAATGGTCTACATGGTTCTTTGTGATTTGCAGTGCACTTATTTCAAATGATTTTTTTCCTTATTTTTAGTATCCGCACTATGTTTGTCGAGTTACCCCAAAAACAATACCATACCTAATAATGGATTCAAAGTAGCTTGCATATGCAACTTTTCGTGTATCCATGTCAGTTGCAGTTGATAATATTTCTATTTGTAACATACCCTATTCCTGTTATGTCCACCTCTGTAGTTTAGGGGTCAGCACAGCTGACTGGCACGTGGAGGACCTGGTTTTGATTCCTGGTACTGCCACGGACGCTTTTATCTTGGCAGGAGGACAGGAATAAGGTTCACTCAGCCTCATGAGGCCAATTAAGGAGCAGCTTGATTGAGAAGTCACAGAAATTGACAATGGCTGAGAGCTGACACCAGCCCCTCCATACTGCGTCCATTGAAGCTGTTAGCAGAGGATGATTTAGCAGTCAGTTGGTATTGATGGGCCTGTCAGGGCCTGTGGATGGAGTTTATGTTTACTTACATTTACTCCTGTTATACCATTTTCTGCTGCTGTTGATATTACCCTATACTGTATTCATCTGACACTATGCCCTTATCTTCTTTTTGTTATGCTTCACTGATAACAACGATATCTAGACTGAGCCTTTGTATTTCCCTTTTCTTATTTTCTAGCCTCCCATGCCCCTCCACCTCCTCCCAATTCCAGTTCACAATTTCTGTGGATACACATTGTCTTCATCCTAGTGGTTTCCATTGTCTCCTACATCCCCATACCACTTCTTTTCCCATCCCAGGAGCATGAGATTGTCCTGAACCTTTGCTCCTCCCACACTTTTGACAAGGCTGTTGGCAGTGCAGTGGAGTTTCCTTATGCCAAAAGTCCTTGGCTGCCATTGACTGTGATTAATATTCAAAATTTAAGCAGTGACAGGGATAGAACCCAGGATTTTTTGATTACTAATGAAAGGCGCTACCTATAGATCACATTGACATATTAATAATATGCTTATTGGACTGAGTGCTTCCCCACATTGGTCACTTTCCAACCTTACACAACATTTCATATTCACTGTACAGCTCACCTCCTGTCAGAGATATTGTTTATGATTGTATCACTTTTGGTTTATCAGTAGTGCAATTTTAAGGTAGTTTTGTAATCAGTGCTGATAAAAATTGATGTCAATTAAAATATAGAGTTTACACAGTGTTATGCAATGGTGTATTGAAATTGTGATATTCAAATGCATTATTTGATATCTTCATCCACTATTAAATCAATTGGATTCAGTTTCAGTATTTCCAGTTGAAATATTTTTGAGTAATATTTATTTATTGGAAACAGACATCTTGTCTGTTGCTCATGTGTTTGTGAAGCTGACTTGGTCAGCTGCCACTGAGGTGAGCCTGTTGATACACCTGGACATCTCTCTGTATTGGAGACTGCCTTTTGATACACAGATTCCTTCTCTAGAAAGAGAACCCACCAGTTTGAGTTGCTTGTTTCATGTGAACATCTTTACATGACTAACTGATGGAATGTAAGATCTTTGCACACGAGAGGTAAGCCCGTGATTTGGCTGGATACTTATCCTCTATTTTGTATGATAAAATGCAATGTATTAAGCTCCTTGTAAACTCTTCTTTTACTTCCTAGTTCCTACCCAGAATATTGGGAAAGCATACTACCGTTATCAGTTTAATTCTAACAGGCAGCCCATAAATAATTACCATTTTTGAGCTTTTTATACATGTTTTGCATTTATTTTTAGCACTGTCATTGATTTATTGTGCTACTTCTTTTTGATTAGTTTACTTTATATGATACTGTTTCTTAGTGCTTGGATGCTAATGCTCACATTGCCATATACTCAGTCCTAATCATGTTAATCTTGCTGTAGAGTGAATGTAAGCCACAGAAATGGCATACTATTATTATTTGTGTGGAGTTCATTCTCTCTGTTCCACAGGACATACAGTGCATCTGTTAACTGCATTTATGTATGCGACTAATGATTGCACATATGTTCTATGTTTGTGTCCTATATGTTAGTTGGATGTGCGTGGCTGATCATTTATAACCTCAGTATCAGTTGTGTTTTCTGTTTATTACAGTCCTTGGTATTAGCAGGACTTATCAAGAAGCCCATTATACTTTCCTGTCTCCAGTTTGTTTGCTTTACAAATCCAGAATTTCTGAATATGGTTGTAACCATGTTGTTGTTGTTGTTGTTGTTGTGGTCTTCAGTTGGAAGGCTGATTTGACACAGCTGTGCACAGTAGTCTATCTGTGCAAGCCTCTTCATCTCTGTAAAAGTACTGCAGCCTACATCCATCAGAACCTGCTTGGTTCCGCTCTAGGACTTATCACCCCCGGCCCCTCCTCCAACATATACTGTAGGGGGGGGGGGGGGGGGGGGAATAACAACCACCCTCATCATAAGCGAATTATCTGAATGGGATGGAAATTGCTAGATGTGATATGTGATGTACATGTATACAAAAACAAATTATGACAATTTCAGGAAAATTGGTTTATTTATTCAAGAGAAAAAGCCTCACAAACTGAGCAAGTCATTATTGCATTGGTCCACCTCTGACCCTTTCGTAAACAGTTATTTGGCTTGGTATTGATTAACAAAGTTTTTCGTTGTCTTCCTGAGGAATATCATGTCAAATTCTGCCCAGTTGGCATGTTAGCTCACCAAAATCCAGAGATGGTTGGAGGGCCCTGCCCATAATGCTCCAAACATGCCCACCAGCACATGGCAAGAGTTTCTATTGCTTGTCTTCCTACTTGCCAAACCCTACCTTGGCCAGCAAGGTCATAGGATCTTTCCCCATGACAATGTTTGGAGCATTATTGGGCAAGGTCCTCCAATCATCATGAGGATTTGATGATCTAATGTGGCAGTTGGGCAGAATGTGGCATGATATCCCTCAGGACGACATCCAGAAACTCTGTCAGTCAATGCTAACTGTTTGCATAAGGGCCAATTTGTGAAGCTCTTTCCCATGAATACATCATTCAATTTTTCTGAAATTGTAGTCATTTGTTTGTCTGTACATATACATCACATCTACTGATTTTGGTCCTGTTCGTATAATTTATTTGTGGTGTGTCTCTTTTTGTGTCTTTATTCAGGGATATGACAAAAACAATCATTCAAGTAAAAAAGTCTAGTAAACATGGTCTCTAAAATGCATGCCTTAAGAGCTATGAGTTTCACAGAAGTAAAGATGAATAACTGCTCATATGTCTTAAGGTATGCATTTTAGAGCCCATGTTTACTGGACGTTTTTCATGTTTTGGTCCATACTACCACCTCTCAAAATATGGAAAGCAAAGAGCTTACAGTAGAAGAGATTTGTTTTACAGTATTGAAGATGAAGTTGTGCTCATAGCTCTGAAGGTACTCATTTTAGAGACCATGTTACTAGGCTTTTTTTGTTTCAAATGATCATTCCTGTTGTATCTCGCAGTGGTGACCATTCCTCTGGGGATGTGTATTTTGCATCAGTCATTCATGTGAAATGCCTAATATTGTAATGTAAATGAGAGCAAATTAAAGACTTAAAACAATATTACTCATTGTGTGGGAACAGTGACTATCATAAATCATAATAATGATTCGGTTAACATGCTTGAGTGTTTGCAGATCATTTTCTTTTTATTTTGTTCAAGATATAAGTGATCTGCAAACTTTTAGTTAGAGGCATCCTATTTCGTATTCAGCTCAGTCTTTTGATGTTGTTCTTGGTATGTTATTTTACAAGTTACATTGAAATACCCCCCTCCCCCTTTTTTTTACTCTAAAGAGTAGTAGTTACAATGTCATATTTTATTTTCCCTTAGTAACTTTTTTCACAAGATTTTGTAATTTTAAAAGAGTGCAGCTTTATAATTTAAAAAATATCAGAATAAGTGTGAGTAGGACTCGCTCACCGAGGGTTCCATACAAACTTAATTTTTGTAGTTCATCCATCCTGGTCAAACCAAAACTTAAAATTAAAATAAGAAAAGAAAAGAAAAGAAAAAAAAGGTTCCTTATGAATCAGATTTCACAAAACAATAGATATTAAATATTAAACCATTAAGAATGTTACTATGAAAGAAAAAAGTATGTGATCGTCATTGTTTTGTCTCTGGAGGTTCTTCATCCATATTGGAAAACACATTTTCAGTTGTTTGGTCAGTTTTGACACTGTACGCCTCTGTCATTGGTTCTCTTAATTCTGACATAAAGAGTTAATTCTAACTTCTAGCATTTGAAACCACCCTATCTCAGTTGATTTCTACTTGTATGATATATTTTGATAATGGAAAGTCCAAAGTGGCAATATAAATAATCAAAAAGAATAAAGGTAATAACTCACCATACTGTAGTAGTAGTATGCGTGCGCATGTATATGTGTGAAGTGTGTCCAATTTATTGCCTTTACTTGAAGAGAGCAGGCCTTGCACTGCTGTAATAGATTGGCAAAAATATTAATTCATACCAGAAACAAAGAAGCAACACTACTGTATAATTTTGTGATGTTATTTAACACAGTGTCAGGCAGATCGCATCATTTTTTAAAGAGGAAAAAGTAGCCAGGTTTGACTGTAATGTCCCACTGTGGGGTCCTGCCCACACTCATCTCTTATAGAGTGCCTAACGGATGCTGCTTTCTCAGATAGCTATACAACAATGCCAGCAAATCACTTTAATGGTTTTTATTACAATAAAGTATATTGACCGTGCAAGTAATGGATATGGATCACAAGACACGGCTATCGTAGTGCTCTCTTCTAGTCTATGGTTTCTAGTGTCCATCTTCTACTGTCTGGCGTCTACTGTCCGGCCGAGGCTGGCAGGAACTGTGCTTATATTCTCTTCAGCTAGAGACAGCTCCTGCTGTGGTGCAGTCCTAGTAAGTGAACTATTGGCTGACGTCATCTCACAGCCTTCTCTGCTTTCGCATTCTTCATCTTTGTGCCGTCACTTGTGATTATACCAGAACACCCACCAAAAATGCAAAATGAAGCAGGCAAAAAGGAATACAAACGTCTCAAAAATGAGATCGACAGGAAGTGCAAAATGGCTAAGCAGGGATGGCTAGAGGACAAATGTAAGGATGTAGAGGCTTGTCTCACTAGGGGTAAGATAGATACTGCCTACAGGAAAATTAAAGAGACCTTTGGAGAGAAGAGAACCACTTGTATGAATATCAAGAGCTCAGATGGCAACCCAGTTCTAAGCAAAGAAGGGAAAGCAGAAAGGTGGAAGGAGTATATAGAGGGTCTATACAAGGGCGATGTACTTGAGGACAATATTATGGAAATGGAAGAGGATGTAGATGAAGACGAAATGGGAGATAAGATACTGCGTGAAGAGTTTGACAGAGCACTGAAAGACCTGAGTCGAAACAAGGCCCCGGGAGTAGACAACATTCCATTAGAACTACTAACGGCCTTGGGAGAGCCAGTCCTGACAAATCTCTACCATCTGGTGAGCAAAATGTATGAGTCAGGCGAAATACCCTCAGACTTCAAGAAGAAAAATTTTGTGTGACTAGGGCCTCTCATCGGGTAGACGGTCAGCCGGGTGCAAGTCTTTCGATTTGACGCCACTTCGGCGTCTTGCGCGTCGATGGAGATGAAATGATGATGGTTAGGACAACACAACACCCAGTCCCTGAGAGGAGAAAATCTCCTACCCAGCCCGGAATCGAACCCAGGCCCTTAGGACTGACATTCTGTCACGCTGACCACTTTTTTTTTTTTTACCATTCAGTTACCGGGGCGGACACTTCAAGATGAATATAATAATTCCAATCCCATAGAAAGCAGGTGTTGACAGATGTGAAAATTACCGAACTATCAGTTTAATAAGTCACAGCTGCAAAATACTAACGCGAATTCTTTACAGACGAATGGAAAAACTGGTAGAAGCGGACCTCGGGGAAGATCAGTTTGGATTCCATAGAAATGTTGGAACAGGTGAGGCATTACTAACCTTACGACTTATCTTAGAAGAAAGATTAAGAAAAGGCAAACCTACGTTTCTAGCATTTGTAGACTTAGAGAAAGCTTTTGACAACGTTAACTGGAATACTCTCTTTCAAATTCTGAAGGTGGCAGGAGTAAAATACAAGGAGCGAAAGGCTATTTACAATGTGTACAGAAACCAGATGGCAGTAATAAGAGTCGAGGGGCATGAAAGGAAAGCAGTGGTTGGGAAAGGAGTGAGACAGGGTTGTAGACTATCCCCAGTGTTATTCAATCTGTATATTGAGCAAATAGTAAATGAAACAAAAGAAATATTCGGAGTAGGAATTAAAATCCATGGAGAAGAAATAAAACCTTTGAGGTTTGCCAATGACACTGTAAATCTGTCAGAGACAGCAAAGGACTTGGAAGAGCAGTTGAACGGAATGGACAGTGTCTTGAAAGGAGGATATAAGATGAACATCAACAAAAGTAAAACGAGGATAATGGAATGTAGTCAAATTAAATTGGGTGATACTGAGGGGATTAGATTAGGAAATGAGACGCTTAAAGTAGTAAAGGAGTTTTGCTATTTAGGGAGTAAAATAACTGATGATGGTCGAAGTAGAGAGGATATAAAATGTAGACTGGCAATGGCAAGGAAATCGTTTCTGAAGAAGAGAAATTTGTTAACATCGAGTATAGATTTAAGTGTCAGGAAGTCGTTTCTGAAAGTATTTGTATGGAGTGTAGCCATGTATGGAAGTGAAACATGGACGATAAATAGTTTGGACAAGAAGAGAATAGAATCTTTCGAAATGTGGTGCTACAGAAGAATGCTGAAGATTAGATGGGTAGATCACGTAACTAATGAGGAGGTATTGAATAGGATTGGGGAGAAGAGAAGTTTGTGGCACAACTTGACTAGAAGAAGGGATTGGTTGGTATGACATGTTTTGAGGCATCAAGGGATCACAAATTTAGCATTGGAGGGCAGCGTGGAGGGTAAAAATCGTAGAGGGAGACCAAGAGATCAATACACTAAGCAGATTCAGGAGGATGTATGTTGCAGTAGGTACTGGGATAGATTAGCATGGAGAGCTGCATCAATCCAGTCTCAGGACTGAAGACCACAACAACAACAACCCACCAAAAATTAATTCATTAGAAATGATCACACCTTACAGTCAGCACATAAGATTGGTATAAAGATGTCAAGAGATAAAGCAGTTTGGATATATACACAAAGTAACGCCATAAACAGTCAAAAACTGCTAATCTGTCCTCCTCCAGAGAAATCTAGAACATCCATTCAAAAGTAAAAACTTACCACAATAGACATTATTTCAACTAAATTCATTAAATTTTGTTTTGCTGATTCATGCACTGTACTGTCATGTATTGAATGTTTCATTGTCACAGTGTGTTTTACTAATACAGGAATTATAGACTACAATGTTTTGTCAGTGTCAAAGTTGCTAGAGATGTGACACTGGTGTGGTAGTCCCTCCAAGTGAACCTGGTAAACCTGCATCTGGATAGCTCAGCTCAGACTTGAACCCTTTGCTGTTAAGTATAAGGCAAGTGAAGAATGCTATCGAGAGAGATACTCATAACTACTGGCATATTATGCTGTTTATATTCCTTTCTAAGACATAAGGGCAGCCAGAGTAATATATTTAGTCAATCTCTGTTTTAATTCTGTAAAGATATATCCACGGAAAATATAGGTCTCAATACAGTTACCAGATAATACAATATTTAAACAATAAAATGTCATTCTTGGCATTTTATGAGACTTTGTGTAAACAATGGAGCGTGCCTTTCACAGTATTCTTTTAGAGAAACTACTAAAGTCTTAAAGATGTAGCAGGATGTGCGTAATGATATGATAATCTTTTGCAGCAGCAATAGGCTGAGCAATGGAGGGGACTGGATGTTGGGAAGCACACATCTTTTAGTAGTCAACACAATTTTATTTTATATATACAGGGTCTCTCTCTTAAGGGTTGTCAGGCGCTTACTCTAGTATATTGGCAATTTTATTTCTGTCATGTGTAGCTCAGGTCAGACCAAACAAACACTGCTCATCACTTCTTTCATATGACACCCAGTGTCAATGGAAGGTGTCAGTTTGTTTCCCATTACAAACAAAATTATTTTTAAAGCAGTGTTTTACAGGTTCATTTGATAGAGTGGTCCCAAATTAGTGTAGTGCAAAGTTTGTTTTATTGATAAGTACCGTATGGTATGGACTGAAGACACACTTTTTTCTTCGAAAAATTGCCTCCAAAATTCAGGTGCATCTTATTCTCGAAATTAATATAAAATGTCCAGTGTTTGATTTAAAATTCCCAGCAGTCTTAGATATGGCCAAATATTTGATGTCACGAGAATCCTTTCTCTGTCTGGAAACAATGGGTTCAACTGGCAGCAGCTGTGCACTGATGCAATGAACGTGAGTTGTGGTGATTCACAAGCTTGCTAACACTACCTTCCTCCCACCCTGCCCTCATAAACCCAGAGCACTGTCTAGCCTATGATGCGTCATTGCAATCTGTGGTGCCAGTGGACTTGTGTTATTGGTAACAGTACAATATTTTTGTTAGTAGCTAGTTTCAGATGGAAAAAATAAAAGGTATTTGTTTGATACAGGCTATAAATTGAAAGTAATAGCATAAGAAGAACATGGAAACAGAGCAGCTGAGCGGCATTTCGGACCTCCATCAACAGAAGAAACTACTCGCGATTGGCGGGCTAGTAAAGAATAACTGAAAAAAATGAGGAAGACTTAATGTGCAAATAGAGGACTGAATGCAAAATAGCAAAAACTAGATGGTGATGTATTGAAATGGGTTCAAGGACACTGTCAAAATGGCATTGGAATGAATACAAAAATGATTCAAATACATGCTTGTAAGCTAGTGCTACAGTGGAACTTAACAGACTTTAAAGGTGGAGTTGGTTGGTGCTACAGGTTCATGAAGTATCGTGGACTTAGCGTGCGAACCAAAGCCAGAATATCTCAGAAAATACCACAAGAGTATGAAGAGAGAATATTATTTTTCCATTCCTCTATTATTCAACACTGAAATAAAACCAGTGTGGAACTAAGCCATATAGCGAATATGGACTAAACACCTCTGACATTTGATGTGCCGAGTAACAGAACTGTTGCCATAATAGGTGCTAAAACTGTAATTATAAAAGCAATTTGACATGAAAAAATGCACTACACTGTTGTCTTTGCATGTTGTGATGACGGTGCTAAACTTAATCCAATGCTCATTGTCCAGTGCAAAACAAAGCCAAAACCTTCTGAAATACTGCCAACTGTCATTGTTCACGTACATGACAAGGGTTCGATGGATGAACCTTGGACTGATTGTGGGAGAGAAGGAAAGGTGCTTTATTGGATAAGAGTCCTCTTCTTGTGCTAGATCAGTTTAGTAGTCATTTGAAGAATTCTGTAAAAGAGATATTGAGACAGTGAAAAACAGAGTTTGCTATTATTCTGGGAGGACATGCTTCACATTTGCAAACTCTTGATGTCTCAATAAATAAACCATTTAAAGTGTGTATGAGAGAGGAAGGGAACAAAAGGGTGAAACCCAACATGAATTCATGCCGAAGGGAGCTTTAAAACAACCAACAATCAAACAAGTGTGTCAGTGGATAAAACAGTTGTGCTCTAGAGTGAGAGAAGACATTACTGTTAAACCTTTCAAGAAGTGCAGCATGAGTAATGCTCTTGGTGGCAGTGAAGACCATAAGAGGACGATGAAGAAGAAGAAGAAGAAGAAGACGAAGAAGAAGAAGAAGAAAGTTCAGGTGACGATTTTTACGTACTTTAAAGGTCAGTTCGTTTTTGTAAATTCAGATTTTTTTTTTTTTAGTATGGCTTTGCAGTCTAATAATAAAAATGCTATTTAAAAAAAATATTGCTTAAAAATTAAGGTTCATCTTATAGTTTGTAGTGTCTTATGTTCTGTAAAATATGGTATTAACAGGGACAGTAAAACATGAAGAATGGGGAGTACTCCAGCAGGCTCAGCGCCACCCTGGCCTGCACTGACTGCTGCTGCCATGCCCTAGCACTGCTCAGTCACTACTGGAATACCAGCTATTCTTGGTGTTTTATTGTTCTTGTGAAAATACACATAGTTAAGACAAGTATCATGTTGTTCTAATTTGGGACCAGTCTGTTAAATGAGCTCGTAAAATTCTGCTATCAGAATCATTTTGTTTGTAACGGGAAACAAATTGATGCTTTCCATAAATAGTGGCTCTTGCATGAAAGACGCAATGAACAGTATATTTTGTCTGAGCTGATTCCAGCTGCACATTGCAGAAACAAAATTGCAAAAACCTGCCATGTAGGGTGTAACTAAATACTCTTTGCATGCTTGGAAGATAGGTTCCTTACACTAAAACAGTTTAAAAATGTCCAGTAAACATGGGCTCCAAAATGCATACTTTAAGAGCTATGAGCACCTGGTCATCTTCGCTAGTGCGAAACACGTCTCTTCTATTTTACATTGTCATAGCTCTTAAGGAACAGGTTTGAGCCTTTGTTTATAGACAATTTTCTTGTTTTCCCATATTATTTCCTCCCAAAATATGGAAAGGAAAGAGCTTGCAGTTGAAGAGATGTGTTCCACAGTATCAAAGATGAATAACTGCTTATACATCTTAAGGTATGTATTTTAGAGGCCATGTTTACTAGACATTTTTCCTTGCTTTGTAGCAAGGAACCTGACCTCAAAGTCTGTAAAGTAGCTACACACACACACACACACACACACACACACACACACACACACACTGCCCCACAAAACTCTGCAACCTCACATATTCTCAAAACAAAACAAAATATGAAAAATGCCATTTGCCATGGATGTACCTATGTCGGGCTCACACAATGAGCAGGAGTGTACAATCCATAAAAGTAAACAAACTTCACTTTAAACACAAAGCTGCATTTTTTTAAATGGGACATATGTTTTTCTCCTGTTAAAATGGAAGCTAGAGGTACAGTTAGTGATGGTGGACTTGGTTTCACTGTTGTAAACCTCATACATTGTGATACTTTTTAAAGGATGGCAATGGTACCACAGTTTCTGCCATAAAGTGCAGAGCAACGGCTCCCTACAGCAGGCTTCAGGATTGTGCAGCCAGCGTGCATTATAGCAGAATCTGCGGTGCCATTGCCATCGTTTAAAACGTAAGTATTTCAGAAGCTACGAATTTTAGAGCAGTGAAATCAAGTCTACTATCACTAATTGTACCTCTAGTTTTCATTTTGATAGGAAAAACATACATGTGCCTTTCAAAACAAACATAACTTTGTGTTGAAAGTGATATTTGTTTACTTTTATGGATTGTGCAGTCCTGCCCATTACATCCCTGGCCAATGGCATTTTTCACATTTTGTTTCATTTCAGAAATGCATGATGTCACAGTTAGGTAGGACACCCTGTATATGACTTATTCCACATCATTAACATTAATTGCAGAAATGATCCATGGAATATGAAACTAACAAATTGTGATGCTGCGTAAGTTCTTTGTCACATTTGCAATGTGCCAGGCTAGAAAGTCATGTTAGGATAATGTAAAGTATGTAGCAGACCATATAGAGAGATCAGTCTTTTTTTCCCATTGACAGCATTACATCACCACTGTTGTTGTTTGCTGTGGCAGCCAGCCTTGGAGCTGGTTATATCCTTCATCTACGACATGCTGAAGGGAAGAAGCTTACATTGTTGTCACATGAGATACCACTGGCACAACAGTATGGTGTTGTTGCCATTTGTTCCCTGCCTGTTTTCTACTTGGCAGGAGCTGGTGCTGCCCTTTTTTGGGTGCTGGGTAAGTTATTGTATTGCATCGGCATAGTGTTGTAGCAAAATATTCTGAAATTAGTTTCAACAAGTATCCATTAATCTAGTTGTACACTGAGCAAATATGATTATGCTGTAGTCTGTAATTTTAATTATGAGTGCAAATTAAGTGAGTTTAATTACTGAAAGACTTTTTTTTTTAAAGAGAGTGAAACAGATATCAGCATTTCTAAAATCTTACCTCACATACTTTCAAACACTCTCATTAAAATTGTATACTGAAAAGCTTGAGTAAGTTGTTGAAGAATGCTGTAACTAGACAGTGTTAATTGTATAGTATTGAATAGTGTTTGTGGATGGTTTCTTTCCTGTTTGTGATGAGAAGTAAATTTTGTGAGATGAGGTGTGGACTGGAAGAAGGATACAATAATGTATTGGTGGACTTTTCAAGAGATGCTTGTCATATTGAAGTACAGTGTCATATAGCTCTTCTTTGAGTACTTCTCCTGGAGTCTTGTAGAAACAGAACTTAGGATAACATACTCAGTCATAGCAATCCATGGTCACTATCTGTCTTACCTAACTGTGATTGCTGTTTACTCCCAATGAAGGTAGGTAGGTAGGTAGGGAGAGAGAGAGAGAGAGAGAGAGAGAGAGATCAAGGAAGGTTTAAAGATTTAGGTGAATGAGTAGCACTTCATCACAAGGTCCAGTTGGTAAATCCATGTTTTATTTCTGATCAGGATGCTTGAATAATGATATTGACTTATTGGAATTAATCCTGTGTAACATCTGTTGATAGAAGGAAGATTGAGGCTGATAGATTTCCTAGCACCAAGTCTTTTGTGGCTGTGTTAAACACTGTTTTACTCACTGACAACAAACTTGCCTGCTTCTACTTTGTCTGCAAAATATAAAAACAAAGATGATGTGACTTACCAAATGAAAGTGCTGGCAGGTCGACAGATACACAAACAAACACAAACATACACACAAAATTCAAGCTTTCGCAACAAACTGTTGCCTCATCAGGAAAGAGGGAAGGAGAGGGAAAGACGAAAGGATGTGGGTTTTAAGGGAGAGGGTAAGGAGCCATTCCAATCCCGGGAGCGGAAAGACTTACCTTAGGGGGAAAAAAGGACGGGTATACACTCGCGCACACACACACACACACATCCATCCACACACACATATGTGTGTGTGTGTGTTTGGCACTACACTTCTGCTATTTTTGAGTTGTTAATTGAGATTATTCATGTGGTGTCATTAAATATGCTCTACACTTGAACAGAACTAGAAAACATTGGTTGGTTAAACTTCGAATTGTGTATTTGATATGTTAGGAATGCAGAATTAAAAACATAAGTAGCTTATTAATCTGTTTTATGTATTCTAGACTTTCTATCCCTTCAATTATTCTCATCCGTTGCTCCTTCCATTGTTAATTTACCTATTTCTGGATGCAAGGATAGATATCCCAGTAACTTGTCCATTTTTATCGTAAAGGTTTTCCATAGTTCTCGCCTTTCGCTCAGCATTTCCTTGTTTTTGTCATCCTGTGTAGCCATGCTTCCTATTAGGAGAATTCCTTCACTTCTTGTGTTACCGTGCCATTGAAGTTATGCAGGTCACTGTTGTCCTGTCTACTACTCATCTTTGCTTTGTTTACCCTTAAGGTGTATTCTGCACTAAGTGTGCTTTTCATTTCTCTCAATCACAATAAGTCTTTTAAGACTTCCCCTCAGGGGCTCAGCATTCATTTGATGAATACGGGCTTGGCGACCCCGGGGTTCCTGAGCTGGGGATTGGTAAGTGCCACCAGTCCTCTTGTCACCATAAGCTCAGGTCATACTTCAACGACCACCATGTGACACAGCGGTGTAATGTTGTATGTTTCAGAGAACGGGGGTCTTGGCTTTACCGCCTGGACCGCAAGGAAGTTACAAACCTCTCTACTAAAAAAAAAACCCACAACCTCAAGGTGTGCTAGGTGGTAAAACAGTCTTTAGTGGGCAACCTCTGGAGCACCTTCCGCCCCTCAGTTGTATCAGGGTTGCTCAGGCATGCAGGGCTCTGCCTGGGTCGACGGTTGTTTCCCTAGTGTCTCGTGGGATCCCTATGGAACTGTCTCATGAAACTACTACTCTTGACGGGATGGGTGTATTGTCAGGTAGCACCTACACCCACTCTTCAGTGAGAACTTGGTTGGTCAGTCCTCCCAAAAAGAAGCCTCAGAGTAATAGTAACAGGGCATTAGTGTGTCATAACACTTTCATTGTAATCAAGCGAAACAGGGGAAGCTTTGAGAAGATATCCCCTTTCTATATTCATAAGGCATTGGAAGGTATTGCTGGGTCTCTGAAAAGTGTCAATCGAGTTCGTAAATGAATGCTTTGCGTTGAAATTGCTAATTCCAAACAAATATCTAAGCTTCGCAAGACCTTAAGTGACTACCCAGTCGAGGCTGAATTGCAAAACACCCTTAACTATAGTAAGGGCGTGGTTACCTGCTCCGATATAATGGAAGTGGACCCTGCGGAGTTACGTGAAGAATGGAAGAATGTGGGCATCACGGAGGTGCAGAATTATATGAGGAGAGTCAACGGCAAATTGGAAAAATCGGCAACGTGTATTCTAATGTTTAGTATTCCCGAATTACCGGAACATATCCTTGCGGGCAATATCCACCTTAAGATTCGGGAGGACGACGGTTCAATCCCGTCTCCGGCCATCCTGATTTAGGTTTTCCGTGATTTCCCTAAATCACTTCAGGCAAATGCCGGGATGGTTCCTTTGAAAGGGCACGGCCGATTTCCTTCCCCATCCTTCCCTCACCCGAGCTTGCGCTCCGTCTCTAATGACCTCATTGTCGACGGGACGTTAAACACTAATCTCCTCCTCCCCTCCACCTTAAGGTTCACCCATTTGTTCCTAACCCCATGCAATGCTATAAATGTCACAGATTTGGCCATACCATTATGGGATGTAATGGGAAGGCTACCTATGGCAATTGTGGAGGCTCCACTCAAAAGTCAGGGACTTCTTGTAAACTTCCCTCTAAATGTGTAAAGTTCTCTGGGGATCACCCAGTGTGGAGCAGAAAGTGTGGGGTTTACAATGAGGAAAAGAAAATACAAGAGTTGAAAGTAAAGAGACGCATACCCTATGGTGAAGCTAAAAAGGCTTACAAAGCCATGCAACCACCGGTTTTTGCTACTTCTTTTGCATCGGCCCTTAAGACATCAATTGCTAAGTGATGCCTCCACACAAACTCAGACCACAGATTCCAGTACGAGCACGTGCACTTGTCGATGTACCTGTGGGGGAAACGCTCCACTTGCAACTGATGTCGTTCGGAAGCCATAGGCTTACCACCTAAGCCACATACCACTCTCCAACATCAGAAACCAACTAAGCCATCCCCGCAACCCAGGCAGCTGCCTCCTCCTGTCAGTAAAGACAAACGTCCTTCGAAGGTAGTTTTAAGTCCAAGAAAGTGGTAGGTAAACCTTCGGATCGACGAGCGCTCTCACTTTCTGATGGCAACTATGCTCTTGAGGATATGGACTTCCAAACGGAGGAACCAGAGAGCATGGAACTGGCTAATGTTCCCCGTGACTTCCCTGGTAAATCACCGCCTCCGAGGGAGAAAGAAAAGAACCACCATCACTAACCAATGGCTTCCATAGGGACTTCTGTGTTGCAGTGGAATTTGAATGAATATCGCTCAATTTTGCAAGAATTGCAGCTGTTGGTCCAGGACAAACCTTTCTGTATCTGCTTACAAGAGATGCATCTTAAAGTCACAGACACATCTGCATTACAGGGTTACCACATACACAGGAAGGACGATACTACTGGAGACAGGGCTAAAGGTGGAGTGGCTATTTTCATTGATGACAGATGCCACTCCTCTCCTGTCCCCCTTACCTTGACCATACAAGCAATTGCTGTGAAAGTTCTCGCACCCTTTACTATCACAGTGTGTTCCTTGTAACCCCCCCCCCCCCCCCCGATGCTTTGGATTCGAACGCGCTGGCAGACCTCTCCAGGCACACCCACGCCCATTCCTCCTTGTGGGGGACTTCAGTACCCACAATTTGCTGTGGGGCTCAGCTACTACTTGCTCCAGGAGTCAGATGATCGATCGGTTGTCCATTCTGAGAATATCTGCCTTCTGAACGCAGGTCATACGACTCACTTTTCCACAGCTACAGGATCTTTTTCAGCTGTTGATCTTTGTTTTTGTTCCCCAGCTATTGCAGACTCAGTTCAGTGGGAAGTGGCTCCAGATTTACATTCTAGTGACCACTTCCAAGTGTGGATTCGTCTGCCGCCTAGGACAGTGCCCAGCAGGAGACCACGCAGGTGGCTGATACAAAAGGCAAACTGGTTACAGTACAGTCAACAGCCTATTTTTGAACTAAAGGACTGTGCACAGGAGGCAGTGGCCCATATCACTCATGAAATGCAAAGGGCTTCCGCACAGTCCATCCCCAAGTCTAGTAACCACCACAGATGACGTCCTGTACCTTGGTGGAATGACGACTGTCAATTGACAATCAGGCCCGGACGGACAGCTCTGCGGAACATTGCCCAACTAAAGACAATCTTCATGTATTTAGGTGAGCGAGAGCACATGCTAGACGAGTGATCAAAGAACAGAAAAGGGCTTCCTGGAGGGAATTCACGACTTCCATGAATCGGTCCACTTCCACTACACACATTTGGGAATCAATAAGACAGATTTCTGGGAAGGGTAGTCCACATCCCCTTACAGCCTTGTCAAATAATGGGGTCTTGGTGGACACGCCAGACGACGTGATTCATGTTTTAGTTGAACACTTCTTTACTGTTATTAAGCCATCCAGACAAGCTCCTGCTGTTCAGGTACTCCGTCAGGCTGCAGAGGGGAGGCAGCTCAATTTCTTCTCGTGTAATGAAGAAGTCTACATGTCTACATTCTTCATGTGGGAACTGGAATCAGTTTTATCTGCAGCCAGAAACACTGCTCCAGGGCCTGATGAGATCCAGTATACCATGCTTCGTCATCTGTGCCCTGAAGTGAAAGGTTAGCTCCTCTCTTGTTTCAATCAGATCTGGTTTGATAGACAGTACCCCAAGACTTGGAAGGAAGCAATATTAATTCCATTCTGGAAACCAGGCAAGGACTGCACCCCTAACAGTTATCGGAGTATCGCCCTTATCAGTTGTATGGAAAAGACTCTTGAACGCATGTTCAACTGCCGCCTCGTCTGGCTGCTCGAGTCCCGAGATCACCAGAGCCGCTCCCAGTGCGGTTTCAGGCACTACTGTTCCACTCTTGACAACTTAATTCTACTGGAGACGGCGATACAGGAGTCCTTCTTACGCCTGATTGCTTTGTTCAGGAGAATAGTGTGCCCCAGGGCAGCGTCCTCAGCGTCACATTGTTTGCCATCACTATCAATGGCATTTCCTCCACAGTCAGGAGGCCTGTCAAATGCTCTTTGTTTGTGGGTGATTTTGCAGTCTTCTACTCTTCCTCTGACCTTACGACGACAACAAGGCAGCTACAGCTGACCATTAGGAGGCTGGAAACCTGGGCCCAGGCAACTGGTTTTCGGTTCTCCCCTGAGAAGACTGTGTGTGTGTCAATTTTAATCATGCTCATCAGAGTTTTAACCAACCAGAGCTTACAATGGGGGGTGGTATTTTACATTTTCAGACACTGTGCACTTTTTGGGTTTATTATTTGACTTGAAAGTAATATGGCTCCCACACCTGATAGACCTACGAACAAAGGGCTTCCAGCCCAGTTCAGAGTCTGTGTGCAGAGGCTGGTGAGCCACCACTCCAGATTCGGCAATGTATCCTTTTGGCTTGGCAGGCACTGAAAATCTCAGTCTTTGGAACTTAGTTCAGTGATCCAACCCACCTTCGAGTGACTGTTCAGGAATCAGCTCCAAGTGACCCAGCCATTTGGTATGCAATGGACTGTCTCGTGGATCTGGAGCTCTCAGGCATGAAAATGCACACCCAGGGATGGAACGCACTGCCGCCTTGCTGTCTTCAGAGGCCCAAAGTGATTTTAAGCTTGATACAGTACACGAAAACTTGTACTCCAGATCTGGTTTTTACAACTCTGTTTTTGTCTATTTGAAGTATGTACCATAGTTTTATCGTTATTTATACAGATGGAGAATGCTCTCGGTTGTTCTGTGGTTTTACCTGATAGGGTTTTTAAAGTGCATCTTCCAGAACAATTTACAACTTATGGTGCGAAGTTATACGGCATTCTGATGGCACTGGAGAGGGTTCACAGACATCACCATATGAGTTTTCTTGTCCGTTCAGGTTCTCTTAGTGCACTGCGAGCACTTCACCAAATGTATCCGGTAGACCCGCTGATTCAGCTCATCCATGACCCCTTACAGCGGCTCCAGTGCCTTGGCAAGGAGGTGATCTTTTGCTGGGTACCTGGCCACGTTGGGATACAGGGTAACGACATGGCTGACAAAGCTGCCAAGGAAGCATGTTTGGATGGTGCTGTCCATCAATGTCCCATCCCGTTGCACGCCATTATCTCATTTTCTGACAGATGTGTCATGCATCAATGGGAGACTGAATGGTTGCAGGTGTCAGACAGCAACTGCGGTTGCTCAAATCGACCACAAAGGTTTGGTGGACTTTGTGTCAGTCTCGCCGCTGGAAGGAGGTTTTGGCTACCAGACTGCGCATCGGGCATAGCCCTTCCACACATGGCTTCCTCGTCCGGCAGGAGGATCCATCTTTCTTTGAAGTTTGTGGTATGCTGCTTTCAGTTCAGCATATTGTGGCTATTTGTGTCCTGTATACTGATATCAGGGCAGCACTGTCAGGCCTCATCCCTGAACTGGTGGGGAAGGGTGGCAGACTTTAGTACATTACAAACTGCTTCGCATGTGGGGACATCCTTCGTCCCCACCCATGAGATTTCATGTTGACTTTTCATCAGGGCACTGATGACCATGATGTCGAGTGCCCCCTCAACCCTAATAATAATAATAATAATAATAATAATAATAATAATAATAATAATCATCTTTTAGGACTTCCTTACTTTTGACTAGAAGAGATATTTCATCTGCAAATACCGAGCGAGGTGGCGCAGTGGTTAGACACTGGACTCGCATTCGGGAGGACGACGGTTCAATCCCGCGTCCGGCCATCCTGATTTAGGTTTTCCGTGATTTCCCTAAATCACTCCAGGCAAATGCCGGGATGGTTCCTCTGAAAGGGCACGGCCGACATCCTTCCCTAATCCTATGAGACCGATGACCATGCTGTCTGGTCTCCTTCCCCGAACCAACCAACCAATCATCTGCAAATATTAAACATCTACATCTGTATACATAATCCAATGAAAATAATCAATTTTTGAAAATAAAATGTAGTTGGCTAGATAAAAAATGTACTTGGCAAGTGGTGACAGGAGAAGATATACATACAGCATAAGTAAATGTGCAAACTTTTGGAGCCAGTGGCTCCTTCTTCTGGCAGAAGGGTTGAAGGGAAAGGAAGAGGGATGAAGAAAAAGGACTGATGAGTTTTAGGAAATGAGGAAAGTTTGGGAAAGTTACCTAGAAGCCCAGATGGATGGATGGATGGATGGATGGATGGAGAGGGTTGTATGGTGCACGACGGCAAGGTCTTCAGCGCCCGCTCAGTAACAGATTGAGACGAGTGTCAAGAAAAGACTCAGAACAGTAAGATAAAACAGAATGTAAAACACATGTAACAAGGTTGGAAAAATATGGGCCTACCCAAACCGAAGCGTGGGACGAAGCATGCCGCCAGCAGTAACACATGGACAACACAGGAAGAAAGTGGTAGAGGGAGCTAAAACAATATAGCAGATGGAAGTGGCTGGCTTCTGTGTTAAGATGTGTGCCCTCCTAAGTTTAGCTACTCGAAGTTTGACGGCTTCTTTTTCTATGCCAGTATCCATTATTGTTTCTCCCAAATATTTAAAGTGGTTAAAAGTTTAGGCCAGAGTCCAGACACATCACAAAACTTTAAAACCCTAGACACACATGTCTCATCATTAGCTAAAACACAGGGCAGATGCTCATCAACTTGTGTTTCTGCCCTTGCATCATGGTAAGCCCAGGAGACTTAGTGGATGGGTTGAGAAGGAAAGACTCTTTCCTTCTCAGCCTGTCCAGTAAGTCTCCCCTGACACATGTTCTGGGCAACTTTCCTGAACTCTCCCCTTTCCATACCCTCACCAGTCCTTTTCCTTTATCCCTCTTCTTTCCCCTCAACTCTTCTGACAGAAGAAGGTGTCACTGACTCCGAAAACTTGCACATTCATTTAAGTTTGGTATATGTTTTTCTCCCACTGCTTTGTGAGTAGACTTTTTATCTATCCAGTTATACATATATTCTGCAAGCTGCCATATGATGTACAGTGGAGTGTACCTTGTACCACTGTTTGTCATATCCTTTCCTGTTCCACTCACAAATAGGATGAGGGAAAAATTACTGTCTATGTGCCTCTGTATGAGCCCCAGTTTCTCTTATCTTATCTTCGTGGTCCTTATACAAAATGTATGTTGGCAGGAGTAGAATCGTTCACTGTCAAATGCTAGTTATCTAAATTTTCTCAATAGTGTTTCAGGAAAAGAACTTAGTCCACCCTCCAGGGATTCTAATTTGAGTTTACGAAACATCCTCATAATATTCATGTGTTGATTGAACCTGCTGTTAACAAAACTAGCAGCATGTCTCTGAATTGCTTCAATGTCACCCTTAAATCCAACCTGGTGGGGATCGCAAACACTTGAGCATCACTCAAGAATGAGTTGCACTAGTATTCTGTACGTGATCTCCTTTAGGAATACGGAATGTGCTTGTTGCCCTTCATCCATGGTTAACAGGATATCATGTGAGAGTAGGGCAACTGAATTTTGCACAAGTGATGCTTTTAAATCCATGCTGGTATGTGGTTTGGAGCTTTCCTGTCTCAAGGAAATTTGTTATGTATGAACTCAGAATATGTTCAAGAATTCTGCAGCAAATTGATATTAAAGATATTGGTCTGTAATTTTGTTGGCCTGTTCTTTAGCCTTCTTATATGCAGGAGTCACAGCATTACTATCCCTTTCCCTTGGACTTTTATTGCTCTTACAAAAATTTTATCCAATTCCTTTATTGCTTCTTTGAAATAGATATTGAACAATAATTGTGACAAGCTGTATCCCTGCCTTTAGACCTTATTAATGTTAACTTGTCTTCCCTGGTCTTTCACTTTTAATACTCATGTGTGGCTATTATAGATTATTCATCTGTCTGTACATTAGAGCCATTCATCTTAGAACTGCGAACATCTTCTTCCACGTCACATTTTCAAAACTTTCCCTGGGTCTACAGATTATAGGAATATGTGTTGATTTTCCTTCAATCTTCCTTCCATACTAAGTGCAAGGTCAGACTTGCATCTCTCGTACCTTTGCCATTTCTGAAAACAAACTGATCTTCATCCAGTAAGTCTTCAATATTATTCATATTATTCTGTATATTATTCAGGTCAGCAGTTTACAAGTGTTGCTTGTCAAACTGTCTATCCAGTAGTTTCACTTTTACCTGGTTGTGCCTTCTTTGGTATGTAACACTAACACCTTTCTGGAAACGCACAGTCATTTGTCAAAAAAATTCTTCTGGGCTATTGACCACATTGTCCACATATAAAATTGTCCACATATAAAATTGTCCAATGTTATGGCCACTGTTGCAAATGGCCTTCTTAAGCGCCTTGAGCCACTAAGCACAAAGCTCTGGGGAAGGCTGCTTGCAACAGTGGCCAAAACATCAGACAATTTTATCTATTGACAACACGGTAAACAGCCCAAAAGAATTTTAGTGACAGTGACAATGGCCACCATAAACCTATGCTTACAGGTATGTCACCTGTTTAATGGAATTTTGACACCAACTGAAATAACCACATAGTTCCACTTGTTTTGCAAATAAAATCACCTTTTCTTGCTGCAGCTTTATTTTTGCCTACAATGATACATTTGTTATTTTTAGATTATCAGTTTACATTGCATTTTTTATGTAAATAAGTAATTACTTTGTTTTCTGTGATCGGTGTTTCCTCTCATGTGATATGGAGATTACACTACCATTTTATTTTCGAATCATAAGCACAGTTTTGTATTCTTAACTTTTCCATATTGTTCACCATGTTTCTCCTTCTTTTTTGTGGTGTACTATTTTTCTTTTGCCACTAGATATAACTATTTGTTCAAACACTGTGCTTTTAACAACGGAAATATTTTTAACTTCATTGTGTATTTCCTCGTCTTTAGTTTGTTTACCTACATGTTGCCAACCTAACAAAGTATATGTTCAAAACCAACTTCTGTTCATGATGTTTATCTCTCTCTCTCTCTCTCTCTCTCTCTCTCTCTCTCTGTGTGTGTGTGTGTGTGTGTGTGTGTGTGTGTGTGATTTGACTTTTGGTTTCAAGGTTCTGTGGAGGGGTTCATGGATAAATGAGTGGAAAGGTGTTGGGTGGTATTATTATTATTATTATTATTATTATTATTATTATTATATATCAACCAATTCAAAAAACTCTAGTCACAACACAGTACCTTTACACACAACCAAGAAAAACACACACACAAATTCTACCCAAGATCAGTAAACCTTACAGACACACAACTAAACAGTAAAGAAAGACAGTTGTTGGAGAAATGATTAAAATACAATGTAAATTCAGAAATAGATGAAGATTACATAGAAAATCTAATTATGGAAGCAGAAAGTTTTTTGACAAGGGAAGATAGGAATGAAAACAGGAGTGTCAACATATTGGACTAACTAGAGAACTAGTAAAAAAAGAAATCCTTAATATAATAACCAGTATAAAAATGCAACACCACAAAAACAACAAAAAACAGAATCTTAAAAACACTCAGGAAACTTAGGAGAAAACTTCAAAACAAAAATGTTATCATTTAAAAAGCAGACAAGGGGAACAAAATGGTGCTAATAAACAAAGAACAATATATTGAAAAAACACTAGAATTCATTATAAAAAATAGCATTACGAAATTGAAATCAGACCCAACAAGCAGATTCCATACAAAAGTAAAAAACAGTCTGAAAAATATAGAGATCATACTGGATTGTTATGGTCTTCAGTCCAGAGACTGGTTTGATGCAGCTCTCCATGCTGCTGCATCCTGTGCAAGCTTCTTCATCTCAGAGTATCTACTGCAACCTACATCCTTCTGAATCTGCTTAATGTATTCATCTCTTGGTCTCCCTCTGCGATTTTTACCCTCCCCACTTCTCACCAATACTAAATTGGTGATTCCTTAATGCCTCAGAACGTGTCCCACCAATCGATCCCTTCTTTTAGTCAGGTTGTCCCACAAATTCCTCTTCTCCCCAATACTCTTCACTACCTCCTCATTAGTTTGTGATCTACCCATCTAATCTTCAGCATTCTTCTGTAACACCACATTTCGAAAGTTTCTATTCTCTTCTTGTCTAAACTATTTATCATCCATGTTTCACTTCCATACATGGCTACATTCCATACAAATACTTCCAGAAAAGACTTCCTGACATTTAAATCTATACTCGATGTTAACAAATTTCTCTTCTTCAGAAATGCTTTCCTTGCCACAGCCAGTCTACATTTTATATCCTCCCTACTTCCATCATCACTAGTTATTTTGCTCCCCAAATAGCAAAACTCACTCCCTTCTCAATCACTGCTTCCCTTTCATGTCCCTCGACTCTTACAACTGCCATCTGGTTTCTGTACAAATTGTAAATAGTCTTTTGCTCCCTGTATTTTACCCCTGTCACCTTCAGAATTTGAAAGAGAGTATTCCAGTCAACATTGTCAAAAGCTTTCTCTAAGTCTACAAATGTCTAGAAATGTAGGTTTGCCTTTCCTTAATCTGTCTTCTAAGATAAGTCGTATGGTCAGTATTGCCTTGCGTGTTCCAACATTTCTATGGAATCCATACTGATCTTCCCCAAGGTCTGCTTCTAGCAGTTTTTCCATTTGTCTGTAAAGAATTCGTCTTAGTATTTTGCAGCCGTGGCTTATTAAACTGATAGTTCGGTAATTTTCACATCTGTCAACACCTGCTTTCTTTGTGATTGGAATTATTATATTCTTCTTGACGTCTGAGGGTATTTCGCCTGTCTCATACATCTTGCTCACCAGATGGAAGAGTTTTGTCATGGCTGACTCTCCCAAGGCCATCAGTAATTCTAATGGAATGTTGTCTACTTCTGGGGCCTTTTTTTGACTTAGGTCTTTCAGTGCTCTGTCAAATTCTTCACACAATATCATATCTCCAATTTCATCTTCATCTACATCCTCTTCCAGTTCCATAATATTGCCCCCAGGTACATCGCCCTTGTATAGCTCCTCTATATACTCTCTTCTTTGCTTAGGACTGGTTATCCATCTGAGCTCTTGATATTTGTATAGGATCATACTGGATAACATAGAGAAAAGAGAGTTGACACAAGTTAATCCCACCTCACCTGTCTTCTGAAGTCAACCAAACATCCACAAACTGAATCTTCCTGTGAGACCAATACTGGATTTCAGAAAATTCCCCACTTCCAAGCTTGCAGGAGACATCTTAAAATTACTGTCTGAAAATTTCAAAGTACAAGTAGACAGAACCATTAAAAACACTACACAGCTAATATAAAAAATAAGAGATAAAAATCCCAGGCACAATAACACTCCTCTCATTTGATTTAGAAAGCATGTATTCCAATATACTAGTACCAGAAATGATAGAAATCATAGATAAGCACCTGAAAACTTATAGTTAACTCCCTGATAAACAGATTAAGGAAATACACGCATTAATAAAGCTCATAACAGAACAAAATTATTTCCAGTTCAATAACGAATTTTATTTACAAGATGATGGATTACCCCAATTTCAGGAGTCTTAGCAAATATTTTTATAAAACACATTGTTGTTGTTGTTGTTGTGGCCTTCAGTCCTGAGACTGGTTTGATGCAGCTCTCCATGCTACTCTATCCTGTGCAAGCTTCTTCATCTCCCAGTACCTACTGCAACCTACATCCTTCTGAATTTACTTAGTGTATTCATCTCTTGGTCTCCCTCTACGATTTTTACCCTCCACGCTGCCCTCCAATGCTAAATTTGTGATTTCTTGATGCCTCAAAACATGTCCTACCAACCGATCCCTTCTTCTAGTCAAGTTGTGCCACAAACTTCTCTTCTCCCCAATCCTATTCAATACCTCCTCATTAGTTACGTGATCTACCCACCTTATCTTCAGCATTCTTCTGTAGCACCACATTTCGAAAGCTTCTATTCTCTTCTTGTCCAAACTACTTATCGTCCATGTTTCACTTCCATACATGGCTACACTCCATACAAATACTTTCAGAAACGACTTCCTGACACTTAAATCTATACTCGATGTTAACAAATTTCTCTTCTTCAGAAACGATTTCCTTGCCATTGCCAGTCTACATTTTATATCCTCTCTACTTCGACCATCATCAGTTATTTTACCCCCTAAATAGCAAAACTCCTTTACTACTTTAAGTGTCTCATTTCCTAATCTAATCCCCTCAGCATCACCCGATTTAATTTGACTACATTCCATTATCCTCGTTTTGCTTTTGTTGATGTTCATCTTATATCCTCCTTTCAAGACACTGCCCATTCCGTTCAACTGCTCTTCCGAGTCCTTTGCTGTCTCTGACAGAATTACAATGTCATCGGCGAACCTCAAAGTTTTTACTTCTTCTCCATGAATTTTAATACCTACTCCGAACAGACCATTTTCACAAAAATAGTAGCAGAAGAATACAACATATTATATTGGTTCAGGTACATGGATGACATCCTTTACTTGTAGATGAACAACAAACAAAAATTGAAAAATTACATACTGACATCAACAAGGTACAAAAAATATAAAATTCATTATTGAAAGAGAACAGAATAACTAAATTAACTTTCTGGATATAAAAATCAAAAAACAATACCACAAGCATATGTTTGAAATTTACCGTAAACCAGCTGCAACATAATCATTCCCCAATCCTCGAACCACCAACCTCACAAAAGCAAGCAGCACTTCAACACATGCTCCATAGACTCAACACAGGCCACTCACGAAAGAAAACTACCAAAAAGAACTGGACATAATAATGCAGATAGCACAAAACAATGGTTATGATAGTAACATTGTCACAAAGCTAAACAACAAAATTAAAAGTAAAATAAAAGCAGCAGAACCAGACAGAAACACGCAGTACCATAACAACTACATAGAATAATCAGAAAAAGATTAAAGAAAACTCAATATGGTACACAATGCCTTACAAACACAAATATAAAATCACCAACATTTTCAAAAGACAGGGAATAAAGATGGCATACACAACAGACAGTTCTTTCCAAAAATACACCCCAAAACTGACAAAAAACAGACATATACCAGAAAGCAGGTATATATCAACTACAGTGTAAGACTTGAGAAGGCAGAAACATAAGACAAATAGGTAGAACATTTGATGTCCGATACAAAGAACACATCAGAGCCTGGAAGTATGGGACAAAACACTTCAAAATTGCAGAGCACCAACTAACCCTGGAAGAAAATTACCACACGCAGTAAAGGAAAGCAGAAAGGAAAACCCTGTTGAATGATAAAGTACACATGCCAAACAATTCATTGTTAACACTAATAGATAAAATAATGGAATAACACTCCCAAAGAGGATGAATATAGTAATAATAATAAAATGATAATAATACCACCCAGTTTAACAACACCACCACCCAACACCTTTTCACTCACTTATCCATGAACCCCTCCACATAACACTGAAACCACAAGTCAAATCAGGTGTCGCCAAAGCTTTCAACACTCTCTAACAGTTATTACATTCATATTCAACACTCTACAACTCAAACCACCAATACTCCCTCTTCCATCACCCCTTTACACACACACACACACACACACACACACACACACACACAGAGAGAGATATAAACATCATGAATAGAAGTTGGTTTTGAACATATACATCGGTAGGCTGGCAACATGTAGGTAACAAACCAAAGAGGAGGAAACACACAATAAAGTTAAAAATATTTACGTAGTTAAAAGCACAGTGTTTGAACAAACAGCTATATCTGCCAGCAAAAGAATGAATAATAGTACACCACAAAAAAGGAGAAACATGGTGAACAGTATGAAAAAGTACAGAATACTGAATTGTGCTTATGTTTTGGAAGTAAAATGGTAGTGCAACCTCAGACCAGATGAGAGGAAACACAGATCACAGAAAACTGTAAGTAATTACTTATTTACATTAAAAAAATCTGACATTAACTGTTCGATAATCTAAAAATAACAAAACTTTATTGTTATAAATCCCACTGAATATGCCTTAGAGCAAGAAAAAGGTGAAACACATCTGGGAAAAATGAATTAAGTTGCAGCACGAAAAAGTGGTTTTATTTACAAAGCGAGTATTTCTGTGCTTGCTGCGGAGGATGGCCATGCAAATAAACTTGTTAAGCAGATAGTTCCTCCACTCTCCAAAGGTTTCAATAACACCAAAGGTACACATTGACTGTTGCCATCTTCTCCATAATATAGACCATCAGTCTACTCCTGCTATGTCTCTGCTTTTTCTTCTGCAATTAAGAAAGGTTTCCCATCTACACTTCATAATGAACACATTTACATTTTACTTCTTTGACTTTGAGCTTCCTGTAGGTGAAGCTAAGTTTTCTTACGATCATTTCTTTCTCAACGTATTTACACGTTTCTATCATCCATTTTGATTTAGCTAGTTCATACTTCCTGTTCATTTCATTCCTAAGCAGCCTTTACTGCCAGATTATTATGTCATTCTGAGCACTCTATATATTTCTTCTTTCATCTGTAAGTTCAAGTATTTCCTGAGTTATTCACAGCATCGCCCCCTACCCCCACTTTATTTTTTCCCCTCTTCTTTTGCTATGCGTATGGTGTCCTGTCTTGCCTTAATTATTTCGTTCTGTATTATATTCCACTTGGCTTATGCTGATTTATTCTGGGTCATTTACTTAGACCATTCATCGTTGCGTTCGAGAATTTGCACTATACTTCAATCTGCATCAAATTTTCAGTACTCCACTTCATTGTGTACTCCTTTTTATTCGTCCTCCTGAAATTCAGCCTCTTCACCATCACTGTGGGTTTGTGATTTAAGTTTATGTCCACTCTTGAGCATGCTTTTCAGCCCATAATTTGATTTCTAGATCTTTTTGTAATCATGATATTGTCTAGTTGATATCTTCCTGCACTTTCTTGTCTTTCTCATGTATACATTTTCCCTTTCCCCTCATGATTTTGGAAGAGAGTATTTGCTACAACATTTTTAAACCTATTACGTAAATTGAAGGTGAATGGGGAAGAAAGGAAAGGGAAGAACTAATATCAGCTGCATTGGGAATTTGTGGAATCAGCGGCAGCGAGTGAAAATGTCTGCCAGACTGGAACCCAAACCCAGGATCTACCGCTTACATGGCAGTTGTGTTAATCATTGCGCCGTCCAGACACAGTGTTCATCTCAAATGCACAGACATATTGCAGAGGTCTAAAATTCTCACTTCCTCTTCTTTCATTTTCAACTCATATTCTCCAGTAAGTGTCCCTTCCATTCTTACACATTCTGTAGCAGTCCTGTCACATAAAATTATCAAATATTCATTGCCAATCATATTGTTCATCAGTTTCTACATTTCCTAATATATTCTCTCTATTTCCTCAGTGTCAGCTTGTGAAGTGGGCATGTAAACCTCTACAAATGTGGTTGCTGTCAACTTTGATTCAGCCCTCATAAAAATCATTCATACTCTGGGTTGCTCATCTTTATACCTACACTTACATTCATAAGAATGTCAACACCCATTACACTATTTACTAATCCTGCTATTATTACTTTTTACTCATCCAACCAGATTCCCATTTCACCTCACTGATCCCTACAACCACTTTCCTTATGACATTGAAGTGTCTAACATTCTGCACAGCCTCACCTGAAGATCCAAACATGTGACTAGTATACCTCCAGAGCTTATATGTAATTTAAATGTGAAAGGAATAATAACCAAGAAATTATTGTACAAGACTGCATGTTCTGTGGATACACTTTTTAGTTTTTAATGCAGCAGTTTCCATTGAGTTCTGCATCCTCATGCTGTGCTATTGAATATTGCTGACTTGTTTCACCTGTTTGGATTGTTTCCTACCCCAAAGGCAAAAAAGTGGCCTGAACCTTTGCCCTCTTTTTGGAAGTCATATGTAGAATGAGTGACTCTATATACTGGAAGCCTTCAGTCACCATAATTGACATTTTTATTCATAATCTTAGCAGTGTATGGAATCAGACCTGGGACATTGCACTTTTGGATTGGTAATAACAGACACAAACCCCTAGATCATGTGCAGTACTTCTCTCCTAGTGCACCATTTATAATTAAGTTTACTTTCTGATTACATGTTAGCTTCTTTCTACTTGAAGAAAACACGATGCCAAACAAATATTTGCTTATGCAGTAATATCTGAAATTGCAAGAAATAATTAATTTTTATTAATTATGGTACTCATCTCCAAGTTCAGGCAATGTGCTAAATTTACTACTACAGATTGAAGTATTCCAGTTAGAAACTTCCTGGCAGATTAAAACTGTGTGCCCGACCGAGACTCGAACTCGGGACCTTTGCCTTTCGCGGGCAAGTGCTCTACCAACTGAGCTACCGAAGCACGACTCACGCCCGGTCCTCACAGCTTTACTTCTGCCAGTATCTCGTCTCCTACCTTCCAAACTTTACAGAAGCTCTCCTGCGAAACTTGCAGAACTAGCACTCCTGAAAGAAAGGATATTGCGGAGACATGGCTTAGCCACAGCCTGGGGGATGTTTCCAGAATGAGATTTTCACTCTGCAGCGGAGTGTGCGCTGATATGAAACTTCCTGGCAGATTAAAACTGTGTGCCCGACCGAGACTCAAACTCGGGACCTTTGCCTTTCGCGGGCAAGTGCTCTACCAACTGAGCTACCGAAGCACGACTCACGCCCGGTCCTCACAGCTTTACTTCTGCCAGTATCTCGTCTCCTACCTTCCAAACTTTACAGAAGCTCTCCTGCGAAACTTGCAGAACTAGCACTCCTGAAAGAAAGGATATTGCGGAGACATGGCTTAGCCACAGCCTGGGGGATGTTTCCAGAATGAGATTTTCACTCTGCAGCGGAGTGTGCGCTGATATGAAACTTCCTGGCAGATTAAAACTGTGTGCCCGACCGAGACTCGAACTCGGGACCTTTGCCTTTCGCGGGCAAGTGCTCTACTAACTGAGCTACCGAAGCACGACTCACGCCCGGTCCTCACAGCTTTACTTCTGCCAGTATCTCGTCTCCTACCTTCCAAACTTTACAGAAGCTCTCCTGCGAAACTTGCAGAACTAGCACTCCTGAAAGAAAGGATATTGCGGAGACATGGCTTAGCCACAGCCTGGGGGATGTTTCCAGAATGAGATTTTCACTCTGCAGCGGAGTGTGCGCTGATATGAAACTTCCTGGCAGATTAAAACTGTGTGCCCGACCGAGACTCGAACTCGGGACCTTTGCCTTTCGCGGGCAAGTGCTCTACCAACTGAGCTACCGAAGCACGACTCACGCCCGGTCCTCACAGCTTTACTTCTGCCAGTATCTCGTCTCCTACCTTCCAAACTTGACAGAAGCTCTCCTGCGAAACTTGCAGAGGCAAAGGTCCCGAGTTCGAGTCTCGGTCGGGCACACAGTTTTAATCTGCCAGGAAGTTTCATATCAGCGCACACTCCGCTGCAGAGTGAAAATCTCATTCTATTCCAGTTAGGTTAAAATGTGATTTTTATCAAGAAAATACAGAACTGTCAAGGCACGACATCCCACAATGAGAAAATGAATAGATAATGCATCAGTGTAAAATGTTTAAAAATCATTTCCTGCCCTGAATACGCAAATTGTGATTTTGATATAGTGTGACGTGTTGCATATACCACTTTATAATAGCCTCATCTCTCAGCGCTAAACTATTTTCAACACAACATTTTATTTACATTTGTTTTCTTCTTTTTCAGGTGCTTCCTTGGTAATAATTACTCTACATGCAGCGTGTTACAATATTGATGCTGTGTTGAGTCAGGACGAGAGCAGATTTGACCTTGTAATGGAAGAGGTCTGATCAAATATGTACCACAATATGTTCATACACACTGTTTATGGACATTGAACATAATGTAATTTATGGATACTATTTCTGGTTACAGAAAAATGTAATATTTTTTGAGCATCTGATTTTATTTTATATATACATTTCAGTGTCAATACAAAGAATTTTCTACTAATATCGTAACAGGATTTCCAGACTTATATTGATATAGGAGGAGGATGTGTATTCATATAGAATTGGGTCATAAAAATACATGTTGTGCAGATGCCAATTCTGACAGCAGTGGATGAATAGCTTATGCAAAGCAATGCATGGTGATCATCACATCTTCATGGACTATCTAGAGATAGCTAGATAGATATATCACTCACATCTCAAAAATGGGGTTGGGGAGGGGGAAGAAGAAGTAGTATAAGGAATTCTGCAGAACTGCAAATTTGTGACAATGATAATGTGACAGTGAGTCAGTCTTAATTTTCCAGTGCTGCACACTGCTCAAAGAAAGATCTTTGCATTACCATAGAAATCTGATTTTATGTTGGAATAAAACTTTACCAATAGTAAAATATTATTCTCAAACAAGCCCTGAGAATAGAAAAAATACTATTGGAACTAATTAGGTAATTTGATTCAGTAGATTAAAAAAATATAAAGGTTGTACATTTAACTTGATTTCTCCTGCATACAAACTTTACTCAGAATAACAAAATATAATAAAATAACTATCATACTGTGATTGTCAAAGCTTTAAAAAGTTAGAAAAACATGAGAAGAGCTCCTGATTTGTGTTTATTACAATGAATGTCATAATACCTGTTCTGAAAAATGAGCTGGATTTGTAGTGTGACAACACAAGAAATATGATCACAGAATGAGCAGAACAGATAATCTCCCACTGTATCTGGCTAATAAATGCAAAATATGAATTTTAGGGAACGTGGAATAATGAACTGTGTGTTCAAACAGTGGAAGGTCCAGGAAGAAATTTAAAAAATGGAAAGGATAGAGTGATACTCATTACATAGATGTGTTGAGGACAGACACAAAGAAAAAGAAAGCTTGAAATGTTTAGTTTTTGGACAACGTCCTCTTTCAGAAGTAGAAACACACACATGCACACAAAAACTCACACACACCCAGAGATAGTGGCTGTGTGTGTGTGTGTATTGTTGTATAAATGGGTGTGAGTTTTTGGCCAAAAGCTGGAATATTTCTAGCTTTCTTTTTCATTGTGCCTATCTGTGACTCACTGCTTCCGCTACGTGTGAGTAACAATATATTTTTTCCATATTGTTGAACTGTGTATTCAGATTTTATGGATGGCAGATAAAATGTTTGATTAAAGAAAAGAAATTACTGAATACAACTAAAATGAACAGTATTATACTACAAGACATCGAAGTTCCACAAATAAGAAAATTTTCTGTAGAGGCCACTGATGTGGTCCCAGAAGATCACCTTGTGTGGTAAACATATTGAAATATAAGTTATTCAAAATGTTGTGCTGCAGTAGAATACTGAAGAAATTATTTTAATTTGTAAAAAGAAATAAAAGGGGAGAGGGAAGAAACTGTATTGAATATTCAGGCTACATAAAGAACATACGAGGTTGACTAGCTGAGGCATGCAGTAATTGTGAATCTTATACTAGAGCATTGAGCAAGGAAGATAAACATAGCAATGTGGAGGAGATTAATTCATGGTAATGAGATCAGAGAAGATAAGTCATGATGAATGCAGTAAAATAAAACAATCGACCAGTGAGAGTGGAAGAGTAGAGGTCTGCACAGTATTGTATTAACAATAATAAACATAATCATGCAGAAGAGACATATGTGTATATTGTTGTGAATGATGTACACATTTCAGTGTTAGGACTGAACATTAAAGGCATTAAGAAAACAATAGTATGAGGTTGATACGGCTGGGCTTGCTGTAGCAACACTAAAACATACAATTTTGTAGGAAGTGGTAGTCAATCTTCTTGTGAAATATCATTATTTTCACATCATTTTCAATGCCATTTTATGGCAGTAATGGGGAACACAAAATGGAAATATTAAAATCTGTTTTCTATTCTTGCACCATATCATACAAAGATAGCAAGCAATTCAAATGTGCACAGTGGCTTGCATATCAAACCAACAGATAAATACTGTGAAGGTGAATGAATAAAATATATAAAATTTAAAAAGCTATACATTACTATTTTACATTTTCATATGTCAATACTTTTGGAAATTCATTTTCTCTGTGATGTGATATAAATTGTCATGTGTCAAGAAATTTTATTTCAGAATTCTATTTTCCTTTTAACAAGTCCATGCTATTATTAAAATAATATTATCAAGCTTTTTTAACGTGTGTTTTTGATAATCATGATTGATGAAACATTGGTTTATGTGAAACTCCTAAAATTACTCAGCTAAAAACTTCGATAGCCAGTCAATACCTGTGATATTGTTGAAATTGGCTTAAAAAAATCCTGACCCAGTCATTCCTCCTGCAGTTCTCTGTATAAATTTATATTAGTTAATGAAGATGAGATTAGACACACAATGACATATCATGTGGCCAGTCATTTCCCTCAAAATCCTAAAGCTATTTACAAAATCTCAATGTGAAAAGACAAATACAATGTTTTTTTTCTTTTTTTCTTTCTTTCTTTTTTTTTCTTCACCTGTGCTAATTTATTTTATAAATCGGAGTGTGTAAAATGTAAATAGGTTGCCCAAATACAATACAAACCATGTCTATTTATGAAGATTTTGTATATAAATTTTATTTGTGTGCTGTGTATTCTTTCATATAAATATTTTAAAATAAAGTACCATACTAACTTCCTGTGTCAGTTGTTGTCTCTGGACTTCCTCATCTTTCTTTACTTTTCAATGAGGGTTACCAAATTACTTCAGGTTCTTGCACACTATTCCTGTTGCGCTTGCTTCTTCTACTGTGTTTTTCTCACTCTTCTTCATACCTTGCATTGATTCTTTTATACTGATGTATATGTTGCCTCATTCTATAGGCTAACTTTCATGATAAGTATTGAATGAGGATGTAAAATGTACACTAACGACTATCAATGCTACTATACTTGTGTTATTCTGCAGCGTATGCTTTTGAATAACATAATAAGATAAAGTTGTCCCCAACGTGAAGGTTGGCTTGAACATTGCACTGTTTTATTAGACATGGTCCTATTGGCGATGGCATGACCTCGCTTTTCTCTGACCTTTGAAATGACTTACCTAGCCAGTTACAGGGCAGCCTACAGTTTAACATACTCTTGGAACCTTGCACAACATACATACATATGTACATGCCGTAAGAATGAAGGCTTACTTCAGAATTTCCTTACAGTCTAATTTGGAAGAATTATTTTATTCTTAATTTATTTTCAATTTCTGGATTTTCAGATGCCCTCCATTTGTTTGGGGGCCACCTGTTGAAGATCTATTCGCCAAAACTATGCTGCATCCCAAAAAAGTTCGATGTGCAAACTGTAAATTTGCAAACTGTAATTTTTTTAAGTTTTTTTCCAGCCACAACCAAGCAGTAGAGGCCACTGTCACAGATGTGCTAATCAAGTAAGTAACTGGGCAGTTTTGTTAAGATTATATCAAAACACTCTGGACAGGCAGCTATTTTTACAAGGTCCTTTATAAATTTACGGCAGTAGTTACACAAACCAACAAACAACTGTATCCTTTGGGTTGTGTGTGGTATTGGAAATATTTAAAATATATATGTAAGACAAAGATCAGTCTGTGCATCACATTCACTACTAAAGTGTCCCAGATAGGTATCTTGAGTTTGAGCAAAGTGGCACCTGTCCGTGTTCAGCATCAAACATTCTGACCATAATCTGTTAAATACATCCTCCAACTATCTCACATACTCCAATATATCCTTTTGTGTAATCTATTATGCCATCCAAATGCACGATACAGTTCTATGCTTTAACCCTCTTAAAATTCCGTCCAGTATCTGCTGAAAGGTAGCAGGTGCATTTTTTAAACCAAAAGGGATCTGTTTATACTTATAATGTCTGCATGGTGCTGTAAATGCTGTCTTTGGTCTATCCTCAAATGCTACTTCTAACTGATGATAGTCACTTTTGAATTCCACTATAGTAAATTAATGACACTGACCCCAATTACCCAAATGTTTCTGCAATATTAAGGACTGGATTAGCTTCTGTAACAGTCTGTGCAGTCAGAAACCTACAATCACAGTAAAACCTATATTTTCTCATTCCATCCAATAATTTCTTAGGGACAATAATTGTATTTGTGCTCCAGGGACTGTCACTAGGTTCTATGATCCCATCTCATAGTAGTTGTCCAGTGAACTCCTGTATTAACAGCTGTAAATGTCTCAGTACGTGATACATTTTTCTATAAATCATTGTACTATCCCTTGTTGGTATAAAGTGCTTAGTTATTGGAGTTGCTGCTAACCACGCATCTATACAAAACAAGTTGCTACTTCTTCCATAGCTGTGTGATCACTGCCCTTCAAGTGACCCACGTTCTCGCATAACACTGCTGCATCGAAAGTTTGCTTATGGCTTATATCCAGACTCAACCTATCGAATTCTTCTTCCTTTAATACTTCTTTAGTGGCTGGAATTATACCATTTGATGGACCAATGCCACCTCTGCCAAAATTATCTACACTAACTGGAACCATATATTCCCCATCAACATAACTCTTGTGCACTAAGCTTCTATGCACAGAACTGTGTGAACCATCCAACACTTCACTGCTTGAGAGTGATTCAACCACATACAAAGCCCCACAAGGCAGATCAGTACCCACTGAAACCCACACTACTTTTCCCGTTTCTTTCGGTCAATCTTTAACAAACTTGTCTGCAGTTTAGTTGGCATCACCTTCATGACAGATGAGCCTTGCACTATGGCCTCATTTGCAACTGTATCATGAAGTGAAACAAAGTTTCACTAAGCTCAATCATACGTCATCAAAGATAAATCCTAGCATGATGTTTGTAAAGAAAATCTAGCCTGAAAATCACTGACTATCCTTCACCCACATACAGTAAAACTTCCATTTGTTCCATAAACTTAGTTGTCCCAAGAGTAAACTCAAGTATCATCATACCAAACAACTCCACACCATTATTGCCAACATCATGTAACTTCTAACGTGATGGCCTAAGTATCCTTCTGCTCACCAGGTCCAGACACACAACGGACATTGCACCCTGGCGTCTACAAGAAACCTCTTTGTACACTACTCACTAAGTAGCATTCTGTTTGTGCTCCATCCTGTGCAGTGTTATGATCTGTTGGGGTTGCTTTCCAACAATCAAAGATTCCGATTTGAATTTGATGGATGCATAACCAACGGTGCTTCCCACATTCCCTCTTTTGACAATTTCCTGCTCAGTGGCCCACATCCACACATGAGTAACACACTGGTTGCCCACAGTTCCTGCATGTGGCCCTTATGGGCTCACCTATAACCTTTGACATCCAAAGCTTTAGGGCAAAATATATTGCCTCCAATTTTGCTGAAATTCTAAGAGCTACTGTTAAATCTTTAGGATTCTCAATGCAAATTCTTTGTGACATTTCTGTGAGCATTAGATTTTTCTGTGTGTATTCTGTGCAAGAAAAATCTAATGCTCCATTTTCTACTTCATTGGCCTCTGCATTCTCGGTAGGCACATACATCTGCGCATTGCCTCTCTGAAAAAACTTCTGTTGACTTATTATATTTCAAAGACAAAGTACTGAGCTTCTCATGAAAAATTCAGGGCTATTTAGTTTTTGGTAATGCTGGCATAGTCCACCGATCCAACAAATATGCTTTACTGACAATCATGATACAATACTTATATCCTGGCTTTACCTATTAAACCCAAGGTAGCCACACGAAGGGTTACTTAATGCGACCAACTGCTTATTGCAGGAACAGCTGTAATGTTGTTAATGAATATTGACACATCTTCCGCTATTTTTCCCAAAACAGGACCAATAAGTGCAGTTATACAGACAGATCAGAAGAAGTAGAATCCATCCACAACTCTGCCTTATTTTTCCCTGACTCAGACCTGGTTGAACCTAACTGGCTTCCAAAGCCTCAAATGTATGAAAGAGTTCCTCATGCTCCTGCTCCTCATGGGAATTTTCATTAGTAGCAGCAGCAGAAGCATGTGTTTCTACCATTTTGCATTCTTTCTGTCAATACCAGAAACACAAATAACTTAACTAGTGCACTCAATATTCATAAAAGACTTATAAATTACTTTGTCTGCTATGTCCTCACCCATCTACACACTGAACAATTGTGAGACAAATGATCAACCCTCCCACCATGTAAAACATGGCTGCTACAACCCTAGCGCACAGCAATCAGCGTCCTGTAAGACTGCAAAAGTAACACTTTACTGGTACTAGATTATCAGATCTACTGTCACCCTTAAACAATGGTATGCCCATGGGTTCATGTGGCTTCACAAATGTAACTTTAAACACGATATAATCCAGCACATACAAATTAACTCTTAACAACTGAGAAGAAATATTGAATCAAACATAAACAGTGACACTCGCTGCACATGTTGTTTGCCGAGCCAATACTGCTGAATTGAAGATTTGCCAAGTATCATTGCCCATACATAATTACCAAAATACGCAATCCTACTACTAGACACTAAAACACAACATTTGGCTCTCGAGAATTACCCAGTAATCACTTCTCTCACAAAACTGTAGCATTTGGATGCTGGACTCAACACAACACATTGTTTCGGGAATTGTGACAACCATTTACTGACACTGATTGTAATGATCCAGCCTATTCCGGGCCACTATGTGTCAGAATGAGTGAGAGAAATGCTGGTGGAGAGGACAGATTCATGTGGGGAATGCAGTGAAACAGTGGTAGTACTGGAAGTTGTGTTTGCAAGCAGCCTTATACAGCACTCCATCTAGTCTCAGGATCACACTGTGTGTGTGTGTGTGTGTGTGTGTGTGTGTGTGTGTGTGTGTGTGTGTGTGTGTGTGCGTGCGCGCGCGCGCCAGTATGTACTCATGTCATGCCATGCACTCAGGTGCGATAGCTGACACTAGGTGCGCTGACAGTGGTTAGCCAGACACCAGTTCCATACATTGGTGAAGTTTACCCAAATCCCGCTGCCGTCCCACCACAAGTATGGCATGTCTCATGCCAGAACTTGACGAGCTAATCAGCATGCAAAAGCTCATCATTCTCCTCAATTTGAGGCACAGCCAGAATAGTGGCCCAACTGAATGCTTTGAGCAGCAACAGTGTGTGACCAGGTTTGAAGAGCAGTTGCATGCCTCTGAGAAACTCTCGTGTTGTAGATTTAACTGGGCCCAGTAACCCGTGCTCAGGGCAGAGTGAGGTGAGAAAAGTGGACAGGACATGTATAAGGCAAACTTACTCATTCCCCCCCCCCCCCCTCCCTCCCCACCCGTCCAGCAGGACTACGTCAGAAGTATAGCTAGGGTATAAGTAATCGAGCTTAGTGGCTCAAAACATTCAGTGATGCCACCATTCTGTCTGCATCTTGAAGTGGAGAGAGTGACATCTCTGGTGATGAAGATTTGCTGGCTGTCTGCCTGCTGATTAAATCATCAGGTTCCGGTACGAGACTCGCCATACCTGTGGTGGAGATACCTACGGGACTTCACCGATGTGGAGCGCTAGTGTCCAATCAGCCACTGCTCGCTGAGAGACTTCAGCTGACAGACTGCAAGCTGTATAAAATCCTGGTGGGGGAGGTGCACCCTCGCAGCTTCCTAGATTCGAGGAGGAGGGGGAGGGGGAGGGGAGCAACTGGGGTATTGCTGCTCGGCATCAGAACATCTTAAGTTGGCTGTTGCTCACAAGCACATGACACGGGGCAACAAGTGCACGCGGGCGTTCGTAGCTGGAGAAGCTCGGGACAACGGCTGTCACTGGGGGGATGGGGGTCATCAATGTATTCAGGAATCGGCTGTGATGCATGCACACAGTGCGGTCCTGAGACTGTTGTGTTGTATAAGGCTAACTGCACACGCTGGCCTAATCTGTTCCCTTCCTCACCATTTCTCTTGCCCGTCCTGATGCGTGTGGGGTCTTTACAAATACTGTAGAAGAGTTCTGGTATCCTCAAGACATAACCCAGGACAGATGAATCTAAGCACAACTTTTCTGCTGTTGCATTATACCCTTCTGTGTACCTTGGTAACATCATCTTGGGGAATGAGCGAAAGTTTATACCCTCGTTAGTTACTCTATCTATCCATCTAATTCTCAACATTCCTCTGCAGCACTATAGGTAAGAAATTACTGTTCTCGCCTTGTCTGAACTGCTTATCACCAATGTTTCATTTCCGTACGAGGTTACACTCCATACAGAAAGCCGGCCGGTGTGGCCGTGCGGTTCTAAGCGCTTCAGTTTGGAACCGCGTGTCCGCTACGGTCACAGGTTCGAATCCTGCCTCGGGCATGGATGTGTGTGATGTCCTTAGGTTAGTTAGGTTTAACTAGTTCTAAGTTCTAGGGGACTGATGACCTCAGAAGTTGAGTCCCATAGTGCTCAGAGCCATTCCATACAGAAAAAAACTTCTTAAGGCCTGAATTCATATTTATTGTTAACAATTTTTTCTTTTTCAGAAATTCTTTTCTTGCTGTTACCAATATGCATTTTATATCCTCTTTAATTGGGCCATCATCAGTTATTCTTTCTCTCAAGCAGCAAAACTCATTGCCTTCCTTTAGTGTCACATTTCTGTTATTTAATTCACCTACATTCCATTACTCTTGCTTTACTTTTACTGATATTCACCTTCTCACAACTTTTAAAGACACTATCAATTCAGTTCAACTATCAGTCTCACTACTGTCTTCATTCTTAAAAATAATTGAATCAACCATGAAAGAGAGGCTAATGAGTTACATGAATAAATACAACCTTTTTAAAGAGGCTCAGTTTGGTTTCCGAAGTAGGGGAAGTACAATATCGGACATTAGAGTTCAGAAAAGTGGTACCTGAAGCTTTCGAGAAGGGTGTCTTGTGTTACAAGCTTATTCTTAGACTTGTCCAAGTCTTTTTACACTGTTGCCCATAAAATACTACTAAGAAAGCTAGAAGCAGTAGGTACAAGAAGAATAGTGAATTGGTGGTTACAGTCTTAACTGGAAAACAGAGTGCAAAAGGTAGAGTTAATTCACAGAGGATGATAAATTTGTATTAAAACAATTGTCAGACAAGAAACGTATAAACATAGGTGTTCCTCAGTATAGTTTACTGGGTCAAATTCTGTTCTCAATATACCGGGTGATCAAAAAGCCAGTATAAATTTGAAAAATTAATAAACCACGGAATAATGTAGATAGAGAGGTAAAAATTTACACACATGCTTGGAATGACATGGGGTTTTATTAGAACCAAAATGCAGGATGGCGCTCCACCCCATATTGCTAGACGCATGAAAGATCTCTTACGGGCGTAATTTGGTGATGATCGTGTGCTCAGCCGCCACTTCCGTCATGCTTGGCCTCCCAGGTCCCCAGACCTCAGTCCATGCGATTATTGGCTTTGGGGTTACCTGAAGTCGCAAGTGTATCGTGATCGACCAACATCTCTAGGGATGCTGAAAGACAACATCCGATGCCAACGCCTCACCGTAACTCCGGACATGCTTTAGAGTGCTGTTCACAACATTTTTCCTCGACTACAGCTATCGTTGAGGAATGATGGTAGACATATTGAGCATTTCCTGTAAAGAACATCATCTTTGCTTTGTCTTACTTCGTTATGCTAATTATTGCTATTCTGATCAGATGAAGCGCCATCTATCAGACATTTTTTGAACTTTTGTATTTTTTTGGTTCTAATAAAATCCCATGTCATTCCAAGCATGTGTGTCAATTTGTACTTCTCTATCTACATTATTCCATGATTTATTCAGTTTTCAAATTTATACTGATTTTTTGATCACCCGGTATATTGATGACTTTCCAAACAGCATAAGAGATGGAGAAAGAATTCTAGTTTCAGGTGAAAGCAACATCTATGTCACGGATAAAACACTGGAGCTGCTACTGCAGAAAGAAAATGAAACCTCAACAATCTTTATGATGGACAGTACGTAATAAATTAATGTTGAACGTAAAAAAAAGAACAGAAAATATTTCATTATAAAGAAGGGAGGACAATTCTATCAAATTAAGCATAGATTATTAATCTATAGATTGCATGCCAAACACAAAGTTTTTAGGAATGAACATTGATTGTCAGCTAACGTAGAATGAGCACATAAAGATACTGGCAAAAAGAATATCATTGGCATGGGATGCCCTTAGGGTTTTAGTATAAGTTTGTATGCCCTATATGCATTTAATTCTTAGCTATGGAATTCTTTTCTGAGGTTCAAAGAAACAAAACATGGACACCGTTTTTGAACTGCAGAAAAGTGTCATAAGAATAATGGCTAGAAGTACTAATCAGATTCATTGTAAAGAGCTATTTAAAAAATTGGGCATCCTTGCAGCACACAGTGAGGACATCTACCAATCTCCAATCTGAGGTGCATAAAACTTTGTCAAGTATTTCACTTATAGTTCTATACATAATCATGGAACATGAGAATTTTACCAAAGAAAAACAAACAAAAACCCACAACAGCATTTTCTAACAGGGAATAAATTGTATAATACACTGCCAAAGCAAATGAGAAAGATTACTAAAATGCACCTGTTAAAAAGGAAAGTTACAACAGTCTTCATAAGCAAAGTATATGAAATTAATAAAGATTACTTAGAATATGCAGAGTAGTGGGTAGTAATGAAACGGTATAAATAAAACAAACTGTTACATTTCAATATGTAATCATGGTTTACTGCTTTTACAAGGAAATTGTGTGTCAAAGTGTAAAATGCATGATTCTAATGTTTTCTCCTGAGTTCAACATTTCATTCATCATGGAGGGATGCTGACTCAGTTTTTCAGGTGGACTGAGGAGCGTAGCTGAATGTGTGTGGGCATGGAATCTGCTTTTTGAACAGAATGGAGTTGGTCCAAGGGGCGCAGCAGTATCTTCACAGTTCAGGGATCTCTTGCAGGTGTCATCAGTCTGTTTTGCGATAAAGAACAGAACTATAGCATGTTGTGTATTTTATGTTTTGTATATTTTAAATATTGATTTGTGTCAAACACATTGTGTGTAAACCTAGAATCATTGTACACTAGGGACCAACAGAATGTGGCAATACAGCTGTTAAGACACTGACTGAGCTCATATTTTGGAGGATGGAGTTGCTCTCTCTGGCCATCCTGATTTTGATTTTCCATGGTTTTCCTAAATCACTGTGGTAGATACGTGGATGGTTCCTTAATCAAGGCCATGCCTGACCACCTGTCCTATCCTGATAGACTGTCTGCTCTGTTCTCATAAAGCATGGTGTGCATTCTGTGTGTTGTATATTTTAAGAATTGATTTGTATTATATTACATTGACAGTTCCTATTTCATTGTGAGATGATCCTTGGATGAATATATATAAAAACAATAACTCCTCTTCTGCTCTTGCAACTTCTTTGGCATCTCTGACAGAATTAAAATACCATCAGCAAACTACAAAGATTTTTTTCTTCTCCCTGAACTTAAATTCCAATTCCGGATTTCTCCTTGATTTACTTTACTGCTTCCTCATATAGGAGTTGGATAAATATGGATACACCGAAAATGCAACATGTTACCATGCCTAATACAGTGTAGGAAACCATTTGGCATTCAAAACAGTTTCCACTCATCTCAGAAGGGGAATCTTAAACCATTATTCCTGCAAAATAGTAGCAAGTTCAGGTAATGGCGATGGAGTTGGACAGTCGTCGCCCACCCTTCCCTCCAGAGAAAACCACAAAGGCTCAATAATATTGAGTTCTGGTGACTGTGGTGACCAGGGGAGATCCTCTTGCTCATTAAACCAGATCTAGATTATGCGAGCTGTGTGGACAGGGGCACTGTCATCTTGCAACACACTATCACCCTTGGGGAACAAGTATTGTAACTTTGATGTATCTGATCTGTCAAGCTGGCAACATAATCCTTGACAGTAATGTGTCCTTGCAGAGTAAACGTGATGCCCATGGAATATCATGATACAGCTGCTAAAATCATCACCAAAACCTCACCGTGTTTTGCTCGTGTAAACTTGGCTGTAAGTTGGAAGCACTGTGAAACAAGACTCATTCGACAAAGTGACTTGCTTCCATTACTCCATAGTCCAGGTTTTATGGCTCTGGCACCACATTTACGGTTACCAGCATTTGCTTCACCGATGAGTGGTTTTTGAATTCCAACTCACCCTGTGTTTCCTTCCTTATGGAGCTTCCTTTGTGTTGTTTTGGCCCTAACTGGGTTTGTGAGTTCAACATTCACTTCTGTAGTGATTTTTGCAACTGTGATCCTCTTATATTTTGTCACAGTCCTTGCCAGAGATGGCAAAGAATTTGCAAGAGCAGTTATTGTTTTTATCTTTATTCATCCGAGGATCATCTCATAATAGTTTTTTCATCGCTGATTCTCCTGAGGATCTCCTCTACTCTAGCTGACTTGTTTCAACTTAGGTCTTTCAGAGCTCTGTCAAATTCTTCTCCTATTATCATATCTCCATCTCATCTTCATTTTCTTCCTCTTCACTTTCCGTAATATTGTCTTCAAGATCATTTCCTTTATACAGACTTTCTATCTATGTCTTCTAGCTTTCAAAATTCCATTCTTAATACGGGCTTGCCGTGGGACCTCTTAATGTTCACACAGGTGCTTTTTTTTCCCCAAAAGTCTCTATAAATTTCCTGTAATCTGTATCTATCATACTGCATATGAAATATATATTGAAAATTCCATTCAACAGACTGTGCCTTGGAGAACTTACTGTTAATGAGGGTTCTGCAGTCTCACTTTGACCATGCGTCATAACGAAGTACTCTGTCTTGGCTTCCTTTATGTTTAGCCCAAATTTGCTGGCAGCCTCCTTTAGTGCTCTGGTCATTTGCTCCAATTCCTCTTCAGACGTAGAAAGTAAACAGATAAAAATAAGTTACATATTTACAACAGTAAAAAGACATTATGTACAAAGAAGAATTGTAAAAAGACCCACATGCAGAATAATATGTATATATTTTTGTCTTCTACTGAATATTCTTCCTGGCTATCAGAACACTTTAACCACTGAATATAGACACAAGTCGTGGAGACATACAGCATTCAGTAAATGACCATCTGAAGTTCTCTAGTTTTTCCACTTGCGTTTTATGTACTACTACAGAAGTACTTACTCCTTTTCTTACTGTCTATTCATGATAATGCAGAAAATCCCCACATAAATCAATGGTATTCTCAGGCTTTTCTTTGTCTTCAGTTTCAGTAATAAAGTGATAAATTTCTCTGGTCACTGCTCATGAAGTGGTTTTCATATTGTTACACTGCAGTCACCACTATGTATGGTGGTGATTATAGCAGGAATGCTACACATACTTTGGAAGGAAACAATGTAGCACATAAATGGAGAGAGAAATGCCACATCAGGCTGTTATGGAAGTGATTGGTAATGTAATCAGTGTGTCAATGAGGGAGTGCTACCACAAAAAATTCAGCACTTCAGGATAATGACAGGCCCAGCCATGAATTCCCAGAAGCAATTAATGAGACAGCATGGTAGAGGAAGGACTCTGCACCCAACAAGGTAAAATGGAGAAGCTCCTATGCAATGACACCAACCAAGAAAATACCACAGCAGTTCTCAGTGCCAACTTGTATACAACTAATAACAAAGGTTCTTTTATTTTATTATTTGACAGCAAGGACAATAACTTAGATAGGCTGAACCATATTACTCTTGACAAGCTTATGACAACCTGTTTTGTAGTAAAAAACTTCAGGACATAGGCCTCCACATTAAAGAAGAATATGGGACAAGGGCATTTGCAATTGGTCCTTACTCTTCCAGTTTTCACGTGGATTTTTACTTACTGCTGTAACTGTAATTGTGTGTGTCAATGATCACTCTCATTCCCATCTGGGGAAGGGAAATCTCACGAAAATATGAGTCCCTAATGACATTAATTTTGTTAACTATAAGATAACATAAGCCAAAGAAGAAGTGATATTTAATTTAAAAAATCTATGCTAAAGTCAGCAAAGAAACACGATTACCCCAGATTTTGAATGAAATAAATAACAAAATAGCATGATGGCAAACACCTAGAAAAATGCACTATCTAATGTACTACAAATACTAAAAAAGAGATATAAAGATGTGAAACAAATACTAACAAAGAGAGAGAGGGGCTGGCCAGTACTTACCTCAGCTCAGTACAGCCGATAGATACACAAAAAAAACAGAACCGAAAATTTACATTCCTAGCTTTCGGAACAAATGTTCCTTCATCAGGGAGGAGAGAGGGGAAAGAAAGGGAAGAAGGGAAAGTAGATTCAGTTACTCACAACCCAGGTTATGAAGCAACAGGGAAAGGAAAACAGGGAGGGTAGCGAGGATGGAGGCATGGTTGTCAGAGGGAAGCCAAAGATATTCTACTGTAAGTACTGTGCCAGCTTCAAACCAATGAGGATGCATACAGAAGTAAAGAGGTATATAGTATAAAGATAAACACAACTATGTAGGATGAAAAGATGCGTGAATGGCTAAAGAGGAAGGGGAAAGAGGAGAAGACTGAAGAGTAAATGGGAGTGAGGTTGTTTAACGTAGGTTCAGTCCAGGGGGATGGTGGGATGAAAGGATGTGTTGGAGTGCAAGTTACCATCTCCGCAGTTCAGAGGGACTGGTGTTGGGTGGGAGAAGCCAAATGGCACATACGGTGTGGCAGAACGTATCTCAGCTCTGGTAGACCAACACCTCCAACCTATCACCCGCAGACTCCCATCCTACATCAAAGACACAAACCACTTCTTAGAACGCCTCAAATCCATTCTCACTCCTCTCCCACCTGAAACCTTTCTTGTCACCATAGATGCTACATCCCTTTACACAAACATCCCACATACCCATGGTCTCTCTGCCCTTGAGCACTACCTCTCCCAACGCCCACCCGAAGATCTTCCAAAAACCTCGTTCCTTATCACACTTACCAACTTCATCCTCACCCATAATTACTTCACTTTTGAAGGCCAGACCTATAAACAAATCAGGGGAACGGCCATGGGAACCAGGATGGCTCCGTCCTATGCCAACCTCTTCAGGGGCCGCATGGAGGAGGCTTTCCTGAAGACCCAACAGCTGCTTCCCCTGGCCTGGTATAGGTTTATAGATGATATCTTTGTGGTCTGGACTCATGGTGAAGAAACACTCCTTAATTTCCTCCATAACCTCAACTCCTTTTCGAATCTGAATTTCACCTGGTCCTTCTCCAAAACCCAAGCCACCTTCCTGGATGTTGACCTTCATCTTGTTGAAGCTCACATCCACACCTCTGTCCATATCAAACCCACAAACAAACAACAGTACCTTCACTTTGATAGCTGCCATCCATTCCACATCAAACGCTCCCTTCTCTACAGCCTAGGTATTTGTGGCAAACGTATCTGCCCCAGTGACGAATCCCTCAACAATTACACCAATAACCTGACCAGTGCTTTCCTCTCCCGCAACTATCCTGCAGACCTTGTCCACAAACAGATCTCCCGAGCAATACATTCCTCCCCGTCCAACAACAATGTTCCTACCCCCAGACCACACAGAAGCATCCCCCTTGTCACCCAATATTATCCTGGCCTCGAAAACATCAACAAATTACTCCGCCAGGGATATGACTTTCTCAAGTCAACCCCTGAAATGAGATCATCCCTTGACAAAATTCTCCCCACACCACCCAGAGTTGCCTTTCGTCGGCCCCCAACCTCCGTAACATCCTTGTTAAACCCTACAATATTCCCAGACTACCTTTCAACTGACATGCCTGCACTGCACAGCCTTTTACATTGGTATGACAACAACTAAACTAGCTGAGCGCATGAACGGACACAGACGAACTGTCCGCCTAGGAGATGTCCAATACCCAGTAGCGGAGCATGCCCTCCAGCATAATTCTAGGGACCTAGGAACCTGCCACACCGTATGTGCCATTTGGCTTCTCCCACCCAACACCAGTCCCTCTGAACTGTGTAGATGGGAACTTGCACTCCAACACATCCTTTCATCCCGCCATCCCCCTGGTCTGAACCTACGTTAAACAACCTCACTCCCATTTACTCTTCAGTCTTTTCCTCTTTCCCTTTCCTCTTTAGCCATTCACGCATCTTTTCATCCTACATAGTTGTGTTTATCTTTATACTATATACCTCTTTACTTCTGTATGCATCCTCTTTGGTTTGAAGCTGGCACAGTACTTACAGTGGAATATCTTTGGCTTCCCTCTGACAACCATGCCTCCATCCTTGCTACTCTCCCTGTTTTCCTTTCCCTGTTGCTTCATAACCTGAGTTGTGAGTAACTGAATCTACTTTCCCTTCTTCCCTTTCTTTCCCCTCTCTCCTCCCTGATGAAGGAACATTTGTTCCGAAAGCTAGGAACGTAAATTTTCGGTTCTGTTTTTTGTATCTATCGGCTGTACTGAGCTGAGGTAAGTACTGGCCAGCCCCTCTATCTCTTTGTTAGTATTTGTTTCACATCTTTATATGAGATTTTCATATATATCATTTAGACTATCTAATGTACTGTCAGAATTATTCCTGTGTATGACTGCTCCACTTGATGTACCAGATAAAGAAGATGAAACTGAATATGAAGAGGACAACAGCAAACTTACATAACCCTTGCCACTGAAGTAACTCCAGATTGCATTATCCCAGTTGTAAAATATTGCATCTGGCCCCAATTATATTGACTACCAAATGGAGAGACATACCGTACTAATAGGAAAATGTTGTTGCTCAAAATCTACAATAAGACCTGGACACAAAGACTCAAAATTGACCTGTAACATCCCTTTTAACAAAATAGGAACACAGTCTACAACCAGCTTAGAGACAGAAGTGATGACACTTTCTGCAGGATCTGTGTGTCATTTTGCAGGACAATGCTCAAGCATGTACACTGCAAGCTGTTAGTGATTTGCTTGACTGGTGGGGCTGCTAAGTGCTATACCACCTACTGCATTCCCCTGACGTAAGCCCTCATGAGTTCAACTCAGTTTCTAAACTGAATGAAACACTTCGTGGCATTCGCTTCAGAACTGCTACAAATTCATCAGGCAATAGACCACGCCGCTCGAACTGTCACACAACTGGCACTGCTAAGAGTGCACTGCTAATACTTCCACATCGCTGGCAACTGGTGACTATTTTGAAGGTCAGTAAAACTTTGGAACAAATAACTATTTTGTACGAACTGTAAATAAATAGTTGTCACTATTAAAGTTCCTGCCCTCATACATAGACTTAAAGCTAGCATACAGTAATGTTGTCATATTGATCTTGGAGCAAAATATGGAGAAAAATTAAATCTCCAAAACCATTTGTCAGTCCTGAGCAATAGGAAAGTAATCATTCTACAAAATGGAAATACACTATGACCAAGAGAAACTAGCAAAGTTTTTCCACAGGGATTGGTCTTGGTTTTCTACTCTTCATGAATGTTTTTACAACAGTATCCAGTTACTGAAACTCATATCTATATATGCTGAAGCTAAAAAATTTAATTGTTGCCAACAAAAAATTGATGAAGCTGTTAGTTGTTTCTATGTCTGGTTCATAGACAGTGGCCTCAAAACATCTGCTAATAAATTCACTGTGAATATTTTCATTAGGTACAGAATTTCAAGTAATCAAACATTGCAATTAGCTCAAAACAATTTCCCGACTGTTAAAACAACCAAATAGCTAGGAATGCTTATAAATGATACAGTCAAATACCAGACATATTATTAGAAGACGTGAAGGAGCGTATCTATATGTGCACCACAAAATTTCCAAAGTCACACACAAACTTGTGATTTTTCAGGCGGTCATCACTTGGCATCCACTGATGGCAAAGAAAAGTATTCGACTGTTTTGGATAGCACTTAGCCTAGAAACCATTTGTATACCTATTGGTAGAATGGACATATCCTGCAGTGAAGGGTCAAAATTTAAACATTACACACTTCCTCCAGCCCAGGCAAATTGAGCGAATTGGTTGGTTCAATTGCATTACGTGTGGTTCAGTGTGGGCCTTAGATGGCTTATAGAAGCACCAATTGTTCATGGGTGGTTCCTGGAAGAAAAAAAAGAAAACAAACTTTTGGGTATCAAAAGTATCAACTGTGGGGAAGGTCACTTTTATCATTTCTGTTAATAGCAAACTGTCAAAATTTTTACAGTGTTTCTTAAGATAGGGGAACCACGAAACTTTTTCGATATCATTATCTGTCACCATGATCCAGAGGTTCAAAGTTACTATAGTTATGCTTCTAGTAGCTAGTCTGAGGCACAAATGTAGTTTTAACTGACATATAGTGAATGAACACATGACAAAGGTTCTGGGTCATCCCAAAGGTTCTGAGGTCACCAAACTATGTTTTTAGTTGCCATTTTTTCAGCAATAAAGTGTTGTCTCTGCATAATGGGCACTTCGTGCCTGTACAGGCTGTCCTGACGTTGAAATTGTTAGATGGTGCCAACTGCCAGTGTAAGCATTCTTACAAAAATTATTTTGTTTTATGATATTCTTTGTACTTGCCAGTCAAACACTGCATTTTTTTTCTGTACTGTAGGTGTAGCCTAAAAATGGTGTGCAGTGTTATGTAAGGTAGCGTAAAGTGAACTTGCATTGGATAGGAGGCAAATTTTTTTGTTAACCTTATATTATGCATACTTATTAATTGTTTAGATGAGTCAAAGTTTGTAAATGGGCTTCTATATATAAATAAACTGTCAAAACTTTACTGACCTGCAGAATTCGATCTATATAAACAACACATCCTTCTTTAAAAGGGAAGATAAATGAACCAGCTGAAAAATGCTCCTGTCAGAGCACAAAACAGGCAAATATGCTCCTCCTTAAAAGGCTCTAACAGAGAAATTGGGAATCAGCTGCCTCAACCCATATTTCACCTTCTTCATCAAAGATTTTGGCATGCAAATGTATTGTGCTTGTTTGCGCTGAAAGAGAGTAGCAGAGAGACACTGCCAGTGGCAGAAAAAGAGAGAGGAGATAGTGATGGTGGGAGAAGGAAATAGAAAGAAAAATTGTTGGACATAGTAGTAGTGGGAGCAAAAGAGAGAAAGGAGACGTGGCAGTGGAAGAGAGAGATGAGTAGAGACCATCATACGGTTGGGAGGGGGGAAGGGGGGCAGGCATCTGGAATCATCCCCTTCCCTGTCTGGTCAACTTGAATATGAAAAAAATTTGCCAGCTTTTCCCCATTTCCTATACTCATATGTTAAAGTTTCCTGGTCTAGGGGAAAACCCCCAAGCAAACCATCCTCAAGGACAAGAACATGTGTGGTGGGGACACAGTGGTAGTTGAAGAGAAAGACAGTGGACTGCAAGCGAGAAAGAAAGAGACAGTGCCAATGGGGGAGAAAAAGAATGGCACAAAGGCAATGGCAGTGTGACAGAGAGACAATGAAAGTGACAGAGAAGCAGACAGTAGTAAGGAATGGCGAGAGAAAGGGATGAAGACAGTGACTGGAGGAGAGACAGACAGGGGAAAGTGCCAGCAAAAAAAGAGACAGTGGGAGAGAGACATATATAGACAGTGGCAGTGAGAGGAAGATGCTGAGTATGAAGGCTTCATTAGAAAGCAGGATTTGGTATAAAGATTTAGAATCTTCTGTGTTAAAAGAATGCAAATACTCACAGCAAAAAAAGTTTTGCATCACCTTGGTTCCGAGAGTTCCAGAACATGTATAGAAAATTCAAGTAGAGATCAACATAAACATCATTTCTGCTCTTTTCATTGCTCATGAAAACCACACATTGCATGTTGTACCACCATACAGTGAGACCTTCAGAGGTGGTGGTCCAGATTTCTGTACACACCGGTATTTCTAATAACCAGTACCATGTCCTCTTGCATTGATGCATGCCTGTATTCATCATGGCATACTATTCACAAGTTCATCAAGGCATTGCTGGTCCAGATTGTCTCACTCCTCAATGGCGATCCAGCGTAGATCCCTCAGAGTGGTTTGTGGGTCCTGTCGTCCGTTAAACAGCCCTTTTCAATCTATCCTAAGCGTGTTCAATAGGGTTCAAGTCTGGAGAACACGCTGGCCACTCTAATCGAGTGATGTCGTTATCCTGAAGGAAGTCATTCACAAGATGTGCATGATGGGGGTGCGAATTGTCATCCCTGAAGACAAATACCTCGCCAATATGGTTGCACTATCAGTCGGAGGAGGGCATTCACGTATCATACAGCCATTACGGTGCCTTCAATGACCACCAGTAGTGTATATCAGCCCCACATAATGCCACCTCAAAATGGCAGGGAACCTCCATCTTGCTGCAGTCACTGGACAGTGTGTATAAAGCATTCAGCCTGACAGGGTTGCCTCCAAACACGTCTCTGACAATTGTTGTTTGAAGGCATATGCAGCACTCATTGGTGAAAAGAACATGATGCCCCTGAGTGGTCAATTTGGCATGTCGTTCAGCCCATCTGTACTGTGCTGTTTGGTGTTGTTGCACAGATGGACTGCGCCATGGACATCAGGAGTGAAGTTGTGCATCACTTAGCTTATTGTGCACAGTTTGAATCATAACAGGATGCCCTGTGGCTGCAAGAAAAGCATTATTCAGCATGGCGGCGTTGCTGTCAGGGTTCCTACGAGCCATAAGCCATAGGTAACAGTCATCCACTGCAGTAGTAGCCTTTGGGTGACCTGAGAGAGGCACGTCATCGACAGTTCCTGTCTCTCTGTATCTCCTCCACGTTTGAACAACATTGCTTTGGTTCACTCCGAGACGCCTGGACCCCTCCCTTGTTGAGAGCCCTTCCTGGCACAATGTAGACGTCATCGAACCGCAGTGTTGACTGTCTAGGCATGGTTGAACTACAGACAACACGATCCATGTACCTCCTTCCTGGTGGAATGACTGGAAATCGGCTGTCGGACCCCTTCCGTCTAATAGGCACTGCTCATGCATGGTTGTTTACATCTTTGGGTGGGTTTAGTGACATCTCTGAACAGTCAAAGGGACTGTATCTGTGATACAATATCCACAGTCAACGTCTATCTTCAGGAGTTCTAGGAACATGGGTGATGCAAAACTTTTTTTGATGTGCGTATGTTCACAAGCCAAAATTTTTGGTAAGAGAGGGGAAATGAGGACTGAGGTAGTTGTCTACGGCCTTAGATGACAAGAACCGATGTGGAGCTGGTTTGCAAACTTCCCACCTCTCTCCCATAGGTTGACTTACTTGGTACACACAGTCAATCTTCCTCTCTGGATAGCTGGCCACGTTGATCTCAAAAACTTCTTCTCTGAAGAATAATGCTGGTTAAGGGAATTTATCAGACTCTCTCTCTACTCTTAAAATAATTTGGTACTCAAAGAACACTTTTAGTTCAGTCATGGTATATTTCAACTTCCACAAAAAACAAATTCACCACTTTTCATATAAATATTCAAACTCGTGCGAGTTAACCAAGTTGTCAAACATTAGAGTCTATTAAGATACATTTACAACAGGGTTGGTTTAATAACCACCAGAAAATATGGACATGTCTTGCTTCTAGCAATTCCAACACATGAATTACTTAAAAGTCTAATCCCATTTCTTCATTTGTTCTTAACAATCATCACAGTCACTAAACCAGCAAAGAATAGCACAGGCTCTTTTCTAAACATACACTGAAACTCTATGGATCATACAGCAGGTACTTGTCGGCCGCCACGTCCACATTTCGCTCGTGACTGTTTTTAGACCTGCACACACAAACATGCACTGTGCAGTAGGCTGGACTCGTCTCTCTCACACTTCTATTTAAAATATCATGGATCCGTGACGGAGGAAGGCCAAGTGGTTCTAGAATTTACGCAGAAATTCTTGAAGCACTACATATTCCCCCCTCAGTTTGAACATGCAATATTTTATATACCATCATTATGTACATTTATATCATATATGATAACAATTCGTATTTCAACAGTATACCTTGTTCTTTTAATAACTGGGAATACCCTTTTTCTTATTATTTAGCTATTCCTTTTTTTTTTTCATTTTACTTTAATAAAACGTGAATATTTCAATCAATGTTGGAGTTAGCACTTACAATGTCTAAAAAATTGTGAGGACCATTTTTTTTCTTTTTTCTGCTATTTATCCAATCGTAAATTCCAGGTGTTCATGACACTTGAGTACTTTATTCTAATTCCTTGAACTATTTTTTCCTTAGTACGTACTAGTATCATTATTCATGGTAGTTTGTAGCCTGGAGGAATTCTGGGCAAATAAAAGTGTTCTTTTCAACCCTTGTAAACTCACATGAAACATAATAAAGCTATTGGTATATAGAATTCAAACTTACCAGAATAACTCCTATTATATGTGTGACTTCTGTCACGAATTGTCCTTTTCCCCTAGGGTCAGCTCCTATACCTTACAGGTGGGTTGACCCTATGAGTGCACTTCTTCCTTCCGTTCTGGTAGGTACGCCCCTTTATAAAACATCCCTGTTCATCAGGCCACAGATCATCCTATCTCTATGTAGGTACGCCTACCCTATAGCCTTAGCAAATGCCGGGTATGCCCCCTTTATCCTTTATGAGTAGGCCTCGTGGTTCATTTCCCTAGTATACATCTTTATGTACACTATAATTAAATACTTCCTGGTAAAAATAAAATCTATTTTACACTTCACTCTCACTTCTTAGTACCTCCTCTAATACCCAAGACTCCTCTTCCACTTCTCTACTTCTACAATCTTAGTAGATACTATGTCTACACATAATGATCAAGTCCCACTACTCTATGACTCATCACTCCATCACAGTGTTTGCTACCCTGACTTTTCTTATGTGATAGTCACGATTAACTCCAACCTTGCTTATCACTGTTTTATAATTATTCCACAAGCTCTCCTGCTCCTATCTCTCTCGGCGCATGAGTTGACTGCTACCATTCTTTCTTTAAATATATATACACCTCTATATACATGTACGTATATACAAGATAAGACAAAAAAAAGGAACAATGTAGAACCGTCACTTAAAAAAACAATGTGTGCATCTTTCCAGATGTACATACATCTTTTTTCCCTACAACCCTTGGTGGTTCTTACATCCTTTTAATCTATCACTTCATTGTTTGTGTATTTCTATTTCTTTGTATGTAGAAGTGTTTTTGTGTAGTCTGATTCTTCGGCCTTCTTACCTGAAGATAAGTTGTAGGTTATTGGAAACTACGAAGGACTTCTGTAATATAAGTAGATGAATGTGGAAAGAGGGAAAAATAGAAGTAAGAAAGGAAAAAAGGTAGATGTGGTTGCCAATATTGAAGAAGAGAAAGAAGACAGCCCCAAAGACAGGAAACCATTCCCACCCCCTTTCCCCAAAATCACTACCTCGCTGGTACTTGAGTGAGAAGCCGGAGGAGGTATGGTGTTAAATAATCTCCTACAGAACGGACATTCCCACCTTCAGCCTTGTGGTCCCCGAAAAAAAATCTTAGCAACCCTATGGAAGCAGCAAATGGCGAAGAATCAGGCACACTTGTTTGTGCGGGTCGTTTGAAAGGTGTGCTGTGCGTTTTGTGTTAGTCAAGATTTATCTGTTAGTGTAAATCAAGCTTTTACCTACACTACCCACCCCCTTCTGACATCGATACAAACCCTCTCGTCCATGTCCCATCTCATAAAAGGTATAAAATATTCTGTACCAAGTATAAAATTATATATTCCATTATCACAATCATTTAATTAGCCACACAAATTATGCTTTCCACAAATATAATATTCCATTCAGTTTACTAAGAAAAATATGCTTCAGTTACTTTAACTCGATTATCTTATATTCAGTGTAAGAATGGTATTCTTACAAATTCAGAAATTATTTTGAAAATTATGTGCCAGGCATGGTTCTCCCTACTTACTTAGAGCTATGCGACAAAAAAAGGATTACCAGGCAGCTTTCTAGAAAAACATTTTTGGAATCATTGTAATTATGATTCATATTAATAGAATATACAAATTTAATGGTGTTGACTTACCTAGACTTCTGCCCACAGATTTGCACAGAAAACTGGTGAAGAGATTACTTACAAGGACTTATTCAGGCAAAAATAAAACCTAACTGTATGTAGAGACCGCGTTGGCTGCTGTCGAAACCGTGGGAGAGAATGGCTGGCTAGGCAGATTTAATCTATCTTATTTCAGCGATAATATGCGTACCAATTCCCACCTAGTAAAGTCAGAATAGGTTGGGGCGAGCCGGGATGAGTCATGAGGACAGGTAGGGGCACCCCTGGAATAACCGAGGAAGACGCAATCAAGATTCCTAGCAGGCACAACTCTCTAACAACCGAGGATGACGCAGTCAAAATTCCTGGCGGGCACAACCCCCTAACAACGGAGGATGACACAGTCACATACCAGGAGCAATTTTGGGAGATGTACTCACAATTTCTCGCTGGTATGTTTCTCTAATAACCTCTAAGTGGGGGGTGATAGAATAGTATAAGAAGTTGGGGGAATTCAGTGCAAAAAAAATTTATTACAGAAGAAACACCAAAAACATGTACTGTGTCATGCCTGTGTGTTGCAAATCAGGAACAGAATCTGTGTGCAAGAATGTGTGAATGTTTCCTTTCTGCAGCTCAGTAGGGCTTGAACGAAGAAGCAACAGGAAAAAATTGAAGACAGTATTTTGGCACAGTTCTACAAAGGTTCATATCCATCTTGACAGCAAATCAGTACTGAAACTGTGGGTGCGGGAATGAATTGCCATGACTTCCTGTGAACTGAGTAAAAACTAAGAAACCCCACATATATATAGTGAGTGCTAAAGCTGCAGTATTTCTCGTCACAGTTGACAATGTAAAATCTGCAGTTTAGTGGAGTTGCAGATAATGATCTCTAGAAATTCATGTGACTTCAGTGATGAATATGAAGGCTGTACCCAGATTCCAGGAGCGGCCAAGTGCCCTCTTGCCCCCCCCCCCCCCCTCCCCTCTTGCGGACACCTATTATGACTCTATCTTAAACATATCTCGTAATTTTCTAGCACTCGTGGCCATTTTCAAGACTGTGTTTTTATGTCACTTCATTCTCCAAAAGTTACCTAATAAATCAGGAAACTGATATTTGTAAAAGTAGGAATACTTACAGTAAAATGGCCTTTGGGGAGAGGGAGTGGCTCATGACCCTTCTGACCCACCTCTCGGATTTTCTCCTTTTCAAACATATGGATATGTGAAATTACTTATGAACGCATAATATATTTCAGAATTCTGTTACAAGGGAAGATAAGTTAGTTTTCAGAACAAGTTTTGTCGTCTATTTTGTAGATAATTCTAAGCTATGCTGCTTTCCAGACACTGGGAGCAGCTCTCTGGCTCAGGCACCTATAGTAAATTATCTACATCTACATCTATACTCTATAAACCATGAGGTGCATGGCAGAGGGTACACTCCATTGTGCCAGTTATTAGGATTTCTTCCTGTTCCATTCACAGATGAAATGTGGGAAGAATTCCTCTGTGTGTACAGTAATTATTCTAATCTTGTCCTCATGATCCCTATGTGAGCAATACATTAGGTATTGTATCAAACTCCTAGCAGTACGTTAGGTATTGTAGCAAACTCCTAGAGTAATCATTTAAAGCTGGTCCCTGAAACATTGCTAATACACTTTCTTGGTATAGTTTACATCTATCCTCAAGAGTCTTCCAGTTCAGTTCCTTCAGAATCTCTGTGGATTAAATAAACCTGTGACCATCCATGCTGGCCTTCTCTGTGTACATTCAAAATCCCCTGTTAGTCCTTTCTGGTATGGGTCCCACACACTTGAGCAATATTCTAGAACTGGTCACACGGGGAGTTTGTAAGCAATCTCCTCTGTAGAATGATTGCACTTCCCCCGTATTCTGCTGATAAACCAAATTCAACCACCTACTTTACCCACAACTGAACCTATGTGATCATTCCATTTTATATCCATACAAAGTGTTACACCCAAGTATTTGCATGAGTTGGCTGATTCCAATAGTGACTCATTGATATTATAATCATAGGATACTACAGTTTTTCATTTTGTGAAGAGCAAAATTTTACATTTCTGAACATATAAAGAAACATTTAAAGCCAATCTTTGCACAACTTTCAAATCATATCAAGATCTGACTGAATATTTATGCAGCTTCTTTCAGGCAATACTTCATCATATATAATGGCATCATCTGCAAAAAGTCTCAAGTTACTATTAATGTTGTCTGTAGGCTCACTGACGTACAACCTGAACAGCAAAGGTCCCAACACACTTCGCTGGGACACACCCAAAGTTACTTCTACAACCAAAGATGATTCTCCATTCAAGACAACATGCTGTGCTCTTCCTACCAAAAGGTCCTCAACCCAGTCACAAATTTCAGTTGACATGCCATACAATTGTACTTTTGGCAATAAGCAAAGTTGAGGTACTTAGTCAAATGCTTTTTGAAAATCAAGAAATAGTGCATCTCTCTGTTTGCCTTGATCCATAGCTTTCAGTATGTCATATGAGAAAAGAGTGAGTTGGGTTTCACATGATTAATGTTTTCGAAATCCATGCTGGTTGGCACTGAGGAGACATTCTGTCCAAGATACCTCATTATGTTTGAGCTCAGAATATGTTCTAAAATTCTACAACAAATCGATGTCAAAGAAATTGGACAATAGTTTTGTGGATCACTTCTAGTATCCTTCTTATAGACAGGTGTGACCTGTGTTTTTTACAACAACTGAGCATGGTTTTTTTGTCTGAGGGATCTACGATAGACTATAGCTAGAAGGGGGGCTAACTCAGCCACAAATTCAGTATAGAATCTGACAGAGATTCCATTGGGGCCTGGAGATTTGTTCAATTTGAATGACTTTAGTTGTTTCTCAACACTGCTGACACTAATACTTATTTCATTCATCTTTTCAGTGGTGCAAGGATTAAACTGGGGCAGTTCTCCTGGGATTTCCTTTGTAAAGGAGCATATGGAAACAGAGTTAAGCATTTCAGCTTTTGCTTTGCTACCCTCAGTTTCAGTTCCTGTTATGACTATGATTAGCTGTGGTCTCTGTTCTAGATAAGTGTCATCTGTTTTCTCATCCAATGGTCTACAGCAAATTATTATTAGCAGATGAAGTAATTGAGTCCAATTTCTGTATGGAATACTGACAGATATTCTATTGGTCCCTGAGTTGTAGTTAGGTAGAGATCCAGGGTACAGTTCAGGGGTGCATCTTAGTTGGTTACTATCCCCTGCCCCTATCCCAAATATAACCTTCCCTGTCACCCCTCACTTTTAATGAGCTACATATGCCAAAGTTCTTAAAAACAATAAAATATAGGAAATGTTTCAACATAATAACACTAAATTGCTTAAGTCAGTGAATAACACATTGCTTCTGCTTCATTTCCAAGAAAATGCAACTCAGGAACATACATCCTTAGAAACCATTTGTCCAAAAATTTATGAAGTACTTGGTTGTATGATCTTTTAAGAATTGCACTAGCAATAAGTCAGACTTTCTGTTTTATGTTCTTAATGGAGTGTCTTTTCCATCTGATTTTGCCTTTTTCAACTTCCTTTGGTTTGCTAGTTTCAAAAGTGAACTCAAGAACCATGTCACACTTATTGTTGGTAGCAGGTAGGATCAGCTGTGAATGCGTACCTCCACCTGACGAATGTTTCTCACAGCCAGCAAGGCCACGAAAAAATCCATGTGTGGTAGGTCTCAGAAGAGCAACTGAAAAGTATCCTTTGTCGAATGAAGCTTGTATTTCCTTATAATTTCTACACATTTTTGACATTCTTTGTTTTCAAGATGCTGTGGTCTATGAAAATACTTTAGGAGCAAAGGAGACCACTCATTGAAAACCAGGAGCATTGAGGGACATACAAAAAAGGAAAAAAAACTTACTAGCTTTCAGAGTAAGTCCTTTCTGGATCTGGAGCTGGAGGGGACACACACACACACACACACACACACACACACACACACACACACACACACCATCACACCATAAAGTGACCAACATGTTGAAATCTCATTCCTGACTTGGAGCACCATTGAACCCCCTCCCCCCCCCCCTCCCCCTCAGTGAAACCCCTAATCAACCCACCACAGCACTCAGTCCCTGCCCAATGAACAGAACTTTTCAATTTGCCACAGCCTCCCAAACTTCCTCCCAGCACTCCATGAAATCCAGAACCCAGACAAAATGAAAACAATGTTTTAACCTTTCCACCAAAAACCTGAATCCCACAGAAGTTTCAGATGTATCCAAAGGCCTCACCTTCAGCCCCACACCCATGTTTAACCATCTTGGACTTGCCAAAAACCTATTCTCCTTCTCCTGGTGCCTACTTCTTTGTCACCAATCCCCCAATCAAAGCTAACCTATTTGTCCTTGATGTCTTTCAGTGACATGCTTCAATAAAATCTTCTTCATTTACAAGCCATATCAATTTGAATAAAGTACTTACACTTTTGACAGCTGTCTCTGCCAATCGTCTTCATGAGTTAAAAATCACTGATTGACGGGATTGGCAAGTTGTTCTGCTTATAAAGATGCCCAAGTGCCATCAGGTGGCATGAGAGGCAAGCATTATGTTTGAAACTGTTGCTCCTACTTCCCTACAAGCATCAATCCTCTATCTTTGCTTTCAGTTGATGTCCAGTGCCCGCCCCCATGCCCTACTATGTGTTTACTCCTGGTCTCTGCCGAAACTGTTGCTGTTTATTCTAATTTTGACCACTTCTTTAATATCAGAATCTCCATAGATATCTGAGTAAAAACTCTCATCTTTTCAAATTGTATTTTATAGTCAGCATTCAGCCAAAACTGACTTATCAAATTCCTTTTATTTAATAATGTCATGAGTGCTCTGCATAACACTCAACAAAAGTGGAAATAGTCTGTCATATGTAAACATTCCTCCATTTGCAGGGGCACCCTACGTGCCAGGAACTCGAAGACCTATCTTGTCTTTAATAGTGTGTAACATATATCTGGGAGGAGGGCCAGAACACCAGTCTCAGTCTATGTCTCTTCAGCACAAATCCTATCTTGCTAATTGTTGTTCCACAGTATGGAAGGAATGCGGCCAGCTTGTTCTCTTCCACACCACAAGACAGTGTTAAAAGTTTATCCAGTGTAAAGGAAGCCAGACAGGGAGCTGAGCATGAGCACTGCTTGAGAGACTGAAAAGCATGCCGGGCAAACTTTGTGCCCTTCTGGTCAAGCCAATTGAGAGGTTGGCAGATTTGCATAGCAGAATACAAAATCTTACCCAAAAAGGACTGGAGCTCCTTCAGGTTCTTGGGCGCTGGCAGTTTGATAATGATGTAAGTGAAAACTTTAGAGAAAACCATAGTTCACTGGTACATAAAGTCACCTAACATAAGGTAATTGTCAGTGGAGACTTTACACATCCAACAATCAATTGGAAAATTACAGTTTTGTCAATGGTGGGCACGGTAAGACATCTTACGAAGGATTACTAAATGCCTTCTCTGAAAACTAACTAGAATAGATAGCTCAGAACCTCACATAATGGAAATATATTGGATCTAATGGCAATGAATAAACCTGACCTCTTTGAGGGTGTCCACATCAAAACTGGTATCAGTGATTACAATATGGTTGTGGCAACAGTGATTACCAAAGGACAACTAAAACAAGTAGAAAGTTACATATGTTCAGTAAAATAGACAAAAAATCAGTAGTATCATACCTCAATGAAGAGCTTGAAACTATCAGCATAAGGCAGGAGCATGTAGAGGAACTATGGCTCAAGTTTAAAAAAATAGTTGAACATCCATTGGATAGATACAGGGTGTTTCAAAAATGACCGGTATATTTGAAACGGCAATAAAAACTAAACGAGCAGCGATAGAAATACACCGTTTGTTGCAATATGCTTGGGACAACAGTACATTTTCAGGCAGACAAACTTTCGAAATTACAGTAGTTACAATTTTCAACAACAGATGGTGCTGCAAGTGATGTGAAAGATATAGAAGACAACGCAGTCTGTGGGTGCGCCATTCTGTACGTCGTCTTTCTGCTGTAAGCGTGTGCTGTTCACAACATGCAAGTGTGCTGTAGACAACATGGTTTATTCCTTAGAACAGAGGATTTTTCTGGTGTTGGAATTCCACCGCCTAGAACACAGTGTTGTTGCAACAAGACGAAGTTTTCAACGGAGGTTTAATGTAACCAAAGGACCGAAAAGCGATACAATAAAGGATCTGTTTGAAAAATTTCAACGGACTGGGAACGTGACGGATGAACGTGCTGGAAAGGTAGGGCGACCGCGTACGGCAACCACAGAGGGCAACGCGCAGCTAGTGCAGCAGGTGATCCAACAGCGGCCTCGGGTTTCCGTTCGCCGTGTTGCAGCTGCGGTCCAAATGACGCCAACGTCCACGTATCGTCTCATGCGCCAGAGTTTACACCTCTATCCATACAAAATTCAAACGCGGCAACCCCTCAGCGCCGCTACCATTGCTGCGCGAGAGACATTCGCTAACGATATAGTACACAGGATTGATGACGGTGATATGCATGTGGGCAGCATTTGGTTTACTGACGAAGCTTATTTTTACCTGGACGGCTTCGTCAATAAACAGAACTGGCGCATATGGGGAACCGAAAAGCCCCATGTTGCAGTCCCATCGTCCCTGCATCCTCAAAAAGTACTGGTCTGGGCCGCCATTTCTTCCAAAGGAATCATTGGCCCATTTTTCAGATCCGAAACGATTACTGCATCACGCTATCTGGACATTCTTCGTGAATTTGTGGCGGTACAAACTGCCTTAGACGACACTGCGAACACCTCGTGGTTTATGCAAGATGGTGCCCGGCCACATCGCACGGCCGACGTCTTTAATTTCCTGAATGAATATTTCGATGATCGTGTGATTGCTTTGGGCTATCCGAAACATACAGGAGGCGGCGTGGATAGGCCTCCCTATTCGCCAGACATGAACCCCTGTGACTTCTTTCTGTGGGGACACTTGAAAGACCAGGTGTACCGCCAGAATCCAGAAACAATTGAACAGCTGAAGCAGTACATCTCATTTGCATGTGAAGCCATTCCGCCAGACACGTTGTCAAAGGTTTCGGGTAATTTCATTCAGAGACTACGCCATATTATTGCTACGCATGGTGGATATGTGGAAAATATCGTACTATAGAGTTTCCCAGACCGCAGCGCCATCTGTTGTTGACAATTGTAACTAGTGTAATTTCGAAAGTTTGTCTGCCTGAAAATGTACTGTTGTCCCAAGCATATTGCAACAAACGGTGTATTTCTATCGCTGCTCATTTAGTTTTTATTGCCGTTTCAAATATACCGGTCATTTTTGAAACACCCTGTATGTACTCAGCATAACAGTTCATAATGGGAGGCACCCTCTGTGGCATATACACATTGTAAAGAAACTTCTAAAGAAACAGAGACTACTGCTTAATAGGAGTAAAACAAAGCACAGACTACAGATAGAGAGATACTAAAGGAAACATATTTGACTCTCAAGAGAACAATGCGTGAACTCTTCACTGACTACCATAGCAGAATATTGTGAAATTATCTTCCATAAACCCCAAAGAAATTCCGGTCGTATGTATAAGCTGATAGTGGCTTCAAAGTTAATGTCCAGACACTCATGAATGACACAGGGACTGAAACTAAGGGTAGCAAAGCAAAAGCTGAAATGCTGAACTCTGTTTTCAAATGTTCCTTTACAAAGGAAAACTCAGGAGAATAGCTCCTATTTAATCCTCATACAATTGAAAAGATGAGTGAAATAAGTGTTAGTGTCAGCGGTGTTGAGAAACAGCTCAAAACATTAAAAATGAACATAGCTTCAGGGCCTAACGTGATCCTTATCAGATTCTATACTCAATTTACAGCTGAGTAAGCCTCTCTGTTAACTATAATCTATCATAGATCCCTCTTAACACAAACCATGCCCAGTAGTTGGAAGAAAGCAAATGTCACTCGCATCCACAAAAAGGATAGTGGGAGTGATCCACAAAACTACCATTCAATATTCTTGACATCAATGTGTTGTAGAATCTTAGAACATATTCTGAGCTCAAACATAATGCTGAGCTCAAACATAATGACATAACTTGAAGAGAATGACCTCCTCCATGCCAACTGGCATGGATTCCAAAAACATCACTAATGCAAAACCCAACTTACACTTTTCTCACATGACATATTGAAAGCTTTGGATCAAAGTAGTCAGGTAGATGCAATATTTCTTGAATCCAAAAAGCATTTCACTCAATACCATATCTATGCTTATCCTCAAAAGTATAACCATATGGGGTATCAAGCAAAATTTGTGACTGCATTGATGATTTTTTGATAGGGAGGATGCACCATGTCATCTTGTATGGAGATCTATCATCTAATGTTGAAGTAACATTGGATGCGCCCCATGGAAGTGTGTTGGACCATTATGATGATATAATAGTAACCTCAAACTTTTTGCATGTGATGCATTTATCTATAATGAAGTACTGTCTGAAAGAAGCTGCAGAAATATTCAGTCAGATCTTGGTAAGATTTCAAGGTGATGCAAAGATTGGAAACTTGCTTTACCTGTTCAGAAATGTAAAACAGTGCATTTCATAAAATGAAAAATGTAGTCTCCTATGACTACTATATGTTACAGACTATAATATGCACTTTTTTCTTCAAAAAATTGCCTCCAAAATTCACGTGCATCTTATACTTGAAATTAACATAAAAATGTCCAGAGTTTGATTTAAAATTCCTGCCAGTCTTAAACATGGCTATACATTCAATGCCATGGGAAATCTATCTCTACCTGGAAACATTGGATTCAACTCACAGGATCGGTGCACCGATGTGATAAATATGAGTTGTGGAGATTCACAAGCTTGCTAATGCTGTCTCCCTGCCACTCCGCCATCACAAACCAGTAACACTGTCTATCCTATGATGCATCATTGCTGTCTACAAAGCCAGTGAACTTGAACTGAAAGTGATTTGTGTTATCAGTAACAGTACAATATTTTTGTTATTAGTTAGTTTCGTAACGGTAAAAAATAAAAGGTATTCTTATGATCTGAGCTATAAATTTGAATGTAATAGCTTAAGCAGAAGAACATGGAAACAGAGCAGCTGAGCGGCATTTCAGCCTTTTAGCAACAGAGAAAACCATCTGCGATTGGCAGGCTAGCAAAGAAGAACTGAAAAAAAAAAAAGAGGAGGACTGAATGTCAAATGTAGGACTGAATGCAAGATGGCCAAAACTAGAAGATGACATATTGGGGTGGAATAAATGGATGATGGATGAAACCCAACATGAATTGATGCTGAAGGAAGCTTTAAAACAACCTCAATCAAACAAGTGTGTCAGTGGATATAACACTCATTGTAGAGTGAGAGAAGGCGTTATTGTTAAATCTTTCAAGAAGTGTGGCATAAGTAACTGTTTTGATGGCAAGACAATCTTATATTTGAAAAGGACCATAATGATGATGAAGATGAAGAAAGTTCAGATGACAATTTTTAGAGATTTTAAAGGTCAGTTTGGTTTTTCAATAACTACAATTTTTTCTAGTGTGGCTTTTGCAGTTTAATAATAAAAATGGTAAAAATGTCATTTTTTAAAAAATTGCTTAAAAATTAAGGTGCACCTATAACCCACAGCATTTTATAGTCTGTAAAATATAGCATAATATCAATTAGTCACAGCTAGAATCAGCCAACTGAGTGTAACACTTTGCAGGCATATTAAATGAAATGATCACATAGGCTCAGTCATGAGTAAAGCAGATTGCAGACTTCAGTTAATTGGTAGAATACTGGGAAAAATGGAATCAGTCTACAAAGGAGATTGTTTACAAAGCACTCGTGCAACCAATTCTGGAATACTCCTCAAATATGTGGGACCTATACCAAATAGGGTTAACAAGGGATGCTGGACATATACAGAGAATGGCATCATGAGTGGCCACAAGTTTGCTTGGCCCATGGGGGAGTGTCACAAAGATGCTGAAGAAACTGAACTGGTAGACTCCTGAAGATAGACAAAAAGTGTCCCAAGAAAGCCTACTTACAAAGTTTCAGGATCAGCTTTAAATGATGAATCAACAAATAAACTACAACCCCCTACATATCAACCACATAGGGATCATGAGTAAAAGATCAGATTAATTACAGCAGCAGCATGCACAGAGGCATTTTTTAAACATACATTTATCCTGCACTCCATCTGTGAATGGAACAGGAAGCAACCCTAATAACTGGTACAGTGGGACAACCCCCTGCCATGCACTTCACAGTGATTTTCAGAGTATAGATGTAGGTGTAGATGTCGATGGCTTTGATGTGATCACCCATAGTGATGGGATGATCCTTACTAAGTACATGACCCAAGAAATGTACCTCTGGGACAAAAAAAAGAGCACCTTTACAGCTTGTAATGAAGGCAGCTCTCCAGGAGGGGTTGTAAAACAACTGAAGGTTTTGTAATTGCTCTTTCCAAGTAAGGCCCACAATCAGAAGTCATTAAGGTATTTGACACAATGGGGATGTCCCAAATCAACTGCTCCAAACACTGTTGGTAAAATCTTCCGCAGATAAGATTCCAAAAGGCAAGCAATTAAACTGGTAAAGACTAAAGGGGATAATGAAGACCAGGAAAGTCTGAGAAACCACTTGCAGTGGTAGCTGCAGGTAATCATTGCGCAAACTAATGTGCAAATCATACTTGCCCCCAACAACTTAGTCAAAATTTCTGGCTGATGTGATGAATGGCATCAGCTCTAAATGTAGAAAAGTGTAAGTTAATGCAGATGAGTAGGAAAAACAAACCCATAATGTTCAAATACAGCATTAGTGGTGTGCTGCTTGACACAGTCATATTGATTAAATATCGAGGCATAACATTGCAAAGCGATTTGAAATGGAACAAGCATGTAAGAATTGTAATACGGTGGATGGTTGACTACAGTTTATTGTGAAAATTTTAGGAAAGTGTGGCTCATCTGTAAAGGAGACCACACACAGGACACTAGTGCAAGCAATTCTTGAGTACTGCTCGAGTGTTTGGGATCCCCACTACATCAGATTAAAGGAGGACATTGAAGAAATTCAGAGGCAGGCTGCTATATTTGTTACTGATAGCTTCAAACAACACACAGGCATTATGGAGATGCTTCAGGAATTCAAATGAGAATCCATGGATGGAAGGTGGTGTTGTTTTCGAGGAACACTATAGAGGAAAGGCAGAGAAAGAAGCTGATTCCAAAACAATGCTACTGCACCATCATACATCTTGTGTAATGTCTGCAAAGATAAGATAAGAGAAATCAGGTCTCATAAGGAGGCATACAGACAGTCATTTTTCCCTTGCTCTATTTGTGAGTAGAACAAGACAGGAAATGACTACCAGAGGTACAGGATATCCTCTGCCACACACCATATGGTGGCTTGTGGAGTATGTCTGTAGATGCATATGTAGAACTTTTCTAACAGCTCCGCCTCCCATGGAACATGATATGATTCCATGACATATTGCTTGTTGTCCATCAGTTTAAACTTGCTGCCAAGGCGTAAGCACCACTGAGCTTCTGAATCACCACCAAACATATGTCCCAATGACTTGACGAAATGGAGAAATGATGTCTTGATCCGGCCAACACTGCAACTCTGACTTTACCTTGCCATGTGTGGCTAAAGGAATGAGGAGCAAGCAACAAAATTTAGGTACCACTGATGGCTTAAGAGAAACATATGCCCCGAAATTTTCTGCCTGGCCCAAGATATTCTCAAACAGTGGGCTGTACGACTGCAGTAAAGAGTTCATATCATGAAAATAAATAGACTGGGGCACCATATGCACTTCAACATTGACCTGGAAGCCAAAAACAGAAAAACCATTGAGCCCAAAGATATTTTGAGTCAATGGTGAATTGACCACTAACATGTGACATTCTTGTCATGTGCGGAGACAGAGAACTGCCCTGCAAGGGAATGCAGTGTTCAGTTTAATACATAACCTGATGGAGTGACTGTTGCGATTCTAAGAGCCCATCCACCACCAATGTCAGCAAAATATTCCGGGGCAATATATGCTGCTGCCAAAACTGTATGAAGAATGTTACCTGCTTCCGGTGTAGAACACATGTTGCTTCATTTATTACTAGCCCATATCTGCTTATCAATCTGAACACTACTCTGATGTGTTCCTTATGCAATGCTGTCCTTTGAGAAAATATTAGGATATCATCAAGATAAACAAAACAGAAATCCAAACCCCTTAACACCTCACCTATGAAGTGCTGCCATATTAGGGTAGCATTTTTTAAACCAAATGGCATAAGCAGATCTTCAAACAGACCAACAATATTATTGCTGCTGTCTTGGGTATGTCCTCTTCTGCCACCAGTACCTGATTGTAACCCTACTTACAATCAACCTCACTGAAGACTGTAGCTTTGGCTAGCATATTTGTAAAATCTGTTATAGGTTGGTTGGTTTGTGGGTGTTGAAGGGACCAGACTGCAAAGGTCATCAGTCCCTTTTTCCACAACCATGAAGCACCCATAAGGGATAAAAAAACATGCAACAGAGATGACAAGAGACAACACAGAACAAGAAAGACACAGACAAAGACCAGATAAAAGGAATTAAAAGCACACAGAGTGTGACAGTGGTTGGCCGACCATGGAAACAAAAAAGGAAAAGCCAACCACCACGAGACACACACAAAACCCCAATTTAAAACCGTAGGCCAAAGGCCAGACTCAACACAAAAAAAAAGACAAACCTTAGATCGAACGATAAACGCTCCCTGCATGAATAAAATTCAAAAGTATGTCTGCCATTGCAGCTTCATCCATTAAAAGTGCAGTGAGCATATCAGGCAGTGCAAACGTCTGCCTGAGCGCAGTTAAAAGCGGAAAGGTCAATAAGATGTAGACTACTGTCAACACTGATCCACAGTGACAGAGAGGTGGGTCCTCGTGGCGCAAGAGATGACTGTGCGTCAACCAGGTGTGGCCAATGCCACACACCTGTAGTCTCCTTGACGACCCAAAGTTAGTTTGGTGAAGGCAGGGTGCGCCATTTATCACCCCAGGTGCCAGTGCACTGACAGCCTGTTTGGCCAGCGTGCCGACATGACCCGGCGTCCACACAAAGACCACGGAGCAGCCACAGTGGGGAAGAGTATGGAAGGACTCCTGGACAGCCATCACCAGATGAGAGCAAGGGAAACATTGGTCGATAGCTCGTAAACCACTCAGGGAGTCATTGCAGATAATGAAGGACTTACCTGAGCAGGAGCAGGTCTACTCTAGGGTGCGAGAAATGGTGACAAGCTCTGCAGTGAAAACACTGCGGCCAGTCAGCAATGATCCCCAAGAGTAATAGCATAACCAACTCGACCAGCAACCATAGAACCATTGTATAGGCCACGTCAGAGCCGTGAAACGCGGCAAGGATGGAAAGAAAGCAGCGGCAGAGGGCCTCAGGAGGAACTGAGTCCTTCGGGCTCCGTGCCAAATCCATGTGAAGGCATGGGCAGGGCACACACCACAGGGGTATATGTATATGCGCCCAGAAAAAGAGGTGGGAGTAGGAAAAACTCAAACCCAGAGAGAAGAGCCCGGATGCGTACCACGATCATACACCCTGACCGGAGCTGCCGTTCTGCAAGATGGACGACCAAGTTGGGGAATAGGAGATGGTAAGATGGGTGCCTGCGCAAGCTACAAATATGTGCAGCATAAGCGGCCAGTAGATGTAGGTGCCGGATCCGCAGTGGAGGGACACCAGCCTCCACAAGTATGCTGTTTACAGGGCTTGTGCGGAAAGTTCCAGTTGCGAGTTGTATCCCGCAGTGAAGTATGGAGTCAAGCAACCGCAATACAGAATGCGATGCTGAACCATAAGCCAGGCTCCCATAATCAAGACTGGACTGAATCAATGCCTGATACAGCCGTAGAAGGGTGGACCGATCGGCACCCCAGCTGGTGTGAGTCAAGCAACAAAGAGCGTTAAGATTGCGCCAGCACATTTGTTTAAGCTACCGAATATGAGGGAGCCACGTCAACCGGGTATCAAAAAGCAAGCCCAAAAAATGGTGCATCTCCACCACAGCAAGAGGTTCGTTGTCAAGATAAAGCTGTGGCTCAGGGTGAACAGTGCGATGCCAGCAGAAATGCATGATGCAGATCTTGACGGCCAAGAACTGGAAGCCACGCATGACAGCCCAAGACTGCACCCTGCGGATAGCACCCTGTAGCTGCCATTCAGCAACCGCAATGCTAGTGGAGCTATAGTACAGGTAAAAGTCATCAGCATACAAAGAAGCCGATACGGACATTCCCACAGCTGCAGCTAGCCCATTGATAGCAACTAAACAGAGGCAGACACTCAAGACAGAGCCTTGTGGGACCCGATTCTCCTGGACTCAGGAGAAACTGTGGGAGGAAGCAACTCGGACATGGAAGGAAAGAAGTGACAGAAAATTTTGAATAAAAATTGGGAGCAGGCCCCTAAGACCCCACCCATGAAGCGTGGTGAGGATGTGATGTCGCCATGTGGTATCGTATGCCTTCCACATGTTAAAAAAGATGGTAACCAGATGCTGACGGTGGGCAAATGCCGTACGGATGGCAGACTCCAGGCAGACCAGATTATCGGTGGCAGAGCAGCCCTTACGGGATCCACCCTGAGATGGAGCCAGAAGGCCCCGAGACTCAAGTAGCCAGCTCATCCTCCAGCTCACCATACATTCAAGGAACTTGCACAGAACGTTGGTGAGGCTAATGGGATGGTAGCTGTCCACCTCCAGTGGGTTCTTGCCAGGCTTCAGCACTGTATGATAATGCTTTCCCGCCACTGAGATCGGAACTCATACTCAACCCAGATACAGTTGAAGAGGTCTAGGAGGCTTCGCTGGCAGTTCACCAAGATGTGTTTGAGCATCTGATAGTGGATGCAATCCGGCCCAGGAGCCATATCAGGACAAGCGGCTAGGGGACTTTGGAATTCCCACTCACTGAACCGAGCACTGTACGATTCAGGGTGGTGCGTGTGGAATGATAGGCTTTGACGTTCCAACTGCTCTTTCAGGGAGTGGAAGGCAAGTGGGTAATTTGTAGAAGCGGAACTCTGAGCATAATGCTCCGCTAAGAGTTTTGCAATTGTGTCGGAGTCGGTACAGACTGCTCCATTCAGGGAAAGCCCAGGTACGCTGATGGGGGTCCAATAGCCATAGAGTCGCCTAATCTTGGTCCAAACCTGCGATGGAGAGGTACAGAGGCTGATGGTGGAGACATACCTTTCCCAGTACTCCTGCTTGCATTGGTGAATAAGGCGATGGGCTCGGGCATGGAGCCCTTTAAAGGCGATGAGGTGTTCAAATGATGGGTGTCACTTAGTACGTAATAGGGCCTGCCTGTGATCTCTAATCGCTTCAGCGATCACATGTGACCACCAAGGCACAGTCCTCCTTTGAGGGGACCCGGAAGAACAGGGAATTGCAGATTCCGCGGAAGAACGGGGAAATGCAGATTCCGCGGCAGAAATGATGCCGGTGGTGATCGTGTGAACCACCACATCAATGGCGTCATTAGAAAGAGGCTCAATAGTGGCAATGGAGGCAAACAAGTCCCAGTCAGCCTTATTCCTAGCCCATCTGGAGGGGCGCCCAGAAGATTGACACTGTGGCAGTGACAGAAAGATCAGGAAGTGGTCATTACCGCACAAGTCATCATGCATACACCATTGGAAAAATGGCAGAAGGCCAGGGCTGCAGACCGAAAGGTCGATGGCTGAGTTTGTGCCTTGTGCCACACTGAAATGTGTGGGAGCACCATTGTTTAAGAGAGAAATGTCAAGCTGTGTCAACAACTGCTCAATGACAGTGCCACAGCCTGTTGCCACCAAGCCACCCCACAGAGGGTTACTGGCATTAAACTCGCCAAGTAACAGAAAAGGTGGTGGCAGTTGGGCTATCAGTGCAGCCAATACATGCTGTGGGACATCACCATCCGGTGGAAGATAGATACTACAGACAGTAGCCTGAGGCATCCACACCTGAACAGCGACAGCCTCTAAAGGTGTTTGAAGAGGTACACACTCACTGTAAAGAGAGTTAAGGACGTAGAAGATGCAGACGCGACCCGATACCCTCTCATAAGCTGCCTGATTCTTATAATAACCCCGATAACCACAGAGGGTAGGGCTTCGCATCACTGGAAACCAAGTTTCCTGGAGAGAAATGCAGTAGGAAGGATGAAGGCGGAGAAGTAGTCGAGCTCAGCAAGGTGGTGGAAAAATCTGCTGCAATTCCACTGGAAAATCACATTGTCCATGGCCAAAAAAGGTTTGAAGGGACCGAGGAGGCAGATTACGCCACTGGATCACCTGCTGCCACTGATTGAGGACATGTGCAATCAACATCCATTGCGTCTGTGAGTCCGGCGAGATCTAGGTCCTCAGCAGACGCCAGAATCTCCACCTCATCCTCAGACGCAGAGCCTGTAGGGAGCGGTTGGGTGGGTGCCACCACAAGTTCCTTGGTCTTAGAGGTCTTCTTCTTGAACTTTTCTCGCTGCTCCTTGGGTTTCACTGGCTGGGAGGGCTTCACTGATTCAGTTTCCAGGATGGAGGAAAATCGTGAAGCCCTATGACCAGCTGCTTGTAGGCACTTCAGCCACTGGCAGGCGCCATCTTTCCCACTGGTGGAAACCTGGGAAGGGAGGGATCCAAGGAACACCTTGCGAGTGAGAGGAGCTGAAGAAGTTGGACACTTCTCTGGCTTAGAAGTGATGACGGATGTCCCCAATGGGTGGGTGGGGCGGGGGGGAGGGGAGGGGGGTGTTGCTCCTGAAGTAGGTGGTGCAGGAGCAACAGGAAGGGTAGTGCCCCCCACGAGCAAGGGGGCAGGTGTAGTCTTCCGGCTCTGAGAGGTAACTGTTGTAGGTGGAGTTGATGGGGCTAGAACAGTGGTAGCGGCAGCATAAGAGGAGGTCATACGAACAGGATGGAGGCGTGAAAACTTCTGCTTAGCCTCAGTGTAGGTCAGTCGGTCCAGGTTCTTATATTCCATGATTTTCCACTCTTTGTGTAAAATCCTGCAGTCTGGCGAGCAAGGTGAATGATGTTCTCCGCAGTTGACACAGATGGGAGGCAGGGCACATGGAGTATTGGGATGTGACGGGCGTCCGCAATCTCGACATGTGGGGCTGGAAGTACAGCAGGAAGACATATGGCCAAACTTCCAGCACTTAAAGCACTGCATTGGGGGAGGGATATAGGGCTTGACGTCATAGCGGTAGACCATCACCTTGACCTTCTCTGGCTATGTATCACCCTTGAAGGCCAAGATAAAGGCACCGGTGGCAACCTGACTATTCCTCGGACCCCGATGAACGCGCCGAATGAAATGAACGCTTTGCCACTCCAAATTGGCGCGCAGCTCGTCATCAGACTGCAAAAGAAGGTCCCTGTGGAATATAATACCCTGGACCATATTTAAACTCTTATGGGGTGTGATGGTAACAGAAACATCCCCCAACTTGTCACAGGTGAGTAATGCCTGTGAGTGAGCAGAGGATGCTGTTTTTATTAAGACTGACCCTGAGGGCATTTTGGACAAGCCCTCCACCTCCCCAAACGTGTCCTCTAAATGCTCAACAAAGAACTGAAACTTCATCGTCATGAAAGACTCCCCGTCAGCTCTCGTACATACAAGGTACCAGGGCGAATAAACTTCACTGCCAACCTTAGCCTTTTGTTCCTCCCATGGTGTGGCCAGCGAGGGGAACAATTTGAGGTCATGCGTGTTTGCATTAAATTGAGCCCTCAAACACTTAAGAGACTGCTGGTGGCTGGCCACCAGCAAGAGATGATGTACCACGCCTCATTGTGCGTCATCTGCCCTGATGGCACCCACTCCGACCAAGGGCCCTCCCACGGGTGCCACCCAGCTGCAGCAAGGGCAACGTGACAGGATGGCAATTGCCAGGAGTTCCAATGCCCCAGGGAGATAGGCATCTACACCTTGGCATACATGGGGGAGTTCACAGCACAGGAATCAGCAGAGTGATCCCTGTGTTGTCAGGGGGCTACAACCAACAGGGTACATGGTGGCCCCACCACAATGGACTGGCTACCATGCTGGATATCAGGCACAAAGGAGTCCATGGTCATTGTCGGCGCAGAAAGCGACACTGCATAGTGAACAGCTTATCCTCACCCAAGAGATGGAGAATGGGCAGGACTGCAATGTGACGATGAGAAAGGGGACAAAGATCTCAATGCATGATGGACAATGCACCAAGTAAGGCACCCGTCCCCAATTGGCTCGCTCTTTGGAATAATTTTGAAATATGGAGGTCAAACCTGAGAGGGGACCATTACATAAGGGCTGAGACATGTGAGACTCCTTTTAGTCACCTCTTATGACAGGCAGGAATACTGCGGGCCCATTCTAACTTCCGGACCTGCAAGGGGGAAAATCTGTTACATCAGGGACTGGATAGTGGTCGGGAACATTATGTGTCATTAATCAATGGTAATCTCCATGGGTCTTCTTTCTTATCAAATGCAGTGGTGATGCCAACAGACTATCTGATCTGCGTATAATGCCAGCTTCCAGCATATCGTCAAATTCTGCCCTTGCTGCAGCAAAGCAGAATGATCAGGTGCTAATCTTTTCGGTTGTTAAGAGACTGGTTGGCCAGGTATCATTTTGCTATGGTGTGAAGTGGTATGCCACACTTCATATATTTGGTCATCAGCTTCTTGTCTAGCCTCCTGAAAAATCAAGTAACATGGTGAGGGAATGGTATTTGTAGCCCCTTTGCCTATAGTACCTGTAATGACTTCACCATCCATCATCATCTGTGGTGTACTGAGGTTAATCTCCAGCCTTTGTTGACTAATTAAGTCCACTCCTAATATCAGTTCTATCACATTTACTAGCATGAACTTCTATTTGAAGTTCCTGCTGAAACTCATGTCCACTTCCACATCAACAGTATTGTATGTTGCTATGGGCAAATTGTTGGCTGCTGTAAGATGGACAGGAATAGCTACCACTGCATTCTCATTCTGGTTGACTAGCATGAGAACCTGAGATGATCAGGTAGCAATGTCTTGCTTTTTTGTCTCTTACAAATAATTGGTGTGATAATGTGAGCAAGCATGATCAGTTCTCTGGCTGTTGATCGAGCTATCATTAATTACTGGGTCAATCTCGAACACTGTGCTGTCACTTGTTACTTGTTGTTTTTGCACAATTTTCTGACCTGCTATGCCTAGTATAAGCTGCTGATGTCATTTGGTTATGCACAATGGGATGTGCATCTGGTGGCCCGATCAGTAAAACGCCATTGATACCAGCACACTAGATTGTGTTGCTTCTCCTGTACCATCTGTTGTCCGAGTCCTCTACCTATAAACTCTGCCATAGTGATACCATCCCAAAAGCTCGACATAATTCCAACTCCTACTGAAATCCTTAGGCCCACTCCAGTCTATCTCCCTCCTCCCCTCCAATGACACCCTCCACGCCCACCTACATGCTCTCCAAAATTCATTAACCCAACAATTCTAGACACCATATTTCAGCTTGTTACTGTGCTGTTACTGAAGGAATCCCCACTGAAATCTATAAACCCAACAGTTATGGATATCCCATTTAACTTGTTATTGTGATGCCACTGGAGGAATTTCAACACTCATTGACACCTCCAACACATTGCCCAAAATCTAGCCTGTAAGATCAAAAATTCTCATCACTTCCTTCACTAACTAATTACCTTCCCCAATCCTTTACCTCCTAGATCCGTATTCTACACTGCTGATACCAACTCCCTGTACACCAACATCACTCATGCCTATGGCCTTGCTGCTATTGAACACTATCTCTCCTGACATCATTAGGACTCCAAATCTGCTAATTCACTCCTCACATACCTCGCTGACTATATCCTGACACACAACTACTTCTGCTTTGAGGGGAAGATGCATAAAAATATCTGCAGCGCAACCATGGGCACCTGCGTGGCACCCTCTGATACCAACATTTTTATGGGCCTTATAAAGAAAATCTTCCTAGACTCCAAGAGTCCCAAACCCCCTTGTATGGTTCAGGCTTATTAATGTAATCTTCATGATCTGGACTCAGAGCCAGGACACCCTATCATCATTCCTTCATAACCTGAACTTCTTCCCTCTCATTTACTTCACCTCGTCCTCCTCAACCCAATGTGTCACCCTCCTGGATGTTGACCTTTGCCTCTCTGATGGCTCCATCCACTGCTCTGTCCATATCAGACCAACTAACCATTACATTACCCTCATTTCAACAGCTGTCATCCCTTCTATGGCAAGAAATCCCTCCCATACAGACTAGCCACCCATGGACGGCACATCTGCAGCAATGAGAACCTGCTTGCCCAGTATGCTGATCTCATGAGGACCTACACAGACAGATATTACTCCCTCCCTTCCTCCCCCCATCCATCCAAACCTAGTCAACAAACAAATTTCTTGTGTCATATCTTCAAACACCCCTATGCTTCCCCCCCTTCCCAAGAATCACATACAAAGGAGTTCCCTGCTCCCTCCCCGAAATCATCAAATGTGGACTGGACTGCAACAACTGAACCATATCGTCATTCACCCGAGCTTTGCTTCTCTATAATAGTGCCATGAAATGAGGGACATGCTACCCAAAATCTTTCTCACCACTCATAAAATGATGTTCCATTGCCCATCAACCTACACAAAATTCTAACCCATTCGTATGCCACTCCCACTCCAAACCCCTTGCCACAGGGTTCATATCCCTGTGCAAGACCAAACTCACTCAGCCAGCATTTCCTACACCAGGCCTGTCACAGGCATATCCTGGCCCATCCCTTTCCTCTGCCTCCCAATTAATGTCTCCACGTCACATTAATTGTGTGCCACTTCCCTCAGCTTCAACACATGGAATCATATGCCCAGGCCCAGACCATGCATCTGCGACCCCCCCCCCCCCTTTTCCTGCATTCCTAGTCAACCAATTTGCTGCCTCCCTCAAACTCTAACAATCTCACCCATCACAACCCCCACCCCAGCCTATTACACCTGCCAAATGGCAATCCTGGCTTTGTGCAAGTACTATGTAGGGGCACAGGCAAGTGTATGAGTAGGGAGAGGGGTTTATTTGTACTCTAGCATGAGAAAGGATTTACTCTGTGAGTTGGCAAGCTTTCTCTCTTTTTTGTATGTTCCTGTCGATGACTCAATGCTTTGCTTTTCTGTGAGTGGTCTCCTTTTCTCTGAAGTACCATTCTACCAGAACTTTCTTAACACAATTATGTTCTCTAAAAGTTAGCTGAAAATTTTGGAAATTAATGGGTACCAAAATATAAGGGGAAAGTGTGTGTCACTACCCCTATGCTCCACACCACCCACCACTCGACACTGCAAATGGACATTGTATTTCAGTAACATCACCTTCTTTTCAACATCTCTAGCGCAGATAACAATGTGATTCATGTTTACAGTGATAGTGCTACAGCAACAAAAGAAGGTTTGAGTGGTTTATCAGTAAAGACTAATGGAAAATCTCCAGAAAACAGTATACATAAATTTCCATAACAGTACAGATCAAAACAAAAATGCAGCACAACCTATAATACGTATGGATGACAAAACATTAGGGCTGTTGCTGAAACTAATTTTCTTGGTATTCATATTCAGTGAAATCTTTAGTAGGGTGCTCATCATATCACATCCCTAAATTCAAAATTAGCAAAAACGGGTTTTATTGTCAGAATTCTAAGCAACAACACTAATGATGAAATGTGTACTTTGCTTGTGTACCTTCACTACAGAAGAATGATGTCATGTTCTGAGGAGAAGTACACAGAGTAAAACAGTTTTCAGGAAGCAAAAGGCAGTCCTCAGAATAATGAATAAAGCAAGCACTGTAAGAACTAAAAATCTTATCTTTCCACTGTATTTATATACTTTAAGGGGTTATACATGTTAAAAATGTATATATACCTCGGTATGAAACTTTTTCACTCAGACAAAATTGTCCATGATTACAGTAAGATGTCAAACGGTGACATAATTGTTAGTTGTTGCAACAGCAGATTGTGCCAAAATGGTGTAGCTATGTAATGAATGCTGTACAAAAGATTACCCAGACATATAAAATCTTTTTCTAAACTACATAATTTAAAAACTCTGGAACATCCTACTAACTACAAAACTGCTTTTATTCAATGCCTCAGCATCTCACAGATGAATACATGTACCATAATTCATATTTTTAATTGTAGAAATAAGTTGTAAATGTATTGCATATAGTCAAATTTGTAACTATTCATTATTTGGATCAAATCTGTTATAAAAATTAAAATGACATATATCTGCAAATTGTAAAACCAACAGGTGTAAAGTTTTTAGTCTTAATATCTCGTGTCTGTAACTAATGTGTCTATGTCTAATATCTTGTGTATGATATATGCAGTGAAAAAGAGATTTATGTGGACAAATAAATTAAATGGTAGCTGTGTTTTTTGATTTTTATTTGTTAAGGAAAATTTGAAGACAGTACAGTATTCAATATTTTGACTTTTGTTTTGCTATTGTCTATCATGTTACCAACTGGTGTGTGGACATTAATTTATGCGTCACTGATAATCTTTACATAGAAAATGTGCTGGGGATTTGGGAGAGGTCTTGTGACCTTATTTTGCTAGGGTAGTCAAAGTGTGTGGTGCTTTTCTAGTAATAAGCAATACCAGGGATGAAAATGATTAAATTTAATTTCTTGTTGGATTAAGATAAGAGGAAAGCCATTTCAACTCACTATGATTAGATAGTACAAGACGAGCCTTCCAAATGGCTTGACTGCATAGGCTCTGTTATTTCTACTACATGAGAAGAGCCTCCGATTCTATCCAGAGCAAGAGGTATTATTAATTTGTGACTGAAAGAGTAAATACAGGAATACAAATTGGTGTTAACTTTGTGTTAGCTACTGGAACTGGTTTCGTTCTTGTGGGCTTGGTAAGAAATTGGAAAGACACAGATATTTTGGGAAAATACGTGTGAATATACCTGCAGCAAAAACAAGATAGTATATTCTTACGTTTCTGGTACGAGAATGTAAACTGTGGTCATCTTAAGTAGCTATGTGCTACAGCCTGTTAACTATTTGAAAAATAATTGCCAAGTTTTGAGTAAAGAAATGTTTGGTGCGTTTACATTTAATTGCGCTATAATTCATAGTATTCTTTCACATAGGCAAGTGTTGTTCCCTCCAAAAACGTAAATCTTCAAGTCTTGTGTATCTTCCATAGGGCCTACAAAGGCTGTCACATTACGTCCTGCTTTGCATGTTTGTACAATATATAATTGCATCACAGCACATTTCTTATCTGCAATTTTTTGTTTTTAAACTGCCTAATTTGGCAATAACTGTGGCATTCACAGCAGCAGTATTTGACAGATCTACCGTTACATACCATACCCCCTTTGTCGCCAAATGGAGTAAATAGTATTTCCGTATAACTTGTAGACGAGACAGCAGAAACACATTCAGCAACATTTTAAAGTGTATTTTTCCCTTCACAACTCCCTCACAGCCCTCCTTCAACATCCTATTGAGTCATTCAATGGGAGCATTGTGCATTCATTACCTTTTGAGGTAAATATTGAAACTGCTATAATTTTTCCATAATAATCCTTATATCCTTTCCCATCTAAGGAGTCCATGCTGTGATTTGATTAGTATACTTCTTGCAAATCTCCATGTTTTTTTTTATTTTTTCAAAAATGTGAATTAACTTTCACGTTACGGGGAATTACAGCACATTCACCATTTTCTCCGTGATTTCATAGTTAATGGTCATACATGGCGATTGCAACAAGTTTCATTTGTCTCCACATACAGGGCTGCCAACCAAAGGGGAAAACCTAGCAACGGGCTACCATTGGTTTCCTGGTATAACGCAATAGACTTTGCTGACGTCCGATTCATTCAGTTCTCTACCAAGATGGCGGTATTAACTTGTGTGATGTAGCAGTGTTCTAATATTTGCCACAATGGCGCAGATAAGTGCTAATAAATCGAATTCAAGTGTTATATCAAGTATCACAACGGTTGTTTTACAGAAGAATCAAACTTACAGGTGTAAATTTTGCTGTTGTAAGACGATTTGTTACGGTATCAAGCAACCTGGACGATTAAGGAAGAGGCACACATCTCGTTGGCTTGTTTGGTGTCGCAGAGTCAGTGACAGTTGTGTGCATCAGAATTTACACTCGAATTTGAAGAGGAACAGTGACGATGACATACTTAAAAAGTGGCAATTGAGGAGTTAAAAATGTTATTTATTCGGTCATGACTGCACTTGCCCTTGTTGGTGTAAATTTTAAATAGGTTCATTTAATCAGCTATCTGGCAGTGAAGAGTCTGTAAAAATGGAGCGTGGGGGAAATTATTTTATGCCCAACAATGGACAAATTGGATTTAGCCCGTTGCATATGCTTGGGTTGTCTGCTATACACCCAAAATCAATGCAGCAAGGTTTTGTAGATGTCAGTGTTAATACTCATACAGTGGATAATAATTTCTCACTTTTCAAGTGTAAGGACCCAGGTGCTGAAGTTGTAAACATGAAGAATAACTTCATTAACCCATTTGGCTGTCGTTTACCAGTAGGTAACAGCTTTTCTAAACTGATTGGTGGTTTTATAGGCAGTAAATGTTTGATAGGTTCATCTACAGGCAGGGAGAACAATTTCTGGGGAAGAGTTTTGGAGCAGTACAACAACATAATTGGGACTAACAATAACCTATATATATCAATGTCTGCAATGAATTCCAAGGAAAGTACAAAAGAATACATCAAAGCAGGAGCAGTTGATGCTGCTTTCTTGTTTTCGCAAAGCTTTCATCTGTTGAACACAAATAATTTAGTTTATCAAGAGCAGATAATGGATACTACAAAAAATATGTCACCTGAAGATTCCCCAACATCACCTGTCGAAATACAGATACAAGAAAAAGTAACTGCTGAGCCAAAGCAGTCTTATGCAGAAGTCACGAAATCACAAGTAGGAAGCAAGATACCAGGAACTGGAGACCTGGACAGATGCAGCACAGGTAGTAAAATATTGCGGTCTGCTCGGAGGGACCCAGTGAAACTTCGTCAGAAGAAACAGAGCTTAAGCATCTTGCCAAATAATAATTGGAGGTACAGAGATCACAATAATGATTTTGGTAAATACAGGGACAGGGCAGACTATAGCAGAGAACATCACAGAAAGCACTGCACACTCTCTCGTGACAATCAGCATAAGTCCATCACTGTAACAGACTCAACCAAAGGTACAGGTACTCCCCATACACCACAGAATCAGAAAATGAATCACTTGAAAACAAGGCGTGCACAGCATTCAGCAAGTAATAGGAAATTCTCAGGGAAAAGAAGACTAAATTCCGATTTATTAAGTGATATAAAAGAAGATTGCCTTGATCTTGACAGTGGCTTGATGGCTTGTGAAAAGAAAGGATCATTTAACCACAAGTTGAGTTGTTCTCCAAATAAAAAAATGACACCACCCACTGATCAGAGATCTCCTTCAGATCGGTGTGCAAATTGGCGTTGCCGTCCTTACAGTTTATGTGATCCTTGCAAGATGAAAGATTCTTATGCTAATGATGTCCCTGACTGCTATGGGTCACATACTCAACGAGAGACTGTTACTTTTGAAACTGAACAGAAGGAAAGTGACAAAGAAAACAGTGTTCCTGAAAGACCAGTAACATCCCTCACAGAAGGGAAGTCTGATAACGCTTCTGCAAAGCCTGTTGCTTGTTCTGATTCTTCTCCAACTGAATATGAAATATTTGTATCCACAAGGTGCCCAATGCTAAGGACGAGAATTTCTTCAGAATGTTCAATCGATAGTGAGGATAGTTTCGTCATTATGTTTGATGCAGGTGGTGATGATTCATGTGAAGAGACGTCTTCTGAAACAGCTTCTGTATGCAGTGATAGTGACAGCAGTGAGAGTGAGGATGATGAAGTTTCAAGCATAAACAGTCAGTGCTTAACCTCTGAAGAACACATTGATCCTAATGATGACGACGACGTTTACTGCTATGATGATGATGATGATGATGACGAGGATGATGAGGTATGTTGGCTTTTATTTGATACTTTTGTATTTGTAAAAGTTAAAATTTATGTACACACAGATTTTCACATTAATGCCAATATCTCTCTGTGCTAGCTAGTGACACCACCAGAGCTTTTCATTCAACATGCAGTATAAATGCAAATTTGCTAAGTATATGTCTCTTGTATTACATGGATAATTTTATGAACTTTGTGACTCAGTGGTTTTATATTTTTTAATGGTTTATTAACACTGAATTAACCAGTGTTTTTTGCCAGAATCTATGCTTTTAAGAGCCATTGCTTCTTTAATAAAGATGAATTTACAGTGCACGTGTGTACTATTTCATTGTTTACTTTTCTGTTCTTATTCTGTATTAAATATGGCATTATTAATTGAGAAGAAAATTGACGGATGAGCATGGTGAATGAGACTGACTGTAGAAGTGCTTGTGTATATAATTGTATATATTTCTTGTGCATGCCTAGTATTCATCCCACTAGGCCTTCTTTGTTATGCAGATCATAAATGTGAAGTTGTAGAAACAGTTAAAAAACAGTAAAAAGAAATTAGTGGTTGTCGTGCTCATTTTTGTTCATTTATTTTTTCATATTGCATTGGTTATTTCTTATGGCTGTCAAGTGCTCAAAAACTCATATCTAGATGTTTTTTACTGAAATGGAAATTGACAGCCACCAAATTGGAGCTGAAATGTTACTTGTATTAAAAATTTTCATTGTGACAACAATCAAGGAAACTGGCCTTGTTTGGCTAATAACTGCTCACAAAAATGATTTAGAAATTAGTTCCAATTAGCCTAGTTGAAAAACAGCTAGAATAAGTAGTGCTCAACAAGGCCGGAAAGTGCTCTTGGATCTGTGTTGTACATCATAGTTTATAGAATGGATATCTTTACTTAATAGTATTAGAATTACTGTAGCCTATAAAAAGTGCTTAGTGTTGTAAAGTGAACTGATAAGAATAAGTTGGAAAATAATTTCTTTGGTGATCTAATTTTTTCTTTTAAGGTTTTTAATCGTGGCCACATTTCACAGACTTCTTTTTTGTACATGTGTTTATCTGAAAGAACCAGTAATAGAATAACCTTTCCATGCACTCATCATGTAAGATATATTCACATTTATCAAAACATGGATGTATTATTCTTCTACATGTGGTGAAGTGTGTAATACAACCATGTGTTGTTGTACAGTCAGTAGATTGTATTCATTTGATAACTAGTAGAAAATCCCAGGTGTGCTTTAAAAGCCAAAAATGTCAGTTCCAGTACCATGAAAGGTAGGAAGCTGTTCTTGAATAAAAATGTTCAATAATTCTTGTACACAATTGCACTTCTTACTATGCATAATATCACTGTTTTGGTTATGTGTGTGCCCATGTTTTGGTTTCTACAAATTCTAGTAGCTATACCGCTGAATAATATCAGTGAATATTTTAATTTTATGCTGCTAATCTGTGTATGATTGATTAGTACAAAATAATGAGTATACCTTTCTAGTTAGTGTTTGCTTGTTTATATTGTGGATTTTATTCTACAGGCGTGTTCATATTACATTATTCCACTTCAGTTTCATTATCTCTTGTGGAGCCGTTCCGTCCTTATTTTACCACCTCCAGCAATAAATTCCTACAGTTTTCTCCCCATCTGTCATCAAGGCTTTTGAATGCGGAAATATTTTTACAGGGTGAAGTAAAACTCTTTGTTGCCAGTAAAACAGTTACTTTGCTCATCCCTGTGGAACCAGATGAAATTAGTATTTGACACCTTTAGATATCAACAAACGGCATTCTTTTAGCATGGAATTGTAGTGTTAATTTAGTTCTAGGAAAACAAAATTGTTATGTTACGTATGGAGCTGCTAGAGAAGTCTCTTTTTAACACTAGTTGATATTAACCTTCATGTTGATTGTTTTCAAAAAGGAGAAGCACTAAAACACTACATATCAATGTAGTTCCACTTCCTGCCATTGAAATACTAAACCCTTGAGTAGGCACGCGTATATATAAAGTGAGCGAACGGCCAGTAACATTGCCTTTTACCATTCCATTGTTGTCTCACAGTTGTAAGCCAGTACCTGTTCCTTCATTATTGCTTCAGGTAACACAATGATAAGTTGTGCTATATGTCCAAACGATTAGCAGTAATATGAAGTGAACAGCAAAAAAAATTTAAAATCTGTACAAGAAAATTACCCAGGCTCTGAGCTAACAGCGTAATCACCCAATGAGGCAGTTCTCTGCGAGATAATTAGGAAGCGAAAAAGCGGTTGGCTTGGATCTCTTGCCACAGCACCCGTTTAATGCTTTGACTGGGTTATTATTGTGCGTTAACACTTGTGCATGGAAACGGAGTTATCTAATAAATATGTATTTTAGTATTGTTTAATGAAACAGTGATTTAGATAATTTAATGTAAGGTTATTATATCTCATTGTAATTAAACTAAGATAAAACTGTGATTTTGGTGAGCTTGTTCATGGGTTAAGCGAAGATTTGTACCGCATTGGATAGAACCCACCTAAGACACTAACAATGAGATGGTTGACATTTACTATTGGGTTGTAACTATTTGTCCTGTGCATGCACACTGTGCACTTTCATCTAAACTGTCCTTCTGATGGTCCCCTTCTTTTGGCTTTACCACAGCATACATTATACAGATTGTGGAAAGATGTCAGACGTTTGCTACTCTTCAAGAAAGTGTATTACTAAATACTTATGGTTAAGAAATTATTGTAGTTATAACGAAAACAATCTAGAGGAAAAAGTTCATTAATATCGTATCAGATTTGATAATTGCTGTAAAGGCACTCTGTTACAGAGGTGTTTGTTAGCAGAAAGTTCTTTAGTTAATTCTTGAAGTCCTCCATATTTACTACACTATATTTAATATGCTTTAGCAAGTCATTGAAAACATACTCATAGACTCCTTGCTGACCTAATATCAAACCCCTGAAAGCTTTGTAGAAATTATTTTTCAATTCTAGTACTATAATCACACTTTGCACTTTGTGCTATATTTTCAAAAATATTTAAAAGCATGACTTAAAAGTGTACTGGAAAGATGTAAAAGGTTTAAAATCATTAGCTCAGGATATTCACCAGTCATTTGACACCCATTGTTGGATGAAGATGTGCTCTGAACTTTCCCATGCATTACAAATTCTTATACCTTTGAATTGTTTGCAAATGTCATTCTGTGTAGTTTTCATTTGTCTTTCTCATCTCTTGGAATCCAACAAATTTTCTTGATGCTTCTACCATCCATTTGCCTGGATACTTTCCATTTAGTTTTCATTTTATTCACAATTTCGTATCACTCCAATGTGTTCTACAGTTCATTAGCATGACCTACTTACACTCTTAGTAAATTCTGTCTTGCCCACTCTCCATTGCTTGCTGAACAACCCTCAGTTTGTTAATGGTTTGTGCATTACAAGTTTTTTCCTTCCTGAAATCTGTACTAACTGGCCAGTTTCAAAATAAATATTGACCTATTTAAAGCAACATTCTATGACTACCACCAAACAATCCATATAAAATTCAGCTTTATTCTGAAATCTTGAGTGTCCGCAATAAATGAGGCTGTAGCTCTTAAGTGAGTTAAAATGTGCAGAAACGACTGATTCACTTTTCTTGTTTGTTTTCTGTTTCATATAGATTGATTTTAATGATGATGCAGAAATTGAAGGTCTCATTTGTGTATCAAAAACTGAACTGAAAGAGGCAAATGAACGGTGGAAGAGCGCATATGAAGATATACCATCTGCAGAAAAGGAACCTGAAAAGGTATTTCTGGTTTCCATATACATGGATATGTATTTATTTATCCACTGGTTGTTATTAAAACTAATTTATAGTTTTTAAATGAACACACTGCCATTTGACTGTATTGTTGTTTGTGTAATTATGACCCAAGTTGCAGCCATTTGTGTCATTTTCAAGTGATTGTGTTTGTCATTAAAATATATTGCAGGATTTTGTCATTAACATATATTGCAGGACACAAACCCAATCACTTGAAAATGGCATAAAGGCCGAAACCTAGGTCATAATGAAACAAACAACAAACAGTCAAATGGTGTGTGTTTTTTAAAAATTATTGTATGGCTGTTTCTCAGCAACACCAAAAACTGTTTACTAATTGATATTTTTTTTTTTACTTAAATTTGGTAGTAATTATAGATTTAACATTAGGTTGTGTATTTAGGTAGCATGTGCAGAGACCATTTGTCAGTCAGTAGTTGAGATACTTGAGAGATGGTAGGCTAGAGGTTTCTTGCAAAGCATTGTATTAAATTTGTAAAACAGATGTGAGATGTTTGTACTGTAGTGGCCTTGTGAGCTGTGAGCACTATTGAGGGGTGGAAGGGTCGTTTTTTCCGTTACCAAGATGGTGTTTAGCTGCGCATTGTGACTCCACTGGGTTGCCGAGGGCTGCAGCAGACTGTCAAGGGTGTAAGGTGCTTGCACCAAGACAGTTGGTGTGCTTGTAAATTCTCTGTTGTCCCAACAAGTGGTGAACAGCTATGGGTAGGAACGCTTATCATGTGACACAGCTGGGTGTCAGTCCACAGCATCCATATTACATGGTGTGGCCAGGTGTCAATCTTGCAGCCTTCAGTGGAGAAGTGTTGATGTGTAAATGGCAGTAGCTGCTAGCTCAGCACAGCCTGAGTGCATAGTGACCTTGCATAGCAAATGTTCGGCAACAATGCTGTGTCAAATCCTGGTGTGGCCAACTGGTGTTTTGTACGGGTAACGAGGCAGCCGAGAACTGCCCATCCGAGGCGGGTGACTAGGTGGTTTTCATTTGGACCTTTAGCCCATCTGTTAGTGGCTGGACACCCCTGTGAGGTTGTTCCATCGGGATGATTGTAGATCGATGTTGACCCCTTGGTGGAGGCCAACACAATGACTGTTAATGATGCAGTGATTTGCTGCTTCAGTGGGTTATGGGCCTGACGACTTTCCTGGCCGGACAGGATACATTTATCTACATCAAAACTAGTTTGTTGGGGTTTTGGGCTGTTGAAGTTACGTATGCTGCATTGTTTGTGATCCACTTTATGGCAGCAAGCCCAACTGCTTAGACTCAAGTACCTCTTGCATTAGTTGATGCAGAGAATAATCTCTTTCATATGTATGGAGTTACACAGGAGCATGTATCTACGAAAAGATTGAAAAATGTTTTTAATGCTGTGCTGTGAATTAATATAGTTAATAATGTGACAATTTTTTTTGTTACTGGGCTCTGCACCCACTGATATTTGATCTTGGTTTTGTCTTGTGATGTAATTGTATTGTGGCATGTGACTTTGTACATGTGCAAACAGAAAGAAATCAGAACACTGACAATAGTTTGGTCAAGAAGAATGTTCAATACGAGTTGCAGTTTTGGTCAGTGCCATGATGTTAATGGCTCCCTGAGAAAAACCGGAAAAGGAATTTTAGAAAGTACCAACAGGAAACAACCGAGAAACCCAGAAAACAAGTAAAACATTGAAAATAAAAAAGGGAGTAATTAAGAGCTACCATATTATAAAAGTGCAACAAAATGGAGACGTAATAATTACAATGATAAATTTGAAAGAAAAGTGGGAGACAAGGAACATAGTGATAAAGTGATAGAAAAAAAGAAGTGGTAAACTTTTTTTCTTCGCTCGTGCTCATCCCAGTCTCTACATGTTCACTGTATTGACTACTATGTTTGTCTCACTTGTAACTTGCATCAAAAGAAAAATTCATTTGAGAGAACTGCAAAATCATAGAAGGGCAGATGGTGGTCAGTACTTACCTTCAAAGTGAAATTCCAATACTGTCAAAAGCCACATTAAAAAGTGAAAAAAAAGAAAAAAAAACATTCTTAGCCTTTGGAGTTAGTAGTTTCCAACGGCTTCCATGGGCAAAAAATTTGATTTTCAATATTTCCTGTAATTGTTGACTAAATTTAAACATTTAAAATGCTCTCATAATGTAGTCATTAAGAGATCTAATCCCACTTCTAAGATTTAACACAGTAAGACAGCTATCACAGCTATGAACTATGTATATGCCTAGAGGTGGTATAGCTTATGACATGCAAATTATGCGGACTGTATTCATCCCGTCTTTGAGAATGAGAGTACTTAGAAACTTTGAACAAACTTTATACATAATTTCAAAACTTTTTGCCACTGATGCCAACCGCAAAACAATGGAAGGGAGGAAGTTTATTGCTTATTACATATCACTATTCATGTAGCACAACTTCAACATCAAGCATGACATTTTAATTCATTACTTCTTTACAACTAACTCTATTTGCCACGCATTTTGCAGACAGTATACACATACACTATTGAATATACTCGCAAAATTATATCATTGTATGACTCATCGTTCAGGAGATATGATGCCATAATCATTGAGATGCATGAAAAACTAGGTTTTGCTTAAAACGTAGCACAAATTTACTAGACTGTCAACCAGTGTTTCATAAGAGTGCTTGGCAACTTCCAACAAACTTTAAACATAATTTCAAACCTTTTTTAAACTTTTGGGTTATTTGCTTAATGCCAAATATTTAACACGTTAACTCATTTGTAAAGTAATCAGAAGTTTGAAGCTGTTTTATACATTGTAGTTTGATTCTTTGGGGTTTCATTTCTGTCTATACTTGTGTTCTCCACTTGATATTTATTCGTGATTTTCTGTCGGAAACTTTGAAGAGACCAATTTTGTATAATTTTCAGAATGGAGGAACTTATTTTTCTGAAAACACTTTTTTTCCTCCTATGGTTTTTTTGAAAGTTGAATAGTTGACTGTCCTCTCTCTGCAGTGAGTTTTGTGTTTGTATTACTCTTTACTGTATGGATTATTTTATTTTTGTACAGGTCCAGTTTGCAAAAACACCAGAATTGAAGACAGTTCACAAAATAATTGCGTGGGATTTTGCCTACCGTGCAGCACGCGTTGGACCATGGGAACTAATAGCACGTGACCGTATTCGTTTCCATAGACGGATTGAACACATGAGCAGAATTCTGAGCCCTGTACTGCAAAATCAGCACAGAAGTAACATATGGGAGAAGTTTCATAAAGACACATTAGATGTCCCGTGAAGCATTCACACAGCTGTTTTGCGATTTAATGAGGAGACACTCACATTAACGGATTTGACTTTTATACCAGAAAGCATACTCATGCCCTTGAAACTGTAACTGTTGAATCTGTTGTGTAATGACATGAAGCCAATGGCTGTAGCTTATTGTGACCAAAAAGCAAGAAATTGGGTTACATAAATACAAGTGATTATATTAAGCATTTTTTGTTTTCTTATTTAGAGTGAACACCAAGGTGGGCAAATGCAAGTGCATATAATACTTATTTGTTCTGTGAGATGTGTTGGGTTCCGTAACACCTATTTACATTAAATACTTTCATCTCTTACATTTATTGCTGTTCTCTATTGATGTAACCCAAATTTAAATTGTCGTAGGCAGACGTGTGGATGGTGTAAGAAGTGATAATATGTTATAAGTGTAAGTTAATATTGTGAATAAGAATACATTATCGGAGACTGTTTCCCCAAAAAATTTAAAATATACACACACACACACACACACACACACACACACACACACACACACACACATATTCTCTATGGCATTCTGGGTAAGAAATGGAAAAAGGTTTTCATGCATACAGACAAACATGTTTCCAAAAGTTTGCTGTTTGTTCTTTTGCTTCGTTTTTGTTTTCTTTGTCATAGATGCACGTGATTAATGCATAAAGACAGCAGGCAATTTCTGTAAAACTGTTAAATAATATTTTAGTAAAGATTTGCCATTTCTCACCCTTTGATTGTGCTACTTGCTTTGTGAAGTTTGTGTCTTGAGACATTTGCTACTGTACAAAGCTATTTGCTTGTTTGTGTGTATCACCTGTAGCTTTAGTATTGAGACCAAAATGATTATGAAAATTGTAAGCATGACTGAAATGATAGGGAAATTGAATGCACAAGTGGTGGTATTGTGTCCAGTTTCTTTTGTAGTGTTGGGGGAGGAGGGTGTAGAGGCAGTCAGAGGGGGTGGTTTACTTTATTAAACAAGGAACCACAAGACTTTATGTGGACAGTGGTGATAGGTTTAACTACACGAAAAATGTTGGAGTATTTGTATCTGTGTGTATTTGATCATACAAATACTTTGAGAGCTGAATATTACTGCTAGTCATTTAAGTTCTTAGAATAATGTGAGAAGCATCCATTTTTAGCCAAGTAAATGTAATTTAAATCATTTTGTAGTTACTAAATGGTGCTGTTACATATTTTATTTTCTGAAAGAAATATTAAAGATGGAACTATTTAAAACAAAATTGAAACAAGCTTTGAATTCCACTGAAAGTTCATGTTTAAAACCTCATTTGTAATCGTTTGTTGAGGTCTTTCTGAGTGCATAAATCTGCAGTGAATATAATATGGCAGCTAATTTTAAGTCTACCTTAATCCTAACACAGTGAAAATGTGGTAAACCTAAATTATATTAATGATTGTGTTTAGACTGGTGGCAGTGTTGTGTATACTGTACCTAATTCTGAAATCACTGTTGGAGTGTCTACAGTGTTACATGTGTGTGCACAAGTGGGCTGTGCACTGAAGCTTACACTAGGGACTGATACAGCATTGGTTACAGCTAACTGTGTGCTGTCAATTATTTGATTCTGCTGCTTGCCAGTGTGTTCTATTCTACAGTGAGAAGAAATGTAGATACAAGAAATTTGCTGTGTTGTCCATTGGATGGTTGAGTTTCTGCTTCAAACAGATTAATTTCAAGGACAGATTTTGGCAGAGTAGATGCAGTACAATTTGTTTCACCAAAAACATGATATGTAGTGATTTTGTTGTTAAATGTTGTTCACAGTAAAATGACTTATTTTGCACACACACATACTTTTGTTGCACATTGATACTCTTGGTCCAACCGTTTTGCTTACACATAATTGACTATTTCAACTGCTCAATAGTAGTTAATCATCCACATATATTTTACAGTGATATTGGGTAGAAATTATTTATGTAGAAATCTTTAAAGGGAAAAACAAAGGAAAGAATAATTAGGTGAATGAAAAGGCTGGGGTGATTTACAGAATGTTGATCATAAGATGGATAATTCAGGTAGCTAATGAAAAGTTGCTGAACCAGATCACAAAGAAAATAAATGTATGACACAACTTGACTGAAAGATGTGGTGGTCAGTTAATAAGACACAACCTGAGGCATCAAGGAATAATCAGTTTGGTAATGGAGGGAAACATGGGTTAAAAATTGAAGAGGAAGAACAATATTTGGCTATGGCAACTAAGTTCAAGTAGATGTAGGTGTGCAGAGATGAAGAGGGCTGCACAGAATAGACTAGCGAGGAGAGTTGCATCAAACCAGGCTTGGACTGAAGACAAACCACCACCACCACCACCACCACTGAAACCTGGAAGATCAAAATTATGTAGCTGAGTAGAGTATCCTAAACTGAGTACTTTGCAATGTGTATAACTACTTAGATGTCAGTAAGAATGAAAGGATAGAATGTCTATTGTTACACAAAATATCCTGTTATAGGGCACATGCCATAGGTTTCGGTGTAGTATCTGTTGACCACATTGGGAAGGTGAATTTTCCCACCAATACTAGTAGCCCTATCTCACAACTTTGCAGTTATAAACATCCTCTCGCATCTACTCCATGCCACTTGTGTGACATCTAATTACACTAATAACTCCTTGTTTTATAACAGCCTATCCCTAACAGCCTATCCTCTTCATTTGGTATAGTTTTGTGTGCTGTAGAATTTCTTGTATTTTATATGAAGAGTTGCTTATATAGTTCTACTTGGTTTTCTGCTTGCCTTTTGGGGTACTCTGTATATTATCTGTGTGCATTCTGATCAGTCCCTACTTTGTTTTCAGCTAACTCTGACCTCTGCTACTTCTAAATTTACGTATTTTTTTTATCCTGATCTTTTCCAGTCTTTGACTGTTGATAACCTTTTGTATTCCACAGTTTCTCTGTTGGCTCTTAGAGACTTAATGATCTTCGAAGCGATGTCTGAATGGTCATGCTTTTTTCCAACTGGTTCTTTTTTCTCCTACAAAAGGTACTTTGCTTTGCATCTGTGTTTACTGCCAAATGGTAATTTATGGAATTTGATTAGTTATTTTTATTTATGATATTTTATTCATGGTGTATACTAGTAAGCGGCTGTGTCACATTCTCCTTCAATGTTAGATATGTGAGGAATATTATCTCCTTTAACAGTGTCATATTCTCTCTCTCCATCAGATCTGCAACACATCCATTCATATTGGAATATCTTGTTGGAATGCGTTTCTTATTGAAAAATGAAAATAAGGAAATATTGATATGTTCCCCCAGGTTCCTCTTGTCAAGAGCTTATAGAAGGGATTATTATAAACAGAGATAAGCCACCAGACTTTAGATTGAATTTGCTTTAAGAATATTTATTTGTCATAGAGTTGTATGTTACTTGACAGATGATATTTCGCAAATACATCATATAGATTACTTTTAGTGAATCAAACTACATTTGGACATTTAATGTTCTAGTGGTCTCAGAATATGTTATAGCATATTCATCTGATCTGTTGAGTGGTGCGTGCTTTTTTTAAATGTCAGGATCACAGCCAGTGACACATTTGCTTTTATTATTCTCTTAATCGCCTTATCTGGAGGAGTGCCTTGGGGAAAGAAAGATTCATGGAATCAAAGTTGTATGGTAGATTTCATATACTGAAGAAAAGAATGTCCATTAGACAAGGCTGTATATCCTCCAATTGTGGTATAACTTGGTTCAGTTCTTTAAGAAACAACTGAAAGATGACAGCTCAGCAGATGTGACTAGTGGTGGTAGTATAAGTGCAATTGCAAAAGTATACTTGCTGTAAAGATTTCCAAGTTCTCAAGGAAGCTAGTGTACATAGATAGCTGAATCTTCTCCATAAGCAGATAAAAGTAACTAAATCAATTTCCTGACTTATATTTCATTTGTAAGTGCTATGGTTGGGATGTGATTAATGAAACAACAGAATTTGGCTCAGCCTCAGAGCAAGTAATAAAAATTGCATTTAATTCAACACATTTTGAAAGAAAGTAACCCTTAATCTTATGTATAAACATATGAGAAGATTCCCAGTATTAAAATTGTTTGCAAAACTGTTAAAACATAGACTATTTACTATTCCTCACTGTAAAACAGGACCTCCTATTTTACCATTGTCTCTGTGGAAACAGCACATTTGTTATTTTGTATGGCATCCTCTATCACCTGGCATGTACACACAGCTTCTGTGGATTCTGCAGTGTGTTTTTGTACATACTGTAAGTATGGAAGCATTAGGAATGAGAAAATGTCAATATATATTAATAGTAACAAGACGTTACTTAAAAAATTACATAACTTGCAGTTTTCCATTAGAACCACTGCTGCTCATGTACCCACCAGGAAAACTTTAGGGAGATGATGTAAGTATCCAGTTATAGTTGCAGTTGGGATTAGATGTTCAGCATACGCTATTCCATCACCATAGAGTGATTGTGGAAGCAGGCAATGGAAACTTAAATCTCAGCTGCAATGAAACCTCTCCTTCCACAGTTGGGAATTGAAGTGAGCATTGTCTGCAGATTGTGAATGTACATCCAGTCCCACAATACGGTCTCTTACAGTATCTTGCACCACATCACAGGGAAAGATTACCCATTTTAATCTCACGGAAACATCAAGGAATACAACTAGACTATTCACTCATAGTGAATAGCTTGCTCTTGTTGTGTGTATTCAGACCCATATATTTTTTCTGGATTGTTGTGTGCCAATTTCACTTCCTTCTCATTTGGTGTTTTCTTTTCCTCCAGTAGTGTCATCTGTTTTACTGTGTCATTTTTTCTTTATTCAGACCACTTAATATCTGTTCTTGTTCTATTTCTATGTAGTCATTTGTCTAATTTTAATACTTCACAACTTAAATATGTTTTGTCTGCTGCTTCCTCTCCTCTTATATTGTGTATCTGTAATTTTTTAACTTCTTACTTAACATGTAGGTAGTTACTGATCGGCACACTTCACTTTAAGATGATAACGTTTTATTGATCAATACTACAATGAGATACAAAACTGATGTCACATGTATTATTGCAGTCTCTCTTGTTATTGCCATGTAGTGTGCATCTGGTAATCTCGCGCGCGCGCGCGTGCACACACACACACACACACACACACACACACACACACCAATGTTCGCACTGTGATAGGTAGAGGTGTACTGACTGCTGGAGAGTGCTATCTTCCCAGTGTTAGTCATTTGTGACATTGCTGATGGGTAGGCATGGAGTGACCTGTAAGCTGATGTCACTACACCACACCCCTCCCAAGAAAAGGAAAAAAAAATTGTTTTTACTGATCTGAACTATGAATTTTGCTGGGTTGATCTGAACTATGAATTCTGCTGGGTTGAAATGGAACTGAACCTTCCTTCCGTAACACGATTCTGTTGGGACTGGATGGTGTGTCAGCTTGTGTTGCTGCATCATAGCGGTTGTTCTGTATCCTGTGTTGTCCTGTATTTCAGTGGCTTCCAAGTGGAGCTCATACGTGACGTGTTACTTCGCACTTTTGGCAGGCAATGCAGGTCAGAATCTATGTACAGCAGTCCTTCTGTATACTGGGCTACATGAAACACTGTGTTACTAATACCCTCATAGTGCACATTCCTAGATGGCTGAACCTGTATAGAGAATTGAAAACCCATTGTCATAGAAGAGTGGGTACATATGGCAGCTGTAGGCCTGCTTGACTCATCACAGCATATCAGTCCCTCTGGCAATGGCATGTGACACAAGTGCAGAGCTGTCTTGCTTTCAACAGGTCGTTCAACTCCTCATCGCCGTTTCCTGCTGCTACCAGTCTGATCAAATTTACAGGTGAAATACTTTCCACTTTAGACATGGTGTCGACGGTGACATTCTGCAAACCACTTATATGCAAATTTGTGTTGTAATTATTTTATAGCTGCAAAAACGTGGAAATCGGTGTCTGATGGCCTGGATATGTAGCTAAGTTGTGCACTTCCACCATGAATCTGGAGTATCTAATTGCTTCATAAGCTGCTAACAGCTCTGTGTAAAATGGTGGCCAAGAGCACTGCTTCTTGTAATCGTGGAGGAGAAACCCAAAGGCTACCATTGCCTGTTTACATTCTGTTGTAGAGCGGCACCAATAGGGTAGGATGAGGCATCTGAGACGACTGCTAAAGGGGCATCAGGGATTGGATGCGTAAGGATAGCTTGCTTGAGGCTCATCTGGCAGGCTTCAAATACTGCATGCATTTAGTCAGTCCAAGTGACAAGTGTGGAACCACACACTTGGGGGGCAGTGAGGATGACATGGAGTGGCACCTGGGCTTCAGCAGCTCGGTGTGAAACATTTTGGTAAAAGGTGATCATCACCAGCAACACACTTTGTGCATTGTTTTTGGGGCTGGGTAAGCAGTAGCAGAAATTCGAAATCCAAGGAACATCACTTCCTGAGTACTGATTTAGCTGGACTTGTGGAGATTTTGCAGTCCTCAAACGTTTGGAAAAAGTGCATACATGTTTTTCACGTTGTCCCAAGGGTGATGATGCCAATGAAAAATCATCAATGTATGCAAAACAGAAGTCCAAGCCCTGCAAAGCTTCATCGATAGCGCTGAAAAGTCTGTGCGCAGTCTGCAAGCTGTATGACATGTATGGGTATTCAAATAGTCCAAAGGACATAGTTATTGCAGTTTTATGAGTGTCTGCTGTTGCCATGGATATTTGGTGGTAGGCTTTCACTAAGTCCAATGTTGAGGAAATGGTGCATCCTGTCAGATGGCAAGCCAGATCTCTCATGTAACACACAGGTTACTGGTCAACTATTGTCTGGGCACTGAGTCCTCTATAGTCATCCCAGGGGTGCCAGATGTCTAGTTTCTTTGGTACCGGGTGAAGGGAAGAAGCCTAGTTGCTTCCTGGCAACCACGCAGTGTCTGCGCAGACCATTATATCGAATTCTGCTTTTGCGATGTGCAGTTTATCAGGGGCCAGCCATCTGGGCCTTTAGAAAATGGGAGGACTGGTTGTGGTCCTCACATGATGCACTGTTGAGTGGTGAGAGGATGATGGCACTCAGGTGGATGGTGTGAATGGGGAGAACTCATTCAGCAGTTGTGCCAGTGGCGACCATGCCAAGAGGAAGTGTACTGACAGGTTACTGCACTATGTGGGCTGGCATGCATTGTTCAGTGACATAACCCAAACCAAAATGGAAGCTTTTCTTACATCCAGGAAGAGATCATAGGCCGGGAAATACAGCTGATTATAGCACTAGTTATGTCTGCGATTATAAAACACCACTCAAATGATCTTCATAAAGAAATATGTACCTATGAGTGAACCAGTTGCAGCTGCTTTGGAAACACACACATCTGGGCAGGTATTCACAAGAAAATGTGGCTTGTGGCCCTCTCCATTTCAGCTAAATGTCATAATATTTGCCTGGGCTGGCACTGCCGGCAGACTTGCTCGTTGGGCATTGTAGGCTGCTGTTCGTGTTTCTGACATGAGAACACAGTAATCTGCACCTATGTGTCCTGTCACTGAAATGCCGATGGTAAAAACATTGGTTCTGGTACAGCGTGCCAAACACGCATGTGCATGCACCGCTGCTACAGGTATAGGCATACTTACTGCTGGTAAGTGCAGTCTCCCAGCATTGGTCATTCCTGACATTTCCAACAAATAGGTGTGAAGTGACATGTGAGCTGTGGTTGCTACGAACAATTTATTAATGACTTGTACCAGAGATACATAAAAATCAATTTCATTGCTTACAAATGTCCAGAAAATTTCGGTTTTAATTTCCTTATTGTTTGTTATTTTTTCTGTTTTTTAAACATATTTCCTCATTGCTTTTTAATTTACAGGTTTATTCTGTTGGAGCTGAAATTTCCCTTGTAACTCCTGCCTCTTAATTAAATTATAATTCAGTGGTTGGCACACACTTTTGTATAGGCCCTTGTTTCATTACTATGTGGTAACTTATTATTTTTGCTGTTGATATGTCTGCTTGTGTCTGTATATGTGCGGATGGATGTGTGTGTGTGTGTGTGTGTGTGTGTGTGTGTGTGTGGCAATAGTATGCTGCTGCCCCTGCTCCTATTGTTCCTGCTACTATTCCTCCTCCTCCTGCTGCTGCTGCTGCTGCTGCTGCTGCTGCTGCTGCTGCATATTGATATGCTACCTGGAGATTGCCTTTAAGTGTGTGCTGTGTAGGTTTAATGTAGCTCCTATAATGCTTAACTCAGTCTCACTTTCTGTAGAAATTATATTTTAATCTATGACTACCTTGCTCTGTGAATTAGCCTTGTTGCTGCAAGAAGCAGACTTTTTCTAGTCCATGATTTCCGTTAAACTTTGACAAGCTATCTCTGTATTAATACAGTATTAGATCAATATTTCAACATTTTTAAACACAACTCATTGGTGAGTTTTTGTATTGCTTTGGATGTTCAGGTTCAGTTCCTTTCCTGGGCTTTGGAATTAATATACTAGGATTGGATAAAAAGTAGTGAGATCACTACTATAACATGAAGGATGTGCATCAAATGACATGCGCACTTTCTGTAGCTCACAGTAGGTCAATTGTAGTGCAGTGAGCAGCAATGGCTGTGTTAGTCAGTTGCAGTGCGTACTGTCTGGAAGTGCAGGAGACCGGGTGAAGTGCTACTAACAGTACACTTACAAAACACAGACAACCTGCCAGGATCAGAGAGCCCAACGTTTTCAGGGACTGTGTGATGGTGCAGCATTGTCACATTACATATGGGTGAAAGTGTTTTGGGATGGCAAGGATGTCATTCAAGATCTGTCTTGTTTGGGACATCTCACCATTGACAACATGACAGTTGAGCTCCTTGCCTCCCTGCTGTATGGGGATCCCTGTTGGACTGCCCCCAATCATTCTTTGTGATAATGCACTATGCCACATGGTGAACCCCATGCAGGAGATCTGGTGTACATGGAGGTCAGAGCTACTGGAAGATCCTCCGCATTCATCCGATACAAGTCCATGCGGTTATGACCTGTTAGCCCAAATGAAGGAAACTCTTCATGGCGTGTACTACAATACAAGAGAGGCATCATCTGTGCCATAGGGCAGTCCTTGTAAGACATCGAGAGAGAGAGATGGATGCGCTAATGGTTTGTGATGTTTTGCATCTGTGAAGGGGAAGGTGATTGAGATGTGGGGGTGATTATATTGGCGGTATGTAATACGGTGAAAGTCTGTTGATAAAATCTGTCACTACTCTTTATCCATCCCATGTACTACCAGTACATCTGTACACAATAAGAATTTCACTGTACATTTACTGAATTATGTGTGTCAAATGTAGTACTTTAGAAGGTATACTCACCTTTGAGAGGCGAAATTTCAGTCTAACTAGTTGTATTTAGATTTCTGATGGTACTCCTAAATCACAACAGGTGTATACCATCATGACTGCAGACATTTTCCTGTCTCATCGAATTGTAGCTTGTCCTCTGCCTTTTAAGCTGATGGGTTATTACAGCCAAAAATCCCTTCCTTCCGTTATGTATGTGTTATATTTCTAAAATTTTATTTCAGTTTCTAATTTTTGCTTTTTGTTCACATCGTGCAAGATTGTATTCCAATCATTATTACCTATAGTGTTGATGTATGCAAGAAAGTTGGCTTTGTGAATGTTTAATTATGGGACATGCCAGACTAGCATAACAAAAAAATTATAATCTTTTAATTACGTATCGCTCAAGTCAGATTGAGTGAGGAACCTCCAGTGATGTAGTTTCAACAAGAATGTAGAAATAGTGACTGGTAAAATAAGCCATTTCTCTCCAGATTTACAAATGGGCTACATCTAAGTGGGAAAGCTGCATCTTCCAGCATATCCTGAGACAGGAAAATAATTTTTGTTTTACATTTGGCTAATCAACTGGATTCGAAAAAATCCTTTGTGAAAATCAATCAGGGCACAACGCAATACACAAAAAGTGTCTTCAGTGTATGGAAGACTAATGTGCATACAGGGTCCATTGTAGATGGTTAGTAAACTTCTCTATGCTGGCACATAGTTTCATTTTCGCATATTATGTGAACATACAATCCAAAGATGAGGTGGGTATTTCGAGTAACAGTCTGCCGTTATTTATCCTACCAAACCAAGATCTGCATTATGAAACAGTGAGTACGTCCGTGAAATATTTCGCAGCTTACTGGGGTCCCTGATAGTGTACTGTGTCATTCAAACAAAAGTCGATGTCTTGGTTGTGAGATCCATTTATACATCCAATCTTGTTGTACAGGTTGTCAGAAACTGTCCTACACCTACACTGCAGCACCTTTACAAACTTTTCAGATTGTTTGCGACCACACTGTATATGAAAACATATGGTTTCTACTCAAAGAAAGTTGTTCAGTCTTTGGTTATGGTTGTGGGAACAGTGTTATCTGCAGTATGGATCTGAATAAATAAGAATTTCACGCCATGTATTATTACAGCTTAAAAACAATGTTAAAGTTGTACATCGCAAAATTGGTAAAGCCTGTTTGACATTTCATTCTTTATTGTGTTATACATTTCAGTTGGTTTAAAGAATTTAAGCAGGTCACAATGCAATTAAAAGCTGTATGCAATACTAGCCAAAGGGAAATGCAGCAAAGAAAATAATGTGGACAGCTTCATTAATGCCTTAGATAGAAACTGAGGGAATGCTCGTTCAGCACTGGATAAGGGACCACTGCAAAAATTTAGCAAACATTCAGTCATATTAAGGTACCAAAAGAATGTCAGTTATGCTGTTCTTGTGCATGAGGACTACGCCTTAACGTAAAACTGCTGCTGCTACAATGGACTTCGGAAAGGGGCATCCTGCTCATCTGTTTGACAAGTCTTGTACTTCCCATTTGGCCATAGATTTTCTGTGATATTCCTAAATAAATTACAGTGTCTGGCCCGATAGTTCTTTTGGAAATGCTGCAGCCTATTTCTTTCTGCATTCTTGTGCCATCCAAACTTGTGCTCTATCCCTAATCTTCCTTTATTCATTCGCATCCTTTCATTTCTTCTTGTTCCATGTAGTTTAGAGTAGAGCACAGATGCCAAGTTGTATAAAAAATTGATGAACATGAATATTACCAGAGACATGGGAGATGTATAGAAAACAATGAAGAGTACAGTATTTCATGACATTTTGAAGGATAGAGTTTGATCACACTTAGGTCTGGCAACTTTCTGAGAAACTTCACTATAAAAGAGCACTGCTGTAGCATCCATTCTCACGATTTAATTGAATATCTATGATATTGATTAATCTAGTTAAAGAGAGCCTTGTGTGGAATTATGATTTACTTCCATCTGAAATTAAATCCTTGCACCACATTGAAATCCTTGCACCACAGAACCTCAGCACACCGCCAGAGGAGCCAAATTAACATGTGGCAGAGTATTGTGGAGTAATTGGTTTTCACAAGGAGCAGGAATGTTGCAACTCTGACACGCCAATTCAAATGACTTAATTGGCTTTATGGATTGGCCTTACCCAGCTGCAGCTATTCCACCATTGCCGAAGACGAATTATTGCATGATAATGCATTTGCTGTTCAGCGCCATTTTGCTTTGGAACTTGTGACGTGCTACAGTACTGTGGTGCAGGGATTTCAACCTGTTCGATTGCAGACATACACCGACAAAGAAACAGGAAATTAATTATGCAACTTAATTTTGCAGAGTGATGATTAAAATTCTGCGAGTACTCCAGGTATTAATATTGTAGTTAATATATCATTTTACTTGACTAAGAATACACCGCCATTGGTCTGTATGTTACTGCATTTTTCTGGATTTCGGCTTTTATGCTGGTATGGAGTACAATGCTACAAGTTCTTAAACCATTAACACGTCATATCTGTTAAGGCAAGCCCAAAGCAGACAAACAAGACTTTGGACTGACTCTACCAAATATGACATATTAATGGTGTAAAAATAATTAGCATTGTACTTAAAAATGGCGTAAAAACTAAAAATCTAGATCATACAGAAAAAAAATATTTATATACGGCCAAATGGCGAGGTATTGCTGTCAGTGCATACAGCCAGTGGGTGAAAGTCGCGTTTATTTTCGGGTATACAGTTAGAATTCTTTGAGAGTTATATTAACATCACATGCCTATGTAAATGAGAGCGAAGTCACCCTCTGAACACACACGTGTTTACCATTGCTGGTGTGATGCCCCTCTACCTGTGGTGCAGTGAAGACCCAATTGCCGAGCGATTCACCCTCGCAGGCACAGCTAAAAGGTTCTCAATGCTATACTGACGTCACAGGTCGCGCTATACAAATCTCTTGCAAAGCTTCCCAGAATAGCACAGGGTGCATTGTTCCTAGTTATCCTAAAGGGACATGAGAGATGCCTTCAGCCGACCACATGTTAACTGTGACTGATGTCTACCTGCAAGTGCAGCATCAAGAGAGAGATGTCTGCATAGTGGCTCAACTGTGCAGGAACAGCTAAAAGGTTCTCAATGTTATACTGACGTCACATGACTATGTAAATAAAAGCCAAGTCTACCTCTCAGAAATAGTAAAGTGCTGCAGAAGTAGTCACTTTTGCAGGAGCTTTTGTGATGTCTCAGCTTGTCTGTATGGAAATTCTTGCCCTAATTAGAGCTGTTTAAGAAAATAGCCTAGAATAACACCCACTGCATTCTTCCTGACGGTTCTAACGAGGCTCACCATCTGTCACAAGTTACCCTTCTTGGAAATCACAATGTCCTGCTTTCAACACGTCTCAGAAACGGTAAACATTCTTGCCGCTATGTAGAAGCTCCTATGTCATAGCACGAAGGATGTATTGGGAATGAATGGAGCATTCTAATGGCCTATTACTGAATTTACCTACCAAATTACTGATGCTGTCAGTGTAGAAGCACTGTCCCCTTTTTCTTTCTTTTTGCATATTGCACTGACAGTTAAACCCTGCAAAAGTGATCTACAGATCGGCAAATAAGGAAAGACACTTACTCAATTATCCTGCTCTGCCACTGAGAATGGAAGCTTGAATATTAGAGCGTGAAACCGACCTCCAAACCAGCAATATATTACCATATACCATGTCTATGTAGTAAACATATAATTCGTATCCTTCGCCATACAAAATTCCCCCTTTTGCATCATGCATGTAGCTATCGACTGCCAGACACTCGTACATACACCATGTAGACAGACAGCATAAGCACATACACCGTAGGTATACTCCTCGCTGCACTAGATATTTCCCATTAGGTTGGGCGATCATCCACCGCAGCCGACAGTCACAAGTCATCTGCTACCGACATGTGACCAGAGCGCCCTTGTGGACTGAAGTAACTCTCAGAACTGTTGTTCAAAGTCAGGGTCGGTTCCCCTCGGCACAAAGGCCTTACTGTTTCTGGCCACGACCTACTTGCTTGCTTGTTTTCTACACCAATCTCCAGACTCTGGGATTACAAGAACACATGTATTTTCACATGATTTGCCTGAATATTATACCATATACGCGGTACTTCTCAATATCAAGCACATAGCAATATCGCTTGCATAGCAGTATTGCCCACACAACATAATTCTGAAGATATAGACTGGAAATTATTTGTCTAGAAACCCGAAACTTTAGTGAGGTGGAGCGTGTTGTAAACCACTGAGTAAGTAGAAACTTATCTTGTCTGCAAAGACCTTTACGTGAAAACTCGAAAAAAAAAAAACAGAGGAAACAGATATTTCCACTCATGAATACCAATGTCTGTGATGTAACAGACAAATTACATTTACAAAATCAACTAAGGTGGTTCTCATGTCTAGAGGTGCGAAATGTGTAAAAGCAGTCAACCAGACAATTTACATGGGAGGGAATAATGGTCCAGCGCAAACGCATGTCCATATTGAATCTTCTCAAATTTCCACATGATCGCGAAAGCTATCCAACACATACTAAGTATCAGTTCGCTGTTCGGCCATCTAGAGGATGACACGGTTAAGTCAGCTACATTCCTGCATCCCGACAGGTCTCTCCATTCGGACAGCGCCTACCATTAGCTGGAAATGTGAATCATTCCTGCCACAGGCCAACGAACAGGCAGAATCATCCTAGGAAACCAGCTCCATATATGTTTTGTCACTGTACTTACAATTGAATATTACGATCACGGTCCCAACTGAATGACATTTGACATTGAGCGAATTATTGGAAATACACCCTACTGCTGGCTGTGGCTCTCGAAATACAAATATATCTACCATTCTTATGACTTGACATACTTTCCCCTTTGCTATCGCAGTATTCCACGTCAAATCCATACTTTCCTTACGACTGGACATAGTCATTCCCTTTGCCCATGTCGGAACACACACACACATACATACTTTATAAGAATGATGCTCAAGGCAAACCTCTCACGCATACCCAACTACTAAGTATAACACTCCGCCAGTAACTGGCGATACAATATAATACTGAACGAAAATCAGCGGTGGGTAGAGATGTCTCATAAGTTTTTCTTGTATGTGGTACCACTGTGACTTAGTAAGAGAGATGTAACCGTCTTACAATCTGCCAGATGTCAAAAAACATGGCCATATTACTAGGTGCACACAAGTATCCATGTTAAAAGCTGTACCAGCTTTATAAATCGAGGTACGGCATTACCTCCGAATTAAGTGGTTTTTCCAGACAAATACTGCGACACTGAATATAGACAGTGATCGCCGGACTGTATATTATCAGAACAACAGTGCGGTTACACGTCGCCGACGGTGCAACCTCGTGATAAAACCACCGAATTTAAAAAGTGATTCGGCTAAGGAACGTGGTACGAAGCCGTTATATGCAACTCCCTCACGCCGCTGCTAGATACTTCTCCAGTATTTGTAACACATTCTGTCTCGATGCCATGTCAGAGGTTTGGTGATGTATCGTCTGGGTTATAGTTGATGGATGATTGAGAAGGATCACAAACGGTAGATGGTGTGCTGATTGAGGTCGTAAGAAATGTACACCAGCTTTTCAGATCTCTAGTGCTACGCTTTCTGGTATAAATGATGTCTATGATTTGGAATAAAATCTTTCCATTCAACTACATACCTGTGTTGTATCCGATGGAGAAGTCCTTTAATGATTACAGCCACTAGTGAATCATATTTATAGCACTGTCATACCCCGCAACAAGTCACCTTTTTCGAACCTATCTGCTAAAGTAAAATTTTAGGTAGTCCATATGCCTCTTGCAACTGCTGCCATTTCGGCAACTTTGCGCATGTAATCGTTCCAATTTAAGTCGGGACTGAGCAGAAGTCAGAGAGAGATGTATGTACCACCTTATGAAACCCATGTAGAAACAGAGTGACCTGAGTTAGTGTGACAGGAGCGCGTGTTGACCATTCAGTGGAAATGGGAACAAGTTGTCGTAGCTCTGCCAACAGTGTATGATGCGTAAAGTCAGCGCCAAATGAAACCTGCTCCTGCAACATGAGATAGTATAAAAGACAGTACGGGAACTGGAAGAAGGACGAGGATTTTGCTACAGCTTTGTGGTGGGTCCTCAAACTACATACGAGGTGCGGCTAGAAAAAAACCGGACTGATGCTGGAAAAAACATTTATTTACAATTTCATGTTATTTCCTTCAATGTACTCTCCTCCTCGGTCTCTACACCGCTCCATACGAATTTTCCACTGTTCATAGCAATGCTGCAGATCATTTTCGGTAAGTCCATACATTACTTCCGTCGCTTTTTCTTTTACTGCTTCAACAGTCTCAAATCTAGTTCCTTTCAAAGCTGACTTGACTTTAGGGAAAAGAAAAAAGTCACAGGGGGCCAAATCAGGTGAGTAGGGTGGATGATCTAAGATGGGAATGTTGTGTTTTGCCAAAAACGTCTTCACTGACAACGCACTGTGAGCTGGGGCATTGTCTTGGTGAAGGATCCATGACTTTTTTCTCCACAAATCGTTCCGTTTTCTCCGTACTCGCTCACGTAGGGTAGCCAGGACGTTAATGTAGTAATGCTGATTCACTGTTTGTCCCTCTGGTACCCAATCAATGTGCACAATCCCTTTGATGTCAAAAAAAACAATCATCATTGCCTTGAATTTCGATTTTGACATTCGTGCTTTTTTTTGTCGTGGAGAACCAGGAGTTTTCCAATGCATCGATTGGCGTTTAGTTTCGGGATCGTAAGTAAAAAATCACGATTCATCGCAAGTAATAACATTTTGTAAGAAGGTGGGATCACTTTCAATGTTTTCCAGGATGTCAGAACAAATAATTCTTCGGCGTTCCTTCTGTTCAATTGTGAGACACTTTGGAACCATTTTTGAACACACTTTGTTCATGTTGAAACTTTCATGAAGAATCTGCCTAACACTTTCCTTGTCAACTCCTGTTAACTCCGACACTGCTCTGATTGTTAAACGGCGATCTTGTCGAACAAGTTTACCGATTTTTTCAATGTTTGCATCAGTTTTTGCTGACAATGGTCTGCCAGTGCGAGTGTCATCAGTGGTGTCTTCGCGGCCATCTTTAAATCGTTTAAACCACTCAAGCACTTGTGTTCGCGATAAACAATCATCGCCGTACACTTGTTGTAACATTACAAACGTTTCACTTGCAGATTTTCCTAGTTTGAAACAAAATTTGATGTTAACACGCTGTTCTTTCTGTACACTCAACATTTTCCGACGCACAGACAAAACGTCAACTACTTAAAACAGACGCCACGGGCAGACTGAGTGCAGGAGGCAGATGAAACTCGAGCAGTAGGCGGAGCGAGAGTCACGTGACAGGCCACGCGACTTTCAGCCTTATTGCATTCGTTTTATTGTTTCACCAGTACTAGTCCGGTTTTTTTCTAGCCACACCTCGTACAGGTACTGCTGTCTGAAGCAGATCCAGATCCCTCAGGGCCCATTCACGTCTATCACCCCAACATGCTATCATTATTATTCTGTACCATCCAACAGTGAAAAATTACGAACCACATATAGAGAACTCGATAAGATTTTTACTGCATCTCTCTCCTCTCATATATCGAAAACAAATACCGTCTGCATGCTAACATCGAGCGCATGTGACGATCCTATTAAATATACAAATATCCGTTGCACAGACCAGTGTAAAGTTGTGCTGCCCGTACTGTAGGAGGATGACCATATCCCACAAACTATACTGTAAGTCGCAAGAGATTCTCCCTGTGACCCTGTGTCGTGGTTTCAAACATTGTTTTTTCTGCTGTAACATGTTTTTTCTGCCACAACTTTCAGGTCTGTGTCAAGAAAGACAGTTACAACATAAGGAAACCGGAAAAGTTTGGCAGCGTTGTGGAGCGTTTCCAAACTGCTGTCCGAAGATGATTGACAACCTCTAGATTTAAACTCATCTATCACAATGATGGAATAGCTGATGGCTCTGTGTTCCATTTCGACTGGTTTCTTTTATCGCATTTATGTACGCTATCACTGTTTCGGTGCTAGCCATCCCCAGAAGGTGTTGCCCCTCCACAAAAACTCTTTCTCCATCTCAAACAAGCGATGTTAGTCAATCATTATGTGGTGATGAATAGCATACCAGTCGACAGAAGGGATGGAAAAGACACTGTCGCTGTGCTGTAATAATAAGCATCACAGTTGATAGTGCGAACAATTTTAGCAATTTTACAGCAATTTCAACACCTACCAATGATGTGACAGCATGTTTCGAAATTTCACTATCATCGCTAAACTGCCCATTCTTGCCTTTGCGAGTATCATTGCGAATGTAGATAGATGACTGCAGTATGTCCATTCATGGTTAATTCTCGAACGTATACATCATCAAAGTATACCAGACAGTTCTCTATATATTTCTAACACCTCGAGCATAGTGCTTAATTTACGATCTATATCTATGCGGATGGGAGTCACAGAGCATTCTCACAGTCTTAGGATGAAATTAGAGACTGAAAGACTCCATCGCACTGTCTTTTACCAACCCACCCTGCAGCACCAGCGCCGATTTAATCTGCAGCTGACCAAAAGTAGACTGCTACATTCTGCGTCTCGTCAATGAATGGAGCTTGCTGAGTCCTTGCCCATCCAAGTGTTTGAGATTTCTCCAGATGTGCACGTGTCGAGGAGATTAGAAGACCTTATCGGTGCATACTAACAGATTTGAAGGTGTTGTAATAGTAGACGGTTAAGAAGAACAAGAAATGGGTGGTTTTTATGGATGATGGAGCTTCAGATGGATGGAGTTCGAAGCATTTTACGTAAATCAACTATGCTATCAATTTTATAGTATTGTTCTAGTGCCTGGGATCAGTACCAGGAGGGTATTGATAAGAGAGAACATAAACACGTGCACTCCTAAGGCTGCACGTTTCTCCACTTAAAACAGGCTATAATGTTAGATCGCTTGAGTTTCCAACCTATCAGTCGTGTGGAATGCAACGCCGTAATATTCCAATGTAAGAAATATATTTCCAACTCATGAGACATATCTTTCTTGCAGATTGCTCTAAGATAAAATATGGCAACAAACTGTAAAACGGAAAAAAATGGTTCAAATGGCTCTGAGCACAATTGGACTTAACATCTGAGGTCAGCAGTCCCCTAGAACTTAGAACTACTTAAACCTAACTAACCTAAGGATATCACACACATCAATGCCCGAGGCAGGATTCGAACCTGCGACCGTAGCAGTCCCGCGGTTCCGGACTGAGCGCCTAGAACCGCACGGCCACCGAGGACGGCCGAGCATGGTTCAGAAATTATACTATGCCCACGTCAGTCCTATAGAAAAGTGATCGTGAGTAATGGAGAATATACTTGGAAGGAGAGACAGCATTGGTCGTTTTTTTGTTTTTTTGTTTTATTAACCGCAAAATCGATTTTCGGTCACTTAGTGACCATCCTCAGTGCTGTAACATACTATTTAAATTGGTAGGCACTGGTGTCAACAAACTTAGAGCGATCACAAAAATACGACCAATGCTGTCTCTCCTTCCAAGTATATCCATTATCTGGTCGTGGTGCACAGGACACTCCATGGAGTCGCCAATCAATAATGGAGAATACCTCTTACGAGGAAACATAAACGCATAGCAGCAGCAAGCGACATGTGAATTACAAGACATGCCGCCACTAACTCTGTAAACAGCACATCTGTCAACCAGATTTATACACGGGAATTGCTGCGTCTCACAAACACCTATCGCTAACTTAGAATCATCTTAGTTATGAAAATGAAGTCTCGATTTTACACTCAAGATGCGACAGGGAGAAGGAGTACATCGAATAAATCTTCGTTCATTTAGAGGAATGTGTCAAAACAGGATGAGCACATTTCATCCCACATGAGATGGAAGTTCTCTGATGACCGAGGGGTTTGCTGTTAACAATCACAAGAAGACAGTGCAGTAAAGTATCAACATACAGAACACATGCTTGTATACGAGTTGAATGGAGGCTTTTCACGCGACTGATGCATCCTGACAGAACAGCGGAAAAAATGGTCAAATGACCTGCACCAACATCTCCCTCTCTAGAATGCATCATCAGTCCGCCATTACATCGTACCTTGTTACAGCTCCATCTCAATCGATCATCCCGTCCACTCTCTGTTATCTTTTAACGCAGATACATGTAAGTTTAGAGGCAGAAGGTTCTCTGTCTTCCTGACAAGCGTCAAATGTAGTAGTCAACTCGTGTGTATCACTGTTACCTCAATAGACATATAGTAGAATGCTGCCTCGATGGAAAAAAGTGACTCTTTCCCTGGTTCCCTTCGCTTTCATGTCAACGTTTTCTAGGATTCGCCGGCCGTGGTGGCCGAGCGGTTCTAGGCGCTCAGTCCGGAACCGCGCGACTGCTATGGTCGCAGGTTCGAATCCTGCCTCGGGCATGGATGTGTGTGATGTCCTTAGGTTAGTTCGGTTTAAGTAGCTCTAAGCTGTAGGGGACTGATGACCACAGCTGTTAAGTCTCATAGTTCTCAGAGCCATTTGAACCATTTTTTTTCTCGGATTCCTCTTGCTGTCACAACTTGTTCCCATGTAGAAGTTGTTTGGCGCGAACCAGAAGACACGCTAGTACTTCCTCAATTTCCTCGCATTTCGGTGTACATTCCCTCAATTGATACGTATTTTCCTGTCATTTTTCGCAATTCTATCGATTTTTTAATGTCACTTCTACCCATGCGATCATGACGTAATCTCTCGTTCTGTGTTCTAAAATTGCTCGTAAATGTAGTATAGCTACCGACACCTACCACAAATGCACTGTTTTTCTGATTGGGAGCCGTAGTATAACATTGTACTCGGTTGCATCTAGTCTCCTCCACCCACATATTCCACATTTTCAGAGTGTTTGCTCTGTTCACTGTATGTCTGTGTATGTGCTCGTGTCGCGAATGGCTCCCATGACCCGGTCCTCCCGCTGATGGAGCCAACTTCGGACGCCGGCCGGAGTGGCCGAGCGGTTCTAGGCGCTACAGTCTGGAACCGCGTGACCGCTACGGCCGCAGGTTCGAATCCTGCCTCGGGCATGGATGTGTGTGATGTCCTTAGGTTAGTTAGGTATAAGTAGTTCTAAGTTCTAGGGAACTGATGACCACAGCAGTTAAGTCCCATAGTGCTCAGAGCCATTTGAACCAACTTCGAACACAGAGCATGGCTTCGCACATAGCGCTTGGTTGGTCCACCTGCGAGCCCTATCCCAGATGCGATGAGTGGTGGACCCGCCTCTGAACATCAGTCTGGATATATAGTGTGCGGTGGATCCATCTTCAAACCCTTTCCCGGACGTGGCATCTTGTGGATCCGCATCCCAACATTTCTCCACATATAACATGTGGTGGATCCACACTGCAACGCTAACTTGGGGCTACTGCGGTCCTGGGAGCCATCTGTGACACATTCGTAAACACAGACATACAGAAAACAGAACAAATGCACAGCAAATGTGGAATATGTGTGTGGAGGCGACTGGATGCAGTCGAGTACAGTGTTAAACTATGCCTCCCGATCAGAAAAATAGTGCATTTGCGCTAGGTGTTGTCAGCTTTACTGCATTTACAAGCAATTTTAGAGCACAGAACAAGAGGTTATGCCAGGATTGCATGGGTAGAAGTGACATATAAAAATCGATAGAATTGTGAAAAATGACGGAAAATACGTATAAATTGAGGGAAAAGATACTTAAATGCGGGGAAATTGAGGATGTACTTGTGTGTCTTCTGGTTGGCGCAGAACAATTCTTGTACATGGGAATAAGCATGCAGCAGCAAGAGGAATCTGTCGACAAGAAGCGAAGGGACCAGGGAAACAGTCACTCTTTTTTCTGTTAAGGCAGCATTTTACTGTGTGTCTATTGAGGTAACAGTGATACACACGGGTTGACTACTGTATCCGACACTTTTCGGGAAAACAGAGAACCATATGCCTCTAAACTTCCATGCATCTGCATTAAAGGATAACAGAGAGTGGACAGGGTGATTGACTGAGATGGAATTGTGACGACGTACAATTTAATGGCAGATTGATGATGCATTCTAGAGAGGAATTTGTTGCTGCAGGTCATATGACCACTTCTTCCACTGTTCTGCCAGGATTCATCAGTCGAGTGACACAGGCTGCATTTGACTCATATACAACCTACTGGCTGTATGCGGTATCCGCCTGAGAGTAATAGCTCGCCCACCCGCATTCGTCTGTCAGGCGGTGGCTCGCGGCGTCGTCGTCACATACGCGTGTTGGATTCAAAAATGGTTCAAATGGCTCTGAGCACTATCGGACTTAACATCTGAGGTCGTCAGTCCCCTAGAACTACTTAAACCTAACTAACCTAAGGACGTCACACACATCCATGCCCGAGGCAGGATTCGGACCTGCGACCGTAGCAGTCCCACGGTTCCGGACTGAAGCGCCTAGAACCGCACGCCCACCTAGGCCGGCACGCGTGTTGGAGCTTCTGATACATTGCAGTTGACAATAGTTTGAAGTTTTTTTTTTTTTTTTTTTTTTTTTTTTTTTTTTTTTTTTTTTTTGCGCGCAATGAGTGTTTGTGCACTGCATTATTTTCACCTGTTATACGTTGTGAGTGTGTTTGCAGAGGATTCTCCATGCATTACTTTTTGACAATTTACGAGTTGTTTGCGTGTCTGTACATCAGTGTACTGCATTATTTCGCTGATTTACGAGTAGTTTGCAGGTCTGTTGGCTGTGTACTGCATTATTTTGACAGTTTACAATAAGCAAGCATGTCTGCAGAGCGTTTTACATGCATTATTTTGACGATTTTCCAGTTGTTTTCGCGTCTGTAGATTGGGTTCAAAATGGTTCAAATGGCTCTGAGCACTATGGGACTCAACTGCCGAGGTCATTAGTCCCCTAGAACTTAGAACTAGTTAAACCTAACTAACCTAAGGACATCACAAACATCCATGCCCGAGGCAGGATTCGAACCTGCGACCGTAGCGGTCTTGCGATTCCAGACTGCAGCGCCTTTAACCGCACGGCCACTTCGGCCGGCTGTAGATTGGGTAATGCATTATTTCGATATTGAGCATGTCTGCATATTGTTTTACCTTCGGTAATATACGACTAGTTTGCTGCTCTGTAGGGTGTGCAATGCATTATTTCTGTAATTTACGAGTTGTTTGTGTGTCTGTACATCAGTGTACTGCATTATTTCGATAATTTACGAGTATTTTGCAGTTCTGGAGACTACGTAACATGACCCCAAACACGCCAGATCGAGTGTTTTGTATCAGTGTAATAAATAAACTACATGAAATCCATCCCTAAGTAAATTGTTCCAAAATAAATAAAGTACACTCCTTCCTATCCAGCATCACAGAACTGGCTGGGCCCTTCTCCCGCCATTTTTCCCACAGACCGCCATCTTGGATTATGTCACGGAAGGGACGACACCACACTCTGGTAGCGGTACTCTGCACTAGGTCAGTTGGACTCCAGACCTCATGGTGAACACACTGGATGGAGCTACTGCGTCAAATTGCCTGCAAAATAAAGACTTACGTCCAGCCTATCCAGCAGCCCAGCACAGGCTGAGTCCTTTTTCCACCAATTCCTAGGAAGAGGTGGCAGTCAGATGACATAGGTTAGTGGAGGTAGCCCAAGTGACCTATTTTTCCCATCATTTTCTTAGGTTAGTGGAGGTAGCCCAAGTAACCTTTTTTCCGCCAAATTTTGAACTTCCTGGCATTTTCTGGGGGAGAGAAGGGGGTTTGTCAGAGGGGGAGAGGTTAATTAATTTATCAATTTAATTAATAAGGACCTGTCAATGAAAATGAAGGATCCTTTTAGCAGAACAATAGGTCAAGGACCTCTTAAACAATGGAGATCGATAGGTTAAGTACCTGTCAACAAAGAAGAACAATAGGTTAAGTACCAGTCAATCAAAGGAGAACAATAGGTTTGCCCTCGAGTGCAGACCTGCCCCTGATGTAGGCAACGTGCACTAACAAAATGTGCTGGCACGAAGTTTGCCCTACGACTGACCTTGACTAACATTGCTTCAAAATATCCTCCGCCATGCGCCTTATGGTGTGTTGCAGAGTATCTATGTTGATGTGCATCTGATTTTTGTTAGCCCCATTCACACACACACACACACACAAAAAAAAAACTGTTTAAGTAGTAAATACACCACTGGCCATTAAAATTACTACACCACGAAGATGACGTGCTACAGACGCAAAATTTAACCGACAGGAAGAAGATGCTGTGATATGCAAATGATTAGCTTTTCATAGCATTCACACAAGGTTGGCACTTGTGGCGACACCTACAACGTGCTGACATGAGGAAAATTTCCAACCGATTTCTCATACACAAACAGCAGTTGACTGGCGTTGCCTAGTCAAACGTTGTTGTGATGCCTCGTGTAAGGAGGAGAAATGCGTACCATCACGTTTCCGACTTTGATAAGGGTCGGATTGTAGACTATCGCGATTGCGGTTTATTGTATCGCGACATTGCTGCTGCTCGCGTTGGTCGAGATCCAATGACTGTTAGCAGAATATGGAATCCGTGGGTTCAGGAGGGTAATACGGAACGCCGTGCTGGATCCCAACGGCCTCGTATCACTAGCAGTCGAGATGACAGACATCTTATCCGCATGGCTGTAACGGATTGTGCAGCCACGTCTCGATCCCTGAGTCAACAGATGGGGACGTTTGCAAGACAACAACCATCTGCACGAACAGTTCGACGACGTTTGCAGCAGCATGGACTATCAGCTCGGAGACCATGTCTGCGGTTACCCTTGGCGCTGCATCAGAGACAGGAGCGCCTGCGATGTTGTATTCAACGACGAACCTGGATGCACGAATGGCAAAACGACATTTTTTCGGATGAATCCAGGTTCTGTTTACAGCATCGTGATGGTCGCATCTGTGTTTGGCGCCATCGCGGTGAACGCACATTGAAAGCGTGTATTCGTCATCGCCATACTGGCGTATCACCCGGCGTGATGGTATGGGGTGCCATTGGTTACACGTGTCAGTCACCTCTTGTTCACATTGACGGCACTTTGAACAGTGGATATGACATTTCAGATGTGTTACGACCCGTGGCTCTACCCTTCATTCGATCCCTGCGAAACCCTACATTTCAGCAGGTTAATGCACGCCGGCATGTTGCAGGTCCTGTACGGGCCTTTCTGGATACAGAAAATGTTCGACTGCTGTCCTGGCCAGCACATTCTCCAGATCTCTTACCAACTGAAACCGTCTGGTCAATGGTGGCCAAGCAACTGGCTCGTCACAATACGCCAGTCACTACTCTTGATGAACTGTGGTATCGTGTTGAAGCTGTACCTGCACACGCCATCCAAGCTCTGTTTGACTCAATGCCCAGGCGTATCAAGACCGTTATTATGGCCAGAGGTGGTTGTTCCAGGTACTGATTTCTCAGGATCTATGCACCCAAATTGCATGAAAATGTAATCACATGTCAGTTCTACTATAATATATTTGTCCAATGAATTCCCGTTAATCATCTGCATTTCTTCTTGGTGTAGCAATTTTAATGGCCAGTAGTGTAGCTGTATGTGTTCCATGCTCTTCTCCCGTTCCAACAAGAAAATTTCCTAACTCGCGGAAGTAGCTCTTGCCATGTATAATAACCACGAGATCAAGAAATCGAGTACTACATCTATTCGACCCGACAACATTCTGAATCGATTCTCCTGGCCAGCCTCCCCCTGGTTTTTCCGCTGTTAGGCTACAGTCATTTTGGAACTGTTCGTCTGAATAAGTGTGTCAGTCTCACAAGGGGACCACAGGATAATTGGATTTTTGTAGTTTTTTTATATTTATGGTAGGTGAAGTTCAAAACTCAAACACACCGGTCCCAAAGCAGTTCGTTCTAACTGTCAAAAATTCTCGGAAAAAAACCGACTTTGAAGTTTTCCAACCATGTGTAATATGCTAAAATAAGGTACACTTATTTTCGACGAGCGGTGTGGCGCTGTGGTAGACTGCTCGATTGGTGTGTGGGGTCTGGGTTCGATTCCTGTTGGAACCAAATTTTTAAACGAAGGTGCATGTTGTGCGAGTATTTCCACGAAGCGTGGAGTAGGCAAATGCATGAGACTGGCAGTCGCTAGATCGAGTTCCGTTTCGGTCATTACTTTTTTTCGTTTTTTTCCGTTCAGTTGGAATATCTAAGTGATTTAAATATAAAATTCGCCAGATATATGCTAATTAAAGCAGCTATTCGTCATTTTTATGAAAAATTCACGTTTACTTATTTCTAATCGCACAGTGCACACAAAAATCCAGTTTTCATTGCAAACAAAAATTCCTGATTACCGATTTTTGATCGAGATTGTATAAAAAAATATAAATTAAATTTTTCTAACTTTTATGTATTACGTTTCTCGTAAATACTCATAAGAACGGGTACCATTGTTTAACAATTTGATTCCGTCAGGGTTAGAACCCCGAGCGTCACGAATCTGACGAACACTCTACCACTTAGCCACATTGCTTTTCGAAAAAGCCATAGCACATTAAAATGGTGAAAAACCTTAAAATCGATTTTTAGAGTATTTTTAAGAGTTGTATCGAACGTCTTTGGCAGAGGTTTTTTTGAGTCCTGAACTTCAAGTACCATAAACAAAAAATTTGCAAATTCCAAGTGAAATTTTCATTTTGGGAACATCCCCCAGGCTGTGGCTAAGCCATGTCTGCACAGTATCCTTTCATCCAGGAGTGCTAGTTCTGCAAGGTTCGCAAAAGAGCTTCTGTGAAGGTAGGAGTCGAGGTACTGATAGAATCGAAGCTGTGAGGACGGCTCCTGAGTCGTGCTTGAGTAGCTCAGTCGGTAGAGCACTTGCTCGCCAATGGCGAAGGTCTCGAGTTCGAGTCTCGGTCCGGCACATAGTTTTAATCTGCTAGGAAGTTTTAAAAGATTACAAAAAGCCGGTTGCGCGTGGTCCCCTTGTAGGTACGCTTTACACAAACAGGACTTATACATACAATCACATATGCATTAGAACACTAATACACACGTTAGATTACAGCGATCGTACATTCACCTGCAGTTTCAGTACTGTTTAGGTTGGGTATTCAAGGCAAATCACAACATATGTGTGTAGTGGGTGGACTGTGTGAGGAATCTGTAATCCCCATCGTATTAATGTTACTAATTGAGAAAAAGTAATTATCGATAACTTATGTAATCAGTATCAGAGATTTACAAAATTATTATAATAATAATGATCTTTAGAAAATAATTTATTTTCGTGGCTGAAACAGAATCGAATCGTTTAGTTTCTACGGTTCAGAAAATTTCATTTTACCCCTCGGGGAGTGGTTACCCCAGGCTGGGAACCACTGTCGTCAAGTCCGCAACTTCGCCGTACGTTATCGAGAGCGTGAGTCTATTTGAACGAGCAGCTACGAAGTATTGAAGTTGTCTCAGATGATACAGGCTAGCTTCCTGCTGGAGACGGTCGCTGCACTAGCAACATTTCTACTGCCTCAACATGGTTCCACCTCCTTCATGTGTATGTGGCCATGAGGAAGATGTTAATCACATTTTCTTCGGCTGCCACAGATAGTTTCTAGAAAGCACGAAATTATTGCAGCATCTGATGACTTCTGGAAATGGCTTCCGTACAAATGTTAAAGCCCTTTTTGAAATAGAAGACACAAAAGTCTATAAGCTCCTATACGATTTTATAACAGAGAGTGAAAGAACACTACAAAAAGAGAGATTTCTTACATTATAGTAAATATGTTAATATCCTAGGTCGTTTACCAAAGTTCAGTTTAAATGGCTGCTACAGTAATTGGCTGTATGAGTGATGCGCAAAAACCATTAATAAATTTTTTAAAAAGTTAAATATTTAATACATTAACTCATCTGTAAAGTAACCAGATGTCTGAAGCATTTTCATACGTAGGAGCTCGATTTTTAGAGAATTCGGGGTCTATATGCTATCTAATGAGCGACCTTCTCCTTTGGAGTCCTCGAAATTCTACGAATGTGACAGAAATACACTTTTTGTGGGTTATGGAGAAGAGTAAAGCATCAAATGATGCATTTTCCGAAAATCATTAGAGGCAGTACCATACCAACATTTACTATCGAAAATACGGTCGTGTGGCGCGTCAAGCGAAATTTGTGACTGGACTGAGATTTTGTTGGTAGGGAGGAAACAGCATGATATCTTGAATAGAGATTTATCGACAGAATGTAGACGTAACTTTAGACGTGCTCCAAGGAAGTGCGTTGCGACATACGCTGTTCATGTTACATATTAATGGCCTGAAAGAGAGTATTAACACTAACCTCAACCTTTTCGCTATTGATACAGTTATCTACGAGTATAATGAAGTACTGCCTGAAAAAAAACTGCCCAATATTCAGTCAGATATTGATAAGATGACAAAATTCTGCAAAGATTGGTGATTTCGTTAAATGTTCAGAAATGTAAAACTGTGCAGTTCACGAAACGAAAGAACATAGTAGGCTGTAACTACAATATCAGTGAGGCATAATTAGAATCAGTCAGCTCATGCTAATACCTAGGTGTAATAGTTTTTAAGGATGTGGAATGGGACTATTACGTAGGCTGAGTGATACTAAAGCAGATAGTAGACTTCTGTTCGTTGGTAGGGTATTAGGGATATGTAATCAGTCAGCAAAAGAAATGGATTGAAAAATATTCGTACGACCCATCCTAGAATCTAGTTATAGTGTGCGGGACCTCAACCGCTGACTAACATCAGGTATTGATCTGTGCAAAGAAGAGCAACACGAATGATCACAAGTTTGGAAGAGCATCAGGAGATGCTATAATAATAATAATAATAATAATAATAAATTTAACAGTTACATTGCAGACCCATACATATTCCCTGATACACTTACACATGGAATAACTTATCTGAAACCTAAAGATCAAACAGACACAGCAAACCCAGCTAAATATCGCCCCATAACATGCCTACCAACAATCTACAAAATATTAACTTCAGTCATCACACAGAAATTAATGACACATACAACACAGAACAAAATTATAAATGAAGAACAAAAAGGCTGCTGCAAAGGAGCGCGAGGATGTAAAGAGCAACTGATAATAGATGCAGAGGTGACATATCAAGCTAAAACTAAACAAAGGTCTCTACACTACGCATACATTGATTACCAAAAAGCTTTTGATAGTGTACCCCACTCATGGTTACTACAGATATTGGAAATATACAAAGTAGATCCTAAATTGATACAGTTCCTAAACATAGTAATGAAAAACTGGAAAACCACACTTAATATCCAAACAAATTCAGATAATATCACATCACAGCCAATACAGATTAAGCGTGGAATAACCAAGGAGACTCATTAAGTCCTTTCTGGTTCTGCCTTGCTCTGAACCCACTATCCAACATGCTAAATAATACAAATTATGGATACAATATTACTGGAACATACCCACACAAAATCACACATTTGCTATACATGGATGATCTAAAACTACTGGCAGCAACAAATCAACAACTCAACCAATTACTAAAGATAACAGAAGTATTCAGCAATGATATAAGTATGGCGTTTGGAACAGACAAATGTAAGAAAAATAGCATAGTCAAGGGAAAACACACTAAACAAGAAGATTACATATTGGATAACCACAGCGACTGCATAGAAGCGATGGAAAAAACGGATGCCTATAAATATCTAGGATACAGACAAAAAATAGGAATAGATAATACAAATATTAAAGAAGAACTAAAAGAAAAATATAGACAAAGACTAACAAAAATACTGAAAACAGAATTGACAGCAAGAAACAAGACCAAAGCTATAAATACTTATGCCATACCAATATTGACCTACTCATTTGGAGTAGTGAAATGGAGTAACACAGACCTAGAAGCACTCAATACACTTACACGATCACAATGCCATAAATATAGAATACATCACATACATTCAGCAACAGAAAGATTCACATTAAGCAGAAAGGAAGGAGGAAGGGGATTTATCGATATAAAAAACCTACATTATGGACAGGTAGACAATTTAAGAAAATTCTTTATAGAACGAGCAGAAACTAGCAAAATACACAAAGCAATCACTCATATAAATACATCGGCTACACCACTACAATTTCATAACCACCTCTACAACCCGTTAGACCACATAACATCAACAGATACGAAGAAAGTAAATTGGAAAAAGAAAACACTTCATGGCAAGCACCCGTATCATCTAACACAGCCACACATCGATCAAGACGCATCCAACACATGGCTAAGAAAAGGCAATATATACAGTGAGACAGAAGGATTCATGATTGCAATACAGGATCAAACAATAAACACCAGGTATTACAGCAAGCATATTATTAAAGATCCCAATACCACAACAGATAAATGCAGACTTTGTAAACAACAAATAGAAACAGTAGATCACATCACAAGCGGATGTACAATACTAGCAAATACAGAATACCCCAGAAGACATGACAATGTCGCAAAAATAATACATCAACAGCTTGCCTTACAACATAAACTTTTAAAACAACAAGTTCCTACATACAAGTATGCACCACAAAATGTACTGGAGAATGATGAATACAAATTATACTGGAACAGAACCATTATAACAGATAAAACAACGCCACATAACAAACCTGACATCATACTCACCAATAAAAAGAAGAAATTAACACAACTAATCGAAATATCCATACCCAATACATCAAATATACAAAAGAAAACAGGAGAAAAAATTGAAAAATACATCCAACTGGCTGAGGAAGTCAAAGACATGTGGCATCAGGATAAAGTTGACATCATACCAATTATACTATCAACTACAGGAGTCATACCACACAATATCCACCAGTACATCAATGCAATAGAGCTACATCCAAACGTATATATACAACTACAGAAATCAGTAATTATTGATACATGTTCAATTACCCGAAAGTTCCTAAATGCAATATAACACATACCATACAGTTAAAAGGAAGTGACGCCTGATCATGGTCCGCGTCACTTTTCATTTTTAACCAGACTTAACGTCTGAGAAAGTAAAGAATAATAATAATAATTTCCTGTGGCTCACTGGATGGAGATGCTGAAAAATACTAAACTGCCATATGCTTGAATGTAGACGTAAACCATCCCATGCACTGTTCTTTAAAGTTTCATGCACCAGCTTTAAGTTAGGAATTTAGGAGTATATCCCAAACGTATGGAGGTTTAGAAGATTCAGGAATTATTTACTTGGACACAAAATCGTAGTTTATTCTAATCACAAAGCTCTATGTTATATCCAGGAGTGTTAAGTTACATCACAATAGAATTGCAAGCTTGGTCGTCTATCTGCAACAGTTCGATTATACAGCAAAATATATAAAATGGAAAGGAAATGTAATTGCAGAGGCTTTATCTAGGTTATCTGTGAGGGGATGAAAGTGAGAATGGCCGTGGGTATGGAGAAAGAAGTTCCAAAATTATATATATGAAAGGAGTGAAACACGACAAAAAGATTAGGATGCGTAAACAATTTAGGGAGATCAGAATCATGATGAAAACTGGAAACTAGTTAAAAGCTACTTAGGAATTAAGGGACCTGGAAAAGTACAACACTTTTACGAGGTATTTAAGGGAATTTTGTTTCGAAGAGATGGTCCAGATAGTGACAGCCGGAAAGTTTGTTGGCCAGAGCAGCATATTCATACTCTTATAAAAATATTGTGGCTCACTGAAATGTATTTAAAAGACCCAGGAAAATGTAAATTTCTACAACATTGCTAGGAGAGTTGAAAGTGTTTAGCTACTTGCGATAGATGCCGATGTGTAAAAGTCAGTAATCAAACGTGTAAAGAATACGTACAGTGTTACTTCAAAAACTAGGTGGATCTAGTAGGAGCTGACCTATTGAAGGAACTTACCCAAGCAAAGGGGGTGTTACAGTTATATATTTGTTATTGTGGATTTATTCTCGAAGTCTATAAAATAATATCCTTTGAAGAAACTGGCGAGTAAGAAAATCGAATTTAAGGTCGCTCAAGACTACTTTAAACTGTGGGTACACCTGAGACAATTCTTTCTGATAATGGGAGTCAGTTCATTTTAAAAACATTGAAAAACTTGGTTGATGAGAAAAACATAAAATATGTTCTAACTGCAGTTTATTCCCCGTTACCTGTGTAGAACTTACTGCAGTAAAGATCATCTAGACTGGATAGAGTACATTAGTAAAAACTGCTGTTATCTATACTTACAGGCAACGCACGTATCAAAGTTTACTGATATTCGAAGTAATTGTGTGTTTCATAACTATAACAACTAACATCAAATGATACAAACTTTCATATGTATAATTTCTCTGTGTAATATTATGGGCTGATTAAATATTTTGTTCCCATCTTCCTCAAACGTATTCTGGTACTGCTTTGTCCCATTTTGTACTCTTAGTAGTTTATAAGCAAGTAGACACGTAAGACATATATATAAAGGTAGGTAAGGTACTTCATATTGCTCACCATATATTTTTGTATTTTATAGTGTCACATGTTAACGTCTTCCCGTTATGCCCATAGGATTTTTTATTTACCTAGGACGACCAACCTCTAAAATTTACGACGATGTGTACTGCATAATGGAAATTAAAGTATTGAATGAATTTTTTATTTTTCACTTTTTATCCGCAATTTTCTGTAATTTTAGATCTGAAGTTGGCTCGGCAATGAGCCGAAACCGGTAATTAGTACAGAAAATTTTCAGTCTTGAAGTAGGATTTTTATCCACACAAGTTTTAAATCAATAGACCGCATATCTCCCCCCATGGTCAATGCAAAAGAATAACACAGATTTAAAACTTCCTGGTAGATTAAAGCTGTGTGCCGGACCGAGACTCGAACTCGAGACCTTTGCCTTTCGCGGGCAAGTGCTCTACCAGCTGAGTTACCCCAGCACAACTCACACCCCGTCCTCAGAGCTTTACTTCTGCTAGTACCTCGTCTCCTACCTTCCAAACTTTACAGAAGCTCTCCTGCAAACCTTGCAGAACTAGCACTCCTGAAAGAAAGAACAGAGCGGAGACATGGCTTAGCCACAGCGTGGGGGATGTTTCCAGAATGAGAATTTCACTCGAGCTCCCGAATTCGAGTCTCGGTCCGGCACACAGTTTTAATCTGCCAGGAAGTTTCATATGAGCGCACACTCCGCTGCAGAGTGAAAATCTCATTCTGGAAACACAGATATAAATTGGTTGTCAGGAGGAGTTGCATAAGGCAGACACAAAGCTCAGTATGAGGAAATGTGACATCAGAAACACGAAAGGTGGAAGTAAATGTCAGAGAGCTGGGGCCTTTGCGTTTACCTCACGCATGATACACAATAGAAAGTGCGTCCTCCTGAGGGAGTTTACCAATGACAATTGTACATTCACGTCGAATCTGACAAGCTTAGTGTTTTTCGAGGTAATGGTGTTTCTTCAAGGAAAAAGATGTTTCAGTTACTAGTATGTACTACATACCGCCCCCGTGGGGTTCACTAAGACTAGTCTACTTACAGCGTTCGCAGAGATGTTGAAACACTCTTCCAGCTCTCCATAATGTGTGTACATGCTACGCCAACGAAGGCCAACGAATGATAGGGACTGGATTCGGTCGAACGTTCGCCGCCAATGCATTGGCGTTCAGCTGCTCATCCGCACCAAACGAAGAGCTTGGGAGCAAGGTTTTCGGCCATGTGGAATCGCAGTGGACTCTGACAACTTGCGACCTTGCTCTCGTTTTGTTGTTCTTATAAAGTAGCGTTTTAATTACGATTTCACCTGCCGATATTATGAGGGAAGAAGGGGATTTAGTAGTCGTCGCATGCGCAGCATTTACTTTACTGTAACCAGCTCATCATCAAAAAACGAAGAAGGAGAAATGACTCTTGTGGAGCTCTCTTTTAAAAAGTAGAGAGCAGTTTGGTGACACAAAATTTATGTCTACCTTAAATCTGAATTGGAAGAGTATTTCATAATTTTTGTCCTAATGAAAACAACAGATTTCAAATTGTTATTGAACTGCGCAGGCCCTAAAATTACCAAAGGTAACACCTTTTTTTTTGGGAGAGCAGTATCTGCAGCAGAAAGCTAATTGTCACTCCCAGTTTTGTTTATTTCTCTTTGTCGTTCACAGCGAAAATATGTCAGTAAAGATGCAATTTTCATTTTCACATCGTGCATATCCGTTTCTAATAGCTGAGTTACTTCCTTCTAAGCGTCTAGTCTTTACAGTTTATTTTTACAGCCGCATTCCGTAGAAATTCCAGTTCACGATAAAGCTCTGTCAGCTTTAATGCTCTCTCCATATTCCAGTTTTTTTAAACACTATAACTATACACCTTTAGCGAGAGCAGGCATTGCTTGCATGAGAAACAGCGACTGTTGAAATTGTTTCAGCCACAGCCACGGTCGCACTCAGTATGTTTTATTGCCTGGTTTTGCTCTTTAATTTAACAACCAACTACTGGACTTTATGCTATTTTGTCTAAAACTGACATGGTGAGACCGTGGCTGTGTACAATTAATGTAGGTTAATTCTTACAAAGAAGAAAACAGCGACCAGCCACTATTAATACTGCTATTTATTTATGTAAATAGCGCCATTACCGGTTTCGAACTGGCAAGTTCATCATCAGACGGCTGTTCACATGATTTTCAAGATACACTTTACATTATCGCCCGTTTTCGATTTTTGTTGTTCTACTGTGGTGAAGTATTTTTGGTGTGTTGTTGCCGTCGAAAATTCCGCGCGATTTTGTTGCGAAGTTGCAGCATTGTATTTTCCGAATATTCCTAAATATATCCAGCACTTATGTAATTTGTACATCACCATATTGTGCAAAGCACCACACACACACACACACACCAATAAATCTGCAATCTTTGTGATAACTTCACATGTGGCAAATTCTTTTTGGTGTGTGTGTGTATGTGTGTGTGTGTGTGTGTGTGTGTGTATGTGTGTATGTGTGTGTGGTGCTTTACACAATATGGTGATGTACAAATTACAAAAGTGCTGGATATATTTAGGAATATTCGGAAAATACAATGCTGCAACTTCGAAACAAATTCGCGCGGAATTTTTCGACGGCAACAACACACCAAAAATACTTCACCACAGTGGAATAACAAAAATCGAAAACGGGCGATAATGTAAAGTGTATCGTGAAAATCATGTGAACAGCCGTCTGATGATGAACTTGCCAGTCCGAAACCGGTAATGGCGCTATTTACCTAAATAAATAGCAGTATTAATAGTGGCTGGTCGCTGTTTTCTTCTTTGTAAGAATTAACCGACATTAATTTACTGGACTTTAAATTGTAAATTAAACATACTAACATAAACTAAGTGCGCTTTGGCTGTTCTGAAAAAGTTAAATAAACACCCGTTCTAGAGACAGAACAAACCGCTACTGAACCAGCGAATATTCAACCCGACGTCCGCACTAGGAGAGGGTCCAACCGCCAAACCTCGCCAACGCTTTGATGTTTCCGCCAGTACTCCTAACGGCATCGAAGGCCAACCGCTTCGCTGACTCCGATTTGCCGCCCGCTCACACTAACCACATCGTGGCCAACGAAGTCGTCGGCTGTTGTTCGTTGGCCTTCGTTGGTGTAGTGTGTACGCGCCTATACGCGAATGCAACTGGAAGAAGTTCAAATAACGTGGTACTCGACCATGCAATTGACAGAGTACTGATGTACATGGAGATGCAACAGAAGTTCACCGTCTAGAGTACCGTTCAGATTCGTTAGCAGATTCGGTGATTCACGTACGAGAGGCTGACAAATGGTTTGCAGGCCGTCTGGGCTGCAACAGGTGAGAAGTCGGCCACGCCCTGGTCTATTATGCATATAAAAAAAAGAAGGTACTGCGCGGACCACGGCACACGTTGACACAGAGACGGCGCGGTAAATATGCCGGAGCAAAGGGAACAAAGGCGGCGCGCAGATTGCTGACAGGTCGTCCTTGATCTTGGCTGGGCGCACGGCTCGGGTGTGGTCTTTCAGGGCTGTCCACCGCTTATTCAAATATGACCACGCCGGCTCTTAACTGAACGCTCTCTTCCACACGGTATCTGAGAAGTTGCCGTACCCATCTTTACCTTGTATATTTGGGTAACGCATACCGTAATTGTTTTATTGATATCCCTACTGAAATAGAGTGGCCGAGAAGCGAGTTACAAGGTGACTAAAAAGATCACTGAGGGACGCCCACAGGGGTCGATTTGCATCCCCACCGACGCCCTCCTAACCACGTGGCAGACGGATATAGGGTTGACCACGGCGTTTTTTTTATTTTATTTATTTATTTATTTATTTATTGGAAATATCGTTTCAACGAAGAAATAGAGCAGGCATTGACAACGTTTGTTTTTCCGATGTTTACGAGGTAATAAACCAATATGAATGGCACTCCTTTCCCGGCACACTCACAGAGCATATGAGGTATGTGATAAAAGTGATGAGACTGATTTCTCATCTACCAATTTTTTTACTTTTGTTTCAGACTACAATATCGTCCCTTTCAAAGCAGTTCCGTTCGGCAGCTGTACACCGGCGGCATCGTTGTTCTCAGTCGTGGTAGCAGCGCTGAAAAGCTTCAACTGGTAGGGCCTTGTGTCGGTCACATTGTTTTGAATGTTCTCCAGAGGCTCCAAAATGACTTCCTTTTAAGAGCTTTTGCAATTCAAATTGTTTTTAGTGTTCTCCAGAGGCCCCAAAATGACATCCTTTTAAGAGCTTTTGCAATTCAAATTGTTTTTAATGTTCTCCAGAGGCCCCAAAATGACATCCTTTTAAGGGGACCTGGACGTGAACGGGCTGCATTTTTATACCTCGCTCTCAGTGCACATTACTCTTGGTCTACAATGCGGAGGAAGTTGTGGTGTTTTATCAACAATGAATGACATTAACTCAAGCTGTAAAAGGAAATTTATTGAAATATCTGTTATAGTTTAAGAATTACAGTATTTTGCCTAATAGATGTTTTTATAATACACATTCCCATTCTGGTACCATTTTCTGGTCCATCATCAGTCTAACAGTACTCAGACTGTGGCAGGCTGCTGTCAACATTCATAGGAGCACATTACGCCTCTCGTTTTGTAGTTTGGAGTATATCTGAGGAACCAGAAAAACCCCTATTATACCACATTACTATTTTGTCTAAAAAATGCCGCTAAAATTATATATAGAATGACAAACATAGATCATTTCTGCGATGTATTAGGCATAATACAAAGATACTAACCCATTCTTCACTTGAGAGAAATTTGGTGAACATGGATAAAACCATGGTGAAGTACCTAATGTTCTGAAAATGTAGTTTCGAGAAAATGAGAAAAGAATGTTCACAGTGTTTTTGACTCACCGTATGCCTCTTTCAGAACATTCCAGCAGCATAATCTTGCTGGCCAGCTGCTCTTTATCCTCTGTAAACTTCTTCAGGAGCCTTTTCCTTACTCTGGACTCTTTAGTGGTGGCTTCCACAGCCTTTTCAGCGTCAACTAGTCTCTTATGGCAGTCAGAGCAGCCATCATATTATTTTCTGGCTGGATGCCAAATATCTCCATTACTTTTGTCCTGCTAGTTACATCATCATTGAAACAGATGACAGCATCCATCATACCCATTTTGAGTATTCTCCATTCAACAAACACTGTTTTTGGTACTCGTTGCCACACGCAGCTGTTGGAACTCTCATTAGGGTTTTGTGTACGGCCATGTAGACATTTGCTAAGCAATTTTTTATCTGTAAGGTCCCTGTTATTGGCTTTATTGTTTCCATGACTGTGGCAGGCATGGAATGTTTATGGTGATATTCCTTGCCTGAAGTCAGTGCGCAGACATGTGTTCAACGAGCGTTTAAGACTATAATAACAATTTAAAAGTTAATAAACCATACATTTTTGGAAACCGAAGAAATTTGTCTTTCAGATGGCGGCAATTTTTTTCGATTTTTCAGTCATTTTCACGCCCAGGTCTCTTAAGAGCTTTTGCAATTTCGGGAAAAGAAAAAAAGTCACAAGAACTCAGGTCAGGTGCATAGGAGGGCTGTGGAACAACAGAAATGCCTTTTGAGCTCAAAAATTCCGTGATAGAAGTCGCTTTGTGACATGGGGCGTTGCCATGATGCAGCATGCACTTGTCTGCAATGTCCAGTCTACTCGATGCACTCTTTTCCTGAGCCTGCCAAGGACATCTTTGTAAAACACTTGGTTGATAGTTTGTCCTGGAGGAACAAATTCTTTATGCACGTTACACCTACTGTCTGAAAAGCAAATCGGCATTGTTTCCATGTTTGATTTGCTCATTCGCGTATTTTTCGGTAAAGGATGTGTCTCATCGTGCCACCCCTCACTTTGCCGCTTTGTCTCAGGATCGCACTCAAAAATCCAGGATTCATCACATATGATCGCACGACTGAATCATTCGTGGTCGTTGGTAATCCCGTCAAGAAGATCAACACACGTTTCTGTAAGGGCTTTCGGCACCACTTTGGTGCAAACTTTTTGACTGTACAAAGATCGGTCAAAATTTGGTGTTTAAGTTTAATAGGTCATCCATCATTCTTATTGTTAAACGACGGTCTGATCACACAAGAGCACGCACGTGTTCGAAGTTTTCGTCGGTTTTTGAAGTCTTCCTAAGAGAGTTTCGTCCTCAGCGTATTCTCGGCCATCCAGATATGATGCGTACCAGCGAAGAACTTGGCGCTTGATAAGGAATGGTCCTCATAGGACTGTTTCAACTTTATCAAAGGTCACACTCGCGGGTTCCCTAAGTTTAACGCAAAATTTGATAGAAAACGTTGCTCTAAATTCCGCTGTTCCATTTTCGTAACATACAACAAAACTGCAGCTTCACTGATAGCGCTCTCAAACATCACGTGATGGCTGTATAGAGTTGAAACTCGGACTGAGCATCTGGAAGGGATGACCACATCGGCCTACAGAAGTAGAAAATCACACAGCGCCGACAGATCGCTCGCATTGTTGCCAGTCTCATTACTTTTCTCACACACCTCATAGAAGTTACTTCTATGCTCCGTGGACACGCCACGCCAAAACATTGTGTGTTTTTGAGAGTAAATTCCTTTTATGTTCACCCTATCTACAGATGCTTACGTTTATTTATGAGTCATGAACATTGTTACCTTAGGGATGTTTTATATACTGAAGCGCCACAAAAACTGGTATAGGAATGCGTATTCACAAACAGATATATGTAAACATGCAGAATAGGGCGCAGCGCTCGACAAAGCCTATACATGGTAGTCCATTGATCGTGAACGGGCCAAATGTCTCAAGAAATAAGCGTCAAACGAAACAACTACAAAGAACGAAACTTGTATAGATTGAAGGGGGAAACCAGATGGCGATATTGTTGGCCTGCTAGATGGCGCTGCCATAGGTCAAACGAATATCAACTGCGTTTTTTTAAAAATAGGAACCCCCATTTTTTATTACATATTCGTGTAGTATGTAAATAAATATGAATGTTTTAGTTTGACCACTTTTTTCGCTTTGTGATAGATGGCGCTGTAATAGTCACAAACATATGGCTCACAATTTTAGACGAACAGTTGGTAATAGGTAGGTTTTTTTAAATTAAAATACAGAACGTAGGTACGTTTGAACATTTTATTTCGGTTGTTCCAATGTGATACATGTAGCTTTGTGAACTTATCATTTCTGTGAACGCATGCTGTTATAGCGTGATTACCTGTAAATACCACATTAATACAATAAATGCTCAGAATGATGTCCGTCATCCTCAATGCATTTGGCAATACGTGTAACGACATTCCTCTCAACAGCGAGTAGTTCGTCTTCCGTAATATTCGCACATGCATTGACAATGTGCTGACGCATGTTGTCAGGCGTTGTCGCTGGATCACGATAGCAAATATCCTTCAACTTCCCCACAGAAAGAAATCGGGGACATCATATCCGGTGAACGTGCGGGCCATGGTATGGTGCTTCGACGACCAATCCACCTGTCATGAAATATGCTATTCAATACCGCCTCAACCGCACGCGAGCTATGTGCCGGACATCCATCATGTTGGGAGTACATCACCATTCTGTCATGCAGTGAAACATCGTGTAGTAACATCGGTAGAACATTACGTAGGAAATCAGCATACATTGCACCATTTAGATTGCCATAGATAAAATGGGGGCCAATTATCCTTCCTCCCATAATGCCGCACCATACATTAACCCGACAAGGTCGCTGATGTTCCACTTGTCGCAGCCATCGTGGATTTTCCGTTGCCCAGTAGTGCATATTATGCCGGTTTACGTTACCGCTGTTGGTGAATGACGCTTCGTCGCTAAATAGAACGCGTGCAAAGAATCTGTCATCGTCTCGTAATTTCTCTTGTGCCCAGTGGCAGATCTGTACACGACGTTCAAAGTCGTCGCCATGCAATTCCTGGTGCATAGAAATATGGTACGGGTGCAATCGATGTTGATGTAGCATTCTCAACACCGACATTTTTGAGATTCCCGATTCCCGCACAATTTGTCTGCTACTGATGTGCGGATTAGCCGCGACAACTGCTAAAACACCTACTTGGGCTTCATCATTTGTTGCAGGCCGTGGTTGACGTTTCACATGTGGCTGAACACTTCCTGTTTCCTTAAATAACGTAACAATCCGGCGAACGGTCCGGACACTTGGATGAAGTCGTCCAGGATACCGAGCAGCATACATAGCGCACGCCCGTTGGGCATTTTGATCACAATAGCCACACATCAACACGATATCGACCTTTTCCGCAATTGGTAAACGGTCCATTTTAACACGGGTAATGTATCACGAAGCAAATACCGTCCGCGGAATGTTACGTGATCTCACGTACTTATACGTTTGTGACTATTACAGCGCCATCTAACACAAAGCGAAGAAAGTGGTCCAACTAAAACATTCATATTTCTTTACGTACTACACGAATATGTAATAAAAAATGGGGGTTCCTATTTTTAAAAACGCAGTTGATATCCGTTTGACCTATGGCAGCGCCATCTAGCGGGCCAACCGTAGCGCCATCTGGTTTCCCCCTTCAAGCTAGACGAGTTTCGTTCGTTGTAGTTTTTTCGTTTGATACTAATTTCGTGAGATATTTGGCCCGGTCACTAGTGTAGTATGCGCACGAACGATGGGACACAACATTTCCACGGTAGGGATGAAGTGGGGATTTTTCCGTACGACCATTTCACGAATGTACCGTGAATATCAGGAATACCGTAAAATATCAGATCTCCGACACCGCTGCGGCCGGAAAAAGATCCTGCAAGAACGGTACCAACGACGACTGAAGAGAATCGTCAACGTGACGGAAGTGCAAGCCTTCCGCAAATTGCTGCAGGTGTCAATGCTGGGCCATCAACAAGTGTCAACGTATGAACCAATCAATGAAACATCATCGGTATGGGCTTTCTAAGCCGAAGGCCCACTCGTGTACCCTTGATGACTGCACGACACAAGGCTTTACTCCTCGCCTGGGCCCATCAACATCGACAGTGGACTGTTGATGACTGGAAATATGTCGCCTGTTCAGACGACTCTCGTTTCAAATTGTATCGAGCGGATAGTCGTGTACGGATATGGAGACAACTTCATGAATCTATGGACCCTGTGTTGTGGGTTGGCAGGAGAGCCAACACCGGGTTACAAGAGGAAGCCGAAAGGCACGCGTTTTAGCTCACGCAGGCTGGCGTGAGGTCTGGAACAGGACAGGGAAATTAGAATTTAGAAAAACGGACGTAGCTGGTGGAATACTTAACTTTAATCCGTTAATGGTGAACGTCGCTCTTGACTGTACATTAATCACAAGATCAATAGCAACTGATAATGGCGCCTTGCTAGGTCGTAGCAAATGACGTAGCTGAAGGCTATGTTAAACTATCGTCTCGGCAAATGAGAGCGTAATTTGTCAGTGAACCATCGCTAGCAAAGTCGGTTGTACAACTGGGGCGAGTGCTAGAAAGTCTCTCTAGACCTGCCGTGTGGCGGCGCTCGGTCTGCAATCACTGATGGTGGCGACACGCGGGTCCGACGTATACTAACGGACCGCGGCCGATTTAAAGGCTACCACCTAGCAAGTGTGGTGTCTGGCGGTGACACCACATTCCTCCCCCGCAAATCGGCGGACGGTTGTGGCGTAAGGCTTCCGCCCGCCGTGGGGACCCCATGTTGACGTATGCGACGAGGTTCAAAAATGGTTCAAATGGCTCTGAGCACTATGGGACTTAACATCTATGGTCATCAGTCCCCTAGAACTTAGAACTACTTAAACCTAACTAACCTAAGGACATCACACAACACCCAGCCATCACGAGGCAGAGAAAATCCCTGACCCCGCCGGGAATCGAACCCGGGAACCTGGGCGTGGGAAGCGAGAACGCTACCGCACGACCACGAGATGCGGGCAATGCGACGAGGTGGGGAGCCTAACAACAGGCGAGGCTGTGCCACCCGCACCCTGCCATTCGGACCGCGGGGAGCTAGGAAACGCCTGAAAACCTGCTCCAGGGTGCACGCCAACATGCGGTGTATGCGCCCTTAGAGAGACAGGAGGGGCCGAAGGGTCGACGTCCATCGGGCCGGGGCACCCGACGGACGAAGACGACATATGATCCGGAGCGGGCAAGAGTTCCATGTCGGAGGACAACTGGTCCCGGGAAGCGATCGGCGGCGCGTGACCCAGGGAGGCGCTCGGCGGTTGCAGCGACGCGCCCACAGCGGGCGTCGCCGGCGGGAGAACAGGCGGCGGCGGTGGCGGCGACGCGTCGCCATGGGGCAAAATGGAAGGCAGCGTCGGTAACACCTGAGGCTGAGGCGAGCCAGTAGATGGGTCCCCAGGGCGCTGGCCGGACGGCACCGTCGCTGAAAGCAGACGGCGAGCGGCAGATCCCATGCGACGACAGAGGCACAGCTGGTTGATATGCCAGCGCACCTCACCAGAGACCCCCAAAACCAGAGACATAGCGCGTCCGAGGCAGCGAAGAATGCGCCCTTCGAGCCAACGCCGTGAACCTCGGTAGTGACGATAGTAGACAACGTCGCCTGGAGCAAAAGCAGGTGTCTGCCGCTGCACAGGAACCTGATGCGGTGGTTGTAGCAAAGATATCAAGGTTCGATGATGACGACCGTGGAGCAACTCATCCGGCGAGCGACCATCTCGGGGCTGAGAGCGATACGAGGACAAAAAGAGCAATAACGCGTCCTCCCGAGAATGCGACTCTTTTAACTTAAACATCTGTGACTTGAAAGTCCTGACCAATCGTTCAGCGGCACCGTTTGACTGTGGCGAAAACGGCGCGGACGTCAGATGTTGAATACCATTGGCCTTGCAGAATGACTGAAATTCTGCGGACATGAATTGTGGGCCATTGTCGGAAACAATAGTCTGTGGAAGACCTTCAATGCAAAAGATAGCAGATAACGCTTGGATGGTGGCAGATGACGTCGTGGAAGACATCCGGACAACAAAAGGAAAATTACTGAATTAATCTACCATAACCAACCATCGAGCATTCCAGAATGGACCAGCAAAATCGATGTGTAAGCGTTGCCAAGGGGAAGTGGCTTTTGGCCATGCAAAGAATTTCCGCGGTGGGGCTGATTGTTGTTCGGCACACACCATGCAAGAAGAGCACATATTCGTAATCGCGGCATCGATTCCGAACCAAGTACAGTGCTGACGAGCAAGTTGTTTCGTTCTCACTATACCCCAATATCCTTGGTGGAGAAGCTGTGGCCCGCCACGGTGGTCTAGCGGTTCTGGCGCTGCAGTCCGGAACCGCGGGACTGCTACGGTCGCAGGTTCGAATCCTGCCTCGGGCATGGGTGTGTGTGATGTCCTTAGGTTAGTTAGGTTTAAGTAGTTCTAAGTTCTAGGGGACTTATGACCTAAGATGTTGAGTCCCATAGTGCTCAGAGCCATTTGAACCATTTGAGAAGCTGTAAGACAGGACTGTAACGAATGTGGGACCACGACCCTGGACTGATCATTATCAGAACGCAACAGCAAAACACCACGTCGAACAAAAAGTCTCTCCTGGTGAGCAAAAAATCGGCGAACCAACGGATCCCCGATCCGTGACTTTGACAAGGGCCATTGCGTAGCAACAAAACGCAGAACGGTAGCAAGGACAGGGTCGGCAGCTGTGGCTGTAGCTACACGACGAAAATCAATCGGAAACGATTCGACCACGGCATCGGTTTCCGCATCAATGAACATGCAAGCAAGTTCGGAGGAATCGAATGCCCTATCCTCAGCAACAGGCAAACGGGACAACGCATCGGCGTTTCCGTGCTTAGCAGTGGACCGATACAAGATATCGTAGCGGTACTGCGAGAGGAAAATAGACCAGCGAATGAATTTCTGCGCTGTACGTGGAGGTACAGGCATGTTCGGATGAAAAAGCGATGTCAAAGGTTTGTGGTCAGTGATGATGGTAAAGTGATGACCATACAAGAAATCATGAAACTTTGTAACACCAAATACGAGAGCCAATGCTTCTTTCTCGATCTGTAAATAATTTCTTTGCGCAGACGAGAGCAATTTGGACGCAAAGGCAATAGGGCGATCGTGCGATCCATCTTTGTGCGCAAGCACAGCACCGATCCCGAAATCCGATGCATCCACCATCAACAAAAGGGGTTTCTGGGGATCGAATGGCGTAAGGCAAGTAGTGGAAAGCAACGCCGATTTCAACTGGAGAAAGGCGCGTTCGCATTCCGTCGTCCAGACGAACGGAACACCTTTACGGCGTAAGCGATGAAGCGGAGCTGAAATCGAAGAGGCGTGTGGGATATATTTATGATAATAGTTGATTTTTCCCAGCACACTCTGTAGCTGCTTCAAATTCTGCAGCGAAGGCAAGTCTTGTATGGCACGGAGGTGCTCGGGACTAGGATGTATGCCTTGGGCATTGAGTACATGCCCCAGGTAGGGCAAGTCACGAGCAAAAAACACACATTTGTCCTTCCGCAAGCGAAGACCATTTTGTCGCAAGACCTGAAATAATGTTCTGAGATTGGCTAAATGTTCTTCTTCCGTCTTTCCGGAGATCACAATATCGTCCAGATACTTTGCTGCAGTAGGGGTCGACGCACAAACAGTTTGTAGATATTGCTGAAACAATGCAGGGGCGGATGCACACCCAAATGGCAGTCGTTTGAATCGATACAAACCAAGATGCGTGTTAACCACCAAAACGCGCTGGGATTCTTTGTCCACCGGTATTTGCAAGTACGCATCTGCTAGGTCCAACTTCGAAAAATATTTACCCGGGCACAGTTTGTCAAAAAGATCTTCCGGGCGGGGTAAAGGAAAAGTTGCAATCACTAGTTGTGGATTCACTGTTGCCTTGAAGTCCACACAAAGTCTCAATTTTCCGGAAGGTTTTGGCAAAATTACTAAGGGTGATGCCCAGAGAGAAGCCTGCACACGTTCAATTACACCTTGTGATTCCAAATCGTGTAATGTTTTTGCGACCTCATCACGCAATGCGTGGGGAACATTGCGCGCTCTGAAAAATTTCGGTTGCGCGTTTACTTTCAGTTCCAAATGTGCTTTACAGTTCTTAGCGCAACCAAGGCCCGGTGCAAAAATGTCTGCAAATTCTTCACATAGACGAGAAACACTGTCTGAAGGCACAGTCTGGTCCACTCATAGGACCTGATTTACTATAGATAAGTTAAACAACTGAAATAAATCGAAACCAAACAAGTTCACTGCAGAAGAAGAACGAAGGACGTAAAATGACACAAGTTTTCAGAATGAGATTTTCACTCTGCAGCGGAGTGTGCGCTGATATGAAACTTCCTGGCAGATTAAAACTGTGTGCCTGACCGAGACTCGAACTCGGGACCTTTGCCTTTCGCGGGAAAGCGCTCTACCATCTGAGCTACCGAAGCACGACTCACGCCCGGTCTCACAGCTTCACTTCTGCCAGTATTGCATCTCCTACATTCCAAACTTTACAGAAGCTCTCCTGCAAACACAAGTTTTGTTTGTCCCTTGTATGTTGCAAGATGGCTGCACTGTCCTAACACAGGGATCTTGTGAGCCGAACAGCTAGTTAACTTAACAGTTGCAGCACGCAACGGAGGTGTACCCAGCTGTTTGTACATGTCTTGATTGATCAGTGAAACTGCAGCTCCAGTATCGAACTGGAATGGTATCACTTTGCCGTTAATGTCCAAATCTACAAAAAGTTTATTGTCCTGCTGACGACAAGAGCGACTGTCTCGTGCAACGTGAACCGACACTGGTACAGAATCACTTGCGACTGGACGGGATTTCCGGCGATGTCGACGCACACTATTTGCGGGACGAACATAGTCACTGTTAGAGAGAGAGTGACACTGAGCGGAGTGGAATGAACTACATGAATTTCCATGGGCAAAGTTTCACGAGCCGGAGTATCCTTGGTTCGAATTCGGCGCGAAGCAAAGGGCCTTGAATGGTTTGAGTTTCCGATTTGAGCTTTTTCTGGCAAACACTCTGAACATGTCCTTTTTTATTACATAAAAAGCAAATAGCCTGGCGTGACGGGCAATTCTTATGCGAATGTCTAGTAGCACACCGCGGGCATGATTTTAGCACTGCATTTGCTTGCCTGCGCGGCACACGTGGCTGAGAGCCTGGCGGCAGCTGCGCGTCCGGGCTCGAGGACTGTTTACCGTTCCGTGCAGCGCGCCCGGCGGGCCAGTTAACCTGACACACGGGTGGCGAAGTTTCAAATGATTCCTGAGCAAAGTCAAGTGTGCCCTGCCGATCCAATATGTCCATCACTTGTTGAAGGGAGGGATTGACTAGTTTCAAAATCTGTTCCCTTATACGAACATCAGAAATGTTCTGTGCAATTGCATCACATACCATAGTATCTGAATAAGGGAGTCCACATTGACACTCAAAAGCACAATCCCTAGTAAGGCCTTGCAAGGTTGCAACCCGCTCCCGATTAGTCTGACCTGCCGTACGTTTTGTACGAAAGAAGGTATACCTTTTCGCAACTACATTGACTGATTTTTTGAAATATGCATCTAATGCAGACAAAATTCCATCGTAGGACAGATTTGCTACGTCGCGTTGGGGAAATAATTTGACTATCACACGGTACGTTTGTACCCTGACGGAGGAAAGGAGAAAAGGCTGCCGCTCATTACCTTGAGTTCTATAGGCGGCGAGATGGAATCCAAATTGGCGTGACCACTCCCTCCAACTTTCCAGTGCAGCATCAAAAGGTCAAAAAGGTGGTGCAACTGCGTGTTGTGGCTGCGTTAGCGGTGGAGCGGCGGCTGCCGCATCGTTTTGCATTGCCCGTTGACCCTGGACGAGCTGTCCAAGGGCATCCAGTAAGGCCTGCGTCTGCTGATTCTGTAAGCGATAAAATTCGGACAGTACATCTGTAGATTGTGGCGAAGCCATTACACAAGTAAATCAGGGCAATATCGATAAGAACGCGGATTGGCTTCGTCGCCAATGTTGTGTGTTGGCAGGAGAGCCATCACCGGGTTACAAGAGGAAGCCGAAAGACACGCGTTTTAGCTCACGCAGGCTGGCGTGAGGTCTGGAACAGGACAGGTAAATTAGAATTTAGAAAAACGGACGTAGCTGGTGGAATACTTAACTTTAATCCGTTAATGGTGAACGTCGCTCTTGACTGTACATTAATCACAAGATCAATAGCAACTGATAATGGCGCCTTGCTAGGTCGTAGCAAATGACGTAGCTGAAGGCTATGTTAAACTATCGTCTCGGCAAATGAGAGCGTAATTTGTCAGTGAAACATCGCTAGCAAAGTCGGTTGTACAACTGGGGCGAGTGCTAGGAAGTCTCTCTAGACCTGCTGTGTGGCGGCGCTCGGTCTGCAATCACTGATGGTGGCGACACGCGGGTCCGACGTATACTAACGGACCGCGGCCGATTTAAAGGCTACCACCTAGCAAGTGTGGTGTCTGACGGTGACAGCACACCCTGCATGTCAGCAGGGGACTGTTCAAGCTGGTGGAAGCTCTGTAGTGGTGTAGAGCATGTGCAGTTGGAGTGATATGGGACCTTTGATACGTCTGGATACGACTCTGGCAGGTGACAAGAACGTAAGCATCCTCTCTGATCACCTGCATCCATTCATATCCATTGTGCATTCCGTCGGACTTGAGCAATTCCAGCAAGACAGTGCGATACCCCACACGTCCAGAATTGCAACAGAGTGGCTGCAGGAACACTGTTCTGAATTTAAACACTTCTGCTGGCCATCAAGCTCCCCAGACATGAACATTATTGAGCACACCTGGAATTCCTTGAAAACGTGCAGTTCAGAAGAGATCTACACCCCTCGAACTCTTACGGATTTATGGACAGCCCTGCAGGATTCATGGTGTCAGTTCCCTCCAGCACTACTTCAGACATTAGTGGAGCCCGTGCCACGTCCTGCTACAGTACTTCTGCTTGCTCGCGGGGGCTCTACACGGTATTAGTCAGGTGACCAATTTCTTGGAATCTTCAGTCTAATAGCTGCCTTGAACACCTCCGTTGCAAAATTCTGCAGTGCATCGCTTTCTTTCTCCCATAAATTTCTTCTGCGGCAAGACTGAAACCAATAGCGGGACGTAGAAACTCATGTTATAAAAGATGTACCGGTATTATTTCATTTTATTTTTTATTATTTTTACCAAAAAAAGCATCAGTTTGTGAGAACTTTTATGTCACAAAATGTGTACGTTGTAGTAAAGGTTGAGTAACTGTTGTCAATTAGAATTCACAGACAGTGTGCATAAGGCATAATTACCAATCTCTGTATTACAGTCATTGTTTATATTGTAAAACTTCCTCGTCGCGTTACTTACTCTCGTTTCTGACTCCGAGGTAGGAGGAGGAACGCGTTGTCTTCTGTGTTAATATATGATTTATTGAATAATAATCATTTCATCCACAATTGATGGAGTCTGTATTTAATTTTATTCTGATGACTTCATGTGTTCCAGGAGATGTGTCGGGAAATTATGAACACATTGTTGGAAGGCTGAGCAGCCGACTGCTTATCTCACAACGTTCTTGAAGCGCTGTAATCTCAAAAAGTCGAACCGGCTGATTTATTTTTACGAAGCCCGAATTAATATTCATTAACATTTCCTACGTGGAAGTTTATATAGTGTTTTCACGATCAACAAGCCGTCAAAAAATGATGATGTTCAATAACTACCAGGGTCAGGTACGTAAAACATCATGATGCCCGATGGTACAGGTATTTAATGACAGTAATTCAGTTCCATAAAAAATGCTGTACCTTGATGCGTGTCATATTAGAAGCTACATCGTGCCATAGTGTTTGTGGTGTGTCCTTTCTGCGGCAAACCTTTATTCATGCGTTACATAATTTTAGAAAGTATGAAATATTTCTTTTACTTTTATACGCCAAAAAGGAAAGACACGTTACACCGGGTCCGGCAGGCGGGCCGCTGGTGTCCCCCCCACCCCCCCCCACCCCTCCCGTGTAAATAGAGCATCACAGTATGCCCAAGGATGAAGCCCTGAACAAAGAGGCTTGACAGAGAAAAACGGGAACACAGCAAAATGTTGTTACTAATTAATCTTTGTATTAATTAATCTTCAATAACAATAAAACGTAGTTGCCTAATATAAAGTGGTACTGGGTGTCCCACATAAAACCGCTGCACCTCATATACCGATTAATCATCTCTAGTCGAATTGCTTGTGAAGTGGCAACACTGACTAAAAAGTTGGCTACACTGCGTTTTATCGGAAAGTTGAGTGCAGCTGTATCTCCGTGTGTCAGTTGTTGTGAGAAGCTCTTATTGTTGAATTGTTACACAAATGGGGCCGTTTGCATTATAACAGCAAGCTGTGGTGGAGTGATACACGAAGATACGCACCATCAAGGAATGTAAAGAAATGTTTAAAACCAAGTATACTGGTAGGAAACTCCCCATGACCAGCACTATTCAAGACCTGTACAAGAAATAGAGGACTGCAGGATCTGTTCAGAGTATGCAGAGGAATAGGCGACCGACAGTGAGTACCCCTGAATCTATAGACAGAATTCGCATGGACATTACGAATAGTCCGCACAAATCGCTAAGGAGGTTATCGCAGCAGGTTGGTGTATCTCGTACATCGTGCCACCGTGTACTAAAAGATGTGAACTTGAAAGCCTATCGAGTGAGTGTGGTACAAGAGTTGAAATTTGATGATCAGGAAAAAGGCGTTCATTATTGTAACTGGCTGTTAACTTGAAATGCTAACGGTTTTTTAACCCTTTGCTTTACTTCATGTCAGACGAGACTTCGTTCCATTTGTCAGGTTCTGTAAACTCCTAGAACTGCAATTACTGGTCGCAGGTCAATCCACATATTTTGCACGAAGAACCTTTCCACTCAGAGGAGATAGGTGTTTGGTGTGTATAGTCCAGCATGCACATTATTGACCCCGTATTTTTGAATTATACCTTAAACAGTGTCAGACATCTTGAGAGCTTTGATTCTTTCTATGCACAATTAACAGATGCAGAGAAGCTGTATGCAATATTTCAACAAGATGGAGCAACTGCTCACATATCCAAGCAAAGTATGGCCCACATCACCAATATGTTTCGTTGCCTCTAGTCGCCAAGATCCATAGACATAACACTGTGTGATTTTTATGTGGGGCACTTTGAAAGGCAAAGTGTATGATGACAATCCTCGCACAATAGACGGAGCATTACTAGAGACATTAGCATCATCAGGACTGCAGAATTACAGCCCGTTACTGATAAGGTCATCACACGAAGTCAGCGATGGAAGCCCACGGCCACCACTTCCAGCATCTCTTATAAACAGATAACCTCATGTTTTTTAACGTTACTATTATCTGTTTTTTTTTTTTTTTTTTGGTTAGTTCATTGTTACTTGAATTTTCGTGAGGTGTACCGGTTTAATGTGGTACACTCTAAAGCATTAGTGTGTTTCGTGATTGATAAACGCAGTTTTTAATAGTTTTAAGTCTTATTTTGTAGACACTGTTTTATTTTCTCCTCTCCATCCTACTCCTTCCACGGAACTAATATGAGTTGAACCCCCGTAGCTACGATCCTGGATTCGCTGTTAGCCATATATCATTCTGGTTAACACCGAAGCAGTGTCTCGCCTGACAAGAGGACGCCTCCATTTGCGGTTTCTGTCAGCTCAAAGTACGCACATGTTTGTAATGCGATTGTAAATGACGAGATGTAGCAAATTAAGCTTCGTAAAACTGCGTTGTCACCATGAAAACATGCATACGTGTTAGCTAGTGGGCTGAGGAAAGACCATATACCACGAAGAAATCGTGTAGGTGCGAACTGTAGCCTGCTGAAAACTCGTGTAAGCTCGCTTTATTCTGCGCAATTTGTTACGAAGGCGCTATTGACACTGAACGCAGTTTTATGCAACTCCAGTCCAGTTGTCCATTTGCGATGGCCTTCTACGGGGCTGATCGGGGCGCATATTACCAGTAAAACAACAAGGATCTATTGAGGTCATGTAAAGACGTGACCTCAATAGATCCTTGTTGTTTCCTAAGTGTTTACTAAACAGTAACCTTGACAAATAAAGATGCGTTGCTTCGTTGTGGTGGAATAGATCTGAATTCCGTTTCGAAATCATTTCAGCCACCCAGAATAGAGTTTGGCATAATGTCTTATTGTATCGCTGAGATACGGTAGTCAACTTCTGCTGGAGTTCGTATACTTTCACCACCCACGATGTTTACTCTCAGGCTTCACGAGTTACTTTACATACAGTATCTTTGCCACGACTAAGTGCCATTGCAAGTAATGGTAACGTATTTCGTCTATCGCTATTTTATTCGTGATGTGTATGTTCTGCTCCTGGGCTGGTGCTTTATGACTGACGTTCGGATTTTTCTGTCATCCACGTTGTTACTTTGGCTCTTTGATTTATATCTATATTCTATCTCGGTGCTGACCGGTATCTCTAAAGTTTTTAGAATTCTGCTTACTGTGACCAAGTTGTCCACGCCCACAAATTGTTTTCGTAAGCCGAATTTTATAAGATTTTCTTTTCCAGAACCAACTTTTCACACACCTATTTCACGATCTGAACTGCAACTGCTATTAATTTTACGACTGACTTCATTTGCGTTTTTTGTGTTTCAAATCTTGCCAGATATTGACCTTAATGTCTTTATTTTATTGTATACGTCACTATAGTAAAATTCAATATAAAAAAAGTTGAAGTACCATACCACCTCTACCCATAGGTTATCATTTTCGAGTTCCCTGATACTTATTCCGCTTTTAAGAATAACTTTACTCACCGAGTTTTTGCAAAATATATTTCAGTTGTAACATTTTTTCAGTCTAGTGTCGGGTGATTTTCATACAAAAACTGTATGGGTTAAATGTTATCACAGTGATGGGCCGAGACATTTAATACTTTCGATGCTTCAACGTTTGTCAGAGTTGTTCGCGCTAGTGTGACGACAAAACACCTATTACATAAGTAAGACCTACTTCCACTCTCTTACGACGCAGTCTCGCTTCAGCAATGAAGCCGATGACGTGTAGGAGAGCATACGTTTGTTCACACGAGGGTTCAACTTTAGATGAACAGAGTATAGTCATTTCTAACAACTCCCATAATATAATTAATCCGTCCCATGATGGGTTAGGTTACGTTAGGTTATCTTTGGATTCTTTTGTATTTACACGGGAGATCGGACCAATTGAAACTTTGGAGCAGCAAATTACATATCGTCTCTACCTCTTTACTTGCTTCAACCACAATTGTGGCTCCCTCGTCCACAGTTGGAAGAAATTAGAAGCCTTCTTTCAAATAACATAATTATTTGCTTCAGCGCCCATTTCCCGACCACTGAGATTCTACAGTGTCGTAGCGAAGTACCAACGAGAGTTCCATCGTTGAAGGTAAGCGAGCTGTGTAGGTGGCAACTGAGTGAACCTGCCGCCACATAAACCATGTTAGCGACAGGCATCCGTTCACTCAAAGTTGTTCCTTTATGACGCTGCTTGGTCGAAATATCGCTGCCTCGCTCAGTCTGAGGAGAAGGATAATCCTGCACCTCTCGTGGGTAATTCTTCCTTTCTTGCGGTTTTTTTTTTTGTGGTAAACAGATCGAACGGCGACGGTCGTTTAGTACATACCCCCTCTCACATTACACGGTGACGGCAAAATGCCGTAACCGTGCCGTACAAGGAGCCGTCCACTGTCACTGCAGTAGCGGCGCCCGGACGGCGACCGATAACATATTGGTGTACGTGACCAAATACGTAGGCTGGAAATTAAGTAGTGGCAACACTGCTGTGGAGACACTATGCAATGGATTCTACTATTGTCGCTGATAGCACACGTTGTTGGCATACCTACCTTACCTCCGAGCAAATGGACTCGCCCGTCCCACGTCACCGGCGTGCGCACAATCGACGGAAACACAGTCAATTGTGAGCAAGCGGTCTAACGTAACGGTGTCACTACGTTTTCGAAACAGGAACAACGGAGTTGGATCAAGATTCAATGTGTCAGAGGTCGTACAGTACGACAGTGTCATCAAGGTCTCCAAGAGATGTGCGGGGAATCGGCATTGCCGTACAGAAAGAACAGTGGCACGTTGGGTAAAAGCCTTCAACGAAGGTCGGCAAACTGTGGAAGACACGCATCGGGCACGTCCTCCTAGCGTCTCTGAAGAAGTAGTGCGCCGCGCGGGGTTAGCCGTGCGGTCCAAGGCGCTGCAGTAATGGACTGTGCGGCTGGTCCCGGCGGAGGTTCGAGTCTTCCCTCGGGCATGGGTGTGTGTGTGTTTGTCCTCAGGATAATTTAGGTTAAGTAGTGTGTAAGCTTAGGGACTGACGACCTTAGCAGTTAAGTCAAAATGGCTCTGAGCACTATGGGACTCAACATCTGTGGTCATAAGTCCCCTAGAACTTAGAACTACTTAAACCTAACTAACCTAAGGACATCACACACATCCATGCCCGAGGCAGGATTCAAACCTGCGACCGTAGCAGTCGCGCGGTTCCGGACTGCACGCCTCGAACCGCTAGACCACCGCGGCCGGCGCAGTTAAGTCCCATAAGATTTCACACACATTTGAACAGTTTTGAAGAAGAAGTGCATGCTGTTGCCGCGTTAGTAGACAACGATCGACGCCATACGATTCGTGAGCTCGCCCACGAAACCGGATTAGCACATACGACTGGGCTTCGCATCCTGAAGGAACGCCTGGGCATGCAAAAAATTGCATCACAATGGGTTCCGCATGAATTGTCGGAAATGCAGAAATGGATGCGTTACGACGCTGCTCAGACGCACCTGGAGTGCTATGAGCGCGAAGGAGAGGCTTTCTTACGCCGTATCGTAACACTGGATGAGACATGGGCCACATCGTACGAGCTAAAACTGAAACGCCAATCCAACGAATCGCGTCATTATGGGTCGCCGCGAAAGTCGAAAGTGCTTCAGAGCCCCAGTATGGCGAAAGTTACGGTGATTCTCGTGTACGACTGTGATGGTGTTATCTTAACGCATTACGTTCCTCCATGGAAGACCGTCAGTGCACAGTATCACTGTTCGCTTTTGGAGCATCACCTGCGACCAACTTTGCGAAAGAAGCGGCGACACTTTCTACGCAACCCACCCATTCTTTTGCACGACAATGGGCGGACGCATACAACGCAAGCTGTGGCTGCTCTGTTCGGTTGATGGGATTGGGAAGTACTGTACCATCCACCATACTCCCCGGACTTAAGTCATTGTGACTTTGATTTGATTCCGAAGATGAAGGAACCACTTCGTGGCATTTGCTTCAGAACTGTTCCAGAGATTCGACAGGCATTCGCACCATCAACAGAACAGGCTCTGCTAACGGTATACTACGCCTTCCACATCGCTGGCAACGGGTTATACACAACGCTGGTGACTACTTTGAAGGACAGTAACAGGTGCAAACATGTAATTCTTTTGTATCGGTTGTGAATAAATAGTTGCCACTATTTAAGTTCCAACCCTCGTATACACTTTCACACTTCACGGTTTTAAATCGTGCTGTCAACCGTCAGTTGCCATCAAGAGTGTGTAGTTGCATTTTAGTTGCCTGTTACCTATTGTAGCTGTTTAAATAATAGAATATATTGATGCAGAAGTTTTGATTACCCTTGTAGAAGACCGACCTGTGCTGTGGGACAAATTTCTTGATACTTACTCTCAGAATGTGATACTCTTGATGCCAAGAACAAAAATGCATTTGGTAAGTAAATTTTGACTAACAAATTCTTGAAAGAAAGAATTACTATACAAAAACACGTTTTAATGCTTACTTTAGTGTAGCTACAATTTATTAATTTAAGTTTATACTTTTGTCATTTGCCATGGCTCACTTCCGACGACATATTTACGAAGACATTTCTCACAATGTTTGCAGTCGGTCCTCCTCTTTTGGTTCGGACTTACGGCCTGTGATAGGCATTGTATCTACATCGCTATATCTGTCTCTTTCAAGAACAAAATTATGTAATACAATGCAAGCATTTACAATAATGACAGCTTAGTCTGGTTTTTCCTTAATGGCCTGGTGAAATATGCGCCATTTAATTAGTTAGGATACCAAAGGTGCACTCTACATGTCTTCTTGTTCTGTGCAGCCAATAATTAAATATTTTTATCTCCACTGTCAAATTTGTTCCTTTAAAGGATTTCGGCATATGCTTATGTAATCCGGGAGATCCATCTCCGAGGAAGAAGTAAGTTATGTTTGGACTCTCCGCCCCTGGCAGATGTTTTGGTTTCGGTCATTCTTGCTCTGTATCTTCTGTTGACTGTCACTAAATTGATAGCTTAAAAACTGATGAGTCACAGCCCTTACCGTAACTTCCTACATCAACATATACAAATATATATTTGAAATCTGCTACGGCCATTACAACTAAAGAATTATGTTCTGTATAGTTAACACATTGACCCTCCGTTAAACGGGGAGGTAAGACGGGTAAGTTTCGCATCGACTACTGCTACGCAATGTGGGAAATTAGCTGTAGTTTCAAATCCAAAATCTATCGAAAACCACATCTTCAACGTTGTCGCTGGAAAGCAGTCCTCTCTTATTACGGACAAGTTTGCTATACATACATCTTGTACTACACTCCTGGAAATGGAAAAAAGAACACATTGACACCGGTGTGTCAGACCCACCATACTTGCTCCGGACACTGCGAGAGGGCTGTACAAGCAATGATCACACGCACGGCACAGCGGACACACCAGGAACCGCGGTGTTGGCCGTCGAATGGCGCTAGCTGCGCAGCATTTGTGCACCGCCGCCGTCAGTGTCAGCCAGTTTGCCGTGGCATACGGAGCTCCATCGCAGTCTTTAACACTGGTAGCATGCCGCGACAGCGTGGACGTGAACCGTATGTGCAGTTGACGGACTTTGAGCGAGGGCGTATAGTGGGCATGCGGGAGGCCGGGTGGACGTACCGCCGAATTGCTCAACACGTGGGGCGTGAGGTCTCCACAGTACATCGATGTTGTCGCCAGTGGTCGGCGGAAGGTGCACGTGCCCGTCGACCTGGGACCGGACCGCAGCGACGCACGGATGCACGCCAAGACCGTAGGATCCTACGCAGTGCCGTAGGGGACCGCACCGCCACTTCCCAGCAAATTAGGGACACTGTTGCTCCTGGGGTATCGGCGAGGACCATTCGCAACTGTCTCCATGAAGCTGGGCTACGGTCCCGCACACCGTTAGGCCGTCTTCCGCTCACGCCCCAACATCGTGCAGCCCGCCTCCAGTGGTGTCGCGACAGGCGTGAATGGAATGACGAATGGAGACGTGTCGTCTTCAGCGATGAGAGTCGCTTCTGCCTTGGTGCCAATGATGGTCGTATGCGTGTTTGGCGCCGTGCAGGTGAGCGCCACAATCAGGACTGCATACGATCGAGGCACACAGGGCCAACACCCGGCATCATGGTGTGGGGAGCGATCTCCTACACTGGCCGTACACCACTGGTGATCGTCAAGGGGACACTGAATAGTGCACGGTACGTCCAAACCGTCATCGAACCCATCGTTCTACCATTCCTAGACCGGCAAGGGAACTTGCTGTTCCAACAGGACAATGCACGTCCGCATGTATCCCGTGCCACCCAACGTGCTCTAGAAGGTGTAAGTCAACTACCCTGGCCAGCAAGATCTCCGGATCTGTCCCCCATTGAGCATGTTTGGGACTGGATGAAGCGTCGTCTCACGCGGTCTGCACGTCCAGCACGAACGCTGGTCCAACTGAGGCGCCAGGTGGAAATGGCATGGCAAGCCGTTCCACAGGACTACATCCAGCATCTCTACGATCGTCTCCATGGGAGAATAGCAGCCTGCATTGCTGCGAAAGGTGGATATACACTGTAATAGTGCCGACATTGTGCATGCTCTGTTGCCTGTGTCTATGTGCCTGTGGTTCTGTCAGTGTGATCATGTGATGTATCTGACCCCAGGAATGTGTCAATAAAGTTTCCCCTTCCTGGGACAATGAATTCACGGTGTTCTTATTTCAATTTCCAGGAGTGTATTTTACATGCCATAGAAACTCCGATTGGCTAATTGTAGTGTAGTTCAGTAAAAGTACAACTACTTGCAAGATATCTAGAAAAGAAAAATTGTATACAAAACTTTGAAATTTTGCCTACAGTTACAGATAGTCCTTAATTATTGTTTTCTTTTCTGGTAAAGAAGTAATAAGGAGATGGCCTGATCTTCGAGATTCGGTTTCCAAGTACAAGAAGAAGATCAAGGTTAACAAGACAAGTGGCTCGAAAGCGTTGAAGTCGAAGAAATATGTGTATTTTGACCAACTGCAGTTCTTAATTAAACTTTATGAGGAACGAGAGACTGTTGATAGTATGAAGCAGAGTAAGGAACAACAAAATGAAGGGGTAGGAGTCGTGGAGCTGCAACTGCGAGCTTCCGCTGATATTTTGTGTGTTTCTTCTCCAGTAATTAAAAAAGTGACAAGTATATCACCAATGAACAAACAAGAATGAGATTTTCACCCTGCAGCGGAGTGTGCGCTGATATCAAACTTCCTGGCAGATTAAAACTGTGTGCCGGACCGAGTTCGAGTAATCTGACGAGGTTGAGCTGAGAATTTTAAAAGCAATAGAAGCAGAAAAACCTTCCAATAAAACGGCTTTCTTACCAAGTCTCATGCCTCATCTGCAAAACTTTGATAATGAGGATTTCCTGCAATTTCAAATGGAAGTTTTAAATGTCATAGGAAACGTCAAAGAAAAAAAAAGAAAGCAGTGGATCCTCATCTACCTCGCTTTCCTAAACACCAATAGTCCAGGTATCCTCAACTGAATTTTCTGCAACATTCAACCACAACTCAGTTTCAGTCCTAACAGTTTCACAACACTGATAATCAACCTCCTTTTTACCGCGAACAATGAAACATGCACGGCCAAACTCCTCAAACTTACGCCCAACTACCCATACGTCCCCAGTCTCAGCAGTCTACAGTTGGTCGTAACCGATCCCCCCGACTTCAAGAAATGACTATACCTAACCAATCTCAGCCACCTACAGTTGGGAATAACCAAGACCAACCGTCTCCAGTATTACATTATTTCAGGGACTTCACCTCTCCAGAAAGCGAGGAGAATACCCTTTCTGTAACTTCGGTGGCATCCTCAATCGGAGACAGTATTGATTTTGTTACAAGTAACTAACTAACTGGTTGTATACTATTTCTAAATTGTGTGTTTTGACACAGAAGGGCATTTTTGAGTGTTTCATGTAATTCATCAAATGTGGCGATGGATATTCGAAAATAATGGAAAAACTTATTTCCATCATTCCGTAGACCTGAAATAAGGTGTAAAATAAGCCCACTGACTTTCTCCCATCACTGGTAGGATGCTCCCAAACACGACTTTTGCGTTGTTCTCTCTTTCAACGACAATAATTGAACCATAATGCAATAATTTGTTTACGATTCGTTATAACCATAACAGCACACGCCATAAACTGGGTTCAAAGACGAACAGACGGAAAAATGTCACGCATAAAGTGTACAGCGTGAACTTGTTGCCCATACGGATTTCCGTCGTCCGACTTTTTGCCGTACGGTCAAAACCGTATCTCGCCGCTCCCTCGGTACACTCTACTCAGTGCGTCCGACCACATCCCTGAAAAGGCGGGAAGAAATACAATGGCGCAGACGCAAGCTAATCTGCAACCCGACTCTCTCGGAAGATTGCGGTTTACGCACAGACAATAGGCGATAGCTATAACAACGTCTATCGTAAGGATGTAAGACCGTGCATACATCTACGAAACTTTATTAGTCACCTCCAGAGGCTAAGTGTCATGAGATCCGTGTGAGTTAACATCAGAAGGCGACTGCAGATCATCCGTTTGTGCGGCTCCTCCCATCGGAGGTTCGAGTCCTCCCTCGGACATGGTGCCTGTGTTGCCCCTAGCATAAGTTAGTTTAAGTTAGATTAAGTAGTGTGTAAGCCTAGGGACCGATGACCTCAACAGTTTACTCCCATAGGAACTTACCACCAATTCCACGGTCGTCGACTGTCCTTGTGCTGGTAGTCACAAAGTCTCTCCGTAGACCGTCCGCCATAGACGCTTTCAGGTTCGTAAGCAGTTCGCCAGTAGAACCACTGGCAAGGCAGAAGCCCAGCTGTCTGTACGAAACGCCAATGCAGCCTTTAATGTGTGGTGCCACCGCTCGACCATTCGGTCACTGTCGGGATGGTAGGCAGTTGTGTGACGGTGTCAGAATCCGCATAGTCTGGACAGCTCCGAGAATAGTGGTCATCCGAATTGGCGACCCTGATCTGTGGTCACGTGCAAAGGGCAACCGAATCTCGTATTCCATGTGGCCAGAAAGACCTGAGCTACTGTCTCTGCTATTATGTGCATTAGCGACGCTGCTTAGGCGCATCTTGTTATCGGTCTTTTACTGTTGGGAGGTAATGGAAACCTTTTGATGGCGGCGGTGGTCCCATGACGTCCCAGTGAATGTGCGAAAACCTTTCTGTCATTGGCAGGAAATATCCTACTGGTTTGTGGTCATGGCGCACAAGATTGCTTGTCTGACACGCCATGTGTGTCCTCTTTCTTTATGATCAGCCAAGCAGACTGGTTCGTGGTGTTCGAAGCCAGATGGGCCGGTTCATGAATACCTTCAAAGAATGATTTTTGCAGTCCCATGGAGACAAATGGCTATGACTTGCCTGTGACACATTGCACCAAACCTCAATCTGTGTTTCTGCTGGTCATACTTGCTTAAACTGCAGTCTGTCAGAGATGATGTGCCTGTGCTTTCTGAGTTGTGGTTCGTGCGTTTAGTCCCTTGTCAGCTGGTCATAATCAGTGGTTTGTGATGAGGCTTCCACACTTGACAAGAAATTAGTAAGTTCGAGTCTTGGTCCGACAAACATTAATCTACCAGGAAGTTTCATGTGTGTTGTTGCTTCTCCGGTGGTTTGAGTAGGCGTCTCATGCGGCAACCGCTACTGCGAGTTTTGTATGCTCGTCCATTACCTCTTTTTGCTGAAATGTCAACTCCAGCATCGCAAACCATAGTGCTCGTTTGTACCTTCATCTGCGGTCTTCTCGTAACAGCACATCTACTCCCGTTTTGCGATTGCGGACTGGTCGCTGACAATGCTAAGGCGATATTCAGTGTGAATACTATGCAAATAACACGCACCGACGTAAAGCTATGAAGAAACTCTTCAATGTTGCGAGAATGGAATCAAATCGGGAATAGCAAATCCTTAGTAACCTTGGAAGTTTTATAAAAAAAAAAAAACAGAGTAATATTAATGTCACTCTACTCCCTTCAGAACAAAACACTTCTATCTTCTATCCACTGTGTATTTATTTTCTGCGGCGACTCTCGAATACCAGAATGAAAGCAGAAATTACGTAATATTAGCTCAGATTACATCATATCTTTTACAACGAGCATCGGAAGAAGAAGGGTAAGTAAGTATTTTATCATATAGACCATTATATTATATCTTAAGAGACTCAACCAAGTACAAAGAGCTAATACAGCATCATAGATACACGTTCCATGCACAGGTTCCATAATTGTTCGTCGCATGCGGCAAACATCGCAATTAATGCGCACAGCGCGTCAATGTAAGAAATGGATGGCGTTTTCTCACTACATGACAAGAGTCGTTACACCATGTTTACTTTGTGCTGGGTGTTGAACTGTCCCTTCCTGCAACCTGAAAAGAGATACATGATGAATCGACAGCGACAAGACTAGGGACCCTATTTCGGCAGTTTCCGGTAAAGATTCACATCCACCATGCCTGAAAAACAGCGCCGAAACCGTTGCTGTGACAAGAAATCGGTGTAATTTACCGTGAACAGCCTGACAACCAAACAAGCTCAAGTTAAGCATCGCTTGCTAAAACCAAAGTGTTTCTCGTTCCATTCGGTGACGCTAAAGGTTTTAGTAGAATCACGGACAAAATCTGTGAAAATTCTGTAACGAAAAGTACGAGGTGTGGCTAGAAAAAAACCGGACTAGTACTGGTGAAACAATAAAACGAATGCAATAAGGCTGAAAGTTGCGTGGCCTGTCACGTGACTCTCGCTCCGCCTACTGCTCGAGTTTCATCTGCCTCCTGCACTCAGTCTGCCCGTGGCGTCTGTTTTAAGTAGTTGACGTTTTGTCTGTGCGTCGGAAAATGTTGAGTGTACAGAAAGAACAGCGTGTTAACATCAAATTTTGTTTCAAACTAGGAAAATCTGCAAGTGAAACGTTTGTAATGTTACAACAAGTGTACGGCGATGATTGTTTATCGCGAACACAAGTGTTTGAGTGATTTAAACGATTTAAAGATGGCCGCGAAGACACCAGTGATGACACTCGCACTGGCAGACCATTGTCAGCAAAAACTGATGCAAACATTGAAAAAATCGGTAAACTTGTTCGACAAGATCGCCGTTTAACAATCAGAGCAGTGTCGGAGTTAACAGGAGTTGACAAGGAAAGTGTTAGGCAGATTCTTCATGAAAGTTTCAACATGAACAAAGTGTGTTCTAAAATGGTTCCAAAGTGTCTCACAATTGAACAGAAGGAACGCCGAAGAATGATTTGTTCTGACATCCTGGAAAACGTTGAAAGTGATCCCACCTTCTTACAAAATGTTATTACTTGCGATGAATCGTGGTTTTTTACTTACGATCCCGAAACTAAACGCCAATCGATGCATTGGAAAACTCCTGGTTCTCCACGACAAAAAAAGACCAATGTCAAAATCAAAATTCAAGACAATGATGATTGTTTTTTTTTTTTACATCAAAGGGATTGTGCACATTGATTGGGTACCAGAGGGACAAACAGTGAATCAGCATTACTACATTAGCGTCCTGGGTACCCTACGTGAGCGAGTACGGAGAAAACGGAACGATTTGTGGAGAAAAAAGTCATGGATCCTTCACCAAGACAATGCCCCAGTTCACAGTGCGTTGTCAATGAAGACGTTTTTGGCAAAACACAACATTCCCATCTTAGATCATCCACCCTACTCACCTGATTTGGCCCCCTGTGACTTTTTTCTTTTCCCTAAAGTCAAGTCAGCTTTGAAAGGAACTAGATTTGAGACTGTTGAAGCAGTAAAAGAAAAAGCGACGGAAGTAATGTATGGACTTACCGAAAATGATCTGCAGCATTGCTATGAACAGTGGAAAATTCGTATGGAGCGGTGTAGAGACCGAGGAGGAGAGTACATTGAAGGAGATAACATGAAATTGTAAATAATTGTAAATAAATGTTTTTTCCAGCATCAGTCCGGTTTTTTTCTAGCCGCACCTCGTATCTGTACCTAGATTCCAGGAGAGAGCAAGCGCCCACTCTTTGCCGCCTTCCGGGCGCCTATGCTTGTGTAACAGACAAACAATGGATACACTGCACAGCCCAAATGAAACATACCGGGCGGTTATAATTAAAATTTCCCTTTTCAACACGCTATAACACAGAAAATAATTACCGTATGTGTACCAAACTTGGTAGCATTAATGTCCAGAGTATGGGGTGCATGATTTCCACGCGCCACAGCGCCACCGTCCATTTCCACGTATGGACACCAGGCGCCGTGATCAGTCATCGTGCACATGTTGACGTGTTAATATGAGCTTGGACAAAAGAAGCAGGGCATTATTGGTGCTCTATTATCAAAACAATAGTAATGCTGCGACTGCACTTCGGGAAAGGATTAAGGAAGGTCCTCTTTCTGCACTTCCTGTGCGGAGTACGCTGAAGAAGTTCGAATCAACTGGAGAACTGGGCGTCGCTCCGGGAAGAGGCCGACGACAGATTGCACCACAGGTGGTTCATGAAATCGCTGTTGCTATGGCAGACAACGCTGCACGCTATTCCCCATCGTCAGGCAGTGCGCGTGCTGTGTCATGACAGTTGAACATCCCGTGGTCCACTGTACGGGAGGTGCTTCGAACCATTCTCAAATAGTATCCGTACAAGATCCATATCGTAATTAGTTTCCGAGTTATAAAGTGCTAAATAGGGAAAGTTTAATTATAACCACCCGGTACATGCTGGTTGTATACCAACTGCATAGTAAACATATAGATAAAGGTCCTTCCAACACTATAATGGCTATATCCATTTTTAAGAAGATAAACCATTAAACAGTCGGTACAAGGACAAAACCAGATTTCCTAGCTAAAAGGCACTTATTTCACAGATCTCGGATACTTGTAGATTGGTTTCCGATGAATGTAAAAAACAAAAAATAAACTGTCTTGTAGTATATATTTCGTAATGTCCACTCCTGATGTAAAAGAAATAGGTGTCCTGGCAGTTTGAGTTTAAAACACATTTTATGTTTTTTGTCGAAACTAGTCCGTGTGGATATTGTGCCTTTTAAAAATGATCGATTAAGTTGCTGGGTTATCATCTTGTGTGTTCTCTGTATGTTGTTACACATTTTTTGTCATCAAATGTCACATATTGAATAAGGTTCTGATGTACTCTACGTTTATTAACTACGAATACAGAAAGTTTGTCCATTCTGGGATTGGAGGATATCGACGATTTTTGCCTGTTATCGACATTGATTCTAGCGAGTTGTCGGTTGTCGGTTCCAGGGATTTCAAGACTTTCGAGAATGTTTTAATTTCAAGCTTGAAGTCAGTCAAGAAATGACAAAAATTTTTTTTTCGTGTGATATACACTCCTGGAAATTGAAATAAGAACACCGTGAATTCATTGTCCCAGGAAGGGGAAACTTTATTGACACATTCCTGGGGTCAGATACATCACATGATCACACTGACAGAACCACAGGCACATAGACACAGGCAACAGAGCATGCACAATGTCGGCACTATTACAGTGTATATCCACCTTTCGCAGCAATGCAGGCTGCTATTCTCCCATGGAGACGATCGTAGAGATGCTGGATGTAGTCCTGTGGAACGGCTTGCCATGCCATTTCCACCTGGCGCCTCAGTTGGACCAGCGTTCGTGCTGGACGTGCAGACCGCGTGAGACGACGCTTCATCCAGTCCCAAACATGCTCAATGGGGGACAGATCCGGAGATCTTGCTGGCCAGGGTAGTTGACTTACACCTTCTAGAGCACGTTGGGTGGCACGGCATACATGCGGACGTGTGCATTGTCCTGTTGGAACAGCAAGTTCCCTTGCCGGTCTAGGAATGGTAGAACGATGGGTTCGATGACGGTTTGGATGTACCGTGCACTATTCAGTGTCCCCTCGGCGATCACCAGTGGTGTACGGCCAGTGTAGGAGATCGCTCCCCACACCATGATGCCGGGTGTTGGCCCTGTGTGCCTCAAAAATGGTTCAAATGGCTCTGAGAACTATGGGACTTAACTTCTCAGGTCATCAGTCCCCTAGAACTTAGAACTACTTAAACCTAACTAACCTAAGGACATCACACACATCCATGCCCAAGGCAGGATTCGAACCTGCACCGTAGCAGTCGCGCGGTTCCGGACTGCGCGCCTAGAACCGCTAGACCACCGCGACCGGCCTGTGTGCCTCGGTCGTATGCAGTCCTGATTGTGGCGCTCACCTGCACGGCGCCAAACACGCATACGACCATCATTGGCACCAAGGCAGAAGCGACTCTCATCGCTGAAGACGACACGTCTCCATTCGTCCCTCCATTCACGCCTGTCGCGACACCACTGGAGGCGGGCTGCACGATGTTGGGCCGTGAGCGGAAGACGGCCTAATGGTGTGCGGGACCGTAGCCCAGCTTCATGGAGACGGTTGCGAATGGTCCTCGCCGATACCCCAGGAGCAACAGTGTCCCTAATTTGCTGGGAAGTGGCGGTGCGGTCCCCTACGGCACTGCGTAGGATCCTACGGTCTCGGCGTGCATCCGTGCGTCGCTGCGGTCCGGTCCCAGGTCGACGGGCACGGGCACCTTCCGCCAACCACTGGCGACAACATCGATGTACTGTGGAGACCTCACGCCCCACGTGTTGAGCAATTTGGCGGTACGTCCACCCGGCCTCCCGCATGCCCACTATACGCCCTCGCTCAAAGTCCGTCAACTGCACATACGGTTCACGTCCACGCTGTCGCGGCATGCTACCAGTGTTAAAGACTGCGATGGAGCTCCGTATGCCACGGCAAACTGGCTGACACTGACGGCGGCGGTGCACAAATGCTGCGCAGCTAGCGCCATTCGACGGCCAACACCGCGGTTCCTGGTGTGTCAGCTGTGCCGTGCGTGTGATCATTGCTTGTACAGCCCTCTCGCAGTGTCCGGAGCAAGTATGGTGGGTCTGACACACCGGTGTCAATGTGTTCTTTTTTCCATTTCCAGGAGTGTAATTACAAATTAACAGTTTTGAATTTTTCCCCTTACTTCTGCTGTGAAACCTTGCATCCTGCCAAATTCATGATTCTATATCAACGGGATATGTGCCATAATTTGAACTTGATACCCCAAGCTGTTCCAGAGAAAAAAGGTCTTAACTAACGGACCGACAAACAAACAAATGAATAAAAAGTGACAACTTTCTGATTTTTCCTTTACTTGTACGGTATTAAACCTTGCTTATTGCGAAATTTCACGATTCTAGGTCAACGGGAAGCACCCTATAGGTTTTGATGAGTGAGTTTTCGAGTATCAAAATATGTGACATAAATGGTCGTATCTTTAGATTGAATTGACTTAGAAGCTTAAAATTTTTACACCGCTAAGAGACCATCGACCTTAGTACGTGATATAAACTTGAACTTGATATGTCAAATTACTCCAGAGAAAAAGGGTTCTTAACAGACACAGACGGACAGCCAGTCCTAGAAGGTTTCCGTTTTTATAGATTGGGGCATGGAATCCTACAAACGGTGGTCGTTGCATGGATGCGAATGAACAATTCGATTATTGAAACTTTTTCTATCAGTAAGCTTTGCATTTTTTTAGCAATAACATTGCCGAATGCAAGTAACAATATAAATGAACAGCATTCACCGAAAAGTTAAATTAAACATAAGGCTGAGAACATGAAATTAGCCCCTAAAAGCCAGACGTCAGCAGGGAAGCAAGCATCAGCCATGAAACATTCGTTGTTTTAAACTGCGTGCAACCGCAGCTAAACTCCCACATTCTGAAAGAAATAATCCGCATTGGCTGTATAATACTTTTTAACAAAAGTCAGGCCGGAAGGAGTGGCCGTGCGGTTCTGGGCGCTACAGGCTGGAGCCGAGCGACCGCTACGGTCGCAGGTTCGAATCCTGCCTCGGGCATGGATGTGTGTGATGTCCTTAGGTTAGTTAGGTTTAATTAGCTCTAAGTTCTAGGCGACTGATGACCTCAGAAGTTAAGTCGCATAGTGCTCAGAGCCAGCCAGCCAGTAACAAAAGTCACGACCGGTTCCGCGCCACTAGAAGATGCGTCTTCAGGTGATCTGTACAAATAACAAGGGAAAAATTCTTCTAAAAAGAACCCTTAACAATGGTGTAAGGAATGAAGGGATAATGAAAAGTAATATTATAGAGGTGTGTCTGAAGAGTACTCACAAAGATTATTTTCAACACAACGCGAATGATGGGGAGCGACTCTAAGTCAGTTACCTTTCGGCGATGACCTAGTAAGAAGAATGTTTGTGAGTAGTCTTCAAGCCTAGCTCTATAATACTATTTCCCATTATCCTTTGGTTTTTTACACCACTATTGAGAATTCTTTGTAAAAGAATTTTTTCCTTATTTTTGTACAGATCACCTGAGGAAGCGTCTTCTAGTGGCGCGAAATCGGTAGTGACTTTTAATAAATAGTATTATACAGCCAACGTGGATAGTTTATGTCAAAACGTGAAAGATTTGCACTGTATGATCTGTGTTAGCAGTCCCGTCGTCCCTCCGGCTTAGGTGCAGCAATGTTGGGACATTGTACGAAGCGTGCAAATTCCTAGATTGCTATGTCACGGTAAAAATGGCAAGTTGTTATGATGAGCCGCTGCAGAGAGATAAGCATAGATAAGCCTTCGAGTGGCCAGCTGAGCCTATCACACGGCTCCGGGACGGACAACAGTTTATGTAAGACACTCTGATGCAAGCAGGAGTATCGACACAAAGAATGTTTTCCGTCATCAAGCTGTGGGCAAACTATACTCATCATCTGAACATTAGGGAACCACCCTCCGTAAAACATATTGTTCGGGTGGTGTGGAATGTCGACGTTTGAGAACGGTTTTGATCATATCAGTATACTCGTTGCTTACCCCTATTTTTCTCAGAATTTCCAACGTCTTGCACCACTTTACGTTGTCGAACGCTTTTTCCAGGTCGACAAATCCTATGAACGTGTCTTGATTTTTCTTTAGTCTTGCTTCCATTATTAACGGCAACGTCAGAATTGCCTCTCTCGTGCCTTTACCTTTCCTAAAGCCAAACTGATCGTCATCTAGCGCATCCTCAACTGTCTTTTCCATTTTTCTGTATATTATTCTTGTGAGCAATTTGGATGCATGAGCTGTTAAGCTGATTGTACGATAATTCTCTCACTTGTCAGCTCTTGCCGTCTTCGGAAATGTGTGGATGACGCTTTTCCAAAAGTCAGATGGTATGTCACTGGGCTCATACATTCTGCACACCAACGTGAATAGTCGTTTTGTTGCCACTTCCCCCAATGATTTTAGAAATGCTGATGGAATGTTATCTATCCCTTCTGCCTTATTTGGTCTTAAGTCCTCCAAAGCTCTTTTAAATTCTGATTCTAATACTGGAGCCCCTATGTCTTCTAAATCGACTCCTGTTTCTTCTTCTATCATATCAGGCAAATTTCCCCCCTCATAGAGGCCTTCACTGTACTCTTTGCCCCCTTTCCACCTATGCGCTATATCCTCTGCATTTAGCAGTGGAATTCCCGTTGCACTCATAACGTTACCACCCTTCCTTTTAATTTCACCGAAGGTTATTGTGACTTTCCTGCATGCTGCTGAGTCAGTCCTTCCGACGATCATTTCTTTTCCAATTTCTTCGCATTTTTCATGCAGCCATTTCGTCTTAGCTTCCCTGCACTTCCTGTTTATTTCATTCCTCAGCGACTTGTATTTCTTATTCCCTGTATCACTGAATAAAAACAATAATACGAGACGTTCCGCTTGTGGACCATCAGCGTACAAAGTTACGTTTGCTTGCGAACGGAAGGCACATTTCAGGCGCCGGCGCCTACAACTTGTACGCTTTGTAGAGTCGTTGGACGAGTTTTCCGGACGCGAGTACCTACCTCGATTTGTTCCTCAAGACAGTCTCTCGCGACATTTCTGGGACACCATTTATACTTGGTCAACGTCTTTGGTGCAAACATTAGTGGATGTCTACAGACTTTCATCCACAAAGTCTATGCGTATATTTCTCACATTCGATCAAATAGTTTTTTGTCAAAAAACTGACATGTCTTGCAACTGATTTGAAGTCATCCTCATAAAATATCATCCGAAATTGTGCTAAACGCATTCTCTGAAAATTATCTCGAGCAATTAGTTCATGAGCCCACGCAAATAGTAACAGTTGTGAAAACACAGTTGACCTCTTACCATCAAATAATCCTGAGTTAATAACGAGCATCAAAACCGATTTAGGGATTAGTGAACACAGGGCTGTCGTATCAAGACTGAATATTGTAATCCCCAGATCCTCGAAAAATAAGCGAAAAATATTCCTATTCAAAAAAGCAGATAAAAATTCACATGACGCCTTCCATAGGGAAAATCTCCACTCATTCCAAATTAATAATATAAGTGTGTGGCTTAAATTCAAAGAAATAGTATCGGCAGCAATTGAGAGATTTATACCAAATAAATAACAAACGACGAAACTGATCCTCCTGGTACATAAAACGGGTTAGAGCGCTGTTGCAGAAGCAACGAAACAAACATGCCAAATTTAAACAGACGCAAAATCCCCAAGATTGGCGATCTTTTACAGAAGCTCGAAAGTTAGAGCGGACTTCAATGCGAGATGCTTATAACAGTTTCCACAACGAAACTTTGTCTCGATACCTGGCAGAAAGCCGGCCGCGGTGGGGATGCGGTTCTAGGCGCGCAGTCCGGAACCGTGAGACTGCTACGGTCGCAGGTTCGACTCCTGCCTCGGGCATGGATGTGTGTGATGTCCTTAGGTTAGTTAGGTTTAAGTAGTTCTAAGTTCTAGGGGACTGATGATCACAGCAGTTGAGTCCCATAGTGCTCAGAGCCATTTGAACCATTTTGAACCTGGCAGAAAATCCAAAGCGATTCTGGTCGTATGAGAAGTATGTTAGCGGCAAGAAACAATCAATGCCTTCTCTGCACGATAGAAATGGAGATATTATCGAAGACAGTGCTGCCAAAGCAGAGTTAGTAAACACAGCCTTCCGAAATGCCTTCACAAAAGAAGACGAAGTAAATATTCCAGAATTCGAATCGAGAACAGCTGCCAACATGAGTAACGTAGAAGTAAATATCCTCGGAGTAGTGAAGCAACTTAAATCACTTAATAAAAGCAAGTGTTCTGGTCCAGACTGTATACCAATTAGGTTAAAAAATGGTTAAAATGGCTCTGAGCACTATGTGACTCAACTTCTGAGGTCATTAGTCCCCTAGAACTTAGAACTAGTTAAACCTAACTAACCTAAGGACATCACACACATCCATGCCCGAGGCAGGATTCCAACCTGCGACCGTAGCGGTCTCGCGGTTCCAGACTGCAGCGCCTAGAACCGCATGGCCACTTCGGCCGGCACCAATTAGGTTCCTTTCGGAGCATGCTGATGCATTTGCTCCATACTTAACAATTATATACAACCGTTCGCTCGACGAAAGATCCGTACCCAAAGACTGGAAAGTTGCACAGGTCACACCAATATTCAAGAAAGGTAGTAGGAATAATCCACTAAATTACAGGCCCATATCGTCAACGTCGATATGCAGCAGGATTTTAGAACATATATTGTGTTCGAACATAATGAATTACCTCGAAGACCACGGTCTATTGACACACAGTCAACATGGGTTTAGAAAACATCGTTCCTGTGAAACACCACTAGCTCTTTATTCACATGAAGTGCTGAGTGCTATTGACAAGGGATTTCAGATCGATTCCGTATTTCTGGATTTCCAGATCGATTCCGCAAGGCTTTTCACACTCTACCACACAAGCGGCTCGTAGTGCAATTGCGTGCTTATGGAATATCGTCTCAGTCATGTGACTGGATCTGTGATTTCCTGTCACAGAGGTGGTCCAGGTTGCTGTACACACCGGTACCACTAATACCCAGTAGCACGTCCTCTTGTATTGATGCATGCCTGTATTCGTCGTGGCATACTATCCACAAGTTCATCAAGGCACAGTTGGTCCAGGCTGTCCCACTCCTCAACGGTGATCCGGTGTAGATCCCTTAGAGAGGTTGGTGGATCAAGTCGTCCACAAACAGCCCTTTCCAATCTATCTATCTCATGTTTGATGGGGTTCATGTCTGGAGAACATGCTGGCTGCTCTAGGCGAGCGATGTCGTTATCCTGAAGGGAGCCATTCACAAGATGTGCACGATGGGGGCGCGAATTGTCGTCCATGAAGCCGAATGCCTCTCCAATATGCTGCCGATATGCATCGGTCGGAGGCCGACATTCACGTCTCGTACAGCCGTTACGGCGCCTTCCATGACGACCAGGGGGGTACCTCGGCCCCACATAATGCCACCCCAAAACAGCAGGGAACCTCCATCTTGCTGCACTCGCTGGACAGTGTGTCTAAGGCGTTCAGCCTGACCAGGTTGCCTCCAAACACGCGTCCGACAATAGTCTGGTTGAAGGCATATGCGATACTCATCCGTGAAGAGAACGTGATGCCAGTCCTGAGCCGTCCATTCGACATGTTGTTGGGCCCATCTCGCTGTATGTTGGTACAACATGCAGTGTGTGGTTTTCATGACAATAAAAAGGGCGGAAATGATGTTCATGTTGATCTCTAATCCAATTTTCTGTACAGGATCCGGAACTCTCGGAACTGAGGTGATGCAAAACTTTTTTTGATGTGTGTAGAAGGATTCTTCCACTTCTTCCGTCGTAGAGCACTGAAAATATTTTCTTTGTCCCAACTTTGTTTTAGACCCACAGTAACCCAGCAGAAAAATAGTCATGCTATCATACGCCAGAGAAATTTGATCAACAGACTATTACATTTACCTATTGTAACATACATGCTAAGAAAAAAATGTAGGCCTACGTACGAAATCGACGCATCACGAAGGAGTTATGCAACTTGGTCAAAAATTGATATTCATACAGGCATCGACGGAAAACGCAAATTTGTCAAGTTTGGCGGCCAGTGGATGAATGTGTGATGCTGCAGTATAATTTAACGGCGCAGCTAGCAAAGCTAGTAATCAGGAGATATGTCGATATCAGGGCATAAAGTCTTTGCGAATTTCATTATGTGTGCTTGGCTGGTTGTAACTATGCTTCGCAGACAGGCGCGGGAAAGATTTACGTTCATGTTAGCGTTTAAGAGAGGATGAATCATTGGGCTCAAAGAAGCCGGTTTGGGTAATTGGCGAATTGCTCGATATTTGAACAGAAGCGGTGCCACTATTCGACGATGTTGGCAGGAATGGGTGAACCACGGCCGAACACAGCGTCAAGAAGGAAGCGGGCGACCTAGAGAGACGTCAGAACGAGAGACCGAGCAGGCGTCATAGAGGCAGTCGCAGCCCCGGATGCATCATTATTCGCCGTGCAATTGGTGCTTCTGTGACCACAAGGACCATTAACAGGGGCTGAGTTCAGGGCAGCCCTTGCGCCGACTACCATTGACCTTTGTACGTCACACAGTCCGTTTGCAGTGGTATGGGGCACATTCGGCCTGGAATCTGAAGTATAATTATCTTCAGTGATTGTCGCTTCGAGCTGAGCCTCTGATGACCGGTGAAGACATATCTGGAGGCGCCCCAGGCTAACCTAAATGCCTCCCACCATATGGCCCAACAGCCGGTAGTAATGGACTCGGCTCCCATTTCATTTGATAGCAGGTTCCTTTTGGTTGCCATCCGAGGCACCTCTATAGCACAGCGGTACGTCGACATTCTACGTTCCGTTTTGTTGCTCTTCACTGCAAAGCATGCTGGGGCTACATTTCTGCAAGATAATGCCAGACCATACACAACGAAAGTTTCTACTTTTCTGCCTCGTTACCAAACCCTACCTTCTCCAGCAAGGTCGCCAGATCTTGCCCCAATTGAGGATGTTTGGAGCCCTCCAATCAGATCTCGAGATTTTGACCATCTGTCACGCCAATTGGTCAGAATTTGGCTCTATATCCCATAGGAGGACGTCCAATAACTGCGTCAATCAATGCCAAGCCGAATAACATCTTGCATAAGGGACATAGGTGGACCAATGCGGCCGGCCGTGGTGGCCAAGCGGTTAAAGGCGCTACAGTCTGGAACCGCGCGGCCGCTACGGTCGCAGGTTCGAATCCTGCCTCGGGCATGGATGTGTGTGATGTCCTTAGGTTAGTTAGGTTTAATTAGTTCTAAGTTCTAGGCGACTCATGACCGCAGAAGTTAAGTCGCATAGTGCTCAGAGCCATTTGAACCATTTGGACCAATGCGTTACTGACTTGCCCAGTTTTGTGAAACACTTTCCCTTGAAGGAATCATCCAATTTTTTTGAAATTGGAATCATTTGTTTGTCAGCACATCTACATCAGATCTACCGATTTTAGTCCAACTCGGATAATTCCTCCGCGGTGCGTCTTTCTTTTGTCTTAGTGGGTATACAGTTGTACAGTTGATGGCACAAATACGTTTTTTTCAAAATATTATATTGTGGTTTACTTCTCAGATGTTGGCCGTTAGTGATCTTCCATGATCGACACATCGCCCACACCACTCATTCCAAAGCGAATTCCCAAGCACGATCGTGGAATTCTGTTAACTCGTTTTCCAGTTTTCTAGGCGACTACTGGAATTTTAGTGAGTGTGCGCATGGACAGTAGGCGGGGTTTTCATTCTGGGGTGTGGAGTCATCAGCCAGCTAGAAGTGGTGTTTAATACAGAAGTAGAACTATGTGTGGAATATTGAAGTGTGGTGATTCTGTCGGACTTGCTCCCTATTATCTTTAAATTATCTTGCTTGGTCATCTTTGGATATTTTCGACGTATATTGTTACGGGCCTTTGGAGGCGGTGTACGTTTTACTGGGCAGTGGTCGGATCTCGGAATCTTTCTCAGTGCAGTCACACGCGGCACTATCACCAGTGTATTCACACTTCAAACAAATTGTAAGAAATCTCTTGAAGGATGGTTTGGTTTTCCACGCTTCACAGACCTCTCTTCACGTCTTGAAAAGCGTATATTACCTCCTATGGCACCAGCCACGGTCCTGATTAATACCGCAATGTCCTGTTGAGAAATCATCTCCCATTCTTTCAGAAGGGCATCCCGTAGATCTTGTAGGGTCTTTAAAGAGTTTTGACAGACCCTAATACACAGATCGTCCCGTACATACGCAATAGGATTCAAACCAGGGTTTCGCACAGGCCAGGCTATAGCACGAATCACCGCTTCCACCAAGAATTCTGGAACAATTATCTCGACCTGTGGTCGTGTACCGTCATGTATTAGTGTAAAATCATCACAAAATACTGGCGCGAAAGGCACATGATGCAAAAGGATTTCCTCCACGTGCTGATTTCCTGTAAGGCTGCATGCTCCACGAAGCATCCGTCCTTGCAATCTTTGAAGAGTTCTGACGGACCCTACTCCACAACTTGTCCCGTACATACGCAGCAGGCACAGGCCGACATCATCAAAGAACCATCCTGATAAGGTGTCTTGGATAAGAAAGTGTAAAGAGAATACATTTCCCCAGACTTTTTCCAAACCATCTCTCTACCGTCAGGTGATCGAAGGTGAAATCGTAGCTCATCGGTGAATAGTACTTTCTCCTATTGTGCTCTTCAACCGCAATATTTCCTTGCGGAAGGTAGTGGAGCCGTGCGATTCTCTCAAGTGAGTGCTGGGCCCGTAACAGTCTTCTGAGTTGAAGACTGGCGTTTTCCAGTTTTCTATGTCTGGTTCTCCCTCGAACTTGGTCGATTCCGTGCTCCACCTGTGGCGGTGGGATGGTTGCGGGAACTTGATGTTAAGTCGCTCTTCGCAGGCCTGATCGTGATTTGCTTGCTTAGCCTCCAGTTTCGCTATACCTTCTTACGATTCTGGAAATCGTGGGAGATGTATACGTCAACGCTTCTGCAACATAATGCATGCTGCGACCATGTTCCACCAAAGCAATAGCATTTGCAGCATCCTCAGGGCTTAAGAGTATGTTTACTCCAAAAATCTGATGACAATAATTAAAGATAGATCCTATAAAGGCGTCTGAATTTGTGGGGAACATTACAAAGCACAACAATAAGTGCTACAACAGCGGGAAAACATAATTGCCCCACATTCTGTGACGTGGTTTTCATGTTGCTTGGAAAAGAACAATTACGGGTAATCTAATAAACAATCGACGCTTCATTGTTTGTTCGCAAAGCAACTGCAATAACTTTCAAATAACATAGCTCCACTAAGAGTGTAGGACGAAGTACTATTCATTGAGTAAACAGATAATTACAAATCATTTACAACGCATTGCGTTTACCGTGCCGGTTTGTGTAGTAAACAAAATATTTAAGCCTGTAGATAGAGCCCTACACACCTACCAACTTATCGGGACCAATTTATCGGCCGTCCGATTACTAGTACATATGCAGGTGCTTCCCGACCAATTTTTCTTGTTGAGTGGTCGTTGGGTCACACCATCCGACAGCCGATCGCCCCCGCACTGCTCCCCCCCCCCCCCCCTCCCACACACTTCCAGCCCACAGCACCCAACAAATTGTGCCATGTTTATCGCTGTCCGCTCAATTTCCCAACTGACTATCCTCCTCTGTCCGCGGGCGGGAAAATATACGCTGTTTAAAACAGCTAATGTGGCAGATACTGAGGCGTATAGAAGCAAGCGAGTCCATACTCGACGGCAAGCCTCCCCCCCCCCCCCTCCCTCATAGCTCTCATGCAAGGAAAAAATATAGTGTAGTTACGTGTTTCTCATCCTAAAAATGATTTAAAAGTCTATATATATTAGTTTTTAACTGGGCTGTAATTGGAACTTTTTTGTGCCTACATACAGGTCACCATTCTTCTTCCAAGATATTAAAAATACTCCCTACCTCCAGGTTAAGCCCCCGCCAACTTCACACTATCGTATGGGCGACGTTGTATAGAGGTATGATGACAGAGTTTCTAGAGAGATATGTTGTTGTTGTTGTGGTCTTCAGTCCAGAGACTGGTTTGACGCAGCCCTCCATGCTAATCTGTACTGTGCAAGCTTCTTCATCTCCAACTACTGCAACCTACATCTTTCTGAATCTGCTTAGTGTATTCATCTCTTGGTCTCCCTCTACAATTTTTACCCTCCAGGCTGCCCTCCAATACTAAATTGGTGATCCATGGACGCCTCAGAATATGTCCTACCAACCGATCCCCTCTTCTAGTCAAGTTGTGCCACAAATTGCTCTTCTCCCAAATTCTATTCAGTACTTCCTCATTAGTTATGTGATCTACCTATCTAATCTTCAGCATACTTCGGTAGCACCACATTTCGAAAGCTTCTATTCTCTTCTTGTCTGAACTAGTTATTGTCCATGTTTTACTTCCATACATGGCTACACTCCATACAAATACTTTCATAAATGACTTTCTGACACTTAAATCTATACTCGATGTTAACGAATTTCTCCTCTTCAGAAACGCTTTCATTGCCCTTGCCAGTCTACATTTTATATCCTCTCTACTTCGACCATCATCAGTTATTTTGCTCCCCAAATAGCAAAACTCCTTTACTAGTTTAAATGTCTCATTTCCTAATCTAATTCCCTCAGCATCACCCGACTTAATTCGACTACATTCCATTATCCTCGTTTTGCTTTTGTTGATGTTCATCTTATATCCTACTTTCAAGACACTATCCATTCCGTTCAATTGCCCTTCCAAGTCATTTTCTGTCTCTTACAGAATTACAGTGTCATCGGCGAACCTCAAAGTTTTTACTTCTTCTCCATGGATTTTAATACCTACTTCGAATTTTTCTTTTGTTTCCTTTACTGCTTGCTCAGTATACAGATTGAATAACATAGGGGATAGGTTACAACCCTGTCTCACTCCCTTCCGAACCACTTCTTCCTTTTCCTGCCCCTCGACTCTACTTACTGCTATATGGATTCTTTACAAATTGTAAGTAGCCTTTCGCTCCCTGTATTTGACACCTGCCATAATCAGAATTTGAAAGAGAGTATTCCAGTCAGCATTGTCAAACGCCTTCTCTAAGTCTACAAATGCCAGATACGTAGGTTTGCCTTTCCTTACTCTATCTTCTAAGATAAGTCGCAGGGTCAATATTGCTTGACATGTTCCAACATTCCTATGGAATCCAAACTGATCCTCTCTGAGGTCGGCTTCTACCAGTTTTTCCATTCGTCTGTAAATTCGTGTTAATATTTTACAGCCGTGTCTTATTAAAGTGATAGTTCGGTAATTTTCACACCTGTCAACACCTGCTTCCTTTGGATTGTAATTGTTATATTCTTCTTGAAGTCTGAGGGTATTTCGCCTGTCTCATACATCTTGCTCACGTCAGGGCTGTCCCCCCCAAGGCTATCAGTAGTTCTAATGGAATGTTAGCTACTCCCGGGGCCTTGTTTCGACTCATGTCTTTCAGTGCTCTGTCAAATTCTTTACGCAGTATCTTATCTCCTATTTCATCTTCATCTACATTCTCTTCCATTTCCATAATATGGCCCTCAAGTACATCGCCCTTGTATAGACCCTCTATATACTCCTTTCACCTTTCTGCTTTCCCTTCTTTGCTTAGAACTGGTTTTCCATATGAGCTCTAAATATTCATACAAGTGGTTCTCTTTTCTCCAAATGTCACTTTATTTTCCTGTAGGCAGTATCTGTCTTACCTCTAGTGATATATACCTCTGCATCCTTTCATTTGTCCTTTAGCCATCGCTGATTCGCCATTTTGCACTTTCTGTGGCTCTCATTTTTGTGACATTTGTATTCCTTTTTGCCTACTTCGTTTACTGCATTTTTATATTCTCTCCTTTCATCAATAAAGTTCAGTATCTCTTCTGTTACCCAAGGATTTCTACTAGCCCCCGTCTTTTTACCTACTTAATCCTCTGCTGCCTTCACTATTTCATCTCTCAAAGCTACCCATTCTTCATCTACCGTATTTCTTTCCCCTGTTCTTGTCAATTGTTTGCTAATGCTCTCTCAGAAACTCTCTACAACCTCTGGATCTTTCAGTTTATCCAGATCCCATCTCCTTAAATTCCCACCTTTTCGCAGTTTCTTAAGTTTTAAAGTACAGTTCATAACCAATAGATTGTGGTCAGAGTCCACATCTGCCCCTGGAAATGTCTTACAATTTAAAACCTGGTTTTAAATCTCTGTCTTACTATTATAAAATCTATCAGAAACCTTCCAGTGTTTCCAGGCCTCTTACACGAATCCAACCTTCTTTTATGATTTTTAAACCAAGTGTTAGCTATTATTAAGTTATGCTCTGTGCAAAATTCTACCAGGCGGCTTCCCCTTTCATTCCTTATCCCCATTCCATATTCACCTATAACTTTTCCTTCTCTTCCTTTTCCTACTATCGAATTCCAGTCCTCCATAACTATTAAATTTTCGCCTCCCTTCACTATCTGAATAATTTCTGTTATCTCATCATAAATTTCTTCAATCTCTTCGTCTTCTGCGGAGCTAAACTTGTGCTACTGTGATAGGCGTGAGCTTCGTGTCTACCTTGGCTACAATAATGCGTTCACTATGCTTTTCGTGGTTTTTTATTCATTACTAAACCTACCTCTGCATTACCCCTATTTGATTTTGTATTTATAACCCTGTATAGAGAGATATAGAGATTCCAAACGCTTGAGGTGGACTGCAATGAAGCGTACATAAACAGAGAAGCACTCGCTTCGTTGTTTTTTTATTTGTTTTCCGTTACTTTGTTATATTACTTCAGGCAACTATAAACTACGTTGCGGGTTTCAGGAATCATTTTCAATTAAAATAGTGGAGATAGGACAACACTGAGTTTGGTCCTCTAACTTCCTCCAGTGGATGCAGATCTTAACATAGCTAACTGTCTCTCTACGCAACTTACAGCCTGTCTCATGATTGTATTCCTTTTCGTTAAGAATTGTTACATGATATTCAGCAGTTCTTAGATAATAGGACAATCATTGGCTCCCGGCTCCTTAAGTATCAGAGCGTCAGTGAATATCTTCTTTTGCATAAGCCGCTTCTTTGTCCACAGGTTTCTCTCGGCTTCTCTTGGACTTATTACCTCTAAAGCAGCCAAGTCAAATCTGTATTTGTTCCTGTGTCAAAAAGAGCATCTCGTCGAAAATAACCTCAGTTAACGTACTACACACAATTCGCAACGAGCGATAGGAACAGGGCGACGCTGCAGGCGCTGAGTGCAGTTGGGCGGGACGTGTGTAGGCTGCCACGAAATTGGTTGACTGGTTGGTCGGATGATAAGTTGGTACGTATGTACGGGCCCTTAATGTAGCATCGACGAAAGACAACAGTTTTATTACTTCAAATCTTTTGACGTTGCCTGTCTTGGCTACCAATTGTTTTATGTTTAGTTTACTAGTTTAAAAAGGCAGACGCATCTGATGTTGATCCCATAGGCCGAAACGAAAAAATTTTCTATCAAATGTGGTTTTTAATTCCCTAAAAGTTTGTTGGGCAGCCAGTTCCGAGATGTCTTTTGAGCTGGCTGTCAGCGGTAAGGACTGGGTCACGAAGCCATTGTGTGGCCCACGCAGCTGGTTCTGGGAATCGGTGGTGCCGACCGGACACGCCCTTCCCGCCGGCTGGCGTGTGTCGTCGACACGCGTGGGCGGAGGCCGCGACGTGACTCGCCGCGAGGGCGACCGGTCCACCGCCTGCTGCAGCAGCTGTCCGCCTCACCTCTAAAGGGCGCTGCGCAGCCCATCCAGGGCTCACTGCGGTCGCTGTCACCATTATTCATCGACTGAAGTTCATAGTCAGGCCGCTGAAAGAACTTCCCTAATACACTACTGTCCATTAAACTTTCTACACCACGAAGATGACGTGCTACAGACGTGAAATTTAACCGACAGGGAGAAGATGCTGTGATATGCAAATGATCAGCTTTTCAGAGCATTCACACAAGGTTGGCGCCGGTGGCGACACCTACAACGTGCTGACATGAGGAAAGTTTCCAACCGATTTCTTATACACAAACAGCAGTTGACCGGCGTTGCCTGGTGAAACGTTGTCCTGATGCCTCGTGTAAGGACGAGACATGCGTACCATCACGTTTCCGACTTTGATAAAGGTCGGATTGTAGTCTATCGCGATTGCGGTTTATCGTATCGCGACATTGCTGCTCGCGTTGGTCGAGATCCAATGACTGTTAGCAGGATATGGAATCTGTGGGTTCAGGAGGGTAATACGGAACGCTGTGCTGGATCCCAACGGCCTCGTATCACTAGCAGTAGAGATGACAGACATCTTATCCGCATGGCTGTAACGGATCGTGCAGCCACGTCTCGATCCCTGAGTCAACAGATGGGGACGTTTGCAAGACAACAACCATCTGCACGAACACTTCGACGACGTTTGCACCAGCATGGACTATCAGCTCGGAGACCGTGGCTGCTGTTACCCTTGAAGCTGCATCACAGACAGGAGCGCCTGCGATGGTGTACTCAACGACGAACCTGGGTGCACGAATGACAGAACGTCATTTTTTCGGATGAATCCAGGTTCTGTTTACAGCATCGTGATGGTCGTATCCGTGTTTGGCGACATCCTGTGAACGCACATTGGAAGCGTGTATTCGTCATTGCCATACTGGCGTATCACCCGGCGTGATGGTATGGGGTGCCATTGGTTACACGTCCCGGTCACCTCTTGTTCGCATTGACGGCACTTTGAACAGTGGACGTTACATTTCAGATGTGTTACGACCCGTGGCTCTATCGTTCATTCGATCCCTGCGAAACCCTACATTTCAGCAGGGTAATGCACGACCGCATGTTGCAGGTCCTGTACGGGCCTTTCTGGAAACAGAAAATGTTCGACTGCTGCCCTGGCCAGCACGTTCTCCAGACCTCTCACCAATTAAAAACGTCTGGTCAATGGTGGCCGAGCAACTGGCTCGTCACAATGCGCCAGTCACTACGCTTGATGAACTGTGGTATCGTGTTGAAGCTGCATGAGCAGCTGTACCTGTACACGCCATCCAAGCTCTGTTTGACTCAATGTCCAGGCGTATCAAGGCGGTTCTTACGGCCAGAGGTGGTTGTTCTGGGTACTGATTTCTCAAGATGTATGCACCCAAATTGCGTGAAAATGTAATCACATGTCAGTTCCAGTATAATATATTTGTCCAATGAATACCCGTTTATCATCTGCATTTCTTCTTGGTGTAGCAATTTTAATGGCCAGTAGTGTAGTTTAGGCACGTGGAGCGCATTGTATGGAGGGGAGACTCTAGGCCAGTCGGAGCTCCGGAATTCGTAAACGTTGCCATGGTGATGGTGCCCCTTTGCCATCAACAACAACTCGAGGGTGCCCGCCGTGCTGCACTCACAAGGGAAACTTCCCATCGCACCCTTCGCCCTCAGATTTAGTGGTGATAGGGCTCAGTGGGCAGAGCGTCAAAAACTGAACGCAGATTACGCGTTACTAAATAAAGTTTTCGGTAATTCCTTCACGAAAGAAGACGAAGTAAAATTCCAGAATTCGAAACCAGAACAGCTGTTAGCATGAGTGACATAAAAGTAGATATCTTAGGTGTTGCGAAACAGCTCAAATCACTTAAGAAAGGCAAGATGGTATATCAATCAGGTTCCTTTCTGAGTATGCAGACACAATAGCGCCTGTCTTAGCAATCATATACAACCGCTCACTTGACGAAAGGTCTGTTCGTAGAGACTGGAAAGTAGCACAGGTCAGACCAACATTCAAGAAAGGAAATAGGAGTAATCCATTCAATTACAGACCCATATCACTGACTTCAATTTGCAGTAGGATTTTGGAACATGCACTGTACTCGAACATTGTGAATCTCCTTGAAGAAAGTGAATGATTGATACATAACCAACACGAATTCAGAAAATATCGTTCTTGTGCAACACAGCTAGCTCTTTATTTCCATGAAGTAATGAATGTTGTCGACAAGGGACCTCAGCTCGATTCCATGTTCCTAGATTTCCAGAAGGCTTTTGATACAGTTCCTCACAAGCGACTATTAATCAAATTGCGTGCAAATGGAGTATCGTCTTAGTTGTGTGACTGGATTCGTGATTTTCTCTCAGAGAGGCCATAGTGCGTAGTGATTGACGGTAAATCATCGAGTAGAACAGAAGTGATATCTGGCGTTCCGCAAGGTGTGTCATAGGCCCTCTGCTGTTCCTGATTTACATAAATGATCTAGGTGATAATCTGAGCAGCCCCCCTTAGATTGTTTGCAGATGACGCTGTAATTTACCGTCTAGTAAAATCATCAGACGATCAATTCCAATTATAAAATGATCTAGAGAGAATTTCTGTATGGTGCGAAAAGTGCCAATTGGCACTAAACAAAGAAAAGTGCGAGGTCATCCACATGGGTACTAAAAGCAATCCGATAAATTTTGGGTATACGATAAATCGCACAAATGTAAGGGCTGTCAATTCGACTAAATTCCTAGGAATTACAGTAACGAGCAACTTAAATTGGAAAGACCACATGGATAATATTGTGGGAAAGGTGAAGTAAAGACTGCCCTTTTTGGCAGAACAGAAGATGCGACAAACCCACTAAACAGGCAGCCTACATTACACTTGTCCGTCCTCTGCTGGAATATTGCTGCGTGGTGCGGGATCCTTACCAGGTAGGATTGACGGAGGACATCGAAAAGGTGCAAAGAAGGGGAGCTCGTTTCGTGTTATCGCGCAATAGAGGTGAGAGTGTCACTGATGTGATACGCGAGTTGGGGTGGCAGTCACTGAAACGAAGGCGGTTTTCTTTGCGGCGAGATCTATTTACGAGATTTCAGTCACCAACTTTCTCTTCCGAATGCGAAAATATTTTGTTGACACCCACCTACGTAGGGAGAGATGATCATCATAATAAAATAAGACGAATCAGAGCTCGAACGGAAAGATTTAGGTGTTCCTTTTTCCCACGCGCCATTCGAGAGTGGAATGGTAGAGAACTAGTATGAAAATGTTCGATGAACCCTCTGCCAGGCACTTAAGTGTGAATTGTAGAGTAACCATGTAGATGTAGATGCAGGTGAAAACAGGAAGAAGGTGTACTGAACTCCGAAAAAAAGCAAAGTAGAAGCAGTGAACGGGCCGAGGCGAAGTAGTGCAATATACGGCAGATCGAAGAAGGCTTGATGAGTGGACTCGTGGTAAGTGGTCACAGTCCTGGGATGCCACACAGGCGAATCGTCTTTAAAACTCCCTCCTGCAATATATTTTTTTTTTTTTTTTCGCTGTTCGCTGTATTCAAATTTGTGCCTGTGTCGTGGTGTAACGTCCGTTTGCAACAGCGAGGTCTAAGGAAGGGACCTTATAATGAAAGTTGATTCTGTATAACTACTCTATTAGCAGCCGAAAGGAACTGGCTTTCGAATGGGAATGGGAACCGCGAACGTTTGACGACAAGGTGACAAGTCACGCAAATCGTCCATCGGAAAACACGTCTGGTCTGTCATACACGGCATTAGTGACAGTACATGTGTCGTATGATACCAATCTCTTACGACGCAACTAATTTTTACGCCTGGTAAGTGATTGAGATATACCTCCTTGCCCGATTTAGGTGTTCGAATGAATGTGAATGTGATCACTCCCAAGAAAATGATGAAAACATGATGGTTTGTCACATAAGTTGCAACAAATGAATGCAACAGTTTCACAGTCATGCAATTTCTCTGTGCTCTTGTAAAAAAAATACGTTTTTAAAGTTTTTTTGAATTTGTGTTCCATTTCGGAAGTTTTGACTCTTGAATTCCTTTGTTGTAGTATAGTTTACACCCGTTTATTTGTTGTTTTTCTGTGAGTCGTCTATGGCGTACCTCGCTGGTGTGGCTGGAGACTGTAAAGAATTTACCTATGCCTGGCTTTATATAGCAAGCTATGAGCACGTGAGCGTAAGTAACGCCTCCAGCGGTGACCAATGGTAGACGTCTAGGCATAAAAATTGAAGTATAAATACAATTTGTGTTAAGTTTACAATTTAAAGAAACCATGTTCATTTTAAAAAACACTGTTATATAAATAAACATAAAAAAGTACGTGAAAAAACTTTTCAACGTCAAACTTATAAAAGAACGTTTGTAAATTACCTTATCTTCATTCGTAATATAATACGGGGGAAGGAAACAATTCCCTGCCTGTATTCTATTTACTTTGTACTTATTTATATCACACCTTCGTAGACGTGACGCCACCAGCAGTCGACCAGCGGGTAAAACATTATACGAGGGCGGTTCAGAAAGTAACCTCCGATTGGTCACAGTGCGGGTTGTGGGGGGAGTAGCGACGCCATCTGTGCGTTCACGCACTCAACAGGTCAGTCGGCATCAAGCCGTGGTCGAGTGAACGTCGTACCTGCGCTAGTTTAGTTTTTGTGGCAGTTTGAAATGTGTGCTGCAATAGAAAACCCCGCCAAATGTGAAGTGCGTGCTGTCATAAGGTTTTTTACAGCCAAAGGATATTCTGCAGCAGCTATTCATCGTGAGCTTTGTGCCGTGTACGGACCAAGAGTTATGAGTGAAGGAGTTGTCCGTGAATGGGTACGTTTATTTAAAAGTGGACGAGAAAACGTTCATGATGAAGAGAGGAGTGGTAGACCATCATTGGTGACTGACGAACTCGTTCAGACAGTTGATGCAAAAGTTCGTGAAAATCGACGTTTCTCAATGTCGGAGTTGTCTACTGGTTTTCCACAGATTTCTAAGACTCTCTTGTATGAGATAGTGACAGCAAGATTGGGTTACCGTAAGTTCTGTGCACGATGGGTGCCCAAAATTCTTACCGACCACCACAAAACTCAAAGAATGGCCTCTGCATTATACTTTCTGTCACGTTATGAGGACGAAGGAGAACCATTTTAAACAGAATCGTGACCGGTGACGAAACCTGGATTAAGTACGTGAACCCTGAGACAAAAGAACAATCAAAGATGTGGGCACATTCAAATTCGCCTACCAAACCAAGAAAAGCCTCGCAAGATTTTTCTGCCAGAAAACTGATGGCAACGGTGTTTTGGGATGCCAAAGGGGTGTTGTTGGTTGAATTCATGGAACGTGGTACGACCATTAATCAAGACGTGTACTGTGAAACAATAAAAAAGTTACGACGGGCTATACAGAACAAACGCCGTGGTATGCTGACTTCCGGTATCGTTTTTTTGCACGATAATGCCCGTCCTCACTCTGCTCGCAGAACAACGGCCCTTCTTGAGTCCTTCAAGTGGGACGTTATCAACCATCCACCTTACAGCCCAGACCTGGCGCCAAGTGATTATCACCTCTTCATGCATTTGAAGAAATGGCTCGGGTCACAGCGGTTTGATGATGACGAAGAGCTCAAAGATGCGGCCACAGGCTGGCTCCAGGCACAAGCCGGTGATTTTTATGCAGAAGGAATTTCAAAGCTTGTGAAGAGATACGATAAATGCCTCAATCGCTATGGAGACTATGTAGAAAAGTAGTGCAAAGATGTAGTTGTAAGATGTATATATTAAAATATTTTTATTTAACTTGGTGTATTTTTTTAAATCAACCGGAGGTTACTTTCTGAACGGCCCTCGTATTTAAGTAATCCACTCTTATAAGATGGTTGTCATTAGTTTTGTCTAAGATATATATTGTAATTTCACTGTATGTTCACCCTGAAGATGGCCCCTGCGGTGGGCTGAAACCGGTCGGCACAAAATAAATAAAAAAACGCGATTAAGACTGTTTTCTTAATACTAAGTTAAGTATGTCTTAATACTAAGTTAAGTATGTTACGCCTCCCACCATGTCATTGCCATTTCGGTGCATCGTAATCCTTACTTTATCTCAATATTATATTTCCATACCTTTTCTTTTTAATTATGAAGAGAGTATGTTTCAATCCCTCAAGCTTATTTGTGGTTTTTCACGCTTCACCAGTACGGCACTTCAGCAGCTCCACAATTTTCGAGTGTGACATTCGTAGTGGGACGACAGAAACGGCGTGATAACAAAGAGCCGCGGCGATATAGGGCGGCTCGACGTCATTCAAATTTACAACGAATGCCGCATTACATTCTAGTCAGAAATGAATACAATTAATACTGTGGTACTAGTGCCTAGTTTACAGGCCGCCATTACAATCTCAACACCGAACAAAAAAAAAAAAATTCGTTATGTGCATACACAGTGTGATCAAATTTATAGATTATTTGGCGGTGTACAGGGTTCGAAATTTAGTACACAGAGCTTCCACCTCTGGCAGGTACTGTCTCTAACACGGGTGGAGATCGAGTTGAGGTGGGCTTGGATGACGCGTACATCATTCCTTGCTGCTTCGACTATATTTTCTCACTGGGTGAGAGATCCAAATGGTTCAAAATGGTTCAAATGGCTCTGAGCACTATGGGACTCAACTGCTGAGGTCATAAGTCCCCTAGAACTTAGAACTACTTAAACCTAACTAACCTAAGGACAACACACACATCCATGCCCGAGGCAGGATTCGAATCTGCGACTGTAGCGGTCGCGCGGTTCCAGACTGTAGCGCCAGAACCGCTCGGCCACCAGCGGCCGGCGTGAGAGATCCGGAGAATGTGCTGTCTTAGGGCACGAGGGCACTGTATCCCACTAGAAGAGCGCGGGTGACATGCCGTATTGCGTTATCTTGTTGAAAGACAACGTTACCGTGACCTCGAATATAACGCACTACACCCGGCCTTAACACATCAGAAAGGGACTGCTACTGTCCAATTAACAACTCTGCGAAACGGAGGCGATCGTGTTGTGTACCCATACCATTACGCCAAGTCCTGAGCCTATAATGATGGCGATGAACACAAGCTAAAGAAATGAATTAAAATTTGTACCACGGCCGAGACTTGAACGCCGGTCTGCTTGCTTACTAGGCAGTGTTCATTCCACACACATAGACACGTCCATCATGACACCTGTCTGGAAACAGTCGTCTGAAAAGACTTTTCCTAAGAGACTCGTCTGAAAAGACGACGTGCTGGCGCCAGTCCTGCGTCCAGTGTCGCTGGACGCACCAGTGTCTGCGCATCTCTCGTGCTGCCTCGTCAAGGAAAGCCGCGAACAATGGCCACCGTGCTGACAATCCGTGGCGCTCCATACGTGGTCGCATTTGTCTCGATGCAAACAAACCCATTCCCTTTCTCGAGGAATGTGAAGTGGCTACGCCTCCCTGGCGCAGATAATGCTGGGCCGCTGAAGTCCTGCATGGCGTTGGGTATAGCCATCCTGAACTCACTGATTCCAGATTCGCAAGACAATCGTAGGATCCCGACTACTGCTTCTTACAAGAAGCATGGCGCGATCTTCCAGCAACCAACAAACGTCAACTAACATTCAAAATCTCGATAAGAGACCCTCTGCTTAACGCAAAAAAGGAGCTAGCTCCACGAAGGAATTTTCCGAATGGGACGGAAATCGGCAGGTGTGATGTACATGTAAAGACAAACAAATTATTGCAGTTTCAGAAAAATTACATGATTTATTCAAGAGAAAGAGCTTCACACTTTCAGCAAGTCAGTAACATGTTGGTCCACTTTTGGCCCTAATGTAAGCAGTTCTGCTGACTTTGATTGAGAGGGTTGTTGCATGTCCTCCTGAGGGATATTGTGCCAAATTTTGTAGAATTGGAGAGTCAGAGCGTCAAAATAAAAAAAAAATGGTTCAAATGGCTCTGAGCACTATGGGACTCGCCATCGATCACCTAGAACTTGAAACGTCCCCTTAGAAAAGTTAATGAATTACTGTGCTGATAAACCTCTTACATTATTTGATTTTCAAATAGCTGAGCAGAACTGAACGTACTCAGACATTTCGCTCTTTACTTATTCTGATCAACACTAAACTGACACACAATATTTTTAGCGCAACGCAATCTGACTTTCAATAATCCCTACAAAAGAATGGCCCTGACTAACATTAACCTATACCTTTCACAAATCACTTACCTCACAAAAATCTTCGTTACTCGAACTACTGCAATACAGCGAGCGTCACTACTGCCAGCTAAATAAAAGATTCAAACTACTGAAGGCACTAACTACTGATAGGCATAGTTATCAAATGAAAGATTTTGATAGAGAACAAACAATGTATTTACCTTAATAGTGTTCAAAAGTCATAATAAATATAGCAGTTCATGACATCCATTCTTACAAATGTACTGTTTCTGATGGACACACGTCCAGATCATCCGCTCTCAAAAATCCGCCGTCTCTCTTCCCCATATACACCACTGCTGGCGGTTCACCTCCAACTGCGCAACGCTACGCACTGTTAACAGCCAACAGCCCTACACTACAATAGCGAATATTACAACAATGCCACCCAGCCACAGACTGCACACAGCACAGCCAGTGATTTTCATACAGAGCGCTACTTGGCGTTACCAATATAAAAACCTAAATAGCCTACTTACATAGCCCCCATGCTCCCCACAAAAAATTTTACAAATTGTTTTGGGCACTGGCTAATACATATTTGTTAAAATTTTTTCACAATTACAATAACAAAGAAATCAAATGCACTCACTTATTGATACAATGTAGGTCAAAAGCTAAAATTTTCTCACAGACCATAAAGACAGTCCTGATCGTTCATCACAGTAAAATTGCAGTGTTTTTCTCAAAGTCTGAGTAGTAAAAGAAAATGCACACAGAACTAGTGGATTTCCATGCAGTCTTGAAGAAGTAGTATTGTCCTTCCAACAGAAAGACAGTGCTGACTCTTGACATGCACACAGGTAATGGGCCACATCAGAGCAAACCCACAGCAGAGTCAGTCGAAGTTTTGAAGAATATTGGTAGGTAGGTCATCACAGAGAAGACCACTGTAGTCCTGTTAGAGATTACGGTATTGGTGGGCCACCAGAGGTGCAGACCCACAGCAGTCCTTGTAGAAATAATGGTATTAGTGAGTCATCAAATGTGTAGACCCACTGTAGTCCTTGTAGAGACGGCTAGCAGCCATCCGTTGCGACCGTGCAGGTGCACAATCACCATCGAAGAGTCTTGTGGACAATATAGCAAGTCCATGAACCACCACTTGTGCACTAAAAAAAAATTTTTTTGAAATGTCGCCGGCCGTGGTGGCCGAGCGTTTCTAGGCGCTACAGTCTGGAACTGCACGACCGCTACGCTCGCAGGTTCGAATCCTGCTTCGGGCATGGATGTGTGTGATGTCCTTAGGTTAGTTAGGTTTAAGTAGTTCTAAGTTCTAGGGGACTGATGACCTTAGAAGTTAAGTCCCATAGTGCTCAGAGCCATTTATTTTGAGATGTCCTTAGAACCAGCAATGCTGTTATCCAGTCCCTTGCTGAATTATTAACACATGTGCAAACACTAACAGTCTTCTTTTCTTTCACATATTGTGCGTATACTATGACCAACAGAAATGTGTGCAGTGAAATGAATGCTTACAAGTTACTTAATTTGATGAACTGGTGTCCATTACAATTTTATAACATGAGAATACAATTACAAAGGTACAAAATGCATCATTAAAGAACATAACAATACAGATAACATTTGTAGTAATACAGGCTTTACAAAAGAATCGAAATAACATATACATCAGTGTTACAGGAATTATGATATGAAACATCAACTTCACATATGAGCATTAAGACAAAACAGAATAAATAATGTCAAAACATCTTTACAAAGTAAATAACATATTATAAATGCAAATTATATTTGAGGATAACAGTATTCCTCATCATAGTGAATGTAGCTGATTATTAGAAAAATTGTACAACATAAATCATATTAGCTAAACACATAAAGACAGGAAAAACACAAATACACAAGAGTACACAAACATATAGCAGAATAACACAAGGAAAGGACAGGTTTGTTTTACTGCAGTATTTTGCAAAAAAAAACTTTCTTTACTTCTTGGAGATCTCCCTTCGTTCTTCATATTTCCCAAAAAGTCCTATCTATACCTGCTTTCTGTACTTTTTTCGTATAACTTCTCAATGCATTTCTTCCAATTCATCACAACTCATTCTCTTATATAGCCTACCCTCTCTTAAGCTAACTTAAATCTACTGAGCTCAGATCCATATACTAAGGGACGAGGCAATGCAGCAGCACAAAACAATTAACACAAACAGCAATGACAAAAAATACAAATTGGCAAAGCTAGCAGCTGTAAATCTAAATTAGGAAAGCAAATACAATATTACAATTAATATAAGGCAATGCGCAGCAAACAAGAAAAATAAATTGGTAGTAAAACTCGCTTAACACAAGGTAAAATTCAGTAGAACTATGCCTGGCAAACAGCAGCAGCAAATGCAATAACTTGTATCTAAACATGACAAAGCTCAAGCAGAAAAAATATTACAGTAAAGACAACAACGCATATAGGGGAAATGTCTATTCACATCTTAGTGTCTATGTCATTAAAGTGGTACACCACAAGAAGTTATTCTACCGAAAAAAATTACCAAGTAGTTGAAAAGAAAATTATGTATGCAGTAACTGTTATTAATCCCTTCTTATTGTTCTTTCCTTTCCAAGTGCTCCTTTTTCGAAGAATGAGGATCATAAAATTATTATTTACTAGTTCTGTTGACAGAAAGTGTTCACATTAGCAAATGCATTTAATTTTATTTTATAAAACCAATGCTGCAACACAGCTGGAAACCAGATATCAAATGAAATAAGCAACTATGTACAAAGTAAAGCATAAAAATATCATTCAGTAGTCATGTGGCATTTCATAAGTCAGTAGAAATTCTCTCAAGTCTTGTAGAAAGACACTTGTCATAATCAGGTGTGCAGATGTAAGAATATTTCCCATCAACTCATAAGCATATCAGTAAGTAGCACAAAGTACATGCTCCACAGTATAATCATATGTTTCCAAGTAATAGCATGTCATATTTGCGATGCTTTCTACAAAGGAATGTCAATAGCGAGGTTAATAGTCTCCTTTTTTCTCCACCTTTGCCTCTGAAAGGCACACACTAATGGTTTTTTTTCCAGGTGACTATCGCGCAGCTGGGTGCTTAGTGTCCAAAAAATTTTCGGCGGCATTGTGATACATTCACGCATTTACACATATTTCATAACTCTTAAAGTACGATTCTTGGTTTCCAACATCCGTTTTCACAAATCAGAGTCCCTAACCCCTACTCATTATTCCTTACCTTATTACACATATACATATTCGTCGACATGACAATCTTGCATCGACACTTCAATATTTCATCATGATAAATACGTAGCATAATGAGATTCTTCATATACCATCAGCTTATTGATCATAAATATACCTCAACAGCATAATACACATTGTCATCATAATAATAACATCATAAAAACTCAGCCAAATCTCAAAAACGTCGTAGCTTCTTTCAATAATTTCAAGACCTTCACTAAAGTCATCTACCTGAAATGTACTTTAAAAATCATGATACCTTACCAAACACATCATTCAAAGCTCTCATAATATCACAATGGTTCCGAAAAATATATGAACAGTTCACAGAGCACAGACAAATACAATTTCATAAGTGTGAAGTTATCCAACTGTGTAATTCGTAAACATGTGTCACTGACGTAGTAAAAAATTTTTTTGTTTCTCTGTTAAATAATAAGATAGCTGTGTAATTCTGTGTTAGAGAAATATGGTACCGATGTGTAAAGTTGTATAAGCAAATACCATATTACCTAGGGCTCCTTGTGCTTGCCAAACACATGGTGTGTACCCCCCTGAGGATTAATGTAATTATACCCTCAGGTGTTACAGATTACAGCAATGGAATGAAATGTATCACGGAAAACTTTCTTTGTAATTCAAAAATCTTTAAAAATAAATGTTTTAAGTACAAAATTAATCACTCAAATACATGTACTGTAGCGCTAAACTGTGTATCTTGTTTACGATAATCTCTGTTATTACTTCAGGGTAAAAAATGTGCCAAGTGTCGTAATTATCGTCGTCCATAAGCAAAGTTCTGTAGAAATCAATGTACTTACCTAACAATAAACAAAAGTGAAATGCTATGTGTATAGATATCATAGTTATTACGTACCTTACTGTGATCAAGAAAGTACTATAATGTAACGTATTGTTGTGCTATGGAAAAGGCTGTCTCATTGTAGCTACACCACAAAAGTTACTACTAAAACATGTTTTACTTTCCAGAACAATACATAAAAACTGTGCAGATATAAAACAGATAAACTGCAAAAGCAACAATGTAAATTGTGTCACACATTAGTAGTGTCGTGATATAATCGTATAGCTGTCAAAGAAACCAAATACTAAGTCATCTTTAATCTCACAGAAAGTACTTTAAATCCAGAATGTATTTTCAAGTAAACCAAAATGTTGCATTAAAATCTCGTTAGCAGTACCAGTATATGTTCTAAGTATGTGAGCCTTATAGTCGTTACGTGATCGTGCAACTAACAAGCAAGAATGTACAAATTACAACACTGTGTCGTCTGTTCACTATAACAATGCGTTCGTAATTACTGTTTAAATAAGTTGCCTAGGTTCTTGACTGGATAGTTTATTTTAAAACATAGTTGCATGTTAACAGTTTCTAAGTGTGACAAACAGTACTAGTAATGTGAAGTGAAAAATTTTATAGCAAAGACTAAGTTAAAAAAAAAGCAGTATATCTCTCAATAAACGGTTTCACATTTGAAATGTGGTGCAATCTTTTACCCTTTCTAGTACAGAGAGTTTCTACTTCAAAGTAATTATAATGTTGTATACGTCGGTAAAGAATGCTAAAATTTTTCTCAAGGTTAGCGTCTATGTTATTTTTCGCTGAGCCAGCCGGCGCACGTGGCTGGCTGCGGTGCGAGTCATTGTCTGTCTCTTTGTTGGCGCACGTCGTTATTGGGATTAGGAGATCTAACTTCTACAAAGTCACCTTGTCAAGAGGGCCCTGCCCTGTTTGAATCCCACCAGCTCTGATGCAATTCAAGTCTGTCGTTATGATGATATCATTTGTCGTCATGCCGGTAGATTCCATAATTTCTTTCTTGTCGGTCACGTGGTGGAGAATTTCTCCCTGAATCGTATCTGCGTGCTGAACTGTCGCGTATGAAGTTATTCTGTCTCCCACGATAATAATTATTTTGGTTCCCATATTATCTTTTTCTCTGATTGTCTCTGTGATAGTCATTGCCACGGAGAGGTGATCTTTCCCTGTAATTTTTACTACTCTGCCAACGGTTGTCATACGGGTGGTGTCTGTTTTGGTCACGATGTACGTTGTAAGAATAGCCTTGTCGTATCCATTTATTATTTCTGTCATCGCAGAATTGTGATGGATTTGACCTGTAATTGTTGTGCTCCTGTTTTTGCGTTCCGCGATTGTCAGTGTCAATTTCCAATTCTTGTAACAGTCCCTGAAAAGCTTCAATGTCGTTTTTGCAACGTCCTGCCAAAATAATATGTCGTAAATGTTCAGGCAATTTGATTAAGCAAATGCGGATGAGTTCAGAGGGGCTGTATGGGTTTGAAAGATACTGATTCTTGTGCAACATATCTTCAAAATATTTCACAAGACTGGAAAATTCAGATTGTTCGAAATGTTTCATCATTATGATGCTATGTTTTACTCGGTCTTGTGTAGCTTGAGACCAATATGTTGAGAGGAAGGCATGATAAAATTCTCCTTCACTGTGACAATCGTGAATGACTGATCGCATTCTTACAGCTGGTTCATACTCTAAGTAGCCACACATAAATTCTAACCTATGCTCCAATGACTAGTTGGGAGGAAAACAATGACAGAATTGATAAAGCCATGCTTGTGGATGAATGTGGTTGCCAGAATTCTTAAATGTTTTGAATTTACGTGTAGTAATGAACAGCTTATAGTCAAAATCATCATGTCGGCGATTCGCATATCGGTCATTGTTACTTCTTTTCGGCAGTTCCATCTCAAAATCCAATGCGCCTTGCCAATTTCTTTCATAATTTCCGAAATGCCCTGTGTTATTATTTTGTGGCTTTTCCGTATTTCTCAGTCCCTCTTCCTGTGTTGGAGCGCGAGTGTCCTCTGAAATATGTAATTTTTGTATTACTTGTGCCAACTGATCTTGTACTCCCCGGATTTCTCTTTTGTACTGTGTATTGATTTGATTTTGATTTTGTTTGAATTTTCTAATTTGTTCATACTCTTCTGCGTCAGTGAAGACTACGGGTGTTGTGTCAAATGGTTCAAATGGCTCTGAGCACTATGGGACTCAACTGCTGAGGTCATTAGTCCCCTAGAACATAGAACTAGTTAAACCTAACTAACCTAAGGACATCACACACATCCATGCCCGAGGCAGGATTCGAACCTGCGACCGTAGCGGTCTTGCGGTTCCAGACTGCAGCGCCTTTAACCGCACGGCCACTTCGGCCGGCTGGTCTTGTGTCATTCAGATCATCATCTACCTTTGTAGATAAGTTAGTGGACTGATCCGAAAGTTCGGCTACTTTCTCTGATAGTGTACTTATTTCCTCAGTGTGTTTTTCTAAAACAAGTTTCAGTGTGTCCATTTGTTTTGAAACCGTATCTACTGTGTCCTTTCAGTTTTCCTGAGTTTTTGCAAGTCGCGTAACCGAATTGGTAGATGCAACTGAGTCAATTTTAGCTTGCAAGGTCTCATGATTTTCATGAACAATAGTTTGCAGTTCTTTTATGGCTGCTTCGTGATTTTGCAATGCATTTTCATGACGCGAAAAAAAAGGTTGGAAATGCTCACAAAGTTGTGTTTTTACGTCTTTACAGACTTTTTGACATTTCGATTCGATTTTATGTAACTCAGTAGTTAAATCTTCAGGTGTTTGTGCAAGTGTGGTGTGAAGATTTTGTTCCATTGCGTCTAACTGTTGCTGTGTTTATCTCTGGTGTTGTTCCATTGTGTCTAACTTTTGAAGCTTTTATCCCATTTGTTGCATTAATTGTAATAACAATGCACTGGTGTCTGAAACATGTTCCTCAGTGTTATTCGGCAGTGCATTTGAACCGGCAGAAAATGTATCTTGACTTATTTGAGAAAACGGCGAGGACGCAAAACCTGAATCTACAGTACGAGTATTTGCGAGATTGTGTCCTGTCATTTCGGATTCCTGAGGCGAGCTGTTGCCGACCGATCGATCGATAATGCTTCCCTGTTCACTAATTGTTTCACTGTCTACGCCATTATTTGCGCCCAGTCCATTTCCCTACGCACAATTAACAAATTACAATGTTGAACATCAGTTAATTCATTACACGGTGGCGCTAAGACCCCACTCTCGTCTTGACTGTCATTTCTCAGTTTACTTTGGAGCCTAGTATTACGTTTTTCACAGGCTATTATTGTCACAATATTTCACATGATAACACAGAAAAGCACAATTTGAAGAGCAAAATAAGAAAACACATTAACATAGCATTGAAAATAATATCTCGTTAATTGCAAGCGCAGCTGCGAAATACTTGGTGCAAATCTACATGCATGCCACAACTGTTTTACTGTACAACAATGAAAAACTACAACTACAAAGGAAATTCTCTCTATAATTACGTGCTAGCAATAAACAATAGCTACACTAATTACAGAAACTACAAGAAAAAATCAGAAGATTCCAGTGAGGTATCCTCGGCTAAGGGTCGACATGTGAAACGTCCCCTTAGAAAAATTATTGAATTACTGTGCTGATAAACCTCTTACATTATTTGATTTTCAAACAGCTGAGCAGAACTGAACGTACTCAGACATTTCGCTCTTTACTTATTCTGATCAACACTAAACTGACACACAATATTTTTAGCGCAACGCAATCTGACTTTCAATAATTCCTACAAAAGAATGGCCCTGACTAACATTAACCTATACCTTTCACAAATCACTTACCTCACAAAAATCTTCGTTACTCGAACTACTGCAATACAGCGAGCGCCACTACTGCCAGCTAAATAAAAGATTCAAACTACTGAAGGCACTAACTACTGATAGGCATAGTTAGCAAATGAAAGATTTTGATAGAGAACAAACTATGTATTTACCTTAATAGTGTTCAAAGGTCATAATATATATAGCAGTTCATGATACCCAGTCTTACAAAATACTGTTTCTGATGGACACACGTCCAGATCATCCGCTCTCAAAACTCCGCCATTTCTCTCCCCACATCCACCACTGCTGGCGGCTCACCTCCAACTGCGCAGCGCTACGCGTTGTTAACAGCCAACAGCCCAACACTACAATAGCGAATATTACAACGATGCCACCCAGCCACAGACTGCACACAGCACAGCCAGTGATTTTCATACAGAACGCTTCGTGGCGTTACCAACCTAAACAGCCTACTTACAAACTACTTAAACCTAACTAACCTAAGGACATCACACACATCCATGCCCGAGGCAGGATTCGAACCTGCAACAGTAGCGGTCGCGCGGTTCCACACTGTAGCGCCTAGAACCGCTCGGTCATCCCGGCCGGCAGCGTCAAAATACCGAGATGGTTTGAGGACCCTGTCCACCCTGGGGAGAGGTCCGGCGACCTTTCTGGGCAATGAAGAGTTGTGCAAGCACAAAGACAAGCAGCAGAAACTCTCGCCGTGTATGGACGGTCATTATCTTTTTGAAATGTAAGCCCAGGATGGGTTGCCATGAAGGCCAATAAAACGGGGCGTGGAATGTTGTCGATGTATCACTGTGCTGTGAGCGTGACACGGATGACTACTAAAGGAGTCCCGATATGGAAACAAAATGGAATCCCAGGTTGTCGGGTCGTTTGGCGGCTGACAAGTAGGTTGGTACAACTCCGCTGACCGGGGCGTCTCCAGCACGTCTTCACTGCTCATAGGGGCTCAGTTCTACTCCAGTCATTGACATTTCAAGCCGAAGCCGTATCTGGAGACTTTATAAAATTATAGAAGACTGTCCAAACAGGCCTTGAAGGCCCAACGAAGCCGACCGACCATCGTGACATCCTCAACCCTTACCTGTCAACGGATGCGGATACAGAGGGGCAAGTGTTCAGCACACCGCTCTCCCGGCCGTTGTCAGTTTTCGTGGCCGATGTCGCTATTTCTCAGTCAAGTAGCTTCTCACTGGCCTCACGATGGCTGAGTGCTCCCCGCTTGCCGACAGCACTCAGCAACCCCGATGGTGACCCATCCAAGTGCTTGCCAAGTCCGACAGCGCTCCGTTTCGGGTATCTGACAGGAACCGGTGTTACCACCGCGACAAGGCTGTTAGCACAATGACGTGACTGCATCCCTAAAAACTGAGCGAACATTAAATCCCCTGAAAAACGTAAGAAATAAAACATTATTTTCAGTAGGTGATGTCCCACAGCTCGTAAATATTGAAGGAGTGTCTTGGTTATCGCCAATTGCTGCTGATAAAATTAATTTAACAACCAGTTTTGATCCACAGACCATCATCAGGCTCATAAAAGCGTTCAAACACCATATTAGACGTTATAAAATCATTGGCGCCAGATAATAAAATCAGCGTAGTCGTAAATGATGTCACTTAGTAATATAAAAAACTGTGCCACACAGTGCACTTATTCACAATACATCAGCAGTCTGGAGACGTCCCGCACATGGGTGCGGTACCAACCTGTTTGTCACCCGCCGTACGACGTGACAACGAGTGGGGCTGGGGTGATACTTCAGGTCACAGAAGGACCCCTTTGGTTGACATCCTCAACACCCTTATCGTGCAGCGATAAATCGTCGATATTCTATGCTATGTTTTGTTGCGCTTCATGGCAACCCATCCTTCCATCCTCGACTTATATTTCAGCAGGATAATTTGTTGCAGTCTTCTTTTGAAAACCAATTTATTTGCCAAGATCGTTACGTAAACACAAATACTGGATTACTACTTGCTATCCTCGTGTCCACAAAACCAGATAGTGGCAGTTACATCATAGAGTGCTTACACCACTCTGTCACATGAGGACTACACAACATGCATAAAAAAGTCGAGGCATTACAGTGATATTCCAGGTGTATTACATAGTCCTCATGTAACAGAGTAGTGTAAGCATTGTACGATGTAACTATCAAATGGTTCAAATGGCTCTGAGCACTATGGGACTCAACTTCTGAGGTCATTAGTCCCCCAGAACTTAGAACTAGTTAAACCTAACTAACCTAGGAACATCACACACATCCATGCCCGAGGCAGGATTCGAACCTGCGACCGTAGCGGTCTCGCGGTTCCGGACTGCAGCGCCTAGAACCGCACGGCCACTTCGGCCGGCTGTAACTATCACCATCTGGTTTTATGGCTCTGAGGATGGCAATACGTATTCCCGAAACTAGTAATCCAATAATTGTGTTTACGTAGCGATCTTGGCAAATAAATTGAAGATGACCATTATACAAAATTATAGAACGTTTGCTGCATTGACCGATCACGTCAGGGAACCATAGCAAGGTAGTGCCCGCCGGCACACGGTGGGGGTTTCTGCTTGTCTTCGTCTTTGCCAAACTCTACCTTGAACAGCAAGGCCTCTGGATCTCTGGATCATGGGTAGGACCGTCCAACCATCTCCAGATGTTGACGACGTGGTTCCCCAACTGGACAGATTTTGTCACCATGTCTCTCAGGAGGATACGCAAAACTCTGTCAATGAATATCAAGCCGAGTGACTGCCTGCAAAAGGGCCAGAAGTGGACCAACGCGCTATTGACTTGCTCATAGTTTAAAGCTCTATCTCTTGAATAAATCGCCAAATGTTTTTCTGAAACTTTAATAAACTGTTTGTCTGTACATGTACATCACACCTACCGAATTCCGTCCCATTCGGATAGTTCCTTCGTGGTGTGTCATTTATTTTATTTCTTCGTTTTACTATGTATTTTCTTGTGCACAGAATGTAGTAGTCTTGCTCCTAACTGTTTTCTGTGATTGCAATGAAACGCTGATAATTTGACATCCAAACATGTAGTACACGTCATGCTAATTTGACATTTGTTGAATGCCGCCTTCACGGTGTAGTTTTAATGGACAGCAGTACACTAATGTAAGTCACCAATAACCTGTATAAAATAATTATTTCTGCACATCTGTAAGCCTTCTAATGCTGTTTGTAAAAAAATTTACCGAGAACTTAAAATTCATAACTTGCAGCCGACACTAACAGCTTGTGAAGAAAAAGATCGTAATCGTCTGTACATTAGTCCCCCACAGGAAGTGTTTCACTGTGGCAGGATGTACCCAGTCATGGGTGCCAGCCAGAAATTAGTAGAGCAGTGTTAGAAATATTCACCATTCAGTGTCAGGTTGAAGGTCGTGTGTTGTAAATACTGCCACATAATCACTGATAAAATCACGGAAATATTTGGTACTTGAATTAATTTTCGCTGTTTGTAGGACAGTAATTTATTTTGCCACTTCGCGTTTCGATGGTTCACACCATGATCTTCAGGTGGAGAACTGTTTAATTGCATAGCTGATGTTAGTGAAAGGCAAAGACACCTTTCCGCAGCAGCAGACCAAGTGCAAGGCGGGTTACGTTGCGTCTTTTGCTGGTGATAAAATTGTGTGTTTTAGAAAAGGCACTGTTAAAGTTTAAAAAAGAAGATGGCTTTCTGAGAGTAAAGTGTACTTACAAGGGAAGTAGAATCGAGAAAAGGCTGCATACTGCTTCTTATTGCGTATGTTCCCCATTGTACTTCAAAGATGTTATACATATCAGAGATATTCGTGCTAACATTTAGTACAAAGATAATTGGAATATGAAATTGCTGAACTTCGCTATTCCATACTTTACTTCAGAATTGAGTTATTATAGTAAATGGTTATATACATAAATATGTTTCTTTTATTTTACATGAATGGGCTGTAACAGTCATTATATTAGAGGTTGATCCATTGATAGTGACCGGGCCAAATATCTCACAAAATAAGCATCAAACGAAAAAACTACAAAGAACGAAACTCGTCTAGCTTGAAGTGGGAAACCAGATGGCGCTATGGTTGACCCGCTAGATGGCGCTATCATAGGTCAAACGGATATTAACTGCGTTTTTTAAAAATAGGAACCTAAATTTTTTATTACATATTCGTGTAGTACGTAAAGAAATATGAATGTTTTAGTTGGACCTCTTTTTTTCGCTTTGTGACAGATGGCGCTGTAATAGTCACAAACGTATAAGTACGTGGTATCACGTAACACTCCGCCAGTGCCAACGGTATTTGCTTCCTGATACATTACCCGTGTTAAAATGGACCGTTTACCAATGGCGGAACAGGTCGATATCGTGTTGATGTATGGCTATTGTCATCAAAATGCTCAACGGGCGTGTGCTATGTATGTTGCTCGGTATCCTGGACGACATCATCAAGTGTTGGACCGTTCGCCGGATAGTTATGTTATTTAAGGAAACAGGAAGTGTTCAGCCACATGTGAAACATCAACCACGACCTGCAACAAATGATGCCCAAGTAGGTGTTTTAGCTGTTGTCGCGGCTAATCCGCACGTCAGTAGCAGACAAATTACGCGAGAATCGGGAATCTCAAAAACGTCGGTGTTGAGAATGCTACATCAACATCGATTGCAAGCAGACCATATTTCTATGCACCAGGAATTGCATGGCGACGACTTTGAACGTCGTGTACAGTTCTGCCACTGGGCACAAGAGAAATTAAGGGACGATGACAGATTTTTTGCACGCGTTCTATTTAGCGACGAAGCGTCATTCACCAACAACAGTAATGTAAACCCGCATGGTATGCACTATTTGGCAACGGAAAATCCACGATGGCTGCGACAAGTGGAACATCACCGACTTTGGCGGGTTAATGTATGGTGCGGCATTATCGGAGGTAGGATAATTGGCCCGCATTTTATCGATGGCAATCTAAATGGTGTAATGTATCTTGATTCCCTACGTAATATTCTACCGATGTTACTACAAGATGTTTCACTGCATGACAGAATGGCGATGTACTTCCAACATGATGGATGTCCGGCACATAGCTCGCGTGCGGCTGAAGCGGTATTGAATAGCATATTTCATGACAGGTGGATTGGTCGTCGAAGCACTATACCATGGGCCGCACGTTCACCGGATCTGACGTTCCCGGATTTCTTTCTGTGGGGAAAGTTGAAGGATATTTGCTATCGTGATCCACCGATAACGCCTGATAACATGCGCCAGAGCATTGTCAATGCATGTGCGAACATTACGGAAGGCGAACTACCCGCTGTTGAGAGGAATGTTGTTACACGTACTGCAAAATGCAATGAGGTTGACGAACATAATTTTGAGCATTTATTGCATTAATGTGGTATTTACAGGTAATCACGCTGTAACAGCATGCGTCCTCAGAAATGATAAGATCACAAAGGTACATGTATCACATTGGAACAACCGAAATAAAATGTTCAAACGTACCTACGTCCTGTATTTTAATTTAAAAAACCTACCTGTACCAACTGTTCGTCTAAAATTGTGAGCCATATGTTTGTGACTATTACAGTGGCATCTATCACAAAGCGAAAAAAATGGTCCACTAAAACATTCATATTTCTTTACGTACTACACGAATATGTAATAAAAAATGGGAATTCCTATTAATGGCAGCCCCATCTAGCGGGCCAACCATAGCGCCATCTGGGTTCCGCCTTCAAGCTAGACAAGTTTCGTTCTTTGTAGTTTTTTCGTTTGACGCTTATTTCGTGAGATATTTGACCCACTCACGATCAGTGGACCACCCTGTATATATATTAGGTTGAGCTTATTGGAAAATAAATGGAAAACAGTGGATAACTTGCTGTGCAATGAACTTGTAAATTATGGAAATACTTTCAGTGCTTTGTCAAAACTTTTGAAAAAGTTGGTTGACGCCTTTTCACTATTGCTATTGAGTCGATTGCCCCAAGTTTCTTTCTGTGGATGTAGATTTCTAGTTCTTCATACAGGGATATCTTGTCTCCTTTGTCAGATGTGTGTAGTACCCTGACATTGCTTTGTACACTGTCAAATGGATGCCTGTGTAATTTATATAGGAGGTTATTGCACCTTTGTGGAGTGTGTTTTATTGACAGGCGTTTATGTGTTCTTAGAATGTGGTGTGGAATTGACGGCCTATTTGACCTACATACTGAGGCATTTAACCCACATAATTTTATATATGCCAGTGGATGAAAATATATCTTGGCTGCTTTTAAAGTTATGAGGTAGTCCGTGGCAAATTCTGTTGTTTGTTTGGAATTCAGTTCTTATTTTATGCCTCCTGAGACGTTTTCGATCTTGAGTCTCATCTACTGGAGTAGAATTGTCTTCACTGATGAGTCCCAATGGATAGTGTAGACGTATCTGGAGAGGCACTGCACGGCGCTGGGACACCAACGTGAGTGTCGCCCGCGACACGGCTCTGCGAGCAATGAAGGTCTGGGCTGCCATTTCTTTTTATAACAGGACCCCTTTCGTTGCCATCCGTGGTATCCTTACAGCACAACGGTACGTCGACGATATTCTACTCCCAATTTTGTTACCCTTCGTAACAAACCATCCTGGGCTTACATTTCAGCAAGATACTGACCGTCCAAACACGGCGAGAGCTTCTACTGCATATCTTGGTGCTTTCCAAGCCCTACCTTGACCAGTTAAGTCACCAAATCTGTCCCCAACTGACAACGTTTGGAGCATCATGGGCAGGGCCCTTCATCCAGCTCGGCTTTTGACGATCTAACGCGCCAATTGAACAGGATTTGGCACGATATCTGTCAGAAGGACATCCAACAAGTCTACGAATTAATACTAAGCCGAATAACTGCTTGCGTAAGGGCCAGAGGTAGACCAACGCGTTACTGCCTTCCTCAATTTGTGAAGCTCTTTGTAACGCAACTGTTGTTACTTGGGGAGAAAGTGAAATTTTACTGGGGCGAAAATTTTCAACATCGGAAAGAGATTATTTGATTTAAACCAAAAATCTCAAAAATTTGTTGTTATTTTTGTGTTCCATAGACATCAAGAAACTGATCATGGGGGTGTTTCTTACTGATCGCATTGGCCTCCACCACTCAAAGAACTACTTTGAGACAAATGCAAATGTTTACTGCTAGAAGAGTTTCCAAAACATTACACTTCACTAATTAGTTCTGCAGTGACGCTTATATAGTTTAGTTGGTTTCTTATACGTATCTTAGTTCAGTGTAACTCGGAGTAATCTGCTTCCTGCTGCTGCTGAAGTGGTCGTTGCCTCGGTCCATTTCCTCTGCTAACTGGATCAAGTTACGTGAATTCCATGAAATAATACAGGTACCAAGTCGTTATATTGTGGTTTATTTATGACAAGCTGCAGCATTTCTTCTTAGTGGGAGCCCACTCCACATAACAGGCTACACAGTCACAATACTGTATTACAACAATTAGACTGTTGCACAGACGTGCGACACAGTGGTTGCGTCTCAAAACTGTCTCCAACTGACCATCCTTGAGACCTGTGCTGCTCCTATTGATACGTTTTTTTTAACAATCATGTCAACAAAACTACAAGGTAAATTTATTAAATTAACAATTAAAAGTTTAACATTTTTATGAGTAACTATCCACAAAACCTTGCTTATTTTATGCTGAAAGTGGCGTATGCATTAAAAAAAGTAAACAAATGGAATAATAAATTTTATAAGATTTAATGTATTACGCGAAATCACTTATTAGATACCATCGGAATTTCGGAACTTTCAAAACAGGAATGTAAAACAAAAGGGTTGTTTTATTTCATCTTTTTCATGAATAAATTACCCAATTTTTCTGATATGGTAATCACATGTTTGTCTGCATACGTACACCACATGTGCCGATTTCCATTCATTCGGATAAATCCTTCATGGTGCGCTGCCTTCTTTTTTTTGTCTTGGATTGTACATTTCAATAGTAGTTGTTTGAAAGTGCAAGAAAAACATCCATGCTGTTTCATTACATCTACACCCGCACTCTGCCAACCACTGTGAAGTATATGGCAGGCGGTACTTCCTATCGTTTCTGTTACTAGGGCTTCTTGCCGTTCCATTGACGTACGGAGTGCAGGAGGAATGATTGTTTAGCGCACTTGTGAACACTGTATTAAGTGTAATCTTGTTCAAATGGTTCAAATGGCTCTGAGCACTATGGGACTCAACATCTGTGGTCATCAGTCCCCTAGAACTTAGAGCTACTTAAACCTAACTAACCTAAGGACATCACACACATCCATGCCCGAGGCAGGATTCGAACCTGCGACCGTAGCGGTCACGCGGTTCCAGAGTGACGCGCCTATAACCGCACGGCCACACCGGCCGGCGTAATCTTGTTCCTATGGGAACAATACGTAGTGGTTGCTGTACATTCCACACACTTGAGCAGTGTTCTAGACAAAGTCACACGAAAGTTTTGTAAGCAATCTCTCTTGTAGAGTAACCACATTTCCCTAGTATTCTACCAATGAACCGAAGACTGCCACCTATTTCACCCACAGCTGAGCCATTAATATCTATCAAGGACAAAAGAGCTGCAGTCGATTTTCAATGTTTAATTTTCAACTAGCACGTAGTAGGGTAGTGCCTGTAATACAGGGTGATTCAAAAAGAATACCACAACTTTAAAAATGTGTATTTAATAAAAGAAACATAATATAACCTTCTGATATACATCATTACAAAGAGTATTTAAAATGGTTTTTTTTTCACTCAAAAACAAGTTCAGAGATGTTCAATATGGCCCCCTCCAGACTCACGAGCAATATCAACCCGATACTCCAACTCGTTCCACACTCTCTGTAGCATATCAGGCGTAACAGTTTGGATAGCTGCTGTTATTTCTCGTTTCAAATCATCAATGGTGGGTGGGAGAGGTGGCCGAAACACCATATCCTTAACATACCCCCATAAGAAAAAATCGCAGGGGGTAAGATCAGGGCTTCTTGAAGGCCAGTGATGAAGTGCTCTGTCACGGGCTGCCTGGCGGCCGATCCATCGCCTCGGGTAGTTGACGTTCAGGTAGTTACGGACAGATAAGTGCCAATGTGGTGGCGCTCCATCCTGCTGAAATATGAATTGTTGTGCTTCTTGTTCGAGCTGAGGGAACAGCCAGTTCTCTAACATCTCCAGATACTGTAGTCCAGTTACAGTAGCACCTTCGAAGAAAAAGGGTCCAAAAACTTTATTGGCTGAAATGGCACAGAAAACGTTCACCTTAGGCGAGTCACGTTCATACTGAGTTGTTTCCCGCGCATTCTCAGTGCCCCATATACAGACATTGTGACGGTTGACTTTCCCGTTAGTGTGGAAAGTTGCTTCATCACTAAACACAATCTTTGAAACGATAGATTCATCTGTTTCCATTTGAGCAAGGATAAAATCACAGAAATCGATTCTTTTAATCTTATCAGCTGCAGACAGTACTTGAACCAATTTCAGACGATAAGGTTTCATAACTAACCTTTTTCGTAGGACTCTCCATACAGTTGATTGTGGAATTTGCAGCTCTCTGCTAGCTGTGCGAGTCGATTTTCCTGGGCTGCGAACAAATGCTTGCTGGATGCGTGCTACATTTTCATCACTCGTTCTCGGCCGTCCAGAACTTTTCCCTTTGCACAAACACCCATTCTCTGTAAACTGTTTATACCAACGTTAAATACACCACCTATCAGGAGGTTTAACACCATACTTCGTTCGAAATGCACGCTGAACAACTGTCGTCGATTCACTTCTGCAGTACTCAATAACACAAAAAGCTTTCTGTTGAGTGGTCGCCATCTTAGCATCAACTGACGCTGACGCCTAGTCAATAGCGCCTCAAGCGAACAAATGTACAACTAAATGAAACTTTATAGCTCCCTTAATTCGCCGACAGATAGTGCTTAGCTCTGCCTTTTGTCGTTGCAGAGTTTTAAATTCCTAAAGTTGTGGTTTTCTTTTTGAATCACCCTGTACTTTCTGTACCAATAAATCGCCTTAATGCACGACGCGGATGGCAGTTATTCACTCGGAAAGCACTACCCTTACAGACAGCGTATAACATTCCAGAAGGTTGCTGTAAATAACTATGAAAAATCGGGCTAGAGGACAGTGTGAGTGCGTTCCACCATTGTTCCCGAGGTACAATATTCAACTGCAAGTTGTTTACGTCCTTAGCGTAGCATCTCTCTGGTCTCGAAACGACTTCGTGGTCAGTCCTGACGCTGTGCACGCAACGGAGGGAGCCAGTTGAGATAGTGGGAAGTGAAGCCGCCCCTGTGGTATGTCCGGAGATAAAAGGGGGAGCGACAACATGAGCGAGGCTTCCGCTGTATCGGAGGTATGCTAATGCGGCCAGAGCGCTAGCTGACAGGGATAACCTCTCAGCTGCATTGTTTTGTTCCCAAGAGCTCAGGCCCGATAACTAACGACTTTCCCTTTCATGATACTACACAAAGGCTGTCGCTCCAGCACTGAATGCAGAGGACACTGAATGACGCATTGGACGCCGAATACTCGTAGATGCAATAGTTTGGTAGATCCAATAAAAAAATCCAAAACTACATCTACGTCTACATACACACTCCGCAAGCCACTGTTTGACATGGGTTGCCTTGTACCAGTTCCAGTCACACCCTTTCTTGTCCCAACTCGTAAACGAAACGAGGGAAAATCGGTTGTCTAAATACCTCCATTCGAGCCCTGATTTCTCTTCTCTTGTCTTTGCCGTCCTTAGACGGTGTGTACGTTGGTGGCAGTAGGATCCTGCTGCAGTCAGTCCCAAATGTCGGTTCACTAAATTTTGTCTTCCCCTCAAAGATTCTCATTTGAGTTCGCGGGGCCGGCCGCTGGGGCCGAGAGGTTCTAGGCGCTTCAGTCCGGAACGGCGTTGCTGCTACGGTCGCAGGTTCGAATCCTGCCTCAGGCATGGACGTTTGTGATATCCTTAGGTTAGATAGGTTTAAGTAGTTCTAGTCTAGCGGACTGATGACCTCAGATGTTAAGTACATAGTGCTTAGAGCCATTTGAACTAAGTTTGCGGAGCATTTCCATAATAATCGCGTGCTGACCAAATCTACCGGTAACAAATCTAACAGCCCGCCTCTAAATTGCTTCGATGTCTTTCTTGAAACCGACCCGATGAGGTTGCCAAACAAGCAGTACTCAAGAACGGGTCGCTCAAATGTTCTGGACGCGATGTCCTTAACAGATGAGACACACTTTCGTAGAATTCTCGCAATAAACCGAACTTGACCTTTCGCCTTGCCTACACTCGACCTTACATGCACGTTCCATTTCATGTTGCTTTGCAACGTTACGCATAAATATTTAATTGACGTGACATCACTAATATTGTACTTCAACATTACAATATTGTTTTTCCGACTCGTTAGCTTCAAGTGATTCAAAGGTGCTTCAAGTGATTCAAAGGAGTTTGCAACATCATCTAACTGGGGTGAAATTACATTGGGTGTTCCACAAGGTTCGATCATGGGTCCCCTCCTGTTCTTGATATATGTGAATGACCTCCCTTCTTATGTGAAACAAGATGCGAACTGACACTGTTTGCTGATGATATAAGCATAATTATTAATCCAGTAAAAGAAACTCCGATAGAAAATGATACAAATAAGGTCTTTGGAAAAGTTATTAATTGGTTTTCTGCGAATGGGCTTGCTCTGAACATTGAAAAAACACAGTACATCCAATTTTCTGCTGCAAAAAGTATAATTCGTTCAATAAACATAAGACATCAAAAGAAGTCAGTAGCCAAGGTAGAGAAGACTAAGTTTTTGGGTGTACATATTGATGAGAATCTTAATTGGAAAATTCATATTTTGGATTTCCTACAGCGACTAGGTTCAGCAACTTTTGCAATCAGAATAATAGCCAATTTTGAGGGTGTAGAAATTAGTAAGCTAACATACTTTGCATACTTCCACTCTCTGATGTCATACGGAATAATATTCTGGGGCAACTCAACACTTAGGCAAAAGGTATTCACTGCTCAAAAGAAAGTAGTTATAATAATGTGTGGGGTTCATAGTCGCACAACTTGTAGGCATCTGTTTAAAAGGTTAAAAATTCTGACAACTGCTTCACAGTACATTTACTCAGTAACGAAATTTTTTCTCAACAACATGGACCAGTTTAAAATCAACAGAGACATTCGTGATTACAATACCAGAAAGAAAAAAGACCTACACTATCCTTTATTTAAACTATCTTTGGCAGAGAAAGGGGTAAAATATGCTGCTATAAATTTTTTTGGGAAATTACTAGATGAATGAAAATGTCTGACAGACAGCAATAATAGTTTCAAAAACAAATTGCAATCATACCTCCTTGACAACTCCTTCTATACCATAGATGAATTCTTGAATATGAGTAAATAAATCTGGAGATATAATATATGCATTTTGCGCCATTTAAGGGAATGGGATAAGTAATAGAAATATTTAGGTATAGCACTATAATCTAAAAAAAAATGTTTCCTGTGCGCATTTCTTGTGCATTTGACACGTCACATATCATGACGGTTTTTCCGTGCTATTTATCAATGGAAGACGTAACTAACTAACCATGGACTTTCCGCATTTAGAGTAAGCTCCATTCATCACACCAAACAGAAACACTGTCTAAGTTATCATGTATCCTCCTGCAGCCATTCAACGGCGGCACTTTCCCCGTACACCGCAGAATTATCAGCAAACAGCTGCAGATTGCAGCTCACCCTATCCGTCACACTTTGTTTACGGGAGGAACAGGAGTGGTACTATCATGATTCCCTGACACACTATTGACTATAGCCTTGTCTCTGTTGAAGAACTGCCCGACAATGTACTGAGTTCTATTACTTAAGAAGTCTTCGAGCCACTCACATATCTAGAAACTTATTCCGTAAGCTCGTGCCTTCTTTAACAGTCCGTAGGGGCACTTTGTCAAGCGCTTTCCGGAAATCTAGCAATATGGAATTTGCCTGTTGTCCTTTAGCCATAGTGGTAGTTTGTCGTGCGAAGAACGAGCAAGATGAGTTTTGGACGAGCCAGGGTTTCTAATTCCGTGTTGATTTGTCAGCTGAAGCTTTTCTCTCTCAGGGAAGTTTATTATATTCGATGTCTGAATATACTCAAGAATTCTGCACGAAAACGATCTTAAAGACATTGTAATTTTGCGGGTCCGTTCTTTTACCCTTCTTATACAGGTAGTCACCAACCAACACTTGTCTCCAGTCGCTTGGGACTTTGTGCTGGGCGGGAGATTGGCGATAAACGCAAACTAAGTAACTGGTCAATGGCGGAGAGTATTCTGTATAAAACCATCTTGGGATTCTGCATGGGTTTCGCGACATAATATGTTTTCAACTCTTTCAGCGGCTTTTCGACGGGAGGGATGCCTACTTTCATGTTTGCAGCGGTGAAATGACGGTGTATCTGTGCTATATTCCTGTGGAAATGATTTTTTAAAACGCGAAATTTAAAACTTCAGCGTTCCTTTGGCTGCCTTCTGTCGCCTGAGTGACCATGAGCTATCTTCACAACTTTAGACTTTAATATCTTCAAAGCTATACTACTCTGAAGCGCCAAAGAAACTAGTATAGGCATGCGTTTTTAATACAGAGACAAGAAAACAGGCAGAATATGGCGCTGCGGTCGGCAACGTCTACGTAAGACGACAAGTGTCTGGCGCAGTTATTAGATCGTTTACTGCTGCTGAAAAAGCAGGTTAATAAGATTTAAGTGAGTTTGAACGTGGTGTTATGGCCGGTGCATGAGTGATGGGACACAGTATCTCCGAGGTAGCGACGAAGTCGGTATTTTCCCGTACGACCATTTCATCAGTGTACCGTGAATATCAGGAATTCGGTAAAACATCATATTTCGGACATCGCTGCGGCCGGAAAAAGATCCTGCGAGAACGGGAACAACGACGACTGAAGGCAACCGTTGAGCATGACAGAAATGCAACCCTTCCGCTAATTGCTGCAGATTTAAATGCTGGGCCATCAAGAAGTGTCAGCGTGCGACCCATTCAACGAAACCATCGATGTGGGTTTTCGGAGCTGAAGGCCCACTTCTGTACCCTTTGATGACTGCATTTATCGCGAATCTCTTGCCCGACGTAAAGTCCCGAGCGTCTGGAAAAAAGCGCAGGTGACGCCTGTATATAAGAAGGACGGATCCTCAAAATTACAGATCAATATCCTTAACATCGGTTTGTTGCAGAATATTCGAACATATTCTCAGTTAGAATAAAATTAATTTCCTGGAGACAGAGAAATTGCTATCCATGCATCAGCACGGCTTTATAAAGCATCGCTCCTGCGCAACGCAACTCGCCCTTTTTTCACATGATATCTTGCGAACCATGGATGAAGGGTGTTAGACGGATGCCATATTCCTTGACTCCCGGAAAGCGTTTGACTCGGTGCCCCACTGCAGACTCCTAACTAAGGTACGAGCATATGGGATTGGTTCCAAAGTATGTGAGTGGCTCGAGGGCTTCTTAAGTAATAGAACCCAGTAAGTTGTCCTCGATGGTGAGTGTTCATCGGAGATGAGGGTATCATCTGAAGTGCCCCAGGGGAGTGTGGTAGGTCCGCTGTTGTTTTCTATCTATATAAATGATCTTTTGGATAGGGTGGATAGCAATGTGCGGCTGTTTGCTGATGATGCTGTGGTGTACGGGAAGGTGTCGTCGTTGAGTGACTATATGAGGATACAAGATGACTTGGACAGGATTTGTGATTGGTATAAAGAATGGCAGCTAACTCTAAATATAGATAAATGTAAATTAATGCAGATGAATAGGAAAAAGAATCCCGTAATGTTTGAATACTCCATTAGTAGTGTAGCGCTTGACACAGTCACGTCGATAAAATATTTGGGCGTAACATTGCAGAGCGATATGAAGTGGGACAAGCATGTAATGGCAGTTGTGGGGAAGGCGGATAGTCGTCTTCGGTTCATTGGTAGAATTTTGGGAAGATGTGGTTCATCTGTAAAGGAGACCGCTTATAAAACACTAATACGACCTGTTCTTGAGTACTGTTCGAGCGTTTGGGATCCCTATCAGGTCGGATTGAGGGAGGACATAGAAGCAATTCAGAGGCGGGCTGCTAGATTTGTTACTGATAGGTTTGATCATCACGCGAGTGTTACGGAAATGCTTTGGAACTCGGATGGGAGTCTCTGGAGGAAAGGAGGCGCTCTTTTCGTGAATCACTACTGAGGAAATTTAGAGAACCAGCATTTGAGGCTGACTGCAGTACAATTTTACTGCCGCCAACTTACATTTCGCGGAAAGACCACAAAGATAGGATAAGAGAGATTAGGGCTCGTACAGAGGCATATAGGCAGTCATTTTTCCCTCGTTCTGTTTGGGAGTGGAACAGGGAGAGAAGATGCTAGTTGTGGTACGAGGTACCCTCCACCACGCACCGTATGGTGGATTGCGGAGTATGTATGTAGATGTACATGTAGATATAGAGCTTTACGCCTCGCCTGGGCCCGTCAACACCGACATTGGACTGTTCATGACTGGAAACACGTTACCTGGTCGGACGAGTCTCGTTTCAAATTGTATTGAGCGGATGGATGTGCAAGGGTATGGAGACAACCTCATGAATTCATTGACCCTGCATGTCAACAGTGGACTGTTCAAGATGGGTGGAGGCTCTGTAATGGTGTGGAACGTGTGTAGTTGGAGTGATATGGGACCCCCGTTACGTCTAGATACGACTCTGATAGGTGACACGTACGTAAGCTTCCTGTCTGATCACCTGCATCCATTCATGTCCATTGTGCATTCCGTCGGATTTTGGCAATTCCAGCAGGACAATGCGACACCCCCACACGTCCAGAATAGCTACAGAGTGGCTGCAGGAACACTTTGTTAAGTTTAAACACTTTCGCTGACCACCAAACTCCACTGAAATGAACATTGTTGAGCATATTTCGGATTCCTTGCAACATGCTGTTCGGAAGAGATCTCCACCCTCTCCTACTCCTACGGATTTATGGACAGCCCTGCAGGATTCATGGTGTCAGTTCCCTCCAGCACTATTTCAGACATTAGTCGAGCCCATGCGACGTAGTGTTGTGGTACTTCTGCGTGCTCGCGGGGCCCTGCACGGTATTAGGCAAGTGTACCAGTTTCTTTCGCTCTTCAGCGTACATGATAGCTGCTAGTTTTCAGCATGTGACTGGATAACTTATTAGATTTTGTTCTCTTATTGACACACGTCTATAAGTGCACCCCTGCTGACATGGATAACATCCAATCGTTATTCAATTTCCCTCTTTGTACACTACTGGAACTCCATGGTGAGGTTTAGTCGCATTGTGAATGCGTGTCTTCAAGTCCTTTAGGCCTGCAACTCTGGATCTGTACACCCAATCCTTTACAAAATCCTTTAAGAAGAGGTTTGGTGTTGTGAAGTCAGGTGGTCATGGTACATACCGAACTGCACATCTCATCCAATCCACCGATTCGGAAACTTTTCATCGAGAAACTGACTGACCAGTCAGTTCGTGCTCCACCATGATAGAATAAGACGTCAGGATGAAGGTGTGTCAATGGTGGCACAGAAAACTCTTGTAATAATGCTCAGATAAACGTCACTGTTGGCCTCACTGGAAAAGAATAGCCTAAAGAATCAAAGATGCAGTTGCACATAGGTCCGCGTCCCACACTGGCCGTGGGACTGTACCTTTCTATTTTAAGCATAACATGAGGACATTCTGATTCCCACAAATGAAACTTACGACGATTCAGTGTGCTGGGTACACGAATAGATACTGTGTGCGGCAATCTGAAGTGGTGTACGCACTGCCAGCTGGTTACACTGTTTGTTCATGGGCTGCAGTGGTTGTCGCATCTGCACCTTGAAGGCATGAAGACCTTTTATGCAGGACGTTGTGCACTGTTGGTAAGTGGCATTTTCAACTCTCTGGACGCCGTACGCACTGGTTTTACCGGACTTCTTGCAAACGCCTGCCATACGTTTCCAACGTGGTCTGGAACGGATAGGCGACACACTCCCTGTTTATGGAGAACTCTACGTTCCTCAGTAAATGCCGTATTCACATCCTGAATACTTGTTCGGGACATTGGTTTCCTTCCATTCTGTGTCCGAAAGTTTTGTTGCAGTTGGGTGTGGGACTTCGTCTCTATGAACCATGCTGAACTTTCTTCTGTGGAGTCAACATTTTCCGTCAAATCTGGGGCACCTGAAAAATAAAATAAAAAAAGCATCTTTCGAATTATCCCGACACTTGAAAATCAGTTGCTGTTATCTCAATATATTTTAAAGTTATTACAGATAAAATTGTAAAGATAAGTTATGGACCCGATACGTATTTCCGAATTATTTATTGATGATGATGATGGTGATGATGAGGATGGTAATGATGATGATGGTGTGTTCTGCCCATTAGGCAAGTTCATCACTACACATTCAGAATGGCTCTGAGCACTATGGGACTTAACATCTATGGTCATCAGTCCCCTAGAACTTAGAACTACTTAAACCTAACTAACCTAAGGACAGCACACAACACCCAGCCATCACGAGGCAGAGAAAATCCCTGACCCCGCCGGGAATCGAACCCGGGAACCCGGGCGTGGGAAGCGAGAACGCTACCGCACGACCACGAGACTACACATTCAGAATTCCTCCTGGTTTTCCGCCACTCTTTGCGTAACTGCGTATGATGCACAGTAATTCTTGATGTCGTCAATTTGCTGGTACCTTCTTCCTCTGTTCCGCTTACCCGGCACCATTCCTTCTACCATAATACATCCATTATTATGCAGCCTCTTTTCATTCACTGTCCTAGCCAATTTCTTTGTCTGCATCATTTCGGAGTATGCTGATGCATTAGCTCCATACTTAACAATCATATACAACCACCGTTCGCTCCACGGAAGATCCGTACCCAAAGACTGGAAAGCAGCACAGGTCACACGAATATTCAAGAAAGGTAGTAGAAGTAATCCACTAAATTACAGGCCCATATCGTTAACGTCGATATGCAGCAGAATTTTGGAACATATAGTGTGTTCCAACATTATGAATTACCTCGAAGACAAAAATTGGCTCTAAGCACTATGGGACTTACCATCTGAGGTCCTCAGTCCCCTAGACTTAGAACTACTTAAACCTAACTAACCTAAGGACATCAGGATTCGAACCTGCGACCGTAGCAGCAGCGCGCTTCCGGACTGAAGCGCCTAGAACCGCTCGGCTACAACGGCCGGTTTACCTCGAAGAAAACGGTCTAGTGACACGCCGTCAACATAGGTTTAGAAAACATCGTGCCTGTGAAACACAATTAGCTCTTTATTCACATGAAGTGTTGAGTGCTATTAGCAAGGGATTTCTGATCGATTCCTTATTTCTGGATTTCCGGAAGGCTTTTGACACTGTACCACACAAGCGGCTCGTAGTGAAATTGCGTGCTTACGGAATATCGTCTCAGTTATGTGACTGGGTTTGTGATTTCCTGTCAAAGAGGTCACAGTTCGTAGTAATTGGCGGAAAGTCATCGAGTAAAACAGAAGTGATTTCTGGCGTTTCCCAAGGTAGTGTTATAGGCCCTTTGCTATTCCTTATCTATATAAACGATTTGGGAGACAATCTGAGCAGCCGTCTTCGGTTGTTTGCAGATGACGCTGTCGTTTATCGACTAATAAAGTCATCAGAAGATCAAAACAAACTGCAAAACGAGTTAGAAAAGATATAGGAATGATGCGATAAGTGGCAGTTGACCCTAAATAACGAAAAGTGTGAGGTCATCCACATGAGTGCTTAACTTCGGTTGCACGATATATGTCTAATCTAAAAGCCGGAAATTCAACTAAATACCTAGGTATTACAATTACGAACAACTTGAACTGGAAGTAACACATAGAAAATGTTGTGGGGAAGGCTAACCAAAGACTGCGTTTTATTGGCAGGACACTTAGAAAATGTAATAGGAGACTGCCTGCACAACGCTTGTCCGTCCTCTTTTAGAAACGCGTTTTGTATTATCACGAAATATGGGCGAGAGTGTCACAGAAATGATACAGGATTGGAGGTGGACATCGTTAAAAGGAAGGCGTTTTTCGTTGCAACGGAATCTTCTCACGAAAGTCCAATCACCAAATTTCCCCTCCGAATGCGAAAAAATTTTGTTCACTCCGACCTACATAGGGAGGAACGATCACCACGATAAAATAGAAATCAGAGCTCGTACGAGAAGATGCGGGTGTTCATTCTTTCCGCGCGCTATAAGATATTGGAATAATACAGAATTGTGAAGGTGTTTCGATTAACTCTCTGCCAGGCACTTAAATGTGTAGATGAAGATGTAGATGTTTCCAGTATTTGACTTTCCTCATTCATCCTATATAGCACAACCTCACTCTTTATTTATCTGTCCATTTCACATCTTCCGTTCTTTTCTAGATCCACATCTCAGAACCCTCCAAGCATTTCTCTCCTCTCCGGCAACACTCCATACAAAACACTGAACTAATCTTTTCCCTGATTGTTTATGTAATGAGCCACAAAAAATGGTTCAAATGGCTCTGAGCACTGTGGGACTTAACATCTGAGGTCATCAGTCCCCCAACCACAGCGGAAACCCACTGGTAGCTTGCTAAGGCAGCAGCTGCAGCAGCCGCATCCAGCGGAGGTTCGCGGCCGCGCGCGTTGTGCGCTAAAGGCCGCTGCCTTAGCAAGCTACCAGTGGGTTTCCGCTGTGGTTGATATATAACTTTCTGTTTTCTTTCTAATGAGTCAATGTTGTAGTAATGTTGGCTCGTGAAGATGTATTTATTTTGTGTGTGTTATGTGCAATTTTCGCTTTGTGTGTGATGTGCATTATTTTATTGTATGTGCAGGAGAAAATGAAGAATGGCATGGCGATCTTGGCGTGACCGTACTGGACGACAACATATAGCTCCTTTGAATTGTACTCGTAACCCTCAACGTAATAGTCGATTACAACGAGAGGCGCAGAATTTGGAGCAAGAAACTATTCGTGAAATAGAAGAAGAGGAACGTCGTAGGAGAGAGAATCCTGATGACGATTTGTTACCTGATTCTGAATTTGATTTAAGCTTTTTGGACAAGCTGTTGCCGCTGGAGCCGCCGCTTTAGATGCAGTGCGTGGATTTGTTCAACGGGCAGTGAAAGCAGAAGTGGTTGAGAATAGAGGTGATCGTGAAGGAGCTGCGTTTATTCGTGAGGTTGTTGCAAGTTTTTTTGGTGAGGTAGGAAGGAATGTTCATGATTTAAATAGTCCATTACCAGAAGAAATTTTTGACTTAGTTGAATTTTTAAGTAGATTACCAGAAACTAATATGGCAGCTCAGGGTGAAGAAACTGAAACTCATCAAGCGATGACAGGTGCAGCTGGTGCTAGTGGTGCTAATACAGGTGGTTCTGGTGGTGTTGCAGATCCAGGTTTGATGATGTGGAAGAGTATGGAAAAAGTAACTGATGGTTTATTAGAAATAACTAATACTCATTTGTTTGCTACATGGGGTTATCAGTATAAAAGGGTAAATGATAATAAGTTTGTTACAGCCAGTAGTACAATTTGTAGTCGGCTTGTTACTTCAGCTAGTCAATGGTATTTAGATTCTATTCCTTTTTTTATGTAGAGGACGATTTGAAACTTTACCTAGATATTGTTATGTTGTTGATACAGAAGTACGTGTTATATCTGTTGGTTTAGAAGCTTCATTTGCAACTGGGTTTATTTTGGCCAGTAATGGTTCATTGACTCATGTACCTTTTGTTATTCATAATATTGGAGGGTCAACTACACATGCACATGAAACTGTAAAAGTTAATGGTTCTGGTACAGATATGTCAATATCAAGTGTTAGTAAAATGTATAATATATCTAGTGCTTTTGAAAGTTTGATGTGGGGTGATGCAGGTTAGACGAAGTATTATGGTGCAACAACTTTGCTTCATAGTTGGCCATATTATGTTTCTTGGGTTGTTTCAACTAGTTGTACTTCAGGCACTGTGTTGCAGGTGATTTAGGTGGTCCCTTGTTGCATAAAATATATGCTCAAGGAGTTGCTCAATCGATTGTTGATCTTTGACGGCCTTCCACTTACCGTTGTACTCCTCAATGTGGTGATCTTAAAACAATGATGGAGAATCCACATCCTCCTATGACTGAGAGTTGTGAATGTTTTAGATTTAATAATACTTTTTTGAGTCCATGTTAAGTACAGACCCAAGGAGGCCCTATTGGAATTCATGAAAATACAATTGTACCTTATAACCCAATTCATCAAATTAATCATAACGAGTACTATCAGTGTATAGAAAAGTGTTCTGCTGTCCATTCGATGATTAGGAAGGTAAAGTTACTGAACCTGTTAATTTTAGTTTTGGAATTAATCCTGTGTCAAATAATATTCCAGGTAGTCAGAATTCTTTTGTAAATACTAAAATGATGTTTTTACTTGTTACTCTATAAAAATTGGTTTTGATTATGATACTTGCAATACTCAGATAAAAACTGCTTCTCAGGAGAAAATGAATTTTATGAATTCAACAATTGCTCCTAATAGTTCTTAATATCAACAAGATGGTGGTATACATGAAGCAGATGCTGTTGTTGGTTCATACTACTATAAAATGCCAGCTACAGAATGTAGTTTTGTTGCTGTTGATAAAAAAAAAAGAGAGAGAAGTTGGAAAGCGAATCTGTTGTAAGTTTACCTGAACCTCATCCTGCAGCTGAAGCTGGCAAATGCTTAAGAGAAACTGTTAACGAAAAGAGAAAAGGTCGCCATGGAGATACTAGTAGTAGTAACACAACAACAACAGCAACTGTTCCAGGTCAGAGACTATATCAACGAGATGTTAAACCTTCAAAGAGTATGGTTAAGGATGTTGAGGAAATTGCTAATACTGATCATGATAAGGAATTATTGGATATGTTAACTTGAAATAAAACATTGTTGTCAGTTTATATTGTATTTTTATTTGTCAATTAAATCAAGACCAATAAACATATCAAATATATTCACTGGATGTATTTCTTTATAAATCCTTTTATCCCATTTTTTCCAATTATATTTTACAATTCTCTCCTCCCATACAGGTCCTTAAAACATTTTAGTATTTGCACAGAATAATACAGGAGTTTTAGTTAGAACAAAATCAGATTTTCACTTTACTTGAATATTAGTATTGTTAGCACTAAATACACATTTTAATGTTTCATAACTACCTATATCAAAATTAGGGTTGTCCATTATAATGAGACATCTGTAAGCACATTCTTGCAAACCAAAATTTACAAATTTGTTATTTTTATTACACCATCCTGCATTTATCGTTGCACTATAACATACATGTACAAAAAATGACTTAAAGCTATTTGGATGTCCAATAAGTGATATGCAATTTTTTTTACCATTACTATGATTAAATACATTGAATACATTGATAATAAATTCAGTTATTCTTTCGTAGTCATCATTAAATTGAAATTCAAGTAAATCATACATTAGATCATATGACTGTTAATGATCAAAATAAAATTCATTAAAGTCACATGAATGAGCTTCAAAGAAAAGAACTCTTGCTCTTAAAATGAAGTTATCTGTTTCTTGTACACTCATTTTCATGGTAAGTATTTGCATATGTTAAATTACATTGGATAGTAATTGTTCACTAAGAGCACATAGTGATGTATCGGATAACCAAATATTTGTAAATTGGATTTTATTTAATGGACAGCAGAAATTCTCACATATTAATTGTACCAGTTCTTGAAAACTTTTTCGTTTATTTCCACGTCCGTTTTGTTGCTATTCAGTAATTCGTGCAATGTCTTTTGAGAGTGTGTCACTATTGCTTTCACATGTTGGCCCAGAATGTCGATCGGATTGTTCAGATTGCAGTACATCCGTATGTCCCTCACTTTCGCTGTCCACTGCCTTTGTTTGCTGAGTTTCACCATCCGTTCGGCATCGCGTAATTGCAAAGTGAATTGAAAGGGCTTGGTGAATTCCTCATTCCATATATATTGCGTGTTCTGCCTCGTATTTATTACCGAGATACAGGAAGAGATTTGCTCTTTTTTCCGAGTCGCATGCTTTTGCAATAGTGACGAATTTTGGTCGTCCCAAGAGAGCCACGAATTGTCGACCTTACATACATCTGCAGGTCCCGTAGGCTCTGTTGCAGTTGTGGGCAATGTGGATACCCGATCTGGTGGTGTTTTCGAAACAGATGTACCATAATATATCTCGTCTTGGTTTGTTTTGGAAAAGTGATTTTGCAAATTTGATAAAATTTTCCTGATTTCGCTGGATGGTAGCTGTGTCGAATATATGGTGCGTAATAACGCGGCTCGATTTTGGAAAACAGCAGTTGCTAATGACTTTTCTGAATCCTTCATCAAAACACGATAAATGACCCAAAATGTTGATTTCAAGTTTTTTGGTAAGGTTAATATGAAGTTAGAAAATTTTTCAGAGAATGTGTCTTTGTCTAGACCAATGCATATTTCAATTAGTAGATTAGCTATAAATGTTTTAAATTCGGTTGTCCATTTTTCTTGAAAACGTTCTTTCTTAGTAGGTTGAGCTGAAGTAATTGTTTCTATATCAATATCATCATCTGCAATTACCTCAACAAGTTTTCTTTTCTTTGGTGCATTGGTGATTGCAGTTGATGGTCCTGGTTGGTTGTCATCTTGTTCGTCGTCTGAGCCTAAGTCTTGCGAGTCAGGGTCCAATAGCGATGATTCAGTCATCTGCAATAATTACATAAATGTTTTAGAAGCCTGTGGAGTAACTCGCGCAGTATCTTTGGTAAATATATTTTCAAGTCCCCAATGAAACATTGGTCTTAGACAAATGTTACACCACATACTGTCTTTTAAATGGTATAAAGTTCTTAAGAAACCCCTTTTTGAATATGTAGTTAATTCGTGATAGAAGTGATCAAATTTTTGTTGAATTGGTGGGGTTAAAACTCTCTTTGCAACTGATGTGTAGTGATTAATATGCATGTGTGATGCTATTAATATGCTTGAAGCATCCTTGGAACATATTTCATTTAAAAAGCAGTTTTGACATACGGCTGTTAATTGCCAAGGTCGTAACCAATTGCCACTATGTACTATACAGGATTTTATAAATTGAATCAACATACATTTCTTTATAACCAGTATTATTTATACTGATTTGATTTTTCTACAGGTTTTGGTGATCACACCAACCCCATGAAACAGTTTCTAAATCATTGTTGACTTCCGTAATATATTTGAAAAAACATCAAATTGTCTGTATTCTGCATCATCCCAATTAAAATTTCTTTCTAAATCTGGTAATTCATATCTTCATGCAGTTACAAAAGGACGATTTAACATTGTTTGTAGTACACGAGGATAACTTAGACTTCTAGGATATAAATTAGTTTCATTGCTAATCATTTCACTTTCGTATACGATCACTTTGTGTACACAAACGTTTAATTGTGTTGTCATCCACTGTCTATATTTAGGTTTTGTAGCAAGCACACGTGGTTTGTTTAAAAATAAAAGTTCTCTGCTTCCCTTAGTATGTTTACTGTGTAGTGCAATTGGTTTTTCACTAAATAAAATTTCTGGTCGTAATTGTCTGTCTGTTATGTGAGCAACTCGTTACCAATTATTATTTGGAATTAGATCATCTTGAAATAATAAGGTCCAATATCACTCAGTAAAAATTCTTCATCAGTTGATTCTCCTAATGTTGATATGTCACAGAAACTACTATCTGAATCACTGTCGTCACTTATACCTTCGAACGTAGACCTGATGATGCAGACGTAGACACCGACTCAGCAAGCCGACGAGCAGCGAAACGGACGAGCAGCGTTGTGTTCACAAGTGTGGAGGCCGTCAAATGACTGTAAAGTGTGGATTTGAGTGCCCCGTTAAATAATGCAGTCGCCGGAAATACTTACCGATAACTTGCTAAGACAGCAGCAGCAGCAGCAGCAGCAGCAGCGACCGCAGTGGCCGTATGCGCCATATGTGGGCGTATGCGCGCTACGGGCGCGGGCGCGGCCATTGCGGTCGCTGCTGCTGCTGCTGCTGCTGTCTTAGCAAGTTATCAGATTAGATTAGATTAGATTAGATTAATACAAGTTCCATGGATCATGAATACGATATTTCGTAATGATGTGGAACGAGTCGAATTTTCCAATACATGACATAATTAGGTTAATTTAACAACATACTTAAGTTAATATAACAACTTTATTTTTTGTGTTTTTTTGTTTTTCTTTATTTCCGGCGACTGCATTATTTAACGGGGCTCTCAGATCCACACTTTACAGTCATTTGACGGCCTCCACACTTGTGAACACAACGCTGCTCGTCCGTTTCGCTGCTCGTCGGCTTGCTGAGTCGGTGTCTACGTCTGCATCATCAGGCCTATGTTCGAAGGTATGAGTGACGACAGTGATTCAGATAGTAGTTTCTGTGACATATCAACATTAGGAGAATCAACAGACGAAGAATTTTTACTGAGTGATATTGGACGTTATTTATTTCCAGATGACTTAATTCCAAATAATAATTGGTAACGAGTTGCTCACATAACAGATAGACAATTATGACCAGAAATTTTATTTAGTGAAAAACCAATTGCACTACACAGTAAACATACTAAGGGAAGCAGAGAACTTTTATTTTTAAACAAAGCACGTGTGCTTGCTACAAAACCTAAATATAGACAGTGGATGACAACACAATTAAACGTTTGTGTACACAAATTGAATGTATAGGAAAGTGAAATGATTCGTAATCAAACTAATTTGTATCCTAGAAGTCTAAGTTATCCTGGTGTACTACAAACAATGTTAAATCATCCTTTTGTAACTGCAAGAAGATCTGAATTACCAGATTTAGAAAGAAGTTATGATTGGGATGATGCAGAATACAGACAATTTGATGTTTTTAAAATATATTACTGAAGTCAACAATGATTTAGAAACTGTTCCATGGGGTTGGTGTGATCGCCAAAACCTGTGGAAAAATCAAATCATTATAAATAATACTGGTTATAAAGAAATGTATGTTGATTCAATTATAAAATCCTGTATAGTACATAGTTGCAATTGGTTACGACATTGGCAATTAACAGCTGTATGTCAAAACTGCTTTTTAAATGAAATATGTTCTGAGATATGGATCTGGACAAGAAGGGAAGATGTGAAACGGACAGATAAATAAAGAATGAGGTTGTGCTATATAGGATGAATGAGAAAAGTCAAATACTGGAAACATATACATCTTCATCTACACATTTAAGTGCCTGGCAGAGAGTTCATCGAACCACCTTCACAATTCTCTATTATTCCAATATCTTATGGCGCACAGAAAGTATAAACACCCGCATCTTCCCTTACATTGAGGGTTACAAATAGAATACAAAGGAGCTATATGTTGTCGTTCAGTACGATCACGCCAACACCGCCATGCCATTCTTCATTTTCTCCTGCACACAAAACGAAAATTGCACACATTACACTCAAAATAAATACATCTTCACGAGCAAGCATTACTACAGCATTAACTCATTAGAAAGAAAACAGAAAGTGAAATTTTAATTTGAAAAATAAACGACATCTTTTCAAGAACTGGTACAATTAGTATGTGAGAATTTATGCTGTCCATTAAATAAAATCCAATTCACAAATATCTGGTTATCTGATACATCAATATCTACTCTTAGTGAACAATAACTCAATATAATTCAACATATTCAAATACTTACCATGAAAATGAGTGTACAAGAAATATATAACTTCATTTTAATAGCAAGAGTTCTTTTCTTTGAAGCTCATTCATGTGACTTTAATGAATTTTATTTTGATCGTAAACAATCATATGATCTAATGTATGATTTACTTGAATTTCAATTTAATGATGATTACGAAACATCAGCTGAATTTATTATCAATGTATTCAATGTACTGAATTGTAGAAATGGTAAAAAATTTGTATATCACTTATTGGACCACCAAATAGCTTTAAGTCAACTTTTGTACGTGTATGTTCTAGTGCAATGATAACTGCAGGATGGTGTAATAAAAATAACAAATTTGTAAATTTTGGTTTGCAAGAATGCGCTTACAGATGTCTCATTATAATGGACAACCCTACTTTTGATATAGGTAGTTATGAAACATTAAAAACTGTGTTTAGTGGTAACAGTGCTAATATTCAAGTAAAGTGAAAATCTGATTTTGTTGTAACTAAAACTTCTGTATTATGCTGTGCAAATACTAAAATGTTTTAAGGACCTGTATGGGAGGAGAGAATTGTAAAATATAATTGGAAAAAATAGGATAAAAGGATTTTGAAAGAAACACATCCAGTGACTATATTTGATGTGTTTATTGGTCTTGATTTAATTGACAAATAAAAATACAATATAAACTGACAACAATGTTTTATTTCAAGTTAACATATCCAATAATTCCTCATCATCATCAGTATTAGCAATTTCCTCAACATCCTTAACCATGCTCCTTGAAGGTTTAACATCTCGTTGATATGGTCTCTGACCTGGAACAGTTGCTGTTGTTGTATTACTACAACTAGTATCTCCACGGCGACCTTTTCTATTTTTGTTAACAGTTCTCTTATGCGTTTGTCAGCTTCAACTGCAGGATCATGTTCACGTACACTAACAATTAAATCTGATAAAATGTGATCGTGAAGGATCTGTGTTTATTCGTGAGGTAGTTGCAACTTTTTTTAGTGAGGTAGGAAGGAATGTTCATGATTTAAATTGTCCATTACCAGAAGAAATTTTTGACTTAGTTGAATTTTTAAGTAGATTACCAGAAACTAATATGGCAGCTCAGGGTGAAGAAACTGAAACCCATCAAGCGATAATAGGTGCAGCTGGCGCTAGTGGTGCTAATACAGGTGGTTCTGGTGGTGCTGCAGATCCAGGTTTGATGATGTGGAAGAGTATGGAAAAAGTAACTGATGGTTTATTAGAAATAACTAATACTCATTTGTTTGCTGCATGGGGTTTTCAGTGTAAATGGGTATATGATAATAAGTTTGGTACAGCTAGTAGTACAATTTGTAGTCGGCTTTTTACTTCAGCCAGTCAATGGTATTTAGATTCTATTCCTTTTTTTATGTTGAGGACAATTTTAAGCTTTACCTAGATATTGTTATGTTGTTGATACAGAAGTATGTGTTATACCTTTTGGTTTAGAAGCTTCATTTGTAACTGGGTTTACTTTGGCTGCGACAGTATAGGCGGCTTTTTTCGTATCTGTCTGTCGCAGTAAGTAAAAAAAAAATTTACATCCATATCGACAGATAAGCTATAGTCATGGCGATACATTAAAGTGTGACCCATCTTTCTGTCATAGAACCAGCTCCCAGCATTATGCTACTACCAGGAATGATGTAACTTCCCGGATCCTCCCGAAATCGTCTGAAGATGAACCTGAAAGAGTTAGAAAACCGGTTCATGTAATAAAGCATTATTATTGAAAAAAAGTGACTGGTTGCAGTTGTGTATAACTTATTTACAATTATATGCATGTTGCACGTGATTATATATTGGTAAGACAGATATTTAGGAACCAGGTTTTAAATTGTAAGACATTTCCAGGGCCAGATGTGGACTCTGACCACAATCTATTGGTTATGAACTGCAGATTAAAACTGAAGAAACTGCAAAAAGGTGGGATATTTAAGGAGATGAGACCTGGATAAACTGACTTAACCAGAGGGTTGTACAGAGATTCAGGGAGAGCATAAGGGAACAATTGACAGGAATGGGGAAAAGAAATACAGCAGAAGAAGAGTGGGTGGCTTTGAGAGATGAAGTAGTGAAGGCAGCAGAGGATCAAGTAGGTAAATAGACGAGGACTAATACAAATCCTTGGGTAACAGAAGAAATATTGAATTTAATTGATGAGAGGAGAAAATATAAAAATGCAGTAAATGAAGCAGGCAAAAAGGAATACAAACGTCTCAAAAATGAAATCAACAGGAAGTGCAAAATGGCTAAGCAGGGATGGCTGGAGGACAAATGTAAGGATGTAGACGCTTATCTAATTAGGGGTGAGATGGACACTGCCTACAGGAAAATTAAAGAGACCTTTGGAGAAAAGAGAACCACTTCTATGAATATCAACAGCTCAGATGGAAACCCAGTTCTAAGCAAAGAAGGGAAAGCAGAAATGTGGAAGGAGTATAAAGAGTGTCTATACGAGGGGGATGTATGTGAGGACAATATTATGGAAATGGAAGAGAACGTAGATGAAGATGAAATGGGAGATACGATACTGCGTGAAGAGTTTGACAGAGCACTGAAAGATCTGAGCCGAAACACAGCCCCGGGAGTAGACAACATTCCACTAGAACTACTGACGGCCTTGGGAGAGCCAGTCATGACAAAACTCTACCATCTGGTGAGCAAGATGTATGAGACAGGCGAAATACCCTCAGACTTCAAGAAGAATATAATAATTCCAATGCCAAAGAAAGCAGTTGTTGACAGATGTGAAAATAATCGAACTGTCAGTTTGATAAGTGTCAGCTGCAAAATACTATCACGAATTCTTTACAGACGAATGGAAAAACTGGTAGAGCCGACCTTGGGGAAGATCAGTTTGGATTCCGTAGAAATATGGGAACATGTGAGGCAGTACTGACCTTACGACTTATCTTAGAAGAAAGATTAAGGAAAGGCAAACCTAGGTTTCTAGCATTTGTAAACTTAGAGAAAGCTTTTGACAATGTTGACTGGAATACTCTCTTTCAAATTCTGAAGGTGGCAGGGGTAAAATACAGGGAGCGAAAGGCTATTTACAATTTGTACAGAAAACAGATGGCAGTTATAAGAGTCAAGGGGCGTGAAAGGGAAGCAGTGGTTGGGAAGGGAGTGAGACAAAGTTGTAGCCTCTTCCCGATGTTATTCAATCTGTATATTGAGCAAGCAGTAAAGGAAACATAAGAAAAATTCGGAGTAGGTATTAAAATTCATGGAGAAGAAATAAAAACTTTGAGGTTCGCCGATGACATTGTAATTCTGTCAGAGACAGCAAAGGACTTGGAAGAGCAGTTGAACGGAATGGACAGTGTCTTGAAAGGAGAATATAAGATGAACATCAACAAAAGCAAAACGAAGATAATGGAATGTAGTCAAATTAAGTCGGGTGATGCTGAGGGAATTAGATTAGGAATTGAGATGCTTGAAGTAGTAAATGAGTTTTGCTATTTGGGGAGCAAAATATCTGATGATGGTCGAAGTAGAGAGGATATAAAATGTAGACTGTCAATGGCAAGGAAAGCGTTTCAGAAGAAGAGAAATTTGTTAACATCGAGTATAGATTTAAGTGTCAGGAAGTCGTTTCTGAAAGTATTTGTATGGAGTGTAGCCATGTATGGAAGTGAAACATGGACGATAAATAGTTTGGAACAAGAAGAGAATAGAAGCTTTCGAAATGTGGTGCTATAGAAGAATTCTGAAGATTACATGGGTAGGTCACATAACTAATGAGGAGGTATTGAATAGAATTGGGGAGAAGAGGAGTTTGTGGCACAACTTGACAAGAAGAAGGGACCGGTTGGTAGGACATGTTCTGAGGCATCAAGGGATCACAAATTTAGCATTGGAGGGCAGCGTGGAGGGTAAAAATCGTAGAGGGAGACCAAGAGATGAATACACTAAGCAGATTCAGAAGTATATAGGTTGCAGTAAGTACTGGGAGATGAGAAGCTTGCACCGGATAGGTTAGCATGGAGAGCTGCATCAAACCAGTCTCAGGACTGAAGATCACAACAAAAACAAACAACAACAACATGATGGAGTGCCTGTTTTGTTACGAAGAAGGCATTGCGCCCCGAATCAAGTATTCGTGTGGCCCTCAGTATTTTATAACACTATGCATCTAACAACTAACAGCCGAATCTAAAACGTCAACTAACGTTAATAGCTGTAGTTTTTCTGCTTAATAACAAAAAAAATACTTACACAGCCAGTACTATTTTAACATGTGCTTAATTTTAATCGATGTTGATAAATTTTTTCCATGAGCTAGGTAAAATTGGCCACTTACCTCAGGGGAATAGGGATCAAGCAGCGCGGCCACTGCTGTGTTATAGCGGGAAACTTATTGTTTTGTCTTCCAGTACCGACAACTCACGTTTGCGACCGTCTCGTAGCGATCACAGTCTACAGTATGAATTTTGAGACGGAAGTAACATGGTTTTGTGAATGGACGTTACAGAGACGGTCATCTTCAAATGTGATACTTGCTTGCAGCAAGGAACATTACATTGAAGATCTTATCATACAGTGCAATGAGTAGAAGAAAACTGACGTTCACATAATATGTCATAGTGTCTCGTATTGAATAATGCTTTGGAACGTAAGTACAGTTACTTTTATTAAATAATTAACCATACATTCACACAGACAACACAAGACTTGAAACTTCCTGGCAGATTAAAACTGTGTGCCCGACCGAGACTCGAACTCGGGACCTTTGCCTTTCGCGGGCAAGTGCTCTACCATCTGAGCTGCCGAAGCACGACTCACACCCGGTACTCACAGCTTTACTTCAGCCAGTATCTCGTCTCCTACCTTCCAAACTTTACAGGAGCTCTCCTGCGAACCATGCAGATCTAGCACTCCTGAAAGAAAGGATATTGCGGAGACATGGCTTAGCCACAACCTGGGGGATGTTTCCAGAATGAGATTTTAACTCTGCAGCGGAGTGTGCGCTGATATGAAACTTCCTGGCAGATTAAAACTGTGTGCCTGACCGAGACTCGAACTCGGGACCTTTGCCTTCTGCGGGCAAGTGCTCTACCATCTGAGCTACCGAAGCACGACTCACGCCCGGTACTCACAGCTTTACTTCTGCCAGTATCTCGTCTCCCACCTTCCAAACTTTACAGAAGCTCTCCTGCGAAACTTGCAGAACTAGCACTCCTGAAAGAAAGGATATTGCGGAGACATGGCTTAGCCACAGCCTGGGGTATGTATCCAGAATGAGATTTTAACTCTGCAGCGGAGTGTGCGCTGATATCAAACTTCCTGGCAGATTAAAACTGTGTGCCTGACCGAGACTCGAACTCGGGACCTTTGCCTTTCGCGGGCAAGTGCTCTACCAACTGAGCTACCGAAGCACGACTCACGCCCGGTACTCTCAGCTTTACTTCTGCCAGTATCTCGTGTCCCACCTTCCAAACTTTACAGAAGCTCTCCTGCGAACCTTGCAGAACTAGCACTCCTGAAAGAAAGGATATTGCGGAGACATGGCTTAGCCATAGCCTGGGGGATGTTTCCAGAATGAGATTTTCACTCTGCAGCGGAATGTGCGCTGATATGAAACTTCCTGGCAGACTAAAACTGTGTGCCCGACCGAGGCTCGAACTCGGGACCTTTGCCTTTCGCGGGCAAGTGCTCTACCAACTGAGTTACCGAAGCACGACTCACGCCCGGTACTCACAGCTTTACTTCTGCCAGTATCTCGTCTCCCACCTTCCAAACTTTACAGAAGCTCTCCTGCGAACCTTGCAGAACTAGCACTCCTGAAAGAAAGGATATTGCGGAGACATGGCTTAGCCACAGCCTGGGGGATGTTTCCAGAATGAGATTTTCACTCTGCAGCGGAGTGTGCGCTGATATCAAACTTCCTGGCAGATTAAAACTGTGTGCCCGACCGAGACTCGAACTCGGGACCTTTGCCTTTCGCTGGCAGAAGTAAAGCTGTGAGTACCGGGCGTGAGTCGTGCTTCGGTAGCTCAGTTGGTACAGCACTTGCCCGCGAAAGGCAAAGGTCCCGAGTTCGAGTCTCGGTCGGGCACACAGTTTTAATCTGCCAGGAAGTTTCGTTTGATTACAATTCTTGTGCGCTGTTTCAAGTCTTGCAGGTCCTTTACTGGTGTAGCGTATACCCGGTCTTTCACAAAACCCCACAAGAAAACGTCGAGGGGGGTTATGTCAGGCGAACGTGGCGGCCAAGGAATTGGACCTCTACGGCCAATCCATCGTTGCGGGAATGTCTCGTTTAAAAATTTTCGGACATCAAGGCTCCAATGGGGTGGTGCACCGTCCTGTTGAAACATCACATTTGGCTGCAGGTCTGTTATCTGTGGCACGGCAAATTGTTCCAACATGTCCAGGTAGATGACTCCATCCACAGTGGGCCTCTGAATGAAAAACGGCCCAACAATGCGATTTATCATCAAACCACACCACAAATTAACTTTCAGACTGTCGCACATGTGTTCCCTAGGTGCATGTGAATTTTCGGACCCCCAGCTGCGCGCATTGTGACGATTGACAGCCCCTGACACGTGAAAGGTTGCCTCGTCAGTAAACATTACGCGTGATAAAAGTGTCTCGTCCGCGGCAGTGCGATCTAACATGACACATGCAAATTCTTCTCGCTTTGGTCGATCATCAGGCTTGATTTCTTGCACAACCTGCACTTGATATGCGTACAAACGTAATCGCTGATGAAGCACTTTGTGCACTGTTGAACGTTTCATACGAAGTTCTCGTGCTGCCTGTCGCACTGACTTCTGTGGACTTTGTTCGAATGAACGCCGCACTTGTTCCACATGATGATCGCTGATCCCAGGCTTACCACCACCATGCCCTTTCGCAACACTCCCAGTAGCCAAAAACTGATCACACCTCTTCTTTATAGTCTTGAACGACGGGGGCGCTTTGTTGTAAACTCGACGAAAGTTGCTTTGCACTTGGGTCGCCGATTTTGTCTCTACATACCACCAGACCACTTGTGCACTCTCCTTCATATCCTCCATTTTGCTAAAACAATTGACTGCAGCTCCACTAGGGCTACTTGGCGTATCAAATTTGCACACCACAAACTTGTTGAGTTGCTCTGTCTGCCCCTTCAGGATTCACAGGTCCACCATCTGAAATGAGAAAGATATAGGATATTAAAATGTTGGAGTCTCATTGTAGACACCCTGTAAGACTGGTACATATACGGCCCGAGCTGTCGTTCCTCAGTGTTAATACTGGCTCTTGAGTAGAAAGCTTTGACGACCACTGCACTGCCGTGACTACAGCCGTTATCAAATACATGAAATATATCCGTAGTTACGTATACGGATAGCCATCAGTTGTACAAGGGAATGAGTATAATGAAAACTTGTGACGGAAAGGACTTGAACGCGGATTTCCTGCTTTACGCGAGCGGCTGCCTTAACCTCTTTGGCTATCCGTGCAAAAGTTACGGCCGGACCCAAAGTCCCATACGTCGTCCCTGCGTCACAGCCTGTGCTTGTACACAGATTACGAATTTCTCGTAGAGGGGACGACAATGTAATTGAAAGCTGCTGCCTAGTATCGGCAGACAATGAAGAAGAACGATACAATATTGTTTCGGACATCCATGCATTTATCCGCTGAAACTAGGCAGCGACTAAAAATGTCCTCCAGTGTACGGAAATTACATTACGTGTGTACGACTTCATGTTGTCTCGCAGGAACGACGATATCTCGGAAAAAACATTTTGTCAGTGGAGTGAGTGATTGATTAATTTGTAAAAACGACGACATCTGGAAGTTTGGGTCCGGCCGTTGAGTTGTGCACGGGTAGCCAAAGCGGTTAATGCACGGTTTTATAAATCGATCTCCTTTGTGAAGAGTTTTTGTCAACAATTAGCTTAACCCTTTAATGCATAGTGTAGCTGATCAGCTACAGACTACAGCCGGCCAGAGTGGCCGTGCGGTTCTAGGCGCTACAGTCTGGAGCCGCGAGATCGCTACGGTCGCAGGTTCGACTCCTGCCTCGGGCATGGATGTATGTGATGTCCCTAGGTTAGTTTGGTTTAAGTAGCTCTAAGTTCTAGGGGACTGATGACCTCAGAAGTTGAGTCCCATAGTGCTCAGAGCCATTTGAACCATTTTACAGACTACATTTCTTCGATGTATCCTATACTGAGCAACATTTTGTAACAAATTCGTTATGTAGTTAAGTGTATACAATCTCCTGCAGCTGCTAGTAGTTCTTCATAGCGATCATAAATGGCAGGATGACCTGAACCAGTTCGACAATCAGCTGTGTGGATGAACTGCCGCGTGTGTGTTTTGGCGGAAAGTAGAGACATCTTTTTGGTGTTTGAGCAGTGATCTGTGGGTTTGAAAATTACTTTTTTGTTTTGAAAACGTAAGTAGATATGGTATAGACAGTTAAGTCGAGTGTCATTACGATAGATTTGAAATAAGGTCTGTTTTTGTGTTTGTAGCGATTGTGAACAATAATGCTATGTTCATTTATTATTATTATTATTCACGTTTGGGCCCTACTGGACCACGCGAAGTACAATCACGGGGCATTCAGTTATTTTCTTTTAGACTTTCTCTCTGCCCAAATTGTTTTCATTCTCTCGGAATGAGCTCTTTTCCTTTCATCAGACCATGTGGTTCCAGTTTTCTTTGGTTTTTCAGCTTGACCAACTACCCAGTCATGAATTTTTTGCCTAAATAATTTTCTGTCTTGAATTTCATCTTGTTTTATATCTGCCTCTTTCATGTCCTCTTTTATAGCAGCAATCCATTTTATTGTCTCAAATTTAGCTTTACTTCGATTTTCGTAGAATTCCACTACTTGTTTAGTTAGTCTGGTAGCATCCATTCTTTTAATATGCCCATAAAATTTTAATCTGCGTTTTTTCATATCTGAATATATGCTGGTGTATTGTTGAATTTCACTATTTGCTCTTAGCCTCTATGTTCCTTCTTCAGTATATTTTGGACCTAGAATTTTTCTGATTACTTTTCTTTCTCTTTTTTGGATTTCTTGAATGTCCTTTTTTCTGTTTAAAATTAGCGTTTCAGCCCCATAAAGGCACTCTGGTTTTATGACCGTGTTGTAATGTCTCAATTTAGAGTACCTCGAGAGACATTTTTTGTTGTAGATGTCTTTTGTAAGTCTAAAAGCTGTCTCCATCTTTTGACAACGAATTTCATTTCCAATTTTTTCTAGACCAGTCTCTGAGATTGTTTCACCTAAATATTTGAATTGCGAAACTCTTTTGATTTTTCCATACTTAGTTTCCAAAAGTTTGGGTGCCAGTTTGTTGCTAGTCATATACTGTGTTTTTTCAAATGAGATTTGGAGACCTACTCTTTCTGCTGTTTCTTTAAGGATTTCTATTTGTTTCTGAGCAATTTGGATGTCCTGCGTTAGAATAACCAAGTCGTCTGCAAAGGCCAAACAGTCTATTCGAATATTTGTTCGTCCTAATTTCACTGGTTGGTCAATTTTGAACTCCAATTTTCGTTCGCGCCACTCTTGTATTACTTTTTCTAGAACGCAGTTAAATAGCAACGGAGAGAGTCCATCACCTTGCCTCACGCCTGTTTTTATTTCAAAGGATTCTGAAATTTCTCCTCTGAACTTTACTTTTGATTTTGTACCAGTTAGCGTGTCTCTGATAATTGCCGTGGTTTTAGGATCCAGGCCTTGTTCTTTCACAATTTGGAAAAGAGATTCACGATCCACTGAGTCATAAGCCTTTCTAAAATCTACAAAGGTACAAACTAGTTTTTTATTGTAAATTTTTTGATGTCTGAGAATTAGTTTGAGGACTAAAATCTGTTCTGGGCAAGATCTATTTGGCCTGAAACCTGCTTGATATTCGCCAATTTTCCATTCAAGTTGCTGTTGTGCTCGGTTCAGAAGACATTGAGAGAGGATTTTGTATGTGACTGGAAGAAGAGAAATTCCTCTGTAATTATTAACATCAGTTTTGTCTCCCTTCTTATGAAGTGGGTGAATCAAGGCGGTTTTCCATTCATCAGGAATTTTTTCAGTTTGCCAAATGTTTTGCATGATTGAAGTAATTTCTTTAACGGTTTTGGACCAGCTGCCTTTAAAAGTTCTGCAACAATTCCATCTTCACCAGATGCTTTATTGTTTTTCAACCTATGAATTTCTTTAATGATTTCCTCTTCATTTGGTGCAAGTGAAACTGGATTGCATAGTTGGGGAATTTTTGGTGGAAATCTTTCTGTGGGCTCGGGGCAATTTAGAAGATTCTTAAAATATTTAGAAAGTTCTTTGCAATTTTCTTGGTTGTTAAGAGCCAACTGTCCATTTTCCTTCTTGAAGCAAAGATTCTGGGGTTGGTACCCCTTTATTTTGGTTTTAAAAGTTTTTTAAAAATCTGGTATTGTATTTCTGAAAATCTTCTTCAATTTCTAAGAGTTGACTATTCTCATATTGTCTTTTTGTTTGTCTAATTAGTTTTGAAGTGTCTTTTCAAGTTGCCATGAATGTATCATATGTGTCTTCTGTCTTGTTGCTATTCCATGCTTTAAATGCCTCTTGTCTGGCTTTAATTGCATGATCACAGTTTTCATTCCACCAAGCATGTTTCTTGTGTTTTCGTAAAGGAATTTGATCTTGAGCTGTTTTGATAATCTTGTGTTGAGAGGCACCCACTTGCCTTTCTCATACTGTGGCATCAAGCAGTCAGGCCTGCAAGATGGATGGTTTGCCAAGCGAGTGGATTCTTCCTTAATTTATTGAGCAACATGAATTCTCGTATCTTACTATTTAGTTACAAATTATCCTCCTGCATGAATAATACGCAACGGAAACACGCATCTGACTATCAGTGATTTATAGAACTCTGACTGCACACTACGCACTGGCAATACCACACTTACTTTTTGTCTTTGATTTAACGGCTTTTATATAAATTCGGGACATTATGATAACATACAATTTAATGAAAAAGGCCACCAATCTCTTTCTATTCACTATTTGATTTATTCCTAAACACACAAATTCTACAACCTAGAACAAAATCACAAGAGAAATTCCGCCCAGTGGGCATGGCTTTACTTTAGTGAATCTCTATACTATGGTCTCGTAATCTATTTGCCCCAACAGTGCACTCCCTGGATCGGATGGTGGATCTTTTATTATACCTCACACTTCGCCTCTCACATTCATCCTCACGAAACTTTCCTCCAGATCGAGCGATACAGAAGGAACAAGCATAACCCACAAATCTTTCGAAACTACCTTGCTACTCCCATGCAAAACACACATACCCAAATTACAAGACATACACAACACAACAATATGAAATATTACACAACGGACGGTTACAACTTCATCACTTTCCGCTTTCCCACTTCAATCAATATCCATCCCAGTTTCACACGACACTGCCCCACTTTGTAATTTTACTTTCCTACTGTGAACTCTGGAGATAAACGCACGTCTTCCTGTGCAATGCAAGCCAAGTGGCGTTGCTGGAAAAACGGCCGACTCACCTTGATTCTCTCTCAGAGTTTAAATTTAGCGTCACACGGAATGATATTTCTTAAATACTTCAACTTATGATACACACGCTATTTCTTAAATATTTCAGCTTATTGTACACACGCTATTAATTCTTAAATATTTCAGCTTATTGTACACACGCTAGTATCTCAACTTATAACTACACGTGGTCTCATTGTGACCGTTGGTTTACTACAATCCCCTTAAAATTACCTGCCTCACTTTGTAATTTTCCCCACAAAAGTTCCTAGGAAAGAGAAATGATTAGTTCTAACTACTCTTAAATATTCCACATCCATACCATGCCTCCACACTTTCATTACGGAGCACAACAAAAAACAGGTCTTCACAGCAGAAGGTTCAGCGCCAGAGTGCCGAAACATGGCCGTATTCCCGTTCTCTCGCACCTCTGTCGAAGTGGGAGAAGCACCTTGCTACCTTATTGGTCAGCCACATTTCAGACGCTCCAAAGCTCTGGTAACTTCCATCTCTTTGATCTCACCAAAGGTAGCCAAAGGATCGACTCAAAGATGATCATTCCGATTCACTATCTGTGGTTAGCAGACGACCATACATTCATTCATTTACACCACACAGATCTCACCAAACTGGATGTAGGGATTTATGTTGAGGGAGTGCACATGTGATCAATTAAAAGAATAAATTGTCATTCTTTCCCACACTGGTATCCGGCTTCGCTGTATTAATTGAAATTGAGTTACTTTTACACAAAAAATGTGTTGTTCTGACAAGAATTTCGTACCTATTTTCAATGTTGGGCGGTACTGTACCCTTTCACCACCGGCTACCCATGCAGAAAAAAATGGCACGGTACTATCCTTGCAATGCGAGGGTAGTTCCGAACATTTTTTTTTTTAAGAAAACTGTATTAAAACAAACGTAGCAATTCATCAAAATAACCAGGAGGAGACCTTAGCCCCTGGTGACCTCAAATAGACGACCAAATTATTGATAGTTGTTGCATTATTGTACTCTCCACAATCCGGAGTAACGTACACATACAAATATACAACAATCCACATGACAAATAAAACATCACATCATAGAAATGAAAAAATAATATTGAGATAAAAATTTGCTTTAGTTACTGGGATCTTCGTTATTTTTATGAGTAATCCAAATTTCAATAATTCTAAGACAAATAAAAAAAATACTAATTGTACTCATGAAATTTTAAATAGCTCACCGTCCAAACACAGAGCAAGTAATCTGACATTCATAAATTGCGCTGTAAAAACCCTTACACAGCAAAGTCTAAATACAAAACAAAATCAACAAAAGAAAAAAAATTCGTACACTAGTTACACGTAGAATGTCAGGCTCCATACCATTACTCTAAAATATACCTCAAACCTTCAGAGAAATAAAAACTGAGAAGAAAAACAATGAAATATACCACAAGTTACATACTGGTTACGTAATATAGTTCGTCTAAGACATCATGTCATACCTCATTAACTATCATCACCTAAACAATTGCCACAGCTACTCGACAGTGAGTTTAACCTTATCCTATATCCATCAGTACAAATACCTGCTGCTGAGCTAGTCAGTCCATCAACTTTGATCAATACACGCAGTAAATAGTTTAGCAATAAGTGCTTGAATCCACCAGTAGCTCTCTTATCTTACTCTACTGTTCATTTCTCTGTTGTCACACATATAGACGACAAGAACTTGCATTTCGACTAGCTTTCGTTACACTTTAATGTGAAATATCACCACTGTGATAATAAAAATAAGTGGCTTCAGTCAAAACACCAACAAGATTATTACTATGCACGACATCAAAATACATCAGTTAATTCCGATATTTGTTGTGCAATGCAAACTCTTGTCCCCTGTGACAATCTTACTGATCAATGCTACATGAACCGCTACGTTAGTATTACGCCACTGGCTTATAATTAGAGCATCATTGTACCAAATATTCTAATAAACATGCTACGTGAACTTGATAACCCAGAACAGACAAAAAACAAATACTAACTATTCTAAACACAAATATTAATAAAATACAATTACGCTTGCTGTCCCTTCAGGAATGAAACATATAAAAAAAAACATTTACACAATTGCAAATACATTATTCCCTATCTTGCGAGTCACACGGAAACATTTCATTCTGTGATTTTCTTGGGGTCAAAAAGTTGCTGATAGTTTTCCTAGAACCACTGTCTCGGTGTCAAAGCTCTCCCATGGTTACCCGGACGAAAGTCTTTGAGTCACTCAATTCGGCATTTTGAACATGCACTGAACAGTAAACTGCATCTCTCATTAAACACAAATGTCATAGTCACTCTCAGAGTACCATCCACACGAATCTGTTCGTCCAAAAAAAATGGCCCTACAACTACTATTACCCACGGTTCTGTCCTTTCAGTTCATGGTGTAATTAAAAGTCGTAAGTTTCAACAAACAGCACTTATTCCCGCGCCAGTTCAAGAAATGTCTCCTACTACAGACGCAAATGTCAATGTCCCACTCTAGTTTCTTGCCTTCATACAATAATTGTTCACCATACGACAACTGTCCTCTAAGTATACCAAGTGTTCCACATGCAATTCACAAAGCACACTTAACAAGTCACTGCCAAAAGTTTATGGATCCCACCGTTCAGTGGTCAAGACAAAACAAAACGATCGTCCTGTTTGCTAAAGACAAAATCTTTTCCACCGCTCACAACGTGGAAACACCAGCCCTTCACTTTCCACATTATGGAAAGTCGCAGTCATCTTGTTTCACGGCTCCACAGTCCAGTACAAGTTAATAGCTGCAGGTAAAAAAATATGCTCGCCGGGCTCTGCCGCGCCTCGTCCATTCAGCAGTAGCGCCGCTGCGCGCGCCGTTGAGCAGAAGAAACCACCCGCTGTTGCCTCCGCGGGATACCTTCCCAAGTCGTAAGGGTGGCGGAACTCATGCATGGCCAGTGATACGTGCGTGTCGCCCCAGGCCGTTGACCTGCTGTAGCGGGCGCGTGGAGTGTACCTCGTCCGATAGTGGAGTGGGGAGTGCCGCGGCTGTGTCGCCTGTCGCCATGGCGACGTCAGCTCGGCCCGTTAGCGGTATGGGCGTTACAACACCCAATTAGCCAGATCTTCCGTGCATCTCGCAACATTACAGACAAAATGAAATTCTTACATTAAAATTATACACCCTAGTTTTCTACACATACAACATCAACATTTATCCCTTTTCTATAGACAGCCCACACTCGTGCTATTCATTGTACCTGTCGTCCCTCATACAAAACATGAAAGTGTAAAAAAATAAAGAACAAAATGAATAAGAAACAATCTATACAACTCATAATTACAATACAAAATAGTAAACTACTCTAACATCCTATCACAGTGAAAATATTAGAAACTGTTGATTCTCAAGCTACAATATACAATGAACCTTTGTGCTTGTGACAGACTGAAATTGAAACCCCTTGAAAGTGTTCTAACAAAAAAATGAGAAAATAATCTACACAACTCTCAATTACCTACCACAGGTTATTAAATATTAAACTACTTTAACATCCTAACACAATAAACATTTTAGGAACTGGTGCCTCTAAATCTACAACATATAATGCACCCTTGTGCTTGTGACAGACTGAAATCAGTATCTCTTCACATATTTTACATTTCATTATATATAGCAACGTTTCTAGGACACGTATGACAGATCCTGACCTGACATCGAGGTTCATCCCAACAAACAATAAAACACAATAATGTTTTAGTTATGGATCGGTAGCATCCCCTTTACAGGAGTGTGTGCATTGATCACACTACTCTACGACTCTCACTCACCAGACATCACATTTTCCCTCTCATTCAATCCATTGATACACTAACAGAATAGGTCTAGAAGTCAGCTATCCTTAACACCACCACACTCACTACAACATACCATACCTTTGCTCCCTTATACTCAACCACATAACACATGAAGCTGCTTCGGAGATAGCTTTCCAGTCTCCGAATTCGTCCTTTCACTCTGGCACCTCTCTCCATCGGCTTATCTCTGCATTCACTTTATGCTAAATATCAACTTAGAATCGCGACATTTCATCTAAGAACAAAAATACACAAATTAATCAACTTGCAAAATAACTGTACACATTATTGGTACCGTTTTGATTAGTTATACTGGTACCAGGCTTCAACAACAACAAAAAATATTATTTTTGCCAAATAGCATATTTTATGGTAAGAATTAGATCTACACTTATATTACATCTTACGTCAGTATTTCACAACGTTCACCATCTGGGTCTCATACTCCCTTTACGTCCTTTCACATTGTGCAGTTGTCCTCATCTCTTCATTCGTATTTCGGCTCTCCGTCCGTCCATTACTCCATCATTTCCTGGTCTTCCTTCATCATTGGCATCAATCTCTATTGCAGCATACACAGGCCTCTCTGTAACATACATCTAAGACATCTCCACATTATTCAATTCTACTCACCTTTATTTACCACTGTTTCATCACGTCGAATCTCTTTTTATTAATCCCCTTGCTTCACGTCGCTTCTCCTCATATACCACCTTTATCCACTACTATTTATCACGTCGCTTCTCTATCTACTATCTTCATTCACTCATTAATCATCACGTCGTTTCTGCTTGATCCTTATTCATACGACAAAAATACGTACATACACCACTCTGTCGACTCCTGTTCATGACTCATTCGACCAGTCTATTCCGTCATACTTCCTGACATCCCGCCTGAAAATTCTTATGTTCGATTTGACCCTGCACAACGTTACACACCACAATTAAATACACTGACTATCTACCATAAATTGCCTACCTTAGATCTATCCTTAACTTTTCCATAATTTGATGTTAGAAATGTGATGAAGCCCCCGAGATTGTTTTCCCTTGATCGTCTCAATTAGTACAGCATTTTCATGTACAATCCGCCTCACTCTGAATGGTCCACTATACACAGTAAAGAACTTGCTAGTTAGAAATCTGTGCTTCTTTGATAATCGATGAGTTTTTATTAGAACCTTGTCTCCTACTGCCAATTCGATCTTACGGATCTTTCCTTTCTGCTTCTCCTGCCTATCCTTAGCTGCTTTCTTAATTCGCTTTATCGCAACCTTAACAATTTCTGTGTGCCTCTGCTTTCCTGATCGCGGAAAATCTACTAGCTCCCTGACTCTATCTGGTGGTGGTTCATTCTTTAGCACCGTAATTGGTGATAAACCAGTTGCTCCATGTGGTAGCTCATTGAGGATGTCCTGAAAATCTTTGAGAAAAATACTCCAACTTCTGTGTTGCCTATGGCAATAGATCTTACACAATTTTCCCAGTTCTTTTACCACTCTTTCACTGGGGTTACTTGCAGCATGGTATCGGGATATGAACACCGGTTTTATCCTTCTTCTCTTCAGTGTGGTTAGCCATTGTCTGGATCTATATTGCGGTCCATTGTCAGCAATGAACTTTTCTACAGTCCCTACTTCTCGCAAAAAGTTTTTAACGATCGCTGCTGCTACTGTCCTTCCCGTCGCACGTTTCAATGCGGTAAAAGTCACATACTTTGACACCAATTCCACTGCTACTAAAACATATCTATATCCCTGCACTGACCTAGGTAGCGGGCCAAACAAATCTGTTGCTCCGAATTCCCTCAATCTACCTGGCACTATCGGAAAAAGCGGTGCTTTGCATGAGATAGTTAACGATTTTGCCTTCTGGCACAATTTGCAACTACCAAGCACGTTCTTGATCCTCCTCTCCATACTAATGAAATAAACTGATTCCCTTAACTTCTTACAGCATTTCCTTGCTCCGTAATGCCCGTAACTTAGGTGCGTGTACCAGATCAACTTGTTGACTATTTCATTTGGTATACACAACACCCAGTCTTGTGTGTTTGGATTTCTACGGTAGAAAAGGACCCCATTCTGAATTGTATAAAAACGTGCTATATTGGCGTCTAAGTTCGCTCTAACTCTGTCCTTCACCATTCTCCATGACGCGTCTTTATCCTGCTCTTTCGCGATATTTGTGAGTACCGTCCCTATGTATTTCTCGAACGGCACGCCCTGCATATACAATATATCATATCTGTTCTCGTTTACCTCCTCATCAAAGCATTGACCATGACCTACTGGGTTCCTTGACAACGCATCCGCCACTATATTCTGTGGCCCAGGAATATACGTGACCGAAAACTGAAACTCCTGTAAATAGAGTGCCCACCTAGCGAGTCGCCTATGATTAAGTTTGGCCGACATTAGAAACTGTAGTGACTTGTGGTCAGTATAGATTTTAGTATGCCTTCCATACAAATAGTATCTAAACTTACTAAAACCCCATACTATTGCCAAAGCTTCAAGCTCAGTTACCGTGTAATTTCTCTCAGCTTTGCTAAGCACTCGGCTCGCAAATGCAATAGGTTGTTGTATTACTTCTCCTCCTTGCTCTTGCTCTTGGAACAATGTTACCCCAAGTCCACTACGGGAACTGTCCGTGGCCATACAAAATTCTTTCCCTAGGTCTGGATGCCCGAGAAGAGGTGCCGATAGCAGTGCCTTCTTTAACGCCTCATATTCTTCCTGCGCGACAGGGTCCCAATTCCATACCGTTTTCTTTCCAGTCAGCTGACATAGTCTGGGTGTCGCTGCACCCCCAATCTTAATGAACCTCCTGTAAAAATTGATTAATCCTAAATAACCCCGTAGCTGACGTTTTGTTCTCGGTACCGGAAAATCTCTGATTGCTTCGAGTTTGTCTGGATTTGGTCTTATTCCCTCTGGCGTCACAATGTGACCTAGAAACTCGATTTCTTTTCGTCCAAATTCTGATTTTCCCAAATTCACGGTCACCCCATGTCTCTCCAGTGCACCGAGCAATATGCCTAACGTTCTATTGTGGTCTTCCCAGTTTCTTTCTGCTATCAGGACATCATCCACGTACTGTGTTACCTTGTCTTTTATTTCATTAGGAATGACAGTATTTAGCGCTCTGATAAATGCCGCGGATGATACATTTAACCCGAATGGTAGTTTCCGGAATTGATATGATTTCCCGTAGCACAAGAAAGCAGTGTATTTTCTACACCCCTTATCTAACTCCACCTGCCAGAAACTCATTCTCAAATCAACTGAGCTGAGAACTCTGATCCCGTGGAACTTTTGTAGCAATTCGTCAAGTGTCAGCGGCCGATCTGTCTCTGGCTCTATTATCTTATTAATTCTTCTTGCGTCCAAAACTAATCTAATTGACCCATCCTTTTTTTCAACACAAACTAAAGGGCTGTTGTACGGACTGGATGCTGGTTCGATAATCCCTTGTTGTAGCATGCTTTCGATCTCAGCTTCCACTCTTTCTTTGTACACAACAGGTATCGGGTACACTTGGGCCCTAAACTGTTTATGTGGCTTGACCTTGAATCTATACACAAAATTTCTTATTGTACCCGCAGCATGTTTAAATACCTTTCTATTCTCGTATAAAATTTTCTGCAATTCCCCGTAGATCGTGGTCCCTCGTAAATGCCAGATTTTCTCCCTGATCTCCTCCTCCAAACATTTATGAATTTCCTTCTTCTCTTGTTCGAACCCCGTATTCTGTGCCTGTCTACCGGACTTTACCGCCAGACATAATGCTAAGTGTGCGTTATCTTTACCATGTAAGCAATCGTCGAATCTTAACGTAATTTCCTCCGAGTCTCGTTTCAACTCCATCGAACCATTCCTCATGTTAACGACTGCTTTATATTGGTTCAAAAAATTAACGCCTAATATCCCTTCAACAGTTAGAGATGACACAATCATTAACACTGTACTAAACCTCTCCGCCTGGCACACAAAGTCTACCTGCGCTTGTAACTTCACCTCAATTCCCTTTCCTGTAATTGCCCCTCTCACTGTTGTCCTTTGCAATGGCAACGTTGGCCATGGTTTTGTAAGGCTACAACACTTAAACACATCTTCCCTCAAAACACTCATTACACTGCCTGTGTCGATGACACAAGGTACGATTATATAATTTATTTCTACGCTAATTATTGGGTGGACTTCACTCCCCACATCTCCTACCTCCTCTAACAGATTCTCCCTTAGTTTTCCGTAATCGATATACCTAATATTTACATCATTAATAGTCCTGGTTTGTACCCGTCTATCAAGTAGTCACCTTCTTGTCCCTCCGTCATTGTGACAATGATTGTCCTGTCGTGAACCCAATAACTGCCTATCCTCTCTCCGCCCATCATTCTCATTTTCTCTTCTTCTTCCATCTCTGTCCCATCTTCTATTTTCCCGGTTTGCTGGTCGATATCCCCATGAATTCTGCCCCCTATTTCCTCGCCATCTTCCATTTCCGTCATTCCTCTGATTCCCTGCTCTCCTGTCATTCTGATAGTTTCTTCCGTCCCTATCCTCAACTCTGTCTGACCTATGAGTCATGTCGGCGTTCACAATGTTACTCTCATTTCCCAGTTCCTGTAAGAGGTGCTGAAATGACGCAGAATCGTTCAAGCCTCTGCCTGCTATCACTATATCTCTACGCAATCTCACTGGCAACTTCGTGATACAGATCCTAATGAGCTCCCCAGTTTCGTATGGCACATCCAAATACCTGTTTCGTCTCAGCATTTCCTGATAGCACGACACTGGATCCCTTATACCACCTTCGTTACAATTTGGCATCATCAATATGCTTTGCTTAACCTGGTCCTGCTTACTTTTCGACCAGAATTCATTTAAAAACTTGTCACAAAACATCTTGTAGCTACTACAGTCTTTAATAACTTCCTGCATTTTCGCTCTAGCCTCGTCCCTCAAATGGTTACACACAAACTTCATTTTTAGGAGCGGTCCCCACGATGAAGGTAATGAATCTTGAAACTGAGACAGCCACAGGCATGGATGTTGGTAATTATCAGGATCCGGAAAACAAGTGTACGTTTGTACCGACACGAAGTGTCTCCTACATTCTTCTTCCGCATTTATGTTTTCCGACCTTGGACTATACCCAGTTGGGTTTGCCACCTGTTTTATCCGACACAACCGTTCTTCTAACTCTCTGAGTTCGTCTTCCTCTTTCTGCCCATCTTCGTTTTTTGAATTTATCTCACTCTCCCTCCGCAGTCTACCTGGTGGTGTTTCACCTTCGCTTCCGCACGCTAATTGCAACTGTGCTAGTTCTTCCCTATGTTTCCTATTTGTTTCTAATTGTGCCTCTTTAAACTGTAACAGTGATTGTATCTCCTCCTGGTCGGCATAAACCTCTCGCTGCGTACTGTCAGAGCCTGTTTCGCCTCTTATACTGATCTTTTCTACATCTGCGCTAATCGTATTCATTCTGGCCACTACCTCCGCAACTTCATCCCTGTGTTTATTTAGCGCCATTTCCTGCCGTGTGACTTGAGCTTCCACGCTGTCTAATGCCCCTTGTTTATCTGCAAGTAAGTCCTCCACTATCTCTTTGATTCGCTCATCCGGCAACACGTCCCCACGTTCCGTAATATCGCTCTCTATTGCACTTACTCGTACCTCCAAATTATTGGTTTTTTCTTTCACAGCATCACATACTTGCTTTACCGCACCCAGATTCTTCTCCCCCTCATCTATCCGATTATTAACTGCGGACAGACGCTCATCTATAACTGTGTGTAGCTTCTTCATTGCCTCTTTATTTCCCCTATCCATTGCCTCCAATTTTTCCTTATTTGCTTCCAATTTTTCCTTAGTTGCTTCAAATCGTTCCTTATTCTCCCTATCTCTCTCCTTATTATCTCTATCTAATCTTTCGTTAATATCTCTATTCATTGCTTCTAATCTTTCGTTAGTTGCTTCAAATCTTTCCTTATTCTCCCTATCTCTCTCCTCATTCTTCCTATCTCTCTCCTCATTCTTCCCATTCATCGCTTGTAATAACTGTAGTATCACATCGTTATTTGCTACTGTCGACGCGCTCACCTCGTGCGCCTGAGAAACCGTAGCTTCGCTAAGGGTTGCTGCACTTTCACTCTCTACCTGACCGAGTCCCTGCTCGCCCGCGTCGTCCGGAAAGGCCCGCCTTCGTGGACAAAGCCCGCCGCACAAAGGACCCCCTTACAGCGGTCCACTGAACAATACAGCCTCTTCGGAGTGCCTGCCGTCCCCTCTCATTAACTCACGGTCAACACCAACTTCCTGCTGCACTGCTACGTTCACGCCAGAATCGCTATTCTCCATTGTGGCTACGTTTTTCGACTGCGACCTAGTTACTACGGACATTACGCAAAAAAAATTATGAAACGATCTTCCAGCCTTGTGCGATATAGCAATTAATTACATAAAATAAAACAAAAGATCCTCACCAATCCAGAAAGAATTTACAAACAAAAAAATTTTACTTCTTATCGCTATCACAATATATTCCATAAAAAAAATTTAACAGCAAACCCTAACAACAAAATATCCTAACAAAAATGATCCTGGCAACAAAATTATCGTGACAAAAACGGAATCCTGGCAACAAAATATCCTAACCAATAAAATGATCCTGGCAGGGTCGAAATTATGAGAGGCACCCACTTGCCTTTCTCATACTGTGGCATCAAGCAGTCAGGCCTGCAAGATGGATGGTTTGCCAAGCGAGTGGATTCTTCCTTAATTTATTGAGCAACATGAATTCTCGTATCTTACTATTTAGTTACAAATTATCCTCCTGCATGAATAATACGCAACGGAAACACGCATCTGACTATCAGTGATTTATAGAACTCTGACTGCACACTACGCACTGGCAATACCACACTTACTTTTTGTCTTTGATTTAACGGCTTTTATATAAATTCGGGACATTATGATAACATACAATTTAATGAAAAAGGCCACCAATCTCTTTCTATTCACTATTTGATTTATTCCTAAACACACAAATTCTACAACCTAGAACAAAATCACAAGAGAAATTCCGCCCAGTGGGCATGGCTTTACTTTAGTGAATCTCTATACTATGGTCTCGTAATCTATTTGCCCCAACAGTGCACTCCCTGGATCGGATGGTGGATCTTTTATTATACCTCACACTTCGCCTCTCACATTCATCCTCACGAAACTTTCCTCCAGATCGAGCGATACAGAAGGAACAAGCATAACCCACAAATCTTTCGAAACTACCTTGCTACTCCCATGCAAAACACACATACCCAAATTACAAGACATACACAACACAACAATATGAAATATTACACAACGGACGGTTACAACTTCATCACTTTCCACTTTCCCACTTCAATCAATATCCATCCCAGTTTCACACGACACTGCCCCACTTTGTAATTTTACTTTCCTACTGTGAACTCTGGAGATAAACGCACGTCTTCCTGTGCAATGCAAGCCAAGTGGCGTTGCTGGAAAAACGGCCGACTCACCTTGATTCTCTCTCAGAGTTTAAATTTAGCGTCACACGGAATGATATTTCTTAAATACTTCAACTTATGATACACACGCTATTTCTTAAATATTTCAGCTTATTGTACACACGCTATTAATTCTTAAATATTTCAGCTTATTGTACACACGCTAGTATCTCAACTTATAACTACACGTGGTCTCATTGTGACCGTTGGTTTACTACAATCCCCTTAAAATTACCTGCCTCACTTTGTAATTTTCCCCACAAAAGTTCCTAGGAAAGAGAAATGATTAGTTCTAACTACTCTTAAATATTCCACATCCATACCATGCCTCCACACTTTCATTACGGAGCACAACAAAAAACAGGTCTTCACAGCAGAAGGTTCAGCGCCAGAGTGCCGAAACATGGCCGTATTCCCGTTCTCTCGCACCTCTGTCGAAGTGGGAGAAGCACCTTGCTACCTTATTGGTCAGCCACATTTCAGACGCTCCAAAGCTCTGGTAACTTCCATCTCTTTGATCTCACCAAAGGTAGCCAAAGGATCGACTCAAAGATGATCATTCCGATTCACTATCTGTGGTTAGCAGACGACCATACATTCATTCATTTACACCACACAGATCTCACCAAACTGGATGTAGGGATTTATGTTGAGGGAGTGCACATGTGATCAATTAAAAGAATAAATTGTCATTCTTTCCCACACTGGTATCCGGCTTCGCTGTATTAATTGAAATTGAGTTACTTTTACACAAAAAATGTGTTGTTCTGACAAGAATTTCGTACCTATTTTCAATGTTGGGCGGTACTGTACCCTTTCACCACCGGCTACCCATGCAGAAAAAAATGGCACGGTACTATCCTTGCAATGCGAGGGTAGTTCCGAACATTTTTTTTTTAAGAAAACTGTATTAAAACAAACGTAGCAATTCATCAAAATAACCAGGAGGAGACCTTAGCCCCTGGTGACCTCAAATAGACGACCAAATTATTGATAGTTGTTGCATTATTGTACTCTCCACAATCCGGAGTAACGTACACATACAAATATACAACAATCCACATGACAAATAAAACATCACATCATAGAAATGAAAAAATAATATTGAGATAAAAATTTGCTTTAGTTACTGGGATCTTCGTTATTTTTATGAGTAATCCAAATTTCAATAATTCTAAGACAAATAAAAAAAATACTAATTGTACTCATGAAATTTTAAATAGCTCACCGTCCAAACACAGAGCAAGTAATCTGACATTCATAAATTGCGCTGTAAAAACCCTTACACAGCAAAGTCTAAATACAAAACAAAATCAACAAAAGAAAAAAAATTCGTACACTAGTTACATGTAGAATGTCAGGCTCCATACCATTACTCTAAAATATACCTCAAACCTTCAGAGAAATAAAAACTGAGAAGAAAAACAATGAAATATACCACAAGTTACATACTGGTTACGTAATATAGTTCGTCTAAGACATCATGTCATACCTCATTAACTATCATCACCTAAACAATTGCCACAGCTACTCGACAGTGAGTTTAACCTTATCCTATATCCATCAGTACAAATACCTGCTGCTGAACTAGTCAGTCCATCAACTTTGATCAACACACACAGTAAATAGTTTAGCAATAAGTGCTTGAATCCACCAGTAGCTCTCTTATCTTACTCTACTGTTCATTTCTCTGTTGTCACACATATAGACGACAAGAACTTGCATTTCGACTAGCCTTCGTTACACTTTAATGTGAAATATCACCACTGTGATAATAAAAATAAGTGGCTTCAGTCAAAACACCAACAAGATTATTACTATGCACGACATCAAAATACATCAGTTAATTCCGATATTTGTTGTGCAATGCAGACTCTTGTCCCCTGTGACAATCTTACTGATCAATGCTACATGAACCGCTACGTTAGTATTACGCCACTGGCTTATAATTAGAGCATCATTGTACCAAATATTCTAATAAACATGCTACGTGAACTTGATAACCCAGAACAGACAAAAAACAAATACTAACTATTCTAAACACAAATATTAATAAAATACAATTACGCTTGCTGTCCCTTCAGGAATGAAACATATAAAAAAAACATTTACACAATTGCAAATACATTATTCCCTATCTTGCGAGTCACACGGAAACATTTCATTCTGTGATTTTCTTGGGGTCAAAAAGTTGCTGATAGTTTTCCTAGAACCACTGTCTCGGTGTCAAAGCTCTCCCATGGTTACCCGGACGAAAGTCTTTGAGTCACTCAATTCGGCATTTTGAACACGCACTGAACAGTAAACTGTATCTCTCATTAAACACAAATGTCATAGTCACTCTCAGAGTACCATCCACACGAATCTGTTCGTCCAAAAAAAATGGCCCTACAACTACTATTACCCACGGTTCTGTCCTTTCAGTTCATGGTGTAATTAAAAGTCGTAAGTTTCAACAAACAGCACTTATTCCCGCGCCAGTTCAAGAAATGTCTCCTACTACAGACGCAAATGTCAATGTCCCACTCTAGTTTCTTGCCTTCATACAATAATGCAATTCACAAAGCACACTTAACAAGTCACTGCCAAAAGTTTATGGATCCCACCGTTCAGTGGTCAAGACAAAACAAAACGATCGTCCTGTTTGCTAAAGACAAAATCTTTTCCACCACTCACAACGTGGAAACACCAGCCCTTCACTTTCCACATTATGGAAAGTCGCAGTCATCTTGTTTCACGGCTCCACAGTCGAGTACAAGTTAATAGCTGCAGGTAAAAAAATATGCTCGCCGGGCTCTGCCGCGCCTCGTCCATTCAGCAGTAGCGCCGCTGCGCGCGCCGTTGAGCAGAAGAAACCACCCGCTGTTGCCTCCGCGGGATACCTTCCCCAGTCGTAAGGGTGGCGGAACTCATGCATGGCCAGTGATACGTGCGTGTCGCCCCAGGCCGTTGACCTGCTGTAGCGGGCGCGTGGAGTGTACCTCGTCCGATAGTGGAGTGGGGAGTGCCGCGGCTGTGTCGCCTGTCGCCATGGCGACGTCAGCTCGGCCCGTTAGCGGTATGGGCGTTACAACACCCAATTAGCCAGATCTTCCGTGCATCTCGCAACATTACAGACAAAATGAAATTCTTACATTAAAATTATACACCCTAGTTTTCTACACATACAACATCAACATTTATCCCTTTTCTATAGACAGCCCACACTCGTGCTATTCATTGTACCTGTCGTCCCTCATACAAAACATGAAAGTGTAAAAAAATAAAGAACAAAATGAATAAGAAACAATCTATACAACTCATAATTACAATACAAAATAGTAAACTACTCTAACATCCTATCACAGTGAAAATATTAGAAACTGTTGATTCTCAAGCTACAATATACAATGAACCTTTGTGCTTGTGACAGACTGAAATTGAAACCCCTTGAAAGTGTTCTAACAAAAAAATGAGAAAATAATCTACACAACTCTCAATTACCTACCACAGGTTATTAAATATTAAACTACTTTAACATCCTAACACAATAAACATTTTAGGAACTGGTGCCTCTAAATCTACAACATATAATGCACCCTTGTGCTTGTGACAGACTGAAATCAGTATCTCTTCACATATTTTACATTTCATTATATATAGCAACGTTTCTAGGACACGTATGACAGATCCTGACCTGACATCGAGGTTCATCCCAACAAACAATAAAACACAATAATGTTTTAGTTATGGATCGGTAGCATCCCCTTTACAGGAGTGTGTGCATTGATCACACTACTCTACGACTCTCACTCACCAGACATCACATTTTCCCTCTCATTCAATCCATTGATACACTAACAGAATAGGTCTAGAAGTCAGCTATCCTTAACACCACCACACTCACTACAACATACCATACCTTTGCTCCCTTATACTCAACCACATAACACATGAAGCTGCTTCGGAGATAGCTTTCCAGTCTCCGAATTCGTCCTTTCACTCTGGCACCTCTCTCCATCGGCTTATCTCTGCATTCACTTTATGCTAAATATCAACTTAGAATCGCGACATTTCATCTAAGAACAAAAATACACAAATTAATCAACTTGCAAAATAACTGTACACATTATTGGTACCGTTTTGATTAGTTATACTGGTACCAGGCTTCAACAACAACAAAAAATATTATTTTTGCCAAATAGCATATTTTATGGTAAGAATTAGATCTACACTTATATTACATCTTACGTCAGTATTTCACAACGTTCACCATCTGGGTCTCATACTCCCTTTACGTCCTTTCACATTGTGCAGTTGTCCTCATCTCTTCATTCGTATTTCGGCTCTCCGTCCGTCCATTACTCCATCATTTCCTGGTCTTCCTTCATCATTGGCATCAATCTCTATTGCAGCATACACAGGCCTCTCTGTAACATACATCTAAGACATCTCCACATTATTCAATTCTACTCACCTTTATTTACCACTGTTTCATCACGTCGATCTCTTTTTATTAATCCCCTTGCTTCACGTCGCTTCTCCTCATATACCACCTTTATCCTTTCAGTGTTTGAGTTGTTCCCAATTTTGTGCACTTGTTTTGTCAAAATCATCTGCTAATATTGATGGTTGGATTTTACTGGTGTCAAATTTGGGGATTAATGGTGTCCTTTTGTTGAAATTTTGGGGTTTTAGCTTTAGTTTCACACGGGTTAAGTAATGGTCTGAGTCAATATTGGCGCCTTTACGAACTTGAACATTTAAAATTTCTTTGTGACATGGATACGAGATTGCAATATGGTCAATTTGGAATTCACCTATGTCCTTGTTAGGTGATCGCCATGTCTTTTGTTTTGAAGGTTTTTTCTTAAAATTCTTGACATAATTTTGAGATTGAAATTTCTGCAAAATTCTACCAGCCTCTTTCCATTTTGATTGGTCCATTTATGTGCAGGGAATTCACCGACCGTTTTTCTAAATTTTCTCTCTTTCCCTAACTGCGCATTAAAATCACCCATTAAAATCTTTACATAATTTTGAGGAATTTTGGAGACTGTATTCTCTAACACTTCCCATGACTTATTTACTTTTTCTGGATTTGTTTTATTCTCCTGGTTGATAGGCATGTGTGCGTTAATTAAACAGTACATTTTATTTGCACATTTCATGGAAATTGTCATTAGTCTGTTGTTTACTGGATTTACTTCGATTACGGAGCCAAGAATGTCTTGCGAAATTGCGAATGCAACACCCAGATGCGGAGTGTTTTTAAGAATTCTTTTGTCTGTTTTACTTTTAAACAATCGGTAGTTTCCAAAATCCATGGTATTCTCATCAGGCAACCTTGTTTCTTGCAGGGCTAAAATTTTGATATTTTGTTCTTTTAGTGTGTCTCCTAATTTATAGAGTTTTCCTGGTGTCAAGAGAGAGTTAATATTGATAGTGCCAAAAAATGTTTCGACCTTGGGCATGAGTCGGTCAAAAGACTTCGATTTCCTCTGGTTTGGGATATAGCGTTTCAGCCTAGTCTCCCCAGAATCCGATAGACTAGTTGCGCCACTGATGGCGGAGGATTTGTTACCACCTGGGGTAATTTTGTAATTACTCAAACGCTCCATAATAGTACTTAGAATCAAAGGGTTGAGCTCAGAAAAGCTCAGTGGTTAGGACTGGAGTGGTTAGTTCCAGAATTTGTATTACGGCCGCACCTCTGGTGAACAGACGCCGACCACAGTGCCGCTTGTTAAAAGTCAGACGCAAGGTGGATTTATTGTATTATGTGCCTCTTCCGCTAGTTCCACCGTACCGAGATTCGTTCTCTCCGCCTTCACTACCGTTGAGGTCTTCGTTTAATTAAAAAATGTTTTCAATATTTTTTCGTAATGTAGGCACTATAAACTAAACGTTGTAAGTTTTACAGTTTGAAATAAAAAATCATGCATTTAAGGTTTAACGGAGTTGCACACCCGAGTTCATGACTCTCTGAGCATTTCGTAGATAGTTAAGATTGCACGATTTTTAGTTTGAAGCTAGCTTTTTCTTATTATTCCACTCTTACAACAAAATCTATTTTTTTATAAGTAATATTGACCTCAGATTATATCGTATCTACATTAACGAAATAAAATAGATAAATTGAAACTGATCTGTTTAACTTACTTCGCTTTCATTAATGAAAATTTTATAAATATGTTCAGCCATATTTGTTTATTTTAATCTGTGCTTTCATTATGCTGGCGATCCCTTGCAATACCAGGTACCTACACTGAGATCAGTTTGAGGATTTTTCAGTAGAAGGATTTGTTTGTTATATTTTTTATGAATGATTATTGACCAAGCAGAGATTTTATTAACTTTTTTGAAGGTGTGAAACTGGTGGGAGTGTTTTCTTTTTTTTTTACTGAGTTCGTCAGAATCGCCGAACCATCATTGCAAAATAAAATCAATATAAGAAGAGCAGGCCAGGGAGAGAAACCCGATTATTATTTTTATTTATTGTATTTTATTTTACTTCATTTTATTTTCATTTATCTACCCAAGTACACAGAAGGTTACTGCACGAATATTTCTTATCAAGTTAGGGGGTGCAAGGGCGTTGTAGAAATTGTAAAATTACAGCTGGGTTTCACCAGAAATGTCATACATTTATTACATTATATATGCGTGCATGTTATTTTCAAGGGTTACAATCTTTTTAAATTCTCGTATTCATTATATGTCTTTCTTATATCAATTCTTATATTAATCCTTATATTGTATTCGTATGTTTATTCTTCAGGCAGATTTCGTACATTCCCGTGCATGACACCGATCGTCGAAACATTCCAAATATAAAAATATCGAACCCCACGATGGTCGCCCTAGGGCAGGTTTGCCACAGTGACATTTCTTCATGTAATTCTCATTCGGGAAAGAAACGCCGGTAACACTGCCGAAGACTTCTCGCGTTGGCAATAATTTCGCGGCAAACCACGCATATCGAATCACTTTATCGAAAACTGGAGAATGGTGTTGATTGTGAATAAAGATGCTCGACAGAAATTTCACCGAAAACAGCTTAAGATAATTTTCTCGTTCGTTTACTGATTCTTTTTCATTCATTCACCATACCTGCAATTAGTAGACAAATACAGATAAGATTAGTTCAGTCTTTCTTTCTTTTGCTTGTGCCTTTTCCCGCAATGACACAGGGTCGGCATGGTTAATCGGCTTTGGCAAGGTTAATTTAAGGGGTGGCCGGATGCCCTTCCTGCCGCCACCTCGTACCTCCCCGGGACAGACTTGGTGTACCCCAATTGTCGGCGTCTAGTGTAATCCAAGGAATAGTGCAAATGTGTTCAGATGTCTGCAAGCCGTGTAACTGAGGCGGGACCTGAGGACCAGCCCGGTATTCACCTAGTGGGATGTGGAAAACCGCCCAAAATCCACATCCAAGCTGGCCAGCACACCGGCCTCCGCCGTTAAGCCGCCGGGCGGATTCGATCCGGGGCCGGCGCGCCTACCAGAGTCCATGAAGCAGCGCATTTGCGCTCTCGGCTAACCTGGTGGGTGGACAACATTAGTTCAGTATACATTGGAAAACAATCGTCTAGTAACCTTGTAAGGACGTGGATAGATAAATGTAAAACAAAAGTACAAAACAATAATCGCGATTCGAACACGATGTGCAAATGTGCGAACCCGTGACACTGGCCACCATGCCAACCCTTTGCTTGAACTATTTAGTCGCTAATGGCACATAAAATAGCTCGAAAACTTTGACCGTTGTTTTCTCACAAACGTTCGAGTTATCTACAGGTAAACCGAGAGACCTGTTCGCATATTTTGAACCCTCTTCCAGTGATCCAGTTTTCGGTAATGTGATCAGATATGCGTGGTTTGCTGCAAAATTAGTGCCAACGCGTGAAATCGGGTTATGGCGCTTGCTGCGTCTTACTGACTGTTTGACCACCTTGAGGCTATAAAATTTCTCATTTACAAGTTTATTCCCATCGCTTTGTAACATATTGTTAACTCTACCAACATATAAGAAATTGCACATAAGAGGGAAATAGTCGTCCGATATTCTTACACCGCCGGCTGAAGTGACCGAGCGGTTCTAGGCACTACAGTCTGGAACCGCGCGACTTCTACCGTCGCAGGTTCGAATCCTGCCTCGAGCATGGATGTATGTGACGTCCTTAGGTTAGTTAGGCTAAAGTAGTTCTAAGTTCTAGGGGACTGATGACCACAGCAGTTAAGTCCCATAGTGCTCAGAGCCATTTGAACCAATTTTTTATTCTTACACCACTGTTATTTAACCTTATTTAATTCTTTCCAATAAACAAATTTTTAACGAAATGGTACACGTTAAATTGTAATATATCAGGGTCCTCGGTATTTGATCTGTTTTGACTGTTCTTCATGGTTTTCTTTTTTCTTTGTCTTACTTGTTCACTTTGTATTTTCTGAGTAATGCATTTTAATATTCATTGTACATGTTTGTTGTATGTGTTGGAGCTTGATAAGTTCTGTAGTGCTCTAATTTATTATTAATGTTTAGTGTGATGTTACGTTGCAAAATTAGTTATCTTTTGGTAGCTAGTCGCAGTTTGAATAAATGAAAGGAAATTAATACAAGCAAATTTTGTCGACGCTTGTCAGATGATCTACATGCCAATAACAATTCAGTTACAAGTGTGCCTAACCCATGCAAACCATCATTCCTCGTTTTTAGTTGTACACTCTGATTTGCAGCAGTTCCTTACTTTAAGCGACAGTGTGTGTTGACATACATTGCAAAAACTGGCTATCCTTGCAGCTTGTTTTTGTTTCAGCAAACCATGTGTGTGCGTGTGTGACTGTGTGTGTGTGTGTGTGTGTGTGTGTGTGTGTGTGTGTAATGAAGGCTGGTAGTGCAGATAAGATTTCACAAGTAAACAAATCTCACTGGCCAGCTTGATAACATTTCCCGAGGCCACAGAATTGGACAACCTGGTCTTCCGGGTAGGTTGACGGCGCTCTTGGTTTGGCGTCAATTCAGTTAAGACGCGTTGGAGGACTTTCGCTTGTCTGTGACAGAGCTGCATTGTCTCCACTGGTGTCCTCGCGTCACACGTGAGTGTGGCATTGTGTTTCCGTTCCCCGGTGTGACGCAAAGCTCCTCTGTCATTACCTTGGGCTCTTCTCACTGCCGTGGTCATTCCTATGGCCCGATTCACACACGTCAAGGATAAAAACGGCTTTATCAGCCCACTGACGCTATAACATTCAGAAAATCTAAATAATTAGAAATTAGGAAGGGAAGAAACGGAAGAATAATATTCAAACATTCGTTTAATTTTTGATAGCTCATCCAGGTCACTATCATGTCTTGTGCTAGTTCTTCGGCTGGGGAGGGTCCACCCATTTCCATGGCGGTGTGAAACTGATAGCAGTTGGTGTGAGTTACTCTAAAACAATGTCCTCGATCGTCATGTATTCGGATAGACGGTCCACACGCGGCAGTTTGGTAAAAAAAAATAATAATGACGTGATTAAAACAAAAAGGAACTCTGTCCAAACAGGCCTTGAAGGCTTCACGGTGCCAACCGACCATCGTGACTTCCTCAGCCCTTACACGTCAACAGATGCGGATACGGAGGGGCATATGGTCAGCACACCCCTCTCCAGGCCGTTGTCAGTTTTCGTGGCCGCTGTCGCTATTTCTCAGTCAAATACGGAGGAGATAGAGAAGATCCAAAGAAGAGCGGCGCGTTTCGTCACAGGGTTATTTGGTAACCGTGATAGCGTTACGGAGATGTTTAATACACTCAAGTGGCAGACTCTGCAAGAGAGGCGCTCTGCATCGCGGTGTAGCTTGCTCGCCAGGTTTCGAGAGGGTGCGTTTCTGGATGAGGTATCGAATATATTGCTTCCCCCTACTTATACCTCCCGAGGAGATCACGAATGTAAAATTAGAGAGATTAGAGCGCGCACAGAGGCTTTCAGACAGTCGTTCTTCCCGCGAACCATACGCGACTGGAACAGGAAAGGGAGGTAATGACAGTGGCACGTAGGGTGCCCTCCGCCACACACCGTTGGGTGGCTTGCGGAGTATAAATGTAGATGTAGATGTAGACTTTTACCTTTCGCGAGCAAGTGCTCTAGCATCTGAGCTACCCAAGCATGACTCACGCCCCGTCCTCACAGCTTTACTTCTGCCAGTAACTAGTCTCCTACCTTCCAGACTTTACAGAAGCTCTCCTGCGATCCTGCAGAACTTGCGGAGACATGGCTTAGCCACAGCCTGGGGGATGTTTCCAGAATGGATGTTTCTGGAAACATCCCCCAGGCTGTGGCTACGCCATGTCTCCGCAGTATCCTTTCTTTCAGGAGTGCTAGTTCTGCAGGTTCGCAGGAGAGCTTCCGTAAAGTTTGGAAGGTAGACGAGGTGCTGGCAGAAGTAAAACTGTGAGCACGGGACGTGAATCGTGCTTGATAGCTCAGATCGTAGAGCACTTGCCCCCGAAAGGCAAAGGTCCCGATTTCGAGTCTCGGTCCGTCACACAGTTTCAATCTGCCAGAAGTTTCATATGAGCGTACACTCCGCTGCAGAGCGAAAATCTCATTCAGGGTGAGAATTATTCAACTATATGAAATAAAATCGTCGTGACTTCTGAACGGTTTGCATTAGGACGTTCAAACTGCACGGTTCACCGCGGGGCATGATGGGAATTAGCATCCGCATTGTTGTGTGGTTTAGCGACGAAGCCCACTTTCATGTAGAAGGGTCCGCCAATAAGCAAAATTGGCGCATTTGGGGGATGAGAATCCGAATTTCACTATCGAGAAGTCTCTTCAGCCTCAATGGCTGACTGTGTGGTGTGCAATGTTCAGTCACGGAATAATCGGTGCGATATTCCTTGGTGGCACGTTAACAAACGAACGGTAAGTGAAGATTTTGGAAGATGATTTCATCCCCATTATCTAAAATGACACTAATTTTGACAAGGTGTCGTTCATGCAAGACGGAGCTCGACCCCATCGAAGCAGGAGAGTGTGTAATGCCATGGAGGAGCACTTTGGGGAGAGCGTTTTGACTCTAGGCTACCCAGAGGCCACTGGCATAGGCCTCGATTGGCCGACATATTCTCCGGATATGAACACATGTGACTCCTTTTTGTGGGGTATATTAAAAAAAATAACCTCAAGACCATTGCTGAACTGAAAACAGCCATTCACAAGATTATCGACAGCATCGATGTTCCGACACTTCAGCCAGTGATGGCAGACATATTGAATATGTCATAACCTAAATCCAAATACCGATAGTGACGTTTACATGTTGAGTAAAGTGTGTGCACGCCGCAGTTTGTAACTAATTTAAGTTTTTTTTTTCATATAGTTCAATAGTTGTCACTCTGTATATTACCATTGGTATTGTGTAGTGAAGGTATTGATGTTGCAGAATGAGATTTTCACTCTGCAGCGGAGTGTGCGCTGATATGAAACTTCCTGGCAGATTAAAACTGTGTGCCCGACCGAGACTCGAACTCGGGACCTTTGCCTTTCGCGGGCAAGTGCTCTACCAACTGAGCTACCGAACCACGACTCACGCCCGGTACTCACAGCTTTACTTCTGCCAGTACCTCGTCTCCTACCTTCCAAACTTTACAGAAGCTCTCCTGCGAACCTTGCAGAACTAGCACTCCTGAAAGAAAGGATATTGCGGAGACATGGCTTAGCCACAGCCTGGGGGATGTTTCCAGAATGAGATTTTCACTCTGCAGCGGAGTGTGCGCTGATATGAAACTTCCTGGCAGATTAAAACTGTGTGCCCGTCCGAGACTCGAACTCGGGACCTTTGCCTTTCGCGGGCAAGTGCTCTACCAACTGAGCTACCGAAGCACGACTCACACAGTTTTAATCTGCCAGGAAGTTTCATATCAGCGCACACTCCGCTGCAGAGTGAAAATCTCATTCTGGAAACATCCCCCAGGCTGTGGCTAAGCCATGTCTCCACAATATCCTTTCTTTCAGGAGTGCTAGTTCTGCAAGGTTCGCAGGAGAGCTTCTGTAAAGTTTGGAAGGTAGGAGACGAGGTACTGGCAGAAGTAAAGCTGTGAGTACCGGCCGTGAGTCGTGCTTCGGTAGCTCAGTTGGTAGAGCACTTGCCCGCGAAAGGCAAAGGTCCCGAGTTCGAGTCTCGGTCGGGCACACAGTTTTAATTTGCCAGGAAGTTTCGTATTGATTTTGGCTTGCCGCTGGTGTACTTTACATACGATCAGAATCTCTTTGGATTTTCTGTCAGATTTCGGGACAGAGTTTCACTGTGGAAGCTACTGAAAGCACCTCGAATTGAAGTATGCGCTAAGTTTCGAGCTTCAGTTAAACATCGCCAATCTTTGAAATTTTGCATGCTTTTAAATTTGCCATGCTTTTTTCGTTGCTTCTGCAACAGTGTTCCGACCTATTTTGTGTACCATGGGGGGTCAGCACCATCTTTTGTTACTTTATACGATATAAATCTCTCAGTTACCTTAGATACTACTTCTCTGAATCCAAGCGAGATGTCGTCTACACTTACACAGTTAGTTGGGAAGGAGTGGAGGCTATCCAGATGTCAGTCTGTGTGCCGCTACAGAGATGGATCTTGGAGTTTCCTAGTCAGGTTTTCGTGAGATGTATGAAATCTTTTTGCGAGTGTTTGCCAGTTAAAATATTTCGGCAATTCTGCTGTACTCTCTTGGTCAGTCAAACAAGCATGAGACCATTTGCACTACCTTCCTTTTTTGTATATTCAATGACCTTTCGACCCAACATGATACACTAATGCTAAGTAGTGTTATAGTCCACCTTTGGAATGCACGATTCTGCATGGTTTGGATTCGACAAGCCCATGGTAGGTTTCAGAAGGAATGTGGCACCAGATGTTCACGTGCAGGTGACACGGTTATGTAGGTGGTTTGTGAGCGCAGAATTGGCGTCCTGATAGCGCCCCAGACGTGTTCCGCTGGATTCACGTTAGGGAACTCTGTTGGTTAAGATATCAACATGAGTCTACTATCGCGACCATTGTAGCACGATTCTGGCATTATAAAATGGACAGTTACCCCGCTGGAACATGCCATGACCGTAGGGGAAGACACAAAGTATGAAGGAATGCAGGTGGTCCACAATAATGGCCAAGTAGTCACTTGCTGTCATGGTGTCTTAGATTACTATCATATTGAACTCGAGGTGAATGTATCCACAGGAAAACACGGCTCCCACCGACCACTGTCCGGGCGCAGGACGTTTAGTGTATCCAGACACGGTCATCGACCAGTTGTAACAGGAACTGTGTTTCATCTGAACAGGCGTCACGTTTCCATTGTTTCGCAGTTCTCAATGACCCCGTGTCCAATGCAGTCGTAATTGACATAGTTGTGTCAACATCGGAAAAATTCAAGGCCGTTTGCTGCAGAGCACTGTGTTAGACATTGGTCGTTGGACGATGTGCTCCGAAGCACTTCTGCAAGAACGTTGTACTCTGTCGTCAGACCTACCACGGATCACCGCCTACCCTGCTTTACAGAGTGGGTAAAGCTGCGACCTTCGGGTTCTGCGATGAGAAGTGGATGTCCAACACCTTGCCCACTCGTGGTTTCACTGCCCTCCAACCACTCTGCGTAGGTGCTCGCAACAGCAGAACGCAAACAATCGACCAGCATCGCGATTTTCTAGAACCTCGTTTCCAGCCCAGGCCCATAACAATCTACACTTTGTCAAAGTCAGTGGATTTCCCAATCTGCTTTCCCCCTTCGTCTCTGCTCCACGTGTGTACCGGATGGTTACAATTAAAGTACAGCTAATAGTTACTATTAAAATCAGTCTTTGATCACAAATTTATTTATTCTGGTAACCGGTTTCGACCACGCCTGTGGTCATCTTCAGACCTACAAGTCAAATACAAAATCTGATCAGAGTGTAAGACGTGTATATTTCTATTGTCTATTGTCAAACCACCTATTTATGAAAGATGTTTATATTTTATTAATAGGATTAAGTAGGAATAATTAATATTTGTCATGGAAATAACTGTGGTAACAGGGAATGTCAGCACCAGAGTATTGTTGGCAAGAGAGACAGCACATTAACATAATTTTAAAAAGGGCGGGAGAGACCGCGTATGGATACATTTTAAGAAAAGGGTGGGAAAGACCGCGCATTGATACATTTTGTAATGGTAGCAGGGATTATCTGCACCAGAGAGCATTGTTGGCAGGAGAGACCGCACTTTAGCGTTCGTAGGAAGTCAGTAGTAAGCGAGATGTGAAGCGATTCGGTAGCAGGTCTGAAGCGAGAGGTTGAGAGGAGCAGTGTGCCTGCCAGCCACCAGCTATGATTTACAAGAGATTATAAACGGATGTACAGAGACATCAGCTAACTATTATCATAAGAGGAACGAATATTATTGAATTATTTTCTTTGCGAAACTCAAGACTAACGAAAGTATGTTTGCGCAATGCTAGTTGTAAGATTATTGTAAAAAGTAAGTCCCATTTGAACGTTTGTAAAATCATTTCATTGCCAGCTGTAAATATTTGAAGAAACGTTTTCAGAATATAATTAATTTTTGCCAGCAATGTTGCATTACTGATTATAATCCATCCCAAAAACCATCAACGTAAAACTTTGCAAAAATTTTATTGTTGTCAAGAAAAAGTGTAACTATGAATTACGTAACTTCAGTCAAATTAATTAAAGAATAACGTCAGCTTTGATATTAAAGAATAACGTCAGCTTTGGTAATAAATACAGCCACTTATTATGACAGTCCACCAGCAGTTAATAGAGTATAGTAAACCAGAGTAAGTACAGTCATGTCGCAGTTCGATGTAGCAGTCAGATGGCGATCCAGAAACAGTAAAAAAGGTAAGGAACGGTTTTGGGTTATTGCAGATAACAACTGCAGGCCACGACGACGACACATTCTATGTTTCGTCGAAATAATCAAAAAATCACTTTCAATAAGCAGCAATTAAATTTGTATGCGAAGATTGAGAAAGAGAATAAATTTCAAAGGGAAGATTTCATTTGTTATTATTAAGCAAGAGATAGAAATCCTAAGGAAAGGTTTCATAGGTTATTGTAGAAGAGAAGTTTGCGTAACAAAACAAAAAAATATGGAAGAGACGGGAAGGTTTCAAGAGGGCTACATACATTAAAGAAAATGATATAAACCTACAAAGTTATAAAACGATGAATTTTACCAAAATGTTGTATGAGCAAGAGCCTCCTTCTGGTGGTAAATCACTGCTAGGTAGCGCAGTGGACGTTTTACTTATATACTGGAGGCTCCACCCCCTTTTGACCAATTGGTTAAAAGTCAAATAACAACGTAAAATTACGCAATTAAAAGAAGAAACGTGACATTCGGAGAAATTCGTCGTTCCGTTCTTGTAATAGACGTATTAGCTGGGCGCTAGCCCGACGCCACTTTACCTGGGCCTGCATATGGAATAAGGAGACCAGACTCCTACACCACGTCCACTTGCTAATAAAGCGGTTAGCCAAGATGCCCGGTGCCTCCAGTTCCTAAGAAAGCGTCATTTCGCATTCAGCCACGGCGTTCCCACCCTCTTGCTTGGCCGCTAGCGGAAGAAGGCCGTTCGCCAGAATGGCGGCACATAAACCACTGACCATAAACCACGGCCAGTTTCGGTGACAACAAAAGAATTCGCGAACTACTGTCACAGAGTAACATATCTTTGTCTGTGCTACTGTGCTGCTCGGGGAAAGTTCTAAAGCTTCCCCTAATGCAATGGACACCTCCAGCGTCCAAAAGTCTGTCTCTATAGCCGAGTTTAACTCTACTGCTGCTACTCAAGTCATGCAAGTACTGTGAGATCAGTAGGTGATTTACACTAACCCTAACAGTCTATCAGATTAATATCAATCAAGGAAAATTTAGCTAAACCAAAGGAGAATGAAATTGCACCATAATCACCGAAAGAAATTGAAAGGGGAGGTGCCTGACTGGTATTACCACGGCAGTGGCCTGCTCGGAAGGCACCGCTGTCTTTCACTGCTTGCCATTTTTCTGGGTCCAAACATCTTTTCCAAGTTCATGCTGCCACAGTGGACCCCACCTACACCTTTCTCCTACTCAGCTATAACTTTAGTTTTAGTGGTGGATATTTTCAGATTGTAGAACTGTATTAGTTCATATGACCTATATACTGAATGTTGTAAGTTTGCTTCCTTATTCTCTATTAAGACTCATCATCTGCATAGAGCGCAGTGTTCATATTACAGTTTCTTTTCAGTTGTATACCTTCATGTACATCGGTCTTCCATTTTCTTATGAGATCTTCGATACAGATGTTAAAGCTACAACCATAACTGACCCTTTAATTTATTATTGTCTCTTCTGCTTTAGAGATCGTTGTATTTTGTTTCTGTTGACCAAGTCAAAAGCCTTCTTAAAGTCAATAAAAGCAACATGTTTTTCTAGATTGCCTTCACATCGTCTTTCTAAAGTTAATTTCATTCTGAAAACATTATCGTTTGGTGAGTGTCCCTTCCTAAGTCCATTTTCTTCTTCTTCCAGGAATGCAACTGCTCTTTATATTTTTCTTTCTTTCTTTCGAGGCCTTATTCCCACGGCAATGCAGGGTCGGCCTTGTTACTATTGATTTGGCAGTGTTAGCTGCAGAGGGTGGCTGGATGCCCTTCTGCTGCCACTCTGAACCCCCCAGGACGAAATTAATGTACCCCAGCTGTCTGCATCTAGCGTAAGCCATGAAATAGTGCGAACGTGTTTCATGTGTCTGCGAGTCCTGTAACTGAGACGGAACGTGGGGACCACATCGGTATTCACCTAGCGGGATGTGGAAAACCACCTAAAAACCACATCGAGGCTTGGGCATGCCGGCCCTCGTTAATTCGCCGGGCGGATTCGATCCGGGGCCGGCGCGCCAACCCGAGTCCAGGAAGCAGCGGATTAGCGCTCTCGGCTACCCTGGCAGGTGCAACTGCTCTTCATATACTAGACCTAATTAGTGCAGTAAGGTCACCTTCATTTCAGTGAATGATACCTCGTTTATCAGCAGTTAAAAGAGTATTAATATTTTTGTTCTCCCTGATTTATTGCTACTTGAAAATATCTTTTTTATAATTATCAACTTAAGTCGAGAAAGACTCCAACTGTTGATTAGTTTTTACACTGCAAGTATGAATTTAAAAAATGCCTTCAGTCACAAATTTTCGTGTTTTATTAAATACATGATGCATTTCGGACAACTTCGGACAACGTGGGTCCATCATCAACATGCATTTCATCTCATTCAGGACCAAAAATAAACCATGTATTAAGACAATTTACACCTGAAAATCGACGCAAGGCCCGAAATACATTGTGTATTTAATAAAACACTAAACTTTGTGACTGAAGGCGTTTTTCAATTCATTCTTCCAGTGCACTGACGACAGTCACGTTTGCAGCTGCAAAATATGGATGAAATTAGATTAGTTTTTAGTGTCCGCATTTAGTGAGCGTCCAGTTTTATTCTAAGGTTTGTGTTTCTGTAAAAACTTCTTGACCCTGTTACCAGGTTATTTGGAAAACCTCTTGCATTCATTAAAATTCATAGCTTCTTCCTGTGTACGGTTCTTTAGTTTTCTTTTCTCATCATCGCCATCGGAAGAAGTGCTCCGTCGTGAAACTAAGATCTTCTTTCCAAAAGTAGCTGGTGAGGGATAATTTGGCTTTTTATAGGAAGTGGGAGGAAACAAGACGGTAGGTGTTAGTCTATCGCCTAAATATCTGTTTTGTGGAACAAAATTACCAATTTTTGTAGAATTTGACAAATATTTGATGATATCGTTCCTTTGCCTAACTATTCAGAAATGTTATGGTATGTATCTGCTGGCGTCTATTGGAAATCCGAATGCATTGTTTAGGGGACTTTATGGTTTTCCGACTTTTTTTGGACAGTTTATGTAGGCCTCGAGGTCGGTGTGAACCTCACTGAAATCTTTTTGGGTCGTAATGAAAAACGCTAGAAATACTGAAAGGTTCTTTTGTCACTCTTTACTGTACTGCGCCGCTACTTTATGTCTTCTGAAACCTTTTTATTTTTAAATGTTGTCTGATGATGGTTTACTGATCGAAAGTGCTAACAGCACTAACATGAAATAAACGTATTGGGAGTATTTTTTTACAAGCAGGACATATCAGTCATGTAGTTCCGTAGACATGGATGTATAAAATTATTCATATTGTGTTAGGACGTAGAATGTTCGAAACTGAAAGTGAACGGCATCAACGGAACACGCCAAATCTCGTAAGTCCTGCAGTTGGCGACGATAAAACAGATTTCAGGTGTAGGCACTAGGGCAAAGTTGAATGGTAAGACTGACGTTTCCAGAACATTGCAAGAAAATCAGTCTTCCCTTCAATTCCTGCATGGCGTGACAGTAGAAACAGTGCCCAATTTCACACCCAAACATTTCAGCTCCTTAATACAAATCTCATTTTTTGCCCAATTTTCAAGTGGAAAACGAAAGCACGAATTGACATAATGAAATGCAATAATAGGCAAAATATAAAAGCCTGAAACTCGCGGATTTTATGGATATGCTTTCGCATGAGGACTGAGTTTCATGTTTACTTTAGTATTTATGAAGAAAGTATACACACTGAAGCGCCAAAGAAACTGGTATAGGCATGCGTATTCAAATACGGAGATATGTAAACAGGCAGAATACGACGAAGTGCCTGGCGCAGTTGTTAAATCGGTTACTGCTGCTATAACGACAGGTTGTCAAGATTTAACCGACATCGCTGCGGCCGGAAAAAGATTGCGTAAGAAGGGGACCAACGACGACTGAAGAGAATTGTTCAACGTGACGGAAGTGCAATCCTTCCGCAAATTGCTGCAGATTTCAATGCCTGGCTACCAACAGGTGTCAGTGTGCGAACCATTCAAGGAAACATCATCGATGTGGCCTTTCAAAGCCGAAGGCCCTCTCGTGTACCCTTGATAACTGCATGACACAGAGCTTTACACCTCGCCTGGGCCCGTTAACACCGACATTGGGCTGTTGATGACTGGAAACATGTTGCCTGGACGGACGAGTCTCGTTTCAAATTGCATCGAGCGGATGGACGTGTACGGGTATGGAGACAACCTCGTGAATCCATGGACCCTGCATTTCAGCAGGGGACTGTTCAAGTTGGTTGAGGGTCTGTAATAGTGTGGGGCGTTTGTACAGCCGGAGTGATGTGGAACCCTGATAACTTCTAGATACGTCTCTAAAATGGTTCAAATGGCTCTGAGCACTATGGGACTTAACATCTGTGGTCATCAGTCCCCTAGAACTTAGAACTACTTAAACCTAACCAACCTAAGGACATCATCACACACATCCATGCCCGAGGCAGGATTCGAACCTGCGACCGTAGCAGTCGCGCGGTTCCAGACGTCTGGTCACCTGCATCCATTGATGTCCATTGCGCATTACGACGGACTTGGGCAATTCCAGCAGGACAATGCGACATCCCACACGTCCAGAATAGCTACAGCGTGGCTTTTCTGAGTCGAAACACTTCCACTAGCCAGCAGGCTCCCCAGACATGAACATTATTGAGCATATGTGGGATGCCTTGCAACGTGCTGTTCAGAAGAGATCTCCACCGCGTCGTACTCTTACGGATTTATGGACAGCCCTGCAGGATTCATGGTGTCAGTTTCCTCCAGCACTACTTCAGACATTAGTCGAGTCCATGCCACGTCGTGTTGCGCCACTTCTGCGTGCTCGCGGGGGCTTTACACAATATTACGCAGATGTGCCAGTTTCTTCCTTTTTGGCTCTTCAATGTACAAACATTTTGTTCAGTTCATCCAGATGTTGCAAGCTGAATAAATATAAGAAAAATCCAAGATGCGATACCAGAGACGAATCAAGAGGGCACGAATTTCGGGGACGTCCGTTAATGGAGCTTAAAATGCATGGAAAACTGCCGTGGATATGTCGTCTCGCTGTTGCAAGCCATACTAATGAAATCTGCTACACCGTAAAATATGTGTGTTAATCTTCAAAATCTTGCTACAGTTACATCAAATTTTGTGTCGGTAGTACACGTAAATGGGAATATGTCGAGTAACTAGCACAAAATGAACAGAAAAATCATCATTATGTTATCCTTCATTTTCTAATAATTTGCAGACCGCAAAAGTATTTAACTAAACTTGACTCATCTTACAGTCTTCAATTTCTTCCAATAAATTATCGTATTGGCTCTTCTAAGACGTCAAAAAATTGATTTTTATTTTTTCTCCTGTGATCTGTTACCCACATAAGAAAATAACTCATCATTTCAAATACACAACTTAGGTTTATCTAAATTGTATCACGTAAATCGTTGTTTAGTAGAGCAAACATGGAACCATACGCATACCTACGTTCGGCGGCTTGATCAAAGGGAAACCCTGCACTGCTTTCTCCTAATAGGACGTTTGCATACAGATACCTTCGTTCCGTCTCAATAACAGCTCCTGCAAGCTGTCCATTTTCGGTACTTTCCCTGCCCTGGTCCCAGGCGCGTAGAATGCATCGTGTGCCTGCATCGCGATAAAGATGTACATTTGCGACGAGTTTTGCTGTCGAACTGCTGCCAATCGATGTGGCAGTCGATCGATGCATGCACACAGACCTTCTTGTGCGCTTGCTGTCCTCCTTTGCATTGAAAGGGACATAAATTTCCGATGGAGGTGACTCAGCTCAGTCCGGAACAGATTTATCTTTCTGATACTTTCAAAGGGGAGACAAAGTACAACATGAAGAGGTAGATACGGCACAGACGTCTGCATCCGCTTCGCTTGGGTTTTTCCTTCCCATTCTTCAAGCATGTTAATTTTTCGTATTATATGTAAATGATTTATTTGCTACGACACCATGCAGATATGTCTCATTTTCATATTCACTTAGACTTTCCCAGTGAAAAAATAACCATTCATTACAGGATCTGTATTCGGCTATTAAAATCAGAAAGATGTGAGTTAAACAGAATTTCGCAATTTTATTTTATTTAGATCACTAAATAAACTTTACAAGCCTTTCGCAAACAAATGCTGTAATCGCTATTCGATAGATAGTTCAATCTCTTTTGAGTTCTCTCTCTGTGATGCACTTCTGCAGTAATAGAACTGTCGATATTTTTAAAAATGTTGGGAATCCGATATTTAAAAAATATCATATCTGCCCTCGATATATAGAAAAATATATTGATGTAAAAAATATCTACGTACTGCCCTATAAAAGTATAGTCTGCACGTTGTAAATATACTGCCAGTTTTAGAGCTGTATATTTAAGTACTGATTTGTTATTGGACATTCTGTACAGCAACAATCTAGCAGCTGTCTATCCTCCTTATAGCAAGAATTGAAAGGCAAACGGTTGCACGTTCACGCTTGGCGACAACCGCTGACAATATAACTGTATATAACTGGCACAATAAAAGATGTCCGGTGGATCCGTCGTTCGCATTCATCACATATCGGATTTGTCTGGAACACTTCATGTCGACTTCCCCATTTTTTTCATTTCTGCAACGTCAGTGGTCTAGCAAGAGCTGTCATAATTGTGTGGTGAAGCTAAACGTTGCTGTTTGTGTTGGTAGCACCGACCGTCGATTACGTCAGCATTGCCCCTCACACGTCTCCGCCCACGCAAAGACCGATCTTGTCATTTAGATTTTTGTTCATCATTTTCACCAACTGTTTTTGAAGAATGCCGATGTGAAGAAATACTACCCTTGTGTCGTTAAAAATTGTTTTTTAACACCACTGATATGCTATTTCTTCACATCGGAAATCTTGTTATTCCATTAACCCCCTCCCCAGTGTAATAGGACTTCTTCTTTTGTACCACATGAACTTCTTTCACACAGTCAAAGTGAAAGATTGGACGTGATGATGTAGTAAGACTCCTTCAAAATGGTTCAAGTGGCTCTAATAACTAAGGGACTTAACATCTGAGGTCATCAGTCCCCTAGACTTAGAACTACTTATACCTAACTAACCTAAGGAAATCACACACATCCAAGCCCGAGGCAGGATTCGAACCTGCGACCGTAGCACCAGCGCGGTTCCGGACTGAAGCGCCTCGGCCACAGCGGTCGGCATGACTCCCTCACAAAGTGAAAGTAAATTTATGATCTACTACAATTTCAAAAGAACAACTTTAAATATTTACCGAAATTGTGAAAAAAATAATGTAAAATAAAAATATCTGCACTCGATATTGCCATTATATATCGACATCACCGTTGTATAGTGATACTTACTTACTTACTCCTTGGCGCGACAGCCCATGTAGGGTCTTGGCCTTTCTGATGACCACAGCCCAATCCTAAAGATTTTCTGCTCGTTTCCTCTATCTCCTGATTCCAATCTTTCTCAAATCATTTTCCACATCCTCCAGCCATTGTTTCCGGGGTCTTTCTTCGTTCCTTTTGCCACCTGGATTTCCTGTGTAAATCTTTTTCATAGTTCGATCCTCCGACATTCGCTCTACTTGGCCCAGCCCTCTCAATCTGTTTCACTTAATTTCAGTCGCCAAGTCAGGATTTCTATACAGTTCTTCCAATTCTTTGTTTCTCCTTATCCTTCACTGCCACGCCTCATACACGGCTTCAAAAATCTTTCTTAATATTTTCCTCTACCATCTACTCAAGAGCACTTCTTCTGCTACACTCATTGTCCATGTTTCTGAGCCATACGTTACCACCGGTCTTATGACTGTTCGATAGACAGTCACCTTCGATTTTCTGCTCAGGCTACGTGACTGAAGAATCTTGAACAGGGCCCAGTAAGTTCTATTTCCTGCAGCAGTCCTAGATTTTATTTCTTCTCTTATTGTGCTATCCTCCGTGACCAGCACTCCCAGGTATTGGAACTTCTCACGTCTCCCATAATTGCCTCTGTTCAACTTAATATACACTACTGGCCATTAAAATTGCTACACCACGAAGATGACGTGCTACAGACGCGAAATTTAACCGACAGGAAGAAGATGCTGTGATATGCAAATGATTAGTTTTTCAGAGCATTCACACAAGGTTGGCACCGGTGGCGACACCTACAACATGCTGACATGACGAAAGTTTCCAACCGATTTCTCATACACAAACAGTTGTTGACCAGCGTTGCCTGGTGAAACGTTATTGTCATGCCTCGTGTAAGAAGGAGAAATGCGTACCATCACGTTTCCGACTTTGATAAAGGTCGGATTGTAGCCTATCGCGATTGCGGTTTACCTATCGCGACATTGCTCCTCGCGTTGGTCGAGACCCAATGACTGTTAGCAGAATATGGAATCGGTCGGTTCAGGAGGGTAATACGGAACGCCGTGCTGGATCCCAACGGCCTCGTATCACTAGCAGTCGATATGACAGGCATCTTATCCACATGCCTGTAACGGATCGTGCATCCACGTCTCGATCCCTGGGTCAACAGATGGGGACGTTTGCAAGACAACAACTATCTGCACGAACAGTTCGACGACGTTTGCAGCAGCATGGACTATCAGCTCGGAGACCATGGCTGCGGTTACCCTTGACGCTGCATCACATAGAGAAGCGCCTATGATGGTGTACTCAACGACGAATCTGGGTGCACGAATGGCAAAACGTCATTTTTTCGGATGAATACAGGTTCTGTTTACAGCATCATGAAGGTTTCATCCGTGTTTGGCGACATCGCGGTGAACTCACGTTGGAAGCGTGTATTCGTCATCGCCATACTGGCGTATCACCCGGCGTGACGGTATGGGGTGCCGTTGGTTACACGTCTCGGTCACCTCTAGTTCGCACTGACTGCACTTTGAACAGTGGACGTTACATTTCAGATGTGTTACGACCCGTGGTTCTACCCTTCATTCGATCCCTGCGAAACCCTACATTTCAGCAGGATAATGCACGGCCGCATTTACGGGCTTTTCTGGATACAGAAAATGTTCGACTGCTGCCCTATCCAGCACATTCTCCAGATCTCTCACCAATTGGAAACGTCTGGTCAATGGTGGCCGAGCAACTGGCTCGTCACAATACGCCAGTCACTACTCTTGATGAACTGTGGTATCGTGTTGAAGCTGCATGGGCAGCTGTACTTGTACGCGCCATCCAAGGTCTGTTTGACTCAATGCCCAGGCGTATCAAGGCCGTTATTACGGCCAGAGGTGGTTGTTCTGGGTACTGATTTCTCAGGATCTATGCACCCAAATTGCGTGAAAATGTAATCACATGTCAGTTCTAGTATAATATGTTTGTCCAATTAATACCCATTTATCATCTGCATTTCTTCTTGGTGTAGCAATTTTAATGGCCAGTAGTGTATTTCTATTTAACAACAGCATTTAGTTTCTTATTTATTATTAAACTTACTCCTACATTACCCCTATTTGATTTTGCTCACTCTCGTTGCAGCATCATTGTGGATGATATACTTCTCTAACTGGTTCAAATAGCTCTAAGCAGTATGTGACTTAACATCTGAGATCATCAGTCGCCTAGAACTTAGAACTACTTAAACCTAACTAACCTAAGGACATCACACACATCCATGCCCGAGGCAGGATTCGAACCTGCGACCGTAGCGGTCGCGCGGTTCCAGACTGAAGCGCCTAGAACCGCTCGGCCACAGCGGCCGGCCTCACACAGTTGACCGGAAATCTTGTTCTTCCTGCCACTGCACTTCACTTATCCCATTATATCTAGCTTCAAACTATCCACTTCCATCTTTAAATTGTCTGACGTACCTACCCGATTAAAAGATGTAACTTTCCACGCTCTGACCCGTAGAATGCCAGTTTTGTTTTTCGTGATGACGACATCCTTCCATGTAGTCTCCGCCCGGAAATCCGAATGGGAGACTACTTTGCCTCCAGAAAATTTTACCCAAAAGGATGTCATCGTCATTTTACCACACAGTGGAACTGCATGCCTTCAGGAAAATAGTAGCTGTATTTTTCCCTTGCTTTAAACGGTTTGCAGTACTGTCACAGACTGACCATGTTGACTACGCTACGAGGCTAGATGAATCAGTCATTCACTTTGGCCCTGCAGCTACTGAAAGAGCTGCCGCCCCTCTTCACGAACCACGGGTTAGTCTTGCATCTCCATAGTTACCCCCCGCTATGGTTACGCGTACGGTAGAGCTATCTGTGATGTTGACGCTGGAAAGCGACTCCACCTCGGCAAGGCCAATAGTTCTTGTACATAAGAACATATACATTGAAGAGCCAAAGAAACCTGTACACCTGCCTAACATCGTGTAGGGCCACCACGAGCACGCAGAAGAGCCGCAACACGACGGGGCATGGACTCGACTGATGTCTGATGTAATGGTGGACGGAACTGAGACCATGAATGCTGCAGGGCTGTCCATAAATCCGTAAGAGTAAGCTCTTCTAAACAGCACGTTGCAGGGCATCCCACATATGCTCAATAATATTCATGTCCGGGGAGTTTGGTGGCCAGCGGAATTGTTTAAACGCACAATGTGTTCCTGGAGCCACTCTGTAGCAATTCTGGACGTATGGGGTGTCGCATTGTCCTGCTGGAATTGCCCAAGTCTGCCGGAATGCACAATGGACATGACTGGATGCAGGTGATCACCCAGGATGCTTACGTACGTGTCAGCTGTCACAGTAGTATCTATACGTATCAGGGGTTTCATATAATTCCAACTGCACACGCCCCACACCATCACAGAGCCTCCAACAGCTTGAACAGTCCACTGCTGACATGCAGAGTCCATGGATTCAAGGTTGTCTCCATACCCCTACACGTCCACCCTCTCGATACAATTTGAAACGAGACCCGTCCAACCTGGCAACATGTTTCCAATCATCTGGTCATGTCGGTGTTGACGGGCCCAGGCGAGGCGTAAAGCTTTGTGTCAAGCAGTCATCAAGGGTACACGAGATGGCCTTCGGCTCCGAAAGCCCGTATCGATGATATTTTTTTGAATGGTTCGCAAGCTAACACTTGCTGATGGCCCAGCATTGAAATCTGCAGCAATTTGCGGAGGGGATGCACTTCTGTGACGTTGAGCGATTCTCTTCAATCGTTGTTGGTCCCGACCTTGCAGGGTTTTTTTCCGGCCGCAGCGATGTCGGAGATTTGATTTTTTCGCGGGTTCCTGATATTCACGGTACAGTCGTGAAATGGTCGTATGGGAAAATCCCCACTTCATCGCCACCTCGGAGATGCTGTGTCCCATCGCTCGTGCGCTGCCTATAACTCCACGTTCAGACTCACCTAAATATTGATAACCTGCCATTGTAGCAGCAGTAACCGATCTGACAACTGCGCCAGACACTTGTTGTCTGATACAGGCGTTGCCGACCGCAGTGCCGTATTCTGCCTGTACTTCAAGACGCATGCCTTTACCTGTTTCTGTGGCGCTTGAGTGAATATGCTAACAGCATACAAAAAAAGAAAACGCCGAGAACGTTTTTTCATGTTTCGTAACACTCTTCATAGGCACCGTACGGTAGAAAATTAATCAATAGTCACGCATAAAATATTTAATTCCAATGCGACAGCCTCGGCGAAACCATGACGTCTCTTAAATGATGTTTAAGCGCAAGGGACCCAAATTAATTTATTATCAGTTACAGTTTCTTCTAGAAGCCTGATGAAATTATGCCGTACTTGGTCGAACGCGATCAGTTTTATAGTTGAAGACCACCAAAATCGTAAGCGCTGACCGCCAAATTTAAAAAGTGCAGATTTTACCGTATAACGTTGTTCTTCGTATTAACACAAGATCAGAATATTTTCTCGAGACTGTATGTTTTCCTGTACTGATGGAAACAGCGTAAAGTTGACTTGTTTGTTTCAGCTGAAGAGACAGTGAACTGCATCTCATTCGAATAGGCGCTCGACTGCGATAAGTGCTGCGTCAACAGCCTTTCTCTCCCACTTAACTCAGACCGGGCTACATTGCGTCAGACCTCGGGAAAGACATGCGGGCCAGAACAAAAGGTATCCGGCAACCAGCTGACAAGGCCCTGTTTTGTGCGCCGTGTATATCAGCATACGGATTAGATCAATGTTGGTGTACGATAAGGAATGCGTGCATTTCACCTCACGTGAAGCGCCGCACGTACATTTGTGTTTGTACGGACTGTTGGCGGCGTAGGTCGCCAACGAAAAGCAAGGAAATTTCCTCGCCGCGGCTGGTAGCGGGAATAAAGCCAGCAAATAATCGTGATGCCATAGCACCGCATAATTTATATCCCCTTCCCTGTTTTCAAAGGGAAAGAGGATGAACCTCTTTGAGACTTGATGTACGATACCCGTCGTTCAATGAACAAATGCAAGCGAGCCCTCACTACCATCCGGAACAAAATTTTTCAACTGTTCAGTATTAACAACGTTGGAATACAAAATGTAACTCAGCAAATCAAAATTTTAAAATTGTTTCTATCTTGTATTTCAGACGATCTATATTGAGTGAAGCGTTATACAAAGAGCAATCAAATGAAAACGAGACAGATGGGGAAAAAAGTAAGTATAATGTTTATTATTATAAAAGTGTTCTCTATAACTGTTAACATATGTATCTTACTGTGAGACAAGATGGTCAGTATTTTCATGGAAAAATGTTTGCAGTTGGCTACAGAACCGAGATTGTACGTAGGCGCACCCACTTGTTGCCAAGCTTGTTTCGACTGCACTGCAAAAGTTTCACTAGGGAGCCCATACACACTCGATCTCTTCCCCATGCGATTTCCACATTTTTGGAGCCCTGAAGAAATACATTCGTGGCAGTCTATTTGCTTCGGTCGAAGAGATGCACGCCAGCGAACAATCGTGGGTCCGTAATCAATTTCTAACATTTTCAGTGAAGGCATTGACCATCTCATCTCACAGTGGGGTAAATGTATTAACAGTTATGGTGGTTACTTTTGACATTTTGACATAATAAACGGTTTACTTACTTTTTCCGTCTGTTCAAATGTGTGTGAAATCTTATGGGACTTAACTGCTAAGGTCATCAGTCCCTAAGCTTACACACTACGTAACCTAAATTATCCTAAGGACAAACACACACACCCATGCCCGAGGGAGGACTCGAACCTCCGCCGTGATTTTCCGTCTGTCTCGTTTTCATTTGATTGCCCCTCTTTCTTGAAATGATCATAACTCAATTTTCATTTTGTTTCTGGACTGTCGATTGACAATGAAATGAAGTAATACAGTTGTGGCCACAATAAAGCTACAATAGCGTAACGACATACATTATTTATTTATTCGAAACTCCGTTAAATCAATATTTCAGTTCCTGTTGCTTGCCTTAATTCACTCTCTTTGCCTACGTACGTTATATGTAGTCTGGCCTCTGCTTTCGGAGTTGTTCGCTGTTATCAGGCTGTTTTCTTTTTCTGTCTTCTTCGTCTCTGATCACTCTCTTGTGTTTTATTCCTAAATAAATTTGTGTTATGTGTATACATCATATTGATGTTTGCTTCTTTGAGATCGTTTTGTGTCTGTGCAAACACAGCTGGTCGTCCTTTCAGCTTCACAGTTTTACTAACGGTTTGCTTCATCATTCTACACACATCGCCGGCCGGGGTGGCCGTGCGGTTCTGGCGCTGCAGTCCGGAACCGCGGGACTGCTACGGTCGCAGGTTCGAATCCTGCCTCGGGCATGGGTGTGTGTGATGTCCTTAGGTTAGTTAGGTTTAAGTAGTTCTAAGTTCTAGGGGACTTACGACCTAAGATGTTGAGTCCCATAGTGCTCAGAGCCATTTGAACTACACACATCACAAAAAGTTTTGCCTCAGCCCGCTTCCCATAACTCCTGAAGATAAGACGTTGACTGTGGACGTTGTATCACAGACACAGCCCCTTTTACTGTTCAGAGATACCACTAAACCCGCCCAAAGATGTAAACAACAATGCATGAGCAGCGCCTATTAGACGGAGGGGTCTGACAGCCGATCAGTTCCAGTCATTCCACCATGAAGGAGGTACGCGGCTCGTGTTGTCTGTAGTTCAACCATGCTTAGACGGTCAATACCGCGGTTTGATCGAGACCACATTGTTACCTTGTGCCAGGAAGGGCTCTCAACAAGGAAAGTGTCCAGGCGTCTCGGAGTGAACCAAAACTGATGTTGTTCGGACATGGAGGAGATACAGAGAGACAGGAACTGTCGATGACGTGTCTCGCTCAGGCCGCCTAAGGGCTGCTAATGTAGTGGATGACCGCTACCTACGGATTATGGCTCAGAGGAACCCTGAAATCAACGCCACCATGTTGAATAATACTTTTCGTGCAGGCAGAGGACGTCGTGTTACGACTCAAACTGTGCACAATAGGCTGCATGATGCGCAACTACACTCCGATGTCCATGGCAAGGTCCATCTTTGCAAGCACGACAGGCCGGCCGGTGCGGCCGAGCGGTTCTAGGCGCTTCAGTCTGGAAACGCGCGGCCGCTACGGTCGCAGGTTCGAATCCTACCTCGGACAGGGATGTGTGCGATCTCCTTAGCTTAGTTACGTTTAAGTAGTTCTAAGTTCTAGGGGACTGATGACCTCAGCTGTTAAGTCCCATAGTGCTCAGAGCCATTTGAACCATTTGCAACCACGACACCATGCAGCGCGGTGCAGATGGGCCCAACAACATACCGAATGGACCGCTCAGGACTGTCATCACGTTCTCTTCACCGATGAGTGTCGTATATGCCTTCAACCAGACAATCGTCGGAGACGTGTCTGGAGGCAACCAGGTCAGGATGAACACCTTAGACAGCGAGTGCAGCAAGGTCGAGTTCCCTGCTGTTTTCGGGTGGCATTATGTGGGGCCGACGTACGCCGCCGGTGGTGATGGAAGGCGCCGTAACGGCTGAACGATGCGTTAATGCCATCCTGCGACCGATATGAAACCATACCGGCAGCATATTGGCAAGACATTAGTCTTGATGGACGACAATTCGCGCCCCCATCGTGCACATCTTGTGTATGACTTCCTTCAGGATAACGACATCGCTCGACTAGAGGGGCCAGCATATTCTCCAGACATGAACCCTTCGAACATGCCTGGGATAGGTTGAAAAGTGATTTTTATGGACGACGTGATGCACCAACCACCTTGAGGTATCTACGCCGAATCTCCGTTGTGGAGTGGGACAATCCGTACCAACAGTGCCTTGATAAACTTGTGGATAGTACGCTACGACGAACACAGTTATGTATCGAGCAAGAGGACGTGCTACTGGGTATTAGAGGTACCGGTGTGTACAGCAATAGCCGGCCACCGTGGCCGAGCGGTTCTAGGCGCTTCAGTCTGGAAAAGCGCGACCGCTACCGTCGCAGGTTCGAATCCTGCCTCGGGCATGGATGTGTGTGATGTCCTTAGGTTTGTTAGGTTTAAGTAGTTCTTAGTTCTAAGGGACTGATGACCTCAGATGTTAAGTCCCATAGTGCTCAGAGCCATTTGAACCATTTTTTTGTACTGCAGTCTGGATCACCACCTTTGAAGGTTCGCTGTATGGTGGTACAAAATGCAATGTGTGATTTTCATGAGCAATAAAAAGGGCAGAAATAATGTTCATGTTGATCTCTACTCCAATTTTCTGTACAGGTTCCGGAACTCTCGGAACCGAGGTAATACAATTTTTTTTTTTTTTGATGTGCGTAGATTCAAAAAATGGGTCAAATGGCTCTGAGCACTATGGGACTTAACATCTTAGGTCATCAGTCCCCTAGAACTTAGAACTACTTAAACCTAACTAACCTAAGGACATCACACACATCCATGCCCAAGGCAGGATTCGAATCTGCGACCGTAGCAGTCCCGCGGTTCCGGACTGCAGCGCCTAGAACCGCACGGCCACCACGGCCGGCTGTGCGTAGATTAAATATGATCCCACTCAGCAAGGGAAACTATGAAAAAGAAATGAGTACAACATACTAATAGCTAGCATGACATACATATAGTACAGATACTCAATCAAAAAGTAAAAACATAAATACGAAACAAACGCAGCATTTCCAGAATACAAGATGACTAACAAGCTGCAAACTAACAAACACACATATTCAAAATGACAACATCACACAGAAAAGAAGTATTCTTCTAAACGTTCTTTCTATTTTCATAATTTTTTTATCCCACCTTTACGCTAAAATTTAATGTTTCGGCACCATATGAAGTCTCAAATCTCGCTACTGTATTATAATTTCGGATTCGAACCTTCGTTCGTAGTAGCAGCGGAGGTACCGGGCTGAAGCGCCACACCGGCTGGCAAAAGCGGAAAGATATAGCAAATGACCTAGAGTGGATTCTTTCTCATCCGAATTTGGCTAGATCACGCCGTGATGCTAACAGCGTTGCGACTGAGCCCCTTGACGATTACAGGAAGTGTGTTAGTTGCTTCGAAGAAAACCACCTCGAATTTCACTCTTATGAAATTGATCAGACGAACAAGCCGTTAATAGTAGTCATGAGAGGCCTACCAATCATAACATCTGAGGAGGAGGTTGCTGTTGAATTAACTAACCAAGGATATCGAATAGGTTCTGTAGTACAAATGCGTTCGCCATATGACGAACGAACGTATCCCTTGTTCTTAGTCATATTAACTCGTAACGCATAAGCTGCAGGCATTTATATTCGCTCCAAAAGTCATGTCGTATTTCGAGTCTAACTGTGGAAGATTACACATCATGTAGTCCCAACTTTTGTCATAAGTGTCAAAGATTTAATCACTCATCAGTACATTGCAATGCGGAACCGCGCTGTGTAAAGTGCGCTCAAAATCACCTAACTTCGGACTACAAAAAACCGAGAAACGCCTCAGTCTCCTGCACTAACTGTGGTGGAAGTCACCTCGCGTCATACAAATGCTGCGCTGTTTACCAGAAAATACGCTCGCGCCAGCACCGCCAAGTAAACACAGCAGGAGCCAGCCCTGTCGGCGCAAACAGCAGTCAGTGACAACCGGCAGTCGAACCACATTACACCTACTTCCCGCGACTGCTACGGTCGCAGGTTCGAATCCTGCCTCGGGCATGGACGTGTGTGATGTCCTTAGGTTAGTTAGGTTTAAGTAGTTCTAAGTTCTAGGGGATTGATGACCACAGATGTTAAGTCCCATAGTGCTCAGAGCCATTTGAACCATTTTTGAACCTACTTCCCCAGAAAGAGAGTATATCATATGTCGACATAACGAAAGGCACTCTCCCTCAACCATCAGCTAACCAGCCCCTTCTATGGCCAAACTGGCCTTTTCCGGGATTGTTACATAAGAGGGAGCTTTGAAAAGTTCTCGGAACGGGACAGAAAAAAAGTGTTAATATCACTGAAACTTTTTTATTTTTCAATGTAGTCTCCTTGTAGGTTAATGAACTTGATCCAGCGATGTCCCAGTGCCTTGATCCCATCTCGAAAATGAGTTTCCTCGCCGGCCGTTGGCGGCCGAGCGGTTCTAGGCGCTACAGTCTTGAACCGCGCGAGCGCTACGGTCGCAGGTTCGAATCCTGCCTCGGGCATGGATGTGTGTGATGTCCTTAGGTTAGTTAGGTTAAAGTAGTTCTGAGTTCTAGGGGACTGATGACCTCAGCAGTTAAGTCCCATACTGCTCAGAGCCATTTGAACCATTTTTTTTAGTTTCCTCCAGGCCTGCAAAATAGTTATCAACTCCGGCAATCAATTCTTCGTTTGAAGTGAACCTTCGTCCACCAAGAAAAATTTTCAGTTTTGGAAATAGAAGGAAGTCTGACGGAGCCATATCAGGTGAATAAGGCGGGTGTGGCAACAATTCATACCTTAGTTTGTGTAATTTTCCCACGGCGACGGCACATGCGGGCGCGCGTCAAGAGTCGCGACACCCATCTTGCAGATAATTTTTTCATTTCTAATTCAATTAAAATGTGATATACCCTTTCAAATGACATCTGGCAAGCGTGAGCAATTTCACGCACTTTCAATCGGCGATCCTCCATGATCATTTTGTGCACTTTTGCAATGATTTCTAGAGTAGTGACAAATTTTGGCCGACCACTGCGCGGATCATCATCTAAGCTCATCCTACCATATTTAAATTCATTTGCCCACTTGGCAACAGTTGAATATAAAAGAGCAGAATCCCCCAGCGTATTCTGGAAATCGGCATGAATGTCCTTTGTTTTCATGCCTTTCTTCTTCCTTTACGCTGTACTTAATCACTGCTCGAATCTCGATTTTTTCCATCTTCGTAAATCACTACGTTGGAGCAACAACAGGACCACGCCACCGCCACAGCTCTCTTCCAAGAGCGCTGACGTGGCTCGTGTTTATAGGCAACAGTCCAATGAATATGACGTGAACAACTCGTTGCGCTACCGCTGACCTCTCATGGTGATTCCGAGAACTTTTCAAACCACCCTCGTATTTCAACGCCTCCTCTCCGAGACTATGACGATGTCATGCCTAATTTAATAAATCTTTTACGAATGTTAGCGCATCCCAGAGTAAAAGATCCATTAAACTGGCTCTGTAGATGTCTAGCAATGATCATCAGTTCACCACAAAATACGCCAATATCAGAAATCTTATTACATTTATTGATCAATGTAGCAGTAGAAAGCCTTAAAGTCATTTCCTGAAGTGCAAACGGCATATAAAACAGAGTTCCTGAACTAAAACATTTCATTAGTGAAGTCTTGCCTGATGTAATTTTACTCTGTGAAACTCACTTGCGACTTTCCGAAACTTTTCGGATACCACGATTTAAATGGCACCGCACTGACAGACAGCTCCGACTTGGCGGCGACACTGCCGTACTGTCCGGCAAAACATACAGCTGGGAAATTCTTTTCCTGCAGACAATCAGACTAGAAGCAACAACTGTGAAGAAACAAACGTCTCAGGGTGACGTAACATTAGTCTCCGAATTCCAGCCACCCCAGAGAAAAGTTCTACCGGCTGATCTTACTAGTGTCATGGGTGGCCCTACTGAACCCTTAGTAGTAGCGGGTTCAGGGGTCACCAGCTCTAATGGAAATATATTGTTTACCTCTTACAATACATACAATTCTAAACGTCCCCTGTGGCATTCAGGGACCACAAACCCTAATGGAAATATATTATTTATCTATTACAATATAGCAAATGGTTCAAATGGCTCTAAACTAACATCTGAGGTCATCAGTCCCCTAGACTTAGAACTACTTAAACCTAACTAACCGAAGGACATCACACATATCCATGCCCGGGGCAGGATTCGAACCTACGACCGTAGCAGCAGCGCGGATCCAGACTGAAGCGCCTAGAACCACTCGACCACAGCGGCCGGCTACAATATATCCAATCCAGCGATTCTTTTACCAAATGAACCAACTTACTGCTCCACAAACACGGCGTTCTTATCCGACGTTCTGGACATCGTTCTCTATAAAAATGTGCCAACCTTTATAATTGCTGTAACTCTTTGTCCCTAAATTCTGATCATAACAAGTTATTAGTATCCGTCGGAGATATGTCGCCAGCCAGAGATAGATAATTAAGCCGCGCAGAAATATTAACTAGAAATATACTAAGATGGTATCTGTTCTTTCGGACATGTCCGAAAGAACAGATACCATCTTAGTATATACACTCCTGGAAATTGAAATAAGAACACCGTGAATTCATTGTCCCAGGAAGGGGAAACTTTATTGACACATTCCTGGGGTCAGATACATCACATGATCACACTGACAGAACCACAGGCACATAGACACAGGCAACAGAGCATGCACAATGTCGGCACTAGTACAGTGTATATCCACCTTTCGCAGCAATGCAGGCTGCTATTCTCCCATGGAGACGATCGTAGAGATGCTGGATGTAGTCCTGTGGAACGGCTTGCCATGCCATTTCCACCTGGCGCCTCAGTTGGACCAGCGTTCGTGCTGGACGTGCAGACCGCGTGAGACGACGCTTCATCCAGTCCCAAACATGCTCAATGGGGGACAGATCCGGAGATCTTGCTGGCCAGGGTAGTTGACTTACACCTTCTAGAGCACGTTGGGTGGCATGGGATACATGCGGACGTGCATTGTCCTGTTGGAACAGCAAGTTCCCTTGCCGGTCTAGGAATGGTAGAACGATGCGTTCGATGACGGTTTGGATGTACCGTGCACTATTCAGTGTCCCCTCGACGATCACCAGTGGTGTACGGCCAGTGTAGGAGATCGCTCCCCACACCATGATGCCGGGTGTTGGCCCTGTGTGCCTCGGTCGTATGCAGTCCTGATTGTGGCGCTCACCAGCACGGCGCCAAACACGCATACGACCATCATTGGCACCAAGGCAGAAGCGACTCTCATCGCTGAAGACGACACGTCTCCATTCGTCCCTCCATTCACGCCTGTCGCGACACCACTGGAGGCGGGCTGCACGATGTTGGGGCGTGAGCGGAAGACGGCCTAACGGTGTGCGGGACCGTAGCCCAGCTTCATGGAGACGGTTGCGAATGGTCCTCGCCGATACCCCAGGAGCAACAGTGTCCCTAATTTGCTGGGAAGTGGCGGTGCGGTCCCCTACGGCACTGCGTAGGATCCTACGGTCTTGGCGTGCATCCGTGCGTCGCTGCGGTCCGGTCCCAGGTCGACGGGCACGTGCACCTTCCGCCGACCACTGGCGACAACATCGATGTACTGTGGAGACATCACGCCCCACGTGTTGATCGATTCGGCGGTACGTCCACCCGGCCTCCCGCATGCCCACTATACGCCCTCGCTCAAAGTCCGTCAACTGCACATACGGTTCACGTCCACGCTGTCGCGGCATGCTACCAGTGTTAAAGTCTGCGATGGAGCTCCGTATGCCACGGCAAACTGGCTGACACTGACGGCGGCGGTGCACAAATGCTGCGCAGCTAGCGCCATTCGACGGCCACACCTCGGTTTCTGGTGTGTCCGCTGTGCCGTGCGTGTGATCATTGCTTGTACAGCCCTCTCGCAGTGTCCGGAGCAAGTATGGTGGGTCTGACACACCGGTGTCAATGTGTTCTTTTTTCCATTTCCAGGAGTGTATATAGTTAAGGCTCACCGGCCACTTGACCATCTTCTTCATCTGTGCGAATGCACAAACAGTGCCCGAACTCTTACGGGAATCGGCAACACTCCGCGAGTAATGAGTATAATGGACGGGGGCACTACGAATGTAGTGCGGGACAATACGCTGAGAATGTGGGTTTCGCGGGAGGCGTGCCAGAGACAAATCCCTGCAGTCGCGCTATCCTCTGTGTCCTCGGTGGCTCAGATGGACCAGTCGTGTTGAGGCGCTCGGCCAGTGCACATCGCGCGGTGACGGGCGGTAGCGCGGGCCAGTGTTTACGTCGCGGGCAGTGCTGAGGTGGAGAGCTGAGCAGCGAGTGCGAGCGCTGTTAACGTTTCTTTCTGTACCACTGTTGTAAGTAAGATGTCGACAATTAACAGAGCGAACAGCGTTCAGTGTGTTTTCGATCGCGCTGCCTTGCGACCGACGGCGTTTGAAATTCATGAGTGGATCTTTGAGGATTTGAAATTGCCTGAAGATATAGTCGACACGTTCCAGTTGGACTTTGTGCAGTAGTCGTTATGTATCAAATTTATTTCGAGTGACACTTATGAGAAATTCGTTGAGGAGCATGCTGGTGTGAGACCATTTCGTCGTAATGATGGCAGTATTAGTAATGTCCAAATCGTGCCTTCGGGATACGGAGTGAGAAGCGTCAGGGTATTTAATGTGCCACCTGAGTGCCCTAATGATCTGATTGCACGTTCTCTGTCACTGTACGGCGCTGTTTTGTCAGTTACAAATGAAAAATGCTCGAGTGCATATCGCTACCAAGTTAACAGCGGGGTGCGAAGTGTACGTGTAGACTTAAAAAAGCATATACCTTCGTATGTTGCATTGGCGGCTGTCGTGCACAGGTAACTTACATTGGACAACCCCCTAGCTGTTCGATCTGCCATTCAACAGATTATCTGCGGATGAACTGTACACGTCGACGTCCGTTTCAACTCCCACGGGAACGTCCTGCAGACGGTAGTGAAAAGCTTGTTCCGCTATTGAGTGAGGTAGTCACGGGGACTGTACCACCACCCCGGCAGCCGGAACATGTTAGCGAGGCGGAGATGCCAGTTCAGGTGGAATGCAGTGCCAAAGACATTCGCGGTAGGACGGACGTCGGAAAAGTCGGATGATTTGAGACCCGTACACATGTCAGAAAGTGGCAGCGAGACTGAACCTCAATCTTCTTGCTCCGTGCGCTGCGAGGACACCGCGAGGCAAGAACGCATTCGTGAACAAACCAAACACCTGAAGGCACTACTGAGCGCTGAGAGGGAACAGAGCACCGTAACGGCTAAGAGGAAGAGCGAACAGAGCAGCGAGCAGCTGCAGCAGCGCTCCCGCAGGAACTCGCTGACGTCAGTCGCAGCCCCGCGTGGTGGCCAGGCGGACGCGACCACGTTGACAGACTCAGCCGGCGGTGGCGGGCAGGGCGGCGCGCGCACCGCGAAGCACCCCGACAGCAATGAGCCGTGGTGGCAGCAGGACGAGGAGATGCAACAGTAGCTGCTCTCGCGTATGACCATCGCGCTGCGACCTTTCCACTCCCTGACCTGTTATTGGTTTTGACATTTCGTTTCGTACTCCAGACGTTACCGACGAGTTTGGTTCAAAGCCGTCGAGAAGGACGATCCAACACTCAGAGCTCATTGTCCTTTGAACCATCATGTGCGACAGCCAAACCTACAACATTACCACACTTAACGTCAATAGAATTCAAAGTGCGGTGAAAGTCCGTTCGTTAACTGATTCTTAGCGCTTATCGTGCACATCTCATCCTTGGTGGTGACTTCAATTGTGTGCTTAACGACAGAGACCAAACTCCTAACACGAACAGATGTATCGAATTTGAACATTTAATTCATGGCATGCGTCTTCACGATACATGGGAACAACTGCACGGTGAACGGGTAGCGTGCACCTTCGTAACCGGTCATTCTGCCAGTCGGCTGTATAGGACCTATGTGTTCGATGCCCTCCAGCGACACACTGTGAACTGTGTCATAGCTCCTGTCAACATCTCGACCATTGTGCATACCAGTATTACCTTAACCTACAACGCCAGCAAATTTACCGCGGGAAAGGCTAGTGGAAACTGAATGGCAGCCTTCTGCAGGATGCCCAACTTGAAGAGGAGGTGAACATAACGTGGCAACAGCTCCAGCGGCACCGACGTCGTTACGCTAGCGTTCTACAGTGGTGGATTCAGTGTGCTAAGCCTAAATTACGCCTCACCCTCATGAGGTACGCCCGACAAAAAAGCTTTTGGCAGAAACAGACTATTGAATTTTATTATCGCTGTTTGAGAGAACTGTACAGTCGCACTAACAATCCTTCTTGCGATATCGACGTAAAGATCAAACGATATAAAGCGAAAGTCACGGCGGTACAACGCCAACGAATGCAAGGCATCATCGTGCGAGCCCACCCCAAGGACGTTGCCGCCGAAGAGCGGGCCTCTCTGTACCACATCCTGAGAACGACGAAACGGTGTAAAGCCATGTTGATTGAAGCCGTCGTTGATGACGCTGAGAATGCCATCACGAAGCAACGTGACATCATCTCGCACGTCTACGACTATTATCGTCAACTTTACAAGAAGCATTCCGTTGATGAACACTCGTGCGACGATTTTCTTAGGACCTTGAGCTGTCGCTTGTCACAACAGGATAATGCAAATCTGGAATCTGTTTTCACAGAGGACGAAATCCGACTGGCGATCCACAGTGCAAAGAAAGGGAAATCACCAGGACCCGACGGTCTCAGCGCTGAGTTTTATCAGCGATACTGGAACCTCCCCGGTCCGACACTCCTCGAGATAGCGCATGAATCATCCGGCCCTTACCGAAAAAAGGGAACAGCAGGAAGGTCGAAAACATGCGACCCATCACACTCCTGAATGCCGATTTCAAAATCATCACCAGATCGATTAAGCTAGGGATGCAAACCGTTATGTACAAGGTTTTAGGCAGTTACCAGTACAGTGCAGTGCAAGGCCGAAGTGCAATCTCAGCTGCCTGCGATTTGAGGGACATCATCTGTTCATATGCTGAAAATAAAGGACAGGGCGCTCTGATCTTTCTAGATTTTGAGAAGGCTTATGACCGTGTACGTCATGATTTCCTCTTTAAAAGCATGAAGAAACTAGGATTTGGACCTCATCTCATAGAATTAATTGGCAAACTTACTACAAACGCCTCTTCACGGATTCTCGTCAATGGCCATTTTACAAAAGAAGTTTCCATTGAGCAGTCCATACGCCAAGGATGTCCTCTGTCACTGATTTTGTACGCCATTGCAGTAGAGCCGCTACTGAACAACTTGGCGCATAGCGGGATCGGGCTTAGCATCGAGTCTGTCACTATCCCATGCATTGCGTATGCTGACGATATATGCGTAACTGTGTCATCATCGCAACAACTTCTGTCAGCGGAAACTCTTTTACAAACATTCACGTTTCTTTCAGGAGCAATACTAAATAGAACTAAAACCACAGCTTTGCAGATCGGTGGCGGTATCGGAGACATATCCCATGTTATCTGGTGCTAGGTCAAGGATTATCACACAACCCTCGATTTTACCTTTGAGGCCAAACCAGACAAATTCCTTACGAAGAACTGGCCACACATGCATAATAAATTACGTGCTGCTTTGATACTTCACTCCGACCGTGACTTGAACATACTACAGAAAGTTCAGACCATCGAGATCGCCATTACGAGCAAGATGAATTATTTGGCGCAAATTCTTCCAATCTCCGACCATCTAGCCAAGAGTATACAACAAGAGTTATGTTGGTTCCTTTTTAGGGGGCACATTTTCAAAGTTCAATTCGATACCTTAACCTTACCTTCGACCAAAGGTGGCCTTATCCTCATTAAAGTACATAAAAAATGTGTCACCCTGCTCCTAAATCGCATCAGGAAGGAGTTTCGTACCCGGAGGACCAGAATCGTCAGAAACCTCATTCAGCGGTGGAAGCCGCATAGCCTTGACCCACCCGTTAATATCGCCGGCATTCCACTTTCTTACCGACATGTGCGACTGTACTACATGGAAATGAGCTACATTCGACACAATATCGTCGATAACGGAAGCCTGACGAACAGGAAGCTTTATGACCTTCTCATGACAACAAACCACAGGAATCGTCTCGAAGAAAAACATCCACATACACATTGGAGTATAGTATGGCGGAATGTGCACAGCGACGTGTTACCGTCACGCGTCATAGCCGACTGGTATCTAACAGTCAACGATAAAGTAGCAACGAATGCAAAGCTACATAAAATAGGCCTTCATCCAACGCCCAACTATGACGCATGCGGAAGAGTCGATACGCTTATTCATAGGTTCACGTGCGGACATTCAGAAGAAATTACAACATTTCTTCGTCAACGATTGTCGGCGATAGACCGCACGACGCCCGGTGGTGTAGACCTTTTAGAGATCATTCAGCCACAAAAACTGAGATATCCACGAGCAAAAAACAACGCTACAACGTGGATCCATGGGCCACACAGCATCGTTTATTATGCAGAATAGGCATACTACTTTCCTAGAATATTATTCTTACATAGAAATTGAACACTTTAAAATGAGCCAACATTGTGACTACAGGAGGATATTTGGAAATATGCTGAAAATCATAATTAACGGTTAAATGCTTCAAATACAATATTTCGGATAGCAGAGGTTGCCAGTGACCTGTATGTACTAATCCTATTTGCTTCCTGGGACTTTAGTTCTTGTCGGAATTTTAAGATACTATTCAGATGCTCACCAATGCAGAAGGCATTTTTTCTGTCCCATTTTCGTTTTAACATTTTCCTTCTCTCGCAGAGCAGCGGAGCAACTTTCCTTCAACAATGAAGTGATAGTCTTTTGTGCACCATAAAATTTAAATTTTCTGTTTACTACTTGGCCGAAAAAAAAAGCTCAAGAAGGCATTTCATTTCTTATATTGCGCAACGGCAGCCTAGAACTGATATATACTTTGTTCATTCTATTCTCATTACAAATTGGAGCAAATGTTCATTTTTCCCTTCCCCATAAAAATAAAATGAAATAAAATAAAATAAAAATTAAAAAAACCAACAGTCCCCCCCACCACCACCACCAAAAAAAAAACTTGTGAGCAGGAGACCTGGGATACAATCCCGGCCACGGTACAAATTTTCATTTGTCTCTTCACTCTGCGTATATACGAGTACATCATAAAGGAGGAAGTAGAAAAGGAGTTAAGTATTTTAAAACAAGTGGCCGTGGCGAACGGATATACGTGTAAGCAGGTGATGAATATTTATAGGAAGATAAAGAAGAGGCAAATGGAACAAACAGAACGAAGTCAAGTCGCAATTAAGAGGAACAACAAGAAAAAGTATGTAGCTCTCACTTACAATGGAAGAATCACAGATAAAATTGAAAGATGCTTTCGTAAATCCGACGTTAAAATAGGGTTCCGAACAAATAACACGTTAAAATTGAAGCTAAGGCACAGAATACGTAAGAGTAGGAATAAATTTCAGGATTCAGGTGTATATAAGATCAAATGTAATGACTGCTGTAAACAATATATAGGGCAGACTGGTAGGAACTTTGAAACCAGATTCAGGGAGCACACCTACTCTCAAAACAAAATAGCTTTTGGGGCGCATATGGCTGCGACAAAACACTCAGTCACGAACATTGAACACAATTTAGACATCCTGCATAGAGCTCATAAGGGACGGTTTCTTAACATTTTGGAAGAAATTGAAATATACACCCACAAAAATAAATATCCGGATTTAATCCTCAACGAGCAAAGCGAATTCAGTCATAACGCCTATTTTAGCATTTATGACGACCTACTAAGATGAAAACTGTTGCGTGTGGAGATCCAGGCCGAGGGATGGGAGATGGTGCGCGGTGGAGAAGCCGGAAGACGCGTGCAGCGCCTGGCGTCGTTGACGGGGCCCTCCTGTGCGGCCCTCTTGCCCGCGGCGATAGACATCAGACGACTGAGCGGACCGCGGCACAACACCGAAATGGCGGGAACCACGGAAGCAGACCGTAGAGGACAACAAGTTCACACCAGCACCATAAAAATATAAACCGCCCTATGTTTTTTAGATCGTACAAAAATGATAAATTTACTGTTTTTTAATTCTGATAAGTACAGATTTTAACCTTGACATCTACATATTTTAATTAAGTATTTTTAATATAAAAAAAATCTACTGAATACAGTATGTGCAAATGGAATGTAACAAATGTACCAGACGCCACCTGTCGGTAATAGTGTTATAATTAATATAAATGACGTGTACTCTGCCAACCAATTTTATGTGACGTAGCATGTGAAATTTTCTGGATTTGGACGGGTTACTCCAGTAACTGAAATATCAGGTACGTTCTGGTACATTTGATGTTGATTAGATAGGATGAAAAAGCTTTGCTTCCGTGAAATAGTAAATTAGTATCATTATTTTTACAGATCTGAAGATGGTTTTGAATGAACCGAAACCGGTCATATGAATAAAAAATTTGCAATCAAGACGGATTTTAAGCAACATTATAAAATCACTGATTGCTGTTATCCCATAAGACATTATGTCTGTTTTTGCAAAACATCATAAAGGGTTTGAGCTGTTTGTAGATGCGAAATGCAAAATAAATAAATAAATAAATAAAAATAAAAGTAAATAAAAAAAGATAGCTGAGTGGTCAACGTGACGAATTGCCATCCTATGGGCCCGGGTTCGATTCCGAGATCCCGGGTTCGAGTCCCGGTCGAGGCACACATTTTCATCTGTCCCCGTTGACGTATGTCAACGCCTGTAAGCAGCTAAGGGTGTTCATTTCATTGTAATTAACTAGAAACTATATAATTATTGAAACTTCCTGGCAGATTAAAACTGTGTGCCCGACCGAGACTCGAACTCGGGACCTTTGCCTTTCGCGGGCAAGTGCTCTACCAGGAAGTTTCATATCAGCGCACACTCCGCTGCAGAGTGAAAATCTCATTCTGGATATATAATTACTGATGTTGTCCCTTATATACATACTGTTGAGGAACTGGAAGTTGTATTATTTACCGACCTATTGACTACAGCACCTCTGCACCTCGCCCCCCTTCCGTCGCACAAATTACACCCCTGAATTTCCTCCTGAGTTTCTTCGGTTGAAGAAAACTAAGAACTACATACGGAAACTCTGGCAATAGACGCGTAATCCAACGGTAACAACTGAGTTCAATATGGTTACTGGGGAACTAAGCGAAAAAATGAAGCAACATGAAAACGACGCATGGCACTATAGACTTAAACTGAGCAACCCAGGTTCAAATTCTGTCTGGAGTGTTACTTGGAAAATTCTTCGTGATCCGACTGTTATTCCATCACAACATGACGGACCTAAAAAAATGGTTCTGAGCACTATGGGACTTAACTGCTGTGGTCATCAGTCCCCTAGAACTTAGAACTACTTAAACCTAACTAACCTAAGGACATCACACACATCCATGCCCGAGGCAGGATTCGAATCTGCGACCGAAGCAGTCGCGTGGTTCCGGACTGAAGCGCCTAGAACCGCACGGCCACCATGACTTAGCCAGAGCCTGGAGGATGTTTCCAGGATGAAATTTCCAACCTGCTGCAGCGGAGTGTGCACTGATATGAAACGGGTCTCGCGTCGTGCTTGCCGGAAAAAAAGTTTTAATCTGCAGGACGTTTCGTGTCAGCGCATGCACACTCCACTGCAGAGTGAAAATTCCATTCTGGAATGTCGTGGTTACCGCCAAGGCATGCTAATAAGATTTCTTAATTTAGCGATCAGTTTCCGTCCACAGACCACCATCACGTTCATAAATGCATTTACAACATCCTCTAAAGTGTTCTGAAATTGTTGGAGTCGGATAATAAAATCCATGAATTCGTCACAGTTGTCACATAGTAACATTAATTCCAAAAATGGTTCAAATATCTCTGAGCACTATGGAACTTAACATCTGAGGTCATCAGTCCCCTAGAACTTAGAACTACTTAAACCTAACTAACCTAAGGACATCACACACATCCATGCCCGAGGCAGGATTCGAACCTGCGACCGTAGCGGTCTCGCGGTTCCAGACTGTAGCGCCTGGAACCGCTCGGCTACTCCGGCCGGCCATGATGGACCCAGTACGGCTAATTCACCAAGAGGAAAGGCGCAGGCTTTGGCAAAAGAAAGTGCATTATCCTTTACTCCACTTTCTGCACTCTTCGATCCCTACATCGTTACTGTTAATAATACTGTCACCAATTACATCGATGATGGAAATGAGCGCATCGATTTCACTAATGTGCGGAAAATTAACAAAGTCCTGTCTCACCTAAAATCACTTAAATCCCCTGGTACTGACGGGGATAAGCAACATGTTACGAAACGTGCCTCCCAGTGCCCGAACTGTGTTGGTCATCATCATTAATTCATTGTTAAAGCTAAGACTTTTCCCACTCAGTGGAAGCATGCCAAGGCCATTGCTATATCCACACAAACCAAAGACCATAAGTATCCCAAAAATTAAAGGCCAATTAGTTTCTGATCACCCATTTCGAAAGCAACAAAGCGTGTCATACTTCTTAGACTCTGCAAAGCATGCAACGACAAATCAGTTCTCTCACATACGCAGTTTGGATTTCGTCCAGAACATTCAGACCCACTACAGTTGCTGCGGCTAGTGAAAGCAATTACAGGTGGTTATAATGATGCTCAGTCCACGGCAGCAAAAAATGGTTCAAATGGCTCTGAGCACTATGGGACTCAACTGCTGAGGTCATTAGTCCCCTAGAACTTAGAACTACTTAAACCTAACTATCCTAAGGATATCACAAACATCCATGCCCGAGGCAGGATTCGAACCTGCGACCGTAGCGGTCTTGCGGTTCCAGACTGCAGCGCCTTTAACCGCACGGCCACTTCGGCCGGCTCCACGGCAGCAGTATATCTGAATATTGCTAAAGCCTTCGATAAGGTATGGTATAATGGTTTACTGTATAAGTTAATAAAATTACAATTGCCACGATACGCTGTCAGATTAATTATTTCTTATCTTAAAGACTGTTGTGTTCATTGGTGACACTGCGTCTGACGCCTACCCCGTAAGCGCCGGCGTGCCACAAGGTTACCTTTTGGGACCGACATTGTTTACTATATATTTACCAGAGACACCAGACTTGCGACCGGTCAATATCGCTTTCTTCACTGATGATATGTCGATATATTGTTCTGACAATCTACCGAACCTTCAGTCGGCCGAGGTGGCCGAGCGGTTCTAGGCGCTACAGTCTGGAACTGCGCGACCCCCACGGTCGCAGGTTCGAATCCTGCCTCGGGCATGGATGTGTGTGATGTCCTTAGGTTGGTTAGGTTTAAGTAGTTCTAAGTTCTAGGCGACTGATGGCCTCAGAAGTTAAGTCCCATAGTGCTCAGAGCCATTTTGAATCGAATGTTCATGATAAACTCCAGCGGGCTCTACAACTGCTTAAAAAATGGTTTGCGGCATGTCGGGTCAAGATTAATGTGGGCAAAACTCAAGTCATGTGTTATGCAAGAAAAAGCAGGATTGACATACCTCGCTTCTTCTATTCAATGAATGTATTCCTTGGACAGATACCGTCAAATGTCTTTTAGTTCACCTCGACAATCGTCTTACCATTAAGAAACATATAACCGACGCTGCGATCAAAGCACAGGGTATATTAGCTGCCCTGTACCCCTCAATAAACAGAAGGTCTTCTCTGAACCTGAAAAACTGTCTCCTACTTTATAAATCGGTAATGCGACCACTCATGTTGTATGCATTCCTATATGGCGACATGCCGCATCTAAGCATCTCCACAAACTTCAGGTTGAAACTTTTAACACTGCAGCGCGTCAGCAATCGTGAATCATTTAATGATTATAAAGAATCCGCCTCCATTGCAAACAGAAACCGGATGTTGACCTAGGTTTCGGCGCGGATAACCACGTCTTCTTTGAAACACACTAAAAGTACAACCTGCCTAAAGAGGCGTGGTCCAACATTAATACAGAACGCCCGAAAGGGCAAAAGACTCACATGAAATGTAAAATAAACGGTACGTGTGTACCATGTCAATAGCTGTACTTAGATCAAACGTCAGAAGCGTGCTTCCTCACCCCAGCAAACGTTGGGTGGGCCGCGGGCTGTCAGGTAAACTGAGGTGGCACCAGCAGCTAGGCTGTGAGAATGTCAGAGACGAACGCGCATGCTCAAATTGTGAAGTCGTCCTCTTCCATGTGATTGGCATAAGATGAATTACAAAAGTGATCCGATGAGCGGGTCAAAGGCGCAGGAAGTTAATGCTTGTGTATGTATAATGTCCTAGCTCGAGCACAATTTTATACAACTATAGAACGTGGACAGGCTGAAACTATATATGTGGGATAGAAAATTCCACGGATGGTCAAAACGCATGCTCGCAGGACAGACGAAATACCATCAGCTAGAAGAAGGCTGAAAATATGGGAGATTAAGTCATTTCTCAATTACTTGGGGTCGGTGATAGTATTTGATGACTACGCTTGGATAAGCGTGTAAAGTTACTATATTAAATTCTAAGCGCTATTGACCAGAAAATGGTCAAATTAGTATGACAGGCTTAATGTAACTGCGTGAAAGAACGTACAACGTCGCCTTCATCGACCTTAATATCTAATGACCGACAGAGGTCGTTTTGAATAGTGCTATCGGATACGTACCAAAATAGTGTAAAAAGAACCTAAAGCTAAACTAGTTTCTTAAAATCAGGTACTTGAGGTACTGAACCATGAAAATAAAGTGAGGTCTGTGAACGCATATAGCGTGGAACAGACAAACTACCTTTATGTTCTAATAGCTGTAGACGTGAAAGGTCAAATAATGTAACGGGCTTAATATACATGCCTGAAAAGATACTAGTTTAGGTTTAGGTTCTTTTTATACTATTTGGTACACATCCGATAGCTCTATTTTTTTCTCTGCGTGTAACAGTCTTCATTTAATTTACTACTTCATGTTTTCTGCACGGTCGCAACTGCCGCAGCACTAACAAGGGAACATTGCCACGTGTCAATAAATGATCTTGACGAAACTTGGCGGATCTGTAGATAGGACAAAATAATCCAGTAGGGTTTTTTGTGCCCAATTTCACTTCTAACAGGTAAAATACACCTCAATATGTAATTTGGCGTATTAGGTTTACAGGGAACATATTCGAAACGATGATATACGAAACTTAATTTCCGCATAAAACCTTAAACGTAATTAACATTTCTGGAAACGGTATAATCAACTTCTGTAATAACTAAAATTTTGCGAAATATTCCATCCCCGTTGACCAATTTTGAAAAATGAGAACATTTGTTTCAACATAAATTAAAGAACCTTTCAAGCCACATTCAACCATCTGTAACAAAGCTGCTTTCTGAAGTACCATTTTTGGAAAATAAGATGTACACACTGTGCTGCCCGAGTATTTTCAACATACCTAATTGAAATATCTAAACCTTCATTATCATCCTAATTATTTATTTTACTTATACTCATTTAATGTTTTAAATTGTTATTTCAATTTTTACGTTCACTGTTTCACATACTTGCGTTTCGGTAATTGAAAGTAATAAGTAACTCATTATTATGTACAACATCATAACAATAATCATGATCTGTAAATAAATACTTAAAATATGTCGTCTTTTACACCAAGCACAGCAGCGCGGGATTAGCCGAGCGGTCTCAGGCGCTGCAGTCTTGGGCTGTGCGGCTGGTCCCGGCGGAGGTTCGCGTCCTCCCTCGGCCATGGGTGTGTGTGTTTGTCCTTAGGATAATTTAGGTTAAGTAGTGTGTAAGCTTAGGGACTGATGACCTTAGCAGCTAAGTCCCATAATATTTCACACACATTTGAACATTTTGAACACCAAGCGCATAAATTTGAACGGAATTTTTTCACATAATAAACAGACGGATAACACAGTGTCAAACAACTTTCATCGGGATTTCAAGCTGTCGCAGTTGATCCTCTAAATATCCTGATTTGTATAAGGCGTATTTCAGTGCAATGATAAACCTTGGCGAAGAGACCTGATTATTTACCAGTGACTGCAGTTTGATATATTGTTTCTGAAGTGGAAATCGACGTCGTAATCATTCAATAGAACTAGATCTGAAAAGCTTCTCACAACATCTAAAGCCGTGTACGCCCTACGGCTGTACTTCTGCCGTCGAGTCCTTCGCGATCACCAGATGAACGAGTTCCTTGCCCTCAGTTACTCTACCTGGCCAAACTAACTACATGAGTACAACGTCAAATCTGGGGACGGTGTTAGACGGTAGGTTAGCAAACGGGAAGCTGCCCTACGCAAAATGGATAACAGGTGTGTGTGTGTGTGTGTGTGTGTGTGTGTGTGTGTGTGTGTGTGTGTGTGTGTATTATGAAACGATGTATGTATAGCCTGTGTAGTGTGTGCAGTGACTCGGAGTGAGAAATGAACAGTGTAGCAGTAGCCTCTAAAATTATTAAATGACTTCTTTGTAAAACGGTTTGTACAGTATGGAAAACCGAATGAGGTAGCATTGTTTTAAACAGACTGGCCTTGTATTCAGGAGGGTGGAAGCTCCAGTCTTCATCCGCCATCCTGAGTTTGGTTTTTCATGAGTCCATTAAGTTACTTCAGGCAAATGCCGGGATAATTCCTACTATAAGGCCACGGCCGACTGCTTGCCAATCTGTAGCCGCACGGGATTAGCCGAGCGGTCTAGGCGCTGCAGTCATGGACTGTGCGGCTGGTCCCGGCGGAGGTTCGAGTCCTCCCTCGGGCATGGGTGTGTGTGTGTGTGTGTTTGTCCTTAGGATAATTTAGGTTAAGTAGTGTGTAAGCTTAGGGACTGATGACCTTAGCAGTTAAGTCCCATAAGATTTCACACACATTTTTTTGCCAATCTGTCCCATCATTGTCATACTAGACCTGTAAGTATGTGTAATGCCCTGTATATATGGATTACATTACTTTTGTTTTTCTTAAATTGTAATACCATGACGTGTCCATTATCTTTGTAAAAGTCATCTGCAGATGAATAAAACTACAACTACTATTACTACAACTATTAACTTTGCTATTTCCTCCGGGTGGCAATTTTTTTGGCCTAGTTTGCTTTTATTCCCGCTATATTGACAGCCACTATCAGCTCTCAAATCTTGTGTTTTGTCTTATCCATTTGTTTGTTTTTCTGTCTCTTCTTGTAATGCCCAATATGAATGGTTCCACTTCTCTTTGGGCAGCCCTGTAAAACTGTTCGAGCATGTAAATTCATTTTTCCTCTCCATGAGCTATTACTGGCAGCATGCACTGGCTGTAGAATCTTCATTTAAGGCACTTTGGGAATTTAATTCCCAATGAATTCCAAGCCAATGTTATGCCTTATTTATTTCTATAAGAGTCCTTTCGCTTGTTGTTTTCAGTTGTCCTAAGTGTTCAGATTGTCAAATGTTTCTGTAATTTCAACAGATTTGTCAAATGCTTTCTATAACTTCAGGAAATTGACTAATGTTTCTATAACTTCAGTAGATTGTCAAATGTTTCTATAACTTTACTGTTATTGTGGTATCGTGCCAAGGCAAGGTTGGTACTTCACGATGAAACCACAAGTAAGTCTAATCGATGCCGGAAGCAGCGACGAATGAGCGGTATCGGCACAAGAATGCCCAATACAGTTTCCATACGCCAGCGTATCAGCTCACTTACTTAGCATGAGCGGAGTCAGCCCTGATGGAAATTATTGCCGAAGACGAAAGCATCGTCCCTCTACCGAACCGGCAGTGCGATGGTTGTGTTAGACAGAACTCTGCATGAATGTTTGTCGTCGATTATACTTCCTGACGTTCTGTATCAATTTGTACGTTAATGGTTCAAATGGCTCTGAGCACTATGGGACTCAACTGCTGAGGTCATTAGTCCCCTAGAACTTAGAACTAGTTAAACCTAACTAACCTAAGGACATCACAAACATCCATGCCCGAGGCAGGATTCGAACCTGCGACCGTAGCGGTCTTGCGGTTCCAGACTGCAGCGCCTTTAACCGCACGGCCACTTCGGCCGGCTGTACGTTAATGCTCAGTGACGGTAGTAAATACTCATGAGATTCCTGTGTACATGGATTGTTACAAAGTAAAGTGTTTCATCATGTTTAAGTTGTAATAAAGTGATTTAATGTTTTGTATGTTGTGCTATCATTTTGGTCTCCTCCAGCAGAATCCGGTAACAATTATTCTCCTACCGGATTTCTGATTCTACATTGTAATAATTTTCTGTAATCAATCTTTACCATTTTTTCAGTTCCTTCGTCTTTTGCTGAAGTTACAGGTACAGACGGCGTGAAGTTCGGACATCGAAGGCTGCACTTCAAGTTGGTTCAAATGGTGCAACCGGCTGTAAGCACTACGGGACGTAACATCTGAGGTCATCAGTCCCCTATAACTTAAAACTTTCAGTCCGAAACCTCGCGACTGCTACGGTCGCAGGTTCGAATCCTGCCTCGGGCATGGATGTGTGTGATGTCCTTAGGTCAGTTAGGTTTAAGTAGTTTTAAGTCTAAGGGACTGATGACCTCAGATGTTAAGTCCCATTGTATTCAGAGCCATTTGAACCATTTGAACTTAGAACTACTTAAACCTAACTAACCTAAGGACATCACACACATCCATGCCCGAGGCAAGATTCGAACCTGCGACCGTAGCAGCAGCGCGGTTCCGGACTGAAGCGCCTAGAACCGCTCGGCCACAGCGGCCGGCTTTCAAGGTTGATGTTGTCCCAGTTCCTGTACTGCGTATGGATTTGTTTCATAGCAGACCTTGCTCTTCAAGTGTCCCCACAGGAGAGAATCATCATGTTGTTAGATCCGGCGAACGTGGTGGCCATAAATGTTTGCTGACAGTTCGTTCCTCAGTGAAGAAATCATGGGCTCGTTCCAGGGATACCGTTAGACGTGTGGCATGTTGCCCCCTGTTGCTGGAAGAGCACGTTCTGTGAGCTGAGCTCAAAATGTATCAAACATTTCCGCACATGCAAACATATGAGGGTAGTGAAAAAATAGTCTAATGATGCGCGTTCCCATTACACAGCACCAAATGTAGATGTTTTTCATCATGGAGCGGTTGCTGACGTGTTGTGTTAGGATACTCCGTTGCCCAGTACCTAGTGTTCTTGGAATGTAAGTGACCGGAAAGATGAAACTGTGCTTCATCACTCAAAATGTAATGGAAAGGATCTAATAAATCATCGGTGATGTTGTTCAAAAGCCACATGCAGTAATCCACACGTTTTTGACTGTCATCCTGCCGTAATTGCTGCACAACCGTCACACGGTATAGCTTCAAATTAAGACTTTTCAATATCCACTGGCAACTCTTCCAACTCACAACTGTTGGGATAATTTGACTGTAGACTTCTTTGGGCCCTGAATAATTCCGCGGCGAATGTTTGCAGTAGCATCTGATGTGCGAACTGAAGGAATTCTTTGTCGTTTTACATTTTGCACAGACTCGCAGATGCGCCATTTTTATACAGACTCTGTATTGCTTTCTTTGCTGGTTGTCCTCCATCCGGATACGTGTCCCCGAAAGTTTCGCGAGTTTCCTTAATCGGACCATTTTCACATATGCTTCCACAATTTCAATTCTTTCTTCTACCGAGAAAGTCATTTTGCAGACCGCAAAAAGAAACGTCTAACTTCGCTGAGGAAATAAAGTGAAATCTGACAAAAGATCCCTAAGAATCGATTACTGAATAAAACGTTCTCCGTTTTCAAACCGCGTCAATTCGAATAAAATCGTCGAACTTTCGATGACCATCTCCGCCCTCGTTGGCCGGAGTTCACTGACTGCCGGGACTGTTACGGTTTATCGCTTATATAGGCATGATGACATCATCAGCAGCCACTCAGATAGACCCAATGTGGCGCGCGTAAGTCGACCCGGGCAGGTAGCGGAGCTATTGCCCGTGGCAGCACCGGTGACGTAAGGTGGCGCCAGGGGCAGGCGCCACGTTTGAAACTGCCGCTCCCGCGTCGCGCATCTGTCTCTGCTTTCTTTCGATGTCCAACGCCCGCCCCCATGCCCTGCTGAGTGTGTACCACTGGTCTCAGTTGAAATTGTTGTTGTTCAAACGAATCTCGGCCGCTTCCTTTATAACGGAGTCCCAATATGTAGATGCATGAGCCAACACTTTCGTATTTTCGAACTGTAACTTATGTCCGTTTTTTAGGCAATGCTCCGCTATGGCCGACTTGTCAAGCTCCCTTTGTTTGTGCTCAGTACAACGCACCGCAACCGTGCGAATTGTTTGTCCGATATACATGCTGCGACATTCACAGGGTACGCCATACACGCCGGACACTGGAAGAGCAATGTCGTCTTTAACAGGGGGGCAACATGTCTCGTATCTTGGGGGCGGGCCGGAACACTGGTCTTAGCCCATGTTTCTGCAGCAGACGTCCTAACTTGCTGCTAGTTGCTCCACAGTATAGCAAGAATGCAGTCCGTTTGGCCTCTTCTACTGATTCACCAGGTGTCTTTCGTCGGCGCCCCTTGAAAGCGTTTGCGAGTCTCTTTTGCTGTATCCATTTTCCCCGGAAACACGTTTTAAGTTCTGCAATTCAGACTGTAGGTGGTCGTCGTCAGAGATAATCTTGGCACTATGAACCAACGCGTTCAGGACCGTTTTCTTGTATACTGGGTGGTGGAAACTATTGGCGTTCAAGTACCGATCAGTGTGTGTTGGTTTCCGGTACACTGAATGACCAAGCTGGCCTCCTGCCTTTCGCTCAACCAAAACATCCAAGAATGGTAGATTGTCGTGCTTCTCCATCTCGACAGTAAATTTAATATTGGGATGGACAGCATTCATGAGATCGACGAACTGCTGTAGTGGATCTACACCATGAGGCCATATCAGGAAGGAAATTAGAATTACATTAATACCTTCAGCTGCTGACGGTCGTTGATATATATCAACGGGGACAGGTGAAAATGTGTACCTCGACCGGGACTCGAACCCGGGATCTCCTGCTTACATGGCAGACGCTCTATCCATCTGAGCCACAGAGGGCACAGAGGATAATGCGACTGCAGGGACTATCTCGCGCACGCTTCCCGCGAGACCCACGTTCTCACCTTGTATGTTCACACACTACATTCGTAGTGTCCCACCCCAACACACTCATTACTCGTAGAAGACATTCTTAGCAAGTCCCGTAAGAGTTCGTGGAATATGTGTGCATCAGCACAGAAGAAGAAGGTCATGGACGGTATTGCCAGAACTGTATACTTATATGGACATGTCCGAAAGAACAGACACCATATCCATATTAGTATATGTCAGGAAGGGGTCATCAACGTACAGTAGAAAGCAAGACCGCCGTAATGTCGCAGTCTACAGAGCCTGCTCCTCAAAGTGCTCCATGAAGAAATTTGCGACTGCTGGAGACAGTGGTGATCCCATGGCTGTGCCGTCCGTCATCTCATAATATTCATCGCAGTACAAAAAGTACGTTGTCTTTAGGACGTGACGGAACAACTTAATGATTCCAGATGGGAAATGATGGGCCAAAAGATCCAGCGTATCTTGTATTGGCACCCTCGTAAAAATTGACACAACGTCCAGGCTAACCATTAGGTCATTTGGGCCTATCTTCATTCTCTTGAGCGTCCCAACAAATTTCTGCGAGTTGACCACATGGTGTTCACAATGTCCCAATTTTGGTGCTAATAATCCTACCGAATGTTTCGCAAACCTGTAGGTGGGCGAACTGATTGCACTGACAATGGGCCTCAGAGGAACGCTTTCCTTGTGTATCTTTGGTAATCCATAAAGTCTGGGAGGTCTGCATAAAACTGTCCGTTGTTGTAGCAGAAGTCGGAATATTGCATTAGCATTCCAAGGGGAGGCGGGCTAATTTTAACTGCGCCGCAGTTACGCACTGATATGCTCGTGTGAGAGATCTTGCGTACCTCGTGTGAGAGATCTTGTGCACAGGGCTGGTTGCCTGAGGCGAAGTGAGACCTGCCTGTAGTTGGCCACGCTAGAAGGCTGGGGATGGTGCAACTGCTGACCTTGTGGGCACGCACGTTGAAAATGACTCACAGCGCTCACGGTTGGCCGACGACCGCGTCATTAGCGCCCGGAAGACGAGGACAGCGAGCCGCGCTGAGTCAACCGGAGTTCGCTGTACCTGGGCTGTACCCTGCACACAGCGGTAGCGACGGACGGGCAAACAGCTGGTGAAAGGGAGCGGTCGCTGTCCAACAGCTTCCCCTTCACTGAGTGGGACTGAAAGAACGGCCGAGGTCGCCGCTGCTTATGTGTGTCCTACTGGGAAACTGCGTATCGCGTCCCAAGGACGCAAAATTTCTTATCGAAGAGAAACTTTCAACTGACCGACGTTGAGAACTTTATTTTGGTTTATGTTCTGTTTTCTAGATATTAGTAGGTCAGTTCAGCACTCGTGCACGGGGCTGGCGTTAGAGAAACACTGAAGGGGGTATGAATAGATCAAATGGTTCAAATGGCTCTAAGCACTATGGGACGTAAAATCCGAGGTCAGCAGTCCCCTAGACTTAGAACTCAAAAGATGTGTGTGAAATCTTATGGGACTTAACTGCTAAGGTCATCAGTCCCTAAGCTTACACACTACTTAACCTAAATTATCCTAAGGAGAAACACACACACCCATGCCCGAGGGAGGACTCGAACCTCCGCCGGGACCAGCCGCACAGTCCATGACTGCAGCGCCTTAGACCGCTCGGCTAATAGACTTAGAACTACTTAAACCTAAAGCCGTCGGCACACGGACCGTGCTGCCCCAACAGCGACCCATCAGTCGACAGGGACGCTACTCATTACGCTAAACCAACAACACCATGGTTATCTATAATGATATTGTATTACTATATTCCATAAGATTTCGGGATTGCAGCCGGATCTCATCGACTTCTTTCCACGATATTTCGGCTGCCAACCTTACAGCCATCTTCAGGCGAGTGTTTGGACACTGGAGATTGCTAGTGCAAGTCGCTCTATTTATACTTAAAAGTGCCGCAGGCGCGCATGCGCAAGTTACCGTAGCATGCGCGCCACCTGTCGATTCCTAGGCCCTCTACAATATTACTGCATCTATGGAGCGCCAACGAATGCATGAAAAAAGTAAAACATGCACACAGATGTGTCCAAAACAATAAAAGGAAAATTTCAATATTAAATTTAAAATTACTTGTCGCTCGACATGTCAGAAGCCATAAAAAGTTTTCTTTTGGTTGAAATTAAAGAAATCAACGGGTCCCAGGCCTTATTCAATAAAAAGCCGCCATCACGATTAATGAGATTTTCCGCTAAACGTATTTCAACGGATTCCTTCACAACTGAATCCCAGAAGGATCTCGATGGGGCCAAGATTTTCGTGGCCGAATAATCCATAGTATGTCCTGTGGATATACAATGTTCGGCTATGGCCGACTTACTGGGCTGTAAAAGGCGAGTGTGGCGCTCATGTTCAACGCAGCGGTCGTGTACTGTGCGTGTGGTTTGACCAATGTAGGCTTTCCCACACTCGCAAGGTATTTTAAATTCCAGCCTTCCGTAATCCCAGATCATCCTTCGCTGAGCCCAGAAGAGCACGAGTCTTTGTAGGTGGCCGGAAGATTGCTTTCACACGATGTTTCTTTAAAATTCTGCCTACTTTCGATGAAATGTTCCCGACATATGGGAGAAATGCTCTGGACTTAAACACCTCCTTATCCTCTTGATCTTGTGCGTGGTCACGATTTTTCCTCCTTAAAGCAGTACTGACCTGATGTACAGAATATCCATTATGTTGAAATACCGATTTCAAGTGCTCTAATTCGTCTGCAAGGCTGTCTTTATCAGACACGACATGTGCCCTATGCACCAACGTTCGAAGAACACCCATAGTTTGTGACGGGTGATGACAGCTTGACGCCTGTAGGAACAGATCCGTATGCGTGGGTTTCCGATAGACAGAATGCCCCAATGACCCATCCACCCTGCGTTTAACCACGACGTCCAGAAATGGTAGGCAACCATCCTTTTCAACTTCCATCGTAAACTGAATGTTTGTGTGGATGGAATTCAGATGTTGTAAAAACCGTGAAAGCTCTTCTTCACCATGAGGCCACACTACAAAGGTATCGTCCACATACCGCCAGAAGACTGTTGGTTTCAACATCGCCGAATCGAGAGCCCTCTCCTCAAAGTCTTCCATATAAAAGTTGGCTACCAGAGGAGACAGAGGACTGCCCATGGCAACACCGTCAAGTTGCTCAAAATATTCATTATTAAATAGAAAGTAAGTCTGTCTATCGGAAACCCACGCATACGGATCTGTTCCTACAGGCGTCAAGCTGTCATCACCCGTCACAAACTATGGGTGTTCTTCGAACGTTGGTGCATAGGGCACATGTCGTGTCTGATAAAGACAGCCTTGCAGACGAATTAGAGCACTTGAAATCGGTATTTCAACATAATGGATATTCTGTACATCAGGTCAGTACTGCTTTAAGGAGGAAAAATCGTGACCACGCACAAGATCAAGAGGATAAGGAGGTGTTTAAGTCCAGAGCATTTCTCCCATATGTCGGGAACATTTCATCGAAAGTAGGCAGAATTTTAAAGAAACATCGTGTGAAAGCAATCTTCCGGCCACCTACAAAGACTCGTGCTCTTCTGGGCTCAGCGAAGGATGATCTGGGATTACGGAAGGCTGGAATTTATAAAATACCTTGCGAGTGTGGGAAAGCCTACATTGGTCAAACCACACGCACACGCACACACCGCTGCGTTGAACATGAGCGCCACACTCGCCTTTTACAGCCCAGTACGTCGGCCATAGCCGAACATTGTATATCCACAGGACATACTATGGATTATTCGGCCACGAAAATCTTGGCCCCATCGAGATCCGTCTGGGATTCAGTTGTGAAGGAATCCGTTGAAATACGTTTAGCGGAAAATCTCATTAATCGTGATGGCGGCTTTTTATTGAATAAGGCCTGGGACCCGTTGATTTCTTTAATTTCAACCAAAAGAAAACTTTTTATGGCTTCTGACATGTCGAGCGACAAGTAATTTTAAATTTAATATTGAAATTTTCCTTTTATTGTTTTGGACACATCTGTGTGCATGTTTTACTTTTTTCATGCATTCGTTGGCGCTCCATAGATACAGTAATATTGTAGAGGGCCTTGGAATCGACAGGTGGCGCGCATGCTACGGTAACTTGCGCATGCGCGCCTGCGGCACTTTTAAGTATAAATAGAGCGACTCCAGTGTCAAACACTCGCCTGAAGATGGCTGTAAGGTTGGCAGCCGAAATATCGTGGAAAGAAGTCGATGAGATCCGGCTGCAATCCCGAAATCTTATGGAATATTCGATACGCCGGGAAAATTTCAAGAGTCACATATTGTATTACTCCTTGCTAAAAACGTTAATCGTAGATAATTATGTTATTAATTGAAATTTAATTATAACAAATTGTACCGCGCCGTCATGACGTCACACACGACAACACCCTTACGTCACGGGTCAAAGCCGACGCGTTGGATCGGACGCTTCTGTCGACCCTACGCTAGTTACAATAATTCTTTTGCACGAATATGATGTTTCTCATTATTTTATTGTAACGAATCACACAGTTAACAACGGGTTTTCCAGTGATTCTCAATTTGCTGGTGCTCAGAAACGGCATATATACATATAGGTTTGAAATGAATGCCAATATGGCGCCTCACAACTCTGTACTGAAGGGAGACGGCGTGCGTGTGACGTAGTTGGCGCTGTGACATCTCATTGGTCAACGCTCAGACGCACGCTCAGAATATCTGACATGCCAGATACTGCTCTGCACGTTCGGAAAGACTTCCGAGCGTGCTATTCCATGCTATGGCGTCAGAGACTCGGTACGCTCAACGCTCAAAGTTCGGATGCACGGTCGGTGTGCCGACGGCTTAACTAACCTTTCGCTCTTCAGTGCAGATGATAACTACTAGTTTTCAGCATGTGACTGGATAACTTATTAGATTTTGTTCTCTCATTCACACACGTCGATAAGTGCACCCCTCGTGCCATGGATAACATCCAATTGTTATTCAAATTCCCTCTTTGTACGCTACTGGAACTCCATGGTGGCGTTCAGTCGCATTGCGAATGCGTGTCTTCAAGTCCTTTAGGCCTGCAACTTTGGCTCGGTACACCCAATCCTTTACAAAATCCTTTAAGAAGAGGTTTAGTGCTGTGAAGTCAGGTGGTCATGGTACGCACCGAACTGCACATCTCGTCCAATCCACCGATTCGGAAACTTTTCATCGAGAAACTGACAGACCAGTCAGTTTGTGCTCCACCATGATAGAATATGACGTTAGTATAAAGGTGTTTCAATGGTGGCACAGCAAACTCTTGTAATGATGCTTAGATAAAGGTCACTGTTGGCAGTAGCCTCGCTGTAAAAGAATAGCCCAATGGATCAATGATGCAGTTGCACATAGGTCCGCATCCCACACTGACCGTGGGACTGTACCTTTCTATTTTACATGAGGACATTCTGATTCCCATATTTGAAACTTATGACGATTCAGTGTGCTGGATACACGAACAGATACTGTGTGCGGCAATCTGAAGTGGTATATGCACTGAAAGCTGGTTGCACTGTTTGTTCATCGGCTGCAGTGGTTATCGCATCTGCACCTTGGAGGAATCAAGACGTAATCTCTTATGCAGGGCGTTGTGCATTGTTGGTAAGTGGCATTTTCAACTCTCTGGACGCCGTACGCACTGGTTTTGCCGGACTCCTTGCTAACGCCTGCCATTCCTTGTCCACCGTGGTCTGGACGGATGGGCGACACTCCCCCTGTTTATGGAGAACACTACGTTTTTCAATAAATGACGTATGCAAATCCTGAATACTTGTTCGGGACATCGGTTTTCTTCCATTCTGCGTCCGAAAGTTTCGTTGCACTTGGGTATGGCACTTCGTCTCTATGTACCATGCTGAACTTTCTTCCGTGGCGTCAACATTTTCCGTCAAATGGCTGGCTCTGAGCACTATGGGACTCAACTGCTGTGGTCATAAGTCCCCTAGAACTTAGAACTACTTAAACCTAACTAACCTAAGGACAGCACACAACACCCAGTCATCACGAGGCAGAGAAAATCCCTGACCCCGCCGGGAATCGAACCCGGGAACCCGGGCGTGGGAAGCGAGAACGCTACCGCACGACCACGAGATGCGGGCTTTCCGTCAAATCTGCGGCACCTGAAAAATAAAATAAAAACCATCTTTCATATTATCCTGATACATACTGAAAATCAGTTGCTGTTATCTCAATATATTTTAAAGTTATTACAGATAAAATTGTAAAGATAAGTTATGACCCCACACATATTTCTGAATTATTTATTGATGATGATGATGGTTCAAATGGTTCCAAGCACTACTGGACTTAACATCTGAGGCCATCAGTCTCCTAGACTTAGAACTACTTAAACCTAACTAACCTAAGGACATCACACGCATCCATGCCCGAGGCAGGATTCGAACCCGCGACCATAGCAGCAGCGCTGTTCCGGACTGAAGTGCCTAGAACCGCTCGGCCACAGCGGCCGGCGGTATGAATAGTGATAGTGGAAGAAAGTATGGAAGATTACAGCTTAACGTCCCGCTGACACTGCGGTCATTCGAGACGGAGCAGAAGCTCTGATTATGAAAGAATGAGAAAGGAAATCCGACGTACCCTTTTCAGCGGCATCATCCCGGCACTTGCCAGTAATGATTTTTCGGGAATCACAGAAAACCTAAATCACCGTGGCCACACGGGACGTGTACCGTCGTCATCCCGGGTGTGAGACCAATGTGCTAATCACAGCGCCAGCTCGCCCGTAATGAATGAAAAGAGAAGGCCATGTGACGTGTACTGGACAGCAATGCAGCATACCGTACTGCTAGTGTTGGAACATTGCCACTTTACTCGCTAGCGCTTTGCCTGGCATGAGAACGCCACTTAGCAGAGATTACGCTGTAATAGCCGATTCCGGCAGCCTTGCCTTTCAGTTTCAGCGCATTTGTCGGCCACTTCTGCGAGAAATTTGTAACGATCCAGTTACACACGTTTTTTTTTATTCCCCTCTAAAATATTAATTTCAGGCATAATGCTAGGCAACTGAATATCAAACAGTTGTTTAGTGATGAGGGAACGGCGACATGAGGGAAAAAATTCTTTCACTATTAATTTTCGAAATAAACTGTTTCATGTTTACAGCTAAAAACGTTCATGGTGTCGCCAGCCCTCGAGTTCCGTGGAATGCAGTGCCCGGGAACTAATATGAATGCGGTGGCTAATGACATAAGGGCATCGTTATCCACAATCTGCATTTGTCATGAAAGAAAAGAAGATAATTTGGACTTTTTAATAGTCGGTCCTAGAATTGTCATATGAATGGCTACTTCTGCCCTAATGCAGTAAACGAAGATATTTTCAAAGAGGTTCGGAAGCTATTTCAATGTCTGCACTATTATTCGAACAATGTAACCCGATTTTAGTTAAGTGATCCATGGTTTCCTCTACAGATAGGACTAACGCGAAAGTCGACGTATTTACTCCCAATTAATATCCGTAGTACTTTTAGTTCGCTGTGTGCCGCTAAGACAGGTATTTATTCTTTGTTTTGTCATTTACTATTCTTTGGTTTCGTCAGCAGCCGAACATTACTGAATGCAGTGGGGTAACGTTCGTTTCACAATACTTGCCGCAAGTGTGACGTCATTTTGACGTCACTCGCGATGTCGACGACCGCAGGAACGGCTATCGTCTTCCGTTAGCGTTCGATAAGGGCCTCTGTCAAGACTTGCTGCGCGCGTATCGCAAATTTACAGAAATTAGTCACTCTTGGAATGACTTATTGTAATTATTGCTATAATAAAATGATTTATCAACTGTTAATGCCTTCATATAAGAGTGCTCTCTCAAGATTGAGTTGTTGTCGTCAATAATTTACAAACTAAGCACGAAACGTGCTTGTTTTGTAATTTACAGTATGCCGATACAAGGTAACAGAGCACTGAAAATTTATCATAAATGCATCAACGACATAAACAATCAAGAGAGAACATGATAACCAAGACTGGAGGGAAACTTCATACGACTAAGTGTTAGTGCAAGGGGTAAAGTCGAATGTTTAAAGGTGTGGGTTCGCATCCAGTCAAATGCAGTTTTAATCATAGTAGCGTTGTTAACACGTTCTGGGACTTTCTTATGTATGTGATACGGTTCTTCAGTAAACGATATTATTTAAATTTCGACTGATTTGTAAAGGATGAAATAAAGAAATTTTGCGATTTCCGAGTGTGTGGTTAGGCAGGAACCAAAGAGCACAGCTAAAATTGCTGCGACTGAAACGAGCTGTAATAAATTTCATATTCTTCCTACTCACAAATATTTGTCTCTTTATTACCGAATTGTCCCGCCTTTAGAGCGTGTGGTTATGTGGGAACCTAAGAGTACAGCTTTAAATGTTGCGACCAAAACGAGTTGCAATATAATTCGTAATCTTTCTTCTCACAAATATTTGGCTCTTTATTTCCGAATACAAGTATGTGGCAACTACCGACTGCGTGGTTAGGCAGCAACCTACGACAGCTTAAATTACAGCGAGTGAATTTTTTATTTATTCACACGTCTCGTTCCATAGGACCAAACTGAGGAGCAAATCTCCAAGTTCATGGGACGTGTCAGTACATGAAATTATAAGATAAAGGTAATAAAAGATCAAATAAAATGTTTCTGAACCCAAAAAAGTTAACCCATAAGCTTAAGCAACCCAATCAACAATATAGCCTAGGAATCAGCTTAATTTTTCGAGGAGGAAACTCTTCAGTTTCGATTTGAACGTGGGTGGATTACTGCTAAGGTTTTTGAATTCTTGTGGTAGCTTACTGAAAATGGATGCAGCAGTATTCTGCACACCTTTCTGTACAAGAGTTAAGGAAGTGCGATCCAAATGCAGATTGGATTTCTGCCAAGTATTAACTAAGTGAAAGATGCTAATTCTTGGGAATGAGATGATATTGTTAACAAGTAACGACAATAAAAAGTACTCCTATATAGACTATTAAGAGGCCAATATCAACAGTTGTCGACAAGAGGATCACGAACTTACACCACTCATTGCCCGAACTCCCCGTTTCTGAGCCAAACATATCCTTTTAGAATGGGAAGAGCTACTCCAAAATATAATACCGTACGACATAAGCGAATTGAAAAAAGCAAAGTAGACTATTTTACGTGTCGAACGATCACTTACTTCAGATACCGTTCGGACAGTAAAAATGGCAGCATTAAGTCTTTGAACAAGATCCTGAACGTTGGCTTTCCACGACTGTTTACTATCTATCTGAACACCTAGAAATTTGAACTGTTCCGTTTCACTAATCATATGCTCATTCTGAGAAATAAAAAGGCGGGTTTTGTTGAACTGTGTGTAAGAACTGTAAAAATCGAGTTTTACTGTGATTTAGCGTTAGTTTATTTTCTGCAAGCCATGAGCTTACGTCATATACTGCACTATTTGAACCAGAGTCAACGTTGCACACAACACCCTTTACTACCAAGCTAGTGTCATCACTAAACTGAAATACTTTAGAATTGAAAGTAATACAACCGAGGAGCAATAACATTCCTATTCTTCCCTGTCACAAAGTCGATAGCCGATCATGGATGGGGTCGTGAGCATCGTGAGTGATGTCAAAATAACGTCAGGTTTGCGGGAAGTGTTGTGGGACGAGCGTTACCCAATGCAGTGAGACACGAATTGTAGAGTGACTGGTGCGATTTTTATACATATGGGCTAAATTATCCAGGGGATTTTTTATTAGGCCCCTTGCTGCGATGGCTCACTCGGTCAAATTATATGAACTTTACATAAATATCCAGCGATCATAGGCCATGTAGATCACGCGCTGTTTCCACAAACTGCTATAATTCCTTTCTGTTTTACGCCCGGTCCTCCAGGTGTCTTCAGTCTCCCGGGGCTGCTGGGTCCTCCGTTAGGCCGTCCATTCGGCACTGCCTTGGTCGTCGTGCGATGCGTCTGGTGTTTGGTTTATCCTCAACTGCCTCTTCACCTGTCTTTCTTTCGGCATACTGGCTACATGGCCCGCCCAATACATTCTTCTGCTCTTGAGCTTCTCTAGGATTGTTGGTTGTTGCATAGAGAGGTGGACTTCCTCGTTCTTCCTTCTCCTCCATTCTCCTTTGTCTAAGAACGGTTCCCATATCTTCTTCATTACTCTTCTTTCAAGATGTTTTCCTTTTTCTCGCTTACTCATACTCTAGGTTTCTGAACCGTACATTAGCGACAGCCGATCAGTTCCAGCCATTCCATCATGAAGGAGGTACACGGCTCGTGTTGTCTGTAGTTCAACCATGCCTAGACGGTCACTACCGCGGTTCGATCGCGTCTGCCAGGAACGGCTCTCAACAAGGGAAGTGTCCACGCGTTTCGGAGTGAACCAAAGCGATGTTGTTCGGACATGGAGGAGATACAGAGAGACAGGAACTGTCGATGACGTGTCTCGCTCAGGCCGCCCAAGGGCTACTACTGCAGTGTATGAACGCTACCTATGGATTATGACTCGGAGGAGCCCTGACAACGACGCCACCATGTTGAATAATGCTTTTCGTGCAGCCACAGAACGTCGTGTAACGACTCAAACTGTGCGCAATAGGCTGCATAACGTGCAACTTCACTCCCAACGTCCATGGCAAGGTCCATCTTTGCAACCGCACCATGCAGCGCGGTACAGATGGGCCCAACAACATGTCGAATGGACCGCTCAGGATTGGCATCACGTTCTCTTCATCGATGAATGTCGCATATGCCTTAAACCAGACAGTCGTCGGAGACGTGGAAAGGTGGCTACACTGAGCCACAGCGCCAGAGATCGCGCTAGAGAGTTTTTTCGCCGCCTCCACTGGCAGTTCTTGTCGAGACGAGGGAGTAGGCAGTGATTCTTGAGATGTCGTGGTAGGCAGTGCGTGTCGAGAACTCGTAGTAGTCTGTGACTATTGAGAGGTAGCGGAGCGCAGTGCTCGCTTAGATGTCGTAATGAAAAGTGTTTGTTCCATGTTTTATGTAGTTGTTTGATGGATAGACAGCAGATGTTGTTCCAATGGAGATATTGTAATGATTTGAGTGCTTTTCATCAATATATGAAGGTAACAAAACTTGATTTATTTTTCATTATTTTAATGTCGTAAATAATGCTTCATTACAGGTTCAGTCAACAAAGCATCTGGCTTGTGTTCTTGGATTAGAGTGTAATTCTGGTTCTCTTGAGTAATTATGGTATTTTTATTTTCTTTAATTAATTCAGTATAAATGATATTTAAAATTTCTTGTGTTGTTGAAGAAGAACCGTGCCAGATGTGTACGTTGAGTCATACTTCCACACACAGAACAGTGACACTTGTGTTTTGGTTTCGTAGGTTTTATAGTTGCTGGGGACTTAATTAATTAATTAATTGTGTTAATGAAAATTTCCATTTCATTCTTTGTTGTTGTTCTAAGCAGTCAGATAGCGTAATAATACTAGTCAGGGCCAACCGTTTACGAGACTTCGTAATCGGACAAACAGCTACAAAAAATTAAAACTATTTGCATTATATTTTAATTAAGCCCCCATGCACGTGGCGACCGCTGCTTCGGATCGTCCCTTGGAATTCTTCTGATTGTAAAAAATAGTAGACAGTAGTATTGTTGTAGTAATTTGTAGTTTAGTAATTGTAGTCTATTTTGCATGTGTAGATTTGGTAATTGTCATTCTTCTAATGGTATTTTATTTTGCAAAATTTAATTTTGTTATCTTGTATACGGGTTTCACAATTTTGTGCAGTTAGGAAGATTTCAATTGTTCGTTAATCGTGTTTGAGGGAAACATTTCGTGTGAATGGTATTGTTGGAGATAAAGTGTCATTGTGTGTAATTTTCATATAGTGAAGAGTTTTGTATATTTTGTAAATGTTTACGCGATCAATGAAAAGGGCAAAAATGATGGATAGTCAGAATGACGAAATTGTTGACATGGCGAACTCGCCAACACAGGACAACAGTATGATGAATAATGAAGTGGAAAACAATTTAATAAGTCGGGAAAATAGTCCGGAACCATTTCAAAATTTTTCTCGATCAGAAAATTTACAGAATACGAGATTAACGATAGAAGATTCTGAAATAGTATCGAACACAGATAGCTTTACAGCTATGACAAAAGAAGTTGGTTTCGCGGGAAATGTTAGGGGCGAAAAGAATTTCGAACCGGCTATTATGGAGCAGTTGATGAGTGCTATATTAAATTTGGGAGCACGAATGGAAACACGGTTAGACTCGCAAGGATCTGAATTAAAAACACAAATGCGAACAATGACAACACGGTTATGCTCACAAATAGGAACAATTAAAACCGAGATGAAAGCAATGGGATCACAGTTACGATCTGGATTAGAAACTGATATGGGAACAATGGAAACACAGTTAGGCTCACGAACAGGGACATGTTTCAAATACATGAAAGACGAATCAAATAAAGAAATTAGAGAAGAAGTACAACCGATTTTGAAGGCTCACAATAATAGCTTAATTTCAACAGAAATCAGAAAAGAGGAACAGGACAGAGAACAGGAAGAAAAAGATCGCGTGATAGTACAAAATTTTTCAGAGTTAAATTTACAAAGTGCACACGATAAGGAGGAAATATTTGAGAGAATCGAGGAATCTGTAACAAATAACCTAACACAACAATATGAACAGTTAACTACTAAATGTGACAATAACGAAACCCGAGTCGCGACACTTACGGAAGACGTAAATAAACAGAAAGAAAAAATAGGTAACTCATCGGAAGGAGTTGAGATTTCAGATAAATTGACAAGTCTTAGTTTACATGGGGACAGAGATTCAGATGATACAGCACCATTGCCATTTGCGGAAACTGAAGAGTACCAGAACATAAATAATCATGTTGAAAATCCGGCAAAATCTAATGAACGCGTTAAAAAGGAATTTGAGGCATTACGAATGCAAGTCAAACTAACTGAAGGCGAAATCGTAGGAAAAGATAGCAAAAGAAATTTAGAATCACAGATACCAGAGGGGTTTGAAGAAAGTAATTTATTTCATTTACGAGACGCAACAAGAGAGCGCCAGGCGCGCGAACTTGATAATAATCGACATTCGGACTGGAACAGTCGCGGTAGGTCTTTGTCGCCACGAGGCGAAAACTGATTATAAACACTTCTTAACTGTTCGGAAATTTAAGATCTTCCGCAATTCTAAGAATGACATACATCCATGTTCATGGCTAGATCAATTTACGTACGCACTTCCGCCAAATTTGCCACTAAGTCACAAACTGAAATTTATGTGCAGCTATTAAAGTCCTCAGGGGATTCACTACACTAAGTGAATATGTGCCGTAGCGCTCACAGGGCCCCGAGCTGTAGTGGTGCTATTTCCCTTTTAGTTTTCTGCACCGCTGCCTACTCTTTCACTATTCTTTGCATCTATAAAAAACAACTCTTCTACTATCCATCTATCTAGACAGTAGGTAAAGATTAACCGGATATGACTGTTTTACCCAAAAGTGACTTTGGAAATTACCGTTTGGACTTACTATATTTTCTGCAGCATTCATTCGTAGTTTAAACGAAATTTTGCCTGTTTATCTTCGTGACAATATTACTTCTTATGTTGACGATATTCTTATTGCTAAACATTCTTGGAGTGAGCATAACAAAATTTTGGATTCATTATTACGTATTTTTGCACGAGTTGGCATGACAGTGAACTTGGAAAAATCTGAATTTGGTCGTTCTCAGGTGAAATTTCTCGGTCACATTATTTCTACAGAAGGTATTCTTCCCGATCCAGAGAAGTTAGACGCTATTCGTAATTATGCTATTCCTACTACAAAACGTAATGTTCGTAGTTTCCTTGGTGTTTGTAATTTTCTTAGACGCTTTGTTAGATTGGATGATTTGGCCGTACCTCGTTTACACATTTCAGTTATGCGCACTTTGGTCCCAGAAAATGTTTTCATAAATTACGAGAAAATTGCTACTTCAGTAATATGGAAAAACGTATTCGTTCTGTTCTTGCCAAATGCAAATTATGTCAACAGGCTAAGCCGCCAACTGTTTCTCACAGAGCACCGTTGTTTCCTATCATTCCAGCGAAATTAAAGGACATGGCTGCAGTCGATTTGTTCGGTCCAGTGGTTCGTTCTACTAATGGTTTTGCGTACATTTTCGTAGCAGTGGAATTGACATCAAACTATGTGTGTTTTACACCTTTACGCAAAGCAACAGCTCGTTCAGTATCTAACGCTTTCATCAAACATTTTCTGAAAGAAGTTGGTCATGTTGATATCAGATAATGGGTCACAGTTTCGCTCTAAAATTTGGCTTCGTACTCTACGGCGTCGTAAGATTAAACCAATTTTTATTTCACTTTTTCACCCTCAATCTAATGCTTCAGAGAGATGGATGAAGGAAATCAATAAGTTGTGTCACCTTATTGTCATCAGAATCACAGAACTTGGGATAAGTATCTTCATATTTTTCAAAACATTCTGAATGAACTTCCTAATGACTCAACTTCTTTACCGCCTCTATTGATATTAAAAAATAAAATACCAACAAATCGCATTTCTGAAATCGTTCCTTTTCCGCCTTCACGGAAACTGCGGCATTCTGAAGTTGTCAACCTGGCTCTACGAAATATTGCATCTGCGGCTGCTAGAAGAGAGAAATCAGCTAAACGTCCTGGTCGTTTAAAAATTTTTTCAGTTGGTCAAAAGGTGTTAATTAAGTCTCATCGTTTGTCTCATGAAGGAAAAGGCTTATGTCGCAAATTTTTTCTGCTTTATAACGGTCCATATAGAATTCGCAAAATTATTCATGATAACACTGTTGAAGTAGAAACTCTTAAATCTCGGCGCTCTAAGGGAATACATCATATATCGAACGTAAAAATTTTTGTGGAATGACATACTTTAGAGAAACTAACAGCTACATGTAAACATGTGGAGAATGCAAGGATACCGCGCCGTGTTCTGGCGGCGGCGCGTACTCAAAGCAACAGTGAAGTCTGCGCGCCGCACAAGGCTGTCGTTGACCGCAAACAATCACCTTCTACGTCACGCGTCTACAGCTCATCGAGCGCTCAGTGCGAATGCACTGACAGACGTAAACAAATACAGTCTAATTTCTCCGACTAAATTCTGTATAAAGCTATGGTGACTTTATAAATTATGTTATTAACGTTCAGTATTTTTCAGGATATGGTTGTATAAAATACTTAAGACCTTCAGGTAAATTCTGTGCGTGTCCGACGTTAAGACGACTTGCTAGGAGAAAATTTCAGGAAGAATGTAATTTCGAAAAAAAAAAGTAATAAACTAAAAAGGGTAACTATTAATTGAGTTTCTTTTTCAGGTAACATATTTCCACTTAGGTACGTATTTTAGATGTAATTTGCTGCTCGCGATTACGTGATTCATACTTTGTGCTAATTTCATGTTCTATGAATTTACTTGTGAAGCGACGTGCTTGTGTACATTTGCTGATTTTGACAATTATTGTTTAATGAACAGTGTTGTTACTTATGTATATTATGCATCGCTTGGCTGCTATGCCTTTTCACTGATGTCATATTTTTTTATTATGTGCCTGCTGTGCTTATTTATTTAAATTATAATTGTCACCTGATTAATTGTGCTGATATAGTTATGTATGTAAGTTATACTTTGTGATTTATCTGCTTGCGCCTTCATGTTTACTTACTAAGATTACATATGAACATTTATTTGCTTAGGCTGATATGATGCTAATGATCTGTTTATTATGTAAGATAATTATTTGCTGCTTTGCGTATGGATTGCATATTAACACATTTCCTTTTGTTGTCATAACTACTCTTTAATTTGGTATATAGAATACTGATATACGGTGTACGAACATGGAGTTTAGGTCACACCATGGTATTAATTGTAGATTGTTCGCTTGGCAGAGCCTCGTTATAGGGATTGTGCTGCATCCACTTGTTGACATTCTGTTCTCTACTGGTATATTTACTGGCTATTGCATGTTTTGCTTACGCTCAGTGCCTTATATTTTTAAGATAAGAAAATGAACTGCTATAATTCTACGAACGACATTGGTACAAGAAACTGCATAGAAGTCACATGAGCTGGAGGTTTTATGGAAGCTGTATAACTTTATGCTAATAGGAAGGAAGCGAACGACATGACATACCAACACTAGGTTTAGACCATTGACAGTTATTACACTGCATTTTTCGTGAGTAATTGAAATAGGAAGTGACACTCTTGACACCAGAAATACTCCACATGTTTGCGTCTGTTTTCCATAATTCTTGAATTGGTGTACACACTGTGAAAAATCACGATTATTCACACTTCGTACTCGTACTTACTTACTGAAGGTTATTCAAACTAAAGGCTGTTAGAAGTCATGTATGCATTTCTTTGTTTAATGATGGACAAGGTAACCAAAATGTATTTTATGAGGCATAATGAGTAGAAAATTTGGGTCAGATGGATTATACAGAGGTTGTGTGTGGACACTGTGTCTTCAGATTGTATGGGATGCCGAATTGAAGTTTGCACTAGGATTTTGTCTGTACTTGTTGGAGGAGACTGACTGGAGGAAAGAGTTGTTATGGAAGTGAAATGATATTGGTGCTGAGGTTTATATGTATCGACGTATTGAAGAGGTATTATTGAGGTATTGAGATTATGTGAAGTTGATGATTATTGGAGTTTTCGTGGACAAGAGGTAAGGTAAATGATATTGATGATAAGGTTTATATGTATCGACGTATTGAAGAGGTATTATTGATGATAAGGTTTATATGTATCGACGAAAGAGGTATTATTGAAGTATTGAGATTATGTGATGCTGATGATTATTGGAGTTCTGGTGGATAAGAGGTGAAGTAAGTGAGGAGCATTTTTTTTGTTGGTCTATATGGAACAAGGAGGATGAAGATGGCAGACTAGAACACTCAAGTAGAAGGAAGATTGTCTACACACACACTTTGTCAAATCACTAAGCAATATATACTTTTTTTTGAGAGAAGAAGCATTTGCATATCTTGGCTCACTGACAGTTGTTCAGCAACCGTACATTTTGATCTGGCTTGGCAAACATTGGTCTTGACATGATGACTATGACGTTGACTAACCATTATTGACTGTTATACATTGCTGCCATTACTACTTGATACACATGATGAACATAAAATTTTGACAGAATTGCATTTACACAGTTAACACTATTCAACTACACAGGAGCACTAAATGTGGATGAAAGATGAGTGAGTGTGTTTTGTGTGTTTTCCTTTTATAATCCCAGAGAAGTGATCCCAACCTCTCTCCTAAATATTATTTTACTTGTTTGTTGTGGCTTGCACTGACACCCATAAATATTATAGGTTTACTGCTATTTGTGTATTGTAATAGTTAATATGACAACTACCTGATATTATTTGTGCGTTTATTATGATTTGTATGTTTAGTGTAAGAGCATTGATAATAATTTTGTTAATTGTGTGTGCACTCAAACTATTGTTCATAACTGAACTGTCTCATTAGTGATAGTGAATATTATGGACTGTTACCTGCACTTATTCAACATGGTGGATGCCAGCTGGACATGTTTAATTTCTGCTGATGAACTGTGTGATTAGTGATAGTGAATATTATGGACTGTTACTTGCACTTTTTCTACATTATTCGTGCCACTAGGACATGTTTAATTTCTACTGATGAACAGTGTGATTAGTGAAAGTGAATATTATGGACTGCAGTCAGCACCTGTTCAACATTGCTGGGTGCCACTGGTGGACTGCTTCTACTGAAATGATGTCACTTGTTGCTGTCTGCACCTGTTTAACATTGCTGGGTGCCACTGATGGATTGCTTCTACTGAAAAGATGTCACCTGTTGATATCTGCACCTGTTCAACATTGCTGGTGCCACTAATGGAACTGCTTATACTGAAATGGTGTTACTTGTTGGTGTCTGCACCTATTCAACATTACTGGGTGCCACTGATGGACTGCTTCTACTGAAATGATGTCACTTGTTGATGTCTGCACCTGCTCAACATTGCTGGGTGCCACTGATGGACTGCTTCTACTGAAAAGATGTCACCTGTTGATGTCTGTACCTGTTCAACATTGCTGGACGCCACTGATGGACTGTTTCTACTGAAAAGATGTCACCTGTTGATATCTGCACCTGTCCAACATTGCTGGTGCCACTAATGGAACTGCTTATACTGAAATGGTGTTACTTGTTGGTGTCTGCACCTGATCAACATTACTGGGTGCCACTGATGGACTGTTTCTACTGAAAAGATGTTACTTGTTGGTGTCTGCACCTGTTCAACATTTCTGGGTGCCACTGATGGACTGCTTCTATTGAAATAATGTTACTTGTTGGTATTTGCACCTGTTGACCATTGCTGGGTGCTACTGCTGGAACTGTCAACTACTTGTTTCTTGGGCTATGGAAAGCGTTTATGTGAATATTTGTATAAACGAATTTTTTGTGCATTACTATTGTGAAAAGTTATGAGACTCTTACCTGCACATATTCGTCATTGCTGACGCTATTGATTGAACTGTTTAACCACATAATACTTGTGTAAACTATTATGTAAAGTCACATGTATGAAAGAATTTGTATTGCTTACTGTATTTTATATATTAGGTTATTGAAAGGTCAGCGCAAAGCCAAAATTTTATCTAGTTATATGATATTTACGCATTAATATTATCTTTTATTTTTGTCTGTATTTTTTTGACGAATTTGATGGTATTTTCACCACCAATGCTGGCAAAAATACCATCAAATTCTAGCCCGTGGAGGAAGGGCATATGAAAGGTGGCTACACTGAGCCACAGCGCCAGAGATCGCGCTAGAGAGTTTTTTCGCCGCCTCCACTGGCAGTTCTTGTCGAGACGAGGGAGTAGGCAGTGATTCTTGAGATGTCGTGGTAGGCAGTGCGTGTCGAGAACTCGTAGTAGTCTGTGACTATTGAGAGGTAGCGGAGCGCAGTGCTCGCTTAGATGTCGTAATGAAAAGTGTTTGTTCCATGTTTTATGTAGTTGTTTGATGGATAGACAGCAGATGTTGTTCCAATGGAGATATTGTAATGATTTGAGTGTTTTTCATCAATATATGAAGGTAACAAAACTTGATTTATTTTTCATTATTTTAATGTCGTAAATAATGCTTCATTACAGGTTCAGTCAACAAAGCATCTGGCTTGTGTTCTTGGATTAGAGTGTAATTCTGGTTCTCTTGAGTAATTATGGCATTTTTATTTTCTTTAATTAATTCAGTATAAATGATATTTAAAATTTCTTGTGTTGTTGAAGAAGAACCGTGCCAGATGTGTACGTTGAGTCATACTTCCACACACAGAACAGTGACACTTGTGTTTTGGTTTCGTAGGTTTTATAGTTGCTGGGGACTTAATTAATTAATTGTGTTAATGAAAATTTCCATTTCATTCTTTGTTATTGTTCTATGCAGTCAGATAGCGTAATAATACTAGTCAGGGCCAACCGTTTACGAGACTTCGTAATCGGACAAACAGCTACAAAAAATTAAAATTATTTGCATTATATTTTAATTAAGCCCCCATGCAACGTGTTTGGAGGCAACCCGGTCAGGTTGAACGCCTTAGACACACTGTCCAGCGAGTGCAGTAAGGTGGAGGTTGCCTGCTGTTTTGGGGTGGCATTATGTGGGGCCTACGTACGCCGCTGGTGGTCGTGGAAGGCGCCGTAACGGTAGTACGATGCGTGAATGCCATCCTACGACCGATAGTGCAATCATATTGACAGCATATTGGCGAAGAATTCGTCTTCATGGACGACAATTTGCGGCCCCATCGTGCACATCTTGTGAATGACTTACTTCAACGTAACGACATCGCTCGGCTACAGTGAGCAGCTTGTTCTCCAGACATGAACCCTATCGAACACGCCGGGCATATATTTAAAAGGACTGTTTATGGACGAGGTGACCCACCAACCACTCAGAGGGATCTACGCCGAATCACAGTTGAGGAGTGGGACAATCTAGACCAACAGTGCCTTGATGGACTTGTGGATAGTATGCCACGACAAATACAGGCATGCATCAATGCAAGAGGACGTGCTACTGGGTATTAGAGGTACCTGTGTGTACAGCAATCTGGATCACCACCTCTGAAGGTCTCGCTGTATAGTGGTACAACATTCAATGTATGGTTTTCGTGAGCAGTAAAAGTGGCGGAAATGATATTTATGTTGATGTCTATTCCAAATTTCTGTACATGTTCCTGAACTCTCGGAACCGAAGTTCTAATGGTTCTAAGCACTATAGGACTTAACATCTGAAGTCATCAGTCCCCTAAGACTTAGAACTACTTAAACATAACTAACCTAAGGACACCACACAGATCCATGCCCGAGGCAGGATTTTAACCTGGGACCGTAACAGCAGCACGGTTCCTGACTGAAGCGCCTAGAACCGCTCGGGCACATCGGCCGGCTCGGAACCGAAGTGTTGCAAAACTTTTTTTGATGTGTGTTTAATGGTTGTGTGCAGTTTCCTTGGATATCAGTTGTACACATATTTCGGAATTTTCATGTTTCGCAACCCGTCTCTACTTCAATTTCGGCATTCTTAATTATGTGCCTGTATCCTGAACTTTTCTTAACTATGAAGAATTCACTAAAAGAATTTTAACACAAACAAAAAACCCCTAAGTCCGTCCAATCACAGTTGCAGGAGGGAGGAGGACTTATATACGAGTGCATAAAAATAACGAACGTTACACATTAAAATTTGTTCCCTCAACAGCCATTTCTAGTATGATTAATTCTACCTTCTCCATCACCTGACTGACGGAGAGAAGGGGTCCACAGAAGAAACGAATCGTCTGTGATCTCCACGTTGTTAATAGATACACTCTAGAACACAACTGATATTGGAATTAAAAATCCGCCTTTAGATGTTATGCAGTTAACCGTTGATACTGAATTAGCGCAAAACGTCAAAATTATTTACGTTTTGTGTCAACTGACAGCCGTGCATCACTCGTCGGTCCCATGCAGGTCTTCCTGCGCTTATCTTGCAGTCTTCTAGTGTTGCAGCCTCCACCCACTAAATTATTGATATATATGGCAAATACACTGTCCAATCACATTAATGTGACCGCCTATCAAAAGCCTGAAAAACACCTTTTGCAACGTGGGCCGTTACGAGCCGTGCAGAAGAGTCAGTGAGATCCTGGAAGATGATGATATGTATGTGGAGCCATCTTCTCGGTTCACGATCCTTGCCGCGAACAGCCCGGTCGAAGTGGTCCCACTGATTCTGGTTCAAAAATGGTTCAAATGGCTCTGAGCACTATGGGACTCAACTGCTGTGGTCATAAGTCCCCTAGATCTTAGAACTACTTAAATCTACCTAACCTAAGGACATCACACACATCCATACCCGAGGCAGGATTCGAACCTGCGACCGTAGCGGTCTCGCGGTTCCAGACCGTAGCGCCCAGAACCGCTCGGCCACTCAGGCCGGCTCCACTGATTCTCGATTGGGTTTAAATCTGGGGAGTTTGGTGGTCAGGGGAGTATTGTAAACTCATCTACGTCTACATCTACATGGATACTCTGCAAATCACATTCAAGTGCCTGGCAGAGGGTTCATCGAACCACCTTCCAATCTCGAACCACCTTCCAATCTCGTATAGCGCGCGGAAAGGATGAACACCTATATCTTTTCGTAAGTGGTCTGATTTCCCTTATTTTACCGTGGTGATCGTTCCTCCCTATGTAAGTCCGTGTCAACAAAATATTTTCGCATTCGGAGGAGAAAATTGGTGATTGGAATTTTGTGAGAAGATTCCGTCGTAACGAAAAACGCCTTTCTTTTAATGATGTCCACCAGAAATCCTGTATCATTTCTGTGACACTCTTCCCCATATTTCGCAATAGTACAAACCGTGCTGCCTTTCTTTGAATTTTTTCGATGTACTTTGTCAGTCCTATCTGGTAAGGATCCCACATCACGCAGCAGTATTCTAAAAGAGGATGGACAAGCGTAGTGTAGGCAGTCTCCTTAGTAGGTCTGTTACATTTTCTGTGCTTGCAATAAAACGAAGTCTTTGGTTAGCCTTCAAATGTTCAAATGTGTGTGAAATCTTATGGGACTTAGCTGCTAAGGTCATCAGTCCCTAAGCTTACACACTACTTAACCCAAATTATCCTAAGGACAAACAGACACACCCATGCACGAGGGAGGACTCGAACCTCCGCCGGGACCAGCCGCACAGTCCATGACTGCAGCGCCCTAGATCGCTCGGCTAATCCCGAGCGGCGGTTAGCCTTCCCCACAACATTTTCTATGTGTTCCTTCCAATTTAACTTGTTCGTAATTGTAATATCTACGTATTTAGTTGAATTTACGGCTTTTAGATTAGACTGATTCATCGTGTAACCGAAGTTTAACGAGTTCCTTTTAGCATTCGTGTGGATGACCTCACACTTTTCATTATTTAGGGTCAACTGCCACTTTTCGCACCATTCAGATACCTTTTCTAAATCGTTTTGCAATTTATTTTGATCTTCTGATGACTTTATTAGTCGATAAACGACAATGTGTTCTTCTGATGACTTTATTAGTCGATAAACGACAATGTCATCTGCAGACAACCGAAGACGGCTGCTCAGATTGTCTCCCAAATCGTTTATATAGATAAGGAACAGTAAAGGGCCTATAACACTACTTCAGGGAACACCGGAAATCACTTCTGTTTTACTCGATGACTTTCCGTCAATTACTACGAGCTGTGACCTCTCTGACAGGAAATCACAAGTCCAGTCACATAACTGAGGCGATATTGCACAAGTACGCAATTTCACTACTAGCCGCTTGTGTGGTACAGTGTCAAAAGCCTTCCGGAAATCCAGAAATACGGAATCGATCTGGAATCCCTTGTCAATAGCACTCAACACTTCATGTGAATAAAGAGCTAGTTGTGTTTCACAGGAACGATGTTTACTAAAGCCATGTTGACTGTGTGGTTCAAATGGTTCAAATGGCTCTGAGCACTATGCGACTCAACTGCTGTGGTCATAAGTCCCCTAGAACTTAGAACTACTTAAACCTAACTAAGCTAAGGACAGCACACAACACCCAGCCATCACGAGGCAGAGAAAATCCCTGACCCCGCCGGGAATCGAACCCGGGAACCCGGGCGTGGGAAGCGAGAACGCTATCGCACGACCACGAGATGCGGGCTGTTGACTGTGTGTCAATAGACCGTTTTCTTTGCGGTAATTCATAATATTCAAACACAATATATGCTCCAAAATTCGGCTGCATATCGACGTTAACGATATGGGCCTGTAATTTAGCGGATTACCCCTACTACCTTTCTTGAATATTGGTGTGACCTGTGCAACTTTCCAGTTTTTGGGTACGGATCTTTCGTCGAGCGATCATGGTGCTCTTCGAACCACACACGTACACTGCGAACTTTGTGACACGTTGCATTGTCTTGCTGGTAGACGGCATCGTGCTGAGGAAAGACAAACTGCTTTTATGGGTGACCATGATCCCTGAAGGTAGATGTATACTTGCGTTGATCTAGTGTGCCTTCCAGAATGACGAGATTGCCCAGCGACTGCCACGGAAATATTCCCCAGACCATTAAATCATTAAATGCTCTCTCCCCCGGCCTGGACCTTTCCGGCGACTGTTGCAGGGCCGTACTCGCCAACGGCCATCAGTCCGATGGAGCATAAAACGTGATTCATCTGAAAGGGCCACCTGTCGCCACCTGGTGGACTTGTAGCTGCAGTAATGGCATGTGAATTCCAGCATTCGTCGCCGATAAACAGTAGTCAGATTGGGTACGCATAAACGAGGCGCCTGCTGCGGAGCCCCATAGGCAGCAACGTTCGCTGAACGATCGTTGACGAGACACTTTTGGTAGCCCCTTTGTTCATGTTGGTGGTCATTTGCACGTCTGTTGAACCTCTTGCACCACACGAAAACCGTGGCACGTGACATGGCGTATTCTTTATACGCCTCTTGAATCATTTCGAACGTTTCTGTATCGGTCTTGTTCAGTTTCAACAAAATTTGATCAAGCACCGCTGCTCCAAGAGGTGCGGCATTTTGGGTGCTCCGATTTCTCGACGACGTTTCGAAACACATACTCCCTGCACTCGCAATGTTGTCACTCCAGCGCACAGAACAACAAGAAAAGAGAAGCGCAACTCCCGTTTTAAAAGAGGGCAACACTGACGGATAATAGCGCCTCTAGTGGTATGGAGATGAACTAAAAAAAGGATAAACATTGCATGTTGCATCCCTCCTAGCCTATGTAAGTTGTTTTTTTTTCCTTTCAATTTGCTTGTCTCAGTTTTCTGGGCGTGCTACGTAATTACACTCCTGGAAATGGAAAAAAGAACACATTGACACCGGTGTGTCAGACCCACCATACTTGCTCCGGACACTGCGAGAGGGCTGTACAAGCAATGATCACACGCACGGCACAGCGGACACACCAGGAACCGCGGTGTTGGCCGTCGAATGGCGCTAGCTGCGCAGCATTTGTGCACCGCCGCCGTCAGTGTCAGCCAGTTTGCCGTGGCATACGGAGCTCCATCGCAGTCTTTAACACTGGTAGCATGCCGCGACAGCGTGGACGTGAACCGTATGTGCAGTTGACGGACTTTGAGCGAGGGCGTATAGTGGGCATGCGGGAGGCCGGGTGGACGTACCGCCGAATTGCTCAACACGTGGGGCGTGAGGTCTCCACAGTACATCGATGTTGTCGCCAGTGGTCGGCGGAAGGTGCACGTGCCCGTCGACCTGGGACCGGACCGCAGCGACGCACGGATGCACGCCAAGACCGTAGGATCCTACGCAGTGCCATAGGGGACCGCACCGCCACTTCCCAGCAAATTAGGGACACTGTTGCTCCTGGGGTATCGGCGAGGACCATTCGCAACCGTCTCCATGAAGCTGGGCTACGGTCCCGCACACCGTTAGGCCGTCTTCCGCTCACGCCCCAACATCGTGCAGCCCGCCTCCAGTGGTGTCGCGACAGGCGTGAATGGAGGGACGAATGGAGACGTGTCGTCTTCAGCGATGAGAGTCGCTTCTGCCTTGGTGCCAATGATGGTCGTATGCGTGTTTGGCACCGTGCAGGTGAGCGCCACAATCAGGACTGCATACGACCGAGGCACACAGGGCCAACACCCGGCATCATGGTGTGGGGAGCGATCTCCTACACTGGCCGTACACCACTGGTGATCGTCGAGGGGACACTGAGTAGTGCACGGTACATCCAAACCGTCATCGAACCCATCGTTCTACCATTCCTAGACCGGCAAGGGAACTTGCTGTTCCAACAGGACAATGCACGTCCGCATGTATCCCGTGCCACCCAACGTGCTCTAGAAGGTGTAAGTCAACTACCCTGGCCAGCAAGATCTCCGGATCTGTCCCCCATTGAGCATGTTTGGGACTGGATGAAGCGTCGTCTCACGCGGTCTGCACGTCCAGCACGAACGCTGGTCCAACTGAGGCGCCAGGTGGAAATGGCATGGCAAGCCGTTCCACAGGACTACATCCAGCATCTCTACGATCGTCTCCATGGGAGAATAGCAGCCTGCATTGCTGCGAAAGGTGGATATACACTGTACTAGTGCCGACATTGTGCATGCTCTGTTGCCTGTGTCTATGTGCCTGTGGTTCTGTCAGTGTGATCATGTGATGTATCTGACCCCAGGAATGTGTCAATAAGATTTCCCCTTCCTGGGACAATGAATTCACGGTGTTCTTATTTCAATTTCCAGGAGTGTATTTTGGCTGGCATCATAATAAAATAATTTAAACACAGCTATAGCACACTGCAATACAGAAGTGACAACCTATTATTCAGGAATATCTGTAGTCCAATTTAGCTGCAACAATTTTATTTAGCTTCAGCTATTTAAGCTACAAGCTTGTTTCGACTTACTGTCGGTTTCAAGTGTTGTGTCTAGTTTTCATGACGCACAAAACATCCTGGAGCTCTTATATGTTGCTAGAAATCAATATAAGTGTGTCAGTTTACAAGTCTATTCTTGACGTTTGCGTCTGACAGTCACTGCTTCAATGATCTTTTCTAGAGCAGCAACTGTCAGGCGCAAACATCAAGAATAGACTTGCAAACTGACACACTTATATTGATTTCTATCAACATATAAGAGCTCCAGGACGTTTTGTGCGTTACAAAAACTAGACGCAACACTTGAAACTGACAGTAAGTCGAAACAAGCTTGTAGTCTAAATAACTGTTACAAGCTAAATAAAAATTGTTGCATATAAATTGGACCACAAATATTACTGAATAATGTCATACTTTGACATCTTATAAGCTGTGGGGGTCGATGGAAGAAAAAAACTATTATTAAGAGAATAATCGGCAGTTAAAGAGGTTCAATTAAGAAATCTTTGTCACGGTGTTGCCGGCCGGAGTGGCCGTGCGGTTCTAGGCGCTACAGTCTGGAACCGAGCGACCGCTACGGTCGCAGGTTCGAATCCTGTCTCGGGCATGGATGTGTGTGATGTCCTTAGGTTAGTTAGGTTTAATTAGTTCTAAGTTCTAGGCGACTGATGACCTCAGAAGTTAAGTCACATAGTGCTCAGAGCCATTTGAACCATTTTTTTTGTCACGGTATTAATGAATGAAGCACCCTAAATTTTGTTACAACTATGTTTCAGAACTGTAATTTCTGAGTAATTGCCCAGGAAAGTGCACTACTGACCATTAATTTCTCAAAAAAGTTCCTACATATTACAACTGTAAACGCTTCAACACAAAAAAGAAGACATCAATATTAAGTACCAAAACTAGGAAAGGTGGATAAAAACAGTGAAATGAAAACAAAACTTACTTTTTATTTGTTACGCACACAATAAAAATTTCACTATGAGCAACAGTATCACCTGATTCACTACTGACATTAACAATTTCACATGGAACACTTGCCAGATGTTTTGGAAACTCAGCCCTGTTTAGCCTATGCCTAGTTTTATTCATAAAATCTTCCTCGAAAAAATTATCTTCACAAACAAAATAAGTAGCACAATTCACATCAGGTCACACTTCACAAACACTTTTCCGCTTCAGAAGGAATCCTTGAAGTAGTTTTGGAAACCTGTTAAAATGCTTGTTCCTAACTTTCTTCGTTGAACCGACGTAATATCCAGATGAACAGCAAGGGAATTTACAGGAATATTTCTACGTCAATTTGTTGTGTTGAATATTCTGAAAAACATAAAATTCTTCATCAAATAAAACTACTACTGACATATCAAAGTTATTTAAGTAAGCAAACAGACATCATACAGCTTCATTCACGACAGAAGAGAATGCATTTCATTTGTATGCTACGAGATTATTTACTGAAAATTAAATGTCTTACCTTAGGATTAATTGCGGACATTGTTTTTGCAGGAAATCTCTTCAGTTCCACAGTGAACTTTATGAAATTTAAAGTAATAAACCTGTTTATAATGAACATGAGTAGTGTGTAAATATGAAACATACAGAAAGACGACTGTAACCGTGGGCTTCAGTACAGAGCAAGACGATATAATATCAATAATCGCCATTGGACAGTTCTCATTGGTCAATTGCAGGAACTACCTGGCTTGTTGCCTCTTCTCCCATATAGCTTTCACCCCCGTGACTCCAGCGTTCCGCTGGCGAATGCCGATGCTTAGCTCGCCTAGCCGACACCCCCCACCACCTGGCGCAGGTGGTGAGTCGGGTCTGCGCGCGCACCGAAAAATCAGTCTTGGAATTTTATTACACACCCTGTATCCACCTCATCGTCCGCAGTGTTTTTCTCCAAGTTGCGAAAGCATCCCGCTAGATGCTAGAACTGGACAGATATGAGATACAGACATCTCACTGCTTACAACTGCTTGTTACTTTAGTGGGATATACGTATCCCATCAATCACGAAAGGGTTAATGACACTGGGCCTGTCCTCAGATCATTCAGTCGGCGACACTCTCTCAATTCAGCACCGCCTGTGGCTGCTGCCATTCACGTACAACAGTTTCTTTAACTGTGCACCGCTCTCTTCTCGATAGCCGTACTGTTCGCCCAAATTACGTCTTGTCAGGTGACAGCGTGGACGTCATACCTTCATACAAACAGTGTACAGCACCGAATTTGCACCTGCTGGCCAAAATTGGAACCAATTTTTTCTTGCGTAAATCGGTTCCACAGTTGTGAAGATTAATTTTTTTTCTAGGGGTGATGTGCACACTCTCCTCCCTGACAACTCCGCCCCCTCCTCCCTTTGCAAGGTGCTGCAAGCTCCGGTGTCATTCAATGATTACAGCCGACACTGGACCTATGCGAGTAGTTGCACTTTAATTGTAACCAACCGGTACTAAAAACAAATCGGACTCTCTGGAGTCCATTCTAATCACTGACTCTCTTAGAGCCACATCGAAAATTTCTGATCCCACCTGAGTTTGACATATATTTAAAATGTATTCGTAGTTTCAGATTTTAAAATGATAACTGTTTTATTAATGTACCGTTGTTGTTGTGGTCTTGAGTCCTGAGACTGGTTTGATGCAGCTCTCCGTGCTACTCTATCCTGTGCAAGCTTCTTCATCTCCCAGTACCTACTGCAACCTACATCCTTCTGAATCTGCTTAGTGTATTCATCTCTTGGTCTCCCTCTACGATTTTTACCCTCCATGCTGCCCTCCAATACTAAATTGGTACCGAGCGAGGTGGCGCAGTGGTTAGCACACTGGACTCGCATTCGGGAGGACGACGGTTCAATCCCGTCTCCGGCCATCCTGATTTAGGTTTTCCGTGATTTCCCTCAATCGTTTCAGGCAAATGCCGGGATGGTTCCTTTGAAAGGGCACGGCCGATTTCCTTCCCAATCCTTCCCTAACCCGAGCTTGCGCTCCGTCTCTAATGACCTCGTTGTCGACGGGACGTTAAACACTAACCACCACCACCACTAAATTGGTGATCCCTCGATGTCTAAGAACATGTCCTACCAACCGATCCCTTCTTCTAGTCAAGCTCCTCTTCTCCCCAATTCTATTCAATACCTCCTCATTAGTTATGTGATCTACCCATCTAATACAAAATTGTTAAGGCTTTCGTGGCCACTTGTTGACAAACTGCCTATTGGCTTCTGTCTCGGGTTCTTCGGCCGACGTTCATGTAATGATTTTTCTGACGTTTCGCCAGCACGAGTGGCTGGCATTGTCAAAGCTTCACCCTCCATTGCCGGTGGTGAACTGGAGGCGAGCTCGCGGCCGCAGGCTATATGTACCTGGCGCGCCAACGTCCGAGGGCTTCTCCGCGGTCATTTCCGGTGCGGTTCTCCTCTTGCTACCTGCGACGGTCGTTCGCTGCAGTACGGGAAGCCAGGATCCGTTTACCTTAAGGCTTTCCTCTTTCTTGTTGAAACTGTTCGCGTGTTTTTGGATTTCTACAGCTTCTCTGAACAAGCGCGTGTGATAGTGCTTCTCTACAGCCAGAACTTCCGTGTCGGCGAATTTTATAACGTGGTCGGTCTCATTTAGTGCGTGCTCTGCCACGGCCGATTTCTCCACCTGCCCCAACCTGCAATGTCGCTTATGCTCTTTGATCCTGGTGTTAATGGATCGTCCAGTCATTCCGACATAAACTTTTCCGCAAGTGCAAGGTATGCGGTATATTCCCGACATTCCAAGTGGGTCTCTTTTCTCCTTCGCCGATTTTCAAACCGACAAGGAAGATCAAAGAGTGTCTTAGATCGGCGAAGGAGAAAAGAGACCCACTTGCAATGTCGGGAATATACCGCATACCTTGCACTTGCGGAAAAGTTTATGTCGGAATGACTGGACGATCCATTAACACCAGGATCAAAGAGCATAAGCGACATTGCAGGTTGGGGCAGGTGGAGAAATCGGCCGTGGCAGAGCACGCACTAAATGAGACCGACCACGTTATAAAATTCGCCGACACGGAAGTTCTGGCTGTAGAGAAGCACTATCACACGCGCTTGTTCAGAGAAGCTGTAGAAATCCAAAAACACGCGAACAGTTTCAACAAGAAAGAGGAAAGCCTTAAGGTAAACGGATCCTGGCTTCCCGTACTGCAGCGAACGACCGTCGCAGGTAGCAAGAGGAGAACCGCACCGGAAATGACCGCGGAGAAGCCCTCGGACGTTGGCGCGCCAGGTACATATAGCCTGCGGCCGCGAGCTCGCCTCCAGTTCACCACCGGCAATGGAGGGTGAAGCTTTGACAATGCCAGCCACTCGTGCTGGCGAAACGTCAGAAAAATCATTACATGAACGTCGGCCGAAGAACCCGAGACAGAAGCCAATAGGCAGTTTACCCATCTAATCTTCAGCATTCTTCTGTAGCAGCACATTTCTAAAGCTTCTATTCTCTTCTTGTCCAAACTATTTATCGTCCATGTTTCACTTTCATACATGGTTACACTCCATACAAATACTTTCAGAAGGAACTTCCTGACACTTAAATATATACTGGATGTTAATAAATTTCTCTTCTTCTGAAACGCTTTCCTTGCCATTGCCAGTCTACATTTTATATCCTCTCTACTTCGACCATCATCAGTTATTTTGTTCCCCAAATAGCAAAACTCCTTTACTACTTTAAGTGTCTCATTTCCTAATCTAATTCCCTCAGCATCACCTGACTTAATTCGACTACATTCCATTATCCTCGTTTTGCTTTTGTTGATGTTCATCTTATACCCTCCTTTCAAGACACTGTCCATTCCGTTCAACTGCTCTTCCAGGTCCTTTGCTGTTTCTGACAGAATTACAATGTCATCAGCGAACCTCAAAGTTTTTATTTCTTCTCCATGGATTTTAATACCTACTCCAAACTTTTCTTTTGTTTCCTTTACTGCTTGCTCAATATAAAGATTGAATAACATCGGGGATAGGCTACAACCCTGTCTCACTCCCTTCCCAACCACTGCTTCCCTTTCATATCCCTCGACTCTTATAACTGCCATCTGGTTTCTGTACAAATTGTAAATAGCCTTTCGCTCCCTGTATTTTACCCCTGCCACCTTCAGAATTTGAAAGAGAGTATTCCAATCAACACTGTCAAAAGCTTTCTCTAAGTCTACAAATTCTAGAAACGTAGGTTTGCCTTTCCTTAATCTTTCTTCTAAGGTAAATCGTAGGGTCAGTATTGCCTCACGTGTTTCAACATTTCTACGTAATCCAAACTGATCTTCCCCGAGGTCGGCTTCTATCAATTTTTCCATTCGTCTGTAAAGAATTCGCGTTAGTATATTGCAGCTGTGACTTATTTCCTTTTGAATAAAATTTAAGTCATAAGAGAAAGAGTCTTCACTAGAAACATGTTGTGAGTATTCATTTTAAAGAATTTCACCATGGATGCACCCTGCAAAGGGAGAAGGGGGTGGGGCGAGTTGTCAGGGAGGAGAGTGTGCTCATCACCCCTAGAATAAAAATTAATCTTCACAAATCGATCGAATGCGAATCTTCCCCTGCCATACACTCTCATCCTCCCTCGTCCGCTCTTGTTACTGGAGGCAGTATTCCTGGTTCTGCGTTATGGCCATTTTAAAACCTTTGTAGCATTACACAGCTGAAACAAAGGAACTGTGAACGAGTGAAAATGAATGAAAGCCTAAAGCTGTCGGCACACGGACCGTGCATCCGAGCGTTGAGCGTTGAACGTGCCGAGTTTCTGACGTCATAGCGTGGAATAGCACGCTCGGAAGTCTTTCCGAACGTGCAGAGCAATATCTGGCATGTCAGATATTCTGAGCGTGCGTCTGAGCGTTGATCAATGCGATGGCACAACGCCACCTACGCCACACGCGCGCTGTCTCCCTTCAGTACAGAGTTGTGAGGCGCCATATTGGCATTCATTCCAAGCCTATATGTATATATGCCGTTTCTGAGCACCAGCAAATTGAGAATCACTGGAAAACCCGTTGTTAACTGTGTGATTCGTTCCAATAAAATAATGAGAAATATCATTTTCGTGGCAAAAGAATTATTGTAACTTTCGTATTATGAGAGTAGGCTATTTGAAGACTACGACACACTGAAGATCCACCCAAAACGCAGTGTTCTTGGTACAATTTGTTATAATTAAGCTTCAATTAGCAACATATCTACGATTAAGGTTTTCAGCAAGCGCGAAGATACTATTGTTAGACATAATTTTGAAGTTGTTTGTGTAGTGTAATGACTAGCATCGCTGTCTGCTTTTGAGATGTTTGTTAGGGCGGTGGTTCGCGTCTTACAACTACCGAATTTTTTTTCCCATAACATTCGCGTTTTTATTGGGTTCTGGTACTTTATTATTAGTTTAATATAAGTATATCGCATAATATTTGATGTTATGAAAATATAAGTTCACCTTTTTTTGAGAGGTGACTCCTCGATTGGCTTACTCTACTGGACAGCTATTTGCATAAAGATATTTTGCTCCTTTTTCTTTTACGCTTCGTAATTCACATGTAGCAAAGATTCTGCTACTGGGTAGTGATCAAGTAAGACTGACCTTGGGGCTTTACTAAAATGTGGGAATGATGAAATAATGTTTACCTTATGCGGAGAAGAATTCCAAATTTGTACCGAACTGCTTGTAATGGAACTTTTATAAGCCTGTGTCCTTATTGATTGCACATGGTACTTTCCTTTCCGTGGACGATGGAGGAAATGTGCGTTTTAATAGGGCTAACGTGGGAATTGTACGCGCGCCCATTGAGTAAACAGTGTGATTTACGAACTAGAAACATTCCTCAACTGCCGCTGGAGCGCGTTGCGATCGCGTATGCCACGTTGGGGCCCACGTACCGTATGCACAAGTCGCATCGTTCCTGAGCGTTCAGCAGCACGTTGAACTTGGCACGCTCAACGTTAACGTTCGACAGCACGGTCCGTGTGCCGACGGCCTAAGGGGACCGATCACCAGTGAACGAGTTCCCAGAGATGAAGACATTGCTCATCTCTACCTGCGTTCCGTATTGCTCCTGCGACGCGTTCTCTCGACGCATGCAGTGTACGGCAGGAATCGTGACTGAGTTGCACAGCGAAAGCACGGCCCGGCGAGGCGAACGGCGAGCAGCGAGCGGGTGTGGGGAGTGGCAAGTTAAGCTTCTGGAGGGTTCTGCGCGATGAAAGCGACGGGCAGCCAGGCCGGCGTGGAAAGACACCGCCGTGAAAGCCTGCAGCCTTCCGCCCGCCCACAGTCCCCACGTAATCCGAGCTTCCGGCAGGCACGCTGGGAGAAAGACTGCTAACTGCACCGGGGCGCCTGCCTGGCTTAGACTGACGAGAAATCGCGTTTCCCTTGTTGTACCTCTGAGGCCAATCTGTATACGTGGAGAATTATAATTAAAAGCGAACACTGGGACGGGTGAAAGCACGCGACAATATCTGGAGAGCGCCGTGATTTGCCAGGAACAGCTGCTGATAAAGTTTCTTTACTGAACGAGTTTCGGGCCACAGACCATCATCAGGTTCATAAAAACGTTTACAGCATCATACGAGGCGACAAAATCAATAGCGTCAAATAATACAGTCTATGAACTTGTCACCGTTGAGAAATAGTAAAAAATTACATCGCTAATCGTAAAAATGTACAAAACGTGCACTCATCAGCGTTATATTAAGTCAGCACCAATATTACAAACGGAAACGTTCTACATACTGAGTGAACTGTTATGTATAGTTTTACGTTCAAAATGTTCAAATGTGTGTGAAATCTTATGCGACTTAACTGCTAAGGTCATCAGTCCCTAAGCTTACACACTACTTAACCTACGTTATCCTAAGGACAAACACACACACCCATGCCGGAGGGAGGACTCGAACCTCCGCCGGGACCAGCCGCACAGTCCATGACTGCAGTGCTTTAAACCGCTAGGCTGATCTCGCGTGGCACAGTTTTATGACTGACAATGTAATTTGTTACTATTTGACAACAGAGGTAGATTTTTGTTATTTGAAACCTTAGATTTTATCGCCTAGTATGATGATGTTAATGTTTTTATGAACCTGATGATGGTGTGTAGACCGAAACTCGTGCTTCCGTAAAGAAATTTATTTAGCAGCTCTTGGCAGTAAATCGTGACGTTCTTGAAATATTTACTAGCTGTGGGACAGCATTCTTGAAATATGCTACAATAGTTTTCACAGTGGTTATGCGAAAGCACTTGCTCCCCTTCGACCAGCATTTTATCGTAGGTCACTGACACAACGAAGGGTTCCTAGTGATTCGAAAAAAGCAGGGATCATTCCCTTTTTCAAGAAGAAACGTCGGGAACACAAGCATAATGATAGTCACATATCCAGAAAAAAGTTTCGCTCTATAAAACAGTGTGCACTGATTTTGAAACTTCTTGGAGACTAAATCTGTCTGCCTGACCGGGACTCACTTGTACCTCACCGGGATTCAAACTTGGGAACTTGGCTTTCGCGGGCAAGTGCTCTGCCGATACAGCTATCCACGCACGACTCGCGGTCCGCCCTCAAACCCTCTACCTCATATCCTGTCTTCCAAGGGTCCCAGGTTCCCATCCTGATCCGACAGAGTTTTAATTTGTCAGGAAACTTAATAGGCCTATATGACTGACGTCAGCCTGTTGTAGGACTTAAAAAAAAAAAAAGAACTATACTCCGCCCGAAGAGGCGATGAAGGCCCAACGCTACCGACCGGCCGGCGTGGTATTCTCAGCCCACATGCATCGCTGGATGAGGATTTGGAGGGGCATGTGGTCAGCACATCGCTCTCCCGGCTGTCTGCCAGTTTACAAGACCGAAGCCGCTACTTCTCAGTCAGTTTGCCTCACAAGGGCTGAGTGCACCTCGCTTGCCAACAGCGCTCGGCAGACCGGATGATCACCCATCCAAGTGCTAGCCCAGCTCGGTGATCTGACGGGAAGCTGTCTTATCACTGCGACAAGGCCGTTGGCCTGTTGTAGAACTAGGAAACAAGTTTTATGCTCGTTCATTATCACGTTCTTGGAGAGCGAAAAGCTGCTCTACAAAAATCAACTTGAATTTCGCAAACAGAGATATTGCGAAACTCAGCTCTCTCTGTTCGTCTGTGAGATCCAGAGCGCCGCAGACGTCGGCTTTTAGGTTGATGCCGTGTTCCTAGACGTCAGGAAATAATACCCTACAGTTCCGCAGTGTCGTTTAGTGAGAAAAATACGAGATTACCGTTTATCGGAGCAGATTTGCAACTCGGTGTATATCTTCCTTGCAGGCAGAACCCGAAACGAACTTTTTAACGAAACAAAAACGGCAATCGTAAAGGTAATATCGTGAGTACACCAAGAGAGCGTTACAGGGCCGCTACTAAACGCTCCAGAGACATTGATGTGACCACGTCAAATGTTCGAAGTCAGCATGCAGTATCCACTCACATGGCAGTTGGCAAGACTAAAGTGCGCGTCATTTATGACGGCGGCCGAGTTTAGGTTCGTTCTGCGCATCTGACGTCACAAAACACAGTCAGCCAATGAACAGAGAACGACGTTGCCAGAGCTCAACTGCAGTGCAGAGCACGGACGAGTGTCTTCAGTTTTAGAAACGTTCAGTCATAAATAAAGTAATTGAACAAAAGCAATGTCTTGATAGCAGACTTTCTTTCATAGAAAGTTTGGAGAAAGCATTCTTTATACCAGTTGCTTCATATTCTATTAATTAATTCAACCAAACAAGCAATAAGCCTCCTAATTCAGGCGATAGCTAGGAAAGGTGTTTGTATCATTCTCACTAACCGCTTTTTCGCAATAAAGAACAGCGGTAATTGTTTGTTTCCTATTGTACTTCGACGAAACGTGAGAAATTCATAATCATACCAACAATGTTTGTCGGTATTTCGCTTGATGTTTTAAAGTCCTCCGGGTAGTACATTGAATGACAAGCTGTGTTAGTGTAATGGTTAAAGTGTATGGATGCTAAGTGAAAGGTTCTGAGTTAAAACCTTGATTGGTGCTTAATATTTTCTTTATTTAAAAACAATATCGAAGTGTCTTACTTCATGAATTTTATTCGTTTGAATGTAATTTTTTGAAATCGACCATATGGAAAGTATACGCTATGGACTTTTACCTCTGCAAACTCTTCAAAATTTCGCGCAATGGTTTACTACATCTAATGCTGCACAATAACTGCGTTGAACATCGAAACAAAATTAAGTCATTTATGGGGGAAAGTATCAGTCAAAAATATGTGTAAAAATCAAATTTTTGGGCCAGATAGTTTTTGTGAAATCGAATGATAAAGTGTGACAAAGCAGTCGAAACACCATGTGTCTGCACAGGCGAGCAGTGCAATGATGACAAAATCGTGCACATCGCGGAATGCGGGGAGCACGTGTCTGTAGCAGCGAAAGGGTTAATGTGGCCGTGGTGTCTTTACTTCATAAACAGCGCGCTCCCCCCTAAACGTAAGTTTGCGAATTATACTATGGCGCTGCTTCTCTTGGGGCGTACAACTGGCAACGCAGCAATCTCCCGCGTCTGGGCGGGCATGCGCGAACCGCCAAGATAAAAGAATTGAACTATAGCAGTACAGATACATGGAGCGTGTTGGGGGGACGCGGAAAGCAGTGCTGTCATTGTCGTAATACGGAAACAGAGCGTCCAAAAGGTCATCATCATTGGCTTTCGAACCAAGGGTGACAGAATTTCCGGAACGGCCAAGTCTGTGAACGGTTAAGGTGTCGCCTAGGCTAAAGTACACTGTGCATGACAAAATGACGCTATAAAAAGCCGGCACCGAGGCAACTGTGGTACAACACGAGCCATAGCTGCCGAAGATGTGCAAATCAAACATTTCTGTTTGTATACCGGTGCGCAATAGGAAGAGTATGGAATGACAAAGTGTGACTGAAAGCCGTGTTGAACGAGTGCGAGTCTTTCACGCCCTGCCCCAAGAAATATCTCCGCGGAAAGTTTATGGGCCTTTCTTTTTCGGTGAATCAACTGTAACTGATGTTTCTTATATTGATGTGCTACAGCTATGGCCCGTGCCGCAATGGGAAGAAGGTGAACAACACATCTTTATTTGGTAGCAAGATGGTGCGCCACCTCACTGGCATAACTCAGTACGCGACTGGTTAAACGACGCTCTATCCGACTGGTGGATTGGGCAGCAATTTATGCATGGCCTCCACCTTGACACACGATCTGACACGGTCATGTGTATGTGCCTCCGATACCAGCCGATCTATCCGACTTAAGAAGCAGTGTTATTGCAACAGTTACTCCTGACACATTGATCAAGGTTTCAGAACAACTCGCCTATCGACTCGATGTGTGATCGGTGTTCAAGCTGAATAATTGTAAGAAAAACTGTTTGTGTTTCTCTTTCATTTGGTGTATTATTTATAATTGTAAGGTGAATGTAACATGTGCTACAAATCCCTCGAACCTGTATATTCATTTTGGAACACCCTGTATAATCGTAACATTGTTAGAAATTACCAATCGTGAACCCTGAACGGCGAATGAAAAATACTAAAAGACGAGATTTAGAGAACTGTTTGAAGTGGAATAAGAACAGTCGAACGTAGAGAACGAAAGGAACTACAACTCGATACGAAGAACGATGGACTGGATCGAGGAAAGAGCAACCACCCGAAAAGGAACGAGTCCGAAGCAGCTTAGTGAGCCGTTCGTACGGGCCCGTTCCATCGTGAACGACTAAATTCTTAATCCAAAGTGTTCTTTTATGGCTGTCGTGCCGGCTCATTATGGTGGAATGTCTATCACTGAAGCTGTTATTCAGTGCAGCTGGCGTACAACTGTTAGGTTACAAATCGAAAGGTTTGGACTGTGCCACGAGAACTTGAAACAGTCATTAATTATCGATGATACTACGTTTCTGGCAGTTAAAACTGAAACATCATAAAGATGGCATGTATGATAGCATTTTCTCTGAGCTGCATATAATAGGTAGAAATAATGCCTTCTAGATTCTGTATACAGAGTGTAAATTTTAAGTTGACAAACCAGAATAACTCGAAAAAAAAAGCTTCACACGAAATAACGTGTAAAATCCAAAGTTGATTATTTTCGAGGGGTACATCTACTGGTGCTAAAATTAGCCAGCCACCCCAGCCCCCTGGGGGTGGGCCGGAAGGCAACTTTAAAATTTCAAATGGGAGCCACCATTTTTATTGCAGAATCAGATTCTACATACAAAACTACGTACATTTTGTCTTAAACATTTGTTTTGATTCTTGGTAGTTGGCTCTGTAATTCTAGAAAATCCATGTCATCAAAAATGGTTCAAATGGCTCTGAGCACTATGGGACTTAACTTCTGAGGTCATCAGTCCCCTAGAACTTAGAACTACTTAAACCTAACTAACCTAAGGACATCACACACATCCATGCCAGAGGCAGGATTCGAACCTACGACCATAGCGGTCGCGCGGTTCCAGACTGTAGCGCCTAGAACCGCTCGGCCACTCCGACCGTCTCCATGTCCTCATTTTTGCGTGGAAAATTGTTACGGATAAATAAAAAATACTTATTTACTTCGTAAATCTTGATTCGCTAAAACTAAAACTCTCCCTCTCTCTTTTAGAAAACCCCATGAAAAAAAAATGTGGCGAGGTATAGTCAGGCGATCTGGCTGGCCAATTCGCAGTTCCTGCCGTGTTGTTTTCTACGTTTTTCCACCCGAAACTAGAAGAATCAAATTAAGCAAGCACCCCAGTTGTGAGACTTCTCAACAAACAAGAGTGATTACTCCGAATCTAATAAAAAATTAGGTTCGTGAGTCAGTTAGTTCTTTAGTTAATGAGTTCACTCGTTAGAAAATAGGATGTTTGGTTAGTTAGTTAGCTAGTCAGATGATTTGTTTGATAATTAAGAGTTGCGTGGCCCCATGACCACGAAACAAACAAAACTTACCCGAATCTGCGGAAAAAATTAATATTTGGTTCGACATCTGTAAAACTCTAATTCCTCTCTCTCAAACACCATCCAATGGAGAGAGAGGGAGAGTTTTAGTTTTAGCGAATCAAAATTTACGAAGAAACTAAGTATTTATTATTTATCGGTAACCATTTTCCACGCAAAAATGAGAACGTGGATTTTCTTGAATTACAGTGTCAACTGCCAAGAATCAAAACAAATGTTTAAGACAAAATATACGTAGTTTTTTTGTAGAATGTGATTCTACAAAAAAAAAAAATGGGGGTTCCCATTCGAAATTTTAAAGTTGCCTCCCACCCCACCCCCAGGGGACTGGGGTGGCTGGCTAATTTTAGCACCAGCAGTCCCCCTCGAAATTAATCAACTTTGGATTCTACACATTTTATCGTGCGAAGCTTTTTTTTCGAGTTATTCTGGTTTGTCAACTTAAAATTTACACCCTGTGTAAGGAAAGATTACGCAGTGGGTATCACATTCAAGAATCGCATTTAAATGCCAATTCTTTGTGAGAACATCGTGTTACGCCTCGCACAAGAAAGAAAAACGTGTTCCAGCATGTCCCCCTAGTTGGCGGCAGCAACAGCGCAGTCTGTAGAAGAGTGCGGTTCATCGTTCCGCGGTGTTACTGCTCACGTTGATCGTGATGCCATGACTGTAACGCGAATATGTGGAATTTATGGGTTCAGGAGAGCATTACACAACGCCATGCACGGTCTCATCAGTCCCACGCAATGAGCGCTCAAGAGGACAGACATATTGTTCATCCGACCGTGAAAGGATCTTGCAGTCACGCCATGTCCGTTGTTTTAAGAAACAGACTTGTTCGTAATGAGACAAGTATTCACGCGGACACCTACGACGACGTCTCGAGCTCCATGGGGTGTCAGTCCGACGACCGTTGTTGTGGATCGCGCCGACAGTGGAGCGACCATTGACGACGCTGCAATGTATTCAGGGTGGTCCATTGATCGTGACCGGACCAAATGTCTCACGAAATAAGCGTCAAACGAAAAAACTACAAAGAACGAAACTTGTCTAGCTTGAAGGGGGAAACCAGATGGCGCTGTGGTTGGCGCTCTAGATGGCGCTGCCATAGGTCAAACGGATATCAACTGCGTTTTATAAAATAGGAATCCCCATTTTTAATACATATTCGTGTAGTACGTAAATAAATATGAATGTTTTAGTTTGACCACTTGTTTCGCTTTGTGATAGATGGCACTGTAATAGTCACAAACATATGGCTGACAATTTTAGACGAACAGTTGGTAACAGGTAGGTTTTATAAATTAAAATACAGAACGTTGGAACGTTTGAACATTTTATTTCGGTTGTTCCAATGTGATACATGTACCTTTGTGAACTTATCATTTCTGAGAACGCATGCTGTTACAGCGTGATTACCTGTCAAGACCACATTAATGCAATAAATGCTCAAAATGATGTCCGTCAACCTCAATGCATTTGGCAATACGTGTAACGACATTCCTTTCAACAGCGAGTAGTTCACCTTCCGTAATGTTCGCACATGCACTGACAATGCGCTGACGCATGTTGTCAGGCGTTGTCGGTAGATCTCGATAGCAAACATCCTTCAACTTCCCCCACAGAAAGAAATCCAGGGACGTCAGATCCGGTGAACGTGCGGGCCATGGTATGGTGCTTCGACGACCAATCCACCTGTCATGAAATATGCTATTCACTACCGCTTCAACAGCACACGAGCTATGTGCCGGACATCCATCATGTTGGAAGTACATAGCCATCCTGCCATGTAGTGAAACATCTTGTAGTAACATCGGTAGAACATTACATAGGAAATCAGCATACATTGCATCGTTTAGATTGCCATCGATAAAATGGGGGCCAATTATCCTTCCTCCCATAATGCCGCACCATACATTAACCCGCCAAGGTCGCTGATGTTCCACTTGTCGCAGCCATCGTGGATTTTCTGCTGCCCAATAGTGTATATTATGCCGGTTTACGTTACTACTGTTGGTGAATGACGCTTCGTCGCTAAATAGAACGCGTGCAAAAAATCTGTCATCGTCCCGTAATTTCTCTTGTTCCCCGTGGCAGAACTATACACGACGTACAAAGTCGTCGCCATGCAATTCCTGGTGCATAGAAATATGGCACGGGTGCAATCGATGTTGATGTAGCATTCTCAACACAGACGTTATTGAGATTCCCGATTCCCGCGCAATTTGTCTGCTACTGATGTGCGGATTAGCCGCGACAGCAGCTAAAACACCTACATGGGCATCATCATTTGTTGCAGGTCGTGGTTGACGCTTCACATGTGGCTGAACACTTCCTGTTTCCTTAAATAACGTAACTATCCGGCAAACGCTCCGGACACTTGGATGATGTCGTCCAGGATACCGAGCAGCATACATAGCACACACCAGTTGGGCATTTTGATCACAATAGCAATACATCAACACGATATAGACCTTTTCCGCAATTGGTAAACGGTCTATTTCAACACGGGTAATGTATCACGAAGCAAATACCGTCCGCACAGGCGGAATGTTACGTGATACCACGTACTTATAAGTTTGTAACTATTACAGCGCCATCTATCACAAAGCGAAACAAGTGGTCCAACTAAAACATCCATATTTCTTTACGTACTACACGAATATGTAATAGAAAATGGGGGTTCCTATTTTTAAAAAATCGAAGCTGATATCCGTTTGACCTATGGCAGCGCTAAATAGCGCGCGAACCATAGCGCCATCTGGTTTCCCCCTTCAAGCTACACAAGTTTCGTTCTTTATAGTTTTTTCGTTTGACGCTTATTTCGTGAGATATTTGGTCCGGTCACGATCAATGGACCACCCTGTACAGGAGGGGCACCATGTCGTCTTTTCAGACATCTAGAAAATATGCCAATTTCTGCTGTTGCGCTGAAATCCCAGTCTATTTCATAGCCAATCTTGTAATACAGTCTCGCTATTATTTTAAAAATATCAGAACTGCAAACAAGTAGAGATAGAGCAGCGCGGTTTGTTGTAAAACTTTCAGTAGCTGTCAAGCTTTTTTTTCCTTTTATATCAGAATTTCAATATGTTCCTCACTTGACGCTCGTAGAACGTCAAGACGACATTCGACTTCTGCCCATGTATGGGTCAGCATTGCGGCATCGGCAGTTCTGATCGTTTCATTGATGCGTGCACGAATGTAAAATGTTACGGATGATGTGTACATGGAATCCTTCACGTAACCCCACAAAAGGAAGTCCAAAGGCGTCACAACGGGAGCAAGTGTCCCATGCGATGGGGCCCACCCACCGCTCAGGAAATGTGTCCGTCAGCAAATCCCGCCCGTTCAAACTCCATTGAGAGCAGTGCATCATCATGTTGGAAAATGGACGATCTGTGTTAGCAGGAACCGTTCGAGCAGGTCTAGGTGAACATCTCCGGTAGTGTTTCCTCTGTGAAAGAAATGGGGCTATAGCTAGGGTTGCCGCCTGTCCCGATATACCAGGACCGTTACCGTTATTGACATTCTTGTTCCGACAAAATCCACCTTTGTCCCGATTATGCGAAATACTATTACGAACTTGGCTCAAGTACTGAAGAAACACCATCTGTTGGCGCAAGAAATGCAGCCTCAGTTTTGTTTACGTCAGCAAGTTTATGTTGACAAGGCCGTATCAAGATGACGTACCCTGTACCGACGACGCAAGCGCCTTCTAGATCTAGCGCCGTTATTCTAGAAAACACCGGATTTCTCAAGTAGTACGGAGCTGGTACTATTTAAGAAGCGCCTCGCGGAAGAATTGGCAGTTGCCAGTTGAATAGCGATCTGATAAGACTATTATTTCTGAAGGTAATACGAACACCGAGTGCTACTTAGTAAAGTTTGAAGTGTTTACTGCGGGTACATCGGGAATGAAGTGTGCAGTGACGTGCACTTCGATGCCTGAAGTGTTACTGACGTCTGTCTAATAAACTTATCTTATCACAGCTTACGAAACTGCCTAAGGACGGGAAGAAAAAGAGTCACTTTTTGGATGATTACACAAAAGGGTGGCCTTTTGTCAAGAGAGGAAGCGTTGTCTGAGATTTGTTGCTGTTTTACCTCAGTAACTGACGGAAGTGAGGCAGATGTGAGGCATCACATTTCTACGAAGAATCATACAAATAGATTCGCGACAACATCGACACCAAAGCCAATTTCTATATTCATTACTAAAGAAGGTACCGAGGAAGAAATGCTTGTTGCTGCTGCAGAACTAACAACAGCTTATAAAGTTGTCAAGCGTCATCAATCCGCCAGATGTCTCGATTGTGCCGCAGAGCTGAATACTGCAATGTGTCCTGACTCCAAAGTCGCCGCAAAGCAGTCTACAGCCAGGAAGAAAGCTACAGCGATTGTTAAAAATATTCTCGCACCACACTCCGCGACCGAATGCATAAAACAATTGCAATAATTTTAATTTCGTGGCATAGGCACAGAGACATCGAACCACAACGCTGAAAGTGACGGAATCCAACAGAAGTTGTTTACGTTTTATTCGCTGAATAACGAAACATCGGAGATGGTTCAAATTGCTCTGAGCACTATGGGACTTTAACTTCTGAGGTCATCAGTCCCCTAGAACTTAGAACTACTTAAACCTAACTAACCTAAAGACATCACACACATCCATGCCCGAGGCCGAATTCGAACCTGCGACCGTAGCGGTCGCGCGGTTCCAGACTGTAGCGCCTATAACCGCTCGGCCACCGCGGCCGGCAACATCGGAGACAACTGCGTAGTTTTGTTCAGACACTTTAAGACAACTGCAAATTCCACTAGACAAATTAATCCTTTTTGCGGAGACAGTACCAGTACAAACTTCGGAGGGCTTCACTGACGCGGCCAACACAATGTGTTTCGCCAAATTTAAGAACAACTAGGAAAAAATGTATGAGGTTCATTCAGATTAAATCTGGTCAGTGCGTATGGTGGCGCCATCTGTTGGTAGAGAGACTGACGCGTGCGCACCGTTTGATGTAGCATAGCGCCAGTGTGGTTTCATGCCAAAGAGAAGGTGGTCACACAAGTTATCGTCCACGACCGAACATGCAGGTGAGTAAGCAGGAACAACGAGAAGTGATTCGATTTTTGGCGGCGGAGGGAGTTGTTGTTGTTGTTGTGGTCTTCAGTCCTGAGACTGGTTTGATGCAGCTCTCCGTGCTACTCTATCCTGTGCAAGCTTTTTCATCTCCCAGTACCTACTGCAACCTACATCCTTCTGAATCTGCTTAGTGTATTCATCTCTTGGTCTCCCTCTACGATTTTTACCCTCCACGCTGCCCTCCAATGCTAAATTTGTGATCCCTTGATGCCTCAAAACATGTCCTACTAACCGATCCCTTCTTCTAGTCAAGTTGTGCCACAAACTTCTCTTCTCCCCAATCCTATTCAATACCTCCACATTAGTTACGTGATCTACCCACCTAATCTTCAGCATTCTTCTGTAGCACCACATTTCGAAAGCTTCTATTCTCTTCTTGTCCAAACTGGTTATCGTCCATGTTTCACTTCCATACATGGCTACACTCCATACAAATACTTTCAGAAACGACTTCCTGACACTTAAATCTATACTCGATGTTAACAAATTTCTCTTCTTCAGAAATGATTTCCTTGCCACTGCCAGTCTACATTTTATATCCTCTCTACTTCGACCATAATCAGTTATTTTACTCCCTAAATGCAAAACTCCTTTACTACTTTAAGTGTCTCATTTCCTAATCTAATCCCCTCAGCATCACCCGATTTAATTTGACTACATTCCATTATCCTCGTTTTGCTTTTGTTGATGTTCATCTTATATCCTCCTTTCAAGACAATGTCCATTCCGTTCAACTGCTCTTCCAAGTCCTTTGCGGTCTCTGACAGAATTACAATGTCATCCGCGAACCTCAAAGTTTTTACTTCTTCTCCATGAATTTTAATACCTACTCCGAATTTTTCTTTTGTTTCCTTTACTGCTTGCTCAATATACAGATTGAATAACATCGGGGAGAGGCTACAACCCTGTCTCACTCCTTTCCCAACCACTGCTTCCCTTTCATGCCCCTCGACTCTTATAACTGCCATCTGGTTTCTGTACAAATTGTAAATAGCCTTTTGCTCCCTGTATTTTACCCCTGCCACCTTCAGAATTTGAAAGAGAGTATTCCAGTTAACGTTGTCAAAAGCTTTCTCTAAGTCTACAAATGCTAGAAACGTAGGTTTGCCTTTTCTTAATCTTTCTTCTAAGATAAGTCGTAAGGTTAGTATTGCCTCACGTGTTCCAACATTTCTACGGAATCCAAACTGATCTTCCCCGAGGTCTACTTCTACCAGTTTTTCCATTCGTCTGTAAAGAATTCGCGTTAGTATTTTGCAGCTGTGACTTATTAAACTGATAGTTCGGTAATTTTCACATCTGTCAACACCTGCTTTCTTTGGTATTGGAATTATTATATTCTTCTTGAAGTCTGTGGGTATTTCGCCTGTCTCATACATCTTGCTCACCACATGGTAGAGTTTTGTCATGACTGGCTCTCCCAAGGCCATCAGTAGTTCTAATGGAATGTTGTCTACTCCCGGGGCCTTGTTTCGACTCAGGTCTTTCAGTGCTCTGTCAAAGTCTTCACGCAGTATCTTATCTCCCATTTCATCTTCATCTACATCCTCTCCATTTCCATAATATTGTGCTCAAGTACATCGCCCTTGTATAAACCCTCTATATACTCCTTCCACCTTTCTGCCTTCCCTTCTTTGCTTAGAACTGGGTTGCCATCTGAGCTCTTGATATTCATACAAGTGGTTCTCTTCTCTCCAAAGGTCTCTTTAATTTTCCTGTAGGCAGTATCTATCTTACCCCTAGTGAGATAAGGCTCTACATCCTTACATTTGTCCTCTAGCCATCCCTGCTTAGTTCTGGCGCTACAGTCCGGAACCGCGGGACTGCTACGGTCGCAGGTTCGAATCCTGCCTCGGGCATGGGTGTGTGTGATGTCCTTAGGTTAGTTAGGTTTAAGTAGTTCTAAGTTCTAGGGGACTTATGACCTAAGATGTTGAGTCCCATAGTGCTCAGAGCCATTTGAACCATCCCTGCTTAGCCATTTTGCACTTTCTGTCGATCTCATTTTTGAGACGTTTGTATTCCCTTTTGCCTGCTTCATTTACTGCATTTTTATATTTTCTCCTTTGATCAATTAAATTCAATATTTCTTCTGTTACCCAAGGATTTCTATTAGCCCTCGTCTTTTTACCTACTTGATCCTCTGCTGCCTTCACTACTTCATCCCTCAGAGCTACCCATTCTTTGTCTACTGTATTTCTTTCCCCCATTCCTGTCAATTGTTCCCTTATGCTCTCCCTGAAACTCTCTACAACCTCTGGTTCTTTCAGTTTATCCAGGTCCCATCTCCTTAAATTCCCACCTTTTTGCAGTTTCTTCAGTTTCAATCTGCAGTTCATAACCAATAGATTGTGGTCAGAATCCACATCTGCCCCTGGAAATGTCTTACAATTTAAAACCTGGTTCCTAAATCTCTGTCTTATCATTATATAATCTATCTGATACCTATTAGTAGCTCCAGGATTCTTCCAGGTATACAACCTTCTTTTATGATTCTTGAACCAAGTGTTAGCTATGATTAAGTTATGCTCTGTGCAAAATTCTACAAGGCGGCTTCCTCTTTCATTTCTTCCCCCCAATCCATATTCACCTACTATGTTTCCTTCTCTCCCTTTTCCTACTGATGAATTCCAGTCACCCATGACTATTAAATTTTCGTCTCCCTTCACTACCTGAATAATTTCTTTTATCTCGTCATACATTTCATCAATTTCTTCATCATCTGCAGAGCTAGTTGGCATATAAACTTGTACTATTGTAGTAGGTATGAGTTTTGTGTCTATCTTGGCCACAATAATGCGTTCACTATGCTGTTTGTAGTAGCTAACCCGCACTCCTATTTTTTTATTCATTATTAAACCTACTCCTGCATTACCCCTATTTGATTTTGTATTTATAACCCTGTAATCACCTGACCAAAAGTCTTGTTCCTCCTGCCACCGAACATCACTAATTCCCACTATATCTAACTGTAACCTATCCATTTCCCTTTTTAAATTTTCTAACCTACCTGCCCGATTAAGGGATCTGACATTCCACGCTCCGATCCGTAGAATGCCAGTTTTCTTTCTCCTGATAACAACGTCCTCTTGAGTAGTCCCCGCCCGGAGATTCGAATGGGGGACTATTTGACCTCCGGAATATTTTACCCAAGAGGACGCCATCATCATTTAATCATACTGTAAAGCTGCATGTCCTCGGGAAAAATTACGGCTGTAGTTTCCCCTTGCTTTCAGCCGTTCGCAGTACCAGCATAGCAAGGCCGTTTTGGTTAATGTTACAAGGCCAGATCAGTCAATCATCCAGACTGTTGCCCCTGCAACTACTGAAAAGGCTGCTGCCCCTCTTCAGGAACCACATGTTTGTCTGGCCTCTCAACAGATACCCCTCCGTTGTGGTTGCACCTACGGTACGGCCATCTGTATCGCTGAGGCACGCAAGCCTCCCCACCAACAGCAAGGTCCATGGTTCATGGGGGAAGCGGAGGGAGTTGGAGACCGTGAAATGTATCGATGGACGAAGGCTGTGTACGGTGAGTATAGTCTGTGTCGTTCAAGTGTTGTCAAGTGTTGTGGAATGGCGCAAACGGTTCCTTGAGGGGCGGGAGTCATGGAAGACGATGCTCGTCCTGGACAGGCTCATCGTGTCATCACATCGGAAACGCTGGAACATCCTCCGTTCAGTCGCGACCTTTCACCGAATGGCTGTCATGTGTTTGGACCTCTAAAACAAGCAATTCGCGGGCATCGATTCGCAATGGACGACAAAGTGTGTGACTGGATCCTGGCCTAGATCCGACAGTAGCCTACTAGCTTCTTCAAGGATGGAATCGACCGGTTAGTGTTGCAATGGGATAGGGCGGCGGCATCTGCCCAGTCTCGGAGGGCAGCAACTGTGGTGAGCGCCGTGTACGGCACGGAGGCCTACGTAGGACATCGATTTGCAGCCTGGCGTCAGTTCTCTGGGACTCAGCAGCAGAAGCAGCATTCTCCTGAAGATGGCGAGCAGGTGGATCGCCGAAATATCTACTCGAGTTGATTTTAGGATTCGGCACGAAACCCGAAGAGAATTTCAAGACTAATTACGCTGGGAAAGCCTACGAAGTCACGAAATTCAAATAATTTGAAGGTTTGCTAAAACGCTCCATTCGAATCTTGTGATGCCTATGACATCACTGGCTAGGTCGCTGCTCCTACTGTCATAACCCTAATTCAGAGTGACATCTTGTTCTGGAATTTACGTTTCGGAAAATGCTTTACAAATGTGTAGTTCCACAATGTACAAATATATCTATAAAAACTGCTGAAAAATTGTTTTTTAGTGTTCCAGAGAATGAAATGATGCGTAAAATGTAGTTGGACTGCGGCGGCAAATGGCCACCACGTAGCAAAAGTTCACTAATTTAACTAAAAATGTGTTGCACTGTGATGTTAACATTAATTTAACTCCAAGATATACTTTCCCACCGTTACAAGGAAAAGCGGCGTTATTCAACGAAATAAAACTCTCAGTGAAACTGGGCTTTATATCCAAAATCACAGGCATCATTTGGAATCTCAGGTGGTAGAGCACTAAACTGAAGAGTTTTATCAGATTATATCGACAGCTCGCCATTTCAAATCTGACCTGATTGAGTATATTAACTTATTTCTCATGCCACTCTGCACTGTACAAAACTTCACCACACCGATCAGAAACAGAGTATCGCCGTGTACTCCTTGCTGTGAACTTGCGGGCCGCGTGGGATTAGCCGAGCGGTCTCGGGCGCTGCAGTCATGAACTGTGCGGCTGGTCCCGGCGGAGGTTCGAGTCCTCCCTCGGGCATGGGTGTGTGTGTTTGTCCTTAGGATAATTTAGATTAAGTAGTGTGTAAGCTTAGGGACTGATGACCTTAGCAGTTAAGTCCCATAAGATTTCACACATATCTGGAAATTTTTTGTGAACTTGAGCTTACATTTGCAATCTCTTTTCACAGACGTCACGTTCAAAAACATATTTTGTAGTTAATGCGACCACACGAATTTTACTTTATTAGAAAGTATGTTTTTTTAAAAAAATCTTCGTAGTGTCCAACTAAGATCCTTATTTTTAAACTTTTGAAGTTTCGTCATCTTACATAAAGACGTAGTGAGTCTGCTTCAGACATTGACGTTAGTTACCCTTACAAACATCAGAACCCTTACGTTTGTGTTACATGCGTGTTGAACACGCTTGATCTCTCTCCGTACAGAAAACCTCATCGTACTACACCTCGTTGTACTGTGGTGTTTGGCGATATTTAAACTACTAACAATGCTTTCCAAAGAGTGAACTGTTTGTTCGCAAAGGAAACGCATTTATCCTCTGTTGTCCAATTCTCAGACTAAGATCAATGTCAAGCTATATATAACACATCCTACCATCGAAATAACTGCTACAATCAGTTCTTACTATTTTCATATTTCGTGAGAAATTTTTAAAAATAAATTACCATTCCTATATTCGGACATGTGATCTGTTGAAGCGGAGGGGGATAAATAACAGTTACGCCAGCGAGCGCCTGCTAGGAAGAGTGTGTCTACTGACAAGGGAACCTCCCCATCGCACCCCCCTCAGATTTAGTTACAAGTTAACTCAGTGGATAGAACTTGAAAAACTGAACACAGATCAATCGAGAAAACAGGAAGAAGTTGTGTGGAACTATGAAGAAAGAAGCAAAATATACAAACTGATTAGTCCATGCACAAGATAGGCAACATAAAGGACAGTGTAAACTCAGGAGCGCCGTGGTCCCGTGGTTTGTGTGAGCAGCTACGGATCGAGAGGTGCTTGGTTCAAGTCCTCCTTCGAGCGAAAAGTTTAATTTTTTATTTTCAGATAATTATCAAAGTTCAGGCACTCACACACAATCAACTTCGCTCTCCAAAATTCCAGGACATGTTCAGATTTGCTTGGACATATGCAGAATTTGACGGTCTACACACGGAAAAATTTGAAAACGTTAAAAACATATGTTTTGACGGAGCACAGGGAAAAGTGTACGACTGTGTGACTTTTGTATTCATTTGTTGCAGTTTATGTGACAAACTCTTATGTTTTCATCACTTTTTTTGGAGTAATTATCACATCCACAAGAAAACCTAAATCGGGCAGCATAGAAGAATCTTTTTACCCATTCGCCAAGTGTACAAGTTAGGTGGGTCGACAACGTATTCCTGTCATGTGACGCACATGCCGCCACCATTGTCGTATAGAATATATCAGACGTGTTTTCCTGTGGAGGAATCGGTTGACCTATGACCTTGCGATCAAATGTTTTCGGTTCCCATTGGAGAGGCACGTCCTTTCGTCTACTAATCGCACGGTTTTGCGGTGCGGTCGCAAAACACAGACACTAAACTTATTACAGTGAACAGAGACGTCAATGAACGAATGGACGGATCACAACTTTGCGAAAATAAAGGAAAATTTTTCGATCGAGGGGAGACTTGAACCAAGGACCTTTCGTTCCGCAGCCACTTACGCTAACCACGGGACCACGGCGTTCCTGATCTCAAATTGTCTTTGATGTTACCTATCTTGACGTAGACTACTGAGTTTGTATATTTTGCTTATTTTTTTATAGTTCCACACAACTTCTTCCTGTTTTCTCGATTGATCTGTGTTCAGTTTTTCAAGGCCTATCCACTGTGCCAACTTATAACTAAATTTGAGGGGGGTGCGATGGGAAGGTTCCCTTGTGAGTTTCTTCTATACAAGAAATCAACACTAAGATTTGCTAAGAATAATTTTATTGTGCTTTGCGTCGTAGCTCCTGACTGGTAGTTGACAATATAGTTATTTGCAAAAGTTCTACCATTCCTTGGTTTTCAGCGAGTTTAATGATGTTGCAGGGAGCAGGGAAAAGAATTTCCACAGTTCTACATATCGCCGCTCTAAACAGGTGGAGCATAAATACAACAACTCTCGCAAGGTTTCCACTATCAGCGTTCTCAAAATTCTTTTGTATTGTTACATAAAAGTTTAACTGCGTTTTTCACCACTAAATAGGTATACTGTGTGCAGGAAACGTAAGTAAAAACCTCGTAACTTCAGCTAACATTCCTGTAACACACATATAGCTTCGTTTTAATCCTAACGTGTGACGTCACCAGAGCTTCAGCCAGTAACAGAGCGTTTCCAATAAAGTAACCGAATCTTGATATTTGATGAATTTTAAGCTTTAATTAGATAAAAGGAACATGTATTTAGTGAAAATATTGACCGTAAATGCTATTTGAATGTTATAATCAATCAGAATAACAACAATCCGAACCATATTTTTAACATACGAAAACAGCCTGTTTTATTGCCATGCAAATCAAGATGAATTTGAACAAATTAAAGAATGAGAATCCTAACCAAGAAAAAACTAATTTCATTTCGAAATTTGAGGAAGAGACAATGGCTTTCTACGCCATAGCATTTGGTTACTTAGAGACATGGGCTATTTCTTTGAATAAATATCAAGTACTTGATTGGATGACGCTATCTGAAACCCTAGATTGTGTGATGATTGAAAAAACTATTACATACCTGATTAAAAATGATGTGAAGATTTGAGGTGACAGTTGTTTTCAGGAATATATGTATCTGAAGAGTTTCTTAGAAAACAAGCGTGACTCGGAAGAATGGAAGTCTAAACACTCCGTGGAAGAAAAGTGGATTTACTTTCTTAACGAAACCGAAAATCCTGAACGCGAATGCCAACTGATAAAATTATGTATTTGTTTTCTATTCCCGCACATAACACCACTGTGGAAAGTGTATTTTCGCTGATGTTAGTCCAGTGGACTGATGAAAGAAATCGGCTGCTGTCAGCGACTGTGGGATCAGTCTTACAGTGCCAGGTTAACTACAAGTTGACTTGCATGGAATTTTGTCAACACATAAAAGGAAAAAAAGAATTGCTGAAAAAGGTTAAATCTTACGAAGAATATGATGTACCATCTACTTCTGCCGCAACGAGTTCCATGTAATTGTATTGTAAATAAAAATAAACTATATTAAATAAATTTTTTACTTTATTTCTACAACCACATCTCAGAGCGTCCCGAAGAGGTGCCAGGTAGAGACGGCAACCGTAGGTAAAGCCCTATCGTCCTTTAGGCCACACCATACATTACGCTTCCGGCTGTCACGGACGTGTTTACGTGTGTCGTGTGGGTTTTCATAGCCCCATATCCGAACATTGTGGCGGTTCACATACGCAGAAACTTTAGCTGAAAGCAGGCATATTTCCAGGTAGTCATTTTGGGAATCTATGGAGGCCAGCGTGAAACACACGAATGGATACTGCAGAGGACGATTTTTGCTGCAATGTTTGGACCATTCCAACCTAGTACGCAAAAGGCGCAACCTCTTACATAAAACTTTATGGACAGTTGATCTTGCCTCCCGCAATTCGCGTGATCCACAACGAAATGACTTCTGGGGTTGCGCTGAAAAGCAGTTTGCACTTTGTCAACACGTGGTGAATGCACAAACTGACGTCCACTTCGTGGAAGGTCGTTGACACTGACTGCTTCTTTCAAGTTTTCAACCACCTCGTTATCATTATTTTTGCCGGTGGTGGCCTCCCATACTGGCGTCGACAATTGGATTCGACATACCAAATGACACAGTGCTTCTTCTGCTGGTCTGTTGACATTTTGATACACTCCAAGCCAAATCTACAACGCAGCCGAAAGGAAAGAAAAATTTGGAAAGCTGCTAAATGTTTTAAACAAACTACAATTCTCTGTCTCAAAAGTTTCTAAGCTACGATTTTTTTAAAATGATACCGAAAATTTTTGGATAGCTTGTATACTTGATGTCAATTCGATGTTTGTTGCACGCAGCCTTCATGACATTGCAATTTTTATGGCTAGCAGTGTATTCCATCTATAACGGTTTCAGAATATAGCGAAAAAGAAAACTGTAACTAGTCATAATATTTTTGAGCGAATAATTTATTTGTCCGTCACTGCTGAACCATGAGCCAGACTGACAAAAATTTTCTTTTTCTTTGGCGGGGTCGTATTAATGACGCAATGTCGAACTTACGAGACTTTACCAACAGGGACTTTACAGAAATACCAATTCTTTTTTTTAATATACTATTCTATGATAGTAGCGATTTAGAATATACAAGACTTTTCAGAAACACTTTACGGAAAGACTAATTCTTCTTAAATAAACTATTCTACGACTGTTTAGGCAGACAAATGCTGCTCTTAGTGATAATGTCATCTCAGATTGTAATCTCTGACGGCAATGATTTCCGTTTTCTTCTACGAACATTTCCTTTTCACTCGTTTTAAAATTCCATTAACTTCATTCCAGTTTCGTAAAAGATAAGGTATTCTCAAAAATGAATTGTATCTTACGACAGTCATAAAAATACTAACGTTTTCTTTACACCCTTTGAAGTTTTATTGTAAAAGGTTTCTTTTTAATACAATAAACACCGAGAGACATGAGAATGCCGCTGCCATATCTACCCAGCCCCCCATGAACCATGGACCTTGCCGTTGGTGGGGAGGCTTGCGTGCCTCAGCGATACAGATGGCCGTACCGTAGGTGCAACCACAACGGAGGGGTATCTGTTGAGAGGCCAGACAAACATGTGGTTCCTGAAGAGGGGCAGCAGCCTTTTCAGTAGTTGCAGGGGCAACAGTCTGGATGATTGACTGATCTGGCCTTGTAACATTAACCAAAACGGCCTTGCTGTGCTGGTACTGCGAACGGCTGAAAGCAAGGGGAAACTACAGCCGTAATTTTTCCCGAGGACATGCAGCTCTACTGTATGATTAAATGATGATGGCGTCCTCTTGGGTAAAATATTCCGGAGGTAAAATAGTCCCCCATTCGGATCTCCGGGCGGGGACTACTCAAGAGGACGTCGTTATCAGGAGAAAGAAAACTGGCGTTCTACGGATCGGAGCGTGGAATGTCAGATCACTTAATCGGGCAGGTAGGTTAGAAAATTTAAAAAGGGAAATGGATAGGTTAAAGTTAGATATAGTGGGAATTAGTGAAGTTCGGTGGCAGGAGGAACAAGACTTTTGGTCAGGTGATTACAGGGTTATAAATACAAAATCAAATAGGGGTAATGCAGGAGTAGGTTTAATAATGAATAAAAAAATAGGAGTGCGGGTTAGCTACTACAAACAGCATAGTGAACGCGTTATTGTGGCCAAGATAGACACAAAGCCCATGCCTACTACAGTAGTACAAGTTTATATGCCAACTAGCTCTGCAGATGATGAAGAAATAGATGAAATGTATGACGAGATAAAAGAAATTATTCAGGTAGTGAAGGGAGACGAAAATTTAATAGTCATGGGTGACTGGAATTCGTCAGTAGGAAAAGGGAGAGAAGGAAACATAGTAGGTGAATATGGATTGGGGGGAAGGAATGAAAGAGGAAGCCGCCTTGTAGAATTTTGCACAGAGCATAACTTAATCATAGCTAACACTTGGTTCAAGAATCATGAAAGGAGGCTGTATACATGGAAGAAGCCAGGAGATACTGACAGGTTTCAGATAGATTATATAATGGTAAGACAGAGATTTAGGAACCAGGTTTTAAATTGTAAGACATTTCCTGGGGCAGATGTGGATTCTGACCACAATCTATTGGTTATGAACTGCAGATTGAAACTGAAGAAACTGCAAAAAGGTGGGAATTTAAGGAGATGGGACCTGGATAATCTGAAAGAACCAGAGGTTGTAGAGAGTTTCAGGGAGAGCATAAGGGAACAATTGACAGGAATGGGGGAAAGAAATACAGTAGAAGAAGAATGGGTAGCTCTGAGGGATGAAGTGGTGAAGGCAGCAGAGGATCAAGTAGGTAAAAAGACGAGGGCTAATAGAAATCCTTGGGTAACAGAAGAAATATTGAATTTAATTGATGAAAGGAGAAAATATAAAAATGCAGTAAATGAAGCAGGCAAAAAGGAATACAAACGTCTCAAAAATGAGATCGACAGGAAGTGCAAAATGGCTAAGCAGGGATGGCTAGAGGACAAATGTAAGGATGTAGAGGCTTGTCTCACTAGGGGTAAGATAGATACTGCCTACAGGAAAATTAAAGAGACCTTTGGAGAGAAGAGAACCACTTGTATGAATATCAAGAGCTCAGATGGAAACCCAGTTCTAAGCAAAGAAGGGAAGGTAGAAAGGTGGAAGGAGTATATAGAGGGTTTATACAAGGGAGATGTACTTGAGGACTATATTATGGAAATGGAAGAGGATGTAGATGAAGACGAAATGGGAGATAAGATACTGCGTGAAGAGTTTGACAGAGCATTGAAAGACCTGAGTCGAAACAAGGCCCCGGGAGTAGACAACATTCCACTAGAACTACTGATGGCCTCGGGAGAGCCAGTCATGACAAAACTCTACCATCTGGTGAGCACGATGTATGAGACAGGCGAAATACCCTCAGATTTCAAGAAGAATATAATAATTCCAATCCCAAAGAAAGCAGGTGTTGACAGATGTGAAAATTACCGAACTATCAGTTTAATAAGTCACAGCTGCAAAATACTAATGCGAATTCTTTACAGACGAATGGAAAAACTGGTAGAAGCTGACCTCGGGGAAGATCAGTTTGGATTCCGTAGGAATGTTGGAACACGTGAGGCAATACTGACCTTACGACTTATCTTAGAAGAAAGATTAAGAAAAGGCAAACCTACGTTTCTAGCATTTGTAGACTTAGAGAAAGCTTTTGACAATGTTGACTGGAATACTCTCTTTCAAATTCTGAAGGTGGCAGGGGTAAAATACAGGGAGCGAAAGGCTATTTACAATTTGTACAGAAACCAGATGGCAGTTATAAGAGTCGAGGGGCGTGAAAGGGAAGCAGTGGTTGGGAAAGGAGTGAGACAGGGTTGTAGCCTTTCCCCGATGTTATTCAATCTGTATATTGAGCAAGCAGTAAAGGAAACAAAAGAAAAATTCGGAGTAGGTATTAAAATTCATGGAGAAGAAGTAAAAACTTTGAGGTTCGCCGATGACATTGTAATTCTGTCAGAGACAGCAAAGGACTTGGAAGAGCAGTTGAACGGAATGGACAGTGTCTTGAAAGGAGGATATAAGATGAACATCAACAAAAGCAAAACGAGGATAATGGAATGTAGTCAAATTAAGTCAGGTGATGCTGAGGGAATTAGATTAGGAAATGAGACACTTAAAGTAGTAAAGGAGTTTTGCTATTTAGGGAGTAAAATAACCGATGATGGTCGAAGTAGAGAGGATATAAAATGTAGACTGGCAATGGCAAGGAAAGCGTTTCTCAAGAAGAGAAATTTGTTAACATCGAGTATAGATTTAGGTGTCAGGAAGTCGTTTCTGAAAGTATTTGTATGGAGTGTAGCCATGTATGGAAGTGAGACATGGACGATAACTAGTTTGGACAAGAAGAGAATAGAAGCTTTCGAAATGTGGTGCTACAGAAGAATGCTGAAGATAAGGTGGGTAGATCACGTAACTAATGAGGAGGTATTGAATAGGATTGGAGAGAAGAGAAGTTTGTGGCACAACTTGACTAGAAGAAGGGATCGGTTGGTAGGACATGTTTTGAGGCATCAAGGGATCACAAATTTAGCATTGGAGGGCAGCGTGGAGGGTAAAAATCGTAGAGGGAGACCAAGAGATCAATACACTAAGCAGATTCAGAAGGATGTAGGTTGCAGTAGGTACTGGGAGATGAAGAAGCTTGCACAGGATAGAGTAGCATGGAGAGCTGCATCAAACCAGTCTCAGGACTGAAGACCACAACAACAACAATATCTACCCAGTCGCTGGCCGTCGGTTAATATCATGCCGTGACTGACACTATGAGGATCAGCCTGAACTGAAAAAGACGAAACGTCATTGTCATAATTTCCGTTGGCTTCCTATAAGCAAAAAAGAAAGAGACACTGTGTGAATATTTTGTAATATGATTATATTGAAGTATACTGAAATATTACATTGAAATCCATTCATATTACAAAAATGTCTGTATGTATGTACTCGTATATATGTATATATGCATGTTCCACATCTCCTCCTAAGCCACTGGACGGATTGTAACGAAACATGGCACTCATATCACTTACTTTTCGGAAAGAATCGCTGTAGGGGTAACAACCACCTACCTATCAAAGAGATGTGTTTGGGGGTGAAAAAGCAGTGTAGCCTACGATCCTTGAGTAGCCATAGGTTATTCATGCAGTATTTGACAATCACGGCACTTAGTGACTTACAACGAACATTGCACATAATATGAAACATGTGCGAAAATTTTTCTCGCTGACAATCCCCAGAAAATGAGGAAAGAAAAAAGTTATTGCTTACTACGTTTTCGCTATTCATGCAGTAAAACTGCCGCATGAAGTATGACGTTTTAATTTATCGCTTCTTTAGTACTAATTGTATTCGTGAGACATTTCTGAGAACGTATTCACGTATACCACTGAATGTACCGGCAAAATTATATCATTGTACGACACAGCTCAGGAGATATGACGTAACATTGACATGTGTGAAAAACTGCTGCATCATATGTGATGTTTAAACTTATTACACACATATACCACTGTACTTAATTGCAAAATTATGTCACTGTACGGCATATAGTTCAGGAGATGAGAAACAGGTGAAATAGGAGCACAAATCCGTCTGATATGTTTTAAAAATATGTGGAATAATTTGGCATGTGCGTATGCGGGCAAAGCCAAGCTTAAAAAACTGATCACAAACCCCTGGAAAGATTTCAGTCAGAAGGCTTTTGACGCTGTACCACACAAGCGGCTTGTAAAGAAACTGCGTACTTATGGAGTATCGTCTTAGTCATAAGACTGGATTCGTAATTTCCTCTCAGACAGGTCACAGGTCGTAGTAACGGAACGGATAGTCATCGAATAAAACAGAAGTGATTTCTGGCGTTCCCCGAAGTAGTGTTTTAGGCCCTCTGTTGTTCTTTAACTATATAAACGATTTAGGAAACAATCTGAGCAGCCGTCTTGCCTTGGTAGTAGATGATGCTGTCGTTTATCGTCATACGATCAAAAGAATTGCTAACCGATTTAGAAAAGATATCTGCATAATGCGAAAATTGGCAATTGACCCTAAATAATGGAAAGTGTATGCTCATTCACATGAGTGTTGAAAGGATTCCGTTAAATGTCGGTTACTCGATAATTCAATCAAATCTGAAGGTCGCAAATTTAACTTAATGCCTAGGAATTACAATTACAAACAAATTGGAGAGAACGCCTATTAAACGTTGTAGGGAAGGTGAGCCAAAGACAAAACACATGGAAGATACAACAAATCTACTGAAGAGACCAATTACACTACACTTTCAGTCCTCTTTTGAAGTACTGCTCCGTAGTGTGGGATCCATACTAGATAGGTTTAACGGAGTACATCGAGGAAGTTCAAAGAAGAGAAGTGCGTTTTGTGTTATCGAGAAATAGGGGAGAGAATGTCGCGGACATGATACAGGATTTGGAGTGGACATCATTAAAACAAAGGCGTTTCTCGTTGCGGCAGTATCTTCTCACGAAATTTCAATCACCAATTTTCTCCTCCGAATGCGAAAATATTTTGTTGATGTCTACCTACAAAGGGAGAAACGACGATCATAATAAAACAAGGGAAATCAGAGCTCGCACGGAGAAATATAGGTGTTCGTTTTTTCCGCAAGCTGCTCGAGAGTGGAATAATAGAGAATTATTGAGAAAGTCTTTATATGAACCCTGTACCCGGCAGTAAGTGTGATTTGCAGAGTAGATACAGACGGCCTTGCACCTTGCATGAGTCCATTTAACGTGACACTTTAGGTTTTGTTGGAGTAATACTCTAAATTATGGTGTAGGAAATCTATGTGGAAACGCATCGGCACGCGAGAATTCCGCGATTTTGTAATTATAAGATTTTGTGGAAAGGCAGTACGCGAGACAGAGCTCGGCTACGTCCCCGCCTAACCGCCGAAGGCCACAGCCTGACGGTATGAATGGTGAACTGGGGGATTTCTGTAATCCGTTTAGAGAGGCCACAGCAGCCACCAACCTCTGAGGGACGCGCGGCTGCAGGTGTTCAAGTGTTTACCAAAACAGAGCAGTGGATAGCTGGACGGGCTTTCCTGTGCGTGCTCTCGCCTATGTCCCACTAATTTTACGCCTTCGAGTAACTCAAGCCAGGAGTTCCGGATAACAAACTTTCAATGCAAGAATCTGTGTTCGCTATGACGGGGAATCGGGGAATCTCGAGTGGTCTCTTGGGAGAAAACTTCCAGTAAACGTGTTATTGCCCACAGCTGTGGTTCTTCCCAGCCGGCGAGGGCGGAGTTTGCTTGTGAAATTTTGTAAAAATAAAAGAATTGTGGAACAGAGTTCTATTTCCAGGCCGTACATTGGTCGGCACTGGCAAACTGGGTATTTTGAGAGCTTCTAGTGATTTGATTCGCTCGGTAAAAGTTGAGGTGAGAAAACAAAGGCGAAGAGCGATCTTGCTGGACTCTCGGTCGTGGTCTTCCGTTCTGGGCTCTCGTACTGAGAGGACGTTAGCCAAGTCATCTCCCCTCTTGGTCTTTCGTTCTGAGAGGACGTTAGCCGCGCCAGCTCATTGCTGACGGGAACATTGTCGCAATTAGAGAAGTTTACAGACAGCAGTCTGGTGTTTGAATACTGTAGGATTGTACTTTCCGAGACGCCACACGCCGGCCACACGGCCGCGCCGTCGCCGTCGGAGACCGCCGCTGCAACAGGAATATTACGGTGAGATCGCTCCCGCTTCGTCCTGTGTTAGGAGTAACGTTAAATAGTTGAATCAATTGCAATTGCTGTTTCCACAGAGGTTTCACAGTACTTTGGAGTGTAGTGGTTCTTCGTATATATGTTATAAGAGATCGCGTTTTGCACCGATTTTAACACAGTTACTGACTATGCCAGTTAGAAGGATAATTTGTAAATTGTTAATTGTGTTTTATTCAGCATTGATCTGAAGGTTATAATAAAATTATTGTGATTAAGTACAGCCTTTACTTTCAGTAGTTGATCCTGAATTCACCCTTTTGATTTATTTTGTTTTTGTGTATGTGTTAGATGTCATTGAACACCCTAAGTGTTCGTGATCGTTCATGCTTGGAAGTAAAGATAGGTGTGATTTATCGTAAACACTACCACCGCCGATTAATTAGGGGTGACAGGGCCACATTTAAATCTAGCGTTATCCATTTTTGCGTACAGTTCCACTCCCAATTTCTCTGTAAGTTGTTTGTCAGGGGCGAACACACGCAAAAATCGGACAAGCAACGGGTGGGGTGTTACAGTACACATATTAGTTACAACCTGAACAGAAATACTGTGGAATAAGAACCACCAGACTGCTGTTGGGGTGGACGTGATAATGTGGTGAGAGGATATGGACAGACAGAAAGGGGAAGGAGGAGATGGACAAAGAGAGGAAGAGAGAAAAATTATCAGAGAGAGGGAGGTGGCAGAGATGAACAGATGGAGGGGAAGAGGAAATGGACAGAGAAAGGGAAGAGAAAGAGATGGACAGAGAGAGATCAGACGAGAAGATGGACACAGGTAAGCGGAAGGAGGAGATACAGGGGAAGGAGCAGATGGACGGAGGAAATAGGAGCGGAGGGGTAGGAGGAGACGGACAGAGAGGGGCGGGAGGTGATGGACAGGGGGTGTGGGGGGGAGGAAATGGGCAGTATGGGGGAGGGGAGGTGGAGGAAATGGACAGTATGGGGGAGGGGAGGTGGAGGAAATGGATAGGGAGATGGAGAAGGAGGAGATGGACTAATAGACGACTGGAATAAATATGTAACCAGACAACGCCAGTTACACAGCTAGTACTAATATAAGTAAGTGCAGTGACGGAAACTGAAGGATGTTGTGAGTACTAGGTGATTATTGAGTGTGTCAGTGCGTGTAACGTAACTGAACTTTTCTGGTAGAGACCGAAACACAGCTTGTCCAGAGGACGTGCACTAGCGACCTTATCGAAATATTCCGGGCTTTAAGCAAGCCCGAATATTGACGTGAGGGGCATGGGAGCGTCATGTTGACAGATCGCGCAGACAGGAGACTGTAGTCCAATGACTGCAAAAAGATCGGTGACGAAGTGGACTCAGAACAACCATGTGGGAAGAAGGACTAACACCTGAGACCATCATAGCGTTGTTCGACAACAGGTAAAATCCAGACAGAGGTTACAGGCTGTATGTCCCCATGAACCGTCGCGAACACATTACTGAACAAGAAGCTGGGATGAGGTCTTGAGCTGCCGTGCGTAGATTATCGCTGGAACCATACCACGTATGACAAAGACTTGCTCATTCTAGAGCAAGAGTCAATCGGACACTGTGTGATATTTTGTAGTACTCAGCGGTGAATGTCATTTCTGTTTGTGGCGTTCAGATCGACTCCAGAGTGTCCGTAGACTAACTGCCGATTCTCCGGGCCCATACCTCTCGAACACCTGGAATCATTGTGTGGCCAGCTGCTGGATATTAAACAGGACTTATTCAGCAAGTTTTGAAGCGAGGCTGAGCGCTCGGCAGTATGTGGCAAGAATAGTAATCCCCGTTGCTACACACATGACCAGGATACAAAATTGAATATCCCAGCAACATAATGGAAGACCCAACATTGCACTTTACACTACAAATGCCTTGAGAAATGTGAGCATCCTTGACTGTCCTGGCCCTTCCCATGATTTGTCAAATGTGTTCAAATGTGTGTGAAATCTTATGGGACTTAACTGCTAAGGTCATCAGTCCCTAAGCTTACACACTACTTAACCTAAATTATCCTAAGGACAAACACACACACCCATGCCCGAGGAAGGACTCGAACTTCCGCCGGGATCAACCTCACAGTCCATGACTGCAGCGCCGAAGACCGCTCGGCGAATCCCGCGCGGCCATGATTTGTTGACCATACAAAATGTCTGGGGTGCGCACACTTTCATACCAACCCCCTGCCATGCCAGCAATCTTCATGAGCTGACACAGCATATGTTTCATGTATGGCGAGAAATTCCTCTTGCCATTCGGTGGCTGCTTGCGTCCTTGCACAATGAATACAATGTGTATTTTCCTCATACTGACATTGATGATGAACATCAGTCCGAGATGAAATGAAAGTTGATCCGTATAACCCACTTACGCGCTGAACGCCTTCACAAAGTTTGATAAAAATCGGATTGGTGCTCCATGTTGTATCACTCTGATGCCCCGTCAGTGTATACAGGGTATTTCAGAAGCGATGGTCAGTATTCAGGGATATAATAGGAATGATCATTCGAAATAAAAGCCGGCCGCTGTGACCGAGCGGTTCTAGGCGCTTCAATCCGGAACCGCGTTGCTGCTACGGTCGCAGGTTCGAATACTGCCTCGGGCATGGATGTGTGTGATGTCCTTAGGTTAGTTAGGTTTAAGTAGTTCTAAGTCTAGGGGAGTGATGACCTCAGATGTTAAGTACCATAGTGCTTAGAGCCATTTGAACCATTCGAAACAAAAAAGTCAAATAAACGTGGGTTCTAAAACGCATACCTTAAGAGCTATGAGCAATTCTTGATCTTCGATACCGTGAAACAAATCTCTTCTACTGCAAGCTCTTTGCTTTCCATATTTTGGGAAGTGGCAGTATGGATCATGACAAGAAAAAATGTACAATAAACATGTGCTCTAAAATTCATACCTTAAAAGTTCAGAGCACTTGTTCATTAGAAGAGTTGTGTTTCAAAGTAGCGAAGATGAACAAGTGCTCATAGCTGTTAAGGTATGCATTTTAGAGCCAATGTTTAATCGACTTTCTTTCTCGTTTTGGTCGATACTACCACTTCTCAAAATATGGAAAACAAAGAAGAGATTTGTTTCACAGTATCGAAGATCAAGAATTGCTCATAGCTCTTAAGGTACGTTTCCTTGACTTTTTTGTTTCGAATGATCATTCCTGTCACATCCCTGAATATTGACAATCACTTCTGAAACACCCTGTATACGTGTGGTCTTTCAGTAGAAGACTGTAGTGCTATCGGTGGTATTTCTGGAACTGCGACAGAATTGTTACAAAAAGCATGTTTACCTACAGTTACGCCGTTTCATAGCATATCTCATTACTTCGGAGCCTTATCGATCCTCCCTCACAGCTACAAAAATCTGCAGATCGTTATTTCGTGACACACTAATCCATTTAGTGTTTGTTACTCCTCCAATTTGTTATTTCTTACGCTTTTCTAACAACTAGTGTTTAGAATTCGCCTCTGTAAAAATCTGTTACAGCACAGAGTGACGGGAATTTCTTCGGCAAATATTGATGGAGCTGTGCACGTCTTCCACTCGCCCCACAAGACACGATTATGTAAGAGGCTAGCTAGCTTGTACGTCATCGCCAGCTGCTCCAGTTTCTAACGGTAGCAGCTTATCTCGGTCGAACGTCGATCGTCTCTGACGCTCGCCACCCGCAGCGCGGAAAGCAAGGCTGCCTTTCTAGAGCGAGGCTGTTTTTGGAGCTAAAACTAGAAATTACAAGCGTAAACAAAAATACAGCTACTGGACATACAAGATAGTTAAGGAATCTCTGTTGATTGTGCGCTGCACTTAGTGCACACACCGTAACGAATGAAGCGATCACAGTCTCGGAACAGACGCGTAACCGTAGTATTTCATCAACCAGAATATGTTTGTACTCATGTACTCTACGTTGCACAGTTGACTCAGTTGTTATTTATACGTTTTCTCACGACGAAATCCGTAACTTCTACAAGAAATATCGTTGTCGAGTGTTTCGTCCTTGCATCATCAGCATGATAACAACGATCACAGTCTTAACGTGGTGGGAGTTCACTATGTTAATATACCAGACAACGATGTTGTTGTTGTGGTCTTCAGTCCTGAGACTGGTTTGATGCAGCTCTCCATGCTGCTCTACCCTGTGCAAGCTTCTTCATCTCACAGTACCTAGTGCAACCTACATCCTTCTGAATCTGTTTAGTGTATTCATCTCTTGGTCTCCCTCTACAATTTTTACCCTCCATGCTGCCCTCCAATACTAAATTGGTGATCCCTTGATGCCGCAGAATATGTCCTACCAATCGATCCCTTCTTCTCAAGTTGTGCCACAAATTTCTCTTCTCCCCAAGTCTGTTCAATACCTCCTCATTAGTTATGTGATCTACCCATCTAATCTACAGCATTCTTCTGTAGCACCACATTTCGAAAGCTTCTATTCTCTTCTTGTCTAAACTATTTATCGTCCACGTTTCACTTCCATGCATGGCTGCACTCCATACAAATACTTTCAGAAACGACTTCCTGGCACTTAAATCTAAACTCGATGTTAACAAATTTCTCTTCTTCAGAAACCCTTTCCTTACCATTGCCACTCTACATTTTATATCCTCTCTACTTCGGCCATCATCAGTTATTTTGCTCCCCAGATAGGAAAACTCATCTACTACTTTAAGTGTGCTATTTCCTAATCTATTTCCCCCAGCATCACGCGATTTAATTCGACTACATTCCATTATCCTCGTTTTGCTTTTGTTGATGTTCATCTTATGTCCTCCTTTCAAGACACTGTCCATTCCGTTCAGCTGCTCTTCCAGGTCCTTTGCTGTCTCTGACAGAATTACAATGTCATCAGCGGACCTCAAAGTTTTTATTTCTTCTCCATGGATTTTAATTCCTACTCCGAATGTTTCTTTTGTGTCCTTTACTGCTTGCTCAATATACAGATTGAGTAACATCGGGGAGAGTCTACAACCCTGTCTCACTCCCTTCCCAACCTCTGCTTCCCTTTCATGCTCCTCGACTCTTAAAACTGCCATCTGGTTTCTGTACAAATTGTAAACAGCTTTTCGCTCTCTGTATTTTACCCCTGCCACCTTCAGAATTTGAGAGAGAATATTCCAGTCAACATTGTGAAAAGCTTTCTCTAAGTATACAAATGCTAGAAACGTAGGTTTGCCTTTTCGTAATCCAATTTGTAAGATAAGACAAAGACATAAGGTTTTAATTATCATCTGAAAAAAATTAAAGTTACAAAATTATTTGTTTGTTTGGACATATATGTCTGCAGCTCTGGAGTACCCATTGGTAAAATAAATTCGTTCTCAGCAGGAGTGGAAATATGGTGCAGCGCCATACCAATATAAATGACTAAAAATTGATTAACACATATGAAGCTGCAAACAAACAAAAAATTAATTACTTTATTTTTAGAGCAGATAATTAAAACTGTAGGATTACCCCTGGTAGACTGGCACAGAACTTGCACTTATATTTAAATGAGCTCACGTTACGAAGCACTTCTGAGTATTAATATTATTATTGCAGTCTAAGAAAAAAAAACGACCCAGCACGAAGTAATTATTCGAATGGGACGGAAATCGGTAGAAGTGATGTACCTGTACAGAAACCAATGACTATAATTTCATAAAAATTGGAAGATTTATTCAAGAGAAAAAGCCTCACAAATTGAGCAAGTCAGTAACGCGTTAGTCCACATGTTAGCAGTTGTTAAGCTTGGCACTGACTGATACAGGTAGAGTTGTTGGATGTACTGAGGGATATCGGACCCAACTCTGAACAACTGGCGCGTTACATCTTTGAAATCCCGAGCTGGTTGGCCAAGGTAGAATTCAAATGGCTCTGAGCACTATGGGACTTAACGTCTGTGGTCATCAGTCCCCTAGAACTTAGAACTACTTAAACCTAACTAACCTAAGGACATCACACACATCCATGCCCGAGGCAGGATTCGAACCTGCGACCGTAGCAGTCCCGCGGTTCCGGACTGAGCGCCTAGAACCGCGAGACCACCGCGGCCGGCCAAGGTAGGATTTGCCAGCCACGAAGACAAGCAGTAGAAACTCTCGCCATATGCTGGCGGACATTATCTTGCTGTAATGTAACCCCAGGAAGATGCCGTTCATTGCGGCCGAGCGGTTCTAGGCGCTTCAGTCCGGAACCGCGCGACCGCTACGGTCGCTGGTTCGAATCCTGCCTCGGGCATGGATGTATGTGATGTCCTTAGGTTAGTTAGGTTTTAGTAGTTCTAAGTCTAGGGGACTGATGACCTCAGATGTTAAGTCCCATAGTGCTTAGAGCCGTGTGAACCATTTTAACCCCGGGATGGCTCGCCACGAATGGCAACAAAACGACGCGTAGAACATCGTCGGCGTACCGCTGTTATGGTAGGGTGCCGCGGATGTCAACCGGAGGGGTCCTGGTATGAAAAAAAAATGGCACTCTCGACCAACATTCCTGGTTGTCGGGCAATATGGAGAGCGACAGTCATGTCTCCACTCTCCAGACACGTCTTCGGCATGGAATCTCATTGACTGGAGTGAAATTGTCTTCAGTGACGAGTCACACTTCGATCTCAGTTCCAATGATCAGCGGAAATGTGTGTGGAGACGCATTGGAGCGCGGTGGGATACCAACCTGATTCTCGCCTGTCATGCGGTCCAAAAACCAGAAGCTGTGATCTGGGGTGTCATTTCTTTTTATAGCAGGACTCCTTTGCTTGACATCTGCGTCACACTCACAGCACAGTATTACGTTGACGATATTCTGAGCCCCGTTTTGTTGCCCTTCATGGCAACCTATCCTTGGCTTACATTTCAACAAGATAATGGCCGTCCGCGTGCTTGCCAAATCCTACCTTGGCCAGCAAGGTCGCCGTATCTCTCCCCAACGAAGAGCGTTTAGAGCGTAATGGGCAGGTCCCTTCAACCATCTCGAGATTTTGACGATCAAACGCTCCAATTGCACAGAATTTGACACGCTATCCCTCAGGAGTACATCGAACAACTCTGTCAGTCAATGCAACGCTGAATAACGGCTTGCGTAAGGACGTGAGATGAACGTGTTATTGACTTGCTGAATTTGTGAAGCTCTTTCTCTTGAATAAATCATGCAATTTTTTTGAAATTGTTATCTTTTGTTTGTACATGTGCGGCACATCTACAGGTTTCCGTCCCATTCGGACAATTCTTTCGTAGTGGATCGGTTTTTTGTCTTAGAGTGTAGTATTATTATTACGTATTATGATAAAGTGAGTGTATGGCATCGTTGGCCGGGAGACCCCTATTCGGGGAAGTTCGTCTGCCAGGTGCAAGTCTTATTTCATTCGACGCCACATTGCGCGACTTCCGCGCTGGTGATGAGGATGAAATAATGATCAGGACAACACAACACCCAGCCCCGAGCGGAGAAAATCTCCGACCTGGCCAGGAATCGAACCCGGGCCCGCTTGCATGGGAGGCGAGCACGTTACCACCCAGCTAAGCAAGCGGACATTATTAACACAGGGGTCTGTATGGGGGGCAAGAGGGGAAACTTCTCCCCTCCTGGAATACGAGTGTAGCTTGTTTATTGATTACCAAATTCACACAGATGTGTAGCTATACTTGCGTGCGACCATACTAGAATGTAAATCTAAAATTGCCGAGTGCAACGCGAAAGACAGTAGTTTTAGCAGTCACGTTGTATCTAGTTCTTGTCGCACTGTTTACAGGAAATTATGACGGTTCCTTGGTGCGACGGCACTTTCAGCGATGTTGTGCAGTCTGCATGGATTACAGAACAGTGCCAAAGTAGTATCGTCAACCTTCACCTCTGTCGCTTCCTATTTCAGACCTTACCGAATTGCAGAAATGAACCCGCCCGAAACTCGGGAACGTGGACTCGCAGCAAATCATATGGAAAACGTGGCTAAGGTATACCTGCCCGTCATCCGTCCCAAACTGTATCTAGGCCGCCCACCTCCCGTGCTGCACTACTGAATCCCAGCAGCAGATTTCCGTTTGTCTGTACACAAAGACGACCCGTGGCTTCTTGCTTCACGTCAGTTTTACACGACAAAGCAATTGCTGTAGACTCTGAAGAACACTTCCATGCTATACAGTAGGTATGATCATCTGTTGACCCAACTGCACCAGGCGTAAAAAGAAAATACAATTTACAAGAATGTGGCAGAAGAGAGGAAAAGTCTGAAATTTCATGGTTGAAAATATGTCCTCTCCACGACTCGAGACCTTCGCAAACTCTGTGGCAGCGGTTCCCAACATGGGGGCACTTACCCCTGAGGGGTAAAATGTAATTATCTAACGGATAAAAACAAAAAGGTTAAATTATATCTCTGGAATTAGACTAAATTATTTTTAAAAGATCATTAATGTTTTCACAATTTCGCAAGACTGTAATGCTGCTGATTACGTAAGATACCAATAATTGCATTCTTTCCAAAAACTAGCATTAACGTGTGACACAACGTTGAATGGGTTACAGCTTGTGAAATGAATGTAGCAACATATTCCTCATACAGTCCACCCACTACACACATACTATGTACTTTGCACCATGCATCTATGATAGTAGAACTGAGATATACACATCTCATACACTTAAAAATCTCCGAAATGTCTTTTCCGAGTTGTACGAGGGCTATTCCGAAAGTAAGGTCCGATCGGTCACGAAATGGAAACGACTACGAAAATCCGATAAAGCTTTGCACAGATGTGTTGGGTAGTGTCTCTAGTATAACCCCAGTTAGCATCACGTCGCTCTTCTCATTTCTGAGCTCGCAGTGAGTGCGTAAAGATGTCTAGAAAATAGTGTCTGCCGCCAAGTACGGGGGCCTGGTGAGAAATTTCCCCTGAAGCTATGCAGCTAACATTACATAACTGTCGTGCTGTTTCGTCTTCAAGACAATTCTCAGCCGCATTCTGCAGGGGCAATGAAGATGCTCCTGCATCGTTTTCAAATGGAAATGTGAGATTACCCACAATACAGCCCGTAATTGTCTCCCTCTGAGTTTCAGCTCAGGTCACATGAACCGCTGGTTATGAAGACAACATTTCGGCACAAGACAACGAGCCGTAGGCCAGCGTAGAGAATTGGCGGAGAGCACTGGCGGCTGCCTTCTATAGCGAGGGTATGGGAAAGTTGGTACAACGCTACGATACACGTCTAAGTCGGGTCGGCGACTATGGAGATAAGTAGCTGCAAGGTGTATCTAACTGTTGCAAATAAAACATTTTTGATTTTTACCGTGGTTTCCATTTCGCGACCTATCGGACCTTACTTTCGGAATAGCCCTCGTAGATAGTTTCCACAGTAGACCGGATATTGCTTTATTATTCATTTCACAACAATAAACGATCTAACTAATGCTGAACATTAAAGAAGAGTGGCACAAGAGGTAGAATGCTGCAACAACAGCACATCGAGGTATCCAAGACCCTACCAGGATTTCATCTGCAGAGAAGGGAGTGGACAAGGCTGAACAGAATAAGAACTGGCCACGCCAGGTGCGACGCTATGATGCACAAATGGGGACTCCGAGATTCTCCAGCCTGTGATTGTGGGACCGAAGAACAAACTGTTTAATATATTGTTAGAGACTGTCCTCAGAGGAAGTATCCTGGATCATATAGTGACTTTATTAATGCTACTCCCTCTGCTGTTAGTTGGCTTCAATCATTAGATAGTGAACTATGATTAAATGTATCTGTCTTTTTTAACTTGCAATTTTATCAATCAAAGTAGTCAGTAATATGAAGTCAGTAATTTTCACAATTTAAAAATGTGTATACAATTTGTGCCAAAGAGTAAGACTAAAGTATATGTAAATACTTAACTTGTATACATGTAAAATTAAACTTTATGTACTTGTCAATGTTTGCTGTTGTTGCCATGCGATAAATAAAAGTAAATAAATGAACTAATTGTCGCCACGACTGTAAATATGTAATGGCTGCTACACTTCTGTGGGGACTACACGTATTATTATTATTATTATTATTATTAGAGGCGGTGGCACACAAAAAGCATTAGCTGTCGGAAGTCTTCTAATTTCTGACAGTTCAGAAGTAGGAGGGCAACGACAAAATGGCATACAAAGCACTGTGACACATTTTTCTTGGCTGGTTTTAAATGGGCTTGTAGGGTGTGAGGGAAGCAAGCTATAAGGCTACAGATTCGGTGGTTTATATTTCAGAGGCCTTATGAAATACCTGCACCCTTAGAAGTTAGTACTGTTGACTAATTGTTCATAACTGGCGTTTACCTAAGCAGAACTATCATCGTTAGTTAAGGTATTGAGACTATTCTGGGTTTGTTGAGGTTGGACTTTTATGTTTGAGGTGTTCATGGGGCGTCGAGCAGCGGAGGAGGTCATCCTTTTGATGAGTCAGAGTCATCGCTAGTAGCTGCTCAGAGTCTGCAGCGACGCGCGTCGCGCCGAGCTCCTCCCTGCCGAACTTCAGCGGTTCTTCACAGCATAGATCTAATAATGCAGAACGAAGAAAAGAGAAGGATGTGACGACAGAAATCAGTCAGACGAGGTGTTCTTGTGAAACGACTAGGCTGTAATGTGAGTTGTAAATTGGGTCTGAGGTTGTAGTCTGCCCAGTAAACCAGATTGTGCCCAGAGTACATAACCTATTCTTTTTCATAGTGAAAGTAGCGTTATGGGAAAAACAGCTCCAAGATGTGGAGGTTCCGTCTGATATAAGGTAAAAGCATACCTCAAGGCAGCAGAAACCCTCACAGAGCGTCGCTAGGGAGTGGAATGGTGCAGAGGACGCATGTTTTGTAACAAGTGCGTATCCTCAACGCGAGCAGTTAGCTTTCGCTTCTGAATAGTTTAGGTAAAACTCGTGATCCGCTGAGACATACTGTATCATTCTATAAAAAAAAGTTGTTTGAACTGGGATTGTCTCGTTGACTCATTAGTTCGTGGTTTGAGAAATGAGCTACAAAAACAAATATTTATCGTTTCTCATTTTAAAAATGAGAGTATCAAACAAAATTCATTTTTATTCTTAAGTTCACAATGGTACGAGGAAGGGGGGGTGGTGCAGAAGGGGGGCGGTACTGGCAAAAATCTGATTGCGCTCAGCGGTTGCAGTCTCAGAAAGGTTGGGAGCCTCTGCTCTGTGGGGTACAGCACAAAGACGCGTACAGTTACGAATTCTGCAGTCCTCTTGACATGCCAACAGCTTAACACTTTGCCGTCCGCACGTCTCGTACAAATTTATTCGCTTGTCGACGGCAGCGCTAATTCGGATTACTTGGCTTGTCGCCGGCCGCTTGTCACCTTTCCGTTGATAACAAGCTTCAAACACATTGACTTTTGCGTGGTTTAATTTCCTGGAAGTCCTCTATTTTGCCACAAACTCGAATTTTCTTTTCAAGTAACTACTCTGGAAGTTATACACTGTTACAATAATTATCCATACAGAGGTGATGCCACTTTCCATCAGAAGGTGTCAGCAGTCCCATCACTGTTTTTGCTAAAGGCTGTCCAGCGCCGGAATATATCTTGAATGAGGAAATGTATCCCGTGTTCGAATCACACAGCATCCGAATGACTATTCCGTGTTTCATAATTTTCGACGGATTGTAAACTTTAAAATTTAACCGTCCATGCCACGGTATCATTCCTTCATCAACTGAGATATTTTGACTTAGATTAAACGTTTCTTTAAACTTTTTGGAAAAATAATCAGTTACGAAATGCACTTTGATAAGCCGGTCGGCACTCCAGTTTATTGTTGCTGTCGGAAAAATGTAAAAATGATAATATTTGATGAATCGGTTGCGGGACATCGTTTTGCGAAATATCGGTGTGTCTATGAACGGATTCGTTGACTAGTAATCATCGATCGTTGCTTTTTTTACAGTTCCCAAAAGGACAGAAAGCCCAAAACATTTTCTAAATTCGGGTCCCGTAAAGTCGACAAATCTGGCATTTTTTTAAATCCCGTTTGCTGACTGTAGTACTTGTTGGTTTCGTTGCTAATATATTCAAATAGATCGTACCCAATATAGAATTCAACGATATCCTCGAAGCTCTGTGTGTCTTTGGGAGATATGTTTGGACCCAGAGATCCTTCAGATTTATTATTGGTCCTCGGTAAATCAAAATCTGACCACTGTGCACTGTCTTCTTCGTCTGGTTCATCCGAATCAGTTGGCAACCGTAGCGTTCGCCGAATTCTTGTTGGACGTATTTCACTATCTTCCTACGATTCTGCTTCACTTTCATTTTTTTGATATCCATTGTCTTCTTCCCAGTCGGGAAAGTCGTCTGGAACGTCAGACAAGACACCCGCACATTCATTGTAAGTAATCCTATTGTCTCATTCGTCCGCCGTGATGATAGGGCACAAGTACTTATAAAAGCAAAACACTTGTTGACGCGTGTAACTTATTGTTACCTAAACTAAACACCAACAGAATGCAAAAGTTTCTAAAGTGCTGTCGCCGGCCACTGCGCGATACTCGCCGCAGTTCACCGCTATTTTGCACACGACACCACAGTGATGTCGCCGGACGGCATAGTGTTAACATGCCAAAGCGGAGAGACTCCCCTGGTTCAATCCTACTATCTTTGGTTATGTTCTTTCCTTCTGTAAGCGTTTTAACTAATATGCTGTCTTTATACACTTCCTAGCATTTACATGTGGAATTGTACGTACAGAGTCTCTCACATCACGTTACTTGACCACACTGAAGTGGCAAAAGTCATAGGACAGCGATATGCACGTTTACGGATGGCGGTGGTACACAAGGCATAAAAAAGCAGTGCATTGGCAGAGTTGTTATTTGCTCTTAGTTGACTGATACGAAACACTTTCCAACGTAATTTTGGCCACTCAATGGGAATTAACAGACTTTAAACGCGAATGGTAATTGGAGCGAGAGGCATGGGATATTCATTTCGGAAATCGTTAGGGAATTTAGTATTCCGAGATCCTCAGTGTGCAGAGTGTGTCGTCAACACCAAATTTCAGGCATTACCTCTCAGCATAGATAACGCAGTGGCCGACAACCTTCGCTTAACGACCGAGACAAACGGCGTTTGCGTAGAGTTGTCAGTTTCTAACAGACAACCAGCACTCGGGCCTCGTGACCATGTCGGTTGGACCGTAGATGACTGAAAAACCGTTGCCTAGTCAGATGAGTCACAATTTCAGTTGGTAAGAGCTGATAGTAGTGTTCAAGTGTAGCCAGACCCCACGGGACCACGCACCCAAGTTGTGAACCGGGCACTGTGCAAGCTAATGGTGAGCTGTGCTTACATGGAATGGACCGGGCCCGACTGGAGCGATCATTGACTGGGAATGGTTATGTTCGGCTACTTTGAGACTATTTGCAGCCAAACAGAGATGGAATTTTTATGGATGACAATGCGCCATGTCACCGGACCGTTATTGTTCGCAAGTGGTTTGACGAACATTCTGGACAATTCGAGCGAATGATTTAGCCACTCACATCACCCGACATGTATCCCATTGAATGTTTATGCTGAGAGGCACCCACATGCCTTGCTCATGCTGTGGCATCAAGCAGTCAGGCCTGCAAGATGAGTGGTCTGCCAAGCCATTGGATTTATACTTATTTATCCAGTAACATCAATGACTGATTATGAGTCCAGTACCCACAATTAAGCTACAAATTATTCTCCTGTTTGAATATTACGCAACGGAAACGGATAACGCACATCTGACTATTAGTAATTTACACAACTCTGATTGTTCACTACGCACTGGTAATACCACATTTTCTTTCTTATTCAACGGCTTTGATCAACACGTGGCCATCGCACTGAATATGAATGGCGCACACATTATAAATTCTGGATATCATGACTACACACTATTCGAAGAACAAGGCCACCAATCTTTTTCTTTTCACTATCTTTTCTATTCCGATAAATTCTATTATTCTTTATTACATTTCATACAATAATTACACATGAGAAACTCCGCCCAGTGGGGATGGCTTTACATTGGTGATTCTCTATCTTATGGTCTCGTAATTATCTAAAGCTACAGTGCACTTTCTGGATAGGATGGTGGATCTTTTGCTATATCTCACACTTCGACTCTCACACCCATCAGCACGAAAATTTACTCCAGACCGAGCGGTACAAAAAGGAACATGCATAACCCACTGCCTCTGAACCTATCTTGCTACTCTCCCATGCAAACCACACATACTTAAATTACACGAAATACATCACACTGGCAACATAGAATACAACACAAACAATAGTCACAACTTTAGAATCACATCACTTTCAGCTTTCCCACTTCAATTAATATTCATCCCAGTTTCACACGACACTGCCCCACTTTGTAACTTTTCTTCCCTACTACGAGCTCTGGAGGATATATGCGCGTCTTTCTGTGCAATGCAAGCCAAGTGGCGTTGCTGGCTGGACGGCTGACTCACCTTGCTTCACTCTCAGAGTATTAAAGTTTGAATCTAGCGTCACACGGAAACATAACACACAAAGGTAATATTAATATCATATTCATCTTTCCTACCACGAACTCCTGAGGATATATGCACGTCTTCCTGAGCAATGCAAGCCAAGTGGCGTTGCTGGATAGACGGCTGTCTCACCTTGCTTCTCTCTCAGAGTATTATAGTTTGAATCAAGTGTCACACGGAAACATAACACGCAAAGTAATAGTAAGAACATATTCGTCACACACGCGAGTCCTCAACTGATACCATGCACGAGTACTTCTCCTTAGACCTTTGTCTCATACACAGATTGAGACTCACACAGTACTCACCACGTGGAAGTACTCGTCTCTAATTTCAAGTCCTGCACACGCCATTTCTTAAATATTTCCAACTTATAATACACACGCCAGTAATTCAGCTTAACTTTAGCACTCGGAAGTATTTCAACTTAGTGCTACACGTGGTTTCATTGTGACCGTTGGTCACTTCCGTAGATTACTATGATCCCCTTAATATTACCTGCCTGTCTTTTAATTCTCCCCACAAAAGTTCCTGAAATAGAGAAATAATTATTCCAAAGTACTCTTAAGTATTTCACATGTATACCATCTCTCCACTCTTTTGTCTTTACGGTAAGACAGGTCTTATCAACACAAGATCAAGCGCCAGAGTGCTGAAACATGGCCGTTCTTCAGGTCATATCGCACATCCCTCAAGGTGGGGAGCACCATGCTACCGTATTGGCCAGCCACATTTCAGGCGCTCAAAGCTCAAGTAAATTTCATCTCTTTGGTTCCACCAAAGGTGACCAAAGGACCGTCTCAAAGATGATTATATACTGCACATTCACTATCTGCAGTTAGCAGACGACCATACATTCATTCATTTCGCAGATCTCACCAAGTTGGATGTAGGGATTTATTTTGTGGGAGTGCACATTAGATCAATTAAATAAATAAATTGTCCTTCTTTCCTACACTGGTATCCGGCTTCGGTGTATTAAGTGAAATTGAGTTATTATTACAAAAAATATGTTGCTCTGACAAGAATAACGAAGAATGTTGTACCTATTTTCAATGTCGGGCGGTACTGTACCCTTTCAATGCGACATAATCTAGACGGCAATTTGTGCAAAAATCCAGCACTGACAACACTTTCGCAATTGTGGGAGCCTATAGAGGCACCGTGGCTCTATATTACTGTAGGTGATTCCACCGACTTGTGTCCATGCCACGTCGAGTTGCTACAGTTTCCCTTACAAAAGGAGGACCAACACGATATCGAGTGGTATCCCAGGACTGTAATGATATCAGTGTATAGCTGCATGATGGCATAAACAGTCTAGGCGTTGATGACACAGATTCCGTGCCCTCCTAACTCAAATCCATCCATCATCATATCAAACGTGGCCGCAATTCTCTTTAAGATGATCCAGATGAATGACGCCAAAATACTGGAACTACGCAGTGGACTAACAATATGCAGACTGCTCGGATGGCATCAACAGGTATTTTTCGTTAAACTCTTGTATGTGTTCGGCGAGAAACACGTGTTCGACCCAAACCATTCACTCTTCACCATTATAGCTTTGATGCTTAAAGCCGGCCTGGGTGGTTCTAGGGGCTTCAGTCTGGAACCGCTACGGTCGCAGGTTCGAATCCTGCCTCGCCACAAAACATCGGATGTTAAGTCCCATAGTGCTCAGAGCCATTTGAACCATTTTTTTATGCTTAAAGTAGTAAAGGAGTTTTGCTATTTGGGGTGCAAAATAACTGATGATGGTCGAAGCAGAGAGGATATAAAATGTAGACTGGCAATGGCCATTGTTTTGAGGTTTTGTGGCGAGGTAAGCGTTTCTGAAGAAGAGAAATTTGTTAACATCGAGTATAGATTTAAATGTCAGGAAGTCGTTTCTGAAAGTATTTGTATGGAGTATGGCCATGTATGGAAGTGAAACGTGGGCGATAAATACTTTAGACAAGAAGAGAATAGAAGATTTCGAAATGTGGTGCTACAGAAGAATGCTGAAGATTAGATGGGTAGATCACGTAACTAATGAGGAGGTATTGAATAGAATTGGGGAGAAGAGGAGCTTGTGGCACAATTTGACTAGAAGAAGGGGTCGGTTGGTAGGACATATTCTGAGACATCGAGGGATCACCAATTTAGTATTGGAGGGCAGCGTGGAGGGTAAAAATCGTAATGGTTCAAATGGCTCTAAGCACTATGGGACTTAACTTCTGAGGTCATCAGTCCCCTAACTAACCTAAGGACATCACACAACACCCAGTCATCACGAGGCATAAAAATCGTAGAGGGAGGCCAAGAGATGACTACACTAAGCAGATTCAGAAGGATGTAGGCTGCAGTAGGTACTGGGAGATGAAGAAGCTTGCACAGGATAGAGTAGCATGGAGAGCTGCATCAAACCAGTCTGAGGACTGAAGACCACAACAACAACAACTATTCAGACTGCATTTTACTATTGATCTCCGAGTATCGCCTATGTTAAGTACATTGGACTGATTTTTTATGCACCTGATGAATATCTCATCTGGTAATCAGTAGAGAAAGATTGTTATTCACGTAGGACCTTTTCCTAGTGAACATGACATTATTCAAATCCTTGGCATTCGTCGTGGAGTTAAGCGCAGATACTGGTTCTGTTGTGATTACTGGCCATCGGCCTTATTCTGGCCTACAGCAAACGTTTGGCATGTCTCGGAGTCTTCACCAAAGCACAGAAATCACACTTTGTGACATTTTTAAAGCTGGTCTTGTGAAAAGATGACACCATGTTCCCAGCAATGTGGATTGGAAATAAGCATCCACCATCTAATTCCCTGCTCTGACTGTGCCTAAAACTTCAAATTCATCTCCTACTACAGATGTGATTCGGCCTTGCATTCCCAATCACAGTGGACTGGCTTAGATCTGGTTGTGTGTGTGGGTGGATGGGGGGGGCGGAGGGGGGGTGTCAGGAAACTGGATTATGATCTGTCCATCCGAAATTAGAGAACGGAGCTTACGAGATATGTTTAACTATCGCAATAACGGGGTGGTAAAGGAACAAAGACGCCTAAGATAAGCAATCATCCAGACCAAATAAGATAAAAAATCATCCAGATCAAATAAACAAAGCGATAGCAGTACAGTTAACCCAGGCTGGGGCAACAGATACGGGACCTGTCGCGTTATCCCTGTTGCCGCGCCAATACAAAGTCCTTCACCCAGCGGCTTATTCATAATTTTTTCAGTAATTTCAGAGCTTAATGAAAGAAACTGCATCAGTAATATCCTTCAGGCGCTTTTAAACACATTGTGGGACTTTCAGTTGGCTCTGCTGAGACTACATATCTGCGATAGAACTTTCAATAGATTTTCTAAATAAGAAAGCTGGAGGATGCAATTATAAATAAGGTTAGCGTAAGTGTCAGTGCGTACGCTGGTCCATTTTAATAGTTCCAACCTTTCAGAGTGGACAAGTACATATCCTGTCGTGTTTGCTCTACGTATTGATTCCTGATGTTCAGATGGACTCTTCAGTTACACGTGCATTAAACTTTAGTCTCGTGAAAGACTCATCTTAGTCGTCACTTACAGTGCCAACGTAAATTCAGCACGTATGAATGGACAGGAAAAGTACACAGCATTTTAGCAGATCCGTATTTTTTTAGTGGACAAAAACCTAGACTGCGCTCTTAATTGTCTACCAAAACAGATGGGTCTGACAAGAAAAATACTGTTTACTTTTCCTGTCCGTTCACTGGTGCTGATGCAGTTCAGGTTACCACAACTGCAAATGAATACTGGTTTTCCTAAGAAATAGATACGTTCGACAGAATCTTTTGTGTGACGTACGTGTTACTCGGAGCTTATTCAGATTTGAAAGAAACTGCTATCCTCAAACAACTACTTACGTCGTAATACAGGACATAAGAATGAGATTTCAATGAATCTGACATATTTAAGGGTGCAATGCATACAAACTGAGCTTCTCCGAACATCATTTGTGTATTACTAGCCAGTTGTCCGCTTATTTTGCCACCGAAGGGGAACAAGTACGGTTCATAAAATTTCTAGTGCACAAGAAACCAAATCTTAAAAACTAAAGACATGAATAACTGCACAGAATCTTTATCAGATTCGGCAGGAAATTTCAAATCAGATATTGATAACTCGTGTTACTAGTTTCGTACACTACTATCGCATGTGTGGTACAACACTGTTAAAGTGAAAGAATTTCTCGCAACCAATTCCTGCCATAATCCCACCAAGTGATCGCTTTTGGTAACGAAATTATAAACTTGTCCAAGAAATGCAAACGTGTCTGAATCTGTGCGGACTTCCAAAACTACATGAGTGATACTGATCCATGAGTCCTATTGCGCCCGCCCGCATAGTTGCAAAATACAAAATAGCTGAGGTACTGCATTTCTCTGTCAAAACCAAATCAGTATTTACGTACATATTTGTATCCGTGAATGCTTATTTACATTTTAGTTCAAAACTCTTAAGCCTCATATCATCCAATCCTGTCCAATCAATCAGTCACACATCCATTTCCACAAACTTATACCACAATCGAATTGTCATAGTTTACCTTGCTTTTCCTTATAAGCTAAAGTATTCCATTTATATAATTTGTGTTGCCTGTTTTTGTGTTTTCTGTGTGAACTGTGTTTTTTTAGAATTTGTTTTGTAAATTATAATTTAACATGTTTGATGCGTAACACAAGTGATGAGCGCTCGACTTTACATGTCGCACCTCATGTCTTTAACAAAGATCCTGTGTGTTTTGACAGAGTCTTTGTTACTAATGTTTGGTTTCCTAGACACTAATATCTCTTGTGGACGCTTATCAGATGCAGTTTGTTCGTTTTACAGCCTTAAGCATGAAATTGTTTTTTTCAGGTAGTAATGGAAGAACCCATGGATATTTTTTTTGTAGGCTGTAGGCTGCAGTTGGTACTGGGAGATGAAGAAGCTTGCACAGGATAGAGTAGCATGGAGAGCTGCATCAAACCAGTCTCAGGACTGAAGACCACAACAACAACTGGTTTGACACTGTACTCTATCTTTTCACGTTAGTCCTCTCAATCCTACGCAACTACTACAATCAACATTCTCAATAACCTGCTTTGGATATTCTTGTCCACCGTCAAATTAAATATTCCGTAAAGCCATAACAGATGTCCCGATAACAAGTCCCTCCTTGTCGTTAGAGGTTTCCATAGACATATTTCCTAATCTCTTCTTTTTTATGCTCTTTCGCTTCGTACCTTCTCTGTCCGCTTAGTTCGTAACGTTCATCTCTGGCACCGCATTTCAAAAGAAGCCTGTTAGTTATTCGCCAGAACTTCAATAGTTCACGTTTCACTTTCATTCAATACTGTGCTACAGACACAGTTTTACGAATGTTTACTGCCATCACAGCTCTTTTTGAAGAAACCTTACCGCGTCTGTTCTAGTCTACTACTGATATAGTCCTTGTCTCGCCCGTCCTGTATAATCTTACTTCCTACACTACACTAGCTGGTCAAAAATATCTTGACACCTATTAGCGGACATTAATATCTAGTGTTTCTACCCGTCGTCTCTATGACGGCTTGAAATGTGCTAGGGACACTTTCAGTGAGATGTCTGAATGTCTGTGGAGGAATATCAGCGCATTTTCCTTAAGATATGAAACCACACAATACAGTGATGTTGGGTACTGGGATGCCGACGTTTACTTCCCAAAAGTACACTCTAAGAGAAAAAAAAGCGAAAGAAGAAAAATGCACGACGAAGAAATTATCCGAATGGAACCGATATCGGTAGATGTGATTTACATGCGCAAACAAATAAATTATTACAATCATAGAAAAATTGGATTGGAAGGGGCCTACTGGGACACATTTGTATGTGGCACCCGAATATGATAAAAGGATGTATGTCTCTGACAGGCTTTATAATGCGGATGTCTGTGCACGGCCGCAAAGCCAAAGATATTGCTTCTGGTCTGAGATGATAGTGTTGGAGTAATTAAGTGCTGGGCGCACAGTTTTAGGTAGCTGTCTGCGAGCGAAAGACGATGGAGTAGGCAGTTATTGTCGTGTGCTGTATGAAGCCACCAAGTGTTAGATTGATGTAGGTATGTTAATATTGTTGAACGTGGAAGTAGAAGTCTTCATGCAAGCAAGGTATGATTTTAAATAATTATGATGTTTGTTTTGCCAGCGCATTAGGATAGATGATTTGGCTGATAATTTGTAATTGTTGAGTAACCCCAGACTATACATAAACTGATTTCGTAAAAATGCTAGTTAGATATTTTACTTTTGTAATGTTTCTATGATTTGGTAACGGAGTCTATATGTGATTTGATGATTTGCATTTATGCTAATTTAGTGAGGTTAGATAATACTTGCTGTATAAAACTCATTGTTCGTGAATCAATTAGTAAATATGATATATTTTTCTGACCACATTCAATTGTCAAATGTTTTGAGAAGACAAAATTATCTTGCAATACAATTTCACAAAAATGTCTGTGTTACTAATTCACCACAGTCTGTACCGCCTCCCTACCCAGGTCATATGTTTTTCAAAAAAGTTGAATTTTTCTTAAATGTTTTCACCTATCAGCCAAAGGAACTTCATGTACATTCCAAAGTATTAGGGCCAGCATTGCACACTGCTGAGCCTGTAGCTAGCATTTTTTTTTATGTGAGACCAGAATGTATCGCGTTTCACCGTTGCTGCTTTAGAGGTAAGACAATTTAATTTATTTGTTATGTGCACAGAGACCAAAGCTATCAGTTTTGAACAGGGCCAGAGGATTTAGTGCCTAAGAAGCTGAATATATTTTGCATTGACTATTTCTTTACTGGTATTGGGAGCTGCATTGCCCAATCAGTTAGTATAAAGTTTTTTCTATCAATCACACTGAGTAAGCACTCAACTTGCAGTTACAACACGCTAAACAATAATTCGAGTTCAGAACCCATTCCACAGTTCAGACATTCATTCAACATGAACGTAAAGATTATCATTCAAAAGGAAGTTACACTTGGCGACAGCTCTACCACTCGTTCGCTTAGTGAAATCTTTGATATTTAAGTAGTCATATATATATATTACGTTCTCTCGATCACTCTGTAGCATTAACAGTAGTTACATTTTTTGGCGCAACGCAGTTTACTAACTTGCATAAAATGTTTCCACGGTTCATCGGTATTCTTATGCTCCGCCTTCTTTTCCATTGACTTGATTGTTCAATATTTTTTGTCTTTGGATTTGCACCCTGTATGTGATTTATGATGTCGAGGAAATATGTCAAGGTTCCGGCGCCTAATCAGACAATTAGAGATGTCAAAAGAGACGATTTTACGATTATTGACAACAATACTGAGAATGATAGTGACCACTCTGCGGTGTAACAGTTGCAAATAACCACAGAAAACGTGAATTCCTTTTCCCAAAACAATGCAGAGTTTACTGACAGCACGATTTCACCTAGTTTACAATCTGCTCAGACTGTCGATTCCGGCATAGTAGACGACGCTGAGGTAGATATTGCTAACATGCAGATGTCAGAACATGATTCATTACCGAATCACGTCAATGAACTACCCAATTCTCATACATTCACTCACAATGTCAATAGTATGTCAGAGGACACAATAGTGCAAAGTACTGTAGTGTAACGACGTAAGTTTTGTATAAATGATTTTCCTTTGACATATGACCATGTGTAGACTTCGTCACCAACGTCAGTTACACAACACATCATCGCAAACTCGTGATGAACGTTGTCAAAAATTAATAATCTTTTCCAATAAATTAGTAATACTTCTTCCTTAACATAATTCTTCATAAATAAATTCTCGGAACACGTATTTCAACTTTTGTAGTGAGAGGTGGCATGAGCCCCCTCTCATATTTCTATCTTACGATTCTCCTCTCTAGTTGCATGCGGTGGAGGGTTGCTATTCCTTCACACGCGGACTTCCCATGCAGCGTCTCTCGTCACCCGGGTGGTCCAGTGACAGGCGGGCTCTTCTGACTTTGAAAGGGTAGGCCGACAGGCGTGGGGGGTCGAGTGAATGCTTTCCGGACGCCGGCATTGTCAGGAGACGCGCCCGTTTGGGGCTGGAAGTGGCGGCTGGGCTGGAAGTTCCGTTGCTTCGCAGAAGCTTAGCGAAAACACTTTCTGGCGGGCTACCAGCGAGGCGTGGGAATGACTTATGTACCCAGGCAGCTGTGGCGGGAAAATTCCCGCGCTTTCTGCAAAATAGTAACTGTGATTGGCTTGCTCAGGGCATAGCTCCGTGACGTAGCAAAATCAACACAGAAATTGGCGCCAAGAATCTCCATTGGTGGAATGGTAGTGCTCCGGCAATGGAGTGGAATTTCCGCCGGTTTTCGAGTTGCTGATTGGAACGTAACCACGGCCACTGTCGTGGGGGCGGGAATGTTGTGTGTTCGGCCTGTACGGGTGCTCTGGGGTAGTCGGCTCTCGCCTTTCGGTCGAGGACGTCGAAGCAACCAGCCAACGGCTCCGGTACGCCAGATCGTGTCCTGGCAGTCAAGAAGACAGTTTGGTAAGGTATGTCCGCAGCACCGGCAGACAGGGATTTTCCTAGGTGATAATCAGAGCTCAGCAGAGCGCGCCTGTTCGTCTTTTTCTAACTTTGTTCTGTCTTGAGTAGCAGCAATTACTGTTGGGTTAGCTGTGTGTCTCTCTTGAGATTTGAGTGGCAAGGAATTGGCTCCACATACCACTTCGTCTTAAACCTCACGATCTAGTTTAGGGACAACTTCACCTTTACAGTGTTTGTATGAATCTCCAATGTGAGCCAATTTGATGTATTATAAATATTTCCTGTGTTTCTTTTACTATTCTGTGTTTAGTCTTAATAAATCATATTGTTATTTTGGACAGAACTTTCATTCTGTTAATCGATAGAGCAACCCTATCATTCCTCACTATGCTAATGAAACCTTTGTTTATTTAACTTATTTATCAAATTAAATTATTGCAGGTGCCAAACTCTCTTCTACTCCACTGGCAGGGTTGATTAGAGTCAGTTCGCGTATTTTTTTTATCCTTGTGCAACAGCAAAAGTCGGAGTTAGAATAGGGGGGGCTTAGACCATGATTTACATATGTGGATTCTAGTAGAATTTAGTGATAAATACACTGCTATCCCCGGCACCTCGCAGTAGTATACACTAGTTTATTATCTTCCTATATACTACATATAGTCGAGGGACATGAAAGGGGAGCAGTGGTTGGGAAGGGAGTGAGACAGGGTTGTAGTCTCTCCCCGATGTTATTCAATCTGTATATTGAGCAAGCATTAAAGGAAACAAAAGAAAAATTCGGAGTAGGTATTAAAATCCATGGATAAGAAATAAAAACTTTGAGGTTCGCCGATGACATTGTAATTCTGTCAGAGACAGCAACGGACTTGGAAGAGCAGTTGAACGGAATGGATGGTGTCTTGAAGGGAGGATATAAGATGAACATCAACAAAAGCAAAACGAGGATAATGGAATGTAGTCGAATTAAGTCGGGTGATGTTGAGGGTATTAGATTAGGAAATGAGACACTTAAAGTAGTAAAGGAGTTTTGCTATTTGGGGAGCAAAATAATTGATGATGGTCGAAGTAGAGAGGATATAAAATGTAGACTGGCAATGGCAAGGAAATCGTTTCTGAAGAAGAGAAATTTGTTAACATTGAGTATAGATTTAAGTGTCAGGAAGTCATTTCTGAAAGTATTTGTATGGAGTGTAGCCATGTATGGAAGTGAAACATGGACGGTAAATAGTTTGGACAAGAAGAGAATAGAAGCTTTCGAAATGTGGTGCTACAGAAGAATGCTGAAGATTAGATGGGTAGATCACATAACTAATGAGGAGGTACTGAATAGGACTGGGGAGAAGAGGAGTTTGTGGCACAACTTGACCAGAAGAAGGGATCGGTTGGTAGGACATGTTCTGAGGCATCAAGGGATCACCAATTTAGTATTGGAGGGCAGCGTGGAGGGTAAAAATCGTAGGGGGAGACCAAGAGATGAATAGACTAAGCAGATTCAGAAGGATGTAGGTTGCAGTAGGTACTGGGAGATGAAGAAGCTTGCACAGGATAGAGTAGCATGGAGAGCTGCATCAAACCAGTCTCAGGACTGAAGACCACAACAACAACATACTACATACAGACGTGAATCTGAGCCTTGACAAGATAGGACTGAACATTTACAACATGATTAAACTTTCTGTGACGTCATTGTTGTAGAAACATTACAAATTCTTATTTTTTCAGTTTTTAGAAGCACGACGCAACAACTCGGTTTCAGGATCTTCTGTTGCTCTTTGGCTGTCGACCAGCGACGTATAGTGGCCAGCAATTTTCTCTCTGGTCCCGGCAGTGAAGATGCTGTCTCCGTTCGTTGCGCCGCCCTCTCCGTACATGAAACATAAAAATAAATACAAAACTTTAGATAATTCACAACCATTACAAATATTACAAAATACATAAACAAAACACTAAATTACACTTATATTCACCTGCAAACTGGGCTGACACTGGTGGATGGGTGACGCTTCAATTTCACGTCCCACTACATACCCCACCCACAAGCTCAGTTTGTCAGGTTTTAACCGAAAATAAAACTTCTTCTATATACAATATTTAACTGTTAATATTATACATTTTTCTCACATTTTCCGTAATCTGAAGTCTTTGCTCTTAGATAGATTCAATCCTTTTATGACGATATTGTTGTGACTATTTGTCATTTACTTTTAATTGTGCTATTATGGTAATTCATAACCGAATATATGGCGATTAATCCTTTTCATTTAATAGTTGCTAGTAAATAATAATTTAGTACGTTCTTTAACGTTGTTACATTAGGACAGAGCGTTCAAATTGTGATAGGTTAGTTTCAGTTTTATTCATTTACTAGAGTTATTCTTTCCAAAATGTATATTACTAATAAGTTTCTCACAATAACTAATAGTACTATTTACTTTACGTCGTTCTTTTCCCTAACGCTTTATTTATGCCTGAGGTCAAGAAGAAATCAAGCAAAACTTTCTTTAGAATCTCGGCACGGCTTTCTTTGCCTTCGGACACTTTGTTGGGTAATGGCAATTTATTTAAGAGAAACAAGCGAGAGAGCCCCGTTTGGTGTGTTCTATATTAACACTATTACAAATCTCTATTAAAGGCACTGTGCTATGATCTCGTGAGCCATATAGCTCTGGACGCCCATGGTCCCTAAAATTATTAACCATTCCCTTTGGTTCCTACTATCCGAGTAAATATAAAATGTACAAAATTCTTTCTGACCTAATAACAAAAATTTCTTCCATATAAATCCCCTTTTAGTTATCTTTCGCTTTTTGAAGTACCGGTAGATTATTGTAGGACACTTGTTTAAACTTCCTGTCATTTCTTTAAAATAACATGTAACTATCACGAAAAAATTCCCATGAATAAACTATGAACGCTCGTCCATATGTAACATATACTAAATATTAACTTATTTAGGAATGAATGGTTTAATTTGATCGACACTATATAATCCTTTAATTACACCTGATGAAGGTTCCATAAGAAGTAACGCTTTGGGATGTACAATCTTATGAACAACATATGGACCTTCAAGGATAAAGACGAATTTTCTACATTCCTTATTGATCTTCGAACTTTTAGGATGAGATCGTACTAACACAAGGTCTTCCTTTTCTCGTTCGGATGGACAATTCGTAGAACAACATTTTTCTTTCCTTTACATAATACGGTAACCTACTAATTAGGAATCGTATTAGATGACTTTCAATAATTGGTTCTTCAATTAATTTAGCGCGGTTTAAAGCCATACGAAATAATTCCTATAACCTCCCCACCGTTTAGAATAAGGAGGAGGGTCTAACAACTCTTAAGTTAAGTGTTGTTGTTTTCCTCTTGACCAATAATTTTCTAAACTGCTTAACAAAGTCATTCCAGTCCCTAAATTCAGTTCTATGCAGTACTGCCCATTCCGCAGCTGCTGCTTCTAAATGTCCTATTACAAATTGAATCCGTTTTTCTTTACTCCATTTAGGAGATAATGAAGTTTCAAAAGCTTTTATAAAGATTATAGGGTGAAGTTCGCCTCCTGGTTTGAATACAGGAAATCGACTTGCTACATTTGAATTTGTCGTTATATCATCCCAACATTCTGCGAGAGACATAGTTGGATTTTGTTTAGATTGCAGTGACGGAGTTGCGTCGGATTTGCTTGCCGTGATTTCTTTATTTGTATTGTTGTCGTCCGAGCTAGCAAACACGATGCGACTGTTGTCTCTGATTACGTTATTACTTCTACTAGTTGAAATGTTTTCATTATTATCTAATTCCGATAACCGTTTAGTAATTTCCTGTATTCGCATTTCTGTATTGGATACACGGTTAGCTAATATCGATTCTTCACTGTGTTCACGATGTGAACGCTCTGTACCGTCGTCAATGTTGTTATCTTTGGAAGTCTCAAGGTTACTGCATATTTCGGTTATTAAAAATTTCATGTTTTCTATTTCAGTATGATCTTTTTCTAGTCGATGAGTTAATGTCTCTAATTCTACATTATCAATTGAAGAAATCTCTACAGGTTTGGTAGAAACCTCTTTAATAGATTCTAATAATTCTCTACGGACAGTTTCTGTTTGCATAGAAAATTCATCTCGTAACTTACCGTTATTTTTCTCTATTTCATTTACAACTAAGACATTGACATTATCTAGTCTCTTGGTTAAGTCAGTAATATCATTTAGCATGCGAGATTTTTCCTCACGCGATTCCTGGATATGTTCTTCTAACCTTTTACAATTATCAGCAATCTTATTTCTAAGTCCTACTAGTTTTTCCTGCATTTCAACTTTAGAAGCCTCTATTTTATCACTTAATTCTCGACTGGTTTCATTAAGATGTTCCTGTTAGCTCCCCTTTAAGTTCCTCTTTTAATCTAGCCGTAGATTCTTCGTTAGATTGTTTTAATTCCTCTTTTAATCTAGCAGTAGATTCTTCGTTAGACTGTTTTAATTCCTGTTTTAGTTCCTCTTTTAATCTAGCAGTAGATTCTTCGTTAGATTGTTTTAATTTAGCGATCGCCCTAAAAAGGGATCTCATGCTCCTATCAGACACAGATTGCTCTTCGTCTAACATTTCACTTCCCGATATTATTGTAAGATATTAACTAGTTACACACGGAGACTTGTAATCAACAATCCTTTTAAAAGCACGGTTTCGTTCAAGGACCATTCGGCGACGACTTTAAAAAGAGTTTAAATAATTTTGAAGTGTTTTGTAACTGATGTTGGTGACGAAGTCTGCACATGGTCATATGTGAAAAGAAAATCATTTATACAAAACTTACGTCGTTACAGTACACCGTTGCGACCTTATAAACAGGACTTGTGTGCAACTAACACACAGAGGTAGGAAAGAAAACATCAAGAGTCCTTCGGAAGTCAACGCGAGTCTTCGTGGAGCCTTCACCAGCCAGGGGCGACTTCGCGGGTGTGGGCATCTGACGGAGCGCAGCCAAGCAGTACGGTCATGCAGTTATTCCACGAGAAGGCGCATCTGTTGCGCAGCAGCTGAACGCTGCAAACTCCGCCAACCTTTTTCTCCCTAAACTTACAGGCCCAGTACATCAGCTGGTATTAGAGGTGTTGCTGTGGGCTTCGCCTGTCTACGGTGCGGCCGGGCGTGGTTGCAGCCAGTGACGTCTCCGGTGTTCGACTCAGCGTCCTGCCGGTTGCGGAAGCGGGGTCGCAGCATCTCAGCGGCTGCATCGACAGCTGCATCGACAGCCCATAGCAGCACACTGATCACCGAGAACTACGAACTACAATATTAGTGTCCGGTGAGTCTTTTTAAGTTGGAAGTGGAGTGTTGTACATAGGGAGTGTGCTTTTAAAAGGATTGTTGATTACAAGTCTGCGTGTGTAACTAATTAATATCTTATAATAATGTCGGGAAGTGAAATGTTAGACGAAGAGCAATCTGTGTCTGATAGGAGCATGAGATCCCTTTTTAGGGCGATCGCTAAATTAAAACAATCTAACGAAGAATCTACTTCTAGATTAAAAGAGGAACTAAAACAGGGATTAAAACAGTCTAACGAAGAATCTACTGCTAGATTAAAAGAGGAATTAAAACAATCTAACGAAGAATCTACGGCTAGATTAAAAGAGGAACTTAAAGGGGAGCTAACAAAATCTACAGACAGGTTACAGGAACATCTTAATGAAACCAGTCGAGAATTAAGTGATAAAATAGAGGCTTCTAAAGTTGAAATGCAGGAAAAACTAGTAGGACTTAGAAATAAGATTGCTGATAATTGTAAAAGGTTAGAAGAACATATCCAGGAATCGCGTGAGGAAAAATCTCGCATGCTAAATGATATTACTGACTTAACAAAGAGACTAGATAATGTCAATGTCTTAGTTGTAAATGAAATAGAGAAAAATAACGGTAAGTTACGAGATGAATTTTCTATGCAAACAGAAACTGTCCGTAGAGAATTATTAGAATCTATTAAAGAGGTTTCTACCAAACCTGTAGAGATTTCTTCAATTGATAATGTAGAATTAGAGACATTAACTCATCGACTAGAAAAAGATCATACTGAAATAGAAAACATGAAATTTTTAATAACCGAAATATGCAGTAACCTTGAGACTTCCAAAGATAACATTGACGACGGTACAGAGCGTTCACATCGTGAACACAGTGAAGAATCGATATTAGCTAACCGTGTATCCAATACAGAAATGCGAATACAGGAAATTACTAAACGGTTATCGGAATTAGATAATAATGAAAACATTTCAACTAGTAGAAGTAATAACGTAATCAGAGACAACAGTCGCATCGTGTTTGCTAGCTCGGACGACAACAATACAAATAAAGAAATCACGGCAAGCAAATCCGACGCAACTCCGTCACTGCAATCTAAACAAAATCCAACTATGTCTCTCACATAATGTTGGGATGATATAACGACAAATTCAAATGTAGCAAGTCGATTTCCTGTATTCAAACCAGGAGGCGAACTTCACCCTATAATCTTTATAAAAGCTTTTGAAACTTCATTATCTCCTAAATGGAGTAAAGAAAGACGGATTCAATTTGTAATAGGAAATTTAGAAGCAGAAGCTGCGGAATGGGCAGTACTGCATAGAACTGAATTTAGGGACTGGAATGACTTTGTTAAGCAGTTTAAAGAAAATTATTGGTCAAGAGGTAAACAACAACACTTAACTTTAGAGTTGTTAGACCCTCCCCCTTATTCTAAACGGTGGGGAGGTTATAGGATTTATTTCGAATGGCGTTTAAACCGCGCTAAATTAATTGAAGAACCAGTTATTGAAAGTCATCTAATACGAGTCCTAATTAGTAGGTTACCGTATTATATAAAGGAAAGAAAAATGTTATTCTACGAATTGTCCATCCGAACGAGAAAAGGAAGACCTTGTGTTAGTACGATCTCATCCTAAAAGTTCGAAGATCAATAAGGAATGTAGAAAATTCTTCTTTATCTTTGAAGGTCCATATGTTGTTCATAAGATTGTACATCCCAAAGCGTTACTTCTTATGGAACCTTCATCAGGTGTAATTAAAGGATTATATAGTGTCGATCAAATTAAACCCTTCATCCCTAAATAAGTTAATATTTAGTATATGTTACATATGGACGAGCGTTCATAGTTTATTCATGTGAAGTTTTTCGTGATAGTTACATGTTATTTTAAAGAAATGACAGGAAGTTTAAACAAGTGTCCTACAATAATCTACCGGTACTTCAAAAAGCGAAAGATAACTAAAAGGGGATTTATATGGAAGAAATTTTTGTTATTAGGTCAGAAAGAATTTTGTACATTTTATATTTACTCGGATAGTAGGAACCAAAGGGAATGGTTAATAATTTTAGGGACCATGGGCGTCCAGAGCTATATGGCTCACGAGATCATAGCACAGTGCCTTTAATAGAGATTTGTAATAGTGTTAATATAGAACACACCAAACGGGGCTCTCTCGCTTGTTTCTCCTAAATAAATTGCCATTACCCAACAAAGTGTCCGAAGGTAAAGAAAGCCGTGCCGAGATTCTAAAGAAAGTTTTGCTTGATTTCTTCTTGACCTCAGGCATAAATAAAGCGTTAGGGAAAAGAACGACGTAAAGTAAATAGTACTATTAGTTATTGTGAGAAACTTATTAGTAATATACATTTTGGAAAGAATAACTCTAGTAAATGAATAAAACTGAAACTAACCTATCACAATTTGAACGCTCTGTCCTAATGTAACAACGTTAAAGAACGTACTAAATTATTATTTACTAGCAACTATTAAATGAAAAGGATTAATCGCCATATATTCGGTTATGAATTACCATAATAGCACAATTAAAAGTAAATGACAAATAGTCACAACAATATCGTCATAAAAGGATTGAATCTATCTAAGAGCAAAGACTTCAGATTACGGAAAATGTGAGAAAAATGTATAATATTAACAGTTAAATATTGTATATAGAAGAAGTTTTATTTTCGGTTAAAACCTGACAAACTGAGCTTGTGGGTGGGGTATGTAGTGGGACGTGAAATTGAAGCGTCACCCATCCACCAGTGTCAGCCCAGTTTGCAGGTGAATATAAGTGTAATTTAGTGTTTTGTTTATGTACTTTGTAATATTTGTAATGGTTGTGAATTATCTAAAGTTTTGTATTTATTTTTATGTTTCATGTACGGAGAGGGCGGCGCAACGAACGGAGACAGCATCTTCACTGCCGGGACCAGAGAGAAAATTGCTGGCCACTATACGTCGCTGGTCGACAGCCAAAGAGCAACAGAAGATCCTGAAACCGAGTTGTTGCGTCGTGCTTCTAAAAACTGAAAAAATAAGAATTTGTAATGTTTCTACAACAATGACGTCACAGAAAGTTTAATCATGTTGTAAATGTTCGGTCCTATCTTGTCAAGGCTCAAGTTCACGTCTATATGTAGTATATAGGAAGATAATAAACTCGTGTATACTACAAAAGTTTAAATACGTGTTCCGAGAATTTATTTATGAAGAATTATGTTAAGGAAGAAGTATTACTAATTTATTGGAAAAGATTATTAAATTTTGACAACGTTCATCGCGAGTTTGCGTCTTGAAAGTTTATTCAATGTGGTTCTAATATTTATTAAAGCAGGTAACTTGCATTAATATAATTTCTGAGAAGAAACAAACGACATCTAAATTGAAAAAAGTTTGCGCAAACCTATTGGACTGAGTGACGCAATTCTGCGCATACGACTCAAATGATGATGTTTTAATTACAGTTTCGTTCAAGAACCATTCAGCGACCACTTTAAAAAGAGTTTAAATAATTTTGAAGTGTTGTGTAACTGACGTTGGTGACGAAGTCTGCACGTGGTCATATGTCAAAAGAAAATCATTTATACAAAACTTACGTCGTTACACTACAGTACTCAGATTGTTTTTAAGCAACTGTCAGATTCCATTTGCGATAATTATGCAGTTAATGCAACAAACGAGACATCCATGGTTGTAGATGATGTCTACACACCGCAAAACACAACACAGGTGACACCCGACGCATCAGCTGAAAAGAATACGGAAGCGATGTTTCACATTCTCATGCAAATGATGGTTAAACAGAATAATAAAAATGATGAGCAATTTTCCATCACACGACAAGAAATACGAGAAAAACAAGGTGATGACACCACTCAGTTTAATGAACGATTTAATAAAAATGGTGAACAATTTTCCATCATATGAGAAATACAGGTTGACAGCTCAGTTACGAGAAATGCGATAAAACAAGTTGACACTACCACTCAGTTCAATGAACAATTTTCCAGCATATTTGACGAGCTTAAAATATACACACATACGTCTGATATCTGTTTTAAACAAGGTATATACAGACACTAAGGCCAGTGAAAAACGTCTTTGCAATAAAATTGAAGCTATAGCCAAGACAGCGCTCCGACCGTACCAAACCTTTGAGAGATGACATTAATGCTTTAAGACATCAATGTTGAGAAACCTATAAATAGCTTACAGATGAAATCCAATCCGTTACTGACAGAATAGATCAACAAGACATTCGGTTACATGCACGTCTTAAAGTTCTCACTGGGACCTCAGAAAAGCGAAGCGAAGAGTTTCTCCGTAAACACCCAGAGGAAAACAATTAGTTTTTACAGTCATTAGCAGTACAAAGACAGGAAGTCGAACAGCAGTTGCTCACTACTCTTACGACCCATGTTGACGCTGATATAAATTCCGTTACAGACGATGTTAACAGAGTAAATCAATCACAGAATCCAATATAGACAGATGTAACTGATTTCAAAACCACTATTGACACACGAATCCAAAAAGTTGAAGAAAAGTGCACAAATGACTTTGAATCGTTAAGTTCCCGTCTTGAACAAATAGAGCTGGTGCAGGACCATGACACAATTAAAGCAGATTTTTTTAAAAATGAACAAAACTACACGCAAACTACAGAAGTAAGCCGACGCTTGAGGTTCAGACAATTCCACACACATTCTTACGCTCACGGAAAGATGTGATGAGTTATCAGCAAGATTAGAAACACTAATTTTTTTTCATAATGATGGACTGTTGATGTTTAATGAATGTTCATGCCTGAGCTGCATTCCAATAATGAGGATTATATTGATACATTGATGATACTTTGATAATAATATTGCATGACGTTAATATGTATTTTGTGTGTGTTGTGTCCTTTCTAGGAAAATCTGTCTTACTTGGTGCCAAATGATTGGAGGTGTGTGTGGGAGGCTGTGACAGAAGCTTTACACCTAAAAACATTTTTCACCATTCCTTATGAGATTGCATATTGCATATGTTAGCATGCATGATGGACTTTTTTTCAGGTTAATATTCACATTTCCAAGGTTCCACTACTGCTGCACTTCGTTCATATCTTATCACATGATTTACTGTGATATGTTACATTTATCTAGTCAGTAAGCTAAATTGCACTTAGTACCCCAGCCTTTCCCCTGCATATACTATAATCACTATTTTTCCTTTCATTTGGACTTTTCAGTACTTTACTGAAGACGAATGTCGATTGAATGTTAATAATTTTCTTTACAGATAACAGCCTGATGCCACAGTTATTGATGTTGTCTTATTCAGAGTTCGATTTGAATTTTGCATATTCACACTGATGTAAAGCATTGTTGCGTCATCCAATCTGTAATTTAGTTAGGATACCGAACGTTTTCTGATCATATGGATTATTCGATGTTGACATAGGTAGAAATGGTCATATTCCACTACCTTACCTTTGCTACCTTTTCATACCTTCTATTATCCAGTCTCCTACCTCTGTTCATGGTATTGGAGTAATTTATTACTGGTATTTATACTTCAACATAAGTGACCATATACGAGTATGTCTTTGGATCTCAAAAGAATCTCTACTATGAAGAGCAGTGATGGTGCTGGTCATCACATTACTGACATTATGATAATTGCCAACTATGGTTGTTGGTAATCTGTTGCTGAGTACCTACTGTATCTCTGCACATGTCTGAGGACCATAATAAGGAATTCAGATGTCTTGGTACAATGAATGCAACCCACATTGATCACTACTCATTTGTTGAACCTGCACAAAACAAAAAGAAATGGACTTTATGATGCAGTCACTTCAACATACTCATAGGCTTCAACCATGACCCTTCCTGTCTCTTGCCCAATCCTATACCATTATCATAATTAGAATTGTATACTAATTTTGTTTTACTCGATTTATTTGTTAGCAACTTTGCTTCTGAGACAATTTGCTCGTAATATAACCAGAGTATGAATTATACTAGTGCACCTGAGTACTATCAGTTCTTTCAGGTTTAATGATGTTATCCAGTTAGATTTTTTTGTACAATCATGACATGTTACTTTATAATGGTCCTTAGGACTACACTATAATGGTTTTGAACTACTCAACATTTCTATAAATTTACCACACATTTGTTGTACAAGCTACTTCCAAATATGCGTCAAATTTGTTAAACCCTGCTGGAGGGTTGTGAAAGGAGTCTACTGGGGCACATTTCTATGTGGCACCCGAATATGATAAACGACTGCAGAGCCGAACATACTGCTTCGGTCTGAGATTGTAGTGTTGTAGTAAGAGAGCACTGGGCGCACAGTTGTAGGCAGATGTGTGTGAGCGAAAGACGACGGAGTAGGCAGTTTTGGTGTGCTGTGTGAAGCCACCAAGTGTTGGATTAATGTGGGTATGTTAATATTGTTGAACATGGAAGCAGAAGTCTTCATGCAAGAAAGATAAATATGTTAAAGAATTATGATTTTTGTTTTGCCAGTACATTATTATAGGTGAGTTGGCTGATAATTTGTAATTGTTGAGCAACCCCAGAATATACAAAAAACTAATTTGACAAAAAGGCTAGTTAGATATTTTACTAATGTTATGTTTCTATGATTCGTTAACATAGCTGTATGCAATTTGATGATTTGCATCTACGCTGGTTTAGTGAAGTTAGATAATACTTGCTGCATAAATCTCATTGTTCGTGAAGCAATTACTAAATATAATGTATTTTTCTTATCAAATTCAATTGTCAAATATTTTGAAAAGACAAACTAATCTTGCAATATAATTTCACAAAAAATCTGTGTTATTAATTCCAGTGTCCGCCTCGATGGCTGAGTGGACAGTGCAACGGAATGCCATGCAAAAGGGTCCGGGTTCGATTTCCGGCTGGCTCGGAGATTTACTCCGCTTAGGGACTGGGTGTTGTGTTGTCATCGCCATAATATCATCCCCATCGACACGCAAGTTGCCGAAGTGGCGTCAGCTAAAAAGACTTGCAACTGGCGACCGGTCTACTCGACGTGAGGCCCTATCCGCACAACATTTCATTTACCACAATCAGTACCGTCTCCCTGTCGAGGACATAAGTTTTTCAAAAAAGTTGGATTTTTCTTAAATGCTTTCTTTTGTCAGCCAAAAGGACTTCATGTACATTCCAAAGTATTATGAACAGCATTGCACACTGCTGAGCATTTTTTTTAAAATAAGAGACCAGAATATATCGCATTCCACCGTTGCTGCTTTAGAGGTAAGACTATTTAATTTATTTGTTATGCGCACAGGGACCAAGGTTATCAGCTTTGAAGTGGACCAAAGGATTCAGTGCCTAAGGGGCTGAATGTATTTTGTATTGACTGTATTTCTTTATTGGTATTGGGAGTTGCATTGCCCAGTCAGTTCGTATAAAGTTTTTCTAACAATAACACAGAGTAAGCACACCACTTGCAGTTACAACACGCTATACGATAATTCGAGTTATGTATCAAGTTTTGTATCCATTCCACACTTCAGACATTCATTCAAAAATTTATTTAAATAAAGTTATTTATTTGCTATGTAGACATTCATTCAACGTAATCATAAAGTTTTCTTTTCATATGAACTTTACAGGATGATTTATTCAACACAAAGAGCTTCACAAATCGAGCAAGTCAATAACGGCTGGTCCATCCCTGACCCTTATGAAAGCCGTTATTCGACTTGGTATTGATTGACAGAGTTGTGGGATGTCCTGCTGAGGCATACTGTACCAAATTCTGTCCAGCTGGCGCGTTAGGTTGTCAAAACCCCGAGGTGGTTGGAGGGCCCTGCCCATAGTGCTCCAAACGTCTTCAGTTGGGGAAAGATCCGGTGACCCTGTCAAAGTATGGTTCGGCAAGCACGAAGACAAGCAATAGAAACTCTCGCTATGTGCGGGAGGAGAAAGAAGCATCTTGCTGAAATGTAAGTCCTGGATGCCTTTCCATGAAGAGCTACAAAATGGGAAGTAGAATATCGTCGACATATCGCTGTGCTGTAAGAGTGCCACGGTTGGTAACCATTTTAGTCCCTCTATGAAAAGAAAGGGCACCCCAGACCATCACTACTGGTTGCCAGGCTGTGCTGTAGGTGTCAGGTGGGTGTTCCACCACTCTCCGGACGTCTCCAGACACGTCTTCACTTATCACTGGGGCTCAATTCGAAACAGGACAATTCTACTCCAAGCTATGAGGTTAAAGGCAGAAGACGTTTCTGTAGACACCCAGACACTGGTGGGGTACTCAGACGACCTGACAACCAGGAGTGGTCCGGGGTGCGATTTGTTTTCATAGTAGCAACCCTTTGGTTGTCATTTCCGGCATCCTTACAGGACAGTGGTATGTCGACAATATTCTACGACCCATTTTGTAGCCCTTCATGGCTCCTCCTACCCCTCACATACAGCGAGTTTCTATTGGTTGCCTCCTTACTTGCGAAACCCTACATTGGCCAGCTAGGTCGCAGGGTCTCTCCCAAACTGAGAAAGTTTGAAGTATTATGGGGAAGACCCTCCAGCCAGCACGAGATTTTCACGTTCTGGCCTGCCAATTGGACAGAATTCGGCAGGAGGAATCCAATAACTATCAGACAATGCCAGGCATAATAAGTGCTTGCATAAGGGCAAGAAGTGGACTGACACGTTATTGACTTGCTCAGTTTGTGAAACTCCTTGTCTTAAATGAATCATCAAAGATTGAAATTCTAATCATTTGTTTTTATGTACATATACATCACTTCTACCGGCTAATTCCTTCGTAGTGCATATTTTTTTTTTTTTTTTTTTTTGCCTTAGAGTGTATTTTGAGTTTAGGTCGGGACTCTCAGCAGCCCAGTCCACCTGAGGAAAGTTATTGTCCACAAAGTATTGCCTCACAGATGCAGCTTTATGGTAGGGCGCATTGACCTGCTGGTGGCAACAGTTATCGTCTCCGAACTGTTTCTCTACTCTATGCAGTACACAGTGCTGGAAAATGTGTTCTACCGTTACGCATATAGCATTTTCTTAAGCAGAGTAAAGGGACCATACCATAATCATGAAAGAGATTGCCAAATCGTAACACGGCCTCCTCCGTACTTTGCAGTTGGCTCTAAACATGATGGAATGTACGTTCTCCAGGCGTTCACTAAGCCCAAACCCTTCCGTCTCGTTAGCACAGAGTGTAGCATGATTCATCACTCCGAATCACTCTTTTCCAGCTATCCATTGTCCAGTGTCACCGTTCTTCACACCATCTCATGTGTCACCTAGCACTGACTACAGAAACATGTGGCTCTTGAGGAACTACTCGCCAACTGGCTCGCAGCCAGACTTTAATAGAACTTTGGAAGACTTGTAGACAAATAAGGCACAATATATAGATAATTCTTTCACAATTTCTGAAATCATTAATGAAAGTGGCTACCAAGAGACTATTCGAGTTCGCGTGTAGAACCTTAATGGGACCCAATTGCTGAGGTCATCGGTCCCTAAGCTTACACACTACTTAATTTAACTCAAACTAACTTTCGTTAAGGATGACACACTCACCCATTCCCGAGGGAGGACTCGAACCTCCGACGGGGAAAGCCGCGCGGACCGTAACAACATATCCCGGACCGCTCGGCTACCCCGCGCGGCTATTGGCACACGCATCCAAGCTGCTGACTAGAGTAATATACTGAAGAACGGTAAAGAAGATTGAGGATCTGTTAGATGACAGGTAGTTTGGCTTTCGAAAAGGTAAAGGCACCAGAGAGGCAGTTCAGGTGTTGAGATTGGCACATGAAGCAAGATTTAAGAAAAAGCAAGACACCCTTATAAAATTTGTCGATCTCTAAAGAGAGTCCGGCAATGCGAAAGGGTGCAGGATATTCGAAATTCTGAAAAAAATGGGAGTAACGCACAGGGGAAGACGGGTAATGTACAATGTGTTCAAGAACCAATAGGAAACAATAAGTCTGGAAGACCAAGAATAAAGTGCGTGGATTAAAAAGGTGGATGTAGTCTTGCACGTCTACTATTTTATCTGCTCATCGAAAAAGCAATGACGGAAATAAAATTAAGGTTCAAGAGCGGGATTACAATTAAATGTGAAATGATATTAATGATAATATTCGCTGATGTCATTGCTATTCTCAGTAAAAGTGAAGAAGAATTACAGAACGAGATGAACAGAATGAACTGTCAAATGAGTACAAAATATGCATTGAGAATAAACCAAAGAAAGGTGACATTAATGAGTCGCAGAAAGGTGATTAGCAATGAACTTTACCCAGTAAACTTTGAACCACGAAACAGATGAAGTGAAGGAATTCTCCTACCTTGAGAGCAAAATAACACATGTAAGGACGACACAAAAGGCAGATTAGCACCAGCAAAGAGGGCGTTACTCACCAAGAGAAGTCTGTTAGTATCAAATATCGGCCTTAATCCGAGGGAGATATTTCTGAAAATGTACATACGGAGCACAGCATTGTATGGTAGTGAATCTTTGACTCTGGGACAACGAGAAAGGAAGAGAATCGAAGGTTTGAGGTGTGGTAAGAAGTTGCTGAGAACTGGGTGGTCTGGTAAAACAAGATTGTTGCTTTCTCCTCCTACTACCCTACCCACAGATACGAGTATTACTTCCAGTCACCGTAATTTTTAAAGACCCGCAGATGCTCTTTATTATAATGATAACAGCAATAAAACATACTGCTGACAAAAAAGCGAAGCATGCGGAAGGCATGGGCGGATGTGAAGGCAACTTTATAAACAAACACAGCAAGCAAATTATGATTATAGCTGCAATTCTATATCGCTATTGCTCGTGTTTCACGTTGTTGCCAGACTTGGTAGGGTATATAAGGAGCGTAAACAGCGTCAGGTGTTGATTGATCACTATGAAGAAGATGGAGACGCCATGCACTCATATGAGACAGCGTTATCAGCATCTGACAGTTTCAGAGGGGCCTCATTGTGGGCACCATTTAGCCAGCTGGTCGAATCATCCAGTAGCCAGATTTGTGGAGCATGTGACAGAATATCGATGTTGGACTGCACAGTAACGTGAGGGCAGGCAGAGCAGTCGTTATGGTGCCAGTCCTCCACATCTGACCACCTGGGTTACCGTATTGGGCCTCAAACATATCGTAGCCCATCACATCTGCAGCTACCATCTGAGAACAGCTAATGGATTCCCTGCAACATTCTATGTCATCCCACACTGCAGACTAGCAGCAGGAGGACTAGGGCATTACCATCCCACGTTGCTGTTAACACAAGTGGCTGCATTTGGAGTGGTGCAGTTACAGCAAGTTGAAGAGGGAGAGGGAGATGATGATGATGATGTTTGGTTTGTGGGGCGCTCAACGGCGCGGTTATCAGCGCCCGTACAAATTCCCAATCTTTGCTCAGCCCAATCTCGCCAATTTCATGAATGATGAGGACAACACAACACCCAGTCATCTCGAAGCAGGTGAAAATCTCTGACCCCGCCAGGAAGGGAGAGGGAGAGAGATGAGAATATATATGAATTTCAGTAAGAATATTTTGAAAGGTTTTAAGCAAATGACCTTTCAAATTTTAATTTAAGACGGCTGAAGGCCTTATCTTGAAATATTTCACGTAGAAGTTCGGCTGACGGCCACATACTGAAGATTAAAACAAACTAAATTAATACACGGCTGAAGGTCTCGCACACTACTTGAGACTAAAAGAAAACCACAATCCAAAACAACAGAACAATGGTGCTCAAAAGTGTTCCAAGGGTCGGCCTGGGGAGGAAACTCTAACATAAGTTTAGGTGAGACAGGCAGCCTAGCATAACACTAAATAATCGGGTGGCAGCACGACCCAGGGGCGGCTGAAGAACCAACCAACAACCTAATCAATTCCCTTCCACCCGACCAACAGCACGACAGCGGGAAAATCAGCGAGGACGAAGATACCAGCAGCATTACGTCTTGAAAATTGTCGTCAGACACAATAACCAGTCAAAAATATGAACATCACCAAAGGCTGTCAAACTACACGCGGTACGGACAGCATCAACGCGTCGAGGAAAAACACACTGCGGAACACTACGCTAATGCCCTCGTCGCAGAGACTTCCTCGCTGCACTGTCCCAACTGACCGACTGTCTACTACAGTATGCAGACAGCATTAACATAACTGCTCAGTCGAAATTACACAAGCTAGACACAGTTCCACGAAAACACTTCCACAAGAACTGGAACAATCGTAAGAGCAATCACTGTGGAACAATCAGGACGAATGACAAGTCTACACATACACAGAAGCGGTCGGCGACCAAACATGGGACGACCGACTGAACGACCAACCAGGGTCGTCCCCACTAAAGTAATGTGTGTCAGCAACAGTCGGGCGAGTCTTGGCTGTCCGGACCACATTGCAGCTCCATCCCGACTTTTTTTATGTCCGTTCGCAACTCGGACACACAACGACCCGGAGACACTGGCTCGGACCCAACCATGCAGAAGGAACACTTGCCCACTGGCCATCCGACAGCTCTGCACAAGGAAGGAACCGACCCAAGTCCCGCAAGATGATCAGTTGAATGGGCCTAGAAGCGATCGGAAGACACACGTCGCCCGATGAGACGACTGACCGAACGACCAACCAACGGTCGTCCTGCTCAAGTCTCCCGTCGGACAGTCCATGTGTGTCGCAAGCGGTCGCCGAGTACTGGCTGTCCGGACCTCACTGGCGCTGCGTCCCGACTCAACCCCGACACACCACGAACCGAAATACTAGCGGTCGCTTCAAAGATAATACGACAGTGCTCTTATCGATACGCGCTGCTGCTGCCACTCATGGGTAGGCAAGCCAGCAACCTAGTGACACCAGTAAGTCGAATAAGAAACGAGGCGACAGTTCCGTAAAGACAAGCTGTCAAGAAAGAAACGGCATAAACACGAGCTGCGCAAGGCTCAGATATTTTATGAGTGCAAGACCGATGAGTTTTTAATATTTTAGCCAAACGCTCGTGTGGCATGCATACACTGTAGCTTAAGTAGGATCAATTTGAGGTTCTTTCCAGCTTGGTAGACCACAATTGTCTTTTTTCAAATTGTTCGTCTTGACTTCCCCTACACCACTAGGGAACGGTGTAAGGAGTTACCGTTTACACCATGTATAGATTCATTTGAAAAAGCGAAAGCCATAGCAGTAGCTCTGTAATTAACTCATGTTTGATGCACTGGGTTGTAATATACACCAAGCCCAACATTCGTTAATTTCAAGTATGTAAGCCTGAGAAACTCGCGTTTATGGCGCCATCTGTTACGAGAGCGTTAGTACCACTACCTCTATAGCCAGTGGAACCACACCGGAAGCGCCAGTCCATCTACGGCAGCCATCCACAGTCGAGAGCGGTGGCCTAACACCCCACAGTGCCAAGTACGGTGGAGTGTGTGAAATTTAGGTGCGTTTTATATAATTTTTGGCGTTGGAGTGAAAAATAAAGTAAGCATACTATGTTGTGTCATTTTTACATTTTTTTGTACGATAAATAATATTTTCTTCAAATAATTAGATGGCGTATAATATGCAAACTCGACGTATATGCGAGGAGTTGCTCGAAGTGGACGAAAATCGTGATCTACGATGCGAATATATATATATATATATATATATATATATATATATATATATATATATATATAAAATTCTTTCATTTCATTATTCTTTCATAATCAAAATCGTAGGTATATTGTGTTTAAACAATAAAATCTTACTTCGATAATAACAGGATTTTAGCTTTTTCGCGATGTTCTTCCCTTTTATTTCCACAATAAATATGCTTTTTTACATACTTAAGTCATGTTATTTTTTCTTGTAATGCTATATGTTGAGCAAATCCATTTAAATTTTAAGCCATCTACATGAGAACTTAAAAAGTTATTATCTTTTATTTTAAAACAACAATGTTTTTAACTTTCCGACATTTGATTTTTTATTCTTATTTTTAGGTTATGTAAGCCATATAACTTCAGAAAGTAAGTAGTAGATTATTCGTTACGACAATTGTCGCTACGATGCGATCCACTTCAGTGTGTCAAGCACTTATCTCTACAAAAATGTGTCAAGTAAGGATTAATATAGCTTTGAAAAGAGGCTATACGTCATTTAGTAGGTCAACTGGGTCAAAATAGGATTACGATAACTTACGCGATTCGCTGCTTGTACAAATACACTACTAGCCATTAAAATTGCAACACCAAGAAGAAATGCAGATGATAAACGGGTATTCATTGGACAAATATATTATACTAGAACTGACATGTGATTACATTTTCACGCTATTTGGGTGCTTAGATTCTGAGAAATCAGTACCCAGAACAACCACCTCTGGCCGTAATAACGGCCTTGATACGCCTGGACATTGAGTCAAACAGAGCTCGGATTGCGTGTACAGGTACAGCTGCCCATGCAGCTTCAACACGATACCACAGTTCACCTTCACCAAGAGTAGCGACTGGCGTATTGTGACGAACCAATTGCCCGGCCACCATTGACCAGACGTTTTCAATTGGTGAGAGATCTGGAGAATGCGCCGGCCAGGGCAGCAGCCGAACATTTTCTGTATCCAAAAGGCCCGTACAGGACCTGCAACATGCGGTCGTGCATTATCCTGCGGAAATGTAGGGTTTCGCAGGGGTCGAATGAAGGGTAGAGCCACGGGTCGTAACACGTCTGAAATGTATCGTCCACTGTTCAAAGTGCCGTTAATGTGAACAAGAGGTGACCCAGACATGTAACCAATGGCACCCCATACCATCACGCCGGGTGATACGCCAGTATGGCGATGACGAATACACGCTTCCAATGTGCGTTCACCGCGATGTCGCTAAACACGGATGCGACCATTATGATGCTGTAAACAGAACCTGGATTCATCCGAAAAAGTGACGTTTTGCCATTCGTGCACCCAGGTTCGTCGTTGAGTACACCATCGCAGGCGCTGCTGTCTGTGATGCATCAAGGGTAACCGCAGCCATTGTTTTCGAGCTGATAGTCCACGCTGCTGCAAACGTCGTCGAACTGTTGGTGCAGATGGTTGTTGTCTTGCAAACGTCCCCATCTGTTGACTCAGGGATCGAGAAGTGGCTGCACGATCCGTTACAGCCATGCGGATAAGATGCCTCTCATCTCGACTGCTCGTGATAAGAGGCCGTTGGGATCCAGCACAGCGTTCCGTATTACCCTCCTGAACCCACCGATTCCATATTCTGCTAACAGTCATTGGATCTCGACCAATGCGAGCAGCAATGTCGCGATACGATAAACCGCAATCGCGATAGGCTACAATCCGACCTTTATCAAAGTCGGAAACGTGATGGTACGCATTTCTCCTCCTTACACGAGGCATCACAACAACGTTTCACCAGGCAACGCCGGTCAGCTGCTGTTTGTGTATGAGAAATCGGCTGGAAACTTTTCTCATGTCAGCACGTTGTAGGTGTCGCCACCGGCGCCAACCTTGTGTGAATGCTCTGAAAAGCTAATCATTTGCGTATCACAGCATCTTCTTCCTGCCGGTTAAATTTCGCGTCTGTGGCACGTCGTCTTCGTGGTGTAGCAAATTTAATGGCCAGTAGTGTATAAACGTTGCTACTGAAGTCTGTTTTGGAGATTGTCGTGACCTCCATTGCCCCGCCCTCCCTCTCTCGGATGCACAGAGATACCGACGCGGCGGTTGTCCACCGCATGCGGGTCACCAGAGCGGCCGCACTGAGCCCGCACGGCTCTGACGCAACGCCTTATCTGGCGACACGCGGCCCCTGGTGGCAGCTGGCACCGCCTCGCGCTGCCGGCAGCTGCTCTCGCCTCGCCTGTCCTTGATCGCTGCTCGCAGATCTCCAGCCAGGTCTCTTCTCTCCTTCGTCGCACACAGTATTCGCGGCAACACCAGAGTTAACACTAGTGGAAAGTGATAAACGAACACCGTGAAGCAATGTACCACCACGAATGAAATTTGATTTACAAATTGCGCTTTATGATTGTAATGGCAAAGTCATACACTCGTATTCGGAACTTCTTCCGGCCTAATGAGTGTTCAGGAGACCCTGAATTTTCAGCTGTACGGCGTCCGTACATTGTCAGGCATTTCGGCTGACACCATGGCTTCCGTCCTTGGATGTGTTTTACAACCAATAATCGGTGGTCCACATCGCTCCGTTTATACCAAACGTTCATGGAGCGGTGCGTACCCCAGACAGGCAAATAAACTAACAACTACTACATTTGTAAGGTTAGGAACAGATGTTGTTGTTGTGGTCTTCAGTCCTGAGACTGGTTTGATGCAACTCTCCATGCTTCTCTATCCTGTGCAAGCTTCTTCATCTCCCAGTACCTACTGCAGCCTACATCCTTCGGAATCTGCTTAGTGTACTCATCTCCTGGTCTCCCTCTACGATTTTTACCCTCCACGCTTCCCTCCAGTACTAAATTGGTGATCCCTTGATGCCTCAGAACATGTCCTACTAACCGATCCCTTCTTCTAGTCAAGTTGTGCCACAAAAGTCTCTTCTCCCCAATCCTATTCAATACCTCCTCATTAGTCATGTGATCTACCCATCTAATCTTCAGGATTCTTCTGTAGTACCACATTTCGAAAGCTTCTATTCTCTTGTTGTCCAGACTAGTTATCGTCCACGTTGCACTTCCATACATGGCTACACTCCATACAAATACTTTCAGAAACGACTTCCTGACACTTAAATCTATACTCGATGTTAACAAATTTCTCTTCTTCAGAAACGTTTTCCTTGCCATTGCCAGTCTACATTTTATATCCTCTCTACTTCGACCATCATCAGTTACTTTGCTCCCCAAATAGCAAAACTTCTTTACTACTTTAAGTGTCTCATTTCCTAATCTAATTCCCTCAGCATCACCCGATTTTATTCGACTACATTCAATTATCCTCGTTTTGCTTTTGTTGATGTTCATCTTGTATTCTCCTTTCAAGATACTGTCCATTCCGTTCAACTGCTCTTCCAAGTCCTTTACTGTCTCTGACAGAATTACAATGTCATCGGCGAACCTCAAAGTTTTTATTTCTTCTCCATGGATTAACAGGAAGGAATGACCGCTAATAGGGAACTATACGTGTTAAGACGAAAATACATTATTAATGTCTACTTTCAGTTACATTTGCATATTAGTGTATTTTCCGTAATGTGAAGGGCTAGTTTGCTTTTTCTCTACACGATGGTGGCTGCCAGCATGAAAAAGTAACATGTCACACAGCTCCAGAATGAGTTTACCGTATTCCAATAACTACCAGTCCACCCCCCTCCCCCTCCCCATTTCAATCCAACCGAGATGTCAAGCGCAGTCGACCATGGCACGCGGGTCGGCATGGCTCCTCATCCCTGTCGATATATTTCAGCATCTCACTGATTCTCTTGCCACAAGTCTCAGCGGTCCGCGCTGCAAAAGGTGGTTACTGAGGCTTCTAACAGGTTTGGTTTTGTCGCATTGGCTGAAAAAGGGAAGTGTGTGTGTATGTGTGTGTGTGAGAGAGAAAGAGTGTGTGTGTGTGTGTGTATTTGTGTCTGTGGGGGTGGGAGGCCGGGTAGGAGGGAGGGTAAAATGGTAGAAGGAGAGCAGAGCTTGAGTGCAACAAGCAGATTTAAGTTATTGTAGGTTGTAGTAGTCACACAGAATAAAGGGACATGCACAGAATAAACAAATGGGGAGTATTCTATGAAACCAACTTTAAAAATCTGGAGTGAGAGATACTTTAAAAAAAGGTATCGAATATTCGTGTAAATATATTTATAAACCTTCAAGATCTTCTTCTCGTTGTGAAATGGAGGGGATACTGCATACAAGATTACATTATTTGTAGCCTTGTACAGTGATGTTGCCTGCCAGTCTTTCCATGTTCCAGCTAGGAATGAGTCTATAGCAGTAAAATACTCCGTCCCATGCAATTTTCATTTTGCGTAGGTTTGAAGTGTAAATATTGTTCTGAAAGGCGGAAAAAATCATAGGACAACCAATAGAAGACGCTGCTCTCATGTTCCGAAGAGAAATATTTCTATATTTATTTATCAGCTGATTCTAAAGCTACAGAAAATTTGACGTTGTTGACAACATTGACGGATGTGTGAGGCTGAACATCGTTTGATAAGTGCCGAATGCTTCCTTGTTATTGTTTGCATTGTCTATCCTTTTTTCCATAATTACGTATAAGATATTCACTGAGTGACTGATTTTGTCTCCATTTTTGGATTTAATGTGTCCGTAAGGGCAGGGCGATGTGGTCGAGCGGTTCTAGGCGCTTCACTCTGGAACCGCACGACCGCTACGGTCGCAGATTCGAATCCTGCTCCGGGCATGAATCTGTGTGCTATCCTTAGATTAGTTACATTTTAGTAGTTCTAAGTTCTAGGGGACTGATGATCTCAGATGTTAAGTCCCATAGTGCTCAGAGCCATTTGAACCATTTTGTCCGTAAGGCCAAGGAATAGCTGAACAGAGCTTCTGATTTGTACTGCATTACAATGGCAGTATGTTGCTGCGCGTCAAACGATAGAAGGAAGGAAGATAAAGGTGTGTTGTTGCATCGACGATGAAGCATAAGAGACGAAACACGTGCTCTGGTTGGGGAAGGAAGGGAAAGGAAATAGGTATATTCTTTTTCAAAGGAACTGATAAGAAGGAACGAGTGAAAATGGAGTGGGAACTGACAGGGCTAAATTTATTTGCCACGAATATCGGACAAGATTTTATTGCTAACTGTTTAACACATAGCTACAAAAAATTATAATCCACAGATCAGCAGGTAACCTTTTTTAAAGTCACTGCAGAAAATTTCAAAATGGTAACAGGAGACGCAGAAGGCATTTTAACATATTGTCCCAAAATTTGGTACCCTATTTGTGTAAATGCTTATATTTTGTCAACGAAAAGTTGTAATTTATTTTTATTATTTGTGTGGTATGTTTTTCTCAACAGTTTAAACAATGTAAAAACATGGGGCTTGTAATACAAAATAATATATATATTCTTAAAAGTTTAATAAGTATGCAAACAGTCGAATTTGTAGTATGACATACATTAAGAAAACATACCACACAAATAACAAAAATAAAATTACAACTTTGCAAAGACAAAACAAAAGCATTTATACAAATAGTTCCCTATGCCTTTAGCATTCAGCAATGTTTGTTATGTTTACTGAACACTGTCATATATTCTGAGATACTTCAAAATGAATTATTTAAGAAACTGACAAACTAAAGAAGAAAACAAAGTTATGTTGGGTATCAATGTCTTCAATTTTACTATTATTGGCTTGGATTTACTGTCACACTACAGCTGCTCAAAAAAAATCAAGTCTCTACATCATATAAGGTTTTATCACCACATTGTGGGATATTTGCAATGCAGTATAAAGTCGAATTCAACTAATTTTAAATTAAGGCAGCAACACATCTAGCGAAACAGATTATGTAAAAAGTAGTTGGCTGAATATGTAAAAAAACGAAAAAAGAATAAGAGTAACTTGAAGTTATTCTGTAAACATAAGGATCCCATCCCAAATTAAGCAATTAAAATTCTTCTTTTCATCACATTGGGACACTGTAAGAGCTACATGTCACTCATAGTTCGTAGCATGTTATCATACTTTTCTGCGTATTTCTTCTTTCCTATTATCAAGTGATATTCATATTCGAGATATGCGTAATAAGCGTCGAATATAGCGCTGCGCTTCGTTATTACATAAGTCAGTGTGTGTCCAGTCATCCATGTTGCTGCACTGTTTTTCACTCGATGACATCTTAGTATCTGACGATAAAGAAGATGTTTTACATTTATGTAACTGAGAGCATTCGACTTCTAAATGATATTTTGTGACAGACACACCTAAAGATTTTTAATGCTTTGGCACACGTAAACCTATGGATGAGGGCGTTCACGTGCCCGCACATCGCACATGTCTTTGTGGTGCACAGGCGGGTATTATTGTTTCGTATGTTGGTATTTTATCGCTGACAATTAGCTACCTCTGCGATCCCACTAAGAATGTAGGTTTCTGTTGCGGACGATCCTCCAAATTCTGTTCCATTCCATATTCAACCATTTCTCCTCTACACAGTTTCTTACATTGAGATGAGAAAAGTCGTGGTATACCTCCTAATATCGCGTGGGACCTCCATTGGCCCAGATACTGCGGCAAGTCGACGTGGCATGGGCTCAACAAGTCATAGGAACTCGTTGGCGGTCTGGGTGGCCAAATGACTTGCTCGAATTCTCCAGAATGTTCTTCACACCAATAGCGAACAATTGTGTCATCTATAAAACTTCCATCGTTGTTACGGAACATGAAGTCCATGAAAGGATGAAAATGGTCTCCATGGAGCCAAAGATAACCATTTACAGTCACTGATCTGTTCCGATGGACTAGAGAACCCAGTCTATTGCATGTAAACACAGCCCACACCATTATGCAGTCAGGACTACCTTGTTCAGCGCCTTGTTGACAACCTGGGGTCATGGCTTCGTCGGGTCTGCAACACACTCGAACCCTGCCATCATGTCTTACCAACTTAAATCCCGACTTATCTCACCAGGTCACGGTTTTCCATTCGTCAGGGGTCTAACCGATATGGTCACGAGCCCAGGGGAGCTGCTGCAGGCGATGCCGTGCTGTTAGCAAAGGCACTCCAGTTGATCGTTGCTGCTATGGCCAATTAACGCCAAATTTCTCTGTATCGTCCTAACGGATACATTCGTCGTACGTCCCACATTGATTTCTGCGTTTATTTCACGCGGTGTTGTTTATCTGTAAGCAATGACACATCCGCGCAAACGCCGCTGCTCTCGGTCGTTAAGTAAGGCCATCGGCCATTGCGTTGTAGATGAAAGTAGGCTGTTTAGGGTTTTATGTTGGTAACGCCACGTAGCGCTCTGTATGAAAATCGCTGACTGTACTGTGTGCAGTCTGTGGCTGATTGGACTCATCGTTGGAATATTCGCTTGTGTATGAGACAGGCGAAATACCTTCAGACTTCAAGAAGAATATAATAATTCCAATCCCAAAGAAAGCAGGTACTTCCAGATGTGAAAATTGAAGAACTATCAGTTTAATAAGCCACGGCTGCGAAATACTAACACGAATTCTTTACAGACGAATGGAAAAACTGGTAGAAGACGACCTCGGGGAAGATCAGTTTGGATTCCGTAGAAATGTTGGAACACGACTTACTTTAAAAAATAGATTAAGAAAAGGCAAAGCTACGTTTTTAGCATTTGTCGACTTAGAGAAATCTTTTGACAATGTTGACTGCAAAATTCTCTTCCAAATCCTGAAGATGTCAGGGGTAAAATACAGGGAGCGAAAGACTATTTACAATTTGTACAGAAACCAAAGTCGAAGCAGTGGTTGGGAAGGGAGTGAGACAGGGTTGTAGCCTATCCCCAATGTTATTCAATCTGTATATTGAGCAAGCAGTAAAGGAAACAAAAAAAAATTTGGAGTAGGTTATTAAAATCCATGGAGAAGAAATAAAAACGTTGAGGTTCGCCGATGGCATTGTAATTCTGTCAGAGACAGCAAGGGACCTGGAAGAGCAGCTGAACGGAATGGACAGTGTCTTGAAAGGAGGGTATAAGATGAACATCAACAAAAGCAAAACGAGGATAATGTAATGTAGTCAAATTAAATCGGGTGATGCTACGGGAATTAGATTAGGAAATGAGACACTTAAAGTAGTAAATTAGTTTTGCTATTTGGGGTGAAAAATAACTGATGATGGTCGAAGTAGAGAGGATATAAAATGTAGACTGGCAATGGCAAGGAAAACGTTTCTGAAGAAGAGAAATTTGTTAACATCAGGCGTAGATTTAAGTGTCAGAAAGTCGTTACTGAAAGTATTTGTGTGGAGTGTAGCCATGTATGGAAGTGAAACGTGGACGATAAATAGTTTGGACAAAAAGTGAATAGAAGCATTCGAAATGTGGTGCTACAGACAAATGCTGAAGATTATATGGGTAGATCACATAACTAATAAGGAAGTATTGAAAAGGGTTGGGGAGAAGAGAAGTTTGTGGCGCAACTTGACTAGAAGAAGGGATCGGTTGGTAAGGCATACTCTGAGGCATCAAGTGATCACCAAATTAGTATTGAAGGGCAGCGTGGAGGGTAAAAATCGTAGAGGGACACCAAGAGATAAATACACTAAACAGATTCAGAAGGATGTAGGTTGCAGTAGGTAGTGGGAGATGAAGAAGATTAGCATGGACAGCTGCATCAAACCAGTCTCAAGACTGAAGACCCTAACAACAACATAGTGTTGGGCATTTCGATGTCAACAGCGCGTAACTTTGCGTAGTTGGAGGTGAACAGCCAGCAGTGGTGGATGTGGGGAAAGAGATGGCAGAGTTTTGAGAGCGGACGATCTGGACGTGTGTCCATCAGAAAGTATAAATTTGTAATACTCTACACGTTACACTTTCTGATGGACACACGTCCAGATCGTCCGCTTTTGAACGTTATTAATGTAAATACATTTTTTGTTCTCTACCAAAATCTTTCAATTGCTAACTATCCCTATCAGTAGTTAGTGCCTTCAGTAGTTAGAATCTTTTATTTAGCTGGCAGTATTGGCGCTCGCTGTATTGCAGTAGTTCGAGTAACGAAGATTTTTGTGAGGTAAGTGATTCATGAAAGGTATTGGTTATTGTTAATCAAGGTCATTCTTTTGTAGGGATTACTGAATTTCAGATTGCGTTGCGCTAAAAAATATTGTGTGCCAGTTTAGTGATGATCAGAATGAGTAAAGAGAGAAATGTCTGAGTACGGTCAGTTTTGCTCAGCTGTTTGAAAATCAAATAACGTAAAAGTTTTTCAAACTGGACGTTTCATAGATAATGCCTGAAATTTGATGTTCTGGGCACACTTTTGACACTGTGGATCTTGAAATACTAAATTCCCTAACGATTTCCGGAACTGAATGTTCCATGCATCTAGCTCCAATTAACATTCGTGTTCAGTATCTGTTATTTTCCGTGTGGCGCCATAATCACGCCGGAAATACTGTTGCATGAATCACCTGAGTATAATTGACACCAACAACAACGCAGTGAGCTTTTATACCTTGTCTACTTGATACTAGCGTCATCTGTATGTGTGCATATCGCTATCCCATAATTTTTTTCACCTCAATGTATATCGTTCTACGTCGGGAAATGGAGGTCTCTTCAAGTCGGTAGTGGCTGGAGAAAACTTCTGATCTTCTCTAAGTAGCTTAACTCTAAGTAGAATAGCCTGAGATAACGATAGTTGGCAGGTATCAATGCGACAATGACAGAAGCATCACAGTTTACTAGTCCCCACTTTTTTGCTAAATTCTTAGTCCGTCTCAAATTGACACTACGGAACCTCTTCCTTTTGCGGTTAATCAGAAGATTCTTGCAACACAGCCGTGTGTTCATGAGACTGAACCCACCTTTCGTTAGTGGCAGGGTTATGGTCTGAAGCCCTAATCTGAAAATATCGACTCTCACCACAAACCAGCGCAGCGCTCTTCGGCTATTGTCAGCTTTGTGGTCCGAGAAGTAAAATCTGTGCCATGTAGCACATAGTACTTCGATCGCAACCTTAACAGTCTGAAACTTTTGTACGATGTTTAGTTACCTGTTGGAGTGAATACTTGGAGTTTATGAGAGCACTGCATGCGATAAGCAAGGTTCCAGCTTTGTGTCTCGGTACGACACACAGTTGCAATTTGCCACCAAGATTCAGGAATTTACGTGTTCGACGAAGTGCTTGGCTGACTGCCGGAACAGGAGCTTTCACAGCGACAACTGTGCGATTTATGACGAGACACGCAGTTCAGCGCACAAGCGTGTCCGTGTGAACGCAGCCTCGTGAAGCAGGCAGGTGTGCAGTTAAGACTTGTTGTGCCCTTTCTCCATGATTCTTTTCATTTGCCTGCAGCACTCGACGCTATCATGGCGGATTTCTGTTGCTGCATCGCGTATCATGTCATTTCTGGAAACCCAGAATCTACTCTGTAGGAATCAACATGGATTCCGGAAACAGCGATCGTGTGAGACCCAACTCGCATTATTTGTTCATGAGACCCAAACAGAACACAGCATGTTGTTCTCAACGGAGAGACGTCTACAGACGTTAAAGTAACCTCAGGGGTGTGTTATGGGACCATTGCTTTTCACAATATATATAAATGACCTAGTAGTAGTGTCGGAAGTTCCATGCGGCTTTTCGCGGATGATGCTGTAGTATACAGAGAAGTTGCAGCATTAGAAAAATGTAGCGAAATACAGGAAGATCTGCAGCGGATAGGCACTTGGTGCAGGGAGTGGCAACTGACCCTTAACATAAACAAATGCAATGTATTGCGAATACATAGAAAGAAGGATCCTTTATTGTATGATTATATGATAGCAGAACAAACACTGTAACACTGTAAAATATCTGGGAGTATGCGTACGGAACGATTTGAAGTGGAATGATCATATAAAATTAACTGTTGGTAAGGCGGGTGCCAGGTTGAGATTCATTGGGAGAGTCCTTAGAAAATGTAGTCCATCAGCAAAGGAGGTGGCTTACAAAACACTCGTTCGACCTATACTTGAGTATTGCTCATCAGTGTGGGATCCGTACCAGGTCGTGTTGACAGAGGAGATAGAGAAGATCCAAAGAAGATCGGCGCGTTTCCTCACAGGGTTATTTGGTAAGCGTGATAGCGTTACGGAGATGTTTAGCAAACTCAAGTTGCAGACTCTGCAAGAGAGGCGCTCTGCATCGCGGTGTAGCTTCTGGATGAGGTATCGAATATATTGCTTCCCCCTACTTATACCTCCCCCTACTTATACCTCCCCCTACTTATACCTGACAGTAAAATTAGAGAGATTCGAGCGCGCACGGAGGCTTTCCGGCAGTCGTCCTTCGCGCGAACCATACGCGACTGGAACAGGGAAGGGAGGTAATGACAGTGGCAGGTAAAGTGCCCTCTGCCACACACTGTTGGGTGTAGATGTAGATGTAGATGTAGATGTAATTGTAGACTCTCCCAGGAGGAATTATCAATGTTCAGGGATATGACAGGAACGCCAATTTGGGTAAAAAAACCTTCATGTGGACATATGGCCTATTCCGAACGGTTTACGAGATAGAATACAAAATTGAACCATGTTGGATTACGTTTCTGATTTCCCTTCACTACAGTTAACTTGCCACCAAGATCGCCGGACGTTAGGCCATTAGATGTTTGTTTGTGGGGTTGGATGAAACCTGAGGTGTACAAACGAAGGATAAATACGCGAGATGAACTGCTTGGTCGTATAATAGACGCTGTTGTCCTCGTTAGGGAACGTACAGAGGCACTCAACAAGCAACATAACGTGTTCTCCCAAGAGTGCACAAATGCTCTGAAGCTGACGGTAGTATATTTGAACATTTATTGTGTACTGTTCAACACTTGTAATACGAAGTGTACAATAATGCTTTGAGGTGAAAGTATTAAAAATGTGTATTTTTCAATTTATACTTTGTAAAGCGCGTGTTGTAATGTTTACCAATTGCTGTACCATTCATGTATACATGTGTGATGCTGACTATGTATTGAATAACAAAGGAAACAAATAACAATGAACATAAAATGTGTTTTATCTCGGAAACCGTTCGCAATAGGACACTTGAGCGTATGAAGTGTTTTGCTTCAAATGATCATTCGTGTCCTATCCCTGAATATTGACCATTCCTCCTAGAACACCCTGTATAGACAAAGAAAGTGAGATCCAAAGACTATATAAGTAACAATTTAGAGATTGACGCTTATGGTGAGTATGTTACGTTTTGCAAACCACTTTTCCCCGAAAATAACCGTTACTTCGTTGCAAAAGAAGTACAAAGTTTACGGGGCTCATTTAGCAAGGAATAAAATAAAGTTTGTGACAGTAAGCGTACTGGGAGGTACCTCGATGATATTAATGTATCAACTTAGTGCTTATACACACTCTGGATCAACAGTTGCAAGTACAAATTTTTCTGACATGCGTGTTTCTAGGGGTGTGGATAAAATTCTCACTGACTGAGGATGATGCAAAAGTACTGCTGCGAGAATACAATGACGAAGTCAACAAGGACACAGTCGATCACAGTACCCTTTGATGGTATCCAATAACACGGAAAGTCCTAGGAGAAATGGACAGTATTCATGGATATGACAGGAAAGATCATCTGAAGCAAAAAACTTTATATGGTTTCGGAGATAGAACACATTTAATGTACATTGTTATTTATTTTCTGTATTATTCAAATTATTGTCAGGTGTATACGTACACAACAGTTAGTAAACTTGCAAGCGCAACAAGTTTTCCGCGTATAATATTCGTTGGACGTTGTTACGTACAGAAAGTTGCCTTGTGCTGGCAGTAGCAGTATGCAGCTTCATTTCAACAATGCACAAGTTGTATCGGAAAACACCGACGGAATTCTTCGATATCAGTAGAAGCCGTAAACGTACACCATTTCTGCATATTCTTCTTTAGCATAGATGTGTGCAATTGTAGCTAGTGCGTGTACAAGCATAGTTCACCGATGCTTTCGTCTAATACACTCTCAGTCCCCCACATTACTTCACTCACAATAGACCCATGGACAATTGCGCATTCAACGAGCTGGTTGTTTTGGCAGATATACATCCCGAGTAAAGTGACTGAAAGCAACGAGGCAGGGTGGGCTACAATGAAATGTCCAAGACGCTGGACTGGTAAGACACACACCTACGCGCCACTAGCCTAAAAACAAATTCACACTATACAGGTTGACTCTTAGAAGATTACAGAAATCATCCACTTTTTATAATGCTATTTATTTACTTAAATAACGCCGTTACCGGTTTCGAACCGATAGGTTCATCTTCAGACGGCTAGTTCACGTTTTACATTACAATTTGAGTTTTGTTTCCCCGTCTGAACTTTCTTGGGGTGGTGATGCCCTGCAACCAAAACAAGATGTGAGACAGCGTCTTTTTAATTGTAATCGTGCCTCACGACGATTTTAAGAGATGTAAACAAATTATTATTATTAAATGGAATATGTTTCGGTTACTTACAATGGAGAATCCGTGCCATTATGTCCAAGTGCAGGTTTTTTATCATCTTGCAACACCGTTGACAGTATAATGCACTTTTTGTGTGTATATATATATATGCACATAATGTAACGCACCACTCACACACTTAGAAGTTCCATCACATGGAGTATGTATACAAAGATGGCGATATTACAACCATAACAATGCCAAAAACTTCCACTCTCATAATTTTTGACAAAATAGCATTAAGCTTACCTCGGCAGGTACTGAGAAACGTTCACGCTTTTAAAAAATGCAAAAGAAACCTAACAAAGACCAACCTCAACATCAAATATAATAAGAAAGGTAAGAAATGTCTGTCAGCACAGATAACACCAAACTACATAAAAGTGAAGATTAACTCTGAAACCAGTACCAGCAAAATAGTTAAAGTAAAATGTGAAATCATATGGCTCAAGACAGAGATCAAAATGCTGTATAAATAGAAAGAACTTCTCAACAAGCAGCTGTAGAGTCTACACTTGCAACTTGAAAATTGCCTATCCAGCCTTCAGTTCTCCTACCTTTTACAATACATTGAGAACTCACTGAAAAAGAACAGTAGAAAATTTTGTTTAGGCATAAGAAAAAACTATATAATTTGAAAATGAAGAAAGGTAACTCCACTCCAAAAATTCACATGACAGCCAACATCAGTTTCATGAAAGAACTATTGATTCAACTAATGTCAGTTTTACAAATAATGAAGTTGCTCTCATAAACAAAGGTCTAAAGCATAATATAGAGCCCAGACTTAAAGCCAATAAATTGAAAAGCCTTATTGCATCTACTAAACTTGCATGTGATGCTGCTAAATTAAATTCCAGGGAAACCAATGCCTTAGCCTTCAAAGCCAATAAAATAATAACAAGACACCTCAAAAGAAACAATGGCCCTTAATGTTCTAAATTGTATCAGTTCCAAACTTTCTCAGAATAAAGCTTTAATAGTCAAAGCAGCTGAAAGTCGGTCCGATTGAGGGAGGACATAGAAGCAATTCAGAGGCGGGCTGCTAGATTTGTTACTGGTAGGTTTGATGATCAAGCGAGTGTTACGGAAATGCTTCAGGAACTCGGGTGGGAGTCTCTAGAGGAAATGAGGCGTTCTTTTCGTGAATCGCTACTGAGGAAATTTAGAGAACCAGCATTTGAGGCTGACTGCAGTACAATTTTACTGCCGCCAACTTACATTTCGCGGATAGACCACAAAGATAAGATAAGAGAGATTAGGGCTCGTACAGAGGCATATAGGCAGTCATTTTTCACTCGTTCTGTTTGGGAGTGGAACAAGAAGAGAAGATGCTAGTTGTGGTACGAGGTACCCTCCGCCACGCACCGTATGGTGGATTGCGGAGTATGTATGTAGATTTAGATGTAGAAAGTAATTGTGAAACCATGCAATTATTCAATAGTAACAACATAACTGAATTAGATTTTGATCGTACCTCTAAATTTCAGGCAAAAATTAAGAACAGACTTAAGAATTGTAACTTACTCCTAACTAATTGGGAAGTATATGACCGCATTTCCATGAACCCCACTGCACCTCGGCTCTGGTCACAGCCTAAGACCCATAAGGAAAACTGTCCCATCAGCCCAATTGTGAACTCTAGGAATAGCCATTCATTTAAGTTAAATAACAAACTGCTTGCTCTGCTTAATACCTACTACGCCTTTGAAAACAAATTCTCCATTAAGAACACATCTGAATTCATTGACAAAATTAAAAATGTTCACATTCCACTGACAGCCAGATTTGCATCACTTGACATAGTAAACCTTTATACTGTCCTCTGTAGAGGACACCATGAACATAATCAGAAACAATCTACTCAAACATAAGAAACTAAGTATGGCAGAGATCTGTGAGATCTTTGAACTACTAATCTTGGTACTGTCATACAATTACTTCACTTTTAATAAAAAAAATATACAAACAGAAAGATGGGTTGGCAATGGGTAGCAGCCTAGCTGGGATGTTAGCAGATATTTACATAAATCACTTAGAGCAGACATTTTTTGAAGCTAATAGTCACATCAACAGCAAAATCATGTACTACAAAAGATATGTTGATGATGCAATTGTACGTTTTGATGGCACCAATGAGGAAATACATTAGCAACAAATCTGAGTAGTATGTTCAAAAACATTAAATTCACCGTTGAACATGAGACCAACAACAGCATCAATTTCCTAGATGTAAAAATCACCAACGAAAACCAAAAACAATATTTTGACATCCATAGAAAACCAACATCCACTGATGTACGTGTCAACAGCTCATCTTGTCATCCAAACCAGCATAAGCACACTGAAATGCCTACACAAAATTCCTCTTGAACCAATTAAAAAAGAAAAAGAAATCAGTATCATTAAAAGCATACAGTCGCAGGTTCGAATCCTGCCTCGGGCATGGATGTGTGTGATGCCCTTAGGTTAGTTAGGTCGAAGTAGTTCTAAGTTCTATGGGATTGATGACCTCAGAAGTTAAGTCCCATACTGCTCAGAGCCATTTTGAGCCATCATTCAACAAAACTGTGCACCAGTCAACCATGTAATGTACACAAGACACAGTAGAAAAGAGCAGAAAATATGTTTAACTATCTTTCTTAGGGAGCATATCCTATGAAATAAGCAACCTATTTAAAAATACAAACATTACAATAAGCTTCCACACAAGCAACTAATGGCAGAAGTTAGCAGTTCACAACTTAAAAAATAACAACCGCCATACAAAAAATCTGGCATATACAAACTCAGCTGTCAAAGTTGCCCCTCTTACTATATAGGACAAACTGGAAGAAGCATTGAGACATGGTCCAAAGAGCATATAGATGCCATACGTTTGAACAACATTTCAAAATCCACATTTGCCATTCACACAACACCAACAGTCATGAAGTAAAGAGCATTGAAGACCATGTACAAGTGTTGCACCATGCTGAGAAACATAGCCTTATGAATTTGCTTGAGGGGATCGAAATATATGTACATAAAAGCAAATCACCACAAAATCTCCTCGATGAACAAACCGAGTTAGCCACTGCAGCCTTTCTTCAAAATTTCATTCGCCTGCTTTCCAATTTAAAGTAAAAAGTAAAAAATAAAGAAAGTCCACTTTTGTAATATTTATACATGCACGTCCATCCCAACCCATTTACTGTGCTTTCAATGTATGCCACAATATGTCCATAGTTGTAACATTTATTTATGTACACTCGCCCTTATGATTTACTTTTGTTCAATGTATACCTTAATATTTACGTAACCTCACTGTCGTAACACTTTATAACTGACTGCTTCATTTGTTTATTTTAATTTTAATCAATTCTCTTTCAATGTAAATAGTAAGTAACGTAAAATTAGCAATTTGTAAACATCTACTGTCACATGCATGTACATAATGAAATATCTCTGAGAGTGGAAGTCTTTGGCATTGTTATGGTTGTAATATCGCCATCTTTGTATACATACTCCATGTGATGGAACTTCTAAGTGTGTGAGTGGTGCGTTACATTATGTGCATATATATATACACACAAAAAGTGCATTATACAGTCTTCGGTGTTGCAAGATGGTAAACAATCTGCACTGGAACGTAATGGCGCGGATTCTCCATTGTAAGTAACCGAAACATATTCCATTTAATAATAATAATAATTTGTTTACATCACTTAAAATCGTCGTGAGGCACGATTACGATTAAAAAGACGCTGGTCCGCAGCTCGTGGTCGTAAGTTCTAAGGGACTGATGACCATAGATGTTAAGTCCCACAGTGCTCAGAACCAAAAAGACGCTGTCTCACATCTTGTTTTGGTTGTAGGGCAACACCACCCGAAGGAAGTTTCGTCAGATGGGGAAACAAAACTCATAATGTAGTATAAAACGTGGACTAGTCGTCTGAAGGTGAACCTATCTGTTCGAAACCGGTAACAGCGCTATTTGAGTAAATAAATAGCATTGTAAAACGTGGCTGGTTGCTGTAATCTTCTGTGTAAATCAACCTATATTTTGTACACAAAATAGAGCCACGGGCTCAATATGTCAGTTTTTGACAAAATAGCAAATGCACATTAGATATGCAAACCATTTGGTATAGGTTATAGGTGCATAAGAAGTTTTTTGCTTTAAATGGGTGTTCCTGTCATATCCATGAATACTGAAAATCCCTCCTGGGTCATCCTGTATATCAATTGCTTCACTATCCATCCGTACACAGGTTCGATAGTCATCTGGGTAATTGTCTCGCAGCAATTTTAATAAAATGTGTACGGTATTTATGCCCCTTAACTCACCTACCAAGTTTTCTGGGATTTGTGTTCATGTTGATAACTGTAATAGCTACTGCGGTAGTAGCGATAATGACAAGCGCTGAATTCGTGTTCACACGCACTATGGCTGCAACTGACGAACTCGCCACGTAATGTTTTATAACTGTCGAATCTCGACACGTCACCCAATCGCAGGCGTGTTTCACCATTTTCACGCGGATTCGATGCGCGTGGCACTCCTGAACGCCCAGTTACGATCGGTTGCGAAAGTGTCCCTACCCTTCTCCCCACGTACACAGGCACCTAAGCGTCATGGGAAGCTCGCGCTCTGCCACGTACACAGATTCGCAACAAGTCTCTCGCAGCTGAAACCATATGTGTGCTGGCCCGCAAGCTCTGCACGTCATCCTTTCGCGCCCTTTAACGCGCAGCACAGAAGATGCGCGAGGACTATCGTCTGCCACATCAGTGGGGTCATGATGAGAAAGCGTCTCGTGGCGTGAAATGTAACGCACACTGTCCAGGGGTCACAGCGCAGTCTGCTTTGCAGCCCACGCACGGTTTCACCACACAAACAAAAGTGAGGAGAGAGCGACTCTTCAGAGGAGCTCCTGATCCGAGGCTTTCTTGCAGGCGTGTGTCTGGATGGGCACCAGAAGTCCAGTGCCTCAGTGCACAGCCGGGCGCTCAATGGTCGAACGATAATCAGCGTTTATTGCTTTTGTGCGCGCAAGTCACTAATATTCAGTCACTTGATACTTTTCGTAGTATATGTTTTATTTTTACATATACACTGCTGGCCACCGTAAATGCAACACCCTGAAGGAAGCATCCGAATCAAGTGAAATTTACACCATGGGTTTGCAGCGATGAGATATGCAACTGATTAGAATTTCAGCGCAGACGCACATCACGCACGCCTGTGGCGCCACCTCATAGCGCCATTTAAGGCTTGGCGATTTCGACGAGTGTACGTTCGGCACGTGTGTTTACCTTGTGGTTGTTTCACAAGACGATCAGTTATGCCTCGTATACAACAGCGAACATCTTTTCATCAAGTATCCGAGTTCGACAGAGGAAGGATAGTGGCTTACCGAGATTGTGGATTATCATACAGAGAAATCGCTAGTCGTGTTGGACGAAACCAAACAACTGTAATGCGGATATGTGGCCGTTGGATGCAGGAGGGTACGACGGACCGACGTGGTCGATCGCATTCACCTCGGTGCACCAGTGCACGTGCTGATAGGCAAATTGTGCGCATGGCAGTGACGGATTGCTCAGTGACATCCCGAACCATAGCACAGCACATTGCGTCTGTAACGCATCATCCAGTGTCTGCGCGTACCATTCGACGCTGTTTACAGCAGAGTGGTCTGTCCGCAAGACGTCCATTGCTTCGTCTACCATTGACGCAGAACCACAGACGCCTCCGTCGCCAATGGTGTGATGACAGACGGATGTGGACGGCAGAATGGAATGACGTTGTCTTTACTGACGAGGCACGCTTCTGTCTGCAGCACCACGATGGTCGGATTCGAGTGTGGAGACACCGTGGAGAGAGGATGCTGGATAGCTGCATTATGCACCGCCACACTGGTCTTGCACCGGGTATTATGGTATGGGGCGGTATTGGATATTACTCTCGCACGCCTCTAGTACGCATTGCCGGTACTTTAAATAGCCGGCGCTACATATCCGAGGTGCTGGAGCCTTACCTTGAGGGCTCGGCCACAGCCATATTTCAACAGGATAATGCGCGACCACACGTGGCACGCATTGTCCAAAGGTTCTTCGTCAATAACCAGATTGAATTGCTTCCATGGCCGTCTCGCTCTCCGGATCTTTCGCCGATAGAAAACATGTGGTCCATGGTTGCTCAACGAGTGACCCAGATTACATCCCCAGCTGCCACACCAGATGATCTTTGGCAACGTGTGGAAGCTGCTTGGGCTGCTGTACCCCAGGAACACATCCAACATCTCTTTGACTCAATGCCGAGACGTGTGGCAGCGGTGATCTCCAACAATGGCGGCTACTCTGGCTACTGATTCTGGCAGGAACCACATGTCACAGACGTCTGTAAACGTAATCATTTGATACTTGGTCAACACGTTATCTACAAAATAAATTTTGTTGTGCTACCTCTTGTCTTTCTTGGTGTTGCATTTACGGTGGCCAGCAGTGTACATTTAAAATGCATGACGAAATTTCAATAAAGAAAAAATGCATTTCCAGAATAAATGTAAACTGTGGTATTTAATTTATTGAGTAACGCAGTAACACATTTTTTTTTCTCAAACAATATACCACAGCTTTAATATTCTACACGGTACAGTCATATTAATGTGAGCACCGCCTAAGTCGGACGTCAATGTGCAAAAACCACTCACAGAAGGTAGATGGCAACACTAGCAGTGTAGGGTAAACACAAAGTGTTGGGTGTGGGGGGGGGGGGGGGGAAGGAGGGTGTGACAATGCACCTGTTGTCGTAATGCGAAAACGAAGCAACGGATCTGACGTCCAAAAGGCCATCACCATTGGCTTTCGAGCCAACAGTAGAAACATTTCCGAAAAGGCTAAGTTTGTAAACTGTTCGCGTCCCGCCGTGGTTAGGTACACTTCAGCGCCAAAGAAACTGGTGTAGACATGCGAATTCATATACAGAAATATGTAAACAGGCAGAATACGGCACTGCGGTCGGCAACCCCTTTATAAGACAACAAATGTCTGACGCAGTTGTTAGATCGGTTACTGATGCTACAGCGCCAGGTTATCAAGATTTAAGAGAGTTTGAACGTGTTGTTATACCCGGCACGAGCGATGGGACACAGCATCTCCGAGGTAGCGATCAAGTGGGGATATTCCCCTACGACTATTTGATGGGTTTGCCGTGAATACCAGAAATCCGGTAAAACATCAAATCTCCGACATCGCTGCGGCCGGAAAAAGATCCTGCAAGAACGGGACCAACGACGACTTAAGAGAATCGTTCAACGTGACAGAAGTGCAACGCTTCCGCAAATTGTTGCAGGTTTCAATGCGGGCCATCAACAAGTGTCAGCATGCGAACCATTCAACGAAACATCATCGACCACTCGTGTACCCTTGATGACTGCACGACACAAAGCTTTACGGCTCGCCTCAACACCGACATTGGACTGTTGATGGCTGGAAACATGTTGCCTGATCGCACGAGTCTCGTTTCAAATTGTATAGAGCGGATTGACGTGTAATGGGTATGAAGACAACCTCATGATTTCATGGACCTGCACGTCAGCAGGAGACTGTTCAAGCTGGTGAAGGTTCTGTAATGGTGTGGGGCGTGTGCAGTTGCAGTGATGTGGGACCTCTGATACGTCTAGATACGACTCTGACACGGACACACGCGTAAGCATCCTGCCTGATCACCTGCATCCATTCCTGTCCATTCCGACAGACTTGGGCAATTCCAGCAGGACAATGCGACGCCCCTCACGTCCAGAAGTTCTACAGACTGGTTCCAGGAACACTGTTCTGAGTCCGCTGGCTATCAAACTCCCCAAAGATTAATATTATTGAGCATATCTGGGATGCCTTGCAACGTGCTCTTCAGAAGCGATCTCAAACCTCTTGTAATGTTACTAATTTATGGACAGACCTGCAGGGTTCATGATGTCAGTTCCCTCCAGCATTACTTCAGATATTACTCGAGTTCATGCCAGGTCGTGTTGCGGCGCTTCTGTGTGCTCGCAGGTGCCCTACACGATATTAGGCAGGTGTACCACTTTCTTTGGCTCTCAGTGTATATAGTGCATGGCAGAATGGTGCTATCCAAATGCGGTGCCGAAGCGTCTGCGGTGCACCAGGGCCATAAATGACAGGGGTCAACTACGGTTGCAGAGATGTATGCAGAAGAATAGACATGCAACTGCTGGGTAACAGATGGCGCAGATGGAACAACGACCGTTCCAGCGTATGGGCCTCCGCAGCACACTCCTGATTCATGCGCACAAGCTGACTGCTGATCATAGGCGACGAAGCTGAAATTTGCACGCCAATACCACAACTGGACGAGCATTTAGTGGTGACAGGTGGTCTGTTCAGATGAATCAGCTATTGTGCACCATCGTACAGATGGCCGTTGGCGTGTGCAGCGTCAAATGTCTGAAATATAACGGAAGAGGGAGCGCCATGTCCTGGGAAGTGTTATAGTGTCATCCTCTGCGTGATCTATCGAGTATGGAAGACACCATTGATCAACGTAAGTAAGCAGCTATCCGTGGGGACCATGTCCTCCCCTGCATGTTGTTTGATTTTCCTCGGCACGATGACATCTACCTAGCACTGTACGGGCGTGGTTCGAAGAGCACCTGGATGAGTTTACCTTACTCTTGTGGCGATCAAACACCTCGGATTTAAACCAAATCGATTGGGCTCTTCGCGCGAAACTGGAGTCGGCATGACTGTACATCCCTGTCGATACCTTCCAGAACATCACTGAATCTTTCCTCCACGTCTCGCAGCAATTCATGCTGTAAAAGGGGACATCGTTATTCAGAGTTTTGATAGGTGGTCACATTAATGTGACTGGACTGTCGCACAGTTTGGTCCCAACATAAATGATCTCGAATTCAGGAATAAAAACAAGTCAATACTTGTTAGGGTATGCCTTCTGCATTATAACCAGTTGTGGTATCATAAGATGCTCCATTACTTCAGCGAACCTATCAACATCCTTTCGAGAATTTTGTAAAGGTGGTATAGTAATTAAATAATTTCGCTGAAGTAGTGGAACCTCTTCTGATCCCCCAACAACCCGGTTTCAGAATAGCCACCGAACGAGGTGGCGCAGTGATTAGCACACTGGACTCGCATTCACCGGCCGGTGTGGTCGAGCGGTTCTAGGCGCTACAGTCTGGAACCGCTCGACCGCTACGGTCGCAGGTTCGAATCCTGCCTCGGGCATGGATGTGTGTGATGTCCTTAGGTTAGTTAGGTTTAAGTAGTTCTAAGTTCTATGGGACTGATGACCTCAGATGTTGAGTCCCATAGTGCTCAGAGCCATTTTGACTCGCATTCGGGAGGACAGACGGTTCAAATCCACGTCCAGCCATCCTTATTTAAGTTTTCCGTGATTTCCCTAAATCGCTTCAAGCAAATGCCGGGATGGTTCCTTTGAAAGGGCACGGCCGATTCCTTCCCCATCCTTCCTTATTGCGATGGGACCGATGACGCCGCTGTTTGCTCACCTCCCCCAAATCAACCAACCAACCAATAGGCAAATGTTGCACATAGCAAGTAGTGAAACTAACGTAACATATAGAGGATGAATTCGAAGAAAGAAGAATCACCGGGGCTGGGTTCACAGATTTATCAGCTGCTTACGGCACGGCACAGTCAACCGTCGACCGCTATTATGGAAGAGTGCCATCATGGCATCGTACACATGATTGGAAATCTCCTCCAAAACAGATCCTTTGTCGATTTTCAAGGAGAAAGACGCTGTTGGAGAACACAGAAGAACTGGTTACCGGAGGACAGCTTGGTGGCTCCATTGATTTTCAATATCAGTACCAATGACCACCCACTCCCAGAAGGCACTCAAAGTTTTATGTATGCAGGTGACTGTGCCATCACAGCGCAACCAAACGTCTTCTTTGATACCATCGGAAAGAAATTATCACTGTTTCTACAAGGGAAACCATTTCATATCTCATCCCTCGAAGGGGCAAACCAGTGTTTTCCACCAGGGGAATAGACAGGCGCCAGACACACTTTAAGTAGGACACGAGGGGACACGGCTAGGCTAGAGCATTAAACAACCTCAAAATACTTGAGTGTCAGAATAGGTAGAGCGCTCACTTACAGGAAACAGTGCATGCACAGAAAGTACAAAGTAACAATACCGTGCACAAACTAACAGGTACTACATGGAGTGCACGACCCAGGGTAGTAAGAACACAGTTGAAGCCTTGTACTAATCAGCTGCGGAGTGCGCTTGGCCTTGAGGTGGTCATACCACTCATGTAAATCACGTCGTACCATCACAGGCTCTCTGATACCAACACCGACTGACAACTGTACTGTCACTGTGGGCAAATGCGCTACAGTGAGCGTGGGCGCGTGCGGCCGTGAATGTCCGAATTGTCTGACTGCGGGCGCTGAAAGCCAACACTTCCCCCTCCGCCTTTCCGCTAACATCGTTCGTTTGTTACGAATGCGCGCACCGCATAACGGCCGTGTTTACTTCGTGTTGTTAAGTGTTGTCAGTGTCGAAGTCTATGTGGCGTTCAAGGTGGGACAAAATTAGTGAGAAGAACATTGCTGGGAGTAGTTAAGGTCCTCAAAACAAAAATCTGTTCAATCCCTGCCCTTCAGTTCGCAGTGGGAAGAAGATTACTGTACAATGTGAAGCGACATTTTCAAATCATAAGAAATTCTTGATCACTTTGCATACTGAGGAAAGCAAGCCAAATTTTTCGACCTTAAAGAGACAAAGAAGGAAGTTCATATAGATGTACGTCATTTCTTGAAAAAGTTAGTATAATTATTTATAAAGCATTATGTGCTTTTGCCTCGCTTTTACCTCTTCCTTGCAGTGTATCTACGGGAAGAGAAGTATATCATCCACAAAGATGTGTCCATACACGGTTCCATATCTTGGAAATAGTTCCTCTTCCACACAAAACTGTTTGCAGACGCATCGAAGAAATGGCAAACGACGTGGAAATGTAGCTGAAAGATAAGATTGAATATTTGCCTTTTTCTCTTTAGCTTTAGATGAAAGCATGAATGTAACACATGTTGCTCAGATAGCTGTATTTGTGAGAGGTGTTGACGCTCAGTTCCGCTTGATGGTGGAACTCCTTGATTTAGTACCTCTGCGCAATGCAACTATGGCTGATGACATATTTTCTTCGTCAGGAAACATTATTGACGAAATGATCTTTGTTGGGAAAAACTTTCGTCGATTGGAACACTTGCAGCTATTGCAATGATCGGCCAGGAGTCCGGTGTTGTTGCTTTGATAAGGAACAAGTTCAAAATAGAACTTATCATTTTTCAGTTCAAAAATGGCTCTGAGCACTATGGGACTTAACATCTGAGGTCATCAGTCCCCTAGAACTTAGAACTACTTAAACCTAACTAACCTAAGGGCATCACACACATCCATGCCCGAGGCAGGATTCGAACCTGCGACCGTAGCAGTCGCGCGGTTCCGGACTGCGCGCCTAGAACCGCTAGACCACCGCGGCTGGCAGCATTTTTTTTTTCAGTAAGATTACATGCATTAAGTTAGCAGATGTTTACTAAAAAGCATAAGTTCTTTGCTTTTTACTTCATGTCTGGGTTGTATTTGTGATTAGGAAATTTGCTATTTCATACACTTTTCCTTGATCACTGTATCGCCCCCTTCCCTCCTGCCTCGTTCACTGCTCAAGTGAACGACAAAATTTGGAACGCTTAGTACTGCTTGTAACTGCTGTCACACTATGCAACGTATTGCTTCGTGGCACCTCAGTACTTGCTATGACATTACACAGTGTTATGATTAAGAATAATCTTTCTTTGTCGCTGTATTGTGCCTCTATCGAAGTGCAGACGGCCAACCTTTTATCTATAGTCCGCTGGTGTCATCTGAAAGAGTGTACCTGTCTTCAGTTTTTCGAAGGAAGCTGGAAAGACACATTCAAGCTCAGAAGAAAGTGGATAATGAAGTGAAACCTGGTCGCACAGGGGAAAAATCGAAGCTAAATTTCACTCACAGACAAACATAGGAATACAGCACGGCGGTTTTACAAATTAATACACACATAAAAAAAATTTTTCCATCACCTTGGTTCCGAGAGTTTCGGAACCTTTACAGCTAATTGGAATAGAGATCAACACAAACATCATTCCCGCCCTTTTCATTGCTCATAAAAACCATACACTGCATGTTGTTCCACCATAAAGCGAGACCTTCAGAGGCGGTGGTCCAGATTGCTGTACACACTGGTATCTCTAATACCTAGTAGCACATCCTCTCACATTGATGCATGCCTGTATTCGTCGTGGCATACTATCCACAAGTTCATCAAGGCCCTGTTGGTCCAGATTGTCCCACTCCTCAACGACGATTCGGCCTACAGCCCCAGAGTGGTTGGTGGGTCATGTCGTCCATAAATAGCCCTTTTCAATCTATTCCAGTCCTGTTCGATATTATTCATGTCTGGAGAACCTGTTCGACAGGGTTCATGTCTGGATAACATGCTGGCCATTCTAGTCGAGCGACGTCGTTATCCCGAAGGAAGTCATTCACAAGATATTCACGATGGGGGCGCGAATTGTCGTCCATGAAGACGAACGCCTCGCCAATATGCTGCCGATATGGTTGATTTCCGGTCAGATGATGGCACTCACGTATCGTACAGCCGTTACGGCGTCTTCCATGAGCACCAGCGGCGTACGTCGACCCCACACAGTGCCACCCAAAACAGCAGGGAACCTCCACCTTGCTGCACTCGCTGGACAGTGTGTCTAAGCCGTTTAGCCTGACTGGGCTGCCTCCAAACACGTCTCCGACGATAGTCTGGTTGAGGGCACATGCGACACTCATCGGTGAAGAGAGCGTGACGCCCATCCTGAGCGGCCCATTCGGCATGTTGTTGGGCCCATCTGTACCGCGGTGTGTGGTGTCGTGGTTGCAAAGATGGACCTCGCCATGGACGTCGGGAATGAAGCTGCGCATCATACGTCCTGTGGCTGCACGAAAAGCATTATTTAACATGGTGGCGTTGCTGTCAGGGTTCATCCGAGCATAATCCATAGGTAGCGGTCATCCACTGCAGCAGTAGCCCTTGGGCGGCCTGAGCGAGGCATATCATCGACAGTTCCTGTCTCTCTGTATCTCCTCCATGTCCGAACAACATTGTTTTAGTTCACTCCGAGACGCCGGGACACTTCCATGAGGACGAGTTTCTTGCACACTACAGAAAGTCTCACCAATACACCGTGTAATATTTCTGGCTTTGCAGCCATCACATTCGGCTACAAGAAGCTCATTTAGAGCAGTTAAGAAGGCAGCTGTGGCAAGATGACGTAATACGGGGTGAGGTACAGATGACAGATGGTTTGTTCGGTACGGGTATCGTGACAAGGACCGCCTAAATTGTGGTCCTACTCCGCGACTGGCTGCTGCGTTCGGAAGTTGCGCGCCAAAATGGTAAACTTCTATTATTAATATTTGAAAAATTATACAACATATTTACTTGAATTTCAAATTAAAGCATGTCTCAATAGCGTGTTATCTTTCCATTATTTCACAAGTATTAATGACCAGCAGAATAATAAACAACTGCAAAACGAAAAGGCAAGACGAAGCACTTCGGTGATCTTCATCGCGCCTGACTTGGATGGCGGGCGAAGTGGTTCGGCTGTAAGACCAGAGCTGGTTGGGAAGCCTCTGAAGACAGACATGTTGTCTGCCATGGTCGGTGTCAGGTTAAGACTTTATTAGCAATGTATGATTATACGGACGTGTTGTTGAGAACAGTGTGATTGTAATTGCAGAAATACGCAGTTCATTAATTAGTTGAAGAACAGAAATTATTTGTGACTCTTAAGTGGAATGCAATTGAGCAGTTCCTCGTGTTCAACTAATTGGAAATTTAATTATTTCTAAAATAACAGTACGTCGCTAAGAGTTTCTTACAGCGTCAAGATAACGGATTCACGACCTACGTGCTGTTTTCTGCGCAGGGGACAACTATAGAAGACTGCAGCTTGGTGAACATTTATTAGAACGTGTGCACTCCACTAAGGGTGGTGGAACCAAGTAGACGCCTCGCGTGTACTGCAATCTTAGTATAAACGAGATCAGTGACACGTCATCTGTGGCAACAGAAAGGAGGTACGAAAAAGAGAAATATTTTGGAGGGAAGGAATTTATCATACGCACGTATATACCACCTCTCCCTCATTCTCTCTTTTTCAACTTGCCGTAACCGTAACAAACTAGAGTAGCAATGTGGCAAGAAACAATGTCGATCTGCGAGATTGGTCAATACCAAGGGAAGAACTTCTCTTAAAACTCAGAGGAGTGGGACGCATGGAGATCTCTGAAAAGACTACGTTCCGTAGCTGCAAAAACCAACATAAATAGACGTGTATTATCAGACGAACCACGCCTGTGCGACCGTGTACAAGAGCAGGCTGCTACCTACCTTGCGCAGTGCGAGCTATGCCCAAGCACCTGCACTGTCCAGGATCTCATGGTGGCTACTCTAGATGCGCTAGTTGTGGCCAGCTTTGCTCCAAAATTTCTCAGCTCTTTGATATTACGTTTGACATGTATGTTTATACACAGTTTTTAGGTTTCCAAATTTTATCTTACAAATTTCGTTCATTGCCTGTTGTTTATGTGCGGTGTTTATTGCTTCTGACACGATTAAATAAGAAAATGCTCTTGTATTTTATTGACGATTTTTCCAATGTATTCACTTAAAATTACTTCCCATTCTTCCTTCAGCTTCTTTTCCAGATAATCTTTCGAGCTGGTTACAGTTGTGTCCTTTCCGTCGAGATTACACAATAAATTCTCTAAACAGTCTGGATAATTTTGGGATAGTTATAAAGATGCCTCTCGTTTTACAAGGAATGATGTGTGTTTCAGCTCATTATCCTTGGACTATTTGAGTCCACAACATTTTCTACTCCTGAAAAAATTTTGCTCCAATGGTGTTATAGATATTTCTCCTGGTTTAACGTGTTGTTAATGACAGTAACCTCTCCCACGCCAGATGACGAAGTACAATACCATCCCTTACCATAACTTAGCATTCCCCTAGCCTTATAAATGTTTAGCCTGCAGCTGGACATTTGGCCTTCTTACTGTTAAAAAGACGTTGAATTTCCACTCATCAGCAAATATACCAGTGTTCCATCAGCCTGACCCTTCGTTAATGTGGTCTCTTGCGAATTCACTTCGTTCATGTTCGGTTTTTTTCCTTGCATTTCTTCCTTTGTACCCTTCTCGTATGATAACTCTCTGGGCAGTCCATTCACTTACTTGTTTACCACATTCATGCAACATCAGGATTAAAATGTTAGTTGCACAGAATCGAGGATTATGCTTAATATTTCTTACGATTAACCCCTATTTTCCTTGATTTAGCTTCCTTGGCTGTCTCTTTTGAGGGACACGTTCTGTGCGATCCTCCTCCTGAAACCGTCTCCTAATGTCCTCATCCGAGCTCCTGGGGATATCCAGCAGACATGAAACATGGCTGTGAGTGCGATCCTTCGCACGGCGAAAGATGACAAGCTGGTGCTGCCCGAGCATCATTTTATCCCCTTCACCTCCCATTGTGGCCTCCCATTGTATTAGGACGGAACAATGGCAAGTGAGTGGATACAGAGAAACACGCAGGATCGTGTGACACACAAAAAGGCTTTATGCAAGGGTTGGTTCAAATGGCTCTGAGAACTATGGGACTTAACATCTGAGGTCATAAGTCCCCTAGAACTTAGAACTACTTAAACCTAACTAACCTAAGGACATCACACACATCCATGCCCAGGGCAGGATTCGAACCTGCGACCGTAGCGGTCGCGCGGTTCCAGACTGAAGCGCCTAGAACCGCTCGGCCACCTGGGCCGGCTTTATGCAAGGGAATTGAAGACTTACTCTTACGTGGCCGAATATTAAAGATTCATTCTTTCACGATCCTTCCAAACCAGTCATTTTCAAAAATATGTTTAATAATATTTCACACTCATTCAATGACACTTAGTTATTTAATACCTAGGCTATCTCTCTACTCACCAGAGCATGTGCATGTGTGTGTGACAATCACTCAGTCGACATAGAAAATTATTAAAACAGTGCCTGATTGTACGCGTATGTTAATAGTAGTCGCCGGCCGGAGTGGCCGAGCGATTATAGGCGCTACAGTCTGGAGCCGCGCGACCGCTACGGTCGCAGGTTCGAATCCTGCCTCGGGCATGGATGTGTGTGATGACCCTAGGTTAGTTAGGTTTAAGTAGTTCTAAGTTCTAGGGGACTGATGACCACAGATGTTAAGTCCCGTAGTGCTCAGAGCCATTTGAACCATTTAATAGTAGTCTCAGCAACCCCTTTAGTAATTTTTCTTACAATTCTCTTGAGTACTACTTTCAAGAAAGAGCTGTAGATAACGTTGTCGTTGCGTGTGGTCTTCATTTCGAAGACTGGTCTGATGCAGCTCTCCGTGCTACTCTGTCCAATGTCAGCCTCTTCATCGCCAAATAATTACTACAACCTACATCCATTTCAATTTGCTAATTTTACTTATCTCTTGGTCTCCCTCTACCATTTTTACCCTCCCCCCCCCCACTTTCTTCCGTTACCAAACTAACTATTCTTTTATGCCTGAGGAGGTGTCCTGTCGATCGATCCCATACATTTCTACTTTGGCATACGGCAATTATTTTTCTGCCCAAATGAGTAAATTCACATTCTACATTATGTGTCTCGTTTCCTAATCTGAGTCCCTAAGCATTGCCTGATTTAATTCAGCTACATTCCATTACCCTTGCTTTACTTTCGTTGATGTTTATTTTCTAATCTCTCTTCCAGACACTGCCCATTTCGTTCAATTGCTCTTCCATATCCTTTGCTGTACAGTTACAATGCCATCAACAAACCTCAAGGCGTTTACTTCTTCTTCATGAACTTTAATCCTCTCTTTAAATTTTTCCTTGGTTACTTCTTTGCTTGTTCGTAGTATAGAGTGAAAGACATCTGGGATAAGCTACAACCCTGTCTTACTCCCTTCTCAACCACAGCTTCCCTTCCATGTCATTCGATTCTAACCACAGTCTGATTTTTGTGCAAGTCGTAAATAACATTGCGCTCCCTGTTTTTTATCCCTGCTACCTTCAGAACTAGAAAGAGTGTATGCCAGTCAGCGTTGTCAAAAGCTTTCTCTAAATTTACACAAGCTGCAAACATAGGTTTGCCAGTCTTCAGTCTATCTTCCAAGATAAGTCGTAGGTTCAGTACTAGCCCACGTACTCCTAACTGTCAGTTTTCTCCAATATTGGCTTCTACTAGTTCGTACTTCCTCTGTAAATAGTTTATGTCAGAATTTTGCAAGCATGACTTATTAAATTGATGGTTCGGCCGATGCAGCGTTGTGTGCGATTTATCGAGCCGTGAGGTACGTTTAGCAGTTGTAACTGACAGAGGGCGGCAACAGTGTCTGGTAAGTTCTTCTGTAGCGCTGCCAGTGTGTGGCGATTATTTGAGTGCACTTGATGCTTCAACTTGCCCCAAAGGGAAAAACAACACAGAGCTGAACTGGGGTAGGCGACTTCACTGCCTTCGCTGAATGTCGTCACAAAACGGAAGACCTCTCCAACTTATTCTCAGCCTGCACGTGTAGCGTGTGCTATTGCTGCACTTTGGTGAAAATCTTTCTTCAGTTTTCATGTATAGGTTGCGTTGTCACGAAGTGGCGATAAGTCCTTCCGGGACAGCTGCTTTATTTTGGCTATCCTTCACCTGTATCCAGCGGGGTCACAGACAGTCCACTCACCAAACTTGTTATGGAGATGCTTTAACGCTACAACTGTGAAGCCACACATGTCTGCAGTCCACCACGTTGGAAAGATCAAAACATTGGTAGTGGGACATACTTGTTCTGTGTCATTAACAGAAATAAAAACACGAAGTTGTGTAAAAATGGCTATTTGTGGTGCCTGTGGGTGTATGAAACAAGAGGCAGAAAGTCGGCTAATGCTTTCGACTGAGAAGTACCTTAGTTAAACTATTACTTTTGGTTTAAATATGGACTTTTCCTTTCATTGTTAAAATTATTGTATTTTCTAGATGTAGGCATGCAAAGGATGGTAAAATGAAACGGTTGTGCGTCAAGACTGGGAAGCAATAAAATGAAGCAAAATATGGTCAGATCACATCTGCAAAGCTGACATTGATCGAACATTATCGTTTCTCTGTATTACATAGGGTACCATATATTGCATATTCTTGTCCATTTCGATCACAGACGTAGAATGTAAACTGCGCTAGACGTTTCATAAGCTGTCCTACCTTTTCAGTGTTCGGTAATGTCAGACTCGTTTCTCTGCAATGTTGGCGACCAGTGGCACAGCAGCCATCGGTGTACTGCTTTTTTTTCTGAAAAGTTTACCTTCTACTTTTGAACAAATCCAGTGATTCATCGTTGCGAATTGCCAGAAAATAATATTTTCAAAATTTTCAACAAATTGTATTTTTGTGCATGTAACTGTTGTGTTCTGTATTGATTTGTATGTTGCCCTGCTTGTCACGAAAGCGAAGTACATAACAGTTGCTTACCATCTTCGTGCAAAAATGGTAACGTGTATGTCTGAAAAGTGATTTAAAAGGATGTTGGGAATAAATGAAACACCTCTTCTCTCCCTGAAAAGTGTGCAGCTGACGAAGCAAAAAAAAAAAAAAAAAAAGGTCAGTGTCCTCTTAAAGTGTGTGATGCATATTATGATGTCAAGTGGAGGCAAATTTCTTATATGACAATATATTCGAGTTCAGATAGTCTTGCATCCAGTTTGTGTGTAATATCATTTAAAATTTCATTTTGTCTGGTATTGTATCTGCTTATTCTAAACAAATGAGATGTTGCATCAACAAAACACATTTCCAACTACGGTGTCTGAAGGTGAGGGTTTCTCCAAGAGCATATAGTATCCAGACACAGACTCAGAAGAAACTGCCAATTTAACGAGTTTAAACTAAGAGAACAAAAGCCTATAGGGCATTAACAGAGAAACACACGTCTTCGAAAATGGCTCTGAGCACTATGGGACTCAACTGCTGAGGTCATAAGTCCCCTAGAACTTAGAACTACTTAAACCTAACTAACCTAAGGACAACACACACATCCATGCCCGAGGCAGGATTCGAACCTGCGACCGTAGCGGTCGCGCGGTTCCAGACTGTAGCGCCAGAACCGCTCGGCCACCAGCGGCCTGCACACGTCTTCGAGTGAGCAAGACGGCGGACTGGGACGGCACCTGGCATTATACGCTGAATGTGCTTGGCAGAGGTGACGTCGTCTACCTACATTCAAATCTACCTGCCACGCACGTCCCCTCTGACGTCACTTCCGGCGTCGTTACGACGGTCGGGGGTTCCCCGCTTTCTCCTCGTGCGCCCGCCGCTTCTGCGCCCAGCTGGTTCCCGCTGTGTGTGCACTAGAGATGGGCAAACTGAAACACGTAACTGTTTCGAAACAAATGAAACAGTACTATGTAATGTTTCGATACGCTGTTTCGAAACAGTGAAACAGTTTGTGTTTTGTAATCTAATAAATCTACACATTTTATCATCTTGAATGTCTACTGTATAAGTATGTCCACATAAACATAAATGAGGTGCGAGAGCGCTAATCATATCGTAGAAAGTATGAAACTACCACTTAGGCGTCTTGGAAGTTTCGTATTTCCTTCAGCAAATGCGCTGCTTTCGTGTCGTGTGACTTTAATACTTTTCAATTGGCTGAGGACAGCCATAGCTGAACACAGAAGAACCACCACGAACGGAACTGGAGGTGGGAGCAAACTGCAGAAACAACGGATATGCTACTATGATTCCCACATTCCGTTAGTATGGGTAAATACCCATCTTGCTAGTTTCCATGCACACAAAGGGAATCATTGTGGATAATAGGCAGTGACTATAGACTCACAAATAATGCCAAATAATTCGAATAAATAACAAAATATAACAAAAAAAATTGTCTTTCAAGGTGTTTCGAACCGTTACTATAAATTCATCATGCTTCCCAGCCCTTCCCGTTCATCATTACACTATCAGTGATATGTCAAACAGATTGCATGCAATTATACCTACATCAAATTTATGTATATGTCTAATAACTGTCACTCTACGCCCTTTTTTTATTCAAAATGTTGTAGGCTTACTTGCGTTTCTTAATATGATTACTGTGGATGACCAGAGAAACGTAAGTTATGAAAAAAGTGTAATTTAACTGAATGATTTTCACATATTTATTATTTTGAATGTGAATAGTATACGTTGTTTTATTGTTTGGTTAGTGTTTATAAAGCAGATGTTACGCCATTTCGGAATAGGACAGTCAAATAGAAACGAAGCTTTATTTTCGGATATCTTAAGCTTCATGCTATTGCATGTCGAAAAGATTTCGACACTCTTGAAAGTGTTTCACGAAGTGGTATGTTGTGTTTCAGTACCTGTGCCAAGCCCGAATCTCGTCCGACACAGAGCGGAATGAAACATCACTGTTTCGATACAATTTGTCCGTTCCAAGCACAGGTGGACTGAAACAGCCTCATTTTGAAACAATGATACAGTTTCTGTGGCTGGCTCGAGATCGAATCTGGTCCGGTTGTCCGAGACATGGGCGGAATGAAACACCACTGTTTCGAAACAGTGAACCACAGCCGTTCCGAAACACTGAAACAGTTCCACGTATCGATACACTGTATCGAAACATAGAAACAGTGGCTAAGTCTAGTGTGCACAACTACCGAGCGTAGGGTCAGGACAAGGTTGCGGAGCTCTACAGGAGGGAGCATCTGCAAGGTTGCCATTGGCAGTGCAATGGCATAGTCATTGGAGAATTCAGTGGCGTGGTCACAGGTGGTGCATAGCCGTTTCTAAATTACATTCATCACCATTAGTAAACTACATACAGTCATGGAAATAAGTATTCATACAGTAGGTGGTGACAAACTACGATGGTGTGTTGGGGTAGTAAATCACCAACAGCGCCAATACGAATAGTACGATGATGTACCGTCAGATAACCATGTTCTCGGTAATGAAGCTTCCCGTATGTCATGAATCTATTCTGGGAAAATAAAATGTTACACTCCACACGGTATACGAAAAACGAAAGGGGGGTGGGGAACTGAGGGAGGGAGAGGACTCATACGGGGGTGGGGCAGGGCAGACGCGAGAGGGAATGGGGAAAGGCAGAGGAGGGAAACGCAAAAGGACTCAGGGGAGAGAAGGGAGGCAGAGAGAGGGTAGGTGGGGACAGGGTGCCCAGGAAAAGGGCAGAGGAAGGGAGGGGGAGGTGAGGATCAGAGTTGATAGGCGGGATACATGGAGGGAGTGAGGGCATCATCCAGGAGGGGGAGTTGATGGAATCCACCTTGGGAAAGGAGATTAAGGGTGTAGAGATAGAGGTTGGGGGGAAACAACAGGGAAGGGGCAGCAGAGGGTGGGGATTGGAGAGGAGAGGAGCAACCAGGAAATGAGGGGGATCAAGGTGGCGGGAGGTGTAGAGTATGCAAATATGTTCGAGGAATAGGATGAGATGGGGGAAGGGAATCAGGTTGTAGAGGAACCGCGTGGGGGCCGGGAGGCGTATACGGAAGGCGAGGCAGAGTGCATGGTGCTCGAGGATCTGGAGATACTTATAGAATTTGGGGGGGGGGGGGGATATCCAGGCGAGACTGGCATAACAGAGGATGGGACAGATTAAAGATTTGTAGGTGTGGAGGATGGTAGAGGGGTTCAACCCCCATGTCTGGCCAGAGAGGAGTTTGAGGAATCGGAGGTGGTTGTGGGCTTTGCATAGAGCAGAGATGAGGGATCCAGGTGAGGTGACGGTCAATTTAGTACATGGCTGCTCGTTCAGAGACCGTGAATAGTAACAATTGAAAGTGAAACAGCCCTCGGTCACTATTTTTATCAAATTAACCTGGTTTCAACACTGCTAGGAGTGTCTTCCTCAGAATTTAAATCAAAGAATGGTCTATATTCTATAACATGGTCACAGAATTATGACTAAAAACGTATGATAGGGTATAAGTACGGAATCATCGTAAAAGACTGGCAGTACTTATATGTCATTTATAAAATAATAAATATGCCAAATGGGCATTAGTCACAAAGATATTTAAGATAAAGAAAACTGTGATGGCGAGCCACTAAGGGCTGCTCGTTACTTGCGTGGTGCAGGTTGCAAAACTTGATTCCGTACTTATACCCTATCATACGTTTTTAATTATAATTCTGTGACCATGTTATAGAATATAGACCATTCTTTGATTTAAATTCTGAGGAAGACACTCCTAGCAGTGTTGAAACCAGGTTAATTCGTTGAAAATAGTGACCGAGGGCTGTTTTCCTTTCAATCATGAGTACAGCAGTTGTTTATGAAGTACCCCCCACATAAGAGAGTGAGACACGCCTTCTGCTGCTGCTAATCCTTTCAAACTGGTCCGGTCCCTGGGGTTTCTTCCATGCTGCTCTTTGTCAGGCGTATGGACTGTGTGGGACCTTCCACTCTCAGTCTTTCGAGGTGCAAGGGTACATGTGCCCCTCAGATGCTGGAAAAGTCTGCCGAATAGCTTATCAGAGGACACTCTGAACTGTGCATAGAGGGCACGGATTCGCAGGTTACATCCATTTGCTACAAACCATAGCAGAATATCATATCTGCCGTTTCATTTGTCGAGTAGTAGGCTTCCATTGCTATCAAATGGTGGAAGAGAGAAAATGTGAATGTACTACACCATCTGTATGTACAAACAGTGCAATAACTGTAAACACGTAACTGAATCAGCGTTTGGAAGAAGGTAAAGCACATGATACGTACCCAGGATTGACAGTAAGGCACACAAACACGACGGAAGTACGACTCGAACCACACAACTGAATGCAGACCACCTACCGGTAGGCAGAGTACTGTGAGTAAGACATCATAATGTCCTGCTGACACATTTGACGGAGCGCCAGCACGATTGGGCTAGTATCCGCAACCAAGCGTCATGTAGTCCCTCCTATAAACACATGTTTAACTCGTAAAGAATGCGTTTCCAGACCCATGTTTATTGGACTTAATTTTCTTGTTTTGATAAGTACTACCACCTCTCAAAGTATTCGATATTGTTTGAACGCCCTGTGTGAGTGATAGCATGGAGGATTTGCAGCTCATGACGAGCTCATACAGAAATATTGTAAGGAAAGCACGGTTACAAATTAACGAGGAGAAAACTGAGTAGATGGTTCAAATGGCTCTAAGCACTATGGGACTTAACATTTGAGGTCATCAGTCCCGTAGACTTAGAACTACTTAAACCTAACTAACCTAAGGACATCACACACATCCATGCCCGAGGTAGGATTCGGTTCCGGACTGAAGCGGCTAGAACAGCTCGACCACAGCCGCCTGCCAACTGAGTAGATAGTTGTGACCAATTCACTCAATCATCAAATCCCATTGATAGTTTATGAATTCATTTATAAAAGAGTAGACATACTTATAGTGTGGGAAGTTCCATGCGGCTTTTCGCGGATGATGCTGTAGTGTACAGAGAAGTTGCAGCATTAGAAAGTTGCAGCGAAATGCAGGAAGATCTGCAGCGGATAGGCACTTGGTGCAGGGAGTGGCAACTGATCCTTTAACATAGACGAATGTAATGTATTGCGAATACATAGAAAGAAGGATCTTTTATTGTATGATTATATGATAGCAGAACAAACACTGGTAGCAGTTACATCTGTAAAATATCTGGGAGTATGCGTACGGAACGATTTGAAGTGGAATGAGCATATAAAATTAATTGTTGGTAAGGCGGGTGCCAGGCTGAGATTCATTGGGAGAGTCCTTAGAAAATGTAGTCCATCAACAAAACAATCGTTCGACCTATACTTGAGTATTGCTCATCAGTGTGGAATCCGTATCAGGTCGGGTTGACAGAGGAGATAGAGAAGATCCAAAGAAGAGCGGCGCGTTTTGTCACAGGGTTATTTGGTAAGCGTGATAGCGTTATGGAAATGTTTAGCAAACTCAAGTCGCAGACTCTGCAAGAGAGGCGCTCTGCATCGCGGTGTAACTTGCTGTCCAGGTTTCGAGAGGGTGCGTTTCTGGATGAGGTATCGAATATATTGCTTCCCCCTACTTATACCTCCCGAGGAGATCACGAATGTAAAATTAGAGAGATTCGAGCGCGCACGGAGGCTTTCCGGCAGTCGTTCTTCTCGCGAACCATACGCGACTGGAACAGGAAAGGGAGGTAATGACAGTGGCACGTAAAGTGCCCTTCCGCCACACACCGTTGGGTGGCTTGCGGAGTATAAATTTAGATGTAGATAGATCTGGAAAGCATTTTCGGCGAGCAGAATAGGATAGAATTTGAGATTAAGGTAAGGATCGCAGAGGGCATCATCATATTTTGGCTTACGTGATGTGCTGAACAGTAGAGCAGTTTCGAAAAGATTTAAAATCAGACTATACCAGAGTGCAATTCTCCCAGTAACTCTATACTTGTGTCGCTGTGAAACATTTACAAAAATGGTTCAAATGGCTCTGAGCACTATGGGACTTAACATCTGTGGTCATCAGTCCCCTAGAACTTAGAACTACTTAAACTTAACTAACCTAAGGACATCACACACATGCATGCCCGAGGCAGGATTCGAACCTGCGACCGTAGCAGTCGCGCGGTTCCGGACTGCGCGCCTAGATCCGCTAGACCACCGCGGCCGGCGAAACATTTACATTAAGGAAAACAGATGTACAGAAACTGCTAGTCTTCGAGAGGAAGATATTAAGAAAAATGTTTTGCCCCAAGACGGGCATCCAGTCAAGGGAATGGAGGGTACTAAAAAATCGGGAACTTACAGACCTGTGCTCAGAAGCTGATATTGTCCGAAGGAAAGAAGATTGATACGGGTTTGACAACTAATGAGGATAGAAGAGGGAAAGGCTGCCGCGAATAGCATTCTCAGGATCCGTGGACGGCAGACGGGGCATCAGCAGGAATACGATGGGGCGGAGAAAAGGAGAATGGACTACGAAAGCCAGTAACAGAAATGATTCGTGCACGAATGTCGATATAGTATAGTGTCTGTACACAAATCTTCCCTCTTAAGTTCACATATGTGCTTGTATTGATACGCTGAGCACGTGGCAGGTATGATTTTTGACACGAATTCGGCAACTGCGCAGCTTACAAAACCAACGACGAATCCTCTCCCTCCGAAACAGCTGCATGTAGCAGAAAGACTCCACAAAATATGGCGGCTAGCCGCACGCCACGACACCGCAGGGAGCGCTGAACGACGTATTCTCTGCGTCTGAGCACAGAGAGAGAGAGAGAGAGAGAGAGAGAGAGAGAATGCTCTGTGTTAGTGTAGGGCAGAGTGCCCTCGCTGCCCCTTTCTCCTGGAGCGGCGCATCCGGCGCTGAGCTGCATCAGAACCTCGACCGGCCGGCTTTCTTCTGGGTGACCTTTACCTGGCCAGTTACGGCCTGTAGTAGCCGTGGAAAGCGAAAGCGAAACACCCGTGCAGTAAGCGCAAGCGAACGGTTTCACCGCTGGCCTTACCCGCTGGCGTCTGCTGTAGCCCAGCCAGATGGCGCGCGCGTCGCACATCGCACAGTCCGAGTAATGGTTTGATGCACTTCTGCACGCCACTCCACCTTGTGCAAGTCTCTCCACCTCTGCCTAAGGCCGGTATTACACTATCAAATTTCTTTGTCAAAGATTTGATCAAAGATGTGATCCAATATTCCGTCCAATATATTTGACAAAGATCTTTGACGTAGCGCTACAAGGGGTATTACACTGTCATCAAATTTTTCGTCAAAGTTCAAGATGGCTGACAACAACTTGTTATTAACCGCAGCAGTTCTACGTACTCCAATTGCATTGTGTGCACATGCGGAAAAGAAGTGGGGGGGGGGGGGGAAATGGAACCATACATACGAGGTTGACAGTCTTAAAAGTCCTGGGATTACAACTTGATAATAAATTCAGTTGGGAGGAGCACACCACAGAACTGCAGAAACGCCTTAACAAATCTGTATTTGCAATTCGAGTGTTAGCAGACATAGGCAACATAAAAATGAAAAAGCTTGCATACTTTCATTCCATAATGTCATATGGGATAATATTTTGGGGTAAGTCTTGAAGTCAAACAAAAGTTTTCAAGGTCCAAAAGCGTGTAATACGTATTATTTGTGGAGTAAATTCACGGACCTCCTGCAGAAACCTCTTCAAAGAACTGGGTATACTAACTACTGCCTCTCAGTATATTTACTTCTTAACAAAATTTGTCGTAAATAATATATCTCTTTTTCCAACAAACAACTCAGTTCATACATACAATACCAGGAACAAAAATGATCTACACAAGGACTTAAAAGCACTTACTTTAGTTCAAAAAGGGGTCCACTACTCAGGAACACTCATCTTCAATAATTTGCCAGGAAACATAAAAAATTTAGTTAGAAATAAAGATCAGTTTAAAAGGAGCCTGAAAGACTTACTACTGGCCAACTCCTTCTACTCCATTGGCGAAATTTTTAATAGAAACAAATGATGTATTTATTCATACTATTAGTATTTTTATTTCAGCTTAAAAAAAATCGACATGTTCCACATCCACGAGGATCTCCTCAGCACGGATCTATGGAACGAAAAACTAATCTAATCTGGGTGAAGCCGTGGGTTTTACGACGACACGATAAAAGCATTCAACAAAACTTGTTACGTGAGCTTACAGTGGAAGACGTCAAGTCGTACATCAATTACTTAAGAATGGATGAGCATACATTTCTGTATGTGCTCAATGAAGTGTATCCTCATATCACAAAGCACAATTTTCACTTAAGAACTGCTACATCTTCAGAAGACAGGCTCACTATAACCGATTCCTTGCTACAGGAGAGGGTTATGTTATGTTAGGTTAGGTTAGGTCAGGTGAGGTCAGGTCAGGTTAGGTCTCCAATCTTCTTAATCTATTTTTGTATTCAGGGTGCCTCACGTTGTAAAGCGCCTCATCAGCTTCAGACATCTCTATTAATTCTGTAGTTGTCGGCACACACCAATTGTATTTACCGGCAATGGTTACAAAAACACTACAGACGACAGAACGCTGCAGCGATGCTAGCGCTCCGCATGGTAACATATCGCATTGCAGTGAACAGAAGACAAGCGATTTCTTTGATCAAATATACGGCCTCGGCCTAGATTTGATCAAATATTGGACGACATTTGTCAAAGATCCCTATTACACTATCAAATATCTTTGACAAAGATATTGGACAAAGATATTGGACAAAGAAATTTGATAGTGTAATACCGGCCTAACTCATGAAACGTACCTAGAACAGCCTTCATCCCTGCAAGTTTTAACCCCCTCTCTTTCCTCCAAGTTTATTCGTTGATCTCTCATGATGCATCCTACACTACTGGCCATTAAAATTGCTACACCACGAAGATGACGTGCTACAGACGCGAAATTTTACCGACAGGAAGAAGATGCTGTGATATGCAAATGATTAGCTTTTCAGAGCATTCACACAAGGTTGGCGCCGGTGGCGACACCTACAACGTGCTGACATGAGGAAAGTTTCCAACCGATTTCTCATACACAAACAGCTGTTGACCGGCGTTGCGTGCTGAAACGTTGTTGTGATGCCTCGTGTAAGGAGGAGAAATGCGCACCATTACGTTTCCGAATTTGATAAAGGTCGGATTGTAGTCTATCACGATTGCGGTTTATCGTATCGCGACATTGCTGCTCGCGTTGGTCGAGATCCAATGACTGTTAGCAGAATATGGAATCGGTGGGTTCAGGAGGGTAATACGGAACGCCGTGCTGGATCCCAACGGCCTCGTATCACTAGCAGTCGAGATGACAGGCATCTTATCCGCATGGCTGTAACGGATCGTGCAGCCATGTCTCGATCCCTGAGTCAACAGATGGGGACGTTTGCAAGACAACAACCATCTGCACGAACATTTCGACGACGTTTGCAGCAACATAGACTATCAGCTCGGAGACAATGGCTGCGGTTACCCTTGACGCTGCATCACAGACAGGAGCTCCTGCGATGGTGTACTCAACGACGAACTTGGGTGCACGAATGGCAAAAGTCATTTCTTCGGATGAATCCGGGTTCTGTTTACAGCATCATGATGGTCGCATCCGTGTTTGGCGACATCGCGGTGAACGCACATTGAAAGCGTGTATTCTTCATCGCGATACTGGCTTATCACCCGGCGTGATGGTAGGGGTGCCATTGGTTACACGTCTCGGTCACCTCTTGTTCGCATTGACGGCACTTTGAACAGCGGACGTTACATTCCAGATGAGTTACGACCCGTGGCTCTACCCTTCATTCGATCCCTGCGAAACCCTACATTTCAGCAGGATAATGCACGACCGCATGTTGCAGGTCCTGTACGGGCCTTTCTGGATACAGAAAATGTTCGACTGCTGCCCTGGCCAGCACATTCTCCAGATCTCTCACCAACTCAAAACGTCTGGTCAATGTTAGCCGAGCAACTGGCTCGTCACGATACGCCAGTCACAATTCTTGATGAACTGTGGTATCGTGTTGAAGCTGCATGGGCAGCTGTACCTGTACACGCCATCCAAGCTCTGTTTGACTCAATGTCCAGGCGTATCAAGGCCTTTATTACGGCCAGAGGTGGTTGTTCTGGACACTGATTTCTCAGGATCTATGCACCCAAATTGCGAGAAAATGTAATCACATGTCACTTCTAGTATAATATATTTGTCCAATGAATACCCGTTTATCAACTGCATTTCTTCTTGGTGTAGCAATTTTAATGGCCAGTAGTGTATCAACGTATACCTTCTTTTTGCAAAATTGTGACATAAATTTCCTGTCTCTTCAGTTGGATTAAGGGGCTTATCATTAGATCCAAAATACAAGTCTGGCTTTAATATAAGATAGAATTGACATATTACACTTCGATTTATATCCAACGTTGACGTCTTTCTGATGTTCAGAAAAGCTGCATTTCATATCTTCTTAAGCTCTGCTATCATCAGTTATTTTGCTGCCCAAATAGCAAAACATATCTAATTATTTTAGTGTCTCATTTCCAAATCTGCTTTGGTGTCACCTGATCTAATATTGATTTGTTTTGTTGATATTAACCTATTTATGACAGTACTGTTGATTTATTTTTGTTGATATTCATGTTTTTATGACACTACCCATTCCGTTTAAATGATCTTCCAAGTCCTTCGCCGTATCTGATAGAATAACTGTGCGACTGGAAAACCTTAAAGATTTTATTTCTTCTCCCTCTACTTTTCACATTTGGACTCCAGTGTTCGTATTAACAGAAAGGATGCATCAGCTGAGACACAATGAACCTTTTGGCAGGTGCAAATGCTTGTTTCAATAGCAAAGCACCCACGTGGCGACCTCCGAGAATATGAATGCGGTAGTCACAAACTATCTCGTCCGTCATTCACAACCACTTTGAAACTACTGTTCAATTCCTGCTGCTTAGTGCGGACATGAAATGGTCAATTAGCTGTTAGGTAACAGCAGTTAGATTAGTTTTTGTGTTCCTTTATGCATAAGGCCCCTGTGGGTATATGCTCATTTTGGTAAATGTAGTCGTGTAGAATTTAATTTCTTAGTATTTCTTTCAGCCTCCTCACCGTAATGCGCAGCTGATTCGCTACAGCCATTAGTAGCTGCATAGAAACAAAATTGGATTTTAATCATGGGAAGAAATAGTCTGGCCTTAGATGTTATGGCATTTGCAAGACGAAACCCAAATTATGATATACAACCGAGCATTGTGTACTGTATGAATGACCACTTCAGCAAAGATTCGGAAATTATGTTAAACCTTTTCACATAACCTGTAAGCTCTCTCAACGAAAAGGATGGACAATTTTTGAGTCTGCTTCGGAGCTGTCTTTTCAACTTTACATGATATCTAAGCAATTTTCCTTGTTCTCTCCATCAGACGTCGAACGAGGATTTCGTTGTTCGCTTCTTATACTCACACCAGTTTGACTAGAGGCTGCAAACCTGATATGTTTCCTCTATGTTTCACACACTCGTGTAGAAGGCCTTAGCGACCGTTTTGTCTAGCGCTTACAAAAAAAAGATTACAGAATTTCTTGATGAACCTAAAATCCAACCACAGATTCATAGAGGATGGGAAGTTACAAAAATCAATTGACGTTCTGTCTCCCTATCACCTGTTCGCGGCCTTTCTCTTGTCCCTTATTCTACAACATTTTCGGGTTGAATCACTTGCCGTAGGTTCCATCTTCGATGCTGCTACGATCAGGAGGATAAGAGATCTACAGTTAAGCTATCGTCTGTCTGGAGATAGGGGGAGAATTTGCACTTAGGGCAGCACGTTCTATGTACGTCATAAGTAATATTCCACCATTTAACCAGGTTATCTCTTGGACGTCATTCTAGAGAGTCTAACGCCCCAACCGTTCATTAAATACTTACGTAGACAACCGCCAAAGCAATGGACTAGCGGACGGGCAAGTTACATGGCCAAGCAGCGAGGAACGATATTTGCGCTCGATTCCTGACGAAGTTGCCGAAATATTCTGTAAGGGTAAAAATAGCTCAGTTGCCAATACAAAAACTTGTAAGTGAATCATTGTAGCAGGTGACTGCGAGCTAAGTGGTTTGGTTAGTCATTGGTGAGCTTACTCATACACTCCTGGAAATTGAAATAAGAACACCGTGAATTCATTGTCCCAGGAAGGGGAAACTTTATTGACACATTCCTGGGGTCAGATACATCACATGATCACACTGACAGAACCACAGGCACATAGACACAGGCAACAGAACATGCACAATGTCGGCACTAGTACAGTGTATATCCACCTTTCGCAGCAATGCAGGCTGCTATTCTCCCATGGAGACGATCGTAGAGATGCTGGATGTAGTCCTGTGGAACGGCTTGCCATGCCATTTCCACCTGGCGCCTCAGTTGGACCAGCGTTCGTGCTGGACGTGCAGACCGCGTGAGACGACGCTTCATCCAGTCCCAAACATGCTCAATGGGGGACAGATCCGGAGATCTTGCTGGCCAGGGTAGTTGACTTACACCTTCTAGAGCACGTTGGGTGGCACGGGATACATGCGGACGTGCATTGTCCTGTTGGAACAGCAAGTTCCCTTGCCGGTCTAGGAATGGTAGAACGATGGGTTCGATGACGGTTTGGATGTACCGTGCACTATTCAGTGTCCCCTCGACGATCACCAGTGGTGTACGGCCAGTGTAGGAGATCGCTCCCCACACCATGATGCCGGGTGTTGGCCCTGTGTGCCTCGGTCGTATGCAGTCCTGATTGTGGCGCTCACCTGCACGGCGCCAAACACGCATACGACCATCATTGGCACCAAGGCAGAAGCGACTCTCATCGCTGAAGACGACACGTCTCCATTCGTCCCTCCATTCACGCCTGTCGCGACACCACTGGAGGCGGGCTGCACGATGTTGGGGCGTGAGCGGAAGACGGCCTAACGGTGTGCGGGACCGTAGCCCAGCTTCATGGAGACGGTTGCGAATGGTCCTCGCCGATACCCCAGGAGCAACAGTGTCCCTAATTTGCTGGGAAGTGGCGGTGCGGTCCCCTACGGCACTGCGTAGGATCCTACGGTCTTGGCGTGCATCCGTGCGTCGCTGCGGTCCGGTCCCAGGTCGACGGGCACGTGCACCTTCCGCCGACCACTGGCGACAACATCGATGTACTGTGGAGACCTCACGCCCCACGTGTTGAGCAATTCGGCGGTACGTCCACCCGGCCTCCCGCATGCCCACTATACGCCCTCGCTCCAAGTCCGTCAACTGCACATACGATTCACGTCCACGCTGTCGCGGCATGCTACCAGTGTTAAAGACTGCGATGGAGCTCCGTATGCCACGGCAAACTGGCTGACACTGACGGCGGCGGTGCACAAATGCTGCGCAGCTAGCGCCATTCGACGGCCAACACCGCGGTTCCTGGTGTGTCCGCTGTGCCGTGCGTGTGATCATTGCTTGTACAGCCCTCTCGCAGTGTCCGGAGCAAGTATGGTGGGTCTGACACACCGGTGTCAATGTGTTCTTTTTTCCATTTCCAGGAGTGTATTTAAATTATCGTGTTTCCATGAGTTTGCGGCTTTCAGTCGATATCTGACATAGATAACTGCCTCCAAAACGTTGCTGCAATATTTGTTTCTGCAGAGGTTTTTCATAGTTTAAAACAAAAGTTTATGCAGACTCTCTGTTCTGTCTGGTCAGAGAACGGAAAACCAACCAAGACCTTTGCAACATCTTGGAAATAAGTTAGCGTACAAGTGGAGTACAATGTCGTAAGAACTGAACGCGAGAATCATTGCTGTGAAATTTGCCTCACGACTGCCTCAAGAAGAGCAGAAGTCTGCAGGGAACTTGAACAACAGCTTCAAGGCTTTACAGCTTTCTGTCAAAGATTAACAATGGTGATGAAAGTTCGGTTTATGCCTATGGCCCAGAAACTAATCAGCAATTATTGCAATGAAAGAGTATTCCTTTCTCTGGGACAAGAAGAACTCGACAGAGCTAATATAACGTTTAGACCTTGTTCATCTGCTTTTTCAATTTTTTTTGTTTTTTTTTTTGTTTTTGTTTTGACAGAATTTTATTAGAGTTACAGAGTTTTCATTGATAGCTCGTTCCTCCTAATCAGACGGTCAGTCTTGTTCCATCACAAAGTTGTATGGCATCTCAGGAAGGACATGAAACAGAAAACGTCCACAGCTGTCAGATATGAACGACTAGGTACCATGATAATGCACGACCGCATGCAAAATTATTCAGCACATTTTTAAATAAAAACAAAATGACCTAGCTCCACGGACTTCTTCCTCTTCCCAACCTGAAAATCAAGCTGAAGGGGGCAAAAATTTGACAGAATGGATGAGATTCAAGTGGATTAGCAGACAGCACTGAATAGCCGAAATTTAAGGACTTCCATGATGCATTTCTTAAGTGACGTTGGAATCGGCGTATTCGCCGCCAAGTACGGTTTCCATACCTAGCTGGGACCTCTTCGGGACACTACGAGGTGGGGGTGTAGAAATGAAGTAAAAAATGTATTTAATATAACACACTTACATGGAACTTGTTTCGGCAGAAGTAGCTGGTAATCATATTTTTCAGAAAATTTCATCTTTTTTAGATAGTCTTTTTTCCCTTTTACATATTCATAAAACTCCATGCAAGTCAGCTTGATGTTAAAGTGGCACTGTAAGAGTGATTCCCCAGTGCCTGGCAGCAGTCGATTTCTTCCTCTGGGCCGACGTTAGTGACAATATTCTTTCCACAGTGGCGTCGTGTGGGGGAATAGAACACAAGTACCCACATAATTTTAGCAGTTGCTATTTGTGTTCAGGATTTTCAGTTTCCTTAAGAAAGTAAATCCAACTTTCTTCCACGGACGCTTAGTTTCCGAAAAGCTCTTCAGTTACATAAATTCCAGAAAACAATTGTCACCTGAAATCTTCAGACTATTTTTAGTCGGATGTATAATAGAGCTTTCAATCATGACTAATCTCAGGCTCCACATAGCGCCATCCAATCAAATACTTGATATTTATTAAGAGAAATAGCCCATTTCCCAAAGTAATCAGATTGTGTGGTATAGAAAGCCATTGTCTCGTCCTCAGATTTGGAAATCAAATTAATTATTTCTTGGTTAGCGTTTTCATTCTTTAATTTGTTCAAATTCATCTTGGTTTCCATGCCAATAAAACTGGCAGTCCTCCTTTTATTCAGACATCTCTGAGTGTCGATTAATATATTTCTTATACCAATTATCGAGACTTAGTTCTTCATTACGCTTTTTATATTTTTTTCAAACGGAGCCATATTTGACTGCAGAAACGTGAATTAAATTTCACTGATCGAACTACTGAAAAAATCTGAAATTATTTTTGGTAGCGCGTCTTCGGCGACAAACAATTTTTTTAATTAATATCAAAGCTTAAGAATTCTCTCAGCAGCGGGCATTAACGACAGCCATCTTGTTTCTGTGAGATGGAAGAGTTTGATGATTGACATCAACATACAACCTGAACTTTTTCAGCTTCTTTGTCCTTACCGTGTATACTGAAAAATAATACTTCCATGAGGATTATTTGAATGTCGACAGTTGAGACTCCAGCAGCGCTTGATATACACTCCTGGAAATTGAAATAAGAACACCGTGAATTCATTGTCCCAGGAAGGGGAAACTTTATTGACACATTCGTGGGGTCAGATACATCACATGATCACACTGACAGAACCACAGGCACATAGACACAGGCAACAGAGCATGCACAATGTCGGCACTAGTACAGTGTATATCCACCTTTCGCAGCAATGCAGGCTGCTATTCTCCCATGGAGACGATCGTAGAGATGCTGGATGTAGTCCTGTGGAACGGCTTGCCATGCCATTTCCACCTGGCGCCTCAGTTGGACCAGCGTTCGTGCTGGACGTGCAGACCGCGTGAGACGACGCTTCATCCAGTCCCAAACATGCTCAATGGGGAACAGATCCGGAGATCTTGCTGGCCAGGGCAGTTGACTTACACCTTCTAGAGCACGTTGGGTGGCACGGGATACATGCGGACGTGCATTGTCCTGTTGGAACAGCAAGTTCCCTTGCCGGTCTAGGAATGGTAGAACGATGGGTTCGATGACGGTTTGGATGTACCGTGCACTATTCAGTGTCCCCTCGACGATCACCAGTGGTGTACGGCCAGTGTAGGAGGTCGCTCCCCACACCATGATGCCGGGTGTTGGCCCTGTGTGCCTCGGTCGTATGCAGTCCTGATTGTGGCGCTCACCTGCACGGCGCCAAACACGCATACGACCATCATTGGCACCAAGGCAGAAGCGACTCTCATCGCTGAAGACGACACGTCTCCATTCGTCCCTCCATTCACGCCTGTCGCGACACCACTGGAGGTGGGATGCACGATGTTGGGGCGTGAGCGGAAGACGGCCTAACGGTGTGCGGGACCGTAGCCCAGCTTCATGGAGACGGTTGCGAATGGTCCTCGCCGATACCCCAGGAGCAACAGTGTCCCTAATTTGCTGGGAAGTGGCGGTGCGGTCCCCTACGGCACTGCGTAGGATCCTACGGTCTTGACGTGCATCCGTGCGTCGCTGCGGTCCGGTCCCAGGTCGACGGGCACGTGCACCTTCCGCCGACCACTGGCGACAACATCGATGTACTGTGGAGACCTCACTCCCCACGTGTTGAGCAATTCGGCGGTACGTCCACCCGGCCTCCCGCATGCCCACTATACGCCCTCGCTCAAAGTCCATCAACTGCACATACGGTTCACGTCCACGCTGTCGCGGCATGCTACCAGTGTTAAAGACTGCGATGGAGCTCCGTATGCCACGGCAAACTGGCTGACACCGACGGCGGCGGTGCACAAATGCTGCGCAGCTAGCGCCATTCGACGGCCAACACCGCGGTTCCTGGTGTGTCCGCTGTGCCGTGCGTGTGATCATTGCTTGTACAGCCCTCTCGCAGTGTCTGGAGCAGGTATGGTGGGTCTGACACACCGGTGTCAATGTGTTCATTTTCCATTTCCAGGAGTGTAGTATTGTGGAGAATATGGGCAGGGCATCCAAATCCTTCTACATTTTTCCCGGTTCTTCTTTAATTTGGTAAAACACATTCCGCTGGCCGCATCAATGAAGCCTTCCGAAATTGGTATTGGTATAGTATTCAAAGAAAGAAATTAATTTATCTTTTTGGAGTCGCCAGAAGAACATCTGTGAATGCACAGTGAAGCGCAGCATTATTCTGAGGCGACGAGCGCACGGACAATCTGCTTTATTCTTTGATTTTTATGAGTATTCTTATACTGACTTAGAGTTTTCAGTTGACTGAGCTTAATAAAATAAAAAGTCATTGCCTGACTATTTCATTGGATCTCTTTAGCAGACAGAGATAAACTGTAGTTGGCTAAATATCTAATGGAATTCACAGTTGTCTTAAACTGTCTAGACAAAACTTTGCAATTGTCTCCGATGTTTTGTTATTCAGCGAATCAAACTTCAACAGCTTCTGTTCGATTCCGTCAATTTCAATAAAATATTGAACAACTGAAGGAAACATCTTTCAGGTTTGTGGTTCGATGCATTGGTGCCTATTGCGAAAATTAAACTTCTTGGTCGCCCTAGGTGGCCGAGCGGTTCTAGGCGCTACAGTCTGGAACCGCGCGACTGCTACGGTCGCAGGTTCGAATCCTGCCTCGGGCATGGATGTGTGTGATGCCCTTAGGTTAGTTAGGTTTAAGTAGTTCTAAGTTCTAGGGGAGTGATGACCTCAGAAGTTAAGTCCCATGTGTTCAGAGCCATTTGAACGTTTTAAATTTATTGCTTTATGTATTCGGACGTGGAGTGCGGTGCAAGAATATTTTTAACAGTCGCTGTAGTTTTGGCACTGGCTGTAGACTGCTTTCTAGAGCTTTTAAGAGTCAGTATATATTGCGGCCTTCAGGTTTATGGTACATTTAAGAGAACTGAAGGATTGATGATGACAACTTTATAAGCTGCTGTTAGTTCTGCAGCACCAACGAGAAATTCTTTCTGGGTATCTTCCTTAATTATGAATGTAGAAGTGGGCATTGATGCCGATATTATTGGGAATATATTTGTATGATTCTTCGTAGTCATGTGATGCCTGGCATCTGCCAAACTTCCGTGAATTACTGAAATGAAACAGCTACAAATATCAGACAACGCTTCCTGACGCGTACGTCCATTCTTGACAAAGACCACTCCTTTGTGCAATTATCTGGAAGGTGGGACTTTCTCTTTCCATCGTCAGGCATTTTCGTAAGCTATAATTTTCCAAACGTTTATTTCTTTTCCAAGAGTTTATCAGATGCTAAACAGTCGACAATAACACTTTAGTCATCGAAGTATACGTCACTACACAGTTGACGCCCTATATACCCGCAGTAAACACTTCACTAACTTGCTTGCACCCGTCGTTCGTACTACGTTTAGGCAGAATCGTCCTACCAGATCGCTATTCAGACGGGAACTGCCCGATTCTTCCGCGTGGCGCTGTTTACATTGCTCCAGGCCCATACTACTGGAGGGGTCTGGTATTTTCTCGAATGATGACGCTAGACCTAGACGGTGCTTGCGTAATCGATATAGGATACGCAACATGCAACGCCATCTGTAAAACGACCTTGTCAACATAAACTTGCTGACGCAAATAAAAGTAACTGTGGCTGCATTTACATGCTGGGCTAATAGATGGGGCTACAGCAGTACTTGAGCCAAGCTCGTAACAGTATTTTGCAAAATCGGGACAAAATTGGGTTTTGTCGGGATGCTGGGACAAGAAGGTCCATAATGGTGACCGCCTCGATATATTGGGGAGTATGGCAGCCCTATCGCCATGCGAACAACGTCGAAGGTGATGATACAGAATAAGATATAGATAAGACGTAATAATTTTAATTAATGTATTTTGGTAAATTTTGGAAACCATCTTTTTCAGTAACTGTTACTGAAACCAGTATTGATGTTCTGTTTAACATGCGCTCTACATCGCTGGAGTAAATAGCGGTTTACACTGCCGAATACATGGCCGACTTAGAACAGGAGCGTTGTCAGCGCACGACATCAGAACGTGGCAAGAGCCGTAGTTCGCCGAGCGGCCACCAGAGTGGCGGTTTCGCGTGCTGCCCCCTTTGTTCTCCGCAGTTACGGTAGCACACTCCGTACGCGTTCCGTGCTGTCTTGTTTGACAATTGTCTGCCGTGTTTCCACGACAAGATGCTGTAGCTGCGGCGACAGGCCTTTCTCCTGAGTCTGCTCTGTAACGGCGATCAATCGAGAACAAAAGCACATCACAATTAAACTAGCAGCATCTGCTATGGACTGCGTTGTGCAGACTGCGTATCCTAATCAATTCTGCTTTAGCCACAAAGTTTTTACTTCATCCATTTTGTGTCTCGATGGCTAATCGTCATCACCAAGTGGAAGGCAACTTCTACATAACTGGTAATGATTTTCGATTTTGCACAGCAGCATGTGAGATGGCCGAAGAGTTAGAACTAGCCATGGAAGTTATTGGTGTGATGTAGCACATGGTTTTGATGAAATTCACTTAGGATTCTCTTCCTATTGTACATCAGGATACAGTGTTGTGGCTATGTAACAGATACAGTGTTGTGGCTATGTAACAGAGAACTGACTTTTTTTTGTTTGCTTGTTTTTGGCAAGAGCTAAAACCAAAGAGTTTACACGACAGAATCGTGGCGAACAGAAGACGTCTTATATGTCTACATTTCATGTGTTATTAAAACATGTACATATGTGTCCTAATATTGAGATTTTTTCTTTTGATTTCTCAGCACTCACAACTTCTTTTGCTTTTCAGAAAACTACCTGTGTCAAAAAATAAATTATTAAATTTTCATACCTTACATTCTTTACTTCATTCTTCCTGTCTCATTGCAGCTATGACTAGTTTTACCCTACGTCTTATGGCGGTACGATAAATTGAAATTTGGGAATATTTTATGACCGCCATATTCTGTACAACTGCTTTATTGTTTGGTAAAAATACTGGATTTCATTTTGTGTTCATATTGGTCCTTGCCAATTCTACTTTATATTTTTTCCTTATAACAGAATATGACAAGAACAAAAGTGTTGTTTTTCTCAGGAAATACTACTAACGCATGTCCTCTCTCAATTTTGGTGCCATAACATAAGTTTCCCACAAAGGAGTCGTTCTTTTGTTTTGACCCTGCTCTCGCAATTGTGGTGGTAAGTTCCTATTGGACCAAACTGCTAAGGTCATCGGTTCCTAGGATTAGACACTAATTAATTTAACTTAAACTAACTTACGCTAAGGATAACACACACAGCCATGCCGCAGGGAGGACTCGAACCTCCGATGGGCGCAGCGGCCCGAACAGTGGCAAAGCGCCTTAGACCGCGCCGTCTGCTCTCATTAAAATCCTCGATTATCAGCTTTTCTTAACTCTTCTAACTCGTTGTCAGGATGTGAATACTTTGGTGTGCAGACTTTGATGGACTTTCGTGGAAATTACGTTTTGCTATTATGTCTAAAATTCCTTGAATAAGTGTAACACTGTTTTCATTTTTCTTACCTGCAGTAAAGCCTACACCTCAATTCCCCCAGTTTTGTTTCTCTGTAGTAAAAGTAAGTGCTGATTTAAATTGTACCTAGTAGTCTTTTCGCTAAACTTCTAGTAACCCTAATATATAGTATTTATCTGATATTGGTTAACGCATCTCCCAACTCTACTAAGCTACTTTGTATTCATAAAATTCTGTAGTTTACTGTCCCTAAACAAAAAGTAATATGCACAGTTAGGTTTCTGTGTTCCATGTAATTGTACGTTACGCCATACTTCGTTCTGCGGACGTGGAAAAACCTGGGCATGTTTCGTGGCCCGAAACCACTGCCGAAGTTCCCTCACTCCACTACTTCCAACTACCCACTACTTCCAACTACCTACAGCCGGCCTGTGTGGCCGAGCGGCTCTAGGCGCTTCAGACAGTCTGGAACCGCGCGACCGCTAAGGTTGCAGGTTCGAATCCTGCCTTGGGCACGGGTGTGTGTGATGTCCTTAGGTTAGTTAGGTTTAAGTAGTTCTAAGTTGTAGGGGACTGATGACTTTGGTCCGAGGAGTTTGCCGAGGTAAATCATCATTGCTAAACCTCGGCAGAGCTACATTCACTGTTTTAGTTTATGAATATCAGAGCGTAGGATCGACATCGCTTACTCGTGTGCTGATTACATGGCGCCAAGAACCTAGAATCTACAGCCATGATTTTCATCTACAAATCAGTCAACCATTCTTATCACAGAACACTAAAATATCCGTTGTACAAGGCCCAAGTTACGACAAGGAAACAAAGACCGACAGTAGCGCTCCGAGTGGCCCGCCAGTAAACTACAAATTAGAGAAAATATAGCACGATAGTCTGTACTGTTGCTTTGCGAATTACGAGTACTCGACGATAACGTTTTTCATTTATACTTTATGGGTGGATCTAGTAGTGTAGTGGTAAAGTGTATTTATTTGTGGAACCCAGTATTCCAATTTCGAGGATGTCGTTGTTATCAACTGGAAATTACGTTTCTGTGCATGTAGTACACTCTTTGAATTGCGATGTATATATGTTGCGCGTATTCTCCTTAATTTTTCGTCTAATTCGTAATATTGGGTGAAGCATATGGTTCCTTATTTGCTTTTTTTTCATTTGAAATAGAAGCCGATTTCGTCACATGGTATTCTGTGGACTCATGTCTATTCGTTACTGCTTACGAATCTGTGTGTGAACTGCTCGATTTAAACGCACTGTAAGTATATCGCTCACAATCTAGGTTTTTTTCTGTTTCCACATTAATTAACGGAGGCCACCGAAATTTTCATTAACATCTGTAAAACATATCGTTTGCAGTACCTGTCAGTAACGTGTGAAAACATTTCAGTAACTGTTGTTGTTGTTGTGGTCTTCAGTCCTGAGACTGGTTTGATGCAGCTCTCCATGCTACTCTATCCTGTGCAAGCTTCTTCATCTCCCAGTACCTACTGCAACCTACATCGTTCTGAATCTGCTTAGTGTATTCATCTCTTGGTCTCCCCCTACGATTTTTACCCTCCACGCTGCCCTCCAATACTAAATTGGTGATCCCTTGAAATCTCAGAACATGTCCTACCAACCGATCCCTTCTTCTGGTCAAGTTGTGCCACAAACTCCTTTTCTCCCCAATCCTATTCAGTACCTCCTCATTAGTTATGTGATCTACCCATCTAATCTTCAGCATTCTTCTGTAGCACCACATTTCGAAAGCTTCTATTCTCTTCTTGTCCAAACTATTTACCGTCCATGTTTCACTTACATACATGGCTACACTCCATACAAATACTTTCAGAAATGACTTCCTGACATTTTTAGCATTAGTGAGGAAGAATGTTCTAGTCACCAAGGCTACAAAGCATGCTCATCTACATCTACATCCATACTCTGTAAGACACTATGAAATGCTTGGCACTCAGCAGCAAGGAGCAATACTATTCAAAGCAGAATTACAAGTACATTCTCATTTCGTTGCAAGATGTAATCAAGCTGAATACCAATACCGTCAAAACCTGCTGACGTCAGAGTTTCCATAAAGCTGGCACGGTAGCTCAGCGTGTTCGGTCAGAGGGCTGCGTGTTCTCTGAAATAAAAAAACAAAACAAAAATGAATCAAGGAATTAACAATCAACATGAACAGATGTCTTGTGACGTCCGCCCAGACCAAACGCAACGAACTATATCGAACATTACGAAAAAAAGTTGTCAGCGCGACAGAATGTCAGTTCTAAGGGCCCGAGTTCGATACCCGGCTGGGTCTAAGATTTTGTCCGCTCAGTCCTTGTGTTGTCGTAATCATCATCATTTCATCCACATCGACGCGCAAGTTGTGGAAGTGGCGTCAAATCGAAAGACTTGCACCCGACGAATGGTCTACCCGACGGGAGGCCCTAGTCACATGACATTTACATTACCCACCTAATATTACGGATGCTAGAAAAACACAATCACAATGCCAGCAACATATTTACAATGCAATTCAACGAGCGTAATACACAGAAACGTCGTAATCAGAAGTACAATGTAGTGAAACTAACTTCTTTTAACCATGGAACGAGAACAAACATGGAAGACTAAAAATCAGCCAATAAGAAAACGAAATGATGGACTAAAAAAACTCGCAGTATCCAAGTGGCCTGGCAGTGAGCTAAGGTCGTGTTAGCCGGCCGATGTGGCCGAGCGGTACTAGGCGCTACAGTCTGGAACCGCGCGACCGATACGGTCGCAGGTTCGAATCCTGCCTCGGGCATGGATGTGTGTGATGTCCTTAGGTTAGTTAGGTTTAAGTAGTTCTAAGTTCCAGGGGACTGATGACCTTAGAAGTTAAGTCCCATAGTGCTCCGAGCCATTTTCTTTTCTTTTTTTTTAGGTTGTGTTACCGGACTCCCCATAAGAGCTACACCAGAATTACATACCTGGGCGGTATCAAAGTTTTTCTGGATTACTAATTCATGATCAGTCCATAATTATGTTAACTGATTTTTCCGTCACGTTTTGGCAGAATAACTTCATAATATTATAAATGTCGTCGATGTTCTACAGTAATTTAAATTTACTAAACGATTTTCGGCCTACAAAGCCATCATCAGACTTTTAACTGACTATCCTCGTCAAAGAAGATATAATATTCGTGAACATTATTGTGAAAGATCTTACACATCAAGAGCGAGGTGCAAACACTGAGTAATTGTCGTCTTTGATAGTGCATTAGTAATGCAATTAAAGTTGCTAAAGTTAAATAGTAAATAAATAAAAATGTAGAATACCAGACAAACATAAAGTCGCAAAAAACCATACATATATAACAGTTTAAATGAAAGTAAAAATCCCAATAAAATAATATTACGACGTGATAAGAGTACCGAAGAAAAGCTTTAAGGGGACACGGGAAGATGATACAGATACTGAGTAAAAGAGAGACTTGACAGTTGTAACAATAGTACATGCAGAGTACATGGACAATCACAATAAAATAAATAAATACAGGATAAATGAAGAAACAGAATGGGATAGGCAGTGTACGAAAAATTCGAAAACTGTGAGAATTAGATAAAGTTTTGAAGAATTTAATGTTAATGTTTTTCTGGTTTATTCCCTTTCTACGAGGGTAGGAACATAAATAATAGCAACTATTTATTCACAGCCGATACAAGAGAGCTACATTTTTGCACCTGTTACTGTCCTTCAAAGTAGTCACCAGTGTTGCGTAGAACACGTTGCAAGCGATGTAGAAGGCTTAGTATACCGTTAGCAGAGCCTGTTCTGTTGGTGCGAATGGAGCGGTCTAAAGTTATGGTGATTCTCGTGTACGACTGTGATGGTGTTATCCTAACGCATTACGTTCCTCCACGGCAGACCGTCAATGCAAAGTATTACTTTACGTTTTTGTAGCATCACCTGCGACCAGCTTTGCGAAAGAGTGGCGACACTTTCTGCGCAACCCACCCATCATTTTGCATGACAATGCGCGGTTGCATACAGCGCAAGCTTTGGCTGCTCTGTTTGGTCGATGGAACTGGGAAGTACTGTACCATCCACCATACACCCTGGACTTAAGTTCTTGCAACTTTGATTTGATTCCAGAGATGAAGGAACCACTTCGTGGCATTAGCTTCAGAACTGTTCCAGACATTCGACAGGCAGCAGACCGCCCCATTCGCACCATTAATTGAACAGGCTCTGCTAACGGTATACTATGCCTTCCACATCGCTGGCATCGGGTTCTACAAAACGCTGGTGACTACTTTCAAGGACAGTAACATGTTCAAACACGTAAACTTCTTGCATCGGTTGTGAATAAATATTTGCCACTATTTAAGTTGCAGCCCTCGTATTTATTAGCTATTTTTAACTATGTTACCACTGCACTGTCAGATATGTCACTTACTCTGTTCGCACCTCAGTCTTCATGTGTAATATTTTCATCAGTGTTGTTCACGAGCACTGCACCTTCCTTGGCGATGAGATCCGTTGAGCCGCGCGGAGTGGCCGAGCGGTTAGAGGCGCCATGTCACGGACTGCGCGGCCGCTCCCGCCGGAGGTTCGAGTCCTCCCTCAGGCATGGGTTGTAAGATGGCAAGAACTATTCCCCTCACATGAAGTCATTAAAGATCACCTAACTCACGTTGGGCGAACAGTAGGGCTGAACAAAAATGACTGACAAGGCACAATGCATCTTGTAGAGGGTATAGTATGGACGTATTGGAATAATTAATGTCGGGTGATAATTTTAAAGTAATTCACACGACATGAAAACTTTGTGAAAACGCGTCGATTTACTGGAGGCTAGTTTATCCCTGGGAAGTACTCAGAATTGACGGTGGCTGCCGGAGGAGCGGCTAAGGGAAGCGACAATAGGCAGCTCAGGGCAGCTCAAGCTCTGAGAAAGCGGTAACGGGGTGTGACCTCCAGCCGCCTTAAGATGAGTGACAGTGAGTGGCTGGTTGACCCCAACTCCATGCTGGTGTACCGGGAAACAGACGGAGAACTTGTATGCCTGTTGATAAATGTCTGTAGTCCCGTTTTCTGTGAAACATGCGAGAAAGCCGAGCAAAGCTACGGTGAAGCGGTCAACAGAGGTCAAAATATGCGTGTTCATGACTATAACAACTTCACGCTGAATTCACAGTCCGCAGAGTCTGAAGCAAATCAGGTGAAGTGCGACAGAATGAAATACGCCGGCCTCCGATGGGAACGTAGGACCAAGGAATTTGAAGTACTCTCCTAGGAGTCAGAATTCTGGAAAACTTGGTGTTGTGCAGATGCTAAACTGGATGGGTGGCCTGGGAAGAGCTAAATAACAGAAGTTGAGAGGAAGGGAAATTTTGTGGGAATGTGTTCACTTCCCAGAGCAGGCATTGGTCAGCACTGGGAAGCGATGCATAATTAACGCTACTTGCGCTGCAATTTGCGTAAGTGATTTTGCTGGAGGGGAAACCGAGGCAAAGAGCGGACTGTGAGAAGTGTCCGTAGAGGTCTTCCGTTCCCAGCTTGCGTAGAGTGCGGACGTGGCGTTCTTTACTCAGCTTGCCTGAGAAGGAGTGAGCATCTCTGCAGTTTAGGACTTAGCAAATGGAACGATTGAGCTTGGAGATAGAAAGTTTTGGTTCAGCTATGTACTGAGCAAGATAGCTAGGAGTGAATAGACGAGTGCAGCGTTGCAGCACCACGAGGCCGGCTGACGTCTGCACAACGACGCCGCTTTGCCACGCTGTATTCGGTGATATTGCGCCCTCTCTGGCCACTGATTAATTTGTTGGATCACGTTGGCAATGTTTCCACGAGGGTTTCATGGGCCGTGTATTGTAGAATTCTTCTCGCACTTCGCATTACACCTGGGTCAGTCGATAGAAATTACTTTTGAGTTATCGCACTTTACTCCACGCAAACGCAATTTATTACCACTGCCTGATAGGAGAGTCTTGTAATGTGATGATTGAAGGTCAGGAGTTAAAATAAATTTGTGCTAATCGTCTGCATCTGTTTCCAATCAAGTAGTTGAAATCCCAAGTCACTTTCTTAATTAATTACTATTTTGCGTTATCCGATATTGCGGCAGTTTTGCACTCTCTGTTGATCTGTTAGTCAACTAGTTGGGGTGAACACACGCCAAAACCAGCTAAGTGACGGGTGGGGTGTTCATACGGCTGACCCATGCTAGGATACGATACTTCGGGATTTGCTAGGAAGTAGTCTTAAAAAAGGAAATTTTTCCATGTGATCCGTTGCTCAGCCATTTTCAATTGAAAAAAAAAACAGGTAGAATTACTTAAAATAAGTTACGCTGTCTTCTTAATGTGCTGTTCTTTCAAATTGACATTTATAGGTACCTATGCATTATACAGGGTGATTCAAAAGAATACCACAACTTTAGGAATTTAAAACTCTGCAACGACGAAAGGCAGAGCTAAGCACTATCTGTCGGCGAATTAAGGGAGCTATAAAGTTTCATTTAGTTGTACATTTGTTCGCTTGAGGCGCTGTTGACTAGGCGTCAGCGTCAGTTGATGCTAAGATGGTGACCGCTCAACAGAAAGCTTTTTGTGTTATTGAGTACGGCAGAAGTGAATCGACGACAGTTGTTCAGCGTGCATTTCGAACGAAGTATGGTGTTAAACCTCCTGATAGGTGGTGTATTAAACGTTGGTATAAACAGTTTACAGAGAATGGGTGTTTGTGCAAAGGGAAAAGTTCTGGACGTGACAGAGCACTTCATCACTGGCCTCCAAGAAGCCCTGATCTTACCCCCTGCGATTTTTTCTTATGGGGGTATGTTAAGGATATGGTGTTTCGGCCACCTCTCCCAGCCACCATTGATGATGTGAAACGAGAAATAACAGCAGCTATCCAAACTGTTACGCCTGATATGCTACAGAGAGTGTGGAACGAGTTGGAGTATCGGGTTAATATTGCTCGAGTGACTGGAGGGGGCCATATTGAACATCTCTGAACTTGTTTTTGAGTGAAAAAAAAACCTTTTTAAATACTCTTTGCAATGATGTATAACAGAAGGTTATATTATGTTTCTTTCATTAAATACACATTTTTAAAGTTGTGGTATTCTTTTTGAATCACCCTGTATTTGTGATTTGTACTTATGATGTGCAGTGCCGTAATCAGCCGATACTGAGCACACAGAACACAATCATTGGTACTAGCCCTTTTGGGGGAATGCTTCATGAACTATTTGTCGGGTCACTGCTCACACCCAGTGTATCAATTTGTGTCCTGATATATGTTTTGCGTTATCTAATTATTGAGTGTAAGGGGTACTTGGGTTTTGAGTTTTCGTGTAACATAAAAGTGCAAATGATAACGAGGGGAAAAGCCAAGACAACGGCAGAATATAAGCAGACTGTTACTCGGGAGAACATGGGTGACAGTAGGCAAAGCTCTACCGATGAGCATGACGAACGCGAGTTGCAACTTCCTGAAACTGCGTCTCACGACTGGTTTAGTCCGCTGAATAGCAAGGGCGTTGATTCAGGCAGTGATACTGAGGGCTCGGGGGACGCAGGGAGTACAGGATTAATCCATAAGTATGGAAGATCCAGCCTAAGAAGCCAGAGTGTGTTGGAACAAAACGGTGTCCGACCATTATCAAACGATTCATCCACAAGTGATCCGACAGGGGCGCGGAGACGGTACTTGTCTAGATATCGAAGGGTTCCTCAGAACAGAGGAGAAGAGTCGCATTTTCAACCACAAAAGGACGAGGCTCAAAATGCGGCTACTCTCAAAAACATTACGGACCTGTTGCAACAGATGCAAACGGTAAACTTAGAGCAGAGCGTCAACGTTAATGCCGAAATTCAAAAGGCGAATTCGGAGCTGAAAGAGCAGAGTGCCAACCTTAATGCCGAAATTAAAAAGGCGAATTCGGAGCTGAAAGAGCAGGGCGCCAACCTTAATGCCGAAATTAAAAAGGCGAATTCGGAGCTGAACTACAGGCTCACAGAAGTTCATAGGGAAGTAAAGAGGAGGTAAGGAATCTCGGCGTCAAAGCAGAGAAAGAGATTGCCATCATCAAACGAACGGCAATTGAAGCCAAATTAATTGCGAAAGGTGCAAGGAAAATAGCGAGAGAAACTCGGGACTCCACGCAAAGCACGGCAAAAGTAGGAAAAGTCATGTTATCAAGGCTACAAAGCCGGATAAAACGTGTCGAAGAAAAGCAACAAGAGCAACCGGACATAGGGCCTAACGAGATGTTGAAAGAGGAGGTGGCGATATTAAAAAGAAATTTAGAGGACGAGGTTAAACGTCTCATTACAGAGACATTAGGAAAGAAGAAGGGTGTAATTACTGCGTCGACTGAACCGTCACTTGCCGGAACACAGATAACCGCTTCACGGTGTGATAAAGTTGACACTATAAGCAACGGGAGGCACGCCTTGATTGACAACTCTGAGGCAACGACCGAGGTAAATACGGACAGCGCGCAGCTGTCCAGTGCGCACAATTGCTGTCGGCTGATTAGATGTACCGAACAACTGTCGAACATACAGAAGGGGAGAGATGACGATAGCGTGTCGGAACGAATTAGTCCACGTCCCGAAGTTCATACGAATCGTAAGAACGAGCGAAATGATAACTGGAATGATGACCGGTTTCACTACAAGCATTTTGTGTCAGTCCGAAAGTTCCATCACTACAAGGACGAAGGTAATAGCTTGCATCCAAAAACTTTTATGAGACAATTCGAGTTATCTTTGTCCCCACACTGGCCATTGATGCACCAGCTGGATTTTGTGTGCTCCCATATGGAGGGCGCGACCGCTGAGTACATGAGAAATGTAGCGAAGACGAGCGTCTCGTTCGAAGAATTCAAAAATGCCTTCTTGGGCAAGTATTGGTCTAAAGAAACCCAAGAAAGGAACAAACAAGAAATTATGATGTCCAGATGTATTAATTGAAATTGAGTTATTATTAGAAAAAATATGTTGTACTGACAAGAATAACGAAGAATGTTGTACCTATTTTCAATGTCGGGTGGTACTGTACTCTTTCACCACTGGCTACCCATGCAGAAAAAAATGGCACGGTACTATCATTGCAATGCGAAGGTAGTTCTGAACATTTTTTTTTTTTTAAGAAAACTGTAGTCGAACAAACGTAGCAAGTCATCATAATAACCAGGAGGAGACCTTAGCCCCTGGTGACCTCAAATAGACGACCAAATGCTGTTACTTTACCAAATTATTGACCCAGTTATTGCATTATTGTACTCTCCACAATCCGGAGTAACGTACACATACAAATTTACAACAATCCACATGACAAATAAAACATTACATCATACAAATAAAAAATAATGTTGAGATAAAAATTTGCTTAGTTACTGGGATCTTCGTTATTTTTATGAGTAATCCAAATTTCACTAATTCTATAACAAATAAAAAAAATACTAATTGTACTCTTGAAATTTTAAATAGCTCACCGTCCAAACACACAGCAAGTAATCTGACAGTCATAAATTGTGGGGTAAAAACCTTTACACAGCAAAGTCTAAATACAAAACAAAATCAACAAAAGAAAAACATTGCGTACACTAGTTACATGTAGAATGTCAGGCTCCATACCATTACTCTAAAAATCAAACCTACAGAGAAATAAAACTGAGAAGAAAAACAATGAAATATACCACAAGTTACATACTGGTTACGTGATATAGTTCATCTAAGACATCATGTCATACCTCATTAACTATCATCACTTAAGCAATTGCCACCACTACTCGACTGTGAGTTTAACCTTATCCTCCTCCACCAGTACAAATACCTGCTGCTGAGCTAGTCAGTCCATCAACTTTGATCAATACACGCAATAAATAGATAGCAATAAGTGCTTGAATCCACCAGTAGCTCTCGTATCTTACTCTACTGCTCATTTCTCTGTTGTTACACATTTAGACGACAACTTGCATTTCGACTAACCTTCGTTACACTTTAATGTGAAATATCACCACTGTGATAATGCAAATAAGTGGCTTCAGTCAACACACCAACAAGATCATTACTGTCCACGACATCAAAAAGCATCAGTTAATTCCGATATTTGTTGTGCAATGCAAACTCTTGTCCCCTGTAACAACCTTACTGACCAATGCAACAAGAGCCGCTACATTAGTATTACGCCATTGGCTAATAATTAAAGCATCATTGTACCAAATATTCTAATAAACATGCTACGTGAACTTGATAACCCAGAACAAACAAAAAAAAAAAACACTGTTGTTGTTGTTGTGGTCTTCAGTCCTGAGACTGGTTTGATGCAGCTCTCCATGCTACTCTATCCTGTGCAAGCTTCTTCATCTCCCAGTACCTACTGCAACCTACATCCTTCTGAATCTGCTTAGTGTATGCATCTCTTGGTCTCCCCCTACGATTTTTACCCTCCACGCTGCCCTCCAATACTAAATTGGTGATCCCTTGATGCCTCAGAACATGTCCTACCAACCGACCCCTTCTTCTGGTCAAGTTGTGCCACAAACTCCTCTTCTCCCCAATCCTATTCAGTACCTCCTCATTAGTTATGTGATATACCCATCTAATCTTCAGCATTCTTCTGTAGCACCACATTTCGAAAGCTTCTATTCTCTTCTTTCGAAAAAACACTAACTATTCTAAACACAAATGTTAATGAAATACACTCCTGGAAATGGAAAAAAGAACACATTGACACCGGTGTGTCAGACCCACCATACTTGCTCCGGACACTGCGAGAGGGCTGTACAAGCAATGATCACACGCACGGCACAGCGGACACACCAGGACCCGCGGTGTTGGCCGTCGAATGGCGCTAGCTGCGCAGCATTTGTGCACCGCCGCCGTCAGTGTCAGCCAGTTTGCCGTGGCATACGGAGCTCCATCGCAGTCTTTAACACTGGTAGCATGCCGCGACAGCGTGAACGTGAACCGTATGTGCAGTTGACGGACTTTGAGCGAGGGCGTATAGTGGGCATGCGGGAGGCCGAATTGCTCAACACGTGGGGCGTGAGGTCTCCACAGTACATCGATGTTGTCGCCAGTGATCGGCGGAAGGTGCACGTGCCCGTCGACCTGGGACCGGACCGCAGCGACGCACGGATGCACGCCAAGACCGTAGGATCCTACGCAGTGCCGTAGGGGACCGCACCGCCACTTCCCAGCAAATTAGGGACACTGTTGCTCCTGGGGTATCGGCGAGGACCTTTCGCAACCGTCTCCATGAAGCTGGGCTACGGTCCCGCACACCGTTAGGCCGTCTTCCGCTCACGCCCCAACATCGTGCAGCCCGCCTCCAGTGGTGTCGCGACAGGCGTGAATGGAGGGACGAATGGAGACGTGTCGTCTTCAGCGATGAGAGTCGCTTCTGCCTTGGTGCCAATGATGGTCGTATGCGTGTTTGGCGCCGTGCAGGTGAGCGCCACAATCAGGACTGCATACGACCGAGGCACACAGGGCCAACACCCGGCATCATGGTGTGGGGAGCGATCTCCTACACTGGCCGTACACCACTGGTGATCGTCGAGGGGACACTGAATACTGCGCGGTACATACAAACCGTCATCGAACCCATCGTTCTACCATTCCTAGACCGGCAAGGGAACTTGCTGTTCCAACAGGACAATGCACGTCCGCATGTATCCCGTGCCACCCAACGTGCTCTAGAAGGTGTAAGTCAACTACCCTGGCCAGCAAGATCTCCGGATTTGTCCCCCATTGAGCATGTTTGGGACTGGATGAAGCGTCGTCTCACGCGGTCTGCACGTCCAGCACGAACGCTGGTCCAACTGAGGCGCCAGGTGGAAATGGCATGGCAAGCCGTTCCACAGGACTACATCCAGCATCTCTACGATCGTCTCCATGGGAGAATAGCAGCCTGCATTGCTGCGAAAGGTGGATATACACTGTACTAGTGCCGACATTGTGCATGCTCTGTTGCCTGTGTCTATGTGCCTGTGGTTCTGTCAGTGTGATCATGTGATGTATCTGACCGCAGGAATGTGTCAATAAAGTTTCCCCTTCCTGGGACAATGAATTCACGGTGTTAATATTTCAATTTCCAGGAGTGTACAATTACACTTGTTGTTCCTTCAGGAATGAAACACACAATTACAAGTACAAATACATTATTCCCTATCTTGCGAGTCACACGCAATCATTTCATTCTGTGATTTTCTTGGGGTCAAAAAGTTGCTGATAGTTTTCCTAAAAATTCTGTCTCGGTGTCAAAGCTCTCCCATGGTTACCCGGACGAAAGTCTTTAAGTCACTCAAATCGGCATTTTGAACACATTAAACACAAATGTCATAGTCATTCTCAGATTATCATCCACACGAATCTGGTCGTCCAGAAATGGCCCTAAAACTACTATCACCCATGGTTCTGTCCTTTCAGTTCGTGGTGTAATTAAAAGTCGTAAGTTCCAACAAACAGCACTTATTCCTGTACCAATTAAAGAAATTTCTCCTACTACAAATGCAAATGTCAATGTCCCACTTTAGTTTCTTGCGTTCAGACAATAATTAGTCACCATACGACAACTGTCCTCTTTAAGTATAACAAGCGTCCCATATGCAATTTACCAAGCACACTTAACAAGTCACTGCCAAAAGTTTATGGATCCCACCGTTCAATGGTCAAGACAAAACAAAACAATCGTCCTGTCTGCTAAAGACAAAATCTTTTCCACCACTCACAACGTGGAAACACCAGTCCTTCACTTTCCACCTTATGGAGACATACGAGCAGTCATATTGTTTCACCGCTCCACAGTCCAGTACTAGATAATAGTTGCTGTTAAAAAATGCCCGCCGGACTCTGCCGCGCGTCGTTCATTCTGCCATCGCTCTGCCGCCATGCGAGCCATTGAGCTGAAAAAACCACCCGAAGTTGCCTCTGTGGGATACTGTCTCCAGTCGTAAGGGTGGTGCAACTTATGAATGGCAGCCAGTGGTAGGTGCGTGTCGCCCCAGGCCGTTGACCTGTTGTAGCGGGCGCTTGGAGTGTACCCCAACCGACAGTGGAGTGGGGAGTGCAGCAGCTTTGTCACCTCTCCCATGGCGACGTCAGCTTGGCCTCCCGCTAGCGGTATGGGTGCTTTCTGCATAGCACCTCAACGCTACGACACCCAATCAGTCAGACTCTTCCATGCATCTCGCAACATTACAGACAAAAGAATTGTCTTACAGTATTTAAATACTCATTGATTGCATGAATGATCTATTAGATACATTGGTAATAAAAGAATCTTTGTTCTAAAAGACATAAAATCATACACCCTAGTTTTATACACAAACAACATCAACATTTATCCCTTTTCTATATACAGCCCACACTTGTGTTATTCATTGTACCTGTCGTCCCTCATACAAAACATGAAAGTGCTCAATAAAAAGGAATCAGAAACAATCTATACAGCTCATAATTACAATATCAAATAGTAAACTACTTTAATATCCTATCACAGTGAACATATTATAAACAGTTGATTCTAAAACTACAATATACAACGCACCTTTGTGCTTGTGACAGACTGAAATTAATACTCCTACAAAGTGTTCTAACAAAAAATAAGAAACAATCTATACAGCTCACAATTACCTACCGCATAATATTAAATGGTAAACTACTTTAACATCCTAACACAATAAACATTTTAGAAACTGATGACTCTAAATCTACAACATACAATGCACCTTTGTGTTTGTGACAGACAGAAATTAGTATCTCTTTACATATTTTACCTTTTATTATATATAACATTTCTAGGACATGTATATACCATCCACATGACGTCATATCCTGACCTGCCATCGAGCTTCATCCAAATCAAACAATAAAGCACAATAATGTTTTAGTTATGGATCGGTAGCATCGCCTTTACAGGAGTGTGCACATTGATCACAGTACTCTATGACTCTCACTCAACAGACACCACATTTTCCTTCTCATTCAGTCCATTAATACACCAATAGAATAGGTCTAGAAGTCAGCTAACCACCACACTCACTACAACATACCATACCTTTGCTCCCTTATACTCAACCACATAACACATGGAGTTGTTTCGGAGATAGCAATTCAGTCTCTGAATTCGTCCTTTCACTCTGGCACCTCTCTCTATCGGCTTACCTCTGCATTCACTTTACCGATTCTTCATCCTCCTAAATATCACTTTAGAATTGCGACATTTCATCTAAGAACAAAAATTACACAAATTATTCATCCTGCAAAATAACTGTACACATTCTTGGTACCGTTTTGATTAGTTATACTGGTACCAGGCTTCAACAACAACAACAAAAAATATTTTTTTTGTCATATTGCAAATGTTAAGGTATGAATTAGATTTACACTTATATTACATCTTACGTCAGTATTCCACAACGTTCACTATCTGTATCCCATACTCCCTTTATGTCCTTTCACGTTGTGCAGTTGTCCTCCTCTCTTCATTCATATTTTGGCTCTCCGTCCGTCCATTACTCCATCATTTCCTGGTCTTCCTTCGCCATTCGCATCAACCTCGATTGCAGCATACACAGGACTCTCTGTAACATACATCTAAGACATCTCCACATTATTAATTCTACTCACCTTCATTTACCACTGTTTCATCACGTCGAATCTCTCTTTATTAATCACACTGCTTCACGTCGCTTCTCTCCTTAAATATCACCTTTATCCACTACTATTTATCACGTCGCTTCTCTGTCTACCATCTTTATCCACTCATTAATCATCACGTGCTTTCTGCTTGATCCTTATTCATATGACCAAAAATACGTACATACACCACTCTGTCGACTCCTGTTCATGACTCATTCGACCAGTCTATTCCGTCATACTTCCTGACCTCCCGCCTGAAAATTCTTATGTTCGATTTGACCCTGCACAACGTTACACACCACAAATAAATACACTGACTATCTACCATAACTTGCCTACTTTCGATCTGTCCTTAACTTTTCCATAATTTGATCTTAAAAATTTGATGAAGCTCACGCGATTGTTTTCCCTTGATCGTCTCAATCAGTACAGCATTTTCATGGACAATCCGCCTCACTCTGAATGGTCCACTATACACAGCAAAGAATTTGCTAGTTAGGAATCTGTGCTTACATGAAAATTAAATGTGTGCAGAGAATATACGAGCTGGGAGAAATGGGACCGCCCAAGTGTTAGAAACTTTGGTGCTAGTGGCCTCTTTCCCTAACACCAGATTCCGAACAACCATATGCAGCACCTCATTATAACTGTCACCACGACAATGACATACTATAGATCAGATGGCATCTAATTTAAGAACTTCGATCACATTACTGATGTTACCTGTAACAGCAGTATAAATGTACCCCATGCCATACAGATCACAATATTGACTTTTTTTTATTACGTGTTAAGTACCTGCAATAGTCAAATCGCACTAATTAAACTGGACTCATTGGCATTATTACATAAGATTTTTTTTTTTACCTTTGCTTAATGTCTTTTTGCTCTGAGAGACCAGCCTAACAGTTGCCATTACTGAGGTTTTATTCTATGATCAGAAGTATGGTATTTTCATTCCTACATATCAGTATAGTATGTCTGCCACATAGACAATTTTCGGTGCCAGCGGCATGTGTTTTAAGGCAAGATGCTAAGGGCTGATATGTTGGATTATTTTCTCCTATCCATCAATCTATTACGACAAGAAAGAAGTGCCAGGATTCCATGCTCTCCTGTCATTCTGATAGTTTCTACCTATCCTCGACTCTGTCTAACCTATGAGTCTTATATCCATTCACGAAGTTGCTCTCATTACTCAGTTCCCGTAACAAGTGCTGAAATGACGCAGAATCGTTTAAGCCTCTGCCTGCTATCACTATATCTCTGCGCAATCTCACTGGTTACTTCGTTATACAGATCCTAATGAGCTCCCCAGTTTCGTATGGCACATCCAAATACCTATTTCGTCTCAGCATTTCCTGATAGCATGCCACTGGATCTCTTATACCACCTTCGTTACAGTTTGGCACCATCAATATGCTTTGCATAACCTGGTCCTGCTTACTTTTCCACCAGAATTCATTTAAAAACTTGTAACCAAATATCTTGTAGCTACTACAATCTCTGACAGTGGCGACACGCGGGTCCGACGTATACTAATGGACCGCGGCCGATTTAATGGCTACCACCTAGCAAGTGTGGTGTCTGGCGGTGACACCACAATTATCCCTATCGATCCTCTGTAAAAAGTGCAGTAGCACATTGTCATTTGCTACTTTCGGTGCGCTCACCTCACTCGCCTGAGAAACTGTAGCTTCGCTAAGGGTAGCTACACTTTCACTGCATACCTGACCTAGTCCCGGCTCGCCTGCGTCGTCGGGAAAAGCCCCCGATTGAGGACAAAGCCCACTGCCTAAAGGATCACCTAGCTGCGGTGCACTGACCAATTCAGCCCCTTCCGAGTGTTTGCTGTTCTCGCTCATTAACCCTAGGTCGTCACCTACTTCCTGTTCCACTGTTACGTTCACCCCAGAATCACTCTCCTCCATGGTGACTACACTTTTCGACTGCGACCTAGTTACTACAGATATTACGCAAAAAAAAAATTTATACAACGATCTTCCAGCCTTGGACGATATAGCAATTAATTACATAAAAAAATAAAAGATCCTCACCAATCCAGAAAAATTACAAACAAAAAATTTTATTTCTTAGCGCTATCACAATATAATCCATCAAAAAAAATCTTAACAGCAAACCCTAACAGCAAAATCCTGGCAGGGGCGAATTATGAGAGGCACCCACATGCCTTGCTCATACAGTGGCATCATGCAGTCAGGCCTGCAAGATGAGTGGTCTGCCAAGCGAGTGGACTCATTCTTACTTATCGAGTAACATGAACTCTAGTACTCACAATTAAGTTACAAGTTATTCTCCTGTTTGAATATTATGCAACGGGTACGGAAACGCACATCTGACTATTAGTAATTTACACAACTCTGACTGTTCACTACGCACTGCCAATACCACATTTTCTTTCTTATTTAACGGCTTTGATCAACACGTGGCCATCGCACTGAATATGAATGGCGCACACATTATAAATTCTGGATATCATGACTACACACTATTCGAAGAACAAGGCCACCAATCTTTTTCTTTTCACTATCTTATTTATTCCGATCAATTCTATGACCTAAACACACAAATTCTATAACCTACAACAATAACACATGAGAAATTCCGCCCAGTGGGCATGGCTTTACATTGGTGATTCTCTATCTTAAGGTCTCGTAATTATTTAACGCTACAGTGCACTTTCTGGATAGGATGGTGGATCTTTTTCTATATCTCACACTTCGACTCTCACACCCATCATTACGAAAATTTCCTCCAGACCGAGCGGTACAAAAAGGAACATGCATAACCCACTGCCTCTGAAACTATCTTGTTACTCTCCCATGCCAACCACACTTACTTAAATTTCATGAAATACACTCCTGGAAATGGAAAAAAGAACACCTTGACACCGGTGTGTCAGACCCACCATACTTGCTCCGGACACTGCGAGAGGGCTGTACAAGCAATGATCACACGCACGGCACAGCGGACATACCAGGAACAGCGGTGTTGGCCGTCGAATGGCGCTAGCTGCGCAGCATTTGTGCACCGCCGCCGTCAGTGTCAGCCAGTTTGCCGTGGCATACGGAGCTCCATCGCAGTCTTTGACACTGGTAGCATGCCGCGACAGCGTGGACGTGAACCGCATGTGCAGTTGACGGACTTTGAGCGAGGGCATATAGTGGGCATGCGGGAGGCCGGGTGGACGTACCGCCGAATTGCTCAACACGTGGGGCGTGAGGTCTCCACAGTACATCGATGTTGTCGCCAGTGGTCGGCGGAAGGTGCACGTGCCCGTCGACCTGGGACCGGACCGCAGTGACGTACGGATGCACGCCAAGACCGTAGGATCCTACGCAGTGCCGTAGGGGACCGCACCGCCACTTCCCAGCAAATTAGGGACACTGTTGCTCCTGGGGTATCGGCGAGGACCATTCGCAACCGTCTCCATGAAGCTGGGCTACGGTCCCGCACACCGTTAGGCCGTCTTCCGCTCACGCCCCAACATCGTGCAGCCCGCCTCCAGTGGTGTCGCGACAGGCGTGAATGGAGGGACGAATGGAGACGTGTCGTCTTCAGCGATGAGAGTCGCTTCTGCCTTGGTGCCAATGATGGTCGTATGCGTGTTTGGCGCCGTGCAGGTGAGCGCCACAATCAGGACTGCATACGACCGAGGCACACAGGGCCAACACCCAGCATCATGGTGTGGGGAGCGATCTCCTACACTGGCCGTACACCACTGGTGATCGTCGAGGGGACACTGAATAGTGCACGGTACATCCAAACCGTCATCGAACCCATCGTTCTACCATTCCTAGACCGGCAAGGGAACTTGCTGTTCCAACAGGACAATGCACGTCCGCATGTATCCCGTGCCACCCAACGTGCTCTAGAAGGTGTAAGTCAACTACCCTGGCCAGCAAGATCTCCGGATCTGTCCCCCATTGAGCATGTTTGGGACTGGATGAAGCGTCGTCTCACGCGGTCTGCACGTCCAGCACGAACGCTGGTCCAACTGAGGCGCCAGGTGGAAATGGCATGGCAAGCCGTTCCACAGGACTACATCCAGCATCTCTACGATCGTCTCCATGGGAGAATAGCAGCCTGCATTGCTGCGAAAGGTGGATATACACTGTACTAGTGCCGACATTGTGCATGCTCTGTTGCCTGTGTCTATGTGCCTGTGGTTCTGTCAGTGTGATCATGTGATGTATCTGACCCCAGGAATGTGTCAATAAAGTTTCCCCTTCCTGGGACAATGAATTCACGGTGTTCTTATTTCAATTTCCAGGAGTGTACATCACACTGGCAACATACAATACAAAGAATAGTCACAACGTTATAATCACATCACCTTCAGCTTTCCCACTTCAATTAGTATTTATCCCAGTTTCACACGACACTGCCCCACTTCGTAATTTTTCTTTCCTACTATGAACTCTGGAGGATATATGCACGTCTTCCTGTGCAATGCAAGCCAAGTGGCGTTGCTGGATAGACGGCTGACTCACCTTGCTTCTCTCTCAGAGTATTATAGTTTGAATCAAGTGTCACACAGAAACATAACGCGCAAAGTAATATTAAGAACATATTCATCACACACGCGAGTCCTCAACTGATACCATGGATGAGTACTTCTCTTTATCCTTTGTCTCATACACAGATTGAGACTCACACAGTACTCACCACATGGAAGTACTCGTCTCTAATTTCAAGTCCTGCACACGCCATTTCTTAAATATTTCCAACTTATAGTACACACGCTAGTAATTCAGCTTAACTTAAGCACTCGGAAGTATTTCAACTTATTGCTACACGTGGTTTCATTGTGACCGTTGATCACTTCCGGAGATTACTACGATCCCCTTAATATTACCTCCCTGACATTTAATTCTCCCCACAAAAGTTCCTGAAATAGAGAAATTATTAGTCCAAACTACTCTTAAGTATTTCACATGCGTACCATGTCTCCACTCTTTTGTCTTTACGGAGCACACCTAAGACAGGTCTTACCAACACTAGATCCAGCAGCAGAGTGCTGAAACATGACCGTTCTTCAGGTCATGTCGCACCTCTGCCGAGGTGGGGGAAGACCATGCTACCCATTGGTCATCCACATTTCAGGCGCTCAAAGTTCCGGTAAGTTTCATCTCTTTGGTTCCACCAAAGGTGACCAAAGGATGGTCTCAAAGATGATCGTATATTCACATTCACTATCTGTGGTTAGCAGACGACCATACATTCATTCATTTCACAGATCTCACCAAACTGGATGTAGGGATTTATTTTGTGGGAGTGCACATGTGATCAATTAAATAAATAAATTGTCATTCTTTCCCACACTGGCATCCGGCTTCGCTGTATTAATTGAAATTGAGTTATTATTAGAAAAAATATGTTGTACTGACAAGAATAACGAAGAATGTTGTACCTATTTTCAACGTCAGGCGGTACTGTACCCTTTCAAGATGACACTTAGACCATGCACAATATAAACGTCCAGAGACAGTGAGACACAAAAGAAAACCTTTATTTAGAAAATGTCAAACGGGTGTTAACATATAATTGAATGAGAGCAACCACTATCAACTTCACAAAATGTTACACAAATATTGTTCATGTGATTTTAGTAATTTAAGTCGAATAGGGATGGATAACTGAGAGTGAATGGACCTTAAGTTATAATTGCGGGTCTTGCCGTTCAAATGAAAAGCACAGAGGTGCTTACACATGTGTATTTGCCCTTTGCGACGTGTGTCCTTGTAATATAATTGTACTTTTCTTTTGAGTACTCTGACCAATAATTGTCTCAGGAATTGGCAGAGATTAAAGTAAAATCAGACTAAATAAAGACCACGTCTTTAACAGTAAATCCAGTCATTGAAGGCAGGTACCCTAGGAATGAATGGGAGTTGGCATCAGAGAGGAGGCAGTGGTAATCAATCGCCCATAACTAACCACGCAAACGTATTAAAATAACAGTTATGGAGATATTAATTTCGTACCACAGGTGGTAACACCATAGGAGTCATCACCTGTACCACAAAATTGATTTGAAGAGAGGGGCTATGTAAGATGGCAAGAACTATGCCCCTTACATGAAGTCATTAAAGATCACCTAACTCACGTTGAGCGAACAGTAGGGCTGAACAAAAATGACTGACAAGGCACACTGCATCTTGTAGAAGGCATAGTATGGACGTATTGGAATAATTAATGTCGGGTGATGGTTTTAAAGTAATTCACATGACATGAAAACTTTGTGGAAACACGTCGATTTACTGGAGGCTAGTTTACCCCAGGGAAGTACTCAGAATTGACCGTGGCCGCCGGGGGAGCGGCTAAGGGAAGCGACAATAGGCAGCTCAGGGTGGCTCAAGCTCTGAGAAAGCAGTAACGGAGCGCGGCCTCCAGCCGCCTTAAGATGAGTGACAGTGAGTGGGTGGTTGACCCCAGCTCCATGCTGGTGTACCGGGAAACAGACGGAGAACTTGTATGCCTGTTGATAAATGTCCGTCGTCCCGTTTTCTGTGAAACATGCGAGAAAGCTGCGCAAAGCTACGGTGGAGCGGTCAACAGAGGTCAAAATATGTGTGTCCGTGACTATAGCAACTTCACGCTGAATTCACAGTCCGCAGAGTCTGAAGCAAATCAGGTGAAGTGCGACAGAATGAAATACGCCGGTGTCCGATGGGAACGTAGAACCAAGGAATTTGAAGTACTCTCCTGGGAGTCAGAATTCCGGAAAACTTGGTGTTGTGCAGACTCTAACCTTGATGGGTGGCCTGGGAGGAGCTAAATAACAGAAGTTGAGAGGAAGGGAAATTTTGTGGGAATTTGTTCACTTCCCAGAACAGGCATTGGTCGGCACTGGGAAGTGACGCATAATTAACGCGACTTGCACTGAAATTGGCGTAAGTGATTTTGCTGGAGGGGAAACTGAGGCGAAGAGTGGACTGTGAGAAGTGTCCCTAGAGGTCTTCCGTTCCCAGCTTGCATAGAGTGCGGACGTGGCGTTCTTTACTCAGCTTGCCTGAGAAGGAGTGAGCATCTCTGCAGTTCAGGACTTAGCAAATGGAACGATTGAGCTTGGAGATAGAAAGTTTTGGTTCAGCTATGTACTGAGCAAGATAGCTAGGAGTGAATAGACGAGTGCAGCGTTGCAGCACCACGAGGCCGGCTGACGTCTGCACAACGACGCCGCTCTGCCACTCTGTATTCGGTGATATTGCGCCCTCTCTGGCCACTGATTAATTTGTTGGATCACGTTGGCAATGTTTCCACGAGGGTTTCATGGGCCGTGTATTGTAGAATTCTTCTCGCACTTCGCATTACACCTGGGTCAGTCGATAGAAATTACTTTTGAGTTATCGCACTTTACTCCACGCAAACGCAATTTATTACCACTGCCTGATAGGAGAGTCTTGTAATGTGATGATTGAAGGTCAGGAGTTAAAATAAATTTGTGCTAATCGTCTGCATCTGTTTCCAATCAAGTAGTTGAAATCCCAAGTCACTTTCTTAATTAATTACTATTTTGCGTTATCCGATATTGCGGCAGTTTTGCACTCTCTGTTGATCTGTTAGTCAATAAGTTGGGGTGAGCACGCGCCAAAACCAGCTAAGTGACGGGTGGGGTGTTACAGGGTGTGTGTGTTGTTCTTAGCATGAGATAGTTTAAGTAGTGTGTAAGTCTAGGGACCGATGACCACAGCAGTTTGGTCCCTTAGGAATTCACACACATTTGAACATTTGAGAGCCGTTGAACTTGAAAATGGCCGTGTAAGACGTAAACCAGTCTAAATTAATAGTGCATAACATAGATATATTACGCTGTTCATTTACAATTAGCCCATAATTATTTTATGGTGATCGCTGTTACTGAGAAGTGTCTTGGTGCAGCGAGAAGGAAAGCTGATCTGCCTAGTACGTATGTGGGTGGGTTAATGATCAATGCAGGACAGTTGAATTCCGCTCCCAGGAATAAAAGCTATCGCTGCAACGCTGGATGGGCGTGCTGGCTGGTGCAGTGGAGTTTGCGTCACAGGCGGATCTGGGAGTGGCGGTTGAGCCACACGCTAGCCAGGTGGGTGTAGGGCTGCAGAGCGGATCGGACATCAATACATAGCAGGTATTCGTGCACTCTCCGGCAATAAAGTTGCGGATACTCATGTCAAACTGCATTTGGAGTGATATTCAATCAGCATTGTGATAAATTTCAAGACAAACCGACCATGTTCAGGAAGTTTCATGAACACGCAGGTTCATCTTTTCAAGATGTGGTAGGCTTTCAATTGCTCCAGCAGTACACCTCGTAGTGCGCACGTGTATTTTAAACATTCAGTAGAAGGCACTATGGGGCGACGTGTAAGGGTATCATCACACGGCTGAACGTGGTTCTACAAAATGCACAAAAAGAATTCATTACTTCGCGTAGATCCACATACAAAATCATGCTTGCAGCTTGTATTATTTGTCAGCGTGTGCAGTACCTTTTCACAGGTAATAAGCTCGACAACAGGTATTTTGTCTCACGGTAATTAACGCTATTAGCGTTCACTTCAGTATCGCGTGGCGTATTGGACAACATCTGTAAATCAACTCTCATACCATCGTCGAAGCACATTTTCAGCATAGCTTCTTTGTACATTTGCGGTACAATGCTCAACGAATCTTATCAGAGATCTCACTTTACTAGACATCCTGCGGAATGAATTCATACAAGACTCAGCAGTGCTCTTTCAGATCAATGGAGCCCTGGAATGGTCTGCCCATGAGGTATCCCTTGCCTGACGTATGGCCTTGTAGAAATACAAGGCCAGGAGAAAGCATTGAAGGTTGTGGGTATCACGTAAATTTTCACGGAATTCGTTCGTTATGTGGTTTTGTTGTATCCAACGCACTCATGAGCTAGAAACTTGCTGCGCTGGAAGCTTGGAGAGTGTACTGGAGGACCACTTTCGCGCTGGTAGCACAAAATATTGATCCGTAACTCAGGAAGAACTCACTGAACCGAGTGTTTGAATCACAACTATGGACAATCGTGCTACATGGTACGAAATGTGGAGCATGGGAAAACCAACGAAGAAATAACTGAAAATAATTGAATTACACTACTGGACATTAAAATTGCTACACCATTAAGATGACGCGCTACAGACGCGAAATTTAACCGACAGGAAGAAGATGCTGTGATATGCAAATGATTAGCTTTTCAGAGCATTCACACGAGGTTGGCGTCGGTGGCGACACCTACAACGTGCTGACATGAAGAAAGTTTCCAACCGATTTCTCATACACAAACAGCAGTTGACCGGCGTTCCCTGGTGAAACGTTGTTGTGATGCCTGGTGTAAGGAGGAGAAATGCGTATCATCACGTTGTAGCCTGTCGCGATTGCGGTTTATCGTATCGCGACATTGCTGCTCGCGTTGGTCGAGATCCAATGACTGTTAGCAGAATATGGAATCGTTGGGTTCGGAAGGGTAATATGGAACGCCGCCGTGGATCCCAAAGTCCTCGTATCAGTAGCAGTTGAGATGACAGGCATCTTATCCGCATGGCTTTAACGGATCGTGCAGCCACGTCTCGATCCCTGAGTCAACAGATGGGGACGTTTGCAAGACAACACCCGCCTGCACGATCAGTTCGACGACGTTTGTAGCAGCATGGACTATCAGCTCGGGGACCATGGCTGCGGTTACCCTTGACGCTGCATCACAGACAGGAGCTCCTGCGTTGGTGTACTCAACGACGAACTTGGGTGCACGAATGGCAAAAAGTCATTTTTTCGGATGAATCCAGGTTCTGTTTACAGCATCATGATGGTCACATCCGTGTTTTGGCGACATCGCGGTGAACGCACATTGAAAGCGTGTATTCGTCATCGCCATACTGCCGTATCACCCGGCGTGATGGTACGGGGTGCCATTGGTTACACGTCTCGGTCACCTCTTGTTCGCACTGACGGCACTTTGAACAGTGGACGTTACATTTCAAATGTGTTACGACCCTTGGCTCTACCCTTCATTCGATCCCTGCGAAACCCTACATTTCAGCAGGATAATGCACGACCACATGTTGCAGGTCATGTACGGGCCTTTCTGAAAATGTTCGACTGCTGCGCTGGCCAGCACATTGTCCAGATCTCTCAACAATTGAAAACGTCTGGTTAAAGGTGGCTGAGCAACTGGCTCGTCACAATACGTCAGTCACTACTCTTGATGAATTGTGGTACCGTGTTGAAGCTGCATGGGCAGCTCTACCTGTACACGCCATCCAAGCTCAGTTTGGCTTAATGCCCAGGCGTATTAAGGCCGTTATTACGATCAGAGGTGGTTGTTCTGGGTACTGATTTCTCAGGATCTATGCACCCAAATTGCTTGAAAATGTAATCGCATGTCAGTTCTAGTATAATATATTTCTCCAATGAATACCCGTTTATCATCTGCATTTCTTCTTGGTGTAGCAATTTTAATGGCCAGTAGTGTATGTGGCTACCGACGGTTGATAACAATGAAGTGGACACATTGGGGACGAGGTGTACAGGAACATGAAAGAATGTAGAAGAAAGAAGACTATAGGAAACTGCTGCCATGGAACAGGCTACTGAAATTTACGTTAAGGTAGGGAGAAATAAGACAGAAGGCACTGAAAGGAGGTTTGAGGGGAAATAATACCAAGTAGGGTCTAAGAAGGGACTGCAAAACAGCTTGAAAAATGTCCACGTCAGCTTGCTTGCCACTATTTCTCTTTACTTACAATTGTAGTGTCAACATTCACTGCCTGCACACAGAATATTTTAACTACGAAATATGAAGGGGAATTTTTGATGTGATTGCTTACGCTAAAGTCTGATGCATGTATCTTTTCACCAAGGTGCAGAAGCTCTTTGGGCAACGTGTTAAAAAACCAAAAATTGTATGTGGGTCTATCTGGTGGAACCCCAGCGCAAGTGATCATTTCACAGTTCATATCAGCATTATGGTTCATACTCAGGGTAGAACGGATTGCTGGAAATAGTCTATGGCTACAGAGAGGCTGTGTACTAGTACTCATTTCTGTAGTTTCACTTTTTTTGCTAAAGAGGTTTTGACTACATTTGCATTTATTTGAGCACGTGGTCGTTCACACAGTATATTGCATAGGTTCTTAAACAGACGTACTTCATATACTGTGTGTTTAAAAGAAGGGATCATATGTTCCTATAGGAGGCAGTATTGACGAAAACTGGAAGAAAAGTTGCTATAATGATCACAGTGCATCACGCACTCTTTCATATACACTTGGCTCATTTCGGACTGTATCACACGCACTGGTCACACACTCCTGTGATGTCTGCACTCTTGTCGGTGGGTTGAGCGTACAGCAATGCCAGAAATGTGAGGGACTAAAATCAGGTAAACGAGGAGGTCGTGGTGCTGGACCTTCTCCACCAATCGGTCGCCCATGAAACGTTACGGTAGGGCACTGTCGTACGATCCCTAGGAAATGGGGTGGTGCTCCGCCGTGCATAAGCCACAGTCCCTCTCTCTATACAAGGATAACGTTCTACAGTAACTCTGGTGATTCATCGCACAGTAATCGGAGATTCACAGCACCTGTTAATCCATTTCGTAAAGTGTATGGCCCTGTGAGTTTGTCACCGACAATTCCTTCCCAAACATTGACACTGAAGCGATTCTGATGCCTCACCTACATGATTGCACGGGGATTTTCATCTATCCATATGGGCGTATTGTGGTAATTTACTGTGCCATCTGTTGTGAATGCTACCTCATCAGTAAATAAAAGGCATGCTTTCAATTGTGCCCCTCAACAGTCCATATCTCAAGAAGTATTGGTTTCCTACCATGTCGTTACAAAAATTTTTCTCCTAGTTTTGACCAGCACAATCTCCTGTAGGAATATGTGACATTTCTTTTTAATCACCGTATATAAATGTCCGAGTTCTGATGTACTGGGTGAACAAAAAGTCAGTATAAATTTGAAAACTTAATAAACCATGGTGGAATAATGTAGATAGAGAGGTAAAAATTGACACACATGCTTGGAATGACATGGGGTTTTATTAGAACCCCCAAAAAAACAAAGTTCACAAAATGTCCGACAGATGGCGCTGGACAGCAAAACGTCAGTGACTGCTGCCGTGACGGGTGAGAGGTACGCCGATATGTTACAGAATCACATCATCCCCAGCCTGGCTGATAAACACCTGCTGGAACGTACGATGTTTATGCAGGATTGCGCTCCACCTTATATTGCTAGACGTGTGAACGATCTCTTGCGCGCGTAGTTTGGTGATAATCGTGTGCTCAGCCGCCACTTTCGTCATGCTTGGCCTCCCAGGTCCCCAGACCTCAGTCCGTGTGATTATTGGGTTTGGGGTTACCTGAAGTTGCAAGTGTATCGTGATCGACCGACATCTCTAGGGATGCTGAAAGACAACATCCGACGCCAATACCTCACCATAACTCCGGACATGCTTTACAGTGCTGTTCACAACATTATTCCTCGACTACAGCTATTGTTGAGGAATGATGGTGGACATATTGAACATTTCCTGTAAAGAACATCATCTTTGCTTTGTCTTACTTTGTTATGCTAATTATTGCTATTCAGATCAGATGAAGCGCCATCTGTCGGACATTTATTGAACTATTGTATTGTTTTGGTTCTAATAAAACCCCATGTCATTCCAAGCATGTTTGTCAATTTGTACCTCTCTATCTACATTATTCCGTGATTTATTCAGTTTTCAAATTTATACTGACTTTGTGATCACCAGGTAGTTTTTTTCAATTCCCACCTGACTACACTTCCAGGTGGTGATTTAGTTTATTTTCTGGTTTTTAGATGTACTCTAAGGAAAACAATGATGACATCAAGAAGGAGTTGCGCGACATTAACGAAAGTTGGTCGGCGTGCTGCTACATCTGAAAGATGGTGTCTATTAAAATTTCGTGACAGTCGCTTAAGAGTGGCGCTAGTAGAGCCACTATGAGGATGCAAGTCAGGTTTGCTTTACATACGCGCTGTAACGGTTGTGAGCGTTAGCTGCCTTTGAGATTGGACATAATTAGTAGATGTTAGTCAAGAATGCATTTAAGGTGACGAAGACGCCATCATCAACATCTCTCTGAGTTTGGACGAGGTCGTGTAATAGAGATACGAGAAGCTCGACGCCCCTTCTGTGACGCTGCAGAAAGACTCGGCAGGACTGTAGCTACTGCACATGATTTTTGGCAGCGGTGGTCACGGGAATAAAAAGGTCGCAAGAAGAACTTGCTCCGCACGGCCACGTGACACTACCGAGAGGGAAAACCATCTTGTTAGGCGTACGGCTCTGGCGCATCGCACTGCATCTGCAGCAGCAGTTGGCACCACATTGAGACAACGAACTGTCACAAATTGGTTACTTCAAAGACAGCTCCGAGCCAGACGCCCTGTAGTGCGCATTCCACTGACCCCAAACCACCGCCTTTTGCGACTTCAGTGCTGTCAAACGAGAGCTCATTGGAGTGCAGGATGGAGTTGAGTTGTGTTTTCTGATGAAAGCTGGGTCTGCTTCGGTTACAGTGCTGGCCAGGAGGCCAGTTGAGGACCTGCAGCCAACATGTCTGTGTTCTAGACACGCTGAACCTATACCTGGAGTTATGGTCTGGAGTGCGACGTATGACAGCAGAGCCCTCTTATGGTTATCCCAGGCACCCTTACTGGAAATTTGTACGTTTGTGTGGTGATTCGAGCTCCTGTGCTGCCATTCATAAACATCATTCCAGGGGGTGTTTTGCAACAGGATAAATTCCCCCACATACCGCTGTAGTAATCCAACATGCCCCACAGAGTGTCGACATGTTCCCTTGGCCTGCCTGACTACCAGTTCTATCTCCAATTGAGCACATATGGGACATCGTCAGACGATAATTCCAGCGTCGTCCACAACCAGCATTAATCGTCCCTGTACTCAGCTGGCCGGAGGTACTGTCTCAAATTATTTAAATGAAGACTGCCTGCAAAGTAAAGACTTATGTCCATCCTATCCAGCACAGGCTGAGTCCTTTTCCCGCCAGTTCCTAGGAAGAGGTTGCGGCCTGATGACTTAGGTTAGTGGAGGTGGCCTAAGTGACCTATTTTCCCGCCATTTTCTTAGGTTAGTGGAGATAGCTGTGGTGTGTTGCATTGTCCTGCTGGAATTTGAACTTCCCGCCATTTTCTGGGGGAGGGGAGGGAAGCGGATTAGGTTAGTGGAGGTAGCCCAATTGACCTATTTTCCAGCCAAAATTTGAGCTCCCCGCCTTACGACATTGCCATATCTATCGCCGCCATCTTGGATACGACATCTTGAATAAACTTGGTAACAATGGAGAGTGGGGCCATACGAACTTTGTCCCACTACTTCCAAGTACTCCACTGTTCAAATTTCTAGTGAAGCGAAACGCAGCTCATTCTCTTCTAATAACACTTGCCAAGTGTCCATTAGACAACGTTCCCATCTAGCCAGTTGCTCCACGCTCTGTGAGGCGGCCTCTTCCGATACACATGAAACAACGTGGAACACCTACAACCGCCCTTACGAAGTTATTTATAATATGGCTACCAGTTTCGGTGCTTCAGTACACCATCTTCAGGCCTTAACTGACACTGAGGCTGGAGACACAACATCGTTGTTACAGATAGTCTGTGAAAACCAGTTCATAGAATTGGCCACTGATGGAATCGTGTATATGATTGGAGTTAACCCGCTCAGCGTCACTTTAAGGTCTGAAGATGGTGCACTGAAGCACCTAACTGGTAGCCATATAACAAATAACATCGTAAGGACAGCTGTAGATGTTAGATTTTATTACATAAGCGAACGGCCGTAGTTCGTCAAACCTCCAGTCATAAGGATGGACATATAAAGAAAAAAATCTTCCTAAACAGTCCGAGTACGCTCGCTGAACAACAACATGCATCCCGAAACCTGGCCAAAGACTAACACGTTTCCCACGCTCGCGAAAGGAAACGCACTTCCGAATACTTTCTGAACTTTTCACGCAAAGAAAACTACGTTACTGATCGATGATAACAAACTTTCGAAATGTGCCTTCCCATCCCCCTCCCCCCCTCCCCCCCCCCCCCCAACATAGTCGAACTCGCCTCCTGCACCCTACCAGGGTCACCGACCGACTCCCCGATTTATTTATTTTGTGTGTGGTTCTCCAAAGTTCAACCACCTGTGTGGCTGCATTTCGTGAGTGTGTAGGTTGCAAAACCTCGCGAAAGCTCCTCGGTGTGTTGTTGAGAAATCGTACCAGAATAATGGACTTGCACAGACTCCGACACACACCTCTTAAGATCCAACGTTAAACATTAATTGCCCAACGGAATAGAAATGACCCTAACATGGAATTCTACGGTGAGGAATCACTAGAAAAATCCTACTGAACGATTGTTTTTACTTAATCGACAAATGTTAAAATAATGAAATGAAGAAAACTGTAAATTACTTCAAATGAAATACAAAATAAATTAAATCGACCTTTTATTATATTAAAAGGAATGACACTGCACAAGACTTAGTGATATGACTATTCAAAAAATTGATTGAATAAAGGTATGAAGCAAATGGGGGGAGGGGGGGGGGGGAGCACTACTGTATCCAGTCACTGATACGAATCCGCCAAATGTTTTAGTTACTCTAGTGGTTGGCTGAATAATAAATTAAAACGATAATATCACTGGATCCAGGGTTAACGCTACTGTGGCAACGGTACGTCCCCTTTGCGAACATCAACGACCACCTATCCCTAGCGCTCACCAATCTGCTGTGGCGGTAAGTCACCCATGTGTGGTCGCATGTGAAGAACCAGAATCTCGCTCGTCAGGACTTGGAAACCGTGAAGTCATATCTACCGTCTGAACTCAAGAGTGCTCGACGTCTAAACACAGCGACCTTTCATCTTTCACATCCAAACCAAGAGCGTCTTTTTCATGTCTCCCTGCTCCCTACTCTGCAGTTTTCACCGTTCCGGCCAGAATTGCCAATAACGAAAAGTGTGTTTACCCCAACTAGGGTACCACTATTGAGTTTTATACATTCCCGCCACAGAATGTCTCCAGATGCGGATTTAGAACAATGCGGATTGATCTGCCGTCAGTACGCGATGGGCGAGTCACAGCGTTATTTATACATTTATGAATGTCCAGAAGCGTGACCGAAGTGACGGGAACTACGCGAGGCTTCTCCTCCCGCCGCTGCAGGCCCAGACATTCCAAGACCTGTAATTCCTCACCATAAATTATTGGATGGCAGCCAGCACTTGAGAGTGTCTCCGTCAGCCTGCCACAGTGCCGAACCGTGTCGAATACCACGAACCCCGTCTTAGCTTGATTGACAGGGGAGTACGGTGCCTCCTTGACACGCCGGAACAAAGCCTCTGAATGTCGTGTGGTCTCCGCTGTCGCTTTCAGAATTCTGTGCGACCTCTTCGGTTCTCACTCATTCTTAGAATAGAACTATTGGCCTCGACAGACAACCTCTGCAGTATTATAAAACGCATTCCCCAGCATTAAATAAAGTCATGAGGCTTTTAGCGTGATGAAACTAAAGTGTCGTGCCTATCGCCATTTGTCACAAGGGGCAAGTGAATTGAGCACGTATTTGGAAGGATTCAAGCCAGACGGCATGTAATCTTGCAAGGTGAGTGTTCAGCCTCGTTTTTATTTGCTCTTGTCTTGTGTCTTCGGCTCAGGGGGCATTAGACCCTACTATGATGGTGGTTACTTCGTCTTTATTTTATTGTTATTTATTGAGGGTCCTGCGCGGCAGTACGAGGTACCTTTATCCTATGCCACAACGCTGGTGTCACAGAGCCAGCGTATTCAAGGCGCCTTGAAGCGTGGCGAAGTTCTTCAACTTTTTCGAGAAGTTCTCTGGTTGGCGCTTGGGTCTGCTCCTTCTTGGCTGGTACGTTGTGTTTCCCGCGCAGGTCTAAGATTGTGGCCATGGAGAAAGAGGCGGAAGCACCTTTTCTGAAGACTTCCCAAGTGTGAGGAATTGACAGTGTCCAACGTTGAGCATTCATAAGCCTTTGCAGATAGAACCGTTGCAGAGCACAGTCGTCGCTTGGTTCTTGTATGCAGTTGCGTGCTGGCGAGCAGTGCAAAGAGTTGGTGCAAGAGATGTGGCAGTTTCACCCGCTTCTCCTTGACGTGTGGTTTGTAGAGCAGGTTGCTGTCTAGAATAACAACGAGGTATTTAACACGATCCGTGCAGTTTAAGGTCCCCGATTCAGCGAACTGCTCCCATCTCCACGACACTCTTTACACATGCGGACGTTTTGGCCAATCTGCCCCCACAGAAGATCGCAGGCATTGCGACTGGCCACTGCACATAGCACTGCTGTGAAGTGCTGCTGCCTGTCGACACTTTCAGTAGTTTGTTCCCAAAGAGTACTAGGGGACGTCAGCCATTCTGTGGGAAATGCTTTTGAAAACCTCCCGTTTGGGACAGACCGCCAACCGTTAGCCGGATTAAGCAAATATCGCCCACTTCGTTCCAGGCGTGAGAACAGTTGGTGTGCGGACATTTGCCACGTCGGACATTTGCCACGATTTTACCTGCTCCGAAGGGTTGGATCCCTTGTCTCCCCCTCCTCCTCCTCATCGCTGTCGCGCAGTAAAGGTACCTACTGAGCCTTTCCGTTGGTTTACTTAACATGGGACCAGAATCTCTTTAGATTTTCTGCCACATTTCTAGAGAGACTTTCGTTGTGGAAACTATTAAATGCATCTCGCATTGAAAATCGCACCAAATTTCGAGCCTCAGTAAAACTTCGCCAATCTTGGAGATTTTGCGTTCGTCTAAACTATACGTGCCTTTTTCGGTGCTCCTGCAGCAGCTTTCTGTCGTGTTTTGTGTACCCTGGGGGATCAGTTCCGTCTCTATTATTTTATTTTGTATGAATCTCTGGAGTGCTGTTGATACTATTTCTTTGAACTTAAGTCACATATGGTCTTCACTTACGTAGTTTGCAAGGATTGGAGACTGTGTCTTAGAAAGACGTCAACCGGATTTTTAGCTGCTTTCATAAATAGATATATTTCGCGTTTAGTTTTGGTGAATTTGTTTGTTACGGAATTGAGCCTCGCTCGACTGTGTGTTCACTAATCCCTGTATCCGTCGTGATGTTCAGGATTATTTGTGGCTAAGAGGTCAATTGTGTTTTCGTAACCATTTACAATTTGAATGGCCCCGTAAACTAATTGTTCAAAACAAGTTTTAAAAAAAGCATTTAGAACAATTGCAGAAGTTGTTTTCTATCTACAATAGGGTCTGAAAATGTATTTTAGTCAACATAGGGAAGGTAGATTGAAGTCACTGCCAACTATAATTGTATGAGTAGCGTACCTATTTGTGATGAGACTCAAGTTTTCTTTGAACTGTTCAGCAACTGTTTCATCTGAGACCGGGGGTCGGTAAAAGGAGCCAGTTATTAATTTATTCCGCTTGTTGAATATAACCTCTGCCCATACTGTCACAGGAACTATCTGCTTCAATGTCTCTTGTGAGCTGAAACACACATTACATTATTTTACCTTAAGTTGTGCTTCTTGTTTCTGTTCTAGTGCAGATCATCATAATTACGGCTTTTCCCTCCAAAACCTAGGATGCTTTCTCTGTGACCCTGTAAATGCCATAGCTAAACAATGTAGAACAACAACGTACGTTAAAAGCATAGCATTCTGTTTTACTTCAGTTCCTTATATCTAACATTTTAAAATTATACATCGACTTTAGATGACATGTCAATCATAGATGTTCTTATCTCTATTTAGTGAACGTATTTTCAGTCATGTTTTGAACATCGTCCCGCTACACTTTATTAACTAATGTTTCGCTGCAAGGGATATCGGATTTTAAAGAGTAAATTAATATGGAGTATGTCGTTCTTCTTTTCAAACATTCCCATTCCCATTTCTTCTTTCCTTATTGTCTTTTGGGCATGCAGTTGTAGTAATTAAAGTAGGCACAAATGCAGTGATCAAAAAGAAATGATTGGCGTACATTCGCATTCTCTTTACATCGTTTCTTTCTTGTTGCTCCCATGGCGATGGACTGTTTCTATCGCCATCAGTAAGCGTGAAAGGAAGCTACCGTACAGACAGAGGGATCTATATTTATACTTGGCAGAACTAATTACATACTGACATAATCGTCGGTATTGCTTTCGTTTCCCAAAAGTTATACATATTTCGATTTCGGAAAATAAACTCTGTATTTCGCCAAGATGTCGAAGAAGAAGGTCCCTTACGTACTGGTCGTATCGAGTAAGATGTGGAGACGGCGGTTTGAAAGCTGACAGAAGTACGAGGAAGGGCGTCCCTTACCTGAGGGATCGCTACTCAAGCTACCTTGCCAAGGGGCAAGTGTGGCAAATGCGATTTTGTCATATGATGACATGATGGAGACCGTGGCTGTTGTTTGAAGACAAATGTTGATGGTGTTAGGACAGCAACCAGCCACAAATTTACTTTCAGTTCCTTTATTCAAAGGATACCGTTACCGGTTTCGAATCGCTGTGATTCATCCTCAGACGGTTTACACGCTTTCTTTATGACATGTGGTGTGTTTTCACAGATTGATTGTCCTAAAATATAAATAATACGTAATTATAAACACGCCACACACAGATGGCTCTGAGCACTATGCGACTTAATTTCTGAGGTCATCAGTCGCCTAGAACTTAGAACTACTTAAACTTAACTAACCTAAGGACATCACACACATCCATGCCCGAGGCAGGATTCGAACCTGCGACCGGAGCGGGTCCAGACTGTAGCGCCTAGAACCTCATGGCCACTCCGGCCGGCCCACACACAGATGGTTGCGTTACAGATTTCACGTAAGTCACATGCACCGAAAATCTGTAACGCAACCATCTGTGTGTGGCGTGTTTATAATTACGTATTACTTATATTTTAGGACAATTAATCTGTAAAAACACACCACATGTCATAAAGAAAGCGTGTAAACCGTCTGAGAATGAATCACAACGATTCGAAACCGGTAACGGTATCATTTGAATAAAGGACCTGAAAGTAAATTTGTGGCTGGTTGCTGTCCTAACACCATCAAAGTGTGGCAAATGTCCGGCGTGGCAGATGTCCGGCATTCGAACAGTTCCCTTCCCTCGGAGGCCGGGAAGCGGATACTGTCGCTCGCAACAGCGACCAGCCTGCGCTGACGGCCATGGCTCGGAAATGATCCGGTACTGGGCGTCATCTGTTGCGCTATTCGACGTTCTTTTATCCGAATAGTTGTTGAAGAAAGCTTTGGATCGGAATGCTCTTTATTAATATCATTTCAAAACGAAGTAGCGGGCCTATCTGCAGAGTAACTGATGGACGTGGAGCAGGAGTGCGCCACGCAAGATTACGGGAAGAGGAAAGCTGTTCCCGGAGCGGAGGCGAGGCCAGACAGGTACGGCGTTGCGCCACGGCGTCTGCGGTCTGCCGTAACGCGGTCGCTGAAACGCGAATCGGCCGCAGCCTGGGCCTCAGCGGGAGTCGAACAGGAAACCTCGGCGGAGGCGCCGCTGGCGGTGTCGCCCACGCTGGCGGCGGGAAAGACGAGAGGCCGCGTCTCTTCCGGAGCAGCAGCGGGGCGGTGCAGGGGAGAAAGCGGCGGCCGGCCCTTTGTCTGGGGGAGGGCGGAGAAATCTCCGCGCGGCCCTCTACGGCTCGGTCACACTCGCGCTTCTGCACGCAGCGCCGTCTCACGTGCGTCACTCAGCGCCGCATCTAAAGCCGCACCTACACCTGTACTTGCCAAGTCGCTACGTGATGTGTACTCGTACTGCCGAGCAGTTGGAACAGGTGCTGCATTAGCGAACAGTATTACCTCGATGAGAATACACATAAAAAGCTGGCAGAAAGAAATGGTTTTTCTCGTCGCAACAAGGACATTATTTCACAGACACACACTTGTATACACGGCTAAAAAACAAACCGGATAATTGCGTGTAGGAGGCACGCTCTGAGGGTACCGCACATACTTCATAATGTACACTACTGGCCATTAAAATTGCTACACCACGAAGATGACGTGCTACATACGCGAAATTTAACCGACAGGAAGAAGATGCTGTGATATGCAAATAATTAGCTTTTCAGAGCATTCACACAAGGTTGGCGCCGGTGGCGACACCTACAACGTGCTGACATGAGGAAAGTTTCCAACCGATTTCTCATACACAAACAAGAGTTAACCGGCGTTACCTGGTGAAACGTTGTTGTGATGCCTCGTGTAAGGAGGAGAAATGCGTACCATCACGTTTCCGACATTGATAAACGTCGGATTGTAGCCTATCGCGATTGCGGTTTGTCGTATCGCGACATTGCTGCTCGCGTTGGTCGATGTCCAATGACTGTTAGCAGAATATGGAATCGGTGGGTTCAGGAGGGTAATACGGAACGCCGTGCTGGATCCCAACGGCCTCGTATCACTAGCAGTCGAGATGACAGGCGTCTTATCCGCATGGCTGTAACGGATCGAGCACCCACGTCTCGATCCCTGAGTCAGCAGATGGGGACGTTTGCAAGACAACAACCATCTGCACGAACAGTTCGACGACGTTTGCAGCAGCATGGAATATCAGCTCGGAGACCGTGGCTGCGGTTACCCCTGACGCTGCATCACAGACAGGAGCGCCTTCGATGGTTTACTCAACCACGAACCTGGGTGCACGAATGGCAAAACGTCATTTCTTCGGATGAATCCAGGTTCTGTTTACAGCATCGTGATGGTCGCATCCGTGTTTGGCGACATGGCGGTGAACGCACATTGGAAGCGTGTATTCGTCATCACCATACTGGCGCATCACCCGGCGTGATGGTATGGAGTGCCATTGGTTACACGTCTCGGTCACCTCTTGTTCGCATTGACGGCACTTTGAACAGTGGACGTTAGATTTCAGATGTTTTACGACCCGTGGCTCTACCCTTCATTCGATCCCGGCGAAACCCTACATTTCAGCAGGATAATGCACGACCGCATGTTGCAGGTCCTATACGGGCCTTTCTGGTTACAGAAAATGTTCGACTGCTGCCCTGGCCAGCACATTCTCCAAATCTCTCACCAATTGAAAACGTCTGGTCAATGGTGGCCGAGCAACTGGCTCGTCACAATACGCCAGTCACTACTCTTGATGAACTGTGGTATCATATTGAAGCTGTATGGGCAGCTGTACCTGTACACGCCATCCAAGCTCTGTTTGACTCAATGCCCAGGCGTATCAAGTCCGTTATTACGGGCAGAGGCGGTTGTTCTGGGTACAGATTTATCAGGATCTATGGACCCAAATTGCGTGAAAATGTAATCACATGTCAGTTCTAGTATAATATGTTTGTCCAATGAATACCCGTTTATCATCTGCTTTTTTTCTTGGTGTAGCAATTTTAATGGCCAGTAGTTTATATAGGACAAGAAGTGTCTGGAGCAGTTGTTACATCAGTTATTGCTGCGACAATGGCAGTTTGTCAAGATTGAAATGAGTTTGAACGTAGATTTATAGGCGGAGCACGGGCGATGGGACACAGGATTTCCGAGGTAGCGATGAAGTGGGGATTTTTCCATACGATCATTTCACGAGTGTACCGTGAACACCAGGAATCTAGTAAAATATCAGATCTCCGACATCTCCGGAAAAATATCGTGCAAGAACGGAACGTACGATAATTGAAGGGATTCCCTTCAACGTGACAGAAGTGAACCCTCCCGCAAATTGCAATAGTTTTCAATGCTGGGCCATCAATAAGTGTCAGCGTGCGAACCATTCAACGAAACATCATCAATATGGGCTTTCGGAGCCGAAGGCCGACTCGTGTACCCTTCATGACTGCACGCACAAAGCTTTATGACTCACCTGGGCCCGTCAACACCGTCATTGGATTGTTGATAACTGGAAACAGGTTGCCTGATCGGAAGAGTCTCGTTTCAATTTGTATCCAGCGGATGGATGTGTACGGGTATGGAGACAACCTAAGGAGTCCATGTACGTAAGCAAGATCAAGCAATTCCCGCAAATTACGGAATGGTGGTTTGCGGACATGCAGTTGACGCCCGATATTTGTTCCAATGCATACAGATCAGGCACATTTGCTGCCCAAGACATCAATGTGAGTTCACTGTAAAGCCTCTCAAACCACTGCAGCACGATTCTGACGTTGCAGCACCGACAGTTAACCTGCTGGAAGATGTCATCGCCACAGGATGAGACTTCAGTCATGAATGGATGCAGGTGGTCCACAGTAATGTTCATGTGGTTCACTATTTTCGTGATGTCTTATGTTACCACCACAGATCCCATGGAAGCCTAACTCAGCGTACTCCATAGCATAATTCTGCCCTCACTGGTCTGCAGCTGTGGCGCAGTGCATGTTTCCTGCAGCCTTCTACTGGATGACAGCGTATAAGGAGCTGGCCATAGACCTGGTGTTACAAGAAATGCGATCCATTCGACAGGCGATACGTTTCTACTGAAGCAGGGTGAAAACACGGTGGTACTGTGCCCACAGCAATCGTGACTGACGTTGTCGGTGGGTCAACAGACAAACGCATAGGGGTTGTGTGATGTGGAGCTCCATGTTCAACAATGGCCTTTGGGAACGGAGTGCTTCGAAACACCTGTGCAAGCATTCTGTGTATTCTGTTGTCGGACCTGCCACAGATCGCTGCCTGACCTTACAAGCATCCACATACTTTGCCGTGAACAACAACCACAATTAGGTATCATTTGATAGGTTGTACATCGGATATATGAATATTTAAAGGAGACTGACATTGTCACGTACACTTTGTAAATAATTGTTAATGCTTATTGCATGAAAGGTGATCGAGTGTCTTTATCACCAGAATGGCATAATGAATGATTGCCTATACTAGTAGAGGTTGGATCGACAGTGGAAATGAAACGGCTGGTGGAACTCAAGCCCAGGGTGGAAGTCCCACACAGGTGTGTTGGTCCTGCTTAAACACAGGAAGTAGCACAACAGATGTTGGGCCACCTGAGCACTGGGGCACAATAGAGTCGCGACCGGCCGGTTTGTAGCCCTATGGGAAGGATTTTACTTCGAAAACTACGAAAATCTTGGATGTAGCTGAGAGGAACGAGGAAGCGTCACCTTCACGCAGGCTGGGTTATTTCTGTGGATTTTTACTCAGAAACGTACCATTGTACGAGTATAGGTTTTTCCGCGCTGGATGCCGTTTGGAAGAATCTGTAGAGAGGGAGAATATTCCGTGGTTTCGGGAATATGATTCGATTTCGGAATTCCGAGGGTGGGGAGCCGAGCTTTGCTGGGAAGCCAGCATTGGAGAGACGTGATCTTCTGTTGTGAGCGCCCGTGTGTGATGATCGCTCGATATCAGTTTTGTTGGCACAGACGGACTTTCTGTCTTTGCTCTCAGGAGAGTTTGTAGTTAGAGCAGTTAGGCACTGTACTGTTGCAAACCTATACGATTCTGGACTTCACCTCCGGATTGGAAGTCGTCATTGAGTACGCAGCGTTCAGTAATTGAGAGCACTTCCTCTGCCTATACTTACGTTGAGACGTTATCTGAACTCCGTCGTTGTGGCTGGGAGTTCGCGTTTCTCGTCTGTAGAACACAGAGAGGAGAAGACAGTATTATAGTATATTAGTCAGAGGACCGCCTTCTGCCGTCCTAGTGTTTGAAAGAGTTTGTTTGTGGCTGGAGTTCTTCCATCGTCGCAGACGTGTACGAGAACCATCGCTTCGACGCACCGGACGCAGTACATACGGTGATATCGCAAATTGCTTCGGCTTATTAGGGTTATAAAAGCTAAATAGCTGTGATCACGTTAGTTTATTTCCACTGAGGCTCCACACCACCGTAGATCATCTTTGAAAGTAGTGTCTTCTAGTGTTTGGTACGTAGATGATGTCAGTCATTTCGCGTTATTGAAATTAGATCGCGCAGTCATAATAACAGGGAGAGTTGGGCAATTGATTAGTAATTTTACTTAGGAAATGTAAACTTTGTAATATAAAGGTTTTTTTTTAAAATCTACAATAAATACATAAGCAGGAACAACGTTTATCATTTAGTAGTATTAGTTGCCTTAATCATTGATTTATGTTCAGGTTATAATTTATATGTTAAAGTCCATTAAGAGATCCTAAGATTGAAACGTCCCATTAGAAAAATTATACATGACTGTGTTTAAACTGACACACAATATTTTTAGCGCAACGGAATCTGACTTTCAATAATCACTACAAAAGAATGGCCCTGACTAACGTTAACCTATACCTTTCACAAATCACTTACCTCACAAAAATCTTCGTTACTCGAACTACTGCAATACAGCGTGCGCCACTACTGTCAGCTAAATAAAAGATTCAAACTACTGAAGGCACTAACTACTGATAGGCACAGTTAGCAAATGAAAGATTTTGATAGAGAACAAACAATGTATTTACCTTAATAGTGTTCAAAAGTCATAATATATATATCAGTTCGTGGCATCCAGTCTTACAATTTTACTGTCTCTGTCCAGATCATCCGCTCTCAAAACTCCGCCATCTCACTCCCCACATCCACCACTGCTGGCGGCTCACCTCCAACTGCGCAACATTACGCGCTATTAACATCCAGCTGTCCAACACTACAATGGCCAATAACAATGCAAACCAGCCACAGACTGCACACAGCACAGCTAGTGATTTTCATACAGAGCGCTACGTGGCGTTACCATTATAAAAACCTAAACAGCCTACTTACATAGCCCCCATGCTCCCCACAAAAAATTTTACAAATTGTTTTGGGCAGTGGCCAATACAGATTTGAAAAATTTTTTCATAATTACAATAACAAAGAAAACAAATGCACACACTTATTGATACAATATTGGTCGAAAGCTAAAATTTTCTCACAGTCCATAAAGACAGTCCTGATCATTCATCACAGTAAAATTGCAGTTTTGTTTCTCAAAGTCTGAGCAGTAAAAGAAAATGCACACGGAAGTAGTGGATTTCCATACAGTCTTGAAGAAGTAGTGTTGTCCTTCCAACAGAAAAACAGTGCTGACTCTTGACATGGAGACAGGTAATGGTCCACAACAGAGCAAACCCACAGCAGAGTCAGCCGAAGTTTTGAAGAACATTGGTAGTTAGGTCATCACAGAACAGATCACTGTAGTCTTGTTAGAGATTGCGATATTGGTGGGCCACCAGAGGTGCAGACCCACTGCAGTCCTTGTAGAAATAATGGTGTTGGTGAGTCATCAAAGGTGTAGACCCACTGTAGTCCTTGTAGAGATGGCTAGCAGCCATCCGTTGCGACTGTGCTGGTGCACAATCACCATAGAAGAGTCTTGTGGACAAAATAGCAAGTCCATGAACCACCACTTGTGCACTCACAAAATTTTTTTTGAAATGTCCTTAGAACCAGCAATGCTGTTATCCAGTCCCTTGCTGAATTATTAACACACGTGCAAACACTAACTGTCCCAACTTCTCACATATTGTGCATTACTATGACCAACAGAAACGTGTGCAGTGAAATGTAACTTACAAGTTACTTAATTTGTTGAACTGGTGTCAATTACAATTTTATAACATAAGAATACAATAACAAAGGTACAAAATACATAATTAAAAACATAATAATACAGATAACATTTGTAGTAATACACGCTTTACAAAACAATAGAAATAAACATATACATCAGTGTTACAGGAATTATGACATAAGTAAATACATAAAAGACCAGAATAACTTTTGAAACATCAACTTCACACATGAGTTTTTCGAGGTAAATAACATATTATCAGAAAAATTCTACAACATAAATCTTATTAGCTAAACACATACAGACAGGAAAAACACAAATTCGCATAGTGTAATAACACGAAAATACAGGACTGGGTTTGTTTTCAGTGTAACGTTTGGTACTGCAGTCCAACCCAAAACTTCATTCCATAGATCTTTCGTCTTATTTCAACATTTGTTTCCACCAAAAAAATCCTATCCAAGCATGCTTTCTGTCTTTATATGTTCACATATTTCTTTCTTCATTATTTATTTTCCATTATCTTACCTCATCATTTATTTCCGAGAAAATCCTACCTAAACCTGTTGTCCCTAAACCGTACTTTTTTGTTCATATCCTAATTCAAAATACTTTTTTGGCCAAACCATTTTCTTATAGCTTCTCAATGCATTTCTTCCAATTCATCACAACTCGTTCTCTTATATAGCCTACCCCATCTTAAGCTAACTTAAATCTACTGAGCTCAGATGCATAAATTAAGGGACGAGGCAATGCAGCAGCACAAAACAATTAACACAAACAGCAATGACAAAAAAATGCAAATTGGCAAAGCAAGCAGCATAAATTAGCAAAGCAAATGCAATATTACAACTAATATAAGGCAATGCGCAGCAAACAAGAAAAATAAATCCGTAGTAAAACTGGCTTAACAGAGTAATACAAAGTCAAATTCAGTAACATTATGCCTGGCAAACAGCAGCAGGAAATGCAATAATTTATATCTAAACAAGACAAAGCTCAATACCTATGTCACATCTTAACACTAGAGTGATGCATCACTGTAACTTACTCTAGCAGACAAGTTACCAAGTCACTGACAAAAATTATGTATGCAATTCCTGTGAAGTGGAAATGTCTTTTTGCGCTCCCTCGTTTTTTTGGAAGTATATCATAAAATTATTCCTTACTAGGTCTGTAGACAGAAAATAGTGATATTAGAACATCTATTAAATTTTATTTTAACCAATGCTGCAGTGCAGCTAGAAACTAGATATTAAACAAAATGAGCAATCTCTCAACTAGAACGACAATAGATGTAAAATGTTTCTCATCATTTCATTAGGCATTTTAGTAAATATCATAAATTATGAGCTCCACAGTATAATCATATGTTTTCAAGATTGAGCGTGTCATATTTGCGATGCTTTCTACAAAGAAATGTCAGTAGCGAGGATAATGGCCTCCTTTTTTTTCCACCTGTGCCTCTGAAAGGCAAACACTAATAGCTTTTTTTTTTCAGGCGACCGTCGCGCAGCTGGGTGCCCACGACGCAATACGTGAAGGTCACTTAACTTTCTTACCGAAATATTTACGACACCAGTTTGCACTACAGTGACAGTCTCATATAAAAATTTCACAGGTCGAGAATTTGCATTGCAATTCTGTAGCAACAAAATCCTATAAATATAACAGTGTCCAAAAAATATTCATCGGCATTGTGATACATTCACGCATTTACACACATTTCATAACTCCTAAAGTACGATTCTTGGTTTCCAACATCCTTTTTCTCAAGTCAGAGTCCCTAACCACTACTCATTATTTCTTACCTTATTACACATATACATATTCGTCGACACTTCTTCAATATTTCATCATAATAAACACGTAGCATAATCAAATTCCTCATATAACATCAGCTTATTGATCATAAACATACCTCAACAGCATAATACACATCGTCGTCATAAAAATAACATCATAACACCTCAGTCAAATCTCAAAAACGTCGTAGTTTTCTGCAATAATGTCAAAACCTAAAAAAAATTCTCTGCTCATTTCAATAGTGTCATCTACCTCAAATGTACTTTAAAATCATGCTCCCTTACCAAATACGACATTCAAAGCTCTCATAGTATCACAATGGTTCTGAAAAAATATGAACAGTTCACAAAGTGCAGACAAAATACAATTTCATAAGTGTGAAATTATCCAACTGTATAATTGCGTAAACATGTGTCACTGATGTAGTAAAAAAATGTTTGTTTCTCTGTTAAATAATCAGATAGCTGTGTAATTCTGTGTTAGAGAAATATGGTACCGATGTGTAAAGTTGTATAAGCAAATACCATATTAGCTGGGGCTCCTTGTGCTTGCCAAACACATGGTACACAGAGTAAGAGTGTACTCCCCTGAGGATTAATGTAATTATACCCTCAGGTGTTACAGATTACAGCAATGGAATGAAATGTATCACAGAAAACTTTGTTTGTAATTCAAAAATCTTTAAAAATAAATGTTTTAAGTACAAATTTAATCACTCAAATACGTGTACTGTAGCGCTAAACTGTGCGTCTTGTTGTAAGATAATCTCTGCGAAAGTGTCATAGTTATCGTCCTCCGAAAGCTAAGTTCTGCAGAACTCAATGTACTTACGTCATGATAAACGAAAGTGAAATGCTTTATGTATAGATATCTTAGTTATTATGCTTATTGCCATGATGAAGAAAGTACTGTGCTGTAACGTATTGTTGTGCTACGGAAAGGCTGCCTCATTGTAGCTATACCACAAAAGTTACTACTAAAACATGTTTTACTTTCCAGAATAATACAGAAAAACTGTGCAGATATAAAACAGAAACACCACAAAAGCAACATTGTAAATTGTCACTCATTAGTAGCGTCGTGATAAAATCGTGTAGCTGTCAAAGAAACCAGATGCTAAGTCATATTTAATCCCACAGAAAGTACTTCAAATAAAGAATGTCATTTCAAGTAAACCAAAATGTTGCATGAAAATCTCATTAGCAGTACCAGTATATGTTCTAAGTATGAAAGCCTTATAGTCATTACGTAATTGTGCAACTAACAAGCAAGAATGTACACACACAGTAACACTGTGTCCTCTGTTCACTATCACAATGCAGTGGTAATTACTGTCTAAATATGTTCCCTAGGTTCTAGACTGGATAGTTAACTTCAAAACATTGTTGCATGATAACAGCTTGTAAGTGTGACAACGCGTACTAGTAGTGTGAAGTGGAAAATTTTATGGCAAAGACTAAGTTAAAAAGCAGATTATCTTTCAATAAACAGTTATACATGTGAAATGTGGTGCAAGCCTTTACTCTTCCTACTATGCAGAGCTCCAGCTTCAAATGAATTATCATGTGGTATATGGTGTATCGGGAAAGAATGTTCAAATTTTTCTCAAGGTTAGCGTCTATGTTATTTTTCTCTGAGCCAGCCGGCGCACGTGGCTGCCTGTGGTGCGAGTCATTGTCTGATATCTCTTTGTTGGCGTGCGTCGTTATTGGGATTAGGAGACCTAACTTCTACAAATTCACCTTGTCGAGAGGGCCCTACCCTGTTTGAATCCCGCCAGTTCTGATGCAATTCAGGTCTGTCGTTATGATTATATCGTCTGTCGTCATGTCGGTAGTTCCTGTAGTTACTTCCTTGTCAGTTAAGTGGTGGAGAATTTCTCCCTGAATTATCACTGCACGGTGGACCGTTGCGTCTGAAATCATTCTGTCTCCCATGATAATAATAGTTCTGGTTGCTATATTGTCTGTTTCTATGATTGTCTCTGTCATATTTATTACTACGGAATTGCGATCTTTCTCTGGAACTATTATTCTTCCAACGGTTGTCATAAGGGTGGTGTCTGTTTTGGTCACGATTTGTGTTGTGAGAATAGCCTTGTCGTGTCCAGTTATTATTTCTTTCATCGTGGAATTGTGAAGGACGTGACCTGCAATTGTTGTGTTTCTGTTCTCGCGTCCCGTGATTGTCAGTGTCGATTTCCAATACTTGTAAGACTCCCTGAAAAGCTTAAATGTCGTCTTTGCAACGTCCTGCCAAAATGATATGTCGTAAATGTTCAGGCAATTTGATTAAGCAAATGCGGATGAGTTCTCAGGGGCTGTAAGGGTTTGACAGGTACTGATTCTTGTGCAACATGTCTTCAAAATATTCTACAAGACTGGAATATTCAGATTGTTCGAAATGTTTCATCATTATGATGCTATGTTTTACTCGGTCTTGTGTAGCTTGAGACCACTATGCTGAGAGGAAGGCATGATAAAATTCTCCTTCACTGTGGCAATCGTGAATGACCGATCGCATTCTTACAGCTTTTTCATTCTCTAAATAGCCACACATAAATTCTAATCTGTGCTCTAAAGACCAGTTGGGAGGAAAACAATGATAGAAGTGATGAAGCCACGCTTGTGGATGAATGTCGTTGCCGGAATTCTTAAATGTTTTGAATTTACGTGTAGTAATAAACAGCTTATAGTCAAAATCATCATGTCGGCGAGTCGCATATTGGTCATTGTTACTTCGTTTCGGCGGTTCCATCTCAAAATTCGGTGTACCTTGCCAATTTCTTTTATAATTTCCGAAGTACTCCGTGTTATTATTTTGTGGCTGTTCCGTATTTCTATGTCCCTCTTCCCGTATTGGAGCGCGAGTGTCCTCTGAAATACGTAATTCTTGTATTACCTGTGTTAGCTGATCTTGTACTTCCCGGATTTCTCTTTGGTGTTGCGTATTAATTTGATTCTGATTTTGCTTGAATTTCTTAATTTGTTCATACTCTTCTGTGTCAGTGATGGCTACAGGTCTTGTGTCATTCAGATCATCATCTACCTTTGTAGATAAGTTAGTGAACTGATCCGATAGTTCGGCTACTTTCTCCGATAGTGTACTTATTTATTCAGTGTGTTTTTCTGAACCAAGTTTCAGAGTGTCCATTTGTGTTGAAATCGTATCTACTCTGTTCTTTAAGTTTCCTGAGTTTTTGCAAGTTGTGTAACCGAATCGGTAGATGCAACTGAGTCAGTTTTAGCTTGCAAGGTCTCATGATTTTCACGAACAATGGTTTGCAGTTCTTTTACGACTGCTTCGTGATTCTGTAATGCATTTTCATGCCGTGAAAAAATAGGTTGAAAATGCTCACAAATTTGTGTTTTTGCGTCATTCCAGACTTTTTGACGTTTCGATTCAATGTTAATTAACTCAGTAGTTATATCTTCATGTGTTTGTTCAAGTGTGGTGTCTAACTTTTGAAGCTTTTGCTGTGTTTGTCTCTGATTTTGTTTCATTTGTTGCATTAATTGCAATAATAATGTATTAGTGTCTGGAATCTGTTCCTCTATGCTTTTCGGCAGTGCATTTGCACCGGCAACATTCACATTTTGACAAGCAGAAAATGTGTCTTGACTTATTTGAGAAAACGGCGAGGACGCAAAACCTGAATCTACAGTATTTGCAAGATTGTGTCCTGTCATTTCGGATTCCTGAGGCGAGCTGTTGCCGACCGATCGATCGATAATGCTCCCCCGTTCACTAATTGTTTCACTGCCTACACCATCATTTGCAGCCCGCTCCATTTCCCTATGCACAATTACCAAATTACTACTTTGAACATTAGTTAATTCATTACTCGGCGGCGCTAACACACTGCTTTCGTCTTCACTGTCATTTCTCAGTTTACTTTGGAGCCTAGTATTACGTTTTTCACACGCCATTATTGTCACAATATTTCACACAACAACACAGTAAAGCACAATTTGAAGAGCAAAATAAGAAAACACATTAACATAGCATTGAAAATAATATCTCGTTAATTGTAAGCGCAGCTGCGAAATACTTGGTGCAAATCTACATGCATGCCAAAACTGTTTTACTGTACAAGAATGAAAAACTACAACTACAAAGGAAATTCTCTCTACAATTACGCGCTAGCAATAAACAAAGGCTGCACTAATTGCACAAACTACAAGAAAAAATCAGAAGATTCCAGTGAGGTATCCTCGACTAAGGGTTGACGTATGTAACGTCCCCTTAGAAAAATTATACATGACTGTGTTTAAACTGACTCACAATATTTTTAGCGCAACAGAATCTGACTTTCAATAATCCCTACAAAAGAATGGTCCTGACTAACATTAAACTATACCTTTCACAAATCACTTACCTCACAAAAATCTTCGTTACTCGAACTACTGCAATACAGCGTGCGCCACTACTGCCAGCTAAATAAAAGATTCAAACTACTGAAGGCACTAACTACTGATAGGCACAGTTAGCAAATGAAAGATTTTGATAGGGAACAAACAATGTATTTACCTTAATAGTGTTCAAAAGTCATAATATATATATCAGTTCGTGGCATCCAGTCTTACAATTTTACTGTCTCTGTCCAGATCATCCGCTCTCAAAACTCCGCCATCTCACTCCCCACATCCACCACTGCTGGCGGCTCACCTCCAACTGCGCAACGCTACGCGCTATTAACATCCAGCTGCCCAACACTACAATGGCCAATAACAATGCAAACCAGCCACAGACAGCACACACACAGCCAGTGATTTTCATACAGAGCGCTACATGGCGTTACCAATATAAAAACCTAAACAGCCTACTTACAAGATCTCCTTCAGGGGGTACTCAGACAGGGCCAAATCTTCATTTTAACGTAAATTATTTTCCGTTGCGCACATTTCGTTTTACACCCGCCTGGAGAAGCACCTTGGACGTTTTGTAATAAGATATGGTCGTCCAAAACCATGCGGCCTATTCGATATTTCACCATCTATCAATCACTTTCCGTAAATGCTCACGATAGTAGTATGCCAACAGGCGATCAGCTTCGCCGTTCAGAGATTCTCTTTTCGAGCAGCAACGCCATAACCATGAGCCCTCTGTCAGAATCGGTTCTATCAGTGGATTACCGCATATGAGGCCCGTATCTTCACTACGGTGACTGCCCGTTCGTCTCTCTTCCTCCTACTTTATTTTCTTACTACGTCACGTTCCCGCAACACCACCAGGAGGGATCCAGTTTCGCGGTTGGGTAGTGGTCATAATGTTCTGGCTCATCAGTGTATTTATGTTAGAGTCAATCCTTACGTTGATCACAGCTTCTTCAAACACAAGTGTGTGGCCGGGCTTTGAAATAAAGCAAATGAAACCAACAGTTTCTTGGATACCTGTCACGTAACGTATCACTTGCAAGCAGTGCTGTTTTTCTGGGGGCACGCTGGGGGATGCGTACCCCTAAACTTTTTCGTCGACAAAATATTTTTTTTACGATGTTGAGAACTTGGAAGAGTGCCAAAGATTTATTTCACGGACGTAAATTTTTTATTTCATTTTTTCGTATTGATAATTGCAATACGAACGATACCAGTACAGTTTTTGGTGGGAAAGGCGATGTCATTGACTGGAGAGTTGATTGGACTCGCCTGTTTCATCTAAGGTGTATTATAGGTTAATTGAAGTGTACGATACCATTTTCTTTTCTTGTTCAGGTGCTGATGGGAATCACATGCTTCATTTGTGATGTGAACTGAAGTGTTCGATACCACATTGGTTGTTTCTCGGTATCGCCTGCTTCATTTGAACTGGAGTCAAGTGAAGAGTCTGATACCCTTTTTTTTATTTTTAGTTCGACATGTTGATGTAGTCATGACTAAAAGCAGATGGGTGGTATCCAGTGTTTCAGTAATAAGTAATTTTCGCTGCATTATATCCGATGTCGGAGTAACCTCAAACTTTTTTTCAGAAAAAAAGCACTGCTTGCAAGTATAATAACGTGGTGCCCTGTCTTATCTGTTATCAGGAAGCAAGTAATAATACCCTCACTGTGACGTGTACTGTGAGATTCGTGATTGAAGATACAAACCTTTTTTCTTGCGAAACATGAGTAATAGCGTAGCGATTTCACCTACAAATACGTCGTGACTTCAGAAGGTAAGTTATACATCTCGTCCGACACTAAAACCATTGCGAAACAAGAGTGGCGAATTGTCAGAAGACAGTCTGTGATGTTTCGCAGTTCTGCTGAGGTATGGATAATAGGTGCATCAAGGGTGTGAGAGAAAATGCGCGGCAGTTGGAAATGTACTCAAAAATTTGTAAGTTGGACATGTCATTTTGGTTTTTGTAAGCTACCGACGTTCACCTCAGAGAGAGAGACAGAGAGAAAGTTATGTTAATGTTAAACAATCTTTGGTCTTGTGGTGACACAGTCTCTGCCTCTGCGCAGTCTGATATATTCATAGTTGAAGTGTGGTATGTGACGGACGAATTTAGTAGTGCTGTGTTGCCTTGTGATTATATCTGGTAGATGAAGATTTATTGTAAACGACAGCAAGGATGAATATGTTGCATATACATTGAAAGGCGAAAGGAATATAAATTTAGAATTTTTTTAAAAAGAGAATAAGTTTGAGGTAAGACTGCAGCACTGCGCAGCTAGTTTGTTGGAATGATTCAGCTACTTAACTTCGTCCACTTGCTCAGAGCTGAGAGAAAACCACCTCATTTCTCTGGGTCATGCATTAAGCTATCAAGTGCTTAAGCGGTTTGGTTCTTATAGAAATTCTCAGTTTACACTATAACCTTTTGAAATCATTGTTCACTTTGTGAAGCACAGTATTGTTCAGACCAGTCTTATGTGAAGATCGCGCAAAATTTTATTTTGCCTTTTTGAATACATACTTCATTCTAAAATCGTTGTCATGAAATATCATTTCATAGGAACAGTTACTCTCCCAATCCTACTGTCTAGAGAATGTTTATCATTAGGTATTACCACATTGCACAATATGGTATGCAATAGTTTGAATATTGTTTGGAAATTTTATTTAAAAATCTAGCTTAGCCTGTGCCTATTTGCTGTTTGCTATTGTACTTTCGAGAAATCTGCAATAGTGTTGTTAAGACGCGAGGTATGTGGAAATTTTGATTAAGGCCAGATAATTGTCTTACCTCATTTGCGCATTTAATGTAAAGACAAATTGAATTCAGACCAGTTACAGTTCATTTCAAAGTAGGTTCTGTTTAGTCAAAGGTTAGCATACGATTTTATGCTGGATAATAGCTTGTGGATACATAGTTTCGGTAAGACGTAGATTTTTTTTATTTATTTATTTGATTTTTTTAGAGTGGTAGGTAGATCTCGGCTAAATTTCTTACAGAAACATATATTATTTTTGTGGACAAAAGGTCTAAATTCATCGTGAAATTCTGTTGACGTGTAGATCAACAGTAGTTTCGCGTCCATCCCTATTAAAATGGTGCTCACAATTTATCCGAAGTCGCGATGACGTGAATGATGCAGGTTGGGAGGTAAGGCCATCGACATCGAGGAAGACGAAAATTCGGATATTTGTGGAAAGGTTGTAAGTAGGCTGTTTAGGTTTTTATGTTGGTAACGCCACGTAGCGCTCTGTATGAAAATCACTGGCTGTGCTGTGAGCAGTCTGTGGCTGGTTGGCATTGTTATAATATTCCCTATTGTAGTGTTGGGCAGTTGGCTGTTAACAGCGCGTAGCGTTGCGCAGGTGGAGGTGAGCCGCCAGCAGTGGTGGATGTGGGGAGAGAAATGGCGGAGTTTTGAGAGCGGATGATCTGGACGTGTGTCCATCAGTCCATCAGAGACAGTAAATTTGTAAGACTGGATGCCATGAACTGCTGTATATATTTTGAGTTTTGAACACTATTAAGGTAAATACATTGTTTGTTCTGTATCAAAATCTTTCATTTGCTAACTATGCCTATCAGTAGTTAGTGCCTTCAGTAGTCTGAATCTTTTATTTAGCTGGCGGCAGTACTGGCGCTCGCTGTATTGCAGTAGTTCGAGTAACGAAGATTTTTGTGAGGTAAGTGATTTGTGAAACGTATAGGTTAATGTTAGTCAGGGCCATTCTTTTGTAGAGATTATTGAAAGTCAGATTGCGTTGTGTCAGTTTAAGCACAGTCATTTATAATTTTTCTAAGGGGACGTTACAAGGTCTTATGGGACCAAACTACTGAGTTCATCGGTCTCTAAGCTTACACACTATTTAATCTAACGTGAACTGTCTTACGCTAGGGACGACACACACACCCATGCTCGAGGGAGGACTCGAACCTCCAGTGGTGGAGAGCCGCACGGACGATGAAGACGAGAATGTGCCGGCAATCGAGGTACCGATTCGCAGCAGTCGCAGAGCGATTATCGCGGATATTGCTCAGCAGGTTCGCATTCCAATAGGCAGTGCTCATTCTGTATCCGAGATGGTCTGCAGTGCTCAGATAGTGGATTCCTTGAGCACTGTCACCCGCACACAGAGGCGCAAGGTTTATGGTCACAAATAACAAGAGTCGTGAAAAACTAAACAAATACGTTGTCCTACACGACAACGCAACACCCCCAAAGACGCACAACACTAGCTAAGTCTCTACGTTTTCGATGGGCGGTTTGGAAATATCCGCCATACACTCGGGATCTTGTACCGCGCGATTTCCATCTTTTTGGCAAGCGGAAAGAGTATCTAGAAGGAAAGAGATGCACCAAAGATGAAGACGGGCACATAGCGATTTTCAGATGGTTCTGTGACCAAGGAGTGGATTTCTGTAGTGGAGGAGCTAAACTATTTGTAGAACTAAATTGTTGATGGTGTACAGCAACGAGCCACAAATTGGTTTTAGGTTACTTTATTTAAAAAGTACTGTTAACGGTTTCGAATTTCTCACAATTCACATCAGACAGTTTTTACATACTTTCACCAAAGCAAATAATACATTGGTTTCCTACGAGTTGCCATGAAATGTCCATCTGGCGCACTTGTTTTCACAATTTTCTTGCAGTGAAATACTATCTCAAGGATGTTTGTATTTTCACAGTCAGAAACGTTGCACAGCATTGTAAACCACTTTTGTTCAGTCAAGAAACGAACTTTCAGCGTGCACCACATGTTCTGATTTACAACCTGCTGTCACCATTCTCAAAAACAATAGAAGTAATTATGAATCAGCTGAATACGCCGGCCGGTGTGGCCATGCGGTTCTAGGCGCTTCAGTCTGGAACCGCGTGACCGCTACGCTCGCAGGTTCGAATCCTGCCTCGGGCATGGATGTGTGTGACGTCCTTAGGTTGGTTAGGTTTAAGTAGTTCTAAGTTCTAGGGGATTGATGACCACAGATGTTAAGTCCCATAGTGCTCAGAGACATTTTGAACCAATCATCTGAATAAATACAATCTTTTAAGCGAATCACAGTTTGAGCTAACAACATAAAAAGGGGGAGCTAATCCAAAAGTTTTACACACCACGCAATGGCACTCTGTTACTCTGCTGCTGAGTTTGCAAGTCCTGTCTGGGAGCGGTCATGCCACACAAACTGGACACTGTCCTGAACCAGACGTAGACACATTACTGGATGTCTTAAGCCAGCAAGAGTAGAACACCTATACTCCCTATCAGGAATTGCTCCGCCAAATGTCCGACGTTCAATACAGAACAGAACTGAACGAACAAAACGGGTTCAATATCAACGTCATCCGCTACATGGGCACCAAACGGTACCAAAACGCCTCATGAGAGTGCATATGCGTGCATACAGCCCCCACCCCGCTCCCCCAGTAAGGTGGCGTTAAGGGCGTCGGATTGAACGGAGATTATGTTGATAAACATAGTTTTCGAGCCAAAAGCGAAGGGGATAATATGCTATATTCCAATCCCGAATACAATCAACCTGCTTTCAGAAAAAAAAAAGTGTTGCGTGCAGAATGATAATTCGGAGGTTGGGAGATCTAGTCTTTGTGCGAAAACTTTTTAGCTTCCTTACTGTCAGTTTTTACGTTACTTGCACTGCAATTAAAGCGAAATAATGTTCCATCTATTGTAACTATTAAAATTTTCGTGGAAGGTATGAGAAGGAAAGGCTAACGAAAATTTGTGATTGCAAAGAAATTTCCAGGAAGGGTTTGCAAGGCGTAGACGAGAACGTTCTATATAAAATTAGATACGAGTACTTTCATTTTTTTACAGTTGATGATTTACACGTACTGTGGTGATACTCATCATAACATAGGTCAAGCAGTAATTTTCTTGGCGTTTTCCACACGTCCTAAATGGCGCCTTTTTCCAGTTTCTTGGTGGTTTTAAAATTACTGTATAAAAGCAGACTTGGCTTACATTCGTGAGGGTTTCTCTTTCATCGCACAGACAACGGCTAACACATCATTTCACCAAATATTGACAATGGAATGTATTTTGATTTATTCATCTCGGGATGTGATTTATTTCTTTCGATCGATGAGATAAGAGCATTTTTGTAGTTTATCGATCAATTTTTTTTCCTGGCGATAAAAACAGATATCGCAGGGTTGCAATAGCGAGGGAATGTGGGGTGGGAGGATGGAGGAAAGAGCCCTCAACACTGCTGGTGGCATTCCTTCATCTTGAAAAATCTCGTCGAAGATTTGTTTGTGCTCCCCACGAGTCAGTTAACAGTAGAAATTTGTTCTCCTACACGAAAGGCTTCGTCAGAATTAGTTGTATGTTTCCCAGATTTTGATGAAGTAATGATGTGTACTCACCCTCCAAATTTTCCTGTGCTTTCGTTTTCATGCCTTTTATGAAAATAATTATATATACAATATATTGAGCGTTATTTCGGTTTATTTGCTATGTCAGTAACGTAGAAACTATGAATTGCAAACAGTTTCCGCAGAAGCATTCGAACTCACGACCCACGGAGTACCGTTCTGCAATCTTTCCACTGCGTCAACAGCGCCCTATAAGTTAACGTTAACATACAAGACTCACGATTCACCCAATTCGCGCCGAAAATGCTATGTTTTCTAGACGCTTGGCCATATGGAGTTTCAAATTCGTTCACTTTCATTTCTGGCTAAGAACTGCATATACTCTAAAGATGAGTTGGATAACATTCTACGGGAATTTCTAAGATCGTTGGGGGATGCAGCAATAAAACGACTATTAATGTTGGTGTGTAGAATGTAAGAGACTGGCGATATATCATTAGACTTTCTGAAAAACATCATCAACACAATTCCGAAGATTGCAAGAGCCGACAAGTGCGAGAATTCACTGCTCATGCATCTAAGTTGGTGACAAGAATAATATGCAGAAAAATGGAAAAGAAAATTGATGATGTCTTGATGAAGATCAGTGTGGTTTTAGGAAAGGTAAAGGCACCAGAGAGGCAGCTCTGACGTTGCGATTGATAATGGAAGAAAGAGTGAAGGAAAATCGAGACACATTCACTGGATTTATCGTCTGGAAGGAGCGTTCGACATTGTAAACTGGTGCAAGATGTTCGAAATTCTGAGAGAAAGAGGGGTAAGCTATAGGGAAAGAAGGGTAAGGTACAATATGTACAAGAAGCAAAAGGGAACAATCAGACTAGAAGACCAAGAACGAAGTGCTCGCATTAGAAACGGTGTAAGACAAGGATGCAGTCTTTAGCCCCTACTCTTCAATCTATACACCGAAGAAACAATGACGGATATAAAAGAAAGGTTGAAGAGTCGGATTAAATTTCAGAGTGGAAGGATATCAATGATACGATTTGTTGATGGTAGTGCTATCCTCAGCGAAAGTGAAGAAGAGTTACAGGAACTGTTGAATTGGATGAAAAGTCTATGTTGGGTATTAATCGGAGAAAGACGAAAGGAATGAGAAGTAACATAAACGATAATATCGAGAAACTTAATATCAGAACTGGTAATCACGAAGTAGTAAGGACGGGGGGAGCCAAGTAAGGACTTCTGCTACCTAGGCAACAAAATAACTCATAACGGATGCAGCAAGCAGGATGTATAAAGTAAACTACATTATTTTCATCGTGGCAGCGACAACAGCAACCTTTACGAAATTGTTTCGAATGAAAAACAGACCACAGTCACAGTAAATTATGTTTATTTTAAACCTTGGCCATGGTTTCTGCAATAATAATATAGCCTTCTACAGAAGTCACACATACTAATAAATAAAAAATGTCTTAGCCCAACGGTTGCGTCAAGACCAATAAAATAACTTCAACAGACATAAGCCTGTTTCGAACGCTAATAAAATTGCATACTGGTGCCATATGTAATTTTACTTATGTTCGAAACAGGCTTATATTATTGGTCTTGACGCAGCCGCTGGTCTAAGACATTTTTTATTTATTAGTATGTATGACTTCTGTAGAAGGCTACATTAATATAGCAGAAACCATGGTCAAGGTTTAAAATAAACATAATTTAGTGCAACTGTGGGCTGTTTTTCATTTGAGACAAAGTAGACGACAAAGTAGACTACCGTGGCAAGAAGGGCATTCCTGGCCAAGAGAAGTCTACTGATATCAAACATAAGCCTTGATTTGAGGAAGAAATTTCTCAGAACGTACACTTGGAGCACAGGATTGTATGGCAATGACGGATGGATTGTGGGGAAACCGGAAGAGAAATGAATCAGAGGATTTGTGAAGTGGTGCTATTGGAGAATGTTGAAAGTTAGGAGGAATGATAAGATAAGGAATGTGTAAGTTCTCCCCAGAATCGCCAAGAAACGGATTATATTAAAAGTGTTGACAAGAAGAAGGGACAGGATATGTGTTAAGACATAAGGGAATGACTTCCAAGGTACTAGAGGGGGCTTAGGAGGGCAAAAACTGTAGAGGGAGACAGAGATTGGAACACATCCACCGGATAACTGAGGACGAAAGTGCTACTCTGAGATGAAGAGGTTGTGCGGCGGCGCGGTTCTTTCCGTCCCTTTGCGACGAATCTGCACCTACCTGTGAACATTGTCTCAGCAAATCATCAGTAGGAAAGCCGAGTGAAACCTGCTGTACTTCGACGTGAATCAGGCTGCAATTTAAGTCACTAATCTACGTTTCGGGAGACACACCAAATGAAAGTTTGGAAATTTTGTCCTCAATTAATATATTTTGAAACTTACGTGAACAAGTATCACTGTCAAGTCCGTGCTAATCTTGACACAGTCCCTCATAATCCCTTTCACTCACGTTAGCAAGTTTATGGTGTTGCATTTCCCGAAAACGTAATAGCTACAAAAATACTGATTGTTTTTGATTGATAATGCTCGCCAAATATTAAGTCTGTCGGTACCAAATACAGTCAGTTTTTAGCCACCGACCTGCTCAATACACCATGCGGAATATATGTCTTATCTCGTCACAAAATTCACTTAAAAATTCCGAAATTTCTACACACACATCGTAACAATTATGCCGTCACTTTCCAACACTTTTGATGTATGAAACACTGCTAGATCCGGCAACTTATCATTTCCATCGGAACAACTACTGCACACGTCCGATCTCTTTCATGGCTAGGCTCCCACTCTTCTTTAGAATACTCTTAAGCCTTCTCTACCAGCAGAGAAAGGCGCTCGAAGAGTATTGGTTTACCATTGGTCAGTTTACTCAACAGCCAATAGCAAAACAACATTCTCCCGCGTCAGTCCGCGCTTTTCATCCATAACCAATCGCGAAATAGTAAACCTAACGACTGACTTTTTACCGACGTAACCATCTAATATGCTGATGTTTTGCTTATTCATAAAGGTATTTACTATTGTGATTTATACCAGAATTAACTTTTCCTTTTACCATAAACTTACTTTACAAATCTATTCTACAAAAATCCCCTTTGTCCATATCCATACTTCTTCGAAATGTTCCCACACTAAATCCTACTACGTAACCCGTTAAACAATTATCTTCATATTAACATTAATCCACACTCACGCATCATTAATACTGCTAAAATACATTTATAACATTTTCCATACACAAAAAGACATAATAACACTTTATGAAAATACTAGAACAGTTTATGAAAAACATTCTATTACTTCAGTGCACTCTACTGGGCAAAATCGAAACTAAACCATTCCCCTATCCAATACTGTCCTCTATCGGCTGATATATAAACTACATGCGCGTCCAGTCCCGCGTCACCATCTGTCACTATCCAGCTCTGAGGCACATCTCCCACTTAACCGCCACCAAGGCAGGATCGTTATACGGCGCTACGCCTCAGTTGGCGCAGGAACAGAATTCGTGGTGGGCCGCACCAGTATGAAAACTGATAACTCAAAAAATAAATAAATAAATAAATAATGTTAAAAAATGAAAACAAGGTCATGCGTCCCCCGACCCTCGCCAAAAATACTACTTTTTCTAGATGCGTGACTATCGACGTTCCAATTTCTGTTCCTTTCATTTCTGAGTAAGCACTGCATATTCCATACATTTGGACGACATCGGTGGTAACGGGTAGGTGCGGTCGCCCTGTAAGCGACGAGAACAGACGTGTACCAGGCGGGAGCGAGGTGGGCTAGCCGTGTTGGGCGGCAGTGAAAGCCGCTTGCACTCGCAGGCCCGGCCGCATCGCCACTGGCTGTGGGGGTTTTCCACTGGGCTGGACCAGGCTGGCACCGCCACGCCACTCTCCTCTGCAGCTGGCCGCCGTGCTGTCGCGACCTTGCTCGCAGGAGAGGCGAGAAGAGAGGGCGGGCAGCGCACCGAGAGCCATAGAGTTCTGCCGACCTGGTTTCTCCTCTGCGGTGAGCAAGCGCGTCCGATGACCACCCACGAGTCAGCCACGCGATTTCGAAGTATGGCGGCCAGGCAAGCAGGGCTAAGCATTGTTGTTGTGGTCATCAGTCCTGAGACTGGTTTGATGCAGCTCTCCATGTTACTCTATCCTGTGCAAGCTTCTTCATCTCCCAGCACTTACTGCAGCCTACATCCTTCTGAATCTGCTTAGTGTATTCATCTCTTGGTCTCCCTCTACGATTTTTACCCTCCACGCTGCCCTCCAATACTAAATTGGTGATCCCTCGATGTCTCAGAAGATGTCCTACCAACCGATCCCTTCTTCTAGTCAAGTTGTGCCACAAGCTCCTCTTCTCCCCAATCCTATTCAATACCTCCTCATTAGTTATGTGATCTACCCATCTAATCTTCAGCATTCTTCTATAGCACCACATTTCGAAAGCTTCTATTCTCTTCTTGTCTAAACTATTTATTGTCCACGTTTCACTTTCATACATGGCTACACTCCATACAAATACTTTCAGAAACGACTTCCTGACATTTAAATCTATTCTCGATGTTAACAAATTTCTCTTCTTCAGAAACGCTTTCCTTGCCATTGCCAGTCTATATTTTATATCCTCTCTACTTCGACCATCATCAGTTATTTTGCTCCCCAAATAGCAAAACTCCGTTACTACTTTAACCCTTTGTTGCCTGACGGTACTTAAAAGTAACAGTAAGTTTTGACTCTCATTATTTTCTCGTGGTGCAGTTTCGTGATCTGAGAGCCTGTCGGTAACTAACAGTAACTCTGCTCTACTGTTTCATAGTTGTTATTGTGCAAAACATAGACCTCTCTGGCGGTCAGAGCTTGAAATTGTTTTTCGCGCGCTGCTGTGAAAACAGAAGATTGTATGTGCTTGTTTCCATGGTGTTGCCTGAATTTGTGCGCAATTTATTGAAACTTCCGTTGAGTTTTCCATTGTACGTACTTACCTTCTTTGTTTTTTTATAACAGTTTGAAGCATTACGTTACAAGTGAATGAGATAAAGTGGAAAATATAAGGCGGACTTATTAGTACCGTCAGGTTGTGCGAACACTTTATTGTAGCAACAATGCGTTACCTCTCACTAGTTGTTCTGTCCACTTTTTCTCACACAGAAATCCGTAAATACATTTGCCTGTGGAACAATTAGAAAAAACAGGAAAAGTTTGCCAGGGAATTTACCTAAAGAAAAATGTCTAAATCAAATCACAGTGTGTCATCTTCAGAACTAACAGTATTTCAATGGAAGGAAAATAAAGTAGTTTATTTTGCGTCAAACTTCCGTAGCACCGAACAGAGCGTAGTGACAAGAAAACAGAAAGATGGAACTAGTATGACTATACCATGTCCAGTTATTGTATGTGATTACAATAAAAACATGGGTGGTGTGGATGATGCAGACAGATTACGTTCAACTTATGGTCTTGACAAGCGATCAAAGAAATGGTGGCACCGTCTCTTCTGGGGAGCAATAGAAATTGCTTTTGTCAATGCTTAAGTCATTTTCAGTGATCTACATGGGGCACTGCCACTGCTGGAATTCAGGCATGCTGTGGCACTAGGGCTAATGAATGAACAGCAAGTGCCAAATCTCAAAAAGAGAAACTCTGGTAAAGATGAAATAACTCTCCCAAAGAGAAGGAAGGATAACTTTTCTGTTCTGAAGGATGTACGTCTTGGCAACCGAGGAAACCGTTTTGTAGTGTTCAGTTGTAAAAGAGGACGATGCGAAATGTGTGCAAAAAATAAAATTCAGTCGAGACCACATTCACAATGTAGTACATGTAAAGTGTATTTGTGCTGCAATGAGAAAAAGAACTGTTTCCTACAATTTCATGAGGTATCACTAAATATGTGATATGTATATACTGTCAAAAATGTATAGCCAAGTTACTACGTATTGTGAAGTTGCTCTAGAATAAATTTATGCGAAATTTAAAAAAAAATTAAGAAATATATTTCTGTTAATTTTCTAATGTAAAAATATTTAATATTTATGTGGAATAAAGTACAAGTTATAAAAATTGGAGCAGTTTTCTGCGGATGTTGTGATTCTGTCCATGGAGTCTGACGGTACTTCTGAGTACCAGGAGAGAAAAAAGTTGCAAAAAATAAAATAAAATTTTACAAAAAATCCTACCGTCATTTGAGGCCACAATAGCATAAATTCTGCAAAGAAAATGTTAAAAAGTAAAAATTTTCTTATGTCAGGAAACAAAGGGTTAAGTGTCTCATTTCCTAATCTAAATCCCCCAGCATCACCCGACTTAATTCGACTACATTCCATTATCCTCGTTTTGCTTTTGTTGATGTTCATCTTATGTCCTCCTTTCAAGACACTGTCCATTCCGTTCAACTGCTCTTCGAAGTCCTTTGCTGTCTCTGACAGAATTACAATGTCATCGGCAAACCTCAAAGTTTTTATTTCTTCTCCATGGATTTTAATACCCACTCCGAACTTTTCTTTTGTTTCCTTTATTGCTTGCTCAATATACAGATTGAATAACATCGCTGATAGGCTACAACCCTGTCTCACTCCCTTCCCAACCACTGCTTCCCTTTCATACCCCTCGACTCGTATGACTGCCTTCTCGTTCCTGTACAAATTGTAAATAGCCTTTCGCTCCCTGTATTTTACCCCTGCCACCTTCAGAATTTGAAAGAGAGTATTCCAATCAACATTGTCAAAAGCTTTCTCTAAGTCTCCAAATGCTAGAAACGTAGGTTTGCCTTTCCTTAATCTATTTTCTCTAAGATAAGTCGTAGGGTCAGTATACCCTCACGTGTTCCAACATTTCTACGGAATCCAAACTGATCTTCCCCGAGATCGGCTTCTACCAGTTTTTCCATTCGTCTGTAAATAATTCGCGTTAGTATTTTGCAGCTGTGACTTATTAAACTGATAGTTCGGTAATTTTCACATCTGTCAACGCCTGCTTTCTTTGGGATTGGAATTATTATATTCTTCTTGAAGTCTGAGGCTATTTCGCCTGTCTCATACATCTTGCTCAACAGATGGTAGAGTTTTGTCTGGACTGGCTCTCCCAAGGCTGTCAGTAGTTCTAATGGAACGTTGTCTACTCCGGGGGCCTTGTTTCGACTCAGGTCTTTCAGTGCTCTGTCAAACTCTTCACGCAGTATCATATCTCCCATTTCATCTTCATCTACATCCTCTTCCATTTCTATAATATTGTCCTCAAGAACATGACCTTGTATAGACACTCTATACACTCCTTCCACCTTTCTGCTTTCCCTTCTTTGCTTAGAACTGGGTTTCCGTGAAAGCTCTTGATATTCATGCAAGTGGTTCTCCTTTCTCCAAAGGTCTCTTTCATTTTCCTGTAGGCAGTACCTATCTTACCACTAGTGAGATAAGCCTCTACATCTTTACATTTGTCCTCTAGCCATCCCTGCTTAGCCATTTTGCACTTCCTATCGATACCATAAAGCATAAAAGGCCTCAATTGTCGTTGACGGTAACACGCAGCAGAGATACAAACGGAATTGCTTCAAAAAATGGTTCAAATGGCTCTGAGCACTATGGGACTCAACTGCTGAGGTCATTAGTCCCCTAGAACTTAGAACTAGTTAAACCTAACTAACCTAAGGACATCACAAACATCCATGCCCGAGGCAGGATTCGAACCTGCGACCGTAGCGGTTTTGCGGTTCCAGACTGCAGCGCCTGTAACCGCACGGCCACTTCGGCCGGCTGGAATTGCTTCAGTTTTAATTTTTTAGGCTTCTTCGAATCTGTCTTCTAAAAAAAAACAAAATATTTTTGTCTGTTTCTCCGCCCCTCCCCCTCACCCTCGTTTAAGATGCACGGACATGGTTCCGGGAGGCAGCCTCTCGTGCCTCAGTGATGCAGATTGTGCAGGCCACGACGTTTGGATTTACTGTCAACTTCGTACACTCGTAGTACTCCACGAGGACAACAAAATGTGTAAGCAGTAGCGCGTACTTCTCAAGCGTTACTGAGAAAATCGCAAGATAATTTCGGTCGTCAAATATATATCTGTGCGTTGTCATTTTTACCATGAAACGGCTATATCCCAGTCGTGCCGGCACGGTAGCTCAGCGTGATCGGTCAGAGGGTTAGCTGCCCTCTGTAATAAAACTGAGGTAATGAGCAACAACGAACTTAAAAAGGATGTCATAAGACGTGCGCCCCGAGCAGATGCAACGAACAAAAGCGAACAAAATGAGATTTAAAAAAAAGTGTGTTCGGTCCAGAGCGTTAGCTACCCTTTATATTTAAAAAAAAAAAACTGAGCGAACGGATCAACGAAAAGACTGAACTGTTGTCATCGGACGTCCGCCCTGAACAAATTCAACAAACAATATAGAACAATTTAAAAAAAAAAAAAAGGAAGTCGTAGGCGTTGAAGCTGCTGGATCCAGTTCCGTTCGCCAGTTTTTTTTTTATTTTCAACACAATAATTTTCTCTACTATTTATATTACAATTGATATAATGGGGAAAATACGTGTAATCGGATGAACTTTTATTAAATTTACAATGTTATTTTTCAGTCTACTAATTTTTATTATCACAAATAATATAATATTCATAACTATCGACTAGTAAACGACCAAATGCATAAAGTGATACTGAAAATGTATGCGTGTCCGTGTCTTCAAAACTGTTCGTATTTAATCGAAAGAGAACGAGAAATTGCTTCTCGGAAGGCGCTGTTAAAATACACTCGATACTGCATAAACAATTATCAGCGCCGATTTTTAAGGAAGTACTGCGTTATGCATGGTTTGCTTCCAAACTCTCGTCTGAAAGAGAGGTTTCTGAAAATGTTTACGACGTTTGTTTTTCCACGGAAAACGCCAAAAGACTTTGCGTATGCGGAAACATAACATTTATTCAATGCAGCTGGCGCTGTTTAACTTTATGTTTCCCATGTTTTTACGAAAAATACCATCCTGCAACTTGTACTCGTAATGTCGAAAGCGACGAATAATTGTACATCTTTTGAAAGCCGTCTGTGCCGGTCAAAACCTGGAGGTAACATGTCGTTTCGGGCTCCTTCCAGGTATAAGGGATTTCTCAAATCACGGACAAGCATAAATTTTCAGTATCACTTTATACCTTTGGTCGTTTAGTAGCCGATAGTTGTGAATATTATATTGTTTGTGATAGTAAAAATTAGTAGACTGCCAAATAACATTGTAAATTTAATATAAGTTCATCTGATTACAAGTATTTTCCCCATTATATCAATTGTAATATAAGTAGTAGAGAAAATGACTGTGTGGAAAATAAAAATAAAACTGACGAGCGGAACTCGATCCAGCGATCCAGCGGCTTGAACGCGTACCACTTTTTTTAAAAAAAGAAAAAGAAAAACTTTTTGTTCTATATTGTTCGTTGAATTTGTTCAGGGCGGACGTCGGATGGCAACCGTACAGTCTTTTCATTGATCCGTTTGCTCAGTTTTTTTTTTAAATAGAAAGGGCAGGTAACGTTCTGACCGAACATGCAGAGCCACCGTGCCGGCAACACGCGGCTGCAGCCGCTTCATGGTAAAAATGACAACGCACAGATATATATTTGACGACCGAAATTATCTTGCGATTTTCTCAATAACGCTTGAGAAGTACGCGCTACTGCTTACACATTTTGTTGTCCTCGTGGAGTACTACGAGTGTACGAAGTTTACGGTAAATCCGCGTTCCAAACGTCGTGGCCTCCCCTTGTGAGTTCACCAGTGGTGCCGACAACAGTTGCTAGAAGCCGTCGCCATACCCCCGCACGATAACATCGGCCGACACCTAGGAGGTGAGGAAGGAGGGAGACTAAGAGTTTAACGTCTCGTCCACAGCGCGATCATTAGAGACGGAGCACAAGCTCGGATTATGGAAGGATGAGAAAGGAAATACGGCCGTGCCCTTTTCAAAGGAACCATTCCAGCTCTTGCCTGGAGTGATTTAGGGAAATCACGGAAAACCTAAATCTGGATGGCCGGGCAGGGATTGAACCGTCGTCCTCCCAAATGCGAGTCCAGCGTGACAGCCAGGTCACAGTATGTTCGATCCCATTCTTTGGTGTTTTTCGGTGTCAAGATCAGATCAGGTCAAAATCTATTCTACGTGTGAAGTAAGTTAGATTTTAACTTGTGGTGAAATGGATACCACGACACCTCTGTGCTTAGAGGCTCTTGCTATGAAAAAGACGTCCAATACGTGTGAATGCTATATCTGTCTCGAAAAGAACGTGGCGAACATTGTAAACACTTCGTCACTTGTTGAGATAACCAGAAACGTTTTACGAATACATGAGATGAAAGGAGAAATGTTCTCTTATCTACTCAAGATATTTCGTGGTGACCTTGAAAAGCAAACACACTGTTTTGCTGTATGTATTTCAAGTTGCTCAGACATACGTCAATTAACCTTCAATGACTGTCATTCAGAATACGTGTGAAAGACAAACGTAACGTTTAGAACAAAATACTCTGAACATCTAAAGCGCTGAAAAGTACAAACACATATACCACATTTGCAAACCACTTCATACAACATACAACACGCTACGGACATCAGAACGGCAATAAGGAGTAATAATAATTTGTAGACAGCTAATACCACCGGTTCCCATGAGATCACCGAAGTTAAGCGCTGTTGGGCGTGGCCGGCACTGGGATGGGTGATCATCCAACCGCCATGCGCTGTTGCCAGTTTTAGGGGTGCACTCTGTCTCGTGATGCCAATTGAGGAGCTACTCGACCGAACAGTAACGGCTTCGGTCCAGAATACCATCATGGTAAGCGGTGTGCTGACCCCACGCCCCTCCTATCCGCATCCTCCCCTGAGGATGACACGGCGGTCCCATGGTCCCGGTAGGCCACCCGCGGCCTGAAGACGGCTTACCACAAACCAAAAAAGATACACTACAGTAACTATAAGCGTAAGTACGCGACCTTTCTCACTTGTACAAATTATTTTTCGCGATTATAATTTACTCCTACAATTTTCGATAAAGATTTTGGCTTCTAGTGGCTTCCCATAAACCTGTGATATCCGTCCATGGAGTCCGAGCTATATCCCGATTACGATATTTTTCATCCTGGGGCTTTCACAAACCAACTCTTTCTTGGACTAAACTTCTCAGCTTCTTACAGTCCATATTCCGTGTGTGAGAACGTTGGTCATATTGACCGCAGAAAACAGACTGATCTGAATTTCATCGATTTTCGTCCGAAGTCTGTACGTTCGGGCGATGAGATGGGATACAGTGTGAACGCACATGTAGTGGCGTACTGATTTCAAACGATCAGCCGTCTTCGGCGGATGTCGGTCATCGACGAAAGTAACCGATATCGGTGCCGCTGTGACCTCAGTTCTAAGGGTGCTTTCAAAGTCACACCGACAACAGTCACCAGATGTCGTCGTCGTCGTCGTCGTCAGTGACCGCTCGATAACACCGAGCTTGGTCGCAGTCCATCATCCCATCTTCTTCGTCAGGTTTTGTCAGGTTGAAGGAGTTTATAATTCTGTCAAGGAGGTAAGAATCTATTGTAGCCGACATGTCTCGAAAATAACCTGGCGAGTACTATACATTCCTCCCACAGCTACTCGAATAACCAGAAACGTTTTACGTATATATGAGATGGAGAGAGAAACGTATTACATAATCGAGATGATTCGCGGTAACATTTTCTTTCTTTTTATTAGCTTTAGGGTCTTGCCCAATCACCCATCTCAACAGTGGACCGTCAGTTATGCCCATACGAACGTAAGGAGAACACAACACCTAGTCTCCGAGCGGAGAAAACCTCCGACCCGAGAATCGAACCCGGGCCCCTTCGCGTAGCAGTCCGTCGCGTGACCGCGCAGCTTCCGAGGCGGATATGGCAACATTGAAAAGCAAGACTACGAACACTCTGCACAACTTCAGACGGATTCAGCAAAGCAGAATCACCGTCATTCAGCACAGGGATGGAACACCCAAAGCACTGAAAAGTGAAAACACGTTCACCATGTTTGTAAACCACTTCATATAATACAATCACCACCCTAATGGCATGAAACACGTGTAAGCAGTAATACACTACCGGCCATTAAAATTGCTTCACCACGAGGATGACGTGCTACAGACGCGAAATTTAACCAACAGGAAGAACATGCTGTGATGTGATATGCAAATGATTAGCTTTTCAGAGCATTCACACAAGGTTGGCGCCTGTGGCGACACCTACAATGTGCTGACATGAGGAAAGTTTCCAACCGATTTCTCATACACAAACAACAGTTGACCGGCGTTGCCTGGTGAAACGCTGTTGTGATGCCTCGTGTAAGGAGGAGAAATGCGTACCATCACGTTTCCGACTTTGATAGTGGTCAGATTGTAGCCTATCGCGATTGCGGTTTATCGTATCGCGACAGTGCTGGTCGCGTTGGTCAAGATCCAATGACTGTTAGCAGAAAATGGAATCGGTGGGTTCAGGAGGGAAATACGGAACGCCGTGCTGGATCCCAACGGCCTCGTATCACTAGCAGTCGAGATGACAGGCATCTTATCCGCGTGGCTGTAACGGATCGTGCAGCCACGTCTCGATCCCTGAGTCAACAGATGGGGACGTTTGCAAGACAACAACCATCTGCACGAACAGTTCGACGACGTTTGCAGCAGCATGGATTATCAGTTCGGAGACCATGGCTGCGGTTACCCTTGAAGCTGCAAAGTGGCTACACAGAAAGTACCCATATTTCATCTGCATGTAAGATAGTAGAGCTAAGCAAGACCACTGGAAGAAACTGGAGTGGCCTTCAAGATAACATATGACAGTTGGCGCAGAGAACACCATACATGAGAGTTCGGCTTACAGGGACAAACTCATTCTCCCTCCGGTCCATATCACGCTAGCCCTTATGAAGCAGTTTGTTAAGGCCTTCGACAGAAATTCTAATGGCTTCAAGTACATTTGCAGATCCTTCCTTGGACTCAGTTGTGGAAAACGTTTAGCTCGAATCTTCGGTGGTCCTCAAATTCGCAAGTTCATCAGTGACACATGTTTCAGGAGAGAACTACGAACAAATCGTCCGCAACATGTTCACAAACTTTCATAATTTGGGTGCTCATATGAGCATAAAGGTGCACCTCCTCCATAGGCACTTAATAATTTTCATGACAGTCTTGGTGATTTCAGAAACAGGGGGAAAGGTTCCATCAAGACAGCTAAGTCATGGGGGAAAGGTATCAGGGAAAGATGGCACAGTCACATTCTGGAATCTCCAGCATAAGTGACTTCATCACTCACGTAGAGGACAATCACACAAACGGAGCTTTTTCATGCAAAGTTGGGAAAGACTACGTTGTTTTCTATTAAGAACTCCAATGTCACTCTGTATTTCATGTGTTTACATCATAATGATTTAGTATTGTTTCCTTGCTGTTTCTGAGTATATTTATAATTTTCAAGTTCATCTTCATTTTTTACGAGTTTTTTGGTTTGGCGAATAAAATCACTAAAAAACTAGAGCCACTCTAGAAAAACTGATAGCATGTCTTTGCTCGCTGCAGTTAAGTGCCACTAAAATCGTTCTCAGATATTTGGCACCAAAATATGTGTTGAGTAGTGTTGTTAGTGCTATTCCCGCATCACCCTTGTTTGATTTTGTGTTGATAAGCCGGTACTCACCTAACCCGAAGTCATGTTGTTCCTGCCACAACACTTTACTATATATCATTATATCTAACTTCATCCGATTCATTTCTGTTTTTGTATTCTCTGATCTTCCTACCCAGTGTGATGATTCTCTTACTTAATGGGTTTTGAGTAGATTATGTTTCACTCCTAACTGACCCAACATCCCATTCCCTAGCGCCTCACAGACAATGTAGTTCTGTCTCGGGTGAACCGTCCACCAAAAAGGAGCCTAACACACAAAATCCACGATAGTGTGCAACGGTTAATCATTTGTAAGCCTTTGCGGCCCTAAGTGGGCATCTAACTTTCTGCAGCTCGGTAATTCCTACAAAGATAAAGTTACGTCACTCCGTGCGTGTGACAATGCTTCAAGCAATACTGAGTCCAATGTCAGAATAATATTAACACTCCTGATAACACGTCTCACGTTTTAAATGAAAAGTTAAAAACTAAGAACATATCACACACCCTCAACTTGTAAAATTAAAACAACAAATCGTGGCACGATCTCAAATACAGGATGTATCAAAAAGAATCATCCAAATATAATATAAAAAAATAGCTTAGGAAACGTCAAGAATTCTGCAAATGACAAGATACACTCTAGAGCCAGAGAAACTGGTACACGTGCCTAACATTGTGTAGGGCCCCCGCGAGCGCGCAGAAGCGTCACCGCAGCACGACGTGTCATGGACTCGACTAATGTCTGAAGTAGTGCTGGATGGAACTGACGCCATGAATCCTGCAGGACTGTCCACAAATCCGTAAGAGTACGAGGGGGTGGAGATTTCTTCTGAACAGCACATTGCAAGGCATCCCAGATGTGCTCAATAATGTTCATGTCTGGAAGGTTTGGTGCCCAGTGGAAGAGTTTAAACTTAGAAGATTGTTCCTGGGGCCACTCTCTAGCAATTTTGGACGTGTGAGGTGTCGCATTGTCCTGCTGGAATTGCCCAAGTCCGTAGGAATGCACTATGAACATGAATGGATGCGGGCGATCAGACAGGATGCTTACGTACGTGTCACCTGTCAGAGTCGTGTCTAGACATATCAGGGGTACCATATCATTCCAACTGCACACGCTCCACACCATTACAGAGCCTTCACCAGCTTAAACAATCCCCTGCTACGGAAAGGGTCATGGATTCGTGAGGCTGTTTCCGTACCCGTACACGTCCATCCGCGCCGGCCGGTGTGGCCGAGCGGTTCTAGGCGCTACAGTCTGGAACCGCGCGACCGCTACGGTCGCAGGTTCGAATCCTGCCTCGGGCATGGATGTGTGTGATGTCCTTAGTTTAGTTAGGTTTACGTAGTTCTAAGTTCTAGGGGACTGATGACCTCAGCAGTTAAGTCCCGTAGTGCTCAGAGCCATTTGAACGTCCATCCGCTCGATACAATTTGAAACGAGACTCGTCCGACCAGGTAAAATGTTTCCAATTAGCAACAGCTCCACGTCGGTGTTGACTGGTGCATGCGAGGCGTAAAGCTTTGTGTCGTGCAGTCATCAAGGGTACACGAGTGGGCATTCGGCTCTGAAATCTCGTATCGATGATGTTTCGTTGAATAGTTCGATTGCTGACACTTGTGTATGGCCCAGCGTTGCAATCTGCAGCAATTTCGGAAAGGCTGCACTTCTGTCACGTTGAACGATTCTCTTCAGTCGTCGTTGGTCCCGCACTTGCACGATGTTTTTACTTTCACAGCGATGTCGGAGATTTGATGTTTTACCGGATTCCTGATATTCACGTACACTCGTTTGAATGGTCGTACGGGATAATCGCCACTTCATCGCTACCTGGTATATGCTATGTCCCATCGCTCGTGCGCGGACTATAACACCACGTTCAGCCTCACTTAAATCTTGATAACCTGCCATTGTAGCAGCAGTAACCGATCTAACTACTGCGCCAGACACTTGTCTTACATGGGCGATGCAGACCGCTGCGCCATATTCTGCCTGTTCACATATATCTGTATTTGAATACGCATGATTATACCAGTTACCTCAGACTCAGAGTTTGTGTGTGCACACAGCAGTATCACAGAGCCCAGCTTTCAAGTTTTACAGAGATATTGATTTAAAGATTATCTCCCATTTGCTGCCTTAATTCAGTCGCTCAGCAAATATTATTCCAGGAAGAAATAAAAAATGAGAATGTACGGCCAGTATAGTTGGACGGTTTCGTCGATTAAGGTATGTAACATCTCACGCTCCGAAGTGAAAACCGCCACTTTTGTTTGCCCTAATGACAATATTCTCCTGAATATTCCCCATCTGGAAATCCGAATAGAGTACTATTTTACTTTAAAAAAATTTTCAAATGTGTGTGAGTTCTTAAGGGGTCAAACTGCTGAGCTCATCGGTACCTAGACTTACCACTACTTAAACTAACTTAGCCTAACGTGTCCTAAGAGCAACACGCGCACACCCATGCCCGAGGAATGACTCGATCCCCCGGCGGGAGCGGCAGCGCACAGACATGGCGCCTCTAACCGCGAGGCCACTCCGCGCGGCGACTATACTTCAGGAATATTTTATCCAAGAGGATCTCGTCTTCATTAAGCCACGTAGTAGAGCTTTCATGCCCTCGGGGAAAAAAATTACTTCTGTAGTTGCCCCTTTATTTCAGCCGTTCGCATTTCTAGCACAGCAAGACCACGTTAGCTAATTTTACATGGGTCGGAGATCCGCTCGGGGACTGGGTGTTGTGTTGTACTTACGTTCGTATGGATATAACTGACGGCCTACTGTTGAGATGGGTGAATGGGCGAGACCCTAAAGCTAATAAAAAGAAAAAAAGTGGTATCACGAATATACACTCCTGGAAATTGAAATAAGAACACCGTGAATTCATTGTCCCAGGAAGGGGAAACTTTATTGACACATTCCTGGGGTCAGATACATCACATGATCACACTGACAGAACCACAGGCACATAGACACAGGCAACAGAGCATGCACAATGTCGGCACTAGTACAGTGTATATCCACCTTTCGCAGCAATGCAGGCTGCTATTCTCCCATGGAGACGATCGTAGAGATGCTGGATGTAGTCCTGTGGAACGGCTTGCCATGCCATTTCCACCTGGCGCCTCAGTTGGACCAGCGTTCGTGCTGGACGTGCAGACCGCGTGAGACGACGCTTCATCCAGTCCAAAACATGCTCAATGGGGGACAGATCCGGAGATCTTGCTGGCCAGGGTAGTTGACTTACACCTTCTAGAGCACGTTGGGTGGCACGGGATACATGCGGACGTGCATTGTCCTGTTGGAACAGCAAGTTCCCTTGCCGGTCTAGGAATGGTAGAACGATGGGTTCGATGACGGTTTGGATGTACCGTGCACTATTCAGTGTCCCCTCGACGATCACCAGTGGTGTACGGCCAGTGTAGGAGATCGCTCCCCACACCATGATGCCGGGTGTTGGCCCTGTGTGCCTCGGTCGTATGCAGTCCTGATTGTGGCGCTCACCTGCACGGCGCCAAACACGCATACGACCATCATTGGCACCAAGGCAGAAGCGACTCTCATCGCTGAAGACGACACGTCTCCATTCGTCCCTCCATTCACGCCTGTCGCGACACCACTGGAGGCGGGCTGCACGATGTTGGGGCGTGAGCGGAAGACGGCCTACCGGTGTGCGGGACCGTAGCCCAGCTTCATGGAGACGGTTGCGAATGGTCCTCGCCGATACCCCAGGAGCAACAGTGTCCCTAATTTGCTGGGAAGTGGCGGTGCGGTCCCCTACGGCACTGCGTAGGATCCTACGGTCTTGGCGTGCATCCGTGCGTCGCTGCGGTCCGGTCCCAGGTCGACGGGCACGTGCACCTTCCGCCGACCACTGGCGACAACATCGATGTACTGTGGAGACCTCACGCCCCACGTGTTGAGCAATTCGGCGGTACGTCCACCCGGCCTCCCGCATGCCCACTATACGCCCTCGCTCAAAGTCCGTCAACTGCACATACGGTTCACGTCCACGCTGTCGCGGCATGCTACCAGTGTTAAAGACTGCGATGGAGCTCCGTATGCCACGGCAAACTGGCTGACACTGACGGCGGCGGTGCACAAATGCTGCGCAGCTAGCGCCATTCGACGGCCAACACCGCGGGTCCTGGTGTGTCCGCTGTGCCGTGCGTGTGATCATTGCTTGTACAGCCCTCTCGCAGTGTCCGGAGCAAGTATGGTGGGTCTGACACACCGGTGTCAATGTGTTCTTTTTCCATTTCCAGGAGTGTATATACCACGTATATGATATTACGTTCCCCTGCAATTACTGACAGGTCTGCTACCCCTCTTCAGGAATCAAGGATTAGGCAGCGATCGGAGTGGCATCGACATCGGCTGATTCCACCGACAAACGTCATCGGCCTATGACGAACGATCTTTTCAAATATTACGGCGTGATCACAGTGCAGTTGATCTCATCGCCCGGTTCGGTACATACTTCGACGACAATCGGTGAAATTCAAATAAGTTTGTTTTCTTGGCAGAATCGGCCTACATTCCTATCTCAGAACATGGATTGTGATAATTTCTTTTAGTTTACTGCTAGAAAGGAGTTTGTAGCATTCTGAAGATGAGAAATTTGATAAGAGGAATACGTCTCGGAATGTATGGTCTGAACTCTCTACTTACTGGAAACCACAAGTTTCGTATGAAAATTTAAGAATAATTTACTCAACATTACATTATATTACCTTGTGAATGTTCTGTGTCCATCCATTTCGTCCTCATGTTTGTCCTTTATGCACCACGTCAACTACAACGCACTGCTGATACGGTCGCAGCTTCGAATCCTGCCTCGGGCATAGATGTGTGTGCTGTCATTAGATTAGTTAGGTTTAAGTAGTTCTAAATCTAGGGAACTGATGATCTCAGATGTTAATTCCCATAGTGCTCAGAGCCATTTTTTCAACTACAACGCAGGCGAAATCTGTATTGGAAATTTTATGCTTAGATTATAACCTCAAAATATAATTTGTTCAACTAAGAAAAGTGGCTTATGCCAATTTTGATACTTAAAGTAATTGTAGTGGTTTTTCTTGGGTTGTGATAGATGGCTACGAATTATTGCGCTACTGGCCGTTAAAATTGCTACACCAAGAACAAATGCAGATGATAAACGGGTATGCATTGGACAAATATATTATACTACAATTGACATGTGATTACATTTTCACGCAATTTGGGTGCATACATCCTGAGGAATCTGTACCCAGAACAACCACCTCTGCCCGTAATAACGGCCTTGATATGCCTGGGCATTGAGTCAAACAGAGCTTGGATTGCGTGTACAGGTACAGCTGCCCATGCAGCATCAACACGATACCACAGTTCATCGAGAGTAGTGACTGGATTATTGTGACGAGCCAGTTGTTCGGCCACCATTGACCACACGTTTTCAGTTGGTGAGAGATCTGGAGAATGTGCTGGCCAGGGCAGCTGTCGAACACTTTCTGTATCCAGAAAGGCCCGTGCAGGATCTGCAACAGGCGGTCGTGCATTATCCTTCTAAAATGTAGGGTTTCGCAGGGATCGAATGAAGGGTAGAGCCACGGGTCGTAACACATCTGAAATGTAACGTCCACTGTTCAAAGTGCCGTCAATGCGAACAGTAGGTGACCGGTACGTGTAACCAATGGCACCCCATACCATCACGCCGGGTGATATGCCAGTATGGCGATGACGAATACACGCTTCCAATGTGCGTTCACCGCGATGTCGCCAAACACGGATGCGACCATCATGATGCTGTAAACAGAACCTGGATTCATAAAAAAATGACGTTTTGCCATTCGTGCAGCCAAGTGCGTCGGTGATTACACCATCGCAGGCGCTCCTATCTGTGATGCAGCTTCAAGGGTAACCGCAGCCATGGTCTCCGAGCTGATAATCCATGCTGCAGCAAATAAAAAATAAAAAAAAAGTTTCTGCAGGGCAGTCTCATTTTGTTATATTATTTATGAAGTTTTGAGGCATAGGCAAGTAGAATAGATGCATAGTGATTCCCATTAAGTAACAGAACGCATTTCAAACTTTTTATGAATTTGTCGATAAAAAGTCGCCAGTAATCTGGTCGACACTCCAGCAGACCCATTGCAAGTAGTAGTCCCGGGATATCATTGCAGAAAACAATGTCGTCATCTTCAGTGAAATAAGGATGAAACCCCTTTTATCTAGTCCGGTAAGTTGTAATACTAATTTATGGCAGCAGGCAGTTCACTTCTTTGAGCCTGGATGCCAAGGGTTCAGAAGACAGACTGAAGTCTCGAACAAGGTAACTGAGTTATTGCTGGGAGAACTGTCGATGTGTGGGGATACTGACTTCACATTCACTGAGGTCAGAGCTACATTCACGATCTGCAACTTTCCAACATATGACAATGAATACAGGACATGGGGTAAATATTGGCACTGGAACCCTCTGTTGTGAGGCACAGGTCGCCTTGCTGCCTCCAAATCACGATCCTCCCACTTCCTTTTCTTATATTTATTGAAACCATTTATATTCACACCAGAAAAATAACAGACGCCACTTGCACACCAAAGTTTAAATTTCTACTCGTCCATTTTGCCCACTTTCGAAACTCCTCACCATAAGATTTACCCAAAGCTTATGGTCCCCAAGAAGAATACCGAATTACGCCAAATATTATTTATGAATAATGGCCAGATGCATGGAGAGCTGCATCAAACCAGTCTCAGGACTGAAGACCACAACGACAACAATAGCCAGATACACTACTATGCAAGTTGTTTATATTTTATCTCATTCACATTGAGCCCATTTCGCCAAATTACCATCGTCAGGTGCTCCGTATATACAGGGTGAGTCACCTAACATTACCGCTGGATGTATTTCGTAAACCACATCAAATACTGACGAATCGATTCCACAGACCGAACGTGAGGAGAGGGGCTAGTATAATTGATTAATACAAACCATAAAAAAATGCACGGAAGTATGTTTTTTAACACAAACCTAAATGGAACCCCGTTAGTTTTGCTAGCACATCTGAACATATAAACAAATACGTAATCAGTGCCGTTTGTTGCATTGTAAAATGTTAATTACATCCGGAGATATTGTAACCTAAAGTTGACGCTTGAGTACCACTCCTCCGCTGTTCGATCGTGTGTATCGGAGAGCACCGAATTACGTAGGGATCCAAAGGGAACGGTGATGGACCTTAGGTACAGAAGAGACTGGAACAGCACATTACGTCCACATGCTAACACCTTTTTATTGGTCTTTTTCACTGACGCACATGTACATTACCACGAGGGGTGAGGTACACGTTCGACGGGCGTTTCATAGGACGTGGAGGACGCGTTAATTGGCCAGCCCGTTCTCCTGATCTTACACCTCTGGACTTCTTTCTGTGGGGTACGTTAAAGGAGAATGTGTGCCGTGATGTGCCTACAACCCCAGAGGATATGAAACTACGTATTGTGGCAGCCTGCGGCGACATTACACCAGATGTACTGCGGCGTGTACGACATTCATTACGCCAGAGATTGCAATTGTGTGCAGCAAATGATGGCCACCACATTGAACATCTATTGGCCTGACATGTCGGGACACACTCTATTCCACTCCGTAATTGAAAACGGAAACCACGTGTGTACGTGTACCTCACCCCTCATGGTAATGTACATGTGCGTCAGTGAAAAAGACCAATAAAAATGTGTTAGCATGTGGACGTAATGTGCTGTTCCAGTCTCTTCTGTACCTAAGGTCCATCACCGTTCCCTTTGAATCCCTACGTAATTCGGTGCTCTCCGATACACACGATCGAACAGCGGAGGAGTGGTACTCAAGCGTCAACTTTAGGTTACAATATCTCCGGATGTAATTAACATTTTACAATGCAACAAACGGCACTGATTACGTATTTGTTTATATGTTCAGATGTGCTAACAAAACTAACGGGGTTCCATTTAAAAAAACGTAGGTTTGTGTTAAAAAACATACTTCCGTGCATTTTTTTATGGTTTGTATTAACCAATTACACTAGCCCCTCTCCTCACGTTCGGTGTGTGGAATCGATTCGTCAGTATTTGATGTAGTTTACGAAATATATCCAGTGGTAACGTTAGGTGACTCACCCTATATATATATATATATATATATATATATATATATATATATATATATATATATATATATATATAAGCTATGGTCTTAATATATTGGTTTTGTAACTATGATCTGAAAATTTATAATATATCATTAGGTGTTTTACCTTCCACGTAACATCGTCGCTGTCATGTCCTGTCTGTTTTGGAATTATTACTTTCTCCCAGGTGTAGAGTGGAGATGTAGATCGGATGTTACTTGTTTTCCATATATGCTACTTTTCTGATTGTTGGATGGCAGTGAGTCAGCGATGTTACATGTTTACATAGTTACCATTATAAATAAGAGACGTGTAAAATTCAGTTGTTTATTATTTTTTATATAGGTTTGTTTCTAATTATGTCTTTGCCTAAGGTTGTTGTTGTTGTTGTGGTCTTCAGTCCTGAGACTGGTTTGATGCAGCTCTCCATGCTACTCTATCCTGCGCAAGCTTCTTCATCTCCCAGTACCTACTGCAACCTACATCCTTCTGAATCTGCTTAGTGTATTCATCTCTTGGTCTCCCTCTACGATTTTTACCCTCCACGATGCCCTCCAATACTAAATTTGTGATCCCTTGATGCCTCAGAACATGTCCTACCAACCGATCCCTTCTTCTGGTCAAGTTGTGCCACAAACTCCTCTTCTCCCCAATCCTATTCAGTACCTCCTCATTAGTTATGTGATCTACCCATATAATCTTCAGCATTCTTCTGTAGCACCATATTTCGAAAGCTTCTATTCGCTTCTTGTCCAAACTATTTACCGTCCATGTTTCACTTCCATCGTTCAGTTTTATTTTACGTTTTTAAGTTTTCGTAATGATTGTTGTTGTCTATAATTTATGTTGGTGTTCTGTCTCTGTTTGACACTACTCATGTTATCGCTGTTACTATGGATATGTGTTGTTTAGAGTCACTGATCATCGCTGGCAACGAGTTATACGCAATGCTGGCGACTACGTTGAAGGTAGTCGTAACTGCCGTCTGCGTCACGTCTGCTGTGCAGCGAGCTACGTTAATTTAAGTATTAACTGTATTTTTCTTACTTGTCACTTCTTCTTCCGTGTTTTTTTTTTTTTGTTTTTAGGAAGCTTTAATTGTCGAGTGCTAGTAATAGTGTTCCATAGATTTCGTGGTTGTTTTGAATACAGTCAGAGAGAGTCCCTTTAGTCAGCCGTAGTGCCAGTAGTGCTAGTGTTTGTTTTGAATACAGTCCAGAGACAGGTAGTGCTATTTTCATTGTTTTCTACAAGAAGTGTCTAGTAACCACAGTTTAGTCAACTATCAGCCGCCTTTAGTGAATTAGCAATCTAGTTAAAAGTTGATTAACTCTCTACAGTAAATTGATTTCTTAGGATGGATAGGATGTGTGACTGCTGTGTACGGACGCAGGAGGAGCTGGCCACTGTTCGCGAACAGCTGAACGTGTTGATGGCCGCGGTCAGCCGTCTTCAGGCTGCTGCCTCGGAGTGTAGCGGCAGTGGGGAGTCTGGTGCGTCGCATGGTACACCCCAGGTGTTACATGCTTCACCCACTGTCCCTGCTGTCGAGACATCTTCGCGGGTGCCGGGCGCGGTTGGGCGACCCTCTCCCCAAGGGTAGTGGCGGGTTCAGCGGCGCACGAGGCGGAGGGCCAATGTGGAAGCTGGCCGTGTGGCATCGCCCGCTCTGCCTGTGAGTGGACATGTGGCCGCTCCTTCAGCAAGGTCCGAGCAGGCACACGGTGGAGGGGTTTTTAGTGATTGGGAGCTCCAACGTTAGGCAGGTGATGGAGCGCCTTAGGGAAATAGCGGAAAGATCGGGGAAGAAGGCCAGTGTTCACTCTGTCTGCTTGCCGGGGGTCTCATCCGAGATGTGGAGGAGGCCCTGCCGGCGGCGATAGAGAGTACTGGGTGCACCCGACTGCAAATTGTTGCTCATGTCGGCACCAATGACTCCTGCCGTCTGGGTTCAGAGGTCATCCTGAGTTCGTACAGGCGGTTGGCGGAATTGGTGAAGGCGGAAAGCCTCGCTCGCGGGGTGGAATCTGAGCTAACCATTTGTAGTATCGTCCCCAGAACCGATCGCGGTCCTCTGGTTTGGAGCCGAGTGGAAGGCTTAAACCAGAGGCTCGGACGATTCTGCTGAGATCTGGGGTGCAAATTTCTCGACCTCCACTATCGGGTGGAGAAATGTAGGGTCCCGCTGAATAGGTCAGGCGTGCACTACACGCAGGAAGCGGCTACAAGGGTAGCGGAGTACGTGTGGAGTGCACATGTGGGTTTTTTAGGTTAGAGAATTCCCTCCCTAGGCCCGACAAGACGCCTCCTGAGACACGTCAAGGTAGGAGTAGGCAAAATGCCACAGGGAATAACAATATTAATGTGCTAATAGTAAACTGCAGGAGTGTCTATAGAAAGGTCCCAGAACTGCTCTCATTAATAAACGGTCACAACGCCCATATAGTACTAGGGACAGAAAGTTGGCTGAAACCAGATGTAAACAGTAATGAAATTCTGAACTCAGGTGAGGATGAAATGATGATGAGGACAAAACTACACCCAGTCCACGAGAGGAGAAAATCTCCAATCCGGCCGGGAATTTAGCCCGAGCCCACTGCATGGGAGGCAAGTACGTTACCATTCAGCTAAGCAGGCGGTCTATGGGAAAGATAAATGGCGTCTATAGGAAAATTAAGGAGACCTCTGGAGAAAAGAGAAGTAGCTGTGTGAGTATGTAGAGCTCAGTCGGCAATCCAGTACTAACCAAAGAAGGAAGACTATAAAAATGTTCAAATGTGTGTGAAATCTTATGGAACTTAACTGCTAAGGTCATCAGTCCCTAAGCTTACACACTACTTAACCTAAATTATCATAAGGACAAACACACACACCCATGCCCGAGGGAGGACTCGAATCTCCCCCGGGACCAGTCGCACAGTCCATGACTACAGCGCCTGAGACCGCTCGGCTAATCCTGCGCAACAGGAAGACTAAAAGATGGAAAGAAAGTACAGAAGGCTATACAAAGTAGCTGAATGTGAAGAAAATAGTATGGAAAGGGAAGAGGAAATAGATGAAGATAAAATGGGAGATATAGTACTGCGAAAGGAATTTGACAGAGCACTAAAAGATATAAGTCGGAAGGAGGCATCCGAGGTGGACTATATACGCTCTGAATTACTCATGACATTGCGAGAATATAGCGTGACAAAAGTATTCCACGTGAAATGTCAAGGAAAATGTAATAAGCCCAACGGTAAAGATGGCCGGTGCTGACAGATGTGAATATTACCGAAATGCGGAGGCGAGTTATTTACTGCAGAGTGGAATATCTGGTAAATGCTGACCTCGAGGAAAAACAGTTTGGGTTCCAGAGTAATGTAGGAACACGTAAGACAATTCAAAGCACGTGACTTATAAGACAGACGGAAAAAAGACAGACCAAAATTTATAGAATTTGTAGATTTAAAGAAAGATTTGACGATGCTGTATGGAAAGTACTCTTTGGAATTTTGAAGGTTGTGTGGATAATATATAGGGAACGAAAAGTTATCTGCATCTTTTAAGGGAAACAGACGATGACGTTAAATAAGCGTTAGGGAAATCGAATGAATGACTAAGATTCTTTGAAAGGCTTCTGGGAAATTTCTGTGCGTCTGTAAACGTGAAAGAAATCTAGTACTGTGTGGGGACTGTACATGCTGCCTTTTGACTCTACTAATGATTCAATACAAGGGTCGCCAGATGCCTGAACATCAATGATTAATACAAAATAGACGAACATATTTTGTGGCGTGTAGGCTGAACAGAGGCTATCTCTTATTTAAAAGAAGATTTTCGCTATAGCGTTGTCATAACGAATAATGTCCCTCACATATAATTATAATTGAGGGTGTTGGGTAATCTGTATTCAAGTGATATGTGGTTAACTAATTAGTGAAATGATATCAAGACGAATTCGATTACTGCACATTTATTTCACAAAGATACACACGCGTGAGAAAAACTAAACACGACGATTGTCTTCGTTCAAAACATAAAGAAATACGTGAAGTATTAAACTGTAACAAGTAATACAAGTAGGCCTATGGTGGCTCCGCAAGGCATTGGGAAACACAATAAAAGAGGCGGTAGTTCCAGAGATCGTGACAGATTCGACTTTAAATGATGTGGCAGAAATAACTACGTTACCCATGGTATTAAGGAGAGATTAGACATGCACCTTAATTAATATATGCACCAGTCAAATTAACGAGCATATCATGGTAACTTCAGATTCACTGTAACAAACGTTGAGTCCCGAATTGCGAAATAATTTAAATGATAGAATAATCATGACTACAGCTGTGAAACGACCCTAAAGTGATCTCAAGTTTCCTAAACTTCACAGGATGCCGACCACTGTGGGAATACATACCATTTCTGCTGCGTTCTCGGATCTCGAACGAGCGAACATCAACTGCTCTCCATCAATCTCAGAACCAGAAAGTTACTGTTCTCCACTGTTCTCCAAAGCCGCATGCTCTTTTCACCGTTCTCTGAAACCAAACGCCCCCTGCATTTTTCATTTCTCTAAGTCTAATGTCTCAGCGAAAACAATTTCGCCTCTTGACCTATTCGAAGACAGAAAATATTTCACACAACTCACCTCCTCTCGTCTTCTAGGCTCAGCAAGATTCACGCCACAATTTAGTGCCCACTGAGAATGCTTGTCTCGGCATTAGCGTATGGTATATAAGCAAATGCTTGCATCTTCCCCTACCATTCAGATTGTTTTCGAAAGCATCTTAACTAAATCACGAAGAATCTCACGGGTCTTGTAAACACCTTTGGCATCGCTAAGTCTGGCGAAGGCGTAACTTCCTACTCAACAAACTGTCAACTGTAGACTGATGCCGGCAGGTTTGTCGTGGTCGTCACCTATCGTCAATCTCTAAGCTATCTTTTTGCTGTCGGTGCTATCTTACCTGCACGAGGTGTAACTCCATCGTTAATCAGAAGGCTGTCTTCCACAGCACATTCCACCAAAATTCGGACGTAACGGACCCCTACCGAGTTTGAAAGGGACTTGTAGGCGACCGCCCAATACATTGCAAGAGGTTCACCATTGTGTGAGGGACACCAAACGGTCTATCTGCCCCTATAGGCACACAGCTGTAGAAAGAATTCAGTACATCAGCCGAAGCTACCATCATTTCAATAAAATCTGACTTTCGCTCTCCTTGTCCTGTTAAGGGAAGTATTGAATTATCTACCTAGATTCTATCAAAAAGAGTCAATTACTGAAGTGAATGCAGTTACTTGTGCTCTGCTTAAGCTCACGATGAAGTTGGAAACCCATTTTAATTGACTTTTAATCTCAGCAGGCGGATGTCTCGGTGAAAGCGCGAGTAGTGAGACACGCATCGGCCTCTTCCATGTTCCTTTTACTAATCTACATCTTTGTCGTCCGTTGTAGGATTGAATTTTCATCTTAGCTGGACTAGGAAAGTAGTCAGGAGAGCAGACCCAGATTATCACTTATCGGCTATGCGAACATAAAGTATACAATGACTCACTTCTATCCGAGATGTTAGTTAAGTTCCCTGTAAGACGGCAAGAACTATGCCCCTTACATGAAGTCATTGAAGATCACCTAACTCACGTTGAGCGAACAGTAGGGCTGAACAAAAATGACTGACAAGGCACAATGCATCTTGTAGAGGGTATAGTATGGATGTATTGGAATAATTAATGTCGGGTGATGGTTTTAAAGTAATTCATACGACATGAAAACTTTGTGGAAACGCGTCGATTTACTGGAGGCTAGTTTATCCCAGGGAAGTATTCGAGTTGACCGCGGCTGGGTAGCGGCGCGCGGCTGGGGAGCGGCGAAGGGAAGGGACAATAGGCAGCTTAGGGCGGCTCAGGCTCTGAGGAAGCGGTAACGGGGCGCGACCTCCAGCTGCCTTAAGATGAGTGACAGTGAGGGGGTGGTTGACCCCATGCTGGTGTACCAGGAAGCAGACGGAGAACTTGTACGCCTGTTGATAAATGTCCGTCGTCCCATTTTCAGTGAAACATGTGAGAAAGCCGCGCAAAGCTACGGTTGAGCGATCAACAGAGGCCAAAATATGCGTGTTCGTGACTATAGCAACTTCACGGTGAATTCACGGTCCGCAGAGTCTGAAGTAAATCAGGTGAAGAGCGACAGAATGAAATACGCTGACCTCCGATGGGAACGTAGGACCGAGGAATCAAAAATCAAATGGCTCTGAGCACTATCGGACTCAACTTCTGTGGTCAGAAGTCCCCTAGAACTTAGAACTACTTAAACCTAACTAACCTAAGGACAGCACACAACACCCAGCCATCACGAGGCAGAGAAAATTCCTGACCCCGCCGGGAATCGAACCCGGGAACCCGGGCGTGGGAAGCGAGAACGCTACCGCACGACCACGAGATGCGGGCACCGAGGAATCTGAAGTACTCTCCTGGGAGTCAGAATTCCGGTAAAATTGGTGGTTTGTACAGACGCTAACCTTGATGGGTGGCCTGGGAGGAGCTAAATAGCAGAAGTTGAGAAGAAGGGAAATTTTGTGGGAATTTGTTCACTTCCCAGAGCAGGCATTGATCGGCGCTGGGAAGTGACGCATAATTAACGCGAGTTGCACTGCAATTGGCGTAACTGATTTTGTTGGAGGGGAAACCGAGGTGAAGAGTGGACTGGGAGAAGTCTCCGTGGAGGTCTTCCGTTCCCAGCCTGCCTAGAGTGCGGATGTGGCGTTCTTTACTCAGCTTGCCTGAGGAGTGAGCATCTCTGCAGTTTAGGACTTAGCAAATGGAACGATTGAGCTTAGAGATAGAAAGTTTTGGTTCAGCTATTTACTGAGCAAGATAGCTAGGAGTGAATAGACGAGCGCAGCTTTGCAGCACCACGAGGTCGGCCGTCGTCCGCACAACGACGCCGCTCCGCCACGCTGTATTCGGTGATATTGCGCCCGCTCCGGCCACTGATTAATTTGTTGGATAATGTCGGCAAAGTTTCTTTGAGGGTTTCATGGGACATGTATTGTAGAATTCTTCTCACACTTCGCATTACGCCTGGGTCAGTCGATAGGAATTACTTTTGAGTTATCGCGCTTTACTCCACGCAAACGCAATTTATTAGCACTGCCTGGTAGGAGAGTCGTGTAATGTGATGATTGAAGGTCGGGAGTTAAAATAAATTTGTGCTAATCGACTGCATCTGTTTTCAATCAAGTAGTTGAAATCCCAAGTCATTTTCTTAATTAAATTTATGTTCAACATTTGCATCTGGTGTTCAATAGCTGAATATAACATCAATGTGCACCCCTTTTTAATTAAAAGTGATCAATTCTGAATCAATTAATGTCAACACTGCCACCGCAGTTCAATCAGGAGTCACAGGGCCTTATTACTTTCTTTGCGTTATCCGATATTGCGGCAGTTTTGCTCTCTCTGTTGATCTGTTAGTCAATTACCTGGGGTGAACACACGCCAAAACCAGGTAAGTGACGAGTGGGGTGTTACATCCCAAGCATTTTCAAGTGGGAAAAACCAGTAAAGTCTAGAAAAGCAGAAACTTGAGAGTGGTGTGGAACATCTCTCTCAAAGGAAATTGCATACAAGATGCTAGAGCGATCAGTTTATCAGTACTGGGGCAGCGTTCACTGTTCTAATCAAGCAGGTATAACAGGTGCTGAGCCAAGTGAGGATTCAGTAAAGGCATTCAGCTAAACTTCGGAGGGTGAAGTGGCACGAAAAATAATAGCTTAGAAAATGCCAAGAATTCTACAAATGACAAGCTACACTTTAGAGCCTAAGAAACTGGTACACATGCCTAGTATTGTGAAGGGCTCCCGCGAGCACGCAGAAGTTCCGCCGCAGCACGACGTGGCATGGACTGGACTAATGTCTGAAGTAGTACTGGATGGAACTGACGCCATGAATCCTGCAGGGCTGTCCATACATCCGTAAGAGTATGAGGGGGTGCAGATTTTGTCTGAACAGCACGTTGCAAGGCATCCCAGACATGCTCAGTAAGGTTCACGTCTGGGGAGTCTGGTAGATAGCGGAAGTGTTTAAACTCAGAAGAGTATACCTGGAGCCACTCTGTAGCAATTCTGAAGATGTGAGGTGTCGCATTGTCATGCTGGAATTGCCCTAGTCAGCCGGAATGCATAACGGACATGAATGGATGCAGGTGATCGGATAGGATGGTTACGTACGTGTCACCTGTCAGAGTCGTATCTAGACGTATCAGGGGTCCCATATCATTACAACTGCACACACCTCACACCATTACAGAGCTTCCACCAGAATGAACGTCCGACCAGGGAAATTGTTTCAGCCATCAACAGTCCAATGTTGGTATTGACGGGTGTAATATTTCTGGCTTATTCAGCCATCATATTAGGCTCCAGGAAGCTATTCCCCGGGCAGTGGAGATGCAAGAAGCATAGAGATAACGCAATGTGGGATGAGGTACCGGTGACAGATGTTAGATTCGGCACCATTCCCGTGAGAAAGACCGCCTGCATGATGCTGCTGCTCTGTGATTGGCTGCTGTGTTCGGTGGTAGGGCGCCAAAACGTTAAACTTTAGTTGCTATTATTAATTAAACCTGTCATCCAAATTACTTCATTTCTTTAAATAAACATCTCTCAACAGCCAGCTATCAATCAGTCATTTCAAAATTATTAAAATCAAAGTATTACTAAAACAAAAGACTGACGATATTACTGCCGATGAACTTCGGTGGCGTTCGGGTCACGCCTTGCTGGCTTGGTGCGCGAAGTGCCTCCGGCAGTCTGGCTCTCCAGTTCTGACCGTTCCAGTAGACAGACATTTTTGTCTGTTATAGCAGTATTTGTTTCATGCAATTTTATTTACTACAGTTCCGACCGTCGCTAGGTACAGACATGTTGTCTGTAATAGTAGTATTTGATTCATGTAATTTTATTCTTCAGTTCTGACGGCTCCAGTAGACAGAAAAAAAATGGTTCAAATGGCTCTGAGCACTATGGGACTCAACTGCTGTGGTTATCAGTCCCCTAGAACTTAGAACTACTTAAACCTAACTAACCTAAGGACATCACACACATCCATGCCCGAGGCAGGATTCGAACCTGCGACCGTAGCAGTCCCACGGTTCCGGACTGCGCGCCTAGAACCGCGAGACCACCGCGGCCGGCTCCAGTAGACAGACATGTTGTCTGTGGCAGGATGTATTTCATGTTATTTTAGCCAGATATAATGACTGTGGAAAGATATGTTCAATATGTTGTGATCAAGAATAGTTTCTCGTGTCTATATTAATAGAAACGCGAGTGGCATCCCAAATGAGTTATAGTTTATTCGTAGCAGTTCCTTGCGAAGTTAATTTCAACCTCAAGAAAAAGAATCCACGACCTGCGTGCTGTTTTCTGCGCTAGGGACATCATCATCATGAAGACAGCAGGTTATTGAAGTGTACAAGAACTTATATATTCCACACAGGGCAGTGGAAACAACTAGGCACCTCACGTGTACTGCATGCACAGTACAAATGTGCTCAGTGACACGTCATCTGCAGTAATGTAGAGGAGGTAAAGAAGGATGAAAGTATTAACACTATCTCACTTCTATTCCTTTTTTCTTGCCGTATGGGCCCAGGCGAGGCGTAAAGCTTTGTGTCATGCAGTCATCAAGGATACAAGAATGGGCCTTCGGCTCTAAAAGCCCATATCGATGATATTTCGTTGCTTTGTGTCGTGCAGTCGTCAAGGATACACGAGTGGGTCTTTGGCTCCGAAAGCCCATATCGATGATTTTTTTGAATGGTCAGCATGCTGATATTAGTTGATGGCTCGGCATTGCAATCTTCTGCAATTTGCGGAAGGCTTGCCCTTCTGCCACGTTGAATGATTCTCTTCAGTAGTCGTTGGTCCCGTTCTTGCAGGATCTTTTTCCGGCCGCAGCGATGTCGGAGATTTGATGTTCTACTGGATTCCTAATATTCGCGGTACACTCGTGAAATGGTCGTACGAGAAAATCCCTACTTCATCACTACCTCGGAAATGCTGTGTCCCAAAGCTCGTGCTCCGACTATAACCCAAAACTCCCTCAAATCCTGATAACCTGCCATTGTAGCAGCAGAAACTGAACTAACAACTGCGCCATACACTTGTTGTCTTATATAGGCGTTGTCGACGGCAGCGCCGTATTCTGCGTGTTTATATATCTCTGTATTTGAATACGCATGCCTATACCAGTTTCTTTGGCGCTTTAGTGTATGTTGAACACGGGATACAGTATATTTCAGTTGCTTGTCTGGTAGCGTCTCCGAGTAGATGGGCTTGCATCCACACGGGCTGCTGCAAACATTCCGGCCACGTAAAGGCATTCATTCGCAGCCTGAGCACGCCTGCTGTCAACAACAAATCTAACATGGTTCGTGAGTCCACACGTCGAATCGACAAATCGCAGCAGGTCGACTCTGGAAAGTCGGAAAGGAAAAGACTGGCCTCTCAGAAAATATAACATCGGAAATATCTGAAAGGAGACTGAAATAAACAGCACTGCTCTCGTTTACACGCTCGCATAGCTTATAGGCAGCAGATGTGTGTTCACAACCATAGTGTTGAGTGAAACAGTGGTAATGGAGAGAGCACACTTCGATTTTAAATTGTGTAAACTGTGGGACTGTCAAAGTTGTGATAGTTTTCTGTTATTATAGTTCTTAGACCAATTGCGTGACTAGCACATTTCTCAAATTTTCATAGGAATACTTTTCAAATGATATGTTTCTCTGAATTTGAATTTTCTGGAAGTAACTAAAGCGATTTACTAACAACTGATGTATCAAATAATAACTTAGTGTATTAATACGTTTTATATGAAACGCGTACGTTTCATATGTATTCATTACCAGCGATGGTGAGGCATGACAGAGTCTCTGACCAGAGAGTTATTTATCGTGGCTAGTCTGCGCTTGACCGCGCGAGAGTTTAGTTGTGTGTGGCGAGTCGGCAGAGGGAGTAGACAGTTGGATAGTTGTACTCAGTCAGTGCTAGTGTGTAGCGAGTCGGCATGCGTCCGCGGTGTGCTCTATGGTTCAAATGGCTCTGAGAACTATGGGACTCAACTTCTCAGGTCATCAGTCCCCTAGAACTTAGAACTACTTAAACCTAACTAACCTAAGGACATCACACACATCCATGCCCGAGGCAGGATTCGAACCTGCGACCGTAGCGGTCTCGCGGTTCCGGACTGTAGCGCCTAGAACCGCACGGCCACTCCGGCCGGCTGCGGTGTGCTCTGCCCACGAGTCTGCTCAGGAATGAGGTGGACGATATGTATACTATTGTAGAAGGCAATGAAGCAGCATTGCGCTCAGCTAATAACGTATGTTAATTGTAATTAATTTGTTCAAAATTATGCCCCAATAATAACTTTTTATAAAGTAACTCATTTAAAGAAAAAGATTCATTTCAAGCTAAATAATATTTCCTATGCATTCCCTCCAAGAATCAAAATTAAATATAAGCCAGCATTGCACGAAGCTATGCCGAAAAATAAGAGCAGATATAGATGCAGTTTTACTGAGGTAAGAATTTTGGTTTAATTATTTCACAGGGCCATAGGTCAGCGCTGCTGTCCTTATAAAATTTGTCAGGTTTAATTATTGCTGTTGAGTTGTTACATTCAGTTCATGGTTCATTATTTAATTAATGTTATAGTGGGTTTGTGATCAATCTTCATCCCTTAACGATATTTTGTGGGGAGTTTACATTTGCGCAATTTTTATTCTTTAATTTTGCAAGGAGGTTACACTTGACTCATTTTTAATATTCAGTTTTGTGGGAAGACAACATTTGGCACATTTTTTATAATCATTGACATTCAAATTTTCTTGCTAGGACTTTCAAATTTCTCACGGGGAGGTTACACTTGGCGACATCCGGACCAGGATCGTATTTCTTTGTGAATCTTCTGATAAGTAGTCAGATATCTGCTCTTATTTACTTAAATATAATTAGCATTTGGCGCAATGCATTTTCTAATTTGTCAACTTTTTCCATAGATCATCGGCAATTAGTTGCTCTCTGTTGTATTTGTGTCTGTTGGATTTTGTATTGTCTTTGTTTCATTTGTGAATAATTGTGCTTTGTGTAAAAATGCCGCGAAAAACTGTTAATAGTACATCGCGAGGTATAATGAGTGAAATAACCGACGTAAATAACTTGACCGATAGTACTTGCGACAAGCAGTATAATGATGACAATCCTCCGTTTACTGACAATCAGTGCGTACCGACCACTAATGTTGATTTTGACCCTAGTGATGAACAGGCGATCTCAATTATGTCTTCTGTTAATTTGACGACATTTGATGACGCGGAGCGTTCTGTTGCAATGAGCTCTGCCCAGTTTAACACACCCGGTTTGCAGGATTTACGTGACGAACAGATAAATTTTTCTGATGAAAATGAACAGGATACTCAAAGTAGGACAGATTTATTTAATTCCGAGGTAGTGATTAACAGTGCACATCCGATTGGCAAACATTTTCAAGAATCACAGAATAACCAAGTGGTTACAGAAAACGTGACAAATGCAAATACACCATCAAACAGCACAGAGAATAGAGCCGATAATTTTTGCTCGGATCCAATTATGGCAGTGTTGCTACAATTTAAGGAAAATTTCAAACAACTAGATAACAATTCCAAACAACTTAAAGAAGATCTCAAACAACAACTTAATGAAAATAACGAAAATCTCAAATAACAGCGAAATGAAAAATTAGACAACAATTCCAGACAGTTAAATGAAAAATTAGACAACAATTCCAGACAGTTAAATGAAAAATTAGACAACAATTCCAGACAGCTTAGTGAACAGATTAGAGCCGTTGCTGCGCAGTGTCATGATACTAAGGAACAATTACGTGAGGAAATTGAGACTTGTGCTAGGAAAAGTAGTGAGGAAATTAGATCTGTTGCTCAAGAATTAAGGGATATGCAAACAGCTGCAACAGAATCACTTAGAGACGAAATTAGTGCAGTCGGTAAACTATGCTCTGAAAAAGCAACACAGTTACGCGACGAGTTTAAAGTAATGACAGCAGAACTTTCGCGCACACTGGATGCAAAAGTAGACGAGAAATTCGAACAACAGAACAATCAAATTGACGAACGTTTTAATCAACACCTACAAAACAGTGATACGCGTTTCCGTAAATTTATACAGGAACAGAATAAAGTAAAACGACAAGTCATGGAAACAATCACCGCACAGAGACAGGAAGATAAACGTAAATTGTTTGCGAAAGCAAAAACATATGTAGACAACAATATTGCTACAGTGTCCGACGAAATTAATACCATCAAACAGTTGAACACAGAATTACGAGATGAAATTTCCGATCTTAAGTCGAAAACAGACACACACACAGCAGACTTTCAGACAGTGACAGACAGACTCGAACAATTAGAACTAACACAGGATTCCGATGTCATTAAAGCAGACGTTAAAAAATTGTACGAAACCACACGAAAAATACAAAAACAAATTAATGCTTGCGACACTAAAACCGATGATCAGGTAAAAATACTGACTGAAAAATATGATGAATTGGCCAGTCGTATTGACGTTATTGAAAATAATAATGACAGCAAATCAGACGATACTGCACCGATTTTGTTTAACCAAACACCCGAATTCCAAAATTTACAGCAGACGAACAGTGAGATAGATTCGTCTAATAATACATTACGTAGAAAATTGTCAAGTTTACAGCAAGAAGTAACTGAGATGAAAAATGTTTCAGCGTTTAACACATCACAGCAGACGCCACTTTGCGAACATTTGTCAGATTCACACAGCCAGTATAATTGGGATAATTTACAGAGAGTACGCGACTTAAAATCCGAAAAGATACAGACAAACAGATTCTTATGTAATCGTGAACGTGTTCACACATTCAGTGACGAGAACGTTGATTACGAGCAATTTTTATGTGTAAAAAAGTCTAAGGTATTTGAAAATGACAGAGCACAGGTACACGCTTTGAACTGTATACGACAATTTGTTTTTGTGTTTTCAATAGCATTGCCTGTAATACAGAAACTAGAATTAGCATGGATGCAGCAATTTGCTTCTGAATTTTTACCGCCATTGCCTGTAACGCAAAAGCTTAAATTTATTTGTAGCGCCTAATTGACCTCAGGGGATTCATTACACTTTAATGAGTATGTGCCGTAGCGTGCACAGGGCCCCGAGCCGTAGTAGTGCTGTTTCATCTTTAGTTTTCTGCACTGCTGCCTTCTCTTCTACTATCCTTTATATCTATCAAAACAGCTCTTCAACTAGGATTAAGAATGAGTCAAGAAAACCTGATACGACAAATTTTACCGAAAGTGACAGTTCTCTTTTGACACTCCCGAAATGACAACTATCGCCATAACATTAATAACAGATAAAATTATAATCATCAATATCGTCAAAATTATCAGCAACAGGAACCACATTTTGGTAACAATAGACGTTTTTCACCGCAACAGCATGAAAGTCAGCCGGTTAGCATACCTAACCAACAATGTAATGCACAAGGTCAACCAAGCTTTAATGTTTCGCCGCGTGCACGTATAGTCCCAGCTCCAACAAATAGTAACGCACGGCAGCAAGGAAATAACTACGTGCAGAATACACAGTACTTCAATTCCTATCGCAATGCACCGTATAGAAATGACTATCACGACAGACGTAAAAACAATGAGCACAATTATCAACATACATTTAATAACAGTCGGTCTTATCAGCAGCAAGAACATCCGCAACAACATATTATCATGAAGGAACCAGACAGTAGATATCATCCCGAACATAATACGTCAGGATGAAATAACAGAACAGTTCAGATAGTGGAAATGCCACAGCATCCTCCCGAAAATAATAGCACGACAGATAGAATTTGACTAGATACTAGAAGTCGCATCTTCCAGTAACACAAGCAATAATTTTGACACGCAGAATCTTGTTCACGAGAATGTTATTTGAAACATGCTTTGTTGAATGCACCACTTTTATCGCACCCAGATCTTACCAGAAACTTTTCCATTGCCACCGACAGTTCTAAAACCGCTTTAGGCGTACATATTTTTCAGGAAATTGAAGAAGATGGCTGTACTGTAATTAAAAACATAGCATTTGCAAGTCGCATTCTATCACCTGCTGAGCGAAATTATTCTGTTACAGAACTTGAAACATTATGTGTTGTTTGGGCTTTTACAAGATTTAGGCATTTTCTTTATGGAAGACACACTACCGTTTATACAGACCATAGAGCTATACAATTTTTACTTTCGGCTAAATTTACACACGACAGATTAAGCAGATGGAAACTTTACTTGCAGGAATTTAATTTTACAATAGTTCACATTCCCGGCACACAAAATGTTGTAGCAGACGCACTATCTCGTTCTCTCAGCAACAATCAGCAAGACATCGCAACTAACTTCTGCAAAGCAAATTTCAGCGTCATGTACATTCAACAAGTTGCATTTGAAAATTTTATTTCGTCGTCATTACAGGACATAGCACAAGAGCAAAGTAAAGACAACGTGTGGAAAGAGATTAAACACCTCTGGCAAGATAGGAATAATGTTACGATTAGAAACCATAACACTGTACGCAATAATATTCTGTTTCGCCGCTCTCATCCTAACAGCAAAAATTGGTTATTATGCATTCCTGACGAGCTTGTTAACAAATTAATCTGGTATACTCATTTAAGTTACGCACATTACGGAGCCAGAAAATGTTTTCTTATACTGAGACAGAACTGTTATTTTGTCAACATGGAAAAACGTATACGACGAGTTTTAGCGTCATGTAGAATCTGCCAGAAAGCTAAGTCAGACACAACTTCACATATTCCTCCATTATATCCCATAGTACCTGTTAAACTGAGACATATGGCCGCTGTAGACATTTTTGGTCCGATTCCCAGAACTAATAGAGGTTTTTGCTACATCTTTGTCGCTGTTGAACTCACGTCAAAATTTGTTACCTTCACTCAGTTACGCAAAGCTACTGCTAAAACTGTTTCGAAAGCCTTTGTAAAACATTTTCTATTTCATGTAGGGCATATATTGAAAGTAATTTCTGACAATGGACCACAGTTTCGATCTGCTATACTACGAGCCAGAAACATTTCTCCGATCTATATATCCAGGTACCATGCTTCTTCGAACCCTTGTGAACGATTAATGAAAGAAATTGGTAAACTGTGTAGAATATACTGCCGTAAAAAACATACTGATTGGGACACACACATACTCTCATTCCAGGATGTAATCAATTTCATACCAAACGAATCCACTATGCTATCTCCATCTGTTATACTGAAAAATGTTGAACCACCTAACAAAATTAAAGAATTAGTAAACTTTCCTACATCTCGTCGACTACGACACCATGAAATAATTGACATTGCGCTGAACAATATCAAACGTGCCGCAGAGCGCCGGAGAAGACAACAAAAACAGGTTTGTATACGCCGTGACTTTCACGTTGGACAGAAGATATTAGTATGTACACACTATTTATCCGACAAAATAAAAGGTAGGTGCAGTAAATTTGAACTTCTATACGCAGGTCCATATCGGATTCGCAGCATTCCTCACCCCAATGTTGTACACGTCGAAACTTTGAGAACCAGAAAATTGAAAGGAAACCACCACATATCGAATATCAAACCCTTTATTGAATGAACATACTTTATGATTTATCACACTGTAATGCCATTTCCTAATTTTTTTTATGACCACTTATGCAATTATATTCACATGACTACTTACTTATGATTATCGTATTTTTTCTTGGCAAGTGCCCGGCAAGGTAAGGTTAGCAGGTCGCTTTTCTTGTTGTGTCAGACCGTGCACATTTTCCATTTTTTATGTATGTATGATTGTTTTCCTGTTTGTTTGTATGCATTATGAAATAGTTAAGATATAGCAAACACCAGCTGACTTTGACATTTTTGCCCTATGATATCTCAACATCGTGACTATTTTTACATTTTTTGCTGCTGCATTATGATATTCTGTGTACATTTTTGCATGTGAACACTGTCTATATTTTTTGACATAATACGTTTTCTGTCATGCTATGCTGTATGCTTAATTATATCACTATAAACCAGTTTTTATCTAATGGGTATATGAATTAAATGCAAGACATTAATCTTTGTTCATCATTTTCAGAAAGAAATAACGTGTAAGGGAAATAAATTAAACAGAAATGGGAATTTCACCTACGGAATAAACGAAAGAAGATGCAAAAACCTTATGAGGAAGAGTAAATGGATCAGAATTAACAAGCATTAACAAGAATATACTATACACATCGTAGAATAGCAGTCTTAACTAATTTTTTCTTTCAGAATACGAAGCGATTGATACAGGCTGTCAGACAGAACTTCACATCTTAGTTTTAGTGAGGAGGTATGCTAGAAATAAGGAATAGTTGTGTAATGAATAATGAAGTGATTTTTTTTTGGAGATGATAATGAATGGTGATGAATAATGATGAAGAATATACAGCTATGAATAATGAAGTTTTTCTTTACAGGTGATGATAATAATGGAGTTATGATAATGAAGTGATGGATAATGAAGTTTTTTCTTTACAGATGAGGATGATGTTGAAGTTTATGTATTTATGCTCTGTAGTTATTTAAGTATTTGTTGCAGTTCGTTTTGACAGTATGTGTTGTATTGCGTAGTATGATGACTGAAGGTTTTGGAAAGGACAGCTAGGGAACACATTTTATACACATTTCACTACCTGTTAATTCGAAGATCACTACTTTTCAGCATAAAATGCGTTTCTTCTTTCAGTCTAATAATCCATTTTTGTATATTTTGCAGGAGAAATTATTCATGAAATTAATGTACTATAAGCAGTTGTTCATTAAACCCATGTCATTTATGAATGTGATTACATATACTCTACTTGTTTCACAATCTTGATACAGCTGACTCATGACAAATGACGTTACACATCTTCATTTGCAGCAATAACTCAAAAGCAAATATTTTTATTAATTATCGAACCCAACGCAATGCATTGCTAGCACAAAAAAATGCTTTGTAACTGGCAAATGAATGCCACTGATTAATGTAATAAGATGAACTATGAGGACAATGTTTACTATAATTAGATTAATTATGCCATTTATTAACTCATTTTCAATGATGACTTCTGATTGTTTGTAATTAGGCAATGAGTGCCAATGTTCTCTGTAAATGACTTCTGATGGTTTTTAATTAGGCAATGAGTGCCAATGTTCTCTGTAAATGACTTCTGATGGTTTGTAATTAGGCAATGAATGCCAATGTTCTCTGTAAATGACTTCTGATGGTTTTTAATTAGGCAATGAATGCCAATGTTCTCTGTAAATGATTTCTGATGGTTTGTAATTAGGCAATGAGTGCCAATGTTCTCTGTAAATGATTTCTGATGGTTTGTAATTAGGCAATGAGTTACTCATGAACATTATTCTGTAATACTACGTACATGGTACAGAAATGTTTAATGACTGGGCAATGAGTGCCACCCATTACTAGTGTAATTCTCAATGAAGACTAGTATGTGACTTAATGTCCTTCACCTTCTAACCTAATTACCTGGAATTACTGCAATATCCGTTTGTCCTGTATATCCTCATGATCATGGAGCACTATATTTGGTTTTTGCACTAATTCTACGTTGCTGTAACAGACAAGAACGTGGTGTTGACACGACATGCTGTCCACCACAATGAGCGATGAGATGCTATTATGGTCCCACTGTTTGGTGTACCTAATGTACTACCAAAAGGATAACATGGAATATTACTACGACATTTCAGTGTCTTGGCTACGCTGATTAATACTTCTGGGAAAAGAACTTTAGATTGCCTCACTTGGTGTTGTGCTTCTGTAGAAAGATATGGACTTTCAGTGCAGCTGCGTGCAACCTAAAGTGCTACAACCATGACGCAAATCTTCCCTTTCCTATTGTAATTCTTGTAACATATTAAAAATCATTTTGTTATCATGATTTGTATTCATGGCCTATAAATTTTGTGATTTGCTGATATGTTCTGAACTACAGCGCATGTGCACTTTTGTCATTTTGTTAACATGTTTTCTACTCATTGCATATACATTTTTTGTGATTTGCTGATATGTTCTGTACTACTGTGCGTGTGCACTTTTGCCATTTGTGAATATGTTTTGTACTCATTGTATATATTTTGTCTTTGCCTGATATGTTCTGTACTCAGTGCATGTGCACTATATTTACTTCATGTTCTACACACACACACACACACACACACACACACACACACACACACACACACACACACATATATATATATATATATATATATATATATATATATATTCTGTAATTGTAAAGTTAATTAGTTAAGAAAAAATTTGTTGCTCATGGCAAGTCCAAATGACTCACCATCGCTGCCAAATTTTTGCCCCCCCCCCAGTGGAGGGTTATGAAACGCGTACGTTTCATATGCATTCATTACCAGCGATGGCGAGGCATGACAGAATCTCTGACCAGAGAGTTATTTATCGTGGCTAGTCTGCGCTTGACCGCGCGAGAGTTTAGTTGTGTGTGGCGAGTCGGCAGAGGGAGTAGATAGTTGGATAGTTGTACTCAGTCAGTGCTAGTGTGTAGCGAGTCGGCATGCGTCCGCGGTGTGCTCTGCCCACGAGTCTGCTCAGGAATGAGGTGGACGATATGTATACTATTGTAGAAGGTAATGAAGCAGCATTGCGCTCAGCTAATAACGTATGTTAATTGTAATTAATTTGTTCAAAATGATGCCCCAATAATAACTTTTTATAAAGTAACTCATTTAAAGAAAAAGATTCATTTCAAGCTAAATAATATTTCCTATGCATTCCCTCCAAGAATCAAAATTAAATATAAGCCAGCATTGCACGAAGCTATGCCGAAAAATAAGAGCAGATATAGATGCAGTTTTACTGAGGTAAGAATTTTGGTTTAATTATTTCACAGGGCCGTAGGTCAGCGCTGCTGTCCTTATAAAATTTGTCAGGTTTAATTATTGCTGTTGAGTTGTTACATTCAGTTCATGGTTCCTTATTTAATTAATGTTATAGTGGGTTTGTGATCAATCTTCATCCCTTAACGATATTTTGTGGGGAGTTTACATTTGCGCAATTTTTATTCCTTAATTTTGCAAGGAGGTTATGCTTGACTCATTTTTAATATTCAGTTTTGTGGGAAGACAACATTTGGCACATTTTTTATAATCATTGACATTTAAATTTTCTTGCTAGGAGGTTACAATTTCACTATTATTGACTTTCAAATTTCTCACGGGGAGGTGACATATATTATTATCATCTTTCCTTTCTCAGACGTTATGTCTGGTTAAAAATGGAAAGTGATGCGGACCTTGATCAAGCGTGACTTCCTTTTAACTGTACGGTATACGTTACATTGCATTTAGGAACTTTCGGGTAATCGAACATGTATCAGTAATTACAGATTTCTGTAGTTGTTTGGATGTAGCTGTATTGCGTTGGTGTACTGGTGGATATTGTGTGGTATGACTCCTGTAGTTGATAGTATAATTGGTATAATGTCAACTTTATCCTGATGTCACATGTCCTTGACTTCCTCAGCCAGTTGGATGTATTTTTAAAATTTTTCGCCTGTTTTCTTCTGTATATGTGTTGTATTGGGTATGGATATTTCGATTAGTTGTGTTAATTTCTTCTTTTTATTGGTGAGTATGATGTCAGGTTTGTTATGTGGTGCTGTTTTATCTATTATAATGGTTCTATTCCAGTATAATTTTTATTCATCATTCTCCAGTACATTTTGTGGTGCATACTTGTAAGTGGGAACGTGTTATTTTATTAGTTTATGTTGTATGGCAAGTTGTTGGTGTATTATTTTTGCTACATTGTCATGTCTTCTGGTGTATTCTGTATTTGCTAGTATTGTACATCCGCTTGTTATTTTTATTATTATTATTATTATTGTTGTTGTTGTTGTTGTTAGCGAATGGCCCCACTGGTGAAAGACAAGCAAGCGATTTTCAATCTTCCTTATGGTTCTTTATTTTCCCAATACTTCTTCCTTTTCTCCCTGAAGGCATTCTTTCTTTCTTTGGTCAACTTTGGCCGGTATGGTTTTGATTCCATCTCTGGAATAAACTTCCATTTATCAGTTTTGCTTCTGAATGTACCCCTGTCATACGTGTTTTTTACGTCAATTTTTGCTTTTGTCAAATCCTTCTTAACTTCAGTTATCCAAGGTATTTATGCTTTTAGGGATGTCACATAGTCCAATACACTTTTAGTTAGTCTGTTTCCAGGTAATCTGTCTAGGTGTCCATAGAACTTCATTCGTCTCTTTCTGATGTCAATTTCGATGTCTGATACTTTTTTCTGTTGTCTCGATGGTTTGTGGTTTGTATCCATGTTGTGTGTATTGTGACCCAGAATTTTTCTTATAATTTTTCTCTCTACTTTCTTAATTTCTTGTAAATCTAGTTTTTGATTCAATGAGAGTTTTTCACTTGCATATGTGACTGTCGATTTGATTACTGTGTAGTTGTCTCTGATTTTAGTGCCATTTAACAGGCACTCTCTACAGTCTGTTTTTTGTGCTATTTTTTCAAGCTCTGTTGGTTCAGTAATTTCACCGAGGTACTTAAAGTGTTTGACTCTGTTGATTTCATCATAATTTGTTTGAAGTTTCGGAATATCTAACTTGGAACACATGATTTCAGTCTTCTCAAGGAAGATTTGCAGGCCAACTTTCCCTGCACATTCTTTGAGGGTCTGGACTTGTTTTACTGCTGTTTCTTCACTGTCGGTTAGAATCGCTAAGTCATCTGCAAACGCTAAGTACAGAACGTTCAATTTTCCTTGGCCTCTTCCTAGTTCGATTGGCTTCCAAAAGTTTTGTTTTCTTTGTTCCTTTACTTTGTCTAAAAGTATATTGAATAATAGTGGCGAGATCGCATCTCCTTGTCTTACTCTTGTTTTAACTAAGAATGGTTCCGAAATTTCACCTCTGACAGTGTTTATTCGATCAGTTTTCGAGTTTGGTGTCTAGTTCGCGTTCTTCTAGAATATTGCATAGAAATTTGTATTTTCATTGTTATTAAACAATTTTATGACTCGATTTGTGTCTCCCTGGGAATACATAAATAGCTACTTCTGATTTAATTTCCGGTTTTCCCACTTCTGACCACTTTGCTACAGTTTCCTTTTTTTTTGGTTTTTCCTGGAGATTGGTATGTAAAACCTTCATCTGAAATGTATCTCCATTCAGAATTTCCTCTTCTTCAGTCTTCATCTCATTCAGGTCAATTCCAATTTCTTTATGCCACTAGCACCAGGAAAAATTCTTCGTGGTTGACATGATAAAAAGTATCTTTAAGTAAACAACAACAGCCTTCAGTTACAATCATGATTTTACTTCAATACACGATGCATTTAGAGCACAGTGTTTACATATTATGTGTGTTTACAAAATGTGCTGCAGAACGAAAAGCGTATGTATGTACATGAACATGTTTACTCATACTGTGCTTCAAAACGATGTATGAACCACTGGAAACAGACCAGAATTAACCTAAACCTAGAAAAATAATCGATGTAGACTCTCAAAGTACCTGAAGATGAGTCCCCACTGCTCGAAATCACTGTGCATTGAAATAAAATCACCACTGTGACTGAAAGCGGCTGTTCTTTACCTTACGAAAGTAATACAGTCACGGAAGAAACACGGACAGAAATGGAATTCATTTGAAATCATAATTTACCGTATTCTCATCGTTAGATTTAGATGTTAAGTTTTGTTGTGCATATCCTCATTCCTCCTATACCTGTAATCACCGTTGTGTTTTGTTTTGTATTTCCCCTGTCTTATCCAGTGATTCGGCTTCGTATAAACATTCTGAAACACAATGCTGCACCTTGGCTTGAGAAGATATAGTGCTTTTATTGGAAGCATCTTTAGTCAGTTGAAAGACCATTTTCATCTTTTGACCTGAGTTTATTAGCTTCCCCTCATGGCCTGTACTTCATCAACATATATAAGTTTATTGATGCTTTTTAAGCTACCGAAATCAGTGTTCGTGAAATTTGTACTATGCTTGAGATCTTACACTTATTCTGTTTTGCGTAAGACATTTGAAGGCCTGTTGTTTCCGCAATTCTTTCCAAATGCTGATTTTCCTTGTTGTAATCGCTAAACAAATTATTGGTATCTTAAGGTCAAATGGTTCAAATGGCTCTAAGCACTATGGGACTTGACATCTGAGGTCATCAGTCCCCTAGACTTAGAACTACTTAAACCTAACTAACCTAAGGACATCACACATATCCGTGCCCGAGGCAGGATTCGAACCTGTGACCGTAGCAGCAGCGCGGTTACGGACTGAAGCGACTAGAACCGCCCGGTCACAACGGCCGGCTATTGAAAGGGAATACAGTGCGTAAAGGGAGATGAAAACCCAATAATCACGGGGCACTGGAATCACAGATCACAATGTAGTAGTGATGAAGAGTAGGCTGAAGTTTAAGAGATTAGTCAGGAAGAACCAATACGCAAAGAAGTGGAATATGGGAGTACTAAGGGATGACGAGATGCGCTTGAAGTTCTCTGAGGCTATAGATAAAGCAATAAGGAATAGCTCAGTAGACAGTAGAATTGAAGAGGAATGGACGTCTCTAAAAAGGGAAATCACAGAAGTTGGAAAGAAAAACGTAGGTACAAAAAGGTAACTGCGAAGAAACTATGGGTAACAGAAGAAATATTTCAGTTGCCCGATGTAAGAAGGAAGTATAGAAATGTTCAGGGGAATTCAGCGATATATAATTACAAGTCACTGAGGAACGAAATACACTCCTGGAAATGGAAAAAAGAACACATTGACACCGGTGTGTCAGACCCACCATACTTGCTCCGGACACTGCGAGAGGGCTGTACAAGCAATGATCACACGCACGGCACAGCGGACACACCAGGAACCGCGGTGTTGGCCGTCGAATGGCGCTAGCTGCGCAGCATTTGTGCACCGCCGCCGTCAGTGTCAGCCAGTTTGCCGTGGCATACGGAGCTCCATCGCAGTCTTTAACACTGGTAGCATGCCGCGACAGCGTGGACGTGAACCGTATGTGCAGTTGACGGACTTTGAGCGAGGGCGTATAGTGGGCATGCGGGAGGCCGGGTGGACGTACCACCGAATTGCTCAACACGTGGGGCGTGAGGTCTCCACAGTACATCGATGTTGTCGCCAGTGGTCGGCGGAATGTGCACGTGCCCGTCGACCTGGGACCGGACCGCAGCGACGCACGGATGCACGCCAAGACCGTAGGATCCTACGCAGTGCCGTAGGGGACCGCACCGCCACTTCCCAGCAAATTAGGGACACTGTTGCTCCTGGGGTATCGGCGAGGACCATTCGCAACCGTCTCCATGAAGCTGGGCTACGGTCCCGCACACCGTTAGACCGTCTTCCGCTCACGCCCCAACATCGTGCAGCCCGCCTCCAGTGGTGTCGCGACAGGCGTGAATGGAGGGACGAATGGAGACGTGTCGTCTTCAGCGATGAGAGTCGCTTCTGCCTTGGTGCCAATGATGGTCGTATGCGTGTTTGGCGTCGTGCAGGTGAGCGCCACAATCAGGACTGCATACGACCGAGGCACACAGGGCCAACACCCGGCATCATGGTGTGGGGAGCGATCTCCTACACTGGCCGTACACCACTGGTGATCGTCGAGGGGACACTGAATAGTGCACGGTACATCCAAACCGTCATCGAACCCATCGTTCTACCATTCCTAGACCGGCAAGGGAACTTGCTGTTCCAACAGGACAATGCACGTCCGCATGTATCCCGTGCCACCCAACGTGCTCTAGAAGGTGTAAGTCAACTACCCTGGCCAGCAAGATCTCCGGATCTGTCCCCCATTGAGCATGTTTGGGACTGGATGAAGCGTCGTCTCACGCGGTCTGCACGTCCAGCACGAACGCTGGTCCAACTGAGGCGCCAGGTGGAAATGGCATGGCAAGCCGTTCCACAGGACTACATCCAGCATCTCTACGATCGTCTCCATGGGAGAATAGCAGCCTGCATTGTTGCGAAAGGTGGATATACACTGTACTAGTGCCGACATTGTGCATGCTCTGTTGGCTGTGTCTTTGTGCCAGTGGTTCTGTCAGTGTGATCATGTGATGTATCTGACCCCAGGAATGTGTCAATAAAGTTTCCCCTTCCTGGGACAATGAATTAACGGTGTTCTTATTTCAATTTCCAGGAGTGTAAATAGGGAGACGAAATTGCTGCATGAAAAATGCTAAGAAATCGAAAAAGGAATGAGTGTGAGAAGGATTGACTCAGCATACAGCAAAGTCAAAATAACGTTCTGTGGAATTAAAAGCAAGTGTGGTAACATTAAGAATGTACGGGAATTCCACTGTTAAACACTGGGGAGAGAGCGGATAGGTGGGATGAGTACACTGAAGGCCTCTACGAGGAGGAAGATTTGTCTGATGTGATAGAAGAAGAAACAGGAGTCAATTTAGAATAGATGGGGGATCTAGTATTAGAATCAGAATTGCAGATAGCTTCGGTGGCCTTAAGATCAAATAAGGGAGAAGGAGTAGCTAACACTCCATCAAGATTTCTAAAATCATAAGGCGACGTTGCAACAAAACGACTATTCAAGGTGATGTGTAGAATGTAGGATAATAGCAACATACCACCTGACTTTCTGAAAAATATCGGCCACACAATTCCGAAAACTGCAAGAGCTGAAAAATGCGAGAATTATCGCACAGCCAGCTTAACAGCTCATGCATTCAAATTGCCGATAAGAATCATATACAGAAGAATGGAAAAGAAAATTGAGGATGTGTTAGATGACGATCAGTTTGGCTTTAGGAAAGGTAAAGGCACCAGAGAGGCAATTCTAACGTTGCGGTTAATAATGGAAGCAAGACTAAAGAAAAATCAAGACACTTTCATAGGATTTGTCGATCTGGAAAAAGCGTTCGACAGTGTAAAATGGTGCAAGATATTCGAAATTCTGAGAAAAGTAGGGGCAAGCTGTAGGGAGGGACGGGTTAATTTGCAATATGTACATGAGCCAAGAAGGAATAATAAGAGTGAACGACCAAGAAGAAGCGCTAGGAGTAAAAAGGGTGTAGGACAGGGATGGAGTCTACTGTTCGATCTGTACATTGAGGAAGCAATGATGGAAATAAAAGAAAGGTTCAGGAGTGGAATTAAAATTCAGAATGAAAGGATATCAATGATACGATTCGCTGATGACATTGCTATCCTGAGTGAAAGTGAATAAGAGTTACGTGATTTGTGAACGGAATGTACAATCTAATGAGTACAGAATATGGACTGGGAGGAAATCGAAGAAAGGCGAAAGTAATGAGAAGTAGCAGAAATGACAACAGCGAGAAACTCAACATCAGGATTGATGGTCACGAAGTAGATGAAGCTAAGGAATTTTGTTACTTAGGCAGTAAAATAACCAATTAACGGACGGAGTAAGGAGGACATCAAAAGCAGACTATCAATGGCAAAAAGAGCATTCCTGACCGAGAGAAGTCTACTACTATCAAACATAGGCCTTAATTTGAGCCGGCCGGTGTGGCCAAGCGGTTCTAGGCGCTTCAGTCCGGAACCGCGCTGCTGCTACGGTCGCAGGTTCGAATCCTGCCTCGGGCATGGATGTGTATGATGTCCTTAGGTTAGTTAGGTTTAAGTAGTTCTAAGTCTGGGGGACTGATGATCTCAGATGTTTAAGTCCCATAGTGCTCAGAGCCATTTCTACCATTTGAACCTTAATTTGAGGAAGAGATTTCAGAGAGCGTACGTTTGGAGCACAGCATTATATGGCAGTGAAACATGGACTGTGGGAAAACCGGAACAGAAGAGAATCTAAACATGTGAGATACTGTGCTACAAACGGATGTTGAAAATTAGGTGTACTGGTAAGGTGAGGAATGAGGAGGTTCTGTGCGGAATAGGAGAGGAAAGGAATATTTTGAAAACACTGAGAAGGAGAAGAGGCAGGATGATAGGACATCCGTTAAGACATCAGGAATTGACTAAAGGGAGCCGTATAGTGCAAAAACTGTAGAGGAAGACAGAGATTTGAATACATCTAGCAAATAATTGAGGACGTAGGTTGCAAGTGCTACTCTGACACGAAGAGATTGTCACTGGAGAGGAATTAGTGACGGGCCGCATCAGACCAGTCGGACGACGTCTGGGAAGTGGTTGAATGTAGCGTCAGTGATCATCGGCCCCCTTCCGGAATTTACACGAATTAGGTAAGACACGTGTGCAAATGTGGCGGCAACTCCCTCCAGTGACCTATGAAGGCCTCACTGCTTCCATGCCACAACGCGTCGCCGCTGTTTCCGTGCCAGTTGGACGTACCGACTATGAGGTAGGTGGTCATTATGTCCTGGCTGATCAGTGTAAAGCTGCTAATGTATATGGCGAGCGAGGCAAATACACTGCCACGGGGTTTCCGGCTCGGCCCCATAGGTGATGTGCTCAATAATGTTCATGTCTGGAAGGCTTGGTGCCCAGCGGAAGAGTTTAAACTCAGAAGATTGTTCCTGGGGCCACTCTCTAGCAATTTTGGACGTGTGGAGTGTCGCATTGTCCTCCTGGAATTGCCCAAGTCCGTTGGAATGCACAATGGACATTAATGGGTGCAAGTGATCAGACAGGATGCTTACGAACGTGTCACCTGTCAGAGTCGTATCTAGACGTATCAGGGGTACCATATCACTCCAACTGCACACGTCTCACACCATTACAGAGCCTCCACCAGCCGGAACAGTCCCCTGCTCACATACAGGGTCCATGGATTCATGAGGTCGTCTCCATACCCGTACACGTCCATCCTTCCGATGCAATCTGAAACGAGACTCATCCGACCAGGCAACATGTTTCCAGTCATCAACAGTCCAATGTCGGTGTTGACGGGCCCAGCCGAGGCGTAAAGTTTTCTGTCGTGCAGTCATCAAGGGTACACGAGTGGGCCTTCCACTCCGAAAGCCCATATCGATGATGTTTCGTTCAATGGTTCGCACGCTGACAGTTGTTGATGGCTCAGCATTGAAATCTGCAGAATTTGCGGAAGGTTTGCACTTCTGTCACATTGAACGATTCTCTTCAGGTGTCGTTGGTCCCGTTCTTGCAGGATCTTTTCCCACCCGCAACGATGTCGGAGATTTGATGTTTTATCGGGTTCCTGATATTCACGGTACACTCGAGAAATGGTATTACGGGAAAATCCCACTTCACCGCTTCGTCCAAGAGTTGTGTCCCATTGCTCGTGCGCCGTCTTAACATCACGTTCAAACTCACCTAAATCTTGATTATCTACCATCGTTGCAGCAGTAACCGATCTAACAATTGCGCCAGGCACTTGTTGTCTTACATAGGCGTTGCCGACCGCAGCGCCGTTTTCTGCCTGTTTACATTTCTCTGTATTTGAAAACGCATTCCTATACCAGTTTCTTTGGCGCTTGAGTGTATGTCAAACGTACTGGAAGGCGAGTGCAAATGGAAGAATGTAAAAAACTTTTCACCAGGATTTTCTAATTTTAACGACATTCTTCTTGTATTACTTTATGAGGGTTGCTAACATCTGTGTTACTGACGAGCGCTGTACACACACACACACACACACACACACACACAGACAGACACACACGCACGCTCACGCACATAGCCAAACACTTGCACGCGATAACGAACACCACCATAATTGTGTATCGGACGGATTCAATTAATATACAACGTTTTATCTGGTCACGCATTTCAATATGACTTATCTTGCACGTGAGCGTATTATCAGTTGACAGTGTTAGCTGATTGCAGAACCCCATGCAGGCACTGGACAGTGATGTATTACTAACTGAAACTGCTCTGATAAGTTTAAGTAAACATGCTAGGGGTGCCACGAAAGAAAGAGACTGGGAAGGCCTGAACGATAAAACTACTAAACTTTCTGGGCAAGAAATATGAGACATATGAAATACCCTTAGACTTCAGGAAAAATATAAAAATCCCAGTTCCAAAAACGGCAGCCGCTGGCACGTGTGTTTAATAAGTCGAGATTGTAAAATAGTAACACGAATTATTTACAATGGGATGTGAAGACTGCTAGAAGCCGACCTCGGGATTGGCGAGTTTGATTTCAGGAGATGTGTATGTCCGTGAGAGGCAAATGAGAAACTATCGTTTATCTTAGAAGGTAGACTATAGGTAGGCAAATCTACACTCCTGGAAATGGAAAAAAGAACACATTGACACCGGTGTGTCAGACCCACCATACTTGCTCCGGACACTGCGAGAGGGCTGTACAAGCAATGATCACACGCACGGCACAGCGGACACACCAGGAACCGCGGTGTTGGCCGTCGAATGGCGCTAGCTGCGCAGCATTTGTGCACCGCCGCCGTCAGTGTAAGCCAGTTTGCCGTGGCATACGGAGCTCCATCGCAGTCTTTAACACTGGCAGCATGCCGCGACAGCGTGGACGTGAACCGTATGTGCAGTTGACGGACTTTGAGCGAGGGCGTATAGTGGGCATGCGGGAGGCCGGGTGGACGTACCGCCGAATTGCTCAACACGTGGGGCGTGAGGTCTCCACAGTACATCGATGTTGTCGCCAGTGGTCGGCGGAAGGTGCACGTGCCCGTCGACCTGGGACCGGACCGCAGCGACGCACGGATGCACGCCAAGACCGTAGGATCCTACGCAGTGCCGTAGGGGACCGCACCGCCACTTCCCAGCAAATTAGGGACACTGTTGCTCCTGGGGTATCGGCGAGGACCATTCGCAACCGTCTCCATGAAGCTGGGCTACGGTCCCGCACACCGTTAGGCCGTCTTCCGCTCACGCCCCAACATCGTGCAGCCCACCTCCAGTGGTGTCGCGACAGGCGTGAATGGAGGGACGAATGGAGACGTGTCGTCTTCAGCGATGAGAGTCGCTTCTGCCTTGGTGCCAATGATGGTCGTATGCGTGTTTGGCGCCGTGCAGGTGAGCGCCACAATCAGGACTGCATACGACCGAGGCACACAGGGCCAACACCCGGCATCATGGTGTGGGGGGCGATCTCCTACACTGGCCGTACACCACTGGTGATCGTCGAGGGGACACTGAATAGTGCACGGTACATCCAAACCGTCATCGAACCCATCGTTCTACCATTCCTAGACCGGCAAGGGAACTTGCTGTTCCAACAGGACAATGCACGTCCGCATGTATCCCGTGCCACCCAACGTGCTCTAGAAGGTGTAAGTCAACTACCCTGGCCAGCAAGATCTCCGGATCTGTCCCCCATTGAGCATGTTTGGGACTGGATGAAGCGTCGTCTCACGCGGTCTGCACGTCCAGCACGAACGCTGGTCCAACTGAGGCGCCAGGTGGAAATGGCATGGCAAGCCGTTCCACAGGACTACATCCAGCATCTCTACGATCGTCTCCATGGGAGAATAGCAGCCTGCATTGCTGCGAAAGGTGGATATACACTGTACTAGTGCCGACGTTGTGCATGCTCTGTTGCCTGTGTCTATGTGCCTGTGGTTCTGTCAGTGTGATCATGTGATGTATCTGACCCCAGGAATGTGTCAATAAAGTTTCCCCTTCCTGGGACAATGAATTCACGGTGTTCTTATTTCAATTTCCAGGAGTGTACATTTATAGTAGCTGCATATTTAGTGAAACATTTTGACAGCATGGAGTGGAATATCTCCATCCTTCGATCCACCATTTTAACCTGTGTCGGTGCCAGTGATAAAATACAGCGACTGAAAGTTAATCAACCATCTTGCCGTAACGAGACTGACTTCAATTACAAGGAACGTAAAACATAACACTGAAAAAGTAGTTGAGAAGGTTTGTAGCGCATGCCCCCAAGATTTTGCAGCTGTTCACTGAACAAGTAGTAAAGAAAATCTAAAGAGAAATTTGGAAAAGGAATGAAAATTCGTGTATAAGAAATAACAACTTTAAGGCTTGATGATGACATTGTAATTTTACCACAAACGACAAGAGGTTTGGAAGATCTGTTGGACACAAGTCTTGAAAATAGGTATAAGATGAATATCAACGAAAGCAAAACAGGGGTGATTAATAGTACTCTAGTCAAATCAGATAAATCTGAGGGAATTAGATTAAGAAAAGAGACACAGGAATGATAGATGTAGTTTGCTATCTAGACTATGTTAAGCAGCTGCATGTTGGCTGCAGTAGTCATGAGGAGATGAAGAGGCTTGCACAGGATAGATTGACATGTGACATGGAAAGCTGCATCTTGGGGTTAAGAAAATAATAACACTAAGAAGCGATATGAAGAGGAGGTGATTGTTCAATTAGTTTTTTTTTTTTTGTGAGTCATCAGTCTTCTGTCTGTTTTGCTGCGACTCGCCAGGAACTGCAGTCCTCTGCGTCTCAGAGCAGCACAGGCAACTCCTCAAGTATTTTTTTGATGTATACCACCCACTGAACCACTGTCTTCTCATGTACTTGTCGCTCCTCATTCCTTACCTTAGCAGTCCACAAAATTTTTAACATTGTTCTGTAGCACCACATCTCAAACGCTTCTATTCTGTTCTTTTCAGGTTCCCCACACTCCGCGATTCAGCACCATACAATTCTGCGCTTTCAGTTTAGATTCTAAGAAATTCTTCTTCAAATTTTGGCCTGTGTTTGATGCTAGCAGGCTTCTTTTGGTCAGAAGTGTCTTCTTTGCCCCAGGTAGTCTGCTTTTTAAGGGGAGGCTTACTATCATTTGGTTCAAAAATCGATTTTTTTTAATTGAATTTTTGGATCCATAAAAGTCTTTAGAATCCACCTCTGAAATGGTTTTTCCAAATACGGAACGGGAATTTTGTTTTATTCGCAGTTGAACCAAACAGTACACCTGCCTGAAATCGGCCTTTTTCATGCACCAGTGTTTTTCTTTCGGAGGACGAGTTATTGTACCGGTGCTTGGGAGGAAACACACAAAATTCAAATGAAAGTTTGAGCGCGTGTGTTTAGAAGTTAGCCCCCAAGCATTTGCATTCTGGTGCGAAGACTGTGGAGATTGCGACTTTCCTGGCCGTAAGCAGCTTCAACGAAGGGTATTCAGCAATTTTGAAGACCATGACAACGATGGACGTCGCCCTGGGACACTATTCGACGCAGTTCGCCAAGCGTTCGGACGACCACCGGATTCAAGCGGCAGATAAACGCTTGTCACCGTCCGTACGAGCAGCTCTTGAGCAGCGCATGATGGCCCATATCGAGCACAACGCCCTCTATGAGGAAGAGGAAGGACTATTTTATGGACCCAGAATAGCAGATTGAACGCAAGTTGCATAATATTGCATTTATATGTAGTCAAAACTTCAAACGCGTTTTTCTCGAAATGACGTTTTTTTTCTCGCGTGGTATGGTAACTTCAAAGCTACTGAACCGATATATGATTCTTTGTTTCCAACGAATCTTACTAAATTGTCTAGGAGTTATACTACTTTTATTCCGATCCATCAACAATAAATATTTTTACTTGGCCGACGAAGTCGAAAAATCAATGAAAAAACCCTATTTTTTTCAAATGGTCGCCATTTTGTTTCCTATGGTCCAAAGAACTTAAGCGAGGTGCAAATCTTAAAGAATCTTATACACTTCGCTAACGTCATCTCAGTTTTGATTTCAAATGAGCCGGCTGACTTGTGACATACTGCGCATGGAGGTCTCCATCGAAATTTTGTTTCGTTCAGACGGCACTTCCGCCTTTGCTCTTCGACATTTCCGGTTGAAAAAATTCCAGTTTGTGTAGGAAATATCAAGAAACATTTTGACAAAATTTGACATTGATATCTATAATACATCCCGAGAAAAAAATTCTCAAAGAACATGCTTTTTTCGGGTCAAAGATGGCAAACCTCCCCTTATGTCCACTCTGCTGCGCTTGTCACGTGTTATAAGTGGCGATCAGAACATTACCGTTTCAGCGCGTTGCTGCAGCGTAAGCGCAACTTAGCGCGACCTCGATGCGAGTATATAAGTACTGACATGTAGGCAAGGGGTTAGTGTGGCCTTAGTGTCTTCCCGACGTGTGTGTGGCAAACGCGACAATGTGAACTATGGCGACGTTGCGTGCTGTGATTCTTTTCTTGGCTGCCCTAGGATGAACACCGACAGACATCCACTTTAGAATGCAGAATGTGAGTGGAGTAACACGTCTGCCGAAACCCACAGTTGTGGAATGGTGCGCCAAGTTCGGTACTCATCGCGACTCGACACAAGACACTGGTCGATTGGAGGGGCCCAGCCTCACGCATTACACTCGAGCATCCGCCCTGGGGTCTTCATACCTCCCCACGCTATTACCACGCCTTTGGTTCCCTAAAAGAGGCCTTGAAGGGTCGACGAATCCTATCGGACGAGAATGTGCAGCAGACTGTTCCGAACATCATCGAGCAGCAGGACAGGGTGTGTTACCAAACGGGAGTCTTCAACCTGGAGCGTCGGTGCGATGAATTCGTCACGTTCACGATGATTTTGCCTGATTGGCATACCGATTCTGGACTGTACGGCCTTCGAACACAAGCTGTTTGACTGCGCCTTGTATTTTGCTTCCAAGACAGCAGAATTAATTCACTTCATCTACCTCGTGGTCACCAGTTTCAATGTAAAGTTTCTTGCTAACCTCATTTCTATTACTCCTGGTTACTTTCGTCTTTCATCGGTTTACTCTCGGTCCGTAAACTGTACCTGTTAGACAGTTCATTCAATTCAAAAGGTAATCTAATTCTTTTCACTGTGACTCTTGAATCTTTCCTTTATTTCGTTCATTGCTTGTTCGATGTATAGATTGAACAGGAGGGGTGAAAGGCTGTCTGCGTCTTACCCTCTTTTTAATCCGAACATTCCGTTCTTGGTCTTCCAAGCTTATTACCTGCTCTTGTATATTTCCCGTCTTTCCCTATAACATACTCCTGTTTCTCTCGACATCTTTCATCATTTTACAATGTCGAAAGCGATTCCTGGTCGACAAATCCCATGAAAGTGTCTTGATTTTCCTTCTGCCTCGCTTCCATTATCAAGTGCAACGTCAGAACTGTTTGTCTGGTGCCTTTACTTGCCCCAAAACCAAACTCATCATCTAACACTTTCTCAATTTTCTTCTTCATTTTTCTGTACATTATTCTTGTCATCAGCTTTGAAGCATCAGATTACAAGCTGATTATGCGAGAATTCTCGCGGTTATCTGATTTTGTACCCTAAGAACTGTGTGGACGATATTTTTCCGAAAGCATCTCCAGTCCCATAGATTCTACAGTCTCATAGGTTCTGCAGTATTAGGTAAGCAGAATACTGGGCAGATTTATTGGAAGTATTGTAGGAAAGTGTAATGTATGCGTAACGAAAGTTGTCCCGGTAGGGAGGTAGTGTATCGTAATCTAGAGTACTTGCCAGCGAAAGAAGGTGCCGGATTCGACTCCCGGTCTAGCACAAGGTTTTAATCCACCAGGAAATTTGAGTTCACACTCCGAAACAGAGTGAAAAATACGTTGACTCAATCTGATACACATTTAATTATGTGTAAAGATTAAAATTAAATTCCTTATTTTGTTTGTTACAATTTTCATCTAAAATATTCTTATTAAATAGATATCGAACAATGAAAAACAACTTTTGCCATTATTTGGAAGTAGCCGAGGAAAAAATAATTAGTTTTACAAATAAAATACAAAGAAACTAACTACAGATCTTTTTACCGATGTCAAGTGAAAATGAGCTAAGACAAGAAATGAATTCTTAACCGACCTGATTCACCCCGTAGCTGAGGGTTCTGTCATACTGCAGCTCATCTGGCTACGACTTCAGTTAATATGTTTAGTTTCGTGATTCAAAGTAATGTCGTCACTGAGGATAACTCGTTCAATATTTGTAAGGAAATTACGAAAGAGTCAGTAGTGCCAAATTTTGCACTCACGTACATCGTTCAGCACAACTATTGAGCTTGCCCCTATAAGTTTCAATTAAAACTAACAAATAAAAATTAAAAAACAGTAGCAGCTTGTTGTGCAAAACGTGTGATGTATTCTATCTTCCTCTCCCCTCGCAATTAAAGGCAATTTGGTATTTGTACAGACAGTTAAACGAAATGTATGGAGAAGAGTCGGCGGAAAAGTCATCAAGAGAGGAAGGGTTTATAAATAAAAAATGAATTCTGTGAGATACACACGTGAATATGAATTCTTTCATGTTTTCTGTTTTAAATACAAATGCATGAACAGGGCACCAATAAAGTCGCACTACCATTTCAAACAATCGTGGCTTGAGAACCACTAGAGACAGACAATTACTTGTGTTTTGGTATTAAACGTTTAGCAGCTATCGAAGTTGTTTTCTCCTTGTCCTTCGTTACAGATATGATCGTAAGTGCATCAAAATGGTGACGTACCAGAAAAGGCGCAATATTTCTTCCAGCGTGCAGAATCCAAATCTGAGGCAATGGTACTGAGGGGTCTTCGACGCCAATATGGGAGGATATCACCAGTAGAAACAAGCACAATGAAGTTGTTAAGAAACTTTCAAGAGAGAGGCGGCGTCAAAGACCTTCTTCGAAGTGGACGTCCCCACACGCCTCACGGACGTGTTGACATCACGCGAACTGTGGGAAGCAAGATTAACTGACAAGGGGACCATCACACCTGTTAGTCAAGGATTTTGACGACTGCCGGCCGCGGTGGCCGTGCGGTTCTAGGCTCTTCAGTCCGGAACCGCGGGACTGCTACGGTCGCAGGGTCGAATCCTGCCTCGGGCATGGATGTGTGTGATGTACTTAGGTTAGTTAGGTTTAAGTAGTTCTAAGTTCTAGGGGACTGATGACCTAAGATGTTAAGTCCCATAGTGCTCAGAGCCATTTGAACCATTTTGACGACTATTCGGTATGTTGTAGAAGGACTTGTCCTTAAGTACCCGCCTAAAGACTTTTCATACAACGGCCCCTAGTATCGCAGGAAATCGATGTTGGAGTTTTATGCGGACCTCCTACCCCCGGAATATTAGTAATTTATCGAGCAAGCGCATATAGCCCAGCGGCTCAGCCTCACGGCTACCAAGCTGGCGGTACTGGTACAAACATTGGCCATGTACTTTTTCATTCTCTTCATTCAGAAAATTATTCAGAAGCAGTCATTCCCGCCGTAGTAATTTCATTAACAAATCGGTCATTAATAACAAACTTTCGGCAGATGTGTACTCCGCTTCTTACAGAATAGATTACAGAATCGTCTTACTCGCTATCACTCGCGTCACTTGCTGTGCTACAACGGAACTCCGGACAGTATGTGTGGTAGAAGCAACCGAAACGCAAATTCGTGAAGCATCACGCACACGCATTTTCAAAAGCGATAATGAAAAAGACAATTCGTTTCGGTTCAAAACAATTGTTCTCCCGTCGATCATCTCCGATGCGGACCACAAGCGGTTGATCATTCCTGCGAGAGCACTATACTGATGCACAATTAAATACTGTAGTTTTATAGAATCTTCCCTCGAAACGGCTTCTCTTTTCATCTTTAGCAAGTCAGGAGCAGTTTCAAGTTTTTTCGTGAAAATTTTAACCTGTCTCTGAAAATAAATATTACAGGGGTGGTAAAGTGGCGTACTTTTGTGTGGGATAATTATTACGGTGCAGCTACATGCTTTTCTTTTATTTAGAAAGATTTGATGGTAAAATATCTTATGAGTCTGCTCTGCCCACGAATCAATATGGTATAGAAATTTTTCTTGTCCCACACACAGCTGAATGCCAATTTTAAAAACTGTTCGTACAACACTTTTGTGAACGTTCCTGATTTCGTGCAGGTTACAATTACATTTGTTAATTTATGAGTCCATTCGCCAACTCTTTTTTGAACAATCCGACCCAATTTCCCTGATAGTGCTTACATATATATAAGAAAACGTAAAGGAATATATTTCCTGACGCAGTTATAGTACACTGTGCTCTGAGGGAATGATTATTCTTGTTAAAATCGGTTTTCGGTGCTTATTCTGCAAAGGATCTATTGCACGTCGATTGATACTAGCAGCTGGATTGGTCGGTATTGAGTACTTTCGCCTGTATCTGGAATGACACATAGGACTACCATGTAATGATATTCTGTATCATGAGACTGAAAAACAGAAGTACACGGGCAGGACTCGAGCCTGTGCTGCCAGCGTGGTAGTAATGAACATTGGCCGCTGTGCTAGTCTCGCTGGATCGAAGTAAAATTAACGATACGAGAATAGGGAGTACTCATAAAACTTCACCAACCGTTTTCTTTTAAACTAGGGGTCGTCGCATGAAAAGCCTGTAGCTAGGTATTCAGAATCAGTCCAGCACAGCTAAGACTCATCAAAATCCGTGATTAACAGATGTGACGATCCCTTGTGAGAGGCGTATGGGTCGTGATGGTCCCATCGCATGGTCCCTGCGCTCTGCCGATGTCATGCCATTACACTTTTTGGTGAAGTTACGTCAAGGATCGCGTGTACACAGCACCATTCCAGTAACATCGCTGCCATTCTTGTACGAATCAGTGAAGCACTTAGAACTGCTGCTACTGAAGTGCTGATCCGTACATGGGCACCACTCGAATATCTCCTCGATGTTCTGTGAGCTATGAGTGGGGCACACATCGAAATTCTGACATAGCAGAAAAAGCTGTGGGAGATGCTAGACGTTTTAAAATAAACCACGATGCTCTTTTTTAATACTTTTCAAGTTAAAGTATTTTGAAATGGCAGCGGGGCTTAATGGACACCCTGTATATTGCGTATCTCTTTTTTTCTACCTTCCACTTGTTGTTGTTGTTGTGGTCTTCAGTCCTGAGACTGGTTTGATGCAGCTCTCCATGCTACTCTATCCTGTGCAAGCTTCTTCATCTCCCAGTATCTACTGCAACCTACATCCTTCTGAATCTGCTTGGTGTATTCATCTCTTGGTCTCCTTCTACGATTCTTACCCTCCACGCTGCCCTCCAATGCTAAATTGGTGATCCTTTGATGCCTCAGAACATGTCCTACGAATTGATCCTTTCTTCTAGTCAAGTTGTGCCACAAACTCCTCTTCTCCCCAATTCTATTCAATACCTCCTCATTAGTTATGTGATCTACCCATCTGATCTTCAGCATTCTTCTATTCTCTTCTTGTCCAAACTATTTATCGTCCATGTTTCACTTCCATACATGGCTACACTCCATACAAATACCTACAGAAATGACTTCCTGACACTTAAATCTATACTCAATGTTAACAAATTTCTCTTCTTCAGAAACGCTTCTCTTGCTATTGCCAGTCTACATTTTATATCCTCTCTACTTCGACCATCATCAGTTATTTTGCTCCCCAAATAGCAAAACTCCTTTACCACTTTAAGTGTCTCATTTCCTAATCTAATACCCTCAGCATCTCCCGATTTAGTTCGACTACATTCCATTATCCTCGTTTTGCATTTGTTGATGTTCATCTTATATCCTCCTTTCAAGACGCTATCCATTCCGTTCAACTGCTCTTCCAGGTCCTTTGCTGTCTCTGACAGAATTACAATGTGATCGGCGAACCTCAAAGTTTTTATTTCTTCTCCATGGATTTTAATACCTACTCCAAATTTTTCTTTTGTTTCCTTCACTGCCTCCTCAATATACAGATTGAATAACATCGGGGAGAGGCTACAACCCTGTCTCACTCCCTTCCCAACCACTGCTTCCCTTTCATGCCCCTCAACTCTTATAACTGCCATTTGGTTTCTGTACAAATTGTAAACAGCCTGTCGCTCTCTGTATTTTACCCCTGCCACCTTCAGAATCTGAAAGAGAGTATTCCAGTCAACATTGTCAAAAGCTTTCCCTAAGTCTACAAATTGTAGAAACATAGGTTTACCTTTCCTTAATCTAGCTTCCAAGATAAGTCGTAGGGTCAGTATTGCCTCACGTGTTCCTTCCACTTATGTGAGTTTATGCATTATCCGTGGCTGTGCAGGCCCCTAACGTGTTTTGTTTGCTCTCACTCCTCAACGCAGTCACGGCAGTTTATTGAAGACATCTGGGGCAACGGGGATTGCCACTGTGAAATCGACAAGTCGTCCCTTTTTCTAGCGAAGGGTTCGATGTGTAGTTATTGTCACTCACAGCATCCAGAACGCCGAGGATTACTTTCACTCAAAAATAACGGTATTGGAGATTCCGAATTTCGCCAACCTTTCGCACAGGATGATAAAGATACCTTATCGTCGAAACATCAATATTTCAAGATTAAGATCGTAATGGGCTCTGGCTATAATCAGAAGCAGACGAATTCAAGTAACTGTTTGTGTGAGTAGTCGTCTTGATTTTAACTCTGTCCTTAAATGTCTGCATCGTGTGAGCCTTTCAAAAGCGAACACGTGAAATTTTACTACTCATGTCGCCTCGACATTTAGAGGACCTAATAACTATGATAGGAAGATAGATTCTTCAATCGTCTGGATGGCGGCAAGCTAGACACGCACTGAAATGTTATCCTGAACTGTTTCGTAGTTTGAAAAATTAACAAACTTCAGTTACGCCACTTCCCTGTGATACTGTCCACTGAAAATTGCAGCGCGCTAGAAGCGAATATGTGAGTTACTATAATCCTGAGTAAACATTTAAAAAAAGGAGCTGTGTACAGTGCACGTCTAGTGTCGTATATCTCGCAAGATGAAAGTGAACAAAGGCAAAACAAGGATAATGGACTGTACTGTAATTAAATCAGGTAACGCAGAGGGGCATTAGATTAGGAAACATGTCACTAAAAGTATGAATTTTGCTATCGATGACGATCGAAGTAGAGAAGACATAAAATATAGACTGACGATGGCAAGGAAAGCCTTTCTGAAGAAGAGAAATAAGTTAATATCAAATATAGACATAACTGTTACGAAGTCTTTGCTGAAAGTATTTGTAGGAATGTAGCCGTGTATGGAAGTGAAACATGGACGATAAACAGTTTAGACAAGAAGAGAATATAAGCTTTTGAAACATAGTGCTACAGAAGAACGCTGAAGATAAGATCCACGATAGAACAGAACGGTTTCTACTTCTGCCTGCCGGACAACTCCGCTAAAATCGCACATTCACCCTTTCTGCAGCTGCAGACCGCCTACACCTGACTTGAACATGTTACCTGTGTCGTGTGGTACCGGCTTTAACTACCTCTGATAGCTTTGGGAGACCCAGCCGTGACAAAACTCTTCCAGCCGGTGTACATGATGTATGAGACAGACGAAATACGCACGGACTTCAAAAAGAATATAATTCCAAAGAAAGCAGTTGCTGACACATGTAAATATTACCGAACTGTCAGTTTAATAAGTTTTGGTTACAAAATACTTACAACAAATAATTACAGAAGAATGGAGAAACTAATAGAAGCCGACCTCGGGGAACATCAGAGAAATGTAGGAACACGCGAGGAAACACTGGCTCTACGACTTCTTTTAGAAGATGGGTTAAGCTTTTGAGAGTGCGGACTGAAATACCCCTTTTCAAATTCTGAAGGTAACAGGGGTAAAATACAGGCAGTGGCTGTTATAAGACGGCAGTTATAAGAGTCGAAGGGCGTGAAAGGGAAGCGGTGGTTGTGAAGGGAGCGAGACAGGGTGGTAGTCTGTCGCCGATGTTATTCAGTCCGTGTATTGAGCAAGCAGTAAAGGAAACAAACTAAAAATGTTGAGTAGGAATTAAAGTCCAGGAAGAAGAAAAAAAACTTTGAGGTTTGCTGATGACATTGTAATTCTATAAGAGACAGCAAAGGTCTTGGAAGAGCAGTTGAATGGAATAGACAGCGTCTCGTAAGGAGGATATAAGATGAACATCAGCAAAAGGAAAACAGTGGAATGTAGTCGAATTAAATCACGTGACACTCAGGGATTTAACTAGCAAACGAGGCACTTAAAGTAGTAGAAGAATTTTGCTATTTGTGCAGCAAAATAACTGATAGTGGCAGAAGAAGAGAGGGTACAAAATGTAGACTGGCAATGGCAAGAAGAGCGTTTCTGAAGACGAGAAATCTGTTAACATCGAATATAGATCTAAGTGTCAGGAAGTCTGTTCTGAAAGTATTTGTGTGGAGTGTAGTCTTGTACGGAAGTGAAACATGGACGATAAATAGTTTAGACAAGAAGAGAATAGAAACTTCTGAAATATGGTGCTACAAAAGAATGCTGAACATTAGATGGGTAGATCACGTAACTAACGAGGAGGTACTGAATAGAATTGGGGAGAAAATAAATTTGTGGCGCAATCTGATTAGAAGCAGGGATCGGTTGGTAGGACACACTCTGAGACATCAGTAGTTCATCAATTTAGTATTGCAGGATAGTGTGTCGGACAAAAATCGTAGAGGGAGACCAAGAGACGAGTACAGTAACCAGATTCAGGGGAATGGATGTTGCCGTATTTCTTCGGAGATGTAGAGGCTCGCACAGGATAGAGTATCGCGGAGAGCTGCATCAGACAAGCGTCACAAAAATATGTACGTTTTCAGAGGGCAGTTTTTCCTCTTTTTTTAAATGATGCAAGGCCATGAGAGCGCGGATGAGGAGTTTCACCCGCAGTTTGTGGAGGATGTGCCCAGAGGTGGTTCTGTGATGTTTTTGGGGTGTTTTCCGAACAATAACTTGGGCCCACTCAATAAGGTTTCATGAACATGAACCACGGTCTTTATTTCAACACTCTCGGGTATGAACTGTTGCCCTTTTTGTTAACGTCTTCATTATGAGCGAGAGATGGACATTTCCGTCTTCCAAGACGACAATAGCCGTGTGCACAAGACTGCAGTCGTTCATTCCCAGTTTGAAGAACATAAGGCACCCTGTCGCACCTCGACTGCCATGAAAAACCACCAGAATTTGACCCAACTGAAAATTTCTGGGACTATTTGGAATGGCATGTGAAGCGTAGCTGTCGACACCCTCGTAAACCACCAGAAATTTCTGGGACTGTTTGGAACAGCACGTGAAGCGTAGCAGTCAACTTCCTCGTAAACCACCAGAATTTGACCCAGCTGAAAATTTCTGGGACTGTTTGGAACAGTACGTGAAGTGTAGCAGTCAACATCCTAGTAAAATGGCAGTTCTATGGGATCTAAGAGTTGCTTCAGCTGGCTATGGCATAGGTGACGAAATTTGCCCACTTTCTTTTTCGCTAAATTGAGGGCATTATCGAGTCTCGATATGGTGTTTGATTCGGAAATGAATCCTCAATATTTGAAATGCATTGTACAATAATAAAAATTCTGTGAATGAGGGCAGAATACACTATCCAATCAAAAGCACATAGAAACCCATTACTGGACATTACCGTGAGGTGTGACTACCCTTCGCCTTGATGATGGTAGGAAATCTGTGAAGGCATTTTCAATGAGCTGCCTGAATGTCCGTAGGGGAGTAGCAGCCCATTCTTCGTCGACGTCCAGGATCACAGAAGGTAGGAATTTTTTTTTTCACTTGCCGCCCTGATTTTACGACCCACCACCTTGTTGCTTAAGGTGGGTCCTTTATTGAGCACTTAGCCGCTGCGACCGGTTTACGGGCGCTGATGTGGCTTGAATCTCCACACCAGCTCCCGTATCTGCTCTCACCATTGCCCGTGTCCCACCACGTTGAGGCGGGTCATAAATGTTCCTATTTTGTTTTTATCTTTTATTTTCATTTTCTTTCATTTGTTTACTTCGTTTGCTTTGTTTCTTTGGTTTCTTTCTTTTGCCAGCTTTCTCAGAACCATTTAACAAAAATTTAACTAGGAATTTTGAAAATTTGGAAAAGAAATACAAATAAATAGTTAAGAATGTCCGATGTTACTATCTGTATATTGAGCAAGCAGTGAAGGAAACAAAAGTAAAATTCGGAGTAGGAATTAAAATCCATGGAGAAGAAATAAAAACTTTGAGGTTCGCCGATGACATTGTAATTCTGTCAGAGACAGGAAAGGACTAGGAAGAGCTGTTGAACGGAATGGATAGTGTCTTGAAAGGAGGATATAAGATGAACATCAACAAAAGCAAAACGACGATAGTGGAATGTAGTCGAATTAAGTCGGGAGATGCTGAGGGAATTAGATTAGGAAATGAGACACTTAAAGTAGTAAAGGAGTTTTGCTATTTGGGGAGCAAACTAACTGATGATGGTCGAAGTAGAGAGGATATAAAATGTAGACTGGCAATGGCAAGGAAAGCGTTTCTGAAGAAGAAAAATTTGTTAACATCGAGTATAGATTTAAGTGTCAGGAAGTTGTTTCTGAAAGTATTTGTATGGAAATGAAACATGGTCGATAAATAGTTTAGACAAGAAGAGAATAGAAGCTTTCGAAATGTGGTGCTACAGAAGAATGCTGAAGATTAGATGGGTAGATAACATAACTAATGAAGAGGTATTGAATAGAATTGGGGAGAAGAGGCGTTTGTGGCATAACTTGACTAGAAGAAGGGATCGCTTGGTAGGACATGTTCTGAGGCGTCAAGGGATCACCAATTTAGGATTGGAGGGCAGCGTGGAAGGTAAAAATCGTAGAGGGAGACCAAGAGATGAATACACTAAGGAAATTCACAAGGATGTAGGTTGCAGTGGTTACTGGGAGATGAAGCTTGCACAGGATAGAGTAGCATGGAGAGCTGCAAAGAACCAGTCTTAGGACTGAAGACCACAACAACAACAACAGTTAAGAATGAATAAGAGGAAAGAAGACAGGAAAGGAAGAAGTTTACAGTCCCGCCACCCTGGGGTACTGAGGATGAACGCCTTGGAACTGGTTGTCAAACCTTGATCCTCAGGCTCCAATACCTTTTGATTCGACCCTTAGACTTAGATCTAAGCTATACTATAGCTACTACTAAGCTAGTTACTAGAGCTATTACTAGTGTATTTCTGTCAGGTCTTTTATTCTGGCTTAGTTTTCATCCTCCACACTGTGGTGTCTGTCTAGGTGCTGCATATAGGTTTGTCGCCTGTACGGCCTCTCGCGTCTGAATTCTTTGTGGCATTCGTCTGAAATTTTTTCTCTTAGTACGTTTAGTTCGTCCCATAATTCTGGTGTTCTGATTGCGTTGTACATGTGTCGTTCAGTTTGCAGGTGTTGTATCCCAGGTGTGTTCTTGTGGTGTCAGTATTTCCCGCAGAATAGGATTGTGTGTTCGGAGGTTCCCATACCTCCGCATGTACATCTAGATGTGTCTCTTAGACTCACGGAGTTCAAGTGCATGGGATAAGGTTCATGGCCAGTCAAGAAGTGCACCATGCCGCAGCTAGGGTCGGCATGTTTGATTCATAACCTTTGCGTTAGATCCGGAAGATATGTGTGTACTCTCCGTTTTGGCCCGCATCTCGTGGTCGTGCGGTAGCGTTCTCGCTTCCCACGCCCGGGTTCCCGGGTTCGATTCCCGGCGGGGTCAGGGATTTTCTCTGCCTCGAGATGGCTGGGTGTTGTGTGCTGTCTTTAGGTTAGTTAGGTTTAAGTAGTTCTAAGTTCTAGGGGACTTATGACCACAGCAGTTGAGTCCCATAGTGCTCAGAGCCATTTGAACCATTTTTGTACTCTCCGTCCCTTATCACTCGTGCCCCATTATTCCAGCCATGTGTCAATTTTCCATTTTCTGAGGCCACGCTTGTTGTTCAGCGGTGAACCAGTTATTGTATTAACCTGGTCTAGTCTATTCATCTTTAACCAGTACAGAGCAGTCCAATATCTGATTGCAATATCTGACTGCAATATCTGATTGCAATATCTGATTGCAATATCTGTCGGGAAGAGTCCAAGCACAACACACAGTGCTTCGACCGATGTCGTGCCGAAAGCTCCAGATAGTCGCAATATGATGCTTCTCTGTCCTAGCCTAACTGCTGTTGTGTTTGTGACGAGGTTGAGCCTATGCACCCATGTACTGGCCGCAAAGGTTCAAAAATGGTTCAAATGGCTCTGAGCACTATGGGACTTAACAGCTATGGTCATCAGTCCCCTAGAACTTAGAACTACTTAAACCTAACTAACCTAAGGACATCACAAAACACCCAGTCATCACGAGGCAGAGAAAATCCCTGACCCCACTGGCCGCAAAGCTTAGTACTGATTCGAAGAGTGCGCAGTGGTAGGTTCGTGTGACTGACAAAGGAAATCTGTACTGTCTTGAATTTATCCTTTGCAGTTTGTGCAGTATTAATTTCTGCCTTGTCTGTTGTTATTCTAATGTGTTAATGGAAGCTCAGTTTTTCATCTATGTGTACGCCCAAGTAGCGGGTTACTTTAGTTCTTTTTATATTGCTATCCTCTGTTTTTACTGATGGGTTACATCTTAATTGACCTTTCAAAAGTGTGTGTGTTGTCTTGTTGCTCGTTATCTTGAGCTTGTTTGTGTCGCACAATCGTGTTATTGTTTGCAGTGTACCACTCGCCTACTCCTCTAGCTGGGCTCTTGTATTTGCTGTGATGACCACAAGTAGGTCATCTGCATATGTGACAGCTCCTTCTGTCCTAACGTCTCCATCCAGCAGCTGCAGGAGGGGTTCAAAAATTATGTACCAGAAGATGGGCCCACAGATCGAACCCCGGGGACAGTCTTTGGTAATTTTCCTTATTGCCTTCCGGTTACCCACACGCCATTCCACTATTCTATCCCTGCAGTAGTCTAGTATTGTATAGGGCTGCGGGTACTTCCATCTGGCGTAACCTCAGAAACAGTGCTGGCCACCACAGGTTGTGAAGGTAGGGATGCCGGACGCAGGAGTCTTGAACGATGTCGACGTTCTGACTCATCCAAAAAAATCTTTAATTGGTTTCAAATCGGGACTCCGGGCAGGCCAACCATTTCAGGAATGTTATTGTCCACGAACTATCGTCTCACAGATGATGGTAAATGAGAGGGTGCATTGTGGTACCGATACAATCAATCACCGCTTCTGAACTGTTCCTCCACTGTATGCAGTGCTCAATGCTGTAAAACGCGTTCGTTTTCTGGGTTGAGTTTTTTCTAAAGCACAATAATGGGACCACACCCGGACCACGAAAAACACTCCCATACTGTAAAACCACATCCTCTGTATTTCACGGTTGGCACTACTGGTAAGAACGGTAACATTGTAAGGCATTCGTCAAACAAAGCCTTCCATCGAATTGCCACAGTCGTCCACTGTCCAATGAAGTCGCTCTTTAGACCACGTCTAGCCTTGCTTAGCATGGGCTACAGTTACGTATGTCTTATGAGGAGTTGGAAGCTGGCAGGGCTCAAGTACAGGGAGTGAAAGGCTATTTACAATTTGTACAGAAACCAGATGGCAGTTAGAAGAGTTGGCGAGCATGAAAGGGAAGCAGTGGTTGAGAAGGGAGGGAGACAGGGTTGTAGCCCATCCCAGATGTTATTCAATCTGTATATTGAGCAAGCAGTAAAGAAAACAAATTGGAGTAGGAATGAAAAGTTATGGTGAAGAAATAAAAACTTTGAGGTTTACCGACGACACTAATTCTGTCAGAGACAGCAAAGGTCTTGGAAGAGCAGTTGAATGGAATGGATAGCGTCTTGAAAGGAAGATAAAATATGAACATCAACAAAAGCAAAACGAGGATAATGGAATGTAGTCGAATTCAACCAGGTGATGCTGAGGGAATTAGATTAGGAAATGAGACACTTTAAGTAGTAAATGAGTTTTGCCATTTGGGGAGCAAAATAACTGATGATGGTCGAAATAGAGAGGATATAAAATGTAGACTGGCAGTGGCAAGGAAAGCGTTTCTGAAGAAGATAAATTTATTAATATCGAGTATGGATTTAAGTGCCAGAAAGTCTTTTCTGAAAGTATGGAAGTGAAACATGGATGATAAATAGTTTAGGCATGAAGAGAATAGAAGCTTTCGAAATGTGATGTTATAGAAGAATGCTGAAGATTAGATGGGTAGATCACGTGACTAAAGAGGTGTTAGTGATTAGAATTGGGGGAGAAGAGGAATTTGTGGCGCAACTTGACTAGAAGAAGGGATCGGTTGGCAGGACACGTTCTGAGGCCTAAAGGGATCACCAATTTAGTATTGGAGGGAAGCGTGGAGGGTAAAAGTCGTAGAGGGGGACATAGGGATGAATAAACCAAGCAGATTCAGAAGGATGTTGGTTGCAGCAGTTACCCGAAGATGAAGAGGCTTGCACAGGATAGAGTAGTGTGGAGAGCTGCATCAAACCAGTCTCTGGACTGAAGACCACAACAACGACATGAGGAGCTGCGCCACCTTCCCTACGCGTAGTCATTGTCCTAGCCAGACTTGGTAGCACTCTGGAACACACGAGTTTTTCTTTGCGCTGATTTCAAGTTATATGCATGCTCGACGGTCTGTGTACGTCAGCACGTGACGTCTGCCTAGTCGTGGTTTAGTTGCCATTGTTGCTCCGTGTTTCCGCTTCATAATCACATTACCGATAGTCGACTTGGGGAGCCTTAGAAAGTTGCAGTGTGCCTTATGGATTTATGACTTAGGTGACGTCCGGCGACTAGTCTACTTTCGATGTCACTGTGCTCTCTTGACAGACACATTCCGCTTTTGCTGTTTCGCTACTGACACCACAATTCTCCCCGCCTCTTTTTATACTGGCGAGTCTTCCTCCAGTGTCACCTAGTGGTCGATTCCACAATACATAAGGTGTCCGGACACTTGATTGTTGTTGTGGTCTTCGGTCCTGAGACTGGTTTGATGCAGCTCTCCATGCTACTCTATCCTGTGCAAGATTCTTCATCTCCCAGTACCTACTGCAACCTACATCCTTCTGAATCTGCTTAGTGTATTCATCTCTTGGTCTCCCTCTACGATTTTTACCCTCCACGCTGCCCTCCAATGCTAAATTTGTGATCACTTGATGCCTGAGAACATGTCCTACCAACCGATCCCTTCTTATTGTCAAGTTGTACCACAAACTCTTCTTCTCCCCAATTCTATTCAATACCTCCTCATAAGTTATGTGATCTAGCCATCTAATCTTCAGCATTCTTCTGTAGCACCACATTTCGAAAGCTTCTATTCTCTTCTTGTCTAAACTATTTATCGTCCATGTTTCACTTCCATACATGGCTACACTCCATACAAATACTTTCAGAAACGACTTCCTGACATTTAAATCTATACTCGAAGTTAACAAATTTTTCTTCTTCAAAAACACTTTCCTTGCCATTGCCAGTCTACATTTTATATCCTCTCTACTTCGACCATCATCAGTTATTTTGCTCCCCAAATAGCAAAACTCCTTTACTACTTTAAGTGTCTATTTTCCTAATCTAATTTCCTCAGCATCACCCGACTTAATTCAACTACATTCCATTATCCTCGTTTTGCTTTTGTTGATGTTAATCTTATATCCTCCTTTCAAGACACTGTCCATTCCGTTCAGCTGCTCTACCAAGTCCTTTGCTGTCTCTGACAGAATTACAATGTCATCGGCGAACCTCAATGTTTTTATTTCTTCTCCATGGATTTTAATACCTACTCCAAATTTTTCTTTTGTTTCCTTCACTGCTTGCTCAATATGCAGATTGAATAACATCGGGGAGAGGCTACAACCCTGTCTCACTCCTTTCCAAACCGCTGCTTCCCTTTCATGTCCCTCGCCTCTTATAACTGCCATCTGGTTTCTGTACAAATTGTAAATAGCCTTTCGTTCCCTGTATTTTAACCCTGCCACCTTTAGAATTTGAAAGAGAGTATTCCAGTCAACATTGTCAAAAGCTTTCTCTAAGTCTACAAATGCAAGAAACGTGGGTTTGCCTTTCCTTAATCTTTCTTCTAAGATAAGTCGTAAGGTCTGTATTGCCTCACGTGTTCCATTATTTCTACGGAATCCAAACTGATTAGGTAGTGTATATTCTACACTGTAGTGTCTATCACAGTCGCGGTCGTGAAGAGCTCAGTTATGAAAAAAATGAACAATTAATATTATTCTTAATTTACTGCAGTGATAATCAGTTATGGATAAAAATTTAATTAATTACAAAAAATTCCAAATCGGTGACGGCTTACAACACAATTTTTTCTGTGCGTATTTCCAGGATCAGACGGTTTCATGGTTGGCTGACTCACTCGTTTACTATTGAAGAGACCGCTCGCAAAAACCCGAGCCTGTTAAGGCGACTTTCGCGGTTGGGTGTTTCCATCGGTGACTAAGCTCTTAAGGCTTTTTATCGCCGTTTCTCTCGGACAAGTACCCCTTCGGTTAACGTGCCGACTACAGCTCAAATCAAGGTCAGTACGCCGCCTGCGGGCCATTTTTCTTCGCGAGAGGAAGATGGTGTCCCCGGCGTGTGAACGGAAACGACGTCTAGCGCAAATTACAGGGGGAGTATGCTGTTTCCCGGCGCCTTTTCTAATGTTCCTTCCGTTCGACCACGGAGATGCCGTGGAGTCGTTGACGTTTCAGCCACGTACGCGGCCGGGATCCACGTACTTCGTACGTGCGGCACGCGAGACCAATATTTCACGAATCAGGATGCATGGAAAAAACGTTTGTACCAGCTGACGTCGGGGAAGATCGGTTAGGGATCCGGAGAAATGTACGAGCACACGAGGCAAAAGGCACTCTACGATTTACAACGGCACCGTACGAATTTCCGCGCACCGATTTGATTCATATTGATAGGCTGTCTAGGTCACGACTAGGACCTTGACAAATGTAAACAACTAGACGCGACTCTCGAACGTTTTCAATAAAATCGTGTTGGAACATTTTGAGCCTGCTTACATACTTCTTATGATTGTTGGTACTCAAGGATTCTGCAGCCAAACGAAAAAACGCTTAGATTCATAAGCGCGCGATCGGACAATTGAATCTCGCTTCAGGTACACTTTCTTAATTTCATTCCCACGTAATTCAAACAACAGATACGCATGGTACGCCGAGAAATTGTGTGATGACCGAGAACCGCTTACGAATCTAATCAACGTTTGTTTTGAATGGACACACTGAAAAAACCATTCGCATGCAAAGATTCTGCGTCCATTACAAGTGCTGTGTGTCGCAGTAATTATTCTTTACCTTGTTTCTGTTATCAGTATCATCCTGATTCGCACAGTACTCCATAGGTTAGTCATTATGCTTGCCACACATGTAGATAAAATATAAATAAAATGACTATACTGATTCGATTGAAAGTTCTTGTGTACGCAATTTTTTCGTCTCATTACGAAAACTTTTTTCCTTCTTTCTTCAGGATAAAGATGACGAAAATAATAAACGAATAAAAACGACAGTTTGCACAGTCATAATTATTAGGTGGGAATAAAAAAACAGTACAGGCACTGATATTCGATTCGTGGACCTCGCGCTTGTGAAACTAACCGCTGAACACGCTCGGCTGGTTGAGACTTGTGTCCCGCTGTTAACCTACGTTGGAAGTTCTCGTACCCTACACAGCCTGTCAATATGTATCAAATCGGTGCCGGGAAGTTTGTTCGGTCCCCTTGTTAGGGTAACAGAGTAAAGAAAGACAACCCTAAATTTACAGGATCTGTAGCTTTAAAGAAAGCTTTTGACAATGTTGATTGGAAAACACTCTTTCAAAACCTGAAGGTAAAAATGATAAAATACGAGAAACGAATGGTTATTATCTAGAGCTCGTACAGAAACCAGACTGCAATTACAAGTGTCGAATGGGCTGAAAGGGAAGCAGTGGTCGAGAAGGGAGTGAGACAGGGTTGTAGCCTATCCGCGATGTCATTCAATCTGTGCACTGAGCAAGCAGTAAAGGAAACCTAAGAAAAATTTGAGGAAGGAAAAAAAAAACTTTAAGGATCCCCAATGACATTGCAATTCTGTCAGAGACGGCAGAAGACTTGGAAGGTCTGTTGAATAGAGTGAACAGAAACGACGTTATAATATGGACGTGAGAAGAATTAAAACAAGGGTAGAGAATGAAGCCGAACTGAATAAGGTGATGTTGAGGGAATTACATTAAATGAGACACTAAACGCAGTAGATGAGTCTTGCTAATTAACTGAGTACTGCCAATATAGAGTGGAAATACAATGCTGACTAGCAGTAGCAACAAAAGCAATCTGTTAACATTGAGTGTATAGTCAAGCGTTAAGGAGTCTTTTTGAATACATATTTCCAGAGCATAACCTTTTCCGCAAGTTAAGTGGTCAACAAAAATTTCAGACAAGAAGTGAGCTGAAGCTCTCGAAATGTGATGCTACAGAAGAGTGGTGAACATTTATTGAGTTGATCAGATAATTAATGAAGGGAGACCCAGCAGAATTGAAGAGAAAAAATTTAATGGCGCAACTTGACTTAAAAGCAAGGGATGGATCGTTTAGTACACGTCAAGCGATCGTCGGTGTGGTAATGGAGTGAAGTGTGGGAGGTGAAGTGGGAATAAAAACTGTAGAATGACACCAAAGCTTGACTGCGCAGCTTCAAATGAATGTAGTATGCTGTAGTTATACAGAGGAGAAGAGGCTTGTTCAGGTTTAGCGTGGAGAGCTGCGTCAAAACTCTCTTCGGACTGAGGACAACAATAGCATCTTCAGTCAGCAAGGAAATGTCTATGGGTGGACACTTATCAATTATCTTCACTTTAATCCATTGGGCCCCAACAATATAAAAATATTTAATTTTAAAATTTTTCACAAAATTGACCTTTAATCACCATAGCAAGCAATGAGTACAAGACTAAATTGGCAAAAAGTAAACAATCAATTATTTAAAGAAGGTGGTTTCACTTTGGAATAAATTTTTTTCACTAGATTAACCTTTATTATCTGAGTAAGCAACGAATATAAGAAGAAATTGGCAAAAAGTAAACAATCAATTGTTTTAAAGTTATAATTTCACTTGGGAACCACTGAGACATTCAGTTGTCAACCACCCATCATTTCATGAGATATATTTGAAAGCAAATTCGCATTTTTGCTAGATGCAGTCTCATAAATCGAAACTTCCATGACCTTATAATGCCTAAAACAAATTATAGTCCTAAATAACAAGCAAAAATGGTCTCAAATTTAGTACATACTGCTCCAGTGGTTTCTTTTCGAAACCACTCGTAACGGCAGTAGTACAAACTCAAATTTACGTTATAGTAACTTTAGCTGTATTTACTTTCACTGTCAGTGATCTCCTCAATATGATCACTATAAAAAAAAGGCCGCATTGTAATGTTGATGCATTAATTTGTTCTGAAAGCGGTGCTGATATTCAAGACAATAAAAGCGGGTTAAAAGCTGTGAGCTATCTGGGGAAGTTAACCTTGCATTACTGAGCAACTGTTTCACCAGGTATCCAGTCTAGCTTACCAAATTCCCAACCAGACTAGCATTAATTATAATCTTTTAGTAGTCATCTTACGATAACCGGATATATATATAGAAAAAGAAAATTTAAATAAAAAGAAATAAATCAGTTTATATTTGGACGTTTATTTTAACATTGATTATTGTTCCGTTAAAATTTCAGCATATTAAACTTGATTCATAACTAAACTGATGCCTTATTTAGGATTGTGAAAATGTGAGTTTGTAATCTTACGGAACACATCAAATATGGAGCCAGGATTGGCAGACTGCATGCAACACTGCATTCATAAAATAACACACGAAGAACATTGAAACATATGCAAGAGGAAATTAACCACAACCCACCGATTCAATTTTCACCCAAAGAAGTTACGTTCGTAGCGCAATCCTGTCCGTCATGAAATTACCACACACTGGTATACTAAATTCATACTAACTCTCTGTGAAATCTTCCCGAAAACAATAGCTGAGGGCTACTTTGATGATTACACTACATGCTTCACGTGGTCAACTTGATTTACACAAAGAGTGTAACTCCACAATAATTTTGATAATTAAAATAAATTACGTCGAAACACAAATTACAAAAGAAAAACCTCGAACTGGTTATTATCGTCATACTACGAACCTGATGGGTCGAACAATTGTATAAGCACGTGGTACTGGTCTCACAAAGTACACCCCACGTGGGTTGAACATAAAGAAAAGTTGCTATATTGAAAAGTATTGTCAAGACGAGACGTTATAATCTCGCGCACATTCGCATTTAAGATTGATGATCTTAGTTAGAATTACGGATCATCCACACGTGGTTCAACTTTACTCACAAAGTAGTGACAAAGCAGCTACTGGAAGATATTCTGAACTTCACACTCGAATTTCAGATCTAAACCTGAAATAAAGGTGATTAAATTTTCAGTTAGGCTGAACTTAAGAAATTCATTGTCCTACGGACTTAGCAGAGACGCGCTTAGCCGGAGATCTTACCACTTCTGACGCTCGCCGTGGACTGACTGCCGTGGGCCCCTACAAAGGGTGCTTCCCGATACAAAACGGAAGTGACCAGAGAGGCATCTTCCTATACTAACATGACAAGGGACGGACAGGACCATACTAAGAATAGAAAACTCTTTGCTTTTAGAAAGCGTAGCTACCTGTTCCGACGTTGTTCCTACTGTTCTCTAGCAGACTGGCTTGTCTGCTACCATCAAGCATGCAACTAGAAATACATTTGCTCATTCATCCTTTCACACAGAAGGGAAGGGGGATGACAGTATCTTATCACATACAGTATATAAAAGAAAGCGGATGTAGGTTCCTATGAGACTGTGTGACATGAATTACATATAAACTGTGTTTTAAAGTGTAGTAGTGTGACAGATCGGTCTTGATTATGTGCAAAAGTAACACGTTCCACTGCTCAGTCTCCTCCCAGATAGTCAGAAACACCACAGTAAATTTAGAAGTGGAATGTATGCCGTAAATGAGAACGGTTTTAAGAAATTAACATGAAAGGAATCCAACAGAGACCTTTCAGCATGTCACAATCTCCTACACTCACGTAGCACGTCTCACGCCGACTGTTGCTTCGAAAGCTGTTAGTGACTGCTACGATGCACTATATGCCTAGAAGTACCCCAGTGTAGCACTAGAAGTCTCTTTATTGTAGTGTCATCGGTCGTTTCATACGAAAGGCACTTGTACTTCAAAAAAATTAATAAAATCATGCTTTCAGGCAGATACCATTACTACTCAAAAGGGTTTAACAGTCCATCAGGGTCGCTCGCCACTTTATGACCTGCGAGAGACGGTAACGACCTAATTACACTCAAAAAGAGTCCGAGATCTTGAGAGGTGGCATGAGCCCCCTCTCATATTTCTATCTTACGATTTTCCTCTCTAATTGCATGCGGTGAAAAGTTGCTATTCCTTCACACACAGACTTCCCACGCAGCGTCTCTCGTCACCCGGGTGGTCCGGTGACAGGCGGGCTCTGCTGATCTTGAAAGGGTAAGCCGACGGGTGTGAGGGAGTCGAGTGAATGCTTCCCAGACGCCGACATTGTAGAATAGCAGCGGAGACACGCTCGCAAGGGCCTGAAGTAGCGGCTGGGCTAGAGGTTCCGTTACTTCGCAGAAACTTAGCAAAAACACTATCTGGCGGGCTACCAGCGAGGCGTGGGAATGACTTGTGTTCCCAAGCAGCCTTGGCGCGCAAATTCCCGCGTTTTCCACCAGTTTTCGAGTTGCTGATTGGAACGTTTAACCACGGCCACTGTTGTGGGGGCAGGAATGTTCTGTGTTCGGTTTTGTACGGGTGCTCTTGTAGGAGTCGGCTCTCGCCTTTCGGTTGGGGTAGGTTACAAGACTGAGCTCTTGCTGCTCTGGACAGCCTGCCTTCCGTTGGCTGTCTAATGTACTTTTTTTTAATTGTAACTGTTTGACAAAGTTGCTGAAGTTTCGCCTTCAACGTAACTTTCTGAGTACAGTTGTCAATTGAGCGTTCTGCGTACAAGCGGCCTATGTTGTCTGTCTTGAGCAGTTTTGGCTAAAGTTGACTGTATCAGAGTTGCAGTGTGACTTTGCTTGTTAAAATCAATCACTGTACCGTCAGTGATTGTGTGGCGAGCCTTCTTCGTCTCCCTCAGAGGCGCATTTGTATTGCTAGGAAGTCTTTAGTCTGGAACAACCAAACCAGGATAATTTGTTTCGGGCTATACTCGCGACATTATCATCACCACGACGGGACGTCGAAGCAACCAGCCATCGCCTCTGGTAGGCCAGATTGTGTTCTGGCAGTTAAGAAGACAGTTTGGTAATGTATGTCCGCAGCACCAGCAGATAGGGAGTTTCCTAGGTGATAATCAGAGCTCAGCAGAGAGCGCCTGTTCGTCTTTTTCTAACTTTGTTCTGTCTTGGGTAGCAGCAATTAATGTTGGGTTGGCTGTGTGTTTTCTCTTAAGATTTGAGTTGCAAGGAATTGGCTCCACATACCACTTCGTCATAAATGTCACAATCTAGTTTAGGGACAACTTCACCTTCACAGCATTTATTTGAGTGTCCAATTTGAACCAATTTGATGTATTGTTAATGTTTCATGTGTTTTGTTTATTATTTTGAGTTTAGTCATAATAAATCATATTGTTATTTTGGACAGAACTTTCATTCTGTTAACCGGTAGAGCAACCCTTTCATTTCTCACTACGTTACTGAAACTTTCCTTTATTTAATTAATGTCTATCAAACTAAATTATTGCAGGTGCCAAACTCTTTTCTACTCCACTTGCAGGGTCGATTACAGTCGGTTCGCGTTTCTTTTAAATCTATATGCAACAGCAAAAGTCGGAGTTAGAATGGGGGGGGGGGCTTAGAGCATCATTTATATATGAAGATTCTCGAAGAATTTAGTGTTAAATACACTGCTAGCCCCGGCACCTCGCATAAAATGGCGATCCTTAGCCTCGGATCTTTCCTGTGAATCACTGATAAGCTAACAGTATTCTTAGTAGGAACATTCAAATTCTTCTTCTCTATTTTTTTTAATAATTAATAGCCAAGTTCTTTTTCTTGTAGTCTCGCGATTAGTTTTTAAGTAGCGGCGCATGATTACAGTTTTTGTTTTCAGTGTATATATATATATATATATTTGTTCATTGTTTTTTGTGTTTCGTTGATGTGGTGTCCGTACCACATTACACTTTGTCGGATTTGTGTGCGGTTTCTGTACCACATCAAATTGTGCTTGTATTTACAGCGTTGGAACAGCGTTGTTGAAATTTTATGTCTATGTGTAAAAATACAGGGAGTAGATTATTTTTACTGTGTATTTTAGATAAATTTTGTTTTTCATGAATGATCACGAGAAGTAAGGCATGACGATTAGTGAGCGAAGCTAAAACAAAAGTGGATACTATAATGGGTAAGGGGCACGTTACTGACGGGGATAGGTTCGGAGATGAGATGGGCACATTTTTAGCAGGACAGGACGACAGGGTCATTGATGTGGACGGTGATTTGGACGCGATCTTAGAGCAACGTCGCGACCGTGATTATGATAGTGTGGTAGAGGATAAAACAGAGACAGGCACACAGGTCGAGACGGCAGCAGAAGTTTATAATCAAACGAACGAGAGCAGACAGGGGCCAGCTCGGTCACGTCAGAGCTCTAGCGCCCAGGTGTCCAGAGTTACATCGCCCATGTGTGACGAGGATCAAAAAGATGACATTAACCCAATACTGAGCTTCCTACGATCAATGAAAGAAGAAGATGAGAAACAGCGTAAGAAGGACACTCAGACTATAATTTCGCATATAAGGGAAATTCGTGGGAAATTACTAACAATAAAGAAAGAATGTGGAGAAGCAAAACAAATGTCAATGGTAGCACAAAAAGTAGCAGGCCTAGCCAAAACGGCAGCAACAGGGGCAACGAAAATCGCAAAAGTAACTTCTCAACTTGCAGGTCGCTTGCGACGTGCGACACAAGCCCACGCAAAATCCCTAGCGTTCTTAAAAACTCAAGGTAATATTGCGGTTACGAACGTCACGAAACGAATGAAAGAAGTAGAGAATCGGATAGCAAAACTAGAGCGAAACGGGCACACGAGCACTGAGCGTTAGGATACCAATGATGGAGTACACAGAATTGTGTCTCCGAGGAAAAGCCCGCCGTGCTCTAGCCCAGTGACAGAGTGCAGAACTAACAAGGCACACGCAGAAACACCTAGTAATAGCTCCAATAATTGTAGCCCACTTATGAGAGTGAATTCGGAGTGCCACTTCCACTGTGATACAGATGTAGCACATCACAGTTATCAGCAAGATAGATCAGGACACTCAGCAGACGTGCAAGTATCGGAAACGAGTGACAACACCAGTGCGAGGATCGGACAGGATTTTGATCACAATCACTTCCTGTCGATACTAAAATTCCAGAAGTTCAAAGATAATGGAGGGTCAATGCATCCGAAAAGCTGGGTGATGCAGTTTACAAATTCATTACCGTCGTCATGGCCAACCCAGGCAAAATTAGAATTAATGTGTGGACACATCGAAGGCCACGCCGCGGAAAAGATGCGGGGTGTGGCAGCGACGTGTCGGACTTATGAGGAATTTGTTGGTGCATTCCTGCGGACCTACTGGTCAAAGGAAACGCAAGACAGGATTAAAGAGGAAATAATATTTTGTCCTGAACTGGAAGTGTCCGGGCATAGGAGCGCAACCAAATTATTTGATAATTTACTCAAGAAGAGTCAGTTTTTAGATAGTGCATATAGCAATGGAGAAATCATCAGATTTTGCTTTTCCAAATTGCCAGTTAGGTATCAACAGACACTTGTCGGGAAGTGTGGATCTGACATAGAAGCATTCAAGAGTCTATTGCGCGAACTCGATGTAGTCTTTGATAAACAAGACGCAAAGGACAGGGAGAAGGCTCAAAATAACAAATACCACTGGCCAGCAAGGGAAGACGACAAGAGATCGCATAATCGCACTGGTCAGTTAGGAAACCAGGGTTACGGAAATCAAGGTTACGCTATTCAAAGTTATGGAAACCAGAGACACGGAAACCAGAACGTCAGGAAACAGGGTCAATCTAGACAAGGAATCTGGAACAGGATGAATAACGAACGGCAAAGCGACCGTAACTGGAGAGAGCGAAAGCAAGGACAACAGGAGAACCAGGAGATTCAAATTAGACCTGCAAATCCTAATGCACGTCAGATGAGGGGGAGTCTGACAAGGGATTGGCGCTAGTCCATAGGACTCCACCACATCTCTCACACAAAGAAGTTCGTGGAATAATAGTAGTTTAAGTGGTGTACATAGTAGAATAGGCAAATATATGAACCTTTCCACGGGGAACAATAATCGTTGCATTAATAGATTAAGACTGTTAAAGTATTAACACGCTGCGTTTTCTCGCATAAGAATTTACTGCTGCTAACATTTTTTTTTGTTTATGTTCGCGATCTCCACTGTCGATGCGATAAGAGGCACTACCTTTCCATGAGCAATCTTTCTGTCCTTTCCTATCTGGTGTCCATGTTAAGGGATAGTGATGAGTGACGAGATGTCGCACAAACGGGCGCATACAAGAACGTGCTCTTAGAAGCGTTCTGAGAAGTCGTGATACGCTCCATAGCGGCTACAACCAGTTCGTGAGACGTTCATACCAATGCTTGTAGGCACGCGTCAGTGCACTGCAAGATTGTGGTATATTGCGTGATTTCGAGGATGAATATGGGCAGTATAGTTTTTACAGTGATGCGCCAGCATCGTTGTCTTGCAAGTCGGGGTGAACCTGTGAGCGTTTGACTCCACTGGTGCCCTGGACGGTAGAAATGCGGGCATAAAGCCTACCATGCCAATGTGCTGGTTGGGGATTTAGCGTGCTGCTTGTGACTGTCACAGATGAATAACCAAGGAATTATACTTGGAGATTGGTGACATACTGTGTAGCTGGTGTGTGGTAGGCGACGGAATCCTCAACAGGAACCAGTCCTGGCTTGGTCATATTACATTGCCTCTGGAAAGGGGCGCTTTGATCGTGAAAACCGCATCATATAGAAAAAGAAGTTGTAACTATAAATTTATTGTATAGCCATGGCTAACCCAGTCTCCAGAGTTTCAGTGAGGCGTAATCAAAACTCGGAGGTCATGTCGTACGGCGCGCACATCACTGTCGTCAATAGCGGCGAGCAGCGAGACATCTCAACGTAACAGGAATTATGTAAGAGTATTGTATAAGGTAAACAAAAAAATAAATAAATAAAAATAGAAAAAAAGGAGAGTACTATATACTAGGATAAGTTAAACTTTAGGATTTAACAATAGCTAGATCCTTAATATTGTGGGGGTTTTCTACCATAAGTGTTTGGCACGCGCGTGTTGGGATGCTATTTTTCAGGTCAGCAAACCACAGACCCCAAGTGGAGGGACGAGGGGCGAGCGAATGTAGAATAGTTGCATGTTCTTTATAACTCAGTAAAACTTCGACCTGCATAACAACATAATTTAATCAAAAGACATAGAATGAAGGTCGTTGGCAAATGGTAGTTAATTCTTGAGCATGTCTACTGTCGATCTATATAATTAATAGTAATATTAATGCGGGCCCGCACATTTAGTTGTTCATCCAATACATAGCATCAGTTGTCACACACCATATACAATAGTGAGATCGGTCTCTACAGAAATATCAAGATAAATTATTTCCATGTCTAAATTAGATACAGCAAGATTTTGTTATAATGATAGCCATATATTAATAATTATAAAAGTAAAATAAGAGTTTCTGAAATGACAGACCATCAATGTGTCGTTATGTAAATTTATTATAATATAGAAGGTCATGGGAAAAAGTTAGGCATAAGATTTTTGTCAGAATTGTGCAGATGACGGTATCGTGGCCATGCAGAGGCCAGCCGGAGCAAAAACAAGAGGTCTTCGGCTACCTGCAAGAAGGGGAGCGTCAGCGCGCCACCTAACGAGAAGGGCGCGGGAGCGTCCGGTCCTGCAAGCTGACAGTCACCGGGCCGTATACCTGAGGGATTAGGCGGGATCCTCGCCGGGCCACAAGCGAAAGTGAGGCTGGCCGTTGACACTGACACGCGACCCACACGCGACAGCCTGCTAGCTCTCCGGACGCGGCAGCCGTTTGGAGGGATTCCCTGCGGCAGACCACATTGTCATGAGTACACGAAGAAGATCACATATCTTGTCAGAACCTGTGCCTCATGTGCCTCAGGACAGAAAGGGACGCTATATACTCACCTGTTTGGGTTTTTACAACTCACTAGCATTGGCCGATCTGCATACACAAAGCAGTATCGTGCCACACACTCTAACAAATGAATGGTCTCATTTCTAACTTCTCCTCTCTATTAGAGAGCAGTTGTAGCAATCATCGCTCCTAGTTCGATCCTGTATGGATGACTTGTGGAGTCACTCCACGTGCCATCATCCCTCGTCGAACTGCAATATTGGGAAACGTTAAGTACTGTCCAGGGAGAGAAGAGACCTGGACTAGTGATGCATCCCAACTAGTAGACCTCAGAGACATTTAATCGACATGAGGAGAGCCTATGTCTTCCTACTGTACTGCCGTGATCATATGCGTGGGTCTTGCTGCAATCTCAACAGCGTACTGCAGATGCTCCAGCACACCCTATTGCTGTTGCAACAACGTAGCAACAACACCCGACGTTTAGCCCTATGTGATGTCAGTACTGTGGCCCCATCCCAAAAGCCCCCCTCCAATGCTCAAGACATGGAACCACATGCATCAATGCATATGACTCAACATACCAACCCCCTGAGAGAAACTGACGAATTTGTGAAGTGCTTCGAATATTTCTAACAATGTGATTTAGTGCCTCATTCTCAGCACAGTCGTGAACATTGTGCAATGTGCAAGCACAACTTGACGCCCCATGAACCTTGTTTTTTTTTTCTTGAATTTCTTTCTCTATTGTTGTTTTTGTAATGTATGTCATACCTTGTATGTGTTTGTGTTTTACACTGTAATTCTTATGTAAGTGATAGAGTAGGGCGCACAAATTACAAATTACTGTATTGTTCTCCACACCATGTTGTTTTTTTTTGTATTTTGTATTTATTGTTGTGTGTATGCAAACAGTGTGCCTGAAGTCCCCATAAACTGAAGCAGATACCACCACTGTCATTGTGAATGGACCATCAGTTCAGGGAACATTTCGTAAAGGTTATTCTTGCTGCAGGGAGACAGAATGAATCGGAGGTTGTAATTAGATTCTGAAAGCCCACAAAAAGAGATTGTTAACTTAAATAGTATCATGTGTGAGTGAGTTTAGGTTAGTTTAATGATTCAAACTGTTGTAACATCTTGGGCATTTAATTGCGGAGCACTCCAACTCTGATTGTAAAGAATAAACTGCTCCATATTTGGCTCACATGCCCGGGCCATATTTAGAGCGTGAATGTCTGTGTGAATCGGTGTTTGGAAGGGGCTCCCTGGGTATGGATGTGTGATGTGAGTGTTAGTGTTCCATATTAAGAAGGTGAAGTTGGCTACATCATAAATAATCCTCCCTCTATGAGCTGCATTTTTCAGTTGCAGTGATTTTCTTTATAGAGTGCGGCATGTGGAGTCAGTTTGCAAGATTGTTCTATCTTACGATTTTCCTCTCTAATTGCATGCGGTGAAAAGTTGCTATTCCTTCACACACGGACTTCCCACGCAGCGTCTCTCGTCACCCGGGTGGTCCGGTGACAGGCGGGCTCTGCTGATCTTGAAAGGGTAAGCCGACGGGTGTGAGGGAGTCGAGTGAATGCTTTCCAGACGCCGACATTGTAGAATAGTGGCGGAGACACGCTCGCAAGGGCCTGAAGTAGCGGCTGGTCTAGAGGTTCCGTTACTTTGCAGAAACTTAGCGAAAACACTTTCTGGCGGGCTACAATGAGGCGTAGGAATGACTTGTGTTCCCAAGCAGCCTTGGCGCGCAAATTCCCGCGTTTTCCACCAGTTTTCGAGTTGCTGATTGGAACGTTTAACCACGGCCACTGTTGTGGGGGCAGGAATGTTCTGTGTTCGGTTTTGTACGGGTGCTCTTGTAGGAGTCGGCTCTCGCCTTTCGGTGGGGGTAGGTTACAAGACTGAGCTCTCGCTGCTCTGGACAGCCTGCCTTCCGTTGGCTGTCTAATGTACTTTTATTTAATTGTAACTGTTTGACAAAGATGCTGAAGTTTCGCCTTCAACGTAACTTTCTGAGTACAGTTGTCAATTGAGCGTTCTGCGTACAAGCGACCTATGTTGTCTGTCTTGAGCAGTTTTGGCTAAAGTTGACTCTATCAGAGTTACAGTGTGACTTCGCTTGTTAAAATCAATCACTGTACCGTCAGTGATTGTGTGGCGAGCCTTCTTCGTCTCCCTCAGAGGCGCATTTGTATTGCTAGGAAGTCTTTAGTCTGGAACAACCAAACCAGGATAATTTGTTTCGGGCTATACTCGCGACATTATCATACCACGACGGGACGTCGAAGCAACCAGCCATCGCCTCCGGTAGGCCAGATTGTGTTCTGGCAGTTAAGAAGACAGTTTGGTAATGTATGTCCGCAGCACCAGCAGATAGGGAGTTTCCTGGGTGATAATCAGAGCCCAGCAGAGAGCGCCTGTTCGTCTTTTTCTAACTTTGTTCTGTCTTGGGTAGCAGCAATTAATGTTGGGTTGGCTGTGTGTTTTCTCTTAAGATTTGAGTTGCAAGGAATTGGCTCCACATACCACTTCGTCATAAATGTCACAATCTAGTTTAGGGACAACTTCATCTTCACAGCATTTATTTGAGTGTCCAATTTGAGCCAATTTGATGTATTGTAAATGTTTCATGTGTTTTGTTTATTATTTTGAGTTTAGTCTTAATAAATCATATTGTTATTTTGGACAGAACTTTCATTCTGTTAACCGGTAGAGCAACCCTTTCATTTCTCACTACGTTACTGAAACTTTCCTTTATTTAATTAATGTCTATCAAACTAAATTATTGCAGGTGCCAAACTCTTTTCTACTCCACTTGCAGGGTCGATTACAGTCGGTTCGCGTTTCTTTTTAATCTATGTGCAACAGCAAAAGTCGGAGTTAGAATAGGGGGGGGGGGGAGGGCTTAGAGCATCATTTATATATGAAGATTCTCGAAGAATTTAGAGTTAAATACACTGCTAGCCCCGGCACCTCGCAATCTGACCACTGCACGACGTACATCAGAAACACTGAATACGTCGCCTATAACTAGTTGGTTTCAATCCAGATGATTTGCAAAAGGACAAAGCAGGATACTGATCCAAAGTTACGTAGCTCAAAAGTCACACCAAGACACATCAGATTTCCACTGAAACAGCTGGAATTGAGGTATGTTAGCTTCAATTAACTTTGGCTAAGAGAAATCTTTTGACAATGTTGACTGGAATACTCTCTTTCAGATTCTGAAGGTGGCAGGGGTTAAACACAGGGAGCGAAAGGCTATTTACAATTTGTACAGAAACCAGATGGCAGTTATAAGAGTTGAGGATCATGAAAGGGAAGCAGTGGTTGGGAAGGGATTGAGACAGGGTTGTAGCGTTTTCCCGATGTTATTCAATCTGTATGTTGAGCAAGCAGAGAAGGAAACAAAAGAAAAACTCGGAGTAGGTATTAAAATCCATGGAGAAGAAAGAAAAACTTTGAGGTTTGCCGATGACATTGTAATACTGTCAGAGACAGCAAAGGCCTTTGAAAAGCAGTTGAACGGAATGGATAGCGTCTTGAAAGGAGGATATAAAATGAACATCAACAAAAGCAAAACGAGGATAATGGAATGTAGTCGAATTAAGTCGGATGATGCTGAGAGAAGTAGATTAGGAAATGAGACACTTAAAGTAGTAAAGGAGTTATGCTATTTGGGGAGCAAAATAACTGATGATGGTCGAAGTAGAGAGGATATAAAATGTAGATTAGCAATGGCAAGGAAAGCATTTCTGAAGAAGAGAAATTTGTTAACATCGCGTATAGATTGAAGTGTCCGGAAGTCGTTTCTGAAAGTATTTGTATGGCGTGTAGCCATGTATGGAAGTGAAACGTGGACGATAAATAGTTTAGACAAGAAGAGAATAGAAGCTTTCGAAATGTGGTGCTACAGAAGAATGCTGAAGATCAGATGGGTAGATCACATAACTAATGAGGAGGTATTGAATAGAATTGGGGAGAAGAGGAGCTTGTGGCACAACTTGACTAGAAGAAGGGATCGGTTGGTAGGACATGTTCTGAGACATCGAGGGATCCCTAATTTAGTACTGGAGCGCAGCGTGGAGGGTAAAAATCGTAGAGGGAAGCAAAGAGATGAATGTACTAAGCAGATTCAGAAGGATGTAGGTTGCAGTAGGTCCTGGGAGATGAAGCTTGCACAGGGTAGAGTAGCATGGAGAGCTGCAAAGAACCAGTCTTAGGACTGAAGACCACAACAACAACAGTTAAGAATGAATAAGAGGAAAGAAGACAGGAAAGGAAGACGTTTATAGTCCCGCCATCCTGGGGTACTGAGGATGAACGCCTTGGAATTGGTTGTCAAACCATGATCCTCAGGCTCCAATACCTTTTGATTCAACCCTTAGACTTAGAAGATGTAAGTTATACTATAGCTACTACTAAGCTAATTACTAGAGCTATTACTAGTGTATTTCTGTCAGGTCTTTTATTCTGGCTTAGTTTTCATCCTCCTACAGCTGAGAGGGTTACCTGCCAACTTTTTAAATTTCTTGACCGCCAAGCAGCTCCAAAAAACTGTTTCAACATTCATGGCTTTCAGCCAGTCAGATTTTAGTAGCAGAATGATTGACTTTTGTGGGCATCCCCAGTGGTCGCTCTCTGCTCCCACCAACAGCATTTCTCTGGACAGCGCGGAATGCTGCCACGGCTTTCCACAGATTTATTTTCGTGTTAATAGAGCCAGAAAAATATCTGTTATGAACCATCACCAGACTGACATCACAGAAATGTACGACGTCCAATTTGCCGTGTCGATGCACTTCAAACCCCAATAGCACTATCTCAAATGGTTCAAATGGCTCTGAGCACTATGGGACTTAACTTCTGAGGTCATCAGTCCCCTAGAACTCAGAACTACTTAAACCTAACTAACCTAAGGACACCACACACATCCATGCTCGAAGCAGGATTCGAACCTGCGACCGTAGCGATCGCGCAATTCCAGACTGTAGCGCCTAGAACCGCTCGGCCACTCCGGCCGGCAGAATTGTCTCTTCGCCATCAATCAGACTGTGTATCAGCTGCAATCGGAGGCCGAGCGGCTGTCATGGTCCCCATTATCCATAATGTAAGCACTGACCGATGGCATACCAGCGTCATTACTCAAACTAGCTCTTCATGAAGTCGTCCAATAATTTTCAATCTACCTGTTGTGTTATTTTCTTAACATTACTTACTACGATATTTTTTTAGTTACTCTCCATTATGTGGGCGTGGCGGTGTAGAGTGCAGAGTGCATGACTCCGGTCGTGATGGTCCAGGGTTCAGCCCCGATTACGGGTAGGGAATTATCCTCCCTCCCGTCCCTGCAGGACGCTCATGGGTACATTCAGCTTGCTATCAAATGAGTGACAAGGATCATTCTCTGCAGTCAAAGCCATACAGATACTTGTTCTAGATAATGTTCGTGTACTTTAGATAAAGTCTGCGTTTGTACATCACTCCATAGAAATTCCAGAACTCATGTCTGCATCAGTAGTTACTTATATCCGAAATGTAAAAATTAATTGCAAATGCGAGGGCATTCAATAAGTAATGAAACACTTTTTTTCCTGAAAGCAGGTTAGTTTTATTTGGGTTTGCAATTACGGCAAGAAAAAGAGGAATAAAAGTGAGATAGTGTTAATACTTCCATCCTTCTTTATCTCCTCTGCATTACTGCAGATGACGTGTCACTGAGCACATTTGTACTGTGCATCCAGTACACGTGAGGTGCCTAGTTGTTTCCACTGCCCTGTGTGGAATACATAAGTTCTTGTACACTTCACTAACCTGCTGTCTTCATGATGATGATGTCCCCAGCGCAGAAAACAGCACGCAGGTCGTGGATTCTTTTTCTTGAGGCTGAAATTAACTTCGCAAGGAACTGCTGCTACGAATAAACTATAACTCGTTTGGGATGCCACTCGCGTTTTTATTGATATAGACACGAGAAACTATTCTTGATCACAGCGTATTGAACATATCTTTCCACAGTCATATCTGGCTAAAATAACATGAAATACATCCTGCTGGCCGGAGTGGCCGTGCGGTCCTAGGCGCTACAGTCTGGAACCGGGTGACCGCTACGGTCGCAGGTTCGAATCCTGCCTCGGGCGTGGATGTCTGTGATGCCCTTAGGTTAGTTAGGTTTAAGTAGTTCTAAGTTGTAGGGGACTGATGACCACAGCAGTTAAATCCCATAGTGCTCAGAGCCATTTGAACCATTAAAAAAAAATTCTGCCACAGACAACATGTGTCTGTCTACTATTACAGACAACATGTCTGCACCTAGCGACGGTTGGAACTGTAGTAAACAAAATTGCTTGAAACAAATACTGCTATAACAGACAACATGTCTGTCTACTGGAACGGTCAGAACTGGAGAGCCGGACTGCCGGAGACACTTCGCGCACCAACCAGCAAGGCGTGACCTGAACGCCACCGAAGTTCATCGGCAGTAATATCGTCAGTCTTTTGTTTTAGTAATACTGTCATTTTAATAATTTTGAAATGACTGATTGATAGCTGGCTGCTCAGAGATGTTTATTTAAAAAAAATGAAATAATTTGGATGACAAGTTTAATTAATAATAGCAACTGAAGTTTAACGTTTAGGCGCCCTACCGCCGAACACAGCAGCCAATCACAGAGCAGCAGCATCATGCAGGTGGTCTTTGTCACGGGAATGGTACCGAATCTAACATCTGTCACCGGTACCTCATCCCACATTGCGTCATCTCTTTGCTTCTTGCATCTCCACTGCCCTGGGAATAGCTTCCTGGAGCCTAATATGATGGCTGAATAAGCCAGAAATATTACACAATGCACCTATTATTTTTTTGGTTACAAAACCACGTTTTTCAATATAATCTCCGTTCAATGCGACAGCCCCACGCCACCATACTGGGAGCGCCTGTATGCCCTCATGGTACACTCTAGGGGTCGACGTCGGCGGCAACGTCTTGCTGCATCAATAACTTTCCCACCACCCAGGTACTGCTTCTCACAGATTGTATCCTTCATTGGCCAAACAGATGTAAGTCGCAAGGTGCGGGATCCGGGCTGTAGGGTTCATGGGAAAGAGCAGTCCACTGAAGCTCTGTGAACTCGTCCTGGGTGTGCAGACTCGTGTGAGGCCTTGTCTTGTCATGGAGAAGGAGAAGTTCGTTTACATTCTTGTGGAGACGAACACGCTGAAGTCGTTCCTTCAATTCCCTGGAGGTAGTAAACCACAATTCGGAGTTGGTAGTTGCACCATGAGGGAGGACATCATACAAAATAGCCCCTTCAGCGTCTCAGAAGACCGTCACTGTGACTGAGACGTGGTACTTAGGGAAAGGCAGGATTCAGTGTGGACGGGGCCGTACTGAGTTACCGTTGGTTGCTCAGTTTCTTTTAATCACGTACACTTTATTTGAAAACAATTGCAAATAAGGCTGACAATAAGGAACAATTATCACATTTGACTGTTGAGAGACAATGACTGATAAAAAATTTCTTAAGCAAGCTGCACTCACGGCTGAAGGCCTTATTGACCAGAAATTCAACTTATTTGTCGGCTGAAGGCCCCAGTAGTAATCACTCAAAAAACAATTTGACGGCTGAAGGCCTGGATAGCAAATTCTTAAGAACGAGTTAACTTCTCCAAGAAATACTACAATATTATAAAAAAGGACAATTCTCAAATTTTCACTATTAAAAGACAATATGTAATTAAAAAGTCTTAAGAAATATTGCACACATGGCTGAAGGCCTTATTGACAATCATCGCAATCTGACCAAATCAAGAGAGAAGTGGGCCTCAGACAGTGCTCCAAGGATCGACCGCCGGCCGCAGTGGCCATGCGGTTAAAGGCGCTGCAGTCTGGAACCGCAAGACCGCTACGGTCGCAGGTTCGAATCCTGCCTCGGGCATGGATGTTTGTGATGTCCTTAGGTTAGTTAGGTTTAACTAGTTCTAAGTTCTAGGGGACTAATGACCTCAGCAGTTGAGTCCCATAGTGCTCAGAGCCATTTGAACCAAGGATCGACCTGGGAAAGTCGCTCAACTTCGTAAACGATGAGACAGGCAACCAAGAGCTGTGTTCACTTAATGGGATGTCAACTCAAACTAGTGACAGTTTAAACGCAGGCCAACACTCTTGCAACATCTACCTAATGTCTGATAACCAACACAACGATGGAATAACCCAGGCAAGGCAGAACTGGCGGACAGCACTGCGTCTTCAGAATCCGGTGTTTAGAACATCCAGAAGCAGAAGGAACCACTACGACCAAGGTAGTCCAAAAGAAACAAATATCCGAACCACAATCAAGGAGGCTGTCGAACTGCGCACCTTACCGGACAGCAGCAGCAAGACGAGGTAAGGTACACTGCCGCGAAAATACGCTAACCTCCAGGGCAGGCAACTGGGGCGTTAGCGGCTACTAGGCAGAAAACTACCGCTGATTGAACTTCACCAATAATAACACAAGGAATTCAATGATTAATAACAAAAGGTGAAGGACAGTTAATTAATTTCGCCAACACCAAACACTCCACTCATTGCTCTTCGTCTCATCAACCCTGGGAGCAGAACGCTCGAACAAATGGCGTGATCGCAAAATAGTGGAGGTTTTACTACTGGGTTAATGTTCACTCAACTCCAATGTCCTGGGTCAGATGGAGAATGACGTTGTCGCCCTCACAACTACAGCCCCTATATCTGGCAGTGCATGCTTGTCGCCAGCAGTCCCAGCATGTCTGCGCACTGCCAGACCTTACTGCTGTTCCGTCCAAACTGAACTACCCGACACACTCCGATCTGGAAAACTCTTGACGCCCTCCCAAAGATAGTACTTGGGTACTAGATATCGATAACCGCTGCTGAGGCCACTAGCAAACGTAGTGGCGCCAGTAAACAATAGAAGAAAACGATGCCAACATAGCAACGGCACCAACACGAGCCACAACACGGCCCAATGACCTAACCGGGTGAGGGTGCATCTCAGAACTTTTTCCTCAGAAGACAGGTGATGTGGCGCCACTGCATGGATTGCCGTTTTGCTTCCGGTTGGAAGTGATGAACCCTAGTTTCATCCCCTGTGACGATGTTCCACAGGAAACTATCATGATAACCCTCATAACGCATAGGCAACTCCACGTTACTCCTCTGTTAGGTGGCGAGGAACCCAGCAGCCACACACGCCTTTGAATACCCCAACGGGTGGACGAATGTGCCAGCACAACCAACAGAGACGTCGAGTTGTGCAGCGAGGTGTTTGATTGTGATTCGTTGATAACTCGCATGAGAGTGTCCGCACGTTCCAACATTGCAGAAGTCACTGATGTGTGCATCCGGTTCGCAAGCAGGAGATAACACAGGTTTGCGCGACCTTGTTGCGACGGTAACACACGACTCAACCAACGATTCACGATGCTTTTTTCGCTGCCAGCTCTGTAGATATTGTGCACGCGCTTATAAACATATGCAGTGCTCTAGTTTTCCCCAAAATGGAACTGAATGACAGCTCTCTGGTTGGGACGCACTTCCATTGCAGATGCCATTTTGAAGACTACTTATATCGCCGCCACCTGTCGGAACATCGTGAAGAGGGAATATCCCATGATATCCCACAACCAAATCCCCAAGTTTTCCACCGAAAATGGCCGAGAAAAAATGTATTGTATTGCTTACTAAACGCCCCTGCAGACGTCAGATGAAACAAGAATAATCTTAAAGAGTGAGGAGGTAACAGCTCCTATCGAGAAATTATATTCTGAAGCATCCGGAAGATAAAGGTGAAGCACCTTTTCTCATAACGTTTATCTAACAAAGCTACTGCTAAGAGGTGATTAGCAGAACAGCTGACACAACTACCTCGGTTTTTTTTTAAAGATTTACGTATCCCATTAAAGTGGAAACGCTTCGCCATCTCTTGAAGTGTATCTCGCCATATTTTATCTTACAACTGATCATGAATGTTAACTCTTGAAGATAATATTTCAGTCACAGAAAAGTATAAAGATAACAGTTGAGGAAGATAATTCTCTTTGCCCTAACGTTAGCTAATACACAAAAAAGCTATTTCCTCCCGCTCAATTTTCGCTCCAATGAGGCTAAATGTTCCAAAGTTTCAGCAGTTCGTCGCTCGCTATTGGACTGACAGGAATGTTTAACACCAGCGCACATCGATGGAGGTGAAACAGTGGTTACCATGCTTTAGTTGTTCACCTCCGGCCACCACATTTAAATGTCCCGTCGTTCCCCTAAATGCCGGAGTGATTCCTCTGGAAAAGACCTGTCGAGTTCGTTGCATATGCTCATCCAGTTCGAGCCAGCGCTCCACCTTTATCAACCATTCGTATTCCTTTCTTTAATTCAGCAGTCTCAGATCGACGAGGAGACAAGATACTGGCATCACAAACAATAGGAAGTTTAGAACTTTACACAAATTTCATTGCCTGTGAAAGGAGAAATAAACGGCGTGTCAAAAAAATCCACTCCCAGAACGAGCAAACTGTAAGACTCCTGCCACACCTTGTGCAAGGCTTACCAGATCGGTTAGTGGAACAAACGTAAGTCCAGTTCTTAAATCCCTAAGACTTATTAGCACAGATGGATATTTCAAGTCACATCTCAATTTCATATGACAACTTAAACGTATCCATCGATTAATGTAAATTATATCTGCAGGAGAAGTAACGGCCCGGAGCACCTCCGTACACTTTCCTTTCCTTAATGTGTTCCGGGCGCTAACTTCCTCTCGCACTCGCTGGTATCATTAATCTTGACGACTCGCTTAATCATCTTGATTATGATCACGGTATTAACAAAAAGTCAGGACAGATACAGATTTTTTTTTTCTTTTTGACTCAGTCTCCTGACGGGTTTGATGCGCCCCTACACGAATACCTCTCCTGCGCCAAGTGTAGTCCAATATCCAGAGGCCGGAACACAACAAGTTATACAAAGAGCAAACGTAAACACCGCTTACGCTACGAGCAGCCAGAGGAGCACTCACCATGGCCAACAAGGAACTCCTAACTCCTTGCATGAACTTTATAACCAGCCTACCCCTCTTGTCCTTACAGTTGTTAGAACGTGAGGATGCAGCTTTAACGCTCTGAAACCAGTCGTGCAGTTAAGCTAATTTTTTTTTATCCAACTGATGTGGATTCTTATTTTATGAATAGTTTGCTCAGTTGCGAATGTCCACTTCAATTCCTTCAATATTTCGTGCTTATTTGCACATGTTCTCATTTACATTTAGTGCTTACAATCACCATGTGAAGCACTATTAAACGGACACACTATGACACTATATCGTGGCACTTTTAGGTGGAGAGTGTTTTGAACTTTCGTTACGTAAGAGACCGGCAGAGATTTGGCATGAGCTGCCACTGCCAACCTCAGCAAACAATTGCGTTCAAGCCACTAGCACACGCTTTGTGTACACCAGTTTGCTTTGTGTTGAGCATTACTTGTGTGTGTGTGTGTTTTTATGAATGGAGAGATTAATCCTGGTGCATGAAGGGATTGGAGTGCGACTCTCACTACAACAACAGGAATTAATGATCCCTATGACCGTTGTGTCAGTTTTTAATTTTGTAGACGCACATTACGCGCACATAGGATGGCAGCCCTTCGAGAGGAAGACGGGCCGTTTTGACCAGTATCGCTCCTCTCACCTCGGGCTGTCTCAGTTCTTGTCTGTTTACGGTCGCAGGCGACTGCCAAGATATACTGTCCCCATAATAATATCTGAATTTAATTACCTTCAGCCGGCCGCTGTGGCCTAGCGGTTCTAGCCGCTTCAGTCTGGAACCGCGCGACCGCTACTGTCGCAGGTTCGAATCATGCCTCGGGAATGGATGTGTGCGAAGTCCTTAGGTTAGTTAGGTTTAAGTAGTTCTAAGTTCTAGGGGACTGATGACCATAGATGTTAAGTCCCATAGTGCTCAGAGCCATTTTTGACAGTGAAAAATTAAACCGCGTGCACCTAATGGAAATTTGGGAGAAGCAATCGTCACCGAAGTTAATTTGTCGGTAAAGAGGGAGGAAAGGGTTACATCTAAATGAAAGGAAAAATGCAAATGAAACTGGTGGAAATTAATTTTGAGAAAAGGGTAAAATTAATAAAGAAAGTAATTGTGCGGTCGTTACATTAACAATTAATTGGTGTTAATTAGATATTTGAGATTTGGGGAAAATTACGGTCGCCAGTCCTATGGACAACTACTATAATAACTGAAAATGAAAGGTTAATGCACATATTAGCACTAAAAACGTGGCAACAAGGTTGACACGTGTTGTGTGAAAACTAAATGTTTGTCAGAAGTAATAAATTTCGTTACACATTGACTTAATTTAGCAAAAGAATTAATAAAACCTGAAAATTGAAAGTTAATTTAGTGACTGAAATTAATAGTGAACTTTGTTTCTGAAGCACTACGAAATTCAATAAAATAAGGTTAGTCTTGGGCTACCTCAACAATCATTTCAAAAGCTACTGGAATTTATGCAATTTAGAAATAAGAGATTTAACTTTGAACTTGAATTAAATGATTCTGAACAATTAATAATAGTAAAATTTAGTACACACCAAGCTGAGCTGCAGTCACAGGTAAGCCAAAATATGGTAACAAAACTCGCACTCTTAATTTGTGCTCGTGTAATCTAAATATTGTAGCCAGCTATGAATACCTTAACTGAACATTGAAATTAAAGCAGTGAAACCGAATGATATTACTTTAATGCTGGCGTTTGAGTTTCAATGACAGTCGAGTTCATTTCGGAAAAGGAAGGGACCCTGCTTGGTGATGCAATTGGGGCAATGAGCAACAAAGGTTCATGCTAAGTTGCTGTATTTTTAGTGATGATAATTTGAAAAGCTGATGTCTGCCATACAGTTCTAAAACTTTACGTGCTTTCAGTCTTCCTTGTTGGTTGATTGAAGGTTTGAAGTCGTCGATCGAGGAGGTGGCGACAGTCACTCATTGTCGGCCGTCGCTGTTACAGAAGCTGGATATTGGCGTGCCTTCTTCTCGACACGGTCACCAGGCGAAACGGGCTCTTGATGTGCGCCAGCTAATGCTTCCCGTCCGCGACACCGTGTCAGAAACTATCATAGCAAGTCGAGCGCAATTACATGCTGCCAAACCCCGAAAGCGCGGAAACTCGCGGGAGCGTCACACAACACACCTGCTCCACCGCCCTACTCCAGCCAGACTCCCTCTGCCCACGCTCCACGCGGCCGAGTTCACACTACCAGAGATCCTAAACACTTTGGTTCTCCACACGACCTATCGATTTAATCGTTCGATAGCATAGTTTTCCCTTGGCCAGACCCAGCGTAAAAATACAAATAATATTTACAAAACAAACCAATTATAGATCGACATAAATGCATGTATATGCATATATATATATATATATATATATATATATATATATATATATATATATATAATAGTAAAACAAAACAATATACAAAGACACAGAAATGTCACATATTCAGGTAAGAAAATAAGGAAAAAATTTATAGCGCAATAGATGGAAATAGGAGGATATGCATTTCCGGTGTTACATGATGACAGATGTTAAGTCCCATAGTGCTCAGAGCCATTTGAACCAATTACTTTCAGCAGACGCAACAGTTTTAGAAACTGCCTTCACCATTTACACTATTTCCTTGATTTATACACTGATCGGCCAGAACATTATGACCGCCGACTTACTATCGACATAAACCCATCCAGGCGATAGCAGCGTCTTCTGGTGAGGGACGACTGCTATTCAGACCCACGCAGATTGCACGTACTATCAGTGAGGGTGCTGTCCGTGTATAGAACGGGGAAGGCGCGCGATCTCTCTGAGTTTTACCGAGAGCAGACTGTGATGGCCTGGAGGCCCGGCACGAACACTACGGAAACTGCACGGCTTTTCGGGTGTTCGAGGAGCGTTGTGGTGAGTGTTTCTAACACAAAGTGAAACCACGTCCAGACGTCGGGGGTTGGGCGGCCTCCTCTCATTACAGATGTCGGACGTCGTAGGCTGAGCAGACTGGTAACACAGGGCAGGCAGCGAACTGTGGTGGACTTTAATGCTGGACACAGTACAAGTGTGTTTGAACCCACAGTGCAGCGAACACTCCTAACGTAGCCGACGACCCAAACATGTGCCAATGGTAACACCACGACATCGCAACTACGACTGAAATGGGCAAGTGACCAGCGGCACTGGACGTTGGTGCAGTGGCAGAGCGTTGCACGGTCTGATGAATCTCGATACCTTCTTCAACATGCCGATGAGAGGGCGCCAATCCGTCGTCTTCCAAGGGAACAGCTGCTTGACACCTGTATTGCGGGTCAGAGACAAGCTAGCGGCGGCTCCGTTATGCTCTGTGGAACGTTCACGTGGGCATCCATGAGTCCACTGGAACTCGAGCAAGGCACCATGACGGACAAGGAGTATCGCACACTGATTACAGGCCACATACCCCCATCAGCGCCCGTACAAACTCCCAATTTTCACGCAGTCCAATTTCAACACAGTCACGAATGATGATGATGAGGATGAAATGATGGAGATAACACAAACACCCAGTCACCGTGCAGAGAAAATCCCCAATGCCGTGAATCGAACCCGGGACCCGTGATCCAGCGGCAGCAACGCTAGCCACTGGACCACGAGCTGCGGACCCCGTTCATGGCGATTATGTTCTCCGACGGCAGTGGTATTTTTCAACAACATAATGCGCAATGTCACAAGGCCAGGAATGCGATGGAGTGGTTCGAAGAACACAGTGGGGGGGGGGGGGGGGGGGGGGATTCAATCGGTTTCCTGGCTCCCCAAATTGCCAGATCTGAACCTGACCGAACACATCTGAGGTGTGATCGAACATGGCGTCTGAGGTAATCACCCCACTCTCAGGAATTTACGGGAATTAGGTGACTTGTGTGTGCAGATGTGGTGCTAACTCTCCCCAGCCACCTACTAAGACCTCATTGCTTCCACGCAACGATGCGTCGTCGCTGATATCCATGCCAAACATGGACGTACCAGCTATTAGGTAGGTGGTCATCAAGGTTTGGTTGATCGGTGTATGCAAGTTTCAGCTAAGAGAAGTGCAAGTAGCAGTGATCTTCAAGAGACATGTTGTAACGAAGAATGTGATTTATTTTCCATTCGTTAGGCACTGGAACATACCGTGTGCAGTTACAGCTGATTGCACTTGTCTTTGCTATAACGAACGATACGCTAACACCGATAGGACGTGTTACAGCAGCCAGAAGAAAATGGTGTGAATTTATCTGATTTAACTCATGTTAAAGAACCTTTTATTGTTTCGTTGTGCTACGAAAGTTAGTTCACTGCCTCGTATTTTGTTTTTATTGTAAGGGTCAAATCTCATACAAAGGGGAATATTATCAGAGCATTACTATTGGAGCCATAACGCGCTATGCACTCACAGGTTAAAGTTATAAGATAGTGGCGACATTCAAACGTTATGTTGCCATACACTGACGCCTTCTAATGGTCAAACTTATCTGCACATGAAAGCATCCTCTGAGACTAGGTTCAAATGGCTCTGAGCACTATGGGACTTAACATCTATGGTCATCAGTCCCCTAGAACTTAGAACTACTTAAACCTAACTAACCTAAGGACAGCACACAACACCCAGCCATCACGAGGCAGAGAAAATCCCTGACCCCGCCGGGAATCGAACCCGGGAACCCGGGCGTGGGAACTCTGAGACTAGGCTAATTAGCCAGGAAGTGGGCGTTTCAATACAACATATTCCTGACAGTATCATAAAACCACTGAAATCACATTTGTTAGACATTAGTAGTCTTAAAATACCACCAGTCGGTGTCTGGAGAGAGGGAAGGGTCTTTTGGCCTACAGTTTGTGGCTTACATGGCTTGCTTGTTACTGGTAGCTTGCCATTCGACTGTTCACAGCCACTAACTACTGGAAAGAGGTTCTAAAAGGGTGAGGTGTGGCTCATCTCTTGTAGAATGCAAACAAGGTCACTGCAAGCTATCGCGAAAGTGAATGGACGATCTTGCAGCAGGAGAGAAAGGATACAGTTGCAATCGACTTAGCAGGCAACAGCTGCTCCTGCTTCAAATCATTTTTTGTGAGAGACAAAAACTTCCCGCTCTGCCTACGACCTCCTGTTCGGTAGACCGTAAAGCTGGGATACCAAAAGAGGAAGCAGACCGTTATTTCCCCTTAGATCTCCTTGAGTTCACAGACCGGCAGCTGAACCGTAAAATTTCGAATTTGCCCTTCGTATTCCGTTATTAAGAAGATTGTTCGAAACCGCAGAAGAATGTAGTTTCCTTCATGAAGCCTTCCACTATTTTGAGCATTTCCATACTTGATAAACTTGTAGCATATATTTGGGTCTCGTTTCGTTGCTAGTAAATTCTGCTATCTCCAATTTCTTTTTCTGAACCTGCAATCTAAATGTAGTAGTAATCTACGTCTCCGACGTTAAGAAGACAACATACTGTTTGCGAATAGCCTTTTCCTGTGAAAGTATTGCACTTCTGAGCTTCTATTTTTTTTTTAACTGTGAAGCTGATGGTTGTACAGTTCGCTTCATCTCAGTTTCTTCTCTCATCTTTTGCTCTTTCCTATCAGTGACTATATCTCTCTAGTGCTCACGAGTTCACTAATGAATTGTATTAATAAACCGTTGTTGCATATTGTATACAACGTTTCTGCATATTATTTCCTTCCACACTGTACTAGTATTTATACCTCTATGAAAATCGCTTCCTTATTAACCATACACTTTAGGTTTGTAACCAGAAATACTATCCTTAAAAAGAATTGGCGTTATAACTATTTTTCTGTGGGATATGCTAACAAAAAGTTGTTTAATGTTGAAGTTCTGTTGAGTAACTTTCTAGTCATTGGTTATCATTGTACTACGGAAATATTCATGCAGTTAGTGATGTTCTCTGAAACTTGTAGTGTAGTCTTTGGAAAGACTGTAAACAACATGCAGGAGTTACTTCATTGTGATTTCATGTACGAAATAGATGAGCAAATTTCGCAAGTATGCTATACATGTTAGCAAAAGCCATCGTATTTCCTTCTGGAACTCTGTATATTCTCCATCACAATTTCAAAAATTGCACTGAAGAACTCACAACTCTCACAGTTTCTGGCATGCTGACAGTGTAATGAAGATGCTTACAGAACAACTGATGCCCTGACAATGAAGCTGTGATTTTGACATGAACACTGACAAACAAAAACTGCTATTGAAAAGGCAATAGATAGTTTGTACTATTAAGTTATCGACTTATTTCACTGTCTCGCGTTTATCAAGAATAGCCACTGTTCCTAAAAAGAAATTCTTTGATCGTACCACATTACAAATGCTTCCACTTCTTCTCCCAATCCCCGATGGTCTATCTTTCACTTCCAAACAATGCTGTATTCAATAGGTGCCTTGCAGGAACTTCCTTTGTTCCATACAAAAAACTGACATCAATACAGCTCTTTTAGTGAATAGAGATTTTTTCGCCTGTGCCAATCTACCTTGCTTCCTTTTTACTTGTGAACTAGTGTGGCACAGCGGTTGGTTATAATTAAACTGACGGTATTCCAAGTGGGAGGAACGATCAAAAACATGATAACGGTGGTTTTACTAAATTTGTTAGGATGTGGTCACAAGTTACAACATGTGTTCAGTATGGTCTTCTGATTCAGCAACGTGCTGCATCCGTAACACGGCTTGGTTGACAATCGCTCGCTGTATATCCGCTGTAATCAGAGTGACATATCATCGTATGCTATCCTTCGGATCAGGAAGAATCCGCATACATCCCTGGTAAACACGACCTTTCAGATATCCCCACAACCAGAAGTCACATGGATTTAGTGGGTGTTCCTGCACAACATGCGGTGGAGTAGGAAGCCATATGTGACAATTCTGTGCATTCACGGCACCGTGCACAGTGCAATCTGCCTCGTCCGTCTGTAACACCTACAACGCCTCTCGGTGTTAATAAACCAAAATAGCTCCCAAATTAGCTCCCATGCCCTCGAAATATAAATTCAGAAAATGTCCCAAGCCCCTCCACAAGTAGTAATTTACGAAATAGAAATAAGAGACAAATAGAGGGAAATCTATAGTAGAAAAATAATAGAAAAAGAAAAGTATTTTATTCATAAATTTTGGAAGCATGGGCGGGGGGAAAAACGATAGAAATGGATAAATTATTAGTTATTCTTATACAGGGTTATTACAAATGATTGAAGCGATTTCACAGCTCTACAATAACTTTATTATTTGAGATATTTTCACAATGCTTTGCACACACATACAAAAACTCAAAAAGTTTTTTTAGGCATTCAAAAATGTTCGATATGTGCCCCTTTAGTGATTCGGTAGACGTCAAGCCGATAATCAAGTTCCTCCCACACTCGGCGCAGCATGTCCCCATCAATGGGTTCGAAAGCATCGTTGATGCGAGCTCGCAGTTCTGGCACGTTTCTTGGTAGAGGAGGTTTAAACATTGAATCTTTCACATAACCCCACAGAAAGAAATCGCATGGGGTTAAGTCGGGAGAGCGTGGAGGCCATGACATGAATTGCTGATCATGATCTCCACCACGACCGATCCATCGGTTTTCCAATCTCCTGTTTAAGAAATGCCGAACATCATGATGGAAGTGCGGTGGAGCACCATCCTGTTGAAAGATGAAGTCGGCGCTGTCGGTCTCCAGTTGTGGCATGAGCCAATTTTCCAGCGTGTCCAGATACACGTGTCCTGTAACGTTTTTTTCGCAGAAGAAAAAGGGGCCGTAAACTTTAAACCGTGAGATTGCGCAAAGCACGTTAACTTTTGGTGAATTGCGAATTTGCTGCACGAATGCGCGAGGATTCTCTACCGCCCAGATTCGTACATTGTGTCTGTTCACTTCACCATTAAGAAAAGCTGTTGCTTCATCACCGAAAACAAGTTTCGCACTGAACGCATCCTCTTCCATGAGCTGTTGCAACCGCGCCGAAAATTCAAAGCGTTTGACTTTGTCATCGGGTGTCAGGGCTTGTAGCAATTGTAAACGGTAAGGCTTCTGCTTTAGCCTTTTCCGTAAGATTTTCCAAACCGTCGACTGTGGTACGTTTAGCTCCCTGCTTGTTTTTTTCGTCGACTTCCGCGGGCTACGCGTGAAACTTGACCGCACGAGTTCAACCGTTTCTTCGCTCACTGCAGGCCGACCCGTTGATTTACCCTTACAGAGGCATGCAGAAGCTTTAAACTCCGCATACCATCGCCGAATGGAGTTAGCAGTTGGTGGATCTTTGTTGAACTTTGTCCTGAAGTGTCGTTGCACTGTTATGACTGACTGATGTGAGTGCATTTCAAGCACGACATACGCTTTCTCGGCTCCTGTTGCCATTTTGTCTCACTGAGCTCTCGAGCACTCTGGCGGCAGAAACCTGAAGTGCGGCTTCAGCCGAACACAACTTTATGAGTTTTTCTACGTATCTGTAGTGTGTCGTGACCATATGTCAATGAATGGAGCTACAGTGAATTTATGAAATCGCTTCAATCATTTGTAATAGCCCTGTATGTGAGAAAATCAATATTATAGTCATAGAACGTAGGTCTTGAACACCAAAGATAGCATTTACTAAAGTATAAACAGACATACAATGCAATTATGATACTCCAGTCTCTATCCTCTAGTCTGTTCGAAGTCAATTAGGACGTACAGCTTTAGGAAGTAGCAATAGGAGCTTTATTAAACCAGGGTGCAAGAATAAATAGCGACGAGATTGTTTTTTGGGAAGCATTAATTTCAGATCAGAATTAGAACTTTTGTCATATTAGAGGAACGGGGAGGTGATCAATAATCTCTCTGTCTTTAACGTCACTTCGTGTGAAGATTTAAATATTTTGCGGAATTAACGATTTTTGGCCAGATTCGGACCTTGTATTGTGATAGTGGAAAAGCTTTACTTCACGCGACTAGTAATCATAGTTCGTGACAGTGAGAGGCACCCACATGCTTTGCTCATACTGTGGCATCAAGCAGTCAGGCCTGCAAGATGAGTGGTCTGCCAAGCGAGTGGATTCATTCTTATTTATCTACATCTACATCTACATCTATACTCCGCGAGCCACCTTACGGTGTGTGGCGGAGGGTACTTATTGTACCACTATCTGATCCCCCCTTCCCTGTTCCATTCACGAATTGTGCGTGGGAAGAACGACTGCTTGTAAGTCTCCGTATTTGCTCTAATTTCTCGGATCTTTTCGTTGTGATCATTACGCGAGATATATGTGGGCGGTAGTAATATGTTGCCCATCTCTTCCCGGAATGTGCTCTCGAGTAACATGAACTCTAGTACTCACAATTAAGTTACAAATTATTCTTCTGTATGAATATTACGCAACGGAAACGCACATCTGACTATTAGTAATTTACACAACTCTGACTGCTCACTACGCACTGGCAATACCACATTTTCTTTTTTATATAACGGCTTTTATCAACACGTGGCCACCGCACTGAATATGAATGGCGCACACATTATAAATTCGGGACATCATGACAACATGCAATTCGAAGGAAAAGTCCACCAATCTTTTTCTTTTCACTAACTTATTTATTCCTATAAATTCTATAACCTAAACACACAAATTCTATAACCTACAACAATAACACATGAGAAATTCCGCCCAGTGGGCATGGCTTTACATTGGTGATTCTCTACCTTATGGTCTCGTAATTATTTAACACTACAGTGCACTTTCTCGATAGGATGGTGGATCTTTTATTATATCTCACACTTCGACTCTCACAATCATCATCACGAAACTTTCCTCCAGATCGAGCGGTACAGAAGGAACAAGCGTGACCCACTAATCTTTTGAAACTACCTTGCTACTCTCCCATGCAAACCACACATACCCAAATTACATGAAATACACCACACTACAACATGGAATACAATACAATAAATAGTCACAACACTATCACTTTCAGCTTTCCCACTTCAATTAGTACTTATCCCAGTTTCACACGACACTGCCCCACTTTGTAATTCTACTTTCCTACTATGAACTCTGGAGATATATGCACGTCTTCCTGTGCAATGCAAGCCAAGTGGCGTTGCTGTATAGCCGGCCGACTCACCTTGCTTCTCTCTCAGAGTTTGAATCTAGCGTCACACGGAATCATATCACGCAAAGTAACATTAAGAACATATTCATCACACACGCGAGTCCTCAACTGATACCATGGACGAGTACTTCTCTTTATCCTTTGTCTCATACACAGATTGAGACTCACACAGTACTCACCACGTAGAAGTACTCGTCTCTAATTTCAATTCCTGCACACGCCATTTCTTAAATGTTTCAACTAATGGTACACACGCTATTTCTTAAATATTTCAACTTATTGTACACACACTAGTAATTCAGCTTAACTTAAGCACACGGAAATATTTCAACTTATTGCTACACTTGGTTTCATTGTGACCGTTGGTCACTTCCAAAGATTACTATGATCCCATTAATATTACCTGCCTGACATTTAATTCTCCCCACAAAAGTTCCTGAAATAGAGAAATTATTATTTCAAACTAGTCTTAAATATTCCACATGCATACCATGTCTCCACTCTTTTGTCTTTACGGAGCACAACTAAGACAGGTCTTAACAGCACAAGATCCAGCGGCAGAGTGCTGAAACATGGCCGTTCTTCAGGTCCTCTCGCACCTCTGCTGAAGTGGGGGAGCACCTTGCTACCGTATTGGTCAGCCACATTTCAGGCGCTCAAAGCTCAGGTAAATTTCATCTCTTTGGTTCCACCAAAGGTGACCCAAGTACCGTCTCAAAGATGATCATATATTCACATTCACTATATGCGGTTAGCAGACGACCATACATTCATTCATTTCACAGATCTCACCAAACTGGATGTAGGGATTTATTTTGTGGGAGTGCACATGTGATCAATTAAATAAATAAATTGTCATTCTTTCCCACACTGGTATCTGGCTTCGCTGTATTAATTGAAATTGAGTTATTATTAGAAAAAATATGTTGTTCTGACAAGAATAACGAAGAATGTTGTACCTATTTTCAATGTCGGGCGGTACTGTACCCTTTCAACAGTTTATGAATATTAAACGGGAACAATCTTTTTATCGAAAGTGACAGAACATTGTTTAGTATCTCTGATGTTGACGGGATTCCAGATTAGATACTTATTCAAAGAACCCCTTTGAATGCGATCGTGTGAATGAACTGATTAATTAATAATTATTGTTAAATAAAATAATGTGTTAATTTGAAACTGACTATTCGTTTTGAACTTTACTTCGATTTATGTTCATAAATAATTAGGTAACGTGATTTCTACCAAGAATACATTGCAGACTAGTAACTGAAACAAGTGAATGAGAATCTATTGAAATCACTAGTATTAATTTACTTATGTTTTTTACTTCAGAACTGGGAAGACAATACGTGTAGTGACTCACTGGGGTTAATTTAAGAACTAGCCGGGATAAAACAAAACCCCTCAATACCAGTCAATGTATAGATAAATTAACATTCCTACTTTCATGCAAGATACGGAAGTCGGGATAGAAAAAAGGGTCGCTACACGTCCAAAAAATATTCCCAGCCACATGTCACCCAATTCCATGAGTGCCAAAAAACGAAGAACAAAGTGACGGCCGGCCGGAGTGACCGAGCGCTTCTAGGCGCTACAATATGGAGCCGCGCGACCGCTATGGTCGCAGGTTCGAATCCTGCCTCGGTCATGGATGTGTGTGATGTCTTTAGGTTAGTTAGGTTTAAGTAGTTCTACGAGGCGCATTCAAGTTCTAAGGCCTCCGATTTTTTTCCTAATTAACTACTCACCCGAAATCGATGAAACTGGCGTTACTTCTCGACGTAATCGCCCTGCAGACGTACACATTTTTCACAACGCTGACGCCATGATTCCATGGCAGCGGCGAAGGCTTCTTTAGGAGTCTGTTTTGACCACTGGAAAATCGCTGAGGCAATAGCAGCACGGCTGGTGAATGTGCGGCCACGGAGAGTGTCTTTCATTGTTGGAAAAAGCCAAAAGTCACTAGGAGCCAGGTCAGGTGAGTAGGGAGCATGAGGAATCACTTCAAAGTTGTTATCACGAAGAAACTGTTGCGTAACGTTAGCTCGATGTGCGGGTGCGTTGTCTTGGTGAAACAGCACACGCGCAGCCCTTCTCGGACGTTTTTATTGCAGTGCAGGAAGGAATTTATTCTTCAAAACATTTTCGTAGGATGCACCTGTTACCGTAGTGCCCTTTGGAGCGCAATGGGTAAGGATTACGCCGTCGCTGTCCCAGAACATGGACACCATCATTTTTTCAGCACTGGCGGTTACCCAAAATTTTTTTGGTGGCGGTGAATCTGTGTGCTTCCATTGAGCTGACTGGCGCTTTGTTTCTGGATTGAAAAATGGCATCCACATCTCATCCAGTGTCACAACCGATGAAAAGAAAGTCCCATTCATGCTGTCGTTGCGCGTCAATATTGCTTGGCAACACGTCACACGGGCAGCCATGTGGTCGTCCGTCAGCATTCGTGGCACCCACCTGGATGACACTTTTCGCATTTTCAGGTCGTCATGCAGGATTGTGTGCACAGAACCCACAGAAATGCCAACTCTGGAGGCGATCTGTTCAACAGTCATTCGGCGATCCCCCAAAACAATTCTCTCCACTTTCTCGATCATGTCGTCAGACCGGCTTGTGCGAGCCCGAGGTTGTTTCGGTTTCTTGTCACACGATGTTCTGCCTTCATTAAACTGTGGCACCCACGAACGCACTTTCGACACATCCATAACTCCATCAGCACATGTCTCCTTCAACTGTCGATGAATTTCAATTGGTTTCACACCACGCAAATTCAGAAAACGAATGACTGCACGCTATTCAAGTAAGGAAAACGTCGCCATTTTAAGTATTTAAAACAGTTATCATTCTCGCCGCTGGCGGTAAAATTCCATCTGCCGTACGGTGCTGCCATCTCTGGGACGTATTGACAATGAACGCGGCCTCATTTTAAAACAATGCGCATGTTTCTATCTCTTTCCAGTCCGGAGAAAAAAAATCGGAGGCCTTAGAACTTGAATGCACCTCGTAAGTTCTAGGGGACTGATGACCTCAGAAGTTAAGTTCCATAGTGCTCAGAGCCATTTGAACAAAGTCACGGCGTTGTAGCCTATCTTGTACGGATACCAGTGTGAAATGCGCCGCAAAATCTTTTTGCCAGGGAAGAGATAATTCCCGTAACACAGCTCCAGCACTGACTGCACAATTTGAGGATTTGTGTCGCACGATGTGGACCTTTTCCCTCTCCCTGCTGCACCATGTAATTCATCTGCTTCTTCAGATTTCTTTATCATAATCTTTAGCCCCATTATTGACATGGGGCCTCTTCGCAGCTGTTTCTGTCTGCGACATTCCTGCAATGCAGCGCTGCTGCTGCCGTCATACTGATAACACAAATTTACCAGTAGTACACTGTCTTTCTTCTCCACAGCCACTGCGTTTCGCACGAAAAACTTAAACCTTGTTAACGCTTTACACCAACTTCACACACAAACACTGCCGCGCAACAGACAGTGTACTGCAGTCAAAACAGGAAGCATTTCACATTTTGTCTGCTTCAAGCGCCATAGTTCCACCTAGTGGCACAAAATAGAACTATTACTTTTTCAGCATACAATGCGAGCGCCGCGATTAGCGAACATACCCACGATGTTCCAGCGTCCTGCTATGTATACAGTCCGTATTACAGCACTCGGAACACCGTCAGATTAATTACAACCACCCGGTATCATTTCCTTGCAGTCCACGTGTGCTAGCACCTCTTGCTGGTGCAGTCGCTTCAGCCAGTTTCCTGTTGGGGGTAAGGTGGTTTTCTTCAGCTTGGAGTTCATAGACTGGTCTTACCCTACTCCTTCCAAATCGGTTGTGGCCGGAGCCTACATGGCTGGCTTACAGTGAGATTAATTCCTCCATGATAGCCGATGTTTTGGACAAAAGCTGGTAGAAAACGTTCTTAAAGTCCTGCCAGAAGGCAGCACTTTCGGGACGGCTGTAGGCAGGAACAGGAGATGGTCGGTGAAGATGCTTACACCCTGCTCCTGTTTTTGAATGAACTGAATGCCTGAAAGTTAAATAATGTGACTGGAATGTTTTGGGGGCTGGAGAAAACGAGTAGTCGGCTGGCAGTCCTCGTTTGGTGTATATGCAGTTTGCCCTCTGGAGTGGAGGTTCTGCTTTCGTTGCGTATTCTGAGGTCGGCAATAGGTGATCCTTTGTGGTTCAGAAGCAGTATGGAAGACTGAGAGAACCGAAAGCGCGTTCCTGCCTGTGAGCATAGAATTCTGTTAGTGAGCGTGGACTTGGTAAAAAAAAGGCCTCAAAGCACAGTGTGGAAGTCTTAACTAGTGACGGCCTTGGCTAGGGTTAATTCTTGCCAGTAAATTTCGTTTGTTCCATGCAAATTCGGCGGTGAATGTGTGACTCTTCCTCTATTGACTTTGAACTACACTGAAGCGCCAAAGAAACTCGAAGAAGCAGGATACGCACTGCGGTCGGCGATGCCTATATAAGACAACAAGTGTCTGGCGCAGTTGTTAGATCGGTTACTGCTGCTGCAATGGCAGGTTATGAAGATTTAAGAGACACTGAACATGGTGCTATAGTCGGCACACGAGCGGTGGGACATAGCATCTCCAAGGTAGCGATGAAGTGGGGATTTTCCCGTACGACTATTTCACGACTGTACCGACCTGAGTCGAAACAAGGCCCCCGGAGTAGACAACATTCCATTGGAACTACTGACGGCCTTGGGAGAGCCAGTCCTGACAAAACTCTACCATCTGATCAGCAAGATGTATGAAACAGGCGAAATACCCTCAGACTTCAAGAAGAATATAATAATTCCAATCCCAAAGAAAGCAGGTGTTGACAGATGTGAAAATTACCGAACAATCAGTTTAATAAGCCACAGCTGCAAAATACTAACACGAATTCTTTACAGACGAATGGAAAAACTAGTAGAAGCCGATCTCGGGGAAGATCTGTTTGGATTCCGTAGAAATACTGGAACACGTGAGGCAATACTGACCTTACGACTTATCTTAGAAGAAAGATTAAGGAAAGGCAAACCTACGTTTCTTGCATTTGTAGACATAGAGAAAGCTTTTGACAATGTTGACTGGAATACTCTCTTTCAAATTCTAAAGGTGGCAGGGGTAAAATACGGGGAGCGAAAGGCTATTTACAATTTGTACAGAAACCACATGGCAGTTATAAGAGTCGAGGGACATGAAAGGGAAGCAGTTGTTGGGAAGGGAGTAAGACAGGGTTGTAGTCTCTCCCCGATGTTATTCAATCTGTATATTGAGGAAGCAGTGAAGGAAACAAAAGAAAAATTCGGAGTAGGTATTAAAATCCATGGAGAAGAAATAAAAACTTTGAGGTTCGCCGATGACATTGTAATTCTGTCAGAGACAGCAAAGGACTTGCAAGAGCAGTTGAATGGAATGGATAGCGTCTTGAAAGGAGGATATAAGATGAACATCAACAAAAGCAAAACGAGGATAATGGAATGTTGTCGAATTAAGTCGGGTGATGCTGAGGGTATTAGATTAGGAAATGAGACACTTAAAGTAGTAAAGGAGTTTTGCTATTTGGGTAGCAAAATAACTGATGATGGTCGAAGCAGAGAGGATATAAAATGTAGACTGGCAATGGCAAGGAAAGCGTTTCTTAAGAAGAGAAATTTGTTAACATCGAGTATAGATTGAAGTGTCAGGAAGTCATTTCTGAAAGTATTTGTATGGAGTGTAGCCATGTATGGAAATGAAACATGGACGATAAATAGTTTAGACAAGAAGAGAATAGAAGCTTTCGAAATGTGGTGCTACAGAAGAATGCTGAAGATTAGATGGGTAGATCACATAACTAATGAGGAAGTATTGAATAGGATTGGGGAGAAGAGAAGTTTGTGGCACAACTTGACCAGAAGAAGGGATTGGTTGGTAGGACATGTTCTGAGACATCAAGGGATCACCAATTTGGCTCTGAGCACTATGGGACTTAACGTCTATGGTCATCAGTACTGGAGGGCAGCGTGGAGGGTAAAAATCGTAAAGGGAGACCAAGAGCTGAATACACTAAGCAGATACAGAAGGATGTAGGTTGCAGTAGGTACTGGGAGATGAAGAAGCTTGCACAGGGTAGAGTAGCATGGAGAGCTGCATCAAACCAGTTTCTGGACTGAAGACCACAACAACAACAACAACCGTGAATATCAGGAATCCGCTGAAACATCAAATCTCCGACATCTCTGTTGCCGGAAAAAGATTCTGCAAGAACGGGACCAACGACGAGTGAAGAGAATCATTCAGCGTGACAGAAGTGCAAACCTTCAGCATATTGTTGCAGATTGCAATGCTGGACCATCAACAAGTGTCAGCGTGTAAACCATTCAACGAAACATCACCAATATGGGCTTTCGGAGCCGAAGGCCCACTCGTGTACCCTGGATGGCTGCCTAGGCCCGTCAAAACCGGCATGGCACTGTTGATGACTGTAAACATGTTGCCTGGACGGACGAGTCACGTTTCAAATTGTATCGTGCGGATGGACTTGTACGGGTATGGAGACAACCTCATGAATCCATGGATCCTGCATGTCAGCAAGCGACTGTTCAAGCTGGTGGAGGCTCTGTAATGGTGTGAGGCGTGTGCAGTTGGATTTATATGGGACCCCTGATATGTCTAGATACGACACTGACAGATGACACTTACTGACCACCTGTATCCATTCAGGTCCATTATGTTTTCCGACGGGCAATTCCAGCAGGACGATGCGACACCCCACACGTCCAGAATTGCTACAGAGTGGCTCCAGGAACACACTTCTGAGTTTAAACAGTTCCGCTGGCCACCAAACTCCCCAGACATGAACATTATTGAGCATATCTGGGATGCCTTGCAACGTGCAGTTCAGAAGAGATCTCCACACCCTCTAGTCTTACGGATTTATGGACAGCGCTCCAGGATTCATGGTATCAGTTCCCTCTAGCACTACTTCACACATTAGTCGAGTCTACGCGACGTCAATTTGCGGCACTCCTGCGTGCTGCGTGCTCGCGGTGGCCCTGCACGCTGCACGATATTAGGCATGTATACCAGGTTTTTTTTTTTTTTTTTTTTTTTTTTTTTTTTTTTTCTCATCAGTGTACATTCCAATTTTGTTGTTGTGATTATCGGTGAGAGTTTCTAGCAGCCAATTGGGATGTTGTATGAACTGTCAGCGGTGAACATGTGCTAGTCCATAGTCCTGAAAGTAGTTGTATTGCTGCAGGGATTTTGGTTCTAGATATTGCAGCATTGAGAAGTATAACCCAGAATCGCTATTCGAAGCGAGGCTGGCGACCCTTACATAGACTGAGTTTATAGAGTAACAGACCACAGACTTAATCCGGATCCGTCAAGGAGCATTTCCAGTTAAGTCCGCGGAGCAGTACATGCTTACCTTGTCTCGCACGTTGCGCATCGCTAAGAAGCGCGCATATGCTGGCGGTGACAGTATGAATTTCCGTTACGCACCGGAAGCTCCGAGGCACGGACGGAAAGAGTGTCTCAGAGTCCTTTACGCCGGCCGGGGTGACTGAGCGGTTCTAGGTGCTACAGTCCACAACCGTGCTGCTGCTACGGTCACACGTTCGAATCCTGCCTCGGGCATGGATGTGTGTGACGTCGTTAGGTTAGTTAGGTTTAAGTAGTTCTAGGGGACTGATGACCTCAGAAGTTAAGTCCCATAGTGCTCAGAGCCATTTAAACCATTTGAAGAGTCCTTTAAAGGAAGCAGATGAGGTGAAGCAGTGACGAAGACTCTGCATTGGCATTCTTTCTTTCTTTTCCTTTGCTACTAGACTTGAAGTAGTAGGCTTACGCGAATCCTAGTTCTGTATTTGATATACACAACTGGGTAAATTACATAAAACAGCTGTAACCATTAATAAGGTTGGCGGCGAAAAAGCAAAAAAAAAAAAAAAATGCCACCACGGGGAAATAATCTGAATGGGGCGGAAATAGGTAGATTTGGCGTGCATGTACAGATAAACGATGACAATTTCAGAAAAATAGGAGTATTTATTCAAAAGAAAGACCTTCACAAACTGAACAAGTCAATAACGCGATGGTTCACCTCTGTCCCTCGCGTAACCAATTATTCAGCTTGGCATTGATTCACAGAGTTGTTAGATGTCCAGCTGAGGAATATAGTGTCAAATTCTGTTCAATTGGCGCGTTAGATCGTCAAAATCCCGAGCTGATTGGAGGGCTCTGCCTATAATGCTCCAAACATTCTCAATTAGGGAGAGATCTGGTGACCTTGCTGATCAAGGTAGGGATTGTCAAGCACGAAGGCAGCATATGCCAACCGTTAAAAATGTCAGGAAGAAATCCCACACTAGCTCTTCATAGCACGGGGCTTAGTTACAGACTGAGCTTTCTTAATACTTAATAACAATGAAGAAAGTATATTTTAGGAATTAACGTCCACTGAATGTAGATATTTCGGTTTTTATATTTCATTTCCCGTAAGTATCGGGATAAAGCCTAAAAACAGAAATACAGAAGTTTGACGGACTTATATTTTCTCTATGTGCCATACGAAGCCATTATAGATTCGTCAAAAAAATGGAAAAAAGTGCTTCGTTTCTTGCAGCTGTATTGTTGTACTCCACGCAATACGTGTCCCACCAACATTTTCAGTCTTTAAATTTCTCCAGAAACTCTGTCCCTGAAATTTCTTTTCGCATCTCACACTGTTATGTATATTAGAACAGCATTTAATCTCACGCGCAGTGACAAAAGACGAACTTTTGTCGGGAAGTTGACACGACAGCGCTACACACGGCACGTATGTTGGGTGGAGTGGTGGAGGTGTCGGCTGTCGGATGGTCCAATCTACCCGACATCCCGACAAGCAAAGTTCGTCGGTCGGTCGACCAAACACCTACATACTTCCAATTTGTCTTTCGGTCGGTCGGCCGGTTGGTGGATGTGTAGGGCCCTTAAACCTTATTGGTGGACATTGACATGGTCGCCATCTCGCGGCTGTCGTGTTTACTTGCGGTGTTGACATTCAAGTCGTGGCCACATCCGCCACGGCCTCCGCCCGACGAACGCGCGCTGGAGCGCAGTAAGCATCGACTGCGAGTGTTGCTTCTTCGTCCCCTCCACCCCACCGTGCTGCGTTTCTACACTGATAGCTCTTTAAAGACATTTAACAGCTCGCTATAGGTCGCTCTCTGACAAAGTCTGAACTTCCCTTTATGAAGGGTGAAAATACAGGGGCACTTATTTTAAGTGCCAACACTCAATGTTTTCTGAGAAAATTACAGTAAAGAAACCCTTTTTTTCATCTCAGATCTGATACAACCTTATATCAAAAACACATAAGATTCTATTTCTTCAGTTTTAGCTTTCTTTTTTTACTTCAACAGAACCAGTGCACTCCCGGGGTGACATATCATAAAAACGTTCAAAGCATAAAAACCGAAACAACCAGTAGCGCGTGAAGGAACATTTCATCTTCACATCTTTTTTTATGTGAATGTAATTCGAAAAAGCAGCCTCGTTAAGGTTGCTAAGTACCTCGCGATCTGGCGATAATTTCGTATAGAACCAAGTATAACAAAGCTGGAGCATGCAGCTGATTACCAATACAGCTGTGTATTTTGCTAATTACATCGCCTCTACATATGATTTCCGTTTGCTGTGCGTTGAGAATTTGGCACTTCCATAATAGGCGACTGTAATTCTTCACCCGTCAGTAAAAGTATACGTCGTAGTGTTGACAGAATGGCATATACTTTGGCGGAATTACTTTCAGTGAACATGTCGATATTCCCATTTCATTGACAACCAGACCATCGTTCAAGCAGAAATAGCTTTGCACATCCCACCAGTCAGTAATGTAGGGAAAATGATCTATTTTTCAAAAAGGTCGCAAAACTTAGTCCAAAAAGAGTTGCGGTCACATGATGATGCCGTTCCGTTGTCTGGTTTACGACATGTTCGACTCTATAGACCAAATTTGGCATTGGCTTCTTGGGGCCAAACAAAAACTGATAACTGTTTAGCGGAAAGTTTGAATCTGTAGTAGACTGTGTATCAGTACACGCTCTCGCAAGTACAAAACAGCTATCGCGATGGAGGACCCAAACGACAAGTGTAGGATCGATTCTTGATAAATATAAAATGTGACATTCGTGGGTGTTCGAGTGTTTTACAAATGCTAGAAACAGCGGACGTGTGCTTACTACACGAACATGGTCACAAAGCGCAATGGCTGCAGCAGTCTGATTTTTGTCAGAGTTTTTGAATTCAAAGCCTCAGATATCTACTGCGATTCATTCAAGGGGAAAAACAGAATTCGGCAGCGTCGTGTCGCCAAATACATTAGCACCAATGACAAGCTTATGTTTGATGAATCATTGGAAACAGTAAAGTTTTTTCAACTTCAAACCGCTATAAATCCTTAGTTATACCCTGATTTTGTCGTAAGTACGGATGGATCAGAATACTTCAATCTCTAGTAAGAAAATCTTATCATTTTGAGGTGAGAAAGTTACGGAAATAGCTATTGGCCAATTGAAACAAAGAAATCTATCGTCAGCTTATGAACAAAGTTTTGCGACGTTAGGTAAAATGGAGCTGTTTCTGTACGTGGATTCGTGGGGTCTAGAAAGCTCTCGTCCCTTATACGATAGTCTGTTTGTCGGGTAAAATATGAATATCGACACGCTCATTAAAAGTTCACTACTGGCCATTAAAATTGCTACACCACGAAGATGACGTCCTAAAGACGCGAAATTCAACCGACACGAATAAGATGCTGTGATATGCAAATGTGTAGCTTTTCACAGCATTCACACAAGGTTAGCGCTGGTGGCGACACCTACAACGTGCTGACATGAGGAAAGTTTCCAACAAATTTCTCATACACAAACAGCAGTTGACCGGCGTTGCCTGGTGAAACGTTGTTGTGATGCCTCGTGTCAGGAGGAGAATTGCGTACTGTCTAGTTTCCGACTTTGATAAAGGTCGGATTCTAGCCTATCGCGATTGCGGTTTATCGTATCGCGACATTGCTGCTCGCGTTGGTCGAGATCCAATGACTGTTCGCAGAATATGGAATCGGTGGGTTCAGGAGAATAATACGGAACGCCGTGCTGGATCCCAACGGCCTCGTATCACTAGCAGTCGAGATGACAGTCATCTTATCCGCTTGGCTGTAACGGATCGTGCAGCCACGTCTCGATCCCTGGATCAACAGATGGGGACGTTTGCAAGACAGCAACCATCTGCACGAACAGTTCGACGACGTTTGCAGCAGCATGGACTATCAGCTCGGAGACCATGGCTGCGGTTACCCTTGACGCTGCATCACAGACAGGAGCGCCTGTGATGGTGTACTCGACGACGAACCTGGGTGCACGAATGGCAAAACGTCATTTATTCGGATGAATCCAGGTTCTGTTTACAGCATCATGATGGTCGCATCCGTGTTTGGCGACATCGTGGTGAACGCACATTGGAAGGGTGTATTCGTCATCGCCATAGTGGCGTATCACCCAGTGTGATGGTATGGGGTGCCATTGGTTACACGTTGCATGGGGGCTTAATAAAAATATTAATGCAAATAATTTTAATTTTTTTTTTTGCTTTAGTAGCTGTCTGTCCGATTACGAAGTCTCGTAACGGTTGGCCCTGACTGTTATTGTTACGCAATCTGACTGCTTAGAACAATAACAAAGAATGAAATGGAAATTTTCATTAACACAGTTAATTAATTAAGCCCCCAGCAACTATAAAACCAACGCAACAACAAGCACAAGAGTAACTGTTCTGTGTGTGGGAGTGTGACTCAACGTACGCATCTGGCACGGTTCTTCTTCAACAACACAACAATTTTTAAATAACATTATACTGAATTAATTAAAGAAAATACAAATACCATAATTACTCAAGAGAACCACAATTACACTCTAATCCAAGAACCCAAGCCAGATGCTTTGTTGACTGAACCTGTAATGACACATTATTTAAAACATGGAAATAATGAAAAATAAATCAAGTTTCGTTACCTTCATATATTGACCAAAATCACTCTCATAATTACAATATATCTCCACACCGCCTCGCTATTACCACATCTGAACAAGAACCTTTCAGTATCACATCTCAGCAAGCACTCCCTACTAGCACATCTGAACACCAACTGACTACCACGAGCTCTCCCCAAGCAGTGACCTCTAGCACATCTCAATAATGACTTCCCGTGGAGGCGGCGGAACAATGCTCTCTAGCGATCTCTGGCGCTGTGGCTCAGTGTAGCCACCTTTCATATGCCCTTCCTCCACGGCTAGAATTTGATGGTATTTTTGCCAGCATTGGTGGTGAAAATACCACCAAATTCGTCAAAAAAAATATAGACAAAAATAAAAGATAATATTAATACGTAAATATCATATAACTAGATAAAATTTTGGCTTTGCACTGACCTTTCAATAACCTATTATATAGAATACAGTAAGCAATACAAATTCTTTCATACATCTGACTTTACATAACAGTTTATACAAGTATTATGTGGTTAAACAGTTCAATCAATAGCGTCAGCAATGACGAATATGTGCAGGTAAGAGTCTCTTAACTTTTCACAAACAGTAATACACAAAAATCAGTTTATACAAATATTCACATAAACGCTTTCCATAGCCCAAGAATAAGAAGTTGACAGTTCCAGCAGTAGCACCCAGCAATGGTCAACAGGTGCAAATACCAATAAGTAACATTTTTTCAATAGAAGCAGTCCATCAGTGGCACCCAGTAATGTTGATCAGGTGCAGACACCAACAAGTAACACCATTTCAGTAGAATCAGTCCATTAGTGGCACCAGCAATGTTGATCAGGTGCACACAGCAACAGGTGACTTCATTTCAGTAGAAGCAATCCATCAGTGGCACCCAGCAATGTTGAGTAGGTGCAGACATCAACAGGTGACATCTTTTCAGTAGAAGCAGTCCATCAGTGGCACCCAGCAATGTTGAGCAGGTACACACAGCAACAGGTGACATCTTTTCAGTAGAAACAGTCCATCAGTGGTACCCAGCAATGTTGAGTAGGTACACACAGCAACAGGTGACATCTTTTCAGTAGAAACAGTCCATCAGTGGCACCCAGCAATGTTGAGCAGGTGCAGACATCAACAAGTAACACCATTTCAGTAGAAGCAGTCCATCAGCGGTACCCAGCAATGTTGAGCAGGTACACACAGCAACAAGTCACATTTCTCAGCAGAAGCAGTTCCATAAAATTCAGTATCACTGATCACACTGTTCATCAGAGTTTATAAGCAGAAATTAAACATGTCCTAGTGGCACCAATCATGTAGAGAAGGTATAAGTAACAGTCCATAATTTTTACAATCACTGATCACACAGTTCATCAGCAGAAATTAAACATGACTAAATGTCACACATCATGTTGAAAAGTGCAGCACCATCACTAATCACACAGTTCAGGCATGAACAATAGTTTGAATACACATACAATGCTTTTACATTAAACATACAAATCATAACAAACACACAAATGATATCAGATAATTGTCCTATTAACTATTACAATACACAAATACCAGTAAACCTATAACATTTATGGGTGTCAGTGCAAGCCACTACCAACAAATAAAATAATATTTAGGAGATAGGTGGGTAGGATTAGAAAAGGAAAACACACAAAACACATCCACTCATCTTTCATCCACATTAAGTACTACTGTGTAATTGAATAGTGTTAACTGTGTAAATGTAACTCTGTCCAAGATTTGATGTTCATCATGTGTACCAAGTACTAGTGGCAGCAATGTATAACAGTCAATAATAGTTAAGTCAACGTCATAGTCATCATGTTAAGACCAATGTTTGCCAAGCCAGATCAAAATGTACGGTTGCTGAACAACTGTCAGTGTACCAAGATATGCAAATGCTTCTTCTCTCAAAAAAAAAAGTATATACTGCTTAGTGATTTAACAAGTGTGTGTATAGACAATCTTCCTTCTACTTTAGTGTTCTAGTCTGCCATCTTCATCCTCCTTGTTCCATATAAACCAACAAAAACAATATGCTCCTCATTTACTTTACCTCTTATCCACCAAAACTCCAATAATCATTAGCATCACAACATCTCAATACTTCACTAATACCTTTTCAATACGTCGATCATCAATATCATTTACCTTACCTTTTGTCCACGAAAACTCCAATAATCATCTACTTCACCTAATCTCAATACCTCAATAATACGTCGATACATATAAACCTCAGCACCAATATAATTTCGCTTCCATAGCAACACTTTCCTCTAGTCAGTCTCCTCGAACAAGTACAGATAAAAACCTAATGCAAACCTCATCATCCCATACAATCCGAAGACACAGTGTCCACACACAACCTCTGTGTAATCCATCTGACACAAATTTTCTACTCATTATAAATTATAAGATACATTTTGGTTCCTTGTCCATCATTAAATAAAAGAAATGCATACATGACCTCTAACAGACTTAGTTCGAATAACTCTCAGTAATTAAGTACGATTACGGAGTGTGAATGATCATAATATTTCACAGTGTGTACACCACTTCAAGAATCATAGCAGGAGCAAACATGTGGAGTATTTTTTGTGTCAAGTGTCAGTTCCTATTTCAATTGCTCACGAAAATGCAGTGTAATACTGTCAATGGTCTAAACCTAGTTTTGGTCTGTCATGTCGTTAGCTTCCTTCCTATTAGCATAAATTTATACAGATTCCATAAAACCTCAGCTCATGTGACTTCTATGACTTTCTTGTACTAATGTCGTTCGTCGAATTATAGCAGTTCATTTTCTTATCTTAAAAATATAAGGCACTGAGCGTAAGCAAAACAAGCAATAGCGAGTAAATATACCAGTAGAGAACAGAATGTCAACAAGTGGATGCAGCACAATCCCTATAACAAGGCTCTGCCAAGCGAACAATCTACAATTAATACCATAGTGTAACCTAGTCTCTATGTTTGTACACAGTATATCAGCATTTCTATATACTAAATTGAAGAGTAGTTATGACAACAAAACAGAAATGTGTAAATATGCAATCCATAAGCAAGGCAGCAAATATGTTATCTATCATAATAAACAGGTCATTAGCATCATATCAGCATAAGCAAATAAATGTTTATATGTAATCTTAATAAGTAAACATGAAGGCGCAAGCAGATAAATCACAAAGTATAACTTACATATCTAACCACATCAGCACAATTAATCAGGTGACAATTATAATTTAAATAAATAAGCACAGCAGGCACATAATAGAAAAATATGACATCAGTGAAAAAGCATAGCAGCCAAGCGATGCATAATATACACAAGTAATAACACTGTTCATTAATCAATAATTGTCAAAATCAGCAAATGTACACAAGCACGTCGCTTCACAAGTAAATTCATAGAACATGAAATTTAGCACAAAGTATGAATCACGTAATCGCAAGCAGCAAATTACGTCTAAAGTACGTACCTAAGTGGAATTATGTTACCTGAAAAATAAACTCAATCAATAGTTACCCTTTTTAGTTTATTACTTTTTTTTTTCGAAATTACATTCTTCCTGAAATTTTCTCCAAAGCAAGTCGTCTTAACGTCGGACACGCACAGAATTTACCTGAAGGTCTTAAATATTTTACACAACCGTATCCTGAAAAATACTGAACGTTAATAACATAATTTATGAAGTCATCATAGCTTTATACAGAATTTATTCGGAGAAATTAGACTGTGTATTTGTTTACGTCTGTCAGTGCATTCGCACTGAGCGCTCGATCAGCTGTAGGCGCGTGACGTAGGAAGCGATTGTTTGCGGTTAACGACTGCCTTGTGCGGCGCGCCGACTTGACTGTTGCTTTGAGTATGTGCCGCCGCCAAAACACAGCGCGGTATCCTTGTACTCTCTTCGTGTTTACATGTAGCTGTTGGTTTCTCAAAAGTATGTCATTCCACAAAAATTTTTACGTTCGATATATGATGTATTCCCTTAGAGCGCCGAGATTTAAGAGTTTCTACTTCAACAGTATTATCATGAATGATTTTGCGAACCCTAAATGGACCGTTATAAAGCAGAAAAAATTTGCGACACAAGCCTTTTCCTTTATGAGACAAACGGTGGGACTTAATTAATACCTTCTGACCAACTGACAAAGTTTTTAAACGACCAGGACGTTTAGCTGATTTCTCTCTTCTTGCAGCCGCAGACGCAATATTTCGTAGGGCCAGGTTCACAACTTCAGAATGCCGCAGTTTTCGTGAAGGCGGAAAAGGAACGATTTCAGAAATGCGATTTGTTGGTACTTTATTTTTTAATATCAATAGAGGCGGTAAAGAAGTTGACTCATTAGGAAGTTCATTCAGAATGTTTTGAAAAATATGAAGATACTGATCCCAAGTTCTGTGATTCTGATGACAATAAAGACGGCACAATTTATTGATTTCCTTCATCCATCTCTCTGAAGCATTAGATTGAGGGTGAAAAAGTGAAATGAAAATTGGTTTAATCTTCCGACGCCGTAGAGTACGAAGCCAAATTTTAGAGCGAAACTGTGATCCATTATCTGATATAACCTAATCAACATGACCCACTTCTTTAAGAAAATGTTTGATGAAAGCATTAGATACTGAACGAGCTGTTGCTTTGCGTAAAGGTGTAAAACACACATATTTTGATGTCAACTCCACTGCTACGAAAATGTACGCAAAACCATTAGTAGAACGAACCACTGGACCGAACAAATCGACTGCAGCCATGTCCTTTAATTTCGCTGGAATGGTAGGAAACAACGGTGCTCTGTGAGAAACTGTTGGCGGCTTAGCCTTTTGACATAATTTGCATTTGGCAAGAACAGATCGAATACGTTTTTCCATATTACCGAAGTAGCAATTTTCTCGTAATTTATGAAAGCATTTTCTGGAACTAAAGTGCGCATAACAGAAATGTGTAAACGAGGTGTGGCCAAATCATCCAATCTAACAAAGCGTCTAAGAAAATTACAGACACCAAGGAAACTACGAATATCACGTTTTGTGGTAGGAACAGCATAATTACGAATAGCGTCTAGTTTCTCTGGATCAGGGAGAATACCTTCTGTAGAAATAATGTGACCAAGAAATTTCACCTGAGAACGACCAAATTCAGATTTTTCCAAGTTCACTGTCATGCCAACTCGTGCAAAAATACGTAATAATGAATCCAAAATTTTGTTATGCTCACTCCAAGAACGTTTAGCAATAAGAATGTCGTCAACATAAGAAGTAATATTGTCACGAAGATAAACAGGTAAAATTTCATTTAAGCTACGAATGAATGCTGCAGAAAATATAGTAAATCCAAACGGTAATTTCCAAAGTCACTTTTGGGTAAAACAGTTATTCTTTACCTACTGTCTAGATAGATGGATAGTAGAAGAATTGTTTTTATAGATGCAAAGAATAGTGAAAGAGTAGGCAGCGGTGCAGAAAACTAAAAGGGAAATAGCACCACTACAGCTCGGGGCCCTGTGATCGCTACGGCACATATTCACTTAGTGTAGTGAATCCCCTGAGGACATTAATAGCTGCACATAAATTTCAGTTTGTGACTCAGTGGCAAATCTGGCGGAAGTGCGCACGTAAATCGATCCAACCATGAATATGGACGTATGTCATTCCTAGAATTGCAAAAGATCTTAAATTTCCGAACAGTCAAAAAGTGTTTATAGTCAAAGTTTTCGCCTCGTGGCGACAAAGACCTACCGCGTCTGTCCCAGTCCCAGTGTTGATTATTGTCAAGTTCGCGCGCCTGGCGCTCTCTTGTTGCATCCCGTAAATGAAACAAATTACCTTCTTCAAAGCCCTCTGCTATCTGTGATTCTAAATTTCTTTTGCTGTCTTTTCCTACGATTTCGCCTTCAGTTTGTTTGACTTGCTTTCGTAATGCCTCAACTTCCCTTTTAACGCGTTCATTAAATTTTCCCTGATTTTCAACATGCTTATTTATGTTCTGGTACTCTTCAGTTTCCGCAAATGGCAATGGTACTGTATCATCTGAATCTCTGTCCCCATTTAGACTAAGACTTGTCAGTTTATCTGAAATCTCCTCAACTCTTTCCGATGAGTCACCTAATTGTTCCTTCTGATTATTTACGTCTTCCGTAAGTGTCGCGACTCGGTTTTCGGTATTGTCACATTTAGTAGTTAACTGTTCACACTGTTGCGTTAAGTCGTTTGGTACGGATTCCTTGATTCTTTCAATTATTTCTTCCTTATCGTTTGCGCGTTGTAAATTCATCTCTGAAAATTTTTGTACTATCACGCGATCTTTTTCTTCCCGTTCTCTGTCCTGTTCCTCTTGTCTGATTTCTACTGCAATTAATCTATTATTGTGAGCATTCAAAATCGGTTGTACTTCTTCTCTGATTTCTTTCTTTAATTCATCTTTCATATTTTTGAAACATGTCCCTATTCGTGAATCTAACCGTGTTTCCATTGTTTCCATCTCTGTTTTAATTGTGCCTATTTGTGATCCCAACTGTGATCCCAGTGAGTCTAACCGTGTTTCCATTGTTCCCCTATCTGTTTTTAATTCAGATCGTAACTGTGATCCCAGTGAGTCTAACCGTGTTTCCATTGTTCCCATCTGTGTTTTAATTGTTCCTATTTGTGATCCCAAATTTAATATTGCACCCATCAACTGCTCCATATTAGCTTGTTCGCAATTCCTTTCGCCCCTAACATTTCCCGCAAAACCAGTTTCATTCGTCATAGCTGTAAAGCTATCTGTGTTTGATGCTATTCCAGAATTTTCTATCGTTAATCTCGTATTCTGTGAATTTTCTGATTGAGAAAAATTTTGAAATGGTTCCGGACTACTTTCCCGACTTATTAAATTGATTTCCACTTCATTATTCAACATACTGTTCTCCTGTGTTGGCGAGTTCGCCATGTCAACAATTTCGTCATTCTCACTATTCATCATTTTTGCCTTTTTCATTGATCGCGTAATCATTTACAAAATATACAAAACTCGTCACTATATGAAAATTACACACAATGACTCTTTATCTCCAACAATACCCTTCACACGAAATGCTTCCCTCAAACACGATTAACGAACAATTGAAATAATTGCATTAAATTGTCAAACGCGTATACAAGGCAATAAAAATTAAATTTTGAAAAATACCATTAGAAGAATGCTAATTACCAAATCTACACATGCAATATAGACTACAATTACTAACTACAAATTACTACAACAATCCTACTGTCTACTATTTCTACAATCAGAAGAATTCCAAGGGACGATCCGAAGCAGTGGACGCCACGTGCATGTGGGCTTAATAAAAATATTAATGCAAATAATTTTAATTTTTTTTTTTTTTTGCTTTAGTAGCTGTCTGTCCGATTACGAAGTCTCGTAACGGTTGGCCCTGACTGTTATTGTTACGCAATCTGACTGCTTAGAACAATAACAAAGAATGAAATGGAAATTTTCATTAACACAGTTAATTAATTAAGCCCCCAGCAACTATAAAACCAACGCAACAACAAGCACAAGAGTAACTGTTCTGTGTGTGGGAGTGTGACTCAACGTACGCATCTGGCACGGTTCTTCTTCAACAACACAACAATTTTTAAATAACATTATACTGAATTAATTAAAGAAAATACAAATACCATAATTACTCAAGAGAACCACAATTACACTCTAATCCAAGAACCCAAGCCAGATGCTTTGTTGACTGAACCTGTAATGACACATTATTTAAAACATGGAAATAATGAAAAATAAATCAAGTTTCGTTACCTTCATATATTGACCAAAATCACTCTCATAATTACAATATATCTCCACACCGCCTCGCTATTACCACATCTGAACAAGAACCTTTCAGTATCACATCTCAGCAAGCACTCCCTACTAGCACATCTGAACACCAACTGACTACCACGAGCTCTCCCCAAGCAGTGACCTCTAGCACATCTCAATAATGACTTCCCGTGGAGGCGGCGGAACAATGCTCTCTAGCGATCTCTGGCGCTGTGGCTCAGTGTAGCCACCTTTCAACGTCTCGGTCACCTTGTTCGCATTGACGGTACTTTGAACAGTGGAAGTTACATTTTAGGTGTGTTACGACCCGTGGCTCTACCCTTCATTCGATCCCTGCGAAACCCTACATTTCAGCAGGATAATGCACGACCGCATGTTACAGGTCCCGTACGGGCCTTTCTGGATACAGAAAATTTTCGACTGCTGCCCTGGCCAGCACATTCTCCAGATCTCTCACCAACTGAAAACGTCTGGTCAATGGTGGTCGAGCAACTGGCTCGTCACAATACGCGAGCCACTACTCTTGATCAACTATGGCATAGTGTTGAGGCTGCATGAGCAGCTGTACCTGTACACGCCATCCAAGCTCTGTTTGACTCAATGCCCAGGCGTATCAAGGCCGTTATTACGGCCAGAGGTGGTTGTTCTGGGTACTGATTTCTCAGGATCTATGCACCCAAATTGCGTGAAAATGTTGTCCCATGTCAGTTCTAGTATAATATATTTGTCCAATGAATACCCGTTTATCATCTGTATTTCTTCTTGGTGTAGCAGTTTTAATGGCCAGTAGTGTAGTTCCGCCAAAGTGAACGCCGTTCTGTCAGCCTGCGACGTACACTTTTACTGACAGGTGAAAAAATTCTATTTGGTTATTACAGAAGAGCCCTATTCTCATTGCACAGCAAACGAAAATGACAATGGAAGCACCACCAGCAAAGTGTGAAGCCACATGTCACCTTCACATTTTTTTGTGTTAATATCATTAGAAAAAGAAACCTCGTTAACGTTGCTAAATACCTCGCGATAATTTCCTAACAAATGAAGCATATCAAGCTGGGGCCTGAAACTGATTGTGGACCCCGGCGTTTATTTTATTAACTGCATCGAAGCAATGCAGTTAATAAAAGCCGGCCGGTGTGGCCGAGCGGTTCTAGGCGCTTCAATCTGGAACCACGTGACCGCTACGGTCTCAGGTTCGAATCCTGCTCTAATGAATTCTCTGATTACTACTTTGTTTTGTGGTTTTGTTGCTGATGAAAGTCTTTGTGTGTGAATGCAGCTTGCCGCTAACTTGGTGTAATGTTTGTCTGTACAGAAGTGTATCTGTCGTCTTTATCGTTCCTTCACTCTCACACTTGAATCAGTACAGTAAAGTAAGGGCTTCGTGTATTATGATTGGCTGATCCGTAAAAGGACAGACAAACAATTATACTACTGGAGGATTCTAAGTAATTTCTAGAATTACATTCACTCTCTCTCTCTCTCTCTCTCTAATTTATCTGTGTACAATGCAAATATAAATTACTTGAGATCAGCCTGGTCGAATCTCTGGTAGAGCCCTCAGTCTTACTATTCAGCGGCTGTCTTGCTAGAAAAAATCTTTACATTTGTTATTATTATTAAGCGCTGCATTCAGTTGGGAAAATCGATCGTTTGAACCATTCGTTCAGTTTACGACAGATCTAATATTTCAGATGTGGACGAAGCCTTTTTGGACGATTTATAAAACTCATAGATTGCAGGTTCTCTTCGTCACAGCTGAAACTTCCCAATTAATTACAGGCCTAGACAATCATCAATGATTCATACAGAGAACTCATTCTTCATTCACTCTGTAATAAAATGGTCACAAACCTTATTTCTGATGAAAGATGTATATTGAATCCTTGTTAATTACAGGTTCCGTTTCCGTGTATTTTAAGTCTCAGGAAAGTTACTTTTTTACAGGTTTATCATTTCTTTATCTATCCCGCTAGCGGCACAAATTTCCCTTGTTCGCTTTAGTGCGAAGAAGAGTACCTAAAGCTTCTTTAGCAATCCAAAAAATCCTCCCACCGATATTTCCGAAAACTGTTCCCTTCTCTCTCTCTCTCCAAACTATAATAACCATGGAGCATACATATCAGTACCTCTGTTGTTCCAAAGAATAAACGTACTAGAAAAATACCTTGGCGTCGACTAGCTGTCGGCGCATATTTTACTAGAAAAATGTAATCCGATACTTTTCAAATGTAAATAAATGTGGATGATTTGATTGATCACTGTTAATTAGTGCGTGGTAGAGGGTAATTTTCCGTGGGGATATTACAATGCCCCTCGCAGCGAGCGAAGTTTGTGAGCTCAATTTTGATTCACCGAACACACTTCGCGAGCTATCTATTAGCGTGGATAACCCGAAAGTGATGATTGTCAGTCCTCCGACTGAAAAAGAATATTCTGTTTGAGACAGACGAAGAAAAGAAATGTGGAAAACAGAAGAAATGAATAGACAGGTACCGCGACTGTATTGCTTTTACGTGCATCTCGGTGTTATGTTTGCTGTGCACAACCAAGGAAGATGATCTTTCATGAACTGTTGTCAGGGTCTACCCATTCGGGAACTTTCTTAAGCAGGGAAACCTTGGAAAACCTCTTAAGCTTAGACCCCCAGCCTACGGTACATAGAAGATAGGAAAGCCTATAGAAGAACAAAAATAATTTTGAAATTTATCTCTAAAGAAAAGATAGGGATCAATTTGTATCACGATTTGGAGAAGGGTAGTTTGTGCCTCTAGCAAAAAAAAACTTTTTACAATAAATAACGTGAATTTGCGTTTTACAATCTTGCTCCTAGTACAATATCTTGCGGTGCTAAACTCCCCCGGGTCTTGCATGTCCCCGACGTCCACATTTGTAGTCGGTCTTCTACGCGGCCCCCTTTGTAGTTGATCTTCTACGCGGCCCACAATGGGAAGAGTAGAAGGAACAGGGATACTCGAATTCACATGCAACATTCATTCCAAAAGAATTAGCAGTGACCAAAAGGAAGACTCTTCCTGTAAGAGAACTGATTAGGTTGCACCATCCAAGATTCTCCTTTTTGAAAGCAAAATCCTTATGGCTTCATGGATCCTTTTTGTTACGACGTATTTCAATGAATTCAACTCTTAATTAATGATGTTGCCAAAAGCATCATCCGATTTCCTCTCGTTTGAATACTCCTTTTTACTTTGCCTCCCCACTGGTACTTATAAGTCCAAACGCTTTAACAGATTTTCTATGACTGATCGTCTTATATTTCTGATCTTGTTGAATAGAGCCTCCGAAATAACATTCGTGGTTGCAGCTGTGTCTAAAACCGCCGTTATAGGTACAGTCTCCAAAATTACTTGCACTTCGGCTACTGCCACCTGTTCCTTATCCTCATCTTTGGGTTCTAAGTCTTCGGTCAATTCATCTGCCAGTAATCGTCCATCATTGTACGTTAGCATTGGTACACATATCCTGTTGCCCCTCAACCTATTGTTGACCGCTCCTCCGGGGCACGAGTGGGTCCTTACAAGTTTGTTGGATTTTGATTTGCCTGGTGGTTGACATCGTCCGTTACTTCGGTAATTACCGGTTGATTCGTAGATGTCCGTCCCCACTGATGTTGGTTGTTGGAGTTTTTTCCCCCCGGTTGATTCCACTTTCTATTACCGTTATTAGTCCAAGCTTGCGGTCTAAAATTCCTTTCGTTTCCCCATACGGGATTGTATCTTTTCCCATTCCTGTTATTCCTTGGACAGCCCCTCGCAAGACTATTGCCGGTATTATTGTTAAGATTTTGAGGGGTTTCTCCACTATTTATCGATCTCTGTGCGTTCCCTTGCCTACCATTTGCCGGAAGTTCTATCTCCCTATACTGGAATCTGTTATTACGTGCTTTCTGGCTGTTCTCTTCTATAATGTCTATGTGATCTAACGTCGTGAGGAACGACTCCAGGTCTTTATCGTTGCCGTAAATTAATTGATTCCGGATGCTAGTTGGTAATCTTGCCTTAAGTATGTTTATTATGTCTGGCAAAGGCATAGGTCTGTCCCAATATCTTGTTTTATTTATATATTTTTCAAAATACTTCCTAAGGCTTCCTTTCGAAAAAGAGAAAGGCTCTGGGTAGAGCACCTCCTGCCTTAGGCGTTCCTGTACCCCTTCTGACCAGAATTTTGCTAAAAACGCCTTTTCAAAATCTTCATAGGTCGAGCAAACAGAAGTCATGTCCGAGGCCCAGATCGCCCCCGAACCTTGTATATACCCAGTAACGAAACTGATCTTCTGCCACTCTGACCAATTTCTGGGTAGCACTCCTCTAAAACTTCGAATAAAAACAATCGGGTGTACCCCCCTTTTGTCAGTGTTAAAAATCTGAAATTGCCGATGCTTTATCATTTTTTCTTCGGCATGACAAAGGCTTTCATAATCTCCATCCGCTAAAACGTCACGCGAACAACTAGCTCGTGGCAATTTGATATTCGAGTTACTTACACATGTCGGTATTGTGTGCGAATGTGCAGTAACGGGGTCTATAGTCGCTGACAACTTCTGCTGTTGGCCTGTATTCATTTGTTCTGAGCCTTGTTGTGAAACGCGTATCGACTCTTCGATCGTTTGTTTCCAATGCTCGAGATCAGCACCTAACTGCTGTCGCACTTCCTCAAGTCCTTTCGCAAACAAATTCTCTTCCTGTTTGCCGCATAGACTCTGGAATGCTGCTTTAACATTTTGCTCAACGTTTTCACACATTAGCCTTTTGTTTTCTAATGTGATTTCGGATAATTTACCCGTTAATACATTCATCTGGTGGTCAATAACGTCTTGACGTTCTGTCAGATGTTCCACACTTTCCTTTAGGTTCATCTGCGTACGTGCCAATTCAGGGAGTTGCGCAATTGCACATGACATGGCATCTTGCTTTTGTATTAACTGCGGAACCATTTCCACCTGTTCGCGTACTGTATCTATCTTAATAGCCACATACTCCTTCATTTCTACACGAACGCGTTGAGTAGATTCCTCACATTGAGCTTTAACCAATTCGATTTGTGCAGTTAATTTTCGTTCCGTCTCTTCGGCCTGCTCTTTTAGTTCCTTTGTCTTTTCCTCTATCCGCTGCTCTAATTCGGAAAAACTATCATGTAACTGCTGCTTAATCTCAGCTTTCAAATTTTCCTGCCCTTCAGTAACTGAGGCTAATTTTGTATTCAAATGGTCTTGCCCTTCAGTAACTGAGGCTAATTTCGCGTTAATGTCGGTTTTCAAATTTTCCTGCCCTTCAGTAACTGAGGCTAATTTCGCGTTAATGTCGGTTTTCAACTTTTCCTGCCCTTCAGTAACTGAGGCTAATTTTGTATTCAAATGGTTTTGCCCTTTAGTAACTGCGGCTAATTTCTCATTTATCATTTGCATCTGTCTCATTATAATTACTAATGGATCTAATCCATGTTGCATCCCTGCTGTTACATCTCCAGCCGTGTCTACCGGGCGTTCTATTGCGCTATCTGTAGCTATCGGTTCTACAACACTTCTTACTACCTCATTATCATCGGTGCTCACAGCTGAAGGCTGTTGCGTGTTGCTCTGCTCTGCTTGACTCATCTTAAACATTGCCCTAGTTAAAACCATATAAATGTTCTACAGTCAAGATTTATATATATCTCCCTTCACACAAGAATACTTTTGTATAGTACTTATACGGTTAAATGCAACTAGGGCAGTTCAATCAAACTACGTCTTGTATGAACACAATTAGTAAATGTTCAAATCTACGTCTACTTCCAGAATACTAGCAAGCTTTAATTAAAATATTATAGATCTGGCCTTTTGTCTGCGCCCTGCGTGCTGTATATCTGTGGATCCAAGTAATTCGACTGCGAGTATTTCTTCTCTTTTTTTTCAAGTTAGGTTGTCTCGTCGTCGTTCACATGAAACAAAGAACAAAATTATTTTAACAACGTCCAAAAACGTGTCCTGTCACGGATTGGCCATTCTAATGAATTCTCTGATTACTACTTTGTTTTGTGGTTTTGTTGCTGATGAAAGTCTTTGTGTGTGAATGCAGCTTGCCGCTAACTTGGTGTAATGTTTGTCTGTACAGAAGTGTATCTGTCGTCTTTATCGTTCCTTCACTCTCACACTTGAATCAGTACAGTAAAGTAAGGGCTTCGTGTATTATGATTGGCTGATCCGTAAAAGGACAGACAAACAATTATACTACTGGAGGATTCTAAGTAATTTCTAGAATTACATTCACTCTCTCTCTCTCTCTCTCTCTAATTTATCTGTGTACAATGCAAATATAAATTACTTGAGATCAGCCTGGTCGAATCTCTGGTAGAGCCCTCAGTCTTACTATTCAGCGGCTGTCTTGCTAGAAAAAATCTTTACATTTGTTATTATTATTAAGCGCTGCATTCAGTTGGGAAAATCGATCGTTTGAACCATTCGTTCAGTTTACGACAGATCTAATATTTCAGATGTGGACGAAGCCTTTTTGGACGATTTATAAAACTCATAGATTGCAGGTTCTCTTCGTCACAGCTGAAACTTCCCAATTAATTACAGGCCTAGACAATCATCAATGATTCATACAGAGAACTCATTCTTCATTCACTCTGTAATAAAATGGTCACAAACCTTATTTCTGATGAAAGATGTATATTGAATCCTTGTTAATTACAGGTTCCGTTTCCGTGTATTTTAAGTCTCAGGAAAGTTACTTTTTTACAGGTTTATCATTTCTTTATCTATCCCGCTAGCGGCACAAATTTCCCTTGTTCGCTTTAGTGCGAAGAAGAGTACCTAAAGCTTCTTTAGCAATCCAAAAAATCCTCCCACCGATATTTCCGAAAACTGTTCCCTTCTCTCTCTCTCTCCAAACTATAATAACCATGGAGCATACATATCAGTACCTCTGTTGTTCCAAAGAATAAACGTACTAGAAAAATACCTTGGCGTCGACTAGCTGTCGGCGCATATTTTACTAGAAAAATGTAATCCGATACTTTTCAAATGTAAATAAATGTGGATGATTTGATTGATCACTGTTAATTAGTGCGTGGTAGAGGGTAATTTTCCGTGGGGATATTACACTGCCTCGGGCATGGACGTGTGTGATGTCCTTAGGTTAGTTAGGTTTAAGTAGTTCTAAGTTCAATGGGACTGATGACCTCAGATGTTAAGTTCCATAGTGCTCAGAGCCATTTGAACCATTGAAAGTTAATAAAATACACGGAATCAGTTGCAGGCCCCAACTTGATATGCTTCGTTTGCCAGGAAATTATGGCGAGGTATTGAGCAACGTTAACGGGGTTGTTTTTCAAATGATATTAACACAAAAAAGTATGAAGGTGACATGTGGCTTAACACTTTGCTGGTGGTGCTTCCACTTTTTATGATTTGAACGCTTCTATGATACATACCGCCCTGGGGAATGTAATGGTTCTCTTAAAGGTAAAAATAATAAAAACTGCAATAACATGAAGTTTCTCATATAAGGCTGTATAAGGTATGTGATGAAAAAATCTAATTTTAATGAGATTTCAAATAGTTATTTCTTTTCTCAGCAATTCCATTGCATTTCTCGACGTCACAAAAGATATTTTCATTGATGTCACATACTTCTGTGACAACAAAGAAAAAAGCAGCGTGAGACTATTTGAACGTGGAGCACAAATAATCGAAACTGTTCTTAACCACTGTGCTACCGACTCGATTGGTTTAATGCTGCGTGCACTAGCTGACGAAGGAGCATCAAAACCTTGTCATTTTCGAGGAAACTATTGAGTTAAGTATCTTTATTTTCACCCTTCTTTCATCAAGCGAAGATTTGACATTGTCAAAGAGCAACCTATGGTGGATTCCGCTTGTGAATACCAGTCTGATTTGAGGTAATTTTGCTTATTAAGCAAGCATTATGGTTTCCTCTTACTCTCGGCAATCTGAGATCTTTTTTTATATATTTATAAGGTTTATTTTGTGTTTCTGGTCGTGTAGGTGATAAATTAAGGCATTTTTCTGTCTCTTGTACGTGTGCTTCCTAAACAGAATTACGATATTTCTGTCCGTATTTTAAACATAAATTTTATCACAGTCTTTACAATTAATTTTGTAAACACCCAAGATCATTAATTTATAACACTTCTCGTCAGTTTAACGCAATCTTGCTCCCAAGTTTCCTGTAATACAGAAGTCTATCAACTTCAGCGTGTTTGAAACTCTCAAATGATTTGGTCTAAGTGTGCACGACTATAGTCATCGCAACATTTTTAACGCGACTGCCCATTTCCTAACATTTTTCGTTTCCGCTTCAGCTGGTCTTGTAACCGTTCGCCGTCGCCATTTGCATAGTTAACCAAACCCTCTTCCAGTTTCAAAGTTTTTAACTTTTGAGATGTTATTTGTCGCTAAGCTAAAATGGACCTTTTTTATATTTATAGGCGACTAGAGGCGGCCTTTTTGATAGTAATGTGCTCGTCAGTTTTCTAAACTCTATAAATGGATATTATCTTCGTCGGTCACTGGGCGGTCGAGGAAACTAATGCATCTCAATTTCTCTGTCAGCTTAGATACCACTTTTCATTGCACCAACGGCGGATGTAAAATAGTGACCTAAATGTTTCAACACAAATACGAAACTTACTGTCTTCAATATCGACAGGGTCCTTTAGGGATCAGTTCACGCCTTTTTAAAATAGAGCATTCCAACACTGGACTGGATTCAGGACTTCCTTGCACACGAAACACAACACGTCGCTCTTAACGGAACAATATTGACATGGATAAGAGTACCGCAACGAAGTGCAGTCGAATTGTTACTCCTTACCAGAAATACAAATGCTCTAACGGATCACGTTGGAAGTTTTGTTGGGCTATTAGCGGATGACACTACTTATAGGAAGTTTGCAGTCCCAGAAGAGCGTACAGAAACGCAGGAACATTTGCAAAGGATCGACGATCCGTGCAGGAACTGACAGTTTAAGCTAAATGTAAATATATGTAACGTAGTATGCATGAATTAGCGTTTACGCCATTGGTAACAGATCACCGGAAACAGTAACTATCATATAAAGTACCAAGTAATAACCACCTGGAGCTAAATAAAGTAGAACGATCAAATAAAACAAATTGTAGAAAAAGCAGATGGCAGGCCGAGATTCATTGAGTGAAGCTTAAATAAGTCTTATTGTTAATCAGCCTGAGAGCATGAAGTGTATGGGTAAATAGAAAAGATCCAACGAAGAGATGCGCGTTTCGTCACGGGATCGTTTAAGGGCCCCACAACATACACCAACCGACCGATAGATCGACCGACTGGCCAATTTCGTATGCAGAGTACACACGTCCCGACGGATTTCACTCAGCGGTTACAGCGCCACACTTTCACCGTGGAAACGAACTGAGTAAATTACTGCACCGTTTACTATTACGAGTAGTTTGCTTTTTCTGCGACGAAAGTTAGTCGGAAGGTTGGCACGACAGCACTATACCCGGTCACAGTTTATTAGGTGAAATGGGGGTGGGGGGGGGGGTGGGAGGGGTCACCTGTTGGGCGGTCATACCCGACCGACAGACAACAAAGGTTGGTCGGTCGATCGGTTGGCCAAAGCGTCTACACAAGTCATATTTCTCTGTTGATCGATCGATCGGATCCGTACGTATGACCCTTTACTGCGCGCTACGGCGGTGCTCAACGAATTCCAATTGCACGCGTTAGAAGACAGCCGTTGTAAATCGCGAAATGACCTCGACGTGAAAATCAGACAAATTAGAGCACTTACGAAGCTTTACCAGCAACCATCATTCCCGCGCTCCGTCAGTGAATGGAAAATGGACGTGAAGGATAATGGCCGGCCGGAGTGGCCGAGCGGTTCTAGCCGCTACGGTCGCAGGTTCGAATCCTGCCTCGGGCATGGCTGTGTGTGATGTCCTTAGGTTAGTTAGGTTTAATTAGTTCTAAGTTCTAGGGGACTGATGACCTGAGAAGTTAAGTCCAGAGCCATTTGAATTTTTGAAGTATAATGGTACCATACATCGTAAGGTCGCTTGCAGAGTATAAATACAAATGCACACAATTTTTTTTTTCATGTTTGAGCCAAGATAAACCTTCTCAGATATTAACTCTGTCAGTCCCAGTTAACTGTAGGTTTTCCATCACTCATGCTTCTAGAACTGAAACTGCAGAAGCTCGCCTACTGGTGCAGCATACATTACACAAGTACTTCGTTTTCCGGTCCTCATTAATCCGAATTTACGGTTTATCCTGATTCATTTTTTGTTTCCTTCTTTTTTAAAATGCAAAAATGTGTGGTATATAGTTGGTGCGTTATATGCACAGTTATTATGTTAACACCACAGACAATCGCCGATCCCATGCTTCCACTATCATTACTGCCGTCAATGTGGATCTGTGTCTTACTGTTAAGAAGCTGTAAGCCAGTTAGCCGTGCGGTCTAACGCACTGCTTTCCGGGCGGGAAGGCATGTCGGTCCCCGGCACGAATCCAACTCGCAGGATTAGTGTCGAGGTCCGGTATGCCGGCCAGCCTGTGGATGGTTTTTAAGGCGGTTTTCCATCTGCCTCGGCAATTTCGAGCTGGTTCCCTTTATTCCGCCTCAGTTACACTCGTCTGACGTTGGGGGGGGGGGGGGGGGGGTCCACTGGGGGCCGAACTGCACAACAACCTTGGGTTCAGTGTGGAGCGGCGGTGGGGTGAGTGGACTGCTGTAGCCAATATTGTGGGCTTGTGAAGCACTCAGGGCGACGGCGGGAACGAAGCCTCTCCATCGCTTGTAGGTCCCCAGTTCCATACAATACAATACAGGATGATTCAAAAAGAATACCACAACTTTAAAAATGTGTATTTAATGAAAGAAACATAATATAACCTTCTGTTATACATCATTACAAAGAGTATTTAAAAAGGTTTTTTTTCACTCAAAAACAAGTTCAGAGATGTTCAATATGGCCCCCTCCAGACACACGAGCAATATCAACCCGATACTCCAACTCGTTCCACACTCTCTGTAGCATATCAGGCGTAACAGTTTGGATAGCTGCTGTTATTTCTCGTTTCAAATCATCAATGGTGGCTGGGAGAGGTGGCCAAAACACCATATCCTTAACATACCCCCATAAGAAAAAATCGCAGGGGGTAAGATCAGGGCTTCTTGGAGGCCAGTGATGAAGTGCTCTGTCACGGGCTGCCAGGTGGCCGATCCATCGCCTCGGATAGTTGACGTTCAGGTAGTTACGGACAGATAAGTGCCAATGTGGTGGCGCTCCATCCTGCTGAAATATGAATTGTTGTGCTTCTTGTTCGAGCTGAGGGAACAGCCAATTCTCTAACATCTCCAGATACTGTAGTCCAGTTACAATAGCACCTTCGAAGAAAAAGGGACCAAAAACTTTATTGGCTGAAATGACACAGAAAACGTTCACCTTAGGCGAGTCACGTTCATACTGAGTTGTTTCCCGCGGATTCTCAGTGCCCCATATACAGACATTGTGACGGTTGACTTTCCCGTTAGTGTGGAAAGTTGCTTCATCACTAAACACAATCTTTGAAACGAAAGATTCATCTGTTTCCATTTGAGCAAGGATAAAATCACAGAAATCGATTCTTTTAATCTTATCAGCTGCAGACAGTGCTTGAACCAATTTCAGACGATAAGGTTTCATAACTAACCTTTTTCGTAGGACTCTCCATACAGTTGATTGTGGAATTTGCAGCTCTCTGCTAGCTCTGCGAGTCGATTTTCCTGGGCTGCGAACAAATGCTTGCTGGATGCGTGCTACATTTTCATCACTCGTTCTCGGCCGTCCAGAACTTTTCCCTTTGCACAAACACCCATTCTCTGTAAACTGTTTATACCAACGTTTAATACACCACCTATCAGGAGGTTTAACACCATACTTCGTTCGAAATGCACGCTGAACAACTGTCGTCGATTCACTTCTGCCGTACTCAATAACACAAAAAGCTTTCTGTTGAGCGGTCGCCATCTTAGCATCAACTGACGCTGACGCCTAGTCAACAGCGCCTCAAGCGAACAAATGTACAACTAAATGAAACTTTATAGCTCCCTTAATTCGCCAACAGATAGTGCTTAGCTCTGCCTTTTGTCGTTGCAGAGTTTTAAATTCCTAAAGTTGTGGTATTCTTTTTGAATCACCCTGTATAATACAGTACAATACAATAGTTCTTTCGTTCTCGTTTTTTTGAGTGTGCATCTATGAAATGTCATCAAAGCGCAAGAAAGTGATTGTTTTGATGGACAAAATGTTGGAAGTACCAAACGGAAGAGATAAAGGTGAACTGCTGAAGAACATGGCTGCGGAACATGATGTAGGGCCATCAACTGTGTCGGACTGGAAGAAGTAAAAAAAAAATTCTAGCTTTCTGCTTCAAAAGGGTGACTACAGACAGGTTACAGAGCCGTGGTACAATAAATAAAGCGAGAAACGAAACCTTGGATGAAGCATTATTCATTTGGTTCACTGAGAGGAGAGAGAATGGCATTCCGACATTTGGTCCAATCCTGCAGGAAAAGACGCTAAGCTTAAACAGCTGGATATCTGATGACGGTCCTAACTCCACAGCCAGCCGAAGTTAGTTGCAAAGATGGAAAGCTCGTCGTGGCATACGCCAACTTTCAGTGAGGGGTGCAAATTTTTCGGAAGATACAGCGACAGCCAAAAAATTCAAAAACTAATTTGAAGACCTCTCGTCTGCGAAGTCATACTGCTCTCAAAGTCCACACAATTCTCAAACAAAAGAAACTCACTCACTATCTCAGTAAATAAACGTGAGTGAACTGCAGTAACTACAGAATGTAAGAGGAAAAAAATGTTTCTTGTTACTGTCAAAATGAAAGATTTATACATTGTAATACATATTAGGAGGTTCTCGCATTTAGTACATTTCCGGATTGTCTGGATTGCATCTGGTATTACCTAGTCCTGATAAACAAGATTCTAGTTTAACAGGAATTCTGTTATCCAGTTGGCATATGGCATACCTACATAACATGTCTAACTGGGGGGGGGGGGGGGGGGACGAAGACTATCTTAATTCATAATTGCATCTCTGAAAGAATAAACACCGCTGTACAGAACACTTCGAAATTAATTCGCTGACTGCCAATTGCTTGGCATCAGCTGTATTAGGTATAATATTCTTACCAATAGTGACATGTGAAAATTTCTGCTGGGCCAGGTTCGAGCCCGGATTTCCTACTTATCGCGAACGGTCGCCTTAACCGCTTCGGTTATCCGTTCAGCTCTCCAGAGCGACCAAAGCTAAGCCGAAAACCGGTTAGCAATAAAAATAATATTGTAGAACAAAAGCAAACTGGTGCTTTTCATTTATTATTATAATGTTGTTCTACCAAGAACCGATGGAAGATTCTGTTAATATAATAGGGTTCAAAATGTTCAAATGTGTGTGAATTCCTAAGGGACCAAACTGCTGAGGTCATCGGTCCCTAGACTTTACTTAAACTAACTTATGCTATTGTTCACACATACACCCATGCCCGAAGGAGGACTCGAACCTCCGGCGGGAGGGGCCGCGCACTCCATGACAAGGCTCCTGAGACCACGCGGCCACTCCGCGCTCGCCAGGGTTACTTTGTTGAGAAATAAATACGTAGTCATGATGAATAAAGATGTAGAATGTTGTAAGGTGTCAGGCAAATCCAACACCTTCCATGAAAACCCTGACATGATAGCAAATCCGGCAGTATGTCACATAGCTCCGAATAAATCCTGACATTAAATTAACCAAAGTAATACGATCAACGAGTGAGCAAATGGAATACCACAGAATAACACAAGAACGCCTAAATGCATGTCATACCTTCCCACCGTGAAACAGACGCAGTTCCGAGGGGAGAAACGAGAACAGAAGCCGAGAGCAGAATCGTGTAGGCTAGGAGGCCCTGCGATAAGGGACGGACACCCACGTCGCCAGCCGACCGCCAAAACCATCCCCCAGCCCATGTTAAAAGATAGAGCCCTCCAGAAGAACAGTATAGATCTTACGATAACACTAAAAGGGCCACACCAGCTGCAAGTTTTAGCGTGAGGCTATACGCATCTCTGTTACGTTGCAAACGTTAAAAACATTGCCGCACCACGAAAAGTATAACGTTTCTCATTGGATAGACAGAATTTTTGTAGGCGGAGCTTAAGGTTAACATTGAGACCCTGATTGGTCAGTTGAAAACACAGCCATATACCTTTTTCTTAAACCAGCTTCGGTAAATGGTAGTAAGAAGAGATTAGAAAGAGTTGATTCCGAGACGGCGAATGTGTGGAGCTGCGCCGCCCTCTGACGCTGACTAACCACCGACAAGGTAATTAACGCACGCGATAAGAGTCATAAGGCTTCACTCAGAACTGCAGAAGTCTCATCTGTTACACCCCCTTTTAACGTAATACTAGTGTCGGTCGTCAATTAAAGCTCATGGTATTCACATTTGCTACTGGAAGTTAAAATCTGAAACGCGATGATTTTTCTGTTATATAATTATTGAGAAGCCACATCAGCCACTGTAATTTACGATGAGTTAAATAAATAATTAATGATAATTGAGGGTCACTGTAGACCATTTTTGATAGTTTTCTCTTTTATGAAACTTAATTTAAACCTAGATTATTGATGTGATATGGCATAGGTCATCCTTCGATCCATTATAGAACTTGGAAACCCATTCAGGGAATATTCATTAACATTTTTGTTGAACGCAGTTGGTTTTTATCATCCTGTATTAAAATGTTTCCTTTTATCAATAGTGAAATTTATAAACAATGTTTTGTGAGTAGAATAAAAACTCTAATGGTAAACTTAACTGCTTTTTCGACGTTATTTTATCAGCTAACTAAAAATAGGAAAGCCTTGAACCCCTTCCACTAAATTTAGTTAGTATTAAGATTCTTTTACAGGGAGTGCAGTGGAGCTGACGGTGAAATCCTTAAGTATTTGATTATATCATCGCTAGTCTCATGTCATGTGTGGTCTGGCGTCTCCTTACCAGCAACAGGTCCCAGGTTCAAACTAGTCAATTCCCTAAAATACACGCTCAGAGCGTCGTTGCGCGAAAGTGGTAGGGAGACACGACCTAGAACAAACAGACACCACGCAGAATGTTAGAATGTTAATAATGTTTGTGTTGTTTAAAAAACTTTGAGTTTTCACATAAAAAACTTCGAAGCATTTGCTTTTCTGTACTCCCTCGTATATATCGGACTACGCTGCACATCCGTTCATCGCACAAATTCTGTTTTCGTCTTGAGATTCGTTGGCTTCGCTGACTCACAACGAAATACTGACAATCCAACCTAACTTAGACCTCGGGCTTCGCTACAGGTCAGTCTGGCAGAACATCTAGTTTCCTTCCTGCTGTCCTTACGGGAAACAAGTCAATTCGCATATTCCACAAAAAGAAATTTTCAGATTCTGCTTTTTTCATTGGCTACCGTATTCTATCACCCATTTGGCTACACCCGAGGAAAGTAAATCGTGCGCGCAGTGGAAGAGCCTGGTACACTGCAAGCGTACTACAGCCGAACCACTTACATAAAAAATGGAAACATACAGAATCTTGCGCTCTTGCATTAATTAATCGTACTGCGGACACCATGGGGTGCTTGCATGAACCTCTGCGCCCCGGCACTCTTCAGACCGCTTCTTGTCGCTTGAAGTTTTCTTCATTCAACACGCTCGGGACGAAGACTTCTTGATTCTAGAAGGCGTCAGCAAATGTACTGAATTCTGTATGTTTCCTGTGAGAAATATGATGCGCGTAAACAAGATGATCCCTTCCGAGGTCCCTCGTTTTACGCTAACAGATAACTGCGTCAGCGAGAGACGATTCGTAGTCCGTGTTTGATCCAGATCCAAACATATAAACAATAACCACCTTACGGCACACCACTGGCTTATGAAACTATTAGTAATTCCACTAGTTGGCTACAGTGCGTTGCATACCGTGTGTTACAATCCTAAACATATTATTCACGTCCTCTGGTATACTGTGAGAGAAAGAATCTACGCCGACCAGAGTGGCCGAGCAATTCTAGGCGCTACAGTCTGGAACCGCGCGACCGCTATGGTCACAGGTTCGAATCCTGCCTCGGGCATGGATGTGTGTGATGTCCTTAGGTTAGTTAGGTTTAAGTAGTTCTAAGTTCTGGGGGACTGATGACCTTAGCAGTTAAGTGCCATAGTGCTCAGATCCATTTGAACCTTTTTTTGAACCAAAGAATCTACAAACAGCACAAAAATTCAGTGGTAATTCAGAATACAAGTACATTACAACATACAACAAAGAAATTAAGTAATGATTTAAGACACTGATAGCACACTATCTAATAGATTACATGTTTCATGGTTATTTATACTGTCTGTCAGTAAACCATATTGATTGTGAGTTACAAAAATCATAGGCGATAACTAGACAGTATCTCACAAAAGAATATTGAAAATTTGGTTTTCTTTATTATCTAATGTAGGATCACAGATGTAACAGCAATTTTCACGGCGTTTAAAGATGGAGTTTTCGGTACAGATTACGAGGTTTGTGTGGAAATGGAGGGGGAAGTGGGAGGGGAGAACAGTGGTGAGCAGAACAAATGGGTTTTTCATGGGGTATTAGAAACCAATGAAAATTAGAAAAGCCACGGACAATTGCTAAGACCAAATGTAGTTTTGCTTTCTGATCACTTTTGGATACTGTCAGAATAAGTAACCACAGACAGACAGACGCACAGACAGACAGACGGACAGACAGAGTGACAGATGCACAGACAGACAGACAGACAGACGCACAGACAGACAGAAAGACAGACAGACACATCCACAGACAGAGAGACACACAGACACATGCACAGACAGACAGACACACGCACAGACACACAACACACACACACACACACACACAGGCAGACAGAGAGACAGGCACACACACAGACAGACACACACACAGACAGACAGACAGACACATGCGCAGTCAGACAGACAGACACACAGACAGACACACACACAGACAGAGAGACAGACACACAAACAGACACACGCACAGACAGACAGACAGACACATGCACAGACAGACAGACAGACACACGCACAGACAGACAGACACATGCACAGACAGACAGACACATGCACAGACAGACAGAGACACACATGCAAAGATAGACAGACAGACACACGCACAGACAGACAGACAGACACACGCACAGTCAGACACACGCACAGACAGACAGACACACACACAGACAGACAGACAGACACACACACAGACAGGCAGACAGGCAGACACATGCACAAACAGACAGACTGACACACGCTCAGACAGATAGACACACGCACAGACAGACAGACAGACACACGCACGGACAGACAGACAGACACACACACACACACACACACACAGACAGACACACGCACAGACAGACACCTGCACAGACAGACAGACAGACACACTCACAGAGAGACAGACAGACAGACACATGCACAGACAGACAGACAGACAGGGAGACACACGCACAGACAGACAGACAGACACACGCACAGGCTGACGGACAGAGACCTGCATAGACAGACAGACAGATACACTGACAGACAGACAGACAGACACATGCAAAGACAGACAGACAGACACCTGCACAGACAGACAAACAGACACACTCACAGAGAGACAGACAGACACACGCACAGACAGACAGACAGACACACGCTCAGACAGACAGACACACACGCACACAGACAGACAGACAGACAGACACACAGACAGACAGAGAGACACACAGGCAGAAATACGCACAGACAGACAGACAGACACACGCACAGACAGACAGACACACGCACAGACAGACGGACAGACAGACACTCGCACATACAGACAGACAGACAGACAACAGACACACGCACAGACAGACAGTCACACGCACAGACAGACACACACGCAGACAGGCAGACAGACACACGCACAGACAGACAGACAGACACACGCACAGGCAGACAGACACACGCACAGACAGACATACACACGCCCAGACAGACAGACACACACACAGACAGACAGACACACAGACAGACAGAGAGACACACAGACAGAAATACGCACATACAGACAGAGAGACACACGCACAGACAGACACACACACAGACAGATGGACAGACAGACACACAGACAGGCAGACAGACACACGCACAGACAGACAGACAGGCACACGCACAGGCAGAGAGGCAGATACCTGCACAGACAGACACACTCACAGACTGACAGACAGACACACGCACAGACAGACAGACACATGCACAGACAGACAGACAGACACACGCACAGACAACAGACACACGCACAGACAGACAGTCACACGCACAGACACACAGACAGACACACACGCAGACAGGCAGACAGACACACGCACAGACAGACAGACAGACACACGCACAGGCAGACAGGCAGACACCTGCACAGACAGACAGACAGACAGAGAGACACACGCACAGGCAGACAGACAGACAGACACACGCACAGGCTGACAGACAGAGATCTGCACAGACAGACAGACAGACACACTCGCAGACAGGCAGGCAGACACACGCACAGACAGACACCTGCACAGAGAGACAGACACACTCACAGAGAGACAGACAGACACACGCACAGACAGACAGACACAGGCACAGACAGACAGACATACACACGCCCAGACAGACATACACACGCCCAGACAGACAGACACACCCACACACAGATTGACAGACAGACACACGCACAGAGAGACAGACAGATACACGCACAGACAGACAGACAGACACACAGACAGACAGAGAGACACACAGACAGAAATACGCACATACAGACAGACAGACACACGCACAGACAGAGAGACACACACACAGACCGATGGACAGACAGACACACAGACAGGCAGACAGACACACGCACAGACAGACAGACAGGCACACGCACAGGTAGACAGGCAGATACCTGCACAGACAGACAAACTCACAGACTGACAGACAGACACACGCACAGACAGACAGACAGACACACGCACAGACAGACAGACACGCACACACACACAGACAGACACACCCACAGACAGACACACGCACAGACAGACAGACACACACACAGACAGACACATGCGCAGACAGAGAAAGAGCATCTGTGTTGTTCAATTAAATAAGTTGCTCTGAAAAGTCTATCCTCAAATACAGTGATCATTACTGGAACATCTGTGACCCGACATTATGAATTGTTGAAAGATTGTCTGTTTATGCTGTAATTTGCTTAACCCACTTGCAGTATTGATTAGCGAGAAACACTATTGTTAACTCGTATTTCATGAATGACTCAAATTATCACTTACACCGATGAGCCAAAACATTTTGACCATCTGCTCAGTAACTTGTTTGCTTGTGTTTGGAATGAAATACATGAGTGATTCTGTGTATCACTTTGTTGTTAGGTTTGTGCAAGTATGTGGTATGAGACGTTAACGAAAAGGTCATTTAATTAGCGCAAATAACGAGTTGCTGATCTACTTACGCAATGATGGTGCTAGATATCGACCCAGTTGGGTTCCGTAGGATTTTTCTATCTGGCGATTTTTGTCGCCTGGACATCAACGTGAGTTCAAGGGCGATGTACTTGAGGACAATATTATGGAAATGGAAGAGGATGTAGATGAGGATGAAATGGGAGATATGATTCCGCGTGAAGAGTTTGACACAGCACTGAAAGACCTGAGGCAAAACAAGGCCCCGGGAGTAGACAACATTTCCTTAGAACTACTGACAGCCTTGCGCGAGCCAGTCCTGATAAACCTCCACCATCTGGAGAGCAAGATGTATGAGACCGGTGAAATACCCTCAGACTTCAAGAAGAATGTAATAATTCCAATCCCAAAGAAAGCAAGTGTTGACAGATGTGAAAATTACCGAACTATCAGTTTAATAAGTCACTGCTGCAAAATACTAACGCGAATTCTTTACAGACGAATGGAAAAACTAGTAGAAGCCTACCTCGGGGAAGATCACTTTGGATTCCGTAAAAATATTGGAACGCGTGAGGCAATACTGACCCTACGACTTATCTTAGAAAATAGATTAAGGAAAGGCAAACCTACGTTTCTAGCATTTGTAGACTTAGAGAAAGCTTTTGACAATGTTGACTGGAATACTCTCTTTCAAATTCTGAAGGTGGCGAGGGTAAAATACAGGGAGCGAAAGGCTATTTACAATTTCTACAGAAGCCAGATGGCAGTTATAAGAGTCGAGGGACATGAAAGGGAAGCAGTGGTTGGGAAGGGAGTGAGACAGGGTTGTAGCCTCTCCCCGACGTTATTCAATCTGTATATTGAGCAAGCAGTAAAGGAAACAAAAGAAAAGTTCTGAGTAGATATTAAAATCCATGGAGAAGAAATAAAAACGTTGAGGTTTGCCGATGACATTGTAATTCTGTAAGAGACAGCAAAGGACTTGGAAGAGCAGTCGAATGGAATGGATTGTGTCTTGAAGGGAGGATATAAGATGAACATCAACAAAAGCAAAACGAGGATCATGGAATGTAGTCGAATTAAGTCGGGTGATGCTGAGGGAATTAGATTAGGAAATGAGACACTTAAAGTAGTAAAGGAGTTTTGCTATTTGGGGAGCAAAATAACTGATGATGGTCGAAGTAGAGAGAATATAAAATGTAGACTGGCAATGGCATGGATAGCGTTTCTGAAGAAGAGAAATTTGTTAACATCGAGTATAGATTTAAGTGTCAGGAGGTCGTTTCTGAAAGTATTTGTATGGAGTGTAGCCATGTATTGAAGTGAAACATGGACGATAAATAGTTTGGACAAGAAGAGAACAGAAGCTTTCGAAATGTGGTGCTACAGAAGAATGCTGAAGATTAGGTGGGTAGATCACGTAACTAATGAGAAGGAATTGAATAGAATAGGGGAGAAGAGGAGTTTGTGGCACAACTTGACAAGAAGAAGGGACCAGTTGGTAGAGGATGTTCTGAGGCATCAAGGGATCACAAATTTAGCATTGGAGGGCAGCGTGGAGGGCAAAAATCGTAGAGGGAGACCAAGAGATGAATACCCTAAGCAGATTCAGAAGGATGTAGGTTTTCTGTAAGTACTGGGAGATGAAGAAGCTTGCACAGGATAGAGTAGTATGGAGAGCTGCATCAAACCAGTCTCAGGACTGAAGACAACAACAACAGCATTAGGTAAGATCTTTGACGTATTACAAATCAACACAGACTTTGTTAATTGCAGATTTTTTCCTTCTATAATGCAACAGAAATTGCGAATAACATCTTCGAAACAGTAACACAAAAAATTTGGACTTGTCCCGAATACCTGATCGAGTAAAACAAAGTTCTGTGAAACATGGCCAAAACAAGTGCCTGTTCTCGTGTAATTATTGCTCTATCAGGCATATGGAAAGCTAGTATTTCAGTATCACTTAGTCAAGTTCATTTCGTTGATTATTTGAAAGAAGTCCTCGATTCCATTCTTTGTTTCGTGTTTTTTTTTTCAAAATTTGGACAGTTTTCACCCACTAGTAAAACCTTTCATTTGATACGTTTTTTTTTTCGTTTTCAAACCCGTTTATCATCATCTTGGACTGGCATGCTAAATAATTAATGTTAATACAAAGAGCTATCTACCTAGGAAAATAGGTACCTAACGAAATATTTGGACGATTGTGGGTGATTTGAAGTTCAAATGTATTTTGACTTCACAAAAAGGTCTTAGCAGGAATTTTGCGCTACGTATACTTTCACGTTTTTATTTGTATCTTTGCAAACGAGTCAGTGAATTTTAATATGTTGGAGCTCTTTTTACGCAGAACGTCATGCTATACAACTTTCATACATGACACATTTCATTTAGAGTAGTCGTGTTTTGAGTTACAGGCGTTGGAACGTATTCATAACACCTCTCCGCCAAGTTGGTCTTTGACGAACGATGGGGCTAAAAGGATGTACCGATTTTAGCTTCTAAGTAGGTTATTCTAAGCGAAATTTTATGCTCTTTCATTCTGGTATTTTGGGAATTTTCTGTAGGACTCGTTGTTTTAGAGTTATAAACGAAAAACTGAATACGTTTTTTTTTTTTTTTTTTTTTTTTTGGCCCTCGAAAAGTACTCACAAGCCGGAAATAGTTGCAGGCTCATTAAATTCTTATTTGGGATGTCCAACGTCGATTAAAAATATTTCTAGTTTGTACTCATTTATCGGTCAGCGCAGCCTTTTTACGAGACAGTTTCCCTGGGCTAAAGCTGCCATCTGGTTAGAATTCACTCATCCACGTGAGAAATCGGCCCATAATCTAATACTGAGCGTGAAATTTGAATAGCGACTGTTGGTGCGTAAATGTCACGCTTCCGTGCTATCCTCATTTCACTGGCGCATGAAGTGGACTCCTTCGCCCCTTATTCGGTACGTTGGCAAGCCTGACTGGCCGCGCAGTGATACACTCAAGTGGGCGGGCCGCCCGGTGCGACGTTTCCTGCTCCCAATTGTCCCCTCTCATAGAAGTCAGCCCAGGCGCCTTTCTCCCGCCGTCTCTTTCACTCATATTGAGTTTCCGGTAAGCCCTCCTTGCTTGCAAAACAGCTTTCCTTTCTTCTTCAGCTACCTACGCGATCATTTCGGATGACGGGCTCGTTTTGCTCTGCCTGGCTGCAAGAAAGTGCGAATTTTAAACTCGTCAAACTGAGCCCCATTTTTCTAAAGGCAAACACCCGGAGCGAATCTTACCTGCACCTAAATCTATTCTCTGCAACTCAGTATTAAGTGCTTGTCAGAAAGCTAAGGTTCCTTTTCATTGTGACTCACGATAACGTTTGTTTCTGTTTCATTCATTTAAGAGGTCACTCAGGAAAATTCGTAAGTGGTCCCTAGACAGTTTTTCTGCTACTTTCAATGTCTCATTTCCTAATCTAACTCCCTCAGCATCACTTTATTTAGTTCAACTACATTCCGGTACCCTTATTTTGCTTTTGTTTATGCTCATCTTATAATGTCTTTTCAAGATACTATCTATTCCATTAAACATATTCGCAATTTCGAATAAGGGCAACCAACAGTCGTAGAATGGAATGACGACAGTGAAAATTTGTGTCGGACGGGGATTCGAACCTCGTTTTCCCGCTTGCTGCGAGCGGTCGCCTTACCATTTGGTTATCCGTGCACCACTCACATCCAGACCCAAATTTCCATAATTTATGTGGTAAACTACATGTCAGCAACCTGCAATTGTATATCAATTATCTATATTCCTGTTCAGGTGACTATTTTACTTGAGTCGTTTGCCGGATGTCGGCAGATAAATACCACATTGCAGGGCATGTCTTATTCCGAATTACGAGGCAATGTATTTTTGCACGGATAGCCAAATCATGCTGCATCCTTGATCTAGGGGTAGCTTCTTTGGTTCATAATCAAAACCTGCTCCGTCCTTGGTTCGAAACTCCCCACTATTCAAATTCAATGTCCGCAGTTCGTGGTCTCGCGGTCGCGTTCTCGCTTCTCGAGCACGGGGTCCCGGGTTCGATTCACGGCGGGGTCAGGGATTTTTCACTTGCCTCGAGATGACTGCGTGTTTGTGTTGTCCTCATCGTTTCATCATCATTCATGAAAGTGGCGAGATTGGACTGAGTAAAGGTTGGGAATTTGTACTGGCGCTGATAACCGCGCAGTTGAACGCCCCAAAAACCAAACATCATCATTATGGAAGAAATATCTATGTGCCTTCACGGTAGCTCAGCGTGTTCGGTCAGAGGGGTTAGCTACCCTCTATAATAAAGAACTGAGTGAACGGATCAACTAACAACCTTAACAGGTGTCATCGGACGTCCGCCACGAACAAATTCAACGAACAATATGGAACAAAATGAGATTAAAAATATAAAAAACAAAAAAAATTGTAAGGCGCCCGCTCATGATAAGCGGAGAATCCGGTTTCGAGTCCCAGTCCACCACAAATTTTCAGTGTCGTCATTCCGTTCTACAGCTGATGGTTGTCATTATTCGCAATTGCGAATCCATTTAATGTATTTCATAACGACTGTAGTCGCCACAGTGCCTCATTGTTTGGTCATGCATGTCCAAAGATCAATGCATCACCATTCGGAATAACACAGGTACTGCACTATCGTAACATCGATTCCAGCCGACTGCTATTCCAGGTCTTTTCCTGTTCCTCTCTGCTACAATATTACAGTGTCGTCGGCAAACATTAAAGTCTTAATTCTTCTCCCTGAACTTTAATTCACTTCCCAAATTACTCCTTGGTTTGCTTTACTGCTTCCTCGATGTACACACTGAATAACATCGAGGAGAGGATACAATCTTGTCTCATCCCCTTCTCAACTACTGTTTCCCTTTCATCAGCCTAAAGCTACGATCACAGCGGCATCGATATCGGTATATTCCACCGACGACCGACATCGGCTGAAGACAGCCGAGCTTTTCAAACCAGCACGTCATTACGTGCGCGGCCAAGCTGTAGCCGATTTCATCGCCCTAACGCACAGAGTTCGGGCGACAGTCGAAATTCAAATCAGTTTTACTTCCTTCAAATCGACCAACGTTCTCTTACACGAAATATAGACTGTGAGAAACTGATAAGTTTAGTCCAAGAAGAAGCTGTGACGTCCTGAGGATGAAACATATCAAAATATCATAACAGGGATATACACACATCAAAAAAAGTTTTGCATCACCTCGGGTCCGAGAGTTCCGAAACCTGTACAGAAAATTTCAATAGAGATCAAAATTAACATCAATTCCGCCCTTTTTATTGCTCATGAAAACCACATATTGCATGTTGTACCTTCATACAGCGAGACCTTCAGAGGTGGTGGTCTAGATTGCTGTACACACCCGTACCTCTAATACCCAGTAGCACGTCCTTTGCATTGAGGCATTCCTGTATTCGTCGTGGCATGCTATCCACAAGTTCATCAAGGCACTGTTGGTCCAGATTGTCCTACTCCTCAACGGCGATTCGGCGTAGATCCCTCAGAATGGTTGGTGGGTCACGTCGTCCATAAACAGCAATTTTCAATCTATCCCACGCATGTTCGATAGGGTTCATGTCTGGAGAACATGCTGCCCAATCTAGCCAAGCGATGTTATTCTGAAGGATTCACAAGATGTGCACAATGGGGGCGCGAATTGTCGTCCATGAAGACGAATGCCTCACCAATATGCTGCCGACATGGTTGCACTATCGGTCGGAGGATGGCATTCACGTATCGTATAGCCGTTACGGCGCCTTCCATGGCCACCAGCGGCATACGTCGGCTCCACATAATGCCACCCCAAAACAGCAGGGAACCTCCACCTTGCTGCACTCGCTGGGCAGTGCGTCTAAGGCGTTCAGCCTGACCGGGTTGCCTCCAACACGTTCAAATGGCTCTGAGCACTATGGGACTCAACTGCTGAGGTCATTAGTCCCCTAGAACTTAGAACTAGTTAAACCTAACTAACCTAAGGACATCACAAACATCCATGCCCGAGGCAGGATTCGAACCTGCGACCGTAGTGGTCTTGCGGTTCCAGACTGCAGCGCCTTTAACCGCACGGCCACTTCGGCCGGCCACCAACACGTCTCCGGCGATTGTTTGAAGGCATATGCGACACTCAAGGGTGAAGATAATTTGATGCCAGCCCTGAGCGGTCCATTCGGAATGTTGTTGGGCCCATCTGTACCGCGCTGCATGGTGTCGTGGTTGCAAAGATGGACCTCGTCATGGACGTCGGGAGTGAAATTACACATCATACAGCCTGCTGCGCACAGTTTGAGTCGTAAAACGACGTCCTATGGCTGCACGAAAAGCGTTATTCAAAATGGTGGCGTTGCTGTCAGGGTTCCTCTAAGCCCCATAATCCGTAGGTAGCGTTCATCCGCTAGAGTAGTAGCCCTTAGTGACAGTTACTGTCTCTCTGTATCCCCTCCATGTCCGAACAACATCGCTTTGGTTCACTCCAAGACACCCGGACACTTCCCTTGTTGAGAGCCCTTCCTAACACAAAGTAACAATGCGGACGCGATCGAACCGCGGTATTGATAGTCTAGGCATGGTTGAACTACAGACAACATGAGCCGTGTACCTCCTTCCTGGTGGAATGACTGGAACTGATCGGCTGTCGGACCGCCTCCGTCTAATAGGCGCTCCTCATGCATGGTTGTTTATATCTTGGGGCAGGTTTAGTGACATCTCTGAACAGTCAAAAGGACTGTGTCTGTGATACAATATCCACAGTCAACATCTAACTTCAGTTATGGAAACCAGGGTGATTCAAAACTTTTTTGATAAGTGTACTTTGGAAACTACTGAGTGAAATCGTAGGTTCGTTGAAAATCACATGTAGGGCAAATCTTTGTCGGAAAGTTTAGGCCTAAATTATGCCTTCAAAAAAATAATTGGCTTCAGCCCATTTGCCTCCCATTTGGGTCTTCGTTCCACGCTTGTTCACTGGAACTGTAGTGGATACTACTGTCACTTCCCAGAGATGCAATCCCTTAGTTCCTTCTGAAGCAGTCACCATCTGGGTCCATCTGACACTGCAGTCATGGTTTGTAATCTCTCCTTCCTAATCGTTCACCTACACCTGCTGCCCTAATTGCCATCCTTCAGCAAATCTCCCCCCCCCCCCTTTCCCCACCCATTGGGACTTTAATGGCCATCACTCTTTGCGGGGCAGCGCGTTTTCATTTAGTTGGGGGCTCCTCATTGGTCAGATTCTCGTGGACTGCAACCTGTGCCTTCTCAATGATGGTTCCCCTAATCATTTAAAAGCCATCTATGGCACTTTATCTGCCATTGTTCTTTCGGTCACTTCCCCTCCATTTCTTCCTTCCTTACACTGGTCGCCATGCGATAACCTCTGCAATAGTGACCACTTCTCTCTTATTCTCTCACTCCCTTCCAACGTTCCAATGGCTAGGTTACCCCCATGGGCTTTCTATCATGCTCATTGGCCTCTACAAACCTCCCACGTCATGTTTACACCTCCTTTGCTACGTTGTACTGATGAAGTAGTTCATGATCCTCCGATAAGACAAATCGTGCCACTGGCATAGCTGTTCTCTGCTCAACAGACCCTCTTCACTGCCAGTCAGTTCTGTCATAGGGCATGACCAATGCCACCGCCAGCCATGATTTCTGTCACACTTGCAACATCTTAAGTCGCACCTGTCCTCCATTGGTGTTACTGCCTTTAAACATCTTCGCACAAAAGCCCGTTACTTAGTAAAACAGAGCAAGCACTGTGTTGGGAATACATTGTCTCCTCACTAGGTTCTTCAGTCTCTTCGTCATGAGCATGGGCTCCACACCCTCCAAGGTTGTCAGCAGCAGTCTTCCATTCCAGATCTTGCCCTTACAAGTGGCCTTTATATGGATCAATCAGTTCTTAAGGATCACCTCATGACCCATTTTGCGTCAGCATTGGCGTCAGCCTCCTATCCGCCCATCTATCTCCTCAGGACACACCTCTTGTTGGGCCCAATCCTTTTACTGAATAGGAATTTCTTCTGGTCCTCTCTTCTTCCGAAAATTTAGCCCCTGATGCTGATTCCATACAATACCAATTGCTTCAACACCTCAATCCTCCACAACGACGATATCTCGTCCAATAGTTTAATCATATTTGCATCCAAGGCACTTACCCCTCTCAATAAAGAGACAGTATTATGGTTCCTGTCCCTAAGCCTGGCAAGGATCTGTAGTCCCCTGAAAATTACTGGTCAGTCAGTCTGATCAGTGTCCCCTATAGGTTATTTGAATATATGGTGGCTTATTAGCTCAGTTGTGTCCTCAGATCTCAGGACCTTTTATCTCCTTACCAATGCAGCTTTTGGGAAAGAGTCTTCGATCATCTGTTTTAATTGGGAACTGCAGCTCAGTAGGTCTTTTCCCAGCACCGTCATCTTGTCGCAGTTTTCTTCAATCTTTGTAAGGCCTGTGACACCGCTTGCCACCATTATATCCTAATTAGGCTCCATAAGTGGGGACTTCAGAGACCCCTCCCGATTTTTATTTGCCTGTTCCTGTCCCACCGATAATTCAGAGTTTGGGTTGGTGCTATTCTTATCTCTCCACAGGCCCAGGAGAGTGACAGTCCACAGGGTTCCTATTAAGTGTCATCTCTCATCACTGTTAATGAACTAGTGGCATCTCCTGAACCATTGGTTACCACTGCCCTGGTTGATTTCTGTATTTGGGCAAGCTCCTACTTGGTGGCCTTTGTGGAACAGCACGAGGGTGCCATTTGGCACATATCTGCATGGGCACTCTCGCACAGTTTTCAATTCCCTCTCATTAAGTCGAGGGTGGTGCATTTGTGTCGCTGTGCTATGGCCTGTTCTGATCTGGAGCTCCACCTCCACCTCAGTGACTGTAGTCCTCCAGTTGCAATTTCTACAGTCGCATTTTTGACAACGCCACACAGTCAGGGGAACCTTGTCATGGTTTGTGCAGCTGCCCCTGTCGAAGGTTTGAGTCCTCCCTCTGGCATGGTGAAAGGTGGCTACACTGAGCCACAGCGCCAGAGATCGCGCTAGAGAGTATTGTTCCGCCGCCTCCACTGGCAGTGATTATTGAGAACTCGTAGTGGGCAGTGCTTTGGGAGAACTCGTGGTAGTCAGTGCTGAGATGTCATAGTGAGGAGTGTTTGTTGAGATGAGCTAGTAGGCAGTGCTTGCTGAGATGTGATACTGAAAAGTTCTTGTTGAGATGTGATAGTAGCGAGTCGGTGTGGAGAGATTGTAATGTCTAGAGTGCTTTTTATCAATATAAATTAAGGTAACAAACTACTTTTCTTTTCTTTCTCATTATTTCAATGTCCTGAATAACGCATCATTACAGGTTCAGTCAACAAAGCATCTGGCTTGTGTTCTTGTATTAGAGTGTAATTCTGGTTTTCTTGAGTAATTATGGTATTTCTATTTTCTTTAATTAATTCAGTATAAATGATATTTAAAATTTCTTGTGTTGTTGAAGAAGAACCGTGCCAGATGCGTACGTTGAGTCATACTTCCATACACAGAACAGTTACACTTGTGCTTTGGTTTCGAAGGTTTTATAGTTGCTGGGGACTTAATTAATTAATTGTGTTAATGAAAATTTCCATTTCATTCTTTGTTGTTGTTCTATGCAGTCAGATTGCGTAATAATACTAGTCAGGGCCAACCGTTTACGAGACTTGCGTAAACGGACAGACAGCTACTGAAGAAAAATTAAAATTATTTGCATTCTTTTTTTTTTAATTAAGCCCCCATGCACGTGGCGACCCTGGGTCGCCACGTGCATGGGGGCTTAATTAAAATAAAAAGTAAATAATTTAAATTTTTGATTTAGTAGCTGTCTGTCCGATTACGAAGTCTCGTAACGGTTGGCCCTGACTAGTATTATTACGCAATCTGACTGCATAGAACAACAACAAAGAATGAAAAGGAAATTTTCATTAACACAATTAATTAATTAAGTCCCCAGCAACTATAAAACCTACGAAACCAAAGCACAAGTGTAACTGTTCTGTGTATGGAAGTATGACTCAACGTACGCATCTGGCACGGTTCTTCTTCAACAACACAAGAAATTTTAAATATCATTTATACTGAATTAATTAAAGAAAATAGAAATACCATAATTACTCAAGAAAACCAGAATTACACTCTAATACAAGAACACAAGCCAGATGCTTTGTTGACTGAACCTGTAATGACGCATTATTCAGGACATTGAAATAATGAGAAAGAAAAGAAAAGTAGTTTGTTACCTTAATTTATATTGATGAAAAGCACTCTAGACATTACAATCTCTCCACACCGACTCGCTACTATCACATCTCAACAAGAACTTTTCAGTATCACATCTCAGCAAGCACTGCCTACTAGCTCATCTCAACAAACACTCCTCACTACGACATCTCAGCACTGACTACCACGAGTTCTCCCAAAGCACTGCCCACTACGAGTTCTCAATAATCACTGCCAGTGGAGGCGGCGGAACAATACTCTCTAGCGCGATCTCTGGCGCTGTGGCTCAGTGTAGCCACCTTTCATATGCCCTTCCTCCACAGGCTAGAATTTGATGGTATTTTTGCCAGCATTGGTGGTGAAAATACCACCAAATTCGTCAAAAAAAATACACACAAAAGTAAAAGATAATATTAATGCGTAAATATCATATAACTAGATAAAATTTTGGCTTTGCACTGACCTTTCAATAACCTAATATATAAAATACAGTAAGCAATACAAATTCCTTCATACATGTGACTTTACATAACAGTTTACACAAGTATTATGTGGTTAAACAGTTCAATCAATAGCGTCAGCAATGACGAATATGTGCAGGTAAGAGTCTCATAACTTTTCACAAACAGTAATACACAAAAAAATCACTTTATACAAATATTCACATAAACGCTTTCCATAGCTCAAGAATAAGCAGTTGACAGTTCCAGCAGTAGCACCCAGCAATGGTCAACAGGTGCAAAAACCAACAAGTGACATTTTTTCAGTAGAAACAGTCCATCAGTGGCACCCAGTAATGTTGAATAGGTGCAGACACCAACAAGTAACACCATTTCAGTATAAGCAGTTCCATTAGTTGCACCAGCAATGTTGAGCAGGTGCACACAGCAACAGGTGACATCTTTTCAGTAGAAGCAGTCCACCAGTGGCACCCAGCAATGTTGAGCAGGTGCCGACACCAACAAGTGACATCATTTCGTTAGAAGTAGTCCATCAGTGGCACCCAGCAATGTTGAGCAGGTGCAGACATCAACAAGTAAAACCGTTTCAGTATAAGCAGTTCCATCAGTGGCACCAGCAATGTTGAACAGGTGCAGATATCAACAGGTGACATCTTTTCAGTAGCAGTAGTCCATCAGTGGCACCCAGTAACGTTGAATAGGTGCAGACACCAACAAGTAACCCCATTTCAGTATAAGCAGTTCCATTAGTGGCACCAGCAATGTTGAACAGGTGCAGACCGCAGTCCATAATATTCACTTTCACTAATCACACTGTTCATCAGCAGAAATTAAACATGACTAAATGTCACACATCATGTTGAAAAGTGCAGCACCATCACTAATCAGACAGTTCAGGCATGAACAATAGTTTGCATACACATACAATGCTTTTACACTAAACATGCAAATCATAACAAACACACAAATGATATCAGATAATTGTCCTATTAACTATTACAATACACAAATACCAGTAAACCTATAATATTTATGGGTGTCAGTGCAAGCCACAACAAACAAGTAAAATAATATTTAGGAGATAGGTTGGGATCACTTCTCTGGGATTATAAAAGGAAAACACACAAAACACACTCACTCATCTTTCATCCACATTAGTGCTACTGTGTAATTGAATAGTGTTAACTGTGTAAATGCAATTCTGTCAAAATTTTATGTTCACCATGTGTATCAAGTAGTAGTGGCAGCAACGTATAACAGTCAATAATAGTTAGTCAACGTCATAGTCATCATGTCAAGACCAATGTTTGCCAAGCCAGATCAAAATGTACGGTTGCTGAACAACTGTCAGTGAGCCAAGATATGCAAATACTTCCTCTCTTCAAAAAAAAGGTATATACTGCTTAGTGATTTAACAAAGTGTGTGTGTAGACAATCTTCTTTCTACTTGAGTGTTCTAGTCTGCCATCTTCATCCTCCTTGTTCCATATAGACCAACAAAAAAAATATGCTCCTCACTTACTTCACCTCTTATCCACCAAACTCCAATAATCATCAGCATTACATAATCTCAATACTTCAATAATACCTCATTTACCTTACCTCTTGTCCACGAAACTCCAATAATCATCAACTTCACATAATCTCAATACCTCAATAATACGTCGATACATATAAACCTCAGCACCAATATCATTTCACTTCCATAACAACTCTTTCCTCTAGTCAGTCTCCTCGAACAAGTGCAGACAAAATCCTAATGCAAACCTCAATTCATCATCTCATACAATCCGAAGACACAATGTCAACACACAACCTCTCGTGTAATCCATCTGATCCAAATCTGCTACTCATTATAAATTATAAGATACATTTTGTTTACCTTGTCCATCATTAAATAAAAGAAATGCGTACATGACCTCTAACAGACTTAGTTCGAATAACTCTCAGTAATTAATTACGATTACGGAGTGTGAATGATCATAATATTTCACAGTGTGTACACCACTTCAAGAATCATGGCAGAAGCAAACATGTGGAGTATTTCTTGTGTCAAGTGTCACTTCCTATTTCAATTACTCACGAAAAATGCAGTGTAATAACTGTCGATGGTCTAAACCTAGTGTTGGTATGTAATGTCGTTATCTTCCTTCCTATTAGCATAAATTTATACAGCTTCCATAAAACCTCCAGCTCATGTGACTTCTATGAAGTTTCTCGTACTAATGTCGTTCGTCGAATTATAGCAGTTCATTTTCTTATCTTAAAAATATAAAGCACTGAGCGTAAGCAAAACATGCAATAGCGAGTAAATATACCAGTAGAGAACAGAATGTCAACAAGTGGATGCAGCACAATCCCTACAACGGGGCTCTGCCAGCAAACAATCTATAATTAATACCACAGTGTAACCTAAACTCTATGTTCGTACACAGTATATCAGCATTTCTATATTCTAAATTAAAGAGTAGTTATGACAACAAAACAGAAGTGTGTAAATATGCAATCCATACGCACAGCAGCAAACATGTATCTTACGTAATAAATAAGTCATTAGCATCATATCAGCATAAGCAAATAAATGTTTATATGTAATCTTAATAAGTAAACATGAAGGCGCAAGCAGATAAATCACAAAGTATATCTTACATACATAACCACAGCCAGCACAATTAATCAGTTGACAATTACAATTTAAATAAATAAGCACAGCAGGCACATAATAAAAAAATATAACATCAGTGAAAAAGCAGTGCAGCCAATCGATGCATAATATACACAAGTAACAACCCTATTCATTAATCAATAATTGTCAAAATCAGCAAATGTACACAAGCACGTCGCTTCACAAGTAAATTCATGGAACATGAAATTTAGCACAAAGTCTGAATCACGTAATCGCGAGCAGCAAATTACGTCTAAAGTACGTACCTAGGTGGAATTATGTTACCTGAAAAATAAACTCAATTAACAGTTACCTTTTTTAGTTTATTACTTTTTTTCTTCGAAATTACATTCTTCCTGAAATTTTCTCCATAGTAAGTCGTCTTAACGTCGGACATGCACAGAATTTACCTGAAGGTCTTAAATATTTTATACAACCGTATCCTGAAAAATACTGAACGTTAATAACATAATTTATAAAGTCACCATAGCTTTATACTGAATTTAGTCGGAGAAATTAGACTGTGTATTTGTTTACGGCTGTCAGTGCATTCGCACTGAGCGCTCGATCAGCTGTAGATGCGTGACGTAGAAGGTGATTGTTTACGGTCAACGACTGCCTTATGCGGCGCGCAGACTGACTGTTGCTTTGAGTATGTGCCGCCGCCAAAACACAGCGCGGTATCCTTGTACTCTCCGCATGTTTACATGTAGCTGTTAGTTTCTCTAAAGTATGTCATTCCACAAAAATTTTAACGTTTGATATATGATGTATTCCTTTAGAGCGCCGAGATTTAAGAGTTTCTACTCCAACAGTGTTATCATGAATGATTTTGCGAACTCTATATGGACCGTTATAAAGCAGAAAAAATTTGCGACACAATCCCTTTCCTTTGTGAGACAAACGGTGGGACTTAATTAATACCTTTTGACCAACTGACAAAATTTTTAAACGACCAGGATGTTTAGCTGATTTCTCTCTTCTAGCGGCCGCAGACGCAATATTTCGTAGAGCCAGGTTGACCACTTCAGAATGCCGCAGTTTCCGTGAAGGCGGAAAAGGAACGATTTCAGAAATGCGATTTGTTGGTACTTTATTTTTTAATATCAATAGAGGCGGTAAAGAAGTTGAGTCATTAGGAAGTTCATTCAGAATGTTTTGAAAAATATGAAGATACTGATCCCAAGTTCTGTGATTCTGATGACAATAAAGACGGCACAATTTATTGATTTCCTTCATCCATCTCTCTGAAGCATTAGATTGAGGGTGAAAAAGTGAAATAAAAATTGGTTTAATCTTACGACGCCGTAGAGTACGAAGCCAAATTTTAGAGCGAAACTGTGATCCATTATCTGATATAACCTTATCAACATGACCAAGTTCTTTAAGAAAATGTTTGATGAGAGCGTTAGATACTGAACGAGCTGTCGCTTTGCGTAAAGGTGTAAAACACACATATTTTGATGTCAATTCCACTGCTACGAAAATGTACGCAAAACCATTAGTAGAACGAACCACTGGACCGAACAAATCGACTGCAGCCATGTCCTTTAATTTCGCTGGAATGATAGGAAACAACGGTGCTCTGTGAGAAACAGTTGGCGGCTTAGCCTTTTGACATAATTTGCATTTGGCAAGAACAGATCGAATACGTTTTTCCATATTACTGAAGTAACAATTTTCTCGTAATTTATGAAAGCATTTTCTGGGACCAAAGTGCGCATAACTGAAATGTGTGTACCAAATCAATTTATTGATCCACTCATCAGGAATACAAACTAACCAAACAGAGTTGTCGACCGATTTTCGTTTGAAAAGAATGTCATTGCGAACTAAATAATATTGTCTGATCGCTACGCTTTCCTTTCTCCTCCACTTCTCCTTAATGTCCTTCCAGATGGGATCCTTATTTTGCTCCTTAGCGATGTCCTGGAGCGAAGAAGAAATAAAATTCTCAAACGCAACACCTTGAATGTACATCAAACAATAATGGTTTTCTTTGCAGTCCTCTTCAGCACTTTGTTTCAAACCCATAGGTGCACGTGATAAAGCATCAGCAACAATATTTGAAGATCCCTGTATGTAAACAATACTAAAATCAAATTCCTGTAGGTACAACGCCCATCGTGACAATCTGCCAAGAGTTAATTTTGTCGACATAAGAAATTCCAAAGCTCGATGATCAGTGTAAACCTTAGTATGTCTACCGAACAAAAATGTGCGAAATTTTGTGAAAGCCCAAACAACAGCCAAAGCTTCAAGTTCCGTAATCGAATAATTCTTTTCGGATTTAGAGAGAACACGACTTCCAAATGCAATAGTCTTCTGTACTACAACGCCGTTTTCTTCTATCTCTTGAAATAAATGTGCACCTAGGCCTTTGTATGATGAGTCCGTCGCCAAACAAAAATCTTTGGATAAATCCGGATGTGAAAGAAGTGGAGCAGCAACTAAAGCATCACGAAGTTGTTCAAATTCTGACTGAGCTTCCTCATCCCAACACCAATTAGAATTTTTTCCAGATAGTTCACATAAACGAGGTGTGGCCAAATTGTCCAATCTAACAAAGCGTCTAAGAAAATTACAGACACCAAGGAAACTACGAACATCACGTTTTGTGGTAGGAACAGCATAATTACGAATAGCGTCTAGTTTCTCTGGATCAGGGAGAATACCTTCTGTAGAAATAATGTGACCGAGAAATTTCACCTGAGAACGACCAAATTCAGATTTTTCCAAGTTCACTGTCATGCCAACTCGTGCAAAAATACCTAATAATGAATCCAAAATTTTGTTATGCTCACTCCAAGAATGTTTAGCAATAAGAATATCGTCAACATATGAAGTAATATTGTCACGAAGATAAACAGGTAAAATTTCATTTAAGCTACGAATGAATGCTGCTGAAGATACAGTAAGTCCAAACGGTAATTTCCGAAACTGGTAACAGTTACCAAAGGCTAAAAAGGCAGTGTATTTTCTACAATCAGGGTGGAGTTCTATTTGCCAAAAACTTGCGCGCTTATCAATCGTGGATAAAACTTTAATTCCATGGAAATGTTGAAAAAGTTCATCTAAATTTTGTGGACGGTCAGTTTCAGGAATAATAATATTATTTATCTGTCTGGAATCCAGAACCAAACGAATTGATCCATCCTTTTTAAGAACAACGTGTAATGGGCTGGTATAAGGACTGACTGCTGGCTCAATAATGCCCTGATCTAACATGTATTGAAGTTCATTCTTAACCTTGTCTCTGTAAGCCAAAGGAATAGCGTACGTTTTCCCGCGAAATGGTGTGTGTTCTTTTACTTTAAATAAATATTGTAAGCCTTGTATAGTTCCTGTGTGATGACTAAACACTGTAGCATGTGAAGTCAAAATATGGTGCAGCTCTTCTCTTGCAACGTCATCTGGCACTTCCGCTTTTTTAACCTTTTCATTAATTAATTCTTCGCTATTAATTATATCCTCCATCGCGTCCCTGTATCTATTGTCATTGTCATGAATAAACACACTGTCGTCATAATGCTCAACGAAAACATCAGAAGTAAGAAACCTTAAACATTTTGTATCTGATTCAGATCTTGCTAAACACTCGAAAAATTTCAAACATTTCGGCATTCCGGCAACAGTCAAATTCACACTTCCTTCTTTAAAGTTCAAAATTGCCTTATGTGTGTTAAGAAACTCCATAACTAATATAATCTGTGTACTGAGTAATGGAACAATAATGAAATTAGCAGACAATTCGTATCCTTGACAAATGAAATTTAGGTTGGTCTGTTGTTTAACTTCCACGCTTTTTCCAGAAATCGCTCCTCGAATTGTAGTTTTAGAAATAGGTAACACAGGACAGGCAATAGTTCTTTCACATATACGAAAAACTGATTCACTAATGACGTTCAATGGGCTCCCAGAATCTAAAACTGCAGTGAACTTATTCTTACCCACACATACTTCAATAACAGGATGTAAAAATGCGTCTACATTATTTTCCTTTTCGTCTAGCAAAATGTCTCTCATATCTTCCAGGCGTACGTAGTGTAAAGTTGTAGTGTCATTACTTTCTGAACCGTCTATATTGCTGCCAGAAGCCGAAGCTGCAAGTCATGGTCGATTGTTTGCGTCACGTCTTTGATTATTCCCGTCATTTCGCGGATCAGTTTCTACTATTTCCACTTGTCTCTCTGAATTTCTGTCACGCGGAGGATGCCAATTAGGTCCTTCCTGTCTGTTAGATGCAAATTCTTGGTTGTGTCTGTTATTAAAATTTCTGTTTTCCTGTCTGTCTGCATAACTACTTCTTGTATAATTTCGACTGTCAATTCTGAAATTATTGTTAGACCTACTACCCTGGTTATTTCTGTAGTAAGAGTTTCTATTATTGTATGAATACTTTCTGTCTTGATGATACCGATTACTGTTTCCGTATGATTGATCATTCCGGTAAGAATTACCGTTATTATAATTGTCTGTAATTTCTGTTAGAACGTCTGTTACTGTCATAAGGCTGGTATCTATTGTCCTGTCTGTTACGTCTGTCATTCTCAAAATTACCCATATAACGCCCGTTCCGATCACTATCCCTTTTCTCTGAAAATCTATCGTAATTACTGTTACTGAAAAAGTTACAAGAAGTCCCGTCGTCGTTGTCATACTCAAGTTCTTGTAACAAAGTCTTAAAAGTCTCAATGTCGTCTTTACATCTTCCAGCTAAAGCAATTTGTCTTATGGATTGTGGCAGCTTAGTTAAACAAATGCGAATTAATTCAGTCGGGCTATAAGGGTTGGACAGGAACTGATTCTTTCGAATCATGTCTTCAAAGTATTCTGCCGGCGTGCGGAACTCAGACTGTTTAAAATTACGCTGCATGATCAGACTATGTTTGACTCTGTCTTGTGTGTTTTCGGACCAATATGCCGATAGAAATGCATGATAAAAATCATTCAGATTATTACAATCTCTAATGAGTGCGCGCATCCGCGTCGCCGGTTCGTTTTCTAAATATCCACACATAAATTCCAGTTTGTGACTTAGTGGCCAATTTGGTGGGAGTGCATACATAAATTGATCTAACCATGCACATGGATGTATGCCATTCTTAGAATTGCGGAAGATCTTAAATTTCCGAACAGTCAAAAAGTGTTTATAATCAAAGTTTTCGCCTCGTGGCGACAAAGACCTACCGCGTCTGTCCCAGTTTGAATGTCGATTATTGTCAAGTTCGCGCGCCTGGCGCTCTCTTGTTGCATCCCGTAAATGAAACAAATTATTTTCTTCAAACCCCTCTGCTATCTGTGATTCCAAATTTCTTTTGCTGTCTTTTCCTACAATTTCCCCTTCAATTTGTTTGACTTGCTTTCGTAATGCCTCAACTTCCCTTTTAACACGTTCATTAAATTTTCCCTGATTTTCAACATGCTTACTTATGTTCTGGTACTCTTCGGTTTCTGCAAATGGTAATGGAGCTGTATCATCTGAATCTCTATCCCCATTTAAACTAAGATTTGTCAGTTTATCTGAAATCTCAACTCTTTCCGATAAGTTTACGTCTTCCGTAAGTGTCGCAACTCGGGTTTCGGTATTGTCACATTTAGTAGTTGATTGTTCACACTGTTGCGTTAAGTTATTTATGCTGTTATTTGATACGGATTCCTCGATTCTTTCAAATATTTCTTCTTTATCGTGTGCACGTTGTAAATTTAACTCTGAAAATTTCTGTACTATCACGCGATCTCTTTCTTCCTGTTCTCTATCCTGTTCCCTTTGTCTAATCTCTACTGCAATTAATCTATTATTGTGAGAATTCAAAATCGGTTGTACTTCTTCTCTGATTTCTTTCTTTAACTCATCTTTCATATTTTTGAAACATGTCCCTATTCGTGAGTCTAACCGTGTTTCCATTGCTCCCATCTCAGTTTTGTTCCTATTTGTGAGTCTAACCGTGTTTCCATTCTTCCCATCTCAGTTTTAATTGTTCCCATCTCAGTTTTAATTGTTCCCATCTCAGTTTTAATTGTTCCTATCTCTGTTTTAAATTCAGATCGAAAATTTAATATTGCACTCATCAACTGCTCCATATTAACTTGTTCGAAATTCTTTTCGCCCCTAACATTTCCCGCAAAACCAGGTTCCTTCGTCATCGCTGTAAAGCTATCTGTGTTCGATACTGTTCCAGAATCTTCTGTCGTTAATCTCGAATTCTGAAAATTTTCTAATTGTGAAAAGTTTTGAATTGGTTCCGGACTATTTTCCCGACTTATTAAATTGTTTTCAACTTCATTATTCATGATACTGTTTTCCTCTGTTGGCGAGTTCGCCATGTTAACAATTTCGTCATTCTCACTGTCCATCATTTTTGCCTTTTTCATCGATCGCGTAATCATTTACAAAACGTACAAAACTCGTCACTATATGAAAATTACACACAATGACACTATATCTCCAACAATACCATTCACACGAAATGTTTCCCTCAAACATGATTAATCGAACAATTGAAAAAATTGCACTAAATTGTCAAACCCGTAGACAAGACAACAAAAAAAATAAATTTTGAAAAAATACCATTACAAGAATGCCAATTACCACATCTACACATGCAAAATAGACTACAATTACTAAACTACAAATTACTTCAACAATACTACTGTCTACTATTTTTACAATCAGAAGAATTCCGAGGGACGATCCGAAGCAGCGGTCGCCACGTGCATTGGGGCTTATTTACATATAAAAAAAATGAAATAATTTTAATTTTTTGCTTCAGTAGCTGTCTGTTCGGTTACATTACTGGGTGCCACTGATGGACTGCTTCTACTGGAAAGATGTCACCTGTTGATATCTGCACCTGTTCAACATTGCTGGTGCCACTGATGGAACTGCTTAAACTGGAATGGTGTTACTTGTTGGTGTCTGCACCTGTTCAACATTGCTGGTGCCACTAATGGACTTGCTTATACTGAAATGGTGTTACTTGTTGGTGTCTGCACCTATTCAACATTACTGGGTGCCACTGATGGACTGCTTCTACCGAAATGATGTCACTTGTTGGGGTCGGCACCTGCTCAACATTGCTGGGTGCCACTGATGGACTGCTTCTACTGAAAAGATGTCACCTGTTGATATCTGCACCTGTTCAACATTGCTGGTGCCACTAATGGAACTGCTTATACTGAAATGGTGTTACTTGTTGGTGTCTGCACCTATTCAACATTACTGGGTGCCACTGATGGACTGCTTCTACTGAAAAGATGTTACTTGTGGGTGTCTGCACCTGTTCAACATTGCTGGTGCCACTAATGGGACTGCTTATACTGAAATGGTGTTACTTGTTGGTGTCTGCACCTATTCAACATTACTGGGTGACACTGATGGACTGTTTCTACTGAAAAAATGTCACTTGTTGGTTTTTGCACCTGTTGACCATTGCAGGGTGCTACTGCTGGAACTGTCAACTGCTTATTCTTGAGCTATGGAAAGCGTTTATGTGAATATTTGTATAAACTGATTTTTTGTGTATTACTGTTTGTGAAAAGTTATGAGACTCTTACCTGCACATATTCGTCATTGCTGACGCTATTGATTGAACTGTTTAACCACATAATACTTGTGTAAACTGTTATGTAAAGTCACATGTATGAAAGAATTTGTATTGCTTACTGTATTTTATATATTAGGTTATTGAAAGGTCAGTGCAAAGCCAAAATTTTATCTAGTTATATGATATTTACGCATTAATATTATCTTTTATTTTTGTCTGTATTTTTTTTGACGAATTTGGTGGTATTTTCACCACCAATGCTGGCAAAAATACCATCAAATTCTGGCCTGTGGAGGAAGGGCATATGAAAGGCGGCTACACTGAGCCACAGCGCCAGAGATCGCGCTAGAGAGTATTGTTCCGTCGCCTCCACTGGCAGTGATTATTGAGAACTCGTAGTGGGCAGTGCTTTGGGAGAACTCGTGGTAGTCAGTGCTGAGATGTCGTAGTGAGGAGTGTTTGTTGAGATGAGCTAGTAGGCAGTGCTTGCTGAGATGTGATACTGAAAAGTTCTTGTTGAGATGTGATAGTAGCGAGTCGGTGTGGAGAGATTGTAATGTCTAGAGTGCTTTTTATCAATATAAATTAAGGTAACAAACTACTTTTCTTTTCTTTCTCATTATTTCAATGTCCTGAATAACGCGTCATTACAGGTTCAGTCAACAAAGCATCTGGCTTGTGTTCTTGTATTAGAGTGTAATTCTGGTTTTCTTGAGTAATTATGGTATTTCTATTTTCTTTAATTAATTCAGTATAAATGATATTTAAAATTTCTTGTGTTGTTGAAGAAGAACCGTGCCAGATGCGTACGTTGAGTCATACTTCCACACACAGAACAGTTACACTTGTGCTTTGGTTTCGTAGGTTTTATAGTTGCTGGGGACTTAATTAATTAATTGTGTTAATGAAAATTTCCATTTCATTCTTTGTTGTTGTTCTATGCAGTCAGATTGCGTAATAATACTAGTCAGGGCCAACCGTTTACGAGACTTGCGTAAACGGACAGACAGCTACTGAAGCAAAAAATTAAAATTATTTGCATTCTTTTTTTTTTAATTAAGCCCCCATGCAGTGGGTGTGTGTGTGTGTAGTAGTAGTAGTAGTAGTAGTTAGCATAGTTACATTAAGTAGTGTGTAAGCCTAGGGGACGATGATCTCAGCAAAAAATGGCTCTGAGCACTATGGGATTTAACTTCTGAGGTCATCAGTCTCCTAGAACTTAGAACTACTTAAACCTAACTAATCTAAGGACATCACACACATCCATGCCTGAGGCAGGATTCGAACCTGCGACCGCAGCGGTCGCGCGGTTCCGGACTGTAGCGCCATAGAACCTTACCACAAATTTCAAATTTCAATTTTTGACAACAAGCTTTCTTGGTTGCCCCATACCTGCCTTCTGAATGTTGGCCATTTTAGTAAACTCCTAGTCCTTTGCTTCCTTGCCCATGCCTCTTGGGATGTGAGCCATTCGACTCTTTCTCACCGCTATCAGGCGGTCTGGACTGTGGTTGTCTAGTTTATGCATCAGCTGCCCCTTCCACGCAACTCCTCTTGGACCTGGTTCACCATCTTGGCATGCATTTAGCCACCAGCGCCTTTCACACTAGCCCTGTCAATAGTCTTCTGGTTGACACTGGGATCCCACCCCTTTCGATTTGGCGGTCTCAGCTCTTGGTTTTCTATGCCATCAATATCTGCTTCTCCACTACTCATGCTTCTTATTCTATTCGTTTCACAGCTTTGGGATGCCACCCACCCCCTGCCTGCCCTCGACAGGGTTTAGTAGTTGGGCTCTGCCTCACTTCTCTCCACCATGCTTTCCATCTCCCCCCCTTGTCCTCTTCCTCATGTTCTCTCCTGACCCTACCCTCCCCATTGTTATTTTCTCAGGCCAAGATTCTGATGTATCTCTTCTGGGGTCCAGAAGATTCCATCACTCCAGTGTTCTGTTGTTTGTTCTGCCTGTTCTTACAGGAGTTTCAGGATGCTATTGTTTTTTACACCAGTGGTTCTAAATTTGCAAGTCATGTGGGATATGCCTTCTCGTCTTCTGTTGGCATGGAACACCATCTCTTGCATGCCACCTGTGGGATGTTTATTGCAGAACTGTTGGACATCTATTGGGCCCACTGTTTTATTAAACAGTCCTCCCTGACCAGAGTTTTTGTTACATATGGACTCAATAAGTGGTCCTCAGATAGTCGCTCAATGTATTTCCTCGAATCCCTTGGTCCATGCCATCCACTAACTACTCTCCAATCTTCCAATCTTGGCAATGCTACTTGTCCAATTGATTTCTTTTGGGTCCCCAGCCACATGGGTATATGGGTATCCCAGGTAATGAACTTGCCAATAGTCTGTCGCCTTTCGATCATCCCTACAAGAGAATGGCCCTGACTGACAATAACCTATACCTTTCACGAATCACTTACCTCACAAAAATCTTCGTTACTCGAACTACTGCAATAGAGCGAGCGCCAATACTGCAAGCTAAATGAAAGATTCTAGCTACTGAAGGAACTAACTACTGATAGGCATAGTTAGCAAATGAAAGATTTTGGTAGAGAACAAACAATGTATTTACCTTAATAATATTCAAAAGTCGTCATATATATATATATATATATATATATATATATATATATATATATATATATACTCTTTCTGATGGACACACGTCCAGATCGTCCGCTCTCAAAATTCTGCCATCTCTCTCCCCACATCCCCTACTGCTGGCGGCTCACCTACATCTACATCTACATTTATACTCCGCAAGCCACCCAACGGTGTGTGGCGGAGGGCACTTTACGTGCCACTGTCATTACCTCCCTTTCCTGTTCCAGTCGCGTATGGTTCGCGGGAAGAACGACTGTCTGAAAGCCTCCGTGCGCGCTCTAATCTCTCTAATTTTACATTCGTGATCTCCTCGGGAGGTATAAGTAGGGGGAAGCAATATATTCGATACCTCATCCAGAAACGCACCCTCTCGAAACCTGGCGAGCAAGCTACACCGCGATGCAGAGCGCCTCTCTTGCAGAGTCTGCCACTTGAGTTTGCTAAACATCTCCATAACGCTATAACGCTTACCAAATAACCCTGTGACGAAACGCGCCGCTCTTCTTTGGATCTTCTCTATCTCCTCCGTCAACCCGATCTGGTACGGATCCCACACTGATGAGCAATATTCAAGTATAGGTCGAACGAGTGTTTTGTAAGCCACCTCCTTTGTTGATGGACTACATTTTCTAAGCCCTCTCCCAGTGAATCTCAACCTGGTACCCACCTTACCAACAATTAATTTTAGATGATCATTCCACTTCAAATCGTTCCGCACGCATACTCCCAGATATTTTACAGAAGTAACTGCTACCAGTGTTTGTTCCGCTATCATATAATCATACAATAAAGGATCCTTCTTTCTAAGTATTCGCAATACATTACATTTGTCTATGTTAAGGGACAGTTGCCACTCCCTGCACCAAGTGCCTATCCGCTGCAGATCTTCCTGCATTTCGCTACAATTTTCTAATGCAGCAACTTCTCTGTATACTACGGCATCATCCGCGAAAAGCCGCATGGAACTTCCGACACTATCTACTAGGTCATTTATATATATTGTGAAAAGCAATGATCCCATAACACTCCCCTGTGGCACGCCAGAGGTTACTTTAACGTCTGTAGACGTCTCTCCATTGATAACAACATGCTGTGTTCTGCTTGCTAAAAACTCTTCAATCCAGCCATACAGCTGGTCTGATTTTCCGTAGGCTCTTACTTTGTTTATCATGCGACAGTGCGGAACTGTATCGAACGCCTTCCGGAAGTCAAGAAAAATAGCATCTACCTGGGAGCCTGTATCTAATATTTTCTGGGTCTCATGAACAAATAAAGCGAGTTGGGTCTCACACGATCGCTGTTTCCAGAATCCATATTGATTCCTACATAGTAGATTCTGGGTTTCCAAAAACGACATGATACTCGAGCAAAAAACATGTTCTAAAATTCTACAACAGATCGACATCAGAGATATAGGTCTATAGTTTTGCGCATCTGTTCGACGACCCTTCTTGAAGACTGGGACTAACTGTGCTCTTTTCCCATCATTTGGAACCCTCCGTTCCTCTAGAGACTTGCGGTACACGGCTGTTAGAAGGGGGGCAAGTTCTTTCGCGTACTCTGTGTAGAATCGAATTGGTATCCCGTCAGGTCCAGTGGACTTTCCTCTTTTGAGTGATTCCAGTTGCTTTTCTATTCTTTGGACACTTATTTCGATGCCAGCCATTTTTTCGTTTGTGCGAGGATTTAGAGAAGGAACTGCAGTGCGGTCTTCCTCTGTGAAACAGCTTTGGAAAAAGGTGTTTAGTATTTCAGCTTTACGCGTGTCATCCTCTATTTCAGTGCCATCATCATCCCAGAGTGTCTGGATATGCTGTTTCGAGCCACTTACTGATTTAACGTAAGACCAGAACTTCCTAGGATTTTCTGTCAAGTCGGTACATAGAATTTTACTTTCGAATTCACTGAACGCTTCACGCATAGCCCTCCTTACGCTAACTTTGACATCGTTTAGCTTCTGTTTGTCTGAGAGGTTTTGGCTGCGTTTAAACTTGGAGTGAAGCTCTCTTTGCTTTCGCAGTAGTTTCCTAACTTTGTTGTTGTACCACGGTGGGTTTTTCCCGTCCCTCACAGTTTTACTCGGCACGTACCTGTCTAAAACGCATTTTACGATTGCCTTGAACTTTTTCCATAAACACTCAACATTGTCAGTGTCGGAACATAAATTTTCGTTTTGATCTGTTAGGTAGTCTGAAATTTGCCTTCTATTACTCTTGCTAAACAGATAAACCTTCCTCCCTTTTTCTATATTCGTATTAACTTCCATATTCAGGGATGCTGCAACGGCCTTATGATCACTGATTCCCTGTTCTGCACATACAGAGTCGAAAAGTTCGGGTCTGTTTGTTATCAGTAGGTCCAAGATGTTATCTCCACGAGTCGGTTCTCTGTTTAATTGCTCGAGGTAATTTTCGGATAGTGCACTCAGTATAATGTCACTCGATGCTCTGTCCCTACCACCCGTCCTAAACATCTGACTGCGCAACGCTATGCACTGTTCTAATCCAACTTCCCAACACTACAATAGCAAATATTCCAACAAAGCAAACCAGCCACAGACTGCACTCAGCACTGAGCACAGTCAGTGATTTTCATACAGAGCACTACGTGGCGTTACCAACATAAAGACCCAAACAGCCTACTTACAGTACTCAGGGTAACCTCCGCCACACACCGTCAGGTGGCTTGCGGAGTATGGATGTAGATGTAGAATGCACTGGGGTCGTTTCTTCACTTTCGTGCGGGTAACGCGATACACTTCAGAGTTGGTCGTTGCGCCATGAGGGAGGACATCAAACAGAATAACCCCTTCAGAGTCCCAGAAGACCGTCGTCAAGACATTACCGGCTGAAGGTGTGGTTTTGAACATTTTCTTCAGAGGAGAGGTGGTGTGGCGCCATTCCATGGACGTTTTATTTCCGCTTCGAAGTGAAGGATTCATGTTTCATCGCCTGTGACGATGTTCGATAAAAAAAATTGTCACGACCAGTCTCGTAACGCGCGAACAATTCCGCACAGATGGTCCTTCGTTACCCTTCATGATCTTGTTGGGCGGTGAGGAACCCAGCGGACACAGCCCTGTGAGTACCCCAACTGGTGGACAAGTGTGTCAGCACTACCAACAGAGACGGTCAGTCATGCAACGAGGTGTTTGATTGTGAGGCCTTCGTATCTGAAGATTCTTGGCGCAATACACCATGAGGGTATCAGGCTGGACACTAGTGCCATCCGTACCAGTCCCATCCCCAGCCTGTGTGCTGAGGCAGGGGAACCGCCGCTCGCCATCCGGCGGAAACTCTTGGTGCGACGGGTGTGTCAATTCCTTGCCTGTCCTACTTCCCCTGCGTACCCTAACGTTGCCCAACCGCCTATGGAACGTCTCTTTTCCAGTCGTCTCAGGGCAACGAGACCATTTGGAATTCGTGGCAAGCATTTGCTTGAGTCCCTTGGTGTGGAGCGTGTGGCACCCCAACTCCAGGGTTTTACCCGCCTGCCTCCCTGGTTGCTCCAGAGGCCCAGCGTCCTTTTAGACTTGTCAGAGTACCAGAGGAGCTGCACTCCTGCGTTTGTTTTTACCTCCTTATTTTACGATATTTTAAACCAGCATGCCGATCATGTACCAGTATTTACGGATGGCTCTAAACAGGAGGACTCTGTTGGTTGTGCTGTTGTTTTCCCTCATCGAGTCGTCAAGTTACGGCTTCCTGCGGCGTTTACTATCTTTGATGCCGAATTGTTTCCGATCTTGCGGGCTTTGGAGCAGATGAGATGTGTTCGCAGTCTTTAAGTTTTTCATCTGTTCTGACTCCCTTAGTGCCCTTCAGACCATGCAACACTTGTACCCAGCGGATACGGTCGTCCAGAACATCCATGATGCCCTACTCCACCTGCAACGGCAGGGGAAGGAGATTTCTTTCTGCTGGGTGCCGGGGCACGTGGGTATTAGGGGAAACGAACTGGCGGATGTGGCTGCCAAAGATGCATGTTCCCTCCCTCACGTTGTTTAATGTGCCGTCCCCCTCCATGCTGTTACCTCCCTTTTGCGTTTTGGTGTTATGCGTCAGTGGGAAGAGGAGTGGCTGGCAGTCGGTGAAAATAAGCTGCGTCTGATCAAGGCCACCACGCGTCCATGGCGTACGTCCTACCAGTCATGCAGGCGGGATGAGGTTCTCCTCACTCGCCTCCGCATCGGGCACAGTCCCTTAACGCATGGTTTTTACTCCGGCGGGAGGACCCCCCAACCTGCAGTGCTTGTGGCGTCCAGATTACTGTCCGCCACATTTTACTTGACTGTCCTTTATTCTCTGACCAGAGGGCGGTGGTTTCCTTGCCACCGGATTTGCCCTCTATTTTGCAAGTGGACGCAACGACTGTGGTTAAGGTCTTACGGTTTTGTGTCCTGTCCAATTTGTTGCCTCGGATTTTAGGGAGAGGATTTTAATGTGATGCTGGGTGACTGGCTCACCCAGGTTTTAGGTAAGAGGTCCGCCAGTCACGGTTGCCTACTTGTTTCACTTCGATTTCTGTTCTCTTTTCCTTGTGTTTCCTTTCCTTTTTAGTGCGTTTCTTCTCCTCTTGTTTTGCCTCTGTATGTGAGGATTTGGAACTGCGTCAGGTCTGTGTCTTTTAGCCATCCTCCTTCTTCGCTGTCCTCCGTCTTCGTCCCTGTTTCTATGCGTTTGGGCGCTGGTGACCGTGCTGTTTAGCGCCCGAAAACCTCAAACCACACACACACACACACATTGTGAGCCGTCGGTCACATCGATTGAGAGTGTCCGCACGTTCCAGCACTGTAGGAGTCTGAGTTTTGTGCGGCTGGCCGGCACGCGGAAGGTCGGACAGGTCTGCGCGACCTTGTTGCGATGGCAGACGGCTCGCCCAACGACCCACCGTGCTTTTGCTCACTGACACGTCTCCGCAGAAATTCTGCAAGCACGCAGAAATATCAGCGATGCTCCGATTTTCCGTCAAAAGTAACTCAATGACAGCTCTCTGCTCGGAACCCACCTCCGTTAAAGACGCCATTTTGATGGCTATGTATAGAGCCGCAGCTATCGTGGTTCACGAAACTATAGGAGCTGATGCGGAAATACTCCATGATGTCCCACAAAAAAATTTCGTATTTTTTTCGAACGAAATCGACCGAGAAAAAAATGTTGCATTACTCGTTGAACGCCCCTCGTAATTCTCAAAAACATTTCAGTGTCTCATTCCTGTGTACCCTGCACACTAGTAAGTATTTATTATGTACACAAATGTCATACCGGTTGTAGAATACCACACTATGTAGTTCAGTGTGACCACTCAGTGTTTTCATAGCAGCAACTTGAAAAGAAAGAGCGGCGGTATAAGAAAACACGTACAACGCTTAAATTGTACACACTTTCCTGACCTTCCGGCAAGAATCACAAAGAATGCCAAAATACATTCGATACTTCACTAAAACGACAACGGAATAACCACAGTCTTTCCTAGTCGAACTGTCGGGTAAGGAGACGAGCAGAAGAGTAAAGACACAATTTAAATGCTCTTTCATGGCCGATGTGTGGGTTAATTTGTCATAGTGCAAAGCTGCCAGTTCATGCGCCACGTATCTTTCAGCTGTTATGGTAGGAATTGAACAATATTAATACGTTCATTTTCAGATTTAATATTTATTTCCAGCAATGAAGTTAAATTAAGCCTATTGTCACCGTGATAAAAACTCATTTGATGGCTAATGTTGTCAGTAGCGATAGTTGCTTCGAAATCTGAGGACTTTTAAATGAAAATGTACAGTGGTATTTGAAATAAAAGTATACATAGTTGAAGCTTTTAACAATGTGATTAGAAAAATTTGTAATTTGGTACAGTATACGAAATTAAATGAAGTCTGATGTAATACTTTTACTGTTCGACTGCTTGATTGGTAGCAATCGAAGTCACGAAAACTATCGACTCAGTAAGAACCTAGCCAGTTTACACCTCTCTCTCCCTCTCTCTCTCTCTCTCTCTATTTTTTTCCGAGGTAGAGGAGGGGAGAGCGAGAAATACGGCTCTGGTGGAGGAGGGGGGAGGGACTGCACTAGGTCAGCCCCCCCTCCCCGCCCGTGCCCGGATACACCAATGCTCTTTGGTGATGTCCGTAAGTCAGACCATTGTAAACAACAGAACTATTTTCTGAGCTTTACGCACGTTAAGCATGTTGTAAGACATAGACATGATATATATGGAGATGCTGCAAAAAGTAGGCGTTAAACTATGATGTACACTGTTCCAAATATCTAAGCAGAAATTGTACAAGTTTGTAAGAATATTTTTTGCAGTATTTTGCTGTTTCCGGTTAAAGGAGTCAGCATTCAGTAAACATGAAGCAGACTCCAGAATGGGATTTTCACTCTACAGCGGAGTGTACGCTGATATGAAACTTCCTGGCAGATTAAAACTGTGTGCCGGACCGAGACTCGAACTCGGGACTTTTGCCTTTCGCAGGCAGGTGCTCTACCATCTGAGCTACCCAAGCACAACTCACTACCCGTCCTCACAGGTTCAATTGTGCAAGATTCGCAGAAGAGCTTCTGCGAAGTTTTGAATGTAGGAGACGAGATACTGGCAGAATTGAAGCTTTAAGGACGGGTCGTGAGTCGTGCTTGAGTAGCTCAGATGGTAGAGCACTTGCCCACGAAAGGCGAAGGTCCCGAGTTCGAGTCTCGGTCTGGCACAAAGTTTTAATCTGCCAGGAAGTTTCATCAATCAGACTGGTAACCCAGTGTATGATAGATCAGGGATAACAAGAAAATTTATAGAAAATACACCCATGATGACAAGGCTATTGTTTGTTAACGTGTGCAATCATTTCCAAGGGTTGTATGGGAGATAGGATTCAGGGAGGGAACATCTTCTGCAGGATTTGAACGTATACAGGTTGTATGATTGTATTAAGAAACAGTATCCTGACAGCACTGTGACTATCGTGTTTATTGTCCGGTATTGAATAAGCATTTCAAAAGCAAATTATCCTTCAAGCGACCTAGAACAGAATCGCTTATAACATGTGATTTATTAGTTGTCAAATCACAACACCGTCTGGTATTGTATTAACGTATTTCAACAGAGTTGCATTAACAGTTTTGGATTTTACTTAAAAAAATTTAGGTTTTTGTATTTACTGATTCATTTTGTTATCGTCATAAGTAAGAATAAGTAACGAATACTTATTCTATGATCTGGTATTATCCTATGAAGCATTCGTAAAAACGGATGTGAGTGCCTCAGGCACTTACAGCCTATTTTAGGTTAAGTACTGTGGATTTTGGACTGACCACTTGTTCTGACTTCCGCATTTTTTAAAAACTGTTCTTGGTTAATTTCTATATTTTAATGACTGAGCACAGTGTAATATGACGTAAATATGCAAACCTATTTTGAATCAGGATATTAAAAGTACTAACCAAAGAAAAAGCCGGCCGAAGTGGCCGTGCGGTTAAAGGCGCTGCAGTCTGGAACCGCAAGACCGCTACGGTCGCAGGTTCCAATTCTGCCTCGGGCATGGATGTTTTTGATGTCCTTAGGTTAGTTAGGTTTAACTAGTTCTAAGTTCTAGGGGACTAATGACCTCAGCAGGTGCGTCCCATAGTGATCAGAGCCATTTTTTTAAACCAAAGAAAAAACGCTATTCGTGCAAAATGTTGACAGTGGCACTTAGATCCTCAATTTCAGCACGTCGAAGGTGTCGCCACCGGTGCCAACCTTGTGTGAATGCTCTGAAAAGCTAATCATTTGCATATCCCAGCATCTTCTTCCCGTCGGTTAAATTTCGCGTCTGTAGCACGTCGTCTTCGTGGTGTAGCAATTTTATTGTCCAGTAGCGTAATTGTTGTTGTTGTCTTCAGTCCTGAGACTGGTTTGATGCAGCTCTTACTGCCTGAAAAAAGCTGCACAGATATTCAGTTAGATCTTGATAAGTGACAGAGATTGCTAATTCGCAGTGACTGGCGTATTGTGACGAGCCAGTTGTTCGGCCACCATTGACCAGACGTTTTCAGTTGGTGAGAGATCTGGAGAATGTGTTGGCCAGGGCAGCAGTCGAACATTTTCTGTATCCAGAAAGGCCCGTACAGGACCTAAAAAATGCGGTCGTGCATTATCCTGCTGATGTGTAGGGTTTTACAGGGATCGAACGAAGGGTAGAGCCACGGGTTGTAACACATCTGAAATGTAACGTCCACTGTTCGAAGTGCCGCCAATGCGTACAAGAGGTGACCGGTACGTGTAACCAATGGCACCCCATACCATGACGCCGGGTGATACGCCAGTATGGCGATGACGAATACACGCTTCCAATGTGCGTTCACCGCGATGTCGCCAAACGCGTATACGACCATCACGATGCTGTAAACAGAACCTGGATTCATCCGAAATAATGAAGATTTTCCAATCGCAATCGTGTTGAGTACAACATCGCAGGCGCTCCTGTCTGTGATGTAGCGTCAAGGGTAACCGCAGCCATGGTCTCCGAGCTGATAGTCCATTCTGCTGCAAACGTCGTCGAACTGTTCGTGTAGATGATTGTTGTCTTGCAAACGTTCCCATCTGTTGAATCAGCGATCGCAACGTGGCTGCACGATCCGTTACAGCCAAGCGGATAAGATGCCTGTCGCCTCGACTGCCAGTGATACGAGGCCGATACGATAAACCGCAATCGCGATAGGCTAAAATCCGACCTTTATCAAAGTCGGCAACGTGATGGTACGCATTTCTCCTCCTTACACGAGGCAGCACAACAATGTTTCACCAGGCAACGCCGGTCAACTGCTGTTTGTGTATGAGAAATCGGTTTGAAACTTTCCTCATTTCAGCACGTCGAAGGTGTCGCCACCGGTGCCAACCTTGTGTGAATGCTCTGAAAAGCTAATCATTTGCATATCCCAGCATCTTCTTCCCGTCGGTTAAATTTCGCGTCTGTAGCACGTCGTCTTCGTGGTGTAGCAATTTTATTGTCCAGTAGCGTAATTGTTGTTGTTGTCTTCAGTCCTGAGACTGGATTGATGCAGCTCTTACTGCCTGAAAAAAGCTGCACAGATATTCAGTTAGATCTTGATAAGTGACAGAGATTGCTAACTCGCATTAAATATTCAATAATGTATAATTGTACTTTTCATAAACGAAAAAACGTAGCATGCTATGACCACAATTTCAGTGAGTCACAGTTGAAATCAGTCAACTCATACAAATGCCAGAGTGTTAATACTTTGTAGGGATGTGAAATGAAACGATCACATAGTTTCTGTCGTAGGTGAAGCACGTGGCAGAATGCTCTTCATTGGTAAATGACTAGAGAAATGCAATCAGTCTACAACGGAGATTGCTTACAAAATGCTCTTGTGACCTATCGTTGAATATTGCCCATGAGTGCGGGGCGTGTAACAAACAGCACTATGAACGGTTACCGAATAGATAAAAAAAAGCACAGCACAAACTGCCACAAGTTTCTTTGTCCCATGGGAGAGCGTAGCGAAGATTAACTGAGCTAGCGGACCCTTGAAAATAGAAGCAAACTATCCCGTGAAAGCCTACTTACAAAATTTCTCGAACCATCTTTGAGCGATAGATCTAGGAACGTACTACAAGCCCTTATGTATCGCTTCCGCAGTAATCCCGAAAACAAGGTCAAGCTAAGTACAGCGCACCCAGGCGTTTAAGGATATTTTTAGAGAGCAAGCCAATGACCTATAGGCTGAAGCGAAAGGTGATATTTGCTGAGCAGATGCTAAAGTCTATTTGAGGGCATTACACACTTAACCACTACATTCTTTACACACGTTTCTACTAAGTATATGTGTGGAAATTCGCTGTAGTATTTTATATGACCCCAATATTGATAATTTCCACACTGGTAATTAAGAAAGAATGTTTGGACTCTTGCCTTGAAAAGAAAGAATTTTTAAGCAAAAAACTCTCACAGCTAACATATTTCGCCCGACAATTATGTATTTGAGACATTTGATATCGGAAGGATAATTAAGCCGTATGTTATGCCACAAATTTTCCTTTAATATTTTCTCTGTAGCTATCAACCGAGGAATAAACAAACCTGAGAACTATTAGTCCAGAGAAATACCCTCGAAGAGCATTCTGCATCGTGAAATGAAGTATAAGCTGCGTTTGTTCGCACTTTTATCGGTTTCAGGTGATGGATAAAATCGTGTGCCATTTCTTTTAGCCTGTAAGTACACGCAGGGGATCCGTGAGGCCACAGGGAATACACTCCTGGAAATTGAAATAAGAACACCGTGAACTCATTATCCCAGGAAGGGGAAACTTTATTGACACATTCCTGGGGTCAGATACATCACATGATCACACTGACAGAACCACAGGCACATAGACACAGGCAACAGAGCATGCACTATGTCGGCACTAGTACAGTGTATATCCACCTTTCGCAGCAATGCAGGCTGCTATTCTCCCATGGAGACGATCGTAGAGATGCTGGATGTAGTCCTGTGGAACGGCTTGCCATGCCATTTCCACCTGGCGCCTCAGTTGGACCAGCGTTCGTGCTGGACGTGCAGACCGCGTGAGACGACGCTTCATCCAGTCCCAAACATGCTCAATGGGGGACAGATCCGGAGATCTTGCTGGCCAGGGTAGTTGACTTACACCTTCTAGAGCACGTTGGGTGGCACGGGATACATGCGGACGTGCATTGTCCTTTTGGAACAGCAAGTTCCCTTGCCGGTCTGGGAATGGTAGAACGATGGGTTCGATGACGGTTTGGAAGTACCGTGCACTATTCTGTGTCCCCTCGACGATCACCAGTGGTGTACGGCCAGTGTAGGAGATCGCTCCCCACACCATGATGCCGGGTGTTGGCCCTGTGTGCCTCGGTCGTATGCAGTCCTGATTGTGGCGCTCACCTGCACGGCGCCAAACACGCATACGACCATCATTGGCACCAAGGCAGAAGCGACTCTCATCGCTGAAGACGACACGTCTCCATTCGTCCCTCCATTCACGCCTGTCGCGACACCACTGGAGGCGGGCTGCACGATGTTGCGGCGTGAGCGGAAGACGGCCTAACGGTGTGCGGGACCGTAGCCCAGCTTCATGGAGACGGTTGCGAATGGTCCTCGCCGATACCCCAGGAGCAACAGTGTCCCTAATTTGCTGGGAAGTGGCGGTGCAGTTCCCTACGGCACTGCGTAGGATCCTACGGTCTTGGCGTGCATCCGTGCGTCGCTGCGGTCCGGTCCCAGGTCGACGGGCACGTGCACCTTCCGCCGACCACTGGCGACAACATCGATGTACTGTGGAGACCTCACGCCCCACGTGTTGAGCAATTCGGCGGTACGTCCACCCAGCCTCCCGCATGCCCACTATACGCCCTCGCTCAAAGTCCGTCAACTGCACATACGGTTCACGTCCACGCTGTCGCGGCATGCTACCAGTGTTAAAGACTGCGATGGAGCTCCGTATGCCACGGCAAACTGGCTGACACTGACGGCGGCGGTGCACAAATGCTGCGCAGCTAGCGCCATTCGACGGCCAACACCGCGGTTCCTGGTGTGTCCGCTGTGTCGTGCGTGTGATCATTGCTTGTACAGCCCTCTCGCAGTGTCAGGAGCAAGTATGGTGGGTCTGACACACCGGTGTCAATGTGTTCTTTTTTCCATTTCCAGGAGTGTATTTTCATATTATATCTATGTCAGACAATAGCTTCCAAGCAGCTATCTTCACAGCACCTTTTAAGTGTCAATAATACGCGTCGTTTAGTATGCTACGTTAACAATAACACTTTCGGTTAGCTTTCAACGACTAGCTCTAGGTTACCACGGACCAGCCGCGTGCATTAGTGCCAGTTTCTTGTTAGTCTGCTTACTTTATTCCCCCGCGCACATGTATGCAGTGTTGGATTTGTTTAGTATTAGAACAGACGTTTTCTTGCTTGGTACCTTATTTTAGTATCTTGTAAGTATTGTAACAGCATCATGGAATGTTCTTACGAGGCAGTAGAGGAGAAAATTAGATGCTACTATTATTTTCAAAACAAATAAAAAGGAGCAATTGGGAAGAGCATTCTTGAGGCTGCTTTCTTTTCCGCTTCTGCAAGACCATCTTCAGCAAAGGGCAATGCCAAAAACTTTGACAAAGAAAGGTAACTGAGGTAATTGGAGAGCTTTGTAGTCTGAAAAGCTCTGAAGTGGAATCAAGTGCATGAGGACGTGTCAACTGCAAAAGCAAAACCAGAAAAACTAGATATGTTTGTAAAAACTGCGAGACATAAATTTGCCATGCTCATTCTATCACAGTGTACCAAGACCGTATCGACAAAAATATTCCGTACAGTATATGTATATTTTGATAGCAGCTCAATTTTTTTGTTTCTTCACTTTGTGTAAATGCTTTTGATAAAAATATATTTTAATTTAAACAGATATACCGAACTATCAGTTTAATAAGTCACGGCTGCAAAATACTAACGCGAATTCTTTGCAGACGAATGGAAAAACTGGTAGAAGCCGACCTAGGCGAAGATCAGTTTGGATTCCGTAGAAATATGGGAACACGTGAGGCAATACTGGCCCTACGACTTATCTTAGAAGCTAGATTAAGGAAAGGCAAACCAACGTTTCTTGCATTTGTAGACTTGGAGAAAGCTTTTGACAATGTTGACGGGAATACTCTCTTTCAAATTCTGAAGGTGGCAGGGGTAAAATACAGGGAGCGAAATGCTATTTACAATTTGTACTGAAACCAGATGGCAGTTGTAACAGTTGAGGGGCATGAAAGTGAAGCAGTGGTTGGGAAGGGAGTGAGACAGGGTTGTAGCCTGTCCCCCATGTTATTCAATCTGTATATTGTGCAAGCAGTAAAGGAAACAAAAGAAAAATTCGGAGTAGGTATTAAAATCCATGGAGAAGAAATAAAAACTTTCAAGGTTTGTCGATGACATTGTAATTCTGTCAGAGACAGCAGAGGACTTGGAAGAGCAGTTGAACGGACGGTGTCTTGAAGGGAGGATGTAAGATGACCATCAAATGGTTCAAATGGCTCTGAGCACTATGGGACTTAACATCTGTGGTCATCAGTCCCCTAGAACTTAGAACTACTTAAACCTAACTAACCTAAGGACATCACACACATCCATGCCCGAGGCAGGATTCGAACCTGCGACCGTAGCGGTCACGCGGTTCCAGCTGAAGCGCCTTTAACCGCACGGCCACACCGGCCGGCTAAGATGACCATCAACAAAAGCAAAACAAAGATAATGGAATGCAGTCGAATTAGGTGATGCTGAGGGAATTTGATTAGGAAATGAGACACTTAGAGTAGTAAAGGAGTTTTGCTATTTGGGGAGCAAAATAATCGATGATGGTCGAAGTAGAGAGGATATAAAATGTAGACTGGCAATGACAAGGAAAGCGTTTCTGAAGAAGAGAAATTTGTTAAGTGTCAGGAAGTCGTTTCTGAAAGTATTTGTATGGAGTGTAGCCATGCATGAAAGTGAAACATGGACGATAAATGGTTTGGACAAGAAGAGAATAGAAGCTTTCGAAATGTGGTGCAGCAGAAGAATGCTGAAGATGAGATGGGTAGATCACATAACTAATGAGGAGGTATTGAATAGGATTGGGGGGAAGAGGAGTTTGTGGCACAAGTTGACTAGAAGAAGGGATCGGTTGGTAGGACATGTTCTGAGGCATCAATGGATCACTAATTTAGTATTGGAGGACAGCGTGGAGGATAAAAATCAGAAGAATGTAGGCTGCAGTACGTACTGGGAGATGAAGAAGCTTGCACAGGATAGAGTAGCATGGAGAGCTGAATCAAACCAGTCTCAGGACTGAAGACCACAACAACAACATTAAAGTGATTAGTAATGATACTACTTAATTTACTAACACGTCCCTCCATAACTTATATAACAATGTAAATTAAAGGCGATGGAAATTGTAAGGGTCTGTGAGACCAGCCGCGTCCAAATTTCAGGCGCATGCACTGCCATGTTAACAGCATAAAAAACATTTCACTTGTATATTTGAGGAATCTGCTTCCTACGAGGCTCACGTTTTGTCTCCCCGTCCTACGTTAGCGGTAAACCAAATGACACACATTGTAGCGCAAAGCGGAGTTCACTGAGCAACTTGTAATTCCGAGGCTTGTAAAAATTGTGCAAAGGAAAAACTATTAGAACTGTAAATAGCGGAAAATCCAGGATGGAAAGTGTATAATGTGATAAATGTAAATATAATGTTTGAAACTTTATTTGTTACTATATCACCAGTCGGAAACATCGCAATAAAATTGGAAATTCCGCAGAAATTACGTTAATTGTAGTGCTTCGCATGGAGTACTATACAGCTTGTGATTCAGGTGTTAAAAATCAATGTTTGGTTTCAGTTAACAATGAGAAAAATTGTAGCTGTTAGCTCTCACGAAGCGCTAGGGTTGCCAGACGTCCCGATTTTGCTGGACAGTCTGGTTTCGGATTAAAAAAATGAGCGTCACGAAAATTATTTTCGGGGACACCAGTTTAGTACCAGTTTTGTGATGCTAAAGAAATACTCTCGTACCGTCTATTTCTTCCCAAATGCTGGCGTGAATTTGTGTTTTAACTATTAAGCACAATAATGACGTGTTTCATTGTTGCACCTGCCAGCGTCTATCCAGGACTTTTATTGCGCGTAACGCTTCTTTCTGTTATTAACTCTCGTGTTGGGATTCAATTCAGTCAAGACGTTGCAGCTACTCGTTTCTCTGTCCGAGGCTTATTGTGCTTAGCTCATGTTCGCGTGTGTGGGAAGTGAACTCAAAATGCCAAAGCGAAAGTGTTGCTTTCGAGACAAATGTACAGAAGAATGGTTTTTCATCAATCGAGGATGACATTTTCTTGACGTGGAATATGTAATTCATATGTTTCCATTTACGTGGAGGAAGGGCAGATATTACAGATCATTTAGGCAGCCAAAAGCATAAATCAAACATGTGCTCTGCTAGCACTTAAAAAAATTGACAGCTTTTTTATTTCAAAGTCATGAAAACAGAGCCAGTCAGTAGCTTCAGCGTAATTAACGATGTGTTATCGTACCGTTAAACATCAAATGTCTTTGAAATCTGTAGATGTACTTTTAGGCTAAGCTTCAATCGAAGAGTGTGACGTTGGGCAGAACCAAAACAACAGCAGTTTGAAAGCAGATTTTTACCACACTGTCAAACAAATATGCGACGACTTTTCACTGCTCCGCTATTACTCAATGGCTACAGATGCGAGTAAGCACAAGGGTAAAAAAATATTTCCATTGATTGTTCAATATTTTACACCTCAGAATGGCATTAATGTGAAATTGCTGAAATTAGTTTCGTTGCCAAATGAAACCGCCTACTGCATTAGAAGAAAATAAAATTGATAAGAGGAAGAGTATTGCAGTGTCAGCGCTAATACTAATTTTGGAGGAGTGCGACGAGCAGATACAATGTATTTGCTAGAATGAAAAGTGAAGTAAACGAAAATCTTTTAGGAGTTGGCTACCCTGCTCAGATGCTACACACTGCTGCCAAGACAGTCGCTCACGGGATGAGTGTTGACGGAGAAATCTTTATAATTAAACTTTTCAATTACTTCTCCATATACACTGTACGAAAGGAGCGTCTAAAAGAGTTTTTTGAGTTTCCGGACATAGAGTATCATGCATTGTTGTCACATACAAAAACAAGGTGGCTATCTTTGTTACTGTAGAGAGAGTACTGAAGTTGTATGATGCTCTTAAATCATTCTTCGTCGTAGAATAAAAGGGACCTAAATTTCTGACATCCCTTTTCCAGAATCGAAACGGAAGCGTATCTGCGTGGTTCCTGCATAGCCAGTTGAGCGTTTCAGAGACAAATACTTCAACCCGAGAAAGCAGCCAGCAGTGTTATAGAAGTAGCTGCGATTTTGGAAATTACTAGCAGAATCATAGAACGTCTTAAAGAAGAAAGTTTTGTTCCACTCAAAGTGGAACAGCGAGGTCGCATTAACTATTGAAAATCAAAAATTTCATGTAGATATAGAACAGTTTTATGAAAAGTGTACAGCTTATTTAGAAAAATGGTTAAGAAATGTCAATGAGTTCTTTGTTTTCAAATAGATGTTGCTGGACGCAGAACCTGAGTGGAGCAATGTGATAAGTTTGATTGGTTTGTGGGGGCTGAATGGACCAGACTACAAAGGCCATCGGTCCGGTTTTCCACGATCATGAAACACCCACAACGTGACAAGGACATTAACGTTTGTAGAAGGTAGAGGGTTGTCAGTAGGTTGCAGTTTATTGTTTGACCAGTTTTCTTTACTCAAGCAGTTCACTGAGTCAGAAATCAATAATTAACTGGGGTAGCAAATCATGTCAGAAGAAATGGACCTATTTCTTTCGACAGATTGGATGCGAAGAACAGTATTCTCAGTTGCTTAATCTGTGTGAATTCGCCTTCAGTATTCCAGGGCATAATGCAAACGTGGAGCGAATATTTTCTCATTAATGCGCAATGGACTGAGGAACGAAACAAATTGCAACTACCAACGGTCGAAGCAATAATTAAATGTTTTTAATTATCAAGTGAATTGCTCTAAGTTTTATGAATACATCATGCCGCGGAAGGATCTTTCCTCCAAAGCTCAATATTCAGATAAATATGAGGCGTTAAGACAACAAATTATGTGAACTTTTCACTTCAACATACAGTGTTTCAGTAGATAATTTTGTATCTGGTATTAATGTTTCAAAATAAATTCTTTTGTTACCAGTACTAATATTGTTAAATGTTATTACCATCTGAATGCCATCTCTTGGGTTTTATTAAATTACAGTATAAAGTGTTCATTTATTTATTTATTTATTCTACTAAATCAGTTGAATACAACAGTAATTTGCACAAATATTTCACTTTTTTAACGTTAAGAAAAGTGACCCAAAATGTCCCGGTTTATGATACACAAATAATGGCCGGTGTTAGTTAATTTTAGAGAAACGTCCCGGTTTGCTAGCAACAAATTCTAGCAACCCTACGCAACGCGACTTAGGTACTGGCTTCAAACCGCAATAAGGCCGGTGCGTTAATGTTTGTTTAATAAGCCGCCTGCAGACTAATTCCAGCCATCAGCTGACATGAATGTTGGTTTCATACAGAAGCATCACGCGCGGTCCATATTATGCATGGCCTTATCCAGGGGCCGAGTCTCCTACGAAGAATAAGACTATCTGCTTCAACTGCCTGTGTCCGTGTGTACATCCCAAGCTTGCACACTGCTGCGTTGCCTTGGACTGTAATACAGCCTCCTCGAAAAGAGTAGATTCCCGCACGTGGATGCCTGCGGCAGCTTCCTCTGCCCTCGTGTACACCCCTGCCCACGCTATGCTGCGTTGCCTCGCGGGCCAACTTGCCTGCGCAGCAGTTCGCCGCGCTTCAGTGTGCGCCGAGAGACGCGTACTGCGCCGCGTGCTAGCCTGTGCAAACCGGTTTGTAACGGAAAAGCTGCGCGCGCACCGACGAGAATAGCCCAGCTGGCGCAGGTCGATAAGTGTCGCTTGTGGAACCGTCGGCCTGGTGAAAGCCTTAACTGCACAAATTCAGTTTGCACGGTGAAGATCTCGAATGTGAAGGTGATAACGTTAGCGAAGTTGGTTCTATTACCATTGTAGTTACGGAAGACTTTTTTGCGTATGTTTAAAAATGACGGACGTGCGTTGTTATCCTAAGGCATTTATAACAGAATTTATTGAACTGTACAAATCTCTACCTTGCCTTTGGAAGGTAAAATCGAAAGAATACAACGACCGAAATAAGAAAAACTTGGCATATCGTAAAATGGTTGCCAAATTGAAGGAGGTTAGTAAGTGTTGGAATTTTTGTTTCATTGTTGGTGTTTATTGTACTTAAGAATTATTATGCATCTTGTGACGTGTACTAATAACAAGGTTTCCCGCATAAACTATTGCAGATGGATCCTAGCGCAGACAGGGATTCAGTAATAAAGAAAATCAACTCACTCCGGAGTTCTTATCGCAAGGAAAAGAGGAAAACAAACGAGTCGATGATGTCTGGCGCAGGCGAAGATGACGTGCACATTCCCAGGCTTTGGTACTACCATCTACTTCAATTCCTAGATGGCGAAGAAACGCAGCATGGAATGACAGTATCAAATTACGAGGAATCAGTGTCACAGGTATGTAACGTAAAGGGTTTTAAGTTATAGTATTTATTCACAGGGCAATGTAACTTGGCAGTTTTTTTTTTTTTTATTTTGTCAATGGAATGTAATATACGGGTACACTAACTTGAGGCAGCGCTACGGCTGATGGGAAAGACCATAAAGGCACTTTCCATTTACGGTCGTTCCCATCAGCCGCCGCGCCAAGTGGCAATTTTGTTGGCGCGAATAATAGAATCCACTGTGGTGCATACCGGGCGATGGTGGAGTGAGAGAGGGGTAGGGTTGCGCTCCCCCTCCCTGCTCTGCCCCTCACGTGCCCCCCCCCCCTCGTGCCCTCTGCAGTGCACGTGCTAGGCGGCGATATCGTGCTTACCCTCCCAGCAACCCTTGCGAAAAGTGCCAAGCTAAATCGTGGGTATAATACGCCGTTGTGGGCATCACACAACTAATTATTTGCAAGTCGCGAACTAAATTATAGAAACGGAGCTATATATATATATTACTGAGAAAGCTTTTGATACGATTTCAACAATTCGTCAGTCAGCCCGCGAGGAAAGAGGCATTAATTATTATAATGAATGTATCTTCGTCATTGTTAGTGGCCTTTAGATTTCGTCTGGATAGCGAGTGATATAAAACAAATATATCAAACAAGGAAAACCCATTACCGCCAACACTATTTTGAGCAGGCCTAGCGCGAGTTTCCAGGTAGCTAAACTTCAAAGCTGCAGAAGGAATACATGTAAATGGAACATAGTGAACCACCATCATTTTGCAGATGACTTTGTACTGTTTGTCTAGCTTAGATAAATGAAGAGCTGCTTGTTGAGAACGGCTAGGACAGTCAGGAAATCAACACAAAAATCAGCAGACTTTTTCTTCACGTGATTTAGAAAGTAAAACAATGTTGATCTTTTTCAATATCTTAACTTAAATCAAAACACTTTGTTAGTAAACTTGGTGATTGTGACGATTATGACGATTATAACCATCTCCGTCACAGATACTTCTGCGTATTCCAGTGGATTTTTTTTATCTTGGTATTTCCGTGGCCGAGCGGTTCTAGGCCCTTCAGTCTGGAACCTCGCGACCGCTACGGCCACAGGTTCGAATCCTGCCTCGGGCATGGATGTGTGTGATGTCCTTAGGTTAGTTAGGTTTAAGTAGTTCTAAGTTCTGGAGGGCTGATGGCCTCAGATGTTAAGTCCCATAGTGCTCAGAGCCATTTGAACCAGTTTGGTATTTTCGTTCTGCTGCTTATTTCTAGTTGGTACACGAGAGCCAGTTTTAGCAAGGGCTTGTATTCCATTCATTTAATGACCACATGCTCTGTAGTCACCAATTTTATTATTCGCTGCAAATACTTTCTCGGACTGAGTCGTTTATTGTGCAGTCCAGTCCGGTACATCCGTGAACTGCTATGAGAAATTTCATTTCAGTCGTGTGGAGGCTACATTTGCTCTTGGCTTATTTTATTTTCTTCTTATCTGTTCTGTTGCATAAAAAATTCGAATACGTCACAACTTTACGAAATTTAATTTTTGTATCTTGTCACTAGTGTTGGCCACAGAGCTCGTGTAATTGTTCCGCACATTCTTGAAACGTTGGCTGGTTTTATTTTCAAGATCTCTACAACCTTGTGCAACATTGTGAGATACGTAAAATGAGATATGGTGTAACGTTATTTAAAGATATTGTTGAGCGTATATTACGTTTGCAATAGATTACCATCGCTTTAGTTTTCGTTTCTGAAATCTCAGAATTGTTGCTTGCGGTGAGCTTACTGCCCGAGCAGATAGAACCTCGTATCTAATGTTGAAAACTGCTGTGCTTAGCTGGTCTTACATTTTTCGAACAGATCAGATGACAGGGATATATATATGTCGAACAAAATGAGTTTTTAACAAAAAGCTGGGAGTGTGCACTGTACCATATTATTGTAAAGTGAGCATCTCCCTCTTTTGTTGTATTCAGTATTGATAGTGTGCCCCCTGAAGTTTCTTCGATATACAAATATCCATTTGACGTGTAGGCAGATGAAAACTTTATTTTAAAAATTATGATACAAACATTTAATAGCAATAAAACATTCACCTTTAAGGTTCAGAAGATGTATGCTAAAATGGCAAATGTATTTTCTACAACGTGAAACCGATAATTTCAAAGTAGTTTTTTGGAAAATGGTGGGTTTCGAGTGGGCATTATGCGCGGGTGAACGCATAAAGGAAGTGAATCACATTGTTTTACTGTCACTCCTCTGATACACGCTGCAGAAATTGAAATCTGGCTGTTTTGCATAAAAGTACATCAACATACGTACTCTGCAAACCACTGTGAAGTGTATGGCAGAGGGTATTTCCCATCGAACCAGGGCCTCTTCCCGTTCCATTCACGTGTGCAACAAGGAAAGAAGAATTGCTTAAAAGCATCTGTGCCTGTTGTAGCTGATCTAATCTTTCCCTCACGACGCAAGCGGGGAAAATACGTGTAGGGTTATAGTATACTCGTAGTTTCTTCCCTTACGCTTGTTCTTTACACTTTGTGAGCTTTCTCTACGTCTTAAAGCACGTGTCATCTTTTTTTTTTTCTCACATGGACCAGACAAAGCTGTGACCATTCGTGCTACCCTTCTTCGTATACGTTCAATATCACCTGTTCATTGTTAAGTCCTGTTTGGTGCAGGTCCCACACACTTGAGCAATATTCCGGAATGGGCTGCACGATTGTTATGTATGCAGTCACCTTCGTAGATTGGACTGCAGTTCCCTAGCATTCTACCAACGTAAAGATGTCTGCCGCCTGCTTTATCTACGACTGAGGCCATGTTATAGTTCCATTTCACATCCTTACAAATTTACACCCATGTATTTGTACGAGTTTGTCGATTGGATTGTGAGCCATTGGTATTGTAGCTATAAGATACTACGTGATCTCGCTTTGTGAAATGAAAACTTTTTTTCATTTCTGAACATTGCAAACAAGTTGCCAATCTCCGCACCACTTCGAAATCTTAACAAGACCACAGGCTATATATTTATGTAGTTTATTATAACTGCATCATCTGCGAAAAATGTGCTAAAACTATTAATATTATCTTGCAAGATCATTAATATACGCCATGAACGGGAAGGGCCCCAACAGATATCACTGGCGGATACCTGAAACTGCATCTCTGGATGCCCTTCTCTCCAAGATAACATGCTGCTTACTCCCTACCGAGAAAACTGTTAAGTTTTCTGGATCTCGGTTCCTCAGCTACCTCAGTATCAGTTCCAGGGGGGAACTGTTTACCCCAGCATTAAAAAAGTAAAGAATGTATTCTGCGCTGCATACAGGAAACGACGAATACCTCCGTAGGAACTAAATGTTGCCATATGTCCCTGTTTTCTTCGCATGTCCCGATTTTTGGATGTCTCAGCTAAGTTAACGCAGGAAGTCAAGTATCCCGACTTCAAGGCGCTTTAACAACTCAAGCTTATTTAATTGAAAAATGATAGTTCAGTAACCAAGAAAGCCACACTACGGTGCGCTGTTAGGTAGCAATCAGTAGATGAACTATTTGTGTACTCCGTTGTCACCCATTACCTAAAATTTATACACAGTCTATATTCATTCTTGCGCAAATTCTTACTTTCAACAGAATTTTGGGCTCTACTTCAGCAAGTAACGATAATTTTTTCTAATTATTTATTTTATTTATTACACTGCAATCTTTTGCTTCTAAAGTCGACGAACTAAACGGACTTCCCAGTGTATTCTCGAACTGTACTGCTTGAAAACAGTCGCATGACTTCCATTGTTGCTTTATTACGGCTACGCCACGGTGGCATTTAAGTGTGAACAAAACTCCCATCAACGGTCTCAATTCATTCAGTCAGTGGAAATACGATTGATAAATAATTTTTTGTTGTTGTGGTCTTCAGTCTAAAGACTGGTTTGATGCAGCTCTCCACGCTACTCAATCCTGTGCAAACCTCTTCATCTCCGAGTAACTACTGCAACCTACATCCTTCTGAATCTGCTTACTTTATTCATCTCTTGGTCTCCCTCAACGACTTTTACCCTCCACGCTTCCCTCCAATACTAAATTGGTGATCTCTTGATGCCTCAGTATGTGTCCTACCAACCGATCCCTTCTCCTAGTTGGTTGTATCACAAATTCCTCGTCTCGCCGATTCTATTCAGTAGCTCCTCGTTCCTCACATGATCTACGCACCTAATCTTCAGCATTCTTCCGTAGCACCACATCTGAAAAACTTCTATTCTCTTTTCGTCTAACTGTTCAAGCCCACGTTTCACTTCCATACATGGCTACACTCCATGCAAATACTTTCAGAAAGGGCTTCCTGACACTTAAATCTATACTTGATGTTAACAAATTTCTCTTCTTCAGAAACACTTTTCTTGTCATTGCCAGTCTACATTTTATATCCTCCGTGCTTCGACTAGCACGAGTTATTTTGGTGCCCAAATAGCAAAACACGTCTACTACTTTAAGTGTCTCATTTCCTAATCACGTTCCTTCAGTATCATCTGAGTTAATTCAGCTATATTCTGTTATTCTCGTTTTGCTTTTATTGATGTTTATCTTATATCCTCGTTTCAAGATACCGTCCATTCCGTTCAACCGCTCTTCCCAGTCCTTTACTGTTTCTGACAGAATTACGATGTCATCGGCAAACTTCAAAGTTTTTATTTCTTTTCCCTGGAATTCTATTCCGTCTTCAAATTTTTCTTTTGTTTCCGTTATTGCTTGCTCAATATACAGATTGAATAACATCGGGGAAAGGCTACAACCCTGTCTCACTCCCTTCCCAACCACTGCTTCCCTTTCGTATCCCTCGACTCTTATAACTGCCATCTGTTTTCTGCACAAATTGTAAATAGCCTTTCGTTTCCTGCATTTTACCCCTGCCACCTTTAGAATTTAAAAGATAATATTCCGTCAACGTAGTCAAAAGCTTTCTCAAAATCTACAAATCCAATAAACGTAGGTTTGCCTTTCCCTAACCTATCTTCCATGAGAAGTCGTAGGTTCAGTATTGCTTCTCGTTTTCCTACATTTCCCCGAAATCCAAACTGATCTTCCCCGAGGTCGGCTTCTAACAGTTTTTACATACTTCTTTAAACGATTCGTGTTAGTTTGTTGCAGCCATGGCTTATTAAACTGATAGTTCGGTAATCTTCACATCTGTCAACACCTGCTTTCTTTGGGATTGGAATTATTATATTCTTCTTGAAGTCTGAGGGTATTTCGCCCATATCATACATCTTGCTCACCAGATGGTACAGTTTTGTCAGGACTGGCTCTCCCAAGGCTGTCAGTAGTTCTAATGGAATGTTGTCTACTCCCAGGACCTTGTTTCCACTTAGGTCTTTCAGTGCTCTGTCAAACTCTTCACGCAGTATCATATCCCCCATTTCATCTTCATCTACATCCTCTTCCATTTCCATAATATTGCCATCAAGTACATCGCCCTTGTATAGACCCTCTATATACTCCTTCCACCTTTCTGCTTCCCTTTTTTTTTCTTGGAACTGGGTTTCCATCTGAGCTCTAGATATTCATACAAGTGGTTCTCTCTTCTCCAGAGGTCTTTTTAATTTTCCTGTAGGCAGCATTTATCTTACCACAAGTGGTTTATGCTTCTGTATCCTTACATTTGTCCTCCAGCCATTTTGCATTTCCTGTCGATCTCTCTTTATATGTTTGTATTCCATTTCGCCTGCCTCACCTACTGCATTTTTATATTTTCTCCTTTCATCGATTAAATTCATTATCTCTTTTGTTACCCAAGGATTTCTACTAGCCCTCGTCTCTTTACCTGCTTGGGCCTCTTCTGCCTTCACTATTACATGTCTCAAAGCTACCTGTTCTTCTTCTACTGTATTCCTCTGGTTCTTTCAGTTTGTCCCCTTATATTCCTGCGTTTTTGCAGCTTCTTCAGTTTGAATCTACAGTTCATAATTAATAAATTGTGCTCGGAGTCCACATCTGTCCCTGGAAATGTCGTACAATTTAAAACCTGGTTCCCAAATCTTTCTTATCATTACATAGGCCTAATCAATCAGAAACCTTCCGTTGTCTCCAGGTCTTTTCCACGTATACAACCTTCTTTCAAGATCCTTAAAACAAGTGTTAGCTATGATTAAATTTGGCTCTGTGCAAAATATTCACCTACAATTTTTCCTTCTCTTCCTTTTACTACTATCATTCCCTGATCACAAATTAGAGTTTTGTCTCTCTTAACTATCTCAATAATCTCTCTCATCATACATTTCCTCAATCTCCTCCATTCTTCTGACTGGTTTGATACTGACGGCTCGAATTCCTCTCCTGTGCCGACCTCTTCATCTCAGCGTAGCACTTCCGACCCGCGTCCTCAATTATTTGCTGAATGTATTCTAATCTCTGTCTTCCTCTACAGTTTTTGCCCTCTACAGCTCCCTCTAGTACTTTGGATGTCATTCCCTGATGTCTTAACAGATGTCCTCTCACACTGTCCCTTCTTGTCAGTGTTTCCCATATATTCCTTTCCTTCCCAATTTTGCGCAGAAGCTCCTCATTCCTTACCTTATCAATCCACGTAATTTTCAATATTCGTCTGTAGCACCGCATCTCAAATGCTTCGATGATCTTCTGTTCCGGGCCGACCGGTGTGGCCGAGCGGTTCTAGGCGCTTCAGTCTGGAACCGCGCGACCGCTACGGTCGCAGGTTCGAATCCTGCCTCGGGCACGGATGTGTGTGATGTCCTTAGGTTAGTTCGGTTTAAGTAGTTCTAAGTTCTAGGGGACTGATGACCTCAGCAGTTAAGTCCCATTGTGCTCAGAGCCATTCTTCTGTTCCGGTTTTCCCACAGTCCATGTTTCACTAGTCCGACACCGTAGCTGAGTGGACAGTGCGCCGGCTTGTCATGCTGGAGGGCCCGGGTTCGATTCCTGGCTGGGTTGGAGGTTTTCTCCGCTCAGGGACTGGGTGTTTGTGTCGACTTCATCTTCACCGACGCGCAAGTCGCCGAAGTGGGGTCACCTCAAAAGACTTGACCTGGCGATCAGGTCTACCCGTTGGGAGGCCCTCGCCACACGATATTTCATTTCACTACCATACATTGCTGTGTTCCAAACGTACATTCTCAGAAGTTTCTTTCTCAAATTAGGGTCTATGTTTGATACTAGTAGACTTATCTTGGCCAGGAATGCCCTTTCTGCCAGTGCTAGTCTGCTTTTCATGTCCTTACTCCGCCCGTTAATTGGTTATTTTACTGCCCAAGTAGAAAAATTCCTTAGCTTCATCTACTTTGTGACTGTCAATCCTGATGTTAAGTTTCTCGCTCTTCTTATTTCTGCTACTACTGATTACTTTCGTCTTTCTTCGATTTACTCTCAGTCCGTATTTGTACTCGTTAGACCATTACATTCAGTAGATCCTGTAATTCTTCTTCACTTTCGCTCAGTATACATCATTAACGAATTGTATCATTGATATCCTTTCACCTTGAGTTTTAATCTCACTCCAGAACCTTTCTTTTATTTCCATCATTGCTTCTTCGATATACAGATTGCACATTAGGGGTGAAAGACTACATCCCCGTCTTACACCGTTTTGAATCAAATGGTTCAAAAAAATGGCTCTGAGCACTAAGGGACTTAACTTCTAAGGTCATCAGTCCCCTAGAACTTAGAACTACTTAAACCTAACTAACCTAAGGACATCACACACATCCATGCCCGAGGCAGGATTCGAACCTGCGACCGTAGCGGCCGCGCGGTTCCAGACTGTAGCGCCTTTAACCGCTTGGCCACCACGGCCGGCCGTTTTTAATCCGAGCACTTCGTTCTTAGTCGTCCACTCTTATTATTCCTCTTGGCTCTTGTATATTTTGTATACATCCATCTCTCTCTATATCCAACCCTATTTTCTCAGAATTCCGAACATCTTGCACTATCTTACACTGTCGAACGCTTTTTCCATGACGACAAATCCTGTGAACGTGTCTTGACTTTTCTTTAGTTTTGCTTCCATTATCAACCACAATGTCAGAATCGCCTCTGCGGAGCTAGATGGCATGTAAACTTATACTACTGTGGTGGGTATGGGCTTCGTGTCCATCTTGGCTACAATAATGCCTTCATTATTCTGTTCATAGTAGCCTGGCTCGTGTTCCTATTTAGTTATTCGTTGTTAAACCTACTCCTGCATTACCCATATTTGATTTTATACATATAACCCTGCATTCACTTGACCAGAAGTCCTGTTCCTCCTGCCACCGAACTTCACTAATTCCCACTATAACTTAAACCTATCCATCCGAATGGGTGACTATTTTACCTCCGGAATAATTGACGCAAGAGAATGCTGTCATCATTTAACCATACAGTAGAGCTGCATGCTCTTGGGAAAATTACGACTGTAGTTTCTCCTTGCTTTCAGCCGTTCGCAGTACCAGCACAGGAAGGCCGATTTCGTTGATGTTACAAGGCAAGATCAGTCAATCATCCAAACTGTTGCCCTTACAAGTACTGAAAAGGCTGCTGCCTCTCATCAGTCTGGCCTCAAAACAGATACACCTCCCCCCCCCCCCCCGTCCGTTGTGGTTGAACCTGTGGTACGACCATCTGTATCGCTGAGGCACGCAAGCCTTCCCACCGAAGGCAAGGCACATGATGTAGGAGATGAGCCTCATGCAAATAATAATTTGTAGATTTGCATGTGTTTCGGAACACAGTGAGTACAAACAGTTTGTTAATGAAGCTACATGCTAGTTAGTTATATTACAGGGTAACAATTATTGAACTATATGAAAAAACGTAAATTAATTAAAAATTACGGCCTGCATACGCTTTATTCAACATGTAAACGTCATTACAGATATTCAGATTTTGGTTATGACATGTACGATATGCCTACCATCATTGGCGATGATGTGGCACAGACGAATAGCGAAGTTCTGCATGATCTGCGGAGCTGTCGGAACATCGATGCCTTTGATGACCTCCTGAATGGTTGTCTTGAGCTCAGCAATGGTTTTGGGGTTATTGTTGTACATCTTCTCTTTAATATAGCCCCAGAAAAAGGAGTCGCATGCGTTCAGATCCGGAGAATATGACGGCCAATCGAGGCCCATGCCAGTGGCCTCTGGGTACCCCAGAGCCAGAATGCGGTCCTCAAAGTGTTCCTCCAGAACATTAAACGATCTTCTGCTTCGATGGGGTGGGGCTCTTTCTTTCACGAACCACATCTTCTCGAAATTGGGGTCATTTTGGATAATGAGAATGAAATGATCTTCCAAAACCTTCACATACCGTTCGGTAGTCACCATGCCATCAAGGAGTATCGCACCGATTTTCCGTGACGACATTGCACAACACACAGTCACCCGTTGAGGATGAAGAGACTTTTCGATCACGAAATGCGGTTTCTCAGTCCCCAAATGCGCCAATTTTGCTTATGGACGAACCCATCCAAACGAAATTTTTGGAAATTTGTGTTAAGTTCTGTGGGAACAAATTCCGTGGGAAATTTTTTTAAATTTGAGTTATATGAGATTGATCTTTACAATTTTTTAATTGTTGTTTAAATACACCTGGTTGACTCTATTGCATTACATAAATGCGCTGCAGAATTTTACTTTTTATCACATAAAATCATACGTTTTGAGTAATTTTTTAAAGTGTACACAAAAAGAACTGTTGGAGAACCGAATTTGACATTCTGAGGAATTATAGTATGTCTGCAGCTAGTAAATTTTCGCATGGTTTTAAACTTGCATGTAAAACTGACCCTCGATATGTACGAGGCTATTGTAAACTCGTCGTAGTTTTCTACTCTTTCTTAATGTATAACCCTGACATCATCTTCCATTCACGGACTAAGTGTTTCATCAATCTTAAGATCGTTAAAACCGACACGTTCCTTCGAGCTCATTTTATACAACACTGAAGAAAATAGATAGGTAGTTCATTAGGCGCGGTGTAGGAGACCAACACGCGTGAGTAGCACGTGTCAGCAATAAAGAAAGAAAGCTGTAATGCAACGGACAGCAAAATATTATAGGGGTGCCGATTTTTGGAAGGTAATTGGGTGGGGGGTCAGGATTGTTAGGTTGGTGATGAAGATCATACGCAAACCATTAATTTTAAGTTCTGTATGATGTATAATCCTAAGTGAAGGATTATACGCTAAAACATGATAATTCTGAGCGAGAAACCGTTGGGAAACAAATCAACTCTGCATCCTATAGGGGTAGGCTACTATGAAGGGATTACGAAGCACATGCACAACGATCAACCACTCTGACTTTAAGGACGATATACGCGCCACGGAGATACCTTGTTGTGCAGTAAAGTTAATTATACTTCTGTGTGACCATTGCAGTTTGGCTTAATACTAACAATGGATTTCGGCTTGGTGCTTCCTGTAGTGCGGGATTTCTCATTACACGTGGTTACACCGGCAGCTGAGCTGTGAACTGTTTAAACAATCTTTTTTTTTTTTGTCATCAGTCTACCGACTGGTTTGATGCGGCCCGCCACGAATTCCTTTCCTGTGCTAACCTCTTCATCTCAGAGTAGCACTTGCAACCTACGTCCTCAATTATTTGCTTGACGTATTCCAATCTCTGTCTTCCTCTACAGTTTTTGCCCGCTACAGCTCCCTCTAGTACCATGGAAGTCATTCCCTCATGTCTTAGCAGATGTCGTATCATCCTGTCCCTTCTCCTTATCAGTGTTTTCCACATATTCCTTTCCTCCCCGATTCTGCGTAGAACCTCCTCATTCCTTACCTTATCAGTCCACCTAATTTTCAACATTCGTTTATAGCACCACATCTCAAATGCTTCGATTCTCTTCTGTTCCGGTTTTCCCACAGTCCATGCTGTACTCCAGACGTACATCCTCAGAAATTTCTTCCTCAAATTAAGGCCGGTATTTGATATTAGTAGACTTCTCATGGCCAGAAATGCTTTTTTTGCCATAGCGAGTCTGCTTTTGATGTCCTCCCTGCTCCGTCCGTCATTGGTTATTTTACTGCCTAGGTAGCAGAATTCCTTAACTTCATTGACTTCGTGACCATCAATCTTGATGTTAAGTTTCTCGCTGTTCTCATTTCTACTACTTCTCATTACCTTCGTCTTTCTCCGATTCACTCTCAAACCATACTGTGTACTCATTAGACTGTTCATTCCGTTCAGCAGATCATTTAATTCCTCTTCACTTTCACTCAGGATAACAATGTCATCAGCGAATCGTATCATTGATACCCTTTCACCTTGTATTTTAATTCCACTCCTGAACCTTTCTTTTATTTCCATCATTGCTTCCTCGATGTACAGATTGAAGAGTAGCGGCGAAAGGCTACAGCCTTGTCTTACACCCTTCTTAATACGAGCACTTCGTTCTTGACCGTCCACTCTTATTATTCCCTCTTGGTTCTTGTACATATTGTATATGACCCGTCTCTCCCTATAGCTTACCCCTACTTTTTTCAGAATCTCGAACAGCTTGCACCATTTTATATTGTCGAACGCTTTTTCCAGGTCAACAAATCCTATGAAAGTGTCTTGATCTTTCTTTAGCGTTGCTTCCATTATTAGCCGTAACGTCAGAATTGCCTCTCTCGTCCCTTTACTTTTCCTAAAGCCTCAAAAATGGCTCTGAGCACTATGCGACTTAACTTCTGAGGTCATCAGTCGCCTAGAACTTAGAACTAATTACACCTAACTAACCTAAGGACATCACACACATCCATGCCCGAGGCAGGATTGGAACCTGCGACCGCAGCGGTCGCTCGGTTCCAGACTGTAGCGCCCAAGACCGCGCGGCCACTCCGGCCGGCCCTAACGCCTCCCTCCTACCCTCTTTTAATCACAAACCCTACAAATTATTATTGTCAGTTGCTTTATCGCCTTGTTTGGTTTTTGCTGACATGTGTCGTTGACATATGATCGGGTCTCCTAGACCACACTTCGTGAAATACGCACCTGCTTTCGTCAGTTCAGTACAAAATGTGTTAGCAACAGTATGACAATTCTACACCTCTAAGTTCGATGAAATTTTTAGTCAGTGGATGGAGAATGATGTCAATGATATAGAACAAGAAGTAGACTAAGAAGTCAACTATTTTTCAACAGCTAGTGATCACCGTTCTTCTAGCAAACAAGAGGACCATTCTGTTTCTCCAACAAATACTTAGTGTTAGTTAAAATTAAATGTATTCTGAGTGGTGGTGAAGAAACATGTAGATTTCAGTACTGAATATTAATTTTTCAGCCTTTCCGTTTTCGGCTATCGAGTTCAGTTTTTATATGCAAGTTTAAACACCGGAAATTAGGTTTGTGCAAAAATTTGCTTTCTACAGAGATACCATAATTTTTCAGAACGTAAAATTCAGTACTCTAACAGTTCGTTTTGTGTACTATTGAAAAAGCTTCACAAAAGTGATTTTTGCTTGATGCAAAAATAAAATTCTGTGGGCTTCATTTAGTGCAACAAAATCAACAAAAAATATTTAAACAACACTTATATAGTTGTAACCATAAATGTTATACAATATAAATTAAATTTTGAAATGATTTACAGCTTAAATCTTGGTTTAAAGATAGGGGTCGCAGAGAACACACCTAATAGTATACGTTACAAAAAGTCACCTCGTGAGCTAGGGGATAGTCAGGTTGTATCATAAATTTCTCTTTTCCCCGATTCTGTTCAGTACCTCCTCACTAGTTACATGATCTACCCATCTAATCTTCAGCATTCTTCTGTAGGACCACATCTCAAAAGCTTCTATTCTCTTCTTGTCCAAACTGTTGATCGTCCATGTTTCACTTCCGTACATGGCTACACTCCAAGCAAATACTTTCAGAAATGACTTCCTGACACTTAAATCTATACTCGATGTTAAAAAATTTCTCTTCTTCAGAAACGCTTTTCTTGTCATTGCCAGTCTACATTTTATATCCTCCCTAAATCGAACATCATGAGTTTTTTGTGCTTCGCAAATAGCAATACTCATCTACTACTTTAAATGTCTCATTACCTAACCTAATTCCCTCAGCATCACCTGATTTAATTCGACTACAATCCATTATCCTCGTTTAGCTTTTGTTGATGTTCATCTTATATCCTCCTTTCGACACTGTCCATTGAACATCTTATATCCTCCTTTCGACACTGTCCATTTCGTTCAAATGCTCTTCCAAGTCCTTTGCTGTGTGTGGTACCAATCAAAAATCATAAGCAACTTCTGCGAAGTTTTGTCTAAAGACACGAAACAACGCACAACAAACTAACTACGGAAGCCGAGCTTAAAACTGCTGGATTCCTAGCAGCTCAAGAGCTTCATTTTAATGCAGTTGACCTTTTGACAACGTTTCCTGATTCTAAGATAGCACAAAGTGTTGTTATGAAAAGAAACAAAAGCAAGACTGTTACCGAAAGGGCTATTGTACCTTCGGATAAAAATGATATTTTGTTGAATAGTTTTAATGTTTCTTTGTAACAATGGGACATAGGCCATCGTAGGACAAGTTGGTAGAAGGGAGGGCAGAGACTGAAAAATAAAAATGTATATTTTCGATGTTAGTATGATAATTTTGTAGTGGGTTGTTTGCCCCATTTGCAGTGCCTTCCAGCTTCTTCCTAACAACATTGGAGGGGCCGGCGCCAGAACTAACCCTGGAGAGCGAATTCAAAAATTTGTCTGGCAGATCACACTTCGTGAGTTACGAGTTTAACGAAATACAACTTAAAAGCCGTAGAGTGGGCTTTCACATTCCTCGATGCTTGGCAATGACAATATGTTGAAACTGCAATCGAAATAAAATATTTTAACAGCCATATGCGGGATGACGTTACTCAGTAATTACTCAAAGTAAGTGAGCCCAGTCCTCATCACGGAACGTACGCATAATTGTTACGTATGACAAGAATGTAATAAAGTGGTAAAAATAATGTTCAACGATCAGATCATACCAGTTCAGCACCTTCCTTCAGTTAATACAGTGATTTTTATGTAACCCATGAAAAAATATGTAAAGAAAATGAATCGTAAAGGCGAGGCCTATAAGCAATTTAGATAAAAATTTGCGCAATTGAGTGAATTAAAAGGCAAAGAGGATAATCAGAGAGCCTGTCACAGACAAATAATTTGATGAAATCTTACGTGGCGATGAGAATGCCGCTTGGGAAAGCTTTAAATACGATTGTTTCAATTTAATAGAAAATAAAAGACCACAACATCATAAGGAGTGTTTCGGTAAACTTGTTACGGAAACCGTGGCTAGAACGTGCCTCTGAAGTACATTTCCTCGACTTCTACATCTATACTCTGCAAATCACTGTGAAGTGCAGGGCAGAGGGTACGTCCCACTGTACCATTTACTGTGGTTTTTTCCCGCCCCTTCCATCTATGGTGCGCCGGAAGAATGATTGTTTACATGGTGCTGTAATTATTCTAATCGTGTCATCACGATGCCAATGGGGCGATATGCAGGGGATTATAGTATATTCCTAGAACCATCTGTTAAATCCGGTTCGTGAAACTTTGTAAGTAGTCTTCCTCGGGATAGTTTACGTCTATCTTCAAGAGTCTTCCAGAAAAGTTTCTTCAGCATCTATCTCTACGACACACTCTCACTGGCCGAACAAATCTGTGTCTATTCGCGCCGCCTTTCTATGTATACATTCATTATTCTATGTTAGTTCTATGTTGTGTGGGTCCCAAAAACTTGAGCAAAATTCTAGGATGGGTCGCACGAGTGATTTTTAAGCCACCTCTTTTATAGACTGATTGCACTTCTCCATTATTCTACCAATAAACCGAAATCTGTCACCTAATTTACCCACGACTGAAACTATGTGATCATTTCAGTTCACATCCTTACAAAGTGCTATACCCAAGTATTTATATGCGTTGATCAAGTCCAGTTATGACTCATTTATATTATTGTCATACGATCCTACGGTGTTTCGTTTTGATAAGTGCACCATTTTACATTTATGAACATTTTATGGAAGTTGCCAATCTTTGTACCACTTTGAAATTTTAGCAAGATCTGATTGAGTATTTATGCAGCTTCCTTCAGACGGTACGTCATTATAGATAGGTGAATCATCTGTAAAACGTCCGATGTTACTATTAATCTTTTCCGCAACGTCAATAATATATAACATGAATAGCAAGGATCTCAACACATTTCCCTGCGACACATTCGAAGTCACTTCTACATCTCTCGATGACACTGCAAGATAACGTTCTACGTCCTCTCTACCAAAAAAATCCTCACTCCAGTCACAAATTTCTGTTGACGTACCATACGATCGTGCATTTCATAATAAGCAACGATGTGATACTGAGTCAAATGGTTTTCGGAAATCAAGAACTACTGCATCTACCCTAAATGCCTTGTAAGAAATGAACAAGTTGAGTTTCACGTGATCTATGTGCTCGGAATCCATGCCTGTTGGCATCGAGGAGGTCATTCTGTTCAAGATAACTCATTACGTTTGATCTTGGAATATACTCTAGTATGGTGCAAGAAGTTGATGTCAAGGATATTGCGCGGTAGTTTTGTGGATCACTTCTACTACCCGTAGAAATGGTGTGACCTGTGCTTTCTTCCCTGAACACTGCGGAACAGTTTATGATGGATCATGGCAAGCGATGTTGTTGTTATTGTCTTCAGTCCTGAGACTGGTTTGATGCAGCTCTCCATGCTACTCTATCCTGTGCAAGCTTCTTCATCTCCCAGTACTTACTACAACCTACATCCTTCTGAATCTGCTTAGTGTATTCGTCTCTTGGTCTCCCTCTACGATTTTTACCCCCCACGCTGCCCTCCAATGCTAAATTTGTGATCCCTTGATGCCCCAGAACATGTCCTACCAACCAGTCCCTTCTTCTTGTCAAGTTGTGCCACAAACTCCTCTTCTCCCCAATTCTGTTCAGTACCTCCTCATTAGTTATGTGATCTACCCATCTAATCTTCAGCATTCTTCTGTAGCACCACATTTCGAAAGCTTCTATTCTCTTCTTGTCCAAACTATTTATCGTCCACGTTTCACTTCCATACATGGCTACACTCCATACAAATACTTTCAGAAACGACTTCCTGACACTTAAATCTATACTCGATGTTAACAAATTTCTGTTCTTCAGAAACGCTTTCCTTGCCATTGCCAGTCTACATTTTATATCCTCTCTACTTCGACCATCATCAGTTATTTTGCTCCCCAAATAGCAAAACTCCTTTACTACTTCAAGTGTCTCATTTCCTAATCTAATTCCCTCAGCATCACCCGACTTAGTTCGACTACATTCCATTATCCTCGTTTTGCTTTTGTTGATGTTCATCTTATATCCTCCTTTCAAGACACTGTCCATTCCGTTCAACTGCTCTTCCAAGTCCTTTGCTGTCTCTGACAGAATTACAATGTCATCGGCGAACCTCAACGTTTTTATTTCTTCTCCATGGGTTTTAATACCTACTCCGAATTTTTCTTTTGTTCCCTTTACTGCTTGCCCAATATACAGATTGAATAACATTGGGGAGAGGCTACAACCCTGTATCCATCCCTTCCCTACCGCTTCTTCCCTTTTATGCCCCTCAACTGTTATAACTGCCATCTGGTTTCTGTACAAATTGTGAATAGCCTTTCTCTCCCTGTATTTTACCCCTGCCACCTTTAGAATTTGAAAGAGAGTATTCCAGTCAACATTGTCGAAAGCTTTCTCCAAGTCTACAAATGCTAGAAACGTAGGTTTGCCTTTCCTTAATCTATTTGCTAAGATAAGTCGTAGGGTCAGTATTGCCTCACGTGTTCCAACATTTTTGCGGAATCCAAACTGACCTTCCCCGAGGTCGGCTTCTACCAGTTTTTCCATTCGTCTGTAAAGAATTCGCGTTAGTATTTTGCAGCTGTGACTTATTAAACTGATAGTTCGGTAATTTTCACATCTGCCAACACCTGCTTTCTTTGGGATTGGAATTATTATATTCTTCTTGAAGTCTGAGGGAACTTCGCCTGTCTCATACATCTTGCTGAACAGATGGTAGAGTTTTGTCAGGACTGGCTCTCCCGAGGCTGTCAGTAGTTTTAATGGAATGTTGTCTACTCCCGGGGCCTTGTTTCGACTCAGGTCTTCCAGTGCTCTGTCAAACTCTTCACGCAGTATCATATCTCCCATTTCATCTTCATCTACATCCTCTTCCATTTCCATAATATTGTCCTCAAGTACATCGCCGTTGTATAGACCCTCTATACACTCCTTCCACCTTTCTGCTTTCCCTTCTTTGCTTAGAACTGTACGACTGTAGTTTCCCCTTGCTTTCAGCAAGCGATATCATCAGCATATTGCCGTCATGGAGGAGAGATAAGTGTGGAAGTGGAGTCCTGCTATTTTGGCAGAGTCCTGCAGAACGGTTCTGGGGATGCTCCAGATGCAACTTGGACGCGACAGGCCAGGCGAAAACGCGCAGCCGTTTTACAGTTTGATCATAAATTCTCCAAAATGTCAGGTCAGAACACTGATGAGACTAAAAGTGTTTCTAGTAGGGAAAAAAAGCGCCAAGTGTGAACAGGACTCGCGCACTAAGGGTTCTGTACAATCTTTATTATGTAGTAGATTCTTCATACATCTCCGCGAACCCGACGATTTTTGTTTGTTATCGATATCGATGCTGACGCGGCATCGGTCCCGGGAATTCCAAGACAGTACCAAAATCTCTCTATAATAGTTCCTGAGACTAGCCCTAATATTCTATACAAAAAGAAGCGAGCGCGGAGTAGAGAGAGAAGATGTAATAAAATATTTGTTACTTACGTATTAAATCTTGACTAGAACTTATATTTTATATTTCCGTGCAGCAATATTTTTCGATTAGTCTTTTGACGGATGATGATTGCAGAGTAAGTTCTAACGGCACAAAAATACGCTTTATGTGATATAATTGCAAATTAACAATTTTGGATTTTTTCTTTTGCTTGTACTGTGAAACCTTGATTCTTGACCCGTTAGACTGTTGAACGAATTTAATAATTCTAGATCAACGGAACGTATCCTGCAGGTTTTGATGAGTGAGTTTGCGAGAGTCAAAATGTGTGATATAAATGGCCTTATCATGTGACTGCATGGACTTAGGAGCTAACGTTCATTATAACGGTGGGGGACCATTGACCTTAGTATGTGACATAGATTTCAGCTGGATACGTCAAGCTGTTCCTGAAAAAAAAAAAAAAAAGGAGTTTTAACAGACGAACAGACATGCAGTCGGCTAACGGTTGGCAAAAAAATATTTTTTTGCTTATGGTATTGCTTATTTCGAGGATTTGCCGACCTAATCTCAATAGCGGCTCTATGACTACGCGATCACTTCGGTCATCTCTTTCGTTCCCCTTCGAATTCTGGTTCTCATTATTGCTGCTTTGCCAGTTCGACCTGTTGCCTTCGTTCCTCTGCTAAATCGATCTGTTGTCTTCGTTCCCCTGGCAGTTCGATCGGTTCCCATCGTTCCTCCTTTCGCTTCTCCCTCGTTCCAAGGACCTGCGTTCCCCCAGTTATGCTGACAGGGTGGGCCTCTCATCTCACCTCGCGCGGTTGCCTTGGCTGGTTCTGCTCCTAACGCGACTGGAATCTCGTGGTTGTGCTCCGTTGGTATTCTGTGGTGCCTGTACTTCGGCTTGTCCACATTCGCCTGAATCATTTTGTAATAATGATTTAAGCGAATCTATGTCGTCCTTACAGCGACCAGCAAGAATCATGTGACGAAGATGTGTGGACAGGTTTGTCAACCAAATTCGCATCATTTCCGCGGGGCTGAACGGGTGGTAAAGACACTGGTTTATAATTGGTTCAGATTAGGCAGGCTGATTATCCTATGTTTTACCGAGTCTTGCGCCGCTTCCGCGAGGAACACGCCATGAAATTCCCGCACTGTGGCGCACGTTCCGCGGACCTCATTGGATTAATGTTTTCTAACATTCTGCGTGGTGTTTGTTTGTTCTAACTAGTGTCTCCCTACCACTTTCGCGCAACGACGCTCTGAGCGTGTTTTTTAGGGAATTGACTAGTTTGAACCTGGGACCTGATGCTGGTAAGGAGACGCCAGACCACACATGACATGTAGAATTCATAAGAGTTCAGTGAGACTAGCGATGATATAATCAAATACTTAATGATTTCAGCGTCAACTCCACTGCACTCCCTGTAAAAGAATCTTAAAAAAATGGTTCAAATGGCTCTGAGCACTATGGGACTCAACTGCTGAGGTCATTAGTCCCCTAGAACTTAGAACTAGTTAAACCTAACTAACCTAAGGACATCACACACATCCATGCCCGAGGCAGGATTCGAACCTGCGACCGTAGCGGTCTCGCGGTTCCAGACTGCAGCGCCAGAACCGCGCGGCCACTTCGGCCGGCTAAAAGAGAATCTTAATACTAATTAAATTTAGTGGAAGGGGTTCAAGGCTTTCTTATTTTTAGTTAGCTGGTAAAATAACGTCGAGAAAGTAGTTAAGTTTACCATTGGAATTTTTATTCTACTCACAAAACATTGTTTATAAATTGCGCTATTGATAAAAGGAAGTATTTTAATACAGGATGATAAAAACCAACTGTGTCCAACAAAAATGTGAACGAATATTCCCTGAATGGGTTTCCAAGTTCTATAACGGATCGAAGGATGACCTATGCCATATCACATCTATAATCTAGGTTTAAGTTTCATAAAAGAGAAAACTATCAAAATGGTCTACAGTGACCCTCAATTATCTTTAATTACTTATTTAACTTGTCGTAAATTACAGTGGCTGATGTGGCTTCTCAATAATTATATAACAGAAAAATCATCGTGTTTCAGATTTTAACTTCTAATAGCAAATGTGAATACCACGAAGTTTAATTGACGATCGACACTAGTATTACGTAAAAAGAGGTGTAACATATGAGACTTCTGCAGTTCTGAGTGAAGCCTTATGCGCTCTTATGCGGCATCGCGTGCGTTCATTACCTTGTCGGTGGTTAGTCAGCGTCAGGGGGCGGCGGGCGGCGCATCTCCACACACCTCGCCGTCTCGGAAGCAACTCCTCTCTAACTTCTCCTTACTACAATTTACCGAAGTTGGTTTAAGAAAAGCTATCTGGCTGTGTTTTCAACTGACCAATCAGGGTCTCAATGTTAACCTTAAGCTCCGCCTACAAAAATTGTCTGTCCAATGAGAAACGTTATACTTTTCATGGTGGGGCAAAGTTTTTAATGTTTGCTACGTAACAGTGATGCGTATAGTCTCACGCTAAAAGTTGCAGCTGGTGTGGCCCTTTTAGTGTTATCGTAAGATCTATACTGTTCTTCTGGAGGGCTCTATGTTTTAACATGGGCTGGGGGTGGTCTTGGCGGTGGGCTGGCGACGTGGGTGTCTGTCCCTTATCGTAGGGCCTCCTAGCCTACACGACTCTGCTATCGGCTTCTGTTCTCGTTTCTCCCCTCGGAACTGTGTCTGTTTCACGGTGGGAAAGTATGACATGCATTTAGGCGTTCTTGTGTTAATCTGTGGTATTCCATTTGCCCACTCGTTGATCGTATTACTTTGGTTAATTTAATGTCAGAATTTATTTGGAACTATGTGGCATACTGTCGGATTTGCTATCATGTCAGGGTTTTCATGGAAGGTGTTGGATTTGCCTGACACCTTACAGTTTTGCGTTCCAGAAATCCACATACGAATTCGATTTTGTAGGTATTTGACCAAGTAGATGGAAGTGGACATTGGAACTGTTCTGTACAGCCACGCAGGTGAAGCACATTTACCAAATTTTTGATAACCTCGACCTTCCGCACTGAAAGTGTAATCGAAACTAAGCACTTCCTGGCGGGGCGCAAGCTCGTAGGGTTCCGTGATTCACTCCCATCTACTGTCGGTATTTCTTCGAACAGCCCTAATACCTCTCTCTTCCGTAACACCCGACACTCTCATTATTTTCTCTACTTGCACATTTTCGTGCGCGCCCAGTATTTCTTTTAGCTGGAGCCGTTAATTCCTCCATACACTCTGTGACCGTTGCTATCGCGTCTTTACGTTTTTTATTTTCGTTCTTGTTTTCGATTTGCGAGACTTGACATGCTTCCTGTTATTAGAGGATGGCCGCAATATTCTTGTCTATCTTGTCCGTTACGGACTCTGTGCACTCATTTTGAGCCACAGAGACCTCAGACTTCGTCCTCAGGGCGTAAAATTCCGCTTCCAGATTGTCACTTTTCAATTTAATGGCCTCACTCATCCTCGTCTGCTCTCTTTCGAGCGCATCGAGTCTTCAGTCTAGCCCTGCTCCCTCCTGTTCAATAGCTGCATCTACCTCAGTTTTACAATGAAGGGACAAAGAAAATAGTACTCCTGCCTAATATCGTGCATAGTCCCCGCGAGCACGCAAAGTGCCGCAACGCGACCTGGCGTGCACTCGACTAATGTCTGAAGTAGTGCTGTAGGGAACTGACACCATGAATCCTGCACGGCTGCCCATAAATCCGTAAGAGTACGAGGTGGTGGAGATCTCTTCTGAACAGCACGTTGCAAGGCGTCCCAGATGTGCTCAATACATGTCTGCGGAATTTTGTGGCCCGAGGAAGTGTTTAAACTCAGAAGACTTTCTGGAGACACTCTGTAGCCCTGCTGGAATTGCTCAAGTCCTTTGGAATGCACAATGGACACGAATGGATGCAGGTGATCAGACAGGATGCTTACGTACGTGTAACCTGTCAGAGTCATATCTAGACGCACCAGGGGTCCCATATCACTCCAACTGTACACGCCCCACACCATTACAGAGCCTCCACGAGCTTGATCAGTCCACTGCTGGCATGCAGGGTCCATGGATTCATAAGATTATCTTCATACCCGTACACGTCAACCCGCTCGATACAGTTTGAAACCAGACTCGCCCGACCAGGCAACATATTTCCAGTCAACAGTCCAATGTCGGTGTTGACTGTAGTGACGGGGAGCTCGTGAATGAGTCGTTCAAATGAACGCTTCACTCCAGTGAAGTGTGAACTAACCACTCAATTTCAATGAACTGGTACTTCAAACTCTTCAAACTCCACACTTTTTTCTAGTTCACTCACTCTCTTCCCCTCTGCCTCTCCCACTGCATCGTCGCTACGTCACTCATTCTCCCTTCCCTTCAGTCCACCCTCTACTGCCTGTCGACGAATCGCGCGGTGTTTGTGGGGAACGATAAGTTTAGGAGGGGTTGGGGAGGTGAGGGGCGAGAGGAAGGCAGCGTCAGCTGCTTCCTGCAGTGCTGACATCATTACCCGTGACTATTTGGGCATTTAAACTTCGCGTCTACGGGTAGCCTACCGTTGGCAGCGCTTACAGACAACTGAATATTTTTAAGATACAAACGAAGAGGCTGGCTGTGTGAGCACGCACAGCCAACATGAAAATAAAAGGTTTATTAATGACACTGAAAGAGGGATTTTTACCTGAAATCGTACCAATGACAGTTTACGTTATGAATCTGGAGGGTTATTATTCTCAACAAAAATAAAATCTACAGGAAAACTTCTGAATAATTACTTAACGTAGCTGTATAGACTTTGTGACAGTGGTAAACATACCTATTCTATTTTGTATTAAATTTTAAAAGGAACATAAAATTGGACTGCATTTCGTTGGTAGCCCTAGTTTTCAGTCCATGAATACAACAAATAATGTTTCATTTGGCAGAGAAAGACTTTTTTGGGTGCTTCATGAGAAAATGACGAGCAAGATTAAATGTAATACCTTCTTTATGTGTGACAGGCTTCTCTGTTTATCTTTCCTTTGTCCCCTTCGGCCATGCTCTTTATTTAAGTTAACTCGGCGCTGTAAGAACGTAAAACATTGCTTGCACGTTACTGCATAGTTCGGCCATCTGTTGGTAAAATTATGGAGTATTACGAAGCTTTATTGTACGAGCGAGGCGAAGCGAGCGTTGCCGCGGCTGAGCGACGAACTGGACAACTTCGCTAGGCTCCCGTTCTTTATGAATGAACTACTTCATTTGAACGCTCCACGGCAAAGAGTGAAATGAATGAAGTAGTTCACGGGAATGAACGAGTTCGACCCATCTCTAGTTGACTGGCCCAGGCGAGGCGTAAAGATTTGTGTAGTGAGTCATCAAGGATACAGGGGCGGGGGGGGGGGGGTGTCTTCGGCTCCGAAAGCGCATATCGATGATATTTCGTTGAATGTTTCGCACACTGACACTTGTTGATTGCCCAGCATTGAAATCTGCAGCAATTTGCGGAAGGGTTGCACTTCTGCCACGTTGAACGATTCTCTTCAGTCGTCGTTGGTCTCGTGAGCTGACTCTAAGGCCGCTTTCACACTATACGGTTTTGACCGTACGGCAAAAAGCCGTACGAGTTTTAGCCGTGCCTGTGTTGCTTTCACATTACACGGCTTTTTGACGTGACCAGTTGTTGGTGTCTATTCAGTTTGCTTAATGTGTGTATCAAGATGAACCGTAAACGAGTTGTTGCTTTGTGGTTGCTTCATCGTCGCCGCAAAAGAAAAGGTCGTCTTTTGTGGGTACACCCCATTAACCAGAGAAGAGACGAAGTGGGTTTATTTTATACACTCTTTGAAGATTTGAGGAACGACGGAAATAAATTCTTTAACTATTTCCGAATGTCTATTACCTCGTTTGACGAATTACATAGAAAACTAAAGGATGTGTTACAACGACAAAACACACAATTCCGCAATTGCATCCAACCTGTTCAAATGCTGGCTATCACGTTAAGGTAATTTAATACATAAAAACTAGTTCTGTTTATTTACTTATTTATTTGTGTTTTACATTTTTATTACGCTCAGATTATGAAGTAGAAAAGTCAATATCAATATCAGCAGTTGAAACCAAAGAGTTTGTAGCAGGACTGACTGTACTGTCACTTTGTGGCGACAGGCTCTCTGCAAAAACGTTGTAGAACTGCGTTGTTGATGGTGGGCCTTCATGGCTACTTGTGGAAGGCGAAGGGTATGGTGGTGGCACTTTATTAATTCGTTGATAAGAACTGCGACCTTGAGAAGTCTGTAATGGTTGTTCGAGAAAAGTAGTTGGGTTTGGTGCAGCTGGAGGAGGACGAATCTGATGCGTATGGTAAGAGGATATTGGAGCAGCATTTTCCATAGGTGAATAAGAATAAGCTTGAAATCTATTATTATAGGGCATGGGAGGTGTGTAATGGGTAAATGGAGGAGGTTGAGCTGTCAATATATTTCTCCTTTCATATATATTTTCTATAACTTTGAGGACTCCCATCTGAAACTGAAGATAATCCTGTTCATCAAATTTTTCCAGATGAGGCTTCAGACTAAGTAAAAATGACATTTTGCTGCAAGGTTTGTCTTCTTCCAGAGCTCGTAATATTTTCATTTCGATTGCATCAGGTTTTCTATGTTTTCTGTTTGTATGGCACTCGCTTTTGGATGTTTGTTGTGTGGGTGCTGTATCAAATGGCCCAGAAACATTCTCAGTATTTTCGACGGAGCCCTGCGTTTCTATATCTTCTTCCAGTCTGGCGGTGCGTTCCGATTGAAAACTGTCCTCCGTCTCTCGAGCATCATACAGCTTTTTTAGAAACTGCAGCTGATCAGAATATACATACTTTTTCATTTTCTTTGCTGCTGAGCCACTTTTTTTCGCAGCTTGAATTTTTATGTTTGACTTCACAAAGGAGTCTCGTAGATTGGTCCACCTCCGTATTACTTCTATACCTACATCAAAAGAAAACAAAACTGTATGAAAACATTTTAATTTTGTATAGAAAAAAGCAAAACTGTAACAAAAAATGTCCACTGCAAACTAAATGTCACTGATTTTTTTTCGTTTTGTTCAGGTATCTGGCAAGCGGTTGTTCCTTCACTGACTTACATTTCCAGTACAGAATTGGGATTTCTACAGCAAGTAAAGTGGTTAATGATGTATGCACAGCAATTTGGTCATCACTGCGGGAAGAATGTATACAAAGACCGACCAAAGAGGTATGGGAATCAATAGCGGCTGGATTTGAACGTACTGCTAATTTCCCCCACTGCTTAGGAGCGGTGGATGGAAAACATATCCGTCTTACTGCCCCATTTAATAGCGGATCAATGTACTTCAATTACAAAGAATACTTTTCTGTGGTTCTGATGGCTGTAGCGGATTCCAACTACAGGTTCATTTATGTCGACGTAGGAAGTTATGGCAAAGACTGTGACTCTTCAGTGTTCAGACGGTCCAGTTTATGGAAGTCAATAGAAAGTAATTCCCTGGAATTTCCAGACGTCCAATGTCTGCCTGGTACGGAAGGTCCAAAAGTACCCTACTTCTTCGTGGGAGACGCAGCATTTGGCCTACACACGCATTTGCTCCGGCCTTTTGGGGGAACAAACTTGACAGTTGAGAAACGTGTATTTAATTACCGTTTGTGCAGAGCAAGGAGGTATGTGGAATGTGCTTTTGGCATCCTCACCAATAAGTGGCGGTTGTTTCACCGACCTTTAAATGTTCATCCAGATTTTGCAGTAAAAATGGTTAAAGCTTGCATTGTTTTACACAATTTTGTACGTCAGAGAGATGGATTTATAATTGAAGACACCACATCCTTCACTGGTTTGGAAGACTTAGCCCAAGATGCCAACATAAGAGGAGGACTGACAGCCAACGCCATAAGGAACACTCTTTGTAAATATTTTATGACAAATGCTGGAAGCGTGTCATGGCAGATGTCAAAGATATAAATTAACAAGCCTTTTCCTTTTTGTAGATTGTTTGTGAAAGCCTGCGACTGTATAGTAAATAGTTTTCTTTATAAATAAATTACTGCTACCACTCACGTTTTTAATCGTTTTGTTTATATTTTGTACGACGCGTTTCGGGAAATAATTCCGATCTTCAAGTGCGTTTTTTTCTCTAAGTTTTCATTATGTGTAGTGTTTTTTTATTTGTGAGGTCTTGTGCGTGTTTCTCTTATAAATTACAGTAAAGAAAACAGAATGCAAGACCTGACACATAAAAAGACACCACACATGATGAAAACTTAGAGAAAAACGCACTTAAGGATGGGAATTATTTCCCGAAACGCGTCGTGCAAAATATAAACAAAACAAAAAAAACGTGACTGGTAGCAGTAATTTACTTATAAACAAACGATTTACTTTTAGAATAAAATTTATAACGTTAAATAAAAACTGTTTAAAACGTATTAAATGTAATATTAATATATTAAATAAATACTTACCAAACGCATTTTTATCTTTGTCTTCCATCTCATCAAAATCTTGCTTCAGTGCTACGCAAACTTCCCGCCAAGCATTCTTTGTAGCAATACGATCTCTATACGCATCTAGAGTTTTGTCCCACAGAACAGGTCTTACTTCCACCAAGGTTATCAAAAGTTCAGTATCAATTTCATCCATTCTTCTACACTTTTCAGTAAACAAGAATAAACACAAATGAATAAAACGACACTACAACGAACTAGTCGACGCCGTACGGCTCAAAACCGTCCAGTGTGAAAGCATGCACTTAGTCACGTAGGCCACTGTTGTCGAACTTGCCGTACGGCGACCGTCTGTTGTAGTGGCAAGACACGGCTGCAGCACGGCACGGCAGCGGCATTTTGCCGTCGCCGTATAATGTGAAAGGCGCCATACATTTCTTCACACCTACAGCCGTACGGCTTTTTGCCGTACGGTCAAAACCGTATAGTGTGAAAGCGGCGTAACACCACGTTCAAACTCATTTAAATACTGATAACCTGCCGTTGCAGCCGTCGCCGAGAGCAGCGCCGTATTCTGCCTGTTTCCATATGTCTGTATTGAATACGCATGCCTATACCAGTTTCGTTGGTGCTTCAATGTAATTACGTTATTTAAATTTTGAAGTCTTGCTTCACTAACTGTACGTTACCGGTTTTTATTACTTTTTGCCTTTGCCCTGCTCTCTGATTCCGCTTATCTTGCTGTTCTCCTCTCTTCTAATTCTGCTTGCCTTGCCTTTGAGTCGTATTTTGTCATCATACGGACAGCCTGTAAGAATTAAAGGTTCAGATTCTCAGTTACTGTCGAGCTTTGCCCATTTCTTACTCGTGTGCACCCGTCGACACTCGCCCGTGGAGCGGGTGTAATTCGGCTCGAATTATACCCTCCCGTGGATGGTGTATGCAGAGCATATTTAAAATTTAGCGAGCTTGTCGTCTCACTAGGGACATTTATCCCCGTTTGCGCCTAAGTTTCGTTATCATTTATCGGGTATTTTACTCCGCTATCTGCGCTTCCGATACTGAAGATGTTGAAATTTCTTTCATCACCGTACTCTCTGAAATAGCTGCCTCACTAGGGACTGTTGTTGCTGTTTGCGCCTCAGTTTCGTTATCTTTCGTTATCTTATATCGGATATTGTGTTCCACTAAGAGCGCTTCCGTCATTGTTGGTCTCTTTCGTCATCATACTTTCTGAAATAGCTTCCTCCGTACACGCCATGTCCATTATTGTTCCACTGTTCTCATTGTTGTTCCTTCTTGCACCGCTTTTGGATCGACTACGGGTATCCATATCTCAGGCTTTTAGACGAGCGAGAGAAAAAGGGACACGACTTCTAACGTATTTCAGACAAAAACAAATCTCCTTTCCCTGCCCAGTTGTAAGCACACATTAACTTAACTCTTCACACGCAACAGCTACCGGCAGAATATCAACGTACAGAAGCCCGTTGCTCAACACGATACGGAAATCATGTGCAGCCAGGACGATTTGGATTTGTACAGTAATTTTCTCTCGATCTAACGTACGATCTAACTACTACACTAGAAAATTCCAACGATAATAGAGGTACTAGGCTATCGGGTAACGAATGGGAATATTACTTCTCTGAACACAGGCTCGCTGAGTGTAACGTACTTGTTTAATTATGTAATTAGCTTGGCTAAGGGAAAATTATTCTGTTACGTAGCATGGTACATTATTATGCGAATTTCAGTTGGGAATTTATAAGAGAACATATCTCGGGTCGCCACCTGAATTGATCAACTACTTACTAACAGTGAGCATATGGAACTAGTGAGCATATGCTTAAAAAAAAGTTCGTGAATAGGCCTCAATTCAGGACAACTTAATGTAATCTTGATGTACCTTGATAATTCTTGATTAATTCTGTACGAGAATCAGCTTGGGAAATGCTCTTAGATACACAAACATTCATACATGTATGAGCTGAGATGGCTTGGAAGACTCTCGATAGGTAATTGGATAAATAGCGGGTGAGTTATAGAACATTAGCAATGCGTTTTACTATACATTTATTTCAAGGTTAAATATTTAAAAATAGAAACGCACGAATAAACGTATATTTAACAGAAAAAACTTGACCTACTATAGTGTTGGTACTGAATATTGCTGGTAAAATGAACTGAAATCGATACGAGAATAACATGGTCCTTTGAAATCGGTAGTGCGTTGGGAGAGATGGATTATCCATGCTCACATTGACTAACCATTGATCACAGAGAAAGAAGTTGTTCTATAATTTAGTAAAGGGAATAAGATCTATATTCTGTTAGAGAGAGACTAGCTTCGATGGTCGGATACTTTAACAGAAATTCATTTCCTATTTATAAAAATATTATGCAGCATTGCAATGAAGAACAATGAATGGAACAATGAATGTGAACAGTTCTTCCAAAAGTTAGGAGATACCGAAATTCACTAGTAGCCACGTGGCTACCCACTGCAAAGAAAAAGCGATAAAATATATAAAAAGATTCATAACAAGAAAGACCATGAAATCAAACAATAAAGCACGAGAATTTATTTAAGCAGGGAAACTGGTTCATTTGCATGCATATATTAGTAAAGCACCATCTTTCGAACAAAGCACATGGTATCGGTTACCAACCATGCACAAAGACAACTTACTCAAATCTGCACAAAACAAACTGGCCTTTTATTAATATAACTACGGATTGTTAAAGCCATATGCACTGCTCGTAATCAGGTACACGATTTATTCAGGACTCTAGTCACAGCAATAGAGCCACGTGGGCTCATGCCCCAGAATCCCAAAGTTATAGAGCACATGAAAACACTGCTATAAATTCCAAAAATCACGAAATTATTCTCAATCCCTTTCTACGCAAGGTATGCCGAGTTATTCTATAATAGCTGAACCTACTAAGAATTGAATTAGCCCATGGATGCATGAGGTGTTGGACAAGCATAGGATGATAAGTATCTGAGAGACGTCTGGCTCAAAACAACTGCTATAAGCTGGTATTAAAGAAATATTGTATAGTTTTTTTTTTTTTTTTTTTTTTTTTTTTTTTTTTTTAGACAGTAACTTGTTCTCGAAAGAACAGTTACTGCTGATGACCGTGCAGCTTTTCCCTGGAATAAATGATGACTAACTGACAACCTCAGCTGCCGACAGGTGTTGTTGTGCAAGGGGTAAGTCCCTGCAGTCGCGCTATTCATCTGTGTCCTCGGTGGCTCAGAGGGATAGAGCGTCTGCCATGTAAGCAGGAGATCCCGGGTTCAAGTCCCGGTCGGGGAACACATTTTCAGCTGTCCACATCGAGGTATAACAACAACACCTGTCGGCAGCTGAGGTTGTCAGTTAGTCATCAAATATTGTATAGATTTGAGCGGTTTTTGACGCAGAATGAATGACAAGGTATTTATTATGATGTTGTGAATATATCTCAGTAGAATATGGAATACGATATTATGAATTATGTCAGGATTTTCCGGAGTCAAATAACTTAACTGTCAATTTTACTGATTCACACAAGAATATTTGCTTATTAAATGAATACTCTTCCCAAATAGTGTCACTATCTTCTTCACATGTGTAGTATTTGGAAAAGGATTGACCGCTCTTCTGTCTTATAAACGTGGGCACGTGAAGCATTTTCCTTTTGGTGATCTTGCAGTTGCCGCAGTCATCGTTTGTTGGTTCATAATTTCAGAAAGTGCCGCGACTTGGAGAATTTAATATAGGGCCGTGGCTTGTTGATTCTCCTCTCCATATGACAAAAGTTCTCTTTTTATCAGATCTGCCTTCCGCGTGGCTGGGACATTACTGTGAATATAAACACAAAATATTTATAGCTATTAGATCCGATAGAGGTTGTAGAGGGGACTTTTAGTAGATCACGTTCTACGTTGGAATACATGTCCGGAAACGTCACACAACCACGCTACAGAGCGTCAAAGTTACGGGCACTGGTACCTGTAAATGTGTGTATACAGGGCGGTCAATTGATCGTCACTGGGCCAAATATCTCACGCAATAAGCGACAAACGAAAAAACTTGTCTAGCTTGAAGGGGGAAACCAGATGGCGCTATGGTTGGCCCGCTAGATGGCGCTGCCATAGGTCAAACGGATACAAACAGCGTTTTTTTTTAAAATAGGAACCCCCATTTTTTATTACATATTCCTGTAGTACGTAAAGAAATATGAATGTTTTAGTTGGACCACTTTTTTCGCTTTGTGATAGATGGCGCGGTAATAGTCACAAACACATGGCTCACAATTTTAGACGAACAGTTGGTAACAGGTAGGTTTTTTAAATTAAAATACAGAACGTAGGTACGTTTGAACATTTTATTTCGGTTGTTCCAATGTGATACATGTGCCTTTGTGAACTTATTTCTGAGAACGCATGCTGTTACAGCATGATTACCTGTAAATACCGTATTAATGCAATAAATGTTCAAAATGATGTCCGTCAACCTCAATGCATTTGGCAATACGTGTAACGACATCCCTCACAACAGCGAGTAGTTCGCCTTCCGTAATGTTCGCACATGCATTAACAATGCGCTGACGCAAGTTGTCAGGCGTTGTCGGTGGATCACGATAGCAAATATCCTTCAACTTCCCCCACAGAAAGAAACCTGCGGGGACGTCAGATCCGGTGAACGTACGGGCAATGGTATGGTGCTTCGACGACCAATCCACCTGTCATGATATATGCTGTTCAATACCGCTTCAACCGCACGCGAGCTATGTGCCGGACATCCACCATGTTGGAAGTACATCGCCATTCTGTCATGCAGTGAAACATCTTGTAGTAGCATCCGTAGAAACAATACGTAGCAAATCAGCATACATTGCACCATTCAGATTGTCATCGATAAAATGGGGGCCAATTATCCGTCCTCCCATAATGCCGCACTATACATTATCCCGCCAAGGTCGCTGATGTTCCACTTGTCGCAGCCATCGTGGATTTTCCGTTGCCCGATAGTGCATACTATGCCGGTTTACGTTACCGCTGTTGGTGAATGAAGCCGCGTCGCTAAATAAAATGAGTGCAAAAAATCTGTCATCGTCCCGTAATTTCTCTTGTGCCAAGTGGCGGAACTGTACACGACGTTCAAAGTCGTCGCCATGCAATTCCTGGTGCATAGAAATATGGTACGGGTGCAATCGATGTTGATGTCGCATTCTCAACACCGACGTTTTTGAGATTCCCGATTCTCGCGCAATTTTTCTGCTACTGATGTACGGATTAGCCGCGACAGAAGCTAAAACACCTACTTGGGCATCATAATTTGTTGCAGGTCGTGGTTGACGCTTTACATGTGGCTGAACACTTCCTGTTTCCTTAAATAACGTAACTATCCGGCGAACGGTCCGGACACTTGGATGATGTCGTCCAGGATACCGAGCAGCATACATAGCACACGCCCGCCCGTTGGGCATTTTTATCACAATACCCATACATCAACACGATATCGACCTTTTCCCCAGTTGGTAAACGGTCCATTTTAACACGGATAATGTATCACGAAGCAAATACCGTCCGGACTGGCGGAATGTTACGTGATAGCACGTACTTATACGTTTGTAACTATTACAGCGCCATCTATCACAAAGCGAAAAAAGTGGTCCAACTAAAACATTCATATTTCTTTACGTACTACACGAATATGTAATCAAAAAGGGGGTTCCTATTTAAAAAGCGCAGTTGACATCCGTTTGAGCTATGGCAGCGCTATCTAGCGGGCCAACCATAGCGCCATTGGTTTCCCCCTTCAAGCTAGACGAGTTTCGTCTTATTTCATGAGATATTTGGCCCGGTCACTATCAACGGACCACCCTGTATACAAGGCGATTCCGTGATGATGTTATAAACTTTCTAGGATGATGGAGACGGATAAATGTATTAATTTGAGCTAGGGGCCCTGATTTCGAAACGAATGTGTCGAACTTCCAGAGATGTGTTCCTATGTAAAACTTGATCTACTAAGTCGACATGAAATGTGAAACACACTGCCCGCATCTCGTGGTCGTGCGGTAGCGTTCTCGCTTCCCACGCCCGGGTTCCCGGGTTCGATTCCCGGCGGGGTCAGGGATTTTCTCTGCCTCGTGATGGCTGGGTGTAGTGTGCTGTCCTTAGGTTAGTTAGGTTTAAGTAGTTCTAAGTTCTAGGGGACTGATGACCATAGATGTTAAGTCCCATAGTGCTCAGAGCCATTTTTTTGAAACACACTGTTTAGGCTATGACGATTGCTTTTCTACAGCAAATTAAACTCTTAATATGTACCTAGCTAATGTTAAAATGATTTGAATATGACATACAAATCAGATATGGTAATTTAATATTGAAATATCACTATAGCTGCATGTCTGCCAGGTGTAGCCCTCATGCGCTCTGTTTTAATTTATAGGAGCACCGACACCCAAGTGGTGTTGTTCAGAAATATAAAAGTGGATACCAGCCCTGATAGTTAATGAAACGACTATAGAGATGCTTCATATAAATTGCCGTATCTTTTAACTGCGTTGACTTAGAAGCCCAGGAAACATACACCTTAATATGCGACACATATTTCAACTTCATACGGCTACCCGTTCCTGAGTTAAAAAGAGTTTTTCAAAGTCGGGCGGACAACAAAGCAACCCTGGTAAGGCAGTGGTCGCCATACTGCGACTCTGTGACCCGAATCAAGTATTCCGGAAGCCCGCGCTTCTCATTCTTTTTTTCTAATAAAGTCCACCTAGCAACTAACAGCCGAATCCAAAGATGCCAACTAACGTGAAGAATTTCTTAAGACTGAAGTTTTCCTGCTCAGTAACAAACATAAATACAGAGCCACTAATACTTTAAGATGTTCCTAATTTTAATTGACGTTGGTGATTTCGGCTGTGAGCCAAGTAAAGTTGGCCGCTTACCTCATGGATATGTTCAGTGGTGAATGTGAGGTTAGAGGATGTGAGTAGGGGAATGAGTTATTGTTTGTTTTTCAGTGCTGACAACTCACAGGCATGCCCGACTCATCTGATCAGCTACTATGATACTTTTCGCACAGAAGTGACATGGATTTGTCAATACATTATGGAGACGGTCATCTTCTAAGGCGGTACATACACTATATGTTCAAAAGTATCCGGACACCCTCAAGAACATACGTTTTCATATTAGGTGCAATGTGCCGCCACCTACTGCCAGGTACTCCATATCAGCGACCTCAGTAGTCATTAAACATCGCGAGAGAGCAGAATGGGGCGCTCCGCGGAACTCACGGACTTCGAATGTGGTCAGGTGATTGGGTGTCACTTGTGTCATACGACTGTACGCGAAATTTCCACTCTCCTAAACATCCCTAGGTCCACTGTTTCCGATGTGAAGTGGAAAAGTGAAGGGACGCGTACAGCACAAAAGCGTACAGGCCGAGCTCGTGTGTTGACTGACAGAGACCGCCGACAGTTGAAGAGGGTCGCAATGTGTAATAGACAGACATCTATCCAGACCATCACACAGGAATTCCAAACTGCATCACGATCCAATGCACGAACTATGACAGTTAGGCGGGATGTGAGAAAACGTGGATTTCCTGGTCGAGCGACTGCTCGTAAGCCACACGTCACGCCGGTAAATGCCAAATAACGCCTCGCTTGGTGTAAGGAGCGTAAACATTGGACTATTGAACAGGGGAAAAACGTTGTATGGAGTGACGAATCACGGTACACAATGTGGCTATCCGATGGCAGGATGTGGGTATGGCAAATGCCCGGTGAACGTCATCTGCCAGCGTGTCTAGTGCCAACAATAAAATTCGGAGGCGGTAGTGTTATGGTGTCGTCGTGTCTTTTTTTAAAAAAAATGGCTCTAAACACTATGGGACTTAACATCTGACGTCATCAGTCCCCTAGCCTTAGAACTACTTACACCCAACTAACCTAAGGACATCATACACATCCATGCCCGAGGCAGCATTCGAACCTGCGACCGTAGCAGCAGCTCGGTTCCGGACTGAAGCGCCTAGAACCGTGTTTTTCATGGAGGAGGCTTGCACTCCTTGTTGTTTTGCGTGGCACTATCACAGCACGGGCCTACATTGATGTTTTAAGCACCTTCTTGCTTCCCACTGTTGAAGAGAAATTCGGGGATGGCGATTGCATATTTCAACACGATCGAGCACCTGTTCATAATGTACGGCCTGTGGCGGAGTAGTTACACGACGATAGCTTCCTGTAATGGATTGGCCTGCACAGAGTCCTGACCTGAATGCTATAGAACACCTTTGGGATGTTTTGGAACGCCCATTTCGTGCCAGGTCTCACCGACCGACATCGATACCTCTCCTCAGTGCAGCACTCCGTGAAGAATGGGCTGCCATTCCTCAAGAAACCTTCCAACACCTGATTGAAAGTATGCCTGCGAGAGTGGAAGCTGTCATCAAGGCTAAGAGTGGGGCAACACCATACTGAATTCCAGCATTGCCGGCGGAGGACGCGAAGAACTTGTAAGTCATTTTCAGCCGGGTGTCCGGATACTTTTGATCACATAGTGTATTTGTAGCAAGGAATATGAAATTAAATTAAGGCTGCCGTAATCCGAAGCAATTAGTAGAAGAAAAATGACATTCAAAATATTTAGTAAACATTTGTGATCGTGTCTCATATTGTGTAACTCATTCAAATATAAGTACAGCTACTGTTATAAATCAGTTAATCATCTGCTCACATAGACAGCAGCACTTCGTCAAGGAATTACAGTGTCACAACTTAGGTGTTGTGGAGGATGGCAGCAACGTTAAACGGAGAATAGGCGACACGAAATGTTTCGAATCGTGTCGACTTTTAACTACCAGTAATTGGCCAGTGGCCAACTTTTCGCTCATTTGCTATAGCTCGTCTGGTGGGGACTCATTACGTACTAATTTATATAGGTTACCAATTAAAAGTAAGATCGGTACATATGCGGCCTAGTTGCCGCCCAATCACGTCAGTACTGACTTTTGAGCAAAACATTCTGACGATAACTGGCGTAGGCGATAGATGTATTAGCAATAAGTGTGATATTATTATTAAAAATGTTCCTTAAACACATTTTAGGTTCCGTCTATAACACACTCTACAGTTTGTAGTGCGGTTACTGCACATGACTAGACTGTCTTTGAGAGATGGGGATCCAATGCAAACTATTATCTGACTGTCTACAGTTTTAATTATATGACGTGGAAGTCGATTACACAAACTCGTGTTGTTAATGTACTCATATAAAATAATGTATTCTGTCATTAACTGCTACAGAGATTGTATAAGCATTTGGAAGGCTCAAGTCTAGATTGTCCATATTATTTTGTTAATATACACGTCTCAGTTCTACTTAAAGTGATATAAAAGTCATCAGTTCATTATGACAACCCTTCATGTTAGGGTAACTTTATCACATTTTTCCATACAGTTCTCAGAGCTGGACTGTTATGTTTGCTTGGGAGCGACATGTCATATGTCTTTTGGGCATGGGGCTTGGTACATTAATAAATACATATCGCGGAATATGCATTTTTGTTGGCCAGAATAACACACGGTACACAAAAAAAGAAAGAAATTCTTGTTGCTTGTAGTTGCTGGATCAACTCTCACACCCTACCCCATGGTTGTCGGGTATCCACGTCGCAGCACATCAAATAGTGTAATTATATTGCAAGTCCAATCAGATTTAGAAAGTATGACCGGAGAATCACACGGCTTGACTTGTTATCATCGTGGCCTGTACACGGAGGTTTTCTTTCTACTGACACGAATAATCACCAGCAAAGGCATTTGCTGTTAGTAGCTGTTCTGATCACATTCCTATGCTAAAACGCATTCCACTGTTTGTCCTAAACATATACAAAGACAGACTGTCGTGGATTCTAACCTAGCATCTTCTGGAGAACTAAAGTAAGAATGGCTGACTTATGGGAAGTACACACATACCAGCTAATCAGGGCCGATTGTGGGTTATAAAACTATACTGTGTATGTCTATAGTTTTAATTATTTTGTGGGGAAATCGATTACACAAACTACCAAGCAGCGTTACTGATAGTTCTATTGTAGACTATATCTTGGCAGAATTCTATATTGTTCATCTGGATGACGGTTTTTTTAAGCAAATTACATTTCAAAATCAGTATGTTAGTTACGTCTTCCATGGATCATTTTGCATGGTAGATCGTAATGTTGTGGAACAAGTCATTTTACATTCACATCGCAAAATAATATGTACGTACGGCTACATTTTGAAGACTTACATTTTTTTACGAAAAGGAAAGAAGATAAAGATGTGAGTTAGTAATCCCTACCCACCACCTTTTACTTATTACACTAATAGAAATTCCTGTACAGAATAGGAGGAGTTGTCAAGGACAAACTTTCTCAGCTTGTTACCAAATTTTACTTTGCCGTCTGTCAGACATCTTATATCACTGGCTAAGTGATCAAAATGGGCTCCTAAAATTGCTGTTTAAAAATCATTTTGTTTGAAAAGGGAAACAAACCGTCGCTTTCCGTCGACACTGGGCATCGCATGAAAGACATAATGAGCAGTGTTTGTTTGGGATGACTCCAGTTACTCGTTACAAGAACGAAATTCAAAATATCTGCCGAAACACCAGAGAAAATGCACCAGATGACTCATAGGAGAGACACGCTGTATATGTAGTTCTGCAGTTTGTCTGCTGGCGAGTAACAGAAGCTTATAAGTTGATCATGTGATCATGATGTCATTTCCGGTCATGACTCCAAAAAATGAGAATACATATTGACTGTAAGGGTAAAAAAATCACGTAACATGATTAGTTGGTTTATGTTGTTTTCAATTTGTGTTAGTCGCTGCTCTAACTTTAACAGCTGATAACATTATACCTGGAAGTGCGTCAAAGCCCCATCACGATCGATCTTATGTACAATTATTTATCGCTTACACACCATGTCTCAGGAAATGATTAGGATTTTGGTGTTGTGTTGCATGAAAACATTGGGTTACGAGGTTTGCTAGTGTGCCTGAGACCTGAGACCATTACCAGGTTGGATTAATAGACACAGTATATAATTAGTACGCAAGCTACCTTAAACATATGTTCCGCAAGACAGAAACGCTCGGTAATTCTGCGCACGTCACAGATTTTTTTTATACTTTTTTAAACACTCTTCGCTTCTGTACACGTGTGTACACGCACCGCTTGGGTTTCCCTACAGCACTGTGGACGTCTGTATGCGTCCTGCGCCGCCAACTTCTCATTGCTGCGGATGAGTTACTTCCATATCTTGATAAATAAAAAAGTTTCGAGTCTTTATTATACAGCATATGTGCCTCGTTGCTTGTTATCATTTGTAAAAAACCTTGTTTTGATATCTTGAATCGTTGATAAGATATGACAATTGTTATGACCACATGCCTCGCAATACGACAAGGACGTGAATGGGTATATTAGACACGACAGTCTGTCGGGTGTAAAACCCAATAGCTCGAGAACATGAGGTATCATTCTGCTCTCAATTTTAAATGAAGTTTCTATATCTTCTCTACATTTCATTCACCGCAATGTATGAGCTAAAATTAACCATACAAATAGTTTATGCAGTTTAAAATTACATGCAATGTTTTACTTAATTTGATGGTGTGCGGTAAGTATGACAGATAATGAAAAGAAATTCAGTTCTTTATCGAGTGAAGATATCAGACTGTACGCTGTGCAAAAATCAAAATTTTTCACGCAATATTTTTCGAAAAATCGGATGATAAGTATTTCGTATTAGCCGGACGCCGTTTTCCAGGAAAGGCACCAGAATTTCACGAGCAGTACAGTCATAACAAAGGCCATCCTCAGCACTGAATGCAGAGAGCACATTTGTAGCAGCGAAAAGGTTAATGCCGGCTCGAACTCTAGGTTGCTGTGTGCTTATAAGTTGATCACGTGATCATGACATCTCTCCCTAAATTTTTAGAACACACACACTCTGCAAACCACCATATACTTCCTGGTCGAGGACATTTAGTGTCGCTCGCAAAAATACATCAGAATGTTTTTGCTGAAGAAATGTGGAGCCGCACCAAGGTTTACATACGAATATCTTCAAACGACTATCGGACTGAATCGTGGAACAGACAGATATACATATATTGCAGATTCTTCTTGTTTTTAATGTCTCTGTTAATACAGGGTGGACGGGAAGTAATTAGGCATTGAAAGTGACATATAACTTTTATCCTCGCAGAGCTATTTATTTGAAATTAATACAGTATGTACACTGTTATATGAAGGGCTTATTTCAATAGTGGTACAAGTCCATTACCTCCACTTTTCTGCCTATAATACTTCTGAAATTAATGATCCAAACAAACAGAAAGAAAGGTTCATCTCTAGCAAGAAGCCATATGCTTGAATATTTCTGGTATCTCAACTGCAGATTTTTCAGCGCTCATTTAACTTTAGGACTCTGTATCTCAAAATGAGCATAAATGGACTTGTACCACTATTGAAATAAGCCCTTCATATGGGAATATGACTGCATACGTTAAAAGTCCATTAAATTTCGATGTAGGAACCTGTTGGTCGACCAGTCTCGAAAAACGATCTGGAATGAAATGCAGGTTTCTGGAGGAAGTTGTGTTGGATGTTGATAAGAACTTCCCGAATCCGTGCTTCCAATTCGTTCACTGTGCGAGCTTTCGTCTGGTACATCTCCTCTTTTGCTCAGCCCCATAAAAAAGGTCACAGCGTTTCCGATCTGGGCATCTTTCAGGCCATTCATGAGGTCCATGTCTCTGTAGCCAATGTCCTGGAATCTTCACAATCAACCAGTTCCACACGAAGTTTGGATTGTGAAGCGGTGCACCGTCTTGCATGAAGATAATTTCGTCGACATTTTCGCCAAACTTAATCCTGAAGCACTTGAAGGTAGCGATCCCTGTTTATTGAGTCACGGAGAATATGTGCGCCAATATTTGTAGCCGTTATTCCACGGTCACTTTTGGATGAGAATGCATCTTCACCGTAACTCCGGGCTCTTGTGCCGCCCAGTAATGGCAGTTGTGCCGATTGACGAAACCTTCCACATGGAATACGGCCTCATGATTTGAGGATGTTGTAAAACATTTGAGGCCGACCTTTGTGCCAGCCATCTGGTGTCAGGTGCTGCATGTAATGGGATTTCCATGCTCGGAAGTTTAAAGAATCATTTCTCAAAATATGAAAATGATATCCTTTTAGAGTTGGTCGGCTGTGAGGCGAAAATTTTATATTGCCAAAAGAAGGTAGGTGTAGTGTTCAGAAGATTCTGGACTTGTCGATGGCTGGAACAGAGGATAAAGCTGTACAAAGATCTGACGTTCATACTAGTGCAAGTTACTCGTTCACTCAGTTGAATCTTCATCCCATTTCTGGTATTAAATTAGTTGAATCTTCATCCCATTTTCGGGTTTAAATTGAATATAGTTAAAGTATAGTGACTAATACAATTTTGCACATGAATAATACTCGTGTATGTGATATTGACTACCACAACTTTGAAGAAACGTGCTTCGTCATATAATTTCTAGATCGAGATTAGTTTCGTAATTTATTTAGAATGGAAGACTTTTTTTCGAAGCTCCTCATCATCACTGAAAAAGATATTTACTAACAAGATAAAAACGTGAGGTGGTTCTTAAACCTAAGAGATTCGGATATACATTTTAAACGAAGTGTCATAACAAAAACTTCTAATCTGTAAATTGTTTATTTTCTAACATAGATTCACAGCTACGTTAAGATTTCTATGCACTGGCGTAACATTCCTGAGGATGGCCTTTGCAACAAGAATTGTAGCAAATGCATTACTTATAATAAATAATATCGACTATTGCGTGTAATGCTTCTATTAAATAAAGAAGAAAGACTCAAAATCTTTTAGAAAGAAGAAGGTGAAACAAAAATGAAAGAAGATGGATGCAAACCTGCTGGTTCTCTCTTCCCAGCACTCGACGCTTTCAGTTACAGTATGGTTTCAACAAACCAGTTACATCTGCATTTTGTTACACATTGTGTAAAGACCGTATCTTCAAATGTCGCTGTTCGATATTTAACTATGACAAACTGTATCAAAACTATATTAGATGCACCATTTGCATATGCCCGTAATGTCATTAGATGTCTGTTCATTGGTGATATGGGGTTATTACGGTAAGCAGGAAATTCTAAGCTCTCGTTGATTTGGTCTAATAATCACCACATTGTTTCTCCTGAACAGCAAAATCTTTATTCAAATGTCCTGTCCCCATATTCTTCAAAATGATTTCCCCTTTTCACAAGTCCACCAATATAGTTTCTGCGACAACTTATATGATCAAGATTAAACTTTTCAACTTCAGTGCCATCTAAAACATCAAAACGCATCGCCAGCTTGGTGCAGTATGGGTTTTCTTTATTCTGACCATGATCAGTTGAAGATAAACGATCCTCTGACCTCAGTCAGTTGTAATTGTGATCAGCTCCCTTGTGTAATTTTAACTGTGGCGGGTGCAGTCGAATTTTGCGTTGACCAGGATTAAATGTTGACTTAGCCATGATTAACTTTTGATCGACATTGGTGCAGTCAGGTCTAAGAGTGTTTAGTGGCTTCTACTAGCTATCGAAGTTTAAAGAGAAAATTTTTTATACTTCAAATACTGTCTTCCTCTATCGAATTACTTAATACATACATATAAAAATGAACATAAAAATGTGCCATTGGCGAAAAGAGCATTTGTGAAATAACAGAAATCAACTAATTTAAAAACTATGCAAATTGTAAATGTTTGTTTCTTTCTCGTTCTTCTTTATATGAAGACAAGCTTCTTAAGATTACAGAGTAATAATAAATTCGTATGGGAAGAGCATACTACAGAACTACTGAATTCCCAAATCTGAATGTTGTTATGTTGTCAGACATTCAGAGAATAAAACTAGAAAATATATCATACTTCAAAGACTTTTATCATGTGATATTGTGCTGTATCATATTTTGGGACATCATCTCAAGCTAAGCTACCACTGTCTGGATTCAAAAGCGTGTAATATAGATAACATATGGAGTGAATTAAGAAGTCCGACAGAAGACTATCCAATGGCTTGTAATAACTGATGAGTTTTAGTTATTCTGCTCATTTATCATATGGATTATGTTGAATATGATAATGATTTGATCTCGTAATTTGTAATACACTGCACTAGAAAATAAAAATTTGTTACTGAAGGTGCCTGTGAACAAATTATTCGTTGTATACCGACAATAAGTCAGTCATGATGGATGCAAAACATGCATCTTGATGCTGAATAAAATAGAGACTTTCTACATATGGACTTGAAGTAATTTACAGTTGTTCAGAATGGCATCTCGTATTCAGCAACACACATTTTCTGTAACTTACAAGAAGTTGTAAAAGTTTATCCACTAATAAAGTACAGATTACAACGAGTGGAATATTTATGGGTGACAAAGTGATAATGAAATAAATCAGTGGATTTTTAAAATAACTAAGTAACACATACATTATTAATATTAGGGATAATCTGAGTTCAGTATATTTGATTTTTGTACATCTTAAGTACAGTAATCTGATACTGAAGTATTTTAATTCTTTTGTGAAATATGTATTCTATATTTCGTTATTCTTAATGTTCCTCATTCAGGAGGTCTCATCATTTTGGATTTATGTGATTAAAAAGTATCTACTCTTCATTACTGTTCTTGCAATTAGAAACAACCACAGATTTTTTGAAAATACAAGCATCATATAAATTAATCAAAGAAGAGATAATGATCAATTGGAACCTGAGGGTTCTCGATTTAGAGAACAAAACAACACCAAAAATTTTTCCAGTATTAATTTTGATTTCTTATGACTATATTAAAGCAGCTTCCTATTTATCAATTGCAATCCATTAACTGTTCAGCCTTATCAGTTCCCCACAGGCTGACTTTGGAATTTTTTCATGCAAAATATATATAATGTAATGTCTTGCACTAAGCCTCATAAAACCCAAGCACCTTCAAATTCATTGTGCTGTTATGTTTGCCACTATTATGCATCAGTTCCCCAATATAAACGAATTAAAAGTATTAATAATGATTATTGAAGTTTTTCTGGTGTAAGAAGTATTTCAAGCTTTCAGGATCAACTCGATGATGCCTACATCTAGCCATATATTTCAGTTGACCATCTGAATATGGGTGAATGGTTGTCAAACCATAATGGTGTGGTGAATTATCTACACAATACGCCTCCAATCCAAAAACTTCAAATAAAATTACCAACATCTAATTGTGATAGTTCAATGCAAAACTTCATCAAAAGCTTTTGTACAAGATAGGCTTTGTGCTGTACTGCCTGTATATTACACCAGAGATGTGCCTAACTAGATGCAGAGATTGTGCTCAGGATGGTTAGAAGTCAAAATACATAGGAATAACACATACCAGTCTCCAAGAGCATTCTTATAAACATTTGGGAACAGTCATGTCTGTGCGAGTGCTACACTGTTAATTATTTGTTTAAGAAGGGATTTCCTCTTTGTCACATAGAAAAATTGACTGCTGCTATGTGCATATGGTCCAAGTTCCCAACTGTATTTGTAGGAAGATGTCGAAGTGTAGTAACATCTTTTCCATTGGTAGATGTTTTGATTGACTATTTTACACACTTCCAGAATTCTGAACTGCTTTTGTGATGTCCACTGTGTGGAACCTGCAACAGGTAGTGAATTTAATTTATGATGAACTGGTCTGTGCTTGTTTCAGGAATTTATAACTGAGCAAAGTGTTGAAAGTGTCCAAGAAACCGTTAGTGAAGATGATGTCATTGAGGAAGGAAACACTGTGTTTATAGGAAATGAGAACAGAGGTAAGATGTTTTAATTGGGTTATGTTTTGAGCGAAAGAGACTACTAAAGTAAGAAAACTGATAAGGTTGACAATAAATTTCGTTTTTCTCTAAACAGATCATTGGTACACATCACGAGTTAGCACTTCTGACTATGTACCACAAGCGAAGAAAAGAAAATATGAAACAGAGGAATGCAAAGAGAGAAACGATGCTGCATATACCACACAGTATGAAAGGTATGTTGGTGAGGCAGATGAATGCGACTTGTATGGCCAACTGATTGCAACAAAGTTAAAAAAGATGGACGAAAGGAGCAGAGACATTGCAATGAACAGAATCGACAATCTTCTCTTTGAAATGAAGATGAAGTTAAACGATCAATCTTAGTAGTGACACAGAGCTGCATTCATCCAAATATCAGATTTTCCGCTACATCTGTCCACTCACATCAGGGAAGTTCATCTCCACTATGTTATGAAGTATTATTTTCAATTTATGAAATAGAAGATTTACTACTATAGGTTATTAAATTATGCGACAGCCCCCCCCCCCCCCCCTCTATCTGAAGTTCTAATTCCCAATCTCTTTTAGGTGACTGTTGACTACTTTCTATCAGATAATTTCAGAGGATGGATAAAGTGTGAAATCGATCATGCATAAAATATGAGTTTTTAATGAAACTAAGTGAAAAATTTATTTAGTAATGCATTATGTTATCTTTTTTGAAAGTGTATTTTGAAAATGTAACAGCTACTAGAAATCTCAAATTGTGTATCCTTTCGCCATATTGGCTAAAATGATGATTCTTATGCATTTACATTTTGCACACTGCTTTTAGTTCCTGAGTTTCATAAATTATATGAAAAATAATTGTTTTATAGATGAAAAAGACTGAAAATGTTGTTATATGTATGTTGGTTATTATCTGTACATTGATATAGACTGTAATGTATTAAAGTTGCAATAAAATGATCTCAAACTTTTTATCACGTGTCATTTAAAGATATAGATTGTTATCATGTTAGTACATTTTGTTGTAGCTTTATATACATGCACCAGTGGCCTTACCACAGTGGTAACACCGGTTCCCATCAGATCACTGAAGTTAAATGCTGTCAGGCTTGTCTAGCACTTGGATGGGTCTGCCGAATGCTGTTGGGAAGTGGGGTGTACCCAGTTCTGTGAGACCAATTGAGGAGCTACTTGATTGAGAAGTAGCGACAATGGTCACAAAAACTGACAGTGTCTGTGAGATGGGTGTGGTGAACACACATACCTCTGTATCCACATCCAGTGATGCCTCATAGCTGGAGATGACACGGCAGTCGGTGTCCTGTTGGGCTATCATAGCTCTTCAGATGGTGTTTGTTTTTGGTTTTTATACATGTGTGCTTAAGCAAATCTTGTAGTGCAATGTAAATGTATGAAGCTAATTACACTAATTAAAAACAATAAATGTTCAAACAGCGATTTCGCGTTGTTTCTGGACAGAATTAATTTTGTTCTGCAAGCAGTTTGAGAGTATGGCCAAAATCATCAGGAAATGGAAGCAAAAGTGCCTAGAAAGTGAAGTTCGTTAACAACAGAATTCTGCCATCACTGTACTTCCTTAGCCTTCACGTTTGATTTAATTTTGGGAGACAAGCTCCAAATGATAACTAACACTTTAAAACTTAGAAGGAACTGTGTTTGTAGGGTTTCCGGGCCGGAGTCGGTTACCACAAATCATACTTCATATTCCACAGTTACTTTAGTAGACGCCCTTTTCAAGTGCACCTCTATCTTCCGCTTCTTGTCAGATCTTTCTTGATGTTGCCATTGGGAACAACATTTGCACAAAAATACGAAAATTTATCTTGACAATGAAAACACTGTATGAGCAGTACAAGTGGAATCCATCTCTATTGCTTTTATAGCATTATCTTACACTGGCCACATAAATTACATTTTTTTGTTATAAAATTCTAATAGCAATGTGACCAAACGTTCCAGCAACAAAAAAGTGTCTTCATCAGGGAATGCCGTTTTCATTAGTGGCTGAACAGTTGCTTCACTGTCTTGGAGATCAAAATACATGTAGACGTATGAACTGTAGAGAGAAATACCTTCACACAGTGGCACAAGCTGGAAACTTAGTTCAGGCATTTGGAACATTAGTGAAATATTTGTATGTATTAACAACTGTACCTTGAAAATCACTATAGGGTGCATGCAAGAGTTGTAAAAAATTATATTCATAATGGATGTCAGTAACAAAATTTTTTAAATCTGTATTTCTAATCACTGTGGAAATCTGAGATTTATGTTACTCATCAGGTCCACGACTCGAGGAAGTTGAAGATTCTGAGGTGACAAAACGTTAATAATGTCACGCAAAAACGAGAAGCAAGTATCAGTTCCAATAGCAGTTTTGTCAACAAAATGTAACAATTCACACAGGGCGTATGTTTATTAACAAGATTTATGGCCCTGCTGCTCTCACCGGCGGCTTCGTCGCAGTCAGTGTGTTAAGCAGACATGAAAGTATATATACAACTCATGTGTCTGCTTCAGCAGAGAACGCTGCTATAATATACATACACAAAATTTTTTAGCAAATTACTTGGAGCACTATCTATCTCAAGTGTGATGAAATATGTCTATCGATGGAAAACCTGTTTCGGCACCCTCCTCTAGACAAACTAAGATGTATGTGAAGTATCCCATTTCTCTGCCACGTCTTGGACGTAAATCGAGACTTTCATATAAGTACGAAACGACTGTTACTATACTTTTCATGTTCATTCTATCGTACATGCATGCAAGTGGATCCTCAAATGGTTCAAATGGCTCTGAGCACTATGCGACTTAACTTCTGAGGTGATCAGTCGCCTAGAACTTAGAACGAATTAAACCTAACTGACCTAAGGACATCACACACATCCATGCCCGAGGCAGGATTCGAACCTGCGACCGTAGCGGTCCCTCGGCTCCAGACTGTAGCGCCTAGGACCGCACGGCCACTCCGGCCGGCCAAGTGGATCCTCGGGGAGAGGGCAAGTCTTAGGATTTTTTAGTAGGTTGGTGTGTAAGAAGCGCAGATATTCCTGTAGAAAATCAAACAGCACATGGGTATGTCAGCAACATGACCTTATACATATGAAAAACTGTGGAAAACATACGGAAGATGGGTAAAAGTAGACGAAAACCTGGTGCAACCACGAAAAATAATGACGGATACGTAAAAACTGACAGATATAGCATGAAATCTGTAAAATCGCGAAAACCTAGTAAAATTACAGAAACTGACTGAGAATGCACAAAATTAGAGGAGTGGAGTAGACTAATGCTACATATACACACCTTAATAGTGGAGAGAGGATACATGAGCAAAACAGCCTAACATAGGACCATGACTTCTGTGTGCAAGAGGAAAGTTACCAGCATCGGTGGTAAACTGCGGTAAAATTGTTACATCTCCTCTGGCTACTGATCGTCGTTGTAAGATCACTGTTTCTTCATATGCATTTTCGGCTATCGACGATCGTTTTATAGGGGTGTTGTGAGCATAATATTATTTCCAAACGGTAATCGGGCACAAACTTCATTAACAGCAGGTGCCATACACCTCTGGAACCCTATGCAGTGTTTGTGTCACATAGAATTGATGTTTTCTTTGATGTGCAAGGTAGTAGTTTTTATTACTTTACAGTTTGTCACCATAGTTTACAGTACATAAAGTTGCATGAAGAGTGTATGTCATGCCCTGAGGATATATTTCTTACATTGGAATATTAACAGCGTTGCATTCCAAGTTAATAATAGGTTGGAAGCCGCACCGCTCTAGTTATATCGTGTTTTAAACGCAGAACCGCGTAGCCTTGGGAATGCATTTGATTATGTTCGAATATCATTTTTCTGTCGCCAGTACGTTCGTGGCACTGACCACAGACACTAGAAGAATACATCTGAATTGATAGCACAGGTGATTTACGTTATATGCTTCAAATTACGTCCGTCTGTAGTTCCATCATGCATAAACCACACGTTTCTTCCTCATAACCGTCTGCTACATCGCCACAACACTGTCATGTCTACTATACACTGGCAACCACCTCGACATGTACGCATCTGGAGAGATCATGTGCACTTTGATCGGTGCCATGAGTAAGGTTGGTGCGAAACAATTTTCGCTGAAGGGCAGTTATGGACTGAACTCACTGTGTTCCTTCACGAGACATGGAATGTAACGGTCTGCTTCTGGTCAGCTGCAAATTAAATTGGCTACAGCGTTGCATTAATCGTTGGTAAAAGACAATGCTAGGAGACCTTTCAATCCGTAACTTTATCTTAAGTATGCAAGAGTCCTCTGTGACTCCCACCCAAATAGGGTAAGATGGGCACTTACGAGTGCCCATCTTAAATTACGCCCAATGATCAAAGTGCTATAATATGTAGATCACTGACTGGTATACTTCGGTGTACATGTTCGAGCATCAACAATGAATGGATGTACTGCACAATCATCTATCTACATTCGCAATGTAGTATATGGTACTCGCAAAGTAGTGGAGGGGCAGTTTATCGATGATACAGGAATTGGGAAGCATGCTGCCGTGTCATCGCTTGGTAAAACTGATTGCACTATCAACTGTGGTGCTTATTACAGTACATTGACGGTGTCTTTTCCACCACATCCGTACACTAGTACACTGTAGATTAACAGTAATGACTGACTGACATCACTTGTTTAAGGTGGAGAAAGAATCTTGGTGGAGAGGCAACAACTCCCGGGGATGGCCAGCACCGAAACAGTGATCGCGTGCATGATTAAAATATGAGGGATCAATCGAACTGTTACACCAAGCCATCTGCTACCCTTCTCTGTGAAAGATGAGTTTAAATGTAGAGGCTCTCATTCACCTTTGAAAAGGTGTTTGGAAACACTCCACAATGCCACAAATCTCTTCCAGTATCCTTACGGCTTGAGTTGTTTGGGGAAGGAGATCAAACAGCGAGGCTATCGGTCTCATCAGATTTGGGAAGGATGGGGAAGGAAGTCGGCCATGCCCTTTCAAAGGAACCATCCCGGCATTTGCCTGGAGCGATTTAGGGAAATCACGGAAAACCTAAATCAGGATTGCCGGACGCGGGATTGAACCGTCGTCCTCCGAAATGCGGGTCCATTGTGCTAACCACTGTGCCACCTTGCTTGGTAGCTTCCGTACGTTATTACTGTTTTTTATTTAAAATCATTCTGTCTGTGTTTTGTGGGAGCAGCAGCAACATGATTTACACCATGTGATGTCCAGCTTTCAGTCAGAGCCAATGGATCGAAACATGTTAATGTCAGTTTAGAACCTGACACAGACCTCGAAGTTATGGTGGAAAAAACAAAATGTATGGCGGTGTACAAAGGTGTAGTAATACACCGGTTGGACGTGTTACAGCAAAAGAACAATAAATGAGCCAACAAAACAGGACTGTCTTTTGCGACTGATAGTCTGTATGATCTAGTCCACCTGCAGTACAGGTGATGGAATTTTACTCTGGTCTGTGTAAGCGACTGTGATCAGTAGCCACCTGCTCCAATGAATCTATACCTGTATATTTAATAGGATCACCAGATATGCTCATTGGCAGCACACAGACATTATTTGTTTTTGATATATTGGCAAAGACAGAAGTGGTAAAATCTTATCAAGTTCTCTATCAGATGAAGTTAGTGGAGCTTTTATTGTTCATAGTTTTTCTCTGTTGGATAGTACAAAATAACGATGGTAGAGAGAATGTTTGGGTGACAGGTGTGATGGCACTCTGAGATACACAGATCTCCTTCGGACTGTAGTACCTGCAAGTAGTTTGGTGATACACAGAATGCAGTAGCAAAATCCTTTTTCTTCTTTCTGTTCCTAGTGTCTTTTGTACTACCTCGTGTTGCAGGAGAGAGCTTCATTTTGGCACCGGCCTTACACATCGCTCAGAGTTGGCAGAGCTATGAAAAAATGTCCCCATTTACACCAGTGGTCAAAAGAGACGGTCCTGTCGCATTAACTCAGCTCAACCTGTTTCTCCACAGAGTACAGAAGGTGGTAGATATAGCACTATCCGTCTTGTGTTCAGTTCCGACTTAAATTGGGATGATCACATGGAGGAAGCTGCAGGGAGGGCGGGACAGAGACTGAAGAACAGTTGCAGATGGACTGTCTAAAGCGACATTGGAGTTTAGCAGTAGCAGACAGGTTCTAAAGAGGTGACACGTTTCGAGATACGAGTGTGGCACGAATATGATTCACCAGTGGCTGTAATGATTAAAAGACTTTTCCATAGGATCTGAAGCTAGTATGTGGTTAAATGCAGAGACTTGATTACAAATCGCAGACAGCATTTCTACGAGAAAGTGTAACGCTATTAGTGACTCTTGTGTGTGCCTGTAGAACCAAGACTGCTTTTTAAGCAAGGTGATGGTAACATAGTCGTTGTGATCATGTTTTGAATAGCGTGGTCCTTATGTGAAATGTATGTTGCTGACGATAGAATCCTTCTGTGGCCATCTTTAAATGTCAGTTCCTCGAAAAGAACGTCATCCCTCCGGGGATTCCCATTTGAACTACCTGGTGAATCTCATACGACTGAAAAAGAAAAATTATTTGCCATGAAAGTGACACATCACGATCAATTCCATTAATTAGCCTATCAATTTAATATCAGTGACATTTCGCCTGGCGGGGGGAGGCGATAGCTAGGGCACCAAGGATATGATTCTTGACTTGTCTTTTTTTTTTTTTCGTCACAGCAATATGTTTTAACGATATTTGAATCTCTCAGCTACACAGGAAGAGACGACCATCGTAGTAAAATCAGATCTATTACCGAATTTATAAAGTGATACGTAGAATAGACCTTACATTTACAGCTCCTCTGTGCTGTTACCTTAGAGACTTTCTATGTTACAAGACATTTGATTACCTTAAGAGAGAGACCGAAAGTGAGGATACGTCCAGAGACAGTGGTAGTTTTAGCACTACGTAATGAGCCAAAAATGAGTTTAATATTCTAGTCCTGTGATGCGTGACGTGACAGATAAGAAATTTTTTGTTCCTAACTGATGAGAAAATATGTAGAGGAAATGTAGCCTATACCATACTGTTACATAATTTTCACAAGTACTGATACTTCAGCGATGTGATAAAGCGTGTATGCCTCGATTTTTTCTGTCGTCGAAAATGACTTTTATAAAAGGGGGAAATCTACATTTCACGTGAGAAATTCGAGCTGTATGATCAACAACTTTGCTGCCTTGGATTGGGTAAAGTGGATTTTTTAAACTGCGGGGTCTGATGGAGCGGAATTGATTAGAACTACTACATACATACAAGCTGCAGCTGCTTGTTTTGCAATGCACTGTGACTGGCTGCAGAGGGGGTCACTAGGAGACGGCAACCGGAAGTAACGGATTAGCTTAGCTTGTGAGGTGTGAGGTGTGAGGTGTACAAAGAGTGCGCCGACCTCCCGAAGTGACCAGTGTGCTGGGTGAACGCCACAGAAGCAGACATGCGTGTGTTGCATGAGAGGAGATGTTTGCACTGGACGTATTGATAACATTGGAGTTCCTACCACTCCAATCATACACGGATGCCCGCCATGGCCGGGGATGGTGTACTCTGGCATACACATGCACTCACGACTTCTACAATCGCAGCGGCAGTTTTTGTTGACGTCTGAGTGTTGACGCTGGTGGCGTATGAGATGATTAACGAACTGCAATGGACCTCGGGACATGAGCGCACGGGATGTTAGAGTGTTTCAGCAATCTCCGACATCTAGCCATGACAACTACGGCTACAGACTGTATCATCGTTTAACTGTGTCATGTTCAGTGCTTCTCAGTACATCGCAGTGGACTCTGTCTTGAGTGGTATTTGCTGTTGTCTCTATTGTATCACATAGTAGGACCTTCCTCCTCCCCTTCCTTCCGAATGTAGCATACAGAAGCTTTTAAAAACTGAGTCGCGGAGTCAAATTCCCGATTGATCAATTTATTGTTTCCAATAGTTATATTGTGTGGACGCATGCATTCGATACAGGCAGGCGTCTCGCGATTGTTAGTTTGTGTGATCGGTAAGATTTTTTGTCACGAGATATGTTTTGTGGAACGTTGTGGTGGAGGATGGTATTTGTGCTATAAAACGTTGGTGCTTACAAGACGTCGGATATATTTAGCACTGCGATCTATTTGTGGTCCAAATTTCATTACTTGCTTTGAATAATGTTTATGTGTGACACTCAAACGTCGAAGAAATGTTTTATTAAGAAGCAGCATCCTAAGGCGCAGGTAAGTGTTCTAAGCAATCTATAAGACTCCTGTAAATTGTTGAACAATTAACCTGATATGGTAGTGCAAATGGCTTATTTCACTCTACTTTGATATAGAAATGGCGTCAGCTCTCCCTTTGTTTCCAACATTAGCCAATAGGAACACTGTATTCTGAGAATAGATGTAAACCCCTGTCTGCTCGTTTCGGGATGTTTGTTCACACAGAAACAGCGAGTGGCCTCTTGAGACAGACAGAGACAGGAAGCAAGTCTGGAATTTCCCGATCAACAGAATGCTTTGTTTGGGGTCCGCGAGATCAGAGGAGGCCAGTATGCGGTCGGTGGAATTTAGTAATGTGATCTGTAGTCAGGACATTGTGGATGGGGTTTTGTCCTTCGTGCTGGTGCCCTGACGATAGACACACGCACGGGAGACCCCAAACGGTGGCACTTAATTCCATTCTTGATCTGTAGACCCCTTTTACAGGGTTTAACTTTCGGTGCAATATGTTTCTCAATCTGTACAAAATAGTTTTCTGCTGCGATTCTAGTAATTCGTCTATCTGCAGAAAGTGGCGTTGGGTTTCGAAATATGTCATGCACTTTTAGATATGTAATTATTCTGGTTTTCCCATTTGTGCTTAAACAGCAGTGTGCTTCGAAAGGTAGGGAAAGTAAAAAATAAGAACCTTAACATCCCTGACTCCAGGATAAACTAACCCTGCTCAGCTTTTCCATGAGCGATCAGAATAAAATAGCGCCACAGTTGTTTAAATATTCCATACTGCAATCGACTCCCTGACAAATTGTTTAAATAAACATTATTCCATACACTGCAGTCAATTTCCTGACAAATTCTCTTAACTAAATAAATAAACTATGCGCCAAATCCACCTTGTATCAAATAAATTATTTAAATAAACGATATTCCAAACATTGTCTAAATTCTTTAAACAATATTCCATCCACTGCAATCGATTTCCCGCCAAATGGGCAATCAACTCTTTCTCCCGCCAATTTCCAGGTGGGGGTGGTGAAGGGAAGGACTGGAGATTTCGCAGAGGGGGAGGGGAAAATTAATTGATCGATTTGATTAATCAGTCAATCAAATTGACATCAAATGCATGCTTGTATCAGGGAGGTGAGTTCCCAGAGGGATGGGGGAAGAGGGTGGGCAAGAGTATAGATGGACATCAAATGCATGCTTGTATCAGGGAGGTGAGTTCCCAGAGGGATGGGGGAAGAGGGTGGGCAAGAGTATAGGTGGGGGTTTCTTGGAAAAACCATTTAATCGAACAATAAGCTCTGTCAATCAAAAGGACACATTATACCTGGGGGGGGGGGGGGGGGCCGTCATAATCCACTTAGCAGAACTATAGGTTGAGGAACTGTCAATCAAAAGAGAACAATAGGTTTTCCCCTGAATGTAAGCACCTCGCACCAACAAATTGTGCTGGAATCGCCTTTGACTCATAGCTGACGGTACCTGCAGTAATCCATAAATTATTTCATTACTCGCTTCGAAACAGATAAATGAATTAAATGGATAGCACAACACAGCAGTAACTATGTAAGGGCTACGGTAGTCAAACTGCCTATTGGCTTCTGTCTCGGGTTCTTCGGCCGACGTTCATCTAATGATTTTTCTGACGTTTCGCCAGCACGAGTGGCTGGCATTGTCAAAGCTTCACCCTCCATTGCCGGTGGTGAAGCTTTGACAGTGCCAGCCACTCGTGCTGGCGAAACGTCAGAAAAATCATTAGATGAACGTCGGCCGAAGAACCCGAGACAGAAGCCAATAGGCAGTTTGTCAACAAGTGGCCACGAAAGCCTTAACAATTTTGGGCTACGGTAGTGCCATACACAGTATTATTATTATTATTATTATTATTTCTGTTAGTGGTTGTGGTCAGACACAAATCATGAACAGCCTGAGAGCTTCCAATTTCTGCCAGTAAGGAGTGAAGCAATCAAGTGAGTGGAGTGCACACATCTGAACTTGTTGCATTTTAAATGACGTTCTAGTGTGCAGGTCAAGGAAGTGTCACAATGTAGAGGAGTGATTCAGGATTAGCATGTTTTGTAACAAGTGTGTACCCTCACTGTGGATAGTTAACTTTCTTTTCTGAGGAGGAGTTGTGGTTAGCACTTTTGATGTACCATGAATTCTTACATCATTCATTCTAACACACACACACACACACACACACACACAACCTAAATATCATTCATCTTTCATCATTTTAAAAATAAAATTGTTCTAGTTAGATGCTTAAGTTCGTGATAATGTGGAGGAAGGAGGGCAACAGATGGCAGAGGGGAGAGTGGGAGGGCGGAAGTACTAGCTTAAGTCTGATTGCACTCAGAGGTAATGGTCTAAGAACGGCTGGGAAACATTGGTCTAGAAACTGAGTGAGGATATGTGAACGGCCACGAAACATGTGAAATATTAGTAAGCGACCAATATTCTTCAGCATGCATCATCGTTTGGGAATTTTATAGCACAAGGACCATCGAAAGAAGACAGAAGCCACTTGTGAGTGCTGTGAAACCATTTGTATATCATGATCGAGTGGCTAACTGCCTATTAGATAACCTCCAGAAGAGTAGATGCTGCCCAGAATCTATCAAACGTGTGGCTCACCGACCTTTACATAGTTCAGGAAAACTTTCGAGGACCGCTTCTGCTTCAAATGGCTCTAAGCACTATGGGACTTAACATCTGAGGTCATCAGTCCCCTAGAATTAGAACTACTTAAAGCTAACTAACCTAAGGACATCACACACATCCATGCCTGAGGCAGGATTCGAACCAGCGCCTGTAGCAGCAGCGCGGTTGCGGGCTGAAGCGCCTAGAACCGCTCGGCCACAGCGGCCGGCGCCACTTCTGGAATAACTAATGAGACGTCGAAGTCTAAAGTGTCTGCCACCTCACCTAATGAGTAATATAGTCTCTCTGCCGCAATATCATCAGTTTCATCAGGTACTCTTTCAACAATTTCTGATAGTCGTCAGTAGATCGGTTTATGTTCAAGAGCCTTGTTATTGGTGGCAGCGCCCCAGTACTGGTGGAGAGCTTTTCATTTATTTTGTCCTGGCTAAGATGATGATGATAATTTTTGGTTTGTTGGGCGCTCAACTGCACGGTTATCAGCGCCCGTACAAATTCCCAACCTTTGCTCAGTCCAATCGCGCCACTTACATGAATGATGATGAAATGTTGAGTAGAACACAAACGCCCCGTCATTTCGAGGCAGGTGAAAATCCCTGACCCCGCCAGGAAGCGAACCCGGGACCCCGTGCTCGGGAAGCGAGAACGCGATCGCAAAACCACCAGCTGCGGACGCTGGCTAAGAGCCTTCTAACCACCATGCTAAGGGTACCACGTTGTTCAATGCTAAATATCAACGTGTTCACACTGTTGTCATAAATGAGATTGAATGCTCAAATGCTGTTGCCGATTGATGGATAGATGTGTCCGGATACCAAGTGATTAATTTCACCGTCACGACACCAGAACCAATTTTCTTCAAGAGTATTCGTTCTGGCGATAGTAGACACAGCACAGTTAAGAAAATATAATACGAATGGGCTAACAATGAACGATGTGCGGTTCTAATTATATGCAAAACAAGCAATACAACAAAGAGATGTCGATGGCTCCGAGTTTCCCTCTAACACATTGTTATTTTTCTTTCCCTATAAATGCTACCAGTGTTATCGGTAATAGTACCATTTACTACTTCATTTACTTACTGTACCAAAATTACCAAACCATAGCCTTCGTAGAGCGGTACTCTAACCACAAGGCATTGCTCAACCTCTTCGCAAGGCAGCGAGCTGCTGTTTCAGGAAAGACTGGCTTTCTGCATATGCATCTAGTCAATGGTTCTTCCTTTGGTGAATTCTGACGTTGTGGTCGAGTGTCACGTCCTCACGTGCACTGCGACGTTGATGTGGATTTACTTCCGCTGAGGCGTCGCGGTCATTGGATAGATATTCACGTTCCTTGTATTGGGAGCCTCTAATGCGGCTCTAGGCCTCAGAACTACACGGATGAACCAAAACACCACGACCACTGCCCACCGCGAGACTGCCTGCCACTTGATGACGTTGCAGACGTACGACACGGTAAGGAAAGTGTGTACGCGAAGCAGAAATGAATGAGGAACTATCCTAGTGACGGTACAGAGCATAAATTGGGAAAATCCATTGACATAACCGACTTTTACAAAGGGTAGATTGTTATGGCTTGGCGTATAAAAATTAGCATCTCGGAAGTGGTAAAGCTGATAGGCTGTTCGCATTCTACTGTCCTGAACGTGTATGCAAAGCGACTGAAGGATAGTAAAATCTCGAGCATGATTCAGTGTGTTGGATACTCAGAGAACACGGACATCGGAGGCTTGCTTCCTTTGTAAGGCAGACTAGGCGGTCTGTGGCAGATCTGATGACAAAATACAATGGTGGTGGAGGCACAAGTATTTCGGAGCACACCGTTCAGTGAAAATTGTTGAACAGAGGCCTCCACAGAGACGAACCTTACGTGTTCTAATGCTGACCCAATGACATCGTCAGTTGCGGTTCCTGTGGGCACGGGATCATGGAGATTGCCCCATATCACTCCAACTGCACACGCCCCACACCACTACAAAGCCTCCACCAGCTTCAACAATTCCCTGCTGACATGTAGAGTCCATGGATTCGTAAGGTTGTCTCCATACCCGCACACGTCCATGCGCTCGATAAAATTTGAAACGAGACTCATCCGACCAGGCAACACGTTTCCAGTCATCAACAGCGCAATGTCGGTGTTGACGGGCCCAGGCGAGACGTAAAGCATGGTGCCGCGCGGTCATCAAGGGTACAAGAGTGGGCTTTCGGCTCCGAAAGCCCATATCGATGATGATTCGTCGAATGATTCGCACGTTAACACGTGTTGATGGCCCAGCACTGAAATCCGCAGTAAATTGCGGAAGGATTGCACTTCCGTCCCGTTGAACGATTCTCTTCAGTCGTCGTTGTTCCCGTTCTTGCAGGAATTTCTCCGGCGACAACAATGTTGGAGATCTGATGTTTTACCGGATTCCTGATATTCACGGTACACTCGTGAAATGGCTGTACGGGAAAATCCCTATTTCATCGCTACCTTGGAGAGGCTGTCTCCCATCGCTCGTCCGCCGACTATAATACCGCGCTGAAACTCACTTAAATCTTGATAACCTGCTATTGTAGCAGCAGTAACCGATCTAACAACTGCGCCATACACTTGTTATTTTATATACGTGTTGTCGACGAAAGTGCCCTATACTGCCTGTTTACATATCTCTGTATTTGAATATGCATGCCTATACCAGTTTCCTTCCCCCATGAACCATGGACCTTGCCGTTGGTGGGGAGGCTTGCGTGCCTCAGCGATACAGATGGCCGTACCGTAGGTGCAACCACAACGGAGGGGTATCTGTTGAGAGGCCAGACAAACATGTGGTTCCTGAAGAGGGGCAGCAGCCTTTTCAGTAGTTGCAGGGGCAACAGTCTGGATGATTGACTGATCTGGCCTTGTAACATTAACCAAAACGGCCTTGCTGTGCTGGTACTGCGAACGGCTGAAAGCAAGGGGAAACTACAGCCGTAATTTTTCCCGAGGACATGCAGCTTTACTGTATGATTAAATGATGATGGCGTCCTCTTGGGTAAAATATTCCGGAGGTAAAATAGTCCCCCATTCGGATCTCCGGGCGGGGACTACTCAAGAGGACGTCGTTATCAGGAGAAAGAAAACTGACATTCTACGGATCGGAGCGTGGAATGTCAGATCCCTTAATCGGGCAGGTAGGTTAGAAAATTTAAAAAGGGAAATGGATAGGTTAAAGTTAGATATAGTGGGAATTAGTGAAGTTCGGTGGCAGGAGGAACAAGACTTTTGGTTAGGTGATTACAGGGTTATAAATACAAAATCAAATAGGGGTAATGCAGGAGTAGGTTTAATAATGAATAAAAAAATAGGAGTGCGGGTAAGCTACTACAAACAGCATAGTGAACGCATTATTGTGGCCAAGATAGACACAAAGCCCATGCCTACTACAGTAGTACAAGTTTATATGCCAACTAGCTCTGCAGATGATGAAGAAATTGATGAAATGTATGACGAGATAAAAGAAATTATTCAGGTAGTGAAGGGAGACGAAAATTTAATAGTCATGGGTGACTGGAATTCGTCAGTAGGAAAAGGGAGAGAAGGAAACATAGTAGGTGAATATGGATTGGGGGGAAGAAATGAAAGAGGAAGCCGCCTTGTAGAATTTTGCACAGAGCATAACTTAATCATAGCTAACACTTGGTTCAAGAATCATAAAAGAAGGTTGTATACCTGGAAGAATCCTGGAGATACTAATAGGTATCAGATAGATTATATAATGGTAAGACAGAGATTTAGGAACCAGGTTTTAAATTGTAAGACATTTCCAGGGGCAGATGTGGATTCTGACCACAATCTATTGGTTATGAATTGCAGATTGAAACTGAAGAAACTGCAAAAAGGTGGGAATTTAAGGAGATGGGACCTGGATAAACTGAAAGAACCAGAGGTTGTAGAGAGTTTCAGGGAGAGCATAAGGAAACAATTGACAGGAATGGGGGAAAGAAATACAGTAGAAGAAGAATGGGTAGCTCTGAGGGATGAAGTAGTGAAGGCAGCAGAGGATCAAGTAGGTAAAAAGACGAGGGCTAATAGAAATCCTTGGGTAACAGAAGAAATATTGAATTTAATTGATGAAAGGAGAAAATATAAAAATGCAGTAAATGAAGCAGGCAAAAGGGAATACAAACGTCTCAAAAATGAGATCGACAGAAAGTGCAAAATGGCTAAGCAGGGATGGCTAGAGGACAAATGTAAGGATGTAGAGGCTTGTCTCGCTAGGGGTAAGATAGATACTGCCTACAGGAAAATTAAAGAGACCTTTGGAGAGAAGAGAACCACTTGTATGAATATCAAGAGCTCAGATGGCAACCCAGTTCTAAGCAAAGAAGGGAAGGCAGAAAGGTGGAAGGAGTATATAGAGGGTTTATACAACGGCGATGTACTTGAGGACAGTATTATGGAAATGGAAGAGGATGTAGATGAAGATGAAATGGGAGATATGATACTGCGTGAAGAGTTTGACAGAGCACTGAAAGACCTGAGTCGAAACAAGGCCCCGGGAGTAGACAACATTCCATTAGAACTACTGATGGCCTTGGGAGAGCTAGTCATGACAAAACTCTACCATCTGGTGAGCAAGATGTATGAGACAGGCGAAATACCCACAGACTTCAAGAAGAATATAATAATTCCAATCCCAAAGAAAGCAGGTGTTGACAGATGTGAAAATTACCGAACTATCAGTTTAATAAGTCACAGCTGCAAAATACTAACGCGAATTCTTTACAGACGAATGGAAAAACTGGTAGAAGCGGACCTCGGGGAAGATCAGTTTGGATTCCGTAGAAATGTTGGAACACGTGAGGCAATACTAACCTTACGACTTATCTTAGAAGAAAGATTAAGAAAAGGCAAACCTACGTTTCTAGCATTTGTAGACTTAGAGAAAGCTTTTGACAACGTTAACTGGAATACTCTCTTTCAAATTCTGAAGGTGGCAGGGGTAAAATACAGGGAGCGAAAGGCTATTTACAATTTGTACAGAAACCAGATGGCAGTTATAAGAGTCGAGGGGCTTGAAAGGGAAGCAGTGGTTGGGAAAGGAGTGAGACAGTGTTGTAGCCTCTCCCCGATGTTATTCAATCTGTATATTGAGCAAGCAGTAAAGGAAACAAAAGAAAAATTCGGAGTAGGTATTAAAATTCATGGAGAAGAAGTAAAAACTTTGAGGTTCGCCGATGACATTGTAATTCTGTCAGAGACAGCAAAGGACTTGGAAGAGCAGTTGAACGGAATGGACAGTGTCTTGAAAGGAGGATATAAGATGAACATCAACAAAAGCAAAACGAGGATAATGGAATGTAGTCAAATTAAATCGGGTGATGCTGAGGGGATTAGATTAGGAAATGAGACACTTAAAGTAGTAAAGGAGTTTTGCTATTTAGGGAGTAAAATAACTGATGATGGTCGAAGTAGAGAGGATATAAAATGTAGACTGGCAATGGCAAGGAAAGCGTTTCTGAAGAAGAGAAATTTGTTAACATCGAGTATAGATTTAAGTGTCAGGACGTCGTTTCTGAAAGTATTTGTATGGAGTGTAGCCATGTATGGAAGTGAAACATGGACGATAACCAGTTTGGACAAGAAGAGAATAGAAGCTTTCGAAATGTGTTGCTACAGAAGAATGCTGAAGATAAGGTGGGTAGATCACGTAACTAATGAGGAGGTATTGAATAGGATTGGGGAGAAGAGAAGTTTGTGGCACAACTTGACTAGAAGAAGGGATCGGTTGGTAGGACATGTTTTGAGGCATCAAGGGATCACAAATTTAGCATTGGAGGGCAGTGTGGAGGGTAAAAATCGTAGAGGGAGATCAAGAGATCAATACACTAAGCAGATTCAGAAGGATGTAGGTTGCAGTAGGTACTGGGAGGTGAAGAAGCTTGCACAGGATAGAGTAGCATGGAGAGCTGCATCAAACCAGTCTCAGGACTGAAGACCACAAGAAACATACCAGTTTCTTTGGCACTTCAGTGTAGTGATTGAACATTATGAAACTGGGGCTCCAGAAAGTTGTTTTCTTCTTAACACTAGGAGAATAATGAAAGAAAAATATTGTAACTTATCTGGAATCAAAATATAGCGCAATTTTCATAAGAGGCAGTCAAATGGAAACGAGGCAGATGGAAAAAATAAGTAAACTATTAGTTATTTCAGAAGTAATTGCCATAACATACATTTAGCCCACTCTGAGACAAGACGGTGAATGGCTTCATGGGAAAATGTTTGCGGTTCCAGAATGAGATTTTCACTCTGCAGCGGAGTGTGCGCTGATATGAAACTTCATGGCAGATTAAAACTGTGTCCCGGACCGAGACTCGAACTCGAGACCTTTGCCTTTCGCGGGCAAGTGCTCTACCATCTTTTTTTTATGTCATTTTGTTCGATTTTGTTCGGTGCATCTGCTCGGGGCGGACGTCGTAAGACATCCGTTTTAGTTCGTTGTTGATCGATTAACTCATTTTTTTTTTATTACAGAGAGCAGCGAACACGCTGAGCTACCGTGCCGGCATCCATCTGAGCTACCGAAGCACGACTCACGCCCCGTCCTCACAGCTTTACTTCTGCCAGTACCTCGTCTCCTACTTTGAAAACTTTACAGAAGCTCTCCTGCTAACCTTGCAGAACTAGTACTCCTGAAAGAAAGGCTATTGCGGAGACATGGCTTAGACACAGTCTTGGGGGATGTTTCCAGAATGAGATTTTCACTGTGCAGCGGAGTGTGTGCTGATATGGTAGGAGACGAGGTACTGGCAGAAGTAAAGCTGTGAGGACAGAGCGTGAGTCGTGCTTGGGTAGCTCAGATGGTAGAGCACTTGCCCGTGAAAGGCAAAGGTCCCGAGTTCGAGTCTCGGTCCTGCACACGGTTTTAATCTGCCTGGATGTTTCATGTTTGTGGTTGTCTTTGGAACTATGATCGTAACCAAGCGTGCACCTCTTCACCTGAAGCAAAGCGACGCACGTGAATGTCTTTCTTCGGTGATCCAAAAATATGGGAAACGCATAGGGAGAGATCGGAACTGTATAGAGGATGTGTAACGGCTTCCAAGCGAAACTTGTGCAGCGTAGTCGAAACAACCCTGGCAACATGTGTGCACGAGGATTATCCTGCAACAGAACGATGCCGTCCGTCAACATTCCTGGGCGTTTGGAATTGATGGCGCACTTACAGTTTTGCAAAGAACCCCGTACCGCTGTGCGCTAATTGTGGCTCCGTGATCAAGAACGTCAATGAGTAGCGGGCCTTTACAGTCGAAGAAAAAGGTCATCATGACATTCCCAGGGCTTGCCTGTTATTTCCACTAAGCTACAGAAGTTTCGCTGGAAATCCTTTACGCGTCCTCCATACAATCTGGATCTCTCCCCACGCGATTTCCATGTTTTTGGAGTCCTAAAGAAAGACATTCGTGGCCGTCCTTTTGCTTCGGACTAAGAGCTGCTCGCCTCGGTACAATCATGGTTCCGCAGGCAACCGCAAACAGTTTTCTAGGAAGGCACTGACCGTCTTGTCTTACTGTAGGGTAAGTGTAGTAACTGCTATGGACATTACTTTTTAAATCATAAACAGTTTACTTACTGTTTTTCAGTCTGCCTCGTTTTCATTTCAGTGCCCTTTATATACAAGGTGAACGTTACTAAAACTGACAGACTGTGGGGACGGAATCCTGACGGTAAATGGAGGAAAAAAGTCATATGGACATGTGTCTGGAAATGGACAGTGTGGGTGCAACTACAACAAATCTTACTGGAACACAATACAGAGCTGCATCGCATTCACGTCACAACAGATGTCCAAAGTGGCCTTCACCCTGACGCACCTCCTTAACAAAATCCGACTCAGACAAAACCTAATACGACGGGTGCCGGGACGCTTCCATGGCGGCAACACTCAAACCGCACTACACACATACACTCCTGGAAATTGAAATAAGAACACCGTGAATTCATTGTCCCAGGAAGGGGAAACTTTATTGACACATTCCTGGGGTCAGATACATCACATGATCACACTGACAGAACCACAGGCACATAGACACAGGCAACAGAGCATGCACAATGTCGGCACTAGTACAGTGTATATCCACCTTTCGCAGCAATGCAGGCTGCTATTCTCCCATGGAGACGATCGTAGAGATGCTGGATGTAGTCCTGTGGAACGGCTTGCCATGCCATTTCCACCTGGCGCCTCAGTTGGACCAGCGTTCGTGCTGGACGTGCAGACCGCGTGAGACGACGCTTCATCCAGTCCCAAACATGCTCAATGGGGGACAGATCCGGAGATCTTGCTGGCCAGAGTAGTTGACTTACACCTTCTAGAGCACGTTGGGTGGCACGGGATACATGCGGACGTGCATTGTCCTGTTGGAACAGCAAGTTCCCTTGCCGGTCTAGGAATGGTAGAACGATGGGTTCGATGACGGTTTGGATGTACCGTGCACTATTCAGTGTCCCCTCGACGATCACCAGTGGTGTACGGCCAGTGTAGGAGATCGCTCCCCACACCATGATGCCGGGTGTTGGCCCTGTGTGCCTCGGTCGTATGCAGTCCTGATTGTGGCGCTCACCTGCACGGCGCCAAACACGCATACGACCATCATTGGCACCAAGGCAGAAGCGACTGTCATCGCTGAAGACGACACGTCTCCATTCGTCCCTCCATTCACGCCTGTCGCGACACCACTGGAGGCGGGCTGCACGATGTTGGGGCGTGAGCGGAAGACGGCCTAACGGTGTGCGGGACCGTAGCCCAGCTTCATGGAGACGGTTGCGAATGGTCCTCGCCGATACCCCAGGAGCAACAGTGTCCCTAATTTGCTGGGAAGTGGCGGTGCGGTCCCCTACGGCACTGCGTAGGATCCTACGGTCTTGGCGTGCATCCGTGCGTCGCTGCGGTCCGGTCCCAGGTCGACGGGCACGTGCACCTTCCGCCGACCACTGGCGACAACATCGATGTACTGTGGAGACCTCACGCCCCACGTGTTGAGCAATTCGGCGGTACGTCCACACGGCCTCCCGCATGCCCACTATACGCCCTCGCTCAAAGTCCGTCAACTGCACATAAGGTTCACGTCCACGCAGTGTTAAAGACTGCGATGGAGCTCCGTATGCCACGGCAAACTGGCTGACACTGACGGCGGCGGTGCACAAATGCTGCGCAGCTAGCGCCATTCGACGGCCAACACCGCGGGTCCTGGTGTGTCCGCTGTGCCGTGCGTGTGATCATTGCTTGTACAGCCCTCTCGCAGTGTCCGGAGCAAGTATGGTGGGTCTGACACACCGGTGTCAATGTGTTCTTTTTTCCATTTCCAGGAGTGTACAAAACGTTCATTCGTCCAGTTTTAGAGTATGCAGCAGCCCCCCTGGGAGGCATACATGCACCGATCGCGAAAAGACTGTTTAGCACAGAACGCAGACTCCTACGCAGTATCGCAAGGCTACCATATATAACACCCAGCAACGAAGTCTATGATGCAACCAGAATGGAGCCACTACACATCAGACTAGCCACACTGAGTGCCAGGTACGGAAATCATATCCTAAACGAAAGATCAGACATGGGAGATATTGTCACAGTCAACCAAAAACACACAGAAAACCTAAATTTAAATACACAACACCCTCCAACACAATCCCACACAACACAGCAAAGACATACCCCGATCTCGCTCCCATCCTGTCACCACTCACAACAAATACCACCATCCTCCCGCACCTAGACGAAAGAACACACGAGTAACACAAACACTACCATACACACAAGAACATGGCCCACAAAAAGGAACCACCAAGACATACCAAATAAAATCCCGACTCCCTTCCACTCCCCCTCCCTCGCTCTGCACTCTAATTAACAACAATGAAGAAAATTTTCTTATTACTATTATTGTTCTTACTATTCCTCTTGATGACCCCAGTTTCCTATGTTATGTTCCCCACCTAGCTTCCTATGTAATAATTAAGTCTGTAAAATGTATGTATAGTAACATTAAGATATTACCTGTATTGTTAAACTATGTATAAATATGAACTATCAATGGTAAAGAACAAATTACATTGTAAAATTAGTTAAAAAGAACAAACTGTATTGTAATATTACCTAAAAATATCATTGTTAATTGTTAACGATCTAAAGAAAACTTGCTCTATGTAGCAAGAAAAATGTAATAAATGTTAAAAATAAAATTGTTAAAACCTATGGCTGGAAAGGGCAAATAGCAAGCCCTAAAACAGCCCGCTCTGCCCCCACAGAGCAGAGAATGAAAAGTGGAAAAAAAAGAAAAAAAAGGATGCAGTGTCGTGCAGGAAACATACTTCGGCTTACCAAGAGTTGTACTAGGGTTCGTCTCAATATCCTGTAGAACTCGGTCCTCCAAATCTGGTGTACGCACCTTCCGCCGCCTCTCAGCACGTTCGTCTGTCTGAAAGCACCTATTGTCACACAAACGCCATGAAAGGGCTTCAAATGTTGTGTGATTTGGTCGGCGTCTAAGAGGGAACTTGTTTTGGTGTAGCCGTGCTGCCTCTCCACCGTTTCCACCTGCTTGGTCATTCATAAACACCATCTCGGCTTGTTCCCGACATGATTACGGGACCGTTATGCCGCTTACAGTATGCTGCGTCAACTACACAGCTTGTAACACACAAGGAACACACGACACGTGATCAAAAGAACTATCATTTGTCAGCGCCATCTAACGTGGCAACGAAGCTTTTTCGGACAAATTAATAGTACGTTTTTTGCTTCAGTTCCAGTCAGAATCCGTCCCTGCCGTTTGTCTGTTTTATTAATGTTCATTCATACAAAGATGTGCTAAGGCCACTTCATGAATAAAAAGAAGTCAAACGTGTATAGCACAATGCAGAAAGACTGTCAGTTACTTGCGTAGATAGACCACACTTCCAAAAATATAGCAGCAATTAAGGATCGTCGAAATACATAAAAAATGGCGAAACTGCAATGACGCAGACGTAAGGCAACTGCTGGGACGAGAACCAATGATGCACGTGTAATTGTACGGATAACCACGAAGAAGGACATAACGCCTACTATAGCCTTTGCGGATGTGAACAACGCATCAATGCCCTCCAGGACACTGTGCATTGAAGTCAATTTAGTGGTTCTGTGTTGCGAAATAGGTAACAACAATGAGTAAAATCAGTAACAGTTATTGTTATCTATCACACATTACAACGAAAATCGTAAAACTGGATTGTCCTTAAACTTATAACCACAAAGTAATTATTATTGCTGATATCCGCAGGTATATTCATTGATATCTGCATTGGTGCAGGGTTTAACTCACAAGTTCTCCAACATGATTTGATCCTTTTCCTTTGCTCGTTAGCCTCCGTCTGCTCATCGTTCAACAACAGTGTTTAACACGGCTAATTTCTTTTGAATGCTAGGACGTGAAACACGGATCTCACGCAGTGAGACAGCTTTGACAGGCAAGCTGATCGTCCCCGCTGCGTTGTAGACAGTCATCCGCGCCATCCAGGAAATATGGAGAGAAACTTGCTCCACGTAACAAGAGCTTAAGGGGAATGAAAAATACAGCACTCCTAACCCATTACGAGGGGCGTTTGAAAAGTCCGTGCAAACTCCGAGAGATGGCACCACCGGCGCGTATCGAGGTCATGTTTAGTTAGTAGCATCTTTGGAAAGAACGCACACCAAATTTCAGCCATATTGGTCTATTTCTTTGTGTTTGACATTCGTGTGAATCAAGGAAGTCGAGTGATTGTCAAAAACGCCTCAGGAGACTAAAGAGAAGCATGATAAACATTACGGTGACTCTGCACCTTCGATTAGAACAGTTTATAAGTGGTTTCAAAATTTTCGGAGTGGCCATATGGGCACAAGTGATGCTGAACGTTCTGGACGCCCTGTGGAGGTTACAACTCCAGAAATCGTTGATAAAATCCATGATACGGTGATGGATGACGGAAGAGTTAAGGTGTGTTAGATTGCTAGTGCTGTGGGCATCTCGAATGAAGGGGTACATAATATTTTGCATAAACATTTGGACATGAGAAAGCTTTCCGCAAGATGGGTTCTGCGATTGCTCATGCTTGAGCAAAAACGGAATCATGTGAAATGTTGCAAGGATGGTTTACAGCTGTTCAGGTAGAATCCCCAGGACTTTAAGCTTCGTTTCGTCACTGTGGATGAAAATGAAACATGGATACATTACTATACTCCTGAGACCAAGCAACAATCTAAACAATGGGTTACCAAGGTAGAATCTGCACCGAAAAAGGCGAAGACAATTCCTTCGGCCGGAACGGTTATAGTGCTTTTGGAATTGGTAAGGGATAATCCTCATCGACTATCTGGGAAAGGGTAAAACTATTACAGGTGAATATTATTCATCGTTATTGGACCGTTTGAAAACCGAGCTGCAAGAAAAACGCCGTCGATTGGGCCGCAAAAAAGTCATTTTCCATCACGACAATGCACCAGCACGCACCTCAGCAGTTGTGGTCACAAAATTAATGGAAATAGGATTCCAATTCGTTTCACAACCCCCCCCCCCTATTCTCCAGACTTGGCTCCCTCAGACTACTATTTGTTCCCCAATTTGAAGAAATGGCTGACGCGAGAAAGATTTTATTCAAATGAGGAGGTGATTGCAGCAATAGCAACTAATAGCTGTTTTGCATACTTGGACAATTCCTATTATTCGGAAGGGATCAACAAATTAGAACAGCACTAGACGAAGTGTATAAATCTAAACGGAGACTATGTCGAAAAATAAAAACGGTTTACCCCAAACACGTAAATAGTTTTTATTTTTGCACGGACTTGTCAAACGCTTCTCGTGCATCAGGAACTTTTAGACTTAGAGGTTCGAAACATCTATATAATTCTCAGGAACGCTTATTGTTTCTTTCTGATCTATGTACACTCCTGGAAATGGAAAAAAGAACACATTGACACCGGTGTGTCAGACCCACCATACTTGCTCCGGACACTGCGAGAGGGCTGTACAAGCAATGATCACACGCACGGCACAGCGGACACACCAGGAACCGCGGTGTTGGCCGTCGAATGGCGCTAGCTGCGCAGCATTTGTGCACCGCCGCCGTCAGTGTCAGCCAGTTTGCCGTGGCATACGGAGCTCCATCGCAGTCTTTAACATTGGTAGCATGCCGCGACAGAGTGGACGTGAACCGTATGTGCAGTTGACGGACTTTGAGCGAGGGCGTATAGTGGGCATGCGGGAGGCCGTGTGGACGTACCGCCGAATTGCTCAACACGTGGGGCGTGAGGTCTCCACAGTACATCGATGTTGTCGCCAGTGGTCGGCGGAAGGTGCACGTGCCCGTCGACCTGGGACCGGACCGCAGCGACGCACGGATGCACGCCAAGACCGTAGGATCCTACGCAGTGCCGTAGGGGACCGCACTGCCACTTCCCAGCAAATTAGGGACACTGTTGCTCCTGGGGTATCGGCGAGGACCATTCGCAACCGTCTCCATGAAGCTGGGCTACGGTCCCGCACACCGTTAGGCCGTCTTCCGCTCACGCCCCAACATCGTGCAGCCCGCCTCCAGTGGTGTCGCAACAGGCGCGAATGGAGGGACGAATGGAGACGTGTCGTCTTCAGCGATGAGAGTCGCTTCTGCCTTGGTGCCAATGATGGTCGTATGCGTGTTTGGCGCCGTGCAGGTGAGCGCCACAATCAGGACTACATACGACCGAGGCACACAGGGCCAACACCCGGCATCATGGTGTGGGGAGCGATCTCCTACACTGGCCGTACACCACTGGTGATCGTCGAGGGGACACTGAATAGTGCACGGTACATCCAAACCGTCATCGAACCCATCGTTCTACCATTCCTAGACCGGCAAGGGAACTTGCTGTTCCAACAGGACAATGCACGTCCGCATGTATCCCGTGCCACCCAACGTGCTCTAGAAGGTGTAAGTCAACTACCCTGGCCAGCAAGATCTCCGGATCTGTCCCCCATTGAGCATGTTTGGGACTGGATGAAGCGTCGTCTCACGCGGTCTGCACGTCCAGCACGAACGCTGGTCCAACTGAGGCGCCAGGTGGAAATGGCATGGCAAGCCGTTCCACAGGACTACATCCAGCATCTCTACGATCATCTCCATGGGAGAATAGCAGCCTGCATTGCTGCGAAAGGTGGATATACACTGTACTAGTGCCGACATTGTGCATGCTCTGTTGCCTGTGTCTATGTGCCTGTGGTTCTTTCAGTGTGATCATGTGATGTATCTGACCCCAGGAATGTGTCAATAAAGTTTCCCCTTCCTGGGACAATGAATTCACGGTGTTCTTATTTCAATTTCCAGGAGTGTATGTTAACAATACATGCTAGAAAATGTGATATTAATGTTTTAAACAAGCTTTAATGTTTTAGCTATTTTTTTGTTAATCTTTGGTATCGTACAAGGGAGCTAGAGGTACTGAATTTTTTATTGTACATCCGTTATATCATGATAATGTGAGCGTGATATAAATATTCAAATGCCTAGCTCAAAACGTTTTCTAGAAGAAGAGTCATTTAATACAAAACTATGCATTTTTCCAGAAGCTACACACAGAAAGAACCAATAAAATGTAGTTAAAATTGCCAGAAACGGCTAAAATGCGCAAGTACTTTAATCATTATCATCTGCAGTGCTGTCGAAATTTAAGGGGAGATTTACTACCCTTGGTCCGAAAAAAGCATGTTCTTTGAGAATTTTTTTCTCCGGATGTGTTATAGATATCAATGTCAAATTTGGTCAAAATGTTTACTGATATTTCCTACACAAACTGGAATTTTTTCGACCGGAAATGCCGAAGAGCAAAGGCGGAAGTTCCGTCGGAACGAAACAAAATTTCGATGTAGATCTCCACGCGCGGTATGTCACAGGTCAGCCGGCTCGTCTGCAATCAAAATTGAGTTGACGTTAGTTACCATACCGCGCGATAAAAAAAAAAATCATCTCGAGAAATACGCGTTTGAAGTTTTGACTAGATATAAATGCAATATTATGCAACGTACGTTCAATCTACTATTCCGGGTCCATAAACTAGTCCTTCCTCCTCCTCACAGAGGGCGTTCTGCTCGATCTGGGCCATACTGCGCTGCTCCAGAGCCGCTCGTACGGCCGGTGACAAGCGGTTTTCCGCCGCTTGAATCCGATGGTCGCCCGAATGCTTGGCGAACTGCGTCGAATAGAGTCCCAGGGTGACGTTCATCGTTGTCATGGTCTTCAGAATTGCTGAATACCCTTCGTTGAAGCTACTCACTGCCAGGAAAGTCCCAATTTCCACAGTCTTCGCGCCAGAATGCAAATGTATGGGGGCTACCTTCCAAACACACGCGTTCAAACTTTCATTTGAATTTTGTGTGTTTCCTCCCAAGTACCGATACAATAATTCGTCCTCCGAAAGGGCCTCGTAGATCGGATGAATCACGTTTTGAACTTCTTTGGAGAGCGGCTGGTGATGTTGATATTCGTCTAGATGTCCGGTAGCCTCTGCAATGCGCCACTTGCACCAACTAGTTTCCCCAGATGGACAATTTTGGTGTTGTGGGTGGTCATCCGTCGAACACTTGTGGAAGTGCGTTGCCCAAATTGCCTTCTTCATCTGTTCCACCGAATTGGAATGCTGTTGGAACGCCGAGCCGTCGTACTTCGTAAGGTCCTTGATCACTTAATCAGTTTTAGTCATAGGCAAGCACATAGAATAATTTTCCGCGGCTGCAAAGTTGAAACACCCAAAAATAAAAAAAAAAAACTGGTGCGTGGAAAAGGTCAGTTTCAGGCAGGTGCATTTTTTTGTTCAACCGCGAATAACAAACATTTCCGTTCCGTATTGGGAAAAACCGGTTCAGGGGTGGATTCTAAACACAGTTATAGACCCAAAAATGCAATTTAAAAAAACTAGATTTTTTGAACTAAAAGATAGTAAACCTCCTTTCAATCAACTTCTTCTCTTCAGGGATTTTGCCTCTCGGATCATATTACTACGAGGGTAATTCAATAAGTAACGCAATACATTATTCTCGGCCAATTTCGGTTGAAAAATGTGGTATTTGTTGTGGAACATCGTGGAATATTCCCGCTTCAGCCCCTACAGTTTCATGAAGTCCTAATTGGTGGTGGCGCTATACGCACCCTTCCAAGTGGCGTCTGTAACGGAAGTGATCCGTAGCAGAGCGCTGTCAGTGAGTTTGTTTTGGGGGAAAACCAGAACATCGCAGATATTCATAGGCGCTCGCAGAATGTCTACGGAGACTTGGAAGTGAACAAAAACCTGACAGTGAACAAAAGCACGGTGAGTCGTTGGGGGGAAACGTTTGTTATCATCGCGACACGGTAGTGCAAACCTGCCCGATCTCCAGAGTGCCGACGGGCTGCACACTGCTTTGACTCCTGCAGTGTTGGAACGTGCAAACGTTATCATTCGAGGTGATCGACTGATCACACTCACAGACCGCGTTGCGCAATTAGACGTCTCTGTTGGTAGCGCCGACATACAAGTCCACCAGTTGCGTTCCCGGATTACGTACCATCGTTTTCCATCTGTTTGGCCCAATGAAGGATGCACTCGGCGCGAAACAGTACGTGGATCTTCGCCGAGGATGTAGAGCATACATTATTTCCACCAACTTTCAAATCGCGCAATGATGACCATTCAAAGATAAGGGAAGTTAGAGACCGTACTGAGGCGTTCAGACAGTCGTTTTTCCCTCGTGCGATCCGCGACTGGAACAGAAGGAGGGAAATATGACTTGGTGCGAATTGTGCCCTCCGCCACACACCGCTTGATGGCTAGCTAGAGTATAAATGTAGATGTAGATGCAGATGTAGATGATGGGGAGGTTACTCGTGTAGCAAGACGTTGTCCACGACGTCGACCAGTAGAGTGGGCCCTTCCTGTGATGTGGCATCAAGCCGTCACACTGAACTGAGATTATGTTGAAAAACAGGCTTTTGTGACCGAAAGATTACGCAGTAATATGGTGTATTGGAATCCTGAATAACACCAACCTGCTTTCAGAAAAAAGTGTTACATTACTTATTGATCGCCCCTCGTAGATTTGAGCTTTGATTTTGCTGTTTATTGTCTGTCAAAAGGCGTACGAAATTTCCTGTATTCTGGACGACATTTACTATTCGTTCAGCCAAAACTTTTTTATTTTCTTTATTTCCGTCATTAAAAATGGTCTAATTTCCAAAAATATATTTTGGAAGTCATGGCCAAATAACATTGTTGATAAACTCATTGAGATTTTCGGCTTTTCTTGTCAGATATTTTTCCAGGGGCTGTGGCTTTGCCAAATCTCTGGATAAACAAGCATTTTTATCTCCAGAGCAGCAGCAGGAGACTGATCGGTGAGTGAGTTGCTTAAGAATTCCTTATTTCTTCGCTTTTTTGTACATGCACCACCGCACGAATCGAAGTTGTGAAGCAAATGCTAATCAGCAGAACCCTTCTGAAAGTAGGTTGCCCTTGCAGATTTTTTGATTGCATCCTGGTTATTTTTTATTATTTGTGATACGTTGGTAATAGTTTTAATACGATTAGGGTCGAAATAGTTATGGACGAAGAAATAGGTATTATGCATTATATAACGTCAAAACTAAATGACAGCGCACTGAAAATCACAATCTTTCACATACAACGCACGTACATTCGCATCGAAAGAAAGCAAACGACAGTTGAAGTGCAGCTAATATTTGCACAATTAAGGGTCCTACACGTTAGCAATATATCGCTGAATCGGTCTCTCGTTTCAATAAAGTTACACATGAGCGATTTACCACGCAATTTCAACCACTGTTTCGAACGTCACTGTGTCGTGAATTTCTGCTATAGAAAATGAGCTGCTAAGTTTAGCAGCAGAGCCAGTTGGACAGTTGAATTTCGCACATTCAGTTATTCGAGCAAAAAAATTTAAAAATGGCACTCTTTGTTACAGAATACATTAAATTTTTCACTGATGGGTGTGTTACGGACAACATTCCAGTCTGTATTACACAAATACACTACTGGCCATTAAAATTACTACACCAAGAAGAAATGCAGATGATAAACGGGTATTCATTGGACAAATATATTATACTAGAAGTGACATGTGATTATATTTTCACGCAATTTGGGTGCATAGATCCTGAGAAATCAGTACCCAGAACAACCATCTCTGGCCGTAATAACGGCCTTGATACGCATGGGCATTGAGTCAGACAGAGCTTGGATGGCGTGTACAGATACAGCTACCCATGCAGCTTCAACAAGATACCACAGTTCATCAAGAGTAGTGACTGGCGTATTGTGTCAAGCCAGTTGCTCGGCTACCATTGACCAGACGTTTTCAGTTGGTGAGAGATCTGGAGAATGTGCTGGCCAGGGCAGCATCGAACATTTTCTCTATCCAGAAAGGCCCATACAGGACCTGCAACATGCGGTCGTGCATTATCCTGCTGAAATGTAGGGTTTCGCAGGGTTCGAATGAAGGGTAGAGCCACCGGTCGTAGCACATCTAAAATGTAACGTCCACTGTTCAAAGTGCCGTCAATGCGAACAAGAGGTGACCGAGACGTGTAAGCAGTGGCACCCCATACCGTCACGCCGGGTGATACGCCAGTATGGTGATGACGAATACACGCTTCCAATGTGCGTTCACCGCGATGTCGCCAAACACGGATGCTACCATCATGATGTTGTAAACAGAACCCGGATTCATCCGAAAAAATGACGTTTTGCCATTCGTGCACCCAGGTTCATCGTTGAGTACACCATCGCAGGCGCTCCTGTCTGAGAAGCAGCGTCAAGGGTAACCGCAGCCATAGTCTCCGAGCTGATAGTCCATGATGCTGCAAACGTCGTCGAGCTGTTCGTGCAGATGGTTGTCGTCTTGCAAACGTCCTCTTCTGTTGACTCAGGGATCGAGACGTGGCTGCACGATCGGTTACAGCCATGCGGAGAAGATGCCTGTCATCTCGACTGCTAGTGATACGAAGCCGTTGGGATCCAGCACCGTGTTCCGTATTACCCTCCTGAACCCACCGATTCCATATTCTGCTAACAGTCATTGGATGTCGACCAACGCGAGCAGCAATGTCGCGATACGATAAACCGCAATCGCAATAGGCTACAACCCTACATTTATCAAAGTCGGAAACGTGATGGTACGCATTTCTCCTCCTTACACGAGGCAACACAACAGCGTTTCACCAGGCAACGCCGGTCAACTGCTGTTGGTGTAAGAGAAATCGGTTGGAAACTTTCCTCATGTCGGTACACACTCGCTACCGGCGCCAACCTTGTGTGAATGCTTTGAAAAGCTAACCATTTGCATATCACAGCATCTTCATCCTGTCGGTTAAATTTCGCGTCTGTAGCACGTCATCTTCGTGGTGTAGCCATTTTAACGGCCAGTAGTGTACATGTTGAAGTCGTCAGTTCCTTTTCGATTTATTAGTCTTGTAGTTTAAGTGTCATGAATCTGAGCTCATATTCGGCAGTATAAACGGTATCAACCCGCTGTTGTCCAGGTGGCACTCCGTAGAAAGCGGGAGGTGAGGCTTCGAGTCAGCGCTGCTATTCTTATAAAGGCGACGAGCAGACTGTCTGGCTTTATTTATAGAAGAGCAGCAGCTCATTCCATTGCTCTGATTCACAGGCACGCTGCCGGCCGTACTGACTATCGCTACGTCACAGTCGTCAAATCATCAACATCATTTGGGTCCGTAGTAACTACAACCGCGGTTTCCAGTATGCTTTCTGCTGTGCGTTAGAGGCTGCCAGAAACATTGTCTTCTCTCTGTTTGAGTCGAAGTATACAAGTTAGTAAGTTATTTACACACACTCGCGATTTTTCGCGATGATGGGTAATACGGCATCTAAGAAAACTACTCAAAAATTCACTGCAAAAATAATAAAATAAATTTTGATCTCATGATTTGCCTTTTTGTAAGTGGGACTCGTCTTATGTCGTGAATGGTGGAGGTAAGCTTTATCTAATGTTTTAGTTACGAATGTAAATGATTTTTTCTTACTGTATTCTATTGTTGACAACAGTTCTCATAACTTCTTTAAAGTGTTCGGTTTCTATATAGTCTCAACTTAAATTTTATTCCGCACGATGCTGCAGAGTCGCCTGCCGTTGTCATTCTTCGTCATAGGGCGGGTCATTGGGATGCTTTATGAAGAGCAAGAGATCCGCATTCGATCTCCTAGCCTTTGTCGCTTTCCGAACTTTTAATTCTGATAGCACGCTGTCCGCTCACCAACACGGATCCGTTCTATGGTTAACACAAATGAAAACAAGAAAGAACTACAATAAAGACACGATTAGAGAAAAGGGTGACAACTGAATGTCGCAAACACACATAAATACGATGTGCGACTTACATCGATATTATTTGTACAAAAGATACAAAAACGGATGAGTGTTTACACAGGGATACATTACATTTTTGCCATATAGAAACACGTTAATTAAGAAAGTGGCCAAACAAAGTTTTTACGTGGAGGTACATTTAACAACAGATTAGAAATAAGATGAATTTACAATTTGAATCTAGTATTTATGACGAAACTTTAATTTAACAAAGGTGAAGAGGTAAATTGAGTCTGATCATTTTATACTAGGTTGCTTATGATGAAACCTTAATTTAACAAAGGTGAACAGGTATATTGAATCTGATCATTTTATACTAGACAAAAAAACGTGGTTTCTCCGTAAATTTCGTTAATGGCTCCATGATTCGCTCATATTTATTCTGAAGCTGTTTTTAAATGGTAAATTAAACACACACAGTCACACAAACAAACACGCTCACATAAATGAAAACTGTTCAAATATTCGCTGCAAAAATAGTAAAATAATTTTTGATCTCATGATTTGCTTCTTTATAAATGGGACTCGCCTTATGTCGTGAATGGTGGAGGTAAGCTTTATCTAATGTTTTAATTATGAATGAAAATTATTTTTTCAAACTGTATTCGATTGTTCTTCAGTGTTCGGTTTCTAGTCTCACCTTAAATTTAATTCCGCGCGATGCTGAAGAGTCGCCTGCCGTTGTCATTCTTCTTCATAGGGCGGGTCATTGGGATGCTTTATGGAGAGCAAGAGATCCGCATTCGATCTCCTAGCCTTTGTCGCTTTCCGAACTTTTAATTCTGATAGCACGCTGTCCGCTCACCAACACGGATCCGTTCTCGGGTTAAGATAAATGAAAACAAGAAAGAACTACAATAAAGACAGGATTAGAGAAAAGGGTGACAACTGAATGTCGCAAACACACATAAATACGATGTGCGACTTACATAGATATTATTTGTACAAAAGATACAAAAACGGAAGAGTGTTTACACAGGGATACATTACATTTTTGCCATATAGAAACACGTTAATTAAGAAAGTGGCCAAACAAAGTTTTTACGTGGAGGTACATTTAACAACAGATTAGAAATAAGATGAATTTACAATTTGAATCTAGTATTTATGACGAAACTTTAATTTAACAAAGGTGAAGAGGTAAATTGAGTCTGATCATTTTATACTAGGTTGCTTATGATGAAACCTTAATTTAACAAAGGTGAACAGGTATATTGAATCTGATCATTTCATACTAGACAAAAAAACGTGGTTTCTCCGTAAATTTCGTTAATGGCTCCATGATTCGCTCATATTTATTCTGAAGCTGTTTTTAAATGGTAATTAAACACATACAGTCACACACACAAACACGCTCACATGACTGAAAACTGTTCAAAAATTCGCTGCAAAAATAGTAAAATAATTTTTGATCTCATGATTTGCCTCTTTATAAGTGGGACTCGTCTTATGTCGTGAATGGTGGAGGTAAGCTTTATCTAATGTTTTAGTTACCAATGTAAATGATTTTTTCGAACTGTATTCGATTGTTGACAACAGTTTTCATAACTTCTTCACAGTGTACGATTTCTAGTCTCACCTTTAATTCTGTGCGATGCTGAAGAGTCATCTGTCGTTGTCATCCTTCGTCATATAGGGGTCATTGGGATGCTGTCCGCCCCCAGTAGCTAAATGGTCAGCGTGACGGATGTCAGTCCTCTGTGCCCGGGTTCGATCCCCGGCTGGGTCGGGGAGTTTTCTCCACCCAGGGACTGGGTGCTGTGCTGTCCCCATCATCATCCTATCATCCTCGTCGACTGCAGGTCGCCGAAGTGGCGTCACATTGAAAGACCGGCAACCGGCGAACGGTCTGCCCGACGGGGGGGCCCCAGCCATACGATTAAATAAACAAATAAAAAACTATAAGTATTTGCACAATGATTTTGCGATCTCGATGAGTCAACAGAAATGTTATCAATAGCAGAATTTCCGGGTTTTTCATAACTATTGTTGTTGTATGAGGGACAGTTATATATTATCAGATATCAAAGGACTTATGTAGACAATAGCCGTAAAAGATGTACAGTCAGTTCCACAAGAAAATGTACTCTGTTATCTGCATCAAATAAAACACACTGTTATAAATATATGCTTACATGAAAATACAAGTTATTACTAATTGCGCAATTACCTAATACTTAATCCAATCGCCGTCATTATCGATTATAGTTTCGCATCTTAGATCTCTCTCCGGTAAATCATCCACGTTTCCAATCTCTAAATATCGTTTTGTTTGACTTTCTAAGAATTTTAGTAGCAGCTCCATATGAAAGCTTTGGCCCCTTTGGATGATATACGAGGAACGTTGTCTCGTGACGCTTCAGATATTTTGAACTGCAACCGACAAAGCACAACATTCAACTCTCACACTGTTTATCTATACACTGTGAAAAAGCGCATTGATTACAGATCCGAGACCACTACCAGAGCTGCCGCTGCGGAGGTTACATTTAAAATTACGGCGTACACTTTTTTGTGGAACTGACTGCATTATGTGTACATCTAAGTTAAAATGTCCATTTAATATTACCTCATTTTGTTTAGAAATTTTAATAATACATCCAACTGGTTCATAAACGAATCTAAATAACCAACTAGAGCCCTGTACATTGTGATTACTACACTCCTGGAAATGGAAAAAAGAACACATTGACACCAGTGTGTCAGACCCACCATACTTGCTCCGTACACTGCGAGAGGGCTGTACAAGCAATGATCACACGCACGGCATAGCGGACACACCAGGAACCGCGGTGTTGGCCGTCGAATGGCGCTAGCTGCGCAGCGTTTGTGCACCGCCGCCGTCAGTGTCAGCCAGTTTGCCGTGGCATACGGAGCTCCATCGCAGTCTTTAACACTGGTAGCATGCCGCGACAGCGTGGACGTGAACCGTATGTGCAGTTGACGGACTTTGAGCGAGGGTGTATAGTGGGCATGCGGGAGGCCGGGTGGACGTACCGCCGAATTGCTCAACACGTGGGGCGTGAGGTCTCCACAGTACATCGATGTTGTCGCCAGTGGTCGGCGGAAGGTGCACGTGCCCGTCGACCTGGGACCGGACCGCAGCGACGCACGGATGCACGCCAAGACCGTAGGATCCTACGCAGTGCCGTAGGGGACCGCACCGCCACTTCCCAGCAAATTAGGGACACTGTTGCTCCCGGGGTATCGGCGAGGACCATTCGCAACCGTCTCCATGAAGCTGGGCTACGGTCCCGCACACCGTTAGGCCGTCTTCCGCTCACGCCCCAACATCGTGCAGCCCGCCTCCAGTGGTGTCGCGACAGGCGTGAATGGAGGGACGAATGGAGACGTGTCGTCTTCAGCGATGAGAGTCGCTTCTGCCTTGGTGCCAATGATGGTCGTATGCGTGTTTGGCGCCGTGCAGGTGAGCGCCACAATCAGGACTGCATACGACCGAGGCACACAGGGCCAACACCGGCATCATGGTGTGGGGAGCGATCTCCTACACTGGCCGTACACCACTGGTGATCGTCGAGGGGACACTGAATAGTGCACGGTACATCCAAACCGTCACCGAACCCATCGTTCTACCATTCCTAGACCGGCAAGGGAACTTGCTGTTCCAACAGGACAATGCACGTCCGCATGTATCCCGTGCCACCCAACGTGCTCCAGAATGTGTAAGTCAACTACCCTGGCCAGCAAGATCTCCGGATCTGTCCCCCATTGAGCATGTTTGGGACTGGATGAAGCGTCGTCTCACGCGGTCTGCACGTCCAGCACGAACGCTGGTCCAACTGAGGCGCCAGGTGGAAATGGCATGGCAAGCTGTTCCACAGGACTACATCCAGCATCTCTACGATCGTCTCCATGGGAGAATAGCAGCCTGCATTGCTGCGAAAGGTGGATATACACTGTACTAGTGCCGACATTGTCCATGCTCTGTTGCCTGTGTGTATGTGCCTGTGGTTCTGTCAGTGTGATCATGTGATGTATCTGACCCCAGGAATGTGTCAATAAAGTTTCCCCTTCCTGGGACAATGAATTCACGGTGTTCTTATTTCAATTTCCAGGAGTGTATTATGAACTTCCCATTGGAAATGAGCGTATGGTATTGTGGGTCGGGAGTCACCCATTCGGGAAGTTCGGCCGCCGAGGGCAAGTACTTATTGCATATACGCCACATTGGGCGACTTGCGCATCGGAGATGGGGATGAAATGATGACGAGGACAACACAACACCCAGTCCCTGATCAGAGAAAATCTCGAACCCGGGCCCCTTGGCGTGGCATTCCGCTGCGTTGACCACTCAGCTAACGGTGGCGGACAACTACCCATTGACACTGGACTCGCATTCGGGAGGACGACGGTTCAATCCCGCGTCCGGCCATCCTGATTTAGGTTTTCCGTGATTTCCCTAAATCACTCCGGGCAAATGCCGGGATGGTTCCTCTGAAAGGGCACGGCCGACTTCCTTCCCCGTCCTTCCCTCATCCGATGAGACCGATGACCACGCTGTCTGGTCTCCTTCCCCAAAACCAACCAACCAACTACCCATTACTTTCTACATGTACTGTACAAGATTCAAAATGCGGCTCCCTTTCAAACTCTAAGACAATCATTGTTTTTTGATTTGTATTCCTTCCTAATGTAAGTGCCAATTCGGTACGCATCTTCCACAATAAAAAAAGTAACTTCTAACATCATATCCTTACTCTTTGGGTACAGCGAAACGAAACAATATTACGTAAGCACGCTTGCTACCTAGACAAAAGAGTCGCGGACAAAGAGCTAGATTGTCATACGTGGCTGATTCGTGATGTGATTCTTCAGTCTGGGAATTGCAAGCGAATACAGTGATCAGTCATTGTTATCTGTCATTTGCCGACATACGTGCGATGTATTCACACATCGCGTGACCTAGCAACGAGCTGTTGCGATCAGTCACTCTTGTGTGGAGGAAGTAAACACCCAGTTAAGCAAATTCAAATTGCTCTGAGCACTATGGGACTTAACTTCTAAGGTCATCAGTCCCCTAGAACTTAGAACTACTTGAACATTACTAACCTAAGGACATCACACACATCCATGCCCGAGGCAGGATTCGAACCTGCGACCGTGGCGGTCGCCCCAGTTAAGCGACAGCCTTGTAAATTACGCAGCAGCTGGGATAAAATGTTGGAAGCGATGAAATGTGTTTTGCCTTCAAAAAAAATAACACTATGCACTGTATTAATAAAATTAACTAAACCACTTCTAGCTTCTGAAGTCAACGATCGTAAGACGAAGAACAGATTCGAAAATTAGTTTTTGCACTAAAAGCATAAATTCGAGTGCTTGGCTCGTAGCATCATTAAGATTCCCTCTGGAGAGACTACCGGAACACAGGTGTACTTGAGAGGTGGCATGAGCCCCCTCTCATATTTCTATCTTACGATTCTCCTCTCTAGTTGCATGCGGTGGAGGGTTGCTATTCCTTCACACGCGGACTTCCCATGCAGCGTCTCTCGTCACCCGGGTGGTCCAGTGACAGGCGGGCTCTTCTGACTTTGAAAGGGTAGGCCGACAGGCGTGGGGGGTCGAGTGAATGCTTTCCGGACGCCGGCATTGTCAGGAGACGCGCCCGTTTGGGGCCGGAAGTGACGGCTGGGCTGGAGGTTCCGTTGCTTCGCAGAAGCTTAGCGAAACCACTTTCTGGCGGGCTACCAGCGAGGCGTGGGAATGACTTATGTACCCAGGCAGCTGTGGCGGGAAAATTCCCGCGCTTTCTGCAAAATAGTAACTGGGATTGGCTTGCTCAGGGCATAGCTCCGTGACGTAGCAAAATCAGCACAGAAATTGGCGCCAAGAATCTCCATTGGTGGAATGGTAGTGCTCCGGCAATGGAGTGGAATTTCCGCCGGTTTTCGAGTTGCTGATTGGAACGTAACCACGGCCACTGTCGAGGGGGCGGGAATGTTGTGTGTTCGGCCTGTACGGGTGCTCTGTGTAGTCGGCTCTCGCCTTTCGGTCGAGGACGTCGAAGCAACCAGCCAACGGCTCCGGTACGCCAGATCGTGTCCTAGCAGTCAAGAAGACAGTTTGGTAAGGTATGTCTGCAGCACCGGCAGACAGGGATTTTCCTAGGTGATAATCAGAGCTCAGCAGAGCGCGCCTGTTCGTCTTTTTCTAACTTTGTTCTGTCTTGAGTAGCAGCAATTACTGTTGGGTTAGCTGTGTGTCTCTCTTGAGATTTGAGTGGCAAGGAATTGGCTCCACATACCACCTCGTCTTAAACCTCATGATCTAGTTTAGGGACAACTTCACCTTTACAGTGTTTGTATGAATCTCCAATTTGAGCCAATTTGATGTATTATAAATATTTCCTGTGTTTCTTTTACTATTCTGTGTTTAGTCTTAATAAATCATATTGTTATTTTGGACAGAACTTTCATTCTGTTAATCGATAGAGCAACCCTATCATTCCTCACTATGCTAATGAAACCTTTGTTTATTTAACTTATTTATCAAATTAAATTATTGCAGGTACCAAACTCTCTTCTACTCCACTGGCAGGGTTGATTAGAGTCAGTTCGCGTATTTTTTTTATCCTTGTGCAACAGCAAAAGTCGGAGTTAGAACAGGGGGGGCTTAGAGCATGATTTACATATGTGGATTCTAGTAGAATTTAGTGATAAATACACTGCTAGCCCCGGCACCTCGCATACTGTGTCATCCCCCGCAGCAGGAGAAGTTGCAACAGCTTTTAGGTACTTCAGCTGCCGCCGACGCTACAGGCTGAACTAGCAACATTGTACACTTACAATGCTGACAATGAGACAGTTGATGTTTGCTACAAGGAATTCGCTACTGATGGTCTGCCGACGAAGAGGCCGCTCTTCTCTTTCCTTACCTCTCGCCCATCTGATAGAGGTCATCTCGACGTCTGTCAGACAGGACTGACATGTTGTCCTGAATTGTGTGATACATGCTCTGAATAGAGATTAAATACGAACTACAAAAACCTTCGAACATTAATGTGATCACCGCCTATGCTCGACGACAGCGTACAATAACCACTCACAAACGGCAGGTGGCAGCACTGGCAGTGGAGGGGATATAAAGTGTGTCGGGGGACACGGAAAACAGTCCACCCGTTGTAACGCTTGTTTTTATTTTTTAAATGTGGAATGGAGCCCCTCCACGCTCACTCTCTGCACTTTGGTTAGTTTTCACTAAGTGAGGTCACGCAGGATGGGAGTACTGCGATGTTCGCGTACGTCTGGTTATGATTGAGCATTAATACGCGCTCATCTGGAGACGGATTGGGTCGAAAGTTGAACGGAGGGCAGCAGTTTGAAGGGCAGAGGGGAAAAAAGTTCCAAGCAGGAGCCAAGAGGAAAAAACGTCTGCGACAGTTGGGTGGGGTTGTAAGAGCAGTAGCGGTTTTCTTGCTGCCTACGACAGGTCATGCAAGAGTAGGCAGGCGCATACATTTGTTGTTGATTTGAGTGAAGTACGTCTTAAAAGGGAACAACCTATAACACTAAACCCAGAGTACATTCTGTACCATTCAGGGGAACCATATGGAAGAGTACATGATATTGGATACCTAATGAATAAGATCATATTGATAAAGTATCAATAATAGATTATCATGCAGGATTGCTCAGATAGTCATAAAAATATCAAAGAGACACCGTTATAAAGAGTGCAACAACATGCTTCTTCTACAAACCATTCTGATGATGAATTAGAAGCTCTTTATGAAGAGGTAAAATACGTACATCATAAAGGGCAGGACTGTCACTTTAAACATAAAATTGAGCATGTAAATTCTGAAGTTGGTATCAAAAAATGAGGATATGTTACTGTGGCTACGGAATCTGTGAAAGAAATAAAAGAAGCGAAAGGCGTGTTCTTCCTTTGAGAATATCACAAGTGGTTCCATGTAATTCAAACTTGACACTGATGCGTTTAACTGTATTGGCGGTGCTGTTTCAAATTCCCGTCTCCACTGACGTTGCAGTTCAAAGGCATTATCAAACTTGAGGCCCCTTCACAATACATTTTCGTTGCTCGAATATCAAGCGTGCTAAAGCCATCTTGTTTTCTCAATGCCGAGACTAAAGTACTAACATCTCTTGAGCCAAAGCCCATACTACAACACACTCATAACTCAAATCGAACGACAATATCGATATCTCGATAGAGCCTGACAAAGAGTGTATACATTTTTCTGGCGGACTCTATATGTTGTGGGGATTGAGAAAATCATTGTAATAACACAACTACCAAAAAACCTGCCCCTAAAAGATTACACTAGGAGAGAGGGCTGGCCACTGCACGTGTCTTCTCCTCTATGTGTGATCGTGAACTAACCAAATTAGAGTCTCACGCCCCCTACCGTCCCTCATGCCTCCCTCTCCTTACCATAGGTAGGGAAACAGGCCTGTTCTGTCCTCTTGCTCATAGTCCCAAAGAGATTCATCTGGTAGCATTAAGGGGCTCCGGAACGCCCTATACTTGCAATGTTAAAATACCGCTTATAAATTACATCTTTCCTCACAAAGTATTTGAGGTAGGAAGTTGAACTTTTTACAGATTATTTATTGGAATATGGGCTACAACTTAACACAGGGATTTTACAAAATTTTAGTTCAGTTATTAAAGATGATTTTTTTTTCAATTGTAATGAAAATTCACATTTTTTTGCAATTTTTTATTTATATATTCAAAAATATACAGTTTTTTGGAAAAAGGCTGTGTTAAATTATGCAGAAGGTACTGTGTAACATTTACTGAAAGTTTGAAACAAATATGTTTGGAAGATCCTTAGAAAACATGCAATTAGTATGAGAAAATAAAAGTTTTGGGAATCGAGCGACAAAGATTGGATTAACTTTTTAGTGCATTCCAGGTCCATAGGATGGATTATCTTCATCCTCTGCAAACTCCTCCTCCAGCTTCCTCTTGTTCCTCCTCCTGTTTACTCTTGCTTGTATTTCTAGACTCTTTACAGCCCTGTCTGCAGCCCGAAGGCGTTCCTTGTCTAAAGCAAGCATCGCTCGTACCATGTTAGAACCTATCTTCATTCCCATATTTCTAAATACCTTTGGCTTTCCAACATTTCTCCTTTTCTTAAAAGCCTTCAGAGGATTTCTAATAACTTTACTTTTACTCATTATTATACTTCAACAAAACAGAGACTCAAGAAACAGAATTAATTACGAATATTTTCGAGATAACGACAGAGTAAATAAACATGAAACAATCGACAATCACACCAGCGATATATATTGAACCATCACAGGTTAGCCACAACACGTACTTTATCTCACATCACTAAAATGTACCTGATGAACACGGACGTTAATAATAACACCATTTGACAGCAGTTTAACAGCGCCACAGTGGGTCACGCCCATGTAGAACACATTTCAAAAAAAATTTAAAAATAGTCGTAGTCTTCGGAATTGAATAAATTATATATCTATTAAAAGGTAATAGTCTGCAGATTCAGAAAACGCAAAAAAGTAAAAATTGAACTTTTCATGATTTTGAGCCTTTCCGGAGCCCCTTAATATACTTTCTCCAGTCTGCGGAAATCAGACACACATGGACAAAACGAACAGGTCGCTTCCCGCAAGGTATTAAACGTCGGAAAGATTTCCGCCCCCCTCCCCTGGAACAACAACGAAATTCCGCAGAACTCTCCAGATTGCTCTTTCTAACGTCCACTGGTTGGGGAACAGGCAGCTGCCGCTGCCATCCACCACCCGCTGCCAACTGCCGTAGCTGAGTGCACAGTCTCCAGCAGACAGTGCCTTCGACCAGTCTCCCCAGTGGAGCACGAGGCGGGCCAGGCAGTCAACACTATCGATGCCGAGGAAAGCTACACATACTCAACAGGCCGCAACGGAAGAGGGCCACAGAGCAAAGTGAGATAAATGAGACAGCTGCCCCAACTGCATGTTGTTTGTCTCAAACTGCAGCTGCGGGAGCCTATGGGACACGTCCCCACGCTGCCAGCATCCCACCTCCGCAAGCGCTCGCCAGTCTGCGAGGGCAGACACTTCACTGTGACAGCTGTATTTAATGTTAACACACCTCTCACAATTGAGCATCTGTTAAAAAAGAAAACATAATTGCGACAATAACGAATGTCCTTTTCTCACGAAAATAGGCGAGCCCCTTTTCTTTTAGTCTTATGAACAAAGTCGTTACAGTGTGAGAGCATTCGTCGTGTTCAACGTATAAATTGTCACGCATGAGGCGTTAAATTCTTTTCAGACGATTGAATTATCAATATACAAAGGGCGTTCAAAAAGTTTTGCAAAGTCGTCTCTAATTTTTTTATTTTTTTGCAGGAGGAGAATGAAGTTTTTTGTGAACATACTTGGAACATTTAGCTATAATTTATTTACAGGTGAGCCATAATGGACCATGAAGTACATGTCAGGTTGCGACAACGGTCGGTGATGGGGTTCCTCTTCAAGACCGGCGATGAGTCTGCCACATCGATTCACGGGAAGTTGCTTCCTCTTTACGGGGAGGACACAGTGGATCACAGCAGTATCCAGCGGTGGTTGCAGAGGTTTAAACAAGGTGATATCTCTCTACTGGACAATCCACGATGCGGTAGACTATCGACAGCAGTGAATAATGTGAATAAGGAGACCGCTGATCAAATCATCCAAAATGACGGATGTGTGACGACACGACAGCTTGCTGAAATGACTCGTTTGTCATAGGGTAGTGAGGTATCACTGGTACAGTCACTAGGGTGCAGAAAAATCTATTCACGTTGGGTGCCTAGATTATTGACAAGAGGAAGAATGTGTGTGAAGGTCTCACGAAGACCTTTACTGAAGAGTGGTTACAGTGTTTTGATGGCGTCATTACCCAGGATGAAACATGGTTGTTTTTGTCCGAACCTGAGAGCAAAACCCAATCCATGGAGTGGCGTCATCCGGGTTCCCCTTGGAAGAAGAAACCACGATTTTCACGAACAGCAGGCCGAAAGGTGATGGCCTCCTTCTTCTGGGATCAGTGTGATATTATTTTCATTGACTTTTTGGAACCTGGCTTCACAATTAACCGGGACCGTTACTGTTTGTCATTGGATAAGCTGCGACGTGCCATCAAGACCCACAGACCACATGTTCAGGATCAGCTCATCAGACTACACCATTACAGTGCCAACCCCATACAGCCCTTATGACGCAGTAGAAAATCAGAAAAATGGGTTGCCCACCTGCGCGGTAAAACATTTGATAGTGAGAAAGACCTTATTTCCTGTGTCAAGCGATGGTGTAAAAGTCAATCCCCAGAATTTTACCAAAGTGCATTTATATCACGGAAAGAACGTTGGGCCAGGTGCACCACAATGTAGGCTACATCGAGTAGGCTCAATGTATAGCTAAATGTTCCAAGAATGTTCACAAAAGATTTCATTCTCCTCCTCTTGCAAAAAGTAAAAAAATTAGAGACGACTGTGCAAAACTTTTGGAACACCCTTTGTAGAATGCCATCTATACAGTCATTCTTTTACATTCGACTGCAGGATACATTTCACATCTCTCTTCTTGCATCCTATTGTTCTGCAACATCCAATGACGTGAAAAAAAAAAATAACAGCACTGTTGCTGACTACAGATGAGTAAACTGCAGAGGTTACAGCAGAAAAGCGATACATCTGACACATGTATTATCTCACATCTCTCATACATGCCCACCCTGTGTACAATCGAAGAAACTTCCACTATTTTTCTACGAAAACTACCGATAGCTGCAGAATGTCCTTGTTATTTCGAAACTTTCATAGGAGTAAAGAAAAGTGAGAATTTAAACTTCGAAGGAAAAAACATCTATGTCAAGTGATTTCTTTCAGTTCGATGGGCAAAATTATATGGTTTGAGTGTGTCCCTGGCGTTCAAATCAGTGTCTATAAATAAACTGTCATGCATGTGTATTACAAACATTTCAGACACGCGAGATACAGTTTCAGAATACAGCCTTTCACGCCATTTGTTCACATGTTGGAAAAAACACAATCATTTTACTTCCTCTGGTTATAGCAACAAGTTATAGTCGAAGAGGATGTTATTTTGTACACTTAGACATAGACATATAGAAAATAGAGCAAATGCACTGCATCTGTAGAATAAATGGTCGTAAGTGACTGGACTGCATTCGAGTACAGTGATATACTATACTGTCCAGCTAATGTGCTATTCTATCTCATGCATAAGAAAATACTCACAAATGACTGTCTACCTCCATCCAACGGACATCTAGCACACAAAATAGTAGTAGTGGGATGACCATGTGTCGTCATCGTGGATCTTTAAGAGTATAAGAAGAGGTGTAATAGGCGCAGCAGGATGCCAAGGTTTGTTGTTATTACTGGAGAATCTAGACAATCTCTTTACGAAATATAGGTAATTTAACCGGCGTCTAACATATTATGTTCTTACGCACGAGGAATTTAAATGTGCTTATATCCTACACAGAACCGTTTTGCAAAAAGCTTTTCACTATTTTTAGGGTTGTAGCATTGTGGAAATTAATATACAAGTGGTAGAAATCGAGACTTCGCGATTGCTAACTTGCATGCATAGTTCCATGTGTATGTGTGTAGATCTTTCAGGAGCGGACAGTTGCATTTCGAATGCGTAACTTCCTAACTGTTCGCCTATAAATTATGCTGCTGGGGAGACGCATTCTGTAGGCAGGGAGGAGAGAAACTCTCATGGCACAGGATGGTAAGTGCAGTCGACACACTGACGAATAACGTATTACTAGAGTGAAAGAAAATATCCAAAGTCTACAGCATTTAGATGTCCTGACAGAGTTGTGGGGATGTAACAAGGCATAAACAGATGTAGAGAAGCTCATCTAGTAAGCAATAAGAGCATATACGTATGGGAAAAATATCCGATACAGCAACAGAAATGAACTTTGTACACATGTTGCAGATCCCTACAGGACACAGTGGAAGTCAAACGAACATGTAGAACCGTTTCCAGACTTTGAGTTTCCATCAAGTGCGCCACTACATGAATCTGCAGACAGGCTGTCTGATGTGTCGTAGCAGTACATGGAGTTGTTTCCAGGCTTCGAGTTTCCTTTATATCCATTATCGGCACCACTCGTTGACCTTCCTCTGGTTATGCTACTGAACTTTCCATGATCGGCCTATCCAAATTGGATGCATGTATATCATCGGGAAGATGAGAATTTTTAGGGTTTGAGTAGGCTGGTGTATGAGACAATCAAATGTCATCGTATGAAATCAAACAACGCATGGGTACATCAGTAGTGTGGCCATATACATATGGAAAACAATCGAAACAATATGGAAAATGACATACAATCGGCAAAAACCGAGGAAAACTTGTTACAATTATGACAAATTGATGGGAAATGACATAAACTGAGGCGTCTTGTCACGGTCCTCGCAGCTTCCCCCGTCGGAGGTTCGAGTCCTCCCTCGGGCATGGTGTGTGTGTCGACCTTACCGTAAGTTAGTTTAAGTTAGATTAAGTAGTGTGTAAGCTAAGGGACCGATGACCTCTGCAGTTTGGTCCCATAAGACCTTACCACAAATTTCCAATTTGACGTAAATTGAGGGAAGTATGACTAAATAAGTAAAAGCGAGAAAACCTTGCAAAATAATGTAAATCGACTGAGAACAAGCATCATGAAATGTGGGGAACTGAAGTGGGGTGGGTTGTACCCAGACACTCAAGACCAAGAAAAGCTTAAAAATTATGCTCATCTGCATTCAGTTTTAACCCTCACCCTCCACCTGTAAACTACATGGGTTTTCAAAACACATACTTCAACAAAGGCGATATAAGTATTACACAGAAGTGCCACATTAAACCAGGCGAAACATATGTAACCAAATCCAGGACAATGTTCTCACAAATGCAATCGGATATACACTCCTGGAAATTGAAATAAGAACACCGTGAATTCATTGTCCCAGGAAGGGGAAACTTTATTGACACATTCCTGGGGTCAGATACATCACATGATCACACTGACAGAACCACAGGCACATAGACACAGGCAACAGAGCATGCACAATGTCGGCACTAGTACAGTGTATATCCACCTTTCGCAGCAATGCAGGCTGCTATTCTCCCATGGAGACGATCGTAGAGATGCTGGATGTAGTCCTGTGGAACGGCTTGCCATGCCATTTCCACCTGGCGCCTCAGTTGGACCAGCGTTCGTGCTGGACGTGCAGACCGCGTGAGACGACGCTTCATCCAGTCCCAAACATGCTCAATGGGGGACAGATCCGGAGATCTTGCTGGCCAGGGTAGTTGACTTACACCTTCTAGAGCACGTTGGGTGGCACGGGATACATGCGGACGTGCATTGTCCTGTTGGAACAGCAAGTTCCCTTGCCGGTCTAGGAATGGTAGAACGATGGGTTCGATGACGGTTTGGATGTACCGTGCACTATTCAGTGTCCCCTCGACGATCACCAGTGGTGTACGGCCAGTGTAGGAGATCGCTCCCCACACCATGATGCCGGGTGTTGGCCCTGTGTGCCTCGGTCGTATGCAGTCCTGATTGTGGCGCTCACCTGCACGGCGCCAAACGCGCATACGACCATCATGGGCACCAAGGCAGAAGCGACTCTCATCGCTGAAGACGACACGTCTCCATTCGTCCCTCCATTCACGCCTGTCGCGACACCACTGGAGGCGGGCTGCACGATGTTGGGGCGTGAGCGGAAGACAGCCTAACGGTGTGCGGGACCGTAGCCCAGCTTCATGGAGACGGTTGCGAATGGTCCTCGCCGATACCCCAGGAGCAACAGTGTCCCTAATTTGCTGGGAAGTGGCGGTGCGGTCCCCTACGGCACTGCGTAGGATCCTACGGTCTTGGCGTGCATCCGTGCGTCGCTGCGGTCCGGTTCCAGGTCGACGGGCACGTGCACCTTCCGCCGACCACTGGCGACAACATCGATCTACTGTGGAGACCTCACGCCCCACGTGTTGAGCAATTCGGCGGTACGTCCACCCGGCCTCCCGCAGGCCCACTATACGCCCTCGCTCAAAGTCCGTCAACTGCACATACGGTTCACGTCCACGCTGTCGCGGCATGCTACCAGTGTTAAAGACTGCGATGGAGCTCCATATGCCACGGCAAACTGGCTGACACTGACGGCGGCTGTGCACAAATGCTGCGCAGCTAGCGCCATTCGACGGCCAACACCGCGGTTCCTGGTGTGTCCGCTGTGCCGTGCGTGTGATCATTGCTTGTACAGCCCTCTCTCAGTGTCCGGAGCAAGTATGGTGGGTCTGACACACCGGTGTCAATGTGTTCTTTTTTCCATTTCCAGGAGTGTATATATTAACGAATTACGGTTGGCTCTCGTAAGCAGTGTTATTCCTTTAAGACTTAAGCCATTTCTTAACGTGTTCTGTAGGAGAATGGACTGATGCCACATATATCTGCCTCAATAGTGTACTCTAGAGATGTGGGGTTCGGACGAAATTCATATATTGTCCTACATATGAGCAAAACAACTCAAAATCAGACCATGACTTCTGCGTGCAAGAGGAAGGCTTCCAGGGCTTTGGTGATGCTACTGTAAACAGCAATAAGATTGTTACATCTCCTTTCACTCCTGATCGTGAGGCTTACTCCCTTGTAAGAAGTCGCTGTTTCTTCATATGCATTTTCATGCAACAGAGCGGGGGTGGTAACTCAATGTATCAATTACCGAAAATATTCATGTCGTTTTTCCTTGTACTATTTCCTAGTGAGCCTTCGCCTTATCTGTCAAAACCGCTACTACTGCTAATAAGCACATCAGGCACAGGATATGTGATTGAGGGTACGTCCGTTTCCGACTTAAAAAGACGTATAAAATCCGTCCATTTCCTAAGAGACAGGACAGCGGTCTTCCAACTTCGTTCTGGTTGGTTTGTAAGCAATTCGAGCAGCGAATACACACCTATGATACTATCATAGTGAGGAACTCCTCGGTAACTTCCTAGGATCCCTGAATAGTATAGGAGGAAGTAGTTTCACCATCTTAAGGTCTGTTGCCGTAGTGATTTGGGTAGAAAACTTGCAGGGTGGTTGTATATCAGACGGTAGTCATGTATATCATGCATTAGAGTATTAAGAGCGTTGCATTTCAGACAACTAATACTTCAAAAACCATATGACTTTAACAACAATATAGCGGTTTTAGGTGCAGAGTTGCGTAGCCTTACGAGTGTGTGTGTTTATGCTCCACAATCAATTCTCTCTTGCCGATACCTGGAATAATACACTGGGATAATACTCCAGAATTGGTAACATATTTGATTTACGTAAAATGTTTCAAACTCTATCCGTCTGGCGCTCCATCATACTTTAACCACACTTTCCTTCTTAACCATCTCTTATATCACCAGAACACTTTCATGTATACTGTACACCGAAAAGGAGTGCTAACCTTCTCGACATGCACACATTCGTAGAGATGTTGTGCACTTGGATGGGTTCCATAAGTAAGACTGGCGTGGAACAGCCTTCACTGAACGATAGTTATGGAGACAGCCCACTCTGTTTATTCATGAGACATGGAATGTAGCAGGTTAGTACCCTGCTGCTACTGTGCATTTGCAAATTAAGTCGATGACATTGTTGCAGAGACGGCTTGTCAAGGACACTGTGGGGTGATCTTTCAGTCTCTCACCTTATCCTATGAATGAGAGAATACTCTGTGACTCCCATCTACATAGGGAAAGATAGCCAGTGGTAGTCGTAAATTCTGCACTATGATCGATGAGCTAGAATATGTAGATAACCTAACTGCAACGGTACAGGATGCTGTCTGATATACTTTGGTGTACATGACCGAATGGATATATTGTACAGTCATCTATCTGCATTCGCAGTCTGGTATATTGTACTCGCAAAGTAGTTGATGGGTGGTTTAGCAATGAAACAGAAATTGCGATGCATTCTGCTGTGTCACTGACTGACGTTGAAATTATGGAAAAACTGGTAAAATTACTAAAATTATTCACGCTATCAACATCATCCGATATCGACAGTGTCGTTCCCATCCCATCTGTCGATTACCACCTAATGATTGACTGACATCGCTTGTTTGAGGTGGAGAGAGTCTTGGTGGAACACCGGACATTGCTACTTGTCACTGTGGAACATAGGATTAAATGTTGAGGTCACCACCTTCAGACAGTTGTTCGGAGACGTTCCTTAATGCTGCAGTCTCATCCTATTTGCTTATGCTGCAATGCCTGCCACATTTGTTTTTGTCACCAATAAGATAGCAGTACCTCTTTGTATTGCTACTCCCTTCATGTGTTGTGAACAGCACCTTCCAGGATGGCCAACACAGGAACAGTGGTCATGTACATGGCTGCAATATAAGGAAACAATGCTCTTCGAAATGGAACATCGAGAGATCTGCTACCTCATCACTGTGGGGGATGAGATTCAATGTGTAGGTACATCAAATTTGGACAGCCGTTTGGAAACTCTGCACAGTGCCGCAGACTCTCCCAGTTTCCATATGTTGCGATGTCTTCTACATTTTTGCCACTAAGAAACATCACCTCTGTGTTTTATTTCTACTGTTCTATGTGTTGTGGGAGCAGTATGGTTTACACCATGTGATGTCCAGCTTTCTGTGAGAGCCAATGGGCGAAATGTGTTAACATCAGTTTAGCACCTGAACAGTTCTCGAAGTCATAGTAGAAGAACAAAATGGATAGCTGTGTATACAGCTGCAGTCATACACTGCTTCGATGTGTTACAGGAAAAAAACAATGTATTAGACTGGAATGAGATTTTCACTCTGCAGCGGAGTGTGCGCTGATATGAAACTTCCTGGCAGATTAAAACTGTGTGCCCGACCGAGACTCGAACTCGGGACCTTTGCCTTTCGCGGGCAAGTGCTCTACCATCTGAGCTACCGAAGCACGACTCACGCCCGGTCCTCACAGCTTTACTTCTGCCAGAGTTGCATAGCCTTACGAGTGTGTGTGTTTATGCTCCACAATCAATTCTCTCTTGCCGGTACCTGGAATAATACACTGGGATAATACTCCAGAATTGGTAACATATTTGATTTACGTAAAATGTTTCAAACTCTATCCGTCTGGCGCTCCATCATACTTTAACCACACTTGCCCGCGAAAGGCAAAGATCCCGAGTTCGAGTCTCGGTCGGGCACACAGTTTTAATCTGCCAGGAAGTTTCAATGTATTAGACTGCTTATGAAAGAACACAGGAACTCTCCCTTGCGATTTGTTGTCTGTGGTCCCACAGACTACCAATCACATGAGAGGCTTCATGTGGTCTTCCTCCAGTACTGGCAATAAAACTTTACACAGGTCTGTGCAAGTGACTTCGATCACTGCTGCAATAGACCAATGTGTGTATATGTAATGTGGTCAATGTCAACATGCAGATGGTATTTGTTTTGCAACATGTTGGAACGTAATAAATGACTGTATAGACGCTGATCTGTGTTGGTATTTCATACTTCTGAAATTAATGTAGTGCCATCACGGATGACAATTTGTAAATTGACCATGCAGAATGCTCTCAAACTATACCGGTTTTGCTTATAAAACTAACAGAAATCGTCGGTATCTATTCTTGAGGAATGATGACTGTTTTTTTTTATTATCGTCACGATTGTGTGTTTAAAAATCTGTTACCACAAGTCCTGTGCTATTTCATACTTCATGACCGCTAATTATAAAGATGACACCACTTTATCTACAGCTCATTGTGGAACCTAGAAATGATAGTGTTTTTCCTGGCATGTGAATAGATTGTGTCAAACAGGCTGTTCTGTGATGACCAAACTGCTTACAAAACTACAACACAAGAATCTGCTGCTACTGCGACTGATAGTCTGTTGGGTGTGGACTACTTGATAAACTATGAGTGACAAACTTTACAAGCAGGTCAGTAGAGAGGAGTTAAGGGAGAAACAATGTCAAATGCCAGCATGCAGACGGTATTTCTCTTTGATGTATCAGAAGCATCTTACAGGGTTCTCTACTAGATGAAGTTACAGGAGGTTCGCTGGCCGCTGTGGTCGAGCGATTCTAGGCGCTTCAGTCCGGAAGCGCGCGGCTGCTACGATCGCACATCCTGCCTCGGGCATGGATGTGTGTGATGTCCTTAAGTCAGTTAGGTTTAAGTAGTTCTAAGTCTAGGGAACTGATGACCTCAAATGTTAAGTCCCATAGTGCTTAGAGCCGTTTGAACCATCTGTTAGGAGGTTCTGTTACAAAGAATGCTCCCACGATTTGTTTTTTACATTTCGTAAACTACAGGACGATATAGAACTGGACTGGTAAAATGTGATCTTGAATTATAGCTTGTTATTGCCAAACGTAAAATGACTGTACTTTTTCCGACATGTGAAAAAATTAAAGGCTGTATACTGTAACGTTATTTCACATGTCTGAAATGTTTGTAATACATGTATGCATGACTATTTACAGAACTTACTTGAACACCAGAGACCCTCCCAAACCATTTAACTTTGTCCATCCACCTCAAACAAATCACTTAACAGATTTTTTTTCTTCGAAGTTTAAATTCTCACAATTTCTTTACTCCCATGAAAGTTTCGAAATAACAAGGACATTCTGCAGCGATCGGTAGTTAACGCAGAAAAATGGTGGACTTTTTTTCGGTTTTACACAGGCTGGTCATGTATAGGAGATGTGAGGTAAGTTAATACATGTATCTCTATAGAGCTCTGTCCTGTGCGGTTTACTCATCTGTAATCGGCGCCGGTGCTGTAGCTTTTTTTCCCCCCACATCGTTGAATATCAGCCGCGCGGGATTAGCCGAGCGGTCTTAGGCGCTGCAGTCATGGACTGTGCGGCTGGTCCCGGCGGAGGTTCGAGTCCTCCCTCGGGCTTGAGTGTGTGTGTTTGCCCTTAGGATAATTTAGGTTAAGTAGTGTGTGTAAGCTTAGGGACTGATGACCTTAGCAGTTAAGTCCCGTAAGATGTCACACACATTTGAACATTTTTTGAATATCGCAGAATAACGGGATGCGGCGAGAAAGATTTGAATTGTATTCTGCATTTGAACATAAAATAATGACAGTATAGATACCGTTCTATATTGATAATTAAATCGTCTGAAAAGAATGTAATGCACTCAAACTATACCGATTTTGTTCATAAAACTAAAAGAAAAGGGGCTCACCTATTTTCGTGAAAACAGGACATTTTTTATCGTCGCAATGGTGTTTGCTTTTTTAACAGATGCTCCCTTGTGAGAGGTGCGCTAACGTTAAATGCAGTTGTTACAGTGAAGTGACTACCCTCGCAGTCTGGCGAGCGCTTGCGGGGGCGGGATGCTGGCAGCGTGGTGGCATGTCCCATAGGATCCCGCAGCTGCAGTTTTAGGCAAACAACATGCAGTTGGGGCAGCTGTCTCATTTATCTCACTTTGCTCTGTGGCCCGCTTCCGTTGCAGCCTATTATGTATCTGTAGTTTTTGTCGGCATCGATAGTGTTGACTGCCTGGTCCGCCTCGTGCTCCACTGGGGAGACTGGTCGAAGGCACTGTCTGCTGGAGACTGTGCACTCAGTTACGGCAGTTGGCAGTGGGTGGTGGATGGCAGTGGCAGCACCCTGTTACCAAATGGCTCTGAGCACTATGGGACTTAACATCTATGGTCATCAGTCCCCTAGAACTTAGAACTACTTAAACCCAACTAACCTAAGGACATCACACAACACCCAGCCATCACGAGGCAGAGAAAATCCCCGACCCCGCCGGGAATCGAACCCGGGAACCCGGGCGTGGGAAGCGAGAACGCTACCGCACGACCACGAGATGCGGGCTCCCTGTTACCCAATCAGTGGATGTTATGAAAAGCGCCCTGTGAGTTCTGCAGAATTTCGTTGTTGTTCCAGGGGCAGGGGAGGGGGGGAGGGGGAAGAGTGGTAATCTTTCCTAGTAATACCTTTTAACAGCTTGCAGCAATCACCCTGTTCGTTTTGTTCATGTGTGTCTGATTTCCGAGGTCTGGAGAAAGTATATCAGTGCTACCAGATGAATCTTTGGGACTATCAGCAAGAGGATAGAAGACGCCTGTATCCCTACCTATGGTGATGGGGTGGTAGGGAGCGTGAGACTGGCTCTAATTTGGTTAGTTCATGATCACACATCGAGGAGAAGACACATGCAGTGGCCAGCCCTCTCTCCTAGTGTAATCTTTTGGGGTCAGTTTTTGCAGTAGTTATGATATTACAATGACTTTCTCAATCCCCTCTACATTTATTGCATTGTGGCATGTTGTTTACGAGTTCCACTTTTTTCATGACAATTTCAATGTGGAACTAGAACAGTGAAGCATATCACCTGTTCTGGTAGTGTGTATTGGTCTTCCCGAATTTCGAGCACCAGGGCTGTTGTATGATTGGCGTACAATGCAGCAGAATGCGTCTGTAGCGAACTCCGATGTCAAACAGCGATAGACACAGTCCTCAGCTGTATGCTTACAGGTTATATATTTATTAAAGTCCTCTCTGTGTGTCTGATCTCATCTGTTGAACACATTTCCCGCCAAAAGTATAGTACCTTGTGCTCTTCAGCCATTTATTCAGCCAGCTTTAGGTGAAGGCGTCATCCTATGCAGAGTTTATTTTAAGTTCCTCTGTTCCTACTTTCGAGTGATATTGTGATTTTTTTTTTCACAGCAAGATAACACCAGTCGTATGACATTGTGCATTTTTAAGCTGTATTGCGGTTCTAGGCGCTGCTTGTGTACCGCTATGGATACAGTTGTGTGATATGGCCCGCATCTCGTGGTCGTGCGGTAGCGTTCTCGCTTCCCACGCCCGGGTTCCCGGGTTCGATTCCCGGCGGGGTCAGGGATTTTCTCTGCCTCGTGATGGCTGGGTGTTGTGTGCTGTCCTTAGGTTAGTTAGGTTTAAGTAGTTCTAGGGGACTGATAACCATAGATGTTAAGTCCCATAGTGCTCAGAGCCATTTTGTGTGATATGGACTGAGCTTTATGATTAATTAGATAATTAGGACATATCTTTAATTCAGTTCCTCACCCAAAATGAGGAAAATACACTAACCTATCTTCCTCTCTTACATCTGAACAGTTTCCCTGAGTTGAGGAATGCAGCTGGCCTTTCCACCCTGCGGTTCGAGTCCTGGAATAGGCACCGCCATTTTGAATTTACCGCCAATTCCCGGGTGAAGGGTGGGGTGGGACCTCATCAAAGCCTTGAGACAAAGAAATTCCCACCATTTTTAAAGTCTCACCGTTATTTTAATTTCCTGCCAAAATTCGAAATTCTCGTCAACAGGAGACGTGGGGGAGGGGGAAGGGTTGGGAAGGGAATGGGGCGGGGACCCACGTGCCGGCCGGAGAAAATCCTTGACGTCATCTGGGTGTTGGGGTGGTTATTGATTGATTAATTAATTAATTTGCATATCAATTTGGTATCAAAAGTGCCATCATGCTGCCATCATCCCGCTACTGCAATCACGATGGTCTGACTTACTGGTGAAGAAATAGAAAAACATCTCACTAAAATCTGTACTGCTCGTATACAAAAAGGCAGCATCCCCGTCTCCTGGAATAAAGTGAAGAGAATCCTTCCACACAGGAAGATTAAACGATTTGCACAATTATCGTCTCATCAAAAATGTTCAAATGTGTGTGAAATCTTATGGGACTTAACTGCTAAGGTCATCAGTCCCTAAGCTTACACTAGTTAATTAAACTAAATTATCCTAAGGACAAACACACACACCCATGCCCGAGGGAGGACTCGAACCTCCGCCGGGATCAGCCGCACAGTCCATGACTGCAACGCCTTAGACCGCTTTTTTTTTTATCTCATTTTGTTCTAGATTGTTCGTTGAATTTGTTCGTGGCGGACGTCCGATGACGCCTGTTCAGGTTGATCGTTGATCCGTTCACTCAGTTTTTTTGTTACAGAGGGTAGCTAAACCCTCCGATCGAACACTCTGAGCTACCGTGCCGGCAGACCGCTCCGCTAATCCCGCGCGCCACCATCTCATCAGTTTACTCCCTGTTGCCCACCAAGTTTTCGCTTAAGTCGTGGCAAATTGCATCAATGCTATTGTAGAAATCGCACAAGCGATAGAACAAGCGGGATTGTGCAACAGTCGTACCACAAGTGACCGTATGTACTTTTTCCGTGAAGTAATTAGTCGTGCCAAATGAATATGCATTCCCACTATGCATAGCTTTTATAGGCTCTGAACAGGCTTTTGATTCTGTCAGCCACGCTCCAGTTATACAGGCAGTGAACAAACAAGGTGCGAAAACAAAGTACATAAACATATTATGTAAAATCTATGATAAGTCGATGGGTTCTGTCAGCAGAAAAACATGAGGGGATTTTCCTTTGGAAGAGGAGTAAAAATAGGGTGGCCTTACATCCTTCGTAGTGTTTAGAGCAGTCCTGATATGGCTAGGTCCTGAATATCTGGAAAGAAAGAGTAATTAGAAGAGGAAAAAACTTTCTAATTTGAGATTTGCAGACGATATAGTGGTCATAGCCAAAAATATGATAGAGCTGCAATTCCCCGTAATGGATAAACCATAGAATTGCGAAAAAGTGGGTCTAACGTAAATATGTCTTAAACAAAAACTATGCACGAGAGGATAACTGCAAGACAAATAGTGTTGAACAACTACTGTCTAAAAAGCGTTAATGAACATATTTATTTAGGTCAGTTAATTGATATCCAAGGAGACTTAAACATCAAATTGTCTGCCGAATAAAGCTATGATGCAGAGCTCGTGGAAGAACTGCAACCGTTTTATTTTAAATCTAATGTGCCAACAAATCTGAAAAAGTTTCTTTTCTAACAGTGTTAAAACAACGGCTGTGAAACTTGGATTTTAAAAGAGTTTTTTAAAAGGTAGTTACGAACAACTCAGAGAGCTATAAAAGGTCACTACTACGTCTCACTAAGAAAGATCGAAAAAGAACTGACAACATGAGAGCAATAACAGCAGTTCAGTATGTTGTGGAAAGGGTAAAAGCTTTAATGGGCAGGAAATATTGCACGAAGAAACAACGGAAAATGGACCAAAGCAGTAGTAGAGCGGAGTCCCAGAGAAAGACGAAGACGACGCGACCACTGAGATAAAGAGTTACAGGAAGTTTCAGGCTTCAACTGGCAGAAGACAGAAGGAGACACAGAGGCTTTGAAACAGCTACTGGATTCTCGTACAGGGTGGCCGGAAACAGTCTGAAAAACTTGTAAGGGTGTAGCAGGACATTCTGTGCTGAGAAATAACTGTTAGTAACAAAATCCGATACTGTACGCCGTTTCCGAGTTAATTAATATTGAAGTTCGCCAATGAGGCCTCTGCGCGCTCAAATTCAAATTCAAATGACTCTGAGCACTATGGAACTTAACATCTGAGGTCATCAGTCCCCTAGAACTTAGAACTACTTGAACCTAACTAACCTAAGGACATCACACACATCCACGCCCGAGGCAGAATTCGAACCTGCGACCGTAGCGGTCGCGCGGTTCCATACTGAAGCGCCTAGAACCGCTCGGCCACAACAGCCAGCCGCAAATTCAAGCTGCCTGCCAGTTACTACTAGTGACAGTTATTTTCATAGCACAGATGACAGCGGACAAGATTGTTCCACCTTTAATTCGGATTCTGTACTTACTACCGCCCCATGTCTAGTTTTTGTATCGCTCTCTTGTTCGGTTTTGGGAAACTTCAATGCTAAATAACTTGGTATTAGGCAGGGTGAGCCTACATCCTCGACTGTGTTTAGAGCAGTCCTGATATGGCTAGGTTCTGAATTATTTGGAAAGAAAGAGGAGTTACAATAAATGAGAAAAAAATTTCCTAATTTGAGATTTGCAGACGATATAGTGGTCCCAGCCAAAAATATGATAGAACTGTCCCCTATAAAGGATAAATCAAGGAATTGCGAAAAAGTGGGCCTTAACAATAATTTCTCAGCACAACCTACCCAGCAACACCAATACAAGTATTTCAGACAGTTTCTGACGACCGTATGCATATAAACGGAGCAATATTCACTGCTAACCGGCCAGTCATTATATCGGTGAACACCTACTCGTATACAATAATCGTCATGCCCGAAGGTTGAGTATGTGACGACAATGCCACGAGTTCTCGGTTAAGGCTGCGCTCACAATGGCACCAACATCGGGCGATTCTGCCGACGACCGACATCGGCTAATCTTTTCAAATGGGTACGTCAGTAAGTCACATTGCAGCCGATCTCACCTTCGGAACGTGCAGACTTCGTATGAGGGTCGGTGAAATTCAAATCAATTTGTAATTTTCGATCGAATCGGCGGACATTCTCACATATGAATTATGAAAAGTGAGAAATTCATAAGTTTAGCGCAAGACAAGAGTAGTTTGTGGCATCCTCCATAAAGGATAAATCATAGTGTTGAGAAAGAGTTAACATAAATATGAATGGACTGAAACCGTTGTTTTTTAGCAAACCACGAGTACTCAAATTCTTTTGGAATATTTAGGCGTGTACTATAACCTCAAAACCTAATTTATTCAAGTGAGAAGTGTATCTTATGCTTCAAGTTGCTGCAGTGCATCTTTTGTAAGCTGTGGTCGATGGGCATTAGCTGTCTACGAATTATTATTATTGCTTACGTGCGTTGTTATGCCAGTAGGGGGAGGGGGAGCGGGAGGTGGTTTGCAAATGTGGCGTAGGCCCGGTGCTTGACTTGTGACGGTACACACTGGTGCCTCTGACGAAAACAAATCAGAACCGCAGATTTTGAGATGTGTTAATATAGAACTTTTGTTGCGGATGCAGTAAAACGAATTTTGTATTCACACTTTTAAAGTACTCAGAGAAGCGTTAAAATGACGTTTTAAAAAGTCTGACTTTCAAAAATACCTCTCACCGCCGGGACTATAATATCGGATAGGTGTATGTGTTTCTAATTTTCTATGGTTTGCATGTTCAGAGTATCTTATTCTAATAATCGTGTTGGTCCTTCACATGGGCACTGAATGCAGTCAGTCAAGGTTTATTGACATATGTCCATTTTACTGAATTTATTTGAAATTGTGCAGACTTATAATTTTGATTTTCAGTGTCACCTCAAATCATCTCAAGTATGTAACAGAATGTTTCCCTCTTCATCTTATATATTCGTAAAAGTTGTCTGGTTCCTTCAGTGCCGCGCGTGATAAGCCGAGCGGTCTAACGCCTGCAGTTATGGACTCTGCGGCTGGTCCCGGCGGAGGTTCGAGTCCTCCCTCGGGCAGGGGTGTGTGTGTTTGTCCTTAGGATAATTTAGGTTAAGTAGTGTCTAAGCTTAGGGACTGATGACCTTAGCAGTTAAGTCCCATAAGATTTCACACACATTTGATTTTTTTTTTTTTTTTGTTCCTTCAGTAATTGAGGAAAGTGGGTACAATACTTGCCAAGTTCTTTTCGAAACAGATCTTGCTCAGTGACATACCTTCGGCTTCTTATTAATGGCAAAAGCTGCAATGCAGCATTTGTCTCCGAGCACAGAGATATCGTGCCACCGATCTCGTCTAACGAAGTTAAAAATATTCTTTTTTAATACAACATATTTTAACCTAGTATAACCTAACCTTGCCTCCTCGACCTCGCCAAATGCTGACAAAAGAGATCGGACGCACTGTGACCAAGCTGTCGGACAATGTTATCGGCGATCTCTGGCGACGGCGTATGGCGACCGTTGGCGGCGCCGCAAGAACACAGCCTAAGGCCGGTATTACACTATCAAATTTCTTTGTCCAATATCTTTGTCAAAGAAATTTGATGGTGTAATAGTGAACATTGCCAAATGTCATCAAATATTTGATCAAATCTAGGGCATCGCTGTAGATTTGATCAAAGAAGTCGCTTGTCTTCTGTTAACTGCAATGCGATATGTTACCACGTGGGGCGCTAGCATCGCTGCGCTGTCATCTGCAGTGTGTTTCTAAACATGATCGGAAAATACAATTCGTGTGTGGCGTCTACCACAAAATTAACAGAGATGTATGAACCTGATGAGGCGCTTTACAATGTGATTATAAAAGTAGCTTACGAAGATTGGAGAGCTACAAAAATATTGCGGAGGTTATTAGCCGTTACATACGGCCTGGGTGCACGGCTGACGACATTAAAAAGAAAATTAATGGCCTCCGCACAAGTTACTCCTACGGGAAAGCAAAAGTACGTATCGACATATTTCTTTCTTTTTATTTATGCAAGTAAAGTTTACATGTCATACAAAGTTTACATGTCATACTTGAAGCATACAATAATGTTTACGTAACCTTCAAGTAGTTTACATTATTTTCATTACTATTATTGCAGATGCATAAAAGCAAAAGTGGAGCCAGTGCACAGGCGGCGTACACTCCGCAAGTGTACTGGTTCCACATGCTAAAGTTCCTCGACCAGGCCACAGAGGCGGACGAGAGTGTCAGTAATATCGAAAGCATGGAAAGTGGAAGTGAACGTGCTACACCAACATTCGAAGAAATGTTTGAGGTATGTACATTTGTTTACATTTTACACAACTAAATGTGATTATCTTGCCAGGGCACTTTCCCAGCGATATTGTGAAATGTCTTAAAGTATTCTCTAGCTGCTCTCCCGTGTACTGGACGTCCAGAAGCAGCTTGGCAAGCTGTTCGTTCCATTCGCTGTAGGCCCTCAGTGCTTTGTGTCTCAAGATAAGTGCAGCCTCCTACTACGGCACACACTGTTTCGTGACGAGTGTACAAGTGTTTTCGTCTCTCAGTTAACAAGTTGTGCAGTGTGCAAGCAGCCAGTGTAATTGTGGTAACTTTTTCTGGAGGGAGATTAATGGTAGTAAGAAAATCCTGAAACGACTTGCAAGAATGCCAAAGCTGCTCTCCACTAATCTTCTTCCTCGTGATGGTCTGTAATTGAAAACCTTTTCTTCCTTTGTGATTCCTTTTAAGGGGTATGGTTTCACAATGTTGTAACTCAGAGGAAAAGAGTCATCTGCCTGTACAACCATTGGAGTTGTAATGTTTGTGTTCCCAAGCTTCCTGCCTTCAGGAATGTTGAGAATAGATCGGTCAATGAGACACTCCCGTGGTTTGCTTTTTGAAAACACTCCAGCATCACCAACGCGCCCATTAGTTCCTACATCAACATACAAAAATTTGTAGGAAGCATCTACTATGGCAAGTAAAATGATACTGTTGAAGGATTTGTAATTGAAAAAGTAATATCCACTAGCTTGTGGGCATTTAATATGAGTATGCTTTCCGTCCATTGCTCCTATACTGTTATAACAGTTCCACTTCTCGAAATCCTCTGCAATTTGCTCCCACTCTTCTCTGCTTGTGTGTACCTTGCAATGTCCCCACAGCAAATACACTCTACCACGCACCAATTAATCATTTTCGATCAAACCATCCACATTCATTCACTTTGGAAAAGTTATATGATCTGATTTTCTCGTAATACACTCCTGGAAATCGAAATAAGAACACCGTGAATTCATTGTCCCAGGAAGGGGAAACTTTATTGACACATTCCTGGGGTCAGATACATCACATGATCACACTGACAGAACCACAGGCACATAGACACAGGCAACAGAGCATGCACAATGTCGGCACTAGTACAGTGTATATCCACCTTTCGCAGCAATGCAGGCTGCTATTCTCCCATGGAGACGATCGTAGAGATGCTGGATGTAGTCCTGTGGAACGGCTTGCCATGCCATTTCCACCTGGCGCCTCAGTTGGACCAGCGTTCGTGCTGGACGTGCAGACCGCGTGAGACGACGCTTCATCCAGTCCCAAACATGCTCAATGGGGGACAGATCCGGAGATCTTGCAGGCCAGGGTAGTTGACTTACACCTTCTAGAGCACGTTGGGTGGCACGGGATACGTGCGGACGTGCATTGTCCTGTTGGAACAGCAAGTTCCCTTGCCGGTCTGGGAATGGTAGCACGATGGGTTCGATGACGGTTTGCATGTACCGTGCACTATTCAGTGTCCCCTCGACGATCACCAGTGGTGTACGGCCAGTGTAGGACATCGCTCCCCACACCATGATGCCGGGTGTTGGCCCTGTGTGCCTCGGTCGTATGCAGTCCTGATTGTGGCGCTCACCTGCACGGCGCCAAACACGCATACGACCATCATTGGCACCAAGGCAGAAGCGACTCTCATCGCTGAAGACGACACGTCTCCATTCGTCCCTCCATTCACGCCTGTCGTGACACCACTGGAGGCGGGCTGCACGATGTTGGGGCGTGAGCGGAAGACGGCCTAACGGTGTGCGGGACCGTAGCCCAGCTTTATGGAGACGGTTGCGAATGGTCCTCACCGATACCCCAGGAGCAACAGTGTCCCTAATTTGCTGGGAAGTGGCGGTGCGGTCCCCTACGGCACTGCGTAGGATCCTACGGTCTTGGCGTGCATCCGTGCGTCGCTGCGGTCCGGTCCCAGGTCGACGGGCACGTGCACCTTCCGCCGACCACTGGCGACAACATCGATGTACTGTGGAGACCTCACGCCCCACGTGTTGAGCAATTCGGCGGTACGTCCACCCGGCCTCCCGCATGCCCACTATACGCCCTCGCTCAAAGTCCGTCAACTGCACATACGGTTCACGTCCACGCTGTCGCGGCATGCTACCAGTGTTAAAGACTGCGATGGAGCTCCGTATGCCACGGCAAACTGGCTGACACTGACGGCGGCGGTGCACAAATGCTGCGCAGCTAGCGCCATACGACGGCCAACACCGCGGTTCCTGGTGTGTCCGCTGTGCCGTGCGTGTGATCATTGCTTGTACGGCCCTCTCGCAGTGTCCGGAGCAAGTATGGTGGGTCTGACACACCGGTGTCAATGTGTTCTTTTTTCCATTTCCAGGAGTGTATATGCGGCGACAGCTCGTCGACGCCAAAATATTTTCTAGTGCATTTATTCTTTGAAATAACAGAGATGCATATATGCATTCTCCATGGTTGTTAGAGTGGTAACTAGGACAGCTTCTGGAGTATCGGTTGAGGGATTGACGTGTTTCTGAGAGATACATATTCTGCTTTTCTTCTCGCTTTAAGCGAGTCAATTAACATTTGTGCCGCTAGCGGATTGTTTTGAAGAGAAAGAGATTGCAAAAGGAAAATAATTAAGGCGTGGAATCACCGGAGATATGGACATGTAATGGAGATGGATTTAATACACGATTTCCTCCATATGTAAGGTTTGTGACTTTTTTGTTCTGGAGTGAATGAACGAATGAGTTTTTTTCTGAATCATTTGATGATCACGTTGGCCCTGTAATTAGTGGGGAAGTTTCAGCTTTGTCGAAGAGAGCCTGCAATCACTGAGTCTGCGTTAAATCGTCCAAAAAGGCTTCGTACACATCTGGAATTCGCAATCTTTCGTAAAAGGAACAAATTGTCCAAACGATTGATTCTCCCGACTGACTGCAGTGTTTAACAGTAATAATAAATGTAAAGATCTCTTACAGCAAGCCAGCCGCTGATTACCAAGACGAAGGACTCCACCAAAGATTCTATTTGGCTGATTCTTTTTATCACTATATCACGTAATGAAATCTTATATTAAAAACTATACATAGATAAAGGAGAGAAAGAGAGAGAGCGAATGAAAATAGAGATAATACTAATAATCCTCCATTAGTCTAATTTTTCGCCTGTCATCTCACGGATCAGGCAAAAACTGGGAGAGCCTCACTTTACTGTATAGACTTATGTGTGAAGGTGAAGGGATCTTAAAGACAACAGATACACGTCTATACAGACAAGACATTACAAAGAGATAGCGGCTAGCTGCATTGTCATCTATTCTTAGATTAAAGAGACGGCAACTTATTATACGAACATTAAAATGTTAAAACCTGTAAATAAGATTTACGTATGTGCAAGGAAGTATGTAACTAATGGCTTTCATCTCTTATTTTATAGCATGAGATGCAGGCTCAACAAGAACCTTCTGTCGCATGCAGTGAGCCACAGCCACAGCCCCAGCGTCAAGAGCGGCCTCCCACAAAAAGAAGGAAAGGCACAACAGACGTCGCAACAGACGTCATTGTGGAGGCCAGCAGGACATTGAAGGCTGTGGCTGATATGGCCAGGACTCTGCCCCAGCCTGTCCAAGAAGACCGCTACAGTGCCCTTGGCACCCACATCGCAGCTGAACTGCGTGAGATGGATAATGCGGGTTCAAAATGGTTCAAATGGCTCTGAGCACTATGGGACTCAACTGCTGTGGTCATTAGTCTCCTAGAACTTAGAACTACTTAAACCTAACTAACCTAAGGACATCACACACATCCATGCCCGAGGCAGGATTCGAACCTGCGACCGTAGCAGTCGCACGGCTCCGGACTGCGCGCCTAGAACCGCGAGACCACCGCGGCCGGCGATAATGCGGGTGGTAAGGAATTTACAACGACCACAATACATGGCTTACAGCGGTATTTGATGGACAGGTGGGATTTGCTGCATGCGACAACTCAACAAGCACAGCCGTCCGCCTCTGGATATATCCAGGCTGCCTTGCAGCAGGCTGGTATAGAAGAGGACGATACAATGTTATAAATTATATTTTTTGTAGCTCTCCAATCTTCTTAATCTATTTTTGCACTCAGGATACCTCACGTTGTAAAAAGCTTAATCAGCTTCATACATCTCTATTAATTTTGTAGTTTCGGACACCTATTGGTACATGCTGTGTTTATAAAATAAAATAAAATAAAAATTGTTCTTAATGAACATAAAGTGTATTGAACATTTATTTACCTTCAGACATTGTTCCTTTAGTGCTCTATAAATAGCTTCACGCGTTCCAGGTATTATTTTAATTAATGTGCACAGTGGTATTCGAGTGCTGCACTGCAAGCTAGAGTAACTTTCCCCTGTAGCAAGGAATCGGAGTGTTACAGTGAGCCTGTCTTCTGCAGATATAGCAGTCCTTAAGTGAGTATTGTGCTTTGAGATATGAGGAATCACTTCACTGAGCACATACAGAAAAGTATGCCCATCCATTCGTAAGTAATTGATGTACGACTTGACGCCCTCCAATATTAGCTCACGTAACAAGTTTTGTTGAGGGCTTTTATCGTCTCGTTGTGAAGCCCACGGCTTCACCCAGGTACGTTTCCTTTTTTCCCCCGCTTCTGTATCACGTGTGCACACAGTGCAATTGTAGTACAAGCAACTGCTGCGGCTAATAACAATTTGTAGTTGTCAGCCATCTTGAACTTTGACGAAAAATATGATGACAGTGTAGTACCCCTTCTAGCGCTACGTCAAAGATCTTCGTCAAATATATTTGACGGAATATTGGATGACATCTTTGATCAAATCTTTGACAAAGAAATTTTATAGTGCAATACCGGCCTAACTCATGTACTCGCCTTCCTTTTCACGCTGGCATGGCCCACCGATACTCGACAACGGACTCAAGTGATGAATTTTCGTTTAAATGGGTAGCGGCGGAGACTCTCGTGTCGAGTCCCACTAGTCCATATACAGGGTGTTACAAAAGGTACGGCCAAACTTTCAGGAAACATTCCTCACACACAAAGAAAGAAAATAGGTTATGTGGACATGTGTCCGGAAACGCTTACTTTCCATGTTAGAGCTCATTTTATTACTTCTCTTCAAATAACATTAATCATGGAATGGAAACACACAGCAACAGAATGTACCAGCGTGACTTCAAACGCTTTGTTACAGGAAATGTTCAAAATGTCCTCCGTTAGCGAGGATACATGCATCCACCCTCCGTCGCGTGGAATCCCTGATGCCCTCATGCAGCCCTGGTGAATGGCGTATTGTATCACAGCCGTCCACAATACGAGCAGGAAGAGTCTCTACATTTGGTACCGGGGTTGCGTAGACAAGAGCTTTCAAATGCCCCCATAAATGAAAGTCAAGGGGGTTGAGGTCAGGAGAGCGTGGAGGCCATGGAATTGGTCCGCTTCTACCAATCCGTCGGTCACCGAATCTGTTGTTGAGAAGCGTACGAACACTTCGACTGAAATGTGCAGGAGCTCCATCGTGCATGAACCACATGTTGTGTCGTACTTGTAAAGGCACATGTTCTAGCAGCACAGGTAGAGTATCCCGTATGAAATCATGATAACGTTCTCCATTGAGCGTAGGTGGAAGAACATGGGGCCTAATCAATACATCACCAACAATGCCTGCCCAAACGTTCACAGAAAATCTGTGTTGATGACGTGGTTGCACAATTGCGTGCGGATTCTCGTCAGCCCACACATGCTGATTGCGAAAATTTACAATTTGATCACGTTGGAATGAAGCCTCATCCGTAAAGAGAACATTTGCACTAAAATGAGGATTGTCACATTGTTGGATGAACCATTCGGAGAAGTGTACCCGTGGAGGCCAATCAGCTGCTGATAGTGCCTGCACACGCTGTACATGGTACGGAAACAACTGGTTCTCCCGTAGCACTCTCCATACAGCGACGTGGTCAGCGTTATCTTGTACAGCAGCAACTTCTCTGACGTTGACATTAGGGTTATCGTCAATTGCACGAAGAATTGCTTCGTCCATTGCAGGTGTCCTCGTCGTTCTAGGTCTTCCCCAGTCGCGAGTCATAGGCTGGAATGTTCCGTGCTCCCTAAGACGCCGATCAATTGCTTCGAACGTCTTCCTGTCGGGACACCTTCGTTCTGGAAATATGTCTCGATACAAACGTACCGCGCCACGGCTATTGCCCCGTGCTAATCCATACATCAAATGGGCATCTGCCAACTCCGCATTTGTAAACATTGCACTGACTGCAAAACCACGTTCGTGATGAACACTAACCTGTTGATGCTACGTACTGATGTGCTTGATGCTAGTACTTTAGAGCAATGAGACGCATGTCAACACAAGCACCAAAGTCAACATTACCTTCCTTCAATTGGGGCAACTGGCGGTGAATCGAGGAAGTACAGTACACACTGACGAAACTAAAATGAGCTCTAACATAGAAATTAAGCGTTTCCGGACACATGTCCACATAACATCTTTTCTTTATTTGTGTGTGAGGAATGTTTCCTGAAAGTTTGGCCGTACCTTTTTGTAACACCTTGTATAATACAAGTGGCGGCATAGCAGGTAAGACATGAAGTATAATAACGACGGCTTATGTGCGGGCTGCGTTGTACGTATGTCGCCGTTTTGCTGCCTAGTCGGGCGAGGTTGTCGACCGTCGTCTAAAGTCTAGGTATCAGCTCTGTGTCATAAGTGTATAGCGCCAACTGCACTGTGGAGTTCGTGACATGACCACTGCACACAAAATATGCGGAATATGGGACCCGATACGGTGCGGAAATCTCATGGCGCGACTGTAGCAGATCTAGAAATAGGGTCCAACGAGGAATGTATTTGCGTAGCAGATGCGACTCATTTACGGCATTATTTTAGTATTTCGTTTAAACACCGGCCATCGATAGCTGCTTGTAACGGGACGGTGTCTTGTAATTTGCGCCCAGTGAAATATGCGCCGAGAAGAGGCTGAGGAAAGGTCCACTAATCCCATATGACTGGATCTAGTTATGGCTGGATTTTCAGAAACTACAAAGAAAACATAAAAACAAAATTAAAAGCAAGTAATTTAAAAATTGTATCTATTCTGCTTGAGAGAACTGTAGTGGACTGACAAGGCAGCCAGTCCACAGTGACGGGTAGCCGAAAGGGCACACGTACACACACGCCGACTGGCGCGAAGTCTGGAACAGGATTCGTAATGAATGCAATAAAGAAAAGAACGTAGCTATGGAATATACTTAACTTTTAATCCTTATTTGTATACAGCATTCTTGATGATACAAGTGAGACTATCTTGAGATACATGCAATGTTACAAATGGCGCCTTGCTAGGTCGTAGCCATTAACTTAGCTGAAGGCTATTCTAACTGTCTCTCGGCAAATGAGAGAAAGGCTTCGTCAGTGTAGTCGCTAGCAAAGTCGTCGTACAAGTGGGGCGAGTGCTAGTACGTCTCTCGAGACCTGCCTTGTGGTGGCGCTCGGTCTGCGATCCTGACAGTGGCGACACGCGGGTCCGACATGTAGTAATGGACCGCGGCCGATTTAAGCTACCACCTAGCAAGTGTGGTGTCTGGCGGTGACACCACAAGAACACACTTTAAAACAAACAGGAAACTAATTATGGCCTATACCAGTGGATCAGCATACGGTACGTCTGATGTACATAAAATGCATTACATACTAACTAAAAGACCAGGAATGTGCATGTATGTAGGTGTCATAAGCTATGCCATGCTTCTCCCTCCTCCGTATGCGACTTCAAGCCGTGAAATCAATTTTCCTTATAACCACAGTTCTGTATATTACCAGTAAGATGTTGACAGGTGAACGTTATGGAACTGTGTAGGGTAGGTGGGGTGTAAAGCCCCGCAATTTTCAGTTTTTCTAATATAGTGGTCAGTGAGTGGTAGATTTTCCCGCGATTTCAAATTTAAGTCAGAGGTTGGGTTGTTACCTACAACCCATCCTAATTCCGTCTCTGTCTTAGAATTAATTACAGAGATTCACAATTCAGCTAAAACAAAGACTGCTGGTTTTTACCCCACAAACTGGAGAAATTCCCCACTGTGACTTACTTTCTTCTCCACGAAAGGACGATTAGCAGGGTAGCTCGAAAGCGTTCAATTACTGAGGCTAAGCTATCTAGGTACCAACAAAATAATGTACTTTGCTAGGTCCTCTCATTCTTCCTTAAAGTCCCAGGCTCTTACCCTTCTTCTTCATCTGATGCTTCTTCATAAAATACACTACTGGCCATTAAAATTGCTACACCACGAAGGTGACGTGCTACAGACGCGTAATGTAGCCGACAAGAAGAAGATGCTGTGATATGCAAATGATTAGCTTTTCAGAGCATTCACACAAGGTTGCCGCCGGTGGCGACACCTACAACGTGCTGACATGAGGAAAGTTTCCAACCGATTTCTCATACACAAACAGCAGTTGACCGGCGTTTCCTGGTGGAACGTTGTTGTGATGCCTCGTGTAAGGAGGAGAAATGCGCACCATCACGTTTCCGACTTTGACAAAGGTCGGATTGTAGCCTATCGCGATTGCGGTTTATCGTATCGCGACATTTCTGCTCGCGTTGGTTGAGATCCAATGACTGTTAGCAGAATATGAAATCGGTGGGTTCAGGTGGGTAATACGGAACGCCGTGCTGGATCCCAACGGCCTCCTATCACTAGCAGTCGAGATGACAGGCATCTTAAGTTACGTTGTGCAAGACGCGACAGTTGGCTGCGACTGCGACGCTGCCCCCTCCTCTTTTCTCACCCTGGCAGACGGCGACACGGCTGCAACACGACTGGAGTCGTCGCCGTTTCCCAAGCTCCGGTCGGCGGCGGCGGCGGATTCAAATACATAAGAAAAATAAGAATTCCGATTTTCTTGCTGTAAAAAATACTGTATGTTAATGCAACAAAATTACATCGGCTCCCAGAGTTACTTTTTCGATACAGATTCTCCTTTTACTTTAAAAAATTGAAAAGTATCTCTTCCGGTTTTGCGTGTTTTTTTCGCTGTATATTACTTCTCTATCAATAGTGAGGAAAGTAAAAGGCACAAAAAATTGATGTTTGCGTATCTTACAGTTTCACATCACAGCTTGATAATGAGGTGTCTATTTTTCCGATATTCGTCACAGTTATTCCGATACTTAATTTAAAAGTAACCTACTGCATAAAATTTGAATTGTGTACAGTGAAAAATGTGGTCGCTGGCTACTTTACGTATGGTTCACGTTAGGTCATACATCGTTGCCGATGAAAAGAAGCTAACATATCGAAATTATTTTTAAAGTTGAGATCAGAATGATATCGATCTCCGTTTCCGAGATTTGGGCTCATATATCTCCGGGAGCGTCGCGACTAGCCGCCAGTTCTGTCGACGCGCAACGAGAATCGTGTGGTCATCACACGATAGAGAATGCATTTGTTTTGTTTCGCTGACACGTTTGGACCTAATGAAACCATTTTATGTCATATATTTCTCCGGTATGAGTTACTAATATTTCTCCATATGCTCTTGACGATTTCATTTAAAATGCCACGAAATGTAGGTTTCTTAAAGCCAAGTGATCAAGCAGAACCCATTTTCTTGGTTTTGCTGAGGCATCTGAACCTGTTCCAAGCTTTCTTTCTCGTTTATTTCTCTGATACGAGTCCCGAATATTCCTCCAAGTGTTTTTGCACATTTCATCTAAAATTCCAATGAAAGATAAGTTTATTAACAATAAGCGCACGCTGGCGTCATTGCATTGTTTCAAGTTCTTGACAACAAGATAGGGTTTCACCTTAAACATCTCTAGAATATTCATTCTCAACGTCTACAGTATACACTAGCAGAAATGTGGAAGAAATAATGTCCGTGCTTGTTCACAAAATTTCCCCAAAATATACTTGTCAGTTTCTCCCATGCAGAAACTTTTGGAACAAGCTAAGGCAACTTTCATAGCCGACTGACTCTTTATTCCCATCCAAATGAACTTCCATATTCTTATATTCTGACAGCATACATCGTTATGGATGACATGAACATTTAATCTTGCCAAGCTGCACTCAAAAGATGACTCCAGGATTTACAAAAGACGAATTTCAGTTGTGAACTGTGTCAGACCAGAAGGGCCTTGTAAAACAGTAGTGCACTTTTGGCACAAGTTTTTTGAGCACCACCTTCTACCAATGAATTGAAGTGAATGTGACAAATTACTTATTGCAGCAAACTGTTTGCGCAATCTGTTGAGAAACGCCTTCCTCAAAAACGAACATCTATTGATTACAGAAAGCTGTACAACAATCTGGTGGTGGTTTTTCACAACTAGAAGGTATCATCAAGACACCAATCTACCGTCTACTTTCGAAGTGAAGGTATTGTAAAATGTAACTTTCTCGTTATACTTTAGATTGTTCATTTTATAATGTACTTGCCGTTTTCAATTTTTATCGTCACAAAAAAGAGTAATGCGAAAATTGACCTTCAAGTTCATTTTCATCATTCTAATTCTACATCTGCATGGATTATATGATTTTCATAACAGGCCTGAAAAATTTGCATTAATGGGAAAATATTATATATTTCACTCACCTGCCAGTTTCAACTGTGCACCAATTTCTTCCCAAATTCTGTCTCTGAACATAGTGTCTCTATATTTAGGGTTCTTCAAATCGTAAAGGCAAGGATGTTGCGAGACCAGCTCACAGAGCATCACATCCTGTGAGTGGCTCATTTCAGTTTTCCTTGAGTGGCTTTCTGGCAGCCGTACGTCTTTGTGTCGTGCGACTTCCGTCGCAACACTGCTCACTGGTGCAGTGCTGCGACAGCTGCCGCAACAGTCGCGCGTCGCATCCCAAACTCGAACTGCGCATGCGCCAGCAGGCAACTTCTGACGTCACGTAGCGACCCGTCGCAGTCGCTAGTGTGCGTCGCGTCTTGGACAACGTACCTTTATCCGCATGACTGTAAAGGATCGTGCAGCCACGTCTCGATCCCTGAGTCAACAGATGGGGACGTTTGCAAGACAGCAACCATCTGCACAAACAGTTCGACGACGTTCGCAGCAGCATGGACTACCAGCTCGGAGACCACGGCTGCGGTTACCCTTGACGCTGCATCACAGACAGGAGCGCCTGCGATGGTGTACTCGACGACGAACCTGGGTGCACGAATGGCAAAACGTCATTTTTTCGGATGAATACAGGTTGTGTTTACGGCATCATGACGGTTGCATCCATGTTTGGCGACATCGCGGTGAACGCACATTGGAAGCGTGTATTCTTCATCGCCATACTGGCGTGTCACCCGGCGTGATGGTATGGGGTGCCATTGGTTACACGTCTCGGTCACCTCTTGCTCGCATTGGCGGCACTTTGAACAGTGGACGTTACATTTTAGATGGGTAACGACCCGTGGCTCTACCCTTCATTCGATCCCTGCGAAACCCTACATTTCAGCAGGATAATGCACGACCACATGTTGCAGGTCCTGTACGGGCCCTTCTGGATACAGAAAATGTTCGACTGCTGCCCTGGCCAGCACATTCTCCAGATCTCTCACCAACTGAAAACGTCTGGTCAATGGTGGCCGAGAAACTGGCTCGTCACAATGTGCCAGTCACTACTCTTGATGAACTATGCTATCGTGTTGAAGCTGCATGGGTAGCTGTACCTGTTTGACTCAACGCCCGGGCGTATCAATGCCGTTATTACGGCCAGAGGTGGTTGTTCTGGGTACTGATTTCTCAGGATCTATGCACCCAAATTGCGTGAAAATATAATCACATGTTAGTTCTAGTATAATATATTTGTCCAATGAATACCCGTTTATCATCTGCATTTCTTCTTGGTGTAGCAATTTTAATGGCCAGTGGTGTAGTAAGTCCATATCCGTATCTGAGCTGCAGTCTGTATGTAATAAGTCTGAATCTGACTCGAGAATATTCAGCTGGCTGTGTACTCTGTTTTCTTCCTTTGTTTGAAATCGGTGTATTGAAATCTAGCTTACGTCATTTTATTTCTGTAGCATACTCTTTTCTTTCTTTGGCACGTCTTTCCTTTTTAGTAGCAAGCTTTTCCCAAGCATTGTCCTTCAATTCCTTTTTTGTGTGTCGAAGTCAGAAGCATAGATTTCGCTGCTTTGTCAGAATGTTTCCCCTAAACAGAGGAATGATGGCTCCTGGTAAGGTAATCTCACGCAGTGTGTGTTGACTATTATCTTTTGCGGGGATTAGCATTGAAGAATTGTCCATACATTACTGTAGCTGCGGGGATTTGCCCCATTTCGTCATTTTCTGACAAATGGGCCGAACTGGCACAATTATTTCCACTACAAGGTGAAGCTTAAATGCAGTAGTGCCAACGAGTAATTCGTTGATTCTTGGTTTGCAATCCTACATTATACAGTGTTAAAGTAAAACATTAGAAAAATTTCATGTATGTAGTAAAAAACAGACTCACCTCATTTTCTCACCTTTGCTGGGACGAACTTTCATGGAACAGCAAGACAAACCTGCCACTTCGTGGTCAGCTCCTGATTCGATGGCAGTCAATTCAAAAACTTGGTGCAGATTTTTATTCCACGTGCGGCTTTAGCACCACTTGCCTTATTAATCCTGAAACGAAGTTGTGGGGCCCTGTTCGATGCCAGTGGAGTTGTGCACCCCTGCCTTTTCCTCTGTTGGTCATTCTACTGTTGGCGGTTCCACATTGCTTGTCGGCAGCTGATAACGGATCTGCAGACAAACTGGAAGCATTGCCGATACATTCACTTTCTCAGTGCACATCTGTAAAGTTTGAGTGGTGCCATTATTGACCGCACGACATAGTAAGTGTTACTGTTTTCTATATGGTCAAATTTACTTATCAACTATTATTTTCATTTTTAGGCTTAATTAATGTTTTCATTTTTTTAAGTTTACTATGGCTTCAAGCTCTCATGCTCATATGTAAGTGCTTGATCTAAATATTATGTATTTTGTGAGAAAAACGTTGAAATAACATGAAGGTAGTGATGCACATAATCTCGAAGATGAAAATGGCCATTTTGACAGTCGTGAACATGAAAACGGTCTGTGTCCCCGTGCCAGAGAGAGAGAGAGACCAGTCAGCATTATAGTATCTACTGCAGTCGTACAGTTGGCCAAATCTGTCGTCCAGTGATGTGTAAACGATGTGGAGAGAGGAGAACCTGAGGGAATATTGAACATTTCTGAAAAAATTTGTATCATTTCGTAGTGAAGTTCGTTATATGCTGCTAATTTTTCACACCCTATATGTTCATCGTTCAGAAATCTGTTACTGTTTCATGTTATTTCTAATGCAACAAAGTAGTTTGAATTTCTACGTTTCATTTGAGTTCATTGTTATGCAAGGTTACATAAACTTGCTTTATTTGAGTTCCTTTGTGTTGGACTGTTTGGTGTTATAATATATGTAAAATGACATTTATGAATAGATATGTAATGATGAAAATAAATTACGTTTGATGGCTGAAACAAAGTGGTATCTTGACACCCAACAACAGCATTTATGATACATAGTCACTGAATAGAATGGATAAAGTTATGGGGGAAGAATATAATATGAGAATTAATCAAGCAAAAGTAATGGCATGTGACAAAAAAGATCAAGTGAAAGTCCATGTTCATGTAGGCAATGAACTTCTTGAACAAGTTGATAAATTTACTTATCTGGGCAGTATTTTTACCAGGGATGGAAGGAGCAAGGCAGAAGTGAGAAGTAGAATTGCTCAAGCAAAGGCTGCTTTTAACAAGAAGAAAAACATCTTAACATCTAAGAGCATCAGCCTTGAAATCAGGAAAAGATTTTTGAAAGCATATGTGTGGAGTGTGACATGCTATGGGTGTGAAACATGAACTCTCGGGACAGAGGAAGCCCGCATCTCGTGGTCGTGCGGTAGCGTTCTCGCTTCCCACGCACGGGTTCCCGGGTTCGATTCCCGGCGGGGTCAGGGATTTTCTCTGCCTCGTGATGGCTGGGTGTTGTGTGCTGTCCTTAGGTTAGTTAGGTTTAAGTAGTTCTAAGTTCTAGGGGACTGATGACCATAGATGTTAAGTCCCATAGTGCTCAGAGCCATTTGAACCATTTTTGACAGAGGAAGACCAGAAGCTAAATTCTTTTGAAATGTGTTGCTATAGACGCATGCTCAAAATAAAATGTATCGACAAGGTCACAAACGAAGTGGTGCTGGAAAGAGCAGGTGAGAAGAGAAGCTTCTGGAGTTTCGTTGTTAAGAGAAGAGTGCAATTTACAGGCCATCTATTAAGACATAAAGGACTCCACAACACAATCATAGAGGGATATGTCGATGGAAAAAGACCAAGAGGAGGACCACGGCTGCGGTACATGGATCAAATCGTGAAAGATGTGGGATGTAACACTTATAAAGAAATGAAGAGAAAAGCTGAAAGACGCACGGAATGGAGACAAGTTGCCATTGTAGCTGTTGCAAACCATCCTTGGATTGACCACTACAGAAGAAGAAGAAGAAGAAGTTACAACTCCAAAATGGCTCTGAGTAATATGGGACTTAACATCTGAGGTCATGAATCCCCTGTAACTTAGAACTACTTAAACCTAACTAACCTAAGGACATCACACACATCCATGCCCGAGGCACGATTCGAACCTGCGACCGTAGCGGTCGCGCGGTTCCTGACTGAAGCGCCTAGAACCGCTCGGCCACACCGGCCGGCGTCACGACTCCGTTTGAGGGTTTAGTATGTTATATTTTAAAAGGACGGAGACTGTATCATTAACATAAATTAGGAAATAAGAATCAAAAATGTTTAAATTGACTTTTTATAACATAATTTTTCGTAATAGAACAGTGCGTGCTTCATGACAGAAAGTAAAACAGGACTTAGTCGTTGAAAGTAGAACCAGTGCAATAAGAGTATATGGAAGGGCGTAATGCAGATTGGTATATCGACCATTGGTGGGTCGTTCTTTTTGCATCAGCAGGTCATTTGCGTTGCTGATTATTTACATAGCGGCCTAGATGCACCTTGGACAGTGCGGCACACAGCACCTCACTGCGGGCACCAGCCAAGAGTCGGACCGAGGCCCCAGGGGTGACTGTTCAAGCGGTCATCCACTGGGGTGGACGAGGACTCTCGCGGTGCAGGTAGGCCGTGACGTAGTGCGCAGGTAGTTTCCAGGAGCACTGGGAGCAAATTTGGCAGGTTTTTGTTTGGGCGCAATTTTCTTACATCCGTAATAGGACACATGACGTCAGCGGGCAGTCGCGGGCCAGGTCTGTTGGCCAAGTGGGGCGTCGGCCGCTGCGCGCCGGCAGCTGCGTCCAAGGCCACAGCGCGGCGTGACTCACGCGGCTGGCTGGCTGCTGCTGCAGCAGCTGCTGCCGCCCGAAATACACGCGGCCGTAGTTCTACCTGCCGCCACCGGCGCTGGCTGCGGCGCAGGTCACGTTGCAGGCGGCGTGCTCGCCCAGCCTCGCCCTTTCCCTAGGCCGCCTGGCTCCTGCTGCGCCGCCGCACCGTTGAAGGAGCCTGCTGTGCAGCCAGACGAGGCAATCTGAACTAACGTTCACCATGGCTCGTATCAGTGAAAAAGAGAAATTCTCAGAGCAAACGAATATTCTCTGGCAAACTTCTCAGTTTCGTATGAATAAAAACTTCGAGACATACCCTCTGACGAAGGAGTTCCTTACACAGTCTAATAAATACAGTCACGACTAGTGTTGCCATATCAAGTTGGAGCCTCGTCGGAACACTCTGAGATGGAGGCGTACAAATGAAGTAAAAAGTTTATTTAATGTAATTACCTTTTTTTAGGACACAATTACGTGAAACTCTTTGCGGCAGAAGTAGTCGGTATACCATACTGTTCGGAAAATTTCACCTTTTTCAACTAGATTTTTTCCCGTTTTACGTATTTATAAAACACCATCCAAGACAGCTCGAAGCTGAATTGGCACTGTAAAAGAGTGAGTTCGCAGTCCCTGGTAGCAGTTGATTTCTTTCATTAGTCCACTGGGCTGACATAAGCGAAAGCACTCTTTCCCTAGTGGCTCACATGGCTCTGAGCACTATGCGACTTAACTTCTGAGGTCATCAGTCGCCTAGAACTTAGAACTAATTAAACCTAACTAACCTAAGGACATCCATGCCCGAGGCAGGAGTCGAACCTGCGACCGTAGCGGTCCCTCGGTTCCATCCGCAGTGGCGTTGTGTGTGGGAGTAAGAAACAAATACACATGTATGAAACTTCCAGGCAGATTAAAACTGTGTGCCGGACCGAGACTCGAACTCGCGACCTTTGAGTTTCGCGGGCAAGTGCTTTACCCACTTTCTTTTTTTTTTTTTTTTTTTTAATCTCATTTTGTTCTATATTGGTCGATGAATTTGTTCGTGGCGGACGTCCGATGACACCCGGTCAGGCCCTTTGTTGATCCGCTCACTCAGTTTTTTTTATTACAGAGGGCAGCTAACCCTGTGACCGAACACGCTGAGCTTCCGTGCCGGCTAGCCATCTGAGCTACCCAAGCACGACTCACGCCCCGTCCTCACAGCTTTACTTCTGCCAGTATCTCGTCTCCTACCTTCCAAACTTTACAGAAGCTCTTCTGCGAAATACACACGTAATTTTAGCAGCATGCATTTGCGTTTATAATTTTCGGTTTCCTTGAGAAAATAAATCCCACCTTTCTTCCACGGAATGTTTAAGACTTCGATTCTTCCGAGTCACGTTTAGTTTCTAAAAGGCTCTTCAGATACATACATTCCAAAAAAGAATTGTCGCCTGATATCTTCACACCATTTTAGCCAGGTATGCAATAGTGTTTTCAATCGTCACCCAATCAAATACTTGATATTTATTACAAGAAATAGCCCATTCTCTAAGTAATCAAATACTATGGTAAAGAAACCTATTGTCTCTCCTCAAATCTGGAAGTCAAATTAATTATTTCTCACTTAGGCTTTTGATTCTTTAATTTGTTCAAATTTATCTTGGTTTGCATGCCAATAAAATTGGCAGTCTTCCTTTATTCAGACATCTTTGAGTGTCGATTAATATACTGTACTTGTTTCAGTTATCGAGACTTTATTCTTCTCCACTCTTTTTATATTTTTTCAGACAGAGCTAAGTTTGGCTGCGGAAACATTAAGCAAAAGCCACTGATCGCACTGCTGAAAAATCTGAAATTATTTGGGGTGGCCCCTGTCTTCGGTGTCAAAAAATTGTTTTAATGGAATCTAAAGCTTCAGAATTCTCTCAGTTACGGGCGTTAACGACAGCCATCTTGTATAATTAATTTGACAGAAACAGAGTTTGAAATGCCACTGCGAACCTGGCGCACACATTGTGTAACTGTTCTGTCACGGAATGTGAAGTACATTGTATGTGAAAATGGCATGTGGAAATATTTTGTTAATGGAAGATTGCAAGAAGCCCCAAATCGTACTAAACCTCCAGAAATGTCTCAGTTTAGCCGGTGAGTCCATAGATGATGGTACAAGGGACGTACAGTATTAAGTGGCCACGCTTTCCCACCCGGGTTTTGCAATAGTTAAGCCAGTCCATTCTTTAACTGACTTATTTAGTGAGCTGCAGCGTAGGAATTCTTCCTAGATACCTGTTTACGTCGCCTTGCAGAGGCTCTGAGCACTATGGGACTTAACATCTATGGTCATGAGTCCCCTAGAACTTAGAACTACTTAAACCTAACTAACCTAAGGACATCACAGAACACCCAGTCATCACGAGGCAGAGAAAATCCCTGACCCCGCCGGGAATCGAACCCGGGAACCCGGGCGTGGGAAGCGAGAACGCTACCGCACGACCACGAGCTGCGGACTGTCACCTTGCAGAGTCGTAGCAGCACCGTCGGATTCTGAAAGTGAAAGTGAAGTAATGAAACGGGAAGAAGTTTTTAGTGCAAAGAATTTTTACATGGGATACCATTATGGTGCATTTATTTAAGAAATACCGTAAAATGGACTTGTTAACACTGATTACAAGCTAACTATTTCGTTTCGAGAGCATGGTCTACCGCATGACTTAATCAAAAGTCATCCTATCGACGACTACCGAGTACTGTGCACAGACCTGTAACTTGAGCGAACAATTGATATATAGTAGTTTGTAGAAGAACATATATCTTCGGTTATGCTAAAGCTATTCATTTATTTATTAATACCAATGTTTCCTGGCCTTGTAAAATTACTGAAAGATAGTATTAATGAGCCTTAGACTCCTTCTAATGTCTGAGTGGCAAAAGGCAGGTTTTGTTACCAAATGTTTACTAACAACAATTACTTGATTCGCGCCAGAATAAAATAATGTACTTTCCCTACGTATCTCCTTCCTGATGTCACGAGCGATTGCTGCATGGACACCTCATCCCATCGGCTCTGAAAGTGCCAGGTGGCCAACCGCTTCTGCTGCATCTACATGGATACTCACAAGGGAACCTCCCCATCGCACCCCCCTGAGATTTAGTTATAAGTTGGCACAGGGATAGGCCTTGAAAAACTGAACACAGATCAATCGAGAAAACAGGAAGAAGTTGTGTGGAACTATGAAAAAAATAAGCAAAATATAAACACTGAGTAGTCCATGTGGAAGGTAAGCAACATTAACGAGAGTGTTAGCTTCTGAGCGCCGTGGTCCCGTGGTTAGCGTGAGCAGCTGCAGAACGACAGGTCCTTGGTTCAAATCTTCTCTCGGGTGAAAATTTTAATTTTTTATTTTCAGATAATTATCAAAGTTCAGGCACTCACACATAATCAACTTCGCTCTCCAAAATTCCAGGACATATTCAGATTTGCTTGGACATATACAGAATTTGACGGTCTACGCGCGGAAACATTTGAAAACGTAAAAAACATATGTTTTGACAGAGCACAAGGAAAACTGTGCGACTCAGAAACTGTTGCATTCATTTGATGCAGTTTATGTGACAAACTCTTATGTGTTCATCACTTTTTTTGGAGTGATTATCACATCCACAAGAAAATCTAAATCGGGCAAGGTAGAAGAATCTTTTTACCCATTCGCCAAGTGTGCAAGTTAGGTGGGTCGACAACACATTCCTGTCATGTGACGCACATGCCGTCACCAGTGTCGTAAAGAATATATCAGACGTGTTTTCCTGTGGAGGAATCGGTTGACCTATGACCTTGCGATCACATGTTTTCGGTTCCTATTTGAGAGGCACGTCCTTTCGTCTACTAATCGCACGGTTTTGCGGTGCGGTCGCAAAACACAGACACTAAACTTATTACAGTGAACAGAGACGTCAACGAATGAACGGACAGATCGTAACTTTGCGAAAATAAAGAAAGTAAAATTTTCGCTCGAGGGAGGACTCGAACCAATAACTTTTCGTTGCGCAGTTGCTCACCCTAACCACAAGACCACGGCGCTCATCGGCTAATGTTCTCCTTCATGTTGCATATCTTGCACATGGACTACTCAGTTTGTATATTTTGCTTTTTTTTTCATAGTTCCACACAACTTCTTCCTGTTTTCTCGATTGATCTGTGTTCAGTTTTTCAAGGCCTATCCACTGTGTCAATTTATAACAAAATCTGAGGGGGGTGCGATGGGGAGGTTCCCTTGTCAGCAAATCACATTAAAGTGCCTGGAAGACGGTTCTCTGTTATTCCAATCTCGTGTAGCGCGCGGAAAGAATGAACACCTATATCTTTCCGTACGAGCTCTGATTTCCCTTATTTTATTATGGTGATCGTTGCTCCCTATGTAGGTGTCAATAAAATATTTTCGCATTCGGAGCAAAAAGTTGGTCATTGGAATTTCGTGAGAAGATTCAGCCGTAACGAAAAACGGCTTTGTTTTAATTATGTCTGCCTCAAATGGTGTATCATTTCAGTGACACTTTCTCCCCTATTTGGCGATAATACAAAACGTGCTGCCCTTCTTTGAACTTTTTCAATGTATTCCGTCAATCCTATCTGGTAAGGATCCCATACCGTGCAGCAGTGTTCTAAAAGAGGACAGACAAGCGTAGTGTAGGCAGTCTCCTTAGTAGATCTGTTACATTCTCTAGTGTCCTGCCAATAAAACGTAGTCTTAGGTTAGCCTTCCCCACAACATTTTCTATGTGTTCCTTCCAATTTAAGTTGTTCGTAATTGTAATTCTTAGGTATTTAGATGAATTTGCGGTCGTTAGATTTGACTGATTTATCGTGTAACCGAAGTTTAACGCATACCTTTTAGCACTCGTGTGGATGACCTCACACTTTTCGTTATTTAGGGTCAATTGCCAATTTTCGCACCATACAGACATCTTTTCTAAATCGTTTTGTAATTTGCTTTGATCTTCTGATGACTTTATTACCCGATAAACGACAACGTCATCTGAAAACTAATTGAGACGACGGCTCAGATTGTCTCCTAAATCGTTTATACAGATAAGGATCAGCAAAGACCTGTAATACTACCTTGGGGAACGCCAGAAATCGCTTCTGTTTTACTCGATGACTTTCCGTCAGTTACCGCCAATGGGAACCCACCGCTCGCTCCTTACTCTGTACGTACTGCAGTGGCGATACATTCACTTCACGTACGTGAAATATCATAACTGGAAATAAAGTAAAATTCGCTCGTATCTGTAAATAAGGGAAACCTTACAAGATGCTATACGGGAAGCATTGTTACAAGAACTCAGTCGTGAAAGTGACGCGACTTTCCTGATGAAAGTTGATTCTGGAGCTGAGGGTCCTGCAGTAGCCTAGGACAGTGGCGAAACTGATGAGTATGCCAAATCTTCGGACAGTGATGATGAAAATACGGTCGTCCCAGGTAAGCATGGTCATTGTTGTCACACAGCTGTCCCTAATAGAAGAGGCCGGTCAGCTGCCGACAACACTGTAGTCACCATTCCAGGAATGTGGAAATAATAAATAAATGGATCTATGTATAATTGAGAACATCTCAAAGTATGTGTGTAATATGCGTATTTCATTAAATGAACAGTATCTTCATCTAATTAAACTGCAAATAAACTCTTTAGATCTGGAACACATTCAGGTTTCATCATTGAAAAGATTTCATGACAGTTTCTTATTAGTCTCGAATTTTGACTGCATTAATACTGAAATTAATTGAAAAAGCACATGACAGAGCCGAAATAAAATGCGTTTAGTATATGAGAGTCGAATTTCATTACAAAATATTCTATATTCAGGCAGTTCCCCCAGCAAGTAACTGAGGGTCACTGTGAGCCTGGTGTACAGTTCGAGTGACCATTTCAGAGGTGTATACTATTAAGTTTCAGAAAACTTCACATTTGCATCTGCTCCAAACCGGAACTTTGCCAGACTTTTCTAACACGAGATAATGTTGGTTAAATAGGACGCATAATGGACCGCTCGCACTACAAGAAATTTAGCGGTACCAGTGCGATTACGTTGTGAGAAACAGATTCCTAGGTTTGCAACAAACCGGTCACCTTGTGAGAAACTTACCTGCTTTTAATCACCGGTCACCTGAACTAATCCGCCTGCTTATTTCTAACATATCAAAATACAAAATTTGTGATGTGAGAAAATATGACGATGAACATCTGAAAATATCTGTGAAATTTCGTATGGTGTATACCTTAAGTCGTCTCCTACCCCAGGCTGAAAACCTGGTGCTGTTAAATAACACAAAAATGTTTTCTTTTCGCTTCGTTTAAAAGGTCGCCTCTCCTCTTTCATGACTTTCGGGAACGAATTTCGCGTCAGTTAACGTTTTTATTGTTAAACCCATACAAAATTCTGAAGTTTCTGTCTTCAGTTCTTATTTACCTCCACAAAATCAAAAAACCAGAATCTATGTTAAATGAACAAATAGATTTCGCAAGCCATAGTTATTTTAGTAATTTTAAAGACCTATTCTAAAGTTATTTCTTGCATATGTTAATTGTTTAATAGTTATATCTTTAGCACTACGAATAAATGCATCTTTGACAACACCATGTACAAAAACATCTGTGAAGTGTTTATAAAACATGTGTGTGCTAATGTACATCTTGAATGAAGAGAGATGTACGGAGAAAAGATCGTTTGCTGGTACTAAAACGTTAAAAATGCTTTCCTTGGATGATGTGGTAAGTTTACACTGTTCATTTTCCACTATTTTGCACATATTTTCCGCGTTTGAATTACGGGGTCTAGTGAAGCAGGGGATACAACCCGTCGGCTTTGAACAATGACGTCATTCCTTAGTCATAGATAGTAATGTCTTCACTTCGAGGCATAGATAATAAAGCAGTTCTGTGTTCTAATAAGCGCTGTCATTAAAATAATTGAATGTGAATCTAAAAGCGATCGTTTATCTATATTTCACTATTTTGCCATATTGCACTTTCTTATTCCACCAATATGCTTCAGTAGCTGATAAGTGTTTTTTGGCTTTTTTAAAAAAAATCTCACGAGATAGAATAAACTGACCCTAAGATACAGATGCTTCAGTAGCTGATAAGTGTTTTTTGGCTTTTTAAAAAAAATCTCACGAGATAGAATAAACTGATCCTACTTCATTAAGCAATCAATAAAAAAATTAAACTAAAACATAACAGCAAAAGCGAAAATGGTAAACTGAAAATAGAATAGATTACGAAGACTTATTTTCATACGAAGACTTCGTAATCTATTCTATTTTCAGTTTACCATTTTCGCTTTTGCTGTTATGTTTTAGTTTAGTTTTTTTATTGATTGCTTAATAAAGTAGGATCAGTTTATTCTATCTCGTGAGATTTTTTTTTTTAAGCCAAAAAACACTTATCAGCTACTGAAGGGAGCTACAACACTAAGAAGAATTGCTTCTCGGCTTTTGACAAGATCAATATGTAGTTCCCTTTCAACAAGTGAAACACAAAGATTAAATAAACAATCAAAACATATAAAATGAAACAGGTTGCAAATGTAACGTACGTGTATTTCCACCTATTCGTTACCAGTGTACATATATCGAGGTCAATGGAAGTCTGGTATACATATATTACATACGTAGGTCCTTCTGTCATCAGTAATACTGATATGTACGTAAGAAAGGACTGTTAGTAATAGCGGAGACGAAATAAACAGCACATCTACAATTTGTATCCCGTGTTCCACTTAGGGTTTACTGAAGCGGAGGATACATCGTTCAGGCGAAGAACAGGACAGTAATGCTAGTGAAAACGAAGAAATCGCCTTACGACAAACTCGTATTCCGGACTGTACTTAAGTAACACACTTCGAATCAGCTTTTAATTTGTATCGGGTGTTTCATTTGCGGTTTAGCGAAGCAGGGGATACATAGTTCAAGTGAACAACAGGACAGCAATGCCACTTGAAACTAAGAAATCGAGTACGCCGAACTTGTATCCCGTACTGCACTTAAGCAATACAGTTCGAAAGACTTTCGAGATACAACTGACATACATGTAACGTGATGTATTCTTTGCTAGTAATTTCATTCATTTCTTTCCATTGTATTTTGCGCAGAAATACTAAGATACAAATACGCGTTATCGTTAATGTGAAAATACTACTGGCCCTTACATATGTGAAATAAAGTTTATCTCTCTCGCATTCCTTTGTTTCTCAACATTCTCCTCAGCTCTTTCATCTTTGTAATACATGCTCTCTGGCGACTTGTGACGTCATTGTTCAAAGCCGACGGGTTGTATCCCCTGCTACTTAACATTAAACCTTTACGTGACAGGAACATGCATTTCACCTCACTCAGGATAAGAAATAAAACATGTATTAAGACAAATTATATCTGACGATGGACCCACATGGTCCGAAATGCATCGTGTAGGTAATAAAACACGAAAAAGTTGTGACTGAAGGCGTTGTGTAATTCATACCTCCAATGTTTTGAATGCAGTCACGTTTTAAGCTGTAAAATATGGATAAAATTAAATCTAATTTCTTCACCTTCTTCTTCGGTACTACAGCCCTTGGTGAACCTTGGGCTCCTCAACAATCTTCCTCCAGTATCTCTCTGTTCTCAGCTTTTTTTGCATCCACAGATCCCCATCTTGGCAAGGTCAGCCAGCACATTGTCCATCCATCTAGCTCTTGGTCTGCCCTTCCTTTTGGTGGAATACAGCCTGGCATTCAATATTCGTTTGGGCATCCTGTCTTCCGTCATCCTCTCCATACGTCCTAACCAACGTATTCTTTGAGATTTGATAAATTTCACTATGTCTTTCCCTTGTATAAGTTCTTGTATTTCGTGGTTGTATCTCACTCTCCAACCTTCTGTCTCTCTCACAGGCCCATAGATTTTTCGTAAGATTTTCCTTTCGAATACCCTTAGACTGTTACTCACTATCATGGTCCACGTTTCTGATCTATATGTGCCAACAGGTCACCTCAGTTTAGTTGTTCTTATAATTAGAGAGTTCTTGAGCATCTTTAGGTTTGCATAATAGGCTTTGTTTCCTGCTTGTATCCTTTCTCTAACACAGTGTCTCATACCATTATCAGTCCTTACTTGGGCTACCTATATCTTTCTTTTCCTTCCGAGCAACATAAATTATGTAGTTTCACTAAAAGATCTTGCTAAAACTTAAGTTCAACCGAGCTTACTCAGCTGTAAGTATTCCACACAGCTCACTTCAAAAAAACTTAGAATGTTTTCCCCTTGTGAGAAACTTACCTAATTTTAATCACACGAAATCAGAGAATTTTCTTCACCCTGGGCAACTTCCCTCACTTTTTCACTCAAGCTGAAAACATTCTTAGGTGAAGTATATTCTCGGACTTACTTTACCAACGCGAACCTGAGAATGTTCTTCGAAATTCCGAGAATAAAGTGCATTCTCCGCTTTATTCATACGACCCCATATATTCTGATATCAAATATTTACTTTCTTCTGTCTCGAGCGCTCTTTTATTTACGAAGAATCACCGTGTTGTGGTGCTTCTGTAAATATAGCATACGTAATACATTTCTACATTTTCAGACGTATAGATCAAATACTGTCAGTGCTTACAAATGTTGTGTGCAATTTACTTACGACGTACTGTATGATGCTCCTGTCTACATGTTTGGAAGTCGACAGATTTTCCCTCGTTGCTTGCAGACGTTGCAACCGAAAAAAAACTTAGTTTCAGTAGATTCATCACTTTTAGGTTAGGATCGTCTGTATAAAACTGAATGAAGGAAATATCTGTTTTATGAGACGCGTTTCGCCTAATTTTGTTAAGGCATTATCAGTTTGAAATTTGTGGTAAGGTCTTATGGGACCAGACTACTGGAGGTCATCGGTCCCTAAACTTACACACTACTTTATCTAACTTAAACTAAGGACGACACCCACACCCATGCACGAGGGAGGACTCGAACCTCCGACTGGGGGAGCCGCGCGGACCGTGGCAAGACGCCCATAAGACCGCGCGGCGCATCATCAGTGGCTCAAAATACATAGATATCTTCATTTGTATCCACCATATCTAGCTTACATATCAGTTACTGTACGTGTATGTTATAATTCTGACCTAATCACACGCAGCATCTGGCCTTGTGCTTAATGTTTATGACGATGTATCTCATGAACAGTATGTTGTACAACGATATAATTTTGGAGTTACATTCAGTGGTATGTGTGCATACTGTCTGCAATATATGTGGCCAATACAGTTGGTAGCAAAGCGGTAATAAATTGTAATGTCATGCCTCACGCAGTACTTTTACTAGTTGAACAGCGAAGAAGTAGTAATTGATAAACTCTTTCCCTTGTGTCATTTCGTAAGGCTTCTCAGAGAAAAAAAAATTGAAAAGGTTTGAAATTGTACGTAAAATTTGTTGCAAGTCGGTAACTGCTCTCATTCTCAAATACTGGGTGAATAAAGTCTGGGAATTCATGTGTCGTGGGCTACGCTTCTTTTTCATCCCCCATCCTTAACCGTTTCATGGGTAGGTGGTTATTGTCCCACAGCGACTGTTGCCTGACAGTAGGGTATATGTGTACTAAGTCTGGTTGAAATCGGTCCAGTGGTTCAGGAGGAGGTGAGGAAACACACGCACACATACACACCCACCCACACATGTATCAGTATACAAATACATATATCCATTTTTATAATATTTATGGATATAATTTCTCAGTTTCTTTCTCTCAACAGTGGCTTTTTGAATGTGATAGGTTCCTTGTATTGGGATAACGTCGTTATTGCGACTATTTATTCGGATAATTTTCATGTCTTGCTGTATATTTGTGGGTTATAGCTATATTGTGTGAATGTTCTCCGAAACAGAAGTGACTGGTGCTATACTTCCAATGCTATACTTCCAATGCCTAACATATTCCTTATACCTTGCGCTAAAATTCCTGCTTGTCTTTCCAACATGCGCTGCATTGCAGCTTTGGCATTTGGGTTGGTATATGCCTAATTCTTCAAATTTGTGTCTCTTAGTATTGAGGTGTTTAAAAGAGTTTGAAGGGTACCAAGTACTTTGTTTTTATGATATACATACAACTGTTGCAGTTCAGTGTGTCGGTTTGTGTGTGAAATTGTGTACCAAGTCCTTTTCGTTTGTGTACTGTGGCCTGCATGTGTAGGCGGTCAGTTGATTAGTGTTTTGACCCTATTTTGCGTGGGTTGTTTCTGTCGTCTCTTTAATTTCAATTGTTTGATTCTGTCTACTGTCTCTGTGTAACTTGACAGCGATGAATCGAGTGCTATCAAAGCTGTGAAAGAGGTCTTTACAGATACCTTTGTAACACCCCACCCGTCACTTATCTGGTTTTGGTGTGTGTTCACCCCAGGTAATTGACTAACAGATCAACAGATAGTGCAAAACTGCCGCAATGTCGGATAACGCAAAGAAAGTAATAAGGCCCTGTGACTCCTGATTGAACTGCGGTGGCAGTGTTGAAATTAATTGATTCAGAATTGATCCCTTTTAATTAGAAGGGGTGCACATTGATGTTATATTCAGCTATTGAACACCAGATGCAAATGTTGAACATAAAATTAATTAAGAAAGTGGCTTGGGATTTCAACTACTTGATTGAAAACAGATGCAGTCGATTAGCACAGATTTATTTTAACTCACGACCTTCAATCATCACATTACATGACTCTCCTAACAGGCAGTGGTAATAAATTGCGTTTGCTTGGAGTAAAGCGCGATAAATCAAAAGTAATTCCTATCGACTGACCCAGGCGTAATGCGAAGTGCGAGAAGAATTCTACAATACACGGCCCATGAAACCCTCGTGGAAGCTTTGCCGACGTGATCCAACAAATTAATCAGTGGCCAGAGAGGGCGCAATATCACCGAATACAGCGTGGCGGAGCGGTGTCGTTGTGCGGACGTCGGCCGACCTCGTGGTGCTGCAAGGCTGCGCTCGTCTATTCACTCCTAGTTATCTTGCTCAGTACATAGCTGAACCAAAACTTCCTATTTCCAAGCTCAATCGTTCCATTTGCTAAGTCCTAAACTGCAGAGATGCTCACTCTTTCTCAGGCAAGCTGAGTAAAGAACGCCACGTCCGCACTCTAGGCAAGCTCGGAACGGAAGACCTCTACGGAGACTTCTGCCAGTCCGCTCTTCGCCTCTGTTTCCCCTCCAGCAAAATCACTTACGCCAATTGCAGCGCAAGTCGCGTTAATTATGCGTCGCTTCCCAGCGCCGACCAATGCCTGCTCTGGGAAGTGAACAAATTTCCCACAAAATATCCCTTCCTCTCATCTTCTGCTATTTAGCTCCTCCCAGGCCAAATGGTTCAAATGGCTCTGAGCACTATGGGACTCAACTGCTGAGGTCATTAGTCCCCTAGAACTTAGAACTACTTAAACCTAACTAACCTAAGGACATCCCACACATCCATGCCCGAGGCAGGATTCGAACCTGCGACCGTAGCGGTCTCGCGGTTCCAGACTGTAGCGCCAGAAACGCTCGGCCACCAGCCTCCCAGGCCACCCATTAAGGTTAGCGTCTGCACAAAACACCAATTTTTCCGGAATTCTTACTCGCAGGAGAGTACTTCAAATTCCTCGGTCCTATGTTCCCATCGGAGGCCGGCGTATTTCATTCTGTCGCTCTTCACCTGATTTACTTCAGACTCTGTGGACCGTGAATTCAGCGTGAAGTTGCTACAGTCACGAACACGCATATTTTGGCCTCTGTTGACCGCTCCACCGTAGCTTTGCGCGGCTTTCTCGCATGTCTCACTGAAAACGGGACGACGGACATTTATCAACAGGCGTACAAGTTCTCCGTCTGCTTCCCGGTACACCAGCATGGGGTCAACCACCTACTCACTGTCACTCATCTTAAGGCAGCTGGAGGCCGCGCCCCGTTACCGCTTCCTCAGAGCTTGAGCCGGCCTCAGTCAACTCTTGAACACTTCCAGTAAATCGACGCGTTTCCACAAAGTTTTCATGTCGTGTGAATTACTTTCAAACCATCATCCGACATCAATTATTCCAATACGTCCATACTATACCCTCTATAAGATGCATTGTGTCTTGTCAGTCATTTTTGTTCGGCCCTACTCTTCGCTCAACGTGAGTTAGGTGATCTTTAATGACTTCATGTAAGGGGCATAGTTCTTGCCATCTTACACCTTGTCTGGAAACTTGCCGTACATCAACGCCAAACTTTCAATGGTTTCAAGAGCCTTCACACGATTGGAAGCTGCTGATACTTAACTGTGTGACACTCTGGAAATTATTCAACATCTGCAGAGTGACTTGGACTGAGCTTGTGGTCGTGCGGCTGACAAAGTGAATAGCAAATTGCAAACTGATCTCCAGCGGAAACCCGCATATTCTACAATATGCAAAATTAGTGACAGCCTTTCTGGGAATGTCACAACATTTGAAGTGACCTCGCCGGTTTCAAATAACTTCTTGTGGAGTTCTGTGTGTGCAGAAAGGCTTCTCCAGGTACAAAACTGTCGTTAGCGACAACTGCAGGTCTTTGAAAATGTAAAACCTGAAAATGAACTCTTTGATCATATGCATTTCTGCAGAAACTGAAGATTGATAGGACATATTAACTAAATACTTCATACAAGGCTCGTACAATAGTAAAAACATGGGTTTATTGTTTAGGTAGGTGTTGTTGTCTGAACTGTACTTCGTGTTTTTTCAAACACATGCAGACCTTTAAGAAATAAGTCGTAGTTAGTTTCAGACATGGAAAAAAATAAGTGCTGTACTCAAAATTCGTTCAGAAATGAATTTTGTATTGCATAGCATATAAAAATCAAAAAGAAAGTTTCTAAATTAGCTTATGTAAAGTCAAGTTTTTCGGGACAGGAAGTCGCACTCTGTAGATTTTATTGGCCGGTTTTGCCTTATAATATTAGGTGCACTGGCTTTTCGTGAGATAGACTCGAACCAGTGAGGATCTTATCTCGCTCAATAAGAATAATGCATTGTCTCTGGATGTACATTGCTACAGACGTTGCAAACACTGTTGTACAGCCAACTTAGTCTCTGGTACCGGCAATGTAATCAGCCAGCTACTCTACTTTAAGCTTAAGTTACCGTACTGTAAACGGAATGTGTTCATTAATGCCAATGTAAGTTCCATATTGTCATATTTTGTTTTATATTTCACATTCTGTTTTATATTCCACAGTGTAAAATCCAGAGATTCTGATGATGCTCATGTAATATTATAGAGCGAAACCGGTCAATAAAACCTACTGATTGCGGCCTGTGGCTGTCCTGAAAAATAGTTGCTTTTTCCCATGCAGGCAACGCACGCTCTCACTAAACTAATACAAAGTCACGTTTTATTTTTAAGGTCGTCTTTATATACGTTTTAGGTTATAAATGCCTATATATTTCGCTGGTTTTAGGTAATTAAAATGCGGGCGCTAGTCATAAGATTCATGGGTAACTCACATGGTATTAGAGGGTGCTGTGGAGGGTAAAACCTGTACTGGAAGACAGAGTTTGGAATACATTCACAAAATAATTTAGGAGGTTGGGTTGTTGCTTCTATGAGACGAGGATGTTATCCCAGGAAAGAAAGTCGTGGTGGGCCACATCAAGTCATTCGCGAGACTGAGGTGTACCAAAAGACAGCAATAGACAGATATAAGTCATGGTTTAAGGCAAAGCAAAGAGGTAAATGATAAAAAAAATGCATTTGTGAGCTTAAATGGCTGCAGGTAAGACAATAACTTACCCTTTCGGGTAGTATAACTGTTGTACAAAGTGAGAAGCCATATCACCAAACCACTGTTCTTATATGTGTAATTTCCCTTTCTCCGTTCTCGTCTTACCTGTGGGATCCGACTATATCTTGTAGGGATTACTTGGAGAAACTTAATATTAAGTCAACAGCCAGTCTGTGCTAAAGACAGTCTAAATCAGTGTAACCTTAGGATGTCATCTGCGTAAGCAAAGAAATGCACGGAGTATTGCCATATCATAAAATAGACCAGCAAAGATCCACAATAACATTAAACATCTTCGTGTCATTTTTAACAAACTCCCACTGAGGGCTGAGCAACCTGTAACAATAAACTATTATACACTGAAGCGCCAAAGAAACTGGTATAGGCCAGCGTATTCAAACACAGAGATATGTAGACAGTCAGAACACAGCGCTGCGGTCCGCAACGCCTGTATAAGACAACAAGTGTCTGGCGCAATTGTTAGATCGGTTACTGCTGCTACAATGACAGCTTTCAAGTTTCATGTGAGTTTGACCGTGGTGTTATAGTCGGCTCGCGAACATTGGGACACAGTACGTCCGAGGTAGCGATGAAGTGGGCATTTTCCCGTACGACGATTTCACGAATGTATCGTGGATACTAGGAATCCAGTAAAACATCGAATCTCCGACATCACTGCGGCGGGAAAAAGATCCTGCAAGAATGGGACCGGACCAACGACGACTGAAGAGAATCGTTCAACGTGACAGAAGTACAACCTTTCCACAAATTGCTGCAGATTTCAGTGCCATCAACAAGTGTCAGAGTGCGAAGCATTCAACGAAACTTCATGGGTATGGGCTTTCGAAGCTGAAAGCCCACTCCTGTACCCTTGATGACTGCACAACATAAAGCTTTATGTCTCGCCTGGACCCGTCAACAACGACATTGGACTGTTGATGACTGGAAACATTTGCCATGTCGGAGGCGTACTGTTTCAAATTGTATCGAGCGGAAGGACGTGTACGGGTATGGAGACAACCTTATGAATCCATGGACCCCGCATGTCAGCAGGGGACGGTTCAAGATAGTGGAGGCTCTGTAATAGTGTAGGGCGTGCGCAGTTGAAGTGAAATGGGACCCCTGATATATCTGGATACGACTGTGACAGATGGTACGTACGTAAGCATCCTGTCGGATCACCTGCATCCGTTCACATGACTTGGGCATTCAGACGGACATGGACAATTCCAGTAGGACAATGCAACATCCCACTCGTCCAGAATTGCTACAGAGTGGCCCCAGGGACATTCTTCTTCGCTGGCAACCAAGCTCCCCAGACATGAACATTATTGAGCATGTTTGGGATGCCTAGCAACGTGCTGTTCAGAAGAGATCTCCATCGTCTCGTACTCTTAGGGATTTATGAACAGCCCTGCAGGATTAATGGTGTCAGTTCTCTCCAGCACTACTTTAGACATTAGTCGAGTCCATGCCAAGTCGTGTTGCGGCACTTCTGCGTGCTCGCGGGGGCCCTACATGATATTAGGCAGCTGTACCAGTTTCCTTGGCTCTTCAGTGTATTGTGTAATATGTAACGTGGAACAAATCAATATGTAATAAATCTACAGACTTACATTTTGTAATGTCAATAGCATATCACAATTTTTATTCAGTTGTAAAAAGAAACTGCAACACTTGACAAAGAGTGGTGTATATAAAGACACTTGTAGGCAGTGTAAAAAAAGTGTGTATTGTTCAGTCAGGCAAGCTGCAACAATTACGTTGTGTGGACAAGAGAAAAGCAGGAGATTAAGGATGAAAGATTCAACCCATGCTGATCTTTTAGCTGAAAACAATTGCTACGATGTAGCGTGTGAAGTTTTACATTCTGTTAAAAAAAGCAGGAAGATGACCCTACTGAAAATACTGAAAATTAACAGACACACGACACAGAATGGCAGCGTAGTATAAAATGATCAGACTCATTTACCTTTTCACCTTTGTTAAAGCCGGCCGTTGTGGCCCAGCGGTTCTAGGCGCTTCAGTCTGGAACCGCGCTGCTGCTACGGTCGCAGGTTCGAATCCTGCCTCGGGCATGGATGTGTGTGATGTCCTTAGGTTAGTTAGGTTTAAATAGTTCTGAGTCTAGGGGACTGATGACCTCAGATGTTAAGTCCCACAGTGCTTAGAGCCATTTGAACCATTTGAACCTTTGTTAAATTAGGGTTTCGTCATAAATACTGCCGGCCAGAGTGGCCGAGCGGTTCTAGGCGCCCAGTCTGGAACTGCGCGACCGCTACGGTCGCAGGTTCGAATCCTGCCTCGGGCATGGATGTTTATGATGTCCTTAGGTTAATTAGGTGTAAGTAGTTCTAAGTTCTAGGGGACTGATGACCTCAGAAGTTAAGTCCCATAGTGCTCAGAGCCATTTGAACCATTTGTCATAAATACTAGATTCAAATTGTAAATTCATCGCCGGCTGCGGTGCCCGAGCAGTTCGAGGCGCTTCAGACCGGAACCGCGCGACTGCTACGGTCGCACGTTGGAATCCTGCCTCGGGCATGGATGTGTGTGATGTCCTTAGGTTAGTTCGGTTTAGGTAGTTCTAAGTTCTAGGGGACTGATGACCTAAGGTGTTAAGCCCCATAGTGCTCAGAGCCGTCTTTTTGGTAAATTCATCTTATTTCTCATCTGTTGTTAAATGTACTTCCACGTGAAAACTTTATTTAGCCACTTTCTTAATTAACGTGATTATCTCTAAATGTTAAAAATGTAATGTTTTCTTGTGTAAACACCCTGTCGTTTTTGTATCTTCTGCACAGTTAATATCTGCGTAAGTCGCACGTCATGTTTATGTGTGCTTGCGACATTCAGTTGTCACCCTTTTCTCTAATCCTCTCTTTATTGTAGTTCTTTCTTGTTTTCATTTATCTTAACCCGAGAACGGATCCGTGTTGGTGAGCGGACAGCGTGCTATCAGAATTAAAAAGTTCGGAAAGCGACAAAGGCTAGGAGATCGAATGCGGATCTCTCGCTCTCCATAAAGCATCCCAATGACCCGCCCTATGGAGAAGAATGACAACGGCAGGCGACTCTTCAGCATCGCGCGGAATTAAATTTAAGGTGAGACTAGAAACCGAACACTGAAGAAGTTATGAAAACTGTTGTCAACAATCGAATACAGTTTGAAAAAATAATTTTCATTCGTAATTAAAACATTAGATAAAGCTTACCTCCACCATTCACGACATAAGACGAGTCCCATTTATAAAGAAGCAAATCATGAGATCAAAAATTATTTTACTATTTTTGCAGCGAATATTTGAACAGTTTTCATTTATGTGAGCGTGTTTGTTTGTGTGACTGTGTGTGTGACTGTGTGTGTTTAATTTACCATTTAAAAACAGCTTCAGAATAAATATGAGCGAATCATGTAGCCATTAATGACGTTTACGGAGAAACTACTCTTTTTTTGTTTTTACTTAGTTGCCGTATTACCCATTATCGCGAGTGTGTGTAAATAACTCACTAACTTGTATAGTTCAACTCAAACAGAGAGAAGATAATGTTTCTGGCAGCTTCTAATGCACAGCAGAAAGCATACTGGAAACCGCGGTTGTAGTTACTACGTACCCAAATGACGTTGATGATTTGACGACTGTGACGTAGCGATTAGTCGGTACGGCCGGCAGCGTGCCTGTGAATCAGAGCAATGGAATGAGGTGCTCTTCTATAAATAAAGCCAGACGGTCTGCTCGTCGCCTTTATAAGAATAGCAGCGCTGACTCTAACCCTCACCTCCCGCTTTCTACGGAGCGTCACCTGGACAACAGCGGGTTGATACCGTTTATACTGCCGAAGATGAGCTCAGATTCATGACCGTTATCTAACGTGGATTTAGTCCCCTTGACAGGGTACACTTATAGCGGCTTCCTAATGCAACGATTTGTTCCAAGCAACTGGTAAAAAGAGCAAGTTACCTCCCCACCCCACACGTTTCAGAAAGCGTAACATTCCAAACAAACAAATATAGTTTATACACTGACATGACTAACTTAGACATAGATACCCTCGGTGTAACAAAGCAGCGTAAATCCGGCCCAGATTGTATTCCAGTTAGGTTCCTTTCAGAGTATGCTTATATAGTGACTCCATACCTAGCAATAATATGCAATTAGAAAGATCGTACCTAAAGACTGAAAAGTTGAACACGTCACATCAATACTCAAGAAAGGAAATAGCAGTAATCGGCTGAATTAGAGACCCATATCGCTAATGTCGATTTATTGTAGGATTCTGGAACATAACTGTGTTCGAACAATATGATTTACCTCGAAAAAGCGGTTTGTTGACAAACAGCTAACACGGATTCAGAAATATCGTTTTTGTGAAACACAACTAGCTCTTTATTCTCACGAAATAACGAGTGCTATCGACAGCGTATGTCAAAGCGATTCCGTATTTTTAGAATTCCAGAAAGCTTTTGAGACTCTTCCTCGTCGTAAGATGAAAATCAACTGCAAAGTGATTTAGGCAAGATACCCGTATGGTGCAAAAAATGGCAGTTGACTAAATAATGAAATGTGTGAAGTCATGCACATAAGTACTGAAAGGAAACCTCTAAATTTCGGTTACATGATAAATCACACAAATCTAAAGGCTGTGAATTCAACTACATATTTAGGAATTACAGTTACGAATAATATAAATTGCAATGATCACGTAGATAACGCTGTCGGGGAAGCGAACCAAAGACTGTGATTTGTTGGCAGAACGCTTAGAAAATGCAGCAGGTCTACTAAAGAGACTGCCTACATTACTCCTGTCCGTCCTCTTCTGGAGTATTGCTAAGCGGTGTGGGATTGCAACAGATAGAATTGACAGAGCACAAGCAAAAAGTTCAAAGAAGGGCAGCTCGTTCTGTATTATCACGACATAGGGGAGATATGTCAGAGATATGATGAGCGAATTGTGATGGCAAGCATTAAAATAAAGGCGTCTTTCGTTGTGGCAGGATATTCTCGTGAAATTTCGATCACTAACTTTGTCCTGTACAAGCGAAAATATTTTTTGGCGCCCACATACATAGGGAGAAATAGTCTTCATAATAAGATAAGAGAAACCAGAGACGGCACGATAAGTAGAAGTGTTCATTTTTCCCTCGCACTGTTCGTGAGTGTAACGGTAGGGAAACAGCTTGCAGGAGGTTCGATGAACGCTCTGCCAGACACTTGATTGTGAAGTACATAGTACTCACGTAGATGTGGATGTAGATATTGTAGTTGAGTCCACAGTGGTGCTGCATCCTGATACAAATAGATAACTCTACATAAACTTCACTCACGCACTCACTGAGGACTTCGTCACTGCTTTCATTTAAGTGGAATCAGATCTAGAGTAACAAAAACGTTGTACATAAGGATCACAGCTTAGTGTAGTGAAAGTTGTTATGTCCGCTGCTGTCCATTTCAATGAAATTAACGAGCACCGGCCTAGCTTAGTGTGCACTATACGTTTTTAAAGACTAGCAATACATGTTTGAGATCAATATAATTACATACCATGTTGCAAAGATGGTGGCGCACAGAGATGGTCGAGTGTAGCCTGCAATGCTGTTCAAAGAATATCAACACACAAAATTGTAACTTTCCCAGGGGGTTAAACTGTAATACACAACAGAATATATGTGGGTTAGTTTTACGCTCAATACAGAGTAAACGGATAAACTGCACTTTGATGAACCAATGACGTAAAGAATAAATGGACAGCGGTATTATTGTGTATAACTGAGTAGATGATGAATATATAAGATGCAGCATTAAATAAGTGAAATTTAAAGCATTTCGAAGTTAAAAAGAGACTCACTTGTGTATACTACCCTATCTTTAAAACGAAAGTTTTGTTAATTCCATTCCAAGTGTAATACGTACATGAAGACTTAGTTATTTAGATGCTTATTAGGCACACCAGTCACATTCGTGGTAGTCATCTTCTTATTAGCAGTCAACTCCAGCTGGGCTAATGTTAGTCTTTAACCGACCCGACGTGGAGCAGATGTTAAATCCTTACCTAATTTCGTCCTTTTTCTGCTTGTACCTACTTATACCTTAGCTTTGGACTATAAAATGGTCCAGGTTTTAATCTAGCTGATTTAAATTATTAACAGTTACGCGTCGTATGCCATTACATGATGAGCATAAACGTGAATTGCATCGCAGGTGTTCTCATATCAGATTAAAGTTCTACACCACTTGGAAGTCGGCGCGTTTCGAAGGCAGAGCTCTGATTTTAAGGAATGCAGCGTGTTCTTCACCTTCACTCTCTGTGATATGTTTGAGTCTATAGGCGTTTGGATCGCAGCAGACATTAAGTAACCATGGATAGTAAACACGAAAAGTAGTAGACAGTGAACTTTTAAATAACAGATGGATTCCTTTAAGCTCAAATCTAGCTCAGAAATGCTTCTGACGTCAATAGAATAATAAAAATATGAAGGTTCCAGGTGGAGTATAATTGAAATACGAGGATTGGAATTTTAATAGTGGCAACTATTTATTTACGGCTCATACAAAATAGATACGTCCTTCAAAGTTTTACTGACATTTAGAATAGTCACCAGCATTGTGTATAACCCGTTGCCAGCGATGTGGAAGTCGTAGGATACTCTTAGCGGTACCAGTCGTGTTAACAGTTCGAGCGGCGCGGTCTATTGCCCGACGAAGTTGTTGCAGTTCTGAAGCGAATTCCGTGAAGTGTTTCCTTCAGTTTGGAAATCGAGTTGAACTCACGAGGGCTTAAGCCAGGGGAGTGCAGTAGGTGTCTCCAGTCTGTGGCGTCGGGGCGATGATTGCTTCAATGCCCATGGCGATTTTGCCTGATTGGCATTCCAATTCTGAACTCTACGGCCTTCGAACGGAAACTTTTTGATCGCTCCTTATACATACAGGGTGACAATTATTGAACTATATGAAATAAAATCGTCATAACCTCTGAACGGTTTGCGTTAGGACGTCCAAACTGCAAGGTTGGCCGCAGAGCATTATGAGAATTAGTAAGCGCTTGCAGGTTTGGTTTAGCGGCGAAGCCCACTTTCATTTGGATGGGCTCGCCAATAAGCAAAATTGGCGCATTTGGGGGACCGAGAATCCGCATTTCGCGATCGAGAAGTCTGTGTGGTGTGCAGTATCCAGTCACGGAATAATCGGTGCGATATTCCTTGATAGCACGTTGACTCCCGAACGGTACGTGAAGATTTTGGAAGATGATTTCATCCGCATTATCCAAAGTGACCCTGATTTTGACAAGACGTGGTTCATTCAAAACAGAGCTAGACCCCATCGAAGCAGGAGAGTGATGTCATGGAGGAGCACTTTGGAGACCGCATTCTGGCTCTTGGGTACCCAGAGGCCACTTGCACGGGACTTGATTGGCAGACATATTCTCCAGATCTGAACACATGCGACTCCTTTTTGTGGGGCTGTAAGGATTCTGACACTTCAGCGTGTCATGCAAAATTTCACTATTCGTCTGCGCCACATCATCGCCAATGATGGCAGGCATATCGAACATGTTATAACCTAAATATCTGTAGTGACGTTTGCGTGCTGAATAAAGTGCGCAACCAATTCATGTTTTTTTTCATATAGTTCAAAATTATCACCCTGTACGTATAGAATCATTTACGTGGTGAAAGAGTGATCTCCTGGTAACCATACTTTTGGGATTTGGTCTGTGGTGGGTTTCAAAGGAATATTATATGAAAGACATGTGCGATGAGCATGTAGGAAGGTTCTGAGAGAGAGGACATAGAGTGTTGAAATGTGGGTAAGATTCCTGATTGGCCTCATCTGGAAAGTGGCAAGCAGGGTAGGCTGCTGTTGATAGTATGAGTAGATTTCAGGGATGATTCCGCAGACAGAGGGAGGGGAAGGCGATTAAAATTATTCTGGGAAAGGATGTCGGTTGTTTAAAGATGGAGAGAAGACGTGATGTGCTGTTGACACAGGCGAGGGTTCTCAAGGATGAGGATATAGTTGTGCGTTTGGGCTTAATGTTTACGATATAAAATTCTCGTGTCACAGTGTTAGTTGCCATATTCCTCCGAAACGGTTCGGTCGATTCTGATGAAATTTTACTTGTATATTCGGTAGGTCTGAGAATCGGTCGTAATCTATTTTTCATATCCCTAAGTGATAACGGTGGTCCACTCCAAATTTTTCTTTCTATTTTTAGGACAGAACTTTTTATTTTTTTTCTGATGTGCCATTAAAAAATACACGCAACCCTAAATTTTCACCCTTCTACCACCAACCCCTATTTCTTAATAGCGATTTAAATAATTTATCATTTTCAACCCCGGTCGATAACTGATCAATTATCACTTGATATGTTATCCCCGCCGGGTGTCTACCGGTGATAGTCTTCCACTGTTCGATAGATAGGTAACCGAAGAAAACGTACCAAAAGCAACGACTCGAATATCCCTCTTTGAATCGACGTAACTAGACCGAGAAGGTTAACTAGGTAGCACATGTCATTCGCCAAACCGACATTTAGGCCTAGCGTACACACATCGATTTTTATCGTATAGAAATATATCGTACGATCAAATTCTTTTAGTGGAACAAAGAAGTTCCTATGCTCTCCTTTGTTCCTCTAAAAGAATTTAATCGTACAATATTTTTATGTACGATAAAAATCGATGCATGTGCGCTTGGTCTTATTCATAAAGCTGGCGAACACGTTTCGACACGAAATTGCCGCTATGTTTGTATGCTCATGGACGAGCCCTGTATCGGCTACAATTGTTAAATCCGCGCGATCTACCGTAGAAACGCTAGAACTAATAGTGGCCGATACTGCCGGACTTCCTCCTAAGCCTTTTCTCACTCCCCACACAGCTTTCGGCCATTGTTATTGTTTGTGTCACGAGCTCTCGCCAACAACGACTATTGTGTTACACGTGTACATTGTATTACACGTATACATTATTCTTATAGACTAGAGATAATTTATATGGCAAAACAACGTTTGCCGGATCAGCTATAACATAAAGATTTTCAGAGGCGGAACGAAGTTCGCCGGGTATATATATAGCACAGCAAAAAGGTATTCGAGGTGTCTGACGACCTATGGGAACTTTGTTACCTTGTACAGTATGTGGATGCAGAACATAATTGGCTAAAGAGTTCATGTCGTTCAAGGATTTCAAGGAAATGGTGAAACTTTAGAAGACTGGAAGTTCATGCAACATTTGCATAGGTGACAATGACACTTCTGTGTGTGAATTCTGTCGTGGGATTTAGACCATGTGCGGCAGGTTAGTATTTGATGTCCGATTTAACTCCATTTTTATGTGTTAATTAGAGTAGAACCTTTGGATAGGAGTTAATTTATTCCCTCTCGTAATTATATCTATCCACTTTTCGCCTAACTTATAAGACTTGTTTTCATGGCAAGCTAGCAACTAGAAGTGCTTCTCTGAAAGATCACAGTTTGTCGTCTGAGGAATCTTCAAAGATCGTAGTAGTTTGGCTAGTGATTCCATCTCTGTGTTCTAAGGAGAACTTTCAGACTTTTCTCCATACATGCAAACTATCACATGTAACAATTTGGCTTTGAACCGATCAGTACCCAAATTGTACTGCGTATCCCGGACATTAGAACCTTGTAGGAAGTTGACTTCTTCCAGCTGTTATCTTGGTCCACAGCATTATTTGTCATGGTCGGAGGACGATGAGTGTAAAAGCAGAGCGCCAGATAGCCGCTACCATAGGGTCGGATTGCATCAGCTGAGACAGGCCCGCAGAATGACCCGGCTGGCTGCGGGGAACAGGGCACAGCGGCTATCTCTACTTGTCCACCGGCGTCACGGAAAACTCCTTTCCTGATAAGTGAGGCAACACTAGCTCTCTGAAACAGCAGACTGGTACACACCACCCTCACTGACTTGGATTTCTTGCAGAATTATGGAATTTACTTTGTGCTCGCTTAGGATGGAATCTCTGGGGTCAGAATGACTCCTATGCAGGAACTGAAATGGTTTTCGCAAATACTATAACCACTGGTTTTCTATTAAAGTTACGAGGTTCGGCTGTGAACTGCACACATCCTCAGATAATTGTTGCTGAAGATTCGTTGTCATGTACCATTTTAGTACAAGGCTCACTGTGCTGCAAAAATGATCTAAGAATGGCTGCAGATCACAGCCGAATCTAATAACTTTGACAGTTAAACAGTCCAGTAAATGAAAGTAATTATAAAATAATTATATAGTAAAACAACCAAAGCAAACTTTTAAAAGTTTTTTTTTCAGTCTGCAACCAATCCGACCTTGAAGTAATCATCAGGCAAAACAGTTAAAAAATTAACATTGGATGCTGCATGTCCATAACTTTGAAAAGTAAATCACGAGTGCTCCTCGCTGTACGAATATGTGGCCCTTGCAAACAGCATGACTTCGTCAAGTTAGCCACATAGTTTTTTCCTTGCTTCGAGTCGGGCATGTCAGCTTTTGCTTTTATTCGCTGGTCGTAGCATATTGCACTAACCACAAAAATGCACCCCAGGCGACTGTCTTTCAAATGGCACTACCTACTAAACAACTACTGGCGGCGAAACCTTTAGAAATTCCAAAGAAACGTAATTTTTGCCCTATTGTTTGCGAGTAATTGCAGCAGTTATTTGGTAGCGTCCTGTGTAACGGTTCTGTGTGGCGACATAATGTGCAGAGTTCCACTCTCGGGCAGTAGTCGAGGAAAGACGTACGTGGAACGAAGGTCAACTAAAACATTGCGATTGTGAACAGAGTACTGCGCAGTTCATGAGGTCCACTTCACACTGTTTGCCGCACTGAGAATGCGTATTACTCGTGCGAAAGCAGTCACCAGTAATGTCATTTATTTGTCTTCGGTATTTTATGTGTGACTGTTTCCAAACTGTCAATTTAATAAGTCATGGTTGCAAAATACTGACGTGGGGAAGACCAGTTTGGACCCCCGAGAAATGTAGGTACACACGAGGCAATACTGCGTCTACTATTTATCTTAGAAAATAGGTCAAGGATAGGCAAACGTTCGCTGATAGCTTTTGTAGATTTGGATAAAGCTTTTGACAATGTAGTCTGGAATACACTCTTTGAAATTCTAAAGGTAGCAGGGGAAAAATAAAGGGAGCGAAGGACTACAAACAACTTCTACAGATACCAGGCGGCAGTTATACGAGTCGAGGGGCATGAAAGAGGAGCAGCGGTTGAGAAGGGAGTGAGACAGGGTGGTAGCCTATCACCGATGTTATCCCAGCTGTACAATGAGCAAGCAGTGAAGGAAACCAAAGAAAAATTTGGAGAAGAAATTAAAGTTCCGGGAGAAGAAATAAACACTTCAGGATTTGTCAATGACATCGTAATTCTGGTAGAGGCAGCAACGCACTTCGAAGAGCAGCTGAACGAAATGGACCGTGTCTTGAAAGGATGATATAAGATTAACATCAACGAAAGCAAAACAATGGTAATGGACTGTAGTCGAATTAAAGTGGGCGACGCTGAGGCAATTATATTAAGAAAGAGACACTTAAAGTACTGGATGAGTTTGTTAATTGAGGAGCAAAATAACTGACGACGGCCGAAGTAGAGAGGATATAAAATGTAGACTGGCAATGACAAGAAAACCGTTCCTGAAGAAGAGAAATTCGTTGACATAGATTTAAGTGATTTTAAGTGTCAGGAATTTTCGGAAGGTGTTTGCCTGGAGTACAGCCTCGTATGGAACTGAGGCACAGACAATAAATAGTTCTCAAAGGGAATAGAAGCTTTTGAAATGTGGTGCTACAGAAGAATGCTGAAGATTAGATGGGTAAATTGTGTAATCAATGAGGACATACTGAACAGAATTGCGGATAAAAGAAACTTTTGGCGTTACTTGCTTTAAAAGGAGGGATCATCAAGGAATCGTCAGTTTAGCATTGGAGGCAAGTGTGGGGGGGTAAAAATTATAGACGGAGACCAAGAGATGAATACAGCTAACAAATTCAAAAGGATATAGGTTACAGTAGATATGCGGACAGGAAGAGACTAGCATGGGGTAGAGTAACGTGCGGAGCTGCATCAAACCAGTCGTCGCACTAAAGACCATAGAACATGCTACGAGAGATGGAGGAGAGATCATAGTTAAGTTATTGGTCTCGTCTTTTGGGGGAAGTGGGGCTGGCATACCTGTCGGGCTCTACACATTTAAATTTCTTGCGCATTCCTCAAGTTACTTCAGATCAGGTCCTCTGTCATATTCGAAATGAGAGTGGTCAGATGATTTTGCAGGCTCTTGGTGGCACTCGTGTGAAAGAAAAGTAAAAATAAGGCAATCTCACGTGGACAAAAACGTGATTCGATTACGGAAGTATAAATCTGATACCTCGCATGGGCAATGCTGTCAACTGACGCATACGAGAAAATAGAAGTATTTAGACAACGTATGACAGATATAATTGCATTCAGAAGAACTATTACTGAAATAAACGTTGACAAAAGAGAAGGACTAGTCGGTGTTTTTTTTTTTTTTTTTTTTTTTTTTGTTTCTATGGGACTTAACATCTGATGTCATCATTCCTAGTTGGTGGTAATTTTCTTTTTAATCGACACGATAACAAGTATTTATAAACAAGCGATGTTGTCAACTGTTTGTAAACTTTGACAAATAATCAAAACATCAGGAGTTCCGTGTTCGAATCTCACCACTGCTTAAATTTTAAATAAAAATAATCGACAATGGCGGCCAAAGACGTCTGGCATAAGCAGTCAGCCTTATTCTGACAACGGTCTTTTCAAAGAGCGCGGAGAAGTGGACAGAGGTTCAGAGCTCTCTCTTGCTATTGAGGTGACAAATTGCCCGTAAAAGGCGGAAGAATCAACAATGATCAACGGCATGAGTACACAGAAGGCAGTAGAAACCAATGCCCTAAAGGCACATAATGTGTATCCATAGGACACGTGACCGGTAATCGAAAAAATGTCATGATGATCTCTCCAATGGCAAAAGACTCCGCACTAGTCCCCCATTCGAGTATCCGAGAGGTGGTCTGCCAATTGCGACGTGACTTTGAGAAAAAGATTGAATAACAAACGAAAGGGTAGCGTTCTACGAGTCGGGGTGTGGAATGTTAGGAGTTTGAATGTGATAGAGAAGCTAGAAAATTTGAAAATGGGAAACAAATGCTACGGCTAATTCTATATGTAGTGAGGGTCAGTGGAGTGAAGTGAAAAAAAGATAAGGATTTCTGGTGTAATCTTACCCTCCCACACATCATCATTAAAGTTATCGTTCTTCTTTTTCTTCTTCTTTTTCTTGTGCCTTTTTCCCACAATGACACAGGGTCGGCATGGTTAGTCGGATTTGGCAAGGTTAATTTAAGGGGTGGCCGGATGCCCTTCCTGCCGCCACCCTGTCCCCCCCCCCCCCACCGGGATAGAATTAGTGTACCCCAACTGTCTGTGTCTAGTGTAATCCATGGAATAGTGCGAATGTGTTCAGATGTCTTGAGCCGTGGAACTGAAGCAGGACGTGGGGACCAGCCCGGTATTCACCTAGCGGGATGTGGAAAACCGCCTAAAAACCACATCCAGGCTGGCCGGCACACCAGCCTCCACCGTTAAGCCGCCGGGTCGATTCGATCCGGGGCCGGTGCGCCTACCCAAGTCCAGGAAGTAGCACATTAACGCTCTCGGCGAACTTGGCGGGATCATTAAAGTTATCATTCACTGCACAAATTTTGAAAACTTCGAGAGGAGTAAGGTTACAAAAGAAGAACTTTTTTACTTATCTTGATTAACTCGTTGTTGTTGTTGTTGTTGCTGGCTCAAAATCTGGTTGTGTCTTGGAGTACATTCTTGCTGCTGAAGATTTTGATTTAACGTTGCGGTTTCTTGAAGACGAAATAACTGATGAAGAGTTGCCTGTTGCTATAAATATCTTTTTATTTTATCCCATTCTTCTAAATCACACAGACTTTGTAATTTAAACATTAAAAAAACCAATAATTACACTGTTGGTGACAAACTTATGAAAACGTCTACTTCCATCTGAGGCGTGCCCACTACTACTTACATTCTGCAATACTCACAATTTCCAAAGAGTTTATAAAGCAAAAGAGTTTACAAACTTTCTCGACAGGATAAGAATCTTTACCAAATTATGTCATTATTGCATAAATAAATCCTGAAACAAATGTAATAATTAGCGTTAGATTGCGCAATTAATAATATGAATTTTAAGTATGCCAGAAATTTTGTAATTTCAGTTATTCTTAAAGGAAGAGTAATTTTAACTGCTAGTACACGTCAATTGTAACACATTAATTTCTTTTTTATACGTTTTAGCCTGAAATATAAAACATCGTATACAAAATCATATGAATTCTTTTAGCGAAACAGCTGAGATAATTTTAACCTATGCAAGAATCGATAGTATACATGGTATAAGTTATCTCTATAAAAAAAGGTAATGTTAGAGGAGGATAATTCATTATACTGTTCAGGCGATTATAGAGTAATATCAACAGCAGCAGAAAATAATATAACGGGAGTATGATTCGTTATGAACAGGAAGGTAGGGCGGAGAGTGAGTTTCTGTGAACAGTTCAGTGATAGTGTTGGTCTCATCAGAATCGACAGCAAATCAACACCCACATCAATAGTTCAGGTATACATGCCGACGTCGCAAGCAGAAGCGAAGAGATATAATACTGAAAGAGTGATTCAGTACGTAAAGATAGACGGAAATCTAATAGTCATAGGAGACTGGATTGCTGTTGTAGGGCACGGAGTAGAAGAAAGGGTTACGGGAGAGTATGGATTTGGTAGTAGAAATGGGGGAGTGGCAAGACGAATTGAGTTCTGCAATGAATTTCAACTAGTAATTGCGAAATCTATGTTAATGAATCACAGAAAGTATACCTGGAAAAGGCGGGGAGATACAGGAAGATTCCAATTAGATTATATCATGGTCAAGCAGAGATTTCGAAATCAGACGCTGAATTGTAAGGTGTAGCCCGAAGCAGATATAGACTCATATCACAATTTAGTAATGACAAAGAGTAGGCTAAATTTTGATGGACTAGTCAGGAAGAATCAATGCGCAAAGAAGTGTAGTACGGAAGTACTAAGGAATGAAGAGATACAGCTGAAGTTCTCTTAGGCTATGGATACTGCTGTAATGGATAGCTCAGTAGGCGATTCAGTTGAAGAGGAAGGGACATCTCAAAAAAGGACAGTTCGAATGTTCTAATATGTGTGAATTTCTAAGGGACCAAACTGCTGAGGTCATCGGTCCCTAGAATTACAGACTACTTAAATTAACAAACTAACTTATGCTAAGAACGACAGACACACACACACACACACACACACACACACACACAGACACACACACACACACACACACACATGCCCGAGGGAGGACTCGAACTTCCGGTGGGAGGACCCGCGCAATCCGTGACGTGGTGCCTCAAGGTCAGTCACAGAAGCTGGAAAGAGAAATGTAGGTACAAGGTAGGTAACCGAGAAGAAACCATGGATGATAGAAGAAATATTTCAGTTGATCGACGAAAGTAGTGTAAGACGTGTATATTTCTATTGTCTATTGTCAAATCACAATTTATGCAAGATGTTTATATTTTATTAATTATTTGTCATGTTGGAAATAATTGTGGTAGCAGGGAATGTCAGCACCAAAGTATTGTTGACAAGAGAGACCGCAGATTGATGTTGTTGTGGTCTTCAGTCCTGAGACTGGTTTGATCCAGCTCTCCATGCTACTCTATCCTGTGCAAGCTTGTTCATCTCCCAGTACCTACTGCAACCTACATCCTTCTGAATCTGCTTAGTGTATTCATCTCTTGGTCTCCCTCTACGATTTTTACCCTCCACGCTGCCCTCCAATGCTAAATTTGTGATCCCTTGATGCCTCAAAGCATGTCCTACCAACCGATCCCTTCTTCTAGTCAAGTTGTGCCACAAACTTCTCTTCTCCCCAATCCTATTCAATACCTCCTCATTAGTTACGTGATCTACCCACCTTAATTTCAGCATTCTTCTGTAGCACCACATATCGAAAGCAGATTGATATAATTTTAAAAAGGGCGGAAGAGACCGCGTATGGATACATTTTAAGAAAAGGGCGGGAAAGACCGCGCATTGATACATTTTGTAATGGTAGCAGGGATTGTCTGCACCAGAAAGCATTGTTGGCAGGAGAGACCGCACTTTAGCGTTCGTAGGAAGTCAGTAGTAAGCGAGAAGTGAAGCGAGTCGGTAGCAGATCTGAAGCGAGAGGTTGAGAGGAGCGGTGTGCCTGCCAGCCACTAGCTATGGTTTACAAGAGATTATAAACGGATGTACAGAGACATCAGGTAACTATTATAATAAGAGGAACTAATATTATTGAATTAATTTTTTGAGAAACTCAAGACTACTGACGGTATGTTTGCGCATTGCTAGTTGTAAGATTATTGTAAAAAGTAAGTCCCATTTGAACGTTTGTAAAATCATTTCATTCAGAATATAATTAACTTTTGCCAGCAATGTTGCATTTCTAATTATAATCCATCCCAAAATCCATCATCGTTAAACTTTGCAAAATTTTATTGTTGTCAAGAAAAAGTTTAACTATGAATTACGTAACTTCAGTCAAATTAATTAAAGAATAACGTCAGCTTTGCTATTAAAGAATAACGTCAGCTTTGGTAATAAATACAGCCACTTATTACGAAAGCCCACCAACAGCTAATAGAGTATAGTAAAACAAAGTAAGAATATTCATGGTCGCAGTTCGATGTAGCAGTCAGATGGCTATCCAGTAACAGTAAAAAAGGTAAGGAACAGTTTTGGGTTATTGCAGATAACGACTGAGGGCCACACGACGACGACACATTCTATGTTTCGTAGAAATAATCCGAAAATCACTTTTAAAAAGCAGCAATTAAATTTGTATGCGAAGATTGAGAAAGAGAATAAATTTCAAAGGGAAAAGTTCATTTGTTATTATTAAGCAAGAGATAGAAATCCTAAGGAAAGGTTTCATAGCTTATTGTAGAAGGGAAGAAGGTTTCAGTAGGAAGTACAAAACTGTTAAGGGAAATTCAGGAATACGGAAATAAAAGTTATTTAAGAGTGAAATAAGTAGAAAGTGCAGCGAACTGGCTACATGAAAAATGAGAATAAATCAAAAAAACTGCCCAAAGGACTGACTCAGCATATAGATAAGTCTAAACAACCTGCGATGAAATCAAAGAAAGCAAGGGCGTTAACATTAAGACTGAAATGGAGATTCAACTGTTAATGCAGAACGAAGAGCGGATAGGTGGAAAAAATACATTGAAGGCCTCTACGAGTGTGAGGCTTCTCTGATGACGTGACAAAAGAAGAAACAGTTGAGGGATCCTGTATTAGAATCAGAATTTAAAGAGCTTTGGAGGGCTTAAGATCAGATAAGGCACAAGGGACAGATAACATTCCATCAGAATTTCTAAAATAATTAGGGGAAGTGGCATCAAAACGACTATTAACGTTGGCGCGTAGAATGTATGGGGCTGGGGAGATACCATCGGACTTCGGAAAAATATTATCCGCACAATTCTGAAGGCAGCAAGAGCCAACCAGTACGAGAATAATCGCACAGTCAGCTTAACAGCTCAACGGCATATGCGTGCATTCTGGTTGGAGATCAGACGGTGACATCAGTTGATGTGGGGAGGCGCCTCTAGTTTTTGGCAGCATGCTGCTCTATTGGTGGCGTGTTTTAACGGTCTTTCGGTGGGAGCTATTGCGCTACGGTTGGCAAGGAGAAATCCTGCCATCCACTATTAATTATTTTGAGTTTAGGCGGACTCGCCTGACATAATGTTTCAGGTGTCGTGCAGGAAACGCGAGATTTGTTACATTGATTCCGACCGCAAGACGGACAACTTGGTATCTTTTCCGGAGACGAGATTCTAGCGCGTAATTTAGCCGTAGTCCGTCCCTCGAGACTGAGACTAGCAGACCTGAACGCCAGTTTCCAGATTTACTCGACGCCGTCCGGGAAAAATCGCACATGACGGCATCTGATACGGTAACATAGTTGCAGCTCAGACACGTAGGTAACTTTGTCGAATTCGTCTTACGGCCTCAGCAGCGTATTCATGCGCTTAGCAACAGCAACAGATCTTTCTTTGCATGCACTATAGACGTATGCCCTTTCGATGCTGATTCAGTGCCTCGAGAAATACTAATAAAGCAGTCAGATAGCGTTACCATCTTGTTCACAACATGTGGTATAGTACAGCATAGCCAAACAGTTTGCGTTTAGTTTAGTATTGAAAACTTACCATTCTGTTGATCTTAAATTATTGATAGCCACTCATCCAGTTTCTGTCTTTGCATACCTACGTTTGAACACCACTTCAAATCATTGTTTCTAGTTAAACAAATCTACTTGAGATACTGAAATCCTCTGTTACAACAAGACTGATATTAGATAATTCACCTAGTAATTTCTTAAGCAGTTTTTGTGGGATATTTATAGATTGTTTATTAATTTGTGCCGAGGTCACAACTCGAGACCCACTGCCAGGGCCGATTCAAGATAGTTAGCGTTACATAATCCGTTGTATAGATATCAAAGCAGTTTTTCTTGAATGCGGTGCTGTATTAAGGGGGAACTCTAAGGCAGAATTCAAAATCAAGCAGTCCAACACTGTCGCAATACCGGGCATCTTGCAATATGTCTATATGATCCTCTAGATACGCTGTACCATAATAAGGTACGTCTAAAAATGTTTAATTCTGTGTTTATACACTGAAGCGCCAAAGAAACTGGTACAGACATGCTTATTCATATACATAAATATGTAAACAAGGAGAATACGGCGACGGCCAGAGTGACCGAGAGGTTCTAGGCGCTAAAGTCTGGAACCGCGCGACCGCTACGGTCGCAGGTTCAAATCCTGCCTCGGGCATGGATGTGTGTGATGTCCTTAGGTTAGTTAGGTTTAAGTAGTTCTAAGTTCTAGGCGACTGATGACCTCAGAAGTTAAGTCCCATACTGCTCAGAGCCATTTGAACCATTTGAGAATACGGCGCCGCTTTCCGCAACGCCTACACAAGACAACAAGTGTCTGGCGCAATTATTAGATCGGTTATTTCTGCTACTATGGCAGGTTATGAAGATTTAAGTGAGTTTGAACATGGTGTTATGGTCAGCGCACGAGCGATGGGACACAGCATCTCCAAGGTAGCAATGAAGTGGGGATTTAACCGTACGTCCATTTCACGAGTGTACCGTAAATATCAGGAACCAGATAAAACATCAAATCTGCGACATCGTTGCCGCTGGAAAAAAGATCCTGGAAGAACGGGACCGACGACACCTGAAGAGAATTGTTCAGCGTGTCAGAGGTGCAACCCTTCCGCAAATTGCTGCATATTTCAATGTTGGGCCATCAACAAGTGTCAGCGTGCGAACCATTCAACGAAACATCATCGATATGGGTTTTCGGAGCCGAAGGCCCTCTCATCTACCCTTAATGACTGCATGACACGAAGCTTTACGAACCGCCTGGACCCGTCAACACGGACAATTCACTGTTGATTGTTGGAAATATGTTGCCTGGTCGGACGAGTCTCGTTTCAAATTCTATCGAGTGAATGGACGTGTATGGGTATGGAGACAATGCTAGGAATCCATGGACCCTGCATGTCAGCAGGGGGCTGTTCAAGCTGGTGGAGCCTCTGTAATGGCATGGGGCGCGTGCAGTTGCAGTGATATAGGACCCCTGATACGTCTAGATACGACTCTGACGCATACGTAAGCATCCTGTCTGATGACCTGCATCTGTTCGTGTCCATTGTGCATTCCGACGGACTTGGACAATTCCAGCAGGGTAAAGCGACACCCCATACGGCCGGAACTGCTACAGAGTTATTCCAGAACACTCTTCTGAGTTTAAACACTTCCGCTGGCCACCCGACAACCCAGACATGGACAATACTCAGCATATCTATGATGCCTTGGAACGTACTTTTACGGATTTACGGACACCCTGCAGGATGCATGTAGTCAGTTCCCTCCAGCACTACTTCCGACATTAGTCGAGTCCATGCCACGTCGTGTTGCGGCACTTCTTCGCGCTCCTGGGGTCCTACATAATATTAGGCGGGTGTACGAGTTTATTTGGTTCATCAGTTTATGATTCACGTAAATGTGCAGATAATTTTACTTTAGATGTGCGTACGTATTACATTAATTGGTGAAAGTACCGCGCATGTTTGATTTGACTGCAACTTTTGCACTGTTTCAGCATGCCAGGAAAGATAGTGGTGACAGAAAAACCGCAAGAGTCAGTGCAGTTGTGCGGCTCGCGATCAACAAAAGCGTTTTGCGTCTTAGCGGTCGCACTATTGTGAGATAAGTTCCCTCAGTACTGTGACACTTGCGCCGATCCCATCATATACGATCGACAGCATCTTGTCAAAACAAGACGTATCCACTACCACGAAGTTCCTACATTACCGTGGATCTTCGAACCTCAGCTGCTTCATTAACAGGTGGTGTACGTCCCTGCCTTCACCCCTTCTTCCCAGCCAGGCTCGAAGCCGATTCCTGCTCATGGCAGTACGTCGTCGTTCCGTTCTTCTCCTAACGACTAAGGGGGACACCATCACGGCAAATGCTGCATTGATAACTGCGTCCTCAATGTCTGAAATGCTGTGAAACGTATACCTCGATAACTATTTGCTTGTACCAGCATGAGATAAAACGTACACTTGTCCATAATTCTGTGTAATTTCTTTCTAGCTGCACAAGCTATCAATAAGTGCTTAATAAATACGAATCTAGACCTTTCAAAAGTTTCAATATGAGTAAGAACACTGACAAAAAGAAGAAAAGATCGCAACACCAAGAACGAGTTGTGCGACATAAACGAAAATTGGTAGGCTTCTTTCTACCTCTGGATGATGTTGTCCATTCAGATTTCCCGAAAGCCGCTAGTAGCGTGACTACGAGGAAGCAAATCAGGTTTGCTTTAAATAAACTACTGGCCATTAAAATTGCTACACCAAGAAGATATGCACAAATATATTATATTAGAACTGACATGTGATTACATCTGCACGCAATTTGGGTGCATACATCCTGAGAAATCAGTACCCAGAACAACCACCTCTAGCCGTAATAACGGCGTTGATACGCGTGGCCATTGAGTCAAACAGAGTTTGGATGGCGTGTACAGGTACAGCTGCCCATGCAGCTTCAACACGATACCACAGTTCATCAAGAGTAGTGACTGGCGTATTGTGACGAGCCAGTTGCTCGGCCACCATTGATCAGACATTTTCAATTGGTGAGAGATCTGGAGAATGTGCTGGCCAGGGCAGCAGTCGAATATTTTCTGTATCCAGAAAGGCCCATACAGAACCTACAACATGCGATCGTGCATTATCCTGCTGAAATGTAGGGTTTCGCAGGGATCGAATGAATGGTAGAGCCACGGGTCGTAACACATCTGAAATGTAACGTCCACTGTTCAAAGTGCCGTCAATGCAAACAAGAGGTGACCGAGACGTGTAACCAATGGCACCCCATACCATCACGCCGGGTGATATGCCAGTATGGCGATGACGAATACACGCTTCCAATGTGCGTTCACCGCGACGTCGCGAAACACGGATGCGACCATCATGATGCTGTAAACAGAACCGGGATTCAACCAAAAAAATGACGTTTTGCTATTCGTGCACTCAGGTTCGTCGTCGAGTACACCATCGGAGGCGCTCCTGTCTGTGATGCAGCGTCAAGGGTAACCGCAGCCATGGTCTCCGAGCTGATAGTCCATGCTGCTGCAAACGTCGTCGAACTGTTCGTGCAGATGGTTGTTCTCTTGCAAACGTCCCCATGTGTTGACTCGGGGATCGAGAAGTGGCTGCACGATCCGTTACCGCCATGCAGATAAGATGCCTGTCATCGCGACTGCTAGTGATACGAGGCCGTTGGGATCCAGCACGGAGTTCCGTATTACCCTCTTGCAGCCTCCCATTCCATATTCTGCTAACAGTCATCGGATCTTGACCAACGCGAGCAGCAATGTCGCGATACGATAAACCGCAATCGCTGCAATCCGACCTTTATCAAAGTCGGAAACGTGATGGTACGCATTTGTCCTCCTTACACGAGGTATCACAACAACGTTTCACCGGGCAACGCCGGTCAACTGCTGTTTGCGTATGAGAAATCGGTTGGAAACTTTCCTCATGTCAGCACATTGTAGGTGTCGCCTCCGGCGCCAACCTTGTTTGAATGCTCTGAAAAGCTAATCATTTGCACATCACAGCGTCTTCTTCCTGTCGGTTAAATTTCGCGTCTGTAGCACGTCATCTTCGTGGTGTAGCAATTTTAATGGTCAGTAGTGTAGATCCTCTAATGGTCGTGAGCGTTAGTTACCTTTGAGACTGAACGAGATAGCCTTTGAGGTGACATAGACGTCGTTATCAACTCTTCACTGAGGTCGTGTAACGGGACTAAGGAAAGTTGTATGTTCCTTCTGCGATACTGGAGATAGATCTGTTAGGAGTGTAGCCACTGGACATGATTGTTGGCAGCGGTTGTCATGAGAATGTACTGTCGCAAGAAGACCGGGCTGCGGACAGCCACGTGGCACTACCAAGGAGGATCTCTTTTGGCTTATGATTTTGGCACATCGTACTGCATTTGCAGCAGCAGTTGAGTAGCAGTTAGCACCACGGTGACAAAACGAACTGTTACACATCGGTTACTTAGAGGATAGCTCCGAGGCAGACCCCCTGTAGCGTGCATTCCACTGACCCCAATCCACTGTCATTTGCTCCTTGAGTTGTGTCTAACGGGAGCTCATTTGGGGGCAGTGTTGGACGTCTATTGCACCTTCTGATGAAAGCTGGTTCTGCGTCGGTGTGAGTTCAAAATGGCTCTGAGCACTATGGGACTTAACATCTGTGGTCATCAGTCCCCTAGAACTTAGAACTACTTAAACCTAACTAACCTAAGGACATCACACACATCCATGCCCGAGGCAGGATTCGAACCTGCGACCGTAGCAGTCGCGCGGTTCCGGACTGAGCGCCTAGAACCGCTAGACCACCGCGGCCGGCTCGGTGCGAGTGATGGCCACGTGTTGTTTAGAATGAGGTCAGTTGAGAGCCTGCAAACAACGTGTCTGCGTGCTAGACACACTGGAGCAACACCTGGAATTATGGTCTGGGGTGCGATTTCGTATGAGAGCAGGAGCACCTTCGTGGTTATCCTACACACCCTGACTTTAAATTTGTACGCCAATCTGGCGATTCAACGTTCTGTGCTGTCATTCATGAACAACATTTCAGGGGGTCTTTTCCAAAGGACAACGATGGCCCACATACCACTTTGTAACCCTGCATGCTCTACGGAGTCTTCACACATTACCTTGGCCTGCTCGATCATCAAATATGTCTCCATTCGAGCACCTATGGGACATCAGCGAACGCCAACTCCAGCATCATTCACAAGCAGCATTAACTTTCCCTGTATTAACCGATCGGCTGGTTGCAGGCTTGGAACTACATCCCACAAACTGACATGCAGCGCGTTTGCTTGCCCGGATTCAACAATCCGGCAGCCGCAACGGTAATTAATGTACCACCATTTCACATTTGCAATGGCTTATCTCGAGCTTACATTAACCTGTGACGTTGCAATGTCCTACATCTACGTGGATACTGTGCAAATCACATTTAAGTGCCTGGCAGAGGGTTCATCGAACAACCTTCACAATTCTCTATTATTCCAATCTCGTATATAAGATGAACATCAACAAAAGCAAAACGAAGAGAATGGAATGTAGTCGAATGAAATCGGGTGTTGCTGCGGGAATTAGATTAAGAAATGAGACGCTTAAAGTAGTAAATGAGTTTTGCTATTTGGGGAGCAAAATAACTGATGATGGTCGAAGTAGAGAGGATATAAAATGTAAACTGGCAATGGCAAGGAAAGCATTTCTGAAGAAGAGAAATTTGTTAACATCGAGTATAGATTTAAGTGTCAGGAAGTCTTTTCTGAAAGTATTTGTATGGAGTGTAGCCACGTATGGAAGTGAAACGTGGACGATGAATAGTTTAGACAAGAAGCTTTCGAAATGTGGTGCTACAGAAGAATGCTGAAGATTAGGTGGGTAGATCACATAACTAATGAGGAGGTATTGAATAGAATTGGAGAGAAGAGAAATTTGTGGCACAACTTGACTAGAAGAAGGGATCGGTTGGTAGGGCATATTCTGAGGCATCAAGGGATCACCAATTTAGCATTGGAGGGCAGCGTGGAGGGTAAAAATCGTAGAGGGAAACCAAGAGATGAATACACTAAGCAGATTCAGAAGGATGTAGGTTGCAGTAGGTACTGGGAGATGAAGAAGCTTGCAGAGGGTAGAGTAGCATGGAGAACTGCATCAAACCAGTCTCTGGACTGAAGATCACAACAACAACATAGCGCATGGAAAGAATGAACATCTATATCTTTTCGTACGAGCTCTGATTTCCTTATTGTATCGTGGTGATAGTTTCTCCCTGTGTTAATAATTTAAATTTGTTACTTACACAAATGTATTCCCGAAATTACATTAACCTACATTAATTATTTTTAGGTGCGCCGATTTTTTTTTCATCAGTCTAACAGCTTTACAAAAACATCAAGTTTCACACTCAACGACGTAAACAATCTTTCAGTTCCGAATGTGTGCCTTTTGGGTGCTGGTGCAAACTTAATAGGTTAGGTGTATCGTGTAATAGGGCTAACAAAAGTATTGGCAGTTGCTGACTTGTACGCTTGGACCACTGGTGTACGATAGGTGCGCCGTGTAATACCGGCTCTGGTGCTGCGGTATTTGTGTTAGTCTCCTTCCGCCAGGCAGGCATTGCCGCAAAGGCCAAGGCCGAAGCGACCGCCGCTGCTCCATATGCTGGAGCGTCCTTCTGCAGCGCTAAGGTCGCAGCAGTAAAGCCAAGTCTGCTGCGAGGAAACGCCAGATGCCTGGGGCAGCTCTGGTTGGATCGAGAGCCTTCCACGGCGGTGAACGCAGTTCGCCACTGACACACCGCAGAATGAGAACGCAAGCAGGAAAGATTCCGGGCAGGAGGCGAGCGTCATAACTCGATTTCAGTCAAAATCGCCAACGTCAATATGAGGCAGTACCGATACAATAAAAATAAACTGAAAAGCCAAAGAAACTGGTATACCTACCTAATATCGTGTAGGGCGCTCGCGAGCAGGCAGAAGTGTCGCAACACGACGTGGCGTGGACTCAACTAATGTCTGAAATAATGCTGCAGAGAATTGACACCATGAATCCTGAAGGACTGTCCATAAACACGTAAGAGTACGAGATGTTGGAGATCTCTTGAGAACGTCACGTTGCAAAACAACCCCGATATGCTCAATAATGTTCATGTCTGGCAGCGGAAGTGTTTAAAATCAGAAGAATGTTCCTGGAGCCACTCTGTAGCAATGTGGGGTATCGCATTGTCCTGTTGGATTTCCCAAGTCCGTCGCAATGCACAATGGACATGAATGGATGCAGGCGATCAGATAGGATGCTTACGTACGTGTCACCCGTCAGAGTCGTATCTAGACGTATTAGGGGTCCCATATCACTCAAACTGCGCACGCTCCACACAATTACAGAGCCTCCACCAGCTTGTACCGTTCCCTGCTGACATCCAGGGTCCATGAATTCATGAGGTTGTCTCCATATCCGCACACGTCCATTCGATCGATATAATTTGTAACGAGACTCCTTCAACCAGTCAACATGTTTCCAGTCATCAACAGTCCAATGCCGATGTTGAGGCGTAAATAGTCGTGTCGCGCAGTCATCAAGGGTATACGAGTGGGCCTTCCGCTCCGAAAAGCCCATATCGACGACGATTCGTTGAATGATTTGCACGTTGACCCTTGTTCATGGCTCAGCACTGAAACCCGCAGCAAATTGCGGAAGGATTGCACTTCTGTGACGTTGAACGATTGTCTTCAGTCGTCGTTGGTCCCGTTCTTGCAGGATCTTTTTCCAGCCGCAGGGATGTGGGAGATTTGATGTTTTACCAGATTCCTGATGTTCACGGTACACTCGAAATGGTCATACAGGATAATCCCCACTTCATCGGTACCTCGGAGATGCTGTGTCCCATCACTCGTGCGCGAACTATAATACCACGTTGAACCTCACGTAAATCCCGATAACCTGTAGCAGCAGTAACCGATCTAACAACCGTGCCAGACACTTGTTGTCTTATATAGGCGTTGTCGACCGCAGCGCCGTATTCTACCTATTTACATATCTCTGTAGTTGAATACGCATGCCTTTACCAGTTTCTTTGGCACTTCAGTGTACATTAATACAAGGGCAGAAAATTATCAAGGGTACTAGTAAGGTTCAGAAATAGTAGAAACACCGGGAATAAAATAGCAGACGTAAGGTCGTTCATGGAAAACGCCGGGGAATATCAATAATATAATAATTCTTACAATCTCTAGTCACATTAATGTGACCACCGTCTATGTTCCACGTCAAAGTGCAATAACCACTCCTAGACGGTAGGCGGCAGCGCTAACAATTTATAGTATATGAGGCATTTCGGGAGGGTGGGGAGGGGGACGCGTATAACGATCCACTCTTTTTCATAATGCGGTAACGTAACTATTTATCTGACGACCAGAGGGGCATGGTAATTGGTTTTCGGAACAAAGGTGGAAGCATTTCCGAAACGGCTAAGCTTGTAAACCGTTACCTTGTCGCCGTGATTAAATTTCAGAACAAAACGTCACTGTCTAAAACTGGCGCCGAGGCAACTGTGGGGCACCACAGACCATAGATGACAAGGGTGAACGACGGTTTCGGAGACGTGTATAGCCGAACAAAGGTGCAACTATTGAGTAACTGACCGCCCATGTGAACTACGGGGCTACCAACAGTGTCTCCTCAACGACCGTTCAGCGAACGTTGCTGCATATGGGCCTTGGCATCCTTCAAATGATTTATGGAATATGATACCATGTAACTACGAGGGCTATTCGGAAAGTGAGGTCCGATAGGTCGTGAAATGGAAACGACAGTGAAAATCCGATGCAGCTTTGCACAGATGTGTTGGATAGTGTCTCTGGTATACCTGTCGATCGCTTCACGCCACTCTCTTCAGTTCTTAGCAAACGGCGAACATGTAAAGTTGCCTAGAACAACAATGTTTCCTAACAAGTATGAGTGCCCGCTGTGAGCTTTCGCCTGATTTCATGCAACCCCACGTACGTAACTGTCATACATTTCCTTCTTCATGACAATTCTCTGGCTAACATTACAGGGGCAATGAAGATGCCCCTGCAACGGTTTCGAAGGGAATTGTTTGATCACCCACGTACAGCTCGGACTTGGCTCCTTCTGATGTTCATCTCTGTCCACATGAACCACTGGTTATGAAGACAACACTTTGGCACAGATAACGAACTGCAGACCAGCGCAGAGAAGTGGCGGAAAGCACAGGCGGTTGCCTATATGACGAGGATGTTGCAAAGCTGGTACAACGTTACGACAAATGTCTAAGTCGGAGTGGCGACTATGTAGAGAAGTAGCTGGAAGGTGTAGCAAACCGTTTCAAATAAAACATTTTTGATTTTTACTGCGGTTTCCATTTCGCATCCAATCGGACGTTGCTTTCCAAACAGCCCTCGTAATTTATTAAGATTGTTTACCGTCAGTGGTCTGTTCAAATGTTCAAATGTGTGTGAAATCTTATGGGACTTAACTGCTAAGGTCATCAGTCCCTAAGCTTACACACTACTTACCCTAAATTATCCTAAGGACAAACACACACATCCATGCCCGAGGGAGGACTCGAACCTCCGCCGGGACCAGCCGCACAGTCCATGACTGCAGCGCCTTTGACCGCTCGGCTAATCCCGCGCGCCAATCAGTGGTCTAGACACCGTACAATATTCTCCCTCCTCTGTCGCGTAAGACACGCCCACCACCTTTTTCCACGAGGTGCAGAAGATACGTCACGTGCGATTCCTCTCAGCTGGGTAATTACTCACGATCTATAAAGCAGACATTGTGTTGGCGAGCCGAGACTACTCTTCCTCACAGGTATGCTGGGAAAATTGCTCCGCTAAAGGTCGTCAGACCCGCGTTGACTCGCGTGGCGAGGTTAATTATACATATCTCGCCGCATGAGCGATTATAGCTCTGCTATCTGATTTCACTTACACAGGCTCCTGATTAGACCAGTGGACCAGAAACAATAAGCTGCAGACACTTCCTACTAGTTGAAATAGTTCACGGGTGATCTGCCGCCATGTCAGTGTCCAACGGGCATTACATTTCGGCAAACGACCACGATGCCATCATCAGGTGTGCTCATGACGGCAGCGTAGACGTGTACCAAAATATTGTGCCAGTTGGACACTGACAACCGGCAGGTCAACCGTGAAGTACGCCGGGAGAAGCTGAAGAATAACTTTCCACTTGATCTCTCGACTAGTTTCTTGCTACATTCGAAGAAAAAACTTTCAAGGTAATACCAAAGCAACTCCCAATGCTGTCCTCAACCGACGGTTACCTCTAAGTACCGCAGTGCTTTGCTATGGTCCTACTGGAAGTGATGTGCCCTTACTTTCCTTCGTCCTTTATACTCACTTACCCAACCATTGCTAAGGTGGCCTGCAGTTCAACGTGCACTCTGTACGATGGTGCAACTTTGCTTTTTTCACTTACGGAACTCATTGCCAAAGATAAGGAAAAGCAGTAACTGACAGAAACCAACTGTTAGGCACGATCCATGACTGTGAAACTTTGGACATATACCGCATTCATATTCCACAACCCAATGTGGTGTGAAGTGGACGGTACTTCGTGTACCTCTGTAACTTCCCATCCTGTCCGACTTGCGCATGGTCTGTGGGAAGAACGATTGCTGGTTAGCCTCCGTGCGAATTCGAATCGATTGCTGCCTTTATGGTCTTCCCGCGAAATATCCGTAGGAGAGACCAATATTGTTTAACTTTTCTAGAAACGTGCTCTCTCGGAAATTTAATAATAAACCACACCGTGATGCAGAACACCTCTCGTGCAGAGTCTGCCACTGGAATATTCGGGACACACCTTACCACATGAAACTGTAATGAATCGTGCTCCTCTTCTTTGGATCTTCTACAGTTTCTCTATCACTCTTACGTGCTAGGAATTCCAGTACGAGGAGCAAAATTCAGCTGCTAGTCGAACGAGTTTTTTGTAAGCTACAGCTTTTGTGGGCTAACTACACATTCTGAGGATTCTTCCACTGAATCTCAGATTGGCTTCTGGCGCACATATGGTTAGTTTTACGTGGTTGTTCCAATGTAAATCGCTCCGTACGCATACTCCGAGATATTTAATGGATATGACTGCTTCCAGTGATTGTTGTGTAGTCATCTAATCGTACAATAATGGGTTTCTCTTACTATTTACGCGCAATACGTTACATTTGTTTGAGGGTGACCTGCCTACTGCACTAAGCGTCGACCCCCTGGAGATCTTCTTGCATTTCGCTGGAACTTTCTATCGTTGCAACTTCACTGAATACATCAGCATCGTCCACGAAAAGTCTCAGACGTTATGCACTAAGTCATTTATGTACAACCGGAAATAAGTCGCAACACAAAAAAATTTTAGATCAATGAAACTTCGGTAATACATTTGTCTACGTAATATACTTAACCCTGTGGCGCATAATGTCCACTACAGTGGACAGCTGTTAATGGTCGCTTATTTGACATTTTCAATCACTCATGAGGCTACAAATGCACATAGTTCACTGCAGTGGACACTCCCTATTAGTGTTGTGTCCTGCATGCATTTGCAGCCTCATGACTGGCTGAAAACGCCAGAGAATTGACAATTAAAAGTTGTCCACTGCAGTGAAATTCATGCACCACAGGGTTAAGTGATTAACGTAACATGATCACAGGTTAATGTAAGCTGCTGGAATTGTGAAATGCTGGTACATTATCAACCAGTGTAACCGCCAGAATGTTACATGCAAGCCAGCAAACGTGCACGCATTGTGTTGTACAGGTTCCGGATGTCAGTTTGTGGGATGGAGTTCGACGCCTGTCGCACTTTGTCAGTACAGGGACGATTAATGCTGTTTGTGGATGACGCTGGAGTTGTCGTCCGGTGATATCACATATGTGTTCGATTGGAGACAGATCTGGTGATCGCCGGCCGAAGTGGCCGTGCGGTTAAAGGCGCTGCAGTCTGGGACCGCAAGACCGCTACGGTCGCAGGTTCGAATCCTGCTTCGGGCATGGATGTTTGTGATGTCCTTAGGTTAGTTAGGTTTAACTAGTTCTAAGTTCTAGGGGACTAATGACCTCAGCAGTTGAGTCCCATAGTGCTCAGAGCCATTTGAACCATTAGATCTGGTGATCGAGCAGACCAAAGCAACACTCTGTAGAGCATGTTGGCTTACAGAAGTGGTATGTGAGCGAACGTTATCCTGTTGGAAAGCATCCCTGGATTGCTGTTCATGAATGGCAGCACAACAGGTCGACTCACGAGACTGACGTACAATACTGGCCATTAAAACTGCTACACCACGAAGATGACGTGCTACAGATGCGAAATTTAACCGACAGGAAGAAGATGTTGTGATATGCAAACGATTTGCTTTTCAGAGCATTCACACAAGGTTGGCGCCGGTGGCGACACCTACAACGTGCTGACATGAGAAAAGTTTCCAACCGATTTCTCATACACAAACAGCAGTTGACCGGCGTTGCCTGGTGAAATGTTATTGTGATGCCTCGTGTAACGAGGAGAAATGCGTACCATCACGTTTCCGACTTTGATAAAGGTTGGATTGCAGCCTATCACGATTGCGGTTTATCGTGTCGCGACACTGCTGCTTGCATTGGTCGAGATCCAATGACTGTTAGCAGAATATGGAATCGGTGGGTTCAGGAGGGTAATACGGAACTCCGTGCTGGATCCCAACGGCCTCGTATCACTAGCCGTCGGGCCGGCGGAGGTGGTCTCGCGGTTCTAGGCGCGCAGTCCGGAACCGTGCGACTGCTACGGTCGCAGGTTCGAATCCTGCCTCGGGCATGGATGTGTGTGATGTCCTTAGGTTAGTTAGGTTTAAGTAGTTCTAAGTTCTAGGGGACTAATGACCACAGCAGTTGAGTCCCATAGTGCTCAGAGCCATTTGAACCATTTGAACTAGCTGTCGAGATGACAGGCATCTTATCCGCTTGGCTGTAACGGGTCGTACTGCCACGTCTCGATCCCTGAGTCAACAGATGGGGACGTTTGCAAGACAACAACCATCTGCACGAACAGTTCGACGACGTTAGCAGCAGCATGGACTATCAGCTCGGAGACCGTGGCTGCGGTTACCCTTGACGCTGCATCACAGACAGAAGCGCCTGCTATGGTGTACTCAACGACGAATCTGGGTGCACGAATGGCAAAACGTAATTTTTTCGGATGAATCCAGGTTCTCTTTACAGCATCATGATGGCCGCATCCGTGTTTGGCGACATCGCGATGAACGCACAATGGAAGCGTGTATTCGTCATCGCCATACTGGCGTATCACCCGGCGTGATGGTATGGGGTGCCATTGGTTACACGTCTCGGTCACCTCTTCTTCGCATTGACGGCACTTTGAACAGTGGACGTTACATTTCAGATGTGTTACGACCCGTGGCTCTATCCTTCATTCGATTCCTGCGAAACCCTACATTTCAGCAGGATAATGCACGACCGCATATTGCAGGTCCTGTACGGGCCTTTCTGGATACAGAAAATGTTCGACTGCTGCCCAAGCCAGCACCTTCTCCAGATCTCTCACCAATTGAAAACGACTGATCAATGGTGGCCGAGCAGCTGGCTCGTCACAATACGCCAGTCACTACTCTTGATGAACTGTGGTATCGTGTTGAAGCTGCATGGGCAGCTGTACCTGTACACGCCATCCAAGCTCTGTTTGACTCAATGCCCAGGCGTATCAAGGCCGTTATTACGGCCAGAGGTGGTTGTTCTGGGTACTGATTTCTCAGGATCTATGCACCCAAATTGCGTGAAAATGTAATCACATGTCAGTTCTAGTATAATATATTTGTTCAATGAATACCCGTTTATCATCTGCATTTCTTCATGGTGTAGCAATTTTAATGGCCAGTAGTGTACAAATTTTTAGTCAGGGTGCGTGGGATAACCACGGGAGTGCTCCTGCTGTCATTAAAAATCGCACATCAAACCGTCACTCCCCGAGGTTGGTTCAGTGTGCCTAGCACGTATTTTGGTTGCAGGTCCTCAGCTGGTGTCCTTCTAACCAAAAGACGGTCATCACTGGCTCCAAGTCAGAACCAGCTTTGATCAGAAAACACATCAGTTCTCCACCCTATCCTCCAGTGGGTTCTCGCTTGACATCACTGAAGTCGGTGGTTTGGCTCAGTGGATGCACACTATAGGGCGTTTGCCTCGGAGCTGTCCTTGGAGTAACCGATTTGCGACAGTTCGTTGCGACACTGTGGTACCACCTGCTGCTGAAATCGCTGCTGCAGATGCAGTACAATGCGCCGTAGTCATATGCCGAACATGCTGGTCTTCCCCCCACGGCAGTGCCACGTGGCGGTCCGGAGCCAGGTCTTCCTGCGACTGTACATTTTCGTGACCACCACTGGCAGCACTCATGAACAGTTGCCACACTCCTGCCAAGTCTTCCTGCAGTGTCGCAGAAGAAACATCAACCTTCTCGTAGACCTATTACACAACCTTGCTCAGACTCAGTGAGGTGTTGATAATGGCGCCTTTGCTGCCTTAAAGACGCTCTAGACTAACGTCAGTTCACCACGTCCAATCTCAAAGGTAACGAATGCTCAAGAATGTTACAGCGTGTATTTAAAGAAAACCTGATTTGCATCCTCATAATGGAGATGCTAGCGCCTCTCTTATGTGACTGGCGCGAAGTTTGAAGAGACATCATCGTGCAGATGTAGAAACACAGCTACCAACTTCTTGGTCTTGTGGTTTTTTTATGTCAGTGTCTATTTTGTAGTGAATAATTCAATGCTTACATCCAGGAAACTATAGACCAAGTTCGAGAAACTACTGAGATGGGGATCAAAATTAATGTGCAGAAGATAGACATGCTACGTTATGCAGGTGATATTACTATAGTCACGGAGATCTAGAGGAAGTCCTCAGAACAATGGAAAAAAATTCTATGCAATCAGTATGGAATAAGAATAAACAAGAAAAAGACTAAAGTGATGTTATGCAGTACAGGAGCAGAATATGAACCTTTGAGAATGAGAATTGGAAGAGAGGAGCTGGAAGTGATAGAGGAATTTACTTACCTGAGATGATAGAAGCCGGAAATAAATTGCGACCAGAATACAAAAGACCAAAATTGCATTTAATCGGAGAAGGAACTTACTCACCAGCAACAACATCAGTCTGAAAATAAGGAAACGTATCATGAAAGGTTTCGTTTGGAGTGTGGCCCTATACGGATGTGAAACTTGGACAATTGGAAGAGAAGAGAGAAGACGGCTAGAGGCCCTGGAGATATGGTACTATAGAAGGATGATGAAGATCAGCTGGTGAGACAAAGTAACAAATGAAGAGGTGCTTAGAAGAGTACATGAAGCCAGGTCTCTGTGGAGGCACATCAAAACAAGAAGAGGCGAACTTATAGGGCACATCCTACGACACAACAACATCATTGGAACAAGGGAAGGAATCGGCGGGGGCGACCAAGGATATCATACATGCAACAGATCATGAATGACGCTGGATGTAAGACATACTACGTGGAAATGAAGAGGAAGGCAGACAGAAGAGAGGAATGGCGCACTGCTGCAAACCAACCTCAGGGCTGAACACTAAAAGAAGAAGAATTCCAGCTAAGCCGCAAATGGTTTAATTAGTAATCTTCCTTCTTTACTACAAGCTTGTTTCGGCTATTCCGCCATTCTCAAGTAAACATCTAGTTGGAACAGATGCTCATATTGCGTTAGTGAGTAAACTGTCGACTGTCTGTTTGTTGCTAGATCGATATAATCGCTAAGTTTTGTTTGTACAGAATATTTTCGCGAAATCCTTTTGACAGTTGGAATGACAGTGTATTCTCAGTGATGCAACTAATAGACAGTCCACAGTTTACTCACGGATGCAGTATGGGCATCTATTCCAACTATTGTGGACGTTTACTTGAGAATGGCGCTATAGCTCAAACATGCTTGTAGTAAAGAAGAAGGATTACTAATTAAACCATTTGCAGCATATCTGGAATTATTCAGTAAAAATGTCATATTATGACGTAATACGATTAGGTTTTCAAACGATCGTTGTTTACAGAATGCATGTTGATGTCTATATTTCTGTGGCCACTAAACAAAATGTTCAAGATTACAAGAATTCAAAAAAAAGTTACAGAACTCAAACACGTTAGTTTCCACAGAAACGATAGGTTTTATTTCCACTATAAGAAAACTATACAGCTCTGTTCCTTTGGCCAAAATCTCCTTTACAACTTAACATGATCGGTGCCAAAACATTAACACAGGTCTGAATTTGCACACAAGACCTGTCTGTGAAAGGAAAACGTAATTGGGTTCATACTAGCTCGCCCCTCCTCCCGCCTCCCTCACTACTCGAAACGATCTTAGGCAAGCGACTTTCGGTCACAAACTTTTGTCTCAAAACCTTGCTTCTACATTCCACGGTGGTTTCGACTCCACAGCAGCTTCAGAACGTCGTTTGACATTGGACCCTTTAGTCTACCATGCGAATTGATTTGCTTTTGCTTCGGTAATTCCTATAGGTTCTGATTTTGGGCTCTCTGTAGTTTTCGTAAATCATTTCAAACGTATTCCGCGGTGTTCTCTTTACCTACTGAGTTATACAGCCGGCTCAGTCGGTCGCGGCTTTCAAGTCCGTTCTTAAACGGCGGCCTGGGAGACTGGCCGAGCAGCTATAGCTTCGTCTTAGTGTTTCTTCTTCTCTGCTAACAAATGACATGACACGTTATGCACTATTGAAAAGCTGAGAAATCGATCTATTTAATGGTGTGCAACACACTCGGTTTCTTTCGATATTTTGCGAGTTTAAGCAATGCTTCTCAGGTTTTGTAAGGTCTATTCCGCTCCCTTCCCCCCGCCCCCCCTCCCCCCCGCAGTCCCATCAAAAAAACACACTCCAGAAATTGTGTAGTGCGGAAAGCAAGGAAGAATAAAAGTGATATACAGTATGAGTGTGAGATACGTCTAGTAACGTTGCAAATGCTTGTATTATTTCGGGTACATCACACCAAAAAAAAAAAAAAAAAAACTTCTAAACCAGTATTACCTTCATTCCTCATCATCTCAGTAAATAATAAGGATAGATTTATAAAGAATTCCTATAAAAATTATATAATTTTGAGAAAATCTGTAAGACAAAATATGCTGATCGTCGTAAATTTAAGTAGCAAATATAGGATCGATTATGGGGAAAAATGTTATCGATACTGGAAGAACAACTAAAAAGATCTTAGAATGGAGGCCAGCCGGAAGAAGACACAGAGGAAGGCCACGATAACCGTGGATAGGTGATGTGGAAGAAGATATAAAATCTCTCAGAGTTCGACGATGGCGGCGAACCGCACTGGAGAAGGCAGAATGGAGTTGATGAAGAATGCCGCAAGAAGAAGAACATTGGGGAAAATATTAGTAAGTGAGAGAGTTAAGGAAGATCATTGCCGGTTTCACTTTCTTCCTCCACCCTCCCCCTCCCTCCTCCCCCTTGCCGCCGCTAATTCATGTCCAGTTGAACTCGTCCACCATCTCAAATGGTTCCAACTTCGACCAAACACTAAAATGCATCTTACTTTCCTTCCTTTCTTTGTCTGACAATGGATCAGAACTGACTGTACGAGTCCACAGTCCTTAATATGCATTTGCCGTGAGTCTTTCGTCGGTAGCGAATAACTAAGAAACGATTTTTATGCTATCATGTATGACCATGAGAAAGGCTAAAGTCAAACGACTCGTAAAATCGGGGTCCTTAGACACGGATCATTAGCTTAACGATTTCAACGATTTTATTTCCGGGGTGCTGTTACCTAGTGGTCGCCCCAACTTCGCGTCAACTTCCTCAAATGGCGCTGTGAGTTTATTTGCAGGTGACAGAGAGACGATCAGGTCCCTAAAAAAAAGTTTACAGATCAACCCTGTGCTCTCGAGACCAACGACCGAGTTGATGTCTACATTATTTTTCATGTAAACCAGAGAATGTAAATGTACTGTCGGTTATATCTACATTCTGAAAAGGCAACTAATTACAAAAGCTTGTTAGCTTTCAAGTGTAAGGAAACAGCGAATAGTGTGAGAAGTTTTTTCACTAAAGATGTGAGAAGTTTATTTCATTGAAGAATGTCTGCCTCAATGGTTGCGAACATAGCTGACAGAATGAATGCGAGACCACTGCTTCTCTGAAGAACACGTCAGCAACGATGCATGATGAGTCGCAGAATTCCCCGAGATGACGCATATTGTAGATGCTCCTCCCATCAAGTTTTGCAACTCTTCACTGCACCTTTCCGTTTTCGGCTGTGCATACCAGCTCTTATCGCTGCATACCAATTCTTACTGTCACGACAGCGTAACGTCCAGTCCCATAAAAAATAAACGATAAAATCATGACAAGGAAGTAACTGCTTGGGCACAGATAACCTCGTCGTAGAGTTCCACTGAACCAGAAACACACACACACACACACACACACACACACACACACACACACATACACACACACACGAAGCATCTGTTAACTGCGTAACAATTCAAGCATTCCAACTTCGTAGAACTTGTTTTCTTAAACATCAGCTGTTGCACATTTTCAACAGATTCTATCCCCTCTTGTGGGCAGTACTGTTTGGTCACCTTTATCGTGTCGAATGAAACTAAGCTTCCTCATCCTTCAAATACATAAACAACATTAGATTTCATTATTTCAGACATCTACGTCTACATGTATATACGCGCCAGCAATGTATATACGTGCATGGCGGAGGGTACCATGTGACTCTACTAGTCAGTCCGTTTCCTATTCCGCTTGCAAATACGGCGAAAGAAACACAGCTGTCTACATGCTTCAGTACGAGCCCTGATTTCTCTTAGCTTGTATTCGTGGCCCTTACGCGAGATGCACAGGGTGTGCGGGAAAAAGATTCCAATATTTAAAGGGGATGTAGTATGAAACAAGGGAAGAAAACAAGTTCCTATTAATATTGGTCGTAAATCTCATATCTCTCGAGTTGTGGTCTGCTTCACTGCTGCAAAATACTGTCAATTTTCACTAGTCTTGACGACATGTGCTCGATGTGAACAGGTTAGTAAAAGTCTTAACCGATCGTGTACAGCTTCGTGGAAATTTGGCAACATAAGGTTACATGCTTGTAGACTGCTTCCATCTGCTTGCCTATTAATGTACAAGGGCAATCCCTTCATCTGTCAAATAGCAAAGCTAGCGTCTCCTATCTTGCTCCTGAGATGCCTTCCTTTTCATCTATATCTATTAGCCACGCAATATTCTTTTCCTTGATATTTCCTTAATTATGTTTCATCATGTCTCTTTATTCTTCTCCTCCCTTCACCATGAGTCTCCCTCATACTCCCTGCTGCCAGCACTCCTACCTCAAATCTGTCTGTTCAATAATGTCTAATTATAACAGTACTTGTGATCTAAGAATATAAACTCTATATGTATGTATTTTTCCAGGTGTACCCTTCAAATTGTTTATTTCACTTTTTGTACTAGATGTAGTTTAACATGCCTACTAAAACATATGAATGTAAAATAAGTAGAATGCCTGGTTAGATGTAAGAGAGGGCCTGATGGCCCTAATCTTGCCAGGTTAAATAAATCAATAAATAAAATAAAATAAATAAAAATATAGCAGAAGACCGTATCTTACACCTCCTCAATAAATTAAATAGCGGCCTGCATTGGGAACTGTACATCCAATGACGGACACGGCAACAAATAACGGTAATGTACAGCTGGGTCACAACAGAAAATGCGCCATATGAACCCTATGGGTACTCCAGATGAAAAAACATGCGTGAACGACACTACGCTGTGGAATATTGTACGTGTTCTTGTATTGGGTGCACCCCTGTTTTCTCTTCTGTTTAGTGCCAGAGTGCTTGGTATGCAAAACATGCTCCTCGTACACATGCAAGCCCTAATTCCGAAGATATGAGGCTTACGGCCAGTGTTCACGGAAACTTTTCGTCTTCCCTTGTCCCCCTCTGTAAATATTGGAACATATTTTCCGTATTTTCTGTACATTAGTGGCAGCAGTATTCTTCCGTATTCCGTCGCAAATGCCGGTTCTATAAACTTTCACAATAGTGATTCGTGGAAGGAACGTCTTCTTTCCTCCAGGGATTACCATTTGAGTTCACGGAGCATTTCCTTAATACTCGCATAGCAGTGCTGGTAGCAAATCTAGCTCCACGCCTCTGAATTTCTTCGATGTCTTCCTTCAGCCCTATCCGAAACACTCAAGCAGTACTCAAGAATGGATCCCACAAGGTTTCTATATGCGGTTTCCTTTGCAGATAAGATAGGCTTTCCTAAACTTCTCCCAATAAACCGAAGTTGACCATCCGCATTTGCTACTACCACACTTAACTGCACCATCATCTACGGGGTGAACTCAAAGACAACCGACAAAATTTCGGAAATTGTTTAGGGATGTTTTCTGGGTTGTTTGGTTATACAAAGCCCGCGGTCTGCGGTGGCATTTGACAGAGTATTAACGTACTGAAAATCTGCTCAGCTTGTTACACAATTACTTTTGTTCCCGCGAGATAGCCTGTGATATGCTAACATCAACACATACAAGACAACACAAGAGTAATGGAATAACCCTTGGCTGCCATAGTCTGCGTCATGGTTGCCGTCACTGTGGGAACTATGCAGTATACCCCTTTCATTGTTAAAATTTCTTTTGCGTACATTTAAAAAAATAAAAGGTCAAAAACTTTCTTCTTTTCTTTCACTACGAAAAAAATTTTAACTTGGCCGATTTTGAAAATTGGTGAAGTCGGACACATGTGTTCCTCGAACATAACTAGATACAGGTTTTCATGTGAACCTAGGATTTTCAGAGTTAAATTTTTAATTTTAGAATGATTTCTTCAAGATGGCATTCATGGAAAAAAGCTAACAAATCATTACCAAAAAACATTTATTCTTCTCACAATGAAAAACATGGAATATCGCGCACAAGTTTACAACACAAAATTTGAAGATGAGTTTGACACACCCCACGCAGCAATTTTTCTACATTGTACGAAATTTTCTGGGGCGTATATGTCCCACTACATGCAAATTATGTACAAACTAGCAAAATTACTGAGGTGTGCAATAATGTTTCAGAGCAAGGTCTACGATGTACAAGAAAACGCAGTTAGTTATTTCAGATATTCTTGCAATGGAGAAGATGGTCATTTGACGTGATTTTTGTGAAACAGACGCACTGTGCCACCTATAAACACGCGCCGTCCCATTTGATCGCCCACAGCCTTCTATTTATCCATCCCGTGATATGTGGTATTTTTCTCCAAAGTTCCGAAAGCACCTGGGTGCATGCTATCGTTAGACAGATACGAGATATAGATGTTCCAACGCTCAAAAGTGCGTATTACTCTAGTGGAACATATAGTATGTCTCACAAAAGGGATAATACATCATGGCGCTCTGCCACTGAATTCAGCAGAACCCTTGCCGGCCAACTCATCACTAAATCTTTCCATACCGCTGTGTATCACTATTAACGGGAGGTATACTTGTAACGTCCCCTTAGAAAAATTATAAATGACTGTACTGATAAACCTCTTACGTTATTTTATTTTCAAACAGATGAGCAAAACTGAACGTACTCAGACATTTCTCTCGTTACTTATTCTGATCATCACTAAACTGACACAGTATTTCTAGCGCAACGCAATCTGACTTTCAATAATCCCTACAAAAGAATGGCCCTGACTAACAATAACCTATACCTTTCATGAATCACTTACCTCACAAAAATCCTCGTTACTCGAACTACTGCAATACAGCGAGCGCCAATACTGCCAGCTAAATAAAAGATTTTAACTACTGAAGGCACTAACTACTGATAGGAATACTTAGCAAATGAAAGATTTTGATAGAGGACAAACAATGTATTTACCTTAATAGTGTTCAAAAGTCGTAATATATATCTCAGTTTATGACATCTAGTCTTACAAATTTACTCTTTCTGATGGACACACGTCCCGATCATCCGCTCTCAAAACTCCGCCATCTCTCTCCCCACATCCACCACTGCTGGCGGCTCACCTCCAACTGCGCAACGCTACGCGCTGTTCACATCCAACTGCCCAACACTACAATAGCAAATATTCCAACAATGCAAACCAGCCATAGACTGCACACAGCATAGTCAGTGATTTTCATACAGAGCGCTACATGGCGTTACCAACATAAAAACCTATACACCTACTTACTTACTATCTTTTGCTTAAAAAAATCGATTTTTTAAAATTGCATTTTTGGATCCATAAAAGTGTTTAGAATCCATCCCTGAAACGGTTTTTCCGAATACGGAACGAAAGTGTTTGTTATTCGCCGTTGAATAAAAAAATGCACCTACCTGAAATCGGCCTTTCTCACGCACCAGTTTTTTTTCTTTCGGAGGACGAGTTATTGTACCGGTGCTTGGGAGGAAACACACAATATTCAAATGAAAGTTTGAACGTGTGTGTTTGGATGTTAGCCCCCAAGCATTTGCATTCTGGTGCGAAGACTGTGGAGATTGCGACTTTCCTGGTAGTGAACAGCTCCAACGAAGGGTATTCAGCAATTCTGAAGACCAAGACAACGATGGACGTCACCCTGGGACTCTAATCGACGCAGTTCGCCAAGCATTCGGACGACCACCGGATTCAAGAGGCCGAAAACCGCTTGTCACCGGCCGTACGAGCGGCTCTGGAGCAGTGCAGGATGGCCCAGATCGAGCAGAACGCCTTCTATGAGGAAGAGGAAGGATTAGTTTACGGACCCGGAATAGCAGATTGAACGTAAGTTGTATAATATTGCATTTATATGTAGTCAAAACTTCAAACACGTTTTTCTCGGAATGACTTTTTTTATTGCGCGGTATGGTAACTTCAAATCTACAGAACCGATTGGCATGATTCTCCGACGAAGCTAACTAAATTGTCTAGGAGTTGTACCATTTTTATTCCGATCCATCAACTATAAATATTTTTACTTGCCGACGAAGTCAAAAACCGATGAAAAAACCCTATTTTTTTCAAATGGCCTCCATTTTGTTTCCTATGGTCCAAATAACTTAAGCGAGGTACAACTCCTAAAGAATCTTATACACTTCGCTAACGTCAACTCAGTTTAAATTTCAGACAAGCCGGCTGACCTGTGACATACCGCGCGTGGAGGTCTACATCGAAATTTTGTTTCGTTCCGACGGCACTTCCGCCTTTGCTCTTCGGCATTTGCTGTCGAAAAAATTCCAGTTTGTAGGGGAAATATCAATAAACATTTTGACAAAATTTGACATTGATATCTATAACACATCCCGAGAAAAAAATTCTCAAAGAACATGCTTTTTTCGGGCCAAAGATAGTAAACCTCCCCTAAATGTGCAATTAACATTGCTTGAAAATGAACCCTAGACCGAATAAGGCAGTTCTGAATGCAAGATTAAGGGGGAAGAGTAAGTAAAGGGCGCATTAATGTTGTGAACAGCAAGTTCCGTTAGTGAATAGAATATATTTGTTTCCAAACAAGACACACTGAGATTATCGTTGACAGTCGCACTGTTGTGTTGATATTTTCAGTGTAACACACTTGCAAAGACAAATAAAATCAAATAAAATGCTACTGCTACGTAACGAGCCACTAGGCGCAACTGTTCTAGCATTAAAATTCAACGTTCTTCAGTTTCACGTTAGTGTGCTGAGGTAATTGTAAAATGTTTCCTCTGTTATGAGTTGATTTCACCACAAGACAGTAATACAGTGCAAGAACGAAATGGACAGTATGCCTCCGAGACAAATTTAACTGCTATTTAAACATTTGAAGAACTTACGGTATGAGACTTATGCATGAATGTTCCCATATTCACCTTCACCACAATGGAATCAGTTCAGCTCTGTACCGCAGCTGCAGCTACTAAACCAAATGCAACATTAACACACACTGTTTCCATACACAAAATCGGGGAAAAATAGGCAACCTCCACTGTAACAGTTATGTCGTTAGAAAGTAAGTTTTCCAAAGCTGCTCTCAGTCTGCCGTCCTTCACAAATTCTGGTATTAAGTAAGAGATTTCGAAAATTCTACATTTTCCCAAGACATCTGTGTAGCTGCTGTAAAGTATTGGGGATTATATCAGCAGTCATTTCAGAGATATATATCACGAGTTAGTAAACGTAGTTTAACTGGCATACCACCAAGCATTTTCATCATTGTTATAGTAATGCATCTCGTTTCTTTTGCACGAAATAGCTGTTTATTAAATATTAGATTTCATTATGTACTTACCATTCAATATTTGTTTTCGCACTATTTCAGTCAAAGTATGTAGGTTCAATAAGAAAGCCCTTAACTGGCGATTTTATTAAGTGACTGATATTTGCCAGAAGCCAGATAAGTAGATAAAAAAAGTGTTAACAAAATGAAACGCTGTGACCGCGAAAGGCGAACCTGAATAAACTGTCGCCAAGGTATACAAACACAGAACAACACAGCCACAAAATAAATTATTGGTGTTTAGACTGTCAATAATACTCGTATTGTGCCGTATTTTGTATAGTACAATTTATTGACCATCTAGCGATTAAAGAACAATATATTGACGATTCTAATGAAATTGACTGTTTATTGCGCAAACTGGTTGGAATATATAATCTCTGGTTAATATTCTATATCTTCGTAATCTCAGTCCCGTACATCAAATTGTTTAATTTGCATTATTTGTTGTATTGTGTAAATCGAATTATGGAACTACCTTAGAAATTAGCGGACCACACGTTTATTTTATAGGTATTGGAAATCCATAGGGGCTTACCAGCCTTATGATGTGGGAAATAAAATCGAGTATAATAAGTGTCAGAAGAAAACCGAGTAATACGATCTGCTGTTGTCGAAATATAGGGAAATGTATCCGGAAACACATAAGCTGCAATTACTAAAGAAGTTAAATGCATTGCGCATGAGTTATGGGAGGGAACTGAAAAGAATTACCAGTGCAACTGGATGCGGTGCTGGCAATGTCGAGCTGCTTGGGGCCCATACTCGGTACCTTGATGCCAGCAGCTTATTACAAGGGCACGAAATCTGTTCTGATTCAAATATAATCCCAATTTCAACGTTAAATACATACCTACTCCTTTCTGTACCTTATACAATGTTTCAGGCTTTGGATAATAGCTGTACACCTTTCCATCGATATTAGTGTTATTGGCTGTAATGATATTTCAGGTCTTCAGATGAATTTCATCTAACCAAAAAACTTTCTCTCAAAGGACTGTCTCTTTAATGTCCTTTTTGCTTAATCATAGGTGTAACCATTAGCAAAAGTAAGTTACATCAAATGAGCTAGCCTTCACCCTTCGAAAGATCCGATGATAATTTGTCTCGTTTATCCTAAAGTCACTTAGTAAATTTTCATGTGTTCATCTCTCTCTCTCTCTTCTTACACCACTTCTTCGTCGTCCTGCGCTCCCATTTTTCTTTCCGCGAGCCCAAAGTCTATCCGATGGACAAATACCAGTTGGCGTCCATGTCCGCAATATTACTTCGCGATCTGGAGGCAATCGCCAATATACGGTGCAATATTATAGATGATCTAGGTCCCGCTTAACAACAGAGAAATGCGAAGAATGAAAACCGTCGATTGTTGGTACAGGATATTTCACTGTATTACGTTTATTTGGATGTCCCATACAACCGTCAGTTATCATGTACAAATTAGTGTACAAAGAGTGTGACTATACGCCCCGATTAATTGGGATTGTCCCGTTTTCGAGTCTCCAAAATTTGTTTCAACATTTTTTCAAAGATCTAGCAAATTTGCCAATTTTCAAAGGATTATTTTCAAACATTTTCAAACTGGTTAAAATATTGTGTCATAAAAGTATCCACATTTCATGATGCTTCAGTAGACTATTTATTCTCTTGCCTATGTGTAATATCTGAGTTCTCTGTATTCTCATGGATAGATCTACTGCTCACAGAACCTCCAGTACTTGAAAATTATTTAATGTGGCTAAAAAAAGGCCGTTTTAGTAAATGACAGTCACTTATTTGATGTTCATATACAGTCATTTGTAAAACAAGTGGAAACCGAGAGTTAACACTGGAATCACTTGATGGCATATGAAAAATGGTGTAGGTTTTTCAGTTCTTGCAAATGTAACGATCAGTTCAGAGAATCACATAACATACAAGAGTTCTTTTCACTCCCTGCCCAAACGCAAATGTTTTTTCAGTTTACTATCGCTGCTGCGGACAGATGACTGGAGTAGATTTACGAATAGATTTACTGTGAGGAGTGTTAGGTGTATTTGACTGACCTGGACTGTTAGCTGTATTTGACTGACCTGTTTCAACTGTAGTAAATGTAACTGTACTGATTTCAATCCATATCTTATCAGGCAAACATGAGTTCCTGAACGAAATTTCATCTTCCACAAGAACATAAATTCCTTATGTTCATTCAAAACCATTTTCTGTGATGATTGTTACCATATGTCGTTCTACATTGTGTATTATGAATTTACATTTCTAAACAAATAATTTCTGGAATCTTGATATGCTCTTCTTTACAGTATTTCCATTGTTTATTTTGTTTTACATGCACTTGATTGCCGTTACTCACATCAGTAAGGACTACATTTCCAGAAGAAGACGAAGAGTTGGAATGAAAAGCGAAATTTAACAGCATATTAAATGTTGTCCCTCTTTTTGGCTAAGGAAAGGTATGAAAATCCCACTCTGTCTAATCAAATTATTGTCACCCTAAGTACAGAGGAGTAATATTCTACAACCAACAAAAAAGCAGGGTGCGATTATGCTTTGTCAAATATCTTTGTCAAAGATATTTGATGGTGTAATAGGGAACTTCGTCAAATGTCGTCCAATATTTGATCAAATCTAGGGCCTCGCTGTAGATTTGATCAAAGAAGTCGCTTGTCTTCTGTTCACTGCAATGTGACATGTTATCACATGGAGCGCTAGCATCGCTGCAGCGTACTGTCGTCTGTAGTGTTTTTATAAACATTGCCGGTAAATACAATTGGTGTGTGCTGACAATTACAAAATTAATCGAGATGTATGAAGCTGATGAGGCGCTTTACAACGTCAGGCACCCTGAATACAAAAATAGATTAAGAGAATTGGAGACCTGACCTGACCTGACCTAACCTAACCTAACCCTCACCTGTAGCAAGGAATCGGAGTGTTACAGTGAGCCTGTCTCCTGCAGATGTAGCAGTTCTTAAGTGAATATTGTGCTTTGTGATATGAGGATACACTTCACTGAGCACATACAGAAATGTATGCTCATCCATTCTTAAGTAATTGATGTACGATTTGACGTCCTCCACTATAAGCTCACGTGACAAGTTTTGTTGAATGCTTTCATCGTGTCGTCGTAAAACCCACGGCTTCACCCGGGTATGTTTCCTTTTTCTCCCCCGCTTCTCTTCCGCATGTGCACACAGTGCAATTGTGGTACATGCAACTACTGCGGTTAATAACAAGTTGTTGTCAACCATATTGAACTTTGACGAAAAATATGATGACAGTGTAATACCCCTTCTGGCGCTACCTCAAAGATCTTTGTCAAATATATTTGACGGAATATTTGATCACATCTTTGATCAAATCTTTGACATAGAAATTTGATAGTGCAATACCGGCCTAATGACCGAAGCCGACATTTACACGTATTACGGAGCCAGTCTCATGTAATTAAACCAGTGAGCTATTAGAGTAGGCCTAGTTGGCGAGGCCATTCAGAGCTATTGAGCCCTGTGTCTTTAATCTGCAAGTTAGAAGTTGTCTCCTCTGCGAAGGACCATATCTCATGAGTCATGAACATTGCAGCGCACTGTTTGTAACGAATTGTCTTCCGGCGCGATCGAAAATAAACATCTGAGGCAGAAGGTGACTTCATGTTTCCGTGACTGTGACACTGTGGCCGTGACGTGTCACGAGAGAATACCAACAATGTGACGAGGAAGCGTACACGTAGAGGGGGCGACTCTATTCGGAAGTCCGAATGCTGATGCAACGACTGGCTCCCAGTGTGACGCAGCTCCAGCGTCGCCAGAGACGGAAAGGACGAATTGGGAACGTGCATCACCGCGCGTAGTCCCGAGAAGCTCCGGATGTTCCCGGCAGGCGTCGCCCCCGCTAGGCTGCTGCTGACGCAATTTGCCCACACTCGTGACGACACTGATAAGGCGTAGTGTGCGCAGCTGCCGGCAGATGGCACCAGCTGCCGAGCCTCGTAGGCCAGGGGTCAACAAAATTTTATTCCTGGGACGCAAATGCCAAAATCTCAATACCTTCTGCTCTTCGCGTATTTCCAACTTAATTTTTTAAGGGTGTTGAATGAAGAATAAGTTAAAATTCAATCCTTTTTGTTTTGTTAGTGCTATTGTTAGAAATTAGCTTAATATAATCAGAGCATCGGGCATCACAGAGACAGAAAAAATTGAACGTAAAATACTCAGAAAAATTTTTGGTGCAATACACAGAGATGGTATATCGATGAAGAGACCAACCAAAGAATTATATGAACACAGGCAGGCTCACAGACACGATCAGAAAACGCCGACTAACGTTCTATGGACACATATATAGAATGAACAACAGACACGCAGAGAGAGTTTTTGATGTAGTAAACAGTTCGATAAGAAAAACTTTGTTACAAGAAATAGAAGAAGACCTAAAACAAGCAGGGATCAGTATTGGAAACATAAATGACAGAGACAAATTCAGAAAAAAATATTATTAACATAAAATTTGAAGTAAAAGAAAGGAAGAAAACAAGTGAAATATGGATAGAGCAAATGAAACAGAACACAGGCAAAGAATGAAAAGATTTTGAGAAGAGAAAAAGAAGAAGGAAACAAGAAAAAAATGAATAATCATGTAACACTCAAGTTAACCATTGCCCTGGAGGCAAAAACGTGCAATAATAATAATAATAAATAACAACAATAATAATAATAATAATAAATAACAATAACACCGCCGCAAGCCGGTCCCAAGCCCGGGCCCATCTAAAAACAAGAGGATGGGGAAGTGAGGAGGGGGAGGAGTAACAACCTCATAAAAAAACCAGGGTCCGTCCGGCTCCAGATGGTAGCACCCTGTCATAGGGCCCCTGCCTAGGGTTACTAGGTGAAACCCAACCAACGGTCTCAATGGCGGAAGAGGAACATTTTCCCAACGGCAGAGAGAGCGGAAGAGCTAACTCCAGGGCTTACTACCTTGGTTTTAATTTCGGATTCGGGGCAACCCGATCCCCTAATTTATTATCCAACAATTACTGCAAAGCATGATGGGAACGTCGTCAAAGATAGACACTACTCCAAGAGGTAGACCGAATGGCAAATCCTCCGTTGTTCGTAGAAACAATGCAAAGGGGTCAAAGGATTTTGGAGGACCCCGACCAACATGTATGCAGCCCTCAACACTGAAATTTAAGAAAGCAACTATGTTTGCAACCCTAAATGTAAACTCTCTAATTAAAGTAGGAAAATTGAAATTATTGATTGAAAAGCTGAACCAGAAAGAAATTTTAATATGTGCATTGCAAGAAACAAGGTTTTTAGATGAAACTGCTTTAGATTTTGAAAACTATCGTTTATTTAAAGGAAAACCAGGTAAAATCTTAATGAAACAAATGCCATACCTGGGAACAGCATTTCTGGTATATCACTCAATTTTAGATTCAGTTACTAACTTCTACTCGAGTTCTGAGAGACTATCCATTCTTGAGATTAAATGTAAAAACAAAGGATACTCTATAATCAACTGCCATGCACCCATAAACCAGGACAACAAAAATAACCTGGAGAAAGTTGAAGAATTTTGGGAGATACTTGAAATGGAACTGGATAGGTGCTCAAAGAAGAACATCAAAATGTTAGTAGGCGATTTTAACGCACAAATAGGAAGGGAGAAAAAATACCATGGAACAGTAGGCCTCTTCCCAGGTCACAAAAGAACTTCAAAAAATGGAGAAAGGCTTATAGAGGTATGTAGGCATTTCAACTCGAAAATAATGACAACACATTTCAAAAAGCTGAGCCGAAAAACTAAAACATGGAGATCACCAAATCCACTTCTCGGAGAATTCCAAATTGACCATGTGGCTATCTCACTTCATTGTCAAGAAGAAATTCAAAACACTAAAGTGCTGAAAAGCCTTGATGTTGATTCAGACCACTATTTGACTACGATTAAATTCAGACCACTCCCATTTCGAAAAGAGAAGAAAACCTTTTACAAAATTCCAAAATATAACACAGAAACTTTAAAAAATGAAGAAATTAAACAACGGTTTCAAAGAGCATTGCACAAAGATAGCGATGGCATATCCACAATAAATAAGGAAGCGGGATGGGAGGAGATCAAAAACGAAATAGTTGAAATAGCAAAAGAAAATTGTCTCGTGAAAAGAGTAAGAAGACATCCATGGTGGGACAATGAATGTGATGAGAACCTGGAGAAGAGACAGAAATTGTGGCAGAAATGGAACTCCACAAAAGATCCTCAAGATCTTGACAATTTTAAAATCCAGAGAAGAGAAACAGCTAAGCTTTTCCGTAATAAAAAAAGAAGACAATTTCAGGATAACCTAGAACAGATTGAGGAAGACTTTAAAAGAAATAATTCTAGAGATTTCTACAAAACTTTTAGAAAACAGCTAACCAAATACCAATCCCCAAATTTATGTTTTAAAGATGAAGAGAACAAGCTAGGTTTGACAAACAAGACTAATTGTGAAATATTAGCAAAATATTTCGAGAATCTACTAAATTGTGAACCCCCCAAAGATAAAATGAGTTTTGAAAACCACCGAAATACTAATACCGAGTCAAAACCTCCAGACGCTGAAGAAATAAAACACATAATACACAGTCTAAAAAACAATAAAGCCCCAGGTGAAGACTCCATAGTACCAGAAATCCTAAAAATAATGGATACCAACCTCCCACAAGTTTTGGAACATATGTTTAAGAAGATCTGGGACGAAGAAAGAATTCCTGAAGACTGGCAGTGTGCCCTGATACACCCACTACACAAAAAGGGGGATAAGATGAATGTTAATAATTATAGAGGGATCTCGCTACTACCAGTAGGATACAAAATTTTGTCAAGGAAATTACTTCAAATCGTGGAGCCAGTTCTGGATAAAAAAATAGGTGAATATCAAGCAGGTTTTAGACAAGGTAGATCCTGTGTTGAACAAATATTTAACCTGAAAACACTAATTCGTTACAGAATCTCAAGAGGCCAGAGATTTGCAATAGTATTTGTAGATTTCAAAAAAGCATACGACTCGGTAGATAGAGAAACACTACTGAAAGTATTGGAAGAATTTGGGGTCGTTAAGAAAACAATTCAAATTATCAAACAGACGCTAACAAACAGTAAGGCCAAAGTTAAATTTATGGGTGAAATTTCAAGGAAGTTCGAAATTAAAACAGGTGTTAGACAAGGTGATGGTTTATCCCCAATCCTCTTCAACTGCGTACTGGAAAAGATATTGAGAATATGGAAAGAAGAACTCAAAGGCACCAAGAATGACATCAGAATTGGAACAAAAAAAGAAAAAATAGAAGTGGACTGTTTAGCTTTTGCAGACGATCTGGCAATAATTACAGAAAACGAAGAAATAGCTCAGAATTACTTGGAGAAACTACAAGAAGTTTCGGCCAGAGCTGGACTGCAGATTTCATTTGAAAAAACCGTGTATATGTCTAATCATAGAAATAACAAGAAAAATCTTATTACTAAATACGGCAATATTAAGAGAGTAGAAAAATTTAAGTATTTAGGTGAAATAATCCAAGTAAATGGTTTAGACAAGAGTGCAAACCAGGCGAGAGCAAGGAAAATGGAATTTGCTTTTCAAAAAACCAAAGACATATATAACAAAAAAAACATTTCGATTCAAGCTAAATTAAGACATTATAAAACTGTCATTAGACCAGAATGCCTGTATGCATCGGAGTGCCTAACTCTTAACAAAAAGGGGGAAATAGAAAACATGGAAAGGAAAGAAAGGAAAATTTTGAGAAAAATATTAGGACCGAGAAAGATTGGAGAAGAGTACAAGCTAAAGAGTAATAAGGAAATATACAAAACTATTGAGAAAGTGAGTGATGCAATGCGTAAACGCAGACTAACGTTTTATGGTCACCTGTCGAGGATGGATGGAAACAGACTAACAAGAAAAGTGTTTGAACATAGTAACAGGAACGAAAAAACCAACAATAAATGGATACAGATGGTGAAAAAGGATTTGGCCTATTTTAATGTCACCCGTGAGTCAATCAGGGACAGGAAAAAGTTTAGACAAATAGTGAACGAAATTAAGTGTTTTCCAGAAGAAACGAAACTAAAGAATAATAACAGGAAATGGTCGGAAGAGCGGAGGAGGAACCATTCGAAAATGATGAGGAAATATTGGGAAGAGAGAAAAAAGATCAAAAAGCCGGGCAAGTGAATTGTTGAACGTGGTCCAAAGATGGCCGAAATCGAAAGAAGAAGAAGAAGAATAAATAACAATATTTTAGTGAAAGATATATGTTACTAGAGCAGAATTTCGTTTAAGAAAAAAGTTTATAATGCGAGGGTAATCCCAAAAGTAAGGTCTCCTATTTTTTTAAGGGGGTAGGACGTCAAACAGGCCGACTTGGAACAAGAGAAGCATCACAGGATATTTTAATTTCCAGTGTCTATACCTTTACAAATAAATTAAAAAAACTTTGTCAGTATCACCAGGAATGATTCAGGATTCACACTCATTGCAGTGGAAGTTCGAAAACATAACGAAGTAATTTATTGTACGTGTGAAATTTCATCATTTTTTCACTTACTAATGGCTGCATTTGTTGCTATAGGTACACTTTTCTTCATAAGTAAGAGTGATTCTTCGATCAATTTTGCACAGCATACATACCATACTTACAGGTGTATGAAACTCTAGAATTTATTATTTTACGAAAAAACGAATGTGCTGTTAAATGTTGTTTTTAATAGATTTGGAAAATTCTAGAGTTTCATACAACTTTAAGTATGGTTTGTATGCTGTGCATAATTTATCGAAGCATCTCTCTTACTTATGAAGAAAAGTGTACCTATAGCAGCAAATGCTGCCATTAGTAAGTGAAAAAAATGATGATATTTCACACGAAAAAAAAATTACTTCGTTATGTTTTCGAACTTCCACTGCTATGAGTGTGAATTCTGGATCTTTCCTGGTCATGCTGTCAAAGTTTTATGAATTTATTTGTAAAAGTATAGACAGTGGAAATTAAAATGTCCTGTGTTGCCTCTCCTGCTGCAAGTCGGTCCGTTTGACGTCCTACCCCCCTTAAGTACATAGACCTGTTTATTTCTACAATGGTTTACATCAGTTTACAGCTTGGACATTTAGGTATTTTTCGACATAATCACCATTTCTGTCGATGCTTTTTTGTAGACGCTGTGACAGTTTTTGTATGCCCATGTCATACCAGCTCGCCGCCATGCTGTTCAGAAAGTTATGAACCTCGTCGGAGCTGAATCGCTTTCCGGCCAAATGTTCTTTTAACCTAGGGAACAGCGTCTACAAAAATGCATCGATGTAAATGGTGATTATCTCGAAAAATAGCTAAACGTTCAAGCTGTAAACTGATGTAAACCATTGTAGAAATAAACAGGTCTATGGACTTATAAAAAATAGGAGACCTTACTTTTGGGATTACTCTCGTATTTTTATACCTATGCAGACGGGATAATACAATGGTGGTTTGATAAGTCTGGTTAATTTCCTTGAAAGAATGAAACATTTTTGTTACACCTTAATGGTTGGTAAGCTTTATTGTTGCAAGGACAGTATAAAAAATTTCTACAATGTACAACCTACAGTTTGTTGTTGACAGCTGTCTGAGTTGGACAGTGTGTCGATTGCGATAAAAAGTGGAGAAAACCTAGTTTCGTGCTGTTGTTAAACATTATCGTTGAAGGGTTGTACTGCTGCACCAGCAGAAACGGAATTGTATGAAGTTCACGTGAACTCTGCACCATCGCTTTACTTTTGGGTTAATAAATTCAAACATGGTCGGATACGTACCGAAGGCGAAGCGCGCTCCGGCAGTCCAGTTGTCATTACAAAGGAAACAACTGACAAAATCCATGTTATGGTAATGCAAGATCACGGAACAAAAAATATGTATGTGGGGTTGGTGAAACTGTAGGATCTCAACTGAGCGAGTATATAATATCCTGCACGGCTATGACGAAGCTGTGTGCGTGAGCTATTGCTCACAGTCGATCTAAAGCGCACCGGCGCAACATTTGAGTGCAATGTCTGGCGATGTTTAATCGCAGTTCGTAAGACTTTTTTCGCCGATTTGTGATTGTTGATGGAACCTGGATCCATCATTACACACCAGGGTCAAAGCGACAGTCAAAGAAATGGACAAAAGAGGGTGTAAGTGCACCGTAGAAGGTAAAGATCATTTTGTAAGTTCGAAAGGCGATGGTCACTGTTTTTGGGATTCTCGAGGAATAATCCTTCTAGATTACTTCGAAAAAGGCAGAACTGTAACTGGACCCTCTTATGCTTCATTGCTGGTTCGTTTGACACTTGCTTTGGCCAAAAAAATATCAAAGATAGCACGCAGGAAAAATACCTTTTCACCGGGATAATGCACAATCGCACATATGATCGATAACAATGGTAAAAGTGCAGGAATCGGGCTTTGTATTGGTTCCTCATCAACTCTAGTCATCCGACTTAGCCCCAAGCGACTTATTCCTGTTCCCTAACTTGCTGCAAGAAATTTTCATCAAATGTGGAAGTTATAGTTGCAGTCAACGAATATTTTGTAGTATGACGGAACCTGTTTATCCGATGGGAGGAAGAATCTGGAGGATTGCTGGACCAAGTTTATACCTCTTAAAGGAGACTATGTCGAGAACTAAGGTGAACTGATTGCGAAACAAACATTTTTTCTTGCTTTTTTGCAAGACTTATCAAACCACCCTAGTATACGTTTACGAAAAGGTATTATTGCATTTGAGAAAAACAAAAAAGAAAAATTAATTTAAATTGCCGGAGACAAAACTTGTTCGTCCACTGAAGTAAGTGACTTTGTGACCGCATAATTTCTTATCTGGAATTACTTACTCTCTTTGTACTCAAGAAAGGATAGACTATATGTCAGGAATCTGAATGAAGGCACAGGACAAGTCGACACATTTCGAAATTTGTTTGCAAAAAGGGCTGAACGTGGTTCTCGCCGACAACAACGATCTGTGGCCATAGAGTCTAGCTAGCATTTGTATTCACACTGCAGGGCACGACAAAACGTATGTTCCTGCGTTGCGCTGTGACAGTCGAGGTAAACAGGCTTAATTAGTAAGACTGTGTTCAGACTCTCGGCTGCTTTTTCTACCTGATTTGAAGTGATTTTGTTTGTACGAAATATACGTGAGATCTATGGAATATTCCATGCTCCACGCAATACGATTAGCTGTACACGAGTTGCCAATCACCTTCCTGGTCATTACTGACACGGATGGAACCAACGCCGCGTGTAACATACAAATAAACATGAAGACGAAGCACAATCACAGACGATATGTGAACAACCGTCAAAGCCACTATGAAAGCAACGACCTGTCAGCCGAAATGTCTGCGCACATCACGTCTGAGAAAACGCACCGGAAATGTGTGCAGTTATGAGATGTGCGCAAATCTGAGAGTTGGACGTGCAGGGCTGAACAAAACGCTCCAAATCCGTGGACGCAGTTCACATCGTAGCGTGTGGGCTGGAAAGTGGATATCGCCGAAAATTTGTCACGGGAAACGTGTTTTAGTTCAAATGGCTCTAAGCACTTTGGGACTTAACATCTGAGGTCATCAGTCCCCTAGACTTAGAACTACTTAAACCTAACTAACCTTTTGACATCACACACATCCACGCCCGAGGCAGGATTCGATCCTGCGGCCGTAGCAGCAGCGTGGTTCCGGAGTGAAGCGCCTAGAACCGGCCACAGCGGCCGGCTGAGTTTGTTGCATCCTGAGGATGAAAAATATGACAATCAGGATATAGTTGCCGCGCGGGATTAGCCGAGCGGTCTTAGGCGCTGCAGTCATGGACTGTGCGGCTGATCCCGGCGGAAGTTCGAGTCCTCCCTCGGGCATGGGTGTGTGTGTTTGTCCTTAGGATAATTTAGGTTAAGTAGTGTGTAAGCTTAGGGACTGATTACCTTAGCAGTTAAGTCCCAAAAGATTTCACACACATTTAAACATTTGAACTTAACACAGTTTACGTTATGAATATGAATGCCAGTTTTTTTTGCTTCGACTATCTGAAGTTATGTCCTTATATGGGGGCTATTCAGAAAGTAAGGAACGTTTCAGCAATAAAAAAAACTAAGTGCAAGAAATAAATTTTATTACACACATCTGAAAGAGCGACTGACATACTACTTTTCCACATAGACACAAACACACTTAGGCACTTATCATAGCGGTGGACAAGCTTTGAAAGATCTTCGTCGTAAAATTCTGCCGCCTGAGACTTCAGCCAGTGAGTCACGCTTCCCTGAAGTTCCGCGTCGTCACCAAAGCGCTGCGTTGCAAGCCAGTTTTCCCTCTTGGGAAACAAGTGGGAGTCGCTTGGTGCAAGATCGAGGCTGTAGGGCGGATGAGCGAAAATTTTCGATTTGAATGAAATAAGGAGTTCTTTAGTGCGGTTTGCTGTGTGAGATCAGGCATTGTCGTACAAAAACAAAATTTTGGACGTCAGCTTTCCTCGGCGTTTGTTTTGAACTGCTCTTCTAAGGCTGTGCAAAGTCTGACAGTACCGGACAGAATTTACGGTTGCTTCACGTTCGAGAAAATCAATAAGAAGCACAGCTTGCCTATCCCAAAGCACTGTCAGCTTCCTTGTTGACAAGGTTTGCAAACATTTTCTTGGTTTTTGGGGGTGACCTTGCGTGCCCCCGTTCCATGGACTGTAATTTTGTCTCGCAATTGACGTGTTTCACTCAAGTCTCGTCACCAGTTACGAGTCGATCCAGCAATGAATCACCATGTTTGTGGTATGTAAGTAGACTGTTTAGGTTTTCTTATTGGTAACGCCACGTAGCGCTCTGTATGAAAATCACTGGCTGTGCTGTGTGCAGTCTGTGGCTAGTTTGCATTGTTGTTAGCCATTGTAGTGTTGGGCAGCTGCATGTTAACAGCGCGTAGCGTTGCGCAGTTGGAGGCGAGCCGCCAGCAGTGGTGGATGAGGGGAGAGAGATGGCGGAGTTGTGAGAGCGGGTGATCTGGACAGAGACAGTAAATTTTTAAGACTGGATGTCATGAACTGATATATATAATATAACTTTTGAACAATATTAAGGTAAATACATTGTTTTTCCTCTATCAAAATCTTCCATTTGCTAACTATGCCTATCAGTAGTTAGTGCCTTCAGTAGTTTGAATCTTTTATTTAGCTGGCAGTAGTGGCGCTCGCTGTATAGCAGTAGCTTGGGTAACGAAGATTTTTGTGAGGTAAGTGATTTGTGAAAGGTATAGTTTAATGTTAGTCAGCGCCATTCTTGTGTAGGGATTATTGAAGTCAGATTCCGTTGCGCTAAAAATATTGTGTGTCAGTTTAAGCACAGTCATGTATAATTGTTCAAAGGGGACGTTTCAGTAGGCCTCCAGAAATGTCGACGTCGCCCCCATTCGTTGTTCTTTATGACGCTCTGTAAGCAATTTGGGCACCCCTCGTGCACAAAATTTGTGGTAACCCAGCTGTTGAGTGACGATTTCAGACAACAAAGTCTGTGAAACTTGTGGAAAAGAAAGCGGAAGCTCCGTTATTGCGGACCGACGAATTTCACGAATGGTTTCGTCAACTTTAGCGACAAGATCGTCAGTCACAATGCTTGGGCGTCCACTCTTCGCTTCATCATGAATGTTGGTCGGCCATTTTTAAACCGAATGCTCTATTTCTGAACGGAACATTCACTCATTACGTTGTTTCCGTTCACTTCGCACAGTTCACGATAAATTTCTAGAGGTTTTAGATTTTTTGCCAACAAAAACTGGCGGGATTTTCGATTGCAGTGCTAAACCAGACGAGCAGAGACGTTCCTGCTGTCGCAGATGGATGCCGACTGAGCTGCTGAGCACGCACATACCAAAATATACGCGATTGGCGAGCGCCTAGCGGTGTCACACGGAAACGTTCCCTACTTTCTGAATAGCCCTCGTAAAATTAAGTCCAGGGCATCCAACGAGTTATGAAATAAAGCTAGAAAATATACGAGTGCATAGTTTTGCGGCGAACCTAGAAAACATTCGAAAAATAACTTAATCATACTCCTGCAACATCAGGCAGAAACTGAAAACTAAAAGACCGAACTTAGAAAACAAGTCAGACTGACTGAGAAAATCATGCTGGGTATCAACAGAAGTGCCACATTAATAGCCCCACGAAGTAGAGAAATCGAGAATAAACTTGAAAAAGGTTTTATTCAACTTTGATGTCATTACTAACACTTCGTTTGATTATAAAACTTCACATTGGTTCAAGTTAACAGATTATTGCATTACTTTCATGATTTTTGTTTTTTAGTGTCGAGTGTGTTTGGAAAGCTATAATTACTTGGTTTAGTTAGGTAAAACTGTAGCCCAGACCGAGTATATGGCTAGATGAATGTGGAAGACCTTCCAAAACCATCCTCAAACTGCCCGGTAACGTCAACTTTTAGCAGCCTAGCACTGCACCAACTCAATCTCCGTCTCTACAGTTTGGCTCACTAATGCGCATGTGGATTGCAGAACTCATGGGGCTTGTAATGCACCAAAAATTTTTGTTACGATTTTTTCGTTTCGCATTACGTAATAAGGCTGACTCAGCTTAGTCTCGACAAGAAAATGGATGTTTAAACTTTGTAAAAGATATGTCTTAACGTGTATTCCTTTGACATGTTATGGTATCTAAAAATCGAGAGAAAAAGCTGACGAAAACCAGGTCGCAGTCAGAGATGCTCCAATCACGAGAGCGAGTGGGTAGCAGCGCGAGTCAGTGACGCTACAACTACTGAAGCTGGCCACCAGAAACGTTACCGAAGGTCACTAAGAATGAACATGTACAAGGAATAATCATCGTTCTAAGATTGTTCGAAAAATGGTTCCTAGTTCGTTCCTCGAGGAAGGAGGAGTGAGTAGCTGCTGTTATGACGCAAACGGATAATGGTCGGTCGTATTTGTGTATAACCGGACACTGACGTGCCATAGTTTGATTCGGAATTCTCGTTCGTCATCAGTAATGATATACTCCGACAAGTTAATTGAAATTAATTTTGTTACGGTGCTCGCTTATTTCCAAGTCCGTATCGATCTTAGTGCTGAGTTTTCACTCAGACGGTGCTTTAGCGTTAGGCGGTTGTTTCCGTGTGTGATCGCTGGCCGGAGCTTAGCTGGAGGCGTGTGAGGAGGTAAGAGGTGGCTGCCTTGGCGTGAAGACAGTTCGGCTCGGCTGGGGTCGTTTGCGACTCGACGCCGAGTGGGGCCCGTTGGGAAGACCGCACCGTGATTTTATGGTTAATAGTGTGGACAGCGGCGTGGTGTGCCGTTTAACTTGATTCGCAAGGGGATCAAAATCTCGCCTGTTGTGGTTTGTCGAGCCTGAGTTTGAAATACCTTCTATGTGCGGCGGGATGTCATTTCGTCCATCGCTGGGATTGCTATCCTCGTTTACCGTTCCATGGATGTATATCGATGGGCTACGCTGCTCTCCGTACTCTACTAGACGCTGGTGATGGAAGTGCGTCGTTCAGCGGCACGTTAGTCTGGGTGCTTTATGTTTGATCTTCAAGTGCATAGCCTTCGAGTGGCACTCCTTAGAATTTGCCTTGCGCAGTTAGATTGGAGTTTATTTTGTCTTGTGGTGTTTCCGCTTTCTGTACGACGCTTGGCATCTCAGCAGGCGAGTCGGAGCCACCTTCGCGACTAAACAGAAGCCTTTGGACTGAGAGGTCTTGTGTTTTGCATATTGCTCATAAATTGTTGTTTTGGTATTAAGTTGGCTGAGGTTTCTTGTGGATTTCCTGGCATTTGGTCTGTTGTCCGGCCCGGGCTAGGTCTCGTTATTTTAAAAGTCGGTCCTTGTTTTGGCTTAGTACGATTTTGGTTTCCTGCCTGGTGGTTCTGGTACAATGCTAGGTCGCTGTGGTTGTGTTGCATTTTGTATGGGGCTGTGTGCTCGGAGCTGTGGAGTACCATTTGTGTGAACTGCTTCACTGGCGAGTACTGATCGGGCCATTCTTGGTCCTCTGCTGTATGAAATAATTTCATTATTATTTTAAAGTAACATTATCATTTAAATGATTTAATTCTTGTCGCGTTAATTGCAACTTGGGTACTGAGAAATTTAGTAGTGTAATTACGGAAGATTTAATAGTGGCATATGCCCCTTTACCTGTTTCGTAATCTGTTAATTACCGAAAGACCTTAAGCTCACACTCATATGATGTGATTTTCTTAAATTATTGTATTTTTTTGTCATGTTATTGTTTTTTAATTTGCTGATCACTGGTGTACTGTTTCAAGTATTAAAATGTTTCAGGTAGCTATTACTTGGGTGGAACGCGCGGAACCGCAACGGAGAGAGTAGTTGCCTGCCTTACGTGTCCGTTGTTGGTGCGGCGTGGTGTCCGTTGTTTGTTTTGGTGCACCTGATTTAAGTATTGTGTTGCCTCCTCCCTTGCGGCCTCGTCGTGTTCTTCTCATAAGCATTTCCTTCAAAGCATGTTAGTTAATTTTATGCTAGTATTATTTTAATTTCTTACATTGGTAAAATTGTGCGGCCTTCATTATACACACTGTTTGTCATAGCGGAGTTGATGTGCCATTGTAATTTCATAAACTCCATTGTGTGTGACCTTCGTGATACATATTTTTTGTCATAATAGATTTGAGTATGACAATTATAACGTCTCATGTATCATGATGTGCGTGTGTAATGGTGCAATAAATGGATGATTGTTATTTCTGTTTTTGGCGCCCTTCATGCCTCCTTTCTTGTCCCTATTGGTACGCTATTCTTGTACTTGTGTTGGTAAGCCACATCAAATTTGTTCAAGATACGGCTGCCAGTCATGAGATCGGGAGTTTATCGATTGGATTAGTACTGAGAAAGGTTGGTGCCTGCGTGCCAACAATGTGATTGCTATACAAGCGCATGATAATTTAGTTTCCGGAGATAGCTAGGTGGGCGTCCTTGTAACGCTACACCCAGTGGATAATGAGTACGGGAATACTGTACACAGTTATATGGTAGATCTGTTGATGAATTTTGAAGAATAGTTGGTCGTACCGGCTATTAGATGATGTGGAGGTTTCTTGTCTTTGTTTAGGGATTTATGTAAATGTTGGAGAACACATGCGTTAACTATTCAATATTTTGGATGGTTTGGAATATTGATCTAGTGCACCATAGAGCTGATATAATAGTGGGTGTAGAGGAATACGGAGTGAGTATCAGCCAATTAGGATTATTATTATTGCGTGTTCTAAGGTATTTGAACAACGCTTGAGAAACCCATGACTACCTACAGGGGTGAGACTTATAGTTTTGAGGTCCGGACGGCGCAACTTTACGTCATTGTACGTTAATATACTGTACCATATTTCGCGATTGTCTTTGGAAACAGACTATCTTCCTATATTTTTGATAGAGTCAAGATAGAGAACTATCCAATGAAAAACCATTTAAAGGAGGAGCGAACGGTGATTATCTTTTACGATTCAAGTGCTGTAATTGATTTAGTAACTTCAAGGTGTAGTGAGTACGTGAATGTCAGCGCCTGAAGAGGTCTGAATTTTGCTAAAATCTTAAAAGTTTGTGTGTTTTCTTTGTTTGTCTTCCGATTAGAAGAGGAATAGCTTATAAACAGCACTTGAATCAACCACTATAAACGGTGACCATTGAGACTTTCTACATAAAAATAAAATTGTTTGATTGTATGAAAGTTAAAAATTGTGTACTGCATACGTCATTTGTAGTACAGAGAAAGTACTAAAGAAATTTTTCATTCTTTTATTAAAGAGAAAGATCGAGACAAAGAGACTAAGATAAAGAAAGAAACAGAGAGGAAAGGTGATTTTTTCAGAGTTACTGTAGTGAAAGTTGATTAAAATAAAGTTAATCCCATTTATTGGACTTGGTATTGGCCAAGAATATAATATTACGTTACGTAGAAAAACAAAGATTTAGCTATATGTTATTTGAAAAATATATAATAATAACTGGATTGAGTCGGACTTGGGCGAAAGAAGAAATCTTTGGAAAGCAAAAGATGGTACAAATACTTAAAGAGAGGCAACATTACGGAACAATAGGTTCACAATAAACTTGGAACATTGGAATAAAAATGATGAATTCTCAAGTTGCGAATAATACAGTTGCTGGTTCACAACGGAATGTAAATAAGACGTAATAATAATATCCTTGCTTCATCAGAAACGAACGGCTTACAAATACACAATATTTCATGAAAGTGTTCTAAAGCTCAGCAGTGTTAGATGGTTTTTCTTTTTTGCTCTTTTTTAAAGTGAATAGAGCTGTTGGTTAATTTCATACCAGTCGATCGCTATTAGCGTGTGTTCCATCATAATACTCGGAGAGTGACGTTGATACGTGGTGTCTCCGTGTCCACGTGAGTTGTTATTTTCTTGACTACGATAAGCTGCATGCTAGTGAGGAGAGCATACTCAGGTTTCAGCGTTGTATTTATTTAATGCCTGCCAAACTAGTCTCATAGGTGTTGGTTACCGTAGGTACTCTGGAATTCCTCTTTTTCATTGAAGCCAGATATGTTATCCTAAAACTCTTTCAGCTTCGATATCTAACATCGACCATCTAGCTCGAAATTATTATTGTGTCAAGGTTCAGATTGGTATTGTGTTTGTCAGCGGCACTCTTCCTTCGTTGATCAGCTTTTAGTTACGTCGTTGGTGAATTCGTTGTTGTAAACGAAATAACCATGGTTCACTTTTGGACAGAATATTACCAAAGTGGATCGTCTAACAAATCTTAGCTGATCTTCCGACAAGTTCCACCATAGGCAGTGCGGTGTACCATCCATTGTTCATTGTCAATTGGAGTGGGTATACCAGGATTGAAACGGTGGATTTTTTCTAGTCTGTCCGCTGCGACACGATGTGTCAATCTAATCCTCACGGCGCATTACAGATTGCATGTGGCGCTGTGTTGCACCTATAGACTTTGACAAGGTCCCAATTCTCGTCACATTTTCATTCTTTTGAAATTTCACACTTTTTTCTGCCCTCCTGGCACAGAAAATGATATTTTCTTTTTTGGACTGATGTGTTTAGGATTAACTCTACATGTACACACCCAGAATATAACGTGACTGTGTTTTCCCGAGTGCAGTAAAATAGCTGTATCATGTAAAACTGAATGCAGGAGCTTTTCCACAGACCAATGGTGAACTGCACTTGTGATCTCCTTGTCCATCAAGGAGAGGGGGCGTCCTTGTGGAATTGCAGACGGATGCCCATCACTGCTATCGTGTTTAAGAGGTCTGTTCAAAAAATTCCAGAACATTGGTAATTTCGTTCTGGAGAGAAATGCGGTCGGCATCGCTGCATACGCCTGTGTCTAACGTGTAACTGCCGGAAGTTTCGTTGTTGTGAAATTTAAAATTTTCTATGCGAATTAAATGTAGGAAGAGATTTCGTGATTGCAGCCGGTCGTCGTCAATTTCATTCCACGACATTTCAACTGGACATCTGCCAGTTATCTTCAGGTGAGGCATCGAAGGCTGACGAAGACGTTTTTTTTATCCTTTATTGTGATTTCATTCCCCTACCCCATACAGGCAGGGGAGGGCTAGCAGCGGCAAAATCCGCCGCTCTTCAGCCGAATGATACATTTAATGAAAAGATGAAAACGATACATATAAAAGGCGATAAAAAGGGGGGTATAAGGAGATAATAAGGCAAAACAGTGGGGGTTAAAACATACACGGAGACACTGATGTGGGACGATTAAAAAAAGTTTATATGAAGATAAAAAAACACAGTTGGCGATTAACACAGTTGGCGATTTATGGAGAACGCAAATACTCTGAAGTCACACACACAAGTTAAATGTTGGTCACAGTATTAAAACACTCCATAACGAAGACACTTTAAAACTACAGCACGAGACAGAGCACGCACAATGAAGGGTGAAGAATAAAAACTGCTGGAGGGGACCTGCTGAGGGAGGGGAGGCCTGAGAGGAGGGAAAAAGAGTGGAGAGGAAGGGGAGTGGAGAGGAAGGGGCAGCAGGGGAGGGAGGCTGGAGGGTGTGGGATGAAAAGAAAAGGGGTGGCGCACCAAGGGGTAGGAGATGGGCAGAGTGGGAGATGGAGAGGGAAGGCTAGTCAGGAGGGAGCACAGAAATGCAGAAGGGGTGAACTGGAAAGGGAGGGCACGGAGGTGGGAGGAAAAAACTGCTCAGAGGAAGGGAAGAAGAGGGGAAAGGGAGGAGGGGGAGGGGGGTTAGAGTTGGAGGGGCAGATATCAGGGCAAAGCTCATCATGCAGGAGGAGTAGGTGCTGGAAGTTGTGTTTGGAAAGCAGGTGGGTGGTGTGGAGATAGAGAGAGGGCAGAACACAATGGTAAAGGCATGGCAACAGGCTGGGTGTGGAGAGGATACAAGACACCAGGGGGTGGGGGGGAATGAGTCTGCAGACAATGTACAGGGTGCGGATGTGTTTGAGGAAAAGGAGAAGATGTGGGAAGGGGATGAAGTCGTAGAAGATCCATGTGGGGGACAGAAGGCAGATATGGAAGGCGAGGGGGAGTGCATAGCATTCAAGGATTTGGAGGGCTTTATAGAATCTGGGAGGGGCGGAAATCCAGGCAATGCTGGCATAACAAAGGGTGGGGCAGATCAAGGCTTTGCAGATGTGAAGGATGGTGGAAGGATGCAGTCCGCATGGCCAGCTGGACAGGGAGTTTCAGAAGGAAGAGCCTATTGTCGGCTTTGTGTTGGATTGTAAGGAGATGGGGAGTCCAGGTGAGGTGTCATTCGAGGGTGAGGCCAAGGTATTTCAGGGTAGGAGTGAGGTGGATGGGATGACTGTAAATGGTGCGGTAAAAATCGTGAAGCCAGAGGGAGTGGATGGTTCGACCTATGGTGATTACCTGGGTCTTGGAAGGGTTGATGTGAAGGAGCTACTGGTTGCACCATGTGGTGAATTGGTTGAGGTGGGTTTGGAGCATATGTTGGGACTGTGGAAGAGTTGGATAAAGGGCCAGGAAGGGGGTGTCATCAGCAAATTGGAGGAGGTGAGCAGGTAGGGGAGGTTTGGGCATATCTGCAGTATACAGGAGATAGAGCAGAGGGGAAAGGACAGAACTTTGAGGCACACTGGCAGTGGGATATAAAATAAAAGAATTGGTACTGTGGCTAGTTACAAGTACATAGGAGGGATGATGGGAGAGGAACAAAGCAACAAGATTGACAAAACTGATGGGAAGAGTGCAGTTCAGGAGTTTAAAGAGGAGCCCAGGATGCAAGACACAGTCATAGGTGTTCTGGAGGTCGAGGGAAACAAAGATAGTGGAGTAACGGGAGTTAAGTTGGAGGAAAAGAAGATTGGTAAGGTTAAGGAGCTGGTCCTCAGGTGAGACGGAGGGCTGGAAGCCACACTGGATAAGGGGAAGGAGGTGGTGCTGGTTAAGGTGTTGATGAATATGGTGGGAGAGGACAGACTCAAAGACCTAACTGAACACATAGGTGAGGCAGATGGAACAATAGAAAGAAGTGTCAGAGGGGGGTTTGTTGGGTTTAGCGAACAGCAGAATGTGGGAAGTCTTCCACAGGTCAGGGTAAAAGCCAATGGAGGGGAGGATGTTATACAGAGTAGCAAGGACAGCCAGGAAGTAGGGGAGGATTCATTGAGGTGACGGTAGGTGACATTGTCGTGACCATGGGTGGTGTTGCGTTTGGAGCAGAGGATTAGTTTGCTGTCGTATGTGGTAATGGGAATTTTTATGTCTGAGGGGGGTAACTGACCCAAGTAAGGGATACTGGGGGCGAGTGGCAGGACAGATGTATTGGAGCATTCAAGGACTGTGGAAAAGAGGGAGTAATGAAAATGAGGATCGTCTGGAATGGAGAAGACTTCAGAGAGATGGGAAGCAAAATGGTTAGCCCTACTGTGGTTGTCAGGGAACGGGCAGTAGATGTGGAGAAGAGGATAATGCTGGGCTGGTTGGTTGCCAGTAAGGCAGTGGAAGGCAGGCCAGTACTTGGAGAAGTTGACAGGAAGGGGAAGTTGAGGTGAGTACATGTCTGGTGACTGTCCCAGTGTTTGTGTTAAGAGATTTCGGATGTGTTGTAATTGACAGTGGTGGAGGAGCATATCCCAGTCACGGGTGTGGAGGAAGGAGCAGTATTCACGGAGAAGAAGGATGGCCTGTGGAGGAAGAATAGCGTGGTGAGGGTGGATAAGTTTGGTAGGAATGTGGGCCTCCATGGAGTCAGTGATGGCCTTCTGGAGGAAGGACAGGGAAATGTTTGAGGTGGCCAACAGTGACCCCACCTTGTGCAAGGAGAAGGGAGTTGTCGTTGCAGTGAAGGAGGTAGGGAGAGATGTGGACAACATGGTGAGGTTTCAGGAAGGTTTCGTTAAGGATGAAGGAGTCAACCTGGCAGTGGGACAGGGTATGCATGGTTCAAATGGCTCTGAGCACTATGGGACTTAACATCTGAGGTCATCCGTCCCCTAGAACTTAGAACTACTTGAACCTAACTAACCTAAGGACATCACACACCTCCATGCCCGAGGCAGGATTCGAACCTGGGACCGTAGCAGCAGCGCGGTTCCGGACTGAAGCGCCTAGAACCGCTCGGCCACAACGGCCGGCGGGTATGCATGAAGAGGTATTTGTTGGCAGGGAGGGAGCAAATGTTCGGGTATGGGAGACGATACTATTGGCGCGCCGGGAGGGGGGGGGGCGGAGAGGAAGGGAGGAAGAGAGAGGCTTAAACGTGTCTAGGTGGGTGAGGTGAAGGTGAAGGTGAAGTGGGTCTGGTTGTCCGAGTATGTGGCGTAAGTATTCATATGGAAGATGGAGCGGGGGGCAAGCGAAATCAGGTGGAGGGTGTGGGGCGTTGGAAGGAGTGGATACTACGAAGACGTTCTCCGCTCCGCCATGTGCAGCGTGCTGACAGTATTGCTGCTGCGCATGCATCAGAGTCACGGTGACAGCAGGACCACACCGCCTGGCGGCAGCGCCCACGCTGGTGGAACTGCAGGGATCAGCGCCCTCGCTGGTGGAACTGCAAAGATCATCTGTCTTCGGCGTTGTCGCTCGCTGCAGTTATCGGAGTATTCTGGTGTCTTCAACTGGAGCAAATCTCGATGAAGGGATTCCACGCATTATCCAGCTGGCAGCCGCTGTCGCAATTCATTAGATTTTCCGCGATACGTATTTCAACGGATTCTTTTATAATGGCGTCCTAAAAAGATGTTGCTGTGGCCAAAATTAATGTTTTGTCATATTCCATAGAATGTCCGTTGGAGATACAATGTTCCGCAACTGCAGACTTGCAGGAGGCGAGTTCAGAGTTAGAAGAGCAACGCGTCTGCATTAAATTTTGCGTGAAACTCAAGAAAATCTTTACATAGACACACCAAATGATGCAGGAAGTCTACGAGGATGAGTAATTAAGCCGTACTCGGTGTTACGAGTGGTCCACATGGTTTAAAAGTGGCTGGACGGAAGTTATAGATGACACTCATTCAGGCCGCCCTTCGACGTCTACCGACCACGACGCTCTTGTCAGGAATTTCAATGAAACTGTGCGTGCCAGTCGAAGAATGACTGTCCGAGAGATTGCAGAAGAATGTAACGATTCAGTTGGATGATGTCATGAAACACTGACACAGCACATTGGAGTGCATCGTGTTGCGGCCAAGTTCGTCCCTCGGCTCGTGGGTCAAGACCAGAACGACGTTCTCCTCGCAATCTGCGAAGAGCTTGGATCGCGTAAATTAGAGAATCATAAATACTGGTGAGACGTGGGTCTACGATTATGATGTTGAGACCAAGATTCAATCTTCGCAATTGGTCGGGAAAGGTTCTCCAGGGCCAGAAAAAGCTCGTTAGGTCAGGTCAAATGCCTTAAGACATGCTGATAGTTTTCTTCGACTTTGAAGGATTAGTAAATGTTACTATCGGGACATGCTACGACGCCTGCGAGAAAATGTAAGAAGGAAACGGCCTGAAATGTGGCGAGACAATTCATGGCTCTTGCATCACGGTAACGCACCCACGCATTCATCCCTATTGGTGTGTGACTATTGCGCAAAAAATGAAATCAGTATGGTGCCTCAGCGTCCGTACTCTCCAGACTTGGCCCCTGCGGACTTTTTTATTATTTCCGAAGTTGAAAACTCCGTTGAAATGATGAAATTTTGTAACGATAGATGAGATAAAAGAAAATTCGTAGGCGGCGCTTCGCGCGATCCAGCAAGAGGCGTACCAAGACTACTTCCGGAATTGGAAACGGCGTTGGGAGCGGTGTATCAATTGTGGAGAAGAGAACTTCGAAGGAGACCATGCACAGTAAGTAAAAGGCAAGCGTAGAAAAATTTCGTGGACAGACTTCGTATGTATTGGAAATCGGCGACGGAATCCGCCGGCCAAGGTGTCAACCCGGCTTCTTTCTGTAACTCGGTAAGAATGAACGAGGACGCGACAGAACGAAGATTGAAGACATTATTTCGGCACGGTTATGTAATATTGACTGGAATACTCTCTTTCAAATTCTGAAGGTGGCAGGGGTTAAATACAGGGAGCGAAAGGCTATTTACAACTTGTACAGAGACCAGAAAAATGGTTCAAATGGCTCTGAGCACTATGGGACTTAACATCTGTGGTCATCAGTCCCCTAGAACGAAGAACTACTTAAACATAACTAACCTAAGGACATCACACACATCCATACCCGAGGCAGGATTCGAACCTCCGACCGTAGCAGCCGCGCGGTTCCGGACTGAGCGCCTAGAACCGCTAGACCACCGCGGCCGGCACAGAGACCAGATGGCAGTTGTAAGAATCTAGGGGCATGAAAGGGAAGCAGTGGTTGGGAAGGGAGTGAGACAGGGCTGTAGCCTATCCCCGATGTTATTCAATCTGTATGTTGAGCAAGCAGTAAAGGAAGCAAAAGAAAAATTCGGAGTAGGAATTAAAATTCATGGAGAAGAAATAAAAACTTTGAAGTTCGCCGATGACATTGTAATTCTGTCAGAGACAGCAAAGGACCTAGAAGAGCAGCTGAACGGAATGGACAGTGTCTTGAAAGTAGGGTATAAGATGAACATCAACAAAAGCAAAACGAGGATAATGGAATGTAGTCGAATTAAATCGGGTGATGCTGAGGGAATGAAATCAGGAAATGAGACGCTTAAAGTAGTAAAGGAGTTTTGCTATTTGGGGAGCAAAATAACTGATGATGGTCGAAGTAGAGAGGATATAAAATGTAGACTGGCAATGGCAAGGAAAGTGTTTCTGAAGAAGAGAAATTTGTTGACATCGAGTATAGATTTAAGTGTCAGGAAGCCGTTTCTGAAAGTATTTGTATGGAGTGTAACCATGTATGAAACTGAAACATGGACGATAAATAGTTTAGACAAGAAGAAAATAGAAGCTTTCGAAATGTGATGCTACGGAAGAATGCTGAAGATTAGATGGGTAGATCACATAACTAATGAGGAGGTATTGAATAGATTTGGGGAGAAGAGGAGCTTGACTAGAAGAAGGGATCGGTTGGTAGGGCATATTCTGAGGCATCAAAAATGGTTCAAATGGCTCTGAGCACTATGGGACTCAACTGCTGAGGTCATTAGTCCCCTAGAACTTAGAACTAGTTAAACCTAACTAACCTAAGGACATCACAAACATCCATGCCCGAGGCAGGATTCGAACCTGCGACCGTAGCCGTCTTGCGGTTCCAGACTGCAGCGCCTTTAACCGCACGGCCACTTCGGCCGGCTCTGAGGCATCAAGGGATCACCAATTTAGTATTGGAGGGAAGCGTGGAGAGTAAAAATCGTAGCGGGAGACCAAGAGATGAATACACTAAACAGATTCAGAAGGATGTATGTTGCAGTAGGTACTGGGAGATGAAGAAATATGCACAGGATAGAGTAGCATGGGGAACTGCATCAAACCAGTCTCTGCACTAGAGACCACAACAACAACATGTAAAGGTTCGTATACATCTCGACTGGAGATCAGCGCCGAAACTGCAACAACAACGAAGCAACATCATTCCCCGTGAACAGAGCGACAACAAGGAATCGCAAGATATACGCGGTGTCCACGTTAAGCACATAACAATACAGAATGTAATAACTTGAGACGTAATGCAGTTATTTATTGGCGGTTTGCTTCTACAAATACGGTAACGTAAAATGTTCTCTGTGTTTGCTTACAGCAATTTGTACCGCGTGCAAATCCGCGTTAACTACTTTATTCAAGTAAACGCGCGTCAGAAACCATGTAGATACGTCATCGGAAATTGTTCTGTGTGCTTACTCTCGCGGAGCTGAAGTCTCTTACACTGGTACAATGTCGTTTTCGGCCTGAATACGGACTGCGACCAACTGACGATGTTTCCACCTACGTAACAATCAAGAAATAGGACAAGTGGCTGTGGAAAACTGGGAGTTTACTTTTGACACTGCGCCACCACGCCAAGTATGCAGTTCCAGCGACTGCTTGCGAACTGATCCGTATGTCCTCGGAGAGCTCTCGTAAGTCAGCTACAGTTACCTCGTTCAACAGCACACGATGTCGTCCATAAGAGGTGCAGATGTTACACCTGCAACGCTGCAAAACACTTGAAGAGAAGTGGATTACAGATTGGATGTCTGTCGCACCATAATGGTATGCATATCGAGATGTATGAGTGTAAAAAAACGTTTCGAGATACCGGTACCGTACTTGTAGAAACACGCCATCAATAAATATCTCAATTACTTTTCAAGTTATTTCCGTTTCTATTGTTATATATTTAACTCAGACGATGGTATTGTGATTGATAATGCTCCAGTATTTCTCGTCACGGTCGGCACAGTTAGATCTGCAGTTCAATGCAGTCGCAGAAAATAACTGATAATTCTATAATGAACAAAAAGCCTGTGTCCAGAGTTCCACTCATGCCCCTTTCCTCCCCCTTTGCAGATGTTTGCATGTACACTCAATTCTAAAGTGGCTTATACACGTCAGTGCTCTAGAGAGTTGACTACTGAGGTTATTGGAATTTATAGAAGTCACGCATGTTTGTGGAAAGTTAAGAGCAGCTGCTTTATAAGCTACAAGTTGCTGGTAGACTCCAAACAGGCAGCCGGCCGTAGTGGCCGTGCGGTTCTAGGCGCTGCAGTCTGGAACCGCGAGACCGCTACGGTCGCAGGTTCGAATCCTGCCTCGGGCATGGATGTGTGTGATGTCCTTAGGTTAGTTAGGTTTAACTAGTTCTAAGTTCTAGGGGACTAATGACCTTAGAAGTTGAGTCGCATAGTACTCAGAGCCATTTGAAACTTTTTTTTCCAAACAGGCAAACTGCAATCCTCAGACAGAAACAAAGTAAAACACACCTCAGTAATATCGTTTTATAGAATACATGTAGTTCCAAATACATCCAGAAATGTGTCTGCAACCAACCACGACAAAACATTTCCAACATATATGCAAGGTATATGAGACAGACTTCAAAAAAAGACGTAAAAATTCCTATTACAAAGAAGGCCGGTGCGGAAGGTGTGAACATTACAGAGCTGTCAGTTTAATGAGTTATGCCTGCAAAATACTAACACCTACGAGTATCATATACAGAAGACCTGACAGAAATTCATCTCGTTGAAAATCAGTTTGGGTTCCGGAAAAATGTAGGAATACGTGAGCCATACAGACCCTACGACCTATCTGAGAAGATAGACTGAAGAAGGGAAACTTACGTTCATAGCATATGTAGGATTATAGAACTACACTCCTGGAAATTGAAATAAGAACACCGTGAATTCATTGTCCCAGGAAGGGGAAACTTTATTGACACATTCCTGGGGTCAGATACATCACATGATCACACTGACAGAACCACAGGCACATAGACACAGGCAACAGAGCATGCACAATGTCGGCACTAGTACAGTGTATATCCACCTTTCGCAGCAATGCAGGCTGCTATTCTCCCATGGAGACGATCGTAGAGATGCTGGATGTAGTCCTGTGGAACGGCTTGCCATGCCATTTCCACCTGGCGCCTCAGTTGGACCAGCGTTCGTGCTGGACGTGCAGACCGCGTGAGACGACGCTTCATCCAGTCCCAAACATGCTCAATGGGGGACAGATCCGGAGATCTTGCTGGCCAGGGTAGTTGACTTACACCTTCTAGAGCACGTTGGGTGGCACGGGGTACATGCGGACGTGCATTGTCCTGTTGGAACAGCAAGTTCCCTTGCCGGTCTAGGAATGGTAGAACGATGGGTACGATGACGGTTTGGATGTACCGTGCACTATTCAGTGTCCCCTCGACGATCACCAGTGGTGTACGGCCAGTGTAGGAGATCGCTCCCCACACCATGATGCCGGGTGTTGGCCCTGTGTGCCTCGGTCGTATGCAGTCCTGATTGTGGCGCTCACCTGCACGGCGCCAAACACGCATACGACCATCATTGGCACCAAGGCAGAAGCGACTCTCATCGCTGAAGACGACACGTCTCCATTCGTCCCTCCATTCACGCCTGTCGCGACACCACTGGAGGCGGGCTGCACGATGTTGGGGCGTGAGCGGAAGACGGCCTAACGGTGTGCGGGACCGTAGCCCAGCTTCATGGAGACGGTTGCGAATGGTCCTCGCCGATACCCCAGGAGCAACAGTGTCCCTAATTTGTTGGGAAGTGGCGGTGCGGTCCCCTACAGCACTGCGTAGGATCCTACGGTCTTGGCGTGCATCCGTGCGTCGCTGCGGTCCAGTCCCAGGTCGACGGGCACGTGCACCTTCCGCCGACCACTGGCGACAACATCGATGTACTGTGGAGACCTCACGCCCCACGTGTTGAGCAATTCGGCGGTACGTCCACCCGGCCTCCCGCATGCCCACTATACGCCCTCGCTCAAAGTCCGTCAACTGCACATACGGTTCACGTCCACGCTGTCGCGGCATGCTACCAGTGTTAAAGACTGCGATGGAGCTCCGTATGCCACGGCAAACTGGCTGACACTGACGGCGGCGGTGCACAAATGCTGCGCAGCTAGCGCCATTCGACGGCCAACACCGCGGTTCCTGGTGTGTCCGCTGTGCCGTGCGTGTGATCATTGCTTGTACAGCTCTCTCGCAGTGTCCGGAGCAAGTATGGTGGGTCTGACACACCGGTGTCAATGTGTTCTTTTTTCCATTTCCAGGAGTGTATTTTGCCTATGTTGACTGGAATACACGGTTTGAATTCTGAAGATAGCACATATCAGCACGGGAAACGAAAGTCATCTACAACTTCTGCTGTACACGAATCGAAGAACATGGAAAGGAAGCAGTGGTTGAGAAGGGAATGACAAATGATTGTAACCTCTCCCCGATGTTCCTCAGTTTCTGCATTGAGCAAGCTCTGAAGGAAATCAAGGATAAATTTAGAAAGGAAGTTAAAATTCAGAGATAAGCTATTAAAGCTTTGCGTTTTGCCGATGACACTGTAATTCTATCGGAGACATCACACGACTTGTAAAAGCAGTTGAACGGAGTAGACAGTGTCTCGGAAAGTGGTTATAATATGGATTTAACAAAATAAAACATTGGTAATGGAATGTCGTCGCGTTAAATCAGGCAGTGCTGATTAGGCGAGACACTAGAAGTAAAAGGTTAGTTTTGGTATTTAGGCAGTAAACTAAAATTACAATGACCGAAGTAAAGAGAATACAAACTGCAGACTGGAGATATAAGGGGCAGTCAAATGAAAACGAGACAGATGAACAAAAGAAAGGAAACTGTTCATTATTTCAAAAGTAATCACCACAACTATTAACGCATTTATCCCACTATGATACAGGATGGTCAATGCCTTCAAAGGAAAATGTTTGCGGTTGTCTGCAGAACCATAATTGTAACCAGGTGGGCCTACATGCAGCCAAGGTTGGTTTATCTACGCTATAGTATTTCGCTGGGAATCCCTTACACATCCTCCACGTAGTTACGATCTCTCACCATTCGATTTCCATATTTTTGGAGCCCTGAAGAAAGACATTCGTGGCCGCCGATTTGCTTCGTCCGAAGAGTTGCACACCTGGTTCCGTTGGCAACGGCCCATTTTTTTCCCAAGAAGGCACTGAGAGTCTTGTCTCACAGTGGGATAAAAATCAGTTAGTCTGATTACTTTCTAAATAACAGTTTACTTACCTTTTAGGATTCCGTAGCTCAGTCCATAAAAACAGAAGCCTGTTTTGTCCTTCTGTCTGTCTCTCTGTACGTCCGTCTGGTGAGACCCCTTTTTCTAGGGAACAGGTAGAGCTACCAAGTTCAAATTTATGTCACTTACTAAGGTCTACGGCTACTTGCGGTGTACAAAATTTCAGCGTCTACCTCCCTAGTGGCAGACAGTTACGAGTGTTATCCCTTTGCCCAACACCCCCTGGAATACTATCCAAGAATGGTAGCACAACAGGTCGAATCACACGAGTGATGTACAAATTTTCAGTCAGGGTGCTTGGGATAACCACCAGAGCACTCTCGCTGTCACATGAAATCGCACCCCAGACCATAACTCCAGGTGTGTGTTTAGCACTCAGGTCGTTTGCAGACTAACTGGTCTCCATCCAAGCAACACACGGCCATCACTGGCATCGTGGCAGAAGCAGCTTTCATCAGAAAGCACAACAAACCTTCACTGTACCCTCCAACAAACTCTCGCTTGACACCACTGAAGTTCCAAATGGTGGTGGTTTGGGGTCAGTGGAATGCACAGTAGAGGGCGTCTGACTCGAAGCTGTTCTTGAAGTAACCGGTTTGCACCAGTTCATTGTGTCATTGTGGTGCCAACTGCTGCTTAGATTGCTGCCGCAGATGCAACAATATGCGCCAGAGCCATACGCCAAACACGACGGTCTTTCTTCTTGGTAGCGCCGCGTGATGTCCGGAGCCCCATATTCTTGCGACCGTACGTTCTCACGACCACCGTTGCCAGCAGTCATGTACAGTTACTACATTCCTGCAAAGTCTTTCTCCAGTTTCACTGAAGGAACATCCAGCTTCTCGTAGCCCCATTACACGACCTCGGTCAAACTCAGTTAGGTGCCGATAGTGACATCTTTGTTGCCTTAAAGGCATTCTTGACTCACGTCAATTCGCCAAGTCCATGTTCAGAGGTAACTGATGCTCACAACCGTTACAGCGTGTATTAAAGCAAAACCAGATTTGCACACTCGTGCGACTGACGCGAAATCCGAATAGACAGCACCTTTCAGATGTAGAAAGGCGGCTTCTAACTTTCGTTTATGTCGCACAATTCTTTCTTGGCGTTGCGATTTTTCTTTCCCTCTGTGTATATGAAACTTGCAGGAAATTTACCGCTCTTTAAAATTGATGATGGCATATTTTTGCCCAAAATGCACTGGAAGCGATTTACTGAGGAAGAACCGAAAAATGTGCCATATCTTAGCCGTTTTTTCAAGATGGCATATAACGCACGAGGAGGACAAGGTCAAACACCTGGATTTCTCACGAGACAGTTAATACATAAAACATACCTGAAAATCAAAATTATTCCACCTTCAGCAGTCCAAAAATCTGTACTGGGTTATTTTGATTTTGTACAGGCAAGTGGCAGACGGACTATGGGCGGTCAGGTAATTCATCAACGCTCTCGATGGGTGAAGAGATCTCATTCTTAGTGTCTCCTTGATGTTAGAGAAAATTTCGTATGTTCTGTTGCCTGTGTGTGAAGTCCTATTAATTTTGCCACATTTGTAACGCGGAGTCTTAAATTGCTTTTTGTTGTGAATTGGCAGGAGCCAAGGAGGAAGCGTTTAAGCGTTTAAGCTCGCGCAGGCTGGCGTGAGGTCTGGAACAGGTAGAGTAATTATACTATCAAAAAAAGTACGTAGCTTCAGGAATACTTAACTTTAATCCATAATTGGTGAACATCGGTCTGACTGTACATGCATCACAATATAAATAGCAATTGATAATGGCGCCTTGCTAGGTCGTAGCAAATGACGTACCTGAAGGGTATGCTAACCATCGTCTCGGCAAATGAGAGCGTAATTTGTCAGTGAACCATCTCTAGCAAAGTCGGCTGTACAACTGGGGCGAGTGCTAGTAAGTCTCTCTAGACCTGCCGTGTGGCGGCGCTCGGTCTGCAATCACTGACAGTGGCGACACGCGGGTCCGACGTATACTAGCGGACCGCGGGCGATTTAAAGGCTACCACCTAGCAAGTGTGGTGTCTGGCGGTGACACCACACTTTTCTTCGTGTTGGCCCCACTTTCAAGTATCCTTTGTACTTCCGTTCGATCGTCTTTCTAAACTTAAGACAGCAGTCTTCTATTGTTGAGTTTTCATGTGCAGTGGACACATTCCTAGAATTAATAGTAACACATCACTGTGGAGAACATACACTGAACCTGCTGGCGGGTTACACTTGTGTTAGGCAGAGAGAGGGTTGCAACTCTCGTACGGCCATCCTGATTTAAGTTATCAGTGATTTCCCTAAATAATCTATCGTTTTATAAACAGATCCCTTCCCCATCATTTTCCGTCAGTTACGATCTTGATGTAGACGGAAAATTGAATACTAAACATTCCTTACTTTTGGCAGAGAATAAGAGTTGAAAGAAGAACGAATGAATAGAGTGTGTTGAGTGTTCGCTACAGTGTGTAGCTACAGTTCCTTCTTCTTTTCCTCATCCAGTTAGTTTATTCACAGTGTTCCAGAAATATAAAAACTAGTATTTTGGTGCAACATACAACCTGCAGGAGCATTAAGGTTCAGATTTTTTTTGGCAAATGGGAACAAATAAATGGCATTTGAACGAAATATGTCCATTATTTGCGAGGAGATGTAAGTAACAGCAGTACAGCGTTTACTTTTAACGTTCTACAGCGCCAATCTTCCTTAGGAACAATTGTAATTCGCGCTGCTTGAATAGCTTCGATCAGATCCTCCACGAACAAGAACAATTAGATGCGCTACACTTAACCGTCAGTAACGTAATCTGACCAGATCGTGCGGTGTGTTAAATGGTGGGACCTTCGTGTCGCACTGTAGCGATTGATTACATCACGCGCGAGGCGTGCAGTCGACCGATGTTGTTTTGCGACCTTCTGTAGAAAATGTAATCGCTCTGATCAGATCGGAAGGTCGGCGAGCAAGGTCAACGCTAGCACAGCAGTGGCGTAGTTTCTCGAGTATGTTGTACGGTACTGCATCGATGCAATGAACGTTCACGCTGGAGTGTCTCGTGTTGTCAACACATTTTCGCTTCCGTTTTGACGCTCAGACTTCAAAATGGCATAGTTTATGTAAGGAAGAAGTACGATCGCGAGCAGATGAAGCAGAGACAACTGTTGAATTGGACACAGAGTGCTCCTGTTGTCGTATCAAACAACTGGAATGACATCAGAAATGGTTCAAATGGCTCTAAGCACTATTGGACTTAACGTCTGAGGTCATCAGTCCCCTAGACTTAGAACTACTTAAACCTAACTGACCTAAGGACATCACACACATCCATGCACGAGGCAGAATTCGAACATGCGACCGTAGCAGCGGCGCGGTTCCGGACTGAAGCGCCTAGAACCGCTCGGCTATAACGGCCGGATAATGACATCAGAACTTCGTCTGACAGCTGTAATGATAATAGTGCGCAGGTTGGGCAAGACGCGTCATGTCAGGTAATACTATCTGATCAAAAGTATCCGGACAACTATTAGTGGACATTAATAGGGGACGTGTCCCCCTTTCGCCTTTAGAACGGCTTGAACTCTCATGGGGACACTTTCAATGAGGCATCTGAATGTCTGTGAGGGGAATGACAGACCGTTTTTCTCAAGAAACGAAACCGGAAAGGCAGTGATTTTGCAACTGGGGGTTCTGGAGCGAAACTGGCGTTATACAGTAAAATTTCGCTAACACGAATCCGAAGGGATCGAAAAATCAGGAGATCGTGTTAAAAAAATTCGTGTTAAGTGAAAAACACAGATTTTAATAAGTATACATGTACAGCAGTACACTAATGTGTAATACACTACACGTTATTGTGGACTTATAACACCAAAAAGTGATTGTAAAAGCCAAGTACTCACAAATTATGTACGTTACTTTCTTGGAAAAATTCGGCCATGGTTCGCTGACGTTCATGGGAACGATAATATTTTGTAATTTCACAACGAATTGTAATGATAGCGTCCGTAGACCCAGCAGTGACGTCGGATGTTGAAGCGAACCGTTCTAAACAGTCCAAGGCTGTAAACATCTCCTGACGGGTAGGTGGAATGGTATCTGTATTCTCTTCTTCTTCTCTTTCTTCTGATGGCCCTTCTTGCACCTCGCTCACAGCTTTTGGCACATCCGATTCCACAGAAGCACATACGGCAACATCGTCGTCTACACTAATGAATTCTTCGAAACTAATCCCAGGGTTCGCAACATCCCGCAGAACTGTCCATTCATCAGGTGAAGTGGCATATTCTAACTCGTGGACATCTTCATTGTCGCTATGTGTCCAATCTCTGTTAAAGCACTTCCCTATATGATGTGGCGATACTGTTCCAGGCTGCTGCGATGGCTCTTATTGCATCAAGCAGATTCCAATTTGGGGTTGCACTATTGTTTTCAGCAGCACGAATTGCAGCTCTTACAAGTCGCTTACGATAAGCTCTCTTTATGTGGGATATTATGCCTTGGTCCAAAGGCTGAAGGCGACTTGTGGCATTGGATGGAAAAAACTGAACCTTTATGTTGGATAGGTTCAGATCATGAACGTTATGGGCAGTACATCTGTCCAATGTAAGAAGAACATGTCTATTTTGAACAACTATTCGACTGTTGAAACGAAGAAGCCACTTGTGAAATGATGTGCCATCGATCTAAGCTTTCTTATGGTGAGAGTAGATGCAAGGTAAAGTGTCCATATTTATGTTTTTAAAACAACGCGGTTTCTCGGATTTACCGATAACCCAGGAACGAAACTTGTCACTGCCGTCAGCATTACAACACAGTACAACAGTCACACGTTGTTTACTTCGTGCTCCACCGTGACACTTCTCACCTTTTGTCCCCAGGCCAGTTGAAGGTATGTTAGATGCACGCATATGATTGAACCATTCTAGCAGTAACGTCTCGATGTCTTCATACTTGGCGGTACCAAGTCGTTTAGATTCTTTTCCAGAACCTAAAGCCGCAGCATTAATAATTTTTTCTCGATTCTTAATAATCGTAGATAAAGTAGATTTAGGTATTCCAAACTGCTCTGCAATTGCTGTTTTCTTGGTACCACTGTCCACTTCACCTAGAATCTTAAGCTTTGTACATTTAGAAGCGTCTGTTTCCTCTTTGCCATTTACGCGTGCTACGGTACCGGTTGTAACTGTAGTTTTTATTCAGTATTCCAGCTCGATACGGCTACGACTAACAGAACAACTGTCAAATCTGGCACTGAGTACGTTCCTAAATGCTGCTGCACACATTATTGAATGTCTTACAATGTACAGCATAGGCTGATTGTTGAGGAGATAATCGCGGCTGCCGACCTACAATACTTCAAAAACGAGTCAACAATAAGTATAATTAGCTTTGTAGCTACATTTCCTACATTCATTTCGGAACAAAAATTACGCTTTAGAATACTCTTAGGTCGGAAGTTTGTGTTACAGTGAAATTTAATTACGCTAGGAACTGAAACAGAGTTCGTAATTCGCCTTAACCGAAATTCGTGTTAACCGATAAAACATACCATAAGAACTAATATATTCCTGGTAGGACCAATATTTTTTTCGCGTTAACCGCGAGTTCGTCTTATGCGAGTTCGTGCTAACGAGGTTATACTGTAATTCCCAAAGGTGTTCCATTGGGTTCAAGCTGGGACCCGGGAAGACCAACCCATTTCAGGAATGTTGTAGTCCACAAACTATTGCCTATTTTCCAATAGGGTGTATTGTCATTCTGATACGAACAAACATCGTCTCCGAACTGTTTCTGCACTGTGCGAAGTACATAATGCTGTAAAATGTGCTCATATCTTTCTGCACTTAGCGCTTTCTTATATGCTATAAGGGGAGCACACCCTAACCACGAAAAACACTCCCATAACATAACACCACCTCCTCGGCACTTCACTATAGGCACGACACATGACGCCGGCTAACGTTCTCCAGGTATCTGCCAAACCCAAACACATCCATCGGATTGCCAAGGGGGATAGTGTGATTCATTACTCCAAAACACTCGTTTCCAATCATCCGCTGTCCAGTGGCGTCGCTATTTACACAACCTCAATCGTTGCTCAGCACTAACTGCAGAAATGTAAGGCTTACCAGTTGCTCGACCATTGTACCCCATTATTTTTAATTTCCTACGTACAGCTAGGTGGACTGATTCCTTTCGCCGATTTCACGCGATTTTTACAGTCACCCTCTGCAGTGCTCTTGTCTGTCAGTACATGAGGTCTGTCTCCGTAGCGTAGTGGAGCGTTACCGCCTACCATGCAGGGGCCCAAGTTCGATTCCCGGCAAGGCACTGGGTATTGCGTGTTCTTCATCATCATTTTCATCATCATTGACTCGCAGGTCGCCGATGTGGTGTCGCCTAAAAAGGACTTGCAATACGGTGGCCGAACTCCCCCGCATGGGGCCTCCCGGCCAACAAAATGGTTCAAATGGCTCTGAGCACTATGGGACTTAACATCGGAGGTCATCATTCCCCTAGAACTTAGAACTACTTAAACTTAACTAACCTAAGGACATCACACACATCCATGCCCGAGGCAGGTTTCGAACCTGCGACCGCAGCGGTCGCGCGGTTCCAGACTGAAGCGCCTAGAACCACTCGGCCACTCCGGCCGGCTCCCGGCCAACAATGCCATACGATCATTTCCATTTCCAGTACATGACGTCTGCCTGGTCTCGATTTACATGTGTTTGTTCCTTCACCTTTCCACTTCACAGTCACATCACCAACAGTGTACTTGGGCAGCCTGAAGACCGATTGGAATGTCCCTGATGGATTTGTTACTCAGGTAACACCCAATGACTAGTCCACGATCGAAACCACAGAATTCCCCAGACAGACTCACCCTGTTGTCCCTACTTTTTCCACTGACACCGTAAAACCCCTGTCCTTCGTGACATCTAGTGATCAATTCCGTGTTACATAGAGGCGTCCGAATTGTTGTGATCAGATAGCGTCTGGCCAGCCAACCTAGTATCAGTGTCATCTTTATTAGAAAATGGATTGTCGTTTGTTAACTGCTTGCAGATTCGCAATAACTGGGTAAATTAAGCACACTTGCGAGTGTTAATAAAGTTACTATACCAAACAAGTAGAGTGAAGAGGAAGGCGAAGGAAAATAATTGTAAAGTTCACTCGTGTACTTCGCATGGAGGAGTGACATTTACTTGACATACTTCGAGTGCATCTCACTTACCCATTGTCCCCATCTCATTCGACAATATAAATTTGAGACTGTTCCTCGTAAAACTTGAAAACTGGGACAAAAGTTTCAGGACGTCGTCGAACGAGACCTTCTATATCTACGTGACATCTACATCTACATAATTCTTGCAACTGACACTGAAGTGTTTGGTAGAAATTACATAGAAACACTTTCAGACCATTCCTCAACCGTTCCACTCTCGACTAGCATGCGGGAAAAGAGATCACCTAAATCTTTACACGTGAATTCGATTTCTCTTATTTTATTACGATGCTCATTTCTGTCTGTTAGGCGGGAATCAACAAAATATTTTGTCATTCGGAGGAGAAAGCTGGTGACTGTAATTTCGCGAAAAGATCTCACCGCAATAAAAAATACATTTCTTTTAATGACTGCCATCCCAGCTTGCGTATCCCTCCCCCATTTCGCTATAATACAAAACGAGCTATCTTTCTTTAAACTTTTTCGACATCCTCCGTCACTCCCTTACCGCGAAGCCATAGTCCAGAAAAGGAATTACAAGTGTAGTGTAGGTAGTCTCCCTAATAGATTTGTTGTATCTTCTAAGTGTTCTGGCAATAAAAGGAAGTGCTTGGCTTGCCTTCTCCACAACACTGTCTTTGTGGTGGTTCGTTATTTAAGTTAACCTCTACGTATTTCGTTGAATATACAACATTCAAAATTTGTTACTTAACGGTATTTTTTTGGTTCTCATGTGGAAGACCTCGAACTTTGTTACTGTTTAGAGTCAACTGCCACTTTCCCAATCATGCAAATATATCCCCTAAATACATTACGTTCTTCTGGTGACTTAAGTAAATGGTAAACGACTGCATCATCTGTAACCAATCTAAGAGGGCTGCTCAGATTGTCTACTAACTCGTTTCTATAGGTTAACATGTTCTTGGTAAATCTCAGACATCACCCCTTTGCCACTACATCTACGTCTACATCTGCTTACATATACCGAAAATCACCGTACAGTGCAAGGCGGAGCATACCTTGTAACACCACTAGCCATTTTCTTTCCTGTTCCACTCGTAAGCAGAGTAACGGAAAAACGACCGGCTAAAAGCCTCCGTAACAGTCCTAATTTCTCCCATCTAATCCTCACGCTGAATGTACGTTGGCGGTATCAGAATCGTTGTGCAGTCGGGCTCAAATGCCGATTGCCTCGCGAAAAGAGTCTCGCTTTCCCTGCAGGGATTCCCATCTGAGTTCATCAAGCATCTCGGTAATACTTGCGTGCTGATCGAAGCTACCCGTAACAAATCTAGCAGCACGTTTGTGAATTGCTTCCATATCTTCCTTTAAGCCGAGCTGTTGAGGATCAAAACACTCGACCAGTGCTCAGGAATGGGTCGCACTAGCATTCTATAAGCCGTGTGCTTGATGAATAAGCTACACTTACTCATGTTGTTGTTGTTGTGGTCTTCAGTCCTGAGACTGGTTTGATGCAGCTCTCCATGCTACTCTATCCTGTGCAAGCTTCTTCATCTCCCAGTACCTACTGCAACCTACATCCTTCTGAATCTGCTTAGTGTATTGATCTCTTGGTCTCCCTCTACGATTTTTACCCTCCACGCTGCCCTCCAATGCTAAATTTGTGATCCCTTGATGCCTCAAAACATGTCCTACCAACCGATCCCTTCTTCTAGTCAAGTTGTGCCACAAACTTCTCTTCTCCCCAATCCTATTCAATACCTCCTCATTAGTTACGTGATCTAGCCACCTTATCTTCAGCATTCTTCTGTAGCACCACATTTCGAAAGCTTCTATTCTCTTCTTGTCCAAACTAGTTATCGTCCATGTTTCACTTCCATACATGGCTACACTCCATACAAATACTTTCAGAAACGACTTCCTGGCACCTAAATCTATACTCGATGTTAACAAATTTCTCTTCTTGAGAAACGCTTTCCTTGCCATTGCCAGTCTACATTTTATATCCTCTCTACTTCGACCATCATCGGTTATTTTACTCCCTAAATAGCAAAACTCCTTTACTACTTTAAGTGTCTCATTTCCTAATCTAATTCCCTCAGCATCACCCGACTTAATTTGACTACATTCCATTATCCTCGTTTTGCTTTTGTTGATGTTCATCTTATATCCTCCTTTCAAGACACTGTCCATTCCGTTCAACTGCTCTTCCAAGTCCTTTGCTGTCTCTGACAGGATTACAATGTCATCGGCGAACCTCAAAGTTTTTACTTCTTCTCCATGAATTTTAATACCTACTCCGAATTTTTCTTAACTCTCCTAATAAAACGAAGTCGGGCATTCGTCTTCGCTACTACCAACCTGACGTGCTCATTGCATTTCAAATCGCTTTGCAACGTTACGCCTAGATATTTAATCGATGCGTGTTTCACATTTTTGAAGACTGTCAGTAAAATTCCTTTCTGATCCCAAACATTGTGATGCTATTTCCTACTGATGACATATTCTTTACCTGCCTTGGAACTGAAGAATCTCCTCCTGTCCACTGTCTTGATTGTTTTCTCGATTCTAATGTGTAGCCGTCAAATCATGTTTCAACCATTGTCATATACTGCTGCAGAAAACCACTTTGATTTCTACAAAAATGCACCAAACACTGTTCACATCTTCGTGTGCCAAAATTCCAGTATGATGTTTTGCACATTTTGTAAGATTTATGATATCATTGAGCTATTCATTCTTCAGTGAATCAGTTTGGAAACTTTCACGGGCTCACTTAAATTGAACAGTCCATTTCTCATAATGGGAATTGAAGGAGAAGAGTCTCCATACAGATTTATGAATTTATGAATGTCAAATGAGTGTCAGTTGGCATCAAAGATTCTTAAAATGCTATATCACTGCATGATATTCAACTACTGGTGTAAAAAGTTATGCCTATAGTGCTGCAATATGTGGGAGAGACTGAGAACTTTTCAGAGAATCCTTGTACCAGGTTTCATGAAGTTATCCATGTATACTACCATACAAGCTAGAGAGAATGTTCCTTGATAATTGATCTCTGTGCAGCAGTATTTGATTTCTATGGATAATAGACTAACTGTAAAACTGCGAGCTATGACTTTTCTGATAGGAAATCACGAATGCATCGCACGGTTAAGATGATACTCGATAGGCACAGAATTTGATTAGCAGCCGCTTTAGAGGAACAACGTCAAAAGAGAAAGGGAAGGAACAGATGGTATCACCTGAATCAGGACTTTATGCGGAACCAGTGGCCATGAGTGAAAATGCATGCCAGACAGGGGCTCGCACCTGGGACCTCGTGTTTAGCAGACAGTTGAGTTAACCACCTTCTCCACCCAACCACAGTGTTTAGTGTAAAAGCTCGGACTGTCTCGGCAGCCGACTCACATTCACACCTAGCGCCACCTGTCTGCAGTCCCCCTCCATGTCCTCCATGTTAGCTAACCTTAGATTCTCACTGAGGTTGAATTTCAAAGTGCATCCCCACTGAAGGTCCAAGATGTTGCTCCAGGGGGGTGTAAAATGAGTGTGAGCAACGGAAAATAATAAACTGTAACACGAAGATTTGGCCGTGTCTGACTACCCCCTGGACCAGATCTTAGGATCTCTTAATTTTACAAATTACAATCTAAACATGAATGATGAAGGCAACTAATCATACTAAACGATAAACGTTGTTCCTGCTTATATATTTATTTTAGATTAAAAAAAACCTTTGTATTACAAAGTTCACATTTCCTAAGTAAAATTACTAATCAAATGCCCAACTCTGCCACTTATTATGACTGTGCGATCTATTATCAATAACGCGAAATGACTGACATCATCCACATGCCGAACACTAGAACACACTACTTTCAAAGATGATCTACGGTGGTGTGGAACCTTAGTGCAAATAAACTAACGTGATCACAGCTGTTTAGCTTTTATAGCCCTAATAAGCCGAAGCAATTTGCGATATCACCGTATGTACTGCGTCCGTTGCGTCGAAGTGATGGTTCTCGTATTCGTCTGCGTCGATGGAAGAACTCCAGCCACAAATAAACTCTTCTCACACTGGGACGGCAGAAGGCTGTCCTGTGACTAACATACTCTAATACTGCCTTCTCCTCTCTGTGTTCTACAGACGAGAAACGCGAACTCCCAGCCACAAGGACGGAGTTCAGATAACGTCTCAACGTTAAGTATAGGCAGAGGAAGTGCTCTCAATTACTGAACGCTGCGTACTCAACGACGACTTCCAACCCGGAGATGAAGTCCAGAATCCTACAGGTTCGCAACAGTACGGTGCCTAACTGTTCTAACTATAAACTTTCCTGAGAGCAAAGACAGCAAGTCCGACTGTACCAACAAAAGCTGATATCGGGCGACCGTGACACAGGGGCGCTCACAACGGAAGACCTCGTCTCTCCACCACTGGCCTCCCAGCAACGCTCGGCTCCCCACCCTCGTAATTCCGAAAACGATTCATATTCCCGAGCCGGCCGGTGTGGCCGAGCGGTTCTAGGCGCTTCAATCTGGAACCGCGCGACCACTACGGTCGCAGGTTCGAATCCTGCCTCGGGCATGGATGTGTGTGATGTCCTTAGGTTAGTTAGGTTCAAGTAGCTCTAAGTTCTAGGGGACTGATGACCTCAGATGTCAAGTCCCATACTGCTCAGAGCCATTTGAACCCTATTCCCGAAACCACGGAATATTCTCCCTCTCTACAGATTCTTCCGAACGTCGACCAATCATATTTTAGTCTTTTGTCGTCCAGCGCGGAAAGTTTGCGAGGAAAAACCTAGACTCGTACAATGGTACGCATCTGAGTACAAATCCTCGGAAATAACCCAGCCTGCGTGGTTTCTGAGGTGAGGCTTCCTCGTTCCTCTCAGCTGCGTCCAAGATTTTCGTAGTTTCCGAAGTATAATCCTTCCCGTCTGATTACAAGACCAGCCGGTCACGACTCTATTGTGCCCCAGCGCTCAGGTGCCTCAACGTCCGTCTTGCTACTTCCTGTGTTTAATCAGGACCAACACACCTGTTTGGGCCTTCCACCCAGGGCTTGTGTTCCGCCTGCCATTTCATTTCCAATGTCCCTCCAACCTATACCAGTATGATAATAAAGACACCTTACAAAGGTCGTGGATTCATTGCGCATCGAGTCGAATCAATTATATGAATGCGTGGTGCCTCGTCTGTGATACAAATTGCGTATATTTAAGATTGGGGGGTGGGGGGGGGGGAAGAAAGCAAAGGATAGGTGACGCTAGGTGGGAATGTGGGTCGGCATGCGAGTGTGCCGAGATAGTCCGTGCATTTTCGATAAACACTGTGTCCGGTGTGAAGAGTGTCTCAGAACTCTCCATTACATTGAAAACAATATAGTCAACTGAACGCTATTGTTTGCATTGTGTAAGCACTCAGATATCGATAGTAACAATCTGAGGGCGAAACATAGGAGCGCGATTCTAAGCATTGTTGTGAGACGAGTTCTGTCTGCGAGAGTGGAAGTAGTTGAGTCGGTCGAGAGTTCGGAGACAAAAGACGTGTCATACTGCCCTCACGTTGGTGATGGTAGATCTTACCACACTCAAGGCCTGATTTCATTTATATGGCCAGGGGAGATTTAGATAGCTTAACTACGCTTGAAGATGGAATTCAAGGTAAAATTCACAAGCACAGTGTGAAGCGCAATTGCAGGTTTAGGCTCGTGATTGTTAATCCAAATTTGCAATAATCCCATGTTTTGCTTGTCAGTTAAAGAAGCCTCCTTATGCTCCAGATAAAAATAATTATTCTCCATATCTAAATAATATGCTGTGGTTATTAAATGTCAATGTAACTTTGAAATTTAAATAATTTGTTAATCTGGCACTCAGCCATTATTGATACCTATGTCACTGTAGCTGTCAGTATCTATTATTGGTTTCTGAAGTTTTACATAAACTTAATTTATGAAAACCCTTCTCACAAGTTATTTAATAGTTAACAGGACCCAAACAAACTCCTTTTTATTAAATTCATTCTTAGTAACAATAAGCTTTAGCCGCTGCTGTTGTATGCTGCTGCGAATTGCTGTAAACCACATAGAAAAAGGTAGTCATCTAAAGAGGTGAGTGCAAAACTTAGCGTCAAAACAGAGACACTGACACACCACTACATGTCATGTACTCCATCTAGTAAATACCGTTGCCCGAGCCAGAGTCTGTATCACTTGTAAATTCTTCTTCAAAAACACAGTCAGATAGCTTAGGTATTCATTGTTACAGGTTCATTTGTTCCTGCAGATTTTCATATTCAAATACGCAGCCAGATAGCTTAGCTAAATGTTAGTTTTAAGTTTTTCATGTAACGATCTGTTGAGGACTTAAATGACAGCGAAACTAACACTCACACAACATGCACACGGTGTTACGCAGGTTAGATACCGTTTACTGATAGCTCAAGCTGCTTATCGAGTCCATTTTCACAGACGAACATAGGCAATATTGGCTATAGCTACGTTACATACACTCCTGGAAATTGAAATAAGAACACCGTGAATTCATTGTCCCAGGAAGGGGAAACTTTATTGACACATTCCTGGGGTCAGATACATCACATGATCACACTGACAGAACCACAGGCACATAGACACAGGCAACAGAGCATGCACAATGTCGGCACTAGTACAGTGTATATCCACCTTTCGCAGCAATGCAGGCTGCTATTCTCCCATGGAGACGATCGTAGAGATGCTGGATGTAGTCCTGTGGAACGGCTTGCCATGCCATTTCCACCTGGCGCCTCAGTTGGACCAGCGTTCGTGCTGGACGTGCAGACCGCGTGAGACGACGCTTCATCCAGTCCCAAACATGCTCAATGGGGGACAGATCCGGAGATCTTGCTGGCCAGGGTAGTTGACTTACACCTTCTAGAGCACGTTGGGTGGCACGGGATACATGCGGACGTGCATTGTCCTGTTGGAACAGCAAGTTCCCTTGCCGATCTAGGAATGGTAGAACGATGGGTTCAATGACGGTTTGGATGTACCGTGCACTATTCAGTGTCCCCTCGACGATCACCAGTGGTGTACAGCCAGTGTAGGAGATCGCTCCCCACACCATGATACCGGGTGTTGGCCCTGTGTGCCTCTGTCGTATGCAGTCCTGATTGTGGCGCTCACCTGCACGGCGCCAAACACACATACGACCATCATTGGCACCAAGGCAGAAGCGACTCTCAGCGCTGAAGACGACACGTCTCCATTCGTCCCTCCATTCACGCCTGTCGCGACACCACTGGAGGCGGGCTGCACGATGTTGGGGCGTGAGCGGAAGACGGCCTAACGGTGTGCGGGACCGTAGCCCAGCTTCATGGAGACGGTTGCGAATGGTCCTCGCCGATACCCCAGGAGCAACAGTGTCCCTAATTTGCTGCGAAGTGGCGGTGCGGTCCCCTACGGCACTGCGTAGGATCCTACGGTCTTGGCGTGCATCCGTGCGTCGCTGCGGTCCGGTCCCAGGTCGACGGGCACGTGCACCTTCCGCCGACCACTGGCGACAACATCGATGTACTGTGGAGACCTCACGCCCCACGTGTTGAGCAATTCGGCGGTACGTCCACCCGGCCTCCCGCATGCCCACTATACGCCCTCGCTCAAAGTTCGTCAACTGCACATACGATTCACGTCCACGCTGTCGCGGCATGCTACCAGTGTTAAAGACTGCGATGGAGCTCCGTATGCCACGGCAAACTGGCTGACACTGACGGCGGCGGTGCACAAATGCTGCGCAGCTAGCGCCATTCGACGGCCAACACCGCGGTTCCTGGTGTGTCCGCTGTGCCGTGCGTGTGATCATTGCTTGTACAGCCCTCTCGCAGTGTCCGGAGCAAGTATGGTGGGTCTGACACACCGGTGTCAATGTGTTCTTTTTTCCATTTCCAGGAGTGTATATTAGCTGCACAGATGTTACACCGGGTGGCGCAGTACTTAACGCAACTATATGGTACGCAGGAGATCCCTAGTTTCACTCCCTGTCTGGCACACGTATTTACCCATCGCCACTGTTTCCACATGAAGTCCCGATGCAGCTGATATAATTGGTTCCTTCCCTTTCTCCTCCCTCCACCTTCAATTTACATAATATATGTCACAGCTGTGGATTCCGCGTGGGGTCTAAGTATCAAAAGTATTCGGGAAAGCTAGGCGTACGGAATAAACTTGAGATCTCTTGCCGATACCACTCATTAATTCGTGCGAATAATGAATCAACTGTGTTTCACAAGAACCTTAAAGGAATGTGGGAGATGCGAAGCCGTTATTCTCTCTACCAGAGTGTACATACAGCGTTTTGTCAACTTTATCCTTGACGTCAAGGATTGGTGGCGAATACGCTCACTTCCTGCAGATTCTAAACGTCGATACGTGACGTGTGAGAGTGTAGCTTACCAAGTGTGAATACATTTTAGATCAGCAACGGTTGGTGGTAGTGCCCCTGCAGTTTCGCAGAACCCTGCCTGCAGCAAGAAGTGCAGACTCCTTATCTCTGAAGGTAATCCGACACGATTGATGAGGCGGTGAAAGGCATCGTGCGGCTCTATCGTGTCAGGGGAGAGGGCAGGCATCCACCATGGTTATGCACTAACTGCGCTTGGAAAACTCAACGGACAGTGAAGACGTGGATAGAGCTTTGTGGCTGCAGATTATTATGTTCACACATGGTGGAAGGGAGGGTGTTGGTTGAAGCAGTGAAGTCCTGTGTGCGAGAGGCAGGGTTTAATCACCATTTCGCCTATCCCGCGTTAGGTTCGCCGCGGTCTGTCTCAATTACTGCAAGGAAATGGATGGTGAGTCCCTTTAAAAAGGGCATAACCAGCTACAACAACAATTTCTGTCTCAGTAATGCGCTTGCTCCGTCTGCAATGGCCTCATTATTGACAAGACACAGAACTTCAAATTCCCCTGGTTAGTTGACGTAAGAGTTTCCTGGGTGTGGTACCGACTCGTATTGTAACAAAGTCGTCAGGTGTGGACAGGACTTGTGCACTGAGGGTTCCGTATAAACTTAATTTCGTATGTGGACAGTTCATCCATTCCGGAAATCGAGAATCTCGGCAACTTTTGCCTGTTATCGACAATGATACTGGCAAGATACGGGTCCCAGCGATTCCAAACTTTAGAGAATGATTTAATTTCAAGTCCGACGTCGGACAACAAATTACAAAAGAAATATTACAAATTAACGATTTTGTGATACTTTTCCTTTACTTGTACTGTGAAACTTTACATCCTGTCAAATTTCATGATTCTAGATAACGGAAAGCACCCTACAGGTTTAATAAGTGAGTTTACATTGACTTAGAAGCTTAGCTTTTTTATACCATCAAAGAACCGTAAACCTCAGTAAGTGACATAAATTTCAACTTGATATTTCTAACAGTTCCTGAGAAAAAGGGGTCTTACCAGATGGTCGGACAGGCAATTAGTCTGAAAACAAATGACATTTTTTTTCGTGTGAGGTAATGACAAATTAACAATTTTGGGATTTTTGCCGTTGGTTGTACTGTGAAGCCTTGCTTCTCTCCAGAATTCGTGATTCTAGGTCAACGTGAAGTAACCTGTAGGTCTTGATGTGTGAATGTTCGAGTAACTAAACATGTGACACAAATGGCCGTGTCTTTTGGGTGTATTGACTTAGAAGCTACTTTTATTACAGCGTTAAGGTACGATGACCTTGGTATGTGACACAAATTTCCACTTGATACGTCTACCCGTTCGTGAGAAAAAGGGTTTTTAACAATTCGACAGGAAGACGGACAGCAAAGTGTTCCTATAAGAGTTCCGTTTTTACCGACTTGGGTTGCTGTTGTGGTGGTCTTCAGTCCGAAGACTGGTTTGATGCAGCTCTCGATGCTACTCTATCCTGTGCAAACCTCTACATCTCCGAGTAATTACTGCAACCCCTCTGAATATGCTTGCTGCATTCATCTCTTGGTCTCCCTCTATGATTTTTACCCCTCCCCCCCCCCCCCCCCCGCCACCGCTTCCCTCCGGTACTAAATTGCTGATCCCTTGATGCTTCAGAATGTGTCCCACCAACCGATCCCAATCTTTTAGTCAGGCTGTTCCACAAATTTATCTTCTCCCAGTTCTATTCAGCACCCCCTCATTAGTTACGTGATATACCCATTAATATTCAGCAATCTCCTGTAGCACCACATTTCAGAATCTTCTATTCTCTTCTTGTATAAAATGTTTATCGTCCATGTTTCACTTCCATACATGCCATCGCTCCATACAAATACTTCCAGAAAGGAGAGCCTGACACTTAAATCTATACTTGATGTTAACAAATTTCTCTTCCAGTTTTAAACATGGCTGTTATTTAGCAACCGTATACTGGTTTCAACACGGGATTAAACAGCTACCGTTTGCCCATAAACCTAGGCTTTGATACCTACTAGGGGTGTCTTCACGAGAATCTGATAATTCCAGCAAGGTTATCACTGAATCCGATTGTGAATTAATGTGGGTGAAATTATCAAAGAACGCTCAAAAATGGCGATCGGATGATTTTATAGATCACCTGGGTCAGGATCTATAGTTGTATAGCGCTTCAGGCAGCTTGCAGAATATCAATAGTAATTTTCCTGATCATATCGTTGTAATAGAGGGTGACTTCAACTTGCCAGGTGTAGATTGGGAAGTGTTATGCCATCAAAACTGGTGACAGACTCAGGGAATCGTGTGGCATTGTCCGAAAATTACCTTGATCAAATAGTTAGAGAACCAACTCGTGAGGGTAACGTCTTAGACCTCCTGGCAACCAACAGACCTGAACTTATCGAATCAGTTAACGTAGAGGAAGGTATCACTGCTCATAAGACTGTGACAGCATCTATGGCGACGGGTTCTACAAGGGATGTTAAAAAAGGTAGGAAGATATATTTGCTCAGCAAGGGAGACAGGATACAAATTTCAGAATATCTCAGCAGTCAGCATCAAATATTCGATGATGACGACGAAGATGTGGAGAACAAATGGAAAAAAAAAATTCAAAGGCATCGTTCAATATGCCCAAGACAAGTATGTTACGAGTTAGGTTTTAAGGGATGGGAACGGTCCGCCATGGTTTAATAGCCGTGTCAGAAAAGCGCTACGTAAGCAAAGAGCACTTCATCTCAGATTCAATAGAAGTAAAAACCTAGCTGACAAACAAAAGCCGAACGAAGCGAAAATGAGCGTAAGGAGAGTAATGAGAGAAGCGTTCAATGATTTGAAAGTATGACGTCGTCAACCGACCTGAGTAAAAACCCTAAGAGATTTTGGTCGCATGTAAAATCAGTAAGTGGGTCAAAATCATCTATTCATTCTCTCAGCGAGCACACCAGCACCGAATCGGAACATAGAGAAGGCCGAAATACTGAATTCGGTCTTCCGAAGTTGTTTCACCGCGGAAGATCGCAACACTGTTCCTCCTTTCAATCGTCGTGCGAACTTCGAAATGGCAGATATTGAGATTACCGATCGCGGAATTAAAAAGCATCTACAATCGCTTAGTAGCGGAAAGGCTTCAGGACCAGATGAGATACCTATAAGATTCTATAAAGATTATGCGAAAGAATTTGCTCCCCTTCTAGCAGTAATTTGTCGTAGCTCACTTGAGCAACGAAAGGAACCTAACGACTGGAAAAAAGCGCAGGTCATTCCTGTTTTTAAGAAAGGCCGTAAGACAGATCCACACAATTATAGACCTAGATTGTTGACGTCAATCTGTTGTAGAATTGTGGAACATGTTTTATGCTCAATAATTATGACTTTCTTGGAAAATGAATATCTCCTCTATAAAAATCAACATGGATTTCGGGAGCAGAGATCCTGCGAAACTCAGCTCGCTCTGTTCCTCCATTAGACCCATAGTGCAGTGGATACCGGCGCTCAGGCTGATGCCGTGTTCCTTGATTTCAGTAAGGCGTTTGACACCGTCCGGCATTGCTGTTTAATGAAAAAAAAAAAAAAAACGAACTTGCGGGGTATCGGAGCAGACCTGCGACTGGATTCATGAGTTTCTTGCAGGTTGAACTCAACACGTCGCCCTTAACGGAACTAAATCGACAGATGTAAAGGTAATATCCGGAGTACCACAGGGAAGCGTGATAGGACCATTGTTGTTCACAATATACAGGGTGAGTCACCTAACGTTACCGCTGGATATATTTCGTAAACCACATCAAATACTGACGAACCGATTCTACAGACCGAACGTGAGGAGAGGGGCTAGTGTAATTGTTTAATACAAACCATACAAAAATGCACGGAAGTATGTTTTTTAACAGAAACCTACGTTTTTTTAAACGGAACCACGTTAGTTTTGTTAGCACATCTGAACATATAAACAAATACGTAATCAGTGCCGTTTGTTGCATTGTAAAATGTTAATTACATCCGGAGGTATTGTAACCTAAAGTTGACTGTTGAAACCTCCGACGTTCAGTTGCGTGTTGTAACAAACACGGGCCATGGTCGGCGAGCAGCATCTGCAGGGACATGTTTACGATGACGACCGCGTTTACGAGTGTGGCTGTAGTGCACTGTTGTGATTGGGTCTAGCTGTCGCAGTGTCCGCATGTAGCGCTTGCTGCTATTGTTATTCTGCATTCGTCTCCGCACGCAGACCACCTGTAGTACACCGTGTTACCAGAAGTCTGTGATAGTGTAGTGTTGTAAGAAATGTGACCATGGTGTATTCGAACTCTGAAAAGGCGGAGATGATACTCATCTATGGCGAGTGTCGACGAAATGCAGCTAAAGCCTGCAGGGTGTATGCAGAACGGTACCCGGACAGAGAGCATCCAACGTGCCGCACATTGCAAAACATCTACCGCCAACTGTATGCAACAGGTATGATCGTAGCACGCAAACGGGTCCGTAACAGGCCCGTCACAGGAGAAGCGGGTGCAGTTGGTGTATTAGCTGCTGTTGCCATGAACCCACACATGAGTACACGGGACATTGCGAGAGCCGGTGGACTGAGTCAGTGTCATGCGCATACTGCACCGTCACCGCTTTCACCCGTTTCATGTGTCGCTAGATCAGCAATTACATGGTGATGACTTTAATCATCGAGTGCAATTCTGTCAATGGACATTAACAGAGAATGCGTTGCAGTTCTACTTGTTTACCGATGAAGCGGGTTTCACAAACCACGGGGCAGTGAATCTACGGAACATGCATTACTGGTCCGTGGACAATCCTCGCTGGCTCAGACAGGTAGAGCGACAGCGACCGTGGACTGTAAATGTATGGTGCGGAATCATTGGCGACCACCTCATTGGTCCTCAATTCATTGCAGGGGCCCAAACAGCTGCAACATACATCGCGTTTCTACAGAATGATCTGCCAACGTTGCTCGAAAATGTCCCACTGGAAACGCGTCGACGTATGTGGTATCAGCATGATGGTGCACCTGCACATTCCGCAATTAACACTAGGCTGACCCTTGACAGGATGTTCGACGGGCGTTTCATAGGACGTGGAGGACGCATAAATTGGCCAGCCCGTTCTCCTGATCTTACACCTCTGGACTTCTTTCTGTGGGGTACGTTAAAGGAGAATGTGTACCGTGATGTGCCTACAACCCCAGAGGATATGAAACAACGTATTGTGGCAGCCTGCGGCGACATTACACCAGATGTACTGCGGCGTGTACGACATTCATTACGCCAGAGATTGCAATTGTGTGCAGCAAATGATGGCCACCACATTGAACATCTATTGCCCTGACATGTCGGGACACACTCTATTCCACTCCGTAATTGAAAACGGAAACCACGTGTGTACGTGTACCTCACCCCTCATTGTAATGTACATGTGCGTCAGTGAAAAAGACCAATAAAAAGGTGTCAGCAAGTGGGCGTAATGTGCTGTTCCAGTCTCTTCTGTACCTAATGTCCATCACCGTTCCCTTTGGATCCCTACGTAATTCGGTGCTCTCCGATACACACGATCGAACAGCGGAGGAGTGGTACCCAAGCGTCAACTTTAGGTTACAATATCTCCGGATGTAATTAACATTTTACAATGCAACAAACGGCACTGATTACGTATTTGTTTATATGTTCAGACGTGCCAACAAAACTAACGGGGTTCCATTTTAAAAAAAACGTAGGTTTGTGTTAAAAAACATGCTTCCGTGCATTTTTTATGGTTTGTATTAACCAATTACACTAGCCCCTCTCCTCACGTTCGGTCTGTGGAATCGATTCGTCAGTATTTGATGTGGTTTACGAAATATATCCAGCGGTAATGTTAGGTGACCCACCCTGTATATAAATGATCTAGCAGAAAGCGTCGGATGCTCTTTAAGGCTATTCGCAGATGATGCAATTGCTTATACCAAAGCAGCAACGAAAGAAGATAGTAAGAATTGATGAATGGAACAGACTCTGGCAGTTGACTGTGAACGTAAGTAAATGAAACATATTGCTCATACATAAGAAAAAAATTCAGTACTGTACTGCTACACCATTGACGACAAACAGCTGGAGACAGCGTCTGCCGTAAAATATCTAGGCGCAACTATCCAGAGCGACCTTAAGTGGAATGACCATATAAAACAGACAGTGGGGAAAGCAGACACCAGGATCAGATTCATCGGAAGAATGTTAAGGAAATGTAACTCATCCACGAAAGAAGTGGCTTAGAAGGCGCTTCTTCGACCGATTCTTGAGTATTGTTCATCTATCTGGGATCCCTATCAGGTAGGACAGATAGAGGAGACAGAGAAGATCCAACGAAGAGCGGCACGTTTCGTCACGGGATCGTTAAGCTGGCGAGACAGCGTTACGGAGATGCTAAACAAACTACACTGGCAGACGTTACAAGAGAGGTGTTGTGCATCACAAAGAGATTTACCACTGAAATTTCGGGATGGCACTTTTCAGGATGAGTCAGACAACAAATTACTTCCCCCCCACATACATCTCGCGTATTCACCACGAGGAGAAAATTCGAGAAATTAGAGGCAGTAGATAGGTTTACCGACAATACCGACTAGATAACCCTAAATCACATCAAATGCAAAAAGAGTCAACCGATTTGCTCCATTTGGCTAAGCAGGAGGACGTGTGCAATATTCATATTTTTACCGTGTACTGTGAGATAGTCACACTAAGATGATACTTCTCTTGGACATGGAAATTTCGCCTGGCCCATAGACTATCCAAAATAATTGACTCCACCTTCTTATCATCAATAACATCTGAGTTATGAGCACTTGAAAATCCGTTTTTATGCATGGCGTTTTGGAACATACTGATAACCATGCTGTCGTATGTATATCAATGCGCTAATAAAAACACAATCTCAAAACATATCGATACACATTCTTGGAACCATTCTCTCAGCAACAAGTTTACCTCTAAATTTAACACACTTGCGATTGATGCCAGCATTTAGTTCAATGAAATTGTGTTGGTAATCAATGTCATCCAATTGTTTAGTTAGAAAATCAGTCCTTAAGAACGTATTCACTCATAGATTTGGTACTATAAAAATCTATGTATAGAGATGACTCCATCGATAGTCAACTCAAAATAGCCTGCGCAAACATCTACGAGGGTAGGAACTTAAATAGTGGTAACTATTTATTCACAACCGATACAAAATAGTTACATGTTTGCACCTGTTACTGTACTGCAAAGTATTCGCCAGCGTTGTGTAGAACCCGTTGCCAGCGATGTGGAAGACGTAGTTTACCGTTAGCAGAGCCTGTTCTGTTGATGGTGCGAATGGAGTGGTCTAAAGTTATGGTGATTCTCGTGTACGACTCTGATGGTGTTATCCTAACGCATTACGTTCCTCCTCGGCAGACCGTCAACGCACAGTATTACGGTTCGAATTTGGACCATCATCTGCGACCTGCTTTGCGAAAGAAGCGGCGACACTTTCTGCGCAACCCACCCGTCATTTTGCACGACAATGCGCGGGCGCATACAGCACAATCTGTGGCTGCTCTGTTCGGTCGATGGGACTGGGAAGTACTGTGCCATCCACCATGCTCCCCGGACTTAAGTCCTTGTGACTTTGATTGATTCCGAAGATGAAGGAACCACTTCGTGGCATTCCCTTCAGAACTGTTCCAGAAATTCGACAGGCAGTAGACCGCTCCTATCTGCTAACGGTATACTACGCATTCCACATCGCTGGAAACGGGTTCTACACAACGCTGGTGACTACTTTGAAGGACAGTAACAGGTGCAAACATGTAACTCCTTTGTATCGGTTGTGAATAAATAGTTGCCACAATTTAAGTTCCAACCCTTGTATATTTCGCAAGCCACTTTATGGTGTGTGGCGGAGGGTACTTCCACTACCAATGTAACTTTACACTTTTTCTCTTCCATTCGAGGTATGGGATGTGGTAACAACGACTGCTGGTAAGCCTTCGTTTGGGTTCCTAAAATGTGTGTGCATTCCTAAGGGACCAAACTGCTGACGTCATCGGTCCCTAGACTTACACACTACTTAAACTAACTTATGCTAAGAACAACACACACGCCTGTGCCCGAGGGAGGACTCGAGCCTCCGGTGGGAGGGGTCGCGTGATCCGTGACATAGTGCCTCAAACGGCGCGGTCACTCCGCTCGGCGTTTGGGTTCAAATCTATCTAATTCTATTTTCATGGTCTTTTCATGACATATACGTAAGAGGAAGCACCATATCGACTGACTCTCCCAGGAATACGTGCACTCAACACCAGACAGTAATTTGATGCAGAACCCCTGTCTTGGAGCATCTGTACTGGAGTTGGCTGAGCTTCTCTGTGACGCCTTTGCACTTGTTAATGAACCTGCAACGAAATGTGCTGTTCTTCTTTCGTTCTTTTGTATTTCCTTTATCAGTCCTATCTGGTATGGATCCCATACTGGCAAACGGTATTCAAATATTGGTTGATAAAGTGTTTTGTAAGCTATTTCCTTCGTTAATGGACTACATTTCTTGAGAATTTTTCCAATGAATCTTAGGCTGGCGTCCACCTTACTCAGTATTAATTTTTTGTTGCCATTCCACTTCATATCTCTCCATATTCATCCTGTAAGTAGGCTGTTTGGGTTTTTATGTTGGTAACGCCACGTAGCGCTCTAAATGAAAATCACTGACTGAGCTGTGTGAAGTCTTTGGCTGATTTGCATTGCTGGAATATTTGTTATTGTAGTGTTGGGCAGTTGGTTGTGAACAGCGCATCCAAAATAATTGGAAGGTTGTTGAGCTGGGAATGAGTGAGTATAGTAACATAATTGTTGTAGTCAAAAAGGAAGATACGTCTGCGAGGATTGTGTTGGATGGAAGGAAACCCAACAAAACAATAGTAAAAGAGAATGACCAGCCAGAGAACATGAATGTACTTTGTTGAATTTTGATAACATACAGCTCATGCCCAGTATAGACTTAACTTCTGGGTTCTGTCAGGTCAGGTTAACTGAAGAAAGTAGGAAATATACTGTTTCTTGTTTGAAGGGAGAACATATATATTTAGAATGGTTCCATTCGGGTTATTTAGCTCTGTGGCTGTTTTTATCAGGGCATTAAATCATGTTCTTGGGTATAAATTGTCGAGGAAACTAACTGTTTATGTTAATGACATACTGATAACGAGCAGGTCATGGGAGGAACATTATTACATCTTGGAGGACGCGTTTAAAGCTATAGATAAAGGAGGACTGACTATAAACTTCAAGAAGTGTGAATTTGTGCAGGTCAAATTGACATTCTTAGGCTATTGTTTAACTTCTGAGGGCATACTATTTGACAAGGAAAAGATAGGGGCTATTGCCTGGTGCAAGAGACCAACAAACAGCAAGCAACTGATGTCGTTTATTGCAGTATGTACGTTTTATCGAAAGTTCATCAGTGATTACAGTATGACTGCACCAAATCTGTGTAGGTTGTTAAAGAAGAATATTTCCTGGAGTTGGTCACCTGAGTGTGATGAGAAATTTGAAGCAATCAAGAGCAGTTTAACCCATAGTAAAGTATTATATTATCCAGAAGTGTCGCTGCTTTTTTGCATTGCAACAGATAGTTCGGATTACAGTGTGGGGTCAATTCTGTTTCAGAAGAAAATGATAAATGGAAGAGTTGAGAAAAGAAGTATAGCTTTCGAAAGCCAGATGTTGTCCAAGCATGAACTAATATATGGGATATAAGAAAAGGAGTTATTGGTTGTGGTATCCGGACTCCAAAAATTTTGGATTTATCTAGAAGGTAGTGAGCCTGTTGTTTATACCGACCATAAAGCCTTTAGCTACCTCCAGGTATGTAATCTGTTGAACAATCGATTAATTAGATGGAAAATGTTCTTGCAGCAATTTCGATATCACATTGAGTACATAAAAGGCACTGAGAACAATGTGGCAGATGCCTGTCGCGGCTACCAATTGCTCCTGATGAAGAGTGTGGGGACGAAACAGAGGAAGAAGAGTTCCAAACGATTTATATATGTAATAGGTGTAGAGGAAGAGAAGGAGGTGAAAGCAGTATGCAAAGATATGCGCAGGCAACAAAACGGGGATTCGACACTAAAATTCAATAAGGTTAATTTTGGATGCAAGGGTTATGAAAAGGTTAAACAGTACTATAAAGTTTATATGGGTGTACTATTTAGACATAGAAGTTTGGACAGGAAAGAATGGAAGTTGTGTTTCCCTGATCATCAGGTAGAAAAGGCGATTAGTTACATTTATAAAAGCTATGGGCACTACGGAGCACAGAAATGTTTGGAAATAATGCAGGACTATTTGATCGTGTGACAGACGTCAGAGTGTAAAGTTTATCACAACGGCTGTGCAGGGAGAAATGCGAAGTAGGCAGGTTGCTCGCAGTCGATTTCTTCGGACCGCTGCCATCGGGTCATGGTGGCTTGAAATATATATTATTAGCTGTAGATATATCTCTATGCATGTTAAATTGCATCCGTTAAAAAGAGCAACAAAAAAAGTGTGGTTAATAGACTGGGAAAACATAGCAATGCCTGAAAAGAATTTATCAGTCAATGGTGCACAATTTACATCCGAATTATGGGATCGATCTGGAGAAAGAACTGGTATTAGTCACATAAGGATATCGGTGTACCACCCGGCGAGTAATCCTGCTGACAATTATGTGCGAGAGCTGGGAAGGTTGTGCAGAAGCTTCTTCAGCCAAAGACACACTACTTGGGTGGGGTATGTACCTGTATTTGAAGATCTTATGAATACAGTTAAAAGTAGAGCAACCGGCTTCTCTACATTTAAGGTAATGATGGGAAGAAAACCAGACAACTTGTTAGCAGAAAATATTGAGTTTCCTCCAGCAAACCCCTTAACTAAACAGGAGATAGGACCAAGAGTTCATCAAAATTTGCTAGCAAGGAAATCTAAAAGAAGGAAGCGCCATGATGGAATTTATACTTAAACATTTCTCTCGTTGCCTTGACAAGTCTCACTTGGAACCTTCATATAGTGACACATGGTAACCCAGGGAGGGTTACTATAGCCTGATCACTGGGAATCATGGAACATTTGTTTGTGCAGTCACTCATTAGGGACTTGTTTGTATACTTTCATAGGAGATGGCGTGACTGGCGAGAAGTAGCATGACACTGCTCGCTGTAGTCTGGCGAGTGTGGCAGATCCACGACCCACCAATAAATTGTTGGACTCAAGAACCCAAAGTGCAAGTACAGAAAAGTGTTATGGAGTGAAAGCATAAAAGAGTGAATCTCGATTGATATTGGACATGATTTTAGTATAAAATTGAGTAGCTATTCGTCAGACTGGTAATTGAATTATCTGGTATTTTGTTTGTTTGTTGTTGTTGTTGTTGTCTTCAATTCAGAGACTGGTTTGATACAGCTCTCCATGCTGCTCTATCCTGTGCAAGCTTCTTCATCTCCCAGTACTTACTGAAACCTACATCCTTCTGAATCTGCTTAGTGTATTCATCTCTTGGTCTCCCTCTACGATTTTTACCCTCCACACTGCCCTCCAATGCTAAATTTGTGATCCCTTGATGCCTCAGAACATGTCCTACAAACCGATCCTTTCTTCTTGTCAAGTTGTGCCACAAACTCCTCTTCTCCCCAATTCTATTCAATACCTCCTCATTAGTTATGTGATCTACCCATCTAATCTTCAGCATTTTTCTGTAGCACCACATTTCGAAAGCTTCTATTCTCTTCTTGCCCAAACTATTTATCGTCCATGATTCACTTCCATACATGGCTACACTCCATACAAATACTTTCAGAAACGACTTCCTGACACTTAAATCTATACTCGATGTTAACAAATTTCTCTTCTTCAGAAACGCTTTCCTTGCCATTGCCAGTCTACATTTTACATCCTATCTATTTCGACCATCATCAGTTATTTTGCTCCCCAAATAGCAAAACTCCTTTACTACTTTAAGTGCCTCATTTCATAATCTAATTCCCTCAGCATCACCCGAGTTAACTCGACTACATTCCATTATCCTCGTTTTGCTTTTGTTGATGTTCATCTTATATCCTCCTTTCAAGACGCTGTCAATTCCGTTAAACTGCGCTTCCAAGTCCTTTGCTGTCTCTGACAGAATTACAATGTCATCGGCGAACCTCAACGTTTTTATTTCTTCTCCATGGACTTTAATACCTACTCCGAATTTTTCTTTTGTTTCCTTTACTGCTTGCTCAATATACAGATTGAATAACATCGGGGACAGGCTACAACCCTGTCTCACTCCCTTCTCAACCGCTGCTTCCCTTTCATGCCCCTCGACTCTAATAACTGCCATCTGGTTTCTGTACAAACTGTAAATAGCCTTCCGCTCCCTGTATTTTACCGCTGCCACCTTTAGAATTTGGAAGAGAGTATTCCAGTCAATATTGTCAAAAGCTTTCTCTAAGTCCACAAATGCTAGAAATGTAGGTTTGCCTTTCCTTAATCTATTTTCTAAGATAAGTCGTAGGGTCAGTATTGCCTCACGTGTTCCAACATTTCTAGGGAATCCAAACTGATGTTCCCCGAGGTCGGCTTCTACCAGTTTTTCCATTCGTCTGTAAAGAATTCGCGTTAGTATTTTGCAGCTGTGACTTATTAAACTGATAGTTCGGTAATTTTCACATCTGTCAACACCTGCTTTCTTTGGGATTGGAATTATTATATTCTTCTTGAAGTCTGAGGGTATTTCGCCTGTCTCATACATCTTGCTCACCAGATGGTAGAGTTTTGTCAGGACTGGCTCTCCCAAGGCCGTCAGTAGTTCCAATGGAATGTTGTCTACTCCCGGGGCCTTGTTTCGACTCAGGTCTTTCAGTCTCCTTCGCAGGAGAGCTTCTGTAAAGTTTGGAAGGTAGGAGACGAGGTACTGGCAGAAGTAAAGCTGTGAGGACGGGGCGTGAGTCGTGCTTGGGTGGCTCAGTTGGTAGAGCACTTATCCGCGAAAGGCAAAGGTCCCGAGTTCGAGTCTCGGTCCGGTACACAGTTTTAATCTGCCAGGAAGTTTCATGTGAAATGAGTTTTACTTTTTATGAAAATGTTTTACATAACGATTTCAAATCTGGAAACCATTTTGCTCTACTACGTCAGATATGGAAATATCAGCAGAATTTTACTATCAATAGGAGTTAACGAAAAATATTTTGATCGGTCCTGGTTGTATTTTATGCAACGAACAAAAAATAAAACGGGGCATAGAGCTGAAAGTTCATAGGTGAACACGTTAATGAAAACTTAAACTGGCAAGGCTATTTAGTAAACCTATTAAAAGGTTTAGGTTCGGCTACTTTTGCAGTGAGAATGATTGCCAAATCTGAGATAATGTTCTAGGGTGATTCCTCACGTAGGCAAACAGTATTCATTGCCCAAAAATAGCAATTTGAATTATGTATGGGGTTCACACGGGTACAGCTTGCAGGAATCTCGTTAAGAGGTTGCGAATGTAAACTACAGCGTCACCAATAAAATTTGCTATCCACTATCCATCTGAGTTTGAGAATACCGGTGCAACACTAGAAGGAGAAACTATCTGCACTGCCCTTTCATGAATCTAACTTTGGCACTGAAAGGGATGGTATATGCAGCTAAAAAACTCTTTGACAGTCTACTAAAAATATCAAACAGATAGCAGAAGTTTTTTCAAAGGTAGATTAAAGGTATTTCACCTTAGCAACACCTTTTTTACTACTGAAGAAATATTGAGTACAAGTAACTAGTTATTTACGCAGATAAAAAATATTTAAATGGCTAGCACGTAGTCATAAATATTTCTTCAGCTTTTCAAATTTGTATTCTATGTTTGTTCAGTTGACATATTCCACATCATAACGTTTGATGTAAATACGACGTGATGTATGGAGCATGTAACTTGAAAGCTAACTACAATTTTTTTGTCACACTGGCTGGAACTGCAGTTCAACCGTCTCTCGTATTTTTTTTTTTTTGTATACAAGTGAATATTTTCAAGTCTTATTCATCCGATAAATTATGCTGACTTCTGTAGGCACGTACAGGATATGGCACTAATAAAAGACATAGCAGAACTATTCTCTTCATATGTTAAGAATTGTATTTGCTTGCACGATTTCACACTTTCGACACAGATCAAAGAATTAGTGCGGTTTATTTGTATCACAGAATAACAATGAGCGCTCATTGTCGCCAACATACTTTCGCTCCAAAGTCACTTGATTATGGAACGGCGTAAGGTATTCAAGCAAACACGCTGCAGATTTTGAATATCACTGCATTGCTAGAATAGTCAGACTACGCTCAAAAGTGCTGTGGATTTTGTACACGTGTTTCGTAACTACTTTATTAATTGCATTCGACATACGGAATGAACAAGATTTCAAGCCTTTAAGAGGCTTGTGTCTGGTATCACAGCTCAGATGTTGCGTATTTATTTTGCCTTAGGGGTAGATGGGATAGTCCCCCGTGGATTTGTACTACCGAATTTCTGTTGTAATGCACCGTGTTCTGTTGGCATTGTGAAATGGTTTCCCAGTAAACCAAAGTGGAAATGCCCCGAAAAAAAGTCGAATCTGGAATTATGGTATGCACCATATTAGCGATTTATCACACTATCAAATATTTTTAGGGACTTGATTCTTCCAATTTTACTTTCTGATGTCGCATGTTAAGTATTCGTTCATCCTTAGGCAGACCAAAATATTAATCACACGTACTCATTCCTCACATCACTGGTAGGAATAATACAGTTTCCTATTCTCACTACTTTAAAATAAGGGCAGTGATTTGGACGTCTGTATAATCCAGAGTAATGACTCAGACTGTCGGGTACAGGGTTATTCAAAATGATGCAGACACTTTCAAGTGATTGTAATAAATGTTTGTGTGGATGTTGTGTAATATATGACTATACGTTTGGAAAAAGCAATTCAAGAAGTTTCTTCTGCGATTTTCACAAATGTTCAATATGTGAACCGTCAGTCGCAGGCACACATACAGCTTTAGTCCAGTTCGGCTCACACTCGCTACAAAGTGTCCACGTCGCCACCAGTCACAATTTCCCTGATACGTCCTCGTAAGTCAACAGTGTTGTGGGGAACTGGAGGTATGAAACCATTGACCTTGATGTAACTCCACAGGTAAAAATCACAGACTGTCAGGTCCGGGGAACGTAGTGCCCTTGTCAGCAATTGGAGACCATCGTCGTAGTAGCTCACGAACATCTTTGTGGGAGTGCAGTGGGGCACCATCCTGTTGGTAAATGAAATTATCACTGTCATCTTGCAATTGCGGCATGAACTACGCAAGATACCTTCTCCGTTGACCTGGCAGCCATATTGCTGGACATCAGTATAACAAAACAAACTTCTTGAGTTACTGTTTCAATATGTATAATCATACATCTCAAAGCAAACATTTTTTACAATCACTTTGAAGTGTCTAGATCATATTGAATAACCCTGAGCACAAACCTAGTCTGCAGGTGAGAATGGCACGAAGTGTGGATACGTTCAACGGACTGATTGATAGTACACTATAGTACTTATTTCACAAATATATAACCTTGATTTTGGTCATAGGCCTTGTGATTGGTTCTGATGCAGCTGCCACGACTTCCTCCGTTGTACCAACTTTTTCATCCCAGAGTAGCACTTACACCCTATGTCCTCAATTATTTGCTGGATGTTTTCCAATCTTTGTCTTCCCCTGCAGATTTTACCTTCTACTTCCCTCTCAACTACCATGGAAGTTATTCTCTGGTGTTCTATAATCCTATCCCTTCCTCTGTCAGTATTCTTCATGTGCTCGTTTCGTAGCTGATTCTGTAGAGAAAGACGTGACACCAGATTGTCTTCGAGAAAACTGAATTTATTTCATATTTATAATCACCATAAAACATTGATTTTAATTAATAAAATAAGTAATGATTCTTACTAGCATCTGATCATATACAGGGTGAGTCACCTAACGTTCCCGCTGGATATATTTCGTAAACCACATCAAATACTGACGAACCGATTCCACAGACCGAACGTGAGGAGAGGGGCTAGTGTAAATGTTTAATACAAACCATACAAAAATGCACGGAAGTATGTTTTTTAACACAAACCTACGTTTTTTTAAATGGAACCACGTTAGTTTTGTTAGAACATCTGAACATATAAACAAATGCATAATCAGTGCCGTTTGTTGCATGGTAAAATGTTAATTACGTCCGGAGATATTGCAACCTAAAGTTGACGCTTGAGTACCACTCCTCCGCTGTTCGATCGTGTGTATCGGAGAGCACCGAATTACGTAGGGATCCAAAGGGAACGGTGATGGACCTTAGGTACAGAAGAGACTGGAACAGCACATTACGTCCACATGCTAACACCTTTTTATTGGTCTTTTTCACTGACGCACATGTACATTACCATGAGGAGTGAGGTACACGTACGCACGTGGTTTCCGTTTTCAATTACGGAGTGGAATAGAGTGTGTCCAGACATGTCAGGCCAATAGATGTGCAATGTAGTGGCCATCGTGTACCGTGTGTACCGTGATGTGCCTACAACCCCAGAGGATATGAAACAACGTATTGTGGCAGCCTGCGGCGACATTACACCAGATGTACTGCGGCGTGTACGGCATTCCTTACGCCAGAGACTGCAATTGTGTGCAGCAAATTATGGAAACCACACCTCAGCGACGCAACGAACTACCACAAATCAGTTACTTCAAGGACAGCTCTGAGTCGGACTCCCTGTAACGTGCAGTTCACTGGCCCCAAACCCCCACCATTTGTGACTCAGCAGTGTCAAGCGACAGCTCACTGAAAGACGGCATGGACGTCTGTTGCGTTTTCTGATGAAAGTTGACTACCTCGATCCAGACATGGCCGTATGTTGGTTAGAAGGAGGCCATTTGAAGAAACTGTACATCAGTCTGGTGATTCGACCTATACTAATTCCATTCACGAACAGTATTCCATGGGGTGTTTTCCAACAGGATAACCCTAGCTCACAAAGCGCTGTTGTAGCCTATTATGCTTCACAGAGTGTCGACATGTTTCCTTGGCCGTCTAGATCACCAGATCTGCCTCCAATAGAGCACACATGGGACATCATCGGACAACTCCAGCGTCATCCAGAAACGTCCAGGTATTGACCTATCAAGTGCGACAGGCACAGAACTGCATCCCACAAACTGACATCTGGCACCTGTACAACACAATGCATGCACGTTTGCGTGCTTCCACTCAACATTCTGGCGGTTACATCGGTTATTAATGCATCAGCATTTCACATTTGCAGTGACTTACCCCACACGTACATTAACCTGTGATCTTGCAATGTTAATCACTTAAGTATGTTATCTAGCAAAAGTATTCCCGAAATTTCATTACTCTACATTAATTATTTTTCAGTGTTGCGATTTTCTTCCGTCAGTGTATATTGTTTTGGCTGCCTTCAAACAAACGTTTCAATGTTTCTGAGAAGTCCTACCTCTGTTAGCGCAAATCTGGCCGTTGCAGCCTATCGCTGGACCGCTTCGTTGTTACTGAGCTAAGATGGCTGAAAAATATTGGTGGCTCCGCTTCGAAATCAATAAATCTACTGGAAATTATTTCCTCCAAAATGCAGCTCCAGAAAACAGATCGTTTACCCGAGATATTGAAATCACTACAGGGAAATTTCTGGATCAGATGTCGATATTTTGTGAAATGCACAACTGTTTGTGCCAACAATGAACACTTGAGCTATTATATATGTATTTTGTAGGCTGGGTGCGCATTTATTCAACACTTCACTGTCTATAAACCACGTACCATACCCTCAGAAATAATAAAAGCAGCTCTAAACTGTCCATCGTATACGAAAGTTTACGTAACATACTTCACTTCACAAAACACAGTTATTTCATTTGCCACACACCCTCTGCATCACATAGTCCATAGACACCTTCCACTTCCCTGACAATGTCCTACACTTTACAGTCACATTAACGTTATAGCGGTACCGCCGTTTAGGATAGGGAAAGTTAGTTTTGTGCGATATTCGGAGCATGAGTTACAGCCAAGTGCGGGCCGGATTGCAGTAAGTTACGCATACCAGCAGTTGTGAAGGCAACTAGAGGCCACGGGGGTGTAGAACTTCCAGAGAGGGCGCACAAAGCGGTTTCCATGGCGCAAGTCACAGGCAGAAGAGGGCCACTGGCCAACCTAAGTGTTATGCATATGTGACACAAAGCGACGCGCATGGCAAAACAGGTTCACATCATAAATAGGTGCCATTTTCTATTGAGATACATTCAAGTGTGGCAGCTCTCCTGGACGGTGGGGCGTGTCACACCACTGGGCTACATGCAGCAACAGATGGGGCGACAGCGTCCCAGTCCATGGTGGGTCGTTGGTTCGCCCCTCTAAGGCTGACGCGGGGTCCACAGCCAGCCAGCGGCGGGCCACTCTTCGTCTCGCTACTGTGGGCAGTCGTCTTGGCTCCCGACACACGCCAGAGACTTCCCGAGGCGAGGGCTGCAGATTTGGTTGCTGGATCATGGGCAGTGATTGCTGCCACGTTCTCAGCTACGCCATCGAGGAAGAGGAAGCAGCAGGGCCAGCCTACAGCTCCCGGTGGAGCAGCACGGAATCAATGGGGACGGTGGCCGCTGAGTCGGCTGCTGGCGCATCCATCCTGACATCATCGGAGCTCAGCGGGTCGGCCAAGGCTGACATGACGCAACGTTGTGCTGCACAGGCCACTGGGGTGCTTCCTCAGCATTGCGGGGCCCTGTGACGCAAATGGAGGTCAACGGAGCACTGTAGTGGAAGCAAATAAATCATTTGAAAAGTTTTCGCTGAGTTTTTATATTGTACCTCCTGGCACCCACACACTACATTTGGTGTCTTCCCACTACATTTGGTCATCCTGATACATTCGGTGGCAGAAGCCGCAATTACAATGTGAAGTGTCAAAAACCTGGACAACCAACTTTTTCAGGGCGGACCGCTGCGAGAGGTGCAGAAAGAGAGTCAATGAGGTTGTGGACGGTACTGACTGGGGTGTGGAACCACGCCGACTCCAGTGTCACATCAGCGGTGCGAGGCTTCTCGATTGAGGATCAATGACACGAACAGCCCGATCGAGGTGGACCCACAGAGTCATGGTTGTGTATTTAAATCCGGGGAGTTCGGTGGCTGTGAGAGCACAGTAAACTCATCCTGGCGCTCTTCAAAGCACCGACCTACAATGCAAGCTGTGTGACATGTTGCATTGTCCTGCTGGTAGATGCCATCACGCTGATGAAAAAGAAAGTGCATGCAGGGGTGGACCAGGTCCCAAGAAAAGATGCTTACTTGTGTTAATCCACTGTACCTTCCAGAACGATGGGAACAACCAAGGATAGCCACGAAAAGATAGGCGAGTGGTCAGCGCAGCCGTCTGTCACGCCAAGAGGCCCGGGTTCGATTACCGGCTGGGTCGGAGATTTTCTCCGCTCAGGAATTGGGTGTTGTGTTGTCCTCCTTATTATCATTTCATTATCATCAGTGGAAGGCAACGGGAAACTACCACTGGAATCACTTCCCTAGATGCTCATGTGGTGGACCTCTCTGATGAGGCTTACCCCATGATAAGACCTGCTGTAAGGCAGAACACAAAGTTTTTTTATGCATATGTAATCACTGATACGTCTGTACTAGTCGTACTCTAAGTAAATTGTCAAAATGAATGCCTGGGCAATGTCGGGTTTGTCAGTTAGTAGTTAACATAAATTACATTTCGTATATTCAGTGCATTAACATTAAACATAAGTACAGTGAAAACAATACATTTAAATTTTTATAGATTTATACAAATTCATGTTTTGTATTTGTATTGAAGTCGGTAATAAAACAGGAAGTAACTTAACACTGAAAGCAGACAGTCAAGAGAGCAGAGAATACTCTCACATCTAGTACGAGTACTTAAGAACATCTCGTCTACTAGAGGTAAAGGAAGGGGAAAATCAAACGAACGGAGAAATTGAAACATCTAGGAGAGTGGACAGAGCCAAATCCCTCTGAGAAAGAATCCTTGTCATCAAGGATCAGAAAAACGGAAACAGCAAATCAACTAACCACGAGTGTCCATAAGAAGAAATTAATATCAGTTAATACCAAGTTACCATATCACTGTCTGCCCTGATAGCTGAGTGGTCAGCGTGACGGATTGAAATCTTGAGGGCCCAGGTTCGATTCCCTGCTGGGTCGGAGATTTTCCCCGCTCACGGACTTGGTGTTGCGTTGTCTTCATTATCATTTCATCCCCATCCGGCGCGCAGGTCGCCCAATGTGGCGTCGAATGTGATAAGACCCACACCAAGGCGGCCGGACCTGCCCCGTAAGGGGCCTCCCAGCCAATGATGCCAAACGCTCGTTCCCATACCATATCACTGCACGTAATAAGAGAGTAGGCTATACAGCATGAGTCACTAACTATTGCCACCTACAATAACCCCGAAAGTAAGATAGTAGCTGACAAGTTTGTGGGCCAAATGTTGCATGGGACAACGGGGGCCATAATATGATGTAAGTTTTTTGTTGCTAGTGAAAGGTGGCTACACTGAGCCACAGCGCCAGAGATTGCGCTAGAGAGTATTGTATCGCCGCCTCCACTGGCAGTGATTATTGAGAAGTAGCGGTGGGCAGTGCTTGCTGAGATGTCGTAGTGAAGAGTTCTTGTCGAGAAGTCGTAGTGGACAGTGCTTGTCGAGATGTTGTAGTAGGGAGTGCTTGTTCCATGTTTTATGCAGTTGTTTGATGGGCTAGACAGCAGATGTTGTTCTAATGGAGATACTGTAATGATTAGAGTGCTTTTCATCAATATATATGAAGGTAACAAAACTCGTTTTTTTTCTCATTATTTCAATGTCTTGAATAATGCGTCATTACAGGTTCAGTCAACAAAGCATCTGGCTTGTGTTCTTGTATTAGAGTGTAATTCTGGTTTTCTTGCGCGTTTATAGTATTTCTATTTTTTTTAATTACTTCAGTATAAATGATATTTAAAATTTCTTGTCTTATTGAAGAAGAACCGTGCCAGATGCGTACGTTGAATCACACTTCCACACACAGAACAGCTACACTTGTGCTTTGTTGGCTTCGTAGGTTTTATAGTTGCTGGGGACTTAATTAATTAATTGTATTAACGGAAATTTTCATTTTATTCTTTGTTGTTGTTCTATGCAGTCAGATTGCGTACAAATACTAGTCAGGGCCTACCGTTTACGAGACAGCGTAACGGGACAGTCAGCTACTAAAATTAAAATTATTTGCATTCTTTTTTATAATTAAGTAAGCCCCCATGCACGTGGCGACCGCTGCTTCGGATCGTCCCTTGGAATTCTTCTGATTGTAAAAATAGTAGACAGTAGTATTGTTGTAGTAATTTGTAGTTTAGTAATTGTAGTCTATATTGCATGTGTAGATTTGGTAATTGTCATTCTTCTAATGGTATTTTTTTTTGTAGAATTTAATTTTTGTTGTCTTGTCTACGGGTTTGACAATTTAGTGCAATTATTTCAATTGTTCGTTAATCGTGTTTGAGGGAAACATTTCGTGTGAATGGTATTGTTGGAGATAAAGAGTCATTGTGTGTAATTTTCGTACAGTGAGGAGTTTTGTACATTTTGTAAATGATTACGCGATCGATAAAAAAGGCAAAAATGATGGATAGTGTGAATGACGAAATTGTTGACATGGCGAACTCGCCAACACAGGACAACAGTATGATGAATAATGAAGTTGAAAACAATTTAATAAGTCGGGAAAATAGTCCGGAACCGATTCAAAATTTTTCACAATCAAAAAATTTTCAGAATACGAGATTAACGACAGAAGATATGGAGCAGTTGATGGGTGCTATATTAAATTTGGGATCACGAATGGAAACACGGTTAGACTCACAAAGGGGAACAATGGAAACACGGTTAGACTCACTGGGATCACAAACAGGAACAATTAAAACAGAGATGGAAACAATGGAAACACGGTTAGACTCACTGGGATCACAGTTACGATCTGAAATTAAAACAGAGATAGGAACAATTAAAATTGATATGGGAACAATGGAAACACGGTTAGATTCACGAATAGGGACATTTTTCAAAAACATGAAAGATGAATTAAAGAAAGAAATTAGAGAAGAAGTACAACCGATTTTGAATGCTCACAATAATAGATTAATTTCAATAGAAATCAGGCAAAAGGAACAGGATAGAGAACAGGAAGAAAGAGATCGCGTGATAGTACAAAAATTTTCTGAGTTAAATTTACAACGTGCACACGATAAGGAAGAAATATTTGAGAGAATCGAGGAATCCGTACCAAATGACAGATTAAATAACCTAACACAACAGTATGAACAGTTAACTACTAAATGTGTTAATACTGAAACCCGAGTCGCGACACTTACGGAAGACGTAAATAAACAGAAAGAACAATTAGGTGACTTATCGGAAAGAGTTGAGGAGATTTCAGATAAATTGACAAGTCTTAGCTTAAATGGGGACAGAGATTCGGATGATACAGCTCCATTACCATTTGCAGAAACCGAAGAGTACCAGAACATAAATAAACATGTTGAAAATCAAGGAAAATTTAATGAACGCGTTAAAAGGGAAGTTGAGGCATTACGAAAGCAAGTCAAACAAATTGAAGGCGAAATCGTAGGAAAAGACAGCAGAGGAAATTTAGAATCACAGATAGCAGAGGGCTTTGAAGAAAGTAATTTGTTTCATTTACGGGATGCAACAAGAGAGCGCCAGGCGCGCGAACTTGACAATAATCAACATTGGGACTGGGACAGACGCGGTAGGTCTTTGTCGCCACGAGGAGAAAACTTTGACTATAAACACTACTTAACTGTTCGGAAATTTAAGATCTTTCGTAATTCTAAGAATGACATACATCCATGTTCGTGGTTAGATCAATTTACGTACGCACTTCCGCCAAATTTGCCACTAAGTCACAAACTGAAATTTATGTGCAGCTATTAAAGTCCTCAGGGGATTCACTACACTAAGTGAATATGTGCCATAGCGTTCACAGGGCCCCGAGCTGTAGTGGTGCTATTTCGTTTTTAGTTTTCTGCACCGCTGCCTACTCTTTCACTATTCTTTGCACCTATAAAAACAACTCTTCTACTATCAATCTATCTAGACAGTAGATAAAGAATAACCGGATTTGACTATTTTACCGAAAAGTGATTTCGGAAATTACCGTTTGGACTTACTGTATCTTCAGCAGCATTCATTCGTAGCTTAAATGAAATGTTACCTGTTTATCTTCGTGACAATATTACTTCATATGTTGACGACATTCTTATTGCTAAACATTCTTGGAGTGAGCACAACAAAATTTTGGATTCATTATTACGTATTTTTGCAAGAGTTGGCATTACAGAGAACTTGGAAAAATCTGAATTTGGTCGTTCTCAGGTGAAATTTCTCGGTCACATTATTTCTACAGAAGGTATTCTTCCTGATCCAGAGAAGCTAGATGCAATTCGTAATTATGCTGTTCCTTCCACAAAACGTGATGTTCGTAGTTTCCTTGATGTCTGTAATTTTCTTAGATGCTTTGTTAGATTGGACAATTTGGCCACACCTCGTTTATGCAAATTATGTCAAAAGGCTAAGCCGCCAATTATTTCTCACAGAGCACCGTTGTTTCCTATCATTCCAGCGAAATTAAAGGAGTTGGCTGCAGTCGATTTGTTCGGGCCAGTGGTTCGTTCTACTAATGGTTTTGCGTACATTTTCGTAGCAGTGGAATTGACATCAAAATATGTGTGTTTTACACCTTTACGCAAAGCAACAGCTCGTTCAGTATCTAACGCTTTCATCAAACATTTTCTTAAAGAAGTGGGTCATGTTGATAAGGTTATATCAGATAATGGATCACAGTTTCGCTCTAAAATTTGGCTTCGTACTCTACGGCGTCGGAAGATTAAACCAATTTTCATTTCACTTTTTCACCCTCAGTCTAACGCTTCAGAGAGATGGATGAAGGAAATCAATAAATTGTGTCGACTGTATTGTCATCAGAATCATAGAACATGGGATCAGTATCCTCATATTTTTCAAAATATTCTGAATGAACTCCCTAATGATTCAACTTCTTTACCGCCTATATTGATATTAAAAAATAAAGCACCGACAAATCGCATTTCTGAAATCGTTCCTTTTCCGCCTACATGGAAACTGCGGCATTCTGAAGTTGTCAACCTGGCTCTACAAAATATTGCATCTGCGGCTGCTAGAAGAGAGAAATCAGCTAAACGTCCTGGTCGTTTAAAAATCTTGTCAGTTGGTTAAAAGGTGTTAATTAAGTCTCATCGTTTGTCTCACAAAGGAAAAGGCTTGTGTCGCAAATTTTTTCTGCTTTATAACGGTCCATATAGAGTTCGCAAAATTATTCATGATAACACTGTTGAAGTAGAAACTCTTAAATCTCGGCGCTCTAAAGGAATACATCATATATCTAACGTTAAAATTTTTGTGGAATGACATACTTTTGAGAAACCAACAGTTATACGTAAACATGCGGAGAGTACAAGGGTACCGCGCCGTGTTCCGGCGGCGGCACATACTCAAAGCAACAGTCAAGTCTGCGCGGCGCACAAGGCAGTCGTTGACCACAAACAATCACTTTCTACGTCACGCGCCTACAGCTGATCGAGCGCTCAGTGCGAATGCACTGACAACCGTAAACAAATACACAGTCTAATTTCTCCGATTAAATTCAGTATAAAGCTATAGTGACTTGATGAATTATGTTATTAACGTTCAGTATTTTTCAGGATACGGTTGTATAAATATTTAAGACCTTCCGGTAAATTCTGTGCGTGTCCGACGTTAAGACGACTTGCTATGGAGAAAATTTCAGGAAGAATGTAATTTCGAAGATGAAACTAATAAACTAAAACGGTGACTATTAATTGAGTTTATTTTTCAGGTAACATATTTCCACTTAGGTACGTACTTTAGACGTAATTTGCTGCTCGCGATTACGTGATTCATACTTTGTGCTAAATTTCATGTTCTATGAATGTACTTGTGAAGCGACGTGCTTGCGTACATTAACTGATTTTGACAATGATTGATTAATGAACAGGGTTGTTATTTGTATATATTATGCATCGCTTGGCTGCTATGCTTTTTCACTGATGTCATATTTTTTTATTATGTGCCAGCTGTGCTTATTTATTTAAATTATAATTGTCACCTGATTAGTTGTGCTGATATGGTTATGTATGTAAGTTAAACTGTGATTTATCTGCTTGCGCCTTCATGTTTACTTATTAAGATTACATATGAACATTTATTGCTTATGCTGATATGATGCTAATGACCTGTTTATTATGTAAGTTACATATTTGCTGCTTTACGTATGGATTGCATATTTACACATTTCTGTTTTGTTGTCATAACTACTCTTTAATTTGGTATATATAAATGCTGATATACTGTGTACAAACATAGAGTTTAGGTTACACTGTGGTATTAATTATAGATTGTTCGCTTGGCAGAGCCTCGTTATTGTGTTGCATCCACTTGTTGACATTCTGTTCTCTACTGGTATATTGTCTCGTTATTGCATGTTTTGCTTACGCTCAGTGCCTTATATTTTAAGATAAGAAAATGAACTGCTATAATTCGACGAACGACATTAGTATAAGAAACTTCATAGAAGTCACATGAGCTGGAGGTTTTATGGAAGCTGTATAAATTTATGCTGATAGGAAGGAAGCTAACGACATGACATACCAACACTAGGTTTAGACCATTGACAGTTATTACACTGCATTTTTCGTGAGCAATTGAAATAGCAAGTGACACTTGACACAAGAAATACTCCACTTGTTTGCTTCTGTTATTTTGCCATAATTCTTGAAGTGGTGTACACACTGAAATATCACGATTATTCACACTTCGTAATCGTACTTACTTACTGAAAGTTCTTCGAACTAAAGGCTGTTAGAAGTCATGTATGCATTTCTTTTGTTTAATGATGGACAAGGTAACCAAAATGTATTTTATGATTCATAATGAGTAGAAGATTTGGGTCAGATGGATTACACAGAGGTTGTGTGTGGACACTGTGTCTTCGGATTGTATGGGATGCTGAATTGAAGTTTGCACTAGGATTTTGTCTGTACTTGTTCGAGGAGACTGACTAGAGGAAAGAGTTCTTATGGAAGTGAAATGATATTGGTGCTGAGGTTTATATGTATCGACGTATTGAAGAGGTATTATTGAGGTATTGAGATTATGTGAAGTTGATGATTATTGGAGTTTTGGTGGACAAGAGGTAAGGTAAATGATATTGATGATAAGGTTTATATGTATCGACGTATAGAAGAGGTATTATTGATGATATTGATGATAAAGTTTATATGTATCGAAGTAAGAGGTATTATTGAAGTATTGACACTATGTGATGCTGATGATTATTGGAGTTTTGGTGGATAAGAGGTAAAGTAAGTGAGGAGCATATTTTTTTTTGTTGGTCTATATGGAACAAGGAGGATGAAGATGGCAGACTAGAACACTCAAGTAGAAGGAAGATTGTCTACACACACACTTTGTTAAATCAATAAGCAGTACATACTTTTTTTGAGAGAGTAAGCATTTGCATATCTTGGCACACTGACAGTTGTTCAGCAGCCGTACATTTTGATCTGGCTTGGCAAACATTGGTCTTGACATGATGACTATGACGTTGACTAACTATTATTGACTGTTATACATTGCTGCCACTATTACTTGATACACATGATGAACATAAAATTTTGACAGAATTGCATTTACACAGTTAACACTATTCAATTACACAGTAGCACTTAATGTGGATGAAAGACGAGTGAGTGTGTTTTGTGTGTTTTCCTTTTATAATCCCAGATAATTGGTACCAACCTATCTCCTAAATATTATTTTACTTGTTTGTTGTGGCTTGCACTGACACTCATAAATATTATAGGTTTACTGTTATTTGTGTATTGTATTAGTTAATATGACAATTATCTGATATCATTTGTGTGTTTATTATAATTTGTATGTTTAGTGTAAGAGCATTGATAATAATTTTGTTAAAGCAATTGTGTGTGCATTCAAACTATTGTTCATGACTGAACTGTCTCATTACTGATGGTGAATATTATGGACTGTTACCTGCACTTGTTCAACATAATGGGTGCCACTTGGAAATGTTTAATTTGTGCTAATGAAGTCTGATTAACTGACTGATTAGTGATAGTGAATATTATGGACTGGTGTCTGCACCTGTTCAACATTGCTGGGTGCCACTGATGGAACTGATTCTACTGAAATAATGTCAGTTGTTGGTGTCTGCACCTGCTGAACATTACTGGGTGCACTGATGGACTGCTTCTACTGAGATAATGTCACTTGTTGCTGTCTGCACCTGTTCAACATTGCTGGGTGCCACTGATGGACTGCTTCTACTGAAATGATGTCACTTCTTGGTGTCTGCACCTGTTCAACATTGCTGGGTGCCACTGATGGAACTGCTTCTACTGAAATGAAGTCACTTCTTGGTATCTGCACCTGTTCAACATTGCTGGGTGCCACTGATGGAACTGCTTCTATTGAAATGATGTCACTTGTTGGTGTCTGCACCTGCTCAACATTGCTGGGTGCCACTGATGGAACTGATTCTACTGAGATGATGTCACTTGTTGCTGTAGCACCTGTTCAACATTGCTGGGTGCCACTGATGGACTGCTTCTACTGAAATGATGTCACTTGTTGCTGTCTGCACCTGCTCAACATTGCTGGGTGCCACTGATGGAACTGCTTCTACTGAAATGAAGTCACTTCTTGGTGTCTGCACCTGCTCAACATTGCTGGGTGCCACTGATGGACTGCTTCTACTGAAATGGTGTCACTTGTTGCTGTAGCACCTGTTCAACATTGCTGGGTGCCACTGATGGAACTGCCTCTACTAAAATGATGTCACTTGTTGGTATTTGCACCTGTTGACCATTGCTGGGTGCTACTGCTGGAACTGTCAACTACTTGTTTCTTGAACTATGGAAATCATTTATGTGAATATTTGTATAAACTGATTTTTTGTGTATTACTGTTTGTGAAAAGTTATGAGACTCTTACCTGTACATATTCGTCATTGCTGACGCTATTGATTGAATTGTTTAACCACATGATACTTGTGTAAACTATTATGTAAAGTCACATGTATGAAAGAATTTGTATTGCTTACTGTATTTTATATATTAGGTTATTGAAAGGTCAGTGCAAAGCCAAAATTTATTTAGTTATATGATATTTACGTATTAATATTATCTTTTATTTTTTGTCTGTATTTTTTCTTTTTGGACGAATTTGGTGGTATTTTCACCACCAATGCTGGCAAAAATACCATCAAATTCTAGCCCGTGGAGGAAGGGCATATGAAAGGTGGCTACACTGAGCCACAGCGCCAGAGATCGCGCTAGAGAGTATTGTTCCGCCGCCTCCACTAGCAGTGATTATTGAGAAGTAGCGGTGGGCAGTGCTTGCTGAGATGTCGTAGTGAAGAGTTCTTGTCGAGAAGTCGTAGTGGACAGTGCTTGTCGAGATGTTGTAGTAGGGAGCGCTTGTTCCATGTTTTATGCAGTTGTTTGATGGGCTAGACAGCAGATGTTGTTCTAATGGAGATACTGTAATGATTAGAGTGCTTTTCATCAATATATATGAAGGTAACAAAACTCGCTTTTTTTCTCATTATTTCAATGTCTTGAATAATGCGTCATTACAGGTTCAGTCAACAAAGCATCTGGCTTGTGTTCTTGTATTAGAGTGTAATTCTGGTTTTCTTGCGCGTTTATAGTATTTCTATTTTTTTTAATTACTTCAGTATAAATGATATTTAAAATTTCTTGTCTTATTGAAGAAGAACCGTGCCAGATGTGTACGTTGAATCACACTTCCACACACAGAACAGCTACACTTGTGCTTTGTTGGCTTCGTAGGTTTTATAGTTGCTGGGGACTTAATTAATTAATTGTATTAACGGAAATTTTCATTTTATTCTTTGTTGTTGTTCTATGCAGTCAGATTGCGTACAAATACTAGTCAGGGCCTACCGTTTACGAGACAGCGTAACGGGACAGTCAGCTACTAAAATTAAAATTATTTGCATTCTTTTTTATAATTAAGTAAGTCCCCATGCACTAGGTGGGGTCGCTTCAGAGATATGGTCAACTTTGTTTTTTTAAATGGTATGCTGTAGTTTGGTACTTATTTTCCGATAGCGGCTATCGAGAGGAATCCAATGATGTGTAACAGTAAGGTCTTTGAAAGCCAACGAAGGTCAAAAACGTGGCATGAACGTCCATTTACAGAAGGGGTTTGGAAGTGATGACCATTGGTATCAATGCAGTGCTGCAATATTCTTACCGTGGATTGAGTGGTATTCCTTATCACTTCGGCACTTGTCAAGGCACATGCTCTGACAATTCTCTGTCGTATATCGTGCAAATAGTACATATTCGCCGAATACGGCGTATCCATCTAACGTGCCATCGACTTGTGAACACCATTCGATGGTTTCGCAATACAACACATAGAAACGGTAAGACTAGTATCGTCGAATCAAGCGATTGTGAATGATGTATTCCTTCGAAGAACAAGTCGATATGCTTCTCATTTACGGAGAATGCCAAAGAAATTCAGTGAGAGCTAGTGACTTATACGCTGAAAGATATCCTCAACGTACTCACCCTAAACGTCGTACTTCTAAATGATAAATTGAGAACAACTGAATCTTTAACGCATCGGAAACATATCCGGCAAAGGAAAGTTACTAACAAGGAAACGGAAATTGGTACTCTTGCCACTGTGGTTCGAGATTCTTGTCTTAGTTCGCGTCAAATCGCAAGGGAATCTGGCTTGAGCCAGAATGGTTTTGTTCGTGTTCTGCATCGCCGTAAATATCATCCTTAACATATTAGTCTCCACCAAGAATTAACTGGTACAGATTGTATGCGTCTCATTGAACTCTGCCGATGGGCTCAACTTCAGATTCAGAGGGATGACACATGTATTAATTTGATTTTATTCGCTGACGAGGCTACATTCACAAACCATGGAAATGTTAATTTGCATAACATGCATTATTGGGCTACTGAAAATCCATGTTGGCTGCGGCAATTTGCACGCCAAAAACCGTGGTCGATAAATCTATGTTGTGGTATTCTGGAGGACAGAATTATAATCCCCTATTTCATCGAAGGAAATCTTAATGGTAGGAAGTATACCACATTCCTGCAAGAAACATTAGGTCTGTTATTGGAAGCAATACCTTTAGGAACAAGGAACAGAATGCGGTATCAACACAATGGGTGTCCGGCACATTTTTCGCTGATGGCTAGAAATGAGTTGCAGAGACGATTCTCAAATCGTTGGATTGGACGCGGAGGAGATGTGTCGTGGCCGGCTCGTCCGCCAGACTTGGCGCCTCTGCATTATTTCTTGTGGGGATACGTAAAAGACAGTTAATAAAGACTTTCCAAATACTCTTAAAGATATGCGAGAGAGAGATGGGGTTGGGTTGTTTGCGGGAGGAGACCAGACAGCGAAGTGATCGGTCTCATCTGAGTGGGGAAGGATGGGAAAGGGAGTCGGCCGTGCCTGGAGGGATTTAGGAAAATCACGGAAAACCTAAATCAGGATGGCCGGACGTGGGATTGAACCGTCGTCCTTCCGAATGCGAGTCCAGTGTGCTAACCACTGCGCCACCTCGCTCGGTTGCAAGAGAGAATTGTCATAGCATGTGCTTCGATAAGAGCCGATGTGATAAGGAATAACACTCAATCCATGATAAGGAGATTGCAGCACTGCATTGATACCAATGGTCATCACTTCGAACATCTGTAAATGGACGTTCATGCCACCTTTATGACCTCCGTTGACCTTCAAAGACCTTCCTGTTATATATCATTTGATTCGCCTCGACAAGCTGCTATCTGAAAATAAGTACCGAACTATAGCATCCCATTTAAAAAACAAAGTTGACATTCATATCTCTGAAGCGACCCCACCTAGCAACAGAACACCAACGTCATATTATGGTCTCCGTTGTCCCACGCAACTTTTGTCTCACAAGCTTTTCAGCTCTTATCATACTTCCGGAGTTATTCTAGGTGGCAATAGTTAGTGACTCACCATGTATATGCCGCAAATACCTTGCCATGAATTGAAAAGGTCTGATCAAGAAATTAGAAATGAGAGAAAGTCAGATCTTGAGGAATATAGTTGGCCTAATCAAAGAAAATGGTGAATTCGAGGGACGACACAATCATAAATTAAACACGAAAAATGGTTCAAATGGCTCTGAGCACTATGGGACAACATCTGAGGTCATCAGTCCCCTAGAACTTAGAACTACGTAAACCTAACTAACCTAAGGACAACACACACATCCATGCCCGAGGCAGGATTCGAACCTGCGACCGTAGCGGTCGCGGGGTTCCAGACTGAAGCGCCTAGAACCGCTCGTCCACTCCGGCCGGCTAATTAAACACACATATAGAAAAGATCACGGACACGATTCGTAGTTCGAAGTTTGTTTTCTATGGCAACATCACCCGTATGAGTCGTACAAGATTGAGCCATCAGATTTTCCGTTATTTTCTCGAGAAGAAAACCAAGGGAGCATGGTTCACTGAGGTAGGAAAAAACACGCAGCAAGTGGGAATAACACTGGAGGGTACTCATAAACAGATTCTGCTCAAGGATGAACGCCAAGAAAACGTTCGTTACAAAAAAAAAAAAAAAAAAAAAGCACTGGAAAAACATGGACTGAAGCGAGGAAGAAGCAGCACAGGCAACGAATGCGCAGACACTAGGCTAAAGTTAAGGCTCAGGCTCAAGGAAAAGGAAAAATACAGTTGAAATAACGTGGTGCGGAGATGGCCAACACGAACAAAAGAAGAAATGTGTCAAAGCAAGACATATTTGTCGAATATTAAAATGTCGGTCTTAGCGCATAGTGTGAACAATTAGCGCTATACAGGAGTCACGTTGCGATTCCGGTTTGATGTTGCTGACATGTGCAGTACATGAAGCTTACACTTTAGGTATTCCAGCTGTGTGTTTGCAATGAATAGTTCTGCGTGAGCCTCCAGATGGAACTCAATCTTGAACCATGGCGAGTGCTCACCAATTCATGTAACTCAAGTTTCAAGATTGCATTATTACACAAAAGAAACACACATGTTGGATACGTTGCCCAACTAAAATAGACGAAACGAAGTGCATTACTTCTTCTTGAAAATGTACTTTATCGCGAGTATAACTGGTGTTTCTGTGGTGATTTGAGAGTAGTCACTATTCTCATGGGAATGCAGACAGATCATGCCACGTACTGGTTCTTTATCTGCGAAAGTGACAGCAGAATAGATGTTACCACTATAATGTAAAGAAGAAGTGGCCGAGCACAGGCTGAAAGTAGCCAGGGAGTAAAAACGTCACTGGTGTGCCGTTGGTAGAGCGTGACAGAGATATCGCACTGAAGTTTCGTATAAAACTGAAGCTCATAAAGAAATTCGCAAGGGCCTAGACAAGGAGCCAGACGTTTTCCGGTACCTGTGGAACACGTTTCACGAGTGGAGTCTCGCGAAAGTGAAAGAAGGCGTGTTTGCAGGTCCAGAATGAAATAAGATCATTGCTGACAGTCATTTCCAAGACAAGCTAAGTGGTCCTGAAAGACAGGAATGGATGGAATTAGAGTCTGCAATAGCAAACTTCTTCGGAAATTTCGTCGAGTGTTGTGCAAAAAAATGGCTCTGAGCACTATGGGACTTAACAGCTGAGGTCATCTGTCCCCTAGAACTTAGAACTACTTAAACCTAACTAACCTAAGGACATCACACACATCCATGCCCGAGGCAGGATTCGAACCTGCGACCGCAGCTGTCGCGCGGTTCCAGACTGTAGCGCCTAGAACCGCTCGGCCACTCCGGCCGGCGAGTGTTGTGCAGAAGTGTATTAACGTGAACAGACAGCTGGCTTACGATATGTCCTACAAAGATTCACTTTCTCGCTCACAGCTTAACTTCTTCACCAGGAAGCTAGGTTCAGTCAGTGAAGAAAGTTATGGGCGTTTTCAGCAGGACATCTCGATGGTAGAATCACACTATTCGGGAGTGCAGCTTTATTGACTGACTGTTTCTGGAGGCCTCAGTGCGACGCGCCAAATGAACTGCGCAGCCGCGTCTACAGTCAAGAAATTAAAACGAAATTCACCGTAAGTTAAAGTAAGAATAAAATCTGATCAGAAGTATCCGGACACCTACTAATGGAAATTAATAAAGGGTTTGCTCACTCTTCGCCTTTATGACGGCTTGAACTTTCCTGGAGACACTGTCAATGAGACTTCTGAATGTCTGTGGAGGAATACCAGTCAGTTCTTTCCTCAAGAGACGAAATCAAAGAAGGTAGTGATGCTGGACGCTGAAAACGGAGTTAAACCGAAGTTCTAACTCATATCGAATGTGTTCCATTGGGTTCAGGCCATTCCATTTCAAGAGTGTCATTGTTCACAAACCATTGGCTCACAGGTACTGCTGCATTCTCATTCTGATACAAACAAGCATTGTCTCTGTACTTTTCCTCTAATGTATGCAGCAGTAAAATGGGTTCATATCCTTCTGCATTCAGAGATTTCTTAAGCACATAAGAGAACCATACTTTAACCGCGAAAAACACCCATATACTATAACATCACCTTCTCTGTAATTCACTTTCGGCACTTCATATGACGGTAAGTAAAATTCACCAGGCATTTCCCAAACCCAAACCCCTCCATTCAATTGCCACAGGGTATAGGGTCGTTTAACACTCCAAATAACTCGTGTTCAGTCACCCAGTGCGCAGTGCTTCGCTCTTAACACCATCTCAAGCGTCGCTTAGCAGTGACAAGTGTGTGACTTACGAGGAACTGTTCGACCACTGTGCGATGTGTACCCATTCTTTTAAACTTACTACACACAGTCATTGTGCTAGCTGAACTACTGGTAGCACCTTGTGTAACTTACCTACAATAAATATGTAATGTACTCACAACAAATACAGCCTATGTTCGTATGTGAAAATGGACTCGATAAGCAACCTGAGCTATCAGTAATCGGAATCGAACATGCATAACACTGTGTGCGTGTTGTATGAGTGTCAGTTTCACTGTCATTTAAGTCCTCAACACTTCGTTACACGAAAAACTTAAAACTAACATTTGGATAAGCTTTCTGACTGCGTATTTGAATAAGAATTTACAAGTGATACAGAATCTGGCTTGTGCAACGGAATATACTGGATTAAAGTACATGACATGTTGTGGTGAGTCAGTGTGTCTGTTTTGACCCTAAGTTTTGGACCCACCTCTTTAGATGATTGCCTTATTCCAAGGGGTTTACAGCAATTTGCAGCAGCAACATATTGTTACTAAGAATGAATTTAATGAAAAGGAGTTTGCTTGGATAAGAATGAATTTAATGAAAAGGAGTTTGCTTGGTTAACTACTAAATAACTTGTAAGAAGGGGTTTCATAAATTAAGTCTACTTAAAAACTGCCGGCCGTTGTGGCCGTGCGGTTCTAGGCGCTCCAGTCCGGAGCCGCGCTGCTGCTACGGTCGCAGGTTCGAGTCCTGTCTCGGGCATGGGTGTGTGTGATGTCCTTAGGTTAGTTAGGTTTAAGTAGTTCTAAGTTCTAGGGGACCGATGACCACAGCAGTTGAGTCCCATAGTGCTCAGAGCCATTTGAACCATTTTGAACTTAAAAACTTCAGAAATCATCGTGAACAATACTAGTTTGACAAATATTAATAACGGCGAAATGCCTGACAATGACTTTATAACTATCAATAATGACTGAGTACCAGATTAACAAATTATTTCAATATCGAAGTTGTATTCACATTTAATAACCACAGCATATTTATGAATTAGATGTGGAGAATAATTATTATTATTTGGAGGGTAAGGAGACTTCTTCTTCTTTAACTGACAAGCAAAACCTGGGATTATTGCAAACTCGGACTAACAATTAAGAGCCTAACCCTGCTATTGCGCTTCACGCTGTGCTTGCGAATTTTACCTTGAATTCCATCTTCAAGCGTAGCTAATCCATCTAAATCTCTCCTGACCGTATAAATGAAATCAGGCCATCAGTGTGGTAAGGTCTGCGCCGGCCGCGGTGGCCGAGCGGTTCTAGGCGCTTCAGTTCTGAACCGCGCGACCGCTATGGTCGCAGGTTCGAATCCTGCCTCGGGCATGGAGGTGTGTGATGTCCTTAGGTTAGTTAGGTTTAAGTAGTTCTATGTTCTAGGGGACTGATGACAAGTCCCATAGTGCTCAGAGCCATTTGGTAAGATCTGCCATGACCAGCCTGAGGGCAGCGTGACATGTCTTGTGTCTCCGAGCTCTCGACCAACACTACTGACTCGTCTCAACAATGCTTAGAATCGAGCTCTCATGTTTCGCCCTCACATTGTTACTATCGATATCTGAGTGCGTATTTATTTCCAATCGTACTCAATGCAAAAATTAGCCTTAGGTTGGCTACATTGTTTACGATACTCTATGTAATGGAGAGTTCCGACACACTTCTTACGCTCGGAACGCACTAGGGACTCCTTCCCCTGATATCCATGTTATGTTTTCAGCCACCCTGCGCAGAGCTCAGTGATCCCTGTCCGTTAGTTCATGAGGTTCGTCTGGTCTAGGTTTAGTTGTCGTTGCCTCTAGGCATTTCCATTTCGCAGTATCGTCACCAAAAGTCGACTTGGGCAGCTTCAGAAGTTTTGTAATGTCTTTGGTGGATTTGTTATTTAGATAACATCCATTACCTTAGAATGTCACAGAGAGTATTTGGGGCACTTCCGTACCAAAAATTGGTACTACCATTATTACAGGCACCACAAGGGCATATTTTTAACGTTATAGGCAACATGCAGGAAGACTGTTTCAAAAGAAATTATAGTAACTGAAGACTCCACAATGTGAAAAGTGCTGGGGAAGTAGAACTAACTTATTTTAGGGGAACTTCAGATGACTAAGAAATGATGTAGAATGTTGTTTGGGAGACTTACAAAGTTGTGAACACAATATAACCACAGTGAGCGAACCCTTACGTGTAAGTGGCTGCACATTTGCATCTTCCTCGTGTGGATAAATATCGCAAACCGAGCGAATGGTATACATGTAATGGCAGGTTGTGAGACGCCCTGCGAAACCCGCAGGACAGGACAAGAAGTAGGAATTGTGGGAGGGGGCCAGAATGAGCGGCTGTCAGTTACACTCCAAACATAACACTTTATTTAGTTGTCCAAACATTACAGCGGAACTTCTAAGCTTGACAGAAAAACGTCTTTAATTCCAAAAGCGGCTGAAGGCCCATAAATTTAAAACAACGTAACTGCAATAACCTGTGAGTAGGCAGAAGGCCCACAGCTTTATCTTGAAAGAAAGTAGTACTTGATAAGTAAGAACTTTAAAACTTGAAGCGGCTGAAGGCCGATGCTTTTAAAAACAATACACTACAATAAATTTTCAACAGGCAGAAAGCCCACAGCTTTATCTTCCAAAAGGTAAGAGACTTGCTTGCTGATCCGCTCCAACCGACGACTCACTGCCAGTACGCCGACAACATTTAAAACAAGCTGTCAGTGGAAATGACACCATCTACACACACAGCTTGAGAAACACTTGCATGAAGACTTGAAAGACACTCAGCAGTGTCTGTGCAATCACGAAGACAAATCGGGAGTCGATACACACACACACAGCCAATCCGTAAGCGATCGGCAAGCCAATTCAAGTCGCCCAGTAGGACGACCGAACGACAATTCTTGAGTTTGAAGATGCCAGGGTTGTTTTCAGCACACCTCACTAATTTTGGAAGAAGTTGCCTTAATGTTATAATGTTCAAAGGATTCGGCAATGTTTTAGTACAAATTACCTAATTATGGAATACATACAGTGGACATGTCAGTCTGCTTATTATTATTATTATTATTATTATATTTCTTGTTATTTTCTTCAATCTTTTTTATTTTGTTGAATGAATTATATACAAGTTAAAGTTAATTTCTATTAGTAGCAGCTATGTGATTGTTGGTTTACATTTCCATGTGATTATTTTCGTATTTCAGTGGAATTATTTCAGCGGAATCTGTGATCGGTATGTGTCTAATGTGTGTGTACTGGGACTGCATGCAGAGTTATGTATCTTAACATTTGCTGTGGCTGGCATTCTATTAACTTTAAAGGAAGGTTTCTGTCTTAGCTGAATAAAAAAAAATTGATTATCTTATCCATTTCATATTAACACATTACAGGAATGTTCTAACGCATATTGTTGAGGAACTGAAGGCTAGGCTGGACATATCACCATCAATGATATGTGTCACCCAAATATTTCTTTTGAAAATGCGTCTTTTGTATCTAAATATTTAAGAAAGATTTCAGATATTCCTCGAGATTTGCTGTAGCCCTTTGTTAACGCAATGATTTTGTGTGTGAGACAATTTGAGATCTGCAACATGCTGCCGGCCGCGGTGGTCTAGCGGTTCTAGGCGCGCAGTCCGCAACCGCGCGACTGCTACGGTCGCAGGTTCGAATCCTGCCTCGGGCATGGATGTGTGTGTTGTCCTTAGGTTAGTTAGGTTTAAGTAGTTCTAAGTTCTAGGGGACTGATGACCTCCGATGTTAAGTCCCATAGTGCTCTCAGCCATTTTTGCAACATGCTCCCTAAGATACTCAAGATCTAATTCAAGACTAAAAGTTTCTGATCTGCTACTGAAGATTATGTTTTGTGGCTATAAAACGAATAGCAGTTAATGTTGTCCACTGTGTTAAAATTGAAAATATTAATAAAACGCAGCACAACGAAGTGATTGTTGATGAAAGAGTAATAGCCTTTAATAACTGAAGCGTAATGATTATTCCGCTATGTCTAGATTACCATCTGGTTATAAAAGTTTTTGGAAATTACGTTACGGCAATAGGTCAATCCGTGATTGTGTTCATGGGTCTCTTGGATTATCGGAGTCACTGCACAGCAGTAATTGCCACCCTCACCTGAGTAATGTCCGTATAATGACAGCCAGCCAGACACGGGAAAAGCGCCGCGTCTTGCGACAGACGTAAAAGCCCTGCAGAATGCAAATGCATAGTGTGGAGTAAGCAGGGAGGAATGGTCAGCACGGAGAAAGGTGTGCGCAACCTGCCAAGGGACTGCAGCAGGCCACTCTGCCGCCGCCCCCCCCCCTCCCCCCCGTGTTGGAAGAGTGAAATTAACTCCGGCAGAATTCGTCGTGAGAGTACTTTCAGTGCAGCAACGGTTCTGCCATTCTCTGAACACTGAACTTCGCACAGGAAAAGGCATTGCGCCTACAAACAAACTGAAGAATAGAAGTTAAGAAGTTCACTTATCTAAATCTGGATACCAGTATTACACAACTTTCTGACGTTTGACCAGTAACAACCTACAAACTTTTTTGTGGGCAGCAATGATTATTGACAGCAGATAAAGTAATACTGATTCTGTAAGGTGGGAATTACTTAGCTTTCTTCTGCGTGGCGTTTGTAGCTATTATAAGTTTCGCGATAAAAAAAATGGATAACTGCTTCTAGATAATGGCAAGCTAGTAAAAATAACTATGTTTCCCACAGACAACAGACGTTCCCCGTACAAATGGGCGTTGGGTAACTGCGCGCTTTTCCATCTACATCTACATGGTCTACGTCTACATGGTTACTCTGCAATTCACATGTAAGTGCCTGGCGGAGGGTTCATCGAACCATTTTCATACTACTTCTCTACCATTCCACTTTCGAATGGTGCGTGGGAAAAAGGAACACCTAAATCTTTCCGTTCGAGCTCTGATTTCTCTTATTTTATTATGATGATCATTTCTCCCTACGTAGGTGGGTGTCAACAAAATATTATCGAATTCGGAAGCGAGTGTTGGTGATTGAAATTTCGTAAATAGATCTCGGTGCAAAGAACACCGCCTTTGTTTCAGTGACTGCCACCCCAACTCGCGTATCATATCAGTGACACTCTCACCCCTATTACCCGATAATACGAAACGAGCTGCCCTTCTTTTGCACCTTTTCGATGTCCTCCGTCAATCCTACCTGGTAAGGATCCCACACCGCGCAGCAATATTCCACCAGAGGACGGACAAGTGTAATGCAGGCTGTCTCTTTAGTGGGTTTGTCACATCTTGTAAGTGTTCTGCCAACAAAGCGCAGTCTTCGTTTCGCCTTCCCCACAATATTATCTATGTGGCCTTTCCAGTTTAAGTTGCTCGTAATTATAATTTCTAGGTATTTAGTCGAATTGACAGACCTTAGACTTGTGCGGTTTACCGTATACCCAAAATTTATCGGATTTCTTTTAGTACCCATGTGTATGACTCACAATTTTCTTTGTTTAGTGCCAATTGCCACTTTTCGCACCATACAGAAATTCTTTCTAGATCATTTTGTAATTGGAATTGATCGTCTGATGATTTTAGTAGACGGTAAATTACAGCGTCATCTGCAAACAATCTAAGGGGACTGCTCAGATTATCACCTAGATCATTTATGTAAATCAGGAACAGCAGAGGGCCTATGAAACTACCTTGCGGATCGCCAGATATCGCTTCTGTTCTACTCGATGATTTACCGTCCATCACTACGAACTGTGACCTTTCTGAGAGGAAATCACGAATCCAGTCACACAGCTGAGACACCACTCCATATGCATTGATTAATAGTCGCTTGTGAGAAACGGTGTCAAAAGCCTTCTGGACATCTAGGAATATGGAATCGATCTGAGATACCTTGTCGACAGCACTCATAAGTTCATGAGGATAAATTACACAAGAACGATATTTTCTGAATCCGTGTTGGTTATGTGTCAGTAAGTAACAATCATAACGTTCGAGTACAGTATATGCTCCAAAATCCTACTGCAAATTGAGGTTAGTGATTCAATGGGTTACTCCTATTTCCTTTCTTGAATATTGGTGTGATCTGTGCTACTTTCCAGTCTTTAGGAACACACCTTTTGTCAAGTGAGCGGTTGTATATGATTGCTAAGAAAGGCGCTATTGCGTCTGCATACTCTAAAAGGAACCTGATTGGTATACCATCCGGACAGGAAGACTTGCCTGAGCAAGATGATACCAAAGAAGAGGTTTTTGTGAATTCGTCTAGTATCTCTGCGAACTAGCCTGCAGCTGTCAGTCGCACTCATATTTCGTCGTTCGCCGACTTCGACGGCAGGGAGTAGCGGACGTTTTAACCGAAAACGAGTTGTTTTATGTAGAATCAAAAATATTATACCTGAGTAACATGTGTTACATTTTCCGGGAGAGTCTGTTTATTAATAAAAACTAGTATATGACTAACTAACCGATATTCTATATACACTATCTGATCAAAAGTATCTGGATATCCCGACGTAATGAGGGTTGGAGTAAAGGGAGTCTGACCCGCCATTGTAAAAGGAGCCAAGGAGTATTGCTCTGTCAGTAGAAAAGTGGTGACAGCAGAATATGAGTCGATCAGGAGAATTCAGTGACTTTGAACGTGGAGTAGTCATTGGATATCACGTGAGTAACAAATCCCTGAGCTCGTTTGCCGTTTCTGGATGTCTTGGTCAGTCGGAAAGTGGATGGATTATTGGGGCATTCCGTTTACCACATTCCCACACGTACAGACCTATATTCGGAGGCATCTAGCTGACACCACCCACACGTGATTGAAGTAATATTGTGACTGTTGTGGTGTTTTCCCTGTAAATGCTGAATGAGTGTTGGTTATTTTTCTTTGTAACTGATATACTTAGGAAATTTATATGGCGTGCTTGTTCTGACTGTAAAGTGAACTTTATGTCTTCGTGTAATATGTAACCTCTGCATGTAGGTGTCCTATTTTATTTGCTGGTTCATCTACCAAGCAGAGGACGTCAACCATTCATCTCCACCAATACATTGTATTGTATTCTCATTGTTCTATTTTCTGAAAAATACCTTCTTCTGTTTTGTTCATGAAGATATTTGCTATCTTTCCTGAAGTTGGAGATTCCATTAGCAATCGTTCTTGTAGGCGAGATGACAGGGCTTCATCACAGCACAGAAACGTGAATATATTTAGTACAGTGAACGTGCTGAGAGCTAAAATCTGACACATACACATGGAAGAACTGGAACAATGATTCAAACAGCAGAAAATCGTGAGTAACGGTAAAAATTAACGCTGTTTACAGTAGAAGGAAAAGCATGCGAATTGTCCATAATATAAGCAAACGAAATAGTAAGAGGAAAAAACCATAATGTTACAGTGACCAATGAAGATAATTTAGAATAAAGTGAAACGCGCTTGGTCTTAATTATATTTTTATTACAGTTATAAAATACGTTATTTAACCTATACAACTTGTACATCTCCAACTGCGGTCAAAAGAGACCAAAAAACAAAGAAGACGACATGTATAATTTTTTTTGTATTTGGTTTGGTGACCGTCATTGCACATCGGCAGTTATGTACCACGTGCATACACTTCTTCAGTTTTTTTTTTTCACAGGTACCGTAGTCGAAAGGCTACTCTGACACCTTGCGGCGAATGGAATCGGTGTTCTTAAGAATTCCTCCAATAATAGTAACTGCTAACGGCAGACCGTTCGATAAAGAAATGCCAGTTCTGTTGTATGAAATCTGTTTACAGTGAGATGCCTTTGGAGCGTCGAAGAAACTATACTATGCCTCGAATTTCACTGCTTGAAAATATTTCTTCATACATTGTAATTGGTGTTAGAACATAGGTCAGTAGTCCAGATGTGAAAAAAATAGTTATTTTTAGAACTTATTACCGAGGCCAAGTGATTGCCACCATTGGATGGACAGCAAGAGCAGCAAATAAAAGAGTAAAGCTGACCTTGAATACAGTTGGTGAATTAACAAAAATTTCAGAACGAAGATTTTAATTTGTGCGGAGCTGAATGTTAACGAACAGTTCGTATTAACAGTTTTTACTCATGACAGTGAGTATCGATCTTTAACGGGAAGACCATTCAAAGTTTAAGGCTGGCTTATCGACTAATGGAGACAACGAATGTTCCACATTGTTATAAAATAAGGGGGAATTGGGGTTGACAGTACCTAGAAAGATGAATGGTAGAGAGCCAACGGAAGTTACATTCTGCACTGGAAGAGATAAGAAGAAATCAGAAACGGCTTGAAGAATACATAAAGTTAAATATAAAAATAGGATAACATCAACCGGGAATGGAATAATAGGAAGGAAGCACTAAGTACAGCAGCAACAGAAGCGCTTGGTACAAGAAAGAAAAGTTTTTCAAAAAGGGCCTGGTATGCCGGTATGATGAAATACGTATATAACTGAAGATAAGAAACACGCCTAATTAAAAATGTTGAATTCCCCAGACGATCTGAGACTGGATTATAAAAGGAAATCAACTCTAGTCAAAGGAAAAATTAGGCAAGTTAAAAACCTGAGGCGGGAAAAATGTGTTACAGATATTGAACATGATGTAAGAGGAAGACAAGATAAAATAATGAAACATTTAAACAAAAAAGATAAGGTCAATCTGCAAATAAACACAGTCTGAATCTAATTGGTTGCAATACTATGGAACACTGTGGACTGGTGTGCAAGATCCACAGGTGACTTAGCCTAAGCCAGACAGGAACGTAGAATTAATAACGTTGGAGGAACTACAGGATGCAGTAACGTCTAGCAAGAACAGGGGTGCTCGAGGGTGTGAGAAGATCAGTACAGAATATAAAATGTGCACCAAATATTACAAAAATAAGAATATTCTACTTCATGAATATGTGCTGGAAAAGTGGTTATAAACCAGAAGAATGAACTATAGCACATATATGCCCAAAGCATAAAAAGAAACAGATATGAATGTCACTACTACAGAGGTATTAGCCTTCTGAATTCATATTACAAACTGAACGGTATAATTTTAGCAAAGTGACTATCGCCAATCGCTGAAACTGGATTACCTGAAGTCCATCATGGTTTCCGAAAAGGCAGATCATGCTCGGACTGTATCTTCACCAAGACATAACTAATAGAGAAACACCGTGAATTCAATTTACCAATTTTTCTTGCCTTCACTGACTACGAAAATACATTTGATATTAAATCGACACAAACTGTGGGAAATTTTAAGAAACAGAAAGATTCCATCTCATGTTATGAGAGATGAACAGGATTTATATATGAATAACAAAATACAAATAAAAATAGCAGGCAGCGGACATAATATGGCTGAAATAAACCAAGGAGTGAGACAAGGGAGTGCTCTCTAACACATTCTTTTTAATATGTTTATCGAAAATGTAACTAAAACTTGGGTACAGACATTAAAACATTTTAAAATTAGCGATGTGGATGTCAGTACACTACTTTTTGCTGAGGTTCACGTAATTGTTAGTTAGAATGTAAATAACTTAGAAGAAGCTGTCTTTAATTTAAGTAAAATAGTCAGAGAATACAACCTGAATGCCTCCATCACAAAGACAAAATCAGAGACTTTTTAGGTCACCAGCTCATGCGAGGTAAGATTGAAACTGACAAGCAGATCATAGAGCAAGTTAGTACACTGATATATTTATGGTGCAGTATTACATACGGGGCAAACAATGGAATACAAACTAAGTTAACCCATTCTACTATTTCTGTGGAACTTCACCCGGAACATTTGGAAGAAAATCCACGTAGATACCCTACTTTAGTTCTGTAAGGTTATTACTATACAGTACCTGCACTGCCCTATGGATACGAAAACTGGACTCTTCAGATGAGAGATGAAAAGAGAATAAAAGCATATGAAATGAATTTGCTTACGTATGTGGTTGGGTATACTCTGATGAATAAGAAGAGAAATTATGACATCTCAGCTGAACTAAATGTGCATAACTATATCACTTACGATGGAAAGAACGTATAGACTGTATGACAGATACAAGAATCACTAAAACCATAAAACAATATAAACCAAGAGGCAAAAGATCTTTGGAAGACCAATGAAGAGATGACTTGATCAGTTTTGAAGGAGACGAATGGATGGAAAGGCCCAATCCTTGATTTAGATTATGGTGATGATTGAGAAGACAAACTTATGATAGAAAGTAGGCAGATGATGTTGGAAGATATGCAAGAGCAACAGAAATTCATATCGCTGAAGATCGCATTGCATGGAAATATCTAGAGGAGACTCTTACCCCCTGTGGACATTAAATGGCTAATGATGATAATCTAAGAGCCTACCGAAATTTTGATAATACGAGGGTTGGAACTTTATTAGTGGCAACAACTAAGCTGGTCATAGGTTGTGCTCCAAAAATGAACAGCATAGAGACAGAAGTGATGACACTTTCTGCAGGACTTGACCATTATTTTGCAGGACAATGCTCGAGCACGTACAGTGCAAACTGTTACTGATTTGTTTGACTGATGGGGCTGCTAAGTGCTATACCACCTACTGCACTCCCCTGACTTAAGCCCTCGTGAGTTCAACTAGATTTCTAAACTGAAGGAAACAATTCACGGCATTCGCTTCAGAATTGCTACAAATCCGTCGGGCATAGACCTCGGCGCTCGAACTGTCAACAGAACTGGCACTGCTAAGAGTATCCTACGACTTCCACATCGCTGGCAACGGGTTATACACAATGCTGGTGACTACTTTGGAGGTCAGTAAAACTCTGAAACACGTATCTATTTTGTATGAGCTGTAAATAAATAGTTGCCACTATTAAAGTTTCATCCCTCGTAGATGTTATTTCTAACAAATTAGCTTAGAGCGGTCACTAAACCTTCATCAAACCCATTTTGTTTTTACCCCTCAGAAATTTTCATATTATTCCTTAACAGGTAATTACTCCCTGGTTGGGAACCACTGATGAACGTGGACGGTAATGAAGAGCATTCCCTTAGTTGGTGGCTTGTCCAGTCACGAAAGTAGTCAGTCTTTCACACTTTGGAACAAGGTGATATAAATGCCTACCGACGATCTTACCGTTCCAGTCCCACTGGCATTCCTGTTTTCATTCTCCTGGCCCGTAGTTTTTTTTCGTTATTTGTATTTACGACTGTGTTCACTTGAATTCGTGTCTCAACTTCACTAGAAATTCGAAGCTCTATGTCGTACTTTTGTGTCCGTGGAGCAAATTCCCAGTATTTCTAGTATACAGTCCGCCCCCCGGTAGCTGAGTGGTCAGCGCGACAGAATGTCAATCCTCAGGGCCCGGGTTCGATTCCCGGATGGGTCGGAGATTTTCTCCGCTCAGGGACTTGCTGTTGTGTTGACCTAATCATCATCATTTCATCCCCATCGACGCGCAAGTCGCCGAAATGGCGTCAAATCGAAAGACTTGCACCCGGCGAACGTCTACCCGACGGGAGGCCCTAGTCACACGACATTTACATTTAGAGCGGGATCTTGAGATTAAGTGCATTAAGTACACAAACCTGAAGCTCAGAGCAGCGACGTAAGAGTGCAAATGTTGGCAGCCATTCGCCAGTGCCACGCTACGTAACTGGCTTAAGGCGCTGCTAATTGCCCGACCTGCAGTAATTAGGCTGGCAGTTTCCACTGACCTCTGTGTCAGCTCTCTGTCCTTAACGTCTCTTGGCCCGTTAATCTCACAATTGAGAGACGCTGCCAACAGCAAAAGTTGACGTGATGAAACGTGACATAATATGCCCGATGTTTGATGTTTGAAAATTTCAATTGCAGGTCCATAGGAGTTGTAGAGGGGACTTAGCAGATGAGGAATCGATTAGGAACCCATGTCCGTAAACGTACCATTTGGATGTAAAGTAAGTTTGAAGATCAGATCACTTTGAAATTTCCCGCTTCGTGGTACACACACAATGGAGACAATGAGCCCTGGGCTGTGTACTCTACAAGAGCCCGTGGTCTGAGCAGCTTTTCGAGGTCTCGTCGTCGGCTTCTCCTTCACGTGACGAAGGACATCCTGTTCAAAGCAGAGCCTGCAGCGCGTCTGTGGAGTACCAGCCATCCCTCCTACTTGCTAACATACCAGATTCTCGCAACCACTGTTGTAGTCGAACGAAAATGGTATGTGATGTCACAATCACAACAGAGACTGACGACGGCACTCTTTTCTCAGGTTGTGTCAGTACTGTGAAGCGGTCCGATATTCAAACTTATATTAGATTCAAACGACACATTTCCGGACATGGGCTCCTATCAAAACGTCACCTACTCCGACCACTCTACAATCCGTAGTACACTGTAATAGGAGTTGGGAAACACTCTTATAAACGATTTAACTATCTCAGTCGTCGACAAATCGCTTATGCAGTGCGTTTCTAAATTCAAATTATGGCATGCAGAGGGCGTCCGTAGAGAATGTCTTGAATGAGACCCCAAGTCTGGAGATCAACCGTTCTCTAGGAACATTATATTACGTCACATCAAATTAATCATATTCCAGGGATTCAGCGCAGGGGATCTCTGAAACTTAGAAAATATGGTTCACATATTATTTAGAAAAAATACAGGGAGAAACTGAAATTCATACTATTTAACAATATTAAATGCTTATATTACACTACTGGCCATTAAAATTGCTACACCAAGAAAAATTGCAGATGATAAACGGGTATTCATTGGACAAATATATTATACTAGAACTGACATGTGATTACATTTTCACGCAATTTCGGTGCACAGATCCTGAGAAATCAGTACCCAGAACAACCACCTCTGGCCGTAATAACGGCCTTGATACATCTGGGCATTGAGTCAAACAGAGCTTGGATGGCGTGTACAGGTACAGCTGCCCATGCAGCTTCAACACGATACCACAGTACATCAAGAGTAGTGACTGGCGTATTGTGATGAGCCAGCTGCTCGGCCACCATTGATCAGTCGTTTTCAATTGGTGAGAGTTCTGGAGAAGGTGCTGGCCATGGCAGCAGTCGAACATTTTCTGTATCCAGAAAGGCCCGTACAGGACTTGCAACATGCGGTCGTGCATTATCCTGCTGAAATGTAGGGTTTCGCAGGGATCGAATGAGGGGTAGAGCCACGGGTCGTAACACATCTGAAATGTAACGTCCACTGTTCAAAGTGCCGTCCATGCGAACAAGAGGTAACCCAGAGGTGTAACCAATGGCACCCCATACCATCACGCCGGGTGATACGCCAGTATGGCGATGGCGAATACACACTTTCAATGTGCAATCACCGCGATGTCGCCAAACACGGATGCGACCATCATGATGCTGTAAACAGAACCTGGATTCATCCGAAAAAATGACGTTTTGGCATTCGTGCACCCAGGTTCGTCATTGAGTACACCATCGCAGGCGCTCCTGTCTGTGATGCAGCGTCAAGGGTAACCGCAGCCATGGTCTCCGAGCTGACAGTCCATGCTGCTGCAAACGTCGTCGAACTGTTCGTGCAGATGGTTGTTGCCTTACAAACGTCTCCATCTGTTTACTCAGGCATCGAGACGTGGCTACCCGATCCGTTACAGCCATGCGGATAAGATGCCTGTCATCTCGACTGCTAGTGATACGACGCAGTTGGGATCCAGCACAGCGTTCCTTATTACTCTCCTGAACCCACCGATTCCATATTCTGCCAACAGTCATTGGATCTCGACCAACGTGAGCAGCAATGTCGCGATACGATAAACCGCAATCGCGATAGGCTACAATCCGACCTTTTATCAAAGTCAGAAACGTGATGATACGCATTTCTCGTCCATACACGAGGCACCACAACAACGTTTAACCAGGCAACGCCGGTCAACTGCTGTATGTGTATGAGAAATCGGTTGGAAACTTTCCCCATGTCAGCACGTTGTAGGTGCCGCCACCGGCGCCAACCTTGTGTGAATGCTCTGAAAAGCTAATCATTTGCGTATCACAGTATCTTATTCCTGTCAGTTAAATTTCGCGTCTGTAGCACATCATCTTCGTGGTGTAGCAATTTTAATGGCCAGTAGTGTATCAAGTTTCATTTATTTCGTTGAACCATCTTCTATCGACTACGATAAGCTTGCAGCCATCACGACAGTTGTTCTCAGTTTTTCTTTTATCGTTGAACCCAGATGTTTTACATCCCTGTACTGCGTATAGCACGTCGCTCATCTGACCATTTGGCATCAATTGTTCGCTTCTAATCTCGGAAAATCCCAAACATCACCACAGCTGTTCTGAAGATCTCTCGATTTTATACAGCTTCCAGCTCTAAACCCATTTCCTCTAGATCTTTTTGACGTTAATGAATCAAGGTAGTCTTGTATTCGGATTAGAGTCAAAGATGTAGAAGATTCGTTTCATTCAATAGAAATCATTCGTGTGAAGTGGCCATGAAATCGAACGCTGCGTTTTTGTGTTGTGTCTGTGACTTCTCTTATCTTTTGGAACATTTACCTTTTTCATTGTTAAGAATGCCTCGTTGTTATATTTTGCATCTAGTGTACTGTATATTCCTCTCTCTTCTCTCTAATACCGCCTGCAAACACCTCTGAGTTTGGATGAGACACATACGCTACATTTGCGCGCGGCTCTCGAAACCGGATTTTGTAAATAAATTTCCAAATACCATTTGTGGTTGGCCATGTATGCATCTCAATATCGATTCATGAAATGCGTTTCTAGTTGCCAAATTTTCTCTTCCACACTCGATTTTCGCTCCCATGTAAACACACGATAATTTTTGTAACGTACTTGGATTGCCAGGCTGAGCCTCGTTTAAAAGTGTCTGCTAACGGTAAACTGCAGAAAGTGACATTTTGTGGAGCGAGGGAAAAAAAGTCTTTGACGAAGCAAGAGGTTATTCATATGATTTATTTAGCAGAAGAGAGGCATATACTAATATTGCTAGAGGGCAAACTATATCAGAATGGAGATATTTTCACTGAGTTAGAGAAAGCTATGGCTGAAAATGGTTATATACAAAAGATCGATCACTTAAGGTAGGTCTCACTTTTTAGATAAAATAATGTGTGTGTTTTATTTGTAATTTTTATTACCTGTAATAAATTGGATGTCTCGAAATACTGTTGTATTTCAGATTAAATTGGAATGCATTCCAAAGAGAGTACAAACACACCAAGAGATGTAGTAATAGTGACAGGAATGAGCGGTGTGGTTTTGCTGTTTACGATGAGATGGCTAGTCACTTGGACCGGAGATGGCCGGCTTCAACCGCAGAACGTGGCGTAGATTCCACACCAGTCGAAGAAGGTAAGTCTTTGACGCGTTATGAGGAATCGTAATATTTAATCGATTAATATTTATAGTCATGATACATAAAATACTATACTGTACGTTTCTTTATTGTACAGAATCTGTAGAAACAGACACACCAAATGTGCATGTCGAAACCGTCACTACATGAGTTAACTGTTTTTACAGTATGCACGGATGATTCTCACAATTTTGCTGTTCCAACGAATAGACATGTAACAAGTGAGTGCTGCTTACATTTCAGATTTATATAGCTAGGACTATTGAAATCGATTTTTATGTTTGCTAAACTGCAGTGATAGTCTTCATGGTTTTATTTTGTACCATGGTAGTTCTAGTGAGCTAGTGTGATTACACAGTGTTCATATTTCATTTAGTTGCGTGAAATTATTGGTAATACAGTCACATTTTGGAGCGAGCCTTTGAATCTGTTACACAAAACAGAATGTGTATTATTAATTCAAACTGAATTTTCTATTCAGGACTGAGAACTGATGCAGGCAGAGGGCGTTATGCTGGTGCTTTAACAACGCTTGCCCTGGATGTATAAAAGAAGTTGGAGGCTGAGAACGTCAGCGGATATTGTTAGTCTCGTTCTTTTATTCAACACATGAGTATTACATAGATTTACAGCACAACTAATGGGATCTTTTTAGGGGTAAAAGTCAATGGAGTGTATATTTCGCAGACTCATACGTGAAGGCATTATCTTTACATCCTTCTCTCTGGTCCAAATGGCTAACTGAATGAATAATTCTTTTTCAATTCTTGCTCATATTACTGTGCACGTTTTTACTATTTGACGGTAGTGTTTCAGTATAGTGGCAGAAGTTTTCGCTGGGTACCTACACTGACATGAGCTGAGCAATGAAAGAGTTTCCTATAGATAATAATATTCCATTGTACGTAAGCTTGAGGATACTGCTAGCACTTCTTGAGCAAAAAGGTGAATTTATGTTTTTGTCTCTTAACTGAACTGATAGTTTGGTCAGAAACGGTCTGAAAAGCTCGTAAGGGTGTTGTACGATAGGTTGGGCTGAGAAATAATTGTTAAGAAAAAAAATCGGTAGGTTGCGCCGGTTCCGAGTTAATTAGCTTTGAAGACAGCCGTTGCACACGCAAATTCAAGATGCCCGCCAGAGGCGGTGACGCCAAAGGTGTTCATTTGGTTTCCTAAAACCCAACGAGAGAGGGACACAAAAATTGGAAATAGGGGGAGAGGGGGGGGGGCGGATAATAAGGATCGAACCAGAGCCAAAAGCTGAGCAGTCCCGTGAGTTATTATCTACGCTATGAGTTATTGTATCTTGAATTTGCACGCGCGTTACTGGTGGAACAGTCCTTTGTCTAATCTGTGAATTGTGTTAATTGTTACTGTTATTATTATCATCATTATAACATACGGGGTAGATTGTGATTGTGATAAGAGGTCACAAGAATATCATTATTTTTGGTACATTTCAAATTCGTGCATAAAGGGTAGACGAAGTCGTTAAGCGTATAGGTGTGAGATTATTAATAATATTCATTGAGCTTACGAACAGCGCGTACAGCGTTCCAGTATTGCGAAAACTTTGGCAGTGTGGAACTGTAACTGCTCGGTGTAGATGACACAAAAACTTGGCAAAAAATGAGCTAGTGATGTAGTGCTGGCGCAGCTGTAGTGTATTTGTGTTTCACAGTTGGTAGCGCCAAACGGAATTTCAGACCGACTGCCTGTACACATGTATCAAGTGTCTGTTTACTCTCCGCACCTGTTTTTGGGTTTCATGTTGGCCATGCTGCGTTCCTACGTGACTGTGGGTCGACGGAAGCCAAACGACGACGCAGCTGCCCGCAGACATATCACCGCCAGGGGAGCTGCCAGCGCCTACACGGGGGCGAGTCTGGGAGACGGCAGTGGCACGAACGCGGCCTGCGATCTGGAACCAACCGCCTCACTCTAATGATGTCTATTTTCCATGACGATGGGACGAACGACGCGACCTTTGCCATGTAGTGTACGGGATGGAAGTCATTTAGCAGAGCATGAAAAGCAGTGTGTCGACGACCATGTTCCTGATTTCTATTCTTGCTGCCTCTCGCTGCCCATATACAGGGTGGTCCATTGATCGTGACCGGGCCAAATATCTCATGAAATAAGCATCAAACGAAAAAACTTCAAAGAACGCAACTCGTCTAGCTTGAAGGGGGAAACCAGATGGCGCTACGGTTGGCCCGCTAGATGGCACTGCCATAGGTCAAACGGATATCAACTGCGGTTTTTAAAATAGGAACCCCCATTTTTATTACATATTCGTGTAGTATGTAAAGAAATATGACTGTTTTAGTTGGACCACTTATTTCGCTTTGTGGTAGATGGCGCTGTAATAGTCACAAACGTATAAGTACGTGGTATCACGTAACACTCGAACAGTGCGGACGGTATTTGCTTCGTGATACATTATCCGTGCTAATATGGACTGTTTATCAATTCCGGAAAAGGTTGATATCGTATTGATGTGTGGCTATTGTGATCAAAATGCCCAACGGACCTGTGCTATGTATGCTGCTCGGTATCCTGGACGACATCAACCTAGTGTCCGGACCGTTCGCTGGATAGTTATGTTATTTAAGGAAACAGGAAGTGTTCAGTCACATGTGAAACGTCAACCACGACCTTTAACAAATGATGATGCCCAAGTAGGTGTTTCAGCTGCTGTCACGGCTAATCCGCACGTCAGTAGCAGACAAACTGCGCGAGAATCGGGAATCTCAAAAACGTTGGTTTTGAGAATGCTACATCAACATCGATTACACCCGTACCATATTTCTATGCACCAGGATTGCATGGCGACGACATTGAACGTCGTGTATAGTTCTGCCACTGGGCACAAGAGAAATTACGGGACGATAACAGATTTTTTGCACGCGTTCTATTTAGCGACGAAGCGTCATTCACCAACAATGGTAACGTAAACCGGCATAATATGCACTATTGGGCAACGGAAAATCCACGATGGCTGCTATAAGTGGAACATCAGCGACCTTGGCGGGTTAATTTATGGTGCGACATTATGGGAGGAAGGATAATTGGCCCCCATTTTATCGATGGCAATCTAAATGGTGCAATGTATGCTGATTTCCTGCGTAATGTTCTGCCGATGTTACTACAAGATGTTTCACTGCATGACAGAATGGCAATGTACTTCCAACATGATGGATGTCCTGGACATAGGTCGCGTGCGGTTGAAACGATATTGAATAGCATATTTCATGACAGGTGGATTGGTCGTCGAAGCACCATACCATGGCCCGCACGTTCACCGGATCTAACGTCGCCGGCTTTCTTTCTGTGGGGAAAGTTGAAGGATATTTGCTATCGTGATCCACCGACAACGCCTGACAACATGCGTCAACGCATTGTCAATGCATGTGCGAACTTTACGGAAGGCGGACTTCTCGCTGTTGAGAGGAATGTAGTTACACGTATTGCCAAATGCATTAAGGTTGACGGACATAATTTTGAGCATTTATCATATTAATGTGGTATTTACAGGTAATCACGCTGTAACAGCATGCGTTCTCAGAAATGATAAGTTCACAAAGGTACATGTATCACATTGGAACATCCGAAATAAAATGTTCAAACGTACCTACGTTCTGTATTTTAATTTAAAAAACCTACCTGTTACCAACTGTTCGTCTAAAATTGTGAGGCATATGTTTGTGACTATTACAGCGCCATCTATCATAAAGCGAAAAAAGTGGTCCATCTAAAACATTCGTATTTCTTTACGTACTACACGAATATGTAATAAAAATTGGGGTTCCTATTTTTTAAAAAACCCAGTTGATATCCGTTTGACCTATGGCAGCGCCATCTTGCGGCCCAAGTATAGCGCCATCTGGTTTCCCCCTTCAAGCTAGACAAGTTTCGTTCTTTGTAGTTATATCGTTTGATGCTTATTTCGTGAGATATTTGGCCCGGTCACGATCAATGGACCACCCTGTATACGAAGAGTGTGAAAAGCTAATGAGACTGACAACACATGTCCTACTCGTGTAGACCGGTGTGTGTATCCGTTCCAGATGCTCAGTACAGCCACACGTGATTTTTGAAACGACGTCTATAAAACTGTGTTTATGTTGTGTGTTACGAAAAGGGCACAGCGGAATTTAGAGCAATGTTATGCCATCCAGCTTTGTGTTAAACTTAGGGACTCCATGAAGAAGACCTTTCAAAAGCTGAAATAGACTTATGGGGAACATTCCTTACCAAGAGCAGAAGTTTTTCGCTGGCATAAATCATATTTTGTAAAGCCGAGAACACGTTGGAGATAAACCTCGCTCAGGGAGAGCTTCAACTTCATAAACGGACGAAAAAGTCTGACGCGTGAGACCAGACCGACGTTTAACAATAAGAACGGTGGGCAACATGCGAAAGGTTTGTGCCAAAATGGAACCGAAAAACTTCGCAACTGAGCAGAGGACAATCGAAGAAACGTGTGCGTTGATCTTCTAGTGATCACAGGTGATAAATACTGATTTTTCAGTGCGACCCTGAAAGTTACTGGCAAACTGGAGAGTGGCAAACGAAGACACCTCCTCGACCGAAAAATGCTCCAATGAGAAAATCCAAGATGAAAAAAATGGCCGGCCGATGTGCCGGAGCGGTTCTAGGCGCTTCAGTCTGGAACCGCGCGACCGCTACGGTCGCAGGTTCGAATCCTGCCTCGGGCATGGATGTGTGTGATGTCCTTAGGTTAGTTAGGTTTAAGTAGTTCTAAGTTCTAGGGGGCTGATGACTCAGATGTTAAGTCCCATATTGCTCAGAGCCATTTGAACCATCTGAACCAGAACCGCGCTGCTGCTACGGTCGCAGGTTCGAATCCTGCCTCGGGCATGGATGTGTGTGATGTCCTTAGGTTAGTTAGGTTTAAATAGTTCTAAGTCTAGGGGACTGATGACCTCAGATGTTAAGTGCCATAGTGCCTGAAGCCATTTTTTTCCAAAACAATGTTGATTTGCTTTTTTGACAATAGGGGTCTAGAACAAACTGTGAACCAAGGGTGTTCCAATGATTTTCTTGAAAGACTCGGGAAAAGGGTGAATAAACAGAGACCGGACATTGCAAACAAGTGGATGCTGCATCATGACAACGTCCCTTGTCACACGGCCACTTCCATCATGGAATTTTTGACCCAAAAAGACATTCCTTTTGTTCCACAGCCCCCCTATTGACCTAATCTGAGTGCCTGAGAGTTTCTTCTTTTCCCGAAACCGAAAATCGTCTTGAAAGGACGTCATTTTGGCTCTCTGGAGAACATTCAAAAGAATGTGACTGACATGTTAAAGACACTAGCAGCTGAATCCTTTCAGCGATAATACCAAGACTGAGAACAATGACTCCTCCGCGTATAGCTGCCGAAGGAAACTACTTGGGAAGAGACAGCGCTGTTGTTCGAAAAAAATTAAAACTTCGGTAGGCAAAAAATCAGTCTCATTAGTTTTCTCACACGCCATGTAGGTGACACTGGGCCAAGTTGGCGAGAGAGGTGAGATGACTAAACACCCACTTTTTTTAAATCCATACTTGTAGGTGGCACCATCATACAGATATGACTTATGCTTCATAAGGTGCGACATTACACTGTCCCACAGTCAATGTGCTAGCACTAAATAACAGTTGTGTACATTGCTTGATGTGTTATAATGTTCAACATAAACCCTTGTGTAATAATAATTTTCTTACACTATGCTATATGTGACTACCTCGTGCAATATGCGTCTCACAGTCTCTATTTGTGTCTTATTCTTGTTAATTCTTCTTTCTTCTTTTTCCCTGGCTTTATCCTGTGTCATTCACAGGGTCGGTATGCTAATCTGGATTTGGCATTAGCGGCTCGTTGCTCTTTTTGTGATTACGCCTTCGCCCCCCCCCCCCTCCCCCCGCAACACACTCAACTTTCCATCCCACCTCCGGCAACCCATCTATCTCCATTTAACGTTAACCCACGTGAAAGTGTTCATCGAAATGTTTTAATATCGTTTAACTGGTGTGGGATATGGCTCCAGCCGGGTATTCTCCTAGTCGGATGTGCCAAACAGCTCAACAATCTGAACTAAAGCAACCCCTTCTTTTTTACATTCCTTTTTCGATACCCTGAAATACTCTCCGAAGAGGCAATTCATTGGAAGTTTCTTAATTCCAATTCTATCTAATAAGTGATGCCATATAATACATTAAATTTCATAAAACTGTTCGTCCATTATGGGCTAACATTCTTTTGCACTCAATAATTAATAATTAATAATAATTAAGTCATAATTAAGAAAATAAGGTTCGTACTGTTGTTTTATAAATTTGCACTATAATTTTGTTAACTTCGTTGTTAAGAACATTTAAATAGGGGGAGCAGAAGCCTCAGAGAGGTCACCTGGAGACGATTCACAGACACGACCACACTGTACGCACGTCAGTGTATTAATCTAGTTGTTGCACAACGGTTTTGTGACAATGTAGCCTGTTACGTGGAGTGGGCTCCCACCAAGAAGAAGCGGTGTAGCTCATCATTAATAAACCACTATAAAACGACTTGGTACCTGGATTATTTCATAGAATTGCAGATGAAATGGGCCGGGATGACGACTTCAGCAGCAGCGGCAGGAAGCAGATTACTCCGAGTGACACCGAACTAAGATATGTATAAGCAATGAACTAAACTTTATGTCACTGCAGAACTAATTACTAAAGTGTAATATTTGGGAACTGTTCTAGCAGTAAACTTATGTATTTGTCTCAAAGTTATCTCTGAGTGGTGGGGGCCAGAGTGATCAATAAGACATCCCCATGATCACACTTTCTTCATGTCTTTGGAAGACAAGTACTTTTCAAATTCTCTGTTTAATCAAATAATCTTTGTATGTTGTATTTTTGCCGCAATACCAGTCTCTCCCCACCATGTCAAAAAAAAAAAGGAAATTTCGTTACAATGATGGAGGAGCTGGGATAGTTGCAAGTCTATCTAGAATACTAAGAGCTGTGAAATTCTAGGTGCCATGAATAAATGAAACATGAATCTTGTTTGTATATGTGAACGCAAGGAAAGTGATGAAAACTGAAGCTCAACTGTAAGCACCTGCAACATCGCCGATGGACGAATGCTGAGTACTCTGTTTTTCAGTTATATTGGTTTGGAACAAATTCAGTGTTAATTTCAGTTGCTCAATGGTTACAAAGTGCCACAATAAATCTTTAATAGTTGCAGTGCAAGGTTTTTTCCGTGCGACGATTCGTGGGTGGAGAACATAATTTATTGATTTTGAGCATTGTTCCAAGTCTAATATTCCAGTTATGAGTGAGAATAATATTCTTCACGTACCTATGACCACTATGTCGGGTAGGCAAATTTATGGAGTTGGAGTAAAATGGGACCCGTGATAGTCTAGAAACGACTCTGATAGGTGACACGTACGTAAGCATCCTGTCTGATCACCTGCATCCATTCATGTCCATTGTGCATTCCGACGGACTTGGACAATTCCAGCAGGTTTAATGCGACACCCCACACGTCCAGAATTGTTACAGAGTGAGTGGCTTCAGGAACACTCTTCTGCTGGCCACCGAACTCCCTACACATGAACGTTATTGGGCGTATCTGGAACGCCTTGCAACATGCTGTTCAGAAGAGACCTCCACCTCCTCGTACTCTTATGGATTTATGGACATTCCTGAAGGATTCATGGTGTCATTTCCCTCCAGCACTACTTCAGACATTAGTCGAGTCCATGCCACGTCGTGTTGCCGCATTTCTGCGTGCTCGCGGGGGGCTCTATACGATATTACGCAGCTGTAACGGTATCTTTGGCTCTTCAGTGTAATACTATTGCACAACTGAAACGAACATATCGAAGATCATGATGTAAAGTTCCATACCTCACACCTTGTTACTTTTAGCGTTTAGACTGAATATTTGTACGTTATTTGTTAAACCACGTGCATTTCAATGCTGTGGTTTCCACGCTGGTGTATAACTGAAGTTATGGAAGTGTCATACTTACCACATCGCTGTCTTTTATTTGTTTTGTTGTGGTCTTCAGTCCTGAGACTGGTTTGATGCAGCTCTCTTTTATATATTATTTATGTAAATAATTCGGCAGAATCCAATTAAATCCAATTATTTTCACCCACACCACAATCCCAATGGACAGCTGTACTTGGTTCAGAATATGAAGTTTCTGTAAACACCAACCTTATGATGAGGAGCTTGCAATTGCTTCAGAGCAGGACAAACAGCAAATAAAAGTTAAAAGAAGACATTATATACCGAGTGGTCGCAGTTTACATACAGTTCATCTGCGACTTTATTTTTGTTCACTACTCAGACGTTTTCGCTAATCCAAAAAATGTAACTTCGGCAATTTTAACATATATACACTACTGGCCATTAAAATTGCTACACCACGAAGATGACGTGCTACAGAGCGAAATTTAACCGACAGCTAGAAGATGCTGTGATATGCAAATGATTAGCTTTTCAGAGCATTAACACAAGGTTGGCCCCGGTGCCGACACCTACAACATGCTGACATGACGAAAATTTCCAACCGATTTCTCATACACAAGCAGCAGTTCACCGGCGTTGCCTGGTGAAACGTTGTTGTGACGCCTCGTGTAAGGAGGACAAATGCGTACCATCACGTTTCCGACTTTGATAAAGGTCGGATTGTAGCCTATCGCGATTGCTGTTCATCGTATCGCGACATTGCTGCTCGTGTTGGTCGAGATCCAATGACTGTTAGTAGAATATGGAATCGGTGGGTTGAGGACGGTGTACGGAACACCGTGCTGGATCCCAACGGCCTCGTATCATTAGCAGTCGAGATGACAGGCATCTTATCCGCATGGCTGTAACGGATCGTGCAGCGACGTCTCGATCCCTGATTCAACAGATGGGGACGTTTGCAAGACAACAACCATCTGCACGAACAGTTCGACGAGGTTTGCAGCAGCATGGACTATCAGCTCGGAGGCCATGGCTGCAGTTACCCTTGACGTTGCATCACAGACAGGAGCGCCTGCCGTGGTGTACTCAACGACGATCCTGGGTGCACGAATGGCAAAACGTCATTTTTTCGGATGAATCCAGGTTCTGTTTACAGCATCATGATGGTCGCATCGGTGTTTGGCGACATCGCGGTGAACGCACATTGGAAGCGTGTATTCGTCATCGCCATACTGGCGTATAACCCGGCGTGATGGTATTGGGTGCCATTGGTTACACGTCTCGGTCTCCACTTGTTCGCACTGACAGCACTTTGAACAGTGGACGCTACATTTCAGATGTATTACGACCCGTGGCTTTACCCTTCATTCTATCCCCGCGAAACGTTACATTTCAGCAGGATAATGCACGACCACATGTTGCAGGTCCTGTACGGGCCTTTCTGGATACAGAAAATGTTCGACTGATGCTCTGGCCAGCACATTCTCCAGATCTCTCACCAATTGAAAACGTCTGGTTCAAATGGTTCAAATGGCTCTGAGCACTATGGGACTTAACATCTATGGTCATCAGTCCCCCAGAACTTAGAACTACTTAAACCTAACTAACCTAAGGATAGCACACAACACCCAGTCATCACGAGGCAGAGAAAATCCCTGACCCCGCCGGGAATCGAACCCGGGAACCCGGGCGTGGGAAGCGAGAACGCTACCGCACGAGAAAACGTCTGGTCAATGGTGGCCGAGCAACTGGCTCGTCACAATACGCCAGTCACTACTCTTGATGAACTGTGGTATCGTCTTGAAGCTGCATGGGCAGCTGTACGTGTACACGCCATCCAAGCTCTCTTTGACTCAATGCCCTGGCGTATCAAGGCCGTTTATTACGGCCAGAGGTGGTTGTTCTGGGTACTGATTTCTCAGGATCTATGCATGCAAATTGCATGAAAATGTAATCACATGTCAGGTCTAGTATAATATATTTGTCCAATGAATATCCGTTTATCATCTGCATTTCTTCTTGGTGTAGCAATTTTAATGGCCAGTAGTGTAGATATCGCCACGTTAATTTCTACAACATTTGCTAGGACCAGATTGGAATCGATCCTACTCAACAGATTTGCTATCTGATAAAAAACGTTAGCAATAGTTATACGAGTGTCATTCCGTAAGTCACGGCAATTAAGTATATCGTGGGAGCAAGTGGCATCGCTGTAATCGCAGTAAATACGATCGAAAGCCTGCGGTAGAGAGCACCGAAATCAACCGAGTGATTGCTACCGCATGCGACGATGTTTTGGTACCATCGCCTGAAACATTCAGTGTGAGCTTGGCCGTTTTAAAAGATGAATATAAGCAGAGTGGAACAGCGCGCATACGTGTAAATTACCTTTCTCGCTAGCATAAGTCCTACTCATTGTCAGTTTCAGGCGGGAATACGAGCAGCTGTAAGTGACAGCGAAAACGTCCGGCGCTGCTGGATAATGAAATCCTACCGCGTGATAACGCTACAGACCACATAGCAGACGCCACCAAGAATGGTGTACAGCGCTGGAGAGGGAAATCCTCCCCAACGCACTCTACTCAGCAGACCCCAATCCACAACTGAAGGAACGTCTGTGTGGGTGGCGCTTTGTAAACGGGGCGCGTGATTTTGATTCATTTTTGTTCCATTTCTACCTCTGCACGGTAAATGTACACAGAGTTGTAATACGTGTGCTTACTTTCACCTTTGCCGCGATCTCCTGTACTGAAACCCTATTGTATGCAGGCATTCAGATACACACTGCCTTACTGGCTTAACGCACATCGTGAAATTACCTTGTTGTGGCATTATCATAATATATACCATAGCTGCCATGATTTACTGAATGATCCTCGTAATAATAATAATAATAGTAGTAGTAGTAGTAATAATAACGCAAAAACGTGATGTCATCAGATTATAGCAAAATTTTCAGTAGGAAGTATTTATTGATCCATGGGATTAACATTTCTTTTTTGAAGATTGTTAGGTTCTAAGTTGCTCACTGATATTCATTACAATTAATCTCACACGCAAACAGCTCATAACTGTCTTACTGTCTATAGTCACCCAAGTGTGTTTCATTTAAAGTGGAAGCGGGTTTTTAAATTCTTGGGTACATTTAGAGAGATCATATTCACGAAGTTCATAATCATAATTTTAATTTTTTATTTATCTTACGAAATCTAGTAAGTGTTTCGAAGCTGGCAGCCAGTTACGGAACCTTAACAGAAGAGCAATAGATCATCGATTCTTTTTATCAACAGCCCGTAAAATATTAATTAATTTGATTTGCTGTCGGCTGCTGAAGTAAGCTAATCGAGACAGTGAAGCGTGTCTGCGAATCCGAATTTACGCAGTACTCTTTTTGGAATGCGGGGCGGTGAACTGAGCAGCCTTTCAAAGTCAACCGCCCGCCAGTAACAGAAATCAATTAGGCCTACAGGAAGCCTTGGCAACGCTCTGAGTGGTTTTTCCACGTCGCTTGACGCCCGAAAAGGACGCCTCGGAACGTATCACGTGTCGCACTCTATAACGGTCACGTGCGTATACAGACTGAGCTTTCTACTTTAAGCATCCTGCCACAGCCGTATGGTCTTCACATACAACCTATAGCTAGTTCCGGACATAGCTTAGCAGAGAATTTGTGGGAAATTTTTCCGACTCTTTCACCTTCGCCGTTCAGATCCTTTCCCTCAAACCATGCGAGTTTGTGCAGTGGTTAAAGCTCGCACTCAGGAGGAGTGAGGTTCGAAACTCGCTCCTGTCAATCCAATTTAGTTTCTCAGTGGTTTCCGTACGTCCGTTAATGCGAGCTCGTCACGGTGCTGGACTCCAGCCGTAAATTATGTGCTGAAAGCTGAGCAGTCAGATCAAAATTGTAAGCAAGTTTTGGTTCAAATGGTTCTGAGCACTATGGGACTAAACATCTGAGGTCATCAGTCCCCTAGAACTTAGAACTACTTAAACCTAACTAACCTAAGGACATTACACACATCCATGTCCGAGGCAGGATTCGAACTTGACTGAAGCACCTAGAACCGCTCGGCCACAACGGCCGGCTGTTACAGTTTTAATTCCTATAATAGTAATTTAGTAATTAGAGTCCCGGTATTTCGAGGTTCTGTGTAATTCGAGCTGGTTTTAAGAAAATAAAAATTTTAAACAACACTTGAATAAAATCCTGTTTTCATATGTTGTCCGCATGTACGTTTTACACACTTTCGAATGTGTTACATTTTAAACTTCCTTTCAATTTTTCATGTACAATATAGGTAAAACTGTCTCCCTTAGGATTTTCGTTCAGAATACACAGAAGTAACCTTGGCCTCACACTGCTAATGCATTTCTATTACAGATGGACAGGTACCGTTAGGTTTCGAGGAGTACGCTTGCTGTTTTTTTTCTTTTCTTTTTTTTTTTTTTTTTGTCGACGTTTCACTAATTGGGGCCGCCTGACAATCAGTTGTACAGTGCTTGCCATACTTATTGTTACCTCTATTGTAGTGCCTAATCAGCAACAGCGGTCATTGACAGTACACCTAAGTGACAATACAGTAGCCACTTTACAACATTGTCTGACCATTGTTGTATGTACTGTAGTTGGTTTAGTAGTGACATCTGTAGTGTAGTGAGCACACCTGTGTCAAGTTAAGGTCGTATGTATGTACAGTAGAGATGGACAAACTGAAACACGAAACTGTTTCGAAACAAATGAAACAGTACAATGTAATGTTTCGATACGCTGTTTCGAAACAGTGAAACAGTTCGTGTTTGGAATCTAATAAACCTACACATTTTATCATCTTGAATGTCTACTGTATAAGTATGTCCATATAAACACAAATGAGGTGCGAGAGCGCTAATCATATCGTAGAAAGCATGAAACTATCACTACATTGGCAGTTTCGTATTTCCTGCAGCAAATGCGCTGCTTTCGTGTCGTGTGACTTTCACACTTTTCAATTGGCTGCGGACAGCCATAGCTGAAGACAGAAGAACCACCACGAATGGAACTTTAGATGGGAGCAAACTGCAGAAACAACGGATATGCTACTGGGATTCCCACATTCCGTTAGAATGGGTAATATACCCATTCTGCTAATTTCCATGCACACAAAGGGAATCATTGTGGATAATAGGCACAGTGACTATAGACTCACAAATAACGTCAAATAATTCGAATAATTTGTTATCAAAATATAACAGAAAAAAATTTTGTCTTGCAAGGTGTTTCGAACCGTTAGTATAAATTCACCATGCTTCCCGGCCCTTCCCGTTCACCAATACACTATCAGTGATATGTCAAACGGATTGCTTGCAATTATACCTACATCAAATTTATGTATATGTCTAATAACTGCCACTCTACGCCTTTTTTTATTCAAAATGTTGTAGGCTTACTTGCGTTTCTTAATATGATTACTGTACATGAACAGAGAAGCGTATGTTATAAAAAAAAGTGTAATTTAACTGAATGATTTTCACATATTTATTATTCTGAATGTGAATAATATGCGTTGTTTTATTGTTTGGTTAGTGTTTATAAAGCAGATGTTACACCATTTCGGAATAGGACAGTCAGCTAAAAACGAAGCTTTATTTTCGGGTACCTGAAGCTCCATGCTATTGCTTGTCAAACAGATTTCGACACTCTTAAAGTGTTTCATGAAGTGGTATGTTGTGTTTCAGTACCTGTGCCGAGCCCGAATCTCGTCCGACACAGAGCGGAATGAAACATCACTGTTTCGGTACAATTAGTCCGTTCTAAGCATCAAACCAGCCTCAGGACTGAAGACAACAACAACAGCAACAAGCACAGGTGGACTGAAACAGCCTTATTTTGAAACAACGATACAGTTTCTGTGTCTGGCTCGAGATCGAATCTGGCCTGTTTATCCGAGACAGGGGCGGAATGAAACACCACTGTTTCGAAACAGTGAACCACAGCCGTTCCGAAACACTGAAACAGTTCCACGTATCGGTACACTGTATCGAAACATAGAAACAGTGGCCAAGTCTAATGTACAGTGTACTGTACATATCTATCTGTGTGTTTCTTTGTGTTTCAATTCATATTACAATGAGTGGTAGGAATAAGAGAATATTTGTGCCGTTGAATGTGAAACTGGAGGTTTCGAAAACACTAGACAAAGCAGAAACATTAAGAAATATTGCTGCTGCGTACGAAGTCAGTGAAGGGAAGGTTGGAAATAGGCGTAGAAACAGAGACAAAACTGATAAGTTTTCTTCAAACTAGTGATCTATTACATCATATGAACGGAAATCAATGAAGAAATCTGAGTATGAAAACATGAGTGAAGCTTTGTTCTTTTTCGTTTGGTCTACTTAAGAAAGACAGAAAAGAACAATTTCAGGCCCTATTCTTCCATTCATTTTAGAAATAAGTTGAAGGAAGGTGAGAACAATTTTACTGCAAGTTCAGGATGGTAGGGTAGTTGGAAGAAGCGATACGGCATAAGGAGCTTGAAATTTGCCACTGGAAAGTTTCTGCGGATTCTCCAACTATTAAATAATTTTGTGAGAAATTAAGAAAAATTATAGAAGAAGAAAGTCTTACTCCTGATCGCCTGTTAACTGTGATGAAACAGGGCTAAATTATGAAATGCTTCCGTCTAAAACTCTTGCCTCAAAAGAAGAAAATGCTGCCCTCCGCGACAAATAACGTAAAGAGAGGTTAAAAGTTCTCGCTGCCTCGAATGCAAGTGGAGACTGTAAACTGAAGCTGCTGGTAATAGGGAAGTCAGCTAAGCCTAGAGGTTTAGGAATATCACTGCTTCTGCACTGCCTGTTACATATGTCCACCAAAAATCTGCTTGCATTGACAAAAATATTTTTAAGAAGTTGTTTTTCCAAGATTTTGTTCCAGAGACCAGAAGATACATAAAGAATAACGCTTGACAACTCCGGTTCACACTCTGATGAGGAAGAATTACAATGTTACGGTATTCTCGCATTGTTCTTACCCCTCTTGTGACGAGTTTAATACTCGTTATACAAAGCTTGAGAAAAGGGTATCGTTGTTGTTTGCTTCAGACGCTTCGGCAAACAACAGAAGGTGAAGGAACCATAAAAAAAAGACGATAAAAGACGTAATTTGGGGAAATAGCTGATCTATCGTCTGAATTAAAGGCGGAGACACTAGAAAAAAGTCTTGGGACCAGATTTTACAGAATGAAACCGATACCTACAGAACAGACGTAGATGACCTACCGCTGGCAGAGCTGGTGAAAAAGCTTGCTGGATGTGAAAATGTGAATGCGAGTGACCGATCTTGCAATTGTCGAAATGGTTAATGAACCTGCTGAAGACAATAACGACGAGGAATTGCCTGAAGAAATTGTACCACTGATCATTCACACTGAGGGCTTGGTAGTGATAGATGGGGCACTGCGTTATCTCAAGCAGCAAGAGAAACTATTCGAGCTGATATCACAACTGTTACACTCAGAAGATGGAGTGACATTGCTGTTGGAAAACGAGGTTCTGTTTTAAAACAAAGGACTATGGATAATATTTTTCATATGTAACTTATATTTGTGTAACTTGGAAATGTGTACCCATACATGCAGGTATGCACTGTTATTTTTAAATGTATTTTTTACTCATTGTTGTGCTCATTAAAACATTTATTCATGATTTACCCATTGATTTAGTGAATTTCCATGTTATCCGATTTTTTTGTGATCGAGGTAGCCTCAGACACCTGTGGGATGACGATGACACGGCGGCCGGTCGGTACCGTTGGGTCTTCATGGCCAGTTCGGGTGGAGTTTAGTTTTTATTGTCCCAATTGGCTCGAATCGGCAGAGCTGGATTGTATTACAAAAAGCCACACCTGTACCACATTTTTACAGATATAAAACGAGACTGACAGCAACTGGCACATAGCTACCGAAAAATGCGTGGATAGCACGAAAAAAATTGGATGCTTTGCAGAGCATAAAATAATATTTACTTCGCAAACACAGGTAAAAACGTTAATTAGAACATCAAAGGGGGCTCTAAGCACTAAGAGACTTAACATCTGAGGTCATCAGTCCCCTAGACTTAGAACCACTTAAACCTAACTAACCTAAGGACATCACACACATCCATGCCCGAGGCAGGTTTCGAACCTACGACCGTAGCAGCAGTGCGGTTCGAGACTGAAGCGCCTAGAACCGCTCGGCCACAGCGGCCGGCAATTATAACATTAATGTAGACCGGAACTGTACCGCAGACTGTCACTCGAAGTCAGACCTATTCCTTTCTCGTACAGAGCCCGACTTTTTTTTTCCTTTCTAGCCCAACCTCGGGCTTTCCTATTGTGCAGTAGATTCTTCAGGCAGACGTCTACAACATAATTGTTGTCATCAAAAGAAAACAATATTAACGGAAACAGCAGTCTTCTTGGACGTGCTGATGCTTCAGCAACGCGTTAAATTAAGGAAGTTAAATTTATTTGTTCACTAATTTATTGCCGTCCGGGCTAAATGGAAATAAAAAATGCAGTTGTATCGTAATTACTAGCGAAAACATACACAAGTACAGACGCCGATCCAAGGTGGATGAGTGAACGGACATAACCTCGCCAAAATGGTATTTATACCTCTATCATCAGTTATGGGGAGAAAAGTATTTATAACAGTGAAGTAGGAGAAAAATTATAATCCATGACAACACCAGTTGTTTGCCAGTGGTATATACAGGGTGTTACGGTAATAAGTGCAAATATTTTTACTGATGACTGATGACAGTGTACTGAACAACGCCACGTCAGTATTTACTTCACTTGCAGACTACAAATTACAGCTATTACGGGTAGTATATTTTAGGTTAGTTAGTACCTCCAAGTAGAAGTAGCACAACCAAGCCATTGACGTTTATGTTCCTCTGGGCAGCAGTCAGGTCCTGAAGCGCGGATGAGTGGACACAAAGTGGAATGTCTAAACTATAGGCGTAGTCTACTTTGCGGTACAGTGACGACCACGCAAAAAAAAAGTCAGACAGTAAATTATGTGATGCATTTGCGGGAATACTGTTAGACGCAGAGAAATAACAGCGAACATACTGAAATGGTCGATATTAAGGTACCAATGATTACAATATCTGTACCTATTCCCCTAACACGCTGTATATGTATCAGTGTTACTTACAGTGTTTACATATCTGCTAAGTAGTCTCTTGTCTTCCCGATCACTAAGGCGTCCCAGGTCAGTAAACAGTGTATCCATAAATCCATCACTCGAAGTTGGTTCTTGAAACTTATTAAATATTCTTCTCAGGATACTTTACGTCTAACTACAAGTCTTTGCCAGTTCAGTTTTTTCCTCTGCATCTCCATGACATTCTCCGATGAGTCAAACAAACCCGTGACTATTCGTTCTATCCTTCTTTGTATACTTTCAATATCATTCGTTAGCCGTTCTTGGTAGGCTCCCACACACTTGAGCAATATTCCAAGTCGGATCTTATGAGTGTTTTGTGAGCAAGCTCTCATGTATATCGATTGCATTTCGCTAGTATTCTGCTAACGAACCAATGTCTGCCACCTGCTTTGTCCATTACTGACAAGGGAACCTCCCCATCGCACCCCCCCTCAGATTTAGTTATAAGTTGGCAGAGTGGATAGGCCTTGAAAAACTGAACACAGATGAATCGAGAAAACAGGAAGAAGTTGTGTGGAACTATGAAAAAAATTAGCAAAATATACGAACTGAGTAGTCCACGTGTAACATATACAACTTCTAGGATTATATGCAGTCAGGAGTGCCGTGGTCCTGTAGTTAGCGTGAGCAGCTGTGGAGTAAGAGATCCCTGGTTCAAGACTTCCCTCAACTCAAAATTTTAATTTTTTGTTTTCAGACAATTATTATCTGTCCGTCCGATGCGATCACTTTTTTGGAAGTGATAATCACATCCACAAGAAAACCTAAATCGGGCAAGGTAGAAGAATCTTTTTACCCATTCGCCAAGTGTACAAGTTAGGTGGGTCGACAACATATTACTGTCATGTGACGCACATGCCGTCAACAGTGTCGTATAGAATATATCAGACGTGTTTTCCTGTGGAGGAATCGGTTGACCTATGACCTTACGATGAAATGTTTTCAGTTTCCATTGAAGAAGCACGTCCTTTCGTCTACTAATCGCACGGTTTTGCGTTGCGGTCGCAAAACACAGACACTAAACTTATTACAGTGAACAGAGACGTCAATGAACGAACGGACAGATCATAACTTTGCAAAAATGAAGAACGTAAATTTTTCACTCGGGGGAGGAGTTGAACCATAGACCTCTCATTCCGCAGCGACTCACGCTAACCACAGGACCACGGTGTTCTTCACTGCACATCACCCTTGTAGTTGCATATGTTGCACGTGGACTACTCAGTGCGTATATTTTGCTAATTTTTTTCATAGTTCCACACAACTTCTTCCTGTTTTCTCGATTCATCTGTGTTCAGTTTTCAAGGCCTATCCACTCCGCCAACTTATAACTAAATCTGAGGGAGGTGCGATGGGGAGTTTCCCTTGTGAGCCTATGACGTTATTCCACGTTATCACAAGCTGTGACATAGTCGCGAACTGAACAGTGACCCGAATACAGAATTAATTTCCTTTACTTTACGTCTATGGTTGGGCAGTTTGGTTTGAAGAGTAGTACTGTTCACAAGATGACTCTTCTACACTCCTGGAAATTGAAATAAGAACACCGTGAATTCATTGTCCCAGGAAGGGGAAACTTTATTGACACATTCCTGGGGTCAGATACATCACATGATCACACTGACAGAACCACAGGCACATAGACACAGGCAACAGAGCATGCACAATGTCGGCACTAGTACAGTGTATATCCACCTTTCGCAGCAATGCAGGCTGCTATTCTCCCATGGAGACGATCGTAGAGATGCTGGATGTAGTCCTGTGGAACGGCTTGCCATGCCATTTCCACCTGGCGCCTCAGTTGGACCAGCGTTCGTGCTGGACGTGCAGACCGCGTGAGACGACGCTTCATCCATTCCCAAACATGCTCAATGGGGGACAGATCCGGAGATCTTGCTGGCCAGGGTAGTTGACTTACACCTTCTAGAGCACGTTGGGTGGCACGGGATACATGCGGACGTGCATTGTCCTGTTGGAACAGCAAGTTCCCTTGCCGGTCTAGGAATGGTAGAACGATGGGTTCGATGACGGTTTGGATGTACCGTGCACTATTCAGTGTCACCTCGACGATCACCAGTGGTGTACGGCCAGTGTAGGAGATCGCTCCCCACACCATGATGCCGGGTGTTGGCCCTGTGTGCCTCGGTCGTATGCAGTCCTGATTGTGGCGCTCACCTGCACGGCGCCAAACACACATACGACGATCATTGGCACCAAGGCAGAAGCGACTCTCATCGCTGAAGACCACACGTCTCCATTCGTCCCTCCATTCACGCCTGTCGCGACACCACTGGAGGCGGGCTGCACGATGTTGGGGCGTGAGCGGAAGACGGCCTAACGGTGTGCGGGACCGTAGCCCAGCTTCATGGAGACGGTTGCGAATGGTCCTCGCCGATACCCCAGGAGCAACAGTGTCCCTAATTTGCTGGGAAGTGGCGGTGCGGTCCCCTACGGCACTGCGTAGGATCCTACGGTCTTGGCGTGCATCCGTGCGTCGCTGCGGTCCGGTCCCAGGTCGACGGGCACGTGCACCTTCCGCCGACCACTGGCGACAACATCGATGTACTGTGGAGACCTCACGCCCCACGTGTTGAGCAATTCGGCGGTACGTCCACCCGGCCTCCCGCATGCCCACTATACGCCCTCGCTCAAAGTCCGTCAACTGCACATACGGTTCATGTCCACGCTGTCGCGGCATGCTACCAGTGTTCAAGACTGCGATGGAGCTCCGTATGCCACGGCAAACTGGCTGACACTGACGGCGGCGGTGCACAAATGCTGCGCAGCTAGCGCCATTCGACGGCCAACACCGCGGTTCCTGGTGTGTCCGCTGTGCCGTGCATGTGATCATTGCTTGTACAGCCCTCTCGCAGTGTCCGGAGCAAGTATGGTGGGTCTGACACACCGGTGGCAATGTGTTCTTTTTTCCATTTCCAGGAGTGTATATACCATTATGTATATACATTTGACGATGTTGGCGCTGCTTTTATGTTTAGCACTTGACGATGCTAATATGGCTCCAGTATATTAGGACGTACTTTTATAAAACAGATCTGAAGATTGTCATTATAGACCGAAACCGGTAGTCTGATGACAAAAATTTGCGACCTTAGACATAAAGTAAAGGAAATTTCTTCAACGTTATATCCCTGCAAATTTATAGATTCAGCTATATATATGAGTTGATAGATTTTATATGTGACTCACTGATACAGCAGTCGTAGGATACTACGTTTTTTCGTTTAGAGAATGCAAACTTTTGCATTTCTGAATATTTGAAGCAAGTTACCAATTTTTTGAAAAGCTATAAAATTTTGTCAAGATCCGAATGAAGAGCTGAGTAACTTATTTGTGTGATTACACTAAAACATGATGTGTACCTTATTTTTAATATTATTGAAACGCTAGGCATCGTTGGCACGTTAAAGTGGATGTGACAGTAACGTGAAATACGATCGCACAGAAGAATATAATTGTACAACAGAAGCGAAAACGCTCCATTAAAAATGAATCCGCAAATGAGCCCATTTATAATTACGAATACGTGAAGCTACCAACTTCAGTACTATGTATTGTCCGAATTAGTACATTATGATACACCCTACATCATGAATACTTGAATATGAACATGTTTCTTGTTTGCACTACATTTGTAAGAAAATATTTTTGTTGTCTTTTGTCAGTTTAAAATTCTTGTCTTATTGTATCGTTGTTGTTGTTGTTGTGGTCTTCTGTCCTGAGACCGGTTTGATGCAGCTCTCCATGCTACTCTATCCTGTGCAAGTCTCTTCATCTCCCAGTACCTACTGCAGCCTACATCATTCTGAATCTGCCTAGTGTACTCATCTCTTGGTCTCCCTCTACGATTTTTACCCTCCACGCTGCCCTCCAGTACCAACTTGGTGATCCCTTCATGCCTCAGAACATGTCCTACCAACCGATCCCTTCTTCTAGCCAAGTTGTGCCACAACTTGGCTATTCAATATCTCCTCATTAGTTATGTGATCTACCCATCTAATGTTTAGCATTCTTCTGTAGCACCACATTTTGAAAGCTTCTATTCTCTTCTTGTCTAGCCGGCCGAAGTGGCCGTGCGGTTAAAGGCGCTGCAGTCTGGAACCGCAAGACCACTACGGTCGCAGGTTCGAATCCTGCCTCGGGCGTGGATGTTTGTGATGTCCTTAGGTTAGTTAGGTTTAACTAGTTCTAAGTTCTAGGGGACTAATGACCTCAGAAGTTGAGTCCCATAGTGCTCGGAGCCATTTGAACCATTTTTTTCTTCTTGTCTAAACTATTTATCGTCCATGTTTCACTTCCATACATGGCCACACTTCATACAAATACTTTTAGAAACGACTTCCTGACACTTAAATCTATACTCGATGTTAACAAATTTCTCTTCTTCAGAAACGCTTTCCTTGCCATTGCCACTCTACGTTTTATATCTCTCTACTTCGACCATCATCAGTTATTTTGCTCCCCAAATAGCTAAACTCCTTTACCACTTTAAGTGTCTCATTTCCTAATCTAATTCCCTCAGCATCACCCGATTTAATTCGACTACATTCCATTATCCTCGTTTTCCTTTTGTTGATGTTCATCTTATACCCTCCTTTCAAGACACTGTCCATTCCGTTCAACTGCTCTTCCAAGTCCTTTGCTGTCTCTGACAGAATTACAATCTCATCAACGAACCTCAAAGATTTTATTTCTTCTCCATGGATTTTAATTCCTACTCCGAATTTTTCTTTTGTTTCCTTTACTGCTTGCTCAATATACAGATTGAATAACATTAGGGATAGGATACAACCCTGTCTCACTCCCTTCCCAACCACTGCTTCCCTTTCATGCCCCTCGACTCTTATAACTGCCATCTGGTTTCTGTACAAATTGTAAATAGCCTTTCGCTCCCTGTATTTTACATCTGCCACCTTCAGAATTTGACAGAGAGTGTTGCAGCCAACATTGTCAAAAGATTTCTCGAAGTCTACAAATGCTAGAAACGTAGGTTTGCTTTTCCTTAATCTTTCTTCTAAGATAAGTCGTAGGATCAGTATTGCCTCACGTGTTCCTACATTTCTACGGAATCCACACTGATCTTCCCCGAGGCCAGCTTCTACCAGTTTTTCCATTCTTTTGTAAAAAAATCGCGTTAGTATTTTGCAGCTGTGACTTATTAAACTGATAGTTCGATAATTTTCACATCTGTCAACACCTGCTTTCTTTGGGATTGGAATTGCTACATTCTTCTTGAAGTCTGAGGGAATTTCGCCTGTCTCATACATCTTACTCACCAGATGGCAGAGTTTTGTTAGGCCTGGCTCTCCCAAGGCTGTCAGTAGTTCTAATGGAATGTTGTCTACTCCCGGGGCCTTGTTTCGACTTAGGTCTTTCAGTGCTCTGTCAAACTCTTTACGCAGTATCATATCTCCCATTTCATCTTCATCTATGTCCTCTTCCATTTCCATAATATTGTCCTCAAGAACATCGCCCTTGTATAGACCCTCTATATACTCCTTCCACCTTTCTGCTTTCCCTTCTCTGTTTAGAACTGGGTTTCCATCTGAGCTCTTGATATTCGTACAAGTGGTTCTCTTTTCTACAAAGGTCTCTTTAATTTTCCTGTAGGCAGTATCTATCTTACCCCTCGTGAGATAAGCCTCTACATCCTTACATTTGTCCTTTGGTCATCCCTGCTTAGCCATTTTGCACTTCCTGTTGATCTCATTTTTGAGACGTTTGTGTACTTTTTTGCCTGCTTCACTTACTGCATTTTTGTATTTTCTCCTTTCATCAAGTAAATTCAGTATCTCTTCTGTTATCCAATGATTTCTACTAGCCCTCGTCTTTTTACCTACTTGATCCTCTGCTGCCTTCACTATTTCATTCCTCAAAGCTGCCCATTCTTCTTCTACTGTATTTCTTTCCTCCATTCCTGTCAATTGTTCCCTTATGCTCTCCATGAAACTCAGTACGACATCTGGTTTAGTCAGTTTATCCAGGTCCCATCTCCTTAAATTCCCACCTTTTTGGAGTTTCTTCAGTTTTAATCTACAGTTCATAACCAATAGATTGTGGTCAGAGTCCACATCTGCCCCTGGAAATGTCTTACAATTTAAAATCTGGTTCCTAAATCTCTGTCTTACCATTATATAATCTATCTGAAACCTTTTAGAATCTCCAGGCTTCTTCCATGTATACAACCTTCTTTCATGATTCTTGAACCAAGTGTTAGCTATGATTAAGTTATGCTCTGTGCAAAAATCTAGCAGGCGGCTTCCTCTTTCATTTCTTAGCCCCAATCCATATTCACCTACTACGTTTCCTTCTCTTCCTTTTCCTACTGTCGAATTCCAGTCACCCATGACTATTAAATTTTCGTCTCCCTTCACTACCTGAATAATTTCTTTTATCTCATCATACATTTCTTCAATTTCTTCAACATCTGCAGAGCTAGTTGGAATATAAACTTGTACTACTGTGGTAGGCGTGGGCTTGTAGTAGCTTACCCGCACTCCTATTTTTTTATTCATTATTAAACCTACTCCTGCATTACCCCTATTTTATTTTGTATTTATAACCCTGTATTCGCCTGACCAAAAGTCTTGTTCCTCCTGCCACCGAACTTCACTAATTCCCACTATATCTAACTTTAACCTATCCATTTCCCTTTTTAAATTTTCTAACCTACCTGCCCGATTAAGGGATCTGACATTCCACGCTCCGATCCGTAGAACACCAGTTTTATTTCTCTTGATAACGACGTCCTGTTGAGTAGTCCCCGCTCGGAGATCTGAATGGGGGACTATTTTACCTCCGGAATATTTTACCCAAGAGGACGCCATCATCAATTAATAATACAGTAAAGCTGCATGCCCTCGGGAAAAATTATGACTGTAGTTTCCCCTTGCTTTCAGCCGTTCGCAGTACCAAAACAGCAAGGCCGTTTTGGTTAGTGTTACAGAGCCAGATCAGTCAATCATCCAGACTGTTGCCCCTGCAACTACTGAAAAGGCTGCTGCCCCTCTTCAGGAACCACACGTTTGTCTGGCCTCTCAACAGATACCCCTCCGTTGTGGTTGCACCTACGGTACGGCTATCTGTATCGTTGAGGCACGCAAGCCTCCCCACCAAAGGCAAGGTCCATGGTTCATTGGGGAGGGGGGGGGGGTTCTAATTCCACGGTACAATAAGATAAATTGTCTTATTGTACCGTGGAATATTGTGTGATATGAACTGTGAACCCTTTCACAGGTTAGTTTGTACCAGCAGCTGTAACCTTTCTCTCAGACGTGCTTGTCCAGCAAGGTATTTCGGAGAGCTTCTCCAGAGTCTGTAAAACAGGAAATACGAAGTAGCAGAATAGAAACTGAAGTGGCGGGACGTGAATCATTCAAGTTTACTTTTAATGTGTGTCGTAGCACCAGCGCAACTTTCTAAATGAGTCCGTCAGCTTTGGTTTTATGTTCGCTGGGACCAAATCACGCAAAATGCCCGGATTCGTTTGGTGTCCAGTTATTGAGAATTACACTGTGTTAAATGAATGCGGTAGCACTGTGTTAAATAGACTTCTATTCTGGAGCATGGAATTTCCAGTCTTCATCCGACCATCCTGATTTTGTTTTCTGTGATTATCCCAAATTACTTCAGGCAAACGCCGGGATGGTTACTACTAGGAGCCCACGGCCTTCTGTCTGTCCCATCCTCGTCAAACTAGACCAATAAGTATGTAAATGCCGGTATATACGCCATATGTTATTTTTGCTGTTCTTAAATTGTAATATAAAGACGAGTTCTGTATCCTTGTAAAAGTGATGTGCGAATGAATAAAGCTACTGTTACTACTACTGCTACTATTAACGTATTTTATTATAGTGGGAAAATCCAAAACTAGTAACGATCTTTCTGAATGTAGCAAACGGCGAAGCAAAATAAATGAAAATTAACGATAGTAAACTAGTCACAATTACAAGTTACATTTATGAGGACAATCACAGTGCTTTCCCTACATTTAGCCAAAATTTTAAATTGGCACCAACAGGACACCATCACAGAGATTGATAAACTGCTTGTAATAGCTGATCATCCAGAAGACAAATTGAACGTAATGAATGTTGATGGTGACTGTTAGTATCTCAAGTGAATAAGTGATGTCGGTAAACGGTGTAATAGTATTCCCTAATAGATCACTCGCCAGCTGCCCGTGTCAATTAAGATGCTGCGCAACAAATTAACGCTGTTATGTAAGTGACGGAAGCACGCTATTAATCTTTGTCGAGGCCCATTAGGCGGCGCACTGACTGGCGTTAATTCGCGGTGTACATGGGTGCGAACGAAAGAGTTTCACGTAATTTATTCACCTTTCATGTTTTCCCAATTGTGTGTAATCAGTAATAGTCGAGATTCAACGTTTAGAGTGTACATCTGCAGCGCAGTTTTACTACGTAAGTTGTTTTGATATTATTGTGATCTTCAGTTTGAAGACCATCTAGATACTGCTCTCCACACTAGACTATTTTCGTAACTACTGCTACTTATATCCGATTCAAGACTTGGCCACACTTTGTAATTTTTACCCATTACCTGTGCTACGAAATTAACAATTACTTGGAGCCCCAATCGATCTCTTCTTTCATTCAGGTTCTGGCATTAACTATTTTTTTTTCCAGTTCGATTAAGTACTTCCTCATAACTAATTTGATCTACCCATCTAATTTACAACATTCTTCTGTAGCACCACCTTTCAAAACTTTATATTCTCTTTTATGTGGATTGTATATTACTCCAGGTAAATACTTTCAGGAAAGCCTTCCTATCACTTAAATTTATATTCTATGGCAACAAATCTCCCTCTTTCAGAAATGCTTTTGTTGCTATTGCCTATATGCCTGCTACACTGAAGCGCCAAATGAACTGGTATAGACATGCTTATTCAAATAGAGTGATATGTAAACTGGCATAATACGGCGCTGCGGTCGGCAACGCTAATATAAGACAAGTGTCTGGCGCAGTAGTTAGATACGCTACAATGGCAGGTTATCAAGATTTAACTGAGTTTGAACGTCGTGTTATAGTCAGCGCACGAGCGATGGGACACAGCATCTCCGAGGTAGCGATGAAGCGACGATATTCCCATACGACCATTTCACGAGTGTACCGTGAATATCAGGAATCCGGAAAAACATGAAACCTCCGCATTGCGAACCAAAATTTTTAAAATTTTAACGACGATTGAAGGGAATCGTTCAACGTAAGAGAAGTGCAACCCATTGCTGTAGACTTCAATGCTGGGCCATCAACAAGTGTCAGCGTGTCAATTATTCAACGAAATGTCATGGATATGGGCTTTCTGAGGCGAAGGCCCGCTCATGTATCCTTGATGACTGCACGACACAGAGCTTTACGCCTCGTCTGGGAACGTCAACACCGAGATCGGACTGTTGATGACTGGAAACATGTTGACCGGTCGGACGACTCTCGTTTCAGACTGTATCGAGTGGATGGACGTGAACGGGTATGGAGACAACATCATGAATCCATGGACCTTCCATGTTAGCAGGGGACTGTTCAAGCTGGTGGAGGCTCTATAATGGTGTAGGGCGTGAGCAATTGGAGTGACATGAGACCCCTGATAGTCTAGATACGACTCTGACAGGTGACATGTACGTTAGCATCCTGTCTGATCACCTGCATCGATTCGTGTCCATTGTACATTCCGGCGGACTTGAAAAATTCCAGCATGTTTAATGCGACACCCCACACATCCAGAACTGCTACAAAGTGGCTCCGGGAACACTCTTCTGAGTGTTACTCCCCATACATGAACATTATTGAGCATATCTGGGTTGCCATGCAACATACTCTTGAGATTTATGGACAGCCTTGCACAGGACTCAAGGTGTCAGTTCCCTACAGCACCACTTCAGACATTAGTCGAGGCCATGCCACGTTGTTCTGCGGCACTTCTGCCATCTCGCGGGGGACCTACACGATATTAGACAGGTGTACCAGTTTCTTTAGCTCTTCAGTGCGTATCTTCTGTATTTCTGTCAAATTAGTTATTTTGCTGATCAATTATCAAAATTTTACTACGTTTCCCTTGACATCGCCTGATTTAATTAGACTACATTCTGTTATTCTTGTCGTATTTTTGGTAATGCTCATTGAGATGTGGTATTTACTGGTATTAAGGAAAACGTGGAAGGGAGGGCGCACCGATGTAACTTTCTTCCCACACAACCTGTTTATTTAACAATACATAATCATGAATTTGTTTTCCTTACAAATTAACAAATTTGTGCATTTAATAAGCTTTTATAAGAGAAATCAAAATAAGAACAACATGACAATAATTACAATACCACGGACTTGCCGCCCGCTCAGTATCAGGCGAAACAGTGGTGTTTACTGCCGCGCTAGCTACAGTGTCTCTTGTTAAATGCCCTTCTGCAACTAATGAAAACGTAAGTAATATTGATGGTAAGTGTGTTTCAATTACTCAAAAATTTTTTTAATTGGGAAACTGTATGTCGAAAGGTTCGGTGTTAAGATGTGCACCTAAGCTTAAAGGTTAAACAAATTAGGAAACAATTATGACCATGATAAGGCTGCAAGCAATCTCTTAATTTCAATCAGCAACCAAGGTGCGACTGGATCCCAACTCGTCCCTTTTGACAATCTTAGACTGACTAAAGCCCTGTGACAGTTGGCTATTAATATTCCCGAAGTTAAACAGCTTGTCACTGATGAAGGCCACTCTGAAAGAACATTTCAAAACATTACGTATGAACACTTATTACAAGACAACTCACTCGCCGGAATCACAAGATCCAGTTAAAAATACATCAATAATGACCCGGTCTTTCAAAGACAGCAACGGACAGCTTAGTACTACAGGTTGTTCAGATTATAACTAATGCAATTACTATCAAGGAATTGAACCGGTTAACATCTAAATCTAACCGAAAGGCCCCGACTGTATTTTCGACCAGAAGCTGATTCATTAAAACGATAATGATCGGGTATAAACTAGAAAGGAAAGACTACATAATATCAGAACAAATTTTCAAACGACAATTAGTGTATAGTACAATACTACGGACTATATTTACGACCAAAGAGCCGACCGAGTAAAACTCTGAGGGTAGGGGACAAACCAGAAAATATAGGAGGTCGGATAAACAATGACACCAATCACTACGAGGATAACAGAATATTACTCCCCTTTACCCTCAAGCAGCTCCATGGATCCACGGTGCGTCGCGGCAGTTGCTGAGTGGTGTCGATGACAGCCAGGTAGAAGGGGGCAGCCAGGTCGCAAGCGTTCGTCCAACACGAATGTTGCCAACCAACCGACGGGATGTCGGCCTGCTGCTTGTAGTCGACGCTGGCCCCGCTGAAGTACTCCGGTATCCTTCCTCTGCGCAGGCCCTCCTCGCGCAGCTCGTGGCTTTGACCGCTAGAAACTCGTGATCACCTCTTGTCGCGACGCTACCGCCAATCCACAAACTTGATGCTTCCCTCCTTGGGCAAGCGAACCCGTATACAGGGTGTTACAAAAAGGTACGGCCAAACTTACAGGAAACATTCCTCACACACAAATAAAGAAAAGATGTTACTTGGACATGTGTCCTGAAACGCTTAATTTCCATGTTAGAGCTCATTTTAGTTTCGTCAGTATGTACTGTACTTCCTCGATTCACCGCCAGTTGGCCCAATTGAAGGAAGGTAATGTTGACTTCGGTGCTTGTGTTGACATGCGACTCATTGCTCTACAGTACTAGCATCAAGCACTTCAGTACGTAGCATCAACAGGTTAGTGTTCATCACGAACGTGGTTTTGCAGTCAGTGCAAAGTTTACAAATACGGAGTTGGCAGATGCCCATTCGATGTACGGATTATCAAATGGCTCTGAGCACTATGGGACTTAACATCTATGGTCATCAGTCCCCTAGAACTTAGAACTACTTAAACCTAACTAACCTAAGGACATCACACAACACCCAGTCATCACGAGGCAGAGAAACTCCCTGACCCCGCCGGGAATCGAACCCGGGAACCCGGGCGTGGGAAGCGAGAACGCTACCGCACGACCACGAGCTGCGGACTATGGATTATCACGGGGCAATAGCCGTGGCGCGGTACGTTTGTATGGAGACAGATTTCCAGAACGAAGGTGTCCCGGCGTCTTAGGGAGCACGGAACATTCCAGCCTATGATTCGCGTCTGGGGAAGACCTAGAACGACGAGGACACCTGCAATGGACGAGGCAGTTCTTCGTGCAGTTGACGATAACCCTAATGTCAGCGTCAGAGAAGTTGCTGCTGTACAAGGTAACGTTGACCACGTCACTGTATGGAAAGTGCTACGGGAGAACCAGTTGTTTCCGTACCGTGTACAGCGTGTGCAGGCACTATCAGCAGCTGATTGGCCTCCACGGGTACACTTCTGCGAATGGTTCGTCCAACAATGTGTCAATCCTCATTTCAGTGCAAATGTTCTCTTTACGGATGAGGCTTCATTCCAACGGGATCAAATTGTAAATTTTCACAATCAACATTTGTGGGCTGACGATAATCCGCACGCAATTGTGCAATCACGTCATCAACACAGATTTTCTGTGAACGTTTGGGCAGGCATTGTTGGTGATGTCTTGATTGGGCCCCATGTTCTTCCACCTACGCTCAATGGAGCACGTTATCATTATTTCATACGGGATACTCTACCTGTGCTGCTAGAACATGTGCCTTTACAAGTACGACACAACATGTGGTTCATGCACGATGGAGCTCCTGCACATTTCAGTCGAAGTGTTCGTACGCTTCTCAACAACAGATTCGGTGACCGATGGACTGGTAGAGGCGGACCAATTCCATGGCCTCCACGCTCTCCTGACCTCAACCCTCCTGACTTTCATTTATGGGGGCATTTGAAAGCTCTTGTCTACGCTACCCCGGTACCAAATGTAGAGACTCTTCGTGTTCGTATTGTGGACGGCTGTGATACAATACGCCATTCTCCAGGTCTGCATCAGCGCATCAGGGATTCCATGCGACGGAGGGTGGATGCATGTATCCTCGCTAACGGAGGAAATTTTGCACATTTCCTGCAACAAAATGTTTGAAGTCACGCTGGTACGTTCTGTTGCTGTGTCTTTCCATTCCATGATTAATGTGATTTGAAGAGAAGTAATAAAATGAGCTCTAACATGGAAATTAAGCGTTTCCGGACACATGTACACATAACATATTTTCTATCTTTGTGTGTGAGGAATGTTTCGTGAAAGTTTGGCCGTACCTTTTTGTAACACCCTGTATACAGGGTGGTCCCTTGATAGTGACCGGCCCAAACATCTCACGAAAAAAGCATCAAACGAAAAAACTACAAACAACGAAATTCGTCTAGCTTGAAGGGGGAAACCAGATGGCGCTATGGTTGGCCCTCTACAAGGCGCTACCATAGGTCAAACGGATATCAACTGCGTTTTTTAAAAATAGGAACCCCCATTTTTATTACGTATTCGTGTAGTACGTAAAGAAATATGAATTTTTTAGTTGGACCACTTTTTTCACTTTGTGATAGATGTTGCTGTAATAGTCACAAACGTATAAGTACGTGGTATCACGTAACATTTCGCCAGTGCGGACGGTATTTGCTTCGTGATACATTACCCGTGTTAAAATGGACCGTTTACCAATTGCGGACAAGGTCGATATCGTGTTGATGTACGGCTATTGTGAACAAAATTCCCAACGGGAATGTGCTATGTATGCTGCTCGGTATCCTGGACGACATCATCCAAGTGTCCGGACCGTTCGCCGGATAGTTACATTATTTAAGGAAACAGGAAGTGTTCAGCCACATGTGAAACGTCAACCACGATCTGCAACAAATGATGGTGCCCAAGTAGGTGTTTTAGCTGCTGTTGCTGTTTATCCGCACATCAGTAGCAGACAAATTGCGCGAGAATCGGGAATCTCAAAAACGTCAGTGTTGAGAATGCTATATCAACATCGATTGCACCCGTACCATATTTCTATGCACCAGGAATTGCATGGCGACGACTTTGAACGTCGTGTACAGTTCCGCCACTGGGCACAAGAGAAATTACGGGACGGTGATAGATTTTTTGCACGTGTTCTATTTAGCAACGAAGCGTCATTCACCAACAGCGGTAACGAAACCGGCATAATATGCACTATTGGGCAACGGAAAATCCACGATGGCTGCGACAAGTGGAACATCAGCGACATTGGAGGGTTAATGTATGGTGCGGCATTATGGGGGGAAGGGTAATTGACCCCCATTTTATCGATGGCAATCTAAATGGTGCAATGTATGCTGATTTCCTACGTAATGTTCTACCGATGTTACGACAAGATGTTTCACTGCATGACAGAACGGCGATGTAATACCAACATGATGGATGTCCGGCACATAGCTCGCGTGCGGTTGAAGCGGTATTGAATAGCATATTTCATGACAGGTGGATTGGTCGTCGAGGCACCTTACCATGGCCCTCACGTTCACTGGATCTGGCGTCCCCGGCTTTCTTTCTGTGGGGAAAGTTGAAGGATATTTGCTATCGTGATCCACCGACAACGCCTGACAACATGCGTCAGCGCATTGTCAATGCATGTGCGAACATTACGGAAGACGAACTACTCGCTGTTGAGAGGAATGTCGTTACACGTATTGCCAAATGTATTGAGGTTGACGGACATCATTTTGAGCATTTATTGCATTAATGTGGTATTTACAGGTAAGCACGCTGTAACAGCATGCGTTCTCAGAAATGGTATGTTCACAAAGGTACATGTATCACATTGGAACAACCGAAATAAAATGTTCAAACGTTCCTACGTTCTGTATTTTAATTTAAAAAAACCTACCTGTTACCAACTGTTCGTTTAAAATTGTGAGCCATATGTTTGTGAATATTACAGCGCCATCTATCACAAAGCAAAAAAAGTGGTCCAACTAAAACATTCATATTTATTTATGTAGTACACGAATATGTAATAAAAAATGGCGGTTCCTATTTAAAAAATGCAGTTGATATCCGTTTGACCTATGGCAGCGCCATCTAGCGGGTCAACCATAGCGCCATCTGGTTTCCCCCGTCAAGTTAGACAAGTTTCGCCCTTTGTAGTTTTTTCGTATGACGCTTATTTCGTGAGATATTCGGCCAAGTCACGATCAACGGACCACCCTGTATATCGGCAAGCAAAGAGCTTCTGAGGACACATCCCACAGATACCATCTCTTCCTCATGTATATTGGCAACGGAGCCGCAAGAGGGATAGTCGATACTACCATTGAGCTAGTAGCGCCAGACCGAACAGTCTACTAACTAAATGGAGTCAAGGCTCACTCATTTTATAACATATTTTCAAAACGTTATCCATTATCGTCCGGTGCTTCTCCAAGTCCACCGCTGTCTCTGACAAAATTACAGTATTATAGGCAAACCTCAAAGTTTTGATATAGCAGTGGATTACAAGAAATCCCATTTAGCATGCTGCATATTACTTTTTTTATTTTATCTATGCACCAATAAGTGTTTCGTCTCGTTGAGAAGACATCTTCAGTGGGTGTCCTGGAATATTACACGACATTTTCATTGTAACATATTGGTTGTAGATTTAAAATGGTTCGCGGAAGTTATTCATAATGAAATGCAAAGATACCTACAGACCAGCGTCCAATTCATTATTTTACTACCAAACAACTTTCAAATAATGAATTAGACACTGATGAGTAAGTACCTTTCCATTTTATAATGATATACTTCCATGAACTGTTTTAAATCCAATATGTGATAATGAAAACAATAATGTAATACTTTATGACACCGCTGAAGAAGCCGTCTTAACAAGGCTAAACACGTCTGGATGCGTAATAGAAAAATATTAATGTGCAGCGCACAAAAGGTGTTTTTGGCTAAAATGGATCAAATGGCTCTGAGCACTATGGGACTTAACATCTGAGGTCATCAGGTCCCTAGAATTTAGAACTACTTAAACCTAACTAACCTAAGGACATCACACACATCCATGCTCGAGGCATCATTCGAACCTGCTGGAAAAGGTGTTTTTCTTGTATACTAGTGCATTTTTATACAGCTACTGCGAAAATAGCCACCACGAGAAATTTGTTACTCGAAATTTTTATTTCTTTTCCCTGAACTTTAATTCTTTCTCCAAATTTTTTGTTGGTTTGTTTTACTGCTTACTCAGTGTACAATCTGAACAACACAGGGGTTAGGCAACAACCCTGTCTCCGTTTCTTCTACACCAATGTTTCCCTTCATGCTCTCAGATTTTTATATCTGCAGCCTGGTTTCTGTACGACTTGCATATAGACCTATACTTTAGTTCACTGTATTTTAACCCTGCTACCTTTGGAATTGCAAAGAGTGTATTCCAGTCATGTTCTCAAAAGCTGTCTTTAAATTTGCAAACGCTTTATACCTAAGTTTGCCTTTCTTCAACTCATCTTCCAAGAAAATATCCCCTCGCGTGTTCTTACATTTCTCCGCTACCCAAACTGATTTTCTCACAGGTCAGCTTCTACCAGTATTTCCAATATTCTGCAAATAATTCATGTCAATATTTTGTAACGACAAATTATTAAACTGATTGTTTGATAATATTCACACCTGTCAGCACCTGCCTTTTGTGGAATTGAAATTGTTATATTCTTCTTGTAGTATGGGAGTATTCCGCCAGTCTTACATATCTTGAGCACAATATATAATAGTTTTGTCATTCCTAGCTCTCCCAAGGATCCTAATAATTCTGAGGAATGTCATCTTCTGCATGGGATTTGTTTCGACATTGGTGTTTCAGTGCTCTGTCAAATTTTCTAGGTATATCATATCTCCCATTTCATATTCGTGGAATTCCTCTTTTCTCTCTATAATACTGTCTTCCAGTGCATTTCCATTTTATAGCCCTTCTATACAGGGTGATATTGCTAAATTGGACAAACTGCGGAAAACAGTCCCTGACAGGATAAGGATCAAAAATGGGCTGATGTATGTATGACCACAAATGTGTTCCAAAGGAAGTACGCTCACTTGAAGAATGAGACAAATGACCTTTGACAGTGTAGGTTTCAAAGATTTCAAATCACATACTCTATGTGATCAAAAGTATCCGGACACGTGGCTGAAAATGACTTACAACTTCGTGGCGCCCTCCACCGGTAATGCTGGAATTCAATCTGTTGTTGACCCACCCTTACCCTTGATGACAGCTTCCACTCTCGCAGGTTCCTGAAGGTTTCTTGGGTAATGGCAGCCCATTCTTCACATAGTGTTGCACTCAGGAGAGGTATCGATGTCAGCCGGTGAGGCCTGGCACGAAGTCGGAGTTCCAAAACATCCCAAAGGTGTTCTATAGGATTCAGGTCACAACACTGTGCAGGCCAGTCCATTACAGGGATTTCATTGTCGTTTAACCACTCCGCCACAGACCGTGAATTATGAACAGGTGCTCGATCGTGTTAAAAGATGCAATCGCCATCCCCGAATTGCTCTTCAACAGTGGGAAGCAAGAAGGTCCTTAAAAAATCAATGTAGGCCTGTACTGTGATAGTGCCACGGAAAACAACAAGAGGTGCAAGCCCCCTCCATGAAAAACACGACCACACCATAACACCACAGCCTCCGAATTTTACTGTTGGCACTACACACGCTGGTAGATGACGTTCACCGGGCATTCGCCATACCCACACTCTGCCATGAGATTGCCACATTGTGTACCGTGATTTGTCACTCCACACAACGTTCTTCCACAGTTCAATCGTCCAATGTTTACGCTCCTTACGCCAAGCGAAGCGTTGTTTATCATTCACTGGCGTGATGTGTGTCTTATGAGCAGCTGCTTGACCAAGAAATCCAAGTTTTCTCACCTCCCGCCTAACTGTCATAGTACTTGCAGTGGATCCTGATGCTGTTTGGAACTACTGTGTGATGGTCTGGATAGATGTCTGCCTATTACACACTACGACCCTCTTCAACTATCGGCGGTCTCTGTCAGTCAGCCGGCCATTGTGACCGAGTGGTTCTAGGCCCTTCAGCCCGGAACCGCGGTGCTGCTACGGTCGCAGGTTCGAATCCTACCTCGGGTATGGATGTGTGTGATGTCCTTAGGTTAGTTAGGTTTAAGTAGTTCTAAGTCTAGGGGGCCGATGACCTCAGATGTTAAGTGGTTGGAGCCATTTGAACCATTCTGTCAGTCAACAGACGAGGTCGGCCTGAACGCTTTTGTGCTGTACGTGTCCCTTCACGTTTCCACCTCACTATCACATCGGAAACAGTGGACACAGGGATGTTTAGGAGTGTGGAAATCTCGCGTACAAACGGATGACACAAGTAACACCCAATCACCTGACCACGTTCGAAGTCCGTGAGGTCCGCTGCTCTCTCACAATGTCTAATGACTATTGAGGTCGCTGATAATGAGAACCTGGCAGTAGGTGGCAGCACAATGCATCTAATATCAAAAACGTACGTTTTTGGGGGTGTCCGGATACTTTTGATCACATAGTGTATGAGAAAACGCAAGGCAATTGGGATTATTCTGTCTGTACTAGTGTTTTAGCTCCACATTCAAGAGTTCAGTAATATTGCCCATGACGGCGGTGTGTGCACATATTGATATTAAAGTGCCCTCCCAAGCATTTACATTCCCTCCAACATCTAAAACTGCAAGTTCTCCGTCTTGCTTTTCAACTAATTCCTCCTACCCGTATTCTGTACCTTTCAGTGCCAACTTGTAAAGTCAGTTCACCTTTTGAGTAACTCCACTGCTTCGTGTATCCAGTGATAACACTCCAAAAGCCAAACAACCTGTACAATAACAGTAGTCGGGAGATGGAGACACGAACCCACTTTTGATCAAGTTGATATGGAAATTAATTACTCCCTCTGACACTGCCACCCGCAACCTTCCCCCCCCCCCCCCGGATCACGTCATGTGTTTTACTCTGTACGTGGGGTCCCTGCACCACGTACCCTATCCACCCCTCCCCTTCTCCCTACCCCCCCCCCCCCCCCCCACCAACCATATTGGCGAGAATTTCGATTTTCGGCGGGAATTTCAAATTTTGGCGAGAATTTCGAATTTTGGCGGCAATTTCGAATTTTGGTGGGCGCTTCTTTGTTCCAGGACTATGAAATCGTCGCACCCCACGCTCCTAACAGGGAATAGACGGGAAATTAAAAATTGCTGTGCTCTTTCTGTGACTCGAACCCTGCTCCTCCTGGGTGAAACGTCCAAGTGCACCCCCCTAACATAATTGTACCACCTGAGGCGTTTGGAATTGGTGGGAAAATAAAACTGGCGGTGACCTTCCCAAGACTCGAGCCCTGGTCTTTCTGGACGGAAAGCCCTAGTGCACCCCTCCTCCAATCCCTCCCCCCCCCCCACCCCCCAACACATAGAAACCGTCCACATGCGGGAGAGTGTGGTTAGGTTAGCGTATTTTATTATTTTAGTTGGGAAACTGAAGTAAAGATCGATCCCAATTACATAAGCAATCATACAATTCGGTCCTAATTACACAACTACATGCACAGCGCTACACAAGGACTGCCTAGAACTGCAATACAGCTACAAAATTGACGATTCCATACAACTGGTGTTATCGTGCTTGGAAAAAATTTCACAATACCATTCGAAACTAGTGGCAGGCGCACTCAAACTCTATCCTTCACCTACAAGCTGGCGGGGGAAAACTGGTTCAAATGGCTCTGAGCACTATGGGACTTAACTGCTGAGGTCATCAGTCCCCTAGAGCTTAGAACTACTTAAACCTAACTAACCTAAGGACATCACACACATCCATGCCCGAGGCAGGATTCGAACCTGCGACCGTAGTGGTCGCGCGGTTCCGGACTGAAGCGCCTAGAACCGCTCGGCCACTTCGGCCGGCTGGCGGGGAAAAAACTGGGGTGTAAAGTATTATCTTCATTTCTTTTTTTTTTTTATGGGAAATACATTCAACTGACGAGATCCTGGTGTTGGATAGAAGGGAGTTTAATAAGTGCATTACCTGTAAGCACACAGCTGAGGACCGCGACTGTCAGTAACTGACATCAGAGTTCGCTACAGACGCCTGCATGACACTCACCCTGCAGTCCAGGTAATCGAAGCCAGTACACACTACCACACTTGATGAAAAAAATGCACCACTGTTCTAGTTACCCTTCGAAATTGTCATGAAAAAACCAGCATTCATAATGAACAGCTCATAAAGCAACATATTTACTGGCGAAAATTGTCGCCCCAAAAGGTTGCAGAGGGGGCGGTAGTTGAAGGTGTGTTCTCCTCCAAGCACAACCGCAAACTGCCGAAATTCGAGACCCTCTTACCTCCCCTCATCTCTCCTCTCCATACCTCCCTCCCCTGCTCCAACTATGAGGGTGGGGGGACACAGGCTTTTTCAAACAGTCAACTGCTATCGCTGAGCACCTTGTGATTATTCTGTGGCCAATAGCCATCCCCTCACAGTCGCTGACCACACCCGGCCTTCCGCCATACCCCCATGGATGCTGACCGCCTTGAGGCGATGATCCTTTGCCAACACAAAAGTATGTATAGTCAACTAAACAATAGGAGATAAACTGCAACTTGCTCATCTAAATTATAGCGACACAGCCCCATTCCCCATACACCGCCACCCTGTTCGTGCATGGCTGTGTCGGTGATCTCACACACACTGGACCGTCGTCCATACCGCCCCACCGCAAACAATCGCAGTTCTGCAATGAAGTACAGTTGTATTTAATGCCAACACATCTCTTATATCAAGCATCTTTTAAAAAGGAAAACACAGTCGCAATGATAATAAATATCCTCTTTCCCCAAAAGTAGGTGCAGTCCATTTTCTTTTAGTTTATGAGCAAAATCGATATAGTTTTTACGTTTGACTTCAGGATACCATTCGCATCTCACTATTCTGTGACATCCAAGAAAGTGTACCACCACCGATTACAAATGATTAGGCTATACACACCCTATACACGTCCACCATGCGTAAAACTGGGGAAAAAGAAGCTTTCACCATTTTGCTGCGAAAACCACTGATCACCACAGAATGTCATCGCTATCTCGAACCGTCATTGGAGTAAAGAAAAAGCGAGAAATTGGACTAAGAAGGAAAAAGATCTACGTTAAGCAATTTCTATCAGCTTGATGGACAAATCACACAACCTGAGAGAGTCTCGCGTTCAGATCACTGTCATGCACACGTGCGTTGAAATCATTACATATACACAAGATAACATTAGAGAATTCAATATTTCCCCCCACCTCCCCGCACGTCGGAAATTTAACGTTTGATAACAATAAGCTATAATTCAAGAGGATTATGCTGTTTCGAGTTCAATGGCAAGCCCCAATTTGCCTATGCGCAGCTATATCACACCTGCATTTAGAAAACAGACTGTGAGAGCCTGCCTTGTAATAGAGCCTCCTATAAGATTTTACCGCATCTCTCTCTCTCTCTCTCTCTCTCTCTCTTCCGTTACATCGAAACCAATCACCGTCTGTGTACTTACATTTGACAATTTTGTTTGATAAGTCCCCTCTAACGGCATTTCTGTAAAGTTCCTAATCACACAGCAGATTCTTGTGTTCTAATTTTGTAAGCAATTTGATCATCACAGCCTGTTTCATGCAATCTGCTCACATGTCAGGGGAAAAAAAGACACTATCATTTCCAGGTTCCACATTGAGCTACAATTTAAGTGGTACATACTTTATAATTAGAGGTTAGGAAGTATGAAATAACACAGGACTTAAGGTAACACCTGTTTTTTAAACACACAATCGTGACAATGATAATAATAATAAAACAGTCATGATTCCACGAGAGTAGATACAGTTGATTTCTACTAGTTTTATGGGTAAAATCTGTGTAGCTTTGAGAGAACTATCTGTATCCAAACTTTAACCAGTTATACCACTCCTTGTAATAGAGCCTCCTGTAAAATTTTACTGCATCTCTCACTTTCGATATATCGAAAAAAATATATTGTCTGCATGTTGAAATTGAACATATTACATATACACATATCGATCCATTGGACCACGTGACCAGTGCTCTAAGGCTTGCACAGATCTGCGTAAAATTTTGTCGAGTGTACTGGAGGAAGACCATATCCAACAAACTGTCAATCACAAGAGAGGGTTTCTGTAAGCTCCTTCATAAGCGTTTTAATACATTGTTTTATTCAGCTGTAACTTGCTCAAGTAGTATATGACTACAGTTTTGTACACCGCCATACATTTTGTTTTTCTACCATGACTTAGAGGTCTGTGTCAAATGCTAAACCTACATTAACACGTTTCGATCCCTTGGCTCGGACCGAAAGCTGAACATCGCATGATGTAAACTATGCAACTCCAACAACACACAGATTGGTAGAAATAAAACACAGAGGCGAGGTTTATCATTGACAAAAATGTGGAGGACATTGCAACATAAGGAAACTGGAAGAGTTTGCGGCATTGTAGAGAGTTTCCAAAAGCTATCCGAAGGTCATGACCTATACTGTTAATCTCATCAAAAAAATGGTTCAAATGGCTCTGAGCACTATGGGACTTAACATCTATGGTCATCAGTCCCCTAGAACTTAGAACTACTTAAACCTAACTAACCTAAGGACATCACACAACACCCAGTCATCACGAGGCAGAGAAAATCCCTGACCCCGCCGGGAATCGAACCCGGGAACCCGGGCGTGGGCAGCGAGAACGCTACCGCACGACCACGAGCTGCGGACGTTAATCTCATCTTCCACAGTGACAGGATAGCAGGTGTCTCAGTGTTCCAGCCGGCCGCGGTGGTCTAGCGGTTCTAGGCGCTCAGTCCGGAACCGCGCGACTGCTACGGTCGCAAGTTCGAATCCTGCCTCGGGCATGGATGTATGTGATGTCCTTAGGTTAGTTAGGTTTAACTAGTTCTAAGTTATTGGGGACTAATGACCTCAGAAGTTGAGTCCCATAGTGCTCAGAGCCATTTGAACCATTCAGTGTTCCATTTTGCCGCGCGGGATTAGCCGACCGGTCTCAGGCGGTGCAGTTATGGACTGTGCGGCTGATCCCGGCGGAGGTTCGAGTCCTACCTCAGGCATGGGTGTGTGTGTTCGTCCTTAGGATAATTTAGGTTAAGTAGTGTGTAAGCTTAGGGACTGCTGACCCTAGCAGTTAAGTCCCATAGGATTTCACACACATTTGAACATTTTGTTCCATTTTGACAAGTATTGCTTCCTTGTTTTGCTGTCATGTTCATGATTACTGTTCTGGTGTTGACCGTCGCCGGAAGGTGCCGTTCGCAACATGCGCAAGGTAGTAGAAATAAAAAGAGGTACTGTTATGTTATTGCTGAAATAAATAAATAAATAGAAACATAGGGAGGACATCGCAGCATATGGGAATAGGAAGAGTCTGCGGCATTAAGTAACGCTTCCAAACAACTATCTGGAGGTGATGACCTCTACATTTAATTCCATTTTTTTATTTAATCGTATGGCTATGGCCCCCCACCCATGCAGACCGTTCACCGGGTGGCGGTCTTGCAATCTGACGCCACTTCGGCGACCTGCAGTCGATGAGGATGATAAGATGATGATGAGGACAGCACAACACCCAGTCCCTGAGTGGAGAAAATTCCCCGACCCAGCCGGGAATCGAACCCGTCACGCTGACCATTCTGCTACCGGGGGCGGACATTTAATTCCATGCGCCACAGTGACAAGTAGCAGATATCCAGTGTTCTGCTAAGGTTCCCTCCATCTTAACCAAGTGGTGTCAGCCAATCTTTATGAGGTAATCAACAGCGTACCAGTGGACAGACAGGATGGGAAAGACACTGTTTATATGGGACAATGTACTGTAATACACACCACAGTTGATAGCGCGATCAATTTTAGCAGTTGTTCCGTAACGCCAGCCAACAACACAGCAAAATGTTTCCCAGTTTCTGCATCATCGCTAAATCAAGCCTCCACTACTTTGCAAGTACCACATACTAGATTGCGAATGCAGATAGATAACTGTGCAGTACATCCACTAAGTCATATATGTCAAAGTATACCAGTTGTCCTGTAGTTTTAAAGGCAGCTAATGACACAGTAGAATGCTTCCCAGTTGCTGTATCATCGCTAAAGCACCCCACCACTACTTTGCAGTTACACTATACTAGGTTGCTAATGCAGTTAGATAACTGAGCAGTACGTACATTCGATCATATACACCAGGGTATACGAGACAGCGTCCTACACCAATGCAATTAGGTGATCAGTCGTTTATTAGAGAACGTCAGTTTAATGCCTCAAAAAGTGTTCCTAGACAACGACTACGGCGAAAGAGAATCTGACGACGTATTTAGAATGAAATCTCGAATCCACGCAATCAGAATATCCAGCTATTTCTGCCAGTGCTGCAGCAGCTGGCCCGAGAACTCACGTGAAAGAGGCAGACGTCACAGCAGTCGTGGTGACGTGTAATTAGCGTGATGAATTCAGATAGCGAGAACGCAGTGCGCCTTTTGCGTCCGGAGATCCGGTAATTACAAAAGACCAGGTTCTTAGCAACGAAGGTCACCCGGGCGTTCCGTCGAGGGAGACACCAGAGAGACGTGGCAAGCGGTATAACAGGAATGAAGCGCATGGAGCAATGTTAGTTATGGAGACATGGAGGCAGCTGAGAGAAATATTATGTCCAGCCGCTTTTCCGGTGATCATAAACACGTCCATCTTATGTCCGATAGAACACCTAAAGGCCACTACACGCAGCACCCTGTGAAGATGTTCTTCCGCATCTACCGTTTGATTATGGTCGCGGGCGAGAGAAAGGGTTCTCAGATCAACTGCACAATTATAAAGTGGCACGAAAGTGCCCTCCGAAGCTACACAAATGAGCTTGTAGGACCATCTAACTTTTCTTGGTTCGGGATATCATACGTCTGCTGGGAACTTGGGGGTGATGAATTGCCAATGAATTGTGCCATATAATGTTACTGACTGAACTGATGCTTTTCATTTATGACGTGAAGTCACACTGTTACGACCACTTTATACTACCGAGAGCAACCGCCGTTTTTGGTACATACAGTAGCTATAGGAGATGGAGTTGACTTTGTCCAAAGCTGTGTGTCGGGCTGCCACAGATGTTGAATTGTGTGTGGATTTAAACACTGAAAACCATGATCGAGCTTACAGTAAACATGTTCAATTGAAAAGAAAGCCGGCCGGAGTGGTCGTGCGGTTCTAGGCGCTACAGTGTGGAGCCGAGCGCCCGCTACGGTCGCAGGTTCGAATCCTGCCTCGGGCATGGATGTGTGTGATGTCCTTAGGTTAGTTAGGTTTAATTAGTTCTGAGTTCTAGGCGACTGATGACCACAGAAGTTAAGTCGCATAGTGCTCAGAGCCTTTTGAACCATTTTGAAAAGAAATCGGGGATACTGCCAAAGGTTGTTAGTGCTTCCCCTGCCACTTTGAAACACGGCTACCTGTACGGAACGTCCCATCATCCCCAGAAAGGGCAATCATGTTGTACTTGCGAATTTGATGGGGTATGATGGATTTGGTTAGCAGATCCACCGTAAATGACTTCCTCGCGGGTTAATGTAGCCAGAACGTCAAGAAAAATTAAAGCTCAGTCAGACATAAAGCGAATTGAACACATGGGCAGACTACGCTGTTCCGGCCGCCCGCCACCCCCACCCACCCACCCCTCGTGATCAGCTGTGTGCTGGTAAGAGACGCCGTGGGCCATGCGCATCGAGCCACTTGTTGAATTGGCGCTGATTGTGACAGAGACGTCTTTCGTGCTGCTGTGATTCCAGTGACGACCTGTTGTTGCTTTTGAAACTTCCTGACAAATTGAAACTGTGTGCCGGATCGAGATTCGAACTTGGGACCTTTGCCTCTGAAACTATTGCTTCTATTTGCTCGCTCTTCGAAGAAGCGAATAGACTATGGAGAACTTCAAAGACTTCAAGGAACTGTGAACCTGTGAATACTATTTCTTTTCTCCAGTTATTTATACAGCAATAACAACGCTCAATCTCCTCCCCCCCCCTCCCCCCCATTAACATTCAATGAATAGAACATCCATGTAAAAGAGAGCTCCAGTTATTTATATACCAGTAACAACGCTCAATCTGCCTCCTTCCCCCCCCCCCCCCCATTAACATTCAATGAATAGAACCTCCATGTATAAGAGAGCTCTCAAACATCTGATTACAGGCGGGGTACTGTGTTCAGTATATGACGTCAACACTGAAAAATATTAGTGTATGAAGACGCAAAACCCTAGTTGTATTGGGTTTATTAGTTTCTGGTCATTCGACCGCAGAGTCACCCCGCATGTCAGTGTTTATCTTGGCATATGTCCTGAACTGTGTATCGCACAATGATATAATTTTGCGACTACATTCAGTGGCATATGTGGATACAGTCTGTAAGATTTATTGCCAATAGAGCTGGTAGTGAAGAAATAATAAAGTAAAACGTCGTGCCTGACGTTGAAGTTTTGCTGCACGCAGAACGAAAATGCGGTAAGCGATAAAATTATTTGCTTTTAATATTTTGTGAGATGTATTAGAGAAAGAATGTTCCGAAATCGTTTGAAATTGAATGTCAAGATTACTGGAAGTCGCAAGTGCTTCATTCTCAAATACTGGATGAACGGAGTCAGGGTATTTGCGCGCTGTGAGTTACTGTGCTTCAAAACATATGCACAGTTTATTATTTAAAACTTTTAACGTAAGATTGTACCCCTTGTTGTTGTTGTTGTGGTCTTCAGTCCAGAGACTGGTTTGATGCAGCTCTCCATGCTACTCTATCCTGTACAAGATTCTTCATCTCCCAGTACCTACTGCAACCTACAACCTTCTGAATCTGCTTAGAGTATTCACCTCTTGGTCACCCTCTACGATTTTTACCCTCCACGCTGCCCTCAATTACTAAACTGGTGATCCCTTGATGCCTCAACACATGCCCTACCAACCAATCCCTTCTTCTAGTCAAGTTGTGCCACAAACTCCTCTTCTCCCCAATCCTATTCAGTACCTCCGCATTAGTTATGTGATCTACCCATCTAATCTTCATCATTCTTCTGTAACACCACATTTCGAAAGCTTCTATTCTATTCTTATCCAAACTATCTTTCATTTTTCACTTCCATACATGGCTATACTCCATACAAATACTTTCAGAAACGACTTCCTGACACTTAAATCTATACTCGATGTTAACATATTTCTGTTCTTCAGACACGCTTTCCTTGCCATTGCCAGTCTACATTTTATATCCTCTCTACTTCGACCATCATTAATTATTTTGCACCCCAAATAGCAAAACTCAGTTACCACTTTAAGCATCTCATTTCCTAATCTAATTCCCTCAGCATCACCCGACTTAATTCGACTACATTACATTATCCTCGTTTTTTGTTATGTTAATCTTATACCCTCCCTTCAAGACACTGTCCATTCCGTTCAGTTGCTCTTCCAGGTCCTTTGCTGTCTCTGACAGAATTACAATGTCATCAATGAACCTCAAAGATTTTATTTCTTCTCCATGGATTTTAATTCCTACTCCGAATTTTTCTTTTGTTTCCTTTACTGCTTGCTCAATATACAGATTGAATAACATTAGGGATAGGCTACAACCCTGTCTCACTCCCTTCCCAACCACTGCTTCCATTCCATGCCCCTCGACTCTTATAACTGCCTTCTGGTTTCTGTACAAATTGTAAATAGCCTTTTGCTCCCTGTATTTTACCTCTGCCACGTTTCGAATTTGAAAGAGAGTATTCCAGTCAGCATTGTCAAAAGCTTTCTCCAAGTCTACAAATGCTAGAAACGTAGGTTTGCCTTTCCTTAACCTAACCTCTAAGGTAAGTTTTAGGGACAGTATTGCCTCACGTGTTCCAACATTTCTACGGAATCCACACTGATCTTCCCCGAGATCGGCTTCTACCAGTTTTTCCATTCGTCTGTAAAGAATTCGCGTTAGTATTTTGCAGCTGTGACTTATTAAACTAATAGTTCGGTAATTTTTCACATCTGTCGACATCTGCTTTCTTTGGTATTGGAATTATTATATTCTTCTTGAAGTCTGAGGGTATTTCGCCTGTCTCATACATCTTGCTCACCAGATGGTAGAGTTTTGTCAGGTCTGGCTCTCCCTTAATAAGTAGATAATGACAGAATTTTAAAATTTTAAATTCGCCCAGTAATTGTATCAAGTACAAAAATTCAAATTTAGTTGCCCATGGAAGATGGGCAATCTACAACAGGGATTGGGTGACCATTTCAGCCATTCAGTAACATAGGTGTAAAACGTAATCACTCTTCACGGGTGAGGCATTAGGCCTATTCCGACTGGTAAATTGCTGCCTAAAATGCAGTACGATCAGCGATGGTGGAACATGTGATCTGCTTGTCACCAATTCCTCCACCCGCTAAAGTCAATACATGAATCTGCATGACATTGCTGCTTCTTCCTTCAAGCAGCTCCTCATCTGGCCTTACAAGGCAGAGTGGACCCGTTTGCAGACCCCCTACCTCGGGAAAATCCGATGATACACCAGGAATCGTACCCTGGTCCCTCGACAATAAAGGCACTGATGTTAACCATTCGGCTGCAGAGGCGGCAGATGTATCACGAATAAATGGAAACGTAAATTGATGTGACTGGTGCAAAACTGCTGAACTGATCGCTAAATGAAATGCGACTAGTTAAAAAACCAGTGACTCTATTTGACGCATTTCGGGAGATATCCGTCATCAGGTACCCGTGATCATCTAGATATTCAGATGCATAAAGGCATGTTGTATCTGAAATAGCTGTACCGGTTACAACATGGCTTTATGTGTCTGAATACCTATATTATCATGACTATCTGACGACGGGTACCTCCAGAAAAGCATCAAATAAAGCTACTTATTTTTTAACTATGGCATTTCATTTAGCGACCAATTCATCTATTTTGCAACACTGATACTAATTTGCACTATCGTTACATTCTTTCTGCGTGACTGTATGTCACAGTTACAGTTCTAAACGTTACACAGTCTCGTTGAACCGAAAATCTTCGCTAGCTCCAGTTGTGCACCAGTTTCGTGTACTCAAAAGATAGAAACGGAGTAATCTGAGAATTGTATGAAACGATCATCCGGAACGAGAGTGTACTATTCTTTTGTACAGGCCTAGTCTCTGCACAGAGCATATTATTATACTGCAAGACAGTTTTTCTGGAAACAGTCACATAACGTATGTAAATACATAACGAAGTCCCATTTGATAAGAACATTTAATTAACATAGCTCTTGTGATTATCAGTAATTTACTAATGTAACCTTACTCTTGATTCCGATTTGCATGCCATATATACATAAATGAGATGATGTTGAAAGCATTCTGGACAGTGCAGAAACACACGAGGAATACAAATTCGCCACTGCACTGAGAGATATTTCCCATAAAGACGCCCGAGGCTGGTGCAGGTCAATGGTCCATGAGCCGGGCAACTTTTTGTATTGCCCTGATGTAATGTCCAAAGAGTCACGTACGAACACAGATAATATCTCCTATGGCGCAAACCCCCTGGTAGAAAACATTTTACAATCGAGGAGAGTGGAAGAAGGGAAATGCTTTTATCAGAAAGCGCTTGGTGCACCAAAGTAGCAAGGTGATTTTTTTCGGATAAAACACTGGACGTCACAGATAAACATTCCAAAAATGGAATGGAGCATACAGTTTTAAACCATTTGAAGATGTGAGACAGCGCTGGACGTATAGACTTCACAATAACCAATTTTTTACGCAATTTAAAAATCACAGGAACTGGCCAACGTAAATAAAAAAGAGGTTAGACAGAGAAGTTCGGGTTGCCGACAAGGGCCATCCCATTGGACACAGAGAGCAACAGAGAGCGAGTGAGGCGACGGTTTTCTTCATAAAATGATAGAACGCACGTTACTGGTTAACCGAATAGAAGATAGCCCTCGCCGGCCGCTGTGGCCGAGCGGTTCTAGGCGCTTCAGTCCGGAACCGTGCTGCTACTACGGTCGCAGGTTCGAATACTGCCTCGGGCACGGACGCGTGTGATGTCCTTAGGTTAGTTAGGTTTAAGTAATTCTAAGTCTAGGGGACTGATGAAATCAAAAAAATGGTTCAAATGGCTCTGAGCACTATGGGACTTAACACCTATGGTCATCAGTCCTCTAGAACTTAGAACTACTTAAACCTAACTAACCTAAGGACATCACACAACACCCAGTCATCACGAGGCAGAGATTCCCCGCCGGGAATCGAACCCGGGAACCCGCGCGTACTGATGAACTCAGATGTCAAGTCCCATAGTGCTTAGAGACATTTGAAACATTTGAAGATAGCCCTGGCAAAGGGGCTAGGATGTTCTAACGTGCAATTTTACTGGTCGGCCCTCAGAAGATCTGAAGCTCAGCGAATCTGTATACAGTAAGAGACGTGAAACATGGCAATGCGACTTTTCTTGTAGAAAACATTCAGTTAAAAATCATTTCATTTTCTTCTCCCAGGCACGTCTTCAACCTGGAATCTTGTTGACAGGAGTAGAATTGTCTTCGGTGGTGAGTCATGCTTCGGACAGAGCCCCGATGATCAGCGTAGAGCCGGTGGCTGTGGCCGAGCGATTCTAGGCGCTTCAGTCCGGAACCGCGCTGGTGCTAGGGTCCCGGGTTCGAATCCTGCCTCGGGCATGGATGTGTGTAATGTCCTTAGGTTAGTTAGGTTTCAGTAGTTCTAAGTATAGGGGACTGATGACCTCAGATGTTAAGTCCCACAGTGCTTGGAGTCATTTGAACCATTTTTGAGCAGCGTAGACGTGTCTGGAGGCGCGCCGGACGGTGCTGTGATACCAGCCTGTCGACTGCCATATGGCGCGACAACCAAGAGTGATGGTGTGGGGTGCCATTTCATTTCACAGCAGACCCTCTGGTTGTCATCCGCGGCACTATTACAGCACTGCGTTACGTCGACGGCATTCTGCGTCCCATTTTATAGCGATTCATGGGAAGCCATCCTGGGCTTACGCTTTAGCAAGATAATGCCCACCCGTACACGGCGAGAGCTTCTGCAACTTGTCTCCGTGCTTGCCAAACCCTATCTTGATCAGCAAGGTGGTCGGATCTCACCATAACTGGGAACGTTTAGAGCATTACGGGCAGGGCCCTCCAACCGTGTCGGGATTTTGACTATTTAATGCGCCAATTGCACGGAATTTGGCACTACTTCCGTCAGGAGGGCATCCGACAACTCTATCAATAAATGACGAGCCGAATAACTGCTTGCATAAGGCTTAAAGGTAGACGAACACGTTACAGACTTGCTGAATTTGTGAAGGTCTTTCTCTTGAATAAATCACAGAATTTTTCTGAAACTGTAATCATTTGATTGTGTGTACATGTAAATCACATCTACCGATGTTCGTCCCATTCAGCTAATTTCGGATTTAGGGTAATTCCTTCGCATTGTTTCTATTTTTCTCTCTTAGAGTAGTTGTGATTCTTGGCGCATTTAGTAGTCGTAGGAGCCCTAATTCATTATTTTGGAGGGTAATTAATTAATTTACGTCAGATAAACGGCTCACTTTCACATTATTGTGTAAATTAACAACCCCCAAGCAGTGACCGTAGCCAGTTACATCAGCTGAACTATATTTTGCGCCCGCCGCTGTGGCCGAGCGGTTCTAGGCGCTTCAGTCCGGAGCCACGCGGCTGCTACGGTCGCAGGTTCGAATCCTGCCTCGGGCGTGTACGTGTGTGAGGTCCTTAGGTTAGTGAGATTTAAGTAGTTCTAAGTCTAGGGGACTGATGACCTCAGATGTTAAGTCCCATAGTGCTTAGAGCCAACTGAATCATTTGAACTAGATTTGCATTTATTTATTTGTCTAATTCAGAGTTCCGCCTATTTCCTTCCATATTCTGCATTTTTGGCGCATTTTTGTGTTTGGCGTGGCGTGTATCGTACAAAAATAGATTTGTAGCCTCTTTATCAGTTAATGTTTTGGTTCCTTCTGGTGTTTCCCACATTTACCCTCCGCGAGCTCTGTAGAAATTCACAACCTCCTAGCTGCCCACCACCGAAAAGGGCGGCCGAGCTTGGGGACCAACCTGTTGTGTGACCGGGACGACTGGACATACAGACAGCATAGAGTGCGATGCAACAGAGGAACCGCGGCGGGCTGAGAGGTGCACGGAGGGGTTGCCCATTCCCTACATCACTGAGCTCTTACCCGAGGTAACTCTGCCACCACAGCTTCGTGTCCTCTCTGCACTGACTAGGTTTATTCAGACATATACTGGCAATCTGTCGTCCTATGTAAAAAAAAGTTACATATTGTAAATCAGAGTCCCGGCCTAATTTTCCTGTCTGTATGTGAAGATTCATCTCGGGAATTACTGTAGGAATTTTGATACTGTTCTTACTGATAGTTAAATTTCGTCCAAACTGACTAAACTACGAGAAACGATTGGAACAAGGCTGCTGTGTATCTCCAACATTTTTCAAAGTGTATCTGCAAATCGCTTGCAGAACTGGAAATATAGATGCATTAAAATAGTAATTCAGTTAGAAGACCATTGCGAGTGTAGCCTTTTAGTCACAGATGACCAGATGGTTGCGACCGATGATGAATATATCTCCTAATTGGTGAGAAAATTGATAGAATACAGCAAATGGGGACTGAAGTTGAACATCAACCACACGAATACGGCCAATAGATATTGAATAATCAGTCAATGTAACCATTGGTAGTTGTGTAAGGTCTAAATACGTAGGGCCGGCCGCGGTGGCCGTGCGGTTCTAGGCGCTGCAGTCCGGAACCGCGGGACTGCTACGGTCGCAGGTTCGAATCCTGCCTCGGGCATGGATGTGTGTGATGTCCTTAGGTTAGTTAGGTTTAAGTAGTTCTAAGTTCTAGGGGACTGATGGCCTAAGATGTTAAGTCCCATAGTGCTCAGAGCCCATCTAAATACGTAAGGAGTATAATTAATAAGTGGGAGTGTAATTAAATAATATGTTACACGTGAGGAAGACTTGAGAAACAGAAAGGAGAGCAATATCAAAATTTAATTACCCTTTATGGCCCACACAGAAGGGATTGAAACAAAACTTAAGATATATGGACTTCCTAAGAGCAGCACCAACGATCTTCTATTTGGAACACAGAACAGGTAAGGATGTGTGGGAAGTAATACACAAGAATATAATGCAGACAACTTTTTTGGTTTGGGCACTTAACGACAATGGAACAAGAAATAATAACCAGCAGTATATTTGAATACACACCGACAAACAAAAGGCGCAGAGGAAGACTTCGAATTCAGTGGATTCAAGGGGTAGGAAGGAGTATGACCAACAGAAACTTGGCAATTGAAGACACACGAAGTAAGTTAATACTCAAGCTGAGACGCGGGATGCAGTAGAAGCCGTAGGACATCCGCCAATATACATGATGTTCGTCGATGACATCGTACCTCCTGAGAACTGCTTAAATTATCGTTTAACTTGTTCTCTGAATTCAACTCATAACTCTAGACAGTGTACCGTAAACAAAACTATCGCTACGCCAGACAAGTCATACATACTAAGTGCTTCGCGTGCAACGTCGGGCCGGACGCTGGTATTTAGTACACTGACGGAAGAAATAAATCCCATCGCCAAGATGGAGTTGTGCTAGATAAACGAAAGTTGGTATGCGTGTTTCTACATCTGAAAGACTACGTCTACTCAAATTTCGTCCTAGTTGCATAAGAGAATGATTGGTTGTTTCGATTTAGGGAAATCGTGGAAAACCTAAATTAGGATGGCCGGACGCGGGTTTAAACGTTCGTCTTCCCGTATGCGAGTCCAATGTGCTAACCGCTGTGTCACCTCCCTCGGTATGAGAATGCAAATCAGGCTTGCTTTAAATACACACTTTAATGGTCGTGAACGTTAGTTACCTTTGAGATGGAACGTGGCGAGCGGATATTAGTCGAGAATGCCTTTAAGGCGACTAAGTCGCCAGCATCAACACCTCAGTAGTTTGAACGAAGTCAAGTAATAGAAGCTGTATGTTCCTTGTGGCGCTATTGCAGAAAGACTTGGCAAGAGTGTAGCCACTGTACACGCTTTTTGGCAACGGTGATCACGAGGATGTATGGTAGCAAAATGTCATACCCCGGACGGCCACGTGGCACTATCGGAAAGGAAGACCACCGTGTCCGTCGTATAGCTCTGACGCATAGTAATGCACCTGCAGCAGAAATCTGAGCAGAATTTGGCACCACAGTGACACAACGAACATTACAAATCGGCTACTTCGAGGACAGCTGTTAGCCAGACGCCCTGTAACTTGCATTTCACTGACCCCAAATTACTGCAGTTGCAACTTCAGTGGTGTCAAGCGAACGCTCTATGAAGATGCAACATTAATCACTGGGACATGTTACCTAGAGAAGTGTATCCCCGAAATTTTATTACTTGTATTAATTGTTTCTTGATGTTCATATTTTCTTGCGTCACTGTATCTGAATGAGGATATATGACGACAATAAACGTCACCTAGTTTCCGAATATTCTTCTTATTTTGTTATCCAATTTATTGCCTATTAGGGTCTCCATTTTATTTTTGCTCTGCGAACACCTTTCACATTTAGCTTCAAATTTGTACACTTAGTTGGCACTCTGACTAGATCCATTGCCTGAAGGTGTTTATCCTATATTAGATTCTTCGTGGATTTCAAAGTTGTCTAATATTCTTAAATTACATCATCCATAACCTCTGCGCTATTTTTATTTTCTTCATTCTTCTCAATGCTTACATCACATAAATTTTTAGAACGACTTACCTGTTTTCTGTGCTTTTTCAGGCGTGTGGTTTTTGATGGGAGATCCTTATTAGACTTTATACATAAGTTCTTCTTTGTTTATAAACGTTGCTCTTGCTTTCTTTATTGCAGTTCGGTTGTTTGGTAAATCTTCAACATCGTCGTGAATTATACAATGACTTATTTAGTTTATTAGCATATTTTTGATATAAAACTTGCTACTGTCTACAATAATATATCCATTTTACTAGTCGCTGAGTTCCAAGGCTGTGGATTCTATTATTTTAAGAAATATAGCAGCCAACCACTTTTCAATATATTCTTATTTATGCCAATACGCGTTTCGCGGTTTAACACATCTTAATTAGCGCAATACATATTTGAATCTTCAGTAAGAATATCATTAAAACTTCGATAGCAATTTCGATGCTACAGTTGTCTTTTTACTCTACTTGTAGTTACTTCGACTCTCGCCCTTACAGATGTGGCACATCTACAAAGGTGAGACAGGATTGCATCCTGTCGCCGACGTTATTCAATCTGTACATTGAGCAAGCTGTGGAGGAAACTGAGGAGAATTTCTGAAAATAAAGTTATGTCCTGGGTTTACTGATGACTACGTAATTCTGTCAGAGACGGCAAAGGACTTGGAAGAGCATTTGAACGGAAAGGATAGTATCCTGAAAACATACTTTAATACTGCCATCAACAAAAGTAAAACACGATCAATAGAATATAGTCGAACTGAACAAGACGATGCTGAGGGAATTAGAGTAAGAAATGAGATACCAAAATGTGGGCGAGTTTTGATATTCGAGCAGCAAAGTAAATGATGATGTTGGAGAAGTAAAGAGGATATAAAACACAGACTGGAAGTCCCAAGGTAAGCTTTTCTCATGAAGAGGAATTTGTTAACATCAAATCTAATTTTAAATGTTGGGAAGTTTGTTTATTTATTTTATTTACACGTCAAGTTGCGAAGGACCAAATTGAGGAGCAAACCTCCAAGGTCATAGAACGTGTCAGTATTCAAAATTACACCACAAAAATAATAACAGATAAAAATAAATGTTGACGAACCCGAAAAAAGTCAATCCATAAGTTTAAGTAAACGCAATCAATAATACAACAAGAATCAGCTTAATTTTTCAAATAATTCCTTGACAGAATAGAAGGAGTGACCCATGAAGAAACTTTTCAGTTTCGATTTGAAAGCGCGTGGATTACTGCTAAGATTTTTGAATTCCAGTGGTAGCTTATTAAATATGGGTGCACCAGTATACTGCGCACCTTTCTGCACAAGAGTTAAGAAAGTTCGATCCAAATGCACGTTTGATTTCTGCCTAGTATTAACCGAGTGAAAGCTGCTTGTTCTTGGGAATAAGCTAATATTATAGTAAGGAATATATGTACTGAAAGGCCAATGTCATGCTGTCTGTTGTTAAAGTAAGAGGTGAACCAATTGTGAGCTACTCCCCGTATTCCGTAATGGTCCAACTTCTAGAGCAATATTTTGTGATCAACACAATCAAACTCATTAGTTAAATCAAAAAATATGCCTAGTGTTCGAAACCTTTTGTTTAACCCATCCAGTAGCTCAGAGAGAAAAGAGAATATAGCATTTTCAGTTGTTAAACGAGCCGTACATTTGATAGCAAATCGTATGATATAAAATGATTAATTATCCTTACATACACAGCCTTTTCAATAACTTTAGCAAACACTGATGGCATAGAAATAGGTCTAAAATTGTCTAAATTATCCCTTTCTCCCTTTTTATAAAGCGGATTTACTACTGAGTACTTTAATCTTTCACGAAACTGACCATTCCTAAAGGAAAAATTACAAATATGCCTAATAAAAGGCTAACATGTGCAGCACAGTGCTTTAATATTCTGCTAGGCACTCCATCATAACCATGAGAGTTCTTAGTCTTCAGTGATTTAATTATTGATCAATCTCCCCCTTGCCTGTATCACAGAGGAGTATTTCAGACATCAATCTCGGAAAGGCATTTGCCAAGAAAGTTATATGATTCCCTGTAGAAAGTAAATTTTAATTTAATTCGCCACAATTGATCAGAAAATGATTGTTAAATACTGTACATATGTCTGATTTATCAGTAACAGAAATATTTTTACTGCGAACTGACTTTATATCGTCGACCTTGTGCTGCTGACCAGACACTTCCTTCACAACTGATCATATGGTTTTAATTTTATCCTGTGAATTACCTGTTATATTTGCATACCACATTCTCTTTGCCTTCCTAGTAACATTTTTAAGCTCTTACAATACTGTTTGTAATGGGCTACTGTGGCTTGGTTGTTACTACTTCTAACATTTTGATATAACTCCCGCTTTGTTCTACATGATATCCTTATCCTACTAGTCAGCCACCCGGGCTGCCCATTACTGCTAGTACCCCGTTTAGAACGTTCTAATGGAAAGCAACTCCCAAAGAGCATGAGAAATGTGTCAAGGAAAGCATTATATTTATCATCTATGTTATTGGCACTATAAACATCCTGCCACTCTTGTTCCTTGACAAGGCTTAAAAAACTCTCTATTACTGTTGGATTAACTTTCCTACATAGTTTGTAATGACATGCGACATTTGTTTGAGTACAAAAACCTTTTAGTGTTAAAATTTGTGCATCATGGTCTGAAAGGCCATTCACCCTTTTACTAACAGAATGCCCATCTAGTAATGAAGAATGAATAAAAATGTTGTCTACGGCTGTGCTACTGTTTCCCTGCACCATAGTTGGAAAAAAACACAGTCTGCATAAGATCATATGAATTTAGAAGAGCTACCAACATCCTTTTTGTTGTACGACTATATAAAAAATTTATGTTGAAGTCACCACATATAACTAATTTCTGATACTTCCTACAAAGTGAATCAAGAACCCTCTCTAGCTCTGAGTCAGAGTTTAGGGGACCTATAAACAACAACAATTAGAAGTTTAGTTTCACTAAATTCAACTGCCCCTGCACAACATTCAAATATCTGTTCAGTGCAGTGCCGTAATACGTCTGTGGACTCAAGTGGAATACTGTTTTTTACGTACATAGACACTCCCACATCCCACAAGGAACTCCTTGAAAAACAGCCAGCTAATCTGTATTCTGGTAAAGGAAGCCACTGAATTCTCAAATTATTTAAGTGGTGCTCCGACATACCAATAATTTCAGAGTCAACATCTATAAGCAGTTCACTAATTTTATAGCTAACACCTCTTATATTTTGATGAAATATCCCAATTCCTCCTCTACTTGGAAACATGTCCTCTGAAGGTGAACCCTTCGTTAGAGGGACTTCCTTTGAACACGTATACCTATCAGCTGACTTCAGTCTAAAAAAGGTGCAGCTCTAACACCAACTACTACAGGAATTTTTCCATGAGTGATCCCACGACCACTCACTACACTGTCACCTATAAGCTTTGCCAGCCTCCCGTTCTCATTCCTATTGAGGTGCAGGCCATGCCTAGTGAAATCTGATTTACTGATAGACCCAACTGGCACCACTTAAATGAGACCCAGGCTCTCTGTCATCAGCACCCTCTCCAGCCCCATGTTAACGTGCCTAACAGCCGTATTAAGATGTGGCCGATCATGACGCTGAAACAATTGCACGAAATGCACATTAGTGCCACCAGTTTGAGTAACTGTCTTTACCAGGTCACCATCTACATCATATTCCCAGCCCCTACCAGGACTGTTCCCTGCTCCACCCTATATCACTACCTGTTCCTCCTCCGTAAAATTCCTACGTAACTGCCTTATCCTGTTAGTCACCTGATCCAAGCCTGCAATAGGCTTCGCAATGCTGATGACCTGGTACTCACTCCCCAAGACTTCCTGCAGCTGCTGACTCACACCTCTACCGTGCGAACTACCTAGCAGTAGAACCTTCTTCTTTCTGTTAGACTTTGCAATTGAGCTAGGTCTCCTAACTGCTGAGGACTGCTTCATGTTCCCTACATCTACAGCTACAAGAGGCATCTTTCCACTCAACTCTGAGAGCTGATCAAATCTATTGCATATACGCAAAGTATAACTGTCTCCTCCTAGCTGCCTTCTTGCCAGCTGCCAGTTCCTATTCCCCACCATCTTTCACCCTCCTCAACCTATCTAGTTCCTCCTTTGCGCGTTGTAACTGCACCTGAAGGGCACAGATCTTACGCTCCTGCTCCTCTATCAACTTATTTCTACTACAGATTCTGCATTCCCAGGAGGGGATTTCGCTAGAATACACACTGGCTTCCCCACTGCATTCCTCCCCCCCCCCCCCCAATGAAAATACTTTGCAAACAGTCCTCTTGGAAGAACATCCGGAACTGAACATTGAACCAGAGGTTGAAAATACCGCTTCAGTTGTAAATTTCTTTTATTATCACGACCGGTTTCGGGCTCTCCTAGGCCCATCCTCAGATGTTGCAACTGTGTTGTGGCCGCCGAGCGCCGCGGTGGACGTGTACTAGGCGGAGTGTGCTACTATGCTACGTATGCGCGCTGGGGCGCCACAGCACAGTTGCGACACCTGAGGATGGACCTATGAGAGCCCGAAACCGGTCATGATAATAAAAGAAATTTTTCAACTCAATCGGTATTTTCAACCTCAGGTAAAATACTTTGAACAAATCATGAAGAATTTGTATGATTTGTAGCCTTCAACGAAAGTGAAACGTGTACGGTCAGCAGTTCAGATAAGAAAAGAAAAAGAATCTTTTGAAACGTGACGTTACAGAAAAAAAAGATTAGAGGATAGACTGTTTAACTAATGGTGAGGAACTGATCGAACTGGAGAAAAAAAGGAATTTATGGCACAAAGTAAACTGATCGATTTGAAAGAAGAAGTGTGTCGGTGAGGGTCGAAAGGAAAGGTCCAAGACTGCAATGAAACAAACAGTTTCAAGCATTTCAGAAGGCGAGATGACCGAAAGGGCTGCCGCCGATCGTTTCAATGCTCCTAGAACTACACTGCAGAGAAGATTAAATTCTTTGTAGGGAATCACCAGACATCTACGACATCGAAGATGTGGTTTTTCAAATCAACATTTGAAAAAATTACGAAAAGTTGTTTGTAGTACAGATGAGACATTTGGATTCCAGGATAACGCTGCTAATTTAGACTGGATTTCAAAAGTCCGCTTACGATATGCCAGAAAATTTAAAACTGCCTCATAGAAAGAATTGCTATCAAAACTTTATGAAGAAGCACGCAGAATGGCCTTACAGAAAACCTCGGTCCACAAGTATAATACGTGGTGTGAGATTCAGTCGAACACAAGTTGAAAGGCTTTTTAACCCACTGTTTTTATTATCCTGTGCTTTTAATACATAAACAGATTATTTGTGAACCACAAAAAGACGTTTCTTATTGAAAATCTATATTTTGTTTTATGATTCACTCTACCCGACACTTTTCTTAACATCTCGAATTATATTAGAAAATCTTTTCTTCCTCGGTTTCGTTTTGGTTCAAAATCTTTTTTTTTTTTTCACCGTTTCCACGAAATCAAATGTTCAAGTAAACTTTTTATGCAGTTATACCTTAGTGCAAAACGACAACAAAAGGGTTATACCAATTTTGTCTGAACTTGACAATATTAGCCCCCTTTCTTCTAATATTTCTTTCTTTGGTCTTCAGGATGCTTTGATAGGACACATTCTAAAGCACCAAGGAGTTGTCAGTTGGGTAATTGAGGCAAGTGTGGGGGTAAAAATTGCGGAGGGACAGTAAGGGTCAGATACTATAAGCTGCGAAACAGCTCCACCAAATTGAACGCAAAGATTTCTGTCTCCGTGATATTGATGTCATTACGTGCTGTTGACGTCCGTTCCCAGACAAGCCCGACCAACAGGCATTACGTGCATTAATCAAAAATGATAGTGCATTGAGAATGGCTAGTTTCTAGCTGAAATCTAGATCTGCCAATAAAATTTCAAAAGGAAGACTGATAGCTGAAATCTATTATTTACGAGAACTTCTTTCTGCATGAAAAAGCAATGGAGCAATAGGAGCTCACAGGACGGATTTCTTTCGCGTCATTAGACATTCAATTGTTTAGCCGATTGAAGGTCGCACTTGACGGGAAGCAGTATGTGCATGATGGGGAGGTTATTGATGAAGCAATACGTTGGCTCCGACGTCGAACAATCGAATGGCACCGTGCGGTAAAGTGACGTAAGGCCGTCGCGTTGAACGGAGATTATGCTGGAAAATATGGTTCCCTTGCAAAATGAGTGGGGAATAATATAGTGTATTGGAATCCTGAATAAAATTAACCTACATTCAGAAAAAAATATGGTGCATTACTTAGTGAACGCCCTTCGTACATATTCCGTTACACTACGGAATTTCTCTTACTACCACAGATTTAAACAGTAGACAGACAGCGTTGTTGTTCATTCTTATAAAAATGGGAATATTTTGAGGGCGTTAATATCAGAGTCATACTTCACATACAATCTTAAGGTGGCGAAAATCTGGCAGTAGCGAAGAATTGCGCAATAATAATAATAACAATAATAATAACAATAATGGCATGTGACGAGGGCCTCCCGTTGGGTAGACCGCTCGCCTGGTGCAAGTCTTTCGATTTGACGCCACTTCGGCGACTTGCGCGTCGATGGGGATGACATGATGATGATAAGGACAACACAACACCCAGTCCCTGAGCGGAGAAAATCTCCGACCCAGCCGGGAATCGAACCCGGGCCCTTGGGAGTGACAGTCTGTCACGCTGACCACATTTTTTTTCTTTTAATCTCATTTTGTTCGTTATATTTCCATGCAATTGTTCGTGGAGGACGGACGTCCCCTAGCGCCAGTTGAAGTTCGTTATTGATCCATTCATTCAGCTTTTTTATTACAGAGGGCAGCTAACGCTCTGACCGAGCACGCTGAGCTACCGTGCCGGCATCACTCAGCTACCGAGGGCGGTAAGCAGTAAGCAGTAATAAACGATTAATTTCTGTCTCCATGAGACTGACGTGATGCTACTCGTATATACATTACTGGCCATTAAAATTGCTACACCAAGAAGAAATGCAGATGATAAACGGGTATTCATTGGACAAATATATTATACTAGAACTGACATGTGATTATATTTTCACGCAATTTGGGTGCATAGATCCTGAGAAATCAGTACCCAGAACAACTATCTCTGGCCGTAATAACGGCCTTGATACGCCTGGGCATCCTCAGGGATCGAATGAAGGGTAGAGCCAGGGGTCGTAACACATCTGAAATGTAACGTCTACTGTTCAAAGTGCCGTCAATGCGATCAAGAGGTGACCGAGACGTGTAACCAACGGTACCCCATACGATCACGCTGCCCATGCAGCTTCAACACGATACCACAGTTCATCAAGAGTAGTGACTAGCGTATTGTGACGAGCCAGTTGCTCGGCCACCATTGACCAGACATTTTCAATTGGTGAGAGATCTGGAGAATGTGCTGGCCAGGGCAGCAGTCGACATTTTCTGTATCCAGAAAGGCCAGTACAGGACCTGCAACATGCGGTCGTGCATTATCCTGCTGAAATGTAGGGTTTCGCAGGGATCGAATGAAGGGTAGAGGCAGGGGTCGTAACACATCTGAAATGTAACGTCTACTGTTCAAAGTGCCGTCAATGCGAACAAGAGGTGACCGAGACGTGTAACCAACGGTACCCCATACGATCACGCAGGGTCATACGCCAGTGTGGCGATGACGAATACGCGCTTCCAGTTTGCGTTCACTGCGATGTCGCCAAACACAGATGCGACCATCATGATGCTGTAAACAGAACCTGGATTCATCCGGAAAAATGACGTTTTGCCATTCTTGTACCCAGGTTCGTCGTTGAGAACACCATCGCAGTCGCTCCTGTCCGTGATGTAGCGTCAAGGGCAACTGCAGCCACGGTCTCCGAGCTGGTAGTCCATGCTGCTGCTAACGTCGTCGAACTGTCCGTGCAGATGGTTGTTGTCTTGTAAACGTCCCCATATGTTGACTCAGGGATCGAGACGTGGCTGCACGATCCATTACAGCCATGCGGATAAGATGCCTGTCATCTCGACTGCTAGTGATACGAGGCCGTTGGGATCCAGCACGGCGTTCCGTATTAACCTCCTGAACCCACCGATTCCATATTCTGTTAACAGTCATTGGATCTCGACCAACGCGAGCAGCAATGTCGCGATACGATAAACCGCAATCGCGATAGGCTACAATCCGACCTTTCTCCAAGTGGGAAACGTGATGGTACGCTTTTCTCCTCCTTACACGAGGCAATACAACAACGTTTTACAAGGTAACGCCGGTCAACTGCTGTTTGTGTATGAGAAATCGGTTGGAAGCTTTCCTCATGTCAGCACGTTGTAGGTGTCGCCACTGGCGCCAACCTTATGTGAATGCTCTGAAAAGCTAATCATTTGCACATAAAAGCATCTTCTTCCTGTCGGTTAAATTTCGCGTCTGTAGCACGTCATCTTCGTGGTGTAGCAATTGTAATGGACAGTAGTGTACATTTCTTATCATGTGTCGTAGTTCATGAGCTACGAGCTGTTGAAGTCACGTGGCCAAGATGTAATAAGATAAGCTGATTCGAAAGGATGGTTATGTAATATCTACCTATTTTCCTACTCCTCTTGTTTGATCATTTTTCCAAGTATGACGGCGGCGTCGCTGCTCTACAGTGCAAGTGTGCTGGGCTGCCGTTAAGGGGCTCCGGAAAGGCTCAAAATCATGAAAAGTTCAATTTTTACTTTTTTGCAGACTATCACCTTTTAATAGATATATAATTTATTCAATTCCGAAGACTACAACTATTTTTAAATTTTTTTTGAAATGTGTTCTACATGGGCGTGACCCACTGTGGCGCGGTTAAACCGCTGTCAAATGGTGTTATTATTAACGTCCGTGTTCATCAGGTACATTTTAGTGATGTGAGATAAAGTATGTGTTGTGGCTAACCTGTGATGGTTCAATATATATCGCTGGTGTGATTGTCGATTGTTTCATGTTTATTTACTCTATCGTTATCTCGAAAATATTCGTAATTAATTCTGTTTCTTGAGTCTCTGTTTTGTTGAAGTATAATAATGAGTGAAAGTAAAGTTATTAGAAATCCTCTGAAGGCTTTTAAGAAAAGGAGAAATGTTGGCAACATTGTAAGGTGCAAGGTATTTAGAAATATGGGAATGAAGATAGGTTCTAACTGTGGTGTCACAGCCAGACACCACACGTCCTAGGTGGTAGCTTAAATCGGCCGCGGTCCTGTAGTACATGTCGGACCCGCGTGTCGCCACCGTGTGATCGCAAACCTAGCGCCACCACAAGGCAGGTCTCGAGAGACTGACTCGAACTCAGCCCAGTTGTACGGACGACAGTGCTAGCGACTAGACGTACTAAGCCTTTCTCTCTCATTAGCCGAGAGACAGAATAGCCTTCAGCTAAGTTAATGGCTACGAACTAGCAAGGCGCCATTAGCCTTACAGTGATTGTAATTAGAGTCTCACTTGTGTTCACCATAGAGATGTACAAGAAGAAATTAAAGATAAGTATATGAGAAGCTCCGTTCTTTTCTTCATAGCATTAATTACGTATCCTGTTCCAGTACTTCACGCCCGTCTGCGTTAGTCTAGCGTGCATTAAGCCACCTCTATCTACAAGGTGTTGGCCCAGCTGCCGACACATCACTAACATGGTACGAGCGATGCTTGCTTTAGACAAGGAACGCCTTCGGGCTGCAGACAGGGCTGTAAAGAGTCTAGAAATACAAGCAAGAGTAAACAGGAGGAGGAACAAGAGGAAGCTGAAGGAGGAGTTTGCAGAGGATGAAGATAATCCATCCTATGGACCTGGAATGCACTAAAAAGTTAATCCAATCTTTGTCGCTCGATTCCCGAAACTTTTATTTTCTCATACTAATTACATGTTTTCTAAGGATCTTCCAAACATATTTGTTTCAAACTTTCAGTAAATGTTACACAGTACCTTCTGCATAATTTAACACAGCCTTTTTCCAAAAAAACTGTATATTTTTGAATATATAAATAAAAAATTGCAAAAAAAATGTTGTGAATTTTCATTACAATTGAAAAAAAAATCATCTTTAATAACTGAACTAAAATTTTGTAAAATCCCTGTGTTAAGTTGTAGTCCATATTCCAATAAATAATCTGTAAAACGTTGAACTTCCTACCTCAAATACTTAGTGAGGAAAGATGTAATTTATAAGCGTTATTTTAACATTGCAAGTATAGGGCGTTCCGGAGCCCCTTAACACCCAGGCAGCGCGACGAGGCGGTGTCGCAGGCAGACGCTTGCTCCGTCACACTGGAGCAGGCCCATTAATCGCGGCGAGCGCCGCCTGTTAATCTGGCCGGCCAGAACCGGATGCTGACTCTGCTGCGAGTTCCATCTGTCGGCCCCAGTTCCTGCAGCCGCGAAGGTTAGCCAGGAGTCGAACCCGGTACTGACCTTGGGCGTAACTCCAGATGCCAGCACGCTCAAGGCTGCACAGTGCGCTGCAGATCCCAGCGGCAGACTGCACCGCGCCGACGCGCCAGCTCTCTCGTATGTTGCTATTGATTCGGATTTGCCGTAATGGTCTATGATTCGTCCTGCTGATCACTGGAATGGGAAAGGGCACGTGTAAAGTCACTGAACGGGCCCATATCTTTCTTTCAATCTCTCATGGATCCGCTTGGTTCTGAAACTGAAGACCACAGAAAGAAATATTAGGAGAACGGCGGCTAGTATTGTCAAGTTAAGTAGAAATTCGTATAAGCCTTTTATTGTTGTTTTGCAATAAGATATAACTGCATAAAAAGCTTACTTGAACATTTGATTTCGTGGATATGAAGAAAAAAAAAAGATTTTGAACCAAAATGAAACCGAGCAGGAAAAGATTTTTTAATACTTAATAATTCGAGATGTTAGGAAAAGTGTGGGGTAGTTGTTACTTCTGTAAAATATCTGGGAGTATGCGTACGGAACGATTTGAAGTGGAATGATCATATAAAATTAATTGTTGGTAAGGCGGGTGCCAGGTTGAGATTCATTGGGAGTCACTTACAAAACACTCGTTCGACCTATACAGGGCTATTACAAATGATTGAAGCGATTTCATAAATTCACTGTAGCTCCATTCATTGACATATGGTCACGACACACTACAGATACGTAGAAAAACTCATAAAGTTTTGTTCGGCTGAAGCCGCACTTCAGGTTTCTACCACCAGACCGCTCGAGAGCGCAGTGAGACAAAATGGCGACAGGAGCCGAGAAAGCGTATGTCGTGCTTGAAATGCACTCACATCAGTCAGTCATAACAGTGCAACGACACTTCAGCACGAAGTTCAACAAAGATCCACCAACTGCTAACTCCATTCGGCGATGGTATGCGCAGTTTAAAGCTTCTGGATGCCTCTGTAAGGGGAAATCAACGGGTCGGTCTGCAGTGACCGAAGAAACGGTTGAACGCGTGCGTGTAAGTTTCACGCGTAGCCCGCGGACATGCTGGAAAATTGGCTCATGCCACAACTGGAGACCGACAGCGCCGACTTCATCTTTCAACAGGATGGTGCTCCACCGCACTTCCATCATGATGTTCGGCATTTCTTAAACAGGAGATTGGAAAACCGATGGATCGGTAATGGTGGAGATCATGATGAGCAATTGATGTCATGGCCTCCACGCTCTCCCGACTTAACCCCATGCGATTTTTTTCTGTGGGGTTATGTGAAGGATTCAGTGTTTAAACCTCCTCTACCAAGAAACGTGCCAGAACTGCGAGCTCGCATCAACGATGCTTTCGAACTCATTGATGGGGACATGCTGCGCCGAGTGTGGGAGGAACTTGATTATCGGCTTGATGTCTGCCGAATCACTAAAGGGGCACATATCGAACGTTTGTGAATGCCTAAAAAAACTTTTTGAGTTTTTGTATGTGTGTGCAAAGCATTGTGAAAATATCTCAAATAATAAAGTTATTGTAGAGCTGTGAAATCGCTTCAATCATTTGTAATAACCCTGTACTTGAGTATTGTTCATCAGTGTGGGATCCGTACCAGGTCGGTTGACAGAGGAGATAGAGAAGATCCAAAGAAGAGCGGTGCGTTTCGTCACAGGGTAAGCGTGATAGCGTTACGGAGATGTTTAGCAAACTCAAGTGGCAGACTCTGCAAGAGAGGCGCTCTGCATCGCGGTGTAGCTCGCTGTCCAGGTTTCGAGAGGGCGCGTTTCTCGATGAGGTGTCGAATATATTGCTTCCCCCTAGTTACACCTCCCGAGGAGATCACGAATGTAAAATTAGAGAGATTCCAGCTCGCACGGAGGTTTTCCGGTAGTCGTTCTTCCCGCGAACCATACGCGACTGGAACAGGAAAGGGAGGTAATGACAGTGGCACGTAAAGTGCCCTGCGCCACACACCGTTGGGTGGCTTGCGGAGTATATATGTAGATGTAGATGTATGAACCATACAACAAAATATAGATTTTAAGTAAGAAACGTCTTTTCGTGGTTCACAAATAATCTGTTTAGATAAAAGCACAGCAAAGAGTTTAATCTCCTCTGCAGTGTAGTTGTAGGAACATTAAAACGATCGGCTGCAGCCCTTTCGATCATCTCACCTTCTGAAACGCTTGAAACTGTTTATTTCTTTGCAGTCTTGGACCAATCCTTTCGACCCTCGCCGACAGGCTTCTTCTTTCAATCCGTCTCTAATGACCTCGTTGTCGACGGGACGTTAAACACTAACCACCACCACCATTCTTCTTTCAAACCGAGCGCGGTGGCGCAGTGGTTGCCACACTGGACCCGTCAACATTTAGGTTTTCCGTGATTACCGTCAGCCACTCCAGGAAAATGCTGCGATGGTCCCTTTCAAGGGGCAGGGCTGTTTTGCTTCCCCCTCCTTGCAACATTCCGAGTTTGTACTCCGTCTCTAATGACCTCGATGTCGACGGAACGTTAATCTCTAAACTTCCTTGCTGTTTTCCTTCTCCTTCAACGTTAGCATCGAACCCTAAAAACAAAACAAACAATTCTTGTAATGTCCGTATCACCCGACTTTGGTACGGTCCATACTATACGACTGACATTGCACATCAAAACTTAGCTGAAACAGAAAGTGATTTCATTGAGCGGAATTTCATTATTACGATGTAGTCTACAAGAGACTGCTTAAATGTTAACGCAAGTACGTTAATATTACTTCTTTCCATTAACAGTATAAACCGATACCGAGAATTACACCGTTCACCAACTTCGATACTCAAAAGCAAATAAAATATAATAGTGATGCAGATTCAACAGCTACTTCTTTCAAGTTCTAGCGAATAGCAGAGTGATGTCTGCGGTTTATTCAAAAGCAGTGCATGCGTCAGTTGTTTTGCGGCAAACCGGAGAAACACCAAGTGTCCACACTACCCGCCGGCACGTACTACACGCCGTTGCCCTAAGTTCCGCCTTTGGAAATGTATTCACGCATGAGGATACAATCGTACCACTGCACAGACTCACAAATGTGAGATATGGATATTAGTTTCCCAGGTAAAAAGCAAAAAATCGTAAGACGACTTAAAGCGGGCAAGACGCCAGGCTGTGACAAGTTCCAATCGGAATTTACTTTGATTACGCCTCGCAATCACCTTCTTTCCTAGCCCATATTTATTGAGGGTCGCTTGCACAGTGATTCGTCACGTGTAATCGGAAAAGAGCACAGGCGATTCCTGTTTACTATAAGGGTAACCGGATCGGATGCGCAGAATTACAGACCACTGTCACTGATGCCGTCCTGTTGCAGCATCCCAGAGCATAGTCTAACCTCAAACATTATCACCTTCATGGAGGAAAACAGTCTTCTCTCAGAGAATCGGTATGGATTCTAGAAAAACTTATCCTGTGAAACATTACTTGCTTTCTACACACAAGACATGTTGCAAACAACAGATGCACGTTTGCAAGTAGATTGCCTCTTTCTGGATTTTCGAAAGGCGTTCGTCTCTCTAAGATATCGTCCACTGTTACCAAAGATACGATCAAATGAAGGATCTTTGGAAATACGTGACTGAATCGAGAAATATTTCGATAACAGATCCAAGTAGGGGATAATGAACGGCGAAGTTATACAGAAAAGAATGTAGCGCCGGATGAGCCCCAATGAAGCCTTGTAGGATCCCTAACGTTATCAACATACATAAACGACCTAAAATATAGTACCAGTTGGACTATAAGGTTGTTCCGTGACGATGCTGTGGTGTATAGGAAACTATCGCTGTTGCAAGATCGTAAAGAATTGCGGAGAGACTTGAATGAAACTTCCATTTGGTGTAATGGATGGCAGCTTTGTTTAAGGACAGATAAATATAATGCCTATAAGAAAGAACTGTCCAGATAGGCGTGCGTGTTAAAGAGCCCATTTCTGAGACGGGGAGATGCGCCGGTCCCGGATCGAATCCGCTCGGGGATTAACGATCACCAGTATGCATGCGGTTTATAGGCAGTTTTCCGCATCTTGTTAGATGAATACCGGGAAGGTACCCACACACGCTCTACAAACATTTAGAAAGTTTTCTCACATAGCACACAGAATTTACTGCAGATGCAGAGATGCAGACAGACAGAGTACACTGATTCTCCCGGGGGAAAAGGGGGGGGGGCAGCGTGGATGGGAGACGGATAACCATAGATGTTTGGCCTGAAACATACAATAAGTAGCAGCCCATAACAAAGGAAAAGATCCCGATAGCCTCTGATTACAATCATTACGTCAAATCGCGTTAATCTTTAAGTGTAATACTAACAAGAAGTGACATGATATGGGATCCCCACTAAAAATCAGTATAAAAAAAAAACAGCCTAAACTCTGCAATCAGGCCCTGAAAACCACACTATGTCGTCCGGCTGCCGCGTTATCCTCTGCCACGTGCCGTCATGCGTATCTTGGAGCCACTCTTCTCATTCAAGTAACTCCTCAATAGAGGCTGAGTGTACCACGTTCCCATCCTCTCACGAAGGAAAAATCCCTGGCATTACCGGGAACTGAACCTACATCCTCTGGAGGAGAGTCAGATGTGCTGATGTCTCGGTTTCGGAGGCGGATAAAACGTGTGTTAGGTAAGGCTGAGGGTAGATTTGTTGTAAGTATTACGAAAAAGTTCAGTGTATCACTAAAAATATCGCATTCAGGACGCTAGTGCGACTCAATTCTACTTTTCCAGGGTTTGGAGTCCTTATAAAATAGGCCTGACAACAGACATCCAACGAATTCAGAGAGCCCTTCCCACGATCGTAACAGGTCACCATAGCCCATACGAAAATGTAACAGAAATATTCGAGGAAAGGTTATGCAAATCTTTCTTGGGACGCCAGTGTGCCTGACAGGATGTAGTTCATGGCAGAGGGACCAACCATCAATAGAGAGTCTTACAGTGAATTCGAAAACAAGCTAAAGCCAGCAATTCGCAGCAAACTACGAGGTCTTTTGTCAAAAAACAAAGTGTTGCTGTTGCATACGAAGTCCGCCTGCACGTGGCTCACTGCACAATTTGTAAGTAGGCTGTTTAGGTTTTATATTGTTAACGCCACGTAGCGCTCTCTATGAAAATCACTGACTGTGCTGTGTGCAGTCTGTGGCTGGTTTGCACTGTTGTTGGCTATTGTAGTGTTGGGCAGTTGGATGTGAACAGCGCGTAGCGTTGCGCAGTTGGAGGTGAGCCGCCAGCAGTGGTGGATGTGGGGAGAGAAATGGCGGAGTTTTGAAATTTGTAAGACTGGATGTCATGAATTGCTATATATATATATTATGACTTTTGAACACTAGGAAGGTAAATACATTGTTTATTCTCTATCAAAATCTTTCATTTGCTAACTATGCCTATTAGTAGTTAGTGCCTTCAGTAGTTCGAATCTTTTATTTAGCTGGCAGTAGTGGCGCTCACTGTATTGCAGTAGTTCGAGTAACGAGGATTTTTGGTGAGGTAAGTGATTTGTGAAAGGTATAGGTTAATGTTAGTCAGGGCCATTCTTTTGTAGGGATTTTTGAAAGTCACATTGCGTTGCGCTAAAAATATTGTGTGTCAGTTTAAACACAGTCATGTATAATTTTTCCAAGGGGACGTTTCCAATCATCAAGAAATTGAATTTTGAGCTGGTGCAACCCCCTCCCTGCACTCCAGCTCTTTCTTCCTTCGGCTTTCACTTTTTTGGACCGCTCAAGAATGCATTGCGAGATCGTCGATTTTCGCTAATGTGGCTTCGCGACCGGCTCAAAACCTTTTTCTGCGCAGAAATAATCAAACTTTTGGACCGCTGGACCAAGTGCACTGAAAAGGAAGGAGGATATGTTGAAAAATAATGCACATGTCGAACCACAGTTGTTCTCTAAATAAATTTTAGACCGAGAAGTGCAGATAATTCTTGACTCTCCCTCGTAGATAGTAGAATGACGAGGCACGCACAGCATTTGTTAATGCTGAAATCTAATTCAGAAACAACAGTTTCAGATCTATGCGTAGTTACCAGTATTTATGTAATGCACTGTTTCCCTAAAGCACTTCAGGCGAATTCTGAGGTAGCTCCTTTAACAGAGGAAGGCCATCTCCCCCCTCTCATTTCACCCTACCAGTTAGTATATAGTTGTGCCAGAGATGGAGGCGACCTATGTCAAGGATGGAAATGGACCACACTAGCTGGGCGCTCTGTACACTAATCGTCCCTCCTTATAACATATCGCTGTGTACAAGTGGCAAACAAGCGGACAAAAAATTGTATTCCGTATCTTCTATATCTACGTCTGCCATTCTCCCAGCAGCGAACGATGCAGGAACCTACAACTCTATAATGTGCATCAGTTTATTCGCGTGTAGCATCAATTGGCGATCTTTGCTTCCCCATTGAGTGAAAATTGTTCCAGGAAAATGTTTGTGGTCTCCTAGGTCACTGAGCACAGCTGGGACGCCATCCAGCTCTTTGAACCGGATCTCTATCAATTTGTGTATGTTGTAGGCGATGGCTGAATAGGCACTGATGAGGAGGACTCTCCGACGATTTCGATGTCTCGTGGAGTCCACGCCATGACGTCTCATCGCTATCAGTACAGTGAAAGATGGCACTACATACTACTTGTTACCCGCCTCATGTTGCTCATGAGCGTAACTATGGACTGAATGAGGGATGCACAGAATCTGTTATTCATAAAGATTCTTGAAATATTGTGAAGCGTGTAGTGTAAACTGTTGAAGCGACCACCAATGCGTTCAGGTCAGAGGCTGAAGCATGGAGAACCTCCTCATCAGTCTATTTAATTCCAAACATTCGTCTGCGGCACCACATCTTAAACTCTTAGATTCTCTTCCTTACTGATTGTGCCACAGCTGTGATTCACTTCCATGTTGTGCTTGAACAGCACATTATCAGAAATTTCTTCCTCAAATTCAGACCTATGTTTGATACTACACTGTGCTACAAAAATGGGTACCATTGCCTCGCATAAGTTTGAAATTTGTCTCAAAGCTGCTTATGTGCTTTCTCTACAACGCTGCAAAAGCGTAGCTCCATGCGACGCTTCAACCAGCTCGGCGATGCTTCATATAGCAATGTGTCTACCTATGCAAAAACAACGCCACAAGTCAAAAGTTCATGTGAGCTGTAAGGCGGGTTTATGATGTCACATTGGCACCAAATTTCAAGACAATTCTGGCCAACGCTACTGTGGACGTTTGACACAATGGGAAGGTCGTCACACACTTTCTTACCCATATTTCACCCCATCTTTTAATACCTCTGCTATGGAAGTCGGAACCGCGACACCCAGCGTTGAAATCGGGCTGTTTTCGTATGGGCGGCCAAGTAAAACGTTTCAGACCCGACAGGGAAAGGCCTCAGGGTGTGGTATCAAGGACGTTACAAATGTATCTGTAAGAATATGAAGGTGGTATCTGTTCTTTCGGACATGTCCGAAAGAACAGATACCATCTTCATATAGTTAAGGCTAACGGGCCATTGACCGTCTTCTGTGTTGGATGCACACGCATTACCCGAACTCTTACGGGACTAGGTAAGATTGTCTGCCGCGAGTAATGAGTGTAGTGGACAGGGGCACTACGAATGTAATGTGTGGACATTAAGTAGGGAATGTGGATCTCACGGGGAGCATGCAACGGATAAATCCCTGCAGTCGCATTATCCTCTGTGCCCTCGGTGGCTCGGATAGTGCGTCTGCCATGTAAGCAGGAGATCCCGGGTTCGAGTCCCAGTCGGGGCACACATTTTCAACTGTCCCCGTTGATGTGTATCAACGCCTATCGATAGCTTCGGGTCTTGATTTAATTATCATATCTGTAAGAACCTCGACACCAATGCTGCCTGGCGGCTGCCATACGCCTGAATGTTACGCGACCTCTTCGACACTCCTTTTAAAGTGCGATTGGCGTACTTTCAGGTGCTAGGGCAGCCATCAGGCTGGAACGGTATCGAAGTTCCTGACTGGAGCATTCGTAACGTACTCAGCAATGCTGCGTGGTGGCTGCGAGAGTTTTGCCGAACTTGGGGGTCTTAGAGCGACCCTTTACCGTTCTCAGAATGAAATTGTCACTCTGTAGCGGAGTGGGCGCTGATATGAAACTTCCTCGCAGATTAAAAATGAGGAAAGGTAGGAGATGAGGTACGGGCGGAAGTGAAACTGTGAGAATGGGGCGTGAGTCGTGCTTAGGTAGCTCAGATGGTAGAGCACTTGCCCGTGAAAGGCAAAGGTCCCTAGTTCCAGTCTCGGTCCAGCACACAGTTTTAATCTGCCAGGGAGTTTCTTTGACGTCCTATTCTTGTGCAAGTTGATATCACACTCCTGCACAATCACGCCATAAGAGGGCGGAAAACAGAAGGGTTGAAAAAGCGTATGTAGCCTTTGATGCTTCGGACGACAGTCAGATTTCGTCGAATGGTTTTGAAGGGTCTCTGGTGGTCCCAACCTGTGCACGAGAGCAAAAATTGCTGTCTCGCTGCAAAAGTGTGCGACCATATTCAGTGGGGATGCGGCCCTGCGATGTCATTAGAGAACAACTGAATGGGGTTCAACAGTGTCAAAGACTGAAGAACTTAGTTCTGTTGCTCATCGCTCTGCGAACTGTCGTTTTCGACCGCGAAATGTGTGGAAATCAGCGCCCCAAGGGAAGAGGTGCTTTCATTGACGCCCTTTATGCCATCCCCCGAGGACTTCTCGTGTCGATTCTGAGCGGTAGTATGTCCGAAATGTTTTCATTGACCATCCGTAAGGAAACAGCGTGATTTCAACGCGTGGTGTTGCGGCTCTGACGTACATCGCCGAGGCGTCAGCAGAGAGGATGAATCGTCGTGAAGAGGGCCTGTGACGACGTTTCCATCGTGTAACACGTCCAGAATTGTGGTGAAATTTGGTGCCAATGTGACATCATCAGTTCTCTTTATGGCTCAAATGAACTACTGAGCTGTTCCCTTTTCGCATGCGTCGACACGTTGCTGTTTGAAGCGTCGCTCAACCCGAGGGTGACGCCACCTTCTTTGGCATCAAATATGACATTTTAATTTATACTTCTTTACTACTTAATGTATTCGCAGCACATCATGCACACAGTATCCACATATGGCACTGAAAGTACTGGCGAAATTAAATCACTGTATGGGGCATAGCTCAGGAGATACGACTTCATATACATTGAAATGCCACGTTTGGGCAGGCATTGTTGGTGATGTCTTGATTGGGCCCCATGTTCTTCCACCTACGCTCAATGGAGCACGTTATCATTGTGGTGTCACCGCTAGACACCACACTTGCTAGGTGGTAACTTAAATCGGCCGCGGTCCTGTAGTACATGTCGGACCCGCGTGTCGCCACTGTGTAATCGCAAACCTAGCGCCACCACATGGCAGGTCACAAGACACGGACTTGACCTCGCCCCAGTTGTACGGACGACATAGCTTGCGACAAGACGTATCACGTCTTCCTCTCATTTGCCGAGAGACAGATTAAATAGCCTTCAGCTAGTCCATCGCTACTACCTAGCAAGGCGCCATGTGTATCATTGCTAATTGCTTACTACTATGCAAGAGATGTATTTCAACAAGAAGAACATCATTAAAAGTTAAGTAGATGACAATCTCTCTTCTTTTCTTTATAGTTTTTCATCCAGTCTCCTGTTTCAGAATTTACGCCCGTCTGCGTTAGTTTCGCGTGCACCTAGCCACTCATTGTGTCGAGACCTTAGGGAATCGACACAACAATATTTTGGCGCCGAGGAGTGGTGCCGCGCCCACGTTGCAGTCTTTGTGTTATACTTGCTCTAATTTGCTTGTGTCATGGCTTCGCCGCATTCTCCAGATGTACTGTCCGAATTTTTTCGCTTGCAGAATCAGCAGACGCAGGCGTTATTGGAAGCCCTTGGACAGCTCGTCCAGGGTCAACGTGCGCTGCAAACCGATGCGGCGGCAGCCGCTTCATCGCTACCGCAGCCACACAACGCTGTCGCACCGCCATTTAGGCCCTTCGAGGCCACAACCGAAAGCTGGACTGAGTGGGCCGATCAGTTCAACTTCCACCTCACTGCTTATGGAATTCAAGGTAACGAGCGGCAGCCGTTTTTGCTTTCTTGTGTCGGTGTGTCTACCTACCGTGTGATAGTGAAATTGTTTCCCCGACGCGACGTAGCAACTCTGACCTACGAAGAAATTTTGTCGGCTTTAGATGCCTATTTCAAAGAAACAGTAAATGTAGTTGCCAAACGGTATACGTTTTTTCGTACAAAACGTACGGCCGGTCAGACTAACAGGGAGTGGGTTGCAACTTTGCAAGGACTTACTAGAGACTGTGCGTTTGCCTGTGAATGTGGCCTCCCATATTCAGATACTATGGTGCGTGATGCAATTGCACAGAACGTTTCTGATGTTCGCATAAGGGAACAGATTTTGAAGCTAGTTAATCCCTCCCTGCAACAAGTGATAGACATTTTGGACAGGCAAGACACACTTGACTTTGCTCAGGCATCATTTGAAACTTCGCCAGCAGTGTGTCACGTTAATCGGCCCGCCCGGCCCGCTGCACGGGACGCTAAGCGGCCCTCGCGCCCGACTTCGCAGCGGCCGCCTAGCTTGCAACCACGTGCGCCGCGTAAGCAAGCAAATGCAGTGAAATCTTGCCCGCGGTGTGCAACTAGACATTCGCGTGAAAATTGCCCGTCACGCCAAGCTATTTGCTTTTACTGTCAAAAGAAAGGACATGTACAAAGTGTTTGCCAGAAAAAGTTAAGATCAGACAATCACACAACTTCCAGGCCTTTTGCTTCGCGCCGGAATCGAACCCAGGACAATCAGGCTCGTGGACCTTCGCCCATGGACATTAATGTAGTTCATTCCCACCCGTCCAGTGACACTTTAGCTAACAGTGACTGTGTTCGTCCCACCCAAAGTGTGCGTCGACGTCGCCGGAAATCCCGTAAAGTTGCAAGTGCTTCTGGACCTGTATCAGTTCAAATTGCACGAGACAGTCGCTCTTGTCGTCAACAAGACAATAAACTTTTTGTGGACTTAGACTTTGCAGGAAAAGTGATACCATTCCAGCTCGATACCGGAGCTGCAGTTTCCTTGCTCAATCACGACACGTACAAACAACTGGGCGCCCCGCCATTGCGTGCCGCAAATGTTACGTTAACTAGTTACTCAGGACAGCATATACCTGTGTTAGGACAGTGCAGCCTTCTTGCAACATACAAGGGACAGACAAAACTTGTATCATTTTACGTTCTTCGTTCCTCTAGTGCAGTGAACTTGTTTGGTTTAGATTTGTTTCAATTGTTTAATATGTCTATTGTAAATCAGGTCCTATCAGTGAATCAGACTGTGCCTTCCGCCAGTGTTTCTAGTCTTTGTGAAGAATTTGCAGACATTTTTGCACCGGGCCTGGGTTGCGCTAAGAACTATGAAGCGCATTTGGAACTGAAAGACAATGCGCAACCAAAATTTTTCAGAGCGCGCAATGTTCCCCACGCATTGCGTGATGAGGTCGCAAAAACATTAGCCGAATTAGAATCTCAAGGTGTAATTGAACGTGTGCAGGCTTCTCTCTGGGCCTCACCCTTAGTAATTTTGCCAAAACCTTCCGGAAAATTGAGACTTTGTGTGGACTTCAAGGCAACTGTGAATCCGCAACTTGTGACTGCTACTTTTCCTTTGCCCCGCCCGGAAGATCTTTTTGACAAACTGTGCCCGGGAAAATATTTTTCAAAATTGGACCTAGCAGATGCGTACTTGCAGATACCTGTGGACGAAGAATCCCAGCGCGTCTTAGTGGTCAACACGCATCTTGGCTTGTATCGCTTCAAAAGACTGCCATTCGGGTGTGCATCCGCCCCTGCTTTATTTCAGCAATATTTACAAACTATTTGTGCGTCGGTCCCTACGGCTGCGAACTATCTGGACGATATTGTGATCTCAGGAAAGACAGAAGCCGAACATTTGCAGAATCTCCGGACCTTATTTCAGGTCTTGCGTCAGAATGGTCTTCGCTTGAGGAAGGACAAATGTGTGTTTTTTGCTCGTGACTTACCGTACCTGGGGCATGTCATAAATGCCCAAGGTATACATCCGAGTCCAGAGCACCTTCGTGCCATTCAGGACTTGCCGTCACCGCAGAACTTAAAACAGCTACAGAGTGTGCTGGGTAAGGTCACTTATTATCATAGGTTTGTGCGCAATGCTTCTTCCATTTCAGCTCCGCTTCATCGCTTACGCCGTAAAGGTGTTCCGTTCGTCTGGACGACGGAATGCGAACGCGCCTTTCGCCAGTTGAAATCGGCGTTACTTTCAAATACTTGCCTTACGCCATTCGATCCCCGAAAACCCCTTTTGTTGATGGTAGATGCATCGGATTTCGGGATCGGTGCTGTGCTTGCGCACAAGGATGGCTCGCATGATCGCCCTATTGCCTTTGCGTCCAAATTGCTCTCATCTGCGCAAAGAAATTATTCACAAATAGAGAAGGAAGCTTTGGCTCTTGTGTTTGGTGTAACAAAGTTTCACGATTTCTTGTATGGTCGTCACTTTACCATCATCACGGACCACAAACCGTTGACATCACTTTTTCATCCGAACAAGCCTGTACCTCCACGTACAGCGCAGAAATTCATTCGCTGGTCACTTTTTCTCTCGCAGTACCGCTACGATATCTTGTATCGGTCCACTGCTAAGCACGGCAACGCTGATGCGTTGTCCCGTTTGCCTGTTGCTGCGGATAAAGCATTCGATTCTTCCGAACTTGCTTGCATGTTCATTGATTCGGAAGCCGATGACGTGGTCGCATCGTTTCCGATTGATTTTCGTCGTGTAGCTACTGCCACAGCTGCTGACCCTGTCCTTGCTTCCGTTTTGCGTTTTGTTGCTACGCAATGGCCCTTGTCACAGTCACGGATCGAGGATCCTTTGGTTCGCAGATTTTTTGCTCACAAGGAGAGACTTTTTGTACGACGTGGTGTTTTGTTGTTGCGTTCCGATAATGATCAATCCCGAGTCGTGGTCCCACGTTCGCTACAGTCCTCTGTCTTACAGCTTCTTCACCAAGGACATTGGGGTATAGTGCGAACGAAACAACTTGCTCGTCAGCACTGTACTTGGTTCGGAATCGATGCTGCGATTACGAATATGTGCTCCTCTTGCGTGGCGTGTGCCGAACAACAATCCGCACCGCCGCGGAAACTCTTTGCATGGCCGAAAGCCACTTCCCCTTGGCAACGCTTGCACATCGATTTTGCTGGTCCATTCTGGAATGCTCGATGGTTGGTTGTGGTCGATGCTTTCAGTAATTTTCCTTTTGTTGTCCGGATGTCTTCCACGACGTCTTCTGCCACCGTCCAAGCCTTGTCTGCTATCTTTTGCATTGAAGGTCTTCCGCAGACTATTGTTTCCGACAATGGCCCACAATTCATGTCCGCAGAATTTCAGTCGTTCTGCAAGGCCAATGGTATTCAACATCTGACATCCGCGCCGTTTTCGCCTCAGTCAAACGGTGCCGCTGAACGATTGGTCCGGACTTTCAAGTCCCAGATGTTGAAATTGAAAGAGTCGCATTCTCGGGAGGACGCTTTGTTGCTCTTTTTGTCTTCGTATCGCTCTCAGCCCCGCGATGGTCGCTCGCCGGCTGAATTGCTCCATAGTCGTCCTCATCGAACTCTGATGTCTTTGCTGCATCCGCCACTTCAGGTTCCTGTGCAGCGGCAGACTCCTGCTTTTGCTCCTGGCGACGTTGTCTATTATCGTAACTATCGCGGTTCACAGCGTTGGCTCGCAGGGCGCATTCTTCGCTGCCTCGGCCGCGCGATGTATTTGGTTTTGGGGGCCTCTGGTGAGGTGCGTCGGCATCTCAATCAGCTGCGCCTCTGTCGTCGCCTGGGTTCTGCCGCTCCCCGTCTGCTTTCAGCGACGGAGCCGTCCGGTCAGCGCCTTGGGGACCCATCTACTGGCTCGCCTCATCCCCAGGTGTTACCGACGATGCCTTCCATTTTGCCTCATGGCGTCGCGCCGCCGCAGCCGCCGCCGGCGCCGCCCGCAGCGGACGCTTCGCTGCAACCGCATGGCGCCTCCCTGGGTCACGCGCCGCCGCTCGCTTCCCGTGACCAGCCGTCCTCCGCCATGGACTTCTTGCCCGCTCCGGACCAGATGTCGTCTTCGCCCGTCGGGTGCTCCGACCACATGGAGGTCGACCCTTCTGTCTCATTACGTGCGCATACACCTCATGTTGTCGTGCACCCTGGACTAGGTTTGCAGGCGTTTCCTAGCTCCCCTCGGACCGAATGGCCGGGTGCGGGTGGCATAGCCTCGCCTGTTGTTAGGCTCCCCACCTCATCGCATACGTCAACATGGGGTCCTCCCCACGGCGGGCGGAAGCCTTATCTCACGACCGTTCGCCGATTTGCGGGGGAGGAATGTGGTGTCACCGCTAGACACCACACTTGCTAGGTGGTAACTTAAATCGGCCGCGGTCCTGTAGTACATGTCGGACCCGCGTGTCGCCACTGTGTAATCGCAAACCTAGCGCCACCACATGGCAGGTCACAAGACACGGACTTGACCTCGCCCCAGTTGTACGGACGACATAGCTTGCGACAAGACGTATCACGTCTTCCTCTCATTTGCCGAGAGACAGATTAAATAGCCTTCAGCTAGTCCATCGCTACTACCTAGCAAGGCGCCATGTGTATCATTGCTAATTGCTTACTACTATGCAAGAGATGTATTTCAACAAGAAGAACATCATTAAAAGTTAAGTAGATGACAATCTCTCTTCTTTTCTTTATAGTTTTTCATCCAGTCTCCTGTTTCAGAATTTACGCCCGTCTGCGTTAGTTTCGCGTGCACCTAGCCACTCATTGTGTCGAGACCTTAGGGAATCGACACAACAATCATGATTTCAAACGGGATACTCTACCTGTGCTGCTGGAACATGTGCCTTTACAAGTACGACACAACATGTGGTTCATGCACGATGGAGCTCCTGCACATTTCAGTCGAAGTGTTCGTACGCTTATCAACAACAGATTCGGTGACCGATGGATTGGTAGAGGCGGACCAATTCCATGGCCTCCACGCTCTCTCGACCTCAACCCTCTTGACTTTCATTTATGGGGGCATTTGAAAGCTCTTGTCTACGCAACCCCGGTAGAGACTCTTAGTGCTCGTATTGTGGACGGCTGTGATACAATACGCCATTCTCCAGGGCTGCATCAGCGCATCAGGGATTCCATGCGACGGAGGGTGGATGCATGTATCCTCGCTAACGGAGAAAATTTTGCACATTTCCTGTAACAAAGTGTTTGAAGTCACGCTGGTACGTTCTGTTGCTGTGTGTTTCCATTCCATGATTGATGTGATTTGAAGAGAAGTAATAAAATGAGCTCTAACATGGAAATTAAGCGTTTCCGGACACGTGTCCGCATAACATATTTTCTTTCTTTGTGTGTGAGGAATGTTTCCTGAAAGTTTGGCCGTACCTTTTTGTAACATCCTGTATATCGGCGAAGCCCTGTGTAATAGGCAAGTAATGTTATAATTACCAAACAAATGACATAATGTTTTGAGATGAGGCTCCGTTTTGACCCATCAGAGTTCGTTCCCATTTTGGCGGCTGCGACGTAGTGATTCGTTACACGCTTTGCCAGTAAAACACAGTCACATTGTGCCTGCAGTTCCGATATCACTCCATTTGATTTTCGTCTTCTTTTCCTGGCTGGCAATATATTTCAGAATGGCCATGATGTCAATCAAACTGTTACTGATTTGCTAATCGTTACAGAGCGGATCGTTTTTCTGAAACAGATTGAGAAATACAGTGTTTTGTCATACCGAGTGCAAGGCTAGGCTTTGGAAGACAGATGTTTTTATTGCCTGCACAACGATGTACTTGTACATGAAAGAATACAACTGTCACCTTTCCCCCAAAAAATGACGATGCTTTGTTAGACATCCACGACCATCGAACAAATTTCAAACTTTTTTTAGTTAGTTACTGAGCAAATAAAATTGTCTTCGCACTCTATTTGGGAAATGTCTTTCATACTAATCGGTCGAACCGCTTTTTACTGTTCTTTCAGCCAAAGTATGCTCTGTCCTTTGAGAAGTCGCTACAGTACGTAAGCGATTTTATTAGACTCTAAGCCTCGCTTCACGGAATCCCAGTCTTCTTTTGCTTGGCAGATTTCTTTTTAACAAGTAAGAGAACATATCCTATTGCGCGGAGTTTCTACGAAGATCGTTCGGGAATATCCCAACGGAAGAATTTACTGTCGTGGCTACTACCTGCAGCTGTTGTCCGTGACCTGAGTTGTGGTCATTAATGAAAACTAAAAGCTTCGTGACTTGTCATGTGCTTTTTTCCTCATATATGGTGCATTTCTCTAACCCTTTTTCAGAAGGAATAAGTGGAAGCTGACAGTTCGTTTCTTTCCACATTTGTTTCCGAAACAGTATGTAGTTTTTCTACTCTATTTTCGTCCTTTTCTTCTTTTCCACTCCAGGTTAACATTAAACGGCTTATGCCAGTGCGATAACTTTGCTTAAGGGTCTTGTGCTGTCTCTTCTACTTAATTGTTTGTCCCAGATCAGTTAAGATTTGTGAACGATTACTGTAGTGATCTGAAAGGAGCGGGGGTGGGGCGGGGCACTGGTTCCCCTGGTTTTGCGCTAATTTCGTACACTGTCTCCGCTGTGACACATAATGTGATGGCATGTGACAGTGTTGATGGTGATAGTCCGTCGGATGGCGGCGTTAAACTTGGCGGCCCCACTGGTGATATTCGGAAGAAGATTCTCTTCAATTGTCGTTGGTCCCGTTCTTGGAAGATCTTTTTCCGCCCTCCTATGTCGGAGATTTGATGTTTTAGGAGATTCCTGATATTCACGGTACACACATGGAATGGTCGTACGGGAAAATCCCCACTTCATTGTTACCTCGGCGATGCTGTGTTCCATCGCTCGTGCGCTGACAATAAAACCACGTTCAAACTCATTTAAATCTTGATAACCTGTCATTGTGGCAACAGTAACCGATTTGACAACTGCTCCAGACACTTGTCTTTTGCAGGCGTTGCCGACCGTTGCGCCGTATTCTACTTTTTTACGTACACTGCTCTCCACAAGTTTGGAAACATCATGCGGCGTATTACAACGGAGCAAGATGGAAGTGATCTATGTGAGTTATTGGTTAGAATACGGAATAGCAAGCTCAAATAACGGTTAATAATGACACGTGCAGTATTGTACGCTGAAGTATTGTACATATATATGCATATTGAAACATGCTGGTATTGCTCCGTTTTATGTAAAGCGACGTTACCTGTCCTAGCACTTCTACTAAACTCGCCAGGTGGCGCGAGTAGACCACATGGCTATATAGAGGTACGTTGTTCACATTTCTGTTCACTTGTAGTTTCGTTTGCATAAAGGTATAACACGCCGCGAAAGTATTTGAAAATGGCCTCCAAGGGACAGATTCCTTATTAATCACGGGTAATGATAATCACTTTGCACCAAGAAGGCAACAGTGTCCAACAAATAGCAAAGAAACTGATGATTTCCATCAGCGGAGTTGTCAAAACCATACACCGGCATCGAGAAACAGGCTCCTATGGAGATCATCCTCGCTCAGGAGCACCCAGGAAAATATCAGAACGCCAGGAAAACTATTTGGTAGTGACCAGTAAACGTAACTAATAACTGGCCGTGAATTGACTGCTGAACTAAATGCAACGGTGAGTGAGTCAACAGTGAGAGGACGCCTGGCAGACAACATCCGAGATTATCTAGCAACAAGGAAACCACTGTTGCGCCCTGTTAACAAGAAGAAAAGGCTTCGTGGCCTAAGACACACCAACATCGGACAGCGGGGGATTGGGAAATAGTCTTATTCACTGATGAATCCAAGTTCGAAGTATCTGGAAGTAAACGCCGCCGTTTACCCCATGAACGCTTGAATCCCCAATGCGTAATTCCAACTGCAAAGCATGCTGGGGGTTCTGTGATGGTATGGGGATCCTTTCGAGGGAATAAAGTCGGAGATTTGGTGAAAATAGATGGAAAAATGAACCAAAAGGATTATCATGCCTTTCTCCAGCGACATGCTAAGACATCTGGTTTACGTCTGATTGGGAAAGGGTTTGTCTTGCAGCAAGACAACGACCCGAAACATACGTCTCGCTTGTGTCAGGACTATGTGAAGTCTCTAGAGGTTCGTAATATATTGAAAAACATGGAATGGTCGCTCCAATCCCCTGATTGTAACCCAATCGAGCTCCTATGGGATGAATTGGACAGGAGGATCCGAAAACGGGAAATCATGAGTGGGTCACAATTGTAGGAGGTCCTGCAGCAAGAATGGAGATTAATTCCAACTGAAACGTTGGCAAAACTGACGCAGCGCATGCCGAGAGTGTGCAAGGCAGTAATGAAAGCAACGGGTGGCTATTCTGAGGAATCGAAAATTTAATTGCTGCATCTTCCTGTGCATTATTTGAGCTAAATAAACATTTGGAAAACAACGAAATGCATTTTTATACTGTATTTCCTTTCCTTGTCTACAATTACTAGGTGTTTCCAAACTTATGGAGGGTAGTGTATCTTTGTATTTGAATATGCATGCCTATACAAGTTTCTTTGGCGCTTTAGTGTATCACACAAACATAACTTTATGCTATACACGTATCCATTACACTCACCTACTCTCTACAAAATTCACGTTCGACGCAACCCTCACACAGCAGTCAATGTGCGTCTAGGAAGAACACGCTTTTCGCTAGGCGGCTGAGCCCACTCCGTGAGATATCGGAGTCAATTTAATAATAATTCTTATTTTGCATAAATGATTACAACCGTTCCATAAAAAAGAAATTAAATGCAGCTAATCTACACTGAAGCGCCAAAGAAACTTGGTATAGGCATGTGTATTCAAATGCAGAGAAATGTAATTTTTTTAGGCAGAATACGGCGCTGCACTCTGCAACGCCTATGTAACACAACTGTCTGGCGCAGTTTTTAGGTCGGGTACTGCTGGTACAATGACAGGTTATCAAGACTGAAGTGAGTTTGAACGTGCTGTTAAGGTCGGCACACGAGCGATGAGACACAGCATCTGCGAGGTAGCGATGAAGTGGGGATTTTCCAGTGTGACCATTTCCAGTATGACCATCCGGTAATACATCAAATCTCCGCATCGCTGCGGCCGGAAAAAAATCCTGCAAGAACGGGACCAACGACGACTGAAGAGAATCGTTCAACGCGACAGAAGTGCAATCCTTCCTCAAATTGCTGCAGATTTCAATGCTGGGCCATCAACAAGTGTCAGCGTGCGAACCATTCAACGAAGCAGATTGATATGGGCTTTCGCAGCCGAAGGCTTACTCGTGTACTCTTGATGACCGCAAGACATAAAGCTTTACACCTCGCCTGGGCCCGTCAACACAGTTGGACTGTTGATGACTGGAAACTTGTTGCCTGGTTGGAGGAGTCTCGTTTCAAATTGTATCGAGCGGATGGATGTAAGCGGGCATGGAGACAACCTCATGAATCCCTAGACCCCGCATGTCAGCAGGGGAGTGTTCAAGGTGGTGGAGGACATGTAATGGTGTGGGGCGTGTGCAGTTGGAATGATATGGGGCTCCTGACAATCATAGATACGACCCTGACAGGTAACACGTAAGTAAACATCCTGTCTGATCACCTGCATCCATTCATGTCCATCGTGCATTCCGACGGACTTGGGCAATTCCAGCAGGACAATGCGACACCCCACGCGTCGAGAATTGCTTCAGAGTGGCTTCAGGTACACTCTTCTGAGTTTAAATACTACCGCTGGCCACCAAACTCCCCAGACATGAACATTATTAAACATACTTGGGATGCCTTGCAACATGGTGGTCAGAAGACAGCTCCACCCCCTCGTACTCTTAGGAATTTATGGACAGCCCTGCAGGATTCATGGTGCCAGTTCCCTCCATCACTACTTCAGACATTAATCGAGTCCATGCCACGTCGTGTTGCGGCACTTCTGCGCGTTAGCGGGGGCGGTAAACAATATTAGGCAGGTGTACCAGTTTCTTTGGCTCTTCAGTGTATATTACCTGACGACTAATCCAGTTCATGGAAACCAGTCCGTGTCGCTGGTTGTCTAAGTAGCAGCTTGAAGGTGCAACAAAAATTTTGTTTTTCAGTGTTTCACATGATAACTGACCGGATTTAAGAAGTTAAAATGCTGTTATAACCTATTCATTAAGAGCTATAATCTTTTGTTAAAGGTTTTTACACAGTAAGACAATCGTTTAAGTTGGAAACTCTATATCAGTTTTGACGCAGCGTAAAGCACTGCGCTCAAATACTCTTGCTATATTCACCATATGTTTGAGAATGAAAGCGCTTAGTGACCTGCAGCAAACTTTAGACATAATTTCAAATTTCACGATACTTTTTCGAACTTGCATCCTCCAACAAAATGATGAAATGACAGAAGTTTATCGCTTTCTATACTAACGGTGAGTGAAGGAGTGTGTTGAAAAAAGAAGCAAGGACTGGACCAGAGTGAACACAGGAAGATGGTGGGAAAACAGGACTAGATGGTGAGACTTATGTTCTAAACCGACCCATCCTGGGTCTGTAAACTGTGCAAGATGATGATGATGATGCAGTAAGACTTTGGCATCAAGTATGACATTTTAATTTATACTTCTGTACTACTTAATGTATTCGCAGCACATCATGCACACAGTATCCACGTATGCCACTGAAAGTACTGGCGAAATTAAATCACTGTATGGGAAATAGTTCAGGGGATACGACTACATATACACTGAAATGCTTGGAAAAGTAGCTTTCGCTTAATACGTAGCGTAAATTATCTATAGTATTCTCATGCAGTGTTTGCTAATGAGAACGCTTAGCTACTTCCAACAAACTTTGAACATCACTTTAAACCTTTCATAAACTCCTTGTCGCTTACATGCTGAACGTAAAATATTTAACTCAGTAACTTATTTGTAAAGCAATCGGAAGTTTGAAGCTGTTTAACACATGTGAGTTCGGTTCTTTAAAAAATAAGGGGCTACACTGATAATTTATAACTCAAATGTCTTTGACATGAAAGTTGTAAAATAGCTGTAAAATAGCTGATTTCATGTTTGAGAATATTGCCACAATTGTAAACTGGTAAATCTAAATAAAGATGATATATTTAAAAAAGAAATAAATTATGAAAAAAATCAAACTTAGAAATAAGAGCCTAAAACAGCAAAGTTTTTTGTTGAAGTTGTTTTCAACCTCAACATTGATTTGGTACTGCTCTGTTTATCTCTGATACGCGCATCTTCTACATATTTACTGCAGACAAGCTTCGGTCACCCTGTACTTTTAACTATCCCCACCCTCTCTCTCCCAATTATCAAATTATATCCTTGATTTTCATTCTTTTTTTGTCTGCAAAGCTGCGCAAGCATCTGTACATAAAAGTATTCTGATTGTGATCTCTGGGCGATTCCATCCCTTCGTTCCAAAAGGGCGGCTGTCCGAGTTTACTGTCTCCTGCCGATCTGCTCAGTTCGAGTTCTCTCATTACTGTCTCTTTACTACATAGCATGACACTGCAGTCTTCACGCACCACAGGTGCAGGGAAAGTTGTTCATAATCAGTCACGTGTGACTGTATGCAGTGTCACTAAATTTTTCTTCGAAGAGGAAAACGGGAAGCAAAAACGTCATGAAACCTTGAGAGAGAGGTGCGGAATCTGCTAGCTATTCCAATCGCTTAGTAAAGAGAGTAAAGAAGGAGGGTGGAGAGACAGCTGCAAGTTCATCCCAAGGCTTCTAGGAAAGTGAGTAGGATGAGAAAAAAATTAATTCTTTGTTGTATTGTTGAACAGGTTATCACGAGGCTGAAACACAACTTTTTTTTATGACACAGTGCCATTACGGTAGTAAGCAATGTTGTCCACTACGCTACGGTTTTTACCTCTCCATTGATTTCCATCTCGCAGATTGGAGTCAGTCTTGCTTTACTCTGGTTGATCCCTTCTTTAAGGGGACATTATACGTCCTATGCCGCCAATGTTATATTATCGAATCTTGTGACCGATTATCTTGGAAACATTTTAAGACACCGACTTACAATTCTGCATAATTATTGAATGCACCTTTCTAGATACACTGTACTAGAATTATTACTAAAATTATGTTGTGGGGCATGTTATCTTTTTTTTCAGACACTCAATTTTTTGACAGAATTTTGTAAATAAATGACATAAAAACAAAACAACTCAGGATATTTTAATTATTCTAGTGCCGTATAAGTTGAATCTCACACTTGGCATGCTGTGAAAATTTCATGATTACATGTCTCTACCATCATCAGTTCTTTTTTAAAAACGGTTCATTTGTTGCAAAAAATGTAGTTCAGAGGTGTTGAGGTTTAAAACTATTTTTATTACAAATTATTATACATACTTACATTTCTGCGTCTTTTATGCACTACAATTGCCCTGGCTCATAGTCTGTGTCTTCTTCAGTGTCAAAACAGCCCAGTACTTGCCTCCTCCTCCTTTTTTTTTTTGCTACTTTTGTCATTTGCTGAGCAGCTAATTCTGCTTCACGTACACGAAGCTCATCCAGTTCGCACAGTCCTTTAGCTGTGTTCTGTCCAAATCTTACCCCTGACTTCTCCAGAACCTTAAGGCTTTCATAGTTCCCACCATTAAAAGTTATTACAGGATCAGACGCTGATAACTTTAGAGTCATATGGCCAACAAATACATTTTTAGGCACACAGCACCCACCACACAACATTAATGAATGACTCATTCACATTCTGGGTCTTCCCATGTAAACACTTCTTTAGTGGCTCAGGATTTGCCAGATCTCTGTAAATAGGTTTGATTGCCTCCATTACTGCCAAAGGAAGAGAATCCTTATGTGTAAATTCATGCAGGGCGCCAGAAAATTCAGCTTGCCTGTATCTACACCAAGTGTTTGGTGGAGGTGGACACAAAGCATGACTAGGCTTTTCATCGGTTGACATTCGATGGAAGAAAGTGCTCCACACAGCTCTTTTCATCTTCTCTAAATTCTCACAGTTATCTCTAACGGAGTTCCCATAATATTCCTGTAATTCATCAATTACTTTGTCCTTTAGTCTTCCAGCACGTTTTATTGCCTTGCCATCAGACAGTATCAGAAACAAAGGAATGATTTGTTTCCTCGCAATGCCAACTTCTGAGACGTAGCAGTAGGTACAAAACAAAGCAATTCACCGCCTTCCAGACTGTGTAGTTCGCAAGATATGACTGCTCAACTGTGGCAGTATATGCGTAGCTGCGAAATTTGACAGTCACACCTCAACATTCAACATATTATTTGGAGGTCTCACAATTGTCTGATTTTAATGTATTATATACCTGTATGTTCAGGAAAGTCCAAAGTACATTATGGAGTAGAAAACAGAAATGTCAAATTTCAACGAATTTCACGTACACTGGCCCCTTTACCAACTTTGAATGCCTACATTTTCAGAAGCATTGGTCATATTGACATGACCTGTTAATGTACGCTCTCTAGCTGTAGCTTACAAATTATGGGAGATTTGTGTTTGTTCAAAGGTTTCAGCTGCTGAACTACATCTTCCCAGTAGTAGGGCAATAGCAGTGTCACCCCACATTGTGGGCTAGATACACCAGGGGCAAGTACACATTCACAGACAACCTATTGTTCTCTTTTGATTGACAACTCCTTAACTTATCGTTCTGCTAAGAGGATTATGATCCTCTGGGGATAATCCATCCTTTTGATTTACAGCTCCTTGCCCTATTTTCCAGTTAAGTGGATTTCCATGTCACCTCTACACCTCCCATCCTCTCAGAAACCAGAACCACTTCTAATATCAAATTAATTGAGTAATCAATTAAGATGATTAAAAAATTGGTAGTAAATAGCTCAGATGTGTCACTTTCGGTATTCATGAGCTGCTTCAGATTATTCAAGTAGTCTCCCTCCACCACTATAGCAATTTCATTGACTAATTAATTAGCATATTAAATCGATATCCCTGATTTCCTTGCCCCCTTCTTCCTTCTGGAACTACTGATTGATAGATTACATTGTATGGAATATTGTTTAAACAATTTAGACAATATGTGGAGTATTGTTTATTTAAAAAATTATCAGGAGTCAAAGTGGTGTGTGGAAAATAGTTTATTTAAAGAATTTGTCATGAAAACGATGACGGTTTGTGGACTATTTAAACAATTGCGGTGCTTTTTTCATTCCAATTACATAAGGAAACAGGTAGTTCCACTGTTGGAGACGTCTTAAACATATCTGAAAAATTTTCTCACATCTTACCACACCCACAGGCTGCCGCAGCCACACACGCCAGGGCCTGGGTCAGCTGCTGGGCCACGCCACACCAGCGAGAGCCTGAGAAACAGCGGCGCTCTAAGGCATGCGCTAATACTAAGTACACTTCCTATCGACCCGCCCGACTAGTCACGTGGTCAAATGCACTGCTTTCCAAGCAGGAAGGCATGCTGGTCCCCAATACGAATCTGTCCGGTGGATTCATGTTGAGGTCCGGCCGGTGTGCTGGCCAGCCTGTGGATGGTTTTTAAGGCGGTTTTCCATCTGCCTCGGCGAATGTGGGTTGGTTCCTCTTATTTCAACACTATGTTGGGGCGAACCACACAATAACCCTGTGTTAAGTGTGGGGCGGCGGTGGGGTGGGTCGACTGCTGTGACCTGTTGTGGGGTTGTGAACCAATGATGGCTACGGCGGGACGAAGCCTCTCCGTCATTTCCAGGTGCCCGGATCAGTACACACACACTCTTCTGTCGGAGTCCACAGTCATTTCAAGTGGTCTATATACTGGAACCAACCTGCCGGATACTGGTGCAAGCAAGACACCTTCCTTCCAAAGCAAATATCTGACAGGGAATCGACCCAGAAATACTGCTGAAGCTAATAAATAATTAATTTACCGACCCCATGTGATGGGGCTATAAGGCAGATCCAGTAGCTGTTTCCCACACACAAATCACACACCAAGTAAACTTCCTATCGACCCGCCCGACTAGTCACGTGGTCTAATGCACTGCTTTCCAAGCAGGAAGGCATGCTGGTCCCCAATACGAATCTGTCCGGTGGATTCATGTTGAGGTCCGGCCGGTGTGCTGGCCAGCCTGTGGATGGTTTTTAAGGCGGTTTTCCATCTGCCTCGGCGAATGTGGGTTGGTTCCTCTTATTTCAACACTATGTCGGGCCGAACCACACAATAACCCTGTGTTAAGTGTGGGGCGGCGGTGGGGTGGGTCGACTGCTGTGACCTGTTGTGGGGTTGTGAACCAATGATGGCTACGGTGGGACGAAGCCTCTCCGTCATTTCCAGGTGCCCGGATCAGTACACACACACTCTTCTGTCGGAGTCCACAGTCATTTCAAGTGGTCTATATACTGGAACCAACCTGCCAGATACTGGTGCAAGCAAGACACCTTCCTTCCAAAGCAAATATCTGACAGGGAATCCACCCAGAAATACTGCTGAAGCTAATAAATAATTAATTTACCGACCCCATGTGATGGGGCTATAAGGCAGATGCAGTAGCTGTTTCGCACACACAAATCGATGATGTCACAAAATAGTAGCAGGCTGACTAAAAATGCACTTTAAAAAAAAAGGGCGTTGCATACAGAGAGAGAGAGAGAGAAAGAGAGAGAGAGAGAGAGAGAGAGAGAGAGAGAGAGAGACCTGGCTGTAACCTGCCTTGCAGATGACATAGCAAGCAACTTGTGGTATTTCATTCCGCCATGGTCTCTTAACTGCCCCGTCTTTTCTTCGGGTACACTTCACGAACTGCCTCAGGAGTTATTAAATCTGTTTCGGAATATCTCATTTTGAAGATGTGACAAATGATGCTTCAGAAGACTTCCCAACGGAAATATTACACTGAGAGGCACCCACATGCCTTGCTCATACTGTGGCATCAAGCAGTCAGGCCTGCAAGATGAGTGGTCTGCCAAGCGAGTGGATTCATTCTTATTTATCGAGTAACATGAGCTCTAGTACTCACAATTAAGTTACAAATTATTCCCCTGTATGAATATTGCGCAACGGAAACGGATAACGCACATCTGACTATTAGTAATTTACACAACTCTGACTGTTCACTACGCACTGGCAATAACACATTTTCTTTCTTACCCAATGGCTTTGATCAACACGTGGCCATCTCTCTGAATATGAATGGCGCACACATTATAAATTCTGGATAACATGACAACAAACAATTCGAAGGAAAAGGCCACCAATCTTTTTCTTTTCACTATCTTTTTTATTCCGATAAATTCTATAACCAAAACACACCATTACATTTTCTACAACAATTAACTCCGCCCAGTGGGCATGGCTTTACATTGGTGATTCTCTATCTTATGGTCTCGTAATTATCTAACACTGCAGTGCACTTTCTGGATAGGATGGTGGATCTTTTGCTATATCTCACACTTCGACTCTCACACCCATCATAACGAAAATTTCCTCCAGACCGAGCGGTACAAAAGGAACATGCATAACCCACTACCTCTGAACTTATCTTGCTACTCTCGCATGCAAACCACACATACTTAAATTACATTAAATACATCACACTGGCAACATACAATACAACACCAAGAATAGTCACAATGTTATAATCACATCACTTTCAGCTTTCCCACTTCAATTAATATTCATCTCAGTTTCACACGACACTGCCCCACTTCGTAACTTTCCTTTCCTACTACAAACTCTGGAGGATAAATGCACGTCTTCCTGTGCAATACAAGCCAAGTGGCGTTGCTGGATAGATGGCTGACTCACCTTGCTTCTCTCTCAGAGTATTATAGTTTGAATCAAGCGTCACACGGAAACATAACACGCAAAGTAATATTCAGAACATATTCATCACACGCGCGAGTCCTCAACTGATACCATGGACGAGTACTTCTCTTTATCCTTTGTCTCATACACAGATTGAGACTCACACAGTACTCACCACGTGGAAGTACTCGTCTCTAATTTCAAGTTCTGCACATGCCATTTCTTAAATATTTCCAACTTAATAGTACACACGCCAGTAATTCAGCTTAAGCACTCGGAAATATTTCAACTTAGTGCTACATGTGGTTTCATTGTGACCGTTGGTCACTTCCGAAGATTACTACGATCCCCTTAATATTACCTGCCTGACATTTAATTCTCCCCACAAAAGTTCCTGAAATAGTGGAATTATTATTCCAAACTACTCTTAAGTATTTCACATGTATACCATGTCTCCACTCTTTTGTCTTTACGGAGCACACCTAAGACAGGTCTTACCAACACAAGATCCAGCGGCAGAGTGCTGAAAACATGGCCATTCTTCAGGTCATCTCGCACCTCTGCCGAAGTGGGGGAGCACCTTGCTACCGTATTGGTCAGCCACATTTCAGGTGCTCAAAGCTCAGGTAAATTTCATCTCTTTGGTTCCACCAAGGGTGACCAAAGGACCGTCTCAAAGGTGATCATATATTGCACATTCACTATCTGTGGTTATCAGACGACCATACATTCATTCATTTCGTAGATCTCACCAAATTGGATGTGGGGATTTATTTTGTGGGAGTGCACATGTAAACAATTAAATAAATAAATTGTCATTCTTTCCTACACTGGTATCCGGCTTCGCTGTATTAATTGAAATTGAGTTATTATTAGAAAAAATATGTTGTTATGACAGGAATAACGAAGAATGTTGTACCTATTTTCAATGTCGGGCGGTACTGTACCCTTTCAACACTACTGGCCATTAAAATTGCTACACCACGAAGATGACGTGATACAGACGCGAAATTTAACCGACAGGAAGAAGATGCTGTGATATGCAAATGATTAGCTTTTCAGAGCATTCACACAAGGTAGGCGCCGGTAGCGACACCAACAACGTGCTGACATGAGGAAAGTTTCTAACCGATTTCTCATACACAAACAGCAGTTGACCGACGTTGCCTGGCGAAACGTTGTTGTGATACCTCGTGTAAGGAGGAGAAATGCATACCATCACGTTTCCGACTTTGATAAATGTCGGATTGTGGCCTAACGCGATTGCGGTTTATCGTATCGCGACATTGCTGCTCGCGTTGGTCGAGATCCAATGACTGTTAACAGAATAGGGAATCGGTGGGTTCAGGAGGGTAATACGGAACGCCGTGCTGGATCCCAAGGGCCTCGTATCACTAGCAGTCGAGATGACAGGCATCTTATCCGCATGGCTGTAACGGATCGCGCAGCCACGTCTCGATCCCTGAGTCAACATATGGGGACGTTTGCAAGACAACAACCATCTGCACGAACAGTTCGACGACGTTTGCAGCAGCATGGACTATCAGCTCGGAGACCATGGCTGCGGTTACCCTTGACGCTGCATCACAGACAGGAGCGCCTGCGATGGTGTACTCAACGACGAACCTGGGTGCATGAATGCCAAAACGTCATTTTTTTTGATGAATCCATGTTCTGTTTACAGCATCATGATGGTCGCATCCGTGTTTGGCGATATGACGATGAACGCACATTGGAAACGTGTATTCGTCATTGCGATACTGGCGTATCACCCAGCGTGGTGGTATGGGGTGCCACTGGTTATACGTCTTGTCACTTCTTGTTCGCATTGACGGCACTCTGAACAGTGGACGTTACATTGGAGATGTGTTACGACCCGTGGCTCTACCCTTCATTCGATCCCTTCGAAACCCTACATTTCAGCAGGATAATGCACGACCGCATGTTGCAGATCCTCTACGGGTCTTTCTGGATACAGAAATTTTTCGACTGCTGCCCTCGCCAGCACATTCTCCAGATCTCTCACCAAGTGAAAACGTCTGGTCAATGGTGGCCGAGTAATTGGCTCGTCACAATACGCCAGTCACTACTCTTGATGAACTGTGGTATCGTGTTGAAGCTGCATTGGCAGCTGTACCTGTACACGCCATCCAAGCTCTGTTTGACTCAGTGCCCAGGTGTATCAAGGCCGTTATTACAGCCAGAGGTGTTGTTCTGGGTACTGATTTCTCAGGAACTATGCACCCAAACTGCGTGAAAATGTAGTCACATGTAACTTCTAGTATAATATATTTGTCCAATGAATACCCATTTATCATCTGTATTTCTTCTTGGTGTAGCAGTTTTAATAGCCAGTAGTATAATTCAGTTTACAGCAGTTGTAGCTGCAGTATCAGGATTTGTAACTGAAATCGCACTTACACATTGTACTATCATAGGACAGTCAGATTATGTGCACACATTAATGTGTCCTAAGTACTCTTTCACACAAGCATTAGCAATGAGACAAGTTCAAAAATTTATTACAGATCTAGATTTCAGCTGACAGCGCAGCTCATCAGTGTTTTAAATACAAATACAACACAAGACTCAGATACTGAAAAAGGAAACTAACCAAGAATCATGTCACATTTGTACAAAATGCCAGTTGCACAATTACATACCTTTATAGGTAGTCATGTAGACTCATAATAGTTATAACGACACAATTATAACTTAATAAGATTTCATAAGAGAAGTACAAGCATCAGTCAAACTGTGGCAGCTATTTACAGATTCTTAGATGTAACTTCTGTTTACGCCTGTTGGATGGTCAACAGACTCTATATGCGTTACCCATATACAGAGTGGGGCAAATAAAAGTGGCCCAGACGAGTGGATGCGACTGGATGTGAATGTATGCATATAACCACACGCCAACAGTGTGGAGCAACTACCCATATAGCTGGCCAAACATTGGAACACATTTACACAATCTTCATTCCTGACACGGTTGTAGGTCAATCTGGTCGAGGCCCTAGCTGGCCACTGAGGTCACCTCATCTGTCAGTGTGCGACTACTTTGCGTGGAAAGTCCTCAAATCTAAGGTGTATCGTAATAACCCTCATAGTATTCAGGAACTGCTGCAATTCCAGCAGTCCGGTTTCCGTCCAACATCATTAACTTGCTGACCGGGGTCCAAAAGTGCCAAGAGATGAATGTTATCGGTGCAACACCTGCTGTAGTCAGATTAGTATTCCATTTCCTTTCCTTGGAACTCCATTCTCCGGCGCACTTTTATTTGCCTCATCCTGTATAAAACATGGGTTAAGATAAAATTTGTACATTCAGTTATAGCAAAATACAATTTTCTCAGAAAGCGTGTAAACTAAAATAAGAATTGCGACAGATATTGGAATACATTAAGTTCATTATGAGGAAGAACATTAAATGTATTTAAAAATTATTTCATAAACTGTTAAAACAGGAGTAACAAACTAGTGTAAGAATTGTGATTGTCCTTTCTTTACTTCTTTTATAATCCAAAAATGTAAAATATAATCACAAATTCAAATGTATGTAGACACTACCTAATGAAACAGCTTACACTACGCTTGTCCGCCTTCTTCTGTAGTGTTGCTGTGCCATGTGGGATCCACATCAGATATGACTGACGAAGGACGTCGAATATTTCAGAGAATGAAATTTCGTTTTGTATTGTCGCGAAATAGGGGAGAGTGTGCCAGGGATGTGGGGTGGCAGTCATTAAAATAAAGGCCTTTTTCGCTAAGGCAGGACCTTCTCATGGAATTTCTGTCACTAACTTTCTCCTCCCATTGTGAAAATATATATGTGGCGCCCATATACATGGGGAGAAATGATCATCATAATAAAATAAGAGAAATCAGAGCTCGCAAGGGAAGATTCAAATGTTCGTTTTTCCCCGCCCACTGACAAAAATAGAGAAGCTTAAAAGTGATTTAATGAATCATCTGTCAGACACTTAACTGATAATTACGGAGTGATCATGTAGATGTAGAAATTTTGAATTGGTATCATGGCTGCCAAGCGATAGTGAAATACAGTAAAATATTTATAATATGCTTATCTGCAAATTAAAAAAATGTAAGTATCATTCATTGATGTTAAAAACTACATTGCAAAATATACTATCTGCAAATACTGTAAAGACGACTTAGATTTTTAGTTATACAGTTTCTACTCATCTGCTACACTGTCAAATGTTACTACATAATGATGGGTCCTTGAGATCGCTCTTGGGCTGCCAACACACCTTGTACCAACAAGGCGGCTTCTAAACACTCCCAAAAGTGGGCGCTTGTCATTACCACCTACCCATTGAGCAAGATAGCGCGAGGAGATCTCTGATGGGAAAAAAAGTTTAATATCCTCAAGAAAATCGAAGAACCTGCCTGCCATTCTCACCTCTATGAAGCAGTTTCAGTTGCGAGGTCAGATCCGAAACACTGTGACCGCTGATGTAATTGCGTAGGCTTCCGCGGCCAGAGTCAGTCGACATAAAAGTTTTCTGGATATATTACCGCGTCACAATGTAAAAACTACTGCTGCTGGAGAAAAACAAACGTTTCGGCCACGATTGCAACGGCCTTCTTCTGGGTTAGAAGAAGGCCGCTGCAATCGTGGCCGAAACGTTTGTTTTTCTCCAGCAGCAGTAGTTTTTACATTGTGACGCGGTAATATATCCAGAAAACTTTTATGTCGACTGTGACCACTGTCAATCAGTTGGGCGACAAAATTAGATTTATCAGCCACATCTTTCCAGCTCCACATGCTCAGGAAATCCGGACTCCAGTCCTCTGCCAGTTTGGCCAACATACCAGGAGTTACAATCAAAACACTCCAATCTATATACACCTGATTGGTGAAAAATTTTAGTCTTTTGCGTATTATGTAATACAACAGACAACGATTATTCACGTTTGAAAGAGAGAAATTTCTTCTTTTTTTTTGTATTTCACTTTCGGAAGACATAAATATTATTGTATTTCACTTTCGATTGGCAGCCATGACATCGACTCAAAATTTCCTTACGTAGCGTCTACGTACAATTTACATTTTTAGATTATAAAATAAAGTAAAGAATGTATAATTATAAGTTTTGTTTGTTTCTCCTACATGCATGCAAGTGCGAAGGAACCTTGCATCGCACTTCTGAACAACACAGGCACTGCAATATCGTATCGATTAGGATATCAGACAGTAGAAGTGGAATACGAACTTTGCTGTCCTAGCTACAAAGTAAGTGGCGGACATAAAATGTAAGTCACCAATAGAAAAAAAAACTTTTCGTAAGAAGAGAAATTTCCTACCATCGAACGAAGATTTAAGAGCAAGTGTTTTAAGGTCGTTAGGTGTACTGAATCATCTAAAACCTGCACTGTATGTATTGCGGAAATGGAAAGCCCTATTAACGTGCGAATTTCACAGAATGGATTGGTAGTCAGGAGCTCGTATTGTTACCTAATCAACAAATTTTAATAACAATTGGAAAGTGATTTTTTTGTGCGAACATACACTTTTTTAAACCGAACAATACCTACTGACATTAACAAACTAAAAGTAGGGTATATTAGAATGTCGGTGTTTGTTGCACGATGCTAATGCGAACTGTTTACCAGATATCGTACTGTGCGAGGTTTTCACGCCGACACTTGTTTACGTCATTCTACCTGTGTAGTTGCTAGGTACGATGTTGTTGTGTTTGCTTACAGCATGCTTGTCTGTTCCTTGATTGCACTGCAACTTTCTAGAGAGGTAGTGTGTAACAGTCGAAGAAATAGGTCGGCGGGCAGAAAAAGCCTACATGATCATGGTGTATGGAGAGTGCAGTTCGCTCTTCTACGGTATATGTGGCAAGATATCCTAATAGACGTCAATCATCTCGGGAATTATTTATCAACCTCTTTAACCAGTTAGGTGAAAGTGGTAGTGTAACACCTACACAACGTAACAGAAAGAAAAAAGTGACGACAGAAGAGGGGGAAATTTGTGCTCTTGCTCCTGTAGCAACTTACCCACACATTAGCTCCAGCACAGTCACACGAGAGAATGGCAAGAGTCAGGCAAGTGTCCTACGAATTCTCCATCGTTGTAGGTCCATCACTATCACTTGTCTCTCCATAAAGAGCTGCAAGGAAAACATTATGAGAATCGTGTTAACATTTTTATATGGGCATTAAGACAGGATCCTCAAGATGTATCATGTATCTTGTGTAATGATAAAGCCACATTCACCAGTCATGGCCAGGTAAACCGACTGAACTTGTACAAGTGGTCTGTTGATGACACCATTGGCTTCTTCAGGTGGAACGTCAGCGTTCCGTGGAGTGTAACCGTGTGGTGTGGTATAGTGAACCACCCGCTCATAGTGCCATTTTTCATAGACGCATCACAGAACGCGCACAAGTATCGCAACTTCCTAACAGACATCTGCCACGAATGCTAGAAGACGTACCTTTGTATATTAGGAGGAGCCTATGGTACCAACATGATGGCTGTCCAGCCCATAGTCTACGAATTATTACAGCATGTCTTCATGAATTGCTTTCAAATCGTTGGACTGACGAAGGGGACCTGTACCATGGCCGGCCCCTTCTCTGGGGCCTATAGAATTTTTTTTTCTGTGGATAAATCTTAAAGATGCTGTCTACAAGGACATACCAACTACATCCAATGATATGCAACGACGACCGGCCGGAGTGGCCGTGCGGTTCTAGGCGCTTCAATCTGGAACCGCGCGACCGCTACGGTCGCAGGTTCGAATCCTGCCTCGGGCATGGATGTGTGTGATGTCCTTAGTTTAGTTAGGGTTAAGTAGCTCTAAGTTCTAGTGCTCAGAGCTATTTGAACCATTTTATGCAACGACGTATTACTGCAGCCTGCTCGGACATCACGGCTGAAATGCTAGGACGCGTGGAACAGTCGCTCCATACCAGGCCTGAAGCGTGTATTGTCGCTGCCGGTGGTCATTTTGAACACAACCTATGAGAGTCAGTTGTCTCGTTACTGGTCGGAATCCACATAACTGGTGCAAGCAATTGCGTTGTTCTGTAATGTGTGCTACCATAATTTTTATACAAGTGTCGGTGTTTGTTCCATGCTACTGTAATAAGCATCTATCATAAGTGCTTTCACTCAGTTAATACTAGGCAGAAATCAAATCTGCATGTGGAATGCACTTCCTTGACTCTTGTGCAGAAAGGAGTGCAGTATTCTGCTGCATCCATTTTCAATAAGCTACCACAAGAACTCAAAAATCTTAGCAGTAGCCCAAACTCTTTTAAGTCTAAACTGAAGAGTTTCCTCATGGCTCATTCCTTCTTTTCTGTCGAAGAGCTCCTGGAAGAGCTAAAAAATTAAGCAAATTCCAGTGTTACATTGTTGATTTTCTTTATTTAAACTTACGACTTGTCACCTGAATATGTTTTTTTATATTTCATTTTATCTGTTTCTAATATCGTGTAATAATTTCATGTATTAACTCGTTCCATGACCATGGAGACTCTCCTTAATTTGGTCCCACGGAACAATAAATAAATAAATAAATAAAAAATTAAAAAAACGGTGGAACTATGAGTGGGCCATAAAGTGTTGCACATTCGCGTGTCATCTGTACATTTATACTCCGCAAGCCACCCAACGGTGTGTGGCGGAGGGCACTTTACGTGCCACTGTCATAACCTCCCTTTCCTGTTCCACTCGCGTATCGTTCGCGGGAAGAACGACTGCCGGAAAGCCTCCGTGCGCGCTCGAATCTCTCTAATTTCACATTCGTGATTTCCTCTGGAGGTATAAGTAGGGGGAAGCAATATATTCGATACCTCATCCAGAAACGCACCCTCTCGAAGCCTGGACAGCAAGCTACACCGTGATGCAGAGCGCCTCTCTTGAAGAGTCTGCCACTTGAGTTTGCTATACATCTCCGGAACACTATCACGCTTACCAAATAACCCTGTGACGAAACGCGCCGCTCTTCTTTGGATCTTCTCTATCTCCTCTGTCAACCCGACCTGGTATGGATCCCACACTGATGAGCAATACTCAAGTATAGGTCGAACGAGTGTTTTGTAAGCCACCTCCTTTGTTGATGGACTACATTTTCTATGGACTCTCCCAATGAATCTCAACCAGGCACCCGCCTTACCAACAATTAGTTTTATATGACCATTCCACTTCAAATCGTTCCGTACGCATACTCCCAGATATTTTACAGAAGTAACTGATACCAGTGTTCGTTCCGCTATCATATTATCATACAATAAAGGATCATCTCAAAACGTCGAGGTCTGAGACTTGCCCATTCTGAAGCAGGATAGGCGGCTGTCTGCGTCGGATTGACAACAGATTACACTGCTGGTGAGGCCACAAGTGTTGCGGACCACACCGCTCAGCGCAGACTGTTGAACATGGAGCTAAGCAGCAGACGACCCCTCCGTGTTCTCATGTTGACTCAGTGACATAGTCCATCATGACTACAGTGGGCACGGGATCATCAGGATTCGACTGTCGACCAGTGTAAAGGTGTAGCACCTGGGCTTCCACAGGACCTGTCGTAGTAATCGTAGGCGTCATTGCAGCTGTGGACTACGTGAATATTATTGAGGGTCACCTGCATCATGCGCTACATCTTCCCCGACGGCAATGACATCTTCCAGCAGAACAACTGTCCGTGTTATAAGGTTAGATCGTGCTACAATTCCTTGAAGACCATAATAGTGAATTCACATTGATGTCTTGGCCACCAAATTCGGATGATGACGCAACACATCTGGGAGGCTATCGGGCGGCAGCCCCGCACCCACAAATCATCGTTTCTTAAATTACTGGAAATGCATGACGTGTGCATAGATATTTGATACCACATATCTGCAGAAGCCTTCCAAGGCCTTGAGTCCGTGTCACTTATAACTGCTGCTGCATTGTGGCGCAGAAGTGGACCGACACACTACTAGGCAGGCGGTCATCACGTTTTTCCTCATTAGTGTATCTGGAAAGCTATAAATGCACTGAAATGATGTGAATAGATCGATGTGAAAGAAATCATATTCAAAGATATGTAATGATATCAGTGCATACCATTCTGATATGCTCCAGGTGCAAGGTAATAATAAACAACTCAAAATCTGAGCCAGGCAGATTCGAACCTGGTGCTCCTGCCTTAACGATTAGGCTGTCCTACTGCATCTCAATGTCTGACTCAGTCTTTCGTTATAAATTCCCGCTTACGATTTGCGAACTCTACTATCTGAGGCAGTTGGGGAGCAGAGTCAGTCAGGTACTACAGCTTTCCCTACCACAAGGGATAAAAATTGTGGACTGCCTTGAATGCACTGTCATGAAATAATTGATCGAAGGGGTTGAAACCAATAACGATGCAATGACATGCAATGGTATCAGTGCAAACTACACTGTCCAGCCGCATTAATGTGACCACCTATTAAAACCCTACACCGGTTCCCGTGAGGTCACCGAAGTTAAGCGCTGTCAGGCGTGGTCGGCGCTTGGATGGGTGACGTCCAGGTCGCCATGCGGTGTTGCCATTTTTCGGGGTGCACTCAGCCTCGGGACGACAATTGAGGAGCTACTCGACCGAATAGTAGCGGCTTCGGTCAAGAATACCGTCTTACGACCGGGAGAGCGGTGTGCTGACCCCACGCCCCTCCTATCGGCATTCTCCTCCGAGGATGACACGGCGGTCGGATGGTCCCGATGGGCCACTCGTGGACTGAAGACGGAGTGCATATTAAAACCCTGAATAACCATCATTTGTAGCGTGCCACTGCGAGAAGTGCAGGAAGAAAATAAATGCGGTTCTGGAAGGTGTCGACAGGGATGTGGAGCCATGCCCACTCCAGTACAACGGCCGTACGCACTAGGTTTTTCGATTGAGGCTCCATGGAGCGAACAGCCCAATCGAGATGGTCCCATATATTCTCGACTGGGGTTCAACCCGGTGAGTTTGCTGGCCACAGGAGTACGGTAGACTCATTCTGGCGCCCTTTAAACCACACACGAACACTGTGAGCTTTATGACACATTGCACTGTCCTGCTGGTAAATGTCATCATGCTGGGGAAAAACAAACAGTAAGCATGTGTGGACGTGGTCCCCAACGACAGATCCGCATTTTGGCTTGATCCATTGTACCTTCCAGAATGAAGAGATCACCCGGGAATGTCCTCTATCCGCCAGCCATTGTGACCAAGTGGTTCTAGTCCCTTCAGTCCGGAACCGCGCTGCTGCAATGGTCACAGGTTCGAATCTTGCCTCGGGCATGGATGTGTGTGATGTCCTTAGGTTAGGTATGTTCAAGTAGTTATGACCAGGGGACTGATGAGCTCAGATGTTAAGTCCCATAGTGCTCAGATCCATTTGAACAATTTGTCCTCAATCCTGGATCGTTGCAGGGTGTTTGCTTTCAGAAGTTTCACGCCTTGCATGCCAACGCAACGTTATCAGGAGAAAGAAAACTGGCGTTCTACGGATCGCAGCGTGGAATGTCAGATCCCTTAATCGGGCAGGTAGGTTAGAAAATTTAAAAAGGGAAATGGATAGTTTAAAATTACACATACTGGGAATCAGTGAAGTTCGGTGGCAGGAGGAACAAGACCTTTGGTCAGGTGAATACAGGGCTATAAATACAAAATCAAATAGGGGTAATGCAGGAGTAGGTTTAATAATGAGTAAAAAAATAGGAGTGTGGGTAAGCTACTACAAACAGCATAGTGAACGCATTATTGTGGCCAAGATAGACACGAAGCCCAAGCCTACTACAGTAGTACAAGTTTATATGGTTCAAATTGTTCAAATGGCTCTGAGCACTATGGGACTTAACATCTGTGGTCATAAGTCCCCTAGAACTTAGAACTACTTAAACCTAACTAACTTAAGGACATTACAAACATCCATGTCCGAGACAGGATTCGAACCTGCGACCGTAGCGGTCATGCGGCTCCAGACTGAAGCGCCTAGAACCGCACGGCTACACCGGCCGGCAAGTTTATATGCCAACTAGCTCTGCAGATGATGAAGAAATTGATGAAATGTATTATGAGATAAAAGAAATTATTCAGGTAGTGAAGAGAGACGAAAATTTAATAGTCATGGGTGACTGGAATTCGACAGTAGGAAAAGGAAGAGAAGGAAACGTAGTGGGTGAATAGGAATTGGGGCTAAGAAATGCAAGTGGAAGCAGCCTGGTAGAATTTTGCACAGATCATAACTTAATCATAGCTAACACTTGGTTCAATAATCATGAAAGAAAGTTGTATACAAGGAAGAACCCTGGAGATACTAGAAGGTTTCAGATATATTATATATTGGTAAGACAGAGATTTAGGAACCAGGTTTTAAACTGTAAGACATTTCCAGGGGCAGATGTGGACTCTGACCACAATCTATTGGTTATAAACTGTAGATTAAAACTGAAGAAACTGCAAAAAGGTGGGAATTTAAGGAGATGGGACCTCGATAAACTGATTAAACCAGAGGTTGTACAGAGTTTCAGGGAGAGCATAAGGGAACAATTGACAAGCATGGGGGAAAGAAATACAGTAGAAGAATAATGGATAGCTTTGAGGAATGAAATAGTGAAGGCAGCAGAGGATCAAGTAGGTAAAAAGACGAGGGCTAGTAGAAATCCTTGGGTAACAGAAGAGACACTGAATTTAATCGATGAAAGGAGAAAATACAAAAATGCAGTAAGTGAAGCAGGGAAAAAGGAATACAAACGTCTCAAAAATTAGATCGACAGGAAGTGCAAAATGGCTAAGCAGGGATGGCTAGAGGACAAATGTAACGATGTAGGGGCTTATCTCACGAGAGGTAAGATAGATATTGCCTACAGGAAAATTAAAGAGACCATTGGAGAAAAGATAACCGCTTGCATGAACATCAAGAGCTCAGATGGGAACCCAGTTCTAAGCAAAGAAGGGAAAGCAGAAAAGTGGAAGGAGTATATAGAGGGCCTATACAGGACCTGGCCACGTCCAGCGCTTCTGGGGTGGCATTCATCAAATCCTTCATGGTGCAGGTGCTTGGGCACAGCACACACTGCGTGAGGTGGATGGTGGTTTGAGTGTGTCCACAGTCACACAGCGCCGGTTCATTTGAGAGGCCCCATTTGCGCATATTCGCTTTGGAGCGTGTGACACCAGAGCGCAGCCTATTAAGAGATTTCCATGTCGTCCAGGGACAATGTTCTTCAGGACAATATTATGGGAATGGAAGAGGAGGTAGATGAAGATGAAATGGGAGATACGATAATGCGTGAAGAGTTTGACAGAGCACTGAAAGACCTAAATCGAAACAAGGCCCCGGGAGTAGACAACATTCCATTAGAACTTCTGACAGCCTTGGGAGAGCCAGTACTGACAAAACTCTACCATCTGGAGAGCAAGGTGTATGATACAGGCGAAATTCCCTCAGACTTCAAGAAGAATATAATAATTCCAATCCCAAAGAAAGCAGGTGTTGACAGATGTAAAAATTACCGAACTATCAGTTTAATAAGTCACAGCTGCAAAATACTAACGCGAATTCTTTACAGACGAATGGAAAAACTGGTAGAAGCCGACCTCGGGGAAGATCAGTTTGGATTCCGTAGAAATGTTGGAACACGTGAGGCAATACTGACCCTACAACGTATCTTAGAAGAAAGATTAAGGAAAGGCAAACCTACGTTTCTAGCATTTGTAGACTTAGAGAAAGCTTTTGACAATGTTGACTGGAATATCCTCTTTAAAATTCTGAAGGTGGAAGGGGTGAAATACAGGGCGCGAAAGGCTATTTACAATTTGTACAGAAAGCAGATGGCAGTTATAAGAGTCGAGGGACATGAAAGGGAAGCAGTGGTTGGGAAGGGAATGAGACAGGGTTGTAGCCACTCCCCGATGCTATGCAGTCTGTATATTGAGCAAGCAGTAAAGGAAACAAAGGAAAAGTTCGGAGTAGGTATTAAAATCCATGGATAAGAAATAAAAATTTGAGGTTCGCCGATAATATTGTAATTCTGTCAGAGACAGCAAAGGACTTGGAAGAGCAGTTGAACGGAATGGACAGTGTCTTGAAAGGAGGGTACAATATGTACATCAACAAAAGCAAAACAAGTATAATGGAATGTAGTCGAATTAAGTCGGGTGATGCAGAGGGAATTACATTAGGAAATGAGACACTTAAAGTAGTAAATGAGTTTTGCTATTTGGAGAGTAAAATAACTGATGATGGTCGAAGTAGAGAGGATATAAAATGTAGACTGACAATGGCAAGGAAAGCGTTTCTGAAGAAGTGAAATTTGTTAACATCGAGTGTAGATCTAAGTGTCAGGAAGTCGTTTCTGAAAGTATTTGTATGGAGTGTAGCCATGTATGGAAGTGAAACATGTACGATAAATAGTTTAGACAAGAAGAGAATAGAGACTTTCGAAATGTGGTGCTACAGAAGGATGCTGAAGATTAGATGGGTAGATCATATAACTAATGAGGAGGTCTTGAATAGGATTGGGGAGAAGATAAGTTTGTGGCACAACGTGACTAGAAGAAGGGATCGGTTGGTAGGACATGTTCTGAGGCATCAAGGGATCACCAGTTTAGTATTGGAGGGCAGCGTGGAGGGTAAAAATCGTAGAGGGAGACCAAGAGATGAATACAGTAAGCAGATTCAGAAGGATGTAGGTTGCAGTAGGTACTGGGAGATGAAGAAGCTTGCACAGGATAGAGTAGCATGGAGAGCTGCATCAAACCAGTCTCAGGACTGAAGACCACAACAACAACAACATGCCAACGCTGTTTCTCCCTTGGACCATAAAATGTGATTCATCCGAAAAGGCCACCTGACGTCACTCAGTGGACGTCCAGTAGTTGGACTGAGAGGCACCCACATGCCTTGCTTATACTATGGCATCAAGCAGTCAGGCCTGCAAGATGAGTGGTCTGCCAAGTATGTGGATTCATTCTTATTTATCGAGTAACATGAACTCTCGTACTCACAATTAAGTTACAAATTATCCCCCTGTATGAATAATACGCAACGGAAACGCACATCCGACTATCAGTAATTTACAGAACTCTGACTGATCACTACGTACTGGCAATACCACATTTTCCTTTTTTTTTATTTAACGACTTTTATCAACACGTGGCCATCGCACTGAATATGAGTGGCGCACACATTATAAATTATGGATATCTTGACAACATACAATTCGAAGGAAAAGGCCACCAATCTTTTTCTTTTCACTATATTATTTATTCCGATAAATTCTATAACCTAAACACATAAATTCTATAACCTACAACAATAACACATGAGAAATTCGGCCCAGTGGGCATGGCTTTACATTGGTGAATCTCTATCTTATGGTCTCGTAATTATTATTTCTCACACTTCGACTCTCACAATCATCATCACGAAACTTTCCTCCAGACCGAGCAGTACAAAAGGAACATGCATAACCCACTACCTCTGAAACTACCTTGCTACTCTCCCATGCAAACCACACATACTTAAATTACATGACATACACCACACTACAACATGAAATACTACACAGGCAATAGTCACAACATTATCACTTTCAGCTTTCCCACTTCAATTAATATTTATCCCAGTTTCACACGACTCTGCCCCACTTCGTAATTCTACTTTCCTATTATGACCTCTGGAGATATATGCACGTCTTCCTGAGCAATACAAGCCAAGTGGCGTTGCTGGATAGACGGCTGACTCACCTTGTTTCTCTCTCAGAGTGTTATAGTTTGAATCAAGTGTCACACGGAAACATATCTCGCAAAGTAATATTAAGAACATATTCATCACACGCGTGAGTCCTCAACTGATACCATGGAAGAGTACTTCTCTTTATCTTTTGTCTCATACACAGATTGAGACTCACACAGTACTCACCATGTGGAAGTACTCGCCTCTAATTTCAAGTCCTGCACACGCTATTTCTTAAATATTTCAACTTATACTACACACGCTAGTAATTCAGCTTAACTTAAGCACACGGAAGTATTTCAAATTATTGCTACACGTGGTTTCATTGTGACCGTTGGTCACTTCCGAAGATAACTACGATGCCATTAATATTACCTGCCTGACATTTAATTCTCCCCACAAAAGTCCCTGAAATAGAGAAATTATTATTTCAAACTACTCTTAAATATTCCACATGCATACCATGTCTCCACTCTTTTGTCTTTACGGAGCACAACTAAGACAGGTCTTAACAGCACAAGATCCAGCGGCAGAGTGCTGAAACATGGCCGTTCTTCAGGTCCTCTCGCACCTCTGCCAAAGTGGGGGAGCACCTTGCTACCGTATTGGTCAGCCACATTTCAGGCGATCAAAGCTCAGGTAAATTTCATCTCTTTGGTCCCACCAAAGGTGACCAAAGGATCGTCTCAAAGATGATCATATATTCACATTCACTATCTGCGGTTAGCAGATGACCATACATTCATTCATTTCACAGATCTCACCAAACTGGATGTAGGGATTTATTTTGTGGGAGTGCACATGTGATCAATTAAATAAATAAATTGTCATTCTTTCCCACACTGTATTAATTGAAACTGAGTTATTTTACAAAAATAATGAAGTATGTTGTACCTATTTTCAATGATGGGCGGTACTGTACCCTTTCACCACCGGCTACCCATGCAGAAAAAAATGGCATGGTACTCTCCTTGCAATGCGAGGGTAGTTCCGAACATTTTTTTTTAAGAAAGCTGTATTAGAACAAACGTAGCCAGTCATCAAAATAACCAGGAGGAGACCTTAGCCCCTGGTGACCTCAAATAGACGACCAAATGCTGTTACTTTACCGAATTATTAACACAGTTGTTGCATTATTGTACTCGCCATAATCCGGAGTAATGAACACATACAAATTTACAACAATCCACATGACAAATAAAACATTACATCATACAAATAAAAAATAATGTTGAGATAAAAATTTGCTTAGTTACCGGGATCTCCGTTATTTTTAGGAGTAATCCAAACTTCAACAATTCTAGAACACATAAAAAAATACTAATTGTACTCATAAATTTTTAAATAGCTCATCGTCCAAACACAGAACAAGTAATCTGACATTCATAAATTGCGTTGTAATAATCTTTACACGGTAATGTCTAAATACAAAACAAAATCAACAAAAGAAAAAAAACTGCGTACACTAGTTACATGTAGAGTGTCCGGCTCCATACCATTACTTTAAAATGTACATCAAACCTACGGAGAAATTAAACTGAGACGAAAAACAATGAAATATACCACAAGTTACATACTGGTTACGTAATATAGTTTATCTAGGACATCATGTCATACCTCATTAACTATCATCACTTAAGCAATTGCCACCACTACGTGACTGTGAGTTTAACCTTATCCTTGTCCACCAGTACATATACCTGCTGCTGAGCCAGTCAGTCCATCAACTTTGATCAATACACGCAGTAAATAGTTTAGCAATAAGTGCTTGAATCCACCAGTAGCTCTCGTATCTTACTCTACTGCTCATTTCTCTATTGTTACACATTTAGACGACAAGAACTTGCATTTCGACTAGCCTTCGTTACACTTTAATGTGAAATATCACCACTGTGATAATGCAAATAATTGGCTTCAGTCAACACACCAACAAGATCATTACTGTCCACGACATCAAAATGCATCAGTTAATTCCGATATTTGTTGTGCAATGCAAACTCTTGTCCCCTGTGACAACCTTACTGACCAATGCAACAAGAGCTGCTACGTTAGTATTACGCCACTGGCTAATAATTAAAGCATCATTGTACCAAATATTCTAATAAACATGCTATGTGAACTGGTAACCCAGAACAAACAAAAAAAAAACACTAACTATTCTAAACACAAATGCTAATGAAATACAGTTACACTTGCTGTCCCTTCAGGAATGAAACATATAAAAAAATTTACACAATTGCAAGTGCAAATACATTATTCCCTATCTTGCGAGTCACATGGAATCATTTCATTCTGTGATTTTCTTGGGGTCGACAAAGTTGCTGACAGGTTCCCTAGAAACACTGTCTCGGTGTCAAAGCTCTCCCATGGTTACCCGGGCGAAAGTCTTCAAGTCACTCAAATCGGCATTTTGAACACATTAAACACAAATGTCATAGTTACCCTCAGAGTACCATCCACACGATGGTCGTCCAGAAATGGCCCTACAACTACTATTACCCACGGTTCTGTCCTTTCAGTTCATGGTGTAATTAAAAGTCGTAAGTTCCAACAAACAGCACTTATTCCCGCACCAATTAAAGAAATGTCTCCTACTACAAATGCAAATGTCAATGTCCCACTTTAGTTTCTTGTGTTCATACAATAATTAGTCACCAAACGACAATTGTCCTCTTTAAGAATACCAAGCGTCCCACATGCAATTCACAAAGCACACTTAACAAGTCACTGCCAAAAGTTTATGGATCCCACCGTCCAGTGGTCAAGACAAAACAAAACAATCGTCCTGTCTGCTAAAGACAAAATCTTTTCCACCACTCACAACGTGGAAACACCAGTCCACTTTCCACCTTATGGAGACATAACGAGCAGTCATCTTGTTTCACGGCTCCACAGTCCAGTACTATTTAATAGTTGCTGGTAAAAATTGCCCGCCAGACTCTGCCGCGCGTCGTTCATTCTGCCGTGGCGCCGCTTGAGCAGAAGAAACCACCCGCTGTTGCCTCCGCGGGATACTTTCCGCAGTCGTAAGGGTGGCGGAACTTACGAATGGCCAGTGGTACGTGCGTGTCGCCCCAGGCCGTTGACCTGCTGTAGCGGGTGCGTGGAGTGTACCCCGACCGGCAGTGAAGTGGGGAGTGCCGCGGCTCTGTCGCCTCTCCCATGGCGACGTCAGCTTGGCCTCGGGTAGCGGTATGGGCGCGTTTTGGGTAGCACCTCAGCGCTACGACACCCAATCAGTCAGACCCTCCCGTGCATCTCGTAACATTACAGACAAAAGGATATTCTTACAGTATTTAAATACTCATTGATTACATGTATGATCTATTAGATACATTGGTAATAAAAGAATCTTTGTTCTAAAAAACATAAAATCATACACCCTAGTTTTCTACACATACAACATCAACATTTATCCCTTTTCTATATACAGCCCACACTTGTGCTATTGATTGTACCTGTCGTCCCTCATACAAAACATGAAAGTGTAAAAAAAAAAAAAAAAAACAAAAGGAATAAGAAACAATCTATACAGCTCATAATTACAATATCAAATAGTAGACTACTGTAACATCCCATCACAGTGAAAATATTAGAAACTGTTTATTCTAAAACTACAATATACAGTGAACCTTTGTGCTTGTGACAGACTGAAATTAATACCCCTTGAAAGTGTTCTAACAAAAAAATAAGAAATAATCTACACAGCTCACAATTACCTACCACATGTTGTTAAATAGTAAACTACTTTAACATCCTAACACCATAAACTAGAAACTGATGACTCTAAATCTACAACATACAATGCACCTTTGCGCTTGTGACAGACTGAAATTAGTATCTCTTTATATATTTTACATTTTATTATATATAACAACATTTCTAGGACACGTATGTACCATCCACATGTCAGATCCTGACCTGCCATCGAGGTTCATCCCAATCAAACAATAAAACACAATAATGTTTTAGTTATCGATCGATAGCATCCCCTTTACAGGAGTGTGCGCATTGATCACACTACTCTACGACTCTCACTCACCAGTCATCACATTTTCCTTCTCATTCAACCCATTAATACACTAACAGAATAGGTCTAGAAGTCAGCTAACCTTAACACCACCACACTCACGACAACATACTATACCTTTGCTCCCTTATACTCAACCACATAACACATGAAGCTGTTTCGGAGATAGCTTTCCAGTCTCCGAATTCGTCCTTTCACTCTGGCACCTCTCTCCATCGGCTTACCTCTGCATTCACTTTACCGATTATTCATCCTGCTAAATATCAACTTAGAATTGCGACATTTCATCTAAGAACAAAATATACACAAATTATTCATCCTGCAAAATAACTGTACACATTCTTGGTACCGTTTTGATTAGTTATACTGGTACCAGGCTTCAACAACAACAAAAAAATATTATTTTTGCCAAATTGCAAATGTTATGGTAAGAATTAGATTTACACTTATATTACATCTTACGTCAGTATTCCACAACGTTCACCATCTGGATCTCATACTCCCTTTATGTCCCTTCACGTTGTGCAGTCGTCCTCATCTCTTCATTCGTATTTCGGCTCTCCGTCCGTCGATTACTCCATCATTTCCTGGTCTTCCTTCGCCATTCGCATCAATCTCGATTGCAGCATACACAGGCCTCTCTGTAACATACCTCTAAAACATCTACTCACCTTTATTTACCACTGTTTCATCACGTCGAATCTCTCTTTATTAATCACACTGCTTCACGTCGCTTCTCTCCTTAAATATCACCTTTATCCACTACTATTTATCACGTCGTTTCTGCTTGATCCTTATTCATATGACAAAAAATACGTACATACACCACTCTGTCGACTCCTGTTCATGACTCATTCGACCAGTCTATTCCGTCATACTTCCTGACATCCCGCTTGAAAATTGTTATGTTCGATTTGACCCTGCACAACGTTACACACCACAAATAAATACACTGACTATCTACCATAAATTGCCTACTTTCGATCTATCCTTAACTTTTCCATAATTTGATGTTAGAAATGTGATGAAGCCCACGAGATTGTTTTCCCTTGATCGTCTCAATCAGTACAGCATTTTCATGGACAATCCGCCTCACTCTGAATGGTCCAATATACACCGTAAAGAATTTGCTAGTTAGGAATCTGTGCTTCTTTGATAATCGATGAGTTTTAATTAGAACCTTGTCTCCTACTGCCAATTCGATCTTACAGATCTTTCCTTTCTGCTTCTCCTGCCTATCCTTAGCTGCTTTCTTAATACGCTCTATCGCAACCTTGACAATTTCTGTGTGCCTCTGCTTTCCTGATCGTGGAAAATCTACCAGCTCCTTGACTCGATCTGGTGGTAGTTCATTCTTTAGTACCGTAATTGGTGATAAACCAGTTGCTCCATGTGGTAGCTCATTGAGGATGTCCTTAAAATCTTTGAGAAAAATACTCCAACTTCTATGTTGCCTATGGCAATAGATCTTACACAACTTCCCCAGTTCTTTTACCACTCTTTCACTGGGGTTACTTGCAGCATGGTATCGGGATATGAACACCGGTTTTATCCTTCTTCTCTTCAGTGTGGTTAGCCATTGTCTGGATCTGTATTGTGGTCCATTGTCAGCTATGAACTTTTCTACAGTTCCTACTTCTCGCAAAAAGTTTTTAACGATCGCTGCTGCTACTGTCCTTCCCGTCGCACGTTTCAATGCGGTAAAGGTCACATACTTTGACACCAATTCCACTGCTACTAAAACATATCTATATCCCTGCACTGACTTAGGTAGCGGCCAAACAAATCTGTTGCTCCGAATTCCCTCAATCTACCTGGCACTATCGGAAAAAGTGGTGCTTTGCATGAGATAGTTAACGATTTTGCCTTCTGGCACAATTTGCAACTACCAAGCACGTTCTTGATCCTCCTCTCCATACTAATGAAATAAACTGATTCCCTTAACTCCTTACAGCATTTCCTTGCTCCGTAATGCCCGTAAAAAGGGTGCGTGTACCAGATCAACTTGTTGACTATTTCATTTGGTATACACAACACCCAGTCCTGTGTGTTCGGATTTCTACGGTAGAACAGGACCCCGTTCTGAATTGTATAAAAGCGCGCTATATTGGCATCTGAGTTGGCTCTAACTCTGTCCTTCACCATTCTCCATGACGCGTCTTTATCCTGCTCTTTTGCGATATTTGTGAGTACCGTCCCTATGTATTTCTCGAACAGCACGCCCTGCATATACAATATATCATATCTGTTCTCGTTTACCTCCTCATCAAAGCATTGACCATGACCTACTGGGTTCCTTGACAACGCATCTGCCACTATATTCTGTGGCCCAGGAATATACATGACCGAAAACTGAAACTCCTGTAAATAGAGTGCCCACCTAGCGAGTCGTCTATGGTTAAGTTTGGCCGACATCAGAAACTGTAGTGACTTGTGGTCAGTATAGGTTTTAGTATGCCTCCCATACAAATAGTATCTAAACTTACTAAAACCCCATACTATTGCCAAAGCTTCAAGCTCAGTTACCGTGTAATTTCTCTCAGCTTTGCTAAGCACTCGGCTCGCAAATGCAATAGGTTGTTGTATTACTTCTCCTCCTTGCTCTTGCTCTTGGAACAATGTTACCCCAAGTCCACTACGGGAACTGTCCGTGGCCATACAAAACTCTTTCCCTAGGTCTGGATGCCCGAGAAGGGATGCCGATAGCAGTGCCTTCTTTAACGCCTCATACTCTTTCTGCGCGACAGGGTCCCAATTCCATACCGTTTTCTTTCCAGTCAGCTGACATAGTCTGGGTGTCGCTGCACCCCCAATCTTAATGAACCTCCTGTAAAAATTGATTAATCCTAAATAACCCCGTAGCTGACGTTTTGTTCTTGGCACCGGAAAATCTCTGATTGCTTCGAGTTTGTCTGGATTTGGTCTTATTCCCTCTGGTGTCACAATGTGACCTAGAAACTCGATTTCTTTTCGTCCAAATTCTGACTTTCCCAAATTCACGGTTACCCCATGTCTCTCCAATGCACCGAGCAATATGCTGAACGTTCTATTGTGGTCTTCCCAGTTTCTTTCGGCTATCAGGACATCACCCACATACTATGTTACCTTATTCTTTTATTTAATTAGGAGTGACAGTATTTAGCGCTCTGATAAATGCCGCGGATGATACATTTAACCCAAATGGTAATTTCCGGAATTGATACGATTTCCCGTAGCACAAGAAAGCAGTGTATTTTCTACACCCCCTATCTAACTCCACCTGCCAGAAACTCATTCTCAAATCAACTGAGCTGAGAACTCTGATCCCGTGAAACTTTTGTAGGAATTCGTCAAGTGTCAGCGGCCGATCTGTCTCTGGCTCTATTATCTTATTAATCCTTCTTGCGTCCAAAACTAATCTAATTGACCCATCCATTTTGTCGACACAAACTAAAGGGCTGTTGTACGGACTGGATGCTGGTTCGATAATCCCTTGTTGTAGCATGCTTTCGATCTCAGCTTCCACTCTTTCTTTGTACACAACAGGTATCGGGTACACTTGGGCCCTAAACTGTTTATGAGGCTTGACCTTGAATCTATACACAAAATTTCTTATTGTACCCGCAGCATGTTTAAATACCTTTCTATTCTCGTATAAAATTTTCTGCAATTCCCCGTAGACCGCGGTCCCTCGTAAATGCCAGATTTTCTCCCTGATCTCCTCCTCCAAACATTTATGAATTTCCTCCTTCTCTTGTTCGAACCCCGTATTCTGTGCCTGTCTACCGGACTTTACCGCCAGACATAATGCTAAGTGTGCGTTATCTTTAGCATATAAACAATCGTCGAATCTTAATGTAATTTCCTCCGAATCTCGTTTCAACTCCATCGAACCATTTCTCATGTTAACGACTGCTTTATATTGGCTCAAAAAATTAACGCCTAATATCCCTTCAACAGTTAGAGATGACACAATCATGAACACTGTACTAAACCTCTTCGCCTGGCACACAAAGTCTACCTGCGCTTGTAACTTCACCTCAATTCCCTTTCATGTAACTGCCCCTCTCACTGTTGTCCTTTGCAATGGCAACGTTGGCCATGGTTTTGTAAGACTACAACACTTAAACACATCTTCCCTCAAAACACTCATTACACTGCCTGTGTCGATGACACAAGGTACGATTATATTATTTATTTCTACGCTAATTATTGGGTGGACTTCACTCCCCACATCTCCTACCTCCTCTAACAGATTCTCCCTTAGTTTTCCGTAATCGATATACCTAATATTTACATCATTAATAGTCCTGGTTTGTACCCGTCTATCATGTAGTCACTTTCTTGTTCCTCCGTCATTGTGACAGTGATTGTACTGTCGTGAACCCAATGACTGCCTATCCTCTCTTCGCCCCTCATTTTCATTTTCCCTTCTTCTTCCATCTCTGTCCCATCTTCTATTTTCCCGGTTTGCCGGTCGATATCCCCATGAATTCTGCCCCCTATTTCCTCGCCATCTTCCATTTCCGTCATTCCTCGGATTCCATGCTCTCCTGCCATTCTGATAGTTTCTGCCGTTCCTATCCTCGACTCTGTCTGACCTATGAGTCGTGTCGCCGTTCACAATGTTGCTCTCATTACCCAGTTCCTGTAACAAGTGCTGAAATGACGCGGAATCGTCTAAGCCTCTGCCTGCTATCACTATATCTCTGCGAAATCTCACTGGCAACTTCGTTATACAGATCCTAATGAACTCCCCAGTTTCGTATGGCACATCCAAATACCTATTTCGTCTCAGCATTTCCTGATAGCATGACACTGGATCTCTTATACCACCTTCGTTACAATTTGGCATCATCAATATGCTTTGCTTAACCTGGTCCTGCTTACTTTTCGACCAGAATTCATTTAAAAACTTGTCACAAAATATCTTGTAGCTACTACAGTCTTTAATAACTTCCTGCATTTTCGCTCTAGCCTCGTCCCTCAAATGGTTACACACAAACTTCATTTTGAGGAGCGGTCCCCACGATGAAGGTAATGAATCTTGAAATTGAGACAGCCACAGGCATGGATGTTGGTAATTATCAGGATCCGGAAAACAAGTGTACGTTTGTACCAACACGAAGTGCCTCCTACATTCTTCTTCCGCATTTATGTTTTCCGTCCTTGGACTATACCCAGTTGGGTTTGCCACCTGTTTTATCCGACACAACCGTTCTTCTAACTCTCTGAGTTCGTGTTCCTCTTTCTGCCTATTTTCGTTTTTTGAATTTATCTCACTCTCCCTCTGCAGTCTACCTGGTGGTGTTTCACCTTCACTTCTGCACGCTAATTGCAACTGTGCTAGTTCTTCCCTGTGTTTCCTATTTGTTTCTTGTTGTGCCTCTTTAAACTGTAATAGTGATTGTATCTCCTCCTGGTCGGCATAAACATCTCGCTGTGTACTGTCAGAGCCTGTTTCGCCTCTTATACTGATCTTTTCTACATCTGCGCTAATCGTATTCATTCTGACCAATACCTCCGCAACTTCATCCCTGTGTTTATTTAGCGCCACTTCCTGCCGGATGACTTGAGCTTCCACGCTGTCTAATGCCCCTTGTTTATCTGCAAGTAAGTCCTCTACTATCTCTTTGATTCGCTCATCCGGCAACACGTCCCTACGTTCTGTAATATCACTCTCAATTGCACTTATTCGTACCTACAAATTATTGGCTTTTTCTTTCACGGCATCACATACTTACTTCAACGCATCCAGATTCTTCTCCCCCTCATCTAACCGATTATTAACTGCGGACAGACGCTCATCGATAACTGTGTGTAGCTTCCTCATTGCCTCTTTATTTCCCTTATCCATTGCCTCCAATCTTTCCTTATTTGCCTCCAATCTTTCCTCATTTGCCTCCAATCTTTCCTTATTTGCTTCCAATCTTTCCTTAGTCTCCCTATCCATTGCTTCCAATCTTTCCTTATTCTCCCTATCTCTCTCCTTATTATCTTTATCCATCGCTTCCAATCTTTCCTTATTATACATATCTCTCTCCTTGTTATCTTTATCCATCACTTCCAATCTTTCCTTATTATCTCTATTCATCGCTTCCAATCTTTCCTTATTATCTCTATCCATCCTCTGTAAAAACTGCAGTAGCACATTGACATTTGCTACTCTCGGTGCGCTCACCTCGTTTGCCTGAGAAACCGTAGCTTCGCCAAGGGTAGCTTCACTTTCACTGCATACCTGACCTTGTCCCCGCTCGCCCGCGTCGTCGGGAAAAGCCCCCGTTTGCGGACAAAGCCCGCCGCATAAAGGATCACCTAGCTGCAGTCCGCTGAACAATTCAGCCCCTTCCGAGTGTTTGCCGTTCTCGCTCATTAACCCAAAGTCGACACCTACTTCCTGCTGCACTGCTATGTTCACCCCAGAATCACTATTCTCCATGGTGACTACACTTTTCGACTGCAACCTAGTTACTATGGACATTACGCAAAAAAAATTATGCAACGATCTTCCAGCCTTGGACGATATAGCAATTAATTACATAAAAAAATTAAAGATCCTCACCAATCCAGAAAGAAATTGCAAACAAAAAAAAATTTACTTCTTAGCGCTATCACAATATATTCCATCAAAAAAAATCTTAACAGCAATAATCCTGGCAGGGTCGAAATTATGAGAGGCACCCACATGCCTCGCTCATACTGTGGCATCAAGCAGTCAGGCCTGCAAGATGAGTGATCTGCCAAGCGAGTGGATTAATTCTTATTTATCGAGTAACATGAACTCTCGTACTCACAATTAAGTTACAAATTATCCCCCTGTATGAATAATACGCAACGGAAACGCACATCCGACTATCAGTAATTTACAGAACTCTGACTGTTCACTACGCACTGGCAATACCACATTTTCCTTTATTTTTTATTTAACGGCTTTTATCAACACGTGGCCATCGCACTGAATATGAGTGGCGCACACATTATAAATTCTGGATATCATGACAACATACAATTCGGAGGAAAAGGCCACCAATCTTTTTCTTTTCACTATCTTATTTATTCCGATAAATTCTATAACCTAAACACACAAATTCTATAACCTACAACAATAACACATGAGAAATTCGGCCCAGTGGGCATGGCTTTACATTGGTGAATCTCGATCTTATGGTCTCGTAATTATTTAACGCTACAGTGCACTTTCTGGATAGGATGGTGGATCTTTTATTATTTCTCACACTTCGACTCTCACAATCATCATCACGAAACTTTCCTCCAGACCGAGCAGAACAAAAGGAACACACATAACCCACTACCTCTGAAACTACCTTGCTACTCCCCCATGCAAACCACACATACTTAATTTACATGACATACACCACACTACAACATGAAATAGAGGGCTATTACAAATGACTGAAGCGATTTCATAAATTCATGGTAGCTCCATTCATTGACATATGGTCACGACACACTACAGATACGTGGAAAAACTCGTAAAGTTTTGTTCGGCTGAAGCCGCACTTCAGGTTTCTGCCGCCAGAGCGCTCGAGAGCGCAGTGAGACAAAATGGCGACAGGAGCCGAGAAAGCGTATGTCGTCCTTGAAATGCACTCACATCAGTCAGTCATAACAGTGTAACGACACTTCAGGACGAAGTTCAACAAAGATCCACCAACTGCTAACTCCATTCGGCGATGGTATGCGCAGTTTAAAGCTTCTGGAAGCCTCTGTAAGGGGAAATCGACGGGTCGGCCTGCAGTGAGCGAAGAAACGGTTGAACGCGTGCGGGCAAGTTTCACGCGTAGCCCGCGGAAGTCAACGAATAAAGCAAGCAGGGAGCTAAACGTACCACAGCCGACGGTTTGGAAAATTTTACGGAAAAGGCTAAAGCAGAAGCCTTACTGTTTACAAAATCTACAAGCCCTGACACCTGATGACAAAGTCAAACGCTTTGGATTTTCGGCGCGGTTGCAACAGCTCATGGAAGAGGATGCGTTCATTGCGAAACTTGTTTTCAGTGATGAAGCAACATTTTTTCTTAATGGTGAAGTGAACAGACACAATGTGCGAATCTGGGCGGTAGAGAATCCTCACGCATTCGTGCAGCAAATTCGCAATTCACCAAAAGTTAACGTGTTTTGTGCAATCTCACGGTTTAAAGTTTACGGCCCCTTTTTCTTCTGCGAAAAAAACGTTACAGGACACGTGTATCTGGACATGCTGGGAAACTGGCTCATGCCACAACTGGAGACCGACAGCGCCGACTTCATCTTTCAACAGGATGGTGCTCCACCGCATATCCATCATGATGTTCGGCATTTCTTAAACAGGAGATTGACAAACCGATGGATCCGTCGTGGTGGAGATCATGATCAGCAATTCATGTCATGGCCTCCACGCTCTGCCGACTTAACCTCATGCGATTTCTTTCTGTGGGTTTATGTGAAAGATTCAGTGTTTAAACCTCCTCTACCAAGAACTCGCATCAACGATGCTTTCGAACTCATTGATGGGGACATGCTGCGCCGAGTGTGGGAGGAATTTGATTATCGGCTTGATGTCTGCCGAATCACTAAAGGGGCACATTCGAACGTTTGTGAATGCCTAAAAAAACTTTTTGAGTTTTTGTATGTGTGTGCAAAGCATTGTGAAAATATCTCAAATAATAAAGTTATTGTAGAGCTGTGAAATCGCTTCAATCATTTGTTATAACTCTGTACTACACAGGGAATAGTCACAACATTATCACTTTCCGGTTCTAGGCGCTTCAGTCCGGAACCACACTGCTGCTACGGTCTCAGGTTCGAATCCTGCCTCGGGCATGGATGTGTGTGATGTTCTTAGGTTAGTTAGGTTTAAGTAGTTCTAAGTCTAGCGGAATGATGACCTCAGATGTTAAGTCCCATAGTGCTTAGAGCCATTTGAACCATTATCACTTTCAGCTTTCCCACTCCAATTAATATTTATCCCAGTTTCACACGACACTGCCCCACTTCGTAATTCTACTTTCCTACTATGACCTCTAGAGATATATGCACGTCTTCCTGTGCAATACAAGCCAAGTGGCGTTGCTTGTTTCTCTCTCAGAGTGCTATAGTTTGAATCAAGCGTCACACGGAAACATATCTCGCAAAGTAATATTAAGAACATATTCATCACACACACGAGTCCTCAACTGATACCACGGACGAGTACTTCTCTTTATCCTTTGTCTCATACACAGATTGAGACTCACACAGTACTCACCACGTGGAAGTACTCGCCTCTAATTTCAAGTCCTGCACACGCTATTTCTTAAATATTTCAACTTATAGTACACATGGTAGTAATTCAGCTTAACTTAAGCACATGGAAGTATTTCAAGTTATTGCTACACGTGGTTTCATTGTGACCGTTGGTCACTTCCGAAGATTACTACGATCCCATTAATATTACCTGCCTGACATTTAATTCTCCCCACAAAAGTCCCTGAAATAGAGAAATTATTATTTCAAACTACTCTTAAATAATCCACATGCATACCATGTCTCCACTCTTTTGTCTTTACGGAGCACAACTAAGACAGGTCTTAACAGCACAAGATCCAGCGGCAGAGTACTGAAACATGGCCGTTCTTCAGGTCCTCTCGCACCTTTGCCGAAGTGGGGGAGCACCTTGCTACCGTATTGGTCAGCCACATTTCAGGCGATCAAAGCTCAGGTAAATTTCATCTCTTTGGTCCCACCAAAGGTGACCAAAGGATCATCTCAAAGATGATCATATATTCACATTCACTATCTGCGGTTAGCAGATGACCATACATTCATTCATTTCACAGATCTCACCAAACTGGATGTAGGGATTTATTTTGTGGGAGTGCACATGTGATCAATTAAATAAATAAATTGTCATTCTTTCCCACACTGTATAATTGAAATTGAGTTATTTTACAAAAAAATGTGTTGTTCTGACAAAAATAATGAAGTATGTTGTACCTATTTTCAATGTCGGGCGGTACTGTACCCTTTCAGGACTGGCGTCCAAATTCCGACCTTCATCGCCTATGAACAGCAGTCAGCATCGGTGCATAAACCAGACGCCTGCCGTGGAAGCCCATACGCACAAACATTCGGTGAACGGACCTTGAGGAGAGCCTGATGGTAGTCCCTTGGTTCTTCTGGGCGGTCATTTGCTCAACTGTTGCACGTCTATTCGCCAATATACATCGCTGCAGCCATTGTTCACCGTTGTCATCTATGGCCTGTGGGGCTTCACAGTTGCCGCAGCACCAGTTTTGGATAGCGTCATTTTACCATGCATGGTATACGTGAACAACGGCGGCACGCCGACAATTTACAAACGTAGCCATTTCAGAAAAGCCTCCACCCCAGGCTCGAAAGCTAATGATCACACCCTTTTGGACGTCAGCTAAACCGCTCCGTTTCCACATTGCAATAACGACTGCGCTGTTACCTGCATCCCGCCAACATGCTTTATATACCCTCCACTGTTGGTGTTGTCACATGTCTGTGAGTGGTTATTGCACGTTGACATGGAACATAGGCGATGATCACATTAATGTAATTGCACCGTGTGTAATGGTTGTTCGCAACTCTTCCAAGGATCACGATAGTAAACTGATAACATTTGCTGGAATCGGCATAGCAGAAAGCAGAGAGTACAGCGCCATCCGAAACTGTTAGCTGATGACTCGGAGATGTACTGTGAAGGATTGGGACGCTGTGGTCGGTCATATTCCGGTGGTACTTGTGACATTTGCTGGTTCTTGGACCCATTGCTTTATCACCAAGGATTACATCTGAGTTACAGTGAGGCTATAGTAGTAGACGTGTGATGTCACAAGGTGGGTTGCGGCAAAAACGACAAATGCAGGAACAACGCCAACAGGGACTGCTACCGTTGAGAATGGCTACTGTGATGAAAGTTAGATGGGTCAAATGGCTCTGAGCACTATGGGACTTAATAGCTGAGGTCATCAGTCCCCTAGAACTACTTAAACCTAACTAACCTAAGGACATCACACACATCCATGCTCGAGGCAGGATTCGAACCTGCGATCGTAGCGGTCGCGCGGTTCCAGACTGAAGCGCCTTGAACCGCTCGGCCACAACGGCCGTCTGAAAGTTAGAAGGGATTATCTTCTTGTCAGCGCGCAAACCGTTTATATTCATTTCTTTATAGTAATTTAATTAGTATCCAGTTATAGTGCAAAATAGCGTAGCAGACCGTGTCAGTATTATACTATCAGGGCGTAAACTTGTTGTTTCATTCGATGACATGACGTAACTAGGAAATCGTTTCATACTCAGTCATAAGTAAACAACTGATTAAGAGGAGACACGAATCAGTTCGCACTTCATCGATGACATCACGAATCACCGTTAAGCGAAGTACTTCACGCCAAACTGATGTGATAACATGGCGCTAGGAAGTACGTGTTTGATCCCGGTCACAGGCGAAAAAAGCAGATTGTAAAAATTTCAGGTACATGTTGACATATTGCGTTTTGGTTTCTTTCACGGTTTCTTCGACCGACGTTGTTTGACGATTTTTCCGCCATACATTCCCAGATTGAAAGACTGACGCGGCCGTATATTGCGCAAACTCGTTTTAAAGACGGATTACAAACCAAAGAAGAAAGTCAAAGAGTATCTTAATTCAGCAAAGGATAAAAGGGACCCACTTGCAATGTCGGTAAGATACCTAATTCCATGTACATGAGGTGAATTCTATATAGGAATTACTGTATGATCCATCAATACCACTGGCACCGAACATAAACGTCATTGCAGGCTGGGACACGTGGAGAAATCGGTCATGAAGGAGCACGCGCGTGTGGGACCGATCACATAATATAGTTCCCCAATACAGAACTTCTTTGCCGTTACGGTCGCAGGTTCGAATCCTGCCTCGGGCATGGATGTGTGTGATGTCCTTAGGATAGTCAGGTTTAAGTACTTCTAAGTCTAGGTTACTGATGACCTCAGATGTTAAGTTCCATAGTGCTCGGAGCCATTTGAATTTGAAGAACTTCTTCCTGTGAAGAAGAGCTACCGCTCCCGCTTGTTCAGGAAATCTAAGGACATACACAAACATGACGGCAGCTTCAGTAAGAAAGCGTAAAGCCCCAAAATAAATGGACTTTGGATTTCCGTGCTGTAGCTAAGTACCGTTCCAAGTACCTACTGGAGAACCACGGTGGTGACGACCAAGGAAAAGTCCTCAGATGCTCAGATGTTGGCGCGACTGGTACATAATTATAATCTTCAGCCAGGAGCTAGACTTCAGTCCGTGAGCAGCAATGGAGGGTGTAGATTTGACAATGCAAATTACTCGTGCTGACGATCCGTCAGAAAACATTGTAGACCAAACGTCTGCCGAAAAACCTGAGACAGAAACCAAGAGATTATATGTCGAACTTGATAGGTGTACGTATAAGCAGTATATTGATACTTCCTACGTATATCTCGCGAAGAGACCATGAGGATAAAATCAGAGAGATTAGAGCCCACACAGAGGCATACCGACAATGCTTCTTTCCACGAACAATACGAGACTGGAATAGAAGGGTACCCTCCGCCACATACCGTCAGGTGGCTTGCGGAGTATCTCGTAGATGTAGACGAAGAAACAATTACTGCTAACTAGACCATGGCTAAATTGGTAACAGAGCTAGAACACAATGGCACATTACACGGATATGCACATAGAAGAGGAAGATGGTCATGACGATAATGACAGGGACGTTCATGATGCTAAACAACAGCAGGGCCCACAGGATGGACTGTTGCAGACTCCATATTTAAATTATGCAAAACAGTGCAGTGCTGGGGTTCGGGAACAGCACTTGATAAATTCAGTGTTCACTTCCTCAAAACTAGTTTTGATTTAACGACATACAGGGCCGCACTTTCCGTTTCTTGAGATGTTCATAGATCAACCCTAGGTTCTTTCATTGTTCTTCAATAAACAGACACTTTTTCACAGTTGTACCACATCGAAGCTGACGAAGGGCAAAATTATTTCCAGTTTCGTCATCGGTTAACTCACCTTCATAATATAGCGGAAGATCTCGATTCATTTCCTGTTCTCTTGCTGAATTCTCGAGAAGTGAGGAGCTTTGAGATGCACTCTAATTAGCTCTACGAGCCTACCTAAGCAGGTGCTTGAATAAAAAAGCAGCGGCGTCATGACTCACACATTGGCTGCAACAGCAGGAAGAAGACGACTTGTTAATCACAAAGCACTGCCGAGGATCCTTCATTCGGCAGTCAGCCAAAAGAGAAAAACCTTCGCCAACCTGGTTCCTGAATAGGTTAATGACGTTGCTTCTGTGCTGATGTAGGGAAGTTTCTTCCTGGACGGTTTAAATTTCACCCGTTAATGACGTCCTTGATACTTCGCATCAGCCAACAAGAGTCTGCCTTTCACATCAACGCAGACAGACTTGTTCAGGTTTGAATAATGAATTTACCACGTCGTTCAAACTCAACTACAACGTATAATACGATAATTCATGACAATTGGAGTTTCGGTAGAATATTACCCACATAATCCCGAAGATAGTAAAGACAGATAAATGTGAGAGCCGGCGCACAATCAGCTTAATAGCTCATGCATTCACGTTGCTGACTAGAATAACATATAGAAGAATAGAAAAGCAAATTGAGGACTTATTAAATGATCATTTTGACTTTATAAATCTAAAGGCTCTAGAGAGACAGCCATTTCTGACGTTGGCCACTTCTGACGCTGCAGCTTATAACGGAAATGGAAATGATTGAAACCAAGACTTAAGGAAAATTAAGAACTTGTGACAGATGACCTCAGATGTTAAGTCCCATAGTGCTCAGAGCCATTTTAAGATGTTGTATAATCCGTTCGTCATAAGAATAAACCGGACGTAAACATTGCACTATTAGTTCTTCCGCATTTGCTGGAACCTCATCGGATTTCCGTTTCATGTGGGACTGCAGCCAAGCTGTCTTGAGTACTGTCAAGTACGATAATAAGGGTACATTTTGCGCTAGGCGTTACGCGCACATCGACTTAGCCATAGTACGGGACAACAGCACTATCAGCGCATTTAACGTGGACAACACTGGGCGGTCAGCCGGTAAAGCTAACCTGCAGTGACGTGGCCAGCTGCAGTCCACAAGAAAAAAACCACGAGCAGAGGAGTAATACAGCTTCGAATGTCATTTAATTTTTAAGCAGAATGAAATAATACACTGTAAATCTCTCACAACACGCTCCTTAGACGACTAGACGAAAACCGCAACACGTTATCGTTTTTAGCTAACGTACTATTGTAATTAAAAACAAGACTGATGAAAATTCATGACTTAACCACAGGGTAGTTTTTCTGCATACGTCGTGTGTAACGTAAGAGAGTATTGAAGGATTTCACCGTATAGTTAAATATAGAAGCCACTGAAGGTATTACTTACAGACAGTCGTCTGGTAATCTCTTAGCTCCTTCCTTATCCGAATCCGAGAAATACATTTCAGTTCTGGAAGTGTCTCCTGCTACGTTGATAACGAGCCTATCAACAACAGAATCCACGAAGCCAACCAGGCGCAGCATTCTCTCTTCTTCTTTTATGGCGAGCCGTTCTACATCCCGCCAGCGTTCGGCAGTGACGTGTGAAGAAGCTGCGTGCGTTAGTTCCAGTACGTCTGGCAGCTTAACAAACAGTCTTGTTACTTCTCGGGCCAAATCCCGCACCTTGGCTCCAGATCAGTTCTGTTTTGTTCATATCGTAATGGTACAGTAACAAATGTAAAAATGCAACATTTGTATGATGTGCTCGATGCTGTGAAAATTATTTTTTTTCATGTTTCTTCGATACTTATCTACCTCTGTGGTATCAAACGATGGACATAGTCCAAATAGAGACGATTTGGTTTTTCATTTTTGCCTTAAAAATTAAATTGTTATGTTTTCTTAATTTAAACAACTTTTATGAACAGTCTTTCATAAAACATCGATAATTAAGAATTTGTATTTGAAATGGAAACAGGAATTTCGCGTCCAGTATGAGACGCGCATTATTCATAGAAAAAATTATACTAGCGAGATTTGAACCATTAGACAAATAACCGCATTTAGTTTAAATCCCATTATGCTACCAACTGAGCTACACGTTTAACACTACTAACTGCAACGTATACAACTCTAGTAAAAGTTAAAAGCCGATTATCTCCGTAAATTTATGAAAAACATTACGACCAACATATTCCTCGGCACTTTTTAACCGTGTTCCACGCTCGTGTTTCACTACGGAACAGAAAGCAGCTTCAACCACTTTTATTCTGTGCATTAACAGCGCGACTATTAGAGCACAACGCTTCAGAGGCTGTGACTGTACACGATTTTTGAAATAAAAAGTACGTAGCTAAAGCGTGATTAAGAAAAAATGTTGATGGCTGTTAACACAAGTTTCATTTAACGTAACTTAGTAATAAGATACCTAATACATAAGTAAGACCGACTTCCAACAGCGTAACAACACCAGTGAACGTGTACTACGGCTGCTGACCAATCATCGCGTTTGTGTTTGTTTACAACAGGTTTATTCTCACAATGAACGGATTATAACTGATTCAGTTGTGGAATTGAAAATGATCGAAGGCAAGACTAAGGGAAGTTAAGACAGTTTAACTGATTCAACTGCAGCATCTTAGCGAATCATTGCATATTGTATTTAGTAAATGTAACAATTTTTTACCTTGTTCCACAAAATTTTATTATTTTTGTGTGACTCATGTTTTGCATTGTAAGCCCATTTTCCAGTACACAACGATTGTGTTCTGGAAAATAAGCTTACAATCCAGAACGATTGTTGAATTCTGGAAAATTGGCTTACAGTGCGAAACCTAGGTGAACAAAATTAACGAAGTTTCGTGAAAGAAGGTAAAAAGGTGCTTCGTTTAGTTAACAAAAGAATTAAAACACTTTCGTAGGATTTGTTGATTTAGAGAAAGCTTTCGATGCCGTCAAATGGTGCAAAATGTTTGAAATTGTCAGGAAAATAGGAATAAGTTTTTGGGAAAGGCAGTAGGGCAGGAAGCGAGAGGGACCAGTAAAGATAGAAAACCAAAAAACACTTATCACATTAAAAAGGGACGGAAGGCAGGGGTGGATTCTCCTTTCCCACACTTTTCAACTTACGCACGTGATATGCACTTACACTGAATCTTCGTTTGCAGAGTCAAAAATATGAGTGAAACTGTAAAATGATCTCATAGTCGTACATCAGATATAACACTTGCATTAAACAGATTTACATTTTATAACTTTACTTACGTCTTGACAACGCTTTTATTTAAATAAAAAACTTTTGTTTAAATAAAAGTGTGGTCAAGACATAACCAAAGTTATTAAAGGTGCAACCAGATGGCCGCGTCGTCTCACAGTGCAAATTGCAGTTAAATAGATTTCGTAAGGCGGTGCAGTACAACCCAAGACCTTCAGTTTGGGAAGAAGGCTAACGTGGATCTTTCAGTGTGGCAGTTTGTTGACGTAGCACGCCATCGCCCATCTACGAACAATGTCCTCGCTAATTATTGGCTGAGAGCAGCCGAATTATTTGTGAGCATAAGAAAAATGCAGGCCGATGGTTGACCAAACTGTTTCAGGCCAGGAACGTCGTTGTCACTGCTTGGGGAGTGTCGCGGCGTCAGACCGAGCGAACGGTCGAGTGTGGGTCACGGTTCGCACAGACTGTTGCATTATCTAGATTTGTTGAATAAAATCAGTGTCAACGTCAAAAGGCAACAGAGAAGGTCGCGAGAGTGTTAACAAGCGTAATTATTAAATCGAATGTGAATGTGGCAATTGACGATTATTGGGTATTATAGAGTTAGTGAAATGCCACCTTGTAAACTGCAGCTTAACCAAAATCAAACACACGAAAGGACTAAGCCGCGGTTTTAAATACACATCATTCACCATTTGACAAACTTTATTTCTATTAAAAAAACTATATATAGTCTATAAGAAGACAAAATTACTGAAATCAACAATATTCACTGCAAACAGTAACTAAAGAGGTAATAACAGTTTCGATACCAATAACAGCTTTAAAATGAAACAGGGTCTTTTAACAAATTAAAACCCCTTATAGACAAGTTCGATGATGACGATGAGCCGGCCGCGGTGGTCTCGCGGTTCTAGGCGCGCAGTCCGGAACCGTGCGACTGCTACGGTCGCAGGTTCGAATCCTGCCTCGGGCATGGATGTTTGTGATGTCCTTAGGTTAGTTAGGTTTAAGTAGTTCTAAGTTCTAGGGGACTAATGACCACAGCAGTTGAGTCCCATAGTGCTCAGAGCCATTTGAACCATTTGATGACGATGATGAGGTCCCATACTCCGAGGTGCGTACGGAACGATGCGGGAGACCTGTACCACCGACTAGGCAAGGGCCTAGTGGAGGTGGTTTGCCATTGCCTTCCTCCGACCGTAATGGGGATGAATGATGATGATGATGATGATGATGATGATGATGATGATGATGAAGACGACACGGGAATCGAACCCGGAACCCCGTCCGCGGGAAGCGAGAACGTTACCGCAAGACCACGAGCTGCGGACAAAACAAGTTCATAAATTGTAAATCTTCAATGTCAAATCACGAGAAGATATTATAATCATTTAAAGCATAGACTACATATTTTAACAAAGAGCAGAGTTTGGGAAAGCAGTAACGGGTAGAACTACTGCCCAGCATGGAATAAGAAACGTAAACAGCCAGAAATTTGCAATCCAGTTCCTCTCTCTTTTACACGCCACCGGAAACAAGACAGGCGGGGCAGTGAGACTCTTTCACGGCCGGAGCAATCACGCTGACGCTCGATCTCTCGTTTCAGAGAAGAACTGGCTCCCTGTGAGCAACAAGGGGGCTTAATTCCGCGACCACGATTCAGCTACCAAGCGCAACTACAGTAGATTACGACACGGCAAATTAACCAGCTCTGGAAGACTTCAGTAAGCTGTACACTAAGAAAGCTGTTGTACACACACAAATTTCCCAGATTTTAAGAAGATATGATGATAGATGATAGGAAAGTGGAGCCAGCTTCATATGAAAATCTCGGAACTACTTTGAGCTTTGCAGTCACGATTCGCTACAGTTTAATTTACAGATTAATATTTCTGTACACTATTTACAAAAGCGCTACAACTATTATCTACGTTGTAGAAAGCGCGGTGGTGGGTGAGTTCAAATGGCTCTGAGCACTATGGGACTCAACTGCTGAGGTCATAAGTCCCCTAGAACTTAGAACTACTTAAACCTAACTAACCTAAGGACAACACACACATCCATGCCCGAGGCAGGATTCGAACCTGCGTCCGTAGCGGTCGCGCAGTTCCAGACTGTAGCGCCAGAACCGCTCGGCCACCAGCGGCCGGCGGTGGGTGAGTATAAAGTAAGTTATTTGTTGGGATTATTAATTAACCTTCAGTTCCTATATTATATATCTTGAATTTTATCTGTTATGTTGCTCATTTAGTAAGTGTTCAATTACAATTGTTACAGCCCAACAGTGGCATAATAACCACGGTCTGGGTATGCCAGCTGTTTATACTTCAGCTAGATCAGGTTTACAGGGCTGATTGCGTTATACTGTTTATTCTGATACAGTTTAATTATTTTAGTTGTTGTGTAAGGTTGCCTGTGGTATGTATTGGTGAAAGTGTTTGCTGTTGAGTGAGTGTGTGTTTTGGTGCTGCTGTCTGTGTTAGTGCCCGAATTGCAGCTGCTGTCTTACGTCATTCGTGTGTGTTGCAGTGTTCTGTTACATGGCCGTGTCTGTCTGTATTCGTTATGTAGAGTCCTTGAGACATCATCAGCGATTTTATTTATTATTTCCCTCTCGTCTTTGTCTCGTATCTCCCGTATCGTGTCATTGTCGTACTGCGTTTGTGCCTGGTGTGCTGCTCTGTATCGGTGACAGTTAAAAAGTGTGTTCTGGGGATCCACGTTCCGTGCAAGCAGCGCTCTGGTTGCGGCCTACGGTGTAAGTGCGCAGGGTAAGGGCCGTCACCTGTCAGAATGTGGACCATACCCCGGCTGGGATTGATATGACTCAGTGTCCCTGATGTAGGGGAAGAATCGATATATCCTATGGCCGTTATCGCTTAACTCCCATTGCCTTTGCCAGGTGTCCACCCGCCATTTAACGAGTTGGCGCTTCTCGGTAATTTCCTTCTCCTGTCACCCCGTTCTCAGCCAGTCAGCCCGAAACCGAATGTTGATGTCAATAGGGAAGGCTCAAAGCAACACGTAGAGTGAGTCCTCTGACGTGGTGTTAAATTAATAAATGTCGTGTGATTAGGGCCTCCCGTCGGGTAGACCGTTCGCCGGATGCAAGTCTTTCGATTTGACGCCACTTCGGCGACTTGCGCGTCGACGGGGATGAAATGATGATGGTTAGGACAACACAACAGCCAGTCCCTGAGCGGTGAAAATCTCCGACCCAGCCGGGAATCTAACCCGGGTCCTTAGGATTGACATTCTGTCGCGCTGCCTACTCAGCTATCGGGGGCGGACGACGTGGTGTTGAAAGCTCCTGACAGCCTTACCAGGGCACGTCTCTGCCCACGCCGCACGATGTTCCGATTTGCCACCAGAAGTACTCGGTGGGCCCATGCAGTGGCTGCAAAACAGACTACGGACTCAAAGAGCGCCCAATGGTAAGTTGTCAGTGTGTAATGGTACCCTGAAGTGTGTTATGTTGATTCTGGCCAACTCGTGCACGATCTTGGCAGTCCTGTCAATCATTGTTCCTATTGTCACTCAGCCACTTTTCAGAAACTTACCTCTTCCGCTCATAAACACGAAATACATCAACATGGCATGAAGCTGACTATAACAAGAAACAAGGTCCCTGTGCCCTAACCATTACCTACTCACTCTTTCACTTCATTACCTCATTCTATTACAGTATGCATCATAAATCTTGCTATTATCATCTCATGTACCACACCAACATGAATCTCATCATTCTGTTACAACATTAATAATATTCGCTGTTTTCGGCTCGTATACACTTCAAATAACAATTCCATGCTTTGTTTTCGACCACTTCAGTACTATAACCGTAAATATTACAGTTCAGTAAACACAGCAGCACTACCTCACAACAGATCCTGAAAAACTTCTTACATCAAAATACCTATCGCTCTTCTTTGCAGACAACACATTTACCACACTAACTGTCTGTATATCTGATCAAAAGTGGCAGAAAGTGTTAAATTTTTCATTGAGTAGTACAGCCAAAAATGTTTCTCAAGTGAACAACACATTGCTGTTAACTTGTGTATCGTCTCCGAACTGGTTTAAAAAAATACTGTCAACGTTCATTTTATTAGAAATTACATGTTCTTATTCAGCTACGAGATGAAATTTCAGAGTTCCCAGAAGTTTGTTTAGCGTACGCGTCGTGGCAGCAAACCGTTCGAGTTGTTCCGCGATAAATGAAGTTTGTTGCGCGACAGTAGTCGGCCCGGCATGCGGTGCAATAGTATTGTTTACCGCTAACTGTTGTTGCGCGCTGTAATGCAAGAAATACTTTCGAAACAAGCTACATGTAGTTCTGTGACCTATGTAGAATCACATGAAAAAATTATTGCCTTTCACCACACTGGTGTTGCTTACTATTTCAGATCGCCGTTGTGCTACTAATCACATTACTAATTTTTTATAATGCGGGGCGACAGTGATAATATATTTCTTTAAAGTCAGTACCGCCATTAGACCGTTGTTTATTTACAGTGTTACATTTACACTTACACAGTCATGATTTCGGTTTCAAAGTGCCATTATCAAGTGTTTTAAGTGTTATAAATTACCTAAGATGGCATACTGTCGTATTGAAAGATGGTGTACTCAGTAATGAAACAAAGCAGTAGGCTCTGCCATAAATATCGACTCTGAGACAATGTGTCAAATGGTGTATTTTAATATGACGGTATGCCATCTTAGGCAATTTATAACACTTAAAACACTTGATAAATGCACTATGAAGCCAAAATCATGATTGTGTAAGTGTAAATGTAACACTGTAAATAAACAAGTCTACTGGCGGTACTGACTTTAAAGAAACCACATTACTGTTCCTCACCTTCCCTTTGCTACATGCATCCAACAAAAATCAAGGTTCCTAACATGTGCCCTAACCATTACCTACTCATTCCTCATAATACACTATAATTCCTAACCACAGTATCTTTCCACTCCATCATTATCCTCATAATCAATAATCACTAAGGTCTTCAACGTATGTATCTCTATTGTATCATCATCATAATAACTTCACATCTCATAATCCTCATATCTCGTAGATAATCAATAATAAATACTCCCTGCTCTGTTTCATTAACCAGTCCTTACACGTGAAATAGTCCGCTGTCACACTTCGTAAATAACACTACTGAGCAAACAAACCTTCATTGCTCCACAAAAATACGTATTACCTCAGACACTGATAATTTCCTTCAGACAACACATTCTTACCTTTAACAACCTGCAATTATGCCAGTAACTGGTAGAAAATCCTTCATATTCTCGCAGTTCATCAGTACCGGCATCATTTGCAGAACAGCCTTTCCATATGGGCAACACCACTACTATCTCATTAATCTGTATATCTCATTAGAACTGATACTACTCTTTCATTTTATAACTCTCGACTGCTACTGCTGTTCAAAGTTGTGTACTTGTTTCGCCAATCTGTGTTTCACTTCCAAAAATTTCGTATTAGAAAATGTTTACTGAGAGTACAATCCCTGGACGATCAGTAAAAGTCCCTCACATTTCTATAAGTGATCAAAGTTTAGTGCGGTAGCAGCGGTATATTTTTGTGATGTGACTCACTATTTACTGCAGGAACTGCAAGTCGCTCTTGTATAGTACATTTCGTATTGTTACGTATGTGCCACAGTCTAACTTCAATGAAAATGCCGGTTTTTTTCTCTACACCTTTCGCTAACGGGATAAAATATTTATTAAATGCAAGTGATTTTTCATTTTAACATTTTTTTAACCTGGTCACATTTTGTTATGATCATGAAATGCTTGTAATCAAAGCATTCAGTTTGTCAGTATCGGAATGGACTTTGTCGCAAGTACGATGTATTCTTAACCATAGTTCACAAGTAACTAAAATTATTTTCAACATATTTAAATTAGGATAGTAGAAGAAGGTTCCTTGTACTTATATTATTTCTTGGGAAAATAAAATTGCTACAATGACCAAAGAAAGGCTAGTAAGAGAAGGCGGTTGTACCAAGAAACTAAAGAATAGTTATCACCCAGCTCGGGGAGGCATGGTTCGCCAATTGATGTACCTACATTTGAACGTAATAAGATGCATGTAATTCAGATTGGCACTTCTTTTCGTGAGTACTTTGCTCAAGGACTCAATATTATTGCACGCGGACTGTTCACTGTCTTGTGTGTAAGTACATTTTTGTATAAGAAGACAATCGCCAAACTTTTCTCTACGAAAATGTTTGTGAATGTAACTGTAAGCTTTCTGTATCCACAAAACTTCGCTGGTATACCGCCAAGGCTTCTTATTGTTTCGACTGCGAGAGAAACTGTGTTCTCGTGAAAAGTCACCTAAATGCCAAGAATTTATGTGGTCACCCAAGGTTTTCTGTATATGAATGTACACGGTCAAATCCATACTTTTAGTTGTCGCCATTAGGCTCGACCTTTTCGTTAATAGTGTTCCTGTAACGCTTATTTTCTCGATTAATTTTCTCTCGGTTTTCTTTAAAATTTATTAATGACTGATATTCTGCTGTGTCTGAAAATTGCACTGGCACTGTGTCATCTGAATATCTGCATTGGTTGCAAATTTTGTCATTTGCGTTGTCAGGTTATCAACTTTTTCTTTAATTGTGCTTAACTGCTCTTTTTGTTCTTCATAATTTAGTGTCAAAGTTCCAATTGCTATCTAATTTGTTTTACCATTGTGTTAAGCTGTTCGCGCTGTTCTTTTACCTGTGTAACTATCGCACTCGGAATTACAGTGTTGATTTTAGCTAACAATTCATACCTGTCATTACGCTGATTTGTTTTCAAATCTTCATGTTTTGTTTACACGCCACGTATTCTTGTCGAAAAATTGTTTATTATTGGTTGAAGAGCATTTTTCATTTCTTGCCTAAACGATTTACTATTTTCTTCATCTGATTTTCTATTCTCATCTTGTCTTTCCTTAAGCATCTGGCAGATTTATTCTAGAAAATTTGTCTGATTCGCGCAGTGTGGTTCTATATAACTGTTCACTGAAGGTGATGTGTGTTGCGCTCGTTCAAAAGACGTTGACGCTAAACCTCATTCTGAGGCGTCCGTTACCAGTAATGAAGTTTCACTCAACTGTGGTGACTTTTGTAATCTTACGCTAGACTGTCGCGACTTACAGCCGACCGACTCAACTTCAGAATTTGCGTGTTCATTGCACATAATTTGTTGTGTTTCATTATTGTTCTCTACATTAGTCAATAATTGCGGATTCACACGATTTTCTACAGTCTCATGTAATCTATTGGTATTTGCTAATTGCTCGAGATGGTTTATCTCACTTTGTACCGACTTGTTATTTTGCAACGCCCTTTGTTGTCATGTGCTACGACGGATTACCACATTATTTTCTGTTGTACCAAACGTGATGAAATACAATTTCTTGGAGAACAAAATTGCTACAATGACCAAAAAAACGAAAAACAAAACTGTGTTATTATGCACGTAAATACTCAGCAATGAAAGAAATCCACACAAAATCTGCATTATTATGCCAACAGTTTATGTAATAAAGTATTCAGTAATGGTCACATGGCACAAAATTCCACAAATTGAACACAGAATTTTAAATGAATTGCCTGACAAAGAAGTACAACATTAGTAAAACTAGCGCAACGGAATTTTCGCTTTCGAGACATCCAACACAATCTGACTACGTATTACCAAAAGAACCAACGAACTATCCTTGCAGGAAGGTTGACATAGGTTGCCCTCTTGTGTTTTGCTTCTGTCTGAAATTTAGCCCAGCATTACAAAACCTAATACTAACTTAACTGTAACTGATCTGAATGCAGCTTGACTTTGTATTAAATGGGCAACGGAAGTAAGCCACTTATCTGATCCTAATTAAAATTTCATCAAACTCGTATCTTAACAACATTGTTCCAGATTTCTCGAAAGCACAACAGCAAATAGGCACCGGCTAAGCTAGATTTCTGTTTCTAAATACACATTGTTGCATGTGGTAATGCGTAATGATAAACTGTGGGGCGGGGAGAATAACCATTCCTATGAAATGATATGCCAAGGCAACGATTTCAGAATGAAATATATATTCAAAAAGACTGAGAAATATTTCGCGTGATCATTGCACATAACATTGGTCTGAACAGTATTACGGTTAACAATGAGAACAATGATTTTAAAAAAAGGTGTAATCCGACAAGACCAAAGACTGTTTAACAGTATCGTAACTTGACCTCTCTCTGTCGTCAAGTTGTGCCACAAACTCCTCTTCTCCCCAATCCTATTCAATACCTCGTCATTAGTTATGTGATCTACCCATCTAACCTTCAGCATTCTTCTGTAGCACCACATTTCGAAAGCTTCTATTCTCTTCTTGTCCAAACTATTTATTGTCCATGTTTCACTTCCATAAATGGCTACACTCCATACAAATACTTTCAGAAACGACTTCCTGACACTTAAATCTATACTCGATGTTAACAAATTTCTCTTCTTCAGAAATGCTTTCCTTGCCACTGCCAGTCTACATTTTATATCCTCTCTACTTCGACCATCATCAGTTATTTTACTCCCCAAATAGCAAAAGTCCTTTACTACTTTAAGTGTCTCGTTTCCTAATCTAATTCCCACAGCGTCACCTGACTTGATTCGACTACATTCCATTATCCTCGTTTTGCTTTCGTTGATGTTCATCTTATATCCTCCTTTCAAGACACTGTCCATTCCGTTCAACTGCTCTTCCAGATCCTTTGCTGGCAAACCTCAAGGTTTTTATTTCTTCTCCATTGATTTTAATCCCTACTCCAAATTTTTCTTTTGTTTCCTTTGCTGCTTCCTCAATATACAGATTTAATAACATTTAATAACATCGGGGGTAGGCTACAATACTGTCTCACTCCCTTCCCAACCACTGCTTCACTTTCTTGCCCCTCTACTCTTATAACTGCCAACTGGTTTCTGTACAAATTCTAAATAGCCTTTCGCTCCTTGTGTTTTACCCCTCAGAATTTTATAGAGAGTATCTCAGTCAAAATTGTAAAAGCTTACTCCATGTCTACAAATGATAGAAACTTAAGTTCGCGTTTTCTTAATCCATCTTCTAAGATAAGTTTTTAGGGTCTTTATTGCCTCGCATGTTATAATGGAATCCAAACTGATCTTCCCCAAGTTCGGCTTCTACTAGTTTTTCCATTCATGTGTAAAGTATTCATGTTAGTATTTTACAGCCGTGATTTATTAAACTAGTAGTTCGGTAATTTTAACACCAGTCAGCACCTGATTTCTTTGGGATTGGAATTATTATATTCTTCTTGAAGTCTGAGGGTATTACGACCTTCTCATATATCTTTCTCACCAGCTGATAGAGTTTTGTTACGGCTGGCTCTCACAAGGCTGTCAGTAGCTCTGGGGCCTTCGTTTGACTTAGGTCTTTCAGTGCTCTGTCAAATTCTTCACTCAGTGTCATATCTCCCATCTCATCTTCATCTACGTCCTCTTACATTTCCATAATATTGTCCCCCCCCCCCCCCCCCAAGAACATAGACCTTGTACAGACCCTCTATATACTCCTTCCATCTTTCTGCTTTCCAGCTTTGCTTAGGACTGGTTTTCCATCTGGTCTCTTGATATTCATACAGGTGGTTCTCTTTTCTGCAAAGGTCGCTTTAATTTTCTTGTAGGCAGTATGTATCTTATCCGTAGTGATATATGCCTAGTGATATAGCAAATACATGGTATTTGCTATAAAAATTCTGACCATCTAGTTAAGGGAGCAAGGTTTCTAACAATAACAAATGTGATACGCATTTACACTGAATCAAAATTTGCAAAGGAAAAAAATATATACATGAAGTAGTAAATAGTCTGATAATTGTGCACCAGAGGTCTTAGGTACCGCAGTGCACTCTACAAACATGTTCTTGTAACCAGCATACACAATCATTTGCGAAAATGTTTTCAACAGTTATCAAAAGATCTCTTAATTCAAAATACTTCTAGTATCTACATTTAACTTCTTTTTTATTCAAGTAAATAAACCCATGAAATATATAATATTATCATCAGATAGTCTTCCTTTAACTGTACGACGACTTATATAAGTGTATGATCACTTAGAGATTACACAGTATATTGACGAAATTGCATACATAATAATTTCGAATTGTCATGAATAACAGTAGTTGATTACCGCAGTGTCACACTGTATCCTACTAACAATAGTTTTTATGCGTCAGCTCCACGTTATATCGCTTCTTAATGATAAATTATCACCTCGGAGTTTATACCTGCGCAGACTCAGAGTCAGAATTGCATTTCTCGAGTCCAGTATGACCTATAGTGCTAATCAATACAATTTCCGAGTGTAATATCATCGAACACATCCCTAGATGATGTAAGTAGCCTGCTTATATGTTTGTATGTTGGCAGCGCTATAGACTGTATTAATATGTCTGACAGCACTCTGTGTCCTCGGCTTGAGACTCTATGGTTGGACAGACCAGCAGTTAGCAGTTAGCGGGCAGACGGATTGGACATGTGTCTTCTGTGGAGACTCCATGTTGGTAGGACATGAATTGTAAAATGGGGATGGATGTAGTTGGTAATGTTTGAGTAGTGGAATTATTGACAACTATACAATTTTTTGAACAGGATGTCACATGAATAAGGTAAAAGTCTGCTAAATACATTGTTTGCTCTTCAACAAAATCTTTATTTTGCTAACCATATGCCTTCTAGTAGTTATAATACTTTTATTTAGCTCGCTGTAGTTGCTGCTTGCTGTAATTGCTGTAGTTCGTGTTATGAAGATTTTCTGTGAGGTAAGTGACTTATGAAAATTGTAGGTTATTGTTATGATTTCTTCCAATTCAAGGTCATTCTTTTGTGTTAAAGCCATGTTGTCATTGTATAGCAGTCAGATTGTGTTGGGCTTGTATATTGTGGTTAATAAATGAGTAGGTTAAATCTGAGTTGTCTTTGTAAGGGAAAATCCTGTAAGTCAGTGTTTGAAATGATAAAAATAAGTAATCCTGATAGTCTGGCCACAGAAATAGAACACTTACAATCAGTGTTCAGCAGGAATGGGTAATCCTCTAGAGATATCCAGAAGGCACTTCAACCTACTAACTGGCCAAAGGATCAAGAAGAAGAACCAGAAGAGGCAAAGAAGATGGCATACCTGTCATATGCCGGACCTATCTCTGCCAAGATCAGCAGGATTCTCCAGAAATATGACATCAAGAGCATATTTTGCCCACCCACCAAAATTGGGGGCTATGCTAGGGAATGTAAAAGATGACCTGGGACTACGCAAGCCAGGTATTTACAACATACCATGCCAGTGTGGGATGTCATACATTGGCCAGACCACCAGAACTGTGAACATCAGGTGTAAAGAACACCAGAGACATACCAGACTCAGGCAGGCAACTAAATCAGCCATAGCAGAGCATTGTCTGGAACTTGGTCATTCAATGGATTACAATGACACCAAGATTGTGACACAGACCTCAAGATTTTGGGACAGTGTCATTAAAGAAACCATTGAGATTAAGGTCACAGACAATCTAATCAACCGTGACTCGGGATACCAATCAGCACTGCCTGGAATCCAGCGCTCGAGCTTGTGAAAACTCAACGCAGGACACTCCGGGATTCTACAAGAAATAGAAGTGGAGACCGAGAGAACAGCCGTGAGATAAGGTGTCTGACATTGGAGACCAGATCTGACACACCCCAGAGCATGAACTCGACTTCAGAAGACGGCCAGGCCGGGCGCGGACGGCGGAGGGAACACCAGCGACCAGAGAGGGACAATGTAGCCGCGTCTGGCGGGCGCGGACCTCAGACGGAACACACGACGCGGCGCGGACCGATTAGGGAGCGCCCAGCACGAAACAGAAGTGGAAATCATAGTAACAGTCAGGAGGTAGAGTACCCAACAGGTTAAAGTCGCTACAGTCTGGAACTGCACGACCGCTACGGTCGCAGGTTCGAATCCTGCCTCGGGCATGGATGTGTGTGATGTCCTTAGGTTAGTTAGGTTTAAGTAGTTCTAAGTTCTAGGGGACTTATGACCACAGCAGTTGAGTCCCATAGTGCTCAGAGCCATTTGAACCATTTGAACCAGTACCCAACATCTCAGACCGGGTCTGACACACCTCAAATGATAACCACATCCGTTGAGGACGGCCAGAACGGGCGCCGACGGCAGTCGGAACATCTGCGACTGGAGGGGTCCGTTGAAGCCGAGTCTGGCGGGCGCGGACCACAGATGGAACACCCGACTCGGCGCGGACCGATTAGGGAACGCCCAGCTCCTCCCAGGCATAAATACTGGACTTGATCGACCCAAGGACCAGTCTCAGGTAGCACCTGAAGAAGATAGCGAGGCACGCTGTTGAAATATCGTGCGAGAACGACGCGAACATCCGGCTGGATTCCCGAATATCCAAGATGTCAACAGATCGCCGGGAAAGCATGAAGAATTACAAATGCTAAGAAGTTTCACCTGGCGACCCTTCCAGGGGTTGAACCTGGAATCTTCTGATTTTCTTGTAGTTTGAATAATTAGCACATGATTAGAAATTAGTTATTGTTTACTGCTAGTGCATAATTGTATTTATGAAATTTCCTTTGTAGTTACAGTTTATTATTGTCATACTGTATTGTCATGACCATAGTAGTTGTGGCATGCAAGTGGATTTGCACTAAGTATCTCACAGTCGCTTTTGCAAATAATTAGATACTTATTATTTTCAGTGCTATTTTAGTGTTTCTCCTTATTTTTGCTTATAAAATTGTTTTTTGTGTGTTACTGAGTAAAATAGTGTGATAATCATAGTGAGTGAAAAGCATAAAACTAGGCTGCAAAGCAAATTGAGAAATGACAGTGACGACGAGCATGGCTCGTTAGCACCTCCTAGAAACGAATTGACAAATGTTAAAGACAATAAATTGGTAATAGTGCATAGGGACATGGACCAGTCGGTAAATAATGGGGTAGAAATTGGAACAATCAGTGAACAGGGAACTATTGTCGATCGATCGTTCGGTAACAGGTCGCCTCAGGAATGGGAAATAACAGAAAAAAGTCTTGCAAATACCGTAGATTCAGGTTTGGCGTCATTACACTTTTTTCAATTAAGTCAAGACATACTCTCTGTTTTTCAAAATACGAATATTGCCGGTGCAAACGCACTGACGAAAAACACAAAGAAGTTTCAGTGAGACTTCCAGAGATGTCTCTACAACTGTACATCGTTCATCTCAAAATCTTTTTGTGTGTGAAGCCGGTGACATTTCGTTCTCAAAACCGAATGGCAAATTTTATAGCTCGTTGCGACCTTTCCGACGGCGTAAAAAATGTGAAAAAACTTGCCAGATGCTTTTCGCATCAGTATCAGAAAGATTTCCAGTGAGAATACTGTTTTTTGGCTCAGACTCCAAGTGACCAGCGAAAGTTGTCTGTGGGTGCCGAGAGAGGTGGCCTTTTTCGCTGGATCATAAATTCGAGATGCAAGCTGCCTCGAGATAGGAAAGACCTTGTACGGACGTAACGCCAGCTGCTACGCCGCCTAACACCGAGCATGGCCTTTTACCACCTGGCACAATCGCCCTTCCATCTTCCTCTCTCTCACTTTTTCCACTGCCTTCGATTCCCAGTGATTGCTAGAGAACGTTTTATTTCTAGGACCTTCTCTCAGATTCTGCAGTGACAAACAAGCTGATGACTCGTAGCTGGCTCAAAAAATTACGTTACAAAAACAAAGTAAAATACACTAAACTTCCGAATCAGGCTTCTAGAACACATAAAATGTTTTGCTGCGTTCAAGTTTTCACGGCCATCAAGTTGAACTGCATTGGTGGCGAATAAAATTTCGGCATCAAGGATGAAGGCAAATAACGAAACATTACTTAGTTTGTGTATGCAGTGTGGCAGGAAGAATACACTATTAAATTTGGATGTACACAAGGTGCGAAATTTAGTTTACTTAATTGCCACCATTGGCAGCAACAACGACTCCGACCTGGCTGAGCATGGAGTATAAAGCACGTTTTAGACGAACGACTTCTTGGTCAAAATCGATTACTCTAACGGCCCGTGTGTAAATCAGCAGCCAACCATGTAGCGAGTGTCTCTGTGACGTCAATGATTAGATTAGATTAATACAAGTTCCATGGATCATGAATACGATATTTCGTAATGATGTGGAACGAGTCGAATTTTCCAATACATGACATAATATGGTTAATTTAACAACATGCTTAAGTTAATATAACAACTTTATTTTTTGTGTTTTTTGTTTTTCTTTATTTTTTTATTTTTTTAATATTTTTTTTCTTAATTTATATCTAAAAATTCCTCTATGGAGTAGAAGGAGTTGTCATTCAGAAATTCTTTTAATTTCTTCTTAAATACTTGTTGGTTATCTGTCAGACTTTTGATACTATTTGGTAAGTGACCAAAGACTTTAGTGCCAGTATAATTCACCCCTTTCTGTGCCAAAGTTAGATTTAATCTTGAATAGTGAAGATCATCCTTTCTCCTAGTATTGTAGTTATGCACACTGCTATTACTTTTGAATTGGGTTTGGTTGTTAATAACAAATTTCATAAGAGAGTATATATACTGAGAAGCTACTGTGAATATCCCTAGATCCTTAAATAAATGTCTGCAGTATGATCTTGGGTGGACTCCAGCTATTATTCTGATTACACGCTTTTGTGCAATAAATACTTTATTCCTCAGTGATGAATTACCCCAAAATATGATGCCATATGAAAGCAATGAGTGAAAATAGGCGTAGTAAGCTAATTTACTAAGATGTTTATCACCAAAATTTGCAATGACCCTTATTGCATAAGTAGCTGAACTCAAACGTTTCAGCAGATCATCAATGTGTTTCTTCCAATTTAATCTCTCATCAATGGACACACCTAAAAATTTGGAATATTCTACCTTAGCTATATGCTTCTGATTAAGGTCTATATTTATTAATGGCGTCATACCATTCACTGTACGGAACTGTATGTACTGTGTCTTATCAAAATTCAGTGAGAGTCCGTTTACAAGGAACCACTTAGTAATTTTCTGAAAGACAGTATTGAAAATTTCATCAGTTAATTCTTGTTTGTCAGGTGTGATTACTATACTTGTATCATCAGCAAAGAGAACTAACTTTGCCTCTTCATGAATATAGAATGGCAAGTCATTAATATATAATAAGAACAACAAAGGAACCAAGACTGACCCTTGTGGAACCCCATTCTTGATAGTTCCCCAGTTTGAGGAATGTGCTGATCTTTGCATGTTATGAGAACTACTTATTTCAACTTTCTGCACTCTTCCAGTTAGGTACGAATTAAACCATTTGTGCACTGTCCCACTCATGCCACAATACTTGAGCTTGTCTAGCAGAATTTCATGATTTACACAATCAAAAGCCTTTGAGAGATCACAAAAAATCCCAATGGGTGGCGTTCGGTTATTCATATCATTCAAAATTTGACTGGTGAAAGCATATATGGCATTTTCTGTTGAAAAACCTTTCTGGAAACCAAACTGACATTTTGTTAGTACTTCATTTTTACAGGTATGTGAAGCTACTCTTGAATACATTACTTTCTCAAAAATTTTGGATAAAGCTGTTAGAAGGGAGATTGGATGGTTATTGTTGACATCAGATCTATCCCCCTTTTTATGCAAAGGTATAACAATAGCATATTTCAGTCTATCAGGGAAAATGCCCTGTTCCAGAGAGCTATTACACAGGTGGCTGAGAATCTTACTTATCTGTTGAGAACAAGCTTTTAGTATTTTGCTGGAAATGCCATCAATTCCATGTGAGTTTTTGCTTTTAAGCAAGTTTATTATTTTCCTAATTTCAGAGGGAGAAGTGGGTGAGATTTCAATTGTATCAAATTGCATAGGTATGGCCTCTTCCATTAACAGCCTAGCATCTTCTACTGAACACCTGGATCCTACTATATCCACAACATTTAGAAAATGATTATTAAAAATATTTTCAACTTCTGACTTTTTGTTCATAAAGTTTTCATTCAGTTTGATGGTAATACTGTCTTCCTCTGCTCTTGGTTGACCTGTTTCTCGTTTAATAATATTCCAAATTGTTTTAATTTTATTATCAGAGTTGCTGATTTCAGACATGATACACATACTCCTGGATTTTTTAATAACTTTTCTTAATATAACACAGTAGTTTTTATAATGTTTGATAGTTTCTGGGTCACCACTCTTGCTTGCTGTCAGATACATTTCCCTTTTCCGGTTACAAGATATTTTTATACCCTTAGTAAGCCATGGTTTGTTACAAGGTTTCTTACGAGTATATTTAACTATGATCTATAGATATTGCTAAATGTAGAGTTCTAAACTTCAGAGTGTCTTCTTAATCTTCACTGTGTTGTTCACTTCGTTTTTGTGACACATTGAAAAGGTTGCATGCGATTCTGGTATTTTTTCTACCATGTTCTCCGACCAGAGAAAAAGCCTACACTATGCATAAATAAGAACGAAAGTAGATAAACATATTTTAATGAAAATTATTTAAGCTGTGTAAATGTCAGAGTCATTTGACGACAAAAATAATTTTGGAAGCGAGATACAAAGGGTAAAGTAAAACAGCGCTATTTAGTGAGTTATTGTTGTTTAGTGTTTTCGCGAATATATATTTTCTCGAACAAAGAAATGTACATATTTTGAACTGTTTCGACGTCTCTTTTCCTATTGTTTGAATTCTGAGGACTGTAGGGAATTTACCATACAACCCTTGATAAGATCATCCACTATGAATTTTGTTTTGGTCATTAATAAACACTATGTTCATTATTTGTCCCTACATTTTGTTGCTATATTTCGAATTTTCGTAAAAAGTATAGTCCCTCATAACCTCGTTTTCAACATTCAGGTGCCAAGCTGCACAGCAGATAAGTCTCACAACACGGGCGATCCTGGCGCTGCCGTGTAAACGAAAATGACAACTCGAGACAGACGGGACTTATAAGCAGACCTCACGATAATCGGAATTTTGTAATTTGTCGTATTTGTGGTACGTGGAGACCAGAACACAAATATCAGTCGTCCACGGAGGTCGATGCAATTGTCGAAAATTCTCGAGGATATCGCCTCTGAAGTATTCCGAGTGCCTTTAACAGCCCAAAGCAAGTTGGTTAGTTCGACATGCAGCGTGGCTCTGTGGTAGAACGCTGTTTTTTCCCCTTTCTTTCTCTCTTCTTTTTTTCCTCCATATAGGAGTGGTATGTTTGAATCCCGGTCGTTGCAAATTTTTAAACTAAGTGCATTATCTACGAGCATTTTCGTAAAGTGTTGAATACATAGAGATGGTAAGAAATCAGTAGCGTTCGAATCTGGTAACTGCTGTGCCGCCGGTTCAAGTCTCGTTTTAGTCATCCTTTCCCGTTGAATTCAAATACCTCCGTCACAGAAATACAACATTCATCGAATATATGGTAATTAACACATATCGAATAGCCATTGTTATGAAAAATATACGAATTCTTATTTCTAATCTCATATCGCACACAAAAATTCATGTTTAATTGAAAATGAAAATTCTTATTTATCGATCTTTTATAAAAGGTTGTTTGAATTTTTAAAAACCACAAGTTATTTTTTTCATTTTATGTATTTTACACTTCACAGAATTCCTCATACAACATGCATCTTCGGTTAAAAATTCACCTTGGCTAAGAATCGAACAAAAGGCCGCCCACGTGCCAGGCGAGCATTGTACTGCAGAGTTACAGGGCCCGCCGAAAACCGGTCGTACTTCACGGTATTTCACTTTATAATCGATTTTCTCGAGAATTTAAGAGAGTTGCATGCAACTACTTTCAGAAATTGATTTTTGATTTCCGGACTTCAGGCACTATAGAAATAAATATAAAAAATATACAAAGTTCCTATTGCCGTGTGGTCTCCTAGTCAGTACAGGAATAAAACGCCAGGGGCGCTGCAGTGGGCTCACCTGTCTCGAGCAGTCAATTCAGATAAGAAAGTTGGTCGGGTAAAAAGGGGCTTAACTGAACTAGGATCAGAAATACGGGTATGTCACTCCATGCTTCTTCAGTTCTGTAGGAGTTCATCAGCTGCAGTGGCTGGCGAGTGGTGATGTGCAAGTCCCTCAACAACTTATGACCATATGTGATCAGTGGTTGAGAGATCTGGAGAACATGCTGACCAGGTCTAAAGTCGAGCACCTGTGTCGAGATAAGACAGGTAGGTCTTGCGTTATCTTGTTGAGAGATGACGTCACGGAAACCTCGAAGATGGGGCATGCCTAGAGGCCTTTCCACCTCACGAATGTACTGCCTGCTGCCAAGTTACCACATTTGCGTATCAGAGGTGATCGTCTTTGTACCCAATGCCACCTCAAAAAAATGGCTCTGAGCACTATGGGACTTGACATCTGAGGTCATCAGTCCCCTAGAACTTAGAACTACTTAAATGTAACTAACCTAAGGACATCACACACATCCATGCCCGAGGCAGGATTCGAACCTGCGACCGTAGCGGTCGCGTGGTTCCCGACTGAAGCGCCTAGAACCGCTCGGCCACAACGGTCGCCAAAGCCACCTCACACCATATGGCTCCATATGGTGATGACGAATACAGTCTGGCGATACTCGTTCTTGTTGGAGGCTCTATACGCAGATACATCTGTGCTAATGCTGTACGCAGAACCGAGGCCCCTCCAAAAGGAGGACGTGGTGCCACTTTTGGGTTCACTGTTGTCGCAGGGCGCACTACTGTCAGCGTGCCTTTTGCTGCTACCACGTCAAAGGTAGCTGCAACGTTGGTCGCCGTTCTGACAGTCTGTGGTGATCCAGGCGTTGTCGCACTGTCAATGTGGGTACCTGTCTCACTGAAACCAAGTCAATTTTCTGCCTGGAGGTTTGTGACGTGGTTGTACGATCCTCCATGGCCGAACAAACATCTTGTCTGGTCTCTCGGACGCTAGTCGCATGGGGTCGTTGCCATCTTGCATGACGTTGCATATAGCTGCCCTGAACACATTAATTCCAGATCAACAGGAGACTCATTGGGATCTCGACCAACAAGAGCAGTAGTATCATGGGACGATAAAGCACTGTCTCACTAGGAGACGGTCCAATCACTCTTAAATTCTGAGACATCCTGGAAGGTTTTTCTTCTTCTTACACATCGCATAACACGATCTTCTCACAGACCACCAATATTCTGGTGTGACTGCAGAATGACAAGAAGACCACTGGGTAAAGCTTCTTTATGTACAAACTATGTTTCTCAATCTCTGATCGGTCGTGAGATGGAAACCACAGTGGAAATCAAAAATATTTTGTTGACAACATTTAGCTACAAATTCCTGCTACTTCTGTACAGAGACGGCGGTCCGACTTAGACATCTGTCATAACGTGGTACTAACTTCCCAATACCCTCATAATAGAAGGCAGCCACCTCTGATATCCTCCAATTCCGAAAGCTGGTCTCCAGCTGGTTGTCTGTGCCAAAACGTTCTCCTCATAGCCAGCGGTTCATGTGAGTGAAGAGACGAAAATCAGAGGTAGCCAAGTCCAGGCTGCGTGGTTGGTGATCAAACACATCCCATCGAAAAAGCTGTGGGAACATCTTTGTTGCACCTGTGGCGGAGAACTGCCATGAAAAATGGAATGCATGACAGTTACGTTATGTGGTCTGCTTGAAACCAGGGGAAACCACTCAGCAGAAACTTGGCCAGATACACTGTTGTTCTAGGCATCTTTACGTGCTCACACTGTGCACTCAGAGCTGAAAAGAATGATGTGACGCGATAGATGGGCATACTAGAGAAACTGTGCAACAAATTTGCACAAAGATTTACTGGATTTTCACTGTGGTTTTAATTTCATGATCGACTGTAGATTTAAAGAAAAAATATACTCGTTACAATTTGCAGATGACCAACTGATTATAGCCCAAGACTATGAGGACACAGAATATATGACCAGAAAATTGATTCAAGAATATAAAAAATCAGGTCTAAATGTAAACATGAATAAAACAAAGTACATGGTAATTGGTGGAGTGAATGGAGACTTAATATTAGAAGAAGGGATGGGAACAATAACAGCTACTGAGGAATATAAATATTTAGGTGTGAAAATTACAAATGATGGGAAACAGGACAAAGAAATTAGATCAAGAATAAATTCTGGAAAGACGACAATCTCTTTATTGAATGGAATTCTCTGGGACAAACACATATCAACTGATAACAAAATAAGGATTTTTAAAACAATAGTTAGGAGCATTATTACATATGGTTCAGAAGTGTGGACAACAAAATGGCAACTGAAATCAAAATTATTAGCCACAGAAATGGATTTCTGGAGATGTTCAGCAAGAATATCAAGACGAGAAAGAATAAGAAATGAAGTAATCAGAGACAAGATGAAATGTAAAAATTCAATTATTGATTTCATCGAGCACAAACAACTTAAATGGTATGGACACATCAGACGAATGGAACAGGAAAGGCTACCAAAATGCATAATCGACTGGGCACCAATTGGAAGAAGAAAAAGGGGACGACCACCTGATACATGGATACAGGGAGTTCAGTCAGCAATGAGGAAGAACAACATTCCTGAAGATTTATGGACAAATAGAGAAGAGTGGAGAACAATAATTAGTGACTTACTGTAATCTAGAATAGGTGCTGGAAAAATGTACTCACATTGTAAATCCACAATAATAATAATAATATGGCGTTATTCTTACGTGCTTTATGCACTAATCCTGACATACTAATCGTTTGTATATCCAAGTTTGTGCCCATTTGACATTTGTTGCGTGCTGTCTATGTGGCGTTTTAATTTTAATGCCAGTGATGCAATTAAATCTTTCACTGGGCATTGGAGAGTACATCGTAAAAAATTATTAACTAGCCATAGCAGAGTCTGTATCCGATCTTCAACCCACAACTCTTCTATTCAAGACCAGTGTTCTCGCCACGTGGGGTAGCCATGTGGTCTAAAGCGTCTAGCCATGGTTCGCGTGGCTTCCCCCGTTGGAGGTTCGAGTGCTCCCTTGGGCATGTGTATGTATGTGTGTGTGTGTGTGTGTGTGTGTGTTGTTCTTAGTTTAAGTTAGATTAAGTAGTGTGTAAGCCTAGGGACCGATGACCTCAGCAGTTTGGTCCCATAGAACTTACCACAAATTTCCAATTTTTCCAGTGCTCTTGTAAAATGAAGTCTTACAATCTCTTTTGTAAAACAGCAAAGAGGTACTGGCAGAATGAAGCTCTGAGGTGGACTGTGAGGCATGCCTGGATACCCCAACTGATAAGAGCTCTTCCCGCTAAACGTGTGGCTCTGGGTTCGACTCCAAGTCCATTGTACAGTTTGAACCTGTTGGACGCTTCTTTACATATGACTTTCAGGCGAACATAATAATTAGAATGTTCCTCTTTACTCTTTAATTTCATTAGTTCACTAATGCTGTTGCTGCTGCAGTAACAACGTTGTCACGAGTATCATTTGTTAACACTTTTTGTGTGTAAGTATGGTTTCTATGGCGCAGCTGTGGTGTGATATAATAACGGTATTCAGGTGTATGTTATGCTTAGGATTTTTTCCTTCCTGTATCCGTTGATGTCATATTTGTTTGAGTTCACTGTTGTCTCTGATGAAATGGATTTGGCAATCCTTGACTTTAGCCAGAGCTTAGGTTTTTTTTTAAAAAATAAGGACGAAATAATCCCAGTCGCGTAACGCGTGTTCAGTCAACGTGCGAAAATATTCGCCCATTGCCTAATGGTGTTAAGTGCTGGTGATCTTATCTGTTCGTTTCAGTGTCATACAGGTTTTATTTTTTCATGTCGGAAGTACAGATGAAATGTAATGTATCTCTGTTAATATTAACTGTACTAAAATAAGGAGTGATGGATAAAGGTTTATGGGTAACTGGAAAAAAAATGGAAATTTCTTTTTCAAATGACTGCAAGAAAAAGTGATAGTACCAATTATAACCAAATATTAAACATCGCTACATAAAACTGCTGAAAGACAAAGACAGGTTAAATACGAACAGCAAAAACCACTAGATTAAACTACTCAGTAAAAGAGTGTTCGCCACTACCAGACCACCTCTATAGCGTCATAGCTTGCTAGCGTGAGTTCACATAATTTCCGGAAATATTCAAAATGTTATGCAAGTGTACATATAGTCACAATGATAAAGTATTGATGAACTCAATACATGTAAGTCGAGGACGTAAAAGAAGGATGGAAGAGCCGAAGTAGTAAGTAATCTCAATATCAAGAGAAAAGATTATGTAAGATATATTAGTCTACAAAGAAAGGGGAAAACATAAAGCAAGTACCAGCTAAAGTTACAGAAACAATCTGAAATTCTGGAAGAACTGGTACAAATAGGAGAAACATCAGCTGCACGTGATGAGAACTGATGGGAGACCTTCAAAACAATTTGATCAAGAACGCAAAGGAGTACTTAAGAGGGAAAGGGAAGGGAGGATTAATGAGTGGTTCAATGCAGATGGAGAAGAGATAACCGTGAAGAGAAAGGACTGCAAACAGAAGACGTTAGATAGCAACACTCCACAATGCGAAACAGCAAAACAGTAAGGGATGCCAGAGATGCCAGACAAGTAACACAAAAAGAAAAGAGATGTGCTCCACAAAATTTTGGGAGAACTACCAGGTATCTGCAACATCCTGCCATGGTATTTCGGCGCAGAGCCCTCTGCTATCTTCAGTTGAGACAGCTTATCAATTAACAAGTAGAAAGGACAGGGAAAGATACAAAAGGAGATGGCAGAAGGAAGTGGGATCGAGGAAGAACCCCAACCAGAAGTAGAGGAGCCTACGATAAGAGAAGTGGACACAGTGCTACAGCTAAGGAAAAACAAAAGCACGAGAAAGTGATAGTTACATTCTGTACGAGGGTTCGCTTAAAATTGTAATGCTAGATTGCTTTATGCTTGTAGGTTGATCACGTGATCATGATGTTACTCCAGATGATGACTCCTAAAATTAGAATACATATTGCATTCCTGTTTAATGAAACGTGTTATGTGGTTCGCTGGTTGGTTCTTAATGTCATCTTTCACCCATATGTCGGAGCCCTTACTGTTCTAACGATAGAAAAACGACACATGAGAAACTGTGGAGAAGAATTCGAGGTTAATCTTAACGCCCAACACTTCAAACCTGATGATTTCATTGTAGCAGAGGGAAAACACGTGGAGTATGAAAACAAACATGGCTACTTACAAAGACACTTGACCTATCATTACAAATTACCGTCCTGTGATACGTAATAGTGTGTGCTGCACTCTCATTACACTTTGCTGTTGGCAATAAGCCACTGCCAACATATGTTTACCCGTCGAGATCGTTGTAATCTATAATTACTTTTCACTTGCATATACGTTTCGGGAAATGATTGAAGGATGTGCACCAATATAAGTGTAATTATTCTCAAGAGGCGATGTGAAGAACTTCGTGATTCTCATTGTACAGTAGAAAAATCAATAGAGAGCGAACTTCAAGAAGTTTAAGGACAATATGAACACTGAGTTGCACAGGTATGAAAAATACACATGAAACCAAAGAAATGTTTTTTAATGATATAAGAGATGTTAAGAATGCGGAAAAATCTAGACAAAGTCAAGTTTATGTATCTCTATACATCAAGATAATAATGTATATATGACGTGTCAAGGCGTTTCCACCTCCATACCCGATGAGAATACTAAAACATGCTTGGAAAAATCGCGCTTTAGAAAGTAGGTTGCAGACAGATGTCTGTAACTACAAAATCGCGTCATATGATTAGCTGGGCGCTCCAGCCCTACTGATGTAACGCTTCAACAGATAATAGTACTGTATATGTGGAAATGTGATAGAGTCCTATCACTCTGCCCTAATGTCAATATGCTGTCGCAAAGTACCTATGACTACCCATCATGATCGATGTAATCTATAATTATTTATCAGCTGCATAACACGTCTTGGGAAAGGATTCGGATTTTCAAGTACTTTTTCGCGGTGTGTTATGTAAAAAAAAATACATCATGTTATGGTAATTGCTCATCAGCCTGAGTCACTTACCAGATTTGAACAAATAGATGTTGGGTATAATTATCTCAGTCTACCTCAAACATGTATTCCCTTAAACATTGCCTAGCGGAGTGCGAACTAAAAATGGAAATCATCACATGTAAGGATTACGGACACCCGTCAGATGAGAGGCGAAGCATTTACCACCTTACACCTTACAAGAGAACAAAAGAAGAAATATAATACCCGATCTAAAGACTCATCTCAACAGTAACAGGCATAAACATTAGGGCTACTGAACTTGACTCTCATATTACCTGAATTATGCTTCATCTTCAATGACAGTATCATAGAAGGGACCTTGGACGAACTCTTCCTGCTATAACTGCACACGAGAAACAGGAAAGAAGGGTTCGACGTAAATCTTACTTTAAACCTGACGATGGTATTGTAGTGGAGAAAAAGCTTGAGTACATTGAAAGGTGGCTACACTGAGCCACAGCGCCAGAGATCGCGCTAGAGAGTATTGTTCCGCCGCCTCCACTGGCAGTGATTATTGAGATGTCGTAGTGGGCAGTGCTTGTCGAGGACTCGTAGTAGTCAGTGTGTGTTGAGATGTGCTAGTGGGCAGTGTTTGTCGAGATGTTGTTCCATGTTTTATGCAGTTGTTTGATGGGCTAGACAGCAGATGGTTCGAATGGAAATACTGTAATGATCAGAGTGCTTTTCGTCAATATATATGAAGGTAAAATATTCTGTGTTTTTTTTTCATTATTTCAGTGTCTTAAATAATGCGTCATTACAGGTTCAGTCAACAAAGCATCTGGCTTGTGTTCTTGGATTAGAGTGTAATCCTGGTTTTCTTGCGCAATTATAGTATTTCTATTTTCTTTTAATTACTTCAGTATAAATGGTATTTGAAATTTCTTGTGTTATTGAAGAAGAACCGTGCCAGATGCATACATTGAATCATACTTCCACACACAGAACAGTTATACTTGTGCTTTGGTTTCGTAGGTTTTATAGTTGCTGGGGACTTAATTAATTAATTGTGTTAACGGAGATTTTCATTTCATTCCTTGTTGTTGTTTCATGCAGTCAGATTGCGTAATAATACTAGTCAGGGCCAACCGTTTACGAGACTTCGTAATCGGACAGACAGCTACTAAATCAAAAAATTAAAATTATTTGCATTATATTTTAATTAAGCCCCCATGCAACATTTAGGAATGTATTTGTCGTTAAATAATACATTTCAGAAGTTGTTTAACGTTGGATATTGACATATTCTGTTAATAAGGCTGTATGGACAAATCCAGCAGCTCATAGATGCATTCAGAGACGTACGTGAGTCGTATAATAAAAATAATTTTAGATCTTTTTACAGCTCCCCTCTATGCTGTTTCTCTCACCACTTCTGATAGCACGTACCCCTCCCTAATCTCCAAGCGTGGTTGGTATTGCGAGGTGGGCGTCTTTTAAGAGGTAGTGTGAATGATACTTAGAGGTGGCAGACAGGCAGTTGAGATTTCCGTGACGTAGAGAGTAATACTTGACCGTTAACGAAAATGACATAGATTTGAGATTCCCTATTTATAAGTTTTGCATATGACGTTTTTCCGGCAGTTACTGGCAGTCAATTGGTATGTGTCGTGCACACTTCGATGCCTTGCCGGTTCCTTCCCCAGATGAGACGTTAAGCGAGGTACTGAGGATTTGTGCTTCTCTCTCGGACAGGAGTTACTGTGACGGCGAGCACGTGCTGTATGCGAGACAGCAGCGGGGCCGTGGGGGCTCGGAGGCGGTGTGCATCAGCCCTGCGGCTTGGTAAGCAGCATTAGTTTCATTTATTGCTGTGTGTGTTATTTGCTCAGTCAAGTATCTACGTGCGTGTTCTTCGAAAAGTGGGAGTAGGCAGTCAAAATAATGCAAACAGCGATAGAAGTTTGTAGATTGGATTGTTTATGCCATTGTTTTTAGTACTATTACATCACATATTAATGGTGCAGGGGTAACGTACTCGTATTTGTTGTTAAGTAATGAACTGCTGCAGATTTTCTATGTAGCAAGAGTTTATTTGTTTAAATATCGATTTGTTACAGGTTAACTGTAATTACAATCCTTCTTACTCTTTTTCTCTATGTGAGAGGTGCTGGCTGATCCCTGTTATTGTTGGTGTTTCATGATGATCCACTCTCTGTGGTGGATAGAACAAGGAAGGTGCCGCTCACACATTTGCTCTAGAAATAAAAATGGGAGAAGGATGGCAGAGCATGATTCTTATTGGTCCAGGGAGAGAGGGGAGGATGAGATGGTTCTCATAGGTGGTTGGGACCTGGCAGTGTGTTTCGTATCATGACAGTCTCTCTCCTCAGCCATCCAAGGTACCAGTAAAGATTAACTGAGGGATGTTACCATTCATGAGTGTGTTCGCAGAAGGTATAAGCAGAGAAGTATCTGTCATTAAATAAATAAAGTGCGTTTCTCTACCATTGGGGGGCTGTCATATGATGGAGAGATGGGGGTGGGAAGATGTCCATCATTGGCGGCCTTGGGTCTGTGGCGGTGATGGCAGTGGGAGTACTACTTAGCCCACAGACATCTCGTACGCTTTAGGCTCGTAGCAGCAGTGTTCACTGGCGGTGAAAGCTTGAACCAGAAATGAACTACGATTACTGGTTACAGACAGAATTCTACTTCTGCTATTTTGTCTAAAACTAATATGGTGAGACCGTGGCTGCGTACAATTAATGTAGGTTAATTCTTACAGAGAAGAAAATAGCAACCAGCCACTTTCCTCTTAGGTTGAACTGTGTAGGTGCAGGCTACGAAGCATTTCGTGACCAACTTTATGGATAAAAAGTGCTTGGTTAATATGTCGTTCCAAATCTGCACAAAAAAGTTCCGAGGTTTCGATGAGATGATAGCCCCCCCCCCCCCCCCCCAATCATCGTTGTCAGGTGCTAAGTCTGACTGTCGTGAAGGTGCCAAGGCACCCACTGTTATGTCCAGATAAGTTAGTTTACATTATCATGACATCACGCAGATAGTGAATGCTGTTGCCTGTGCCCAGAGATTACTTTATGATTATTTAGTTAGTTCTTGTTAGGAAACCAAGACGCGGGAATGAATCTGCCTTCCGACCATCCACAAAAGTTAAAGAAATGTTGCTATGTATATTTGTGGTCTAGGTATAGCATTTTGGATTAGAAATCAAAGCTTCCTCGGACCCACGTTCGAACCTTGCCACTGCTTATATTTTGAAGAAAAACCAGCAATGGCGACATAAGACTTCCGGCATGAGAAGTGACACTCACTCTGCCAACGGCCTTGTCAAAGAGGGTGGAGGAGCGGACAGAGGTATGGGAAACTGCCCCTAAAACACGGAAGAATCATGAGGAAAATAATATGTATCCACAAGACGTGTGACCTTTATTTGAGAAGGTGTCATGATGATCTCTCCCCTGGCAAAAGACTCTGGAATAATCCCACATTCGGACCCCGACGGGGGAGGGTTGGTGGGGGGGTTGGGGGGGGGGGGGCTGCCAAGGGGGGAGTTGACCATGAGCAAAAGAGTGATTAACCAACGACAGGGTAACGTTCTATGAGTCGGGGCGTTGAATGTCAGAAGTTTGTACTTGGTAGTGAAGCTAGAAAATCCGAAAAGAGAAATGCTAAGTCTCGATGTAGATATATTTGGGGTTAGTGAAGTGAAATGGTGGGAAGACAAGGATTTCTGGTCAGATGAGTATGGGGTAATATCTCCAAAGCAGAAAACGGTACAACGGGAGTAGAATTCGTTATGAATGGGAAGGTAGGGCAGAGAGTGAGTTACTGTGAACAGTTCAGTGATAGGGTTGTTCTCGTCAGAATCGACAGCAAACAACCACCGACAACGACAGTTCAGGTGTACATGTCGACAACGCATGCAGATGATGAAGAAGTAGAAAAAGTATATGAGGATGCTGAAAGGGTAATTCAGTACGTAAAGGGAGATGAAAGTCTGATAGTCATGAGGGTCTGAAATGTGGCTGTAAGGGAAGAAGAAAGGATTACAGGAGGAAGTGAGCTTGTTGTTAGGAATGAGAGGGGCGATACACTAACTGAGTTCGTCAACAAATTTCAGACAGTTATAACGGATACTCTGTTCAAGAGTAGATATTGGTAGATTTGAGTTAGGTCAGGCAGAGGTTCCGAGATCAGATACTGGATCGTAAGGCGTACCCAGAAGCAGATATAGGCTCTGATCACAATTTAGTAGTGATGAAGAGTAAGTTGAAGTTAAAGAGAATAGTCAGGAACAACCAGCGTGCAAGGAAGTGGAATGCGGAAGTAGTAAGGAATGAAGAGATTCGCCTGAAGTTTTCTGAGGCTATAGATACTGCAGTAATGAATACCTCAGTGGAAAGTGCAGTTGAAGAGCAATGTGCATCCGTAGAAAGACAACTACAGGAGTTGGAAAGATAAACATAGGTACAAGGAAGGTAACTGCAAAGAAACCATGAATAACAGAGGAAATACTTCAGTTGATCGACGAAAGAATGAATTAAAAAATGTGCAGGGAAATTCAGGAATACTGAAATACAAATATTTTAATAATGAAATAAAGAGGAAATGCAGGGAAATAAGCAAAATGTGAAGAAACAGAAAAAGAAATTATTGTCCGAAAGACTGAATCAGCATAAAGAAAAGTCAAAAAAATCTTTGGTTAAATTAAAAGCAAGGGCGTTAACATTAAGAGTGCAATGAGAATCCTACAGTTAAAAGCAGAGGAGAGAGCGGATAGATAGGAACAGTCACTGAAGACCTCTATGAGCGGGTGGAGTGTCTGAAAACATGATAGAAGAAGAGACAGGAGTCGATAGGGAAGAGATAGGGGATCCAGTATTGGAATCAGAATGTAAAAGAGCTCTGGAAGACTTGAAACCAAATAAGGCAGAAGGGATAGATAACATTCCATCAGAATTTCTAAAATCACTGGGAGAAGTGGCAACAAAACGATTGCTCACGTTGGTGTGTAGAATGCATGAGACTAGCGAAATACCATCAGACTTCCGGAAAAACATTATCCACACAATTCAAAAGACAGCGAGAGCCAACAAGTGCGAGAATTATCGCACAATCAGCTTAACAGCTCATGCATCCAAGTTGCTAACAAGAATAAAATACAGAAGAATGGAAAAGAAAACTGAGGACCTCCTAGATGACTATCAATTTGGCTTTAGGCACCAGAGAGGCAATTGTGACGTTGGAATTGATAACAGAAGCGAGACTGAAGTAAAATAAAGACACATTCGTAAGATTTGTTGACCTGGAAAAAGCGTTCGACAGTGAAAAATAGAGGAAGATGTCCGAAATCTTTAGAAAAGTAGGGGTAGGCTATAGGGAAAGGCGAGTATATGTACGAGAACCAAAAGGGAGCAGTAAGAATGGAGGACCAAGAACGAAATGCACGAATTAAAAAGGGTGTAAGGCAGGTATGTAGTATTTCGCCCCTACTACATGTCGAAGAAGCAATGAAGGAAATAAAAGAAAGGGTCAAGAATGGGGTTAAAATTCAATTTGAAAGTATGTCGGTGTTAAGATTCTCTAATGACATTGCTATCCTGAGTGGAAGTAAAGAAGATTTACAGGATCTGTTGAACTGAATGGTCAATTTAGAGAGTGTAGAATATGGATGGAGAGTAAATCGAGGAAAGACAAAAGTAATGGCAAGTAGCAGAAATGAGGACAGAGAGAAACTTAACATCAGGATTGGTCATCACAAAGCAGTTGAAGTTAAGGAATTCTGGAACCTAGGGAGCAAAATAGCGCATGACAGACGGGGAAAGGATGACAAAAAAATCTGCCTAGCTCTGGCAAAAAGGGCATTCATGGCCAAGAGAAGTCTATTAGAATCAAACATAGGCATTAATTTGAGAAAACAATTCCTGAAAATGTGTGTTTGGAACACAGCATTGTATGGTAGTAAGACATGGACTTGGGAAAACCGGAACAGTAGAGAATACAAGCATTTGAAATGCGGTGTTACAGAAAAATGTTGAAAATTAGATGGACTGATAAGGTAGGGACTGAGGAGATTCTCAGCAGAATCGGTGAGGAAAGGAATGTATGGAAAACACTGACAAGAAGAAGCGACAGGATGATGGAAATCTGTTACGACATGAAGGAATAACTTCAATGCTATTCGAGGGAGCCACAGAGGATAAAAACTGTAGAGGAAGACAGGGAGCGGGTACATACAGCAAATTATTGAGGAGTTAGGTTGCAAGTTCTACTCTGAGAGGAAGAAGGTGGCACAGGAGAGGATTTCGTGGCAGGTCGCTCAAACCAGTCAGAAGACTTGTGACACACAAGAAAAAAAAGATAATCTGAGCACTAGAGTCCCAGGAGTTTGTAATATTCCATACAAAAGTGAAAAACGGGTACGTTCGGCAGTCGATGCGGACTATTTCCGATTGTTGTTCTGAACACCAACATATCTGAAGGATACAAATATCGAAAAATCAATGGTGGCTGGGAGCAGCCTAAAGAAATAAAAGACAAAATTATGTTTTCAACAGTCAGTGATGGTGCTACACAATTCGAACTAATAGAACTCCATCATTAGCGAAGCTGTTGAAAATAGGCTGTGTTTCAATTAATAGAGATACCGGTTATGCACTTATAATACATGAAGCAGGGCGCTCGAGAAAGAAAGGGTACGGAGGAATGCATACATTGTTAACATTTTATGAGTGGTGGCGCTACATACGATGCTGGCCCGCGACCGCAAACGTAATTTCTGGGCGCCTGTCGATAACATGATGACCTGACATAAGGTATGTAGTACGGTGTCTTGCGGAAGTTAACAATCTACGCTCCCTTCAAAAACTAGAATACCAGGCAATCGACTTACCAGCCCCAACTTGTATCCTGTACGAATATTTTTTCGTACCATTTTCCACAATAAACGCTTCAATATTTCCTACATTTCTGGCATCTCTAATTAGCACCCTCTGTTCCCCGCCACGCTTGCACCAACACTTCCTCTTAATCTTAAACCTACTCACTCTCAAAAACGGATCTCAAAGAAACTTTAACCACGCCCGCCCCCTCCTACCCGACCACGAAAACCGCCCAGAAATCTGTCCTTTCTTCCAACTTCAACAGAGTACAGATAGCGGCAATGCGTCACCGGAGAGGTCAGTGGTCTTTTTTCATTGTTTTGTGAACAGTACAGTCTAGATAACGTACGTTTCTGACGAATTAGGCCGTGTTCAGATATAAACTAAAGTACAGGACCATTGCTGTAATCATTCAGTTGTAACGACGCACACAAGCTGACACCAGCGGTAGCAACAGTCCTGTACTTAAGTGTATATCCATCCGAAACCGGCCGCAACAGGTACATAAAAGGTGATCTAGACTGCTTTGTTCAAACAATTTGACAGAATATTTCTCTCCCTCTCCATGCCTAGGCTCTTCTTCCGCAAGTGTGCTCCCTCACTTTCCAACAGTTTGCTTTTGGGTCCTCTTCCCCAACTTTTCTATTTCACATCCTTTCCAAAACGAGCTCTACCTGCAACAACCCTCTTTTCCTACTGCAACTCAGTCCAGTAACGTGAAATGCTCCATTTCTTTATGTAGGCTGTCGTCAATTTCTTAAATTTTAAAGGACGACGGTATTTTACTTACGATTTCCAACGTACAAGGATCAGTTTTCGGAATTTTAGTATAAATGAATATCGGGGTTTTAACGCTTTCTAATATTTATTGTATTAAACTTACAGTTATAAATGATATGTCAAATGAAAGAGAAACTGAAACAGTTTTACCAAGAACCTTATAAATGTTCAATATGAGCACCATTTGTCACACAGCACACATCAAGTCTATAGCCGAGTTCTTCCCAAACGTTGATAATTGTGTCTTCAGTGATTGTAGCAACAGCTGCTTCAGTTCTGTTTCTTAATTCAGGGAGGTCTGCTGGTAGCGGAGGCACGTTCACACGATCCTTGATGAAGCCGCAAAGGAAAAAATCGCGTGGCGTTAGGTCGGGTGAACGTGGACGCCATGCGAAGCAAGCCCTGTCGTTGGGCCCCTTGCAGCCTATCCAGCACTTGTGTACAGCGAAGTTCAACCAATCGCGTGCTTCGCTATGCCAGTGAGGTGGCGCATCATCCTGCTGGAAAATGTAGTTCTCTGGCTCATCTCCCAACTGAGGGAAGAGCCATTGCTCTAGTGTATCAAGGTATGGAGAGCCAGTCACAGTAGGTTCACCAAAAAAAGAAAGTGGGGAAAACTGAGGTATATGTGTGCCGTGTGACAAATGGTGCTCACATTGAACATTTATAAGGGTCTTGGTAAAACTGTTTGAGTTGCTCTGTCATCTGACATGTCATTTATAACTGTAAGTTTAATGTAATAAATATTATAAAGCGTTAAAACCTCGATATTCATTTATAAACAGCCTGTATATGTACATATGCAGCGTCTTTGAACTTTTCAGATAACTATAGTTTGACATTTTACAAATGCTCTCTGCTGCGTTAGTGTGCTGCTGCCAGGCTATCCTCGCCCTGAGAATAAACAAAAGAAAAAAGTCCCATGTCAGTCACGTTTAGCCCTTGACAACGGCGGAGGAGAGTGTCATCGAAACCTTGTGATTTTATTCGAATCAGACACGACAGCTGAACAAGGAACTTTTTATCCTGTTATTAAAATGATTAATGTGTGCAAGTGACACAAATGAAGAAGTAAAGTGAGTCAACCTCGTTTAAATTTTGGTTTACATTTAGAAGGACATGTATATAGTTAAAGGTGGATGCAGTAAGAAGGAACGAGACGTGAGATTAACGGCTTGTTGGTAAACAGCATACTGGACGTATGAGCACTCAGATCCGCCGCTCTGTGTTGACAGCCTTGCTTGCTACCAGGTTCAAATCGGGGTAAACCAGTTTCTTTCAACAGTTACTCAATAAAAAATAGTTCCGAGAAAATCCTGACTGAGACCTGTCATTCCCAGGCTGTCGGCCGTCGTCGTATTTACACGTCTCACGTTGTAACATTTTCCTAGTGACACTGAGTAGTGATTCATTTCTTTAATGCCGTGAGCTTCTTGGTGCTTTACGTATAGTTTTATTTGACTTCTTGCAGTCTCGTGCGGTTGGGAATAGCCCAAGAGTAAAAGCATACCCGGAAATTATGAAAGCAGGAATCAAACCTGGACGTCAGATCATAAAGTTCAACTTTACAAATGCTAGTGGCATACTGGGCAATTTGCCCGGGTTCTTCTTTTCATAGTCAATATCATTTCCTTAAGCTCACCACAATCGTCAAAGCCGTGATCGCGAGAGGCACAAATCGGCGCTCCGGTAGGAACTTTGTCTCAGTAAACTATATTTCAACTGTTTTATTGTAACAAAAAAAAAAGACAAAAAGATGATTTTTGCAGATGATGTGGTAATATGGAGTGATGAAGAGGTAGATGTACAGTTACAGCGTGATGCGTGGAAGGTATGGATTAAAAATAAATAAAGACAAGAGTGAAGTAATGGTATTTGGAAGAGAGAAAGGGATCAACGGAAATATTGCCATTAATGGAGAACCCCTCAAAGTGGTAGAAAGTTTCACTTATTTAGGGAGTGAAATATCTAGGGATGGAAGAATAACTAACGAAATTAATAGGAGGTTACAGAAGGGAGGCAATTTCTACCAAACAATAAAACACCTGATTTGGAATAAGGAAGTTTCATAAAAAGCAAAACTCCTTATGTATAAGAATTAATACTTCCCTATTGTCACCTATAGTGGAGAAACATGGATAATGACAGAAAGGGACTGGAGCAGATTGCAAGCAGGGGAAATGAAATTTCTCAGAGCAGTTAAGGTAAAAACAAGAATCGACAGAGTAAGGAATGTAGAGATTAGAAAGGACCTTAAACAAGAAAGTATGAGAGAAGAAATTGAAAAAAAGAGATTAAGATGGTATCGGCATGTTAAGAGGATGCATGGGCAGAGACTCCCCAAAACTATCGAAGAACTAAAGATGGATGGGAAAAGACTCAGAGGGCGCCCAAGAACACAGTGGATAATGGGAGTGAGAATATCAGTTGAAAGGAGAGGTGTGACCTGCCAGCAAGTGGAGGAAGAAAAGTGGTGGGAGGACCGAGCCAAATGGAGAGGACTCGTCGGCACCCAGACCCGGCAGTAGCTGGAACGGGTTTCGGATATAGATAGAGTATTGTAACTTCAGCTGTCCACACACTAGAGAATACTTCTATTAAGAACGTAATCTAATTTTTAGTAATAAGCTTATACAACACGCTTATAGAAAGGAATTAAGAACGAAAGGAATAGGTACAAGCACTTACAGGGAAAACTGTGTTTGGTAGTACACTACGTAGATAACTTTAGCTGGATCCTCGCTTTGATCGTGCTGCTTCTTCTTATACAAAAAAGAAAAAAAATGTATACACGAATATTACAAAGCCTTCCATTACAATTCTGACGGGGCTAAAAGATGGCTATTCCAATAATTTGCAGGAAAAAGAGTACCTGCCGGTACACTGAAGAACCGGTGCTTTGTTTTACTGTAAACATACGGAAATACAATTTTCATATAGAAAATGCTCTTCACTCCCTACTAGCCTACGAGGAAAAGTGCTTCATTGCTTCGGATACTTTCACCTAAATAGGATATAACGCTTGCGGCTGTAGAAAGTGGATGTTACACAGCGCGTGACGTCAGTTGGTATACGGCAAGGTTACACTTCCCTGCACAGCGACCTCATTATCCAGCGCCGTCTATTATCGTCAAGTTATTGTTCGAGACTACCATTATGTCCAGACCTAGCCTAACATCACGAAAAGCAAGGACGATTAGGCCTCAACTTTTCGCCAATGTTAACGTAAAACAAGCCAGTTAACTGTTTTACAGGAATAAATACTGAACAGAAAATTATTATGCACTAGTCTGAGACAGTTACTCTGAACATTGAATTTGCGACCATTTCCAAAGCTGTGTGAACCCCACTCTAATGGCGAAAGTTAAGCCATTTCATTCTTAAAAGAGGGCAGCTAATCTAATTAGTTCGCAGAATGTTGCACAATGATGCAGAACCAGTTTCAAGTACAAGCTCAAAAAAGATCGATAAACATCAGAACTGTCTGAATGATATCCCGTCGTCCAAACACTACAAAATATATTTGGTCCCGTATACCAGATGTCTGATCGTAAAATCTGAATGCGATTTAAAAACAGCAATTACAGCTATCATTACGCATGTACAGGCACACTTCAACGTACTGTGTTGTGATAATGTTGGCCAACGCAGTGCTGTAGCAACCATGAACTATGTGCATACATCTACTCATGAGTTCGGGATCTCGCCTTACAGAAGTAACTGCACAATGTATTTTGGGAGAGACAGAGTGTGCCAATGACTGATGCGACCAACAATGCCAATACCAACTGTGACACTCAACGAGAACTGTGTCACCCAATTTAAAACAAATGAAACGACGCACTGAGACGCGGTGTTTTTTCAGCTGTGATACACTGCGTGATCAAAAGTATCTGGACACCTGGCTGAAAATGTCTTACAAGTTCGTGGTGCCCTCCATTGGTAATGTTGGAATTCAGAATGGTGTTGGCCGACTCTTAACCTTGATGACAGCTTGCACTCTCGCAGGCATACGGTCAATCAGGTGCTGGAAGGTTTCTTGGGGAATGGGAGCCTGTTTTTCAGGGAGTGCTGTACTAAGGGGAGGTATCGATGTCGGTCGGTGAGCCCTGGCACGAAGTCAGCGTTTCAAAACATCCCAAAGGTGTTCTACAGGTTTCAGGTCAGGACTCTGTGCAGTCCAGTCCATTGCAGGGATGTCATTGTCGTGTAACCACTCCGCCACAGGCCGTGCATAATGAACAGGTGCTCGATCGTGTTGAAAGGTGCAACGGCCATCCCCGAATCGCTCTTCAACAGTGGAAAGCAAGAATGTGCTTAAAACATCAATGTAGGCCTGCGCTGTGATAGTGCCACGCAAAACAACAAGCGGTGCAAGCCTCCTCCAGAAAAACACGACCACACCGTAACACCACCGCCTCCGAATTTTACTGTTGGCACTACACACGCTGGCAGATGACGTTCACCGGGCATTCGCCATACCCACACCCTGCCATGGGATCGTCACATTGTGTACCGTGATTCGTCACCCCACAAAACCCTATTCCACTGTTCAATCGTCCAATGTTTACGCTCCTTACACCAAACAAGGCGTCGTTTGGAATTTACCGACGTGATGTGTGGCTTATGACCAGCCGCTCGACCATGAAATCCAGGTTTTCTCACCTCCCGCCTAACTGTCGTAGTACTTGCAGTGGATCCTGATGCAGTTTGGAATTCCTGTGTGATGGTCTGGATAGATGTCTGCCTATTACACATTACGACCCTCTTCAACTGTCGGCGGACTCTGCCAGTCAACAGACGAGGTCGGCCTGTTCGCTCTTGTGCTGTACGTATCCCTTCACATTTCCGCTTCACTATCACATCGAAAACACTAGACCTAGGAATGTTTAGGAGTGTGGAAATCTCGCGTACAGACGTATCACACAAGTGACAGCCAATCACCTGACCACGTTCGAAGCCTCTGAGTTCCGCGTAGCGCCCCATTCTGCTCTCTCACGTAGTCTGTTGCCTACTGAGGTCGCTGATATGGATTACCTGGCAGTAGGTAGCAGCAAAATGCACCTAATATGAAAAAAGTATGTCCTTGGGGGTGTCCGGATACTTTTGATCACGTAGTGTAATATTCTTCAGCATACGGTGACACCAACTTCTGGCGGAAAACCAGAGCGTCGCAGATATCCATAAACGGTTGGAGAATGTCTACGGAGAAATTGCAGTGAACAAAAGCACAGTCAGTCGTTGGGTGAGGCGTCTGTCATCATCGCAACAAGGTCGCGCACATTTGCCTACTCGATTTCTCGCCGCCTAACAGAAGAACATAAGAGCAACTAACGACCATCTGCGGCTAATCGTGACAATTTCTTGTCGATCATCGTCACATGCGATGCCTCATGGGTTCATTACTTCGAACAGGAAACAAAATGGCAATCCATGGAGTGGCGCCATACCACCTATCCTCCGAAGACAAAAATTCCAATCTGCACCCTTGGCTGGTAAAATCATGGCGACGGTCTTCTGGGACTCTGAAGGGGCTATTCTTTCCGACGACCCTTCTCATGGTGCAACGATCAACTCTGAAGTGTGCTGTGATGCCCCCAGGAAACTGAAGAAACGACTTCGGTGTTCTTTTAGCCATAAAAGTGCAAACGAACTTCTTCTCAGTATGGTGGTGTAAGGCCGTCGCATAGAACGGAGATTGTATTGAAACACAGGGTTTTGTAGCCAAAAGAGTGGGGAATAATATGGTGTATTCGAATCCTGAGCAAAACCACCGTGCTTTCAGGAAAAAAGTGTTGCATTACTTACTGAACGTCCCTCATATTTACATGCATGCACACCACCAGCTGGAAATTTGATCTATTTAGTCATAATGAGTCACTTTTTGGACGTTCAGAGCGTAGGTATTTTCCCTATGTAAAAGCCGTCACATTCACATGGAAACTTGACAATTCCCGCCTTGCGTGATGGTGCCTGGTCCTTGACCGAGCCCAGAAGTGTCGACGTTACAGCAGGAGGTTCAAAGATGTCTTCAACTTGGCGATTCTACATTACTCTACCGGTTCTGTAAGAAACATATCCAAGGTGGTGTAGGTAAGCTATCGCCTTGAGGCCTTTATCCTCTTCCTGGCACTGCCATCTATAAATCTGCCGCGTCCCCCGTGCCTGTATTTCCTCTTTCGCCGAAAATACTGGGGTTTAAGCCACGTCGACAACGTGATCATTTGATACGGAGAAAACATTCGACTCAGGGAAGAATAAGGTACAAAACCCCCTCACAAAACATGGACCTTGCCGACGGTGGGGTGGTTTGCGTGTCTCAGCGCTGCAGATAGCCGTAGAGTAGATTCACCAAAACGGAGAGGTATATATTGAGAGGCCAGACAAACGTGTGGTTGCTGAAAAGAGGCAGCAACCTTTTCAATAGTTTCAGGGGCAACAGTCTGGATGATTAACTGATCTCGTCTTGTAACGTCAACCAAAGCGGTCTTGCTGTGCTGGTACTGTGAAGGGCTGAAAGCAGAGGAAAGCACAGTCGCAATTTTTCCCGAGGGCTTACAGCTCTACAGTATGATGGGACCTCTTGTGTATAATGTTCCGAAGAGAAGATAGTCCCTCATTTTGATCTTCGGGCGGGTACTACTCACGCGGATGTCGTCATCAGGGGAAACAAAACTGGTATTCTACGGATTGGAACGTGAATGTTAGATTACTTAATCGGGAGGGTAGGTTAGAAAATTTAAAAAGAGAAATGGATAGTTTGAAGTTACATATAGTGGGAATTAGTGAAGTTCGGTGGCAGGAGGAATAGGACTTCTTGTCAGGTGAATACAAGCTTATGACTATAAAATCGAGTAGGGGTAATGAAGGAGTAGCTTTAACAATGAATAAGAAAATACGAGCGCGGTAAGCTACTACGAACAGTACAGTAAACCCATTACTGGAGCCAAGATAGACACAAAGCCAACACCCACGACTGTAGTGCTTTTTTATGCAGCAACTAACTCCGCTGATGATGAAGAGGTTGAAGAAACGTATGAGGAGGTGAAATAAATTATTCAGATAGTTAAGTGAGAGGAAAATTTAATTGTGTTAGGGACTGGAATTCGACAGCAGGAAAAGGAAGAGAAGTAAAGCAGTATGTGACTGTAGACTGAGGGAGGGGAATGAAAGAGGAAGCCGCCTGGTAGAACGTTGCACAGAGCATAATTTGATCATCACTAACACTTGGTTTAACAGTCATGAAAGAAGGTTGTATATGTGGAAGAGACCTGGAGACACCGTAAGGTTTCACACTAGTTTTATAATGGTAAGACAGAGATTTCGGAACCAGATTTCAAATTGTAAGACATTTCCAGGGCCAGATGTGGACTCTGACCACAATGCTTTGGTTGTGAACTGTAGATTAAAGCTGAAGAAATTGCAAAAATGGTTCAAATGGCTCTGAGCACTATGGGACTCAACTGCTGAGGTCATTAGTCCCCTAGAACTTAGAACTAGTTAAACCTAACTAACCTAAGGACATCACAAACATCCATGCCCGAGGCAGGATTCGAACCTGCGACCGTAGCGGTCTTGCGGTGCCAGACTGCAGCGCCTTTAACAGCACGGCCACTTCGGCCGGCTGAAGAAATTGCAGAAAGGTAGGAAATTAAGGAGATGAGACCTGAATAAGTTGAAAGAACCAGATGTTGTTGAAAGTTTCAGAGGGAGCATTAGGCAACGGATCAGTAGAACAGGGGAAAGGAACACAGTAGGAGAGGAATGGTGTGGTGTCTGCGTCTCCTTAGAGTTGACACGCCTCGGCGGTGATGGTTGTTATCAGTCGGTATGACGTGGAACGGCGTCCGTCGCTCACGACAGCGCCACCCTGTAACTAGTAGAAAAACACAAACTCCTCCCGACAGACTTTTCAGCTTGCGCGAACTGGCTAACTGTAGTTCTTCTTTTTATTATGCCCGGTTAGATAATGGATGTTGAATATTAACAATATAAAGTCTTGAATCTTCAATCCATCACCCAAGTCGTGGCCACATTATGGAATTGCGAGGATGTTAAGTTGATAAATTGTTATTCCGTCGTCAAGACGTCGCTACGTCGCGTGTTCAATAACTGCACGATGTAATTCCAGAGATAACGTATACTTAAGCAATGTTCAGAATGCGTCGTAATCTTGGGACAAATCGATGACTGTTCACTGTAAAATAACCATGCATTCACTTTTCACTTCATAATTTTCTAATAGTCAATTAATTTTCACTAATGCACCTTGTAAAGTCTATTCAATTATGTAGGTGACACGAAGAATTAAAGTTTGATTCCAGTTTTATTGTTCCTTGTAATTGTCCCTACACTGAGCACGCACACCGATTTCTCACTCAGGGAATTGCTTCCGTTTGCATCAGTAGTCCTGTCGTTGACGAAAACTTCTGACAACTCGTCGCAATTGTACGTTCTTCATGTTGGCGTTTCTATGTTACCTACTCAAGGCTAAAAATTCTTATTCTGTCGGCGTTCTTTCTTCTTCAGTGTCCTTGAATTTTCATGCTTATTCAGGATCACGAAGGCTAAGTGCCATCAAACATCTCACACGATTTAACTTCGTCGCGAATCTCCGTATCCAGTTATCTTGCTAACGGTAAAGATGACTTTGCTTTAGTATGACTTCTGAATAATGGTTCATTCTACACTCCTGGAAATGGAAAAAAGAACACATTGACACCGGTGTGTCAGACCCACCATACTTGCTCCGGACACTGCGAGAGGGCTGTACAAGCAATGATCACACGCACGGCACAGCGGACACACCAGGAACCGCGGTGTTGGCCGTCGAATGGCGCTAGCTGCGCAGCATTTGTGCACCGCCGCCGTCAGTGTCAGCCAGTTTGCCATGGCATACGGAGCTCCATCGCAGTCTTTAACACTGGTAGCATGCCGCGACAGCGTGGACGTGAACCGTATGTGCAGTTGACGGACTTTGAGCGAGGGCGTATAGTGGGCATGCGGGAGGCCGGGTGGACGTACCGCCGAATTGCTCAACACGTGGGGCGTGAGGTCTCCACAGTACATCGATGTTGTCGCCAGTGGTCGGCGGAAGGTGCACGTGCCCGTCGACCTGGGACCGGACCGCAGCGACGCACGGATGCACGCCAAGACCGTAGGATCCTACGTAGTGCCGTAGGGGACCGCACCGCCACTTCCCAGCAAATTAGGGACACTGTTGCTCCTGGGGTATCGGCGAGGACCATTCGCAACCGTCTCCATGAATCTGGGCTACGGTCCCGCACACCGTAAGGCCGTCTTCCGCTCACGCCCCAACGTCGTGCAGCCCACCTCCAGTGGTGTCGCGACAGGCGTGAATGGAGGGACGAATGGAGACGTGTCGTCTTCAGCGATGAGAGTCGCTTCTGCCTTGGTGCCAATGATGGTCGTATGCGTGTTTGGCGCCGTGCAGGTGAGCGCCACAATCAGGACTGCATACGACCGAGGCACACAGGGCCAACACCCGGCATCATGGTGTGGGGAGCGATCTCCTACACTGGCCGTACACCACTGGTGATCGTCGAGGGGACACTGAATAGTGCACGGTACATCCAAACCGTCATCGAACCCATCGTTCTACCATTCCTAGACCGGCAAGGGAACTTGCTGTTCCAACAGGACAATGCACGTCCGCATGTATCCCGTGCCACCCAACGTGCTCTAGAAGGTGTAAGTCAACTACCCTGGCCAGCAAGATCTCCGGATCTGTCCCCCATTGAGCATGTTTGGGATTGGATGAAGCGTCGTCTCACGCGGTCTGCACGTCCAGCACGAACGCTGGTCCAACTGAGGCGCCAGGTGGAAATGGCATGGCAAGCCGTTCCACAGGACTACGTCCAGCATCTCTACGATCGTCTCCATGGGAGAATAGCAGCCTGCATTGCTGCGAAAGGTGGATGTACACTGTACTAGTGCCGACATTGTGCATGCTCTGTTGCCTGTGTCTATGTGCCTGTGGTTCTGTCAGTGTGATCATGTGATGTATCTGACCCCAGGAATGTGTCAATAAAATTTCCCCTTCCTGGGACAATGAATTTACGGTGTTCTTATTTCAATTTCCAGGAGTGTATATTGCAAAACTTTCAAACTTCAGATTACCTTAAAACAATCTAGTAGCGCTTACGTGCATGCTACGATCGCAGTAGTACTAGAGAGCGACTAGATAGCAACTGAAGCTAACATTTCCATTTCCGAGTTACATTGTATTCACATCGAACTTCCTTTTCGATGCGGCTACAGTTTTCTTCTATGATAAATGTTATCGTTGGCCAATTTACCATCTGGGCTTTAGCCTTCGGTATTAATTATTTTGAAATTCTTTCTCTGATATTTTTGTTCCGTATCCTATCGTATTCTTTCATTCAGTCTCTATTTCATGATAAATATTATTATTCACATGACATTCCTGTTCATCAAATTATCACAGGTGTAAAATTTGTCGTCAGTAGCTGCCGTCACTGTCAGGAGGACTAATTTTCCGCCGGTCGGTGTGGCCGAGAGGTTCTAGGCGCTACAGTCAGGAACCGCGCGACCGCTACGGTCGCAGGTTCGAATCCTGCCTCGGGCATGGATGTGTGTGATGTCCTTAGGTTAGTTAGGTTGAAGTAGTTCTAAGTTCTAGGGAACTGATGACCTCAGAAGTTAAGTCCCATAGTGCTCAGAGCCATTTGAACCATTTGAACTAATTTTGCTACTTCTTTTACAACTAGGGGTTCTTTATTAGGGTTTCTGTAATTGGGGTGATACAATGGGTAGCTTTAAGAGATGAACTAGTGAAGGCAGCAGAGGACCAAATAGATAATAAAGGCCGGCCGAAGTGGCCATGCGGTTAAAGGCGCTGCAGTCTGGAACCGCAAGACCGCTACGGTCGCAGGTTCGAATCCTGCCTCGGGCATGGATGTGTGTGATGTCCTTAGGTTAGTTAGGTTTAACTAGTTCTAAGTTCTAGGGGACTAATGGCCTCAGCAGTTGAGTCCCATAGTGCTCAGAGCCATTTTTTTAGATAATAAAGACCAGGTCTAGCAGAAATTGTTGGATAACACCGGAGATACTGAATTCGACTGATGAAAGGAGAAAATTTAAAAATGCAGCAAATGAAGCAAATAAAAAGGAACAAAAACATTCCATTCTACAGCTGATGGTAGTCCTTATTCGCAATTACGAATTCATTTGATGAGTTTCGTAACGGCTGTGGTCGCCACAGTGCCTGTTCCATTGAACGTGCTCGCATGTCCAGAGGAACTTTGCTTCGTAATCCGAATAACACAGGCACTGCATATCGTATATCGTATCGTACAAGAAATTTTGTCTAGATCATCTTATATCCTCCTGCAGCCCCTCAGCTTCGACACCTTACCATACACCAGAGCATCATCAGCAAACAACGGCAGATTGCTGCGCACCCTGTCTGCCAAACCATTTATGTATATAGAGAACAACAGCATCCTATCACACTTCCCTGGGGCACTCCTGTCGATACCCTTCTCTCTGATGAACAGTCTGGGTTCTATAACTTAAGAAGTCTTCGAGGCACTCACACATCTGAGAACCTATTCGATATGTTCGTTAACAGCCAGGAAGGGGGCATCGCGTCAAGCGTTTCCCTTAAATCTAAAAGTATGGGGTCTTCATCCATAGTTCGCAGGATATTATGTGAGAGAAGGTCGAGCTGAGTTTCGCACGAGCGATGGTTTCTAAAACCGTGCTGATCCATGGACGTAAGATTCTGTCTCAAAAAAATTTATTACATTCGAACTGAGAATATGTTCAAGGATTCTGCAGCAAACTGAATTTAGGGATATGTGACCGTAATTTTGGTGTCCGTTCTGTTACCCTTCTTATACACTATTGGCCATTAAAATTGCTACACCAAGAACAAATGCAGATGATAAACGGGTATTCATTGGACAAATTTATTATACTAGAACTGACATGTCATTTCTTTTTCACGCAATTTTGGTGCATAGATCCTGCGAAATCAGTGCCCAGAACAACCACCTCTGGCCGTAATAACGGCCTTGATACGCCTGGGCATTGAGTCAAACAGAGCTTGGATGGCGTGTACAGGTACAGCTGCCCATGCAGCTTCAACACCATACCACAGTTCATCAAGAGTAGTGACTGGCATATTGTGACGAGCCAGTTGCTCGGTCAGCATTGACTAGACGTTTTCAATTGGTGAGAGATCTGGAGAATGTGCTGACCAGGGCAGTGGTCGAACATTTTCTGTATCCAGAAAGGCCCGTACAGGACCTGCAACATGCGATCGTGCATTATCCTGATGAAATGTAGGGTTTCGCAGGGATCGAATGGAGGATAGAGCCACTGTTCGTAACACATCTGAAATGTAACGTCCACTGTTCAAAGTGCCGTCAATGCGAACAAGAGGTGACCGAGACGTGTAACCGATGGCACCCCATACCATCACACCGGGTGATACGCCAGTATGGCGATGACGAATACACGCTTCCAATGTGCGTTCACTGCGATGTCGCCAAACACGGATGCGACCATCATGATGCTGTAAACAGAACTTGGATTCATCCGAAAAAATTGCGTTTTGCCATTCGTGCACCCAGGTTCGTCGTTGAGTACACCATCGCAGGCGCTCCTGTCTGTGGTGTAGCGTCAAGCGTAACCGCAGCCATGGTCTCCGAGCTTATAGTCCATGCTGCTGCAAACGTCGTCGAACTTTTCGTGCAGATGGTTGTTGTGTTGCAAACGTCCCCATCTGTTGACTCAGGGATCGAGACGTGGCTGCACGATCCGTTACAGCCATGCGCATAAGATGCCTGTCATCTCGACTGCTAGTAATACGAGACCGTTGGGATCCAGCACGGCGTTCCGTATTACCCTCCTGGACCCACCCATTCCATATTCTGCTAACAGTCATTGGATCTCGACCAACGCGAGCAGCAATGTCGCGATACGATAAACCGCAATCGCGATAGGCTACAATCCGACCTTTATCAAAGTTGGAAAGGTGATGGTACGCATGTCGCCTCCTTACATGAGGCATCACAACAACGTTTCACCAGGCAGGGCCGGTCACCTGCTGTTTGTGTATGAGAAATCGGTTGGAAACTTTCCTCATGTCAGCACGTTGTAGGTGTCACCACTGGCGCCAACCTTGTGCGAATGCTCTGAAAAGCTAATCATTTGCATGTCACAGCATCTTCTTCCTGTCGGTTAAATTTCGCGTCTGTAGCACGTCATCTTCGTTGTGTAGCAATTATAATGGCCAGTAGTGTCACCAGCGCTTTTTTCCAGTCGCTCGGGACTTCGAGCTGGGCGAGAGATTCGCGATAAATGCAAGCTAGGTAAGGGGCCAGTGCCGTATAGCACTGTTTGTAAAACCGAAATGGGATTCCATCCGGACCTGATGACTTATATGCTTTCAAATCTTTCACTTGCTTCTCTGCGCCAGGGATGATTCTTACTATGTCACCCACACGGGAGTCTTTCCAATGTTCAAATGACAGTATGTTCGTACGATTCTCCTGCGTGAATGCTTTCTTCTATGCGAAATTTAAATGTTTGGCTTTTGTTTTGCTATCTTCAACTGCTACACCAGACTGGTCAATAAGTGACTGGATAAAGCCTTTGATCGGCCTAGCGACTTTACATAGGACCGGCATGTTCTCCGGCTCTCTGCCAGATCTTTTGCTGAAGTATGACGGTGGGATTAGTTGTAAGCTTCGCGCATGGATCTTTTCACAGACGCAAGAAACTCTATTAACATTTGCTTCTCGAATTTGCGCCTTCTCTTCTGAACCGCCGAATGCAACAACCTCTGCTTTCTCAGCATTTTCCGAATTTCGTTATTTAACCACGGTGATCCTTTTCAGCGTTAATCCACTTACTAGACACATAACTCTGCAGACCACGATTTACAATCTTCCACCGGCCGTTGTGGCCGAGCGGTTCTAGGCGCTTCAGTCCGGAACCGCGCTGCTGCTAGGGTCGCAGGTTCGAATCCTGCCTCGGGCACGGATGTGTGTGATGTCCTTAGGTTAGTTAGGTTTAAGTATTTCTAAGTTCTAGGGGACTGATGACCTCAGATGTTAAGTCCCATAGTGCTCAGAGCCATTTGAACCATTATAGTGCTTGGCTCGAACCACCTTCAGAGCATTTGTCTACCGTTCTTCTCCGCAACAGCACCTTGTGAAAACGATCACTGAAATCTTCACTGCGAGCTACTTTTTGCTTCGTTTTATTACTGTTATAATTTTTTAGTCCATAGGTGGGAGTCAACGAAATGTTTTTGCATTCTGAGAAGAAAGTAGTCGATTCAGATTTTCTGAAAAGATCACGCAGCAACCAGTAACTCCTTTTTTAGAATGATTCCCACCTCATCTCCCACGCGATATTCGTACCACTCTCTCCCTTCCCCCCCCCCCCCCCCCTTCTGCGATAATTCAAAACGAGCTTCCCCTTTTTAAAAACTTTTTCGATGCGTCCGTCAGTATTATCGGTAAGGATCCCATAATGCGCAGAATTAGTCCAGAATAAGACAGACAAGTGTAGTGAAGGCAAGCCCCGCAGTAGATCTGTTGCATCTTGGAAGTGTTCTACCAATAAAATGCAGTCTTTGTTTCGTCTCCCCCACTACATTTTCTGTGTGATGATTTCAATTCATCTTGCTCCTAATTGCGATCCCTAGATATTTAACTGATTTGACAGCCTTTAAATTTATGTGATTTATTGAGTAGTATGACGCGGATGACCTCACACTTTTTATTGTTTAGAGGCAAGTGCCACTTTTCGCTCGATTATACTTGTCTAAATCATTTTGCAGCTAGTTTTGATCTTTTGATAGCGTTACCAGACTGTAAAGGACAGCATCAACTGCAAACACTCTAAGATGATTGCACGGTGTGTCTCTTAAATCATTTTAAGGAACCCCAGAGGGCCTTTAACACTTTTCTGGGGAACATCTGATGTCACTTCTGTTCCACTCGATGGCTTTCCACAGTTACTACGAGCTCGTGGTCTCGCGGTAGCGTTCTCGCTTCCCGAGTACGGGGTCTCGGGTTCTATTCCCGGCGGGGTCAGGGATTTTTCCTGCCTCGAGATGTCTGGATGTTGTTGTGTCGTCTTCGCCATCATCATTCATCCCCATTACGGTCGGAGGAAGGCAATGGCAAACCACCTCCACTAGAACCTTGCCTAGTAAGGCGGCGCGGGCCTCCCGCGTCGTTACCCTACGCTCTGTAAAGAAATATGGGACTTCATCATCATCATCACTACGAGCTGTAATCTTTCTGACAGGAAGTCACGAATCCAGTGGCACACCCGTGTTGATACTCCATAGCCACGCAATTTGAGGAACAGTGTCGAAAGCCTTCTGGAAATCTATATACGAGGGCTATTCCGAAAGTAAGGTCCGATAGGTCGCGAAATGGAAACCACGGTAAAAATCAAAAATGTTTTATTTGCAACAGTTAGTATACACCTTGCAGCTACCTATCTCCATAGTCGCCGACCCGACTTAGACGTGTATCGTAGCGTTGTACCAACTTTCCCATACCCTCGCTATAGAAGGCAGCCGCCAGTGCTCTCCGCCAATTCTCTACGCTGGCCTACGGCTCGTTGTCTTGTGCCGAAATGTTGTCTTCATAACCAGCGGTTCATGTGACCTGAGCTGAAACTCAGAGGGAGACAATTACGGGCTGTATTGTGGGTAATCTCACATTTCCATTTGAAAACGATGCAGGAGCATCTTCATTGCCCCTGCAGAATGCGGCTGAGAATTGTCTTGAAGACGAAACAGCACGACAGTTATGTAATGTTAGCTGCATAGCTTCAGGGGAAATTTCTCACCAGGCCCCCGTACTTGGCGGCAGACACTATTTTCTAGACATCTTTACGCACTCACTGCGAGCTCAGAAATGAGAAGAGCGACGTGATGCTAACTGGGGTTATACTAGAGACACTACCCAACACATCTGTGCAAAGCTTTATCGGATTTTCATAGTCGTTTCCATTTCGTGACCGATCGGACCTTACTTTCGGAATAGCCCTCGTACTAGCAGCTTTGTGTATCCACGAGAAGGAAGGTATATTAAGGTCTTAAGTCCGTCGACGATAACGTCATTAGAGAGGGATTCTCATCTTGGATTGGGGAAGGAAATGGGACATGCCTTTCAAGGCAGCCACTCTGTCATTCGCCTGCAGTGATTTAAGGAAACCACGTAAAACCTAAATCTGGATGACGGACAGAGATTTGAACCGCCGTCTACCGAAATACGAGCGCAGTGTCTTACCGCTGCGCCACATCGCTCGGGACTGGACGGACAGCTAGACTGTGCACTACTTGAGATGACTAAGCCCGGCTGTCAGCACGGGCCTGTCCTTCTGTGGCGACCGTGTGAGCGGTTCTCGCGCCCTTGGCCGCGTCGCCCCACTGTCCTGGTTCCCGCTGTCTTGGCCAATACCCTTTTCCCTAAAGGCCCTTCCAAATTCACTGTTACGCGTTGTGCAAATGCGTGTTTCGTATACTACACCGGTTACAGCTGTGCCACTTAGGCAGTCTCAAATAAAACCTCAGAAACATATTAGGAAAATGGCCAGCAGTGTCGTAGCCAAGTCTTTGGCTAGCCGTGGTTCGGGCCTCCACCATTTCCAATAATGGCTCTGAGCACTATGCGACTTAACTTCTGAGGTCACCAGTCGCCTAGAACTTAGAACTAATTAAACCTAACGAACCTAAGGACATCACACACACCCATGCCCGAGGCAGGATTCGAACCTGCGACCGTAGCGGTCCCACGGTTCCAGACTCTAGCGCCTAGAACCGCACGGTCACTCCGGCCGGGCCCACCATTTCCGTTCACGTGTAATGAAGCTACGTCGTTACTAGAACTATTAGATAATTGGAAAGTCAAATAGGCTGAATGGAGCTAAATGAACAGCCGTTGTTACTGAAATACAGTATTGTCACCAAACAATCCCTCGCCGTCTGAAGAGATTTAACGCAATAGGTATAATTTACACTCATTCATTATCATTTAACATTGGTTAACTACTTCGTAACTGTCACGAGTTGCAACTCTAGAACACGAAAGCTGGTTAATACCTTATTCATCTTCTCTCCAGGCAACCATTCTCAATGTTGAGAATTTGTAAGGGCATCAGCGGTGATCCATTCTTTGACTGATAGGTTGTTTGCAGATGACGCTGTCGTTTATCGACTAATAAAGTCATCAGAAGATCAAAACAAACTGCAAAACGATTTGGAAAAAATATCTGAATGGTGCGAAAAGTGGCAGTTGACCCTGAATAACGAAAAGTGTGAGGTCATCCACATGAGTGCTAAAAGGAACTCGTTAAACTTCGGTTACACGATAGACCAGTCTAATCTAAAAGCCGTAAATTCAACTAAATACCTAGGTATTACAGTTACGAACAACTTAAATTGGAAAGAACACATAGAAAATGTTGTGGGGAAGGCTAACCAAAGACTGCTTTTTATTTGCAGGACACTTAGAAAATGTAACAGACCTACTAAGGAGACTGCCTACACTACGCTTGTCCGTCCTCTTTTAGAATACTGCTGCACAGTGTGGGATCCTTACCAGATACGAGCCGGCCGGGGTGGCCGAGCGGTTCTAGGCGCTACAGTCTGGAACCGCGCGACCGCTACGGTTGCAGGTTCGAATCCTGCCTCGGGCATGGATGTGTGTGATGTCCTTAGATTAGTTAGATTTAAGTAGTTCTAAGTTCTAGGGGCTGATGACCTCAGAAGTTAAGTCCCATAGTGCTCAGAGCCATTTGAACCATTTGAACCAGGTAGGACTGACGGAGTACGTCGAAAAAGTTCAAAGAAAAGCAGCACGTTTTGTATTATCCCGAAATATGGGAGGGAGTGTCACAGAAATGATACAGGATTTGGGCTGGAAATCGTTGAAAGAAAGGTGTTTTTCGTTGCGACGGAATCTTCTCACGAAATTCCAATCACCAACTTTCTCCTCCGAATGCGAAAATATTTTGTCGACACCGACCTACATAGGGAGGAACGATCACCACGATAGAATAAGGGAAATCAGAGCTCTTACGGAAAGATTAAGGTGTTCATTCTTTTCGCGCATTATACGAGATTGGAATAATAGAGAATTGTGAAGGCCCGGCGGGGTCAGGGATTTTCTCTGCCTCGTGATGGCTGGGTGTTGTGTGATGTCCTTAGGTTAGTTAGGTTTAAGTAGTTCTAAGTTCTAGGGGACTGATGACCATAGATGTTAAGTCCCATAGTGCTCAGAGCCATTTGAACCATTTGAATTGCGAAGGTGGTTTGATGAACCCTCTGCCAGGCACTTAACTGTGATTTGCAGAGTATCCATGAAGATGTAGATGTAGAAAAGAGTAGCTCGAAATCGGAAGTAAAATAGGCTTACTACCTTTTTGACACTGGTGTTACCAAGTGAGTTACGCTACGTAGCTTACAGACTGACATCAACGGTCGAAATAACAACACTACTTTCTTATACTTACAAATATTTTTTGTTGACATAATTCATTACAGTACATACTAAATGCTTCCATTATACACAGATGTGCAAAAATTAAGGACTAAAGTAGTTTCCACCTGATGTATCACTGCTACGTAACAGAACTCGATGAAACCTGTAACTACTGCAGTATAGCGCAGAAGATAAATGAAAAGAAATACGGGATGGGTACAATTGAAATGATACTTTCCTTCAAAGACAATAATTACATTGAAGTCGAGTCATGATCTTCGCCTGGACATGACAAAAAGCGGGGCAAGGTTCTTAAAAGGGCGTGGGATTACCAGGGACGCCAATGGATGTTCTGCAACGTGCTCAACGCTGGCCACAAGGAGGGTTAAGAATGACGTTCAATGCCTCCACTGTCGCAGTTGACAACTTCTGACAGACCACTGATGCATGTGGACGGGCTTAAATACTTCTCCCAAGCTCACCTTACATCTTCTCGATGGATTTAAGTTGGGGCAACTGGTAGGAGAGTCCATTCGACGAATATCCTCTCGTTCCAGAAGTTCGTCCTGAAGTCAGGGCCGAATGCACTCCAGAAAAGAGGCACTTGGGGGAGGAGTCCAGTGTCACAATGACGTTGACGGGTGAGTGTACTGTGTTGAAATATCTGGAGGCAAATACACCCAGGGAACATTATTCCCCACCACACCACACCATGTCCTCAGCTCGTGGACCATTGGCTAGTGTTCCTGCCTGTGGATCACAGGGTCCTGGGTTACATTCCCTGCCGGTATGGGATTTTCTCTGCCCGGGGCTGGCTGTTGGTGTTCTCCTAATCATTTCATCATCATCATTCATGACAGTGGCTGGACTGGATTGCGTAATAATTGGACTGTATAAAAATTGACACTCTGAACGGGCGCTGATGTCCACACAGTTGAGCGCCCCACAAATCAAACATCATCATCAACAACAACAACAACAACACATCATCACACGTGGACCAGAAACGATCATGTTAGACAATGCTGGGCGTACCCTCATATGGCGAGAGGAGGGAACACGTGATGTGCAAAGTAACTTTGGCTAACATGGTCGTTTTGCTGGTCCAGGCGTACTGATGGGCGTACTGACCTAATTTTTGAAATCACCAGACATCATTATTATGACATTGCAGTCCTTCTGGACTGTGCGTCTTTTCAGGGGTGCTTTTAGCCAGGTGCTTTTAACCATGACGGCCATGACTTCTTTGTTATGGATGACAATGCTTGAAAGTATTGAACAGTGCAGATGGAGGGACTCTTGGGACGAGAGGATATTCAGCGAGTGGACTGGTCTGTCCCCTTCTCCCGAATTAAATCCCGTCGAATACGTCCACAGCTCGTGGTCTAGTGGCTAGCGTTGCTGCCTCTGGACCACGGGGTCTGGGATCGATTCCCGGCTGGGTTGTGGATTTTCTCTGCCTGGAGACTGGGTGTTTGTGTTCTCCTCATCATTTCATCATCATCAAAATCATAAATCGTGACAGTGGTTAGATTGCACTGTGTAAAAACTTGGGCTGTATAAGAATTAGGAGCCGGCCGGAATGGCTGAGCGGTTCTGGGCGCTACAGTCTGGAACCGCGCGACCGCTACGGTCGCAGGTTCGAATCCTGCCTGGGGCATGGATGTGTGTGATGTCCTTAGGTTAGTTAGGTTTAAGTAGTTCTACGTTCTAGGGGACTGCTGACCTCAGATGTTAAGTCCCATACTGCTCAGTGCCATTTAAACCATTTTTTAGGAATTGGGACTTCGTACGGGTGCTGATGACTGTGCAGTTGAGCGCCCCATAAACATCATCCATCAAGCACATACGAGATCCGTTGGGAAGACGTTTTGCAGCTTGTCGATATGCAGCAAGGACCACACAGCAGATGTCGACCGCGCTGGTGAAGCAATGGCACGTTGCAGAGCATGCATTGTCATCCGTGGCGGTCACACACCCTGTTTAAAACCATCTCCCATATTTTGAAATGTCAGGGAAACATCACGAATCACAATGACTTCATCGTAATTATTTGTTCAAATGGTTCTAACCACTATGGGACTTAAGATGTGAGGTCATCAGTCCCCTAGACTTAGAACTACTTAAACCTAACTAACCTAAGGTCATCACACACATCCATGCCCGAGGCAGGATTCGAGCTTGCGACCCTAGCAGCAGTGCGGTTCCGGACTGTAGCGCCTAGAACCGCTCGGCTACAGTGGCCGGCGGACCATTCTTCCTCAGTGCCCAAAACCAGACGAGGTACTGATGTTGGAAGCTGGAGTGAGGGGCGAAGCCGACGTTCTAACTTATCCAAAACATGTTCCACTGGGTTCAGGTCGCGATTTTGGGCTGGGCAATCTATTACAGAAATGTTATTGTCCACACACCAATACCCCACATATGCTGCTTTACAGCAGGGTGCCTTATTTAGTTATCTTATGACATACACTTAGGCCAGTGGCCTTGCCGCAGTGGTAACACCGGTTCCCGTCAGATCACTGGAGTTAAGCACTGTCGGGATGGGCTAGCAATTGGATGGGTGACCATCCCGTCTGCCGAGCGCTGTTGGCAAGTGGGGTGCCCTCAGCCATTGTGAGGCAATCTGAGGAGCTGCTTGGTTGAGAAGTAGGAGCTCCGGTCTCGTAAACTGACTTACGGCTTGGAGAGTGGTATGCTGACTACATGCCCCTTCATATCCGCTTCCAGTGACGCCTGTGGGCTGAGAATGACACGGCGGCTGGTCGGTACCATCGGGCCTTCCTGGCCTGTTCGGACAGAGTTTAGTTTTATGACATACACTTAGTCTTTCAATCACAACAATAGCTAGGGTAAGGTGAGGTAAATCCGACCTAGTAATACCTTGTGGTTATAAAACGCTTATCCGAGGTCGGGTCTTAAAATTATATGCGTTAAATTATAGGTAATATAAAGGAGCAACTGTTTGCAAAGTATTTGTTATACCATCAATAGTATTTGGGATATCTGTATTTTAAGAAACGTCCATTTTTCCCATTTGCAAAAATGGTTGGATAAATCCAACCCCTATTTGTTTGGCTGATTTTGCACAGAAATAGTTCTAGATGAACGGTTTTTTGGGAAATAATTATAAGCAATTATGTTTTTTACATAAATGAAGAAAATGTATTAAAAATAACAATGTTTAGAGAACTAAATGTACTGAAAGTTACATGAATGTAACTTTTAATTGAAAAAATATGATTTCACTGCACGGCCGTGCAACAGCAATGTCGATCTCGGAATGTTAAAATCACGAGCGACAGCTCGTAAAGACATTCTCATTTGCATGCAGCATCTGCTCGGTGAATATCGTTTTGGTTGCGTTTTGTCGTTTTTCGTTCTTAATTTCGTACCATTTTTCTAAAAATAAACAAAAATTCACTTTGTTTCCATAAACAACTAATTCCATACACAAAAAGGATAAAAAACATGCGGTCGGATTTACCCCACCATTTAGCGGTCGGATTTACCTCACCATGCCATATTTCATTTAACACACATAACAATTTACACGTAATTTCCAACAAAAACGATACATACACTGAATAGGCCACTAAATGCACTACAGAATCACTTATCGTTTGTTTTGCGATCGTTTTATTTAGTAAGGTAAATCTAGTGATGAAATTTGCACAAAAATTAAATTGAAACAATCGAAAACACACTTATTGTCTTTTGATTGTCTAAATGTCAAACGCGGCAAAGCTGTCAAGGTGACGTTTTCGTAATTTCGAATGCTCTATACGGTAACACTAATGCGAAATCGCTCCGCTTTGCCGTTTCTCAAAAATAGAGGGCGTCGGGTTTACCCACGCGGTCGGATTTATCCCACCTTACCCTACATGTATACAAAAATTACTAAATTACTACAGTACAACTTCAACACTTCACTGGACCCAATGACGATAGCACCGTCATGGTGGTACAAACAACCATCGTCTTTGAACTGTTCCTCTGCTGTCTGCAGTACACATTTCCGTGAAATGCGTTTATATTCTTTCACATTTGACATTCTCCTATGCGCAATAAGGGGACCACACCCTAACCACGGAACCCCCCCCCCCCCCCCCCATACCGTAAAACCACCTCAAATGGTTCAAATGGCTCTGAGCACTATGGGACTCAACTGCTGAGGTCATAAGTCCCCTAGAACTTAGAACTACTTAAACCTAACTAACCTAAGGACAACACACACATCCATGCCCGAGGCAGGATTCGAACCTGCGACCGTAGCGGTCGCGCGGTTCCAGACTGTAGCGCCAGAACCGCTCGGGCACCAGCGGCCGGCAAAACCACCTCAATGCTGCCACTACACACGAGAGCAGGTAGCGTTCTCCAGGCATTCGCTAAACCCAAACCCATCCATCGGATTACCACTGGGTGATTAATCAACCCAAATACACTACTGGCCATTAAAATTGCGGCACCAAGAAGAAATGCATTTGATAAACGGGTATTCATTGGACAAATATATTATACTAGAACTGACCTGTGATTACATTTTCATGTAATTTGGGTGCATAGATCCTGAGAAATCAGTACCCAGAACAACCACCTGGCCGTAACAACGGCCTTGATACGCCTGGGCATTGAGTCAAACAGAGCTTGGATAGCGTGTACAGGTACAGTTGCCCATGCAGCTTCAACACGATACCACAGTTCATCAAGAGTAGTGACTGGCGTATTGTGACGAGCCAGTTGCTCGGCCACCATTGACCAGACGTTTCCAATTGTTGAGAGATCTGGAGAATGTGCTGGCCAGGGCAGCAGTCGAACAGTCGAACATTTTCTGTATCCACAAAGGCCCGCACAGGACCTGCAACATGCGGTCGTGCATTATCCTGCTGAAATGTAGGGTTTCGCAGGACTCGAATGAAGGGTAGAGCCACGAGTCGTAACACATCCGAAATGTAAATTACGTTTTGCCATTCTTGCACCCAGGTTCGTCGTTGAGTACGCCATCACAGGCGCTCCTGTCTGTGATGCAGCGTCAATGGTAACCGCAGCCACGGTCTCCGAGCTGATAGTCCATGCTGCTGCAAACGTCGTCGAACTGTTCGTGCAGATGGTTCTTGTCTTGCAAACGTCCCCATCTGTTGACTCAGGGATCGAGAAGTGGCTGCATGATCTGTTACAGCCATACGAATAAGATGCCTGTCATCTCGACTGATAGTGATACGAGACCGTTGGGATCCAGCACGGCGTTCCGTATAACCCTCCTGGACCCACCCATTCCATATTCTGCTAACAGTAATTGGATCTCGACCAACGCGAGCAGCAATGTCGCGATATGATAAACCGCAATCGCGATAGGCTACAATCCGACCATTATCAAAGTCGGAATGGTGATGGTACGCATTTCTCCTCCTTACACGAGGCATCACAACAACGTTTCACCAGGCAACGCCGGTCAACTGCTGTTTGTGTACGAGAAATCTATTGGAAACTTTCCTCATGTCAGCACGTTATAGGTATCGCCAACCTTGTGTGAATGCTCTAAAAAGCTAATCATTTGCATACACAGCATCTTCTTCCCGTCGGTTGAATTTCGCCTCTGTAGCACGTCATCTTCGTGGTGTAGCAATTTTAATGGCCAGTAGTATAATTCGTTGCCAGTCATCCAGTTTCCACTGGCGTCGCTCTTTACACCATTTCGACTGTCGTTGAGAACTGATTAAAGAATTCTGCGACTTATGAGCAGCTTCTCGGCCAGTGTACCCCATTCTTTTTAACTTCCTACGTACAGTAATTTTGCTAGATGAACTGCTGGAAGTACTTTGGAACTCGCGAGTGATACCTTGCGCTAATTTCATTTGATTTCGTTTAGAACAACCCTCTGCGACGCTCGACGGTCACTGCCCGTCAGTACAAGATGTCTGCCTGGTTTTGGTTTAATTTTGGTTGTTCCTTCGCATTTCCACTTCACAATCACATTACGAAAAGCCGACTTGCGCAGCTTTAGAAGGGTCGAACTGTCCATGGTGGATTTGTTACTCAGGTGACATCCAACGAACAATCAACTTTCGAAGTGACAGAAGAATTCTGACGCAGCGATTCTGTTGTTTGTGCTTCTCTACTGATAACACAATACAGCCCGCTCGGTTAGTTCCAGCGAGTTCATCTCTGGTGGCACCTAGTGGTGAATTACATTACATACTCGAGACCATATACTGTATTCTCAGTCACACTGAATATCTCTCTCTCAAAGACACACACACACACACACACACACACACACGAGCGCGCGGGAGCACGCACGCAGACACACACAAATTATACTATTAAAGATTCGCAATTCTTCCTTTGAGCAGGAGTTGTCAAGAAGATATGATCTCAGTTCGAAGTTAATTTTTTTGTTATTTAGACCACTTGGAAAGTGGTCAAATATTTTGGTGGATGAATATCCCATTCCTTTTTGTGCGACACTAAGGGTGATCGATGCGTTTCTCTTTCTAGTACGAGGGTTGGAACTTAAATAGCGGCAAATATTTATTCACAGCCGATTCAAAATAGTTAGTTCTTCAAAGTAGTCACCAGCATTGTGCAGAACCCGTTACCAGCGATGTGGTAGGCGTAGTGTACCGTTAGCAGAGCCTGTTCTGTTGATGGTGCGAATGGAGCTGTCTAATGCCTGTCGAATCTCTGCAACAGTTCTGAAGCGAATGCTACGAAGTGGTTCATCTTCGGAATCAAATCAAAGTCACAAGGACTTAAGTCCGGGGAGTATGGTGGATGGTACAGTACTTCCCAGTCCCATAGACCGAACAGAGCAACCACAGCTTGCGCTGTACGCGCCCGCGCATTCTCGTGCAATATGATGGGGGGTTGCGCAGAAAGTATCGCCGTTTCTTTCGCAAGGTTGGTCGGAGGTGATGCTCCAAAAACGAACAGTAATACTGTGCATTGACGGTCTGCCGTAGAGGAACATAATGCGTTGGGATAACACCATCGCAATCGTACACGAGAATCACAATAACTTTAGAAAGCTCCATTCGCACCACCATCAGAGCAAGGTATGCTAACGGTATACTACGCTTTCCACATCGGTAGCAACGGGTTCTACACAACACTGGTGACTACTTTGAAGGACACTAACAGGTGCAAACATGTACCTCTTGTATCCGTTGTGAATAAATAGTTGCCACTATTTAAGTTCCAACGCTCGTATTATACTTATGATAGTTCCTGTTGTTTTCTAACTCTGATCGATTGTTCCCAACATACTTTGCAAGTACGCCCAGTTGTTTGAGGATTTTCTGCAAGAGATTCCTAAGTGGACGCGGCATATTATCCTTATTACACTCTCCAGTGTAAGAAACACTTTACTCTTTAATGACGGAATGCGCCAGAATATGATATCACAAGATATTGGTGAACGGAAATAGGAATACTGAGTAAACTTTTCACGCTGTCATCTCCAAAATCTAATATCATCCGTAATTCAAAAGTTATCGAGCTCAGATGTTTAAGAAGGTTTGCACCATACGACTTTCATTTAGGATTCTTTACAATACACACACGTAAGAATTTGAAATATTCTGTTTCATTTAATCATTTGTCCTCGTGCGTTATTTCTGATGCTGTCGTCAGGCAACGTGCATTACTGAATAGGCATGTATTGAGTTTAATCTACACTACTGGCCATTGAAATAGCTACACCAAGAAGAAATGCAGATGATAAATAGGTATTCACTGCACAAATGTATTATACTAGATCTGACATGTGATTACATTTTCACGCAATTTGGGTGCATAGATCCTGAGAAACCAGTACCCAGAACAATCACCTCTGGCCGTAATAACGGCTTTGATACGCCTGGCCATTGAGTCAAACAGAGCTTGGATGACGTGTACAGGTACAGCTGCCCATGCAGCTTCAACACGATACCACAGTTCATCAAGAGTAGTGACTGGCGTATTGTGACGAGCCAGTTGCTCGGCCACCATTGACCAGACGTTTTCAGTTGGTGAGAGATCTGGAGAATGTGCTGGCCAGGTCTGCAGTCGAACATTTTCTGTGTCAAGAAAGGCCCGTACAGGACCTGCAACATGCGGTCGTGCATTATCCTGCTCAAATGTAGGGTTTCGCAGGGATAGAATGAAGGATAGAGCCACGGGTCGTAACACATCTGAAATGTAACTTCCACTGTTCAAAGTGCCGTCAATGCGAACAAGAGGTGACCGAGACCTGTAAGAAATGGCACCCCTTACCAGCATGCCGGGTGATACCCCAGTATGGCGATGACGAATACACGCTTCCAATGTGCGTTCATCGCCATGTCGCCAAACACGGATGCGACCATCATGATGCTGTAAACAGAACCTGGATTCATCCGAAAAAATGACGTTTTGCCAATCGTGCACCCAGGTTCGTCGTCGAGTACACCACCGCAGGCGCTCCTGTCTGTGATATAGCGTCAAGGGTAACCGCAGCCACAGTCTCCGAGCTGATAGTCCATGCTGCTGCAAATGTAGTCGAACTGTTCGTGCAGATGGTTGTTGTCTTGCAAACGTCCCCACCTGTTGACTCAGGGATCGAGACGTGGCTGCACGATCCGTTACAGCCATGCGGATAAGATGCCTGTCATCTCGACTGCTAGTAATACGAGACCGTTGGGATCCAGCACGGCGTTCCGTATTACCCTGCTGAACCCACCGATTCCATATTCTGCCAACAGTCATTGGATCTCGACCAACACGAGCAGCAATGTCGCGATACGATAAACCGCAATCGCGATAGGCTACAATCAGACCTTTATCAAAGTAGGAAACATGATGGTACGCATTTCTCCTCCTACAACGAGGCATCACAAAATATTTCACCAGGCAAGGCCGGTCAACTGCTGTTTGTGTATGAGAAGTCGGTTGGAACCTTTCCTCATGTCAGCACGTTGTAGGTGTCGCCACCGGCGCCAAACGTGTGTGAATGCTCTGGAAAGCTAATCATTTATTTGCCTATCACAGCTTCTTCTTCCTGTCGGTTAAATTTCGCGTCTGTAGCACATCTTCTTGGTGTAGCAATTTTAATATCCAGTAGTGTAGTTCAGTGGCAGCTTATTTGCATAGAACCAGTTATTATTTTTCAAAACAATTTTAGTTATATTTTCAAGTTTTGATATTTCTCCATAAGATTTGATTACAATGATAACATCGTCAGCGAGGAGAACTGTTTCTTCTTCTTAGATACACGAGTATGAAGGCAAGTTATTTACGCAGGTTGTGTTTCCTATGATTTCAAAAATGGCTCTGAGCACTATGGGACTTAACTGCTGAGGTCATCAGTCCCCTAGAACTTAGAAGTAACCTAAGGACAGCACACACATCCATGCCCGAGGCAGGATTCGAACCTGCGACGGTAGCGGTCGCGTGTCTCCAGACTGTAGCGCCTAGAAGCGCTCTGGCACTCCGGCCGGCTCCTATGATTTGTCAAGCGAATTTTCTCTGGTGTTTTGGGCAGGTATTTGCTGTTTAGTTTTTGCAACGTGTAGTTGGAGCGGGATAAAACAGAGTATTTTCATCATCTCTTTCATGCGACGCCCAGCGTCGATGGAAAACATCAGTTTGTTTCCCATTACAAACGAAATGCATTTTAAAGTGGAATTTTACGTTCGTACTCGACAGAGTGGTTCAGATTAGTCTAGTGCCATATTCGTTTTGTTGACACGTATCAGGGACAGTAAAACATTAGCAATGGAATAAACAGTGCTTCATCAGCGATAGCACCTCCGTGGCCCGCTCTGAATGCTACCGCCATGTAGAAGCGCTGCTCAGTGGCTGCTGGAGTACTCATTATTCCTGTTTTAATGTTCCTCCCAATACACATCGATAAAGCGAATAACGCACCAGGCTAATCCTGGACCGCTGTATCGCATGAGCACGTAAAATTGCTATCTAAAAATAATTTTGTTTGGCAAACAAAATGACGTTGTCCTTCGACGCTGGGCGTCATATGAAAGACATGATCAGTGGTATTTGTTTGGGTTGGTTCGGGCTACACGTTGCAAAAACTTAACTGCAACCATCTGCCGAAATACCAGATAAAATGCGCCTGACTATCCATAAACACCTAGTACATAGAAAAAAAGTGATCGGACCCAATATCGATCACTGTATACATCTGTAGTGATTTATTCCTCTTTCTGAAGACGCTGTTTAAATGTATACACGCACTGGGTTTCTCACCTGGCAAACACTGCATTCCTTTAGTTCAACAGGATGAAAACTAGGCAGTAGCAATATCTCTGAAACCATGTGAACACCCCACCTATCCAACACCAGTGGAAAGTTCTAACCACTGCACAGCGTCTCTCGATGTTAGTCTGTAACGGATAGATAGAGTTAATGTATCTAGAAATGAAAACATACAGAGTTTTGGACTAATATCTAAGTGTGCAAGCGCCGGCCGCGGTGGTCTAGCGTTTCTAGGCGCTCAGTCCGGAGCCGCGCGACTGCTACGGTCGCAGGTTCGAATCCTGCCTCGGGCATGGATGTGTGTGATGTCCTTAGGTTAGTTGAGGTTTAAGTAGTTCTAAGTTCTAGGGGACTCATGACCATAGATGTTAAGTCCCATAGTGCTCAGAGCCCATTTAAGTCTGCAAGCTTTCGTAGTCGTTCCCAACGCTGGGATCTTCTTCAGCATCTTCTGCTGTCTCAATTAGCTAACCGGGACACCAGAAGATTTTGAAGAAGATACGAGCAGAGCGGTCGAAACGTCGATTGTGTGAGAAAAAATTTAATAGGAATATAGCGCGACCTAACAGCCTTGAAGATTTTACTTTCAATTCTTGGAGTCATTTCCTGTGCTAAACTGTACAGTGGAGGAGAAACTAAACTTACTTATAGACATATGAGTGTGAACGTAGCAGCGCGATGCTAGCTGAACAAATAAACTATTCATGGTACAGCAGCTATAATCATTTCTTTTTATATATCAAAAGAATGCAAAAAAAAAGGGATTCACTTGTGCAAGGAAGACAAGACGAATGAAAATATGTGATGTGGTCAAAAGAGCTCTCTTCTATTCTGCAGCCGACAACAGAATGTACTTGCATACAGAAAAAGCATGCGATTCGGGAAGTACGCTCCGAATGGGAAGCATGGTGGAGATTCTGTAATGATGTTGACAACCATAGTGTGTGTATAATTGCAACGCCGTTGAAACCATTAGAGTTGACGATGTTGGCCAAATGCTGCTCGAACTGTTACCAATGCGGAATTTATCTTCATGTATAAGGGGCAGTCAAGTGAAAACGAGACAGAAGGAAAAAAGTAAGTACACTATCTATTATTTCAAAGTAATTGCCATAATTGTTAATGAATTTATTCCTGTGTGAGACAGGGCGGTCAGTGCCTCCATGAAAAAATGTTTGCGGTCGTTGACGCAAGTACGGTTGTACCCATGCGTGCATCTCTTCATCCGAAGCAAACCGACGGCCACGAATCTCTTCCTACAGGGTTCCAAAAATATCGAAATCGCATGTGGAGAGATCTGGACTGTTTGGAGGATATGTAAGGGTTTCCCACCGAAAATTCTACGGCGTAAGAGAAACAACTTTGGCAACATGTGGGCGCGGCCAGAACACGGCCAGGACATTTTTCCTTGAAGGCGTGACCATCTTGTGTCACAGTGAGATCAATGTATTAATAATTATGGCGTTTACTTTTCAAATAACAAACAGTTTATTTACAATCAAAATATCCACAGGTGTACTGCCGGTCTACAGTGTCCAACGGGCACAATATTTCGGCGATCATACATGTCGCCATCATCAGGTGAACTGACGGACTGAGCTCCTGTGAACGTGCCGGCACGGAGATCCGTACACTATGGCTGCTCAGGGGGAACTGGGTTCGGTCGCGGCTACGGGCGATTTAAATACCCTCCGCCCGCGGCGCGCTCACTCCGCCGTCCGCGCCCCGCGCCACGGTCGCGCGGTGGAACAGATTGCGACGGCGTCTGAGATGACGTCGGTGTGATGGCTCTGTCCGCCGTGGTCGTCACAACTATACATTTGCTCGATTTACTCTTGATTAACCCAATCGCTGGTTCCCAAGCCTTGGTAAGATTATAGCCACAGTCACAGTTTATGAAGTCGTCATTGGTGCGAATTTCGATGGCCTCTCTAACAACGCTGTCCCAGTATCTCGACGTCTGTACCAGAATCCTCGTGCGTTCATACTCCATAGCGTGATTTTCCGACAAACAATGTTCAGCGACCGCCGACTTGCTCGGATACATCAGTCGAGTGTGCCTCTGGTGTTCACGGCATCGATCCTCGACGGTACGCATCGTCTGACCAATATACGACTTGCCACATTGACACGGAATCTGGTACACGCCGGCCTTCCTCAAACCGAGGTCATCTTTGGCGCTCCCCACCAGTGCACGAGTTTTATTCGGAGGACAAAACACAGTTCCGACCCGGTGTTTCTTCAAAATGCGGGCGATTTTCCCCGAGAGTGCGCCTGTATATGGGATAAACGCAGTGCCTACCTCCTCCCTCGTGATTTCATCCATCTCCACAGGTTGTGCTGTAGTGGGTGGGCGGAGAGCACGTTGAATCTGCCACTCTGAGTACCCATTTTTTCGAAATACAGTTCTCAGATGTTCCAATTCATGGGGTAGACTCTCTGCGTCAGAGATAGTGCGCGCCCTATGTACTAGAGTTTTAAGCACCCCATTCCTCTGTGAAGGGTGGTGGCAGCTGCGGGCGGAGGGTATTTAAATCGCCCGCAGCCGCGACCGAACCCAGTTCCCCCTGAGCAGCCATAGTGTACGGATCTCCGTGCCGGCACGTTCACAGGAGCTCAGTCCGTCAGTTCACCTGATGATGGCGACATGTATGATCGCCGAAATATTGTGCCCGTTGGGCACTGTAGACCGGCAGTACACCCGTGGATATTTTGATTATCAAATACGCCGGGAGAAACTCAAGAATCAGTTTATTTACATTTTTTCTATCTGTCTCATTTTCATTTGACTGTCCCTTATAAGACACTGTACCCGCCTGCAAATTTGAATGAGCATAAAGAGTTCCTCAGAATATCCAGGATGGTTTGTATACAACATACGGCGATGTACCACATTATCTGGCTATTAGTATTATCCTATTGTCACTGCTTTGACGACGGAATAGCTAGTGCAATCAGAAGGTCTCTTGATATGATCAAACGTAATCTTTGCAAGTCATAAGAGGTGGATACTGCGCTAAAGGTATTTTAATGGAACAATAAATTTCTCAGTTGATAGAGAGAAAAACAATATGTGGGGAAAAACGATAATTACAGTTCAACGCCGTTGCATGTGGGATCAGAAAGGAAAGCGGCTGTGATCTTGCACAACATGGAACGTAGTAGCTGTCTAGGCGTTGAGAATGTTTGTGCGCTCTCTCTGTCTTTCTTTCTCTCTCTCCCTCTCTCCTTGCGCTTATTCCGTCCTACGGGGTCCTCTGTTTCTTATTATTTGGCAAATTTATTTTGTTTTAATTTTGTGATCAGGTGCCCTTCCTGCGGCCATAGATGTCAGGTAACACCTAAGGGAGGGGAGTTTATCCATCAGACTGCCAATCGTGTAAACTTTGTTCTCTGTGTTATCGTATTTTAACTGTTCTTGTGTTTTACTTCCTGGGGTGGAGATTGGGGACCAGCCAGACATTCGCCCAGGCGACTGTGGTAAACAGCCTAAAAACCACACACAGGCTGTCGTAGCATACCAACAGTCGTTAATCCACCGAGCCTATTTCACCCGGATCTGGTTCCCCTCCCTATCTCGTAGGCAGAGTTGCGTTGTGTCAAAACTACGGTTCGGTCATTTTGGTGCATTACATAAATGACATAGTAAATGGTAAGATTACTGGTAGCATTGGTAGGGAAAGAAACATAAATAAATGTATGAGGGAGGAACTGGGAGCCTGGCCGGCCAGAGTGGGCGAGCGGTTAAAGGCGCTACAGTCTGGAACCGCACGACCGCTACGGTCGCAGGTTCGAATCCTGCCTCGGGCATGGATGTGTGTGATGTCCTTAGGTTAGTTAGGTTTAAGTAATTCTAAGTTCTAGGGGACTTATGACCACAGCAGTTGAGTCCCATAGTGCTCAGAGCCATTTGAACCATTTGAACTGGGAGCCGACGACTTCTCTTTGTTTTTCGTTTGTTTGTTTTGCACGTAATTAGGAACCGCGCAGGGTTTAGTGTTGGTACAAAATGCAATTTGCATTTTACGCTGCTCGCTTAACTACTTTTCATGCAAGTAAAGCTTACACACAAAAAAACTATGTGGTTGTTCTTATTTTGCACTCAACTGAACGTTGTTCATCATGATTAAAGGCAAGAATTTTTTGTTATAATTGATCAGCGTGAAAGCAGTTCAGCAATAACAGAAACATGTTTTTATAGACGCGACGAAGTACTGAAGCAGTGTTTGGTACGTTTTCGTTTTGCATGTTTTAAATTTTTACCTTTTTTGTGGAAATTTCTTCTTCTAGCTCTACATGACGAACATGTTTTTATTTTTTTTTATTTTTGCTACATCATCCTTTTGTTTCACAGTACAAATCAACAATTTTCCAATAAAACGTGAATTAGAACTTGTCAATTCCAATTTTGCTATAACTATTATTTAGTTTTAATTAACAGACGGAGGATATTTATTTAGAACAAAAATGTTCCGTAGGTTATGCTGCCCTTTATACAACGATGTACCAAAGAAACTGGCATAGGCATGAGAATACAAATACAGAGATATGTAAACAGGCAGAATACGGCGCTGTGGTCGGCAATGCCTATATAAGACAAGTGTCTGGCGCAGTTAGATCGGTTACTGTTGCTACAATGGCAGGTTATCAAGACTTAAGTGAGTTTGAACCTGGTGTTATAGTCGGCGCGCGAGCGATGGGACACAGCATCTCCGAGGTAGCGATGGAGATTTTCCCGTACGACCATTCCACGAGTCCACAGTGACTCTGTGAAATCTGGTAAAACATCAAATCTCCCACACTGCTGCGGCCGGTAAAAGATCCTGTAAGAACGGGACCATCGACGACTGAAGAGAATCGTTCAACGTGACATAACTGCCACCATTCCACAAATTGCTGCAGTTTTCAATGCTGGGCCAACAGTAAGTGTCAGGGTGCGAACAATTCAACGAAGCATCATCGATATGGGCTTTCGGAGACGAAGGCCCACTCGTGTACCCTTGGTGACTACTCGACACAAAGTTTTACGCCTCGTCTGAGCCCGTCAGCACTAACATTGCATTATTGATAATTGGAAACATGTTTCCTGGTCGGACGAGTATCGTTTCAAATTATATCGAGTGGATGGACTTGTACGGGTATAGAGACAGTCTCACGATTCCATGGACCCTGCATGTCAGTAGGGAACTCTTCGAGCTGGTGGAGGCTCTGTAATGGTGTGGGGCGCGTGCAGTTGGAATGATATGGGACCCCTGTACTTTTACATACGACTCTGACAGGTGACACGTACGTTAGCATCCTGTCTGATCAAATGCAAACATTCTGTCCACCGTACATTCCGACGGACTTCGGCAATTACAGGAGGAGAATGCGACACTCCACATGTCCAGAATTGCTACAGAGCGGCTCCAGGAAAACTCGTCTGAGTTAGACATTTCCGCTGGCTACAAAACTCCTCAGAAATGAATATTATTGAGCATATGTCAGATGCCTTGCAACGTGCTGTTCAGAGGAGATCTCCACCCCCTCGTATTGTTACGGATTTATGGGCAGCACTGCAGGATTCATGGAGTCAATTCCCTCCAGCCCTATTTCAGACATTAGTCGAGTCCAAGCCACGTCGTGTTACTGCACTTCTGCGTGCTTGTGGGGGCTCTACACGTTATTATGCAGGTGCAGCAGTTACTTTGGCTCTTCAGTGTATATCCCACTCAGTTTCTAGATGGTTCACCGCTTCCAGTTTCATAGGGAATCTAGTATGACACCTTCCGCATAGCCGCGCGGGGTAGCAGGGCGGTCTAGGGCGCCTTGCCACGGTTAACGCGCCTCCCCCCCCCCCCCCCCCTGTCGGACGGTCGAGTCCTCCCTTGGGCATGGGTTTGTGTATTGTCCTTAGCGTAAGTCAGTTTAAGTTACATTAAGTAGTGGGTAAGCCTAGGGATCGATGACCTCAGCAGTCTGGTCCCATAGGAACCTATCACAAATTTCCAATTTACTTATCACATACCTAAACAAAACGGTCGAAATGAGGTAACATCCATTAGGTATGCAATACACCTAACGTTCAGCTAACATTCTTAACTACCAAAGCTGCTAGCAAAACAATCGTATTCTATGTTTACTTACAATAATATACGGTAGCCTACAATAGTTTTACAACTGTACTCGTAGGCTAGTGCACAGCATGCTAAGCTACACGAGGAAGTTGGGGGTGTTTATGCACTGCACATGCGTAAATAAAACACAGGAAACATGCTTTTTTATGAAGTATACAAGACTGAAATAGGAATAACTTCTGGGTATTGTGCTTCTCTAATGCTGAGGCACACTGGACTCACTTTCGGGAAGACGGCAGTTCAAATCCGTGTCGGGCTATTCTGATTCCGTGATTTCGGCAAATTAGTACAGGCAAATGCCTGTATGGTTCCTTTGAAAGATCACTGCCGATTTAGTTCCCCTTACTTGAAACAATCCGAGCTTGTGCCCTGTCTCTAATGACCTAGATGTCGGAGGAACGTTAAACCCCAGTCTTCCATCCTTCCTTCTGTCGTAGAGGAGTGGATGACGCAGGGGTGGTGTGGTGCTGGAGGTGCCGCGGGGGGGGGGGGGGGGGGGAAGAGAAGTTGGAGTGCGAAATATCGACTGGACTGTCGAGACAACAGGCATACTGAAGCTCCTTACTTTGTGTATCTAACTTGTCTCTCACACGTCGCCAGGAGGTAAAAACAAACTAAAATCCGCGCGAATGTGGGAGATTCATGTGAAATGATTCACGTAGCGTTGTGTGGAGCGCCATGCGGTCGAGGTTAACTGATTACTTTTAGCAACCGAATCATTGAGCAGGGTCCTATACCCAATCAAGGTGTGAGTGGTCCCCATCACAAACTCTAGAAATAAATTCAGCATTTCGGACACAATTCGATGACAACAATGTTAGCATCGATTGTGATGTTGCAGTCGAAATAGCCGAAAAACTGCGAGACGAGAAAAGAAAAGAAATAATTTGTCGTCAGGCAACAGCACTCAACTGTTGTACACAGAGTTCGTAGACAATCAGGAGCAGGATATACACAATACATGCAGTTCATTACTAGAACGACCTCTGACTTCACAGAGACCGCTGACTTCTGTGGCCTCCTTACATAAGAGTACCTGACTAGCCTTCTAAGCTGGCAACTACGCCGTACCTCAGGCTTCCGGCTTTATCTTCCACTGGTCGGAACTCGCTCCACTCCTGCAATTAGCTGACTCTGTTTATGTGCTCATGGCCATAAAACAGATCAGGTGTTAAGATCCAGAACGAATACTTTCCTGACAACCTGTGAGCATACTGTTAGGAATGCGGAATATTTAACTGTTCCTTCTTCGCTTCTAAAGGTAAACCGAACGAAGGCCTTCAGCTGAGACTCAGTTGCGTAAAGCAGTGACAGCGCCCTCTTAGATAGTGTGTGGACATCCTACTCACTGGTCTACCTTGGGATTTCTGGAACATTATGTCTGCACTTCTAACGCCGATACAAGTAGCACTTGACGCAGCAACTGACTCATACATAATTGGCAAGCGATGGATATCAAAACAAACAGAAGCCCAAGCGCTGAAATTACTGCATTTTGGAAAACATATATTGAATCTTTTTTCAGTTCAATGGTTTCATGAGCAATTGAGGATATTGCAATCAGTAATCCATAATTACTTTAAATACAGCAGCCAGTCAATTTTTATATAGCTCTATTTAAGTCAAGATGCGTGTCATGTTTTCACTCATACGAGTGGTACATTGAGATCTTCGTCAATACAATATCTCTGAGAATGCGTTTTCAACGCAGCGGCTGCGCTGTGAAAATAACAATCCGTTTAGCTATCACGATTCTCGCGTTGTATATTTACGTTCAGTTAAAACTTAGATGTATCTATTTTGATTCTGCAACGTGTAACTCCTTTTTTCTGATTTACAAGCTATGCAGAGCACAAACACTTCCAGCTTCACTGATACTGTACAGCATGCACCCCGTGGCCGAATTATGCGTCTGCCTATACAAAATGGTCAGAAACAGTCTGAAAAGCTTGTAAGGTGCAGCGTAGGCTGTGCTAAGAAATAATTCTTAAGAAAAAAATTAGATGCGTTGCGCCGAGTCTGAGATAATTAGCACTGAAGTTAGCCAATCAGGCCATTGGGCGCGCAAATTCAAGCGACCCGTCGGAGGCGCTGTTTCCAAACGCGTTCATAGTTTGGTTTCCTAAGACTGAACAAGAGATCGATACAATTGGACGTGTAACTCTACTGAAGACTGAGCGAAAGGCTGCGCAACGACTGACACTAATATATATGGTTGGGCCGCTTGAATATGAGCGCGAAACGGCCTGATTGGCTAACTTCAATGCTGATTAACTCTGGAACGGCGCAACGTATCGAATTTCATTCGCAACAGTTATTTCTCAGCACAGCCTATCCTGCAACACCATTACAAGCAAGACTGTTTCTGATCACCCCGTATATCGAAAAATATATCTACAATCAAATTAAAATTTTCTTATATGAGGGTTGCCCAGAAAGTAACCACCGCATTTTTTTCTTAGCCGAAAACAATGCTACGAATCCGAAATGTTATGTATGTATTATTTGAAGTCGTCTGAGTCAGCACGTCAAGTTTCCGTCTCTTCCGACAGATAGCGTAGCAGCAGGCAGTTTCAAAATGGCGTCTGTAGGTGTTGTACTGTACAAGCAACATCTGTCATTGTATTTCTCACTATAGAGAAAGAAACTGTGGGGAAGATTCACAGACGCTTGGGCAAAGTCTATACAGCATTTGCTGACGACAGAAGTACAGTTAGTCGCTGGGCACGGAAGATGAGGTCATCAGGGCGCGGTTCGGCGGAGCTCCAGGATTTGCACCGGTCCGGGAGAATATCCACGGCTGTCACACGTGACATGTTGCAGCGAGTTGCTGATGTCATTCGCTTGGACAGACGCATTTGTGGAAGACATTTTGAAGACGTCGACGAGGTGATTCACACAGTGAGTACTGGCTCTGCCAACAGGACGAAGATTGGTTCCGACAGGGCATACACGCCTTGTTTCGCGCTCGAGGAAGCCCATAGAGCGGGATGGAGATTACCTGGAAAAATAGGGTGTATAGGTAAAAAACCATTCTTTGGTGTCTGTAATTCTCATTATGTTCAATAAAGAATTCTTTAAGAAAAAATGCGGTGCATTACTTTCTGGGCAACACTCATTTATTCTGACACTACATCTGCATTTTTGTTTATACGAGGGTGAGTAAAATGAATTTGTAACAACGAATCGAAATTTCGCGCCGTTATCCTGTAAGATGGTAAGCGTGCTACAAACAGCATGCAGAATGTCCAGTACGTGGCAGCATAGTGCAGATGCACACATACCGTCGCAGTATCAGTGTAAAGATGGCCGCCCCACTTGCGACTTGCACCAGGGAAAACAACATTCTGTTATTCGGTTTTTGCGTAGCGAAGGTGTGAAAGTTATTGAAATTGACCGACGAATGAAGGTTCAGTACGCTGATGCATGTTTGTCACAGCAGCAATGGAGTAGGAAGTTCGTAAATGGTGTGACTTCAGTGGAAGATCCTCCTCGTCCAGGTCAGGCACAACGAGTTGTGACTCCATAGAACATTGCAGCAGTTGAAGCCATAGTGAAGGAAAACCACCGAGTGACACTGAATGACATCGCAGCATGTTTACAGATTAGTCATGGGTCACCACACCACATTGTGCATGATGTGCTCAAGTTTCACAAAGTGTCTGCAAGATGGGTGCCACGGCAGCTGACTCCTGAAATGAGAGAACGACGTGTTGATGCTTGTGAAGAACTTCTTCGGCGCTTTGAACGAGAAGGTGATGGCTTCCTTGCAAGAATCGTTACTGGGGACGAAACCTGGGTTCACTTCCACCAACCGGAAACGAAGAGGGCGAGCAAGGAATGGCGCCATTCCTCATCACCAAAACCAAAGAAGTTTCGAACAGAACCATCAGCAAGGAAGGTTACGCTGACTCTCGTTTGGGGCGAAAAAGAACGTAATTTTGGAGTATTATATGCCTAGAGGGACCACTGTCACCAGTGCATCATACACGGATCTCCAAAAAAATCATCTGCGGCCTGCAATCAAATCAAAGCGATGTAGATTGCTGTCAGCAGGTGTCCTTTTGCAACATGACAATTCAAGTCCCCACACTGCCCGGACAACAGTTGCAACAATCACAGACCTGCATCTTGAGCGTCTTCCTCATCCACCATACTCATCAAGCCTTGCCCCAAGTGTTTGGACAACTCAAAGACGCAATGCGAGGAAAGAAGTTCCGTTCTGATGAAGTGGTACGCCACGCGGTGTATGAGTGGTTGCGCGGATTACCAAAAGAATTTTTTTCTAAAGGAATTCATGCACTTTGTAAACACTGGAGGGCTTGCATTGAGCGTGGGTGAGATTATATTGAAAAGTGGTACAGCTTTGTACCACTTCTGCACAATAAATAATATTTAAAAAATATTTAAGGCTTTCATTTGACTCACCCTCGTAGGTTTAACATTGCCGACATTAAAAATTTCTGTAATTATCCTTGTCTGTCATTAAAAAATGCGTGGTGCTATTTTCGTTGCGCAACATAGATTTTACAAGGTGACACTTACTGAACTATGTAAAAATACGTAAATTAGTTACGAACTACAGCGAGCACGCAATTCATTGAACATGTAAACGTCACAACAGCTATTCGGATTTAGGTTATCACATGTTCGACATGCCTGCCATCATCAGTAGACGAATCGCGAAATTCTGCATGAGCCACAGGAGTGTAGGAACACTGATGCTGTATATGACGCCTGAATGCCTGTTTTCAGTTCAGCAATGGTTTTGCTGTTGTTGCCGTGCACCTTGTCTTTAATATAGCCCCACAAAAAGGAGTCACACGCCTACAGATCCGGAGGACCTGACGGCCATCGAGGTGCATGACAGTGGCCTCTGAGTACCCTAGAGTCAGAATGCTCTCGCTCTGATGGTGTCGATCTCCGCCTTGCATGAACCACGTCTTGTCGAAATCAGGGTCACTTTGGATAAAGGGGATGAAATCGTCTTCCACAACCTTAAAATACCGTTTGTTAGTCACCGTGCCATGAAAGAATAATGCACCGATTATTATGTGACTGGACATTGCACAGCACACAATCACTCGTTGAGGTTGAAGAGACTTCTCGATAGCGAAATGAGGATTCTCAGTCCCCCAAATGCGCTAATTTTGCTTATTGACTAACCCATCCAAATGAAAGTGTTACAGTACAACGTCTCGTCGAAAACGAGATTAGGTGCGAAGCAGAATCTCCAAGTGGGAAGGATGGGGAAGGAAGTCGTCTGTGCCCTTTCAAAAGATTTATACTGGCAAAAATTTAAGGAGGTCTGATGGTGATTCAATGTACTGTATTGCAACTTTATGAGAAGAAAATAGTGGGCAAACCATGACAAACATTATCTCAAACAATGACACGTATATGTCCAAAAATGTATTGTTATTGATATACAACTGCTGGCACAAAAAAGGTGTTTTGTATTACGAACTTTCGTTACGAAGATCATGTTGAGAACCTCACACATTTTGTTGTTTAGGGTCAATTATCACGTTCGGCGCCGTGAAGATATACACTCCTGGAAATGGAAAAAAGAACACATTGACACCGGTGTGTCAGACCCACCATACTTGCTCCGGACACTGCGAGAGGGCTGTACAAGCAATGATCACACGCACGGCACAGCGGACACACCAGGAACCGCGGTGTTGGCCGTCGAATGGCGCTAGCTGCGCAGCATTTGTGCACCGCCGCCGTCAGTGTCAGCCAGTTTGCCGTGGCATACGGAGCTCCATCGCAGTCTTTAACACTGGTAGCATGCCGCGACAGCGTGGACGTGAACCGTATGTGCAGTTGACGGACTTTGAGTGAGGGCGTATAGTGGGCATGCGGGAGGCCGGGTGGACGTACCGCCGAATTGCTCAACACGTGGGGCGTGAGGTCTCCACAGTACATCGATGTTGTCGCCAGTGGTCGGCGGAAGGTGCACGTGCCCGTCGACCTGGGACCGGACCGCAGCGACGCACGGATGCACGCCAAGACCGTAGGATCCTACGCAGTGCCGTAGGGGACCGCACCGCCACTTCCCAGGAAATTAGGGACACTGTTGCTCCTGGGGTATCGGCGAGGACCATTCGCAACCGTCTCCATGAAGCTGGGCTACGGTCCCGCACACCGTTAGGCCGTCTTCCGCTCACGCCCCAACATCGTGCAGCCCGCCTCCAGTGGTGTCGCGACAGGCGTGAATGGAGGGACGAATGGAGACGTGTCGTCTTCAGCGATGAGAGTCGCTTCTGCCTTGGTGCCAATGATGGTCGTATGCGTGTTTGGCGCCGTGCAGGTGAGCGCCACAATCAGGACTGCATACGACCGAGGCACACAGGGCCAACACCCGGCATCATGGTGTGGGGAGCGATCTCCTACACTGGCCGTACACCACTGGTGATCGTCGAGGGGACACTGAATAGTGCATGGTACATCCAAACCGTCATCGAACCCATCGTTCTACCATTCCTAGACCGGCAAGGGAACTTGCTGTTCCAACAGGACAATGCACGTCCGCATGTATCCCGTGCCACCCAACGTGCTCTAGAAGGTGTAAGTCAACTACCCTGGCCAGCAAGATCTCCGGATCTGTCCCCCATTGAGCATGTTTGGGACTGGATGAAGCGTCGTCTCACGCGGTCTGCACGTCCAGCACGAACGCTGGTCGAACTGAGGCGTCAGGTGGAAATGGCATGGCAAGCCGTTCCACAGGACTACATCCAGCATCTCTACGATCGTCTCCATGGGAGAATAGCAGCCTGCATTGCTGCGAAAGGTGGATATACACTGTACTAGTGCCGACATTGTGCATGCTCTGTTGCCTGTGTCTATGTGCCTGTGGTTCTGTCAGTGTGATCATGTGATGTATCTGACCCCAGGAATGTGTCAATAAAGTTTCCCCTTCCTGGGACAATGAATTCACGGTGTTCTTATTTCAATTTCCAGGAGTGTATTTTCAACATCATTTTTCAGTCCACTTTGCTCTTCTAATGTGTTTACTAGACGGCAGCGTTACCTGCCACAAATCTAAGAGATATGTTGTGATTGTCTGCTATATTAGAAATAGCAGACGATCTACATCACTTTACTTGCAGAATGACACGCAGCACTTCCTTTTCACTAAGTAACGTCCTGTCAGTTACTGCGAACTGTGACCTTTCAGAAGGGAAATCACAAATCCAGTCGCACAACTGAGACGATAGTCCATAGGAAATCAAAGTGGTTGGAAGTCACTTATGAGGAATGATATCAAAAGCCTTTTCGGAACCTTCTAAATTTGAAAGCTCCTGTGCGCAGTACACCGTGCGAAAAAAAGTCCCATCTGTCTCACAAAAGTGATGCTTTCGAAACTATCAAAGTATTTGTTGACAAGCTCTGCTACATATCAATGACAATGAAATGGATCTGTAACTCAGTGAAGTATGTTTATTTTCTTTCGTATGTATTGCGGTGCTCTGTGCAACTTTCCATTCTTCTCCCTCACCATAAATACAAGAATACCCTCATGACGTCGTAGGGAAAGAGAATAAGCAGTTGGATCATTGATGCACAACACGTACTCCTACATTTTTAGCCCACTCAAGAAAGACATTGCCTGTAGAAACATAATCGTCCGGCTACGACGATGATAGGGTCATGATAATGTTGTGGAACATGACTGTTGTATGGTGACACTGATAGTTTTGATACTTCTTGGAATGACAGAAAATTATCTTGCAAGATTCACTTGATATATTGGGGGTACATCAATCAAAGATTCTGAATGAATTCCACTGTGGTGTCTCATCGATTTATCAAATATATGTTTACAGACAGGGGAGGTTACTTTCACTCAGAAACTGCAGTATTTTCTTTGTCTACATTGCCAATTATCTGTATCAGCCATCACAAGGGCAATGAATGATGCAGTTGGCCGTTTGGTCCACGAAAATGTCGACGCACTGTGAAGAGTAAGAAGCAGTAGCTCTCAGTTTCAAATTAGCGCAAGAGTAAAATTTTACCTCCTTTGTGACAGAGCTAAAAACATCCATGTCGAACTCAGAACAACGTCTTCAGAAATTTTGTCATCATAAGGCGTCTCGCTTTGTTCTGTAACCAGTAGATCTAGAGGTAGTAAACATAAAATACTGCAGAACTGCACATCTGTTAGTGACATCGTATCACTCTGTTAACTGTGTTTCATTCAGCAACTGCTTTCACAGACACATTGTCATATTGTCTGATAAACGACTTCACGTTTAATTAAGATAGCCATTCGTTTTATGGTATTATGATGAGACAACAGCTGTATTAGTGTAGTGCAAATTAACGGCATTTCCCGTTAGTTTGTTGAGCAACATAGACACAAATATCAGAGAAATTGTCAGCAAGATATTCCATCCACCTTGTTATCGAAAACCGTCAGAAGACGCGCAGGTCGTTGGTTCAAATGCCTCTGAGCACTATGGGACTTAACATCTGAGGTCATCAGTCCCCTATAACTTAGAAATACTTAAACCTAACTAACCTAAGGACATCACACACGTCCATGCCCGAGGCAGGATTCGAACCTGCGACCGTAGCGGTCACGCGGTTCCAGACTGTAGCGCCCAGAACTGCACGGCCACTCCGGCCGGCCAAACGCTGTTCTTCCCTGATGCAAGTCGCAAGTGGGGAGGCCATCTTTATACTGATACTGCGACAGTATGTGTGCACCTGCACTATGCTGCCACCTACAGGCCATTCTGCATGCTGTTTGTACACTCCTGGAAATGGAAAAAAGAACACATTGACACCGGTGTGTCAGACCCACCATACTTGCTCCGGACACTGCGAGAGGGCTGTACAAGCAATGATCACACGCACGGCACAGCGGACACACCAGGAACCGCGGTGTTGGCCGTCGAATGGCGCTAGCTGCGCAGCATTTGTGCACCGCCGCCGTCAGTGTCAGCCAGTTTGCCGTGGCATACGGAGCTCCATCGCAGTCTTTAACACTGGTAGCATGCCGCGACAGCGTGGACGTGAACCGTATGTGCAGTTGACGGACTTTGAGCGAGGGCGTATAGTGGGCATGCGGGAGGCCGGGTGGACGTACCGCCGAATTGCCCAACACGTGGGGCGTGAGGTCTCCACAGTACATCGATGTTGTCGCCAGTGGTCGGCGGAAGGTGCACGTGTCCGTCGACCTGGGACCGGACCGCAGCGACGCACGGATGCACGCCAAGACCGTAGGATCCTACGCAGTGCCGTAGGGGACCGCACCGCCACTTCCCAGCAAATTAGGGACACTGTTGCTCCTGGGGTATCGGCGAGGACCATTCGCAACCGTCTCCATGAAGCTGGGCTACGGTCCCGCACACCGTTAGGCCGTCTTCCGCTCACGCCCCAACATCGTGCAGCCCGCCTCCAGTGGTGTCGCGACAGGCGTGAATGGAGGGACGAATGGAGACGTGTCGTCTTCAGCGATGAGAGTCGCTTCTGCCTTGGTGCCAATGATGGTCGTATGCGTGTTTGGCGCCGTGCAGGTGAGCGCCACAATCAGGACTGCATACGACCGAGGCACACAGGACCAACACCCGGCATCATGGTGTGGGGAGCGATCTCCTACACTGGCCGTACACCACTGGTGATCGTCGAGGGGACACTGAATAGTGCACGGTACATCCAAACCGTCATCGAACCCATCGTTCTACCATTCCTAGACCGGCAAGGGAACTTGCTGTTCCAACAGGACAATGCACGTCCGCATGTATCCCGTGCCACCCAACGTGCTCTAGAAGGTGTAAGTCAACTACCCTGGCCAGCAAGATCTCCGGATCTGTCCCCCATTGAGCATGTTTGGGACTGGATGAAGCGTCGTCTCACGCGGTCTGCACGTCCAGCACGAACGCTGGTACAACTGAGGCGCCAGGTGGAAATGGCATGGCAAGCCGTTCCACAGGACTACATCCAGCATCTCTACGATCGTCTCCATGGGAGAATAGCAGCCTGCATTGCTGCGAAAGGTGGATATACACTGTACTAGTGCCGACATTGTGCATGCTCTGTTGCCTGTGTCTATGTGCCTGTGGTTCTGTCAGTGTGATCATGTGATGTATCTGACCCCAGGAATGTGTCAATAAAGTTTCCCCTTCCTGGGACAATGAATTCACGGTGTTCTTATTTCAATTTCCAGGAGTGTAGCACACTTACTAACTTACAGGATAACGGCGCGAAATTTCGATTTGCTATTACAAATTTAAGGTTTTCATCTTACTCACCCTCGCAAAAGAAAACAAAACTAACTTTCTTGGCGGTTGATCGATAAGGGGAGAGGAGGGTAAACACATACTGGTGCTAGATTAAAGGACATGCGGTACGCTTGTTTGCCAACCAAGCTCTTCCTTCCAGGTCGCATTCGTTACTCTGCGACAGCAAGGCATCTCATTTGCAGGTAACAAATGTCAACTGCGAAAGACACGTCCCTGTGAAGCATATGAACAATACATCTTCCTTGTGCCACCAGATGTATATCAATAACAATACATTTTGGGACATGTACAGGCCATTGTTTGAGATAATGTTTGTTATGGTTTACTCACTATTTTCTTCTTATGAAGTTACCATACAGTACTTCAAATCACCATCAGGCTGCAATGATTTAGGTTTGCAGTGACCTCCATTACTCTATGCCAGGATTAGTCTTTTGACAGGGCACAAACAGCTTCCTTCTCCATCCTTCCCACTTGGAGATCCTGCTTCGCACATAATCTCGTTTTCGACTAGGCGTTGTGCTGTAATACTCCCTCCTTTCTTTTAACCTCAATATGACTACTAAAGGCAAGTGTCACATTTAGATTAATTGGTCGTCACACTTGCCAATTATCGGATACACTGTCATTGACCGTAGTAGTAAATTGCAGGAATTACATTCATCAACACCTGTTTGTCTTTCTGAATTTGTTGATTAATTTGTCTCAAAACGATCGTACTTGAAACGACAGTTGACTTTCTCGATAGCACTCAATCTATTCAGGGCGCAGGTGTTTCGAATTGACTCCATTGCTTTCACTCTTTTATTAAAAAGAAACACAACATAATGTCACAAATATTAGAGTTTACCCCGTTTTAGATTTCGTTTCTAATGCAGAAACGCCTGCAACGGTGACCGAGCGGTTCTAAGCGCTTCAGTCCGGAACCGCGCGGCTGCTACGGTCGTAGGTTCGAATCCTGCCTCGGGCATGGATGTGCGTGTGATGTCCTTAGGTTCTATGTTCCAGGGGACTGATGACTTCAGATGTTAAGTCCCATAGTGCTCAGAGCCATTTGAACCATTTGCATAAACGAGGCTCCTCATAACGTGTAAGACGTATGCTTTGCCGGCGATGGGCGAGGCATGACAGAATCTCTGACCAGAGAGTAGTTTATCGTTAGTTGTTGCTTGTCGCTAGTCTGCGCTTGACTGCGCGAGTCGACAGTAGTAGTCTGTAGTAGTCTGATGTAGTCTGCGGGAGTCGGCATGCGTCGGCTGTGTGCTCTACTCGCGACTCTGGTCAGGACTCTGGAGAATGAGTATTGTTGTAGAAGGTAAAGAAGCAGCCTTGCGCATGTTCAAAAAAATGCCCCAATAATAATTTTTATAATATAAAGTAACTCTTTTAAAGAAAAGCATTCGTTTCAATTTAAAGAATATTTCCAATGCATTATTATTGCTTCCAAGAATCAAAAAAATATATATATATACGCCAGCATTGCACGAAGCTGTGTCAAAAAATGACTAATTAAGAGCAAATATAATTGCAGTTTTATTGAGGTAAGAATTTTTGCTTTTTTTATTCAGAATACAGGGCCGAAGGGCAGCGCTGCTGTCCTCATAAAATTCATCAGGTTACAAAATTTTTTTATTATTTTGGTGTTAAGGAAATTTTCTGTTTCGAACTTCACATTAAATGAGAAAAGAATTTTGTGGGAATATTAAATGTGAATGCATTTTTGCACACAGACAATAAATGGGAGCCAATTTTGTTCTGAAGTTACAATATTAGAAAAATTCATTTAATTATTATTTTTTGTGGCGAGGTTACACTTGGCTCATTTTATTTTTTATTTAACATATTTTGTGTGGGGAGGTTACACTTGGCGACATCCGGCCAGGATCGCATTTCTTTGTGAATCTTCTGATAAGTAGTCATATATCTGCTCTTATGTACTTAAACGTAGTTTGCATCTGGCGCAACGCATTTACTAATTTGTCACTCTTTCTTCCACAGACCATCGGCAATTTGTTACACTTTGTTGTAATTTTGTTTGTTGCATTTTGCATTGTCTTTGTTTCATTTGTGAATAATTTTGATTTGTGAAAAATGCCGCGAAAAACTGTTAACAGTACACCGCGATGTGTAATGAGTGAAATAGCCGACTCTAATAATTTGACCGATAGTATTAGCGTTACTCAGTGTAATGATGATAATCCCCTAATTGTAGACAATCAGTGCGTACCGACCGCTAGTAACGATTTTGATCCTAATGATGAGCAAATAAATTCAATTGTGTCCTCTGTTAATTTAACGTCAATTGATGACACGGCACGTTCTGTTACAATGAACGCTGCCCAGCTTGACACACCCGGTCTGCAAAGTTTACGTAATGAACAGATTATTATTTCTAACGAAAATGAACAATGTACTCAAAGTACGACAGATTTATTTGATTCCGATTTAGTGACCATCAGTGCGCATTCGATTGGCAAACCGTTTCAAGAATCACAGAATATCCAAATGGATACACAAAACGTGACAACTGCAGTTACGCCATCAAACAGTACAGAGAATAGAGTAGGAATGTTGGCATGGATCAAGTTATGGCATTATTGCTACATCTTCATGAATCAAACAAACAAAATAATGAAAATCTCAAACAACAACTTAGTGAAAATTTCAAACAACTTAATGAAAATTTCAAACAACTTAATGAAAAACAAGACAACCTTAATGAAAAATTAGACAGCAATTCCAGACAGCTTAGTGAACAGATAACGGCTGAAAGCAAGGGGAAACTACAGCCGTAATTTTTCCCGAGGACATGCAGCTTTACTGTATGATTAAATGATGATGGCGTCCTCTTGGGTAAAATATTCCGGAGGTAAAATAGTCCCCCATTCGGATCTCCGGGCGGGGACTACTCAAGAGGACGTCGTTATCAGGAGAAAGAAAACTGGCATTCTACGGATCGGAGCGTGGAATGTCAGATCCCTTAATCGGGCAGGTAGGTTAGAAAATTTAAAAAGGGAAATGGATAGGTTAAAGTTAGATATAGTGGGAATTAGTGAAGTTCGGTGGCAGGAGGAACAAGACTTATGGTCCGGTGATTACAGGGTTATAAATACAAAATCAAATAGGGGTAATGCAGGAGTAGGTTTAATAATGAATAAAAAAATAGGAGTGCGGGTTAGCTACTACAAACAGCATAGTGAACGCATTATTGTGGCCAAGATAGACACAAAGCCCATGCCTACTACAGTAGTACAAGTTTATATGCCAACTAGCTCTGCAGATGATGAAGAAATTGATGAAATGTATGACGAGATAAAAGAAATTATTCAGGAATTCGTCAGTAGCAAAAGGGAGAGAAGGAAACATAGTAGGTGAATATGGATTGGGGGGAAGAAATGAAAGAGGAAGCCGCCTTGTAGAATTTTGCACAGAGCATAACTTAATCATAGCTAACACTTGGTTCAAGAATCATAAAAGAAGGTTGTATACCTGGAAGAATCCTGGAGATACTAATAGGTATCAGATAGATTATATAATGGTAAGACAGAGATTTAGGAACCAGGTTTTAAATTGTAAGACATTTCCAGGGGCAGATGTGGATTCTGACCACAATCTATTGGTTATGAACTGCAGATTGAAACTGAAGAAACTGCAAAAAGGTGGGAATTTAAGGAGATGGGACCTGGATAAACTGAAAGAACCAGAGGTTGTAGAGAGTTTCAGGGAGAGCATAAGGGAACAATTGACAGGAATGGGGGAAAGAAATACAGTAGAAGAAGAATGGGTAGCTCTGAGGGATGAAGTAGTGAAGGCAGCAGAGGATCAAGTAGGTAAGAAGACGAGGGCTAATAGAAATCCTTGGGTAACAGAAGAAATATTGAATTTAATTGATGAAAGGAGAAAATATAAAAATGCAGTAAATGAAGCAGGCAAAAGGGAATACAAACGTCTCAAAAATGAGATCGACAGAAAGTGCAAAATGGCTAAGCAGGGATGGCTAGAGGACAAATGTAAGGATGTAGAGGCTTGTCTCACTAGGGGTAAGATAGATACTGCCTACAGGAAAATTAAAGAGACCTTTGGAGAGAAGAAAACCACTTGTATGAATATCAAGAGCTCAGATGGCAACCCAGTTCTAAGCAAAGAAGGGAAGGCAGAAAGGTGGAAGGAGTATATAGAGGGTTTATACAAGGGCGATGTACTTGAGGACAATATTATGGAAATGGAAGAGGATGTAGATGAAGATGAAATGGGAGATAAGATACTGCGTGAAGAGTTTGACAGAGCACTGAAAGACCTGAGTCGAAACAAGGCCCCGGGAGTAGACAACATTCCATTAGAACTACTGATGGCCTTGGGAGAGCCAGTCATGACAAAACTCTACCATCTGGTGAGCAAGATGTATGAGACAGGTGAAATACCCACAGACTTCAAGAAGAATATAATAATTCCAATACCAAAGAAAGCAGGTGTTGACAGATGTGAAAATTACCGAACTATCAGTTTAATAAGTCACAGCTGCAAAATACTAACGCGAATTCTTTACAGACGAATGGAAAAACTGGTAGAAGCGGACCTCGGGGAAGATCAGTTTGGATTCCGTAGAAATGTTGGAACACGTGAGGCAATACTAACCTTACGACTTATCTTAGAAGAAAGATTAAGAAAAGGCAAACCTACGTTTCTAGCATTTGTAGACTTAGAGAAAGCTTTTGACAACGTTAACTGGAATACTCTCTTTCAAATTCTGAAGGTGGCAGGGGTAAAATACAGGGAGCGAAAGGCTATTTACAATTTGTACAGAAACCAGATGGCAGTTATAAGAGTCGAGGGGCATGAAAGGGAAGCAGTGGTTGGGAAAGGAGTGAGACAGGGTTGTAGCCTCTCCCCGATGTTATTCAATCTGTATATTGAGCAAGCAGTAAAGGAAACAAAAGAAAAATTCGGAGTAGGTATTAAAATTCATGGAGAAGAAGTAAAAACTTTGAGGTTCGCCGATGACATTGTAATTCTGTCAGAGACAGCAAAGGACTTGGAAGAGCAGTTGAACGGAATGGACAGTGTCTGCAAAGGAGGATATAAGATGAACATCAACAAAAGCAAAACGAGGATAATGGAATGTAGTCAAATTAAATCGGGTGATGCTGAGGGGATTAGATTAGGAAATGAGACACTTAAAGTAGTAAAGGAGTTTTGCTATTTAGGGAGTAAAATAACTGATGACGGTCGAAGTAGAGAGGATATAAAATGTAGACTGGCAATGGCAAGGAAAGCGTTTCTGAAGAAGAGAAATTTGTTAACATCGAGTATAGATTTAAGTGTCAGGAAGTCGTTTCTGAAAGTATTTGTATGGAGTGTAGCCATGTATGGAAGTGAAACATGGACGATAACCAGTTTGGACAAGAAGAGAATAGAAGCTTTCGAAATGTGGTGCTACAGAAGAATGCTGAAGATAAGGTGGGTAGATCACGTAACTAATGAGGAGGTATTGAATAGGATTGGGGAGAAGAGAAATTTGTGGCACAACTTGACTAGAAGAAGGGATCGGTTGGTAGGACATGTTCTGAGGTATCAAGGGATCACAAATTTAGCATTGGAGGGCAGCGTGGAGGGTAAAAATCGTAGGGGGAGACCAAGAGATGTATACACTAAGCAGATTCAGAAGGATGTAGGTTGCAGTAGGTACTGGGAGATGAAGAAGCTTGCACAGGATAGAGTAGCATGGAGAGCTGCATCAAACCAGTCTCAGGACTGAAGACCACAACAACAACATAGTGAACAGATTACAGCCGTTGCCGCGCAATGTCATGATACTAAAGAACAGTTACGTAAGGAAATTGAGGCTTGTGCTAGGAAAAGTGGTGAAGAAATTAGATCTGTTGCTCAAGAATTAAGGGATACGCAAACAGCTACAACAGAATCACTTAGAGGCGAAATTAGTGCAGTCGGTAAACAATGCTTTGAAAACGCAACACAGTTACGCGACGAGTTTAAATTAATGTCAGCAGAACTTTCGCGTACACTGGATGCAAAAGTAGACGCGAAATTCGACCAACAAAACAGTCAAATTGACGAACGTTTTAATCATCACCTACAAAACAGTGAAACGCGTTTCCGTAAATTTATACAGGAACATAATAAAGTAAAGCGACAAGTTATGGAAACAATTACCGCACAGAGACAGGAGTATAAACGCAAATTGTTTACGAAAGCGAAAACATACGTAGACAACAATATTGCTACTATATCAGACGAAATTAATACAATCAAACAGTTGAACACCGAATTGCGTGATGAAATTTCCGGTCTTAAAACAAAAACAGATACACACACAGTAGACTTTCAGACAGTGACCGACAGACTCGAACAATTAGAACTAACACAGGATTCCGATGTCATCAAAGCTGACGTTAAAAAATTAAGCGAAACCACACGTAAATTACAAAAACAAATTAATGCTTGTGACAATAAAATCGATGAACAGGTAAAAATACTGACTGAAAAATATGATGAATTGGCCAGTCGTATTGATGTTATCGAAAGTAATAATGACAGCAAATCAGACGATACTTCACCGATTTCGTTTAATCAAACACCTGAATTCCAAAATTTACAGCAGACAATCAGTGAGATAGATTCGTCTAATAATACATTACGTAGAAAATTGTCAACTTTACAGCAAGAAGTGACAGAGATAAAAAATATTTCAGTTAATAATACGTCACAGCATACGGCACATTCCGAACATTTCTCACAATCACACAGCCAGTATAATTTGGGTAATTTACTGAGAGTACGTGACTTAGATTCCGAACAGTCACAGACAAATAGATTCTCATACAATCCTGAACCTGTTCAGACGTACAGAGACGATAATTTTGATTACAAACATTTTCTATCAGTGAGAAAATTTAAAGTATTTAAAAATGACAGAACACAGACCCACCCCTTGGATTGGATACAACAATTTAGCTTTGCTTTTCCACCGACTTGGCCTGTAACGCACAAACTTGAATCTATTTGCAGTTTTTTGGAAGGCGAACCGGCAACTCGTATGAGACCGATCGCGAGACAATGCTACTCGGTAGAAGAATTTCAGAATGCTTTTCTGTCAGCGTATTGGTCGAAGACGACACAGCGCGGAATCAAGGATCAATTAATTAGTTTGCCAAATTATGAGAACTCAAATTTTTCCACTGTCACGCAATTTTTTGAACACATGGTCCAACAAAACCAGTACTTAAGTGAACCATATAGTGAATCTGCACTTATTCAATTATGTATTTCTAAATTACCACGATCATTAAGAGTGTCTCTTTTAACGGGTCAGCAGAAAGAAAATATTTCGGCATTCAGAGATCTGTTACAGCTTTTGGAAGTGCAGCAATCGGATTATTCCTTTATAAACAAAAATTTTTCATATAATAACCAAGGCCAACAAACATACAGCAATTATGATCAGCCACGCAATTTCAATAGCAAAGGTAATAGACGCTTAAGGAACGACAACCACCAGAACTTTAATAACAGACAAAATTTTAATTATCAGTATCGTCAAAATTATCAGCAACAGGAACCACATTTTGGTAACAACAGAGGTTTTTCTTCGCAACAGCAACAAAACCAACCGGTTAGAATACCTAACCAACAATGTAATGCACAAGGTCAACCAAGCTTTAATGTTTCGCCGCGTGCACGTATAGCATCGGCCCCAACAAATAGTAACGCACAGCAACAAGGAAATCAGTAAGTACAGAAAACACACTATTTCAATTCCTATCGCAGTGCACCGTATAGAAATGACTATCATGACAGACGTAAAAATAATGAGCACAATTTTCAGCGTACATTTAATAACAGTCGGTCTTATCAGCAGCAAGAACATCCGCCACAACATATAATCATGAATGAACCAGTCAGTAGATATCATCCCGAACGTAATACGTCAGGAAGAAATAATAGAACAGTACATATAGTGGAAATGCCACAGCATCCTCCTGAAAATAATAACACGTCAGATAGAATTTGACTAGATACTGTACAGGTCGCATCTTCCAGCAACACAAGCACTACTTTTGACACGCAGAATGTTGTTCACGAAAATGTTATTACTTTTGACGACATCCGAGACACTCTTTTGCAGGAAAGACCAGTTATTCAAAAAACCATTTCACACCCTGTCATCGAAGTTAAAATTGGATCATCGAAATTTTCAGCAGTAATCGATTCTGGATCACCTATGTCAGTAATAAATGAGGAAACTTTCAACGAGTGTAACAAAGAGAATACTTATCCTACGTTACCATTAGGCAAAACGAAAGTAAAAGGAGCAGTATCTAGTAAAGGAGTAGATGTAAAATTATAGACACATTTATCATTTTGTATTGCAGGTCATACATTTCATTCAAATTTTTGGATTGTTCCCTTATTGACGACAGACGTTATTTTAGGTACGAATTTTCTGGTACAAAACGACGCAATTATTGACTTTCAAAACTCCTATTTAATGTTAAAGGATGAAAATGTACAACTGGCTTTAGAATTTCAGCAGTCTTTATCTGCGGAAGAACAAACAATTAATCGTACAGAGGTAATTTCCGCATCACGTAACATAGACTGTAATTCCACATTGTTCACAGATACGTACGTACACAACTATAATACTCCAGACGAAGACGACTATGACGTTATGCAGATAATTTCTGATAAAGTTAAACAGAGCTGTGCAAATACAGACGACGAACGCACGCAACTACACAAAATTCTTTTACAGCAAGCTCCAGTTTTTGACAACGTTCCTGGTACTATGTCCGGTTTTATGTATGAATTTCAAGTTAAACAGCACGACACATTTAAAGCCAAGCATTATCCCATTCCGTATATTCATAGAGAACAAGTTAAGAAAGAATTGCAAGCTATGCTTGACCAAGGAATTATTGAACCGGCAGTTAGTCCGTACATAAACCCGCTCCATATTGTTAAGAAAAAAGATGGTTCACTTCGCCTCGTACTGGATTCGCGTCACATCAATGACATTATTATTAATGAAACAGATCGCCCACAGACACTAGAAGAACTTCTACAGAAATTTCATGGTACTGCTATTTATTCCACATTTGATTTGAAATCGGGATTTTGGCAAATTCAGCTCCATCCGAACTGCAGAAAGTACACAGCATTTCTCTGTTTTGGTGACTGTTATCAATTTTGTAAATTACCGTTCGGTTTAACTATTTCTTCAGCAGCTTTTATTCGCGGTTTGAATACAATACTTCCGACAGAACTTAAAGACAGAATCACAACGTACGTAGACGACATTCTTATTGCAGAAGCTAACTGGTCTGAACACAATCTGATTCTTGAACGACTGTTGCAAACTTTTCGTGCACAAGGACTCACAGTTAATCTCAGTAAATCGCACTTTGGTAAAACTTCTATAAAATTTCTTGGACATGTAATTTCAGCAGAGGGCATTACGCCTGACCCGGAAAAACTTCAAGCTTTACGTGACATTACTGTTCCTACGACGAAGAAACAACTACGCAGTTTTTTGGGTTTAATTAACTTTTTTCGTAAATTTATTCATTACTCTGCTTTAGACACCCCTAGATTATGTCAATTGATAGGTAAAAGCACTATTTGGTCCTGGGATAGGCAAGCACATTCTGAATTTATGAACTTGAAAGAAGTCTTGTTGAATGCACCACTTTTATCACACCCAGATCTTACCAGAAATTTTTCTATTGCCACCGACAGTTCTAACACCGCTTTAAGCGTACATATTTTTCAGGAAATTGAAGAAGATGGTTGTACAGTGATTAAAAACATCGCTTTTGCAAGTCGCATTCTGTCACCTGCTGAACGAAATTATTCTGTTACAGAACTTGAAACATTATGTGTTGTATGGGCTTTTACCAGATTTAGGCATTTTCTTTATGGAAGACACACTACCGTTTACACAGATCATAGAGCGATACAATTTTTACTTTCGCCTAAATTTACACACGACATATTAAGCAGATGGAAACTTTATTTGCAGGAATTTAATTTTACAATTGTTCACATTCCCGGCACACAAAATATTGTAGCAGACGCACTATCCCGTTCTCTTAACAACAATCAGCAAGACGTCGCAACCAACTTCTGCAAAGCAAATTTCAGCGTCATGTACATTCAACAAGTAGCATTTGAAAATTTCATTCCGTCGTCATTACAAGACATAACACAAGAGCAGAGTAAAGACAACGTGTGGAAAGAAATTAAACACCTTTGGCAAGATAGGAATAATGTTACCATTAGAAACCATTACACTGTACGCAATGACATTCTGTTTCGCCGCTCTCATCCTGACAGCAACAATTGGTTATTATGCATTCCTGACGAACTTGTTAACAAATTAATATGGTATACTCATTGAAGATACGCATATTACGGAGCCAGAAAATGTTTTCTTATACTGAGACAGAACTGTTATTTTACCAACATGGAGAAACGTATTCGACGAGTTTTAGCGTTATGTAAAATCTGCCAGAAAGCTAAATCAGACACGACTTCACATATTCCTCCATTACATCCCATTGTACCTGTTAAATTGAGACATTGGCCGCTGTAGACATTTTTGGTCCGATTCCCAGAACTAATAGAGGTTTTTGCTACATCTTTGTCGCTGTTGAACTCACTTCAAAATTTGTTACCTTCACTCCGTTACGCAAAGCTACTGCTAAAACTGTTTCGAAAGCATTTGTAAAACATTTTCTATTTCATGTAGGGCATGTGTTGAAAGTAATTTCCGACAATGGATCACAGTTTCGATCTGCTATATGGACACGTATATTACGAGCTAGAAACATTTCTCCGATCTTTATTTCCCGGTACCATGCTTCTTCGAACCCTTGTGAACGATTAATGAAAGAAATTGGTAAACTGTGTAGAATATACTGCCATAAAAAACATATTGATTGGGACACACACATACTCTCATTCCAGGATGTAATTAATTCCATACCAAATGAATCTATCTCCGTCTGTTATACTGAAAAATGTCGAACCACCTAACAAAATTAAAGAATTAGTAACCTTACCTACATCTCGTCGACTACGACACCATGAAATAATTAACATTGCGCTGAACAACATCAAACGTGCCGCAGAGCGCCGGAGAAGACAGCAAAAACAGGTTTGTACACGCCGTGACTTTCACATTGGACAGAAGATATTAGTACGTACACACTATTTATCCAATAGAGGAAAAGGTAAGTGTAGTCAATTTGAACTTCTATACGCAGGTCCATATCGGATTCGCAGCATTCCTCACCCCAATGTAGTACACGTCGAAACTTTGAGAACCAGAAAAACCAAAGGGAACCACCACATATCCAACATCAAACCTTTTATTGAATGAAGATACTTTATGATTTATCACACTGTAATGCCATTTCCTAAATTTTTATGACCACTTATGCAATTATATCCACATGAACACTTACTGATGATTATTGTATTTTTTCTTGGCAAGTGCCTGGCAAGGTAAGGTTAGCAGGTCGCTCTTCTTGTCATCATATATCAGACCTTGCATATTTTCCATTTTTTATGTATGTATGATTGTTTTCCTGTTTTGTTTGTATGCACTATGAAATAGTTAAGATATAACAAACACCAGTTGACTTTAACATTTTTGCCATATGATATCTCAACATCGTGTCTACTTTAATTTTTTTTTGCTGCTACATTGTGATACACTGTGTACATTTTTGCTTCTGAACACTGTCTATGTTTTTGACATATTATGTTTTCTGTCATGCTATGCTGTATGCTCAATTATGTTAGTATAAACCAGTTTTTATTTAATGGGTATATGAATTAAATGCAAGACATTAATCTTTGTTCATCATTTTCAGAAAGAAATAACGTGTAAACGAAATAAATTAAACAGAAATGGGAATTTCACCTTCGGAATGAACGAAAGAAGATGCAATACCTCGTGACGAAGAGTAAATGGATCAGAATTAACAAGCATTAACAAGAATATACTATACACATCGTATGATAGCAGTCTTAACTAATTTTTTCTTTCAGAATACGAGGCGATTGATGCAGGCTGTCAGACAGAACTACACGTCTTAGTTTTAGTGATGAAATATGCTAGAAAGTGACTTTTTTGCAGATGATAATGAATGGTGATGAATAATGATGAAGAATATGCTACTATTGATAATGAAGTTTTTCTTTACAGGTGATGATAATAATGGAGTTATGATAATATGAATAATGAAGTTTTTTCTTTGCAGATGAAAATAATGATGAAGTTTATATATTTACTGTTAGTTAAGAAATGCTATGTAGTTATTTAAGTATTTGTTGCAGTTCGTTTTGACAGTATGTCTTATATCGCATGGTATGATGACTGAAGGTTTTGGAAAGGACAGCTAGAGAACATATATATTTTTTATACACATTTCACTACCTGTTAATTCGAAGTTCACTACTTTTCAGCATAATATGCGTTTCTTCTTTCAGTTTAATAATCCATTTTGTATATTTTGCAGGAGAAATTATTCATGAAATTAATGTGCTATAAGCAGTTGTTCATTAAACCTATGTCATTTATGATTGTGATCACATATACTCTACTTGTTTCATAACCTTGCTACAGCTGACTCATGACGAATGACGTTACACATCTTCATTTGCAGCAATAACTCAAAAGCAAATATTGTTATCCCCCAGTAATTAATTATCGATCCCGACGCAATGCATTGCCAGAACAAAAAAAAAATGCTTTGTAGCTAGCCAATGAATGCCACTGATTACTGTAATAAGATGACCTATGATGCCAATGATTACTATAATTAGATTAATTATCTATAAATGCTACGCCAATAATTAACGCTTGTTTTGAATGATCACTTCTGAATAATGCATAAAAAAATGCTTTGTAGCTGGCCAATGAATGCCACTGATTACTGTAATAAGATGACCTATGATGCCAATGATTACTATAATTCGATTAATTATGTATAAATGCTATACCAATAATTAACTCATTTTGAATGATCACTTCTGAATAATGCATAAAAGAAATGCTTTGTAGCTGGCCAATGAATGCCACTGCTTATTGTAATAAGATGACCTATGATGCCAACGATTACTATAACTAGATTAATTATGTATAAATACTATGCCATTCATCTGGCCAATGAGTGCCAATAATTACTATATTCAGATAATTTATGAACATTATTCTGTAATACTACATACATGGTACAGAAATGTTCAGTACTGGGCGATGAGTGCCACCAATTACTCAAATCAGTTGTTAGACTAGTGTAATTCTCAATGCAGACTACTATGTGACTTAATGTCCTTCACCTTCTGACCTAATTACCAGAAATTACTGCAATATCCGTTTCTCCTGTCTGTCCTCATGATCATGGAGCACTATATTTGGTTTTTGCACTAATTCTACGTTGGTGTACTTTACAAGAATGTGGTGTTGACACGACATGCTGTCCACCACCTTGAGCGATGGAGATGTTATTATGGTCCCACTGTTTGGTGTACCTAGTGTACTACCAAAATGATAGCATGGAATATTATTACGACATTTCAGTGTCTTGGCTACACTGATTAATACTTCAAGGAAAAGAACTTCAGATTGTCTCACTTGGTGTTGTGCTTCTATAGAAAAATATGGACTTTCAGAGCAGCTGCGTGCAACCTAAAGTGCTACAACCATGACGCAATCCTTCCCATTCCTTTCCTAATTCTTGTAAAATGATAAAGACATATACAGTGCGTGTGCACTTCATTTCATTTGTTAACAAGATCAGTTGTCCTAAATATGCTAAAGACTTCTACAGTGCGTGTGCACTTTATTTTACTCCATGATATGTAAAAATGCTAAAGACTTATACAGGGCATGTGCACTTTATTTCATTCCATGATATGTTATGTAAAAATGCTAAAGACTTATACAGTGCGTGTGCACTTTATTTCACTCCATGATATGTTATGTAAGAATGCTAAAGACTTCTACAGTGCGTGTGCACTTTATTTCACTCCTTGATGTTTATTTGTTATAAAAATGCTAGAGAGTTTTACAGTGCGTGTGCACTCTATGCCATTTGTTAATATGATTTGTACTCATTACGTATACATTTTGTGATATGTTCTGTACTACAGTGCGTGTGCACTTTATGTCATTTTGGTAACATGATTCTGAACTACAGTGCGTGTGCACTTTATGTCATTTGATTTGTACTCATTGTGTATACATTTTGTCTTTGCTTGATATGTTCTGTACTCAGTGCGTGTGCACTATATTTTATTTCATGTTCTGCGCTTATATATATGTAAATATTCTGTGATTGTAAACTTAGTTAATTAAGAAAAATTTGTTGCTCATGGCAAGTCCAATTGACTCACCATCGCTGCCAAATTTTTGCTCCCCCCAGTGGAGGGTTATGTAAGACGTATGCTTTGCCTGCGATGGGCGAGGCATGACAGAATCTCTGACCAGAGAGTAGTTTATCGTTAGTTATTGCTTGTCGTCCGCAGCTCGTGGTCGTGCGGTAGCGTTCTCGCTTCCCACGCCCGGGTTCGATTCCCGGCGGGGTCAGGGATTTTCTCTGCCTCGTGATGACCGGGTGTTCTGTGATGTCCTTAGGTTAGTTAGGTTTAAGTAGTTCTAAGTTCTAGGGGACTGATGACCATAGACTACCAGGGTGCATAGCAGCGATTATTTGAGACATAATTACTTAGGTGTTTGTATGACTTTGTACAAAAGAAGCGGTGACTGTGTAGCTTCCAGATGTTACTACTTCCATTACTAGATTTGAAGTGTAGCGTTGGAATTTTTTCTGTGTTTTTCTCCACCAGTCAGTGCGTTGTTGCTTTTGATTAGGAGTCAGTTTGTGTGGAATCAATCGACAACAATTTTCTCTCACGTCTAGCTCTTGATGTGAAATGTGTTGGATTTAACTTTCACTAATCCCTAATGAGGCCAGAATAATTCATAAAATATCCGTCTAACTTCCTAAAGCATTGCTCGAACAGCGGAAATAAGAGCTGTTCCCGGGCGTCCTTCATGAAATTCCTCACTGAGAAAAAATAGCGCATTTGAGCTCGCTTAACCAACTAGAGACTATTGTCCTACATTTGGTTTCTTCGCCAAATGCATTTCAAGACCGATATTCCCGTTGTTTAATCGTTAATGGCGATCTGAAAACGTAAAACAATCGTAACTCAGAAATGTTCTCTATTCAAATTCTTTTTTCGGTACACACAAAATCTTTCAATAATATTATTGATAAACTGTTAGACCAAATCGAAAAAAACTACAGGGTGGATCAGAGGAAACGCATGTTTTTTGAACCACTAGTACGCGGCGACGAGAGGGGGTATTGACCTTGGATGAATATTGGCAGACTGCCCATACAGTGCAGTTTCAGTCGCTATGGAGCGTTGGAGCGTAGAGCATCGTCTGTTCGTTGTCGAGCAGTACTTTAGAAACAATGATTCCGTAGCCACAGAACAACGTCTTTTCCGTCAAGGTGCAATGCCTGATCGAAATACTTTGCTCCGATGGGTTGCAGCGTTTAGGAGTACTGGATCTGTGATGAAAAAGAAGCCAACTGGTCTTCCCCGTTCAGTTCGTACTCCGGAAAATGTAGACCGAGTGAGAACGGCAGTTCTTGCTAGTCCGAAACTATCGGCTAGACGGCAGGCTGGGTATGTCACGTCGTTCGCTTCACCGCATCTTACATGATGATCTTAAGTTTCACCCGTACAAGATAATGATCGTCCAGCAGCTTAGTGAAGGGGATTTTGTGCACCGCAGAGAGTTTTGTCGCGTAATGGACGAAATATTTACGGAAGATGCAGATACTACAGTCTTCATGAGTGATGAGGCACATTTTCATGTAGACAGTTACGTCTGTGTTCAAAATTGTCGGTATTGGGCGCAGGAGAACCCACATGAATTACACCAAAGACCTCTCCACAGTTTAAAAGTAACAGTATGGTGTTGCATTTCAAAGATGGGTATCGTTGGACCCCTCCCCCCCCCCCCCCCGTTTTTTTAAGAGGAAGGAACTGCAGTTACTGGACATCAGCGCGTTACGTTAAAAAGTTAAACAACTTTCTTCGTCCAGAACGTGAAATGCGTCAAGTGAACATCAGGGAAATATGGTTTCAGCAGGACTGTGTCACAGCTCACACGGCGAGAGCATCAAATGGTTCAAATGGCTCTGAGCACTATGGGACATAACATCTGAGGTCATCAGTCCACTGGCAACGGCCTTGCCGCAGAGGACACACCAGTTCCCGTGAGATCATCGAAGTTAAGCGCTGTTGGGCGTGGCCGGCACTTGGATGGGTGACCATCCAGCCGCCATGCGCTGCTACCATTTTTTCGGGGTGCACTCAGCCTCGTGATGCCAATTGAGGAGCTACTCGACCGAATAGTAGCGGCTTCGGTCAAGAATACCATCATAACGGCCGCGAGAGCGGTGTGCTGACCCCACGCCCCTCCTATCCGCAGCTTGTGGTCGTGTGGTAGCGTTCTCGCTTCCCACGCCCTGGTTCCCGGGTTCGATTCCCGGCGGGGTCAGGGATTTTCTCTGCCTCGTGATGACTGGGTGTTGTGTGATGCCCTTAGGTTAGTTAGGTTTAAGTAGTACTAAGTTCTAGGGGACTGATGACCATAGATGTTAAGTCCCATAGTGCTCAGAGCCATTTGAACCATTTTTGAACCTCCTATCCGCATCCTCCACTGAGGATGACACGGCGGTCGGATGGTCCCCTAGAACTTAGAACTACTTAAACCTAACTAACCTAAGGACATCACACACATTCGTGCCCGAGGCAGGATTCGAACCTGCGACTGTAGTAGTCGCGCGGTTTCAGACTGAAGCGCCTAGAACCGCTCGGCCACACCGGCCGGCGTTAGATCATCCATGGAAGTGGTTCGACAAATGTTCCCAGGACACGTTATTTCGAGACATGGTGATGTTTACTGGCCCCCTCGCCCGATTTGTCGAAATGCTACTTCTTTTTTGTGGGGATATTTAAAATCAAAAGTCTGAATGAACGCACAATCGATGACGTAAAGAATTCCATTCGTCAGGAAATTGAAGCCGTGCCAAATTAAATGTTGGAGAGAGCCATGCGTAACTTTTGGGAGAGGATCCAAATTTGTATCCAGCAAGAAGGACGTCATCTCCAAGACATTATTTTTCGAACCTAATTAAAGTACGTATATTTCAAAACTGCATTAAAAATCAATCACTTAATGCTTGTTTTTTTTTATTTTTATCAAATCGTATCCCAGTCATTCAATAGTGAAAAACATGCGTTTTCTCTGCTCCACCCTGTACATGGCTCGCCAGACATTAGAAAGTAGTTGTCAAAATACAGGAGGGATGGTTAGTATTCACAGATATGACAGGAACGATACATTCCGAGCAAAAAAGTCTAGTAAATATGGGTTCTAAAAGGCAAACCTAAACAGCTACGATCATTTCTTCATCTTCGACTCTGTGAAATAAATTTCTTCTTCTGCAGGCTCTTTGTTTTTCATATTTTGAGAGGTGATTGTGTTGATCAAAATAAGAAAAAAAAGTGCAATTAAGATGGGCTATAAAGTGCACACCTTGGGAGTTATGAGCGCTTTTTCATCTTTGTTATTGTGAAACACAACTCTTTTACTGAACTAATGCTGATAGGTCTTAAGGTGTGCATTTTAGAGTCCATGTACACTAGACTCTTTTGCTTCAAATGATGGTTTCTGCGTTATCCCCAAATATTGACCATTCGTCCTGGAACAGGCTGTATAGACTGACTGTGTTCCGCTTCTGGTTGTAAGCTGTATGATTTTCAGGTATAGGACGTAATTTGTATGCCCGATATGCAGCTTGTCTGAGATTCAGGAGCTGATTAATTCATGAGTTAGCCGACGTACAGGTTTCTTTGTCATAAATTTGAGCATGGTCGTTAGTACATCCAGGAGCTATCAACTTGTAATATTATTACTGCACCTTTATGTAGAATAAAGTGCCTCAGCGATACAGATAGTTGTACCTTAGGTGCAAGCACAACGGAGCGGTATCTGTAGAGAGGCCAGACAAACGTGTGGTTCCTGAAGAGGGGTAGCAGCCTTTTCAGCAGTTGCAGGAGCAACAGTCTGGATGATTGGCTGACCTGGCCTTGTAACATCAACCAAAACGGCCTTGCTGTAAAAATGCAACATAAGAAGCAGACAAAAGAGAATACAGACGTGTAAAAAATGAGACTGAGAGGAAGTGCGAACTTACAAAGCAAGAATGGCTAGGCGAGAAAGGCAAAGTTGTAGAAGCGTGCCAGACTATGCGAAAGATAGATGCAGCTGACAGGAAAGTAAAAGAGACCTTTGGATCAAAAAGGAGCAACTGTATGAACATTAAGAGCTCAGATGGCAAGTCCATGCTAAGTAAAGAAGGAAAGGCTGAAATGTGGAAGAAATTCGCAGAGGGTCTACGTAACGAAAACAAACTTGAAGGCAAGAGAAGAGGAAGGTGACCATGAGATGGGGGACGTAATACTGTGAGAGTAATTTTACGGAGCGCTAAAAAAATCAGAGACGAAAGAAGGGCCCTAGAATACACGTAATTATTTACAGAACAATTCAAAAGCTGGGAGAAGCTGACCTGGGTGAAGATCAGTTTACGTTCCGGAGAAATGGAACATGCGAGGCAATATTGACTGGACGACTTCCCTTAGAAGACAGACTGAAGAAAGGCGAAGGTACGTTTATAGTACTTGTAGACCTAGAGAACGTTTTTGACACTGTAGACTGGAATACACGCTTTGGAATTCTGAAGGTAGTACAGAAATAGACGGCAGTTGTAAGGGTCGAGGGGCATGAAAGGGAAGTAGTGGTTGAAAAGAGAATGAGACAGGATTCACTCTGTACTTTGAGGAAGCAGTAAAGGGAACAAAAGAAAAATTTGGAGTAGGAATTAAAAAACTTCAAGGAGAAGAAATAAAATCTTTGAAATTTGCCGATGACATTGTAATTCTGTCAGACACAGCAGAAGACTTGAAAGAGTAGCTGATGGCAATGTATGGCGTCTTGAAGTGAGGTTATAAAGTGACTATCAATGACCGTAAAACAAGGCTAATTCAATGTAGTCGAATTAAATCTGGTGATGCTAATTAAATTAGGTCAGGAATAACGTTTGCTGTTTGCAGAAAAGTATCTGACGATGGCCGAAGTAGAGAGGACGTAAGGTAATTGTGTAGAGTGTAGCCTTGTATGGAAGAGAAACGTGGACGATAAACAGTTCAGACAAGAAGTGAGCAGAAGCTTTTGAAATACACTGAAGAGCCAAAGAAACGGTACACCTGCCTAATATCGTGTAGGGCCCCCGTGAGCACGCAGAAGTGCCGCAACATGACGTGGCATGGACTCGAATAATGTCTGAAGTAGTGCTGGAGGGAACTGACGCCATGTATCCTTAAAGATTGTCCATAAATCCGTAAGAGTACAAGCGGGTGGGCATCTCTTCCGGACATCACATTGCAAGGCATCCCAAATATGCTAAATAACGTTCATGTGTGGGCAGTTTGGTGGCCAGCGGAAGTGTTTAAACTCAGAAGAGTGTTCCTGAAGCCACTCTGTAGCAATTCTGGACGTGTGGGGTGTCGCATCGTCCTGCTGGAACTGCCCAAATCCGTCTGAATGCAGAATGGATACGAATGGATGCAGGTGATCAGACAGGATGCTTACGTATAGTCTTAGACAAAAAAACTGGATAACAGGTTTGGGAGGTTTTTAGGGAAAGCAGCACGAGTGCGAACGCCGGAGTGGGCTGCATCCGCCTCGTCGCAGCGTAGCACAGCTCTGGTCTAGCTAGCGCCTGCCCCGGCTTCTTCTTCCTGGCTGCCCGCATGGCCGCCCAAGTGCTCGGCGAGCAACCGCGGTCGTTCCCCACCGCTCCCTCCACAGCGCTGCTCTGGCTCAGACAAAGAAGGAGAACAAACGCCCAGTCTTTCTTAACGTATCGCGTGAAATGGCAACTAAGGGTACGACACTTTTAACTGCCGAGGAGAAGCAGGGCTGAGAAACCTCGTTCACCCACCTTACTGGAAACGCTTTCTTTCTTCGTGCACAATAGCACCTTTCCTTCGCGAAATGTAAGAAAGGTGTCTTAAGGATGTCTGTTTAGTATACGTGACTGTGCATTCTGACTTTCAGTGTCGTGTTTGTGCTGTGGTAATGACTACAGAGAGAGGGGAAAGGGTTAAAAACGGCACCAGTCCAACTTCTCCCGAGCAGCAGTCAGATATCCTCCGAGCTTCACATCCCCAGCTGACGGACCTATCACGACCGACAGTGCCACATGACCTCACTCCATGAGACACTGCGGGGTCTTCGAATTCAATCCAGAATATTCGAGCTAAGTCTGAAACTTTAACGCAATCATCTCTGCCGATATTTCGGTGGGAGCACACACCGCCATTTCCAAGGCAAACTGCAACGGACAGGCGATGTACAGGCAAATTCGTACCTTGGTACAAAGGGCACATGTCATTTACGACAGTGAGACTCTGCCAGCTGAGCTGTCCCACCTTGGAGCTACGTTTCGTCAAAATGGTTATAGTGAAAGACAGATTGAACATGCGTTGCGCTATCGACCAACTGTGCGTCGGGTGACTGATGGTAATACTGAGTCGACACCTAAGTCTACTCTCTTTTTTGCATACGTTGGAAGCTCTTCCAATAAGATGGGTCGTACTTTACGGAAATACGATGAGACCTCGACCCCGATCTAAAATTAGAGTGCTTATGGGTTCCGTTAATGATGATCTTGCTTTCCGTATGGCGGGTGTATATCGCACTCCTTGTAGCTGTGGCATGGCGTATACTGGTGAAACTATCAAGACCGTGGAGGACCGATGTTCTGTGCATAAACGGCACACACGATTACAGCAGCCAAGTAGATCTGCTATTGCCGAACATTGCTTGGATACTGGTCACCATGTGTTATACAACAACACCGAAATATTGGCATGCACGTCCAGCTATTGGGACAATGTTATTATGAGGCAGTTGAGATTAAATTAGCGAGCAACTTTGTAAACAGAGATAGAGGTTTTTGTTCAAACTCTGTTTGGAATCCTGCTCTCTCCCTTGTCAAAAAACAGAGGGACAGAGTCAATGTTACCCCACCGGCTAGTTCGTAGTCTTACTATCGATATCTCTGTCTTTGGTTGTCTTTGGTGGCACTAGTACCGGCCGGTGTGGCCGAGCGGTTGTAGGCGCTATAGTCTGGAACCACACAACCGCTAAGGTCGCAGGTTCGAATCTTGCCTCAGGCATGGATGTGTGTTATGTCCCTAGGTTAGTTAGGTTTAACTAGTTCTAAGTTCTAGGGGACTGATGACCTCAGAACTTAAGTCCCATAGTGCTCAGAGCCATATATATGGTGGCACTAGTGTTCAGTGTGTGTGTGTGTGTGTGTGTGTGTGTGTGTGTGTGTGTGTGTGTGTAATCTTTCCTGCATTAGTCCGAGAACCGAGATTTGAAATTTGCCTGTACATCGCCTGTCCGTTGCAGTTTGCCTTGAAAATGGCGGGGTGTGCTCCCGCCGAAATATCGGCGGTCGCTGTTAATATTATCTGGCTGAATTCACGTAAGTTGTTTGAAAATTGTATTCACCAGGAGAAACTCAGATCTTTGTCAGCCAAATTCTGACGGTGGATATTTCTGCCACAGCAGAAACGAGTATTAGTGGTTCAAAATGGCTCTGAGCACTATGGTACTTAACATCCGAGGTCATCAGTCCCCTAGCACTTAGAACTACTTAAACCTAACTAACCTAAGGACATCACACACATTCGTGCCCGAAGCAGGATTCGAACTTGCGCGACCGTAGTGGTCGCGCGGTTCCAGACTGAAACGCCTAGAACCGGCCGAGTGTTAGTGTATTCGATTACAGGGATGAGAGGAGACCTGCCTTTACGCCATACGATCAAAAGAATCCGGTCACCTACTAATGGACGTTAATACAGGGTTTGTCCACCTTTCGCCTTTATAACATTTTCAGTGAGCTGTCTGGATGTCTGTGAAGGAATGGCAGCCCGTTCTTACTCAAGAGCCGAAACCTGGGAAGGCAGTGCTACTGAGGGCTGTGGTCTGGAACGAAGTCACTGTTCTAGCTCTTCACAAAAGTGTTCCATCAGGTTGAGGTCGGGATTCTGGGCAAGCCAGTCCACTCAGGAAAGTTATTGTCCACTAGCCACTGCCTCACAGACGCTGCTTCATGGCAGGGTGCGTTGTCATTCTGGTACAATTGATCATCATCCCCTACTGTTCCTCTGCTGAACGCAGCACGCAGTGCTGCAAAACGTGTTCCTATGCTTCCGCAGTTAGCGTTGTCTTAAGCGCAACACTAACCAAGAAAAACACCCCCATGCCATACACTACCACCTCTGTACCTTACTGTTGGCACTGCACGTGATGGCAGGTAATGTTCTCCAGGTATTCGCAAAACCCAAACCCTTCTATCGGATTGGCACAGGGTGTAGCGTGATTCATTACGCCATGTTACAATCATCCAGTGAATGAAAGGAAATGATCGTATGGCATTTATTGGCCGGGATATACCCTTCGGGGTTTGGCCGCCGTATTGCAAGTCTTTTTAGTTGACACCACTTCGGCGACTTGCGTGTCAATGATGATGAAAATGATGATGAAGGACACACAACACCCAGTCCCCTGCAGGGAATCGAACCTCGGCACCCTAGCGCAGTACGAGGTAACGCTACCGCTGAGCTACGGAGGCGGACAATCATCCAGTGTCCAATGGCGTCGCTCTCCACGTAACCTCAAGCGTCGCTTAGCACTGGCCACAGAAAAATTCGGCTCATGAGGTGCTTCTTGATCGTTGCTCTCCAATCTTTTATCTCCCTATACACAGTCATTTTGCTAGCTGGATGCTAGTAGTGAGTGATTCCTTCCGCTGATTTCATGCGAATTTTTTCAACCACCCTACGTAGTGCTCGACGGTCCCTAACCGTCTGTACGGGTGATAGTTTAGTTACGGTTGTTTCTTCGCATTTCCATTTCATAGTGACATCATCAACAGTCGTCTTGGGCAGCTTTAGAAGGGTTGAAATGCACATGATCGATTTGTCACTCAGGTGACATCCAGTGACTAGTCCACGTTCGAAGTCAAGAGCTCTCCTGACCTACCTGTTCTCCTATTACAGCTTGTCTGCTGATAATACAATGCTCCACATCACAACTCCACACCTCCTCCTACACTTGCGCGTCCGCCTTTCGAGATATCTTGTGTCAGTTCCGCGTTAGTCAGGGGAGTCCGTATAGGTTTGATCAGCTAGTGTATTTTACAAAACAGTTTTCATCCGATGCAATCGATGTGTAAGTGGGCTCAACAGAATTACACTGAAGAGCCAAAGAAACTGTTACACCTGCCTAATATCGTGTAGGGCCCCCCAAGAGCACGCAGAAGTGCTGCAGCACGACGTGGCATGGACTCGACTAATGTCTGAAGTAGTGCTGGAGGGAAGTGACACTGTGAATCCTGCAGGGCTGTCCATAAATCTGTAAGAGTACGAAGGGGTGGAGATATCATCTGAACAGCAAGATGCAAGGCATCCAGATATGCTCAATAAAGTTCATGTCTGCGGAGTTTGTTGGGCAGCGGAAGTGTTTAAACAAGTGTTTTCCTGGAGCCACCCTGCAGCGATTCTGGACGCTTGGGGTGTCGCATTGTCCTGCTGGATTTGCCCAAGTCCGTCGGAATGCACAGTGGACATGAATGGGTGCAGGTGATCAGACAGGATGCTTACGTACGTGTCACCTGTCAGAGTCGTATCTAGACGTATCAGGGGTCCCATTTCACTCCAACTGCACACGACCCACATCATTACAGAGCCTCCACCAGCTTGAACAGCTCCCTGCTGACATGCAGGGTCCATGGATTCCTGACGTTGTCTCCATACCTGTACACGTCCATTCGCTCGATACAATTTGAAACGAGACTCGTTCAATCAGGCAACATGTTTCGACTCATCAACAGTCCAATGTCGGTGTTGCCGGGCCCTGGCGAGGCGCAAAGCTTTGTGTCGTGCAGTCATCAAGGGTACACGAGTGGGTCTTCGGCTCCCATAGCCTATACCGATGATGTTTCGCTGAATGGTTCACACGCTAACACTTGTGTAACCGATCTAACAACTGCGCAAGACACTTATTGTCTTATATAGGCGTCGCCGACCGCAGCGCCGTATTCTGCATGTTCATATATCGCTGTATTTGAATACGAATGCCTGTACCAGTTCTTTTGGTGCTTCAGTGTATGTTACAGGCTATACTGCTGAAGGACAATAATCGTTGTGAAGGAACTAGCTGCGTGACAGTTCTGTTTTTGCGGGACAAAAATGAACTAGTTGCATTCACCTTAGCTAAAAACTTGTTTATTATTTTGTTTTATCCCCAGACACATACATGACTTATCAGTTGGTTGGTTTCCAACGACAGTCAGTAATCAGTTACAGCAGGCTCCTGATTTTCTAAGTTTGAATTGTCCAGTTTTAAGATTGTCTGGGCTTAGTTCGGCGATTTTTGAACAAAATAAAAATCCTGAAGTATTCTGTCGTAATAAGAATGAATATTTTCATTTGGAATACACAATTATCCCTGTGAATCATGTTTACACCGGAAGGCAGTGCAAGCTCAGATAGCACAAAATACTCGTATTTTTGAGTTGTTTTCTATCTGATCTTCAGGTAAATGCGGGGAATCTACCTTTATATCGTGTCTGCGGCCGATTTCCTGTGTATGTGTTTGGCTAGCTCTTTCCCTAGGAGCTACAAACCGATAATGTAAAACTTACTCAAAGCGGTTCATAAAATAAAGTTATTTAGATTTGATTCTGGAACGGTTCCCTTCACAATTCTTGCGCTGAATTAATACGGAATGAGAGCACGCCGTTAAACATCGGCAGGAGAAATGCGACGCCGATCGTGCATTTCTAGCCAACGACAGATCTCAACAATAGCTTCTAAAATAGATCACAGACTTTTTAACACGTTTCTTGTTGTTGGCGTTACGGACGGTTTATATGTGCAAGGAAGTTGACAGATAAACACAAACGTGTTGTTATAACGATCGAAGACAAATTAGACGTTATGAACAAATTAAAAAAAAAGACAATCTGCAGGAACGCTCTCTCAGGATTTTTGGATAGGCATACCAACAGCGATTGAGGACCTCGTTATCACGTTCGCCGATGCACCGAAACGGGTCGATGTGTTATTTGTGTAAGCAGGACTGAATTCTTTTGACTGTACTGATGCTTTCACTCTCTGCAAGATGAGAACCATAGTCACAGAAAGTTAATGAAAAACCAAAACAGGAAAAAAGAGACGATTCCTTCCCGTAAGTGAACTACACTACTGGCCATTAAAATTGCTACACCAGGAAGATGACGTGCTACAGACGAGAAATTTAACCGACAGGAAGAAGATGCTGTGATATGCAAATGATCAGCTTTTCAGAGCATTCACACAAGGTTGGCGCCGGTGCAGACACCTACAACGTGCTGACATGAGGAAAGTTTCCAACCTATTTCTCATAATCAAACAGCAGTTGACCGGCGTTGCCTGGTGAAACGTTGTTGTGATGCCTCGTGTAAGGAGCAGAAATGCTTACCATCACGTTTCCGACTTTGATAAAGGTAGGATTGTAGCCTATCGCGATTGCGGTTTATCGTATCGCGACATTTCTGCTCGCATTGGTCGAGATCCAATGACTGTTGGCAGAATATGGAATCGGTGGGTTCAGGAGGGTAATACGGAACGCCGTGCTGGATCCCAACGGCCTCGTATCACTAGCAGTCGATATGACAGGCATCTTATCCGCATGGCTGTAACGGATCGTGCAGCCACGTCTCGATCCCTGAGTCAACAGATGGGGACGTTTGCAAGACCACAAGCATCTGCACGAACAGTTCGGGGACGTTTGCAGCAGCATGGACTATCAGCTCGGAGACCATGGCTGCGGTAACCCTTGAAGCTGCATCGCAGACAGGAGAGTCTGCGATGGTGTACTCGACGACGAACCTGGGTGCACGAATGGCAAAACGTCATTTTTTTCGGCTGAATCCATGTTCTGTTTACAGCATGATGATGGTCGCATTCGTGTCTGGCGACATCGCGGTGAACGCACATTGGAAGCGTGTATTCGTCATCGCCATACTGGCGTATCACCCGGCGTGATGATATGGGGTGCCAATGGTTACACGTCTTGCTCGCACTGACGGCACTTTGAACAGTGGACGTTACATTTCAGATGTGTTACGACCCGTGGCTCTACCCTTCATTCGATCCCTGCGAAACCCTACATTTCAGCAGGATAATGCACGACCGAATGTTGCAGGTCCTGTACGGGCCTTTCTGGATACAGAAAATGTTCGACTGCTGCCCTGACCAGCATATTCTCCAGATTTCTCACGAATTGAAAGCGTCTGGCTCGTCACAATACGCCTGTCGCTACTCTTGATGAACTGTGGTATCGTGTTGAAGCTGCATGGGCAGCTGTACCTGTACACGCCATCCAAGCTCTGTTTCACTCAAAGCCCAGGCGTATCAAGGCCGTTATTACGGCCAGAGGCGATTGTTCTGGGTACTGATTTCTCAGGATCTGTGCACCCAAAATGCGTGAAAATGTAATCACATGTCAGTTCTAGTATAATATATTTGTCCAATACTCGTTTATCATCTGCATTTCTTCTTGGTGTAGCAATTTTAATGGCCAGTAGTGTAGGTAGTACATTCTCGGGCCAGCATTAACGCCGATAATCAAGAACGTGACCTCTTAGGTTTCCTCGGCGTGATTGATTAAAGGCGTGCTTCCGGGTACGGAGACGACGTGTTGTTTTCATTTTATGGGGAAAATTTCGACGACCGACCCAGATGCCTTCTTCGGGTGCTACGAGATTTGCTGCTATGCGTGCTCGCGGCCTGGACTGCAACCAGACAGTGTTGTCGGTCATCCGGCGCTGTTTGAGCTCAGTTCGACTCATGAGGTCTACTATGCCCCCTGATATTCTTTCGTTAGTCAGAGGTCGTACTGAACATCCGTGAAACGCACATTCTGTCACTGTTTTGCTGCTGGTGGATGTGATGGCCGGGGAGATCTTAATAAATTGAGCGTCTCGGTCAAGTCTAGATTAAATTGGAACCTCCTTCCCTGTTCATTAGATTTTTGGACGCCTTTACTTCTATAGACTCCTTATTTGTACTGTTCCAAAAATTTGGCTTTTTATCGCGATACTGGTCTCCTCGTATGGCATTTCACTAATATATTCGGGGCAGTGCTCGGTGACAAGTGATGGTTGTTTGAGTCGGTTGTAGTGCTAGTGTTCCTTGCATCTCTCCTCGCTTGTTCCAGAAGTCTGCCCACGTACTACATGCCACATTCGCATGGAAAACAGTTCGTATTCGGCTTTCGGAGGCCTAGAGCGTCTTTAACTTTTGAAAAAAGACATCGAAGCTGACGGAAGGGAAATACACTGGATGCCATGTTTGTGTAGGAGTCTACCGATCATTCCGCATATTGGGCCAACATAAGATAGGTAAGAGATTCTCTCCTTCTCTTTCTCCGTCTCAGTATCAACCTGTTACTCAGGCATTCCCGATTTCGACTGCAGCGCCCGTTCAGTTTCACGAACTGAGTACCCATTCCTTAGGGACACGATTCGTAGGTCTCTTAATTCCTCGCTGAGGCTATCGTTGTATGGAAGTGTTCAAGCTTTTGGGACCAGACTCTTTAGCATGAAATGTCTTTGTGACAGATGGTCATAGCTCGAGGCGTTGATAGAGGTCGGTGTACGTGGATTTTCTGTGTGCACTGTGTCCCTAGGAACTCGTCGAGGAAAGGTAGTTTGCCCACCTTTTCAAGTGCCATCTTTAATTTTATATTAGGATTGGTAGACTTTAAATGTTTCAGGAACTCTTTAAGCTTTTTCGTTCCATGTAGCCACGTCACAAACGTGTAGTCCAAGCATCGCCATAAAGACGTTAGTTTCAACTTGGCGTGTAAAGGCGCCTTTGGTTGAAGGTGTTCCTGGTACAGATTCATCAAACTGGGCGATAACCAACTACGCATCGCCACGACACCGACTTCCGACGAACAAGCGAGCTGACTGAATTTACTCACTTTGCGAGAACTGAAGGGTAATCTGTTTAATTGTTAAAAACCATTCAACAGCCAAGATCGTACAAATTATTTTTAAATTTAAGACAATCATTTCAACATACTATGCTGTCATCTTCAGGTATTAAAATCTTTTTTTTGTAAGGCATGTTCATTTTATGCTGACCTCATCTGACGTCTTGTGCGTGAGGTCATCATAAAATGAACATGTTTTACAACAAAAGACTTTATCTGAAGATAGCAAAAAAATGGTTCAAATGGCTCTGAGCACTATGGGACTTAACATCTTAGGTCATCAGTCCCCTAGAACTTAGAACTACTTAAACCTAACTAACCTAAGGATATCACACACATCCATGCCCGAGGCAGGATTCGAACCTGCGACCATAGCAGTCCCGCAGTTCCGGACTGCAGCACCTAGAACCGCACGGCGACCACGGCTGGCCGAAGATAGCAGCATACTCTGCTGAAACCATTTGTCTTAAATTAATATATATATTTTAAGTGATGTTGGCTGTTGACTGGTTTTTAAGCAAGTTGACACTAGAACATTTCTAAAAAGTCAAGTGAAACAGTTGTCGAATATTACCATGATTAATTCCAAGTATTCAGTAAGTCGAACTCTTGTAAAGAGGAACACGGTAGTAGGGTAAAGAGGGTCATGGCGCATTTTGTTTGCACAGATTGCATATATTCAGCAGCAAGCATGCATTCAGGGACAAACCTATTGTTATGCAAACTGATTTATGACCCCCAGGAGGTTGAGTTATGATCCCCTGGTGATAACCAATAACCCTCCCCCTTCCTCCTTCCTAATCCTTTGGGATATCACCAACCCTCCTCCCTGCTGATACAAGAGCATTTTTGATAACCCATCCCTCTCTGGGAAATCTCCTAGACCTCCCCTCACCCATTCCCCCTTCCCCACTTGAAAACTGGAGGGAAAAAGAGTCAGTCTCTGCTGATCTGTTGGAGGGGATGAGCATAGGGCAGTTTATTTTCTGTAATTTGGATGCTACCCTGTTGGAAATTGGTGGGAAAGCTCAGCTCCTCCCCTCCCATCAACTTACTGCCCCTACCCCCACGTGGAGAAATGAGCTGAACCAGTGGACTAGAAAGTGGAAGTATTTCCTTGGCCGGCAACCATATATCCTAATTACGTAACTACCCCGCTGTAACATTGGAGGTGTCGTCCTGCTTGAAAATTTTCGTGTCTGTGCTCACCTTGACATGCTGGGATCGACTTAGCTAGTACACAGTACCACCACCAGAGGCCAACCCACGCCCCACCCCTTATCCCTCCCTCTCCACCCCTCTCAGAAAAAATTGGTGTGAAAAATCGCTCAGTCTGTGGTGAACTCTGGACTGAAAGGATTCCATGACAGTAAATTCAACCACATTGCAGAAGACATAATGTATATTGTTTATTTATAAAATTCAATTTGCATACCAATTCATAGGGTTAGGATTTCTTTATTTGGCGGGAAAAGATCATCATTCTCTGCAGTTTATTAATTTTGGAAGATGCAGGCCCTGCTTCCTACTGGTGGATGCTAGGACAGGCATATTTGATAGGAAATTCTGGGGCTATCTGGGATCCGACCCCACAACTGCCTGGTTTCCAATATGTTCTCTTCCGATGATATGGCTGCAGCAGGAGGGAACGATGGGGGCTGGGGGAAGAGACCAAACTGCGAGGCCATCGGTCTCAGCGGATTAGGGAAGGACGGGGTGGGAAGTCAGCCGTGCCCTTTCAAAGGAACCATCCTGGCATTTGCCTGGAGCGATTTAGGGAAATCACGGAAAACCTAAATCAGGATGGCCGGACACGGGATTGAACCGTCGTCCTCCCGAATGCGAATCCAGTGCGCTAGTCACTGCGCCACCTCACTCGGTTTCCCTCTTCTGCATTTTCGTTGCATCCTGTTGGTTAATTCTGGCACAGTTATGTCGTCTGGCGGGAAATCTGTTACATTTGACATAGCTGAAACTACATGTGAGAATTTCAAATTTAAGCTCAATGTGCTAAGACCTGAAACAACTTGCAGGAGACGGAGCAGGTTTCTGACTGAAGTGTTCTCACAGCTCCACTAATGGAAACAGTAACTTGATCAATCGGAATTGTGATGTCGCTATTGGAAGTGGTGCTGTATAAAATGATATTGTAATATCAAATTTCGGCAGGAATTGATCACATCACGTTTGTGTGATTCTGACCACCTACAAGTCAGCTAACTGTACTTTTAAAGCACTATACAATTCCCAAGTTGGTTGCCTCTGCTACGTCAGGAAGAAGAAGGAGGGGAAATGGTCTACCACATGAGAGAGTAGTAAAAACGACAAATCGAGGCTGCACTGAGGAGAGGTATCGATGTCATTCGGTGAAGCCTGGCACGAATTCGACGTTCCAAAACATCCCAGAGATGTTCTATAGGATTCAGATCAGGACTCAGTGCAGGCCCATCCATTACAGTGATGCTATTGTCGTGTAAGCGCTCTGCCAAAGGCCGTGCATTATAAACAGGTGCTCGATTGTGTTGAAAGATGCAGTCGCCATCCCCAAATTGCTCTTCAACTGTGGGAAGCAAGAAGGCGTTTAAAACATCAATGTAGACCTGTGCTGTGATAGTGCCACCCAAAACAACAAGTGCTGCAACCTCCTTGAAAAACACGATCACACCATAACACCACCGCCTCCGAATTTTACTGTTGGCACTGCACACGCTGGCAGATGACGTTCACCGGGCATTCGCCATACTCGGACCGTTCCATCGGATTGCCACATTGTGTATCGTGATTCGTCACTCCACACAATGTTTTTCCAACATTCTGTCATGTTTGCACGAGGCATCGTTGACATTTACTGGTGTGATATGTGGCTTATGAGCAGCTGCTCGATCATGAAATCCAAGTTTTCTCACCTCCTGCCTAACTATCATAGTAGCTGCAGTGGATCCTGATGCAGTCTGGAATTCCTGTGTGGTGGTCTGGATGGCTGTCTGCCTATTACACATTACGACCCTCTTCAACTGCCGGCTGTCTGTGAGTCAACGGACGAGGTCGGCCTATATGCTTTTGTGCTGTATATGTCCCTTCACGTGTCCACTTCACTATCACATTGGAAAGAGTAGACCTAGGGTTGTTTAGGAGTGTGGAAATCTCGCGTACAGACGTACGACGTTCGAAGTCCATGAGTTTCGTGGAGTACCCCATTCTGCTCTCTCATGATGTGTGATGACTACTGAGATCGCTGATATGGAGTACTTGGCAGTAGGTGGCAGCACAATGCACCTAATATGAAAAACGTATGTTTTGGGGGTCTCCGGATACTTTTGGTCACGTAGTGTATGTATCTCTAGCCATAAGGGAGCCGAGCAAGGTAGTCGTGTGGTCTAGGGCGCCTTGTCACAGTTTGTGCAGTTGCCCCCATCAGAGGTACGAGTCCTCCCTTGGGCATGGATGTGTGTTGACTTTAGCGTAAGTTAGTTTAACTTAGCTTAAGTAGTAGTGTCTAAGCCTAGGGACCGATGACCTCAGCAGTTTCCGTGAGTGGAGGATTGATTTGAGGTGGGGAATTGTGATGTCAACACTTTGAAGAGTATACCCAACCATAAAGGGTGATAAATTCATTTCGTAAATGCCAATGCAAAGGTACAACTGGATCTGCTATAGGCTACAAACAGGGCAGGCCATGCAAGTAACATCATAGATGTGCAGAATGTCCTCTCATGGACTCCCATATACAGATCCTCACATGTTGTTTGTCGCACTATCAACTGCGATGTTTATTACAGAACATCAACCCATAACGATGATGGCTTTCCAACCCTTTCGTCCATGGAAGTGCTGTTGATTATCACATAGTGCTGGACGGCTGTGCCTTACAACACTTGTCCGAGAGAGTCTTGGTGGGATGCAGCACCTTTCTGAAGCGCTGACTGAAAAAACCTACAGTCTGTTCTCGAATCTGATAGGCTAGAAGACCTAAATGTTAAATAATTTCCTAGAAGTGAGAAGAAATAACCCTGTGTGTGTTGGGAGGGGGGGGGGGGGAAGGGGGTGGATATACAATAATTTTTCCGAATTCTAAAGCATGTAACCGATAATCGCACTCTATCGGGGTGTAAAATTACTGTAGTCGATGTTCCGATAGGTGCAAACTAAATGATGTGGGTGGGACTGTGTCTGGTCGTAAGAGGGTACAGATCTTATGTGGAAAATTGCAGTTTCAATACATTGATAGCTGTTAGGGGTATGAACAATTTTACATGGAAAATTACATCCAGTCGTAAGGAGAATACAGATTTATGTGAGAGACTGATATTTCCAGAGCCACAGTCGTCAGGAAGAGGTAGTTCTCATACTTCTCTCATTGTCAAGTGTCACCAGATTGGCGCTGCAGTTATAATATTTAATTCTAATTAAACCAATAAATACACTCCTGGAAATTGAAATAAGAACACCGTGAATTCATTGTCCCAGGAAGGGGAAACTTTATTGACACATTCCTGGGGTCAGATACATCACATGATCACACTGACAGAACCACAGGCACATAGACACAGGCAACAGAGCATGCACAATGTCGGCACTAGTACAGTGTATATCCACCTTTCGCAGCAATGCAGGCTGCTATTCTCCCATGGAGACGATCGTAGAGATGCTGGATGTAGTCCTGTGGAACGGCTTGCCATGCCATTTACACCTGGCGCCTCAGTTGGACCAGCGTTCGTGCTGGACGTGCAGACCGCGTGAGACGACGCTTCATCCAGTCCCAAACATGCTCAATGGGGGACAGATCCGGAGATCTTGCTGGCCAGGGTAGTTGACTTACACCTTTTTAGAGCACGTTGGGTGGCACGGGATACATGCGGACGTGCATTGTCCTGTTGGAACAGCAAGTTCCCTTGCCGGTCTAGGAACGGTAGAACGATGGGTTCGATGACGGTTTGGATGTACCGTGCACTATTCAGTGTCCCCTCGACGATCACCAGTGGTGTACGGCCAGTGTAGGAGATCGCTCCCCACACCATGATGCCGTGTGTTGGCCCTGTGTGCCTCGGTCGTATGCAGTCCTGATTGTGGCGCTCACCTGCACGGCGCCAAACACGCATACGACCATCATTGGCACCAAGGCAGAAGCGACTCTCATCGCTGAAGACGACACGTCTCCATTCGTCCCTCCATTCACGCCTGTCGCGACACCACTGGAGGCGGGCTGCACGATGTTGGGGCGTGAGCGGAAGACGGCCTAACGGTGTGCGGGACCGTAGCCCAGCTTCATGGAGACGGTTGCGAATGGTCCTCGCCGATACCCCGGGAGCAACAGTGTCCCTAATTTGCTGGGAAGTGGCGGTGCGGTCCCCTACGGCACTGCGTAGGATCCTACGGTCTTGGCGTGCATCCGTGCGTCGCTGCGGTCCGGTCCCAGGTCGACGGGCACGTGCACCTTCCGCCGACCACTGGCGACAACATCAATGTACTGTGGAGACCTCACGCCTCACGTGTTGAGCAATTCGGCGGTACGTCCACCCGGCCTCCCGCATGCCCACTATACGCCCTCGCTCAAAGTCCGTCAACTGCACATACGGTTCACGTCCAAGCTGTCGCGGCATGCTACCAGTGTTAAAGACTGCGATGGAGCTCCGTATGCCACGGCAAACTAGCTGACACTGACGGCGGCGGTGCACAAATGCTGCGCAGCTAGCGCCATTCGACGGCCAACACCGCGGTTCCTGGTGTGTCCGCTGTGTGTCTCGCAGTGTCCGGAGCAAGTATGGTGGGTCTGACACACCGGTGTCAATGTGTTCTTTTTTCCATTTCCAGGAGTGTATGTGGCTTGTTTCCTAGTTTAGGTCCACTTTGTATCCGGCCGTATGGTGGAGGTGGCTGGAACAAATGGACATTCCAACTTAAGGCACTAGCCACTAATGAGTCTCCCAAACTGTCAGGCAGGGTACTAGGGTGCAGTTGACCTAACCTGTCGCCCTCTGGGCAGGAGAAAAGCGAACTGATACTCAGCATGTGTTGGGCAGCCTTTGCGATTGAGTGTGCTGCGAGTATTCTCCGATTTTTAAGCAGAAATTTGAGAAGTATTTGTGTAGGTGATATTCCCCCCCCCCCCCTCCGTAAATTGTTTAGTTGACCAGCTGGGCAGTCACGCCGGCAGTCTCTCGGACCTCTGAGTGTCTGGAACAGCTGACGTGTGGACGCTGGCAGATTTGTGTGTAGCTGCCGGCGTGGCCAACATGTGAAAATGGCCTACGGGTATTTCTGAGATTTCTGACATCTGTGACAACTTCTACGGAATGGATCGTGGATTAAGTGTATGTGTGCCCTGACCATGTGATGGCGGCTGCTGTGTGTGGCATTGATTGCTTATCAATACATCCAAGAGGACTCTGCCTTGTAGCAGAAAGATGGAGTGGTATTTGTTTAAATAAAAGTAGATTTGTTGCTTTTACTATCATATCATGTGGCAGACCTTTTCCCTTCCTTCTTCTTCCTGGTGTAGCGGAGAGAACCAACTTGGGAATTCTATAGTGCTTTAAAAATACACTTAACTGGCCTGTAGGTGGTCGGAATTACACAACTGTGACGTCATCAGTTCCTGAACAAATTTGAAATTACAGCCATCATTTTATACAGCACCACTCCCAATTTGATATCACATTTCCGATTGATAAATTTACTGTTTATGATAGTAGAGTTGTGAGAACACTCCAGTCAAAACCTTGCCCTGTCTCCTGCAAATTGTTTCAGGATGTAGCGCAGTTAAGTTGAAATTGGAAATTCTCACTACTCTTTTCAGCTACCTCTAATGTAATAAATTTCCCACAAGATGTCCTAACTGTACCAGAATCCACCAACAAGACGCAAGGAAAATACAGAAGGGGGAAGAGTACAGATTAGAAACCAGGCAGTTATGGGCTCAAATCCTGGACAGCCCGAGAATTTCTCGCCAGATATGCCAGTTCTAATATACACCAATAGGAAGCAATGAAAAACTCTCTCATGTAGAGCGTATCGATTTAACTAATTAGTCAATCAGTATGATTGAGTAGGGGTAATGCAAATGGACTTATTCCAAGACATCCAATGCCCAGAATTTTTCAGGGCAAAAGAGGAGTTAGTGTGGTTTCCGCTGGCATGTGACAGATGCTTACAGGGCAGAAGGTAGCCACTTGAAAGAGAGAGAGCATATGTTTTAACAAGAATTTCCCAGGTATCATTATCAAAGAGATGCCATCACATGATGCATTGTCCAACAGCATGTAAGTGGCGAGGGGTATGGGAGGAGGGGATTGGATGGAGGAGGGGTCGTGAGGTTGCTTCTCCCAGCATCATCTTCTAGGGAAATATTGAACTAACTCTGTCAGTATCTGCACAGCAGGGCTAGCCCATAGACCAGCTGCTTCCACTGACCTGGTGTGGTGGATGTGTGTTAGAAAGCAAAAAACAGGAGGTGAGTCTGGTATCAAATATGAATGGAAGCTGACATCCGGTATCATGCAGTCCTCCACAGGTGACCATCACCTCGCAGTCTTGCGGTCTGGACTCAAATGGTAGTGAGCAGTCGGGTGCGTGTAGTGTGATGCAACATGCACAAAGACACGATTATGAGGTTTTTTGCCAGATATGTTTAACATGATCTGTAACAATGTAATTATATATTGTGAGTGTTTCAAGCGGACGTCGATTTCGTGATGGTATTCGTTATGAGATTGAAAGATAAGATCTATTTGCATATTTAATTACTTCTTTTCGATGTGTTAAAAGATCTGCATCTCCCAAAATTAAATAAATAGTGGGGAATGATGAGTTTTTCCCATCAAATAAAGTGATTTCTCAGTAGGATGGATTATCCTCAGGGTTACAAAAATTAAAACACCCAGGGGTCATAAATAAATTAGCATAAAAGTAGCTTTGCTCCAGAATGCATGCTTGCTCCTGAATATATGAAAATTGTACCAGAATTCTGTTTACCCTGCTACTGTAGACTACATCGAAAATGATCGTAATATCAGCATCGTGGAGCCACTGTTGAATGAGGTGGTATGCAAGTGAGCGGAGTTGTGAACGTTCTGTCTGCACTTTGACGCATTCGCTGAGATTGCGCTTCAGGTATTTTGCCAGCTAGCATGGAGGCATCCCCACTTTTCTAAACAAGACGCATGATTTGCGTGCCAGTTACAGCTGTCATCTGTGGCTGGAGACCGCTGTGGTCCCAAATTACGCAGAGCAGCACATTCCGTGTGATGTACCACTTCTTCTCTGACAGTGCACCAACCATACTGGTTCCTTAGGAAGGGCACGGTCGGTACCCTTCTCGATTCTTCCTTATGTACCTCACTGAGTCATCATCTTACTCTCGATTTTATTCGTAGGATAGACATCTTTCTGTTTGTAGGCAACATTGTTCAAAGACCGAAAATTTTCTTATTGTATCCCGCATGTGATATTAGGACTGTCGCCTTTTACTGGTCACCTGGTAGAATTTGTTTCCTCATCGTCCTGCAGATTATTCAGTGTTACTCGTCTTTCTTGGAGATGATGAATCTGTAGAGCACTTGCCACAGCGCCAATCCTAAGATCCAACACATCGAAGAAAGAATACGTGATCTGCGGGAGGACGAGAAAGCGGTAATTCTTCCAGGCGGAAAGGCAACACTACGGTTATTGTGTCTCGAGTGGACTACAATAAGAATAATTTCGATCTTATGAAAGATGTTGCCCGCAGACGGATAGGTTTCGAACATACAAATAAAGATCCTTTTCAATAAATAAAATACTTTCATTTTTCTTTTCATTTACTGTATTTCTCCGTTCTTCTAAGAAAAGTAAAATGAAAGCAGATAATAAATCACAACTATATATTTTTAAATCGATAATTTAAATGTGCTACCTTCAAACACTACAGATCTTTTACCCAGCACCTAATGGTGTGTGGCGCACGATACTTCTTGTACCACTAACTGATTCCCCCTATCCTGTTCAACTCGCGAATGATGCTTGGGAAGAACGATTGTCCTTAAGCCTACGTATTAGCTGTAATTTCTCGAATTTTCTCGTTGTGGTCGTGTATGTGGCACGAAGTAATACGTTGGTTGACTCTAACCGGAAAAACCGCTCGGGCACTCAGGCCGGCGTACTTTCAAAGTCATTGAACACTTCTCTCATTACTCTCCTTACGCTTATTTTCGCTTCGTTCTGATTTTGTTCGTCAGCTAGCTTTTGACATCCCTTGAATCTGTGATGAAGCTCTCTTTGCTTACATAGCAGCTTTCTGTCACGGCTATTGAACCACGGTGGGTCTTTTTCCTTAAGACCTTGATCGGCAGGTACTTGTCTAACGCATATTCAACGATGGGTTTGAACTTTTCCCTTTTGCGCTCCACATCTTCACTCTCAGCACTGAATATTTGAGGCTGACTGTTCAGATACTCTGCAATTTGTATCCCGTCACTCTTGCTAAGCAAAAATATTTTCCTACCTTTCTTAACATTCGTTGTAAATGCGTATCACGTATAATTAAATAATTTACTTTGTATTGTAGATCACCGAAGATGCATGGAATGAAAAGACGAAACACATTTAGTTATAAACAAAATATACCTCCATTATGTTTATTATCACAAACAGAATCATAGTTAACGCAGCTATTATACGCGATCCCTCTTCTGTAAACAAGACGAGTTATTCGCACGCCAGTTATAATTGGCAACTATGAGTGGGGGTGGGGTGCCGTGGTCCCAAACGACGCAGGTTCGAATCCTGCCTCGGGGATGGATGTGTGTGATGTCCTTAGGTTAGTTAGGGTTAAGTAGTCTAGAAGACTGATGACCTCAGCTGTTAAGTCCCATAGTGTTTAGAGCCATTTGAACCATTTGAACCACACGACGCAGAGAAACACATTCTGTGTGATGAACCAGCTCGTTTCTGAGAGTGCACCAGCCATACTGGTTCCGTTGGCCGCCCTCACACGGGACGAGGCAGTTAACTTCGACACGTGGACGCGGACGGGATATGCGGCCTCACGAGAGACAGCGCCGTCGGCACACGGGACGAGATACATAGTTAACGTGATTTGCTCTTAAAGCACTCTGCAGCGGCTGTTGTCAGCTTTACTGGGCTCGTAAACCGCACCGCTCCCTTACAAAACTGGACACGCGTGAAATATCTGCGTCAACTCTGTTAGCTACTGCCGCGGAAGAGCGGAGAAAGTAGTGGAGAAGATTCTGGACTCGTCGATGGCTTGAACAGTGAACTGCAGGTAGAGGAAAACTGCATGATGCTGTACTGCAATCTGAGAAACATACCGGCAGTCCGGTGCTGGTATAAGTTATTCGTCAGCTCAGTTGAATGTTCATCCTATGTTCGGTTTTAAACTGAGTATAGTTAAGGTATTGTGTCTAATGTCAGGTCGTGCACGCATAATATTCATATTGTCGACGCTGCATTTACTCCCAGCACTCTGAAATAACATACTTGGTCACGTACATATCAAGCTCGGAATTCGAATGGAAGTAGAGATTTTTCTTCGGAGTTGCTCGCCATCTCTGAAAAAGATTGCCGGCAAGATACAGTCCTGAGCCAGTCAATAAACTCAGATATAGGCAGAAGGGATGGATAACATTCTATTAGAATTTCTAAACTCAATGCACGAAGTGGCAACAAAACGACTATTCAGGTTGGTGTGTAGAATGTATGAGTCTAGCGACATACCATCTGACTTTCAGAAAAATATCATCCATCCAATTCCGAAAACAACAAGAGCTGACAGGTGCGAGAATTATCACACAAATCAGCATAACAGCTCATGCATCCAAGTTGCTGACAAGAATAACACACAGAAGAATGGAAAATAAAACTGAGGATGTGCTAGATGACAATCAGTTTGGCTTTAGAGAAGGTAAAGGCACCAAAGATGCAATTCTGATGTTGCGGTTGGTAAAGGAGCCAAAAATAAAGAAAAATAAAGACACGTTCGTAGGATTTATCGACCTGGATAAAGAATTCTACAGTGTAAAATGGTGCAAGATGTTCGAAACTCTGAGAAAAATAGAGGCCAGCTATAGGGAGAGACAAATAATATACAATATGTACAAGAAATAAGAGGGAATAATAACTGTGGACGACAAAGAACGAAGCACTTGGATTAAAAAGGGTGTAAGACAGGGATGTTCAATCTGTACAACGAAGAAGCAATTATGGAAATAAAAGAAAGGTCCATGAATGGAATTAAAATTCAAGGTGAAAGGATATCAATGATACGATTTGCTGATGACATTGACATCTTGAGTGAAAGTGAAGAAGAAATACATGACATGCTGAATGGAACGAACAATCTAATGAGTACAGAATATGAATTTAGAGTGAATCGAAAAAGACGAAAGTAGTGAGAAGTAGCAGAAATGAGAACAGCGAGAAACTTGATATCCTGATTAATGGCCACGAAGTAGATGAGGCTAAGGAATTCTGCTACCTAGGCGATAAAATAACGAATGACGGAGGGAACAAGGAGAACATCAAAAGCAGACTAGCTATGGCAAAAAAAAAGGCATTCCTGGCCAAGAGAAGTCTACTAATATCAAATATCGGCCTTAATTTGAGGAAGGAATATCGGTTCTGCGCAGAATCGGAGAGGAAAGGAAAGTGTGGAAAACACTGACAAGGAGAAGTGACAGGGTGATACGACATCTGTTGAGACGTCAGGGAATTACTTCCATGGTACTAGAGAAGCTGTAGAGGGCAAAAACTGTAGAGGAAGACAGAGATTGGAATACATCCAGCAAACAGTTGAGGACATAGGTTGCAAGTGCTACTCTGAGATGAAGAGATTGGCACAGGAGAGGAATTCGTAGCGGGCCGCATCAAACGTGCCAGAAGGCTGATGACCGCCTCCCCCCCCCCCCCCCCCCCCTCCAAAAAAAAGGAAAAATAGGTATACGTCTTTCACAGAGAGGTTCATAATAACAAAACCTTCCAGTGTATAACTTGTGTTTAGTTTCAGACAGAGACTGGCAGACGCGTTAAGATTTCTGGCCACTGGAGAGACGTTTCAGTCGTTGGCCTTTGCAACAAGAATTGCAACAAGCACATTATTTATCTTAAATAGCATCGGCTTTTGGGATAATACTTCTATCAAATGAAGAAGAAAGCCCCAGAATCTTTTAGAAGACGAAAGGTGGAAAAAAAGAAAATTTCAGAAGGCGGTAGTTGCGAAGCTGCTACTGTTTTCTTTACATGTCGTAAACCACGACGTTCCCAGCTGCGTGTCAGCTTCGACATAGCAAATGATTCTCCTTATCTGGCGTACAGCGTATAAAGATTGCCTCTCCATACGTCATTATTTGATATCCAATATGCAAACTGTACCAGAAAGACGCGCTTTCGATAGTTTATCATTGTGCCGTAGCACTGAAACGGTATAGTTTCGTACAGCACAAGTCGTAACACTAAAAACATCAACTACAGAAAGCATTTACCAACCTAACTGTAGCTACATTATAGCGAATCGTAGCTAAAAAGACGAGTCTTCGAGAGATCCTGAATTTGCTCAGGTTTTGTAACAACTTATATTCATACCATGTACTCTACGGAAAGAATATCCACCACAAACGATGTTTAACGGCATACAATATAGCGGCTCCTCTTTTCCGCCTGTAACTTAAAACGGTATCGCGTCTTATTAGCCACGCTCCTCTACACGAAGCAAAAATCAGACATGCCAGATTCTGTATCTCACGCTCCAAATGTAGTGGCACGTGGAATTCCACGTTGTGACGTCGGCTCTCAGTCCACGTGCGTTTTCACGTCCCATGAAAGGACGGCTAGAGTGTGCACGGCCGGTATTCTTCCCCATTCTTCTCCAGTCCGAGCTGTCTATGATGGCCTCGTCGTTGACGCGACAGTAAACGCTGATCTTCCTTCTTCGCTTTGGTTGGCAGCAACCTGTGAGTAAAGTGTGTCCTTGGCTGAACGGAAGTTGTCCCAAGTCCTTGAGACAAACAGGACGATGAGGCGCACGCGACTTTCCCGTCCCACGACAGCTGCGCGGCGCCGTGTCGAGCCCAGGCCGTAGCTTTCCACGCAGCGACAGGTGACGTGTGGGCTCAGGTCTGCGCCGAGAAACAGCTGTTCTGACATCCAGCTCCGCAGTTCTCGCAGAAGTCGGCGCTAGCGTTGGAGACCTACATTTAAGATCTCTATACTCCTAGGCTAAATTGTGATGATTAACGCACCAAAAAAAGTACATTACTGGCCATTAAAATTGCTACACTACGAAGATGACATGCTACAGACGCGAAATTAAACCGACAGGAAGAAGATGTTGTGATACGCAAATGATCAGCTTTTCAGAGCATTCACACAAGGTTGGCGCCGGTGGCAACATCTACAGCGTGCTGACATGAGGAAAGTTTCCAACCGATTTCTCATACACAAACACCAGTTGAACGGCATTGCCTGGTGAAACGTTGTTGTGATGCCTCGTGTAAGGAGGAGAAATGCGTACCATCACGTTTCCGACTTTGATAAAGGTCGGATTGTAGCCTATCGTGAATGCGGTTCATCGTATCGCGACATTGCTGCTCGCGTTGGTCGAGATCCAATGACTGTTAGCAGAATATGGAATCGGTGGGTTCAGCAGGGTAATACGGAACGCCGTGCTGGATCCCAACGGCCTCGTATCACTAGCAGTCGAAATGACAGGCATCTTATCCGCATGCCTGTAACGGATCGTGCAGCCACGTCTCGATCCCTGAGTCAACAGACGGGGGCGTTTGCAAGACAACAATCTGCACGAACAGTTCGACGACGTTTGCAGCAACATGGACTATCAGCTCGGAGACCATGGCTGCGGTTGCCCTTCACGCTGCATCACAGACAGGAGCGCCTGCGGTGGTGTACTCAACGACGAACCTGGGTGCACGAATGGCAAAACGTCATTTTTTTTCGGATGAATCCAGGTTCTGTTTACAGCTTCATGATGGTCGCATCCGTGTTTGGCGACATTGCGGTGAACGCACATTGGAAGCGTGTATTCGGCATCGCCATACTGGTTTATCACCCGGCGTGATGGTATGGAGTGCCATTGGTTACACGTCTCGGTCACCTCTTGTTCGCATTAACGGCACTTTGAACAGTGGACATTACATTTCAGATGTGTTACGACCCGTGGGTCTACCCTTCATTCGATCCCTGCGAAACCCTACATTTCAGCAGGATAATGCACGACCGCATGTTGCAGGTCCTGTACCGGCCTTTCTGGATACCAAAAATGTTCGACTGCTGCGCTGGCTACAGCACATTCTCCAGATCTCTGGCCAACTGGAAACGTCTGGTCAATGGTGGCCGAGCAACTGGCTCGTCACACTACGCCAGTCACTACTCTTGATGAACTGTGTTATCGTGTTGAAGCTGCATTGGCAGCTGTACCTGTACACGCCATCCAAGCTCTGTTTGACTCAATGCCCAGGTGTATCAAGGCGGTTATTACGGCCAGAGGCGGTTGTTCTGGGTACTGATTTCTCACAATCTATGCACCCAAATTGCGTGAAAATGTAATCACATGTCAGTTCTAGTATAATATATTTGTCCAGTGAATACCCGTTTATCATCTGCATTTCTTCTTGGTGTAGCAATTTTAATGGCCAGTGGTGTATGTTTTAGAGTTGTTTTCGCATTAAAAGCACTGAAGTTGTTCTCATTATCCATCATACTGAATGGAGGGAACGCATCTGCATATAATAATAACCATAAATAAAATCGTCTCAAGCTGCAGTTATGGTGTTACAAGTTTTATTGCATGATCCATATTAAGATTTGACGTCTCAGCTTCAGATACACCTTAGTACTCATCTGACCGACCGTTACTTGCTAATTTTCCAGATCACAGCACGATGTTCGTTGTCTCTTGGCCACTGTTGTAGTGTCGCTTGCATGGTGCTGCAGACGTAGGGAGTGTTTACCGTATTTTGGTACTATCGGTAATATGTGTACTAAGGTACATCTGAAGATGAGACGTGAAGTCTTGAAATCGATCTTGGAATAAAATTTGTAATACCACAACTGCAACCTGAGGCTACTTCACGTATTGCTACTTAAGTTTTATTGTTTAGCTGCTAAACTTTTATCATACAATTGTATGATTTAATGAACTGATGAAGAAATTGATTGAAATTAGTGTATTTAAATCATTGAAGTAAATTTGTGGCTCAACTTGACTAGAAGAAGGGATCAGTAGGTAGGACTTATTGTGAGAAATCAAGGGATCACCAATTTAGTCTTGGAGGGCAGCGTGGAGGGTACAAATCGTAGAGGGAGACCAAGAGATGAATGCACTAAATAGATTCAGAAGGATGTAGGTTGCAGTAGATACTGGGAGATGAAGACGCTTGCACAGGATAGAGTAGCATTGAGAGCTGCATCAAACCAGTCTCTGAAGACCACAACAACAACGTTAACATCATTATGAACAACCACATTTTTGAGAAAAAAGGACAAAAATTTGAGATTCAAGTCCAAGTAAAAATCTGTATTCCAACTTTAAAAAGAAAATGTAAGTATAAGCAGTTGGAGATTGCATAATTACTGCAATACAAAAATTTATACATTCCTATTTTTAAAATATCTTATTTCTAGAGGTAACGTCTTTGGCTGGTAATGGAACCGTTCTGGGTCCTGGATTCGAATCGAATACCGCTTAAATTGTGAATAATACTCAGCAGTAATGGGGCCTGCAGGCGTCCAGTACGAGGCCTTACCGTCGCTCGGCCGAAGGTCTTTTGAAAGATGACAGAGGAGCGAACAGAGCTTCAGGGCAACTATTTGCGGTTGGTGTGGCAATCTGGCCCCTGCACAGCTCGTATGGGTCTTCGTATTTCAGTTTCCGCCAGTGTATAATCATGTACATCCTGAGCACTCTCTTGTTGAATAAGTTGTAGCGGATATGGAAGAAGGTAATGAAAACCAACACGACAATACGGAATTCAGAGCTTGTTCAGGAACAGAATGTAAGCTCAGTGGTTACGCAATTAGTCACCAGTCTTGCTAACAACTATCATTCTCTGTGGTCCAGACGGCGCAGAATTCTAGATTCTAGATTTAGGACGCAATCAACCCCCCCCCCCCCCCCCCCGTCGCAGCTATCTGCACACGTATGGATGCTCAAATGCAAACAGAACTATTATCACACATACTAGATTTTATAGAGAATTTGCGAGAGTATGACACCCAGAACGGCTGGTCCCGGCGGAGGTTCGAGTCCTCCCTCGGGCATGGGTGTGTGTGTGTGTGTGTGTGTGTGTGTGTGTGTGTGTGTTTGTCCTTAGGATAATTTAGGTTAAGTAGTGTGTAAGCTTAGGGACTGATGACCTTAGCAGTTAAGTCCCACAAGATTTCACACACACGCACTTGACTCCCAGAAGATAGTACTCATCAGGCCTAATACAATTGTCCAAATGTTTCACACAATTGCGAAATTTTATTTTAATGATATCCGAAGCAATGACGTGCAGTGACTCGATAGATTTGTTTCTCTTCTTCTGTGTCCCGAAAACACTCTCCTTCTTCGTCCCTTTCCTTACTATCGAACAGGAATAAGAATCGTAGGGGGTAGATACGATCAGACGAGTAACGTGGGTGTGAAACCGTTCTCCAAGGGCATACTCTGTAAGGAAGAGGTAGGGCGGCTACAGGCTTCTAATAGATTACCGAATCGGCGCAGTGCCACACCAAACAGACAAATGGATTAATCCTCTATCAGTCTGAGAAAAGGCAGAAAATGTTTCGGATACTGAGGTAGTAGCAAGCGTATGCAGAATCATTTGTCGTGATACCTCAAACCTACTTCGTCATTCACCTAGAAGATAACATGAGTTGAGTTGCTTCTCCCCACCCCCATCCCCTCCCCCAGTACAGATCGTGTGGGTACGCTCTTCCCGTTGTAACTAAACGCTAGCAGACTCTCAAAACCCTGTGACAATGAGCTTTCTCATCGCTGAATCGTTGAGCACCCAGTCATTCCGATCATCACAGTGTAAATCATTTTCTCTGAAATTCCTGGACCATTAGTTTACGTACGTAGTGGAGCTGGTTAATTGCGGTACTTTAAGGAACAAATTCGTGCGTGATTATTCCATTCATATCCAAAAAGAGCAAACACTACTTTCTTGTTGGTACTCAGCTGTTACGCTTACTTCGGTCATGATGACGGAACTGTTTTTCCGTGAATCTATTGTAAGTAGGCTGTTTAGGTTTTCACTTTGGTAACGCCACGTAGTGCTCTGTATGAAAATCACTGACTGTGCTGCGTACAGTCTGTGGCTGGTTGGACTCACTGTTGGAATATTCGCTAGTGTAGTGTTGGGCTGTTGGATGTGATGTTGGGCAGTTGGAGGTGAGCCGCCAGCAGTGGTGGGTGTGGAGAGAGAGATGCCAGAGTTTTGAGAAGTACTATAAGCGGACGATCTGGACGTGTGTCCGCCAGAAAAAGGAAATTTGTGAAGATGGATGTCATAAATACATTGTTTGTTCTCTATCAAAATCTTTCATTTGCTAACTATGCCTATCAGTAGTTAGTGCCTTCAGTAGTTAGAATCTTTTATTTGTCTCGCAGTATTGGCGCTCGCTGTATTGCAGTAGTTCGAGAAACGAAGATTTTTGTGAGGTAAGTGATTCATGAAAGGTATAGGTTATTGATAGTTAGGGCCATTCTTTTGTAGTGATTACTGAAAGTCAGTTTGCGTTGCGCTAAAATATTGTGTGTCAGTTTAGTGATGATCAGACTAAGTAAAGAGAAAACTGTCTAAGTTCGTTGAGTTTTGCTCAGCTGTTTGAAAATCAAATAACGTAGAAGTTTACCAGCACAGTCATTCTTAATTTTTCAAAGGGGACGTTTCATACTACCGTTGTTTGGTTTTTGTATAGTGCTCCTAACACCACTTCTGGTCGACTATAATAACTTTTGACACGAAGTCAGAACTGATTTGTAAGTGTGATGGTCTAAGTTCTTTGGAAAGTACACGTGGAACCACTTTATTTGCTACATGTTTATTTTCAAATCTCCTAACAAAACTCGTCGGCAATAACTCGATAAGACTCCTACCTGATTCTGTATCTTGACACACAGCGCCTTAGCTTCTGAGACTAGGCATTGATTCGCCGTGGCTGGTTGAGGTCCGTTGATCTGATTCACCGGCCAGCCTTCGAAAGCTTTTAGACTGTTACCACGCTCCGATGCGCAAGTGCTGTGCTGGTCTACCAGTCTCTGCTTCAGATAATATGACACACAAACAGCTAAAATAATATAACCCACAAAACAAAGTATATACGATGCTGATAAGAATTTGGAGCGCACTGTTTACTTCCCTTAAATTAATCCCGACTGTGGCGACAGGAAGGCTATGCAAGCACAAAGTTAACTAATAAAATAAATTTGCCAAATCATGAAAACCAGTGATTCGCATCTGACAGTAAATAAACTAGGACAGAGGCTGAAGCTTATATGCGACGATCAGACATGATTGCATCAGAAACTTTCTCCAGCATGCTCCTTTCTAAAAGTCGAGTAACGTCCCAGCCAGTCACAGTTGAATTTCAACAGATACATGACAATTTCTAAATTAATGAAACCAATAAAATCTTCTGGCCTTCCAGTTACGTCATGTGATTAGGATCCCACGAGCTTTCGAGCGAGCTCTCCTCGGCCATTGTCAAGTGGTAAATGGCGGCCCTGTCGCCGTGGCCTCGTCGTTACGTAGCCACGCGGCTGCCTGTGACGTCGCTGGTGCTCTCTTCCTCGCCAAATGAGGTAATGTTTTCGTACCACTTCCGTTGCGCGCGTTTCAACCTCGCGATGGCCAGGTCCCAGGCTGTGCTGAGCTGCAAATCACTGTTCTTTTTGATGGTGTTCTTATTTTATTTCTATATCTTCTTTTACAAGCCAATCTCAAATATTTGTGAAGGACGATCTGGTGCTTAAAATGCCTGGAGTCTAGAAGGGGCCATGTCAGAGTGGCTGCTGCTATGTCGACCAAACAGTACGAACTGTGGAGCGACACCGTATGGAATACGAGAAGTGTTTACGCCTACGCTATCTTGAAAAATCAGCCGGTAGGGATTATACTTCAGAAAATCGCCACCGAGTTCTGTTCGACGAAACGTCTGTCATTATGAGGACTTGACAATGGTCGAGGAGAGCACGGTCGAAAGCTAGTTGGATTTTAACCTTCTGACGCGGCTGGAAGCCCGAGAAGATTTTATTAATTCATATCGACGCGAGACCATGCATTCATACATAACGAATCCATTTGTAAACCCATGCCTGGCCCAACACTTGCTCGTCTACTGACATAGAGCGTAACTTTCCACAGTTGATTTCCTCGACAGGAACAGAAATCGTAGTTACAATGTTGTTCTGTGATACCAAGAACTGCAGAATGGAGTTAAGCAGGGTTTACAAAAATGAGAATCTTAATATAACTAGCGCTTCCCTACAGATGATGATCAGCTATGCACTTCACAACAACATTTGGAAGAGGCATCGAGCTGGAGCACCGATTACTGGCACGCCTATGTCCGCGAGAATAGCAGCGTGGTTATTTTACATTGGGTTACTTTACCGACTAATCAGTGTGTGAGCTCACCGGACAAAACATAGCAACTCTTTTAAAATAACTCACTGGTTGCTTTGCAGCGCTATGGGTTGTGTAGAACTGCGAACTTCACGAGCACAGCTGCACGGAGTGGCCATCAGGAGTCGAATACCTCGCAAAAGGCCAGTGCTCACAGCGCCACATAAATACGCAAGTTTTCAGTGGGTCAAATAATGCGGAAACTGGGCAACAGACTCATGAAGGAGTGTAGTGTGGTCCGACTTATCGCCTTTTTGTGTCTTTTCAGATGAAGCAAGGCGTCCAGTGGATTGGCGGCACAAAGAGGCGACCACCTATCGTATGTAGAGCGTGTAGTTCAGCCCAGAAGCTGTTCTGTGATGTTTCAAGGGTGTTTTTCACACCGTGACTTCGGCTCGCTCATTCAGATTAGCATGGAAAGTAAACACTAAAAATACTCAATAGTCGCCACTCTTTCCTGGGCCTGGCGCCCCTGCTTGTCCAAAGTCAACACCTGAGGTACTGGCATGATATCATTCGTTGCATTCTCTGTCTGTCACTTCTCAAATCCGACAAGTTGTGCCTTCCCACGCACATAAAATCATCCAGAAACAAGTGAGCCCAGCACCACGTTAAATGAAAGGAAATGAAGCTACATAGAGCACAGAATTTACAGTTACGGTGATTCTACGAGGGTCGGAACTTTAATAGTGGCAACTATTTACTTGCAGATCGTACAAAATATATACACTCCTGGAAATGGAAAAAAGAACACATTGACACCGGTGTGTCAGACCCACCATACTTGCTCCGGACACTGCGAGAGGGCTGTACAAGCAATGATCACACGCACGGCACAGCGGACACACCAGGAACCGCGGTGTTGGCCGTCGAATGGCGCTAGCTGCGCAGCATTTGTGCACCGCCGCCGTCAGTGTCAGCCAGTTTGCCGTGGCATACGGAGCTCCATCGCAGTCTTTAACACTGGTAGCATGCCGCGACAGCGTGGACGTGAACCGTATGTGCAGTTGACGGACTTTGAGCGAGGGCGTATAGTGGGCATGCGGGAGGCCGGGTGGACGTACCGCCGAATTGCTCAACACGTGGGGCGTGAGGTCTCCACAGTACATCGATGTTGTCGCCAGTGGTCGGCGGAAGGTGCACGTGCCCGTCGACCTGGGACCGGACCGCAGCGACGCACGGATGCACGCCAAGACCGTAGGATCCTACGCAGTGCCGTAGGGGACCGCACCGCCACTTCCCAGCAAATTAGGGACACTGTTGCTCCCGGGGTATCGGCGAGGACCATTCGCAACCGTCTCCATGAAGCTGGGCTACGGTCCCGCACAGCGTTAGGCCGTCTTCCGCTCACGCCCCAACATCGTGCAGCCCGCCTCCAGTGGTGTCGCGACAGGCGTGAATGGAGGGACGAATGGAGACGTGTCGTCTTCAGCGATGAGAGTCGCTTCTGCCTTGGTGCCAATGATGGTCGTATGCGTGTTTGGCGCCGTGCAGGTGAGCGCCACAATCAGGACTGCATACGACCGAGGCACACAGGGCCAACACCCGGCATCATGGTGTGGGGAGCGATCTCCTACACTGGCCGTACACCACTGGTGATCGTCGAGGGGACACTGAATAGTGCACGGTACATCCAAACCGTCATCGAACCCATCGTTCTACCATTCCTAGACCGGCAAGGGAACTTGCTGTTCCAACAGGACAGTGCACGTCCGCATGTATCCCGTGCCACCCAACGTGCTCTAGAAGGTGTAAGTCAACTACCCTGGCCAGCAAGATCTCCGGATCTGTCCTCCATTGAGCATGTTTGGGACTGGATGAAGCGTCGTCTCACGCGGTCTGCACGTCCAGCACGAACGCTGGTCCAACTGAGGCGCCAGGTGGAAATGGCATGGCAAGCCGTTCCACAGGACTACATCCAGCATCTCTACGATCGTCTCCATGGGAGAATAGCAGCCTGCATTGCTGCGAAAGGTGGATATACACTGTACTAGTGCCGACATTGTGCATGCTCTGTTGCCTGTGTCTATGTGCCTGTGGTTCTGTCAGTGTGATCATGTGATGTATCTGACCCCAGGAATGTGTCAATAAAGTTTCCCCTTCCTGGGACAATGAATTCACGGTGTTCTTATTTCAATTTCCAGGAGTGTATGTGTTTCAAAGTTTTACTGACCTTCAAAGTAGTCACCAGCATTGCATAACCCGTTACCAGCGATGTGGAAATCCTAGGATACTCTTAGGAGTGCTAGTTGTGTTGACAGTTCGAGAGGCGCCGTCTGTTGCCCGACGAATTTGTAGCAGTTCTGAAGCGAATGCCGCCAAGTGTTTCCCTCAGTTTAGAAATCGAGTGTTCTGTGATGTTTGAAGACTTGGGCTCACTCGTTCAGATCCTTCAGGTCAGTAAAACTTTGAAACACATATTTCACATATTTCTTTTGTACGAGCTGTAATTAAGTACTTGCCACTATTAAAGTTCCAACCCTCGTATATATTTCATTTAAGTCAGGGGGGTGCAGTAGTTGGTATAGCACTTAGCAGGCCCATCAGTCAAAGAAAGCAGTGACAGCTTGGACTGTACGTGCTTGAGCATTGTCCTGCAAAATGATGGTCAGGTCCTGCAGAAAGTGTCATCACTTCTGTCTCTAATCTGGTCGTAGGTTGTGTTCCAAAAACGAACAGCATAGGGACAGAATTGATGACACTTGCTGCAGCACCTGACCATTTTGCAGGACAATGCTCAAGCACGTGTAGTGCAAGCTGCTACTGATTCGTTTGACTGGTGGAGCTGCTAAATGCTATACCACCTACTGCACTCCCCTGACTTAAGCCCTAGTAAGTTCATCTCGATTTCTAAACTGAAGGAAACACTTCACGGCATTCGCTTCAGAACTGCTACAAATTCATCGGGCAATATACCGCGGGAAAATGGTAGGAAAAGCTTCTCTTTGGGCATTATGTTGAACATTATAATCTGCATAATTCAAAGGATATAAAGTCCTAATCAAAAACGCTAGAAGTTCTAATTATTATATACGCAACTGACATGTTGACAAATACATTTTTTTAAACCACGAGTCTTTACAACTACGAAACATTATTACATTGTTCCGAAGTCTACAACGTAATATCATCGTCACTTTTATTTGAGTCTGTTTTCGAACAATCTGATTGTAAATTTACGATGACAGCTTCAAGGCTTGTACCCATCATCACTCCTCTGTTAAATTATTCTTTCTGAGGCTGAAACTACCTGGCAGATTAAAACTGTGTGCCCGACCGAGACTCGAACTCGGGACCTTTGCCTTTCGCGGGCAAGTGCTCTACCATCTGAGCTACCGAAGCACGACTCACGCCCGGTACTCACAGCGCACACTCCGCTGCAGAGTGAAAATCTCATTCTGGAAACATCCCCCAAGCTGTGGCTAAGCCATGTCTCCGCAATATCCTTTCTTTCAGGAGTGCTAGTTCTGCAAGGTTCGCAGGAGAGCTTCTGTAAAGTTTGGAAGGTAGGAGACGAGGTACTGGCAGAAGTAAAGCTGTGAGTACCGGGCGTGAGTCGTGCTTCGGTAGCTCAGTTGGTAGAGCACTTGCCCGCGAAAGGCAAAGGTCCCGAGTTCGAGTCTCGGTCGGGCACACAGTTTTAATCTGCCAGGAAGTTTCATATCAGCGCACACTCCGCTGCAGAGTGAAAATCTCATTCTGGAAACATCCCCCAGGCTGTGGCTAAGCCATGTCTCCGCAATATCCTTTCTTTCAGGAGTGCTAGTTCTGCAAGGTTCGCAGGAGAGCTTCTGTAAAGTTTGGAAGGTAGGAGACGAGGTACTGGCAGAAGTACAGCTGTGAGTACCGGGCGTGAGTCGTGCTTCGGTAGCTCAGTTGGTAGAGCACTTGCCCGCGAAAGGCAAAGGTCCCGAGTTCGAGTCTCGGTCGGGCACACAGTTTTAATCTGCCAGGAAGTTTCATATCAGCGCACACTCCGCTGCAGAGTGAAAATCTCATTCTGGAAACATCCCCCAGGCTGTGGCTAAGCCATGTCTCCGCAATATCCTTTCTTTCAGGAGTGCTAGTTCTGCAAGGTTCGCAGGAGAGCTTTTGTAAAGTTTGGAAGGTAGGAGACGAGGTACTGGCAGAAGTAAAGCTGTGAGTACCGGGCGTGAGTCGTGCTTCGGTAGCTCAGTTGGTAGAGCACTTGCCCGCGAAAGGCAAAGGTCCCGAGTTCGAGTCTCCGTCGGGCACACAGTTTTAATCTGCCAGGAAGTTTCATATCAGCGCACACTCCGCTGCAGAGTGAAAATCTCATTCTTTCTGAAGCTTTTCAGCATGCCGCACAGACTGTGCACACGCTACAGCTGGGATGTTGTCTATTTCCTCATGCGCAAGCGATTCAGTGTGTGTATCTTGAACGTTTTTTTTTCTCCCACATAGGCTTAACCCTTTGCTCAAACTAATTCCATGGGGCTACACTGACAGTGATATGTGGAGAAACGCAAAACTGTGACCACATTCACGTGCAAGGAAGTCAAGTTTGTACGTTCTGACACATCACTTGCATAAATAAACGAGATGCAGGAGATCGGCGCGAATCTAGTTTATACTGTGCTTAATGTTTTTTTAAGCCAGGGAAAATATCCGCTTCTCTGGTGTATGTACTTGGTGTTTTCCCTGTAACGGTTGAAATATAACTGGCAATGACCGACTTCGAAGCAAGTTATGACAAGAATTGTGAATCACGTTACGAAACTGACAGCATTCATTTCCGAATCGTAGTCACCGCGGTTTTTCTTACACGTAAATACTCGTACAAGTTCATTATCAGAAACAAAACCAGAGGAAGAGTCAGCATGCAGAATAATTATGCACCTGTTTTTATGAGAACTTTAAAACCGCCAGTAATATCACTCATTTTCCAGGAGATCTTCCTGGAATGGTTCTAATTGGCCCATGTTTCATCAAGCTAATACACTGTTGAACTACCTCCTTCTCTTGTATCGTGAATCTTTATATGGTATGTAGTTCGTGCTGAACCTGTATCACTTCTTTGAACTAAAAACTCTCTTCTTAACATAACTGGAACCAACGTCTTTTAAAGTTCTTTACATTGACGAAGCGCTTACCATTGAAGCCATTTTTCTCCTGCATAACTGTAACACGTTTTTCTGATGTCTGGCATTCATATTGACGAGGAGTACTTTAAAACATTGTGATTAAAACCATCCATTTCTGCTACAGGCTCCTTGCGATTTCGGTGCTTTCCAGGCGACACGAAACAAACTTTTTCTACGATTCCTATAGCTCTGACACTTTCGTTTACAATTCTCTTTACAGTTCTCTTGCCTACAACACATGGTTCTGTAGTCCGTTCATGTGTCTCCAAATGTCAACAGTGGGAGACCTGCTTTCAAATTCAAGTTTGTAAAAGTCATCAATGCGGTAAATAATCCCGCTCTCCTGCTTGTGAAGCACTTTACATTTCTTGCCGTCACCTGGCCTCTTTGTAATCGAACTTAAACATTTACAGATACACAGTCACAGCTACACTCCTACAAGGAAACAAGAAAACTGACAGTTGAATGAATAATTCGGTTGTAGCGAAGTACGGCAACAGTGCAGCGTGTACGAGCGAGATTCTCGCTGTCTGGCTGAAACTCGCTGCTACTCGCTCGGAAAAGGAATGAATATTACTGACTGCCAGTGGTTAGTGGAGGGGGATGCGTAGAATGGCTGAAAATTGAGCCGCCTTCCTAATGACGCGGATTTCATCGCAATGTGTCTGGGGATGACCGATTTTTTTTGGTCCGTTGGGCGTTTCAATACCATCCGGACCCTTATCTGCTACAGAGCGATGTGGTGCAGCGGTAAGAAATCGGAAAGAGCGTGGTCAAAATCACCACCCAGCTGTTCTGATTAAGATTTTCCTAAACCACACGACGAGACTTCTGAGACAATCAGTAAACTCCACACCCTGATTCTATAAACAATCGAACTCTCATGTATAAGACAAATGAGTTCATGTGTTAAATATTAGACGTGAAGCATGTGAGCAGGGAGGAGTTTAGAAAATGTTTCAAATTATGTTTAAAATTTGTTGGAAGCCGCTAATTTCTGTCATTTTGAAACACTGAATGACGATAGTCTGGGTAATTTGCGCTCCATTGTCTGCAAAAGTTAGTCTTTCACACAGCTCACTGTATATGACGTCACATCTCCTGAACTATGAGTCGTGCAACGATATAATTGCGCAGGTACGTTCAGTGATATACAGGATGATCCGTAATGATATTACAAACTTTCAGTGATGACGAAAGGGTAGTATATCAGCTTGCGGTAAGGGAACCTGGTCCGGAAACGATCGAATCGAAAGTTATAAATGAAAATCGTTCTCATACCTCTTACAGTGGATTACATGTACAAGTCTTATCTCTCTGATAGAAAACAGAAAGTACAAACATGTCATGAAGGCAAAGAGTATCTTTCAGATATTAAAAAAAAAAAAAAAAAACCAGCTATGGAGTGCCCCAGGGTTCCGTGTTAGGCCCTCTGTTATTCTTGGTGTACATAAACGATTTGCCAAACCATCTGACAGTTGCAGAAATGGTGATGTTCGCTGATGACACTAGCATTTTTATAAAAGGATACACTGAGGATGATCTACAGCGGAGTGTCTCTAGGACAATAAATGAGACAGGAAAATGGTTTAGTGATAATGCTTTGATCATAAATAAGGAGAAAACGGTATTGATGAATTTCAGTAATATTAAAAGTAAGGCTAGAAGAAGAGTAAAAGTTGAGTTAGGGAACTATGTTATTGCACAAGCTCCATACACAAAATTCCTCAGTGTACGGGTGGATGAGCACTTGAGATGGGAACAGCATCTAGAAGTTTTGAGTAAAAAATTAAGTAAATGCTGCTATGTGCTAAGAATGCTTCAGGAATGTTGCAACACTGAATCATTGCTGTGTGCCTATTATGCTTACATGAACAGTTTGCTTAGATATGGTGTGATCTTCTGGGGAAATACAGGTATGGCAAAACAAGATTTCAAACTTCAGAAAAGGGCTATTAGAATAATAAAAGGGGTTCCCTGCAGAGTGTCATACAAGGAAATATTTAAAGAATTTAAAATAATGACTCTTCCTAGCTTATACATCTATGAATGTGTATGCTTTCTGAAAACTCACTAGGAATTTTCAACATTAAATAATCAGGTTCATAACCATGAAACAAGAAACAGGGATGAATTTCACAGGGACACCCACAAAGGAGCACTCTTCCAAAAATGGGTAAACTACCAGCTGAAAATACTTTTTAGTGCATTGCCTTATACAATAAAGAAAATTAAAGAATTTCATAAATTCAAGGTAGATCTTAAACAATTTTTACTAACACATAGTTTTTATAGCATTGAAGAATATCTGAATATGGGAAAGTAATATTATTTATATATATTGATATAAAATATTTGTATTTACTATCCAAGTTTTTGAGACAAATTAAAGACAAGAAACTATATTGTAATTGACTACATCCATACAATGTATATTGTTAACGGATGAATAAAGAGACTGATTGATTGATTGAAGTACTGTTGTTGCAAAGACTGTAGGGTAGGCAACTTTCAGAAGTGATAGTAACGACCAAAACAAGAATAAATAACCAGCAAACATGGGCTCCATAAAGCACACCTTAAGGGATATTAGCTACTGTGAACATGTCACTTGTACTGAACAAGTTCCCATAGCTCTTAAGGTATAAATTTTAGAGCCCTTTTTACTCCACATTTTTTTCTTGTTTTGGTGTGTTCTATATCCTCCAAAAATATGGGAACTGAAGAACTTGCTGTAGAAGAGGTGTCTTTCACAGTGTCGAAGATGAACAAATGCTCATAACTCGTCACGTATGCATTTTAGAGCCGATGTTTACTAGGCTTTCTCTTCTTATTTTGATCCATACTACCACCTCTGAAAATTGCCTCCCCTATAATCCTACCAACAACAGTACCGGTACATGTATTCCATTGTCAGAGGCATCAGAACGATTTTCGCTTATACAGTAATTTTTTTCATTTCGCATCAGTGTTCCTTACCTCAAATTGATATATTTGCCCTTCTCCATCAGCCCTGGGAGCTTGTAACAACATCACGGAACCATGCTGTGAACCACTGAATGTATCTTCACAATTACATCGTTTTACGACACATAGTTCAGGATGCATGACGTCATATATAGTGAGATCATCACGAAATCATCATGTATGTTGATACTGTCTGCAAAGTGTATTGGGAATGGAGTTAGCAGGAAAGAAGTAAGGAACTAAAATGCCATGCACGATGCTGATTTTTATGCTGATACTGCTGCAGATTGTGGAACGGAGGACATCTTCGTTGATCCTCGATGGCTCAACTGAGGATCACTGGCAGGTGCCCAGTTGAAATATCGTGGAATGTACCGAACGACGACCGGCTGCAGCCCCTAAATCAGTTTGAAGATTCAATGCGCAGGGAAAATTTTAAAATTCACACTTGATGCTGAAATTTTTACTGCACGAACAATGAAAATTTAGTAAGCTATAAACGTTTATCCTTTCAACATTTTGTGGGGCGTGTCAGCGAATACTAGTTTCGAAAAGGTTTGAAATTAAATGTAAAGTTTTTGGCAGTTGCTAAGTGCTCTCGTTCTAAAATGGTGGATAATATAATCTGCGTGGTTTAAGCGATTTGCATTATGCTGTCTCAGGACACATAAACAGTTTCTGACGGTAATAATTGTCTTAATGTGTTGAACGCGCAGTATCGGATTACACTTCTTAACGAGCAGATAATGATGGCATTTTATATTTTTAAGTTCGGTCAATAATTATGCGAAATACTGAAAATCTATTTTTTGTTGCTCCTAGCAGAGCCGGCCGCTGTGGCCGAGCGGTTCTAGGCGCTTCAGTCCGGAACCACGCTGCTGCTACGGTCGCAGGTTCGAATCCTGCCTCGGGCATGGATGTGAGTGATGTCCTTAGGTTAGATAGGTTTAAGTATTTCTAAGTCTAGGGGACTCATAACCTCAGATGTTAAGTCCCATAGTGCTTGGAGCCATTTGCTCCTAGCAGACGTTAGATAGGCACCCTGCAGTTGTGACTGTGCGTCATGGCTATGGCCCGGGATAACCGTTTATCCATTTTGTTGTTGTTGTGGTCTTCAGTCCTGAGACTGGTTTGATGCAGCTCTCCATGCTACTCTATCCTGTGCAAGCTTCTTCATTTCCCAGTGCCTACTGCACCTACATCCTTCTAAATCTGCCCAGTGTATTCATCTCTTGGTCTCCCTCTACGATTTTTACCCTCCACGCTGCCCTCCAATACTAAACTGGTGATCCCTTGATGCCTCAGAACATGTCCTACCAACCGATCCCTTCTTCTAGTCAAGTTGTGCCACAAACTCCTCTTCTCCCCAATCCTTTTCAATACCTCCTCATTAGTTATGTGATCCACCCATATAATCTTCAGCATTCTTCTGTTGCACCACACTTCGAAAGCTTCTATTCTCTTCCTGTCCAAACTATTTATCGTCCATGTTTCACTTCCATACATGGCTACATTCCACACAAATACTTTCAAAACGACTTCCTGACATTTAAATCTATACTCGATGTTAACAAATTTGTCTTCTTCAGAAACGCTTTCCTTGCCATTGCCAGTCTACATTTTATATCCTCTCTACTTCGACCATCATCAGTTATTTTGCTCCCCAAATAGCAAAACTCCTTTACTCCGTTTATCAGTACAGATTCCTTAAGGGGGGGTAGGACGCCAAACGGGCCGACTTGGAGCAGGAGGGGCATCACAGGACATTTTAATTTGCACTGTTTATCCTTTTAGAAATAAGTTCATAAAACTTTGTCAGCATCTCCAGGAAGGATTCAGGATTCATACACATTGCAGTAGACGTTCGAAAACATAACAAAATAAATTTTTTTGCGTGCGAAATTTCATCATTTTTTTTCACTTACTAATGGCTGCCTTGTTTGCCATAGGCACACTTTTCTTCATAAGTTAGAGAGATTCTTCTATGAATTTTGCACAGCATACATACCATACTCACAGGTGTATGAAACTCTAGAATTTATTTAATTTATGAAAAAACCAATGGACTGTTATATTTTAAACATCATGTTTAGAAAAAAACACAAATTTTATGGTTAATTACGTCAATTTTTACCACAGTTTTTAATAGGTTTGGAAAATACTAGAATTTCATACACCTTTAAGTATGGTTTGTATGGTGTGCGAAATTCATCGTAGAATCTCTCTTACTTATGAAGAAAAGTGTACCTATAGCAACAAATGCTGCCATTAGTAAGTGAAAAAAATGATGAAATTTAACATGTAAAGAAAATTATTACGTTATTTTCGAACTTCCACCGCTATGAGTGTGTATTCTGAATCCTTCCTGGTCATGCTGACAAAGTTTTATGAATTAATTTGTAAAAAGATAAACAGTGGAAGTTTAAATGTCATGTGGTGCGTCTCCTGCTCCAAGTCGGCCCGCTTGACGTCCTACCCCCCTTAAACCAGATCGCGGGCGATTTTTTTCTCCGTGCTCCGTTCCAAGCTTGTGCCCCGTTCTAACGACTTCGACGCCTACGGTATTTCAAACTCTTCACGCCGGTTCCCTGCTGCTGCTGAGCTGCAGCAGTCGGCAGTAGGCAGTGAATGGAGCGCCGCTGCAAGGGGTCACGGCTGCAGCCTTTATCACTTAAGCGCCGCTTCATTGGCGGCGCAGACGAGCAGTGGCCAGTGAGTCAGCGGCCAGATGAAAGCTGTGATTGCACTTTTCACGAACTCGTGCTGCACGAGGCAGACGCAAAGGGTAGGCGGCCAGCCGCGGATGCAACTCGCCGCCTCCAAGGCTGCCCATCACCCACCACACCACCAGCCGCCGACCTTCTGTCGTCACCAGACGTCTCGCGTGTCGCAGATCTTTTCTGCACCTCTGCGATTTTCTTTTAAGCTTGCGCTAGCTCCTAACCTTGATTGACATTCTTGGATAAAAAGAATGGTTCAATGGCTCTAAGCACTGTGGGACTTAACATCTGAGGTCATCAGTCCTCTAGACTTAGAACTACATTTACATCTACATGGATGCTCTGCAAATCCCATTTAAGTGCCTGGCAGAGGGTTCATCGAACCACCTCCACAATTCTATATTTTTCGAATCTCGTATAGCGCGCGGATAGAATGAACACCTATATCTTTCCGTACGAGCTCTGATTTCCCTTATTTTATCGTGGTGATTGTTCCTTCCTATGTAGGTCGGTCGCAACAAAATATTTTCGCATTCGGAGGAGAAAGTTCTTGATTGGAATTTGGTGAGAAGATTCCGTCGCAAAGAAAAACGCCTTTCTTTTAATGTTTTCCAGCCCAAATCCTGTATCATTTCTGACACTCTCTCCCATATTTCGCGATAGTACAAAACGTGCTGCTTTTCTCTGAACTTCTTCTATGTACTCTGTCAGTCCTATCTGGTAAGGGTCCCACACCGCGTAGCAGTATTCTAAAAGAGGACGGACAAGCGTAGTGTAGGCAGTCTCCATAGTCTGTTACATTTTCTAAGTGTCCTGCCAATGAAACGCAGTCATTGGTTAGGGTTCCCCACAACATTTTCTATGTGTTCCTTCCAATTTAAGTTGTTCGTAATTGTTCGTAATTTCTAAGTGTCCTGCCAATAAAACGCAGTCATTGGTTAGCCTTCCCCACAACATTTTCTATGTTCCTTCCAATTTAAGTTGTTCGTAATTGTGATACCTAGGTATTTAGTTCAATTTACCACTTTTAGATTAGACTGATTTATCGTGTAACCGAAGTTTAACGACTTCCTTTTAGCACTCATGTGGGTGACCTCACACTTTTCGTTATTAAGGGTCAACTGCCACTTTTCGCACGATTCAGATATTTTTTCTAAAACGTTTTGAAAAAAAAAAAAAAGGTTCAAATGGCTCTGAGCACTATGGGACTTAACATCTGTGGTCATTAGTCCCCTAGAACTTAGACCTACTTAAACCTAACTAACCTAAGGACATCACACGCATCCATGCCCGAGGCAGGATTCGAACCTGCGACCGTAGCGGTCACGCGGTTCCAGACTAGCGCCTAGAACCGCACGGCCACACCGGCCGGTTAATCGTTTTGCACTTTGTTTTGATCTTCTAATGACTTTATTAGTCGATGAACGACAGCGTCATCTGCCAACAACCGAAGACGGCTGCTCAGATTGTCTCCCGAATCGTTTATATAGATAAGGAACAGCAAAGGGCCTATAACACTATCTTGGGGAACGCCATAAATCACTTCTGTTTTACTCGATGACTTTCCGTCAATTACTTACTAACTGTGACCTCTCTGACAGGAAATCGCAAATCCAGTCACATAACTCAGACGATATTCCATAGGCACGCAATTTCACTACGAGCCGCTTTTGTGGTACAGTGTCAAAAGCCTTCCGGAAATCCGGAACTACTTAAACCTAACTAACCTAAGGACATCACACTCATCTAGGCAGGGTTCGAACCTGCGACCGCAGCAGCAGCGTGGTTCCGTGCTGAAGCGTCTAGAACCGCTCGGCCACAGCGGCCGGCTCATTCTTGGATAATTATACAGAAAAAAGGGAGACATTTCATACGTCATGATAGTCTTGGACATTACCTCGGGTTCCAGACATTTACATTGGAAAGATTATTTTCATCCTCACCCATTGCACGCACTGATTTTGCGAAGTGTAAGTGATGTATCTTACGTGCCCAAGCTGCATGTTTCCGCGCAGAAACGCTACCTGACTGAGAATATTCTTCTGAAGTGATATTACCTCGCATTTTGATTGATGGGGAACTGTCGATGGCGTCGATGCCTTTAAAGACGAGGAACATCCTAACAGCGTATTGATCCACCTTAAGAACGTAATACGGAGATTATTTGATAAGTCTTGTTGTAAGTGGGCTGCTTCTGTGTTGGCAGCGCTGTGTAACGCTTTGCGTTGGATCTCTGACTGCGCTGTCTTTGTAAGAGACTCTGTGGCTGGTTGGACTCGTTGTTGGAAATTAATCGCCAGTAGTGTTGGGCAGTTGGAAGTTAGTTGCCAGCAGTGATGGAAGTACTGTTGGGCAGTTGAAGGTGAACAGCCAGCAGTGATGGATGTTAGATGTGAGAAGTTAGCATTGATGGAGGGTAGACGTCTGAAGTGCTAGCGTAGGCTAACGACCTGTGCATATTCGACTTGGAGATTGAATATTATTCATGATTATATACCTTTGTACTAGATGTCGATGGCGAAATATATTCGTGTTTGAGCTGGATGTCACATTGTTAAGGTAAAAAAATACATTATTTAGTTTGCAACAAAATCTTTCCTTTGCTAACCACATACCTATTAGTAGTTAGTGGCTTTAGTAGTTTTATTTAGCTGGCACTATTGACGCTCGCTGTATTGCAGTAGTTCGCGTATTGAAGGTTTTTGTGAGGTAAGTGCTTAATGAAATGAATAGGTTATTGGCTCAAATGGCTCTGAGCACTATGGGACTTAACATCTGAGGTCATCAGTCCCCTAGAACTTAGAACTAGTTAAACCTAACTAACCTAAGGACATCATACGCATCCATGCCTGAGGCAGGATTCGAACCTGCGACCGTAGCGGTCGCGCGGTTCCAGACTGAAGCGCCTAGAACCGCTCGGCCACACTGGCCCGCAATAGGTTATTGTTAAGCTTTCTTTTTAGTCAGGGCCATTCTTTTGAATTCATTATTTTAAGTCAGGTTATCTTTTTTTGAGCAGTCAGATTGCGTTGCGCTAGGATATTGTGGGTCTCAGTCATTCAGAAATTTAAGTACAGCCACACTCATTTAAATAAAGAAGTTTCACTGTAAATTGCCATGAAACAATGGTACCGTGCATTTTGGTGCGCCTTTACGATTGATAAGCTTGATTATTCCAAGGATCGCATAAAGAATTTCAACAGTGTACAGCGTATTGTACATTGTTGACAATTGTCAATTTGTCAATGAATCGATTGCGATTGAAGAAAGAAGAAAACCGAGTTTCGTGCTGTTACTAAACTTTCTCATTTGAAGGGTTGTACTGTCGCACAAATCGAAACAGAACTGGATGAGGTTCACGCGTCCTCTGCATCATCATTCAGGACCATTTACTTTAGGATTCTACTTATACATCTACATGGATACTCTGCAAATCACATTTAAGTGCCTGACAGAGGGTTCATCGAACCACCTTCACAATTCTCTGTAGTTCCAATTTCGTATAGCGCGCGAAAGTAATGAACACCTATATTTTTCCGTACTAGCTCTGACTTCCCTTCTTTTATCACGGTAATCGTTTCACCCTATGTGGGTCAGTGCCAACAAAGAAAGCTGGTGAATGGAATTTCGTGAGAAGATTCCGTCGCAACGAAAAACGCCTTTGTTTTAACTATGTGCACCCCGAATCGTGCATCAGTGCAGTGACACTCTCTCCCCTATTTCGCGATAATACAAAACTATTTTGGGGAATTTCCAAAGAATAATCCTCATTGATTACTTGGAAAAAGGAGGAACCATAACTGGACCCTATTATGCTTCATCGTTCGATGGTTTGAAACTTGGGTGCTAAAAGACGGAGGTTGCCACAAAAAAGTTCTCTTTGACCATGATAACGCACCATCCCACACATCAGCGATGACAATGACGAAAGTGCATCAGTTAGTTAACGAAATGGCTCCTCATCCACTATATTCACGAGATTTTGCCCCAAGTCAATTCATCCTGTCCCGTAACTTGAAGATTTGGCTTACTGGGAAGAAACGTTAATAAAATGACGATGTGATAGTTGCAGTCAACGAATATTTTGTAGACTTCTATATATTTTCAATGGGATGAAAACGCTGGAGGATCGCTGGACCGAGACCATGTTGAAAAGTAAGATGAGTTGTTTACTAAACAAATATTTCTTCTTGGTCTTTTTTTTTTATCAGACTCATAAAACCGCCCACGTACAGCAGCGATTCTACGAGGCACAAATTCGAGAAATCCTTGGTAGGTTTCCGGAGGCGTGTGGCGAAAGATGTGTAGGCACAGGTCACGCAGCTCCTGTAAATTAAGGGCTGGTGGTTCGTGGGTGCAGAGGTGGCCTTCGATAGCCTGCCACATGTGTTCCATCGGGTTTAGAGCATGCGAACTTGGTAGCCAAAACATCAACGTGAGTTCCTATGACGTTCCTCAAGAGACTGTAGCACGAATATGGCTCGTAAGGCGGAGAATTATACTGCTGGAACGCTCCATCGCGGTCAGGGAAGATGTCAAACATGAATGGATGCAGGTGGTTCTCAGTAATATTCACGTAGTCCGCAGCTGCCGTAGTGTCTTCGATTACTATCACAAGTCCCCTCGGAAGCCCAGCTGAACGGCAAAGATAGCGTTATAGTGCCCCCAATGTCCTGCGGCCGTGACGCGCTGCATGTTTCGAGCAGCCGTCAAAATGGTTCAAATGGCTCTGATCACTATGGGACTCAACATCTGAGGTCATCAGTCCCCTAGAACTACTTAAACCTAACTAACGTAAGGACATCACACACATCCATGCCCGAGGCAGGATTCGAACCTGCCACCGTAGCGGTGGCGCGGTTCCAGACTGAAGCGCCTAGAACCGCTCGGTCACAACGGCCGGTTGAGTAGCCGTCAACGGCGTGTGCCGACACGATGATTGACCTCATTTAACAAGAAACGTCAGATATCCGACCAGGCGATACTTTTCCATTGATGCACGGTTCAATCTCGATTATGCCGTGCCCACAGCAACCGTAATTGACGATGTCGTTTCGACAACAAAGGATGGCGTAAGTGTCGTCCGCTGCGGTGCCCTACGTCAAAATGTGCGCATAACGGTGTGCTCCGTAATACTTTGTTTTCTGCCGTTAGATCTGTAACAGATCGCCGCGTTTCCTACTTTGCAGAGGGGGTCCAGTCTCCTATTGTAGTAGTTAATTTTTTTGAATTGACTCGATCAAACACAAGTACATAACACCATGTCTTTTATTCAATTAAACATATCTATTTAAAGTATTTGAAATTTTCGGCCATATAGAAAGCTGGGATCGGATTATTTAGTGGTTAAAACGATCGTGAGCCAGTCGCGTACTGTCGTATTTTCTTATTTTTCACAAAAAAACTGCCTGCATACAAAACAACGTTCACTTACATTTCAGTTAGCATTTTACTGGATGAGAATTTCAGTAACTTACGCCCTTTAATGGCGCTAACAATGACACGAGCCAGCATTGTACATTGGCCTGTATAAAATGACAGTTACCGACGAAACATTTTCTAAGAACTTATATTAATTTTTGACAGAATGAGATTTTCACTCTGCAGCGGAGTGTGCGCTGATATGAAACTTCCTGGCAGATTAAAACTATGTGCCGGACCGAGACTTGAACTCGGGACCTTTGCCTTTCGCGGGCAAGTGCTCTACCAACTGAGATACCCGTGCACGCCTCACGCGCCGTCCTCACAGCTTTACTTCTGCCTCAGCTCAGTTGGTAGAGCACTTGCCCGCGAAAGGCAAAGGTCCCGAGTTCGAGTCTCGGCCCGGCACACAGTTTTAATCTGCCAGGAAGTTTCATTAATTTTTAATTCCATCGCTTTTGAAGTGCGCCTACTCGATGCGACGATTTATACTCACACAGCTTTACATAAATTTTTATTCTTCACACTCGCACACTTTAGAGACCAGTTCTATGGTTGGGATAGATAATAGGCAAGATGATAAACTTTTCTATCTCCACGCTCTACTATGTCGCATGGACATCCTACACCGTGTCCTCTACTTGTGGTTTCACCGCCGTTCAGCCAATTTCCGTAGACACTGAAGACTGTAGCCGACCATCTTCGCCCTTGCCGAGTTGCTCGTTCCCGAGCGCCGTCCATAACAATCTGTCCTTTGTCGCAGTCGCTTATGTCATGAATTACCCTGGCTCTGAGCACTATGGGACTCAACTGCTGTGGTCATTAGTCCCCTAGAACTTAGAACTACTTAAACCTAACCAACCTAAGGACATCACACACATCCATGCCCGAGGCAGGATTCGAACCTGCGACCGCAGCAGTCGCACGGTTCCGGACTGCGCGCCTAGAACCGCGAGACCACCGCGGCCGGCGAATTACGCTATTTACGGCCCCTATCGTCGCTAGAATGATTTCCCATTCGCCTCTCCTCCGCTTATGTACTTTCCTTAGCGCATCAGGTGCCTGCGGCGCTAGTAGGTGGTGTTCACAATGTATAGTGATTATAGTGTTTTGAAAATTCACCCTCAACATAAAGAAATGCAGCTTGTTGCGCATAAATAGAAGAAAGGCCATTACTGTATTACTTTTGAATGCATTACGGGAACAGCAGTGATCAATGTCTTATAAATAATTACTACTAAAAACAGTCTTGATCACGATTTATTTAACAAGGTGACCGGTTTCGACCACTACTGTGGTCATCTTCAGACCATTGAGTAGGAACCTCTTTCTTTTGGAATTCTCCAACAGAAAGAGGTTCCTACTCAATGGTCTGAAGATGACCACAGTAGTGGTCGAAACCGGTCACCTTGTTAAATAAATCGTGATCAAGACTGTTTTTAGTATTAATTATTTAGCCATTACTGTATGACTGAACGATTGCAGATCACTGGAAGTAGTCACATCCATAAAATGTCTAGGAGTATGCCTACGGGGCGATTTTAAGTGGATCGACCACGTAAACTTAATCGTAGGTAGGGCAGGTGCCAGACAGAGTTATTGGAAGAATATCAGGAGATGTAGCCCATCCACAAAAGGAAGCAGCTTACAGAACCCTAGTTCGACTAATACTTGAATATTTCTCGTCAGTCTGGGATCCGTATCAAATGCGACTGACAGAGGAAGTAGTGAAGGTCCAAAGAAGAGCAGCGCGTTTCTTTACCGCGTCATTTAGTAACCGTGGAAACGTCATGGAGATGTTCATCCTACTCCAGTAACAGACGCTACAAGAGAGGCTTTCTGTCTCACGATGTGATTTACTATTAACGTTTACTATTCACGTTCCTGTAAGAGTCAACCAACATATTGCTGCCTCCTACGCACATCTCGCGAAAAGTCTGTGAAGATAAAATTAGAGAGATTCGAGCCCACACGGAGGCACTCGTTCTTCCCGCGAACAATTCGCGGCTGGAATAGGGACATGGGGGTTGGCGTGACAGTGGTACCTTTCGCCAGTTTGTTTTATGACCGTTAGCGCTGTTCACATGATGTCTCTGCCGCCACTATCGCCTAGTTCGCAAGATATTTTTAGTTATGTTCAACGATGCGTAGCTGATTTTGTTCGTACGAGTATCTCTTGTCGATTCCACTCTGGTTTTCTTATTTTAGGATGTGTTTTAGACACACCTGAAGATGGTAGCGACTGACCAAAATCGATAGTGTAGAACAGTTTTTGCGATTATAGAATGGCATAAAAGAAACGGATTCTACTTTCATTATCTGCCAGTACCTTTAATTAACAAGAGTGGAGGGCAAATATTTTTATGACTGCATACTTTGCTTCTAACTCTGCAAGAGTACGATTAAGTCGTGATTAGTGAAAGATGTTTTTTTTTTTTTTTGTAGCCATAATTATTAATACTACTTTTATTTTGAAACTGTGCCGGATTCTTGTTCAAGTGGGTGTGAATGCCTAACGGACCAAACTGCTGAGGCCATCGGTCCCTAGACTTACACACTACTTAAATTAACTTAAACTAACTTATGCTATGAACGACACACACACGCATGCCCGAGGAAGGACTCGAACCTCCGGCGGGAGGGGCCGCGCAATCCGTGACAAGGCACCTTAAACCGAGCGGCCACTCCACGCGGCTGCCGGATTCTCTACAGCAAAATTCATAGAAGAGTAAATTTATTGCGAAGCTATTGTTAGTAAGCCTAATTTTTAAACAATAACTTAGGTGAAGTCAGAGGATGGACACCAGATATTACCTTTACAGCACGTTTCTGTGCAGTGAATACTTCGTGTCTTAGCATGGAGTTACCCCAGAAACCTATTCCCTGTGGTATCAATAAATGGAAATATTCAAAGTAAGTCAATGTTCTAAGGCTTTCATCACCTAGACAACAAATAATTATACCTAAACCAAATTTAGCTATACTCGAACTTTTTAGAAGATATATGATTAACAAATTCGTGTTCTGATCGGTATTCACACCCTGGAATTTCCAATAATCAGTTTTGTATGTTTCCTTTCCCCTGTGATATATTGTTATTAATGATGATATGTCTTTTCTTTTGTAGCTTTATTGAACTGCCTTTTTGCTATGAAGCTAGCGTACCGAAAACCAATCAAAAGAACTTACGAATATCTCATTCATATCGCCCTCTGTTCTTACAACTCTGCTGGGCTTCATTTTGATGCTTGCATCATCAGCAAAGACCACTATTTCTGCTTTGCCAGTGTAAGGTTGAAGGTCATTTATATACAGCAAGAACACACACACAGAAGCAGCAGGCAAATGTACAAACGGGGGACCTTCACCTTTTCACTGTTGAACGACAAGTGTACGATGGCTGTCACAGTTACCTACCGCCGAAACCTGTCTGGATTAAAAATCCTGTTTCGGTATTTTTAACAGTGGCAAGCTCTTAGCTGCTATAGCGAAAAGACAAATAACGTAAAAAACACTAAAGAGACGGAAGCCGACCAACCTGAACGCTAAATGTCACTGAAGAGGATGAAAGACATATTTACCAACTACTCTTGACAACTAAGTTCTCCGTGACGAGAATTCTTATCAGTTTCTATACATCAGCCTGATTTCATGCCACCGTTCTTTCCTTGCAATCTGGTGCTAATCTGTTTATCTCTGCATAGATACTACACGGAAAATGATTATTCCACTTGTATATATAAAATCTTTTTCACTTCCAGTGCTGGTTTCTGTGTCTGTTTAAAACGGCAAATGTTACATAACTTCGCTAGAAACACTCAGAAGGCCGATTCCCAAATGTAGTCGAGACAGTCCAATAAGATCTATGCTGGAATCTAAACGACTCTACACACAACAGCGTTACATTCTGAGACAGAGCATTCACCATTTTGTTGTTTCTTGAGAGCTATCATCTTGAAGAACGCGCCACTAAGTCTCATAAGAAATATTGTAGCTATTTTTAAGTGACTGTATTGTCTTAAGAATAGGTACTGCAGATCTAATATCGATAGGTTTGTCCAGCTACTGTGAATACACTAAGTGCATGTTGTTGTTGCAGGCTTCAGTCCGAGGTACTCTATCGTGTAAAAGTCTCGCAAGCTGCATTTGTACTCAAGCCTTGGCATCTGTCAACAAATTTAACCACCATAGTCCCTTCCATCACCCAACTGACAATTCCCTGAACCCTCTGAATATGTCCTACCAAACGATCCCCTAATTTAGTAACATTGTACCACAATTTTTTTTCTCAGTTCGTTTCAGTACCTCTTCCTTAGTTACTCGAACTATCCAGCCAGTCTTCAACATTCTTCTGTAGCATCACAGTGCAAAAGCTTCTCTCACCAACGTTTCAGTTCTGTAGAAGACTGCAGACCAGACATATACTTTCAAAAAATACTCCCTAATATTTAAATTTATTTTCGACATTAAAAATTTCTCTTTTCCGGAAGCGATTTTCTTCCATTCCCAGTTTGAATTTTATTTTATCACTTCTTCGGCCATCGTAAGTTAATTTTCGGCCCAAATAGCAAGGATACTCCGGCTCGTGAACCTTCGCCCATGGAAATTCATGTAGTTCATTCCACTCCGCCCAGTGCCACTCTCTCTAACAGTGACTGTGTTCGTCCCACAAATAGTGTGCGTCGACATCGCCGGAAATCCCATCACGTCACAAGTGATTTTGTACCAGTGTCAGTTCACGTTGCACGCGGCAGTCGCTCTTGCCGTCAGCAGGACAATAAACTTTTTGTCGACTTGGACATTAACGGCAAAGTGATACCATTCCAGCTCGATACCGGAGCTGCAGTTTCACTGATCAATCAAGACACATACAAACAGCTGGCCTCACCTCCGTTGTGTGCCGCAAATGTTAAGCTAACTGCATATTCAGGTCACGGGCTCCCTGTGTTAGGACAGTGCAGCCTTCTTGCAACATACAAGGGACAAACGAAACTTGTGTCATTGTACGTCCTTCGTTCTTCTTCTGCAGTGAAATTGTTTGGTTTAGATTTATTTCAGTTGTTTAACTTGTCTATAGTCAATCAGGTCCTATCAGTGAACCAGACTGTGCCTTCAGACAGTGTTTCTCGTCTATGTGAAGAGTTTGCAGACATTTTTGCACCGGGCCTTGGTTGCGCTAAGAACTATAAAGCGCATTTGGAACTGCAAGTAAACGCGCAACAGAAATTTTTCAGAGCGCGCAATGTTCCCCACGCATTGCGTGATGCGGTTGCAAGAACATTAAACGATTTGGAATCGCAAGGCGTGATTGAACGTGTGCAGGCTTCTCTCTGGGCATCACCGTTAGTAATTTTGGCAAAACCTTCTGGAAAATTAAGACTTTGTGTGGACTTCAAGGCAACAGTGAATCCACAACTAGTGACTGCAACTTTTCCTTTACCCTGCCCGGAAGATCTTTTTGACAAACTGTGCCCGGGTAAATATTTTTCGAAGTTGGACCTAGCAGATTCGTACTTGCAAATACCGGTGGACGAAGACTCCCAGCGCGTTTTGGTGGTTAAAACGCATCTTGGTTTGTATCGATTCAAACGACTGCCATTCGGGTGTGCATTCACCCCTGCATTGTTTCAGCAATATCTGCAAACTGTTTGTGCGTCGGTCCCTACTGCAGCAAACTATCTGGACGATATAGTGATCTCCGGACAGACGGAAGAACATTTAGCCAATCTCAGAACATTATTTCAGGTCTTGCGACAAAATGGTCTTCGCTTGCGGAAGGACAAATATGTGTTTTTTGCTCGTGACTTACCCTACCTGGGCCATGTACTCAATGCCCAAGGCATACATCCCAGTCCCGAGCACCTCCGTGCCATACAAGACTTGCCTTCGCCGCAGAATTTGAAGCAGCTACAGAGTGTGCTGGGAAAAATTAATTATTATAACAAATATGTGCCGCACGCTTCTTCCATTTCAGCTCCGCTTCATCGCTTACGCCGTAAAGGTGTTCCGTTCGTCTGGACGACGGAATGCGAACGCGCCTTTCGCCAGTTGAAATCGGCGTTGCTTTCCAATACTTGCCTTACGCCATTCGATCCCCAGAAACCCCTTTTGTTGATGGTGGATGCATCGGATTTCGGGATCGGTGCTGTACTTGCGCACACAGATGGATCGCATGATCGCCCTATTGCCTTTGCGTCCAAACTCCTCTCGTCTGCACAAAGAAATTATTCACAGATCGAGAAATAAGCATTGGCTCTCGTATTTGGTGTTACAAAGTTTCATGATTTCTTGTATGGTCGTCACTTTACCATCATCACAGACCACAAACCTTTGACATCGCTTTTTCATTCGAACAAGCCTGTACCTCGACGTACAGCGCAGAAATTTATTCGCTGGTCTATTTTCCTCTCGCAGTACCGGTAGATATCTTGTATCGGTCCACTGCTAAGCACGGAAACGCCGATGCGTGGTCCCGTTTGCCTGTTGCTGAGGATAGAGCATTCGATTCCTCCGAACTTGCTTGCATGTTCATTGATGCGGAAACCGATGACGTGGCCGAATCGCTTCCTATTGATTTTCGTCGTGTAGCTACAGCCACAGCTGCCGACCCTGTCCTTGCTACCGTTCTGCGTTTTGTTGCTACGCAATGGCCCTTGTCAAAGTCACGGATCGAGGATCCGTTGGTTCGCCGATTTTTTGCTCACAAGGAGAGACTTTTTGTACGACGTGGTGTTTTGCGGTGGTGTTTTGCTGTTGCGTTCTGATAATGATCAGCCCGCATCTCGTGGTCGTGCGGTAGCGTTCTCGCTTCCCACGCCCGGGTTCCCGGGTTCGATTCCCGGCGGGGTCAGGGATTTTCTCTGCCTCGTGATGGCTGGGTGTTGTGTGCTGTCCTTAGGTTAGTTAGGTTTAAGTAGTTCTAAGTTCTAGGGGACTTATGACCACAGCAGTTGAGTCCCATAGTCCTCAGAGCCATTTGAACCATTTTTTTGATAATGATCAGTCCAGGGTCGTGGTCCCACGTTCGTTACAGTCCTCTGTCTTCCGGCTTCTCCACCAAGGACATTGGGGTATAATGAAAACGAAACAACTTGCTCGTCAGCACTGTACTTGGTTCGGAATCGATGCTGCGATTACGAATATGTGCTCTTCTTGCATGGCGTGTGCCGAACAACAATCCGCACCACCGCGGAAATTCTTTGCATGGCCAAAAGCCACTTCCCCTTGGCAACGCTTACACATCGATTTTGCTGGTCCATTCTGGAATGCTCGATGGTTGATTGTGGTAGATTCATTCAGTAATTTTCGTTTTGTTGTCCGGATGTCTTCCACGACGTCATCTGCCACAATCCAAGCGTTATCTGCTATCTTTTGCTTTCAAGGTATTACGCAGACTATTGTTTCCGACAATGGCCCACAATTCAGGTCCGCAGAATTTCAGTCATTCTGCAAGGCCAATGGTATTCAACATCTGAAAACCGCGTCGTTTTCGCCACACTCAAACGGTGCCGCTGAACGATTGGTCCGGACTTTCAAGTCACGGATGTTGAAGTTAAAAGAGTCGCATTCTCGGGAGGACGCGTTATTGCTCTTTTTGTCCTCGTATCGCTCTCAGCCCCGAGATGGTCGCTCGCCGGCTGAGTTGCTCCAGTCGTCCTCATCGAACCTTGAAGTCTTTGCTACATCCGCCGCATCAGGTTCCTGTGCAGCGGCAGACACCTGCTTTTGCTCCAGGCGACGTTGTCTGCTATCGCCACTATCGAGGTTCACGGCGTTGGCTCGAAGGGCGCATTCTTCGCTGCCTTGGACGCGCTATGTATCTGGTTTTGGGGGCCTCTGGTGAGGTGCGTCGGCATCTCAATCAGCTGCGCCTCTTTCGTCGCACGGGTTCTGCCGCTCCCCGTCTGCTTTCAGCGACGGTGCCGTCCGGTCAGCGCCCTGGGGTCCCATCTACTGGCTCGCCTCAGCCCTAGGTGTTACCGACGCTGCCTTACATTTAGCCCCATGGCGACGCGCCGCCGCCGTCGCCGCCTGTTCTCCCGCCGGCGACGCCCGCAGTGGACGCGTCGCTGCAACCGCCGGGCGCTTCCCTGGGTCACGCGCCGCCGCTCGCTTCCCGTGACCAGCTGTCCTCCGATATGGAACTATTGCCCGCGCCGGACCATATGTCGTCTTCGCTCGTCGGGTGCCCCGGCCCGATGGAGGTCGACCCTTCGGCCCCTCCTGTCTCTCTGCGGGCGCATACACCGCATGTTGGCGTGCACTCTGGAGCAGGTTTTCAGGCGTTTCCTAGTTCCCCTCGGACCGAATGGCAGGGTGCGGGTGGCACAGCCTCGCCTGTTGTTAGGCTCCCCACCTCGTCACATACGTCAACATGGGGTCCTCCCCACGGCGGGCGGAAGCCTTATAACACAACCGTACGCCGATTTGCGGGGGAGGAATGTGGTGTCACCGCCAGACACCACACTTGCTAGGTGGTAGCCTTTAAATCGGCCGCGGTCCGTTAGTATACGTCGGACCCGCGTGTCGCCACTGTCAGTGATTGCACACCGAGCGCCGCCACACGGCAGGTCTAGAGAGACTTCCTAGCACTCGCCCCAGTTGTACAACCGACTTTGCTAGCGATGTTTCACTGACAAAATACGTTCTCATTTGCCGAGACGATAGTTAGCATAGCCTTCAGCTGCGTCATTTGCTGCGACCTAGCAAGGCGCCATTATCAGTTGCTATTGATATTGTAAAGAATGTACAGACAAGAGCTACGTTCAACATTAATGGATTAAAGTTAAGTATTCCACAAGCTACATCCTTTTTTCTAAAGTCTAAATTCCTTGTCCTGTTGCAGACCTCACGCCAGCCTGCGTGAGCTTAAACGCGTGCCTTTCGGCTTCCTCTCAATTTAGTGGGTTGGTCTCCTGCCAATCCACAACACCTTACAGAAAACTAACGTCTCGAACGCAGGCAGAAACTACTAAAAGAAACAATGTGCCACTAATTTGGACGCTCGTATAGCCACAGGTTGCAGGGTAGCGTTCACAATCGTAGTGTTTAGTGAAATACTGGTAACTCTGAATGTACATTATCGGCCCATTTCTCTGCTGTCAACATTCTCAAAACTAACAGAAGACAGATTAGTGAATTATGAATTACTTGAATAAATATAACCTTTTGGGCGAATCACAGTTTGGTTTCCGAAGCGGCGGAAGTATGGAATCTACCATTGTACAATTCACGAACGTGATGCTGTAGACAAAAATAAGAATGTCACAGGCATATTTTTAAAGTTTTCTAAAGGTTTTGAGAGCGTTGACCATAAATTCTACTAAATAAGCTAGAGTCCACCTCCACTGCTTGTGGTTGACGTAGCTGGCAACAATCGAGAAGAGCCGGGTTCGATTCCCAGTACTTCCAAAGGACTTTCCTTGGTGGAAGGACTGTACGGGGCACACGCAGCCTCGTCATGCCAGTTGAGGATCTACTTGACCGAGTAGTAGCGGCTTCACTGTCTGGCAAGTCTGTAAAACGGCCTGCTGATTACATGCTCCTCCATACCGCATTCGCACTTTGCCACAAGGCGAGGGTGACACTGCGGCCGGTAGACACCCCATCGGCCTTCATGACTGGCAAGGAGGTCGTAAATAAGCTAGAAACATCAAAAATTAGAGGAGTAGCTTTTTTTTTCTCGTCTTGAAATTGAGGAGCAAATCTCCGAGGTCATGAAACCTGTCAATAGATGAATTCACAACATAAAAGTAATAACAGATAAAATAAAATGTTTATGGACCCAAAAAAGACAAACCATAACTTTATGTAACCAGGAAAGCGCTTGCATTTATGCTAAGATTTTTGAATTCTTGCGGTAGTTTACTGAAAATGTCTGCAGCAGTATACTGCACACCTTTCTGCACAAGAGGCAAGGCAGTGCGATCCAAATGCAGATTGAATTTGTGCCTATTAGTAACTAAGTGAAAGCTGCTAGTTCTTGGGAATAAGCTTATATTGGTAACAAGAAACGCCAATAAAGAATATATATATATATATATATATATATATATATATATATATATATATATATATATATATATATAGGGCTATTACAAATGATTGAAGCGATTTCATAAATTCACTGTAGCTCCATTCATTGACATATGGTCACGACACACTACAGATACGTAGAAAAACTCATAAAGTTTTGTTCGGCTGAAGCCGCACTTCAGGTTTCTGCCGCCAGAGCGCTCGAGAGCGGAGTGAGACAAAATGGCGACAGGAGCCGAGAAAGCGTATGTCGTGTTTGAAATGCGCTCACATCAGTCAGTCATAACAGTGCAACGACACTTCAGGACGAAGTTCAACAAAGATCCACCAACTGCTAACTCCATTCGGCGATGGTATGCGCAGTTTAAAGCTTCTGCATGCCTCTGTAAGGGGAAATCAACGGGTCGGCCTGCAGTGAGCGAAGAAACGGTTGAACGCGTGCGGGCAAGTTTCACGCGTAGCCTGCGGAAGTCGACGAATAAAGCAAACAGGGAGCTAAACGTACCACAGCCGACGGTTTGGAAAATCTTACGGAAGAGGCTAAAGCAGAAGCCTTACCGTTTACAATTGCTACAAGCCCTGACACCCAATGACAAAGTCAAACGCTTTGAATTTTCAGCGCGGTTGCAACAGCTCATGGAAGAGGATGCGTTCAGTGCGAAACTTGTTTTCAGTGATGAAGCAACATTTTTTCTTAATGGTGAAGTGAACAGACACAATGTGCGAATCTGGGCGGTAGAGAATCCTCACGCATTCGTGCAGCAAATTCGCAATTCACCAAAAGTTAACGTGTTTTGTGCAATCTCACGGTTTAATGTTTACGGCCCCTTTTTCTTCTGCGAGAAAAAACGTTACAGGACACGTGTATCTGGACATGCTGGAAAATTGGCTCATGCCACAACTGGAGGCCGACAGCGCCGACTTCATCTTTCAACAGGATGGTGCTCCACCGCACTTCCATCATGATGTTCGGCATTTCTTAACAGGAGATTGGAAAACCGATGGATCGTTCGTGGTGGAGATCATGATCAGCAATTCATGTCATGGCCTCCACGCTCTCCCGACTTAACCCCATGCGATTTCTTTCTGTGGGGTTATGTGAAAGATTCAGTGTTTAAACCTCCTCTACCAAGAAACGTGCCAGAACTGCGAGCTCGCATCAACGATGCTTTCGAACTCATTGATGGAGACATGCTGCGCCGAGTGTGAGAGGAACTTGATTATCGGCTTGATGTCTGCCGAATCACTAAAGGGGCACATATCGAACATTTGTGAATGCCTAAAAAAACTTTTTGAGTTTTTGTATGTGTGTGCAAAGCATTGTAAAAATATCTCAAATAATAAAGTTATTGTAGAGCTGTGAAATCGCTTCAATCATTTGTAATAACCCTGTACGAGGTGCGGGTAGAAAAAAACCGGACTGATGCTGGAAAAAACATTTATTTACAATTATTTACAATTTCATGTTATCTCCTTCAATGTACTCTCCTCCTCGGTCTCTACACCGCTCCATACGAATTTTCCACTGTTCATAGCAATGCTGCAGATCATTTACGGTAAGTCCATACATTACTTCCGTCGCTTTTTCTTTTACTGCTTCAACAGTCTCAAATCTAGTTCCTTTCAAAGCTGACTTGACTTTAGGGAAAAGAAAAAAGTCACAGGGGGCCAAATCAGGTGAGTAGGGTGGATGATCTAAGATGGGAATGTTGTGTTTTGCCAAAAACGTCTTCACTGACAACGCACTGTGAGCTGGGGCATTGTCTTTGTGAAGGATCCATGACTTTTTTCTCCACAAATCGTTCCGTTTTCTCCGTACTCGCTCACGTAGGGTAGCCAGGACGCTAATGTAGTAATGCTGATTCACTGTTTGTCCCTCTGGTACCCAATCAATGTGCACAATCCCTTTGATGTCAAAAAAAAAAAACAATCATCATTGCCTTGAATTTCGATTTTGACATTCGTGCTTTTTTTTGTCGTGGAGAACCAGGAGTTTTCCAATGCATCGATTGGCGTTTAGTTTCGGGATCGTAAGTAAAAAACCACGATTCATCGCAAGTAATAACATTTTGTAAGAAGGTGGGATCACTTTCAATGTTTTCCAGGATGTCAGAACAAATCATTCTTCGGCGTTCCTTCTGTTCAATTGAGAGACACTTTGGAACTATTTTTGAACACACTTTGTTCATGTTGAAACTTTCATGAAGAATCTGCCTAACACTTTCCTTGTCAACTCCTGTTAACTCAGACACTGCTCTGATTGTTAAACGGCGATCTTGTCGAACAAGTTTACCGATTTTTTCAATGTTTGCATCAGTTTTTGCTGACAATGGTCTGCCAGTGCGAGTGTCATCACTGGTGTCTTCGCGGCCATCTTTAAATCGTTTAAACCACTCAAACACTTGTGTTCGCGATAAATAATCATCGCCGTAGACTTGTTGTAACATTACAAACGTTTCACTTGCAGATTTTCCTAGTTTGAAACAAAATTTGATGTTAACACGCTGTTCTTTCTGTACACTCAACATTTTCCGACGCACAGACAAAACGTCAACTACTTAAAACAGACGCCACGGGCAGACTGAGTGCAGGAGGCAGATGAAACTCGAGCAGTAGGCGGAGCGAGAGTCACGTGACAGGCCACGCGACTTTCAGCCTTATTGCATTCGTTTTATTGTTTTACCAGTACTAGTCCGGTTTTTTTCTAGCCACACCTCGTATATATATATATATATATATATATATATATATATATATATATATATATATATATATATTAAGAGGTCAATATCAGAATACCGAGACTAATGAATAGGGGTCGACAAGATTTTCACGAACTTACACCATTTATTGCCCGATCCGCCCCTTTCTGAGCCAAAAATATCCTTTGAGAATGGGAAGAATTATCCAGAACTACCCCAAAATATAACACCATACGTTATAAGCGAATAAAAATTAGCAAAGTAGATCACTTTTCATGACGAACTATCACCTACTTCAAATACTTTCAAATAGTAAAAATGTCAGTATTAAGTCCTTTCCAAGACAGTTTGTTATCTATCTGAACACCTAGAAATTTGAACACATCTATTCAGATCACACCTGACAAATATGGTACGAAGAGCAGAGGTTATCCATGTCTCAAATAAGTCCAAACTTTTAGTAAAACACCTATCAGAACCAAAACACATTAATTTATGTATTCCCCAGGGTAGCCTATTAAGACCAGTACTGCTCCTGCTATACATTAATGACTTGCCCAGTGTTCGTCATGGGGAAAAACTTCTCTTTGCTGCTGACAGAAGTATCACAGTCACTGAGAAAACAAGAGAACTGTTTGCAGAGAAAGCACATGAAACCCTCAAACAGGTTTAGAGCTGGTCAATAAACAATAAAATGACTTGAACAAAAGAAAACTAACGCCACGAATTGGAGTTCGAAGAGAGAAAATGAAATTGTTAAATTAAAATTAGAGGACAGCTTTATAGACCGTGTAACAAACGCAACATTTCTGGGTATGAATACTGACTCTCAGTTCCAGTAGTGTGAACCTACGAAGATCCTTGCAAACAAAATATCATCAGCACGTTACGCCCTTACAAGGGAACCGCCCCATCGCACCCCCCTCAGATTTAGTTATAAGTTAGCACAGTGGATAGGCCTTGAAAAACTGAACACAGATCAATCGAGAAAACAAGAAGAAGTTGTGTGGAACTATGAAAAAAGTAAGCAAAATATACAAACTTAGTAGTCCATGTGCAAGATAGGCAACATCAAGGACTGTGGGAGCTTGAGAGCGCCGTGGTCCTGTGGTCAGCGTGACACGCTGTGGAACTAGAGGTCCTTAGTTCAAGTCTTCCCTCGAGTGAAAATTTTATTTTCGCAAACTTATGATCTGTCCGTTCGTTCACTGACGTCTCTGTTCACTGTAATAAGTTTAGCGCCTGTGTTTTGCGACCGCACCGCATAACCGTGCTATTGTTATTGAAGGCCCGAGCTATATTTGCTGGATTCATATTGCCCACGGAATACATCTCACGTATTTAATGCACTCTCGTCCAAAGTAGTGAACAGTCAACTGCCAGCCAGGGAGCCTCGTTAGCAGGAATACTCTCTCTTCCCTGCGCTGTAGTCGACTGACGTCGTGTGTTTCGATGTTTGTTTAGGTGTGGCGTCCCCATACTACGGCGCAGTTACCTTGCATCGGACGGACGGACGGACGGACAGATAATGATTGTCTGATAATAAAAAAATTAAACTTTTCAGTCGATGGACGACTTGAACCAAAGACTTCTCGTTCCGCAGCCGCTCACGCTAACCACGGGACCACGGCGCTCTTGAGCTCATATTCTCCTTGATGTTGCCTATGTTGCCCGTTGACTACTCAGCTTGTACATTTTGCTTATTTTTTCATAGTTCCACACAACTTCTTCCTGTTTTCTCGATTGATCTGGGTCCAGTTTTTCAAGGCCTATCCACTGTGCCAACTTATAATTAAATCTGAGGGGGGTGCGATGGGGAGGTTCCCTTGTTAGAGTGAGTAATAGCCAGTGTCCTTCAGCTACAAGGTACAAAGGTACAAAATATGAACACAATTTTCAAACTGCAGATATGGTCCGTAAGAATGATAACTCCAAATAGCAGTTGAACTCATTGGAATGATTTTAACTGTACCGTGAGAGTACATTTACCAATCAGTTGTACACTTTAAAAATAACATTGGTAATTACTGCATAAACAGTTCTGCCAATGACCAATCGAACAAGATCTAGACGGAACTCAAAACAGCATTTCTGCTAAGGAATAAAAGTGTTCAATAAATTACCAAAGGAGATTAAAGAAATTGGCAAAACAAGCTTATTTAAAAGGACAGTTAAAAGGTATACGTTAAGCAATACATTCTGTACATTGGAGGATTACTTAGCTAACACAGAGCAGAGGCGTGATAAAAATGTAACACAAATAAATAGTAATAACGATAGTAAAACACCTATCATTCCACATAACACTGCCACACCACAGTTTTTCGTTCTTTTATTTTCTGGAAAAACTTACTTCCCAAGCTATGCTAAGTATAATACTGACACCTAATCGTCTTTTTGAGCTCAACACCTCACTCGTTATAGACAGATTCTGGCTTAGTTTTTCAGGCTAGCAAATGGGCATTTGTGGTATACAAAATGGTCTTTAAATCAGCTGATAGCGGGTGTAGTCCTGTGAAACAGTATGTGTATAGTCTGTGGAGTGTGCGCAGTAACTGGGAGTGAGAAATGAATTAACAGTGTAGCACTAGCCTTTTATATTATTAAGTAACTAATTTGTACAACAAAAGTTTGATACATCAGGGATAAACCGAATGAGGCAGTACTAATTTAAAAAGAGTGACCTTGTGTTCGGGAGGGCGGAGACTCCAGTCTTCATCCAGCCATCCTGATTTAGGTTTTCCGTGGTTCCCCTAAATTATTTCAGGCAAATACTGGGATGTTTCCTTCTATAATGCCACGCCCGACTACCTATCCCATCCTTGTCATACTAGGCCTGTTGGTATGTAAATATCTGCGTATGAGAATTACTTTTTGTTGCACTTAAGTTGTAATGTCAAGACAGTATCCTTACAAAAGTGATCTACGGATGAATAAAACTATCACCCCCCTCAGATTTAGTTATAATTTGGCACAGGGACAGGCCTTGAAAAACTGAACACAGATCAATCGAGAAAACAGGAAGAAGTTGTGTGGAACTATGAAAAAAATAAGCAAAATTTACAAACTGGGATGTTTCCTTCTATAATGCCACGCCCGACTACCTATCCCATCCTTGTCATACTAGGCCTGTTGGTATGTAAATATCTGCGTATGAGAATTACTTTTTGTTGCACTTAAGTTGTAATGTCAAGACAGTATCCTTACAAAAGTGATCTACGGATGAATAAAACTATTACTACTACTACTACTATTATTACTACACAGTTCGCTTTTATATTACGTATTACGGCGTCAATATAACTGCGAGAGTTTGTTGCCACTGTAGTTCTTAAATTAACTTCGTGACGCAACTATGATTCAATTTTTCGGACGTATGCTCTTCAAAGGCTGTGATGTCGTGAGCTGTAACGTCTTGGACGTTTGATATAGCAGTACATAATTCAACGTTGTGAACGAATTTTTATTATTGTCATATCATTTTATATATTTTATAATAATGAAACAATTTATTAATATTGTATTAAGATATTTTGTTGTGTTTATTTCTAAAACTGCACGCGTCTGTGGGCATTAAAAGTGGTCGTGACAACAGACTATATTTTGGAGGGGGAAAGAGAAGGTAAGAGACAACACGAAATGGGGTCTTCTTCTGCGCCCCAAAACCGGATCGTGTGTCCGCGCCCTTAACCGGAAACCTTGTCTCGGTCATTCGTTTTTCTTTCATGGCACAAACACGTTACTCCACGGCTTTCTAAACCCGTTAATGAGCAACGTGGAAACTGCCCGTCTGTTCCTCATTTACGGCTATAACAGTTTCATCAACGAACTTACGGTTCTACAGCCTGCAGGCGAATAACATTGTGTAAACATACTGCCTCATCGGCAGGAAGAAGCCTAAGTTTCACATTTCAGCATTGCGGCCGCTGCGACCACGAGTGGCGTAGGAGCTCCTTAGGTCGTTTGCTACAACAGCTTTCATTTTGCCGCTGTTAGGTGAAAAGTCCAAACGTATAGAAAATGTTCCTTAATTGCTCCTGCTCTAGGCAATGCGAAGATAGGTGCTTCCCTATCTCCTGAGGGAGGCAAACGAAACGAAAACAAAATTGTTGCAGAACATCGATAGGTGCCTTCGTATGTTTAGTTATTAAGATGTTCTGTCGCACACTGACGGGAGTCTAAATTGATGTTATGCATTGGAGTTGCTTTTTCAATGCTATAATGGATGACTTTTAAAAGGCAAGGGGATGCGATACCTGGAAGTAAAGGTGCCACAAAAATACGGGGTGAGCGACGATTGAGTAGAATACGATGTTCAGTTTTCATAGGTGATGGAAGGGAAATATAGATGTTACAGGAAGGGCAGTAGGTGAGAGAGGAAAATCGTTCCATTAGCTCGTTTGAGCCACAATTAGAGAAGGATAGGCTAATCACTGACATGGAGTGCAGTTTGAGATTTTCACTCTGCAGCGGAGTGTGCGCTGATATGAAACTTCCTGGCAGATTAAAACTGTGTGCCGGACCGAGACTCGAACTCGGGACCTTTGCCTTTCGCGGGCAAATGCTCTACCATCTGAGCTACCCAAGCAGGACTCACGTCCCGTCCTCACAGCCTTACCTCAGCCAGGACCTCGTCTCCTACTTTCCAAACTTCACAGAAGCTCTCCTGCGAACCTCGCAGAAGTAGCACTCCTGGAAGGAAGGATATAGCGGAGACATGGCTTAGCCACAGCCTGGGGGATGTTTCCAGAATGAGATTTTCACCCAGCAGCAGTGTGTGCGCTGATATGAAACTTCCTGGCGGATTAAAACTGTGTGCCGGACCGAGACTCGAACTCGGGAACTTTGCCTTTCGCGGGCAAGTGCTCTACCATCTGAGCGACCCAAGCAGGACTCACGCCCCGTCCTCACAGCCTTACTTCCGCCAGTAACTCGTCTCCTACTTTCCAAACTCCACAGAAGCTCTCCTGCGAAACTTGTAGAACTAACACTCCTGGAAGAAAGGATGTAGCAGAGACATGACTTAGCCACAGCCTGGGGATGTTTCCAGAATGAGATTTTCACTCAGCCGCAGAGTGTGCGCTGATATGAAACTTCCTGGCAGGTTTTCTTTGATCTGGCCAACAGTGAAGAAATCTTAGTATAAAATTTCGATCAAATTCGTAAGCTGACGGCAAAACCTCTTGGTATTTTCAAATCGACTGCATTCCTTATTAAGAGTACAGTAAAAACATCAGCAGAATCTCCAGCTATGAGCATGTGCTTTGTTCCTCCAAGACAGCGATACAATCGGAAACGGAAATCTATGGAATTTGACGATTATAACAAAAATTTAGTGCCTAGAGCTGTACCTGGTTACTACGTCGGAGGAGGGCATTCGACAGATAGAAAAATAAAGGGCGATCTGCGTGAAATAATTCCGTTCTTCTTCTCCGCTTACTTGATTTTCGACTCAGAAAGTATAATGACGGACGAAAATTTTTAATGAAATGCAGAGAAATCGCAGCAACGAGAGTGAAGGTTTTATGGTTCAAATGGCTCTGAGCACTATGGGATTCAACTGCTGGGGTCATAAGTCCCCTAGAACTTAGAACTACTTAAACCTAACTAACCTAAGGACAACACACACATCCATGCCCGAGGCAGGATTCGAACCTGCGACCGTAGCGGTCGCACGGTTCCAGACTGTAGCGCCAGAACCGCTCGGCCACCAGCGGCCGGCAAGGTTTTATGTACAATGCACATGCTGAGTAAAATAGTCTTGTAGTACTCTTCGATAAAACCTGTATTTCACAAAACCATACGAACAAATATATTTTGCTCGACTTCTTCAGCGGAAATAGTGGGCTGCAGATACCTACAGTTGCCTTTGAACATCGTATATCGGCGATTTGAGTAATCTGTGCAGTGATGAAGGGTCTGTAATGGCTGCAAACAAAAAAGTTTCGGGAGGCAGGGAACGTTCTCGGTCGTATTTGGGCGAGCCGTCGGAACTAAAGTCCTGGCGGCAATATACACGTACTCACGCGCTGTCGCGTATGGAGTCTCTAGTGAATAAAACAGGTTCCTGAGTGACACGATACAATAATGATGTCACATCTTAACAAAATTAATTTTACCGTTTCCTAAACAACTTTTTCGGTGCAGGTTTGTACGTGGTCCAACAGAACGCAAATACATCACAGACGACAAACACTACTGGCCATTAAAATTGCTACACCACGAAGATGACGTGTTACAGACGCGGAATTTAATCAGCAGGAAGAAGATGCTGTGATATGCAAATGATTAGCTTTTCAGAGAATTCACACAAGGATGGCGCGGGTGGCGACACCTACAACGTGCTGACATGAGGAAAGTTTCCAACCGATTTCTCATACACAAACAGCAATTGACCGGCGTTGCCTGGTGAAACGATGCTGTGATGCCTCGTGTAATGAGGAGAAATGTGTACCATCACGTTTCCGACTTTGATAAAGGTCGGATTGTAGCCTATCGCGATTGCGGTTTATCGTATCGCGACATTGCTGCTCGCGTTGGTCGCGATCCAATGACTGTTCGCAGAATATGGAATCGGTGGGTTCAGCAGGGTAATACGGAACGCCGTGCTGGATCCCAAAGGCCTAGTATCACTAGCAGTCGAGATGACAGGCATCTTATCCGCATGGCTGTAACGGATCGTGCAGCCACGTCACAATCCTTGAGTCAACAGAAGGGTACGTTTGCAAGACAACAACCATCTGCACGAACAGTTCGACGACGTTTGCAGAAGCATGGACTATCAGCTCGGAGACCATGGCTGCGGTTACCGTTGACGCTGCATCACAGACAAGAACGCCTGCGATGGTGTACTCGACGACGAACCTAGCTGCACAAATGGCAAAACGTCATTTTTTCAGATGAATCCAGGTTCTGTTTACAGCATCATGATGGTCGCATCCGTGTTTGGCGACATCGCGGTGAACGCACATTGGAAGCGTGTATTCGTCATCGCCATACTGGCGTATCACCCAGCGTGATGGTATGGGGTGCCATTGGTTACACGTCTCGGTCACCTCTTGTTCGCAATGACGGCACTTTGACCGAGCGAGGTGGCGCAGTGGTTAGCACACTGGACTCGCATTCGGGAGGACGACGGTTCAATCCCGTCTCCGGCCATCCTGATTTAGGTTTTCCGTGATTTCCCTAAATCGTTTCAGGCAAATGCCGGGATGATTCCTTTGAAAGGGCACGGCCGATTTCCTTCCCAATCCTTCCCTAACCCGAGCTTGTGCTCCGTCTCTAATGACCTCGTTGTCGACGGGACGTTAAACACTAACCACCACCACCACCACCACCACCACTTTGAACAGTGGACGTTACATTTCAGATGTGTTACGACCCGTGTCTCTACCCTTCATTCGATCCCTGCGAAACCTTACATTTCAGCAGGATAATGCACGACCGCATGTTGCAGGTCCTGTACGGGCCCTTCTGGATAGAGAAAATGTTCGACTGCTGCTCTGGCCTGCACATTTTCCAGATCACTCACCAACTGAAAACGTCTGGTCAATGGTGGCCGAGCAACTGGCTCGTCACAATACGCCAGTCACTACTGTTGATGAACTGTGGTATCGTGTTGAAGCTGCATGGGCAGCTGTACCTGTACACGCCATCCAAGCTCTGTTTGACTCAATGGCCAGGCGTATCAAGGCCGTTATTACGACCAGAGGTGGTTGCTTTGGGTTCTGATTTCTCAGGATCCATGCACCCAAACAACGTGAAAATGTAATCACATGTCAGTTCTAGTATAATATATTTGTCCAATGAATACCTGTTTATCATCTGAATTTCTTCTTGGTGTAGCAATTTTAATGGCCAGTAGTGTATGTCGCTATACAGACGGAACAGTTTCACACCACAGGATATTTTCTTTTTAATCTCGGAATACTTTTATGTTTACACGATAAAATACGTATCACACGTATAAACTTGGAAAACGTTCGTATATTTTTTTCAATGCAGATATATTGAAGTAAAAAATCATATTTCTTCAATATTTTCTGTAACGTTAGTTTTTATTCTTTTTTTTTTTTGTAACAGCTAGTGAGGATTTTCGTTTAGAAAGTACTCAATCAAACTCGAGACTGAAAATAGAAATGTGCACCATTTTCCGGAATTTTTACGAAGCTATGAAATTATCACTAACTGGCAGTGCTGTATGATTGTGAGACCGTGAGGTGCTTATTTTCATGAAGACCGCTGTAGTCACATCGCCTGGGAGCTACAGTCGCCCTGTACCTAACGTATGGAGGCACGGCGATGTCGTCGTCTCCGCAGTGACAAATGGCATCAGTAGCGATCGTTTACTCGACTTCACAAGTTCGATAGTAGCACTGAGGACTCTGCCGTAACGGGTACGTTTCTGGGAGCTCACATGTTAACTGTAAGCAGTATTAGCCAAGTAACAAAAGGAAATATCTGCAGTTTCGCCATTGTAGAATATTCTCATCACAGAGATGAGCAACGTCTGCGCCATCTGGAGACGAAAAGCACTGACGCCTTATGACGTGCAAGGAATTAATAGCTACGCAGCTACTGGCCACCATGTGTTCTCTCTTGTAATTTCCATCATTCGGGCTGAGGAAGACGTCGATGACTGCGGTTCTCTTCGTTAACCACGAGCAAATTCCACTGCTTATGAGAACCGTTTACTGTAGACGCGTGACAGTTATTGGCGAACTTGTACTGCTGGTACTGGCCCAGAACGAGTGCTGAAGCTGCGGCTAGGTATTAAATACATTAAAAATACTGAAACTTAATTGCTGAGGCGGAATCTCAGGTTCTGTTCTGATTTGACAGACCGTGCTGGGCTGGATGGAGCTAATTGACGCGCTGGTTAAACAAACGGAATCGTACAGCCAGTTTGACGTGCATTTCCTGTGGATTCCACAAATCAGTCGCAGAAGATAACGGAGCGTTCCATTGAAGAAGGTCATGGCCTGTTCTGTCCTCAGCCTTGTCCAGTCAAATCGGATAATCTCTGACGACTTCGCAGTAGACGTAACGTTGACCTCTAACCTTCCCCCTCCCTCTATCGCAACGAGGCACTCAGCCGCGGCAGGTCTCGTGTGTAGGAATGCTCTACGTACGACCCTCGGATCGCGGGGAACATGACTGTTGGTCGGTACACATCTCACTCCTGCCACACGGTCCACAATCCTACGATAATTAAGGGGTCTTGTCGAGCCGATCCGTACAGAGGGTGCGTTCAGAATCATCTCACTAATCTTTAACTCCGAGCATCCTTACACAAGTATGACGGGATACACCGAGAGCACCATTAAAAGCAAAGAGAGAAGACATTCTTTTTAACCTATCGCTTGCGAGTTAACGCGCGTGAGACGTCCTCAAGGTTCTGAGAACGAATAGAAACGATTCTCTACAACTTACATATTATTGAAGACATGTTCAATTGCATTTACAACACTTGCTCAAACAGCATGAGCTTCGTTACGTGTTTGATACCAAATATTGCAGGATTTTATTTGATGTCATAAAACTCATCTATGATTGGGGCACCTACCTCAGCTACGACGGTAAGTGGAGTAACGCTGAACCATGGGCTGTGACCAAAGACGCGGCTTCAAGCCTCGTCTACCTTTAATAGCGTAGCGAAGGATAAAACTACAAGGATAAATGGTCCAGTCTTGCGTACAGTGATTCGGTCATATTCTGGACTGTCATCAGGGATGATCGTTTGGGAGTGAGGTATCTAAAAGCAAAGCGACAACTACCACGATGTAAGTTACGAGTAATAAGAGGTGATAGAAGAATATCGGACATTATGATGCCAAGATTTACTACAAACATTTGGTGTTTGATGTTATGACACTACGAGATGCAGCCAATTATCACCTAACCCATTGTGTTGCCTTTACTACGAGGTTTTAAGTCTGTGGTTGTCCAGAAGGGCAATATCTTAGCATACTTGCCCCTACACTTAACGGAGTTGTCGTACATGCAATGCAGGTATCGTGAGGCATTACGATGTTCTCGTCCCGACGTTTCAGTAACTTACATCTAAAGTTCCATTGTTTTCGAAGCACCATAACCCTAGTGTCTAGCTGCATACGGTCCAGAAAGTAATATGTAAGTAGGCTGTTTAGGTTTTTATGTTGGTAACGCGACGTAGTGCTCTGTATGAAAATCGCTGACAGCGCTGTGTGCAGTCTGTGGCCGGTTGGACTCATTGCTGGAATATTCGCTAGTGTAGTGTTGGGCAGTTGGATGTGAACAGCGCGTAGCGTCGGGCAGTTGAAGGTGAGCCGCCAGCAGTGGTGTATGTGGAGAGAGAGATGGCAGAGTTTTGAGAGGTTACTACAAGCGGACGATCTGGACGTGTGTCCGCCAGAAAAAGGAAATTTGTAAAGATGGATGTCATGAATTGATAGATATATAAATCATGACTTTTGAACGCTATTAAGGTAAATACATTGCTTGATCTCTATCTCAATCTTTCATTTGCTAACTGTGCCTATCAGTAGTTAGTGCCTTCAGTAGTTAGAATCTTTTATTTAGCTGTCAGTATTGGCGCTCGCTGTATTGCAATAGTTCAACCAACGAAGATATTTGAGAGGTAAGTGATTCATGAAAGGTATAGGTTATTGTTAGTCAGGGCCATTCTTTTGTAGGGATTATTGAAAGTGAGATTGCGTTGCGCTAAAATATTGTGTGTCAGTTTAGTGATGATCAGAATAAGTAAAGAGAAAACTGTTTGAGTTTTGTTCAGTTGTTTGAAAATCAAATAACGTAGAAGTTTACCAGCACAGTCATTCATAATTTTTGTAAGGGGACGTTTCAAATGTTCCTATAATAGCTCCATCAGAAGATGCCATTCCAGTGGCTCGAAAATCTTCTTCTTCTTTTTCTTCTTCTTCTTCTTCTGCTATTCATGGTCTGGACAAAATGTATGTTCCGACGTCGTATTTAGAGTACCTCCTATCTTTCACTTGGTCCTCCAGGATCTCTTCTCCATTGTGGGTTACGAAACCTTAGCTGCTTGCTCAATCTATCTTCATTATTCCATTATTCTTTCCTTTTTCTTACATAATCGTTCATTCCTTCGCAAATATTATAAACATGAAGTTCCTTTCTTATGTCTTTGTTAAGTTTTCTGTCTAATCTAGAGTATCCTTTAGCCTTTTTTAAATATCTGATTTCTGCTGTTTCTGTATTACTCACATTCTTCTGTGTAAGTACCGAAGTCTCACTTCCATATTTTAAAACTGGTGTTGTCATTACTCTATGAATTTTGATTCTGATGTCCTTTCTTGTCTTGTTGCCCAACGTCCTATTTTTCTGTTTATAGCACTACATATGTGTTGAAAACTTTGAGTGTTACTTTCTACATTTCGATAGTTATTGTAAATTATGTCTACTCCAACACAACACAAGTGAAACATGTGTTCTGTGGGTTTTCTGTTGATGGTTATCTTTGAAGAGACTGGCTATTTCCTCTGAAATGGCAATACTCTAATTTTAGGTACCGAAATTTCTAAGTTATATTATTTAACAATTTGTTCAAATCTATACAAAGACTTTTGAAGATCATCTTCTAGTTTGGTTATGACTGTAAGATCATCCGGAATCAGTAAAACATTTATTGTTGTATTATGATTTATTTTTATCCCAGAGCTTGTCTTTGTCTTCCATTTTTCAACTATGTTATCAATGTACATAAAAAATAAAATGCTACTCTCTTGTTCTTTTGGTATATTCTGTTTAGTGTTTAAATTAAATAGTGGCAATATCCACCGAGTTAGATCTGTTTACTTTCTTGAAGGGTTTTTTGAAGCCTATGAATGCAATATGAATCTTGAAGTTGAATTCTCGCCGTTGTGGTATTATTTGTTTTAAAGTGAAGATGTTATCTGTACATGAACTATCTTTTCTGAATCCTGGTTGTTCTTCCTCTGATATTACAACAGTTATTATCTTAAGTTGATTGTTATTATCTTGGACTATACAGGCGGTGTTCAGTAGGCTTTCGCTGTTGTCTCTTTGATCTTTCTTAAATAGAGATATTATTTTAGCCGTATGCCATGCAGATGGTCTCGCTAACACTTATTGCAGTATTCATCTATTAAATGTAAGAACTGCAGTTCAAAAAACATTCCTCCATATTATAGCAATCTAGTGCTTGTTCCGCCTAGACCACAACATTTTCTGTTTTTTCATTCCTTTAATGCTTGTCGTAATTTTGATACTGTTGTTGAGTCTTCTATATTTAGTTCTTTATCATTGTTATCTTAATTTGAGCCCACTACAGTATAAATTTTTACAATAGTTTTTCTACTTTCATTATCAATTATATTTAATCTTACTGTGCCTTTTCTGTTGTATTAAGGTAAGCTGTTAACTGTCGCCCACGAGTATCGTTTCCGATACTGCTTACATATCTCTCCGTAGTATATCGGTGAACTATTCTTGCAGAAAGATTTTGCTCGATTTTCTATCCCTTGGCACTCTTTATGATTTTCTTGTCTAGGTAGTTGTAGTTCATGATACAATAAATCGTATCAAATTCAAAAGAGACATAAATTCTCGCCGGCCGTGGTGGCCGAACGGTTCAAGGCGCTACAGTCTGGAACCGCGCGACCGCTACGGTCGGAGGTTCGAATCCTGCCTCGGGCATGGATGTGTGTGATGTCCTTAGGTTAGTTAGGTTTAAGTAGTTCTAAGTTCTAGGGGACTGATGACCTCGGAAGTTAAGTCCCATAGTGCTAAGAGCCATTTGAACCATTTGAACCATAAATGGTCAGTAGTGATATTTGTGCTGTTGTGATACACGAGGCGGAAAAATCGATTGTGGGAGCTTGAAATCTGGCAACCGAGACCTCATTTCGAGAATCGGGATTTATGTGTTTATGTGCCCAACCAGAAGTGTTAGTGGGAAATCGGTCTGCGGACAACCTGACTCGAGAGCCCTCTCTCTTTGTGTGTCCACTCTCTGCGGAGGCGCCGGTCCCTCCCACGCCGCCCACGCGCGCCGGTCCACAACGTCGGCCCGGTGCGAACGGTAGAAAGCGTGGCCGCCGCCGCCGCCGCCGCCGCCGTCGTCGTGTCACGCACGCACTCCAAAGACCTGCCTCGACACGAGTCTTGTGCGTCCGCCGACCTCCGCGCTCTGATTCCTGGCTCCCGGTGGGCGGAAATAATGGCTGTGTCTCGTCGCTCTCTTCGAGATAAAGGAAAAAGAAACGCAGGGCATCCCGCGGGCAATTACGCTTCCTTTCCTGAGAAAGACGTCACCGAGCGTCAAGTGTCTGTACTAGCACTTCAAGGGACGTCGTGGCATCAGATTGCCTCGCTGACGGGGTTCGCGGCTACGCGCAAAATACGCTATTAAAATTGCTACACTAGGAAGAAATGCAGATGATAAACGGGTATTCATTGGACAAATATATTATACTATAACTGACATGCGATTACATTTTCACGCAATTTGGGTGCACAGATCCTGAGAAATCAGTGCCCAGAACAACCACCTCTGGCCGTAATAACGACCTTGAGACGCCTGCGCATTGAGTCAAACAGAGCTTGGATGGTGTGTACAGGTACAGCTGCCCATGCAGCTTCAACACGATACCACAGTTCATCAAGAGTAGTGACTGGCGTATTGTGACGAGCCAGTTGCTAGGCCACCATTGACCAGACATTGTCAATTGGTGAGAGATCTGGAGAATGTGCTGGACAGGGCAGCAGTCGAGCATTTTATGTATCCAGAAAGGCCCGTACAGGACCTGCAACATTCGGTCGTGCATTATCCTGCTGAAATGTAGGATTTCGTAGGGATCGAATGAAGGGTAGAGCCACGGTTCGTAACACAACTCAAATGTAACGTCCACTGTTGAAAGTGCCGTCAATGCGAACAAGAGGTGACCGAGACGTGTAACCTATGGCACGCCATACCATCACGCCGGGTGATACGCCAGTATGGCAATGACGAATACACGCTTCCAATGTGCGTTCACCGCGATGTCGCCAAACACGGATGCGACCATCACGATGCTGTAAACAGAACCTGGATTCATCCGAAAAAATGACGTTTTGCCATACGTGCACCCAGCTTCGTCGTCGAGTACACCATCGCAGGCGCTCCTGTCTGTGATGCAGCGTCAAGGGTAAGCGCTCCATGGTCTGCGAACTGATAGTCCATGCTGCTGCAAGCGTCGTCGAACTGTTCGTGCAGATGGTTGTTGTCTTGCAAACGTCCCCATCTGTTGACTCAGGGATCTAGACGTGGCTGCACGATCCGTTACAGCCATGCGGATAAGATGCCTGTCATCTCGACTGCTAGTGATACGAGGCCGTTGGGATCCAGCACGGCGTTCCGTATTACCCTCCTGAACCCACCGATTCCATATTCTGTTAACAGTCATTGGATCTCGACCAACGCGAGCAGCAATGTCGCGATACGATAAACCGCAATCGCGATAGGCTACAATCCGACCTTTATCAAAGTCGGAAACGTGATGGTACGCATTTCTCCTCCTTACACGAGGCATCACAACATCGTTTCACCAGGCAACGCCGGTCAACTGCTGTTTGTGTATGAGAAATCGGTTGGAAACTTTCCTCATGTCAGCACGTTGTAGGTGTCGCCACCCGCGCCAACCTTGTGTGAATGCTCTGAATAGCTAATCATTTGCATATCACAGCATCTTCTTCCTGTTGGTTAAATTTCGCATGTGAAGCACGTCATCTTCGTGGTGTAGCAATTTTAATGGCCAGTAGTGTAACTTGGCCCGTAGATACGCTGTCGGCGCGGGAGGGAGAGCGGTCAGCGGTCGTGATGGAGGCTTGTTGTGAAGAATCACCGCTCAGCAGCGTACGTCAAGTTCAACAATAAACATACAGGTTGACAATTATTGAACTACATGAACAAAAATGTAAATTAGTTACAAACTACGGGGTGCACACACACTTTATTCAACATGTAAACGTCACTACAGATATTCCAATTTAGGTTATGGCGTGTTCGATATGCCTGCCATCATTGGAAATGATGTGGCGCAGACGAGTAGCGGAATTCTGCACGACCCGCTGAAGTGTCAGAAGATTGATGCTGTCGATGACCTCCTGAATGGCTGTTTTCAGCTCATGAATGGTTTTGGAGTTACTGCTGTACACGTCTTTAATATAGCCCTACAAAAAGGAGTCGCACGTGTTAAGAGCCGGAGAATATGGCGGCCAATCGAGTCCCATGCTAGTGGCCTCTGGGTACCCCAGCACCAGAATGCGCTCCCTAAAGTACTCCTCCAGGACATTACTTTCCTGCTTCGATTGACAAGAACACGGGAAAGGAATAAGGTGGAAACACTATGGGACTTAACATCTGTGGTCATCAGTCCCCTAGAACTTAGAACTACTTAAACCTAACTAACCTAAGGACATCACACACATCCATGCCCGAGGCAGGATTCGAACCTGCGACCGTAGCAGTCGCGCGGTTCCGGACTGAGCGCCTAGAACCGCTAGACCACCGCGGCCGGCATCCAAAATCTTCACGTACCATTCGGCAGTCACCGTGCCATCAAGGAATATTGTATCGATTGTTCCGTCATAGGACATTGCATACCACACAGTCACCCGTTGAGGGCGTAGAGACTTCTCCATTGCGAAATGCTGGTTTCTCAGTCCCCCAAATGCGCCAGTTTTGGTTACTGACGAACCCATCCAAATGAAAGTGGGCTTTGTCGCTAAACCAAACATACAGCGCATACTAATTCCCATCATGCCCCGGGCCAATCGTGTACTTTGAACGTCCTAACGCAAATCGTTCAGAAGCTATGACGACTTTATTTCATACAGTTCAATAATTGTCACCCTGTATATCTCACACGACTTGTAAACTACTTCTAGCCAGTGTGCAAACGACAGTAGTAGCAGGTTACGAGGTGTGACCATAAAATGACGGAACTACTGCTGTAAAATATTTTATTCTGAAAACATACATATTAGTTGTTGTCACCCTCCATATACTCCCCACAACGCTCCATTCGAGTTTTCCATTGATAGAAAAAGTGCTGGAAATCTTCCTCTGTGAGCTCCTTGATGACGTGTGCCCCTTTCTCGCTCAGTGCGTCAATGGACTGAAATATTGTTCCTTTTAATGCAGATTTAACCTTTAGGGATGGATAAAAGTCACGTGGTTCTAGGTCCAGTAACTAACGTGGGTGGTCCAACAATGGGATGCTGTACTTCGCTAGAAGCCTCTTAACAGACAAATCGGTATGAGCAGGTGTATTGTCTTGATGCTCAACCCATGACATGTTCCTCAACAATTCTGGTCTTTTTTTCTTATTTTCTCACGGAGTTGAGCAAGACCCTCAAGCTAGTAATGTTGATTAATAGTGTGGTGTTCGTGAACTCAGTAAAGATATACAATTCCGTCAGTACCCAAAAAAACAATCGTCAGCGCTTTGAATCTTGATTTGCTTATCAGATATCTTTTCGCTCTCAGTGAAGAGGGGCCTTATAGTCCACGGAATGGCGCTTAATTTCTGGATCGTAAGTGAAAAACCAACATTCGTCAAATGTTATCACTCTTTCGAAGAAATTAGAATCATTTTCGTGGTATTCAGAGAGTACAAAAATTTTCACAAGATTCCTTATCTTCGTTCGTGAGAATTATCGGCATTTTCGTTCACACTTTTCTCATATTAAATTGATTATGTAAAATACACCTTAAGCATTCTTTGTCAATTTCTAAGTTTCAGAAATCGACTGAATACTCAACCGACGATCAGATCGAATCAAATTACCTATATCATCCCGTGCATGGAATATCTTCGTCTTCTCGGCTCAAAACCTCGCGTGCGTGATAGACAGTCTTTGCCACACAATTCTTTTAGTAAAAGATAAGTTTCAGTAGCAGTTTCTCTAAGTTTCATGTGAAACTGCACGACACTTCGTTGCTATATTATTCAACTTGCCATTTTTCCAGCAAAACAAAATAATAGCTATTACACAAACAAAGACCACGACCACAATGATTTGTTTATGGACGTCAGAGATGCTGCATTCGACTGAGGAGGCCGAACGTTTCACACATGGAGGTAAAGAAACAGGGGAGGTGGCATTACGCCACAAACTTGAAGCCGATGTCCGCCATTTTAACTAGCCCAAAACATTAGGTTCACCGCGTTCATACCCCCATGGTTCACCGCTGTGGCACATGCCCTTGACGTCGCTCTGACTGTGTCATTTTACTAGAGCAACTGCGCATTCAAGAACAGAAAAACGTTCGAAACTGCTCTCCTGACACCGTAGGTCTCTAGAAGAGCGTAGCGTTCCAAAATATTGGAAAAGGGCACAGGTCATCCCCGTTTTCAAGAAGGGACGTCGAACAGATGTGTAGAACTATAGACCTGTATCTCTAACGTCGATCAGTGGTAGAATTTTGGAACACGTATTATGTTCGAGTATAATGATTTTTCTGGAGACTTGAAATCTATTCTGTGGGAATCAGCATGGGTCTTGAAAAAGACGATCTTGTGAAACCCAGCTCGCGCTATTCGTCCACGAGACTCAGAGGGCCATAGACACGAGTTCCCAGGTAGATGCCATGTTTCTTGACTTCCGTAAGACGTTTCATACAGTTCCCTACAGCTGTTTAATGAACAAAGGAAGAGCATATGGACTATCAGACCAGTTGTGTGATTGGATTGAAGAGTTCCTAGATAACAGAACGCAGCATGTCATTGTCAATGGAGAGAAGTCTTCCGAAGTAAGAATAATTTCAGGTGTGCCGCAGGGGAGGGTCGCAGGACCGTTGCTATTCACAATATATATAAATAACCTTGTGGATAACTTCGGAAATTCACTGAGGCTTTCTGCGGATGATGCTGTAGTATATCGAGAGGTTGTAACAAGGGAAAATTGTACTGAAATGCAGGAGGATCTGCAACGAATTGACGCATGGTGCAGGGATTGGCAATTCAATCTCAATGTAGACAAGTGTAGTGTGCTGCGAATATATAGAAAGAAAGATCCTTTATCATTTAACTACAATATAGCAGGTCAGCAACTGGAAGCAGTTAATTCCATAAATTATCTGGGAGTGGGCATTATGAGTGATTTAAAATAGAATGACCATATAAAATTAATCGTCGGTAAAGCAGATGCCAGACTGAGATTCTTTGGAAGAATCCTAAGGAAATGCATTCCGAAAACAAAGGAAGTAGGTTACGGTACAAATGTTCGCCTATTGCTTGAATACTGCTCACCGGATAGGGTTGATAGAGAAGATCCAACGGCGAGCAGCGCGCTTCGTTACAGGATCATCTAGTAATCGCGAAAGCGTTACGGAGATGATAGATAAACTCCAGTGGAAGACTCTGCAAGAGAGACGCTCAGTAGCTCGGTACGGGCTTTTGTTGAAGTTTCGAGAACATATCTTCACCGAGGAGACAAGCAGTATATTGCCCCCTCCTACGTATATCTCGCGAAGAGACCATGAGGATAAAATCAGAGAGTTTCGAGCCCACACAGAAGCATACCGACAATCTTTTTTTCTACGAACAATACGAGACTGAAATAGAAGGGAAAACCATTAAAGGTACCCATGGTACCCTCCGCTACACACCGTCATGTGGCTTGCGGAGTACGGATGTAGATGTAGATGAAGTTATTCATGTAGGCTCTATAATTTTTAGTTTTTAAAACGATAGTAATAATGAACAAGGAGCACTCGTAAACAGCTGTCTGCTAATGTTTTGGACTACTTAAAAGGCGGCAGGCCGCGCCCGCCGTGGCTGCAAAACAACGTACAGCGTTAAGTCTGTAGTGCCACCTCCCCTCCTTTTTTTATTTTTACGTCCATGGTTTCAGAGCTATTGGTCGTTCATCTTTGGCACATGCGTATTTACTCTGTGACGGCATCAGTCTCGTTATTTTATAGTCACACCTATTATGTCAATACGATTAGTAATAGGCTGTTTTCTTATGTTGCAAACATGGTCCGGATTGTTGTTATTCGGAGTGATTATAAAAATCATAACGCGTTTACGTTCAATATTCTCACAAAATGTCTCTTACTTTTAAGTAATTAAGATTTAAAAATCATGAAATATCAAGATTCGGTCACTTGATTGAAAACACTCTGTTATTGGCTGAAGCTCTGCTGACGTCATAGACTAGGAATAAGACGAAACTTTATGTGTGTTATAGGAATTACTAGGTCATTACGTTCTTTTTCTGCAAATAGTTCAGCTATTTAGTGACGTAAAACGAATTTACACGGACATTATTTTCCCTGCTCCCTGCATCATCACTAAACCCGCTCAAAACTAAGGAATTGTGGAACTTTTGTAAATGGATCCTTGTCTTGCATCTATATCGTCGACTGTAAATCGTGAAATACAACTCAAATCTTAGTGCTGATTTCCGGTACACAAGATACTCATTAGAATTACCACTAGAAGCAAGTGATGTGTGGCGCAACGGATGGCAAATGTGACTGGATGAGAAGAACGCAGATTCGAATGCTGAAAGAGCGGTAAACGTATAAAAGTTTTACACGAAATATGAATATAGCTTTAGCAAGAACTCATTGTAGCAATTGTTTCGATGGTGGGATATGCTGTATATAGCTTCGCATTAATCTTGATCTAAGAAATGGACAACTGAGGATAAATGCATCAACTTTGCTTACAAACAATTACCTTTATTGGAAAATATTGCTAGTAGCGAAGATATCATCATGCTACCACAGTACAACAACGTGCAGGAAGAAGAGGTTTTATATGCGGAGAGATATAAAGCATGTACAACATGCAGGTAACTCAAACGTAAGGGCTGTGATATTTGTGAGTGTAAACTAAGGTCGGTGTTTGAAGCAGACTTAACTTCATCTTATGTAAGAAGGTGAAACTTCAAACCCTTAAACAGTGGGGTTCCTAGCTTTACAGTTCGAAGATAGAGAAAAACATTGTTTCACATAAAGCAAAAAGTGTGTGATCATATAAATTAGAGAATATCTTTTTGAACGTGACGCGTGTGAACAGCTATTGCCAATGTAAGCGAATGTAAATGCCAAGGAAAACACACTAATACTCAGTTTCTAATCGGTGTTCGCAAAAAAATGGCTCTGAGTACTATGGGACTTAACAGTCCCCTAGAACTTAGAACTACGTACTTAAACCTAACTAACCTAAGGACATCACACACATCCATGCCCGAGGCAGGGTTCGAACCCGTGACCGTAGCGGTCGCGCAGTTCCAGACTGAAGCACCTAGAACCGCTCGGTCATTGCAGCCGGCACGGTGTTTGCAGTTTTGTAATTGTGATTCGATTTTCACATCAAAGGACTCTCGATTAGTTTTACAAATAAGTTAAAATAGTGTTGCAGGCTAGATTCGAAACAACTATTTATGGATTTCATCTTTTACGATGCGACAGTCCACCGCTCTACAAACCGAGCATCCAATGACGTGTGTCGGATGGGTTATAACGATTGTTTTTACTAACTGTATGATTTCGTCCACTGACGCTGTCCTACTTTGTAACAGTGCGTAAGCGTATCTCGTAATTAAAAAGTCTCGCACTCTGATGTTAACATTAGTTATGTTAACTTCAGAGTGCAAGACATTTTTAATTAAGTTAGGGAACTTGAGCATCGCGGTGGTGACAATCTGCCGGTACAGTGCAACCAACTTTTACGCTCATTCTCTGAAACACTTAACAACAAATTTTCAAGAATTTTTATGGCTGTATTTGTACAGTGAGGTACTACAGACCATCTGTAATCCGATTTCGGAACGTAAATTCCAAAACACGTCATCACTGTGAATTAGGAGCAGCGAACTATCCAGTGACGTCACAAGCATCACATGATTCGAATGGAGCATTTTAGCCGGCTTTGAAATTATTTGAATTTCATTTCCGTTTCTATAAAAGAATAATAAAATTCAAGTAGGATAGAAGCATGTTACGAGCATAAAATGATATAATTAACCATTTAAGACGATTTCCAGGAAAGACTGAAATGCCTCATTCGACCCCGTCAGTCCAGAAAGTTTCGATAATAGATTAATAAAAAAAAATAGAGAAAAGATAAGACGGTGGTTTTTATGCTCCTGGTGATCTACAGTCCACATACTTGATTACAAAGCACAGAATGTTCGTAGAACCATGTGGACCTGTCAGAAAAGTCCTTCTTTGGGATGTTGTACAAACCGTGCAGCACATTGGCTTGAATGCCTGGTGAATTTCTGAACTTTGTCTTCTTGTGATACGTTCATACTGATAAGCCTCGTTGCCCGTGATTGTATTTTCCAGAAAATAATTGCCTCCGTTTCACATTTGAATCAAGTAGTGACAGGTGCCCACGGTCGTTGTTATTATTTGGAAGTCGAGGTATGCGGGACAAACTTTGCACACACTTTTCTCGTCTTCAAAACATTCCAGGTAATGTCTTGAACACTTGGCTTCGAGATGTTGCTCCAGTGAGATTTCTGACACAACGATGTTGACACTGTTGCCATAGATCCACTGCTTAACACTGCCTGGTCGCAACTGACTAATCGAATGCGTATCTATCCTGCACAGCTTTTACAACGGAACGGCCGAGTTTGACATGTCGAAACATGCCCCGGATATTATTATCTGCTAAGATATACTGCAATTATTAAAAAAAACTGTTGAAAATTTCCAAATTATTAGCTCGCCAGGCAGCTGACGAAATGTACACCCTTACCATACTCACAGCAGACAGCGCATGCGCAGCACTACAGGTACATATCCTTTGTTGATGGCACATCGCTAAACAGATAACGCGTCACAACACAATGGTAATTTGCAAAGTGAATTTCATTCAATTTCATTCACTTTCCGTTAATACGAGGCCTGTTCAGAAAGTAAGCTCCGATTGATTGCCAAATTGAAACCACAGTGAACATCAGAAATGTTTTACTTGTAACAATTAGCTACACCTTTAAGCTACTTCTCTACGTAGTCGCCGTTCTGACTTAGACTTTTGTCATAGCGTTGTACCAACTTTTCAATAGCCTCATCATAGAAGGCAGCCGCCAGTGCTTTCCGCCAATTCTCCACGCTGGCCTACACCTCGTTGTCTGTGTCAAAATGTTGTCGTCAAAGACAGCGGTTCATGTGACCAGAGATGAAACTCAGGGGGAGACAATTGCGGACTGTATTGTGGGTAATCTAACATTCCCATTTGCAAACGATGCAGGAGCATCTTCATTGCCCCTGCAGAATGCGGCTGAGAATTGTCTTGAAGACGAAACAGCACGACAGTTATGTAATGTTAGCTGCATAGCTTCAGGCGAAATTTCTCACCAGGCCCTCGTACTTGGCGGCAGACACTATTTTCTAGACATCTTTACGCACTCACTGCGAGCTCAGAAATGAGAAGAGCGACGTGATGCTAACTGGGGTTATACTAGAGACACTACCCAACACATCTGTGCAAAGCTTTATCGGATTTTCATAGTCGTTTCCATTTCGCGACCGATCGGAGCTTACTTTCTGAACGGCCCTCGTAGTTTCTCTGACACAATTACTCACAGTAATTATTCGCTCGAATTTTCAACTCATTCAGTATTCGTAACAGTTGCCTTTGCGGTATCGCTAAGGCTTAACAATGGAGTTAAAACTGAATTAATTTTCTTTGTGCTTCCTAATAGCATCTGTCTTTGCGCTGGTTTCCAGAGTATCACAGTAAAGTGGAATACAATTAACATTTCCAATCATGCAAAAGTGAAATTGAAGAACGTGGTATTGCACTCGAAATCACATGCTTCTACTACATTCGAATAATGCAGACACTTTGTCAGAAATTGTTGAAACATTAGAAGAAACATGAAATAACTCTGCAAAGAACCCATAGATAACAGAAGAAATACTTCAGCTGATCGATGAAAGATGAAAGTAGAAAAATGTTCAAGGAAATTCAGAAATACATATCGCTGAGGAATGAAGTAAATAGGAAATGCAAGGAAGCTAAGATGAAAAGGTTGTATGAAGAATGTGAAGAAATTGAAAAAGAAATGATTGTCGGAAGGACTTACTCAGCATACAGGATAGTCAAAACGACCTTCGACGAAATTAAAAGCAAGAGCTGTAACGTTAAGAGTGCAAGGGAAATTCCACTGTTAAATGCAGAGGAGAGGGCGGATAGGTGGAAAGAATACACTGAAGGCCTCTATGAGGGGGAAGATTTGTCTGATGTGATAAAAAACAAACAGGAGTCGATTTAGAAGAGATAGGGGATTCGGTATTAGAATCAGAATTTAGGAGATCTTTGGAGGACTTAAGATCAAATAAGGCAGAACGGATAGACAACATGCCATCAGAATTTCTAATATGATTGGGGGATGTGGCACCAAAATGACTATTCGCGTTGGTGTGTAGATTGTATGAGTATGGAGACATAGCATCTGACTTTCGGAAAAATATCATCCACACAATTCCGAAGACTGCAAGAGCTGACAAGTGCAAGAATTATCGCACAGTCAGCTTAACAGCTCGTGCATCCACTTGCGACGAGACTGATATACATAAGAACGGAAAACAAAATTGAGGGTGTGTTAGATGAACAGTTTGGCTTTAGGAGATGTAAAGACTCCAGAGACGTAATTCTGATGTTGCGGCTGACAATGGAAGCAAGATTTAAAAAAATCGATACTCGTTCATTGGATTTGTCGACCTGGAAAAAGCGTTCGCAATGTAAAATGGTGCAATATGTTCGTAATTCTGAGAAAAATAAGAGTAAGCTATAGGGAGAGGTGATAGTATACAATATGTACAAGAGCCAAGAGGGAATAATAAGAGTGGACGACCAATAACGAAGTGCTCCGATTAAAAAGGGTGTAAGACAGGGATGTAGTCGTTCGTCCCTACTTTCCAATCTATACATAGAAGAAGCAATGATGGGAATAAAAGAAAGTTTCAGCAGTGGAATTAAAATTCAAGGTGAAATATCAATGATACGATTCGCCAATGACATTGTTATCCTGCGTGAAAGTAAAGAAGAATTGCATGACCTGCTGAATGGAATGAACAGCCTAATGAGCGCACAATGTGGACAGAGAGTGAATCGAAGAAAGACGAAAGTAATGAGAAGTAGTAAACTGAGCACAGCGAGAAACTTAACATCAGGATTGATGGTCACGAAGTAGATGAAGTTAAGGGAATTCTGTTACCTAGGCAGAAAAATAGCCAGTGACGGACGGGGTAAGGAGGATATCAAAAGCAAACTAGCACTGGTGAAAAGTGATGTGAAGGTCGATGGCAGCGTGTCATGACCTCACACAAATGCTGGATGATTTTCGGTCGGTACCCCTGGGATTTGCAGTGGGATGGTAGAGGCTAACACGAGTGGGGTGGTTGTAGGGATCTGGAACATTCTATAATAATTAGTACTGGAACACTTTAGTAAATAACTTTTACTTAACTTTGTCCTGCTACTGCACTCCAGGAACATAACTAATAACAACTATCTTTCTTGAATACAAATGACTCATTAACAAACATTAACTGGATTATACAAAAAGCAAGATAACACAGTTCTGGTATTACGTGCGTAATACATGCGCGAACTAGAGGCTGTGAACCTAGCGAGCTGAAGGCTATTCTAATCTAACTTCGTTCACGACCTGTAGCTGACTCGGCCGGTGCGATCTGCAGGTCTCTGCCCGTGCCATACGGCGGCGCTGCAAGCGCCAGCGAGTCCAGAGAGGTTACAAGTGCTCGACCGCTATCGATTATCACAACCTCCAGCGTGGAGCCTAACGTTGACACCACAAAAAATGCATTCCTGGCCAAGAAAAGCCTACTAGTATCAAATATAGGCCTTAATTTAAGGAATATCTGAGAATGTACGTTTGGTGCGCAGCATTGCGTGATAGTGAAACGTGGACTGTGGGAAAACCGGAACAGAAAGGAATCGATGCATTCGAGATGTGATGCTACATACGGATGTCGAAAGTTAGGTGGACTGATAAAGTAAGGAATGAGGAGGTTCTGCGCAGAATCGGAGAGGAAAGGGATACGTGTAAAACACTGACAAGGAGAAGGGACAGGATGATAGGACAGCTGTTAATAGATCGGGGAATGGCTTCCATGGTACTAGAGGGAGCTGTAGAGGGCAAAAACTGTAGAGGAAGGCAGAGATTGGAATACATCCAGCAAATAATTGAGGAAGTAAGTTTCAAGTGCTACTCTGAAATGAAGAGGTTGGCACAGGAGAGCATGGTGGGCCGCGTCAAACCAGTCAGAAGGCTGATGACTCAAAAAAAAAAAAAAAAATCAATTGTCGTCGTAGTTCTCATGACTAGTAATGTATGCACATCCCAGCGCCTCAAAAGTGCATGGATACCTCGTGAGAAGAATTCTTTTAGTTGTGTGCCCTGGATTTCAGCTCTTCATGGCTTCTGAAAAGCTTGCCACCCAGCGCTTCTTTGAGACATGTGAACACGTGAAAATCACTCGGGGGAGGCCTAGTCAGTAAGGAGGTTGTTCCGAGCCATTCCTACCTCAGACTACGGTTGTAGTTCACCATAGGCACCTACGTGACGATCTCTCAATATTCAGCAGTGAACTGACGTGGCGTTGATCCTGTGCACTAACATCCAAAATAGAAGCTATTTCTTTTACAATAATACGTGTGTTTTCCTTCATAAGCTCCTCCACTGCAATAAACTTTGCTTTTGTAATTACGCATGTAAGTGGGCTGCTTCTGTGTTGGTAGCGCTGTGTAGCGCTTTGCATTGGGTCTCTGCGCTTTCTTTGTAAGAGATTCTGTGGCTGGTTGAACTCGTTGTTGGAAATTAATCGCCAGTAGTGTTGGGCAGTTGGAAGTTAGTCGCCAGCAGTGATGGATGTAATGTTGGGCAATTAGAGGTGAACAGCCAGCAGTGATGGAAGTTAAATGTGAGAAGTTAGCATCGATGGAGGGTAGAGGTCTGAAGTGTTAGCGTAGGCTAACTACCTGGAAGTATCCGACTTGGAGATTGAAAATTATTCATGATTATATACCTTTGTACTAGATGTCAATGACAATTTATATTCGTGTTTAAACTGGATGTCACGTTATTAAGGTAAAAAATACATTATTTGGTTTGCAACAAAAACTTTGCTAACCACATGCCTATTATCAGTGGCTTTAGTAGCTAGAATCTTTTATTTAGCTGGCAGTATTGAAGCTCTTTGTATTGCAGTAGTTGGCGTAATGAAGACTTTTGTGAGGTAAGTGCTTAATGAAATGTATAGGTTATTGTCAGGATTGCTTCTTATTCAAGGCCATTCTTTTGAATGAATTATTTGAATACAGGTTACCTTTTTTTTGAGCAGTCAGATTGCGTTGCGCTAGGATATTATGGGTCTCGGTCATTCAGTGATTTAAGTACAGACACACACATTTAAATAAAGAAGTTTCACGCGGTGAGGCAGGCCCAGGCGCGGTAACGTCTTCCACACAAGTTACGCCTGTTTTAGACATCCCGCGGCACTATTTTACTTGCTGCAGAGACACACACACGATTGACTGTGGTGCGCTTACATCTTGCGGTGCATTGCACACATTTAACAGCTGCGCTACTCATAATTGTATCACAAATCTCTGCACCATGGCGGTGCAAGTCGGCAGTGGGGCGGTAATTTTTTATTGACAGTCCTGCCTTTTCTGTGATGCAACAACAGCCTGTCAAGTGTTATATATCTGTCGAAACGCAAGGAAAACTCCGGCCAACTGCTAAATCGATAGTACAACTTTTAGAAATTTTATTACACTTTAAGGTTGTCATTTGGATCACACATTTGTAATTACTACGATATTGCAGTGCCTGTGTTATTCTGATGACGACGCACTGCGGCGATTACAGCCGTTAGGAAGCTTAACAGATGAATTCGCAATTCCGAATAATGACTACCATTAGCTGTAGAATGGAATGACGACAATGAAAATTTGTGCCGGGCTGGGACTCGAACCCGGAAGATGGTAGTCATTATTCGCAATTGCGAATTCATCTGATGTGTTTCCTAACGGCTGTGACCGCTGCAGTGCATCGCCATCAGGATAAAACAGGCACTGCTATATCTAATTTATCTGCCGATACCGGGCATGTGACTTTCAAGTACGAGGGTCATTCCAGAAGAAATGCACACTATTTTTGTAAAAATACAGTTTTCATTCTGCATGTGTGAAAGTTTTACAGTGTGTAATACATCCTTCCCGCTTGTTTTCAAACTTAGTTCAACCTGTTCCAGTGAGTGGCGCCGTCACAGCATGTCTTCAAGGTGGCTGCTACACCTGACGTTCATCAGAAGCAACGTTCTGTCATAGAATTCCTGTGCTGTGAAAACGAGACAGTGGGAAACATCCACAAGAGGCTGAAAAAGGTGTATGGAGATGCTGCTGTCGACCACAGTACAGTTAGTCGGTGGGCAAGCAGGTTACGTGCTGAAAGCGGGCACGGCAATATTCAGGATTGTCCTCGCAGCGGCAGGCCTCGTACTGCACACACTCCAGACAATGTGCAGAGAGTTAACTAATTGGTGACTGCTGACAGACGCATCACAGTGAACGAATTGTAACGCTACGCTGGGATAGGGGAAGGAAGTGTTTGCAGAATACTGAAAGTGTTGGCGTTAAAAAAGGTTTGTGCCAGGTGGGTTCCCAGGATGTCGACGGTGGCCCACAAAGAAACAAGCAAAACGGTGTGCAGCGAACTTCTGGAACAGTACGAGAATGGTGGAGATGAATTTCTTGGAAGAATTGTGACAGGTGGTGAAACATGACTGTTGTGTCTAGACAAGACAGCCTAGACACAATAAGAGGAAGCCGAAAGGCACGCGCTTAAACTCACGCAGGCTGGCGTGAGGTCTGCAACAGGATACGTTCAAATGGTTCAAATGGCTCTGAGCACTATGGGACTTAACTGCTACGGTCATCAGTCCCCTAGAACTTAGAACTACTTAAACCTAACTAACCTAAGGACAGCACACAACACCCAGCCATGACGAGGCAGAGAAAATCCCTGACCCCGCCGGGAATCGAACCCGGGAACCCGGGTGTGGGAAGCGAGAACGCTACCGCACGACCACAGGATACGTAATGAATGCTATAAAGAAAAGTACGTAGCTTCTGGAATACTTAACTTTAATCCACATTTGTAGAACATCGCTCTTGATGATACATGTTATAACCACAATATATATGGCAAAGGATTATGGCGCCTTGCTAGGTCGTAGCAATTGTAGCTGAAGGCTATGCTAACTATCGTCTCGGCAAATGAGAGCGTAGCTGTCAGTGAACCGTTCCTTGCAAAGTCGGCTGTAGAACTGGGGCGAGTGCTAGTACGTCTCTCTAGACCTGCCGTGTGGTGGCGCTCGGTCTGCTATCACTGACAGTGGCGACACGCGGGTCCGACGTATACTAGCGGACCGCGGCCGATTTAAAGGCTACCACCTAGCAAGTGTGGTGTCTGCCGGTGACACCACAATGACTCTATCATTTTTCAACAGAGACGAAGAGGCAATCAATGGAGTGGCATCATGCAAATTCATCCAATAAAAAAAATTCAAAACCACACCTTCTGCTGGAAAAGTTATGGCTACGGTGTTTTTCGATTCCGAAGGACTCTTGCTTGTGGACACCATGCCAAGCGGAACCATCATAAATTCTGATGCATATGTGACGACACTGAAGAAACTTCAAGCTCGACTGAGTCGTGTTCGACCACATCAGCAAAAACAGGATGTTTTGCTGTTGCACGACAATGCACGGCCACACGTCAGTCAAAAAACCATGGAAGCTATCACAAAACTCGGATAGACAACACTGAAACGCCCGCCTTACAGTCCTGACCTGGCTCCATTTGACTATCATCTCTTTGGAAAACTGAAAGACGCTCTTCGTGGAACAAGGTTTGAAGATGACGACTCCCTTGAGCACTCTGCCAAACAGTGGCTCCAACAGGTTGGTCCAGAAGTTTACCGTGCGGATATACAGGCGCTGGTTCCAAGATGGCGTAAGGCAGTTGAGAGGGATGGAAATTATGTGGAGAAATGAAAATATTGTTCCTAAAGGATGTATCTGCACACTGTAAAACTTTCAAACATGTAGAATAAAGCCGGCCGGGGTGGCCGATCGGTTCTAGGCGCTACAGTCTGGAACCGCACGACCGCTACGCTCACAGGTTCGAATCCTGCCTTGGGCATGGATGTGTGTGATGTCCATAGGTTAGTTAGGTTTAAGTAGTTCTAAGTTCTAGGGGACTGATGACCTCCGAAGTTCAGTACCATAGTGCTCAGAGCCATTTTTTTTGTAGAATAAAAGATGGATGTAAAAAAAATAGTGTGCATTTCTTTTGGAGTGACCCTCGTACAACGCATGGTCTGTATGGAAATACACATAACGAATTTGCGAATACAGACCGTAGACGCATGGTTGACGACATATGGAAGTTTGGGTCTGGCTGTGAGTCGTGCACGGATAACCAATCGCCCGCCGGCACGGTAGCTCAGCGTGTTCAGTCACAGGGTTACATGCCCTTTGTAATAAAAATTAAAAAAAAAAAAAAACCTGACTTAATCGCTCGACGATGAACTTGAACAAGCATCATGGGACGTCCACGCCGAAGAAATAGAACGAAAGAAAGCGAACAAAATGAGATCACAAAAAAAAAAAAAAATGGTAAGGCGACCAATCGCGAGAAGCGGGAAATCCGGGTTCGAGTCCCGGTCCGCCACAAATTTTCATTGCCGTCATTCCATTCTACAGCTACTGGTAGTCATTATTCGCAGTTGCGAATTCATGTGATATGGTTGTAATTATTGGCTCATGGTTCATTATTATGCTTTCATTATAACCGGGCTTTACCATTCTGTCATGACTGAGTTGTGAATTTTTAATATGGTTGTGAATGTTGAGTATGGTGTACATGTTTGGGTGAGCGAAAAATGAAATGTATGGGGGTTGCTGCCTCTTTAATTAGTCTTCTTGGCAGCTGTTGCCTGGTAAGTAGCTGAGTCTGTGTTAAACTGCGTATTTAAATTATGTAAGCTGCAACAGCAGCACTGTGTACGTTTAATCGCAAGTAAGCACTGAGGACGTCACAGGGGTTTCCAGCCGACTGCTTGCGAAACACTGAGCTTCTCTCCCGTGACCCGAATTGATTGCCCGCAGCTGGCGATGGCATCAGCGAGCAAAACAAAGGACAGGCGTGGGCGAGAGCGCTGGACGAGGAGCGCAGCTGTAGTGTGTCGGGTACCGCCGCGCCGGTGGTTGGCTGGAGTATGGATCCCCCAGCTGACTTTGACAACCCGGTGGACAAAGTTGCACTGTGGGCAATGTCTCCGGACACCACATATATGCTTTCTGACAGTAGGAGCTGGACATACAACTGGCTTTGTGTGAAGCCATAACAGCCTAAAATTGATAATACATTGACAACAATACAGGTGCAAGGAAATCTGTTTATGTAATGCAATTCTGAAAGAAGTAGAGCTACACTATCTGACCAAAAGTAGGACAACTACACTACTGACCATTAAAATTGCTACAAAACGAAGGTGACGTGCTACAGACGCGAACTTTAACCTACAGGAAGAAGATGCTGTGATATGCAAATGATTAGCTTTTTAGAGCATTCACACAAGGTTGCCGCCGGTGGCGATACCTACAACGTGCCGACATGAGGAAAGTTTCCAACCGATTTCTCCTACACAAACCTGTTGACAGGCGTTGCCTGGTGAAACGTTGTTGTGATGCCTCGTGTAAGGAGGAGAAATGCGTACCATCACGTTTCCGACTTTGATAAAGGTCGGAATGTAGCCTATTGCGATTGCGGTTTATCGTATTGCGACATTGCTGCTCGCGTTGGTCGAGATCCAATGACTGTTAACAGAATATGGGATCGGTGGGTTCAGGAGGGTAATACGGAACGCCGTGCTGGATCCCAACGGCCTCGTATCACTGGCAGTCGAGATGACAGGCATCTTATCCGCATGGCTGTAACGGATCGTGCAGCCACGTCTCGATCCCTGAGTCAACAGATGTGGACGTTTGCAAGACAACAACCATCTGCACGAACAGTTCGACGACGCTTGCAGCAGCATGGACTATCAGTTCGCAGACCATGGCGGCGGTCAGTTCGCAGACCATGGCGGCGGTTACCCTTGACGCTGCATCACAGACAGGAGCGCCTGCGATGGTGTACTCGACGACGAACCTGGGTGCACGAATGGCAAAACGTCATTTTTTCGGACGAATCCAGGTTCTGTTTACACCATCATGATGGTCGCATCCGTGTTTGGCGACATCGCGGTGAACGCACATTCGAAGCGTGTATTCGTCATTGCCATACTGGCGTATCACCCGGCGTGATGGTATGGGCTGCCATTGGTTACACGTCTCGGTTTCCTCTTGTTCGCCTTGACGGCACTTTGAACAGTGGACGTTACATTTCAGATGTGTTAGGGCCCGTGGCTCCACCCTTCATTCGATCCCTGCAAAACCCTACATTTCAGCAGGATAATGCACGACCGCATGTTGCAGGTCCTGTACGGGCCTTTCTGGATACAGAAAATGTTCGACTGCTGCTCTGGCCAGCACATTCTCCAGATCTCTCACCGATTGAAAACGTCTGGTCAGAGGTAGCCGAGCAACTGGCTCGTCACAATACACCAGTCACTACGTTTGATGAACTGTGGTATCGTGTTGAAGCTGCATGGGCAGCTGTACCTGTACACGCCATGCAAGCTCTGTTTGACTCAATGCCCAGGCGTATCAAGGCCGTTATTACGGCCAGAGGTGGTTGTTCTGGGTGCTGATTTCTCAGGATCTATGCACCCAAATTGCGTGAAATGTAATCTCATGTCAGTTCTAGTATAATATATTTGTCCAATGAATATCCGTTTATCATCTGCATTTCTTCTTGGTGTAGCAATTTTAATGGTCAGTAGTGTAGTTCTAAGTTCTAGGGGACTGATGATCTCAGATGTCAAGTCCCATAGCGCTCAGAGCCATTTTGAACCACCACCTACGTGCTTTCTTATAGTGGGAGCTGAACATACAACTGGCTTAGTGTGAAGCCACGAAAACCTAAATTACATTGACAACAATACAGCTGCAAGTAAATCTGTTTATGCAATGCAATTCTGAAAGAAGTAGAGCTACACTGTCTGACCAAAAGTAGGACAACTATTAGTGAACATTAAAATGGCGAGTGTATAACCTTTCCCTCTATGACGGCTTGAATCTCCTGGGAACACTTTCAGCTAGATGTCTGCATATGTGCGGAGGAATGGCAGGCCACTCTTCCTCAATAATCGAACCAGATAAGGTATTGGAGTTGGACGCTCGCGTCTTCAGCGAAGTCGACGTTCTCACTCATCCCACTAGGGTCATCTCGGGACTCTGGGCAGGCCAGTAAATTTCAGGAATGTTATTATTCAAAAACCACTGTCCCACAGATGCTGCATTATGACAGACTGCATTGTCATGCTGATACAAACCTCCACTGTGAGCAGTATACAATGCTGAAAAAGTTTTCAATGTTGTTTTTGTTGTTGTGGTCTTCAGTCCTGAGACTGGTTTGATGCAGCTCTCCATGCTACTCTATCCTGTGCAAGCTTCTTCATCTCCCAGTACCTACTGCAACCTACATCCTTCTGAATCTGCTTAGTGTATTCATCTCTTGGTCTCCCTCTACGATTTTTACCTTCTACGCTGCCCTCCAGTACTAAATTGGTGATCCCTTGATGCCTCAGAACATGTCCTACCAACCGATCCCTTCTTCTAGTCAACTTGTGCCACTAACTCCTCTTCTCCCCAATTCTATTCAATACCTCCTCATTAGTTATGTGATCTACCCATCTAATCTTCAGCATTCTTCTGTAGCACCATATTTCGAAAGCTTCTATTCTCTTCTTGTCCAAGCTATTTATCGTCCATGTTTCACTTCCATACATGGCTACACTCCATACAAATATTTTCAGAAACGACTTCCTAACAAATCTGTACTCGATGTTAACAAATTTCTCTTTTTAGAAACGCTTTCCTTGCCATTGCCAGTCTACATTTTATATCCTCTCTACTTCGACCATTATCAGTTATTTTGCTCCCCGAATAGCAAAACTGCTTTACTACTCTAAGTGTCTCATTTCCTAATCTAATTCCCTCCGCTTTACCCGATTTAATTCGACTATATTCCATTATCCTCGTTTTGCTTTTGTTGATGTTCATCTTATATCCTCCTTTCCAGACATTGTCCATTCCGTTCAACTGCTCTTCCAAGTCCTTTGCTGTCTCTGACAGAATTACAATGTTATCGGCGAACCTCAAAGTTTTTATTTCTTCTCCATGGATTTTAATACCTACTCCGAATTTTCTTTTGTTTCCTTTACTGCTTGGTCAATATACAGATTGAATAACATAGGTGATAGGCTACAACCCTGTCTCACTCCCTTCCCAACCACTGCTTCCCTTTCATGTCCCCCGACTCTTATAACTGCCATCTGGTTTCTGTACAAACTGTAAATAGCCTTTTGCTTCCTGTATTTTACACCTGCCACCTTCAGAATTAGAAAGAGAATATTCCAGTCAACATTGTCAAAAGCTTTCTCTAAGTCTACAAATGCTAGAAACGTAGGTTTGCCTTTCCGTAATCTTTCTTCTAAGACATGTCGTAGGGTCAGTATTGCCTCACTTGTTCGAATATTTCTACGGAATCCAAACTGATCTTCCCCGAGGTCGGCTTCTACCAGTTTTTCCATTCGTCCGTAAAAAATTCGCGTTGGTATTTTGCAGCCGTGACTTATTAAACTGATAGTACGGTAATTTTCACGTCTGTCAACACCTGATTTCTTTGGGACTGGAATTATTATATTCTTCTTGAAAAGTTTTCATATGTTTCCGTAATTAACATTTACTTAAGTGCAATAGGGGGACCACATCTTACCCATGAGATGCACCCCCAACACCGTAATATCACCTCCTTCGCAGTTCACTGTCGTTACTACACATGGTAGCACGTAACGTCTCCAAGCATTCACCAGCCGAAGCCCTTCCATTGGATTGCCACAAACAATAGAGTAATTCATCACTCCAAATCACGCTTTACAGTCATCGACTATCCAGTGGCGTAGCTTTTCACACCATCTTAAGCATCACTTACGAGAACCTGCTCGACCATTCTACCACATTCCACATTGACATTTGCATGGATACTCTGCAAATCACATTTGAGTGCCTGGCAGGGGGACATCGAACCACCTTCACAATTCTGTATTATTCCAATCTCGTAAAGTGCGTGGAAAGAACGAACACATACATCTTCCCGTACGAGCTCTGATTTCCCTCATTTTATCATGGTGATCGTTTCATCCTCTGTAGGTGGGCGTCAACAAAATATTTTCGCATTCGGAGGAAAAAGTTGGTGATTGCAATTTCGTGAGAAGATTCCGCCGCAACGAAAAACCCCTTTGTTTTAATGATGTCCACCACAAATCCTGTATCACTTCAGTGACACTCTCTCCCCTATTTCGCGATAATACAAAGCGTGCTGCCCTTCTCTGAACTTTCCCGTGGTACTCTGTCAATCCTATCTGGTAAGGATCCCACACCGCGCAACAGTATTCTAAAAGAGGAGGACAAGCGTAGTAGATCTGTTACATTTTCTAAGTGTCCTGCCAATAAAACGCAATCGTTGGTTATCCTTCCCCACAACATTTTCTGTGTGTTCCTTCAAATTTAAGTTTTTCGTAGTTGTAATTCATTGGAATTTAGATTTGACTGATTTATCGTGCAACCGAAGTTTAACGGATTCCTTTTAGCACTCATGTGCATAACCTTACAGTTTTCGTTATTTGGGGCCAATTGATAATTTTTGTAGCATACAGATATCTCTTCTAAATCGTTTTGCAATTTGTTTTGATCTTCTGATGACTTTGTGAGTCGATAAACGACAGCGTCATCTGCCAACAACCTAAGACAGCTGCTCAGATTGTCACCCAAATCGTTTATATAGAAAGGAACAGCAAAGGACTTATAACACTACCTCGGGGACACCAGAAATCGCTTCTGTTTTACTCGATGACCTTCCGTCAATTACTACGAACTGTGACCTCTCTGACATGAAGTCACGAATCCAGTCACATAACTGAGACGATATTCCATAAGCACGCAATTTCACTACGAGCCGCTTGTGTGCTACAGTGTCAAAAGCCTTCCGGAAATCCAGAAATACGGAAACAATCTGAAATCCCTTGTCAATAGCACTCAACACTTCAAGCGAGTAAAGAGCTAGTTATGTTTCACAAGAACGATGTTTTCTAAATCCATGTTGACTGTGTGTTAATAGCCGTTTTCTTCGAGGTGATTCATAAAGTTCGAACACAATATATGTTCCAGAATCCTGCTGCATATCGACGTTAATGATATGGGCCTGTAATTTAGTGGATTACTCCTACTACCTTTCTTGAATATTGGTGTGACCTGTGCAACCGCCGGCCGGTGTGGCCGAGCGGTTGTAGACGCTTCAGTCTGGAACCGCGCGACCGCTACGGTCGCAGGTTCGAATCCTGCCTCGGGCATGGAGGTGTGTGATGTCCTTAGATTAGTTAGGTTTAAGTAGTTCTAAGTTCTATGGGACTGATGACCTCAGATGTTAAGTCCCATAGTGCTCAGAGCCATTTGAACCTGTGCAACCATCCAGTCTTTGGGTAACGGATCCTTCGTTGACCGAACGGTTGTATATGACTGTTAAGTATGGAGCTGTTGCATCGGTATACTCTGAAAGCAACCTAATTGGCATACAGTCTGGACCAGAAGACTTGCCTTTACTAAGTTATTTAAGTTGTTTCACTACCCCGAGGGTATTTACTTCTATGTTACATCGTTTTTAACGCCCTAGCCCAGCCATTGCGTTAGTGAAACGTTCTCAGAAATTACTAATGCAAAAAGAATCAACTGATTTCCTTCATTTGTCTGTGATGGAGTAAGTGTGTAATATTCAGGAACTCTAAACTATTTAGAGTAGAACGATCCTTCTGTTGAGTGTAAAGATGGCTCCTAGCGCAAGGCCTGTCTAAAACACTTGACCTCAGGTTTCTACCTGTGATAGAACCCGAGGTATACGCCCCAGAAAAATTCAGCTTTTATGCATAGCGTTTTGGAAGATACTGGTAGCACATGCTGTTGCATATATACCTGTTTGAAGAGCGCTAGTCCCAGAAGTACGGGCAGAGCTTCTGTGAAGTTTGGAATGTAGGAGATGAGGTACTGAAGGAAGTAAAGCTGTGAGGGGGGATCGTGAGTCGTGCTTGCATAACCGTTGGTAAGAACAGAGCCCGCAAGAGGCAACTATGGCCGCTTTAGATACTTTTAATACATTTGCGGATATTGTCACAGAAACACCAGTAAATACGGGTACGACAGTCTTCTCTCGTCAGAAGCCCAATGGATTAGAAAGGATCATCGTAACTTCCCAATGGCCGCAGACTTATTGATGATGTGGAACACTGCCGTACGTCTTACACTGTTAGAGAAAAACTAAAGAGCAACCACGGAAGTAGCTCACAATATGAGATATTTCCAGTAACATGTTTTTTTTTAATTTATTGGTTCTAGGCAAAAAAAGCTCTTCGTCTTCAGGCCACAAGTGGCCCACCGGGACCATCCGACCGCAGTGTCATCCACAGCTGAGGGTGCAGATAGGAGGGACGTGTGGTCAGCACACCGTTCTCCCGGTCGTTACGATGGTTTTCTTTGACCGGAGCTGGTACTATTCGGTTGAGTAGCTCCTCAATTGGCATGACGAGGCTGAGTGCACCCCGAGAAATGGCAACAGTGCATGTCGGCCCGGATGGTCACCCATCCAAGTGCCGGCCACGCCCAACAGCGCTTAACTTCTGTGATCTGACGGGAAGCGGTGTATCCACAGCGGTAAGGGCAAAGCCCATTAACAAATAAGTTTGTTATGTTGTGCCCGCATCCTGTAGACATTTAATTGTTACGTAGTGTGATGAATACGCGCGAAAAATATATACTTGGTGGATTCTATTTTATTGCCATTAATCGCTCGTGCGATTTCTGTGTTTGTAGTGAGTGAGAACACGACCTTGCCCTTCATCGACTAGTGCTTCATATGAAGTCGGAAGAAATTTTTTTGAACGATGAATGACCTTAACAAAGACCAACTTGCATGAATAGGCGCGGGGCATGTAAGATCTCTCCCGTACTTTCACCGTCATTCATTCCAATTTTATAGTCTTGAACCATTCACATTGGTAATACGCTTAATACGACAGCATCCTCTTTCGTGAAATTCATTGTAATCGACGCTATTTGTTGTCCGCCTCTACCACTTTCGTGATTGCCACATGCTATATATTTGTCTACCTCATGCAGAGAAAGCTGCGGAATCACCTGAACGTATTTAAGGAACCGCTTGCAGCAGTTTCCACAAAGGTAGTCTCACTCGCTTTCCATTGGTGGAGTTTCGTCATTCCAAAGCATTTCACTAACTACGATATGCAGCTAGCGAAACAGTAAGAACACTGTTTCTCTCAAACGCAATGCTATGAGGATGTGCTGAAAGGCAATGCCTCCAAATTGTTTGTGCTGTCCTCATTATCGGCTGAGGCGTAACATGTCGTGCGTATTGCATGGTCGACTTCGCCGCTTCGCTAACGCAAGTTGCAAACCTCTGCCGCTACAGGACTCCGAATTATATCCTGTAACATGGCGGTGTGTAACTTAATAGTGCACGAGAAACAGCTGCGAGAACCTAAGAAAACTGAAACCACAAATTCAAAGAGTTCGTCCAAGCATGGAGCACCTTCTCCTTCATCAAGAGAGGACGTCAAAAATTTAAAAAAAATTGATTTTTGATTTTGTAGCGTATATCTTTCTGAAGAGTTTGGCATATAAAACATTTAGGTTCGAGGAAATGTAAGACATTTTATTCGGTCTAAAGTGTGTCAAAGTGCAGTGCCACGCCTCTTCACACAGCATTCTTCTGCCGCACGTCACTGTATTTCGCTCTGTGGAATACAGACGTGTATATTTTGTAATGGAAGTCATCAAGCCTATATCCAGGACAGTGGAAATTAAAATTTCCTGTGGTGCCTCTCCTGCTTCTAGTCGGCCGGTTTGACATCCTACCCCCCTTAAAAAAAAATATTCACAATTAATACTGGGTGGGATTATTTGTGACCGGGAGAATAAGAACTCTTCAGAAAATTTGCACTCTTTATTGCCTATTAGCTAATATCTTTTTCTTTTGTGTGACATACAATTAAATGTAGGAAACATAAAAGCAGTAAAGACAAGAAACAATCAAGACAGTACTTATTCCTTCAATCCTTAGGTCCCAGAATTTTTTTCTCTCCAATCTTGCGACAGGTTTGCACCACGTGTTTTCCTTTCTGCGAAACAATCTATTACCTCATCAAAGTTCGTCAAACGTTTTGCTGCATGAAAAATCAAGTGTCATTATCCAATACCATAAGGAGGAAATTCGAGAAATTAGAGCCAATACAAAGGCTTACCGACAATCATTCTTCCCACGCATGATTCGCGAGTGGAACAGGGTTGGAGGAATCAGATACTGGCACCGAAAGTACCCTCCGCCACACACCATTAGGTGGCTTGCGGAGTATAATATAGGTGTAGATACTGAAAAAGCTGTTAATACCAATACTACCCAAGACTGGCGTGGTTTCTCGATTTGATTGTGTCTGGTTTGGTGTCTGGTTTGATGCAGCTCTCCATGCTACTCTATCCTGTGCAAGCTTCTTCATCTCCCAGTACCTACTGCAACCTACATCCTTCTGAATCTGCCTAGTGTATTCATCTCTTGGTCTCCCTCTACGATTTTTACCCTCCACACTGCCCTCCAATAATAAATTGGTGATCCCTTGATGCCTCAGAACATATCCTACCTACCGATCCCTTCTTCTAGTCAAGTTGTGCCACAAATTTCTCTTCTCCCCAATCCTATTCAGTACCTCCTCATTAGTTATGTGATCTACCCATATAATCTTCAGCATTCTTCTGTAGCACCACATTTCAAAAGCTTCTATTCTCTTCTTGCCCAAACTATTTATCGTCCATGTTTCACTTCCATACATGGCTACACTCCATACAAATACTTTCAGAAACGACTTTCTGACACTTAAATCTATACTCGATGTTAACAAATTTCTCTTCTTCCGAAACACTTTCCTTGCCATTGCCAGTCTACATTTTATATCCTCTCTACTCCGACCACCATCAGTTATTTTGCTCCCTATATAGCAAAACTCCTTTACTACTTTAAGTGTCTCCTTTCCTAATCTAATTCCCTCAGCATCACCCGACTTAATTCGACTACATTCCATGATCCTCGTTTTGCTTTTCTTGATGTTCATCTTATACCTCCTTTCAAGACAGTATCCATTCCGTTCAACTGCTATTCCAAATCCTTTGCTGTCTGTGACAGAATTACAATGTCATCGGCAAACCTCAAAGTTTTTATTTCTTCTCCATGGATTTTAATACCTACTCCGAATTTTTCTTTTGTATCCTTCACTGCTTGCTCAATATACAGATTGAATAACATCGGGGAGAGGCTACAACCCTGTCTCACTGCCTTCCCAACCACTCCTTCCCTTTCATGTCCCTCGACTCTTATAACTGCCATCTGGTTCCTGTACAAATTGTAAATAGCCTTTCGCTCCCTGTATTTTACTCCTGCCACCTTCAGAATTTGAAAGAGAGTATTCCAGTCAACATTGTCAAAAGCTTTCTCTAAGTCTACAAATGCTAGAAACGTAGGTTTGCCTTTCCTTTATCTTCTAAGATAAGTCGTAGGGTCAGTATTGCCTCACGTGCTCCAATATTTCTACGGAATCCAAACTGATCTTCCCCGAGGTCGGCTTCTACTAGTTTTTCCATTCGTCTGTAAAGAATTCGCGTTAGTATTTTGCAGCCGTGACTTATTAAACTGATAGTTCGGTAATTTTCACATCTGTCAACACCTTCTTTCTTTGGTATTTCGCCTGTCTCTTACATCTTGCTCACCAGATGGTAGAGTTTTGTCAGGACTGGCTCTCCCAAGGCCGCCAGTAGTTCTAATGGAATGTTGTCTACTCCCGGGGCCTTGTTTCGACTCAGGTCTTTCAGTGCTCTGTCAAACTCTTCACGTAGTATCCTATCCCCCATTTCACCTTCATCTACATCCTCTTCCATTTCCATAATATTGTCCTCAAGTACATCGCCCTTGTATAGTTCCTCTATATACTCCTTCCACCTTTCTACTTTCCCTTCTTTGCTTAGAACTGGGTTTCCATCTGAGCTCTTGATATTCATACATGTGGTTCTCTTTACTCCAAAGGTCTCTTTAATTTTCCTGTAGGCAGTATCTATCTTACCCCTCGTGAGATAATCCTCTACATCCTTACATTTCTCCTCTAGCCATCCCTGCTTAACCATTTTGCACTTCCTGTCGACTCATTTTTGAGACGTTTGTATTTTTTTTGCCTGCTTCATTTACTGCATTTTTGTATTTTCTCCTTTCATCAATTAAATTCATTATCTCTTCTGTTACACAACGAGTTCTAGCAGCCCTCGTCTTTTTACCTACTTTATCCTCTGCTGCCGTCATTACTTCATCCCTCAAAGCTACCCATTCTTCTTCTACTGTATTTCTTTCCCCCATTCCTGTCAATTGTTCCCTTATGCTCTCCTTGAAACTCTCTACAACCTGTGGTTCTTTCAATTTATCCAGGTCCCATCTCCTTAAATTCCCACCTTTTTGCAGTTTCTTCAGTTTTTATCTACAGTTCATAACCAATAGATTGTGGTCAGAGTCCACATCTGCCCCTAGAAATGTCTTAAAATTTAAAACCTGGTTCCTAAATCTCTGTCTTACCATTATGTAATCTATCTGAAACCTGTATCCGTCGGAGATGAATCACTAAAGGATCTTCATTTCAAACTACTGTCCATAGAACTATAATCGTGAGTACGACATTATTTGCAGCGACATTAACCTATTGCGGAAGAATTTTTAAAGACTGTACTTCCTATACAACAAAATTAACATAAATGAGTTGTCACAACCCATCTAAAGTCACATTTAATCCGTCCATCTCCATTATGGAAATTGGTTTCTTTTCTCTCCAGTTCTGTACAGGCTTATTTCGTTTGTTCTTTATCTTTTATCATCACCGAGCGGTGAATTACAGAATTCATATTCAGTAGGGCAGCTTATCCAATTTCCACCCGGCCATCCAGATCGGGATATCTTTGATATCCCTTAAATCACGTGAAATGAATGCCGGGTTGGTTTCTTTGAAAGGCGATTTCCGCCGCGCGGGATTAGCCGAGCGATCTTAGGCGCTGCAGTCATGGACTGTGCGACTAGTCCCGGCGGAGGTTCGAGTCCTCCCTCGGGCATGGGTGTGTGTGTTTGTCCTTAGGATAATTTAGATTAAGTAGTGTGTAAGCTTAGGGACTGATGACCTTAGCAGTCAAGTCCCATAAGATTTCACACACATTTGAACGTTTTGGTTCAAAAATGGTTCAAATGGCTCTGAGCACTATGGGACTCAACTGCTGAGGTCATTAGTCCCCTAGAACTTAGAACTAGTTAAACCTAACTATCCTAAGGACATCACAAACATCCATGCCCGAGGCAGGATTCGAACCTGCGACCGTAGCGGTCTTGCGGTTCCAGACTGCAGCGCCTTTAACCGCACGGCCACTTCGGCCGGCGAACGTTTTGGAACAGACGATTTCCTTCTCCAGTATTCCGCCATCTAAACTGATTTCTACTTCCCTCATGTTCGACCTGATATTAAACCCCAGTCTGTCTTGCTACTTATCATCCACAAAGGTATTTTATGAATAGTGGTTTTAAACTCGCGAATAAGGCGTCCAGTGTGTTTCGAATTTTGCAGTTCGATGTGAACTCGGCGTACAAAATCCTTACTTAATTTAGTCAATGCTTCAGGAAGTCTTCCCTGCCAAAACGCAAATTTGTTGCGTTATCATGGAAAATAATGAGTTTGCAGTCTTTGGGCACTTGCTAACAAAGATCTTCATTTTTGCTTGAAAGTATCACAGTTGTTTTTGTGCGCCTGCTCTTTACTGCATGAAAATAATTAATTTCAGAAAATATTATATTCCAACACTTCATAAAATTTAGCTTGGCAGATATTATTATGAAAAGAATTTATTACCTATTTTTATGAAAGGCTGTTCTTTTAGTACCAGTGAAAAACTGCTTGAATAAAAGTTTTATAGCCCACTCATTACATGTGCCCTTTTTGTAAAGGCTCCCTGCATGTGTTCTATTCCCAATACAGCTGATCCTCAGGAGGATCAGGATAACATCGCCACAGACAAGATCAGCTAGAAGAATGCTCATACATTTCCACAGCACATAGACGGCCTTTATTATTTCCCTACACTGCGCCACATATTGCTGTTGAACGAACGACCATCTTGCATATCTTTGTCACCAGATTGTTGTGCACACGGCACCCCAGCGAGGTCCCACCATCCCACGCAGGCTGCTCTGATACACGCTAGCTGGCAGGTAGTTGGATGATGGTACCGTCGTAGTAGTCTAAATATAATCGATGTGTTTGACAAGAGGCGAATAAGTCTATAGCTAGCACAGCTGGCTGGGTTTCGCTTGTTCTTAAAGGCTGGGATGCCATTTAGTCAGTTGATATGTCTGTGTGACATCTGTTATGACACTTAAGAATTACACTATTGGCCATTAAAATTGCTACACCAAGAAGAAATGCAGATGTTTAATGCGTATTCATTCGACATTTTCACGCAGTTTGGGTGCATAGATCCTGAGAAATCAGTACCCAGAACAACCACCTCTGGCCGTAATAACGGCCTTGATACGACTGGGCATTGAGTCATACAGAGCTTGGATGGCGTGTATAGGTACAGCTGCACATGCAGCTTCAACACGATACCACAGTCCATCGAGAGTAGTAACTGGCGTATTGTGACGAGCCAGTTGCTCGGCCACCATTGACCAGGCGTTTTCAGTTGGTGAGAGATCTGGAGAATGTGCTGGCCAGGGCAGCAGTCGAACATTTTCTGTATCCAGAAAGGACCGTACAGGACCTGGCACCCCATACCATCACGCCGGATGATACGCCACTATGGCGATGAAGAATACACGCTTCCAATGTGCGTTCACCGCGATGTCGCCAAACAGGGATGCGACCATCATGATGCTGTAAACAGAACTTGGATTCATCCGAAAAAATGACGTTTTGCCATTCGTGCACCCAGGTTCGTGTGTACCCAGGTTCGACGTTGAGTACACCATCCCAGGCGCTCCTGCCTGTGATGCAGCGTCTAGGATAACCGCAGCGCCGGCCGAAGTGGCCGTGCGGTTAAAGGCGCTGCAGTCTGGAACCGCAAGACCGCTACGGTCGCAGGTTCGAATCCTGCCTCGGGCATGGATGTTTGTGATGTCCTTAGGTTAGTTAGGTTTAACTAGTTCTAAGTTCTAGGGGACTAATGACCTCAGCAGTTGAGTCCCATAGTGCTCAGAGCCATTTGAACCATTTGATAACCGCAGCTATAGTCTCCGAGCTGTTAGTCCATGCTGCTGCAAACGTCGTCGAACTGTTCGTGCAGATGGTTGTTGTCTTGCAAACGTCCCCATCTGTTGACTCAGGGATCGAAACGTGGCTGCACAATCCGTTACAGCCATGCGGATAAGATGCCTGTCATCTCGACTGCTAGTGATACGAGGCCGTTGGGATCCAGCACGACGTTCCGTATTACCCTCCTGAACCCACCGATTCCATATTCTGCTAACAGTCATTTGATCTCGTCCAATGCGAGCAGCAAAGCCGTGATACGATAAACCGCAATCGCGATAGGCTACAATCCGACCTTTATCAAAGTCGGAAACGTGATGGTACGCTTTTCTCCTCCTTACACAAGGCATCACAACGACGTTTAACTAGTCAACGCCGGTCAACTGCTGTTTGTGGATGAGAAATCGGTTGGAAACTTTCCTCATGTCAGCACGCTGTAGGTGTCGCCACCGGCGCCAACCTTGTGTGAATGCTCTGAAAAGCTAATCATTTGCATATCACAGCATCTTCTTCCTGTCAGTTAAATTTCGCGTCTGTAGCACGTCATCTTCGTGGTGTAGCAATTTTAGTGGCCAGTAGTGTAGTTAGCCAGGATATCGCTTTGTAGTGGAGTTCCTGCAGATTCCAAAAATTTTAGACTAAATCATCTAGAGCAGTGGTTCCCAACGTTTCCGAGGCTATTAACCCTGAGCCAGATCCTAGGTCGTTCATTACCCTGAATGAAATTAGGGAACTAATTACGTATTATACTGGAGAAAATTAACACTTGTGTTTTTAAAGCGTCAAATGATTTATAATCGTTATGTGACCGTTTTCCCAAAACTGCCAAATAATTAATGTGAAATCAGAGTTAGAGAGTCTAATCATATCAGAATAATTAATCTCACCAACCTGAGATGCATATCAGTACCAGTGACTGCAAGTAGCTGATGAATGCAGCCTCTTGGCTGACCATCTTTCCTCTGAGCAGACGCCGCAGAACGGTGGTCCCTTACGTTAAACAGCATTTCCCGTGGGGACACTATCAGAGGCTGCATTATAGCTCGAATATGGAAGGAAGAGAAATGACGTTTTTAGCAAGAGATCCCAATAACATTCAGCACAAACATTACAGTTCAGAAAAGACTGAGACCAGTCAGAAAAACCTCAGAGAAATTCAGCAACGCTGAAATAAATCAACTCACTTGCAACTCCTGTCAGGCCCAATACATAGGAAAAACAAACAGAAATTTCCGCACGAGGTACACAGAGCACATGAGAGCTCTAAAGAGTGACAGCACATATTCAACTTTTGCAGAACATCTAATGATCAAAAACCATAACCCCACTAATATCGAAAGCGATCTACACATTCTGAAAAACAGCAACAGTCTATACCGACAACTAACAATAGAAGAAAATTACTGCATACAAAAGGCTATAGTCGAAGGGAAAATGTAATAAACGAAAACACAACACTTTACAATAACACACTCCTTACCGCTCTGAGAGAACTGACCAAGGACACACAACAGAAAGCACACACACGCAAAAGAACCACTTCCCCATCACACACAGAGACATAAATAAGGAACAGAAGTCGTCGTAATTCGCGCTTCAGTTTTCATAGCTTTTCTCGCCACATGCGATACACCTCTCGCGACACACGCAAACAGCAAGATGGCGTAATATTTTTGATCATAAACAATGTGCGGAGGTTTTGTTTTTATGTGTATAGAATCAGCTACATACTATCCAACGAACGTGAGCACACGAATAGCTAAGTAACAGCTCAGTACACACCAAATAACTGGATTCCACAACACTACCGCAACCCCAAGTGTATATTGCTGACATACGAAGTTCACCTTATAGTATTTTGTTTACTATTAGCCGCCCACACAGTTGCAGATGACATGATGTTCGCTGAGTAAAAACGGCAGCAAAAGAAAGCGCACAGAAAATATGTCGCAAACAGCGACAATAATTCTCAAAAACATGCTGTAACATACAATAAAGAAGGTAGTATGAAAGTATCCTTAGAGAACTACATTTCAAAAAACGAATAGTAAAAATGTACTAATGTGCCATTCTGTTTCTATAACCATGCTATTTTCTGCATGTTTTAGATTAAAAAACCCACTGATGATGGTGATATTTGTCGCCGAAACTAGTTTGGGAAAATAAAGAAATAAACGAATAACAAGCTGTTTTGCATCAAGGCGGACTCAATTTCTGATATTGTTCTTTTTCCGGAGATGACGCTGTTTTGAGCAAAACGTAGAGAACAGGGCTTTCCTGCTGGAGATAAGATGGAAATGTGGAGTGAAAACCACAGGCAAGCCACGTTTGTGGACATGAGACGCCGTCAGGCCCCATTCAATGCAAAAACCAACTTTTTAACATGATGTAAGATCTGCCAGGATAAGCTAACGTAAACAAATTATCACTTAAAAAGATAAACTGGGCTCTGCTGTCGAGGACCCAACTCACTGGCCATAGAAAAACACAGAGAGAGAGGGAGAGAGCAGGATGCTGTTTCTCAGCATCAAATGTTAGGGAACGCTTCACTAGTTAACCAGCTGAAGTCACAGACAGAGAGGGGTTCAGCTTCATTTAAGGCACCTTGTTACTGGCCGACGTAATATCCGTAGCTCAGCCAACTTAACTGATAGAAAGAACGAAAACGTGGAAACTCAAACACTCCTTCCCGGAAGTACACGTAACAAAATCATTTCAACTTCATCGTCGGACAATTTCACAGGCAGGTGACTTCTTGGGTAGATTTCTTCTCCAGCCGTGCAGGTAGATGCCCTATTGACCAGATGAGCTGGGGACACAGAAATATTTTGGACTGAGTTGCACTTAGCCACAGTAGCAAGGTGTTGGCGCAAAACAAACTACTGATTTTGCATCCACACCGTCCCCCACCTGCAGATGAACACGGTGAGCTGTAGCTTCGGCAGCGAGGCAGAGCGTAGGGACAGTCAAATCGTTTTCATTACGTTTCAGTAATGTTCAATTTTGACTCTGAAGACTTGCTTGTAGATTTTTACGGCCAATATGCTGTGAACTCGAACCATAGATACAAATGCACATCCGTTTATGGCGCTCTCTCCCTTTGTGTACTAACATTTCAGCAATCACTGTGCGACTTGGCGGACATTACTGTGTTGTACTGGGACGTATTTATTAAAATCAGACCCCTTACCTTTTATCCAGCTGTGCCACAGTAACAGTTTGATATTGCCAATGGCTTTCAGGTGTTTTAACTTGCAATTAAATGTAATAAACAGATTTAATGTAGTTCTTGTTTAATTTCGTTGCTAGCGAATTCCCTATTCATTATTTTGGTGGGACTACGATTTGTTTATCTCAGATTACAGGCCCAATTTCTTTATTCAAGCAAAATACATAGTTAATGGTAATACAATTTGAAATCACATGTTGTCTACGTTTTTCACTAAACCATGTAATAATAAATCAATGGGGATCTGGTAATTCTTATTTCTAACAACTATTTTTTACGTTTGATTTGATGACCACCACTGCACATAGTAAAGAATGTGTTAAGTGTTCATTTAGTTCCCTCTTTTTATTTTCATTTCTACATAGCTGAAGCTCTACTTTAACACATGCAAGTTATGGCGAATAGAATAGATATTCTTAAAAGTTATTCCAATAATAACAACTACTGACGAATACCGTTAACATAATGCCAATTCTGTCTCATGAAAATCTGTTTGTTAGTGTATTATCTTTGGAGGTTTAATAAACTGTACTTCTGTTCGAATTTCACCATCTGAAAATATTCCTTTCTTCACAGAAACTAATGTTAAATCTATTAGTCAGTTTTGCAAATCAGAAAAATACTTGTTATAAGAATTTATTATTGATGATGAGTGGTAGTTGCTACTATTGCACGAACAGCAAAAGAAATGAAACAAAAAGGCAAAAATAGTGCGCTTTTAAAGTAAATGACTTTTCAAAATGGAGCTTTTATTATGTGTGACAGTGGACGTTTCCTAACGGTCTGTATCACAAGGTTTTACTAATGGGCCGGCCGCTGTGATCGAGCGGTTCTAGGCGCATCAGTCCGGAACCACGCTGCTGCTACGGTCGCAGGTTCGAATCCTGCCTCGAGCATGGATGTGTGTGATGTCTTTAGGTTAGTTAGGTTTAAGTAATTCTAAGTTTAGGGGACTGATGACCTCAGATGTTAAGTCCCATAGTGCTTAGAGCCATTTGAACCGTTTTTTTACTAATGAAAATGAGACATGATCTTTTGAAACAAAGATCATTCAAAATCCGAGGGCGCTTCAGCGACCAATGAAAAGATGCGTCTTGTCAATTATTGAGAGAAACAGGAAGCAAGTAAATGGCTTTGAAAGAGACAAGGATGGAAGACTAGACATGGCAGTGGTGAACTGGACAGTAGTCAGAAAATCGGCTGATAGGTATCCCTGCTTAAAGGAGGTCTCTCTAACAAAGGAATCATCTTCAAAGGAGATCCAGTATCCAATCAGTGAAAGAATCAGCATAATTCATCAAAATATAAGAGCTATTAGAAATATAGTTAGTGAACTGCTTATAAATATTGGCTCTAACATTATTGATACACTCCTGGAAATGGAAAAAAGAACACATTGACACCGGTGTGTCAGACCCACCATACTTGCTCCGGACACTGCGAGAGGGCTGTACAAGCAATGATCACACGCACGGCACAGCGGACACACCAGGAACCGCGGTGTTGGCCGTCGAATGGCGCTAGCTGCGCAGCATTTGTGCACCGCCGCCGTCAGTGTCAGCCAGTTTGCCGTGGCATACGGAGCTCCATCGCAGTCTTTAACACTGGTAGCATGCCGCGACAGCGTGGACGTGAACCGTATGTGCAGTTGACGGACTTTGAGCGAGGGCGTATAGTGGGCATGCGGGAGGCCGGGTGGACGTACCGCCGAATTGCTCAACACGTGGGGCGTGAGGTCTCCACAGTACATCGATGTTGTCGCCAGTGGTCGGCGGAAGGTGCACGTGCCCGTCGACCTGGGACCGGACCGCAGCGGCGCACGGATGCACGCCAAGACCGTAGGATCCTACGCAGTGCCGTAGGGGACCGCACCGCCACTTCCCAACAAATTAGGGACACTGTTGCTCCTGGGGTATCGGCGAGGACCATTCGCAACCGTCTCCATGAAGCTGGGCTACGGTCCCGCACACCGTTAGGCCGTCTTCCGCTCACGCCCCAACATCGTGCAGCCCGCCTCCAGTGGTGTCGCGACAGGCGTGAATGGAGGGACGAATGGAGACGTGTCGTCTTCAGCGATGAGAGTCGCTTTTGCCTTGGTGCCAATGATGGTCGTATGCGTGTTTGGCGCCGTGCAGGTGAGCGCCACAATCAGGACTGCATACGACCGAGGCACACAGGGCCAACACCCGGCATCATGGTGTGGGGAGCGATCTCCTACACTGGCCGTACACCACTGGTGATCGTCGAGGGGACACTGAATAGTGCACGGTACATCCAAACCGTCATCGAACCCATCGTTCTACCATTCCTAGACCGGCAAGGGAACTTGCTGTTCCAACAGGACAATGCACGTCCGCATGTATCCCGTGCCACCCAACGTGCTCTAGAAGGTGTAAGTCAACTACCCTGGCCAGCAAGATCTCCGGATCTGTCCCCCATTGAGCATGTTTGGGACTGGATGAAGCGTCGTCTCACGCGGTCTGCACGTCCAGCACGAACGCTGGTCCAACTGAGGCGCCAGGTGGAAATGGCATGGCAAGCCGTTCCACAGGACTACATCCAGCATCTCTACGATCGTCTCCATGGGAGAATAGCAGCCTGCATTGCTGCGAAAGGTGGATATACACTGTACTAGTGCCGACATTGTGCATGCTCTGTTGCCTGTGTCTATGTGCCTGTGGTTCTGTCAGTGTGATCATGTGATGTATCTGACCCCAGGAATGTGTCAATAAAGTTTCCCCTTCCTGGGACAATGAATTCACGGTGTTCTTATTTCAATTTCCAGGAGTGTATATCGAAGCACCCCTTAAATAATTTGACAATTCAGAGGCTTCCTTCACCAGGATACATATTAACTGGATGATTTTCAAAGAGTTCTTTGCGGTTTGTGGGAATGGCCATGTATGTAAAAAATAGTACTCCATTTGCGTTTGTAGCCTTTTCATGGCACTGCACTGAACAGGTATTTGAATGTTGGGCAGGGGCAGTTCAATTTAGTGAAACTAAACTTCTAATTGTTGTTATTTATAGGTCCCCTAACTCTGCTCCAGCTGCAGAGGGTTTTTGGTACACTTTATAGGAAGTACCAAAAATTAGTTGTATGTGGTGACTTCAACATTAATTTTGTGTGTGACTGTGGAAGAAAAAGGATGTTGGAAGAGCTCCTCTATTCATATGATCTGATGCAGACTGTGTTTTTTTTCAACCATAGTGTAGCTACAGTCAATATTTTTATTCATTCTTCATTACTAGATGGGCGTTCTATTAGCAAAAGGGTGAATGGCCTTTCAGACTATGATATACAAATTTTAACACTAAAAGGTTTTAGTACTCAAACAGATGTTATTATATAATTACAAACTATGTAAGAAAGTTAATCCAACGGCAATAGGGAGTTTCTTAAACCTCATTAAGGAACAAGAGTGGCAGGATGTTTATAGCATTAATAATATAGATGACAAATATAATGCTTTCCTTAACATATTTCACATGCTCTTGGAAAGTTTCTTTCCATTAGAATGTTCAAAACAGGGTACTAGCAGAAAAAGGCAGCCTGGGTGGCTGTACTAATGGGATAGGGATATCATGTGAAACAAAGTGGGAATTATATCAAAATGTTAGAAGTAGCCACAATCGTGCTACAACAGACCATTACAAGCAGTATTCTAAGGTATTTAAAAATGTAATCAGGGAATGAAGAGTATGTGGCACATATAGAATAGCTAATTCATATGGTTAGTCGTGAAGGAAGTGTCGGTCAGCAGCATGAGGTCGTAGTAAAAAGGTTTCTGTTACTGATAAATCAGATATATGTACCGTATTTAACAAGCACTTTCTCAGCATTGCTGGTGAATTAAATAAAAACTTCGTTTCTACAGAAAGTCGTATAACTCCCTTGGAAAGTGCCTTTCCGAGACTGATGTCTGAAATGCCCCTCTTCGATACTGACAAGGGGGAGATTGAGCCAATAATTAAATCACTGAAGGCTATGGACTCATTCAATGATGGAGTACCTAGCAGAATATTAAAGTACTGTGCTGCATATGTTAACCCTGTACTTGCCCATTTTGTAATTTTTCCTTTAAGAACGGTCAGTTTCCTGAATGATTAGAGGACTCTCTTGTAAAGCTGCTTTATAAAAGCGGAAAAAGGGATAATGTGAACAATTTTAGATCTATTTCTATGCCATCAGTGTTTGCTAAAGTTGTTGAAAAGGCTGTATATGTAAGGATAATTGATCATTTTATTTCACATAATTTGCTATCAAATGCACAGTTAGGTTTTAGAAGTGGTTTAGCAACTATAAGTGCTCTATTCTCTTTTCTCTGTGGGGTGCTGGATAGATTAAACAAAAGGTTTCGAATGCTAGGTATCATTTTTGATTTAACTAAGGAGTTTGATTGTGTTGATCACAAATTATTGCTCCAGAAGCTGGACCATTATGGAACACAGAGAGTGCTACAATTACTTACAATTGGTTCAACTCTTACTTTAATAACAGACAGCAAAAGATCATTCTCCACAGTGTTGAGAATGTCTATAATGTAGGGTCTGAGTGGGGCAAAGTGAAATGGGTGGCCTGGGGGGGGGGGGGGGGGGGAGGGAGGGGTGCCCTAGGTATCAGCGCTGGGGCCAGTCCTGTTCTTTATTTATGTAAATGATATGCCATCTAGTATTATAGGCGATTCTAAAATATTTCTGTTTGCTGATGACACTAGCTTGGTAGTAAAGGATGTTGTGTGCAACATTGGCTCTATTTCAAATAGTGTAGTTCAAGGCGTAAGTTCTTGGCTTGTAGTAAATAAAGTAACGCTAAATCACAGTAAGACTCAGTTTTTACAGTTTCTAACACACAATTCAACAAAACCTGACGTTTTAATTTCAGAGAATGGGCATACATTAATGAAACTGAACAGTTCAAATTTCTAGGTGTTCAGGTAGATAGTAAACTGTCTTGGGAAGCCCACATTCAGATCTTGTTCAAAGACTTAATGCTGCCATTTTTACTATGCGAACGGTGTCTGAAGTAAGTGACCGTTCGACACGAAAATTAGTTTACTTTGCTTATTTTCATTCGCTTTTGTCGTATGGTATTATACTTTGGGGTAACTCTTCCCAATCGAAAAGTATATTTTTGGTTCAGAAGCGGGCGGTTCGGGCAATAACTGGTGTAAGTTCGCCAGCCTCTTATCGAACCCTGTTCATTAGTCTGAGTGTTCTGACATTGGCCTCTCAATATACATGTGTTTTATTGTCGTTTCTTGATAACAGTATCAGATTATTCCCAAGAATTAGCAGCTTTCACTCAGTTAATACAATGCAGAAATCCAATCTGCAATTAGATGGCACTTCCTTGACTCTTGTGCAGAAAGACGTGCAATATACTGCTGCAACCATTTTCATTAAGCTACCACAAGAATTCAAAAGTCTTAGCAGTAATCCAAAGCGCTTTCAAATCGAAACTGAAGAGTTTCCTCAAGGGCCACTCCTTCTACTCTGTCGAGGAGTTCTTTGAAAAATTGAGTTGATTGCTGTGTTGTATTGTTGACTGAGTTTACATGAACTTATGGCTTGTCTTTTTTTGGTTCATAGACATTTTATTGTATCTGTTTTTACTTTTATGTTTAATTCCATGTACTGACACGTTCCATGACCTTGGAGATTTGCTCCACAATTTGGTCCTACAGAACTCAACATGTAAAAGTAAATAAAGATCCTAGAGGCTCCAAGGAAGCTTTCTTCCGGGTTCCAAGAAATACCAGAAGACTGGGAAGACCAACCAGTGGAAGATAGGCTACGGCATTAGCAAATATGCGTGAGCAACAGCGATTGCTATCGTTGAAGATCAAGATACATGGAAATACGCAGAGGATGCTTTTATCTGGCGGTGAGTGTTAAATAACTGATGTTGACATATTATATCAAAGTCTACAGAAGTGGTGATAATAGTGATTATTTGAAATGTCAGTAAGTCATCACTGAACCCATTTTGCTTTTCTCCTTGAGAAAGTTTCGTTTTACCCCTCAGGGGGTAATTAGCACCAGGCTGGAGATATTGATCTAGAGTGTCGTTCGTGTTCATCAAGATATTCACAGCACCAGTTCTTTCACAGCACTGACTGGTATGACTTCTCGGACTGATAAGTGACACATGCTGATGAGCTCATTAAAATGAGCAACTCGATCCTCACAAAAAATTAGTTGGACTGGTCATATTTTCAGCGGTAAGTGTTCTCCATATGACGCTGTAGAAGGCAATATACACTAAGTGATCAAAAATATCCGGACCCTGGTTGAAAATGACTTACAACTTCGTGGCGCCCTCCACCGGTAATGCTGGAATTCAATATGGTGGTGGCCCACCCTTTGCCTTGTGACAGATGACTGCTTCCACTCTCGCAGGCATACTTTCAGTCAGGTGCTGGAAGGGTTCTTGGGGAATGGCAGCCCATTCTTCACGGAGTGCTGCACTGAGGAGAAGTATTGATGTCAGTCAGTGAGGCCTGGCACGAAGTCGGCGTTGCAAAACATACCAAAGGATTCAGGTCAGGACTCTGTGCAGGCCAGTCCATTACAGAGATGTTATTGTCGTGTAACCACTCCGCCACAGGTGCTCGATGTGTTGAAAGATGCAATCGCCATCCCCGAATTTCTCTTCAACAGTGGGAAGCAAGAAGGTGCTTCAAACATGAATGTAGGCCTGTGCTGTGATGATGTCATTCAAAGCAACAACGGGTGCAAGTCCTCTCCATGAAAAACACGACCTCACCATAACATCACCGCCTCCAAATTTTACTGTTGGCACTACAAACGCTGGCTGATGACATTTACCGGGCATTCACCATACCCACACCCTGCCATCTGATTGCCACATTGTGTACCGTGATTCGCCACTCCACAGAGCGTTTTCTACTGTTCAGTCGTCCAATGTTTACGCTCCTTACACTAAGCGAGGCGTCGTTTGGGATTTACCGACATGACGTGTGGCTTACGAGCAGCCGTTCGACTATCTGCATCTACATCTGCATCTACGTGATTACTCTGCTATTCACAATAAAGTGCCTGGCAGAGGGTTCAATGAACCACCTTCAAGCTGTCTCTCTACCGTCCCACTCTCGAACGGCACGGGGGGAAAACGAGCACTTAAATTTTTCTGAGCGAGCCCTGATTTCTCTTATTTTATCGTGATGATCATTTCTCCCTAAGTAGGTGGGTGCCAACAGAATGTTTTCGCAATTGGAGGAGAAAACTGGTGATCGAAATTTCATGAGAAGATCCCGTAGCAACGAAAAATGCCTTTGCTTGATTGAGTGACACTCCAATTCACGTATCATGTCTGTGACACTATCTCCCCTATTTCGCGATAATACAAAACGAGCTGCCGTTCTTTGTACCCTTTCGATGTCATCCGTCAGTCCCACCTGATGCGGATCCCACACCGCACAGCAGTACTCCAGAATAGGGCGGACAAGCGTGGTGTAAGCAGTCTCTCTAGTAGACTTGTTGCACCTTCTAAGTGTTCTGCCAGTGAATCGCAGTCTTTGGTTTGGGCTGCCCACAATATTATCTATGTGATCGTTTCAATTTAGGTTATTTGTAATTGTAATACCTAAGTATTTAGTTGAATTAACAGCCTTCAGATTTGTATGACTTATCGCGTAATCGAAATTTAGCTGGTTTCTTTTAGTACTCATGTAAATAACTTCACACTTTTCCTTATTCATGGTCAATTGCCACTTTTCACACCATACAGATATCTTATCTAAATCATTTTGCAAGTCTTTTTGATCACCTGTTGACTTTACCAGACGGCAAATGACAGCATCATCTGCAAACAATCTGAGACAGCTACTCAGATTGTCTCCTATTTCGTTGATATAGATCAGGAACAATAGAGGGCCTATAACACTTCCTTGGGGAACGCCGGATATCACTTCTGTTTTACTCGATGACTTTTCGTCTATTATTACGAACTGCGACCTTTCTGACAGGAAATCACGAATCCAGTCGCACAACTGAGGCGATACTCCGTAGGCACGCAGTTTGGTTAGGAGACGCTTGTGAGGAGCGATGTCGAAAGCCTTCTGGAAATCTAAAAATATGGAATCAATGTGACATCGTCTGTCGATAGGACTTATTACTTCATAAGTATAAAGAGCTAGTAGTGTTTCACACGAACGATATTTCCTGAAACCATGCTGACTATGTGTCAATAAATCGTTTTCTTCTAGGTACTTCATAATTTTTGAATACAGTATATGTTCCAAAATCCTACTCCAAATCGACGTTAGTGATATAGGCCTGTAATTCAGCGGATTACTCCCACTTCCCTTTTTGGGTATTGATGTGACTTGAGCAATTTTTCAGTCTTTAGGTACGGATCTTCCTGTGAGCGAGTGGTAGTATATAATTGCTAAATATGGAGCTCTTGTATCAGCATACTTTGAGAGGAACCTGACTGGTATACAATCTGGACCGGAGGCCTTGCCTTTATTAAGTGATTTAAGCTGCTTCGTTACTCCGAGGATATCTACTTCTATGTTTCTCATCTTGGCAGTCGTTCTTGATTGGAATTCAGGAATATTTACTTCGTTTTCTTTGGCGAAGGGGTTTCGGAAAACCGTGTTTAATAACTCTACTTTAGTGGCACTGTCATCAGAGACTTCACCGTTGTTATCGCGCAGTGAAGGTGTTGATTGCGTCTTGCCACTGGTGTGCTTTATGTATGAGCAGAATCTCTTTGGATTTTCTGCCAGATTTCGAGATGAAATCAGTTTCGTAACCCCCCCGCCCAACTGTCGTAGTACTTGCAGTGGATCATGATCCAGTTTGGAATTTCTGTCTGATAGTCTGGACAAATGTCTGCCTATCACACATTATGGCCATCTTCAACTGTCGGTAGTCTCTGTCAGACGAGGTCGATCTGTACGCTTTTGTGCTGCACTAGTCCCTTCACTTTTCCACTTCACTATCACAACATAAACAGAGGACCTAGGGCAGTTTAGGAGTGTGGAAATTAGCATACAGACATATGAATCAAGTGACACCCAATCACCTGATCATGTTCGTAGTCCGTGAGTTCCGCTGAGGGAGCCATTCTGCTCTCTCATGATGTCTAATGACTACTGAGGTCGCTGATATGGAGTACCTGGCAGTAGGTGGCAGCGCAATGCACCTAATATGAAAAAGTATGTTTTTGAGGGTGCCCGGATACTTTTGATCACATATTGTTGAAGGGAAATGAAGAGTAGGAAGAAAGGAAGCAAAATTTTTCGATAAACGCCAACAAAAAATATTGACAGTTGAGGGAAGAAGCTGGAGATCGAGAAAAATGGAGAAGAAGAACCACAATCATTTCTTGAGGAAGGATGAATGACTTCTCCTGGCCGCTCATGGCGTGAGGGAAAGTGGGATCGCTATTGATGAGGACGATAAGCACGCGAGTACCTTGTGTACTAAATTAACGTTCTCCGCTGTTGTTCAGATGCGTTACGACGCTGAACAAGCGAAGCATGGGAAAGAATAGAAAGTAGCATAGAGGTACATACTTGAGTGCAGAACGTTAATTTCATGCCGTCAGACAAAGAAAAGTGCTAGTCCAGAGCTTTTCTCGTCTTTTGCTAGCGGGGCTCTCTTGTTAAGCCGGTACTAAAAGGCGTGTAACGAGGAGACTCGTTTGAAGGAGTAAAACTCACAGGAAATATTGTTACGATGCTCGAGTCTACAGAGGGAACAGGCGGCTGCTTCCTTCTGCTGCAGTACGTTACTAAATGCGCTACTGGTTCGCTTTACGTTAGTTTCCCGGCCGGACATTGTATCGCATTCATCGCGGACCTAATAGCCCATTGTATAGCGAGCGCTAACATTCCAAAGGCTCAGGGCTGGCAGCTTTGAAGTGCGCAGTGAGAAAAAAACGACTACGTGAACGGCCGGTGACTACCTCGGTCGCTGGCGTTGTCACAACGTCTGGTGGTGCTGCTCTTTTATCTTCACACAGCCACTGTCCTTTAGGCGTGTTAAGTGCAAAGGTAAAACACAATTTTCGGAGCAGGTTAGATCTGTGAGCTCTTAGGTGTCGATCCTGGATTCAGTTTGGAGGTAATAACTGGGTTGTCGTTTGCCCTGTCACCCTCAAGCTTAGGAATTCAATGGTAGTAATAACACGAAGATATAAAACTGCGGAAAGAATTTGCCAGAGCAGACCACTGAAGGACCCAATTCAAAATGTGGCTCCTGGAGAAGACAACATTTCCTCTGTCCTTTGGAGAGCCAGCAACGACAAAATTATACCATCTAGTGTGCAAGATATATGATACACACGAAATAGCCTCAGACTTCAAGAAGAATGTAATAATTCCAAACACAAAGACGCCTGCTGACCGGTGTGAATATTACTAAACTATTAGTGTAATAAATCACAGTTTTAAAATATTTACACGATTTAATTGGAGAAGAATGACAAAACTAGTAGAACCAGCATCGTCAACATGAATTTGGATTCGAGAGACACTACTGGTCCCATGACTTTGAAGATACGTTGAAGGAATGAAAATCATCCTTAATAGCATTTGTAGATTTAGAGAAATCTTTTAACAGCGTTGGCTGGTATACACTCTCGGAATTCTGACGGTAAAAGCCATAAAATGCAGGCAGTGAAAGGTTGTATACAACTTGCGCAGAAACCATACTGCAGTTATGTGGCGAAGTGAAACTGCAATTCAGGAGGGGGCGAAACATGCTTGTAGCCTATCATCGATGTTACTCAGTCAGTTTATTGAGCAAGAGAAAGAAGGCCAAGCAGAAATATGAAAAGGAAATCCAAATTCAGGGACAAGAAATAAAAACTCTGAAATTTGCCGATGACATTGTATAAAAGTACTTGGAGGAGCAGTTAAATGGAATGGATAGTATCTCGAAAAGCGGTGATAAGACGGATATCAAGAAAAGTAAAATAAGTAACCGCGCGGGATTAGCCGAGCGGTCTCAGGCGATGGAGTCATGGACTGTGCGGCTGGTCCCGGCGGAGGTTCGAGTCCTCCCTCGGGCATGGGAGTGTGTGTTTGTCTTTAGGATAATTTACGTTAAGTAGTGTGTAAGCTTAGGGACTGATGACCGTAGCAGTCCCATAAGATTTCACACACATTTGAACATTTTTTAAAGTAAATATCCTGGATATAGTCAAATTAAATTAGACTATGCTGAGGATACTAGATTAAGAAATGAAACACCAATAGTAGTACATGAGTTTTCCCGTTTGGGTAGCTAAATAACTTATCATTGCCGAAGTAGAGAGGATTTAAATTATAGACTGGATATAGGAAGAAAAACATTACCGAAAAAGAAGGCCTTGTAAATATCGTTCATAAATTTAAATTCTAGGAAGGCTTTTCTGAAGGTGTTTAACTGATGTTCAGCTTTCTAAGGAAGTGAAGCTTGGGCGAAAAGCAGTTCAGATAAGAAGACAACAGACGCCTCTGAAATGTGCTGCTACAGAATAATGTTGAAGATTAGATGGATAAATCGAATAAATAATGAGGTGGTATTTTTTATTTATGTATTTCTCTTTATTCATCCAAGGATGATATTACAACGTTATAGGATTTGTCAAGGTAATACAATGCCGATCAGCAGGCCAAAATATAACATACGGCATGCGTAACACGCTTTAAGAGGGTGCGACTCCTGGCCTATGGGGCTAGGACAGTTGTTCGACCGTGGCCTGGGTTAAGGAAACATCCATGCATTTGCCTTGGCGATCCGTGAAAACTACGTAAAACCCAAATCAGGATGGCCGCACAGAGCAGCTCCATCCTCCCGAATATGAGGTCAGCGTCCTAACAGCTGCATTGCCTCACCCGGTACTTCTCTATTGTGTAATGTTCCTTCGTTTACATACAAACTATTTCAGATAACTTGCTAAATAAAACATAGTTTCCTTCTTCACTGTCCACACCGAGGACTCACGCTGATGGTTCCTGGCCTGCTTCCTGTCACTTGCAATGTAAAACATGGTTCCTCTTTCCATTGCCGCTCACTCTAAGACACCCACCGATAACTCGTGGACTGAGAAGATGCGGTGTGCCCTTTGCCTCAGTTCCTATCTCCACACAACTGTCCACCCGAAAACTGAGCCAGCGGGCATTACTGTCATGCATCATACATCTAGACACATGATTCTTGTGAAAGCAGTAAAGTACACTGAAGAGCCAGAGAAACTTGTACATCTGCTGAATATCGTGTAGGGCCCCTGCGAGCACTCAGAATTGCCGCAACACGATATGGTATGGACTTGACTAACGTCTCGAGTAGTGCTGGAGGGAATTGACACCATGAATCCTGCAGGGCTGCCCATAAGAGAAAGAGGGGGTGAAGATCTCTTCTGAACAGCACGTTGCAAGGCATCCCAGATATGCTCAATAATGTTCATGTCTGAGGAGTTTGGTTGCCTGTGGAAGTGTTTAAACTCAGAAGAAGGATGCTTACGTACGTGTCACCTGTCGGAGTCGTATCTAGACGTATTAGGAATTCCATATCACTCCAACTGTACACACCCCATACCATTACAGAGCCTCCACCAGCCTGAACAGTCCGCCACTGACATGAAGGGTCCAGGGATTCATGAGAGTGTCTCCATACCCGTACACGTCTATCCGCTTGATTCAATTTGAAACGAGACTCGTCCACCAGGCAAAACATGTTTTCAGCCATCAACAGTCCGATGTTGGTGTTGAAGGGCCCAGGTGAGGCGTAAAGCTTTGTGTCGTGCAGTCGTCAAGGGTCCACGAGTGGGCCTTCGGCTCCGAAAGCCCATATCGATGATGTCTCGTTGAATGGTTCACATGCTGACACTTGTTGAAGGCTCAGCATTGAAATCTTGAAAGGTGGCTACACTGAGCCACAGCGCCAGAGATCGCGCTAGAGAGTATTGTTCCGCCGCCTCCACTGACAGTGATTATTGAGATGTCGTAGTGGGCAGTGCTTGTCCAGGACTCGTAGTAGTCAGTTCGTGTTCAGATGTGCTAGTAAGGAGTGCTTGCTGAGATGTGATACTGAAAAGTTCTTGTTGAGATGTGGTAATAGCGAGTCGGTGTGGAGATATATTGTAATTATGAGAGTGATTTTGGTCAATATATGAAGGTAACGAAACTTGATTTATTTTTCATTATTTCCATGTTTTAAATAATGCGTCATTACAGGTTCAGTCAACAAAGCATCTGGCTTGTGTTCTTGGATTAGAGTGTAATTCTGGTTTTCTTGAGTAATTATGGTATTTTTATTTCCTTTAATTAATTCAGTATAAGTGATATTTAAAATTTCTTGTGTTGTTGAAGAAGAACCGTGCCAGATGCGTACGTTGAGTCATACTTCCACACACAGAACAGTTACACTTGTGCTTTGGTTTCGTAGGTTTTATAGTTGCTGGGGACTTAATTAATTAATTGTGTTAATGAAAATTTCCATTTCATTCTTTGTTGTTGTTCTATGCAGTCAGATAGCGTAATAATAAGTCAGGGCCAACCGTTACGAGACTTCGTAATCGGACAGATAGCTACTAAAGCAAAAAAAAATTAAAATTATTTGCATTCAACTTTTATTAAGCCCCCATGCACGTGGATGTATGTCATTCTTAGAATTACGGAAGATCTTAAATTTCCGAACAGTCAAAAAGTGTTTATAGTCAAAGTTTTCGCCTCGTGGCGACAAAGACCTACCGCGTCTGTCCCAGTTTGAATGTCGATTATTGTCAAGTTCGCGCGCCTGGCGCTCTCTTGCTGCATCCCGTAAATGAAACAAATTATCTTCTTCAAAGCCCTCTGCTATCTGTGATTCTAAATTTCTTCTACTGTCTTTTCCTACGATTTCCCCTTCAATTTGTTTGACTTGCTTCCGTAATGCCTCAACTTCCCTTTTAACGCGTTCATTAAATTTTCCCTGATTTTCAACATGCTTATTTATATTCTGGTACTCTTCGGTTTCTGCGAATGGTAATGGAGCTGTATCATCTGAATCTCTATGCCCATGTAAACTAAGACTTGTCAATTTATCTGAAATCTCCTCAACTCTTTCCGATAATTCACCTATTTTTTCTTTCTGTTTACCTACGTCTTCCGTAAGTGTCGCGACTCGGGTTTCAGTGTTGTCACATTTGGTAGTTAACTGTTCATATTGTTGTGTTAGATTATTTATTCTGTCATTTGGTACGGATTCCTCGATTCTCTCAAATATCTCTTCCTTATCGTGTGCACGTTGTAAATTTAACTCTGAAAATTTTTGTACTATCACGCGATCTCTTTCTTCCTGTTCTCTATCCTGTTCCCTTTGTCTAATCTCTACTGCAATTAATCTATTATTGTGAGAATTCAAAATCGGTTGTACTTCTTCTCTGATTTCTTTCTTTAATTCATCTTTCATGTTTTTGAAACATGTCCCTATTCGTGAATCTAACCGTGTTTCCATTGTTCCCATCTCAGTTTTAATTGTTCCTATCTCTGTTTTAATTGTTCCTATTTGTGATCCAAGTGAGTCTCGTAACTGCTCCATTGTTCCCCTATTTGTTTTTAATTCAGATCCAAACCGTGTTTCCATTTTTAATATAGCACTCATCAACTGCTCCATAGTAACTGATTCGAAACTCCTTCCGCCCCTAACATTTCCCGCAAAACCAGTTTCCTTCGTCATAGCTGTAAAGCTATCTGTGTTCGATACTATTTCCGAATCTTCTATCGTTAATCTCGTATTCTGTGAATTTCCTGATTGAGAAAAATTTTGAAATGGTTCCGGACTATTTTCCCGACTTATTACATTGTTTTCCACTTCATTATCCATCATACTGTTTTCCTCTGTTGGCGAGTTCGCCATGTTAACAATTTCGTTATTCTCACTATTCATCTTTTTTGCCTTTTTCATCGATCGCGTAATCATTTACAAAGCATACAAAACTCGTCACTGTACGGAAATTACACACAATGACTCTTTATCTCCAACAATACCATTCACTCGAAATGTTTCTCTCAAACACGATTAACGAACAATTGAAATAATTGCACTAAGTCGTCAAACGCGTATACAAGACAACAAATCAAATTCAGAGAAAAAATACCATTATAAGAATGACACTTACCAAATCTACACATGCAAAACAGACTATAATTACTAAACTACAAATTACTACAACACTGCTACTGTCCACTATTTCTACAATCAGAAAAATTCCAAGGGACGATCCGAAGCAGCGGTCGCCACGTGCATGGGGGCTTAATTAAAATACAATGCAAATAATTTTTATTTTTTTGTTTTAGTCGCCACGTGCATGGGGGCTTAATAAAAGTTGAATGCAATTAATTTTAATTTTTTTTTTTGCTTTAGTAGCTATCTGTCCGATTACGAAGTCTCGTAACGGTTGGCCCTGACTTATTATTACGCTATCTGACTGCATAGAACAACAACAAAGAATGAAATGGAAATTTTCATTAACACAATTAATTAATTAAGTCCCCAGCAACTATAAAACCTACGAAACCAAAGCACAAGTGTAACTGTTCTGTGTGTGGAAGTATGACTCAACGTACGCATCTGGCACGGTTCTTCTTCAACAACACAAGAAATTTTAAATATCACTTATACTGAATTAATTAAAGGAAATAAAAATACCATAATTACTCAAGAAAACCAGAATTACACTCTAATCCAAGAACACAAGCCAGATGCTTTGTTGACTGAACCTGTAATGACGCATTATTTAAAACATGGAAATAATGAAAAATAAATCAAGTTTCGTTACCTTCATATATTGACCAAAATCACTCTCATAATTACAATATATCTCCACACCGACTCGCTATTACCACATCTCAACAAGAACTTTTCAGTATCACATCTCAGCAAGCACTCCTTACTAGCACATCTGAACACGAACTGACTACTACGAGTCCTGGACAAGCACTGCCCACTACGACATCTCAATAATCACTGTCAGTGGAGGCGGCGGAACAATACTCTCTAGCGCGATCTCTGGCGCTGTGGCTCAGTGTAGCCACCTTTCAATCTGTAGCAATTTTCGGAAGAGTTGCAGTTCTGTCACGGTGTTGAATGATTGTCTTCGGTCGTCATTGGTCCCGTTCTGGCAGGATCTTTTTTACCGGATTCCTGATATTCACGGTTCACATGCGAAATGGTCGTACTGGAAAACCCCCACTTGTAAGACTCACGATGTACAGACTTGAAAAGAACGCTATGAAAGGGAATGTGACCGTTTTCTAAACAAGATTTTAACACGCGATAGAACTTGGGTTCACCATTTTGAACCGGAGTCCGAAAGAGAAAGCATGGAATGGAAAGCACACCAGATCACCTGTCCGAAAGAAATTGAGAATACAATCATCAGCGGGAAATGTCATGTCGATGGTTTTTTGGAATGACCAAGGTGTCGTTGTTTGTGAGTATTTGGAATATCAACATACAGTAAACAATCCTTACCACTCAGACATGCTGATGAACAAGGAAGGCTGTCGAAGAGAGAAAAACGTCATGGGTCTCAGAGAAATGGCGTGATGTTGCTACATAACAATGCTCGCCCTGACACCGCCCAGCTGGCCCAAGACACCATTGAAAATGGGCTGGAAGATACTGCTTCGCCCTCCCTACGGCCCATATTTGGCTCCCTCAGATCTCCACTTGTGTGGTTCCCTCAAGAGCCTTTAGGTGGAAGAAAGTTCAGCAACACCGAGGAGGTCAAAGAATTTGTGACGAAGTGACTTAAACAAGACAGCGACTTCTTTGCGCCAGGTATAAAAGTAGTAGTTCATTATTGAGACAAATGTTTTTTTTCTACATTAGTATGTCGCTTTAATTACCGATTGTTAATTACTGTACTTAAAAAAGTATGAACATACTTAGCAAAATGTCTAGTAAGAATGGGGGCACTCCACCCCTTAGATTCGCAACTGGGTACCTCGTTATCAATGCTTTGTCTCTTAATCTACCGAAACTCTTTCGTAAATTAATTTTTTTTATCAAACACTGATCTACAGAATTTTTCCTGACTAACACAACTCAAAATTAACCTATTCATTTATTACCCACAATATAGAAACCCAACGCAGTCTGATTGCTATACATGGACAACATGACTTCCAATAATTAACATAAAAGAATGGCCCTGAATTGCAAGAAATCCTAACAATAATACAAATCCAAAAGTATGAAACTACCTCCAACTCATTTCAATCGCGATAAGCTGATAGAGGAAACCCCATTCTTTTTTATAAGTCACTTACCTCACAGAAAATCTTCATAACATGAACTACAGCAATTACAGCAAGTAGCAACAACAGCCAGCTAAATAAAAAGATTCTAACTACTATAGACTCTAATTACTAGGAGGCATATGGTTAGCAAAAAGAAAGACTTTTTTGAAGAGCAAACAATGTATTTAGAAAATTTTACTTTATTCATGTGTAATCCAGTTCCAAAAATTATATATTTGTCAATAATTCCACTACCCAAACATTATCAACAACATCCCTCATCCAACATATCCTTGCATATTTTCTTATAAACGCATCATTTCATCTCACTTTACATCGCGTGCCCTAAAAACACAGAGTCTCCACTAAGAAAATCATGTCCATACGCTTCCTTATCCAATCGCTAATTGCTAGTCCGTCCAACCACAGAATCTCTTACCGATGGTGCAGAGCGATGTCAGCGATATTAACATAGTCTACAGGGCTGCCAACATAAAAACGGGCTACCTACAGTACCACTGAAATACAGTTAAACTATAGGGGCATTAATTTAGAAACAGCAGATTCCAGCATATAGCTTTCATGTCAGCCAATGATGTTACAAACACAGAGGTGACAAAAGTCATGGGTACTTCATAATACAGTGTCAGACCCCCTTTTGCCCGGCGTAGTGCAGCATCTCGACATAGCATGGATTCAACAAGTCGTTGAAAGTTGTAACGTGGCTACAATTTCGCACCTTACAAGCACTCATCCACATACACTCCTGGAAATGGAAAAAAGAACACATTGACACCGGTGTGTCAGACCCACCATACTTGCTCCGGACACTGCGAGAGGGCTGTACAAGCAATGATCACACGCACGGCACAGCGGACACACCAGGAACCGCGGTGTTGGCCGTCGAATGGCGCTAGCTGCGCAGCATTTGTGCACCGCCGCCGTCAGTGTCAGCCAGTTTGCCGTGGCATACGGAGCTCCATGGCAGTCTTTAACACTGGTAGCATGCCGCGACAGCGTGGACGTGAACCGTATGTGCAGTTGACGGACTTTGAGCGAGGGCGTGTAGTGGGCATGCGGGAGGCCGGGTGGACGTACCGCCGAATTGCTCAACACGTGGGGCGTGAGGTCTCCACAGAACATCGATGTTGTCGCCAGTGGTCGGCGGAAGGTGCACGTGCCCGTCGACCTGGGACCGGACCGCAGCGACGCACGGATGCACGCCAAGACCGTAGGATCGTACGCAGTGCCGTAGGGGACCGCACCGCCACTTCCCAGCAAATTAGGGACACTGTTGCTCCTGGGGTATCGGCGAGGACCATTCGCAACCGTCTCCATGAAGCTGGGCTACGGTCCCGCACACCGTTAGGCCGTCTTCCGCTCACGCCCCAACATCGTGCAGCCCGCCTCCAGTGGTGTCGCGACAGGCGTGAATGGAGGGACGAATGGAGACGTGTCGTCTTCAGCGATGAGAGTCGCTTCTGCCTTGGTGCCAATGATGGTCGTATGCGTGTTTGGCGCCGTGTAGGTGAGCGCCACAATCAGGACTGCATACGACCGAGGCACACAGGGCCAACACCCGGCATCATGGTGTGGGGAGCGATCTCCTACACTGGCCGTACACCACTGGTGATCGTCGAGGGGACACTGAATAGTGCACGGTACATCCAAACCGTCATCGAACCCATCGTTCTACCATTCCTAGACCGGCAAGGGAATAGGCTGTTCCAACAGGACAATGCACGTCCGCATGTATGCCGTGCCACTCAACGTGCTCTAGAAGGTGTAAGTCAACTACCCTGGCCAGCAAGATCTCCGGATCTGTCCCCCATTGAGCATGTTTGGGACTGGATGAAGCGTCGTCTCACGCGGTCTGCACGTCCAGCACGAACGCTGGTCCAACTGAGGCGCCAGGTGGAAATGGCATGGCAAGCCGTTCCACAGGACTACATCCAGCATCTCTACGATCGTCTCCATGGGAGAATAGCAGCCTGCATTGCTGCGAAAGGTGGATATACACTGTACTAGTGCCGCCATTGTGCATGCTCTGTTGCCTGTGTCTATGTGCCTGTGGTTCTGTCAGTGTGATCATGTGATGTATCTGACCCCAGGAATGTGTCAATAAAGTTTCCCCTTCCTGGGACAATGAATTCACGGTTTTCTTATTTCAATTTCCAGGAGTGTATTTTGCTGTGAACTAAAACCACAATTAGATATCATTTGATAGGTTGTAGATCGTATATATGAATATTTAAAGGAGACTGACATTGTCACGTACGCCTTGTAAATAATTGTTAACGCTTATTGCATGAAAGGTGACGGAATGTCTTTATTATAAAAATGGCATAATGAATGATTGCCTATACTAGTAGAGGTTGGGACGCCAGTAGAGTTGAAACGGCAGGCAGAACTCAAGCTCTGGGTGGAAGGCCCGCACAGGTGTTGGTTCTGCTTAAACACAGGAAGTAGCACAACAGATGTTGGGCCACGTGAGCTCTGGAGCACAATGGGATGATGGCCGGCCGCTATTGTAGTAGGGCCGGAACGATAACAGTATAATACTTCCGAACCCTACAAATCTTGGACGCAGGTGAGGTGAACGAAGAAGCGGCAACTCGGAAACCACGCATGCTGGGTTATTTCCAAGGATTTTTACTCGGAAGTGTACCATTGTACGAGTATAGGTTTTTCCTCTCAAACTTTCCGCAGTGGACGACAAAAGACTAAAATATGGTTGGTCGGCGTTCGGAAGAATCTGTAGAGAGGGAGAATATTTCGTGGTTTCGAGAATACGATTCGCCTTCTGAGTTACGAGGGAGGGGAGCTGAGCCTTGCTGGGAATCCAGCGTTGGAGAGACGAAGTCTTCCGTTGTGAGCGCCCGTGTGTGACGGTCGCTCGATATCAGCTTTGTTGGTACAAACGGACTTGGTGTCTTTGCTCTCAGGAGAGTTTATAGTTAGAACAGTTACGCACTGTACTGTTGCGAACCTATACGATTCTGGACTTCATCTCCGGGTTGGAAGTCGTCGAGTACGGAGCGTTCAGTAATTGAGAGCACTTCCTCTGCCTATACTTACGTTGAGACGTTATCTGAACTCCGTCCTTGTCGTTGGGAGTTCGCATTTCTCGTCTGTAGAACACAGAGAGAAGAAGACAGTATTAGAGTATATTAGTCAGAGGACCGCCTTCTGCCGTCCTAGTGTTGGAAAGAGTTTATTTGTTGCTGGAGTTCTTCCATCGTCGCAGACGAGTATGAGCACCATCACATCGATGCACCGGACGCAGTACATACGGTGGTATCGCAAATTGCTTCCGTTTATTAGGGCTATAAAGCTAAACAGCTGTGATCACGTTAGTTTATTTTCACTGAGGTTCCACATCACCGTAGATCATCTTTGAAAGTAGTGTCTTGTAGTGTTTATTACGTGGATGATGTCAGCTCTGAGCACTGTGGGACTTAACATCTGAGGTCATCAGTCCCCTAGAACTTAGAACTACTTAAACGTAACTAACCTAAGGACATCACACACATGCATGCCCGAGGCAGGATTCGAACCTGCGACCGTAGCGGTCGCGCGGATCCAGACTGTAGCGCCTAGAACCGCTCGGCCATCCCGGCCGGCATGATGTCAGTCATTTCGCGTTATTGATATTAGATCGCGCAATCGTAATAAGGGGCAGAGTTGGGCAATTGATTAGTAATGCTACTTAGGAAATTTAAACTTTGTAATATAAAGGTTTTTTCAATCTACAATAAATATATAAGCAGGAACAACATTTATCATTTAGTAGGATTAGTTGCCTTCATCATTCATTTACGTTTAGACTGTAATTTATAGAATTAATAGATCCTGAGATCTGCTTCAGGGGGTAGTCAGATAGGGCCAAATGTTCATTTTAACGTTTATTATTTTCCGTTGCGCACATTCATTTCACACCCGCCTGGAGTAGCATCTTGGAAAGTCCCCTGCAGAAATATTGAGCCATGCTGCATCTATAGCGTCCATAATTGCGAAAGTGTTGCCGGTGCAGGATTTTGTGCATGAATTGACCTCTCGCTTATGTCCCATAAATGTTAGATGGGATTCATATTAGACGATCTGGGTGGCCAAATCATTCGCTCGAATTGTCCAGAATGTTCTTCAAACCAACCGCGAGCAATTGTGGTCCGGTCACATGGCGCACTGTCATCCATAAAAATTCCACAGTTGTTTGCGAACATGAAATCCATGAATGGTTGCAAATGGTCTCCAGGTAGCCGAAAATAACCCGGTCCACTCCATTTAAACAATGCCCACATCGCTATGGAACCACCACCAGCTTGCATCATGCCTTGTTGACAACTTCGGTCCATCGCTTCGTGGGGTCTGCGCCAGACTCGAACCCTACCGTCAGCTCTTACCACCTGAAATCGGGACGTATCTGAGCAGGCCAAGGTTTTCCAGTTGTCTAGCGTCCAACCTACATAGTCACGAGCCCAGGAAATGATCTGTAGGCGATGTCGTGCTGTTAGCAAAGGCACTCGTGACGTCGGTCGTCTGCTGCCGTAGCAAATTAACGCCAAAATTCGACGTACTGTCCTAACAGAGACGTTCGTCGTATGTCCCACTCTCATTTCTGTGGTTATTTCGCGCAATGTTACTTGTATTCTAGCACTGACAACTGTGCAAACGCTGCTCTCGGGCGTTAAGTGAAGGCCGTCGGCCACTACCTTGTCCGCAGTGAGAGGAAGTCCGCCCCCGGTAGCTGAGTGGTCAGCGCCAGAGAATGTCAATCCTAACAGCTCGGGTTCGATTCCCGGCTGGGTCGGAGATTTTCTCTGCTCAGGGACTGGGTGTTGTTTTGTCCTGGTCATCATCATCTTTTCATCCCCATCGACGCGCAAGTCGCCGAAGTGGTGTCAAATCGAAAGACTTACACCCGGCGAACGGCCTATCCGACGGGAGGCCCTAGTCATACGACATATTATTTAGTATGAGGAAGCGCCTGATATGTGGTATCCTGGGGCACACACTTGACACTCTGGATCTCAGAATACTGAATTCCCTAACGATTTCCGAAACGAAATTCCCCATGCGACTAGCTCCAGCTACCATTCCGCGTTCGAAGTCTGCTGGTTGCCGTCATGATGCCACAGTCTCGTCGGACTCCTTACTCATAAATCAGCTGAATACAAATGAGAGCTCCGTCAATGCACAGCCTTTTTATATCCGCGTACACGTAGTACCGCTATTTGTGTATTTGTGTATCGCCGTCCATTGACTTCTGTCACCTCAGTCTAAGGTTTCAGAGAAACGTTTTGTGATAATAACTTTCTTTTCTTTTCGAGGCAAATATACAACATAAATGAGATCGACAGGAAGTGCAAAATGGATAAGCAGGGATGGCTAGAGGACAAATGTAAGGATGTAGACGCATATCTCACTAGGGGTAAGATAGATACTGCCTAAAGGAAAATTAAAGAGACATTTGGAGAAAAGAGAAGCACTTGTATGAATATCAAGAGCTCAGATGGAAACCCAGTTCTAAGCAAAGAAGGGAAAGCAGAAAGGTGGAAGCAGTATATAGAGGGTGTATACAAGGGCGATGTATTTGAGGACAATATTATGGAAATGGAAGAGGATGTAGATGAAGATGAAATGGGAGATATGATACTGCGTGCAGGGTTTGACAGAGCACTGAAAGACCTAAGTCGGAACAAAGCCTCGGGAGTAGACAACATTCCATTAGAACTACCCGCAGCCTTGGGAGAGCCAGCCCTGACAAAAAACTCTACCATAGGGTGTTTGAGACAGGCGAAATACCCTCAGACTTCAAGAAGAATATAATAATTCCAATCCCAAAGAAAGCAGGCGTTGACAGATGTGAAAATTACCGAACTATCAGTTTAATAAGTCACGGCTGCAACATACTGACGCGAATTCTTTACAGACGAATGGAAAAACTAGTAGAAGCCGACCTTGGCGAAGATCAGTTTGGATTCCGTAGAAATATTGGAACACGTGAGGCAATACTGACCCTACGACTTATCTTAGAAGCTAGATTAAGGAAAGGTAAACCTACGTTTCTAGCATTTGTAGACTTAGAGAAAGCTTTTGTCAATGTTAACTGGAATACTCTGTTTCAAATTCTGAAGTAGAGAAATTTGTTAACATCGAGTATAGATTTAAGTGTCAGGAAGTCGTTTTTGCAAGTATTTGTGTGGAGTGTAGCCATATATGGAAGTGAAACATGGACGAAAAATAGTTTTGGCAAGAAGAGAATAGAAGCTTTCAAAATGTGGTGCTACAGAAGAATGCTGAAGATTAGATGGGTAGATCACATAACTAATGAGGAGGTGTTGAATAGAATTGGGGAAATGAGAAATTTGCGGCACAACGTGACTAGAAGAAGGGATCGGTTGGTGGGACATGTTCTGAGGCATCAAGGGATCGCCAATTTAGTATTGTAGGGCAGCGTGGAGGGTAAAAATCGTAAAGGTAGACCAAGACATGAATACACTAAGCAAATTCAGAAGGACGTAAGTTGCAGTAAGTACTGGGAGATGAAGAAGCTTGCACAGGATAGAGTAGCATGGAGAGCTGCATCAAACCAGTCCCTGGACTGAAGACCACAACAACAACAAATATATGTATTTTATAAACACCGATCTTCTTTTACGCTTTCATGCGTTTCACAGATATCTTGATTTCTTCAGAATGCAGTAACAAATGACCCAAAGTTAGACGAATCGTTCAAAGAAAACTTCGATGTTTTGTACCTTCTTGCTTGTTGGTACATTTGCTTTGACTACGAACGGGAGTTAAATGTGAGGATGATATTTGGAGTCAGATTGTTCTGTTAGTTACTTAGGTTTATTTGTAACATTCACAACGTAAATTTCCGGTAATATCATCACACTTCAAGACACATATTATGACAATGAACACGGGGATATTTAAAATTAGATAGCAGTGCTTTTACTATTACCATCTCTGGCATGGTAGTGTCGTGACAAAGGTGGTACCTGGAATTTGAAAGGTCGCAGGATTGAATCCCGTTCTGCACACGGAATCTTCAGTGTGCCTTTAATATAACCTTCACCCATAAGTGATAGGAAGATTAAACAGGATCAACATGTGATTCTGATTCCATGTTAAACTTCAGAACAGGCTTACTGGTGTAGGTTAGAGACACACAAGTCCCCAATCGGAGTCCAGTTAAAAGCTTGCACCAAACCGTTTAGGCACACGGAATTTTTAATATTAGTATTTACCTTAAGACGCAGTAAGATTATACTGCTGTATAATGTCCCGCCTCATTTTACGATTAAAATATCGGAAGACACCGACCGTTATCACACTATCATTATCATAATTCAATGAGCAATTCGTAAATAAACATACAATCCTGGCCGTTAAAACTGCAACAGCAATATGGCCGCAGGCAACAAACTTCACATTCTCGCGAGGTGTACTACGTACTTCGATTTGCAAATTGTATTTCAGCGCAACCACGCAAATGAGGTGGGAGTGATGCCGTCTACATTCTGCGTAGAAGGAAAGATTTCGCAGTGAGGTTCTCGTGCAGAAATCGCACTTGAATGTTATTCTTTTGTGGGACGATCGTGTAAGAATTGGCAAACAACTAGCAGCGCGTGTCAGTATTTGACAGCGGCAAGGTCGTGTAGGATCGAGATTGAAGTTTAACGTTCTGCGATATTGGCGCTCGCGTTGGTCGGCATCACGCGACTATCATGTGATAATGTGATAATGGAATTGATGTTCAACGCCATGCAAGATCTGAGTGCCCTATGCGCGTAGCGCAGAGAGAACACAGTTAGGGTAAGGTGTCCTATTTTCGGATGGTGGCCTAGTTCTGGATAGGTGGATATTTGCTTCCTGGGCAGAGCTGCCAATGCGGAAACTAGCTGAAATCCTGGTACTTCCACAACTTAACTGTCCTGCTAACTGCAAAGTGCATCAGTCGCGTTCTGTGTTCGCAGTTGATTTTTTTCTTAACATTTTACGTTTGACTATAATATTTTGAAGACACAACGTAAGCATCACAGATGCATGGTAAGTAGTTTGACATCTTATTCTTATTTATTAGTGATATATTTAATGAAACTAGTGATTAGTTTTTAAACACAATAATTTGTTACGTGTTTCGGTTGTTCAGCCATGTTTGTCAAGTGGTACAGGTGCCTAATTACTGTTAGGGTGCTCAATTTCCATCAGCTGAAAAGTGTGCCCCTTAATAGTTTTCGCTTTTTGTTTCCTTTAAGGCATGGCTGGGAGGAAAAGAAAGTGTCGGGCAGGGGAAAATATGCGGAAAGCAATGGAGGCCACTAGAAATAAAGAAAAAGGATTCTTAAAAAGGAGCCCAAAGTGTTTCAAATGCCACAATCTTCAGTTTTAGATATCGTAAAGACGGGAAAAACAGAAGAAAAACTGGTCTCTAGCACAGGCAGAAAACGTGCTTTAGGAAGAGCCTTCAGCTCAAGACAACCTAAAAGGCGAGAGCAATTTTAAAAAGACTAGGAGAATCTTCAAAAAGGAGATAACATCAAAGCAGCCAAAGGGGCAGCCACAAGAATACGAATGTGGCTAAAATGAGTAGGAGGCAAAGAAAATCGACATGTGAGTTATCATATGCAGAGGATTCCTTGTCTCGACGCTTTATGAAGACAGCACATATGAGGAATGCATCTATTATTCGGTCCCATACCGGGAAGATAAACCTCGAGAAGACTGGATAAGTTGTTTAGGATGTTTGTGTTGGGTACAAGTACTGTGTGCTGGGCCTGTGAAAAATGACTACAAAACGTACAAATGTGAAAATTGCGAATGATAACCTCAATCCGTGCTGTTAAAGGCGCTGCAGTCTGGAACCGCAAGACCGCTACGGTCGCAGGTTCGAATCCTGCCTCGGGCATGGATGTTTGTGATGTCCTTAGGTTAGTTAGGTTTAACTAGTTCTAAGTTCTAGGGGACTAATGACCTCAGCAGTTGAGTCCCATAGTGCTCAGAGCCATTTGAACCATTTTTGATAACATCAATGTAGTTATAGTATTGTAGCCAAAAGCGAATATCTCAACATTACTTTCTGTATGTTTTTGAAATAAAACTATATTGTTGTGGGAATGCTATCTTGAATTTTTCTTATGAAACAACCTATCCGAAATTAAGAACGACACTATCTGAAATTGTGCACCCTTTTGTACACTCTCCAAAATGCTAAAGTTATTTGGATATACATTATTAAATGTAATCTGACGACTTTCCCTCTAAAATGTTATACACCGATCAGCCAGAAAATTATCACTACCTACCTAATAGACGGTATGTCCACCTTTGGCACGGATGGCAGTGGCGATGCCTCGTGGGATGGAAGCAATGAAGCCCCGGTATTTCGCTGGATGCAGTTGGCACCCCATATCCTCACGCTAATGCTCCTAAATTCCAGGGATGCGGGGTCACGAGCTCTGACGGCACATTCAATCACATCCCAGAGGTACGAGGTGCATTCAAGTTCTAAGGCCTCCGATTTTTTTTCTAATTAACCACTCACCCGAAATCGATGAAACTGGCGTTACTTCTCGACGTAATCGCCCTGCAGACGTACACATTTTTCACAATGCTGACGCCATGATTCCATGGCAGCGGCGAAGGCTTCTTTAGGAGTCTGTTTTGACGACTGGAAAATCGCTGAGGCAATAGCAGCACGGCTGGCGAATGTGCGGCCACGGAGAGTGTTTTTCATTGTTGGAAAAAGCCAAAAGTCACTAGGAGCCAGGTCAGGTGAGTAGGGAGCATGAGGAATCACTTCAAAGTTGTTATCACGAAGAAACTGTTGCGTAACGTTAGCTCGATGTGCGGGTGCGTTGTCTTGGTGAAACAGCACATGCGCAGCCCTTCCCGGACGTTTTTGTTGCAGTGCAGGAAGGAATTTGTTCTTCAAAACATTTTCGTAGGATTCACCTGTTACCGTAGTGCCCTTTGGAGCGCAATGGGTAAGGATTACGCCCTCGCTGTCCCAGAACATGGACACCATCATTTTTTCAGCACTGGCGGTTACCCGAAATTTTTTTGGTGGCGGTGAATCTGTGTGCTTCCATTGAGCTGACTGGCGCTTTGTTTCTGGATTGAAAAATGGCATCCACGTCTCATCCATTGTCACAACCGACGAAAAGAAAGTCCCATTCATGCTGTCGTTGCGCGTCAACATTGCTTGGCAACATGCCACATGGGCAGCCGTGTGGTCGTCCGTCAGCATTCGTGGCACCCACCTGGATGACACTTTTCGCGTTTTCAGGTCGTCATGCAGGATTGTGTGCACAGAACCCACAGAAATGCCAACTCTGGAGGCGATCTGTTCAACAGTAATTCGGCGATTCCCCAAAACAATTCTCTCCACTTTCTCGATCATGTTGTCAGACCGACTTGTGCGAGCCCGAGGTTGTTTCAGTTTGTTGTCACACGATGTTCTGCCTTCATTAAACTGTCGCACCCACGAACGCACTTTTGACAAATCCATAGCTCCATCACCACATGTCTCCTTGAACTGTCGATGAATTCCAATTGGTTTCACACCAAGCAAATTCAGAAAACGAACGATTGCACGCTATTCAAGTAAGGAAAACGTCGCCATTTTAAGTATTTAGAACAGTTCTCATTCTCGCCGCTGGCGGTAAAATTCCATCTGCCGTACGGTGCTGCCATCTCTGGGACGTATTGACAATGAATGCGGCCTCATTTTAAAACAATGCGCATGTTTCTATCTCTTTCCAGTCCAGAGAAAAAAAATCGGAGGCCTTAGAACTTGAATGCACCTCGTAATGGACTGGGTTCAGATCTGGCGAGATGGGGGCCAGGACATCAACAGGAACTCGGTACTGTCCTTCCTGGAACCATTTCATCAAACTCCTGGCCTCGTGACACGGCACATTATCTCGCTGAAAAATGCCACTGCCATCGGGAAATAAGATCGTGATGAAGGGGTGTACGTGGTCTGCAACGAATATACGATACTCTTTGATCATCAAGGGGCCTTGCACGAGCTCCACTGGATCCAGGGAGGCCCACGTGAAAGTTCGCAAGAGCATAATGGTCCGCTGCCAGGTCACCATCCCACAGTAGAAGAGCGAGGTGCCAAACAGCTTGCAAGCTCCCAACGACTGGTATTTAGATCGTAAATGTCGTTAATTTTCACTATCTGTGGCAGGCTGAGAAGGGAGTTTCCTTAATTTTATCAGCAGGGATTACTTTTATTCATTTTTATATAAGCCTGATGTGGGGAAGGATCTTATGCACACTTTTTCTCTCTCGGCAGTGTAACCTTCCCTGACCATTCTGCCTGCTTTTGAATTGATGTTTAGGCTCATCAAAGTTCAGAATACAATCTTATCGATTGAATTTGAAGTCACAACGGATAACGCAATTGTAATTTTGGGGATGGTCAGAGAAAACTACATCCTGCACGAATCTAGTCTTGTGCCAATAATTTTAGTAAAGGGGCAGCGTGATTGATATGATTCTCTGTTCTTAGGTATGGTTTAAATGAGCAAGACGAGAACGGAAATTACTTCGAAAAACAAAGTTAATTTTATTTCAACCAACATTAGACAAATGTAGGAAGTTACTTCTTAACAATCTTTTGAAAACACATTTCACTAATTCTGCTTTGGATTTTCATTTAACTATGGACAAAGATTATTTGACTATGCACATAGACTATTTCTCCTTTGAATTACAAGCCGCGTTGCCTTTGATTTGCATCGTCCTGTGGGGGGAAGGAAAATCTTGGAGAGCACGTGGTCACTACTACGACGCTGATACATGCACGTGCACTAAGTTATCACTGAAATGCAAATATCGTAACTATTTCTCTATGCAGATTTTCTATGTACAGAGGCTGGCATCGAGCAGGACTCGTGGCTGGTATCTCCAGCGCGAAGTGCTTGAATACGACACGATTCATCTTAGAAAAGTTACACTCGTCACTAAATTTTCAATAAGTTGTTAAACATCGACACACGCTAGCATAAATGTTTAGCAATCGCAAAAACTGGCTACAACTCCGTCTATTAGCTTTCTCGGCGGTTGCAGTTTGAAACTATGCACCACGTGGCGAGTCGTAACGGAAATCTCGAACGGAGAAGATTATTCTTATATCGGATAAATTGAACAAAAAATCAATAAATGGTTCTTAATTAATCAATCGCGAAAAAGCCTCTGGTAAATAAATTGTTAACATTAAACATGTTTAAACATTCAAATACCTTTGTCCTGATTTCGACGCAGCGTTCTGAAGGTAAGAAAACGTTTTTTTTAGACTTTCGCACCTCTGGTCGAACCATCCTGTTCCTGCTCTTTGCCTTCCACTGACTGTGTTAAAGTTGGTAGAAGATTCTGAGACCCACTACATCTCTGGTTTCTCTGCTACCACACTCAAAACATTCACACCTGACCACGTACTTTAAGGAGAGGTGGGGAAATGTAAATAGGGACACATGACGTGCATACGAGGTGTGGCTAGAAAAAAACCGGACTAGTACTGGTGAAACAATAAAACGAATGCAATAAGGCTGAAAGTCGCGTGGCCTGTCACGTGACTCTCGCTCCGCCTACTGCTCGAGTTTCATCTGCCTCCTGCACTCAGTCTGCCCGTGGCGTCTGTTTTAAGTAGTTGACGTTTTGTCTGTGCGTCGGAAAATGTTGAGTGTACAGAAAGAACAGCGTGTTAACATCAAATTTTGTTTCAAACTAGGAAAATCTGCAAGTGAAACGTTTGTAATGTTACAACAAGTGTACGGCGATGATTGTTTATCGCGAACACAAGTGTTTGAGTGGTTTAAACGATTTAAAGATGGCCGCGAAGACACCAGTGATGACACTCGCACTGGCAGACCATTGTCAGCAAAAACTGATGCAAACATTGAAAAAATCGGTAAACTTGTTCGACAAGATCGCCGTTTAACAATCAGAGCAGTGTCTGAGTTAACAGGAGTTGACAAGGAAAGTGTTAGGTAGATTCTTCATGAAAGTTTCAACATGAACAAAGTGTGTTCAAAAATGGTTCCAAAGTGTCTCACAATTGAACAGAAGGAACGCCGAAGAATGATTTGTTCTGACATCCTGGAAAACATTGAAAGTGATCTCACCTTCTTACAAAATGTTATTACTTGCGATGAATCGTGGTTTTTTACTTACGATCCCGAAACTAAACGCCAATCGATGCATTGGAAAACTCCTGGTTCTCCACGACAAAAAAAAGCACGAATGTCAAAATCGAAATTCAAGGCAATTATGATTTTTTTCTTTTTTTTTTTTTTTTTTTTTTTTTTGACATCAAAGGGATTGTACACATTGATTGGGTACCAGAGGGACAAACAGTGAATCAGCATTACTACATTAGCGTCCTGGCTACCCTACGTGAGCGAGTACGGAGAAAACGGAACGATTTGTGGAGAAAAAAGTCATGGATCCTTCACCAAGACAATGCCCCAGCTCACAGTGCGTTGTCAGTGAAGACGTTTTTGGCAAAACACAACATTCCCATCTTAGATCATCCACCCTACTCACCTGATTTGGCCCCCTGTGACTTTTTTCTTTTCCCTAAAGTCAAGTCAGCTTTGAAAGAAACTAGATTTGAGACTGTTGAAGCAGTAAAAGAAAAAGCGACGGAAGTAATGTATGGACTTACCGAAAATGATCTGCAGCATTGCTATGAACAGTGGAAAATTCGTATGGAGCGGTGTAGAGACCGAGGAGGAGAGTACATTGAAGGAGATAACATGAACTTGTAAATAATTGTAAATAAATGTTTTTTCCAGCATCAGTCCGGTTTTTTTCTAGCCGCACCTCGTATTGTAATGAGAATAAAAGACTTTGATACATAATTGTTTCTACATGCATGTAATTTGGGGCTAAGATTATTTCACTGTTCATTAATTATGTAAAGTAATTGACTTTACGCTGATAATGTCTATCAGCTGATAGCAACATAACACTGATTTTAACTCTGTAACGAAACCTATTGTGACGTTACAAGCTGTTCCCCTGAAAGACGACGGATTGGCGCCGCCCCCCGCCCCCCTTCCCATCGGCAACGCTCTGCCACTGCGCTCACGTCCAGTGCCGACAGTCACGTGCCGATTTCAGTCGTAGTTGTCGATATCGTGGTCTTCACATTGCCACATGCATCAGTCGTCGGCTATGGTGAAGCCTATCGTTAGGAGTGTTCGATGCACTGCGTGTTCAGACACACTTGCACACTGCCCAGCATTAATGTCTGATGTTACACTCCTGGAAATTGAAATAAGAACACCGTGAATTCATTGTTCCAGGAAGGGGAAACTTTATTGACACATTCCTGGGGTCAGATACATCACATGATCACACTGACAGAACCACAGGCACATAGACACAGGCATGCACAATGTCGGCACTAGTACAGTGTATATCCACCTTTCGCAGCAATGCAGGCTGCTATTCTCCCATGGAGACGATCGTAGAGATGCTGGATGTAGTCCTGTGGAACGGCTTGCCATGCCATTTCCACCTGGCGCCTCAGTTGGACCAGCGTTCGTGCTGGACGTGCAGACCGCGTGAGACGACGCTCCATCCAGTCCCAAACATGCGCAATGGGGGACAGATCCGGAGGTCTTGCTGGCCAGGGTAGTTGACTTACACCTTCTAGAGCACGTTGGGTGGCACGGGATACATGCGGACGTGCATTGTCCTGTTGGAACAGCAAGTTCCCTTGCCGGTCTAGGAATAGTAGAACGATGGGTTCGATGACGGTTTGGATGTAACGTGCACTATTCAGTGTTCCCTCGACGATCACCAGTGGTGTACGGCCAGTGTAGGAGATCGCTCCCCACACCATGATGCCGGGTGTTGGCCCTGTGTGCCTCGGTCGTATGCAGTCCTGATTGTGGCGCTCACCTGCACGGCGCCAAACACGCATACGACCATCATTGGCACCAAGGCAGAAGCGACTCTCATCGCTGAAGACGACACGTCTCCATTCGTCCCTCCATTCACGCCTGTCGCGACACCACTGGAGGCGGGCTGCACTATGTTGGGGCGTGAGCGGAAGACGACCTAACGGTGTGCGGGACGGTAGCCCAGCTTCATGGAGACGGTTGCGAATGGTCCTCGCCGATACCCCAGGAGCAACAGTGTCCCTAATTTGCTGGGAAGTGGCGGTGCGGTCCCCTACGGCACTGCGTAGGATCCTACGGTCTTGGCGTGCATCCGTGCGTCGCTGCGGTCCGGTCCCAGGTCGACGGGCACGTGCACCTTCCGCCGACCACTGGCGACAACATCGATGTACTGTGGAGACCTCACGCCCCACGTGTTGAGCAATTCGGCGGTACGTCCACCCGGCCTCCCGCATGCCCACTATACGCCCTCGCTCAAAGTCCGTCAACTGCACATACGGTTCACGTCCACGCTGTCGCGGCATGCTACCAGTGTTAGAGACTGCGATGGAGCTCCGTATGCCACGGCAAACTGGCTGACACTGACGGCGGCGGTGCACAAATGCTGCGCAGCTAGCGCCATTCGACGGCCAACACCGCGGTTCCTGGTGTGTCCGCTGTGCCGTGCGTGTGATCATTGCTTGTACAGCCCTCTCGCAGTGTCCGGAGCAAGTATGGTGGGTCTGACACACCGGTGTCAATGTGTTCTTTTTTCCATTTCCAGGAGTGTAGTTGCGCCACAGTTCTGTTTTACCAGTCTGCACGGCTTATGACGTTCGACATCTGTAATGAGAGGTACTGAATAGGATTGGGGAGAAGAGGAGTTTGTGGCACAACTTGACCAGAAGAAGGGCTCGGTTGGTAGGACATGTTCTGAGGCATCAAGGGATCACCAATTTAGTATTGGAGGGCATCGTGGAGAGTAAAAATCGTAGGGGGACACCAAGAGATGAATACACTAAGCAGATTCAGAAGGATGTAGGTTGCAGTAGGTACTGGGAGATGAAGAAGCTTGCACAGGATATAGTAGCATGGAGAGCTGCATCAAACCAGTCTCAGGACTGAAGACCACAACAACAACAACAACAACATCTGTAATGAGGGGTGGTCATCCAACCCCACGACATCTGGACGTGGTTTCACCAAGTGTTGAAGACCTTCACCACAGCACTCCTAGAACACCGGACATGACGCGTAGTTTCCGAAATGCTCGTGCCGAGCTTCTGGGCCATCACAATCTCCCCTCGGTCAAACTTTAGATAGATGGCGTGCCTTCCCCCTTCTAGATACGGAGTGCACGCTCGCTGATACCGCATGCAACGCTCGTGCGTCTGATTGGTAGTCATTTCCCGCCAGATTACGCTGCTAGCGCCTGGACGGTTTAACATCGATGTAGATCGGTAGTCATAATGTTGTGGCTGATCAGTGTATATAACCAAAATCTATTATGTTCTGCATATGTCAGCCATTTTTGGGAGCTTTCAGCTGATTTTTAACCAACCATATCCTAAGATTTTTCTCTGCTATCCGAAAATAGGACAGCTTCCCCTACAATTCCCTTGGCGGAGCGGGATCGTAGAGACATGTCACACACCGTGCGTCAGGAAATGTGCTTGATTGCAGCAATAAAGTACCCACACATACCTGGGGGACAATGGAGTGCCCGCACGGCGACCATTGTTGCGGTTTCCCTTCATGCGCAAGCAGAGAGAATTGCGCCGACAATGGTGCGTCCGAAGACAACACTGGACACAAGAGTGGCTCCACGGCATTCATTCAAACGATCCGAGGTTCTGCGTATAGCATCGCGATGTACATATACGTGTGAGGAAGCCCCGGGGAGATCAAACAAGGTCAGTTTGCACCCGCCAGTCATATGGGCCTTTTCTTGGCGTCGAAGTGTAGGTTGCCATTAGGCACATAACAATACCATCTCTGCTTCGCACAGGTGGTAATTTGGACTGCAAGCTTTGCGTTTCTGCAGTGCTGCGCCCGTTGGCTGCGATCTATATTCGAGTTGTCCGTTATGTTACAACGGGAGACCACATGCTGTGAGCGCTTTCCTGGCCTGCCTCGATTCAAAGACTGGTCGACTATTGCCTATTGCAGCACGTCCTCCACATCTCTCATCCAAGGAGAACACCTGATCGTGAGCTGCAGAGAGGCTGCCACGCCATCTCCCGGCAACTACTACGATTCAAATGGCTCGGAGCACTATGGGACTCAACTGCTGTGGTCATAAGTCCCCTAGAACTTAGAACTACTTAAACCTAACTAACCTAAGGACATCACACACATCCATGCCCGAGGCAGGATTCGAACCTGCGACCGTAGCGAACTACTACGATTGGTTAACTCTGTTATAGATCATGACTGCCATGATCGTGTCTGTCATTTTGGATCAGAGTGACTCGATGCCGCCGGCCGGTGTGGCCGTACGGTTCTAGGCGCTTCAGTCTGGAACCGCTTGACCGCTACGGTCGCAGGTTCGAATTCTGCCTCGGGCATGGATGTGTGTGATGTCCTTATGTTAGTTAGGTTTAAGTAGTTCTAAGTTCTCGGGGACTGATGACCTCAGATGTTAGGTCCCATAGTGCTCAGAGCCATTTGAACCATTTTGACTCGATGCCCAGCCGGCTGAAGACATTGTTACTGGTGCAGGTGACGGCTTTGTGTCCTAATTTTCTAACCCTTTGTAGTAAATGAAGAGGAGATGTGAGATATAATACCGTGAAAAGAAGTTGACCAAACATTGAAAGACCAAAGTAGAAACAAGGCCCGTGGAGTAGACGTCATTTCCTCGCACTTATGCTTAAGACAGAGAACTATGACAAAACTACGAGTATTCCACCTGGCGTACAAGATAAGTGACACAGGCGAAATGCCCTCCGACTAAAAGGAGAAGGTAACATTTCAATTCCAACGCGAACAGCTGCTGAGCAATGGCGGATTGAGGGGGTAGGGTACAGGGTTACATGCCCCCCCCCCCCACGCTCACCCCCGAAAAACACCTCGAGAAAGAAACGAAAAAGGGAAAAAGAGAGAGAGAAATGGAGAGAGAGAGAGAGAGAGAGAGAGAGAGAGTTTTTATTTCAAAATTAGTCTCACAAAGTCTTTAACGATATGCTCACGTTTCTGAGCCTTGTCGCCCCCCTACCCCCGCCCCTCCCCCCCTCCCAGAAGAAAATCTGTATCCGCCATTGCTGCTGACAGGTGTGAATATCAATTTCATGAGATGGTTGCCACATACTGACACGAATTATTTGCAAGAGAGTGGAGAAAAAGGACAGAGGCTGCCTCGCGAAAGCTCAGTTTTGGTTGTGGAGAAATACATGAACGATTGAGTCAATACTGATCCTACAACTTATCCTGAAAGATAAATCGAAAAAAGGTAAACTTAATTTTATAGTCGTAGCATCTGTAGATCTAACGAATGCTTTTGACAATACTTATTTTATTTAGCGTATGGCTAATACAGACATATCATGAAATTAAATTACATATGCATATGTACATATTGACACACAAGAAACTTAAGTTTGTTGTTACAACTGAACATCCAGTCCTTCAATCCAGCGCACTGCATCTGGAGTTGCTAGCAGGAAGTCCTCTTTGGCGCCGTGATAGGCTCGAATCCTGCATTCACTGACAATGTGGTGAATAGTCTGGTATGGAGCCCCGCAGTCACAGGCTGGATCAGGCAGCTTCTTCCACTTAAAGAGAGCATCCCTGCATCGGCCATGGCCGGTACGGATTCTGTTGAGAGTAGTCCAGGTCTTGCGTGGTAGGTCGAATCCACTTGGAAGTTTAGCGCCTGAGAATATGTTATGCAGGTGCACATCTGTCACTGCTTCCCACCGACATTTCCATTGTTGAAGAGGTTTGAAATCCTTAGCAACCATGTCAGCAGCATCGCACAGAGCTGGATGGCGTGATTTCAGTCTCTTGCGATTTAAAAGTGGCGGGTCGCTATGCACAGGTAGGATAGAATTCCTGGAGATCTTGTGGAAGTCTCTCATAAGGGCAGTACTTCTGCGTAGATCAGGAGGCATTAAACCGGTTAACAGTGGAAGCCAATAAACTGGAGTAGATCTGATTGCGCCAGGTATTATGCGCATTGTGGTATTCAGCTGGGTATCAACAAGCCTTGTATGATGACTGTTCGTCCAAACAGGTGCACAATACTCAGCACTTGAGTACACCAAGCCCAGAGCTGAAGATCGCAGGGTGGTTGCTGAAGATCCCCAGGTAGTTCCGCATAGCTTATAGAGGATGTTGTTTCGAGTCCTCAAGTTTTGAGCTAAGTTAAGAAGGAGTTGTTTGAAGCGTAGTGTACGATCCAGGATGACACCAAGATATTTTGGATTCCAATTATGACGAAGAATTCTGCCTCTGAAACTTACCTCCAGTTTTACGTTCGCCAACCGGCTATTTGGGTGGAAACAACACACTTCTGTTTTACTCACACTGGGTTGGAGTCTCCAGATTTTGAAGTAATTACCTAATGCAGACAGGTCATTGGCTAGAATCTCTTCTGTTGTCTTGATTTCCTGGTGTTTTACCGGTAGAGCCAGGTCATCGGCATAGCAGTATTTTCTGGACGAAGTGTCAGGTAGATCAGTTAGGTTGAACAGTATGGGTGAGAGAACTGATCCTTGAGGCAATCCATTGTTCAGCTTCCTCTCCTTACTTATGTTGCTTCCAGTGATTACCTGGAACTTCTGATCACTTAGCATGCTGTTAATCAGTCGAGCCTTTGTTCTGCAGGGTATGGTGCGGAGAAATTTGTAGATAAGGCCTTCCCTTCACACAGTGTCGAAGGCAGCAGTTAGATCAACAAATGCCACAGATGTTTTCTGCTTCATTTGGTATCCTGACTCTATGAAGGATGTGAGAGACAATACTTGGTCGCAGCAGCTACGCCCTGGTCTGAAGCCTGCCTGATCAACTGGAACGTTCTGTAGGATAGCGCTACTTATTCTGTTATATATTAGCCTTTCAAAAAGCTTGTAGCAGCAGCTAAGTAGGGCAATGGGGTGATAGTTTTCTACCTTGTTGCTGGGTTTGCCAAGTTTCAGAACAGCTATTACCTTCGTCTTTTTAATCTCCAATGGAAGTTGACCAGTCAGCAGGATATCAGTGAAGAATTCTGCCAGCCATTTCTTACCTTTTTCTCCCATATGGATCAGGAATTCTGGATGGATACCATCGAATCCAGGCGCCTTAAGAGGTTTGAGGTCCTTCAGTCCAGAGTCAATGTCTGAAACTGTGAAGGGATGGGTATACTCAGATGAGGGAGATGCCTTCTTTTTCAGGTCACTAAGCTGTCGTCTGATATGTCTTGTATGTTTCTTGTCAGGAGGTACTCTTGAGGTAGTAATGATGTGGGAAGCAATTTGGTCTGGTGTTACTTCGGAATTTTTTCTGCATGCTGGTGCACTTCCTCCCAGTTTTCTCAGAAGACTCCATGCTTTCCTGCTCGAGTGGGTAAAGTCCATATTTTCGACTGTTTCTGCCCATTTCTGCCTCCGAGACATGTCCAAGCTGGACAACAGTTCCGTAGCTATCTCTGGGTTATCACTTTGCTGGAAGTGTTGGTTCCATCCTGGAACCTATTCTTTTCGTTATCCTCTTGGCATGCACTTTTTAGCTGTTGCTGTTACCGCACCGTTTTGACAATACTGGCAGAACCTAAATCGCATACCCACTTTTTTCGTGATTTAGTCATAAACAGGAGCGTACCACAAATAAAAACCAAATTTGGAAAACAAAAGCCGTCTTTGAGCAATCTTAATTACTGTTGTTAGTGCAACAGTGGGTTTCGGTTAAAACGGATAATTCTTTCTGGGTGTCATAACTGTCAGGGACGTCAGTGTATGGAAGATTATCTTTATGACGTCAGTATCAAATATATTATTGCTGACTTAGGTTTTAAGCATGGAGATAGAATAAGGGGAGATGGCGCTACAGACTTACGCTGTACGTTGTTTTGAAGCCAGTGGACGGAGCCTGCCGCCATCTTAGATCCCCCAAAACATTAGCAGACGACTGTTTACAATTGCTTCTTGTTCGTTATTTCTGTCGTGTGCACGCGATATTTGTTTTGTATAGTAAATGTTACACTGTTTTAATGAACAACACAGCATAAGGAACGCAACTTCAAACGTTTTTCTGGTCTCAAATGCGTATTCGATACAGTAATACGACACGAAAATATGACTCTTTTGGCCTCAGAACTGTAATTCCTTTTTGTTTATATACTTCAAATAACCGAGAAGAGAAGTATGTTCTATGAAAAGAGTGCTTTCGTAATCCATTTCTATTCACTTTCATTGTGTTTGTGTCGATAATTGATAAAGCCAGAACTCCAAAGGCAATGATTGATAGTTTAGAGGCACCGATTTGTATTCGTTGCATTTTTAAGTGAAATGAATATTTTAAATGTTCAAGTTTGCAAGAAACTTACCTTATGTCCTTTGGTGTCCCATGGATGTATGCAGGGATGATAGAGACAAGCCAGCTGTCATGTCAACAAAGTGAAAGATTCGTAAAATTACGAAGAACTGAATTTAAGATTGTCAGGCCCATTGTAGTTTACACATCTGCTTTTTTTTTTTTTTAAATTTTACCTGCCAAATGACATTTAGTGTGGCAAATAATAGCAATTTACAGAGTAAGACGACTACACAATGATTAATGTAATGATCTAAGCCTGGACTTAGATAGCGAACTTTGCTTTGACAAATATGTAACCCGTACTTGTAATTTATCACTGTAACAGGTGTTCCACACATTTTACTTAAGATTTAATTAACTACATGTAGTTACACTACTTTTATATTAAATTATTGTATTTTAAAACATTAGTTCCCATTTCCAGGATATTTCTTGTCAGGACTTTTCAGTTACTTGGGAATAACCAAACAATGAAAACCAAGTGTATTGCTCACCTCCAGTGAGCTCTTCGTGTTGGATTGATAGGAAATCTAAAGTCAAATCACAGAAATAAAACTATACTGTAAAACTTTACAGTGCACCAGAATTTCAAGCATATATAAGAAAATAGCGCTTAAATAAGTCCACTTACGAATGAAATGTGATTTTTTTAAACTTTTGCCTACAATCAGAACGATTAGTACACCCGTATGCGACGAAAGCCGGCATTTTTTTTACCAAAACACTAAACGATAACACGGAATCAGACCACCAGAAGCGAATGTTTTGGGGTAGCTAACATGGCGGATCTTCACTTGGGTCGGCTTCAAGTTTGTGACGTCATGACAACTCCTCTTATTTTTACCTCCATGGTTTTAAGGTTGAGGGTAAACAGACAAAGATCTTTACATAATCGAATAGCGTGAGCGTTGTGCTAATTGGCGGGTCGTTTGATTGCAGCTTCCCATCGCCTGTGTGGCACCTGAAGGCCCGCGTGCTAGTTCTTCAGTGAACCAGAGAGGTGTGGAGGAAGGTCGGCCGTTGCTTCCGGCCACGCGTGGCGAGGTCACCGGAAGCGGCGGGGTCGTGGGTCGGTCCCTGGTCAGGAGCGCGGCCTTCCGCGTCTTTCTTCGCGCACGTGGTGCTGCATACTTAGCACTGTCTGCAGCCCGGCCGTTAGCGAGTGGGAAGAGATCGGCGCTAAAACATTTGATTAACTTCGTGATCCTACAGTGCCTGACAAAATAATTGGACCATCCAGAATACAAGGTCGGACGTCAACCTCGTACACACATAGACCACCGGACAATATGTAAATGATTACAGCTGTAAGTCACTACCTGTCAAGGTAGATCGCTCTGTTGTTCATGTTTATTGTTGTTAGTAGGCCTGGTGGGGTATACAACGGGCGTGAACAGCGTCATATGTTGAGTAGTCACTGTGAAGGGCACTGAGAAACTGCGTGCTCGTGTGAGACAGCGTTATCAGCGCCTGGCGCAGTCTGAAAGGGACATTATTTTGGGTCTCCCTTTGGCCAGTCGGCCGAATCGTGCGGGACCTGCTCGGACAACTCTGTCCCAGTGTCAGTATCAAGAACAAATCTTTGGCTAGCTTGCCTCAGGGGAGGATACAGCGGCCTATGATAGTCCTCCCAACAGAATCAGTGCATACATCCGGGTCAGATGGAGGGCAACGTCACATAGGTAAGTGGGTTCATACTGTTGAGCCCTGTAAATTTGGCTCCTATTCCGTAATCATTGAAATAGCATCACACCATCTCTAAATGTGTAAATTATCATCCTGTTTACTCCTTCCTGTTAGAGTACTCCAATTTTTTTTTTTTTTTTTTTTTTTTTTTTTTGTCAGACATTGTATTTTAGATACCAGCATGGTATGGACGTATTATGAGGAGAGACCGAAGTGATATAGCGAGGAGAACTCTTATTTTATATGTAGAAAAATTGTTATTATTGTCAGTGCTGTTTTCCTGGGGGAACGCTGAGGGACGCGTACCCCTAAACTTTTTCGTCAACAAAGTAATTTTTTTACTATACTGAGAACTTGGAAGGGTGCCAAAGATTTATTTCACGGACGTAAATTTTTTTATTTCATTTTTTCGTTGGTAATTGCAATACGAACGGTAAAATTGCAGTTTTTGGTGGGAAAAGCGATGTCATTGACTGTTTCAAGCATTTCGAAGCTGCGGCAATCGTTCTCGACAACTGAATCGCTGGCAGCCAGTTCGACAAACATGTAGTGCCCTCGCCCGGTAATAGTAGGCGATGGTAGCGCTAAACGGATATGCTACGCTCAAACGCCGAGCTACCGATAGATGTCTCTACGGTCCCACTACCATGATCCTTCGCGATTGATTGCCATCTTTGTTTTGTTGTTCTTTATTCGTTTACGTTTGCTGTTCCGTTCTTGTCGGTTGTGCGACGGTTTACGATGTGTCGTGTCTTTTATTGCAACTTGTAAGTTAAGTTGGAGGTGAGAGATGAACAGAAAACTAACAAACTATTTTACTTGTTCTCCTGCATGTAACATGTTGATGACGTCATGGCTAAAAGCAGACGGGTGGTATCCCATGCTTCAGTTATAAGTAATTTTTGCTGCATTATATCCAATGTCGGAGTACCCTCAAACTTTTTTTTTAGAAAAAAAGCACTGATTATTGTAATCGTATAGCGGAATTTCGTTCTTTTCTCGCAATGACTGCAGTTACTGTCTCCCAAGGCCAAAAATTCTGGAAGTGCAAGATGATTAAGTACAAGCAGAGAAAGTGTTACAGAAGATTTGTATAAAGCAACTTAATAACACAAAAGAAAGTGCAACTAGAAACTTAAATTGCTGCTTTGAAAAAATATTATGTAATTAATTTTCTGATACGTTAAATAGTGAAAATTTAATGGCTCTGTTGAAGAAGCATCTGGAACATCAAGCTAGTGGTCAAGCATCACATTATTCTCAGCAAATAAGGAAATTTGCTTTGAACCTACATATCGTAAATATAAAATGTAAATAAATTATTTCATTGTCTTGTATGTCATTATTATTATTATTATTATTATTATTACTATTATTTCTCTGCCCTCTCAGACGCCACGTCTGGTCAAAATTGGAAAGTAACGCAGACCTTGATCAAGTGTGACTTCCTTGTTACTGTACGGTATATGTTACATTGCATTTAGGAACTTTCGGGTAATTGAACATGTACCAATAATTACAGATTTCTGTAGTTGCATATATATATATGTTTGGATGTAGCTGTATTGCGTTGATGTACTGATGAATATTGTGTGGTATGACTCCTGTAGTTGATAGTATAATTGGTATAATGTCAACTTTATCCTGATGCCACATGTCCTTGGCTTCCTCAGCCAGTTGGATGTATTTTTCAATTTTTTCTCCTGTTTTCTTCTGTATATTTGTTGTATTGAGTATGGATATTTCGATTAGTTGTGTTAATTTCTTCTTTTTATTGGTGAGTATGATGTCAGGTTTGTTATGTGGTGTTGTTTTATCTATTATAATGGTTCTCTTCCAGTATAATTTGTATTCATCATTCTCCAGTACATTTTGTGGTGCATACTTGTATGTGGGAACGTGTTGTTTTATTAGTTTATGTTGTATGGCAAGTTGTTGATGTATTATTTTTGCTACATTGTCATGTCTTCTGGGGTACTCTGTATTTGCTAGTATTGTACATCCGCTTGTGATGTGATCTACTGTTTCTATTTGTTGTTTACAAACTCTATTATTATTATTATTATTATTGAATTACTTGTGTTGATTACTTCTAACATGCAGTTTCTTAAGAATATTCTAGTCCATAGTGGAATGGTTTTTGAGGCAGTGACTGTAAGCTTAAAATACAAACGAAAATGCAGATTGTCTGTGCCACTCACCATATCTATTAGTTAACCACAACTAGTTTCGAAGTTTGCTCAATAATCGTTACTGTAAGTGCTTAAACCGCAATGATTTACTTTCAGTTTGCCTTTGTGAGCGACAAGTGAAGTTATCGAGGATGGACGAACATGTTTTGAGTCATCTCGCAATTTCATTTACATCGAAAAGCGGAGCGGCTATATAAGCACATCAATGATAACCACACGACAGTCATCCACTTGACAATGGCAGAGGAGATCTTTGCCGAAAGCTCGTGGGCAGTAAGCCACTTGACGCGGCTTGAAACCCGAGAATGTTTTATTACTATTACTCGTTTGTAGTATTCTCAAGTATCGAAAGTTTAATTATAACTACCCTGTACGTATACAACGGTATCACGCAAAGGCAAATCGCTGCCACCAATGGCGCGTTGGCTGTCCGGAAATTTGTGCTTGGTCCTGAAATAAATAGCTTGACACTTGCTTAGGGTTAATTTTAATTTTCTGGTACTGCAGTACCTTATTAAAATGTTGATGTAGTCTTCTGAGGATAAAAGTAAGGCTGCTAACGTTCCTGTACATACATCGCAGCGCGGACGGCATAAAGTGCAATTTCGCCGCCGACCTTTTTACGTGTGCCGCTCGCATGAACAGTGTGCCGAATAGTGCCTAACGCCGTACCTTCTGGTCCTTCTGGCTAAATCGGTCGTACCTGACTGTACCGAATATGTTTCCGCCCGCGCCCCCTTTCCATTCCATATTCCATTCCCGAGTGGAGCGTGGATGAATGATTGTCCCTAAACTTCCGTAATAACTCTATTTCTCGGATTTTCTCATCGTGGTTATTTCTCGAGGCATTTGGGGAAGTAATACATTTCCCGTTTCTTCAGGCAACATGCTTCCACGGACTTTCAACAGTCAGCCTCGCCGTGATGCACAACTCTTCTCTTGTACCATCTGCTTGTCGACCATCTGCGTAACGCTCTCGCGCTGACTAAACTATCCCGTGATGAAACCCGTCATTTTTCGATTCATCTTTCCTATTTTCCTATTCCTGTTCCTATGCCGATTTATTATTTCCGCAGCTCGTGGTCTTGTGGTAGCGTTCTCGATTCCCGTGTACGGGGTCCCGAGTTCGATTCCCGGCGGATCACGGATTTTTCCTGCCTCGAGATGACTGGGTGATGTGTCGTCTTCATCATCATCATTCATCCCCGTTACGGTCAGAGGAAGGCAATGGCAAACCACCTCCACTAGGACCTTGCCTAGTACGGTGGTGCGGGTCTCCCGCATCGTTCCCTACGCTCCTCGGAGTATGGGACCTCATCACCATCTTTCCTATCTCTTCTATTAATCCCTCTAGGCTCATGAACAATACTCAAGAATCGATAGAACAAGCATTCTGTAAGCCATTTATTTCGTCGACGAAATACACTTCTTCATCTGCGAGCACCTCCTAGAGAGAGCTGCCGACATTAACCACTGGACCAGTGGTCGTCAAACAGCGGCCTGCGGGATGGCCCGCATCAAGCATTCATGTGGCCCACGGTTCTCAGCCGTATTTTGTAATAATATGACAACAAATGACAACCGAACCCAAAAACTTCTACTAACTTTAAGAGTGTCTTAAAAACGTAATTTTCTTGCTCGGTAACAGACAAAAATACTCACAGAGGCAGTACGTGAGCCAAGTATAGCTGGCCGCTTACTCAGGGGCGGAGGGGTAAGTACAGCGGCCACTGCAGGTATGGATATGTGAGAGGAGGAATGTTATATTGTTTGTGTTCCAGTGCTGACAGCTGATAGGCTTACACGACTCCGGCCGATCAGCTAATATGGTAAAAATTTTGACACGGAAATGGCAAATTCGTGAATGCACGTTACACAGACGTTTCGTACTATCGCGAAGCAGGGGAGAGTGTGTCACATATGATACGGGAGTTGGTGTGGTTGGTTTTGGGGAAGGAGACCAGACAGCGAGGTCATCGGTCTCATCGGATTAGGGAAGGACGGGGAAGGAAGTCGGCCGTGCCCTTTGAAAGGAACCATCCCGGCATTTGCCTGGAGCGATTTAGGGAAAGCACGGAAAACCTAAATCGGGATGGCCGGACGCGGGATTGAACCGTCGTCCTCCCGAATGCGAGTCCAGTGTCTAACCACTGCGCCACCTCGCTCGGTGCGGAGTTGGTGTGGCAACCATTAAAACAAAGGGGTTCTCGTTGCGACGAGATGTCACGAAATTACCATCACCAACACTCTTCTCCGAATCAGAAAATATTTTGTAGGTGCGCACCTACACAGGAAGAAATGATCATCATAATAAAATGAGATAAATCAAAGCTCGCACGGGAAAGCTTGAGCGTTCGTTTTTCCCGCGCGCTGTTGGAGAATGGAACGGCAGAGGAATAGTATGAAACTGATTCGATGAACCCTCTGCTACACACTCATGTGTCAATCGCAGAGTACTCATGGAGATGTACAAAATGACAATCGAAATATTCATTAAGCATTTGTGATCGTGTCTCATATTGCATAATGCATTTATATATGAGTTTAGTTAGCCGGCCGGAGTGGCCGAGCGGTTCTAGGTGCTTCAGTCTGGAACCGCGCGACCGCTACGGTCGCAGGTTCGAATCCTGCCTCGGGCATGGATGTGTGTGTTGTCCTTAGGTTAGTTAGGTTTAAGTAGTTCTAAGTTCTAGGGGACTGATGACCTCAGCTGTTAAGTCCCATAGTGCTTCCACCTTATTCCTTTCCCGTGTTCTTGTCAATCGTACCCTAATACTCTCTCTGAAACTCTCTGCAACCTCTGGTTCTTTCAGTTTATCCAGGTTCCATCTCCTTAAATTCCTACCTTTTTGCAGTTTCTTTAGTTTTAATCTACAGTTCATAACCAATAAATTGTGGTCAGTGTCCACATCTGTCACTGGAAATGTCTTACAATTTAAAACCTGGTTCCTAAGTCTCTGTCTTACCATTATATAACCAATCTGAAACCTTTCGGTGTCCCCAGGTCTCATCCAGGTATACAACCTTCTTTCATGATTCTTAAACCAAGTGTTAGCGATGATTAAATTATGCCCTCTAAAAAATTCTACCAGGGGGCTTCCTCTTTCATTCCTTACCCCCAGTCCATATTCACCTACTATTTTTCAAAATGGTTCAAATGGCTCTGAGCACTATGGGACGTAACAGCGGAGGTCATCAGTCCCCTAGAACTTAGAACTACTTAAATCTAACTAACCTGCCCGAGGCAGGATTCGAACCTGCGACCGTAGCGGTCACGCGGTTCCAGACTGAAGCGCCTAGAACCGCACGGCCACACCGGCCGGTGATCCTACATCCCTTGTACATCTGTTTCATTAAATGTGCCTGTCTGATGTTAACGGAAACTGTTGTGAAGTAAATGTTTGTATAATGCGGACACAAAAGATTTTCCACGAATGTCTGCCCGCCTCTAAAAGAAGTCATTCTGCTGCGGAAGCTGGCTCTTACTTAATACAAACACTTTATTTCATTTAATCTCCGATTAGCTTATTTCGTCCCCCTTGAACATTAGAAATAGACATGACACTAAATTTACCTTACATGCTGCCAGGGCGTCATGATCCACACAGCATTCTGGCAGAACAATGTGTAATGGCTAATAAAGGTAACACAACCGTAGCAGCTATGGGCACAATCACAGATGTGAAGCTTTGTATACAGAAAGAAAAAAGTGCAACAGATACGCGAGTTTAGTCACCATGTCAGCAACCACAACTCATTAAAAAGAGCCAGGATATCTCTTGAAATAAAAAATTCATGGCGTGGTCAACGATATAAAACAAAAACTGTGTCTATTAAAAAAATAGCCTCGTGCAGGAAAAGACTTCTTTTAACAAATTTAACGCCTCTGTATATCCAAGAAAAAAAGATGGTTTCAATTTTTCCCTATTTTTCTAGCACTTCATTTCGTACTTTCTCTGACTAAGCTTTTTAGCAACCTCTGACAACATCACGTTTAAAATGTTTCCAATTTATCTTTTTTCTCACAGTCCATGTTTGACTTCCATACAATGTTCTGTTACAGAGTAGCTTCTTAGAAACAGTCCAAACACTTGTTAATACACCGTTTCTGCAGTGTCAGATGACCCACCTGTGTTCTTAGAGTAGGCAGAATAATTATCCGAATATTTTCTGTCATCAGAATTTTTCTTATTTGAGCAATGGCCAAATTATTAGACTTCGGACGCGTGGTTTAGCCACTAAAACTTCGCCACCGACAAATGACCACTGTTTTCGCGAATGATGTTTTAGAATTTATTTTTCTGTCTTTCCCTTTGCTTAAGCCGTTTCCTACTAGATTTCTTTATGTTAAGGGCATCGGATTTTGTGAATGAATCTTTCCGGGGGAAGTGGTAAGTCTGAAGACAGTATTACCTGAAATGAAGTCTCATCTTCCTTCAAATGGTTCAAATGGCTCTAAGCACTATGGGACTTAACATCTGAGGTCATCAGTCCCGTAGACTTAGAACTACTTAAACCTGCCTAACCTAAGGACATCACACACATCCATGCCCGAGGCAGGATTCGAACCTGCGACCGCAGCTGCCGCGCGGTTCCAGACTGAAGCGCCTAGAACCGCTCTGCCATCGCGGCCAGCCCCATCTTCCTGATTAAGTTTGCTTTATATCTCTTTCACAAAGTTCGACTTGAAAAAGAGATGATAGTCTCGTTACCAGGTCTTGTAAAATGTGGCATGTTTCTCTTACAGTAATCATAAAGTTGCAAGAAGTTATTGGCTCATTGTTATGATTAACAGCAAGAGTCCCTTTATAAGAGCTTGGAATCGTTCTATGACGACTCGTGCCAATTTTTTTTTCTTTCTGGTGTAATATTTGTGCACCGTAACCGACACCGATCGTGCATCCATTTGACGTCTCACCTAGTTAAACGTTATTCGTGTGAAGTATCGGCATAAGTAACGTTTCCCTGACGAGTGACTCAGAACCGTTACGTAGAAGTAAATGGTCACGTGCTACCGAGAAACGAGTACGAAACTCGCTGACATAACGCGAGGTGACATTTAGGCGGTTGGCCTCGTCGCCGCAAATAAGATCAAGCCTGCCTAACCCACAGCTATCGCGAAGTAAACAAGCCTCCATTTCCGCGAAACCATTTGTCTCTCGATGCAGACGAGCACTGCTCCTTCATAGGGCAACGACTAATTTCATCAGTCGTAATGTGTTTGACACGCAAGACCACCATTCCTCATAAAACTGAGTGGTAATTACTTCTCGTTATCAGTTTCTCTTACAAGTTCCATCTAGCGATCTTGAACACTTCGTTACACGTTTCTTTGGTTTTTAAGAGCCTCTGTCTGCGATCCTGTACATGCAATAATTTATGCAAGTTCCTAAGGAAATACAGTAAGTTTCTGAGAAGGTGTTAGTGCGCATTATTCATTAGTAGAATAAGAATTTGTAAGTACGAGGTGCATTCAAGTTCTAAGGCCTCCGATTTTTTTTCTCCGGACTGGAAAGAGATAAAAACATGCGCATTGTTTTAAAATGAGGCCACGTTCATTGTCAATACGTCCCAGAGATGGCAGCACCGTACGGCAGATGGAATTTTACTGCCAGCGGCGAGAATGAGAACTGTTTTAAATACTTAAAATGGCGACGTTTTCCTTACTTCAACAGCGTGCGATCGTTCGTTTTCTGAATTTGCTTGGTGTGAAACCTGTTATATTGCTAGAGAAGGCCGAAATGCACGCTATAAGCTCACACAGGATGGCGTGAGGTCTGAAACAGGATACGTAATGAATGCTATAAAGAAAAGTACGTAGCTTCTGGAATACTTAACTTTAATCCATCATTTGTATACATCGTTCTTGATGAGACATGCTTCATACGATAACTATCAATTGCTATGGCGCCTTGCTAGGTCGTAGTCATTGACTTAGCTGAAGGCTATTCTATCTGCTCTGCAAATGAGCGAGGCTTCGTCAGTGTGCATCGCTAGCTAAGTCGTCCGTACAACTGAGGCGAGTGCTAGTCCGTCTCTCGAGACCTGCCGTGTGGTGGCGCTCGGTCTGCGATCACTGACAGTGGCGACACGCGGGTCCGACATGTACTAATGGACCGCGGCCGATTTAAAGCTACCACCTAGTAAGTGTGGTGTCTGGCGGTGACACCACAAAACCAATTGAAATTCATCGACAGTTGAAGGGGACATGTGGTGATGGAGTTATGGATGTGTCGAAAGTGCGTTCGTGGGTGCGACAGTTTAATGAAGGCAGAACATCATGTGACAACAAACCAAAACAACCTCGGGCTCACACAAGCCGGTCTGACGACATGATCGAGAATTGTTTTGGGGGATCGCCAAATGACTGTTGAACAGATCGCCTCCAGAGTTGGCATTTCTGTGGGTTCTGTGCACACAATCCTACATGACAACCTGAAAATGCGAAAAGTGTCATCCAGGTGGGCGCCACGAATGCTGACGGACGACCACACGGCTGCCCGTGTGGCATGTTGCCAAGCAATGTTGACGCACAACGACAGCATGAATGGGACTTTCTTTTCGTCGGTTGTGACAATGGATGAGACGTGGATGCCATTTTTCAATCCAGAAACAAAGCGCCAGTCAGCTCAATGGAAGCACACAGATTTCGGGTAACCGCCAGTGCTGACAAAATGATGGTGTCCATGTTCTGGGACAGCGAGGGCGTAATCCTCACCCATTGCATTCCAAAGGACACTACGGTAACAGGTGTATCCTATGAAAATGTTTTGAAGAACAAACAAATTCCTTCCTGCGCTGCAACAAAAACGTCCTGGAAGGGCTGCGCGTGTGCTGTTTCACCAATACAACACACCCGCACATCGAGCTAACGTTACGCAACAGTTTCTTCATGATAACAAATTTGAAGTGATTCCTCATGCTCCCTACTCACCTGACCTGGCTCCTAGTGACTTTTGGCTTTTTCCAGCAATGAAAGACACTCTCTGTGGCCGCACATTCACCAGCCGTGCTGCTATTGCCTCAGCGATTTTCCAGTGGTCAAAACAGACTCCTAAAGAAGCCTTCGCCGCTGCCATGGCGTCAGCGTTAAGAAAAATTTGTACGTCTGCAGGGCGATTACGTCGAGAAGTAACGCCAGTTTCATCGATTTCGGGTGAGTAGTTAATTAGAAAAAAAATCGGAGGCCTTAGAACTTGAATGCACCTCGTACAACTAATACTGGAATAATCAAAAAATAAACAGGACAAAACTAATCAACCCCTGCACTAAACTAAGCAAACACCACTAAGCATTTGGTACTTTATTTATTTTGCAGTTTTTCATCCTTATCCAAGGCTAATACAGAGCATAGGGAACATCATCCTGAGATTAACTGTGGGGATGTCCTACAGCAGCCAATGAAGAAAGTTTTTGCAGCGCTTAAATAGTATTTAGAAGCCTCAGCACTGCATAGAATCGTTTCAAAAACATTTTTCACTAAATTTATCGTCAATTTTGCTTGTTCACGTGTTTCGAATTCGGGATTGTCGAGGACTTTCGAAGAACATTAATAATTCACACTAAATAACATTTAATGTGGAGTAATGTATGATAATAATGAGACAATCGAAATGAAGACAACAAAGGTGTCTGGATGACTTACACTTGATCATCCCAGAAACGACGTTTAGTTCCACTTTGTTTCAACAGAACCTCAAAGACCAAGTATTATTTATACACTTAGGCGCAGTTCACGCAGACAACCGACAGAAAACAGTACACGAATAAACACACGCAAAATATATACAACTCAGATAACATTATGTCTTTCGCCAGACCATTTCTGTATACAGGGGTAGACAAAAATATGGAAACATCAAAAACAGAACTCATTACCATTTCTAATAGGAGCAGGAAACTAATTGACACTTAAAACAGGTTACATTCGTCTCGAAATGGATAAATACATGTATTGTATGGTTTTCATGGCAATATTATACCATTTTTCCTGCAAAATAGGAACAAAAATGGTTCAAATGGCTCTGAGCACTATGCGACTTAACTTCTGAGGTCATCAGTCGCCTAGAACTTAGAACTAAATAAACCTAACTAACCGAAGGACATCACACACATCCATGCCCGAGGCAGGATTCGAACCTGCGACCGTAGCGGTCGCTCGGTTCCAGATTGTAGCGCCTAGAAACGCAGAGCCACTCCGGCCGGCAAATAGGAACAAGTTGAGTTAACGATGATGAAGGTATGCAGGGTGGTCCATTGATAGTGACGGGGCCAAATATCTCACGAAATAAGCATCAAACGAAAAAACTACAAAGAACGAAACTCGTCTAGCTTGAAGGGGAAAATCAGATAGCGCTATGGTTGGCCCTCTAGATGGCGCTGCCATAGGTCAAACGGATATCAACCGCGTTTACTTAAACAGGAGACCCCATTTTTTATTACACATTCGTGTAGTACGTAAAGAAATATGAATCTTTTAGTTGGACCACTTTTTTCTCTTTGTGATAGATGGCGCTGTAATAGTCACTAACGTATAAGTATGTGGTGTCACGTAACATTCCGCCAGTGCGGACGCTATTTGCTTCGTGATACATTACCCGTGTTATAATGGACTCTTTACCAATTGCGGAAAATGTCGATATCGTGTAGATGTATGGCTATTGTGATCGAAATGCCCAACGGTCGTGTGCTATGTACGCTACTCGGTATCCTGGATGACATCATCCAAGTGTCCAGACCATTCGCCGGATAGTTACGTTATTTAAGGAAACAGGAAGTGTTCAGCCACATGTGACACGTCAACCACGACCTGCAACAAATGATGATGCCCAAGTAGGTGTTTTAGCTGCTGTCGCGGCTAATCCGCACATCAGTAGCAGACAAATTGCGCGAGAATCTGGAATCTCAAAAACGTCGGCGTTGAAAACGCTACGTCAACATCGATTGCACCCGTACCATATTTCTATGCACTAGGAATTGCATGGCGACGACTTTGAACGTCGTGTACAGTTCTGCCACTGGGCACAAGAGAAATTAAGGGACAATGACAGATTTTTTGCACGCGTTCTATTTAGCGACGAAGCGTCATTCACCAACAGCGGTAACGTTAACCGGCATAATATGCACTATTGGGCAACGGAAAATCCACGATGGCTGCGACAAGTGGAACATCAGCAACCTTCGCGAGTTAATGTATGGTGCGGCATTATGGGAGGAAGGACAATTGGCCCCCATTTTATCGATGGCAATCTAAATGGTGCAATATATGTTGATTTCCTACGCAATGTTCTACCGATGTTACTACAAGATGTTTCACTGCATGACAGAATGGCGTTGTATTTCCAACATGATGGACGTCCGGCACATAGCTCGCGTGCGGTTGAAGCGGTATTGAATAGCATATTTCATGACAGGTGGATTGGTCGTCGAGGCACCTTACCATGGCCCTCACGTTCACCGGATCTGACGTCCCCGGATTTCTTTCTGTGGGGAAAGTTGAAGGATATTTGCTATCGTGATCCACCGACAACGCCTGACAACATGCGTAAGCGCATTGTCAGTGCATGTGCGAACATTACGGAAGGCGAACTACTCGCTGTTGAGAGGAATGTCGTTACACGTATTGCCAAATGCATTTAGGTTGACGGACATCATTTTGAGCATTTATTGCATTAATGTGGTATTTACAGGTAATCACGCTGTGACAGCATGCGTTATCAGAAATGATAAGTTCACAAAGGTACATGTGTCACATTGGAACAACCGAAATAAAATGTTCAAACGTACCCACGTTCTGTATTTTAACTTAAAAAACATACCTGTTACCAACTGTTCGTCTAAAATTGTGAGCCTTATGTTTGTGACTATTACAGCGCCCTCTATCACAAAGCGAAAAAAGTGGTCCAACTAAAACATTCATATTTCTTTACATACTACACGAATATGTAATAAAAAAGGGGGTTCCTATTTTAAAAAAACGATGTTGATATTCGTTTGATCTATGGCAGCGCCTTCTAGCAGGCCAACCATAGCGCCAACTGGTTTTCCCCTTCAAGCTAGACAAGTTCCGTTCTTTGTAGTTTTTCCGTTCGGCGCTTATCTCGTGATATATTTGGACAGGTCACTATCAGTGGGCCACCCTGTTTAACGATCACCCACCCTTCTCTCCAAAATAGACCGTTACAGGTCAGTAATATTGTGATCTGGTGGCTGTTGTGTCCAGGGCGGATGTGGCAATTCATCCTCGGGGTCACAAAACCAATCCTGGACAATGCGAACTACGTAATTAGGTGCTCCAATGTCTTGGAACACATTATCATCATTGGAAAACAATATGGCATGGGACGGGCCTGTTCAGACATAATGACTGCATAATCCAGGACAGTAATGCGACCTTGCAGAATAACCAAGGGGCCCACGAAATGGAAGGATATGGCTGCCCAAATCAGCACGAAACCTCAGCCATGTTCAACTCTTAGGGCGTAAACTCGGTCTGAAGTTGGGAATAATGTGAAGCAAGACCCACCCGACTAAATGACTTTCTTCCAATGCTCTATAGTTCAGGTTAAATGACTTCGGTACCACGCTTTCCTGATACGGGCATTCGCAACACCGGTTAGTGGTTTTGGAATTCCAGCTCGCACTACTAATGGAGCTCCGTTAGTATGTTTTGGTGCTGACAGGGATCGCGAGTGCGACGTTCAATTCTACAGTGACTTTTGCAACTGCTTTCGCCTTATTTTTGTCACAATCTTCTTTTTTTGCGACTGTTACATCTGCACTGCACACGTCAAGAAATTTCCTCATTTTTGCTGAGCAATCGTCGCCCAGGGTAACGAACTGGAATCTGTCAATCGAAACACCAACTGAATCTGTTTTGCGTCAGTTACAGTTTAGGCAGGACGGCCGTTGTGCGCTGTAAGGACTCTGGCCTTCAGCGTACCGTCGGACGAGGTGACGCTTGGCGTGGGTGTAACCTGTGAGCTGTGAGCTGGGGACTGACAGCCGTGTTTGGGCTCCGCCCATGGCCCGCCTGCCGGTTGTTCAAGCTCCGGGGACGGCCGGGAACGGAACAAGACGACGCGATTCGTACAGCTAACGCCCATATTACACTGGAAACGATATTTATGATATACTCATAACTACACTACTGGCCATTAAAATTGCTACACCAAGAAGAAATGCAGATGATAAATGAGTATTCATTGGACAAATATATTATACTAGAACTGACATGTGACTACATTTTCACGCAATTTGGGTGCATAGATCCTGAGAAATCATTGCCCAGAACAACCACCTCTGGCCGTAATAACGACCGTGAGACGCCTGGGCATTGAGTCAAACAGAGCTTGGATGGCGTGTACAGGTACAGCTGCACATGCAGCTTCAACACGATACCACAGTTCATCAAGAGTAGTGACTGGTGTATCGTGACGAGCCAGTTGCTCGGCCACCATTGACCAGACGTTTTCAATTGGTGAGAGATCTGGAGAATGTGCTGGCCAGGGCAGCAGTCCAACACTTTCTCTATCCAGAAAGGCCCGTACAGAACCTGCAACATGCGATCGTGCATTATCCTGCTGCAATGTAAGGTTTCGCAGGGATCGAATGATGGGTAGAACCACGGGTCGTAACACACCTGAAATGTAACGTCCACTGTTCAAGGTGCCGTCAATGCGAACGAGAGGTGACCGAGACGTGTAACCAATGGCACCCCATAGCATCACGCCGGGTGATACACCAGTATGGCGATGACGAATACACGCTTCCAATGTGCGTTCACCGCGATGTCGCCAAACACGGATGCGACCATCATGATGCTGTAAACAGAACCTTATTTTCTTTAATTTTATCAACTTTTGTGTTAACAACTCCAACACTGTTGTTAACAACATTAATAGCTTTTTTCTGATTGTCTAGCTTCCTGTCAATTTTTTCAGACTGAGCCGATTGAGTTTCTATCTTTCTAGACTGAGCCTTGATTTCGTTAATCCAAACATTCAATAAATAGGTTAAATTTCCGGAAACCAGTGGTTTTACTTCTGTAGCGGGTGCCTCTTTAATTGTCCCCCCGTATTCGTCATCAATGGGTTCAGATTTGCTTTTCACTTCAGATTCCGAAACATCTTCTAAAGTTTGGAATTCCATTTCTGCTCTTTGTTGCGTTTCGGCGGTCGCGTCTTTCATGCTAGCCGCCTGCCCCTGAACAATGGGTTCCGCGGTGCGCGTTTCCCACTGTTCGACCGATTGTTCCGTATCCAAGTCTACCAAATTTTAGCAATTATTGCCTTCACTCATTTTAATAATTTTAAATATAAATGCCAAATCTCATATCTAATTAGGATTCCTCCCACTACTTATTCTCGCTGACGTAACGACCTGTTCATAACCAGTACTTTGTTACGAGATTTGCACAATGCAAAATTCGTGCCCAGAACAACCTCAAATCCGAAGATTGTCCTGTCACCAGGTCGCCACGCGTAACCTCCCCCTCACTTATCGACCTTAATGACAGTGAAAAATTAAACCGCGTGCACCTAATGGAAATTTGGGAAAAGCAATCGTCACCGAAGTTAATTTGTCGGTAAAGAGGGAGGAAAAGGTTACATCTAAATGAGAGGAAAAATGCAAATGAAATTGGTGGAAATTAATTTTGAGAAAAGGGTAAAATTAATAAAGAAAGTAAATGTGCGATCGTTACGTTAATTGGCGTTAATTAGATATTTGAGATTTGGGGAAAATTACGGTCACCAGTCCTATGGACAACTACTATAATAACTGAAAAGGAAATGTTAATGCACATATAATTAACACTGAAAACGTGGCAACTGAAGGTTGACACGTGTTGTGTGAAAACTGAATGTTTGTCAGAAGTAATAAATTTCGCTACACTCTTGACTTAATTTAGCAAAAGAATTAATAAAACCGGAAAATTGAAAGATGATTTAGTGACTGAAATTAATAGTGAACTTTGATTCTGAAGCACTACGAAATTCAATAAAATAAGGTTAGTCTTGGGCTACCTCAACAATCATTTCAAAAGCTACTTGAATCTACGCAATTTAGAAATAAGAGATTTAACTTTGAACTTGAATTAAATGATTCTGAACAATTAACAATAGTAAAATTTAGTACGTACCAAGCTGAGCTGCAGTCACAGGTAAGCTAAAATATCGTAACAAAACTTGCACTCTTAATTTGTGCTTGTGTAATCTAAATATTGTAGCCAGCTATGAATACTTTAACTGAACTTTGAAATTAAAGCAGTGAAATGGAATGATATTACTTTAATGCTGACGTTTGAATTTCAACGACACTCGGGTTCATTCCGGAAAAGGAAGGGACCCTGTCTGGTAATGCAATTGGGACAATGAGCAACAAAGGTTCATGCTACATTGCTGTAATTTTGTGATTTGAACAGTTTGAAAAGCTGAGGTCCGCCATACAGTTCTAAAACTTTACGTGCTTTTAGTCTTCCTTGTTGGTTGATTGAAGGTTTGAAGTCATCGATCGAGGAGGTGGCGACAGTCACTCATTGTCGGCCGTCGCTGTTGCAGAAGCTGGATGTTGGCGCGCCTTCTTCTCGACACGGTCACCAGGCGAAATGGGCTCTTGATGTGCGCCAGCTAATGCTTCCCGTCCGCGACACCGTGTCAGAAACTATCATAGCAAGTCGAGCGCAATTACATGCTGCCAAGCCCAGAAAGCGCAGCAACTCAAGGGAGCGTCACACAACACACCTGCTCCACCGCCCTACTCCAGTCAAACCCCCTCTGCCCGCGCTCCATGCTGCAGAGTTAACACTACCCAAGATCCTAAACACTTTGGTTCTCCACACGATCTATCGATGTAATCGTTCGATAGCATAGTTTTCCCTAGGCCAGACTCAGCGTAAAAATACAAATAATATTTACAAAACAAACCATTTATACATCGATATACAAATAGTAGAACAGTTACAATATATAAACACACAGAAATGTCATATCTTCAGGTAACAAATAAAGGAAAAAAATTATAGTACAATAGATGAAAATAGGAGGATATGCATTTCCGGCGTTACACGGCTGTTGCAAACGACATCGAAGTGTTCGTGCAGATGGTTGTTGTCTTGCAAACGTCCTCGTCTGTTGACTCGGGGATCGAGACGTGGCTGCACGATCCGTTACAGCCATGCGGATAAGATGCCTGTCATCTCGACTGCTAGTGATACGAGACCGTTGGGATCCAGCACGGCGTTCCGTATTACCCTCCTGAACCCACTGATTCCATATTCTGCTAACAGTCATTGGATGGCGACCAACGCGAGGAGCCATTTCGTGATACGATAAACCGCAATCGCGATAGGCTATAATCTGACCTTTATCAAAGTCGGAAACGTGATGGTACGCATTTCTCCTCGTTACACGAGGCGCCACAACGTTTCACCAGGCAACGCCGGTCAACTGCTGTTTGTGTATGAAAAATCGGTTGGAAACTTCCCTCATGTCAGCACGTTGTAGGTGTCGCCACAGTCGCAAGCCTTGTGTGAATGCTCTGAAAAGCTAATCATTTGCATATCACAGCATCTTCTTCCTGTCGGTTAAATTTCGCATCAGTAGCACGTCATCTTCGTGGTGTAGCAATTTTAATGCCCAGTAGTGTATTATATGAAGATAAATCGTTTTTTTACGTTGTTACCAAAAGTCTCGAAAAGTTCTTGTTCAAAATGTTCAAATGTGTGGGAATTGCTAAGGGACCAAATTGCTGAGGTCATCAGTCCCTTGACTTACACACTACTACAACTAACTTATGCTAAGAGCGACACACACACCCGTACCCGAGGGAGGATGCGAACCTCCGGTGGGAGGGGCTGCGCAATCCGTAACATGGCGCCTCAAATCGCACGGCCACACCGCGGGGCTCGAAAAGATTTACTGTATACTTTCACGCGAACTCTAATAAACGTATGGATGAACATAGGCTGCGCATTTCTTTAATGTACACTGAAGAGCCAAAGAGACTGGTAAACGTTCCTAATATCGTGTAGGGGCCCCGCGAGCACGTGGTATGGAATCGACTAAAGTCTCAAGTAGTGTTGCAGGGAAATGACGCAATGAATCCTGCAGGGTTGTCCATAAATCTGTAAGAGTACGGCGCGGTAGAGACCTCTTCTGAACAGCACGCTGTAAGGCAACCCAGATATGCTCAATAATGTTCATGTCTGAGGAGTTTGGTGGCCAGCGGAAGAGTTTTAACTCAGAACATTGTTCCTGGAGCCACTTGTAGTAATTCTGGGCCTGTGGGGAGTCGTACTGTCCTGATGGCATTGCCCAAGTCCGTCGGAATGCACAATGCACATGAATGTGTGTGTGAATTCCTAAGGGATCAAACTTCTGAGGTCATCGGTCCCTACTGCTTAAACTAACTTACGCTAAGAACAACACACACACACCCATGCCCGATGGAGGACTCGAACATCCGACGGGAGAGGCAGAGCAATCCGTGAAATTGCGCCTAAGACCGCACAGCCACTCCGCACGGCGGACTTGAATCGATGCAGGTTATCAGACAGCATGCTTACGTACGTGTCACCTGTCAGAGTCGTATCTAGACCTGTCAGGGATCCCATATCACTCCAACTTCACACGTCCCACGCCATTACAGAGCCTCCAACAGCTTCAACAGGCCCTTGCTGACATGCAGGGTCCGTGGATTCATTAGGTTGTCTCCATACCCGTAAACGTCGATCCGCTCGATACAATTTGAAATGAGACTCGCCCAACTAGATAACATGTTCTCGGTCATCAACAGTTCAATGTTGATGTTGACATCCCCAGACAAGGAATAAAGCTTTGTGTCGTGCAGACATCAAGGGTACACGAGTGGGACTACGGATTCGAAAGCCCACATCGATGATGTTTTGTTGAATGGTTCGCACACTCACGCTTGTTGATGACCCAGAACTGAAATCGGCAGCAATTTGCGGAAGGGTTGCACTTGTGTCAGGCTGAACGATTCTCTTCAGTTGTCATTGGTCCCGTTCCTGCAGGATTTTTTTCCGGCCGCAGAGATGTCGGAGATTTGATGTTTTACCGGATTGCTAATATTCACGGTACACTCGTGAAATGGTCGTACTTGAAAATCCGCACTTCATCGCTACCTCGGAGATGCTATGTCCCATCGTTCGTGCGCCGGCTGTAACACCATGTTCAAACTCAGTTAAATTTTGATAACCTGCCATTGTAGCAGCAGTAGCCGATCTAACAACTGCGTCAGACACTTGTTGTCTTATACAGGGTGGTCCATTGTTCATGACTGAGCCAAATATCCCACGAAATAAGCGTCAAACGAAAAAACTACAAAGAACGAAACTAGTCTAGCTTGAAGGGGGAAACCAGATGGCGCTATGGTTGGCCAACTAGATGGCGCTGCCATAGGTCAAACGGATATCAAAATGGCTCTGAGCACTATGGGACTCAACATCTTAGGTCATAAGTCCCCTAGAACTTAGAACTACTTAAACCTAACTAACCTAAGGACATCACACACACCCATGCCCGAGGCAGGATTCGAACCTGCGACCGTAGCAGTCCCGCGGTTCCGGACTGCAGCGCCAGAACCGCACGGCCACCGCGGTCAAACGGATATCAACTGCGTTCTTTTTTTAAACAGGAACCCCCATTTATTTACATATTCGTGCAGTACGTAAAGAAATATGAATGTTTTAGTTGGACCACTTTTCTCGCTTTGTGATAGATGGCGCTGTAATAGTCACTAACATATGGCTCACAATTATAGACGAACAGTTGCTAACAGGTAGGCTTTTTAAATTAAAATAGAGAACGTAAGTACGTTTGAACATTTTATTTCGGTTGTTCCAATGTGATACATGTACCTTTGTGAGCTTATCATTTCTGAGAACGCATGTTGTTACAGCGTGATTACCTGTAAATATTACATTAATGCAATAATTGCTCAAAATGATGTCCGTCAGCCTCAATACATTTGGTAACACGTGTAACGACATTCCTCTCAACAGTGAGTAGTTTGCCTTCCGTAATGTTCGCACATGCATTGACAACGCGCTGACGCATGTTGTCAGGCGTTTTCGGTGGATCACGATAGCAAATTCCTTCAACTTTCCCCGTGTAAGTAGGCTGTTTAGGTTTTTATATTGGTAACGCCACGTAGCGCTCCTTATGAAAATCACTGGCTGTGCTGTGTGCAGTCTGTGGCTGGTTAGCATTGTTGTAATATTCGCTATTGTAGTGTTGGGCAGTTGGCTGTTAACAGCGCGTTGCATATATTATGACCTTTGAACACTATTAAGGTAAATACATTGTTTGTTCTCTATCAAAATCTTTCATTTGCTAACTATGCCTATCAGTAGTTAGTGCCTTCAGTAGTTAGAATCTTTTATTTAGCTGGCAGTATTGGCGCTCGCTGTATTGCAGTAGTTCGAGTAACGAAGATTTTTATGAGGTAAAAATTCATGAAAGGTATAGGTTATTGTTAGACAGGGCCGTTCTTTTGTAGGGATTACTAAAAGTCAGATTGCGTTGCGCTAAAAATATTGTGTGTCACTTTAGTGAACGTCTGAGTACGTTCAATTTTGCTCAGCTGTTTGAAAATCAAATAACATAAGATGTTTATCAGCACAGTAATTCATTAATTTTTCTAAGAAAGAAATCTGGGGACGTCAGATACGGTGAACGTGCGGGGCATGGTATGGTGCTTCGACGACCAATCCACCTGTCATGAAATACGCTATTCAATACCGCTTCAACCGTACGCGAGCTCTGTGCCGGACATCCATCATGTTGGAAGTGCATCGCCATTCTGTCATGCAATGAAACATCTTGTAGTTCAAAAATGGTTCAAATGGCTCTGAGCACTATGGGACTTAACTTCGGAGATCATCAATCCCCTAGAACTTAAAACTACTTAAACCTAACTAACCTAAGGACATTACACACATCCATGCCCGAGGCAGGATTCGAACCTGCGACGGAAGCGGACGCGCGGTTCCAGACAGTAGCGCCTAGAACCGCTCCGCTACTCCGGCCGGCAAACATCATGTAGTAACATCGGTACAACATTACATAGGAAATCAGCATACATTGCACCATTGAGATTGCCATCGATAAAATGGGGGCCAATTGTCCTTCCTCCCATAATGCCGCACCATACATTAACTCACGAAGGTTGCTCATGTTCCACTTGTCGCAGCCATCGTGGATATTCCGTTGCCCAATAGTGCATATTATGCCGGTTTACGTTACGCTAAATAGAACGCGTGTAAAAAATTTGCCATCGTCCCGTAAGTTCTGTTGCGCCCAGTGGCAGAACTGTACACGACGTTCAAAGTTGTCGCCATGCAATTCCTGATACATAGAAATATGGTACGGGTGCAATCGATGTTGACGTAGCATTCTCAACACCGACGTTTTTGAGATTCCAGATTCTCGCGCAATTTGTATGCTACTGATGTGCGGATTATTCGCGACAGCAGCTAAAACACCTACTTGGGCATCTTCATTTGTTGCAGGCCGTGGCTGACGTTTCACATGTGGCTGAACACTTCGTGTTTCCTTAAATAAAGTAACTATCCGGCGAATGGTCCGGACACTTGGATGATGTCGTTCAGGATACCGAGCAGCATACATAGCACACGCCTGTTGGGCGTTATGATCACAATAGCCATACATCAACACGATATCGACCTTTTCCGCAATTGGTAAACGGTCCATTTTAACACGGGTAATGCATCACGAAGCAAATACTGTCCGCACTGGCGGAATGTTGCGTGGTACCACGTACTTATACGTTCGTGACTTTTACATCGCCAACTATCACAAAGAGAAAAAAAGTGGTCCAACTAAAACATTCATATTTCTTTAAGTACTACACGAATATGTAATAAAAATCGGGCTCCTATTTAAAAAAAAAAACGCAGTTGATATTCGTTTGACCTATGGCAGCGCCATCTAGCGGGCCAACCATAGCGCCATCTGGTTTCCCCTTCAAGCTAGACGAGGTTCGTTATTTGTAGTTTTTTTATGCTTATTTCATGAGATATTTGGCCCGGTCGCTATCAATGGACCACCCTGTATACGTTCTCGTACGCGCTATGTTATATACTTAGTAAGCACATAAAGTATAACGTATTTGTTTTGTAAAATGGTAAAATTAATATTATTTATAGTTACGACCTACTATTTTTTTCTATCGACCAGGTCATTGAAGTGTAACAGAAATAAATAAAAAAGCGTAAGTAATATTCCTAGCGGTAGACCTTCCGACACACCAAGAGATGGAGCAGACAGGACAGAACATCTAGAGTACCAAATGCCAACCTTTTTGTTGGAGAAAAAGTTAACAGAGCTCCTTCTCCTGGTAGTGGAAATGCACGTTGCGGGTGCGCCGAAACTGAGTATACTATACATACAGAGGCCTGAATGAAATTTACCTACACAATGACTACTAGAATCCCCATTCAGTAAAATCATATCAGTTTCCAATCTTTAATTTGTTGACAAATTTGGTTTTAGTAAATATACATATGAAGTCTGTGAGCTGTCACTCCTTTTACATCCACCCACGAGTACTCATACAAGATTATGGTTGTAGTTTACAGTCTGAGATACAACACAGACAGTGGAAATGGAAATAAGCGTTTGGCGATCTTATTACATTCGACGCCACATTGGGCGACCTACGCGCCGGATGGGGATGAAATGATGATGAAGACAACACAACGCCCAGTCCCTGAGCGGAGAAAATCCCCGACCCAGCCGCGAATCGAACTCGGGCCCGTAGGACGGCAATCCGTCACGCTGACCACCCAGCTAACGGGCGGACAACATAGATGGTGAATATGACACATCGATAATGCTATCTGGCCTTTACTAGGAAAAGGAGGTGGGAAGATTACACAAAGTGCACCGAAAACGGGAAGAGTTACTCGGAAGTACACTACTGGCCATTAAAATTTCTACACCACGAAGATAACGTACTAAAGACGCGAAATTTAACCGACAGGAAGAAGATGATGTGATATGCAAATGATTAGCTTTTCAGAGCATTCACAAAAGATTGGCGCCGGTGGCGACACATACAACGTGCTGACATGAGGAAAGTTTCCAACCGATTTCTCATACACAAACATCAGTTGACCGGCGTTGCCTGGTGAAACGTTGTTGTGATGCCTCGTGTAAGCAGGAGAAAATGCGTAACATCACGTTTCCGACTTTGATGAAGGTCGGATTGTAGCCTATCGCGATTGCGGTTTATCGTATCGCGTCATTGCTGCTCGCGTTGGTCGAGATCCAATGACTGTTAGCAGAATATGGAATCGCTGGGTTCAGGAGGGTAATACGGAACGCCGTGCTGGATCCCAACGGCCTCGTATCACTAGCAGTCGACATGACAGGAATCTTATCCGCATGGTTGTGACGGATCGTGCAGCCACGTCTCGATCCCTGAGTCAACAGATGGGGACGTTTGTAAGACAACAATCATCTGCACGAACAGTTCGACGACGTTTGCAGCGGCATGGACTATCAGCTCGGAGACCATGGCTGCGGTTACCCTTGACGCTGCATCACAGACAGGAGTGCTTGCGATGGTGTACTCAACGACGAATCTGGGTGCACGAATGGCAAAACGTCATTTTTTCGGATGAATCCACGTTCTGTTTACAGCATCATCATGGTCGCATCCGTGTTTGGCGACATCGCGGTGAACGCACATTGGAAGCATGTATTCATCATCGCCATACTGGTGTATCACCCGGCGTGATGGTATGGGGTGCCACTGATTACACATCTCGGTCACCTCTTGTTCGCATTGACGGCACTTTGAACAGTGGACGTTGCATTTCGGATGTGTTACTACCCGTGGCTCTACCCTTCATTCGATCCCAGCGAAACCCTACGTTTCAGCAGGATAATGCACGACTAATGTTACGGGTCCTGTACGGGCCTTTCTGGATACAGAAAATTTTCGGCTTCTGCCCTGGCCAGCACATTCTCCAGATCTCTCACCAACTGAAAACGTCTGGTCAAAGGTGGCCGAGCAACTGGCTCGTCACAATACGCAAGTCACTACTCTTGATGAACTGTGGTATAGTGTTGAAGCTGCATGGGCTCTGTTTGACTCAATGCCCAGGCGTAACAAGGCCGTTATTACGGCCGGGTCTGTGCACTCAAACTGCGTGAAAATGTAATCACATGTCAGTTCTAGTATAATATATTTGTCCAATGAATAGACGTTATCATCTGCATTTCTTCTTGGTGTAGCAATTTTAATGGCTAGTAGTATAACACGGCCTCAGAGTATATAGCCAGTCGCACGTTATAGGTCCGACTTGTGCAGGGACAAATGTTTTTGTTCTTTGTGGCCTACATTGCCTAATACACTGAAAACATTGAGCTTTGTGGTGAATGTGATGGAACTGCAGGTACTTCGTCTCTGCTGCTGGACAACTCGGGGAACTGCATCGGCGTCACTTACTTGGATTGCAGAAAATCTTTTAGAAAATAATAGAGACCAGTGCAATGGGCAGTGTATCAAATGCCGCGCGGAATATCCGCGTGGTCTTAGGCGTCCTGTCACGGTTCGCGCGGCTCCCCTCGGCGGAGGTTCGAGTCCTCCTCGGGCATGGTTGGGTGTGTTGTCCTTAGCGTAAGTTAGTTTCAGTTAGATGAAGTAGTGTGTAAGCTTAGGGACAGATGACCTCGGGATTTGGGTCCCATAAGATTTTACCACAAATCTCCTAATCAAAGACTTACGTTGCAATTACCTTTCAAGATTAAAACTTGGAGGCATTTGGTTCTGTAGTGGAATTATTAGTTCCAGGAACAAGATGTGAGTCAATGAATTCGCAAATTATAAAAGTACAGGAAACGAATATAATTTACAAGCAGGCTGCGTGTATAGTTTCGCCATGGTGGCTATAAGCAAGCATCGACTCGGATTATCTGACAGCCCTTCCGAACAGCATCTCAAAATCGTAGAAGAAGAGATAGTCGCGAGTGGGAAAAGCTGCTTCTAAGTCACTTGAATTTATAGATGCCTAGCGCGGAGGCAGATTCAGATCCACAAGTGTAATGAAACAGTTGAATACGAGACAAAGCTGCAATACTGTGCACACAGAAGTTGCGTGTAAAATACAACGCAATAAAGACACGATTTCACCTACCCTGAAAAACATCGTGGAAACCAATTATTTGAATGTAACCGAAATATTCGTAGCTTGCTGTGTGTCAGCGTTAACGCCGAAGGTTCTTATGAAATATAAGACGGGTATCAGAAGTACTGATTGCTGCTGCTGGCCGGGTCAGAGGACGAGAAGAAACTACCTTTCGCTTCGAAGCATGATGGAATCGTAACAGATTCTGCTGCCTAGCGTTCCCATTAATCAGCCCTGGTCAAAGCGTTTTGCCTTGGCGTAAGATAAACTCGCACTTCCTTGTCTTGGCAAAGGTGAGTCTGCGAGGTGCCGGGGCTAGCATTGTATTTAACACTAAATTCTTCTAGAATCTACATATGTAAATGATGCTCTAAGCCCCCCCTATTCTAACTCCGACTTTTGCTGTTGCACAAGGATTAAAAAAAATACGCGAACTGACTCTAATCAACCCTGCCAGTGGAGTAGAAGAGAGTTTGGCACCTGCAATAACTTAATTTTGATGAATAAGTTAAATAAACGAAGGTTTCATTAACATAGTGAGGAATGATAGGGTTGCTCTACCGATTAACAGAATGAAAGTTCTGTCCAAAATAACAATATGATTTATTAAGACTAAACACAAAATAATAAACAAAAATGCATGAAACATTTACAATACATCAAATTGGCTCAAATTGGATACTCAAACAAACGCTGTGAATGTGAAGTTGTCCCTAAACTAGATTGTGAGGATTATGACGAAGTGGTATGTGGAGCCAATTCCTTGCAACTCAAATCTAAGAGAAAACACATAGCCAACCCAACATTAATTGCTGCTACCCAAGACAGAACAAAGTTAGAAAAAGACGAACAGGCGCGCTCTGCTGAGCTCTGATTATCACCTAGGAAAATCCCTGTCTGCCGGTGCTGCGGACATACATTACCAATCTGTCTTCTTAACTGCAAGAACACGATTTGGCGTACCGGAGGCGATGGCTGGTTGCTTCGACGTCCTCGACCGAAAGGCGAGAGCCGACTACTCTGAGCACCCGTACAGGCCGAACACAGAACATTCCCGCCCCCACGACAGTGGCCGTGGTTAAACGTTCCAAACAGCAACTCGAAAACCGGCGGAAAATTCCACTCCATTGCCGGAGCGCTACCATTCCACCAATGGAGATTCTTGGCGCCAATTTCTGCGCTGATTTTGCTACGTCACGGAGCTATGCCCTGAGCAAGCCAATCACAGTTACTATTTTGCAGAAAGCGCGGGAATTTTCCCGCCACAACTGCCTGGGTACACAAGTCATTCCCACGCCTCGCTGGTAGCCCGCCAGAAAGTGTTTTCGCTAAGTTTCTGCGAAGTAACGGAACCTCTAGCCCAGCTGCTACTTCAGGCCCCTCCGGGCGTGTCTTTTGACAATGTCGGCGTCTGGTAAGCATTCACACCCGTCGGCTTACCCTTTCGAAATCAGCAGAGCCCACCTGTCACCGGACCACCCGGGTGACGAGAGACGCTGCGTGGGAAGTCCGTGTGTGAAGGAATAGCAACTTTCCACCGCATGCAATTAGAGAGGAGAATCGTAAGATAGAACTATGAGAGGGGGCTCATGCCACCTCTCAAGTCTTCATCGCAGTCATGGACAGCTCCCGAATAACTGTAAACAACAAGTGACTTTCGCCGAGAGTGATGCAGTCCTGCGATCCAAGAAAAGCGCTCATTACGAAACGGTCGCCTTCAAGTCCTTCAGTATATGATCACACTGAAACTTATTCTCCAGTGTTACTCTTAACTAAGGGCGGGAAATCTCGACACCTCCGCACTTTATTTCAGTTGTGTTACCTTACCGCCAACACTAGATAAGCAATTGATGAAGGTTTCTCGGGTCTCCAGCCGGGTGGTAGCGTTGATATCTCGCGACGTTTTGGGAAGTGTCATACTACCCATCTTCTGGCGAAGTCTTCTGTCTTCGCCAGAAGATGGGTAGTGTGACACTTCCCGAAACGTTGTGAGATATCAACGCTACCACCCGGCTGGAGACCCGAGAAACCATCAATAGTTTACGCCGGGAAAGCTTACAGGCACACTAGATAAGCAGATTCACAGATTGGAACCAAGTGTGGTGGCTCAGTCGTTAAGACACTGGCCTCGCATTCGGTAGGACGATGATTCAAATCCCTGTCCGGCCATTCATATTTAGGTTTTTTGTGGTTTCCCTAAATCACTCCAGGCAAATGCCGCAATGGTTCTCTTGAAAAGAGCATGACCGACTTCCTATCCCATTCTTTCGTAACCCGAGCTTGTTCTCGATCTCTAATGACCGCGATGACGACTGGACATAAAACTCTTCCTTTCTTCTTTCACAGACTGGAAATGCCGTGGAAGGTAACCGAAATTCTTACTTGCAGCGTTAACACGATAGCCCAATAGCCTATTTTACGTATGGTGCCCAGTCGGAGACCATTAAAGTGAGCTGTCAATTGCTTGTAAAAAAAATTAAAAAAACTGTTAATAACAGCGCTGAAGCCACTGTGATTCTGAAAGAAAGAATTCGTGTATCGTCTTCAGTGTTCAAAAATGGTTCATTTGGCTCTTAGTACTATGGGACTTTACATCTGAGGTCATCAGCCTCCTAGACTTAGAACTTCTTAAACCTAACTAACCTAATGACATCACACACATCCATGCCCGAGGCAGGATTCGAACCTGCGACCGTAGCAGCAGCGCGGTTCCGGACTGAAGCGCCTAGAACCGCTCGACCACATCGACAGGCGTTCAGTGTTCTCTCACTGGGTTGCTGTGATGTGGATTTAGTAGAAGGCTCCAGCAAGAAAAAGCGTAACAGATTTTGCCACAATGCATCCACGAACACACAAATTTCAGGGCGCTTTTGTCTTAGTGATGAGGCTATCAAGCTACAAAGGAAAGCATGATCTGCAAGGAAATTCTAAAAAATAAACAGACAATAATGTTTGCTGAAACCAAAATCTTGTTGAGCAGTGGCGGCTTTAATTTTGTCGCCATTACACACCGCTGGCGCCACTAACTGCTTCGGTTGACAGTATTGATCTGATCTTGCGCCGCGAGTAAGCGTCTTTGGTCGAGACATTGGTTGCTGGTTTGGTGGCTCCTGTCACAGTCAGCTGGCTGTAGGACATGTGGCTGATAGATGTTGCTTTTGAGTGGCTCCAGCTGTCCAGTACAGGCCTCGAGAAGCCACGAATGGTTAAATAGGTCGGTGACAAGCCTTACCGGCTTGCTTAAGGATTGGTAGCGGCAAGAGCAGCGCACGTCGCGTGCAACCTGGTCAGCAATTCCCAGCCTGGTCTGCAAGTTTAAATTTTACGGCACCTCGAAGACCGCCTTTACGGATTGGAGACGATAGCACCCTGGCTGGAATCCTGCAAGTCACGACTCCTTCACACCTGAGTGGAAAAAAAATAAATAAAAGATGGCTCTGAGCACTATGGGACTCAACTGCTGAGGTCATCAGTCCCCTAGAACTTAGAACTACTTAAACCTAACTAACCTAAGGACATCACACACATCCATGCCCGAGGCAGGATTCGAACCTGCGACCGTAGCGGTCGCGCGGTTCCAGACTGTAGCGCCTAGAACCGCTCGGCTACCCCGGCCGGCACACCTGAGTGGAGTTAAGTGCTGTTTCCTTATTTTCTGGGTACTTGATATTGCAAGGCTATACTTCTGTTACGGGGAATGGGATATTAACGCGCCTCCGAGTGATTGTGTGTATGGTCATCGCTCAGTGTAACAGATGGCAGTTTGTGTTGCAGGCCATATTCCATGAAGTGTACGAGTATTCTCTGTCATAAATTGAATGGTCGAAATTAGATTTGTAACATAATCTGTGTCGGAGGCAAAGCGCCATTTGTAAATGAGTATGCATTAAATCAGCAGGCGCTGATATTTCCGCGTCTAAATGACGAGTAATTTTAAGGAGTGTTAAGCTTGTAGCTTTTATATGTAGTCGCTTGTGCACTTAGTTGAGATTTTCTACATCTTAGGCATTCTCGCCTGTAGATTACTGTTCACTTTTGATGTGTGTAGGCTGGGTAGCTCTGGCAGCGGACGACGCATTCCTATTCCCTGGGCCCGGAGCAGAGACGTGTCTGCTCTCTGCCGACTTCCGGCTTCCGTCGTCGCACGGTGCCCGGATTGGTCGGCTGTCTGGTGCCTCTACAAGCAGCCGTGTCGTGGTGGCTCAGGTTATGTAAAGTTGATGGTTTGATGCGTGCCATGGCGGAGTGTCGCCGATCTATAGGGAACCAGTAGCCTGCCCTATTTTAAAGCGTGTTCTGTAATCCTGAAGTTCCTCCTCACTATACCTGCTTTTTAACTGCTCCTTTACACCTTGCTACTTCTGAGTGAGTTAAGTTTAAAACTCAACAGTATAAACTGTTGAGCCGTTCCTCTGATCCACAGTCACTAGCTAACTCCATTTATTGTCAAACTTACCTCCTTGTTCCTTGTTGTCTGTGGTAGCTGTCTGCTGTAGTTCCCAACTTACCTTGAATTTTGATCAATTGAACATTCATTAAAGATCATTGTCAACGTTTCTGCTGGTGTGTACCGGTTGAGACTCACATTTAAATTCCATGTCCTCCTGGCTTATCTTGTATTTGGGGCAATTTTATATTTATCTAACAGTCATTATCAATGTTTCTGTCGGTGTGCACCAGTTGGGAGCCACATTTAAATTGAATGCCAACTTTGTATGTGTTTAGGGGGATTGTGTATTTCATTTCTTACGGAATTTTTATTAAGGGTTATACATTGTTAAGAGCTTTCCAACAGCCACAATCAGTGGCTGACTTGTTATCCTTTATGTATTTTGGATGGGCGTTTTCCACTTGTGTAATGTGTTACCCAAGCTTTGAAATTGTTTATACATTTAGTGACTGTCATGTAATTCATTTTGCTGATAAAATTGTTTGTTGAACCTGGTTTCTAGTCACACCTAGTTGACGTGACTTCTTTCCTGTTTTGGAGAATTGTACACTTCTGCTTCCAAGCGCTGCTCTTAATGTTGTAAATTGTCAAAATTTGTTTTCAATTAATTGAGCCTGCTAAATTGTTTAATATTGTGAACACTGTGATTCTTTTAAAAGGTTTTTTAAATGATTGTGATTATAATAGTATTAAGCAACAAAAAATGACGAAATATGTGGGTTCACCTTCTGTGTGTTTCCCTTAAAGCTACCCGAACCCTAATTCTGAGGTATCACTTGCCCCAAGCTTCTTTATGGTGGGATACAGTTATTAAAGACATAATAAACATCATAATATTCGAAAACCGCACCTTTAAGATCCAAGCTATAAATTTAATACACTCAACTTTAATGGATAACTTGATTTTTAAGGTCCTAGATATAGACCCCCATAGACGCCCAAGTGGGGATTTGCGCAATCTAGACATCTTAATATGAATGGAAGGCATGTACCAGAAACAAACTTTCATTTAACACAATAATTTATTATATTTAGACATAGGTAATAGGAATAGATTGTGAAAGACTGTGGAATAGTTCATAAACATAATTATCTTCGATTCTGCGAAGCAAATCTCTCCTACTGCAAGCTCTTTGCTTTCTATATTTCCATATTTTGGGAAGTGGTAGAATGGACCAAAACAAGAAAAAATGTCCAGTAAACAAGTGCTCTAAAATGCATACCTCAACAGCTACGAGCACTTGTTCAGTTTCGGTACTTTGGAACACAAATCTTCAAATGAACAAGTGCTCATAACTTTTAAGGTATGCATTTTAGAGCATATGTTTAGTGGACATTTTTTCTTGTTTTGGTCCATACTACCACTTTCCAAAATATGGAAAGCAAAGAGCTTGTAGAAGAAGAGATTTATTTCACAATATTGAAGATCAAGAATATCTCGTAGCTCTTAAGGTACCGGTATGCTTTTTAGAGCCCATGGTTTCTTGACTTGTTTTGCTTCGAATGATCATTCCTGTCATACCCCTCAATATTAACCTTCGCTTTTGAAACACCCTGTACATGTGTGTACTAATTAGTTGCGTTAGTTTTAGTTTGCAATGTAACTCGATTTATCGAGAAAAATGCCCTCCCCTCGATCAGAAAATTAATATAAAATCTTGTCAACCCAAACGAAAAACCGTGAATGTAAACCTCCTGGCAAAGTAAGCGGCTCGTATACTCAGTACAGCAATCTGAACCAGAGACAGGTGATCGTACAGAATTCCATAATGCGAGTGGCTCCTCGGTTGTGGGTGGGAGCATGTTGCTGTTGCTGCAATTCCAGTCCCCGGTCGTCCGCCAAGTTTCGCTGCCTGCCACGTCTTCTCACAAATTCTTCCAGTGTGTTGTCCTTCATGGCTTCACATGGAGCCCTTCAGTCCTCTCACCTCTGTGCCTAACCACCAACTTCAATAGTTTTAGCTGATTCTTACGCCCTGCTATATTTTTCTGGAAAACAGTGCATGCCACCCAATATCAGAAAAAACACAGTGGCCCAATAGCAAACTTCTTTCCAGCACAAAATCCCGCCAAGACAATGCGTCAAGATTAAACTCCATCAAATAACAAAACGCCCGTCCACTTATAAAAAACACCTGCATCAGCCCCATGTCCATGACATCACTGACTATTTTACCAATGGATCATCCTCCTGCCTAGCAACTAGCCTCACAGTAGAGGTCCTCACAACCTAGAAACCAGTTCACGACTCTAGGCCATTATTTTCTGCGAGCTGTGTTCCTTTCGGAAAGTGTCTGATAAGGTCCCCACAAAACATGAGAGTGTGGCACTCCTGCTGCTTGCATTGCATCCTGGCCACAGTTCAGCCACTGGGCAAGCCAAGGTTGTAAAACTACACAATAGCCTGCTACCCCACGGCTCGCCCAATGGCATCCCAGCTTCCACAAAGACCTCAGGCTCCGGTCTGCAGTGACGGATAAGGGCCGCTTTTTTCCCATTGTGTTTTCTACATGTCCCATCCCAAATCCAATGTGCTATGCTTTCCCACACACTCAAAAATCACCCAGAAAAGCAAGTCAGTCCAGCACCATGTTAAATGATAAGAAATAAACCTACGCAGAGCTCAGTATGAACAGTCACATTGATCTGATATTGCTAATGAAATCCGAATCGTTATTAACTTCTAATTACCATGCCCAGAAATCTGCAAAGATCATGGTAAGTTTCAGGCAGCCGTAGGTCAGAGATAAAGGCTACACAATCAGTAGTCAGATGAATGCTCTTGGCAGTAACTTCACGACCAAGGAAGGTGATGCTAGAGTGGGGAAGTTGAGTTTTATCGTGACTAATTTCGACACCGTTGTTCACAAGGACTGTAACATATGTGACTGATGTTTCTGGACTTCGTCGTCAGAAGGGGAAAAGGTAAGAATGTCATTCAAATATGCGTACCTAAATGGCAGCAGGAAAAGTATAGAATCAATAAGGTTTGGGTGGCATTTTTCAGTCTGTAAGGTATGAACCATTATGTGAATAGGATGAAAGATGAAATGACGCCCATTTTCATGATGTGACCAGGGTGCAAAGGAATTTGATTGTAAGCCTTGCAGCAGTCTATGACGCTAAATACATTTGAACTATGCAGCTGTTGTGTGAAATCTTGGGTGTGTAGAATGGGATAGTTGTCGATTACTGTGTGTGTGTTGAGCCTGCAGTAGTCTCTGCACAGCCTGTATGTACCGTCTTTCTTACAAGGAAACCTCCCCATCGCACCCCTCTCAGATTTAGTTATAAATTGGCACAGTGGATAGGCCTTGAAACACTGAACACAGATCAATCGAGAAAACAGGAAGAAGTTGTGTGGAACTATGAAAAAAATAAGCAGAATATACAAACTGAGTAGTCCATGCGCAACATATGCATTATCATGGATAATGCGCGGTCAGGAGCGCCGTGGTCCCGTGTCCGCCGGCACGGTAGCTCAGCGTTTTCAGTCAGAGGGTTAGCTGCCCTCTGTAATAAAAAAAACTGAGTTAAACGATCAACAACGAACTTAAACGAATGTCTTATAACGTCCGCCCCGAGCAGATGCAACGATGAAACCGTGGTTAGTGTGATAGTGGCTCTGAGCACTATGGGACTCAACTGCTGAGGTCATTAGTCCCCTAGAACTTAGAACTAGTTAAACCTAACTAACCTAAGGACATCACAAACATCCATGCCCGAGGCAGGATTCGAACCTGCGACCGTAGCGGTCTTGCGGTTCCAGACTGCAGCGCCTTTAACCGCACGGCCACTTCGGCCGGCGGTTAGTGTGAGCAGCTGCGGAACGAGAGGTCCTTGGTTCAAGTCTTCCCTAAGGTGAAAAGTTTAATTTTTTATTTTCGCAAAGTTATGATCGGTCCGTTCGTTCATTGACGTCTCTGTTCACTGAAATAAGTTTAGTGTCTGTGTTTTGCGACCGCACCGCAAAACCGTGCGATTAGTAGACGAAAGGATGTGCCTCTCCAATGGGAACCGAAAACATTTAATCGCAACGTCTTACGATTCCTCCACAGGAAAACACGTCTGATATATTCTATAAGACACTGGTGACGGCATGTGCGTCACATGACGGGAATATGTTGTCGACCCGCCTAACTTGTACACTTGGCAAATGGGTAAAAAGATTCTTCTACCTTGCCCGATTTAGGTTTTCTTGTGGATGTGATAATCACTCCCAAAAAAGTGATGAAAACATAAGAGTTTGTCACATAAACTGCAACAAATGAATGCAACAGTTTCACAGTCACGCAGTTTTCCCTGTGCTCTGTCAAAACATATGTTTTTAACGTTTTCCAATTTTTCCGTGTGTACACCGTCAAATCCTGCATATGTCCAAGCAAATCTGAACATCTCCTGGAATTTTGAAGAGCGAAGTTGATTATGTGTAAGTGCCTGAACTTTCATAATTGTCTGAAAATAAAAAATTAAAATTTTCACTCGAGGGAAGACTTGAACCAAGGACCTCTCATTCCGCAGCTGCTCACGCTAACCACGGGACCACTGCGCTCCTAAACCCAGATTCTCCTTGATGTTGCATATCATATGCATGGATTACTCAGTTTGTATATTTTGCTTATTTTTTTCATAGTTCCACACAACTTCTTCCTGTTTTCTCGATTGATCTGTGTTCAGTGTTTCAAGGCCTATCCACTGTGCTAACTTATAACTAAATCTGAGGGGGGTGCGATGGGGAGGTTCCCTTGTTAGGGACCAAGTGGATAGGCAAAAGCCAATTACTAGAGAAGGAGTGGACAATACCCTTGTCTAACAGCTCCTGCACAGCAGCCTTACCATGGTGTAGTTTGCTAGGTGCCAGGTGCCTTGTCTTGTAACATTAGGGAGGCCTTCCGTAGTCATTAACCTATGCCATGAGGCATGAAGAAGGGGTGGGAGCATCACACACAACATTGTTGCATGAAGATTCACTGATCCGTGTCGTCGGCCGAAGTTGCAGTAAGCGGTATCGCAGCAGAAAGAGCATCGACCACTTGACATGCACATGTTATGTTGTCAAAAGGGATGGAAAGTGTTGTTGGTGGCGTGATGGGCTACAATGTCATGACATGAAATTTTCAGTGAGGGAGTTGGTGAGGAAGCTGTGAAAAGTATACACTCGGATGATGGATGGACCAGCATGTCGCATTGAGACATAGGGACTGTAGCCAGCGGAATGAAGAAACCCGATATGCGTGTCCCAGAAGTATGATGCAGTAGGGCAGCAAACTGGATGTCTGGAGAGAGGCCAAAGTTCTTAAGGAAGCCAATTCCGAGGACAGGACTTTTGACCACCACATGGAAGGTCCAAGAGAAGTGTAGATCAGGAGTGAGCTGAAGCTGTAGCATGGCTGTGCTATGGACTTTGATATCTGAATTAATAGCCAGGTGAGGGCAGTGAAAGGTCTCTGTTGGATTCCTTTCATGTTAATTTCTTAAATCTGTTGTCATTTACGACATAAATTCCTCTTCTAAATTTACTGTGGTGTTTCTGACTATCTAGGAGGAGACTGAGGAGTGAAACGTGTTACTTTTACACATAAACAAGAACGATCTGTCACACTACTACACTTTAAAACACAGTTTATATGTAATTCATGTCACACAGTCTCATACGGAACCTACATCCGCTTTCTTTTATACTGTATATGATAAGATACTGTCAGCCCCCTTCCCTTCTGTGTGAGAGGATGAATGAGCAAATGTATTTCTAGTTGCATGCTTGAGGGTAGCAGACAAGCCTGTCTGCTAGAGAACAGTAGGACCAACGTCGGAACAGGTAGCTACGCTTTCTAAAAGCAGAGAGGTTTCTATTCTTAGTATGGTCCTGTCCATCCCTTGTCATGTTGGCATACGAAGCTGTCTCTCTGGTCACTTCTGTTTGTATCTGGGAAGCACGCTCGGCAGGAGCGCAGGTCAGTCTGTCCGTGGCGAGCGTCTGAAGTGGTAAGATCTCTGGCTAAGCGCGTCTCTGCTAAGTCCGTAGGACAATGGATTTCTTAAGTCCAGCCTAACTGAAAATTTAATCACCTTTATTTCAGGTTTAGCTCTAAAATATCTAATGTTATCTTAAATTGCAACGCAGTGTAATTCGAGTGTGAAGTTCAGAATATATTCCGGTAGTTGCTTTGTCACTACTTTATGAGTAAAGTGGAACCACGTGTTGATCAGTAACTCTAACTAGCATCATCAATCTTCAATGCGAATGTATGTGAGATTATAACGTCTCGTCTTGACAATATTTTTCAATATAGCAACTTTTCTTTATGTTCAACCCACGTGGGGTGTACTTTGTGAGACCAGTACCACGTGCTTATACAATTGTTTGATCCATCAGATTAATAATAAGACGATAGTAATCAGTTCGAGGTTTTTCTTTAGCAAATTGCGTTTCGATGTAATTTATTTTAGTTATCAAAATTATTATGGAGTTACACTCTTTGTGTAAACCAAGTTGACCACGTGAAGCATGTGGTGTAAGCATCAAAGTAGCCCTCAGCTATTCTTTTTGGGAAGATTTCACAGTGAGTTAGTATGAATTTAGTATACCAGTGTGTGGTAATTACATGACGGACAGGATTGTGCTACGAACGTAACTTCTTTGGGTGAAAATTGAATCGGTTGGTTGTGGTTAATTTCCTCTTGCATATGTTTCAACGTTCTTCATGTGTTATTTTATGAAGCCAGTGTTGTATGCAGTCTCCCAATCTTGGCTCCATATTTGATGTGTTCTGTAAGATTACAATCTCACATTTTCACAATCCTAAATAAGGCACCAGTTTAGTTATGAATCAAGTTTAATATGCTGAAATTTCAATGATCAATGTTAAAATAAATTTCCAAATATAAACTGATTTATTTCTTTTTATTTAAATTCTCTTTTATATATATATATATATATATATATATATATATATATATATATATATATATATATATATACGAGGGCTATTCCGAAAGTAAGGTCCGATAGGTCGCGAAATGGAAACCACGGTAAAAATCAAAAATGTTTTATTTGCAACAGTTAGATACACCTTGCAGCTACTTATCTCCATAGTCGCCGACCCGACTTAGACGTGTATCGTAGCGTTGTACCAACTTTCCCATACCCTCGCTATAGAAGGCAGCCGCCAGTGCTCTCCGCCAATTCTCTACGCTGGCCTACGGCTCGTTGTCTTGTGCCGAAATGTTGTCTTCATAACCAGCGGTTCATGTGACCAGAGCTGAAACTCAGAGGGAGACAATTACGGGCTGTATTGTGGGTACTCTCACATTTCCATTTGAAAACGATGCAGGAGCATCTTCATTGCCCCTGCAGAATGCGGCTGAGAATTGTCTTGAAGACGAAACAGCACGACAGTTATGTAATGTTAGCTGCATAGCTTCAGGGGAAATTTCTCACCAGGCCCCCGTACTTGGCGGCAGACACTATTTTCTAGACATCTTTACGCACTCACTGCGAGCTCAGAAATGAGAAGAGCGACGTGATGCTAACTGGGGTTATACTAGAGACACTACCCAACACATCTGTGCAAAGCTTTATCGGATTTTCATAGTCGTTTCCATTTCGTGACCGATCGGACCTTACTTTCAGAATAGCCCTCGTATATATATATATATATATATATATATATATATATATATATATATATATATATATATATATATATATATATATATATCACCAGTTGTCGTATGACTATTAAAAGATTATAATTAATGTTAGTCTGGTTGGGAATTTGGTAAGCTAGACTGGATACCTGGTGAAACAGTTGCGCAGTAATGCAAGGTTAACTTCCCCAGACAGCTCACAGCTTTTAACGCACTTTTATGGTCTTGAACATCAGCACAGAATTCAGATCAAATTAAAGCAACAACATTACAGCAGGATGTTTCATGGAGAGAGATTTGGCGGGTTAATGCTTGCATCCATGCCAGTGTCAATCAGAAAGTGTGTGATGGCTAACATGTCGAGCACTTAGAGGTGTCCAAATGTGAGGTGATCGTTGTGTGATGACTAATTTTGGAGGCAGCAATCTGGAGAAGAACTGCAGGATGTGGCATTTACTGCAGCTTGCTCTGCTATTTTTCGGCTAACGTTACGAGTGACGTCCCCGAATTCCATTTGGTACCACCATAGCGGGTAGCCGGAGTGAGGAGCAGGATGTGAAGTCCCGATGCCTGTCATAACATTTTTCTACGAGCATCTTGTGATGTGAAAGGTCTTCCCCGACCTCTTGCGAGACGTACTGCGGCTGGTTGAGGAGGCGAGGCAGCCATATCCAAGCAGAACTGCCAAATAGGTAGCACAATCCGTTCTTGCAGAACTGATGAGCTTGAGATGCTGTAAAAATTGATACATGCGATTCACATGCCAAAGTCTATGTTACAAATGTTCTGTAGCAAAGATAAGGGCTGAAACTGGGTGTCATATGGAAACCCGACGATCCAAATGGCCCACAAGGCAGCGTCTGGCAGGATGTTAGGATCGAAAACGACATGTAGGTGACGCCAGAGTTGAGAGGGAGTTCTGTCGCTGATTTTTACCACATGAATTAACTGATGAAGCGCTTCCTCTAGTGAGCGAGAAAGGCGGTCAACAACAATCTGCTTCGAATTGAGGTATCTGGTGGGAGGGGGTGGAATCAGGATGATATCACTGATAATTTCAGGTCGGCGTGTAAGTGCCCAATGAGGCATACAAAGCATGCATCGTCAATGGCGATGCCGCTAACATCCAGAATAGAGTCCACCAGGGTGAACCATGTGAGAGGGTTATCCTTGTTGAGAGAAGGCAGCTTAGTGAAGCAGCCAGGGGCGTGGGGATGGCCTGAGCCAGCACCGGAGCACAAAACAATGTACCAAACAAGGGCAGTATGCTCGACGGACGACATGCAACAACGGTATGGTGCCCAATGTCTCTGCAGTTGAAAATCTTGTTGCTGTCCATATGAATAAGACGAAAATCACATTCAACAACCCAGTCTATGTTGGTATGAATATAACTGATTTACATAAAGATTTTCACTGTAGAGTTGTGAAACCAAGATGCAGTGAAAATGTTAAGCTTTGCTATGGAGATATAAACAGCTATATCTGCAACATACAAACTGAAGATTCTATTAGGACATGAAATCAACAACCGATGGCCTTTGTAGTCTGGACCCTTCAACCCCCACAAACCAACCTATCATGAAATCAATGATTGACGAATTTAATAGTATTGACTACCCAACTGATAATATACCCAATATTCCACAAATAAACAAGAAAGATTTAGGAGAAATCAAAGATGAATGTAATGAAAAAACAGTGGAATAATTTTGTGGTTTGATAGCAAAATATATGCCCATAAAGTTGATGACAAATTCGAAAGGTATCAACAAATGTGTTATTAAAAATAAAATAAGCTGAGAAGATAATGAAGATTGTTTGTTCAACAATAAAGAGCAAAGCAGAATTATGAAATTGATAAAAAGCATAAAAAATGAAATTTATTCATTTGAGGTAAAAAAAGACATTGAGTACTCTTAATGATAAAATATGTGTTTTAAAAATCAATACAGATGTATTGCCATATGGATATTTTCCATTGTTATCACATTCATGATCAAAGACTTTAATTCACATGTATTATGTATAATTTCTGCTATCTCTTCAACAGTACATGATATATAAAATTTAATAGAAAAATAAAAAATAAAATTCTAATAAACTTTTTCCTATATAAATCGAGTCCTTAGTCAAGAAGCTCAATAATGCAAGCAAAGCTAACTTGTTTAAGAAATTATTGAGCTATAGGTAAGTGTTTTTATAACATTGCTGGATGCAAATATTTTAATATCTGATATGGAGGAAAAAATTGTATGGAGCTTAACAACGAGTTTAAGGTTGTTTTGTTGGATAGATATTTGAAATTAATAACTTACTTAGTTTTTTAATTTTTGAGGAAGTATAGATTCAGTTGAGATAAAATGGATGAAAGAAAATGAAAAACTATAATGAATTTCATGATTTGGAATTTTTAGCTTTATTAATTTTTTAATATTATTACTCTTACTTCCAGCTGTGCTGCGCCATTTACTACTCTAGACAGATATTTTTGCTCAAATGAGTCAGATCTCGTTAGTTTCTTATAAATTCCTGATTTATGCTGCAATTATTTTTCTTAAAAATAAAATGATTAAACATTTATATATAAAAGCTCTTTTTACTATAAAAGAACTATTTTCCTTTATTTTCTTAAGTTGGTTTTTTAGGAAAATGGAATGAGAGAAACAATGTAAAATCATGAAAATTTAGCTGATTTTGTACATAATTTTGCTAAGATGGGCAGTAAGTAGAATTGGGACAGTACTTATAATTTGTTTGTTCTGAGTCATCTATTCAAAATAATACAGCATATAAGTTTTAAACAAGAATAGCTGAATTTTAAATATTTGGAGAGCATTCATAAAAAAATTGAAACTTATATAATGTTGAGTATATGAATCAGAGATTCTGCACATCCAAAGAAGTTCAAAACAGAAAGATCAGCAGACAAGATGCTTGCATCTGCCTTTTGGAATTAACTTGGAACCCTCCTTGTTGACTACTCAATGTGGTAAAACCATTTTGACAAATACTATGTTGAACGTCTCAACAAACTGAGGCAATAATAGGTTTCCAAATGTCGAGGAAAGCTGAGAAAAAGTATCTTGTTTGTGCAAGACAATAATCTTTCTCACAATACAGCCATCACACACTCAAAACTGGCATATCTGCACTCTGAAATCCTCAAACATCCCCCCTGTTCAACTGAATTTACCTTTCACACTACTATCTGCTCCGAAAACTCAAGGAGCATGTCAAGAGAACACTATTTCTGAACACTGAGGAATCCAGAAAAGCTCAATTGCAACACACTCGAAATCTTTTTCCTTAGAGGAGTTAAAGAGGCTGGAATAAAGATGCAATAAATGTGTTGAGCTCAAAAGAGTATAGATTGAGATTATAATTTTTTTCAAGCCCATAATAGCGTTTTTTCTTTATAAAGCCAAAGACTTATCAGCACTTTTTAGTATATATTGTTTAAAACGTTGTCTCACATTTGCAGCCTCATTATAGAGAGGTGGACACTTTCCCTGAATAAAACAATGTAAAGGTCCTATACAGTTTTAACGTAAGAGAATTTGTTTTTTGAACAGGAAATACAGTTTCATCTGAATACACAACGAGGCGCTCTCAACTGAAATGCAAACGGTCTCGAAAACAATTCAAAACCAGATGTAAGACTGACAGTGTCATCACACCTTTTAGAAAACTGTTCTTTTAATTGTTTCAACGCCACAACAAATTGTTCAAAATTCACTTTTTTTTAAACGCCAGTTAACTTAGGGAAGTGGACGGTGTGTTTTGTCAGAAGTTATCCCTTCCACACTCCGATTTTGTTTTTAAGTACGTCCTCATCAAATCAGAAATAAGTTTTTCTCACCTTGCAACGTCTTAGTGAGCAGTTTGTGGTGAAGTCTCAATCTATTCCAGACGTTTATCATGCTATAAGTCTATTTTTTTTATAATTATATGTTTTATGATTTTGGTTGGGGTGGCTTTAAATATTGTGGGTTAGCATGAGACTTTTAATTAACTTACACTGCGATTACACTCGTAAGGACATCGGCTGCCCCGAAGTACGCACGATATAATATTTTTTAAACACAGCGTGTGACTCACCGCCTTCTAATAAATAGTTTGTGTGAGCACTGCTATTCAGGAAAGAAAATATGCGCATTCTTATGCAAACTGTAATCATTAGTATGGGTCTCAGGGGCTACTGGTTATTCATGTACCACATTACACAAAGATTAACTGAGATATTGTGGAATGTAATGCTTTTCAATATTTCTTTTTCATTATTTGCAAGGCATAACTGGAGAGAATCTCGTCTGCCATTAGGTGGCCAAAATGAAACATACTGAACTCACTCAGTATTCTAAATATTAATAAATCAAATCTATTTTGACTCTTTTTAACTTTGAAATAAATGAAGGATCAAAATTGAGAAGTCTCTCGCATTTACATTTAATATTATGACATGATATTTTAATTAAATAATACTGTCAGCATAATGGCCGACTAAATCCTGCTAGGGGAGATGAGCTCCTGCATTATGAAGTCCCGTAAAAAACTTTGTTAATTATAATTAATGGTTGCAATCATGAGAGGTGACAACTAAGTCAATAATACACACTTTCTAATGACAATTTCTATTACATTTTTCAAAATACAGATAAAACTTACGTTAATTATCAGACAGCACTACAATGGGGGCCTACCGCTAGACGAAACAAAACAGGAGAGCTAGTTCAGTCAAAGCATTGTCTCTGATCTTCATGGCCTATGTTAGACAGAGATTATACAAAAAAACTGTGTTTTGTTAATTACATCGATATTTGTGTTTTGATGATAATAAGTTACATTCTTTACTATTTGTTATACATTGTGCACACGTACATAGTCTTGCCGGCCGAAGTGGCCGTGCGGTTAAAGGCGCTGCAGTCTGGAACCGCAAGACCGCTACGGTCGCAGGTTCGAATCCTGCCTCGGGCATGGATGTTTGTGATGTCCTTAGGTTAGTTAGGTTTAACTAGTTCTAAGTTCTAGGGGACTAATGACCTCAGCAGTTGAGTCCCATAGTGCTCAGAGCCATTTGAACCATTTTACATAGTCTTGAAATAATTTATAACTCACATGTCTCATAACAAAAACTTCCTTTCCCTTTCTCCAAATGTCCATTTATGTGACGTACCGTCACATGAGCCCCCTAGTGAGGGTGTACTTAACATGGTTTACTACTTTATATAGAGACTCACTACCACGTTACATCATTATTTAAGTCTTCATTTTTCCATGAGTAAGGTAGGTACATTTGTGTTAAAGTCACAGTTAAATGAATGGTTATATTCATACTCTATCGTTCGTATGTTTCAGATATGTTTCGATCTCATTGTTACAGGTGAGTTCATCTACTGGTTCCAACTCTATTTTTCATCAGCAATGTGAACAATCCGGAATCCTACAGACCCAGTACAAATTTGCTTACGCTCCCCCATTTGGGTCACAGGCGTAAGGAAAAACGGGTCAAAAACCTCACCCGGAGCCTTCAGATTGTTGACATTCAGTCTCTCTTTATATTATTTATGCTGATAATATGTCCATTGAATTAATCAACAAAGAAAAATATATATCTATATATACATATAACAAGAAATAGATGTTAAATTGAAATTATGTACACAGTACGTTTGTCTTGAACTATTAAGTTATCTTTGCGCAAAATGTCTGTCTGTGCTTTCACGTACACATCAGGAAAACAAGACAAATACACATATCGCAAGTGCTGAAAGAAATGTTATTAGTTTTCAAGCACTCCACAGTCATTCGTGTTTACTGTTTTTGAATGCACTGGTATAATGTACGAACATATGAGTCCAGTTCTTTAAATATGTTTCTGGCCCGAACTCACACATTTCACTACTCGGATTTAATCATTGTTTTCTTCTAAGTGATCACTACTCAGCACTCCACATTGTAACTGTGGTGTTTAAAAAATTTATATCGTGCATACTTCGGGGCAGCCGATGTCTGTATGAGTGTTATCGCCGTATAAGTTAATTAAATGTCTCCTGCTAGCCCACTATATTTAAAGCCACCCCAACCGAAATCATAAAATATATAATTATAAAAATAAAGAATATACACTTATACCGTGGCCCCCAGCAACATGAGGGCCCAAAATTTTATCTACCAATATTAAGTACACAGAAAATGACTGAGATATGGTTGTCTGTCTAGAAAACTATATTTAAAAGGAAATTTTATATGTACGTTATTATATATATGGGAAATTATTGCCATATATGTAATCTATTTCCATGTACCACAAAATACAAAGCTTGTACGAGATCCAACCAGTGAAGATATTTGGACATGAAGCTGACTAGATGCATACCATTCTCTAGACTGAGATAAAAACAACACCAAGCAACAATAACTAATAATGGTAAGGGTGTATATGCATGCGCTTCTGGGCTGGAAACTAAAGGAAGAAAGGATCCGGGGTTCATGCACTGTATTTATCTTCTTGAGTTAAAATTTGTTTTAACGTCAGCAGATAGGGAAAATTTGGTCAGATTCATTTACTATAACTTAGCACTAGTGAGTAAATCAGTGATAGAATTCTGAAACAGTGATTAGTGTTCTGGATTTGAGGTCACACAATCAGCTGTGTGAATCAAATAAATGCTAGTGCAGTTGATTGCCAAAGTAATGTTTTAGCAGAAGTAAAATTTTTCACAGTGCAACGGAAATATTACGAGTGCGAAAGTGTAACTATTAGTTTCAGTAGTAATAGTAGTAGGTAGCTTCTCTGCTTTACTTGATTTCAGTGTTTTGTATGTGCTTTGTGTAGTGTCATTTTTGGGGGAAAATAGATTTTGTGTGTAATCGTGTCTTACCAGTCAGGATTAATACTAGTCGAAATGGTGAAGACACGCAAGGACAAACGGTTAGAGGGGGAAGATCTGTCGGGCTATGACACAGACGAAAATATACAAGTTTCCAATGAGGAACCCATCCACAATGACAGGTTCTCAACTTCCAAAACCGGAAGCTGAGCAACCTGAAACGGACAAAATATTAGGCACTTATCAGGATCAAGCTCAATTGAGCAAAGAAATCAACTCGATTACTGATACAGGGAAGGAGGATGCTACTGCGTCGACAGCGAATGTTGTACAAGTACCTGTACCAACGACTGATTTTCTAACGGTGCTGATGGCACAATTAGACATGAGAGACAAGCAACGGGATCAGGCATTAATTAACCAAGTTAAGGACATTTTCGCGGAAGAACGTCTCGAATGTGAGGAAAAGGAAAGACAGGAACACCTTCAACGCGAACGCAGGGATCAGGATCGTCATGCTCAGTTCCTGGAAAAAAATGAATGTAATAGTCGAACAACGTGACAAGGCGCTAGTGTCATATTTGTCAGAGAAGATCGATGTAGTAAAACAGCAAGTGGCTGAGTTCGTAGACCAGAACAAAGACATTCCACAAAAGGTCACGCAATTGGACGAGCGCGTGAGTCAATTAGACAAAGCTCACACTGTGTTGGAAAAGCAAGTGAAATGAAAGACATTGTTAAAGCCATTGATGAAATATCCAACTCACTCGAGCAGCGAGTCGACGACTGCGTAACACAGGCGGTAGCTCGATGAGAGCAGGCCGGACGGTCACCGATTCCTGCGACACCCAATAGCAAACACAGTACGGATATGTGTCGATAAATGTATGCCGAGTGGAAAAAGCTGACTGCGAGAAAGTGCAACCGTACCCGCCAGTCAATTGTTCAGGCGTTGTCACCGCGAACGGAGAGGTAGCGGTACCAACTGTAGCGCAAGCAAAGCACGGGGAATCACTATTAAAACACAGGCAGTTCCAGACGTTTAATGATGAGAAAAAGAATGTCCATCCGGTAATATTTATAAAAAGTTTCCGGAATGTACTCCCGGCATCATGAACTGAGCACCGAAAGGTTCAGTTTGTGATCTCTTTCATCACAGGCGACGCGGCCCTGTGGGCGATGGAAATCGCGGAGCAGTGTCCGTCGTTGTCTGAATTCGAAAATAGATTTCTTGCCAGATACTGGTCCAGGTCTGTTCAGGAGCGTCTCCGCAAACAAGTGTATAACCCGGAACCATTCAATGCCCGTTCAGGTAACTTGAGAAAATATTTTGAAAGATACCTGAACAAGATACTGGGACGAACCCATGCTTGCCAGGAACGTTCTAAGAATTTTGAAGGGTAATCTGCCTATAACGATAAGAAGGGTAATCTGCCTATAACGATAAACTCGTACACATCCCTGACACGGACTTGGAGTTGTTCATGGCAACCATAGACTCCCTCGATTTAATACACGAGGATGCCAGGCAGGGAGATCAGGGGAGTACAAACAACGGACAAGCGAACGGTAAAGGAAAAAAGCAATCCAATAATAGCCCTCGTAAGAGCGGGTATTCAAAGAGTGACGCATATTCGCAATGGGAAAACTTAACTAAGAAAGGTACAATATGTACGAGCATGGCCAGTCAAACTCGTCTTCACCAAAAAGAGGTGGAGAAAACTACAATCGAAAGAGACGAGGCAAAGGGGGAGGAAACTCCAACGGGCAGGGCCAGCAAGCTGGCAGGCACATCAAAACATGCCGTCAGGTCATGTGCCTGTTAATCACATCAATGTCATCCCGATGCCACCGCCTCCACCTCAGCCTCCGAACAATCAGTCACACGTGTACGCACCGCAGTGCACGTCACCAATTGTGACAATGTTCGGATAACCGATGTGTCTGATCACGTGTCGGCAGGGTGCGACAGGCTGTCAAACTGTGGCCGACCTCTGTAGGCCCCCAGACGGTCGGCAAGATGAAAGAGGGGGGCCGACAGAATGTGGGGGTGAATATGCTGGCCATAGTGACGGATGCGAGATGAAAGATGAACTGACAGTTGATCTGCGATCTGCGGACCAACAAGAAATAGAACATGTGTAGGCTGCCTTTGTGGCAAAGATAAATGGGGTCGAAGTAATAATAATATTGGATACAGGGGCGAGTGCTTCTTGTATTGACGAGCAGTTATTCAAGTGCTTGGATCGTGTGAAAAAGTTACCAAGCCTGCCAGTAGAAAATTGTAGGAGAACCAGGTGCAGGCAGAGATTGCCCTGGAAAACTAAGCCATACTGTGCTCATTCCTGGTGGTCAAAAATCTCACAGTACATTGCATCCTGGGCCTAGACGCGCTTAGGGAATTGAAGGCAAAAATTGACCTCTCCCGAGCCAGATGCACCTTAACCTATCCAAACTGACAAATTGATCTGGCATTAATGAGGACTCTGGACGCGTATGTGAACTACTGCCGGAACGTCCGGGTAACTTTACAGGATCCTGAGGCGTTCAATCACAACGACTGTGTTGTAAATCAAGACAGCAGCGAACAGGAACCCGGTTGGGAACGGGAAAATGCTATTATTAAGCAACGTATTGAATCAAAAGTAGCCGAATCTTCGTACCTGAGCCTGTCACAGCAATCTGATTTGAGTCAAGTGCTGAACCAATTTGTACAAGTGTTTTCAGAAAAACCGAGGATAATAAAAGACTATGAGTTCGACATGCAAGTAAAACCTCATCAAACTTTCTGCCGTGCCTCCTATTCAGTACCGTGGTCGAAAAGACAAACCGTGAGGAGAGAAATTCAGAGAATGCTGCAGTCGCAAATAATACAACCGTCAACATCACCATACAGTAGTCCGCTGTTAGCGGTTACAAAAACAGACGGCAGCGTTCGGCTGGTGCTGGACGCGCGGGATATTAATAATATAATAATACCTGTTCAGACCCGGTCGGAAAATATAGAGGAACAAATTCAGAAATTTCAAGGTGTTAAGTACTTAACAAGCCTGGATTTAAAAAGATCGTACTGGCAGGTGCCGTTAACGTCAAATTCAAGAAACAAGAAAATATACTGCGTTTATATTCGCCGGTACAAGCTATCAGTTTCGAGTTATACCGCTTGGGCTAAACATAAGTGCGGGCGTGTTCATTGCAGCTCTGGACACCGTGTTAGGACCTGACCTTCTTGAAAGGGTAACGGTGTATGTCGATGACATTCTCATGGCCACAGAAACCTGGTCTGAGCACATCGAGATTTTATACCGTGTGCTGGCAAGATTTGCAGCCGTCAGGGGTACTGCCAACCTCGAAAAGTCAAAATTTGGCCGGCAAGAAATAAAGTTCTTATGACATATTATTTCTCCGGTGGGGATTCTACCTAGCTCAAGAGTCATCCCAAGTCATCGAGTATCAAAAAAGTCAACAGAAAGTGGCAACTCTTGTATACACGACCACATAGGATTTTAGAGATACCACATGACGGGTGTTACCTGTTGGCACACCCGGACACAGGAAAGATAAGAGGGTTGTTCCCGCACAAGGACTTAAAACCGTTTGTATACTTAAGGGTTTAAGTCTAAAATGTGTAGTGTGTAAAGGTAGATGCAAGTTGTATGCCTAGTTAGTAAGATTTATTTAATGTTTATTTCATTTTATACTTGTGCTTGTTAGATATGGAGTGGTTGCTAAGTGTATGTATGAGTGAGTTGTGACAGAAGGAGAATACTACACTTAAACAAGTGCCGTGACAGAAAAGAGATTAGCAAATGAATCTGCGTAAGGACGCTCTGTACATGATAAACCTTGAAAAGGGAAGAAGCATTGTGCATGGTCGTCGGACGCGCAAATTAACAGCGAATCGCTGTACAAACGCGAGAATTCGCGTAATAAAAAATTTCAAACAGAATATGTCTTAACTTCCACACTGATTCTAGCTTGAAGGCGCTTGCAGGTACACCCGAGCGTAAGCAAGGCAGCTGCAAACGCAACAATGACAAAAGTTTCTGAATCAGTGTTGAATGAATATAAAGAATATATGTAAAAAACCTACTGAACTCACGAGTCCAGAAAGACCAATTGGTCCACACTTTAAATAACAGGTGCCAACTAGATCAATCACTTAGTACAGAGTGATAAGACATATCTAGAAGGAACTCTGATTTGTGTCACGTATGAAATACGATTGTGTAAAGTGAGAGCCATATTTCTTATGTAGCTCAATTAATAGGTGTTAAAATATGTTCCAATTTATAAGTGAGACTATCCGGACGCTTAGTTAGTCCAAGATGGATAAACTGAATCACTAACTGGAATGTGATGGAAAAAGTGAACAGTAAACTGTGTGATAACACAGTAAGTGTTGACTGTATTTAGCAGTGAAAAACTGTTGTTTGAGTACAGTGAACTAAGATAAATGAAATTAACAGTAGACATGGTGGTGCCTTGTGCAAGAAACAATTTAATATGCGAAATAATACTGACATCCATAGTGTGGAAAAATGTTTCTGTGAACGGAATACTCACAGTGGACTGTGAATGGACGCTATGGGTAGCGCACAGCGAACTGCGGATTGCGGGGCCGACAAACGCACGCTAGAAGCGACGCACGCCAAGCATAGTCATGTGAAAAGTGTCACAGTAAGGTACTCGCATGAACACTCACAACAGTGACAATGTGAAGTGCTGAGTAGTGATCACTTACAAAAAAACAATGATTAAATCCGAGTAGTGAAATGTGTGAGTTCGGGCCAGAAACTTATTTAAAGAACTGGACTCACATGTTCGTACATTATACCAGTGCATTCAAAAACAGTAAACACGAATGACTGTGGAGTGCTTGAAAACTAATAACATTTCTTTCAGCACTTGCGATATGTGTATTTGTCTTGTTTTGCTGATGAACTGATACGCAGTCAAATGTTTTCAAGTTACGCGAGGCGAGCGGCCGGCAGATGTTCGTGACTGCACAGCTGATGCGCCGCGCCTGTCGACTGATTCTCAGCTGTTTGAGCGGACGTCACAGCGGAGGTCAACGAACTGTCGCTAACAGTGGCAGGGTGCCGCACATGCTTCTGTCGTCGCCAACAACGATCCACCGACAGTTCAACAATACACCAGCGTCGACAACTCTTACTTCGATGACATTTCGAAATGTATTTACGGTTGACGAAGTATTAATAAATACCGACTAGAATGTAAATTTGTAACAGACATAATGTGCAAAGGACACAGAAATTAAATACAGTGACTATATGTCTCTTATTGTAATGTATATGTGTACGTGAAAGCACAGACAGACATTTTGCGCAAAGATGACTTAATAGTTCAAGACAAACGTACTGTGTACGTAATTTCAATTTAACATCTATTTCTTGTTATATATATATATATATATATATATATATATATATATATATATATATATACTCCTGGAAATGGAAAAAAGAACACATTGACACCGGTGTGTCAGACCCACCATACTTGCTCCGGACACTGCGAGAGGGCTGTACAAGCAATGATCACACGCACGGCACAGCGGACACACCAGGAACCGCGGTGTTGGCCGTCGAATGGCGCTAGCTACGCAGCATTTGTGCACCGCCGCCATCAGTGTCAGCCACTTTGCCGTGGCATACGGAGCTCCATCGCAGTCTTTAACACTGGTAGCATGCTGCGACAGCGTGGACGTGAACCGTATGTGCAGTTGACGGACTTTGAGCGAGGGCGTATAGTGGGCATGCGGGAGGCCGGGTGGACGTACCGCCGAATTGCTCAACACGTGGGGCGTGAGGTCTCCACAGTACATCGATGTTGTCGCCAGTGGTCGGCGGAAGGTGCACGTGCCCGTCGACCTGGGACCGGACCGCAGCGACGCACGGATCCACGCCAAGACCGTAGGATCCTACGCAGTGCCGTAGGGGACCGCACCGCCACTTCCCAGCAAATTAGGGACACTGTTGCTCCTGGGGTATCGGCGAGGACCATTCGCAACCGTCTCCATGAAGCTGGGCTACGGTCCCGCACACCGTTAGGCCGTCTTCCGCTCACGCCCCAACATCGTGCAGCCCGCCTCCAGTGGTGTCGCGACAGGCGTGAATGGAGGGACGAATGGAGACGTGTCGTCTTCAGCGATGAGAGTCGCTTCTGCCTTGGTGCCAATGATGGTCGTATGCGTGTTTGGCGCCGTGCAAGTGAGCGCCACAATCAGGACTGCATACGACCGAGGCACACAGGGCCAACACCCGGCATCATGGTGTGGGGAGCGATCTCCTACACTGGCCGTACACCACTGGTGATCGTTGAGGGGACACTGAATAGTGCACGGTACATCCAAACCGTCATCGAACCCATCGTTCTACCATTCCTAGACCGGCAAGGGAACTTGCTGTTCCAACAGGACAATGCACGTCCGCATGTATCCCGTGCCACCCAACGTGCTCTAGAAGGTGTAAGTCAACTACCCTGGCGAGCAAGATCTCCGGATCTGTCCCCCATTGAGCATGTTTGGGACTGGATGAAGCGTCGTCTCACGCGGTCTGCCCATCCAGCACGAACGCTGGTCGAACTGAGGCGCCAGGTGGAAATGGCATGGCAAGCCGTTCCACAGGACTACATCCAGCATCTCTACGATCGTCTCCATGGGAGAATAGCAGCCTGCATTGCTGCGAAAGGTGGATATACACTGTACTAGTGCCGACATTGTGCATGCTCTGTTGCCTGTGTCTATGTGCCTGTGGTTCTGTCAGTGTGATCATGTGATGTATCTGACCCCAGGAATGTGTCAATAAAGTTTCCCCTTCCTGGGACAATGAATTCACGGTGTTCTTATTTCAATTTCCAGGAGTGTATATATTCTTTGATGATTAATTCAATGGACATATTATCAGCATAAATAATATAAAGAGAAACTAAATGTCAACAATCCGATTGCTCTGGGCGAGGTTTTTGACCCGTTTTTCCTTACGCCTGTGACCCAAATGGGAGAGCATAAGCAAATTTGTACCGGGTCTGTAGGATTCCGGATTGTTCACATTCCTGACGAAAAATAGAGTTGGAACTAATAGATGAACTCACCTGTAACAATGAGATCGAAACATATCTGAAACATACGAACAATAGAGTATGAATATAACCATTCATTTAACTGGGGACGTGAACACAAATGTACCTACCTTAATCATGAAAAAATGAACACTTAAATAATTATGTAACACGATAGTGAGTCTGTACATAAAGTAGTAAACCGCATTAAGTACACCCTCACTAGGGGGCCCATGTCACGGTACGTCACATAAATGGACATTTGAAGAAAGGGAAAGGAAGTTTTTGTTTTGAGAAGTGTGAATTATAAATTATTTCAAGACTGTGTACGTGTGCACAATGTATAACAAATAGTAAAGAACGTAAGTTATTATCATCAAAACACAAATATCGATGTAATTAACAAAACACAGTTTTTTTGTATAATCTCTGTGTAACATAGACCATGAAGATCAGAGACAATGCTTTGACTGAACTAGCTCTCCTGTTTTGTTTCATCTAGCGGTAGGCAGCCATTGTAGTGTTGTCTGATAATTAACGCAAGTTTTATCTGTATTTTGAAAAATATAATAGAAATTGTTATTAGAAAGTGTGTATTATTGATTTAGTTGTCACCGCTCATGATCACAACCATTAATTATAATTAACAAAGTTTTTACAGAACTTCACAGTACAGGGAGCTCATCTCCCCTAGCAGGATTTAGTCGGCCATTACGCTGACTGTATTATTTAATTAAAATATCATGTCATAATATTAAATGTAAATGCAAGAGACTTCTCAATTTTGATCCTTCATTAATTTCAAAGTTAAAAAGAGTCAAAATAGATTTGGTTTATTAATATTTAGAATACTGAGTGAGTTCAGTATGTTTCATTTTGGCCACCTAATGGCAGACGAGATCCTCTCCAGTTTTGCCTTGCAAATAATGAAAAAGAAATATTAAAAAATCATTACATTACGCAATATCTCAGTTAATCTTTGTGTAATTTGGTACATGAATAACCAGTAGCCCCTGAGACCCATATTAATAATTACAGTTTGCATAAGAATACACATATTTTCTTTTCTAAATAGCAACGCTCACGCAAACTATTTATTAGAAGGCAGTGAGTCACACGCTGTGTTTAAAAAATATTATATCGTGCGTACTTCGGGGCAGCCGATGTCGGTATGAGTGTTATCGCGGTATAAGTTAATTAAAGGTCTCATGCTAGCCCACAATATTTACAGCCACCCCAACCACGTTGGGCGCCACTTATCACGGTATAAGTGTATATTTTTTTATTTTTATAATTATATATTTTATGATTTTGGTTGGGGTGGCTTTAAATATTGTGGGCTAGCATGAGACCTTTAATTAACTTATATCGCGATAACACTGGCACAGACATCGGCTGCCCCGAAGTAGGCACGATATAATATTTTTGAAACACAGCGCTTCACTCACCGCCTTCTAATAAATAGTGTGTGTGAGTGAATCTCGTCTGCCGTTAGGTGGCCAAAATGAAACATACTGAACTCACTCAGTATTCTACATATTAATAAACCAAATCTGTTTTGACTCTTTTTAATTTTGAAATTAATGAAAGATCAAATTTCAAAGGTCTCTCGCATTTACATTTAATATTATGACATGATATTTTAATTAAATAATACAGTCAGCGTAATGGCCGACTAAATCCCGCTACGGGAGATGAGCTCCCTGCATTACGTAGTCCTGTAAAAAACTTTGTTGATAATAATTAACGGTTGCAATCATGAGAGGTGACAACTAAGTCAATAATACAAACTTTCTAATGACAATTTCTATTATATTTTTCAAAATACAGATAAAACTTACGTTAATTATCAGACAGCACTGCAATGGTGGCCTACTGCTAGACGAAATAAAACAGAAGAGCTAGTTCAATCAAAGCATTGTCGCTGATCTTCATGGCCTATGTTACACAGAGATTATACCAAAAAAACTGTTTTGTTAATTACATGGATATTTGTGTTTTGATAATAATTACTTACGTTCTTTACTGTTTGTTATACATTGCACACACGTACACAGTCTTGAAATAATTTATAATTCACACGTCTCATAACAAAAACTTCCTTTCCCTTTCTCCAAATGTCCATTTATGTGGCGTACCGGTACACGGTCTAATTTTTATTTCTGCTTTCCTTTTTCTTTTAGAAATGCAACAACTGCGGCACTTATATCGAAAATTTCGCTCTAGGTATGCCCTCTGATTCAACAAATGTACTTAGTTACATATTATACCTCCATACTCTTCATTCAGTTTCATCAAAAATTGTTGCAGCTGACGTTATAGTAATGGGTATGACTTCAGAAAATTTAGTATTCGTACCACTAATTCCATCTTGTGCTCCATGCCTGCAAATTTAGCACAAAGTGCTTCTTGATGTACAAAACAATGTATCCTGTAAAAATCGTCTGGTCGATCTTTGTAATTTTCTGTTGGTTCATCGCCAACTAAGTCTTAAATTGCTCTCTACATTGTTTCCATAGGAAATTTGCGGTATCCCTCGATTATGCGACTGCATAATACGTATTGAGAATTCCATCCTTCTTTTCAGTGACAACCTTTTAATTTTTAAAGCGTTGTGACACTAGATCGCTAGACTGCCCCTTTTAGCGAAAGCAGCCACTGGACCTGTGAACTTCCTTTACATCACGAAGAAACAGCGAAATACAAACAGTGATGACGTCACGTATTGCCGAACTGAAGAAAGTCATGCCGGCCGAAAAAGTCTGCACCATATTCCGAAAGAAACAGTGTCTTATTGCGCTGTTAAATGAAATGTCGCGTTGTACTGGGCAGTTTCGAAAAGTACTGACTAAAGCCGAGACGAACCGAATAGTGTCGAGACAGGCTGAGGCTTGGACCACACGTTTCCATCTGGGGCCCACGAGAAATATGGGCCCAGCAACGAACATGTAATGTCACACTAACTGCCTCGCCCAACGTACACTGTGAACACTTAGCTTCGTCTGGGGCCAGGAAGTAAATCAGTATGTGAATAAAAAGTACCCCTAAAGTCCTTACCTTTGTCGTTTGTCATCGATAGCTTGACTGTAATTAAACACACAGCTATGAAGAACTAAAATGGTGCGAAATAATAATAACTTGTTTCCCGCCAGAGATGTCACTGTTGTTGATAACATCTGTACCGTCATGTGCTATGACGCACGCCACAGGTCTCGTATATCTCGTTGGAAGGCACATTCTGCAGATACGTATTTTTGTCTGTCTTGCTATCTCTAGTGCAAACATTTTTCTGTTATGCTTATAAACCAGCGCAAGGATTGTAGATTCATTTCACCTGAAAAAGTGAATTGTGTACATTATTTCCTCTTCTGTGCTTCCTTTTGTTTGAGCATTTCGTATTTCTTGACACTTTCACGTAGCATAGCACCCAGCTCTTCACTGGCTCATTCTGCTACAGCATTCCTCTGTTTACATAAGAAATTTTCATTATTATGTATTTACCGAGACTGCTTCTTTCTCAACAAAGGGACTTTAGTATTCCTGTTCCCTTTTAATGAGGTATTTTATACTTTCTCCAGTATATGTAAAAATAAGCTTCTCAGATCTGTAAAGTCTTGCAGCAGAGCATATGAAATTATGTGTAGCAGTGCAAGTAAGCATATTACTAGTAAAAGCTATATTGAAGAAAAATATGAATGGAAAGAAAATTTTCTGAGCCTCACATAAAGAGTCCTAAAGAAATACCTGCTCGTAATGCTTGAGAAAGGAGACCCACAGAAATATAGAAGGCAAAGTAGTGAAGTCGGAACAGGGTATTATGGCCTAAACCATTCACCTCCAAAGAATAAGATACAAGAACACTTATGAGAATGATTAAATTTTTGATACAAATTTATTATTCTGAGTTTCTAGCCAGATTGACTATTCCACATAACATCAGCAACGTCGAGATATTTAAATGCTGTGATGAGTAATTGATTGGAGTGGCAAGTGGGAGTAGTAGAACAAAGTTCGTTTCAGCGCATTTTGTTAGTAGGGGTTGCCTACATCAGGGGCAGGAATGTACTCAGGGGCAAACCTAACGATCTCCTTTGACTGACAGGTACTTAACCTATTGCTCTCCTTTGAATGACAGGTACTTAACCTATTGCTCTGATAAAAGGATCTTTCGTTTTGGTTGACAGGTCCTAAACCTATTTCCCCTCCACCAGGAAATCTCCAACCCACCCCCCTCACCCTCACTACTACAGGTAAACTTTTGATATCAATTTGATTGACTATTTAATTAAACTTAACCTCCTCCCGTCCCCTCCTGCCACCCCTCACCAAGAAAATGACATTCAAATTTTGGTGGGAAAAAATGTTACTTGGGCTACCTACACTAACCTAAGAAAATGGCGGGAAAAAGGTCATTTGGGCTACCTCCACTAACCTAAGGGATCTGGCTGCCACCTCTTCCTTGGAACTGGTGGGGAAAGGACTAAGCCTGTGGTGGGCTGCTGGATAGGATGGATGTAAATCTTTATTTTGCATGCAATGTTTATTTAAACAATTTGAGGTAGTAGCTCCATTCAGTGTGACCACCATGAGGTCTGGAGTCCATCTGACCTAGTATGCAGTACCGCCACCAGAGGGCGCCATCGCCCCTCCCTTGATGTAATCGAGCATGGCGGTCTGGAGGGAAAAATGGCAGTAAAAGGACTCAGCCGGCTCTGTGCTGCTGCAGAGAGGAATGAATCTACTTTATTTATTTTGGAACAATTTATTTCAGGACAGATACCATACTGGTACAAAACTCTTTCTCTGACATGCTTGGGGTCACAAAACACAGTTAACAAACCTGCAAACTGCTCCTAAATAATGCAGTACACTGATGTACAGAAAAGCAAACAACTCATAAATTGTGAATCTTCAGGTTTTGGCGGCGCAAAGACTGTTCCATTAAGTTTCGGGTGTGCAGCCGCAAGAAATCTCCTTCTTCTTCTAATATTTCGGCTGTATAACGTTCAGCCATCTTCAGAGTGAGCCGCAAGACTGTCGCTCTAGTGCTCGCTTCGTCCCTTTATACTGTTGTACCGCGCGACTGCGCATGCGGCCACAGATGCAAATGCGCCAGACACGTTGGTCGGCGGCAGAGACGTGCATAATTTGCGAGTTGTATCTATGACTCTGCAGTTGATCTGTGTTGGCATATCGATATATCATTGTGAGCTGCACTATGACGACGTCTTTGCGAGTTTATTACAGCAAGTGCCGGATTCCATGATTTATCAAGATTGAAACCACTATCTCTGTTAATTAAATTCGCCGTCAAGCGAATTTCAATTGCCTCCTTCATTATCGAGTCCCAAAAGGATGATGTAGTTGCCAAAATTTCGACATTGTCATACAACATACTGTGACCGTGGTCAATACAGTGCTCTGCCACTGCCGACTTGTTAGGTTGTAAAAGTCGTGTGTACCTCCGGTGTTCTGTACATCTTTCTTGGACAGTACAAGTTGTTTGTCCGATGTAAGAAAGGCCACATTCACATGGAATTTTGTAAACTCCAGATTTTCGGAGCAGCAAATTATCTTTGACGGAGCCCACGAGTGCAGCTGTCTTGGGTGGAGGACGAAAAATCACTTTTACTTTGTGTCTGCCGAGAATGTGTCCTATTTTTGATGAGAGGCTACCCACATATGGCAGGAAGGCCATCGATTTATAGGTTTCTTCATCTTCTGCTTTCTTTGTGGCCTCTTTCGGTTTCATTTTCAGTGCCCTCTGTATTTGTTGTGGAGAGTACCCATTGTCTTCAAACACTCTTTGTAAGTGGGGAAGTTCATCTTGCAGACTGCTTTCGTCAGAAATGATATGCGCTCTGTGAGTCAAAGTTCGGAGAACACTCATTGTCTGGGCAGGATGGTGGCAGCTATTTGCACGTAAATACAGATCGGTGTGCGTCGGCTTCCTATACACTTCATGTCCCAAAGTGCCATCCTCTCTGCGCCGAACCAAAACATCCAAGAATGGAAGGCATCCCTCCTTTTCAATTTCCATTGTGAACTTTATTTGATCGTGCAGGGAGTTCAGATGTCTTAAGAAGTCTTACAAGTTGTCTTCACCATGGGGCCAAACTACAAAGATGTCATCAACATACCTCCAGAATACCGTGGGTTTCAAGTCAGCAGATTCAAGCGCCTTCTCCTCGAAGTCCTCCATAAATAAATTGGCCACAAGAGGGGATAAGGGACCACCCAAGGCGACTCCGTCCGTCTGTTCAAAAAATTCGTTGTGCCACTGAGGACGGGAGCTTGAATATTAGAGCGTGAAATCGATTTCCAACCAAGCAAAATCTCACCGAGTGCCATGTCGATGTAGTAAATGCACAATTAGTATCCTGCGCCATACAAAATGGGCCCTTTTGCATCATTCATATAGCTATTGACTGTTAGACAATCGAACATATACCGTGGAGATTGACAGCATAAGCACATGCACCGTAGGACCCAATAACACTGTTCTGCCACTGAGAACGGAAGCTTGAATATTAGAGCTTGAAACCGATCTTCGCTGGTTGCGGTGGTGGAGCAGTTCAAGGTGCTTCAGTCCAAAACCACGGAGCTGCTACAGTCGCAGGTGCGAATCCTGCCTCAGGCATGGATGTGTGTGATGTCCTTAGGTTAGTTAAGTTTAAGTAGGTCTAAGTCTAGGAGACTGATGTCCTCAGATGTGCTTAGAGCCATTTGAACCATTTGAAACCGATCTCTAACCTGGCAATATAACCATGTCGATTTGGTAAACATACAGTTCGTGTCCTCCACCATACAAAATCGCCCCTTTTGCATCATTCATAGAGCTATCAACAGCCAGACACTCGTACATATACCACAAAGATAGACAGCACTGTATATAGTCCTCACAGCACTAGATAGTTTCTCACAGCCTACAGTCACAAGTCACACACCTCCAATACATGATCAGAGTGCCCTCGGCAGATTGAAGTAACTCTCTGAACTGTTGTTCAAAGACGGGCTCATTTCTACACCAATCTCCAGACTCTGGGGATTACAAGATCACATGTATTTTCACACATGGCTTGTCATAATATTATACCACTTACTTGATACTTCTATATATCACTCACATGGCAGTATCATTTGCATAGCAGAATTGCTCACATAACATAATTCGAAGATATAGACTGGAAATTATTTCTCCCGAAACTCGAAACTTTAGCTAGGTGTAGCGTGCTGTAAACCACTAACTAGAAACTTATCTTGTCTGCAAAAACCTTTACGTGAAAACTCGACAAAAATAGAGGATACTGATATTTCCGCTCGCGATTACCGATGTCAGTGATGTAACAGATTCCTATTCATCCCTACAATTTACAAAGTCAACTAAGGTGTTTCTCATGTTCAGAGAACCAGCAAACAGGTCTTCCATCTGTCTTTCACCTGCTAGATGCGCAAACAAGAGCCGATGTTCTCTCAACTAAATAAAGGCACATTATGTGCAATCACACGTCTTTACATGACCAACATCGGTATTCGTGAGTGGAAATACCAGTTTCCTTTATTTCTTTCGAGTTTTCATGTAAAGGCCTTTGCAGACGAGATACGTTTCGGTAATATACGAGTTGCTTGCTTGTCTGTACATCAATGTACTGAATTATTTCGGTGATTTACGAGTAGTTTGCCGGTCTGTTTGCTTTGTACTACATTATTTCGGTAATTTACGAGTTGTTTGCGTCTCTATACGTCAGTGTACTGTATTATTTACGAGTAGTTTGCAGTTCTGTAAACTGTGTATTGTGGCCCAAAGCATTCAAAGCGAGTATTTTGTATCAGTGTGCTAAATATACTATGACAAATCCGTCCTGAAGTAAATTGCTCCAAAGAAATAAAATAGACTAATTCCTCTCTCCTGCAGCCCTGCTCAGGCTGAGTCCTTTTCTGGCCATTTTACCCCTCCAGACCGCCATCTTGGATTACTTCACGGAAGGGGCGATGGCGCCCTCTGGTGACGGTACTGTGTACTAGGTCAGTTGGACTCTGGACCTCATAGTGGACACACTGGATGGAGCTACTGCCTCAAATTGTTTAAATAAAAACCGCATGCAAAATAAAGACTTATGCCCATCCTATCCAGCAGCCCAGCACAGGCTGAGTCCTTTCGCCACCAGTTACAAGGAAGAGGTGGTGGTCGGACGACTTGGGTTGGTGGAGGTAGCCCAGGTGACCTATTTTCCCGCATTTTATTATGATATTGGAGGTTGCCCAAGCGACCTTATTTTCCTGCCAAAATTTGAACTTACTGCCATTTTTTTTTGGAGAGGTGAGGTGAGAGGGGAGAGAGGAGGTTAGGTTTAATAAAATTGTTAATCAAATTGATATCAAAAGTGTACCTGTAGCAGCGAGCGGTTGGGATGAGGCGTCCTGGGGGAGGGGAGTGGGAGGGGGTGGGGAGACAATAGGATAAAGACCTATTAATCAAAAGGAAGCGTCCTTTTAGCAGAACACTAGGTTAAGGACCTGTCAGTCAAAGGAGAATAATAGGTTAAGTACCTATCAATCAAAGGAGAACAAAAGGTTTGCCCCTGAGTGCATACCTGCCACTGATGTGAACAGTGGATGCTATACATATCTGGAAAGCTATATTGTGCATCTATCACACAGAGCCACTCTTTTAAGGAAGTAGTTTTTCATTTTATTGTTTGTTACAATAGTTTAACATAGAGAAACCTGCGAGATGAATATGTCATGCACTGGAAATATATTTCTTACACTGGAATATTAACAGCGTTGCATTCCACATGACATAGTTCGGAAGCTCAAGCATCTAACATTATAGCCTGTTTTAAGTGCAGAAACGTGTAGCCTTAGGAGTGCTTGTGTTCATGTTCTCTCTTACCAATACCCTCCTGGTACTGATCCCTGACACAAGAACAATACATTAAAATTGATAGTGTAGTTGATTTACATAAAATCTACATCTACATCTACATCCATACTCCGCAAGCCTCCTGAAGATGTGTGGCGGAGGGTACCTTGAGTACCTCTATCGGTTCTCCCTTCTATTGCAGTCTCGTTCGTGGAAAGAAGAATTGTTGGTATGCCTCTGTGTGGGCTCTAATCTCTCTGATTTTATCCTCATGGTCTCTTCGCGAGATATACGTAGGAAGGAGCAATATACTGCTTGACTCCTCGGTGAAGGTATGTTCTCAAAACTTCAACAAAAGCCTGTACCAAGCTACTGAGCGTCTCTCCTGCAGAAACTTCCATTGGAGTTTATCTATCTCCCCGTAATGCTTTCGCGATTACTAAAGGATCCTGTAACGAAGCGCGCTGCTCTCCGTTGGATCTTCTCTATCTCTTCTATCAACCCTATCTGGTACGAATCCCACTCTGTTGAGCAGTATTCAAGCAGTGGGCGAACAAGCATACTGTAACCTACTTCATTGTTGTTGGATTGCATTTGCTTAGGATTCTTCCAATGAATCTCAGTCTGGCATCTGCTTTACTGACGATCAACTTTATATGATCATTCCATTTTAGATCACTCCTAATGCGTACTCCCAGATAATTTATGGAATTAACTGCTTCCAGTTGCTGACCTGCTATATTGTAGCTAAATGATAAGGGATCCTTCTTTCTATGTATTCGCAGCACATTACACTTGTCTACATTGAGATTCAATTGCCATTCCCTGCACCATGCGTCAATTTGCTGCAGATCCTCCTGCATTTCAGTACAAAAAATTGGCTCTGAGCACTGTGGGACTTAACTTCTGAGGTCATCAGTCCCCTAGAACTTAGAACTACTTAAACCTAACTAACCAAAGGACATCACACACATCCATGACCGAGGCAGGATTCGAACCTGCGACCGTAGCGGTCACGTGGTTCCAGACTGACGCGCCTACAACCGCACGGCCACACCGGCCAGCTTTCAGTACAATTTTCCATTCTTACAACCTCTCGATATACCAGAGCATTAACCGCAAAAAGCCTCAGTGAACTTCCAATGTCATCCACAAGGTCATTTATGTATATTGTGAATAGCAACGGTCCTGCAACACTCCCCTGCGGCACACTCTTACTTCGGAAGACTTCTCTCCATTGAGAATGACATGTTGCATTCTGTTTCTAACTCCATCTGTCTGGAACTCCATCATGCATAAAAATCACCCATTTCTTGTTCTTCTTCACCATCTGCTATGGCATCACAACACTTTCAAATCTGTTACTATACATCGATAAGGAGTGCTAACCTCTTTGGTATGGGCGCATCCAGAGAAATCTTGGATGGGCGAGGACTCAGCATACTCCATTCATTCACGAGACGTGGAATGTAGCGGTGTACTTCTGGTCGGCTGCAGATTAAATCGGCAACCGTGCTGCAGGGTGGGCTGGTCAATAACAGTTCGAGGAGGTCTTTAAGTCTCTAATTTTATCAGAACACTGTGAGAATGCTGTGTGACTCCCATACGCATTGATATAGACCATAAATTATGCAGTATGCTCGAGGTTTTAGAAATATGTAGAGCACTGCCTGGTATACTTTCATGATGTATGTGTTCGAGAATTAATAATGAGTGGACGTACTGCATGGTCATCTATCTACATTCGCAACAATACTCGCAAAGTAGAGAAGGGGTGGTTTAGCTATGATACTGAAATTGGGGAAACATGCTGTCGCATCATTGGTTAGTGTTGAAATTACTGTAAAATTGCTAAAATTCTTTGCACTATCAACTGTAATGCTTATTATTACAGTACATCGATGGTGTCTTTCCCATCACATCCGTCCACTGGCACATTGTTGGTTATCACACAATGATTGACTGACATCGCTTGTTTGAGTTGGAGGAAGAGGTTTGGTGGAGGGGCACCACCTTCTGGAGATGACTAACACCTAAACAGTGATCACATACATGACTGCAATATGAGGAATCAGTCATAATGGAACACAGACCCATCAGCTATTCAGTTACTGTGACAGATGAGTTTAAATTTAGAGGTCATCAATCACCTTTGGACTGCAGTTTGGAAACTCTCCACAACGCCGCCAGACTCTTTCATTTTCTTTAAGTTGTAACTGTCTTTTACTTAAAATCATCCAGCGTGTGTGGTATGTTATGGTAGCAGCAGTAACAACATGAGTTTTACTGTGCAACGTCTAGTTTTCTGTGAGAAACAATGGATCAGAACGTGTTAATGTCAGTTTAGAACCTGACACAGACCTAGAAGTCATGGCAGAAAAAACAAAATGTATGGCAATGTACAAAGCGTGTTACAGTAGAAAAAACAATGGTTCAAACAACGATACAGTGTCACAGGGAGGGTCTCTTCGACTTATAGTATAGTTTGTGGAATATGGTCATCCTCCTACAGTACATGTGATGAAACTTTAAACTGGTCTGTTAAGTGGATCAATACTTGTATATTTAGTATGATCGTCACATGTGCTCGATGCCAGCACGTAGATGGTGTTTGTTTTCGACATGTGGGTGGGGAGAGATGCTGTAAAAGTCTTATTGAGTTCTCTATGGGATGAAGTTAGTGGAGCTTTTATAGTTCGTAATTTTTCTCAGTTGAATGGTTCAGAATAATGAAGATAGCATGTTGGGCTGATAGACGTGAATGGGCCCTGAGGAACGCGGATCTGCTTCGAACTGTAATATTTGTATGTAGGTTGGGGATGCACCACTGTGCAGTAGTAAAATCCTCGTCATTCTCCCAGTTCCCATATTGTCTTTTATACTATCTAGTGCTGCAGAAGCAGGCTTGGTTTTGCGCTGACCTTACACATCGTATACTGTTGGCAGAACTGCGACAACTTGTTCCCATTTCCACAGAATGGTCAAACCATGGACCTGTCGCACTAACTCAGATCACTCTGTTTCTACAGGGCTCGCAGAAGGTAGTGGATATGGCTCTTTCCAACTTCTGCTCAGTTCTGACTTAAACTGGAACAATCTCATGCACAAAGCTTCAGAAATGGCAGCAGTTGCAAGATGCATTGGGACTGCCTAAAACCACATTGGAATTCTACTGTAGCGAACAGGTTCGAGAAAGGTGACTCATTTCGAGATATGAGAGTGCCAGAAATATGATTCACTAGTGGCTGTAATCATTAAAGGACTTCTCCATAGGATCCAACGCAGGTATGTGGCTGAATGGAAAGACTTGATTCCAAATCATAGACATCATTTCTAGCGGATAGCGTAACACTAGAGATCTGAGGATTCTGTGTGTATTTCTTACAACCTCAGTCAGCACACCATATACTGTTTGTAATCCTTCTCAGTCAGCCATCGCCTAAAATCCAATCGATATTTTGTGGAACCTCTGACATGGTATCGAGACAGTATACTTAACAAATACTGGAGAAATATCTACTGGTGGCATGAGGGAGTTGCAAATAGCGGTTTCATACCACATTCCTTAGCCGAATCACTTTAAAAATTCATTGATTTTATCACGACGTCGCATCGTGGGCTACATATAACCGCACTGCTTGTTTGATAATATACACTCCTATGATCATTGTCTATATTCAGTGTCGCGGTATTTGTCTGGAAAAACCAATTCATTCCAAGGTAATGCCATACCTGGATTTATAAAGCCAGTATAGCTTTTACATGGATACCTGTGTGCTTCTGTAAACCATGACCGCTTGTGATCGCAATATGGTCTTGTTTTTTAACATCTGGCGGTTTGTAAGACGATTACATCCCTCTTTCTAAGACACAGTAGTACCACTCGCAAGAAAAATTATGAGACATGTCCATCCGTCATTGATTATTGGTCAGTATTATTTTGTATCACCAGCAATCAGTTACTGGCGAAGTATTATACTTAGTAGTAGGGGATGCGTGATAGGTTTGCCTTGAGCATCAGGCTTATAAAGTATCTGTGTTCTGACATGTGCGAAGGAAATGACTATTTCCAGTCATAAGGAGGGTATAGACTTGACGTGTAATATTGTGATAGCAACGGAAAGAATGTGTCAAGTCATAAGGAAGGTACAGATATTTCTATTTCCAGAGCCACAGCCCTCAGTAGGGTGTATTTCCAATACTTCACTCACCATCGAATGTCGTTAAGCTGAGACCATCATCGTAATATTTAATTGTAAGTACAGTGATAAAACATATATGTGAGTGGTTTCCTTGAAAGACTCTCTGATTGTGGGTGCGTGTTGTGCAGCGCTGGTGGCCTGTGTCGGAAATTATTCACGTTTCTGGCTAACGGTGCAGAGACCTGTTTTGATGCAGGAAAGTAGCTGAGTTAACCGTGTCGTACTCTAGACAGCCGAATAGCGAACTAATACGTAGTATGTGTTGGACAGCTTTCGTGATCACGTGGAAATTTGAGAAGATTCAATATGGACGTGTGTTTGCTCTGGGCCATTATTCCTTCCAATGTAAATTGTCCGATTGAAGGCTTCGTCACATTTCCCATCTTTATCTATTTGAGTGAACATCCATTGTGGTGTGCACATCTAGCATGTAAAAGACAGGTGGAAGGTACGTGTGCTGGTTCTCTAAACATGAGAAACACCTTACTTGACTTTGTAAACTGTAGGGATGATTTGGAATCTGTTACATCACCGACGTCAGTATTCAAGAGTGGAAATATCAGTTTCCTCTATTTTTTTCGAGTTTTCACGAAAAGGTCTTCGTAGATGGGATACGTTTATAGTTACTCAGTGGTTTCCAGCACACTACACCTAGCTGAAGTTTCGGGTTCCTAGAGAAATAATTTCTAGTCTGTATCTTTGGAATTATGTTGTGCGAGTGATACTGCTATGCAAACGATATTGCCATGCGCCTGATATAGAGAAGTATAATATTCTGGCAAACCATGTGTGAAAATACATGTGTTCTTGTTATCCCCAGAGTCTAGAGATTGGTGTAGAAACGAGCCCGTATTTCTACAACAGCCGGCCGCTGGTGGCCGAGCGGTTCTGGCGCTACAGTGTGGAACCGCGTGACCGCTACGGTCGCAGGTTCGAATCCTGCCTCGGGCATGGATGTGTGTGTTGTCCTTAGGTTAGTTAGGTTTAAGTAGTTCTAAGTTCTAGGGGACTTATGACCTCAGCAGTTGAGTCCCATAGTGCTCAGAGCCATTTGTACAACAGTTCAGAGAGTGATTTCGATCCGCCAAGGGCGCTCTGGTCACGCATCGGAGGCGTGTGACTTGTGAACGTTAGCTGCGGGAAAAATCTCATGCTGTGAGGACTATATATGGTGCTGTCTGTCTTCGTGGTATATGTACGAGTGTCTGGTGGTTAATAGCTCTATGAATGAATGATGCAAAAGTGGCGATTTTGTATGGTGCAGGATACGAATTGTATGTTTACTACATCGACATGGTACGTGGTGATATATTGCAAGGTTGGAGATGAGTTTCACACTCTAATATTCAAGCTTCCGTTCACAGTGACAGAGCAGTTTAATTGAGTCCTATGGTGCATGTGCTTACGCTATCTGTCTTCACAGTATCAGTACGATTGTCTGGCAGTCGATAGCTATATAAATGATGAAAAAGGGACCACTTTGCACGGTGCAGGATACGAATTGTATGTTTACTACATCGACATGGTACGCGGTGATATATTGCCAGGTTGGAGATCGATTTCAAGCTCTAATATTCAAGCTCTCATTCTCAGTATTACAGCAGTGTAACTGAGTAAGAGTCTTTCTGTATTTGACGATATGTAGGGCACTTTAGCAGGGTTTAACTGTCAGTGCAATATGGGGATTTGCAGAAAATAGTCTTTTGCCGCTGATAGTCTTGTCTGCAGACACATTGGCAGCAGTCTGATGGGTAAATTCAGTGATGAATGGGCTGGCTCATTATTCTGGAACAGATTTCTATAGTGGGTCCAAAGGTCGGACTTACCTGTTATTTACATAGTGACATCAGTATAATCCGCACCAGCAACACTGTCTAGGTGAACACGTGTTTCGACAGGAATTTCTCAAGTGTCAAGTATGAAATGGACACCACCTGATGCTTGAAGGACCCGAGCAGACACCTGTGCGAGTTTCGGCAGCTAATGGCCTAGTCGTCACTTCGCAGGAGCCGCCAGTGCATCCCAACTCCTGGGAGTTTGTGCGGTAGTATCCTATACTTCCAATGGACAGGAGACAGTGGTCGGTGCGTGCATACTTGGGAATTCTGTGACGTCGATGTTACACTCGAGTAACTCTAACTGTAGAAGCAACTTCCACCTGCTGGCTGCTGTTAGCAGCGGTGGTGCCTCGCAGCAGCGTCGACACTTGTGCGCATTGGAGCCTCTGATACATCGTGGTTGATGATAGCTTGAAAGTGTTTTTTACGTGCAATGAGTGTTTCTGTACTGCATTAGTTTCGGCTGTTTAAGCGTGGTGAGCATGTTTGTATAGCATTACACATGCATTATTTTTTTACATTTTACGATTTGCTTGCATGTCTGTATGCTGTGTATTGCGTTATTTCGGTAATTTAGGAGTTTTTTGCTTGTCTTTACATCCGTGTACTGCGTTATTTCGGTGATTTAGGTGTAGTTTGCTGGCTGTACGCTGTGTATGGCACTATTTAGGTAATTTACGGGTTGTTTGTGTGTCTGTACATCAGTCTACTGCATTATTTATGATTGGTTGCAGGCCTGTAAACTGTGTATTGTGACCCCAAGCAAAGTCAAAGTGAGTGTTTTGTATCAGTGTAATAAATATACTATGTCAAATCCGTCCCTAAGTAAATTGTTCCAAAATATGTATGTAATGTTGACTCGTTCCTCTCTCCAGCAGCCCAGCACAGGCTGAGTCCTTTCCCCGCCAGTTTATCCTCCAGACCGCCACCTTGGATTATATCAAGGGAGGGGCGATGGCGCCCTCTGGTGGCAGTACTGTGTACTAGGTCAGTTGGACTCCGGACGTCATGGTGGACACAGCTGATGGAGCCACTGCCTCAAATTTTTAAAATAAACACTGTATGCAAAATAAAGACACACCCAGCCTATCCAGCAGCCCAGCACAGGCTGTGTCCTTTCTCCATCAATTCCAAGGAAGAGGTGGCGGTCGGACGACTTAGATTAGTGGAGATAGCCCAAGTGAAAATAGGTCTATTTTCCCAGTTTTTCTTAGGTTAGTGGAGATAGGCCAAGTGACCTTTTTTCCCACCAGAATTTGAACTCCCATCATTATCTTCAGGACGGTAGGGGGTGGGAAGGGGAGGAGGTTAGGTTTAGTTAAAAAGTTAATCAAATTGATATAAAAAGTGTACCTGTAGGAGCAAGGGGGGTGGTTGGAGGTTTCCTGGGGCAGGGGGTTAGGGCACAATAGGTTAAGGACCTGTCAAACAAAGGAGAACAGTAGATTATGTACCTGTCAATCAAAGGAGAACAATAGGTTAAGTACCTGTTAATCGAACAGTACGTTTGCCCCTCAGTGCATACCTGCCACTGATATAGGCAACCCGCACTAACTAAATGCATCAGAACGAATTTTGTTATACTACTAGTGGGTAGGAGGTTGTGTTGAGCCAACTTCTTAAGCTAAGGTTATTACGTTTATTGGCAAATGTGAACAATCCAGAGTACTTGAAGAATAAGCAACAGTCAAAGAACTCGTAAAAGAACTTACGAACGACTATGGATAATGTACTTTTAATTAACTTACCCCAGTAGAATTAATTAGCTTTACAACACAGAGATAGAAAAGGAAAATAAAATTTAATAGCTGACTAGTACCTAATACAATAAATGGTTCCCTGGTAATTCATTCAGGCAGCAACACAATGGCAGATACACAGACATCAACGCACAGTGAAAAAAATCAAAACACTTAATACAACTTCACACCCCAAACCAAAAATGAGCAAAGCTGACATCTTATGTAATACTTAACAGACAATACAAGAAATACAAAATTCACATTGGAATCAACTTTCTATGTTCTCTGTGCAACAGAGAATATACGAACAGCGAACCAATGAAGTCTAACAGGAATTTAATTTTCGCTAGGTACAGGACCAACAGCTTCCTCTTTTTATTTCACCAATTAATCAACAAGCAAATTTAAATGGGCCAGCCTTGTGTCACTCATATCCATTACAGTGAGCACTTATTACAGCAGACACACACTCCTCTAACTGCTGTGCCCAGAAACACGGCATAATATTGAGCTCTTCACCCCTGGCTGCGCTGCATTCCTTGTATTTGCAAAGCCCAACACCATCCGCTGCTCCAGGTGGAACAACACCCTGCGTCGACATAAAAGTGTATCAGCCTCAACCATCTGTCTGCCAGGCTGCCCCGCTGCTTGGCCACACCCTTTTGTGCTTCATCTGCCCAGGAGGCGCTCCTCGATTTCAACACTACTAGTAGTGTTTCCTTTTGTGCGCCGATTCTCATCTGTCTCCACTCCACAGTTGCTGCCTGTTGCTGTGTCGCAATCTCCTCATGGCCTCTCACATGATCAGTTTGAACACATACTACCAGTCTTTGGAAAGATGGGTGTCCCACTGTTCATGGTCTGGTATCGTAGCCTGTCTTCGGCGCTCTTAGTAGTGGTTCCGCTGTTGTCCGACAGTGTCAGTGACAGCGACGTGTGTCACCAAAGGCTGGCCACACAAGTGCCACGACTTCGAGGTGAGACGCCACCAGCACCATGGATCACGTGTTTAAGACGTCACCCGACCGCAGATATTTCCAGTTGGGTAGCTCCAGTCTGGCAGCAGTCAAATATCGTCGTAGTTGCTGTCGCAACTTTCCTTATAGTTTAGTCCAACAGAATTGGTATCAAGAATTATGTTTAGTTCTGTGGATTGCAACCCAGACGTGAATTATAAACTGCTTTGGTGTTTATCTTGTACTGCCATTGAGCAAGGACACGTGTAAGAATTTCTATGATGATTTTTAGCGCTTAGTTTAGTATACTACAATATTTATTACAGTGATTGTGTTCCCTCATTCTTTTCATTTCTGCCTCAGAAAACCACACATTATCCCAATGAGACACATCATAATTTTGGCAATGACACATTAGTTGAAATGCTTACATACACAATGCCATATTGTGCTTACTATTACACTGATATTTGAAATATACGAGAGATGACGAAATTATTGAGGTTTATACACATTTATTCTGCCATTGACAAATTTATGAGAACATTTCAGACTGTAGCATTATGACACTGCACGTTGTGCACCCAGTGGCATGGTTGAATCAGGGTACATTGTGAAATGTTCTCATAAATTTGTCGATGACAAATGACAGAAACGAAAAAAAAATGAAATAAGACAATCATGATCTGCTAATTTTACACTCTAAAATCCAGGAGTTTCATAACTAACACACACACAATTTGCTTTCACAGAAGCATTGGCAACGTTCCTACAAACTAGTTCACAGCTATACAGTGTAGAATATCTTAAATTTCGTGTTGAATTTATGAGTTGGAACTCATATGTTTTATGATGTTAGTACAAATGAAGATTACTCTCAGTAAGAAAACTCAGGTTATCAGAATTTTCTTTGTCACAGGCGTTAAGCCCTTAATCCCTTTATTGCATTCATTGCCATATCCCCAAGTACAGTACATTCTCGTAATATGAGATTCGTTGCATTCTATAACTTTTTGCAAATTCTATAACTTTTTAATGTACTACAGTCTGTACCCATGAGGTATTTTTAGAAAATCTTTCACAAGTTTCCTAAGTTTTGGCTTTGATACATTCAAGAAGTTTGCGTGAAGCAGGTTCTGATTGTTATCGAAATTTATAGTTCGTAGACTGTCCAGAAATGATTTATTGACTTGATATTGTTTAACTGTTCTTTTATATTTTTTGTTTTCCACTCACATCGGTAGAAAATATAAGTATTTCTTTTAATGGTTTATCTTCACTAATTTTAAAAGTTTCATCTTCATTTTCAATTGCAGAAACAGGTAATTGTTTAAACTGTTTACGAAGATTTTCACTGAAATAAAAATGTAATGGGTTAAAATAAAACATGTTCATGAGTCTTCAGGCTGCAGCCATATTTCTTATTTTTGAATGTACGTCTTTACATTATAGCTTTAAATAAAAGCAATCTAAGTCTTTAATTTCTTCATAAGTGATACATTTTTCTTGCATTATCACATCCAGTTTGTTGTTCATCTTTTCTCATCAGCAACAATTTCTTTGAATATCCTTTGCTTTGAACTGGTTTCAAATGATTTACATAGTAATATACAGAAACGATTTTTTCCACACCGACAAGTAATTCATTTACTATTCTCCAATGTTTTATTATATTCAATTACACATACCTACACATTGTCCTATAACTATCTTTCATGTATTTCTGTGAAATAAAATCATCAATTGACTTCTCAGTTTTGCAATATTTACACATTCAGGATGGGACACAATCTGAAGACTACTTCAAGTGTTGCTTGATATAGCTTGATGCTTACATTTAAGTAGAAAAAAGTTCAATAGGAAAGTTAAAAAATTTATATGGTCTAGTTTCTGTAACATATCTTTTAATGTATTTATTAAATCAATACCAAATAAAGTTACATCGCCTATACCAGCTCTAACACTTTTTTGTGCACTCATTGTATTCATAGGATGTACTATCCCTGAAACATACAATGTCACATTAATGTAGCGAACCACAGCATTTATTCCTGCAAGATATGTAGAATATTTACTTTAAATAATTCCTCATACACTAAATTTAAAATTACACTCATCCAATTATGCAAAGAAAAAATAATTAAAGAATAATAATGTTCTACCAGAATATGTGTAGTCTGCACCATTTAATTTAAAATTTTGATATAATCCTGTACATGATAGTGGTTTTGGATATCCTGAGGTTAGTTTTAATTAATGTAAATTTGTGATATCTATTATACTGCCAACAAATAACACAACTACACCACTTGGTCTTTTCATATACTCCATTTATTTTTTGTAAAATTTGTGGTAAAAATGTTAACCAATCAGTTTTTAACCATGATTTCACACCATTACCTATCCAGACCACTTCTGATAAGAAATATACGATATATGCATATAATAAATCACATAACTTTTTAATTTGACATAATAACTCAATTGGATCTATTGATGTGAATAGTCGGTCAAGTTGATGTTTTACCATACAAGCTTTGAATAGCATCAGTATAATTTTAAGATAATTCAGAATTAGAACCTTGTAATATGGAGACAGTATTGCTCTATGATTATCAATATATTCTTACCATGAACAAAATGCTGCCACTGTTACTTCTAATAATCTATGTTTGCCCCTTTACAATTCCATTTCACACTTTTATTATTCCATTTATGTATAGTAGTTCTATAGCTACCAAATGTATCTTTTACATCGAGTCCTATACATAGATTTTTAATGTCTCTTCACTTAACTCACATTTCTCTTCAGATTATCTGTTAGTTGGAATAACATTAATTTTTTTTTTAATTTTGCATCACTCGCTGAAGTTACTTCACCTGTCGATGGAAAATCAAAATAACCAAAATCATTCAAATATTTTACTGCTTTATTCCTGTTGTCTGATATTACTATTTTCTCAAACAACAACCATAGAAGTGCCTCCATTTATACACACTTAAAATATTATAAGGTGTGTTGATTCTAAATAACATGTCTAATCAAAAAGTTTTCTATTAAATGAAGTCATTTCTGGACAAGGGCCTAGTCTAAAGGCTGCTTCCTCATCAACAAGCTTGTGTACAATGGTAACCAAGTATTTGTGATTCCTGATGAATAGGATAATCTATGGTTTTATGGAAATCAAGCTGCTGATTTTTAGAATAAACACACTCCAGGAAAGCAATTCAAGACCATATTAAACAAAAATATTTTAAAAGGTTATGAACATTTCAGTAGCATGGTGTTGCAAAGATATTCATCCTCATGCAAAACTTAGCAATGAACCTAGTATTTATTATTTAGTTTTGACTTTGATGATGCCTTTTGCAGAAAATTTGCAAGATTTTCTTTATGAAGAGGTTTTACCATCTATTGAACAACATGCAGAACATAAGATTCAAAATGAACTGAAAGAAATATGTCAAGGTCAAATAACTTACCTGGAAAATTTAAATAAAATTCGAGAAGATCACCTACAAAACATATGTGGAATAGTTGATAATGGTAGAGAAATGGTATGTAAAAGAAACAGAGACATGATTGGAATTTTAGATCAACTTCTGTTCTTTTAAGATTATTTGAGGATAATTCTGGATACAATTATTATCTCATTAGATAACAAAAAAGAGGCCTACAAAAACAATTGTGTAATATTAGAGGGATACATTCAGTTTTTGAAGAATTGTGAACACTTAATTAAGCTCCTAATTGAGAGAATCATAGAACATTTGCACATTGGTTACTTTTGTAATTATTTTAATATTTTGAATGAGTACATAAAATAAGAATTGATTAATAATATATTTAGTCTTCATCTGATTACATAAAAGAAGAATTGATAAACAATATATTTAATCTTCATCAAATTGAGGTACGATAAATTTTTTAATAACATATTCACAAAATGGACAAGGAGAATAATTTTCTAACCATTTATTGAGACATTCTTTATGAAACACATGATTACATTCAGTTTTTTGCAAACGGATGAATTTGATTAGTTAAGCATATAAAGCAGTCATTGCCTTCAGGCTGCTCCATTATTTCATAACTTGTTGTTATTCTCCTTCGTTTGGAAAATTCAGATAAGTTTGGACAGACCAAAATTACACCACAGCTAGATTTATCTTTAAATTCTATCATAAATCTTGGTACAATGCTTCATTACTTGAGATGTCCTCTCAGTTTAACTTATCTGGAAATTGTCTCATAAAATCCTCAGATAAATCTTGCATTACTGGTATAGCACTACAATTTAGTCTGCAATCTTGCAATCGTCTCCTAATATCTTCTGATAATTCTTGTTCTCTTGAAGAATCATTCCAATCTAATTTGTCTTGAAGTTCTTTAATAAATTCCTCAGCTAGCATTTGATTAAATTGTATATTTTTCCAATCTATTTTAACCCAGTATTCTCTCATAATGTCTTCAGACAATTTTCAATTCCTTGATGTGTGTGTGAGTGTGTGTGTGTATGCGCAATCTAATTTACGTTGAATTCTCTTATGGAATTTTTAGTTAAGTTTCACTGAGATATCATATCTCAATTACTTTTATCTTGAAATTCGGTTATGAAAACCTCTGTTAAGTTTTTATGTTGTAGCGTATTCCAATTTATTTTGCCTTGAAATTCTCTTATAAAGTCTACATACAATTTTGTTTACTTTATATAATATTCCAATAATTTCATACTAAAATTCTCATGTAAAATCTTCAGACAATGTACAATGTCGTGATATAAAATTCCATTGAGCTTCATCATATAGATGATCATCCTTTTTAATATAATCAGCAACTTTATTTTTATATATCTCAGTTTTTGAACACAATGTACAGAATTGTTCAAAACACATATTTGCAAATTCATATTCAATTCATACATTAAGTTCTATTCTTAAGTGTCTTTTGCAATAGCTATTAGATCTTTTACAGTAGAATTAGCCTGTTCATCATAGTTGATAAGATCAATAAGTTGTCGTTACTCTCATTTTAGAATATCTTCTGTGTCCTAAATCTCTTGGTCCAGCTTTTAATTCGTTATCTTTCAGTGCTTATAGGTTAATCATTTATAAAATTTATTTTTAATAAAATAATGAAAACCTTGTATTTCCAGGAATTAATACAGAAGACGAAATATCTGTTGTTGTTGTTTGTGTCTTCAGTCCTGAGACAGGTTTGATGCAGCTCTCCATGCTACTCTATCCTGTGCAAGCTTCTTCATCTCCCACATACGTACTGCAACCTACATCCTTCTGAATCTGCTTAGTGTATTCATCTCTTGGTCTCCCTCTACGATTTTTTCCCTCCACGCTGCCCTCCAATGCTAAATTTGTGATCCCTTGATGTCTCAGAACATGTCCTACCAACCGGTCCCTTCTTCTTGTCAAGTTGTGCCACAAACTCCACTTCTCCCCAATTCTATTCAATACCTCCTCAATAGTTATATGATCTACCCATCTAATCTTCAGCATTCTTCTGTAGAACCAAATTTCGAAAGCTTCTATTCTCTTCTTGTCCAAACTATTTATCGTCCATGTTTCACTTCCATACATGGCTACACTCCATACAAATACTTTCAGAAACAGCTTCCTGACACTTAAATCTGAACTCGATGTTAACAAATTCCTCTTCTTCAGAAACGCTTTCCTTGCCATTGCCAGTCTACATTTTATATCCTCTCTACTTCGACCATCATCAGTTATTTTGCTCCCCAAAGAGAAAAATTCCTTTACTACTTTCAGCCTCTCATTTCCTAATCAAATTCCCTCAGCATCACTGGACTTAATTCGACTACATTCCATTATCCTCGTTTTGCTTTTGTTGATGTTCATCTTATACCCTCCTTCCAAGACACTGTCCATTCCATTCAACTGCTCTTCCAAGTCCTTTGCTGTCTCTGACAGAATTACAATGTCATCAGCGAACCTCAACGTTTTTATTTCTTCCCCATGGATTTTAATTCCTACTCCGAATTTTTCTTTTTTTTCCTTTACTGCTTGCTCAATATACAGATTGAATAACATCGGGGACAGGCTGCAACCCTGTCTCACTCCCTTCCCAACCACTGCTTCCCTTTCATGCCCCTCGACTCTTATAACTTCCATCTAGTTTCTGTACAAATTGTAAATAGCCTTTCGCTCCCTGTATTTTACCCCTGCCACCTTTAGAATTTGAAAGAGAGTACTCCAGTCAACATTGTCAAAAGCTTTCTCTAAGTCTACAAATGCTAGAAATGTAGATTTGCCTTCCTTAATCTATTTTCTAAGATAAGTCATAGGGTCAGTATTGCCTCATGTGTTCCAACATTTCTGTGGAATGCAAATTGATCTTCGCCGAGGTCGGCTTCTACCAGATTTTCCATTCGTCTGTAAAGAATTCACGTTAGTATTTTGCAGCTGTGACTTATTAAACTGATAGTTCGGTAATTTTCACATCTGTCAACACCTGCTTTCCTTGCGATTGGAATTATTATATTCTTCTTGAAGTCTGAGGGTATTTCGCCTGTCTCATACATCTTGCTCACCAGATGGTGGAGTTTGGTCAGGACTGGCTCTCCCAAGGCCTTCAGTAGTTCCAATGGAATGTTGTCTACTCCCAGGCCTTGTTTCGACTCAGGTCTTTCAGTGCTCTGTCAAACTCTTCACGCAGTATCGTATCTCCCATTTCATCTTCATCTACATCCTGTTCCATAATGTTGTCCTCAAGAACATCGCCCTTGTATAGATCCTCTATATACTCGTTCCACCTTTCTGCTTACCCTTCTTTGCTTAGATATGGGTTTCCATCTGAGCTCTTGATATTCATACAAGTGGTTCTCTTTTCTCCAAAGGTCTCTTTAATTTTCCTGTAGGGGGTATCTATCTTCCCCTAGTGAGATAAGCCTCTACATCCTTACATTTGTCCTCTAGCCATCCCTGCTTAGCCATTTTGCACTTCCTGTCGATCTCATTTTTGAGAAGTTTGTATTCCTTTTTGCCTGCTTCATTTACTGCAATTTTGTATTTTCTCCTTTCATCAATTAAATTCAATATTTCTTCTGTTACCCAAGGATTTCTACTAGCCCTCGTCTTTTTACCTACTTGATCATCTGCTGCCTTCACTACTTCATCCCTCAAAGCTACCCATTCTTCTTCTACTGTATTTCTTTCCCCCATTCCTGTCAATTGTTCCCTTATGCTCTCCCTGAAACTCTCTACAACCTCTGGTTCTTTCAGTTTATCCAGGTCCCATCTCCTTAAATTCCCACCTTTTTGCAGTTTCTTCAGTTTTAATCTACAGTTTCTAACCAATAGATTGTGGTCAGAGTCCACATCTGCCCCTGGAAATGTCTTACAATTTAAAACCTGGTTCCTAAATCTCTGTCTTACCATTATATAATCTGATACCTTCTAGTATCTCCAGGATTCTTCCATGTATACAACCTTCTTTTATGATTCTTGAACCAAGTGTTAGCTATGATTGAGTTATGCTCTGTGCAAAATTCTACCAGACAGCTTCCTCTTTCATTTCTCTCCCCCAATCCATATTCACCCACTATATTTCCTTCTCTCCCTTTTCCTACTCTCGAATTCCAGTCACCCATGACTATTAAATTTTCATCTCCCTTCACTACCTGAATAATTTCTTTTATCTCATCATACATTTCATCAATTTCTTCATCATCTGCAGAGTTAGTTGGCATATAAACTTGTACTACTGTAGTAGGCATGGACTTCGTGTCTATCTTGGCCACAGTAATGCGTTCACTACGCTGTTGGTAGTAACTTACCTGCACTCCTATTTTTTACTCATTATTAAACCTACTCCTGCATTACCCCTATTTGATTTTGTATTTATAACCCTGTATTCACCTGACCAAAAGTCTTGTTCCTCCTGCCACCGAACTTCACTAATTCCCACTATATCTAACTTCAACCTATCTATTTCCCTTTTTAAATTTTCTAACCTACCTGCCCGATTAAGGGATCTGACATTCCACACTCTGATCTGTAGAAAGCCTGTTTTCTTTCTCTTGATAACGACGTCCTCTTGAGTAGTCTCCGCCCAGAGATCCGAATGGGGGACTATTTTACCTCCGGAATATTTTACCCAAGAGGACGCCATCATCATTTAACCATACAGTAAAGCTGGATGCCCTCGGGAAAAATTATGGCTGTAATTTCCCCTTGCTTTCAGCCGTTCGCAGTACCAGCACAGCAAGGCCATTTTGGTTAGTGTTGCAAGGCCAGATTAGTCAATCATCCAGACTGTTGCCCCTGCAACTACTGAAAAGGCCGCTGCCCCTCTCCAGGAACCACACGTTTGTCTGGCCTCTCAACAGATACCCCTCCGTTGTGGTTGCACCTATGGTACGGCTATCTGTATCGCTGAGGCACGAAAGCATCCCCACCAACGGCTAGGTCCATGGTTCATGGGGGTAGGACGAAATATCTACTTGGTTCAAATATATTAGAGCAGAAAAATGTATTGATCACAAATTATGTTATTTTGCTTTATTTATTCAGATTTAAAAGGGGACAAACATTAGCCCTTTTACAATGATATAGATTTTCAGAGTCATAAAAGACATTATAAGACTTTTCTACAGAAAAATGGTATTCATTTCTTTAGTTATGGATGAGAACATCCAAAGGGATGCACTGAAAACATTAAAGTTATTATGATGAATTTCATCAAACCCTTAAAAAACTGCAATCCAGATTACACTGAAATTGGATATAATGATCCTCTTCTTTTGGAAAACGAATACATTCAAAATATGTTTTGCTATTATATTGTATTTCTTTATAAATTGACCAAATTCCTGTTTTAGAATTTAGGAATACAAGAGAAGCAATATTAGATCCTGTGAGACAAAGTTAGAGAAAAAGTTATAAAGATACAGGTAGTAGCAATTTGCTGTCCCTGTCGAACATACAGCCACATACTATTCATTAATGAATCAGGATTATATTCATTATTTATGAAGTCAAAAATGAGATTTCCTGAACAATTCCACTACTAGCTTTATCAACAAATTTTGCCATCCATTAGCCAACATGTTGAATATAAATTACAACAAACTACTGAAAACTTAATTTCAGGCATATGTTTGTTATTTTAGAATTATTTGTTGGGTACTGTGGATATGGTTATTGTGTCATTAGAATACAAAGAATAAATCTGCAAAAACCATTGCTCATTATTCAAGATAGACATCCAGACTGTGAAGAAACATAAAGAATTAATTGTGATCCCAGTTCAGTGAACTTGTACCAGAGAATGGATGAAAATTTGAGGACTCTCTACTATCACACTTATTTCAGTATTTTAGATGTCTGCACACAAGAACAATTGATTAATGATAAATGGGTCTCTGGCATAATATAAGGCTGTTTTTGCTGCAGCTTCATCAGGTTGATATAGCATACAAATTTGATTCCAAAGAACAAAGATTCGTACCCTGCGTTTTTTTATAAGTTCTTGAAATTCTTTATTGTAGAATTCTGTACCATTATCTGTCTGTAGGTTTGTTGGCATTCTCTATCTAAATATTTTTTTCAAAAGTATCAGCTACATTTTACCTATCTCATCATTAACTAGAATAGCCCAGCAAATTTTGAAAAAAATATCAATAACAGTTAATAAATTTTTAAATCTTTTATATATTTTTGAAATTCCTTTTAAGCTGCCTGACTTCATTTCTACTACATTGGCTTGTCATAAATAATCTATATGAAAAGAAACAACATTTATTTTTTAAAGGTTTTTTCTTATTGGTTTATGTAATTCATTAATAATTTCTTGTCGAATATTTATGGTTTTCATGTTGCCGTTTGCTCCCTGCACTGCACTAGCTGATGGTACTCCATGACCTGTAACCATCCATCATCGTGCTTGGGATCACAGCACAAAGTTACCATACCTGATGATGGGCTTGTAAGCGCCTGAAGCTGGTCACGGTTCAAGCATTGGACAATAAAAAGAATCTTACAAATAAAAGCATTTTCAACCTTGACTATAAAGTGCTGTTGTGGATGTTCCTGAAGATTGCTTATACTTTTTTTAAAAATCCTAATCTAATTAATTGTTCACATTCATATTAAATGTTGTTTACAATTAGTCTCTTCTGAAAAAACGGAGTAATGTAAAGAAAATAAGGTATTTTCTTCTGAAATAAATAGATGAAAATGTCTCAACCTGAATGAAATTTATCAACCAAATACCAACTATACATACAAGCTTGGACACACTTTATTCTGTGGAACTCTATGTTTGACAGTATGTTGACTAAAGGATTTTGGTGATTATCTGATAGTCTTAAGTGCATCAGATGTGGAGAGAATTTCACAAAATATTTTGTACCCTTGCTTCTGTATAACTCATTGTCATCCCTTGGTGGGCTTGATATGTGTCCTAAAGATGGGATGGCATGTGTCAGGCCAAAGTAAAGGAGCACTCCTGTTAATTCAGAAGTTAGACCCAGTGATGCATAAATGTATAGGAGGTCAGAGGCTAGAAGCTCAGTCTATAGATATCACCGAGTTCAAGGTGTTCATTCGGAAATGTCTTGCACTTTTTTAGTGTGTGACATGCCACAGTCTGAATAAAATTCTCTCTATATAAATGAACCCTTCTACTCAAAAAGCTCAGTAATGTAAGCAATGTTAATTCGTTTAAAAAATCAGTAAACTGGAAGTAAATGTTTTGTATAGCGCTACTGGATGCAAATATTTTAAAACTAGATATGGGGAAAAAATTGTGTTGAGCTTAATAATGAGTTTAAGAATATTTTGCCAAACATATATTTGAAATTAATAACTAATGGGGATTTTCAAATTTTTTGATGCAGAGCAGATTAAAATGAGATGAAATGGATTAAAGAAAATGAAAAATAATAACAATGAATTTCAAGATTTGGAATTTTCAGCTTAATATATTCTTTTAGTATTATTACTTCTAATCTCTGCTCCACTGGAGCCCTATCCCCACTTGCTACTCCAGACAGATAGTTTTCTCAAATGAGTCAGCTCTCATTAGAGCCTTACAAAATCTTGATTAATATCCAAATTATTTTTTGAAATAAAAATATTAAAAATGTATACACAAAAATTGATTTTATAATAGAAGAATTCGTTTCCTTAATTTTATTAGGCTAATTTAGGAAAGGAGAATGTGAGAAAGGTATAACAAATTGAAAATGTAGCTATTTCACACATAATTTTGATAATGTGAGCGAGGAATAGAACTGGGACAGGAGATATAATTTGTCTGTTCTGAGTCACCTAGTCAGAATTATATGTAAATCATGTATAAACATATATGATTTTTATTCTTGAAAAAAATTAAAATTTAGCTCTTTTTAGATATAATTTATACATAATTTTGAGTAGGTGACTCAGAACTGACAAATTATATCTACTGTGACTCGATTCTTTGGGCTGTTCTTCGGTCTCTGGATCGTAAGTGTATATCCATGTTTCGTCCATGATCACTAGAGACTCCAAAACTCTCGCTGGATTCCGACGAAACTGGACCAAAATGAACAATGAAGCAACCACTCATTGATGCTTTAGCTCTGCATTGACATATTTGGGAACCTGTTTCACTGAGAGCTTTCTCATGTCCAAAATCTCATAAATAATATGATCCACATGTTCTTAGGATAATCCCAGGGCCTCTACAATGTTTTTAGAAGTTACTATTTGATCTTCCAGGATCACAGAATCAACATCTTCCATGGTTTCTGCAACTATGACTTGAGTTGGCCTTCCAGGGTGGTCTTCATCTTCAGTGCCGAAATGCACTGTTTTAAATGCATCAACTCAATTCTTAATAGTGGAGTAGGAAGAGCAGTTAGAACCAGTGTACTAGACACACCATCCAAAATTTGTTTGATTGTGTGTTTTCTTGAAAAAAAATGAAAATAAAAAACAACAGAATAGGTACCTAATCACAGCGCGAATCTTGCCACTGTGAATTATCTTTATTCTTGCGCCATTTTCACTTGAAACCTGCACAGAAAAATAAAAACCAATATTACTGCTATGCAATTACAATTATATATATATATATTGTTTTGGTTTTATGCGAAAACATCAGAATAAATCCACATCAGCTCTGACTAGGAAAAGCCAAGGACTAATCAGCAATCAGCATTCTGTCGTCTGTGTGTGAAATACATTTTTAGATTATTAAATTAAATAAGACAGGATTATGTGGGAACCTGAATGCCGAAAACCTGTGAAACTGATAGCATATGTTCGTATGCCGACAGTCGGTAACAGATATAAATTTATATTCCATCTTCAGTGCGCCAAAAATAATTAAATAATAATGAAATATTTTTGTGATCTGTGTTATTGAGAATAAAATATGAACCCAAACCACACGCAAGCCATTCAGTGTTCCTAGTGCAACTGTATCGCCATGACGAACGTTCCAGTTTCACTCTCTCTTTCTTCTGTTTGTCCTCTTCCCATGCATGGAGTGGTAGATGGGGAAGTGTGTATTTGGGCGACAAGGAATCGCGCATATGCAAGAACTGCACACATGTGCAGAATTTTTTGTTATCTTTGTTGTAGACAGTTACGGTATATGGAAGATGTGAAAGATGCAATGCATTTCGATAATTTAGATGCACTAGGTAGCAGAAAGATGCGGAATTCAGCCACTGAATTGTCATAGTCAAACAACAAGTTGGCTCTAGGTGTAGGAGGAGTTGTTAAACTTGTGATTAGCAAGAGTCTTGAAAGAACTCTGACAGACGCCCGAACAACAGGGAACTGACATGCGTTGATAGTATGAAATAATGCACTGGTAATGTCTAGGCACTAGCCGAAATCTAGATTTGCCAAATAAACCCGCAAGAAAAGACGACTGATTGCTGTACTCTATCATTTGTAAATCTCACTGCGTCTTAAGAAGGTCACGTAGCAGGGCTACGAGAAGCTGGATGTTCCTTCAGTGATATTGCAGACAGACTTGGCAGGAATGTACCCACTGCACACGATTCCTGGCAGCCGTGGTTACGAGAATGTACGGCTCCCGACAGCCACGTGGCACTACCGGGAGGGAAGACTATCGCGCTGGGCGTATGTCTCTGGCGCATCGTTCTGTATCTACAGCAGCAATGTGACCAGCAGTTTGCACCACAGTGACAAAACTAACTGGCACAAATCGGTTACTTAGCCGGCCGCGGTGGCCGACCGGTTCTAGGCGTTTCAGTCCAGAACCGCGCGACTGCTACGGTCGCAGGTTCGAATCCTGCCTCGGGCATGGATGTGTGTAATGTCCTTAGGTTAGTTTGGTGTAAGTAGTTCTGAGTTCTAGGGGACTGATGATTTCAGATGTTTAGTCCCATAGTGCTTAGAGCCATTTGAGCCAAATCGGTTACTTCAAGGATAGCTCCGAGCCAGACGCCCTATAGCATACATGCCACTTACCCCAAACCACCGCTATTTACGGCTTCAGTGGTGTGAAGCGTAAGGGAAGAGGTCTGTTGTCCTTTCTGAAGAAAGCTGGTTCTGTCTCGGTGCCAGCGATGACTGTGTGTTGCTTACAAGGGAACCTCCCCATCGCATCCCCCTCAGATTTAGTTATAAGTTGGCACAGTGGATAGGCCTTGAAAAACTGAACACAGATCAATCGAGAAAATAGGAAGAAGTTGTGTGGAACTATGAAAAAAATAAGCAAAATATACAAACTGAGTAGTCCACGCGCAAGATATGCAACATCAAGGATAAACTAAGCGCAGTAGCGCCGTGGTCCCGTGGTTAGCGCGAGCGGCTGTGGAACGACAGCTCCTTGCTTCAAATCTTCCCTCGAGTGAAAATTTTAATTTTTTTGTTTTCAGACAATTATTATCTGTCCGTCCATCCGTCCGATGCGAGGTAACTGCGCCGTAGTATGGGGACGCTACACCTAAACGGAAAAATTTGAAAACGTTAAAAACATATGTTTTGACAGAGCACAGGAAAAACTGTGCGACTGTTAAATTGTTGCATTCATTTGTTGCAGTTTATGTGACAAACTCTTATGTTTTCATCACTTTTTGGGGAGTGATTATCACATCGACAAGAAAGCCTAAATCGGGCAAGGTAGAAGAATCTTTTTACCCATTCGCCAAGTGTACAAGTTAGGTGGGTCGACAACATATTCCTGTCATGTAACGCACATGCCGGCGCCAGTGTATAGAATATATCAGACGTGTTTTCCTGTGGAGGAATCGGTTGACCTATGACCTTGCGATCAAATGTTTTCGGTTCCCATTGGAGAGGCACGTCCTTTCGTCTGCTAATCGCACGGTTTTGCGGTGCGGTCACAAAACACAGACACTAAACTTATTACAGTGAAGAGAGACGTCAATGAACGAACGGACAGATCATAACTTTGCGAAAATAAAAAAAGGGAAGTTTTCACTCGAGGTAATTACTTGAACCAAGGACCTCTCCTTCCGCAGCTACTCATGCTAACCACGGAACCACGGCGCTACTTCGCTGAGATTATCCTTGATGTTGCCTATCTTGCGCATGGACTACTCAGTTTGTATATTTTGCTTATTTTTTCATAGTTCCATACAACTTCTTCCTGTTTTCTCGATTGATCTGTGTTCAGTTTTTCAAGGCCTATCGACTGTGCCAACTTATAACTAAATCTGAGGGGGGTGCGATGGGGAGGTCCGCTTGTTAGAAAGATGCCAGTTGAGAGCCTTTGAACAACCTGTCTGCGTCCTCGAAGCACTTGACCAACACCTGGAGATATGGTCTGAGATGCGATTTCGTATGAATCTGTTGATTCGACCTGTTGTGTTGCCACTCACGAACGGTATTCCAGGGAGTGTTTTCCAACAGGATAACTCTCGCCCACATTCAGCTGTTGTACCCCACATGCTCTACAGAATATCAGCATGTTGCCTTGACCTTCTCGATCACCAAATTTGTCTCCAATCGAGCACGTATGGGACGTCATTGGACAACAATTCTAGCTTCATCCGCAAACAGCATTAACCGTCCCTGTACCGACTGACCAAGTGCATCAGGCGTGGAACTCCATCACACAACCTGACATCCTGTACCTGTACTACACAATGCATGCACGTTTGCATGTTTGCATCCAATGTTCCGGTGGTTTCACAGGTTATTAACGTACCAGTATTTCACATTTGCAATCGTTTAGCTCGCGCTTACATTAACCTGTGACATTGCAATGTTAATCACTTAAATACACTCCTGGAAATGGAAAAAAGAACACATTGACACCGGTGTGTCAGACCCACCATACTTGCTCCGGACACTGCGAGAGGGCTGTACAAGCAATGATCACACGCACGGCACAGCGGACACACCAGGAACCGCGGTGTTGGCCGTCGAATGGCGCTAGCTGCGCAGCATTTGTGCACCGCACCGCCGCCGTCAGTGTCAGCCAGTTTGCCGTGGCATACGGAGCTCCATCGCAGTCTTTAACACTGGTAGCATGCCGCGACAGCGTGGACGTGAACCGTATGTGCAGTTGACGGACTTTGAGCGAGGGCGTATAGTGGGCATGCGGGAGGCCGGGTGGACGTACCGCCGAATTGCTCAACACGTGGGGCGTGAGGTCTCCACAGTACATCGATGTTGTCGCCAGTGGTCGGCGGAAGGTGCACGTGCCCGTCGACCTGGGACCGGACCGCAGCGACGCACGGATGCACGCCAAGACCGTAGGATCCTACGCAGTGCCGTAGGGGACCGCACCGCCACTTCCCAGCAAATTAGGGACACTGTTGCTCCTGGGGTATCGGCGAGGACCATTCGCAACCGTCTCCATGAAGCTGGGCTACGGTCCCGCACACCGTTAGGCCGTCTTCCGCTCACGCCCCAACATCGTGCAGCCCGCCTCCAGTGGTGTCGCGACAGGCGTGAATGGAGGGACGAATGGAGACGTGTCGTCTTCAGCGATGAGAGTCGCTTCTGCCTTGGTGCCAGTGATGGTCGTATGCGTGTTTGGCGCCGTGCAGGTGAGCGCCACAATCAGGACTGCATACGACCGAGGCACACAGGGCCAACACCCGGCATCATGGTGTGGGGAGCGATCTCCTACACTGGCCGTACACCACTGGTGATCGTCGAGGGGACACTGAATAGTGCACGGTACATCCAAACCGTCATCGAACCCATCGTTCTACCATTCCTAGACCGGCAAGGGAACGTGCTGTTCCAACAGGACAATGCACGTCCGCATGTATCCCGTGCCACCCAACGTGCTCTAGAAGGTGTAAGTCAACTACCCTGGCCAGCAAGATCTCCGGATCTGTCCCCCATTGAGCATGTTTGGGACTGGATGAAGCGTCGTCTCACGCGGTCTGCACGTCCAGCACGAACGCTGGTCCAACTGAGGCGCCAGGTGGAAATGGCATGGCAAGCCGTTCCACAGGACTACATCCAGCATCTCTACGATCGTCTCCATGGGAGAATAGCAGCCTGCATTGCTGCGAAAGGTGGATATACACTGTACTAGTGCCGACATTGTGCGTGCTCTGTTGCCTGTGTCTATGTGCCTGTGGTTCTGTCAGTGTGATCATGTGATGTATCTGACCCCAGGAATGTGTCAATAAAGTTTCCCCTTCCTGGGACAATGAATTCACGGTGTTCTTATTTCAATTTCCAGGAGTGTATATTCGCTAGACAAATGTATTCCCGAAATTTCATTACTCTAATTATTTTTTGGTGTTGCGGCTTTTTTTCCGTCAGTGTATGTGAAGTCACATATCGTTTCCATGTGAATGTGTAGAACAAATACAATCCAGTAGTGCACTAGATTACGTCCATTAGTAATGGTAGTAACAGTAGTACGCACGGAAATAGCTAATAGCACAGACAATAAATAGATGACAGCCTGCTTGTATAACATATTCGTTCTTAGATCATATTGATGTTATAGACACCCACAAGAACAAAATTTTAAATTCCTGAAATTGGCTAGCCTGGCCAGAGTCCCGGCCTAAGACTAAGGGATCAGTAGAACGTTGACTTCGCTTCAGACCCCAGCGTCCTACATCGCTACCTTCACTGGTTTCCGTTCTTGAGGAAGAATGGGTTGTCATTCCTTGACATAAATTCTGCCTTCTCTTTGCAAGTGTCCCCAGCAGAATACGAGCCGTCATATACTCGAAAGTGGACACATCTCACATTAATGTCCACTAACAGATGGATATTTTTGATCGGGCAGTGTAAGAGAAAAAGGTATGAGACACAGCGGATCGTGAGCTGTGTTTAGTTACCTCAGTCGGCATTCCCTAAAAGGCCAAGCTTAAGTTCGGATTCGCCACACAGTTTTAACTTGTGAGGAAATTTCACTTTAGTGCACACTCCAATGCAGAGGGAAAAATTCGTCCTCGACAACCTCCATGTGTATTTACTTTCTCTGCCACTGCAGTAGGTGACGATTTCACTCTGAAAGAGAGAAACATCCTACCACACAAGGCCAGCCAAGTGCGCATATATAACCAACAGCCAATAATTCAGCATATTGTCCAGCTCGATCTCATCGAGCATGCTGGGGAGACGTGTTGACAGCTAGCCCCAGTCTGTTGCCTCGCTGACAGCAGCTTTGCGAAAAGAATGCGTTCTCGTTTTTTGAGTCTCATACATACCATCAAAAAAAGTCTTCACACGTCGTTATACGTGTGCAAACAGTGTTAATCTTGGTCTGTAGTGAAATCAGTTGTACCGTACCAAACTAACCCACACATTTTGCACATTTCGATCAAGCTATAATTTCTACCATTAATTGTTGTTTTTGTTGTTGTTGTTGTCTTCAGTCCTGAGACTGGTTTGATGCAGCTCTCCATGCTATTCTACCCTGTGCAAGCTTCTTCATCTCCCAGTACCTTCTGAATCTGCTTAGTGTATTCATCTCTTACCATTAATTATTTGTCTAGAAAAAAATGTTCAAATCTGTGTGAAATCTTATGGGGCTTAACTGCTAAGGTCATCAGTCCCTAAGCTTACACACTACTTAACCTAAATTATCCTAAGGACAAACACACACATCCATGCCCGAGGGAGGACTCGAACTCCGCCGGGATCAGCCGCACAGTCCATGACTGCAACGCCTGAGACCGCTCGGCTAATCCCGCGCGGCCTTTGTCTAGAACTGAGCTCTGTACGCTATTAGTGCCATATCATGTAGTTCACAGTTTACCTACTTTCTTCATATTTGACACTCAACTTTTTTATTATTTATTATTGTAGGTTTGCTTTAATTTATGGAAACCAATATATCTGAATTACGATTGAAGAATGATACATTCTAGCACACATTTTAAATGTAGGAACTACTGCCTTCGTTTAGAATAATTACTATGTTAGGAGCGCACACTGAGGAAGCAGCACTTCAGTTGGTTTCTTTTAGAAATGGCATACTGTAACAAGCTGCTATACAACTTATTTGTAATTGTACGACCAATTCCGTTCAGAGTCTACTTTCCGGTACAGATTTTTGTTAATGGCAGTTGTTACACTTGTATATATCATAGAGCAAATGTCGTACAATTAAAAATAAATTATACAGCAGCTTCACGTGTTACGATATGTAATTTCTACGACTTATCAAAACTGTGAAAACAACCAACAAAAACTATTTCGGTTTATTTTACGTTCATATCACTGAACGGCGACGGAGACTGAGTAGATGCAATGGAAATAGTAATACACAGCATGATACGATCTCACATTGTTGGCGACAGGTACTATATCGAATTTGCAGCCGAATATAATGTTGCAACGGACGGAACAGTAGAGTTTAACGTCCTGTAGATGACGGGCTCATAGAGATGGAGCCCAAGATCATAATGGACAAGGGTGGAATCGGAAATCGGCCACGACTTTTCTCAAAGAAACCATACCGATGTTCATCTTAAGCGATTTAACGAGACGACGACAAACCTTTATAAGGGCTGCCGAACTCGGATTTGAACCTCGCTCCACCCGAAAATACTGTAGATGTAACGATATCTAAGTGCTGGAGCTCGGAATTCAAACCACTGGAGGACTTTGCTCATTCTACACCGGTTTTTCGCGAGAACTGACGGATTTCTTGAGGAATTCTTGTGTTTAACTACGATGGATGTTCAGATAGGTCACTTAAATAACACCAGGATATTACGAGAGGTATAATTGCAAATGGCGTCAATAGTCTGAAGTGTAAAGCATTCTGCAACATATCTACATTGTCGGACAAGAGTCCTCCCATACCAGTAATCATGTCGGTATCATGTTATTTCATTGCGACTCAAATGCTCATGACCACACCGGCAGCATCGTAAACGACAATCCTACAACACTCCGGTGGTAGAGACGCCAATGTCTACATCTGTTCCAAAGTCGCCAGATGCTTTTTAGAATGGGGTTTAACGTTCCGTGGACGACGAGTTCATTACATGTGCAAGACAAGCTCGGCTTGGGGACGAATGGCTAAGGAAATGGACTGAGTCCTTTCAAAGGAACCATCCTGGAATTCGCCTGAAGTAATACAGAGAAATCACAATAACCTAAATCTGGATGACCGTATGAAGATTCCAGAATTTATGTCCAGTGTCTTACCATTACAACTAGCTCGGTAAGCTAAGGAAGATGCGTTGCCACTGAATAATTTGGTGAATTACCTCTTTATGTTCTGGGACAGCAAACAACCCGGCGTTAAAAAGTCATTGCACTGTTTGGTCGGTGTGCCCTTGTTTTGCAACCCGCCCTAGCTCACACTGCAGAGCTACTCCATGCAAACCCGCTGTTGACCTTCAGCTATCGTCTGCGCATCTCACGACAACTTCCTCCACTCTTCGCTGCCTTCACGACGTTGGTCTCGGAGCAGGTGCAACCACGTAATTTTATTCACAATCCTGGCTTCTTCCTCGAACGATGTAGCAACTGTGCTGCTTAAACTTAACAAGTCTCTCCTTTCCACCTTCCTCTCTTTTATTTTTACCTGAGCTTCAGGTCCAGTGCGCGTTTTTCTAACGAAGTACAAAGAGCAAAACAATTTTTTTAATGTATATCTTTGTTGTAATGTAACATTTTCGGTAATATCTGTATCCGTTGGATTACGGTCTGCTTCAGAGCGCGTTACATCGGTGTCTGTTGGCGTCCAGTCATCAGATACGACAAAGTGAGTCAAATTGTTACGTCGGTGCCATTTGTTACGTTATATATATAAAAAATTACATATATATTTTATATATTTTTAATTTATCAGCATGAATTTTTGTTTTGTCAGTGCATTATTCTTTCTCTCAGGGTTATTATCTTTTTTATCACTTTTACTTACGTGCATAAGTAAATATGAAACGGGTTCTTGAAGGGCCGATGTTATTCGTGTACCAACTTTAGATTTTGAATGTGATGACAAAAATATAGTTGCCGTTAACTGAATTGAATGTAATTTTGTTAATTTCTATTTATTGATTGCAAAGCAAGGCTCGAGAGAATTTCGATTGTTGCCGTGGAGCGGCCAAGATAAAACTTACTGAACTCATGGAATCTGTATAATTTAAAAAATGAACTTTAACGTAAATCAATTGTCTGTTGCAGTTTAAAAAGATTCTTATAACGAAATCTCTTGCATTTACAGTTACTGTTAACACTTTAAAAAATAAATTAATACTTCGGCGCGTAATGGCCGACCAGAGGCTGCATCGGAAGATGAGCTTCTCGCAGCACAAATTACTGAAAAAATGCTTATTAAAAATAATTAGCCACTGCGAGCATTTGAGGTGACAACTATTACAAGGAAATTCATTTTTTGATAACACTAATTAGTTTATTTTAGCAGACTATCGAATAACTTACATAAAATATGTGTAGCCGCTCAATGGCTGCCTTCCGCATCGCGAAACGAAACAGTGTGTGTACCATAAAGCACGTCCTTCCTCCTCGACCGTACAATCGCGTCTCTTTTAGATCCTTTTTTATTTTCATAGACATTAAATAAAGATGCTACTCTTAAATTATCGCTACATATCAGTTGTTTCAATAACATTAACTGTATCTTTTATACTAATTATATTCATAAAATACGTTAACTACGGTTTACAACCGATAAAAATGTCAATATTTATGTGACGTACCGTCACAAAATCCAACTATCTTTTTAAAGTAAACAGCAAATAAAGCACAGTCCAACAAAGGACTGGGTCGCCACTGGGTGGAATCCAGAAGCAGAGTTCAGAGCAAGCTCCAGATTACCCAGGTTAGTGGAGACCCTAGACAGCACGGATAAGCGAAAAACACGGATAATCCCAAATTAGCATTCACTTCAGTCCGAGAGGCTAAAGTTCGCATCGGCGTGCCCTTTCAATACAATCCACTTTCATCAGTGTTGTAATTCCATTACAGGAGAAAACTGTTCTGTCGTTGTACCTAAGGTATTCATCGTAAAAGAACATCAGTTGTGTCTTTGTCAGCAGCAAGTTTATCGCTATGAACAGCAGCTTCCCGAATCTCGTAGCGATGTTTAAATCTTCAGCTATTTTATGAAGCTAATCCGTCAATCTTTAGAGTTCAATAGAACTCTTCCGCTTTCACTGTGAACATCCGACATGATATGAGAACAACTATTGTTCTGCCCTGCTGGACTGTCAACTGCAGTGCTTCATCTAAGTCATGTAAGCTGAAGTTTTCAGGCACTTAACACTGTGACAGTCTGGCTTGACTTTCAGCTTTGGTTGTAAGACTCCTTAGCTTTTCTTTAATTTTCTCTGAGTCTGTAACTGTTTCTGTCCCATAACCCTGACAAAGATTTACTGCACATTCATAATTTTCCAACTTATCTTTTTCTTGGTGGCTATAACAGCATGTTTGTCCTTATCTGTCGAATTTCTAGTACTTGTAAACTGTTCGTAGAGAATTTGGTCAGTTATAGACCGCTTAGTGCCTAGGATAGAAATCCTTGGGTAACAGAAGAAATATTGAATTTAATTGATGAAAGGAGAAAATATAAAAATGCAGTAAATGAAGCAGGCAAAAAGGAATACAAACGTCTCAAAAATGAGATCGACAGGAAGTGCAAAATGGCTAAGCAGGGATGGCTAGAGGACAAATGTAAGGATGTAGAGGCTTATCTCACTAGGGGTAAGATAAATACCGCCTACAGGAAAATTAAACAGACCTTTGGAGATAAGAGAACCACTTGTATGAACATCAAGAGCTCAGATGGAAACCCAGTTCTAAGCAAAGAAGGGAAAGCAGAAAGGTGGAAGGAGTATATAGAGGGTCTATACAAGGGCGATGTACTTGAGGACAATATTATGGAAGTGGAAGAGGATGTAGACGAAGACGAAATGGGAGATAAGATACTGCGTGAAGAGTTTGACAGAGCACTGAAAGACCTGAGCCGAAACAAGGCCCCCGGAGTAGACAACATTCCATTGGAACTACTGACGGCCTTGGGAGAGCCAGTCCTGACAAAACTCTACCATCTGGTGAGCACGATGTATGAGACAGGCGAAATACCCTCAGACTTCAAGAAGAATATAATAATTCCAATCCCAAAGAAAGCAGGTGTTGACAGATGTGAGAATTACCGAACAATCAGTTTAATAAGCCACAGCTGCAAAATACTAACACGAATTCTTTACAGACGAATGGAAAAACTAGTAGAAGCCGACCTCGGGGAAGATCAGTTTGGATTCCGTAGAAATACTGGCACACGTGAGGCAATACTGACCTTACGACTTATCTTAGAAGAAAGATTAAGGAAAGGCAAACCTACGCTTCTAGCATTTGTAGACTTAGAGAAAGCTTTTGACAATGTTGACTGGAATACTCTCTTTCAAATTCTAAAGTTGGCAGGGGTAAAATACAGGGAGCGAAAGGCTATTTACAATTTGTACAGAAACCAGATGGCAGTTATAAGAGTCGAGGGACATGAAAGGGAAGCAGTGGTTGGGAAGGGAGTAAGACAGGGTTGTAGCCTCTCCCCGATGTTATTCAATCTGTATATTGAGCAAGCAATAAAGGAAACAAAAGAAAAATTCGGAGTAGGTATTAAAATCCATGGAGAAGAAATAAAAACTTTGAGGTTCGCCGATGACATTGTAATTCTGTCAGAGACAGCAAAGGACTTGGAAGAGCAGTTGAACGGATTGGATGGTGTCTTGAAGGGAGGATATAAGATGAACATCAACAAAAGCAAAACGAGGATAATGAAATGTAGTCGAATTAAGTCGGGTGATGTTGAGGGTATTAGATTAGGAAATGAGAAACTTAAAGTAGTAAAGGAGTTTTGCCATTTAGGGAGTAAAATAACTGATGATGGTCGAAGTAGAGAGGATATAAAATGTAGACTGGCAATGGCAAGGAAAGCGTTTCTGAAGAAGAGAAATTTGTTAACATCGAGTATAGATTTAAGTGTCAGGAAGTCACTTCTGAAAGTATTTGTATGGAGTGTAGCCATGTATGGAAGTGAAACATGGACGGTAAATAGTTTGGAGAAGAAGAGAATAGAAGCTTTCGAAATGTGGTGCTACAGAAGACTGCTGAAGATTAGATCGGTAGATCACATAACTAATGAGGAGGTACTGAATAGGATTGGGGAGGAGTTTGTGGCACAACTTGACCAGAAGAAGGGATCGGTTGGTAGGACATGTTCTGAGGCATCAAGGGATCACCAATTTAGTATTTGAGGGCAGCGTGGAGGGTAAAAATCGTAGGGGGAGACCAAGAGATGAATACACTAAGCAGATTCAGAAGGATGTAGGTTGCAGTAGGTACTGGGAGATGAAGAAGCTTGCACAGGATAGAGTAGCATGGAGAGCTGCATCAAACCAGTCTCAGGACTGAAGACCACAACAACAACAACAACAACAGCGCCTTGGACACAGATACAGTTTTTTTCTTCTTACGTTTCCAGAACTGCTTCACGCGTTGGCTGGTGACCTGCCTCTGTTCATTTGACATCGCCATCCTTGGTTATGAATTTCGTTGTTGGACAGGAATTTTTGCCATACTGATCAGTTGCCTTAAACGTTCCCTGTTCTGTATGGTGTCTTCTATGACGTTAAATTTTAAGTCCCTTCTTGTCTCTTCCAGAGTTCACATGGTGTTTTTCAATTTGGAATTGAAATTAAAAATTTTCTTCACTAGCCTATTGTGTCTGTGGTTGACCTTGTCTACGAACAGATTGAAGAGAATCGGTGAAAGCCCATCGCCCTTGCAAACACCTGTGTTAATTTTGAAGGGTTCAGAAACTTGTAGAAATTTAACTTTTTGAAACTGTGTCTGTGAGTGTCTGCCCGACTAGCTGTCTGTTGGTTTCGTCGATATCTGCTTCTTCCAGTGTTAGGAATACTGTCTGTCTGTCAACAGAATAGTAGCATTTTTTGACAACAATGAATATAACTGCTGTGTTAAGGTTGCTCATTGTTCTGATCCTGAGGATGGTTTTCAGCTTAAAAATTTGCTCTGTTCACGATCTATTTTTTATGAACCCCGATTGGTACTCGCCAAGTGTGTGTTCTGCTTGAGCTGCTATCTCATTCTGTAGATGTCTGGAAGCAGAGACATGCCTCGTTAATTGTTGCTGTCCGTCGTGTCAGTCTTCTTATGTAGCGGATGGATAATGGTTTCTTTCAGTCGTCCGAATTCTTCCTTTCTCTCAGAAATCTTTAATAACCTCATAAATGGTTTCAGCTGCCCGCTTCCCCCCCAGTTTCCACATCTCAGCCAATATCCCTTCACCTGGAGCTCTGTTGTTTTTCAGCTGGCAAATGTATTGTTCAATTCGATGCAGTGACGGTAGCTCCGAAGGTGGGTTTACCTTTTGAGGTGTCTGAAAACTGGTCGCTGTGTTGGTTCCTTGCAGTTTAGAAGAATATTGAAATATTATGCTAATAACTCACAGTCGTCTTTATTGTTGGTAATCAGTTTGCCTGATACCCGCTAGGGTAGCCGATAATGCTAATGCGCTGCTTCATTGGACTCGGGTAGGCGCGCCAGCCCTGGATCGAATCCGCCCAGTGGATTAACGACGAGGGCCAGTGTGCCGGCCAGCCTGGATTTGGTTTTTAGGCGGTTTTCCACATCCCACTAGATAACTACTGGTCTGGTCCCCATGTTCCGCCTCAATTACACGACTAGCAGACATTTGAAAACGTTTGCACTGTTTCATGGCTTACACTAGATGCAGACACTAATTCTGTCCCGGGGGGTTCGGGGTGGCGACAGGACAGGGCATCCGGCTACCCTCTGACACTAACAACGCTACATCCATAGTAACAGGGCCGATCCCATGTCGAAGAGTGACAAAGGCCCAAAGAAAATAATGATGAATCGGTTTGCCTGTTAACTCTTTGCAGTGTAGGTTCATCAGCTTGTACCCTGTTATTTCTTCTTTGAAAACTTTGTAGATCTCCCTAGCGCCTGTAACTTCGACGTTCTGTAGTGTCGTTCGATAACGTTCCGCCGGCCACTGTGGGCGAGCGGTTCTAGGCGCTTCAATCCTGAACCGCGCTGCTACTACGGTCGCAGGTTCGAATCCTGCCTCGGGCATGGATGTTAGCTAGGTTTAAGTATTTCTAAGTCTAGGGGACTGATGACCTCAGATTTTAAGTCCCATAGAACTTACAAGGGAACCTCCCCATCGCACCCCCCTCAGATTTAGTTATAAGTTGGCACAGTGGATAGGCCTTGATAAACTGAACACAGATCAATTGAGAAAACAGGAAGAAGTTGTGTGGAACTGTGAAAAAATAAGCAAAATATACAAACTGAGTAGTCCACGGGTCGCATAGGCAACATCATGGACAAAATGAGCTTAGGAGCGTCGTGGTCCCGTGGTAGCGTGAGCAGCTGCTGAGCGAGAGGTCCTTGGTTCAAGTCTTCCCTCAAGTGAAAATTTTATTTTCTTTAATTTTGCATAGTTATTATCTGTCCGTTCGTTCATTGACGTCTTTGTTCACTGTAATAAGTTTAGTGTCTGTGTTTTGCGACCGCATCGCAAAACCGTGCGATTAGTAGACGAAAGGACGTGCCTCTCCAATGGGAACCGAAAACATTTGATCGCAAGGTCATAGGTCAACCGATTCCTCCACAGGAAAACACATCTGATATATTCTATACGACACTGGTGACGGCATGTGCGTCACATGACAGGAATATGTTGTCGACCCACCTAACTTGTACACTTGGCGAAGGGGTAAAAAGGTTCTTCTACCTTGCCCGATTTAGGTTTTCTTGTGGATGCGATAATCACTCCCAAAAAAGTGATGAAAACATAAGAGTTTGTCACATAAACTGAAAATAAAAAATTAAAGTTTTCACTCGACGGTAGACTTAAACCTACGACCTTTCGCTCCGCAGCTGCTCACGTTACCACGAGACCACGGCGCTCCTGCGTTCTCAGTCTCCTTGACATTGCATATCTTGCCATGAACTACTCAGTTTGTATATTTTGCTTATTTTTTCACAGTTCCACACAACTTCTTCCTGTTTTCTCAATTGATCTGTTTTCAGTTTTTCAAGGTCTATCCACTGAGCCAACTTATAACTAAATCTGAGGGGGGTGCGATGGGAAGGTTCCCTTGTTAGAGCCATTTGAACCATTTGATAACGTTTCCGGGTACGGGTTCCTGTCCTCATTTTGTTCCTCAAGACATCTTCTGCATCCCGTCGAAGTTTGCCAGTGTAATTTTGAAACACTCTGTATAGGGAGTGGGGCGATTAAAATTGTTTTGGGAAACGTATGGGAAACTTCACACTGGATTACAAAAAGGGTTGTTTCATCTCGAAAGTAGACTTCCAGTGACACTAGACTCGCCCCCACCCCACCCCCTGTCCCACCCCTAGGGCGTGGGAGGGGACGTCAACTTAAATATCTTCAATACAAACCCCAAATTTTTATTGCTGACTCGGGTTATCTGGGAAAAGTACGTAATTTCTGTATGGAATAATTTTACCGTTGCGTGATAGCTGGCGCTGTAATCAACACAAAATGGGTTACAATCCGTTGGAACATGATAGTATTTCAGGAAACAACCCAACAGAATAGGATCCCAGGAGGGTGGAAGGACGGTATTCTTACATTCTGTACTGCGACACTGGTGTTTTATATCAAACTAATCACATTACGGTGTCCTCAGTATTGACGTAATTACCTTCAGAGATGGAAAGCAGTTGGAACAGGTCATTGGTTTATTTATCAATGCAGTAACGAGTACATTTAGCGTTACACGGGAACAACGACGTGGAAGTAGCAGTGTTTTGTTCCCTTTGGAGTGCTTCCTTAATGCGAGTCCCCTTGCCTCTCACCATCGGGCTGCTTCTCTTAGGTGCGTCCCCTTGCTTATCGCAAATCATGGTGTTTTACTGAGGCAAATGTTCGAAGTGCAGCCTGTTTGCTGCAATAGATATTGCAAACCTATTTCTGGAAGACAATCCTACGTCTCTAAGTGTCTCTCCACTAATGTTTGCACATTTAATGATAATTCGCTGTCGCATATTTGGAGGGGTTGTTATTACGTCCATGTAACATTTCTCTTTTAGCATTTCCCACAGAAAAGATCGGGAGGCCTCAAATCGGCTGAATGCACAGGCCGCTCATGAGGAACTCCTCGTCCAATCCACTGACAACGATAGAGTCGATTCAGAACTTCATAAGATACCCATGGATAATGCGCTGGACAGGCAATGTGTTGGAACCGCACAGCCAATCTTGTTTGCAGTGGGACGTCTTCCAGCAGTATTTGCAGAAGATTATCTAGAAGGTCGCCATACATCCGACTATCCACGTTACCGTCTATGAAGTATGGGTCAATTGTCCGGGTACCTAACACACCGCACCAAACATTGAGACTCCAGGGGCGTTGAAGCTCCACTTGCTTTAACCAGTGAGGTTTCTTCACTACGCAGTAATGCATATTATGCCGATTCACGTGACCACATTGCTCCACCAGAGAAAAATACCTGTAAGTGAAAAAAATGGTTCAAATGGCTCTGAGCACTATGGGACTCAACTGCTGAGGACATTAGTCCCCTAGAACTTAGAACTAGTTAAACCTAACTAACCTAAGGACATCACAAACATCCATGCCCGAGGCAGGATTCGAACCTGCGACCGTAGCGGTCTTGCGGTTCCAGACTGCAGCGCTTTTAACCGCACGGCCACTGCGGCCGGCCGTGAATGAAAAATCATCATTGGTTGCTAGTTGTTGATGTATCCAAAGGCAACCGTTCAAGCTGCTTTGAAAGTCACCTACATGCACGGCTTGGTGCAACGACTGGTGATATGGGTGATCTGTGTTCATGCAGTACGCGCAGAACACATCGTGGCGTAATTCCTGCACCTCGGGCGATTTGCTGCTAACTAATGTGAGAAAATGTATCATCCACTGTGGCGTTTTCGTTCGTCGTAGGGCATGGTCGGCTTTTTCGTGTAGGTTGAACACTTTCAGCTGCAGTACACAGTTGGATAACGCAGCGGAATGTCGTTGCCGAAGGAACATTCCTCTCAAGGGACAGGTTCGCATACCGTCGACGAGTTTCTCCCACATGACTATTTGACGCAAAGTACGAAGCAATATCTACCCTCTCTGTAATCTTCAACATCGCTGCACACGAAGGAAGAGATGTTTACGGTTCGAATGTGTGTAGTTGAGTGAACTGCGACAGCTTCACGCCGCCGTTTCCGCGTCCGTCGTTCGCGGTACGGCGAGAGTCTGATCGCGGGCGGGGCGGCAAAGCGTGTCACCGTTCACGCATCGCAGACGTTTATTTGAATGGTACAAAATGTATCGCATACAATGGCTAACATATCGAATATTCCCTTATCACTTTTCAACGATTTGTAAATTCACTTTGTCGATTATAACGCCATCCAAATGCAATGATAAAATTGTTTCATACACAAGTTACGTACTTTTTTCCGAAGAATCCGAATCCGCCATAAATATTAAGGGTTCCTATACCAGATTTCAAATTTGACCCTCTCCCACCCCCTAGGGGTGGAGCAGGGGTAGGGGTCGAGTTTAGTGCATTGGACGTCCCCTTTTAAGACGAACAACTTTTACACTCCTGGAAATGGAAAAAAGAACACATTGACACCGGTGTGTCAGACCCACCATACTTGCTCCGGACACTGCGAGAGGGCTGTACAAGCAATGATCACACGCACGGCACAGCGGACACACCAGGAACCGCGGTGTTGGCCGTCGAATAGCGCTAGCTGGGCAGCATTTGTGTACCGCCGCCGTCAGTGTCAGCCAGTTTGCCGTGGCATACGGAGCTCCATCGCAGTCTTTAACACTGGTAGCATGCCGCGACAGCGTGGACGTGAACCGTATGTGCAGTTGACGGACTTTGAGCGAGGGCGTATAGTGGGCATGCGGGAGGCCGGGTGGACGTACCGCCGAATTGCTCAACACTTGGGGCGTGAGATCTCCACAGTACATCGATGTTGTCGCCAGTGGTCGGCGGAAGGTGCACGTGCCCGTCGATCTGGGACCGGACCGCAGCGACGCACGGATGCACGCCAAGACCGTAGGATCCTACGCAGTGCCGTAGGGGACCGCACCGCCACTTCCCAGCAAATTAGGGACACTGTTGCTCCTGGGGTATCGACGAGGACCATTCGCAACCGTCTCCATGAAGCTGGGCTACGGTCCCGCACACCGTTAGGCCGCCTTCCGCTCACGCCCCAACATCGTGCAGCCCGCCTCCAGTGGTGTCGCGACAGGCGTGAATGGATGGACGAATGGAGACGTGTCGTCTTCAGCGATGAGAGTCGCTTCTGCCTTGGTGCCAATGATGGTCGTATGCGTGTTTGGCGCCGTGCAGGTGAGCGCCACAATCAGGACTGCATACGACCGAGGCACACAGGGCCAACACCCGGCATCATGGTGTGGGGAGCGATCTCCTACACTGGCCGTACACCACTGGTGATCTTCGAGGGGACACTGAATAGTGCACGGTACATCCAAACCGTCATCGAACCCATCGTTCTACCATTCCTAGACCGGCAAGGGAACTTGCTGTTCCAACAGGACAATGCACGTCCGCATGTATCCCGTGCCACCCAACGTGCTCTAGAAGGTGTAAGTCAACTACCCTGGCCAGCAAGATCTCCGGATCTGTCCCCCATTGAGCATGTTTGGGACTGGATGAAGCGTCGTCTCACGCGGTCTGCACGTCCAGCACGAACGCTGGTCCAACTGAGGCGCCAGGTGGAATTGGCATGGCAAGCCGTTCCACAGGACTACATCCAGCATCTCTACGATCGTCTCCATGGCAGAATAGCGGCCTGCATTGCTGCGAAAGGTGGATATACACTGTACTAGTGCCGACATTGTGCATGCTCTGTTGCCTGTGTCTATGTGCCTGTGGTTCTGTCAGTGTGATCATGTGATGTATCTGACCCCAGGAATGTGTCAATAAAGTTTCCCCTTCCTGGGACAATGAATTCACGGTGTTCTTATTTCAATTTCCAGGAGTGTATTTTAACCATCCGAACAATTTTAACCGACCCACTCTTTTATATATATATATATATATATATATATATATATATATATATATATATATATATATATATATATACAGGGTGGTCCATTGATAGTGATCGCGCCAAATATCTCACGAAATAAGCATCAAACGAAAAAACTACAAAGTAGGAAACTCATCTAGCTTGCAGGGGAAACCACATGGCGCTAAGGTTGGCCCGCTAGATGGCGCTGCCATAGGTCAAACGGATATCAACTGCGTTTTTTTAAAAATAGGAAACCCCATTTTTATTACATATTCGTGTAGTACGTAAAGAAATATGAATGTTTTAGTTGGACCACTATTTTCGCTTTGTGATAGATGGCGTTGTAATAGTCACAAACGTATACGTACGTGGTATCACATGGAGAGATCAATGCTGGGCTATACAAGAAAGGACAGGAAAAGGGCAGGTGACATCCGGTCTGTGACGAAGGTTAATGACATCTTAGAGACAGTAGGTTCCTTGAAATGGCAGTGGGCTGGCCACGTCACAAGAAGAAAAGACAACAGATGGACGAAGCTAGTACTGGAGTGGAGTCCGAGAGAGCACCGGAGGCCTAGAGGAAGACCACCAGACAGGTGGGACAAACACATCAAGATGATCGCTGGTAACACCTGGGAGAGAACTGCCCAAGACCGTCCCACTTGGAGAAGACTGCTGAATGCCTACCTGAATCCACGACTCGAAGAGGCCACATCATTTAATGATTGAACTGACCGATGATGATGATGATAATGATGATCGCGTAACATTCCGCCAGTGCGGACGGTATTTGCTTCGTGATACATTACCCGTGTTAAAATGGACCGTTTACCAATTGCGGTAAAGGTCGATATCGTGATGATGTATGGCTATTGTGATCAAAATGCACAACGGGCGTGTGCTACGTATGCTGCTCGGTATCCTGAACGACATCATCCAAGTGTCCGAACTGTTCGCCTGACAGTTACGTTATTTAAAGGAAACAGGAAGTGTTTAGCCACATGTGAAACGTCAACCAAGACCTGCAACAAATGATAATGCCAAAGTAGGTGTTTTAGCTGCTGTCGCGGCTAATCCGCACATCGGTAGCAGACAAATTGTGCGAGAATCGGGAATCTCAAAACCGTCGGTGTTGAGAATGCTACATCAACATCGATTGCACCCGTACCATATTTCTATGCACCGGGAATTGCATGGCGACGACTTTGAAAGTCGTGTACAGTTCTGCCACTGGGCACAAGAGAAATTACGGGACGATGACATATTTTTTGCACGCGTTCTATTTAGCGACGAAGCGTCATTCACCAACAGAAAATAACGTAAACCGGCATAATATGCACTATTGAATAGCGTATTTCATGACAGGTGGACTGGTCGTCGAAGCACCATACCACTGCCCGCACGTTCCCCGGATCTGACGTCCCCGGATTTCTTTCTGTGGGGAAAGTTGAAGGATATTTGCTATCGTGTTCCACCGACAACGGCTGGCAACATGCGTCAGCGCATTGTCAATGCATGTGCGAACATTACAGAAGGCGAACTACTCGCTGTTAAGAGGAATGTCGTTACACGTATTGCCAAATGCATTGACTTTGACGGACATCATTTGGAGCATTTATTGCATTAATGTGGTATTTAGAAATAATCACGCTGTAACAGCATGCGTTCCCAAAAATGATAAGTTCACAAAGATACATGTATCACATTGGAACAACCAAAATAAAATGTTCAAACGTACCTACGTTCTGTATTTTAATTTAAAAAACCTACCTTTACCAACTGTTCGTCTATAACTGTGAGGCATATGTTTGTGACTATTACAGCGCCACCTATCAGAAAGCGAAAAAGTGGTCCAACTAAAACATTCATATTTCTTTACGTACTACACGAATATGTAATAAAAAAAACGCTGTTGATATCCGTTTCACCTATGGCAGCGCCATCTAGCGGGCCAACCATAGCGCCATCTGGTTTCCCCCATCAAGCTAGATAAGTTTCGTTCTTTGTAGTTTTTTCGTTTGACGCTTATTTCGTGAGATATTTGGCCCGGCCACTTTTTTAGAGTTATTAATGAAAGCTGACGTTCACCGGCTTTCCAGGTAAAATCCAAGCACCTCCTTCATCTATGCACCCATTTGCTCGATTGTATCCTAGACGGTGTTCTGCTACCAGGGAGACTGGTTTACATTCATCGACTGTCTTCAACGTGTCCAACGTGTAAATGTAAAACAGGCAGTGAGTTAATCGAAAGCGCTGCGTTCAAAGAAGGCTTGAGCAGGCAGACATGATTTTTATGTATGGCCTCGGGAACGGTAACGGACAGGAGGCTGCAGGGCTGTATCACATGGCGTTTCCAGAACTAAGATACGCAAGTCATCCAATCTTTGGTGCTGTGTATCGTCAGAATCCGTAGCACGGCAGAATATTGACTGACGTACGATGAGTTGCTCTACTCCTGACGAGGAAGAGACGTTCTACGGGCTGTCGAAGAAGAGCAAGGCAAGTGGTCCTGGCATGCGGTACATCTCTAAGCTTAGCATGGAGGATACTTCACCAGAAATGAATGTATCTGTATCACCTTAAACGTGCGCAGGGCCTTACGCACGCCGATTACCCACCACGCGAGAAGTTTTGCCGATGGTTTGTTACACAACTTCCTATCCGTTGTTTCTCTCTTCAGTGTTGTCCAACGTTTGTAGGAGAACAAATTTCCACAACCAACACATATGCGCCGATCGCAATCCTCCAATACAGGCTACACATCAGCATCAGTTTAAGATTAACGTGTGGGCTGGAATTGTAGGCGGCTGTCTGGTAAAACCATACGTTCTGCCAGCGCGTCTTACAGGTGCTTTTTACAGGGACTTTATTCAGAACATCTTCCAAGACCTACTAGACGATATGACTCTGCAAATAATAGGAGACATGTCGTTTATGTATGATGGAATGGTAACACAATTCAGTCTCAGTGTTCGGAATGGCTGGTGTCTACCATAATAGATGGACAAGTAGAACAGGAGCAGTTCCATGGCATGCACGTTCCCCTGTCCTCAGTCCTTTAGGTTATTATCTCTGCGGGCAGCTGAGTCAACCGGTCTCTGCAGCAGACTGCCCAGAGGCAGAAACTCTTCATCAATGTCATGGAAGCCTGCAAAACCATTCAAAACAGTTCATGATTCGACGAGTGCACGGGTGTTTAGAAGCAACAGGAGGACAGTTCGAGTATTTGTTATGACGTTATGCGTTGATGAGCTCCAATCAACTAAACTGTAAATTTTCATAAATAGCTCTAAAACGAAGGATTTTCAGACATACGAACTTCTTTTCTTGTTTTGTTATAAGATCTCTAGTCCCAAATGTATTTGTGAATCATGCTGCATATGAAGGGTATACAGTCTAAGGGTCGTTAAGCGCGTTTTCTGTGGTATTTCGATAGGTAATTGTATTTTTGTTTTTGCAGTATGTAGCTGTAGTCACCCCAGACAAATACTGCCAATCACGTTTTCCATGCGACATACAGTGTCGACGGAAAGCATCGATTTGTTGATCGTTATAAACAAAATGATTTTTAAAAGATTTTACGCACCTCTTCGATAGAGCGGTTCCAGATAAGTCTAGGGCGTATTCGTTTTATCGACATGTGTTAAAAGGGATATATATATGAGACAGAGAGAAACGAATATATCTCATTTAAGAACTAACTTATTATTATTGGTAAACAATTATTGTTGTTGTTGTTGTTGTTGTTGTGGTCTTCAGTCCTGAGACTGGTTTGATGCAGCTCTCCATGCTACTCTATCCTGTGCAAGCTTCTTCATCTCCCAGTACCTACTGCAACCTACATCCTTCTGAATCTGCTTAGTGTATTCATCTCTTGGTCTTCCCCAACGATTTTTACCCTCCACGCTGCCCTCCAATACTAAATTGGTGATCTCTTGATGCCTCAGAACATGTCCTACCAACCGATCCCTTCTTCTGGTCAAGTTGTGCCACAAACTCCTCTTCTCCCCAATCCTATTCAGTACCTCCTCATTAGTTATGTGATCTACCCATCTAATCTTCAGCATTCTTCTGTAGCACCACATTTCGAAAGCTCCTATTCTCTTCTTGTCCAAACTATTTACCGTCCATGTTTCACTTCCATACATGGCTACACTCCATACAAATACTTTCAGAAATGACTTCCTGACACTTAAATCTATACTCGATGTTAACAAATTTAAACAATTATTATTATCGGTAAATAGTAGGTTCTTGTCGAATGTTAACAACATGTACCAACGCTCTGGTGAGTAATGTTGGAAGTTCCATGAGACTATTCTCCGACGATTCTGTTGTCTATACGAAAGTCGTAGCTCCGGAGTATTGCAGCGAAATGCAAGGAGACCTGCAGAGGATCAACGTTTGGTGAAGGGACTGGCAGCGAAGGTTGAACATTAAAACCGTTTAATGGTTTGCGCGTGAACTGGCTAAGAAGTCACAATTCTATGCGGTTTGCTGACGTGTAGAGAACAGTGTCCTTGTGAAATGAGAAATGTGCCACACTCTTAGTTCAAATGGTTCAAATGGCTCTTAGCACTATGGGACTTAACATCTGAGGTCATCGGTCCCCTAGACTTAGAACTACTTAAACCTAACTAACCTAAGGCCGTCACACACATCCATGCCCGAGGCAGGATTCGAACCTGCGACAGTAGCAGCAGCGCGCTTTCGGAATGACATGCGAAAACCGAATTTCGGTTACCGTTTTCCGTGTCGTGTTTACATGTGAACCCCTCAAGCGTATTTACGAGTGCAGTCAAATTTGACATCTGGAAAACAGCTGTTCTAGTTTCTGATTTAGTCAGCACGATAACTAATTCTCTTTAGTTATATACGAGGGTTGTCCAGAAAGTAGCCGGCCGCGGTGGTCTAGCGGTTCTAGGCACTCCGTCTGGAACCGCGCGACTGCTACGGTCGCAGGTTCGAATCCTGCCTCGGGCATGGATGTGTGTGATGTCCTTAGGTTAGTTAGGTTTAAGTAGTTCTAAGTTCTAGGGGACTGATGACCACAGATGTTAAGTCCCATAGTGCTCAGAGCCATTTGAACCATTTGAACCAGAAAGTAGTTCCGATCTGTTGCGAAATGGAAACCACTGGGAAAATCCGGTAAAGCTTTGCACAGATGTGTTGGACAGTGTCGCTAGTATGCCCGTCGATCGTGTCGCGTCGCTCTTTTCAGTTTTGAGTGAACAGTGAGCACGTAGGGAATAGCGTCTTCCGCCAGTATGAGTGCCTGGTAAGAGATTTCGCCTGTGTCATGCAGCCCACATAACACAACTGTCGAGCAGTTCCTTCTTCGTGCCAATTCTCGGCCGCACACAACAGGGGCAATGAAGACGCTCCTGCAGCGTTTCCGATGAGAAGTGTTTGATCACCCACAATACAGTCCGTAATTAATTCCCCCTGAGTCTCATCTCTGCTCACAAGAACCGCTGGTTATGAAGACAAAATTTTTCCACAGACAACGAGCTGCAGACCAGTGCAGGTAACTGGCCGAAAGCACAGGCGGCTGCTTTCTATGACGAGAATATTGGAAAGTTGATACAACACTACCACTATGACTATGTAGAGAAGTAGGTGGAAGATGTACCTAACTGTTGCAAATAAAACGTTTCTGGTTTTCACTGTGGATTCCATTTCACGACCGATCGGAACTTACTCCCTGGACAACCCTCGTATTAGAGGTAGAAAGCTTTATGCTCAGTCTAATATATCTTCTTCTTCTTCAGTGCAAAAAAAGTCATTCTGCCCTCACTAGCCGATTTTTTTTATTTTTTATTTTTTATTTCAATATTGGTTGTGCGTTTACATGAGGCGAAAATCGATTGTGGAAGTAGAAAACCGGCAGCCAGAACCGGATTTCCAGAATCGATTTTGGAGCGTTACACAACCAACTAGAAGCTGTATTGGAAAACGATTTGCGAAATCCGGTATTGGAATCCCCGCGTAAACACAGTGACAGATCCTACGCGTCCGGCCGGCGACTGTGAAGCAAGTGCTGCAGTAATCGTGACAATCAACTTTGCTGCATGCCTGCTATCAGGGGCTCCGCCGTCCATTGCGTGCCAGCTCATTCACGAGCGAAAGCGTCTCTTTGTAATGATTGGGGGCTACTTCAGTCAAAAAAAAAAGTGTGGAATATGAAGTTATATTCCGAGATCATTAGGGGTAAGGCACAATCTCTGATTATGAAGGAAAGCAAAAAGAGGCCAAGACGATATTTTAGAAACCATCCTACCACACGCCTCAGTACGTCTCCACTGTCTCTTCACTCCATTAATTCAGTTACTGGAATCTGTATTTTTCCCAAACAGTTTCATTCTATTATATGTCGATCCACTAGATAATATATAACAGAATAAATTGCAAACAGTAACGGCCCTGTTACACACCCAGGGGTACTCCCAAAATTAATTTCACTCACGTCGATTTCGTCCTGTTAAGAGCGACGTGCAGAGTTCTGTCTGAGGGGAAGTCCTGAATACAATCACAAAACCCATCCTATACTCGATATTCTCGTCCTGGCATTCGTCCTAATCGATTTGTTGATACCTCAGAAAACATAAATCTGGTTACCCGGACGTCACTATTTACTTAATTAAACTCTTAATAAAATCTGTACTCCTCCACCCAGTTTCACTTTATTTGCAAATACAAGAAGCAAGTACGTCTAAAATGAACGCCTGTAATCGTTAAAGAGGTCATAAGAGATCCGCACATCTTACTACACAGAACTGTAGCTGTTTTTTTTTTTTAATCTTTAGACATTTAGTATTGATCTACTTATGGAAAATTTAACCTGTTCTACTTTACTTAGATTTAGCTTGCTAGGCACGCATGGACTATCGTGGTACGCTGCAAGTGTTATTGATTACCGTATAGGCTATACGTCTGATGAAGGAAGGGGTCCAAACCGTGAAGACTTCGGGCGTCTGAAGGTAACACGTCTTCCGAAAAACTAGGCAGACGGAATCGGTATGCTCCCTCCGTGGGACTGTATGTTGAAACCAGAGGAAAATAACTATCAGTCGGTTATGTACAGTGTGTTTATTAGATTTTTCTGCACATTAATAATCGTGCGTTCTTGAAGCACACCAGTCCGTTTAGCCACGGATAAAACAATGAAGATTAGTGTAGTAGATGTATGAAACTGTGGATCAGTGAACATTAATATTCGCTGTTGCCGTGTCATCAACGCAGTGACTAAAAACAGAAATACAGACGTCTTAAGATCTATAGGTATGGTTCATGCAGTACTTGACTATTTCCTGCTGATCATAATGCCAATTTTGTGTGTTAACGATTACTAAGAAAGTTTTAGGTGGGTAATAAACGACGTGATGATTATCTGCAGTATTTGCTTATATATATGAGATAAACAACTGAAACTAATGGTTTCGTTTCATGTGGTACACGATTTGCAATTCTTGGATAGCCGTTGTTTCGGATTCAGGTATCTACAGTATTTTCGAGTAGCTTTACGCACTGTTGTGAGGCTACACTCCACGTTTGTAAATTAGGTGGCGTTTCACTTTTTTCAGTAACAAATAATAATTACTCGGCGCGTCTGCAGTGTTAATTCAGAAGGATGCCGTCACAACCAGGATTTATCGTAAACATGACTTCCACACCAAATTAGTGTCCTTTATGATATTAAGGTGCGGGAGTGCAATTAAAATTCAAGGTGATGAGATATCAGTGATGGGATTAGCTGATGGAATGGCTATCCTGAGTGAAAGCGAAGAAGAACTACGTGATCTGCCGAATGGAATGAACAGTCTAGTGAGTACGGAATATGGACTGAGAGTAAATCGAAGAAAGACGAAAGTAATGACAAGCAGAATAAATGAGCGAGAAACTTAACATCGGGTTTGATGGTTACGAAATAGATGAAGTCAAGGAATTCTGCTACGTAGGCACCAAAATAACCAATGACGGATGGAGCAAGAAGTACATCAAAAGCAGATTATCACTGGCAAAAAGGGCACTTCTGACCAACACAAGTCTGCTAGTATCAAATATAGTCCCTAACTTGAGGAAGACATTTTTGAGAATGTACATTTGGAGCACCGCATTGTATGGTAGTGGAACATGGACTGTGGGAACACTGGAACAGAAGAGAATCGAAGCATTTGAGATGTGGTGCTAACAAATAATGCTGAAAATTAGGTGGACTTATAACGTAAGGAATGAGGAGGTTCTGTGCGGAATCGGAGAGGAAATGGATTTGTGAAAAATACTGACAAGGATAACGGACAGGGTGATACGACATATGTTAAGACATCAGGGAATGACTTTCATGGTACTAGATGGAGCTGTAGAGGGCAAAAAGTGTAGAGGACGATATAATTGGAATACATCCATCAAATAATTGAGGACATAGGTCGCAAGTATGAGATGAAGAGGTTGACACAGGAGAGGAATTCGTGACGGGTCGCATCAAACCAGTCAGGAGACTGATGACAAAAAAAAAATGATATTAGAATCCAGAGACCGTCAGGAAAGACAGAACTTCTTGGTTCGTAGCAGTCGGCCATACATTCTGTAAGGCGAAGGTCACCGAACACCCATTCTTAGTTCCGGACTCCACGCAACTACTAACGTACACTCCTGGAAATGGAAAAAAGAACACATTGACACCGGTGTGTCAGACCCACCATACTGGCTCCGGACACTGCGAGAGGGCTGTACAAGCAATGATCACACGCACGGCACAGCGGACACACCAGGAACCGCGGTGTTGGCCGTCGAATGGCGCTAGCTGCGCAGCATTTGTGCACCGCCGCCGTCAGTGTCAGCCAGTTTGCCGTGGCATACGGAGCTCCATCGCAGTCTTTAATACTGGTAGCATGCCGCGACAGCGTGGTCGTGAACCGTATGTGCAGTTGACGGACTTTGAGCGAGGGCGTATAGTGGGCATGCGGGAGGCCGGGTGGACGTACCGCCGAATTGCTCAACACGTGGGGCGTGAGGTCTCCACAGTACATCGATGTTGTCGCCAGTGGTCGGCGGAAGGTGCACGTGCCCGTCGACCTGGGACCGGACCGCAGCGACGCACGGATGCACGCCAAGACCGTAGGATTCTACGCAGTGCCGTAGGGGACCGCACCGCCACTTCCCAGCAAATTAGGGACACTGTTGCTCCTGGGGTATCGGCGAGGACCATTCGCAACCGTCTCCATGAAGCTGGGCTACGGTCCCGCACACCGTTAGGCCGTCTTCCGCTCACGCCCCAACATCGTGCAGCCCGCCTCCAGTGGTGTCGCGACAGGCGTGAATGGAGGGACGAATGGAGACGTGTCGTCTTCAGCGATGAGAGTCGCTTCTGCCTTGGTGCCAATGATGGTCGTATGCGTGTTTGGCGCCGTGCAGGTGAGCGCCACAATCAGGACTGCATACGACCGAGGCACACAGGGCCAACACCCGGCATCATGGTGTGGGGAGCGATCTCCTACACTGGCCGTACACCACTGGTGATCGTCGAGGGGACACTGAATAGTGCACGGTACATCCAAACCGTCATCGAACCCATCGTTCTACCATTCCTAGACCGGCAAGGGAACTTGCTGTTCCAACAGGACAATGCACGTCCGCATGTATCCCGTGCCACCCAACGTGCTCTAGAAGGTGTAAGTCAACTACCCTGGCCAGCAAGATCTCCGGATCTGTCCCCCATTGAGCATGTTTGGGACTGGATGAAGCGTCGTCTCACGCGGTCTGCACGTCCAGCACGAACGCTGGTCCAACTGAGGCGCCAGGTGGAAATGGCATGGCAAGCCGTTCCACAGGACTACATCCAGCATCTCTACGATCGTCTCCATGGGAGAATAGCAGCCTGCATTGCTGCGAAAGGTGGATATACACTGTACTAGTGCCGACATTGTGCATGCTCTGTTGCCTGTGTCTATGTGCCTGTGGTTCTGTCAGTGTGATCATGTGATGTATCTGACCCCAGGAATGTGTCAATAAAGTTTCCCCTTCCTGGGACAATGAATTCACGGTGTTCTTATTTCAATTTCCAGGAGTGTATATTCTGTCCTTTACCCACTCTTGCGGCGATATGTCTTCGGAGAAGGCTTTCAACTAAATTCCTACACACTAATTCATGAAATTACTTCCGTTCTCTCTTAAACGTGGTGAATAGGGTTTTTGAACGAAGTAATCTTCCACGCCGTTGACGTCTGAGCTCATGTCAAAGATGTTGTATGAAGCTCTGAAGCAGTGACCTCTATACTACCTGAATGTGGAACTCTGATCGGAGAGCGTGGAACTTCGATGAGTCCGTAGATTCTTGTCTTCTGCTTAGTCCGCCATGTTGTAATTAGGAATAAATTTCAATCGGTCTGTACATAATAAAGAATTGTTTAGTTATTTCTGGCTTTGAACTTTATATCAACTGGCGATGTAATAGACTGAGGTGGGAGCAGAATCGAAAAATATTTTCATTTTATGTTCTCGTGACATTTCGTGGTAGCCATGTTGTTTTAAAGGAACAAACGAAATACGAGCATCTTTGGCCGGCACGCTGACACCGTTTGGAGTTCGACTTCGATATCCAGAGAGTATAGAGATCATAGCTTTGAAGCGACCAGGTAAACTAGGTGATTTTCTTTGAAATGTGATTCACTGGTGCTTGCTTCGTGGAAAGGGCCATTGTCATTCTGATATGGAAGCTCCTGTACCATACTGTTGCTACAATGTGGCAACTATTTTCATTAATATCTGTGTGTTTCTTTTTCGCAGACTACAACTAATATCCGAGTCTAAATTAAGACAGGCAGCCCTAGACAAAGGCACCATGTTTGTCATATTTCGCTGCCGTTATAATACACTTTCCAGCTCTATACACAACATTACGTGCAGCAGTTCTGGTAAAGTTTTCATGTCACGTTCATAGAATTAAAGGCCTAAAGTACTACAACACGTTCTATGTATGATGTCGTGCTTCGCGTGGTGTTTCTTCAAGACTGCATAATGCAAAAAGCTATCACAATGGAAAACGAAGTTGTGAAAATTAACACGGATACCAGACACATGTGAGTAGTTATTGTGAACCAACAAAGTCGTAAACCAATGTGTTTATCGCCTTGATTGTGCAGGTGAAAGTACTGTACGATTGCTAACAAAAACGTTACTCATCTGCCGTTAACAAATGAACTGTCCCAGTGGTTGGGGTACTGAGTTCTTTCCGGAGGGCAGAGTATTCAAGTACCAATCCAGCCATCCTCATTTAGTTTTACCGTAGTTTCCTTAAGTCCCTTGAGATGAATGGCCGGATGGTACCTTCAAGTAGTCCATGGCGGATTTTCTTCAGCGTCCGCGTCCAACTGAGCTATTGTGCTGTCTCCAGTGACGTCATTGTCGACGGTACAATGAATTACAACTCCTTTCCGCAATTAAACCACTAAATAGTGAAGTTTGTCACTTCAGAGTCACATAATACCGCAACAATGAAATGGACATCAATAGAATCCGAAACTTTGGAACGAAAAGTTCGTGTACAGCGACTTTCAAACTGATCCGCCTAAACGCACAGATGCTGCATGACGGGTTTCAGGAGCAGTGGTAAATGCCAAAGGATGTTCTACTGTGGACATACTCGAACTAAAAAGTTCAGATGAATATGTATCCAGTTTTCAGTGGATGCAGAGTTAGTTGTTAGAATGTTATGAATAAAAAGCTAGCAAAATCATCAATAGCGTAACATCCTGGAGCAACTGTTGATTGAAAGGAACGCTAATAATTCAGTTTAAATGAAATTGTTAAAATACACCGATAGCCAGGACATTATGACCGCCTATTTAATAGCTGGTATGTTCACCTCTGTTATGGATAACAGCGGCGACACGACGTGTCATGGAAGCAATGAGGCCTTGGTAGGTCTCTAGAGGGAGTTGTCACCACATCTGCACACACAAGTCACCTTAATCCCGTAAATTCCAAAAAGAGGGGCAATGAGCTCTGGCGCTGTGTTCAATCACATCTCAGATGTGTTCGATCGGGTTCAGCTCTAGCGAGTTGGGGGGGGGGGGGGGGGGGGCAGCACATCAGTTGGACGCCACTGTGTTCCTCGAATCAATCCATCTCACTCCTGGCCTTTTGACATGGTGCATTATCTTGTTGAAACATGCGACTGCTGTCCGGAAACATGATGTGATAAAGGGGTGCACGTCGCCTGCAATCAGTGGACGCCCATGAATGTTCCCTAGAGCATAATGGAGCCACCGCCAACTAGTGTCCGTCGCCCAGTACAGATGTCAAGCAACCGTTCCTCTGGAAGAAGACGGATTCGCGGCCTCTCATCGGCATTATGGAGAAGGTATCGTGATTCATCAGATCATGCAACGCTCCGCCACTGAGCCAAAGTTCAGTGCCGATGGTCATGTGCCCATTTCAATAGTAGTTCACGATGTCGTGGTGTTAAAAGTAGCGCATGAATGGGTCGTCGGCTGCGGAGGCCCATTCTTAGCAGTGTTCGGTGTACTGAGCCCAATATTAAAGTCTGAAGTTCGTTGCGCCACAATTCGCCGCCTGTCCTGTTTTACCGATCTGCCCAGCCTACAACGTCCGACATGTAAAGAGGGGTGGCCGGGCAACGTCACAAAGTATGGAGTGGTTTCGCCTTGGTTTCGCCACGTGTTGAAGGCACTCACCACAGCACTATTAGAACATTCGAAAACACTCAGATATAGGAGATATAAATATAAAAAATGGCATATTTTGCTTATTTTTACTCCATTATGTCATATGGCATCATATTTTGGGGTAACTGCACAAACGGAGAAAAAATTTCTAGAGTGCAGAAGTGTATAATAAGAGTAATGTGTAGTGTAAATCCATGAACATCATGTCGAAACTTATTCAAAGAATTGGGCATACTAACCACAGCTTCTCGGTATATTTATTCCTTAATGAAGTATGTTGTAAATAATACATCTCTTTTTCCAACTAACTGCTTACTACACAGTATCAATACTAGGAATAAGAACAATATACATAAAGATTTAAAATCACTTATCTTGCCCAGAAAGGAGTCCAATATTCAGCAACGCATATTTTCAATAAGTTACCAGCAACCATTAAGAGTTTACTTTCAAAAAGGCACAATTTAAAAACATAATTTAAAAGAATTTTTGGTGGACAAGTCCTTCTATTCCATCCATGAATTTCTCATCAAGTGCAGTAGACCATTTTAATGAAAATTTATTATACTTTAATTTTTGACAATACTTGGTTGTAACAGCCAAGTAACTACGTACTGTGTGAATGAGGGATGTATGGAAAGCAAATGTAAGTATTGAACCCGTAAATATTATAAGTTTAATTTTAATTAATGTACATAATTTTACTGTTTATTGACTGAGGATCGTTAAACGTAATGAAACTCAAATTTTTCCAATTTCATTTTTGTAATGTGTTTATCTGACATGTTCCACGCCCATGAGGATTCCCTCTCATGTGCGTCTATGGAATGAATAATTAATCTAATATAATCTAATCTAAAGTTTCCGAAACGCTCGTGTTTAGGCTGCGGCCCATCACAATCTGCCCTTGGTCAGACTCAGACAGATCGGACACCTTCCCCACTCTGTGCATGGACAGCACGCTCACTGATACTACATACATGATGCGTGTGTCTGACTAGCATTCATTCCTCGCCAGATGCTGCCACTATCGCCTTGACGGGTTGTATGCTGTGACTTTGAAAAGCTCTCTAGTTGTCTTTAAATTACCTCTTCTCAGGAGGTCTACTTTTGTAAAGACAGCACTGGTCGTAAATCGAGCTACTACTGTATTTATTTTTTGAACGTAGACTTTTTTACGAGTGCAAACCCATAGGTAAATTCCTAATGATAAAAGGTCCCGCGACATCAGTAGTCACTGAATGGGCGAATAGTATTTTCATGGTCTAAGAACGCGCATTCTCTCAAGACTTGTAACTAAGGAGCAATTTAGAATAACGACATCCACACTTTTCGCAGGAAATCACCATACGTGAGCCCTATTCGGTAAGACAACAGGCACAACCAAACGATAGTCGATCACAGTTCGAAACACTTTGAAAATAGTCTACACCATTCACATTTTGTTCAACGACACGATCGAAAAATATATAATCTGTGTGTGTGTGTGTCATTAGAAATAAAATGAAATTTTCACTCTACAGCGGAGTGTGCGCTGATATGAAACTCTCTGGCAGATTAAAACTGTGTGCCGGACCAATTCGAGTCTCAGTCCGGCACATAGTTTTAATCTGCCAGGAAGTTTCATTAGAAATACCAATATGCAGTCTTGAATCGGGTACGCTGCGTTTGAAAACTGTGTATGATATTCTCCAAAATCAGAAAGAACATTACAGAACTCATAAGAAAACACAATGTTGCGAAATTCAGCAGTTGTAAAGACGTGCAGCTTTGTTTTAAACTGTAATTTTGAGCTCAGTTTCCTTCGATCTGGTCACTCGACTCGCGTTTCAAAGTTATGCAACTGTGTCGAAACTTTAAACTAACTTGAATCAACCGTTAAAATCAACCACCTGAATTTTAGAATTGGTTGCAGTCATCATAACAAGTTGAAAAGTGTAAAATTTAGATGCAGAGCTTACCAGCATAACACATGGCGTAAAAGTAGATCACACTGCAGAAATGCATTCCTGAGACCTGCACTGACGATATAAAATCCAGTTTGGCAGCTAAAGTTGGTGTTAAAGCGCCACAAAATATGAGTGAAAAATGTTTTAGTGACCAGTCATAGAATGTTTTCTAGTGATAACAGCCCAGCAGGTGTACGTTGACATCTGACTGAAAATCAGATACTTGTTTTTATCCAGTTTTTAACGAGAAGCTGTCCACAGAACCTCCTCCTGAAGTTCAGTGAATTTCGACATCGTCAAATTGGAGCAAGGGATTTATTCGAAATACACTCTTTTATTCATAAAGTCATTATCGGATTCGGCAGATATTTTAGTTATCCAGTTTCAATTCTAATGAGTCATCATCAGGAGTAAAGATCTAAAAGAGAAAAAATGCAAAATTATTATTAAATACGAGTACATGAGTCGCCTGCCCATGCGCATGCGTCATACTTTAAAAGAAATATCAAGGAAACAAGTGCCCGCCTGCAAACCGAGAATCCTTGTTCCTACAATGAATATTTTCCACTTAACTCTATTTTTCATTCTATGGGCGGTTGTTGGCAAAATTCTATCTTTAACAATTATGTATTTACCAGTGCTTGGTTCCTTTTCTTTTTTAATGACGGTAGTTTACTAACATTTTATTTTATGTGTGATCCTCTTTTCTTCGAGTTCCTTTCAGTACTGTAAATTGTGGCTTATTGCTTATTATATTTTCAAAAACATAATGATTATGTTATAGTTGTTTTCAACATATCTTTTCACATTGTATTTTCGCACATGTGAGCCAAGCATGCGCAACGCCCTCTACGAAAGAAACCGTTCCAATCTTAAAGTCTACGCTGGAGCAGGGACCGCAGTTGATTTTAAGTGACCACAATGAATGCTTGAAGACGGCTTGATGTGTAATTCCGTAATAAGACACTGGGTTTATTTTAGTTTTCCTCTTCAGCTTGCATTTTGCAATTTTTTTACCTGTTTATATTTAACAACAATTTTGCATTTTCGTTTTTTTCTAGAGTTTGTGTTCTGATAACCCGCTTGCGCAGCCGAGGCGGCTAACGCACGCCTGTGCGGTGGCGCTCGACTCTTTGATTTGAGGGCTCTAATCGTAATGGTGAGAAATAAAATTCACCTGCAGTATTTGGCCAGCACAGGGAAGAGAGGCAGCAGCGTAAAGTTCCTGATCACCAGACTTCGCGCCAATCTCACGGATTAAATTCCAAACCACACGGCATTGTCCCATGAAATGAGGGCATGCGACACTGTAGATGGTGATGGGGACGTTCGGTGGCCCCTTGGTTTCGCTCGAGATGAATAGCTGTGTGCCGGGAGCGGGTTTCACCCTCTCCCTTCTCTCTTCATCTGTACCACACTATACACACACACACACATACACACACACACACACACACACACACACACACATTACACTCACCTACACTTAACGGATGCACTTAACACAGCTCTCACGCTTCGTGAAAGAAAGGTGCCAATGTGCGCGAAAGAGAACGAAAACCCATTTCCGTTAGGCGACTTTTCGAGCCAACCCTGCCATAAGGCTTTACTTTCTTCTTTAGTCCGGACGATGGCTCATTCGACCGGGGGTTTGTAGAGGCATGATATGCAACCTGTCACTTTTCGAATTTGATACAATATATTCTGCTATTAACTAGTTTCCGAGCCTCTAATGATCATAACCGGGTAGAGATATATTATTTTTGGTAGTATGTGCTGCTTGATGATAAGATCGTGGTGCTGTCGAAAGTAACGAAAATTTGGGCGTAAGTTAACGAAATATGTAGGAAATGAAGAGATCGTTATGTTTAAGGATGCTACATTGTATTGTATCCTAGTATCCACAATAAATTAATGTCGGTAATGTGCATTTTAACCATACATACTCACAACGTGTTTAGATGCACTTTTCAAGTAAACAAACACTGAAAGTAAACCCATAGAGTATGAGAATGCTACGTACTACACTTTGCCACTCCGTGATCTTTGAAATGCATATTAAAAAAAAAAAAAAAAAAAATGAACGCAAGTGAACATTCCGAGCTGTAGGTGTGTGCATACGTAGGTGATATATATGTGATACGGATCGAATAAGTTACAGATAACACACAGAATGAAATATTTATTACATAAACAAGAGCGAATGACTCGGTAGCATATATGACAGACATGTGACTATCGAAAACAGTAGGTGCGCGCGTGAACTAGTCTTCGTTTGAAGAAAGGTAGCAAAATGAGAAATTTTTTGATTCATCGTATACGTATGTTGACAACGTACGGACACAAATACAGCTTGCGATGTTCACTTGCGTTCATTACCTAGGCTTGTAAGTATTTTATTTTTTAATTTAATGCAGCTCTTGTCAAAGGTACCAACGGCTTTCCCACGTTCGATACATCAGCTCTCGCCCGATCACCGACGTTAAGCGAATTCGGGCCGGGTTAGTAAGAGGCTGGTTGTGTGTCTGGGAATACGGGATGCCGTTCGGTGAGGGACACGCAAGTCGTTGAAGTGGTGCCCAGTTGAAAGACTTGCACCAGGCCGTGGAGCCACACGACACTGAATTGTAATATAAGGTGCTCATATCCATCCATTTTTAAGAAGTATTGGATGCATTTACATAATACATAATTCTAACAAGTCCTGTCACAAACGAGGGCATTCTTTTAAGGATAATTAAGAAGGTAGTTCACGATAGAAGAACGCGTGGCAACTGTTAGTGTGCGATTGCGCTCTTTGTCCTATGTGCAGCTACAACAGGGGTTCAATTGGAAGTTTCACATGCCAGTACCAACGAAAGAAAACGCCCTGTTACTTCTCAATAAGTTCCGAAGAACTGGAAACGTTGCCGATGAATCCTCCTGGATGACAAGAGATTGTTCAGTAAATCAGAGAAGCAGTCGAAAGAGTAATCGTTTAACAAACGCGTTATACATTTTAAAATCAACGATTTTGAAAATTTTACACTTACACTAAAGAAGAAACCGAACCGTATTCGGGTGCTTCACAGAGTAGACCCCGAAGATTAGCCCAGCTTCGTGTTACCATTTGAAAGAAGCTGCACGCAACGAAAGCGTCATGGACCACATTTTGTTTACTGATGACGTCACGTTCTAGAATTACGGAAAAGTTAACGAACATAACTGCCGGATACGAGGTGAGGAGCCACATCAAGCTACCACTAAATGGCAAAAAGATATCCCAAGAGTGAATGTGTGGCTTCGATTCACAAACACTACAGTTTATGAACCTTCCATTTTGTAGAAGGGATAAGTACAGGAAACATTTACCTTGGTTTGCTGGAGCAATTCCTGGATGCACAACTTCAAGAGGAAGGCATTGCTGTTGTGTTCTAACAGGATGCAATATAACGGTTTTGCTCTGATAGTAATGAAGCTCCGGCTGGGGTGGCCGAGCGGTTCTAGGCACTACAGTCTGGAACCACGCGACCGCTACGGTCGCAGGTTCGAATCCTGCCTCGGGAATTCATGTGTGTGATGTCCTGAGATTAGTTAGGTTTAAGTAGTTCTAAGTTCTAGGGGACTGATGACCTTAGAAGTTAAGTCCCATAGATCTCAAAGCCATTTGAAGCACATAAATCGAAGATTCCCCAACAGATGGATAGGCAGAGGTTCAGCAAGAATGTAGCGATCACGTTCACCTGATTTGACACCAATGGATTCCTTCTTTGGGGGATACATAAAGTTAGGCATGACAACACAAAGGTAAGGGATCTTCAGAATCTAAGAGCCTGAATCGGGGATGCGGCATCGGCTGTTTGACAAGAGTTGCTTCAGAATGTATTCAGATCTGCTCTTCAACGATAGGATCGATGCTTCGAAACGTACAATAAACATACATGTGTATTATGTAAATGCATCTACACTCCTGGAAATGGAAAAAAGAACACATTGACACCGGTGTGTCAGACCCACCATACTTGCTCCGGACACTGCGAGAGGGCTGTACAAGCAATGATCACACGCACGGCACAGCGGACACACCAGGAACCGCGGTGTTGGCCGTCGAATGGCGCTAGCTGCGCAGCATTTGTGCACCGCCGCCGTCAGTGTCAGCCAGTTTGCCGTGGCATACGGAGCTCCATCGCAGTCTTTAACACTGGTAGCATGCCGCGACAGCGTGGACGTGAACCGTATGTGCAGTTGACGGACTTTGAGCGAGAGCGTATAGTGGGCATGCGGGAGGCCGGGTGGACGTACCGCCGAATTGCTCAACACGTGGGGCGTGAGGTCTCCACAGTACATCGATGTTGTCGCCAGTGGTCGGCGGAAGGTGCACGTGCCCGTCGACCTGGGACCGGACCGCAGCGACGCACGGATGCACGCCAAGACCGTAGGATCCTACGCAGTGCCGTAGAGGACCGCACCGCCACTTCCCAGCAAATTAGGGACACTGTTGCTCCTGGGGTATCGGCGAGGACCATTCGCAACCGTCTCCATGAAGCTGGGCTACGGTCCCGCACACCGTTAGGCCGTCTTCCGCTCACGCCCCAACATCGTGCAGCCCGCCTCCAGTGGTGTCGCGACAGGCGTGAATGGAGGGACGAATGGAGACGTGTCGTCTTCAGCGATGAGAGTCGCTTCTGCCTTGGTGCCAATGATGGTCGTATGCGTGTTTGGCGGCGTGCAGGTGAGCGCCACAATCAGGACTGCATACGACCTAGGCACACAGGGCCAACACCCGGCATCATGGTGTGGGGAGCGATCTCCTACACTGGCCGTACACTACTGGTGATCGTCGAGGGGACACTGAATAGTGCACGGTACATCCAAACCGTCATCGAACCCATCGTTCTACCATTCCTAGACCGGCAAGGGAACTTGTTGTTCCAACAGGACAATGCACGTCCGCATGTATCCCGTGCCACCCAACGTGCTCTAGAAGGTGTAAGTCAACTACCCTGGCCAGCAAGATCTCCGGATCTGTCCCCCATTGAGCATGTTTGGGACTGGATGAAGCGTCGTCTCACGCGGTCTGCACGTCCAGCACGAACGCTGGTCCAACTGAGGCGCCAGGTGGAAATGACATGGCAAGCCGTTCCACAGGACTACATCCAGCATCTCTACGATCGTCTCCATGGGAGAATAGCAGCCTGCATTGCTGCGAAAGGTGGATATACACTGTACTAGTGCCGACATTGTGCATGCTCTGTTGCCTGTGTCTATGTGCCTGTGGTTCTGTCAGTGTGATCATGTGATGTATCTGACCCCAGGAATGTGTCAATAAAGTTTCCCCTTCCTGGGACAATGAATTCACGGTGTTCTTATTTCAATTTCCAGGAGTGTATTATAGTTTTCAGTGGTATGAAGACTTTGTGACCACCTTGCACCTGCAAGGGCTATTCGGAAAGTAAGACCCGATGGGGTGCGAAATGGAAACCACAGTGAAAATCCGATAAAGTTTTCCATAGATGTGCGGGCAGTGTCTTTAGTGTACCCATCGATCACGCCACGCTCTCTTCAGTTCTGAGCGCACAGAGGGCACGCACAGATAACTAGAAAACAGTGCCAAGTTAGAGGGCGCCGTGAGCGATTTCGCCTGATGTTTTGCAGCCCACACAACATAACTGCCTTCGTTTCCTACTTCATGACAATTCTCGGCCGCATTTTGAAGATGCTCCTACAGCGTTTTCGATGGGAAGTGTTTGATTACCCTCAGTACAGCCCGTAATTGGTTCTCTCTGAGTCTCACGTCTGCTCACATGAACCGCAGACTATAAAGACATTTTGACACAGACAACGAGCTGTAGTCTAGCGTGAAGGATTAGAAGAAAGCACAGGCGGCTGCCTTTTATGACGAGGGAATTGGATAGTTGGTACAAGACTACGAAAAACGTCTAAGTCGGAGAGGCGACTGTGTGGAGACGCAGCTGGAAGATGTAGCTAACTGTTACAAATAAAGCATTTTTGATTTTCACAGTGTTTTCCATTTCGCGACAGATCGGACTTTACTTTCTGAAAAGACCTCGTACATCTACACTACTACTCTGCAGTTCACAATTAAGTGTCTCTCAGAGGGTTCTTCGAACCATCTTCAAGCTATTTCTCTGCCGTTCTACCATCCTCACAGTCTCTGTATTTACCTTCAATGTTGGTTTGGTTTACTGTAAAACCAAGTGCACCTAAATACTATGTGCATATCTGTGGAAACTGGCTAAAACGTACGTTATCGAAGTCAATTTACCACTGATACCAAAATGATGTGCAATGTAGCCATCCTAAAACATTACCATATTTTCATTTCGCACAAATTTCGTGAGGTTATGCCTATATTTCCGTTATTTTCGCCAACAACACGACCCTACATTCTATCTGCACATGATCCGAATGGAGCCTGCAGTGGCTCGAAAACTCATTAAAGCAGCCATCAATCCCAAGATTGTTTTGAACGACACGGTGCTTTAGTAGGTATGGAGGTGATGTGCCCTTACCTTTCTGTGGCCAGTTGTAGGGGACTTACGGTTGAACGCGGATTCCGAACCACCGTGAAAGCGGCAGTTTTGTATCGACAAATATTGTCAGACGGGAAAGAAATAAGTGGGAGATAAAAATCCTAGGACTGACAGGAGACTTCTAGATTTGTAGTCTGACACTTTTTCACTGACAATGGCAGGCCACGACGTTTGGAACACGGATTTACTGTAAACTTCGTACTCTCATAGTTCTCCACGAGGACAACAAAATTTGTAAGCAGTAGCGCGTACTTCTCAAGCGTTACTGAGAAAATCGCAAGATAATTTCGGTCGTCGACTATATATCTGTGCGTGGCCATTTTAACCTTGAAGCGACTGCAGCCGAGTGGTGACGGCACGGTAGTTCAGCGTGTTCGGTCAGCGCGTTAGCTTCTCTTCATAATAAAAAAATTGAGCGAGCGGATGAACGAACAAACTGAACGGGTGTCATCGGACTCCGCCCTGAACAAATTCAGCGAACAATATAGAACAAAATGTATTTTTTTTAAAAGTGTTTGGCGTTCAAGCCGCTGGTTCGCTGGATCGAGTTCCGTTCGTCAGTTTTTTTTATTTTCAACACAGACATTTTTTTTACTATTTATATTAAAATTGATTCAACGGGAAAAATACGTGTAACTTTTATTAAATTTACAATGTTATTCGGCAGTCTAGTAATTGTTATTATCACAAATAATATAATATTCATAACTATCGACCAGTAAACGACCAAACGCATAAAGTGATACTGAAAACGTATGCTGGTCCGTGTCTTCAAAACTGTTCGTATTTAATCGAAAGAGAACGAGAAATTGCTTCTCGGAAAACCCTATTAAAATACACTCGATACTGCATAACAAATTATCAGCGCCGATTTTTAAGGAAATACTGCGTTATGCATGGTTTGCTTCCAAACTATCGTCTGAAAGAGACGTTTTTGAAAATGTTAAGAAGTTTGTTTTTCCACAGAAAACGTCAAAAGACCTTGCGTATGCGGTGCCGTTTAACTTTATGTTTTCCATGTTTTTACGAAAAATACCATCCTGCAACTTGTACTAGTAATGTCGAAAGCGACGATTAACTGTACCGGGTGATCAAAAAGTCAGTATAAACTTGAAAACTGAATACATCACGAAATAATGTAGATAGAGAGGTACAAATTGACACAGATGCTTGGAATGACATGTGGTTTTATTAGAACCAAAAAAATACAAACGTTCAAAAAATGTCCGACAGATGGCGCTTCATCTGATCAGAATAGCAATAATTAGCATAACAAAGTAAGACAAAGCAAAGATGATGTTCTTTACAGGAAATGCTCAATATGTCCACCATCATTCCTCAACAACAGCTGTAGTCGAGGAATAATGTTGTGAACAGCACTGTAAAGCATGTCCAGAGTTATAATGAGGCATTGGCGTCGGATGTTGTCTTTCAGCATCCATAGAGATGTCGGTCGATCACGATACACTTGCCAATAATCGCACGGACTGAGTGAGGTCTGGGGACCTGGGAGGCCAAGCATGACGAAAGCGGCGGCTGAGCACACGATCATCACCAAACGACGCGCGCAAGAGATCTTTCACGCGTCGAGCAATATGGGGTGTTTTTTCGGTTCTAATAAAACCCCATGTCATTCCAAGCATGTGTGTCAATTTTTACCTCTCTATCTACATTATTCCGTGGTTTATTAAGTTTTCAAATTTATACTGACTTTTTGATCACCCGGTACATCTTTCGAAAGCCGTCTGTGCCGGTCAAAACTTGGATGTAACAAGTCGTTTCGGACTCCTTCCAGGTATAAGGGATTTCTCACATCACGGACAAGCACACATTTTCAGTATGACTTTATGCATTTGGTCGTTTACTGGTCGATAGATATGATTATTACATTATTTGTGATAGTAAAAATTAGTAGACTGCCAAATAACATTGTAACTTTAATAAAATTTCACCTGATTACACGTATTTTCCCCATTATATCAACTGTAATATAAATAATAAAGAAAATGACTGTGTTGAAAATAAAAATAAAAACTGACTAACGGAACTCGATCCAGCGATCCAGCGGCTTGAACGCTAAAAAACTTTTTTTTTTAAAAAAATGTTTTGTTCTATATTGTTCGTTGAATTTCTTCAGGGCGGACGTCCGATGACACCCATTCAGTTTGTACGATGATCCGTTCGCTCAGTTCTTTTATTATAAAGGGTAACTAACGCTCTGACCGAACACGCTTTTTCCTTTTTTTTGTAGTCTCATTTTGTTCGTTTCCTTCGTTTCATCTGCTCGGTGCGGACGTCGCAAGACTCCCGTTTCAGTTCGTCGTTGATCCATCAACTCAGTTTTTTTTTTTTTTATTATAGAGGGCAGCCAACCCTCTGCCCGAACACACTGAGCTACCGTGCCGGCACCACTCACCTGCAGCCGCTTCATGGTTAAACTGGCCACGCACATATATATATTCGACGACGACCGAAATTATCTTGCGATTTTCTCAGTAACTTTGATTTTATCCATACTGGATCAGAGGTCGTAGTTGTGAATGTCAATGTTAAAAATATATCGGCTCAACCACTTGTTTATAGTGTAAAACACGCGTTTCGGAAGTCAAGCTTCCATCATCAGAATAATAAAAAGTAAAAGAACCTGTTAAAACTCGCTAAAATGGAACATGCACCAGGCACAATGAAACTGTCTTCTCAAGCGTTACTGAGAAATGTTTAAAATATATCGGCTCAACCACTTGTTTATGGTGTAAAACACGCGTTTCGGAAGTCAAGCTTCCATCATCAGAATAATAAAAAGTAAAAGAACCTGTTAAAACTCGCTAAAATTGAACATGCACCAGGCACAATGAAACTGTCTTCTCAAGCGTTACTGAGAAATGTTAAAAAATATATCGGCTCAACCACTTGTTTATAGTGTAAAACACTAAGATTGACGCGTTTCGGAAGTCAAACTTCCATCATCAGTCTCGTGTTTGGCTACGTGGTGTGTTGTATCAACGAAGACGCACGGGCGGTTTACGACGATAGAGAGAGCCATGTGGTTAGATGTTGAACACCATAGGCGACACCATTTTAGAGTTTTTTATATTTTGACGACTATGTGGAGATGCACCTTGGAAGACACGGCTGCAACAAGGGAAGTAGCCGCGATGTTTTAATTTTATTATCAATTTTATTGTGCCTGGTGCATGTTCCATTTTAGCGAGTTTTAACAGGTTCTTTTACTTTTTATTATTCTGATGATGGAAGCTTGACTTTCGAAACGCATCAATCTTAGTGTTTTACACTATAAACAAGTGGTTGAGCCGATATATTTTTTAACATTTCTCAGTAACGCTTGAGAAGTACGTGCTACTGCTTACACATTTCGTTGTCCTCGTGGAGTACTACGAGTGTACGAAGTTTGCAGTAAATCCGCGTTCCAAACGTCGTGGCCTCCCCTTGTGAGCCACGCAGCCACACAGTACCAAATTTTAAAAGCGACAGGTTTCATATCATAATTATTGTGCCTAGATAAACAGCCATTTTAAACCACAGCTGCAGTTTCTCATCGATTATGGATGTAATAAATGAAATGAAATGCTCGTATGGCATTATTGGCTGGGAAGTTCGGCCGCCGTATTGCAAGTCCTCTTTAGTACACGCCACTTCAGCGACTTGCGAGTCAACGATGATGACCACACAACACCTAGTCATCAAGAGGGAGAGAAAATCCCTGACCCCGCCGGGAATCGAACCCGGGACCCCTTACCCAGGAAGCGAGAACGCTACCGCAAGACCACGAGCTGCGGCCGGTGTAATAAATGACTCATATGAATTGGACTTACAAGGGGAGGCCGCCAATTGTGAATTTCAAATTCGATTCATACTGCGCATAATAAAAGCTCATGGCCAGAGGTGTAATGTGGCAAAGCACCAAGATGCACTTCTCAGCCGTTGTCGAGAAAATCGACAGTTAAAAGAAACCGTTGCGGTGAAATACTCTCTACGATTAATAATTTTCCACAGCGTCGTGGCGCAGCGGTAAGCGCTCGAGTTCGTAATCCGTAGGTCGCCGGATCGAATCTCGCGTCATGCAACCTTTTTTTTTTCTTTTAGTATTTTTTTTGTAATTCATATATATATATATATATATATATATATATATATATATATATATATATATATATATTATTCCCGGCAATCAGTTGCAACAATTATGCATGTAATAAGTTGTTGTAAGTCGTTTGTCGTGGAAAAACTGGCGACTTCGAACATCATTATGTTTTCCGCAAACAAAGTTGTATTTCACAAATGTTATTAATTGTCTTCATAATGTTAACCACGTATAGTTAACGGAAGACGTAGAAACGGTATTCCGAAACGAATGCGTATAGCGTAAGTCAAACGTTCGAGTTAGAATAGAGACCCCACGAACATAAATTTGCTGCGGCAGGTATGAAATATAAACTCCGTTACTCGCTCGTTACACTTGAAGGACAGATGTTGAATGGGCCGAAACGAGCAGCCGCATAACAGCGTAGTTGCCTGCTAACTTCGAAACAAGGTAGATGCGGTCCCTAGCGCAACTTATAACATCGTCGAAAATCAGTGCGGTCGGGAGAGCTTTGGTACACCCTGTTAAAAAAACGGAAAAATGGAGGCGGTCGAATTGGAGATCGATCCGCCTTCACCAACATGCATAAGCAATTCATTAATTGCAAAAAACTAATAATAAAAAAAAATTGCACGGCGCGAGTTTCGATACGGCGACCTTCGGATTACGAACCCGAGCGCTTACCGTTGCGCCACGACGCTGAGAAAAATCATTAATCGTAGAGAGTATTTCACCGCAACGGTTTCTTTTAACTGTCGATTTTCTCAGACAACGGCTGAGAAGTGCATCTTGGTGCTTTGCCACATTACACCTCTGGCCATGAGCTTTTATTATGCGCAGTATGAATCGAATCTGAATTTCACAATTGGTGGCCTCCCCTTGTTAGTAAACTGTAAAATATCTGCTAAAAGCAATCGAAACATTTGTGAAGAAGAGAGTGTACCACCTGAAGTAGTCACGGCGCCTCCCGTGTTTCGAAAAGTGGCGAGCCGAGGCACGGGGAGTTGCGACAGGCGCGCCGGAAGCAGGTAGTGGGTGTTGCAGAGAGCGCCGAGCACCGGCCGTCTCGGCGGCGCGCCTCACAGGGTAGCGACTGGCGGCTCCCGGTCGCCGGCGGCGGATCCCCGCGCCAGCGGTCTGCAAATCCGCCGCCCCCACCGCCGCCGAGGCGCAGATTCGGAAGCCTGCGTAAGAGCGAGCGTACGTGTGTGTGTGTGTCCAGGTGAGGGTGTGTTCACGGTAGGAAACTGGGCCGCGGCGTTGCCGTCTCCGGCAGGAAGAGCCGCCGGGGCGGCGGTGGTGGGGCGGCCGGCCAGGCCGCGAAGGCTGCCGGCGCTGTATATAAGCGGCGCTGGCGCCGGCCGGCGAGCACCGCAACCGCCTGGCCAGCCCAGCCGCACCGCACCGCCCGCTGCCGCCGCTTCTGCGACCGCCAACTCGCCGCGGTAAGGCCAACCACGACACCTTCTGTGCTTCTCGTTGCTAGACCGCCCGGCCGTCTTCTCCTCGGGCCGCCAGACCGGATAACTTACTTACTTTCGCTGTCGTCTGCTCGTACTAGAACTTTGCCCTCTCGGGAGAGCGAAATGCAGCAGCTAAAGTGATGGTCAATCCCGATTGTGACTCGACAGAAAACTTGGTGATAGGTATAAGGCAGCACGTCATTTTGCTGCCCATAGCTATGAAAGCAAATACGGGTGTCCCACAAGGAACTGTGCTAGGGCCACTACTGTTCACGACAAGAGAGTGCGACAGCAAAGCTGAACTACTGCAAGTGGCAGAGCTTTCGACATCTAACAGTACAAGAATTGACCACATATTTGATATAAGCCCGACCGACAGTTGCTCCACAACCTTATGTGCTTGCTTTGCTTAGCCACGACGGCGTTTCTTCTGACCGCTAGACAGGAGAAATCACTTTCTCTACTGTCTGCTCGGACTTGGGGGAGTGAAATGCAGCTGCTAAAGTGACGGTTAGCCACGTTTGTCACTCTGTAGAAAACTTGTGATAAGCGTAAGGGAGCACCTTATTTTGGGGGCAGAATCGTCGACAGCCAAGAAAGTAAATGCGGACGTCCCCCAAATGGTTCAAATGGCTCTGAGCACTATGGGACTTAATATCTGCGGTCATTCGTCCCCTAGAACTTAGAACTACTTAAACCTAACTAACGTAAAGACATCACACACATCCATGCCCGAGGCATGGTTCGAACCTGCGACCGTAGCGGTCGCACGGTTTCAGACTGAAGCGCCTAGAACCGCTCGGCCACTCCGGCCGGTTGGGACGTCTCCCAGTGAGCTGTTGTAGGACCCCTATTGTTCATAACATACAGAGTGCGATATCCAAGCTGAACCGCTGAAAATATCAAAACTAAAGTTTCTACAAGTAATAGTATAAGAAATGGTCTCATATTTGATATAAGGTCACCTTCTGTGCTTCTTGTTTGCGTAGCGAAGAGGGCGACTAGACAGGAGAACTTACTTTCATTGTCGTCTGCTCAGACTAAGACTTTCCCCTCTTCAGAGAACAAAATACAGTAGCTAAAGTGATGGTCAGCCACGGCAGACATTTCATGATAGTTATGACGCAGAACGTCATATTGGGAGAAGATTCCTCTGTAACTATGAAAGTAAATGAGAGGGTCCCACAAGGAATTGCGCTAGATACAGTACTTTCCGTGACGTACTCGGTGCAGCACCTAAGCTACCTCTGTGCTTCTCGTTGCTAGACCGCCTGCCTCCCTTCTCTTCGGGCCGCGAGACCGGATAAGTTACTTACTTTCGCTGTCGTCTGCTCATACTAGGACAGCGAAATGCAGCAGCTAAAGTGATGGTCAATCCCGATCGTGTGTCTACAGAAAACTTGGTGATAGGTATAAGGCAGCACGTCATTTTGGTTGGACAGTCGTCCATACCTATGAAAGTAAATACGGGTGTCCCACAAGGAACTGTGCTAGGACCACTACTGTTCACGACAACAGAGTGCGACAGCTAAGCTGAACTGCTTCAAGTAGCAGAGCTTTCGACATGTAACAGCATAAGAATTGACCACATATTTGATGTAAGGCCAACTGACAGTTGCTTCACAACCTTCTGTGCTTGCTTTGCTTAGCCACGACGGTGTCTCTTCTGACCGCTAGACAGGATAAGTCACTTTCTTTACTGTCTGCTCGGACTTAGACTTCCCCCTCTTCGGGGAATGAAATGCAGTTGCTAAAGTGACGGTTAGCCACGTTTGTTACTCTGCAGAAAACTTGTGGTAAGCGTAAGGGAGCACCTTATTTTGGGTTCAGAGTCGTCCACAGCCAAGAAAGTAAATGCGGACGTCCCCCAGTGAGCTGTGCTAGAACCCCTATTGTTCATGACATACAGAGTGCGAAAATATCAAAACTAAAGTTTCGACAAGTAATAGTACAAGAACTGGTCTCATATTTGATATAAGGTCACCTTCTATGCTTCTCGTTGCGTAGCCACGAGGGCGACTAGACAGGAGAACTTACTTTCATTGTCGTCTGCTCAGACTAAGACTTTCCACTCTTCAGAGAGCAAAATACAGTAGCTAAAGTGATGGTCAGCCACGTTTCTAGCTCGACAGACATTTCATAATAGTTATGAGGCAGAACGTCACACTGGGAGAAGATTTCTCTGTACCTATGAGAGTAAATAAGAGGGTCCCACAAGGAATTGTGCTAGATCCAGTACTTTTCATGACGTACTCAGTGCAGCACCTAAGCTGAACTGCTGAAATTTTCAAAACTAAGTTTTCGACAGGTAGTTCTTCAAGAACTGGTCACATATTTCATGTAAGGCTAGCCAACAGGTGCTCCATCACCTGTGCTTCTCGTTGTTTATCTACCAGTGTATCTTCTCTCCGGACCACGAGGCAGGAGAACTTACTGGCTTTACCTGTCGTCTGCTGGCATTAACACTTTCTCCTCACGGGGCAGTGAAATGCAGCAGCTAAAGTGATAGTCAGCCACGTTTTTGACTCTATAGAAAACTTGCTGGTAGGCATATGGCAGCACGTCATTTTGGGTGGTGAGTCGCCCATAGCCTTAGAAGTAAATATAGGTGTCCACCAGGGTCAGATTCGATCATACGGAGTACACATCAAATTGCCTTGAGGAATATTTGACTAATAGATACACTGGACGGGAGATTGTCTACAGAATCGAAAGTAACCGTCGCTGCGCGCTAAGGAAACGTAATAGGACCTCCAATGTTATTTATATGCATAAACGATTTATAATATAGGATCAGCATCAATTTACAGTATGAATTTATAAAATTGTTCACTCACAGTGCCTTTATGTGCAGGGAAGTATCACCACTCGAAGATCCTAAGGAATTGCAGAAAGACTTCAACAAAATTTCCGCTTGATATAACGAATAGCAGCTCTCACTGAATATGGATAAATTCAAGATTATATCAATAAGAATGAGAAATAAGCGGATAGTATCTGACTGAAAGATTAGTGTTTAACATTTTGAGCATCCCATGTCGTATAAAAATTTGGGGGCAATAATAAGAAACGGTATAAAGTAGAACGATCGCGTGAAACCAGTATTAGGTAAGGCGAATGGGAGACTTAGATTTGATGCAAGCCTTCTGGGGAAGTGCGGTGCATCTGTAAATGAAATCGCACAGAGATAGGTTATTGTGATCGTAAAAGGTCGAAATAGTAACAAAAATGCTCTGAGAACTTGAATGAGTATCCTAGGTGAAAGACGACGTAGTTCTTGCCGACAATATATATCTCGCCTAGGTATCATGAGAAAGAGATAAGAGAGAGGCGCATAAGAGGCAAAGAGACAATCATTTATCTCTCAGTAAGCCAACGGAATTGAAGTGAAACTTGGTAACTTCGACAAGCACTCTACAGTGGTTTGCGGAAGTATTTTAGAACCGCTACTGCAAATGTTACACTGTGTGTGGAACCAATGCTGAACCGCTAAAATTACCTAAACAGAATATTCCGCAAGTAAAAGTTTAGAATCGACCATAGTCTTGATGTACGGTCAGTCAATACAGTTAACAACCCATACAGTAAAGTACTCACCCTTTGCCCGTTACCGATTGCCGAAATTCTTGAAGTATTTGTGAAATTTTAAAGAGATTCATTCCGCATCTTACAAGTGTTCATTCCCGAATGATTTAGCGGTTACTGGAGCCTCCAGCCTTTCGTAGATGGCGTGGTTGTACTTTATCTAGTATTATCCGATTAAACTTGTAACAAGGTCGGGCCGGATCTTCAAAGATAGTTTGTGGTAAACACTGATAGGCAGCCCTTAATGTATAAAACTATAGTAGGTTTCACGATTAATGACTCACTACTGGAATCTCCCATATCACACAAAACTTTGGAGTAACTACTCACGGAGAAACGAAGAGAAGTCTCCCATAGCTTCAGCGAGGTTCGATACAGCCTCATTAAAGAGATTCCTTATAAAGACCTCTAATTTGGGTGTCCATTTCGTATTGAATGAACTAGGGATATCGAGCATATATATAGAGGACAGCCTACGTTTGGATTGGCAATAGATGGTAACGAGAATACTGACGCGTTTTAACCAGCGGACACCTGAAGAAAGACGCCCAATATCTCTGGAAAATCTGCTTATGACGTTCCAAGAAAGATTGTCGGAGCAGAATCTAAGAACATCTATGGTCCACCTACATGTTGCTACCGCGGGAGCTGTGAAGAACGAATTACACTATTAATATTAAGACAGCGGAAAATAAATAATCATTCTTCCCACACTACATTCTTATGTAAAACAAGAAGAAGCCTTAGTATATTGTACTTTGAAAAACGCTCCATTCCACATCTTCAGACTGTAAATGCAAACTGACATTGATGATCAATTAAAGCTCTCTGCCTTAATCATTAACTAGGGACGACAGTGCGCCCCCAGTCGCACTGTATAGATGTAGAAGTCTTAAAACCTCTACCGCAAGACAAATTCTTCAGAGTTAACCGAATCAATAAGAGTGTACAACTGGCTAAAGGCCCACTCATACGGAGGGTTATGTTGATTCTGAGGGTTGCGTGAATAATTAATTCATGCTATAATGCTGTTACCTTTCCGAAATGCAATAAAGCAGTGCAACTAACAAAAAACGCTTCTAGACGATGCTTTTATGGCTACTGCCATTGGCTGTAAGGCCTTTCGTCCGCCTCTTTCTTAATTGATAAGTGGCTTGGCTACAAAAAATGTCATTCATAACGTTCGGTTCATCGCTATATCATTAATTCCGAAATCTGTAGTTATCATGCCACAGACGGACGAAGGAAACTAACTGCTTTCTTTGCTTCAAACTTAATCTCTTGGGAAACACATTCCTCACAAATATAGAAAGTTGTAATGAAGCTGTAAAAATGAAACAAAGGCAAAAAATAAATTATACATAAAGACTAGATACACTACGGACAATGGACTCCAAGTTACTATATGTCAGGAAGCATTACCTTGTTGTTACTTTGGGAACGGAATAGAATTCTCCTAAAGAAAACGAAGGCTCTTTTTTTTCACACCGTTGCACATTCGACGAAGCGGTACAGCATGAAGTAACATTATAAAGTTTATAATTTATGCTGAGACAAACGTGTGTATGTTCGCAATTTTTTTCTTATTAAACTGAAGTACTATTTTAGGAAGTTCTTATTCGTATTTGAAATGATTGTTTAAAATCTTAAAAGACATTCATCTTTAGTGACCACTTTTATAAGACAAACTAACGTTCTTCTAGATTGCTAAGTTTCTCTGTAAAGTTTTAAACGTAAACTGCAAATTAAGTCGTACGTACGTCAATAACAAAAAGCCGTTCGCTGAAGGTGCTCAGAATCAACAAGCTATCCTTTAGCAGCATGCGATTATAACTATTATAACTGTTGCATGCTATTATTAAGTTAAGAGTGTAATCACGCTGTGCAGCACTAATCATCTTGTACGTGACAAAGTGAGGTTGCTGTTCTGTGTGTGCATTTAAGTCTCCAGTCTACGTTATAGTCTCGTTTAGAAACGGCAGTTCAAGAGAAGTGCCACAAACCGAGTAAACTCTAAATTTAAAACGAGCCTTAAGGAAAATCTGGTGTTTATTCTCACCATAGCCAAGTACTATTAAAATAAATCAGATATCAGTCATCAGAAACATTCAACTTCCTAACTGTCGTTACGGCAGAGCCTTTTGCAAAGTACGCCATTCAGTTTCTGTATGCACCCGACGAACACCGTAAAATGGCATGCTCGGCAAAGCAATTAGTTCCGCTGATTCCAGCATTCACTACAACAGGAAAACCCGACCGCGCAATGCAGTTGTTTGTTTCACCGCTATGATCTCCTACTGTTTTCCTTTTTCCTCCTCCCCCTCCCTCCCCCCACACACACACCCGCAAACATCTTCCTCACGAAGCACTCCTGGTTTTCAGAATTATGACTGAATATCGTGAGAGTTTTTTATGAAAAATTATTATGGAAGCGGAGATATACGTGGAATGGTGTTTTTCAGAGAACGGAAGATTTGTTTCGTCGTCATTATGCCTTAAAGATGACTTAGACAGGGTAGTTAACAGGAAGAATCATAAACAACTGTGTTAAACTTCTCTACTTTTTGTGCGCTGACAGTAAATGAACAATAAAGGAAAAGGAGAAGGAGATAGTTCTTCGCATCTCTTTTGTGTACTGTAACCTACGTTTCTGTTACATGGAGTGTTCCTCGTATGCCTGTTCAGCGCCTTTCACCGGCGAGCTAATAGCAGGACCGGTCTTCAGAGGAGTTTCTGTCGGGACGTACGGTGACTTGTGCTTCTCGTTCAGATGCTTACGACGAAAGTGGAACAGCACTAAAAACTCTTGCCGACACACATGTCAGCGCTTTGTGGTTTCATACACCACCTCGTACCCTGAGCTCTTAATATCCTCTCTTTTTAGTGGTTAGTGGAGTTTATCTCTATATTCTCTTGAAGCGCTCCTGTCTTTATAGGATTCTTCTCAGACAGGGAAATTTGAGTTTCATATGTAACTCCGCGTTACAACAGATTAACAGTTTTGTTAGTAATGCCGTAAAAATTAAAAATAATACTCCATTTTGGCTGTAAGTGGCATTTTGGTTCTGACAGAGGAAATCTCAACCTGAAACCGTCGAGGTTCTGTTTCTGCTAGTATTGAAAAAAACGTTTTCCATGGTACCTTCGCAGGACGGAACAGTCTTCTGATGTTCTGGTTTTTCTGCTTATACAGCTGAAACGTTATGTTTTTCTTTCAGCAATGACGGATAGCCTCAACAGTCAACTATACAGGTATTACATTACGCTTTGTTGGATGTCAAGTCATCATTGCCGCACCAAAAATCGAAGAGAAAAGTAGGCGAGATGGCGCAGTCGTCAAGGTATTGGACACACACTCGGAAGGAGTGATGTTCAAATCCCTGTCAGATCATCAAGATTTAGGTTCTCCAAATAGTTTACAACGAATGCTCGGATGATTCCTTAAAACCGACGGTCATTTTCCTTCCCCATTCTTGCCTTGTTCGAGGTTGTCCTCCATCCCTAATGAAATCGTTGTTGAAGGGGCTTTCACCCTTATGACCTGAAAAATGCTTGTAATATCACTGAGATCCATTGTTTGAATTATCAGCAACTTATTCAAACAAAATTACTTGGCGCAGTATTTACAGTTAAATGAGATATTCATTTTCTCTGATACAGTCTAATTCCAAAGCTAGTCAGGCTATTTACAAACAGTCCTTGAAAAATAGCCTTTTGAAAACATTGAAATTAATATTAGTAGTCAAATCCGTTATGTCCTTCCTCAAAATCACATTCACGGTGGTTGCATGATATTTGTCTGTCAAATAGTCGCAGTACCACACTGATAAGTTTCTACGCAAAATTAGATAGGGAATTCAACAGTAAAATAAACCTCCGGTCATTGGTCATCTTTATTTAATACTTCGGTAGCCTTCCTAAATCACTCCACTCGTATGCAGGGATGATTATTTTAAATTGGATGCTGATTGATTATGAGGTCGTGCTCGTACTCAAATTTCCAAGCTAAAATGTAGTATTATCCGCACACAGTGCAAAAGCACGAAAATAAGGCGTTTCAAAGGCATGTATGCCCTCGTCACCAGCAATGCCTACAAACAAGAATCTCCATTGTGAGCAACAGATTTACGAACTTTAATCCACGCAATTTCCTCATAATAGTGTCATTATATAAAAGTAATGATAATGCTGTGAGGACAATGCGTGGATCAACGTTTCTATGCAATCAATATTCTTGTGTGTCGATACTTCTAAAGATGAGGTCTCGTATCGTCGAAAAGCGTTAAATTAGTGTTTTCGCACTGTGTGGCTGTGCCTACATATTAACTTCCAAATGGATGTAGTCTGTTTTCTCCCCCTTCCTTTTCCAGATGAGCTATGGTTCAGTCTCTAACGACTTTGATCTCGGCGGGATGGCAAACCTTAATCTTTCTTACCTGCTCCCCTGTTTGTGCAACAGAGCCTGTGTTCCGCCCCTAATGACTTACATGTTGACGCTACATTAAATGGTAACTTTCCTTCACTCCATATCAAGAACGGTGTTCTTGAAAAACAAGACATTAGTAAACTATCTGTAGGAGTAATGCTTTGTGTGTTAGTTGTTACTTCTACACTGAAAAACCGATGGAGTAATTCTCATCGGTACATAATTAATGTTTGTAAGAATTTCCATGCGACGGCACGAAATTTATCGGAATGTTTTGTTTCTTGTTGACAGACAATGAAGGTACTTTCCATCCTGGTGATCTGCCTTTCCGTGGCCGTGCTGGCGGCCGATGAGAAGAAGGAGGACGAGAGGCCCAAGATCTTCAAGAGGCTCATCCCCGCTGATGTCCTCAGAGGTGAGAAAGTGCCCGCGCCGCAGGAGATATTGGAGAACACGCGCGCCTGCGCACAGCTGGCTGGCTCCGGGAGAAACCCACGCTAGAGAGCGCCTCGCGTTGCAGTCTCACGAGGCGCCTTGTGCTGCTCTGCGTGAGAGTACATCCTGCTGACACAGTCGAGTCCGCGCACATAAACAGGAAAGGAAAAGGGGGAACAGCCGAGTAACAACGTGCCATTTACAGCGTGAAATCTCTCACTTTGCATAGCTAAGCAATAGCGAAAGAGCAGAACTGTGTGAGCTCTTCACAAGCAGCATTTTGCACAGGACCATGATAGTAAACCATGTGTCAGTCCACATCTTCGGCCTGGTAATATCGTCTTCTAGATTAGCAGATTCCACATTGCTCTACATGATTAGCATATTCGCGATATGTCGGTCAAGCAGTGACCTCTACTTGCTGAGTCCATAAATCAGGAGAGAGACAGGATGAAATAACGACCTCACTTTGAGAAACAATTGTTGTTCTTCATAATGGTCTGAAAGATTGTTACCTGTTGCAGAGGGTCACCGACGTAACGCGATCATCTGTAAACCTCGCAAACAGTACCAGATATCGGAGAACGATTTTCGGCAGAGTGATAGTACGCAAAGGATCGTTTGTTGTTCTGTATTAGCCTAGGTCACGTACCAGTTTAGATTAATAAACGAGATAGAGGAGATCCAACGAAAAGTGACGTGTTTCCTCACTAGAACGGTTAGTAAGTGCGAGAGCGTAAACATCATAAACAGTACCAGATATCGAAACACGAGTTTAGAAAAAAAACATAGTCCGCAAAGGGCTGTCTAATATTTTGTATTACTCTCGAACACCTACCAGGTTGATTAATAGGAGATATAGAGAAGAACTTCAGTATATTGCTAGGTAAGAAAATCCCAAGAGGAATGGTCTATATTCAGTGATGTGGCAGGAAGGATCATTCGAAGCAAAAAAGTCTAGTAAACATGAGCCCTAAACTGCATACCTTAAGAGCTATCAGCACTTGTTCAGTAGAAGGGATGCGTCTCACATTAGCGTAGATGAGCAAGTGTTTATAGTTTTAAGGTATGCATTTTAGAGCCCATGTTCGGTAGATTTCTTTGGTTCAAATTATCTTTCCAGTCATATCCCTCAATACTAATGGTTTCTTTTTGGATAGCCTGTATGGCATAATACTTCCCCATGAATTAACTATCATTCGCCTATAATGACGTTTCCAGTATTTTTTCTCCAACGATTCCCAACTGTCAGTCGAGACAATGCCCATTGTTGGGTAAAATCTTCAAGCCAGTGTACAGAAAAGCCTAATTGAGAGGAATAATTATATATCGCTGATAATTTACTTTTCTATAATGCTACTTTGGCACTGCTGTCAAGATAGGCAGGAACAAGAAAAGTACGCTACCCACTCCTTTTTATGGAACATTCAAGGATGTAGTTGGGGTTGTTTGGGGGAGGAGACCAGACAGCGAGGTCATCGGTCTCATCGGATTAGGGAAGGACGGGGAAGGAAGTCGGCCGTGCCCTTTCAAAGGAACCATCCCGGCATTTACCTGGAGCGATTTAGTGAAATCACGGAAAACCTAAATCAGGATGGCAGGACGTGGGATTGAACCGTCGTCCTCCCGAATGCGAGTCCAGTGTGCTAGTCACTGCGCCACCTCGCTCGGTAAAGGATGTAGTATCTCTCCCAGTAGTTAATATTGAGAATTATAGCCTCGACACAGATATTACAACTAAAAGACAAGAAAAGTAGGAGTATCGTCGGAAAGACGAGGGCCTGCAACGTATTATTGTGGAATCAAACACATTTTTCGCCAGGGGAGCAACTTCTGGGCAAACTTAAGTAACCAACGCAAGCAAGATGAAGCTGTCTAAAATCTCATTGATTAAATAAGGCTTACCGAGTACATGCATCAGTATTCTTTCGAAATGCGAAATACGTGCGATATCGAAAGGCAAAAAGTACTCGCTCAGTTGATTTGTTGACCCAAATCATTCTGCCACAAGGACTCATGTCTGGTCACAAATTAATGAAATCGTAACAGACTTTTGGAAGCACGGAAAACTTTAAACCATAGCTGAAACCGCCCGGAAGTGAGCAGCAGTCTTCTGAAATACTACTTGTCGCTGAACCATCGCGTGAAAGTGTGCACGTAAGGATGCGGAACGGCGGGTACCGGTTACGAAAGCGGGAAGATATCGCGAACTCGTTGCCGGGAGGCGTATCGCGCAGTGGCTGCTGGCCATTATGTCGAGTCGGCGGCCGCACAGGAATGGGCACGGTGTTGCGAAAGCGATACCTGCTGGGCCAGTCCGCGTACTTTCGCCAAGCCAGCCACTGCTGCAGCTGACCCCTCTGTCGCGCTCTGCAGCCGCCAGTCTAGTCGCCGGCCGCCGCGTCATCGCGGCCGCAGGAACGCTACGCCTCTCCGCTGGACTCGGCGGGTTCCTTTCACTTGCACAGTTGCAGGTCTGAAAGACGCATTCAGGTCGTCCGCTCGCCACGAGACGAGCCGTCCCTACTCAGATGCTGCCCCGTAGCAGTCGGCTGCTTATTGTGTGAAAGGCTTACCATTCAAACAAATGTGGAGGGTATGCGTCCCAGGAAGAGTCAGCACTGGCACATATTTCGCTGGATTACCACTACTGCACTGTTGGAGGAACTCGAGCTTATTCTGAATGTCTTGAAAGAATTCTCATTTCCACTAAAGTCAATACGTCTAGTACAGATGTGTTTGTAGGAAAATTATTGCAGAGTAGAGATGATTTCAGGAATGCCAGAGCATTTTCAAGTCAGAACTGATCTTAGACTAGCAGATGCATTATCTCCAGCACTTCTTAATTTAATTTTAGACAAAATAGAGAACACCAAACATTAAACCCAGCTGGAAGAAGACTGGGTAGTAACATAAAAAAATCGATTTGCATATATGCGGAAGATGTTGTTCTAACAGGTGGTAGCAGAGAGGACTTGCACAGCTCATGTCAAGTTCTTACAGAAATGTTGTAAGGGAAGCAGAGATAGAAATTAATAAGGAGAAACCTGTGTGCATGGTCGTGAGCAAGGCACCCAAAAATGGTACTCCATTGATAGCTGATAAAGTCACTTTCAAAACAGTAGACATACATATATATTTTTTAGGAAGAAGCACTCCATCTTCAGGCCACAAGTGGCCCATGGAGACCATCCGACTGCCGTGTCATCCTCAGTTGAGGATGCGGATAGGAGGGGCGTGTGGTCAGCACACCGCTCTCCCGGTCGTTATGATGGTTTTGTTTGACCGGAGCCGCTACTATTCGGTCGAGTGCACCCCGAAAAGTGACAACAGCGCATGGTCACCCATCCAACTGCCGGCTACGCCCGACAGCGCTTAACCAGTGATCTGATGGGAACCGGTGTACCCATTGCGAAATGGCCGTTGCCTTTTAGGAAGAAGAACAGAAGGAAATTGACACTGAGGCAATTACTGTAGCGGCAAATAGAGCGTATTTTGACTTACGAGACGTGCTGTGCGGTACAGGAGTTCCGAGAAGTTTTAAAATCAGACTGAACCAGTCTGATTTCTCCCGGTAGCCTTATACTTGTCTGAAAATTGACATTAATGAAAGCAGACGAAGAAAAGTTGCTTGTCTTCGAGAGTGAAAGATGAAGGAAAATAATTGGCCCCAAGAGGGACATGCAGACAGAGAGATGGAAGATATTTAAAAAACAGAAACTGGCAGACCTTTACTAAGAAGCTGATATTGGCCGAAGAGAAAAAAGACTGATGTGGGTGAAGCCCTAATTAGAATGGAAAAGGCTACTGTGAGTCGCGTTATCATCGTCGGGGAAATGTAGAGGCGGCAGAGGAAGCGATACAGAGACGATGGCCCGAGAAAAGGAGAGCCAGGAACAGAAATGATGGGTGGAGCTATGTAAAGAACGCATACGGTCATCCAAGTCAAAGCGACAATTAAGAAGATCGACATATGTCTTTTCAGTTCAGAAACTTCCCTCAAACTGCGACTATTGGATCAGTATCGGTGGGATGTTTCCGTTGACAAACTGATTTCCTTCTTCCCTGTCCCAATGACGTAGTGTCCTGTGAGCAGACTCTAATTGTCTGTTGCTAACAGAGCAGTAAAAGCACTCCGTCTTCAGGCCACGAGTGGCCTACCGGCACCATCCGACCGCCGTGTCATCCTCAGTGGAGGATGCGGATAGGAGGGGCGTGGGGTCAGCACACCGCTCTCCCGGCCGTTATGATGGTATTCTTGACCGAAGCCGCTACTATTCGGTCGAGTAGCTCCTCAATTGGCATCACGAGGCTGAGCGCCCCCCGAAAAATGGCAACAGCGCATGGCGGCCTGGATGGTCACCCATCCAAGTGCCAACCACGCCCGACAGCTCTTAACTTCGGTGATCTCACGGGAACCGGTGGATCCAATGCGGTAAGGCTGTTGCCAACAGAGCAGTAAAGAGCAGTCTTTATTCCATGCGTGTTCGCGGATATTGTGTTTCAATCGTAATCAGTTATCAAGCTGGACAATCAGCTCTGAGTTTAAACTAATCAGTAGAACTGCCTCTTGGTCTCACGAATGCGACACCGAGGTAGTAGCGTGGTCTCCTCTAACCTATTGAGAACAGCTTTACCTAGGGACTACAGCTCCACTGGTTAATTAACTGGAAATAAAAACAGGTGCTGCTGACGATATAGCCTGGTGACAGTACCTTTTCTGGCAATTTTGAGAAGGAAAGTATTGTCTAGCTTTAATTTTTATACATTTCTGTGCACCCTGTTATGCTTTATCTTAATGATCAAAGATTCACTTGCAGAACAGGTTTAAGGCTGCAGTCTCTGGGAAGGGTCTACTATTTTGTCGAGCAACCAGCGGAACACACAGTTTACTTCGCTTCTTAGCTGTGGAAGATAAGCTGTCGTGACCGCCGGTGTTACGGGAGAAGCCCACAGGTAATGACGTAGTTAAGTCTGTCGAGCGCACGGTAACCTTCCAGTGTATGAAAAACACCGGGATTTTCCCTGCAGTAATTCCACGTGGGGAGGCGTGGTAGCTCATGCGATGAGTTCTTGTAGCAGATGTTTTCGAAGGCACTTACATTAATTTAGTCATTAACCTTTTCAACCATTCATCGTTATTACACACTAATTCACTTACGTCACTGAAACTGCAGGTTTTTCTTGTTTTACGACAGTGTCGTTCGTTCACAAAGAGAGCTACGTCAACCGGATAGGGCTGAAGCGCAGAGAGAAAATGGGATTTGTGCCGTGAAGGATCCCGTTCGAAATCGAGCGTGGTCATTTCGTTTTACGTTTTTCCTGTTCGAACTGAACGATAACATGCCAGCACTGGAAAAATTTAGCACGTGAGACCATGGCAAAAACTTTTATTAACTCATGATAGAACGATGTTTATTTCTCTGTTAAATTTACTCTCCACGGGAAGTTAAAAACGAACGCTGCCCCCATCTACGCTTTTACAGGAAATCTATGTCATTGCTCAGCAGCCATCTATAGTTTACGACGAAATAGAATGATATATCAGGAGGCATATCGCGGCAGGTTTGAAAATTAAAGCCACAAGCATTTCATCCTTGTCCTTGAGCACTAAATGCACTTGCCTAAATCCGATGACACAAACCATTAGTCTGTTTGCTAAAATTGGAGAAACCGAGTACTTAGAGCACAAAGTAGCTCTTCATACTTTACTTCGCACATGAAGACATTGGTCGCTAATTTTTGTTAATTTCTAATACACACACGAAAACAACAGCTGTTATCTCAGAATAATGACGTTCTTGGTTGACTTTGGTGCGAAGGGATAATATCTTACACATGGAATCTGTTCGTGCATGTATTGCACACCGTTTCTTGTGATAGAAGAACCCTATGACTTCCCTGAAGTGCCTCATATGAATGACAAAAAAGCGGTTCTTTCCTAATTTTTAAGCAGTTTGTGCAAATCTGTAACGACTTGACTGTCGACAACAAATTTTAATGAGAGCAGAGTGGTTACTTCGAAGAGGTAATGGCAATTTCCTATCCCTTGCTGAAAGTGAATCTGTAACTACATTACTACCGAACCACAATCGCAAGTATTATTTAAAAAAATCGTGCTGTGGACAAACTATGACTCAGGCACTTTTGCCTATAATGCACATCTGGCGTGTCGGTGAGTCACCTCTTTTGATTTTTAACACGGTGAAGGGTTTCACGGGAGCGCGAATGTTGGTTAACAGGCGGAAACTGAGAACGACAATAGAGCCATTCTCTGTTGTCCGCGCAGCACGAGAGGAACATAAAAATAATGGGCAAAAAAAAGAGGAATGTGGAGCGGCACGCGTTAGAACAGGCTGCGGTTCTGTCAATAATGTCACCTTGTGGAGAAGGCCACGCCACGGCGGGCACCGGAACCTTGCTCCGCAAAGCACGCTGTCGCTACGAACCACATGTTTCTTCTTGACGTCCATGCAGGTTCGTTTTTGTACTTTCGAGCACCATTTTATGACTCTTCTGGGCAACACTGAGGGAGTGGGCTTATAAATGTCACATTATAAAAAACCGTTGGACGAGCAAGGCACCTCATAATAAAGAACAAAGTGACCGAGTTATGTTTCCAGTTTCTCTTTACTTCCTTAGTTGTTTCGTATAGAATTAATGAAACGAGTTAACTATGTACCAATGATTTTCTTTTTTCCTGTTGTTACGTTTAGGTACAAGTGAGCCATGCCCACTTTCTTTTACTTATTAATTATCCGTTTTTGCTCTTAGCTTGTATTTCGGAAGAATATTTTGTAAAAGATAACAGTAACACCATCGCGGCCATGTACTAGGGAATAATACCAACTACTCCATGAAGTGTTCTCGTTCTCATATTCCTGTAGTCATTGTCAGGAGCCATAGAAATAGGTCGATGTCAGCGAGCACACTTTCTCATACAATGCAGTGCTTTAGGAGGTGGAAACTTCGTTGTATTTCTTTAACCCTCTTCCTCTACTATTGGATCATCATATGATACCTTATGAAAAGAGTTCTTAACATTTAAATTTATATACTCGATGTTAACAAATTTCTCTTTTTCAGAAACGCTTTTCTTTCTACAGCTAGTCTGCATTTAATATCCTCTCTACGTCGGCCGTCATCACTTATTTTGCTGCCCAAATAGCAAAACTCTTTTACTACTTTTAGTGCCTCATTTCCTAATATAATTCCCTCAGCATCACCTGATTTAATTCGACTACATTCCATTAACCTTGTTTACTTTTCTTGACGTTCATCTTGTAATTTATTTTCAAGACACTATCCACACCGTTCAACTGATGGCAAATCCATTGCCCTCTCTGACGAAATTACAATGTCATCGGCAAACAGCAAACTTCTTACTTCTTCTCCCTGAACTTTAATTCACTTTCAAGATTTCTCCTTGGTTTCCTTTGTAGCTTGGTTATTGTTCAGAGTGAATAACATCGGGGAGAGACTAAAAACGTGCCACACTCCCTTCTCAGATACCACTTCCCTTTCATACCGTCGTATGTTACAACTGCTGTTTTGTTTGTGTCTCTGTATTTTGTCCCTGACATCTTCCAAATTTCCAACAGTGCAGACCAGTCAACATGCCCAAAGCTTTCTCTAAATCTATAAATGGTGCATATTTGGGTTTGCCTTTCTTTAACCTATCTTCTAAGATAAGTCAGTATTGTTTAGGTGTTCCTAAATTTCCCCGCAACCCAAATTGATGTTCCTCGAGGTAGACCTCTACATTTTTTCCATTACCTCCAAATAATTCGTGAGTTCGCTGTTATTAAGACACGGTACTGATAGAGAACGGGGTTTCCAATTGCAGTAAGCCCATTTTCCTCGATAACGTCGTGCGAATACTGGGATAGTAACTTCGCGTAGGCCGCAACAGATTTCCTTCCCACCCCTCCGGCAATTTTCCTATTTCTCCGTCTCTAAAGCCGCGACATGGAAAGAATGTTTCGAAATCGCTTTGACACCAATTGTTTGTAAAATCACTTGTTATTTACACTGTCTGCCTTTTAATGGACCTCGTTTCTGGACTTCTTAGCTGAGGAAAACGGCAATTGGTCACACAAATCGAACCTATCAGCAGCCAGCAACGGAAACAACTACACCTCGGAGGCGGACACTTCGAGGGTCATGGTAGGTTGAACTTCAACCGTGCTTGTTATCTCTTGCTGTTGCTGCAGATCTGTAGAGACTTTCGTGTTGTCTCACTGCCCAGTGCAGCCCCAGCAGAAGCTGTGACGCTCGTGAGTCGCTCGCTTCCCGCACCGGCCTGGCCCGATGCCACCCACGCAGTGCTCGCCTTCCGCTTGGCCGGCCGCCCCCGCTTCCGGCAGCTTTCTTCCTCGCGGGCCGTCAGTACCGTGCTCTGCGTCAACTGCCTCTCCTTCAGAGACTCCTCGACTTATCTTCTTGAAAATACATGCAACAGTAGTAACATTACGCTACAAACTCATATTCACACTCAACGGCCCTACACGTTAGTATTTAAATTTGACAACTAGATCGCAGCACTAGGAGCCTCATATATATGACTGCTATGTAGTTCACACTTCAGTGTTTCGCAGAATCTTCATGCAACTGCATACAGCCTACTTATCGATCGTTCCGCTCGCGAATAGCACTTGGGAAAAATTAGTACCTAAATATTTACCTGACACATCTGATTTCTCTTGTTTATTACGATGCTCGTTCTCCCTATGTTGATGGGAGTTTTTTTTGCATTTGATTTACTGTATATTTCAAAAGCTGCTGCCTATTTTAAAAATCAAATCGTATATTTTACAATTTTGTACCAACAAATGTTGTGGAAGAATCCCCATTCGGAGCAGAAAGTCGGTGACTAAAATGTCGTGAAAGGATCTCGTTGCAACGAAAACCGCCTTTGTTTTAATGATTGACATCCCATTTCGCGTATCATATCCATTGCACTCCCTCCCTTATTTCGCCGTAATACAACACGAGCTGCCCATCTTTGAACTTTTTTCGATCTCCTCCGTCAATCCTATCCGATAACGATCCTATACCGTGACTAAGGTTTCAGAATAATACCGGTGATCTGTAGCATCTTCTAATCGTTCAGGCAATAAAACACTGTCTTTGCTTCACATTCCCCTCAACTTACACATTTTCTATTTGATAGTTCCAGTTTAAATTCCAGAATGAGATTTTCACTCTGCAGTGGAGTGTGCGCTGATATGAAACTTCCGGCACACAGTTTTAATCTGCCAGGAAGTTCCAATTTAAATTGTTCTTAATTGAAATCCCTTGGGGTTTAGTCGAAACGCCAACCTTTAAATTTGTGTAATTTATCGTTTAACCGAAATTTAACGGATTCCTTTTAGAACTCATGTAGAGGACGTCATTTTTTTTATTTTTTTATGTCGACAGCCACTTTTACACCGTATAGATATGTCTAAATCACTTTGCAATTCGTTTTCATCTTCTGATGGCTTTACTAGACGAAAAACGACAGCATCATCTGCAAACAATCTAAGAGGGTTGCTCAGATTGTCCCTTAAATCGTTTATGCAGATTAAGAACAACAGTGTAAGACTTCCATGGGGAACGGCAAATATCCCTCCTGTTTCACTTTACGACGTTCCTTTAAAAACCTGAAGTGGGCAGTTCTGCACAATATGTCTTATTGTCTGTTCCCTCACAGTACATTCACATGAGCCACTTCTTCAAGACGTGGTCACGTCTCTCTTGTCCTGTCTTGATGCTTCTCGACCACGTGCTTTGGGGGGAGATTAAATCCTGTAACTTTTGGGATTCGGTTTTCAGTTAGGGAGGTGTTCTGTGGTGAATGTCCATTTGCAGTGCTCTTTTCACTTCTGGGTGACATCGGTCTGTGTTTTTGTTAATCGTTCCGAGGTAGGTTGCATGTCTTCAAGCGTGTAACTCATGGGTTCTGTAAATCACTAACTGGAACCATATTGTTACGGGAATCTGTCTTCTTCAGCTCTTCTTCTGCGATTCAGAGGAGCAATATTGGATAGAACAGGCAGCCAGTGAATGGGAATAAATATGACAGTCTAGGTAACAGTCCTCATTGTGGCGTGCATCTAAACATTACCTAGCGTATCTGCATTTGCTCCACAGTTGTTTCTGGCAATTTTGTTAAGTAGATTTACTTTTGAGTCAAGCCTCTTTGACAGGTTAGTGCAATGCTGCTTAAATGACAGTCTCTGATATTTAGAGAAGTTACCGGGTACTTGGACTCGATCAAATAGCATATGTAACTCCCTACGTGCCTATTATGGATATGGCACGTTGTGAGCTCTGTTTTACTGTGGCATGTCTGAAGCCACCATTTACAAAAATACTCTTTTAGTACGGTGAGGCTATAAGAGAGTACACTCTCACAATTCTTGACAGCTTTGTTCTGACGTATAAATGCCAGATCATTTGCAGACTCGATTTTCTTGTGGTTAGTAGTTAACATGTATGAGACATACAAATTAAGCAGAACTGGAGCCAGGGCTGATCCGTCAGGCCCAGATATAGCTCAGGACTTTCCATGTCCAAGCATCTATACAGCAACAGTAATGTGACGCGCACCGACGTCACAGATCAGAACGATTTCAAAAATAAAAGAGCCACGTTTATGTTTATGGGCTATGAACGGCGCTCTATGAAGCACAGTTGATCACGCCAGGAACACTCTGTCCGTGCTTCTGCGGCCGGACGTGAGACTGCAGGTGGAGGCGACATTTGTAGAGCCTGCGGACTTCAGCGGCCAGGAGAGAGAGGCGGGCCGTTGCAAGCGGCTGTTGCAAGCGGCAGTTTCCCTTTACGACCGGCCGGGCTGGCGGGCTCGTGCCGCGATACGAACCGCGGACTGCGAAAGCGGCGGCACAGTTTCCACACGCGCCGTGCGGCACCCAGCCGGTTCTGCGCCCGCCCTCCTCTCACACCCATCATCCGAAAACGTTCTGACGCAGTTGCGTCTTTGCTCTGCTAATCTGTAAAATGTGTGACGTAACACACGTTTCTGTCTAACCCGTTCATCGGACAAAGGGCGGAAAGAGTTTCTGCTTTCACGTCTCTCCCTGTGATTTCTATAAGCGCAGTGTTCATGGACTGAAATAACTCCTAGGTTCGTCATTGACAGTCCGCCTCCACAGGCGAATGCTCAGTACGACTGACTGACATATCGAGGGCACGGGTTCGATTCGCAGTACTGCCAGGATGACACAGCGGTCAGTCGCTACCGATGCATCTGCTGGTGCCTACAGATCGAGTTACGTTTACGTTCCTCACTGACAAAACTATTCGTAAGATAATAGGTATGTTTCGGTAGTATCTCTCTAACGCCCCCAAATGAGCCAAACAAACTGCGGAACACAGTCCCACGAAAATATTTTATCTCACTGAAACCACTCGTCGGATCTGAAAACAATCGACACTCGTACTGGATATTTATCAGCATCGCCCGTTTGTTACAGTTAATAAACATTCTTTTAATAGCGACCGTCTCCGTATCTGTCGCACTGCTATCCGGGGGATCCGTGTTCGATTCATTCTCGGTGCTGTCAGGGATTATTTTCTTGGTGACAGGACTGGTACGGGGTGCATTCAGACTCTTGAGGGCAACTGAGGAGCTACACAACTGATTAGTAGCGGCTCCAAAGTCAAGAAACCCTACAACGACGGGGAGAACGGTGTCTACCACAAGCCCCTCCAAACCACATCCCATGACACCATTGGGACAGGATAACATGGCAGTCAGCCTTACTTTTTAACAGCCGCTACCAATCACAATTTATTGGCTGATTACTTAAATTTTATTAATGCATAATAATTCCCCTTCCAGTCTCTTCATCACCATAAACACACCCTCGCTACTTTCTGTTTCAAAGCGCAGTTCTCGATCACATTTCAGAGCCCCCGCACACTGATCCTGCACACATCCATCACACCATCTTGTGCGCACACCCTGTCCATCACATTTTCCTACTCTTACAGTAATGGAGACCGACATACATGGACTTGCCAGGAGCAGCAGCTACATTTGCACCCTAGCCAACAACCACACTATTTCCATATCTGTTTTTCACAAAAATACCAAAAAATCATTTTCTACTGCATTTTCCGACCAGTATTTTAAACTGTATGCCAACGGCTTTGCCGCAGTAGAAACACCTGTTTTCGTCGGATCACTGGAGTTATACAGTTGGTTGATTTGGGGGAAGGGACCAAACAGTGAGGTCATCGGTCCCATCGGATTAGGGAAGGATGGGAAAGGAAGTCGGCCGTTCCTTTTGAAAGGAACCATCCCGACAATTGCCCGAAGCGATTTAGGTAAATCACGAAAAAGCTAAATCGGGATTGCCAGATGTGGGTTTGAACCGTCGTCCTGCCGAATGCGCGTCCACGCTAACCACTGCGCCACCTTGCTCGGTGGAGTTAAGCGCTGTCGGGCTGGGCTAGTGATGGGATGGGTGACCCTCTGGGTTTGCGGACCGCTGTTGGCAAGCGGGTTGCACTCAGCCTTTGTGAGTCCAATTGAGGTGCTACTTGATTGATAAATAGCGGCTTCGGTCACGGAAACTCACAACGGCCAGGGCAGCGTTGTTCAAGAGCTGTTCTGACAAAGTTTGTTTTTTAACTACAGGAACTATGTGTTTTTTAGCATAATTCGGTTGAATACGAGCAATATGGCTGCTGACAGCCTGTTGATTCTCACCCCCCCCCCGCCCCTCCCCCACGACACTGGATGACAAAATGACCAATCCAGAAACAAAACCCCTCCCCCATGACACTGGAGCATAAAATGACCAATAAAGAAACGAAACAAACGTGCAAAAGCACGGTGACGTTTCGGAAAGGGTACATTCGTGAACGCAGGGTTTGGCTTTAGCCTGTTGGGAACGGTAGATCGAAGTCAGCCAAAGCCGCCAGTCCCTGCTAAACAAAGCAGAGAACTGATAATCAGCGGATACCGGAATGGCAACCGCGGTGGGCCGTTACCTCGGTCTCCACGTCGCATTGTGTCGAGACTCAGCGATGCGCAGACGCAATATCGCTCAGGTGCACAGGTGACTAACCCTCCGACCTGTTGTTTGCACGCACGAAGCGTGCCCGCGATGTCAGCGCGCACCGAGGTCACAGTTCGGCTTACACGCTACTCTTCCGCACACTGCGTCACTAGCAACAACGCCGCCGAAGCTGGCGTCGGCCTTTGTTGCAGTTAGTATAGCGGGGAAGCCCCGCTAAGCATTTCTTCAGCCACTTGCTGCAAGTCTCAGGGTATTCCGTCCAAAATTAATTCAGATTTATATGCCTACTACTGCTCAAACTGTAACAAGGAAAAGCTTTCCGTATGGAGCAATTTGGGTCAGTATACGACTGAAAGTGTGTTCAACAATGAAATGATGGTCAACATACCTTCAGTTTTCAATTTTTTATTTATTCTTTCAATCGAACCTGCTTTGGTGTTGTGTAATCTTGATCACCGGATATTACTTGGTGAGTCGGGAAAGTTATTAACACTCTGGACTTGCCTTTGGGGGAAGTGCTGTTCAGACCACCATCTGGATACCCTGATTTACGTCCAGTGTTACTCCCTTGTAAGCGACAAAAGCCAGGAAGACTTTTTTCGTCACTTCTCTCTCCAGTATTTCTGCAAATGAGGTATGGTTCTGCTGCAGTTGCCTTGATGTTGATAGTATGTCAGACGTTAACCGAATTTCTTTTTGTTTCTCGCTTCAAAAATGGTATTTTTTGTTCTATTCTTACGAAAATTGCTCGTCAGCCATCTCCGCTTAACACGTTAGAGAACTACCGTTTTCAATCTTGTATTCGATTTTGACTAAGTGAGTATCTGTAATGTATGTTCGGATATCTTCGTAACAACGCGTGAATAATCGGAATCACAAAAGCGTTAGGTGGCATTAAATTTTAAGACTTTGAACTCGTATTAGAAAGCAATACCGTTGAAACCCCTCTCCTGCGACACGTATTTCCATGGTTTTCATCTATTACTTCAAGCAAATTCCGAAATTGTTGCTTCGATAAAGTTACGTAGACTTTCTCCCACATACGGCACTTGCCGATTTGCTGTTTCGCTAATAACTTCGACGTCGATGCGACGTTCTACTTCAGCCTTTCTTCTTTTCGCATTAACACTTTCTTCTAATTGATCACTTACGTTATGTTTCCTCTCAAGTCTGTATGTTTATAAAAGCCCATCCTTTACTGTGCATTATCAGTGGTTGGTAAAGTTATCTACGTTACACAAACCATATCCTGTTGCTTGCTCCCCAGATGAAACGAGCGTATTGTTTCGCACTGAGAACGCTACTTTTCATGCGTAGTGGCTATGGCTGAGAATATGGTGAAGTTCCACCCCCCTCCCCCCTCTCTCCGCTAGGATTACTCATAGGACAAGGTGAACGGCGATTCAACCACATCGTAAGCCACAGCCTCTGTTCACGAAACCATATCTTCGCGCAGCCATGCATTTGTTTTTTCAGTGTTGCCTTCACAGCGTCCTCACCTCTGCCTGCGGTCTGTAGTATTCGTTTCCAGTCTCCGATGAATCAGATGGCAGAGCCCAGCGATTCTATGCTACACACTGTCTTCCACATGGAGGTATAAGGAGGGGAGATGGCACTGTGGCCGTCTGCTGTACGTCTGTTTGAAGCCGGTGGGCCGCCATGTTTGATTGGTCAAAACAGTGACAGAGCTCTTGTTAGAATTGCGTGTTCTTCAGATTTAACGTTATGTCTGCGAAATAATTTCAGATGATGAGTGTTACAATGTTTACATGCATAACACAACGTCAGAATAGCTTTTTCAGGTGTTTTCGTTTTGTTTTTAATGCGTTTTTGCCCCAGCAATACAACTGATTTGGTCTCGTTAACTTAAGTGTTTCTTTTGTATACGAACTTCGAATGATGAAAAATAACAATGTACAAAGCTCTTTTCAAACTCAGATCACCTTTTACTGTATTTGTGTCGATGTAAACTGAAAGCAGAACCCGAAAGCTATGCTAGTTTACATACCGGATGATATTTCTTACTCGTTTACACACTTATACAAAATTTCATTTGTAAATACAAACATCGTTTGTGCTTTGTCAAGAAAAATAAGCATATGAACCCACAGAGCCCTACGAGCTTCATTGATCGGAAATCTGAAATGAAATAAGAAGAAAACAGTTTCACAAAACGTAAACAAGGCCGCACATCTCACGAATATAAACGACAATATTTTACGAACGGGGCCACTTACGCATGGAACGTGATTCCTTTTAACTTGGTAGCACTATTCCAACGGTTAGTACACCCGTAAACAACGCAAACCGGCATTTTAAAATGAAAAAACCTTCAGCAGCTCTAGACAGTAGCACAATCGGAAACGAGTCTTCTGACCAAACTGCAATGGCGGAGCTCGGTTTCTGTCGGCTTCAAGTTTGTGACGTCATGGCAACTCCCCTCCTTATACCTCCATGGTCTTCCACGTCAATGGTGTTCCTGTTTGCAAACTGACTTGTCGAATTATAAGCTAATTACGACACAGCTGGACACGATGCACACCGGATGAGATACAATGAGCCAGTCGCGGGCCCATTAGACAGTAAAACTCGCGCCGAATGGCTTCGTCGCAAACTAATTAGACGAGAAAGACACCTTGCGAGATGAAGTCGGCAACTGCATCGTTATCGTTGTCGTATAGCGCAGTTACAAATCACAAAATGACATACTAGCGAGCAAATATTCCACACTACATTACTTACACTCCTGCATTGCATAAGACCAGTATAAATTGTTGCAGCGAGGCATCATTAATTAATTAGTAGTACCACGTGATTTTCATTTAGAGCTACCTGTTGATATGTCTCAATTTCTTCCTCCTAGATGGCACAGTACGTGGCCATGTTGTAGAAACTAGTTCCGTTGTTCAACTCGAGCAGCATTACATGAGGTTGACGATGTTACTTCATATGCTTCCCTAATCGCTACGCTCTCCCATGGCTGCCAGAGGCCAATTTATCGCGGATGATAGAAGACTTCCGGGCAGCACATTACAGTGGCTGGAGAGGAAATGTCCTTAGTGCACAACTCCACACCTACACCGCTCATCGACAGAACATTATAAGCTGTACTTCATTTCTTCCTCACCTGCCGCACGATAGCAGTGGAATCCATACTTGAAACGGCAATGTTTTTTTTTTTTTTTTCGTTTTCTCGTGGTGTTTCTTCCTGTGGTAAGCGTACTCTCTGGTTGAGACAGAGCAGCAGATTAGCAACACGCCTTAACTGCTGCGAAACTGCAACTTTGTCCCAAAAGAGAGAACATTGGTCTATGCCATCTGCCTTTAAATCGCCTAGTCCGTATTCTCCTCGATATCGTACTGAAACATTACTTACTAGTTCGGTAAATGTATTACCGTTCAGTGTAAGAGCACGAGCAGACTGAAAGCTAAATGCTCATAAATTACGCCAGTCTGTGATTATTCGACGTCCTGTGTCATTCTCAATTTCTCCCTTATTAACGATGAGATTCTCTGCCGTTGCGGCAGGCCATATCACTAAGCCGTCGGAACACTTTTTCATGGAAAGGAGAGCCTGCAATTACGTATCTTAATTTACAGTTACCCTAACACTGTATGACACCGATTTCGTCACTTATCTTGAATAAGACTGGCAAGTACAGGGGTACAATTCAGTAGAAGTTCGAAAGCGATTACAAGGCATGGACATATAGGGAGCTAGCGTTTAAGTATAGATACTGTGATCATTGGTACCTTAGTATGTATCCACTTCAGTGCATTTGTGTGTCTAACAGTCTTCCCACAAAAATGTCACGTAATTTACAGCCTGATGTTTTCTGCACGGTCGTAAATGCAGCGCTAAGTGGACTACTCCTGTCAGTATACACTAACCGTATAGCGTCCACGTGTCCAAACTTCAACGTTTGACCTGCTGGCCAGTGAAAAACAAGCATTCGGAGGTCCTAACAAACCTAGGAACGTACTATTCCTAACAGCTACAATTATTAGTCTTAAAACGAAGTAAATACTGATGTAATGTTGTCTAGAACGCTGTCCTCAGTCACCAATAAAGATATCTCCACTTATACCTCTAACATATGTATATCAAATACACATATATTCTACACATATTCTGAGAGAAAAGCTAAGCGTGTCTCAAACACATGTATGGCACTTAGCTATTGACATGAAGTACATGTATTGTTTAAAATCATAAAAAAGTGCCATTGTGTACGTCAGAAATAATTTTTGTAAAGAAATGTACGAAATACGATTCGTCAATGTGTGATGCTGTTTAATTAAAAAAGATAGCAGACTGTTGAAAAATGGCGTTAGATAAATGCCATCGTAACGTTACCCATTGGAAGGTCTACGGCAACATAATCACATTTGTCGGTAGGAGATGATACACTGCGAAATGCGCAGTTAAATTTAGGCTGTGCTCTCAGATCCCAATCTAGCCATTGCCTCGGAAATCGCGCCATGTCTCTAATAACCGCCAAAATGACGTGACAACGAAAAACGTAACTATCTTTTGCTGTAGTAATATGAAGTACCACCTCAAACACCATCCCAGAAAGCGCTATATATTCCGAGTAAAATCGAATGTCATACATCACTTAGTAACGTCTCCCCGCATACCAAAGTTGTTGCATTTCTATATAAATGCATGTCCGGTCGAGCAAATGGTTCAAATGACTCTAAGCTCTATCGGGCTGCCGGCCGGGTTGGCCGAGCGGTTCTAGGCGCTACAGTCTGGAACCGCGCGACCCATACGGTAGCAGGTTCGAATCCTGCCTCGGGCATGGATGTGTGTTATGTCTTTAGGTTAGTTAAGTTTAAGTAGTTCTAAGTTCTAGGGGACTGATGACAGAAGTTAAGTCCCATAGTGCTCAGAGCCATTTGAACCATTTGAACTATGGGACTTAACTTCTGAGGTCATCAGTCTCCTAGACTTAGAACTACTTAAATCTAACTAACCAAAGGAAATCACACACATCCATGCCCGAGGCACGATTCGAACCTGCAACCTAGGAGCAGCGCGGTTCCGGACTGAAGAGCCAAGAACCGCTCGGCTACAGCGGCCGGCCCGGAAGAGCAGACACCAAGCATTCATATATAATTAACGCGTCTCGATGGGCTACGAATCCACACCCATCAGCGCAGCTGCACAATTCCGTTCGACCTCCAGCAGGAATCTAAAATTAGCGAGCATGGAGAGCATGGACGGGGATTGCGGATAAATGGTGGCGCAAGGAGGTCGCCCGAGGAGCCTGCCGAGATAGTCTGCGCATGCGCAGTAAACATTGTGTCCCGGTGGCGCAGTGGTTGACGCAACTACGCACATATTTTCGCTCGTCGCCACTGTTTCCGCTTGAAGTCGTGATACAGCTGATATTATAAGTTCATTCCCTTTGATTTCCTTTCTACCCTCTCCACCTTCAGTTTATATAATTTTTGCATTTCGTTACGAAACAATAATCCCAGCAAATCTCGTCTAGTTCATTGGCTCTCCGCCAGAAGCGCCAGGTACTGGTTCGTACATTATCCGGAAGAGACGCGACCTCAGCCCTTGCTGATCGTTACCAACATCCCTTCCATTCGGACTATAATACTGAAGGCAGTGTAGGAATCGAGCGCTGGGATGCAGCTCACGATCGCTTCGCCGCTTAGGACCCAGTTTGCCCACAAAGGAAACCAGTTAGGTGAGCGGGCCCGGCTGCGCACTGGAGCAAGCTCAGCGCCAACCAGACGGTGGGCGGCAGCGGCAGCGGCAGCCGCGCCCAAGGTCGCCGCTAACGGTGCTCGGGGCGTGGTCCAGATCCAGCTCTAGCAGCCACACCGCACGACGCCCTGTCCGCCCACACTGCCACCGCACCTCTTGTTTGTTGCTAGGAGGCGCCAGGCACTCGCCGACGAAAGCGAAAGGCCACCAGAGAAGGTCTAGCCAACAACGCTCCCAGTCGCTTCGCGCAGAATCCCTTCTCACTTTAGGAGTAGCTGTACGTTTCTCGGTTGCTCAGTGGTCCCAAACTGTACATAATTCACGAAACAAATGTTGGTAAGGTCTGGGGTTCGATACCACGTCAGCGCCAGAATTTTTAACTGCCAATCCTCAGTTCATCTACATTTATACTCCGCAAGCCACCCAACGGTGTGTGTCGGATGGCACCGCCATTACCCCCCATTTCCTGTTCCAGTCGCGTATGGTTCGCGGGAAGAACGACTGCTGGAAACCTCCGTGCGCGCTCGAATCTCTCCAATTTTACATTCGTGATCTCCTCGGGATGTATAAGTAGGGGGAAGCAATATATTCGATACCTCATCCAGAAACGCACCCTCTCGAAACCTGGACAGCAAGCTACACCGCAATGCAGAACGCCTCTCTTGCAGAGTCTGCCACTTGAGTTTGCTAAACATCTCCGTAACGCTATCACGCTTACCAAATAATCCTGTAACGAAACGCGCCGCTCTTCTCTGGATCTTTTCTATCTCCTCTGTCAACCCGACCTGGTACGGATCCCACACTGATGAGCAATACCCAAGTATAGGTCGAACGAGTGTTTTGTGAGCCACCTCCTTTGTTGATGGGCTACATTTTCTAAGGACTCTCCCAATGAATCTCAACCTGGCACCTGCCTTACCAACAATTAATTTTATATGATCATTCCACTTCAAATCGTTCCGTACGCATACTCCCAGATATTTTACAGAAGTAACTGCAACTAGTGTTTGTTCTGCTATCATATAATCATACAATAAAGATCCTTCTTTCTATGTATTCGGAATACATTAAATTTGTCTATGTTAAGGGTCAGTTGCCACTCCCTGCACCAAGTGCCTATCCGCTGCACATCTTCCTGCATTTTGCTGCAATTTTCTAATGCTGCAACTTCTCTGTATACTACAGCATCATCCGCGAAAAGCCGCATGGAACTTCCGACACTATCTACTAGATCATTTATACATATTGTGAAAAGCAATGGTTCTTTCGTCTCTGGCAGTATTTACTGTGAAAAATGTCGAATATGTGCTGCGGTTCCGGGTTCTATTCCCGGCCGGATCAGAGTTTTTCTCCGCTCAGAGACTGGATGTTGTCTTATTCTTATGTTCGTATTGTCATAATTGACATTCCACTGTTGAGATGGCTGTATACGCACGTCTCGAAAGGCAATTAAAAAAAACACACAATGGAATTGATTCTAAAGTGTGTGTAGGGGTACGACATCACGCTACAAGGCACTGAACAATATATCCATACCACGCCAGGAACTGCGTTCTAATGATCTGTACATCAGTAGAATCTACCCGCTGCTACTAAACAGGAACATATAACAGAAACATGAAACATACAGCCATGGTAGGTCAAGCTACGGTAGGTTTTATTTTATTGCACATAAAAGTGTATCGTGTTAGACTTACGGAAATACGGCACCAGATGACGGACCAAAAGTGTAGTGCCCATATAAACAATACAAACATTTAAAATACCAATTTTATTGGACCAGTTTCAGTCGTAAGCATGTAGGTAAATCTCGCTAACGAAGCTTATCATACAGAGCACAGAACTCCATGCGACTCTGCAGAAACCGTATACAAAGTCACAAATTCGTTGATGGATCTTTGTTTTTGTTTTTTGACTAGTGTAGCATTCACATGATCCTTAAAACCTGAAAATCTTCCAGTCTTTAGCGTGATTTATGCTGTGACGATAGAAAACTATACGCGCAACAGTGAACACAGTTCATAATTTTTCCACTTAAGATGACAATAGCTCTTTGTTTATTGGTTTCCAACTTTCAACTGATTTGACGCCATTCTCCGGCTCTTCATCGTGTACCGAACTTTTGATCAACTTCAGCCAACTTCTTCAATAATCTGTTTTAAACATTCTAGTCTCTGTCTGCCCGTACAGCTTTTCCGTTTCCAGTGCCACTTTAACTACTACCACAGCACAAAAAAACTGGACTATTCGTATGGATAAGCCGATCCACGTCGTAGCTTATAAAGCTACAGCTTTTTTTATATCTTGAACAGTGTTCTTATATTGTGTCCATAATCATCAAAATCGATCAGCTAAGCGACAATAGACTCCCAGTTTATGATGGAAGCGTTCTTGTACTCGGCTAAAAAATGCTGTGAACAAAGTTTGGAAAGAGGAAAGTGATGCAAAATGTATGTGCTTACCAAATGTGGTAATATTAGAGATGGTCGCCTTCAGAGTAGAATGCTTTAGAACCACATATGTCTGCTATAGTACGTTCCTCAAGTTAAGAAATTTCTGCGTGTCGGTTTCCGTAAGGCTGTGCGGAATCCTCACCTTTATTGTGCTCTGTAGGCACACAGAAGCACATTAGTACTAAACTGCCAGTTTACTGTAGCTTAACTGAGAAATCTTCATGAAATTTGTCACAGCGTGGGGTCGGAGTTCAACAACGAAAAACAGCCGTGGAGCAATATCCAATGCTCTCGATCTCGTTTCTTTTGTGTCACTGTAATATAAATGTTCCATTACCTTGTCCTTCCTACTCCACTAGCGCGTATAGTTTTCTATCGTCACAGCATAAATCACGCTAAAGACTGGAAGATTTTCAGGTTTTAAGGATCATGTGAATGCTACACTAGTCAAAAAACAAAAACAAAGATCCATCAACGAATTTGTGACTTTGTATACGGTTTCTGTAGAGTCGCATGGAGTTCTGTGCTTTGTATGATAAGCTTCGTTAGGATCGTACCCTAAATAACGTAAGGCGATTAATAATTTTATTTTCATGAACGGCGTTGTAAAAAAAACGGCCATTTGTACAACAAGAATCGACCAAGAAAGCTCTGACAGCTACACAAGTACAAGGCTGTATTTGGCGTAACTCAGGAGTCAGTTGCAGCTGGGAAAGTGTGCAGCATTCTGCGGGAGGTGTTCTAGAACTGACAGCGACGTGGCGCCTTAGCTCGCCGGCCATCTGGAGCAGTGAAACCCCAGACGAGAGGAACCCGTCAAGGACGACTATCGGCTGTGCAGCTACTGCTGGGCTTGCAGAGACGCCTCGGCGTATGGCGATTGGCCGCCGGTTCGCGGGAGGGGGAAACGTCTAACTTCTTGCGCTCCAAATGTCTTGTCAGCACTATCGAACTTTCATATCGATAGCCGTTGACGTTCGGCAAAGCTGCTGCTGAAAGTCACTGCTGTGTGTCGCAATTTTTTATCTTGCTGTACCAGCTACGATCGCTGCCCATCAGGAACAGATTAGTACTGTAAAACGACCCTATATCTCAAATTATAATTGTTCACCGACGTGGAAGTAAAGAAGGACTAGAAATTTTTGCAGACAAAACAAAGAGTGCTGATATAGGACGATAGAGACGACGTCAATATTAATCACGAAACTATCCCGTAGGAATACTAGCGGCTGATAAACTAAAAGGTACAATTTGCAACAACGAGGACATAAGAGTATAACCAGTGGAGATATAGGCAGTGGAATAATAGTAGAAAATGAAGAATACTTGGTTACATATTGATGTGTGAGATGTATACTGTGTTAGGCCATGAAGAAGTGACTCCACCGTGTTGGTCGTTATTTTTCTGCCGTCACTGTCAACCGCATCTCACAAAAAAAAAAAAAAAAAAAAAGCTGTCTGTATGAATACTGTCGTGGTGACAAACGTACACGAGTTATCGGCGCTATCGTGCAGAACTACCGACATAACTGTGCAGAACGTAACTGTGCAGCACAGAGGCTTCTGAGAATACCCAGAATATACACCCTTGTCCCTCTTTCTGTGACTAATCCGTCTCAGAAAAATAAGTAGTCTGTCGAAATGAAACTTCCTGAACGTCGCCCGTGAGAGGTAAACGATTCAGGTTGAAGCTTCAATCTGGGTGACTCTTATAATCTGCCACGAAATTATGTAACACCGTATATTCCGGTGCAGACGGAAAGATCTATTTGCTAAGCTGGAAAAGGACGGGAGCAGAAATATCTTGACCTTTTCAAGCAGACCATCTTGACAGCCTTCGGAAGTGACTGCAGGAAATTGCAGGAAATCTGAATCAGAATGCAAGTTCGGACTTTCGAACATCGCGTTCGGATGTAGAGTATGCCGCTGGGCCATCTCCTTGCATAATATGAATGGATGCATTGAAAGATGGACTCCGTATAGTGTCGTGATAGAGGCAAAGCAGTCACCCCCACCGCTAAACTCTAGCAATTTTATATTTTTCTGTTATTAATTCCGACAGCTTTCGAGACCAATTTGAGCGTAAAAAAATGTGGCAACAAACATGTTTGGTTAGCGTAGATGGCCCCAGCAGAAAAAAAGAGGGGTGTCCTTTGAGCTGTTTCAGCTGCAACACAGATGATAGGCAGTACTGGAACCAGTTGTTACAGAGATATGTAACGGTTTCGGTGTCTAGGAGGTTTCAGGGGTTGTTCAGATGTCATTTGCCAAACTGTAAAGGATTTCTGTCGCTTATCAGCATTAGCAGACATCCTTACCAACTGTGGATAATTTGTCTCTTGCTTAGTCGTTGAGGTAGACGTTTATGACCAAAGGGTTTAAAGTGTAATGGTACTTCATGCTGTTTATGATGTAGTAATGGAAAGAGAGAAGATGAAGTCAGATTCTGATGACCTCCTCGAGAAGCACCAAGTATCTTTTCAAGTTTAATGCTTCCGCGCCACGAATATTCTACTAATAACCAGAACATAATTTCACTCACTGGATAATGATCAGATGAGAGCTTTCCGATTAATCTAGGCAGTTCGTGTGCGAACTGGCAATTTGAGAACTGCAGACGCTATGATCTTCTTTCACCGGCCATGAAATTCTAGCTATGAAGAGACATTATACCAGTAGAAGCCGATCTAGCTACCTCGAACGTTAGCATAACTCCACTACTTACAAATCTCCCTTACGAAAGAGGGTTCATCATAAAAAAGACGTGAATGTAACAAGAGAAGGGTCAGATGTATCGGTATTATAATAAGGGAAAAGCGGTGTCGTCGTGCAGAATAGCGGGCCCCTTAGCCTCGGCGAGGGTGACATTTGTGCAGTGTTCGGTGGCCACGTATCAGACGTACCTCGCGCCGCTCGACCGCAGAAGCGGATTTTATCCTCTACCATATAAAAAGCGAAAGCGGATACCGCAGAGAAACCGCTCCCAGCGACACGGTCCCCGACTCCTGAAGGGCACCGACCAACCGTGTCATAAGCCGTGAGAATGCCGCTCCGCGGGCGACGAAAGGGAGCTCCGCGTTTGCTTCAGGAAAATTCGAGCATGTTGTTCCTTACAGTAGACACAAAGCAACGCCTTCAAGCGGAATTTTTAGTTTAACTATAACGCTAGTATAGTATTTTTCCCATTCACTGCACGTGGGCATCATACTATGTAAACTGTTATGTTCATTGTATACATTAAGTGTCAGGGCGAGAATATCATGGCTACTTTTTTTTATCGCTGTAACGACGTTATTGTTCTATTATCAGAATTCTTGCGGAGATGTCAATGAGACGCTATCACAGGTGTTCCAGCGTCGAGAGACATACGGCTGACGCTCACAGTGTTATATGAGTGACAGAGGACAGCTCCTCAGATTAAGTAGATCACGACAGTGGAACTGTGTACCAGCGTTTAATCGTTAGACGCCCGAGAGAAACTGTCGTGGCGCCTGTACAGTTTATTTATTTTTATTTGACGTTTTTCAGTCCCTCCTGATGAGAGCAGTGTGTATTGTTATACAACTTTGTTCTTTTCAGTCAAATAGCCCAGAGGCTGGGAGCGGGACAGAGGAATTTCCAATTAGAATTTTTGGGTAGGGATTTCCAGGTCCAGCATTCCCGTGATAACTAAGAGAAACTACCCGAAAACCTTTGTCGTAAACAGGAGATAGGAATTATTTTCACTTATTTCTGGCACAAAGGTGTTCATTGTCTCACACAAAAATTAATGTTTGTGTGTGTGTGCGTGTGTGTGTGTGTGTGTGTGTGTGTGTGTGTGAGAGAGAGAGAGAGAGAGAGAGAGAGAGAGAGAGCATATGTGGGACTTATTTCTACGAACTTGAACAGAAATGTACAGAAATGTAATTTGAGCGGATTTATCTTACAGTTCGATGTATCCTATTATTACTAGCTCATTCTCCATTAAACTAAAGGTAGAAATAATTTGATCTGATTAACCTAAAAATAATCTTTTCAATTTACTGATCAATGAATTTATGCGCTACAGAAAGTAGAGGTGTGTTACACTGACATACATTTTTCACGATACTTTAATTTTACACTCATATTTTTCCGTTTTAATCTGGTTTCTTGGGATAACAACATTTCAGACAAATACAGAGCACTTACAGCAACAAGAAAGCAAAAAAACTTGCACCCAGTATTCGGACTCAGATCTGATGGGGCGATACAAGCTAATAGAATTTTCCACAACTAACTTCGCTATACCGACATAACCATTTTTCTTGCTCTATTACAGAGTCGAGTAATGTAACACACAAGCGGCTAAAATCATTATACCAGAAGATCGACTAATATTCCTAAACCATTCTAAAATATATTTTATAACTATAGTCTTTGGGAAAATAGAGATCTCTGTTATGATTGGAATGTTTCACTAAACTCTTCGTGTCAAGTTGCTGGTGGTTTCTTCGGGTGTATGGTCATAGTCCATCAAACTTTATTGTTCCTGATGTTTCATCCAGAGGTGCGTTGAACATCTTCAGAAGTGCTTTTGGCATCACTGAGTCTTCACTATACGATCCCTGTCAACTCATTTAAAATGTATAAGGATGGATCTTAATTCTCTGTACTCAGTCAACTGCTCGTGGGAAGACTAGCCTTTTCCGAAGAGTGTTACGGCCAAATACCTTGTCCTCGCCGTATCCGTTACGTAACAGCATGGACAGCTGGTTTCGACCAAGGCCCCTAACGTAATCTTTTGTTCCCCGAAAGAGACAGATTCACACAGTTGTACGCGGTTTAGAACGTCTGGCAGCTTCTTACTATGTGAGAGATCTGATCGTACCTGTTCACATTCAATACGTCCAGCGTATTCGCAACTCGCAAACACCGGCTCGACAACATTCCAAACATGTCTCGCCCCCGGAGAGCGTGCAAGGGAAAGTGTAGCGGTAGCCGGCAGGTATATCGATTGCGACCCAGAAATTTCTTTTTCCTTTACTGGCCGAGGACCAGTCAGTGAAAGTGGAACGCCTAGCCCTCGGGATTGTATATCAAGCCTGTCTCTCTCCGTCTCTCTACTTCCCTTCTCTAGCAGACCTGCTTACACACACAAGCACGTATCCGTATGCATGTATTCTCACTCGCACATCGCTAGCGTCTAACTTTCATTCTCTGGTGCGCAACAACAGTTTGTCGTTGGCGATACGTATCAACCACTACACGTGAGGCGTGCGTCAGCAATCACCATCTCTCTTTTCCCAGTAGCGATAACACAAGTTGTCACTAAAGTTTCCGGGTAGCTGTCTGTCACGTATCAACCTTATCTTATGAGTCAGTACGTACTTTACCTCACGAATTTGTAGGCCAGGAACAGACCGTGCGGAAACTACTCAGCAAGGCAGAGCAACATCGTTCTTAAATGGCTCATGCCCAGTATTTTCGTTCATTCCTTCCACTTCCTTTATCAACAAACTGACAATTCCTTGATGCCACAGCATCTGTCCTATCAACCGATACCTTCTTTTAATAGTTAGTTGATTCACCTATTTAATATTCCGCATTCTTCTGCAGCATCACATTTTCAGAAACTTCTATTCTCTTCATGTCCGGAAAGATTATCATACGTGTTTCGTTTCCGTAAAAGGCTACTTTCCATAAAAATACGTCCAGAAAAGACTTCCTAACGCTCACATTTATATTCAATGTTAACAGATTTCTCTTAGAAAAAAGATTTTCTGACTATTGCGAGTCTACATTTCACATCCGCGCTACTTCGGCCATCGTCAATTATTTAACTGCCTGCTTTAAGCGTCTCACTTCCTAATCTAATTCCCGCAGTATCATCTGGTTTAATTGGATTACACTCCATTACCCTCGTTTCAGTTTCGTTGATATTCGCGTTATGACCTCTTTTCAAGAGGCTAACATCCGCTCAATTTCTCTTCCAACTCCATTGCCCTCGCTCAGAAAATTATATTGGCATCGGAAAACCGCAAAGTTTTTGTTTATTCTCCCTCAACTTTAATTCCCTTTCTAAATTTCTCATTGGTTCTCTTTACTGCGTGTCGTGTACAAACTGAATAACATCGGAACCCTTGCCTCACCCGCTTCTCAACTACCTCTTCCCTCTCATACCCATCGACTCTTTATAACTGTAGTTTGGTTTATGTACAAGTTGTAGATAACTTGCCGCTCGCTGCATTTTACACCTAATACCTTCAGAATTCAGTGTGTTCGAGTCAGCACTATCAAGATCTCTATCTAAATCTACAGAACCTATAAACGTAGTTCTGTCTCTCTTTCGCCGAAGGGACGGTACAGTCTCGCGTATTCCTACATTTCTGCAGAAATCCCCGAGCTAGGCGTCTTCTATTTTTTCCATTTTTGATGTGCAGATGACGGAGCCCCATTCTAGGGCCCCCCTGGAGATGTCCTGTAAGCCCCCACAGACCTTAACAACATATTACCTGTACTCTTCTCACTGTCATGGCGGGCACCACCCTCATGAGCCTGTGTGCCCAGACTGCCGAGCCGTAACCCACTATTGATGTTAGTATGCTATTGTGGTACAATTTTATCAGGTGAGGGGGATGGTGAAATCTTTTATGACCTATATAGCACTACGTCTTGAGGCCACGAGTAGCCTACCGGGACCATCCGACCGCCGTGTCATCCTCAGTGGAGGATGCGGATAGGAGGGCGTGGGGTCAGCACACCACTCTCTCGGTCGTTATGATGATATTCTTGACCGGAGCCGCTACTATTCGGTCGAGTAGCTCCCCAATTGGCATCACGAGGCTGAGTGCACCCCGAAAAATGGCAACAGCGCACGGCGGTTGGATGGTCACCCATCCGAGTGCCGGCCACGCCCAACAGCGCTTAACTTCGGTGATCTCACGGGATCTGGTGTATCCACTGCGGCAAGGCCGTTGCCCTTTATGACCTTTAGAGATGAGGTTATTAAGTAGTTGTAATGCTCTTTGGTTCACGGATTCAGTGTGCCTTCCGAAGTTCCACCTTTCATCGATGATAATTCCCAAGTAGCGTGTCTCCCGTCGGTATTTACGTTTTTTTTTTTTAATCTTTATTCAATCATTACAATTATACAAGTTAACCTACTACCTAAGTACATTAGTAGGTCATATTTCTAACTGTTAACAATTGACAATCTGCAGCGTTTAATTTCTAACACTACAGGTTAATGCTACAATGCCTTCACCACGGTATTTACGTTACTTCTATTTTGCCGGCCGGGTAGGCCGAGCGGTTCTAGGCGCTACAGTCTGGAACCGCGCGACCGCTACCGTCGCAGGTTCGAATCCTGCCTCGGGCATGGATGTGTGTAATGTCCTTAGGTTAGTTAGGTTTAAGTAGTTCTAAGTTCTAGGGGACTGATGACCTCAGAAGTTGAGTCCCATAGTGCTCGAGGCCATTTGAACCATTTGAACTTCTCTTTTCTCCAAAATCTAACTTCTAGAAAGTAGGCACTGAGTGTAATAAGAATTGAATGTATGTACCCACTGCTGACGAGACAAGGGTGCTGTTTCACATTTGAACACAAAAAGGAACAATTATTTGTGTAATAAAAAGCACTCCGTCGTCAGGCCACGAGTGGCCTACCGGGACCATCCGACCGCCGTGTCATCCTCAGTGGAGGATGCGGATAGGAGGGGCGTGGGGTCAGCATTTGTGTAATAGGTGTACTTGAAATCCCACAATACCTTAAAGCGTTCCTGAGCCGCATGTGAAACTGTGCGGTCCCGAGTCATTTCAAGTGCTGGACTTAACGTGTCGCTTCTATTGCAGACTTCCCCGGCATGTGCTTCGCGTCGACGCGCTGCGGCTTCGTGGAGCCCGGCCAAACGTGGGACCTGACCCCCTTCTGCGGCCGCTCCACGTGCACCCCGGGCGAGGGAGAGAACGCCGGCAGGCTGTTCGAGCTGGTCGAGGACTGCGGACCTCTGCCCAAGGCCAACCCCAAGTGCAAGCTGAGCGACAAGACCAACAAGACGGCGCCCTTCCCCGGCTGCTGCCCCATCATCGAGTGCGAGCCCGGCGTGAAGCTCGAGTACCCCGAGATCCCCACCGCCGCCCCCGCGGCCGACAAGGAGAAGAAGGCCTAAGCGGCGCCCGCGCCCGCCACACCGACAGTAGCACCCCCAGCCTCCGCGGCTCGCATCCCTCACCTTCGCCGTAAATCCTCGCGTCGCTGCCCGACGCGTCAGAAAACATCCTTCGCCTACTCTACGTGAATCTCGGATCGGCTTTCTTCGCCCTCAGTCGATTGACCTCGCGAGCAGAACCGACGTCTTGCTTCACCCGGACAGCACGCGTCGGGCAGCCAGCAATCTACGTGAAACACCGCTTCAGTTCTTTCCTACAAAAAAAAAAAAAAAAAAAAGACTGTCCTTTCTACTTCTGTCTTGCCTCACCTCTCTGTCCCTCCTATCCTGCCGCCTCGCGATTTTTCACCAAATGTGTGTCCGCTACTGTCTCGGAACCATCACAAAGCTTGCCTACTACTATCATATTTGGCCAAACTTAACAGATCGATACAACGCTAAAGTTATTCGAGCGTGAAAAATGTTAAAAAAACAAATATCCCTAAACTATGCAGTATGTCGTGTTTAACATCTCAGAAAGCACGCATTACGGTTATAAAGTAAATAGCGACGATCTATCACCGCTGTAAGTCACTCGACTCTAACCTACAACAACCGTAAATCGACAATACATCTGTAAAAATACCCTCTCTACCGTGACACGTTCTTACCTTAGCTCGCATAAATGTCTACGCTGTTGTAGCAAGTACGCCGTGTTGTCTTCACAGCTGTCCCACATATACGATATAATCCATTCATTCTAGATATTTATACAATAAATTTAATGCTTAGGTACACCTAGAGGCGCACCAAACAGTCAGTGCAGCTGAAATACGATCTTTAAAAGGTCATTTGTCGTGTATGTGTTGTGATTATTATTTCGTTTACGGCAGTGAAAATGATGTTTAGTCTTGTCTCGTTTAAGAGTAATCGTTCCTCAGTCATTTTCACTCACGCGTAGTACTTCGTAAAAAAGAAGACAGCGATAAAAGTCATTTACGACATCTAATATACCGAATGCTTACCCGGAAGGATTCGTTCGTTACGGTGTGTTACCGAATATCCGACCTTCCCCAAGCGCTGACAAAATGGAAACATATATATATACATATATATCTACGGAACAGCGCCATATCGATCACATCGTTAATTAAACTACACTGCTAAGTCATGCACAGTAAAAATATATTTTGTTTCAGGAAAGATCATCACTAGCGAACTACATCTCGCTTCCTGATCCATGTTAAAGGAATGCATTTACTTTGTGTTAACTATTACTGGTTGGAGTTTATAATTCTTCCCATAATAGTAGTATCAGAGACTAGAATTGTAATTATTAAACCAATTTACAAGGTAAATTTCAGCGTTATCTTTTAACTTGTTAAATGTATGTAAAACTTCTTACGTGTGAAGTCGAATGTGAAATTTCAGACTGAATTTTTTTTCTACAGTTCTTGTAAACATAGTCTCTTTGCTGCATGAGTGATGAATACAACTAAAAGTAATAAATTTCCTTACAAAACATGAATTCCATTGTTGTCTTACTCTTTGACTATCCTTTATCTCCAGTCATGACACGGAAATGTACTCCAAACTAGCGTGTGAAACAACGCTACAATGTTTATCTCAGGGTTCGTGACGTACCCACAGACCTTGCTTCCCATAAATATTCTTTCAACATCTTCTCGACCTGACACAGAGAAAACATGGATACCAGTCAAAAACATCTCCGCCAAGAGCACATAAAAAAAACGTTCATCCCATTATCCACTTAGTGGATGTTTACATGTTAGTAGAATTCTGTTTCGCACCTTTCATAGGTTTCTTACAGCCTCCACCAACGTATGCTAATATGGTGTCGAAACAAAAATCAAGTAAAAGAAGAAACAAAAGACGATCGAAGATAACTTAATAATAGCTGATCAGTTGCTCATTAGGAATTCTCATCAGATTCAAACATTTGGCAATATATTACTTATAGTGTCCAGACTGACAAAATACTTCTTGTTACTCAGAAGTACCCTACAACAACGCTTTCGACGGAATAAATCAAGATCCTGTGCCTTCTGGACTCGAAGGGATGTAAGAAGTGAAATTTTTTTGTTACTGGTCAACAACAAAATAATAGTCACATTTTTTTATCTAAAAGTCACAAATATGAAGAATCAAGAAGACAGTCGCGCCTAACGATTCCACTTTTTTATTCGCACTCCTGCGAACATATATTATTTTTGTTTATTTAAGTCACAGGAGAGGGTTCTAACAACATTAGTTTCCCATTAAATATAAATTCTTTCTAATACCACTACACAAAAAAAAATCTGTGTTTCTTATCTTAAGCATTAACTCTGAAAGGTGACATGTATGAAGATGCTTCGGAACACTCACTTATCTAACTACATCCATAGTGAATATTTACGAAACTCTGGAAACCGTGGCTTTAGTAATTAAAAGGGTTAGTAAGTAACGGTAGCAACTACCCATTAAAATTTATTTACAGAGTTATATTTTCATAGTGCTGGTTAGTCAGTATCGGCAGGTATATTTTACTATTGCAATGAAATGTTTGAATATTATTTGTACGTTTTAATTTCAATGTCATTGGAAAGGCAGGCAGAAAAAATCACAGTTAATAGTGCCCTTTACGATTCGCCTGAGATTTTCGTCATCATCTATAGTTTAGTACCGTCATTTATTCTCGAGCTAGAAGCATACAAATATACCTTCTGATAATCAAATCAGGGAGTAGATAATTTATACTGGTGAAATACAACACACATAGCGAACTAGTATCTTCACGTCCCATGTACCCAGAACATCGCAACCTCCAAGGCACTTGGATAGCATGTGCGGCATCATTTTCCGAGCAGGAAGTTGGGAGCAGAAGGCACTGAAGCAAGGGGCTTGTAGTTTGCTCTTGATCATATCCACAATCCGTGTCATCAGCACTGAAACCTCAGCAGCCACTTAACTGCGTACAAGGGGTGACGCTAGTCCAGCTACGTAACAAAGTTTATTTGTTGGAGTAGGCTTGAGACAACCTGTAATCAGCCTGCATATTTCATTGACGCTGTATCCAAATATGATATACGATGGTCTGTAGCAGATTGAAGAGGCATATTCAGCAGCAGAACAACACAGACGGACTGTTTAACGGCGTAAGCCATATTTCACACTACCAATTTAACGAATGAGATTTTTTGTGTGGATACTTTCATTTCATTGTTCTTACAATGGTTTCTGAGTATAAGAGTTCTGGCGAGCGTTACTCCCATATACACTCCAAGACATAAATAAACAAATAAAATATAAAATACGGAGGAATTATCCGAATGCGATGGAAATCAGTAGATGTGATGTACTTGTACAGACAAACAAAATGATTACAATTTCAAAAAAATTGGGTAACTTATTAAAGAGAAAGAACTTGGGTTGATCTGATGGAAGAGACCAAACAGAGAGGTCATTGGTCTCATCGAATTAGGGAAGGATGGGGAAGGAAGTCGGCCGTGCCCTCTCAAAGGAATCGCCCAGGCATTTGCCTGAAGCAATTTCGGAAATCACGGAAAACCTAAATCAGGATGGCCGGACGCGGGATTGAACCTTTGCCCTCCCGAATGTGAGTCCAGTGCCTTGAAAGACATCATATTTACGCCAGTGACTGTTAAACTTTCTATTTCCTCTATTGCAATTTCGGCCTTAGGCCATTATCAAGTGCGGATGTTTTGGCTTTAAGCCATGGCCGGCCGGAGTGGCCGAGGGGTTCGAATCCTGCCTCGGGCATGGATGTGTGTGATGTCCTTAGCTTAGTTAGGTTTAAGTGGTTCTTACTTCTAGGGGACTGATGACCTTAGAAGTTAAGTGCCATAGTGCTCAGAGCCATTTGAACCATTTGAACTTTAAGCCATGTGTACTTTATACAGGCTGACACATTTGGCTTAAAGCCAAAACATCTGCACTTGATAATGGCCTAAGGCCGAAATTGCAATAGTGGAAATAAAAAGTTTAACAGTCACTGGCGTAAAAATGATATCTTTCAAGAAATTTCATATGACTGTGAATCCCAGTTATGAAAAGTTGAGTCCAGTGTGCAAACCACTGCGCCACCTCGCTCGGTCCTCAGAGAGACCAACCACGATAAACCTATTTGGTGTTAAAAAAGGAAGTTGTTAGAGATCAGTGATTCATAAAACAATCTGTAATATCAATAAGATCTGTTTAGAATCAGTCACTTCGTACCGACCACAATTTTATGAAACACTGAAAGTGACGTCTTTAAAAACAATTAGCGAACAGTTTACTGTCGGCGTACTCATACGGTACATACAAATCAAGCATACAAGTGAACTGCTCATAGTACACAGATTCATAGAACTGGACATACGCTTTGAGATGAGTTGTGAAATGCTATCAATTGAGGCGCCTACAAACCCTTGGTGTAAGTGCAGTTTCTATGTGCATAACGTTCGTTGCACAGCTCAATGGGTATCAAAGTCTACCGAAAGAATGAGCAGGGTTTTGTTGCAGAAATAAGTATTCTTACTAAGAATGATTGCAGATGTATTGCTTGGTGAGCAGTTGAGACAACCATGAACCCCAAAATGTTGTCACTCACAAGCAGCTGGCTTTCATTCGGAAGTGATGAATATGGATGCTGAAATGAATTCTTATTTTGGAAATGTTTTTGCAGGCAAGATTTTCAGCAGAATTTTTTGGGGGGAAATCACTGAAAACTGAATGACACAATGAAGATTAAGAGTGTGCATGAACTTTATCGTGGTCGCTACGAATAAACTGTTGATTACTGAAGTTCCTGGTAGTACTACGTCTAGGTGCGGAGCACAATGAAATGTTTAGTGACAACTGTGTTGAGCAAAACGAAACCCACCATGTGGCGAAATTGTGACTGCGAGTTTTGAACAGTTTATCAATTGGAACTGATACCCATAAGTACTCGACGGGAGGACGCTCTTTTAACGAATGTGATCTAGATTGCACGATAATCGATAAAACCAAACATCAGTGTTTGCGAGATATACAGGGTGTCCCAGCTATCTTGTCCACCCAAAATATCTCTGGAACAATAACAGCTATTGGAAAACGACTTTCACCGGTATCAATGTAGGGCTGGGGCCCATGAATGTACATATTTGGGAACATTCTAAAACGAAAGCATATGTGTTTTTTAACACAAACTTATGTTTTTTTTAAATGGAACTCCTATATTTTTTCTTCAGCAATCCATAGCATGACAAAGCACATACACAATGGCGTTGATTGCATCGCAATATTTCCATTACATCCCGAGATATTGAGACGCGAAGTTGACGCTTGAAACACCCGACATGCGCTGCTAGCGCACGTCCTGAGGCTCAGGCGTGAACCCCACGCTGCCCGTAATCGCGATGTGATTGACATGTGTAATCACACCTCCATACTTATCAAGAGGGACACCATTGATTTAACATAAATCTCCCTCACGAAGAGGAGAGTCAAAGCGGTTATCGAAGACGACAGTAGTACCACAAACTAGAATGTAATGGAGAGCTGTTCGTACTTTTGCGGCGCAGCGTGAGTCAAAAGTGTAGATACTTCATATGTGAACGATTTTGGTTTTTTGCAGTCATTTTTGTGAGAGTACAGAAGAATCCTGTGTTTACCTGCTTTACATTGTCATATTACAATTTACAGTACAGGATCCAAATGAAATAAGTGGTATGCTCTATTAATGAATTTCTGAACGTGGACTAGTAGATATATATTCAGAGTATTTAACTCTTGGACGTTAATGTCGGTGTACAGACAAAATGGAAACTGTATTACATGCCAGATTAAATCCAACCACAGAAAGGGCCATTTGCTCAACTTTGCACTTAATTTCCTCAAATCGCGGTAAAGTACGTTTCATTGTGCTCCACACCTACAAAAAGGAATATTAGCGTTTAACGACCCGTCGACATCGAGGTCATTAGAGATGGATCACAAGCTTTGATTACTTTGGAACGATAGTGAAGGTAACCGATCATGTCTTTTCAAAGGAACCATCCTGACACTCGTTTGAATGATGGAAAACCTAAATCTCGATGGCCGGATGTAGATTTGTACCGTTGTCTTCCCGAATGCGAGTCCAGTATGCTAACCACTGCACAGCCTCGCTCTGTGCACTTTCGTCCCGTGGCTTCTAAGCTCCTCAGTTACTTTTCGTGCGTACAGTAGTTGCAGACCTTTTAATCAAACCTTTATAGTCCAGAAGTTCTCGCTGAACACTCCCAGATTTCATAGTGTTACAAAGTTGACGTCACTGACCACCCTGCAGCTCACGCTCTCTGGATTCCCCATATCAGTGCCCAGTGCCCGTTGTAAGCAAGACCCCTGTCCGCAAGAAACTGGTCAGTAACTAATACTTTTTTAGAGTAGGCTGCAATAAGTTCAGTATTTCACCCATTACTCTATGATGTCTGAAGACTTGTATAGTTCCCCCTTCCACCCAAGAAACTAAAACTTGCTGCACAAAATTGTTTCTTCACAGTAGTCCGAAAAGCACCCACAAAGGACTGTACGACCGGAAGGGCACAGAAGAAATGAAAAAATATAATTGAGAACAATATAAAAGGTAATGGAAACAGAATAATAGAATTGCTGAATAAAAGTTCCATCTGGCAATCAAACATTAACTTCCGTAAATCAAGAAATTATAAAAATAACGATCACTCAAAAATTTATGTAGCGGTTGTCACTAAAGACAACCAAAATGGTGAATTCATGACACAGATCAAAAGAGAGCTTATCTGTTATAAATGAAAACAAGTTGAAACCTACTACACACGAAAATGGTCTTTAAGGCCGAAATTGGCCAATCGCGCAAGGTACAATAAAGTGAATATTTATGAAAAACAGCCGAGGTGAATACTTTGAAATGTCCTTTAACAAATATACGGCTGTGGTGCCCCACACGAAGAAAATGAAAACAATATCACAGTTGCAGACATATTCACCGCGTGATAACAGCAACTACATTGATATTTAAAACAGTTCTAATATATCGATCTTTTTTTAGTCCCAGTAGCACATTTCTTCAATATGTGACTAGTTTAGTTCTCCTTGTAGTAGTAATTGCGTCAGCAAACAGTCGCGTCTCTGTCAGAACCACACATTATAAGCTCCTCAAACAATTATATTCAGCTGCTTTTGCCTTTATGTTATTGCTAGTCAGGTTAAGAAACGAATTAACTTCTTGACATATTTTGCACATTTCCGTTCAGTGATGTCTTATGGAACAATTTTCTGTGGTAACGCATCACTTGGAAAGATAGTATTTATTGCACAAGAGTCAGCGCAAAAATTAAATGTAACATGCGCCCGCACTCCAAAATGTCAGACAGGTAGAAAAACAAGTTTTAAATCTAACCTAATATAATTTCTTCTGGACAATTCCTTCAATTCCATGGGCAAATTTTTCTTTAAAAACTGGTAACCTGAGGAAAAAAAATTGTTTTTAAGTACAATTGGACTAAAAAATAATGTGCTCATAATGTTAACACAATTTGCGTAGTCATATAATGTAAACTGACTCGTTTCACGTGATTTCTATAGAATAATCGTCAAATGATATGTGGAAGATGTAACTAACTCACACATCACTGACGGTATTCTGATGTGCGATTCTGATTCAGATACGACTAATTGCTGACGCAACTACATAGATGAGAAGATGATGCAGGTAGGTCGAAACTTGTCAGGAAATTAACTGAAACTGAAAAATTAACAATATATTAGATCTATTTTTGAAAAATATCTATTTAAATTTTAAGCACACCGAAAAATTAATAGTTATCATCATGAGACACTGTGCTAATATCGCGTAATACCGTCTCTGCCCTCGATAATGGCCTCAATTCGGCGCGTAAGAAAGTCAACAGGTTTCCTCAGGTCTCCCATGTTCAGCTGAAGCCACTTGCCGGGTATCATACCTTGCTGCCATTCACCCTGGTGCACCCGCGTTTGCGAGTAATCGAAGAAAAAAATTCAGAATTTCGCACGATGCTACAAAGTTTTGAAAAAGTAATGTGCGTGTGTAGCATGGTGATAAAGGTATAAACATCGCATCCAAAAGGCTGTAGGTTCGAATTTCATTAGCTACTTTGAAATTTTTTATGTTTAAATCTTTATCGAAATGAATTTGATGATTATTTTTATCCAGTTAATTGATTTAAATCCAGTTTTTATTTTTATTCCTTTGTCACGTCACATAATTTTAATCACCATATAACTTTTTCTGTTGGTGTCTTTTTTTCTTTTCTTTTTATCACTCTTTTTCTACTTGGACTCTTGAAGATTTAAACGAAAGAAGAGGTTAGGTGTAACGAAATTCAAGCAAAATGAGGAAAAGAAATAATGAATGCAGTAGCTTGGACGAAAACATAGGATGATAAAAGAGAAGAGATTAAATCGAAATTAATACATAAAAATAATTAAAAACACATTAACGAAGATTCCAAGTGCAAATAGAATGATAGAAACAATAAACGATACTAACTGAAGAAATTAATATGCTGATTAAAGTGATGCAACGAAGGAACAGAAATACTAAAAAATTATTTTTAAAGAAATTAATAGAATATGAATAAAGACCAAACTCATTTTGTTAAATATTCAAATATAAAAAAAATTTGAAAATACCTGATGAGAATCGAAGCCAGAAGCCTTTGCATGTGAGGACTGTACCTTAACCATAACACTACTCAAGCAATCTGTACAAAACTCCTTTTTGTAAGGGTATACACCATCACATAAATTTCAAAATTTTTTCTTCGATTACTCGCAACCGAGGGCCCCCCTGCGTGAATGGCTGCAAGGTGTAATGTGTGGAGGTTGTAGCTCAAGCCAGAGAAGATTCAGTAATGTTTTCGGGGTGTTTTCCGTACCATGACTTGGGCCCACTCATTCAGTTTAGCAGGAACAGAGGCGCCTTATTGGACTTTCTTGGTGACCAAGTGTTGTCCTTTCTTCTACATCTTCATGATAAGTATGCTGTGAATGCTCCCATCTTCCAGGCTGACAACAGCCATGTTAACAGAGCTAAAGGCATACGTTCCTGGTATGAAGAACACTTACAAGGAGAGCTCCCCAGCAGTGGGACCGAATTTTCATCTCCACGCACGGTGACGTAGTTTAAGGCCCACTAAAGCTTGCAGGGGGTGGATATAAACATGGAAACATCTAAATCACAACACATTTCCCTGTCTAATGTAGTTTAGGAAACCCGTCTGGATTCAAAACTGCCCAGAATAGGTAAATACAGGACCTATATGGTTCTTCAAGGGAATCTTATCCCATTCTTCCCGTAAAATAGAGACACTTCAGGTACCGATGATGGAGGTGGATAGCGATCGCGAACCCTTCTCTCAAAAGTAGACCACAAAGGCTTGGGATCTGGTGACTATGGTGACCAGGGGAGGCTCTCAGACCCAGTCCTGGACAATGGGAGCTGTGTGAACAGGGTCCTATCATCTTGGAACACAGCTTCACAATTGGGAAGCAAACACTGTACCATGGGAAGGTTATCATCAGCCAAAAAGGCTCACACAATCCTTGACAGCCTGACAGTAATGGGACCTTGCAGAGCAACACGAGAACCACGGAACACCACTGTATGGCTGACCAAATCGCCATGGAATTCCCCCCCTTCCCTCCGCTGGTCATGTTTCACTCTTGGGATTTAAGCCCTCCCAGAAGTTTGAAGCAGTGTGAAGCTGAGTGATTTCCTTCCATTGATCTGTAGTTCAGGTTTTATGCCTATGGCACCATGTTTCCTGTTACGGGCATTTGTATCACTAGTGAGTGGTTTCGGATTTCTAGCTCGCCCTCAAATTCCCTATTTGGGGCTCCCTAGATATTTTGGTGCTGACAGGGTTCGCGAGTGCGACATTCAGTTTTGCAGGGACTTTTGCAGCCTTCGCCTCCTTATTTTTCATCGTAATACTCTTCAATGACGTTCCCTTACTATCAGTCAGCACTCACTTTCGTCCGTGTTGTCACTTAGCGGATGACGTTTTTCCGCTTTCCTGGTATGCGGTACAAAATTCGTTACGGTGTCTCTTGAAACGCCAAACATTTCGGCTACCTCAGTTACGGAAGCACCCACTACAGGAGCACCAAGAATTTCCCCACGCTCGCACGCAGCGTACTGAGGATATTGTACAGGTTGCGTTTCGTGATCAAATACAAGAGTGCAACCCGCAGGCTCGGCTAGCACCTGCGTTTAAAAATGAAATGACACAATTTAAGAGACTCTACTGGTCTCATACAGATATGATTTTGTGAATAGAAATTCAAGTGACGACTGACAATTTGTACCAAGGCGGGGAATTGAACGCAGCTCTCTTGCTTCCTAGGCGGATGCTTTAGCCACTAAGTCATCTTGACACAGCAGTTTACGCAGTCGCACGGATTACCCTGACACACCTCTCGCCTCCATCCGTATTCTCGGTGCCACCCCAGCGCACCTCAAAACTCCCCCTCTCACACAAACAGAACTGCCAACGCTCTTCATGTTCCGGAATAGCAACTAACCATCGAAAGTAAATGGGGCGGGAGGGGGAGGGGGGCAGTATCCACTCTGAAACCCAGGTACAGGGTACTTATGCATATGAAATGACATCGGCAATTCTGTTGTGTGCAAGGGGGAATTTAATGTGGGCTGGGGTGGCAGTAAGAATTTGGCTTCATGAGCGAGGCACGCCACGGTAATCCTTGCAGCTGTGTGGACTACCAAGCTGGCTTAGTGGCTAACGCACCTGCCTAGTAAGGAGGAGACCCAAGTTAGATTCCCGGCTTTGGTACAAATTTTCACCCATCGCTTCAATCTACATACGTACAATCTGGATTTATGTTGAAGCATACATTTATTGCGGTGTTTCCACCCCTCCCCGTATGTGCTGCTCTGAACAATGACCTTTTGCGAGCTGCACGACCTCAGATGTCCATTAAATGCAGTTCTTTCGCAAACTTCGCTCTTAAACTGGTCCAAATGGACCTGCATTCGCTGTCGATAGCAATTCCTGTTGGATTTGAAACCGACTATCATTGACAACGTGTGACAGTAGACTCCATTTGAGATGTCTAGGATCTTTCAACGACCATTGTTCTTACACAGTACTACAGGACTGCGAGTGGTACAACTTTCCTTCAATAAACGTTGAACAGATGACATCGACACATCAACAAATCCGACAACTTCATACACGTTGTGGTCCAGTGTACGTCCAAACACGCTACATCCCGAATGAAATTGTCATTCTGCAATGTGTGCTGTTATGAAACTTTCCAGTAGATTAAAACTGTGTGGCGGACCAAGACTCGAAATGGGGACGTTTGCATTTCGCGACGAAGTTCTCTAGTGACTGAGATAGCCCAGCACGACTCACGACCCGTCCTCACAGCTTTACTTCAACCAATACCTCATCTTCTTCTACCTTCCAAACGTCAAAGAAGCTCTCCTGCGAGACTTGCGAGACTAGCTCTCCTGGAAGAAAGGATATTGCGGAGATACGGCTTAGCGGCAGTCCCTGGGGGATGTTTCCAGAATGAAATTTTCACTCTGCCATTGAGGGTGCGCTTTTATAAAACTTCCTTACAGACTAAAACTGTGCGCTGGACCGAGGAACTCGGGTCCTCACTTCGGAAACATCCCCCAGGCTACGCAGTATCCTTTCTTCCAGGACTGTTAGTCGTAGGAGAGTTGTTGTGAAGTTTGGAAAGTGGGAGAGGGGGACGAGCAGCGAGTCGTTCTTGGGTAGCTCAGTAGCCAGAGCACTTGCTCGAGGAAAGGTAAACCTCACTGTTCGAGTCTCAGTCCAGCACACAGTTTTAATCTGCCAGGAAGTTTCACTTCTTTTTTGCCATTCGAATCGTCTTACTCTGTTGACTCTACATACTGGCACATATGCACGAGTTTAGTGCCACAACTTATATTAGTGTTTAGGGTCACATTTTGTCTACTAATCTTATATAATGGCTGTATCAGTTCCATATAGCACAAGTATTGTCCACAAAGAGTCAGATTACCGTAAGCATCACACAGTGCTCGTACATATCGGAGTGTGTATGCTGTTAATGATATCTGTGAGCTCCATAGGTAGTGAATGTCATTCTGAAAAGCTCTTCTCGCATCAACACAGAAAAGATCTGTGCATGCACTGAAATAAGATGAAAATGTTGTTCTTACTGCAGACCATGCAAGTACAGAAATAAAAAGGAGTACCAGTCCTCCTACTGCAAACACAGAAGCGAAGTATTTGAAAACACCAACGAATGGTGTTTTCTTTGAGACCACACGTTGATCACAACCTTGATGAGAAACCACTTCATAGAATTAATAAAGCCCCTTAGTTCAGCTATTTATGCTGCTCATATTATTACAGGTATATTACTTTAAAAACAAACAGTAGTACAGCAAGGAGAGATACAGAAATGTACTCAGTGACCTGCCAAAGCATATTAAATGTCTTAAGGGTAATGATGTGAAGTTTAAGACTGATTAAAGATTTGTATTGGCTGTGATAATTCTGGGCCACTTCCCACATCACTAGTAACTGAGAGAATCTGCACCCCCTCTTCCTTTGACACCATCAAAGACACTGAAAACATGACATCACCAAGATGGTGACTAGCGGGAAATTGAAGTATTAAAGATGTTGGATGGAGTGAAATCAAAAAAATTAAAGATGGAGTAAGGCATGAAATTTAAAAATTGCAGGATGGTGGATGGCGGTAAATTTAAAAAAAAAATCAGTTATGCCACATAGCTGTAAATTTAAAAATTTGAGATTCAGCTAATCACACCACAAGATGGTGGCATCTGATTATTTATCAAACAGTTTTGTTATTAGAGACATACACACACACTATGACGTCACCTGGAAGCCTATCTAACGTATGACGCTATTTATTTACGGATATGAAGGTAATGCAAAATAAGAGAGTAGTAATATTTGTAATATATAAGTCATTTTGTCGAGTCTGATAATATTTTGTGACAAACATTGTAAATATTTTCCGTTAAAAATACTGTATCTCAATACATTCTATGAAAGCATGGAACTTCAAGTGTAATATATATACACAAGAGCCATGTTGCTCGCCCCTGTTTGTTCTGTGTTTTTCGTCTGTTTGTTCTTTCTCACCTGTGGGTCCGTGTATGTATAGTTCGCTGTCTGTACTTAAAAGTTACAATATATTGTTAACTGAAAGTATCTTACGTTTCCTTTCAAAAATACCTCTCACTCTGTGTGAACTTTATTTAAAGATAATAATAATAGTGCTGTCGATTGCCCATCTGGTTTCGACTGTTTCGGTGGCGCTGAGTCCGTCATTACGTGCACTAAAAAGTATTTCAGTGTTTGCAAGCTTCACTAGCAAAGGAAAATAATTCTAAGTGCTTTTATGAATTTTTACAGTCAGTTTTCAATATTAAAGTTAGTTCATATTTTTGATTATGAAACTTATTCAGAGATTTAACACTGCAAGGCTTAGATGAGGTTTCACCTGTGATTTAATATATTTTAAGTTAATTCAAAGGATTAAAAAGTTAACTCAGTTATTACAGTGATAAAGAAATTCTTTGCCATTATCCTAATAATGCGCTGGTGTTTGTACCATTCTTTATTTCTGTGTAAAATTGGATTAATTTGCTGGAAAAAAATCATTTCATGCTCTGCATTATCTTTGGGTTAGTTGCACGTTACGTTATGTTGTCATTCATTTTCCATTAATAACAAATAACTTTTTGACTGCATATTGAGATTAAGTCACGCTAAGTATATTTAAGACGCATCTACTCACGCCCAAAATATACGTTCCCAAAAACAATATGTAGAATTTAAACTGCTACATTACATTATCATTGCTGTAGGTTGTGACTGACACCTGCGCGGATATATCAAACCACACGTAGCAATCTACACTGACTTACATGGAATAACTATGTTAATTCAGCACCACAACAATTACGTAGAAGGGAGGTAATGGTACAACACTCATACACACACACACACACACACACACACACACACACAGAGAGAGAGAGAGAGAGAGAGAGAGAGAGAGAGAGAGAGAGAATTTTTTTGTTTTTTGTTGTTTTAAAAAGAATTCAGTATTTTCCATATGCTTCTTTAGCATCAGGTTATAAAGTACTGGATTATCTGTCAATAAGTTTCGCTAAGGAAATGCACATACAGTCGCTCACACACACACACACACACACAAATAGAAATGTTTACGCCAAATACTGAACTGTAAATTCCATCTGACATTGCATAATGTTCTCTCTGTTTTCATACTTAATGTTCAAATGTGTATGAAATCTTATTGGACTTAACTGCTAAGGTTATCAGTCCCTAAGCTTACACACTACTTAACCTAAATCATCCTAAGGACAAAGATACACACCCATGCCTGAGGGACGACTCCAACCTTCGCCGGGACCAGCCGCACAGTCCATGACTGCAGAGCCTTAGACCGCTCGGCTAATCCTGCATGGCACTTAATGTTTATATCAACTACTACAGTCTTTTTTTATACCCCACTAATGTTCATGTCAAAACATTGTACTAGATAAAATCATCAGTAAATTTCGTCTTTGTCTTTGTAATGCAATAAAGAAGGACTAAGAAAGGAAACACTCAAATAAAAAATATTCCTGATATAAAATTTATTACATTTCAATGAAAGTTACATGCACATGCAGCTGACTGAAAATTTACAAGCAACAAGGAATATTCAGAGATTAAATTGTACATTGTACTTTTTTTTACAATTTCCACACTTTTTATGTATTTTATATTTTTCACACTACAAAGATAACCAGTTCCTTATACTAAAATAGAATCACTTTTAATACTGTCACACACAGTGGAAAATATAAATTTAGTAAATATTCTGCTTCATCTTCAACCCTTTTTTAGAATATCATCTATTGCAAACAGTAGTTACTTCAAACTGAGTAAATACTTGAGGTAACTCCACCTTTTAAGTTTATACAACTGTATCTACCCTAATAAAATCGAAATGACATTGAATTGGATTTTGTGGGCAAAATTTATACAATATGAATAATATATTCTTAATGTAACAGTCAACCAGTCGGTTCTATTGAAACAGAATCACTTCAGTACAACAAATACATTCTTAATTTTCAACAAAATGTTCAGAATATGTAAAATATTCCTTCTTGAACGACTGTACTACCTTCACATTCATTTCTGAAAAAGCATTTAGGCTGGGACCAATTCCAGTGCCTTTTAATGTGAGAGCACAAACTCTTAATAATTAAAAACAGAGCCCTGACAATCTTCCTTTAGAGACTGAATACTAATATTTCCTGTAGTTCGGCTGTATTATACCTTATGAAAAACAGCCAACATTTCATATACGCACAGTTTTCCACTAAGCACACATGAAAATACTAGTTTTTCATATCACTATTTTTGAAGTCATCTGTGTCCATGTTATCTCTCTACTATGATATATCATGCACAAGCTGTCAATGTTGAGAAAGTCAAGTTCACCTTCGCTAATACCCAAGAAATGGTAGTGTAGTCGTCACCCCTCATGTCAGGCTTTTTAGTGGATATGGAGGCTGAGCGGGTTAGGTGGTGATGCTACAGGTGCAGGAGGCCAAACTCGGGAGCTGGAGTGGGGTTTATTGTATGCCCTAAGGCACTAGTTAAACTGCATTGCCTGGAAACGTACTTATTTCTTCTGTGCCTGCATGTCTTCATTGTACAACATATTGCAACACTGACTAACATCATCAATAGTTTAATGAGCATCCTCCATAGCATCTGCTTTCAATCATCATCTGCATCTCCATTCCATGCAATGCAAAAATTAGTGGCACATCTGCTTCCCTGTACATCTGGACCAGGTGCTACAGCCTCAAAACAACAACCATTATCAACGAATTGGCTGGATATTGCTGCATAAAATTCAATATCTTCCATGTTGTTACTCAATCACCCATTTACTTGTGTACGGTACACACATACTTCTTTTGTCACTTCAGATACTTTAGACTCCACATTTTCACAAGATCTTGGAGCTGTCTCTTCTATATTACCCTCTGTTACTTTCACAACCCCAATAATTTGTGTATCGAGTAAACATACAGGAACTACCACAACCTTCAATTCCAAACACCTTTCGGCACTTCCATAATATGAATTTGACCCTTACTACCCCAGCAGAAATAATGTCCATCATAAAAGCTCTAAAATCAAAAACATCTAGTGAGTATAATTCTGTCAGTAGATTTTGTGTCCACGTAATGGGTTTTTTCAAATGATATTTGTAGTCCTGTTCTGGCTGCGATTTCATGCAATATCTCTAGGGCTTCTCTGGCTTCTTTTCTGTCATTTGTAATGATGGCTATATCGTCGGCAAGGGCCAGACATTTTATGTTGACGGTTCTATTTTTCTCTCTCCCCATCTTTACCCCATTGACTCCTTTGTCCCACGTCCTGATTATTTTCTCTAAAACAGCGTTAAATAAAATGGGTGACAGGCCATCTCCCTGTCTCACTCCTGTCTTGATTTCGAAAGATTCTGAGATCTCGCCCATGAACTTCACTTTTGACTTTGTATTTGTTAATGTTTCCTGAATTAGTTTTCTGGTCTTATTGTCTACCTTCATTTCTTCTAGTGTATTAAAAAGTGTTTCTCTGTTTATGGAATCGTAAGCCTTCTTGAAATCAATAAATGTTACTGCGGTGTTTCTGGACTTTCTTGTTGTTAATAATGTTCTCAGACACCAGATCTGCTCACTGCATGATCTTCCCTTCCTGAACCTTCCTTCGTATTCTCCGATCTGTGGATCTATCTGAGGTTCTAGGCGATTTAACAGAGCTTTTGACAGAATTTTGTATGCCACCGGCAATAACGAAATTCCCCTATAGTTATTAGGGTCTGTTTTGTCTCCTTTCTTGTGGAGGGGGTGTATTAGGGCTGACTTCCACTCTTCTGGTATCTTTCTGTTTCCCAGATGTTTTTGATTATACTATGAATTTTGGGTGTATTGTTTTCATGGACTAATTTCCAGACTTCTGCAATCAGTCCATCTTCACCTGGTGCTCTGTTATTTTTCAATTATTTTATTATTTTCACGATTTCTTCATATGTTGGGGGTTCGGAGTCCCGGTTGGGTTCTGGTTTTGTAAACTGTAATCTCTGTTTTGGTTTTATCACAGTTAAGCAACGTGTCAAAGTATCTGGCTAATATTTCACAGTTTTTCTTCGGATTTGTCTCCAGTGTTCCATCTTGTCTTTTGAAGCACAAGCTTGGTGGCTGATATCCTGTCATATTTTCTCGGAATACTCTGTAAAAATTGCGTGTGTTGTTTCTGGTGAAGTCTTCTTCTATCTCCTTCAACCTGCTGTTTTCGTAACCTCTTTTTTCTCTTCGGATTATTTTTGAAGTGTTTTTCTGTATCCTGTTGAAGTCCTCCCATGTTTCATGCGTTTTATGGCTGTTAAATTTTTTCCAGGCTTGTATTCTTTCATCTATGGCCCTGTCGCATGTCATGTTCCACCATCGGTGTTTCCTTTTTCTCGGTGGCTGCCCCAATTTTATCAGTTCTTTTATTTTTTCTGACAGTTCTGTCCAGTTGTTGCTTTTGATTTTCGTAATTTCTTCTATTATTTCTTTCTTGTTTATTTGTAGGTACTCTGGATCTGTTCTGAAAGGTCTGTTGGTTCTCTTGATTTGTCTATTGGGTATAAATTTTACTTTAATTTGGAGAAGGTGATGATCAGATTCGAAAACTCCTTTCCTTGTTCTTACGTTCATTATTTCTCTGGTGTTTTTTGTGGATATTGCTACGTGGTCTATCTGAAATTCTCCTAGAGCATGGTTGGGGGATTTCCAACTTACAAGTTTTCTGTGTGGTTTCTGGAATTGCATTGACATGATTTTCAGATCAAAATTTCTGCGGAAGTTCATCAAGTTCTCTCCATTTTTGTTTGTTCTCATGTGGGCCGTGTGTTTCCCTGTCGTGTCTCGGAATTTTCTTTCCTTGCCTAACTGGGCATTGAAGTCTCCTAGTAACACTTTTATGTGATTCTTGGGGATTTTGCTGGTAGTTTCTTCCAGATCTTCCCAGAATTCCTCTATCATCTCTGGGTTCTTCTTGTTATAATTGTTTGTGGGGGCATGTCCATTGATTAATGTATAGGCTTTGTTTCCAGAACTTATCGTGAGTGTCGACATTTTTTCTGATTTTGGGGTGAAATCTATTACGGAGTCCAGTATCGATTTATGTACTACAAAACCAGTTCCAAAGAGTTTGAGATTTCTTCCTGGGATGGTTATGGCTGGTTTCCCCTTATATATTCTGTAATTTTCAGAATCAAAGTGGTTCTCATCTGCAAATCGTGTTTCCTGTATTGCCATAACTTTTATGTTGTATTTATCCATGGCGTTTCTTAATAGTTTCAGTTTACCTGGCCTCAGTAGTGTGTTGGTGTTGAGTGTTCCCTTGTAAAATACTTTCTTCATCTTGAGGGGTTTTGAGAGGCTCCGATTCTTCTCTTCATGACATGCCTGATCCCCTGGAACCCGATGATCAGGTCTATTACCCAGTCTTACTGACTGGGGCCCAGGGTAGTGGATTCTTTCCCATTGTTCTTGTCATGATTATTGGTTTGTGTTTAGGTATTAGTGGTGAAATCACGAAGGATCTCACATACTTTCGATTGGAGTTTTGAGTTCCAGAAGATTAACTTACAGCCGAGTTTACAGAGCCAACAGACGCTGACCAGAGTACCGGAGGCTGCCACGCAGACGTGTCTGGATTTTGGGGCTTCGCATGTAACCCTATGCAGGGGCCCTCACAGGGTGCTACCATCCGGAGCCAGATGGACCCAGCTTTTTTTTGCGAGGTGTTACTCCTCCCCCTCCTCCTTCCTCATCACTTGTGAGATGAGGTCCCGGGCTTGGGACCGGCAGTGGCGGAGTTATATATATATATATAAGTACAATATAACTTCTGCACAATTTCAGTGCAGTAATGTGTTCATTGTAAATAAGTGTTTGTGTGTGTGTGTGTGTGTGTGTGTGTGTGTGTGTAAGTACAATCTAACTTCTGCACCATTTCAGTGTAGTAATGTGTTAATTGTAAATAAGTATTATAGTAGTTGTATTTTACGTTTATTACCTTATAAATAAATAAAAACTTTTTGATTTTAAATTCAGTGCATTAGTATTTGTAAAACGATCCTTTCATATAGTGTTCATTAAAAAATGATGATCATTCCACTTGGGACCTGTGGAATGGTACATTAGCTTATTTGTTTGAGTTGTAAATATTTGTCATGTATTGTTGTTTTTCTGACATGTCCTAGGACCTCCTCACTACGGATCAATTGGAATGAAAGTAAATCTAATCTAATCTAATCTCTCTCTAGTCTCACATGAGCATGTCTCTACCGTAATTCCGCCTGCTGCCTTATAATGAGAGCATGTCTTATTTGTTGGCTAAAACTATCACATTATATCAACCACCAAGGATCCCAGTCCTCCTGACTCTTCTGTAGTACCTCTCGAATAACAAACCGCCAATCATGTTTTGTCTATGCCTGTAATGTTCTCAGGTGACCAACCAGGTGCAGTTGTCTTCGTAACACGATATTTTGACAGCATATGTTTTCATCATCTCTAGGTTTCTACTAAGCACACATGAAAATTCTAGTTGTTCATATCACTATTTTCGAAGTAATCTGTGTCCATACCTGTGTGACACCAGTAGAACGAGCGTCTTCTCAACATCCCATTTCCTCACCCCTAACACCCCCCCCCCTCCCCTGGTCGCACAATGAGTCAGGTGGACTGGTGGAGGGTGGTGGCATCGCCGAAGTGTGGGTGCGAATCCCGATCCCTCAGTGCTTCTGCATCCCCATTGGGCTTGGAGGTGGCTCTTGGCCGATGTTGTGACTGCAGTTGGCTGGTTGGCTGAGTGCTGGGTCCCAAGCCTTGCTTGTCGCGTAGCCAGTGTCTCTGTTGATTAGCCCACCGGCCACTCGAATTTCAATAGCCTCGTTTTGAACATAGACCCAAAACGGCGAGGTCTGCCTTAACACGTTTCTTCATACTTCATTGAGTCCTCTGTAGCCATGGAACGTTCTGCAATCATAGATTTTGTTGGTTGCTTAAGTTCGGTGTATCTTCTGTGTTCGTTGCATCATTCTTCGATTGTCCACACAGTCTGCCCGATATATGTCTTACTGCATTTACATGGAATACAGTTTACAGAGGCCCAAATCGTCTTTCACCATGCATAGCACAGCAGGTGTTTTAGGAGATGGCTGGGAAATAGGTTTAACGTTAGGACGAGTAAGGATCTGTCGAATTTATAGGAAATTTTGCCCATTGTCTTATCCTCTTCGTTGAGTTCTATTTGCTGAGTCTGTATCTTATGCCTGAAGGTAGTCAGACTTGTCTCCCGCCGTATCCATCCTTCTTGAATACGTCCTTAAAGTGGTTGAGCTTCCTTGATAGGCTTACTTCGTATGACATTGCACAGGCTCTGTGTACCAGGGTACATAACACATCCTCACCTCTGCGAAGAATGATGGAAGCTGGCAGTGTGGTGATACAAATTAGTGTAGATGGCTTTCTTGTACATGCTATGTCCCATAGTGCTGCACGTTTTGCGCTTGACTAAGAGGTCCAGAAAGAGGAGTTCGCCATTCTTTTCCTGCTGCTTGGTGAATTTGATACTGGGGTGCCAAGATTTAAAATGCTGGAGGAACTATAGAAGTCTTTCACTCCCATGTGGCCCCCCCCCACTCCTCCCCAATTGTGTCATCAACGTATCTGGAGAAGCATAGAGGCTTCAATGCAGCTGTTTCCAGACCTTTCTCTTCGAAATCCTTCTCAAACAAGTTTGCCGTAACCAGTGACAGAGTGCAGCCCATGGTGAGGATATCTTCTTGTTCATAATAGTCGCCAGCGAAATGAGAGACTGTTGATGTGAGGACAAACTGGCAGAGATTAGTCATTGTCAGGTTGAACTTCTCCAAGATCATCTTGAGGGAGTCAACAAGTTATACTCTGGTGAAGACAGAGACCCCATAGAAGTTCACCGTAAGGTCCTGACCATCAAGTCGTAGTTTTTACAGCTGTTGAATGAAATACACAGAGTTTGTGATGTTGTGCTGAAATTTACAGATATAGGCGGATAATACTGCCGTTAGATATTTGGCCAACTTTTACTTAGGTGCGCCTATGTTGTTCACAATTGGACGAAGAGCAATATCTAATTTGTGTACTTTTGGTAAGCTGTAGAGACTTGATGGTGCAGCAGCTCATGGGCGAAGTTTCTTAACGATTTCCTTCGGTAGGGACTGACATAAAAACTCAGTGGCCTTATTTTTCACTCTGTAGGTAGGCTTCCTGTATACTGGATCTTTCGGTAAGTTGTACATTTTGTGGTTGTCCAGTGACAGGTAGAATGGCTATTACAAGATCATTGCATACTTCGCAAATGGCAACTCCTTTCGCTTTCTTTGGAGAGGGTGACAATTACTTGTTCTATACCACTAATGAAATTTGCGCCTGGTACAGCAGTGGGTGATGGTGTGAAGTTTTGTCCCTTTTCCAAAACTAAATTTGCCGCATCATCAATCTCTTTCCCCTCGACGTTGATTACCGTTCGTCATAACTATTCTTGTGGGTGTTACTCTCTCACTGCCAGACGTTGGAACTTGGAGACTTATTTGGTAGTATGTATCGATATCGGTCCGCATTATCCCAACAGACATGTTTCAAAGAATCAGGCAGGAGTAGACAAGCCATTTGTAAGTGATGTGTGCGTACTTCCTCAGGTATTGTGTCCAGTTCCCGACATGTGTATCGGCCCTTCCCCTTACTAGGGTCGGACTAGTGCTTCTCGTGGTGTGGTGAGCGGCTGAGGTTCGACCAAAAGCTGCTGCACCACCAAGGCTCTACGATTTACAAAAGTTCACCAACAAGATGTTCCACTACATCCAATTATGAATAATACAGGCACACCTATGCGTATTAAATCCCTTCCTTTGTAAATGTCAGCACCACATCAGGAATCTACACATTTTATTTAACAGCTACGAGAACACCACCTTCATGACAAGGACCTTATGGTGAGCACTGATGTGGTCTCTCTCTTCACCAGAGTCCAGTTTTCTAACTTCCTCAAGATGATCAGGAAGAAGTTCAACCCAACAACGACTAATCTTTTTCAATTTGTTTTCATATCAACATTCTTTCTCTTCAATGACGACTATTATGAACAAACGAATGGCGTCGCCATGGGGTGTGCTCTATTAGCGGATGTGACAAATTTCTTTATGGAGGATTTCGATGAGAAAGGTCTTGAAGCAGCTGTCTTGAAGCCTTTGTTGATGACACATTTGTGGTGTGACCACATGGAAGTGAAAAACGTCTGGAGTTCCTCCAGCATTTGAACTCCCAGTGCCCCAGTATCAAATTTCTCGTGGAGCTAGAAGAATGGCGATCTGCCCTTTTTGGGCGACTTAGTCAAGCGCAAAACGGACGGCGCTGTGGGATACAACATGTACAGAAAAGCCGCCCACATTGATTTTTATCTCCACACTGCCAGCTGCCATTATCCTTCGCAGCAATGTGGAGGTATGACGTGCATTGGTACACAGGGCCTGTGCAATACTGGATGAAGAGCCTGCCAAGGGAGTTAAGGAAGAGCGGAAATGGGGGGAGGGGGTGGGGGAGGAATCCTGGCTTCAGGCAGAAGGTAAAGGCTCAGCAAATAGAACACAATGAGGAGGATAAGACAATGAGGTCTCTGCCATATGCTGTCAAATTATCTGGTAAAATCGGCAAAACGCTGGCTCGACGTAATATTAAACGCGTTTTCTGACCACCTCTGAAAACACCTGCATAGCTAGACACGCCGAAAGACGACTTGCAGCACCATACGACGGGTGTTGAGCTTAAGCAAACAACAAAATCTGCAGCTACAGACATAGTGTGGCTACAGGGTCTCAACGAAGTATGAAGAAATGGGAGTATTAAGAAAGACCTCGTCATTTTGGGACTGTGTTCTGAAGGAGACTATTGAATTTCGAGTGGCCGACCTGATGATCAGGAGTCAGTCGCTACACCTCAAGTACTAAAGAAGAGTAGGTTCTAGCTCAATATTTAAAACAAAGCTCGATTCACTCACTCACTCACCCTCATTACAAATTTTACCTAGAACATGCTGTTTTTTTAATACTATCCCCAAAAATAGCAGGTCTAACTTATTTATTTTCACGATAAAGGATGACAGCCAAAAACAGTTGCAGGATAAAAATTTATTAAAATTTCTTGACCAAGGTTTTGGTACATATAAATATACCTTCGTCAGAAGTAAAAAATCTGAAATTACATCATGTAATGGAGATTGATAAAACAATTGTGCCAAAGGCGTCGTCAATAATTGAGACATCTTCTCCATTAGTACAACATGACTATGGGCACAGGGTCAAAGCGAACAGTTTAGCACCATTACTTCGCCTGTGAACTATCGAGACAAGAGTGAAGAATTTCAACAGTTGCTGTTGCAGCCATGTTTAAAATCTTATTTATTTTCATTAAAAAAATATATTTTATTATAAAATAAATATAAATTTAAGAGGAATGAATATTTTTCATATTATATTCACTGATTATAAAAAAAAACTTCTTTCTTATAAAAAAGGTGAACATAATAAAACAAAAATCAAATTTAAAGAAATAGGAGAAACAGTTACACAGGCCAAAGATGGAAAAACTTTTTGCTGAAAATACCTTATTCTTATGTTTTTTAGGGTGGGAAATCCAAATATGATACTTAAAAAACTGTATCACCCACCATTTCTTCACATTTTACAGTTAAATTTATTAAAGTAAGCGATTTTTAAAGAATTTTACAGTTTTTATATAGCTGAAATAATTTAAAGAGAAGGAGGTGTAATGAATGTAGAGCACTGCTGAAAAACATTAACTGGCAAAAAAGGTCGATTCTATTTTTGTGTTAACAAATGGTGTTTTGCTTACTGACAACCTAACCTCACTTTCCTGTTTCCTGTACATGTGCTCATTACAATGTCTAATCGTGGTTGTAAAAACTCTGCTGTCAGTTTTTGTTATATTTGTGGTGAATTTGTGATTAAAAACAACAAAGAAACATTATAGACTTTGTGAAAAAGATTTATCTATCATACTTTGGATCTAAACTTGGTGATCAAGATAAATCTTGGGCGCTTCATAAGGTATGTTATGTGTACATTGAAGATTAGACAAAATGGTCCAAAAAGGAGAAAAAAGCCTTTAGATCTGCTGTTCCTATGATATAGAGAGAGCCAAGAAATCATTCCAATGATTGCTGCAATAAGGTAATAAGTTACCCTAACCTTCCGTCTACCATCAAACCAGTAGGGCATGGTGTAGATTTGCCGGTTCCAGAACCACCAGCTGACTTAAATCCTATTCCAACTTAAGTATTTTCTGATATACAATGTGATTTATATGAACCAGAGGATAATGAATTCCATTGTAATACAGAATGTCTAGAGGCCAAATTGTTTACTCAGACCGAGCTTAACGATTTGGTTAGGGATCTGGGCTTAACGAAAGAAAAATTTGAATTGATTGGCTCTTGATTAAAAGAAAAGAACTTATTGGCAGGATAGAAGGAGAGATCAGCAATTTTCCAATTTTTTTCAGCAGGAAGGTGATTTAGTGTACTGCTCAGACATTCACAGTCTGATGAATGAGTTTGGTATTGAATATTTTCTTTTATTTGTAATATAAATTTTGTGTACGGTGTTGTATAAATGTTAGTTGATAAACATTGTATCTGTGACGCAGTCTGTCCAGCCATGGCTGGCAAACGACGAAGATATAGTAATAAAGTAATACAAAAAGGAAGACTGGAGGCTGTTTATGGACTCATCCAAAACTAGTTTAAAGGCTGTTTTATTACACAGTGGTAACAAGTATGCACCTACACCTGTTGGACATTCTGTATAGGTGAAAGAAAGCTATGAAAACGTAGAAATAGTGCTAAATAAAATAGACTATTTTGCTCATTGTTTGATGATATGTGGCAATCTAAAAGTAACATGCATGCTCTGTGGTCAGAAAGGTGACTTCTATATTTCTTGCGTGAATGGGACAGTAGGGCTAGGGATCAACACTGGTGCAGAAAGAACTGGCTTGTGAGAGAGTCTTTAAAACCTGGTGAGAAGAACATGCTATACAAATACCTTGTAGATCCAAAACACGTACTCCTACCACCTCTACATATAAAGTTAGGCCTAATGAAACAGTTTGTAAAGGCTTTACCTAAAGATAGACCATGTTTTAAATATCTCTGCCAAAAGTTTCCACACATTTCAGATGCTAAACTAAAAGAATGAGTCTTTATTGGACCTGACATTAGAAAATTGATGTTTGATGTTAACTTTGAATCCACAATGACCTTAAATGAGAAAGAAGGATGGGTATCATTCAAACAAGTCGTTACAAAGTTCTTAGGAGATGAAAAAGATCCAGAATATGTTTCTATTATAGCTACAATGTTAAACAAGGTTAAAACTTTAGCATGTTTAATGAGCCTGAAAGTTCACTTTTTGAACAGTCACCTTGATTACTTCCCAGAAAATATGGGAGATGTTAGTGAGGTGCAAGGAGAGCGTTTTGACCAGGACATTGAAGTGAGGGAAAAACGCTACCAAGGCTGTTGGAACACCAACGTGATGGGGGACTACTGTTGGTCACTTCACTGAGAAGTTCAGCAAGCGACTCATTATAGAAAAAGCTACACAAGTAGCTTCAAAGAAAAAAAAAAGAAAGAAAATACAAACCAATTCCAGCTGACAAGTGGAACCTACATTAACATATATCATTGTTTTAAGTAGCTTACTGTAAATATAAACCATGCTTATGTTGTAGCATTTCATTAATTTCCCCATTTTCTATATAGCATAGGATTTTATACTATATATTGAAAAGGATATTGCTCGAAAAATATGGGTGATACAAAAACACTAAGGCTAGATTTGGATTCAGCTCATAAAAGTCTATAAAGATAAGTTATCAAAGTAAAAAAAATAATTTTGCGTTGGTATGTGTTATTTACCTAAATTTCTACTAATTCTTTCTTCCTGTGTAGCCATAAAACTTTTAAGAACAATCGTTTGTAAATTTGTTTGACACAAGATTTATTTGTGGTTCTACTGCATTCACAGGTAGTTTTATTTTTTATCACTTTCTTTACATATGTTATGATACCCATTTGTTTGATACTTTTTTACCCATATACTGACTACACTCCATGGTATTGTCCATTTAAAGACCATAAAATTTAATAGGAACAACTGAATTTTTTAAAAAAATTCAATGAGTGAATTCCAAAACATTTAATTCTTTATACTTACTTTTACGTTTCTTCATTCTCTCATACCTCATTTTAATATTCTCTTCTTCAGCAAATTGCAGATCCCAGTTACCAATTATTTTTAAATACCTATGAGGTAAAATAATTTTAAATTCATTATCAAGGTCCAAACATTTTCCCCCTTATCTGGTAGGTAATCATTCAACCCATTAATATTATATGAAGCATTTACTTGTAACTTACTAATCTTTGTAACAAATTAGTATTGTTAAGCTTTTTCAGAAATGTTTCCATTTATACAGAAAAACTTTTATTAGATTTCTTACAATGTTTTAAGTCTCAGACTGCATAATGTCCATACGGTAATGTATCTGTTTTATTTTACAGAACATATCATTTACTGTCATGAGAGCTCAATGCCTTCTTGTTTACCACAAGTATGTAGATTTCATGTTTTTAACTTCCAATCAAATTCACCTTTCTATATTGTTCTCTATTGTTAAACAAACGAATTTTGTAATCTTCTAAGCATATAACATTTTTAACAATTCATATTTTAAGTCCTTTAGATTTCTTCTCTTCCTTGTCACCAACTTAACAAGCATGCATTTTTGATCTCAAACTACAGAATTCTTCCATTACCTTTCCATTACATTAGTCTTTCATTTTTCCTAAAATGTTCTTGTTTACTTTTGGAATACTGTAAATATTATCTGTTGGACTGTTACTTGTGTCAAAGAAATCAATCACTGATTTCCTGTCCTCATAATAATCTTCAGTTTGTACATTTCATAAACACAACTTAATATTTTCTCTTTGTTTTCGTTTCATTACATTATAGTGAAAACCTACATCAGTTGTATTGATAAATCAAGTATACTCATTCTAATGTAGATGGGATTACTAAATGTGATTTTTGTCTTACACACATTATGGCAATCAGATTTTCATCAAATATAGTTTTTTGTTTAAAGTTTGCTTGAGATATTAATTTATCACACCTATCTCCATCTGAAACTAATTTCATATTCGCTCTGTTTCTTACATATTCCATCATTTCTCCAGACATAGAGTTAGTCATCAATTTGCAAAAGGCTTTTTCAAAATCCTTCTTGATTTCATCCTCATTTCTGTGTTTAAGTCTATATACTTTTTCAACCAGTAGCTCTATTTAAATTTTTAAGACTCTATGTATTTCTGTTATTTTCATTCCTAATATCAGATACTGTTCAAGATTTCTATAGTGAACTACATAATTATGTTTGTTATTCAAAATAGCCATTAACTTAAGATTTCTATAGTGAACTACATAATTATGTTTGTTATTCAAAATAGCCATTAACTTAAGATTTCTATAGTGAACTACATAATTATGTTTGTTATTCAAAATAGTCATTAACTTAATTCCTTAAGTTCCTAGTATAATTTTATTATTGGGAGCAAATGGTAAATCTTGATGTGAATTGTGTAGTTCTTTTGGATACTTCAAATCAACTTATAAAATGTTACCAGTTTGAGAAGTGTCAGAAATATCACTTATTTTTCTAGAACCTTGCTTTTCACTCAGGCTTTCAGGCCAATCAAAGGATCCAGGTTCACTCCATTCAATACTCGATATGATAAATACTGACTCATACCATAACGATGTAAATTGTTTGCATCTAAATATGCTACATATTTTGAGTTCTTTTTTACTTCATAATCTTCCATATATTTATTATTTGCTTTGGCATATCTTTTACAGCACTGTGATATACCACCTCTTATTCCTTTTCAACGATAAGAATCATGACATTGTAACGTTTTAGCTTTAATTTGGTATGATGAAAGCGGTACTGATGGATAATAAAAGCGGGTTAAAAGCTGTGATCTGTCTGGGGAAGTTAATCTTGCATTACTAACCAACTGTTTCATCAGGTATCTAGTCCAGGTTTACCAAATTCCCAAACAGACTAACATTAATGATAATCTTTAAATAGTCATACAACAATGGGTAATATATATATAAAAAGGAGAATTTAAATAAAAAGAAAGAAATCAGTTTATATTTGGAAATTTATTTTTAAGATTGGTCATGAAATTTCAGCATATTAAATTTTATTCGTAACAAGCTGGTGCCTTATTTAGGATGGTGAAAATTTTACGGAACACATCAAATATGGAGCCAAGATTGGGAGTCTGCATACAACACTGCATTCATAAAACAACACACAAAGAACGTTGAAACGCATGCAAGAGAAAGTTAACCACTACAAACAGATTCAAATTTTTACCCAAAGAAATTACGTTCGAAGCACAATCCTGTCCGTCATGTAATTACCACACACTGGTATACTAAATTAATATTAACTCTTTGTGAAATCTTCGCGAAAAGAATATCTGAGGGCTACTTTGATGATTACACCACATGCTTCACGTGGTCAACTTGGTTTACACAAAGCGTATAACTCCACAATAATTTTGATAATTAAAATAAATTAGATCGAAAAGCAAATTACAAAAGAAAAACCTCGAACTGGTTACTAACGTCTTACTGTTAACCTGACGGGTCAAACAGTTATATAAGCACGTGGTACTGGTCTCACAAAGTACACCCCACGTGGGTTGAACATAAAGAAAAGTTGCTATATTGAAAATATTGTCAAGACAAGACGTTATAATCACACAAACATTCGCATTTAAGATTGATCTTAGTTAGAGTTACTGACCAACACGTGGTTCCACTTTACTCATAAAGTAGTAACAAAGCAACTACCGGAAAATAATATGAACTTCACACGAGAATTACACTACGCTGCAATTTAAGATAACCTTAGATATCTTAGAGCTAACCCGAAATAAAGGTGATTAAATTCTCAGTTAGGCTGAACTTAACAAATCCATTGTCCTACGGACTTAGCAGACACGCGCTTAGCCGGAGATCTTACCACTTCAGACGCTCGCCACCGCCAGACTGCCACTCCCTACTACCAGACTGCAACTGCCTACTACCGAGCGTGCTTCCTCAGGGTGGCTCACAAAGACAAACGGAAGGGGCCAGAGGGGCAGCTTCCTATACCAACATGACAATGGACGGACAGGACCATACAAGGATAGAAACCTCTTTGCTTTTAGGAAGCGTAGCTACCTGTTCCGACGTTGGTCCTACTGTTGTCTAGCAGACAGCCTTGTCTGCTACCCTCAAGCATGCAACTACAAACACATTTGATCATTCATCCTCTCACACAGAAGGGAAGGGGGATGACAGTATCTTATCATATACAGTATATAAAAGAAAGCGGATGTATGTTCCGTATGAGACTGTGTGACATGAATTACATATAAACTGTGTTTTAAAGTGTAGTAGTGTGACAGATCGTTCTTGTTTACGTGTAAAAGTAACACGTTCCACTACTCAGTCTCCTCCCAGATGGTCAGAAACGCCACAGTAAATTTAGAAGAGGAATTTATTCCATAAATGACAAAAGATTTAAGAAATCAAACATGAAAGGAATCCAACAGAGACCTTTCAACATAATCATATAATAATTGTAATGGCGTTTTGTCATTTTTAACATTGCATCCCATGATAAATCAGGTGCTATAAAATACCAAGATGGATCTAAATTGTATGCTTTTATATAAGCTTTCTAAAACTTTCAAACAAGTAAGCCAAAAACAAAACATCAGTTATGAGTTATAGATCATGATATTCAACAAGATTTTTGGCAGTAAATATTTCGCAAACTATTTTGCATGTTTATAAACTTCATCACTCTTTCATACTCATTCAATTTACTGTAAAATTTTTCCTTTGCTGGTAACAGTGTCTCTTCAAATTTCTTCCAAGAATCCATATCATCATATGGATAAACACATTTTCTGGCCACTAGATTGAATAAAGCAGTCTGAAAACCTGAGCACAAAGTGCAATCTTCTGATAAAAATTTTCTAGTATTTTTCATTTGATCTCTCTCTTCAAATTTGATGAAAGTTTGTCAAGTGCAGAAGCCATAAATTTAAATGTAAATTTTCGAATTGGCAAAAAGTAACTTTTATTCCAGCAAGCAAAACAGTTTGTCTGCAAGTTGAAATTATCAGTAGTATTCTATCACCATTTGCTGACAATGTAGATGTGTTAGTTATGGGGTGTGTCCACTAATGGGGCTTTCACATGCTGGAGGAACTGTTAGCTGCTGGGCATGTTAGCTACTGGGTGTGTTAGCTTTGTCAGCTTCTGATTCTTAAATAGCATTTTCTCATTAGAAGCTGACAGTGAGTATGTGCAGCGGGTACTATATACTGGATTTTAAGTATATAAGATTACTTACATACCACTGCTCACAGTGGTAAACAGTAAAGGTAAAAGAAATAGTAGGTGCCAAAATGTGATGGTAGGGATCAGCCTACTGGATCTTAAATAGTACTCTAACAGCAGCTGGATATCAGCTACTGAATCTTAAATATTATTCTACACGCATCAAAAAAAGTTTTTCGTCGCTTTGGTTCTGAGAGTTCCAGAACCTGTACAGAAAATTGGAACAGAGATCAACATAAACATCATTTCTGCCCATTTCATTCTCAGGAAAACAATACATTGCATGTTGTACCACCACACAGCGAGACCATAGAGATGGTGGTTCAGATTGCTATACACACCAGTACCTCTAATACCCAGTGGCACGTCCTCCTGCATTGATGCATGCCTGTATTCGTCATGACATACTACCCACAAGTTCATCAAGGCACTGCTGATCCAGATTGTCTCACTCCTCAACGGCGATTCGGCGAGATCCTTCAGAGTGGTTGGTGAGTCACACAGTCCACAAACAGCCCTTTTCAAACTATCCCAGGCATGTTCGATAAGGTCCATGTCGGAGAACACGCCGGCCTATAATATTTTTTTTTATGGGATGTAAATTTAAAAACCTCTCTCACACCCGCCTGATTTAGCTTCACTGATCAGGATAGTAAAAAAAAACATGCGTATATTAAGGGAATTTTCATTCACAAAGCAGGCTTGTCACATTCATACAGTTCAATACTGTTCTATCCTGATTAAATTGAGCTTAACTTAAATTACATAAGGCAGTGAAGCAATTTCGAAGTCTCGGTGCGACGAAAATTGTCAGTCGATCTCCTGAAAACATATGTAATAATTACATCTTGGGTTGTCGGGTGTTCTGCCGGATATCAGCGTCGTACTTGCACGATATTTCGGTCACGTAGCTCGTAACATTCATCAGGTGCGACCTGGTCCACTCGAGGAGCAGTCTCAGGTCGCACCTGATGAATGTTACGAGCTACGTGACCGAAATATCGTGCAAGTACGACGCTGATATCCGGCAGAACACCCGACAACCCAAGATGTCATTAGATCGCCGGGAAAGCCTGAAGAGTTATGTAATAATTATTAACTTTCAGTGATCACATGGGGAACCCCGGAGATCTGCTGGTAAGACCGTGTTAGCCTATTTATTGAAAGTAATAAGCTGGATATCTTGAGCATACAAAACGGCAGGTTCGTCCAGTGTAAATCAAACGTTCCCCACTGATCCCGTGCAACACAGCGTAGTAAGCAGACACTGTCAATAGTAATCAGTTAAATAATACGCGAACACACTTACTTTTAGTTTAGTTCATGTATTAAATTCCTTCTCATACAGAATCTCATCAAGATGGCGACTAGCTCAACAATACATACATATACATCTTCCTTCTTTCACTGCTAATCGGCAAGATCTCCTTCATTCTTTTCATAAGAGAAAACATAGATAGCAGATAAGCTATTCCATGGAGTAAATGCACGCTCCAAGGAATAATAGGGCGTGAAACTACTTTGCATTGATAATCATGTTATATTAAAGTTTGAGATTCGGTAAGATAAGAAGAGATATTTCGAGATATGTACTGAGTTATATAATTTATAAAAAATTCTGAAAATATCACGGAGAGACCGCTGCAAGAGACATTACATCGCCCCTCTCAGCAAGCAATGTTCATATGTATCCACTTTGCGAGCTAACTATTGGCTTAGCTAACTCGTTAGAATTTGTGGAACATACGTTTCTATAAATTTTAAGAAGTTAGTAAGATTTTTTGATTACAAGAATTGAAAGAGATTTGGTATAGGTAACACCGATCTTCGTTACCTAGATACCTAGTTGTTGCTTTCACGTGTACTGGGCATACCCGCATCCCACGTACACAACCAGGGAAGATGGACTTATATAGTTGTTAATCAGGTCTACCTATTCAGGAACTGGCCTTCACAGGGAAACCCTGCAAAACCTGGAGGCTTAGACCCCAACTAGGTATCACAGATGATAGGAAAGACAGAATAATTTAGAAATTTGAGAGACATTCTAGAATTCTTGCTGAACTGCCGTGAAACTGATCGAACAGGAACATGGGTCACGGCACGGAGGACAGGCGTCGCATTGGCATACTGGAAAGGAGATGTAACGGATTTGAGAGACCAGAAGGAACCTCAGGAACAGGTACTCAGGATTGTGGCATGAAACAATCGAAATTCGTCTAAGGAATGGTCATCTATTAAAGATTCCTGGAAGAGAAGGGTTAGTCGAATTTCTCCAAATTCATTTTGAACTCAAATATGGACCTGATCCATCCAATCTTCCATCTGAGGAATGGGAAAAATCCATTCGTCTTATACTTTCCACACCTGGGTGTCTTAATCGATACTGTAGTTGCAGAATATCACAACTCCAGATCGGAAAACAATTTTTGAAAACATGGATAATTTCATCCATCTTCTTGAGGAAGCCAAAAGGTTCTAATCCTGGTTAAAAAATTTTTTTTTCGTTGACTTTTCCAGGTGGAAGTAGATCTGAATCTTTCCTAATTTGGTTTCAAGTATGAATGTGGATAGCATGTCAGAATATTAAAAACTTTATTATTTGAGACAATTTCAAAAAAATTATATCTTATTCATACATGATTACAATGAAATTTTGCTGAAAGAGAACGTTTAATTAAGTCTTGCTGCATGACCTCTCCAGCTGAAATTAATCTTTGTTAGTAGTGATTGACGATCAAATTTTTCTCTTTTACACTCTGATTTCCGCATTTTCTCATGAACATATATGAATACAATATAACAATAAACAAATCCAACTGGAAAATGACACATTATTATAAATTCAATGAAGAACTTTCTTATTAACTCTAATTTTATAAACACACACTAAGCTAGTTAATTAAATTCTCTTGAATAGAATTTAGCTCTCACCAAAAAAACCAGCGAGTCTTTATGTCTGTGGACAGTTGCAATCAATTCTAATTTCCTAACGCGGTTCATTTGTTCTCCTGTGAACTGTCAGTTTACAAACACTAACTTCACACACATGTGCCGTATTCGATCATATAGTTTCAGTAAACTTATTATCACTGGAGATTAACACTCCCTGAATGTATATTATTTCACTCGCACAAGCTTCTTTGGTGATCATCATGTAGACAGATAACCCGTAAGTCTTCACAGAAGCAATAGCTACAGTTTCACTTACTTTTCTAAATATCACAGAAGCAATCGCTTACTGTTCATAAAACTATCACAGGTGCTTGGCATGCTGTCATTTAATCTATCACAGTAGCTGAGGCATACTGTCCTTCGCACTTCAATTTTTTTTCAACACACAAATACTTCATACAGACCTTTCATTTAATTTGAAACACTTTCCTTAAAAGTACCTCTTTAGGTCTACATGGGGAAATAATCCTTTTATTCTTCCAGAATCTGGATATGCTAATAAATACACACCAGGATTCTGTATATCAACTATTACATGTGGGCCTGTATAAATTATATTCTATTTTCTGATGGTCTTCTTCAACCCTGATGACTTGATATGTCTTCTTAAAACAATTTTCTGTCCAATTTTGAAAACCTGAATCCGTTTGATGTTTCTATCATGGATTTCCTTTCACTGTCTTGCTTTCTCCGTAATATTAATGAGAGCATTGCGAATTTTTTCTTCCCATGACATTTTGGTGTCCTCGAGTTTAGGCGAGTTATCTACCCAAAAGTTTCTTTCGTTATCTCTGAACATCAGTTAATTCAGGGTAAAGTTTGTAGAACTATGTGGTAAATTATTATAAATCTGCTCAAACTCGGTCAAATAGGTTATCCAGGTAGTTTGTTTATCATGACAGTACGTTCTCATGAATCTGTTTAGTTCTCGGAAAACCCGTTCAATTAAATTCCATTGTGGAAGGTAGCAAGATGTAAATATCTGTTTTATTCCTAGTTGTGATACTAATTTTCTCCATAAATATCCAGAAAATATCTTCACATTGTCAGAGATTATAGATTTTGGAATCCCTGCATGAGGAATGTAGTCATTTACAAACTTTACTGCGGCAGCTCTTGCAGTTGCTGATTTTATAGGATATAGTTTAACATATTTTGTAAACACATCACAGAATCCAATAATGTACTTAACACCACCTCTGGCTCTAGGAAGTGGTCCACAAATATCACATGATATAAGTGATCTTGGTGCTTCAGGTATTATTGAGTGAAGCGCAATTTTATTTCCCTTGTTGTCCGGCTTAGCCTTTTGACAGAGAATACATTTCTGTATGACTTTGTGCACTTTTCGCCTTATATTTGGGAAGTAACAATAATATCTAATCTTATTAGCACACTTTACAACACCAACATGACCCCAGGTCAAATGTGTAAACCAGATTAATCGTTCTTCATATTCTTTGGGTATGCAGAAACACCACTTTGGATTCTCAGTCTTCCCAGATTTAAAAAATAAAATATTATTCATAAGCCGGTAGTATTCCAAATTGAACATAGGATTTTGTTGATTGAATTGTCGTATTATAGCATTCCATTGGCGATCCTTCTTCAGAAACTGAGCCATTGTCTTACATAAGTGAATATAATACAGGGTGTTACAAAAAAGTACGGCCAAACTTTCCAGAAACATTCCTCACACACAAAGAAAGAAAATATGTTATGTGAACATGTGTCCGGAAACTCTTACTTTCCATGTTAGAGCTCATTTTATTACTTCTCTTCAAATCACATTAATCATGGAATGGAAACACACAGCAACAGAACGTACCAGCGTGACTTCATCACTTTGTTACAGGAAATGTTCAAAATGTCCTCCGTTAGCGAGGATACATGCATCCACCCTCTGTCGCATGGAATCCATGATGCGCTGATGCAGCCCTGGAGAAGGGCATATTGTATCACAGCCGTACACAATACGAGCACGAAGAGTCTCTACATTTGGTGTCGGGGTTGCGTAGACAAGAGCTTTCAAATGCCCCCATAAATGAAAGTCAAGAGGGTTGAGGTCAGGAGAGCGTGGAGGCCATGGAATTGGTCCGCCTCTACGAATCTATCGGTCACCAAATCTGTTGTTGAGAAGCGTACGAACAGTTCAACTGAAATGTGCAGGAGCTCCATTGTGCATGAACCACATGCTGTGTCGTACTTGTAAAGGTACATGTTCTAGCAGCACAGGTAGAGTATCCCGTATGAAATCATGGCGGTGAATCGAGGAAGTACAGTACATACTGACGAAACTAAAATGAGCTCTAACATGGAAATTAAGCGTTTCTGGACACATGTCCACATAACATCTTTTCTTTATTTGTGTGTGAGGAATGTTTCCTGAAAGTTTGGCCGTACCTTTTTGTAACACCCTGTATAACTTGTAATTATTTTCTTGAAGAAGAAGCACTGGAAATTCTGCCTTATTATTTACAACCATTTCAGGTGTTATTCCTTCTGGAGATCTTGACAATGCGTCACCTATAATATTTTCTTTTCCGGCTACATGAATAATTTGAAACTGATATTCTTGCAGCACCAGCATCCACCTTGACAAGCGAGGATGCAGCAACTTACAAGTTGTAAAAAGGCTAGTGATTGGTGGTCACAATAAACGGTCCTTGAGCCATATACATATTAATTAAACCTTTTCAAAGACCAAATAACTGCTAAAGCTTCCAGTTCCGTAGTGGTATATGCTCTTTCACAGGTGGATAAAACTCTGCTAGCAAATGCAATTGGAAAAGGCTTTTACACCCTCGATAACCTAATTTGAAATAAACAATATCCTAATCCCTCATCTGATGAATCAGTGGCTAAACAGAATCTGACATTCATATCGGGGTGGTATAATAACGGAGTATTTATCAGTTGATCCTTAATTTCACAAAAAGCCTTTTAACAATCATTAGACCATTGCCATGGTACATCTTTCCTCAGAAGCCAGTTTAGTGCTACAGAGTTCATTGATTGAGTTTTAATAAATCGACAGAAAAATGAAGCCAAGCCTATAAAGCCTTTCAGTTGTCTTCTGTTTCTTGGAGTTAGAAAATTTTTTATCGCACTAATCTTCGCTTCTGTTGGAAGAATGCCTTTTGCATTAATCATATGTCATAAGAATTTAATTCTCTGTAGAGAAAATTGGGATTTTTTAGATTTGCAGTTATACCAGTTTGTTTGAACACAGCAAAAATCCTCATAATAAGTTGTACATGTTCCTCCCAAGTTTTAGAGGCAATTAATAAATCGTCCACAAAAATTGTTATTCAACTACGTAGTTCTGGTCCAAGGGCATAGTCCAACGCAGAAATAAAAACTCCAGGGCTGATATTGAGACCAAACGGAACGACCTTGAACTGATAGCTTCTCCCTCCATATATAAAAGCAGTATATTTTCTTGAGTCCTTGTCTAACTGGACTTGCCAGAACGAACTTCTCAAATCAGTACTGGTTGAATAGGATACAACTTGAAATTTCTGTATTAACTCATCGATGTTCTCCGGATGTGTGCGCACAGGTAGTATAATATTGTTAATTTCTCTGGCATCTAATACCAATCGAACTTTTCCTCCTGGCTTTGGTACAACAAGCAATGGAGAACAATATGGGCTGTTCGACAGTTCAATAAGATTCCAGTTTAACATTTTTTGTATCTCTTCCTGAACTGATTGTTTTAATCGCCAGGGAATGGGATAGTGTGTGCGGCAAAATGTCTTATGGGGCTTAATCTGTAATGTACAAACATATCCTCTAATAATTCCGTGCTTTTCATCGAAAACCTACTCATATTCTGTTAATACATTGAATAATTGTTCCCTCTGACTATCTGTTACCAATCTGACTCAGCAATCTTCTGTTCGACTGTTTGTTTGAAATCCCCTACTTGAATTGACTTGATCGGTAGTCGGTACATATTATTTTTTTTTTTTTGCACAAATCAACTGCACAGCAGCACCACGGAAATATCGCTCATACACTGCCTCCTTTCTCAGTAAGATCAGTGTAACAAATTGATCTTCGATTTTAAAATGCACCTTTCCTTCTACCAAGTCCAACTTCCAATTGTAGGCTTGCAAAGTTCCAATGCCAAGAATACAATCTACTAACAACTTTTCCACTACAAGGAATGTGCATTGTTTAGCTACATATCCCAATTTTATCTCTATAAGCGTTTGTATCTTGACGTTCCAGGATTTTGCTCCCACTGCACCTGTAACTCGGTAATTTTGTACTGGTAGGATAGGGATTTTCTTAATTTTACTAATTCTGCGAAACAAAGTTCCGGATACTACGTCTGTAGATGAAGCTGTGTCCAATACAACATTGGTTAAAATTCCTCCCACTTCTGCGATGATCTCAGACACAGGAACCCTTTTATCTTCGACTACACAGGCCTCTCTAAGTCTCTCGTGAATTCATCTGTCATTAATTCGCCTTCATTATATCTCAACATTGCCACGGAATTCATTTCGTTTAAAACAGGTTTGCCCATTTTGTATTCCCGGCCGACTTTATGGAGCATAAAGCGGCCCTCTTCAGTTTAAATGTCGATTATTATTTCCTCTTGAATCATCTACTACTTCTGTTATGATTGGTTGTTGTTGATGACTGGTTGTGTTATTTGCTTCAAATCGATGGTCAGAATTTCTGTTCGCATTATTATTGTTCGAAAACTGCTGGTTCTGATAATCTCTTGCATTTCCAAACATTGGGTTGTATCTGCGGCCTGTTCAATTGTCTCTGAACCTGCTCCTCGCAGCACTGATATTGAAATTTCCATTTCCGTTGCAATTGTTTCCGTTGAATCTCTGACTATTCCTAGTATAATAATTATTAAATCCGTTTCCGTTCCGGTTTGCGTTTGGCGCCTCAATCGCTCTCCTCTGCACAACTGGTTGTCTTGGCCGATGTTCATCTTCCTCGATCATATCTACAGTGTCAAGCATAGCCATGAAAGAGTCAAGGTCATGCTCATTAATATACAGTATTCTATTTCTGATGCTGGCCGGAAGTCGAGATTTTAATATGCCAATCACGTCTTGTAGAGGCATAGGCTTATCCCAATACCGCGATTTGTTTATATATTTCTCAAAGTATTTCTTTAAAGACCCACGTGAAAATGAAAAAGGTTCTGGGTATAATACCTCCTGCCTTAAACGTTCTTGTACTCCTTCGGACCAGTATTTGGATAAAAATGCTCGTTCAAAATCTTCATATGTGTCCCAAGTTGATATCATATCAGATGCCCGTATAGCTCCTGACCCCTGAATATAACCGGTCACGAAACTAACCTTTTGCCACTCACTCCAATTTTTTGGCAATACTCCCCTAAAACTTCTTATAAACACTATGGGATGAACATTTTTCGCGTCTGGGTTGTAGATCTGGAATTGACGTTGTTTCAGCATTTTCTCCTCGGTATTGCTTTTACAATTACAGTCATTATGACTACCCTCATAGTGTTGTGACTGATGTTGATTGCAAAAACGAACGTGTGCATTAATCTCCCTTTCTGTACTTGATCGGTTAAATAATGTAGCTTCATTGATAGATCTTGTTATGGGTTAATTTCCTTGCGTGGAACGCAAATCTTCTCGAGATAGATTTAAAGATCTCTCAATGTTTTCTTTCCATTGTTTAAGTTCTTCGCCTAGTTGTTCTCTGGCTTCTCGCAAACCTTTATTATATAAATTTCCTTCAGAACTCTCGGTCATAAAATGATTCAAATGGCTCTGAGCACTATGGGACTCAACTGCTGTGGTCATCAGTCCCCTAGAACTTAGAACTACTTAAACCTAACTAACCTAAGGACATCACACACACCCATGCCCGAGGCAGGATTCGAACCTGCGACCGTAGCAGCAGTGCGGCTCCGATCTGGAGCGCCTAGAACCGCACGGCTACCGCGGCCGGCTCTCGGTCATAGATTGTGTAGCTGCTCTGAGCGTTTGTTCAATATTGTCTGAAGAAATGCTTTGCGTTTCCAAACTTAAATGCGAGAATTTTCCCACGAGAATGTTTACCTTATGATCAACCTTGTCTTGTCTCTCCTTTATGTTATTTATGGATTTATCCAAATTTTGGATGTCCTTCGGAACCTTGTCTTGTGATTGTCTCAAATCCTGCATATCTGCTGACATCTCATTTACTTGTCGCTTTAATTCATCTTGAACTTCAACTAATAACGGAATTAGTGCCATAGAACATTGCATCTGTTCTTGTGCTTGAACTATCTGTGGGATTGACTCGACTTGCTCTTTAATAGTATCAAGCTTAGTAGCAACATACTCGGTTAGCTCTACAGCGTAACGTCTTCGCATTTTCATTACACTGTTGAGTGACTTACTCAATTTGAGCAGCTAATTTTAATTCTGTCTTTTCATTCTGAATTTTCAATGCTTCCACAGTTTTATTTAATTTATCATCAAGTTTCTGAAAACTCTCTACTAATTTATTATTTAATCCCGATTGATTAGCTTCTAATTGCTCATTCAACTTTGTTTGATTAGCTAGTAATTGCTCCTGGACTTTCACTTGATTGACTGCTAATTGTTGCACTTTCACTTGATTGGCTGCTAATTGTTCATTCATTTCTATTTGTGCTTTAGTTAATTCCCTTTTAGTCTCTATTTGCGCTTTAGTTAATTCCCTTTTAGTCTCTATTTGCGCTTTAGTTAAGTCTGTTACATTTTTGGCTAACAGTGTTGACTGCTGCATGATTACAGTCAATGGGTTTATTTCGTCCTGCTCAGATGACATCAAAACACTTAAGCTTTGTTGTGGGGCCTAATTAATGCTGCCGCTAGGCACTACTTCAGTTAAGCTAGCGTCTAATGTTTCACTAACCTCAGAAACAGCTGAGGGCTGTTGTGATTCGCTCTGCTGTTGCATTGCCATTTTATAAGCCGCCCTAGTAAGAACCATTAGTACACAGAACAATAAATATATAAAGTCCTCGCATCTGAGTTAATAATGTCACTGACCTAAACTTTGCATAATATTCACTTATAATAAACACTTCTTATCTAAAGTTCAACCCAACAGTCACTCAATCAATCTGATTAAAAAAATATTCAAAGTCCACCGATAGACATTTAAATAGTTATTCTAAATTTCTATCTACAAAAATTTAATTGTATATTGTCTGGCCTGAACGACGTTCTCGTAGGTTGTGGCGAAATTGTGACTTCTGGAACAGGCCTCGTCTTCTTTTCTCTCGTGCACATGCAACATAAAATTCACACAATGTTTAAGTAATGCTCAAAAATGTGTCCTGTCACAGTGAAGCCAAATTTAATATTTTTTTTATGGGATGTAAATTTAAAAATCTCTCTCACACCCGCCTGATTTAGCTTCACTGATCAGGATAGTAAAAAAAACATGCGTATATTAAGGGAATTTTCATTCACAAAGCAGGCTTGTCACATTCACACAGTTCAATACTGTTCTATCCTGATTAAATTGAGCTTAACTTAAATTACATAAGGTAGTGAAGCAATTTCGAAGTCTCGGTGCGACGAAAATTGTCAGTCGATCTCCTGAAAACATATGTAATAATTATTAACTTTCAGTGATCACATGGGGAACCCCGGAGATCTGCTGGTAAGACCGTGTTAGCCTATTTATTGAAAGTAATAAGCTGGATATCTTGAGCATACAAAACGGCAGGTTCGTCCAGTGTAAATCAGACATTCCCCACTGATCCCGTGCAACAAAGCGTAGTAAGCAGACACTGTCAATAGTAATCAGTTAAATAATACGCGAACACACTTACTTTTAGTTTAGTTCATGTATTAAATTCCTTCTCATACAGAATCTCATCAAGATGGCGACTAGCTCAACAATACATACATATACATCTTCCTTCTTTCACTGCTAATCGGCAAGATCTCCTTCATTCTTTTCATAAGAGAAAACATAGATAGCAGATAAGCTGTTCCATGGAGTAAATGCACGCTCCAAGGAATAATAGAGCTTGAAACTACTTTGCATTGATAATCATCTTATATTAAAGTTTAGGAATCGGTAAGATAAGAAGAGATATTTCGAGATATGTACTGAGTTATATAATTTATAAAAAATTTCTGAAAATATCGCGGAGAGACCGCGGCAAGAGACATTACAGGCCACTCTAGTCGAGCGATGTCGTTAACCTGAAGGACTTCATTCACAAGATGGGCTCGATGAGGGCGCGAATTGTCGTCCATGAAGATGAATGCCTCGCCAACATGCTGCCGATATGATTGCAATATCGGTCGGAGGATGGCATTCATTGTACAGCCGTTATGAAGCCTGCCATGACCACCAGCAGCGTACGTCGACTCCACACAATGCCACCCCAAAAAATCAGGGAACCTCCACCTTGCTGCACTCGCTGGACAGTGTGTCTAAGGCTTTCGACCTGACCGGGTTGCCTCCAAACACGTCTCAGACGATTGTCTGGTTGAAGGCATATGCAACACTAATTGGTGAAGAGAACATGATGCCAATCCTGAGTGGTCCATTCGGTATGCTTATGGGCCCATCTATACCGCGCTGCATGGTGTCGTGGTTGCAAAGATGGATCTCGCCATGGACGTCGGGAGTGAAGTTGCGCATCATGCAGCCTATTGAGCACAGTTTGAGTCCTAACACGACATTCTGTGGCTGCACGAAATGTGTTATTCAACATGGTGGCGTTGCTGTGAGGGTTCCTCCGAGCCATAATCCGTAGGTAGCGGTCATCCACTGCAGTAGTCACCGTTTTGCGGCCAGAGCGAGGCATGTCATCGACGGTTCCTGTGTCTCTGTATCTCCTCGATTTCCGAACAATATCGTTTTGCTTCACTCCAAGATGCCTGGACACTTCCCTTGTTGAGAGCCCTTCCTGGCAGAAAGTAACAATGCTGATGGATCGAACCGCAGTATTGACCATCTAGGCATGGTTGAACTACAGACAACACGAGGTGTGTACCACTTTCCTGGTGGAATGACAGGAACTGATCGGCTGTCAGACACCCTCCATCTCATAGGCGTTGCTCATGCCCGCTTGGGCGGGTTTAGTGACATCTCTCAACATTCAAAGGGACTGTGTCTGTGATAAAATATCCACAGTCAACGTCTATCTTCAGGAGTTCTGAGAACCAGGCTGATGAAAACCTTTTTTGTGTGTGTATCATCAGAAAATGACTCCATGTGTGTGTGTGTGTGTGTGTGTGTGTGTGTGTGTGTGTGTGTGTGTGTGAGTGAGTGTGTGTGTGTGGGGGGGGGGGGGGTGTCAATAATATCTATCGAGTGAGCTTAGTATATTCTACATGTTGCCAACACTGAACTAGTATTCTGTAAGGAATGGTTCGAGAAATATTGTACAAATTATTGAACAGCTACCTACTAGCAGACTATTCATCATGTCACTCATACATAGCAATTAAATGTTTGGTAATCTATAGACAATCTGTATATCCTCTAATATGGCAGGTTTTAAGCCACTGATAGTCTGTATTTGCTCCACCATTCAAAATCTTTGCTTTCACATCGACAACGTTGGCAACTTTCCATCGTCAATGAGCAAGTTCTGTTAATAGAAATTGGTGTATGGTAGGAACAGAAGTATTTTGTGTATGGTACCATGTCATACTGTAAATAACTATTACTGGAGAAACCAAAGTTTCTCGGCCACAGTCACAGTGCCCTTTTTCTGGGTCTGCTGGTAGACTAGGTTGCTGGGCAGCCGAAGACTCCTTGTTCCTGTCTCGTACTGCTCCATTCAGGCTCTGAGTTATGCCAACTGCGCCACAAACGTCGCCAATTGTGCCCCCAATGCAAGCACTAGTGCGAGAAGAGCACTAACGTGGCTAGCTGGGTGGGGCAGGAAACAAGATGTGCAGTGAATTACCAGTTCATAGCGCAACTTGTATGGTTGTCATACACTTGGTGCTGTCATGTATAGTATGATAGGGATGAGGGAGGTATGAAGATGTATTTTGTTTGTTTAGAAATATTCCACTTGCACTGTCTGCTCACAGAATTTGTATGAAGCCTACCTGTCCCACAGCATACATGTCGCAAGAGTCAAGTCTTGATGTGTAGGCCACTGTGTCCAACTGGCAGCTCCTGCTGCTCTGACCCATCATCCAGAAAAGCATGCACCGCACCTCACCTCAGTACACTGATAGCTAAATAGCAAAGGCTGTGTGTCAATGATGCTGGGCATTCTCCCCCTCCACAGACATCTGTATGGTGTCAGTAGTCCAACACACTGCTTTCACCCTGTGTGATAATGTGCCTGGACGGGTCGATGTCATTTGATGCAGTTTGGAATGCAGGCAGGTTTCTACACCTCTTGTATGCTACAGGTAGTGTGTACCACCACGGCTAGCTACATGATTTCACACTTAACCCGGCTCTAATTTTTGAAACTGGGTGACGTCCTACAGTGTTGCATGAGTTCACAACCATTATGGGCCACACACCCTCAGATGTTTATAACTGCACCATACCGAAACGACCGCAGTTGCTGTACTGCTTCTTAGATACTGTAACACTCTATGTCTACATCTGCATCTATATTTACACTGATGCTCATAAATTAAGGATAATTGTGGAATATGGTGCCACACAACGTGGCACTACACAAAACTGGTGCTAATAGAATAGGCACGCAGGGAACACACACGACACAGGTCTGTAAGTCAACAGTACTGGTGATAAGTTTAGAAAACTGTTCCGAAACACATGTGCTACAAAACGCCACCGTTTCCTGCGCATGTACCACGACATCAATATGGGTACACAGGCCGCACAACGACTTGACATACTCTGGATCAGGTGGTCGAGCAGCTGCTGGGGTATAGCCTCCCATTCTTGCAGCAGTGCCTGTCGGAGCTCCTGAAGTGCCCTAGGGGTGTGAAGCCGTGCAGCAATACGTTGACAAAGAGCATCCCAGACGTGCTCGATGGGGTTTAGGTCTGGAGAACAGGCAGGCCACTCCATTCATTTGATATCTTCTGTTTCAAGGTATTCCTCCACGATGGCAGCTCGGTAGGGCCGTGCGTTATCATCCATCAGGAGGAAGGTGGGACCCACTGCACCCCTGAAAAGATATATATATACTCCGCAAGCCACCTTGCGGTGTGCGGCGGAGGCTATTTTGTGTGCCACTGTCTCTTCCCCCCTTTCCTGTTCCATCAGTGAACGGTTCATCGGAAGAATGGTTGCTGGTAAACCTCCATGTGGGATTAAATCTCTTTAGTTTTATCTTCAGTGTCCTTTCCTATCGTATATGTAGAAGGAAGCAATACCAGGTGAGTTAAAGAGGACTTTAAAACTTTGGAATTATATAGAAATTTATTGAGATAACTTACATAATATGTAAGTATGTTATTTTGTAGCAAACACCCTTGTCTCACATAAAGTGCCAAGTGTCATTACTCATTGATGTGAAAAACATTTGTGATGTGGCAAACATCTCACTGGTAATCAATTCCTTCCCACACTCGCTACAGCAAATCAGGTGTAACTTGTGCAACTGCAGAGTAGAATAGAATTTTCAGCTCAGCTAAATTGTTTGGTAGGGGAGAAATATACACATGGTCTTTAATGAAACCCCAGAGAAAGAAATCCATTGGTTTCAAGTGTGGGGTGCGAGGTGGCCAAGCGACTGGCCCTTCATGGCCAGTCCAACAACATGGGAAGCGATTATTGAGGAAACCTCGAACTTCTGTGAGGAAATGAGGTGGTGCACCATCTTTCTGGTAGTAAACCATCCCATCTCGCTCATCTTCACCGACCTGTTGAATTAAAAAGTTTTCAAGCATATCTATACAACAATACCAGTGATAGCTTTTTCCATGAAGAAGAAAGAGGTGTACACTTTCAGTTTTGCCAAGGGCGCAAAATACATTAACTTTGGGGCTGTCGCGAATGTGTTCCAGGATTGTATGTGTCTATTTGGTGCCCCATTTTCTCCAGTCGTGGGTGTTCACCATGCCACTGATACGAAGTGTTTGACTCATCATTGAAGTTATCGTGCCCAGAAATGTTTCGTCATCCTGTATCCAAAGCAACATTTCCACAAAGAATTCCCCATGAGCAATCTTACCTGCATAACTGACGTGCTGTACCAATGTGAATCTTTATGGTTTCAAGTGTAAATATTATACAGTACTCGCCAAGCAATCTTTTGTGGGCTACCAGTCTCCCAGGACGCACAGCACATTGAGTTTTGTGGACTACTGGCAAACCTATTTAACATAACCAACAACATGTAGCGACCTGGTGATTCATCATGTCGCAGTGAATAACCCGTCTCAACAAAGTTCTTGTGTTGCGTAAACGGTGCGAAATTTACACCGAACAGTTGTTGCAGAGTTCATATCATGAAACCAAAACACACAGCGAGCACACTCTGTACCAGTGAAATTAGCCATTTTAACTGCCGCTTCTGGTGGCGGAATGGCGTACTAATGCACTATGTGAATCACATTTGAGGTTGTTTGTTACAAAATGACACATTACCGATTCTGTAATTTATCCTAGTAAATTTCTATATCATTCCAAAGCTGTCAGGTCCGTTTTGACTCACCCAGTACATCTGCTGCCTCTTTTAAGGACATGCACTCTCAGAACTGTAACAGTAAACCAAACCATGATGCAGAATGCCCCTCTTCCAGTATCTGCTACTGTAGTTGGTTGATCATCTCCATGGTTCTTCTGTGCTTACTAAATGAGCCTGTAAGCAAATGCGCTGCTCTCCTTTGGATCTTATTTCCTCCATCAATCATGTCTGGCACAGATCCACTACTGACAAGTAATATTCAATTATTGGTCGAACAAGGGTTTTGTAAGCTGCCTCCTTTGTTGACAGATTACATTTCCTGAGGATTCTTCCAATGAATCTCAGTCTGGCATCTGCCTTTCACGCAAGCAGGTTTATGTCGTCGCTAGAGGAACACACTCCATGATTTAGCTCCTGACACATTGGAGTGCAAATGGAGTCAGCATGCAGAACTTCTCCAGAGTTCGAGTTTCCACTGTATTCAATTTCTGCCCCACCTGATGAGCAGTAGCTAAGTCATTTTACAACCTGCCAACAGATTGAAATGTGTTAATGTTGGTTTACAACATGACATAGAAACTGAAGTTATTTTAGGAGAAAATGTCTGGTGGGGTACAACTATGAAGTTTACTGACATAGAGTGAGCTCAGTTGTGCAGCAAGCTGAAATACATCAAAGATTACATGAGAGCCGACTGTGACCCATTCTCTCAAGACATATGTAACATAATTCATGTGTAACATAATTCATAAAAAGAATGAAATATTAGTTCATTACAAGTTCAGTAAGCCATAAATTATTAAAGGTAAGCCATAAATTATTAAAGGTAGGATTAAATTTTTGTTTAGGGTTGACAGAAAACTTGTTCACAGTGAAGAGGCCAATGAGATTCTTCTTCAGATGTTGTATAAGGTTGATGTCATTAATGAAAGTATTTTTCTCCTGAATGATGATAAAGACTTGAAGATAATGTAGATTATGTCATTCATGGTGATGATGTAATAATAGGCAATGAAATGCTATGGAAGGTTATTCCATTGGAAGAAATGAAATGATCTGCTACAAATAGCCAGCCTCCAAGTAAGGGCCAAGCTCCATCTCATAATTCAGGATAAACCAGCTGCTAAAGCACCCCCCCCCCCTCCCACCAATTCAATGAAATAAGCCCTAAAGTTCCTAATTATCTCAGAAATAAGGGAAACTAATAGAGATGATGATGATGATGATGATATTTGGTTTGTGGGGCGCTCAACTGTGCAGTTATCAGCGCCCATACAAATTCCCAACCTTTGCTCAGTCCAGTCTCGCTACTTTCATGAATGATGATGAAATGATGAGGACAGCACAAACACTAATAGAGACGCTAGGCAAGTGTACAACAAATGGAATGAAGGTTATCCTAATATTACACCTAAGAAACGATATGAACTAGATGTGGAAGAATTAGAGCCCTACATTGGTTCGCTTATATCTTGTGGATCTTACAGGTCAGGTTGGGAAGACTTGCATGAACAATGGTAGGCCTATTTTTAGGGCAATAATGTACCTAAAACATTTCAAGCTATCACATGTTTCCTCATATTTGATAATACGGCAACAAGAGCAGATTGTAGCATTCAAGATAAATTGGCTGTATTTAGAGACATTTGGGAAATGTTCATTTCATGGCTAACTTCATCGCACAGTCCAGGCTTTGCCGTAACTGCTAATAAAGAGCTTGTTGCGTTAGAAGGAAATGTCCATTTCGATGATACAAGAAAAGCAAGCCCGCTAAATATGGTAAAAAGATATGGCAGGCTTGCGATTCTAGAAATGCATTTCCACTGAACAGATTATTTTCTTGGGAAAACAGCGTGACCTAAAGAGAGGTAAATCAGGGTTGCAGAGCTATAAAAGATCCAACTACAAAACGGTTAAATAAGTGTTTCAATAATTTAGCTGACAATGTTATCAGTACAATACCATTAGTGAGGGAATTACAGGCAACGAAAAATACATATATGTTGGATCTTCAAGGAAAAATAAGATTGAAATTCCTAAGGAGATACAGCCACAGCGTTCAACAGAATAAAATTAATCTGTTTTCGTGTTTCCTGACTCCTTATCACTAGTATCATATGTACCAGAGAAATCATCAGCAATCTACTTGCCTGCTCCCTTCACTCATAAAAAAATGTAATTGGTTATGCAAAGAAGCCAGAAATAACAAAGCGTTACAATAAACATCAGGGAGTTGTTGACACCACTAATCAGCTTTTGCGCACCTATAATGTGAAACATAACTCCAATATGACTGAATTCCTGGTATTGCTACAATGATTATATGGTTGTATCATCAGCCATAAAGCCTGTCTTCAAATCACAAGAGGAGGCGGTTTCTGTTGCGTTTAGGACGACAGCTCATACATCCTTACATCGACAGAAGACTACTCGATAGAATGTGCTTTCAAAAGGCAGCAAAAGTGGTCTTCTTGCCTTTGGATACAACTTCCAACCTAAAGGACACAGTACAACTGCGAATCACCAGACCACCAACAAAGACAAAGATGGTCTTTGAGTCCAAGAAATCTACACAAAAAAATGAAATAAAAATGATTTGTAACAACTGTGGGAAATTTGTTTGCAGTTCCCACTCCGTTCAGATTGTGATGTGCATAGAATATGAGAAAAATGGTTATGTGTGTTGCACTGACATGATGATTTCTAAGCACGGGAGAACTGCAACAGATAATGAAGTTTTACTTTCTTCACTTTTGTTATGATCAATGCAGATATAACAAAACCTGTTATTTGAAAGAATATTTCATAAAATAAAATGTTATGACTTGAAAATATTTAATACCTAAGGAGAGAAACAGTATGTAAACTGCAAAATATAAACAAAATTATTGTAAAAGAAGCAAGAGAAAACATAATGTTCCAAAATGTATAATGTTGAATTTTCTTCAGTGCAACATGAAACACAAACTCCACTAATAATAACACAACTCCACTAATAATAACAACAAAATGGAATACAAAAATATGATGTTACAATAAAATAATTGTGATAAAACTCAACAATAAATAAAGTGCTCCAGAGTAAAATGATTTTTAAGACCCCAAGTGCCAAGCCCTGTAACTTTCCTAACATGTGCAGTGGATAGTTAACAAAGCACAAAATTTATTAACAATGTATAAAAGTTCTACCTAAATACAATAAATAATATTTTTATACATTGCATTATGCCTCATTCCATATTACATATTTCCCATGAGAGGTAGAAGTTCAGCTGTTGTAATGTCAGAGAATGACACACAGAAGTTCATACATTTTTCAGTTGTTATTGGACTTTGCAGTGTATTATTCAAAGACACAGATGATGAGTGAAAATAATATGTTTAAGCATCTTGTATGTCAAAACTACTCGTTGATACTGAGTTTATTGCGATAAAAATTCTTTTAACCTAGTAAAATAATATTCTGGTATACAGCATATGATGAAGGAGAGGTGTACGCACAACAAAAACAGAAACTTGTCTGCATGGAAAGAACAGCACTCCCATCTCTTCAAAGAAACAAAATCTGTACCCTTTACAAGAATTAAAAATACTTGTATAACCACAGAGCACATAGAAGGCTACACCTGTGTCGTAGGTAAGTCATCTTAGATCACCATCTTGTATTCTGGCATCGTTGATGATGTCCTGGATTGCCATCTTGGATTGTGACTTCATATGGCTGTGCTAAGGTTTGCCACCTTGGATAGCCATCTTGAATTTCTACACATATCTAATTTGGATTCTATACTTAATACAAGTGATCTGCTTCCAATGCAGCGTCATGGAAGAACTCTAGGACATCATAAATCTTACAAGCATACAGACTGCAGTAGCTATGGAAAGTTTGTGAGGTTAAATAGAGCCCACAGCTGTTACATCACATTAAGTCATGGAAAACCTAGTAGAATATGCCTGTGTTGGTGCTAAGAAATCTTCAGCAACAGCAATGAACACACGTGAAATCTATGAAATTGCATCTATCAAAAATTACACATCGGCATGATTGGTAAAGGAGTGAAATGGAACTTGTGCTGACCTGTTTTATTGATCTGTGGTCCGACCTACAGCTCTCATAAAAACCTACTGCTTGTATGCATTGAGCAAATTTTTGGTTTAATATACTGGTGTACGATTTTTGCTGTAACAAGGAGCATTTTCTTAAAATTTTACTGTAACGTGGCACATTTTGTTACTACTTTCGCTGTAACATAGAGCATTGTAATACAAATGTGTTGCAACATGTAGTATTTTGTTACAATTTTTGCTGTAAATGGAGTGTTTTGTTACAATTTCGCTGCATAGAGAAATTTTTTGCCATAACACGTGGTAATTCTATTGAAACATGGAGTATACTGTTACAGTTTCACTGTAACATGTGGATGTGTGGCATGATGTGTCACGTAGTCACCATGGTGTCATGGCATAAGTTAGCATCATCTGACCACTGCTACGGTCGCAGGTTCGAATCCTGCCTCGGGCATGGATGTGTGTGATGTCCTTAGGTTAGTTAGGTTTCAGTAGTTCTAAGTTCTAGGCGACTTATGACCTCAGAAGTTAAGTCGCATAGTGCTCAGAGCCATTTGAACCATTTTTTTGACCACTGCATTTATTAATTCCTCAACAGAATCATCCAAAGTGAGTCACATGTTGTTTAAAAGGTTTCTATCAACACATGAATTACTCAGTTTCCCACTGTATTCCCAGCTTACATAACATTTTCAAAATCCAAACTTTGTCTGAAATATCCCAGAGTAGCCTTTGTAAAACCAAAGACCTCATTGCCTTGCGTAACACTAAGCTTGGCGATTATCGGAAATATATAAAAGTCTAACTACATTCAAACATCTTTCAGTGTCCCACAAACTAGAAGACTTGCAGAGTTTCCTCAACTCCACATGCACAGCCGTTTTACCATTTATCCCTTGACACTCACAATCTTGACTGGTCTTTGACTTTGCACGCAAGTGTCCTTATAAGTTTCCATAGCATAAGGCTACAATAATGTTACAGTGGTTTGAGAAGCACACATATTGATGTCCAAGACATCAGGTTTGTCTAAGCTGGAATACTATTTGAAATCTGCTCTGCAGCAACAATTTTTGAGAGTTGTGTAAATATACTTCAGGAAAACTGGAAAAATCCACTTTAGTACTGCTTTGCATGATAGTTTAATCTGACAGCGACCCTATGCAGACACCATTATGACCATCCACAACCTTGGCTAGCAAGAGTTTCCACACAAACACCCTTATTGAAGAAAGCACACCAGCCATTCGTCAGAACAGATTGAGAAACCCTGTGGAAAGATTCGATACGTATATGTGCTTACAGGTGTGTTGTGGCGTAACAAGACAGCCACGCCACTCGGAAGTAGCCGAAAGGCACGCGTTAACTCACGTAGGCTAGTAGATAGGTCTGAAACAGGATACGTAATGAATGCTATAAAGAAAAGTACGTAGCTCCTGGAATACTTAACTTTAATCCATCCTTGTGGACATCGCTCTTGACGATACAAGTCAGACTCTTTAGATACAAGCTATGTAATGCTAATGGCGCCTTGCTAGGTCGTAGCTATTGACTTAGCTGAAGGCTATTTTAACTATCTGCTCTGCAAATGAGCGAGGCTTCGTCAGTGTGCATCGCTAGCTACGTCGTCCGTACAACTGGGGCGAGTGCTAATAAGTCTCTCGAGACCTGCCGTGTGGTGGCGCTCGGTCTGCGATCATTGTCAGTGGCGACACGCGGGTCCGACATGTACTAATGGACCGCGGCCGATTTAAAGCTACCACCTAGCAAGTGTGGTGTCTGGCGGTGACACCACAAGGTGTATACACATCAGACCAATACAACTAGCATCTGTGTTCATCAGAAATGATTTAGAAATCCTGGATGATGAAACTTCCTGGCTGATTAAAAATGTGTGCCGGACCGAGACTCGAACTCGGGACCTTTGCCTTTCGCGCGCAGGTGCTCTACCACTCTGCCCCGAAAGGCAAAGGTCACGAGTTCGAGTCTCGGTGCGGCACACAGTTTTAATCTGCCAGGAAGTTTCACATCAGCGCACACTCCGCTGTAGAATGAAAATTTCATTTTATCCTGTATGATGTCTATGTCCGACAGTTAACTCATTGCACATCTGTGACACTACTGAATGGATGTACCGCTCTATCATTTATCTTCCAATGCAAACCTCTAACACTTGTCATCCTTCATCTAGTATGTAGCCAAACAAACCTTTCACGAATTAAAAGGGTTGCTCCATCACGCCTAGAGCTATTTTCAGCACTTGTAGGTACAAGAATTTCACACCAAAAACTGTGATATTAGAAATACGATTATGTGGAGAAATTCAGCGACTGCTTTATGTTGGGTACAAAGTGATTCAGACTCTTGAAAAACTTTATCCATAATCAAATGTTCAAATTCAAATGTGTGTAAAACCTTATGGGACTTATCTGCTAAGGTCATTAGTCCCTAAGCTTACACACTACTTAACCTAAATTATCCTAAGGACAAACACACACACGCCCATGACTGAGGGAGGACTCGAACCTCCGCCGGGACCAGCCACACAGTACATGACTGCAGCGCCATAGGCCGCTGGGCTAATTCCGCGCAGCTACCCATAATCAAATGATCGAAATCACTAACACCATATTTCCACTTCAGTGCTTCCATTGTCCTATGCGAGGTAGTATAAGAGATCTACTCTTACGAGGTCTATAACTAAAATACCTAAGCTCATTTTCTTTATGGTGTCATTGAGCTCCGTGGCTCACAGATCCTCCTGATGTTCAACGTCAGGAGACAGTACCATTCTCGAGACTTTCAGAGATTCGAAAAGTACACCGCCAAGTGCTGGTTGTAAGCACCAAAGAATCAGTTTTTAATTTCACAAATCACACCTTTTATTGGAAATATTATGCATTACATAATGGATTCTGCGTTTTCTCTGATTTGAGATGTAACAGTGAGATAACAGAAATCGAAATGCAACTTTTTGCATCACTATGTCCAAAAAGAGATATGAAATTTAGATCCTGTATGTTTGTCAAACAGTGCTGAAAGTTTTTTGTATGCACTTGTCATGTAAGTTCAACAATCAAACATAAATCCCATAAACTGTTATAAAAATGGGAATGAGTGTACGGCATTGTAGGCTGGGAGACCCCCTTTCGATGAAGTTCGGAAATACAATCATAAAAACCTTTCACATTTACATGGGCATCAGTCACTGTCTTTGCAAAATATGGCTCTTATTGGAAAATACTGCAATGCAGAATGAACATTGCAATGTGTAGTAATATGCTATTATGCAGTCGGTCCCATGTTCAAGAACTGTCATCGAGTAGATACACAGAACTATAGGTCTATATCACTAATGTCATTCAACTGTGGAAATTTGGAACACAACTTATAGCATGTCCAAAGATACCATGTTCGATAACATTTTGTGCTGATTCCACATAAATGAAAGGTACAACATCAGACCAGATTTGTGATTGGATGGAAGAGTTCCTAGCTAAAAGATTGTTTTTTTTTAACAGACAGGGAAGTTCAGGCTTCAAAAGACCTTCATGTGTTCCTCTAGTGAGTGTTATAGCATCTAGAGGTGACACAGCAACTGCTGTGATGTCGACCTGATGAGATTACAAATGTCCGATGGCACACAACCCATTAACGATGCGTCCTCATGCAGCATAATTGAATCTGATACAGTTCTAAAAGAGTTAAGCTCGAAGTCATGTAGCTGGCTGTGGTGGGATGCACTGCCCTTAGTGTACAATATGCATAGGAATCTGCCTGCTTTGGAAACTACATTATGTGGGTTTTGACCTGCCCAGGCACATATCACACAGGTTGGAAGCTGTGTGCAGGATCAATGATGCTGAGTAGGTGTCTGTGTTGGAGGAAATCATCATACATCATCGACACAAATCATTTTGCGCCCTCCACCATAAATCATCATCATCATCGACAAATCGTTTTCAGTTCAATGGTTGACACGGCGATGTGTGGTGCACACTCTACCAGCTCATGGATCAGAGGGGCTGGGAACCATAAGATGGGCACAGGAGCCTACACATCACATTGTGACTTTCATGGCCTTCGTGGCAAAGGGATGAGTGTGTAGGGTTCTTGTGAGTTCTATGAGCAGACTGTTGTGAGTAGTATATGTTTAAACTAATAAAACAGAACTGCATACCTCTTCCATTCTTGTCCTACTATACACAAAAGGGGCAGTGACTGACAACTATATAGGTTGCACCTATGAGATATACAGTTTCCCATTATTTAAAGTTTTGGGTAAGTGTATTTTTAGATTTGTTGAACTTGTTTAAGGCAACTGAATTTGAAATGCCTCACGACTTTAAATTTTGAAAAGGTGGATTTTTAAAATATTCCGCCATTTTAAACTTAGGACAAGGGGCTGACAACCATGGGGGGTGGCCCAGTATGCTCAGGATTGCCTTTTTGGATTCTGATGTCACAGGGAGTCAGTCATCTTGGATTCTATACTTAGTACAAGTGAACTGGCACTATATAGGTAGCCTTGTATCCTTATGTCAGCCATTCTAGATTCTGATGTTATAGGGCTAGGATAAACCCAGTAGTACAAGTGGCATACATGTGCCTTCTTGAGTTTTATGCTTAGGACAAGAAAACTTACTTCTTACTTACTTAGAAAAACTGGGATGGGTCCCACAATTTTCTGAATATACCACTGTCTTATGCACAGGGCAACTGCTGTCATATGAGTGGGGAAGATGGAAGGGGAATATTGGGAATGTTTCTTCATGATGTCATCGATGACATTCAGAAATCTGGCAACAATGCAGCCTGGAACACAACATACACAGCCTCACTACTCACAGCTGCTCTCTGAACCGAAGCAGCAACCTTGCAGGTGTCTCAGGTCCATCCAGATTACTTCTTTAGACACTTAATCTCCATAGATGAGTAGTAGTTCTATCATTATGACATCCAGACAAAAGAGCAAGATAAGCAGTGAAAGTATGGGTTCCCAACAGATCCAAACCATCATTGAATTGGGAGAAGATAAGATATTTCTACACCAGCATAGAGCCCCAGCTTATTCTGTGCAGGACACAGTTACACAAGCTACTTCTTTGGGTTGTCAAATTTTGCCTCACTCCACATATTCTTCCCATTTCTTCTAACTAAATGTACCAAAGGTGGTCGTGTTGTGTACTCAGTGGGATGTTGTACCATCATGCCAGGTGGGGGCCAATACGATGATGACAAATTCTAGCTGGCTGTATTCTTTCTCCTTGGAGCCGCCATACACTGACCCATCCAACGTGATGCTGTATGCAGAATTGGGACTGGTCTGGAAAAACGATGTGGTGCCACTACTATGTCCAGTACTGTCGTTGGGCTCACTGTGTTTGGTGCCATATCAAGGGAAGCTGCAGCAACGATTGCCCTGCTGACAGTCTGTGGAGCTGTAGACGCCATTGCACTGACCATTTGCGTACTTGTCCTGCATATAAGTCCATTTTTTACTCGTGGTATGCATTAATGTTGTATGATCCAGAGTAGTCTAGCGAACAATAAGTCTGTCGCCTTGGGCATAAGTTGTATGGCACCTTTCAAATTTGGCATGACAGTAGTGGCATCTCGACCAACATGAGTAGTAATATCGTGGAATGATAAACCCCACTCTCAATAGGTCACGATTTTGCCACTATTGATATCTGACACACGCTGTTAGGCATTTATCCTTTTTGCATATGGCATAACACAATCTTCTCACAAACAAACAACATTCAAATGCTGTTTCTCAATGAGAAATTCACTGTGTAATCTTTCCTTACACATAGAAACAGAATGTAGATTGCCTTATTGCTTCCTTCTTTGTGTGACAATCATTTGCAAATCCAGGCAGATAGTAAACTCCTTGTCAGTTTGACGCCTATTGCATTTCACCTTCATGGTGTTTCAAGTTCAGCGACCAGCGACCAGCGACCTTGGTGCACCTTCAAAGTTATCTTCATTGGTCAAAAAACGCATTGGGTTACTATTAACTAGAAACCGTCACTGAAATCTTATTTTGTAAACGACCGAAGTAATTATGAGGCAGGTGGCAGATCCAGCAAGTGCTGTGGAAAGTTTAGCTAAGGAATTGCACCCACAAATTGCAGCGTGGAGTATTTTTTGATAGCAGTCACCATCCAATTCTCACTCCTGTGTAGCTCTAACCAAACACAGTGGTTGTGACGTGTCAACCACTGATAGGTTTCAATATTGACAATTTGTCTGTAAGGTAAGAATCCCCTATAAATTATCTGTTTCATGGCTAAAAAGGCAATCTATGTAGTCATTGTGACATGCTTGCAGGTTAATCTTTTATGACTTAGGAAGGCTTCTGAATACCATCTCTTCATCGTTTCCGCACTGGGAAAACTATGCCTAATCTCTGTGATGAGACTTTGCAGAAAAGTTGGAATTTCACCACATATCTCACTGATATCTGTAGCACTTTCTGTCCATGTTGCCTTTCAGTCATCAATCTGTTTTTGAAGCACAAAGTGGGAACATATCTTCTGATCATTTGTATCTTCATTAATGATGGCTTTAATGCTATCCTCATTGATTCTCAATTTACTAGACAGTAGTCTCAGCAACTGTAGCGTCCTTGTGAATTGTCTACTAAGACAACGTTGTATATTCCTTTTTGCGAAAGTTGAGTCACATCCACACTAATGAAGTACAAAAAGGTGGCAAAAATCTCCATGAGCCATGTCTCATTTACACTAGCTTCGTACTTTACAACACACACAATAAAAAAATCAACAAAAGATGCAATATGTCACTAAACCAACCGCTGTCCAACAATTCACACACATCACACCAACTGATTGAAAAGTTGAACTGAACGAATGGAGATGCATGACTAGTTTCAGATAAGTGGGGAAGTTGCCGAATTAATAATTGAAATAGCTAAGACATCCACCAACTGGATGGATATAAGTACATCAGTAAGTAACAGAGTGATCGACAGTTTGTAACACTACTGCTGGATTGTGGCAGAGTCACGATTCTGCGAAAAAAAGTGTGCTGTCAAGACAACAACTTCCTTGATTTTTATGGCTGCTTGGCTATAAAATACTATAAACTTCCCGTTTCTGGCAATAGTGCATCCTCTTATGATAGTACTGTACTGAATTCAAGAACATCATTTTCATATGCAAAAAATTGTTGACAGGATGGAAACATGCATTCACACACATGTGGCAGTTAAATTCCTGGATATTGCCATCACTCTGTCATAAAACCATGGGCCAAAAATCTGCCTGTAGCTGGAGGCAGACATGAGCTCATGACCTTCAAACTCCTGACCTGAGTGACGATGGTCTTAACAAAGCAGTTGCTCAATTAATATTAGTACAAAAGAAAGAAAACATTCAATGTCCTTCGCAAGAAAATCACTGTTAAACTAGTGTGTTCCAGCAGCAAATTTATAGTTAATGTGGTACAGTTAATTAATCAGAAAGGCAGTCAAAAGCAATGAACTAGAACAGTTCTCATACACTTTACAGGTCACAGTTCTGTGATGATGTATAAACTCACTTACTTTGCAATATTTTCCCGGTGTGGCATTCAATGAGTCGATTCCAGCAGATATACTACCTTTCACTGCTTGTCATCATCTAATTCCATTTGCAAAAAAGTTCACAGAGGAATGGAAACATTGAACTCAGCTTTTTCACTGAGGAATAAAGACGATAGTTAAAGCACCACTTACCTCTTTTTTAAGTGGAAAGTCAACCATATTCAACAAAACGTATTAACGATCTTTGTGGAACTATGAACCATTGTTATGCAGCTTCAATCAACTGAAACACCTCTTGTGAAATTGATGAAATTAATGTTTTTGATAACCTAGAATGGTTTTAAAGATGGATGTGGTTTCGTTCCTCTATGTTGCTGAGCAAATGGTAGCCTTCATTACTTTTGAGATTAACAACTGCCTGATCATTATTACCCAAGATGACAAAAGCAAAAAATACTTGTCATCTTAGCTGGAGTCTCTGAGACTGCTACAGCTTGATGTGACAATTACTGCTGACAGTCCCTTCAGTCCCTTCAGTGTGATTCTTATGCCTCATGCCTTGTTACGCTTTCACTAGCGACTTACAAAGAGAAAAACGATTTCTGTAATGTTATATACCACTGTTTCTGTGTGTTGTACATATTAAATTTCAATACATCCACTATATACCTCTTAAGAAAATAGATCAATATTAAAACAATACAAATTTTCAAAAATTAGTTCACATCATATAAGAAGCATTACAATTTATGCAGAATGAAACACAAATATGTGTCACATACATGAAATACCTAGAACATCAAGAAATTGAAACACACTGAGTGAAAAATGATTGTACATTCAAAACCTGATTAAATACATAGACCACATTGCTATAAAAGCCCAGTACATTGGAGTAAGGTCTCAATATTTTTGATCTATAATATTTATGACTGCCAGTATTATGTCTGTAAAATATCGAACTGGCCAATATACTGCTGCTGTATCAACTAGTACATTGCATGCAGACTTAATTTTTGCCATTATAACAAGCTGTTGCCGTCTTTAGACTTTATAAATAAGTCACCCTAGAATAATGCCATACATCATTATAAGCTTAGTTGTTTCTTATGATGCTTTTCAATCTATAAACATAGAAAAAAATGGCAATCACCCCACATGAATGGTCAAAACATGTTATGCTAGTAGACCATATGTGACTACAAAAGTTCAAAACACAGATGGAAAAGTCACCATCAGAAAAGCCATGTTTCATAAGATTGTGTAACATTTCCAGAAATTTTGTCTATATAAATATTGAAATTTGTGTACACATGATTTTGAAGTTTTGGGTAATGCACTGACCACTGCAGATGACTTATTGTAGACAAATTGAAGCTGACATAATTATGTAAGTGATTTAGGTTAAGTAATAACATCTTGATACATCGGTAGACAGATTAGTGTTATGTATTTTATGATAAAATAGGTCTGTTATTAATGTAAATGATAGTTCATTGTTATTTATCATTAGTATTATTATTATTGTTTATTATTGTTATTTCAGGCTTGTGTATGCAATCACATGGAATGTTTCAAACAAAGCTGAGCTGCAATCACAAGTCAACAAAAGATGACTGTTTATAACCCTAGTAGTATCCACCTCTGAAACTGTCACACTACACCAGGGTAACAGTGACCCTCAATTATTTGTTGCAGAAACTGACTGGAAATAGAGGATTTTAAAATTAAATTGGACTCTCATGTACTAAACTCATTTTATTTCACCCCTCCTCCCCATGTACTTTTTCAATCAATATTACTGTTAATAAATCTAAAATTCGAGACAGTAAAAACTGTCATGGAAAATTTTCAGTGAACAAAGTTGAAAGTTATCCAGATCTGAAGACCTTATTTGCAGCTTAATTTGAAGAAGACACCATTCACTTAATGAATTACACATGTTATGGTTGTTGTTGTTGTTGTTATTGTTGTTGCAGTCCTCAGACCAATGACTGGTTTGATGCAGCTCTCCATGCTACCCCATCCTGTGCAAGACTCTTCATCTCTGAATAACTACTGCAGTCTATATCTTTCTAATTCTGCGTACTGTATTCATCTCTTGGTCTCTGTCTACGATTTTTACCAAACAAACGTCCCTCCAGTACTAAACAGGCGATCCTTTGATGTCTCAGAATGTGTCCTATCAATCGATCTCTTCCTTTGGTCAAGCTGTGCCTCTATTTTATTGTCTCCCAACTTCTGTTCAGTACTTCCCACGTTCTGAAAGATTCTATTCTCTTTTTATCTAAACTGTTATATTCCACGTTTCACTTCCAAGCATAGCTACACTCCAAACAAATACCTTTGGAAAAAGCTTCCTTAACACTTAACTCTATGTTCAATCTTAACAAATTTCTCTTCTTAAGAAATGGTTTTCTTGCCATTGCCAGTCTACATTCTATATCATCTCTACTCGGCCATCACAGTTATTTTGTTGCCCAAGTAGCAGAACTTTCTATTACTTTAAGTGTTTCGTTTCCTAATCTGACTCCCTTGGAATCACCTGATTTAGCTCGACTACATTCCATTATCCTTCATTCGCTTTGGTTGATGTTTATCTTATATCCTCGTTACAGTATAATGTCGATTTCATTCAACTGCTCTTTCAGGTCTTTTGCTGTCTCTGGCAGAATTACAATGTCATCAGCAGCCCTCAGAATTTTTATTTCTCCTCCCTGAACTTTAATTCCTACTCCAAATTTTTCTGTATTGCACGAATATTTTGAGGTGGCCCCAATTATTCATAAATCTGTTCACTCATTATTTCCACACTCTTGGAATGTGGACTATAATGTTATTGGCTGTTGACAGGACTGAATTATTAGAGACAGCTGTTTCCCATCAGTTACACCCTTACCATGGACAACTGTATTTTCTTCATCGCTATCTGAAGATTTAATAGACTGGTCAGCTTTGACATTGTCCCTGACTACTGTAGATGGATCGGTTTCAGAATCACTTCCATCATGAAAGCCACTTATGTGACATTCACAGCTGAGTTCTTCTAACAATGCTTCCCACATAGCATCTTCTGTTAGTAAAATGTCATTGCTATGTGCCATTATCACCTAAATGAATTTCACAGTCAGTGACAGAACAATTACACAATGTGTACTCCAGGGTCACAGTAACCCTTAAAAAATATTTTTGTCAAATTAATGAAACAAGAATGTCGCACAACTTCAAACATACATCCTCTACTAGATCTCACTCCATACTGAATTTACATTGGTGGCAGCAAGGTCTGTATATGCAGTGGTGCATGCACAGTAACAAACAAGAAATTCCAGTGTCAAAGTGACTCTGGTGTTCGTTTCTAGACATAACGAATTTTGCGGTTTTGAACAATGAAAACAACATTTTGCAACAGCATGCCCAATAATCAACTAGAAAATGGGGAGGCCATATGGATGACATTATCGAAGAAATTCACTTTCAGATATTTCATTACAGTTGCTAACAAACAAACAGAAATGTGAGTGGGGTAGGTTGTCTGGGGGAGGAGAGCAGACAGTGGGGTCAACGGTCTCATTGGATTACAGAATGATGGGGAAGAAGCTTCAGAACTCACACTGACTATTCTCATCTGACATTCGTTGACTGCCAGGAAAAGGGAAATATCCCTATTTGTACAGAATTTGTGTCACAAGCAAGAGAGGGAACAAGGGACATACTTATAAAAGAGACAAATTCTTTCATGTGTACTATCCAGTAATTGTGGTCGGTTCCAGTACCAGCACTTGAATACTTGGGTGGCATTCATAAGAACATTCCCATTTCACTGCATATGAAAATTTAAGTTTTTTTGGCTTAATAATATAGAAATATGTTCTAAACCATTTTTGTGGCTAAGACCAAACTACACAAAGGAAAAATTATAAATTAATGAGAAAACAGTGTTTATTAAATAGCCACTGTCTCTACAGACAACCATCATACTTTCTAAGACTTCTGATATTATAAATAATTTTAAGTACACTAGAGAGCTATGGTGTGGTGGAAAATTTTGGACTTACATGTGTGAGAAAGCACAGTCAGGACGCAATACATGCGTATACAAGACATGTACAACCCCACATAAATTGTTAGCATCAAAAATAGGGATAAATATAACTGTAACTGATCTTCAATATAAATGTATCCAGTAGGTGGACTGTAAATTTTTTGTATACAATTTGCAACTAACAAGTTTGATGAGTTTGATCAGTTTTTATTTTTAACATGAAAACTGCTTAAAAACAAAGAGTTCAGTACAAACAGCAGTGGTTGATGTTATTACAACTATAACGAAAGTTACATGAAATTCGACACAACTTGCAGTTAACTGAATATGTAGTAGGTGTGCCAAGAAAGCTCTTTGCTGCATTCCAAGAGACAAGAAACAATTGGAATGATAATCTAATGACAGGTCGATAAACAACATTAGAAAACATGCAGGAGTAACACAGATACAAATGGCTTGCACTCCAAGAGATAAGAAACAACTGAAATTATAATCTAATAGGAGATTGGCGAATGAAATTAGAAAACATCCAGGAGTAACATATATGCAAATGGCTTAAGCTGACAGATGAATGTGTATGATGAATAGCTGGTGATGACAGTGTTCTCACACACATTGGTTTTAAGAATACCTGAGGAAATACTTTTCAAAAGAGTATAAGGAAGTGGCCAAAAAAGTTTGATTCACTAATACTGCTACTCCTGCAACTAGAAAAAGAGGGCATAGAAACACAACTGACATATTGTGTAGCAAGTAAATTTCAAATCCTGGAATTATGTGCAAGTTTCTCAGTGTTCCATCAAAATGTAGTCACTGACAAATAAAATGGGTGGAAAGGAAATTCTGAGACAGCTACAATATGTTTTCATATATGACCAAGAAGAGGAGAAACTGAAGATACCAAGCTTCCAAAATTTTGTGTTAAGTAGTTATTTCAGGAGACCTTCATAGACTCTTTACAGTTTTGTAAAAGACATCTAAAACAATATGAAAGCTATTTGTAAGAAAAGAAACAGGAGAAATGTGTGAAGAAAACCACAATATTATATTATCAGAAAACTCAACCAAAAGTCAAATTGAAAAGAAGTTTAATTCCTATTTCATGAAAAGTAAGAAAATCTTAAAACCAAACCGAGCGAGGTGGCGCAGTGGTTAGACACTGGACTCACATTCGGGAGGACGACGGTTCAATCCCGCATCTGGCCATCCTGATTTAGGTTTTCCGTGATTTCCCTAAATTGCTCCAGGCAAATCCCGGGATGATTCCTTTGAAAGGGCACGGCCGACTTCCTTCCCCATCCTTCCCTAATCCGATGATACCGATGACCTCGCTGTCTGGTCTCCTTCCCCAAACCAACCAACCAACCATCTTAAAACCAAATTCTAGGAACAAGCAAGTTGCGAGCAGATTTTTTTATGTTCAGCAAAAAAGAAACAAGTATCAAATGTTATTGGAACACTAAAATCAAAAGTTTTGTTTGGTATTGATGACATCTGTTATTGGAGTTCTAAAAAAATGAGATCTGCTCTTCATGGATATTGGTAGTTCCTCACTACATAATGAGGTCTTTCTTGAAAAATTGGAAGTAGCAGTAGTGAGGCCACTGTTTAAATAGAAACAAAGAATACTGGTAAAAAACTACAAACCAGTCCCTTTACTGTCTGGCTGTTCTAAACTCTGATACTGTGTTGTGTTCATTCTATAAAAGAAAATAACTTTTTTTCCAACTCACAACTTGGTTTCTGGAAACTGAAGTCCACAAAAACTGCCAGTTTTGATCTCAGGATGTGATAAAAAGCATCTGTCTGCTATATTTTTAAACGCCACAAAAACTTTTGATGTTATAAAACACAAGCTTCAACTCTCAAACTGGAACACATATAGTTTATGTTCTAGATCTGAATTTGCTCCTAATTTTTATTAATGACTAAGACTCAACAGCGCCAGCCAAAAATTGTATAAAATTTGCAGACATAACCACATTCTGATAAGAGGAAGGACTGTAGATGGAACTGAGAATGGTGTGGGCTACGGAATTCATCAGTTTCCGTAAATTGGATGCAGTTGTCTCAGCGGGTCAATGCAGCACTTAATTTCATAAATGACCTGCTGCGACAGTACCTTCAGTTGTTCCACCACCAAACTGCCCACTTTAAGACTTAGACGTTTTCGGGAGATGTCGAGACTTGGGCTCGTTTTTGGGAACGATTCCAGCAATCGACTGCATAGGATGCTATCGCTGTGATCTCTGAAACATATGAAGAAACGAAGAGAATCCTCACAGCACGCAATGCCAATAAAAATAGAATTATAAAAGCTCACCTGGATTATTCGGAATTTATTAAAGCCATACATTTCTAAAATCCAGAGTCATTTAAATCTACATTCATAGATCGCATCTGCCACATCCAAGTATTGCGCCAGCTCGACGACGACTTACATGCTTCTGGCCTTATGCTGGCACCAAAAATTCTCAGAGCTTTCCCTGATGACTGACACTGGCTTACTCATGTCAACACGATTGGTCTTTCACAGGGCGACATACTTCAGCTGATATAATCTATACGAAAGGAAATAGGTGCTGTACTTACTTCACAGAAGATTTACTGTGACAATAAAACGTTGGCTTGCACTCCCACAGCTAAAATGGAAGATCGTTTCCAATGGGTCTTCTCAGGAGGTCAACGCATCCTCTCTAACAACACGTTATAGGCAGGACCAAATCTTCTGCTAGAGATATTCGCTGTTCTTTTACGGTTCCGAGTTTGTCCTATTGCTGTGTTAACTGTATCACACAAGCATTCCTGCAACTTGACTTGCACAAAGTAGATAGCGATTTGACAAGATTTCTACAGCACGACGTTTTTCAAGCTAGTCTTGGAAACTACCATACCACGAACGAAGTAACGACTTACCGTTTCACTTGACTTCCATTCAGTCTTACAAGAAGTTAATTGTTGTTGTCGGAAATGCTGAAAGGACACACTTCTAGGCATGAGACCCCTGGCAGAGCACTTGCCCGCTAAAAGCAAAGGTCTCGAGCTCGAGTCGCGGTCTGGCACTCAGTTTTAATCTGTCAGGAAGTTTCATATCAGCGCACACTCCGTTGCAGAGCGAAAATTTCATTCTGGAAGCATCCGCAAGGCTATGGCAAAGCCATATCTCCGCAATATTCTTTCTTCCAGGAGTGCTGGTTCGCAGGAGAACTTTGTGGAGTTTGGAAGATAGGAGACGAGGTACTGGCGGAATTAAAGCTGTGAAGACGGGTCGTGAGTCGTGCTTGGGTAGCTCAGACGGTAGAGTACTTGTACACGAAAGGTAAAGGTCCCGAGTGCGAGTCTCGGTCCGGCACACAGTTTTAATCTGCCAGTAAGTTCAGTAGCCTATTTGCTTCTATTCCCAGAATATTTCTCCCCAGTAACTCTGAAAGTTTTTCAGGAATAACCAAACAGAACACAAATGGAATGTACATCTTCTTTGATCATCTGACTTTACTTTTGAATTTCATTTTGTACTTTCCAAATTATATAAGCCTTTAGCATGCTTTGTGAAATACCAATATTTAGTTAGTTAGTTCCATGTCCCATGTGAAATTTGCACAATAAATCGTAATGATGTGGAATGAGCCATTACATATTGATATTAATTTTTTGTAACTATGTCTCCATGTTGTTGTTGTTGTTGTTGTTGTTGTTGTGGTCTTCAGTCCTGAGACTGGTTTGATGCAGCTCTCCATGCTACTCTATCCTGTGCAAGCTTCTTCATCTCCCAGTACCTACTGCAACCTACATCCTTCTGAATCTGCTTAGTGTATTCATCTCTTGGTCTCCCTCTACGATTTTTACCCTCCACGCTGCCCTCCAATGCTAAATTTGTGATCCCTTGATGCCTCAAAACATGTCCTACCAACCGATCCCTTCTTCTAGTCAAGTTGTGCCACAAACTTCTCTTCCCCCAATCCTATTCAATACCTCATCATTAGTTACGTGATCTACCCACCTTATCTTCAGCATTCTTCTGTAGCACCACATTTCGAAAGCTTCTATTCTCTTCTTGTCCAAACTAGTTATCGTCCATGTTTCACTTCCATACATGGCTACACTCCATACAAATACTTTCAGAAACGACTTCCTGACACTTAAATCTATACTCGATGTTAACAAATTTCTCTTCTTCAGAAACGCTTTCCTTGCCATTGCCATTCTACATTTTATACCCTCTCTACTTCGACCATCATCAGTTATTTTACTCCCTAAATAGCAAAACTCCTTTACTACTTTAAGTGTCTCATTTCCTAATCTAATTCCCTCAGCATCACTCGATTTAATTTGACTACATTCCATTATCCTTGTTTTGCTTTTGTTGATGTTCATCTTATATCGCCCGCATCTCGTGGTCGTGCGGTAGCGTTCTCGCTTCCCACGCCCGGGTTCCCGGGTTCGATTCCAGGCGGGGTCAGGGATTTTCTCTGCCTCGTGATGGCTGGGTGTTGTGTGATGTCCTTAGGTTAGTTAGGTTTAAGTAGTTCTAAGTTCTAGGGGACTGATGACCGTAGATGTTAAGTCCCATAGTGCTCAGAGCCATTTGAACCATCATCTTATATCCTCCTTTCAAGACACTGTTCATTCCATTCAACTGCTCTTCCTAGTCCTTTGCTGTCTCTGACAGAATTACAATGTCATCGGCGAACCTCAAAGTTTTTACTTCTTCTCCATGAATTTTAATACCTACTCCGAATTTTTCTTTTGTTTCCTTTACTGCTTGCTCAATATACAGATTGAATAACATCGGGGACAGGCTACAACCCTGTCTCACTCCTTTCCCAACCACTGGTTCCCTTTCATGCCCCTCGACTCTTATAACTGCCATCTGGTTTCTGTACAAATTGTAAATACTTTTCGCTCCCTGTATTTTACCCCTGCCACCTTCAGAATTTGAAAGAGAGTATTCCAGTTAACATTGTCAAAAGCTTTCTCTGAGTCTACAAATGCTAGAAACATAGGTTTGCCTTTTCTTAATCTTTCTTCTAAGATAAGTCGTAAGGTTAGTATTGCCTCACGTGTTCCAACATTTCTACGGAATCCAAACTGATCTTGCCCGAGGTCCGCTTCTACCAGTTTTTCCATTCGTCTGTAAATAATTCGCGTTAGTATTTTGCAACTGTGACTTATTAAACTGATAGTTCGGTAATTTTCGCATCTGTCAACACCTGCTTTCTTTGGGATTGGAATTATTATATTCTTCTTGAAGTCTGAGGGTATTTCGCCTGTCTCATACATCTTGCTCACCAGATGGTAGAGTTTTGTCAGGACTGGCTCTCCCAAGGCCATCAGTAGTTCTAATGGAATGTTGTCTTTTCCCGGGGCCTTGTTTCGACTCAGGTCTTTCAGTGCTCTGTCAAACTCTTCACGCAGTATCTTATCTCCCATTTCGTCTTCATCTACATCCTCTTCCATTTCCATAATATTGTCCTCAAGTACATCGCCCTTGAATAAACCCTCTATATACTCCTTCCACCTTTCTGCCTTCCCTTCTTTGCTTAGAACTGGTTTGCCATCTGAGCTCTTGATATTCATACAAGGGGTTCTCTTCTCGCCAAAGGTCTCTTTAATTTTCCTGTAGGCAGTATCTATCTTAGCCCTAGTGAGACAAGCCTCTACATCCTTACATTTGTCCTCTAGCCATCCCTGCTTAGCCATTTTGCACTTCCTGTCGATCTCATTTTTGAGACGTTTGTATTCCTTTTTGCCTGCTTCATTTACTGCATTTTTATATTTTCTCCTTTCATCATCTCCATACTGATCATTTATTAGATTTTTTGGTTTTTTAATTAAAAATGGAAATGAACGTATGGGAGCAGTGGCCGGGGGTTCTCAGACAGGAAGTTCGGCCGCCAAGTGCAAGTCTTATTGAGGGCGACGCCACATTGGGCGACTTGCGCGTCGACAATGGGAATGATATGATGAAGAGGACAGCACAACACCCAGTCCCTAAGGGGAGAAAATCTCCCTCCCCAGCGTGGCAATCCAATGTGCTGATCATTCAGCTAATGGGGCAGACTTTTTTAATTAGTCAGTAATTCCTACCCATCACCATTTATACTTTACAATAATAGATTATCTTCTTCAGAATAGGAGGAATTGTCAAAGTGAAATGTTTTCAGTTTAGCTGCAAATTTTATTTTGCTGTCAGTCAAGCATTTTGTATCAATGGGTAAGTAATCAATACTTTTGGTTGCAGCATTGAGAACCCCTGTTCGTGCTACAGACGACCATCTTAATGTGGAGTAATGAATGTCATTTTTTCTTCTGCTATCGCAATTATGTACATCATTGTTCCTGTTGAGATGCAGTGAATTATTTACAACAAACTTCATGAGGGAATAACTATACTGAGAAACGGATAGACTGCTACTCACAGGCCAATCAGCAGGCAGGCACCACGAAAAAGAGTGCTCACATAAGTTTTCAGCCAAAGCTTTCTTCAGAAAGGATGCAAAGCACACATACACGTTCATGCAATCATACAGATAAAACTCACGCACTCATGACTGCTGACTCTGGCAGTTCTAGCCAGAAACTTTCTTAAAAGGGGAGGAAATGTGAACAATGAATAATAACCGGCGGGAGGAATTTAGGACATGAGGTGCTGCTCCAACAATCAGCGCGGTTATGTAGCCGTGTATTTTGTGGGGACAAGACTGTCGACAGAGTATGGCTCAGGTGTATGTTTGCGATTTGGAATGGGAGGAAAAAGACAGGAAAGAAGAGATAGAACATATTATGATTAGAGTAAGGCAAAACTACAATCAAATGACAGAAGTAACACCACTATGACAAAAGAAAGTAGTGTAACCATAATTCATGTACCAATATACAAAAGAAAATACTGGTTGAGAGGCCTGCGGATGGAATTTGATGCCTTTAGACTACGATTGGATTGATTAGTACAGATTTAAGCATTGCAAGCTGGTATTTTTTATGGAAGATCCACGTCTTCACACAATCAAAGCACCGAGCATGGTCCAGAATGGGCATGGGCACGTCTGAGTGATCTCATGGGGAAGTATCACCATGGCTGAATGCAGTGAACGTAATGTTTCTGGCTACTTACGATGGCGGACATCGGCTTCAAGTTTGTGATGTAAGACAACTCCCTTCTTTTTTACCTCCTTGAGTTTAGTAATGTTGTTTTTTAAGATGACTTGCTGTAAACTCTTTTGTTATGTATGTTCTGTGATTGGTAAATAAGCATTGTGTTAGATTGCAAATTCCTAGCTACTAATGTCATTCACAACTTGCATAAACAGAACTTAGACAAGATGGGTCTCTAACAGTAGAGAAAAAACTTGACAAATACCACGTTACCGGAACATTAAAATAGAAAAAAGGTAAAGGATTATTGGCTCTAATCATGTTTTTTTACGTAAATGGTAGTACAATGTTGATGGAAATATAATATCCTAAACTGTGTAGTAGACTAATAGAACAGATGTTAAGTCCCATAGTGTTTAGAGCCATTTGAACTTTTTTTATGAAGAGAATTTAAGATCCTCACATGTTGATATTCCAGTATGCAAATTTCCTCATGTGTGCCCAGATCTTTAACCTTTAAGCACTAGTTTAGTGTTATTCTTTTATTGTCATGTTATTGCATTACCTTATTCTTGTATTGTATGTATTTTGGAAACATATCTATGTAAAGTTCTTAATGTTGGAAGCTTCTAATACCTTTAATGTCTTTACTGTTATATTACCACACACTCATAATGTCATCTAAATCATGTCATCAACTATCATTCTAATTGCAAAAATGACTTGTTCAGAAGATAATTGTACCTTTACATAGTGCCAATAAATATCACACTCCAGTGTACGCTATCTTTCAGTAGCACCACACTTAGCTTAGGAAGTCCCTAGTTTTTGTGCGTATCAAACATGAACTGCAACGTCCTTGTCTTGAAAGACGTAAGTTCGTAGGTTGTGATGGGTTGTTAACGGTTAAAGTGACTTACCCATTGGCAACATTGTCACGACTATAAAGTCAGACTGGATCAACGAGCGGGACGTGAGCATTGTAGAATTTTTTAAAAGAAGTTTAGATAATTTTATGATAAATTGTATAAAACTTTCCATTAAAAATCATAGTTCACCTTACCTGCAAACCAAGGCATTTGTCAATAACGTTTTTATAAAAAATAAAACTATATTGAGGAAGAATTAAATTTTAATATGGAAATGACATTCACTCAGTGGTCACTGAGCTTCCAACCACCAATCGTACTGTCTTGAGTCTTTTCACCCATCACATAACTTTAAGTGCACTGAGAAATGACATGATGGAAAAGACTGGGCTTGCATCTGTGAAAAACAACATTCAGATCCCAATACATGTAGGCCTCTTCCTATACACGCATAAATGCGTATGTTCCTTCGTTTGTTCCACTTTTAAATGCCAACAGAAAATTTGCATTTGAACACAAGTTCTTCGGTTGTGGTTCTGTAGAATCTATAATGTCCTGGAAATGGTAAAATTTATACCAAGTGATAATCTGCACTGAAAATGATTGACCCTGGGCCAAAAAAAAATCAGACTCGACTATCGAGACGAAAATCTTTCTATCTAGTCGATACCTCAAATGTCATTAATTATCGTTATATAGGTCGAGTGTCGAACTGTAACATTACCGGCCTGTGTCCTACAGGTTTGTGATAATTATTCAGGGTAATAGAACAATAGTGTTTGCAGTATTAAAACCGTGATGAGTGAGCTAGTGTGGGGAATCAAAAATGGAGATTTAGATCAAGTAAAAGATATTATTGAGAAAAAGGTTTGTTTTAAAACAATAAGATGTTATTTTGAAAATTGTTTATCTGGGATATGCTGTCCAACAGAGTGTCTTATTTACATAATTTGTTTTAAGCAAATAGATGTTAATAAGGAAATTGACGGACGGCCGCCTATTCACTATGCAGCCGATTATGGACAGGGAGAAGTCATTAGTTACCTAGTTACGAAAGGAGCAGATGTTAATGTGAGTACAGTTTTCCATAAATGTATTTTACAACACATTTATTCCAAAGGCCGTGTTGCATGCGAATTATCCCCTATTGTAATTCATATTTTACGCGTGAAGTGTCAGTGCGTGATCGCTATTGCACTTCCTTTTGAGAGTGGGCGTGTGGCATCAACGTTTTATCTGAAGTTGTAGATGCGTTACTTCGCAAGTCATTTGCAGGATGTCAAGTGTATTAGACGTAATTTGGCAACAGTATATAGAAAGATGAAGTATTGATGTATGTAACTGTATTGTCTAATCTTTGCTTGCATATTGCTGAATCTAAATGACAGATTTTGATTTCTACTTCACATCTTGCAAAAAAAAGAAAAAGTGAACATGTCTGGAAAACACAGGGGCAGTAAAGTATGAATTAATATAATTTGTAAGTTTTATTAGTGGTATGTCTCAGTGTCGCAAATAAAGAGAGATAATTGGCAGTAATAGTATTTAGTTCTCACTTTTATATATTCAGCACTGTTAGGCCTGCATGCAACAGACACCATCAGTGCACTTATTAATTACAAAAATATTCTTCACGTTACGTTCATATTGGGCATTTCTAAAGAATGGATTAGATTAGATTCAGCTTTGTTTCCATAGACCCAAAAACGAGATGATTGTTGTGGGTGTGCAATAGGTCAAAAAGTATTATATATATATATATATATATATATATATATATATATATATATATATATATATATGGGGGGGGTGGATTTGAATATAGTACTCACTCACCTGGTCATTTGTCAGATACGTGAATACATTACAGTAAACTGCTGCTGGTAGCCTAATATTTACAGAATTAATACACTGTCAGAGTGAAATATAGGTACACACATTTAATAAATTTGTCATACAAGAAATACCCAATCTCGAATGTTGTGATCAAGTGCTATCAAAACTGAAATCTAAGAGACATTTTTACGTCAGCTGGTCTAACAGCCCCTGATATTCATTTATAGAATACGAGAAGCCAACCAAAAAGTCTTTCAAATTCTGTTTATACTGTGTGTTACCAGAAAGCAAGTTTTTAATGAATAAAATGTGTTAACTAACAAGAAGCTGTGCAACTTTTTCTTAAATGATTGAATTGATGAGCTTGGGGCAAGTTCAGACAATTTGTTACACACTTTAATTGACATATACAGATGGCTGTTGTTATTTTTTATTAATAAATTTTGTGATAAGAATACATAAGTGTTATAATGATCTCTCTGATTTGTTACAGTTAAATTAGGTAGTTCAACATGTTTGTAATGAACACTATAAAGAATATGTAAATTAATTACTTACCAGAATAGATGCATCAGATATTTATCTTGTCCCTAATGGACAAAGCTTTCAGTGTGTTTTACTATCTGCCCTTGCCATTACTCTTGTTGCCCTCTTCTGAATTGCAAGAATTTCATTAATTTCTTTTTTCTCCAGAGTATTAAAATAGATTGAAAGAAGGCAAAATATAGTGTCACTACTTTAAAAGTGATATAGTACAGCTGCATTTTTGATTGATTTGTATAAGGTAATTTGGTTTTTAGCACTCTATACCCTATTTTATACATTTTTATGTATAAAAATAAAACAAAAAGCTGGAATCTGTGTTAGACACTGGACAAGTCTTTGATGAATCTTTTGGTGCATATTATCCACACAGATCACAGAGAAAGGGCATTACTTTTACCTCTCTGGAAATAATACAGTATCAGTCCTGGCTACAAAACAGTAGTATATCATTTAAGATAAAATTGCAGTGTCTGCAAATTACAGAACAATAAACCCTCAGAACAGTCTCCATTTTCTTCAAGCATTTTAAGGATTTAGGTAGCGTAGTGTTCTGTCAGAGCAGACTTCAAATCTTTATCAAGTGATGTGTCAAAGTGCTAAGACCTGGACTCACATTTACCTTGATGGTGGTAGTTAAAATTCCAATCAAGCCATCCAGATTGAAGTTCTGTGTGGTTTCTATAATTACTTAGAGAATATACTGGAGTAGACCGAGCGAGGTGGCGCAGTGGCTAGCGCACTGGACTCGCATTCGGGAGGACAACGGTTCAATCCTGCGTCCGGCCATCCTGATTTAGGTTTTCCACGATTTCCCTTAATCGCTCCAGGCAAATGCCAGGATGGTTCCTTTGAAAGGGCACGGCCGGCTTCCTTCTCCATCCTTCCCTAATTCGATGACCTTGCTGTCTGGTCTCCTCCCCCAAAACAATCCAATATACTGGAGTAGTTCCTTGGGAACAACCAATTTCCTTCCCAGAAGCAAGCTTGCCACCTGTCCCTAATGATCTTGTCATGTGGATATGCAACGTAAATAACAATTTTAAACAAATAATTGCAAACAGGACTTAATAATCTCAACTGTAATGATTGTAGCTTTCTCTAAATTCTCTGTGGCACAAGAGACTGGGCATTAAATATATCCATGCTGAGACCCCCATTTGTCGAATTGATTGAAAGCCTTCCAACTAAACAATTCCTCTGAGAGACCAAGATAAACTACCACCAATGGACCCTACTCGTTATTTCAAAACCCCATTTTTCTGATCACGTTTAGGCTTTAACTTAGCTAACCTGCCAAAAACCACTATGTTATCAATTTTTTTGAAAGTACCAGTACATTTCACTGGTTAGCGGAAACGTCAGATTCCATCCGTCTGCTTTGACCAATGATGTCACCAACATGGTGGAAACGACCATTCATAACTACTCCCATATCGCGACTATGTCATTACGTAAACACGGCAGCAAAACACAAAAATAGATCCAAAGACCATCAAACACATATTCCTGCAAAAATATAATGAAACGTAACGGGACAAGCGGGGGAAATTGGGGGTTTTTGTGTGGGACAAACTAAGAATAAACACACACCACTAAACCAAACGATAAAATAAAATGACCACAACCTTCCCAAAATCAACTAAAAACAATATCCACTGGAATTAAACACTTCCCTTGACCTATATAGGTCAACAGCAACTACTGATACCACACTATAAATCTCAAAAATTTCACCACCACACCTAATCCTACCAAAACCTAGTCCCAACAGGGAATCATATAGCGCTCTTAGAAAAAAGTGTTCCGAGACTGTTACATGAAATGCTCCTCCATGATACTGACAAGAGGGAGATTGAGTTAATCACTAAAGACCAAGAACTCTCATGGATATGACGGGGTATCTAGCAGAATGCTGAAGTATTGTTCTGTGTATGTATCTGTAACTTTTCCTTTAGGAGTGGTCGGTTTCCTGACCGATTAAAGTACTCGGTAGTGAAGCCACTTTATAAAAAGGGAGACAGGGATAATATTGACAATTATAGACCTATTTCTATGCCATCGGTGTTTGCTAAAGTTATTGAGAAGGTTATATCTACAAGGTTACTGGAGCACTTAAATTCACATAATTTGCTGTCAAATGTTCAGTTTGGTTTTAGAAATGGTTTAACAACTGAAAATGCTATATTCTCTTTTCTCAGTGAGGTTTTGGACGGATTAAATAAAAGATTGCGAACGCTAGGTGTTTTCTTTGATTTAACGAAGGCTTTTGACTGTGTTGACCACAAAATACTACTGCAGAAGTTGGACCATTATGGAGTAAGGGGAGTAGCTTACAATTGGTTCGCCTCTTACTTTAAGAACAGAAAGCAGAAGGTAATTCTCCGCAATATTGAGAGTGGTAGTGATGTTCAGTCTCAATGGGGCACTGTTAAGTGGGGCGTTCCCCAAGGGTCGGTGCTGGGGCCACTGCTGTTTCTTATTTATATAAATGATATGCCTTCTAGTATTACAGGTGATTCAAAGATATTTCTGTTTGCTGATGACACCAGCTAGGTAGTGAAGGATCTTGTGTGTACGAAGGATCTTGTGTGTAATATTGAAACAGTATCAAATAATGTAGTTCATGAAATAAGTTCATGGCTTGTGGAAAATAATTTGATGCTAAATCACAGTAAGACTCAGTTTTTACAATTTCTAACTCACAATTCAACAAGAACCGATATTTTGATCAGACAGAATGGGTGTATTATAAGCGAGACGGAACAGTTAGAGTTCCTAGGCGTTCGGATAGATAGTAAGCTGTTGTGGAAAGCCCATGTCCACGATCTTGTTCAGAAACTAAATGCTGCTTTATTTACCATTAGAACAATATCTGAAATAAGTGACACTTCAACACGAAAAGTAGTGTATTTCGCATATTTTCATACGCTAATGTCGTATGGTATTATTTTTTGGGGTAATTCTTCTGATTCAAAAAGGGTATTTTTGGCTCAAAAAAGGGCTGTTCGAGCTATATGTGGTGTAAGTTCGAGAACCTCTTGTCGACCCCTATTCAATAGTCTGGGAATTGACATTGCCCTCACAGTATATATTTTCTTTAATGTCGTTTGTTGTTTGCAATATTAGCCTATTCCCAAGAGTTAGCAGCTTTCACTCAGTTAATACTAGGCAGAAATCCAATCTGCATGTGGAATGCACTTCCTTGACTCTTGTGCAGAAAGGAGTGCAGTATTCTGCTGCATCCATTTTCAATAAGGTACCACAAGAACTCAAAAATCTTAGCATTAGCCCAAACTTTTTTAAGTCTAAACTGAAGAGTTTCCTCATGGCTCACGCCTTCTATTCTGTCGAGGAGCTCCTGGAAGAGCTAAAAAATTAAGCAAATTCCAGTGTTACATTGTTGATTTTCTTTATTTAAACTTACGACTTGTCACCTGAATTGTTTTTTTATATTTCATTTTATCTGTTTCTAATATCGTGTTATAATTTCATGTATTGACTCGTTCCATGACCATGGAGACTTCTCCTTAATTTGGTCCCACGAAACAATAAAAAAAAAAAAAATTAAAAAAATACCTAGAAAATCAAAATTGGAATCAAACACTTCCCGTGGCCTGTTACCCTTATGACATCTCCACATATAGTCGTCCCTGGTCCGAGACGCTGGAGTTTCAGTAAGCCTCATTTCTGCACAACACACTGAACACTTCACGACTTCAACCAAGAGGCCGAATAGCTGAAGAAATTTATTGGAGACAACACACTGTCCCCCATCATCACCGACAACCTAAAACTGTTGACCTTGTCAGTCATATCCATACCTACCAAAGACAGAAACAATGCAATATACCAAAATTCACACATGACGAACAGAAAAAAAACTACAATAATGTCAACATAATAAAACCAAAATCGTTAACTCACTGAAAAGCATTCCGCTGAAAGCACAATCGCCACCGATACCACACACGTGCAATGCTACCATGCAAATGAACCCCATACGCCACATAGCACACTACCCATAAACACGCCACCGGAAAGAACCACTGACCACAACAATGTGCCACCTATAAACCTGCCACACACGCAAACGAAACCAAAAACATCACCTAACACATAAACACACCACCAGAGAGCACCACCGATCACATCAAAACAGTACCTACAAACACGCCACTCTCACAAACTAAACTCCGCGTCGTCATGACATCGCACACCACAACAGTCTTATGTCATGAGTCAAAGCCGACAGGTGGAATCAGACGCTTCCGTTAACCCCATTTCACATGAAACCACTGATGCCATAGCGGGACACAGATCTAGTGGTACACTGGGGTACTTGTATGAATGTAGTGCATTCACTTACTGCATTGAAAGCAACAATTGGAGTAGAAGTTATGGTACAAGAATTTAGGAGATTCTGACATGAGATTTTCTTTATAGTGATCATATTGAGGAGATAGACAGTGAGACTAAGATTATCTTAAATTATTGTAACGTACAATTGAGTTCACACTACTTCTATTATGAGTGGTTTTGAAATGATACCACTGGAGTGGTATGTACTTTAAATAGGCTACATATTTATTAAAATGGAGACTCATTTTTGCTTGTTATTTACAACTATATTTTGTTTTAATTATAAATAAGTATTTGGTAGTTGAAAACTGTATAGCCCAGTGATTCCAAAGTGACATCATAACTTTAAAACAGTTGATTGTTTACTTTTTGCTAATTTCTTCTTGTATTCTTTGCTTACTATGATAATTTTTTTTTTATTAGTAATTGGGACTTATTCCTTCTTGTATCAATGGAAGTGCTATGGAAATGAGCGCATTTAAGCTGTTTTTATTACTTTATATAGTAGCAGTTTCATTTGTTTAGAGAAGCCATGGCAGAGTGGTTAAGGCATCTGACTTGTTGTAGCAGTGCTTCAACTACATTTTACTAAAACAGTTGGTACTGATTGAGTGATTGCTACAGTTAGGTCTCATTTAAGCCCATTTCTTAATTTAAAATATTGATAACTATATTCATAATGTGAAAAATACGTTAATCACGTTTTAACCACAGAAGACTGGTTCACACATGTAAGAGGCAGCACTGAGCGTATGTAATCGATTCTTGGCAAAATACAGTCTTTGGAACTAACACAACCAAAGTGTGAATAATGTAAGGAATAAAGGTGACAATTCGCTGAACAGTTGAGGCACTGCATCTTCAGTAAACAGATAGAAAAGATGGAGAATTTTATGAGCTTTCAAATGAAACCCTCTTCAGAGTTAGAGTGCACACACAGGTAATGCTTATGCAAGAGACCAACAATGATGCAATGTAAAATTTTATAGTCCAAAACAGCTGTCTATAGTATTATGTCTTGTGCGGAAAACCAGGACTTTGTCGCAGAGCACAAGCACCTGTTGAAACGTTCACCTTAGTTCTTCATCTTGACAATCTCAAAAGAAAAAAAAAGTAAACAGGAGAATTTGGTAGTATGCATGTGTAACAGTTTGTTCCTTATGACCACAATGTGATGGCAGTGTGCCATATCATTTGCAATAAATGTTCAAACTCCCTCCACCAGATGATGGGTAGCTCTTTTCATTTTTGCTTCACTGCTTGCCATGCTCTTGTGCCACAAGGTTGTGCATGGTGATTAGGTGACTAAAGAAGTCATCTGGGCTGGCCTGGCCTGACACAACTGCAACATTTCCATTGCTGTCGCAGATCGGTGGGCCTTCTGAATAGGAATGAGGAATCGTGGCACCCATTGACCAATAACCTTTCACATATTGGAAACCTAAGATATGTTAATGGACCCATAACTTAGGTTATTTTTCCAGTCACCTAGAGCAGGGTATTATGATGATGATGATGATGATGATGATGATGATGATGATGATGATGATGATCATGATGATGATGGAGTTACCAAGTTCTTTGCCAAAAATTTTTGAAAACCTGATGAAAATATTTCTAAAATCCCTGCCATCCAGCATGAAACTAGGAATGCCCACTAGTGGGCGATAGGGACCAGATTGACTACCATTGGCCTAGAGCATGATACACCAGTCTTCAAGCACTGTAATATACCAGTCTTGTAGCACAAGAGCCTCCACTTCTCTTGTGATTCCCAGTTCTTCACAAGGAGATGTTCTCACTTCATTCTACGTAATTCAGGATTGTTTGACCACGCTGGAAGCATCTGTGCCCCGTAGCCACTACATTACATGCGATGCATTGTTGCCATAGAATTCCATGAACTCAGTGTGGATTGGTGAAGCATTGTATCCTTCCAAATGCAGAAAACAACACTGCACTTTATTAATGGGCTGTGGTCGACCCTACCCACCCAATTCCCCCTCCTCCAGAGTCATGCTGTGGAGCTACGGGTGAGTATTTCAGTGGATACCAGTAATTTCAGACTTATACCTGGAAGCAAACAATTATTAGTTGGGTAACTTTATTTTTTGGTGCAATAATTAAAACATAATAACTCCTTTTTACAGTTCATGACTTTGACTGCCCATCCCATGAAACACTGTGGAGATATGAAAATTAACTAAACACATGTGAACATAATCTGGATTTCAAGAAGTTAATTACCCTCTATTTCCTTTGTGTGCCAATGAAATGCTGGTGAGAAGTCTCTCCCTACACCAGAATTCCAAGTAGCGACTTCTAGACCAAGCATCATTGCACGTGGAGTGCATTTACAAAAGTGGATAGCTAATAAATACATCATCACCTCCGTGAGCCTGAAACTAAAATTAGCCAATACATATTTGTCTGAGAATGGTCAATAGGTTAAACTGCATCCCAGTTGATCTTGAGTCTAAATTATTTCAAGATGTGGTTATAATAGAGGGAAACATTCCACGTAGGAAAAATATATCTAAAAACAAAGATGATGTGACTTACCAAATGAAAGTGCTGGCAGGTCGACAGACACACTAACACAAACATACACATAAAATTCAAGCTTTTGCAACAAACTGTTGCCTCATCAGGAAAGACGGAAGGAGAGGGAAAGACGAAAGGATGTGGGTTTTAAGGGAGAGGGTAAGGAGTCATTCCAATCCCGGGAGCGGAAAGACTTACCTTAGGGGGAAAAAAGGACCGGGTATACACTCGCGCACACACACACATATCCATATGTATGAATGGATATGTGTGTGTGTGTGTGTGTGTGTGTGTGTGTGTGTGTGTGTGCGCGAGTGTATACCCGTCCTTTTTTCCCCCTAAGGTAAGTCTTTCCGCTCCCGGGATTGGAATGACTCCTTACCCTCTCCCTTAAAACCCACATCCTTTCGTCTTTCCCTCTCCTTCCCTCTTTCCTGATGAGGCAACAGTTTGTTGCGAAAGATTGAATTTTGTGTGTATATTTGTGTTAGTGTGTCTGTCGACCTGCCAGCACTTTCATTTGGTAAGTCACATCATCTTTGTTTTTAGATATATTATTTCAAGATGTCTTGTATAGCATATAAATGTAAGCATTTTGAATTATGTTCTCCATTTTAAATTCTGATACTTTATCATTCTGCTTACTGAAGCATGTGGCAAATGTACGGTCATGGTAGATGTTCATTTTGTTTGTATGATTGACATAAATGTGTCTGTTCACAGGAGACACACATTTTTGGGTTTCCCCTTTTCGAAATCTCAGCATGATGCACAAAACAATAATATATGCGCTATGAGACACACTCCTTTCTTTGACTGCACAAGTTAGGAGCAAGAAAGACCCGGGTATACTTCAGTGATAGTCTTCTGTTAAAGTTGGTCATTACAAGACAGTGAGGAATATAACATTGATGAAAACATGTTAACCAGGAAATCATTTTATATTTAAATCACATTGACACATTTTATTATTTTTTCTGTATTTTTTTCCTCTTACATCAGCATGTAAGATTGCTCAGAGTACGAGTTGTAATCAAAAAATAAGATTTTTTTTAAGTTCTTGGGCTTTATACATCAGATTTTCAATTTTTTTTATGTTTTTGGTACACATGTTCCTAATGTATATATGTATTTTCAACTGTTTTCAATATTAGTTTATTGTTGGCAGTTGAAAAGGGTGTGTGTCTTCAAGTACTTGCCAAATTTTTTACTTTAAAAAAAGATGTAGAAGAAATTTTGTTTGTAAACTAGAATTAACTGGTACACTGCTTTTCGAAATATTGATTGTAGCTTTTAGCGAATCTGCTATGAGAAATTAAAGAGTTTACAAATGTTTCAAAAGGTGTCGAGGACATGGAAAAAGCCGTCCGATCTGGGCGTCTTAGCACATAAATTACTGATGAGTATGGAAGAAGTAAAGAAAATGGTCCTGGAAAATCACCATCAGAGAGGTTGCTGATTAAGTTGGCATATCCTTTGGGTCATCCCAAGCATATATATATATATATATATATATATATATATATATATATATATATATATATATATGGGGGGGGGCATGAAACGTACAACAGCAAATTTTGTTCCAAAATTGTTGAATTTCGAGCAAAAATGTCATGTAGACATTGCTCAGGAATTGCTGAATGAAGTCAACAACAATCTGGAACTTCTAAAGAAGCTTATAAAGGTGACAGTATGTGGGTATACGAGTATGATGTCAAAATAAAGACCTAGTCATCCCTATGGAAACTGCCTGAAGAGCCAGGAGGGGGGGGGGGGGTGTGGGGGGAAATATCGATAAGTTCGATCACATGGGAAGATTCTTTTCAATGTTTTCTTCAGTTACAGTGTGATAGTGAATCGTGGGTTCCTGTTGTATGGTCATGCAGCAGTAGGGAATATTACCAGGAATTTATGCACTGTTTGTGTGAAGCAGTGTGAAGAAACAACCAGCATTGTGGTAAAATCACTCTTGGAAATTGCATCACACTTCAATGCTTGTTCGTGATTTTTGGCAAAAAATAAAACCATTTTTACCATAGACACCATATTCACCGGGCACTGCCACTTGTGACGTACTTAGGCTGAAGAAAACCATAAAAAAACATTGTTGTGCACCATTGATGAGATGAAAACTGAGTCATATAAAGGAACTGTACACTGAAACAAAAAGCAAGTTCCAGATGTCCTTCCAAGATTGGAAAAAGCGGAAGTGTATTACGTCAGAGGAGAATTACTTTGATGTTAATGAATAAATAAAAATTCTTTAAAAAAAAAAGAAAAATTAATTTGTGTTACGTATTACAATGAAAGAAAGAGAAATTGAAAAATATTTTTTCCTCCACTCTATAAATGTTCAGTTTGTGCAACCTGTGTCACACACTCCATATGAAACTGATGATATAATACCTTCCAGACCAACACACTGCGGTATCTACCCTGAAATGTGCATAAACAATAAACTTGATGAATGGAGTCAGATTTGCCATTGTCAACAGTCATTATGTTATTTTAGTACCCACTGTGCATGTTTGTTCACCAGTAGAGGATGCAGCAACAGAACTCTATCTTTAGTTTTGTTCAAGTTTGTACAGATTGTATTTAAAGTCACCCTCACAGGAGCTGTAACATCACCTTCTGTTATTTCAAGTTGAGGAGTCATTGCCTCTCGTGAAACATAAAATAAATTCTGCTACATTTCAGTAACATGTTATGAAAGGTTGGACCATTACACAAGAATGCTGTCTCTGTCACAAGCAGAACTTGCAAGTCACCATATTACATTTGTCATTTTCAGTCGAAGCCCGTATTTTGTGGATCTTATAATATAATGTGCACCCTATGAATAAATGCTGTTTCAAAGCACTAGCACGTTGAGGATATCTTGAAAATGCCCCATGATTGGTACAATTTTGTTGTATTGAAATGATGGGACACATCATGTTGCTGGTTATAGAATTTTTGTATCTAGTTATTCCTGATGTAATACAACTACAGTCCTGCCACTTGGTGTCATAGCTTTTAGTGGAGAATTCAAGAAACCACTGTGGTGCTGGACAGTAACTTGTTGGAATCCTGAACATACTGTGTATTATAATTTAGTACAGCATTGGACCTATAAGTAATGCTTCAAACACATTTTGTAAAAGAAGTGAGGAACAGGAATTTTACTGAACACTAAATAAACAAACTGTATTTAAGTGTATTAATAAAACACCAAAATTTAATAAATCTTGTTGTCCAAACTGAAATGATGCCAAAATGAAATTAACCATTTTTTAGAATCAAATGTAATCTTTTCAGTACTTTAAGATATTATAAAATGAGTTCTCAATTTTAGGCCAGGTGAAACATTCCTTCCCCCAGAATCCTAACCACTCTTCACGGCATGTGAGACAAATTACATGATGCATTGCTCTACCTATTTAATCTGAAACCAATCCTCCCCACTGCTACATGTGCAAAAATAAGATTAGCCAGCCTTGCTTTAAGCCTGCAACACTGAATTAAACTTTTCACAACTCCACAGATGGTAATTAAAAGCTCCGTAGCCACCTAACAACCTATCAAGAAAGACTGAGATATGACCACTGGAATGGAATGCTTTCAATACTAACAGTTCAGTGCACAGGCTCCAACTAATTGATAGCAAACCCTGATGATAATCACAACAAAGAAATGAGAACACAGTTAAAAATCAGTAGGGAATAAAAGAAATTTATTGGTGTCAGTTAACCTTAGACAAGTCATTCACTTTTAATCAACATTATCTCCAGCTAATTGAAAGTTTCATGCTCTACTATTGAGTCCTCTTTTAACTTAGCCATTCACAAGACTCCATGAGGAAAAGTAATAAGTACCAAAGGGGAATGTGAAACCTCTCAATCCTGCACCCCATACATCCATCCACCAACTCCTACCACATTCCAGGTGCAGCCATTTCATACCCAGTAAAAGGCAGGGCCACATTTGTAAGCAGCCATGTTATGAATCAGCTGCACTGCAATTACTGTACAGAATTCTTTGTGGTCTTGACAAGTAGCCAGCTGCCTACTCGCACGAATGGCAAATTGCAAACTTGACCACCCAGCTGATGAACATGCAGAGCACAACACAAATGTCTCCAACAACCACGTCACTACATAGGCCATCTGGATACCCCCTTCCAGTAAAAGTTTCTCTGAACTATGCTGATGGTAATTCTCGCCAACACATCCTGCATTGCTGCAATCCCCCTGGCTTGAACCTCTGTTAACCTGTTCCCATTGCCTGATTTTGCCTTTTCCGTACTCTCTTCTATCCACACCATTCCTCCTGTGTCCAGATCATGCACTGGCTCCCCCTCCCCCCCATCTCTCTCTCTCTCTCTCTCTCTCTCTCTCTCTCTCTCTCTCTCTCTCTCTCTCTCTCTCTCCCCCTCTCCCCCTCTCTCCCCCCTCCCCCTCCCTCTCTCTCCCCCTCCCTCTGCCCTCTTGCAACCCCTCTCCCTTCTCACCCCTCCATTTCTCCCTCCTCATATTCATCATTCCTCTCCCTTTTCCCCGCTAAGTTCACCCCTCTCACTCTTCATACGTCCCTTTTTGCTGTATGCTCTGTAGTCTTTTTGTCTCGTGCATCCACCAAGTCATCTGTCCAAAGACCTGCTTCTTTCCTGCTGCCCCCTCCTTACATCCTTCTCCACCACTTCCACATCTCCACCAGTTCAAGTAACTGCTATCAATAATTAGTCTTGCTGTGGCACGGGATAGTATGTTTGGATGTCAATGTGGTTGTATGTGTGAATGCGTTTACTATTGCTTGAAAAAGAGCCAATGCTGTTTTCTGTGCTCCACTCATCAAACTGCTGTAGCTGAGTGGTTGCATTTTATCTATTGCTCCATCCAGGTATTTCTGTTACTGTTCTACAAAAAATATGGATTGATCAGAAAATGTATATATGTTGATATAACATGAGCACAGTTCACCAAAAGTCAGTGTGATTTCTGCTATTTCTCATCAACACGTTTGTGGGCCAATTTTCTCAATTGAAAACACTGTTATGAGCTACCTGCTTCAACTTGCTGCAGCACTGTCCAAATCTAATTCGATACGCATTTACGCTGACAGATTAAAGGCCAATGACAGGGTCGGGTACGCTTTTGATCATGCTCAGGGACACGAGAAGAAATCTCTGCTTAGTGCCAACAGTGTCTACACTGCAGAGGTGGTTGCTATACCTCAAGCTTTGCAGTACATAAAAAGCATAACCCTTTGCTATCTCAAGTCTTTTGGTGATCATCACCCAGGACCTACTGGTTGACCTCTTCATCTGGACACCGAGCCACTTAGCCATTCAGGAAATGAACTCACAAATTGTTTAGCTAAAGACGATACTATAGGAGATCAACTGGATGTCGGGATACCAGACACAGACTTAAGATTACAACTTTGACACAATATTTTGAGGCATTGTGAATTGTAATGGCAGACTACTATGACCCACAACAAGATAAGAGGAATTAAAATGTCAACTAAGGTGTGGCACACATCTTTCCGGGGCTCTTCGAAAGATGTCATAGTTTTGCCAACTACACGTCGGCCACATGTGGCTGACCCCGATATGCGGCATGCTCTCAACTTGCCTAGCAAACACGGATTACTTTCTTCCACTTGTGCCTTCACACCCTCTTGTGCAAGATGCTGCCTGAGTTATCTCTGTTTTGTTTTACCTATCATTTTACAACTACCGTAAGACCCTCCGACCCTTCTAACTCTGTGACTTGCTTATAGACTTGGAGCAGCGAAGTCCCCCTTTTTTATTTATTTATTTATTTATTTATTTTTTTTTACACTGATGACACAGTAGTTGAGTCCCTTTAAACACACAATCAAAAACACTGTCCAAAGGTGGAAAAGGGCCTCATTGACTTCATTTCCCAACTGCATGGTATCCCTACAGACTTTTCGCACACTGTTCTGGGTGAACTGAACAGCCAGATGTCACAATGCAGCACAGTTATGTGTGCAGATAGTGGTGATCAAGAAATTCCACATGGACTTCCTCATTTAGCCAATCTCATCCCTCAAGATAATTTGTACCACCATCCACAACATGCTAGCTAATCTTTCAGCACGATTATCTGCAACTGATGCAATGATTGCTGAAGTGATGGTACAAAATTATTTGTGGCATACACGGAACTTGAAAATTGTAAAGTTCTGTGCTGGAGAAGAAGCTTTTTGAGCTAAGTTTATATTTATTATAACTTCTGTTATCTTATGCATTAATAATTCTTTTTGAAATAGGGAACATTATTTTGGCTCACCCCACACAATATACAGTAATGACTCTGTAAGGTGCTTATATGCTTAGGGAGGAAGAATTTAAATACTGTAGAAATACTGGAATTTAGTGGGCTTTCTCTCCATTGGTCCCCCCCCCCCTCTCTCTCTCTCTCTCTCTCTCTCTCTCTCTCTCTCTCTCTCTCTCTCTCTCTCTCGCGTCTGTGTGTCCAATCACCTATGTATTTTGTTTGTGTCCCCATGTCGTAGTGTAGTACAAGACAGACTTAGGCTCCTATTTTGTTCTCTGTGAGGTACATTGTCAGTGTGATAATTTTACACATTGTTTCTGTAAATTTCGTAGTAGTTGCAAAGGTTTTTAAATTAAGTTTCATTTTTCTAGGCAAAAGACAAACACGGAATTAGTGCTCTTCTTGCAGCAATTTGGGAGGGACATACAGACTGTGTCAGATTACTTTTGGAAAAGGTAAGTGTTTCATTAGTTTCACAACTATCTTGCTCTAAAATGATGTGTTTGTGGAAATAAAACTTGAATTGATTTTACAGTAACATTTGTTTGAAAGTCCATACTCACTCGCAGTTTGTGAAAGATGTGGGAGAGGGAGAACAACATATGTGGATATTCTCAGGAGTTATTGATGGGGTGATCAGCTAAATTACAATATTTCCCATTTAGTGATTCATACATGTCATCAGAATCATTTTATAGATGTTCTTGTTGTTCATATACACTGAAGTACCAAAGAAACTGGTATACGCATGTGTATTGAAATACAGAGATATGCAAGCAGGCAGAATACGGAGCTGCGGTTAGCAACGAATATATAAGACAATAAGTGTCTGACAAAGTTTTTAGATCGGTTACTGCTGCTACAATGGCATGTTACCAAGAGGTAAATGAGTTTGAATGTGGTGTTATGGACGGCAAACAAGCTATGGGGCACAGCAATCTCTGAGGAAGTGACAAAATAAGGATTTTCGCGTATGACCATTTCAAGAGTGTACCGTGAATTATCAGGAATCTGGTAAAACATCAAATCTCGGATATTGCTGCGGCCAGAAAAATATCCAGCAAGAACGGGACCAACGACGGCTGAAGAGAATTGTTCAACATGACAGAAGAGCAACCCTTCTGCAACTTGCTGCAGATTTCAATGCTGGGCCATCAACAAGTTTCAGCATGTGAACCTTTCAATGAAACATCATCAATATGGCTTTTGGAGCCACTTATGTACCCATAGTGACAGCACAGCACCAAGCTTTACACCTCGCCTGGGTCTGTAAACACTGGCATTGGACTATTGATGACTGGAAAAATGTTGCCTAGTCGGATAAGTCTCGTTTCAAATTGAATCGAACAGATGGATGTGTACAGATATGGAGATAACCTCATGAACATCAGACAGCAGGAGACTATTCAAGCTGGTGGAGGGTCCCCTGATACATCTAGATACGACTCTGACATATGACATGTACATGAGCATCCTGTATAATCATCTGCATCCATTCGTGTCCATTGTGCATTCTGATGGACTTGGGTAATTCCAGCAGGGCAGTGCAACACCCCTCACATCCAAATTGCTACACAGTGGCTCCAGGAACACTCTTCTGAGTTTGAGCACTTCCACTGGCCACCAAACTTCCCATTGAGCATATCTGGGATGCCTTGCAACGTGCTGTTCAGAAGAGGTCTCCACCCACACTTACTCTTGCAGATTTATGGGCAGCCCTGCAGGATCCATGGTGTTGGTTCCCTCCAGCACTACTTCAGACATTAGTTGAGTCCATGTCACATCGTGTTGCGGCACTTCTGCGTACTCACGGGGCCCATACCTGATATTAGGCAGGTGTATCAGTTTCTTTGACTCTTCAGTGTATATACACTTTCAAAATGCTTTATTTAACACCCATAGTGCTACACAGGTTTTAAAATTATATTAACCTCATTCACGGAGTACTTTGCTGTAAGTCACGATCTGTTTATGAATGTACTATTCCCCCTACAGTTCTGTAGTAGCTTTAATTTAATAACAATGTGATTCTTATTGTCCTTGCTATTTTCCTTGTTATTTTCAAACCCCTGTCAAACAAGTTGCAAAATTTTCAAATATTGCATGTATGGGCTGTACTAATATTGGGCATATTTCAAATGGCAATAATTTTAATAACACCTGTGTTTCATTTATCAAATTCTGTTACCACAAACAAATTGTTAAAATACTAATTTGTTTTTGTCTTCGTCCCAATAAAATCTGTCAGCTTCTAGGTTGGGTGGAAAAATTCTTTCTAACTGTTAGAATTGTTAGAAAAGAACTTTTCGCTTTGATTTTCAACAGTTGTTGTAGGATATATATGACTATGAAATTTAATTTTAAAGTTGAAATTATTTTCCTTTAAATTCATTGCTGGATTAATTTCTAATAAATGACCCAAAACTTTATTAAATGATCGCCTTGAAGTGCCTCTCTACACACAGTCATGTGTGCGCGTACATGTCTATTCTGCTTAAAAACAAAATATCTGCATTTAAACCTTCTTTCGATTAACCTTTTCTTTAGCATTTATTGTGACACTGAGGTGGAGTTCTCATGTTTTCTGGTGGAACTGACACCTGAAATAGTTATGTCCCTCTGTGGATCATCATCATCATCATCATCATCATGTCTGTAGTTATCCTGGATGCTCCTGGACCACCATGGCCATGACCTGGTCACAGAAGGCGCTCTTAACCTTAATCAGTGTACTTAATTAGCGTCAGCTGATTGTTTCCTTGATGCGGAATTGAATGCATTGTTCATTCCATTCTTGTTAGAGTAATCAAATATTTTGGCTTGGTAACAAAGGAGACATGTTAAAGCTGTACCCATTTGTAGTATTTGTTGAACTGAACTGTACAAAAGAACTTGTATTATTATACAGTAGTGCTGGCCTAAAAGTAAAAATAAAAAAGTGTACTGCTGAGAGGAAATTCTGGAATGATATCTTGCTTGAAACATGTAATTGACATTTTGACACGCGTGCGTTCGTGCGTGTGCGGACCTGTACCTGACAGGTCCGTCATAGCTTGTTCTGTTGTTCCATGCAGTTCATTCTTGCAAGCTAATTGCTACGCAGATTACCTCTGTGTCTTTAAATTAGTGTGTGTACTTCTTACTGGTATTTACAGCTGCACCAAAAAGTGAAACATTATTTCAATCAAACTGAATTTTTTTCACAACTACAATACAGCCTACAAAAGCAATTTATATGTTGTTGGAAGCTGGGAGTGGAATCTTATATGCTGATGCATATAATTAACCACCCATGTATAATGCAAGAAATTAGGAAGCCCAACATCTTTTTAAGAGACAATTTAAAATATATGTGAAGGGCTGGGTGATACCTGAAAATAGGCATGGGTCTGTTAATTCAAGTGGTCCAACCAGCCTGTGAGACCACCTGTAACACGTAACAACAATGCCATAAGTCCACAAGAGATACTGTTATTCATACTAAAAGCAGCCAGATGAACTTTGTGGTGAGTAGTGATATCATCCATGATATAAATCCCATGTTTCAAGAAAGATATCATTCAAGAATTTCCTGTCAGCAATGTCCTATTACTTTTTTAGGCCAGTGAAGTTCTTAGGTGCAGTTACATTGGCTCTGAAGTTTTCTTTCAGTCAACACACATAACCAATGGATACAAATTAACATACCGTCTATATTAACAAGTCAAAACTGGAAGTGTTGATATACGTCAATTTGCAGTTGGTTTTGATGACTTTGCTCAGCTGCATCATCTACTAACCATTCAAGATGACTGTTCTGATTGCCTGCTAAATTGTTCATTTAGTTCAGGAGTAGCAGAGAGCCTGTAACACTTTGTTTTGGGAATTTCAGACAAAACTGTTTACATCACCATTCTATCCTACATTTTCTCCTGTTTGCTATGAACAATATTTATTTATTTTGAATCATTATATGCGTTATATACAATTACATGATTTTGCGTCTCTTGTCAGGCACTTCTGTTGGGTTGCATAATTCTTTTGCCTGCTTAATGCGTGAAGTTGCTGTCTTATCTATATAGTAATTGCCCAAATGTTTGACAGAACTGGAGGAACGTGTTGCCATATTTTGTTAGATTAATCATTATTATGTCCCCAAAATATCATAAATGTGTTTATGAATTGATGTTTTCTAATGCAGGGAGCGTCAAAAGAGGGGACAGCGCCAGATGGAACAACTTACCTAGCGTCGGCAGAAAAAGATGAAATAAAGCAGCTGCTCCAAAAATGAGCCTGTGGGCATTTACAAAATTGATTTTCTCTGTCTGAATAAGCTTTTATCTGAGATATGAACAGTATTTTCCTGATTCTGTAAGAGATGTCATGTTGGCACAGGAGACTTGCATCTTAAATATTTAAGTAACTTTTATACAGTTAGCATTTTAATATTTGAAATTTTCATTGATATAGAGGATGCGTGGAAGTATTTTTATACAAAGTCTGTTTCTGTATATCCCTACCTCCCCCTGCTCCATTCATTTAACATTATTTTTGTCAATATATACAGCCAAAATATTATATCCCAGACTGCTCAAAACAAATTAATTTTGTCTGGTCATAATGAAGAAAACATTACTCAAAGACTTAGTTTACATATCATTGTAGTAAAAGCCTGTCTCCTCATTTTGTTGTTGGAAGGATATAATTTAAAATTTTGTTGGAGATGTATGTTGATGAACTGTGTCCTTTGCTGCTATTAGAAGTGCCTTCGTAACATTAAATGGTTATTTAAAGATAGATTTTGATAGAAACGGTCTTTCTCAGTAGCATTTTTCTGTTGTAAATTGTACTTCTAACCTAAATTTTCTGAGCCTGTTCAAGTATATGAATCCTAATTTTTTGATGAGTCATGTGTAAAGTGTCCCTAATCAGGAGTTCCTAATTTTTTTCTGAAATAACTAGCCACCTCCCATTCTTGAATATGTGATCTCACTTTCTCTTGATATAATGACTCCTCTTTAATTTCCATGTTTGATTAGCATTCAGCTTTAGAATTAAAAACAGAGAGAATTCCAGGCTGTAAAATGTGTTGCTCATGACCATTCCCATTTGTTAGTTGATGTTTTGATGTACTGAACACCACAAAAGAAAAGTAGTTGTGGGTTTGCATACTGGCTGTTGACACAGAGTATGGAATCTTAGTGCCATGTGAGTATAGGTATTGGATTTGAATGTGTATTGTGTTATTATTGAAGTACTGGTCAGTTAATAGAAATGTTGGTAGCCTCTTTTTTTTTCTGGTGGCATGAATAATACAATTGTGTTGATTGGCAAGAGGACTGTCATAAAAAAATTGGGGGGAAATTTAATTCTCTAATGTACTTTCTCTTTGTCCTATTGTTTATTCTGATCCATAAAGATGTTTTTGCAATATAACAAGAATGAACAATGTTTTACTTCAACCAAATTGTTGCTGATTAACTGCTTGCTTTAGCACATCAAAGTGAAGTATCAAGCTGGCCTACGTGATGTCATTTTGTGCTTCAGAGTGAAACATATTGGTTTGTTCTGACCCTCACCGCCACTGAAGAATGGTATGCAAAATATTACCATTTACGGTGCATATTATAATTCTCTTTAAAATAGGAATACGAAGTAATATTGCTCATGAATTTATTCAGAGATACATTGCTGCTCTTTTGAGCACAAACTTCGTTTGGTAGGCCTGAATTAAGTTTATTCTGTTTATAAGCTGTGGATAACATGTGTGTGTCTGTTTTACTCCAGTTCGTAATCACTGAAGAGGTCGATTAATTAATGCGGTGGGATCTTTGTTCCCCTCCCCCCCCCCCCCCTCCCATTTTATGTGTATCACTGCTAGACAGAAAGATAAATTTTGTCTGATTCATCATTCAGGCACTGTCTTTAAAACATATAACATGAACAGTAAGTTTGCAAAGAATGGCAGTCCTCCAATGTAGGAAAGATGTGTACAGTTCTCTGAAGCATTAGTCATTTAGATGTCTGTGATGCAAGTCTTGAATCAGATGGCACCATGGTATGTCTTATAAATTACTTATTTGGTCTTAGATATTTAACATTTCTCCATTTTTGAGAAGTAGATGATACAGAAATTCTAAATCACAGATAAATTGTTCATCAGCATCATTGGTAAATATATTCCATTTTCTGTGTGATATGAATTCCTGATTAATTCCCTTGGCCTACTCTAGTTTCAGAAAAAAGTCTGAGTAAAATTCTGATTTAGATATATTTAGATGTAAAATAATCAGTAACATTTGAGAGAAAAAAAGAGAAACATATATACTTGCAGTTTTATATACAATATACATATATATAATTTATGTAATGCTTTATAAATATTATATATTGAAAAGAATAGTCTATGAAGTACTGAAATTATGCCTCACTGTTTTTAGCTGCTTGTCTTTAACCTATTACATGTCCTGTTGACTGCTGTTGAGTATGACATAATGAAAATAAATTGTGTTGTAATTTGTGTAATTTTGGTACTAATATGAACATGTTTAACATAATTTTTGTTGTAGCTTTTGTTAGAAAAGCCCAGTTGTTCCTCATGATAGGAAGTTATCTCTGGGATAATGTGATCTGAGAGGAGATTTTGTGATTGTTCCTATCTATAGTAATTTTATTTATCTTAAGCACTCTTTCATGTTTGTATATTTTAGTAAAGACAGGAAAGAGAGAAAATGGTAAGCTGGTTGTGGCAGCGTTTTAACAGAGAAACAGTGGCTGGCAATTATGTACTAAGAGGATATGTGATTTTTTACACTCTTTCTCATAGTTGAAGTAGGACAAGAACAACATTTGAAGTACTCCATAATTCAACATAATTGTATTTGTTGAAATATGTTTAATTTGTTTATGATTGCAAATATAATTTTGGATAATTTTTTTTTAAGGAAGATACTGCTTATTGATATTTGTGGCTTCATTAACATCTGAAATTTTGTGATGTGTTGAAAATTCCACTATCCCAAAACCAAAGACTCTTCTCAGCTTAAAGCCTGTCCTTGCCGTTTCAGATATGTAGAAGGTTTTTCCCAAGCTATAGGAAGAGGTATCAAGATTCCTGTTTTCTGTTCTTCAGGCATGTTGTTATTTTTACATCAGTAGTACCACTGAATTTATTGCAGAATTAATGGGAAGCTTGTTAATAGATTACTAATGTGTTTACCCATATCTCATTCTCATTTATCAAAAATATATTGAAGAAAAATGGGAATGAACACTTCATGGAAGTATAGACAGTAGTGTGCCTTCAGAAAATTGAGGCATCCCTTTCACTTCTTAAGAAACAATTCTATACTTCAAATTAAAGTGTAGGACTGTGTAATTCTTGTTTGTATGCAGTAGTTATACAATTAAATTTTACCATTGCCTTTTTCCGATAGTCATTCCTGCTGAATAAGAGTATTGTACTACCAACAGTTAACTGGCTGCTATAGTGATGATTCCAAATGTGTGGATAGTGGTAGAAGTGTGTGTGCAGTTTAGCAACACCACCATATCATTCAACTCTCTCTTCTGTTAATTGATTAATATCCAAAACAATGTCAAAAGCTGAATTTTTTTTGTCTTTTGTGGTTTTTTTTATAACTTACACCTATTTGACTGGGTAGGAAACAAAAGGTTACGTATTTACAAGATACAATTTTTTTTTTAATTTTGGGTATGGCTGTTTTAACAAGCTGCCCTTTGACTATTAGTCAGTTGTAGTAAGATTTCATTAGATGAAAGTTTTTCTCAGTTAGCTTGTTGAAGAGAATGTGTGAAATCTTTTCCAGCTATGTATAATTCTGGTTTTAAGACTTGCTGTTAATTACAGTTTAGTAATGATATATCAGTTGTTAAACATTCGTGGAAATATGTGAAATAAATCGCACAGGTGATTGAAAGTGGTGCCGCCCTGTGAAGAAAACGCATTAAGTGTTGTTTGTTACGAAAGATATCTAATCTATAGCAATTTATTTTTTGTTCATGTGAAATGACTGGACTTATATGTTTGTATAACAATATTAATTAGAAATAAATTTATTATTCTTTTGAAATTTTTTGACGTGTTCATTCTGTTGCTTTCAAAGCATGTATGTTCCCAAAACAGACATTATCCATAGATTGTACATTAGTATAAGCTCATCTTTTAGTCATATTGGTGATAATGTCAGAAGATCTATTGGGTGTATAGTAAACCACTAACAGAAGTTCCATGGCGAGTATCTCTGTATCACCCTGGTGTACAACCTTGACAAAAACTGAATCTTGAATAGGGTCCTTGAGCATACAAATCCATCAATGGTTTAGTGTTGTGAAACAGTATTACATTACTACCAATAAGCACATTTAAAAGTGAAAGAAACTAATTGTATCTTTTGTAACTATTAGGTCCCTCTTCAGAAAGAAAAGGGGGTTAGATTGGGGATGTTCAGAAAAGACAGACAGATCACTTTTGTGATGGCAGCAACAGAACAACTACAGTCATTCAGTTGGTTGGACTACTCACCCATTCTTTTGAATGAAACCACTCCTTGGGGGCAACCAAATGGAAACATTCAATACCATTATAGCTTTGCACTTTGACTGAATTATTTAGTCTTTCTTTTCAAGTAAAACAGTAGTTTTTCTGTTGGTTGAACGATGTACTCATTCTTTTAGATGAAACTGCTCTTTAGTGTTTTAGCTCACTGAGCTGTCCCTTCATTCATCTGAGTGAAACCAGCCTGCAGTACTTTCATTAGCTGAATTTAAGCAATGCTACCATATACTGCCAGAAGGTAGCCCTATTCCCAGGGGGTAAGTGAGGACATACTAAGGTGGTATGCTAGAGTTAAAATAACAATTATACATATTTAGTTATGTACTGAATGGAGCAATTTTTCTGTTCATCATTCAAAACTAATTCATATTGTTGTGAATTAAGTTCTTTCATGTGCCATTAACATGTAACTAATTAAGGTGGTTTATCACTGAGGTAGGCCTTCCATCACTTGAATTCCCAATCCCAATAAAAGACTTCAAAAACCCTGGACATCTGGGTCAAATTGTATTACTTTCCCAGACACACAGTCTGTAGACAATAAGCCAGCTGACTACTGTGATTTACTGTGCGGAACAGTGACATGAGAGGGGGAATGTTTCCTCTCTTGCATTTCAGTGCTGATAACACTGATTAGCATATATAAATTACATGTGAGAGTAAAAAGAATTTATGAATGCACGTTATAGAGATTTTCATGTTAAAACATAGTACTTATTTGGAGTAAGGAATATGAACATAAATTAAGTCTGTTTTAATACAGCTCAATGACTAGAAGGTGTTAATGACAAAATATTTGGTTTTTTCGTGGGCAGAGTGGTGGCGTGATGCATGCAATCACCGTTTGTTGGTGATTTCTTAATGTCTCTGTAAATAAATATGGAAAATAAAGGGCATTCCAAAATGATCTCTACAACTTTGATAACATTATTTCAGAAATGTGCAGTTTGTGGCACAATGTTCAAGGATCTAGTAGCCACTTATGGGTTCAGTGTGTTACAGGGACCATATTTTTTAGACTCAAATTCAGGACATATTAAAAAATGTTGATATTGCAAAAATTAATAAATGCAAACTATCAATTCAGTTTGTTACAAAAATTACATCTTTTGTATTTTATCAGTACATTCTATTTTATATGTTTTATTAGTACCTTCTAAGCTGGAGTGCAAGCACATGTACATTATTTATCAGTGGTGTAAATTTTCTTCAATGTGTCCATACTCTTCAACAGCATATGAAAACATTTAACTCAGGTTTTGTCATAATTCACACAAGTCACTAATGTTGTCTTTTTAGTTTCTACGACAAACTGCCCCATGCATTACTTATTTTGGAAAATACCCTTTCAATAGCAGCATACCAATGCAGGTGAAATGAACACCTAATTTGGGATAAATCATTTCATAATAGTTAAATCTGGAATAGATTGGTGTCCCAAATTACTTCTGAAAAAATTCAGTAGAGAGCTAGAAAAATTGTGACAATCACAAAAAAAGGCGGGGGCGGATGATCCCCTGAAATGTGTGTTACATCAGTAGCACACGGAATATCTAAGCAATATCCCAGTTCTGTAAAGAAGACACATCAAGTTGCAGACAGGTACAATTAAAAGACACTTATCTAAAGCTTTCAGCCACAGCCTTCATTAGTAAAAGAGAGACGCACACCATTCACACACCGAGGTAAGCATACCATACATGTGCACATGCACGCGCGTACGTGCTCGCACGCACACACACGCACACGCACACGCACACGCACACACACACACACACACACACACACACACACACACACACACTTCAGCATCTCGGTCCAGAATGCAACTATCAAATGGAATGCAAGCGGCAATCTGGAGGGTGCAGGGAAGGGGAAGAAATAGTAATGGATGGGTGAGGAGAGAGATGAACACTGCCTGGTGGAGTGTGCAGGGACTAGACGACCAACAGGTTGTGGGGAGGGAGGTGGGAAAAAGGAGAGGAGCAGGGAGACAGGTGAATGTACTGTCTCTCATTCCTGGATGTTTTGGTTAGATGGAAGAGTGATGGCTCTCTGGGACATTCTATTTACTGTAAACCCATTCACACTGATTTTTACTTGCACTCTTAAAGTTGCCATTACCCATCCCAAACCACAAGTGTGCTTAAAACACTTGTAAACAGGGCTCATAAAGTGTCTCATGCAGATAGTTTACCTAAAGAGCTTGCACATGTAAGGACAGTTTCAAACACAATGGATACTCGACCCGGCAAACCAACTGGGCACTCTCAGCTAAGACCAAGAACCGCAAAGTAGATACAGAGGAGAACATGCCAGCAAAGTCCCTAGCTTTTCTTCACTTCATTGGAAATATTTCCTTCATATAGCAAGAATCCATAGTAATTTCTTGGTGACATTGATTTTCTGCCCACCCTCTAAGATTTTGGATCTGCTGAGATCAGTGAAGGATAATTTATTATTGTGGAAGGCAAGAAATTACAAAATATCTTTCCAGTGTGGTATGGCGTATACAGGACAAACAACACACACAGTGGACGAACGTTGCATAGAACATACATGTTGCACTCTACTTCAGCAACCCAGCAAGTATGCAGTTGCGGAACATTGTATCTCCAACAGACATTCAATGGAGCGTGCCACAGCAACGTCTTTTTGGGACTCCATTATAAAAGAATCTGTTGAAATACACATTGTGGAAAATCTATGAAACCATGACAGCAGCTACCAGCTAAATAGTGCATGGAACCCCGTCATCTCCAATATTTGCTCCAGACGAAGATGCCAGAATACACTGATGACTGTGGTGAACGACAATGCTGAAGACAGCTGATCCTTGCAATTCCACCAAAGAGGGTGCTGCCACTGGGCGGTGTGGTGGTCCTATCACCATGACTCTGATGCATGTGCGGCAATACTATCAGTGTGCTATGTAGGGTGGAAAGGAGAACGCCTTCATCAGTCTTAGATGGCTCATTCTGAAGATGCCTGGCAGGTGGCCAGTTGAAATATTGTGGAGTGAAGTTTACGACGACCGGCTGCAATCCCGAAATCTCTTTGAATATTTAAATCACCAGGACAGTTTTAAATTTCACAGCTTTAGGTGTGTTTGAGCATTGTGCCTTTCTACATATTCCCATTTTGAAATCTACATGATCAAAGTTACAAGTAAAAATTGGAACCTCATGTATGTGTATAGGGCAGCATCTAAGTGTGCTTGCCTCTTGGTTTTTAATAGGCTTAAACAAAGAAACTAGTTGTGGGTGGTCCTCATTAAATGAATTTTATCTGAGATTCATTACAATATGTCTATTTTCAATCAATCACATTTTCCCAGACACGAAAAATATCCAGCTTTACCCCCGAAAGTTGTATAAAAATCCCTCCAGTATGCCTCTGGGTGCCCTCAAAACTGGGACCAATCCAGGAAAACTAAATGTTGCAAAATTATAACTTTTCCCTAAGATAATTAACTGAAATATATTTCTCATAGTTACAGTGAGGGGATACACACTCAGCTTATTTGAACATGGTTACCAGATGTTACAATGTAATTCAGCTGAATAATTTCAAGGTATTATTTTGAAAGTGTGTTTTCTCACTGTGTGCCAGACTTTGGAAGGCAAGAGCTGTCTTAGTTTGATTCCCTGTCACTTCAAATCACTTTCACCAGCCAGCCAGTGTGTGGTTTGTTTATGTGGTTTCTCCACACTCACCTAAGCGAATGCTGAGCTGGTTAACAGTTTCAGCCACATTTACCTGATACACAATCACTTACAACATGAAAAACATATCTAGGCATTAACACTATTACACAGACACATTTCAACACACGCAAGACAACCTCTAGAGGTAAACGTAGGTTACATCGTCAAGACTGAGTATCAATTGTTGTAAGGACCTGCAAAGTTTGAAATTTATAACTACTTCTTGTTTGTGTGTATCACTTCAATGGAAACAAATAATACTGTGAGTAATGCTGATGTACCAAAAGCCTGATCAAAACAGAGATGCCATAGTTATCACATGTGTATATATGAATCGGAGAAATATACATGTATGGGAAAAATCATATTATTAAGATGTTATCCTCAAGAGAAATTCAATGCAATATACAGTACCTATAATGATGATTCATATTATGGAAAAATATTAAGCAAAGAAATTCACAGGAAACTAATGAATGAGGGCAAATATTTTTTTGCAAATAAATACTTCTCCTCAACCCCCCACCCCCCTCCCAAGTAGCAGTATGCAACAGATCAATTCACCAATAAGCAAAAAGTGTCATATGTGATTTATGTTCATGTCACCTCATCATTTAGTAAACAAGAATTATCGATTTTGTGTGCTAACTGGTGGGAAGAGAGAGACAGAGCTTCAATAAATATAAATTAAAAATAATTATTGAAGTAAAAAACTTCAACATAACATGTTTTAGAAACAATGTAAAATATATTAAATAATTTATTGTAGTCCCATACAGATTCCTAGTGCCATGCAGATAGTCCTGAAAATTTGTGCTTGTGAATTTTTAATAGCTGTGACAATACTTGTAAAATTTAAAACTAAAAATATGGGATGCATGCAATAATTGATGCACGAGTAGTTAAAGTAAGTTGCTAACAGCTTTATTGCACTTCAGATGATATGAACTGTTCTGTGATTCTTCTCAACAATTACTCACCATACTCCTGTATATACCATACCTGTTGCATGTGCCCCATATTTTCAGTTTTCAATTTTAAAAGCATTGTTGTAGCTATTAAAAATTCACAAGCACAAATTTCCAGGACTATCTGCATGGCCTTATGAATCTGTATAGGGCTCAGAGAGATTATTTACTACTTTTAAGTCCATTCCAGTGTATTATATTAAAAGTTTTTTTTTTATGTAAGTGATCATTTTCTGCTTTCTAGTCTTTCGTGGTGATGTATTTCAATTGATTTCAAACATTCTGATGAGTTTATAACAGGGATATAGTAAATTTCAGGTTTAGTTCAGTTTCTCTTCAACTAAGTCAACCATATATTGCTTCCTGCTAAGTATATCTCATGAATGTAGAAATTAGAGAGAATTGAGCTCACATGGAAGATTAGCAGCCGCTTTGGTTCACTCTGAGATGCCTGGACACTTCTCTTGTTAAGAGCCCTTCCTGACACGAAGAAACAATGTGGACGCGATTGGACCGCTGTATTGACTGTCTATGCACGGTTGAACTACAGACAACATGAGTTGTGTACCTCCTTCCTGATGGAATGACTGGAACTGATTGGCTGTCAGACCCCCTCTGTCTAATAGATGCTACTCATGCATGGTTGTTTACATCTTTGGGTGGGTTTAGTGACCTTTTGAACAGTCAAAGGCACTGTGTCTGTGATACAATATCAACAGTCAACGTCTATCTTCAGGAGTTCTGGGAACGGGGGTGATGCAAAACTTATTTTGACGTGTCTATCTTACTCACATCTCCTTGAAATAAGACACTTTGTCTGGAAAAAAAATCCTAGACATGGTTCATGAATGACCAAAAAGGCTGAAAAAGTATGTAAATAAAATTGGTCAAACCTAGAATTAGTGAAAATAGTCATGACTGCAACTGACAAAACTTCTCAGTTGGTTTTCTCGCACTGAGTGAAACCACTTAAACCCAGTGATAGAGTGAATACATTCATATGGCTGAGATGGTCACAGAAACTAGTTTCATTTGGTTGCTTGATTTGACTGAAAAAAAAAAAAATGACTGAATGAAAAAAAAACAATCAACTGACCAATTGATAGCTAAAAACAGTTGGTTGTGGGGTTTACAGGTACTCACACCCAGGAAGAATGGACAACTGTCTTTACATATGCAAACAGGAGTCTTACAATTTTGCAACGCTTCGCCAGAAGATGGTGGCTGTGACATTCATTGAAACATAATATTTTGACACTTCAGTTGACTGAAAACCTGCAAAGTTTTCATTAGCAGTACAACACACGATAGTCAAAAGTTCACACACATGGTTATCAGTAGTCATACACTAGGCCCTACACAAAGAGCTGCAAAATTCCAAAATGTTCAAAGCCACAGATTTGAAGTAATTTTTGGTTGTGTGGGCTCCCCTGTAAGTTTCTATTTCTGCAATTCCTAAATAGCTAGCAATCAGTTTTGTATTACATGTTTTGAGCTTTCTCTGTATGTAATAAGCTGAAAATACCTTTTTATAGGATACAGGACCAACCTTTTACATTTCAGACACTGTCACTTTCTACTGTTACTGAGTGTGACTAACTCTGCACTATAGATGGACCTAAACCGTTGGTTGTCTGCTATTATACTGAAGTTAACAATTTAATGCTTGGAGCAGCGCACCATAGAACAGAATGTTGACTGATTTCCTTCATTATGTAAATGATAATCCATTTCAGACGATAACTAGAAATTAGCTTATGTAAACTAGTGAACATTATTACTACAGGTCTTTGAAAATAAGAGATAGTCACTTGCTGTACATCAAGCTTAATCTGTTCAGTACTAACCCACACATTTCATGTGTGAAAAGAATGAAGGTTATTGAAGTTACAAAGGATGTTCTATAGCCCATTAATGGATGAGTAAATAGTGATTTATTAATCTTGTAACAATAATCATCAGACAGAAGACATGTCAAAATTTAGTATCGCAGTCCACTTATATAAAATTCCAGCTAATAACATGGAGCAGTATTCTAAAGTTAATCTTCTTTTTCCTGTATCAAAGTATCATGTAGCTTCCTTTTCAGTTGACATTGCTTCATATTCCAGACATTCTTATCTTTTAGCCTGCTGATGATTTTCATTACCTGTACAGCATTTGGTTCTGAATGTCATTAAGTCTCATATCTCAGTTTTAAGAAATAATATGCTGAAAACTCCTTTTAGAAAGGGTAGTGCCAAATGTTGTACACCACCTTGTATTTAAAATGAAGTGATTCTTTCCCTACTTTGTTTGCACATGAAAGATTTTAATGACTGGTTCCAGGTGTACACAGTTTATCCAGGAAAGGGGAATCACACTTCTCCTTCCATGCTCTTGTACAAAATATAATAACTCAGCTATGAAACAGTGACACTACTTGTTAGACATCACTGTGACATAATACACAGAACTAGAAATTTAGAGACCGATGTACGGATGTTTGTTGATCTCGGAATCTATATAATGTTCTGAAAATAGAACACTTTTTCTGGTTTACGAAAGTATTGAAGATTAGCATATTATAAAAGTATGTAGAACCAGCTCATGCTTCCATGTTGGGAATACCCTATATTCTACTATGACATCTATTTTGAAAACTATTTTGCATTATGTTGCTTTAAGCGAAATCTTAATTAATGGCTTAGTCAATTAATGAGGGATGCCATCTGATTCAGATGACAAAGTATAGTGTTGAAGTTCAGAATCTAACAAGCACAGGGGCAAAATTGGCAATGGATAAATTTGATTGTCTAAACTTTCAATGTCAGGTATATCAAAAGTTAATTAGTTTCAGCTAGTTTAAAGCATATTATGACAGAGTTGCATGGCCAGTCTTTCTTAATGGTATATGTTGTCTTTCCCTCAAATATGCTGATTAGCTCAAGATGTTGCACATAGAAATTTTCAGGGGGGTAAATTTTCTTATTAACTGATTTTTCAGCAAAACTAACTGCAACATTACCATCAGTATGTGAGATATAACTGAACAATGAATTTGAGTGAAATTAATTTTATATAATATCTAAACATATTAGAGTATATGTGTCTCCTGACATAAGTAAACTCAGGTAAAAAAGTTTAGCTACTGACTGTAGCAGACAACAGATAAAAGAGTTTCCGACTTGCTACATCTCACTGTATATTGGAGAGTCCGAGCATATTATTTTAGCTTATGAACAAGGAGCTTACAATTAAATTATCTTTGTGTAATAATAAGCTTTCCCAGTAAATCAACTGTTTTTACTGTTGTCCATTGTGCCCGCATCTCGTGGTCGTGCGGTAGCGTTCTCGCTTCCCACGCCCGGGTTCCCGGGTTCGATTCCCGGCGGGGTCAGGGATTTTCTCTGCCTCGTGATGGCTGGGTGTTGTGTGCTGTCCTTAGGTTAGTTAGGTTTAAGTAGTTCTAAGTTCTAGGGGACTTATAACCACAGCAGTTGAGTCCCATAGTGCTCAGAGCCATTTGAACCATTTGTTGTCCATTGTCTAGTCAGGTGCAACGGTTTTTGTAACATGATGTATCAACAGCATACCTTGCCATCATCTTCAGGTGATATCTCTAGAATGAGTGTTTTGCTACATCTCACATCCTTTATCACGCCGCAAGGGGTGAAATGGGAAGGGCGGGGGACACACTGCCACTGGATGCTTGGCGTGAACTCTGGTCCCTCAGTTCTCTTGTGGCCTGCTTTTCATTGGATGCGAATGTCACTCTCGGCCAATGCTGTGATTTTAGTTGGCTGAGTGCTGGGTCCCAAGCTTTGCTGAGCATGAACCCAGTGCCTTTGTGGATCAGCACATCAGCCTCTCATATTTCAATAGCCTCTTTCAGAATACGGTCCCAAAACGACTACATCTGTCTTATCACTTTCATTTCTTCATACTTCATGGAGACCCCTGTAGCCATTGATTGTTGTGCAACTGCAGATTACGTTGCTTTTTAAGTTCGGGGTGCCTTCCGTGTTCTTTGCATCTTTCTTAGATTGTCTGTACAATCTCCCTGATATATGCCTTACCATATTTACATGGAATATGGTAAACATATGGTTTACGGAGCCCCAAGTCATCTTTCACCATACCTAATAGAGCACGATGTTTTCAAAGGTGGACAAAAAACTCATTTAATGTTACATCAAGCCAGGATTATGCAGATTTTGTTCAATACTTTGCCAGGGTATGGCAGATGCATCATTGTTTTCTCCTCATCATTTTCTGCCTACTTACGGCCTGATCAACAGAGCTACTTGGTTCACTCTCAGCAAAGCTTGGGACCCAGCACTCAGCCACCTAAAATCGCAGCATCAGTTGAGAGCAACTTCCACACCTGACACAGGCCACAAGAGTACTCAGGAGCCAGAATTCATACTCAGCTTCAGGTGGCACCAATCTCCCCCCCCCCTTCCCCCCCCCTCCCCCCCCCCATCACCACCATCACTCCAACCGTCACGGTGTGCAGCCGGCAATGGAGGAAGGGGTGCAGATGAGAAAGAGTACAGATGAGGCAGGATGTAGCAAAGCAGCTCATTCTACAGGTATCACCTGAAGATGCCAGCAAGGTTTGCTGTCAAAATGCCATGTTACAAAAGAGACTGTACTCACTGGGCACCCAACAACAGTACAGACAATAGATTATTTTTATTTACTCTGTTATGTGCATCATTAAAATGATTTTTATTTACTGTGCCTTGAGCATCATCAGAATGATTTTCCATGAATAAGTGTGGATTTTTGTAGAAAGAAGAAAAGTTATTTTATCCTAGAAGTATAAGGAAAGAACTTTGAAAGGTTCCAGAGTTTTAAATAAGGAAAAACGTGATTCATTTGGATGGGCACCACACGTTTCTGTCAACTTTTTTCTGGAGATTCAGTATACTTAATATATTACTGAAACTTACCCAAAAAACAATGTCCATGTCAATGGAACTAGATAGTACTTGCATTGTAAATGCAAATCTATACATGATACTTACTGAATATGCATATTCCAGTTTGTATATTTAGTCCTAGTGATCTGACAGATTCCGCTCAAGATATGTCCATTTCTATTTTTTTGGCACTTTGACTCTTGGGTCACAATTGTAACACACACACACACACACACACACACACACACACACACACAGAGTAGCAAATCTATCCTATTTAACTGAGGATTTTTTACTTGTTTCTGGTAGTTCTGTAGATGCTAAATGATCAGAAATCCCTAATCTAACAAACATTTCTACACATATTCAACCACATAATTTGTTAAAATATTATCTGTACAGAATTCTGTTTACCATGTGTTTTTCACATTTATTACAGGTCCCATTTTGACCACAATTCACGGGTTGAACTAAGGGTAGCAACATGTGTTAAAGAAGTTAATCGCAGAAACTCTCCACATTCATCTAGAACATATTAATTCATTCTCAAATTGAATGCAAGGATATGAATGCACTAAACATCCATCATAGGCTTCAGCTGCTGCCTGCCACAAATGCCACCACTTTCCAGAGGACACCTGCTATTTGGCAACTGAATGATTTCTCTTGTGCAACAGAAGCTGTGTAAGTTGGAAAATTGAGTCACTTAATTCATGTTGTTGTTGTAGTCTTCAGTCCTGAGACTGGTTTGATGCAGCTCTCCATGCTACTCTATTCTGTGCAAGCTTCTTCATCTCCCAGTACATACTGCAGCCTACATCCTTCTGAATCTGCTTAGTGTATTCATCTCTTGGTCTCCCTCTACGATTTTTATCCTCCACACTGCCCTCCAATGCTAAATTTCTGATCCCCTGATGCCTCAGAACATGTCCTACCAACCGATCCTTTTTTCTAGTGAAGTTGTGCCACAAACTCCTCTTCTCCCCAATTCTATTCAATACCTACTCATGAGTTATGTGATCTACCCATCTAATCTTCAGCATTCTTCTGTAGCACCACATTTCGAAAGCTTCTATTCTCTTCTTGTCTAAACTATTTATGGTCCATGTTTCACTTCCATACATGGCTACACTCCATACAAATACTTTCAGAAATGACTTCCTGACACTTAAATCTATACTCGATGTTAACAAATTTCTCTTCTTCAGAAACGCTTTCCTTGCCATTGCCAGTCTACATTTTATATCTTCTCTACTTCGACCATCATCAGTTATTTTGCTCCCCGAATAGCTAAACTCCTTTGCTACTCTAAGTGTCTAATTTCCTAATCTAATTCCCTCAGCATCACCCAACTTAACTCGACTACATTCCATTATCCTCGTTTTGCTTTTGTTGATGTTCATCTTATATCCTCCTTTCAAAACACTGTCCATTCCGTCCAACTGCTCTTCCAAGTCCTTTGCTGTCTCTGACAGAATTACAATGTCATCGGCAAACTTTAAAGTTTTTATTTCTTCTCCATGGATTTTAATACCTACTCCGAATTTTTCTTTTGTTTCCTTTACTGCTTGCTTAATATACAGATTGAACAACATTGGGAAGAGGCTACAACCCTGTCTCACTCCCTTCCCAACCACTGCTTCCCCTTCGTGCCCCTCGACTCATGTAACTGCCATCTGGTTTCTGTACAAATTGTAAATAGCCTTTCGCTCCCTGTATTTTACCCCTGCCATCTTCAGAATTTGAGAGAGAGTATTCCAGTCAACATTGTCAAAAGCTTTCTCTAAGTCTGCAAAAGCTAGAAATGTAGGTTTGCCTTTTCTTAATCTAGCTTCTAAAACAAGTCGTAGGGTCAGTATTGCCTCACGTGTTCCCATATTTCTACAGAATCCAAATTGTTCTTTCCCGAGGTCGGCTTCTACCAGTTTTTCCATTTGTCTGTAAAGAATTTGCGTTAGTATTTTGCAGCCGTGACTTATTAAACTGATAGTTCGGTAATTTTCACATCTGTCAACGCCTGCTTTCTTTGGGATTGGAATTATTATATTCTTCTTGAAGTGTGAGGGTATTTCAGTTTTGTCAGGACTGGCTCTCCCAAGGCTGTCAGTAGTTCTAATGGAATGTTGTCTACTCCCGGGGCCTTGTTTCGACTCAGGTCTTTCAGTGCTCTATCAAACTCTTCACACAGTATCATATCTCCCATTTCATCTTCATCTACATCCTCTTCTATTTCTATAACATTGCCCTCAAGTACATCCCCCTTGTATAGACCCTCTATTTACTCCTTCCATCTTTCTGCCTTTCTGCATTTTTATATTTTCTCCTTTCGTCAATTAAATTCAATATTTCTTCTGTCACCCAAGGATATCTACTAGCCCTCATCTTTTTACCTACTTGATCCTCTGCTGCCTTCACTACTTCATCCCTCAAAGCTACCCATTCTTCTTCTACTGTATTTCTTTCCCCCATTCTTGTCAATTGTTCCCTTATGCTCTCCGTGAAACTCTCTACAACCTCTGGTTCTTTCAGTTTATCCAGGTCCCATCTACTTAAATTCCCACCTTTTTGCAGTTTCTTCAGTTTTAATCTACAGTTCGTAACCAATAGATTGTGGTCAGAGTCCACATCTGCCCCTGGAAATGTCTTACAATTTAAAACCTGGTTCCTAACTATCTGTCTTACCATTATATAATCTATCTGATACCTTTTAGTATCTCCAGGCTTCTTCCATGTATACAACCTTCTTTTATGATTCTTGAACCAAGTGTTAGCTATGATTAAGTTGTGCTCTGTGCAAAATTCCACCAGGCGGCTTCCTCTTTCATTTCTTACCCCCAACCCATATTCACCTACTATGTTTCCTTCTCTTCTTTTTCCTACTACCGAATTCCAGTCACCCATGACTATTAAATTTTTGTCTCCCTTCACTATCTGAATACACTCCTGGAAATTGAAATAAGAACACCGTGAATTCATTGTCCCAGGAAGGGGAAACTTTATTGACACATTCCTGGGGTCAGATACATCACATGATCACACTGACAGAACCACAGGCACATAGACACAGGCAACAGAGCATGCACAATGTCGGCACTAGTACAGTGTATATCCACCTTTCGCAGCAATGCAGGCTGCTATTCTCCCATGGAGACGATCGTAGAGATGCTGGATGTAGTCCTGTGGAACGGCTTGCCATGCCATTTCCACCTGGCGCCTCAGTTGGACCAGCGTTCGTGCCGGACGTGCAGACCGCGTGAGACGACGCTTCATCCAGTCCCAAACATGCTCAATGGGGGACAGATCCGGAGATCTTGCTGGCCAGGGTAGTTGACTTACACCTTCTAGAGCACGTTGGGTGGCACGGGATACATGCGGACGTGCATTGTCCTGTTGGAACAGCAAGTTCCCTTGCCGGTCTAGGAATGGTAGAACGACGGGTTTGATGACGGTTTGGATGTACCGTGCACTATTCAGTGTCCCCTCGACGATCACCAGTGGTGTACGGCCAGTGTAGGAGATCGCTCCCCACACCATGATGCCGGGTGTTGGCCCTGTGTGCCTCGGTCGTATGCAGTCCTGATTGTGGCGCTCACCTGCACGGCGCCAAACACGCATACGACCATCATTGGCACCAAGGCAGAAGCGACTCTCATCGCTGAAGACGACACGTCTCCATTCGTCCCTCCATTCACGCCTGTCGCGACACCACTGGAGGCGGGCTGCACGATGTTGGGGCGTGAGCGGAAGACGGCCTAACGGTGTGCGGGACCGTAGCCCAGCTTCATGGAGACGGTTGCGAATGGTCCTCGCCGATACCCCAGGAGCAACAGTGTCCCTAATTTGCTGGGAAGTGGCGGTGCGGTCCCCTACGGCACTGCGTAGGATCCTACGGTCTTGGCGTGCATCCATGCGTCGCTGCGGTCCGGTCCCAGGTCGACGGGCACGTGCACCTTCCGCCGACCACTGGCGACAACATCGATGTACTGTGGAGACCTCATGCCCCACGTGTTGAGCAATTCGGCGGTACGTCCACCCGGCCTCCCGCATGCCCACTATACGCCCTCGCTCAAAGTCCGTCAACTGCACATACGGTTCACGTCCACGCTGTCGCGGCATGCTATCAGTGTTAAAGACTGCGATGGAGCTCCGTATGCCACGGCAAACTGGCTGACACTGACGGCGGCGGTGCACAAATGCTGCGCAGCTAGCGCCATTCGACGGCCAACACCGCGGTTCCTGGTGTGTCCGCTGTGCCGTGCGTGTGATCATTGCTTGTACAGCCCTCTCGCAGTGTCCGGAGCAAGTATGGTGGGTCTGACACACCGGTGTCAATTTGTTCTTTTTTCCATTTCCAGGAGTGTAATTTCTTTTATCTCATCATACATTTCTTTAATTTCTTCGTCATCTGCAGAGCTAGTTGGCATATAAACTTGTACTACTGTGGTAGGTGTGGGCTTTGTATCTATCTTGGCCACAATAATGCATTCACTATGCTGTTTGTAGTAGCTTACCCGCATTCCTATTTTCCTATTCATTATTAAACCTACTCCTGCATTACCCCTATTTGATTTTGTATTTATAATCCTGTATTCACCTGACCAGAAGTCTTGTTCCTCCTGCCACCGAACTTCACTAATTCCCACTATATCTAACTTTAACCTATCCATTTCCCTTTTTAAATTTTCTAACGTACCTGCCCGATTAAGGGATCTGACATTCCACACTCCAATCTGTAGAATGCCAGTTTTCTTTCTCCTGATAACGACGTCCTCTTGAGTAGTCCCCGCCCGGAGATCCGAATGGGGGACTATTTTACCTCCGGAATATTTTACCCAAGAGGACGCCATCATCATTTATCCATACAGTAAATCTGCATGCCCTCGGGAAAAATTACGGCCGTAGTTTCCCCTTGCTTTCAGCCGTTCGCAGTACCAGCACAGCAAGGCCGTTTTGGTTAGTGTTACAAGGCCAGATCAGTCAATCATCCAGACTGTTGTCCCTGCAACTACTGAAAAGGCTGCTGCCCCTCTTCAGGAACCACACGTTTGTCTGGCCTCTCAACAGATACCCCTCCATTGTGGTTGCACCTATGGTACGGCTATCTGTATCGCTGAGGCACGCAAGCCTCCCCACCAATGGCAAGGTCTATGGTTCATGGGGGGGGGGGGACTTAATTCATAATAAGAAACAAAATTTTATCTAGTTTAGTTTTGTTAGCCAACTATTAATTTATAGATGAGTAATTAAGAGCGAATGTGCTACTTTGTAGCGACACTGTTATTCATGAATCTGACGTAGGCATCATGAGGTGTTTCTTGCCCTGTCAGTGTGCATTCATGCAACCAAATCTCCTGACACAAAGACAATGTTTAACTATCATACTGCTTCTCCTAGTGGCATGTGTGATGATTCAAGTGACATAATTTAATTACAGCTCAACAAATTAGTGACAGTAAAAACCAAGGAATACAAATATGTAAAAATTGAGAAGAGTCATAATTATATTCTAGAGAACATGTATTTATTGTTCTATAGGATGAATATGTTTGCAAAAGTCATAAAGCACAAAAATTTGAACAGAGATGGAAAGAAAATATTTTTTTAAACTTACCATATTAGTAGTGTCAGTAACTTATTAGCAAGTTACCATTCTAGTCTGTCACATAGTAATCAGATTCGCAAGTGGGATATTGTATAGCAAGGAAAATGGTTTCTGAAGAATCATGGGATTTCAGGAGACAGCAACTGAATGATGAGTCAGCCAAGGGGCTGGAATGGAGGTGGGGAAAAGAGAGGAAAGAAGCCACGCTACTAGTTGACAGCCGATTTTTCTATCACAGTGTACTGTGGTGTGGCCGAACATGATTTTGATGCACCATAGTGATTAAGAGCCCTAATTCCTGGTGCAATTATTCACAATTGTGTTATTAGTCCCAGTTAACAGTACAACTAATGATTCAAAATCAGATACACCTTACATCCTATAAAATGGCCTCAAAGAAAGACTGGCTCAAATATATTTGTGTACAAGGGGCACGAAATTAGTTATGTTAGAGAGATATACAGCAAGATCCATTCCTTCCATGGTGTGGAAGCAGCACTGTGTTTTTGTTGCTAACATGTTTAATTGACCCTTGGTTAATAGTAGACCAGTAACGAGAGCAAACTGTTTCTCAGGTTACCTGACGCTACTCTGCTTCACCCACCAAAAACATCTCTATGCAACATGTCTTTCCACAAAAATGAAAGAGATAATCTTCTGAATAAAATAGTTGTAATAACAGTTGATAGGTGAGATGGACTTTAAAAAATTCATCATTGCTTTTTTATCAATTAAATCAAATGGTTCACTGATATAATGATGTTATATAAAAAAATACTTTGATGTTTCTGCAACATAATTTTTTTTTACAATTAATTATGGATATGATTTAGATATGACTGGAATGTAAAGAAAATACTTTCACTATGTCCAAAACTTTTTATTTTTATACAAATTACAAACACGGTTATAAAAAATAACTGTCCCTGAAAAAACGTTCCAAAAATACTGTGCAAAAACAAAATAATATATGCAATGTTTTGCTCCTCAGTCAATTTTGTTGTTGTTTCAAAAGTTGTGCTACCTGTAAAATAGTTTCTCAGATGGAACAGGTGTGCCAACTATGGTAAATATTTGAACACAGTTTTGCACAATCTTCAAAATTTTATTTTGTAATCTTTTCAAATTTCAAATAAATTTTTGTTTAGTATTCCTACAGGACTAAGCTGAAAGTACACCAGATAAAATAACTGCAGATTTATTATTCTGCCAGTTTCAATGTACTAATTTATGCTGGGTCACTCCATTATGAAAAGATCTCTTCATTTTTGTCAGTGTTGTCAGAGTCAGATTCGATATCTTCATTCTGATGCAAGTCAGTCTCGTGGAATCTTTAATTTTTGCTACAGCATTCATCCATGTTATCACAACATTAAAGTTCATTCTTTGCAAGTACGGGTCGTAAAATGTCTGCAATGGCAAGATTAATTACACATTGCAAAAAAATGTGTCTGCATCTCTTTTGCAATGGTTTCTTCAATGCCAGATGAAGTAATTTTAGAAAGAGTGCAGTGTATGAAGTGTATAATTTTGCTGCCTTTGTAGTATTTGTTTTGTAGAAGCCTCCAAAGTTTGCAATACTTGGAGGGCTGATGACAGTAGATATTTCTGATCCACTGATAAATAAAGGTTTTTTGTTTTGATAAAAAAGAATATAATTTACTACATTCTGCAGTTCTAAAAATCTATTTAGTTTTGTGGAGGTCCAGATGGTGGCTGCAATTTCTCTCCTGCTGTGTTGACTTAATTGGCAGCAGGTACAAGGAGCCACATTGACGTCTGATGAAAACTGATAAAAGCAGTAAAGACATGTGTTATTCATTCCATGTTGTAATGTTGTCTTAGGCCAATCAGCACCCTGAGATGCAGACTGACACTGGACAGTGGAGTGTGCTTTGCTCAGCATGTGCTAACATGGAGCATTGCTCCATTTAGCAGCTGTCAGCTGAGGCGAAGTTACCTTGTCAGAACCTGGGCAAGTGAAGTGCCTCATCAGGTGCCATTCTGACAGCCAGCAAACAGTTGTGACAAACTTGCAGAAATCAGTCAAGCTGGCTGGTGGAGATGTGAGATTCAATTAAGGGAGCACCTGAGTACTCAGAGATGAACCAAAGACTCCAGCACAGGATGCAGCAACAGTGGCCTGCAGTAGTAGTGTGTGACCACATAGGACAGGCTGTGGTTCAGTAGGTAGACAGGGCCAGGAGTGAACTGATAGACACTCTCAGTAGATATCAGCCAGTTGGTGGTCCCCCAGGTGGAAGGTACCATTTCAACTCCTGACAGCATCAGGCGTATGTGTATCCTCTAGTTCAGCAATTAGTGAAGGCAACATCTAGTAGCAGCAACTAGATGCCCTATTTCAGGTCGACGACTGTTGTGGAATACCTCTTGAATGCCACCCCTTTTTGACAGGACATCATTCCTCATCAGGAACGCTGGGGAAGCACCACAGTGCAGGCTCAGACATGTGGTAATCCAGGTCACCATGGTTACACTTTGTAGTGTCAGAAGTGTTCCAGTCCTGGGATGCTGGATATGTGGCAGCTGCAGTAGGACTCCCATCACATCAGCTCAGTCCACCTTCATTTTCATGTGTCAGAATGTGGTGTTCACTTCCTGTTAACTTGGCTGCAGGTTTCAACTGCCAAGTGGAAAGCCTTGGCACAACAGAAGTATACAGTAAGTACTGTTCCAATCAGAGAACACACTTCAGATAATTTTATCTCGCCAATGGAAGCTTTGTGCAATTTGCCACTAGTGGTGCAACTCTGTGTAGACCAAATTACTATTGCTTTTATTTCAGAAATAATGTTTTGCCTTCAGTGTGTGCCATTACACCTTCAGCCAGCAAATTAAAAGCGTGCATGAAACACAATAGTATGTTTCTTTTGACTGGATACAAATTCTACTGTCTTAATCATGTATGCTGCATTATTTGTGATGCCCCAATTATGCACGGAGCGGGATGGCGCAGTGGTTAGACACTGGACTCGCATTCGGGAGGACAACGGTTCAATCCCGCGTCCGGCCATCCTGATTTAGGTTTTCCGTGATTTCCGTAAATCACTCCAGGCAAATGCCGGTATGGTTCCGCTGAAAGGGCACGGCTGACTTCCTTCCCAATCCTTCCCTAATCCGATGAGACCGATGACCACGCTGTCTGGTCTCCTTCCCCAAACCAACCAACCAACCAACCAACCCAATTATGCTCTGTCTTGGCTGCAGTCACTAAAGGTGACAAACTCAGGTAGGGAGCTAGAATACAATGCCTGCGGCCACCCAGCTTATTCTTAACATGTTGGTAGCCAACAGTTGAGTTCTGCACATCATCCTTCAAATGTGAGCTAAAACAGGTTTCAGTCTAATTAGATTGTGCTAGTAGTTCACAGATATACATCTACATCTACATACATACTTCACAAGCGACCATATGCTGCTTGGCAGAGGGTACGCTGTATCACTACTAGTCATTTCCTTTCCTATTCCACTTGCAAACAGAGCAAGAGAAAAATGGCTGTCTATATGCCTCTGTGTACGAATCTTACTTTCTTGTACCTCATCATGCTATTTACACAAAATTCACATTGGTGGCAGTAGAATAGCTCTGCAGTCTGCTTCAAGTGCTGGTTCTCTAAATTTTCTCAATAGTGTTCCTCACAAAGAATGTCACCTTCCCTCCAGGGATTCCTTTTGCGGGCCGCGGGGGAGGGGATTTAAATCGGCCGCCCACCCTCAGGAGCTCAGTTCGTCAGTGCACCTGACGAAGGCGACATGTCTGATTGCCTAAATATTGTGCCCATTGGACACTATGAACTGGCAGTATACCCGTGGACTGTTCCAGCAACAAATACGCTGGGAGAAACGGAAGAATCACAGTAATGAAATTCTAAACTCAGATTGGAATGTATACCGCAGAGACAGGCTGGATAGTGAAAGGGGGGGGGGTCGTGTTTATAGTGATAAAAAGTGCAATAGTATCTAAGGAAATTGACGGAGATCCGAAATGTGAAATAATTTGGTTGAAGGTCACGGTTAAAGCAGGCTCAAACATGGTAATTGGATGTCTCTATAGGCCCCCTGGCAGAGCACCTGAAGGAAAATTTGGAAAATGTTTCGAGTAGATTTCCTGACCATGTTATAGTTCTGGGAGGAGATTTTAATTAGCCGGATGTAGACTGGGAGACTCAAACGTTTATAACGAGTGGCAGGGACAAAGAATCCAGTGAAATTTTTTAAAGTGCATTATCTGAAAACTACCTTGAGCAGTTAAACAGAGAACTGACTCGTTGCGATAATATGTTAGACGTTCTGGTGACAAACAGACCCGAACTATTTGAAACAGTTAATGCAGAACAGGGAATCAGCGATCATAAAGCTGTTACTGCATCAATGATTTCAGCCGTAAATAGAAATATTAAAAAAGGTAGGAAGATTTTTCTGTTTAGCAAAAGTGACAAAAGCAGATTTCAGAGTAGTTGATGGCTCAACACAAAAGTTTTGTCTCAAGAACAGATAGTGTTGGGGATCAGTGGACAAACTTCAGAACCATCGTACAATATGCATTAGATGAGTATGTGCCAAGCAAGATAGTAAGAGATGGAAAAGAGCCACTGTGGTATAACAGCAGAGTTAGAAAACTTCTGCAGAAGCAAAGGGAACTTCACAGCAAGCATAAACATAGCCAAAGCCTTGCAGACAAACAAAAATTATGCGAAGCAAAATGTAGTGTGAGGAGGGCTATGCGAGAGGCGTTCAATGAATTCGAAAGTAAAGTTCTACGTACTGACTTGACAGAAAATCCTAAGAAATTTTGGTCTTATGTCAAAGTGGTAAGTGGACCAAAGAAAATGACCAGACACTCTGTCACCAAAGTGATACTGAAACATAGGATGACAGACTAAAGGCCGAAATACTAAATGTCTTTTTCAAAAGCTGTTTCACAGAGGAAGACTGCACTGTAGTTCCTTCTCTAGACTGTCGCACAGATGACAAAATGGTAGATATCGAAATAGATGACAGAGGGATAGAAAAACAATTAAAATCGCTCAAAAGAGCAAAGGCTGCTGGACCTGATGGGATACCAGTTCAATTTTACACAGAGTATGCGAAGGAACTTGCCCCCCTTCTTGCAGTGGTGTACCGTAGGTCTCTAGAAGAGCGTAGCATTCCAAAGGATTGGAAAAGGGCACAGGTCATCCCCGTTTTCAAGAAGGGACGTCGAACAGATGTGCAGAACTATATACCTATATCTCTAACGTTGATCAGTTGTAGAATTTTGGAACACGCATTATGTTCGAGTATAATGACTTTTCTGGAGACTATAAATCTACTCTGTAGGAATCAGCATGGGTTTCGAAAAAGACATATGTGTGAAACCCAGCTCATGCTATTCATCGACAAGACTCAGAGGGCCATAGACATGGGTTCGTAGGTACATGCCGTATTTCTTTACTTCCGCAAGGCGTTCGATACAGTTCCCCACTGTCATTTAATGAACAAAGTAAGAGCATAAGGACTATCAGACCAATTGTGTGATTGGATTGAAGAGTTTCTAGATAACAGAACACAGCATGCCTTTCTCAATGGAGAGAAGTCTTCCGAAGTAAGAGTGATTTCAGGTGTGCCGCAGGGGAGTGTCGTAGGACTGCTGCTATTCAAAATATATATAAATGACCTTGTGGATAACATCAGAAGTTCATTGATGCTTTTTGTGGATGATGCTGTAGTATTTCGAGAGGTTGTAACAATGGAAAATTGTACTGAAATGCAGGAGGATCTGCAACGAATTGATGCATGGTGCAGGGAATGGCAATTGAATCTCGATGTAGACAAGTGCAATGTGCAGCGAATACATAGAAAGAAAGATCATTTATTATTTAGCTACAATATAGCAGGTCAGCAACTGGAAGCAGTTAATTCCATAAATTATCTGGGAGTAGGCATTAGGAGTGATTTAAAATGTAATGATCATATAAAGTTGGTCGTCGGTAAAGCAGATGCCAGACTGAGATTCATTGAAAGAATCCTAAGGAAATGCAATCACAAAACAAAGGGAGTAGGTTACAGTACACTTGCTTGCCCACTGCTTGAATATTGCTCACCAGTGTAGGATCCGTACCAGATAGGGTTGATAGAAGAGATAGAGAAGATCCAACGGAGAGCAGCATGCTTCGTTACAGGATCATTTAGTAATTGCGAAAGCATTACGGAGATGATAGATAAACTCCAGTGGAAGACTCTGCAGGAGAGACGCTCAGTAGTTCGGTCCGGGCTTTTGTTGAAGTTTCAAGAACATACCTTCACCAAGTAGTCAAGCAGTATATTGCTCCCTCCTACGTATATCTCGCAAAGAGACCATGAGGATAAAATCGGAGAGATTAGAGCCCACACAGAGGCATACTGACAATCTTTCTTTCCACGAACAATACGAGACTGGAATAGAAGGGATAGAGGTACTCAAAGTACCCTCCGCCACACACCATCAGGTGGCTTGCAGAGTATGGATGTAGATGTAGATGTAGATTGGCATCTGTGACCTTTCTTTGATTTTGACATGGATTCTGAATCCTTACTGCTAGCTTCTTCATCAGGTCTTCCACACCTTCCTTATCCCTTTCATCTTCTTTGTCTATTGCTTTATTTTCTGATTTTGAAAGGTCCTTTTTATCTTAATCCATGTTGTCTTCGCCGTCTGATGAATCTTCCCTTAGGCTCTTTTTATGCGCTTTAGCCCTCTTTGAAAGTGGTGTTTGTTTCTCTGTTTCATTTTCTGATTATGAATATCTCTTGTTGTTGGCATTTTGGGCTGTAAAGCGCTTTGGTCTGCTGTCAGGAACAAGCGTTCCAGAGCTTTTGGACTCTAATAAAAATGTTAAAATTCTCTGTACAAGTTCATCACATTTTCCTTTTTTCTCAACATCTAAAATACACCAATGTGTTTTCAAGACATTCACTTCCATCTTGCTCAGTATGTGTTTCTTCTTTTCATACTGGTCTGACCATTTGTCAAAGTCAAACCTTCAGAATTTCCATATGTTGTTTCTCACAAGAGTGACCTTCCCAACTCTGTAGAACAGAACTCTGTGAAGCTGCTTTAGAGCATCAGCCTTGAATTTCTTGACAAATGCGTCAGTTCTTGATATTTTACCCAGGGGAGTTCCTTTGCCTTTTGGTATTTCAATTGCCACTGTTTCTTTAAGCTTATTTAATTCTTCTATGAATCTTTCCACCTTCTTTCTCTCTCTTGCACCTGACATTTCCAGGGTTTGATCCAACACGGGAACTGTTTCATCTCCTGACATGTTGTTTTCTCCATCAACATCCTCGTCATCCTCACCACCATCCTCTGTCCTCTTCTTCACTTTTTTTTTGTGCACAGAAACAGACTTCATTTTTTCTTGCTGCCTGAACCTTTCAACCTGAATGTTAAGGTTGGTATTGCGTGCAAGGCATGACAGTACTGTTTGAGCAGTGGATTTAACTGAATGAGGAGGTATCTTTCCTGACACAAACTAACCAAATGATGTTTGTAAGGTTGAGTGGTTATATCTCTTCAGTTGACCAGGCTGCAATGCTCCAAGCACCAGATAATCTCACCAGGTTTGTTAAATGATGGGTCTGCTAACCTTAAGTACTTAGGAAGCTGTCAGGTGGAGGTTTCAAGGGATGTTGTTGGCAGTGGCCCTGTTATATGTGGTGGCAATGCACATACAGCATGTGTGCCATAGTCAGCAACTCTTGAGGAAATGTACACACTGCAAATGAGTGAAAATTCTGCCATTTGAACATCGCTAATGCCACTTTTTGGTGTCAAATGCCGACTGAGCTGTAGTCCCATCTGATCTGCTAAGCTCCTAGACATAAAGTTCATTTGTGAGGCACTGACAAGAAGTGCCCTGCATTTGTACACCTTCCCATTTTTGTCGGCGATGTTCACAAGTGCAGTAGATAATAATACTTCTGCATGTTGGTCTCCTTGCACTGTGCAGTATGTTTGCTGCTATTGTACATCTGTTTCTTGGTTTCTACTGTCACTATTACTGGCTTGTTGCTTGTGCAATGATGTGTTGTGGTGCTTGTTACAAAAGCAGCAGTTGCCAGCACGGCATTCCTTCTGCCTATGATTCAAGCCCAGACACTTGAAACAAAGCTTTTGTCTGTTCATGAAGTCTATTCTGCTAGCAGTGTCGCTCTCTTTGAACTTAGGACACCTACCTAGCTTATGCGTTGAGTTGCAGAACGTACAGTCGGGAGCAGTCGGGAGAAATGTATGTTGAGAACTGTACCCTTCTGCCTTAGTATGCTTCGTGGCTTGCTTCTGGGACTGGGGCAGCATTTTGTCTGGATGAATGAGTTTTAACGTCTGACAGCTGGTTTCTAGAAATGCCACCAGATCTTTCAGATGCGGAAATGTGGTGTCAGCTGTTTTACGTTCCCACTGTTTCCTCTGAGTTACACTAATATGATCCAACAAAATGTGAGAGAGAAATATTTCATGCAACGGAATGCTGACCTGTATTACCTCAATCGCGTTCAGATTTCTCATTAGCTGATTAATTAACATCCGTAAGTCAGCAGATTCAACTTGGACGGTGGGCAGATTCAGAAGTTCTTTTACATGCAAATCAACAATTATCTTGGGATTGAACAATCAAATCCTGTGAAATCTTAAAGTTACTTTCTGTAAATGGTAAGTTTTCAACCATACACACATGACAATAAATAATAATATCGCTGGACACCAGTTAAGGCTTCATTGCTAATAACTAATGCCTTAAAGGTGTCATAGAAGTGAAAGAATTCTGCTATGTTACCATTGAATTTTGGTAATGAAATTGCTGGGAGCTTTATTTCACATGCACTGCATGAACTTGCAGACGTAGGTGGTAACACAACATTTGACTGGAGCAGTGTTGCTATCCTTGATTCTAAATCTAAGCACAATTCTTCAAATGACTCCCTGTCTGCATCATGAGATTCTTCTTCATCATTAATCTGTAACTGAGTTTGGATGTCGTAGTATTCACCTTTGCTTGTATTTAGTAGTGACTGCCTTACTCTGATGTCGTTGAGATTGGATCCTTCTTGAAAGCTATTAATAAATGTGGAGAGTGTAGTCACTAGTGACTGGATTACTGCTCTTTTCTTAACTAAACTTCGTTTCTCCACAGGATCCATGCTTCAGGAGATTAGCACAAAGGATAATCGATTAAGGAAATAGAACCAGGCTGTTCACAGAGCAGGACGACGGTACCCATAGAGTGCTCACTGGGCTGCAGCTGCTGGCGGAGATGGCGCTCACTGATGCACTGGTGTTGTGTTGTTGGAACTGCTTGGCTGTTTTATGACATCTGCTGGCTTGAGGTGCACTTCACAATATGATTCTCATGGCGTTTGTACCCTGTAGAGCTCTAGCTCAGATGTCTGTTACTGCTGATGCTTGAGAGGCATGCGGAGCGCATGGTAATCTCAGAGAATCACACAAATAGCTACAATAACTGGATACTCATAATTCACGGTCCGTGCAAATCAAAGCACATAACTTTTGTGTTGGAACATGTTCAACTAGTTATATCCGTGCCCAGAGAACCAAAATGTAGACAGCTGCAAAATGCGTGGTAAAGTCTGCACCGCCTTGCTCTTTCCACAGTCCAAACAAATGCATACACTCATTGCAAAGGAAAGGCAGTTGAAATTAAAGTACATACATGATTGGTAAAAGTGGACTGTATGTAGAGACCACATTGCAAAACACAATGGTGGGTGGTGCTTATTGGTCACGGCCTGTCTCCCTTGTCCTGGACAGTTCTGGCAGTGCAGTGTCTGGACAGGCGGGCAGAAAAAATCCTTGCCTGCAGCGAGCGTCCGGTCGCTGCTGCACCCTTGTGGCTTGTTGCATCAATACAGAACACATATGATGCACATTATTGTTTTAACTTACAGTTATTTATTCTTTCTTAGGTTTCTGGAACTTTGATACTTATTATTTCCTCCCCTTTTTGTTTTCTGTAATTTTCTTTCCACTACTTCCTTCTTATATATAGCTTGTTTTTTTCTGTGTCACATGAACGTTTCTCTTCCAAACTATCTATATTGACTTATGGATAGTCTAGCTCATGACATCAATCTTTTCCCTCAGTATTTTAAAATAATAAACAATTTTCAGTTTCATTAAAATTTATATCTCTCACTTAATCCTTTTCAAGAGGTTTCTCACTTTCAGTTTTCAACACTTTGATGGCCACTCCTGACCCTTCATTTTTACAATTTTTTTTCTGCCATAGGCTGCACAGAAAACAAAACACAGGTCATTCCCTGAGTCTTTGTTCATCTGATTTTTCAATTCCTTCTGCCAGTTTGGATAAGAGAACTTACTGATATTAGCAAACATTTCCCAAAATTTTTCATTATTGTCATTATTCCATTAATCTTAAAAATTATTCTCTCTTCCTTAGTAAGTTAATGCATAAGTTTATCTGATCTCAATTTCCTCTATTCTCTCTTCCCAGTCATTCAATGACTAAAGGCTGACAAGGATTGGTAAGAAACATGTGTTTCTCGCACAGTTCCCCTAGTAACCTCATTCCCTCCTATATAACCACCCAAAACTCCAACATTACCTCATCTACATTTATTTTGACATAAACTTTATCCTCTATTTCACCATCACTTTCTTTTCTATTAACAATATTATCATCATTTTCATTGTCATAATCACTCTCAGTATCCCTTTTCACATTTTGTCACCTCTCAGCATCGTATCCTCATGTTGTTGCTGCCCAGTAGTAACGCTGGTACAGTTATCTATTTCCTCATCATATAACCTCCCCAGAACAGAGCTGTCATGCTTAACCATCTACATTCTTGCATTTTTTACTTTACTTTCTGCCTAATTTCAAAATTTAGGTAATGCCTCAAGGCCTATATCTGTATCTTTTACATTTTTATGATGAGATTTACTTCCTGAGCCATCATTAACTCTCATGGTATTCCAGAATTTTTTTGTCAAACTGTAACTTGTTCATATGGTAAGTAAATTGGCTGTTCTGCTCCCATTTACTGAATTTCCCTCTTCTGTTCCACTTCAAATTGGAGGTCCTGTAGTTATTTATTCTGTTTGCGCCAAAACTTTGTACCATCATTGAGACAACCTTGAGTTTTCTGTCTGTTTTCTGTGCTATCTTGCCTCCAGTTTGCTTCTGCTCCATTTCTCCCAGCCCATCTTCTTTTCCTGTAGTCACTGTTTCATATCCACTGTTCTTACATTTTCATTATAGCCTCTTGCCCCACTGTTTTGGGTTTCAAATCTGTGGTGCTCATAATCTATTCTCCCATAGTTTCCCCTATCAGCATTCAATCTTACATGATAATTATATTTCTGGTTAAATACATCCATCATCCAGAGCCTGTCCAATTTATTAACATATTTCAAAAATAAGTCAAGAGAATCATCTAGTCTATGAATCAGCTCCTATAGTAACCTTTGATGTAATGCATCGTTTGTGTCATCTCATCAAAGGCTTTGCCTACATGAACTAATTTCTTTTATTGGTTCCTACAGAAAGCTTTCATAGGGGCATTCCTTTCTCTGTAAATAGGATCATTAAAAAATTTGCTCTTAATTCTAGCCTGTTATGATTCTGACCAAAATTAATTAAAAAATTTTTTCCAAAACCCTGAAATGATACCTACTGACCAAAATTAAGGTTTGCCAATGACAGTTTTTCTACAGTTTTTAAATTGTCTGTCATATCAGACCCAACTTTGTCTTTACAATGGTGTAGAATGTCACACAGTGCAAATTGCCACTGGGAAAACTTTTAACTGATAAGCTGGACCACATAATACCACTGTTTACACAAACATTTTTCTAACAATTTTTTTTATGTCTCTACTAGCTTTTGATCTAATATATTTACATCATGGTTTGCATTTTCACTTAAATCTTCTATCTTTTTATGTAATTTAGATATTTCACCCAATGTTTCGCAACTTAAATGACTAACTTTATCTTCTACAGTTTTCTGCACCATCTGTAGTTGTTCAGTAGCCTGTGACTGACTAGAAATTTCTTGAATTAATCCATTTTTTAATAATGTTACTTTGATTGCAACAGCATCTCTCTTGCACTCATATTTTTTAAGCCTGCCTCCAGCCCATTTTTGAGTTCTGTAATTTGGTTCCTTAATTCTGTTTTTTGAAGAATCATTATTTATTTTCATTAAAGATACAATTTCCCCCATTATTGAAATTAAGTATTACTGTTGTATATCACTGAAGATTCCAACTCCTCTTTTAAAGTCAATATTTGATTTCATTGCTAATTGTTTCCTAACTTTGAGTCCAGTTCTCCCAATTGTCCTAACATGGATCTCAACAGTTCATTCATGTTTTTTATTCACTTGTACACCACTTAAGTCTTGAAAACTATCTTGGCTTACATCTGCCACCTCTCCTACTTCACCATTTTCTCTTCAACATAGTCATTCATCATCTTTTTTTTTTTTCTTTTTCATTCTTCCTTTCTTTCTCTCTCTCTCTCTCTCTCTCTCTCTCTCTCTCTCTCTCTCTCTCTCTCGCTCTCTCTCTCTCTCTCTTTTCTTTTTTTTCTTCAAAACAGCCAGTATGTTCAAATTTTAATGATTCTTGAAAACTTAGTTTATTGTTTCTTCTGCAGGCTCGTGCAGGAGTTGTCAGATTTATTTTTGTATACTTTCATTAATGCATGTCCCATGTATGCTTAAAGTTCCTTTGCATCTTCCAAATCCAAATCAGTGTTCCTTCAGCATCCAGATTCCATGTTTCTTCACAGCATTTTGTCTACAAAACATTCATCAATGCAAGTTTGGTTTTTTGTGGCACTTCTCTGTAATAGAAAAACTATCAATACTCCAGCCAAGCAGTCTGCCATCCCGGTGGCAGCCCACACACATATGCCCCTCTCATACTTAAGCAATAATAAATTTGCGTTTATGGTTCACATTGACACTGCATGAAAACATTTACTTTTATTTAAATGCAAGAATGGTGACATCAGACAACATTCAGAAGTTCATTTAGCTTTTTAAGATGGTGTCAGTGTCCACAGGCATAGAAATGTTGTATAATATCATTATTGAAGTCCATGGTGTTCAATGATATGGCCCGAGTTAATACTTATTATATCAGAAAATGTTATTTATGTATCACTCCACATAAAAGTTCACATGTAATTCCAAATTTCCACATGAAAATCTCAACACATACAACATAGAACTTTTTTCATTGTTTCCTAACCACACACATTGCAAAGAGCATGTTAACTTAATGCACATCAGAAACAATCTGACTCAGTTAGTGCCTGTGAACAACAATATACGATAAGCTGTTTTCTCTCGAAGCTTCTAAAACTTTCGATGAGTCAAAATACATTAGTGAGGTTTCCATTTTAAAATCATTCATCAAATTTAGTTTATTGAGTGTATCTTGAGGAGAAGTACTTACATGAAGACTTTTCGTGGTAACAGCTAATAACAAAGGTTAAAACATTTACAGATATTGTTCAAATGTGTGTGAAATCTTATGGGACTTAACTGCTAAGGTCATCAGTCCCTAATCTTACACACTACTTAACCTAAATTATCCTAAGGAGAAACACACACACCTATGCCCGAGGGAGGACTCGAACCTGCGCTGGGATCAGCCGCACAGTCCATGACTGCAGCGCCTTAGACCACTCGGCTATTTACAGATATTAAAACCGGAAACTTCCTATTATGTTGCAGCATCAATTACATATCAATGTGAGAAATATAAATATATAAATGGTGACATGTTTTATCTGCAGAAAAATAGTCTGTTAAAATTATTAATAAATAATATAGTTGTGTATAAACAGGATTTGCTGTTGAATTTTTGTAAACTAATCTTCAAAGTGCACATCTGCATAAAGTGAACATATCAATGCATAAACAAAAAATGTATTTATGGCAAAATTAACTCTGAGAGCTGGAAATGTTCATAGATATCCACAGTAATGGATTGTGTGCTTTATAAACAAAAACAAGATCAAATCTGGCCAGAATTTAGAGTGTATCACATACTTCGTAGGTTGGGAGAAAGGTTCTGTCAGATCCTGTTTCATTACAGTGTCGAGCCATTTGCATTGAAGTTGTAGCAGAAGGTTTTAAATGGAACATATTTAATTCCTGTGTACTAGATCTGACCCATGTATTTCCCAGCAAGTAAGCAGCATTTCAATTATACTATGTGTCCGCCAGCCGCACCCTGCATATTATCAACAACTATCTGGGTACATGATACAAATGATCTAACTCACTGGATCTTTCATAAAATTAAGGACATTTTCCATTACTAACTTTTGCTACAGCTGATCATCATAAACATTTGTAAATTCCAAGGGTGAATGGATCATACCCAAGTGGAGTAAAGAAAAGAAAATAAACAATCCAAAAGTGTCGGAACATCCGTCATTGTTATCAACATATCTAAATCAGTCAGAAGAAAAGAGTGTCAAGGAACGTTAGTATTATGGCCACATGTTTAATGCTGTACTACTACAAATGTGAACCATGTAAAGAATCAAAGAAAATAAATTTGTATTTAATAGACTTTGCTAATTTCATATACACTGATAATTTTTCAAACAGCTAAATGGGAACACACAAGGAATGTGATGACGTGATAGGAGCATCATAATGGTCCTGATGTCAGCAGAATAGATGTGTATTCAGTGACTCATGATGAGATGTGAATAAGTAGTGTAAAGTTAGTTGTGGAATTTACTAAACACACAAACAATTGTATACCTGCATGTTTGTTAGCTTTTATTTATATTTTACGTTTTTACTAAGCTAGTATAGCATAGCACAGTAACATGATATATGGATGAAAAAACAACAAATTAACTGACGTGTTACAAAAAAAAATGAGGTAGAAAGGATTAGTAATTTCTTGTGATACTTCTCATTTAACCTGTACTGTGACTATCCACATACTTTAATGTAACTGGATGGATAAAAAATCGCTTACAAAACGGTATCAAGAGCAAACATATATTACGGTTAAACAAATGTGTGATCTATCTGGGCCAGTTGTTTCTTCTCTAGCAGAAAGGTTGAAGGGTCCAGTAAGTCTCCCCTGACCCACTGTTCTGGGTGATTTTTCTGAACTCTACCCATTTCCTAAACCTCACCAGTCCATTTTCTTTCATACTTCTTCCCACCTCTTCAATCCTTCTGCCAAGATGAGGAGCCTCTGGCTGTGAAAGCTTGCACATTTATTTAACCTTTGTATATTTTTTCTCGCGCTGGTGCTTGTTGAGTAGACTTTTTATCTATCAAAATACATTACATTTTCAAAAATTGATTATTTTTGTTGCTATATTTGTATACTTCATTGTTTCTAGAGTACACATTTTGTATGGTGTGTTAATACAAGTGACAGGAGTCCTTAATAGTTAGGTATGTGTGAGCTCATTGGATCAACTTTCACACCAGGGATTTCATCTCCAATTCCTAAGGAACTATGCAAACACAGCAGAATTATTCAAAAAATAGTTCATTTAAGAACACAAATGAAAATTTTTACTATCCTGTTTTGATACATTGTACAAGCTGCTGTCATCATCTGTCAAAATTATAATTTGTTTCTGATACTTTACTACAACAAAGCATAGAAAATCAGAAATAGATAATACAGACATGTACTTCATTGTATAAGTATACAACTTTGTATTTCTAACAATAGAAAGCCCTGAATGGAATAATGAAAATGTTATGAGGAGTATAAATTGCCACTCACCGTAGAGAGGAGACTTTGAGCTGCAGACAGGCACAATGAAAAGACTGCTATACATTAAGCTTTTGGGCAAAACACCTTCTTCTGAATTTGAGAACACATACCAAGAGATAGCTGGACCACCTAGTTGCTGAATGTGTCCAACACAATTTGCTTCACTCCAGTGACTGCTTGACAGTCTGAGCTATCTGGATCCCTCCTAACAACACCAGCTTTTCTGATTGCACAGGTGGAAACTCTTCCCCTATGTTCCCATAGCTCCCCTGCCTCAACCTCTGCTAGTCCTTGTCCTTCACCAACCAACCCCCTTCCCTTCCCCCACTCCAGCATTACACAACCTTCAATTCCACCAACACATCCACCAGTCTTTTTCCCTTCCTTTATTTGTCTCCTTTTCTACTCCCCTTCCTCCTCCCTCTCCCTGCAAACCTCTTGAGTGCATCTAGCAGCCCAACCCTGTCACCACCAAGTCCCTGAACACTCCCACAGGCAACGCTACACTTGTGCGTGTATGCTTTTTTTAAAAAAAAAAAAAAACTCAGAAGGATGCCATTTGGCTGAAAGCTTAACATATAGCTGTCTTTTCATTGTGCCTGTCTGTGGCTCATTGACTCCCTTATATGATGAACAGCATTCTATTATTTTCATAATACTGTCCAAATTTATATTTCTGTTATGCCTGAAAGCAACTTTTCATGAAGTATGTACATGTTACTTACGTAGGTTGACTCTCTTTCTTTGAAAGTGGAGGAAGATTCCAGAGAACTTTCTGATCATGAGGAGAGTGTGTAGCCAGAGTTAGCATACAATGAACCACCAGATACTGAAAAATTAACTTCCAGTGGCATTTGTATTACATATAACTGACACCTGTTTAAAAAGAAAAATAACTTTCCCAAAAGTCATATGAATGAATATCACTTCCTGTGAGTTACTATCAAACAAAAAGATTTTATTATTCCAATTTCTGTCATATTTTCTGGTTGCTTCCAGAAAAGGGCACTGTAAGACTGCAGACTGCATTTAGCAGTAAGGGAGTGAGACTGAAATTTTTGCATTTTGCAGTGGAAACAGTGGCTCTGATAGCTTCTGATCGCATGCTTACACTATTTTATTTCATTTCAGCTGTATTTGTTGTTTTTGTTTTGTGTGGGACATATTTTTGACATTACATAATACATTACCTAAATGCTAATGATTAAGAGCTTGAATGAATACGGTTCAATGACACATAATTAATAGCAAGCCAAAATGCACCATGTGACCATAATCATTCACAAGCTAGTGACATTGTCATTCTCTTTCTATGGTTCATGTTGTCTTAATGCTTTACTGTTTGTTTTGGTCATAGTGTTTAGTGCCAAGTGACTATTTGATTGTTCTCGCAGTGCCTATCGTGAGTGAGAGCAAGCAATTGTACTATATAATGTACACATAAAGAAGAAGAATAGTTTTCTCTGTATATTAATTCGTTGAAAGGCTGTCAAATGTGAGGAGCTCAGTGCACTAGTTTGTGGCTTTAGACTTAAAATAGAACAGAGTGAGTTAGCAAATGGCTGAATGAATGAAAAGACAATTTATACAGCGACAATGTGTCCATTCGAGCCAGTGGCTCTGTTGTTTTCATTTTTCCAGGCAAGAAACATAATTGTGAAACAGAAATGTGTGATCCAAACAACTTAATGAAAAACGTTTGTAACAAAAAATTACTCTTGAATTTAAAAGCAGCTGAGGATTTTAACAGTAACAAATGGATTATGGTGAGGATGCATATGGATATGTATTCCAGGTTTCAATAAAACAGACACTGGGATAAAACTATTATTAATGGAACATTGTGAATTTATAGCTGCAAGGATTGTGTATTTTTAGAACAATAAAAAGACACCAGTCAAGCTGATATATCTCTTAACTTGTTATTTCAGTGAAACATACAGAAACAAAAACCATACATTAGAAATTGTCTGGAAAGTAAGTGAAGGATGTGTTACATGGAAAGTTCCATTTGACAAAAACATTGCTTATACCTCAGACAAAGTTGATTTTTAACATATCAAAGGCTATGAATTCTGAAAACCACCATTTTGAAATGTTGACTGTCCCATGGTCTAAAGAGCTTGACTGCACCATTTTGAAATGGCATACAGTGTCTTAACACACTGTTGTCCTATATCCCTGCATGTTTAGTCAATGCTTACATTCTGTGCAAGCAACAAAAAAAATAAATAAAAAATAAATAAAAAATAAAATAAATAAATAAATAAAAAATAAAAAAATCCAAATATGAATACTAAAAAGTTAGCCATTAGTCTCTTCTGCAATCTCCACACTTCCTCACAGACCAGAGAAGTATTTTATGTCTTTGTCAGTGGTTCCTTACAGAACAGAAAAGTATTTTATTTTCTTCTCAATGCTGTGTGCTTAATTTTATGAGAAAGACGAAAGTGTGAAACAGCATTGATTCCAATGGCTGTAAGCACTGTGGGACTTAACGTCTGGTAATCAGTCACCTAGATTTAGAACAACTCAAATTTAACTAACCTAAGGACATCACAGACATCCATGCCCGAGGCAGGTTGGAACCTGCGACCGTAGCAGCAGCGCGGTTCTGGACTGAAGCACCTAGAACCGCTCGGGCACAGTGACCAGCTAAACAGCGTGGACATCATGCTGTTAGACCACCACTGTAACCCTGTTGACTTGATATGGGCTCGTGTTGACTTGATATGGGCTCAAGTGAAGTAATATGTTGAGAAGCTGAAAAGTAAATTCAGAAATTCAAATTTTGGGAGGCTTACAGACTATGCACAACAACAGCACAATTTCTGCATGGGCAGTTTGAGTCAGATATGTAGAAAGACACCAGGACAATGATTACAATAGAGAAAATTGCAGAGACACAGTTACAGAGCCTTTCATAATCAGTCTTCTCAAGTGCAGTTGACTTCCATTAGATAAGTAAAGATGACTTAATAGACTTCTTACAGTGAATTATGTGAATATTAAGTACTTTGTGGGAATATCAATTTTGATGCAGTCTCCAGATATCATCCGCCACAAGAAGAGAATGATCTTTGGACTGTGCAGACAGGGAGTAGTGCAATCTGAGTCTTGCTCTGAGGCAATTGCATGTATTTAGGGCATTGGCTAATAAGTTTACATAGATGTACCAACAGCATTTGTTATAAATGGTAGTCATAAATACCAGTCATATTACAATCTACTCACATTGGTGTCCCCTGCATAAGTTGTGAAATGCACAATTCTTTGAATTTTCAATGTTTTTCATTGTGACAATGTGGCTGCAACACAACACTTTGACCATTGCCCTGCCTCTGGATTGCAGTGACAAAAGGACTGCAGTGCAGGATGTGAAGTGTTCTCAATGTGCACAAACAATGTTACTCAAGACATGGCCCTACTGACATCACCAAACCTATGGTATCTCAATAATGCCTACCACTTATGAATCCATTCTCGCACTAGAGGTGCTACTCTGCTATTAATAGTGTTAACAGTGTACAACTATCTCAGAGTGTTTGTAGGAACATTTTCACATCATTCCACATTGCGATTGCAATATGAACATTCGCATATCACCAAGCAACAACCATTTGTGTGTCATGAACAATCACCAGTCATGTTACCTCACACTAAGGACCTGCTTTTAGATCTGGAGGATAGTGCTTTGGTGGGTTATGTTCTCATTCAAAACTAAGTGCAATGTACAGTACATGTGACACAAATTGCTTGCAAACATCCAGTCGTTTACCATTTTGCCACAACAAACCAGACTTCATGCACAGTTGTCATCCTTCTTGCCTGCCACAAGAGGCAATGCCACAAATTTGGCCTTCACTTCATATCTGAAGCTTAGTACTCATGTCAATTTGTCACCTTTTGATGATGCCAGACCCATCTTGTGGTTCATGAAAATTGACAATAGTTTTATGCCAACAGGAGTGTTTGATGATTATGCAGTCAATTTACTCTGACAACTAATGGGACAATTGGAATTCATCAGTTATGTCACAGTGTTACTGCCTCACACAAAAAATTATGATGCAGTGAAGTTTGCACTCCTACACTGCCTTTTCCTACTCTGACAACTAATGGGACAATTGGAATTCATCAGTTATGTCACAGTGTTACTGCCTCACACAAAAAATTATGATGCAGTGAAGTTTGCACTCCTACACTGCCTTTTCCTGTACCCCTGAACAGCAGGTATAGGGGGCTACATGGTCCCTGGCACAAGAAGAGTTACAGTGCCTCCGGTGGTGGATAATGTCGAAAATGATATATTGTAAAGAATTGTTATTCTTAAGATGGATTCACACTAGACAGAATGTCACTGTCATGTCGAAAGATTCTCCTCTGCAACTCAAATGGTGACATTCACACATTCTGTCAACAGAATGTCATGGACACAACACGTCACGTCACGTCACATCAAGGGTTCTCAGGTAGGATGTTTTGAAGGGCCATTGACAGGGTCACATGATATTTCCCTGTTGCTGCCAGCAAGTAGCGCCCCCATATTTGTTTTGTTTAGTTTGGCAAAACGGTCCATGTAGACATGTCTTATGCAAACCACCAGCTTCTGCCATGGTGATATTGGATGCCTAAACCTTGAATTTCTTTTCGTAATTTTTAGTTGTGTCTGCTTAATATGTAACACAACTGTTGTTTAGACATTCTGAAATATTTATAGAATGACGACTCCTCCTGTTTCAGCTCCTTGTGAAGAACATCAAACTCTCCTTCACTGTCTTGATTTTTTAACATTTTTTTTTTTCTAATACAGACTCTTTTTGCTCTCTGTTTCTCTACATCAGGTGCAATAGCAATCATTGCAAACTGCTTTAAACTGGATTTCAGCATTTTATGATGATTTACCATGAACTACAAAGTTGCACTTCTGGTGAGTATTTTATGAGCCAGCTGCAACATCATGACATTCTTTCGATATTGATGTGCCATGTAGTGTAAGTGCTCAGGAATTCACCTGCCCGTCAACACTCAAAAACATGACGGTTACATGACAGGGACATTCCAACAAGTGTGAATCTACCTATAGCCAGCCAATTCAGATGCTGTTCTTCTTCATACCTGATAAAAGAGGATTCCAAGTTTTACTTAGTGAGTACCCATTATCACTGTTAACGATATTATCCGTTAGTCTGATTTTGACAGATTCTTTTAAAACACAATCCCAGTAACGCGAGGCATTTTGAACCACTTGCGTCTCACTGCTTAGCATTTTATGTCCCTCTGTAAGATAGGGCTCAGCCACAGGCAGATTTGTCAAGTTGTAACAATCGCGTATTGCAGTGATGTTCAATATATCTGTCATTGGCAGTACGAGTAGTTTGGCCAATGTATATTTTACCGCACTCACATGGTATATTGCAAACACCAGACTTCCCCAAACCTAAATCGTTCTTAATACACCCAAGAAGTGCTCTAATCTTAGCTGGCTGACAGAATACACAGCTGATCTCAAACTTGCAACAATGTGAGCTTGCTTCACAATGACCAGCTGCGACAAACAGAATGGCACTCCACGCCATGCACCCTGTCACAGCTATGACCTGGACTTCATAGGCCTCACCATACACAAACACAGGATGTCAAAAATCACTTCCAACTGGCCGCAGCAAATGAGGAACTCCCTCCTCCTCTCTGCATGCCACCACACCAGCCTCAGTGCAGTGCTTGCCACTATCACTGCCTGACAACAACGCTCACCTCAAGGTCAGTACACAGCTACCTGCAGTGTTAGTAAACAATGCACTGTCCTCGGCCACTGCCTGCAGCAAGGCTTATATGTATGCAGTACACAATGGTACAATGCATAGGAGTGACAACGGGTAGTCCTCCCATCACACGTAAACCTTGTCGCCTGTGTCCTGCAGAGTTACAATGAAAAAAACCATTCACAAACTTTTACAAGCAAGAATTGCCCACATGTCCAGCACCCCTGAGCATCACAAATTTAACTTATTCTCAAGAAAGATGGCACAACAAGAGTCTGCAGTGACTACAGGGTTCTTAACTCTAGAAAACTCTGAGAAAGCTACCCTGTCCCAAAGCCGCAAGACTTTACACATGCACCCACAGGTGCAATAATCTTTAGTGTCATAAACTGCAAGTGCACATATCTACAGATTCTGATGCACCCTGACAATATAGAAAAGACATCCATTGTACCAATATTCAGACTTTATGAATATCTCTTTTTCTTATGGCTCAAAGAAGCCTGCGCAAAGGTGGCAGCAGTTCATTGACAGCTTCTTCTGCTGCCTCCCATTTTATTAAATCTATCTTGATGATATTTTGGTTTTCTCATGCTCGTAAGAGAAGCACAAACTTCACATAGAACAAATTTTAGTAGCACTGCAGCAAGGTCTTGCTACCATCAACGATGCCAAGTCAAAGCTACATATGTTGGAATTAACATTTCTTAGTCATGCACTAAATGCATTGGGCATTAAACCAATCACCAAGTGATTTGTCATTGCCTCTTCATGAAACTTACCATGACTTACATCGTTTCCTTGGGATTCTCAATTTTTATTGCAGTGATCTCCTACATGCTGCCAAGCTCCAGTATCCCCTTACAGATGCCTTATCAGGCAGGCTAAGAGGAAAATGAACTGGACAGTGGATATATCTGAAGCATTCTGTAAAGCTAAGAACAACTTATTGCAGGCCATCACTCTGTCAAAGTATTGATCCTGTCTCCACAGACCTTTCACCATGAGAAAAGAACGATCTTTGGACTTTGCAGACAGGGTGTAGTGTGATCTGAGTCTTGATCTGAAGCAGTCACATGTGTTTATGTTGGCTAATAAAGTTCACATAGATGTAGCCACTACAATTTTTCCTCATGATCATCATCAAATACTGGCACATACTATGATCTACCTACAACTTATAGTTTTGGCTTTGTCTTCATTACTTTGTGTGCAACTGCATTGTCATGATTCATCTTTGGACTTCTAATAATACAATATTCTTGATTAAGCAGTTTCCATTTCATATAAATACTCCACACAAATACATAAATCATAATGCAGTAACTATCAGAAGCAATTTGTAAAAAAAAAAAAAAAAAAAAAAAAAAAAAAACTGTTTGTATGTCATTGAACCAACTATAAGGAGTGATGAAAAAGTTTCCGTTTGTGGGTATTGCTGTAGCGTATCTACAATGAAGTGCAACTCTGGTGCTGGTAGAGGAAAAGGTTGTACCTTGGGACAGTTTTTACATTCTTATTTTTTATACTATACATTTTTATATGAAATTTGAAAATTTAGCCCATCACAGGCAGCAACTGGACGAACAGCAGTGTAATCTAGCTCCAATAATTACATCATTACTAACCGATAAAGACTTCTGTGGTACTTGTCCCTACGCACAACCTATGGTTTCATCTTGAGACAATGATGATTCTATTAGAGACACAACAATATTTTTCAGTTTTTAGTTTAATGAAAGGAAGACTCATACTGAATTTAGATGGTACATGTTACTTTATTAGGTCCAAATACAAAAGTTATTTTACCATAAAACAAGAGATGGTGGGAATAAAATATTGAATGAGTGAAACCCACAATGCATCATTGGAATTGGTAGTTCCTTCACTATGCTACTGTGATTAACAGTGCTGATGTCCTTAACATAAGGAATACAAAATGGGTCCTTTGCTTCCTAAAGAATTTCACAGTTACATCTTGTTCTGTATTTTCTAAAACTATTCCAGCATAGTAAATGTGAGGTGTGCCACTGATGTCAAATTTGACTTAGACCCAGCTACCATGAGAACAAGAAAGTGGCTGAGAAATCTTCTTCAGAAGAGGAATCAAACATACTATGTCCACAACTACTGGCAAGTTCAGGAAATCATCATCATAAGAAGAAGAAGAAGAAGAAAAGAAGAAGAAAGGTAGATGAAAACTCCTTTGCGCGTTTAGTGGCATCTTTCTTCGGGCAAGCTTCTTTTTCTTATTTTTCTCCTCTTCAATTCTTTGTTTTTCTGATGTATCAGTAACAATCGTACATCTTCCAGGTTTTCTTACTCTACCAGAAGTCCTCCTAGAAGGTACTCTTGGGAATGGACAGATGGTTGCAATGAAGGACTGCTTGCCAAAGGTATTTCTTCTCTGTTATTTTCATTCTTGGGTGGAGCATCTGGTGAATGGATTTCACCAGCTCCTTCAGGATTTGGCCTGTTTATCATTCCTGAAGGTAATAATTCATCATCTCTGAGCACTTCTTCATTGAATGGCCAGATGCCAGTAAGGCTAAAACCTTCAGTTACATTGTTTGAAGTGAAAACCAGAGAATGTGACCTGTCCACTTATGCAGAAACAACATAAATTGTCTTTCCAGGGTTTTTGAGCATTCAATCCTTACTTGCATTATAAAAGTGTGTCTTCATGGGACCAAAGACAGTCCTGTCCAATGGCTGTAATTTGTGGCTAGTATGGGGAATGGAAGTCAAAAAGATGATACCATTATCCTTTGCCAGGTTTACTACTTCCAGTGATAGATGACTTTCACGGTAGTCCATAATTAGTGATACTTCACTGCCAGAAGAGGGTTTCACTGTTGTTATTGTGCTCTTCAGTACAGAGATTGGTTTGATGCAGCTCTCCATGCTATTCTATCCTGTGCAAGCTTTTTCATCTCCGAGTAACTACTGCAACCTACATCCTTCTGAATCTGCTCAGTATATTCATCTCTAGGTTGCCCTCTATGTTTTTTACCCTCCATGCTTCCCTCCAGTACTAAATAAGTGATCCCTTGATGCCTTATTAAGTTTTCTCAGCTGATCCCTTCTTCTAGTAAAGTTGTGCCACAAATTCCTCTTCTCCCTAGTTCTGTTCAGTACCTCCTCATTAGTTATATGATCTAACCACCCAGTCTTCAGCATTCTTCTGTAGTACCATATTTTGAAAACTTCTATTTTCTTCTTGTCTAAACTATTTATTGTCCATGTTTCACTTCCATACAAGCCTACACTCCATACAAATACTTTCAGAAAGGACTTCCTGACACTTAAATCAATACTTGATGTTAACAATTCTCTTCTTCAGAAACGCTTTCCTTGCCATAGCCAGTCTACATTTTATATCCTCTCTACTTCGACCATCATCAGTTATTTTGCTCCCCAAATAGCAAAACTCATCTACTGCTTTGTCTCATTTCCTAATCTAATTCCATCAGCATCACCTGATTTCACTATGTTTTGGAAATTTCACAAAAATTTGGCATTGGACCAACCACTAGAAGCAGCCATACAAAGAATGCCAGTTGGTGCAATGTTTAACATGTGATCCTTGTAATGAACTCTTGGAAATACGCTGAAGGGCCAAAGAAACTGGCATAGGCATGTGTATTCAAATAGAGAGACATGTAAACAAGCATAATATGACATGCAGTCCGCAAAGCCTATATAAGATGACATGTGTCTGGTGCAGTTGTTAGATTGGTTACTGCTGTTACAATGACAGGTTATCAAGATTTAAGCAAGTTTGAACGTGGTGTTATAGTCGTAGCACGAGCAATGGGACACAGCACGTTGAAGGTAGTGATGAAGTAGAGATTTTTCCCATAAGTCCATTTCAAGAGTGTAGAGTGAATATCAGGAATCTGGTAAAACATCGAATCTCCAACATCACTGTGACTGGAAAAAGATCCTGCAAGAATGGGACCAATGATGACTGAAGAGAATCATTCAACATCACAGAAGTGCAACCCTTTTGCAGATTGCTGCAGATTTCAATGCTGGGCCATCAACAAGTGTCAGTGTGCAAACCATTCAACGAAACATCATTGGATGGGCTTTTGGAGCCTACTCTTGTACCCTTGATGACTGCATGACACTGTAGAAAGCCTTGCCTGGCCCCATCAACACTGACATTGAACTGTTGACTGGAAAAATGTTGCCTGGTCGGATGAGTCTTGTTTCAAATTGTATCGAGTGGATGGGCATGTATGGGTATGGAGCCAACCTCATGAATCCATGGAGCCTGCGTGTCAGCAGGGGACTGTTCAAGCTGGTGGAGGCTCTGTAATGATGTGGGGCATGTGCAGTTGGAGTGATATGGGACCTCTGATACATCTAGATATGACTCTGACAGGTGACACGTGTCTAAGCATCCTGTCTGATCGTCTGCATCCATTCATGTCCATTGTGCATTCTGATGGACTTGGGTAATTCCAGCAGGGCAGTGCAACGATACCCCACACATCCAGAATTGCTACAGAGTGGCTCCAGGAATGCTCTTCTGAGTTTAAACACTTATGCTGGCCACCGGACTCCCCAGACATGAACATTATTGAGCATGTCTGGGATGCCTTGCAACGTGCTGTGTTCCACCCACTCATACTCTTATGGATTTATGGACAGTCTTGCAGCATTCGTGATGTCAATTCCCTCCAGCACTACTTCAGACATTATTTGAGTCCATACCACATCATGTTGCACCACTTTTACATGCTCGTGGGATCCCTACATAATATTAGGCAGGTGTACCAATTTCTTTGGCACTTCAGTGTATAACGGCTGGTGGAATTAATGTTCCTGCAGTACTCACATAAGCTATCATTGTAACGTTACTTCCTTGTTTCCCTGAAGTAGCTGCTCCAATTGGTTTGGCTTTTATGTGGCTAATTACACGCAATGGTATGAGTACTGTAGAAAGCCCTGTTTCATCAACACTCCACACTTTTTGAGGTTGTAGACTATGCCTGGAATAAACCTCTTGGAGTTTCTTAAAAAGAATTTCAACATTGGATTTGTTGAAAGATGCCATTAAGGTCTTGATTAGTTGACTCCAGTTTTCTTATTTAAATTCTGTTCTGATGAGACTTCTGAAAGATTCTATACCATTGTCTTCCAGCTGATTTCTGTTCCTCCCAAGTCACTGGATATTTAATTTCGTTAGCTGTAGTATATTGGTAGGCAAAATTCTTCAAATCATCCCCATTCACACAAAAGTTTCATTTTGCAGCCATTACTATATAAGAAAGAATTTCTTCCTCTTGCTCAGTGGTGAAGACTTTTTGTGTAGCACTGATGGCTACATATTTGAAATGATTTTGACCAGACAGTTTGTATTCTTTGAATGTGCCTCACAGGAGTACTTTTGAACACTCCGTACACTTTAGCTGCAGATCATTTCCATATAATAAACCTCATTGGCAGCTGCCTCCATACATTCTGCATCTGGTTTTCTGTTTTCTTTCCCACTTTACCTCTGTCCATCTGAAAGGAAAAAAATGAACATAACTGAAACTGTAAAGAAAATATTTGGTTGTACCTTGTGACATGTCCCAATGTGTAAACAGAATAATGTTCCAAGGTAAAACCAAGTACACAATAAAAGAAAACAGTATCCTAACCTATATACACACTCTTAAGTCACATATGGCATCAATAGCTTACTTAAACAATGCCATACCACACTGTATTTAAGAAATTATCAATAATGATCCTTATCTTCTATTTATATCTTCTAAGGATTATAGCTAAATTGCACTTTCAAATATGAAAATCTGTAAAATTACTCCTCAGGCCTCAAACATTATCTAAATAAGATCTGCCAACTTGATTTCATAGGTCTTAGAGGTACTGCTACTTTTTGTAAAAGTGTCCAAAGGTAAAGACATCCCAAGGTACAACCCTTCCCCTATATAAGCACCGACAAGGGATTAGTGTGGCATTTATGTCCTTCCGATGTGTGTGCAATGCAGAAACATGAACTATGGCAACATTATTACCAAATGTGTCCAAAGAGGGCCAACATGCTGTTGTTCTTTTCATGGCTGCCAAAGGACAAGCACCAGTAGTAGATATCCATCACAGAATGAAAAATGAGCATGGGGCAGCATGTCTGTTGAAAACCACCACAGCTGTAACAAATTAAATTCCCTAGTTTAAGTAGCGTGCAGAGAGATACGTATATCCTTGATCTACATGTGCTTGAGTCAATGTATTAATTTCATTATTCTTATATAAGAAACGAAGGAAGTTCCCTAGAGTCCGACTTAGTACACACTCTTTCTTCTGTCTATATCAATTCATGTAAGATCACCATGCTTGTAGCTTAAAGTTCTTTATGAATAATAATCTTGGTATTAAGTTAAAATGACTTATGATTTATTGAATCTGTACCTTAAATATTACTAACAGTCTGCAGTAGTTTATTACACGTTTCAATAGTTTTTCCGCTGAAAAGCAAAATTTGGTGATGTGATGATTGCGCACCATCGAACTGCTATCCTACACATATCTGTATCCTTTCTCTTTGAATATGCAGTCTAAATTGTTTCTTATACCAAGTTGGATTATGCTTGCTTTGCACTGTGACATACTTCATCACATTGTGCTGCATTTTAACACAGTCAATCATACCTCAACTTGTCTTTCTCCTACAGTGATCTCTGCATCTGATTTCATCATAATGGGAAAAATAATCGCAACAAGACACAGAATCAGCCTCGGTGAGGAGTTTGTTCAAATTATATCTTAAATTCAAACTAAAACATGATGGCTATCACTTCCTCTGTAGACTTTATGAATCATCCCACCTCATAACAATTAGTATTCTGATGCACAATGCAATCTAGCATTTCACCTTTATTTTGATGTCTACACGAGATAAAAAATTGCAGTGTGGAATGCTGTTTCAAGATAATGCATGTCCCCTTATCGCAAATGTTGTGACGCAGAACTTACACCAACTCAAGCAGGAGACACTGGAGCATACAGCCTGTAGCCCTGACCTCTTCCCATGCAATTATCACACCTTAGGTCCCTTAAAAAAAGCCTTCAAGGATCGATGAGTTCTGTCAGACAAGGATATGCAGCAGGCAGTTACAGACAGCTTCAGGCAACAGGACATGATATTTTATCAAACAGGTATTTTCATCCTGGTGCATCAGTGGGATGATTGCCTCAATACTCAGGGCGGTTTTGCCTGACTGTACTGCCTTTGGACAGAAACTTTTTGATCACCCTTTATATTTTGAATTTTACAGCTTCAGATTGCTTTAAATATTACTGAACACCGATATAGCAAAACATAAACAAGGCAGACATTGTCACTCAGCAAAATGAATTGTTACTGTTTAATATGTAAAGCATTAAACATTAACACTATTTAAAGCAAGAATCAGAAGTTACAGTATCAACAGTTAATGATAATATTGTAGTTTTTATGTGCATTCACATTTCTGCTACTGAAAAGTGGTTTATTGTCGAACATTGTATGTGCCAGCATTTGTTCAGCTATCAGACTTGGGTCAAATGACAATAAACTGGAGTTGTCACATTGTACTCTCTGTTTCTCTCCGCACAGAATGCACTTACAATAACCTTTGTATGTGTTCTGTATTGTAACATTGTACATGGTACAACTTTGGCACATATGCAAATCTGGAGGCAATATCTGTTACTTTGGGAACTGGGATATTCTTGTCATTTGTCAAGAGACAGTCAAAATAACTCCGCCTAGAATGATGCAAAAAAACATGTTGCATGTGTTTTCTGCAAGTATGAATATTCTACACTACATGGCAGAAAAAGTGAAGCACCCGGAAGACATGGTCAGATGTTAAAGTACATGTACACAACATTGGTGTGTTGAGTTACAATTCTCTGCCATGGGTAGAACAGCTAGAACCAGAGTCCATTAATGTTGTTCATATTTCATGTTGTTACCAGACCTGATAGGGTATAATGTGACATGAACAGTGTCAGATGTTGAAGGAGCACTGTGCAGGATATGGAGATGCAGGGTATTTGTGTGAGACAGTGTTATCACCACCTCACAAGATTTGAAAGCAGCTTAATTGTGAGTCTCCATAGGCAAACTTGTCTAATCATACAATATCCAGAATAGTAAGGTGTTCAGCTGTGACAGTGGCACGTTGTTGGACTATATGGAAATGTGACGGGAAGCATACTCATTGTCAAGGTTCTGGCTGACCATACCTCACCATCACAAGGAAGGAGTGCTATATTGTGCATGATTCACACAGTAGCCCACTCACATCTGTCACAGTAGCCCATTCACATCTGTGTCTGCCATCTGAAAATAAGCAATGGATTCACTGTGACATTCTGTGTTATCCTGCACCATTGGTCAGAGACTAGCAGCAGCTGCATTAAGGAATTACCATTCCATGTGTAGGCTCCTGTTAACACCACACCACAAACAACTGCATTTGGAGTGGTGCCATGACTAGGAAGCATGGACTGCTGATGAATAGAATTGCTTGTGTTCAGCCATGAGCTGCAGTTCTACAGTATCACAGATGACCATCATTGACGAGTGTAGTAGCAGCCTGTGGAGAGATTCTATTTTTCCACGGTTTTCGAGAGGGACAGCAGTGTTACACCTGGTGTCATGAATGGGAAGCCATCGGGTACAAATTTAAGTCATGGCTAGTAGTGCTTGAGGGAATTCTGACAGCACAACGATACATCACAAACATCCTGCATCCTGCTATGTTCTTCTCATGCGACAGTATCATGGTGCTGTTCATCAACACGACAATATTTGTCCACAGATGGCATGTGTCTCTATGAACTGTGTGCATGATGTTGAGCTGCTCCTGTGGCCAGCAAGATTCCTGGATCTGTCCCAAATAGAATGTGTGGGACTGATTCACGCATTAATTCCATCCCAGTACTAGTTAGTACCCAGGCTGTCGAGCACCAGTTACAATAGTTGTGCACCAGATTACCTCAGGTGAAGGTAAAACAACTTCATAACACCCTTCCCAACCAAATCAGACCATGTATTCATAACAAAGGGAGTGCAACATCATACTGATACGAGGGTTCATACTGGCAAGTTCTTTAAGAACTTGGCTTGACTTTGTAATCACTGAAATAACATCACATTCCCTCTCAACCTATGAAGTTTCATTTCTTTTCCTACTCTCCTTATGGGTGCTTCACTTTTTTTATCAGGCAGTGTAATTCCCAAAGCCATTGCAGGAAAGTCTTAATCACATATTGATTAACGGACTGTCATTTGGTTAATCCCAGTTAACACATAATATTGAAACTGTTAAAAAACAAAGTGAGCTAAAACATTAATTTCAATGGAATGGTTATGGTGTGCTGATATTTATACAGATGATCAGCATGCCGTGACTCACTTTAGATATCTTCTGTCACAAAATACTGGATGGTTTGTTTCATGGTCATAGGGAAACAGATACTAGGGCGATGGAGTTCTTGACATTGGCGCTGCATGCTAAGAAGCTGATCGTCATTGCATTTAGACAACAGCCACACAACGGTAGAAGAAGCCATCTTGGTTGTGGCCGTTTTCTGTGCCTATCATTAAAGTATGAATTTACCTTCTTGTTACTGAAAAAAAATGTGTAAAATGAAGTCAATATCTGTTAGTATTTAGCGACAAAGACTGCATAAAAATGTAAATGTTTGATATAAGTGGTCCTAAATATTTACTTTGAAGACAGTACTAACATAATCAACAGAAACAAAAGGATTTAATCTGAAAGACTGATATTCTGACTATAGGAATTTTCCATAATTGGAACATATTACTTACGAAACTCGAAAATTTGTATTAAACAAAGTGATCCTTGTGCAGTGGGAATATCTTGACTGAAAGTTTTATTGAATATTATGTCATTGTAGCCTAAAATAACATCCAAATCAAGAGAGAAGGTTCTAAATAATTTGACATTATATTAAAGCAGAGATATTACTGTGATAGTATGCTCTTGAAGGTGGATTCACACTTGCTGTAAGGCCACCATCACAGTTTTGAACAAACATCGAAGGTCCAAACTCAGAGGAATTCCTGAGCTTTCCCACTACATGGCACTTCAATGTCGAATGAACTTCATGACATTACAGGTGGTTCATAAGATACCCACGAGAGACGCAATTTCGTAGATCATGGTAGATCATCATAAAATGTCAAAATTCAGTTTAAAGCAGTTTGCAATGATTGCTATTGCACTTGATGATTAATAATAGAGAGCAAAAAGGGTCTGTATTAGAATAATGTTAAAAAATCGAGACTGTGAAGGAGAGTTCCACACTCTTTACAAGGGCTGGCAGAGAGGGAGTCCTCATTCTATAAATATTTCAGAATGTCTAAACAACAGTTTTTTTTTACCTGTTCTGCAAGAAAGGAATGAAAATTGCAAGGAGAGATTCAAGATTTGGGCCTTCAGTATCACCTTGACAAAAGATGTTGGTTTGCCTGTCTAGATGGACTGTTTTAGTGTACTTGAACTATGTTTGCATATATTTCTGCTACCTGTTGTTCATCATTAATTTATTACAAATCTTATTTTAAACTTCTGCATGCCACATCAGCTTTACCCCCAGTTTTTCTTTTCACTGTTCCACTGGAAAAATGGTGAGTCATGCACATTGAACAAGATACACTTCATTTATTTTACAATGTATTTCTTCAGCGTGTAAAATAAAATACATTAACTTAGTATTGTCTTCCAGTACATATTAAGACCTTTTCACGATAGCAGTCAGTACTTAATGTAGAGAAATCTTGATGTGACGTGATGCTGACATGACATGACGTGTCGATAACATTCCATTGACTGTGTGTAAGAATTCCACCATTTGAACAACAGAGGAGTACCTTTTGGCATGGCGGATGTGATGGCGAATCCACCTTTATTGATCTGGTAGACAGTTGTGGTCTATGGAACAATTTAATCTAGTCTATGATAATTCACAATATTGGACTTAAATATTACTCATAAATGATATTAGAAGATATTGTTTGCCTTATCTCTAGAAGTTAGTATAGAAGTTAGGACCTGCAATATTAGAAAATTTCTCTGGAGAGACAACAGTAATTTGGTCCAGGCATATAAAGTAATAATAACCTACCAGAAATTAACATTTTACTATTGTTCCTAGAGGACATAATTGGTACAGAGTGATTATGAGAGGTTACTTGAGCTGATTAGTACTAATATTGTTGAGTAATCTAATCAGCTTAACTGAATCTGGTCATTAATGAGTTGTCACTTGTGCATTATCAATGTGACCAACCTAGTGTGGTATGCCATATGACTGGGACATAATCTACGATACTGTTGCAATACCAGCCAAACCTATCTGAACACATCTAAAAGTAGATTTCTATAAAATGCTTATTTTAATTAGACAATCACTTTTAATTGGCTATGTAGCTCAGGTAAGGAATGCAATTCATTGTTTTTCTTGTTTCTTCAAAACTGAACATTAAAATATTTAACAGTTGTTCATCATTTCATAAGCAGATGATTAAGCCATAAGCCCAGTATATTACCACTGTGGTAACCTCACTGTTGATCCTGTTATAATAGATATTACATATCTTCAATGATCAGCCACAAATAATATTCAACACAGTAGACCCCATGATAAATTCCATGGACTTATAATGATGTGCATCACTTGCATAGGGAGCAAATGATGATGTATTTTTTGTTGTACTGTTTTACAGGTACTAATTGCTGTTCCATTAATATTAACTGCATAGAATCTTCTCATTAACCAGCTGGAGTGGCCGTGTGGTTCTAGGCGCTACAGTCTGGAACCACGTGACTGCTACGGTCGCAGGTTCGAATCCTGCCTCGGGCATGGATGTGTGTGATGTCCTTAGGTTAGTTAGGTTTAAGTAGTTCTAAGTTCTAGGGGACTGATGACCTCAGAAGTTAAGTCCCATAGTGCTCACAGCCATTTGAACCATTTTTTTCTTCTCATTCGTCAAAACAGCAGCACTGACCACCACAAGATTGGGTGCCATCTGGCGAAGTTGTGAGCATGTGACACAGTGAGGAATGTATATAAGTGAAGCAGAGACAAATGGGGCATCATTCAAATGGGCTGCAAATGAGGTAAACCACCAGCGATTTTGAAAAGGGGCAGCCAGAGCGAGAGCACCAGCAGCAGCGAGTACTGTTTGTATAAAGCGTTTATTTTGCATTTTGTTTACGACCTTCCACTAAGGAAGGGATTCTATTAGTGTTTATCTGCTCTGCATAGTAACTAACAGTTCTTGATAAAACTTTACGTAATTTTCGTGTTAGATTTCTTAGTGTTTTCTTGATCGTTTAGAACAGAAAGCGCCCTAAAACCGTCTTTTGTTTGTTTCGCGGCCGTTAGCCACTAGTCACTTGAATCAGCAGTTGTCTTGTGACAGCCAGAGCGAGAGCACCAGCAGCAGCGAGTACTGTTTGTATAAAGCGTTTATTTTGCATTTTGTTTACGACCTTCCACTAAGGAAGGGATTCTATTTGTGTTTATCTGCTCTGCATAGAAACTAACAGTTCTTGATCGTTAGGAGAGAAATTTATTTTGTACTTATTTGCTGCGCTTAGCTTTTAAATAGTTTTTCTGGGAAAACCTAGCGTAGTTTTCGCGTCTCGTATTTCAGTGAGTGTTTCTTGATTATCAGAGTAGCTCATCAGAAGATTATCTTGGGAATTTGTCACCGTATAGAGTAGGGTAAACTTAGTCATGTGTAGGGACTGTGGTTGTTGTGAGCGGACGCAAGGAGAATTGGCCACTCTTCGGGGGCAGGTGGAGGCTTTGTCTGTTAGGCTCATCGAGCTCGAGGCGCAGGCGTCGGCTCGTAGTGGCGTTGGGGCAACTGTGGTGAGACCTATGCCTACTTCGGTGGCCTTGGAATCACATGGAACCCCTGATGTCGCTGCGTCTTCCGGCAGTGAGCATCTTACCGGTCAGCCATCACTCCAGGGTGAATGGCGGACAGTGGTGGGCTCGCGCGTGCCTGGCCGAAAGGCGAAGGTGGGATCTGGCCCCGTGGCAGCTGCCTTACCCCTTTCCAACAGGTACGGGGTGCTTCCTAGTGGTGATGACATCGTTTCCGAGCCACCACAGGATGCCTCGCCTGTTGGGCCAGTGGCCGATTCTCCGGCAAGGTCCCGACAGTCACAGAGGGCGGGCCTATTAGTTATAGGGAGCTCCAACGTTAGGCGGGTTATGGAGCCCCTCAGGAAAATAGCGGGTAGGTCGGGGAAGAATGCCAGTGTGCACTCGGTGTGCTTGCCGGGGGGTCTCGTCTGTAATGTGGAGGAGGCCCTTCCGGCAGCTATTGAACGCACTGGGTGTGACCGGCTGCAGATAGTAGCACATGTCGGAACGAATGACGCCTGCCGCTTGGGTTCTGAGGCCATCCTTGGTTCCTTCCGGCGGCTGGCTGATTTGGTGAAGACAACCAGCATCGCACGCGGAGTGCAAGCTGAGCTTAATATCTGCAGCATAGTGCCCAGAGTCGATCGCAGTCCTCTGGTTTGGAGCCGTGTGGAGGGTCTAAACCAGAGGCTCAGACGACTCTGCGACTATAATGGTTGCAAATTCATCGACCTCCGTTATTGGGTGGAGAACTGTAGGGCCCCCCTAGACAGGTCAGGCATGCACTACACACCGGAAGCAGCTACTAGGGTAGCAGAGTACGTGTGGCGTGCACACGGGGGTTTTTTAGGTTAGAGGGACCCCCCCATGGGGGAAACGATAAAATACCTGACGGGTTACCAGAGAGAACATCAGCATCGTTGATAAAGAACGTCCGTCCTCAGAGACCAAAAACAGGAAAAGTTAACGTAATATTGGTAAACTGCAGGAGTATCCAGGGCAAGGTTCCTGAATTAGTATCGCTTATTGAAGGAAATAGTGCGCATATAGTATTAGGAACGGAAAGTTGGTTAAAACCGGAAGTGAACAGTAACGAAATCCTAGACACAGAATGGAATATATACCGCAAGGATAGGATAAACGCCAATGGTGTAGGAGTATTTATAGCAGTAAAGAATTCAATAATATCCAGTGAAGTTATTAGCGAATGCGGATGTGAAATAATCTGGGTTAAGTTAAGTATCAAAGATGGGTCAGATATGATAGTCGGATGCTTCTATAGACCACCTGCATCAGCAACCGTAGTAGTTGAGCGCCTCAGAGAGAACCTGCAGAACGTCGTGAAGAAGTTTCGTGATCATACTATTGTAATAGGGGGAGACTTCAATCTACCAGGTATAGAATGGGATAGTCACACAATCAGAACTGGAGCCAGGGACAGAGACTCTTGTGACATTATCCTGACTGCCTTGTCCGAGAATTACTTCGAGTAGATAGTTAGAGAACCAACTCGTGAAGCTAATGTTTTAGACCTCATAGCAACAAATAGACCGGAACTTTTCGACTCCGTGAATGTAGAAGAGGGTATCAGTGATCATAAGTCAGTGGTTGCATCAAAGACTACAAGTGTAATAAGAAATGCCAAGAAAGAAAGGAAAATATATTTGCTTAACAAGAGTGATAGGGCACAAATCGCAGAATATCTGAGTGACCACCATCAAACGTTCATTTCTGAGGAAGAGGATGTGGAACAAAAATGGAAAAAATTCAGAAACATCGTCCAGTACGCCTTAGATAAGTTCGTACCAACTAAGGTCCAAAGCGAGGGGAAAGATCCACCGTGGTATAACAATCATGTACGAAAGGTACTACGGAAACAAAGAAAGCTTCATCATAGGTTTAAGAGTAGTCGAATCATAGCTGATAAGGAAAAGCTGAACGAAGCGAAAAAGAGCGTAAAGAGAGCAATGAGAGAAGCATTCAACGAATTCGAACATAAAACATTGGCAAACAATCTAAACAAGAACCCTAAAAAGTTTTGGTCATATGTAAAATCGGTAAGCGGATCTAAATCCCCTATTCAGTCACTCGTTGACCACGATGGCACCGAAACGGAGGACGACCGAAGAAAGGCAGAAATACTGAATTCAGTGTTCCGAAACTGTTTCACTGCGGAAAATCGTAACACGGTCCCTGACTTCAGCCGTCGCACAGACGCCAAAATGGAAAATATTGAAATAAACGATATCGGAATTGAAAAACAACTGCTATCACTTAGTAGCGGAAAAGCATCCGGACCAGACGAGATACCCGTAAGATTCTACAGTGATTATGCTAAAGAACTTGCCCCCTTTCTATCAGCAATTTATCGTAGATCTCTGGAAGAACATAAAGTACCTAGCGACTGGAAGAAAGCGCAGGTCGTTCCCATTTTCAAGAAGGGTCATAAATCAGATGCGAATAATTATAGGCCTATTTCACTTACGTCAATCTGTTGTAGAATAATGGAACATGTTTTATGTTCTCGTATTATGACGTTCTTAGATAATACAAATCTCCTTCATCATAACCAACATGGATTCCGCAAACAGAGATCATGTGAAACTCAGCTCGCCCTATTTGTCCAAGAAATTCACAGTGCCGTAGACACTGGCGAGCAGATTGATGCCGTATTCCTGGACTTCAGGAAGGCATTTGATACGGTTCTGCACTTACGTTTAGTGAAAAAAATACGAGCTTACGGAATATCGGACCAGGTTTGTGATTGGATTCAGGATTTCCTAGAAGAAAGAACACAACATGTCATTCTTAACGGTTCAAAATCTGCAGATGTAGAGGTAATTTTGGGAGTACCACAAGGAAGCGTGATAGGACCTTTATTGTTTACAATATACATAAATGACTTAGTTGACAACATCGGTAGCTCCGTGAGGCTATTTGCAGATGACACGGTTGTCTACAAGAAAGTAGCAACATCAGAAGACTCGTACGTACTCCAGGAAGACCTGCAGAGGATTAATGAATGGTGCGACAGCTGGCAGCTTTCCCTAAACGTAGATAAATGTAATATAATGCGCATACATAGGGGCAGAAATCCATTCCAGTATGATTATGCCATAGGTGGTAAATCATTGGAAGCGGTAACGACCGTAAAATACTTAGGAGTTACTATCCGGAGCAATCTGAAGTGGAATGATCACATAAAACAAATAGTGGGAAAAGCAGGCGCCAGGTTGAGATTCATAGGAAGAATTCTAAGAAAATGTGACTCATCGACGAAAGAAGTAGCTTACAAAACGCTTGTTTGTCCGATTCTTGAGTATTGCTCATCAGTATGGGACCCTTACCAGGTTGGATTAATAGAAGAGATAGACATGATCCAGCGAAAAGCAGCGCGATTCGTCATGGGGACATTTAGTCAGCGCGAGAGCGTTACGGAGATGCTGAACAAGCTCCAGTGGCGGACACTTCAAGAAAGGCGTTACGCAATACGGAGAGGTTTATTATCGAAATTACGAGAGAGCACATTCCGGGAAGAGATGGGCAACATATTACTACCGCCCACATATATCTCGCGTAATGATCACAACGAAAAGATCCGAGAAATTAGAGCAAATACGGAGACTTACAAGCAGTCGTTCTTCCCACGCACAATTCGTGAATGGAACAGGGAAGGGGGGATCAGATAGTGGTACAATAAGTACCCTCCGCCACACACCGTAAGGTGGCTCGCGGAGTATAGATGTAGATGTAGAAGTTATTGCCTGACACCTGGTGTTGAGTATCTTGGAAACAGTGACGCTTGTCAGGTCTTGATATGCTAATGTTGTGAACATTTATAAAAAGTCCCTGAACATACATGAAACCGCAAAAAGGGAGCAAGGTGTTGAATGTCCACACCTCATCACAGGAAGCGGAGGTCAGAGATTTGTCCATTCTATAAAGCTTGATAGACAGCAGTATGTGGCAAACCTAATGACAGAAAATTATGGTTCAGGTACAAATGTTACAGAGTATAGTATTTAGCAGACAGTCCCACATGTTTTCATGTTGAGCTAACATAACTGTCATTTAAATCAGGTTGATGCTCATGTCCAGATATGACATCATCCACACAAAAAATGCTTGGAACATACTCTGCACCACAGATGCACGCTAAGGCGACATCCATCTGGGCTCTCATGGAATGTATATTAGTTACCAAATACATTAGCTGTGTACTATGTGAGTGTTACTGGAGATCACTTGCATTCTTTCTTCTCCACACAGAAAGCAATACAAGACCTCACAAATGATAATAAAAATAATCCTGTTATTACATTCTCTGATCTTGTCGAAGCCTTTTATTGTGTGAATCACAAAATTGTACTTATCGAACTAAAGTGTTATGGCGTTAATGGCATCCCTCCATAACATAAAGCTCAGGATTGTATTAACAGACTCTGTCTCAGCCAAAAACATAAATTCAGAATGGGGGAATGTAACATGTGGAGTGCCACAGGAATCTCTACTGAGGCCACTCTTGTTTCTAACCTGCATAAGTGATCCTCCACTTTAAATGGCAGTTCAAAAACTGATGTTTGCTGACAACACAGGTGTACTAAAGAAGTATCCAAACTCAACCGTAGCAGACACAGCTCAGGTGGTAGCTGAACAGGCCTACAGATAGTTAATAGCTAAAATTTTAAGGCTTAATGACATAAAGACTCATATTGTGTCATTTCCAAAAACAATAATTACCTTTTAACACCCAAAGTAGGCAGTAATGGCCATTCACTGAATGCAGCATACTTTGTAAACTTCCTTAGCATTCAGCTTGATAACAACTTAAAATAAAATCAACACATGGATAAACTAAACAAAAAGATCAGTCCAGCGCGTTGTACCCTTATAAACATCTCAATTGTGGAATGAAATAATTTAGGCTATTAGGACATGTCACTGTAAAACACTAAAGCAACTAAAATGACACTGGCTGTGGAAGCCTATGAACTCATATCTCCCCCTGAGTTGACCTAAAGAGAAGAGTGTTGGTTTCTTTTGCATATTATCATCCCCTGTTGTTATAAAATTATATTCTAGTTCAGCATGCTTAAAGTAAATAAAGATTTTGTTCAGCAGAAGAAAGCAGTAAATGACCATACATCGTGCAGAAACCATTTTAAGGATCTTGAAGTTCGTATACTCACTTCCCAGTACATTTTCTTGTTAATAAGGGCACAAAAATAATTTTCATGTAGCCTTGCATCCTTTCAATGAAAGCAATAAGAGCAAGTTCATTGGTATCATCGATGTTTTGCCAAAAGAGCCACAAGATCTACATCCCTGTGTACCTGTCCAAATGGAGCCAGCAGTCAGCAGTAGTTGCTGTGGGTCAGAGGAGAAAAGGAAAACGCCACAGCAAGAGAGCTACGGACACTGTGGCCAGGCAGGGAAGTAATAAATCCAACTTACTAACATGGTGACATAGGTTCTATATGAGGCATCATAGGATGGGCTGTTGCACTCTGGTCGATTCTGGGTTGGATGTTAGCATATTGTGGATCCTTTAGGAAAATAGAAATTTCAACCAGTATTGCCCACCTCACGGTGCCCAACAATTCGTCCTTACTGACTTTTGGAGAGAGTGATATAGGAGTGGATCTTGGCTTTAGTAAAAATTGCCAGTGGGAGTTTGTGCTAGTGGGTGTAACAGAGTCCATATTAGATGCGGACTTCATCAGTCACCAGTGGCCAGAGGTAGAGCTCTGTGCAGGGCAAATTAGCTGGACAGTGAGAGTGTGACAGATTCATTAGGGTGGGCAGTTGTGATCACATAAGGCCCAAATTGAAATTCAGAGGTACAGGAAGAGGACCATAGTAGTGAGAGTCGAGATAAGAGTGGGACATGTAACATGTTCCACCACATTAAAACTGTACCAGGCCAACCAATACTGCAGTGGCCAACAAGATTAGCACCCATCCTTTATGCAGGGGCAAAGTTGGAATTTAAGATTATGCTGTATGCAGGGCTTGTGCAAGGGCCAGACAGCTCGTTGGCGTCACCATTGAATTTTGTCATAAAAGAGGATGGCATCTGGAGGCCCTGTGGAGATTACCAGTAACTGAATCATGCACAATTTTAGATTGGTATCCAGTGCCGAATATTATAGTTGGAAGGAAACCCTAGTGGGGACAGTTTAAGTGGTTGAGAATGTTGGCATAATTTTGGTATTCAAACAACATTTATGTTTTCTAAAAAAAAAGGCATAAATTATCTTGAGCAAGTTATTGATTGAATACTGTAAACAACTAAGAGGTGGTTTTAAGACTACACTGGACAAAGATCCTGGATTGGCAAAGACAGTTTAATTCTGGCCCTAAAAATGTGGATAACGCAATCTGAATTGATCTGATGCTGAAGCACACTTTGATTGATCAAACTTACTGAAGTTTCTCTATATAGGTGCAGCTGAGAGCAAGTGGCGATTGAGATCTGTATGCCCTCACAATGCTGGAACAGCAGTATGTTACCCTGTTTGCTTCATGGGGTGATGTAAATTGCAGCTGGCGAGATATGTGCAGCGGAGGTGAGACATGGAAGCGGCACATGTGAATTGATGCAGCCACAAAAGTCAAAAGTTTGTGGTGATCCTAATAACTGCAGCCAGGTCAGAACGATTCACCATCCTGATTCTATGGGACATGTCAGTGGGAATACCCTGTAAGAAGACAATGAGGGCCCTATTCTCTGCTCCACACAAAGGGCCTGTACCAGCCTCTGTACTTCATGTCAGCTCATATATTTGTGCATTAACTTTCTGTATTCTGTCTAAGAAGGATTCCATTGATTCACTGGGATCAGGTGGATGGAATGCAATTTATTCTCTACCAGAGCCCTGAAATCAAGGTAATTACAGTGTGACACACCTGTTTGCTGGTCGTATCAAGGACCAATTTGGCTCACTTATATGACAGAGCGCACGAGGATACCAAACATCAAGACTAGTAAACCAAAAACAAATAAGTATGCCCTCGACAAACAAGCAGTACGAGACATTTGAAGTCACACTGTCAGTAAAGTAAGAACTTCACCACAGGCTCCTCAGTCTAAACTACTTGCAAGTAAAGTCAGTCTCAGGACAGGTCCCAAGTACCAAACACACATGCCAGAGCCTTGTCTAGAAGTGCTTACGTGCTTACCAGACCAAAGTCACTCATCCGAGTGCTTCGCACCTCTCAAAAAAAAAAAAAAAAAAAAAAAAAAAAAAAAAAAAAAAAAAAAAAAAAAAAAAAAAAAATTCAATTTTCTCCACAAAGCACACGAATGACGCCACCTTCACACCATATTGAGCCAATCACAGAGCTCTAGAGGCACTAAATCTCCCCTCCCACATGACAGCACAAACTCCTGTTGAACCAGGGCAAGAGTTAAGAAACCTGCATCTCAGGAAAAAAAGAAACCACCAATTACCACCTTTTTTAAGTTTTCATAGAGGGGGAAGATAATTTTTCTTCAAAGTCATGTCACTTCCCACGGCAACAAGTGAACAGATACAATCTCAAAGAACTTTATCTAAATCGCCTGTGCCTTGGAGTTTCTTAGTCCTAGCTATGAGGTGTAAAAAGATTCTATCTCCAATCGTTTCTCAGACGCCAGATTTTTCTTATACAACTGAGATGGCCAATGGAAGTGGTTCACAGGCCTATTTGCAGTATTGGTGAACATGAAAACAGGTGAATTTGTATTACACATGGCTCTGCACACAATGCCCAGCTTACGAGTCCACTGTGTAGATGCGTTGCTTCAGACCATCGCCCCCAGCCCAGGCTTTAGCTGGTGCCACGGCAGGTATTGCGGCATTGTTCTGCTGGAGACCTGTCTCGAAGAGGGGCCGCCCCGTCTGCCCTGAATGGCTGTGGGCCTGTCCAGGAAGATTTACTAAGGGATGGGCTCACCGCCAATTGCAATCGACTCCCAACATGCCATTTCTATGAGATAAGAACCACAAAAATACCTCATGCTTTTAGCGCCGTACCAGGCTCCATCAGTGTCTGCTCAGGCCATTAACTTCATAGAGTCTCACTCAAGGTGCGTCAGGTTGTAATGAAATCTTTAATAATTTTCCATATGTGAAAAATAGGTGAGAGAGTAACTTGTCCTCTCTCACTGCCCTCTACCTGCTGTTGATTTCTGCATGGGTAGTGTCTCACTTCAATATTGTTTAGAGTGACACAGACCAGAGGAAATCATTGAAAATATCAGGAGAATCTCATCCTTATAACCGATACATATGTGAAAAAGGTAACTTTGCCAACCAGGATTGCCCATGGCTAAAGCACATCCTAGCTTGACCTCATTCATTTCAGGGGTCATTCACTCACATGAAACTGAAAGCCAGCAAGAGTACATGAAAACATTGGTGTGAGTAGTATGAATTATGTTAGACCCAGGGGTCATTGCTACATCACAGACTTCTGTTAAACACTTGATAGGCAGTTAAAAGGCCTTGCAGCAAAGAAATATACCTATTCACATCATATCCTGAGGTCAGAGATGTCTAATATCCCTAATCATTTACAATGTTCTGGAGTATAAACTGTTCTTTGCTCATCGATTTACACCTGCTCTATCACTCATATGGTCTCAATCATTAAACACATACATTCTCAAATTCTCAATGAACAAGGAAATCACATGTGTAATCTGTTTGTCTTATTTCCTAAGTTGTGCAAATTTGTGTATTATTTTCTATGACATGAAAACAAATACAGGCACATAATCAGTGTCAAGAGCATTAATAAATGTGCAGAACAAACACAGCCCTCACAATCAAGACAGTTCAATTGATGGACACAGAAACACAAAAAATTACATAATGAGATTACAGAAAGGTATCCTGTTCCTCCCTCCACAAGCGTCCCTGGGGAGACACATTTTACAATTGAAAATGTCACACAAATTGACAACATGGCACTTATCCAAACGCATAAACTGTGACTGGTAGGACTGAAGAACAGCAATTTGCACCAGAGTGGAATGGCCTCTCACTCAGTGCATGACGTGGCGGAAGTGGTGACAGACGTCTCTGGCGTTCCCTCTTGTCTCAGGCAGCATCTGGTGTCGGGGCAGCAACCGGCATCTTGGACAGCTTACGGATCGCAGCTGGACCCTTGGCTTCATCCTGGTCAGGCAGCAGTCAGCCATCCGGGACTGGTGTGACAGCATTGTATTTAAAGTGCAACACACCCCCTGGTGTAGAAATCCATTCAGCGTTAGTGGGACATGGGACAGCTCTGCTCTCCCCGTTCACCTCTGCATTGGGATGCATGCCTGCCAACGTGGGACATTGGGCTAGCTCGCCTGTTTATGGGACACGTCACTCTTGGCACCCTACTTCAATGGTATGGTGGGATAAAGAGGTGCCTGCATTGCCATAGTGACGTGCTTTGACTTCTGGCAAGCTTTGCAGACAGCCAAAACCCTCCAGATTCTTCTGTCCATATTCTTGAAATAGCACAGTGTGAATAATTTTAAGTAGCACTTCCTGGGTCCAAAATGTGCGTAACTCAGGTGCTTGTGCCAGATGATCTTGTTTACCATTTCATCTGGAATGCAAACACGCCAGGGCGCTCCTTCTCCCTCACGTCAAAAGAATAGAATGCCTTTTTGTACTAAGTAAAACTGACTCGCTCTTGATTCTGTCTTGTCTTTCGCCCTCTGTTTTAGAGCAAATGGACCTGGATCCTTGTCCTGCTCCTTGATGATGTCCTCGAGGCTCGAGGTTACATAATTCTCAAATGCAATTTTCTTCATATAGAACAAGCTGAAGTGTCTATCTTCCAGTTGGCTGTCCTCAGTTGTTTCTAGCCCCACAGGTGAAGGTGACAGCGCATCCTCAGTGGTGTTCTCCTTCCCTAGTATGTGTGTGATCGACAAGTCATACTCCTGGGGCGAGAGTACCCATCTCGTTAGACGTTTGTTTCAGAGTTTCACTGTGGGTAGGAATTCCAAGGCTTTGTGGTCGGTGTACACTCTTGTTTTTCTCCTGCAGAAGAAACAACGAAATTTCTCGAAGTCGAAAACAACCACCAAAGCTTCTAATTCAGTAATCGAATAATTTCTTTCACACTTGCTGAGAACTCGGCTTCCTAAAGCAATTGCCTTGTTTTCCCCTTGCTGATATCGTTGGAAAATCACTACAGCAATCCTGTAGTAGGAGCTGTCTTACGCCATGCAAAAGTCCTCCTCCAGGTTGGAGTGCGAAAGAATTGGCGCGTTAATCAGTGCGGTCTTGAGGCCTTGGAATTCATCTTCCTTCACGTCGTCCCATTCCCACGGCGTCTTTTTTCCTGTGACGAATCGTTTATATAAATTTGCAATGCCAAGGAAGCCACGTAGTTGTTTCCTGGTTGTTGGCGTAGCATATTTCGTAATTGCCTCTATTTTGTCCGGGTCTGGTGCGATTCCTTCTGCGGTAATGATATGTCCGAGGAATTTTACTCGCTAGGTTCCTATGGATGATTTCGTGATATTGGCGGTTACACTGCATTGTTTGAAGATCTGTAGGACTTCTCTGAGGATCGCATTGTGTCCTCTCCACGTCGGTTTCGCTATCAAGAGGTCGTCCAAGTAGTTGGTGATCCTTTGCTTGATGGAATCCTTTAAGATGCTATCGAGTCTTCTGATGAAGGCTGTTGAAGACACGTTTAGCCCGAATGGTAGACGTTTAAATCGATAGCATTTCCTGAATGGAAGGAACGCCGTGTATTACCTGCAGTGTGGGTGGAGCATAATTTGCCAGAAACTGGACCGCAAGTCGAGAGATGAAAAAACCGTAACACCATGGAAATTCTGCAGGAGTTCCTCCAGCTTTTCCAGACGATCTGTCTCTGGCTCACTGATTGTATTGATTTGGCGCGAATCCAGGACCAAACGGATCGCGCCGTCAGCCTACTCTACCACTGTGAGTGGGTTGTTGTACGTGGAGCTTGCTGGTTCAATGATGTCCTCGTCAAGCATCCTCTTGATCTCGAGAGAAATTTTCTGTCTGTAGGCGTGTGGGATTTTGTAGGGGGGCACGAAGAATTTAGTGTGTTCCCACACCCGAAACGTATACATGAAATTTCGGATTGCTCCCGTTTTCGGTAGAAAGGCATCCAAGTTTTCCTTTAATATTCCCCCTAGCTCATCTTTTTCCTGCGTCGGGATCTTCACGAGATTCCCTAGCATTGATTCTCTCGTCGAATTTGCTCAACATCTTTAGTGTTGCGGCTACACTCATGGTGCCACGATTGATTTTTCTCTTGCCCTCTTTTTTCTGCATAGTTTAGACTGAGGCATTCGACAGGGTTTTCCGCACGTATTGCGTGGTCTGCAGAGGAAATCTTCATGGCACCGTGTTTATGTAAAGTCAGTTCTCCTCGTCCTACGCCCAATAAGGCGTGCTGTTGATTTAGAAAATCCATGCCAAATATTATCTCAATTGCCAAAGAAGGGACGATCAGAAAGTTCGCTTCTAAGGTGTGCCTCTGGCAGCTGAACGTCAACGTGGTTTGTAACTGCACTTCTATATGCTTCCCTCTCAGAGAGCCGGTGATTCTGGTTTTCTTCAGCGTGAGTGCCGCCCAAGGATGATTCGCAGTGCATTTCTTGTATGCCGAATCCGATATGGCCGTCAATTGGCTTCCACTGTCCACAATCCCGGTTAGATTGGCTTTGCAGACTGTGATGTAAATGATGGAGTGTAAATCGGGTTGTGTCGTGATCTCTTTCTCTTCCCGTAGCAGTTCTCTTGTATCTTCGTACTCTAACGGGTTGATATCGTTCGTTCCGTTAGTTTCTGCGGCATTGTTTTGAGCTGAGTCCGCGTCGGCTGTGTGTCAAATTCCTGTTTGAATTTTCTCTGCGTGACTCTTGCGATGGGTTAGGTGGCCTCAATTCCACAAAGACGCTGTCGGTCATTCCATTAGCGGCCTTTATACGGACAGTTCTGCCGGCGCGATTTGTGACACGCCATGCAGGTATGGACTCTGGTACCTCCGTCTACTCCAAGGGCTAAGCCGGTAGAAGGGGATTTGCCCACTCCGTTACTCAGCAGAGCTGCTGCGCCGATCGTCCACGTATTTACACGGGCGCACTTGCAGTTCAAAACCATGGCAGATTCACGCTGCTGGACGAAGGAATTCTTAACTGAATTTATTAACGCATACCGACAACATCCTTGTTTATGGCGCATCCGGAGTAGGGAGTTGTTGTGGTCTTCAGTCCTGAGATTGGTTTGATGAAGCTCTCCATGCTACACTGTCCTGTGCGGGCTTCTTCGTCTACCAGTACATACTGCAGCCTACATCCTCCTGAATCTGCTTGGTGTATTCATCTCTTGGTCTCCCTCTACGATTTTTACCCTCCACGCTGCCCTCTAGTACTAAACTGGTGATCCCTTGATGCCTCAGAACATGTCCTACCAACCGATCCCTTTTTCTAGTCAAGTTGTGCCACAAGTTCCTCTTCTCCCCAATTATATTCAATACCTCATCATTAGTTATGTGATCTACCCATCTAATCTTCAGCATTCTTCTGTAGCACCACATTTCGAAAGCTTCTATTTTCTTCTTGTCTAAACTATTTATCGTCCATGTTTCACTTCCATACATACTTTCAGAAACGACTTCCTGACACTTAAATCAATACTCGATGTTAACAAATTTCTCTTCTTCAGAAACGCTTTCCTTGCCATTGCCAGTCTACATTTTATATCCTTTCTACTTTGACCATCATCAGTTATTTTGCTCCCCAAATAGCAAAACTCCTTTACTACTTTAAGTGTCTCATTTCCTAATCTAATTCCCTCACCATCACCCGACTTAATTCGACTACATTCCATTATCCTCGTTTTGCTTTTGTTGATGTTCATCTTATACCCTCCTTTCAAGACACTATCCATTCTGTTCAACTGCTCTTCCAAGTCCTTTGCTGTCTCTGACAGAATTACAATGTCATCGGCGAACCTCAAAGTTTTTATTTCTTCTCCCTGGATTTTAATACCTACTGCGAACTTTTCTTTTGTTTCCTTTACTGCTTGCTCAATATGCAGATTGAATAGCATCGGGGATAGGCTACAACCCTGTCTCACTCCCTTCCCAACCACTGCTTCCCTGTCATGCCCCTCCACTCTTATAACTGCCATCTGATTTCTGTACAAACTGTGAATAACCTTTCACTCCCTGTTTTTACCCCTGCCACCTTCAGAATTTGAAAGAGAGTATTCCAGTCAGCATTGTCAAAAGCTTTCTCTAAGTCTACAAATGCTAGAAACGTAGGTTTGCCTTTCCTTAATCTTTCTTCTAAGATAAGTCGTAGGGTCAGTATTGCCTCACGTGTTCCTACATTTCTACGGAATCCAAACTGATCTTCCCTGAGGTCGGCTTCTACCAGTTTTTCCATTCGTCTGTAAAGAATTCGCGTTAGTAATTTGCAGCTGTGACTTATTAAACTGATAGTTCGGTAATTGAGTAGGGAGTATACGAACAAAAATCTAAAAAACGAAGCGTACGATAAACTAGTCTCTTTATGCAAACCAATTTTTAAAAATGCTGATAGAGATTTCGTAACCATAAAGAGTTTGCGTGGTTCCTTCAGAAAGGTAATGAAAAAGATTTTGGACAGCAATCGATCTGGTAGGTCGAGTGATGAAATTTATGTGCCGAACTCTTGGTATTATGATCTTCTCGAATCCATTATGGACCAGGAGCTTCCATCGTCAGCTACCTCAACTATGGATGCAGGAGACTGTGAAAAACATGCAGGTGCCACTGATGAGCGTGCTGTAAATCCAGAGCATCACGATAACGACAGTATTGGTGAGGAGGAGCTTCTCGCAATGGACAAGCAGCAGCGTATCCAAGGCAATGAACAGGTTAGCGTTAGAGTGTTTTTGACGAGGTGTAACATCAGATAATTAAAAAGAGTTGAAATTAAATTAACAATGGAAAGCAATAAATTAAATCTGAGTGCGTAATTATCTAAATAAAAAGTTTTAGGCTCTTCCTGATCTCAACCGTTCCTCCTGTCAAGGCACACTCCTTTCTGAAACAAAGTATTTCTTGTACGACTCTCTATTCTCTTTGGCATTTTCTTTTTTTGATTTCTAGATAACATATTTTGCAAACTATATAATTCGGTTGTTTGTCGCCAGTCTGCTTTGCGCAATGACAAGGTTTCGGTGTCTTCTGTATTCACAGCTGATGGTGTTAGATAGCCACGATTATTTTTCCTAAGTAAATTGTGCAAAACACAGATGGCCAAAACAACATAACATATTTTTGTGGTTTCATATTAATGGCCGTCTTTAGCACTCGAAAGTGTGAAGAAATAATTTAGAACGCATTTTCAACTACATTCCGAGCACGAGACAACCTATAATTAAAAATTCTTTTGTCATGGTCGAGTTCTCATTGCGAATATGATTTCAAAACATGTTCAGTCAACGGAAATGTTTCATCTCCAATGAAAACAAAATTCAAATTTTTTACGGTCTCATGATTTTCAGGCAAATGCAGCTGTCTTTTCCTTAATTTACTGTAAAACTGTGTGTGCTCAATTACTCCACCATCAGAAATTCGTCCAGTTTTTCCTACATCGGTCAGTACAAACTACACTCATGCTCATAAATTAAGCATAATGCTGATACATAGTGAAACAACGCTCTGGTGGGCGGTTTGCGGGTTTAAATCACCTCGGGGTATGACCATGCGGTGCATCTGACCTGCGGTCGTCGCACAATGGCGCTGGCAGCAGTCCACATATGCAGAGGTGTGTTGGTGCATATCAGAGTACGGTGCAGCGAGTAAGTGTGAATACGTTTTCAGACGTGCTAATGGTGACTGTGTGTTGAAAATGGCTCAAATGACACATATTGATGGCGTTATGAGGGGTAGAATACTAGGGCGACTGGAGGCTTGTCAAACACAGCAGGTTGTAGCACGGGCCCTCCGTGTGCCACAAAGCCTGATCTCAAGATTATGGCAACGATTCCAGCAGACAGGAAACGTGTCCAGGCGCTACAGTATGGGACGACCACTGTGTACAACACCACAAGAAGACCGATATCTCACCATCAGTGCCCGCAGAAGGCCATGGAGTACTACATGTAGCCTTGCTTGGGACCTTGCCACAGCCACTGGAACAGTTGTCTCCAGACACACAGTCTACAGACGACGGAACAGACATGGTTTATTCGCTCGGAGATCTGCAAGGTGCCTTCCACTGACTCCTGGTCACAGGAGAGCCCGTAAAGCCTGGTGTCAAGAACACAGTACATGGTCATTGGAACAGTGGTCGCAGGTTATGTTCACGGACGAGTCCAGGTATAGTTTGAACAGTGATTCTCGCCAGGTTTTCATCTGGCGTGGACCAGGAACCAGATACCAACCCATTAATGTCCTTGAAAGGGTCCTGTATGGAGGTCGTGGTTTGACGGTGTGGAGTGATATTATGATTGCTGCACGTACACCCCTGCATGTCTTTGACAGAGGAACTGTAACAGGTCAGGTGTACTGGGACATCATTTTGCACCAGTATGTCCGCATTTTCAGGGGTGCAGTGGGTCCCACCTTCCTCCTGATGGATGATAACGCACGGCCCCACTGAGCTGCCATTGTGGAGGAGTACCTTGAAACAGAGGATATCAGGCGAATGCAGTAGGCTGCCTGTTCTCCAGACCTAAGCCCCATCGAGCATGTCTGCGATGCTCTTGGTCGACATATCGCTGCCCGTCTTCAAACCCCTACGACACTTCTGGAGCTCCGACAGGCACTGGTGCAAGAATGGGAGGCTATACCCCAGCAGCTCCTCGACCACCTGATCCAGAGTATGCCAACCCGTTGTGCGCCTGTGTACGTGTGCATGGTGATCATATCTCATATTGATGTCGTGGTACATGCACAGGAAACAGTGGCGTTTTGTAGCACATGTGTATCGGGACGGTTTTCTCAACTTATCACCAATACCGTGGACTTACAGATCTGTGTCGTGTGTGTTCCCTGTGTGCCTATGCTATTAGCGCCAGTTTTGTGTAGTGCCACGTTGTGCGGCACCACATTCTGCGATTACCCTTAATTTATGAGCATGAGTGTAGCAATTCGCGTTTGCAATAGCCATTAAAATAATACTGTAAAAGTTTTTGTAGTTCTAGTACTGGGCTCCTGAATGAGGCGGAAGTACAATATCTATATTTTTTCCATCCACTGCTGGGCCACAGTTTATAAATTGCCATCTGTCTTGAAATCCCTTTGAAATTTCCGTCCATTCGTCTTTCGTTGTAGGAAACTAGAAAACAAAAAATACAACTAAGTTTTGTTTTAGAGATGGAGTTATCACAACAAAAACCAAAACAAGCTGCAGAGAAGGGAAGTAAACGGAAATTAGATCTAACAGGGGCTACATGTGACTTCATGACTATTTGCAGTCGTGCTTTAATTGAGTCCGGTTCCAAAGACACAATGGACGAATAGGATGCAACTGGAATAAGCGTTGCAAGAAAACTGAGGAAAATGGACCAGACACAAGCAATTAATGCAAACACTTTAATAGCTGCAATACTGGATCGAGGACTGTACAACAAATTGCACCCTCATATTGACGTGTGTAACAATAGGTGCAACATGCTGGTTCTATCTCTCCCCATCGACATCGACAAAGAGTCAGGAAGGCCATGAAAGTGGTGGGACTTGTTAAGACATACATTAAACGGTGGCGCATCCAAAAGATGTTTAACAAATAATAAAATTATTTCTGTACATATTTTTCTTTCTTTGAAAATCAAATAGATGTAGCACTAGAATTGTGGAAAATATGAAAATCGTTTTCACTTACTTTTGTGTAGTCTGACCTCAAAACATGATATATTGCTTTGCATGTCCCTGGAACAATATCACATACTGGTGGTACTGAAATTCCTGTGCTAAATTTCAAATCCTCAAATGAGCGAACTGTTACTGAAAACCTAAGCGTGGCTGTTGGGCGTTCCTCCGCTGAAATGCTTTTATTCATCACTGTATCTGTGTTGCTAATTTTATGCTTAATTAAATCCAGTAAAAAGTTGTACGAGGCACAGTCCATCCGTAAATACATTTTAAAATCGTCTGGGAAATTATCACGCAGTTCACTAATTAAAGGCAAATGACTATAACGGTGCCAATATTCTTTTACCCAAAGACTTCTTTCGGCTTGCTATAACTGCTACACACATCCCAGCTGCAGCAATCGCACGAACACGGTTTCGCTACACTTGCAACATGCTGACTTGGTATCGCGCCACGCAGAACTGTCAGACTGGAGCCACGCTCTTGCGCGGCGAACGAGATGTACCAGCGCGCGAGAGCCGGTTAGCCAACTTCCGGCGACGCGCCACGATTCTACGCGACGTTGCTGCCGGCCGGCAGGCGCGATCATTCAGGCGTGCCCGTGTAAGGGCCACTAATACACTACTGGCCATTAAAATTGCTGTACCAAGAAGAAATGCAGATGATAAACGGGTATTCATTGGACAAATATATTATACTAGAACTGACATGTGATTACATTTTCACGCAATTGGGATGCATAGATCCTGAGAAATCAGTACCCACAACAACCATATTTTGGGGTAACTCTTCAAGTCAAACAAAAGTTTTCAGAGTCCAAAAGCGTGTAATACGTATTATTTGTGGAGTAAATTCACGGACGTCCTGTAGAAACCTCTTCAAAGAACTGGGTATACTAACTACTGCCTCTCAGTATATTTACTCATTAATGAAATTTGTCCTAAATAATATATCTCTTTTTCCAACAAACAGCTCAGTTCATACACACAATACCAGGAACGAAATTGATCTGCACAAGGACTTGAAAGCACTTACTTTAGTTCAAAAAGGGGTCCACTACTCAGGAACACACATCTTCAATAATTTGCCAGTAAACATAAAAAATTTAATTACAAATAAAGATCAGTTTAAAAGGAGCCTGAAAGACTTACTAGTGGCCAACTCCTTCTACTCCACTGACGAATTTTTTAATAGAAACAAATGATGTATTGTATATATTCATACTATTAGTATTGTTATTTCAGCTTAAAAAAAATAATAAATTGACATGTTCCACATCCACGAGGATCTCCTCAGCACGGATCTATGGAACGAAAAACTAATCTAATCTAATCTAATCTCCATCTCTGGCCGCAATAACGGCCTTGACACGCCTGGGCATTGAGTCAAACAGAGCTTGGATGGCGTGTACAGGTACAGCTGCCCATGCAGCTTCAACACGATACCACAGTTCATCAAGAGTAGTGACTGGCGTATTGTGACGAGCCAGTTGCTCGGCCACCATTGACCAGACGTTTTCAGTTGGTGAGAGATCTGGAGAATGTGCTGGCCAGGGCAGCAGTCGAACATTTCCTGTATCCAGAAAGGCCCGTACAGGACCTGCAACATGCGGTCGTGCATTATCCTGCTGAAATGTAAGGTTTCGCAGGGATTGAATGAAGGGTAGATCCACGGATCGTAACACGTCTGAAATGTAACGTTCACTGTTCAAAGTGCCGTCAATGAGAACAAGAGGTGACCGAGACGTGTAACCAATGGCACTCCACACCATCACGCCAGGTGATACGGCAGTATGTCGATGACGAATACACGCTTCCAATGTGCACTCTTTCAGTGTCCACAAGAGTGCCCTAGTAAAAAACCGGCAATGATCTGATTATCAACGCTACTGTACAAACCGTGCCCGCCACCCTCTGCAGTGCATGGCACCTTATTGTGACATGAACACCGGCGATGAAGAAAACTGCTTCGAGAATCTGCTGAGGTGGATGACTCAGTACCTTCCAAGGCTGGGTGCTCCATCCGCTGCCCTCGCCACAGCCACAGAGAAGATGATTCAACTGTAATAATTAAGTCAAATAAATGTATATCTTACTAATGGTACTTCATTAGCCCACAGAGCACCAACTGGTCTTCACCATTATAATGCTTGCTACGCCGTCCTGAAACCACAAGGCTCCCAGTCGTCGCCCTTAAAACATGTGTATCGTGTCTCGTGATCCAGTGATTGCATGAATTTAGTTCTAGTTGTCCCGATCACGTCAGAAGTGCCACCTTGGAACATCGACAAAATCTGTAGAATTATTTAATTATTGTTGATGCAAATCCTGATTCAAATCACGTTGATCAGACAACGGTAATCCTACATTATATTTACTTCAATACTGAAATAGTGCAGCATCATCGTCATGACTGCTTTAGAATATCTACAGAATAGCGTGAGATCTCTTAAGGAAAAACTAAATAGTTAGGTGCAGAATCCCAGTGAATCAATGGAATCCTTCTTAGACAGAATACAGAAAGTTAATGCACAAATATATGAGCTGACATGAAGTACAGAGGCTGGTACAGGCCCCTTGTGTGGAGCAGAGAATAGGGCCCTCATTGTCTTCTTACAGGGTATTCCCACTGACATGTCACATAGAATCAGGATGGTGAATCGTTCTGACCTGGCTGCAGTTACTGGGATCCCCACAAAATTGGAAGAAATCGATATTGCTAATAAGGGTATAATGACTGTTGGTCTTTGCCACTGAAATAAAGTGCTACAGATGTGGGTGTATGAATCGTATGAGAGGCAGTGTCGGCAGCCAGAGAGTTATGAGTGTGGTCAAGTAAGTCATAAGAGCGCAGGGATAAAAAACAGAGGAAACATCACCAGAAAAAGATGTCATTAAATACAAATGGGAATGCGTCGCCCATCAAAAGGTATCCCCAGTGGACCAAACACTACTCATATGTATTCAGAGACGGAATGCTGCTTGTTAGTTGTAGCACAGGCAAAGGAACACAAGTTTTTAGTAGACACAGGTGCGCACATGTCAATCGTTAGTCTGGGTCTCTTAGACAAGAAGGGATTTACGTCTCTATGGTGCAGTTTATGTGGGCTAAGTGACAATGACGTGAAGTGATAATGGACAACACTGGTCGATTTCAAACGCTGGAGCTAAGAGTTTCTATGAGTACACTGAACTGTTGCCACATGTTGGTGAAGGTTATTCTGCAATTCTCAGAGTAGACTTCTTTGATAAACATCATGCTGTAATGGATACTTTGCAATATACAGTTGAACTCAGTGGAACTTTGTTTCAGCTGTTTCAGCTGGGAACAATGACTGCAAGCCAGGTAATGTCGCAGGTAAATCGATCATGAAGGTAGTTGTACTGAGAACACATACACTATAGATTAGTTCCCATGGTAACTTATCACCAGGTACGAGAAAGTTAGCTCGGATTTCTGTGGATAGTGATGCGCCACAAGAAATATTGTATGTGGTAGAATCACTACAAAGTAAGGAGGAGTTAGATAATAAAATGCACTGTTTTGTATGCAGAAGAATGGCGCGCAGTAACAGTATAAATGGAGAGTTCATGGCACCTGTCAGTGTTGTTAATTTTGGCACCTATGATCTGTTCTTCCACAATTCGTATCGTTTTTTCTTTATTTTCTCACAGAGTTGAACAGGAAGCTCAAGGTAGTAATTTTGATTAATAGTTTGATCTCCAGGAACCCTTACAAGATACACAGTTCAATGAGTATGATATTTGTGTGTGTGTGTTGTGTTACGATTTTTTGGAGGAACTTGTGGCATTGTCTACTGGAGAAACAAAATACTATTTCAGAACATCGTTTTAGGTTTTGACAGAAAATTAAACGTATATCTAATGGTGAAACTAAAATAACTAAAATAGGGTACCTACAGTGGTCACAGGTTCCTTTCACTGTCATTACACGTCACATGTATACTGTCATACACTCCTGGAAATTGAAATAAGAACACCGTGAATTCATTGTCCCAGGAAGGGGAAACTTTATTGACACATTCCTGGGGTCAGATACATCACATGATCACACTGACAGAACCACAGGCACATAGACACAGGCAACAGAGCATGCACAATGTCGGCACTAGTACAGTGTATATCCACCTTTCGCGGCAATGCAGGCTGCTATTCTCCCATGGAGACGATCGTAGAGATGCTGGATGTAGTCCTGTGGAACGGCTTGCCATGCCATTTCCACCTGGCGCCTCAGTTGGACCAGCGTTCGTGCTGGACGTGCAGACCGCGTGAGACGACGCTTCATCCAGTTCCAAACATGCTCAATGGGGGACAGATTCGGAGATATTGCTGGCCAGGGTAGTTGACTTACACCTTCTAGAGCACGTTGGGTGGCACGGGATACATGCGGACGTGCATTGTCCTGTTGGAACAGCAAGTTCCCTTGCCGGTCTAGGAATGGTAGAACGATGGGTTCGATGACGGTTTGGATGTACCGTGCACTATTCAGTGTCCCCTCGACGATCACCAGTGGTGTACGGCCAGTGTAGGAGATCGCTCCCCACACCATGATGCCGGGTGTTGGCCCTGTGTGCCTCGGTCGTATGCAGTCCTGATTGTGGCGCTCACCTGCACGGCGCCAAACACGCATACGACCATCATTGGCACCAAGGCAGAAGCGACTCTCATCGCTGAAGACGACACGTCTCCATTCGTCCCTCCATTCACGCCTGTCGCGACACCACTGGAGGCGGGCTGCACGATGTTGGGGTGTGAGCGGAAGACGGCCTAACGGTGTGCGGGACCGTAGCCCAGCTTCATGGAGACGGTTGCGAATGGTCCTCGCCGATACCCCAGGAGAAACAGTGTCCCTAATTTGCTGGGAAGTGGCGGTGCGGTCCCCTACGGCACTGCGTAGGATCCTACGGTCTTGGCGTGCATCCGTGCGTCGCTGCGGTCCGGTCCCAGGTCGACGGGCACGTGCACCTTCCGCCGACCACTGGCGACAACATCGATGTACTGTGGAGACCTCACGCCCCACGTGTTGAGCAATTCGGCGGTACGTCCACCCGGCCTCCCGCATGCCCACTATACGCCCTCGCTCAAAGTCCGTCAACTGCACATACGGTTCACGTCCACGCTGTCGCGGCATGCTACCAGTGTTAAAGACTGCGATGGAGCTCCGTATTCCACGGCAAACTGGCTGACACTGACGGCGGCGGTGCACAAATGCTGCGCAGCTAGCGCCATTCGACGGCCAACACCGCGGGTCCTGGTGTGTCCGCTGTGCCGTGCGTTTGATCATTGCTTGTACAGCCCTCTCGCAGTGTCCGGAGCAAATATGGTGGGTCTGACACACCGGTGTCAATGTGTTCTTTTTTCCATTTCCAGGAGTGTATTTTGTAAGCAAATATGGCGTCTGAAAAGTATTAAGGTGCAACGATCGTATAGCAGGAGAGAAAACTTTATTACAAAGTACAAAGAATATACATCGTAATAACATTATAACAGTATAAATTTTTAAAGGATTTTGGAGATGTTTGTTTTGAGGTGCCGAATGCATGTGTTGGAACAAAATATTTCAGGTGGTGAATAATCCAATTTCGACAAGTTAACATAGCTTAAACTTCATATCCGTTTACATAATGAGGTGGCATGTCACAAACTTTAAGTACAATAACTATGTTGGCTACGGAGGTAAAATTATACACAAATTTAACAATTTTGGTTGGGATTCACATTTAGGCTGGAGACATAGGGAGAGAAAGAGAAAGTGAGAGGGAGGGAGAGGGCGGAAGAAGTATTTGTGTGAGAGTAAACTTTACAAAGCAGGGGGTCTGAAGATTATATCTGTTACATGTAATAACTGCCTAAAGATTGGGGTAATACATTGGTCAGTGCTTTAAAATATGCAGATGGATGCACAATGTGTACCAGTACTTGATGTACATATAGTTTCAAGATGACAGGTGGTACAAGCTGTTGGGGTCATGATATATTTGTAAATGAGGTCAATCCCTTGAACGTTTGGGGGCTGTCATGGTAAAATAATGTAACGCGCCTACTGGCGGTACCCAACATCGAACTTACAACGACAATGGATCGTACTGTAACAACTTCCCTATGCCGTTAATGTATGGCTTCCTGCCGCGCAAAATACTTGGCGAACCAATCGACCACTACAGCTTTAATTAAGTACAGTTTTTAATTTCACAGTCGATGTCATGACTGCGGATCGCTATGTGATTTTAGAAGATTCCGGTCGTAGTGGAGCGCCTGGCGACTACTCGAAGTCTAGCTCGTACCGTGATCGCACTCTCAAGGAACAAATTGAAGACAGGTCACCCTTAGTATAATTACTACTGTGGCATCCTCAACCACTGATTATGCAGCCAGCTCGAATATCGAATAATGAAAGACAGCACCCTTACTTTACACAACGTCGAGATAGAACAATGACACGATTGCACTACGAATAGACACATCCAAACATTGTAATGACAATGATCATCAATATCAAGTAGTAATTACGAGATAGGCCAATTTAGATATCAACTCTCTTTATCTAAGCTACTAGTCGAATCCAAGCATCAAATTTCTTTAAATACAGTACCTGTTTATATTATGTCAAGGTAAATGCCCCATCTAGCTTTCAATTGTTCTCGCACACAACGAAATTCTCACAACACAGTACATTATCTCTGGAAAAGACTCGTAACTTTTTAATTACTTACAAAATTCCTATTCCATATACCGTCGTGTTATGACCAGTTTGTATTAAGACGCTTCCACCAATATCGATAAGAATTGAAATAGTTTATGCTACCACTAAATCTCTTTCCACTTCGCCCAGCGTTGCTATGTAAATAATACGATTCACATTCTTCACTGATTTACTAATCTTTGTCCTTGGTGTAATCGTTGACCTTTCTGCAATAAATTACAACTTCAATTCTGCTTGCATTTACTTAGACACTCTTTCCCGCAATGAAATCGTTTTAACTTTTTAGAATATCTACCCTCTGTAGGTTTATCGTGGTTCCACTCAATCAATTAACTTTTGATTAGGCAAACTTACAAATACCAGCGTATACTTGTGTCCTGCAACGCGGTAGTAAGATATGTGGGATTCACCCTTTTCTTTTCTCGTAAAATATATATACACACACCAGATACTAATTAAATACACGTAAGATTTATGTTAAGCCAAGAAAACTTGAATTTATTTTCTCTAGTTATTTCAATACAATTTCATTCACGTTAGTGAGCGAGTGCCATCAAAGACTACACCCCACAACACGGAAATTCAGTAATAAAAAATTAAACAAAAACCCTAAGTGCCACCGCCACTTGAAATCTAACTTTAAGTGACAATTTAAACAATTGTGAACCCCTTCAGATGTTGACAATACGCGACCCGCTAAGTTCCCTACTTGAATTCGACCACTCGTCACTTTGGTTAATCAAGTTTTTGTTTAGCTGTGTGCTGCTTGTAAAATGGTTCCTTTGTTTTCTTGTCGCTTATCCACTCTATCACAATCTAGTGAAACATTTGGTATTTATTCGAGCCAATTCTCTGTCAGCTGTAAGATAGTGGTATGTAAACAACAACTATGAACATGTTTTTGAGGGTTTCCCTTCTTGACACACACACCAACCACTACCAAACCACTTCAAAAAAACAGCTAACAACCCAATTACCTCTGGGCGAGCCGCGACCACTAATCGTACAACACGAACAGGTTAGCACTTACAATCTACTTCTCTCTCTAACCAGGCTCACGCTGGATTTACCACAGCAAACTTTACGGCCGAAATTGTCCACAAGACGACAATCAATTGATAGTTCGTGCACCTAAATTCGCCAAAACCATTGTATCACCAGCGACTCTTCAGAAAATCCCACGGAATATCTGTATATTCCGTTGCTCAGCGTTGGTAGGAAACAACCGTCAGAGCCACGTATATGAGCAGGGGCCTAACAGACGCCTAATAGCCACGCTGCCTCCACGAACTGTACCCAAATTGAAATACTGGTACTACCAATCAAAACTCCTTTCCCTCTCCCAAGCCTTAACCGCCAGCTGCGGTGCCTCACTACACCTCGCAGTTGGTCGCTCTATTATCAGACCTAGAAGCACACTGATATATCCACTTAGTCGGTGAGAGGTTGAAAGGTGGCTACACTGAGTCACAGCGCCAGAGATTGCGCCAAAGAGTATTATTCAGCCGCCTCCACTGGCAGTGCTTGTCAAGAAGTCATCGTGTAGAGTGCTTATTGAGAAGTGGGCAGTAGGAGTTCTGATGTAGCCGTGATTAGTTGTGAGCATGTTGTATGCAGTTGTTCTGATGGGCTAGACAGTCGATGCTGTTCGATTGCGGATGTTGTAATGATCAGAGTGTATGTTTCGTCAATATACAGGGTGATTAAAAAAGAATACCACAACTTTAAAAATGTGTATTTAATGAAAGAAACATAATATAACCTTCTGTTATACATCATTACAAAGAGTATTTAAAAAGGTTTTTTTTTTCACTCAAAAACAAGTTCAGAGATGTTCAATATGGCCCCCGCCAGACACACAAGCAATATCAACTCGATACTCCAACTCGTTCCACACTCTCTGTAGCATATCAGGCGTAACAGTTTGGATAGCTGCTGTTATTTCTCGTTTCAAATCATCAATGGTGGCTGGGAGAGGTGGCCGAAAAACCATATCCTTAACATACCCCCATAAGAAAAAATCGCAGGGGGTAAGATCAGGGCTTCTTGGAGGCCAGTAATGAAGTGCTCTGTCACGGGCTGCCTGGCGGCCGATCCATCGCCTCGGGTAGTTGACGTTCAGGTATCATAACTAACCTTTTTCGTAGGACTCTCCATACAGTTGATTGTGGAATTTGCAGCTCTCTGCTAGCTCTGCGAGTCGATTTTCCTGGGCTGCGAACAAATGCTTGCTGGATGCGTGCAACATTTTCATCACTCGTTCTCGGCCGTCCAGGACTTTTCCGTTTGCACAAACACCCATTCTCTGTAAACTGTTTATACCAACGTTTAATACACCACCTATCAGGAGGTTTAACACCATACTTCGTTCGAAATGCACGCTGAACAACTGTCGTCGATTCACTTCTGCCGTACTCAATAACACAAAAAGCTTTCTGTTGAGCGGTCGCCATCTTAGCATCAACTGACGCTGACGCCTAGTCAACAGCGCCTCACGCGAACAAATGTACAACTAAATGAAACTTTATACCTCCCTTAATTCGCCGACAGATAGTGCTTAGCTCTGCCTTTTGTCGTTGCAGAGTTTTAAATTCCTAAAGTTGTGGTATTCTTTTTGAATCACCCTGTATATGAAGGTAATAATTTTTTTTATTTTTATTTCAAATGTCTTAAACAATAAAGCCTCTTGGTCACAGGTTCAGTCAACAAAGCATCTGGCTTGTGTTTATGTATTAGAGTGTAATTCTGGTTTCTATGTGCAAGTATAGTATTTCAGTTTTATTTAATTAATTCAGTGTAATTGGTATTTAAAATATCTTGTCTTTTTGAGGAAGAACCGTGCCAGATGTGTACGTTGAATCACACTTCCACACACAGAACAGTTACACTTGTGCTTTGTTGTTCGTAGTTTTTGTTTCGTAGCTTTTATAGTTGCTGGGGACATAATTAATTAATTGCGTTAACGGAAATTTCCTTTCATTCTTGGTTGTTATTTTATGCAGTCAGATTGCGTACTAATACTAGTCAGGGCCAACCGTTTACGAGATTGCGTAATCGGACATACAGCGACTAAAATTAAAAGTATTTGCATAATAAATAATTAAGCCCCCATGCAAGGTCTATATGGGAGCTAACTAACTCTTTATGTCATACCATTAGGGACCATGTAAAAAGAACAAACACGCAGAGCAACGATAACTTTTGACAATTAATTAATTATTCTTTGCTGCTGTCGGTTCTCTACGACAGAGGCCGGCAGCTGCGCGTCGCTCAGGCGGCATCTCTGGACCCAGCGAAGGCGTGTTGTTGCATCGCTGAAGTCGCGCGCGTTCACCACCTGTTTTGTCGTCGACGTTCGCGTTGCATCTGCAACATATTTTTTTTTTCTTAATACATCATACACGTGTATTTACAGTAACCACCACGTGTTATTATTAAGTTATCGTGTAGGATGTTTAGCACCAGTAAGGGAGAACGTAACCTGTGCGTTTTGAGGCAGCACAATAACTAAATATTTGTGGTGAATATTAAGATGTGTGTGTGTGTGTGTGTGCACTGCAAATTTAATAACGTAGGCAACTGGTGAAAACAAAGATGATACTATTGTAATGTAAGGTGGATTCAGGTTGTTTTGTTGGGTGTTTGTATATTTGGAATGTTTCAAGGATGTCTAGTTTTTTGCCTTTTGGTTGTATGTGTAGGATGCTGATACTTCTGTTGTTCACATTGTGTCTTGTTTCATGCAACAGGGTTGCTATTGCTGATGTGTGGATTTTTTTGTTTTTTAGTGGTGCCACGTATTCTTTGAATCTGATCTCAAATAATATGCCTGTCTGGCCTATGCAGAAGCAGTCACAGTCTAAACATTCAATTTTGTACACTCCTGAATGGTTAAGTGGGTTTCGTGTGCTGATGTTGTAGCGTAACTTCTGTCCAATCTTGTTGTCTGTGGTAAAGGATATCCTTATGGCTTTTCGTTTGAAGACATTGGCAATCTGATATGAAATGTTCCCTAAAATGAGATTGTATAGAAGATGTTTTCTTTTAGTTTCTTGTGATGTGATTGCTTTGTCACTATTGAGTGTTTTAGGGTGTCTACTGTGGAGCTGTTATAACCATTTGTACTGGAAGTACTGTTTACAGTTATGTGTATTAATGCAGAATATAATTTGAAGTGAGTTATATGCTCTGAAGATAGTGTCTTGTAATTTATTATTGCGCCAGTGGGCCGTCTTCCCTAACCCATTGACGCTAGTGCAAGTCAGGATGTTTGACATCTAGTATGCATGTCTCTCTTGTTTACAATTCATTGGTTGAAGTGGTACTTGGTTGCACTGTGGAGACACGTGCACTGTCCAATACAATGATTGTTGACAAGTAAATTGCTCGCACTATCATGGTCAGCTGCCAAGTGGCGTTGTGACCGTCATAATTCACTGGTCTGCAGCAAGGTGGCGTAGCTATATGTAGTTCGAGGGTTTTGTCGCTGGAAGTCGAGCTTGCCCCCCACCCCCTGCTCCCAGTGAGCTCAACACTAAACTTGAGCTCACTGACTGTTCCCAACTTGCCATTTGTTGCCGTTGCTATCACCATCTGGTATGGCTCTTCTATGTTGCAGAATTCCTTGCATGTTTCGCTATAGCAGCATATGGAATCGCCTTGTTACCCACTACTCTTTGACTCAGTTGCTCCACGAGTCTGTGGGATGTTATTCAACGAACACATCATCGGAATTTGTGTACATATTGTAGTTTATAGGTCCCACATAAAATCAAATCAATTTTTGTCACTCAAAAGGCTATTTCGGACATAAAATCATTGGTAAGCACTGCACTGGTACTTTGATGGTGAATTTTTGGCTGGTTTCGTCTCCATGCCTTCCATTAGCATCTAGATTTCATAGCTTCTTGCACCAATTTCGCATTTTAGATACTGTTTGCTGATATCGTTTCTATTGCCTGGTATGGTGACAATAAGTTTATTCACAATATACAATATGTTGTTGCACTGTGAAATTAAAACTGTATTGTTCCTTCTGGCGGTTTCTAACTTAGCAAATTACGTTACGTTACACTCTCAAGAGTTCAGTATTCGTTACTGTTCAGTTTTACAAACAAACTCTAGCAACCATGGCGAAAATGGGCCCTGTGTATCGAATTGATATCCTTCACTGATGATCAGCTACACTTTCACATGAGCCAATATGAAATACACTACACTCTCACTAATCTGGCCATTCCTGGCACATATAGGGTGCTGGATTATTGGATGTCTGAAATTTGTCTTATTCATTTTGTAGTGTCGGCAGACTTGCCAACACTACGCACACTAATTGAAAGAGGCGGCCAAGATGCACGCGCTAACTCACGAAGGATGGAGTGAGGTCTGAAACAGGAGACTTAATGAATGTGATAAAGAAAATACGTATCTTTGGAATATACTTAACTTTTAATACATCCTTGTATACATCGTTCTTGATGAGACATCTGGAGATTGTGGCGATACAAGTGACTCTTTATATACAAGCTATTTAAGGCTAATGGCGCCTTGCTAAGTCGTAGCCATTAACTTAGCTGAAGGCTATTCTAACTGTCTCTCGGCAAATGAGAGAAATGGCTTCGTCCGTATAGTCGCTAGCAACGTCGCCGTACAACTGGGGCGAGTTCTCGTACGTCTCTCGAGACCTGCCGTGTGGTGGCGCTCGGTCTGCGATCACACAGTGGCGACACGCGGGTCCGACATGTACTAATGGACCGCGGCCGATTTAAGCTACCACCTAGCAAGTGTGGTGTCTGGCAGTGACACCACACATTTAATTTGTTTTTTATTTATTTTGGAAACATTGGGGATATAGAGTACTGTAATTTATTAAACTGAAGGACGCAATTTTAAAGCATAGAGGATATACATTATTAAATCCAAAAATACATTAATTTTCAGAGAAAAGTTAGTCCTTGAGTGTATACTGTACATAATTATACAGTCGTATCACTCGCTATGAAACAGGTCCCTAATTTTTAACTGTCGCAATGATTTTGCGCAACGGTGGCATGTTTTATCACACAACTGCTTTACAAGTATTACATCAGTACTGGAGGTATGTGGTTGTTGCATATTGTACTCCAGCAAGATGTCGGCAGCTTCAGCACCAGCAGTGTGAGGAACATTTATGCTGTCTCCTCCTGTGTCCTCTTCTTCATCACTTTCATCGTTACTTTCTTGCACGGTTTTGATTATGCCTTCATCTGTTAAAATTTGGTCCGTATTACAGTTTGCCTCATTCAGCCACATAGTAACATCTTCATCATCAATTTCTTCTCCTTCTGGAAGGTTGTGGAACATGTCAGTGTACAAAAAAAAAAGCACTCTGTCTTCAGTCCACGGGTTGCCTACCAGGACCATCCGACCGCTGTGTCATCCTCAGTGGAGGATGTGGATAGGAGGGGCGTGGGGTCAGCACACCGCTCCCCCAATCGTTATGATGGCATTCTTGACCGAAGCCGCAACTATTTGGTCGAGTAGCTCCTCAATTGGCATCTTGAGGCTGAGTGCACCCCGTAAAATGGCAACAGCGCATGGCGGCCTGGATGGTCACCCATCCAAGTGCCGGCCACCCCTGACAGTGCTTAACTTCGGTGATCTCACGGGGACCGGTGTATCCACTGCGGCAAGATCGTTGCCTTCAGTATACAAAGTAATTGATAATTCCGAATTGACTGGCTCATCGCTGTCACTCACAACTGGATCCATGGATCCAACTTGGAATCAATGGATGGCTACAATTTTCTCTTCATTATGGTAGCGCTCTCCACTTTATCCCATGCTTTTGGCTGCTTGGAAAACAACATCATGTATGTTAATTGCTTTCCACGCCTTCAGCATAGTCTCGATAGAGTCGTTTTCACCTTTGTACAGCAAGGTGACGAGAAGTGAATACCGGTAATGACGTGTAATTGATTCCAAAATTGCCTGGTCCATACGCTGAGTTAGGGCTGTCACATTGGGTAGGAGAGGGAGTGCTTGTATACCATCAGACTTAAGAGAAAGATCTGAAGGATGACTGGGAGCATTGCCAGTTATAACGATAGCTTTCAGTGGAAGCTTTTTCTTCTTTAGCTCTTTTCTCACTGTTGGTACAAAAGTTTCATTGAACAACCGAGAGAATATTTATCTGCCCATTCACGCTTTCTCATGAGCGCAATACTGCACTGGTACAGTATTTATGTCAAAGGGTTGAAAACAACGTGGATGTTGGGATTTTACAATCACCATAAGCGGTAGATTATGACTCCTAAGGAAGCATCTTGTGAAAGAGTCCTGTTTCATCAGCTTTATACAAGGCATCAGCAGTTAAATCTTCTTCCTCTATTATCTTCCATTTCTTGCTTACAAACTCATCAGTATCCTTATCGTTAGCTGAGCGACTTTCCCCACTGACTGTCAGCTGCCGAATGCTATGTCATTTTTTCCAGTTTGATAGCCAACCTTCGCTCACTGCAAACAAGTTACTGTCGCCAAGTTGTTTGTTAAATGCAGCTGCGTTTTCCTTTATAATCGGGCCACTGACTGGAATTCCTTTACTGCATTGTTGTATGAACCATCTATAAACAGCTACGTCCAGGTCCTTATTCTCACTCTTTTGCATAACCTTCCGTTTTCCCAACTCACTATCCATTTGTGGTGAGTACTGTCGAATAACATCTTCTTTCTTTTCGATGTCACAAATAGTTGCTCATCCAACAATGAATTCAGCAGCAATGGCTTTCTGCGAAGAACCTCGATTTAACTTATCTAAAATGTCGAGTATCTGCTTGATGTCTAGCGTAATGAGTTTCCTTTTAGAAGACATGATTCCGAACTGTAAAGAAAGCTACAATTTCAGATACAGTATATAAAGCATTGTTCAACTAAGTATTGTTGCCTACGATATTTCATTTTGCACTTATTTCTGGATGTGCGCTGGATTACAGAGAGGCCAGACTACTGAGGGCCTAAATGAAATGTTGCATTGTGTAGTCTATTCCTTGTCGAAAATTACAATTGTCCTATCATGGTCGTCAAGATGAAACACTCCCAGTTAAATTTCGGTGATTGTTAATAAACAAATAGCAGCCTGAGTGCTAATTTTTATGTGACTTAATGGATAAGTGCTGACCGGTTTTCGCTGTTTTGGGTGTCTTTTCTAATAAGAATGCTCTTGCTCAACAGTCTTAGACACAGTGATGAGGGATTTCTGCAGTGATCAATCTAAAGATATTTTACACTATTTGAGCGATATATTCTGGTTAGGCGCAATGTGTTGCAAACACTAGTTTCGTCCTAGGCTGGTAATAACGGCTCATCTCATTTCTATATCGCCACGTGCTATAACAGTAGTTAGCACACACAATCCTCACTGGAGTTCAATTTGTGACTGGCATGGTTGACGCAAACGCGTATTTTTCGCACTCCAGAAACTTTCTGAACACTTGTCAGTAATTTCACTTGTCACAATTCGGTATAATGTTTCACTCGGGGTCAACCTGTGGTGTCTGGAGCACTCTCAGCTGATATAACATTATGGGACACTTTCTCTCCCCCCCCCCCCCCACGTTCAAATCACGATATGCTCTCTGACTGATAAGCTACACTCTGACTACTATCGTATTTACCCATTTTGCCCACTTTGTGCTCGCTGCACTTGAGTGCGCCTACCATTGACCTATGTATTTATCTCTGGGCAAGGGATTGTGAAATCATTACAAACTCACATTAGATGGAAACAGTCAGTATATGCAGTATATGAGCAATTGATCACGCCAATCTGTAACTCCTTAGTATATGTAGAAATATAGTTGTAGTAAGTAGATCACATGAGATGTGTGGGGAAATTCCAGAGAAATATGTCTGCGGAGCCAGCTATTAAATGTAGCCCTACCAATAGATTAAAAATAGTAGATTATGGCATAATTCACCATTACCTTAAATGTTGTTGTTGTTGTGGTCTTCACTCCTGAGACTGGTTTGATGCAGCTCTCCATGCTACTCTATCCTGTGCAAGCTTCTTCATCTCCCAGTACTTACTGCAACCTACATCCTTCTGAATCTGCTTAGTGTATTCATCTCTTGGTCTCCCTCTACGATTTTTATCCTCCACACTGCCCTCCAATGCTAAATTTCTGATCCCCTGATGCCTCAGAACATGTCCTACCAACCGATCCTTTTTTCTAGTGAAGTTGTGCCACAAACTCCTCTTCTCACCAATTCTATTCAATACCTACTCATGAGTTATGTGATCTACCCATCTAATCTTCAGCATTCTTCTGTAGCACCACATTTCGAAAGCTTCTGTTCTCTTCTTGTCCAAACTATTTATCATCCATGTTTCACTTCCATACATGGCTATACTCCATTCAAATACTTTCAGAAATGACTTCCTGACACTTAAATCTATACTCGATGTTAACAAATTTCTCTTCTTCAGAAACGCTTTCCTTGCCATTGCCAGTCTACATTTTATATCCTCTCTACTTCGACCATCATCAGTTATTTTGCTCCCCAAATAGCAAAACTCCTTTACTACTTTAAGTGTCTCATTTCCTAATCTAATTCCCTCAGCGTCACCAGACTTAATTCGACTACATTCCATTATTCTCGTTTTGCTTTTGTTGATGTTCATCTTATATCCTCCTTTAAAGACACTGTCAATTCCGTTCAACTGCTCTTCCAAGTCCTTTGCTGTCTCTGACAGAATTACAATGTCATCGACGAACCTCAAAGTTTTTATTTCTTCTCCATGGATTTTAATGCCTACTCCGAACTTTTCTTTTGTTTCCCTTACTGCTTGCTCAATATACAGATTGAATAACATTGGGGAGAGGCTACAACCCTGTTTCACTCCCTACCCAACCACTGCTTCCCTTTCGTGCCCCTCGACTCTTATAACTGCCATCTGGTTTCTGTACAAATTGTAAATAGCCTTTCTCTCCCTATATTTTACCCCTGCCACCTTAAGAATTTGAAAGAGAGTATTCCAGTCAACATTGTCAAAAGCTTTCTCTAAGTCTACAAATGCTAGAAACGTAGGTTTGCCTTTCCTTAATCTTTCTTCTAAGATAACTCGTAAGGTCAGTATTGCGTCACCTGTTCCAACATTTCTACGGAATCCAAACTGATCTTCACCGAGGTCGGCTTCTACCAGTTTTTCCATTCGTCTGTAAAGAATTCGCGTTAGTATTTTGCAGCTGTGACTTATTAAACTGATAGTTCGGTAATTTTCGCATCTGTTAAAACCTGCTTTCTTTGGGATTGGAATTATTACATTCTTCTTGAAGTCTGAGGATATTTCGCCTGTCTCATACATCTTCCTCACCAGATGGTAGAGTTTTGTCAGGACTGGCTCTCCCAAGGCTGTCAGTAGTGCTAATGGAATGTTGTCTATTCCCGGGGCCTTGTTTCGACTCAGGTCTTTAAGTGCCCTGTCAAACTCTTCATGCAGTATCGTATCTCCCATTTCATCTTCATCTACATCCTCTTCCATTTCTATAATATTGTCCTCAAGTACATCGCCCTTGTGTAGACCCTCTACATACTCCTTCCACCTTTCTGTTTTCCCTTCTTTGCTTAGAACTGGGTTTCCATCTGAGCTCTTGATATTCATACAAGTGGCTCTCTTTTCTCCAAAGGTCTCTTTCATTTTCCTGTAGGCAGTATCTATCTTGCCCCTAGTGATATATGCCTCTACATCCTTACATTTGTTCTCTAGCCATCCCTGCTTAGCCATTTTGCACTTCCTGTCGATCTCATTTTGAGACATTTGTATTTCCTTTTGCCGGTTTCATTTACTGCATTTTTATATTTTCCCCTTTCATCAATGAAATTCATTATTTCTTCTGTTACCCAAGGATTTTTACTAGCCCTCGTCTTTTTACCTACTTGATCCTCTGCTGTCTTCACTACTTCATCCCTCAGAGCTACCCATTCTTCTTCTACTGTATTTCTTTCCCCCATTCCTGTCAATTGTTCCCTTATGCTCTCCCTGAGACTCTGTACAGCCTCTGGTTTAGTCAGTTTATCCAGGTCCCATCTCCTTAAATTCCCACCTTTTTGTAGTTTTTTCAGTTTTAATCTACAGAATAGATTGTAGTCAGAGTCCACATCTGCCCCTGGAAATGTCTTACAATTTAAAACCTGGTTCCTAAATCTCTCTGTTACCATTATATTATCTATCTGATACCTACTAGTATCTCCAGGATTCTTCCATGTATACAACCTTCTTTTATGATTCTTGAACCAAGTGTTAGCTATGATTAAGTTATGCTCTGTGCAAAATTCTACCAGATGGCTTCCTCTTTCATTTCTTAACCCCAACCCATATTCACCTACTATGTTTCCTTCTCTCCCTTTTCCTACTCTCGAATTCCAGTCACCCATGACTATTAAATTTTCGTCTCCCTTCACTACCTGAATAATTTCTTTTATCTCATCATACATTTCATCAATTTCTTCATCCTCTGCAGAGCTAGTTGGCATATAAACTTGTACTACTGTAGTTGGCATGGGCTTCGTGTCTATCTTGACCAAAATAATGTGTTTACTATGCTGTTTGTAGTAGCTTACCCGCACTCCTATTTTTTTTATTCATTATTAAACCTGTAACGCCGGAAATGCATATCCTCCTATTTCCATCTATTGTACTATAATTTTTTCCCTTGTTTTGTTACTTCAAGATATGACATTTCTGTGTCTTTCTATATTGTAATTGTTTTACTATTTGTATGTATATATTTATGCATTTATGTCGATGTATAATTGGTTTGTTTTGTAAAAATTATTTGTATTTTTACGCTGGGTCTGGCCTAGGGAAAACTATGCATTTATATTGAAAATTATTAGAATGAGTGAAGGCAACAATTACCAAAATTTGGTAGACTTGGAATACGGAACAATCGGTCGAACAGTGGGAAACGCGCACCGCGGTACCCATTGTTCAGGGCAGACGGCTAGCATGAAAGACGCGACCGCCGAAACGCAACAAAGAGCAGAAATGGAATTCCAAACTTTAGAAAATGTTTCGGAATCGGAAGTGAAAATCAAATGTGAATCCCTTGATGACGAATACGGGGGGACAAGTAAAGTGGAACCAGCTACGAAAGTAAAACCGGTAGTTTTCGGGAATTTAACTGATTTATTGAATGTTTTGATTAACGAATTCACGAGTCAGTCTGAAAAAATTGAACGGAAGCTAGACAATCAGAACAAAGCTATTAATGTTGTTAACAACAATGTTGGAGTTGTTAACACAAATGTTGATAAAATCAAAGAAGATATTGTGATTAATACCGAAATCGGTAATCTTAAACAGGAAATGATAGGCGTTCAGGCGGAAGTTGCGAGCATAAATACTCGGTTTTATTCCGAAATTAGCAGAATCGAGAAGAGTGTAGGAGAAGCAGTTGCTCCGATCATCGAGAATAAGGTGACGGAACAAATTCAATTAGTGAAAAAAAGAGGATCAAAAGAAGGTGGAAACTTTAAAGGCTTTAGTATCGGAAGTAGATACCAAAGTGACGAAGCAGGCTAATACCTGCGAAGAAAAAAAAAAGGGAAGTAGAAACGCTTGCGACAACCACTTGCCAAGTAATTACGAGAGTGTCGGAATTAGAAAAGAAACTTGACGAAAAACAGAGCTATGTGCCAATCTGTGCACATAGTTCGGAATTGTTGACGAAAGAGGAGCGGTTCGACCCCTTGAAAAAAGGCGGTATACACGCTACGGATTTCATTAAAAATTGTGAAAGAGTTTTACCCAGATCATGGACTAATGAGACAAAAATTAATGCAGTTATTGATGTGTTGACTGGTGATGCCAAGCGTTGGGGCTTAAACCTCAACATTACCAACCTGACTTTTGACGAGTTTAAAAATTTGTTTCTGGCTGAATACTGGTCAGAGCAAAAACAGCAAAGTGTCTGGCGCGAATTTGTCTTATCGAGGCCATTCGATGCGAATTCGCGCGGCTCGATGAAGGAGTTTTGTGAGGGCTGGATCCGCAATTTGGAATATTTGCGTGATCGCCGCACGGAATCCGAAATAGTCTGGGAACTCTACAAGAAGCTTCCAGATGATACAAAACGCTACATAGGAAGCAATTACAGGACAATCAATGATTTCCTGGAAAGAGTTGAGGACGAGGACAATTGGCGCAATAATCGCTATAGTGGTAGAGGCCGTGGTAACAACAACGGGTACCACAGCAACCACAACGATAACCATGGGAATAATGCATACCGCAACCATGGCAGCAATAACAATAATGGTTCGGACCGTAATAACAATCGGTACAATGCAAATAATAACAGGAATGACGGAAACCAGTATCATACTAACGTGATACGGGCTTCACAGGATAGTAATAACGCCAGAGGGTGCGATAAGCCGCCTCAGCAGCATCCGGGGAGCAGATCTGCTGGGACGCGACAGGGAAACCATTAGCCGCGCCGGTGAGGGGCCCACCGGGCGTGGAGAAATTTTGGAGGCCCAATAACAGGAGAAAACCCAGGTGTCGCCGTTATGAAAATTCCGTATGGAATATTCAACGGCGGTAGAGTGTGCCAGTGTTAAGAGAAAGGAGTGCGCCCACAAGTAGTAGATCAGCTGTAGACACGGCGGTAGAAAGTACATTCACTGTCAGTGAGAACAATTTAAGTAGTGTTGCGGAAATCGATTATAAAGTGGCAGCTGTAACACCCACAGCGGAAATGAAGATTGAGTTTAAGAATGATTCGCAATTGTTGAGAGAAGATCAGATGTCGGATAACACGTCCGTCATCTAGCGAGGGGATGCAGAGAGGGATGAGGTCTGGTAGAGGCAGTTCGGTCGCTTATACGACGAACTAAGAGATTATAGGGGCCTGTATGGGAGAAGTGTTTATGGGGAGCGCGGGCAGGATTTGCCGCGTCTCGTCCCGCAGGAAGGTAGTGTTTGTGAAGTGATAGAAAGTTCTGGCCATAACCGGCAGACTTTACCAGAAATAGTTGATGTTAATGGGGAGCACGAGCAAGATTCGTCGTGTTTCATACCGCAAGAGTTGGATGTTGAAGTAGTAACGGAAAGTTCTGGCCCTAACCGGCAGACCTTACCGAAAGCTGTAGTGGTATAAGTAGCCGACGCATCCGACGCAAACCTCCAGCTTAAGCATTGCGAGAGTATTAAGGAGAAAGATTACGAAAATTTTAGTGATAGCCGGACACGATTGGTAGAAAAGCACATAGATTACAGCGTGTATGAGGTTAGAGCTGACATTATACGGTCAGACGATAGCAGTGTGGGTTGCGCAGATCTAGAGGAAGTAATTGCAGATACTACTGGGCACATTTCTCCAGGTAGATTGGCAGATGAGATCAATCTGGCCAAAGAGGAATCAACGAAGGTGACAATTAGTGAATTGATAGCAAAGCAACACTCACTAGTTGACGAGTTACAGGAAAAGGTTTCGGTATTGGAGGCGAAGCTACAGACTAAGCCTCAGGACAAACGTGTTGAAATTAAAACGGTATGTGAACAGAGGCTGAAAAAGCCGCCAGATAAGCCGGATTTAGGATCAAAGCCGGATGGTTTTTTCTGGAATGACCTGGATATAGACGAGGATTTACTGTGGGAAAATAAAGAAACAGTCGAGGATAAGTGTAGACAGATAGTAGTGTCTGTTAATATGCACGACCTACAACTAAACGTGTTGATTGACACCGGTGCAGAATTGAGTGCTGTGTCTGGGAAAATATTTGAGTTGCTGAAAGACAGACCTGGCATCGTAGTTATGCCAGTAACAGGAGTGAAAATTATCGGTGCCACTGGGAAGGCCAGTAAACCGGTCACAAAACAGATTTTTGTCAACTTCGAGATATGTGGGGCACGATTTGAACAAGAGTTTGTCGTCGTGCCAGACTTAACTACGGAAGTAATTATCGGGTTAGATTGGCTTTAAAGTACCGTGCAGTGATTAATTGCGAAAGCAAAACTTTGACATGTACGTCACAAGATAAAACAATAGTAGTTAGTTTTCAGGAGGCAGGAGACGGTGTGCATAGTCAATACCAGCCTATACACATTGTTAACTGGCCAGATGGTATTGACACAGATATAAATTTGAACTACCGTAACGTGAGGAATCTCGGCATTGAAAAAAGTGTAGAAAGTGAATTGGAAGAGATAACCAAATTGCCTCCACGGATTGACATTAGTATTGGTGTGAAAAAAGATCGTTTGCGAGAAGTAATGAAGCTAAAAGCCGATGCTCGCATACGTCGTCATGACGCTAAAGCGCGTTTTGCTAAGTTTGCAATCGGAGACTTAGTACTTGTGAAAGCTCATGAGAAATCGAGCGAGATAGACAATGAAATCTCTAAATTTAAGTTTGTTTATAATGGACCATATAAAGTCATTGGTATACCTCACACAAATGCTTATTGCTTAGAGTATCCAAGCTCTGGGAAACTATTAGGTATACGGAACATTAGGGACTTGAAATTGTACCAACCTAGGGTTGATTAATACCACAGAATGGGTAATTTGTACAGTATGTAGATATAGAGTGTAAGATTTAAACGATTTGCTAGAGTGCCATGCTTTTTCCTGAGCAAGAGGACATTAAAGAAGTTGTAATTAATAAGTAATTAATTTTACTAAATGATTTAAGAGAGAGTGACTATTTGTCAATTGAAAAATCCAAGCTGCTAATTTAAGTTTCCAGCTGAGTCACAGTAGATTAAGGAATGTAAATATGGTTTAGTAACTAGCTGTAAGATTTCATAAATATGTGATTTACTAATCATTGCTGATGTACTTAGACGCTGTTTTAAGTTTCAGAAGTTTCAGGCTAGTACATGCGTGTGATGATGGACAGTGTTGAGTTATCCACTGTGATAGTGTTAATGGACTCCTTGAGATTACTCGGGAGTGAGTTTTTCCGAAAGAATTCAGTGAAACGGACGTTCTGGAAGTGCCGTTACAAGGGCGAGTGAGATCAAGCGTGCCGCACAGGCGGGCGCAACAATACTCGCGAGGCGGAGTCGCTGTCGGCTCTTGTGCCGCTGTCGGCATTCTTTGTACTTGCGGGTACGGAAGGTGGAGTTGTTTTTCTTCCCGGACAGCTGATGTGAAAAAATTCTGCTGTCAATATTTATGTTTTTTTTCGATCTGCTGAACATTATTTTCTTGTTTAGCGTTAAGTGGACTCTCATGACGAGAATATTAATTATGAAAAGGTTATATAAAAATGTGTATTCTATGTAATTAATTATTAATTTGCGTATTTTGATATACCTGTTTTTTTATGACCATGTACTCTGGTTAATTTTGTAAACAGAATTCCATTTCAAGATACTGTTAGGAATTTTGATCATTTTAGAATAGCTAAACCATTTTCTATGTTTTCTATGAATTTTAATATGTTGTCAACCTGTTTTTCTTTTGTGCAAGATGACAGAGTGGAATAAGGTTAGGAGTGTCTCCACTCAATTATTATGGTCTAAAAATTGATTTATGTTTAATCAGACGAATACTAAATTTTGTTGATGTTTTGAGCATATGCATTTCCGCTGTTGCTTTTTTGGGACATTTTCTGAGTCTGTTTAGGTTACACAAACATCCTCAGACAATGTGAGGCACGTGTAACGCCGGAAATGCATATCCTCCTATTTCCATCTATTGTACTATAATTTTTTCCCTTGTTTTGATACTTCAAGATATGACATTTCTGTGTCTTTATATATTGTAATTGTTTTACTATTTGTATATATATATATATTTATGCATTTATGTCGATGTATAATTGGTTTGTTTTGTAAATATTATTTGTATTTTTACGCTGGGTCTGGCCTAGGGAAAACTATGCTATCGAACGAATACATCGATAGGTCGTGTGGAGAACCAAAGTGTTTAGGATCTTTGGGAGTGTTAACTCTGTCGCGTGGAGAGCGGGCAGAGGGAGTCTGGCTGGGGTAGTGCAGTGGAGCAGGTGTGTTGTGTGACGCTCCCGCGAGTTGCCGCGCTTTCAGGGTTTGGCAGCATGTAATTGCGCTGGACTTGCTATGATAGTTTCTGACACGGTGTCGCGGACGGGAAGCATTAGCTGGCGGACATCAAGAGCCCGTTTCACCTGGTGACAGTGTCGAGAAGGAGGCGCGCCAACATCCAGTTTCTGCAACAGCGACAGCCGACAATGAGTGACTGTCGCCACCTCCTCGATCGACGGCTTCAAACCTTCAATCAACCAACAAGGAAGACTGGAAGCACGTAAAGTTTTAGAACTGTATGGCAGACCTCAGCTTTTAAAACTGTTCAAATCAAAAAATTACAGCAACGTAGCATGAACTTTTGTTGCTCATTGTCCCAATTGCATTACCAAGCAGGGTCCCTTCCTTTTCTGAAATGAACCCGAGTGTCATTGAAATTCAAACGCCAGCATCATTCGATTTCACTGCTTTAATTTCAAAGTTCAGTTAAGGTATTCATAGCTGGCTACAATATTTAGATTGCACAAGCACAAATTAAGAGTGCGAGTTTTGTTACCGTATTTTAGTTACCTGTGACTGCAGCTCAGCTTGGTACGTACTAAATTTTACTATTGTTAATTGTTCAGAATCATTTAATTCAAGTTCAAAGTTAAATCTCTTATTTCTAAATTGCGTAGATTCAAGTAGCTTTTGAAATGATTGTTGAGGTAGTCCAAGACTAACCGTATTTTACTGAATTTCGATGTGCTTCGGAAAGAAAGCTCACTATTAACTTCAGTCACTAAATTAACTTTCGATTTTCCTGTTTTATTAATTCTTTTGCTAAATTAAGTCAGAGTGTAGCGAAATTTATTACTTCTGACAAACTTTCAGTTTTCACACTACACGTGTCAACCTTCAGTTGCCACGCTTCTAGTGCTAATTATATGTGTAATAACCTTTCTTTTTCAGTTACTATAGTAATTGTCCTTAGGATTGGCGACCGTAATTTCCCCCAAATCTCGAATATCTAATTACCGCTAGTTAATTGTTAATGTAACGGCTGCACATTTACTTTCTTTATTAACTTTACCCCTTTTCAAAATTAATTTCCACCAGTTTCATTTGCATTTTTCCTTTCATTAAGATGTAACCCTTTCCTCCCTCTTTACCGACAGATTTACTTCGGTGACGATTGCTTTTCCCAAATTTCCATTAGGTACAAGCGGATTAATTTTTCACTGTCATTAAGGTCGATAAGTGAGGCGGAGGTTACAAACCTACTCTTGCATTACCTCTATTTGATTTTGTATTTGTAACCCTGTATTCACCTGACCAAAAGTCTTGTTCCTCCTGCCACTGAACTTCACTAATTCCCACTATATCTAACTTTAACCTATCCATTTCCCTTTTTAAATTTTCTAACCTACCTGCCCGATTAAGGGATCTGACATTCCACACTCCGATCCGTAGATCACCAGTTTTCTTTCTCCTGATAACGACGTCCTCTTGAGTAGTCCCCACCTGGAGATCTGAATGGGGGACTATTTTACCTCCGGAATATTTTACCCAAGAGGACACCATCATCATTTAGCCATACAGTAAAGCTGCATGCCCTCGGAAAAATTACGGCTGTAGTTTCCCCTTGCTTTCAGCCGTTCACAGTACCAGCACAGCAAGGCTGTTTTGGTTAGTGTTACAAGGCCAGATCAGTCAATCATCCAGACTGTTGCCCCTGCAACTACTGAAAAGGCTGCTGCCCCTCTTCAGGAACCACACGTTTGTCTGGCCTCTCAACAGATACCCCTCCATTGTGGTTGCACCTACAGTACAGCCATCTGTGTTGTTGAGGCACACAAGCCTCCCCACCAACGGCAAGGTCTATGGTTCATGGAGGGGTACCTTAAATACAGAATAGAATTTTGTAGCTGTGCTACTGATATACATTGTGTAGGATAGAGAGAATCCAGTCATGCTAATTTTTAGGATATAAATGTCTAATAATACATTCTTAGTATTTATATAAAGGAACAAGAAAGTCTAGGTATGTTCATGGCTGCAAAACTACACTCCTGGAAATGGAAAAAAGAACACATTGACACCGGTGTGTCAGACCCACCATACTTGCTCCGGACACTGCGAGAGGGCTGTACAAGCAATGATCACACGCACGGCACAGCGGACACACCAGGAACCGCGGTGTTGGCCGTTGAATGGCGCTAGCTGCACAGCATTTGTGCACCGCCGCCGGCAGTGTCAGCCAGTTTGCCGTGGCATACGGAGCTCCATCGCAGTCTTTAACACTGGTAGCATGCCGCGACAGCGTGGACGTGAACCGTATGTGCAGTTGACGGACTTTGAGCGAGGGCGTATAGTGGGCATGCGGGTGGCCGGGTGGACGTACCGCCGAATTGCTCAACACGTGGGGTGTGAGGTCTCCACAGTACATCGATGTTGTCGCCAGTGGTCGGCGGAAGGTGCACGTGCCCGTCTACCTGGGACCGGACCGCAGCGACGCACGGATGCACGCCAAGACCGTAGGATCCTACGCAGTGCCGTAGGGGACCGCACCGCCACTTCCCAGCAAATTAGGGACACTGTTGCTCCTGGGGTATCGGCGAGGACCATTCGCAACCGTCTCCATGAAGCTGGGCTACGGTCCCGCACACCGTTAGGCCGTCTTCCGCTATCGCCCCAACATCGTACAGCCCGCCTCCAGTGGTGTCGCGACAGGCGTGAATGGAGGGACGAATGGAGACGTGTCGTCTTCAGCGATGAGAGTCGCTTCTGCCTTGGTGCCAATGATGGTCGTATGCGTGTTTGGCGCCGTGCAGGTGAGCGCCACAATCAGGACTGCATACGACCGAGGCACACAGGGCCAACACCCGGCATCATGGTGTGGGGAGCGATCTCCTACACTGGCCGTACACCACTGGTGATCGTCGAGGGGACACTGAATAGTGCACGGTACATCCAAACCGTCATCGAACCCATCGTTCTACCATTCCTAGACCGGCAAGGGAACTTGCTGTTCCAACAGGACAATGCACGTCCGCATGTATCCCGTGCCACCCAACGTGCTCTAGAAGGTGTAAGTCAACTACCCTGGCCAGCAAGATCTCCGGATCTGTCCCCCATTGAGCATGTTTGGGACTGGATGAAGCGTCGTCTCACGCGGTCTGCACGTCCAGCACGAACGCTGGTCCAACTGAGGCGCCAGGTGGAAATGGCATGGCAAGCCGTTCCACAGGACTACATTCAGCATCTCTACGATCGTCTCCATGGGAGAATAGCAGCCTGCATTGTTGCGAAAGGTGGATATACACTGTACTAGTGCCGACATTGTGCATGCTCTGTTGCCTGTGTCTATGTGCCTGTGGTTCTGTCAGTGTGATCATGTGATGTATCTGACCCCAGGAATGTGTCAATAAAGTTTCCCCTTCCTGGGACAATGAATTCACGGTGTTCTTATTTCAATTTCCAGGAGTGTAGAAATGAGTTAAGAATAGCAGACTGTAGTTTATGTATATTTCGTCATATATGTTTTAACATGCCTCCATTCATAGTAAGAACATATGAATCCAAATTATTCAGAATAAAAGTAAAATATTTTATGGTAAAAAATGTATGTATTCATTGAAATACACAGTGAACTCCTTAAGTTGTATTACATCACTTAGTGTGTTTATAACTGCTTCATAACATTAATATTTTAATTATTAGTACTACAATTAGGAATTTATGTTCTATATACTACTGCCAACTTTTATTAAATCTGTATAATTAATTTTTCTCATCATTATTGTGCGCCAATTTAGTACTGTAATATCATTCTTCATCTAAGAATGATTTGTTTTTTCAAAAGTTTAATTGTAAAAAAAATGGAAATTATTCACTAGCTAGATGACACTGCACTACTAAAAAATTTTGCAAGACGTAACTTTGTATTGAGCAGTTTATACAAACTTTTATTTTTTTATTTTATGTGAGAATATATATATATATATATATATATATATATATATATATATATATATATATATATAAAGGAAATAAATCTAGTTTTTCAAATGTTTGTTGACATCATTGCATATTTATTCAGAATGTTTTCACGTGATGTTTATCCTCTGATGAAGTGAAAACTTATATAAAACGTGTCAAATACGTACTTGCCTTTAAAAAAGAGAAAAGCCGAAAAATGATAAATAACAATGAAGAAGGAGCTGGCATGAATCACTAGTTTTCTACAAATCATAGCTCCAGATTAAATGTTTCAATAATAACATGGTAATGCTTATTAATATTTTTTATAATAATGAAACAATAAAACACATTGAAATAGCATCAAAAGGAGTGGTTAATTTGGTAAATGGGCAAAGTGAGAGTGTCTGTGGTCTGTGTAGGTCCAGGAGAGATGGTAGAGGATAGACAGTAAAATTACAGAGGGGGTCCAAGGCTTGAATACTATAAGCAGGTTAAAATGCAAGTCAGCTGTAGTGGCTCTGCAGAGATCGAATGGCTAGACTAGTGTGGAGAGCTGCATCAAAATAGACACCACAACTTTTGGAAGTGGACATTACAGCAATAGACAGCATCAAACTCACAGGGCAATAGTTAATTAAGACACTTAGAATAATAGTGGGCTATCTTTTGAAATTACAACAGTACACTATAAATAATGAATTCCTCTATGTCACAGGATTGGTGGACAACTGAGCAGTCCATTTGATATTTTTTAAAATTCATTTTAGGAAGATCTTGTATATATATTCGAAGCTTATTGTGGCATTACCGTTTTATGAAACTTTTTCGTGAACACAGCACAATGTATTAGAAGAGAGACTCAGCAGCATGATCAAGTGTAGGTTTTTTTGTCTTTTTTGAGTCATGTGACTGGTTTGATAAGAGACACCACGAATTCCTCTCTAGTGCTAACCTCCTCATCTCAGAGTAGCGCTTGCTACGCATCCTCAATTATTTGGTCGATGTATTCCAGTCTTTAACAGTAGTAACAGGCAACATAAAACGTTGAGGTAGCTCACTCTTCTTCTCTCATAACAAAAATTAGTTATTTCTGAGCTGTGGTATTTGTCGCAAACAAGTGAGACTTCCTAGCATTTGCTTGTTCCAAACTTTTAGCAAAGTTTTTTCAATATATAAAATGCAAATTGTAGAGATGCCTGCAACGTTAATACACAGAATCCACAGTACATATTATACGTATTAATGGGCTTACCATACATATGGGATTATTTTGAAATTTTTTTGTTTATTTATAGATGCAATCACATTCTTATGACACAGTCATAACCAGTTTCGGCCATACAATGACCATCTTCGGATTCTATAAGAATACAAAAGAAAATTTATATTAAAATCTAAAAATAATTGCAATATTTAACCAGGCTTATTTGTAATCTACTGAATTTATGCGAAATACATATAGTTCATACCTAAAGGTGGCATACACTGAACATAGGTTCACATGTTGTCAAACTAGCTATAAAATGTAAAACCCCAGTGTTATATAGATATAAAAATTTGTTATGGGATTAGCCTGGACAGTCCTGCTTCTTGAGTGCTGTCTAGAGTAATATTTGTTGTTTGAGAATTTTACGACTGCGAGGTTTTTTAAAAAATTAGCCCTATACATTTGATGTCACGCTTTTAACCATTCTCTTACAGCCACACTTCTCTCAGCTGAGTTTGGAGCATCAATGGCAATGCATGACTACCAGTCCATCCACAACTTTTCACTTAGTAATATGGCAACACTACAGGGGCAGTGCACTTAAATTGCTTTCGTGTGTGAAGTAACTTGTCTGCACGTTTTTGGATCATTTTATTTCTGTTCATTTTTTTGTCTCATCGTTTCGCAATAGGGAAAAGGAAGCAAGTTTTGAATGTTAGGCTGTGACAGGAATACAAATTTATGAAATGTTAAGATGAATTCAGAACCTATCTTGTTGTGAATATTACTATGTAATAAACACGAAAAACCATTTCCTAAAAAGCCATGTCTAGTGAAAAATATAACTCAATAAATATCTACATCTACATCTACATCTATACTCTGCAAACGACTGTGATGTGCATAGCAGAGGGTACGTTCCTTTGCCCAGTTATTGGGGTTTCTTCCTGTTCCTTTCAGATATGGAGTGCGGGAAGAATGATTGTTTGAATGCTTCAGTGTGTGCTGTAAATATCCTAATCTTTTCCTCGTGATCCCTATGTGAGCGATATGAAGACATGGGAGCCTTTATATTTTATGAAGTAACAGCTTTTTCATGAGATGAGAAAACATTTTATTTTCCAAGCACAGATCAAAAACTGACAAGAATAAACAACTCGTAACCAAGCCGACTACGGCAAAGATAAATATCTATCAGCTGCAGCTTTCACCCGCTGTTTTTGGCGCAGTGCATAAATGACGTCGCCACATCAGCCCCCCTCCTTTTGAAACCGGGTGCACCAGGTATGTGGGGAAACTTGCACTTGATTTTTCTACCAGCTCTCGTGAAAACATCTGGTGCAGGCAATGGCTGCTCCTGTTCTGCACTTGCTGCTTCGTTGTCCTCTTCTGAAACCGAGGGCTCGGCGAGACTCTCTGCTGTTTCTTTGGCCTCCACGTTTGAGGGTAATTTTGCAGACCGAGAAAGGAGTGTAACCTCTTCGGTGTAAGCAGGTTTAAGCCGCTCAGTTGAGACTGTCTCTTCTTTACCATTCTTATCGATTTTGAAGCTGTGGCTTCCTCTTGTGATTACCCTGTATGGTCCAGAGTAAGGCGAAACAAGCGGCGGGCGCACCGTATCATCCCTAAGCCACACGTGGGACGTTGCTTGCAGGTCTTTATGTACACTCTCCGGTCTCCATGTCTGACAGGGTTAGTGGGTTTGATGTTTCTCATTCTAACACTGAGTTGTCTCGCGAATTGCGTGCATAGCTCAGGGGCGAACGACTGTGTAGATGCTGGAACGATAAATTCTCCAGGAACCCTCAATTGCTCGCCATAAACCAATTCTGCAGAAGAGCATTGTAAGTTCTCCTTCATGGCCGTTCTCAATCCGAGTAGGACCAGCGGTAGTGCTTCAGGCCATGAAGTGGAACTACACATTAATGCAGCTTTGAGCGTGCGGTGTAGTCGTTCCACCATTCCATTACTAGATGGATGATAGCTGGTGGTGCATAGGTGGTTGCACCCGCACAGTAGTAAAAGTTCATTGAAAAGTTGGCTTTCAAACTGCCTTCCGCGATCTGTTGTTATGTTTTGCGGAACGCCAAACCTGGAGAACCATGAATGCAACAGTGCTTTTGCAACCGTCTCTGCAGAAATGTCTTGTATTACAACTACTTCTGGCCACCTGGTAAAACGATCAATGATTGTGAGCAAATAGCGTTGTTCTGAAGAGCATGATAGAGGGTCCACAATGTCCACATATACACTCCTGGAAATGGAAAAAAGAACACATTGACACCGGTGTGTCAGACCCACCATACTTGCTCCGGACACTGCGAGAGGGCTGTACAAGCAATGATCACACGCACGGCACAGCGGACACACCAGGAACCGCGGTGTTGGCCGTCGAATGGCGCTAGCTGCGCAGCATTTGTGCACCGCCGCCGGCAGTGTCAGCCAGTTTGCCGTGGCATACGGAGCTCCATCGCAGTCTTTAACACTGGTAGCATGCCGCGACAGCGTGGACGTGAACCGTATGTGCAGTTGACGGACTTTGAGCGAGGGCGTATAGTGGGCATGCGGGAGGCCGGGTGGACGTACCGCCGAATTGCTCAACACGTGGGGCGTGAGGTCTCCACAGTACATCGATGTTGTCGCCAGTGGTCGGCGGAAGGTGCACGTGCCCGTCGACCTGGGACCGGACCGCAGCGACGCACGGATGCACGCCAAGACCGTAGGATCCTACGCAGTGCCGTAGGGGACCGCACCGCCACTTCCCAGCAAATTAGGGACACTGTTGCTCCTGGGGTATCGGCGAGGACCATTCGCAACCGTCTCCATGAAGCTGGGCTACAGTCCCGCACACCGTTAGGCCGTCTTCCGCTCACGCCCCAACATCGTGCAGCCCGCCTCCAGTGGTGTCGCGACAGGCGTGAATGGAGGGACGAATGGAGACGTGACGTCTTCGGCGATGAGAGTCGCTTCTGCCTTGGTGCCAATGATGGTCGTATGCGTGTTTGGCGCCGTGCAGGTGAGCGCCACAATCAGGACTGCATACGACCGAGGCACACAGGGCCAACACACGGCATCATGGTGTGGGGAGCGATCTCCTACACTGGCCGTACACCACTGGTGATCGTCGAGGGGACACTGAATAGTGCACGGTACATCCAAACCGTCATCGAACCCATCGTTCTACCATTCCTAGACCGGCAAGGGAACTTGCTGTTCCAACAGGACAATGCACGTCCGCATGTATCCCGTGCCACCCAACGTGCTCTAGAAGGTGTAAGTCAACTACCCTGGCCAGCAAGATCTCCGGATCTGTCCCCCATTGAGCATGTTTGGGACTGGATGAAGCGTCGTCTCACGCGGTCTGCACGTCCAGCACGAACGCTGGTCCAACTGAGGCGCCAGGTGGAAATGGCATGGCAAGCCGTTCCACAGGACTACATCCAGCATCTCTACGATCGTCTCCATGGGAGAAAAGCAGCCTGCATTGCTGCGAAAGGTGGATGTACACTGTACTAGTGCCGACATTGTGCATGCTCTGTTGCCTGTGTCTATGTGCCTGTGGTTCTGTCAGTGTGATCATGTGATGTATCTGACCCCAGGAATGTGTCAATAAAGTTTCCCCTTCCTGGGACAATGAATTCACGGTGTTCTTATTTCAATTTCCAGGAGTGTATATGTGAAAGTCTTGCAGATGGCGTTGGGAAGTCAGCAATAGGTGCAAAGACATGTCTGCTGATTTTATTACGCTGGCATGTTAGGCATGCACGCGCCCATGCACGACAATCTTTTTGTATTCCAGGCCACACTACTTTGGAGGAAACTAACTTGGCTGTAGCTCGTACTCCTGGATGTGATAGGTTATGTAGTGCACTATAAATCTCCCGACGATATTGTTCTGGTATGAAAAGGTCGCTCCTTTCCTTTTGCTACGTCACACCAAATTACGTCTGGAACATTCGGGACAGACAGACGTCTGAGCCGCAGCGCAGTTCTCTGTTCCTCTATTAGACGGCGCAAGAAAGGATCTTCTCGTTGTTTAGACGCTAACTCGGTCCAACGAATTGAATTTAAACTGGCACAATTCCTAGACAGGCAATCTGCGACCAGGTTCTCTTTTCCTGAAATGTGACGCACGTCAGTTGTGAACTGTGCAATGTACTCGACTTGCCTGCACTGACGTGGTGAATTGAGCTCTGTGTCTCGTTGAAATATAGCTACTAACGGCTTGTGATCGGTAAAAATTGCAAAGTGCCTCCCTTCGACAGACGTGCGAAAATGCTTTATGGCTAAGTAAATAGCAAGCAACTCACGGTCAATAGCACTCCATTTTTGCAGCTGTCGAGTCAGGTTTTTAGAGAAAAATGCGAGCGGCTGCCATCTGCCATCCACTTCTTGCTGTAGCGCTGCACCCACTGCTGTTTGGCTTGCATCAACCATGAGCGCTAAAGGAGCGCTCAGTCTTGGCTGTCCCAGTAGTGTTGCCCGAGAAAGACATTTCTTTAAGTCATGGAAAGCTGTTTCAGCATCTGAACTCCATGGAATTTTAGGATTTCCTGTTGTATTTTTACCTGCAAGTAACGTTCTGAGTGACTCTTGGGCGGCAGCTAATTTAGGTAAGTGACGTCTGTAATAGTTGAGCATGCCTAAAAATCTGCGAAGTCCTTTGTAAGCTGTGGGAAGGGGCATAATAATTATGCCATACTCTGTCAGACGGCGGAAAAGCTGCCGCAGATGTTCGACATGCTGATATACAGAACCAGAGAATACTAAAATATCGTCCATATAACAAAATACGAATGGTAATTCTCGAAGCACCTCATGCATGAATCTTTGCCATGTTTGGGCAGCGTTTCTGAGGCCAAATGGCATAAAATTGTACTCAAACAAACCGAATGGTGTGATAACTGCTGTTTTTTTTAATGTCAGATGGAGCCATGGGAATCTGGGAAAATGCTTTGGCGCAATCAATCACACTAAATATTTTGGCATTGCTAATCGTACTGTTAAAATGAATCACATTGGGTACTGGGTAGCGGTCGGGAATTGTGCGGGCATTGAGCGCCCTGTAGTCTCCACATACTCTCCATGAATTGTCTTTTTTACGGACCATGTGAATTGGAGATGCCCATGAACTATCAGACCTACTTACAATACCTGTTTTTAGAAGTCTGTCGAACTCAACTCGCGCCGCGAGCAGTTTCTCTGGGGGCAGACGCCGCGGAAGGCAATGGGTTGACCTTGTGTTGTGCGGATGTGGTGTTGAGTATTGTGTCTGCATTTCCTGGTTGCGTTGACGGGTTCGGTAAGTGCTGGAAAGTCTTGAAGCAGTTTACGAAAAAGTGATTCCTCCGACAGTGCTCTGATATTGCCTACAGCAGGGCTTCACAACATACGTGCTCGCGGAGCAAGCTGTGAGCAGCAAGGCGCGAGCACGGAGCAGTGCGAGCACGCTACCCCCACTACCGGACCAGAGTGGAGAGTGGGGAAAGTCACGTGGGGCACACAACAGCTGCCGCCATTCAATGTAAATCCGCGGCCACCTGCAGGGATATCACTCACGAATTATTACTGCGACAAATGAAACAAATAAAGGAGAATGTACATATGCCACATAATGTTATTAGCTTAGTGTATTCCTCTACATTCGCATTAATTTGTGAACTGTTACACAATAAAAGGTGTCACTGAAGTGTGGGATTCTCGGTTATCTTGTACTTTTTGCTCTTTACAATTGCGTCTGTGTTTGGAGTAATTGTTCTTGTGCATTTTAGGCGCAGCGTGCAGTTTAAATTTCGATCAGACAATGCTTTTCTCAGGCACGCCTTGTTACATTTCATTGCAGAGAACAGTTGTTCACAAACATACGTGGAACCGAACATTGATATTATTGTAGCCGCCAGTTTGTGGAAACGAGGAAATCTATCCTGGGGGAAGTGTCTGTAGAATTCCAAAATGTTTTTCTTGTTCTGAAATTTGTCTCTGTATTATCTGTCACACTGCACGTCAATAATTTCTTGCTGCAGCTCAGGACGAATCTCTTAAATATTCGCTGAATATGGAGAGAACAGGTCAAAATCACTGTCCAGTGCTGTCAGATCTTGAAAGCGCTGATTAACTAAACTATGTGAATAACGTTCACAGTCTTTGTGAACATCTTGCATGGATGATAATTTAGGAAAATGAGCTAGGTTTCCTGTTTCCAGCTGACTCACCCAAAGTGTCAATTTCATTTTAAAAACTCGTATTCGATCTATGAAATGAGTAATTAGCAGATCTTTACCTTGTAGTAAAATGTTCAAAGCATTCACATGGCTAGTTAAATTTGCTAAGAACGCGAGATCACATTCAAACGTGCGCGCGCATTTCCCCTCCCTCCCCTCCCTCCCTACTCTGCGACCTTGCACCTGCTCGCGAGCACGTGCCTGAGCAGACGCGAGTACTCGCGCTCAAAACCGGCCAGTTGTTAAGCCCTGGCCAACAGTATACGAATCGTTACGACTGTCGGGTGTCTTCTTGCGTGACGCACACGTATGCGCCCCGCTTAGTTGCGGGTACGACATCGTATCACAATATCCCGACGCGGATGATGCGGTAGAGGAGCCGGAAATCTTCGTGCGGAAAGACATGGGCACATCGCACTGCACTTGAACCAATGCGGAAGACGCAGTAGGCAATATCCCTTCTGTGGGAACTGTCACCAAACGACGGTTAACCAGGTCGGGCGTAAGTCGGTAGTTCCATAAAAAGTCCGCTCCAATTATAGGACTCGGCACATCAGCAACCACAAAAGTCCATTTTGGATGGAAGTTGGAATTCAGATGTAATGCCAACTGTTTCTCACCATAGGTAGATATTCTGGAATTGTTTGCCGCAGTCAGCACATGTTGCGTTGTTGTCGTGAGTATATCACCTCTCTTTCTTGGATACACACTGACTTCTGAACCTGTGTCAGTCAGAAACTTCTCACCTGAAGAGAGGTCCAACACGAACAATCGGTGTGATTGGTTGACTGCAGATACCGTGGCGTTTTTACCTCTTTGAATCACGCTATGACTCGGGCGCCTATGTTGTTGTTGACGAACGTTAGCGCCCTTTAACGCCCGCCTTTTAAGTTTGGGTAGCTGCAGGGTTGAATACATTGACGGGCAGTGTTTCCGAAGCGTCTGTGGTACCAGCACCATTGATCTGTCAAATCCTGTTGTATAGCATTTCTTCGTCTTTTCCAACTGCGACTTCGCAGCTGCTGGTGGAGTGAAGTTACTTGCACGTTGAGTTTTGCCACTTGTGCTGCCAGTTGCTGTATGGTGGGTTCGGTCGATGAGCACTGCTGTTGGGAATTATTATTGCATGTTCCTGGCTCACTGACGTCAGATTCCATCACACTACACGTTCTTGGGCTTCTATCCTGGCTGTAGTTGAATTCGGAACACGCAGAAACTTCGGTTAAGGTGTTTGCGATGGTGTCTGCCATTTTTGCTAAGACTTGCAATGGTAAGTCAGTTTCTGCTGCAATGACGGCATGGATGTTGGCAGGAAGTTTACGAAGTCATATTAGATGTAAAGACTCTTCAGGTAGGAGTTCCGGGCCGGCTAATGTGCGTAAGGCTTTGAGTACTTGTGACGGAGTCTTGTCGCCCAAATCTTCGTAAGCGAAAATTTTTTGTAGTCGAAAATCTGGTGACAACGTATAATGCTGTATGAGAGCTTCCTTTAGCACAAAGTAATTTTGTTGCGACAAGGTTTCTTCTACTTGCTCTATCACTTCTAAATTTAGATGTGAAATCACTATATTAAATTTGTCAATGTTGTTAGACACCCCACGCTACCGAAATATCCATTCAGCCTGTGTAAACCAAAGCTGGGGGAGCGACGGCGAGAACGCGGAAAGCTTAACATTTCCGTGTCGCGCGTATGTACTCCCATCTTTTGCGTTAACATCTGTCGTTCCGTTTTGTGGCGAATCAAAGGGCGTGGACTGCGATCCTTGGTCGAACAGACTGTAGTCTTCAATCTTGATTCCACTGCCCCATGCTTTTGTCTCTGAATTCATTATTCTCGTCGGTATATATATTTTCTTTATGCTTCTGCTACGATTTTTCGGGGTCACCACTATGGGAGCCTTTATATTTTATGAAGTAACAGCTTTTTCATGAGATGAGAAAACATTTTATTTTCCAATCACAGATCAAAAACTAACAAGAATAAACAACTCGTAACCAAGTCGACTATGGCAAAGATAAATATCTATCAGCTGCAGCTTTCACCCGCTGTTTTTGGCGCAGTGGATAAATGACGTCGCCACAAAGACGTTGCAGCATATTCCTAGAACCATCATTTAAAGCTGGTTCTCAAAGCTTTGTTAGTAAACTTTCTCGGGTTAATTTGGATCTGTCTTCAAGAGTCTGCCAGTTCAGTTTCTTCAACACCTCCGTGACACTCCCCATTGGTAAAAAAAAACTTGTGACCATTGATTGTACCCTTCTCAATGTACGTTTAATACCCCCTGTTAGTCCTATTTAGTATGGGTTCTACAGACTCGAGCAATACTCCAGAACTAGTCGCACGAGTGATTTCTATTAAGTCTCCTTTGTAGAGCAGTTGCATTTCCCCAATATTCTATCAATAAGCTAAAGTCTACCACCTGATTTACCCACGACTGAGCCTATGTTATCATTCCATTTCGTATTCCTACAAAGTGTTAAAGTTCAGTTAAGACTGTTAAGTAATTTCAAAAATATGTCCTGGGTTGGATAAAAAAAAATATACACATTTGTCCTAGGCTGGAGACAGAAAAATATGGTAAGTCTACCTGTGAAGGGGCTCTGCAGTCACAATGTAATGAAATTAAAATTTTTGAAGCGCTCTGTATGGTCAAACATAGAGTAACCAGGGTCGGAATGCACGTAGCGAAGGAAAGATTCTTTCCTGCACGTCCATATGTCCATTAAAGAGACGTTTCTACTCTACAGTTTACAACAAACCTAATTAGTTACGAAATTCACAAATTAGATGTGAACATGGACGCATTTGGTATAGCTCATTATGAACTGTTTTGGTTTAGCGATCGTTTGAAATCGGTCTGACACAATTGTTGCTGCGATGTATCCATGGTTCCTGTATTTTAACTTTAATTTAAGGAAATTAATGCAGCAGACACTTTCTATTTTAAATGGATGTCGTCGGTTTCCATTTATCACTATCGATTCAAATATATCGAAGGCATCGATGTAAACAAAAGAAGGGTTCTGGATATTTCAGTGCGGCGTGAGTGTTGTAGGCGTTTTGATTGTGGTTAATTCCTGAAATGGCTGCAATAAGTTTATTAAACCCAAAAGCTGAATTTGCCAGGGCAGCCCAAGCGTTGGCTGTAAATATTTCCGCAGCGAAGGGGATTCAGGATGTAATGAAAACTAATTTAGGGCCGAAAGGCACCATGAAAATGTAAGTGAAGTTTCGTTGATGGCCATGTGCCTTAGTAAAGCCATTGAAAAATGTAATGGCATTCAGGTAACGTTGTGTTCGTAATTAATTTGGGTAGCAAATATGTACAAGTTATAGTCTTCGTAATTTATCATTACATTTACAGAATTATTTTCTGGAAGCATTGGTTGATCTATTATTCAACAATATCGAAATAGTAAATTATCTATGTTCTAAACCACCTAGATTTGGTTTTGCAATCCGAACGTGTAAGGCCCCAAAAAACGACAAAGAGGAGCTGTTCTGCAGTTTCGCAGTACTCCGGCGAAGTCGATACCCAAAAACTCTTGATTACCAGGAAATGGGATAGTCACCATAACCCCATAACACTTCAAAAAGATGGTGTCTTTCCTCACGACTTATCGTGACAGATATCAGCCTGTTTTTCTGTCAGTAACTACCTATCAGGCTGGTTATAAACTTCAAAATTTAACAGCTTTACCAAAGAACAGAACGTCATGGGAGTAATATTTTTGCGCAATAGCTGAAATTGTTTTGTATACCGCCTTAAAGTTTTCATGATTGTCACATTGTGTCAGTTTTGGGGAAGCAGTCAGCCTGAAAGGTTTTGGAAAGGTTTAACATCATAGAGAGTTTTGGGTATGTATGTTTAGTGTACAATGCTGTTGACATACTAGTTAATTCCAGTTTGAAATACACCATATTTTGTGTTCGCTTAGTTTATGGAGAGTTGTGTTAATGTATTGCTATGGTATGTGCTGTGTTTTAAAGTAAGGAAACTGGTATCCCTCTTTACAAAGGATCCCAAGCATGATAACATTTAAAGTGTCAGAGGACAAAGTTAGAGGTTATCTCTTTTAGGATCCTAAGCTTCCTTCCAGATACTTCAACTATTTTTACAGTTTTCATGAATTTTCTGTAGAATGTCATGAGGAAAACTACACTGTTGGCTAGACAATGTCGCTGAGGGTGCTGGAATAACTGCAATAATGTGCTGTTCTGGAACCCAGCACGTCAGTCCTTGGTGCCCGATACTATGAAATTTCTGGGCCTTCTGAATTCATAAAGCTTACTAAAACATCCTTCAGTGGAAGTCCCAGATATTTCCAGTCACCAACTCTTTTTCACAAATGCATGCAGTGGATTATCGTGCCTGAAGCTCCAAACTTTTTCTGCACTGAGAGCGTTAATGGGATTAAATTTTGTTTCATCAGCAAAGAAGAAATGGAATGAAATAAAGTTACAGAAAGGGCGGATATTTTTTTAAAAAACATGGACATACTTTAATAGGAACTAAAGAAAACAGTGGTGTTTTGCAAGTTGCTGAAATAATAATTCATGTCAGCAGGTTTTCAAATGTCATATTTGTGGCCAAAATTACTCACAGTAGAAACCTGTACAAAAATTGAAGTAGCTTGAAGGAAACACAAGCTTAGGGTCTTAAGAGACCAGCTCTAGCTTTTGTCTTCTGACACTTACAGAAATATATCATGATGCTTGGAACAGAGACCCTTATCAGGCTTGGCAACATGTGTTAAAGAAACCCGCCAGTGGCTGCTGTTACACAGCAGTAGGGCGTGGCTGCTATGGTTATTGGGAGGGGTGGGGATGCTGGTTGTCTCACTTTAAAATAAACCAACAGTGGTTTTGCCACTGTGGATCATAGCAACACTTTGAAAGCACAACCTTCATGATTTACCTTCAATTAACCAACTCTTTGAATCATCCAACCCCTTGTCCAACCATCCGTATGCACTCTAAGCTGAATGGCATGCCATTGTTACCGAGTGAGTTTTTTCGTGTAACAGCAGGTGTCCATTTGAGTCATGTTGCTCATGCATGACCGACTACTGTACTGCCGGTCTGTTCACTGTACTGTATCCTTTAATCTGCTGCTTTATTTGTGTACTTTATAAATTTGTTACTGTATTCCTTTTAATATCTGCGTTGCAATTTAATTTCCAAGTTGTGATTAAGAAGTTCAGGGATTCTGAAAGATTAAAAAGTCTACAAATCAGAAAAGCTAAAGTGAAGTATGCATAATCAAACAGAAACTAAGTGTTTGACAAAGAGGTGACAAAGGTGAGTCAGTTATCAAAATAGCCTCTGAAATGGGTGTTGAAGTGACAACCATTAAAGACAGTAAAATGCTTTAAAAACTAGAAAAAAAAACATTGAAAAATCAGTACTTGAGTTCTTGGGAGATACTCCGTGGGTTTGGTTTTGTCAGGAAAGAAGTAAGAAGGCCCCATTTTTCAGGCACTATCATGAAAGAAAAAGCTATGCAGTTGCACTAAAACTTGGGGGGGGGGGGGGGGCATGGTGAAGAACATGGATTCCAAGCAAGCAGTGGTTTGCACTTCATCGGTGGGAAAATCATTGTTGTGCTATAGTTTCAGGTGGAAAAACTCTCTTCTAATGATGATGCAGTTAAGGAGTTTGTTTAAAAATCTGAAAAAGTATTCTCAGAAAATTAACTGGTAGCTCATTGATTATACAACATTGACAAGACTGTGCTAAATTATAAATTGGTCCCTCAAAACCCCTACCCAAAGAATGAAGCAGTCAAATGCATAAAACTAGCAAAGGACAAGCTGACAATTGCAAGATGCAACAATGCAAGTGGGGACCATAAGTTACTGTAGTATGTAATCTACAAATCTAAGAAACCAAGAGCCTTCAAAAACAAACACTTCAGCACTTCCTGTTTATTACAAAGCTCAAACAAAGTTTTTGGGGTGATTGGTAATTTGTTTAAAGTGTGGTTTTTTGATGCATTTATTGCAGCAGTTAAATACTTGAAATCAAAAAACCTACCACCCTGCGCAATGTTGTTGCTAGACAATACCTTCTCATTCTGAAATTCAATACAGTGACATAAAATCTAAATTTCTGCCCAAAGTGACTGTAATCCAGCTAATGGACCAAGGTGTACTAAGTTGTTAAAACGATGTTACAGGGGAAATAGGTCAGTGCTTTGTTAGAGAAAACAGTAGAGTTGTGGTCTTTTTGAAGCAATGAAGAACCTTCGCATAAAAGATGCAATTTACACAGTTGCTTGAGAACTTAAACAAAACCACTCTACAAAGATCATGGAAGTTTGTCCTAGCCTAACCTAAGAGCAACCACTTCCAGACTCGAAAGTGTCAGACACTGCAGTTTTAATTACTGATCCGCAAACTCTTCAGAATGGTATCCAGCATGCTGATATAGACTAATGGCTAACAGATGATGATGTTGCTGCTGTTACCGATAAAGAACTAGATGATGATCAGATCATCAACCTTGTTTTTAAACAGTATACTGTTGAGTAAGAGCAGTCAGATGCTCATGGAAAAGAAGTAGACGAAAAGATCTAATAGAAATGTGTTTTTTTAAGTTTGATTTTTTCATCTTTTGATCCCTGCAAATGGCTTGTTTCATTATTCTCTGATTACCTTACTTTTTTAGCATAAAAGTCAGGTACACTTTTATGAGTGTTACAATGTGTGTTGCAGCTGTTATGCAACAATTTTACCCCATGATGTCCAATTCTTTGGTAATGCACAGTTAAACTTGGAAGAAGTTTAATACCACATTGATTTTGTAGTTACCCCCCCCCCCCCCACCCAAAAAAAAAGGCTGATATTTCTAACGATGAGCCATGAGGAAAGACACCCCTTTTCTTGAAGTTTATTGAATTGTTCTGATTTCACTCCCTAGTCATCAGGAATTTAGACATTAACTTTTGCAGACCGAGCTAGGTGGCACAGTGGTAGCACACTGGACTCGCATTCGGGAGGACTACGGTTCAATCCCGCATCCAGCCATCCTGATTTAGGTTTTCCGTGACTTCCCTAAATCGCTCCAGGCAAATGCTGGGATGGTTCATTTGAAAGGGCACGGCCGATTTCCTTCCCCATCTTTCCCTAATCCGATGAGACCGATGACCTCGCTGTTTGGTCTCTTCCCCCAAACAACCCAACCCAATTAACTTTTGCAGAGTACTAAACAATTGATACATTCAGTTTTAAAGGGCCTTTACCAAATTTTGGCAAAATGAGTGGAGAGTGGTACCATATTCTATATATATGATACATCTTGTAAATGTTTTTTTGTGACTTAACAGTGATGTCAGTTTTTAAAGGCTTTACCAAAGGAATAACGCCTTTTCAATGATGATTATGTTTGCATGCCACCTGTCAAACACCTTATGCAGGACATGTTACGTTTCACATTTTGTAGTGCAACAGTGTTGCGAGATGTAAAATGGTGACAAGTATTGAGTTGGAACGCAGTGAAAGTACCAGGAATCTTCTGTTTCCAGAAATGTCTTTGGTTTTTAATTTTGAAAAGCCTTTCAGTGAACGAGTGACTAGTAACAGAAACAAAATGCAAGACGTATAACATTGTTGATTGTATTCTGCATGAATGTAGGTATTTTTATGATGATTTGATGAAATGGTCTGTATGTAACCATGCTGCTGCTGATAAGTGAAATTATTTTGTATGTACTTTGATTAAAGTTGCAATATTGTGAAAATGTGTGAGTAAAACAAAGCAACTTTAAACACTTCTAAAAATGTAACATGACCATGCGAATGAGCACTTTAAACGTTCAGTATCTTAAATGTCGGAAACCCCATCCACATGTTCATCTGCAAAATGTTTTGCTTGGTTAAATGCACTTTCACATTGTTGCTTTTTAGAGCTTTATATGTTTGCATTGTGAAACCAAATCTAGTTTTTCAAGTGGATTGGAATGTAGTCTTTTTGTAATAAAAATGCCTTATTATTATTATTATTTATATTTTTATTATTTATTTATTTATTTATTTATTTTATGGCCTTCATTGGACCACTGTAGTCAAAAATACAAAGTTCTAAACAAGTTGTTACACATGGATACAATTTGGTTCAACAATAACTTAATATATTTAGGTAATATAATTATTAGGGGCTATTCTTATATGAAAGGTGTTTTGCTCTTCTGTCTGCCCAATGTTTCTTCATTCTTTCAGATATTTTCTTTCTTTCTTCATCTGAGACAACTCTTCCTGTACTCCTTTTATTGATTTTCATTTGTAGTCTGGTTTGTGGGTCTTGCAGTATTCTGCTTTTCTCTGTCTTGTTTTTTAGGTCATCTACTGTAATTTGAAGTTCTTTTATATCTTCCTTAATTTCTGTGATCCATTTAATGTCGCTCTTGATGTTCCACAATTTTTGTATTATTTTTTTACTAATTCTGTTTTCTGGAGTTCTCATCAGATGTCCAAAGAATGAGATGCGTTTCTTCCTGATTGTGCTCATGACTGGTTCTATTTTCTTATATACTGTTTCATTTGATGCTATTCTCCAGTGTCCATTTATTTTATACTGTTTATTTATACATGTCCTAATTATTCTTCTTTCTATTTTTAGTATTCTGTCAATTTCTGCTGTATTAGTTGTTTTGTAGATAGTTTCAGCTGCATACGTTATTTCTGGTTGTGTAACTGTTTTATAGTGTTTTAATTTTGCATCTATAGATAGGCTTTTTTGTTGTATGTAGTTTTGGTAATGTAATTTGCATTGTTCAGTTTTTTATTCTATTTTGCCATGATGGCTTCTCATTTAGATTGTATGTTATTATTTCACCTAAATATTTAAATTTATCAACAATTTTGATTTCCTGTTCTCCTATTGTAATTTTGTTTGCAAGTGGTGGATCAGTTAGCATAATCTCCGTTTTTTCAAATGATATTCTAAGGCCTACTTTCTCTGCTATTTCTTGTAGTGATTTCACTTGTTGCGTGGCTTCTTGAACGGTGTTGGCTAGAAGAGCAAGATCATCAGCGAGTCCCAAGCAGTTTAAGCTAATATCATCTTTTGCACTTCCAATTCTTATCCGCTTTGGATTGTCCTTGTACCATTCTCTCATTATGTATTCCAGTGCACAGTTGAAAAGTAATGGTGATAGGCAGTCACCTCGTCTTTAGCCTGTTTTTATGAGGAATGGTTCCGAAATTTCTCCTCTAAACTTCACTTTTGATTTGGTGTTGGTTAGAGTGAGTTGTATTATTTTAATTAGTTTTGGATGGAGTCCTAGATTTCTTAAAATTTTTAATACTGAAGGTCTGTGGAGACAGTCATATGCCTTCTTAAAATCTACAAATGTTGTTGCCAGAGGTTTGTTCCGTTTCTTGTAGTATGCCATAATCAATTTTAAACTAATTATCTGCTCTGCACAGCTTCTCCATGGTCTGAAACCTCCTTGATATTCCCCTAACTCCTGTTCTAATTGCTCCTTGATTCTTTCATATAGGATCTTGGATAGAATTTTATATGTGCAATCTAGGAGAGAGATTCCTCTGTAGTTGTCTGGGTTGCTCTTATCTCCCTTTTTGTGTAGTGGGTGAATGATAGCTGTGGTCCAATGTTTGAGAAATTGTTCTGTTACCCAAATTTTTGTTAGAGCCATGTGTAAGGTGCTCTTGACTGTGTCACTTGCATATTTCCACATTTCAACAAAAACCTGATCTTCTCCACATGCCTTATTTTTTTGTTCTTTAAGAATTTCTTCTACTTCTTGGAAAGTTGGAGGGTCTAGTTTGCAGATTTTTTTCTGTAAAAGTGAGCTGAATATAGGCTTTTTTGGTGTTTTTACAGAAAGTGAAAACTTTGCAAACAATTTGTAAACTATTGGGAAGCAGTTGGAAAACGAAATTTTATATTCTAAAACCTTGTATTGGTAACTTACTATGAGCAAAGTTTCCTACAGTTACTTCCAGAGATATGAAAAGCTAAACTTCGCTTTTTTTTCCAAGTGTCTATTTTTATGCCCAACTTTGCATCAAATTATCCATATGAAAATTGCTCAATGAATCATCTTTCATTTAAGTGAACTCACAAAAATTGCTTTAAAAAAAAAAATTACCAGAGATACTCTTAAGTCTGTTTATAAAAACTTGCGGGTGCACTTCTGACATTTGCACTATGGGGTCAAACTAATGACTGTATATCTAGAATATTATATTGGTGTAAATAAAACTTACCAATGTTCATTGGGAGCATGTACTAAGGCTCACACAGAAGTTCAGTGAAATACGTGATGGTCATGCAGAAACTTTTTGCAAAATTAACCGCTTGGAATGAATGGCACTATTTTTGTTTTTTCTATATTTCATAGTGAAATTTTTTTTTCCTATGGTGTTGTTTTATAAGGCTTAGTCTTTCATCTCCTGCACACTTTGGGTCTAAACCCATGCCTCATGCAGGTCTGGGTGTTAGAATAGGTACGAGGTATTCCTGTGTGTCGTAAGAGGCGATTAAAAGGAGTCCCCTATAAGTTCAGATCCCATTTCATGGTTTGATCTGCCACTTTCCAAATTTTACAGAATTGCGGGCGATTTGGGGAAGGATGTCTTACCTGGTGCACGAGTTGCCCATAGTGCCCTTAGATTCAATCTCCTAAATCTCTTGTCATCATGGCTTTGCATCACTACCTGCAATTCAACTATTTGGGCGAGGGCACTTTCTGGGGTATGTCATCTTCTTCCGTTGTCTTCTGTCCTCTTTCGCTTCCATGACAATATTGGATTTGTCTGCGCCCAATACCCAGCACGGTAGCCAGTCCATTGTGGTAGGGCCGTCATGTTCCCATTTGGTGGTAGCCCCCGGACAACACAGGGATTGCACTGCTGATGCCTGAACTGTAAACTCCCCACGTATGCCAAGGAATAGATGCCCTTCTTTGTGGGGCATCCAGACTCCCAGGAACGGCCATCATGCCAGGTGGCCTTTGCTGTGGCTGGGTGGTGCCCGTGGGGAGAGCCTTTAATCGAAGTGGGTGGCATCAGGCGGGATGACCCGCAGTGAAGCGGACTAAATCATCTTTTGGTGGTGACCGAATGGCCCCAGCAGTCTCTAAGAAAGGAAAGGTTGATTTCAATGCTGACAGGTATGACCCTAAATGGTTCCCCTCCACTCCTCTTGGGAGGACTGTTGGGCTTCAGAGTGACAGGATCCATATTTGCCAAATTACTGAGTTTGGAGCAGAATTGATGGGTACTCAAGTCTGAAACGAAGAATCTGTTTTTTGTTGAGTGCCTGGAGGATAAGTTTGAGGAATGGACAGCACTGTCCAAAATGTGCAATGGGTCAGTTTTGATTCAGATGGCATCCCCAACCCAGTCATGGGTGTTACTCGTCTGTGACAAGGCGGGTGAATTCCTGTTCTGGTTACTCCCCACAAAAGCCTCAATATGGTCTAGGGAATTATTTTTCATCGTGACCTCCCGTTACAATCCGATGACGAGCTATGTGCCAATTTAGAATGGTAGAGGACTAATTTGCCTCCTTGATCACTCCATGCCACCCCAGATGACAGAAAGCGTCATTCTCCAGTGGAACTGCGGCAATTTTTTCTCCCACCTGCTGAGTTACGTCAGTTCTTAAGCAGCACACCTGCTTTTTGCATTGTCCTTCAAGAGACCTGGTTTCTTGCAATGTGGACAACTGCCCTTTGTGACTAACGGAGGCACCACAAAAACCGTCCTGCCTGTGACAGACTGTCAAGTGGAGTATGTATTTTCACCCTTACCTCTGTCTGTAGTGAACCTGTGTCCCTTCAAACACCTTTAGAAGTGGTGACAGTTAGGGTGAGGACAACACAAGAAATTACCGTCTGTAACATCTACCTCCCTGCAGGTGGTGAAGCACCAACCCATGTTGTGGCTGCACTCATTTTGTAACTCCCCCCACCTCTTCTCCTTCTGGGTGATTTTAACGTCCACAACCCTTTGTGAGGTGGAGCCAAGGTTAATGGCCGTGGCACAGATGTTGAGGACCTACTACCTCACCTCGGCCTTTGGCTCCTAAATGCAGGTGCCCTCAAACATTTCAATGTGGCGCATGGCACATATTCGGCCATTGGTCTCTCGGTTTGCAGTCCTGGCCTTCTCCCGTCTATCCACTGAAGAGCACGACGATTTGTGTGGTAGTGACCACTTTCCACTCTTTCTGTCCCTACTGCAGGGTCCCTCATCTCAACACTTGCCCAGGTGAGTTCTTCCTAAGGCTGACTGGAACACTTTCACATCCGCTACCAACATTGAGTATCTGTTGCATGCCACCATTGATGAAGTGATCTGTTGGGAATGCTATATCTCCACCGTTGGAACATGAACCTCCCCATCCCAGGTTTGGACCAAGCTCACATTTCGTCTCCTCAAATAGAGGACGGAGCGACAACACCTCTCTTTTTGCTCCACGCCACCCTGAGCCTTACAATGCTCCCTTCAGTGAGTTGGAATTTCTCAGTGCCCTTGCTGACTCTCCTGGCACATCCACTGGCCCAGGTCGCATCCATTTGCAAATGCTGAAACATCTGTCAGCAGATTCCCAATGCCACTTTCTTGCGGTCTTCAACCGCATTTGAAGTGGTGGCAAATTCCCATCACAATGGCGGTAAAGTTTGTCGTTCCAGTGCTAAAGCCCGGGAAGAATTCACTAAGTGTTGACAGCTATCGTCCCATCAGCCTCACCAACATTCTGTGCTATCTGTTTGAACATGTGGTGAGCCAGCGGTTGTGTTGGCTCCTTGAGTCTCAGGACCTTCTGGTTCCGTCCCAGGGCGGGTTTCACCAAGGACGCTCCACATTGACAACTAGGTGTACCTGGAGTCTGCCATTCGATCAGCCTTTTCCAGGTGACACCTTATTACCATTTTTTTCAATCTCGCGAAGGCATACAATACCACTTGGCGACACCACATCATCGCTACTCTGCATGAGTGGGGTCTACAGGGCCCACTCCAGATTTTTATACAGAACTTTTTGTCACACGGCACTTTCAGAGTTCGCGTCGGTGCTTCCCTTAGTGCACCCCATGTACAAGAGAATCGGGTCCCGCTGGCTCTGTCCTGAGTGACCCACTCTTTTTTGCCGTCAATGGTCTCACATTAGCAGTAGGATCGTCAGTCTCTCCCGTCCTATATGGTGACGATGTTTGTATTTAATTCTGGTGCTCTTGTAATTTTGAGGCTGAACACCACTACAGTCGTGGGCCCTCACTCACGGCTTTCAGTTTTTGGCTGCCAAAACTTGCATGATGCACTTCTGTCGTCGTCGTACTGTTCACACCCATCGAGAACTTTACCTCGATAACTGACTACTTGATGTAGTGGAGACTTACTGCTTTCTGGGACTGGTCTTCGACGTCCGTTTAAGTTGGCTACCCCATCTTCGTCAGCTTAAGGACAAATGCTGTGGTACCTTAATCTTATGTGATGCCTGAGCTACACCGACTGGGGTGTTGATCCTTTTACACTTCTGCAGCAGTACCGAGCCCTTGTACAGTCCCATGTTGATTATGGAAGTCGGGTGTGTGGTTCAGCAGCCCCCTCTGCACTGAATCTACTAGACCCTATCCACCACTGTGGAGTTTGCCTTGTGACGAGAGCCGCCTTGTGGAAGCTGGTGTTTCTCCATTGCGGCTCCGGCAGCAACTATTGCTCACAAATTATACCACCCACATACATAGTTCTCCTCGCCATCCAAATTGCCATCTTCTCTTCCGCATCACGGCCGTTCATCTCTCGCAATGGTGGCCCAGAACTGGGAATTCCTTTGCTGTCCGTGTCCAGTCACTTCTTCATGAACTCGACACTTCCCCCTTACCACCTTTTGTTGCAGGCCCACTTCCGTACACCTCCATGGTCCATACCTCAGCTACAGCTTTGGCTGGACCTATTGCAACACTCCAAAGTCTCAGTCCCACCTGAGGCCCTCTGCTGGCACTTCCTCTCTTCTTGGAGAGTTTGAGGGCTGAGAAATAATTTTCACAGATGGATCACTGGTTGACAGTGTTGTTGGCTTTGCTTACGCTCATATTGACCATGCCGAACAACACTCCTTGCTGGATGGCTGCAGCATTTTCACTGCAGAGTTGGTTGCCGTCTGTCGCACTCTTGATCTGCTCTGGTGAGTCCTTCTCATTTGTAGTGACTCCTTAAGCAGCCTACAAGCTCTCGACCATTGCTTCCGTAGGCATCCTTTGGTACTGTTAATCCAGGAGTCTCTTTATGCCCTCTGCACCAGTGGACACTCAGTGATCTTTATTTGGACCCCAGCACATGTCGGGATACCGGGCAATGAACTTGCTGACCGCCTGACCAAGCAGGTCACCATATCTGGAAATGGGCCTACTGGAGACTGATTTGCAAGCTATCTTCCGCTGCAAAGTTTTCGTGATCTGGGATACAGAATGACGCACCCTGAGTACACAAAATAAACTCTGTTCTATCAAGGAGATGACAAATGCGTAGCAGTCACCCATGCAAGCCACTCGCAGGAAATCTGTTGTCCTTTGCCAACTCCGCATTGGCCACATGTGGCTAACACATGGTTTCCTCCTCTGTCGCGAGGACCCACCTTGGTGTTGATGTGGCTCCCTTCGGGCTGTCATCCACATCTTGCTGAACTGCCCAGTTTTAGCTGCTCTGCGGCAGATTTTTAACCTTCCCAGCACCCTACCTTCGGTGTTGGGCGACAATACCTCAACAGCAGATTTAGTTTTACGTTTTATGCGTGAGGGGTTTTTTATCGTACCATCTAAAGGTGAGCATTTGGCCTTCACTTAGAGGTCTCCACCGTCCTGCAATTTTAACCCTATCACCCTTTATTTGCATTTGTTTGTCTTTGCATTCGTCTTTTCCCTACATGTGTTCATCTTGACTTGTCTTTTTGGGGTGGACATTTTAATGCGTTGCAGAGTGGCTGGCTCATTCTCTTTTATGTTTGTGATCATCCAGCCCAGACCATCTGCTCTATGGTTTTAATACCTTCGTCTACTTTTCCTAATGGTGTATGTTTTCCCCATTTTTGTCTGTTCCATTTGTTTTCTTTTTAGGTGTGGTTTCCCATTCCTTTTCCCCCTTTTAATTTCCCAAACACACTTTTGGTATTCTATCTTGAGCCTTGTTTGTGTCAGGAAAAAGGGGCTGATGACCCTGTAGTTTTTGGTCCCTTTGTACTGCAAACCAACCCATCTAAACCCATATGCTTTAGCGTACATGCTGACAGTGGAAAACTTTTTTATAATGGTTTATTCAACACTGGTTACGTTTCAGCGACATTGTCACCAGCTAGTGATGAATTGCTGCTGAGCATATTGTCACATAGGCTGTTGTTATAATGCAGTATTGGAGATGATTTTCTCATGTGGATGGTTATAGGAGTGTATAAGCTTCTTAAGTGTCCAGTACCTTTCATCTTATTTGTAAATATAAAGATTTCACTGAAAATTAAAATTTCATTGCTCGTTTGGTGAGTATAGGTCAGTTTAGTGTGTGTTCTATTACGGTAGTATAGTTTTGACGTTTCATTGTCCTTTGCAGACTATTTCTCTTAGTTATTGGTTATGTGAATCTTCGGAATGGAAATACTGGCAGAAGTCGACCTCAGGGAAGATCTCGGCATTCTGGGGAAGTGTGGGAACATGTGAGCCACTTCTGATCACATGACTTGCCTTAATAAATATATACTTTGTAATTCTGGAGGTAGCAGGGATGAAATACAGGAAGTGAAAGGTTATCTATAACTCACACATAACATTGATTGCTGTTTCAAGAATCAGTTCGTGGAGTCAGTTGTTGAAAAGGGAATCGGACAAGTTTACAGCCTATCCCTTATTGTATTCAGTATGTACATTGAGCAAGCTATGAAGGAAACGAGAAATTTGGAAAGAGAGTTAACATTGAGGGAGAAGAATTAAAATCTTGATGTTTGCTGATGACCGTAATTCAGTCACATTAAAGAACCAGGAAGAGTAGTAGAATGGAATGGATTGTCTTGAAAAGAGGTTATGAGATGAACAAGAACAAAAGTAAACAAGGTGCAGTGAGTTATATTACATCACGCAGTGAAATAAGACACTAATGGTAGTCAATGAGTTGCTATTTGGGCAACAAAATAATTAAAAACAGTATGACTAGAGAGGTTATAAAATGTAGACTGGCAATAGCAAGAAAAGTGTTCCTTAAAAAGAGAAAGATTCTAACATAAGACAATTTCATTGTCGGGAATCATTTTCTTAAAAGTATTTGTCTGGAATATAGCCTTTTAAGGAAGTGAAATATGGGTGGTGAACAGTACAGATAAGATTAAGTTTTTGAACTGTGGTGCTATGAAAGAATGCTGAAGATTATATGAGAATATTGAATATCTAATGAAGTACTGAATCAGGTTAGGGAGGGAAGAAATTTATGGCAGAGGACTCAGTTGATGGAACATACTGAGGCATCAGGGATTAGTGAATTTGTTATTGGAGGGAAGTGTGGTGGTAAAAATTCTAAAGTGAGGCTGAGACCAAGGCTTAAACACAGTAACCAGCACCACATGTATCTCATAGGTTCCTGTATCTATGCAGAGAGGAGGAGGAATGTGCAGGATAGACTACTGTGGAGGAACTGCATCAAAATAGGGTCTGTATTGAACACATGTGGTCTGTGCCATACACAAGCCCACCATTTACTTGTTATCTTGAATCTGTCAAACTGTGCAAATGTTGATATGCAGCATGTTATTACCTCAAAGGTGCTCATTAGTTCAGTGATGACATAGCTGACTACTGTTCTAAAGGCCGTTGATTAAATTTCCAGAATCCATATCAGATGTTTCTGTGGCGTAATGGTTTAGGGCAAAATATACTTAATATTCTACCAAATTTTGGCCTCCATGAATAAAGAAGCAGTAAGCTGTGCAGGTTGGGAAAGTTGAGAAAAGCTTAAATCTTTCTGCTCAATTACCGAACAAGGCAGAGGGACATCCATTTCATAAGATTAAGGCTGCAGCTGCGATTTTGGTACCGTTCCATAACTAGATTATAAAATAAGTACAGCATTTTAATGATCTAGATTATAGTTAATGGAACATTTTTCATCTGTGGTTTGGCAGTTGATTTGAATTGTGGACATCTGTATGATTGATCCCTCTGCCCCCCCCCCCCCCCCCCCCTTGCAGTACTACGGTAAAAGTGCAGTTACGTTATTGGTGGCCTTTCTGTTGTTACTGTTTCGCATGATGAATCTTGGGAAATCAGCACAAGGAATCGCAAGTCAGAGATTCAATGAGATTTTCATTCATAATTTCCTATGATTTATAAGTAAAATTATCTGGTATTTTGTTCTATTCAGTTAGAATTTAACAGAATTATCTGAAGTTTTGGCAAATCCAGAAATGATGTAAAAGGAGTTTATTGCAGTGACGAATGTAATTTACATCTTGGCCTACAATACACATCACACTCCTTTAGCAGTTGTATTTTCATGTTGAGGTTCATTGGTTTTGGCAATTCATAAGAAAATTATCATATTCCAACCTAACCTAGGCTTCAGACTTCACTACAGATCAGTCTGTCCGGACTTCGTTTTCTTTAGTCACCAAATAAATACAAAAATCGGCAAGCAACCATAAAATTAATAATAATCAGATTAATAAAAGTTATTCAGGCACCCTCCATATCGAAAAAAATACAGTAAATTCGTATCTTCTGCCAAAAGAAATCATTAGATTTAGTGATCCTCACTGACTAGCGTATATCATCACTTGACTGGCTATGAACAGCGTCAAGGCTTGGCAGCATCAGCACACAGTTAAAGATCCCCAACACTGTAAGTGCAGAGTATTGCAGACAGCTGTAGGCTGGAGGTGATAGAGTTCCAAATTTCTCTTGGTTAACTAGCTAAGAATGTTTGTGATTGCTCACATTTAACCCATGAATCAAATTACCACAGTAATAGTAAAACTCCCATATTTTTCTCTGTAGGAGTTCCTACTTTATCATTGGCAGAAGCTAACATGTTTGCACATTTTTTGTTTTGTCAGTTTACTCAATTTTGTCAGTAGTGTTTGTCGTAGTTGCTTGTCTGTGGTTATTTCACCATCCAATATTCCTTCCCCCACCCAATCATCAGAGTCCATTAATGTGTGGAGATGTTTCCTTAACAGAAGGAGCCTAAGTTGAAAAATTTCTGATCGATAGTGCCCAGGAAAGAATAAATATGAATAGTTAAAGACAAGAAACATCAGAAGTCCAGAAAGTGAAAGTACCAGTTAAATGCAGTGTAATTTCCTATATGGTTTTTACTTTAAAAATAAAAAAAATTAGTATAGGATATAAAAGTAATGTCTTCTTTTGATGAGGAGCATCTCTGTAATTTAAATCATTCATTGTTTCAGGTTGGTCTCAGGTGCTGGAGATATTAAGATTACGAAAGATGGAAATGTTCTTTTGCATGACATGGTAAGTTGAGTAGTTACTTCCTGTTCTATGTCTATAAAATATCAAGTTGTTGCAAATAAAGTGTGATAAAAAAATTGAGATATCCCATGTTATAGCAAATACAGCATCCTACAGCGACACTTATTGCACGTGCATCAACAGCACAAGATGATATGACTGGTGATGGAACTACATCAACAGTACTCATGATTGGAGAACTTCTGAAACAGGCAGATTTATATATTGCTGAGGTATGTGACGGTATCATTCTAATAGTAGTAACTATTGAACACTGAAATAATTTCCTTGTCTCTTGACACCGAATTGATAGAGCATGCCCAAAATCTCCCCAGAGGGCTCACCACTCTTTGGTGGGTTCGTGTTTGGCTCCCACGGGGCCCCAGCCATTGCAGCCTTGTTTCCCTTACATACTGCCTGTCCATCCTGTTGCTATTCCTTTCCCCTCCCCTGGGAACAAGTCTTGGATGTTTTTGGAAATGTGTTCTGCATTTTCAGGAGCCACTATGAGATCAGTCTCTCCACTGTTTTTCATTCCTTTATCCTTTCTTTATTCCCATTTTCCTATCCTTCCTCCGCTTTGGCGTTTAAGGTTCCTCTTTTTCCTCCCTATGCACTCCTGAAGGCCAGTCCACGCATCAGACATGCAACAAATGACTGGGTAATGCATAATTCTCCGCTCTAGGTTGACAGATATGGTTCGCACGTATCCGCAGGTACACGCCAGGCTCAGGGCATGGTGATTGCCTGAGCTGCCACCTTCCCAAATTGCCGATTAGTCCCTCTGTCAGGTGTTAGGGTGGCATGACCTGAGGTGTGAACAATCACCTAAGGCAGGTGTGCCCCCCTCTGAAGGGGGCCCCAAGTTGGAAGTAGTACAGTGCCATCATGGGGCATTTTCTCGCAGTGAGCCAATTATCTTCTTCACAGTCAATATCTACTAAACATAAATGGAATGAGGCTAACAATTCAAAGACCACCACGGTTCCTTGTGGTTTCTTGTACTGAAGACAGTCAGTCCTTTGCTTCGGTAAATCCGTTTATTATTCAGAAAGGTGTTGATGCAGTTGCTGGCCCTGTGATATGCTGCTCTTGTTTATGCAATGGCACTTTGCTTTTGGAAATTACTTCTGATTCTCAAGCACAACTACTGCTCGCAGCCTCGCTCCTCCGCCACTATTCTGTTCATGTCCAGGCCCATCAAACGCTAAATTCTTCTCGTGGTGTTATTTACACTAGGTGGTTCGATGGTCTGATTGAGGAAGAAATCCAAACAAACCTCTCTGATAAGTATGTCATTGCTTCCATTGGGTAATAAAAAATATAGAAGCCTCCTTAGTGCCCGCAGGCACTCTTTTTATCACTTTTGATAGAGTGGTGCTTCTATCAAAGATCAGAACAGTCTAGAAGTTATCACAGTCAACCCATACATTCTGTACCTGATGCACTGCTACCGGTGTCACTGTTAGTGTCACTGTTAAACACACACTCGTATGCCCTTTCGAAAACCAGCAAAATGCGTAACCTGTGGTATGGATGCTCACAAGGGTGATGGTCGCCACCTCCTCCCCACTGTATCAGGTGCAATGGCAATGATGTTGGCTCTTCCAGAGATTGTCTGGTGTATCTTGATGAACAGGCTGTCCAGGAGATCCTGCGGAAGGCAAAAGTGTCTTACACGGTCACTCACAAGTAATTGGCTAGTCAGAAACCCTGTGTTTCTACCATTCAGCACTTACAGTACTGGTCTTGCTGTCATAGTAGCATCACTGACTCCTTGTCCCATCTGTGTAACAAGCCACCAAAGTTTCACCTCACAGGGCGAAGTCACCTGCTACACAACCAGCAGGCTGGAAAGGACAGAAGGAATACTCCTGCGAAGACTTCCTGCATCCCTCCAGTCAACAAACATCTCAGTCTTCCTCTGCCAACTGCAAAGGCTCCAAGAAGTGAAACAAAGGCAAACGGTCTTCTCCTTAGCTGATTCAGATATCCTCTTTGATGGTGTCGCCACATGATAACATTCGTCCGGCTGACCTCTGTATCGCCGGTGTGCACTGCCATCCGTTTCTCTGTCCTGGGTTCTGCAGACAGAAGGAGAATGTCAATGCCTCCTGCTCCAACCTCTGTGTCCTGTAGCAGTGAGTCTCCGAAGGCTGGCACTTGACAACCGATGAGATGGCACCCCTTGATTTTTCCCTCTTCCTCTTTCCTTGTTGTTACTCTACTCCAGTGGAACATTCGCGGCCTTTGATCCAATAAAGAGGACCTATGGATGCTCTTAGAATAACAGCATCTGCTTGTTCTCTGCCTCCAGGAAACAAAATTGCGTCCTCACGACAACTTCTAGCTCTGCATTTCTTTCTGGTCCACTTTGACGTTACCCCCCCCCTCCCCCTTCCCCACCCCTGAGGATGTCATTCTGTCTCATGTAGGTGTTATGCTGCTTATCCGAGATGACGTTCATTGTCAACCCATCTCCCTAACAACCCGGCTTCAAGTTGTTGCAGTCCACATTTTCCTTCCTCACTTCCTTTTGTACCGTTTACGTCCCTCTGTCTTTCCGTGTCACCAGGGCAGACTTCCTCCAGCTTATTGGGCAACTCCATCACCCCTTTCTGCTGCTCAGTGACTTTGATGCACATAATCTCCTTTGGTTTTCTTCTGGAACCTGTCAGAGAAGTGCCCTCTTGGCTGACCTTCATAATCAACTTAACTTCATCTGCCACAACATGGGAGCACCCACATTCTTTTCAACTCCAGACACACCTATTCCCATATGGACCTATCCTTCTGCACTACTCAGCTTGCCCATCATCTTGAGTGGTCCATTCTGACACGCACTCAAGCCACCATTTCCCATGTGCTATCCGATTGCTGACTCCTGCACCACCAATGTGCACACCCAAATGGCAGCTTTCTAAAGCTGACTAGAGGCTTTACTTGTCCCTGATTAGCTTCAACGAACCACATTTCCCCAGTTGTTATGACCAGTTACAAACACTATCCTTACCGCCGCAGAATGTTCCATCCTTTGCACTTCATCTTTACCGTGCTGTGTCCTTTGATCGACTGAGGCATGTTGCGACGCGATTCACATGCAGAGATGTGCCCTCCACATTTTTAACTGTCGTCCTACGATGGCAAACTGCATTTGTTATAAACAATTGTATGCACAGTGTCATCTGTTCTTTGGGAAAGTAAAAAAAGATAGTTGTATTTCATTTACTAATTCTTTTAACAGTTCCAATGCCTCTTCTGTCATGTGGGCCAACCTCCAACGGATCTCTGGGATCAAGGTCTATTCCCCAATTGCCAGCCTGACTGTAGCAGATGATGTCATAGTAGATCCTATTGCTATCTCTCAACACCTTGGGCCACTATTTGCTGATATTTCAAGCTCCTTTCGCTGTCATCCTGCTGTCCTCCATCGGAAACGAGTGGAGGTGGCTCAGACAATACCCTTCTCTTCTCAGAATAGTGAGTACTACAATGCTGTCTTTACTAAGAGGAGCTAGATCGTGCTCTAACTTCATACCGATCCTCCTCCCCAGGGCCGGACGATGTTAACATTCAGATGTTGCAGAAACTTTCTCTTGCAGGCAAGCACATTCTCCTTCATACGTACAATCTCATCTGGGAAGAGGGTACATTTCCCCAGATGCTGATGTGAAGCCACTGTCATGCCCTTACCTAAGCCCAGTAAGGACAAACATCTTCCTTCTAGTTATTGCTCCATTTCTCTCACCAGCTGTGTTTGCAAGGTGATGGAATGTATAATTCTTACCCGGTTGGTATGGTGGCTTGAGTCTCGCTATTTACTGCCCACTGCACAGTGTGGATTTAGAGCATGTTGTTCTGTAGTTTACCATCTCATCACTTTGTCAACCCATGTCATGAATGGTTTTTTGCAGAAATATCAGGCTGTGGTTGTATTTTTCAATTTGGTGAAAGCCTACGTCACTTGCAGGACGACTGATATCTTCCATGCTCTCTACACATAGGGCTTCTGTGGCTGCATGGCCCGTTTCCTACAGGAATTGCTAAAAGACAAAGATTTCGAGGTACGTGTGGGTTCTGTCCTGAGTGTCATCCTCTTTGCTATCACCATTAACCGTATTATGATCTGTCTCCCGCCAGACGTATCCGGCTCCCTTTTCATTGATAATTTTATGAGCTATTCCAGTTCTCCATGGATTGTCTCCTTGAATGGTGTATTCAGCAATGTCTCGGTCATCTTTACTCACGGAGCGTTGACAGTGGCTTTCACTTTTCCACAGACAAAACTATGAATTACTGGTGTCGCAATTGGTTTCTTGCACTGTCTGTATGTCTAGGGCCTGTTGCTCTTCCGTTCATTGAAACTATGAAATTCTGGGGGGTCACGATCAATAGGAAACTTTCTTAGTCCTCCAATGTGTCGTACCTGGCTGCCCGCTGTATGTGGTCCCTATATGTCCTATGTGTCCTCAGCAGTACTTTCAGGGGTGCGGATTGGACCATCCTCCTCCATTTATAATGGTCCCTTGTCCGTTCGAAACTAGACTATGGGTGTTTTATTTACGCATCTGCACCTTAACGCCATTTCAATACAATCGACCATCGTGACATCTGTTTGGCCACTGGCGCCTTTTATGCTAGCCTGGTTGAGAGTCTCTTTGCAGAAGTTGCCGAACTACCACTGTCATACTGCTGCGACTTCCTCCTCAGCAGATACACATGCTGTTTGTCTACCATGCCAGGCCACTCATCCTATACTGCCTCCTTTGATCACCAGTATGAGACACGTCCCTGTTACCTCCTGGAGTTCGCTTTCGGATCTTCCTCCAGTACCTCAACCTCACAGTCCTTGCCAGTTTCCCATTGGGTATAAACCCGTCATCACCTTGGCTTCATGTGGCAGCACATGTTCACCTTGGCCTTCATTCGCTTCCTAGGGACACAACTCCATCCTTGCGCTATCGCCGTAAGTTTATTGACGTTGTCATGGAACTTTACGATAGTACCTTTGTGTACACTGATGCCTCTGGGACTGACTATGATGCCAGGTGTGCCTTTGTCATTGGCACCAACGTTTTTCGGTATTGGCTTCCGGAACATTGCTCAGTATTTACAGTAGAGTTCTTCGCCCGGTATCAGGCTACGCAGTACATCCAGACACACAAACTTCCCAATTGCATCATCTGCTCCGACTCTCTGTGCCCTTCAGAGCCTCTGTGCACTGTACACCATCCATCCGTTAGGACAACAGATCCAGGAAAGCTGTTACGTGTTCACCCTTGATGGAAGACTGCAGTCCTGATGCCTCAGTGCGCTAGTTCTTCCATTCCCTCCGATGATCTTTGTGTTGCCGTCTGTCAGCAGGTGCTGTCACATTGGCATCACCACTGGTCCTCCCTCCATGGGAACAAGCTCCAGGAAATTAAGCCTGTCCCATCGGCTTGGATGATCTCCTCTTGCCCCTCTTGCTGTGAAGAGAGCATTTTAGCTAGATTGAGTATTGGGCACTGTTCTTTTACCCATTGCCATTTGTTAATTGGTGCTCCTCCATCTCTTTGTGCTCATTGCCCTCAACCTTTGACTGTTCACCATTTCCTTATGGAATGACTTTTTTCAACCACTTACATTCCTATTTGTTTGCCATCGGAGTTATCGGCTGTTTTAGCATACGACGCATGGTCTGTGGACTGCGTTTTACTTTTTATCCATCGTAGCAATATGGCGACGGGCATATAATCATCAGTTCTGGACATCTGTTTCTCTACGGCGTATTTTATGGACCTTTCTCCAAGTACCTGTTTTTAGCTGTTCCCTTCTGTTGATTGGGCTTAATGTGTAGTCGCTGTTAACTCCTTTTTTGTCTTCAAGTTCTATGTTTCTGACGTGGGTGCATATGACCCTAGTTGTTTTTGTGCCCTGAAACAAAACAAAAAATACAAAATATAGGTCATTTAAATCTTACCTGCTTTTTGCTTCACTTAGTCACTCATAACTACAGTATTGGGAGATGCAGTCGAAAGACACTGAACTCCCATTTGAGAGGAATGAGGTTGAAATACCTACTGATTCATTCAGGTTGGGGTTTAATCTGGCTTCCCTGCATCGCTTCATATGAATGTGAGGCAGGTTTTTTTAAGTAGACCATTACCAACATATCTTTGTCTACTATGTCCTTGTATTTTTTTCTCTGCGAACTCAGCATTGACTGGATATTAATTCCTAACCTTCCTTCTTGTCTGCCTCTGGTAGCTGAGTGGTCAGTGCGACACAGTGTCAATCCTAAGGGCCCGGGCTCGATTCCTGGCTGGGTCGGTGATTTTCTCCACTCAGGGACTGGTGTTGTTGTCCTAATCATAATTATTTCATCCCCTTCGACACGCAAGTCGCCGAAGTGGCGTCAAATCGAAAGACTTGCACCTGGCGAACCGTCTACCTGACAGGAGGTCCTAGTCACACGACATTTACATTTACCTACCTTCCTCCCTTCCTTTCACATCATATAACATGTGACGCTATCACTGTGTGACACTGTCACTGCCAGTTTAATATCTTATCTATTACATGAAGGTATTTGTTCAACAAGAGTTGCGTGTAAATTGTATATTAGGCAAATGATACGTTCTGGAAGTGGTGAAGAACATATCAGTCATCTTTGACCAGTGACACTACATAATTACTGATGATTTTGACATCATACAATCACAGATATTTTAACTATGTCTTATGATCCCCTCAATGAAATGGGAACTTTGGGTGAGGATGTTTATCACTGTCACCACATAGCAAAAAATTGAAAATGCGGACCATAGTCAAAAAATGGAAGGTTTTCAGTATGAACAGAAGTATTACTAAGTTGATGATAATAATAATAATAATAATAATAATAATAAATTTATTATTGTTACTGACATACATTTGTTACATTTGCCAACTCGGAGCCAAATTATCACATTCCAACCTAACATTAATCTATAGCAATGTCTGTGATATGTACGTCACCACAACTTACCGTATTTACTCGAATCTAAGCCGCACTTTTTTCCGGTTTTTGTAATCAAAAAACCCACCTGCGGCTTAGAATCAAGTGCAAAGTAAACGGAAGTTTTGAAAAATGTTGGTAGGTGCCGCCACAACTAACTTCTGCCGTCGAAAATATGTAGCGTTACACAGGCATGCTTTGCAGGCACAAAGATAAATACTGGTGCCAAATCCTCTGCATCAGTAAAAAAAAAATTAAAAAAAAAGGTGGAAGACAGGCTTTTTCCTCCGCCCTGAGTTTCAACCACTGCATGTAGCAGCATTTCAATGTACTACGAAAATCCGACTGGCAAGACTGTTTGGGTATGTTTGCCAATATGGCCAACTCTACATTCTGAATTTTTTCCTTTCTGTGAGAAGAGATGGTTGCTAATAGGAACTTTTATGAATTGTGAATCACATGCAGTTTTCTCTTCGCCATAAGAATAATACGAATATAAAAATTTTGCCATGTATTCTTTAGTGTTTGCTGCTACGTCATTTAAATCCTGTCTGCCTAATAAACTACGAAACTTGTGTGAGACAACAGCAAACGCGGAAGAATATACATATCATGTCATGTTTATATTCGTATTATTCTTATGCCTAATAGTGATACAGCCAGAAATGAAGCACGGCAATTGACTAGATTTTTAAATCTAAGATGACTCTAATTTATGTGCAGTATGTAATGTACAAAAGAGGCGTCTGCAAAGATTTTCAAACGGAGAAAAATTTTAGCTAAACTCTCGTTCAGAACGTCTTCTATCGTACACAGTCTATTATTTGGTTCTTGTTGATCATTATCAAAGAAAGTAGCAGTGTAAGTAACAACAAATAGCAGTCTCTTGCCATTGTTTCGCTAATGAGACAATTCTTCTTTTTTTTTTATTGTAAGCGGCGGTAGGGTGCACAAAAGCAAGCCATGCCGCGAGCGGCGACAGGTCGTAAACACACATCATCAGAATGCGACAAACAATGCATGACACAGTACAATAATGCATTTTCAGCTAGAGTGACGTAAACACCCATAACAAAGAGAACGGCACTTATCAGAACAAAGAAAAATAAGAAATCGATTCAAACCAGATGAATCATGTGAAAAAGGAAGGGTACCTGTATAAATACGGACGGAGCGCCTGACGCATAGCAATGGCTACCTGGTAATGCTAAGCTTACGACTCGAACCAAACTACTGTAGCTGTATCATCACTCATTCAACCTAAATTGTGTCTCATATTAGAATGAACCAGCTTTGTTTCGATTTGGAGGTGCGGTTTAAAACTTTTCTCTTCCCTTGAATTTCGAGCCTCAAATTTCAGGTTCGGCTTAGATTCGAGTGCGGCTTAGATGCGAGTAAATACGGTACATCTTGGGGAAAATAGTGTCGATAATGATGTCACTGATCACAGCAGAAATATTCTATCCTGAACTCTAGTACATCCATATTTTACTACTCGACATCGGTTGAGGCGAGTGTACATTATGCTGAGGAGTATACATTGAACTTTTATAGCTATGCTATTTCACTTACTTTGACAACTGTATTGCACAGCCCATTATGATGATTAATTTTAAATGAAACAGCTTAAATGTCAACAAGGAATGATTCAAGCCTAAATCAAGAAAACCAATCCCAAACCAAGACAGTGCCTCCCCCAGAACATCATTGTGATCACAATAAGCTCTGGTAATTACTATTGGCCAGAATCATGTCAGATTTACACACATCAGTCTCAGTGCTACATTACTCTCCAAAATTTTCTTCCATTGCCCCAGAGTGTGTTCTTTACACCCCTCTAAGTGATGCTATCATTCATTTGCACAGTGCAGTCTTGGTAGCAATATGACTGTGAAAACTATCCTGTCATTTCTGTCAAAGAATTGGTGCTGCTAGCCCCTTACCCAAATTGCAGTGAAGGTCTTCTGCAGGAATTAACAAAAATGTGTGTTCAGCAAGACAATACTCGCTGCTATAAATTTTAAGCTTTGGCTTACAAGTAGGCTACTGGTAGCAGGCAGAACAGTTTTGAGACCTTTTTCGTGGTAGTTGTGGGTTTAACAAGATTATTGTAACAAACATTGTGTTTGGAGGCCACTGAACTTAGTATTACATATCACAATTACTGTATTTTCGTTTGCCTAATGATGGAACAAATTTTAATTAGCAGGACCAAATGGAGATGAAAAGTTAGAAGCTGGTTGTTGTTGTGAGTGCAGTGTCAGTTCAGTCATTTTAAACAAGCTTGCATGGGATTTTGAGGGTATTGTAATAGTAGAGTGTGAATCTGTTTGTGTCAGAGCCTTGAGGATGATGATCCTGAGTTGTAAAATGGTTCTAGTGGCACTTGTGACTTCACCAGCATGCTACCATCCTTGATAGAAAAATAATTGGCCTATGTGTTTTGATCACGGCTGAACGATAATACTGAAATTATGTGCTATTACTATGAAGTGTTGCTCCAAGTGCATAACACTGTCTTCTCAGGAGTGCCAAACTGCTATTTCTAATTTCACGAAGAACTCTTTCGCTAAAAAAACTTCAGGAACAATGAGATAGTTAGGTGTACTTGGGGGTTCATGGGGATAGTTTCTGGCACTTACTATAAAGATCAGCCAGTTGCACATTAGTATACCAGTATGAGACTGGTACAGTTATCACAGGCAGTGCTGCCACTGACTGAGCTGTTCAGGTATGATTGATGAGCTAGCTCACAAGTTTTTTGGGAAAATAAGTGATTTGTAGGAAGAAGAAATCAACTTTCAATTCAGATTGAGAGTGTTTGTTGTTGTGTAATAAGAACTTCCCATGTCACACATTTTCATCTCCACAGTCAAACTTTCAGGGATATTTAGTGAAGATGACCTTTTTCAAAAGCAAAAACCCTTAATTCATATTGTTAAAGGATAATTTACGCTGATGTGAAAAGTTGTAGGATACCTCTTAATATGTCGGAAGTTCTTTTTGACAGTGTAGTGCAGTAATTCAATCTAGTGTGGACTCAACAAGTCATTTAGAGTCCTCTGCAAAAAGTATTGAGAGCCATGCTGCCTCTCTAGCCATCCATAATTGCGAAAGTCTGTTGGTGCAGGATTTTGTGCACAATGTGACCTGTCGATTGTGCACCATAAATTTTCGTGGGATACATGTTGCGCAGTCAGGGAGGCCAAATCATTTGCTTGAATCGTTCAGAATGTTCTCCCAACCAGTCGCGAACAGCTGTGGTCCGGTGATGTGATGCATTGTCATCCATAAAATTTCCACCATTGTTTGGGAACATGAAGTCCATGCTTGGCTGCAAATGATCCCAGAGTAGCCGAATGTAACCATTCCCAGTCAGTGAACAGTTCGGTTGGACCAAAGGACACAGTTCCTACCATGTAAATAGACCCCACAACATTATGGAGCCACCACCAGCTTGCACAGTGCCTTATTGACAGCTTGGGTCTATGGCTTCATGCAGTCTGTGACACACTCGAACCCTGCCATCAGTTCTTACCAACTGAAATTGAGATTTATCTTAAGAGGCCATGGTTTTCCAGTTGTTGGGTCCAACTGCACTGATAACTCTATGCAAATGTTGCTGCTTTGTCATTAAGTGAAGGCTGTTGGCCACTGCGTTGTCTGTGTTGAGAGGTAATGCCTGAAATTTGGTTTTCGTGATACACTCTTGATGCTGTGGATCTCTGAATATTGAATTCCCTGATGATCTCCTAAATGGAATGTCCCATAAATGTTTTGGACTTGATTATGGCCCACCAATGGGATCTCCTAAATGGAATGTCCCATGTGTCTAGCTCCACCTACCATATCACATTCAAAGTGTTAATTTCCATTGTTGGGCCATAATAAAGTCAGAAACTTTTTCAAATGACTCAACTTAGTACAAATGACACCTCCTCCAATGTACTGTCGTTTATATCTTCTGCACGTGTTATTACCGCCACCTGTATTTGTGCATATTGCTATCCTGGGGACTCTTACCACCTCACTGCATGTTGCTTTAAACACTAAAAGTTGTACTAAGATTTTTTTTGTGTGTGTGTGTGATGATGTATAGGGTTTGCATCCAAGAGTCATCACAGAAGGATTCGAGCTAGCCCGTGCACGAACACTGGAAATGCTGGAGAAAATAAAAGTGAAGATAGAACCCACCCGAGAAAACCTTCTTAATGTAGCACGTACTGCTCTATTGACGAAAGTCCATAAACAACTAGCTGAACTGCTTACAGAGGTATGTACAAATTACAGATTAAATGTCGCTTTATCAATAATAAAAGTTTTGTAGTGTATAGTTCACACAATTGCTATAACTGATACTAAAATTGTGCTGTTGGATATGTAGCGTTACACACCCCTTCTCCGAACCCTGTCCTTACGATATATTTAACTTTAGCAACTCTTTGAAATATTCCACCTAGTTTGACTTAGTAGTGTTTGGCATTGTGAAGCAAGCATCATTGAATATTTGTTTTGTGATTACAGTATTGAGTAGCATTATGGAGCTCCCTGAAGTGTGTGTAGTCCACTACATATCAGTGCTGGTTTAACTAAAAGCTGTTATCCAGTTCCTCTTGTGCTCAACATGGATGCTTTTTCCCTTTGCTCTTTTGCAGTTTTTCTCTTTCAAAGTGTGTCTGTAGAAATGAAGGAAAAACTGTGGTAAAGGGTAATTTGTAAAGCATCAATTTATCATTCAGTAGCTTTTTGTTTACTTTAGCAGACTGAAAACTTAATTTCAGTCAATTACTTATTGAGGATCAAAAAAGGACCTTGATGTAAAGGAAAGTGTTAGTAATATTTCCTGTATATTAGTTCTTCCTTGTCGTTTGTTGACAAATTTTTTGAACTATCTCCTCTGATGTCTTTCTGTTTTTTTTTAAGTACTTCACAGGAAAATCACTATCTCAGGGCATGTTCACTCTGTTCTTGAGTTTGAAAATATAACTCGAATTCATTCAAAATATAATACTCTCTTCTGTATTAAAAGTTCAAATTGTAGTTTCAGTAATCTGTTGTAATTTCAACTACAGCATCACAAATGCAAGTATCCACCTCAGTGCAAAATAGCTAACTTTGACATTGCTCTTATATACAGGTCAAGTAATACAGTTTTTCTTTGATTTATTTTTTATTTATTTTTTTATGCAACAAAGAGCAGTATCACAGTGGGCCAAAGTGATTCGCTTGCGACTTCAAACCCACACTGCTCTATCATCTAACAGCTAGCCCCAAAGACCATCCATGATTTTTAATGGATGGTCTTTGCTCAGCCATGTCATTTGGTGAATGGTGAATCATAAAGAACCACAAAATGAAATTCGTTCTTACACTTCAGAAATTAATACCTATACAAAATACACGTTCTTTGCTCTCATTACTGTGTTGCAGAAGTGATAGAAGTGCCGTACTGTGCTTTTGTGACGCTGCAGTTGGTTTGCAAACAGTTTATAATTCATTTGCACTGGTTCAACAGAATTGATTCTGCACTTCATAACTGTTGTATTCAAATATACAGTGTCTGACAAAAAATAAATGAAACTGCTCCCATTACTAATGAACTGTTTTAGCATATTAGTTTATTAATGCTGCTTGCCCTTGAACTTTGTTCTAAATTGTGACTAGTTTCAACTTGTTGCTTCAACTTAGTGGCAGTGAATGATCAGTATGCTACAGGTGTGCTGTGGTCCTCCAATTGAAGGCAAAAACATCCGTCTCATAGACGACATGCAAGGTTTTTGGGCAGAGGAAGGATCCAGTGCAGTTATGAGTGGACACTAATGTATCTTGCTACATTGGCACTCTGTTTATACATATTTAGTAAGTCCACAAATATGTATCATCAGTATTAGTTCTCTTGTGTCAGTCCTCATAGATGATATTTTCTGTTGAGGCTCAAACATGTCTGTAGTAACAGCTCACCCACAGTGACTGAGTTGATCCAGCAATTCGAAACCTATCACAGAGTAAGGACACAATTCAAGATTGAAAATTAATCTTGCACTAATACCTTACTATAACCATTTCCTTAATTTATGGAGTTTTTTTCTGTTGACCTCATAGTGTCAGCTGCGTGGTACCTTTAAAGTAATATGTGTATATGATTAACATTTAATGTATGATACCCATGTATTTTCTAATTGACTCAAACATTTGTCCATTTGTGAATTTTTTGTTTCTGTGACAGATTTTCAATATCATCTTTCACCAATTTGTGTTTACAATTTCACTGGATGCTATACATTTTTTTTCTAATTTTAGTGTTTTTATTTCTAGAATTTTAAGAACGTTGTTATTTCAGGTGTGTGTGGACGCAGTTCTAGCAATACGGCAGGAAGGAAAGGAGATTGATTTGCATATGATAGAGTTGATGGAGATGCAGCACAAAACAGAAACAGAGACAACTCTTGTTCATGGACTTGTCCTAGACCATGGATCAAGGCACCCAGACATGCCAAAACGTGTGGAAAATGCTTATATTCTTTCTTGTAATGTAAGCATGGAATATGAGAAAAGGTATTTTTTAAAAGTGGTAATGATTTCTTTAATTATTTTGGATTGTCTTAATGTTAAAGTATTTATTTATAACTATTGTGTTTTTACTTCTGTTGGCTTTGTGTGGTTATTGAGAAGTAGTGCCACTCTGGGGCAAATTATTTTGCTTTTCCAGTAATGTTAGCTTACTTACATAGCAGGTAAACTGTAGAGGGTCAGATCTTGGGAAAGAAGGGATGGGATATGTAAAATCACTGAAGACATTAATTAGGCACAAATGACAGCCCTTATTACCCGTTTTACATTCATGTGTACTTATGCATATTCACGCCACTATACAGTCTGGGAACATTTTAGGGATTCGATTCATAATTTCATTTCGAATTTTTTCCTGTCATTCTTTTAAGCAGTTTGCTGGAGCAATTTCATTTTGTCCTATGTGCTCGGCAGACCTGTGGAATCTGCAGATGCCACCATTCCTGGTGCATCCCCCTGCGGACCCCAGAGGTTAAAATAGGCCCAAGTTATTCCTGCTCGTCGTAAGAGGCTACTAAAAGGAGTCGCACACCTTTCAGCCTTTATGTGATGGTCACCTGTTGGGTTTGACCTCCATTTTTAAAACTTTCCCCGAATAGCGAGCCAATTGGGGAAGGCCACCTTACATGGTGCATCATGTCCATTGTGCAGTGAGATCTTTAGCCCACTTTCTCGTTGCATTGCAGTCCTGCTCATACTTCATCTCTTGGGTGAGGACACCTTCCTGGGTGCATTTTCCACCATGCAGTATGCAGTGTCGCTTTCTGTGCCAACGATGACCATGGACTTCTTAGCACCTCATATCCAGCATGGTAGCCAGTTCGTTGTGGTAGGACTGCCATATACCCTGTTGGTTGTAGCCCCCTGTGACAACACAGGGATCGCTCTGCTGATGCCTGCACTGTTAACTCCCCACATACGCCATGGAGTAGATGCCCATCTCCCTACGGCATTGGGACTCCTGGCAATGGCCATCCTATCAGGTGGCCCTTGCTGAGGCTGGGTGGTGCCTCTGGGGAGGCCCCCCTGGTCAGAGTGGGTGGCATCAGGTTGGATGACACGCCATGAAACATAATACGTCATCTCTTCCTGGTGGTCTGCTGCCAGCAGTCTCTAAGTGGGCAAAGTGCTAAGAAAGATGACCCCCAAATCGTTCCCCTCCCTGGCCACACCATGGGAGGAACGCCAGGCTAAGGATGGCAGTGAAACTTTTTCACCTGGTACTTCATATGTAAGAGTGTTGATGGGGAATCGTTCATGTCCATGAAGTCTCAGTTTTTTGTGGAACATTTGGAGGACAAGTTTGGGGAGGTGGAGGGCTTGTCCAAAATGCACTCTGTGTCAGTCTTGATAAAAACAGCATCCTCTGCCCAGTCACGGGCATTACTCGCTTGTGAAAAGTTTGGGGATGTTTCTGTTACCATCACACCCCGTAAGAGCTTTAATATGGTCCAGGGTATTATATTCCACCAGCATCTTCTTTTGCAGTCTTACGACGAGCTGCACACCGATTTAGAGCGGCGAGGTGTTCATTTGGTCCAGCGCGTCCATCGGAGTCAGAGGGATAATCAGGTTGCCGCTGGTGCCTTCATCTTGGCCATCGATGATGACACATTGCCTGAGCAGGTCAAGGTGATGGTCTACCGCTGTGACGTCAAGCCATATATCTCTCCCTGGATGCAGTGCTTTGTGCTGAAAATTCGGCTATATATCTCCCCGCTGTACTTCCAACGTCACGTGTCGAGATTGTAGATGTCCATCACATTCCAATACTCCATGTCCCCCACCTCCCGTCTGTCAGCTGCGGAGAGCGTCATTCACCTTTCTTGCCAGACTGCAGGATTTTACAGCGAGAAAGGAAAATTGTGGAATACAAGACCTTGGACCGACTGACCTACACCGAGGCCAAGAGGAAATTTGAGTACCTGCGTCCTGTGGCTATCCTTCTCTTAGGGTCAGTCCATACCAAGTGGTCGCTTGACCATATCAGAAAAAAATTATATTTGGTGACCATATTTGTTCTAGGCAGCATGCATTTTTTCGTATTTGCAAGCATCTACATTTTTACAATTATTCAGTTGTGGATTGTCCTAAGCCTTTCAGATAAAATGCTTTTAGTTCAACACACTCTGGGCTCCAAATTAACATCATTATCACTTAGCTGATTGTATTCTTTAATATATTTTTAAGAGTTCAAAGTTATCAGCCACAAATTAAAAAAAACTGAATTTTTGAACAGTAGTTTTCCAAAGAAAGATTAATTTCTCACCTTTAATATATTTTCTGCTATTACACTGTAAGTATAGTTACTTTTTATTGAGTATCAAGGCTGAGCAGCTTACACTTAAAAAAATACACTATTTTAAAAAATAGATTTATTTTTCCATCTTGTGGCCTGCAGTATTTTTGTTGGGGGACCAGGTAAAAATCTGAAAATTTCACATTTAATAGACCTTTATGATATCAAACTTCAATATACATTTCAACTTTGAGATTCAATTGGAAGTTATGGAAAAAAATTACAAAGGTGAGTCAAAAATACGTTTTTTAACATCTGTGATATGTAGGCTTATGGAATAAAATATCAGTTACAGTATATAATTTAATCATATCTATAATTACTTACTTTTTTATTGAAAATAAGCCTACTAATTACATTATATTGTTCTTGTTATTTATTTTTAGTACATCACTCGTTGAACATTTGATAAATTTGTTCACTCAGTTTGTGCGTTAGATTTTGCCCAGTCACAGTTGTAAATTCCATGGGAGACAGCTTCCTTGGTACATAAAGTGACATCCAGACTTGATCCTTCTCAGTTTTTTAAAAAGATGTCCTTGCTCCTGGAGGGTGATAAAATACAACACGTACATCTTGGTTTTGACAGTCAGTAGTATTAACTTCGCCAGTCCACCACTGTTCACCGTAAACACAAGCCACTATGTCTTTATTTTGAAGAACCAGTTGTACAAGTTTTCCACGCTGATGAAGTTCACTATCATGCGAAGTTAATGTGATCTTACACTTCAGTAACTTGTGTGAATGGGGTACAAAACAGTGAAAAGATAGTGCTTTTAATATTCGGACAAGTGTTGTACCTTTCCTTCAAGACACTGTCATTTCCTCACATTGTACAAAAACATGGGTAATTCCTTTGATATGTTTTTTACAGAATTCAAACATTTCGTGAGGTGTTAAGATATGACTGTCATCGGTCTGCCACAGACTTGCTTTTGTGACAGCTCACTTTGCTGTACCCCCAACACCATCACAAGCATTCTTCCCATGGCATAAAGCGAAATAGTGCCATTCTACATCAAACCCGAAACCTTTATGAAAGGAGATGTTAATAAAATTAGTTTTTATATTGACTTGCTGCCCTATCCGAAAAGTAAATCAGTTTTTTTTTTTTTTAAGGTTGATGATGTTTAATGTAGTTTGTTAATTTTAGTTGAAAAATGTGCACTGCTGTGGTGTTGTGTTCCAGGTAGTCTCTTATGACACAAAAGCTGTTGCTCATTAGTTTATATTCATCTTTATAATGGAATGCAAATGGATGAACTGTGGCCTGTTTGTTTACCCAGTACTTCCCTTGTACTTCACCTGGAGCAACAAAGGAATAATTTTCCGAAATGTCAGCAAGAACTAAGCATTCATCAGCTGCCAAAGTTTGCTTTTTGACTTTCAAACATTCGCTTTGAGCTTTTGCAATAAAATGATGCATTTTCAGATTTTCAAGGTTAGCCACCAACACTTCAAAAAACTCTTCTTGTGATTTTATGACTGTCACCATTTCAGTTCTGTCTTGTCACCTATTGTTTGTATTTTATATTGTCAGGCATAAAATTGTTTTCTTCGGATTCTTCAAACGTGTCAAGTAAGGCTGGTTTGCCTGCACAATCTTCACATTTTCCCTCAATCATACAATTGTAACTGTCAATATTGCATACCATAACTTCCAAAAGATCTTTATAGTCAACTCTATCACCTGTATCATCTTTATGTTCTGATGATACAAACGAACACATACATTATGGGTGCCAGATGCCCCTACAACAAAACACCATCTTGGTCTCAACTCGCAACACTTTGATCTTCCAATTTTAATGTCAGGATTTTCTTTTTTATATTCAGTGAATAGTTCATTTAAATTACACAATATTAACTTTTTTTGTCTTTGAATCTTAGAACTGTTTTCTTTCACAGAAACAGTCTTTTTGGCCAGACATCATAATAATTAATAACTTTATTGTGTCTTTATCTAGCAAATTAGATGCACTCTTCTTTTGTAATGCTGGTAAAATTCCTTGTTCTTTTACTAATTGCCTTGTTAACTTAACAAGACATTCTGACACATTAAATTCATCACTAACTTTTGCCCGACTCCAAGAATTCGGCACTAAACTGATAATCTTAATTTTATCCTCTTTGTTTGAAGTACTGCCTTTAGTTTTTAGTTTTTCTATCAAATCATCATATTCGGTTGGTGAAGCTTTAGAACTTCCATCTGTTTTAGTACAAATTGTATTTTGAAATGAAACTTCCAAATTCTTTTTGACTGTAGCTACCACTTTCTCAATTTTTATATTCAAGGCACTTGGTCTTTTATCTTGACTTAGTTTTCTAATTTTACTAGCAGGTGATATACCCAGGATTTCACAAGCTGTATCTCCTTTTTTAATTGTTGAAACTTCCTAACATATTAAAACTGTGTGCCAGACCAAGACTCGAACTCGGGCAAGTGAGGACGGATCATGAGTTGTGCTTGGGTAGAGCACTTGCCCGCGAAAGGCAAGGGTCCAGAGTTAGTCTCGGTCCAGCACACGGTTTTAATCTGTCAGGAAGTTTCATATGGGCGCATACTCCACTACAGAGTGAAAATCTCATTCTTTTTTAATTGTTGCTGATAAGTCACAAAATTCTGTGTCTGAGGTTTCACTATCCTTTCGCTTGTGGATTACAAATATCTTACAATAACATGTTGGACACAATGATTTTCCTGGTATGAGACTCACAAAAGGGCTTTTATTTTTAGAATAATGATCAAATGTTATTTCTCGCAGACCTTTTGTTATAGGTTTCATAGGTTTCTCAAAAGGATTCATGCAAGACTGACCAAAAAGGTGATGCAATTTTTTTAAGTGTTTCATTTCATGGTACTTGCATGTTGATTTGACCTCTGGGTAGACTCTTAAGTAAAACAACACTTTTTCCTCTTCACTGTAACTCCAATTAAAGTAATGTTTTTAATATACACTCCAGACACACTTTTATGACATGCTTCATTAATAATAACACCAACAGAACACCGAGACACCATTTTTCAACTGCACACATCAAGAACTTCTAGCTAAATAAGTGTGAGTAGACAATTTTTGGTGTAAGAGGGAAGACAACAATTGGACTTGTATAGGCTTGCAGATGCAATTGTTAGCCTGCTGAAACAATTACCACAGCATTGTTTCAACAAATGATCATTAGCTAGTGTATTGTGGTGTGTTACATTATGCAATTGGTATACTTTCTTTGATTATCTAGCCTACCAGATATTGCAGATGTTAAAAAATGTATTTTTTACTTGTTTGTATTTTTTTTTAATCTGATTTGAGGTTTATACTGAAGTTGATATCAAAAAGGTCTATTAAATGTGAAATTTTCAGATTTTTGTTTGGTCCCACAACAAAGATATTGCAGGCCACAAAATGGAAAAATATCCATTTTTTAAAATAGTGTATTTTTTAAGTGTAAGCAACTCACCATTGATACTCTATAAAAAGTAACTATACTATACAGTGTAATAGCAGAAAATATATTAAAGCTGAGAAATTAATCTTTCTTTGGAAAACTACTGTTCAAAAATTGAGTTTTTTAATTTGTGGCTGATAAATTTGAACTATTAAAAATGTAGTAAAGAATACGATCAGCTAAGTGATAATGATGTTAATTTGTAGCCCAGAGTGTGTTAAACTAAATGCATTTTATCTGAAAGGCTTAGGACAATCTGCTACTGAATAATTGTAAAAAATGTAGATGCTTGCAAATATGAAAAAATGCATGCTGCCTGGAACAAATATGGCCACCATTTCAAAATAATAAACAATAAATTTTTTGAAATATTTTTGTGACTACTAAACTTTGGGGAATTAACCCAGCAAATATAAAATTTTTCTGGGATGGTCAAGCAACTGGTGCTGGACCACTTGGTATGAATTGACCCGTTGTGCTGCCGCTATGAAAACAGTTGTAGCCCCATCAGTTCCGCGAGTTCCAGTTGGCTCTCAGAGCCGGAAGACTACACATGCCCCTTATCCTGTCCACCCTCTGGTCCACTGGATTCAGGACTGCCTCCACTTACTCCACTTGAGGGGCATCTCTGTGGCATTCCTCGGATCCCAGGGCATGTTGGTATCTGCGGAGATAAGGCAGCCGATATAGCAGCCAACGCTGCAGTCTCACTTCCTCGGCCTGCTGTTCGCATGGTTCCCTTCGCCGATCTACAGTGTGTTTTATGTTGTTGTGTTGCTCTTTTATGGCACGCACATTGGTCTACACTTCCTGATAATAAATTGCGAGATGTGAAACCCCTTCCCCGTGCTTGGACCTTTTCCTCCCGACCTCATCGTCGGGAGGAGGTAATTTTAACTAGATTCCAGTTAGGGCACTGTCTTTTTGGCTATGGACATCTTTTAAGTGGCGATCCTCCCCCACTTTGTCCCCACTGCTCTCAACCATGGATGGTGAGACACCTTTTACTTCAGTGCCCCTATTTTACTCCACTATGCACCCGTTTACAGCTGTTGCATGATATATCTTCCATTTTAGCAGATGAAACACACTCAGCCGATTGCGTCCTAGAGTTTATCAGCGTCAGTGAGATGACATTGGTCATTTGAAGCTCTTTTTTGGGGAAAACAACCCTCACCCCACCCCCCTCCTTCTATGGTAGTTTCCTAAGATTTCCTTCTGTTTTTAGTTTCCCCCTTTTTGAGTTTCGCTCCTATTGCTGCTGATTTCCCATTTGGTTTTTTACCCTTTCCTAATCCGCAGAACGGGTGCTTGTGACCGGAGCAGTTTTGCACCCTAAAACCATAACAAAAAACTACACCTGCCCCTTTGATGGAGAGCCCTTCCCTCTCTGTTGCTCCCACACCACCTATCTCGGGGACACTGTCTCCCCAACCATCAGGGACACGAGCCCCCACTTCTCAGCCAGAGAAGCATACATCTTCTTCGGCTCCTCTCACTAGGAAGGGGTCCCTTGGGTCACTGCCTTCACAGGTTTCTGCTAGTGGGAAAGTTGACACCCGCCAGTGACTGAAGTGCCCAAAAGCAGCTGGTCATAGGGCTTTACAATCATCCTCTATCTCAGAGACTGAATCAGTGAAGCCCTCACATCCAGAGAAACCTAAGGATCTGCGAGAGAAATCCAGAAAGGAGACCCCAAGACCAAGGGAATTGTGGTGGCATCAATACCACCGCTGCCTACAAGCTCTGCATCTGAGGATGAGGTGAAGATTCTGGCATCCACTGTGGACGTAGACCTCGCAAGACCCTCACACACACCATGAATGTAGCCTGTTCAGGAAATAAGTCGGTGACAGCAGGTGACTCTGAGGCATAGAGTGCCTCAGTCAGTGTTTCATGACTTCCCAGTCTCATGATGTCATCCTCCAGTGGAAGTGCGGCGGTTTTTTCCACCATCTGGCTGAGCTATGGTAACTGTTAAGCCTTACACCTGCTTTCTGCATTGCCCTGCAGGAAACCTGGTTCCCAGCAGTGCAGACTCCCACCCTTCGCGGCTACAGGGGATATTACAAGAACTGTAGTGAATATAATAGTGTGTCAGGTGGAGTTTGTGGATGTCCTGAACTCGGTATGTAGTGAACCTGTGCCCTTTCAAACTCCTCTTGAAGCTGTGGCTGTCACGATACAGACAACACAGGAAATAACTGTGTGCAGTGTGTATCTCCCTCCAGATGATGCACTGGTTGATCAGCTCCCTTAACCTTTCTAGTTTTGGGAGATTTTAACACCCATAACCCCTTGTGGGGTATCACCATGCTTACTGGCCGTGGCAGAGATGACAATGTTTCTCTTCCAACTTGACCTATGCCTCTTAAATACTGGGGCTGCCACACATTTTAGTGTGGCTCATGGTAGTTACTCGGCCATTGATTTATCAGTTTGCAGCCCAGGACTTCTCCCATCTATCCACTGGAAAGCACATGATGACCTCTGTTGTAGTGACCACTTCCCCATCTTCCTGTCACTCCCCAGGTGTCATGCCCACGGACGCCGACCCAGATAGGGCTTTAAACAAGGCAGACTGGGTAGCCTTCATCTCTGCTGTCACTGTTGAATCTCCCCATGTTGTGCCATCAATGTCGTGACTAAGCAGGTCACTACAGTGATAATTTTTGCCGCGGAAAATGTGATCCCTGGTTATCTAGGGTGCCCCCTGTGAAAGACAGTCCCTTGATGGTCGCTGGAAGTTGCTAAAGCAATTAAAGTGTGTTGGCGAACTCTACACCGACGTAAATGGCCATCTTTCCTGGAGCACCTAATAGCCTTTAAGCAGCTCCGTGTCTGTTTGCCTGCTTATAAAACGATGGAAAGGAGTGTTGGGAGAGTTAAGTGTCGACCATTGGGTGCCACACGTCACCTTCCCAAGTCTGGACAAAGATCAGACGTCTTTTTGGGTACCAGACCCCAACAGGTGTCCATTGCATTAACATAAATGGCGTGCGCTCTAACAACGCAGACGCGATTGCCAAGCACTTTCCTGAGCACTATGCTTGAGTCTCTGCATCGGAGAACTACCCTCCAGCCTTTCGCACCCTCAAGCGGTGGATGGAAAGGAAAGTGCTCTCGTTCACTACACCCCACAGTGAACCCTATAACGACTTATTTACAGAGTGGGAGCTCCTCGCTCTTGCACATTGCCCCGACACAACTCCTGCGCTGGATCGGATCCAGTCAGATGATTAAGCATCCCTCGTCTGTCTACACCTGTCTTCGTCATCTTCAGCCGGATCTGGTGCGATGGTATCTTTCTGTCGCAGTGCTGGGAGTGCACCATCATTTTGGTGCTGAAACCCGGTAAAAATACGCTTGATGTGGATAGCTATCGGCACATCAGCATCACCAACATTCTCTGTAAGCTGCTGGAACGTATGGTGTGTCGGCAGTTGGGTTGGTTCCTGGAGTCATGGGGTGTACTGGCTCCGTGTCAAGGAGGCTTCCGCCAGGGTCGCTGTACCACTGATAATCTTGTGTCCCTCGAGTCTGCCGTCCAAACAGCCTTTTCCAGATGCCAACACCTGGTTGCCATCTTTTTTGACATACGTAAAGCATACAATGTGACCTGGCGACAACATATCCCAGCCACATTGTATGAGTGGGGTCTCCGTGGCTCGCTCCCGATTTTTATCCAAATCTTCCTGTCGCTCTGTACTTTCCGTGTCCAAGTTGGTGCCTCCCATAGTTGTTCCCCCCATATTAAGTAGAATGGCATTCCGCAGGGCTACGTATTGAGTGTATCTCTCTTTTTATTGGCCATTAACGGTGTAGCGGCAACTGTAGGGCTGCCAGTCTCCCCTTCTTTGTATGTGGATGACTTCTGCATTTTGTATTGGTCCACCACTACTGGAGTTGATGAGCGGCACCTACAGGGAGCCATTCACAAGGCATAGTCATGGGCTCTAGTTTTCAGCTGTGAAGTCATGCGTCATGAACTTCTGTTGGTGTTGTACCATTCATCTGGAACCTCAACTTTATCTTAATGATGATCCACTCACTGTAGTGGAGACATATCGATTCTTAGGACTGGTTTTCGATGCCCAATTGACTTAGCTGCCTCACCTTCGTCAGCTTGAGTGGGAGTGCTGGCAGCACCTCAATGATCTCCGCTGCCTGAGCAACACTAGCTGGGGTGCAGATCGCTTTATGCTGCCGCAGCTCTACAGAGCCCATGTTCAATCCCGCCTTGCCTATGGGAGTCGGGTTTAATGGTTCGACAGCGCCACAGCGTTGCGTTTACTTGACTAGTGCACCACTGTGGAATTCGCCTAGCGATGGGACCTTTTAGAAAGAGTCCGGTGACCAGTGTCCTGGTGTAGGCCGGAGTCCCTCCATTGTGGATCTGACATTTGCAACTGCTCGCCAGTTATCTTGCACACATTCATAGCTCTCTTGAGCATCCAAATTAGTCTCCTTTTCCCATGCGCAGCAGGTCATCTCCCGCACCAGTGGCTCAGTCAGGGCTCACGATTGTGGTTCGTGGCAATCCCTTCTCTCCAAACTGGAGTCTCTCTTTAACAACTCTACTTGAGGTCCATTCGCGTACACCTCCATGGTGTACACCTCAGTCGAAGCTTCGTCTGGACCTTTTGCGTGGCCCTGAGGACTCCCTTGACCCTGCCACTCTCCACTGTCACTTCCTCTCGATTCTTGATGTGTTCCGGCTGGTGGTAATGTTGGTTTTGCCAATGTCCACAGAGGCCATTTTGAACAGCATTCTTTGTTGGCTGACTGCAGTTTATTCACTGCTGAGCTTTTGGCTATATCTCATGCACTTCAGTACATCCATTCCTGTTCTTGTGAGTCAGTTCTTCTGTTCAGACTCACTGAGCAGGTTACAAGCTATTGACCATTGCTACCCTTGCCGTACTTTGGTAGTGAACATCTCTGCCCTAGAATGGTCCAGTCATTCAGTAGTGTTTGTGTGGACCACAGGACATGTCGGAATCCCAGGCAACGAACTTGCTGACAGGCTGGCCAAACAGGCTACACGGAAACCGCTCCTGGAGATAGGCATCTCTGAAACTGACGTGCACTCTGTCTTACGCCGCAAGGTTTTTCAGCTTTGGGAGACGGAGTGGCATAACAGTATGCGCAACAAACTGCGTGTCATTGAGGAGACTGTGAATGTGTAGAAGTCTTCCCTGCAGGCTTCTCGCAGGGAATCAGTTGTCCTTTGTCGGCTCCCCATTGGCCAATGTGGCTCGCACATGGTTACCTCCTCCATTGCGAGGACCCACATCAGTGTTGCTGTGGCTCGGAAATGGCGGTCGTCCACCTCTTGCTGGGCTGCCCACTTTTAGCCGCTCTGCAGTGAACTTTCAACTTTGCCAGTACCCTATCTTCAGTGTTGGGTGACAATGCTTAAACAGCAGCTTTAGTTTTACGTTTAATTTGTGAGGGTGGGTTTTATCATTTGATCTGAATTTTAGCGCATGTCCTTTGCCCCTGTGTCCTCCATCCTAGACTTTTAGGGTTGAGGTTTTAATGTGTTGCAGAGTGGCTGGCTTCTCCTTGTTTGTTGTCCTGTCGTTCTTCTGGTTTCTCCTTTCTCCTGTTATTGTGCCATACATCTTCGTTTTCTGCTTTCCCTTGGGTAATTTTTCTACTGGGAACAAGGAACTGATGACCTTGCAGTTTGGTCCCTTCCCCTCCCCCCCTCCCCACCCCCCCCTTTTTAAACAAACCAACCAACCAACCAACCAACCAACCAACCAACCAACCATTCTTGGTGCTCTGCTGAATAAACCAGCTACATGTGCCACCATTGCTGAGCAGTAGGTGGCATGACAAAGGATTCACATGGTAGTTGGTGGCCATGACTTGGAGGGTAGAGCATAGCCAAGTCTCTCTCTCTCTCTCTCTCTCTCTCTCTCTCTCTCTCTCTCTGATATCCATGATATCCAGCTTTCAGGCAGAACAAACACACTATTGCGCTATTGGGATCGACCATTCAGATTGGGCTGATGGCTTCCTGCCTTCTGCATTTGTCTTTGTCCTTTCTTCTAGCTCTCTAGAGAGCAGGTGGCTTAACTTGTCTGGCTGTGGCTACATGCTTCTGGATCAACCAACAGCCGATTTAAACATCAACTATCTTCTCTCCCTCTTCCTATTCCATGATTCAAACTGTCTTCCAGAGTGGCCCTGAGCACTATGGGACTTAACTTCTGAGGTCATCAGTCTGTCATCCAGAGTGGCAGATGCCCTTACAATCTGGCCTGGATGAGCCCTCATGTATCATCACTATCAAGATATACGAAAATTTATTTGAATAAATTCTTTTATTTCAAAAACCTCCTGTCCAATGTCCTCGTCTCCCATCCTGTGTAGGCTCCAACACAATGCCTGTATGATACTTGTTTTGCAATTTTCTCACCTGCTGCATATCGTGAGTTTTCGAACTGTTTGTTCAAGTTGCATCATATTAATTTGAAGAATGCAGTCTTCTGAAGTAAATCCTGTAGTTATGCGAACCTAATGTGTCACCAAATGTAATGCACACCCCAATTGTAAAAATTAAAATCATAAAGAGTTTGTTGTCACATCACTGGTAGCTAAATTTATTGTACACAATAACTGATGTATACATGAATCTTCAATGTCCCATTGTTAAGTGACAGTTATTATTAAAAAAAGAATGTGTAACTTGATTGTCTCATGAAATAAGCCTCAAATGAAAAACTACAAAGAACGAAACTTGTCTAGCTTGAAGGGGGAAACCAGATGGCGCTATGGTTGGCCCGCTAGATGGTGCTGCCATAGGTCAAACGGATATCAACTGCGTTTTTTTAAATAGGAACCCCCATTTTTTATTACATATTCGTGCAGTATGTAAAGAAATATGAATGTTTTACTTGGACCACTTTTTTCGCTTCGTGATAGATGGCGCTATAATAGTCTCAAACAAATGGCTCACAATTTTAGACGAACAGTTGGTAACAGGTAGGTTTTTTAAGTTAAAATACAGAACGTGGGTACGTTTGAACATTTTATTTCGGTTGTTCCAATGTGATACATGTACCTTTGTGAACTTATCATTTCTGAGAACGCATGCTGTTACAGTGTGATTACCTGTAAAATACCACATTAATGCAATAAATGCTCAAAATGATGTTCCTCAATCTCAACGCATTTGGCAATACGTCTAACGACATGCCTCTCAACGGCGAGTAGTTCGCCTTCTGTAATGTTCGCACATGCATTGACAATGCGCTGACGCATGTTGTCAGGCATTGTTGGTGGATCACGATAGCAAATATCCTTCAACTTTCCCCACAGAAAGAAATCCGGGGGTGTCTGATCCGGTGAACATGCGGGCTACGATATGGTGCTTCGACGACCAATCCACCTGTCATGAAATATGCTATTCAATACCGTTTCAACCGCACGCGAGCTACACTGCTGGCCACCGTAAATGCAACACCCTGAAGGAAGCATCCGAATCAAGTGAAATTTACACCATGGATTTGCAGCGATGAGATATGCAACTGATTAGAATTTCAGCGCAGACGCACATCACGCGCGCCTGTGGCGCCACCTCATAGCGCCATTTAAGGCTTGGCGATTTCGACGAGTGTACGTTCGGCACGTGTGTTTACCTTGTGGTTGTTTCACAAGACGATCAGTTATGCCTCGTAGACAACAGCGAACATCTTTTGATCAAGTATCCGAGTTCGACAGAGGAAGGATAGTGGCTTACCGAGATTGTGGATTATCATACAGAGAAATCGCTAGTCGTGTTGGACGAAACCAAACAACTGTAATGCGGATATGTGACCGTTGGATGCAGGAGGGTACGACGGACCGACGTGGTCGATCGCATTCACCTCGGTGCACCACTGCACGTGCTGATAGGCAAATTGTGCACATGGCAGTGACGGATCGCTCAGTGACATTCCGAACCATAGCACAGCACATTGCGTCTGTAACGCATCATCCAGTGTCTGCGCGTACCATTCGACGCCGTTTACAGCAGAGTGGTCTGTCTGCAAGACGTCCATTGCTTCGTTTACCATTGACGCAGAACCACAGACGTCTCCGTCGCCAATGGTGTGATGACAGACGGATGTGGACGGCAGAATGGAATGACGTTGTCTTTACTGACGAGGCACGCTTCTGTCTGCAGCACCACGATGGTCGGATTAGTGTGGAGACACCGTGGAGAGAGGATGCTGGACAGCTGCATTATGCACCGCCACACTGGTCTTGCACCGGGTATTATGGTATGGGGCGGTATTGGCTATTACTCTCGCACGCCTCTAGTGCGCATTGCCGGTACTTTAAATAGCCGGCGCTACATATCCGAGGTGCTGGAGCCAGTTGTCCTTCCTTACCTTCAGGGCTCGGCCACAGCCATATTTCAACAGGATAATGCTCGACCACACGTGGCACGCATTGTCCAAAGGTTCTTCGTCAATAACCAGATTGAATTGCTTCCCTGGCCGGCTCGCTCTCCGGATCTTTCGCCGATAGAAAACATGTGGTCCATGGTTGCTCAACGAGTGACCCAGATTACATCCCCAGCTGCCACACCAGATGATCTTTGGCAACGTGTGGAAGCTGCTTGGGCTGCTGTACCCCAGGAACACATCCAACGTCTCTTTGACTCAATGCCGAGACGTGTGGCAGCGGTGATCTCCAACAATGGCGGCTACTCTGGCTACTGATTCTGGCAGGAACCACATGTCACAGACGTCTATAAACGTAATCATTTGATACTTGGTCAACATGTTATCTACAAAATAAATTTTGTTGTGCTACCTCTTGTCTTTCTTGGTGTTGCATTTACGGTGGCCAGCAGTGTATGTGCCAGACATCCATAATGTTAGAAGTACATCGCCATTCTGCCATGCAATGAAACATCTTGTAGTGACATCGGTAGAACATTACATAGGAAATCAGCATACATTGCACCATTTAGATTGCCATCGATAAAATGGGGGCCAATTATCCTTCCTTCCATAATGCCGCACCATACATTAACCTGCCAAGATCGCTGATGTTCCACTTGTCGTAGCCATCGTGGATTTTCCGTTGCCCAGTAGTGCATATTATGCCAGTTTACATTACCGCTGTTGGTGAATGACGCTTCGTCGCTAAATAGAACAAGTGCAAAAAACCTGTCATCGTCCCGTAATTTCTCTTGTGCCCAGTTGCAGAACTGCACATGACATTCAAAGTCGTCACCATGCAATTCCTGGAGCATAGAAATATGGTACGGGTGTAATCGATGTTGATGTAGCATTCTCAACACAGACGTTTTTGAGATTCCCGACTCTCGCGCATTTTGTCCGCTACTGATGTGCGGATGAGCCACGACAGCAGCTGAAACACCTACTTGGGCATCATAATTTTTTGCAGGTGGTGGTTGATGTTTCACATGTGGCTGAACACTTCCTGTTTCCTTAAATAACATTATTACAGCACCATCTATCACAAAGCGAAAAAAGTGGTCCAGCTGAAACATTCCTATTTCTTTACGTACTACACGATTCTGTAATAAAAAATGGAGGTTCCTATTTAAAAAAAACGCAGTTGATATCCGTTTGACCTATGGCAGCTGCCATCTAGCAGGCCAACCGTAGCGCAATCTGGTTTCCCCCTTCAAGCTAGACAAGTTTCGTTCTTTGTAGTTGTTTTGTTTGATGCTTATTTCGTGAGATATTTGGCACACTCACTATCAATGGACCCCACTGTATATAATGTGCTAACAAACATACCAAAATTGCAGGCAACAGTGAAACCCTTGTTGTACATTTTCGTGTGATCCACACTTAAACGCAAAATTGAGAAAAATGCAGAATCGAGGAAAATGTTAAAACCCTCAAAATAAGAGCAGAGACTTGTGTAATGGGCATATATGATTAAAAATTGTAATACTCTCCAATTCATTTTATAAAATCTGTGTAAGTGAAGGAAATTAAATGTGTAATACAATATTTATACAGTTATTTGTGGTGATGAATTTCGTTAGTTCTTAGAAAATCACAATGTGGAACAACAAATAAAATATCATCAAAAAATTGAAATTGGCATCTGTGTACAAGGTAATAGAGATATTTTCCAACATGCTATGACCACAAATTGTACATCAAAACACGCATTTTTATGAGATCTTTCCTTTGTGCTCACTCCAAAAATGCAAAAATTGATGAAATTCTGAATTAAACAGAAAATTGCGAAGTATGTTGAAAGGCATCGGAATTTAACATGTGGGGTTGTGTGTTTTCCGTCTGTAGCCGAGAGTAGTGCAACATACCAAGATGACGCAAGCGCAGTGACCTCTAGTGTGTTGCTTGTAATCTTTGTTCATTGTGTTGAGTGGCTGAAGTGAAGGTTTCTTCAGTGTTGTAAAGGTGCACTGTTTGCACTTCAAACTTGTCATTTGCTGTAGTGTAAACACAGTAGGTTTTGTGAAAGCACATATATACAAGCAAGGTTTCCTCCACGTGTGGTACTTACTTATTGGTATAAATTTCTGCTAAACGTGTCCTGTTAATTGTGGTGCCACGCAGAGTGTAAGGAGTAGCCTGTTGGCTGTCATCTGTAGTGGCATGATACATTTCAGATACTGTCTACAGGCTCTGAACAGAACTACTGTAAGTAAAATTAATGCATGGCAGTGAGGGCATACAAGGTATAACTACATAAACAAACACAAGTTGAAGCCACGGCCACTCCATTTGCTATACACCGATCAAATCAGCCAAATGTTGGAACAAGCCGCCAAGCAAGCTTGCTGTTTATCACTCTGTTGCTAGAAGCCATTGCATTTGCCTGACATCACCATGCTGTACAGTTATCGGCTGCAGGCAGAAAACAAATGTCTGAGATGTTGCAATCCAGCAGTTTTCACCATATTTCTTAGTTTTCAGTTTATTTCACCATGTAGGTTGTAAATTTTCACCATTTTCAAGGCAAACCTGAAATGAAAGAACCCCCAAAATTGCATGTTTAGAGGTATAATTTCTGGCAGTAGTGTGTACGCAAATGGCGCCATTAGCAAAAGTGATAAGTCTTTTCAGTTACCTCCTCTGTAGCATTGCTAGTGACAAAACCCACTTTTTTCCTAATGGGTCTATTATATGATGTATAATTTTGAAATTCCTTTCTTGTTTGTTTATGGATTTGTGATTTGGTGAAGTCATTCAACATAGATAGTTGGTAAAATTGCTGCCTTGAAGGAGAAGAATGAAATTCTTGCAGTCGCTTCGATTTTACTTCGGAGCCTGTTTATATGCCATAATCCAGTACTCTGACATTTTGAATGTGTTGTAGGCTAAGGTCTGTAAAATTACTATGTAGTGAGCTAAGCAAAGTGGGTTTGTCTGGCATGAAGTGGCACGTGTGCACGCCGTCAAAGTGTTATTCTGGGCTTGATGAGAGAAAGAGGGACTTGAAAAAATGAGTTTACTTCCCCACTTGACATTAAAAGCGTATTAGAAATCGGCCCAGTGAGTATCTGTAAACTGTGTAAAATATAAATTTAAAAGAAAGCTCACACACTACGGTTTCCCTTCATGCCTTCTATCACTAGTGCCGGTCTTTAGGACCTACAGTGTGTGGTGCCAAGTGCATACATAAGTAGTTTATGTAGTTATTGCAACTTTGTGTCAGATTTGAACATGAAAGTCTTTAAAATGCGCTATTGCAAAACCCGTGTTCTGTTCCCATGTGGCATTTCTGCCATATCATATGATGTGCATGAAAAGTATGTTTTCAGCTACAGGTATTTACAAAATGCTTTCATTCCTACCTGCACCCCTGCTGTTGAAGGGCTGCTCTCCCTCTCCACACATCCAGCAGGCGAACTCATTTTGCGTGTGTGTGTGTGTGTGTGTGTGTGTGTTTTGGTGGCTGCGGCGGCTGTTTAGTGATGTAACAAGTCGCCAGCCAACAAGAGCTCACCAGCTTGAAATGGCTGATGTTTCCTTAATTCTGACTAAAAGATTCAGTGTTTGAATTTAAAAGGGTCTTTCTGTTGTGCTATTATAACTCGTTCAGTGTCATCAGATGTCAATAGGAAGAAAATGGATTGTAGTCAAATGGATTGTAGTCAAATGAGATGTCAAGTAAGAATGTAGATTTGAAGTAAATCTTACTAGGAAGAAAAGTAAAATTTGTGAATTTTTAGCATTGATCTTATGGGTTTTTCACAGGGGTTACGAATTTATGGTGTAGAACTGTGAAAAACTTAAAATCGGAGAACATAAAACTGAAGTTCCATTGTATTCATTAATGTCATCATTACTGGTATCCTTCAAGCAGTGTACACCAGAAACATTCATTATCACTTTTCACATCATCCTTTGTGTCATTCCAGAACACATTACCTTCACCGCTGTCCAGAGTATTTGAAATGCAGCATTTGTTGAATCATTTTACGATCATTGGTGCTTCATATGCTTCTCCAGGGAACTGAATCCCAGTGTGCAATACTGTGGGGTGCAACAGTTTAATTTTTCCTATTTGGTTCAGTTCACAGTTTGGTTCGCAAAACCAGTTGGTACTGTTCCTCAATATAATCTTTGAAATGTTTATTTATACTAATACCCAGGGTTTGTACCACAGAAGTCATTCCTCCAGGAATAATTACTGGCTAGGCTGTGGATCTTCTTTTTACGTCGTCAGTGAATGACCACTAAATGGATTAAGGCAAACCATTGATATTGGTTTGGAGAGGCCACCAGGACAGAATTCGGAACCAACCGAGCATTAAAATTTGTCATCCACCTTTCTCTTGATTCTGAATGACAACGTTATCAGGAAGAGTTTTAAAGTTTTAAGTGTCTTGGGGCCTGTTTCGTGCTTGAAGATCAAGAAAGGGGAAATTTGTGCCATTCTGCTGTGATTGCCAGCATTATAGTTACATGCTGGTTTTCACACCCTGATGTTTTGATGGTAACTTTTTTGTCCGCTTCTCATCAATTGTATAATTACATGGCATCTCATCAACATTGCCTATTTGGTCTGTTGAAAAATTATTCTTTTTGTGAAGTGTCATGATGTAATGCTGCAGGACCCCATTCTCTTTTATATTGGGGGCATTATGGGGAGCACAGACGCGAACTCCTAAAAGTGCGGTGTGACAAAAAGCTCTTCTCATTATTACCCTGCCTTCCTCCATCAGAAATAAGCGGAGGTGGCTGAGGCAATACCCTTCTCTTCTCAGAATCAAGAGTGCTACAATGCTGCCTTTACTATGAGGGAGCTGGATCATCCTCTCAGTTCATCCTGATCCTCCGCCCCAGGGCCAGACACTGTCCTCATTCAGATGTTGTAGCATCTTTCTCCTGCTGGCAAGCACTTTCTGCTTACTACATACAATTGCATCTGGGCAGAGGACACATTTCCCAGACATTGGTGTGAAGCCACCATCATACCCATACCTAAGCCCAGTAATGACAAAAACCTTCCTTCTAGCTAACACCCAATCTCTCTAAACAGCTGTGCTTGCAAGGTGCTGAACATAAGATTCCTGTCTGGCTGGTATTGTGGCCAGAGTCTCGCAGTTTACTGATGACTGCACAGTGTGGATTTCAAGTGCGGTGTTCTGCAGTTGACCATCTCATTACTTTGTCCACCCATGACATGAATGGTTCTGCGGAAATCCCAGACTGGCCATGTTTTTCGATTTGGAGAAAGCCTACAACACCTGCTGGAGAACTGGTATCCTCTGTACTCTTGACAGGTGGAGCTTCCATAGCCGCCTGCCCTGTTTCCGTCAGGAATTTGTGAAAGACGAGGGTTTTCAAGTTGTGTGTGCGTTCCTACCTTGTCAGATGGTTTTATGCAGGAAACCAGTGTGCCTCAGGGTTCCGTCTTGAATATCGTCCTCTTCGCTATCGCCTTTAACCCTATAATGGCCTGTCTCTGACCAGGTGTCTTTGGCTCCCATTTTGTTTACGATTTTGCCATCTCTTGCAGTTCTCCATGGACCTCACCTTCAGTAATGTCTTAGTCGTCTTTACTCCTGGGCATCAACAATGGCTTTTTTTTTTTTCCACCGACAGAACTGTCTGTGTGAATTTCTGGCAGCACCATTTGATTCTCCCACCACCTTCACATCTTGGACCTGTTGTTCTTCAGTTGATGGAAACTACGAAATTCCTGGGGCTCATGCTCAATAGGAAACACTCTTGGTCCTCCCATGTGTCTTACCTGGCAGCCCACTGTATGTGGTCCCTCAGTGTCCTATGTTTCCTCAGCGGTACTTCCTAGGGTGCAGATTGAACCACCTTCCTCGGGTGCTATCAGACCCATGTCAATACTAGACTAGACTATGGGTCTTTCTTGATGCATCCCTCTTACGCCATCTCAACACTGGCCATCATCGTGGCATCCATTTGGCCACTGGTGCCTTTATCTTATGTTTGTTGGGATTGACATAAAGTCGTTTTTAACTTCTCTCTATCTTCAGGTTCTATAGTTTCGACTTAGGTGCTTATGACCCCAGTTGTTTTTACATCTTAAAAAAAAAAAAAAAAAAAAAAAAAAAAAACCACACACACACACACACACACACACACGCACACGCACACGCACAAAAGTACCAAGCATTACTGTAGAAATCTTCTTCTTCTTTTTTTTCCAGAAGTTAATAGTGGCATACAGTTAATATGAATGCATTTATTTAAGCAGTAAAGCTACAAAGAAAATAACAGGAAGTTAGTAATGTAGGTCACTTTCAAATTGATGAAAAAATCTCAAGCATGTTGATAAACACTCATCACATTTCTCCAACCTTCTGGTGACCTAGCTTTGGCCTTAAAAAATTCCTAAGGTTGTAAGCTTTCTAATAAAATAAAAATATTAATGAGCTTTTCTGAATGGACACAAATGGTAAATCAGAAAACTTTTTACTGTGATGAAAATGAAAATGAGCCACTCCAATAAGTTCATCCAGGTCTGACACCCACAGCCTCAGATGCTGGGCTCTCAAGTTAGCATATTTAAATATCAATAATTATAGTTGGACAAATTAATCTTAAGTGTGAAAAATTTCATTTTATTAATTGATTCTTGAAAGAGTGTAATATATTGTATTTATTTGTGCAGCTAACCACCAGCTCAAAGTGGTAACACTCTGTGTGTTTGCAGTAGCTTGCTTGAAACCTGAACATAAATGAAAATACTGCAACAATCACCATCATCTATTGCTGACCATCACTTACACACAACACTAAATCTGTTTGGCATCATTTGCACTTCTTTCTATGAGACTGGTCATATTTGTTGGTGGTGCAACCATTTGTCATTCTGATTGTAGTATGTGTTTTTAACTGAAGTAGTGCTCAGTTACCTAATTGAAAATATGAATTCATGTAGGGGCAGAAAATCTTAAGATGCCAGTTCATTTGACAATATACACCTCTCATTTGACAATATACACCTCTTCAAAAATTTCACAGCTGAGTGATGACTAACAAGATTCATTAGTGTTATGGTCCAATATAAACTTTCCAGATGATCAAGAAAGAACAGTTTGTTGGCTTCACAGTTACTTTTGCTTGAAAATTTTTGAAAGCCACCAAAGAACTTCTTTTTATCCTTCCAGAATACACAGGCAGATGGTTTTAAAAAATCCTTCTGGTCAGTAATTTTACCTTTGTCTAAATCATTGCTAGGAGAATCAATGGGGGACTAGGCAATAAACTGTGTACAACATGTGACATTTGTGAACAAAAACTGAAATCAATGATGGAAATGAGTGACTTCAGTGACCTGGAGGTGACATTTCGTGAGTCAGTGCTAAAAAGTCGAAGTATCAAGGATGCAAATAAAACTTCAGATGGAAAAAGTGAAATGTGTTTGGAAGAGAAAGTCTATCAGGCATTGGATTGTAGTGTTGAAATTTGACAATAGGCAGGATAAAAATGAATGATGAAATTGTTACAAAGACCAAAGAGTTCGATGCCATGAAATTGTTAATGAAAGAAGAAGCTGGTGTAATGAGATCTGAAAAAATCAGAGCTTTAACTTTAGCTGCTCCCTTTTGGTCAAAAGAAAAAAAAATTAGAATTCAGTGTTAGTTTGATAGGCAAGGAAACTGAAAAGAGAGAGTAGTATTTTATCAGTTCCGAAGACAAAAATAAGTTAAATGAATACTGATGAAGCATTATTGTTTGTCACTTATTTTTACCGAAATGATGAATATACTCTAATGTTACCAGGAACAAAAGACATAGTTAGCATTCAGAAGAATGTTTATATGCAAAAAAGACTCAGTCCCTGCAATTTTTGGGAACCGTTCTCTTGTTCTATATGAGAGAACCCCAACATTAACATTAGTTTTCCTAAATTTTGTTCACTAAGTTATTTTAGTTGGTATTGCATGCATTAATTCAGTGTATCACTAAAATGTAAAACTGTTTTTGGATGTGAAACATATAAGGAAATTACAATTTTTCTTGTGTGTGACTCGGAAAACTATGACTGTATGCGTAATCACTGCCATGATTGTCCCAGTGACGACAAGTTGTTGCAATTTTTTAGAAAAAAATTATCTTACGAAGATGCTGATGATGAAGTTGGCACAGCCAATGGGGTAACATAGTCCATCATATTGAATTGATAAAGCAACCTGCAACTGCTGATGAATGCCCTGATTTGTTGGTAACAAAATTACAAGCACTTAAACCACATTCATTTGTGTGTCGGGCAAGGACCCTAAAAAATTTGGAAATAGTCTAATCCCAGAAAAAGCAATTCTGTTAATGGACTTTGTTGAAAAATACCACTGGACAATAAGTAGGCTATCCTGCCCATCCTGTTTGTATTTGTGATAAATGATGAAAATAAATTGATAATAGCAAACGATTGCTTTATAAGTGATATGTATCACGATGTAGGATGTGTGAATGCTGTTCAGAAAGAAATGGTCAAGTGGTTGGCTGAACACCGTGTGTCAAGAAACTACATTATTTCACTGATGGATGTGCTGCTCAGTAGATTTTTCCTTTGACATTGAACATTTATTTTTTGCTACAAGCAACTATAGATCTGTGTGTGAAGGATTGGGAGGAACTGTAAAAGTGTCGAGAAAAGCTAGTTTTCAATTAGATGATGATGTACAAGGCTAATATTGATATATTTTTTTATTTTTTTTTAATTTCTTAGAGAAAATAAATCCAGATCTTTTTGACAACCTGCACAATATGTCGTACCTGGACTTTTCACAATTACAAACCACTTTCCTGTGATTCATTGGAAATAATGTTCTGAAAAGTCTTGATTTTTCTCATTCAGTGAAAATTCCAACAGTTGACACGTATTCATCAACAACACTCTTCTGTGGCAGGTGTATGTGATGACAGGTAGTAATTTGCCTTTGTCAAGACTGCATGTGATTGAGGAGGGGACAGTGAACTACTGTTTCTACACCCACCTTGACTGTCAGTGTCACTCTTTTGGCCAGAAAAGGAAGACTTCTATTTTTTGCATTTGGAAAACATTTTATGTACTGTTGGTATATCTGAATCTTGACACATTAGGAAGAATGTACTAATAGAATAAATAGATATGAAGTCAACAGAATCCAATTTCTCACTGGGGATTCAAAACACACTAAACATGCAAGTTTTTAATTTAAAACATTTGTGTGCGTAGAATAAGTGTCATTTAAATATGCTCATTCGGTACCCCTAAATAAAGTTTGATATTATTACTGAAAATGTTTCAATTAAAATTATAACTTTTGGTTCTGTACTTATATTATTTTATCAAAATGTGAGACATGTACTAAAGCAAAGTAAGTGGCCTGATGTAACAGCTCTGCCTAAAAAAGGTTTTTGAATATTTAGGAAATCATTGTTTGCGCCATAACAGTTTTAAGTTGATTATCTGTACTACCAGATGTTAAGCAGAGTTACTAAATATTTTTCCCCATAAAGATCCATTATTTTTCTGGTATCTGGAAAAATGACAGTAATTTGTTGAAAACTGGCTAATTTCTGGTTTTTTCCTAAAATAATCCAATCCAAATGGAAACCTTCAGGCAGAGTGTAAGCTTTTTGAAAACTTTACAGTATTTTTCATTCAAAAATTGTATGAAGTATATGGAAGAAATTTGGCACTGGTTATTACCATGGCAAAAGTAAAAAATCATGTTGTAAATCGGTGGCAGTGGGTTTTGGGTCCGGATGAGTTTAAGTTGGGAATTACCCATTTTTGATCACAGTAAAAAGTCTTTTTGATTACTACTTTATTTGTATATCCTTTCACAGATAAACCGTTAATATTTTTATTTTAGTTGAAAGCCTACAACCTTATTTAAGACCAAAAGAACCCAGCAGGTTGGAGAAATGTGATATAAGTATTTTTCAACATCCCTGTAATTTTTCTAGAAATTTGACCTACGTTAATATCATTTTGTAATTTTTTTTTTGTAACTTATGCCTTAAAAAATGTGTGCTTGTTAACTATATGCCTCTCTTAACTTGGAAAAAATTCCAAATCAAAAGCTTCATACACATCTGAGTTAAGAGTATTTCTGTAGATAACTACCATTTTGTGTGAACATTCTGGAAGAACCAAATAATCAGAAAATCACTACACTAAAAATTCAATATAAAAAAGTTTAAGACCAAAAAGAATTTCCAGAAGTTCTTGTTGTTATAAGCAAATATACAGTGTCTCATGAAAATCTGAGGTGGTGGGTGCCATGTTCTGGGTGAATTGACATGGAATTACACTAATTTGCCATAGGTGGGACAAAGACTCAGTCTTTTATGTAACCCCCCTCTCCCCACATCTCTCCCCACATCTCTCCCCACATCTCTCCCCACATCTCTCCCCACATCTCTCCCCACATCTCTCCCCACACCTCTCCCCACACCTCTCCCCACACCTCTCCCCACACCTCTCCCCACACCTCTCCCCACACCTCTCCCCACACCTCTCCCCACACCTCTCCCCACACCTCTCCCCACACCTCTCCCCACACCTCTCCCCACACCTCTCCCCACACCTCTCCCCACACCTCTCCCCACACCTCTCCCCACACCTCTCCCCACACCTCTCCCCACACCTCTCCCCACACCTCTCCCCACACCTCTCCCCACACCTCTCCCCACACCTCTCCCCACACCTCTCCCCACACCTCTCCCCACACCTCTCCCCACACCTCTCCCCACACCTCTCCCCACACCTCTCCCCACACCTCTCCCCACACCTCTCCCCACACCTCTCCCCACACCTCTCCCCACACCTCTCCCCACACCTCTCCCCACACCTCTCCCCACACCTCTCCCCACACCTCTCCCCACACCTCTCCCCTTTCCACATGCAACGAAGACCAAAGAATTTTGTATGTGTCATAAATCTGCTTGTGCAGAGGCAGCATCTCGCTGAATCAATTGTGAAATGCATGTTGCATTTTGTGAATGTATTGCAGGTACCCTTCACATTGTTACTGGATGCGCATGGCTGACCAGTGCTCTTCCCTTTCCACATGCAACGAAGTCCAAAGAATTTTGTATGTGTCATGAATCTGCTTGTGCAGAGGCAGCATCTCGCTGAATCAATTGTGAAATGCATATTGCACTTGAAAAATGGAGTGACTTGGTGCAAATTCCAACACAAAATAATTTCTCTTGTGGTGTTGTCACCATGTTACTAAAACAACAGTGTAGCTGTACCAAAACTTTGTTCCAACATCTGTCCAGTGACGTGCAATTTGTTTCTATCTTTTTACAGTTTGTCTGTAATAAACAATTTAAACCTGTTCTTTCTTTTCGAATTTCCTGGTATTACTTAATGTATTTTCTTTTCATATTGAGAATAGAGAGTGTTTGTTACCACACTTTGTAAAATATATACAATTTAATGATTCTAAAATAAATAGTCAGGTTTTAATGTCTTGCTTTCGTGAAAGCACTGCTCTGCTTTTGATAATTTTGTCTTTGTCTGCAATGTGCAAAAATATGGCATGTAATAAGGAAGCTCATAAAGAGTTAGTATTGGGCAAATGCTAAAATGGAGAACAAAATGTAGAGGCTGGGAGTCTGAAATTGGCTTTCAGATTCATCCTTGACAGCTTTGGGATTAAGTGTTGGGTTACATCCTCTTTGAACACATTTTATATACTTTAGTTATCAGAGGAGAGAGGTACAAACAGAACAGAAGTGCTAGGATACACTTATAACTAAATGTCGTATGAGAGGTGGTTTGGTATGCACTAATATAAGTAAAAACAGTTTTATATTTCATATCATTATCAATATTACAGGTGAATGTGACCTGCCATAAGTTACATGCTGTTAAACCTAAAACAAAATTTTTTTTCTCAACATTTGTTTCCAGCCTTATATATCTTAATTAAATGCCATCTCTTGAAGGGATATAGTTTGTCCACATAATTTAGTTTTAATAATATTATGAAAAGAGTAGATTGCTACTCACTGTACATGTGATGTGGTGAGCTGCAGCAGACAGGCACAGCAAAAAGGGCTCTTACATGCTGAGATTTCAGCCAAAGCTTTCATCAGAAAAGAAAAGAAAACACCTCTCCCCCCTCTCCCCCCTCTCCCCCCTCTCCCCCCTCTCCCCCCTCTCCCCCCTCTCCCCCCTCTCCCCCCTCTCCCCCCTCTCCCCCCTCTCCCCCCTCTCCCCCCTCTGCCCCCTCTGCCCCCTCTGCCCCCTCTGCCCCCTCTGCCCCCTCTCCCCCCTCTGCCCCCTCTCCACCCTCTCCCCCTCTCACACCTCTCCCCTCCTCTCCCCCCCCCCTCTCCCCTCCTCTCCCCCCCCCCCCCGCCTTTTTCTCTCCCCCCCCGCCTCTGGTCTTCGTGACTGGAGAGAGCAGTGTGAGTAACAGTCTGTTCTTTCCATAATATTTTTGATATTCCAGCCTGAATGTTCCATTATTTAATTTTAATGTTTTCTCCTCATTAAATGTGCTTTCCAATTACAAAAATGATTTCTTATGTTGACAGTGAAGTGAACTCTGGATTTTTCTACAAATCTGCTGAAGAACGTGAGAAATTAGTGGCAGCAGAAAGAGAATTCATAGAGCAGAGAGTTAAAAAGGTTGTAGAGCTTAAGAAAAAGCTCTGTGATAATACTGACAAAAATTTTGTAGTTATTAATCAGAAGGTAAGTTCCAGTACCTGTGTGGCTTTGCCACATTTATAGCATAATACTTAAATTGTTGTGTGCAGCTTAGTGTTGCATAAGTAAGTCATATTACTAACACCCATTTTGGTAATAATGTAGACCAGTGCCAAACATTCTCGAACTTGTCAAAGTAGTAAGATCAATTGGAAAGTCTTAACTACTATTAGCAATCATCCTCATATGTCCATGTACCCTGGGGGGGGGGGGGGGGCGGCATCCTCTCAAGTGCAAGTGTTGGCGTATGAATTCAGTCTAAGAAAACTCGCATATGCCAATGGGACTTTGTTTTGTTGTTTTAATTCACTTGAACATATATGTTTGGTTTCATCAGTTTCTTTTTGTAAAGCTTGTTTTGTTCTGAACACTTGTTGTTGATCAAATCGGATATGGGGTTTTGAGGTTTTAGTGGGTATCAGTTATTGTTGCTGGTTTGTTGTGAAATACCATTTGTGTTGGAGGTCTGCTTCAGGAAGAATATTGCCTTTCAGGGAATTGACCCTATGTCATTAGATATGCTCGCAAAGGAACACATCATTGGACTGAGACGAGCTAAAAGGCGAAATATGGAACGACTGGCATTGGCCTGTGGAGGAGTTGCTGTGAACAGTGTTGATGATTTAACTGAAGAAAGTCTTGGATTTGCTGGACTTGTATATGAGCACGTATTGGTAAGCAAATATTTTTATACTGCTTTGGTCTAAGTCTTACTTTTGTGTAAGAGAAATTATAACAATACTTTATAGGGCAGTTTATAATTGTAGAATGTCCATACAAAATAAACATTCTTTGATAGCTATTTTATCCAATTTCTAGGGCGAAAACAAATTCACATTCGTCGAGGAATGCAAAGGACCAAGAAGTGTCACCATACTGATTAAAGGTCCCAATAAACACACACTTACACAGATAAAAGATGCAGTTAGGGATGGGTTACGTGCCATCAAAAATGCTATAGATGATGGTAAGTTAGTATCTTCAGCTTTACGTTTGCATTGAATATCAAAGCATGTAGTGTTCTTTTATGGTGTAACAGAATTACTTGTATGCAGGTCAGTGCTGTGACTGCCTGATTTTGGCAGTATATATGTCATTACCCAAGAATTGTCTTGCGTGTAGATTTTATGCACTTTGTTACACTATTCTGAAATCTGGAAGTACTTTTTTCTCCACTTTTACTGTAACTTTGGTGCATAAAAGTTTGTTCCTTTTCCATGAATTGCATTTGACAGCTTTAATGTTCAGAACATGTAAATGTTTATTCCATTGGAAGGGAAGAGAGACCTCGCCAACCACAAACCCCCAAGGGGCTCGCCACTCTTTGGCGGCTTTGTGCTTAGCTACTATGGGGCCCTGGCCTTTGCAGCATTTTTTCCCTTCAATGCTTCATGTCTATCCTCTGGATTTTCTATTTCCCTTCCCTTGGGGAACATGTCTGGGATATTATTGGGAATGGCCTGCATTCTGTCGACGTGCGAACAATCTCCCCTCTGTTTTTCACTCTGTTTTCCTTTTGTTTCCCTACTTCTCTCGTTCTTCCACTTCAGCGTTTGAGGATAGTCTTCTTTCCTTCGTCCTCCCTGTGCGCTCCTGAAGGCCGACCAATGTGTCTGATGCGTAACAGGTGACTGGGTAACACACAATTCCCAGCCCCTGGTCAACAGGTAGGGCTTGCACGTATCCCCTGATACAGGCCAGGCATAGGGAGGGATGATTGCCTGAGCTGTAACCTTCCCAAATGGCCAATTGGTCCCTCAGTCAGGTGTTCGGGAGGTGTGAACAATCACATAAGGCGGGTGCACCCCCTTGTGAAGGGGCCCCCCAATTGGAAGGAGTGTGCCATTGGAGATGCGGGCAATCATGGGGGATTTCCTCGCAATGAGTCAATTATCTTCCCACTTAACATCTACCAAATGTAAACGCAATGGGGCTTCCCGCATGCCACGGATTCCTCGTGGTCTCGCATACTGAAGATGGTCAGTACTTCGCCACAGTAAATCAGTTTATTACTAAGAAAGGTGTAGATGCAATTGCTGGCCCTGTGAAAACCTGCTCTCGTTTACAGACTGGCACTTTGCTTTTGGAGACCACTTCTGATCCCCAAGCACAACTGCTTGCTGCCTCACTTCTCCACGGTTACCGTGTTCATGTTGAGGCCCATAGGACTTTGAATTCTTCCCGTGGTGTAATTTACACCAGGCTGGTAGACGGTCTAACCGAGGCCAAAATACAATCTTACCTCTCTGATCAGGGTGTCATTGTCATTCATCGCGTCATGAAAAAGGTAGATTCCACCTTAGTGCCCACCCACACTCCCTTACTCAACTTTGATAGTGGTGCTTCCGTCCAAGCTCAAAGCAGGCTATGAAATTCACTGTTAGGCCATACATTCCGAACCAGACGTGCGACTGCCAGTGTCATCGTTTCACCACACTAGAACGTCTTGTCAACACCCAACCAAATGTGTCACATGTGGTAGGGATGCGCATGATGGTGATTGTCTACCTCCTTGTCCCCGGTGTGTCAACTGCAATGGTGGCCATGCTACCGCCTCTCGCGAGTGTTCAATGTATCGTGATGAGCGGGCTGTTCAAAATATGTGGGTAAAGGAAAAGGTGCCTTATCAAGTCGCTCACATGTTACTGGCTAGTCACAAACCCTGCTTTCTCCCATCTGGTACCTATAGTTCTGTTCTTGTTACCCCCTCACTCAATGAAGAACATGGCCATGCAGGCCATCCGACCTCCAATTCAGGTTGTGAAATCGTCAGATGTCAAGGTCGCATCACCATCCCCTCATCCAGCTGTGCAACAAGCAATCAAACTCTCGCCTCAAGGGGCGAAGCCACAAGCTTCAGAACCGGTTGGCTGGAAAGGACAGGAGGAGTACTCCCGTGAAGACGTCCTCCATTCCTCCAGCTAAACAACACCCGAGTCTTCATCTAACCAGAAAAGCTCGAAGAACTTCACCAAAAGCAAATGGCCTTCTCCGTCGCCACCTCGAACATTCCTCTTCAATGGTGTCAACCCATGATACCTTAGCCTGGCCAGCCTCTGTGTCGCCGGTGTGTATCAACAGCCGCTTTTCGGCGTTGAACTCCACAGACCAACCGCACAAGCAAGCTGGTGTTTTTGTGGACCCCATGGATCAAAATCATTCTGCTTCTGTGCTCTGTAGTAGTGCCTCTACCCCAGCTGTCACTCGGCAGCTGCTGAAGTGACACCTCTACATCTCTTCATCATGACTCTCCTCCCATGGGACATTCGTGGCCTTCGGTCCCACGAAGAGGATTTATGGCTTCTTTTACTGTCACAACGTCCCCTTGTATTCTGCCTTCAGGATATGAAATTGCACCCTCATGACCGCTTTGAACTTTCACATTTCTTACCGATTCGTTTTGAACTTCCCCCTGAGGTTGGCATTCCCCCTCATGGGGGTGTCGTGTTGCTCATGCGGGATGACATTCATATTCAACCCATCTCCTGTTCTACCTATTTTCAAGCTGTTGCAATTCGCCTTTTCTTTCCCCACCTGACTTTTTCCCTCTTTACCATATATGTCCCTCTATCATTTGCTGTCACCAGGGCAGACTTCTTTCAACTTACTGGGCAGCTACCTCCCCCATTTTTGCTACTCGGTGACTTTAATGCACATCATCCCTTTTGGGGTTCTCCCAGGACCTGTCAGAGAGGTGCCCTCTTGGATGACCACATTAACCAACTTAACCTCTTCTGCCTTAATACTGGGGCACCCACTTTCCTTCCTGACTCCTCGCACACCTAGTCCCATTTGGACCTATCCTTCTGCATTGCCCAGCTTGTCTGTTGTTTTGAGTGGTCTGTTCTTTCTGACATTTACTCAAGCGGCAATTTTCTGTGTGCTATCTGTTTGCTGACTCCTACCCCATCTGCGTGAACGCCTAAATGGCAGCTTTCTAAGGCTGACTGGCAGCTTTACTCCTCCCTGGTAACCTTCGAAGAACAGGATTACCCCAGTTGTTATGACAAGGTGGAATATCTCACTAACGTTATCCTTACTGCTGCAGAACATTCCATCCCCTGCACTTCCTCTACCACGTTGTGTCCCAGTCCCTTGATGGACTGAGGCATGCCATGACAAAATTCGTGCACGTAGACAAGCTCTCCACGTTTTTAACCGCCACCCTATGCTGGCGAACCGCATTCATTATAAAAATATGCGTGCAAAGTGTCGTCGCGTTCTTCGGGATAGGAAGAGCTAGCTGGCTTTCATTCACTAGTCCTTTTAACAGTTCCACACTTCCTCTGTCATGTGGGCCAACCTCCAATGGCTCTCTGGAATATTCAACCCATCTCCCGGACTACCTGTTTTCAAGTTGTTGCAGTTCGCCTTTTCCTGCCCCACCTGACTTTTTCCCTCTGTACCATATATGTCCCTCCATCATTCGCTGTCACTGATGTCATCGTGGACCCTATTGGTATCTCAAACACCTTGGGCCGCCATTTTGTGGAAGTTTCGAGCTCTTCCCACTATCACCTTGCCTTCCTCCATCAGAAATGGAGTGTAGGAGGCTCTGGCGATACCCTTCTCTTCTCCGAATAGTTAGTGCTACAATACTGCCTTTACTATGAGAGAGCTATATCATGCTCTCAGTTCATCCCGATCCTCTGCCCCAGGGCCAGACACCATCCACATTCAGATGTTGCAGCACCTTTCTCTTGCGGGCAACACGTACAACTGCATCTGGGCCGAGGGCACATTTCCTGGATGCTCGCTTGAAGCCACAGTCCTACTCATAACTAAGCCTGATAAGGACAAAAACCTTCGTTCTAGCTACCGTCCCATCTCTCTTACCAGCTGCGTTAGCAAGGTCATGGAACGTATGATTCATGCCCAGCTGGTGTGGTGGCTCAAGTCTTGCCATTAACTAACGAATGCACAGTGTGCATTTAGAGTGCGGCATTCTGCAGTTGACCATGTCGTTACTTCATCCACCCATGTCATGAACGGTTTTCTGCGGAAGTCCCAGACTGTGGCTATGTTTTTAAATTTGGAGAAGGCCTAAAACACCTGCTGGAGAACTGGTATCATCCGTACTCTTTACATGTGAGGCTTCCGTGGGCGCCTGCTCTGTTTTCTTCAGGCATTTTTACAAGACCAAGTTTTCAAGGTGTGTGTGTGTGAGAGGTCTACCATGTTGGACACCTTTATCCAGGAATACGGTGTGCCTCAGGGTTCTGTCCTGAGCATCGTCCTCATTGATCGTGATTAGACCTATAATGGCCTGTCTCCCACCTGTCGTCTCTTTCTCTCTTTTTGTTGGCGATTTTGCTATCTATTGCAGTTCATCACAGACCTGTCTCAATGAGGGGCATCTTCAGCACTGTCTTGATTGTCTTTACTCCTGGAGCATCGACAATGGCTTTTGCTTTTCCATAGACAAAACAGTCTGTATGAATTTCTGTCAGTGCGAATGGTTTCTCCCACCATCTCTACATCTTGGGATTGTTGCCCTTCCTTTCTTTGAAACTACGAAATTTCTGAGGCTAATGCTCGATAGGAAACTCTCTTGGTCTTCCCACGTGTCTTACCAGGCAACCTGCTATACACTGTCCCTCTGTCTCCTACATGTCCTCAGCAATACTTCCTGGGATGCCGATAAAACCACCCTCCTCCATTTGTACCTGTCCTTTGTCCGTTTGAAACTCTACCATGGGCGCTTTGTGTATGCGTCTGCATACCCTTTCCTCTACACCATCGCAACACTATCCACCATCATGGCATCCGTTTGGCCACAGGTGCTTTTTACACCAGCCCAGTTGAGAGTTTGTATGCTGAAGCTGCTGAACTACCACTGTCCTACCGCCGTAACTTTCTCCTCAGCAGGTATTCATGCCGTTGGTCTGCCATGCGTGGCCACCCCTCCTGTGCCTCCTCCTTTGATGATTCCTTTGATTGTCAGTATGGGATTGGTCCCTCTTCTTTGTTACCTAATGGAGTCCACTTTCGCCACTTGATGTGGCAGCCTAACTTCACACTATTTGCAACTTTACCTGTGGCTGTGAACCCTTCACCACCTTGGCTTCGTGAAGCAGCCCATGTTAACCTTGGCTTTCATTCGCTTCCTAAGGACACCACTCCAGCCTCGGTCTATCGCCTACAGTTTCACGACCTTCGCATGGGACTTCGCAGTAGTACACTGATGGCTCTCGGTCTGACCATGGGGTCGTGTGTGCCTTAGTCATTGGCACCGTGTCTTTCGATATCAACTTCGGCACACTCCTCAGTATTTACAGCCAAGCTCTTCACCTTGTATCAGGCCATGGAGTACATCCAGTGACCCAGCCTTTTCAATTGTGTCCTCTGCTCACACACACTCAGTGCCCTTCAAAGTCTATGTGCACTGTACACCGCCCATCCGTCAGTGCAGTGGGTCCAGGAAAACTGTCACTTCCTCACTCTTGGTGGAGCCAGTGTCCTATTTCTCTGGGTCCCTGGTCACGGCGGTCTGCCATGAAATGAAGCTGCTGCCAAGGTTGCAATCCCTGTACCTTAGCCTGCAAGTACCTATATTCCCTCCGATGTCTGCATTGCCATCTGTCAGGGGGGGTGACCCTTTGGCATCACCAATGGTCCTCCCTTCATTGGAATAAGCTTCAGCTTATTAAGCCGCTCCTAGCACCTTGGACACTACCTCTCTGCCCTCCTGCCAGGAGGAGATTATTTTAACTCGGCTGCGTATGTGGCACTGCCTTTTTAGCAATTTTCATTTGCTAAGTGGCACTACCCCACCACTTTGTACATATTGTGCCAAAATTTTAACTGTCTGCCACTTCGTGTTGGAATGCCCTTTTTTAAACCATTATTTTCCAACTTGGATTTTCCGCCTGCTTTATCAGCAGTTTTAGTGAGTGACACAAGGGCTGTCAACCACGTTTTACTTTTTATCCACCGAAGCAATATGGCAAGGGCTATTTAATTTTGAGTTTTGGACCTCCATTCCTGTATGGTTTTTTTAGCCCTTTTTCCACATGCCTGTTTTTAGCTGTCTACTATTCTGTCCATTGGGACTGATGTACACTCGTTTAACTCCTCTTTGTGTTCATGTTCCATACTTTTGACTTGGGCTCTTATGACCCCAGTTGTTTTTTGCACCCTAAAGCAAAACAAACAAACAACCACAAGTCTGGAGGCAAAAAGTATTGGAATGATATCTGTAATAGCAGTCGGCTAACAGCTGGTACTCAAATTCTGGAGTACCCACATAGTTTGTGCTTGAACTTGCACTTTAACAGCTTAACATATTTTAATTTTATTTATTTATTTATTTTATGAAAGGGGAGTGAAGGTTTAGGAACTATATTTGCTTTTAAGTAAATTGGAACTGCCTTTCCTTTGAACATTGCTGGTCAGGCTGGGGAAAAGAATCCAATTGACTACAAACAAGGCCCTCTTACATACCAGTCCAAGTAGTGGTAACTATAGTGGCCATCACAAAATTTTATTGTGTATTTGTGTGTGCTTTCAGTCTTTTGTGGTATGGTGCATTGATGAGTGAGTGTTTGGTAGTGGTGGAAATGCAGGAGCAAGGGCCGATGCGTATTGCTACTCTAGTCGATGTGTGTAAAGGGCAAAAAACATTCGAAAACAATCTTAAATTGTCTTATTGAATGTATTGAAATTTTTTTTTACTGATCTAGCTAACACTGAAGAAGCCAGGAATAACTTAAATTTTGCGTAAGTTCATAAAATGACAAAATCTTTGCAGTATTTCTGAATGTTTTGCATTCCTTATGAACAGTATAGTAACAGTAGCAGAATGTTTTGATTCTCCAAGAAATTGATATAAATGAAAACAGTAATTGCAGTCTTTGATGATTTTGACAAAAAGTTAGTGTCTAGACCTGTACTTGAGAGTACAACAGAGGAGAGCATTCAGCGGCTAAAAATACAAGGTGTTTCAGAAAGGACTTTACAACTTTAAAAATTCCTATAAATTTATTGAAAGAAGGTCTAGTGTTATTTTGTAGGGAAACATAGTCTTTTTTACTTTAAACTATAAGATGATGTATGTGGCTTTCGTTGGTTATTCTTCACACATCCTGTCGGAAGTCAGTTTCTTCCCAAAGTCGTAGCATTGCAGGTGTAACTTGCCTAGTGGCAGTGTAAATTCTTGCTCTAAGTTCAGGTAGAGAAGGCAGCACAAGAGGTACAAACATGATATCCTTGATAAATCCCCCCCAAAAAAATCGAGTGGTGTCAAGTCTGGGAAATGTGGGGACCTTGCAATTGGTGCATCATTGCCAGTCCATTGACCTGGAAAGTGGTCGCTGAGAAAATCCCGGATATCAGCCAGGTAATGGGGTGGTGCACCATCTTGCATGAAGTAAACATTTCGTTCTTGGTCATCCTCATCAATCCATGGTATCAAAAATTGTGTAACATATCCAGGTACACTATCCCATTGATAGTTCTCTCACAGAAAGAAAGGGGCTGTATGCTTTGTTCTTGCTCAGTGCACAAAAAAATTCAGTTTAGGGCTATCACGAACATGTTGCAATGTGTGATTGGATTTTCACTGCCCCAAATGCTACAATTTCGTGTGTTTACCTTGCCACATTAGTTGAAAGTTGAACTCGTGAGAAAATATGATTTTGTTCAAAAAATATTCATGTTTATGTAATCAATTTAACGTATCTCCAAAGAAATTCTTGTGAGCAGTTTTATCAGTATGTTATGGCTTGTACGATTGTCAATCTGTACAGTTTTCAAATGTAAATGGTTTCTCAACACACGCCAAACAATTGTATGTGGGATTTGCAATTTGTGAGATGCACGCAGTGTTGATTTCGTAGGGGCTGTTGATAAAATGTTGTCCCACTTGCTCAACAACGTTGTCAGATGTGCTTGGATTACCTGATAATTTCCCATGTATTAGGGAGCACCCTGTTTCTACAAAACAGTTGTGGCACTCATAAGTCGTAGGCCTACTAGGAGGATCTTTAGCGTACTTGGTGTGGAAATTATGCTGAACTTTTGTTGCCGACTTTGGTTCTTCAAACCAAAACACACAGCTAGCATGCTCAGGTCCAGTGAAGGCAGCCATCTTTAACGCAACTGCTGCTAGCGCTCCTTACGATGTGATTTGGCACTAGCGAACTACGTGAGACAAAACTTGATGTATTTCCCTACAAATTTACACTACAATCACCTCTATAGATACTGTGAATTAATTTATATAAATTTTCAAGGTTGTAAAGTCCTGTTTGAAACACCCTGTATGCAGGGTGACCTCTGTGAAAAAATTAATTATTCTGACACCGAGATCTCAGTTCTTTCTCTTCTCCGTACACTTGATTTTTGATTCAGAAAGTATAATGCTGTACAAAAATTTTTCATGGCATTGCAGCAGCAACAATGTAGTTTTGTGTAAAGTGCACTTACTGTGCATGGAGAACGGAACAATAGTCTTTTAGTATGCTTCAATAAAAGGTGGGTTTCACAAAACCACGTGCAAAAATTTATTTTACTAGCCTTTAACTGCAATATTGGCCTGAAAGTACCTACAGTTTCTTTAGTATAGTGTGTATTAGGGATTTAGGTAATGAGTGAATTGACAAAGGGTCAGTAAGAGCTGCATTTAAATTTCTGGAGGTAGGAAATATTCTTCATCCTATCAAGGTGAGTCATTGGAACTACAATTCTGGCGGCAACACACAAGGACTCGCGCACTCTCTTTCATTAATAAAATGCATTTGTACATGACACAGTACCATATTGGTATGTGAGATTTGCTATGTTGTAGTTCTCTTAACTTTTTCACTCGGAATTCCTATGAGATCAAACAGAACACAAATTCATCGGTGAAGACACTTTCCATTACAAAGGCGGAACAGTTTCACACACTACAGGAGAGATTTCTCCTGCAGTTCTGTGAAGAACAGTGAGTACAGAAGGGATGCTGAATCAAGTCCTATCTTGAACTCGATGCTACTTAGGGCGCTTATATGTAGTGCATGCCGATGGTTCAGTCAGTTAAGGCATAGACTGACAAGTTAGTAAGGGTATGGGCAAGAGCAGCATTTTAATGGAAAGTTTTTGCTTCTCAAACATGTGATGGACTCTTTCACGTGTGTTTGGAGGAGGTTAAGGTATAAAACACGTATGATTTTAAAATTTGCATTCTTTACAAGCGAAGAAAGAACAAAGTGACTGTGAAATTGTTGTTGATATACTCCTTTCCACCTGTTTTTAGTGAATGGTTGAGTTACAGAATGCATGTGAACATGGACTACTGTGTTATTCTGTTGGAGTTTGCATGGACAGCAGTGAAAGGTACTTTGCTGGATAGTTTAATTATGCACAGCTGGACCCTCTTTAACCCTCAAGTGCGTGTGCCTGTGTCTAAAGTGCGCTACCAAAAATAAAATGATTTTGTGCAGTTCTGTTGTTTCACAATTGCAAACCTATACCTATTCCTTCATTATGTGCTTCATGTAAAACAGCAATAAATTGTGTTGTCATGCGTCCAAGTGAGCAATAGTAATTTAAAATACAAAGCGAGCTAGACGAGAAAAAAAATTTGATCCGTGCAAAAAAAGACCCCGCTTCTGAACTAGCAGCATTATCCCACATTGAGGGAGTTGTTTAAGAGATCATTGGTGATCGAATAAGCAACTGGCTGGGATCTGGTGCAACTGCATGGCTTAATGCTTTGAGTGGGTCATTACTGTCTCTCTAACACCCATTCTTGGCAACAGAGTGCTATAGTCAAAATTTATTTCATTATTGTGTAATAAAACAGAGGTCTAGCCATATTATGTAAGCTTATTTTCTTGTTTTTTGAGTAAACTAAGATTGAACTCTGATTTTATCATACTTGACTTACCTGGGTAACAGAGAGAAAGCTATTCATTACATGTGTACAAAGTGCACCGCGCACACACTCGAGGGTTAAAGATAGCATTGTCGATTTTTCTCTATATAGTCAGGACCTCACAGAAGCACCATGCTGAATCAACAGTCTTTTATTATATAAACGACTGGTTTCAGAACACTTAAGTTCCATCTTCTGGTGTAAAGTCTAATAATGAAAATATTATGTTAGAAGGCAATGGGAATGAATCCTCGTCCCATTGTCATGAAACAGGTGTTCCATGTCACAATGATAAAAGTGGCACTTAGAAAAATCTGAAAAAACCAACAAAACGGCCGGATACCAAGTCATCAGTATATGGAAACATGTAAAATGCAATAAAGAGGAGAAGAAAAATCACATATTGCTTGGAATTACATAAATTGCATAAAAAGAATTCCCCTTGCTTCCTGATCAGGAACACTAACAGGAAAACTATGTAATAGTAAATACTACTCATGGGTACAGAGGTCACACATGACCCATAGTGCAGGTGTAGTATGAAACATATGTGATTGCTGAACTGTTTAAGTTGGAAAAGCAGGCAGAAACAGCAGAAGAAATGGAAACATCACAACATAAAAAGAAAAGGCCATAATCAACTAAAATCTTTATGTAATACAGGTCAGTGCTTCCATTAATTTTATCGAGAGAATGGGAATGAAGTCTCCTTAAGATTTCAGTTTATTTCAGGACATTTAATATCCAACCTTTCTCTAGAGTGTGTATAAAAAAAAAAAAGAAGCACTCCGTCTTCAAGCCACAAGTGGCACATCGGGACCATCCGACCGCTGTGTCATTCTCATGGAGGATGCGGATAGGAGGGGCGTGTGGTCAGCACACCGCTCTCCTGGTCGTTATGATGGTTTTCTTTGACCGGTGTCACTACTATTCGGTCGAGTAGCTCCTCAATTGGCATCACGAGGCTGAGTGCTCCCCGAAAAATGGCAACAGCGCATGGCAGCTGGTCACGCCCGACACACTTAACTTCGGTGATCTCACAGGAACCGGTGTATCCACTGTGGCAAGGCCGTTGCCCTAGAGTGTGTAAGACACTTAAATAATCGCTAACCTGCTGCAGCTGATGCTGATTGTCAAGTCAAATGCATTGTCAAAGCTGACCTGGAATTGGACAGGTCTTTGTGTTTTTTAAACCTTGTATGAAAATTCCTGCCCATCTGACTAATGTATCTGCTATTTCACTACTGGCTTGTATTGCATTCAGCAAGATACATGCCAGTGTCCCCCTAAGCTACTGCCAAATTTTCTGGTGTAAAAAATGCTGGAGCTATGTTTGCTGACATCAGTTTCTCTCCAATCCTTTCAGATACCTATCCATGATACGGAATCTTAGAAAAGTTTTTCTTTTTCTTGACTGGGCTCAGAATGGTTCCCTCCCATGCTCTCCAAGCCTTCACTAGTATTTTTTTATTCAAATTCTCAATCGTATGATTGGAAAGAAACTTACATCAACTTACATCATAGCTGCACAATAAGGAGAACTCTTTGTTTAAAAGTTCCAAACTTCCACATACATCCAAGAACATACATCCAAGAATGTATCATTGAATCTCTTTTTATTTGAAGGAAAAGGACCCATAATGACAGCTAATTTGTGATCCTAAGCCAACAAGCAGCACACTTCTGTACGTACTTAGAAAGATACCAGTGTATAATTCAAGAAGTGTAGCTTCCACAAAGTGAAGCCAACAGCTCACATCGTTCAAAAACGTTTCCCTAGATAAAATTAACCAAGTTGTACTTGCATGTTCATGACATTGAGAGACTTTGTGTACCAGCTGAAGGTATGATGATGCACAGTGGGTTGTAAATCTTTGATGGCATTTGTTGTACATGCTGGCCCATGACAGAGCCTGCAATCAAAATTGGTGCTAGTAATAAATGGAAAAAAAGTTCCCCTTCTTGGCAGTGACACTTAAGAGTATCATACTTACTTAGAGTATCTCCTGAATCATATTTTAAAGATTATCTGCCAAAGAAGTTTTTGTTAAGTGTAGATTGCCAGGCAAATCTCTAAAGTCAGTGAGTAGACATGCTCAAGTTCCCTACCTGCTCCTAATTTTTTTCCCCCAAATCACAAGCAACACAGCTGAAGTATCAAGTTGATTTATTCATTCCAGATTTTCAGAACACCTCAAAGTGATGGAAATAGTAAGTTTTGGGGATCTGAAAAAGGTGTATCACCCTCCTCCTTACTGCAGCAGAGATTGTATGGATCTATTTTAGTGCTATCCCATTAATGTGATGACAACATGTAAGTACTAAATAATCTGGGGGAAGAATATGGGTTGCTTGTTGTGGTAAGTTGCTATTATGAAACCAGCAACTGGAGGGGGTGGGGGGGTGGGGTGCATGCTTGGCATTATTAAATCGCAAGGGCTAGTCCTTGTTCAATCTGGAAAAATACATACAGTAAAACTGAATTTTTACTTCCCTGCATTTTATGTTTTCCTGGTTTTTAGGTTCATTTTTTATCAGTCCAATCAGAAGTGCTATTCTCTAAATACAGTGCTTTCCCATCGTTAATGATTCTGTGTTACAGTATTTCCCACATTTTAAGTTTTCTTTGACATTATTATTAACTTCAACATTGATTTTTATGCAGATCACTGCAAAAAGTGCATTGTATTCCTGCTTAAAGTCAGCCTTGTAACAAAGAAAACACAGACTATACACAGTTATTGATCATGTAACTAGCTTTAGCATAAGCGAAATTTTTATTATTGTCGTGTTGGGTCTTGGCCGCCTGTATTACATCTTTACAATGCTTGGGAAGCTGGGGAAGTATGCTGAGTCGCTGTCTTAATTATGATCGAGCTCTGACGATAGTGATTCTAGTAGCAATCTTACGAGCTGATATCAGACGCGAACTTTCCTCCTCAAGGCACTCAGTAATATGACGACAATTTCCGCCCTCTTTTTCACGTAGGACATCCCTGAATAGAGTGACGTCTTTGTTGGCAATAAGCTGTGGATTTTGTGCCTACTGTTTATGAAGATTGGCAACTTCAGTCTTTTGACGAATACTGTTTTACATGTTTTATTTACCATAATTTTATGATGATTATCAATAACAAGTCTCATTAGAACATGAATATCTGTTTGTGGTTTCAGGAAAGTCTTTAGCTTCCATGTTTTATTTACGCCATCGGACATGATTGTAACATTTTGAGGCAGTTCATTGGTTGTGCATCAGGTGACAGCGATGAAGGGTTCAATGCTTTTTATTCTGTGGAGAGACAAGTAGAGTTACTTGCTGTTAGAAAGAAACAAAAACAATTATTTTGGATTTTTGTAAATAAGAAAAATTGTTTTAATTTCATATTTTGAACAGTATAAAGAGAATGACGCCAAGGGTAATTTATTCATTTTTGCTTGGTGTGTTTCTTATGCTTTCCTTTATTTTCCTACACATTCTTTTTCCTGCATTTTACACTTTTTTTGGGACAGTCTGAAGAAAAGTGTAAAAAGGGAGTTGTACTGTATAATGTGTTTTCTTCATGTGTCTTGCTTTACAAATACTGAAATGGTAGGAGTGACAAAAATTATATTGCAAGAGAACCAGATGAAATCATTGAATGAGGTGTAGGTCTTTGATAGTGAAAGACGTACCAGTATGATTGTATACAGCAATATGTTCAGGTGTTTTACATAGAAAGTAATTTCTCAACAAAAAATTTTCACTTGTTTTGCTGTATCTCGAGTGCGAGACATTTTTTTCCAGTCTGTATATATACTTGTATTGATTTATTGTGTACTCGAAAATTTCAGGTTGTGTGGTTCCTGGTGCAGGAGCATTTGAAATATCTGCGTACCAGGAACTTTCTCGCTATAAGGATGAAGTAAAAGGAAAAATGCGATTAGGTGTCCAAGCGTATGCTGAAGCTTTACTTGTTATTCCAAAGACATTATGTAAGTGTAGTTGGTAATTACATATGAATATTATAAGTAAAAACAAGTGGTCTGTGTGTAAAAATATGCGCAGAAATAATTTTTCTGAAGGTAATGAGAATAGGTAGAATATTTTATGTTGAGTCGTCGTTAGGTTTGCAAAACTGTAAAAGTATTGATGTTTTCAGAAAGAGTATAGGAATGAATTCTGCTTGTATTCAGAAACACAAATTCTTCTTAATTTCTTGGTGCAGATGTGTTTCAGCACACATGTTCTATAATTTTTATGACAAATATTAATTACTAGTACAGTGTGAATTTTAAATCCAGTAGAGACTGCATAAAATACTGTGGCTGACAGATATGCGGAGAGCGGTAGTGTGGGGGTTACGCCCAGACGCTGTAGGGGAAATACTGAGCACTGGAGGGGAAGTGCTGTTTTAAACTGAAGCTCACATTTTTTCAAATATTAACTGGAGCCTCTCCACCCCGACAATCACACATGCAAGGCCACCATTCAAAAAGGTCTGTCACCTCTTCTTTGTTTAGTATCTAAAAAGAATTCCCCTGAAAATGCGATTTGTTTTTACTAGGTTTGTTAACCATTTGTAACTTTCAGAGAAACTTCGTGCGTGCCGAACTTTGAGAAAAACCTACACATTTCGCTTGTTACCATGTTAAAAATTGCTTCTTTTGCCGAAACATAGCAAAGTTTGCAAAATGTGTTGTGCAGACACAATTGAGAGAGACTTCTAAAACAGCGGTTTATTAAATTTATTAATTGAGAAAAAGTAAGATCAGTAGATTATGTAAAAGCACATCCTAAGTACAAAATTTTTCATTTCGAACCTTTTCGAATTTCTTGTATGTGTTACTTCAATGTAAATATCACAAATTGCAGGATATGTGCCCCGATTCTGTCATCGCTGATGGCCCAAAAGGCAGCGCATGCTGTCGTCCTTCCCTTCTGAACAAATGAATGAATTCTCCCAGTTCTTTGGACAAAAATTGGTCATTGCGCATCAGCCACTGTGCCCTCTGCAGGCCCTACTTTCGGTAGTTTATAAAACTGATGTGTAGTGTTCTTATGCTTCAGTCTTCATGTGAAAAACATGTACATGAGGATAAGAATGTTAGAACAAATCGTAACAGGCTATACAACTGTTAATATTCCACGAAGTCTGTACTCAGATTAAAATTTCCTCATGATTAGTGTTTCAGCAAGTCAAATGGTAGGGGACAGCTGCCATACAGTCATAGTCACATGCTTGCTGTATTGCCTCTTTTGTACCTACATAAAGCACCTTGTGACGTATGGCTGGCTGCACACTTGCAACGCTACCACCACCACCACAACTGCAATTTGTCAATCACAAAGTAATTTTAAGTGGGCTATAGCCCATTAGTGGGTAGAAAGCAAAACATATTCCAGTAACTTTCACATACGTATTTCTGTTCAATAACTACTAAACTGGTACACACAAGTTATAAAGTTAATCTGAAATTGTTGTTAAGTCATCAGTTGCAACCAGCAGTAATGTTTTAAATTCTCATAACTATCTGATACCATCATTGGTGCAATAGCTTCTCTTCAGTGATGTATCTGCCAGTGGCTTATAAATGCTTATGCTCGTCACTTTTATTAAACATTGGTATACTGGAGCCAGTAGTAAAACGTCACAGTTTTGGCTACTATAAGTCAAACAATATCTCCCTTATTATTTACAGCTGTGAACAGTGGTTTTGATACCCAAGAAGTCATTGTAAAATTACAAGAAGAAGCAAGAATAGCAGGGGAGCCTGTTGGACTTGACATAAACTCTGGTGAAGCCTTGAAACCAATGGACCATGGCATTGTTGATAATTATATTGTGAAAAAGCAGATACTGAACTCATGGTATGTTTTAAATATATGTAAATGTAAAGAAGAGAATCAATCCTTCCTCTCTCTCTCTCTCTCTCTCTCTCTCTCTCTCTCTCTCTCTCTCTGTGTGTGTGTGTGTGTGTGTGTGTGTGTGTGTGTGTGTAATTAAAATTTCACTTCTCACTTAAGCTCAGTTCCAAGTTTGAGAACTTAATAGGATTAACAGCATTCCAATGATTAAGTTTAGAAGAAAGGGAAAACCACCTACTTATAAAATAGTTACAGTGTGGATCCTAGTTCTTACATAAACCAATTCACAACATACTGTTATCTATGAGATATAATATTTGCAACTTAACATGCCGTGAAGAATTACATTTATCTACAAACAGTTTTCGTTTTGAGACACTCATTATAGTATCTTTAAACAATTCACAACATGTTGAGCCACAAAAAAAAATTCATATAAAGGCTCTTCTTCATTTTGTTCTTTGTCAGTTTGTTGATGGAAAATTGATTTTAAATGGCTACAAAGAAATTTGATAATTAACAAGGCTAACAAACCCACACAATAAGATTTTTAGTAGCTTAATCCTCACATAAGCTTTCCTGCCATTTTCTTTTGCATCTACAGGCATGCTCTGCAAACATCCATTTGAGATGTGTCTGTTGTGCAACCCCATAATTCAATGCCATAGTTAAGAAGAGAGATACATAGTCCTATCCAACTATTAAAAATTTTATTATAGTTAATCTTCTTTGATATGGCTAGTCTTCAATAGCCATTAAGGAGATAAAAACATTACTGGTTTTCCTATGTTGCTGTACTCTTTTACCTGACAAATGTCTTTGTTATACAGTGTTTTGTATGGAGCATAAATCACAATAAACGTAATTTCAAATTATTAGTATTTTCATTAACTTTTCCAGTTAAAATTCATATCCACATGCTTATAGTATTTTAAAATATGACACTGTTCCTTATTGTATGTTATCTCTGTTTTCAGCACAGTGATTGCAAGCAACTTACTTCTTGTTGATGAAATCATGAGAGCAGGAATGTCTTCACTGAAAGGATGAAATCAGAATTTTTGAAGCTCCCAACTGTCACATTATACTTATTTTGCTATTTATAACATCTTTTAACTTATGCATTTTGTCAGTGAAAGTTATGGTGCATTCCACAATATTTCACACACTACAGACTTGTTACATTATTGAATAAAAACTTTAACAGCTTACTGTTACTTATCAGACAGATGTATTTAACTTTTTTACGAATACATGGCAGTTTATAATTTCACCAAAAGATTAACTGTGTTGTTTCTGTAACCCGCAATAAACTAGTTGAAAGTAATTTAAGATATTGTTTTAATAAGACCAAAAAGCCAATATTGCTACTTAAAGAAATATTAAGTGATACAAATTTATAAAAACCAATGTATAATCTTAAGTTCCAATTATATCTGAATGATGCTAGAATCTGTTAAAACTTGTACTTGTCCCGATTATGAGTGGGTCAGTGCCATCCAAAATTTATGAAACTATACACTGGAGTAATCTGCTCCCTTCTGTACAATACATGTTAACAGATGTGCAGAACAAAAATTGACCTGTGGAGTCTTCAATAGTGTGGCACGCTTGAGTATATAAGATATGTAGTTTACATTGTTTGGATAGATGAAAAATCTATTTACCAAGCAGTGGCAGGGGGAAACACACAAAAGATATGGAAATGAGTGAGATTTGAGTCTTTGACGACTCCTGGCAGAAGGGTTGAAGGGAAAGGAAGAGTGATGAAAGAAAGAGAAGGAAAAGACCATTTTCTTTGCCACTCTTCCTTTTTCTTCAACCCTTATGACAGGAACCGCCACTGGATCCGAAAGCTCCCATGTTTTCGTGTTTTCATGATTTCTCCTGCCACCAAATGATGATAGATTCTTTATCTATCCATATTATATTTTCAAACATTGTGAACTACATCACCAAAAATGAGCATTGTCATGTCTGGGATATTGACCACATGTTTCTGCCTTTAGTTGCTTCTTAAGTGGTTTTGTGGTCTTTTTCTTTCTTTCTTTCATGTTTCCTGTGTATGTTCTGGGATAAAGCATGCTGGTTGTTATGCATTTTTTAGTTCTTGTAATAACCATGTTGTCTGTGTAATATGTGAACTTCATATGAGTTACAGCAGATTTGGAAGTATGTCAGATATCAACTAAGGTATTGATTTGTCTAGGCTAGTACTGTCGATATTTTTAAAAATATCAAAATCTGATATATCAGTATTTTAAAAAATAAAATTATCGGCTGTTGTATCGAAAAAAATTGTCAACATATTGACGGAAAAAATATCAGTGTACCGGCCAAAAAAAATACTGGCTGCACATTGTAGATATACTGCCAGTTTCAGAGCTGTACATTTAAGTATTGATTTAGTGTCTTAACAACCCTACCACAACAAAGGTCAAAATTTAATGATGATTGTGGTGTTGCTCACACTGCTAAATACTGCATTTTCGGACAACAACAAAGTTATTATGTGGCAGGTGTCATTAGAGCACAGTTAATAGTCATTTCATGTAATAATGAATAAACTAGGCACTCATCTTTTCGTGTTTCCCACACTGGTCTCATTGTAAAATCATGGCTCAATCGTCGAAAATCTAGATGGTGATGATTCCAAGCTCGGATGCAAAGAGGCCTAGGTTTTATTATGCGATATTCAAAAGTTTTGTAGATGCGCTTCACAAACTATTCTTGAAGATTACACTTTTGCAGGACAATGGTGATGTAAAATAAGTAATCAGCACTCCGAATTTAAGTTACACTTCATTTTTATTGCTTTTGTTGCATTATCACGTAACACACAAAACATCACTTCACAATACAAAACATACTTGAAAACATCTTCCTCACTGTTAAAGTTCACATTTTATAAGCTGACTACGTTATGCGTCTTTCCAACATTACGTCCAAGACTTGACTTTCTTAAGGTCCGATACTCTAACAACTAACTAATAATCGCTTACGCCCCCACAAATCAGAGTTAAAAGTACGTCAGAGATCATAGTGACAAAAGAAAGAATACACATAAGAATAATATCATTGCAACATAAACATATCGATTTATCAAAGTATCTCTACATTAATGAAATCAAATCTGAATGTTGTCTCAGAAATATGTCAACTACTTTACAGAAATACAGTAGAATTGCTGGTATCAAGAGATTCAGGTGAGCTGCGTAATGGTTACGTAATTCAAGTACCATTACAAGTGTTAAATATTCTGTACGTCAGCAAGCTTGCAGCCTGCTTATCCTCCTCAGATCAAGAACTGAAAGGAAAACAGTGCACATTCACGCTTGGCAATAACCAGTTTTTAGGTAAGTGGCACATTAAAAGGACATGTTGTTCGCTTTTGTTAGGTATCATATTTATCTGGAACACTTCATGTCGACTTCCATGATTTTTCATTTCTGCAAATGCGAGCAACCTCGCAGTTCTAATGTCATGTCAGAATTGCGTGGCGAAGTTAAACATTGCAGTTTCTGTTGGTAGCACCAAGTGCTAATTACATCAGCATTTCCCTTCACTTGTCTCCACCAACTGCAAAGACCAACTTTGTCATTTAGATTTTTGTTAGTCAGTTTCAGCAACTGTTTTTGAAAAATGCAGAAGTGAAGAAATAGCACACTTGTTGTATTAAAAATTGTTATTTAACGCAACTGGTGTACTATTTCTTCACATCGAATATCTCTGTTGTTTCATTTACATTTTCGATATTTCTGATAAAATGACCACAAGTCTAAACAAGTCAGTAAGAAAACTGCCCAGGAAATTGATGTTAGTGTCGGAACGGCCCACACAGCTGTACAGAAAAAATTAGAACTTTTCCCCTACAAAGTGACAGTCGTGCTAGAACTGAAAAATACTGATCGTGGCAAGGAACTGCATTATGGTCAATGGTTCAAAAATTATGTCCAACAAAATGGAAGGGATATTCTTAATGAAATGTTTTTTACTGATGAGGCGTGGTTTCATTTATCCAGGTACATGAACTTGCAAACTTCTCATATGTGGCATACTGCAAATCCTTTGTGTATTCATGAGGAACCACTTCATTGTGTGAAAATAGGTGTTTGGATTGCAATTTCTAGACATCGGATTGTGGGTCCCATATTTTTCAACAAACAAACACACAATGATACTGCAGTGATCTTCTGTACCCATTCATAGGAGAACTTGTGTTAAGTGAGATAGTGAATGGTTATTTTCAACAATATGGTGCAACTACGCATACAGCTCATGTTTCAATGTCGCTGCTTGCTGATGTTTTTGGTGATCGCATAATTTCACAGGGACTTTGGCCTCCACGATTGCTTTACCTAACACACCTGACGTTTTCTTCTGGGGTGCAGCGAAAGTAACTGTCTATAAAAACCGTCCAAAATCCATCGATGAATTGAAAACTGCAATATCCACTTTCACTGCTTCTGTTACAGAAGAAATGTCACAGCTTGTGTTTGGAAACGATTAGACGAATTGAATCGTGTTATTCAGCAACTGGGAAGACGCCTTCAACATTTAATGTGAAAATTTTTAAGTAAAAATGAATAATCAATAAATTAATAACTTGTATTTCACTAAGTTTCAATTTGGTATATTCACTGCAATCGTACGGCACTGCGGAGAGACTTTTTGAACACCCCTGTACAATCCCACCAATCTCAAGATTACAATTACCTAATATGTTTTTGCCAAAGGATTTAAATAATATATGTGGAGAAAATGAACAGAGTCTACAACTTAACGTACGAGTGATGAAGCCTTCTTTCGCCTTAGTGGTAGTCAACAAATAGAACTTTCAAATTGGTGTGGTGAAAACCCACATTGTCTCCATGAAACTCTTCTCCATTCAGAAATTGGGTGCACAGTGTAAATTCAAGCAATAATGCAGTCAGACATTACAGGGTGTTAAACAAAATGAAATACATGTTACAAAGTATTATGTTGTTAAAGAGCTACAATTTGGTTCTCAGAGGAATGAATACATTGTCTAGTTCATATCCATTGTTGCTAGATTTTGGCTGCTCTCTGTTTGCTTGGTTACTGTCAGGAGCAAAATGGCTAATTTGAACCAGAAATAATTTTTTGTCAAGTTTGCGAACTGTAATCCCGTGATTACAGTGCAAAGACGTTTCATATTGAGGTACCAAAATTGATTCTCCAAATGGAGGACGGACTATTCACAGATGTTATCTGCAGTTTGTAGACACAGGATATGTATGTAAAGGTAAGAGTCCTAGCTGCCTTCATGTTTCTGACAAAAATGTCGCATGAATTCAAACAGTTTTCAAACATCGTCCTACAAAATCAACTTGTCATACCAATTAGAAGTTACAACTGCTTACAACAATAATTTGGTGGGTTTTGGTACACTGGTTGTTTATGAAGCTGTGTGAATTACAGCTGATACAGGCTCTACATCGTGACGTCAAACGTGTGTGGGTTTGTTTTTTTTTTTTCCTCCTTCGCACTCTTCAGAATGCTATTGACCGTAACACTTTTGCACAATGCATTGTTTTCAGTGGTGAAGTGACTTTCCACCTTCGTGGGAAAACATAAAAAGAAAAAAACACTTTTGATTTTGGGGCTTACAGAACCCACATGCACACACTGAACGTGTAAAAGATTCACCCAAAGTCAATGTGTTGTGAAATATCCCACTCATCTGTTTACAGCCCATTCTTCTTTGATGGATACATGGTTAACTGTTGGCAATATCTTGCTGTGTTACAAATTTGACTTCTTGAGCCTGTATCAGAGACTTATGAAGCTGGATAAGTTCTTGCCTTCTTAATGAGATGCTGAGACCATAGCATAAGTCATTTGTGGGGTTTGCTGTGTGCATAATGCCAAAGTTCTCCACCACATCACAAGAACCAGGTAGGACTTTTTAAGAGATAGGATCCAGTTCACACAGCAGGGACTGGACACAACATGTAACGAATGCTTCATTTCAAGATGCTCTCCTTATTGACGCCTGATTCTTGGAAGAGTGCTGACTGATCTCAATGAAATGTTGAAATCAAACAGGTCTCAAAATTCGAACATCTGGAAACGAGAGAACAGCTGCAAGAAGAGCAGTGAACTATAGTCTTAACGAGGAGGAGATAAACATCACAGAGAATTCAGTTCTTGATGAGGCGCTTAATTTTGCATCGACGCCGGCTGCTAGACTTGTTGCAGATTTCATAACTGATGTAGAGCAAGCCATCACAGCTGTCTCCAGTGATGATATGGGAGAAGTACATTGGGAAAAGTGCCGTTTGATTACCAGAGCTGTTCCACTAAAGCAGAGCCACTGGACGACTTCCATTGTCTGAATGCAGTTGCAAAAATGCAGCACTAAATGATCCAGCATACAGGAAATTAAAAGTATATCTGGCCAACAGCTGGACATGAAGACCATTGTACTTCTACACCAGTCTCTCCCAAAGGAAACCTTGAAAAAGCTATGACCACATCTGCTGCACCGTGAATGCTCTGTCTTACCTGAAATTTACAAACTATGTTCTTGTATTACCTATTGTGAGGAACAATGGGCACATCTACATATACCAGCTGGCCAGAACAGCAGTTTCAAACCCCTACATTGGTAAATGTCAGCACCACATCAGAAACTCTGTTCATTAAATTTGAAGGCTGCAAGAACTATGCCTTTGTAACCAGGACCTTATCATGCACTTCGATATGATCTCCCTCTTGACCAAGATGCCTCTTTCTGATTACTTGAAGTTGTTTAGAGAGAAATTCATTGCCAAAATTATGAGCGTCATTGAATTTGTACTCATATCTATTTTCTCTCTTTTCACTAGAGATTATTATGAACTAACAGATGGTGTTGTGATGGAATGTGCTGTCACTAATTGCGGTGAACTTATTCATGGAGTAATGGGAAGAGAAAGCTCTGGAAATAGCCCACATTGTTCTTTAGGTATGTTGATGACACTTGTGGTGTGGCCACGTGGCTGTGAAAGGCTTCAGGAGGTTCTCACACATCTTGACACACTGCACCCTAGTATCGAATTCACCATGGAGGTGGAAGAGAACGATGAACTCCCCTTCTTCACTGTCCTGGTAAAGCTTAAAATGGACAGTAATGTGGGACACAGTGTGTACAGGAAAGCCACTCACACTGATTGGTACCTGCATGGCACCAGCTGCCATCATTCCTCTCAGTGCGAGGGTGTGTTATATACACAGGGCCCTTGCAGTATCTGACACAAAAAGCCACCTTAAGGATGTATTCAAGAAGTCCAGTTATGGATAAGACAAGTCTGACGTGCTTTCAGGCAGACTTTAAAGCCCCAATAAACAGAACACGCGTGAGAATAAGGCAATGATGGCCTACCATAATTTGACTAAGTATCGAATGAAATTGGCAGAATCCTTGCTGGACGTAACACTGAATTTGTTTTCTGTCCACATCTTAAATACAGGCATTATTGGTAATGATGAAAAGTGACTTGGATCTCCATAAAATGGATGTCTATAATATTCCATGCAAATAAGGTAACACACATAGGGTAGAGTGCATGGACATTTGAAGAAAACCAATAACACAAGAGAGTCACCAAACCCAACCAATTCACAAAATTTGTATTTACAGAACACATACCTCCCCCTGCGGGTCCGGGGTAAGAATAGGCCCGAGGTATTCCTGCCTGTCGTAAGAGGCGACTAAAAGGAGTTTCCACCGTTTCGGCCTTCCATGTGATGGTCCCCCTTGGGGTTTGACCTCCATTTTTCAAAATTCTACAGAAGTACGAGCCTTTCGGGGAAGGACACCTTACGTGGTGTACCACTGGTCCTAAGTGCACTAAGACCTTGGCACTCAGCATTGCACCGGCGTTGTAACCATACCCACTATTCCTCAAATTGGGCCTAAACGCCTGATGGGTTGTCCAAGTTACGCCCATAGTGCATCTCCATCTGCACCAGCGATCATGATGGACTTTCCATGGCACCAGAAATCCAGCACGGTAGCCAGCCCGTTGTGGTGGGGTCGTCATGTACCCTCTAGGTTGTAGCCCCCTGACAACACAGGGATCGTACTGCCGATACCTGAGCTGCACCCTCCCCACGTCGGCCAAGGAGTAGATGCCCTTCTCCTTGGGGCATCAGGACTCCCGGCAATGGTCATCCTGCCAGGTGGCCCTTGCTGCGGCTGGGTGGCGCCCGTGGGGAGAGCCCCTGGTCGGAGTGGGTGGTATCGGGGCGGACGTTTCGCAGATGAAACGTCAACACGTATCGGGTCGCTCTGCGGCCGAGTCTTTCAAAAGAAAAGGTACCGTTTCTAGTTCTGGTTCTCCTGCCCTTTCCCCCTTGGCCACTCCATGGGAGGAGGGACAGGCCCGCCGGCTTGGGGCGAAGTACTTCCCCCGCTATTTGGTCTGTTCTCGAACCGATGGGGGGACATTCGCCACCTCCAAGCCCATGTTCTTTGTTGAGCATATTGAGGACATCTTTGGGGAAATCGAGGCTCTCAGCAAGATGCGTTCAGGGTCCGTTCTTATCAAGACCACCTCCGCCACACAGTCGGCGGCGCTCCAGGCGTGCGACCGCCTAGGGGACATCCCAGTATCCATTGTCCCACATCTGGCACTAAATAGAACGCAGGGGGTTATTTTTCATCGTGACCTCCTGCTACAATCTGATGAGGAGCTCAGGGCCAACCTGGAGCGCCGAGGCGTGCATTTCGTCCGGCGAGTCCAGCGTGGCCCCAAAGACCGTCGCATCGACACTGGGGCCTTTATCCTCGCCTTCGAGGGAGACGTTCTCCCAGAGAAGGTAAAGGTGATGTGCTACCGGTGTGACGTGCGACCTTACGTCCCGCCTCCTATGCGCTGTTTTAGTGTTTGCGCTTTGGGCACATGTCGTCACGGTGTGAGGCTGAGCCCTTTTGTGGCGATTGTGGACGTCCTCTTCGTGAGGAACATACATGCACCCCACCACCTCGGTGCGTTAATTGTCCTGGCGTCCACTCGCCTAGATCCTCAGACTGCCCCGCATATCAGAAGGTGAAGAAGATACAAGAAATCAAAACTTTGGATCGGCTCTCTTATTCTGAGGCCAGGAAGAAGTATGACCGCCTCCATCCCGTGCCATTGACCACTTCGTTTGCCTCAGTTGTGTCCACTCCTTCCGCAGTATCCTCACCCCTATCCTGTCCCCCCTCCGCCTCCTCCGCCCATCAGGGGGCTCTGCCTCCGCCTCCCAAATCCCTCCCTTCCAAATCCTCCTCCCCCGTGGCCCCCACCCCCTCTGCCCCAGGGGCCACCCTTCCTCCTCCTCCTGCCCCCACGCCACCTGAGAAGCGATCCTCTTCTCAGGCGTCCATCAGGGAAACGTTCCGGACCCCAGCTTCCGAGGTCCGGCGTTCCAAAATGGACCCCGCGCGTGAGGACCTTCTTCGGGTCCAGCCCACCATCCCTGTGCCTCCTCGGACTTCCAAGAAGGCCTCCAAGAAGAAGTCTCTATCCCCCTCTCCACCCCGGCGCGTTTCGTCTGACGCTCCATCCATGAGTCGCTGCTCCCGGCCGTCCTCAGTTTCGCCGGGACGCTCTGCTGCCAGGCGCTCAGCTGTCCTTTCGTCGGCAAATGATGCTGCCCCTCCTACACAACCAGGGACAGCGGCCGCAGCTGGCGACGAGTCGATGGAACCGGATCCGCCTCCCGTCGGTTGTAGCGTTGTTCCCTCGCAACCTGGCCCTCCGCGGCCGTCGAGGTGACCAGCTCTTCCCCCGTCTCGTTCCCCCAACTTTTTGACTAGCGATGGCGTTGTTTCATTGGAACATAAGAGGTATTCGATCTAATCGGGAGGAATTACAACTGCTCCTCCGCCTGCGCTGTCCGCTCGTCCTTGGTCTCCAGGAAACCAAGTTGCGTCCGACTGACCGTATTGCCTTTACCCACTATACCTCGGAGCGGTATGACCTCACCCCTGTGGACGGTGTCCCAGCTCATGGTGGGGTCATGTTGCTCGTTCGGGACGATGTCTATTACCATCCCATCCCCTTGACCACCCCACTCCAAGCAATAGCTGTCCGCATTACTCTTTCTGCTTTTACTTTTTCAGTTTGTACCATCTACACTCCACCGTCATCTGCTGTTAGTCGGGCTGACATGATGCACCTGATCGTTCAGCTTCCCCCGCCGTTTTTATTGTTTGGCGACTTCAATGCCCATCATCCCCTTTGGGGCTCTCCTGCATCCTGTCAAAGAGGCTCACTCTTGGCGGATGTCTTCAACCATCTCAATCTTGTCTGCCTCAATACTGGCGCCCCGACTTTCCTCTCGGACTCTACTCATACCTACTCCCACTTGGACCTCTCGATCTGTTCTACCACTCTTGCCCGTCGGTTCGAGTGGTATGTCCTTTCTGACACCTATTCGAGCGACCACTTCCCCTGTGTCGTTCGTCTCCTGCACCACACCCCATCCCCACGTCCTTCGAGCTGGAACATACTGAAAGCTGACTGGGGACTTTACTCCTCCCTGGCGACCTTTCCGGACCACGATTTTCCCAGTTGTGACAGTCAGGTCGAATACCTCACGGCCGTTATCATCAATGCTGCCGAACATTCCATTCCTCGTACTGCCTCTTCTTCACGTCGCGTTTCCGTCCCCTGGTGGAACGAGGCTTGTAGGGACGCTATCCATGCTCGACGACGTGTTTTACGCACCTTTCGCCGCCATCCTACGTTGGCGAATTGTATTGAATACAAACGACTCCGAGCGCAATGCCGTAGAGTCATCAAAGACAGCAAAAAAGCTTGTTGGGCCTCTTTCACCAGCTCCTTTAACAGTTTTACTCCCTCTTCGGTCGTTTGGGGTAGCCTGCGCCGGCTGTCAGGCATTAAGGCCCGCTCCTCGGTACCTGGCCTGACCTCAGGTAATGAGGTCCTTGTTGACCCTGTGGCTGTCTCCAACGCCTTTAGCCGCTTTTTCGCGGAGGTTTCAAGCTCCGCCCATTACCATCCTGCCTTCCTTCCCAGGAAAGAGGCAGAAGAGGCTCGGCGACCTTCCTTCCACTCGCTGAATCTGGAAACTTATAATGCCCCCTTTACTATGCGGGAACTCGAACGTGCGCTTGCACTGTCCCGGCCCTCTGCTCCGGGGCCAGATGCCATCCACGTTCAGATGCTGGCCCACCTTTCTCCGGCGGGCAAAAGCTTCCTTCTTCGTACCTACAATCGCATCTGGACCGAAGGTCAAGTCCCCATGCGTAGGCGTGACGCCGTTGTTGTTCCTATACCCAAACCTGGGAAGGATAGACACCTTCCTTCTAGTTACCGCCCCATTTCTCTTACAAGCTGTGTCTGTAAGATGATGGAGCGCATGGTTAATGCTCGGTTAGTCTGGATTCTTGAATCTCGACGGCTACTTACTAATGTCCAATGCGGCTTTCGTCGCCGCCGCTCCGCTGTTGACCACCTTATGACCTTGTCGACATTCATCATGAACAACTTTTTGCGAAGGCGCCAAACGGTAGCCGTGTTCTTCGACTTGGAGAAGGCTTATGATACCTGTTGGAGAGGAGGTATCCTCCGCACTATGCACAGGTGGGGCCTACGCGGTCGCCTGCCCCTTTTTATTGATTCCTTTTTAATTGATCGAAAGTTTAGGGTACGTGTGGGTTCCGTATTGTCCGACGTCTTCCTCCAGGAGAACGGAGTGCCTCAGGGCTCCGTCTTAAGCGTAGCCCTTTTTGCCATCGCGATCAATCCAATTATGGATTGCATTCCACCTAATGTCTCAGGCTCTCTCTTTGTCGATGACTTCGCGATCTACTGCAGTGCCCAGAGAACATGCCTCCTGGAGCGCTGCCTTCAGCGTTGTCTAGACAGCCTCTACTCATGGAGCGTGGCAAATGGCTTTCGGTTCTCTGAAGAGAAGACGGTTTGTATCAACTTTTGGCGATATAAAGCGCTCCTTCCGCCATCCTTACATCTCGGTCCCGTTGTTCTCCCATTCGTGGACACAACTAAGTTTCTAGGGCTCAAGTTGGACAGGAAACTGTGTTGGTCTCCACATGTCTCTTATTTGGCGGCCCGTTGTACACGTTCCCTTAATGTCCTCAGAGTTCTTAGCGGTTCATCTTGGGGAGCGGATCGCACTGTCCTGCTTCGCTTATATCGGTCCATAGTCCGATCGAAGCTGGATTATGGGAGCTTCGTCTACTCGTCCGCTCGGCCATCCCTCTTACGCCGGCTCAACTCCATCCACCATCGGGGGATACGTCTTGCGACCGGAGCCTTCTACACTAGTCCTGTCGAGAGTCTTTATGCTGAAGCTGCCGAGTTACCATTGACCTACCGGCGCGAGGTACTGCTGTGTCGGTATGCCTGCCGGCTGTTGTCTATGCCCGACCACCCCTCTTACAAGTCCTTCTTCGCCAATTCTCTCGACCGTCAGTACGGGTTGTATGTGTCTGCCCTGCTGCCCCCCGGAGTCCGCTTCCGTCGCCTGCTTCGACAATTGGATTTTGCCCTCCCTACCACCTTCAGAGAGGGTGAGAGCCCGACACCACCTTGGCTCCAGGCTCCGGTTCATATTTATCTCGACCTCAGCTCACTCCCGAAGGAGGGTACTCCGGCTGCAGTGTATTGCTCACGGTTTGTCGAACTTCGTGCTCGACTTGCCGGTCACACCTTTATTTACACCGATGGCTCCAAAACTGACGATGGTGTCGGCTGTGCCTTTGTCGTCGGGGCCGCCACCTTTAAATACCGGCTCCTCGACCAATGTTCCAGCTTTACGGCCGAGCTTTTTGCTCTCCATCAGGCCGTTCAGTATGCCCGCCGCCACCGCCATTCATCGTATGTACTCTGCTCTGACTCACTCAGTGCTCTTCAGAGCCTTGGAGCTCCCTATCCGGTCCATCCCTTGATTGAACGGATACAGCAGTCCCTCCATTCTTTCGCTGATAATGGTGGTTCTGTCTGCTTTCTGTGGGTTCCCGGACATGTAGGAGTGCCTGGGAATGAGGCTGCGGATGCTGCAGCCAAGGCTGCAGTCCTCCTGCCTCGGCCAGCCTCCCATTGTGTCCCGTCATCTGACGTTCGTGGGGCTGTATGTAAGAGGCTTGTGTGGTTGTGGTGGGATGCTTGGTCATCCCTCCAAGGAAACAGGCTCCGGGCAGTAAAACCGCTCCCAACTGCTTGGACAACATCCTCCCGACCATTTCGGCGCGAGGAGGTCCTTCTGACCAGGTTGCGGATTGGGCATTGCCGGTTTAGCCACCGCTACCTGCTCTCCGGTGACCCAGCCCCGCAGTGCCCTTGTGGTCAGGCATTAACAGTGCGCCATGTTTTATTGTCGTGTCCCCGTTTTAGTCAATTTCGTGTTGTCCTGTCTCTGCCATCTACTTTACCGGATGTTTTAGCTGACGCTCGAGCAGCTGCTCGTATTCTGCGTTTTATAACTTTAGCTGGCTTGTCCAAAGACATTTAACCTTTTTACTTATTTTATCTGCATCTTTGTCAGGTCCTTCTGGTGTCCCCCCCATCCCCTTGAGTTTTACCAGATTCCATGTGCTCTCACAACAGTGACTGGGCGCTAATGACCTCAGCAGTTGAGCGCCCTTAAACCCAAACAAAAAAAAAAAAAAAAAAAAAAAAAAAGGAACACATACCTGAAGGAGACTTCATGAAATGTGAATGAACAATAGTGATAAGACATACCTCATTGTGTCAACTGAATCCACGGTGTCATTGAAGATTGACTTCCATGTCCAATGGTGGTGGCAGAGGCACTGATGGATACAGGTTCAAGCCGATTATCCAACAATCACGACCCCCAGTTAACACTTCCACAGCAGTGGCATATAGCCAGGCAGTGGGGAGGGATAAGAGTATAAATGAGTCGAACATAGCAAAAATGTTTATTCTACAGGAATCACCCGAAAATGATGGCAAGGTATAGTTGAAAAATCACTTTTTTTTTTCCTCTCTTCAGTGGCTCCACCCAGCTGGACACCTGAGAGCTATACAAGCAGTTGAGTCACCATAAAGCTTATAATCACATACACAAAACTGTTGATTACAAATAGACAAAACTATAATGATTTATTTATGTAAAGAAGAACAATACTAAATTTTTTGGAGAAACATGAAACACATGTGGGACAATTTTATGACATGAAAAGAGCGTTGTGATAAGCGGCCAACTAGGAGACAAAAAGTGACCAGTGAGAGTGAAACAATGCAGCTCAGCAGGATGCCAGGTATGTTACAACAGCTTATGAGGTCACTATACACAAAATTGTTGATTACAAATAGACAAAACTATAATGATTTATTTATGTAAAGAAGCACAATGCTAAATTTTTTGGAGAAACATGAAACACACATGGGATAATTTTATGAAATGAAAAGAGCGTTGTGATAAGCGGCCAACTAGGAGACAAAAAGGGATCAGTGAGAGAGAAACGATGCTGCTCAGCAGGATGCCAGGTATGTTACATCAGCTTATAAGGCCACCATTTGTTATAGACATGGCAGACTGTCCTTTCAGAGATTCCATCGAAAATTCAGAATATCTAAAGCTCGTGTCACCTGCGGTAATAGTGATCAGACAGGTGTTTGTTTTGAAGGTAATGATGGCTGCCATTTGCACAAGAGTGTAGAGCACAAGTGCTCAACATATCAGTCACGTTCAACCATTCAATCACCATGACTTTATGTATGAGTCAATCTTTTGAAACCTTTATCCAAAAATCTGTTTAAATGAGCTGTTTTTGTAAAATACTAGTTTGCTGACAATGAGTATTTGTAGGCAGTAAATCTGACACCACCATTCCTGTCTCTTTTGTCTCCACCTGCTTTTCACCATCCTTAATGCTCGCTCCTTCAAATTATTTACCAGATTGCAATAAACTTGCCAATGATATGCAAAACCAAGTATCTCACTAAACTTTTTTCAATGTTTATGATGGTGTATATTTTAATTTTTTACACGTGTATAATATCTTGAAAACTGACCAGTAGGCCTACAACTCTTTATGGAGAGAAAATTACCTTTTATAGTTTTGTGCAATTAAAATGATTAATTTTGACCACAATGTTGTGTTGTGTTTAAAGCTTTATGGTCGCATTCTCTCTTCCCGAGCACGGGGTCCCGGGTTCGACACCCAGTGCACTCAGAGATTTTCACCTGCCTCAAGATGACTGGGTGTTTGTATTGTCCTCATCATTTCATCATCATTCATGAAAGCGGCAAGATTGGACTGAGCAAAGGTTAGAAATTTGTGCAGGAGCTGATAACCCCACAGTTGAGCCCCCCAGAAACCAAACGTCATCACTGCCGTGTAAAACTTTATGATTTTTAAGTCAGTATATCTCTAAATGGACTAAATTGCATGTAGTAGATCTCAAGTCTAAAAGAGTTGAACACGCCTGCTATAGAGGAAGGACGCCACTACCATATTTGAAACTACTTAAATTTATGAAAGACATATTATCTGTTACCTTCTGTCTCAGGTTCTTTGGCTGTCACTTGTTTGATGATTTTTATGATGTTTCACCAGCATGAGTAGCTGGCATTGTCAAAGCTTCACCCTTCATTGCTGGTGGCAGACCATCAGCTGCAGTGGAGGCTAAGGCTTTAATAGGGCCAGCCACTTGTGCTGACGAAACACCAGAAAAATCGTCAAACAAATCCTGACCAAAGTACTCAAAACAGAAGTCAACAGGTAATATGTCAATGAGAGATCAGAAAAACCTCAACAATTTTATCAAAGACATTAATTTCTGGAGAATGTTTTAACTGCTCATAGCTGTATAAAGCACAGTGAAGGGTACGTTGTACCACTACTAATCATTCGCTTGCTTGTTTCACTTTCAAGCAGAACGAAAGAGAGTAATACTGTCTATGGGGCTCCATACAAGTCCTACTCTCTTATTTTGTTTTCATGGTCCTTGGTAATCAGCTGCAAATGATGGTTCTCTAAATATTCTCTCTAGCATTACACAAAAAGAACATCATTTTTCGTCCTGGGATTCCAAATCAGAATTCTCATCTAAAATTTCTCAATAGTGTTTCACAAACAGAACATCCAGGGAGCCCCAATTATGTTCATGAAGTGTCTTTGGAATACCTACCTGTTGATCAAAGCTGCAAGTAACAATTTGAGCAGAATGTGTCTGAATTGATTCAATGTCTTCCTTCAATCCAATCTGGTGGGGATCCCAAACACTCAAACAGTATTCAAGAATGGGTTGTACAAGTATTCTGTACATCCTGTTTCCTTTCATAGATTCTCCCAGTAAACTAAAATCAACCATGTGTCTTCCCTACTACGAAGCTTACATGCTCATTCTGTATCATATTGCTTTGCAATGTTATGCCCAGATATTTAATCAATATGACTGTCAAGAAGCACACTACCAATACTCCTAGATTTCTGGGAATCATTTGACACAGTGCCACACTGCAGACACTTAACAAAGGTCCAAACATGCATAATAAGTTCCCAGATATGTGAGTGGCTCAAAGACTTATTAAGTAAAAAACCAGTGCGTTGTCCTGGATTGCAAGTATGTGTCAGGGTATCATCAAGACTGCCTCAGGGCACTACAATAGGACTGATCTTGGTCTCTCCATACATGAATGATCTGAAAGATAGAGTGAGCGTCAGTCTGTAACTGTTTACTGATGACACTGTAGTGTATGGAAAAATGCCATCATTTTAGTTACTGTAGGAGGATACACGATACTTAGAAAGAATTTCTATTTGCCGTGATGAATGGTAGCTTGTTGTAAATATAGAAAACTAAGTTAATGTAGATGAGTTGGATAACAATCCTGTAATATTGAAATATATTGTAGGATTGTTTTTGCCACTCTTGTCTGTGACATGAACTAACTGACAAGGATTCTGCACCAAACTGGTGCCAACAGAGGTGCCACAAGTTCTGGAAACACCGGAAAATCTTGTTTTTAGCTCAATGGTTTGCTGATGGAGACATCACGCATCATCGCTGGCTGGGTGCAGCAGAATAGTTGCTGGGTGTCGTCAGCCCTTTCCTTACTCCATTCTGCTTACCAGTTCTCCTCTCCCCACAGCTCTCCTCAGCTTGCAGTCACTGCCACCAATAACCGAGCAGCTGCAGTATTGTCAGACCTACTCTTTCTGCAGCAGATTTTCTGTTTCTAAAACACATACTGCTCTACCGCTAAAAAGCAAATAAAAGGGCAAATCTTGTGTTTTTTTAATCACATTCGTGACTGTTCTTCAAAGTAATTTTCATTTTTGTGAATATTGGTACACTAGTTAATTAACTTTATTTCTTGAGATACAATGTGTGTTTAAAAGTATCTGAACACTTGGCTGAAAATGACTTACAAGTTCGTTGTGCCCTCCATCAGTAATCATGGAATTCAATATGATGGTTGCCCACCCTTAGCTTTGATGACAGCTTCCACTCTCGCAGGCATATGTTCAATCAGGTGGTGGAAGGTTTCATGGGGAATGGCAGCCCATTCCTCATGGAGTGCTGCTCTGAGAAGTATCGATGTCGGTCTGTGAGGCCAGGCACGAAGTTGGCGTTCCAAAACACCCCAAAGGTTTTCTATAGGATTCAGGTCAGGACTCTGTGCGGGCTAGTTCATTATAGGGATGTTATTGTTGTGTAACCACTCCACCACAGGCCGTACATTATGAACAGGTGCTCGACCGTGTTGAAAGATGGAATAGTCATCCCCGATTTGCTCTTCAATAGTGGGAAGCAAGAAGTGCTTAAACAATCAATGTAGGCCTGTGCTGTGATAGTGCCATGCAAAACAGTAAGGGGTGCAAGCCCCCTCCATGAAAAACATGACCATACCATAACACCACTGTCTCCGAATTTTGCTGTTGGCACTATACATGCTGGCAGATGATGTTCACCAGGCATTCACCATACCCACACCCTGCCATCGGATTGCCACATTGTGTAGAGTGATTTGTCACTCCACACAACATGTTTCCACTGTTCAATCGACCAATGTGTACACTCCTTCGAAGCGAGCAGCATTTACCGGCATGATGTGTAGCTTATGAGCAGCTTCTCGACCATTAAATCCAAATTTTCTCACCTCCCGCCTAACTGTTATAGACTTGTATTGGATCCTGATGCAGTTTGGAATTCCTGTGTGATACTCTGGATAGATGTCTGCCTTTTACAAATTACGACCCTCTTCAACTGTCGGCAGTGTCTGTCAGTCAACAGATGAGGTCGGCTTGTACACTTTTGAACTGTATGTGTCCCTTCACATTTCCACTTCACTATCATATCGGAAACAGTGGACCTAGAGATCTTTAGGATTGTGGAAATCTTGCATACAGGCGTACGACACAAGTGACAGCCAAGTACCTGACCAAGTTCATTGCCCATGAGTTTTGCGTAGTGCCCCATTCTGCTCTCACGATGTCTAATGACTACTGAGGTCGCTGATATGGAGTACCTGGCAGTAGGTGGCAGCTAATGCACCTGATATGAAGAACGTATGTTTCTGGGGGTGTCATGATACTTTAGATCACATAGTACTCTAATTAAATTTTGGATATCCCTTCTGTGAATTGATCACCCCAGAGACTTTTCCCTTACCATCTCTAAGCCCTGAGTCAAGATGCTCACAGTTTATTCTGTTATTTAAAACCTCTGTTTATGTGTTTATAATATGTGCCTGTTGAACAATACACAGTCTATGCCTGACTGCAAGAAGGTCAACAGATTCTTATTGTGTAATGTAATGACTCATAACAATTCCAGCTGAAAATAAAATGTCTTATCATTTATTTCCATGTAATGTTGTCAAAATACGTCTGCTGTTACCCCTTCATTATTTATTCCAAGAAAGTGAAACTGTTCACATATCCCCATTTTCACAGTGAAATGGAACTACATTCTCATCCTTACCTAAAATTCCTTCCTCATGTCAACATTCTCTGAAGAGATCATTTTCGTATTGAATTTTTAACTTCCTGGACTTTCTACTGTTATATCTATACCCATTTCCAGTAGTAAACTGATCTTTACAAATAGAGTACAAATGAGTTAACTATCTCACCAGCAAAGTACTTGGGCTCGAACAAACAGATCTGCATGAACGTTTGGTTACAAGACCATTATGTACCTCTGAATGTGCTGGTGGGTGTCGTTTTTCTGCAAAACTTTTCAGTCATGCTCTAGATATCACTGTAGACGCCATACGCAATGCAGCAATCTTAACCATGAATGTAAATGCGGAATGTTAATAAAATGCTCCGAGCAATACGAATGACTGCAAAACGCACAGTGAAGAAATGAAAGTTGATGGCATCGCACATTCTATATCAGTGTTGAACGCCACGTCAATGACACTTTTGAAGTTGTCCACTGATTCACCAATATCGTAGCCAGCGTTCTGCCACACCTATAACGAAGCATTGGTCTGTATACTCCCGCAGATAACTGATTGTAAATGACAGAATGTATATTCATGATAAAGAATCTGTCGTGCAATTTCGGCTGCATATTGCTGGAACGTAGTTTAATGAAGTCTGTTATTCTCTTGGCATATATTTTATATTGCCTGAAGAAATACACATCCAGAGGTTGTGTATATTTTGTAGTTTTAGGCGGAATGATTTTTAAATCTACATGGTTTCCGCCAGATGCTTCCAGTAGTACTCGTTCATCCTTATGTCCAGACCAGGAGTCACAAAGTACTAATGACTTTCTCGACAAATATGGATTCAAAACTGACAGAAAAAACGTCTTCAGATGTTGTTTCGTCGTCTTCCCACGCACACGTGCATCGACGACGACATTTGGAGGGCACCGCGTTTCTATTTCCCTTGACACGCGGGGTCCAAACTTTCCACTGTCTGCCAATCGTCCGTCCATTGATATAGCAACATCGATCGTGTAACTATGTGTTGCATAGTTAACTGATTGCAACGTCGCGACAGTGTTTCTCTCCCCTTTCACGGATAGTGTTCTGTCACAAGAAAGTTCATAGTTGAACTGACTCTGATCACAGTTCCATACAGAAATAATATCGATGTTTTCACTCGTGATACGCTCATTGACGTCAGCAACAACCGTTTGAGCTCTTTCAATCAGCTCTTCTTCGTTATCCTTATCTTTTCGTGCTTGGAGCATAGTGATGCGGCGTGATGTTATCCTAAACTCCTTTTTCAAATTAGTAATAAATCCTAGTGAAGCTGTAAAGTTTGTACACCCGAGATTTCTGGCTACGTCCAATGCCCAATGTTGTAAATGCCAATAATGAACGGCGGAACCGGATTCTCGCGCTTCATCGAATTTCGCCATTACATGCTCCTTGATGGTCTTGAACAGCAGTGTACGATTTCCTTTGAAAACTGTATTTCCCGCTCTTTTCTTTGCCACGTAATCCAGTATGTTTTTAACATTGCTTTTAGACATCAGTTTAGGGTATCTTTTCAGAAGCTTGTCGTATGTGTCGAAACCTCTCACGTAATAATCATCGTACATGTTCTCCAGTGTGTTGTCATCAAACGCCGTGATGATACCTGCAACTTTAACCTTCTTCTTGGGAGATGGTTTGTATTCACTGTCACTGCTTCCATCACCTCTTCCCGCACTTGCCGTAGCACTACCGTTTGCAATGAGTTGTTCGTCATTATCATCCCTATCATCATCATGTGTTAGTGTTACAACAGTATCTGTTTCTAACTTATGCTCATATTTCTGCACTATAATAGATACCAGAAAACATGCGAATGATTCGTCTTCTACACCAATACCATCTTCACAAAGAAGGGTTATTCGTAGCTTCATCTCAACCAAATGCAATACATTAGCAGGATTGATTACCAATCGCCGAGCCATCTGACGCTTCAATACACAAATAATGTCACAAAACGCAACTTCAGAGGCACACTGCACCGTCCCTACTGGTCGCGACTGGCGTACCGGCAGGTCAGTGTGCAGTGCGGCATGGCATGCACAGAGGCCTCTAACGGACGACTGCAGAGTTTTGCAGATGCGGGAGTATCACTAGTGCAATAAGAGACCTTTACATTATTTCTCACACGATTTTGGTGTATTCGTGTTTTTCGAGCCCAAGTACTTTCCTGGTCAGATAAATTTTCACATTCATATGTTACGTGATCTAGATTAGCAACTAAGGGGAATAAGCCGTTTGTTAATTTCAGCTTTGAAATTTCGTGAAATAAATTGTGCATTCAAGTTGCACCACATATTCTTGAAAATTTACTTCTCTCCTATTTCCATCTTTTATTGCAAGTAGTTTGTTTATAATTAGCTAAAATGTAATTTCAATTGTTGCTCTGCAAAACTCGCTGAAATGGTATAGGAGATTAAATAAACTCTTCCAAATTGCATATCAGAACATGTAGGGCACTACGTGGCCCATTTTTTGATGTAGGTAAGGAAATCATCTAATGACTTTTGATTGTTATTTTGTAAATTTTACATTTAACAATGTATTCAGTTGTTTGTTTTTATATAAAAGAAAGTGGCACATGAGCCACACAAGTAGTAGGAGTCAATCTGTAGTGACAGAGTCAGTGAGTCAGTCTGCATTATTATCTTTCGGAAGCTGTTTGTGTGAGACACTTTCGGAGGCTGTCAGACGATAAAATGTATCTACCATCAATGTAAATACTAATCGGTTATAATACAAAGGACGAAAAAATGATATGTTCTATGTGTTTATTTAAAAATTAGTTCTAGTACATCAGCAATTGTCAACTCTGGGACTTTCTGAAGCAGCATCCACCGAGGATATAATCATATGGAGCAGCTAAGTTATTATGTGAACCTTCCCACTCACAGGTCTAAGTTATATGCACAAACCCCAGAATATATGGGCATGAAAATCTACAACATGCTAAAAAAGAAACAAATAAACAGCATGGAGCTAGGACAACTGAAACCAAAGTTGAACAAGTTATTAATGGAGAAATGTTATTACTCCATAGAAGAATTTATGAATGATGATGTGGAAGTCTCAGCAAGGAAACATCACCTGTAAATTAAGCTTGGCAGTTTTGTGTCAAATAAATGATTGTAAAAATATGTTCACTATGTAAATGCTGTTGTTATATATTATTTTGCAATACATGTAAACTGGACTGTTGATATATTGTTTTTGTAATACTGTATATACAAATCGTAATGTAAATGTAATGTTGACAAGCCCCAGTACATCAGATCTGTGATTTGACTTTGTATGTTATGGGATAGTAAAAATTCTGATTCTGATTAACTGTGATTGAAATTTTCTAGTTTTCACTCATCTACAAACTTGTGAATGGTGGAGGCCCAAACTATTAAATTGTTCCAATGGTGTAATTGACAATTCACTATTACCACTGAAAGAACTGTGTATTTTATTGTCACTCAGCATCAGTAATAATTAAAATGCTTCCCTTCTCTCACACATTTAAGAGTGTCATTTTAACAGATGAATTTTTCCGAAAAACGTGGATAACAATGAGTGACATATTTGCAAAATTGTGGTGTGAAAGCATTATAAAGTAATGATGATAGTGAGATATGTCACTTGGTGTCAGCTGGAATGGTATGAGTGAAGGGTTTGAAAACGAAAATGATGTATTCAGTAGTTATCACTGTGCATATTACTAACAATTACTGGTTTACTGCTTTTCGTTGTTGAATTTAATATGCATCAATTCACTGTTAGTTCAAAACTACAAAAGTGAGTGGGAGAGTGATACTACATTAAGTGTTGGAAATAATATAGTAAAAATAGGGATAATTTTAGATACTGTAAATTTTTTGTGAAACCACTGAGTAGTAAGCAATTTTCTAATTTCGTATGAGTTTTGTATATATGTTGTGTTTATTCGCTTATAATAATGGAGATTAGGCTGACTGGCATCTACTGCTATTTCCTGCTTTTTCGAGTTTCATTCCCCTGATTTCGAGATTGTTACATCGGGCAACAATGAACAGCTGGTGAGGGGAGTAGTAGGGAGGTATGGAAAATGGAAACGATCATTTGGCATCATTGGCCGGGAGGCCCCTTGCGGGGCAGGCCCGGCCGCCTTGGTGCAGGTCTTATTACATTCGACGCCACATTGGGTGACCTGCGCGCTGGATGGGGATGAAATGATGATGAAGGCAGCACAACAACCAGTCCCTGAGCGGAGAAAATTCCGACCCAGCCGGGTCCGACCAGGGCCTGTAGGATGAAAATCTGTCACGCTGACCACGCAGCTATCGGGTCGCACGTAGAGAGACATGAGGAGTGTTCGGATCTCAGAGTATTCGCACAAGTTATCTGTTGCATGCATTGATCACTGCAGTCTCAATTCATCAACACACTGTCGGTGACTGATGACCGTGAGCATGAATAGCGGGCCACTAACGAGCGGATTTCTGCGACAGAACTGTGAGCTAGATCCGCAGGTATCTCTGCAAGTATCGGGCCTGCAGATCCGAGCCCCCTTGTTTCCCACTAACATGCAGACTCCGCCATCTGGATCTAATCTCTCCGATCTGCCCGCAGGCTTGGACCGTTCAGGTGTGGCATGATCGGCTATTTTTCGCGATTTATCGTCGGATTCAGGATTGTGGTGAATGCTCGACAGGACATAGGCCGCAATCGACGGATTTCAAGAGTTACAACTGTGTCTCACCGCAAATACGTTGCACAGTGCGCTGTTTTATTGCCATTTTGTTTATTGCAGTGTATTTTCACACTTTAAAAGTGGTTTATATATTCGAGAGAAAGTATAGGCAATTCTAGGAAGAAAACTGTGGTAGCCGCCGACGATTTGTACCATATGTACTCATATATTTTTCGAAAGAAAAATCGCACAATACCCATAAAATAATGTGCAATAAGCTACAATAATGAACATAGTTCAACCATCATTTTATTGATGCTCAGTGTACTGTTGGTTTCATAACTCATGCCCCCTTTTACATTTCTTTCAAGAGGCCTACATCTTTCTGACCTTATCTCTGATATTCTTGAAGGTATTTTAACTCCGTATTTGCAGCTACAAGAAAATGCATATTTTAATCACCAAACGCATTTCGTATTATGCTGCACGGACTGCTGTGAAACGTGCAAGAAGAGAGTCAATGAGGTTCTGCTATGTACCGACACTAGTGCAATGATCAACTGTGCTAGTTTTCTCAATTGAGGATCCATGGCACGAACAGTCCAATCGACGTGGTCCCACAGGTTCTCGATTGGGCTTAGATCTAGGGAATCTTGTGGCCAGGGGAGTATGGTAAACTCATTCTGGTGTCCTTTGAACCACATATGTATACTGCAAACTGTGGCACAATGCATCTGTCCTGCTGGTAGATGCCATCGTGCTGTGGAAAAACAAGCTGAATATAGGGTTGGACATAGTCCCTGAGGATAGATTGATACTTGTATTGATCCATTGTACCTTCCAGAAAGATGAGATCACCCGGACACAATGTTGATAGTCCCTTGGTTCATCAAGAGGAGCAGCTGCTCAACAGTTGCACATCTATTCACCTGTACCTGTCTCTGCAGCATTCGTTCACCCCTCTGTGGCTTGTAATGCACCACTGTCGTCTCACTGCTGTTTTTGGATGTGCCATTTTGCTGTGCAAGGTATATTTTAACCCTGGTGGAATGTAAACAAGTTTACAAACTTAGCTGTTTCAGAAATGCGTCCACTCTTGGTCTCAAAGCCAATGATCATGGCCTTTTGGATATCAGATAAATCGCTCTGTTTCCGAAATATGAGAATGACTGAACTATTTTCCACGTGCCCCTGTTATCCTTTATATACCCTCCACTGCTACTGCTGCCACCGGCTGTCCGTGAATGTTTATAGCGTTTGATGTAGAACATAGGCGGTATTCACGTTAATATGACTGTACTATTTGTAATGGAATGGATGGATAATTCGGCTATCATAACTGCCTTGATAATACCTAACCCTGTGTGCTGTGTGTCAGTAGAAATTTTTAATGCTGGAAAACTTGAATCTCACACTACATAATGCAATTTACCACGTAAGTAAATAAATAAAAAAAATCCATACACTTAAGCGCCAAAGAAACTGGTATAGACATGAGTATTCAAATACAGAGATACGTAAATAGGCAGAATGTCCCTGTATAAGACAAGTGTTGGTGCAGTTGTTGGATCGGTTACTGCCGCTACAATGACAGGTTATCAAAATTAAAGTGAGTTTGAACGTGGTGTTGTAGTCGGCGCACGAACAATGGGACACAGCACCTCTGAGATTGCAATGGAGTGGGGACTTTCCCGTATGACCATTTCACTAGTGTACCATGAATATCAGGAATATGACAAAACATCAGATCTCCGACATTGCTGCGGCCAGAAAAAGATCCTGCAGGAATGTGACCAATGACGACTGAAGAGAATCGTTGAATGTGATAGAAGTGCAACCCTTCCGCAAATTTCTCTGCAGATTTCAATGCTGAGCCATCAACAAGCGTCAGCATGCGAACCATTCATCGAAACATCATCGATATGGGCTTTCAGAGCCGAAGGCCCACTTGTGTACTCCTGTCAACACCGACACTGGACTGTTGATGACTGGAAACATGTTGCCTGGACGGACAAGTCTCATTTCAAATTGTATCGAGTGGATGGACATGTACAGGTATAGACACAACCTCATGAATCCATGGACACTGCATGTCAGCAGGGGACTGTTGAAGGTGGTGAAGGCTCTGTAAAGGCGTGGGTTGTGCATTTGGAGTGATATGGGACCCCTGATACGTCTAGATAGACTGACAGGTGACACGTACATAAGCATCCTGTCTGATCACCTACATCCATTCATGTCCATTGCGCATTACGACGGACTCGGACAATTCCAGCAGGACAATGCGATACCCCACACGTCCAGAATTGCTACAGAGTGGCTCCAGGAACACTCTTCTGAGTTTAAACACTTCCGCTGGTCACCAAACTCCCCAGACATGAACATTATTGAGCATATCTGGGATGCCTTGCAATGTGCTGTGCTCCACCTCTTCATACTCTTACGGGTTTATGGACATCCCTGCAGGATTCACGGTGTCAATCCCTCCAGCACTACTTCAAACGTTCAAAAATGGTTCAAATGGCTCTGAGCACTATGGGACTTAACATCTATGGTCATCAGTCCCCTAGAACTTAGAACTACTTAAACCTAACTAACCTAAGGACATCACACAACACCCAGCCATCACGAGGCAGAGAAAATCCCTGACCCCGCCGGGAATCGAACCCGGGAACCCGGGCGTGGGAAGCGAGAACGCTACCGCACGACCACGAGCTGCGGGCACTTCAAACGTTAGTCGAGTCCATGTCACGTCTTGTTGCAGCACTTCTGCGTGCTCACGGGGGCGCTACACGATATCAGGCAGGTGTACCAGTTTCTTTGGCTCTTCAGTGTATATGTACGTAATACCTGTCTTTTACATCAAATTATCTGGTTTTAAGTGCTAAACTCGTTAAAGTTTGTCATAATCGACTGCAGACTAGGAGAGATAACACTTGGTGTCATATCAGTTGCCAATGTGATGTCACACATAATGATCAGGAAAGATGATAGCTGCTGATAAGACTGTCTTTGCTTGTGACTCATGTTTGATCAGGGACTAAAGCAAAGTTCACACACACAATTAAAGTGACGCCTCAGATAAAGGTATACTTCAGTGGTGCTGCACTTGCACGTGTGAACTTCCAGTGTTCAATGGCATCACTCAAGTGCCGCAAGTTTTGTCATGCGCCAAATGTTGAATTCATTGTACTTTATGATGCGTCTTGCTTCCCACTATTGCTACCTGATGGCTGTATTCTGTTCCAGTTATTGTGAATCTTCTCAGCATGTGGAACTTTAATAACAACAACTTAGTTACTGAAACTTTCTGGCAGATTAAAATTGTGTGCCGGACCGAGACTCGAACTTGGGAACTTTGCCTTTCGCGGGCAAGTGCTCTAGAGTGCAATAGTCTGGCACCTACAGGGACGAAAGTGCGGGTACAATATCGCGATAGAAGAACCATGAATTGCCTCACCACATTTCAGCCCGTTTACTTCTCACATCTTCTTGCAGGCATCGCTACATGTCCCAATAGTACCATCGATTAACAGTTTGACCTTGTAGCACGAATTCATTATGAACTAATTTTTAAAGGGCAAAAAAGACTATGATCATGGCTTTGACATTGGACCTGACCAGACGACCTGTTTTTGGTCTTGGAGAACCTTTCGTAACCATTCGTAACACCGAGTACAGCTTAAGTACTTATCACCATAGGTTTCCTGCATCATTTGGCATGTCTCTGTAAAGCTTTTCTTGAGTTCCAAGCAAAGTTTAGTGCAGTCGCGTTTCACCACTAACTCTGCCCTCTCGAAATTCGCAAGCTGTGCGACACAACAGTCTACGTAATACAGCACTCCACAAAAACTAACAGATATCCACCAATGGAATTTCCAGCAGTTACACGTCAGACAAAGGCGCGGACAAGGATGCCAATCGTATTTCGCTCCAACACACAATTGGCGCGAAACTACTAACGTTCTGGAATTTTTTGAACAGACCTCGTATAAACCTCACAGTTTGTTAGCCCACACACTGAATAAATTGTGGATTGTATGTGGGAAACAGCCCAGTGTATGATGTTGCAGCTGTTAAACCAAAAATTAGTTATTCGAAATGGTATACCAACAAAAACCATGGTACAGGGACAAAAACAATAAGATTCTAAAACATTGGAAGAGTAGTGTGTCTGCAGAAGATGTTTACACGCCAGCTGTTGGTTAGTTTGTCATAGCAGACAGCTTTTTTGTCTTCAAGTGTTATGTCTTTTATAAATGTTACTATCGCTCCTGATGTATCCCTGTGCAAAATCTATTTTCAGTTTCAATATTTGGGTTTCGTCTTCCTTGTATTTAGCTCTTGTCACAGCTCTAATGACATAACCTGCAAGGGGCCCGTATGTTTTTAGTTGACGCCATATTGAAAGCTGTGGAGCTACGTAGAATTAAGTCGGCAGCTGGTGTTTGGCTGAAATCAGAACTTGGTGGTGGATAACTTATTGGTAGTAATACGAATATAAAAAATTGTGCAAAGTTTGCAGCAGAGCTGATATGACATGGCTGCTTTCACAGGTGGTCCCCATCTGATGTTGCAGGATAATCCTATGACAGGACTAAATGATGTCTCTAATTATACCTAGACTAACATATTTGTGATTCAGTTACAGTACGCCATTTTCGTGAAATGTCACAGCAAGCAAGTTACAATACCCCCATATACGATGAATTCAAAATGGTGTTTCAAAAGATGAGAAAAAAAATGTTAGTGTGCACCAGCATGTGAATCAATTTTTCTTAACTCTACAACTTCACGTCTCTAAGCATACGACCACAGTGATCACGTATTGCTTTCACCATTATAGCTGCTGATCTTTAACTCCCCTTAGGACTTTTATAGTCGATGTGACATAAACTGGCAAACCTGATTTACACTGTAATAACTGTAGCTGCCAACCTGTACCTGTAATAATTGTAGCTGCCAACCTGCACCACTATTCTAACACCTAACAACTAAAACAATGGTGGCAGCAGAACTTTACATTGGAAACGATACCAGGTCTTCAAAGCAAACACAAGAGCACCAACAAAATATTACTGTTAAAACGGCCTTACCACTGTCCCCAGAATCCAGGCTCGGACGAAAAACAACGGGCCAAAATGATCGTTTCTGAAGCTGTCAGATCATGTGGTCTTGGTCCTGTCTGATGGATCAGACTTTGACCATACTATTGATGATTACGTCGTCGACGTCTGCCTGACGGGATCGCTTCTCCACTGCAGACTCCACACCATGGGGGAGCAACGAAGGGATATTCAGAGGAGAGGGAGGAGGAGATTAGTGTTTAACGTCCCGTCGACAACGAGGTCATTAGAGACGGAGCGCAAGCTCGGTGAGGGAAGGATGGGGAAGGAAATCGGCCGTGCCCTTTCAAAGGAACCATCCCGGCATTTGCCTGAAGCGATTTAGGGAAATCACGGAAAACCTAAATCAGGATGGCCGGAGACGGGATTGAACCGTCGTCCTCCCGAATGCGAGTCCAGTGTGCTAACCACTGCGCCACCTCGCTCGGCATTCATTCAGAGGAGAACCTCATCATTAAGATAGCTTCCATGCTTCAGAGGGACTCGAATGGTTACGTGAAATATGTTGAGGAACTACTTCTATTAGCTCAGGGTGGACCAAAGTGTATATTTTTCCAGGAGACTCATTTTAAATAATCAATAGCCTCAGCTATGTGGTTACATTCTCAACAAAAAGGATGACCTTTATGGAGAGAATGCTGAGGTAGGAGTGGCTATTTTTCTGAACAACATCTACCCCTCCTCGCTTTTCTCATTCACAACCAGCCTACCAGCAGTCACTGTATTAGTGCGTGTGTGTCATACACTGATCAGCAAGAACGTTATGATCAAAGACCTACTATCTATTTAAACCCATCCAGGTGATAGCATCATCACTGACGAGGAGTGACTGCTATACAGACACGTGCACAGTGCATGTAGTATCAGTGAGCATGCTGTCTGTGTGCAGAAGAGGGAAGCCACACAATCTATATCAGTTTGACCAAGAGCAGATTGTGATGGCCAGAGGCTCAGAAAGAGCATTTCAGAAATTGCACAACTTGTTGGGTGTTACAGGAGTGTAGTGGTGTCTTCAGCACGTGCTGAAACCAATCTGTAACCACATCCAGACCTCGTGGGGTTGGCCAGCCACCCCTTATTACAGATGTCGGACTCTGTACGCTGGGCAGACTAGTAAAGAAGGACAGAAAGTGAACTGCGGCAGAACTAGCTTCAGATTTTAACTCTGGACAGAGCTCAAGTGTGACTGAACACACAATGCATCGAATACTCCTAACAATAGGCCTCTGCACCTGATGACCCACACGTGTGTGAATGGCAACACCACAACATTGGCAACTATGACTGAAATGGGCACGTGTCCATTGGCACTTGATGTTGGTCCAGTGGCAGGGCATTGCATGGTGTGATGAATCCTGATACATTCTTCTCATGCTGATGGGAGGGCACGAGTCAGTCGTCTTCCAGCAGAACAGCTCCTTGACGCCTGTACTGTAGGACAGTGACAAACTGGTGACAGCTCCATTATGCTCTGGGGACCATTCATGTGGACATCCATGGGTCCAGTGGAGTTCTTGTAAGAAATCATCATGACCAAGAAGTATCAAACACTGATTGCAGATAACATACACCCCATCATGACAATCACTTTTCCCAATGACAGTTGTATTTTTCAACAAGATAATACACCATGCCACAAGGCCAGGAGTGTGATGGAGAGCCTGATCAAACACATCTGGGATGTGACTGAATGTGACATCAGAGTTCATCAACCTTCTCCCTGGAATTTACAGGAATTAGGTGACTTGTGTGTTGTGTGCAGATGTGGAGCCAACTCCCTCCAGCAACCTATGGGATGAAGAAAAATTTGCGCACTTGGGCTTCACAGCACAATTCCTCACATACCAGCAAAACAAAAATGTCTCTCACAAAATTTGGTCATGGGCATATTTGCATATTTCCAGCAGTAAATGGACATTACAGATTATCAATCTGACAACTCTGTAATCCCTTGTACCGTAACTACCTGTGTCAGGATACAGCAGTAATGCTGTGTAGTTGGTTGAGCAGACGGCGTTTTGGGTTAGTATGCAGGAGGTAGAGGTTTCGAGTCTCGGTGGAGGCACACTAATTTTTATTTGCTAGTTTCATTCTGTAGCGTATAGTGCTTCTTAAGCAATACATATTTGACATTTACATAGTACAATATTTTGTAATAGTGAACATAATGAAAAAGTGGACAAACAAGTTAGAAATAGAATAACTACAAAAACAATATCAACTTAGAGATGTTAAAGACGGTTGCACAGTTAAATGACCGAGTGAGGTGTGTGGTGGTTAGTACACTGGTCTCGCATTCAGGAGGACGACGGTTCATCGCTTTAGGCAAATGTCAGGATGGTTCCTTTGAAAGGGCATGGCGCACTTCCTTCCCCATCCTTCCCTAATCCAATGAGACCGATGACCTCACCGTTTGGTCCCTTCCCCCAAATTAACCTCATCAGACTCAATGTTCAAAGGTATTATTAGTGGTTCTGTGGCGCTAAAACATAGAAATGGTAACCAAGTTTGGAAATTATTTGCACGCCTTAACCTCATCACCCATGAGCGTTTTGCCAAGTAGTTTCAGTTAGTATAACGAACTCCACTCAGCAACCACATCGAGAGGTTTTGCTATGGAAAAGGACCTGCTATGTTTAGAAGCAGTCGTAACTGATGTCTGTATCCCCATGAATATTTGCGAGAAATAAATTCAGAAGAAACGAAATTTAAATTTATTAAACTTGTTTTGAAACGGTTTTCTTGGGAATTGTAAATTGGTTTACTGAATATGTTAAATTTATCACTGACTCCAAATAGCTTGTTTCCATCTTTCTAGTAAACTAATACAATTCCTTTTTTATTCGTTGGTCTTTTAGTTTAAATTAAGTATTTACAGTACACAATTTGTTTTGCAATTTATAGAAGTATTATCAATTGCAGCACTGTTGATTACCATAACTCTTGTAATAAATTCTAGGAGGGAGAGTTTGATTATATGAAATGAAAAGGAATTTGAGTATAGCCGTGTATAGATTTGCCCTGAACGTTTAAATTAAAATGTCCTCCATTCATTCCAGAACCTGTACGTCATTCTCTTTAGAAGTTTAAAACTTTAATAACGCGTTTTAGGTTAGAGGGTCTCGGGAAAACACAAAAAGGGCCTTAGTCTCAAAGGGTGCAAGCTGAACGCATGAAGAAATTAGATCCATCAACCATCGTTATAACAGTTGTAAATTGTCGTAGCTGTGTTGGGAAAGTACCAGAGCCCCAAGCGATAGTAGAAAGCACTGATGCTGAAATTGTTATAGGAACTGGAAGGTGACTAAACCAGGAGACAAGTTCAGCCGAAATTTTTGCGAAGAAGCTAACGGTGTTCCGAAAGGATAGGCTAAACAGAAGTAGTTTATCTTGCCGCGAAAGTACATAGTTCCTGTGGGTTAGTATGGGCAGAGGTCGTTCTTGGCAACCGTCATAAAATAATGATTGGATCGTTTTACCGATCTCCCAACTCAAATGACATGTTTTCCCATATTTTTCTGCAGATCTAAAGATGGTCATTATAGACCGAAACCGGTAATCTGTTGACAAAAAGTTTGTGACCATAGACGTAAAGTAAAGGAAATTTATTCAGATGATACTGTCTGCCGAAAGGTTAAAAGAAAATTTGAGTTTAATTTCAAACACGTACCCGACTAATACAATTATAGTTGCTGTTGATTTTAATTTACCCTCGATATGTTGGGGAAAATACATGCTTAAATCCGGAAGTACGCATAAAACATCATCCGAAATTGTGCTAAACACATTCTCTGAAAATTATTTCGAGCAGTTACTTAATGAGCCCACGCGAATAGTAAACGATTGTGAAAATGCACTTGACCTCTTAAAGCGACAAATACCAGTGCGCTAATAACAAGTATCGAAACAACTACACGGATTAGTGAATACGGAGTTGTCGTAACGAGACTGAATACTGTAACCCCCAAATTCTCCAACCATAAACAAAACATACTCCTACTCAAAAAAAGCAGATAAAAATTCTTTTGATGCCTTCCTGAGAGACAATCTCCACTCCTTCCAAATAAACGACGTAAATGTAGACCAGATGTGGTTTGAATTCAGAGAAATAGTATCGAGAGCAATTGAGAGATTTATACCAAATAAATTAACAAACGACGTAGCTGATCCTCCTTGATACACAAAAAGGGTCAGAACACTGTTGCAGAAACAACCAAAAAAGCATGCCAAATTGAAACAAACGCAAAATATCCAAGATTGGCGATCTTTTACAGAAGCTCGAAATTTAGCGCGGACATCGATGCGAGATGCTTATAATATTTCCACAACGAAACTTTGTCTCGAAACCTATCAGAAAATCCAAAGAGATTCTGGCCGTAAGTAAAGTATGCTAGCTGCAACACACAATCCATACCTTCCCTGTGTAACAGCAATGGAAATACTATCGACGACAGTGCTGCCAAAGGAGAGTTACTAAACACAACCTTCCGACATTCCTTCACCAAAGATGACAAAGTAAATATCCTAGAATTCTAATCAAGAACAGCTGCCAACATGAGTAGCATAGGAGTAGATATCATCGGAGTAGTGAAGCAACTCAAATCACTTAATAAAAGCAAGTCTTCCGGTCCAGAGTGTATACCAGATAGGTTCCTTTCAGAGTACGTTGATACAAGAGCTCCATACTTAACAATCATACACAACCGTTCGTTCGACGAAAGATCCGTACCCAAAGACTGGAAAGTTGCACAGGTCACACCAATATTCAAGAAAGGTAGTAGGAGTAATCCATTAAATTACAGGCCCATATCATTAACGTCGATATATAGCAGGATTTTGGAAAACATATTGTGTTCGAACGTTATGAATTACATCGAAGAGAAGGGTCTATTGACACACAGTCTACACGGATTTAGAAAACATCGTTCTTGTGAAACACACGAAGTGTTGAGTGCTATTGACAAGGGAGTTCAAATTGATTATGTATGTCTAGATTTCCAGATGGCTTTTGACTCTGCACCACACAAGCGGCTTGTAGTGAAATGTAGTGCTCATGGAGTATCCTCTCAGTTATGTGATTGGATTCGTGGTTTCGTGTCAGAGAGGTCATAGTTCCTAATAGTTGACGAGAAGTCATCGAGTAAAACGGAAGTGATTTCTGACGTTCCCCAAGGTAGTGTTATAGCCCCTTTTCTATTCCTTTCTATATAAACGATTTAGGAGACAATCTGAGCAGCCGTTTGCAGATGATGCTGTCATTTATCGTTTAATAAAGTTATCAGAAGGTCAAAACAAATTAAAAAACGATTTAGAAAAAAAGTCTACATGGTGTAAAAATTGGGAATTGACCCTAAATAACGAAAAGTGTGAGGTCATCCACATGAGTGCTAAAAGGAATCCGTTAAACTTGGGTTACGCGATAAATCAGTCGAATCTAAAAGTCGTAAATTCAGCTAAAAAGACTCAGGTAGGAATTACGTAGCTGTTGTGAAAAAATCTCTTAGTTCTGGGGCTGAAGTGATTTTCTATAAGCGGCACAACCCGTCTAACAGATTTTCCATAACAGATGAAAATGCATCTGTTGCCACTGCAGACATTATTATGAAACTACCCCAGGCCCTTAAAGATTTCAGTCAAAGATCTGAAGACATGATTTATTTTAATGTCGATTTATATGAATACAGCCTTCGATGATACTGCTTTCATTTAAAATTTCAGTCAGTACATTTGACATGTAATAAAAACTAAATGTTGGTGAAATATACTTTAAAACATTGTAAAACTCAAAATTAAATGTATTTACTGTATTTCTATTGATTTTACTACCTGGACCAGTTAACCATACCACCTCAGACCAGTTAACCTTACCGGTTAGGTTAAGTGGTCATTTTGCGAAGAAGTTTATTACCTCAGATTTCACACAAACTGGAAGTAATACAGTGTCCTTGAACACTACATTGCAAAGAAAACATGTATCCTAGGCTTCCCATAAAATAAAACACTAGTAAGTTGTACAGAAAATGATTCAGACCAATTTTAAAAAATGTGGCCCAGTTAACCTAACTTTCCCCTAATCATTCACTTTGCTGACATGCCCAAGGTACGATAGCATGCCTTGCTTCTTTCCTCGTTGCACAATTTTGTGGGCTAGCCAAAGAACACGTAGGTAAGATTTTTCAAAAGTGAACACCAAATATGTTGCGCATACGAGTTGAAAGCTGAAAGTGTAACGGACAAAAAGCAGTACCGATACCAGTAAGCAAACAAGCATTGGTTTCGGATTTCCAGTTTCATTTGCTGTCGATACAAATACAGCAAAGTGAAATTAAATTACTTACGAAAGCATGCTTTTCACATCACTTCTTTCTGTTTCTGGTTATCCGACATATAATAACAAAAAACAAGTTACGTTAACGAGACCACATGTGTCGTATTGCTAACGCAAATATGCATTCAAGAAAAGAAAAACCGTGCGAAATTGGTCTCCTGACACTATATTTCTACGTGACCACTGTAGTTTTTCACATTTATAACAGCTGTTGCGTGTATACGATAGAAATCATGAACAAGGAGCAATTGTAAACAGAAGTTTGCTAATGTTTTGGGCTACTTAAATTGGCAACAGGCTCCTTCCACACTGGCTTCAAAACAACGTACTACATCATAAATCTCAAGTGGCACTTCCCTTCTTTTTTTACCTTCATGATTGCTTCTCGTAGTCAATCTTTGCTTACTTAAAACAGTGCAATATTTTGACAACACGCATAGCATAGTAGCTGAAAGAAAAGAACAACAATGCGTCCTGAAGAGCTACAAGGCTTGAAAAGAAAACGATACCGTCAGAGAAGCCACCACACATTTAGTAACCGCGATTGAAGCGTTTCTGGATGACACACCGCTTCTTCTTCTTCTTTTGCTACTGCCTTTGTCCCGCATCGTGTGTGGGGTCGGCAGGGTTAAGTACGGATTTGCATGGTTAATTTTAAAGGGTGGCCGGATGCCTGCCCTGCCGCCACTCCATACCCCCGGGATGGAAATAGTGTATCCCAGGTGTCTGTGTCTAGTGTAAATCATAAAATAGTGTAAATGTGTTTCAAATGTCTGCAAGCCGTGTAACTGAGGTGGGACGTGGGGACCAGCCCAGTATTCATCTAGTGGGATGTGGAAAACCGCCTAATAACAACATCGTTAATCCGCCAGCTGGTTTCGATCTGGGGCCAGCGCGCCTACCTAAGTCCAGGAAGCAGCACATTAGTGCTCTTGGCTACCCTGATGGGTTTCCACAAGGCACACTGCTAGAGGATATTAAATATATTAAGGAATGCTTCGAAGAAAAGTTGTCATGCCTCTCACAGCTTGAAGACACTTTACACAATCATATGTTGGACGAGGAGTACAATACGGACTTAATTCTCTGAGACGAGTAACTTGACAAGGCGAAACACGCAGTTTTCAAAGTCTAAGAGGGTATCGAGCAAAAGTCTACTTCTATTGTGACATCGTTGAGACAAGTCTCGTCTGTAATTCAGATCCCTATGTCAATTTATTTATTTATTTAATCGTGTCAGAAGCATCTTACATAAAATCAGAATGATTAACACATAAATATCAAGTATATAACAAATACAAAAAGAGTATAAAAGTATACAGATATATAAGCAGGGTCAAAGTAGTTTTTTATTTTATGAAGTCTTGGACCAGAACCTGGCCACGTCCAACGCTTCCGGGGTGGTATTCATCAAATCCTTCATGGTGCAGGTGCTTGGGCACAGCACACACTGCGTGAGGTGGATGGTGGTTTGAGTGTGTCCACAGTCACACAGCTCCGGTTCATTTGAGAGGCCCCATTTGCGCATATTCTCTTTGGATCGTGTGACACCAGAGCGCAGCCTATTAAGAGATTTCCATGTCGTCCATCCTTCCATATTGCCGGGAGGGAGTTCTTCCTTTGGGACTAACCATTCCCCAAGGTGCGCGTTTTTTTCTCGCCACATTGCCAGCTTCGCTTGCTGCGGTGTCCCGACGATGTTTTCTGCTGTGTGCAGGAAGCTTTTTCTAGATTTTAGTCGACGGCGGGCTGGCTGGTGTTTGTACAGCGGTTGGGCAGGTGAGGTCAATGCCTTTGTCTTTTCCTTCCTGGCCGCTACTTTCCTTCTAATATCTGGTGGGGCCACGCCTGCCAGGCAGTACAATTTATCAGTCGGGGTTGATCCCAGACTGCCTGTGATGATGCGGCAGGATTCATTAAGCGGTACGTCCACTTGCTTGGCGTGGCTAGAATTGTTCCACACTGGGCACACGTACTCCGCTGTTGAACAGCACAAAGCAAGAGCTGTGGTTCTCACTATTCCAGGCTGTGCCCCCCATGTAGTGCCCGGTAGTTTGCACACAATGTTGTTTCTCGCGGCTACTTTGTGTTTAGTGTTCATGCAGTGCTTTTTATAGGTGAGTGCTCTATCCAAGGTGACGCATAAGTATTTTGGTGTTTCGCAATGTTCCAGGGGCACTCCTTCCCAGTTTTTTTTTGTGGAAGGCGCAGGTTTGGGTTTTACCTGGGTTGGGTTTGAGATGGTTCCCCTTATAGTAGGTGGCAAGCTGTTCGAGGGCTTCTGACAGATTCTGTTCAACAGTTTCAAAGCTGTCTGCTTGAGCGGTAATGGCGCAATCATCTGCATATATGAAGCTTTCGGTGCCTTGGGGGAGGGGCTGGCCATTAGTATATATATTAAAAAGTGTTGGGGCCAGTACGCTTCCTTGGGGGGAGGCCATTATTCTGTATCCTCCACCGGCTTCTCTGTCCCTGAAAGTCCACGAAGAATCTTCGATTCTGGAGTAGGTTTCCAATTAGTAATGTTAGTCTGTAGTCCCTACTCATTGCGTATATCTTCCCCTGGAGCAGTCGGTGGTTGACTGTGTCGTAGGCTGCTGATAGGTCTATGAAGACAGCCCCAGCGATCTTCCTGTTCTCGAGCTCATCCTCTATGTGTTGCGTTAATTTTAGCACCTGTGACGTGCAGCGTTTGCCTTGTCTGAAGACTGCTTGTTGTGGGATCAGGAGGAGCTCGATGGCATCCGTGATTCTGTGGAGTATCATCCTTTCCAAAACCTTGTACATATGGCATAGCAGAGAGATCGGCCTGTAGTTTTTGGGATTGTCATGTTATTTGCCTGGTTTTAGGATGGCAATGACTCGCGATTTTCTCCAAATTTTTGGAATTTTGCAGGATGTCATGCAGTTGTTCATCACAACGACTAGCCATTTCCTTGTTACAGGTCCAAAATGCTTTATTTGCTCGACGCATATATCATCAAGGCCGGCTGCTCTCCGCATTTTGCACTTGCTGATCGCCTTCTCCAGTTCCGCCAAGGTAAATGGCTTGGATAGTTCTTCGGTCTTCTGAAGGGGGTTTCGTTCTATGCCCGTCTTTTTTGTCTTTAGGTTGTCGTATCTTGGTGGTTTCCCATTTGTGAGAATCTGGTGTGCAATTTGGTCTGCTGTGACGTTCGCGTGTAGATCTGGTTTGGTGGGGTCATTGGGTAGGCGTTTTATGAGTTTCCAGGCCTTTTGACTATCTCTGCCAAAATTAGTTTCCTCCATCAATTTGGTCCATTGCTCCCTTCTCACTTCTGATATCCGGGAGGTAATAACTCTTCCTTTGGTGAGGGTTTCTTCAGTGAAGGGGTTTCTTCCGAAGAGCATTTGATACTCTTCCAGTAGGGCTACTGTTTCCTGGGTGAGTCCTGGTGTGTAACTTGTTCTGCATCCCCTTGGAATAGACGCTACGTCAATTAAGTTGCCATCTATTAAGCTCAAACCATTCTCTGGAGACATTGAGACATGGACCAGATTTTGGGAATAGTTTGAAAACTATATCGATAGGAATGCTTCTGCATGTACTATTAATAAACATGTGTTCCAGACAAAATATCTCGTAGGTGATCCCATACAACTAGTCCATGGCACAGCGGTGATTGCTTCTACTTACGAAGGCACTTAGACAATTCTTCAGACATGATATGGAGACCGCAATCACATAGTACAAGCATACTACATAGAAGAACTGCGACCCGTTCGAGATGAATGTTCTGAAACAACATTCATAGAACGCTATAAACGTATACAAGCTCTTAAACCATTGGATGTAAATGCCTATGGCAAGGTTCTCTTGCCAGACATTTTGAGGGGTCTACCCACAGACATTTGACAGTGTTGGATATTCCATGTCAAGAGAAAAAACTATCCAAAGGAGATGTGCTAAGTTTAATAGATTTTTTGGGGAAGCAGTCGATGGATCACTCACTGCGTGAAAGATACAGGAGGACAAGCCATTCACAAGCACATCTGGTCGCCTGGACACTCCTGCCACATCCAGTCTCAACGTTAACTCGAAGTAAAGTCGTTCGAAACCCAAGATCACACGTACCTTGAAGCCTTGTTGTTGATGTTGTGGTCTTCAGCCCAAAGAATGGCTTTATACAACTGTCCATGCCACTCTATCCTGTTCAAAAATGGTTCAAATGGCTCTGAGCACTATGGGACACAACTTCTGAGGTTATCAGTCCCCTAGAACTTAGAACTAATTAAACATAACTAACCTAAGGACATCACACACATCACACACATCCATGCGACCGTAGTGGTCTTGCGGTTCCAGACTGAAGCGCCTAGAACCGCACGGCCACTCCGGCCGGCTCCCTATCCTGTGCAAGCCATCTCCGAGTAACTAATGCAACCTACATTCTTCTGAATCTGCTTACTGTATTCATCTCTTGGTCTCCCTCTACGATTTTAACCCCCCCCCCCCTCTACGCTTTCCTGTAGTACTAAATTGGTGATTACTTGATGTCTCGGTATGTGTCCTACCAACTGATCTCTTCTCCTAGGCACTTTGTGCCACAAATTTCTTCTCTCCCCAGTTCTACGCAGTAACTCCTCGTTAGTTACGTGATCAAACCATCTAATCTTCAGCATTCTTCTGTAGCACCACATTTTAAAAGCTCCTATTCTCTTACTGTCTAAACTGTTTATCGTCCATGTTTCATTTCCATAAACGGCTATACTCCATAGAAATACTTTCAGAAAAGATTTCCTGACACTTAAATCTATATTCGATGTTAACAAATTTCTCTTATCCAGAAATGCTTTTCTTTCCATTGCCAACCTACAAGGTATATTTTACCCAAGAGGAGGCCACCACCGTTTAAGCATACAGTAGAGCTGCAAGCCCTCGGTAAAAATTACGGCTATAGTTTCTCCTTGCTTTCAGTTGTTCACAGTACCACCACAGCAAGGCCGTTTCGGTTGATGTCTCAAGGCCAGATAAGTCAATCATGCAAACTGTTGCCCCTGCAAGTAATGAAAAGGCTGCTGCCCCTCTTCAGGAACCACACGTCTGTCTGGCCTCTCAACAGATACCCCTCCGTTGTGATTGCACCTACGGTACGGCTGTCTGTATCGCTGAGGCACGCAAGCCTCCCCACCAACAGCATGGTCCATGTTTGAACGGGAAGGCGTGAAGCCTTACAGCGTTTTTATTTTCGAACATAGCGATAATGGAGCATAATACTGCAAGACGGTAAAGGACATTCCTGAGCGCCTCATGATACCAAGATCGAGAAATCGATGTTTTCTTTGTGTCAGACGAGACTACACTGTCAAAGACTGTACGAAGAAAGGAAGAGCCTTCTGCTCTTACTATAAAGGGAGTCATTACCGATCAGTATGTGGTCATTCGAACCAATCTAAGCCATCCTGCAGACAATCTGATACTCTCAGCGTCCCCGTTAATAATTCAGTGGGCAATGTCGTCACGAGACGCTGCAGTTTCACGCATCTTCAGATGGCACGCGTGTGTGTAATGGGGCCAGCAGGCAAAGCCAGAATCTCACGTTCTGTTTTGGATGCAGCCAGCCATTCCACGTTCATTTGAGAAATCTGATCGATAATTTAAACTTATAGATTATAGATACTCGGCCTCTGCCGGTAGATGCATTCGAATCTTCTTTAATGCCCATGTCGATTAAATTTGTGCGTTTGAAGCTAAGTAGTGCGTGCAGGAACGCTCATCTTTGAATCAATGTTTTCGAGAGTTTAGATAGCTTCACGAAACATCCGACTGTGCCCAAAGATGTCAAGATAAATCAAAATATCGAACATTTACAGTTGGCAGACTCCGCTGAAGGGGAAGGTGATATTCTTACAGAATTACTTATTGGAGCGGATCATTATGGGGAAGTAATGGACTACGCGGCGGCAACACGCATTTCTCCAACACTGTGCCCTCTAAATTCGGGTGGATCCTCTGTGGCTATCGTCTGGGTGTTTTAGCTAAACACGCAACCGTTCATCTCATTAATTTAGCTGTTGAAGAACGGAATGATGACACTATACGTAGCCGGCCGCGGTGGTCTAGCGGTTCTAGGCGCTCAGTCCGGAACCGCGCGACTGCTACGGTCGCAGGTTCGAATCCTGCCTCGGGCATGGATGTGTGTGATGTCCTTAGGCTAGTTAGGTTTAAGTAGTTCTAAGATCTAGGGGACTGATGACCACAGATGTTAAGTCCCATAGTGCTCAGAGCCATTTGAACAATTTTTTTGGCACTATACGTAGCTTTTGTGATTTAGAATCAATCGGAATCAGCACCGATGGAGATAGAGTCAGAGGCACTGAAAGAGTTTCGCGCAACGCATGTGCTTGTGGATCATCGGCGGCTAGTTTGCCATGCTCGAAAATCCGCTGTCGTTCTGCGGAACTACTTTACAGTGCCGAGAGACGTTTCGATGCCTTACAGAAAAGACTATGCAGAAACTTAATGTTAGAATACATTAAAAACGACCACTTAGAATTGGCTCCTAGAGAAGAATCTGCGAGTTCATTTTATTTGCTTCCTCATCTGCTCGAGCGAGAAAGACTGAGGAGCACTAAACAGCGAATAGTGTGATGGTTCCTCACATGCACAAGATGCACCGTCTCATAATGACACTTCAGAAATCGAGCCTAACTTGTTGCCTGCAGTGACTGATGTCCTTTTCAGATTGCGTCTGCAAAGCGTTGTACTCATTGCCGACACTGTTCATGGTTTTCTGCAGCTCTCCGTACACCCTGACGATAGAGATCTTACTAGATTCTTCCGGCACAGGACTAACAGTACCGAGGTTCAAGATCACTTTAACGACTGATCGATTCTCACGTCTTCCTCTCGGCCTCCCATGCAGTCCGTTTCTGCTTTCAGCAACCGTTTGTGAGCTAGCAGACACTTACCAGTCCCAGCTCCCCGCAGCATCTGCCTCACTGCGTCAAAACATACACACTACTGGCCATTAAAATTGCTACACCAAGAAGAAATGCAGATGATAAACGGGTATTCGTTGGACAAATCTATTATACTAGAACTGACATGTGATTACATTTTCACGCAATTTGGGTGCATAGATCCTGAGAAATCAGTACCCACAACAACCACCTCTGGCCGTAATAACGGCCTTGATACGCCTGGGCATTGAGTCAAACAGAGCTTGGATGGCGTGTACAGGTACAGCTGCCCATGCAGCTTCAACACGTTACCACAGTTCATCAAGAGTAGTGACTGGCCTATTGTGACGAGCCAGTTGCTCGGCCACCATTGACCAAACTTTTTCAATTGGTGAGAGATCTGGAGAATGTGCTGGCCGGGGTAACAGTCGAACATTTTCTGTATGCAGAAAGGCCCGCACAGGACATGCAACATGCGGTCGTGTATTATCCTGCTGAAATGTAGGGTTTCGCAAGGATCGAATGAAGGGTAGAGCCACGGGTCGTAATACATCTGAAATGTAACGTCCACTGTTCAAAGTGCCGTCAATGCGAACAAGAGGTGACCGAGACGTGTAACAAATGCCACCCCATACCATCACACCGGGTGATACGCCAGTATGGCGATGACGAATACACGCTTCCAATGTGCGTTCACCGCGATGTCGCCAAACACGGATACGACCATAATGATGCTGTAAACAGAACCTGGATTCATTCGAAAAAATGACGTTTTGCCATTCGTGCACACAGGTTCGTCGTTGAGTACACAATCGCAGGCGCTCCTGTCTGTGATGCAGCGTCAAGGGTAACTGCAGCCGTGGTCTCCGAACTGATACTCCATGCTGCTGCAAACGTCGTCGAACTGTTCGTGCAGATGGTTGTTGTCTTGCAAACGTCCCCATCTGTTGACTCATGGATCGAGACGTGGCTGCACGATCCGTTACAGCCATGCAGATAAGATGCCTGTCATTTCGACTTCTAGTGATACGAGGCCGTTGGGATCCAGCACGGCGTTCCGTATTACCCTCCTGAACCCGCCGATTCCATATTCTGCTAACATACGATAAACCGACCTTTATCAAAGTCGGAAACGTGATGGTACGCATTTCTCCTACTTACACGAGGAGTCACAACAACGTTTCACCAGGCAACGCCGGTCAACTGCTGTTTGTATATGAGAAATCGGTTGGAAACTTTCCTCGTGTCAGCACTTTGTAGGTGTCGCCACCGGCGCCAGCCTTGTGTGAATGCTCTGAAAAGCTAATCATTTGCATATCACAGCATCTTCTTCCTGTCGGTCAAATTTCGCGTCTGTTGCACATCTTCGTGGTGTAGCAATTTTCATGGCCAGTAGTGTATATAGATGACTCTGCTGCAGTAAATGAATCGGAAAGAAGCCTAGTCCCACTGTATTACATCTTCGCTAATGAAGAAAATATAACTGACCTGTCGAAATTGGCGTAATTCGCAACAATTATCCGCAATTTGAAAGGTGGAGGGAAGAGATATCTAAACTAAAGTCATGATTCTAGAGGTGACGTGGAACTACGAAGGAGACACATTCTCAGCGTGTCAGCGATGTCACCGAAAACTTTTCAGAGACAGTTGCAACAAAAAGAAATTTACTGTGAGCTACAGCTGGTCTTTATGACCCTCTGGGATTAATAACTTCGGTGTCCTTTATAGGAAAAATTCTGTTTCAAACACGTGGCCGTTCGGAATGGGCTGGAACGAACACATGCCTCAAAACCTATTGGTTAAATGGGCATATTGATGTCAGCTACCAAATATTCAGTGCTGTTTTCCTTGGGGAACGTTGGGGGATGCGTACCCCTAAACTTTTTCTTCGGTGAAGTAATTTTTTTACGATGTTGAGAACTTGGAAGAGTGCTAAAGATTTATTTCACGGACGTAAAATTTTTATTTCATTTTTTCCTGTTGGTAGTTGCAATACGAACGATATCATTTGCAGTTTTTGGTGGAAAAGCGATTTCATTGACTGTTTTAAGCGTTTCGAAGCTGCGGCAACCGTTCTCGACAACTGAATCGCTGGCAGCCAGTTCGACAAGCATGTAATGCCCTCGCCCGCTAATAGTGGGCGATGGTAGTGCTAAACGGATATGCGTACGCTCAAACGCCGAGCTACCGATAGATGTCTCTACGGTCCCGCCACCACCATCCTTCGCGATTCATTGTCGACTTTGTTGTTCTTTATTCGTTTGCGTTTGCTGTTCCGTTCTTGTCGGTTGTGGAAAGTTTTACAGTGTGTCCTGTCTTTCGTTGCAACTTGTAAGTTGGAGGTGAGAGATGAGCAGAAAACTAATACACTATTTTACTTGTTCTCCTGGATCTAAAAAACCAAAAACTGTCAATAATTCGTGTGCGAGTGAAAAGCCAGGAAGTTCAACATCAGTGGATGACGAAAATGAGACTGTAAACCTTCATTTGAGTTGTAGTAAAGGCAATTGAAGAGTCCGATACCATTTATTTATTTATTTATTTATTTTATTTATTTATTTATTTTTGTAGTTAGACATGTTGATGACGTCATGGCTAAAAGCAGACGGGTGGTATCCCATTATTCAGTTATAAGTAATTTTCGCTGCACTATACCCAATGCCGGAGTACCCTCAGACTTTTTTTTTTTTTTTGTAAAAAAAGCACTGCTAATATTACTATTCCAAGGTGGATCCAATTATCAGAGAACGGCAGACCGAACATTCACGGTTTCTGTGATGAATTGGTGAGAGCGTAAGGTGCCGTCTTATATATCACTTCTAGTGATAACGTTTCCGAACTAACGTGTAGTATAAGTAGATTAGCTCACGTGAAGAAAATAACATTTCCTCGACTTGAACAGCTAGCAGTACTGACAGGAGCCAGACTACTACATTACTATTGCAAGGTCACAGCCACTAACATCAGCAGAGCAACACTTTGAAATGATTCCGTTGTAATGCTTCGACAGATGAATGATGATCTCGCAATTTGGAAAACGTTTTATGCAACCGAGTGTAAGGAATACAAACACTCACCACACCTTCTCAGCGGAGACAGTGTCCAGGCACAGGCAACGCAGTGGATTTAGTTTCAAAACGATCCACATCTCAGACGTTGCGAATACTGGACACCTGGTGGAATGGACGGCCATGGCTATCGAAACATCCTAATTTTTGGCGAGCACCTAAAATCTTATTGCAAGCTAGGAAGTTAGATAAAATTTCTCAGACTTTACTAATTCAGGCTCCACAGTCATTCATAGACATTAACAGATTGAACTCTTACTGGAAACTGTTACGAACCACTGCTTACGTCCTCCGCTTCAAATGAAAACGCATTCGGAATACGGAGATGCGTGAAGAATTCACTGCAGAAGAGACAGCTGCGCAGCAAGAATGTTTCTCCTTGGAAATCACCGCTCCAAGCAAACGTCCTCCACTTCCTAGCACATCCAAGATAAAATGTTTCAACCCATATTTAGATGGTAATTATCACGTTCAGGAGGTCGTCTCCAACACGCCGAGACGTCTATCGAAGAACGTAATACAATTATTCTAGGAGGAAACCATCTCTTCACCAGACTTCTGATCATATACACGCATGCCAGTGTACACTATCTTGTAGAACGAGTGATTCTTTTACAACCAAGAGAATCCTTCTGGATACCACGTGTCCGTCATGTGATCAAAACGGTCTTACGTGGTTGTCTTCCCAGTAACATTGCACATCACATTGTTGGCCAACAGAAAGAAGCGCCACTTTTAGCAGCAGATAGAATGAAACCTCACTAGCCGTTTCGTGAGTCCCCTATACTCAAAATCAGGCACCACTATAAATAACTGTTATATTCTATTAATCACATTTAGATTAGATTAGATTAGATTAATACTTGTTCCATAGATCATGAATACGACACTTCGTAATGATGTGGAACGTGTCAGGTTAATAAAAGATGTCTGTACAAGATATTGCATTACACAAAATATTGCATGACACTAATGTTTAAGTTTTTTTTCCCTCCCTTAATTTATATCTAAAAATTCAGCCAATGAGTAGAAGGAGTTGTCATCTAGAAATTCTTTTAATTTATTTTTAAATGTCGGTTGGCTGTCTGTCAGGCTTTTGATGCTGTTTGGTAGGTGACCAAAGACTTTTGTGGCAGCATAATTTACCCCTTTCTGTGCCAAAGTCAGATTTAACTCTGCACAGTGAAGATCATCCTTTCTCCTGGTGTTATAGCTATGCACACTGCTATTACTTTTGAACTGGGTTGGATTATTAACAACAAATTTCATAAGTGAATATATATACTGTGAGGTTACTGTGATCCCTAGATCCTTAAATAGATGTCTGCAGGATGACCGTGGGTGGGCACCAGCAATTTTTCTGATTACACGTTTTTGAGCAATGAATACTTTTCTACTCAACGATGAATTACCCCAGAATATGATGCCATACGAAAGCAGTGAATGAAAGTAGGCATAGTAAGCTAATTTACTGAGATTCTTATCACTAAAATTTGCAATAACCCTAATAGCATACGTAGCTGAACTCAGACGTTTCAGCAGACCATCAATGTGTTGCTTCCAGTTTAACCTCTCATCAATGGACACACCTAAAAATTTTGAAAATTCTACCTTAGCTACAGCCTTCTGTTCAAAGTCTATATTTATTACTGGAGTTGTGCCATTTACTGTACGGAACTGTATATACTGTGTTTTATCAAAATTTAAAGAGAGTCCGTTTGCTGAGAACCACTTAATAATTTTGTGAAAAACATCTACATCTACATCTACATTTATACTCCGCAAGCCACCCAAGGGTGTGTGGCGGAGGGCACTTTACGTGCCACTGTCATTACCTCCCTTTTCTGTTCCAGTCGCGTATGGTTCGCGGGAAGAACGACTGTAGGAAAGCCTCCGTGCACGCTCGAATCTCTCTAATTTTACATTCGTGATCTCCTCGGGAGGTATTAGTAGGGGGATGCAATATATTCGATACCTCATCCAGAAACGCACCCTCTCGAAACCTGGCGAGCAAGCTACACCACGATGCAGAGCGCCTCTCTTGCAGAGTCTGCCACTTGAGATTATTAAACATCTCCGTAACGCTGTCACGGTTACCAAATAACCCTGTGACGAAACGCGCCGCTCTTCTTTGGATCTTCTCTATCTCCTCCGTCAACCCGATCTGGTACGGATCCCACACTGATGAGCAGTACTCAAGTATAGGTCGAACGAGTGTTTTGTAAGCCACCTCCTTTGTTGATGGACTATATTTTCTAAGCACTCTCCCAATGAATCTCAACCTGGTACCCGCCTTACCAACAATTAATTTTATATGATCATTCCACTTCAAATCGTTCCGTACGCATACTCCCAGATATTTTACAGAAGTAACTGCTACCAGTGTTTGTTCCGCTATCATATAATCATACAATAAAGGATCCTTCTTTCTATGTATTCGCAATACATTACATTTGTCTATTTTAAGGGACAGTTGCCACTCCCTGCACCAAGTGCCTATCCGCTGCAGATCTTCCTGCATTTCGCTACAATTTTCTAATGCTGCAACTTCTCTGTATACTACAGCATCATCCGCGAAAAGCCGCATGGAACTTCCGACACTATCTACTAGGTCATTTATATATATATTGTGAAAAGCAATGGTCCCATAACACTCCCCTGTGGCACGCCAGAGGTTACTTTAACGTCTGTAGACGCCTCCCCATTGATAACAACATGCTGTGTTCTGTTTGCTAAAACTTTTCAATCCAGCCACACAGCTGGTCTGATATTCCGTAGGCTCTTACTTTGTTTATCAGGCGACAGTGCGGAACTGTATCGAACGCCTTCCGGAAGTCAAGAAAAATAGCATCTACCTGGGAGCCTGTATCTAATATTTTCTGGATCTCATGAACAAATAAAGCGAGTTGGGTCTCACACGATCGCTGTTTCCGGAATCCATGTTGATTCCTACATAGTAGATTCTGGGTTTCCAAAAACGACATGATACTCGAGCAAAAAACATATTCTAAAATTCTACAACAGATCGACGTCAGAGATATAGGTCTATAGTTTAGCGCATCTGCTGGACGATCCTTCTTGAAGACTGGGACTACCTGTGCTCTTTTCCAATCATTTGGAACCCTCCGTTCCTCTAGAGACTTGCGGTACACGGCTGTTAGAAGGGGGGCAAGTTCTTTCACGTACTCTGTGTAGAATCGAATTGGTATCCCGTCAGGTCCAGTGGACTTTCCTCTGTTGAGCGATTCCAGTTGCTTTTCTATTCCATGGACACTTATTTCGATGTCAGCCATTTTTTCGTTTGTGCTAGGATTTAGAGAAGGAACTGCAGTGCGGTCTTCCTCTGTGAAACACCTTTGGAAAAAGGTGTTTAGTATTTCAGCTTTACGCGTGTCATCCTCTGTTTCAATGCCATCATCATCCCGGAGTGTCTGGATATGCTGTTTCGAGCCACTTACTGATTTAACGTAAGACCAGAACTTCCTAGGATTTTCTGTCAAGTCGGTACATAGAATTTTACTTTCGAATTCACTGAACGCTTCCCGCATAGCCCTCCTTACGCTAACTTTGACATCGTTTAGCTTCTGTTTGTCTGAGAGTTTTTGGCTGCGTTTAAACTTGGAGTGAAGATCTCTTTGCTTTCACAGTAGTTTCCTAACTTTGTTGTTGAACCACGGTTGGTTTTTCCCGTCCCTCACAGTTTTACTCGGCACGTACCTGTCTAAAACGCATTTTACGATTGCCTTGAACTTTTTCCATAAACACTCAACATTGTCAGTGTCGGAACAGAAATTTTCGTTTTGATCTGTTAGGTAGTCTGAAATCTGCCTTCTATTACTCTTGCTAAACAGATAAACCTTCCTCCCTTTTTTTATATTCGTATTAACTTCCATATTCAGGGATGCTGCAACGGCCTTATGATCACTGATTCCCTGTTCTGCACATACAGTTCTGTTTGTTATCAGTAGGTCCAAGATGTTATCTCCACGAGTCGGTTCTCTGTTTAATTGCTCGAGGTAATTTTCGGATAGTGCACTCAGTATAATGTCACTCGATGCTCTGTCCCTGTATAGATTTTACAATTGCACCACTTAGTTATTGGTTTTTGGATGTTATTACTATACTTGTATCATCAGCAAAAAGAACTAAATTATAACTAACTGAAACCCTCAGCTGCCGACAGGTGTTGTTGATATACCTCGATGTGGACAGCTGAAAATGTGTGCCCCGACCGGGACTCGAACCCGGGATCTCCTGCTTACTTGGCAGACGCTCTATCCATCTTTTTTTTTTTTTTAGTCGTTTTGTTCGTTTTCGTTCGTTGTATCTGCTCGATGCGGACGTCGCAAGACACCCGTTTCAGTTCGTAGTTGATCCATTATCTCAGTTTTTTTATTACAGAGGGCAACTAACCCTCTGACCGAACACGCTGAGTTACCGTGCCGGCGTATCCATCTGAGCCACCGAGGACACACATGAATAGCGCGACTGCAGGGACTTATCCCTTGCACGCTTCCCGTGAGACTCACATTCCCAACTGTCCACAATTCTACATATGTAATGTACCTTATAGACATTTGCCCATCCACTCATTACTCGCGCACGCTTTGGCGATTCCCGTAAGTGTTTGGGCAACCTGTGTGCATTCGCACAGACGAAGGTCAATGGCTGGGTAGCCTTTAATTATATATATGAAGACAGTAACTATTCTCGAAAGAACAGAATACTGTTGATGACCGTACAGCTTTTCCCTGGAATAAATGATAACTAACTGAAACCCTCAGCTGCCGACAGGTGTTGTTGATATACCTCGATGTGGACAGCTGAAAATGTGTGCTCCGACCGGGACTCGAACCCGGGATCTCCTGCTTACATGGCAGACGCTCTATCCATCTAAGCCACCGAGGACACAGATGAATAGCGCGACTGCAGTGGATGGGCAAATGTCTATAAGGTACATTACATATGTAGAATTGTGGACAGTTGGGAATGTGAGTCTCACGGGAAGCGTGCAAGGGATAAGTCCCTGCAGTCGCGCTATTCATCTGTGTCCTCGGTGGCCCAGATGGATAGAGCGTCTGCCATGTAAGCAGGAGATCCCAGGTTCGAGTCCCGGTCGGGGCACACATTTTCAGCTGTCCACATCGAGGTATATCAACAACACCTGTCGGCAGCTGAGGGTTTCAGTTAGTTATCATTTATTCCAGGGAAAAGCTGCACTGTCATCAACAGTATTCTGTTATTTCGAGAATAGTTACTGTCTTCATATATATAAAAAGCACTAACTTTGCATCTTCATCAATGTGGAATAGTAAGTCATTAATGTATATCAAGAACAGTAAAGGACCTAACACCGAACCCTGTGGGACCCCGTACCTGATAGCCCCCCAACTAACGACCAACTCTATAACGGACCTCTTCTTATCAGTCTTCCAAAGGTTTATAGGACGGTGTGGTATTCCATATACTTTGTGTAATGATAATACCCAAACTTTCCATGGAGCTAACTTACGATAGCAGAAATATGGACTGCTAGCTCTGCTGAAAAGACAGGGTACAACGTGGAAGTTCACAGCGCCAAGAATGGCGTGGCAGGGAGTTGTTTATGCAGAGTATTTTGAAGATATTTCCTTGGAAACAGAAGAATTGTAACCGACTTTTATTTTTTCTATGCATTTCATTTGTAACTACTGGATGCTGTTATTTTTTGTAACTGTTGATATCTTTTGTAATAGTTATTGGCGAGTTTGCTGTATGTAATAACATAATGATTGTTATATGAGGTCTATAATGAAGTATCATCGCCACTGTAGAGTCTTGTAACGTAAGGAAGCAACGGAGAGGGTGTTGTTATGGGTGGCCGGTATCCTCTTTCTGCCACACAAATGCACATGTGGATTAATATAGTTCTTTATTTACCTAAATGGAAACAGTACTTAAGTGGAATAGAGGCCATGTCCTGTGGTACAAGCTCATCGGTAATAGTCCTCTTGCAGGCAATATCGGTAATCTTGCTGTTGGCATTAATCTGGTCACTATGTATTGTTGTAACATGCGATGTGAACTGAGCCTGCAATGAACTGACAGACGCCGAACTGGAAATGTTAGTCAGTCAGGCTCTCCGGTCAGCGGTGGTGGTCTAAATACATACTGCCAAAAGGGCTTTGGTGGCGTATTGCTTATCAATGTGTCTCTGGCCTCTCTCTCGATAGGTACACTTAATCTGGCGCCTGCTATCGATCTTCGCGCTACATCTTTGGCGACAGGTGTGCTGGCAAGGGGAGCAAAATGACTCATAATGGTCGAAGTAGAGAGTATATAAAATGTAGACTGGCAATGGCAAGGAAAGCGTTTCTGAAGAAGAGAAATCTGTTAACATGGAGTATAGATTTAAGTGTCAAGAAGTTGTTTCTGAAAGTATTTGTATGGAGTGTAGCCATGTATGGAAGTGAAACGTGGATGATAAATAGTTTAGACAAGAAGAGAATAGAAGCTTTCGAAATGTGGTGCTACAGAATAATGCTGAAGATTAGGTGGACAGATCACATAACTAATGAGGAGGTACTGAATAGAATTGGGGAGAAGAGAAATTTGTGGCACAACTTGACTAGCAGAAGGGATCCCTTGGTAGGACATATTCTGAGGCATCAAGGGATCACCAATTTAGTACTGGAGGGCAACGTGGAGGGTAAAATCGTAGAGGGAGACCAAGAGATGAATACACCAAACAGATTCAGAAGGATGTAGGTTGCAGTAGGTACTGGGAGATGAAGAAGCTTGCACAAAATAGAGTAGCATGGAGAGCTGCATCAAACCAGCCTCTGGAGTGACGACCGCAACAACAACAATTATTATTCTGAAGATACTGAGTTACACCCACCAAATCACAAGAACTTAATTTACAGCTAGCATTAACGTGGCAAAAAGACAATTAACATTTACTTTATTTTCTTTTTGGCCAATGCCCTTGCCGCAGTGGTAACATTGGTTTCCGTCAGATCACCGAAGTTAAGCGATTTCGGGCTTGGCTAGCACTCGGATAGGTCTGCCGAGTGCTGTTGGCAAGTGCAGTACCCTCAGCCCTTGTGAAGCTAATCGAGGAGCTATTTGACTGAGAAATAGCAGCACCGGTCACGAAAACTGACAACGCCTTGGAAAGCTGTGTGATGACCACATGCCCTTCTGTATCCGCGTCCGGTGACGCCTAAGCGCTGAAGATGACATGGCGGCCAGTCGGTATTGTTGGGCCTTCACGGCCTGTTCTTACGGCATTTGTTTCTTTATTTTGTTTTTGACAGCATTCTTTTATGCCAATTGTTGCAGTTATGTGGACAGCTGAAAATGTGTGCTCCGACCGGGACTCGAACCCGGGATCTCCTGCTTACATGGCAGACGCTCTATCCATCTAAGCCACCGAGGACACAGATGAATAGCGCGACTGCAGTGGATGGGCAAATGTCTATAAGGTACATTACATATGTAGAATTGTGGACAGTTGGGAATGTGAGTCTCACGGGAAGCGTGCAAGGGATAAGTCCCTGCAGTCGCGCTATTCATCTGTGTCCTCGGTGGCCCAGATGGATAGAGCGTCTGCCATGTAAGCAGGAGATCCCAGGTTCGAGTCCCGGTCGGGGCACACATTTTCAGCTGTCCACATCGAGGTATATCAACAACACCTGTCGGCAGCTGAGGGTTTCAGTTAGTTATCATTTATTCCAGGGAAAAGCTGCACTGTCATCAACAGTATTCTGTTATTTCGAGAATAGTTACTGTCTTCATATATATAAAAAGCACTAACTTTGCATCTTCATCAATGTGGAATAGTAAGTCATTAATGTATATCAAGAACAGTAAAGGACCTAACACCGAACCCTGTGGGACCCCGTACCTGATAGCCCCCCAACTAACGACCAACTCTATAACGGACCTCTTCTTATCAGTCTTCCAAAGGTTTATAGGACAGTGTGGTATTCCATATACTTTGTGTAATGATAATACCCAAACTTTCCATGGAGCTAACTTACGATAGCAGAAATATGGACTGCTATCTCTGCTGAAAAGACAGGGTACAACGTGGAAGTTCACAGCGCCAAGAATGGCGTGGCAGGGAGTTGTTTATGCAGAGTATTTTGAAGATATTTCCTTGGAAACAGAAGAATTGTAACCGACTTTTATTTTTTCTATGCATTTCATTTGTAACTACTGGATGCTGTTATTTTTTGTAACTGTTGATATCTTTTGTAATAGTTATTGGCGAGTTTGCTGTATGTAATAACATAATGATTGTTATATGAGGTCTATAATGAAGTATCATCGCCACTGTAGAGTCTTGTAACGTAAGGAAGCAACGGAGAGGGTGTTGTTATGGGTGGCCGGTATCCTCTTTCTGCCACACAAATGCACATGTGGATTAATATAGTTCTTTATTTACCTAAATGGAAACAGTACTTAAGTGGAATAGAGGCCATGTCCTGTGGTACAAGCTCATCGGTAATAGTCCTCTTGCAGGCAATATCGGTAATCTTGCTGTTGGCATTAATCTGGTCACTATGTATTGTTGTAACATGCGATGTGAACTGAGCCTGCAATGAACTGACAGACGCCGAACTGGAAATGTTAGTCAGTCAGGCTCTCCGGTCAGCGGTGGTGGTCTAAATACATACTGCCAAAAGGGCTTTGGTGGCGTATTGCTTATCAATGTGTCTCTGGCCTCTCTCTCGATAGGTACACTTAATCTGGCGCCTGCTATCGATCTTCGCGCTACATCTTTGGCGACAGGTGTGCTGGCAAGGGGAGCAAAATAACTCATAATGGTCGAAGTAGAGAGTATATAAAATGTAGACTGGCAATGGCAAGGAAAGCGTTTCTGAAGAAGAGAAATCTGTTAACATGGAGTATAGATTTAAGTGTCAAGAAGTTGTTTCTGAAAGTATTTGTATGGAGTGTAGCCATGTATGGAAGTGAAACGTGGATGATAAATAGTTTAGACAAGAAGAGAATAGAAGCTTTCGAAATGTGGTGCTACAGAATAATGCTGAAGATTAGGTGGACAGATCACACAACTAATGAGGAGGTACTGAATAGAATTGGGGAGAAGAGAAATTTGTGGCACAACTTGACTAGCAGAAGGGATCCCTTGGTAGGACATATTCTGAGGCATCAAGGGATCACCAATTTAGTACTGGAGGGCAACGTGGAGGGTAAAATCGTAGAGGGAGACCAAGAGATGAATACACCAAACAGATTCAGAAGGATGTAGGTTGCAGTAGGTACTGGGAGATGAAGAAGCTTGCACAGAATAGAGTAGCATGGAGAGCTGCATCAAACCAGTCTCTGGAGTGAAGACCGCAACAACAACAATTATTATTCTGAAGATACTGAGTTACACCCACCAAATCACAAGAACTTAATTTACAGCTAGCATTAACGTGGCAAAAAGACAATTAACATTTACTTTATTTTCTTTTTGGCCAATGCCCTTGCCGCAGTGGTAACATTGGTTTCCGTCAGATCACCGAAGTTAAGCGATTTCGGGCTTGGCTAGCACTCGGATAGGTCTGCCGAGTGCTGTTGGCAAGTGCAGTACCCTCAGCCCTTGTGAAGCTAATTGATGAGCTATTTGACTGGGAAATAGCAGCACCGGTCACGAAAACTGACAACGCCTTGGAAAGCTGTGTGATGATCACATGCCCTTCTGTATCCGCGTCCGGTGACGCCTAAGCGCTGAAGATGGCATGGCGGCCAGTCGGTATTGTTGGGCCTTCTCGGCCTGTTCTTACGGCGTTTGTTTCTTTATTTTGTTTTTGACAGCATTCTTTTAACCCCAGTGTTGCAGTTACACCGCAGGAGTACAGTAAGAGCAGATGATTGGCTCAAGTAAACGATGCCTCCGCTAGGTATTGAGCCACTGCAGTATGGATGAGAAAGGCCTATAATCTATACTTATGAACATAGAAACTCCACACGACTGAAGACCCATTACACAGACTGAGGACAAAGTGTTTACCCCAGCTCACTTTCTCGTAGGTGGAAGACTTACCACCCTATCTACAGACCCAGGGCCACCAAACACAACAGGTTTGGTAAGACAGTTTAAGCTGCTGCAGAAGCTATCTGACTACTTTTTTAAGTGGTGGAGCAAAGAGTTTTTATTGCTTTTCGGACCTTCTGTCAAGTTAAGAATGGTGGCACAGCACTGAAGGTACATATTTGAGGTGTTGTGCTTCTTCAAGAGGATGTACTTCCCTGCCACTTGTGCAAGAGTGAAATTATTATGAACAGGTCGAGACGGACTGTCGTCCTCGTTACCCCAGATGGAAGTGATGTTACCAGGTGAGTCCAGCTGATCGTCCTCTGGAAGTCGAACATGGTGCGGAAGATTTGAAAGATCAGTGGCATTGTACATTGCTGTCTTGAGCACATTATCTTTGGACCTGTTTTTGTAGAATGCTGTTGCTTGTCTTGTTGTGATAGTTACGTGAATAAATACTGTGTTAAAGTGGGCGTCTTATATTTACTTACTTTCTCAACTCGATGGTGACACATCATCTGACGGTAAGTCGATCCCCAAAGTTGCACACTTAACTACAATTAATCTTCCATAAATAGTTATTCACTTGTGAACATAACACATGGAAGACGACCGGAAAAATGACCCGCACATACCTGACAACAACAGAGTCAACACCATTTCTTATAGATTCTTGTGACCACCTCCAATGAACACTGCCATCTCTCTGAGAAGTGCAACGTACCTGTGCTTCGAACATATGCTCTGTTTCAGTACCATTTTGGTCACAGAGTGTCTGGACGTTTTGTTTTGATCCACCTACCGCTTTGACATAAGACCAAAATTTCTTAGGATTTTCTGCCAAGTCAGTACATAGAACTTTACTTTCGAATTCATTGAACGCCTCTCGCATAGCACCCCTCACACTACATTTCGCTTCGCGTAATTTTTGTTTGTCTGCAAGGCTTTGGCTATGTTTATGTTTGCTGTGAAGTTCCCTTTGCTTCCGCAGCAGTTTTCTAACTCGGTTGTTGTACCACGGTAGCTCTTTTCCATCTCTTACGACCTTGCTTGGCACATACTCATCTAACGCATATTGTACGATGGTTTTGAACTTTGTCCACTGATCCTCAACACTATCTGTACTTGAGACAAAACTTTTGTGTTGAGCCGTCAGGTACTCTGTAATCTGCTTTTTGTCACTTTTGCTAAACAGAAAAATCTTCCTACCTTTTTTAATATTTCTATTTACGGCTGAAATCATCGATGCCGTAACCGCTTTATGATCGCTGATTCCCTGATCTGCGTTAACTGTTTCAAATAGTTCGGGTCTGTTTGTCACCAGAAGGTCTAATATGATATCGCCACGTGTCGGTTCTCTGTTCAACTGCTCAAGGCAGTTTTCAGATAAAGCACTTAAAAAAATTTCACTGGATTCTGTTCACTGAATGCACTGTTCATCACCATTCGTTTCTGATCCCGGCGGACGTTCTGTTCGAAAAAAAAAGGGAGCACAATGAGTTCCTCCGTTGCTGCTTGTGTAGTGGCTACTACACAGTGAAACAACAGTAGCACTTATTAATTGACAGCAAAAGTACAAACACTGGTGAACAATTGATCCAAATAGAGTAACACAAAGAAAGTCCAATAGTAGATCCAAGATAGTTACAGCGCAGAGTACAACAACATGTTCATTACAGTCCAGGAAACAAAGTAAAGCATAGAGCTAGGCCCGAGACCTAAATCAGCCACCATAGTTCAGATGGGCGCTGGTTGGCGTCCGGTAAGCGTCGGCGCGCGCTTCTGTGTCCCAGATTCGCTACTGGAAAGCAGCTGCTATTCCTAGCGGACGAGCCTCGACGACGTAGCGTGGTGAGGCGGAACGGGAGCAGTGCTATTTGCATGGCCACATGTGAACAGTGCGCAGTTCGAATGGCGGTCGACAGGCGGCTGTAGTCATTATTACAGGAGTCGCTGTCCGAGATGAAGATGCCTGTCAATGCGGTAACATGTGGGCGTTGCCGCAACATTGCTGGAAGATACGTAAAAAATTCGAGTGGGACGGCTACCAATCCTCCTGTCCATCACACGGATAAGGATAGTCTGAAACTTCCTTCAATCCTGGTCTGGGGTGTCGTCGGAATGTGACTAACTGCTGCATTGCCTCCCCCCCTCCCCGCCCCCACCTACAGGTGAGTTGTACCATGCATATCACCATGCATATTAGGAAAAAATTACTGAAAAATACAATACTGCAAGAACACTGATGGAGGGCGATATCTGCTAGTGATCCCAGGTAGAATAAAAAATAAAGAGACAGGGTAACATGAAATACGCTCTCAAAATGGGAACGTGCAATGTCACTATAAGATTCGTAAATAGATACATTATACGAGGGCGGTTCAGAAAGTAACCTCCGATTGGTCACAGTGCGGGTTGTGGGGGAAGTAGCGACGCCATCTGTGCGTTCACGCACTCAACAGGTCAGTCGGCATCAAGCCGTGGTCGAGTGAACGTCGTACCTGCGCTAGTTTAGTTTTTGTGGCAGTTTGAAATGTGTGCTGCAATAGAAAACCCCGCCAAATGTGAAGTGCGTGCTGTCATAAGGTTTTTTACAGCCAAAGGATATTCTGCAGCAGCTATTCATCGTGAGCTTTGTGCCGTGTACGGACCAAGAGTTATGAGTGAAGGAGTTGTCCGTGAATGGGTACGTTTATTTAAAAGTGGACGAGAAAACGTTCATGATGAAGAGAGGAGTGGTAGACCATCATTGGTGACTGACGAACTCGTTCAGACAGTTGATGCAAAAGTTCGTGAAAATCGACGTTTCTCAATGTCGGAGTTGTTTACTGGTTTTCCACAGATTTCTAAGACTCTCTTGTACGGTTTGATGACGACGAAGAGCTCAAAGATGCGGTCACAGGCTGGCTCCAGGCACAAGCGGGTGATTTTTATGCAGAAGGAATTTCAAAGCTTGTGAAGAGATACGATAAGTGCCTCAATCGCTATGGAGACTATGTAGAAAAATAGTGCAAAGATGTAGTTGTAAGATGTATATATTAAAATATTTTTATTTAACTTGGTGTATTTTTTTAAATCAACCGGAGGTTACTTTCTGAACGGCCCTCGTATATATACAGGGTGGTCCATCGATCGTGACTGGGCCAAATATCTCACGAAATAACCGTCAAACGAAAAAACTACAAAAAACGAAACTTGTCTAGCTTGAAGGGGGAAACCAGATGGCGCTATGCTTGGCCCGCTAGATGGCGCTGCCATAGGTTAAACGGATATCAACTGCGTTTTTTTAAACAGGAACTCCCATTTCTTATTACATGTTCGTGCAATTCGTAAAGAAATATGAATGTTTTAGTTGGACCACTTTTTTCGCTTTGTGATAGATGGCGCTGTAATAGTCACAAACAAATGGCTCACAATTTTAGACGAACAGTTGGTAACATGTAGGTTTTTTAAATTAAAATACAGAACGTAGGTACGTTTGAACATTTTATTTCGGTTGTTCCAATGTGATACATGTACCTTTGTGAACTTATCATTTCGGAGAACGCATGCTGTTGCAGCGTGATAACCTGTAAATACCACATTAATCTATAAATGCTCAAAATGATGTCCGTCAACCTCAATGCATTTGGCAATACGTGTAACAACATTCCATTCAACAGCGAGTAGTTCGCCTTCCGTAATGTTCGCACATGCATTGACAATGCGCTGACGCATGTTGGCGGGCGTTGTCGGAGGACCACGATAGCAAATATCCTTCAACTTTCCCCTCAGAAAGAAATGCGGGGACGTCAGATCCGGTGAACGTGCGGGCCATGGTATGGTGCTTCGACGACCAATCCACCTGTCATGAAATATGCTATTCAATACCGCTCCAACCACACGCGAGCTATGTGCCGGACATCCATCATGTTGCAAATACATCGTAATTCTCTCATGCAGTGAAACATCTTGTAGTAACATCGGTAGAACATTACTTAGCAAATCAGCATACATTGCACCATTTAGATTGCCATCGATAATTGGGGGCCAATTATCCTTTCTCCCATAATAACGCACCATACATTAACCCGCCAAGGTCCCTGATGAATCACTTGTCGCAACCATCGTGGATTTTTCGTTGCCCAATACTGCATAATGTGCCGGTTTACGTTACCGCTATTGGTGAATGACGCTTCGTCGCTAAATAGAACGCGTGCAAAAAATCTGTCATCGTCCCGTAATTTCTCTTGTGCCCAGTGGCAGATCCGTACACGACGTTCAAAGCCGTCGCCATACAATTCCTGATGCACAGAAATATGGTTTGGTGCAGTCGATGTTGATGTAGCATTCTCAACACATACGTTTTTTAGATTCCCGATTCTCGCGCAACTGGTGTGCGGATTAGCCGCGACAGCAGCTAAAACACCTACTTGGGCATCATAATTTGTTGCAGGTCGTGGTTGACGTTTCACATGTGGCTGAACACTTCCTGTTTCCTTAAATAACGTAACTATCCGGCGAATGGTCCGGACACTTGGATGATGTCCAGGATACCGAGCAGCATACATAGCACACGCCCGCTGGGCATTTTGATCACAATAGATATACATCAACAAGATATCGACGTTTTCCGCAATTGGTAAACGGTCCATTTTAACACGGATAATGTACCACGAAGCAAATACCGTCCGCACTGGCGGAATGTTACGTACTTCTATGTTTGTGAATATTACAGCGCCAGTGGTTCAACTAAAACATTCATATTTCTTTATGTACTACACGAATATGTAATATAAAATGGGGGTTCCAACGTAGAAAAACGCAGTTGATATCCGTTTGACCTATGGCAGCGCGATCTAGCGGGCCAACCATAGCGCCATTTGGTTTCCCCCTTCAACCTAGACGAGTTTCGTTCTTTGTAGTTTCTTCGTTTGATGCTAATTTCGTGCGATATTTGGCTTGATCACTATCAATAGAGCACCCAATATACATATGAGGTCACCGGCTCACAGAGGTCACGACACCTCTATCAGTGTGTTAGAGAGCTGCAGATTTTGTGCACCATCTGTCGATAAGCCGGTGTCCACGTAAATACAAATAACCTTCCACAAACAGGAATTAATTTGCGAACTACAATACGTTCAATTAATGCTGGAAAAATTGACTGCACATACCTGATAACAACAGAATCAACACCATTTCTTATAGATTCCTGTGACAACCTCGAATGAACACTACCATCTCTGTGAGAAGTGCAACGCATCTGTAATTCGAACATCTGCAGCCGCTAGCCCATAGCACTACCACTAGCTCAATGGCTCCATGTAACTGTGCCAAATCATACTACACATTAGAGAATAGCCACTCGTGTGTGTCGTTCATGGTAATGGTCGAATTTCTTCATCCCAGCTGCGAATCTCCATCTCATCGTCCAGACCAGGAAGGCTGCTCGGCGACCAGTGAAGAAACTGGAGCTGAGTACTGTCCGCACTCTAGCGGCAGCGCCTCTAAACGCAGAAAACCGGTGCTCGATAAGACGGCCAGTGCACCATCTGCTTAAGATGTATGGCAGCCAGCAGATACAGGTACCTGTAAAACAATCAAATTTCTTTTCTCATTATACATCTCTCTACATACCAAGAATAATAAAAGTGATAATAACATGCTACTAATGGTAGGAGAGTTTTTCTGTGCAGTAAGAATTTATTAAGTCGACTGTACTAAGATAAGACGCTCCGAGACGAATGTACAGTAACTTGTGTCATATTGACCATCTTGATGGTGTCATTAAATACAGGTTTTGGTTACTTATTCAGTGGTAAGATACAGTCGCTGTATCACAAGACAAGATCGTAGACTACTTCATAGAAGAAGTAACAACAACAAAAGCTCAAGTCAACTTGTGAGGGTTCTAAGGTCACTGGCCGCAGTTCGTAGCAGTGAATCTTTTGTTTCCTGCAGAAATGCAGTAACTCATTCCTTAATAACTTAGCAGACGACTTTACTCTAAAAACTACTAACATGCTGGACTAGTCACTGGTAGCCTCGACCAGTGAACTCAGACTGAACAACGCTCTTTTCGCGAAAGCGCTATTGAGGAGTGACATTTGTAACTAGCGTGGATTTCATATAAGGTAAGAGGATATGAGAAATTAGGGCGTTTACAAACAGACTTGTTCCCCTCTAGTTCCGTTTCTGTGAGTGGCACATGGTACCACACTGTGTGTGTGTTCTAAAAAAACTTAGGGAGAGAGACGTCATGATTGCGTGATCCCTTTATAATCAATGAGCTACGTAGAGTTCAGGCGAACATCGAAAATCACAATGAATCTGTGCGCAAACCTGCGTCTAATATTTGTTCAGAAATCTACTGTGTAACCACTGAACTGGCTCTTCTGTGGAAGAGCTACAGTAGAGTTCTCGCGATAATTATGGCCTACATCTGTTTAATCCAACCTGGTAAGTGTCTGAGACTGACGAGCAGAGCACGTATTTTTCCGTAACATACCATGAAAGCCCTAAAAATATTATGCATGTGACTAATTATTCTAGATTCGTTGAGTAATCGTGTTTGTTTACATCACCACAATGACATTAGCAATGTGTGGCGAAACTGTAACGCATCTGGGAAGGCAATGTTTCTGCCAGCTATTGTTACAAATGCATAATAAAGCATGTTTCCCAGTGTTGTTCTATTGGAAATAGCCGACTCCAGTAACGTGGCTGACAAGTTGACTTCAGTCACTCGGCAGAGTACTACTGAATTACACCAACAGCAAGTATAAAAAAAACCTGTCAGTATAAGCTTCGTGTGAAAACGATTTCCACGTTAAGTAATTAAAATTGTGGAAACATAGATAATATTTTGCATTAGGCACCCACAGCTCAATCACAATTCAGTCGATGAGTGGTATTGGTGGCAAAACATCTGGGTAAAGACTCAAGGTGACTTTCAGTCATGCCCTCTAAGTGTGGATTTAATTACACTACCTTATGTGTGTGCTGCGAACTGGATACCCCAGGTCCTATCTGATGCGGAGTGAAAGGGGCTCTGTGCACAACGTGGATGTCATCATTATATCTACATGACATAGATTAGCATCTAATGCCATTGCTTGGCGTTTGTCTTATTTTTAAAACCATTCATCTTAAGTTTAAAAATTTTGTTGATTGTTATTTCTGGCAGCATTAGCTGTGGGAAATTACTGCTTTTGACACATATACAGTTGGGTGTTTTGGACGAGAGTGAATACATTTTGGAGAGAGATAGTCGAAGATATGATCAGCACAGATACTGTCCATACCACAGTGTCATGGTGCTGCATGTTAAATCTGTCTCACAGCTGCACCACCAACGTCACTCAATAACTCTGCCTGCCAGCCTGTGACTTCCTGTTGCCATCCTCAGCTTAACATTTTACCGTTATACATTAGTCCTATTTAAATAAGTAAGTACCTTCTTGCTACTAAGTGGCCTGAGTGACTTAACTGTGAATCTCCACCATTAATATGCACTTTGGCGTGTTGAATGACACCATGCATACAGCAAAAAATCACTTTCACCCTGCCCCCACCCTGGGGTATCCACTCTTCAGCACAAACGTAAAATAGTGTAACTACATCCACGCTTAGACTGTACGATTGCCATCTTGAGTATTTACCCAGATGTTTTTTCTTTTTTCTTTTTTTTTTTTTGGCTACCAATACCAAATATTGACTAAATTTCCTTATTCTTGTGCTGTAGCCTTGCATAACATTGTTCCCTCTGCTATGAATTGACTTATTCACTACATGTTGAACTCAGATTAAATCTACTTGTCTTAATTAATAGCCCTAATTTAGTAATTTAAATGTTCTTTTTTAATATTATTGAATTATTAAATTTCAGAATTTTAACATATTAGCTTTGTGCATTAACCCTTAATTGTGTAATTGTAAACTATATGTATTTCTTGATATATACTATTGTCACCATATCATAAATAAATAACAAAACTCTGATTGAGCTGCGAGAGTAAGCAAAAAATTATCTATCTGCCTATAATTTTAATTCTTTCATGTGCATATTGTTTACGAAAATTTGTGCTATTGGGATCTTCTCATATAAAATAATGTGTTCTGAGGTATTTAGCACTGTTACAGAGGGCGTATTAGTATTGGACTGAGGACCAAAGTGTGTGTTACCTTATCAAAATAAACGTCTTAGTTGTACTTCAAACGATATCAAAGTAATCAATACATTATGACTACCCTCCATGCTAGGGTAGTATTATTACTTTCTGCCATACAGTAATCGGGTTTTAGAGTCACATATCGCATTGTTTATAGGCATCAGGGTCAAGGTTTTAATAGATGTACACTGCTAAGTATGCGTTTTTGGTGTGTGTTGTAGCACTATGCATATCGCTTTTCCTTGCTGAATCCACACTCCACCCTATGGTCCTGGGATATTCATGTCACAGAACACAAAAAAGTGTAATTGGATTGTAATTTCAATCACATTTGGAAGGTTAAAATTAAAAGGAAGGTCAGCGTTGGCCGTAATATTGCTGGTTTATTGATAGCAAAATCGATTTTCAATCACATAGTGATCATCTTCAGTGTTGGAAGTTAAAAATTTCACATAGCGATCAGTGAATAAAAAACAAAAACCGCAAATACACCTGAGTATAAACCAACTGTCGGAAAAAGCTTTTTTTTTTATTATTCACTGATCGCTATGTGAAATTTTTAACTTCCAACACTGAAGATGATCACTATGTGATTGAAAATCGATTTTGCTATCAATAAACCATCAATATTGCGGCCAACGCTGACCTTCCTTTCAATTTAACATATATGGTCGTTGTGCACACAGCATTCCATGGAGTCACCAAACAAAAACATTTGGAAGGTATGACAGGAAGATGTCCTGTGCAATTACGATTACTAAGACAGACATTTGTGGGATCTAAACCAACGTCTTCCAGAGAACTAAAGAAAATACTTTTGATTTGTGTGGATGTGCATACATTCCATGTAATTATGATCAACAACTCGTTACAAAACTATGCTCTGTACGTCCATAGTTTTGATTATTTAACCTGAAAATGATTGCATGAGCTACCAAACAGCGATGCTGATAGTTCTGCTATGTGATGTTTAAAGCTTTCCCGGCGTACTGATTGTTCCATTATGGAACAACAGTTCTGCTGTGGCCTGTCTCTTGGTGGACAACTGTGTATTCATCACAAGAAAGCTAATACGGGCTACAATACCTTCGCAGAAGTTAATTTTTTTGTTAGTGTTACGAATACGGAAAATTCTAGTGACAGTAAATCTGACTAAACGTATGCATCTGCAGAGGGCCTGGCTGTCTTGCTGGCAGGGATATAGAACTTCTAAAATTATAACAGAGTTTTTTTTTTTTTTTTTTTAGCTGGGTGTGTACATGCTATGCAACAAGACAATGATTTTAGTGGATTGTTCGGTAATGGCAGAGTGCGATGCTGAACCTCGATGCTCTGCCCAAAAAACGACAGTCAGAATTTGTAATGGGTTATAAAAACTATGCACTGTGTGCCTATAGTTGTAATTATTTTAATATTATAACTATAATTATAAAAACTATGCACTGTATGCCTATACTTGTAATTATTTTAATGTGAAAATCGTTTACACATGAACAACGATACTGACAGTTCTTTTGTGGATTACCTTTTGATGGAATTCAATGACTGAAATCAATTTGTCAGCCACGTTAGTGGAGTCGGCCACTTCCAACAGAACAAAACTGGGAAACATGCTTTATTATGCACTCGTAGCCATGGCTGGCAGCAACATTCCCTACCCAGAGATATTACGGATTCACCACACACAGCTAATGACGTTACAATTACCCATAGAATCTATAATAATTTATCACAAATGTAATATTTTTAGAATTTTCATGGTATATTACGAAAAAATACATCTGAGACATTTACCAGGTTGGATCAAACAGATGCAGGCTACAATTATCGGGAGAACTGTATTGTAGCTCTTCCACAGAAGAGCTAGTTCAATGTCTGCACAGCTTGTTTCTGAACAAATATTAGTCATATGTTTGAGCACAGATTCATTATGATATTCAAATTTCGGCTTAACTCTAGGCCGCTCTTAGCACATAAAAGCATCACGTGATCGTGGTGTCTCTCTCCCTCACACAAATACTCAGTGTGGCACCTTGTGCCACTCACAGAGACGGAGTTAGAGGGGAACAAGTGTGTTTGTAAATGCCCTAATTTCTCTTATCTTATTTGAAATCTACGCTAGCTACGAATTATGGCAACGGCCTTGCCGTATGGATACACCAGTTCCCGTTGGATCACCGAGTTAAGTGTTGTCGGGCGTGGCCGGCACTTGGATGGGTGGCCATCCAGGCCGCGATGCACTGTTGCCATTTTTCGGGGTTCACTCAGCCTCGTGATGCCAATAGAGGAGCTACTCGACCGAATAGTAGCGGCTCCGGTCGCAAAAAACCATCATAACCACCCGGAGAGCGGTGTGCTGACCACACGCCCCTCCTATCCGCATTCCCAACTGAATCAGAGGCTGAGAAGGTTCTGCGACCGTGTGGGCTGCAGATTCCTCGACTTGCGCCATAGGGTGGCGGTGTTTTGGGTTCCGCTGGATAGGTCAGGAGTCCACTACACGCAGCAAGCGGCTACACGGGTAGCAGGGGTTTTATGTCGTGGACTGGGCGGTTTTTTAGGTTAGATGGCCTCGGGCAAGTACAGAAAGGGTAACAGCCTCAAAGGGTGCGGGGCAAAGTCAGGACATGCGGGGACCAAGCAGCAATCGGTATTGTAACTGTAAACTGTCGAAGCTGCTTTGGTAAAGTACCGGAACTTCAAGCACTGATAGAAAGCACCGAAGCTGAAATCGTTATAGGTACAGAAAGCTGACTGAAGCCAGAGATAAATTCTGCCGAAATTTTTACAAAGGCACAGACGGTGTTTAGAAAAGACAGATTGCATGCAACCGGTGGTGGCGTGTTTGTCGCTGTTAGTAGTAGTTTATGCTGTAGTGAAGTAGAAGTGGATAGTTCCTGTGAATTATTATGGGTGGAGGTTACACTCAACAACCGAGCTAGGTTAATAATTGGCTCCTTTTACCGACCTCTCGACTCAGCAGCATTAGTGGCAGAACAACTGAGAGAAAATTTGGAATACATTTCACATAAATTTTCTCAGCATGTTATAGTATTAGGTGGAGATTTAAATTTACCAGATATAGACTGGGACACTCAGATGTTTAGGACGGGTGGTAGGGACAGAGCATTGAGTGACATTATACTGAGTGCACTATCCGAAAATTACCTCGAGCAATTAAACAGAGAACTGACTCGTGGAGATAACGTCTTGGACCTACTGATAACAAACAGACCCGAACTTTTCGACTCTGTAAGTGCAGAACAGGGAATCAGTGATCATAAGGCCGTTGCAGCATCCCTGAATATGGAAGTTAATAGGAATATAAAAAAAGGTAGGAAGGTGTATCTGTTTAGCAAGAGTAATAGAAGGCAGATTTCAGACTACCTAACATATCAAAACGGAAATTTCTGTTCCGACATTGTCAATGTTGAGTGTTTATGGAAAAAGTTCAAGGCAATCGTAAAATGCGTTTTAGACAGGTACGTGCCGAGTAAAACTGTGAGGGACGGGAAAAAACCCACCGTGGTTCAACAACAAAGTTAGGAAACTACTGCGAAAGCAAAGAGATCTTCACTCCAAGTTTAAACGCAGCCAAAACCTCTCAGACAAACAGAAGCTAAACGATGTCAAAGTTAGCGTAAGGAGGGCTATGCGGGAAGCGTTCAGTGAATTCGAAAGTAAAATTCTATGTACCGACTTGACAGAAAATCCTAGGAAGTTCTGGTCTTACGTTGAATCAGTAAGTGGCTCGAAACAGCATATTTAGACACTCCGGGATGATGATGGCATTGAAACAGAGGATGACACGCGTAAAGCTGAAATGCTGAACACCTTTTTCCAAAGCTGTTTCACAGACGAAGACCGCACTGCAGTTCCTACTCTAAATCCTCGCACAAACGAAAAAATGGCTGACATCGAAATAAGTGTCCATGGAATAGAAAAGCAACTGGAATCACTCAACAGAGGAAAGTCCACTGGATCTGACGGGATACCAATTCGATTCTACACAGAGTACGCGAAAGAACTTGCCACTCTTCTAACAGTCGTGTACCGCAAGTCTCTAGAGGAACGGAAGGTTCCAAATGATTGGAAAAGAGCACAGGTAGTCCCAGTCTTCAAGAAGGGTCGTCGAGCAGATGCGCAAAACTATAGACCTATATCTCTGACGTCGATCTGTTGTAGAATTTTATAACATGTTTTTTGCTCGAGTATCATGTCGTTTTTGGAAACACAGAATCTACTCTGTAGGAATCAACATGGATTCCGGAAGCAGCGATCGTGTGAGACCCAACTCGCTTTATTTGTTCATAATACCCAGAAAATATTAGATACAGGCTCCCAGGTAGATGCTATTTTCCTTGACTTCCGGAAGGCGTTCGATACAGTTCCGCACTGTCGCATGATAAACAAAGTAAGAGCCTACGCAGCTGTGTGGCTGGATTGAAGAGTTTTTAGCAAACAGAACACAGCATGTTGTTATCAATGGAGAGACGTCTACAGTCGTTAAAGTACCCTCTGGCGTGCCACAGGGGAGTGTTATGGGACCATTGCTTTTCACAATATATATAAATGACCTAGTAGATAGTGTCGGAAGTTCCATGCGGCTTTTCGCGGATGATGCTGTAGTATACAGAGAAGTTGCAGCATTAGAAAATTGTAGTGAAATGCAGGAAGATCTGCAGTGGATAGGCACTTGGTGCAGGGAGTGGCAACTGTCCCTTAACATAGACAAATGTAATGTATTGCGAATACATAGAAAGATCCCCTTTATTGTATGATTATATGATAGCGGAACAAACACTGGTAGCAGTTACTTCTGTAAAATATCTGGGAGTATGTGTACGGAACGGTTTGAAGTGGAATGATCATATAAAATTAATTGTTGGTAAGGCGGGTACCAGGTTGAGATTTATTGGGAGAGTCCTTAGAAAATGTAGTCCATCAACAAAGGAGGTGGCTTACAAAACACTCGTTCGACCTATACTTGAATATTGCTCATCAGTGTGGGATCCGTACCAGATCGGGTTGACGGAGGAGATAGAGAAGATCCAAAGAAGAGCGGCGCGTTTCGTCACAAGGTTATTTGGTAACCGTGATAGCGTTACGGAGATGTTTAGCAAACTCAAGTGGCAGACTGTGCAAGAGAGGCGCTCTGCATCGCGGTGTAGCTTGCTCGCCAGGTTTCGAGAGGGTGCGTTTCTGGATGAGGTATCGAATATATTGCTCCCCCCTACTTATATCTCCCGAGGAGATCACGAATGTAAAATTAGAGAGATTCGAGCGCGCACGGAGGCTTTCCTACAGTCGTTCTTCCCGCGAACCATACGCGACTGGAACAGAAAAGGGAGGTAATGACAGTGGCACGTAAAGTGCCCTCCGCCACTCACCGTTGGGTGGCTTGCGGAGTACAAATGTAGATGTAGATGTAGAAGTAGGATGACACGGCCGTCGGATGGTCCCGATGGGCCACTTGTGGGCTAAAGACGGAGTGCTTGCTAGCTACGAATGTTATTCCTGAACAGTGCTTTCGCGAAAACAGCGTTGTTCAACTTGAGTTCACTTAATACTAGCGTGTTGATCGAACCTACCAGTGACAAGTACAGCATATTATTGGTTTTTAGCGTAAAGTCGTTTGCTAAGTTAGTAAGGAGTGTGTTACTTCATTTCTTCAGGAAGGAAATGATACACTGCTACGAAAAGCGACCAATGACCTTGTAACCCACAAAAGTTGACTTTAGCTTTTGTTGTTGCCATTTTTTTGCTAGGGAGCAGTTTGCGGTCTGGTCTTGAGGTCCTGCGATCATAGCTTACGACCAAATAAGTAACCAAAAGTTATATTTAATGACCGTATCAAATTGGTCAATATGACACAAGTTACTGTACATTCGTCTCGGAGCGTCTTATCTTAGTACAGTCGACTTAATAAATTCTTACTGCACAGAAAAACTCTCCTACCATTAGTAGCATGTTATTATCACTTTTATTATTCTTGGTATGTAGAGAGATGTATAATGAGAAAAGAAATTTGGTTGTTTTACAGGTACCTGTATCTGCTGGCTGCCATACATCTGAAGCTGATGGTGCACTGGCCGTCTTATCAAGCACCGGTTTTCTGCGTTTAGAGGCACTGCCGCTAGAGTGCGGACAGTACTCAGCTCCAGTTTCTTCACTGGTCGCCGAGCAGCCTTCCTGGTCTGGACGATGAGATGGAGATTCGCAGCTGGGATGAAGAAATTCAACCATTACCATGAACGACACACATGAGTGGCTATTCTCTAATGTGTAGTACGATTTGGCACAGTTACATGGACCCATTGAGCTAGTGGTAGTGCTATGGGCTAGCGGCTGCATATGTTCGAATTACAGATGCGTTGCACTTCTCACAGAGATGGTAGTGTTCATTCGAGGTTGTCACAGGAATCTATAAGAAATGGTGTTGATTCTGTTGTTATCAGGTATGTGCAGTCAATTTTTCCAGCATTATACGAACGTATTGTAGTTCGCAAATTAATTCCTGTTTGTGGAAGGTTATTTGTATTTACGTGGACATCGGCTTATCGACAGATGGTGTATGCTGCTCGGTATCCTGGACATCATCCAAGTGTCCGGACCATTCGCCGGATAGTTACGTTATTTAAGGAAACAGGAAGTGTTCAGCCACATGTGAAACGTCAACCACGACCTGCAACAAATTATGATGCCCAAGTAGGTGTTTTAGCTGCTGTCGCGGCTAATCCGCACATCAGTTGCGCGAGAATCGGGAATCTAAAAAACGTATGTGTTGAGAATGCTACATCAACATCGACTGCACCAAACCATATTTCTGTGCATCAGGAATTGTATGGCGACGACTTTGAACGTCGTGTACGGATCTGCCACTGGGCACAAGAGAAATTACGGGACGATGACAGATTTTTTGCACGCGTTCTATTTAGCGACGAAGCGTCATTCACCAATAGCGGTAACGTAAACCGGCATATTATGCAGTAATCGGCAACGGAAAATCCACGATGGCTGCGACAAGTGGAACATCAGCGACCTTGGCGGGTTAATGTATGGTGCGTTATTATGGGAGAAAGGATAATTGGCCCCCAATTATCGATGGCAATCTAAATGGTGCAATGTATGCTGATTTGCTAAGTAATGTTCTACCGATGTTACTACAAGATGTTTCACTGCATGACAGAATGACGATGTATTTGCAACATGATGGATGTCCGGCACATAGCTCGCGTGTGGTTGGAGCGGTATTGAATAGCATATTTCATGACAGGTGGATTGGTCGTCGAAGCACCATACCATGGCCCGCACGTTCACCGGATCTGACGTCCCCGCATTTCTTTCTGAGGGGAAAGTTGAAGGATATTTGCTATCGTGATCCTCCGACAACGCCTGCCAACATGCGTCAGCGCATTGTCAATGCAAGTGCGAACATTACGGAAGGCGAACTACTCGCAGTTGAAAGGAATGTTGTTACACGTATTGCCAAATGCACTGAGGTTGACGGACATCATTTGGAGCATTTATAGATTAATGTGGTATTTACAGGTTATCACGCTGCAACAGCATGCGTTCTCCGAAATGATAAGTTCACAAAGGTACATGTATCACATTGCAACAACCGAAATAAAATGTTCAAACGTACCTACGTTCTGTACTTAAATTTAAAAAACCTACGTGTTACCAACTGTTCGTCTAAAATTGTGAGCCATTTGTTTGTGACTATTACAGCGCCATCTATCACAAAGCGAAAAAAGTGGTCCAACTAAAACATTCATATTTCTTTACGAATTGCACGAATATGTAATAAGAAATGGGAGTTCCTGTTTAAAAAAACGCAGTTTATATCCGTTTAACCTATAGCAGCGCCATCTAGCGGGCCAAGCATAGCGCCATCTGGTTTCCCCCTTCAAGCTAGACAAGTTTCGTTTTTTGTAGTTTTTTCTTTTGACCGTTATTTCGTGAGATATTTGGCCCAGTCACGATCAATGGACCACTCTGTATATATATAATGTATCTATTTACGAATCTTATAGTGACATTACACGTTCCCATTTTGAGAGCGTATTTCATGTTACCCTGTCTCTTTATTTTTTATTCTACCTGGAATCACTAGCAGATATCGCCCACCACCAGTGTTCTTGCAGTATTGTATTTTTCACTAATTTTTTCCTAATATGCATGGTGATATGCATGGTACAATTCACGTGTAGGTGGGGGCGGGGAGGGGGGGAAGCAATGCAGCAGTTAGTCACATTCCGACGACACCCCAGACCAGGATTGAATGAAGTTTCAGACTAACCTTATCAGTGTGATGGACAGGAGGATTGGTAGCCGTCCCACTCGAATTTTTTACATATCTTCCAGCAATGTTGCGGCAACGCCCACATGTTACCGCATTGACAGGCATCTTCATCTCTGACAGCGACTCCTGTAATAATGACTACAGCCGCCTGTCGGCCGCCATTCGAACTGCGCACTGTTCACATGTGGCCATGCAAATAGCATTGCTCCCGTTCCGCCTCACCACGCTACGTCGTCGAGGCTCGTCCGCTAGGAACAGCAGCTGCTTTCCAGTAGCGAATCTGGGACACAGAAGCGCGCGCCGACGCTTACCGGACGCCAACCAGCGCCCATTCGAACTATGGCGGCTGATTTAGGCCTCGGGCCTAGCTCTATGCTTTACTTTGTTTCCTGGATTGTAATGAACATGTTGTTGTACTCTGCGCTGTAACTATCGTGGATCTACTATTGGACTTTCTTTGTGTTACTCTATTTGGATCAACTGTTCACCAGTGTTTGTACTTTTGCTGTCAGTTAATAAGTGCTACTGTTGTTTCACTGTGTAGTAGCCACTACACAAGCAGCGACGGAGGAACTCATTGTGCTCCCTTTTTTTTCCGAACAGAACGTCAGCCGGGATCAGAAACGAATGGTGATGAACAGTGCATTCAGTGAACAGAATCCAGTGAAATTTTTTTAAGTGCTTTATCTGAAAACTGCCTTGAGCAGTTGAACAGAGAACCGACGCGTGGCGATAACATATTAGACCTTCTGGTGACAAACAGACCCGAACTATTTGAAACAGTTAACGCAGAACAGGGAATTAGCGATCATAAAGCGGTTACGGCATCGATGACTTCAGCCGTAAATCGAAATATTAAAAAAGGTAGGAAGATTTTTCTGTTTAGCAAAAGTGACAAAAAGCAGATTACAGAGTACCTGACGGCTCAACACAAAAGTTTTGTCTCAAGTACAGATAGTGTTGAGGATCAGTGGACAAAGTTCAAAACCATCGTACAATATGCGTTAGATGAGTATGTGCCAAGCAAGATCGTAAGAGATGGAAAAGAGCCACCGTGGTACAACAACCGAGTTAGAAAACTGCTGCGGAAGCAAAGGGAACTTCACAGCAAACATAAACATAGCCAAAGCCTTGCAGACTAACAAAAATTACGCGAAGCGAAATGTAGTGTGAGGGGGGCTATGCGAGAGGCGTTCAATGAATTCGAAAGTAAAGTTCTATGTACTGACTTGGCAGAGAATCCTAAGAAATTTTGGTCTTATGTCAAAGCGGTAGGTGGATCAAAACAAAACGTCCAGACACTCTGTGACCAAAATGGTACTGAAACAGAGGATGACAGACTAAAGGCCGAAATACTAAATGTCTTTTTCCAAAGCTGTTTCACAGAGGAAGACTGCACTGTAGTTCCTTCTGTAGATTGTCGCACAGATGACAAAATGGTAGATATCGAAATAGACGATAGAGGGTTAGAGAAACAATTAAAATCGCTCAAAAGAGGAAAGGCCGCTGGACCTGATGGGATACCAGTTCGATTTTACACAGAGTACGCGAAGGAACTTGCCCCCCTTCTTGCAGCGGTGTACCGTAGGTCTCTAGAAGAGCGTAGCGTTCCAAAGGATTGGAAAAGGGCACAGGTCATCCCCGATTTCAAGAAGGGACGTCGAACAGATGTGCAGAACTATAGACCTATATCTCTAACGTCGATCAGTTGTAGAAGTTTGGAACACGTATTATGTTCGAGTATAATGACTTTTCTGGAGACTAGAAATCTACTCTGTAGGAATCAGCATGGGTTTCGAAAAAGACGGTCGTGTGAAACCCAGCTCGCGCTATTCGTCCACGAGACTCAGAGGGCCATAGACACGGGTTCACAGGTAGATGGCGTGTTTCTTGACTTCCGCAAGGCGTTCGATACAGTTCCCCACAGTCGTTTAATGAACAAAGTAGAGCATATGGACTATCAGACCAATTGTGTGATTGGATTGAGGAGTTCCTAGATAACAGAACGCAGCATGTCATTCTCAATGGAGAGAAGTCTTCCGAAGTAAGAGTGATTTCAGGTGTGCCGCAGGGGAGTGTCATAGGACCGTTGCTAATCACAATATACATAAATGACCTGGTGGATGACGTCGGAAGTTCACTGGGGCTTTTTGCAGATGATGCTGTGGTATATCGAGAGGTTGTAACAATGGAAAATTGTACTGAAATGCAGGAGGATTTGCAGCGGATTGACGTATGGTGCAGGGAATGGCAATTGAATCTCAATGTAGACAAGTGTAATGCGCTGCGAATACATAGAAAGATAGATCCCTTATCATTTAGCTACAAAATAGCAGGTCAGCAACTGGAAGCAGTTAATTCCATAAATTATCTGGGAGTAGGCATTAGGAGTGATTTAAAATGGAATGATCATATAAAGTTGATCGTCGGTAAAGCAGATGCCAGACTGAGATTCATTGGAAGAATCCTAAGGAAATGCAATCGGAAAACAAAGGAAGTAGGTTACAGTACGCTTGTTCGCCCACTGCTTGAATACTGCTCAGCAGTGTGGGATCCGTACCAGATAGGGTTGATAGAAGAGATAGAGAAGATCCAACGGAGAGCAGTGCGCTTCGTTACAGGATCATTTAGTAATCGTGAAAGCGTTACGGAGATGATAGATAAACTCCAGTGGAAGACTGCAGGAGAGACGCTCAGTAGCTCGGTACGGTACCTTCACCGAAGAGTCGAGCAGTATATTGCTCCCTCCTACGTATATCTCGCGAAGAGACCATGAGGATAAAATCAGAGAGATTAGAGCCCACACAGAATCGTACCGACAATCCTTCTTTCCACGAACAATACGAGACTGGAATGGAAGGGAGAACCGATAGAGGTACTAAGGGTACCCTCCGCCACACACCGTCAGGTGGCTTGCGGAGTATGGATGTAGATGTAGAACAGTACTCCGAAGTTACATAGTTCAGTACCAGAGCCACCAATTTTCTGTGTACATCATGGATGACGTCACACAAGAGAAACTGGTAGACCTGCCTAATATCGTGTAGGGTCTCCGTGAGCATGCAGAAGTGCCGCAACACGACATGGCATGGACTCAACTAACGTTTCAAGTAATGCTGGAGGGAACTGACACCATGAATCCCGCAGGGCTGTCCATAAATCCGTAAGATACGAGGGGATGGAGATCTCTTCTGGACAGCACGTTGCAAGACATACCACACATGCTCAATAATGTTCATGTCGGGGATTTTGGTGGACAGCGGAAGTGCTTAAACTCAGAAGAGTGTTCCTGGAGCCACTCTGTAGCAATTCTGTTCGTATGGGTGTCGCATTGTCCTGCTGGAATTGACCAAGTCCGTCGGAATGCACAATGGACATGAATGGATGTAGGTGATCAGACAAGATGCTTATGTACAAGTCATCTGTCAGAGTCGTATCTAGACGCATCAGGGGTCCCATATCATTCCAACTGCACATGCCCCACACCGTTACAGAACCTCCACCAGCTTGAACATTCCCCTGCTGACATGCAGAGTCAATGGATTCATGACGTTGTCTCCATACCCGTACACATCCATCCGCTTGATACAATTTGAAATGAGCCTCGTCCGATTAGTCAACTCGTTTCCAGTCATCTACAGTCCAATGTCGGTGTTGACGGGAACAGGCGAGGTATAAAGCTCTGTGTTGTATAGTCATCAAGGGTACACGAGTGGGCCTTTGGCTCCGAAATCCCATATCAATTATGTTTCGTTGAATGGTCTGCAGCAATTTGCGGAAGGGTTGCACTTCTGTCACGTTGAACGTTTCATTCCTGCAGGATCTTTTTCTTGCCGCAGCGATGTCGGAGATTTGATGTTTTACCGGTTACCTGATATTCACGATACACTCGTGAAGTGGTCGTACGGGAAAATCCCCACTTCATCGCAACCTCGAAGATGCTGTGTCCCGACTATAACACCACGTTCAAATTCACTTAACTCTAGATAACCTGCCATTGTAGTAGCAGTAACCGATCTAACAACTTATATAGGCATTGCTGTCCACAGAGCCATATTCTGCCTGTTTGTATATCTCTGTATTTGAATACGCATGCCTACACTACTTTCTTTGACGCTTCGGTCTATATTTCCAAGCCTGGTGCAACGCCAGTTTCAAAGTCAGTGGAGAAATTCAGCGAGAAAACATTGCCATGTTTGGAAGGGTTTTTGTCAGCACTTGTGGAATGCCAGCGGATCCAGAGTCAATCAACAGAGGACTGAGAATCAAACGAGAGACTGTTCCGTCAGCACTTCGAAGCTTTCTAGGTAAAGGATGCAGACACTACAAAACCTAGCGAGTACAATCATTTTCCTGAAGGGCAACAGTGACTATTGGACATTAAAACTGTTGAGCAGCTCCAAGTCGCATGTAACTTTTTCTTTATTCTGACATCTTTCACTCGGCCAACGTGAGTATCTTCGGGAATTACGTAGCTGTGGACCACAAGGTAGATTGTATGATGGTGGATCTGTACACCCCCCGACATTTAAAAGTGTGGCCCTCGACTATGTAATTTCTGAAAGTGCTCACGTTCATTGAGTGAAACATGCAAAAATAAAGAGAAAGTTACATATGGCTTGTGGCTGTTCACAATTTGCGTTATTAAAGCTTTCTCCTTATCTTGGATCAAGCCGCACATTTACAGACTTTTAATATTTGTATATTTATAGACAATATATTTATAGACTTTATATTCATTGCTATGTGAAAATGCACGAAGGTTGTATACCCCTCTGTGGATGTTCCCCAGGGCTCTGTCCTCTCACCTCTCCTCTACCTCCTGTACAAGGTAGATATGAACGGTCCCAATGCCTTCTCCAGAATCACCTTGACCTTTTTGTCACATGGTGTTACCAGTGGCTCCTAAAAATCAATCCTTCCAAGACCCAGGCAATCATCATAGGTCGTACTACTCGCTCCTTCTGGGTCCTTGATTTTTCCCTTACCATCTGCAACCCGTCCTGTTCGCCTGACCCCATCACCTTTCCTGGACACCTTATTTCCGCTCTATCCAATCCAAAGCCAACAACTGCCTCCATCTCCTTCTCTCTGGCCAGACATGGGGGTTGCATCCCTCTACCATACTCCATACCTCCAAGTCCTTGATCCCTCCCAACCTCTGCTATGCCTGTCCCACCTGAATCTTTGCCCCCCCACCACAAGTTCTATAAGTCCCTCCAGATCCTCGAGCACCATGCACTCCACCTCGCCTTCTGTATATACCTCTCATCCCCCACATGGATTCTCTATGATGTGATTCCTTTCTCTCATCTGCTCCTTTTCCTCAAACATATCCAAGTCCTCCACACCTTCCACAACTTTATCCTTCCCATCCCATGGTTGCTCCTCTCCTCTCCAACCGCCTCCCACTGCTGTTCCTTCACCGTTGTATCCCCCTACCCCCCCCTCCCCCACCTCTACACTCTTCATTTCCTTTCCCAAGTGGTTTCCGTCACATCCCCCTCCTGGATGATGTTCTCTCTCCCTCTATTTATCCCTTATATCAACTCTGGTCCTCACCTCCCCCTCCCAACCTCTGTCATTTTCCCGGGCTCCCCCTCCCCCCCTTCCATCATTTTTCCCCACCTACCCTCTCTTTGACTCCATTCTCTCCCCTGAGTCCTTTTGCTTTACCCTCCTCTGCCTTCTCCACTCACATCTGCCATGCCCCCCCCCCTCTTTTATGTGTCCTCTCCCTCCATCGGCTCTCCCTTTTTCCTCTCCTCCCCCACTTTTTCCCTCATATGTCTGGATCCTCCCTCCCCCCCCCCCCTCACCTGCCTTAGGCTGTGGTGTGTCATCTTGGTATCTATTCTATAGTGCAGTGTTTACGTGAGTGTTCAGTGTTGTGAGTCCCCTTTTTTACGTGTTGTGAACAGAAACCAGACTGCCGCCTTATTTTTTAATTGTCTGTCTACTGTTGTACCTATCTACTTACTGTATGTTTTAATTAGCATCACGAAACCTTTTTTTGTATTTTAACTTCCACTACTTCCTGCCATTTTACGGTTTTAAAACGTCACCGTTTTTATCTCCTGTTTTTATTGTTTATTATCTTCTTATTATGTTTTTAACTATTCGTAGGCTGAAGAGCGGCGTACTAAGCTGCTACCAGCCCGTCCCCCTCTGGGGTTGGGGGTGGGTTGGGAATCGAAACTCAATAAAGGAAAGAAAGGAAGGTTGGAGTAGGGACGCATTTTGCATTGATTGACCGAGAGACAGCATATGGGCCGACCGAAGTGGCCGTGCGGTTAAAGGCGCTGCAGCCTGGAACCGCAAGACCGCTACGGTCGCAGGTTCGAATCCTGCCTCGGGCATGGATGTTTGTGATGTCCTTAGGTTAGTTAGGTTTAAGTAGTTCTAAGTTCTAGGGGACTAATGACCGAAGCAGTTGAGTCCCATAGTGCTCAGAGCCATTTGAACCATAGACAGCATATGGTTATGCACCCACCAACAGATGGTGGGAAAAGTTGAAAGAGATGTAGTTAGGTCAAAGATTGGTAAAGCCAGTTACGAAATTATATGAAAATAAAACGGTCAGAATGAGGACTGGGAATAGTTGGGCAGAAGAATTCGAGGTGATTAAGGGTGTGCAGCAGGGATGTGGGCTACCACCTACCCATTTTATGCTGTATCTAGGATCAATCGTACAGACGTGACACAGAAAATGTCAGGTTATGGAGTGATAGTAGAGGAAAGGACGATATTTAGCCTCCATTTTGCAGATGACCAGATTGTACTAGCAAAAGATGAATATCATCTGACCTATATGATAAGAAAGTTTAAAGAGGAACACAATAAGGCTGGTCTGAAGATGAACATGAAAAAGTGTGACTACTTGGCTGCTGGAACGGAAAAAGTAAATAAGTTGGAGGTAGATGGAGAAGCAATTGTAGGTGTGGAAAAGGCAAAATATCTTGGGGTATTATTTAATAAACAGAACTCAAGCAATGATGAAATCACTAGTAGGATTAATAAAGGACGAGCTGTAACAAGGGCAATAAATTCTGTTCCACGCAAAAAAAAGAACAATGAAGGAGAGAATGTATGAGACTATAGTCCAGATTGTACTTTAGACAGAGCAGAAGCCTTCGACGTTAGCAAAAGAAATAGGAATAAATTCTTGTCACTGAGATGGATTATTTAATATGAAGGTCAAGCTTAAATGGTTCAAATGGCTCTGAGCACTATGGGACTTAACTTCTGATGTCATAAGTCCCCTAGAACTTAGAACTACTTAAACCTAACTAACCTAAGGACGTCACACACATCCATGCCCGAGGCAGGATTCGAACCTGCGACCGTAGCGGTCGCGCGGTCAAGCTTACTAGGATGGAAAGAATATGAAACGTCGTAATCCGTGAAAGGATGAAGATGGCTAGGGATATCTGTGACGACCCCCAACAAAAACAGCTGATGTGAGTTGGCATGTGTATAGGATGAATGAAGACAGTACACCAAATAGGGTACTTCTACACGTCGGATATCATCCCAGCGGAAGAAAAGAGGTCGCCCACGACGCATCTGTCAAAATGATGTGAAGGAGGCGATGGAAGCAAGGAAAATGAACATTAAGGAAAGAGAAGACAGAAGAATATGGCGACTCGGGGTGAAGAAGCGACGCTAACCGTAGATAATCTGCAAGAAGATGATGTAAACTGGACCCACTGACTGAACCCTCTCAGTTGTAATTTGAGGAAATGTGCACGTGACTGCGTCTAGCGTAGAACTTCATCAGTGGAAAATATACCCTAATCAGACGTACACGTCGGGGGTGGCGGAACTGCGTGGCTTTAGTCAAAAGCGTCATTTCGTCTCTTCCAAACATAAGGAATCATACGCCAACATAATAGTTAGGGGCGCCATCACCCGTTTTGCCCCAGAAAATAAGTCAGACAGCAGGCTTTACAGTTCGACGAACTGTCACTTGAACAACTTCTAGCTCTCGCGCAGCCTTTCGAAGTTTCGCGTGCACCAGACCAGTAATTATAAACGTGGGCAGACGTTGCAGCTGTCGGCACGCCGAACAGCGGGCGCCGGGTATTGGCAACACCGACTCAAAGGAAGGCCTCGCGCTTGTTGATGACGTCACGTCTGTTGCAGGCAGAAACGCCTGGGCGTGCTTATCACTATAAATCTCTTCTTTTTGGACAAAATGTTTGGTATTGTTTTGGATTCTGCAATTTTATTTAGATGACAGATTTTCTTACTATCGTAAAGCTACAAATGAAGATCATAGTTCTGTATTACTGAATCCTGTCGAAACAGACGTACATCAATATGAGAAGACGCTTTGCCCCATTGCAAGCTTCGGAAATTTTACATTCAAGTACCTTTATTTACTTAATCCATTTTGTTATCGAAACTTACCCCAACCCCCTTACAATGATCTCGTTTCTTTTATTTATTTATTTATTTTCGTTTGACATCGTCACTGGAAATGTGAACTAATTTACATGTGTTAATGTCCAACTGTTGGCAGTCATTAGATTACAGCCGTTTTCAACGAAAGGAATTCTAAACAGGAAACAAAATAGCGTCATACATCGAAAATGCTGCTGAGCTTAAACTTTTTTAAACATGCACATTAGAAAGGATAAATATTCCCCTCTTGCAACTGAAAGGAGAAACTTTATAAGATAAAAAATTTTTATTTGATAAAACAAGTATCTCTCTCTTGCCTCTTCTTCTGTCCCCCACCCCCTCCCCCAACGTGTACAATCGCGAGATATTTCATTACCATTCAGTGCTCCTCACCCCATAGTCAACCAAGATAGCTAAAGAAGAGCACCGATATGTTCAGCTTTTTGTAAAATCAACCCAGTACAAACGTAACTTCCTCAGATTTACAAATAAGTTAAAGAAGCACGAATTCTGTTGCTGACAGGCCATGAAGTTGTTTCTGTATGTCAATCCATAAAACAGGTGGAAATTTAAGTTCAGGAGTACACTATTTGTTAAGAAGTGTAATGAATTGCACAATTAGTTGATTGCAGAAATCTCTCAGAACAATGTGTGTTGGTCAACTACCGCCAATAGTTTCACATTTTCCTGTGTCAGAGAGGGAGACACCACCATTATGAGTATGCGTGCAACAGACCTGGCGTTCGCCGTGCCTAGCTGACGTGACGTCACGAACAAGCGCCGAGGCCTTCCTTTGAGTCGGTGTTGGTATTGGTCGCCCATGGAAAGGGCCCAGGCCGTGTAAGTCCAGCAGCAGGAAAACAGTCAGGGCGCCGTCAGATTCCGTCTCGCACTCCCTTCTAGACCACCTCCATCATTGCACGGCTTGTCCCAAGTGGAGTAAGACGGGACACATTGCACTAGCGTGTCAGTGTTCCACAGTTCGTTCTTGGCAGCAGCAAGAATAGCCTATGGACATAAACTTGATCATTGCCACCAGTTCAGTACCCAACAAATTGTTTATCTCAGTGCACATCAACGCTCAAACGGTAAAACTGCGAGTAGAAACAGGTACTGATGCTTCGCTTCTGAATACTCAAACGTATTTGTAAATTGGTGTACAGGGGATAGGCAGTATAATACAGGGTGTTTCAAAAATGACCGGTATATTTGAAACGGCAATAAAAACTAAACGAGCAGCGATAGAAATACACCGTTTGTTGCAATATGCTTGGGACAACAGTACAAACCACGAGGTGTTCGCAGTGTCGTTGGTTGGTTTCGGGGAAGGAGACCAGACGGCGAGGTCATCGGTCTCATCGGATTAGGGAAGGATGGGGAAGGAATTCGGCCGTGCCCTTTTAGAGGAACCATCCCGGCATTTGCCTGGAGTGCGCAGTGTCGTCTAAGGCAGTTTGTACCGCCACAAATTCACGAAGAATGTCCAGATAGCGTGATGCAGTAATCGTTTCGGATCTGAAAAATGGGCCAATGATTCCTTTGGAAGACATGGCGGCCCAGACCAGTACTTTTTGAGGATGCAGGGACGATGGGACTGCAACATGGGGCTTTTCGGTTCCCCATATGCGCCAGTTCTGTTTATTGACGAAGCCATCCAGGTAAAAATAAGCTTCGTCAGTAAACCAAATGCTGCCCACATGCATATCGCCGTCATCAATCCTGTGCACTATATCGTTAGCGAATGTCTCTCGTGCAGCAATGGTAGCGGCGCTGAGGGGTTGCCGCGTTTGAATTTTGTATGGATCGAGGTGTAAACTCTGGCACGTGAGACGATACGTGGACGTTGGCGTCATTTGGACCGCAGCTGCAACACGGCGAACGGAAACCCGAGGCCGCTGTTGGATCACCTGCTGCACTAGCTGCGCGTTGCCCTCTGTGGTTGCCGTACGCGGTCGCCCTACCTTTCCAGCACGTTCATCCGTCACGTTCCCGGTCCATTGAAATTTTTCAGACAGATCCTTTATTGTATCGCTTTTCGGTCCTTTGGTTACATTAAACCTCCGTTGAAAACTTCGTCTTGTTGCAACAACACTGTGTTCTAGGCGGTGGAATTCCAACACCATAAAAATCCTCTGTTCTAAGGAATAAACCATGTTGTCCACAGCACACTTGCACGTTGTGAACAGCACACGCTTACGGCAGAAAGACGACGTACAGAATGGCGCACCCACAGACTGCGTTGTCGTCTATATCTTTCACATCACTTGCAGCGCCATCTGTTGTTGAAAATTGTAACTACTGTAATTTCGAAAGTTTGTCCGCCTGAAAATGTACTGTTGTCCCAAGCATATTGCAACAAACGGTGTATTTCTATCGCTGCTCGTTTATTTTTTATTGCCGTTTCAAATATACCGGTCATTTTTGAAACACCCTGTATGAACAGTGGTAGTAATGGGATGGTTGTGTTTGACGGTGAACAGCGCAGATAAGGCACGTGTCGCGCTGGACTGTTCATTTCAGTACGGACTAGGCACCAGTGCAGGTTGCTTACGAGTGTGCACACTTCGTATTTGTATTCAGAGGCCGAGGTCGACGTGCAGTGATAGCCTAAGAGAGTTGCAAGGACGGCAGATTGTGAGGGCCCGATCAGCTAGAGCATCAGTAACGAAAGCAGCCAACTCATTGAATGTTTCAAGAGCAGCTTTTCAACAGTCATGACAGCCTACACAGAATATGGAGAAACATCATCATGTAAACGTAATAGTGGTCGCAAATCAAAACTAAATAACAGAGACTGTCGTACTTTAACACAAATTGTGTCGAAACACACAAAGTCAGGGCAGAGCTCAATAGCAGTGGTGATCAGGTGCATCCCATGATTCAAATGTTCCCCAACAATGATGCCATATTTCAGGACGATAATGCAGCCATTCACACAGCCAGGACAATACAATCGTGGTATTAGGAGAAATCAACGGAACTGTAGTATCTTTCCTGGCCAGCACAGTCCCCGACTTGAGCATTATCGAATCCTCGTGGGCGCTTTTCGAGCGCGGACTCCTGAGCAGATTTCCTCCTCCCTCGTCATTACAGGTCTTAGAAGCGGTTCTGATCGAAGAGTGGCATTACATTCCACTGGAGACTACACAGTCATTATATGCCAATATTCTGAGAAGAATAGCAGCTATATTACGGGCAAATGGGGGTCCAACCACTTATTAATAAACCATTCCCAAGTAAGTACAGGTTTTTTTTTCCTATCCCCTATCCTCTGTATCCAGCAACTCGATGCTTACTGAACTACAACAGACAAACCATTCCTATCAACAGTCGATTCACGGTTGACACGAAGTACAAAACTGTCGTTCGGAAATAATGTGCTAATAAGCTACAGCACACCGTAAATATCGCACTAAAATTATGCTATTTCTCTTCGCTTGCGAGCCGGAAACCACGCTAAAATTGTGTCGTTTCTCTTAGAAAGCGAGCCGGATATTGACTAACATTACGCCATTTGTCTTCGAATGCGCCGGCCAGTGTGGCCGAGCGGTTCTAGGCGCTACAGGCTGGAACCGCGCGACCACTACGGTCGCAGGTTCGAATCCTGCCTCGGGCATGGATGTGTGTTATGCCCTCAGGTTAGTTAGGTTTAAGTAGTTCTAAGTTCTAGGGGACTGATGACCTCATAACATATTATGTTAAGTCCCATAGTGCTCAGAGCCATCTGAACCATTTTCTTCGAATGCATACTGGTATGCAAATAAAACGGACGAAGACATGTTTCGTAGTGCTCTCTCCGAGATAATTAGAAACCAGGGTCGAGTGCTGAAATGATGGCCAGGCACACTACAGTCAACTCGGAGAAGGACCGCAGCTGTCTGTTTTCGACTTGACATGCTCTCGTGTGACGTTATTCCTTCCAGCACTCGCAGTGCTGCGATGCTCGCAATATCAGATCAGCACTTTTCTTTGAAATTGCGTGTAACGTATAGTGCAAGCGCAGTGTATGAGGGGTTTTTGAGGAGCAATTACTGTAATATCTTGATGTGTAGTGGTCAAGCCACATTCTTTTTCGTTTTATTTTATCCCTCGCAATGTTAAACAATTAATTATCAGTGTGAAACTTCCTGGTAGATTAAAACTGTGTCCCGGACCGGTTAATCAGACTCGGGATCCTCAGCTTTTACAGGCAAGTTTTGTACCTACTGAACTGCCCAAGCACTACAGCTTCGCTTCCGTCAGTAATTCATCTCCTACCTTTCAAACCTCACAGAAGCTCTCCTGCGAAACTTGCAAAACTAGCAATTCTGGAAGAATGAACGTTGCGGAGACATGGCTTAGCTACAGCGTGTGGGATGTTTCCAGAATTAAATTTTCAGTCTGCAGCGGAGTGTGCGATGATATGAAACTTCCTCGCAGATTAAAACTGTGGAAAGGTAGGAGATGAGGTACTGGCGGAAGTAAAGCTGTGAGAATGGGAAGCTCAGTCGGTAGAGCATTTGTCTGAAAAAGGCAAACATCCCGAGTTCGAATCTATGTCCAGCACACAGTTTTAACCTGCCAGAAAATTTCATATCAGCGCGTACTGCTCTTTAGAGTAAAAATTCCGTTCTGGAAACATCTTCCAGACTGGGACTAAGCCATATTTATGCAATATCCTTTCTTCCAGGAGAGCGCAAGTTTCACAGGAGTACTTACGTGAGGTTTGGAAGGCAGGAGATGAGTCGCAGCCTGAAATAAAGCTGTAAGGCTGGGAAATTTGTCGACAGTGAGCTGTGTCTCCTCAACGAGGTAGAAACGCAGTATCTCTTCTTTGTCGAATAAGGGATTGGGACTCATTGGTATGAAAATAAATTTTATAATTGTACCTGCTTAAAAAGGGCAACGGCCTTGCCACAGTGGATACACCGGTTCCCGTGAGATCACCGAAGTTAAGTGCTGCTGGGCGTGGCCGGCACTTGGATGGGTGACCATCCAGCCGCCATGCGCTGTTGCCATTTTTCGGGGTGCACTGAGCCTCGTGATGCCAATTGAGGAGCTACTCGACCGAACAGTAGCGGCTTCGGTCAAGAATGCCATCATAATGACTGGGGTGCGGTGTGCTGGCCCCACGCCCCTTCTATCCGCATCCTCCACTTAGGATGACACGGCGGTCGGATGGTCCCGGTAGGCCACTCGTGGCCTGAAGACGGAGTGCCTATGTGCTCAAAAACAGCGATCAGCACTGCAACTGTGGTCCACTTTATAAGGGAACTACAACGAGGGGCTGAAGAGTAGAATGAGTGGCTTATGGTCCATTATAAGATGAAACTTCACCTAGTACAAAAAAATGTGATATTTCTTGAGTGCATGTGCTCTTATAAGGAAGACCTATGTTCCATAGTCCAAGCTGTCAGCCGCCACTACCAACTGTTCGCCAGACTGGAAGGTGGTTTAAACGTGGGGCTGAGCAAAGGCAAGTTTTCAAAGTTTGAAATGCAGATTCGCAGACCCTTGACCTAGCGACTGGGGTACCCTTTTTTCGTAGTTGATTCAATGTATGAGGATCCTCGAAGAGTTGGGGATGAACGTATTGTAGTAGGAAAACTTACCGAGAAAAGATAACAGTTCTTTAACATTCTTCGGCCGGAATAGCGCTGTGATGGTTACCACGTCAGTGGTCAGCAGTTTGATGCCTTCATGCGAAATTAGTTGTCCCAAATATTCAATCGATGGCTGAAAGAGTTGAGATTTGTCGAGGTAACTCTTTAAACCTGCTTCGTGGGGTGTGTGGAGCAGTATACGCAGATTGTGGAGATGCCACTCAGTGGAATTTCCTGTTACTACGATGTCATCAAGATATTTTGCTTTAATTACCCAGAAATCGCCGAAAGAGGGTGGGAGTGCTGACTATCCCAGATGCTAAGCACTTATTTTTGAAGCGGCCAAAAGTAGTATTGAGTACCACGAGCTGCTGCGGGTCTTCGGAAGCTGCATATAGGCTTTGACCCAGTCTGTTTTCGAGAAATATCTCCCACCAGCGAATTTGGCGATTAATTCATCCAGACGTGGTATCGGATATAAACCAATGTGAGTCTGCATACTGGAGCCACCGCATTCTCACAATTTTCCGGACGGATTCTCAATGACTAGCAGTAGCATCGCCCGCTGACTAGATGCAACCGGTTCAGTGACATCCAGTTGCGCTAGTCCATCAAGTTGTTGTTCATAACCTGTCCACAGAGAGCTAGCGGGACAAGAAACGCTCTGCAAAAGCAAGGGCGAGCGGAAGGTTTGAGGGGGCTATGGACCGTGAACCACGTTGCACAACCAAGTCCTGGCTAGAGATATCAATAAATTATGATACCTCTAAGTCTTGCAAAAGTACTTCATCTGACACCAATTAACAGTATATGTGATAGTAAAATCAAGTAATGTGAAGGTGTGCAGGTCAAACAGATTTTCTACTGAGCTGCTATCTACTACCAAAAAAGTAATAGTGGCTTGTGTGAAATTTTAACAAGTGTAGTAATCATAACTAAATTGAATATATTAATTTTATGTATATAAATTGAACTGTTTAAATATATTTAAATTTTATAGTTAATCTTTAAAAATGAAAAAAATTGAAATGATGGAAGTAGCAGGAATCGCACCAGAACCGCTGAACTGCGAATTTGTAGATTTAACCACATTTTTGTCACAGGAATCATCATAGACTGACGCAACAAAGCTAGTGGCAGGTCCGATTTCGCCCATTGACATTCAAAGAAAGACACGTAGAAGCCTGCGTACTATAACAACAAGAAACAAGATACATTGCTGGGTCCATAGACGAGTCGGAGGGTGGGCACCTTGCACCCCCGCCTCTGTATTCTTTATGTTTCTTCTTTTCACGAGCTACAGCACGCCTAGGTTGAGCACGTTGTTTACAACGACTACGAGGCAATACACCATCGGCAGTCGGGTACGGAGACGATTCTTCAACACTAACTAAACTAGATGGTAAACAAGATGCCATAGAGGCCCACTCCGCAGGATGGGGTAGTTCAGATAGACACACAAAAGAAGGGTCAAGCATCACAACATCTGGGCCGTTAGATAGACTTTCATGACCACCAATCGCCTCCACTGGACTAACAACGTTCTGACGTCATCTGAACATGATGTGTAACATCAAGGGAATCTTAGGGGCTTCTCAATTTGCTGCTGTTGAATCACTGCAACATCAGAAGGTTCAACGACTTCCCCATCCTTGGGTGGTTCCAGAGGAGCTACCTCAACCGCCGGACGATTATTAGGAGGAACACTAGAGACCTCAACAGCTGTTTTCGTACCATCGATACCATCAGGAATGGCAGACTTAGCACTACGAGATACATCTACCGACAAAGTTACTTCAGGGAGTGATGGGTGAGGAGAGGTATCTAACTCCTCGCCATCCTGCTTACGACGGCTCTTAATGTTGCACTGCGGACACTGCAGGCTGGGCAACACCAATTTGAGGACCGTCCTGCTAGGGTAAAGGCGGAAAGTCGGGAACAGTAAGTTGAGCGTCCCTTCGTTGTTTCATTGCACCCGAGAAGACTTGGTACAAACCTCCTGAGCAGCAGGAACGAGATCAACTAACATCAGTTTTCGACACTGTTAAAATGAGGACTTCAACACAAATTCCCGCATTTATTGCTTCCAAACTACAAAAGATAGAAATACAAATCCAACGTTCCTGGAAAGAGAAAAGTTCAAATTTTAATGCATTCAATGTGAGCACCTTGTGTTACATGACAAATATCAAAACGGTGGATCATTTCCTGCCACATACGAAGCAACTGGTCTCTCGTTATCGAATTCACAGCTTCAGCAATGCTGTGTCACAGATTCTCAAGAGTGTCAGGCAAATGGCGATAAAAAAGCGATCTTTTACGTAACCCATAAATAAAAGCCACAAGTAGTGAGGTCTGGAGACCTGTGAGGAGCACAAGATAAACTTCATCGCTGATTGCCTCCCAGGTATCCAGACCTCACATCTTGTCACTTTTATCTGGGAGGTTACGTAGAAAACCGCTTTTTTATCCTCCCTACACCTGACACTCTTGAAAGTCTGTGGCATCACATTGTTGAAGCTGTGAATTCGATAATGACAGACCAGCTACATCGTGTGTGGCAGGAAATGAACCATCTTTTTGATATTTGTGGAGTAACACATGGCGCTCACATTGAACGCATAAACATTTAAACTTCCTTCTTTCCAGGAAAGTTGGAATTATGTTACTATCCTTTGTAATTTGGAAGCAATAAATGTTTGAAATCTGTTCCTTCCTTTTGAACAGCCCCATATAACAAGCTCACTCTTGTCAACACTCCCACACATGTTTTATTGAGTTTGTTTTTGAGATCACTTACAGAGCTTTTCTATTCGATATAAATTTGCCTCTAGTTAAGGATTTTGTAAACAAATGTGCCAACTGTTTATCAGAACAAACATAACAAATTTCAGCCTCACTGCCCTCAACATATTCATGTATATAACAGTATTTAATGTTTGGTATGTTCGTGATGCTTTGCATTTTTAATCAAGCGAATAGCACTTTGATTGTCGACACATAGCCTAGCTTGGAAGCGATCAGTTTTCCCCTCACAGTTCTGCTTCACACAGAGGACCCCGCTGCATCTACTTGCCTTGCAATGTTGTGGTAATGTTTCCAAATTTCAAGTTTTGTTGTTTTAGTAAGATGTCATTTTCTCTTCCATTGTTTGCTTCCACTTTGATGACTCCTGTGATATCACTGCCTCTTCAACAGTTCGATGTTTAGAGATAATGGCAGAACAAGCTACATCTTGGTTCCAAAAACTAGTACATGCTCGCAGAATAAATTGATCTCTCAGAGTCATCCTTTCATTTTATTTCACTTGGACAAGTATCAGACTCTTCAGATTCCTATTGAACATCTTCAGCTGCATGGTCCCCCAGTTCAAATGCAGCATATCTCTCTTCCACAGGCTTCTTCTTCATTGACAGAGACATTGTAGGAGATTACAATTTTCTTTGACTCAGGATTGTAGAGACAATATCCATCATAGCCAACCATTATCAATTTTTTCGATTTACTATTCCATTATGATCTAAACTGATTATGAACGTTAAAAATGTGCTGCTGATACGAAGTTCCAAACATGTGTTGAAGATGGAGGTTTTACAAACCATTTTCATATGAAGCAACATTATTGTTTGCTTTGCACGGTCGTTGATTTAAGATATATACAGCACAACTTACTACCTCTGCTCACAGTTCTTGAGGTAAGCTTGCACTCAATAATACAGTTTGTGCACACTCAGCAATGGACATGTTTTCTTGATAAATTTGGCCATTCTGCTGCAGTGTATAGAGTCTTGTTTTCTTGTGAGTTATCTCATTTTTTTCCTGAAATAATCATCAGATTGTTATGATTTCAGTCTTCCTATCAATTTTTAAAACTCTGATTTGGTTTCCACTTTGTCTTTCAGTCAGTCATTGAAATTCCAAAAACACAGGGATAATATCAAGTTTATTTTTAAGAAAATAAACAAATCTGTTTGAAGTGTAGGTGACTTTGAAAATCATTTACCAATGCAAACCTATGAGAGTGATTATGCACTTTGGCTACAAAACTGTATGTCGCACTGCCATCCACCATTTGTGAACAGCATTCCAGGGGGTGTTTCCCAACAGGATAATGCTTGCTCACATACCGCTGTTGTAACTCAACATGCTCTCCAGAGTGTCAACATGTTGCTTTGCCTGCTTGATCACCAGATCTATCTACAAACTAGCACATGGGGGGCATCATCAAATGACAACTCCAGTGCCATCCACAAACAGCATTAACTGTCCCTGCATTGACCGAAAAAGTACATCAGACATGGAATTCCATCCTACAAACTGACATCTGGCACCTATACAACACAATTCATCCAAGCCTAAATGCTCACATTCAAAAGTCTGGCAGTTACACCAGTTATTATTGTACCAGCATTTTACATTTGCAGTGGTTTACCTTGCACTTACATTAATTGTGGTCTTGCAACGTTAATGACTTACATATGTTACATTGGCAAATGTATTCCCGAAATTACATTACTCTACAAGGTGCATTCAAGTTCTAAGGCCTCCGATTTTTTTCTCTAGACTGGAAAGAGATAGAAACATGCGCATTGTTTTAAAATGAGGCCGCGTTCATTGTCAATACATCCCAGAGATGGCAGCACCGTACGGCAGATGGAATTTTACCGCCAGCGGCGAGAATGAGAACTGTTTTAAATACTTAAAATGGCGACGTTTTCCTTACTTGAACAGCGTGCAATCATTCGTTTTCTGAATTTGCGTGGTGTGAAACCAATTGAAATTCATCGACAGTTGAAGGAGACATGTGGTGATGGAGTTATGGATGTGTCGAAAGTGTGTTCATGGGTGCGACAGTTTAATGAAGGCAGAACATCGTGTGACAACAAACCAAAACAACCTCGGGCTCGCACAAGCCGGTCTGACGACATGTTCGAGAAAGTGGAGAGAATTGTTTTGGGGGATCGCCGAATGACTGTTGAACAGATCGCCTCCAGAGTTGGCATTTCTGTGGGTTCTGTGCACACAATCCTGCATGACGACCTGAAAATGCGAAAAGTGTCATCCAGGTGGGTGCCACGAATGCTGACGGACGACCACATGGCTGCCCGTGTGGCATGTTGCCAAGTAATGTTGACACGCAACGACAGCATGAATGGGACTTACTTTTCGTCGGTTGTGATAATGGATGAGACATGGATGCCATTTTTCAATCCAGAAACAAAGCGCCAGTCAGCTCAATGGAAGCACACAGATTCACCGCCACCAAAAAAAATTTCGGGTAACCGCCAGTGCTGAAAAAATGATGGTGTCCGTGTTCTGGGACAGCGAGGGCGTAATCCTTACCCATTGCGTTCCAAAGGGCACTACGGTAACAGGTGCATCCTACGAAAATGTTTTGAAGAACAAATTCCTTTCTGCACTGCAACAAAAACGTCTGGGAAAGGCTGCGCGTGTGCTGTTTCACCAAGACAACGCACCCACACATTGGGCTAATGTTACGCAACAGTTTCTTTGTGATAACAACTTTGAAGTGATTCCTCATGCTCCCTACTCACCTAACCTGGCTCCTAGTGACTTTTGGCTTTTTCCAACAATGAAAGACACTCTCCGTGGCCGCACATTCACCAGCCGTGCTGCTATTGCCTCAGCGATTTTCCAGTGGTCAAAACAGAATCCTAAAGAATCCTTCGCCGCTGCCATGTAATCATGGCTTCAGAGTTGTGAAAAATGTGTATGTCTGCAGGGCGATTACGTCGAGAAGTAACGCCAGTTTCATCGATTTCGGGTGAGTAGTTAATTAGAAAAAAAATCGGAGGCCTTAGAACTCGTACATCATCTGCTATTTGGTATTGCAATTTTTTTCCGTCAGTGTATGATAAGAGAGGTTGACTTTGTATGTTTGTTGACTTTTATTGCATTTATCTTGCTACAATCGATGATCGATTTATTAAAGCTTGGTCAGGTGTTCTCTGGATCATACTACAATCAATTGATATTTGAAAGCAACATAAGGATTAAATTAATACACTGGTGAACAAATATACATTTTTCCAGTGGTGTAATTTACTAGAAAACCCATTTTTGTAAGCTATGCATGAAACATTTGCTTTATTTATGTATCCCTAAATAAACAAAACATGTTTAAGTAAACCAAAAAACTTATATAAAGCATGCAAAGAGGTGTTTTCTTTTAAACTGCTGCAATTTAAATAGATATTTATTTAACTTTCAGTTCTTCTAGTGACAGCTACATATAATCGTATCTCGAGTTTAGACAGTGATTTCAACTGACATTCGTAATGGTGACAGTTAAGTATAACATAAAACATTTGCCTTTAAAGTTGAGATAGTGACTCAAGACTTTCTACAGGGTTGTTTATTTGTCCCTTGCTCACAATCAGTACACAAGTTATATATTTCCAATAACCAGCAGGCAGAGCCTTACAAGAGCATTAGCTCAGTTGATGAGGTTGCTGGAAGGAACAGCCCAGAAACTTTTCATTCATAATTGTCTAATCACTTTTGGTGCATTCATGACAGTCAACTGGTTTCGCCTCTAACTCGTCATCAGCAGAACTAAAAATAATTTTTCTCTTTATCTTGCATTATTTAATGTAATCAGAAGTTTTATAGTTGTTAGTAAACCTGAATCTTTGCCTTTTCAGGATTTTAAGTTCAGATGATCCATTAGAGTCAAAACATAATGTGATTGAGATATTTGTGATGAAAAACATATTTTCAAATTAAACTGTATGCTCCAGTTTATCAATGTCAAATTTCATGTAGGATTAATCAGTAATATCATACATATTTGTACCATAGGGAGTTGAAGGGTTAATTGCAGTAGAAAGAAATGCAAATGAAAGGCTTTAGTTTATCTGTAGATACTGAGAAGCAATGGTTAGAGTAAGAAAGATTTTGGTAAAAATGTTTTAATACAACTAATAACGAAATAACATTAAAGTCTGTGGTTTTTATGTTAATTGTTTTGGCAGGTAATCTTAAGTGTTTGCAAATAAATAGTGAATTTTTACAATATTTTTTTTAATGTAAGGCAAAGAGGGACAAAAAATTGGAAGCTATAAAATTGCAAACATTCAAAAGATATTCCTCTTTCTCTTTGAAAACCTGGTAATCAAATTACAGACTTTTGAAGGAAAGCTTGGAATGTTCTTCTGATCTGTATACACCACATCTGCAGAACCAGAGAAGACAATATTAGTCAAATAACAGCCAGTATAATGTTATCTAAAAGGTGTTTTCCCCATAAACAAAATATTATATCTGATCCTATTAATCAATGGATAAAATCTGCTGTTGATTTTAGTCAAATCAGTTTGCAATGAGATGCGTTTTGTGAAGTTCTTTCAAGTGTTTTACATGGATCTTTCACATTAAATTTATATTTGTATCATGAAAGCAATTGTCATACAACTTGGCAAGGTGCTGCACTTGTACTATGTTCAGTTAAAAAAACTGAATGTCTGATAAAAGCATTTGATTCACTTCTCTTACATTCAGTTACATTCAATCTGTCTCAACAACTACAATATTCTCATAGGTTTCTCCTTTTCTTGCAATAATTCAGTTGACTACAGGACATTTATTTATGTGATAAATCAAGAAAAGTACACATACTGCTGAAAGAAATCAAAAAGTTATATATTATTTTCCATACTGTTATACGTTTCTGTAACTCGCAAATGAAAAGCCAGAGGAACATAAAATATGTAATTCATCTACAAAATGAACACGTTATTAAGATCTCATGGACCTGCTTCATATAAGCAAACCACATTGCTCACAAAATGTGTGAAAAGTTTCAGCAGTGAACGAAACAAAAGAGAATAGGAACTTTAGAAACACTGCATTTTCTCTGTCAAGTGGCGCCGGGGAGAGAGGTAATGTCTGTTTCAGTTCGACGAAAAAGTCGTTTTACTTTATATAAAATGTGTTAAGTGTAACAAGGTAGTGCGAACTGGATTCTGTGTGACTCTTGCGATAAATGGCGTCATTTTCGTTGGGCCGAAGTGTCGGAAAATAAATCTTCCAGATGAAAATACTGAGTGGAAGCGTCGTATTTGTGCTGATATAGACGGTAAACAGGCATGTCCGAAGAACATGTTGGATGAAAATGCCTGTAGACTTGCTTCACATCAAGATGACCTGGAAGAAATGAACTTTGTGAAAGTTATTTCAGTGTGACAAGAGGATATTAAAGCTCTCCAGTTAGAGAAGACGAAACTAAAGGAAAAGGTTAGTGCTGCTGATGGCAATATCAAGCATAACAAATGTACTCGTTTAACAGTGAAGTAACTGTTAAAACATGCAACAATGTTACGCCTTGGAAATATGTCTTGAGGAAAAGGACATTCACAAAGAAGATCAAAGACTATGAAAGCAACCTTCCCCTTTTAAGAAATAGATTTCAAGCCTTAACTAAATGTGAAAACTATGAATAGATTTGATGCCATAACGAAATCTGAAAACAATGAATCAAAAGTGCCAAATGACAATGGAAACAACTGCAAAACAAACGAAATGGAAGAATCCAGTTCTTTGAATTTAAAAAGTCGTGTGTCAAAGTCTGTAAGCAAACATATAGTAAGGATTCTTTCAGACAGCCGCAGTCATGGTCTGTCAAATATATTAAGTTCAGTGTTGAATGACTCAACCAAGTTTGAAGTGGAGGGGTTTACGAAACCTGGAGGCTCTCTGAGTAATGTGAGTATAACTGACTTCCCTAAATGGTCTAGTAAGGATTTTGTTTTTGTAATTGGAGGATCAAACGATGTTAGCAAAAATGAAGCATCTGATGCAACCTCTGCCCTCAAGAGAACACTAGCTAGATTCACTCATACAAACAGCATCATAGTGAACATACCACATCGGCATGACTTGACTGTGGCTTCATGTGTAAACAAAGAAGTACCAAAACTAATATTAGATACAACCAAATCTGTGGTCATTTTAATAGTGTGACGGTAATAAATGTAATGTTCTTACAAGTCGTGGTTTAGGACTAACAACCTTCAACCACCATCATTAACTACAAAGTTAGATTATGAGAAGCCTGTGTTACAATCAAAAGAAGACAGTAATCAGCTGACCTTCTTTCATATAAACGTACAGTCAGTGAGAAAAAAACTCAATGAACGTGAACTAGTTTTAGAACACTTGCATTGTGATATTCTATGCCTGAATGAGTGCTGGCTTAAAGAACATGAATCCAAGATGTATACTCCTGTTGGTTTTAAATTTTTAACTGGCTATATTAGATAAGTTATGGAATATTGAGGAGTGTCAGTACTAATGAAAAGTGATCTCAAACACATAATTAAGATTATGGATCTCAACGATTTAATGCATGAAGGAGAAATTGAAATTGCTGCTGTTCACTTCCCCAAAAGCATGATTGTTGTAGTATCTGTGAAAACGAATGCCAAAGTTATTGTTCAGCAAGCAGATAATCTCCTAATGTACTTACTTGTTGTTGTTGTGGTCTTCAGTCCTGAGACTGGTTTGATGCAGCTCTCCATGCTACTCTATCCTGTGCAAGCTTCTTCATCTCCCAGTACCTACTGCAACCTACATCCTTCTGAATCTGCTTAGTGTATTGATCTCTTGGTCTCCCCCTACGATTTTTACCCTCCACGCTGCCCTCCAATGCTAAATTTGTGATCCCTTGATGCCTCAAAACATGTCCTACCAACCGATCCCTTCTTCTAGTCAAGCTGTGCCACAAACTTCTCTTCTCCCCAATCCTATTCAATACCTCCTCATTAGTTACGTGATCTACCCACCTTATCTTCAGCATTCTTCTGTAGCACCACATTTCGAAAGCTTCTATTCTCTTCTTGTCCAAACTGGTTATCGTCCATGTTTCACTTCCATACATGGCTACACTCCATACAAATACTTTCAGAAACGACTTCCTGACATTTAAATCTATACCCGATGTTAACAAATTTCTCTTCTTCAGAAACGATTTCCTAGCCATTGCCAGTCTACATTTTATATCCTCTCTACTTCGACCATCATCAGTTATTTTGCTCCCCAAATAGCAAAACTCCTTTACTACTTTAAATGTCTCATTTCCTAATCTAATCCCCTCAGCATCACCCGATTTAATTTGACTACATTCCATTATCCTCGTTTTGCTTTTGTTGATGTTCATCTTATATCCTCCTTTCAAGACACTGTCCATTCCGTTCAACTGCTCTTCCAAGTCCTTTGCTGTCTCTGATAGAATTACAATGTCATCGGCGAACCTCAAAGCTTTTACTTCTTCTCCATGAATTTTAATACCTACTCCGAATTTTTCTTTTGTTTCCTTTACTGCTTGCTCAATATACAGATTGAATAACATCGGGGAGAGGCTACAACCCTGTCTCACTCCTTTCCCAACCACTGCTTCCCTTTCATGCCCCTCGACTCTTATAACTGCCATCTGGTTTCTGTACAAATTGTAAATAGCCTTTCGCTCCCTGTATTTTACCCCTGCCACCTTCAGAATTTGAAAGAGAGTATTCCAGTTAACGTTGTCAAAAGCTTTCTCTAAGTCTACAAATGCTAGAAACGTAGGTTTGCCTTTTCTTAATCTTTCTTCTAAGATAAGTCGTAAGGTTAGTATTGCCTCACGTGTTCCAACATTTCTACAGAATCCAAACTGATCTTCCCCGAGGTCCGCTTCTACCAGTTTTTCCATTCGTCTGTAAAGAATTCGCGTTAGTATTTTGCAGCTGTGACTTATTAAACTGATAGTTCGGTAATTTTCACATCTGTCAACACCTGCTTTCTTTGGTATTGGAATTATTATATTCTTCTTGAAGTCTGTGGGTATTTCGCCTGTCTCATACATCTTGCTCACCAGATGGTAGAGTTTTGTCATGACTGGCTCTCCCAAAGCCATCAGTAGTTCCAATGGAATGTTGTCTACTCCCGGGGCCTTGTTTCGCCTCAGGTCTTTCAGTGCTCTGTCATACTCTTCACGCAGTATCTTATCTCCCATTTCATCTTCATCTACATCCTCTTCCATTTCCATAATACTGTCCTCAAGTACATCGCTCTTGTATAAACCCTCTATATACTCCTTCCACCTTTCTGCCTTCCCTTCTTTGCTTAGAACTGGGTTGCCTTCTGAGCTCTTGATATTCATACAAGTGGTTCTCTTCTCTCCAAAGGTCTCTTTAATTTTCCTGTAGGCAGTATCTATCTTACCCCTAGTGAGACAAGCCTCTACATCCTTACATTTGTCCTCTAGCCATCCCTGCTTAGCCATTTTGCACTTTCTGTCGATCTCATTTTTGAGACGTTTGTATTCCCTTTTGCCTGCTTCATTTACTGCATTTTTATATTTTCTCCTTTCATCAATTAAATTCAATATTTCTTCTGTTACCCAAGGATTTCTATTAGTCCTCGTCCTTTTACCTACTTGATCCTCTGCTGCCTTCACTACTTCATTCCTCAGAGCTACCCATTCTTCTTCTACTGTGTCCCTTTCCCCCATTCCTGTCAATTGTTCCCTTATGCTCTCCCTGAAACTCTCTACAACCTCTGGTTCTTTCAGTTTATCCAGGTCCCATCTCCTTAAATTCCCACCTTTTTGCAGTTTCTTCAGTTTCAATCTGCAGTTCATAACCAACAGATTGTGGTCAGAATCCACATCTGCCTCTGGAAATGTCTTCCAATTTAAAACCTGGTTCCTAAATCTCTGTCTTACCATTATATAATCTATCTGATACCTGTTAGTATCTCCAGGATTCTTCCAGGTATACAACCTCCTTTTATGATTCTTGAACCAAGTGTTAGCTATGATTAAGTTATGCTCTGTGCAAAATTCTACAAGGCAGCTTCCTCTTTCATTTCTTCCCCCCAATCCATATTCACCTACTATGTTTCCTTCTCTCCCTTTTCCTACTCTCGAATTCCAGTCACCCATGACTATTAAATTTTCGTCTCCCTTCACTACCTGAATAATTTCTTTTATCTCGTCATACATTTCATCAATTTCTTCATCATCTGCGGAGCTAGTTGGCATATAAACTTGTACTACTGTAGTAGGCATGGGCTTTGTGTCTATCTTGGCCACAATAATGCGTTCACTATGCTGTTTGTAGTAGCTAACCCGCACTCCTATTTTTTTATTCATTATTAAACCTACTCCTGCATTACCCCTATTTGATTTTGTATTTATAACCCTGTAATCACCTGACCAAAAGTCTTGTTCCTCCCGCCACCGAACTTCACTAATTCCCACTATATCTAACTTTAACCTATCCATTTCCCTTTTTAAATTTTCTAACCTACCTGCCCGATTAAGGGATCTGACATTCCACGCTCCGATCCGTAGAATGCCAGTTTTCTTTCTCCTGATAACGACGTCCTCTTGAGTAGTCCCCGCCCGGAGATCCGAATGGGGGACTATTTTACCTCTGCAATATTTTACCCAAGAGGACGCCATCATCATTTAATCGTACAGTAAAGCTGCATGTCCTCGGGAAAAATTACGGCTGTAGTTTCCCCTTGCTTTCAGCCGTTCGCAGTACCAGCACAGCAAGGCCGCTTTGGTTAATGTTACAAGGCCAGATCAGTCAATCATCCAGACTGTGGCCCCTGCAACTACTGAAAAGGCTGCTGCCCCTCTTCAGGAACCACATGTTTGTCTGGCCTCTCAACAGATACCCCTCCGTTGTGGTTGCACCTACGGTACGGCCATCTGTATCGCTGAGGCACGCAAGCCTCCCCACCAACGGCAAGGTCCATGGTTCATGGGGGACTTACTTTGATAAATGAATCATAAAATTTTAATGTTTGGTGAGATTATTATAGATGTGATGGTGCAAAATTCTAAAAGTAGATTACTGCTAGATACCATCAACTCATAAAGTTCCAATTGCCTTAATTATAAGCCTATCAGGCAGAACGCCTGTCTAGATAATATTATATCAAACATTGGAAAAGATGATGTAGTCTTAAATGTTAAACCAATGCTTTCTGACTATGACGGAATTTTCCTAAAATTAATGGGGTTAAAAAAATCTTGCTCCACCAATAGAACCCCAGACAGTGAGATAGATAAAATCATCAAATGTCTCAAATCTCACAAAAAGACTTTTGACCATTGATTGGTGTACTACTGTCATGGAGAATAAGTCTTTAAGTGATACTTTTGATTATTTGTTAGATACCAATACCACTGTCTTTAATGAATACTATCCCCTCATCATTAAACACAATAGACTAAATGCAAGGAGAAAACAGAAAAGTAATGTAACTGACTGGTATACACTTTACTTAAATAACTTAAGAATTCTGTTAAGAATTTACTATGACAAATCTTGCTCAAATAATGAGTATAGCCATTCATATACCAGATTAAAAAAAGCTGTACAGAAAAGATATCATTTCTGCAAAGAGAAAACAAATGAAAACTAGATTTCTGATGCCAAAAACAAATGTAAAGCAACATGGAAAATAATGAAAAAAGAAACAGGGTTAATTGCAGAAAATTTACCTGTCCCTTTATGTGCAGATGAACTAAATAATAGTTTCATAAGTTCTGGGGAGTTAGCTATAACAGATGAAAGAAATTTAGTGGACAATGAAGACACGCTTCCCAATTTGTGGGAAACAAAGTCGCCAGTAGGCTTGCCAAAATTTGGATGGAGAACTATTTATCCTAAGGATATACTGAATGTAGTCAAATGATTGAGCAACTCCAGAACTGAAGACATCTATGTTTTTTTCTAATTTTAAAGAAAATAATAGACACTATATGCAATCCACTGTCTTACCTAATCAATAGGATGTTTACAGAAGGAACGTTTCCATACTGCCTTAAACTGACAATTGTCTTGCCCATATTCAAAAAAGGAGACAGAAATTCACTTCAAAATTACAGACCCATTGCAATAGTACCTATAATATCCAAATTATTGAAACATTAATGAAAGACCAATTAAATGATTTTTTGAGTCTTACAACCTCATAAATGGAGCCCAGTATGGATTCTGAAGTGGGCTACCAACAATAAAGACAGTTCAGGAAGTTTTACTATCAATATTACAGGGTTTTGAAAATAGGAAACACACCTATGCAACATGAGTACTTTTAATCTACGTATTTTGCACTGTCCCACATACCATTTAATTTAAAAACTTGAAAAACATTGACTAATTGGTGTAGCACTACTATGTAGTTGACAAACAGAAACCAAATGCTAGTTTTAAATTTGAATAACAAATCTAACCTCCTCGAGGTGAAATATGGAGTCCCACAAGGATCTGTACTGAGACCTTTCTTATTTATTGTGTATGTGAATGAACTGCCCAACTTATTACCATATAAATCTGTAATGTATGCCAACGTCACAACTTTTATCACATCACATACTGGCATGAATCTTGTCAAACAAATGAACAACTGAATGGTGGAAGAGGCAGCTCAGTGGTTTCATGAAAATAGAGTGTCATTAAATAAAAACAAAACTGGACACATCATCTTTTCCCTTGGCAAGAGTTTTATATCTCCTTAGGAAGCTTAAGGATTTTGTCACTAAGGAGTGCATGCTTATGACATACTATGTCTTTTTCCATACACAATTGCATTATGAAATAATTCTTTGGGGGAAGTCTGCTGGGGCAAAGAATGTTTTCCTCTGGCAGAAGAAAGCAATTAGATGTATTTTTGGTTTGAGCAAATTAACTTCTTGTAGGCAGTACTTTATTGAGCACAAAAGACTACTATACATACTCAAAGCACTTATGCAAACCAAACAAAATGCCCACATGTACAAAAGTAGGTCAGATGTGCACTCATATGAAACCAGGAACAGGAACTTATCAATTCCTTGGATGTGTTTGAGTAAAGTCCAAAATAATTTTGTACATGCTTGCAAAGCATTTTTAATGCTATATCACATGGCAAAATGGAATTGCATGAAAATAAATTTAAAATTGTGGTAGGGATATGGCTGAAAGAGAAACCATTCTGTAGTACAAGTGAATTCACATAATGAAAAAATATGACCTCTTTTGTATAATGAAAAATATGATGCTCTTATATATAACGAAAAATGATGCTCTTTTGTTATAAACGTGATTGTGAACCAACAGAATTGTAACTTATGACATACAACAAAATTTTTTCTCTGTACCTGGTAAAAAAAACTAATTATGGATGAGTAAAAGATATGCAATATTAATGTAATGGTATCTATATATGTCAATCTTTGTATAATCATCTGTACTACTATGTATCTACCTTTGTATAATTTGTGTAACTAACTGTAGAATTATCCAACAAATGACAATGCATCATACAACACAACAGTTGTCTACAGGCAAATAGATCCAGTTCAATTCAATATATCCAATTCAATTCAATAAATCCAATTCACTTCAATTCAAGCCAGATTTGGATGGTTGCACTACAAGGTGAATGACATCAAGAAACTATGGCATACTTTTCCTTGAGCATGCATGCAACACATTGTGAACACAAAACAGAAACTCTGCCTCATATCTGCCTGTTCAAACATGCATTCCACTTGCAGGCTACTTCCAGAGGTCATTCCTATACACAAAAAGCTTTATTATCAACAAACAAAATATTGAAGACGAAATTACATGTGCAAATTGGCTGTACTTTCTGTAGACAGCGTTTTTATATATATATATATATATATATATATATGGATGATGGAGCAAATACCAGAGGACTAGAAATTCACTCTAATTCACCCACTACACAAAAAGGGCGACAAGACAGACATCAACAATTACAGAGGAATTTCCCCACTCCCAGTCGCTTACAAAATCCTTTCCAAAGCACTTCTAAACAGGATAGAATCCCAAGCATACCCACTAATTGATGAATACCAGGCCATATTCAGAAAAGGATGATCACATGAGGAACAGATCTGGTGCTTAAAGACGATATTAAAAATGAGGAAGTGCATAAACACAGTAATTACATTCATCGACTTCAGGAAAGCATCTGATTCAGTGGACTATGAAACCCTGTTTAAAGTCATGGAAGAATTTGGGATCGACCAAAAGACACGAAAAATCGCAGAACGGACACTTACAGGAACAACATCCAAAGTGAAATTCATGGGCGAAGTATCAGAACCCTTCCATATCAAAACTGGAGTCCAACAGGGGGACGAACTATCCCCAATGTTTTTCAACATTGTTCTAGAAAAGATCATCAGGGAATAAGAATCTCATACAAAAATCATTCAAATTAGTACCAAAAAACAGAACTGAATTGAAGTCAAGTGATAGGATATTAGTTTTTTGAAGTGAGGGCTTGCACAAATTTGAGGTGCTGCACTTTCCATACCTCTTAAAGTAAACTTGGGATAGTAAACAGGTTTTGTGGCAGAAACATTTCTCCAGAATGTTACACTATATTGAAAAAAGTGTCTGCATGGGCTAACAACATATTTTCACCATCCCTAATGATACACAGCGAGAAAGATTTTTTTATGCCTTGTGTGTATTGCTTATATATTCTTCAATTTGAGTCTATCACAGATCCTCTTCAATCCTCACATGTAGCAATTTTGTTAGCACTTAAAATCTCAAGAAGTGGTGTAAGAAAGTCTATAGTTGAGATGAACTTGTATTTATTCAGTACCATACCCGACCTCCTTGTCATTGTTTTTCTCGTTTATTATTAATCTATTTGCAGAAAACCAATCTTTAATGCATGAGATACAGTTTTAATGTAATGTTGCTACTCTTCTCTTGCCCTCTGTTTTATTAACACAGCATAATATTTTGGAGCAAATTTAATGTACTTGTGGTAATGGTTCATTATTTTTAATTCATGTACAAAAAATAGTAACAGAATTGATGGTGGAACTGAACCTTGTGGTACATCATAATCAAAGGTCTGCTTTTCCAACAAACAGGGCTTTGAGTTTTCTCTCTTCTGGAAGTACTAACTCAGCTACCTGAACTCTATGTTGTACGAGTAAGTATGGCTTTATCAAATAACACGTCTATCTGCTAACACCTATACAAGCAATGTGTTGCAACTAATGATACTAAATACCTTCTATGTGTACGAATATATTGCTGAAATATGATGTTTGTTATTTAGTGCATTTAAAGATTAATTACGAAATGGAAACAGGATAGACAGAATTATTTGAAGAAGTAGTATTTTTTGTAAGAAAGTGGATTCCAACTTTATAGTAGACATTTCTACACTCCTGGAAATTGAAATAAGAACACCGTGAATTCATTGTCCCAGGAAGGGGAAACTTTATTGACACATTCCTGGGGTCAGATATATCACATGATCACACTGACAGAACCACAGTCGCATAGACACAGGCAACAGAGCATGCACAATGTCGGCACTAGTACAGTGTATATCCACCTTTCGCAGCAATGCAGGCTGCTATTCTCCCATGGAGACGATCGTAGAGATGCTGGATGTAGTCCTGTGGAACGGCTTGCCATGCCATTTCCACCTGGCGCCTCAGTTGGACCAGCGTTCGTGCTGGACGTGCAGACCGCGTGAGACGACGCTTCATCCAGTCCCAAACATGCTCAATGGGGGACAGATCCGGAGATCTTGCTGGCCAGGGTAGTTGACTTACACCTTCTAGAGCACGTTGGGTGGCACGGGATACATGCGGACGTGCATTGTCCTGTTGGAACAGCAAGTTCCCTTGCCGGTCTAGGAATGGTAGAACGATGGGTTCGATGACGGTTTGGATGTACCGTGCACTATTCAGTGTCCCCTCGACGATCACCAGTGGTGTACGGCCAGTGTAGGAGATCGCTCCCCACACCATGATGGCGGGTGTTGGCCCTGTGTGCCTCGGTCTTATGCAGTCCTGATTGTGGCGCTCACCTGCACGGCGCCAAACACGCATACGACCATCATTGGCACCAAGGCAGAAGCGACTCTCATCGCTGAAGACGACACGTTTCCATTCGTCCCTCCATTCACGCCTGTCGCGACACCACTGGAGGCGGGCTGCACGATGTTGGGGCGTGAGCGGAAGACGGCCTAACGGTGTGTGGGACCGTAGCCCAGCTTCATGGAGACGGTTGCGAATGGTCCTCGCCGATACCCCAGGAGCAACAGTGTCCCTAATTTGCTGGGAAGTGGCGGTGCGGTCCCCTACGGCACTGCGTAGGATCCCACGGTCTTGGCGTGCATCCGTGCGTCGCTGCGGTCCGGTCCCAGGTCGACGGGCACGTGCACCTTCCGCCGACCACTGGCGACAACATCGATGTACTGTGGAGACCTCACGCCCCACGTGTTGAGCAATTCGGCGGTACGTCCACCTGGCCTCCCGCATGCCCACTATACGCCCTCGCTCAAAGTCCGTCAACTGCACATACGGTTCACGTCCACACTGTCGCGGCATGCTACCAGTGTTAAAGACTGCGATGGAGCTCCGTATGCCACGGCAAACTGGCTGACACTGACGGCGGCGGTGCACAAATGCTGCGCAGCTAGCGCCATTCGACGGCCAACACCGCGGTTTCTGGTGTGTCCACTGTGCCGTGCGTGTGATCATTGCTTGTACAGCCCTCTCGCAGTGTCCGGAGCAAGTATGGTGGGTCTGACACACCGGTGTCAATGTGTTCTTTTTTCCATTTCCAGGAGTGTATTTATTTCAGTAAATCCAAGCAGCAGTGATTTCAGTATTTTCATTTTTTTTTCAGTAGGGGTTTTAAGGCTCAATTCACACTGACTATCACCCCACATCAAATCCTGTCAAAATGTTCTGCAACGCATTTCAAATGGTGGCATCCACATTGACCATCCCGTCATGTCTTGGCACTATCAAGGTTTCTCTTGAGGAAAGTTCTGACAGGTGACATCATCCATCCGTTGCTGATCATGTGACATAAAAACTCATTTCCTCCCAGTCAACTGCCGTGCGCAGATCTCCATTTTTCTTTTCGTCGTGGATTTCGTGGCTGATCAGTCGGTTGTTGTTTGTTATTTACTATAAATTGTTTTGTTTCGTAATTTCTGTTGTTAAAATTTATATTAAATGACAGCAGATTAATTGAGGCAGTGAGACTACATTTATAATGTGGATTTTTATAGATACCGGTACCGTATTTAATATTTTACAATGTAATGGTTTGCAACATTACTGCAAGTTGAAGTGAAAAAAGTACTGTGGGTAAATCAGATTGATTAGTAGGTGGAATTTATTCGTATGTTGTCAGGCATTTGTTGTGTTACATAAATAAATGCACTGAAACTTTCAGACATAGCAAGCTGTTTAAGTATATATTTCTGGCAAGCCTGTTTATTGTTAAGTAGCTCTCTGAATTGTGTGTGAGAAGTCTTGCGAGCGTCAGTGGTCAATATTGATGTGGTTTCACCATCTAACCCCAAGCTTGTAACACTGTTTTCATTTTCGAAATTTGATGTAGCAAATGAAAAAAAAGTGATACTTCGATTTTCCAAAACCTAAAATGCAGATTTCTCTTCCTCAGTCTTGTTGCATAGTGTGTGAAATCCCCCTTCTTTAGCACATAATGTCATTTTTTCCGACCACCGCCCTTTCTTTGCGTTGTTTTTTATTTATGTCTCCCTTCTCTAATACACAAGGTATTCCTGCCAGCTGCAAATCATTTGATCCGAATAAATGTAATTTTCGTAGAAATTTGGACTCCAGCATCCATTGACAAGCCTCCGCGTTGTCAATGTGCACTTCGCACGTAAAAACACTTGAAAATCATCTTGCGAAGATCGCAATTCCCGCAAAAAGAACAGTTGAAGACAGCAAGGCGAGTTGAATTGACTTGACGTGGCGGACAATCATGACGTTTACGTGGGACACGTCTTCCGGAAAGTGTAAACCGAATTTCGGAAACGGTTTTTTGCTATCACCTTTACAAGTTAAGGCCTGATGCGGATTTGCTAGCCCAGTTAAATATGGTGCCTGGAAAACAACTGTTACAGTTTATCATTTAGTCGCTGTTCCCCTTCAATTATATGAGGTGTAAACAGTTCAGAACCGAATGCGTTTACACGAGAGTGAAAATCAATTGCGGAACTGGAAAACCGGCAACCAGAAGCGGATTTCCAGAATCGATTATGAAGTGGTAAAATGACCACCCAAGAACTGTATTGGGAATCCGGTTTCGGGAACTCCGTGTTAACGGGTTGTGTGTGAGTACACTTTGACGTTTTTTTTTTAATTTTTCTGGGAATACATGAGCTGGCAGCGAACAACTGCTGTCATATGCCACACTTCTTTCAGTTTAAGTGTTGAGGAGATCGCGCCTTGAAGTTGAGCTATAGAAATTTATATCCTTCGCACTTTTTCCACTGGGGTATTACGGAAGAAGAGAATCCTTGTCTTCCAATATCTATGGAGGCAAAGATTATACAAGCCATCTGTGGCGGTAGAAATTACTGATTACTTGTCAAGGGGCGTAATATGGAAGTGGAAATATTTTGCATGTAGTGTGTTGTGTGTATTAATGCTGTCACGATAATTCCTGGTTACGTAATCAACAATGGTTAGTAGTTGAGTGCAAATATGTTACACTGTGAGTGATAGTAGCTTTGACCTAACTGCATTATTTATGTTTACAGCTTGTGCTTGTTCTCGGAGATTTGCACATTCCTCACAGATGTAGCAGCCTGCCATCAAAGTTTAAAAAACTTCTGGTACCTGGCCGAATACAGCATATACTTTGCACAGGAAACTTGTGCACGAAGGAATCATATGACTACTTAAAAACCCTCGCAAGTGATGTGCATGTTGTCAGAGGGGATTTTGATGAGGTATATTTATGCTGAAGTGTGTGTGTGTGTGTGTTCTCACATTTTTTTTTTTTTTTTTTTTGCCGAATGCCGTTGTGCGTTCTTGAACTGTGAATAACTTACATGGATCAGAATCACTATGCTAAATGCTAGGAACCTGTTTCCTCTTTAATTTTTTCCTTTTTTCATTTAATACAGTTATGAATAATCTCTGCTACATTGTTCACCAACTGTCATTATGTGTCACTTCGTTTTATTACCAGTACTGTATTATTCATTAGGTATGGTTGTACAGATTGTTAAAATCCTTAAATACCATTATTTAGTAACATCACTCATAAATTAATAGCTCTGATTGGCCATACAGTGTAACTGCTTCACACAATCGTTCTACTGCATTATTGTTAAAGTATTCACTGTCTTTTCACTGAACTATTTCAGCAGTATAGTCTGTATACTCAACTTGTGGCAGCTGAAGACATATTGAGTTTCAGTAAATTTAGCTTGATGTAGATAGGTCTGCAGTTGTTTGATTTCTAATTTGATAGTACATTTAAAGTAATAGGAAATTGAGTGTAATAAGAGGAATAAAAAGTATAGAAGGCACTGTCAGCTTTGAAATGGTAAAAATTAATAGAGATATTTTGAAACTTTTAACAACTTGGTAATTTATTTATTTATTTCAGAATTTGAACTACCCAGAGCAAAAGGTTGTCACAGTTGGCCAGTTCCGTATTGGATTGTCCCATGGCCACCAAGTTGTACCATGGGGAGATCCAGAATCCTTAGCACTAATACAACGACAGTTAGACGTGGACATTCTTATATCGGGGCATACTCATAAGTTTGAAGCATATGAACATGAAAACAAGTTTTATATTAATCCAGGTTCTGCAACAGGAGCTTATAACCCTCTTGACACGTAAGTACTTGAGTGCTTCTAGACAGGTAGTATATGAGGTAAAAAGTTTTTTTAGTTGGTATTAGTATTTTGGTTACAGGATGCCATTTAACTCTTGTGGATCATTGATGAGATCAGTTTTTTGCACTGGGGATGATATTTTCAAGTGTTGTGTGTGTTCCATTGCACTAGTAACAAGAATATCCCTGCCAAAAAATTATTCCCATGGAGCTCCTATTATTTTGTTGGTCTCCATTTTCCTAATGTTTGTGTTAGTCACACATCATCTAGTGGTGGTTTCTTGAGTTCCAGATCCCTGTCATGTTAATGAGATTGAGTATCAGCTTTGTGTCATATTGTTCACCAATCTTGATTTATCGAGGTCATATCTACTAACAAGAAAAGTGTAGTTTTCTCACTTTTGCATTAAATTAGAAGTTGCATAATCAAAAATAAACCTGAGTGATGTGGTGGGACAGGAAATAAAATAAATGTGGTGAGGTGAAATTAGGTAAGAAACAGTTCAGATTGCTAATCTTAGTTACATTTATGCTCCACAAGGAATTCTATGTTTTATAGAATGCCTGCCGTTCACTTAGTTACAAGTTCAACACAAGAAAAATGACTGTCCCTACATCTCTGTAACTATTTTAATTTTATGAATGTGGTATTTTTATAATATTTATGTGGAAGGGAGAAGCATGTTATATGTTTTTGGGATAGAGTATGGTTAATTTATAAATAGTTTTGTTATGGCAGTAGTGCTCTTACAGTATTAAGGATGGAACAAATCTTCAAATGATGTCTTTGTGATGCAGCTGGCCATCATGTGTATGTATTTTGAAGGTAATATTAGTTAAAATACCAATTGATGTGACTGAAGATCATGCTCAAGGATTTATCAGCTTCTGTTGTTGGTTTGTGGCAACAAGCATTTGAATGAAGATGTTGGTTGTTTCACTTGAGGCTAACGTTCTGCCATGTTCACTGTTGCACAATATTAATGTGAAGAATTGATACTCCATGTAATTGACTTTCTTCGTGCCATTTCTTGTAACATAAACATAATACTCGAAGTTTGCAGTCATTCCTCTTATTATTTTTCATCTGACTTGGCTCCACAAATACATTTTAATGGTTATTGGGGACAGCAATTTTATCACAGCCATCACTGTTTTACAATGGCCTTTGCACAAATGAAGTGGTTGGGAGCAACATCAAATAGTATGTTGAGTTGCTATGAACAATAGCAGTAGTTGATTGCTCACCAGCTGTAATCAGTCTATAAGGGAGAGGAGGTAAAGTTGTAAATGATGTACGCTATGCAAGTCCATACCACACCTGGCAAATGGTGAAGTTGTGTGACGCCTCAGGGTGCAACAGGTTTAGTGTGAAACGCTTAAGTATTCCAGGTGAAGAAAGTTGAACCCAAAGAACATAAGCATGGAGAGACACTAACGACCACTGCCTTCTCGATGTGCTTCAGGAGTAATTCTTCATGGATTACCGAGCGAGGTGGCGCAGTGGTTAGCACACTGGACTCGCATTCGGGAGGACGACGGTTCAATCCCCTGTCCGGACATCCTGATTTAGGTTTTCCGTGATTTCCCTAAAACACTCCAGGCAAATGCCGGGATGGTTCCTTTGAAAGGGCACGGCCGACTTCCTTCCATAATTCGATGAGACCGGTGACCTCGCTGTTTGGTCTCTTCCCCCAAGCAATCCAATCCAATCCAATCCCCTCCATGAAAAACACGACGACCTCTTCATGGCTTGGAAGAATATTTAGTGGACGCAATATAAAATGTATCTTCCATTTTGTATTGCAACTACGGATCTTATAGATCTTGTTAAAAACCATCTCAAGCTTCAGAAACAAGGCTGTTTATGTTGTTTAGATGTGCCCAACATCTTTCATGATCCAACACCATTCTAGTGAATGGTTATACAGGTGAATTTTCTATATTCAGGCAATGCGTTCTTAGTACATACTGCACTAGTCCCTGGTTTGCCATCTGCCTTCCCTCCACTATTTTGCACTGAAGTCTCATTAATTTGAATTTCATATTCTACATGTCATAGTTTTTTATTCTTACTGTCAGTGCTCTTCCTCGACTACTGAGTGGTTTATTTCATAACAGTGTACCACACTTTCACTTGTTTCAGGACATTGAAGGTTACAAATAAATGTATTCCCTAATGTTGAGATTCTACAGCAATTTTATTTTCATCATTAACTCAGTCACGGTACATAGTATGTGCTTAAATTTTTAATGCAGTTCCTTAATTTTATACTTTAGATATTGTGTTTTATCTGTTTCAGATCAATTATTCCTTCCTTTGTTCTTATGGACATACAGAGTTCAACAGTGGTTACGTATGTGTACCAACTTGTTGGAGATGAAGTTAAGGTAGAGAGAATTGAATACAAGAAGAGCTAGAGACAATAGTTTGTGCAAATAGAGAACTACATTCTGAGAATAATTGTTTCTTTGGAAACAAGTTACTTGTTCGAGTCTGCGGTCGCTGCACCTATAAGGAAGACATTTTATACCTGTCAATATTCTTGTCCAGATATTAAAGCTGTATACTTAATATGAAAGTGTGTAACAAGGAGTATGGTAACAGCTGATAACTCTTGTGTGTTACATGTCTATGACTGGTACTTCATTCCGGATGTACACTAGAAGCATTTGTCAAGGAAGACTTGGGCATTCAATTTGGAATAAGTTCTGAGTCAGTTAATCTGGAAGAGGACTGTACCCATAGCATGGATTAAATCATGTAAATACAATAATAAATTCTGAACATTTGTGCATTTATTGCTGGAGTGACGACAGTGTAATGGATGTTTCAGATATTTATGCCAGAAGTTAATAAGGACACACAGACTTGCTATCGAGAACAGATATAGTCCACAATTGTTGAAACTCCAGTCCAGGTTAAACATACAAGTATTTATAAGTACAAAAACTAGGATCAGTCATTTTCAGTATTTATTACTGATTTTGGGTCTCTAGTTTTAACAAAAGTCTTAGCTCATTTCACTGTAATTGTGGTTTAGATAACCTAAAACATATCAGATAAGTTATCATTTGTCTGTAACATGAGTTGTACTGACACTATCAGGAAAATTGGTCATTGTTTCCAAAATGGTATTTGCGAGGATAAACACAAAGGACTGATTTAAGAATTGGAGCAAATATTTTTACTGCTAGGACAAACTGTTTCTTTGGCTGCTGGAGTATAGTGGATACAGATACACACTTGGAAACTGTCGTGTGATAGGCTTTTGGGGGCCGGGTAACTGACAACAATTGGAGCTATTTCTTGTTTCATCACTGCCACCAACACAACCACTACCACCACCACTACTTAACAAAAATCATTTAGCATTTTGAAAATCTGTTACTGGTAATACCTTGCAGCTGTTATCTCAAGAGTTTCTGTACATCAACTCTATCAATATAAAAAAGGTAAACTCTCTGAATCTATTGAGAAAAAGTCTCATACAAACTAGCCTCATAACAATTAACACAGCTGGAGATGTATGGAGCTAAATTCCATTATCATTGATTGTAGTTTCCTGCCTAGAATGAGTCTTTCAAAAGCATTTCAGCTGCTTCACTAAAGAATTAAACAGTTCAGAAATGTACATTTTTCTGAAAAATTGCCCCAGCCCCTACACACACACACACACACACACACACACACACACACACACACACACACACACACACACACAGAGGAGAATGTTTGTGGGTAGTGGGAATACATCAGCCTGTTCAATAGTTCACACATGATTTGAGTTTTTTAAGTTCTTGTTATGTTTAGCTTGGACTTGAAACTTGTTCACTAACAGATATTTTACACGTTGTAGAGAATGTGCTGTTAAATTGCATTATTTTTTCCACTTCTATAACTTCTTTACACAATTTTTCAATCTACATATGAAATGCTGTCAGTGACGCAAATAGAATCTCACATTGAGAACTTTAACCCTTTTTGTTTAATTCTGAATCTCTCTTGTCAACATGTGGTTTTTTTTTTTTTTTGTTTTTTTTTGTTTGAAATGTAAATGTACTTGACATTAAGCAGTATCAAAATATCCTTTTTACAAGTATAATCTTAATCATTGTTATTATAATAATTACAATTATTATTATTATTATTATTATTATTATTATTATCTTCCTCTTGTGATGGCTTCACAAAAACTTTAATGAAGCCAGCCATGTTGTAAATGGTAACAGAGTTCAGTATCTTTCTGATTTTGCAGCTTTATAGTTGTTCTCACAGTGAGAATAAAAAGTTGTTATTGAATTGTTAGTGAAAATACAAAACAAGTTTTTCTTTACATAAAAATATAATACCTTTGATGATTTTCAAAAATAACTGCAACCTACTACCTTTTCTGATGGTTCACTTTTTATTATACAATGACCAGTTTTAGGTCACCTAGTGACGCATCATCACATAGTACTTGCTTTTAATGATTAATTGCAGCATTGTAGGGGACATACGTCTGAGGCCAGAAAGAAAGAAAAAAGAAAGTGAGCACTGAACATGGCGGCGTATCAGGAGTTCCTTAGATCCCAAGGTAGTCTGGAAGTTGGTCTTATGATGTGAATTATTCTTGATACCTCACCATATCAGCCCTTACTTGTTCTAGTTTTTTCTATATTACCACAGTTAATGGCACCTACAGTGCTACTAACAATTATGAAAAGCGTGCACCATCTGATGTCGATAAGACTTAAAACTGGTCACGGTATAATAAAAATTGAACCATCAGAAAATACTACTAGTTGCATTTTTTCTGAAAAATCATTATCCATTACTGTCAGTGTCCCACATCGATGATGGATAAGTTTTATCACATTTTACAAGAATGACCACAAATAAGGTTACTTGTCTGTGATGACTGTTAAATTGGCTGCTGTTAACTACTGCCTCATGATTATGGAACTATTTCAGATGTCTGCATTTGAAATAGCATGTATTTGGTTAAAAAAAAAATCACAAATTTTCTGCCTAAACTACAAGTAACTCAATTATCACACTTATTTGACAGAAAAGTACTTTGTTTCTGGGGGCAACATTTTTAATACTGTTCACTTGGATAGGCTGCCCCTACAGAATCAGTGGCAAAGTAGAGAATAATTCAGTGATCTAAGCAGAATGATTGTGACTTATTACAGTGATGGTAAATTTGTTGGAATACCTCTGTATCTAAACTGAATTAAGGTAAGAACGTGGGAACATCTTATCAAGAATTAGTATTCTGCCTAGAGAGATAGAGGGGCGGGGGGGGGGGGGGGAGGAGGCTAATATCAAGGACAACAGAAGATCATGCACTGTATTTTACATCTTGATGAGAATGATGTTAGTGTAAAAATGTGTCGTCATTGTTCTCTCTCATCACTAGTCACAGAAGGCACATAGCAGATTCACATCTGTTGCTTCCCTCATCTTAGGACAATCAGATGCTTTCCTGACAAAAAACAAAAAATAAAAAGGAAAAAAAAAACCTTTGAAAGGGTATTGTCAGAAGAGTGGAATCTTATACATATTTGATCCGACAAATTCACATAGATCATTTTATACAATGTTGCGTAATTGTTGTTAGTACTTCCATTTCAAAGTTGACTGTGATAAATTTTGAAAAAATCTGGATCTGTAAATGAGATGAAACATACTTGTGTGTCCACTTTGTGATTAATCAAATGGTTCCACTATGCACATACAGCTATGAGTGTTGTACATTATAGTGTACCACATTGTGTCAAATAATGTGTGCAGTTCCTATATCAGTGAAGTAACACGCATTAAAACTATTTTCAGTTGCATGGCCTCACTGTACTGAATAATGCTACAGAAGTCTCTGTGGTAAATAAAAATTAAGATCTTTATATTGGAAATAGCATTTGTGCTCTCATTTCCAAAACTCATGTTCCAAAAGTACTCCAAACTTACTATAAAATTATCAGGCTGAATTGCAGGCCATACTTAGTTTCCGGGGGCAACATTTGTAATACTACTGATACACACATTAAAGTATTTAGAACGATTAGTTTCTTTCTGGTGGAGGAAATACTCTTCACTTTGGAATCGGAGTGATCTGTCCTTCTCTTTGAACCTTTCCCAACATAAACCCCCCCCCCCCCCCATCCGCACTCCTCCTCCTCAAGGAAGGAACTAATAGTTAAGAAAGCTAGGAGAGTTTCACGTACTTTTGTACATGTGTCTACCAGCAGTAATAAAAATGTTGCCCCTCAGGGTAAGTGCTGGCCACCGATTCTGTCTCATAATTCTGTAGTTTACGCAAGTGAATTTTCCTTTCTCATGTACTAGAATGTTTTTATGTTTTTTAACTATGATTGCCTTAGTGGCAGGGTAGAGTAGCGGTGTTTTGGTGGAGAAAAGGGACATTTATTAAAGTTTGTGTAACATGTTTGCTTCTGACTGCAGAAAACGTTGTACCTTCGTCTCCTGGGTAACTGATTACTTGGAAGTCACAAAAGCATGAAACAGCACAGTTGTTGGGAGCAGTACTCTTTTTGTTAATTACATCATTAATTTTAATAGAAATAAATCTAAAAAGTGTGATAATAAGTAAACCTACCTACTAAGTAAAGGATGTCGTGTGGTTTTATGGTGAATTTAGCTTTCAGCCATTCGAACTTGGCTGCAGCCATTTCAGACAATTCGTGTAAACTATAGTGTAAATCCTGCAAAGGTATATTTTGGACCCAAAGAGGAGACATTCCAAGTATCATCAGAGGACAAAATTTTTTAATTAAGTTTATAACATTTAAATTACAGAGGTCTGTTAAAATTGGTGGTGGTGGTGGTGAGGATAATCTGAAGATAATTTAAAGTGGAGATGTGATTGTGGTGGCTTAAAAAAATGGATGGACCAATTGGTCCCAAGGGAGGGACAGTAACTAAAGCTATCTAATGGTATTTGTGCTTGGACAATGTCTAATATTCAGTGCCAAGGCAGCTCAACAAACCTGCTAGTTTTCGACGATAGCATTCATTTATTTGGCATTCTCTGTGGTGAATGTAACTGGTCATAAGGACTCCTGTTCATCCCATCAAAGAACTGATGAAACTACTGTTGAGTCATCTGTTCCATATCCATGCTGGAACCATACACTTAATCAAGCCAGGTATGAAATTTTGCAGCATTTGTGCCACATGGCCATTACTATCAACATCTACACCCATACTCTGCAGATCACTGTGAAGTTTATGGCAGATATGAAGAACTATCCCAGCATTCTCTTGTCAACTGTAGTGCCCTGTGAGCAAATCAGTATGGGAGCTGACACCATCTCCAGCCATTAAATGGCTCATCCAACTCATAGTTCTGGTGCCTGAGAATACAAGCTGGAATATTTTCGAATAAGGGAACTCGGTGGGAAAAAGGACAAGCAGCTCTGAATAATAACTCAACAGTGAAGCAGGATTGGAAACTACTGTTGAATTGTATGAGGCACTAACATATTGACTGTGTTGTGCAATCCTGTATGTACTGTGTGCAGCAAAGTGCCATGAGAAACTAAGTCCCTCCCTGGGGCATAGTAATGCAGATCCAGCGTCTCAGGCAAATCGGAACTGGAATCCTCAGCGGCATCCCGACTCACTCCTTCCAGAAGCTTCTATGCTGCCAGTCACGTAGCCCACACTACCATTGCCACAAAAACGCAATTCCTCCTCCTTCCTAGCACCCTACTGATTTTAGGCTACTCCTTTCCTGGTACACCTTGTGCAAGTTCAAAGAAGGGAAACACGTTTTGTATTGTTGCGAAATATGGGAGACAGTGTCACTGAAATGGTACTGGATTTGGGCTGGACATCATTAAAAGAAGAGTGTTTTTCGTTGCAACTGAATCTTCTCATGAGATTCCAATCACCAACTTTTGCCTCCAAGTGTGAAAATATTTTGCTGAGACCGACCTACATAGGGAGAAACGATCACCATGATAAAATGAGGGAAATCAGAGCTCGTACGGTGTTTGTTCTTTCCGCACGCTATACGAGATTGGAATATTGTAGAATTGTGAAGGTGGTTCGATGAACCCTCTGCCATGCACTTAAATGTGATTTGCGGTGTATCCATGTAGATGTAGAACATTATACACTTAGCTGTACACTCACAATACTTCACGCTACTCATTCGCAACACATATGCGACACTTCTCTCCCTGAGGGTAAATTTTGTAGTCTCTACCCTCAAAGACTGGAAAATTTTTTTGTCAGCTGTGTTAGTTTGTCTCTCTTGGAGACACACAAGACCCTTTAAACTATCAAAGTAATATATTGTGTTTTAACTCGCTGAATTCCTTGTGGCGGTGTTGTGGTGCGAAGTCCTAGCATGCAGATACCAGTGACAGCTGATGCAGCGACGGCCCGCGTTGCAGTGGAGTGCCAGGCAGTGTATTCTTCCTTTCAGTACATACTAGTGACCCACTGCAGTGACACCGTGGTCTTCTCCTTGTGAATTCACTCATTGTGTTATTAACAAGTGGCTATGGCATGGTGCAAAGTGCCATCCCAGAATCAAACCAGTGACCCTCAGGTTCGGATTCTTCTAGCAAATTTCATCAACCTCCAGGTTCACAGGTGACCCATTTGGTGAGGCCGTAGTCCCTTTGTCCTCACCAGCCATTTGGGGAAGTACCACATGGAACTTCTTTCTGGTAACATCTGGGACTGCATCTTCTGTGTTGGCCTATTGGCGCAGTACCAATGTCTTCTGTGAAGCAGTGTAGTGGCTAAGTCATTGCAGTGAAGTATTAAGTCCACTGACTGTCCGTCAGTTTGGCTGTCGAGACAACATTTCCTCTTCTTTTCTTTCTCTCCCCAAAGGACCCTTTCATGCCATTTGCCGGAGGTATTTATTCAGTGTTTGTGGTGAAGTTTCTAGGGTGGCTTCTGACTCTTTGGTCAATAAGCTATGCTTCTCCGTTGGGCAGAAATGTGACCAATGTTGACACACGTGCCAGCTTTCCTTGTTTTACCTCTGTACTGTCGCGGTCGGGCATTTCCCTGTTGTCCTCCTCCATATCGCCAGACACATCACACACATTAGTTCAATATACTGACAGTTCCTGGATCAGCGACCACTGACGTGTGAACTGTGCTGGTCTTTGTTCTCCTTGCAAGCATTGGCTGTTGTCTCGGTCGTTGATCTATCGAACTGACTGCTGCTGCGCAAATTCTGCTGGTCATCGGCTTCCTTATTTGATGGCTGTTGCTTCCAAATATTGTGGCCTAAATGTTCACTTAACCTATAGTAAGTCTTTACATATTTTTCTGCTGGATCTCTGCTTTGAACAACCATAAACAACAAATAATAATTATACTCAATGATAAATAACACACAATTATTATACACCCTACATTCCTCCCTATCAGGAAAAATTCATTCTCGAAAAAATTTTCTCCCATGTCCATCTACAAATGACTAACAAACAAGAAACAAGAACAAAGTCCAAATCTTAGTCTGTCAGGAAAATTGTGTAATACATTCATTCTGTAATAGCTTGAAAAACACCAGTATTAAGAAAACATCTGAAAGTAATACTAGAAATATGGCAGAATGACAATCAGTAACAATGCAGTGAAGTAGCAAGCAACAATTATCTCTATATATATTTTCGCAGTACACATGTATGCTCAGTATTCAACTGGAATTTGATGTAGGGAGATGTTGTTGCATGTCTTTGGTTTTCATCTTATACACAAGAAAGCAGTACAAAGTATAATTGTGACCAAGAAGGTTCCAAGAAATACTGGAAGTATGGAAAGTAGTATTGCTAAGTACATATTACGTAATTGTGATTTTATGGCAAAAGAAATATAATTGTTCACTTTGTATGACTGAGATACTCTTATCACTACATTCTACTGAAGGACTTGTACTTTTTTAAGTACACGGTGTCTAGTCATATATTGGTACTTCCTATTATTTAAAACCCAGAATTCTCCTTTGTGTATTTTGCTAAGTTCCTTTTCCATGCTGGATTCGCTGTTAGTACATTGTTGCTAGAATCTGTAGTATACAAAGCTTATTTACATTTGCAGTAGACTGGTAGACTTTTGTATTGTGGATGCATAATTGGCTGTGTGCGGCCAAAGGTTGTATGAAGCAGAATACATGTTCTGTGTTGGTGGATCAGTGGTCTTCTGTTTCCATGGTCCAACACGCTTTGGAACAGTATTTGCTACCGTTGGTGGCACTACATCCGTTACTCCCTTAAGAGGTTTCAACCAGCTTGCATGAGCAATAGTTGTTTCTGTGGGTAACTGTAACTTGATGTTAACTGGTGGTGTGAGTTCAACAACTTGGTAAGGACCCTGGTACACTGTCACAAATTTTTTTCATCCTGCCTTTAGCAGCATAGGGAGCAGATAGAAAACCCATTGTCCAGTTTTGAAATTCGGAAACGTAGCGTGTATGTTGTCTAATTTCTCTTTACATTCTAATGCTGTGGTATTTGCTTTCTATACTTTTTTCCTCACATCGTTAATGATTCGAGCAAATTTCTTAACTGCTTCTCCATTCTTTCTTTCTTTGGGTTTAATAACGTCAAATGGCGATGGCATCTTCCTTCCATAAATAACTTCATAAGGCGACATGCCCGTTCCTTAGTGCATTCTGGCATTGTAAATGCTTACACAGTATTGAATGACGATGTCCATCTGATGTGTTAGTCATTGATAAAATTACTAAACATCTTCCCGAAAGTGTGGTGGATTCTTTCTGCCCATCCATTTGCTTGTGGGTGTAATGGAGTGGTGCGTAATTTATGTACTTTCAACAAACAGCAAAGTTGTTTCTTGAGGTTGGACATGAAGATACTACCTCAGTCGGTTATAAATGCTTCTGGTATGCCGAATTTTAAAATCCAATTACTGACATAGCCTCTGCAATGGTGTTTGCTTGTTGAACAGGGAGACTTACCATGGTTAGATATCTTGAGAAATGATTTACAATTGTTGGTACATACCTGTCGTTAATACGCACCTATTCCCAGCTGGTGTTTTATTAAAGGTACCATACATCTCCATTGTTATTATTTTGAATAGGTGTGATGCTTCCAGGAGACTTTCTAACAGTATAAATTGATGGCAATAATCTGCTCACTGGGCACATGGTATGCAATTGCACACATATTGTGCTCCACCGTGCTTACTTGTCTCCCACCAGAAAAATTCAGCAATGCATCTTTCAGTGACTTTTTGACTGCTGCGACTTGAAAGAAAGTGATCGTGGGCCTCTTGCATGACTTCTTGTCAGAGGTATTTGGGAACCACGATTCTCAGTCTGAGTCCAGTTGTTCGACATAGGACCCCATTCTGTAGGCAAAACTGCTGTTGTGTTGCATATATTTTGCAATCAGCATCTTTGTGCTTTTTGCCATTCTTCTGCATTGTGACGTACTGCTGCCAATACCGCTACCTTTCAACTAAGACGATCTGTGTTGGAATGTTTCTTCCCCGGTTTATGAACGACTTCAAAGTCTATTTCGGAGAGGCATACGGACCAACGCATCAAATGACTTAGTGGGTCTTTTAACCCAAGTAACCACTTGAGAGCAGCACGGTCCATGATTATCTTGAATTTATTCCCATACAGATAGCACCTGAAATATTTTATACTATAGATGACGGTCAGTGATTCCTATTCCATTGTTGAGCAATCCTTTTCTGCCATATTTAATTGTCTGAATATGTAGGCTGGTGGATATTCTGCACCATTAATGTTTTGACCTTAAACTGCTCTGATAGCATTTCCAGTTGCATCGAAGGACAGGATGAAGTCTTTGTTGAAATCTGGATAGATTGATACGGGACTATGTGTTAGTTTGTATTTCAGTGTTTCAAATGCTGTTTTGCATTCTGTTGTCCAGTGAAATTTAGTACCTTTTTTCAATAACTTTGTGAGAGGTCTTGCTATTTCTGCATAGTCTTTTAGAAATTTTTGAAAATAATTTGAGGTGCCTAGAAATTGCTGTATTTCTTGATGGATTGTGATTTAAGAAAATCTTTAACTGCAGTTATTAGCTATGGATCAGTTTTGATTCAGTGTTCACTGATAACATGACCTGAATTACTTCCTTTAATGCGAAGTGACACTTTTAAAATTTAATGTTAATTTGGCATCCCTGAGATGTTGGAAAACTTTTCGTAAGCAAATTGCCTGCTCCTTAATGTCTTTTGAAAATACGATTAAGTCATCAAGGTATATTATGCATTGTAGAGGTTTTAACCCACATAACATACCATCTAGCAATCTTCAGAATGTTGCAGGGGCATTTTTTAATCCGAAAGGCATCCTTAAGAAATTGCCAGTGACCTGAAGGGGTGGAGAAAGCAGTTTTATATCTGTCATCTTGTGCAACTTCTATTTGATGGTTCCCACACCTCAAATCAATTGTGGAGAAATATTTACTCTTGCCGGGACGGTTAATGGTACCTACGATTGTCATTAGTGGATACATGTCTGAAATTGTTTTGCTGTTTAAATTCCTGTAATCACAAGAGAATCTATAAAATTTTCCACTGTTAGCAGATTTCTTTGGCACAGTTATGACATTTGTGCTGTATGGCGAATCCGAATACTCTATTATACCATCCTTTAATTGCTGATTCTACGAATTCATCAAGCAACAGTTGTAACTGGTGAGGAACTCTGTATGCTCTCCCATATATTGGGGTGTTATCTCATGTTGGAATCCTTTGTTGTGTGTTGTTCGTTGCTGGTAGCGGTCCCTGTGAACTAAATAGATCCTGAAACTTGTCCAACAATGCTTTTATCAAATCCTGTTCGATTTCTTTTAAGTGTGATACTTTCTGGCGCAATGCAGTTTTGTAGGCAGCTGGCTTGTCACTATTGTCTACATCTGATCAATCAAAATCATCTTCCTCTAAAGCACTTATGTTAACTAGTAACATTCCATTTCGTAACTCCTTATCTTCTGTCCCAAAATTATCTAAGCGCACTGGTACCTTCTGTACTCCATCAATTGTTGCATGCACAAACTATACTCCTGCGCACAAAACAACATGCTGTGTATAATTCATCATTTTCCTCTTAATGGTTCCACTATGCATAGTGTGTTTGTGGATAAAGTAGCATTAATGTCCACCCAAAGTAGCTTTCTTGTACCAAATGGTATTTTATCCTGCGGATCTACCTTCAAGGACATTGCTTGCAGTTTAGTTGATTCCTCTTTCAAGGGAGAGGGATCTTGCGGCAGAGCATCCTTGGCAGCTGTGTAACCTAATTGAAACAATGTCCCACTAAGCTCCAATGTTTGCAGCCCAAAGTTGATTATGACATGACAGTTATTCAGGAAATTGAACTCTAGGATAATTTCATATCTGTCGATTACCCTTGATACAACTTCCTGGAGTCTTAAACCCTCAATATGAAAGGTCAATGACATACAACCTACTGAACATATGTCACCTTCACCTATACCAATTAACTTATATCTTGGAGGGTCATATCTCCTGGCCTCAGCACACTGTTTACTTATGACTGACACTTGAGCCCCAGTGTCGACTAATAATTTGTGTTTTACCCCTAGCAGTGCCTGGTAACCAGCACTCAGCCTTTGCACGTGTTCTAATAGCGTAGAATTTTAATAGGAATGCCTGGTGGTGGTTCCAGGGTTCCCATTCCTGTTTAATGGACCCCTGGCTGCAAATTTCCCTGTACTGATACACTCAAGATATGTATGGTCCACCCTTTGACAATTTGTACACTGTGGCTGATGACAGTTTTTCGCGATGTGTCCCTGCTGATCACATCTGAAACAATAAACCGATGTTGAAATTACATTTTTTCTTTCCTTGTACCTCGTCACGGCACCTACTTGCTCTAATGCTGTAGTAATGTTGACTACATCAGTTAAATTAATCGGAAATTCTGCCCTAACATGGAGCGATCTTTTGGGTAGCAGTCCTTGCCAAAAGGTATCTGAGGTCCTGTTCTACACGTCTTGCAGAATATACTTATTGGCTTTATCCTTTGCTGACAATTGGTAAGTGTTACTTAGTTTTTCGTATTCTATCCACAGAGCTTTCCTATTTGTGATGGTAGTACGTGCACTTTAGCTTCCCCAATTAAATGTAACTTTGTCATTTACAACATCTGTTCATCTGATCAGGAACCAAGTTTAGCGGCTGCTAACAAATCTGCAAGAATGCTTCTACATCCTTGCTTGGCCTGCCAGAGAAGGGAGTCACAAGGGTTGCTGCTGGTGTATCTAGTATGGAAGGGGTTGCACTAGATGTGTACCTATACTTGGATAATCGATTCAAGAATTCATTATTGTCAGATATCAATTGGGCTACCTGTTTATGTAGGCTGTGAACAGCCTCGTGAGTGGGAACTCCTTGTGTCTTACTGTCTGTCGTCATAATGTTTTCCTGTTTGAAAAATGGTTATTCTCACAAATGTACTTCCTACGACCACAAGAACATAGACTCAGCTATGTAACAAGTAACATTAGAAATTTGATTATGATTCCAATCAAAATAACAAGAACATCTAACACCATCCGAAAATAAATTTTCTAGCATCAAATTCCTTTGTAAGAATGAGAGTTTTACATCATTTGTTTTCTACATCGCAAAAGCATTACCTGAAAAGGAAAAACATCTGGGACCAATTTGCACTCACCAATGTACTGAAATACCGTCCGTTGGCTGCAGGTTGTTGTGTGCTGTCCGTGGGTTGTTAGTGGCCCATCGCTGGCCTATCATGAGAACACTTCAAACTAGAGCCAAGGTTATCTGACACAAAGTGTAGAAAGGTTGGGTTTTGTGACACTAGATATTGAGCATCAGTGACAGAGGGGAGCAAAAGTCATTATATTGTCAGGGATGGCGGGAGGGAACATGACACTTTGTGGGCAGTGGAATGGGTTCTTCCCTTGGCTCAGTGGATGAGGTGTGAGTGAAATATTGGTGGTTCCACTATAGTCGTTTATTGACAAACAAGACCCTTTAAACAAGTGGAGTAATATATTGTGTTCTAACTTGCTCAATTCTTCGCGGCAGTATTGTGGTGCAGAGTTGTAGTGTGCAGATACCAGTGACTGCTTATATGGTGGCAGCAGCTCGTGTTGCAGCAGAATTGTGAATTCGCTCTTTGCATTACTAACAAGCAACTATGGCACGGCAAAGAGTGCTCTATCCTGGAATCTAACAAGTGACCCTCAGGTTCGGATTCTTCTGGCGGAATTAATCAACTTCTAGGGTCACAGGTGACTCATTTGGTAAGTCAGCACTTTCTTCGTCATCACCAGCCATCTGGGTAAGTACCACACGAACTTCTTTCAGATAATATCTGGGACGGCATCTTCTGCTTTGACCTATTGGCGCAGTACCAACATCATCTCGCAAGCAGCATAGTGGCTAAGTCATTGCAGTGAAGTATGACGTCCACTGACTAACCATCAGTTTCTTCTCTCCCGTTTGTTGGAAGTATTTATTTGGTTTTTTTGTCAATTTTTTTAGGGTGGAGACTGACTCTTTGGTTGTTGATCTGTGCTTCTCACATCGGGCAGAAACGTGACCAATGTTAACACATGTCGGCTCTTGTTGTTTACCTCTAAGCTGGTGCGGTCGGGCATTGCCCTGTCATCCTCCTCCGCATTGCCAGATACGTCACACACGAGTTCAGTAAGCTGACAGTTCCTGGAGCATTGACCTCTGATGTGCCAACTGTGCTGGTTGTTGTTCTCCTTGCAAGCATTGGTCATCTTCTCGGTCATTGATCTGTTGAAGTGCTGACTGCTGCTGTACAAACTCTGTTGGTAAGCAGCCTCCTTGTTTGACGGCTGCTTCTTCTGAATATTGTGGCTTAATTTGTTAAAGTCTCTAAAATGTTCACTTAACCCATACTAAGTCTTTATGTATTTTTCTGCTGGATCTCTGCTTTGGACAACCATAAATAACACATAATTATTATACACAGCCATAAATAACCCACAATTATTATACATAATTAGTATACTCCACACAAAAAGAACAAATTTTTGCTTACAAATTCTAGGATTCTGATCTACCATTTTATATAACAACTGATCATTATTTAACTTCACATGCTGTCTTTTTGTATCGTCTGTTGCAGTATTTCTTTCTCTGGTGTTGTATATGTAAACAACAGTTTATTTATATCTACTTCAACATGAAGTGGCTGGTTTTTATACATTTCAAAGACACAACTGTCTACAAGGGTAATGTTCAAGACATAATGTAAAATATTGTCAGCTATCGGCACATCAAGGTCTATTACTTTGCGCAACTGATAAACATTGTCCCCTGTAAGTGCTAGTGGGAATCTCTTAGTTTTAATCTTTTACCAGTTCTACATATTTTACTACTTGCACGGGATTAAAGAGGTGCACTTCTAAAATACCTTTTTGTGCATCTACAAATGCAATTAGGAAATCCTACTCCTGTTCATTACAGCTGAATTAGCTGCTCATTACTGCTTATCAGTATAACAACTCTCTTCTATTAGTACTATTTTTGAACTGTATTATGTGCTGACTAAACCTCTTCATTGCCTGTGGAATAATCTGTTAATTTTTTGCTATGGAGCTTACTGTTTCATTAAAACTCACCAATGTTGCTTTTACTAAGGTAACCTGCTCTCTTGTTAACCTTAATAGCTGTCTCTGCTCTCCTTCCAATACATCAATTTTTGCTTTAAAATAAGATGCATCATCTTCATCCTGAGTACCAAATAATATTTTGCTTACTTCCCAAACAAAATTAAGTCCTCCACTTTTTGTTTTCTTCTCTCATGGGGAGATAACTGTCCGATTAGACTTTGTGACTCTCTAGTTTACCTGTGTGAAACTGTGAAGCTTGTTTTGCACTGGCACATTTTGAAGCACACGTTAAGCAAAGTGAGTCTTCTCTGACAGAAATTCACAGCTCTGTTAGCTTTTACTTTGGTGTTCTCAAACTTATTCTTTAATTCTACTAAATTGAAATAACTTATAATTCTCCATGTGACAGTATAAAGACTGACTCTCCATGTTGCCATAATATAACCCTGGGGATGGCTGGAATTTTGTAATTTATAGATCTGGATGATGTGTCACTGTTCGAACTGAAGTAATTCCTAATAATAGTGTGGCGCTTGCCATGCCCAGATATGTTTCAGCCATCTTGTACTTAAAAAAAGCTCTTCACGTGTACTGTTAGATACTTACTACCTCTTAAATGTATGACAGCGTTTGTTGTTTTAACTTTGTTTAGCACATGTGGGTCTCCGATTGACTATTTAATTCTCCGATCTTCCTCTATGAACACTTTCATCATGTAACAGAACTTCATCTCCTGGTTAAAATTCTTATAGATGTTGGGTCTTGTCAAAGTATTCCTTGTTCTTTCATTTAGAACAGTCATTAAAATCAATGGTCAAGCACATAATCATTGTAATTATAAATTACCTCTGCTGGGTTCTTTTGCAAAATTCCTGGTATATTACTCTCTCTCCAAAGAACAACTCATGAGGCATGAATCCTGTTGCACTATGTGGTGGTGTGTAAAGAATTCCAGTTTGTCTGTTCTCTGTCTATAAAATGTCTGAGAATTTCAGTTAAGGTTTTGTGTGTTCTTTCTATGCGCCATTACTCTGTGGATGGTAGCTAGTTCTCTGAATCTTCTCCATATGCAATAATTTGCATACTCTTTGCATTGTTTCACTAATAGAGTACTACCCATATCACTCAGTAGTATGGATAGTATGCAAAGCTTCAAAAAATCTTTTCCACCAGAGCTTTTGCTTCCGTTTCATTATCTTGCTTTTCAGTAGGTTGCGCATCTTGGAACTTTGTCAGTGTATCCTGAAAGGTAAGGACGTACTTACTATTTTTATCTGTTCGCGGAAGCGGGCCTACAAGGTTGAAATCAAATCTTTCAAAACAGCACTCAGGAGTTGTCATTATTTCCATAGGCATTTTAGTTTAAATTTTGGTAATCTTATTCTTTTGGCAGCTTTCGCATCAATGAATCGAGGTCTGTTCAAAAAATTTCAGAACTTTGTTCACAAAATTTTTCTACATTTACCTTTTACTTATTCTGCATGATCTCCTTCAGAATACTCTCCTCCACAATTGATACACTGCTCCCAATGCTGTTTTCACTTCCAGAAGCAGTCTTGGTATGCCTCTTGTTGGATTGCGCAAAGCGCTGTCTGCGAATTTTTTTTATGTCATCAAGGCATGAATGTGCGGGTGCATGATCATGATGCAAGAACTATGAATTGTCTCACCACATTTCAGGCCATGTCCCAATAGTACCATCGATTAATAGTTTGTCCCTGTGGTGCGAATTCATAAAGAACTAATTCTTCCAAGTCAAAGAAAACTGGCTTTGAAATTTGACCTGACCTGATGAGATTTTTTGGTCTTGGAGAATCTTCCTCGACCCATTGTGAAGATTCCATGTCTTATCACCAATTATGATTCTCATAAGGAACATCTCATCCTTATTTGTGCAATCAAAAAGCTCTTCACAGATTGCGAGGCGAAGGGCTTTCTGGTCTTGACTCTTGAGTTGTGGGACATACTTGGCATTCCTAGATGCTGTGTCACGATTAATTTCATTGCCGTTCCTGACATAAGTGGCAGCGGTAGATGTCGAAGGGTGTCCTGGACAAAGGTCAATTCTAACATCTGTTCAGCTGTTTTTAAACTGAGTTAAACATTTGTAAGAAGTAGTACAACTTCAGCACTAGTCACAGTAGGCTTCCTGCATCATTTGGTGTGTCTCTGTAAAGGTTTGCCATTAGTTCCACACACTGTGTTGCTCCTCTAACTCTGCCATCTCAAAATTCGCAGACTGTGCGACACAACATTCTATTCAGTACAGCACTGAACAATAACTAACAGACATACAACAGTGAAACTTCCCTCAGTTACACATTAAGCACAGACGTGTGAAGGGATGCCAACTGCATTTTGCTCCAACACATCATTGGTGCAAAATTACAGAGGTTCTGGAATTTTTTGAACAGACCTCGTATACTGCTCTACATCTGCTTTCATACCTTCCCAAGTACAATATTTCTTTATCCTGTCATGAGTTCTAACTGTTCCCTCATGGCCACCAGTTGATGAATCATGGAACCCTTTTAGAATCATTTTGTTTTCCTCTGAACTCACAGTCAGTGTAGCAGCTGGTTCCTTCACAGCCATTGCCCCTGCCATGATCTGTGTACCTTTATTTTCCACATGGCCTTGGCTGCGGCCCCACTTATCTCCCTTCCTTCCGATGACCCGTAGGTGTCACCACTTACAACCTCAAGGATTACCTTTAAATTCTCATCCCCTGCAGCTGTCTCAGCTTATTTTGGTTGCCTGTCCCAAGTTGCTTTTATTGCTTTCGTGCTTATAAGTCACCGTTCTTAGATTTCTGATTCCAGAGAGGGCATCTGCAAACTGATTTTGCTTGCCACTTTTGTAGAGAATTTGATAATCGTACTCATCCAATTTTAATTTTAACAATTGAGATAATGGATCCAAAACACTACTTATCCATGCTAATGATTTGTGATCAGTATATATTGTGAATTTTCGGCCGAATAAGTACGGTCAAAAATGTTTAACTGACCAACATATGGCTAACATTTCCCTTTCTATAGTACTGTATGACTGGTCCACTTTATTTAATTTTCTGGATGCATAAGCAACATATAGATCACTATTCAGTTTTCCTTGGCTCAGTATGGCCCCAATAGAGCTCTGACTAGCACCAGTCATAACAATGGACTCCTGACTAAAACCAGGATGCTGCAATATTGGAGGACTTAACTGTTTTTCCTTCAACTGTTGAAATGTTTCCTTCTGTTCCATTTCCCATCTGTATGCTACTCGTCTCTTCACCAAATCATATAGAGTTCTGCAATTTTACTACAATTAATTATAAAATGTTGGTAGTAACTGCTTAACCCTAGGAAGGCTTTTAACTGTGTAGTAGTATTTGGTTGTGGGTACTGCTTTGACCTTCTTTGGATCAGGCTTTAACCCCTCTGCTGTAAGAACATGACCCAAGCAAGTAACCTCTTTGCGCAAAAATCCACATTTATCTACGTGTAACTTTAAATTGTAACATATTAACCTCAAGTCAACTATTATGCCATCCTAGTGAGGAGCCAAATATTACATCATTTAGATAAATGAATACCTTTTCTCCATGCAATCCCATTAGAAAGGGATTCATTAACTTCTAGAATGTACTTGAAGCTGTTTTCAATTCCACTGGCATTCTCTTGTACTCATAATGCCCATATGGAGTACTAAACACTGTTTTCTCCTCGTCTTTCTCATCTAACACAACTTGATAATACCCCGTAGATGAATCAAGTGTTAAGAAAAACTTGGCTTTCCTTAGCCCATCCAAAATCTCATCTATCCTAGGAAGAGGATATACATTATTAACAGGTACCTTGTACAGGTGCCTATAATCTGCTACAATCTGTCTTTTTTGTTTTCCAATAACAATTATTATAACGGGAAAATTCTATTCACTGCTACTTTGAACTACATTGTCTTGCAACATTTTCTCAGTTTCCTCTTGCAAGACCACTGTTTGTGCCTGTGCTATTCTATATGGCTTCTAACATATTATTGGACCTTCTGCTTCTGGTATTAACTTTATTTTGTGCTTTAAATAATCTTGTGTGTGTGTGTGTGTGTGTGTGTGTGTGTGAACCGGTTTCCTGGCAAGTGAAATGTATCATTATACACCATACATATTTCCATTATGGCATTTCTTTCTTCACTATTTAAGTGCTTAACTCGGAGATTCTCTTTTAACTTACTTACCCTGGATTTTATCTCTGGCTTTATGCTTTTCTCTTGACTTACTCTAAATGCCTCTTCAGGTAGCACTTCCTCAGCCACCAGTAGTGGCCACTTCATTGACAGACTCTCTTCTGTCATGTTAGCACACTTGTTATGCATGTGCCATCTTTTACCAATACCAAAGCTTCTGGTACATACACTCATAGTCTAATTTCTCGCTTAGGAGTGATTGCTTCTGACACAGTCCTTAAGTGTACATTAACAATTCGCAATTCTCTTGGACTCTTTATTTTTTGCCCTTTTTTCATCTCTGTTCCTCCAGATCTTTTCCCACACTGACATTTCCTTACTGTCGTGGCTCCAACTGCAACTGAATCATCACCTTGTTTCACAGCTTCTGCTCTCATGGAAACAGCTCCAACCATATTCGATAACACTGTTCTCTGTCTTCAGGCTCCAACCTCAATTGGACCAACACATTGCTCTCTGGTGGCTCCAACCGCTTCTACGTTAAGTTTTCCTACCATTGTCAATGTGGCCCCTAACATGGTTGAACACGACTTTTCCTCAATCTGTGGCTCTGACAACCATTGAATCAGCATCTACCATGTTTGACACACCTTTTGCTCATTCTGCAGCTCTAACCACAATTGAACAAACACTTGGCTTTCTCATATTTTCTATTGCCATTGAAGCAGTGCCTCCCATATTTGACATAATTTTTCCTCATTCTGTAGCTCTGACTGCAAGCAAACAAACACATTGCTGTCTCGTGGGTCCTACCATGCCTGTGCTCAAGTAACTGTTTCTCGTGGCTTCTGCCACCGAATCATTTTTGTCTTTCCTTTGAAATTCCCTCTTTGGAAACTGTTGTTCCTTTGCAGTTTGCAACTGGACTCGTTTTCCATGAATTCATACACCTTTTGTACTATAATTTATCACAGCATTCTCTCTGATTGGGAAATCCCTTCCTGATAGACCATCAAAACGCAGATATAACTTGTACTGTAAGCTTTACCGACAGAGCCCTTGCACTCCGTAAATCAATGCCTATGGTATCTTTTGTCTTGGCAACAATATTGGCGATCCTTCTGATCCTAACATGTGTCTCTGGATTTCATATTCCACAAACTTTTCTTGTTAACTAAACTGATTTGTGTGTCACTATCTATTAAAAACTGCATCAGATCCCGTTTCCCTTTCGCGCACCACAATTCTACAAAATCATTCTGATTTGTGCAGTTGACAGTAAATATCTTGCCTGATGGGTCACGATGTGACTGCCTCATTATGCGTCTCTGTAGTTTTTCGGCCTCTTATTCTTTCTTTTTGCTAACCACACATATTCATTGCACTGACTGGCATAATGGCCTCTCTGGTTACACTTAAAGCATATTATGTTACTTGATTCTGCACTTGGAGTGCTGTGTCCTGATAATTTGTACTGGGAACACTTTACTGGCCTTGGACAGTCCATTTCTTTACAATGTCCTTTGAATTCTCGTTCAATTCCTGCTAGCCTGTCTGTGTTTACTCATTCTAATTTCACTAGCCTTTCAGTCTTTTCTTTTTCTGCTTTGTGTTTTCTTTCTGCTTGTGTCTCAGATATTCTTACTCGTTTTTGCAGATGAAAGTCTTCACCACATGTCCTGGCTTACCACAGTCAAAGCAAGTCAGGTTTCTAGGACTGACTGTCCTTGGTATTCTTACAACAGTTCCCCCTATCAGCTTTCCCTTTGCCAACGCAATAGTAATTTCCACTGTAGAGGCAATATCCACATTCTCAGAGAGTGTTACTGTCTCTGTCCTTATATGAATACTGCCCTGTCCAATTTCAGAACCAGGGCAAGGCTACCAGCCAACTCAGTTTCAGTCATTACACCTCTAATTGTCTCTCTAAAATGATGCTGCAAGGCATCAATGCACAAACCTCACAGTGCACTGCTTTCGCAATGTTCTTGTATACTTGAAAACAGTTCACAAGTATAGTAATATAAAGTCTGTTTGCAACAATAGTTTTCCACCAAAATAAAACATACAGCTGGTCAAATTGTTGTCAGATCCCTGAATAATAATTTATTCTTGACAGTTCCAGTTATTTTTGCCTCAATGAACTTGACAGTCACATCCTGCTGATCAGGGACCACTATGTCAAATGCACTGTCACAATTATCTAGAAATTCATTTAACTATGCTTTATTGTCATCAAAAAAGTGTGACAGTAATTTCAGAGCATCACTTAAACTAATGTACTGCCTAACTGGTGATGATTGTGCAGTGTTACTACCGCTTACTTCTACCTGCTCATGTGAATGCATGCTGTAACAACAATTTTTCTTACCATATATCTGTGCAACTTTCCGCCCCATCTCTCACATTGCCATTGCCTCCCAGCCATGCTGTTAACGCTTCTGGCCCAGACCTGCCTGCCACGTGGCTCTGATTATGTTATCTCCTTTCTTGGTGCTGGTGGACCCCTCTGGGCCCGCTGCTGAGTGATGTCACTGTTCCCTCTCTGGAATGGTGTTCTCCTGCGCCTGCTGCCAATTCGCCTTCTGCAAAGTCAAATCGTGCTGCAGCAGACCTCCCTGGCCCCTCTGAAGATCTTGTGCCACTACCTCTCTGGCTAGGCATGCTGTCATGCCTCGTTGACCTGCCTCTCATGTAGTCAAACCTGAGCTGTGGTTGAGATCCCTGGCTCATCTGAAGGTTTGACTCTGCGGCCTCTCTAGACTGGTGTGCTGTCAAGCCTCATTGCTGATGCACCTCTCATGTAGTCGAGCCTGTGTCGCAACAGACCTCCTTGTCCTGTCAGAATTATCTTCTTCTTTCGCTTCTCTTCTTTCTTCACCTCAAGATTACTACAACACCTCATCTGTCTTATTTCTCAAAGCTGTTAGTCTTTTCCTGACTTTGGGCTGACTACCATCAAACGTTGACATCATCCTACGCCTATTTCTCAAATCTGTGGCCTGACTAACCCCAGTACTGTGCAGAAACATGGTAAGGCTATGGCTGTCTGTAACCAAAACCTGGCCAAAGGGATACCTAATGTGTGCTAAGAGCACAGAATAGGGGTGCTTACTTTTGCCAACCCCACACCAGGCACCAAAATTAATTTTGTCGTGTCTGTAGTGTCCTGTGAGTGGATCAGGATGGGAGCTTGACACTATTTCTGTTGTGAAGTGGCTCATCCAACTCACAGATCTGGTGCCTGAGCATACAAGCTGGAATATTTTCAGATAAGGGAACTCAGTGGGAGAAAGGACAAGAAACTCTGAATAATAACTGAGACGGAACAATGAAGTAGGATTGAAAACTCCTGTCGAATCATACGAGGCAGTAACACATTGACTATGTTGTGCAATCCTGCATGCACGCTGTGCAGCAAAGTGCCATCAGAAACGGTAAGTCGCGACCGTGGGGCAAAGTAATGCAGGTCCAGCGTTTGAGGCAGACTGAGATCGAAGTCAGAATCCTTAGCGGCACCTCTTATCTAGGCTTGCATGTGGTGCCTCCCTTGCGATTGCACTCTGTCCTTCTGACCTTGGCTACTTCCAGAAGCTTCTATGCGGTCACGTAGCCCACACTATGCTTACCACAAAAATGCAGTTCCTCCTGCTTCCAAGCATCCCTGCTGATGTTATGTTATTTACTCACACACCATGTCCAACATTATACACTTATCTATACCCTCACAATACTTCACGCTACTCATTTGTGACACGTATACGACACAAAGTCTATTCATTCAGGAACCTTTTGGGAGGATGCTAGGTTCAGCCTTCTCCTGTACTTGGGCGATAAAGACACTAAAATCACATGATTTGCAGTGACCCAAACGTCCCTAAACTGCAAACCCCTACAGTTTCTCTTGTAGCCATTACTTCTGCCTCCTGAAACCAATTTTGTTAACATATATTTCGGGGAGTTACATTATTTCAACCTCTTGAATGTAAACATTACAGTCCACTATTTTAAATTTACATTCAAGTGACAGATTTTGCATTAATGAGATCATGCCAGTACAACACTTATTGTGTAGATTACTTATGATGCAAAATGTACATCGTTTTATTTAAAGCCTAATTAAAAAATGTGTATCTCGAGTAGTCATTAATTCATCACAGAACTGTTGATGGCCATGGTGGTTCAGACAATAGAAGGTAATTTACCAAAAGAGATCTTAAATTTTCTGAACAGAGGTCAACATCAGTCTCTTGGGGCCAGCCATATATGTTTCTTATATGACTTTTATTGTATTTTTAATATCACTTTCATGTGAAGAATGCCACTATGCCAGCTGTCCACACAAAATGTGAGACTGGAACAAATCAAGATATGTCAGTTTTATAGATTCAAAAATAATTATATCGCTGTTTTCACGTTACACGTGTTACCCTTGATACTGTTTTGCAAATATGACTGACTGTTTCTCCCCACGTCAACTTGGAGTCAATGTCAGATCCTAAAAGTTTAGCTGAATTAGTCACACAGAAGTTTGCAGGAGGAGAACATTTCACTGCAGCATATAGTGATTCAAGTGGCATTTGTTTTACTACCGAAGTGTGTTGTTGGGCATAATTATCTTTGTATCATCTGCATAGTGATCAACATGGGGAATGTGATGTGGCGAGTCTTTGATTGCAGTTATGAAACAGTGGACCGAGAACTGACCCCTGTGGTACACCTCCCTCAACATGTTTCATCAGAGCATGTGTGTTCCTCAAAGAAATGTGTTTCCTATTTTGTAAGTATGAAGCAATTAATTTTATTAATGTATCATGCACCCCATAAAATTTAAGCTTCTCAAGCAATATTTCATAAGGAATACAATTCAAAGCTTTGCTTAAGTCACATGAAACTAGTGAGACCTTATTCTTTTATTCAAAAGTTGTGATTATCTGGTTTACAATGGCAATTATTGCTTTGATGGTATTTTTTCCCCGTCTGCAACCAAATTGATTTTTGAAAGGAGGTTATTGTAGTCAAAATAATCACTTAATCAATTGTGTATGACTTTCAAATATTTTGGAAAATATTGAAACTATTGGACTGATTTATAATTCTGTATCAGATTTTTATCTCATTTTTTAAAATGGTGCAATATTTGAAACATTGGTGTAATGTTTGAAACCTCACTTTCTCGGTAACTCTTAATTATCTCCCATTGTGATGCATGTTTGAAATTTGATTCAAAGCTGCCTACAAGTTCCCTCTGTAATGGTGCAAATTTGTAGCACACTGTGATGCCACCCTCAGGCTCAGCAATGCTGCAAACAGGCCACAGTTCACATGTTCTTGTGAGATGAAATGGGGGTTAATGATGTCACACTGGCATCATATTTCATCAAAATTCTGTCCAACACCATTGTGGACATATCACATGATAAGGAGGTCATCACACTCCCTCTTCTACACATTTCATCCCTTCTTTTGATGCCTCTGTGATGGAGGTCAGAACCCTGACACCCAGAATTTTGAAATCGTGCTCTTTTCTTCAGAAAAAATTACAGTTGTCCACTGCAAGAGTGGAGCACTGTTGGAACACAGCTGGCCCTAAAAGTTCAGGCCTGCCAGCTGCTGATAACTTTTACACCATATTCCAAGAGTGTAGAAATAATGATTGAACAGATTTGTGAATAATTGAGAACACCTCAAAATATCTGTATAAGTTGCACAATTTTTGAACTGCAAATATAATCTTTTGATCCAGATCACTTTCAGATTTATTTATTGAAATGTTTCCATGACTTAGTCTCAAATTTTTGATGCGTTAATACTGATATTGATTGAAGAAGTACATAAGAGAGGGGAAATAAATGAGTTTAGTACATGGGAGTTCCAATTTCATTATAAAATATCCTATTTTCAGGCAATTTCTCCAGAAAATAATTGAGGGTCACTGTTACCCTGGTGTACACTTCGTGTGATAGTTTGGGTGTTCAATAATAGGGTTAACTGTGAATTACCATAACTTAGAAACTAAAATGATACAAGGGATATACCAATGAATTTATAAGTTCCCATTACTATGCAATCTCAACTAATGAGTTTGTGGAACAAATTAAGTTAATTACAATGAATACAGTGCAATAAGGTCATGGAATTGTGTCAGTCTAGTTACATTGCTGTCTATTGTAGCATATGAGTCACTTGTACCAACCCACAGGTACAGAGCTACTTTGTTTGTTGGACTGGACAAATGATGCTCATGTTCGAACGGGCTCGAGATTTTCTGATATGCTGCAGTGTTCAATACAGTATCAAGTTTGTTTGACCAATCACATGACATTTGACACGTGCAGTGCAAGTAGAATGGATACGCAAGAAAGTACGAGCAAGCACAATAATTATCCATGACTCTGCTTAAAATCTGACAGCTTCGTGGAACACTGGAGGAAACAGCATTAAATGTTACTACTGCAAAAATTACTGTCATCTGAACAAATTTATAATAAGAGTTCTTATATAGTACCAATATGTAAGTATATATGCACATTTGTGCTAATTATTAAGTAAAGGTAACAGACGAAGATGAAAATGCCCTAAAAAACTTTACAGAGCACAGTATAATATTTTATTTGTTTATGACAGATGGTAATAATTTATGAAGTATGTTGCAAATGAGCAATTCAGTCCCTGTTCATATAGTAGAATAACAGATATAAATGTTACCAGAGACACGTAATTAAGAATTAAATGCCAAACAAACAAAATAGATCATATTAAAGTGACTAATTTTTATCCAAGAACGAATTGCAGAGGCAAGACCCGTCTTGAAGGTAGTACCACCAGATGTCACTAGACTGCAGGCTGAAACCTTGAGAGTAGGAGAGAATCATGATTGCAATCTTTCATTTATGTGTTAGTTGCCATTGTTACGCATTACCTGCACACTAGAAGATATATCAGACTGTGTTTCATAATTATTTTTGTTATTAAAATCCATAGAGGATTAAAAATGATACGACAGGACATTGCGGTAGTACCAACAAAACGCCAATCGACACATTGACCAGAACATGTTGGTCAGAACCCGAGATTTCCCAAATTGTAATGCAAACAGTTCGAACAGTTGATTCGTGTTTAGACACAGCCCTAGTAATCAGTATAATATTCACTATATCATAAATCACTGCTTACTAAAATGACATCTCTGACAGTATATGAATATGCATCAAAATAAATTGATATTTACATTTATAATAGATGTCTTAAAGGTTACAAATGCTAGAAAGCAAAGCACAAAACAGGAGGAAGGGCAGTATTAGTCATAACTTATTTAATCTGTTTACTGCAGATTGATTTGAGCTACTGCCTAGCTATCTTCAGTGCTACACGAATTAAATAATATAATGAGTATCAGACATTAAAGTATAAATTAAAACCAGATGACAAATAAGTCAGCTTGTAAACCATAAATTTACATATCAGTTATATCCAAGTCATGATGACCCCCTGAAAATAAAAATCATACATGGTACATGGCACATAACAAACAGTTAATCTGGGCTTCCTGCTTACATTTCCATGAAGCTAACATTGATATGTGATGTCAACAGCAACTGGTGTCCTCTTTCTTTCCATCATTTGTATACTACATTTAAAAAAATATATAATGTAATACTTTTACAGAAAATTACAATGCATCCTTAAATACTAAAATACATTCAATAATTATGTAACAATCAGAAGGAAGAATCCACATATAAATGGCGCAACTTCAAATGCTAATAACATTTCTTTTTGTATAAAAACTAAAATCACAAAAAACAAGTTAGCTACATCATGGATACATGCTGCACACTGAGATCACAATTATCCCTTCTGACTTTGCTTACATTATGAAAAGTGACTTATGGATGTCAAGTTTGAACAAGCGGTACAATGTCAAGGAAGCACAATGCACAAATTGACTTTTAAAAACTTATCACAGTTTCATATAGAAATAAGTGTAAATTGATTTGGTGTTAACAATAATACAGACGCATCCACGATCAACGGCTACTGACATAGTGGTTGGGTTCATGAGCTATGAGTTTTGTTCCACATAATGAGCCATCGCACAGCATTACATAGAGCCAAACCATTGCGTACACCTGTGTACCACATGCTGCTCTGTTCCTCATGCGCTCTGTTGCACAGCACATAACACTTCACACAGCTAGGTTGTAGTGACTACCCTCGTCTGTAGGTGACTGTTCCTGTCGACACCCCTGTCCTGTTCTCCGCCTACCTGGAGGAGATGACCTGCCTCGAGTAGGATCTCACTGCTGCCCTAACACAACACACACAAATCAGGTATAACGCTAAACATGCCATCACTATTTCTGCTGTGGCTACCTGAGTTGGAAGAGGAATAGCAAGACGACAACAAAGAACCTTGGCAGCTGGAAGGTCCAAGACATAAACACAAAGAAGATGCACATACATGTGAGCACACAAACAACCCTGCAGCAGCTAACCAACACAGTTCTACACAAACAGCTACGCAGAACAGCACAACACTGACCAAATTCCCACGCGATCATGATACACAAAAACACTTGCCTCAGCAAGCTAAACAAATCATATGTAGATAAACACTCCCCTCCCCCAGCATATACCACACACAAGTCTAAGGGCACCACACATCACTGTATGTGGGAAACAAAACAGATTATTCCAACCTCCTCAGCTTCCTCAAAGTTGAGGGAGTGGAGAACAACACATACAGGACCCAGGATGAGAAACCACAAATGTATGTCATGAAAGGAGTCTATATTACAGCCCCCAACAATATACTAAAGGCAGAAATTACTGCTCTCGGCTGGGATTGTGTGAGCTTGAGCCACATCCATGGTTTCTTTACACACATGCCACAGACAAACTACCTTGTGGAGTTGGCTAACATGGCTCACTCCCACAGAATTCTGAAGCAGATGCTCCTGCTTCATATGGTCATAGGGTAGAAATGTACACATCATTGCATGCTCAACCCCCTCCCCCCCCCCCCCCCCCCCTCCTCAACAATTCCAGAATTGCCAGCAGTTTGGCCATGCAGCCACACAATGTGGCCTGGCACACCGGTGCCGCAAATGTGCCGTCAACCACACAGCACGACACTGCAAACCAGGAACAGCAATAAAATGTGCCAGCTGTGGTAATGCACATGTGGTGAATTACAGAGGGTGTGATGCCTACAAAGAAGCTCTGTGACATAAAAACACCGAAGAAAACTAAGTGACCACTAGCACAGCTCCAAGCCACCCCTTGCATCTGTTTAAGAGCAGAATCTCCTTCGCTGGCATTTTAAGTGATAGGGGAAGGGCCGAGGACGCCGAGAGCTCCGAAAACCCACGAAATACTCCCTCAGCAACAGAATCACAACCATTACGTGTGACAACAGACAGCCCCATCTGTACCAATGCGAACACCATTCGCCCAAAACAACACTGAGTTGACTCTGACTGCACTAGTCAGTGACACATAAAATCAAAGAAGATGCATCAACACAAGAGCAACCAAAAACCCAGGAATGGATGCAAAGGGACCCAACAAAAAGAGAAACAAACCATAACAAACAAACAAACCAACAACAAAACAGCCAAATGCAGGCACACAGTCAAAGAGACAGCCAAACCACAACTCTCATTACTCCTCCCTCCTCACCACATCAACACCACACATGGCACCAAATGAGAGACAAAACACATAAGCTAGCCCATCCAGTACACCAACCCAAGAACTGCATCGACCAATACTACAGCCAACACAGTGGCCAACATAACAAACATCCTCACAACAATCGATAGCGTAATGAAGACACTATTCCCCACTCATGTGTGGCTTAAAATCCACCTGGGGGTGGACACACAGCTCATGGTGGCTGCACCCGGCCAGCACATGGCTGTCATACAAACTGCTCTCACTGCATTGCCTAAACTCTTCCATGGATGATACACAACAACTGCTCCAACAGCAAAGACTGCTACACTAACACGGATCCTGTTCTGGAATGCAGATGGGATGGGCAACCAAAGTGTTGAGCTAGCCACCTTCATGGGGAAGAAGTGAATCTGGATCACTCACATGAAAAAAAAAAACTTAACTCCCACCAGACAGACAACTATGCTTCCCAGGCTGTTGGGTGTACCATACTGGCTGATGGCACAGTGTGGCTGTGGGGGGAACAGCAATCATTGTACACCAAGACATAAAATACACAAACATCGAACATCCAGCACATGAAAGATTAGAGACCACAGCCATCAGGTCTCGTTTAATGGAGCAAAGAATACACTGATATTGGTATAAAGTCATCCAGATAACTTTATAATGTGCGATATCAACAAATACTTGACACAGCACTGCGAATAATAGCTGCTGGCAATCTTATCACCAAAGTCCCTGACTGGAATTCATGCATTCAAAACAGCAAAAAAACTACAAACATGCACTAGGCCGAAACTAAATTACACTAGTGCAACAAGAAACCATCTCAGGAGATATTGGCAGTGCACCAGAGTATCATACAGGGAAAATACAAACATGTAAAACCACACAGTGGGACAACACACTCGCAGGACTGGATGCCACACAGCCTGGTGTGTGGAAATTAGCCTGTAATTTCACTAAAGAGAAATGTTGTGGCGTAACAAGCTAGCTACGCCACACTGAGAAGTAGCCGAAAGGGCACGCGTCAACTCACGCCGTCTTGCGTGAGGTCTGAAACAGGATACTTATGAATGCTATAAAGAAAAGAACGGAGCTTAGGTTTACTTAACTTTAATTTCCTTGTGGTACATATCTCTTGATAATACAAGTGAGACACTCTCCAGATATGGTTAATGGCGCCTTGCTAGGTCGTAGCCATGGACTTAGCTGAAGGCTATTCTAACTGTCTCTCGGCAATTGAGAGAAAGGCTTCATACGTGTAGTCGCTAGCAATGTCATCCGTACAACTGGGGCGAGTGCTAGTCCGTCTCTCGAGACCTGCCGTGTGGTGGCGCTCGGTCTGCGATCCTGACAGTGGCGACACGCGGGTCCGACATGTACTAATGGACCGCGGCCGATTTAAGCTACCACCTAGCAAGTGTGGTGTCTGGCGGTGACACCACAAGAAAAACTACACACCAACTCCACAAGGACCTGACGGACCAGCATACTCTGTGGAGGAGAAGGCTGAACTGGTGGCCAGGACACTAGTAGCGTCATACACACCGAACATGGTTCCTTCTGACCCAGTTTTCATACTTGAAACAAACTAGGAGTTCATATGACTTGTTACCCAGTCCATTTGTGATGTAGGAAGATGCACCAACACACATGAAATTACATGGCTCATCAAGCGTACCACAGCTGGAAAGCTCCTGGTCCTGACAGCGTTCAAAACCATGTCCTCAAGGAGTTCACAGATAAGGCTGTTGAGTTCCTATCATACAGGGGATAGGCAAAATAATGTGAACACCTGTAATTGGGAATGGTTTATTAATAAGGGGTTGGACCCCATTTGCCTGTAATATAGCTGCAATTCTTCTTAGAATACTGGCATATAATGATTGTATAGTCTCCAGTGGAATGTTATGCCACTCTGTTTAGAACCTCTTCTAACTCCTGTAGTGATGAGGGAGGCAGAAATCTGTTCCAGAGTCTGTGCTCCAATGCTGATAATGATCAAGTCCGGGGACTGTGCTGGCCAGGGAAGATGCTGCATTAGGTTGCATGCTCCTTAATACCATGATTGTACTGTTCTGGCTATGTGAAAGGGTGCATCATTGCTGGGAACATTTGAATCATGGGGTGCACTTGATCACCTAAAATGTTCATATAATCACTGGCTGTAACACGGCCTTTGAGAGTAATGATGGGACCAGCAGAATACCATGATATGACTGCCCACACCATCACACTTTGACCTCCATGCTTAACTGTTGGAATCAAGCAGAATTGTAGGCTGCTTTTGGCATTCTCCAGACATAAACCCAGCCTGATGTTCGAAGTAACAAACATGTTGATCGTCGACCAATACGACATGTTGCCACTGATCAGTTGTCCTGGATTTATGCTCCTGACACCATGTTTTACGCTTCTTTGCATTGGTTATCACTATTGGTTTTGGTACAGCAGCTTGCCCATGAATATTCACTTTATGGCATTCTCAGCGGACAGTGTCAATAGATACTGGGTCTCAAAAATGGCTATTGAGCTCTTCAGTCACTTTAGCCACCTTATTTTTGTGTTGTTTTGACACATTTCATGCTAGCATACAATGATCTCTGTCATTTAGTTTTGATTTCCCCAACTATTATGTTTGCACAATGATGTCATGTCTTTCCACGCTTTGTACAGGCTATCATGACTGTTGAAACAGTTGCCCTTGAAATATTCAATAAGTTGGCCATCTTGGTTACTGATGCTTCACCTGATTGGGCCCCCACAATCTGCCCTCTTTGGAACTCTGTGAGGTATTTCATTGCACATCCACATCAGCCTCTGAATGTGAAAACGAAGTGTGCACTACTCATAAACAGCCTGCACTGATGCCTAGTCTGTACTGAACACACACAGTGCAGCGCAATACATGCCTTACCTGTGTTATTGACCATCAAACACAACCATCCCGTTACTACCGCTGTTCACATTATTTTGCCTATTCTCTGTACATCACAAATGCCGTCCTGCAGCACCAACACTTTCCTGGTTACTGGAAGGTGGCCAAGGTTCTGTTGTTTGGGAAGCTAGGGAAAGACCACTCCCTCCCACAAAATTACCGACCCATCAGTCTGGCATGTGCACTCAGCAAGGTTGTTGAGAAGGTAATTCTCAAACATCTCACTAGGCACAGCATCACCAGTAACATACTGAGGCCAGAGCAATTTGGATTCAGGAATCACCATTCCACAACACAACTACTCCTCCGCATAGTGGAACATATCACAGATGGCTACAACACTAACAAAACTATAGGGGCGATGTTCCTGGACATTGAAAAGGCTTTTGATCTATGCCACAAGTCTCACTAGCAAACTCAACAACATTGGTTTCCCCGACAGACTCGTACATCTCATACACCCATACATCATCAAAAGATACTTCTACACTAACATTCAGGGCAAACAAACACAACATAGATTTAAGTGGGAGAAGCAGTATCCTTGGGCCCCTCTTGTTTAACCTTTGCATCAATGACTTCCCAGCTACACGAAACACGACAGTAGCCATCTATGGGGATTACACAGCATCCTAGCACAAGACTGGAAACTGTCAAACATTAATTCACAATTGCAGACAGCACTCAGACCTGATGAGCCTTGGTTGGAATGACGGCATGTTAAAGTAAATGTTGACAAGTGTGTGGCTGTTCTGTTCACATGTAAACCAAAAGATCTGCACAAACATCAAAACTGCAGACAAATAATGCTAAACACATACCCAATACTTTTCTGTAAGGAAGTCAGATACTTCGGTGTCTGGCTGGATCAGAAACCTACACTGGGGACCACATTGAATAGGAGACCGCCCAAGCTAACATGAGACTCTGACAGCTGTACCTTACGCTCAACACGCAAAGCACTCTGAGAGGGGGATGTTGATGTCAATATATACAACACTAATTAAACCATGTATGCAGCTCCAGTCTGGGGACATGTGGCTCCAACACACCTGCAACACCTGCATATCATACACAACAAAGTGCTATGTAATATAAGCAATGCTCCATGATACAACTGCACTGCAGATCTTCACAGAGGATACCAGCTTGAGACTCTCATGGAGGCATTCAAAAAACGTGTAATATGAGACACTCAAACAATCCTTTCTTACTTAACCCGGGAAACTGTAATCACAACCATAGGTGGAAAAACAACTGCCCAAAAACACTACTAGTTAGGGGCAATTAACCACCTATGGATAGCAACAACACACAGACATGGCAAATACTGGTGAACCCCCACCACACAGCAATGTTATCTGGCATTGGCAGCTGTACACTAGCCGACCAACCGGCAATGCAGGGAAGCTGTATTGCACATTAAATTCAAACAAACAAACCCACCCAAAATCCTAACACAGTGCAAATAGATTTATGGCCAATCAACCACTCGTATAACAACCTTGGCTTGTTACAGGTGCAGATGCTGCAGCTGGGCCAGGAGACTCATAGGGGCCCAGCCCATCAGTACCCCTCCTTGATGGGACTGACACTCTTTATGACAATCTAAGCTGTGACAATCATACCGAGCATTGTATGATACCCGAAAATAACCACCCCTCCACTACTGTGCTTGCTATCTGATCAGACTATCGCAGGGGATTTTTTCCCCTTGGCACTTTTTTCCTTTTGCCCCTAAAATCACTACCTTTTGTTTACTTTTGCTCCCCTATCTATCTCCTCGATGCGACTGTATTAGTGGGTAATCCTACCCGTACGTGTGGATGACGTCACAGCCTCACACCCCATGGAGTCCTTGATTAGTAACTAACAAATACAGAGGTGACAGTAGATCTCTTGAGATGGTCATTGTGTTGGTGTGGATGTGGAGGGGTTCAACTCTTAAAAGGGCTTGCAGAAGTGTAAATAAGAACACACCAAACCTCTTATGCTGGAAAATGGCTCATTAAGTGAGAACATAATTCATAGCTCAAGAACCAAGCCATTTCTCCAGTAGCCACTTACAGTGCAATGTATGCATTTTTATTAACAGCAAACCAAGTTACATTTGTTCCCATAATATATAGTGATGAGTTTTTCTTAGTCAATTTGTACATTGTGCTTCCTTGAGCTACAACCGCACATGTCAGTTTTTGTAATGTACACCAAGTTACAAGAAATAATTGTGCTCTCAGTATGGTCTGCCAATTTTTGCTACTAACAAGATAGCAGGCATTATACTACAATAACTGTGTATGCTAATAAACTGGATTTTTATGAGTTATTGTTTTCCAGCTTGCTTAAAGATAGCAGTACATGTCCCTATAAAAAAGGAGACGAGTTATATGTTGATAACCACAGTTGTATTTCTCTTGTACCAATACTTATGAAAATAGTGGATCAAGACCTGTACCAACAAACCTGCAAACATTTCAGCTGCATTGGAACACTGGCAGAGGATCAGTATGGCTTTAGATAAAATTCATCTGTACTGAAAGCTGCTGAAAGTGTTGTTTCAACAGTATGCAGTGTCTGAAGCAAAATCATCCTTCGATGTCCTATGATTGACCGGAACAAGGCATTTGTGTGTGTGTGTGTGTGTGTGTGTGTGTGTGTGTGTGTGTCATTGGATTCTTATCAATAAATTGAGGTGCTTCGGCATCTGGGATACAGATCTCACTTTTATAGAAATGTATCTTGATACCAGAAAGCAGAGGGCACATTTTAATGGCGTGAGCTAGATTCCTCGATATTTTAAGAGGAGTCTGGGACTCTTATTGTTTATAATCTTTGTTAATGACCTACCTAGTATTGTGACATGTAAATCTATTCTGTGTGTTGATGGTACCACTTTCATTGCAAATGGAAATGGCATAGAGGACCTAATGGAACAAAGCAAAGCCAGCTTAGGAATTTATAATACCTGTTTTAAAGGCAAAGAATTAACTGCAAACAAGAATGAAACAGAAAATGCAATTTGTAGTGTATACAATGGCAACAGCAATTGTATGTCTGTTAACCTTCTGGGTGTACACTTGGATTCCTCCACACAGATTGTATATACACTAAATTGTCAAGAGTAATATACCTATTACATGAACTTAGAGCGTGTGTGAGTGAAAAGTTGATGATCAGTACCTATTACGCATTTTTTCATTGCCACATAACATACTACATACGGCTTAAGGGCAGCTCCACTGGGGCCAGAAAGAGTTTTTATGTGGCAGAAAAAGAGTATCAGATGTGTAGCGAGTGTTTTCAAAAAGAATGTATCTTGTAGACCACCTTTCAAAAAACTGGATGTCATGACAGTCCCATCAATAGTTATAATGAGATGCCTAGACTACACAAAAGAAAACCAAGAGAGCTACAAATTAAGGCAACATTTTCATTGTCACAGCACACATCACAAACAAAAAATTAGCCACCTCTTTACAAGACTAACCAAGATTCACAATAGCTATACATGCCTTGGAGTAAAACTGTTCAATGCTCTGCAACCAGGTGCCCACACCACCTCATTAAAAGCCTTCAGAAAGGTTTTACAAAGTAGGCCATACAGGATTTTTTTTACCCCAAAAAATATATGTATTATTCAGGTTGTACAAACAACTAACTTCAATAACATGCTATTCACCAATGAAATAAATAAATAAATAAATAAATAAAGGGAGACCAAGATGTCATGAGAAACTGGCTTGCAAATTAGGCTGGTTGGACAGTAGCAATAACTGGATCCAGCAGTGGTATGAGCCGCAAGTTTGTTATGTCTGCAGATGTCAAGGATGTAGGGAACAGAACAATTTTGATGGAAAGGGTGAGCACTGTAGAAGTGTCCACTGCTTCTTTCTTTTGGTAAATTTGTTGGTTTATGGAAGCTGGCCATCAGAATAGAGCTGACATGAGATTCAGACGAAGGTTAAGTGTTGATGATCTGAATCAGATGTTGTAGGCATTTTAACAGTATGGTTTTACTTTCAGGCTAGATGCTGAAAGCATAAGTTGGTATGGATCAGAGTGGCTGATGGCCCTTGGACTCTCAGAAAATCACTTTCCATTTGATCTATGAAACACGAGGCATCTTGCTATCTGGAGATTATAAGGGTTAAATTCAAATATTATTGTATATTTATTGCTTAGTGTACTCATCACGGAATTAATCACTCATAATGTGTAACAAATTCCCCAAAATCTAAAAATGGCAGTGAGCGTCATCTTTCCACACAACTGATTCTCAACATAATATTAAGTTATGATTATTTCACCAGACCTAATATGCTACCAATACCTCTTTATTGTAAAAGATACAATGTAGAAACAGCACGTGTAGAATAAAGACGAGAATAGGTACAATAAATAAATAAATAAAATTCATTCCAGTGGTGGCTGCTGTGAAAGAGCACAAGAGCATGTGGACACCCTAACTTTTGACACACACAATGCTGTTAAACGTAATGTTGATGCGGTAATTTGAAAGACACGGAGCTAAATCCGCCGGGCTGTGCTACATATTGCTGCTCTAGACGCGGTGAAATTTGGGATCAGGGTCGCAAGCACACCTTCACTTTGGGGCACTGAGAACCAAAAAGCTCATCATCATCATCGATTTTGAGACTGTAGCATTTATTCATGCTTCTCACATCTGTTGATCTTGTGGTGGGTCAGTTTATCTGTATTGTAGGCCCAAATTGTACGTATATCTGAGCATTCACGAAAAGCTGTGTCACTGGTTTCTCTGATATTCATTTAAATATGGGGGGTTAAAGACGGTGTCCTTATGGTTCCGAGCGCCTCATTCGTATTCTGCCTTGTTGGTAGATAGTACTACTTGAATTCAATGGTCCTCGCAAACGGCAGTTTGTGTTTGGAGTTGGTTGCCTAATATGCACGAATCAGCTTTCCTATAGTGTCAACATGCTCTGTTGACCCTGTGTTAAGCGCAACAGAAAAGAAAAATTACCAGGATAAGTTAGCCGCAAAGAAACTAGGGCATTCTATATCAGATCCGTTGTCTGATGAAGTGGCAAATCAAATAAGCGCGAGTATAAGCGAACATTTAACAAAGAAGTATATAATAAGCGTAAGTTGCTGTATGGATGCAACGTAAGAGTGCCTAATTTTCAGACCAGTAGTTAATTTGTTAACTAATACATGAATTAGGGATCTTGTGCATTTGTCCGAAAAAATAAAGAAGCACGAATACTCCCACTTATACAAAAATGCGGAATGGAGAGTAGTCAAAGCATTATCTCGTTCTTGCCATTAACTGTACTTAATTATATATAAAACAATAAAATTTCACAAAAATAATTCTTATTTTTTTCAGACAAGTTATGCATATTATTATTATTATTATTATTATTATTATTGACAGCGGCTGAGATTATATACATATGTTGATAAGCATAACTGTTATACAGCAGATGCTATTAATATCGCACTGTCATATTTATCTGAATTTGAAAATTTGTGAATACTCAGCTTGTATACCTACGAGTCGCCACTGATTCATTCATTCAAAAGAGAACTTACGAGATAAGCAATAGGAATAGTTTACAGGATGATTGGGAGATTTTTTTTTCTGAAGTACATACTTCAGTTTATTATAAAATTAACTACTGCAAGATATTAGAAGATATGCTAAAACATAAAAGATGCATGGTTATTTTTTAATACAACGTACCGTACATTTTATTTTTGTTACAATGCATTCGTGGACAACGTTGTCCCATGCGGCAGGTTTCGGATTTTTTTTTTATTACCGTGGGAACGTTGTGTCTTAGATTTTGCGACATGCATTCCTTTTTAAAGGGTCGTTCTCAAACCAATGTATTTCATAGTGCGGGAAAAACTGAAAGGCAACCATTCAATTGAAAATTAGTTGAGCTACAGCTCTAAAACCAAAATCACAACGCGTCACCAACATGGCAGTCGTGGCCGAGTGGTTAAGGCGTCTGACTAGAAATCAGATTCCCTCTGGGAGCGTAGGTTCGAGTCCTACCGACTGCGAATATTTTAATCTTTGCCTGATGATTTTTTAGAAAATATGTCGCTATAAATATAAATTTCATGTGTTACACTGCCATTGAAATTGCAATATAAAGGAGGAGGAATGCAACAGACGTCAAATTCTCATGAAGTGCATTCGTATTGTGACATTCGCGAAATCTGCAGAGGTATCGGATAATTTACATGTTTTATACAAAAAAGTGTAACTAAACCTAATGACAAATGTAACTGCGAAGAAAAGCTTATTACGTGACGCTGCAATATCATCATTTTTAATTTTGTCTTTGCCGAAGGTATTGTGGAAATAAAATTCAAATGCGACTCAGGGTACAAGCATTGGCATCCCCTCCTGGAAACTACATACAGTGTTTTTTTTTTTTTTTTTTCTCATTAAAGAATTCTCTCGAAAATCTATCAACTATTGTCTGCGAGGCAATAAATTGCAACTTTAACATTGCCGAACGTGACGAGAAATATAGCTATACCAGTCACTATTTATTTTTTATTCTCTCGGTTACCACTCTATTCACGGGAAATTACGCCGATTCCTTGGTGCGGCTGCGTGTTTCGGCGCCTTATTCTCTCGGTTACCACTCTATTCACGGGAAATTACGCCGATTCCTTGGTGCGGCTGCGTGTTTCGGCGCCGGTCTGCAGTCAAGGTGGATACAAACTCTGTCGAAACTCGTGTCTTCAACATTTTCTGCGCTTACTAAGTTGTAGAAAGGAGCTGGTCCAACGCTCTGGTACATGGATTTTGCCGCATATTTCCGGCACATAAAAATGGCACATAAAAATATGTGTCAGACATCCATTCCTAGTTTTCATTAGGACGCCCCAGACTCTTGATGTTCAGCGTAACCCTGACAGCAGTTTACAGTTTGTCTGTAGAAAAAGAAACCCATAATGTCTTGCTGATTGTACATTCAGTTTTACAGACAAAGCTATTGCGGTTCACTCGGAAGAGCGTAGCAGTGGTATATTGTAGATGTTTACATCTCTACATAATGACAAGCACATCAGTCGAAAACAGAAATACATTTTTCTGCGCAAGAAGAAACTGAAACCGTGTGAAATTTCAAGGTCGAAAGAATGTGAAACATCGCGCCACATGCCGTCGCCGAGGAAAGCAATGTAGTTGGCATGTTGCTGATTAATCTGACGAACTGGAGAGGCGAGGATTATCTCGGCTGTTAAAAGCTGGATCTACAACAAATTTGAAAATGGTTTTGGAAGGCTCAGATGAATGTTTCATACGACATTTTGTGTTCATTTATGCCAGTCGACACTAAAAAAAAAAAAAAAAAAAAAAGAAATCATGAAATGAATGCAATAAGTACATTAACATGAACAGATGTGAAGTTTTATAAGCAAACAAAGTGTTGTGAACGACATAAAAGTTGAATAAGTTTTTTTTAAAGATTATTCCCTGTTCCTCCACTTCAACAAGTATTAATGTGGGTATTTTGTTGATACTCAGCAGTATTTTTATCAATCATTCTGACTTTTTCTCCTATTTCAAATTTTTTATTTTCATTGTAAACCTAACATTAAGAGAGTGTGATAAATTATCATCTTTGTGAATATTTTCTAGTTTTATTTCATAACTCATTGGATATAATTGATTTCGTCACATGATGATGTAGTTGCTTCTTTTGAGATGTAGTAAGTTTTGTGTGCTGCTTATCAAATTTAGTTCTCGAGGCACGATGAACTGTCAAAGTCACCTAACCAGTTATATCAAAATTGGCGAGTTTTGAATCTTGCCCCCTCTTAGAAAAATTTCTGCTGATGCTATGGATACAGGAAAACATTGCTAGAGCACTGTGAGTGAAGATACAATACAGCATCATCTAAATGGAAAGTCTCAAAGCCCCATATGGACAGGTAAGACTGGAGAGAAACCTGCAGAAAACTGATTCTTCTCGAATTCTTAAAAGAAGTAACGCACCTCGCAAGAGAGAAGGCACAGTTGTTATTCTGTGGTCATTCTGATGCAAAGTAGGTCACTGATGAAGTCTGTATAAAACAGCAGGATTCAAATTTTGACTGAAAATTCAAAATTTTGGCGGGAAATACGAGAACTAGCCCAATTGTGCTAGTGTGTTTCCTGTGGAACTGGGGCTATTGTCCTAAGCATAAATTGGTGGGAAATCCAAGATGAAGCATTGTCATGCTGGCTGGCTCGGAATATTGGCCCTCACCTTATGACATCACAATCTGAGACTTGGAATACGCCACCAGCTTAAATGCCACGTCTGAATCCAAGATGGCTGACCTGGGATACAAGATCGTGACGGAACATGGCGACCAGGGCGTGCTAGGACAGGCCCTATGTCTCCAGAATCTGAGTTCTGGAGTATGACATCAGAGACAAACGTGTTTGTGCAGGTCCGAGTCCGTCTTCTGATCTACTTGACGTGTTGTACCCAGCTACTATTTTAAAAGAGATGTACAGTCACTGCTTCTCCTAACTCTAAGTTGAATCCCACCATGTGCATCTTTACTTAAACAAACACTGGGAGGGACAGTGAGACGTCCCATCACAGTTGAGTGCCTTAACCTAAAGTCCAAACTGTGCACCATTTAGGAGGAACATCTGAGTCTTTATTTAAGGAAAAAGCTTTTTAAAATTGACCGCGAAAATAAAGTGTGTGTGGAATGGACAATGTCTATTTACTGGTAGCACCACAGAGCCGTAAACTACGCGAAATTATAAGTATTAGGTCTGTAGCAGTGACATATGAGAATGAAACACGCTTATACTTTTTTGATGAGTCTAACTGTATTCATCAAAACTAGACACATATATACGAAGGTTCAAATGGCTCTGAGCACTATGGGACTTAACATCTATGGTCATCAGTCCCCTAGAACTTAGAACTACTTAAACCTAACTAACCTAAGGACATCACACAACACCCAGCCATCACGAGGCAGAGAAAATCCCTGACCCCGCTGGGAATCGAACCCGGGAACCCGGGCGTGGGAAACGAGAACGCTACCGCACGACCACGAGCTGCGGGCATATATACGAAGGGAAAATATGATCTTTCCTACACTTATACAAGGGGAGTTGGAAAATAAGTTTCCCTTGACGACTGTGGGCAGAGTTGTGTGATATGGGCGAAAGATGACACGGCAGGTGAACGCGCACGTGCAAGACACCAACACACCATTGGGTAGAGGCCGACCGCGATCAAGCAGATGGCGCTGTTGCAGTGCCTGCGCAAAGCGGAGGCCAGCCGCTCAGTCTTTTTCCGGAGCTATGAAGAGAAGGTGAGTTTTGGAGTTGTGGTAAGAGCTGCTATCCGCTATGAATGGGCACGTGGAGTATCAGGCACAGAAATTCATAACCGCCTTGTTGAGGTATATGGTTCAGGTGTGATGTCGAGGCAAATGGTGCTAGCAATTCAGTGATGGACGTCAGCAAGTGCAAGAGTGGAAACATCTATCACCTGTCCAAAAGAAGGTCAAAATCACTCTGTCTGCAGGTAAAGTGCTACTCACCGTTTTCTGGGACGCCAAAGGAGTTTTGCTGCTGGACTTTCTGGAGCATGCAACCATCAATGCTCTGCGGTACTGTGCCACTCTATCGAAATTGAAAGAAGTGATTCGGAAAAAGCGGCCTGTCCTTCTCAGATCTGGCGTTCTGCTGTTGGATGACAATGCAAAACCACACACGGCGACGGCAACGCAAAACCATATGGCAATTCTTGGTTGGGAGCGCCTACACCATCCGCCTTACAGTCTGGATCTCGCACCAAGTGATGTCCATCTGTTTCCTGCTTTGAAGAAGACTGCCGGCCGGGGTGGCCGAGCGGTTCTAGGCGCTGCAGCCTGGGACCGCGTGACCGCTATGGTCGCCGGTTCGAATCCTGCCTCGGGCATGGATGTATGTGATGTCCTTAGGTTAGTTAGGTTTAAGTAGTTCTAAATTCTAGGGGGCTATGAACTCAGAAGTTACGTCCCATAGTGCTCAGAGCCATTTGAATCATTTTGAAGAAGATTCTCGGCGGAAGGCGCTTTGGCAGCAATGCTGACGTCAAACAAGCCGTTCAATGCTTCTTCCGTATGCAACGGCCTGATTTTTTCCTGGAAAGCTTTTTGAAGCTTATAAAGCGGTATGACAAATGTCTCAATGTACTTGGAAATTATGTAGAAAAATAAAGATATGTCTTATGTTTAAGGTTTCATTCTTTTTTTTTTTTTTTTTCACACAAAACTCTGACCACAGTCGACAGGGGAGACTTATTTTCCAACTCCCCCACGTACTTTTTTGATGAGTCTTGTGCGCGAGCTCTGATTTTCCTTATTTTATTATGTTGATTGCTGCTCCCTATGTAGGTCGGCGGCAACAAAATATTTTCGCATTCGGAGGAGAAAGTTAAGGTTAAATAAATAAATAAAAGTTGGTGATTGAAATTTCGTGAGAAGACTCCGTCGCAACGGTTAAACGCCTTTGTTTTAGTGATGTCCACCCCAAATCCTGTATCATGACAGTGACACTCTTTCCCCTATTTCGTGACAATACAGAACGTGCTGCTGCTCTTCTTCAAACTTTATCGATGTACTCCGTTAATCCTATCTGGTAAGGATCCCAGACGCGCAGCATTACTCCAAAAGAGGATGGACAAGCGTAATTTAGGCAGTCTCTTTAATAGATCTGTTACATTTTTTAAGTGTTTTGCCAATAAAACCCAGTGTTTGGTTTGCCTTCCCCACAACATTTTCTGTGTGTTCTTTCCAATTTAAGTTTATATCCTTGAGAAAGAATCAGGTGTGCAAATGAAAGACTGATTCCTGAGATTCCTGTAGAATGGATTTACACAAATAAGTAAAAAGAGAGAGAACTGTGTGAGTAAGCTGTGTAAACAGGATAAATGCGAGTTAGAGGTTAGCAAGTAGACCTATTGTTATAATTAGATAGTGCGATAGATAAATAAAATTCTGGACGTATTGTCTACTGGGGAGGACCGAACATTGTATCCACAGTAGGTTCAGTGAGCCAGGGTCTGTGGCATGTGTCATAAGCGAGTACGCTTGGCGAACAGGCCGGCAGAAACAAAAAGCTCAGCAAGGCAGTGTGTGACTACGAGCAATTCGGCAGGAAGGACGCAAAAGGGACAGAGCTAGGTGAGCCTTGGATGCATCTATAACATTGCGCATGAAACAAGATTCATTTTGCAACTTCCCACTCTGTGGATTTGTCAATAGGGCTAACGAATTGTTAAGCAAATGTGGCAATTGGAATGACTAATAAAGGAAGACTGTTTGATCATTATGAATGACGTCTAACAGCGAAACTCCTTCACCAACCAAAATAAATAGGCCGGCCAACAGGGCAGTAGGCACTTCATCAGAAAGACTGAAGGTGTTCATCTTGTTTGCACTTGATTCTCTGATTGCTGTTAGGTAAGAGTTAACAGTTTGTGCAAGATCATTCCAGTTCTGCAGTACGTCTCTGCTACACTCTTGGGAAAGGATGAGTGTATCTTTGTGAGCTGCCAGGAGCCACTTTGAGACTAGAACGACAATTGCTGCTGATGAGCCACTCAGAAGATAGTCACTACAACACTAAGCTGGGGCACAAGCTGCCCCTAAAGTCACAGCCTCCGATCCACCACCTACTTGTTGAAAGGCAGGTCAGGATTGGCGAGCAGCGCAACATCATGACAGCGCAGTCAACCGATGGGCAGTAATGTCGGTTTTCACGATAACCGACAACATAGCAACATGCAGTGCATGGTAGGCCAGTAGCATCGGGCATCATGGCAACTGACAACTCGGTAGTGTGGTGTGGGAAGAAAAGAGGAGCTATGGGAGAGACTGGGTAATGAATAAACATGTCTTACAGTTGATTCTTTTGTTACTGGCCCGCTGACGCATCCAAGAGTCTACCATGACCAACCTGAACACAGTAGGGAGTAGCCAGACATGATGGTCCCTAAAAAGCTTTAGAAAAGTGATTGTGTATATGCTGAAAGCCTTTACGCAACGGCGACTCGTGAGTGGAGTCAGCATGCACAATGCTATGCACTAGCTAGAGCTTTCACATGTCATTCCTGTTACCCTTTGGCCTCACTCTGGAGGTGTAGTATTCATGTTTCTTCCACCATATGGATATAGTATTCTCTGCTGTATCGCTGGGTGATGCTACAGTCATCTGTCGTCAGATGGCGCTGCATCCTGTTGTGAAGGTAGATCAGTTTTTCGTCTTGCTATGCCTTGTACAAGTAAAGTTTTGATCAGCCCGCCCGGTTGGCCGTGCAGTCTAACGCACGGCTTTCCGGGCGGGAAGGAGTGCCGGTCCCCGGCACGAATCCGCCCGGCGGATTTGTGTCGAGGTCCAGTGAGCCGGCCAGTCTGTCGATCGTTTTTAGGCGGTTTTCCATCTGCCTCAGCAAATGCGGGCTGGTTCCCCTTATTCCGCCTCAGCTACACTATGTCGGCGATTGCTGCGCAAACAAGTTCTCCACGTACGCGTACACCACCATTACTCTACCACGCAAACATAGTGGTTACACTCGTCTGGTGTGAGACGTTCCCTGGGGGGAAGGGGTGGTCCACCGAAGGTCGAAACGCACAATAACCCTGGGTTGGGTGTGGGGCGGCGGAGGGGTGAAGTGGACTGCGGTAGTCGTTGTGGGGTTGTGGACCACTGCAGGCGCGGCGGGGATGGAGCCTCTCCGTCGTTTCTAGGTCCCCAGTTGACATAACATAACATAACATAACATAACATAAGGTATTGATCAGTATTCTCCTGAAAAAGATCATATTTTCCCATCGTATGAATCTGTCAAGTTTTGATGGGTACAACTCGATTTGTCAAAGAAGTATAAACGTATTTCATTATCAAATGTTGCTGCTACATGGCTAGTACCCGTAAGTTCACATGTCTGAAGACTCTGTGATGATGTTTACGTTATTTTCATTAAATAATCACCGTCCATCCCACACACAATTTATTCTTGTGGTCAATTTTACAAGCACAGCACCTTAATATATAATTCTTGGGCTTCGAGCCACCACACAAGTGTCACCCAAAGTGTTAGATTATCGAATTGCCTGAATGCGAATAGTGTTTCACTCTACCTGGTGCTGTAACTGATGATTGGTTGGCTGACTATGGGCTGTCAGACTCTTATGTCTTAGGTGACACAGCGACCCTGGCATTTGATAGCTCTGCCCAACCTTCTGAGGGCACCATTGGTGCATAGTGACGACTTCTTGACCAAGGAAAGGAAGCTCTCCCTGAAAATGTATTTGTTTAAATAAAGATTTAAGTGTTACTACTAAACGGTATACGATTTGGACTTTAACTTTGGGAATAAGTTGAGGCAAGCCATGCCCAGAATGTCTGTTGTCTCTCCCTCCTAGTGTTTGTTGAAATACAGACACATGTGAAGATTCTATTTAGAGTTAGGAGAAGCAGTGACCACACATCCCTTAGTGAATAGTAGCTGGGGAGAACATAAAGTAGGTCAGCAGCAAGGCTTGGAACTGCACTAACATCCTTTGCCTCTGACATCGTAGTGCCTTTATTCCAGAACTCAGATTCTGACGACATGGAGCCTGTCCTCGTGTGCACTGTTTGCCATGTTCAATCACATCTTGTATTCCAGGTTTCCCATCTTGGATTCTGATGTCATGGTAAAGCCATACCAGTATGCCAGAATTCCACACTGCTATAAGTAGCCTGAAAGGTCTGAGATGGTCTGTGACATCATACAGCTGCGCCAGTTACCCCAGTCCATCGCCATCTTAAATTCCTAGTCCGCCATCTTGGAATCAGACGTCCTAGGTAGGCTCCTGTTTGTATTCTAACTCTCACATTGTGACATCATAGAGCCAGTGCCAGTATTCCAAGTCAGTCAGCACAACAATATGTCAACTCAGATTTCCTGCCAGTTTATATTTGGGACAACAGCCCTACTTCCATAGGGACCACGCTAGTGCAGTTGGTGTATTTTTTTTAATTTCCAGCGAAAATTGGAATTCCCTCCATTTTATGCATAGGGGGAACGGCCTTTGTCAGAGGGGAACTGGGTGGGGAAATCCCACGGCTCATTGAGGACATCATCGTTGGCCTACTTTGCGCCAGAATGCTAGGCATAAAACAAAAATCAGTGTTGCATGTTTGAAAATTACACAAAATAAACGACATGCATTGACAGATGCCCAAGATAAGTTATCGGAAATTGCAAAAAATAGTGATACTGGGAGAAACCAGAGATATTTAGCAAGAGAGGACGAAATTCGAAGGTGTAAAACATGGCAGAATACGATGGCTTAGATGAATTACCACGTCCCAAAACAGAAATTGAAGATAATGTTGAAGGACATATGGAAACTGAACCGTGAATTTACTTTCAAAACTTTTCTTAAGAATTTACTTTATTTACTAGCGATTCGTCAAGAACATTAATACATTTAATCACACTGTGTGAGCGTGGAAGTAGTTGCCAGGGTATCGTCAGGAGTGCCTCAGGGAAGTGTGATAGAGCCATTATTATTTTCTATATACATATACAGGGTGTTACAAAAAGGTACGGCCAAACTTTCAGGGAATATTCCTCACACACAAATAAACAAAAGATGTTATGTGGACATGTGTCCGGAAATGCTTAATTTCCATGTTAGAGCTCATTTTAGTTTCGTCAGTATGTACTGTACTTCCTCGATTCACCGCCAGTTGGCCCACTTGAAGGAAGGTAATGTTGACTTCGGTGCTTGTGTTGACAGGTGACTCATTGCTCTACAGTACTAGCATCAAGCACATCAGTACGTAGCATCAACAGGTTAGTGTTCATCACGAACGTGGTTTTGCAGTCAGTGCAATGTTTACAAATGCGGAGTTGGCAGATGCCCATTTGATTTATGGATTAGCACGGGGCAATAGCCGTGGCGCGGTACGTTTGTATCGAGACAGATTTCCAGAACGAAGGTGTCCCGACAGGAAGACGTTCGAAGCAATTGATCGGCGTCTTAGGGAGCACGGAACGTTCCAGCCTATGACTCGCGACTGGGGAAGACCTAGAACGACGAGGACACCTGCAATGGACGACGCAATTCTTCGTGCAGTTGACGATAACCCTAATGTCAGCGTCAGAGAAGTTGCTGCTGTACAAGGTAACGTTGACCACGTCACTGTATGGAGAGTGCTACGGGAGAACCAGTTGTGTCCGTACCATGTACAGCGTGTGCAGGCACTATCAGCAGCTGATTGGCCTCCATGGGTACACTTCTGCGAATGGTTCATCCAACAATGTGTCAATCCTCATTTCAGTACAAATGTTCTCTTTAGGGATGAGGCTTCATTCCAAGGTGATCAAATTGTAAGTTTTCACAATCAATATGTGTGGGCTGACGAGAATCCGCACGCAATTGTGCAATCACTTCATCAACACAGATTTTCTGTGAACGTTTGGGCAGGCATTGTTGGTTATGTCTTGATTCGGCCCCATGTTCTTCCACCTACGATCAATGGAGCACGTTATCATGATTTCATACGGGATACTCTACCTGTGCTGCTAGAACATGTGCCTTTACAAGTACGATACATGTGGTTCATGCACGATGGAGCTCCTGCACATTTCAGTCGAAGTGTTCGTACGCTTCTCAACAGATTCGGTGACCGATGGATTGGTAGAGGCGGACCAATTCCATGGCCTCCGCGCTCTCCTGACCTCAACCGTCTTGACTTTCGTTTATGGGGGCATTTGAAAGCTCTTGTCTACGCAACCCCGGTACCAAATGTAGAGACTCTTCGTGCTCGTATTGTGGACGGCTGTAATACAATACGTCATTCTCCAGGGCTGCATCAGCGCATCAGGGATTCCATGCGACTGAGGGTGGATGCATGTATCCTCGCTAACGGAGGACATTTTGAACATTTCCTGTAACAAATTGTTTGAAGTCACGCTGGTACGTTCTGTTGCTGTGTGTTTCCATTCCATGATTAATGTGGTTTGAAGAGAAATAATAAAATGAGACCTAAGATGGAAAGTAAGCGTTTGCGGACACATGTCCACATAACATATTTTCTTTCTTTGTGTGTGAGGAATGTTTCCTGAAAGTTTGGCCGTACCTTTTGTAACACCCTTTATACATGTGGGTAAAATCTCCAGTTACTTGCTGATAATGTCGTGGTTTACAGCAAGGTGTCGAGAGGATAGGAGATGACTTAGGCATAATTTCCAGTTGGTGTGATGAGTAGCAGCTAGCTCTAAATGTAGTGGGGGCTGTGTGGAAGGGACTGTGCATTTTTTAGGTTAGAGGACCTCAGGGAACCACAGAAAGGGCGCCCGTCTAAAAGGGGACGGGTAAAACACAGTAAGTTAGTTGTAGAAACGATCGGTATTGTAGTTGTAAATTGCCGATGCTGTGTTGGGAAAGAACCAGAGCTCCAATCCCTTATAGAAAGCACTGAAGCTCAAATAGTTATAGGTACAGAAAGCTGGATAAAGCCGGAAATAAGCTCAGCAGAATTTTTTTCGAACGGCCCAACAGTGATCAGAAAGGATAGATTAAATACAATTGGTGGTGGAGTATGTATTGCTGTCATAAGTAGTTTGCCTTGTAGTGAAATTGAAGTAGATAGTTCCTGCGAAACAGTATGGGTAGAGGTTATACTTGACAATCGGCCTAAACTATTAATTGGGTCGTTTTACCGACCCCTCGACTCAGAAGATATAGTTGGAGATCAGTTCAAAGCAAACTTGAGTCTCATTTCGAATAGGTACCCCACTCATACAATTATAGTCGGTGGTGACTTTAATGTTCCCTCGATATACTGAAAAATTATACGTTTAAAACCGGCGGCAGGTATAAAACGTCATCCGAAATTGTACTGAATGCTTTCTCAGAAAATTATTTTGAACAATTAGTTCACGAGCCCACCGAAGCGTAAATGGTTGTGCGAAAGCACACTTGACCTCTTAGCAACCAATAATCCCGGAAAAATAGTATCGTGACGAATACAGGGATTAGCGACCACAAGGCAGTAGCTGCTAGGCTGAATGCCGTAACCCCTACAACCATCAAAAAGAAACGCAAAGTATATATATTTGAAAAAAGCTGATAAAAATGCTATTAACGCCTTTTTAAGAGACAGTATGTACTCTTTCCGATCTGATCATGTAAGCGTAGAAAAGTTGTGGAATGATTTCAAAGAGATAGTATCGACAGCAATTGAGAGATATATACCACATAAATTAATAAGTGATGGTACTGATCCCCCATGGTACACAAAATGGGTCAGATCGCCGTTCAGAAGCAGCGAAAAAAGCATGACATGTTTAAAAGAACGCAAAATCCCCAAGACTGGCAAAGTTTGCATAAGTTCGAAATATAGTGCGTACTTCAATGCGAGATACTTTCAATAATTTCCACAACGAAACTCTGTCTCTAAATCTGGCAGAAAACCCAAAGAGATTTTGGTCATACATAAAACACACCAGTGGCAAGGCGCAATCAATACCTTCACTGGGCGATAACAACGGTGAAATCACTGATGACAGTGCCACTAAAGTAGAGTTATTAAACACGGTTTTCCGAAACTCCTTAACCATTAAAAAACTAAGTTAGTATTCCTGAATTCTAATCTAGAAAAACTGTCAAGATGAGAAACATAGAAATAGATATCCTCGGTGTCGCAATCACTTAATAAAAGCAAGGCCTCCGGTCCAGATTATACACCAGTCAGGTTCCTCTCAGAGTATGCTGATACAAGAGCTCCATATTTAGCAATTATATACTACTGCTCGCTCACAGAAAGATCCGTATCTAAATGCTGGAAAATTGCTCAAGTCACACCAATACCCAAAAAGGGGAGTAAGAGTAATCCGTTGAATTACAGGCCCATATCACTAACGTCGATTTGCAGTTGGGTTTTGGAACAGATACTATATTCGAACATTATGAAGTACCTCGAAGAAAACAATTTATTGACACGTAGTCAGCACGGATTCAGAAAATATCGTTCTTGCGAAACACAACTAGCTCTTTATACTCATGAAGTAATGGGAGCTATCGACAGGGGATGTCAAATTGATTCCATATTTTTAGATTTCGAGAAGGCTTTCGACACAGTTCCTCACAAGTGTCTTCTAACCAAACTGCGCGCCTATGGAATATCGCCTCAGTTGTGCGACTGGATTCGTGAATTCCTGGCAGAAAGGTCACAGTTCGTAGTAACAGACGGAAAGTCATCGAGTAAAACAGAAGTAATATCCGGCTTTCCCCAAGGAAGGGTTATAGGCCCTCTATTGCTCCTGATGTATATTAACGACATAGGAGACAATCTGAGTAGCCGTCTTAGATTGATTGTAGATGATGCTGTCGTTTACCGTCTTGCAAAGTCATCAGATGACCAAAACAGATTGCAAAATGATTTAGATAAGATATCTGTATGGTGAGGAAAGTGGCCATTGACCCTGAATAAAGAAAAGTGTAAAGTTATTCACATGAGTACTAAAAGAAATCCGCTAAATTTCGATTACGCGATAAGTCACACAAAGCTGAAGGCTGTAAATTCAGCCAAACACTTAGGAATTACACTTACAAATACCCTAAATTGGAACGATCAAATAGATAATGTTGTGGGTAGAGCCAACCAAAGACTGCGATTCACTGGCAGAACACTTAGAAGGTGCAACAGGTCTACTAAAGAGACTGCTTACTCCACGCTTGTCCGCCCTATTCTGGAGTATTGCTATGCGGTGTGGGATCCGCATCAGTTGGGACTGGCAGATGACATCGAAAAAATACAAAGAAGGCCAACTCGTTTTGTATTATCGCGAAACAGGGGAGATAGTATCACAGACATCATACCTGAATTGGAGTGGCAATCATTAAAAAAAGGCGTTTTTCTTTGCGACGGGATCTCCTCGTGAAGTTTCAATCACCAGTTTTCTCCTCCGATTGCGAAAACGTTATGTTGCCACCCAGCTACATATGGAGAAATGATCATCACGATAAACAAGAGAAATCAGGGCTCACACAGAAAAATTTAAGTGCTCGTTTTTCCTGCGTGCCGTTCGAGAGTGGAAAGGTAGAGAGCCAGCTTGAAGGTGGTACATTGAACCCTCTGCCAGGCACTTTATTGTGAATAGCAGAATAATCACGTAGATGTAGATGTACAAAGGTGTGAGTCGATGCAGAAGCGTAGGAAAAAGAAACCAGTAATGTTCAAATACAACATTAGTATTGTCATGCTTGACACAATCACGTGGTTTAAATATCTGGGCGTAACGTTGCAAAGATATAACCAGTGCAACGAGCATGTGAGGACTGTGGTGGGGAAGGCGAATGTTCGACTTCAGTTTGTCGGGAGAATTTCAGGAAAGTGTGAGTCATCTGTAAAGGAGACCGTATGTTGGATGCCGTTCTTTAGTACTGCTCGAGTGTTTGGGATCCGCACCACGTCGGATTAAAGGTAAACACTGAAGCATTTCAGAGGCGGGCTACTAGATCTGTTACTGGTAGGTACAAACAACAAGCAAGTAGTACGGAGATGCTTCGGTAACTCACACGGGAATCCCTGGGGAAGGAGACCTTGTTTCCGAGGAGCATATTGAGAAAATTTAGAGAACTGGCATTTGTAGCTGACAGCAGAACGATTCTACTGCCGCCTACATACATTTTGAGTAATGACCATGAAGACAATATACGAGGAATTAGGGCCAATACGGAGGCAAATAGATAGTCGTCTTTCCCTCGCTCTGTTTACGAGTGGAACAGGAAGGAATGACTTATAAGGTGCAGGACACCTCCGACATGCACAATACGGTGGCTTGCGGAGTATGTATGTAGATGGAGATGTAGATATGTTCTGAACTGTTTCGAAATACAGGGCTGTTTCCTGATAGGCCTTTTAGCTACTATAGCGCCTATAAGGACTAAATTTCAACTGCGATTTGATTCTGTTTTGCACATATTTCCTTACGCCAGCAATAACGGAAGCGTCCCTGTTGTTCTATAGATTTAATTAATTAGTTAATTGATGCTCAAGACTTAATGCACAGTGATCTTTGACATGTGCAAAGGAGGTAAATGATTCGCATATGTTTACCTTAGAATGACATCCAAAACAATCTTTGGTCACGTTTTCTTGATTGAGTCTACTAATTGTCCCACTTTTTCTTCCCATTTCAGTTTGTCCATGTATGAAAAGAAGAAAAAAGTTCAAACAACCAACATTTAGATTGCCAGTTTCAGCAAAATAAGTTGATATCTTAGGATATGTGAAGCATTGATTGAAATTGTAAGCCCAACGGGTTCGTCTTTAATGGGGTGTGACATATTTTTACATAACAAGGATATACTGTGAACAACATACCTTATGCAATACATTTCAATGAATCTCGACCACATGCACATTACACAGTGTCACATAATAAGAAGACATTTCAATAGCACGAAAACCATGGTATATCGGCATGTCAAGTACAACACAAACTTTACATAAAATGTCATGCGTATTGCACCGACTATCCATGCTCGGGTTCGTACAATAAACAAATGAAGACAAAGTCTGAAGTAAAAAGTTACGATCAACCACAAGGTGGCATCGTAATAGTGACGGAACACGTGGTACCATGTAATGGAGAAGGGTAAATTAACATCCAAGAATTATACAACTCAATTCTACAATTTGTCTGTACATATAATAATGTATATATAATAATGAATAAAAAAATAGGAGTGCGGGTTAGCTACTACAAACAGCATAGTGAACGCATTATTGTGGCCAAGATAGACACAAAGCCCATGCCTACTACAGTAGTACAAGTTTATATGCCAACTAGCTCTGCAGATGATGAAGAAATTGATGAAATGTATGACGAGATAAAAGAAATTATTCAGGTAGTGAAGGGAGACGAAAATTTAATAGTCATGGGTGACTGGAATTCGTCAGTAGGAAAAGGGAGAGAAGGAAACATAGTAGGTGAATATGGATTGGGGGGAAGAAATGAAAGAGCTTGAAGCCGCCTTGTAGAATTTTGCACAGAGCATAACTTAATCATAGCTAACACTTGGTTCGAGAATCATAAAAGAACGTTGTATACCTGGAAGAATCCTGGAGATACTAAAAGGTATCAGATAGATTATATAATGGTAAGACAGAGATTTAGGAACCAGGTTTTAAATTGTAAGACATTTCCAGGGGCAGATGTGGATTCTGACCACAATCTATTGGTTATGAACTGCAGATTGAAACTGAAGAAACTGCAAAAAGGTGGGAATTTAAGGAGATGGGACCTGGATAAACTGAAAGAACCAGAGGTTTTAGAGAGTTTCAGGGAGAGCATAAGGGAACAATTGACAGGAATGGGGGAAAGAAATACAGTAGAAGAAGAATGGGTAGCTCTGAGGGTGAAGTAGTGAAGGCAGCAAAGGATCAAGTAGGTAAAAAGACGAGGGCTAATAGAAATCCTTGGGTAACAGAAGAAATATTGAATTTAATTGATGAATGGAGAAAATATAAAAATGCAGTAAATGAAGCAGGCAAAAAGGAATACAAATGTCTCAAAAATGAGATCGACAGGAAGTGCAAAATGGCTAAGCAGGGATGGCTAGAGGACAAATGTAAGGATGTAGAGGCTTGTCTCACTAGGGGTAAGATAGATACTGCCTACAGGAAAATTAAAGAGACCTTTGGAGAGAAGAGAACCACTTGTACGAATATCAAGAGCTCAGATGGCAACCCAGTTCTAAGCAAAGAAGGGAAGGCAGAAATGTGGAAGGAGTATATAGAGGGTTTATACAAGGGCGATGTACTTGAGGACAATATTATGGAAATGGAAGAGGATGTAGATGAAGATGAAATGGGAGATAAGATACTGCGTGAAGAGTTTGACAGAGCACTGAAAGACCTGAGTCGAAACAAGGCCCCGGGAGTAGACAACATTCCATTAGAACTACTGATGGCCTTGGGAGAGCCAGTCATGACAAAACTGTACCATCTGGTGAGCAAGATGTATGAGACAGGCGAAATACCCACAAACTTCAAGAAGAATATAATAATTCGAATCCCAAAGAAAGCAGGTGTTGACAGATGTGAAAATTACCGAACTATCAGTTTAATAAGTCACAGCTGCAAAATATTAACGCGAATTCTTTACAGACGAATGGAAAAACTGGTAGAAGCGGACCTCGGAGAAGATCAGTTTGGATTCCGTAGAAATGTTGGAACACGTGAGGCAATACTAACCTTACGACTTATCTTAGAAGAAAGATTAAGAAAAGGCAAACCTACGTTTCTAGCATTTGTAGACTTAGAGAAAGCTTTTGACAACGTTAACTGGAATACTCTCTTTCAAATTCTGAAGGTGGCAGGGGTAAAATACAGGGAGCGAAAGGCTATTTACAATTTGTACAGAAACCAGATGGCAGTTATAAGAGTCGAGGGGCATGAAAGGGAAGCAGTGGTTGGGAAAGGAGTGAGACAGGGTTGTAGCCTCTCCCCGATGTTATTCAATCTGTATATTGAGCAAGCAGTAAAGGAAACAAAAGAAAAATTCGGAGTAGGTAGTAAAATTCATGGAGAAGAAGTAAAAACTTTGAGGTTCGCCGATGACATTGTAATTCTGTCAGAGACAGCAAAGGACTTGGAAGAGCAGTTGAACGGAATGGACAGTGTCTTGAAAGGAGGATATAAGATGAACATCAACAAAAGCAAAACGAGGATAATGGAATGTAGTCAAATTAAATCGGGTGATGCTGAGGGGATTAGATTAGGAAATGAGACACTTAAAGTAGTAAAGGAGTTTTGCTATTTAGGGAGCAAAATAACTGATGATGGTCGAAGTAGAGAGGATATAAAATGTAGACTGGCAATGGCAAGGAAATCGTTTCTGAAGAAGAGAAATTTGTTAACATCGAGTATAGATTTAAGTGTCAGGAAGTCGTTTCTGAAAGTATTTGTATGGAGTGTAGCCATGTATGGAAGTGAAACATGGACGATAACCAGTTTGGACAAGAAGAGAATAGAAGCTTTCGAAATGTGGTGCTACAGAAGAATGCTGAAGATAAGGTGGGTAGATCACGTAACTAATGAGGAGGTATTGAATAGGATTGGGGAGAAGAGACGTTTGTGGCCCAACTTGACCAGAAGAAGGGATCGGTTGGTAGGACATGTTTTGAGGCATCAAGGGATCACAAATTTAGCATTGGAGGGCAGCGTGGAGGGTAAAAATCGTAGAGGGAGACCAAGAGATGAATACACTAAGCAGATTCAGAAGGATGTAGGTTGCAGTAGGTACTGGGAGATGAAGAAGCTTGCACAGGATAGAGTAGCATGGAGAGCTGCATCAAACCAGTCTCAGGACTGAAGACGACAACAACAACATAATAAGACGTAATCGTAATTTGAGTATATTACAAAATGGTTTTGTTTATAATTTGTAAAAACATTGTGCAGTATTATAAAATCATACCTGAAAGTGTTGTGTGTTCCTTGTATACTTAATATATATGTAGCCAAGCCAGTTATGTGGCACGTGGAAAATGTATCAACAGAAAAACTGACAGAACCTCACTTAATATTTAGGTAACAAGGATACGGAGACAATACAGTAAGTAAATGTCATAATATTCCAGACAGCACAAGAACAATTAACTGATGCAATCTTCATCATATGTAAATTGCTTTGTCATGTACCACCCACAATATAGCATGAATCTAGGTACTACGCGAATTGTTGCTCGGTGTCTAAGTGTAGTTTTAAGAGAAATAAAGACACCGAAAGGGAAGAATCAACTTTCTCGCTCTTACCTAAAATGTACAACTCATAGCATTATGGAATGGAAAAGAAATCCCATGCTTCCTGAGGCTCTCGTAGGGGAAAGATGCGGGTGACCCGCATCGCTGTAATAGGCAAGGTCCTAGTGGAGGTGGTTTGCGTTGCCTTCCTCCGACCGTAATGGGGATGAATGATGATGATGATGAAGACGGCACGACAACACCCAGTCTTCTAGGGGCAGGTGAAAATCCCTGTCTCCACCGGGAATCGAACCCGGGACTCCGTGCGCGGGAAGCGAGCCTGCTACCGCGAGACCACGAGCGGCGGACCATATCATTTTGTGCAAGTAGTTACAAGACGAGTACAACGGAGGAAATATATCGCCATCGAGCAATTTTAACTAAATCTTTCGTGGTTTAGTCATAAGAGCACTAAAAGTACGGAAAAAGTACATGTCATAATGTATGCGGCAAGAACGAGATCAATTGGCTTTTTATACACAATTCACGGTGTACATTTTTATATTCCCTTTCTTTTCTTCAGACGCCAGGAGCACGTTATTCTCTGGGGGCATTGCTCCGTTCTTCTCAGCCTAGATATTTGCCTTATCGAAGGATAGCTTCCTTAATTATGCGAAGATTATTTTCCGCATATCCTCACAGAGTAAAAAGCAAATCACGATGCGAGACAGTTCTCAACAATGCAAGGGTTCCTGAAGCGGCCGACACCGTTGCTTAACAACAGTTCGAGACGAGTCAAACAGGAAGGAACATGAATGCGTGCGTCCCCGTTCAGCAGAGGAGTATTAAGCAAACAGTGAAATGTCCTAAGGGCACCGAGCAACGATGGCAGTCAAAAGGTAAGCCATCACAAACATTTCAGTTGTGCCAAACCATGGCAGTGAAACCACAGGCGTAAAATTGATTGCACTTTTCCGCAGACGCATAGGACAGACGCTCGGTGGCATGTGTGTTTAATGACTACGGGGATCTTGGACACAGCAAAAATATTCGGGGTAATCTGATCTTTGGAAACCAGTCATGCAAAACGTTTTATCGCGGTTTTTCTGAGGCAGTTTGTGCTGGAAAAGAATAAATTTTATAACTCTTGTAACGAATAGCAAATTAGAATACTACTTATTATGCCCTTTCCTACAAAGTTTCTGTCTCAAGTGCTCTCTGAATTCGCTTGTGTAAATAATGTACATTAATTCGAGTGTACCAATATCACCTTGGCGTCTTGAGACAAATGTTTACAATGTACGTATCTTAAATAAAATATTACATCTTTATAAGAATTTTTAACGCATAATAGGTTTTCATGCATTAAGCTTTATTTCTGTCAGAAAATTAATTTGCCTTTTAAATTACAGGCGCCTTATTAACTGACTGAAATGCTATATGAAATTGTTATCTCCGCGGGCGTATAATTCGAGTCTATACAATTTGTATCCTTGTATCCTCAATCCCTGGTACTGGGGAGATAGATCGCTGGAATTCGCGATACTAATGTGTCGATTCCTCTCGCCGCCAACTTCGGCGATCGAAAGACACTGTGCGCAAAGGTGTGGCTCTATAGTCATCATTGCATAACGCCGTTTTCCATTTCGGTCGTAAGTAATGGTGTCGAGAGTAATTCGCGACCGTAGCTGTTGACTTCGTGCAGTGACGCCACTTCTTGGTTCGCATTTTGTATTTTATTTATTTATAGCGTTATTGGTTGACATATTCTCTTTGGTTTCGAGACAAAATTTAAATTTCTGTTTTGTATCTGAAAGAAAATACTGTCTCTTCTATTTCGTCGGGATTCTAATATGAGTACTTCTTCAATTTATCAGATTAATTTATTGTAGCCAGAAAATGGCTTTAGAAACATTGAGTTTGTGCTATAGTGTAATTGTATCAAAGTACAGGAATTATTAAGCAATGAAAACACAAATGATATATTCATTTATAGCTACACAAAAACAACAAAGAAATTAATGGGATATAAATTAAAAACACTACCAATTTTACTAATTACACTCTCTCGGTGAATTTTAAATCCCAATCTGTATTGTGTTTTACACAGTCAGACGTCATCTGGCATCAAAATTTCAAGCAGATACACGAATAACACTAATAATATTTATAATACTATTCCACATGCTAAATTCAATATCAATGCAGTACTGAGCATTTCACGTATTTCCGAACAATAAATGCATGCTAAAATTTCTTTACAAAAAGCTTTGCAGGTTCATGTTCAGAAAATTTTAGATATCAGTGCAGATTCAGAGTTTTAAGAGTATCGCAATTCCATTAAGTATTTTGCCCCTGCAAATGGTATGTTAACATTTGGCATATGTCGGACTCTCGAGATGGCTTCGAAATGATGCCGAACACATGCAGATGGCAATGCTGACGTCAAGTAGTTGTGTAAATTATATGTGCTGCGTCACTGTAACACCAATAGCACGATCGGAAGATGTGTCTGACATATTCAGTTCCAAGGACTGTAACCTCCCCCCCCCTCCCCCCCGCCATGCATGGAAACCTGACAGAACAAGCGCCAATAAAGAGGTTATGCATCTAATGCCCATCTCGTCCCTGGGCGTGAAATCACTACGTGGTCTCGCTGACAGAATGAATGACTTTATAATCCGACTGCCACAAACCTGCAGTGAATTTCCACCTGGGGTTCGAAAGAATATACAAAGTCGGCAGGGGACAGTGAACATTAAGATTGTAACTTAGTAACAGCTGTGTCATAGGCCATCCGTGTGTGAACTATATGTTGATCAAATGGCCGATATTGTAGTAACTGATGCAGTCGATCTTTCAGAGAATGTTAATAATAGGGAAGTGGAAATGGGTGTGAGAATCTTGATGGTTCATTTAGCGTAACCAAAAACTCAGAATTCAGTGCAACAATGGTGATTAAAAAGCTGCCATTGCAGCCAAACCAGATACAATTCAGATCTAATGCATATTTCAGTTAAAGTAAATGAAAAACTTCAGTTACGAAATTAAAGTAAAATAATCTACCTGCATTCTCCACACTGCAGAATGGCCATCCCAGAAATTAATTTCAGACTAAAAATAAGTACAACAATGCGGGGACTGAAACAGCTACAGGAAAACTGCAGATGTCTGAACACAGCTACTTGTAACTAAAACTTCTAATTGATCAATAAGCAGAACCATGAAATCACTACTGAAAAATAGATTGCGACCACAACAGAAATGCAAAAACTAAACTCTCTGGTGGAGTTCAACTCAGTGCAGTGAGCTAGAAGGAAAAGTTAATGACATCAGTAATCATTTCTAATTGCAGACGAACTGCAGAATTTGAGGGCGAAATTTTGAGAAAAGATACTGGAATGATATGGAAAGAAATAAGCTACATGTGTATTGTTAACGCACCTGCTTCCCTCAGGGCTATCTACTTGAATTAAAAAAACGGTTGTAAGGCAAACCTAATCATAAAATATATCTTGTGGCTTTTATCAAACAAAAATTAAAATGCTTTTTCTCAAACCTTCCATGAAGGGTAGAAAATTGAGATATTTGTTAGATACAAAAAATGCAGCTGACGAACAGTGCAACAAAATACCTGAAATTGTAAGGGTGTTTAACATATTCGAAACTACCTTACTGGCCCTAAGTGTACAGTAAAAAAATCTAGTACTATCTGCTCTCAGTTACGAGCGAAATGAGGAGACAACGTCGGACTCACCTCCCCCCCCCCCCCTCTCCTGCCCGCCCCCCCTCCCTTCTGATATATCCCGTGTCAGCTAAAAATGTTCTGCGCAACAAACACATGGAATACCTTCGTCAATACAATATACAATAGGATATTTGTATCATCTAGCGTTGAGAATGTATACCTACTATTGCGTCTCCACCACCAGTCTCACCTTCTTTATATCGTCACAGTCCTGAGCTCTACCTGCCCTACCTCTTCCTTTTCTAAACGAAATGGAAGCTACAACCAATCTACCACGTCCCGCGTATTGAGATGGTAGCGCCTCGTAAGCCCGCCAGATGAGCACATAGAGCCACAACGCGCGGTAACCGTGAACAAACACCGAGTGTCAACCCGTCAGGAAAGGAGTCTGCAGGGCGGCCTGGGACAAACACGGAAGTAAGAGAGCGTGACAGCACGGAGAAGTAACACGAAACCACAAGCGAGCGTAGACCGAGTAAACAAGAATCTGGCTTGTGCTAGCATATGGCTCAGGATCCTACGGGATAGGCGCAGTAAAACTTTTGGTTCCAGTGGCACTGCCCAAGGAGCGAGACACTCTCGCTGCTTACAGTGAAATATCGTACCACCCCGAACAACTCCTCGTCGTATTTCTATAACGTCATATTACACTAGATACCACCTATACGCTGATGACCTTCAGTTATATCTCAGTGCAAGTCCAGCAAACCTGCACACAGCCATCGATCATGTAAATGCTTGCTTTATCAGAATGGTCGCAGAACTTAGGTCTGAAACTAAACCCTTACCAAATGCAAGCAGTCTTAGTCACCCACAAAAGACTTATTGCAACACAGCACAGAGAATCTCTTCTTCCATGCTTAATTTTAAATGGCACCGAAATAGCCTTTTCTCCTTCTGCAAAGAACTTGGGGATAATCCTGGACCACCACTTAGGCTGGACTGAACACACTACTGCAGTCTGCAAGAAAGTTTCTGCAACCCTTCATTGTCTACAGAAATATAAAAAAGTATTTACATTCGAGCTTAAGAAGAAGCTCGTAGAATCTCTAACACGCCCTATTCTCGACTATGGCGATGCTATTCTTCAAGGAGTTTCGTACGAAAACTCCCGCTCGCTTGAACTGGCGATGAACGCTTGCGTCCGATATATTTGTGACGTTCGTTATTACGATCATATCACTCCAGCCTATGAACAGTTATCGTAGCTACGTGCTGATAAAAGTAGGGACTTCCACACTTTATGTTTACTCCATCGTCTTCTCAATCATCAGACTCCCTCTTACTTACCCTAGCTATTACATTACTATCTGAACAGCACAGCAGAAATACTCGATCTCAACAAAGTAAGATCCTCTCAATACCACCACACATCACCGTCATGTTTTCTAAATCATTTTCTGTATCCGGAACTCGACTTTGGAACAATCTTCCTCGAAATATCAGAGAAATTAAATCACTTCCAGGCTTCAAAAAAGCAGCTAATGGCTCACTTTCTCTCGCGATAGCTATCTCTCCAGACACTGGTCTGCAGCCCACACTCCTCAATTCCCCCTCCCCCGACAACTTTTCCCTTCTCCTCGCTTATAGAGTTATTTACTTAAATCAAGTCCTCTCCTAACAACCACTATTACTGTCATTTCAATTTTCTGGTTCTTCATCCTTTCTTTTTCTGACAGTACTAAACATGATTTAAGTTTTTCTAAACTAGTCTATATTATTTTTGATGCACTTTGTTTTATTATTACTGTTATTATTGCCATTTACCCCTACTTTTATTATTGTGAACTATTATTATTATTATTATTATTATTATTATTACTATTATTAGCTTATTATCATCTCTAAGATTGTTATCATGTTCATGAATGTTTTGTAATACATCTGTATGTGTTGTTCCTGGTCAGATGTAAGAGGGGGCCTTAGGGCCCTGTTCTGGTCAGGCTAAATAAGCAAATAAATGCACGAAAAAAAATAAAAAGAACCGAAGGAATTATCCGAACGGGACGAAAACAAAAAAGATGAGGTGCATGTACAGCCAAACAGATGATTACAGTTTCAAAAAAGCTGGATGGTTTATTCAAGAGAAAGAGCTTCACAAATTGAGCAAAGCAGTAACGTGTTGGTCCACCTCTCGCCCGTATGCAAGCAGTTATTCAGCTTGGCATTGATGATTAGAATTGTTGGGTGTCCTCCTGACGGATATCGTGCCAAATTCTGACAAAAAAAAAAAAGTGGTTAAGGCGTCTGACTAGAAATCAGATTCCCTCTGGGAGCGTAGGTTCGAGTCCTACCGACTGCGAATATTTTAATCTTTGCCTGATGGTTTTTTAGAAAATATGTCGCTATAAATATAAATTTCATGTGTTACACTGCCATTGAAATTGCAATAGAAAGGAGGTTGAATGCAACAGACGTCAAATTCTCATGAAGTGCATTCGTATTGTGACATTCGCGAAATCTGCAGAGGTATCGGATAATTTACATGTTTTATAAAAAAAGTGTAACTAAACCTAATGACAAATGTAACTGCGAAGAAAAGCTTATTACGTGACGCTGCAATATCATCATTTTTAATTTTGTCTTTGCCGAAGGTATTGTGGAAACAAAATTCAAATGCGACTCAGGGTACAAGCATTGGCATCCCCTCCTGGAAACTACATACAGTGTTTTTTTTTTTTTTTTTTTTTTTTCATTAAAGAATTCTCTTGAAAATCTATCAACTATTGTCTGCGAGGCCAATAAATTGCAACTTTAACATTGCCGAACGTGACGAGAAATATAGCTATACCAGTCACTATTTATTTTTTATTCTCTCGGTTACCACTCTATTCACGGGAAATTACGCCGATTCCTTGGTGCGGCTGCGTGTTTCGGCGCCGGTCTGCAGTCAAGGTGGATACAAACTCTGTCGAAACTCGTGTCTTCAACATTTTCTGCGCTTACTAAGTTGTAGAAAGGAGCTGGTCCAACGCTTTGGTACATGGATTTTGCCACAGATTTCCGGCACATAAAAATGGCACATAAAAATATGTGTCAGACATCCATTCCTAGTTTTCATTAGGACGCCCCAGACTCTTGATGTTCAGCGTAACCCTGACAGCAGTTTACAGTTTGTCTGTAGAAAAAGAAACCCATAATGTCTTGCTGATTGTACATTCAGTTTTACACGACAAAGCTATTGCGGTTCACTCGGAAGAGCGTAGCAGTGGTATATTGTAGATGTTTACATCTCTACATAATGACAAGCACATCAGTCGAAAACAGAAATACATTTTTCTGCGCAAGAAGAAACTGAAACCGTGTGAAATTTCAAGGTCGAAAGAATGTGAAACATCGCGCCACATGCCGTCGCCGAGGAAAGCAATGTTGCTGATTAATCTGACAAACTGGAGAGGCGAGGATTATCTCGGCTGTTAAAAGCTGGATCTACAACAAATTTGAAAATGGTTTTGGAAGGCTCAGATGAATGTTCCATACGACATTTTGTGCTCATTTATGCCAGTCGACACTAAAAAAAAAAAAAAAAAAATGAATGCAATAAGTACATTAACATGAACAGATGTGAAGTTTTATAAGCAAACAAAGTGTTGTGAACGACATAAAAGTTGAATAAGTTTTTTTTTGAAGATTATTCCCTGTTCCTCCACTTCAACAAGTATTAATGTGGGTATTTTGTTGATACTCAGCAGTATTTTTATCAATCATTCTGACTTTTTCTCCTATTTCAAATTTTTTATTTTCATTGTAAACCTAACATTAAGAGAGTGTGATAAATTATCATCTTTGCGAATATTTTCTAGTTTTATTTCATAACTCATTGGATATAATTGATTTCGTCATGTGATGATGTAATTGCTTCTTTTGAGATGTAGTAAGTTTTGTGTGCTGCTTATCAAATTTAGTTCTCGAGGCACGATGAACAGTCAAAGTCACCTAACCAGTTATATCAAAATTGGCGAGTTTTGAATCTTGCCCCCTCTTAGAAAAATTTCTGCAGATGCTATGGATACAGGAAAACATTGCTAAAGCATTGTGAGTGAAGATACAATACAGTATCATCTAAATGGAAAGTCTCAAAGCCCCATATGGACAGGTAAGACTGGAGAGAAACCTGCAGAAAATTGATTCTTCTCGAATTCTTAAAAAAAGTAACTCACCTCGCAAGAGAGAAGGCACAGTTGTTATTCTGTGGTCATTCTGATGCAAAGTAGGTCACTGATGAAGTCTGTATAAAACAGCAGGATTCAAATTTTGACTGAAAATTCAAAATTTTGGCGGGAAATACGAGAACTAGCCCAATTGTGCTAGTGTGTTTCCTGTGGAACTGGGGCTATTGTCCTAAGCATAAATTGGTGGGAAATCCAAGATGAAGCATTGTCATGCTGGCTGACTCGGAATATTGGCCCTCACCTTATGACATCACAATCTGAGACTTGGAATACGCCACCAGCTTAAATGCCACGTCTGAATCCAAGATGGCTGACCTGGGATACAACATCGTGACGGAACATGGCGACCAGGGCGTGCTAGGACAGGCCCTATGTCGCCAGAATCTGAGTTCTGGAGTATGACATCAGAGACAAACGTGTTTGTGCAGGTCCGGGTCCGTCTGCTGATCTACTTGACGTGTTGTACCCAGCTACTATTTTAAAAGAGGTGTACAGTCACTGCTTCTCCTAACTCTAAGTTGAATCCCACCATGTGCATCTTTACTTAAACAAACACTGGGAGGGACAGTGAGACGTCCCATCACAGTTGAGTCCCTTAACCTAAAGTCCAAACTGTGCACCATTTAGGAGGAACATCTGAGTCTTTATTTAAGGAAATACCTTTTTAAAATTGACCACGAAAATAAAGTGTGTGTGGAATCGACAATGTCTGTTTACTGGTAGCACCACAGAACCGTCAACTACGCGAAATTATAAGTATTAGGTCTGTAGCAGTGACATATGAGAATGAAACACGCTTATACTTTTTTGATGAGTCTAACTGTACTCATCAAAACTAGACACATACATACGAAGGGAAAATATGATCTTTCCTACACTTATACAAGGGTAGTTGGAAAATAAGTTTCCCTTGTCGACTGTGGGCAGAGTTGTGTGATATGGGCGAAAGATGACACGGCAGTTGAACGCGCACATGCAAGACACCGACACACCATTGGGTAGAGGCCGACCGCGATCAAGCAGATGGCGCTGTTGCAGTGCCTGCGCAAAGCGGAGGCCAGCCGCTCAGTCTTTTTCCGGAGTTATGAAGAGAAGGTGAGTTTTGGAGTTGTGGTGAGAGCTGCTCTCCGCTATGAATGGGCACGTGGAGTATCAGACACAGAAATTCATAACCGCCTTGTTGAGGTATATGGTTCAGGTGTGATGTCGAGGCAAATGGTGCTAGCAATTCAGTGATGGACGTCAGCAAGTGCAGGAGTGGAAACATCTATCACCTGTCCAAAAGAAGGTCAAAATCACTCTGTCTGCAGGTAAAGTGCTACTCACCGTTTTCTGGGACGCCAAAGGAGTTTTGCTGCTGGACTTTCTGGAGGATGCAACCATCAATGCTCTGCGGAACTGTGCCACTCTATCGGAATTGAAAGAGGTGATTCGGAAAAAGCGGCCTGTCCTTCTCAGATCTGGCGTTCTGCTGTTGGATGACAATGCAAAACCACACACGGCGACGGCAACGCAAAACCATATGGCAACTCTTGGTTGGGAGCGCCTACACCATCCGCCTTACAGTCTGGATCTCGCACCAAGTGATGTCCATCTGTTTCCTGCTTTGAAGAAGACTGCCGGCCGGGGTGGCCGAGCGGTTCTAGGCGCTGCAGCCTGGAACCGCGTGACCGCTATGGTCGCAGGTTCGAATCCTGCCTCGGGCATGGATGTATGTGATGTCCTTAGGTTAGTTAGGTTTAAGTAGTTCTAAATTCTAGGGGACTGATGAACTCAGAAGTTACGTCCCATAGTGCTCAGAGCCATTTGAATCATTTTGAAGAAGATTCTCGGCGGAAGGCGCTTTGGCAGCAATGCTGACGTCAAACAAGCCGTTCAATGCTTCTTCCGTATGCAACGGCCTGATTTTTTCCTGGAAAGCTTTTTGAAGCTTATAAAGCGGTATGACAAATATCTCAATGTACTTGGAAATTATGTAGAAAAATAAAGATATGTCTTATCTTTAAGGTTTCATTCTTTTTTTTTTTTCACTCAAAACTCTGACCACAGTCGACAGGGGAGACTTATTTTCCAACTCCCCCACGTACTTTTTTGATGAGTCTTGTGCGCGAGCTCTGATTTTCCTTATTTTATTATGTTGATTGCTGCTCCCTATGTAGGTCGGCGGCAACAAAATATTTTCGCATTCGGAGGAGAAAGTTAAGGTTAAATAAATAAATAAATAAAAGTTGGTGATTGAATTTTCGTGAGAAGACTCCGTCGCAACGGTTAAACGCCTTTGTTTTAGTGATGTCCACCCCAAATCCTGTATCATGACAGTGACACTCTTTCCCCTATTTCGTGACAATACAGAACGTGCTGCTGCTCTTCTTCAAACTTTATCGATGTACTCCGTTAATCCTATCTGGTAAGGATCCCAGACCGCGCAGCATTACTCCAAAACAGGATGGACAAGCGTAATGTAGGCAGTCTCTTTAATAGATCTGTTACATTTTTTAAGTGTTTTGCCAATAAAACCCAGTGTTTGGTTTGCCTTCCCCACAACATTTTCTGTGTGTTCTTTCCAATTTAAGTTTATATCCTTGAGAAAGAATCAGGTGTGCAAATGAAAGACTGATTCCTGAGATTCCTGTAGAGTGGATTTACACAAATAAGTAAAAAGAGAGAGAACTGTGTGAGTAAGCTGTGTAAACAGGATAAATGCGAGTTAGAGGTTAGCAAGTAGACCTATTGTTATAATTAGATAGTGCGATAGATAAATAAAATTCGGGACGTATTGTCTACTGGGGAGGACCGAACATTGTATCCACAGTAGGTTCAGTGAGCCAGGGTCTGTGGCATGTGTCATACGCGAGTACGCTTGGCGAACAGGCCGGCAGAAACAAAAAGCTCAGCAAGGCAGTGTGTGACTACGAGCAATTCGGCAGGAAGGACGCAAAAGGGACAGAGCTAGGTGAGCCTTGGATGCATCTATAACATTGCGCATGAAACAAGATTCATTTTGCAACTTCCCACACTGTGGATTTGTCAATAGGGCTAACGAATTGTTAAGCAAATGTGGCAATTGGAATGACTAATAAAGGAAGACTGTTTGATCATTATGAATGACGTCTAACAGCGAAACTCCTTCACCAACCAAAATAAATAGGCCGGCCAACAGGGCAGTAGGCACTTCATCAGAAAGACTGAAGGTGTTCATCTTGTTTGCACTTGATTCTCTGATTGCTGTTAGGTAAGAGTTAACAGTTTGTGCAAGATCATTCCAGTTCTGCAGTACGTCTCTGCTACACTCTTGGGAAAGGATGAGTGTATTTTTGTGAGCTGCCAGGAGCCACTTTGAGACTAGAACGACAATTGCTGCTGATGAGCCACTCAGAAGATAGTCACTACAACACTAAGCTGGGGCACAAGCTGCCCCTAAAGTCACAGCCTCCGATCCACCACCTACTTGTTGAAAGGCAGGTCAGGATTGGCGAGCAGCGCAACATCATGACAGCGCAGTCAACCGATGGGCAGTAATGTCGGTTTTCACGATAACCGACAACATAGCAACATGCAGTGCATGGTAGGCCAGTAGCATCGGGCATCATGGCAACTGACAACTCGGTAGTGTGGTGTGGGAAGAAAAGAGGAGCTATGGGAGAGACTGGGTAATGAATAAACATGTCTTACAGTTGATTCTTTTGTTACTGGCCTGCTGACGCATCCAAGAGTCTACCATGACCAACCTGAACACAGTAGGGAGTAGCCAGACATGATGGTCCCTAAAAAGCTTTAGAAAAGTGATTGTGTATATGCTGAAAGCCTTTACGCAACGGCGACTCGTGAGTGGAGTCAGCATGCACAATGCTATGCACTAGCTAGAGCTTTCACATGTCATTCCTGTTACCCTTTGGCCTCACTCTGGAGGTGTAGTATTCATGTTTCTTCCACCATATGGATATAGTATTCTCTGCTGTATCGCTGGGTGATGCTACAGTCATCTGTCGTCAGATGGCGCTGCATCCTGTTGTGAAGGTAGATCAGTTTTTCGTCTTGCTATGCCATGTACAAGTAAAGTTTTGATCAGCCCGCCCGGTTGGCCGTGCAGTCTAACGCACGGCTTTCCGGGCGGGAAGGAGCGCCGGTCCCCGGCACGAATCCGCCCGGCGGATTTGTGTCGAGGTCCAGTGAGCCGGCCAGTCTGTCGATGGTTTTTAGGCGGTTTTCCATCTGCCTCAGCAAATGCGGGCTGGTTCCCCTTATTCCGCCTCAGCTACACTATGTCGGCGATTGCTGCGCAAACAAGTTCTCCACGTACGCGTACACCACCATTACTCTACCACGCAAACATAGTGGTTACACTCGTCTGGTGTGAGACGTTCCCTGGGGGGAAGGGGTGGTCCACCGAAGGTCGAAACGCACAATAGCCCTGGGTTGGGTGTGGGGCGGCGGAGGGGTGAAGTGGACTGCGGTAGTCGTTGTGGGGTTGTGGACCACTGCAGGCGCGGCGGGGATGGAGCCTCTCCGTCGTTTCTAGGTCCCCAGTTAACATAACATAACATAACATAACATTAGGTATTGATCAGTATTCTCCTGAAAAAGATCATATTTTCCCATCGTATGAATCTGTCAAGTTTTGATGGGTACAACTCGATTTGTCAAAGAAGTATAAACGTATTTCATTATCAAATGTTGCTGCTACATGGCTAGTACCCGTAAGTTCACATGTCTGAAGACTCTGTGATGATGTTTGCGTTATTTTCATTAAATAATCACCGTCCATCCCACACACAATTTATTCTTGTGGTCAATTTTACAAGCACAGCACCTTAATATATAATTCTTGGGCTTCGAGCCACCACACAAGTGTCACCCAAAGTGTTAGATTATCGAATTGCCTGAATGCGAATAGTGTTTCACTCTACCTGGTGCTGTAACTGATGATTGGTTGGCTGACTATGGCCTGTCAGACTCTTATGTCTTAGGTGACACAGCGACCCTGGCATTTGATAGCTCTGCCCAACCTTCTGAGGGCACCATTGGTGCATAGTGACGACTTCTTGACCAAGGAAAGGAAGCTCTCCCTGAAAATGTATTTGTTTAAATAAAGATTTAAGTGTTACTACTAAACGGTATACGATTTGGACTTTAACTTTGGGAATAAGTTGAGGCAAGCCATGCCCAGAATGTCTGTTGTCTCTCCCTCCTAGTGTTTGTTGAAATACAGACACATGTGGAGATTCTATTTAGAGTTAGGAGAAGCAGTGACCACACATCCCTTAGTGAATAGTAGCTGGGGAGAACATAAAGTAGGTCAGCAGCAAGGCTTGGAACTGCACTAACATCCTTTGACTCTGACATCGTAGTGCCTTTATTCCAGAACTCAGATTCTGACGACATGGAGCCTGTCCTCGTGTGCACTGTTTGCCATGTTCAATCACATCTTGTATTCCAGGTTTCCCATCTTGGATTCTGATGTCATGGTAAAGCCATACCAGTATGCCAGAATTCCACACTGCTATAAGTAGCCTGAAAGGTCTGAGATGGACTGTGACATCATACAGCTGCGCCAGTTACCCCAGTCCATCGCCATCTTAAATTCCTAGTCCGCCATCTTGCAATCAGACGTCCTAGGTAGGCTCCTGTTTGTATTCTAACTCTCACATTGTGACGTCATAGAGCCAGTGCCAGTATTCCAAGTCAGTCAGCACAACAATATGTCATCTCAGATTTCCTGCCAGTTTATATTTGGGACAACAGCCCTACTTCCATAGGGACCACGCTAGTGCAGTTGGTGTATTTTTTTAATTTCCAGCGAAAATTGGAATTCCCTCCATTTTATGCATAGGGGGAACGGCCTTTGTCAGAGGGGAACTGGGTGGGGAGTGGGGTGGGGAAATCCCACGGCTCATTGAGGACATCATCGTTGGCCTACTTTGCGCCAGAATGCTAGGCATAAAACAAAAATCAGTGTTGCATGTTTGAAAATTACACAAAATAAACGACATGCATTGACAGATGCCCAAGATAAGTTATCGGAAATTGCAAAAAATAGTGATACTGGGAGAAACCAGAGATATTTAGCAAGAGAGGACGAAATTCGAAGGTGTAAAACATGGCAGAATACGATGGCTTAGATGAATTACCACGTCCCAAAACAGAAATTGAAGATAATGTTGAAGGACATATGGAAACTGAACCGTGAATTTACTTTCAAAACTTTTCTTAAGAATTTACTTTATTTACTAGCGATTCGTCAAGAACATTAACACATTTAATCACACTGTGTGAGCGTGGAAGTAGTTGCCAGGGTATCGTCAGGAGTGCCTCAGGGAAGTGTGATAGGGCCATTATTATTTTCTATATACATATACAGGGTGTTACAAAAAGGTACGGCCAAACTTTCAGGAAATATTCCTCACACACAAATAAACAAAAGATGTTATGTGGACATGTGTCCGGAAACGTTTAATTTCCATGTTAGAGCTCATTTTAGTTTCGTCAGTATGTACTGTACTTCCTCGATTCACCGCCAGTTGGCCCAATTGAAGGAAGGTAATGTTGATTTCGGTGCTTGTGTTGACAGGTGACTCATTGCTCTACAGTACTAGCATCAAGCACATCAGTACGTAGCATCAACAGGTTAGTGTTCATCACGAACGTGGTTTTGCAGTCAGTGCAATGTTTACAAATGCGGAGTTGGCAGATGCCCATTTGATTTATGGATTAGCACGGGGCAATAGCCGTGGCGCGGTACGTTTGTATCGAGACAGATTTCCAGAACGAAGGTGTCCCGACAGGAAGACGTTCGAAGCAATTGATCGGCGTCTTAGGGAGCACGGAACGTTCCAGCCTATGACTCGCGACTGGGGAAGACCTAGAACGACGAGGACACCTGCAATGGACGACGCAATTCTTCGTGCAGTTGACGATAACCCTAATGTCAGCGTCAGAGAAGTTGCTGCTGTACAAGGTAACGTTGACCACGTCACTGTATGGAGAGTGCTACGGGAGAACCAGTTGTTTCCGTACCATGTACAGCGTGTGCAGGCACTATCAGCAGCTGATTGGCCTCCACGGGTACACTTCTGCGAATGGTTCATCCAACAATGTGTCAATCCTCATTTCAGTACAAATGTTCTCTTTAGGGATGAGGCTTCATTCCAAGGTGATCAAATTGTAAGTTTTCACAATCAACATGTGTGGGCTGACGAGAATCCGCACGCAATTGTGCAATCACTTCATCAACACAGATTTTCTGTGAACATTTGGGCAGGCATTGTTGGTTATGTCTTGATTCGGCCCCATGTTCTTCCACCTACGCTCTATGGAGCACGTTATCATGATTTCATACGGGATACTCTACCTGTGCTGCTAGAACATGTGCCTTTACAAGTACGATACAACATGTGGTTCATGCACGATGGAGCTCCTGCACATTTCAGTCGAAGTGTTCGTACGCTTCTCAACAGATTCGGTGACCGATAGATTGGTAGAGGCGGACCAATTCCATGGCCTCCGCGCTCTCCTGACCTCAACCGTCTTGACTTTCGTTTATGGGGGCATTTGAAAGCTCTTGTCTACGCAACCCCGGTACCAAATGTAGAGACTCTTCGTGCTCGTATTGTGGACGGCTGTGATACAATACGCCATTCTCTATGGCTGCATCAGCGCATCAGGGATCCCATGCGACGCAGGGTGGATGCATGTATCCTCGCTAACGGAGGACATTTTGAACATTTCCTGTAACAAATTGTTTGAAGTCACGCTGGTACGTTCTGTTGCTGTGTGTTTCCATTCCATGATTAATGTGATTTGAAGAGAAGTAATAAAATGAGACCTAAGATGGAAAGTAAGCGTTTGCGGACACATGTCCACATAACATATTTTCTTTCTTTGTGTGTGAGGAATGTTTCCTGAAAGTTTGGCCGTACCTTTTTGTAACACCCTTTATACATGTGGGTAAAATCTCCGGTTACTTGCTGATAATGTCGTGGTTTACAGCAAGGTGTCGAGAGGATATGAGATGACTTAGGCATAATTTCCAGTTGGTGTGATGAGTAGCAGCTAGCTCTAAATGTAGTGGGGGCTGTGTGGAAGGGACTGTGCATTTTTTAGGTTAGAGGACCTCAGGGAACCACAGAAGGGCGCCCGTCTAAAAGGGGACGGGTAAAACACAGTAAGTTAGTTGTAGAAACGATCGGTATTGTAGTTGTAAATTGCCGATGCTGTGTTGGGAAAGAACCAGAGCTCCAATCCCTTATAGAAAGCACTGAAGCTCAAATAGTTATAGGTACAGAAAGCTGGATAAAGCCGGAAATAAGCTCAGCAGAATTTTTTTCGAACGGCCCAACAGTGTTCAGAAAGGATAGATTAAATACAATTGGTGGTGGAGTATTTATTGCTGTCATAAGTAGTTTGCCTTGTAGTGAAATTGAAGTAGATAGTTCCTGCGAAACAGTATGGGTAGAGGTTATACTTGACAATCGGCCTAAACTATTAATTGGGTCGTTTTACCGACCCCCCGACTCAGAAGATATAGTTGGAGATCAGTTCAAAGCAAACTTGAGTCTCATTTCGAATAGGCACCCCACTCATACAATTATAGTCGGTGGTGACTTTAATGTTCCCTCGATATACTGAAAAATTATACGTTTAAAACCGGCGGCAGATATAAAACGTCATCCGAAATTGTACTGAATGCTTTCTCAGAAAATTATTTTGAACAATTAGTTCACGAGCCCACCGAAGCGTAAATGGTTGTGCGAAAGCACACTTGACCTCTTAGCAACCAATAATCCCGGAAAAATAGTATCGTGACGAATACAGGGATTAGCGACCACAAGGCAGTAGCTGCTAGGCTGAATGCCGTAACCCCTACAACCATCAAAAAGAAACGCAAAGTATATATATTTGAAAAAAGCTGATAAAAATGCTATTAACGCCTTTTTAAGAGACAGTATGTACTCTTTCCGATCTGATCATGTAAGCGTAGAAAAGTTGTGGAATGATTTCAAAGAGATAGTATCGACAGCAATTGAGAGATATATACCACATAAATTAATAAGTGATGGTACTGATCCCCCATGGTACACAAAATGGGTCAGATCGCCGTTCAGAAGCAGCGAAAAAAGCATGACATGTTTAAAAGAACGCAAAATCCCCAAGACTGGCAAAGTTTGCATAAGTTCGAAATATAGTGCGTACTTCAATGCGAGATACTTTCAATAATTTCCACAACGAAACTCTGTCTCTAAATCTGGCAGAAAACCCAAAGAGATTTTGGTCATACATAAAACACACCAGTGGCAAGGCGCAATCAATACCTTCACTGGGCGATAACAACGGTGAAATCACTGATGACAGTGCCACTAAAGTAGAGTTATTAAACACGGTTTTCCGAAACTCCTTAACCATAAAAAACTAAGTAAGTATTCCTGAATTCTAATCTAGAACAACTGTCAAGATGAGAAACATAGAAATAGATATCCTCGGTGTCGCAATCACTTAATAAAAGCAAGGCTTCCGGTCCAGATTGTATACCAGTCAGGTTCCTCTCAGAGTATGCTGATACAAGAGCTCCATATTTAGCAATTATATACTACTGATCACTCACAGAAAGATCCGTATCTAAATGCTGGAAAATTGCTCAAGTCACACCAATACCCAAAAAGGGGAGTAAGAGTAATCCGTTGAATTACAGGCCCATATCACTAACGTCGATTTGCAGTTGGGTTTTGGAACATATACTATATTCGAACATTATGAAGTACCTCGAAGAAAACAATTTATTGACACGTAGTCAGCACGGATTCAGAAATTATCGTTCTTGCGAAACACAACTAGCTCTTTATACTCATGAAGTAATGGGAGCTATCGACAGGGGATGTCAAATTGATTCCATATTTTTAGATTTCGAGAAGGCTTTCGACACAGTTCCTCACAAGTGTCTTCTAACCAAACTGCGTGCCTATGGAATATCGCCTCAGTTGTGCGACTGGATTCGTGAATTCCTGGCAGAAAGGTCACAGTTCGTAGTAATAGACGGAAAGTCATCGAGTAAAACAGAAGTAATATCCGGCTTTCCCCAAGGAAGGGTTATAGGCCCTCTATTGCTCCTGATGTATATTAACGACATAGGAGACAATCTGAGTAGCCGTCTTAGATTGATTGTAGATGATGCTGTCGTTTACCGTCTTGCAAAGTCATCAGATGACCAAAACAAATTGCAAAATGATTTAGATAAGATACCTGTATGGTGAGGAAAGTGGCCATTGACCCTGAATAAAGAAAAGTGTAAAGTTATTCACATGAGTACTAAAAGAAATCCGCTAAATTTCGATTACGCGATAAGTCACACAAAGCTGAAGGCTGTAAATTCAGCCAAATACTTAGGAATTACACTTACAAATACCCTAAATTGGAACGATCAAATAGATAATGTTGTGGGTAGAGCCAACCAAAGACTGCGATTCATTGGCAGAACACTTAGAAGGTGCAACAGGTCTGCTAAAGAGACTGCTTACTCCACGCTTGTCCGCCCTATTCTGGAGTATTGCTGTGCGGCGTGGGATCCGCTTCAGGTGGGACTGACAGATGACATCGAAAAAATACAAAGAAGGCCAACTCGTTTTGTATTATCGCGGAACAGGGGAGATAGTATCACAGACATCATACCTGAATTGGAGTGGCAATCATTAAAAAAAGGCGTTTTTCTTTGCGACGGGATCTCCTCGTGAAGTTTCAATCACCAGTTTTCTCCTCCGATTGCGAAAACATTATGTTGCCACCCAGCTACATATGGAGAAATGATCATCACGATAAACAAGAGAAATCAGGGCTCACACAGAAAAATTTAAGTGCTCGTTTTTCCTGCGTGCCGTTCGAGAGTGGAAAGGTAGAGAGCCAGCTTGAAGGTGGTTCATTGAACCCTCTGCCAGGCACTTTATTGTGAATAGCAGAATAATCACGTAGATGTAGATGTACAAAGATGTGAGTCGATGCAGATGCGTAGGAAAAAGAAACCAGTAATGTTCAAATACAACATTAGTATTGTCATGCTTGACACAATCACGTGGTTTAAATATCTGGGCGTAACGTTGCAAAGATATAACCAGTGCAACGAGCATGTGAGGACTGTGGTAGGGAGGGCGAATGTTCGACTTCAGTTTGTCGGGAGAATTTCAGGAAAGTGTGAGTCATCTGTAAAGGAGACCGTATGTTGGATGCCGTTCTTTAGTACTGCTCGAGTGTTTGGGATCCGCACCAGGTCGGATTAAAGGTAAACATTGAAGTATTTCAGAGGCGGGCTACTAGATCTGTTACTGGTAGGTACAAACAACAAGCAAGTAGTACGGAGATGCTTCGGTAACTCACACGGGAATCCCTGGGGAAGGAGACCTTGTTTTCGAGGAACATATTGAGAAAATTTAGAGAACTGGCATTTGTAGCTGACAGCAGAACGATTCTACTGCCGCCTACATACATTTTGAGTAATGACCATGAAGACAATATACGAGGAATTAGGGCCAATACGGAGGCAAATAGATAGTCGTCTTTCCCTCGCTCTGTTTACGAGTGGAACAGGAAGGAATGACCTATAAGGTGCAGGACACCTCCGACATGCGCAATACGGTGGCTTGCGGAGTATGTATGTAGATGGAGATGTAGATATGTTCTGAACTGTTTCGAAATACAGGGCTGTTTCCTGATAGGCCTTTTAGCTACTATAGCGCCTATAAGGACTAAATTTCAACTGCGATTTGATTCTGTTTTGCACATATTTCCTTACGCCAGCAATAACGGAAGCGTCCCTGTTGTTCTATAGATTTAATTAATTAGTTAATTGATGTTCAAGACTTAATGCACAGTGATCTTTGACATGTACAAAGGAGGTAAATGATTCGCATATGTTTACCTTAGAATGACATCCAAAACAATCTTTGGTCACGTTTTCTTGATTGAGTCTACTAATTGTCCCACTTTTTCTTCCCATTTCAGTTTGTCCATGTATGAAAAGAAGAAAAAAGTGCAAAAAACCAACATTTAGATTGCCAGTTTCAGCAAAATAAGTTGACATCTTAGGATATGTGAAGCATTGATTGAAATTGTAAGCCCAACGGGTTCGTCTTTAATGGGGTGTGACATATTTTTACATAACAAGGATATACTGTGTACAACATACCTTATGCAATACATTTCAATGAATCTCGACCACATGCACGTTACACAGTGTCACATAATAAGAAGACATTTCAATAGCATGAAAACCATGGTATATCGGCATGTCAAGTACAACACAAACTTTACATAAAATGTCATGCGTATTGCACCGACTATCCATGCTCGGGTTCGTACAATAAACAAATGAAGACAAAGTCTGAAGTAAAAAGTTACGATCAACCACAAGGTGGCACCGTAATAGTGACGGAACACATGGTACCATGTAATGGAGAAGGGTAAAATAACATCCAAGAATTATACAACTCAATTCTACAATTTGTCTGTACATATAATAATGTACATATAATAATGAATAAAAAAATAGGAGTGCGGGTTAGCTACTACAAACAGCATAGTGAACGCATTATTGTGGCCAAGATAGACACAAAGCCCATGCCTACTACAGTAGTACAAGTTTATATGCCAACTAGCTCTGCAGATGATGAAGAAATTGATGAAATGTATGACGAGATAAAAGAAATTATTCAGGTAGTGAAGGGAGACGAAAATTTAATAGTCATTGGTGACTGGAATTCGTCAGTAGGAAAAGGGAGAGAAGGAAACATCGTAGGTGAATATGGATTGGGGGGAAGAAATGAAAGAGGAAGCCGCCTTGTAGAATTTTGCACAGAGCATAACTTAATCATAGCTAACACTTGGTTCAAGAATCATAAAAGAAGGTTGTATATCTGGAAGAATCCTGGAGATACTAAAAGGTATCAGATAGATTATATAATGGTAAGACAGAGATTTAGGAACCAGGTTTTAAATTGTAAGACATTTCCAGGGGCAGATGTGGATTCTGACCACAATCTATTGGTTATGAACTGCAGATTGAAACTGAAGAAACTGCAAAAAGGTGGGAATTTAAGGAGATGGGACCTGGATAAACTGAAAGAACCAGAGGTTGGAGAGAGTTTCAGGGAGAGCATAAGGGAACAATTGACAGGAATGGGGGAAAGAAATACAGTAGAAGAAGAATGGGTAGCTCTGAGGGATGAAGTAGTGAAGGCAGCAGAGGATCAAGTAGGTAAAAAGACGAGGGCTAATAGAAATCCTTGGGTAACAGAAGAAATATTGAATTTAATTGATGAAAGGAGAAAATATAAAAATGCAATAAATGAAGCAGGCAAAAAGGAATACAAACCTCTCAAAAATGAGATTGACAGGAAGTGCAAAATGGCTAAGCAGGAATGGCTAGAGGACAAATGTAAGCATGTAGAGGCTTGTCTCACTAGGGGTAAGATAGATACTGCCTACAAGAAAATTAAAGAGACCTTTGGAGAGAAGAGAACCACTTGTACGAATATCAAGAGCTCAGATGGCAACCCAGTTCTAAGCAAAGAAGGGAAGGCAGAAAGGTGGAAGGAGTATATAGAGGGTTTATACAAGGGCGATGTACTTGAGGACAATATTATGGAAATGGAAGGGGATGTAAATGAAGATGAAATGGGAGATAAGATACTGTGTGAAGAGTTTGACAGAGCACTGAAAGACCTGAGTCGAAACAAGGCCCCGGGAGTAGACAACATTCCATTAGAACTACTGATGGCCTTGGGAGAGCCAGTCCTGACAAAACTCTACCATCTGGTGAGCAAGATGTATGAGACAGGCGAAATACCCACAGACTTCAAGAAGAATATAATAATTCCAATCCCAAAGAAAGCAGGTGTTGACAGATGTGAAAATTACCGAACTATCAGTTTAATAAGCCACAGCTGCAAAATATTAACGCGAATTCTTCACAGACGAATGGAAAAACTGGCAGAAGCGGACCTCGGGGAAGATCAGTTTGGATTCCGTAGAAATGTTGGAACACGTGAGGCAATACTAACCTTACGACTTATTTTAGAAGAAAGATTAAGAAAAGGAAAACCTACGTTTCTAGCATTTGTAGACTTAGAGAAAGCTTTTGACAACGTTAACTGGAATACTCTCTTTCAAATTCTGAAGGTGGCAGGTGTAAAATACAGGGAGCGAAAGGCTATTTACAATTTGTACAGAAACCAGATGGCAGTTATAAGAGTCGAGGGGCATGAAAGGGAAGCAGTGGTTGGGAAAGGAGTGAGACAGGGTTGTAGCCTCTCCCCGATGTTATTCAATCTGTATATTGAGCAAGCAGTAAAAGAAACAAAAGAAAAATTCGGAGTAGGTATTAAAATTCATGGAGAAGAAATAAAAACTTTGAGGTTCATCGATGACATGGTAATTCTGTCAGAGACAGCAAAGGACTTGGAAGAGCAGTTGAACGGAATGGACAGTGTCTTGAAGGGAGGATATAAGATGAACATTAACAAAAGCAAAACGAGGATAATGGAATGTAGTCAAATTAAATCGGGTGATGCTGAGGGGATTAGATTAGGAAATGAGACACTTAAAGTAGTAAAGGAGTTTTGCTATTTAGGGAGCAAAATAACTGATGATGGTCGAAGTAGAGAGGATATAAAATGTAGACTGGCAATGGCAAGGAAATAGTTTCTGAAGAAGAGAAATTTGTTAACATCGAGTATAGATTTAAGTGTCAGGAAGTCGTTTCTGAAAGTATTTGTATGGAGTGTAGCCATGTATGGAAGTGAAACATGGACGATAACCAGTTTGGACAAGAAGAGAATAGAAGCTTTCGAAATGTGGTGCTACATAAGAATGCTGAAGATAAGGTGGGTAGATCACGTAACTAATGAGGAGGTATTGAATAGGATTGGGGAGAAGAGACGTTTGTGGCACAACTTGACTAGAAGAAGGGATCGGTTGGTAGGACATGTTTTGAGGCATCAAGGGATCACAAATTTAGCATTGGAGGGCAGCGTGGAGGGTAAAAATCGTAGAGGGAGACCAAGAGATGAATACACTAAGCAGATTGAAAAGGATGTAGGTTGCAGTAGGTACTGGGAGATGAAGAAGCTTGCACAGGATAGAGTAGCATGGAGAGCTGCATCAAACCAGTCTCAGGACTGAAGACGACAACAACAACATAATAAGACGTAATCGTAATTTGAGTATATTACAAAATGGTTTTGTTTATAATTTGTAAAAACATTGTGCAGTATTATAAAATCATACCTGAAAGTGTTGTGTGTTCCTTGTATACTTAATATATATGTAGCCAAGCCAGTTATGTGGCACGTGGAAAATGTATCAACAGAAAAACTGACAGAACCTCACTTAATATTTAGGTAACAAGGATACGGAGAAAATACAGTAAGTAAATGTCATAATATTCCAGACAGCACAAGAACAATTAACTGATGCAATCTTCATCATATGTAAATTGCTTTGTCATGTACCACCCACAATATAGCATGAATCTAGGTACTACGCGAATTGTTGCTCGGTGTCTAAGTGTAGTTTTAAGAGAAATAAAGACACCGAAAGGGAAGAATCAACTTTCTCGCTCTTACCTAAATGTACAACTCATAGCATTATGGAATGGAAAAAAAATCCCATGCTTCCTGAGGCTCTTGTAGGGGAAAGATGCGGGTGACCCGCATCGCCGTAATAGGCAAGGTCCTAGTGGAGGTGGTTTGCGTTGCCTTCCTCCGACCGTAATGGGGATGAATGATGATAATGATGAAGACGACACGACAACACCCAGTCTTCTAGGGGCAGGTGAAAATCCCTGTCTCCACCGGGAATCGAACCCGGGACTCCGTGCGCGGGAAGCGAGCCTGCTACCGCGAGACCACGAGCGGCGGACCATATCATTTTGTGCAAGTAGTTACAAGACGAGTACAACGTAGGAAATATATCGCCATCGAGCAATTTTAACTAAATCTTTCGTGGTTTAGTCATAAGAGCACTAAAAGTACGGAAAAAGTACATGTCATAATGTATGCGGCAAGAACGAGATCAATTGGCTTTTTATACACAATTCATGGTGTACATTTTTATATTCCCTTTCTTTTCTTCAGACGCCAGGAGCACGTTATTCTCTGGGGGCATTGCTCCGTTCTTCTCAGCCTAGATATTTGCCTTATCGAAGGATAGCTTCCTTAATTATGCGAAGATTATTTTCCGCATATCCTCACAGAGTAAAAAACAAATCACGATGCGAGACAGTTCTCAACAATGCAAGGGTTCCTGAAGCGGCCGACACCGTTGCTTAACAACAGTTCGAGACGAGTCAAACAGGAAGGAACATGAATGCGTGCGTCCCCGTTCAGCAGAGGAGTATTAAGCAAACAGTGAAATGTCCTAAGGGCACCGAGCAACGATGGCAGTCAAAAGGTAAGCCATCACAAACATTTCAGTTGTGCCAAACCATGGCAGTGAAAACACAGGCGTAAAATTGATTGCACTTTTCTGCAGACGCATAGGACAGACGCTCGGTGGCATGTGTGTTTAATGACTACGGAGATCTTGGACACAGCAAAAATATTCGGGGTAATCTGATCTTTGGAAACCAGTCATGCAAAACGTTTTATCGCGGTTTTTCTGAGGCAGTTTGTGCTGGAAAAGAATAAATTTTATAACTCTTGTAACGAATAGCAAATTAGAATACTACTTATTATGCCCTTTCCTACAAAGTTTCTGTCTCAAGTGCTCTCTGAATTCGCTTGTGTAAATAATGTACATTAATTCGAGTGTACCAATATCACCTTGGCGTCTTGAGACAAATGTTTACAATGTACGTATCTTAAATAAAATATTACATCTTTATAAGAATTTTTAACGCATAATAGGTTTTCATGCATTAAGCTTTATTTCTGTCAGAAAATTAATTTGCCTTTTAAATTACAGGCGCCTTATTAACTGACTGAAATGCTATATGAAATTGTTATCTCCGCGGGCGTATAATTCGAGTCTATACAATTTGTATCCTTGTATCCTCAATCCCTGGTACTGGGGAGATAGATCGCTGGAATTCGCGATACTAACGTGTCGATTCCTCTCGCCGCCAACTTCGGCGATCGAAAGACACTGTGCGCAAAGGTGTGGCTCTATAGTCATCATTGCATAACGCCGTTTTCCATTTCGGTCGTAAGTAATGGTGTCGAGAGTAATTCGCGACCGTAGCTGTTGACTTCGTGCAGTGACGCCACTTCTTGGTTCGCATTTTGTATTTTATTTATTTATAGCGTTATTGGTTGACATATTCTCTTTGGTTTCGAGACAAAATTTAAATTTCTGTTTTGTGTCAGAAAGAAAATACTGTCTCTTCTATTTCGTCGGGATTCTAATATGAGTACTTCTTCAATTTATCAGATTAATTTATTGTAGCCAGAAAATGGCTTTAGAAACATTGAGTTTGTGCTATAGTGTAATTGTATCAAAGTACAGGAATTATTAAGCAATGAAAACACAAATGATATATTCATTTATAGCTACACAAAAACAGCAAAGAAATTAATGGGATATAAATTAAAAACACTACCAATTTTACTAATTACACTCTCTCGGTGAATTTTAAACCCCAATCTGTATTGTGTTTTACACAGTCAGACGTCATCTGGCATCAAAATTTCAAGCAGAGACACGAATAACACAAATAATATTTATAATACTATTCCACATGCTAAATTCAATATCAATGCAGTACTGAGCATTTCACGTATTTCCGAACAATAAATGCATGCTAAAATTTCTTTACAAAAAGCTTTGCAGGTTCATGTTCAGAAAATTTTAGATATCAGTGCAGATTCAGAGTTTAAAGAGTATCGCATTTCCATTAAGTATTTCGCCCCTGGTCGACCAAGGCGACGTATGCCCGATTAGGACTTTTCTCTTGAATCTGATGACTCATATGATCTTGACAGTGACTCTACAGTTCCATTATGTGTCATCTGAGGGAGAGATTCCCTCACCCCTCCCCACCCTCACTCCACCCGACTATTTCCACTTTTCATTGTGCTCCTTAGGAGTTTGGTTTTCCTTCCTCTGGTGCACAACAAGTCTCTTTTCCCTCGCCTTGCACGTTATTTGTGGCTGTGGGTCTTCTCTTGTCTTCGTCTTAGTTTCAGCATCATTTTCTCTAACTGTGGTTGTGACCTTTTATTTCATTCTGCCTTCCATTGTTTTTTGCGCTGCCGATTGGTGGAACGTCGCCCTGTTCATTATGCATGATCTTCCATATAGTGCTGCCGATGGCGAAACATGTGTAGCTCACATTTTGTAATTTTTTTAAGTATTTGTCTACATACACAAACATATATTTACTAGCGATGTGTATATGTGAAAATGTGTATATGTAAAACATAGTCTAAGGAAATGACACATAGCCTATGGCAATGACCAACTGCCAAGTATACCGAGTCTGTGGCCATTCTGTTGTTGTTGATATGTTAACATTTGGTATATGTCGGACTCTCGAGATGGCTTCGAAATGATGCCGAACACATGCAGATGGCAATGCTGACGTCAAGTATTTGTGTAAATTATATGTGCTGCGTCACTGTAACACCAATAGTACGATCGGAAGATGTGTCTGACATATTCAGTTCCAAGGACTGTAACCTCCCCTCCCCCCTCCCCCCCGCCTTCCATGGAAACCTGACAGAACAAGCGCCAATAAAGAGGTTATGCATCTAATGCCCATCTCGTCCCTGGGTGTGAAATCACTACGTGGTCTCGCTGACAGAATGAATGACTTTATAATCCGACTGCCACAAACCTGCAGTTTTCCACCTGCGGTTCGAAAGAATATACAAAGTCGGCAGGGGACAGTGGACATTAAGATTGTAACTTAGTAACAGCTGTGTCATAGGCCATCCGTGTGTGAACTATATGTTGATCAAATGGCCGATATTGTAGTAACTGATGCAGTCGATCTTTCAGAGAATGTTAATAATAGGGAAGTGGAAATGGGTGTTGAGAATCTTGATGGTTCATTTAGCGTAACCAAAAACTCAGAATTCAGTGCAACAATGGTGATTAAAAAACTGCCATTGCAGCCAAACCAGATACAATTCAGATCTAATGCATATTTCAGTTAAAGTAAATGAAAAACTTCAGTTACGAAATTAAAGTAAAATAATCTACCTGCATTAAGATTGTAACTTAGTAACAGCTGTGTCATAGGCCATCCGTGTGTGAACTATATGTTGATCAAATGGCCGATATTGTAGTAACTGATGCAGTCGATCTTTCAGAGAATGTTAATAATAGGGAAGTGGAAATGGGTGTTGAGAATCTTGATGGTTCATTTAGCGTAACCAAAAACTCAGAATTCAGTGCAACAATGGTGATTAAAAAACTGCCATTGCAGCCAAACCAGATACAATTCAGATCTAATGCATATTTCAGTTAAAGTAAATGAAAAACTTCAGTTACGAAATTAAAGTAAAATAATCTACCTGCATTCTCCACATTGCAGAATGGCCATCTCAGAAATTAATTTCAGACTAAAAATAAGTACAACAATGCGGGGTCTGAAACAGCTACAGGAAAACTGCAGATGTCTGAACACAGCTACTTGTAACTAAAACTTCTAATTGATCAATAAGCAGAACCATGAAATCACTGCTGAAAAATAGATTGCGACCACAACAGAAATGCAAAAACTAAACTCTCTGGTGGAGTTCAACTCAGTGCAGTGAGCTAGAAGGAAAAGTTAATGACATCAGTAATCATTTCTAATTGCAGACGAACTGCAGAATTTGAGGGCGAAATTTTGAGAAAAGATACTGGATTGATATGGAAAGAAATAAGCTACATGTGTATTGTTAACGCACCTGCTTCCCTCAGGGCTATCTACTTGAATTAAAAAACGGTTGTAAGGCAAACCTAATCATAAAATATATCTTGTGGCTTTTATCAAACAAAAATTAAAATGCTTTATCTCAAACCTTTCATGAAGGGTAGAAAATTGAGATATTTGTTAGATACAAAAAATGGAGCTGACGAACAGTGCAACAAAATACCTGAAATTGTAAGGGTGTTTAACATATTCGAAACTACCTTACTGGCCCTAAGTGTACAGTAAAAAAATCTAGTATTATCTGCTCTCAGTTACGAGCGAAATGAGGAGACAACGTCGGACTCACCTCCCCCCCCCCTCTCCTGCCCGCCCCCCCTCCCTTCTGATGTATCCCGTGTCAGCTAAAAATGCTCTGCGCAACAAACACATGGAATACCTTCGTCAATACAATATACAATAGGATATTTGTATCATCTAGCGTTGAGAATGTATACCTACTATTGCGTCTCCACCACCAGTCTCACCTTCTTTATATCGTCACAGTCCTGAGCTCTACCCATCCTATCTAATACCTGCCCTACCTCTTCCTTTTCTAAACGAAATGGAAGCTACAACCAATCTACCACGTCCCGCGTATTGAGATGGTAGCGCCTCGTAAGCCCGCCAGATGAGCACATAGAGCCACAACGCGCGGTAACCGTGAACAAACACCGAGTGTCAACCCGTCAGGAAAGGAGTCTGCAGGGCGGCCTGGGACAAACACGGAAGTAAGAGAGCGTGACAGCACGGAGAAGTAACACGAAACCACAAGCGAGCGTAGACCGAGTAAACAAGAATCTGGCTTGTGCTAGCATATGGCTCAGGATCCTACGAGATAGGCGCAGTAAAACTTTTGGTTCCAGTGGCACTGCCCAAGGAGTGAGACACTCTCGCTTCTTACAGTGAAATATCGGACCACCCCGAACAACTCCTCGTCGTATTTCTATAACGTCATATTACACTAGATACCACCTATAAGCTGATGACCTTCAGTTATATCTCAGTGCAAGTCCAGCAAACCTGCACACAGCCATCGATCATGTAAATGCTGACTTACTTGCTTTATCAGAATGGTCGCAGAACTTAGGTCTGAAACTAAACCCTTACCAAATTCAAGCAGTCTTAGTCACCCACAAAAGACTTATTGCAACACAGCACAGAGAATCTCTTCTTCCATGCTTAATTTTAAATGGCACCGAAATAGCCTTTTCTCCTTCTGCAAAGAACTTGGGGATAATCCTGGACCACCACTTAGGCTGGACTGAACACACTACTGCAGTCTTGCAAGAAAGTTTCTGCAACCCTTCATTGTCTACAGAAATATAAAAAAGTATTTACATTCGAGCTTAAGAAGAAGCTCGTAGAATCTCTAACACGCCCTATTCTCGACTATGGCGATGCTATTCTTCAAGGAGTTTCGTACGAAAACTCTCGCCCGCTTGAACTGGCGATGAACGCTTGCGTTCGATATATTTGTGACGTTCGTTATTACGATCATATCACTCCAGCCTATGAACAGTTATCGTAGCTACGTGCTGATAAAAGTAGGGACTTCCACACTTTATGTTTACTCCATCGTCTTCTCAATCATCAGACTCCCTCTTACTTACCCTAGCTATTACATTACTATCTGAACAGCACAGCAGAAATACTCGATCTCAACAAAGTAAGATCCTCTCAATACCACCACACATCACCGTCATGTTTTCTAAATCATTTTCTGTATCCGGAATTCGACTTTGGAACAATCTTCCTCGAAATATCAGAGAAATTAAATCACTTCCAGGCTTCAAAAAAGCAGCTAATGGCTCACTTTCTCTCGCGATAGCTATCTCTCCAGACACTTGTCTGCAGCCCACACTCCTCAATCCCCCCTCCCCCGACAACTTTTCCCTTCTCCTCGCTTATAGAGTTATTTACTTAAATCAAGTCCTCTCCTAACAACCACTATTACTGTCATTTCAATTTTCTAGTTCTTCATCCTTTCTTTTTATGACAGTACTAAACATGATTTAAGTTTTTCTAAACTAGTCTATATTATTTTTGATGCACTTTGTTTTATTATTACTGTTATTATTGCCATTTACCCTTACTTTTATTATTGTGAACTATTATTATTATTATTATTATTACTATTATTAGCTTATTATCATCTCTAAGATTGTTATCATGTTCATGAATGTTTTGTAATACATCTGTATGTGTTGTTCCTGGTCAGATGTAAGAGGGGGCCTTAAGGCCCTATTCTGGTCAGGCTAAATAAGCAAATAAATGCACAAATAAATAAAAAGAACCGAAGGAATTATCCGAACGGGACGAAAACAAAAAAGATGAGGTGCATGTACAGCCAAACAGATGATTACAGTTTCAGAAAAGCTGGATGGTTTATTCAAGAGAAAGAGCTTCACAAATTGAGCAAAGCAGTAACGTGTTGGTCCACCTCTCGCCCGTATGCAAGCAGTTATTCAGCTTGGCATTGATGATTAGAATTGTTGGGTGTCCTCCTGACGGATATCGTGCCAAATTCTGACCTATTGGCGCAGTAGCTCGTCAAAATCCCAAGCTGTGTTGTGGGCGACAGTCAGGTTGGCATCCCACCGCGGTCCAGGGCTTCTCCAGACACGTCTTTGGCCTGGAATCACATTAAATGGAGCAGAATTGTTTACCGTGATGAGTACCGACTATCAGCGAAGATGTGTCTGGAGGTTCCCCAGACAATGGTGGGATAACAACCTCACTGTTACCCGGAATACGGCCGGACGATTAGGAATGGTGGTCCGGGGCGCTATTGCATTTCATTGCAGGGCCCCTTTCTCATCCGCGGACCACTAACAGCACGGCGATACATCGACGGTATTTTACGCCCAGTTTTGTTGTCCTCCATGGAAAGCCATTCTGGGCTTACAATGTGTGTGAAATCTGATGAGACTTGACCGCTAAGGTTATCAGTCCCTAAGCTTACACACTACTTAACCTACGTTATCCTAAGGACAAACACACATACCCATGCCCAAGGGAGGACCCGAACCTCCGCCGGGACCAGCCGCACAGTCCATGACTGCAGCGCCCTAGACAGCTCGGCTAATCCCGCGCGGCGGCTGGGCTTACATTTCATCAAGATAATGATGGCCCACACACGGCGAGAGTTTCTACCACTTGTCTTCAAGCCTGCCAAATCCTACTATGGCCGCAAGGTCGCCGGATTTCTCCCCAATAGAGAACGTTTAGGAACATTATGGGGAGAGCCTTCCAACCAGCTCGGTATTCTGACCATCTAACGCACCAATTTGGCAGAATTTGGCACGATATCCCTTACGGAAGACATCCAACAACTCAAATGGTTCAAATGGCTCTGAGCACTATGGGGCTTAACCTCTGAGGTCATCAGTCCCCCAGAACATAGAATCACTTAAACCTAACTAACTGAAGGACATCACAAACGTCCATGCCCGAGGCAGGATTCGAACCTGCGCCTAGAACCGCTCGGCCACCCCGACCGGCCATCCAACAACTCTCAACTGCTTGCATAAGGGCCAGAGGTGGATCAATGTGGTATTTGACTAGCTCCATTTGTGTGAAACTCTTTCTCTCGAATAAATCATCCAATTTTTCTGACATTGTAATCATTTATTTGTCTGTAGATTTATCTCACACCTACCGATTTCTGTATCAATCGGATAATTCCTTCGTGATGCATCGTACTTTTGCCTTAGAGTGCATGTCATCTATTTATGTTCCGTACAGTATGTCATTTTTGTACCTTTTAGTTAGCTAAATGGCCACTAGCTGGCCGGCTAATGTGACCGAGCGGTTCTAGGCGCTTCAGTCCTGAACCACGCTGCTGCTACGGTCGCAGGTTCGAATCCTGCCTCGGGCATGGATGTGTGTGATGTCCTTAGGTTGGTTAGGTTTAAGTAGTTCTAAGTCTAGCAGACTGATGACCTCACATGTTAAGTCACACTGTGCTTAGAGCGATTTGAACCATTTTGAGCCGCTAGCTGCCGATGGAAAGAAAGAAAACTCCTCGTCTGAAATATCTGAGTCTGACGAGGATTCCTTTCTCTGTATGACTGCAGCTCTACCCGCGTTGTAAGACCAATATCCCGCCTCCTGACAACGCCCATTATTAAAACCACATCCTTTCTCATGTTTCTCCCTCTGTAATGCGGTCTACTTCGAAGTCCCTCACCTCAGAAACATTACCAAGAATCCGCAGCAGCGCCACTACTCCTCTGGGTCATCAGTCTTCGTTCTGGTTTGATGCGGGCTGCCACGACTTCCTCTCCTGCGCCAATCTCTTCATTTCAGAATGCCACTGCAACCTAACTTCTAATGGACAGGCTACCATGAAATTTTTTTCTTGTGGATACAGATTATGTGTTTGTCATTCTGTGGTTTCTATTGCCTTCTCCATCCTCAGCCTGTTGATAATTCCTGATTATTCCTCTTTTACGGGCAGTTTCCCGCCTCAAGGACAAGATGGCGCTCGTTCCCTCACCTCTCAGCCAAGGCCGCTACTGCCAAACAGTCACCTTATAATTTTCAAGCCACACCCATCATCTTCTTATCGAACACATCAAGATAATAATTAATATTTTTGGCAATATAGTGTATGTTCAGTTATTTTATTTAAAGTCTGAAGAGCGGCATTGTAAGCTGACGTGGTCTGCTGACCTTCATTTCTTACGTATTTCGTCCTCACAATCGCATTATGCACATCAAGACACTTCATTCGAACCCAAACTCGATAAGGTAGATTCAATTTTGTATGAATTCATGTAAGCGATATGCAAATCTAATAAGTAAATCGCAAGTGTGCATCGAGGTTGAAAAAGTCGAGGCTGGCATACACAACATGACGGCCACAGGAATTTTCGCTCTAAAGTGGCAACCAGCCCGCTGGGAGGCCCGTCCCTTCAGAGGGGTGAGTCAACACACACCTACTTCGGCTAGAGCGACCGCCCAGAGAGAGGACAGCTTTTGCCAGAGCGAAGGGATAACGACCCCCCGTGTTTGACTTAAAAGCAAATTCCGCTACATAGTGTGGGAGCGCCCAGAAGACACATTTTTTGATGGACTGACTGCGTAGTTATGGAGTTCTCGCAGGAGGACAGTATACGCCTAATGGAGATGCTATATATTTCCTCATTGGTCGACTTAAACGTAACGTCATTCTCCCACTTAAAAGAGCAATGCTGATTGATGGAATATTTCTGATGCAAAGAGCCAGAGGAGTGAGGAAAGACAGCGAAAGATATACCCTTGCAATTTTTCCAGAAAAAGGGGCCGTTCCATTGTCGCTCTTGGAGTGGGAACATGTAACGAGAGCGAGTGCGCTCGTACGTGTACGCAAAGAGCGAGGAACAAAGTCTCTCCTCAGTACTTCACTGGGAGAGCACCTGTGTCGTTAGCAAATCGGAGTGACACTCTATATTGAGTCGCTCGCGATTAAGCATTGATCACTGTGTTGGCCTCCACACTTATTGTGCGGTGTGAACACGGACAGAGTACTAGTTAAACGCCTGCGAGCAAATATTGAGTGGCAGTGCGATGGACTGGTTATCTGACCGGTGTACCACGCCAATAGTTAGACTAGGGGCGGATAGGAGCTCTTGACTTTATCAAGGCATAGGGAGAGTTTGATTGGCGAAGGTCAATCCAGATAGAAAGAGATAATTTTGTTATTTGTCAGCAGCGAGCGATGCAGGCAGCAATCATCGCAGCTCACGGTATTGTGCACTACAGCATATGCGAGCCCCATCTTTCCTCCCCAACACTACACTCCATTACATTTCTCAGCCGACAGCCTTGACTGTACCTAGAAAAGTTATTCAACTTGTGTAGGCGTGGCTCTCAACCATTCTGCCAAGTAAATAACGTTCTTAAAGAAAATGGAGAAAAGAACCTTTACATACTTTGTAAAATCCATTCCTATCCACAAGAGGCAATCTACTGTTCTGAAAAGAACCCGGAAATTTATTAATTTATAAGAAAAAGTTTCACTTGATTTCTCAGAATTTTTTTGCAATAAATAATATTTTTCGTTCGTTTAATGTTTTTCTTACACTAACTAGCACTACTCCAGTACCCAAGTATTCCACTAGTTACATAAGAATATAGAATATTTTTGTGTCTTTTCCTTACAGCGGACGACTCCAGAAGATATTTGTTGCTCAATGTTTTTCAAGCAGTTCTTGTTGGTACATTAGGAGCGTATGTCTGACTTCTGTAGTAGTGTGATGTGGGAATTGTTTCTTGCAGGAGCCAAAGGGTACTTGTTGGATCAATCCACTCCGCAACTTGACAGAATAAAACCCACACACTCACAGCATGTTGCACCACTGCTAGCCTGCCCTCCATATTCTGAGGCAATCTTAATCCCTTAATACCTGAATAAATTACCTGACTGATCGAAAAATAAATGATTGCGTACATTTTAATTATTTATGTAATATATCTACATCTGCGTGACTACTCCGCAATTCACACTGAAGTGCCTGGCAGAGGATTCTTCGAATCATCTTCAGACTGTTTCTTTATCGTTCCACTCTTTAAATTTAAACTGAACACTTAAATCTTTCTGTACGAACTCTGATCTCTCTTATTTTAGTATGACAGGTATTGAAATTTCACGAAAAGTTCTCTCCGCAACGAAAAACGCGTCTGTTTTAATGAGTGCCATAGCAACTCGCTTATCATATCCGCGACGCCCTCTCTCCTATTCCGCGATATTACAAAACGAGCTGTCCTTCTCTTATCTTTTTCGATGTCCTCTGTCTGATTAGGATCTCACAAGGCACAGCAGTATTCTAGCAGAGGACAAACAAGCGTAGTGTAGACAGTCTGTTTAGTAAGCCTCTTGCATCTTCTAAGTTTTCTGCCAATATAACGTAGTCTTTAGTTTGTTTTCCCCAGAATATAATCTATGCTATCGTTCCAATTTAAATTGTTTCTTATTGTAATTCCTAGATATTTAATCGAATTGACAGCCTTTAGATTTGTGAGATTTATCATGTAATCGAAATTTAACGGATTCCTTTTTGTACTTATGTGGATGACCTCACACCTCTCTCCTTATTGAGAGATAACTGGCACTTTTCGTGCCATTCAGACGTCGTGTCTAAATCATTTTGCAATTGGTTTACACCTTCCTACACCTGTACTAGATGGTAAATGGTAGCGTTACCTTCAAACAATCTAAGAGGGCTGCTCGGATTATCCCCTAAATCGTTTATGTGTATTAGGAACACCAGAGGGCCTATAACACTTTCTTGAGGAACGTCGGATATCACGTCTGTTTTACTATATGATTTTCTAACGAGTTCTACGTACCGTAATCTTTCCCAGAGGAAATCACAAAAAAATGGCTCTGAGCACTATAGGACTTAACAGCTGAGGTAATCAGTCCCCTAGAACTTAGAACTACTTAAACCTAACTAACCTAAGGACATCACACACATTCATGCCCGAGGCAGGATTCGAACATGCGACCGTAGTGAGGAAATCACAGGTCCAGTTGCACAACTGAAGCGATACCCCCCATCTATGCTATTTCATTACAAATCTCTTGTGATAACATAGCCTTATTCGTGAAATTCTCTGAAACGGTTTACTCTCTTGTTTAGACTCGTATGAACATTACGTTTATTACACGTGAGTACTGTTTACCATTGACAATTTGGTCTTTTACATCTTTTCCTGAGGTCAATGGCCTACTGCATCAATTCGGGTAGACGTACCTAGAATATGGGTAATTTTGAAGCTGTCACAGTTGGCAAACGAGTTTTGTAATCTCCAGTTGCATTTCGTAGGTCACAAAATCTCCGGGTATCATATCTAATAAAATAAAAGCTTCAGAGTTTAACAGTTCATTAGAATGTCCACATCGCAGTAAAAGTGAAATGCAATCACTCAAGACAGTGTTGCAGTCGGGTACGCACTTGAATTATTGGAAACTTGTCATAAATTAAAGTATATATACGTAAATAATGAACGCAATTTGTCACTGAGGTATTCTGGTGCTACAAATCAATGGAAATATTTGGTTTCAATTCACGCGACTTCATCTCGCTCACAGAAGTTCACAAACGCCTAATGAAGCATATTTTACACAAACAGTATTTTCGAATTCACTTGCACGTGCAAGGAATTTGCTACATCAAAATGTGCTTTACGTCATGTCACAGATCCTATAGAACAATCGAAAAATTTTCAGTGCTGATTGTACCTCTCTCTCCAGCTGTAATCTCCCAAACAGCGACGGTAACTTTTCGAGTCTCGAACGAAAGCGCAAATAGCAAGTCGCTCAGGAGATGGAGGAATTGAGGTGTGGCGCCTTTATATCGCTGCTGTTTAGAGCCAGAGTATCGGGAGAATGACTCCTGCGTGCACAGTGACAGATGGTCTGAAGCGGGTTCAGTCGAGTACGTAGCTCTAATTTTCATCCACCAGAATAGAGTAGCGGACAGAGACATTGAAGAAACGGGTGAAGAGAATGTTTTTGTGAATTGTTCTGTTTATTTCTTGAATGCTTTTTTTGTTTATTTTTGTTTGTACAGTTTTGTATATGCTTTTAGTAGTGTGAATGATGCGTGAATGTGGTCTTAAGTAAATATGTAGATTATTGTTCCACTAACGAACGCTGTAGTGTGAGAAGGTGTTAAGACAGTGTGAATGAAAAGGACGGGGAATTTTGTATCATAATACGTTAAGTAAGTTTATGGTAAAAGGAAAGCTAATTCCAGTGCAAATGAAAATAGTTAATAACGTAACGTATAAACAAAGTATCAGAATGTTAAATATTTATTTCGGGAAAAAGTACAGTTCGAAAGTGTGTAATTTGTTGATTGGTTAGTCATGAAAAGCGCGGACTAACACGGGAGAATAATGTTTTTCTACTGGACTTAGGGAAAACTGGCCATTCGGAACGGAGTATTCTTAGAGTGTCTTTTCTCTTGGAGACAGAGAATCTTACAGCAGTAGTCGGAGCCCAGCCTTTCTGTGGTACGGTCGTGTGTAGTATGAGCTCCGAAGGAAGTTATAGTTGCCGGTTTCAGTTGTGCTACATGCCTCAAAAGTGCTTTAAAGTGAAGACATATTTTTTTAGAAAGTGCGGATTTTTTAATTATTTTTGTGTATGAGAAAAGACAGTAATTCCGCGTGGTATACTGAGCAGGTCGGTGACTAAAAACCTGAGTGCATTAGACACTGATAAACTTAATAGTATTTTCATTTAAGAACAACCCGTGTTTAGCAGCTGCTGTTCAGATTTCGGGAAATATGATGGTAATCTTGCTAACGTGAATGAAAGAGTTTGTGATGACTGTGTTAGGATTAGCACTTGCTTGGCAGTGAACTTGTAATTCTCGACTTCAGAATATACCGAAGGTTTGTCAGTATTTTCAGCTTTCATTCGAAATTAAGACCTTTTCCCGATTCTTAGAACGCTTACGTTGTATGCAGCCTGGTGCGAGTTGCAGTACGGTAGGTTTCTGCGCGGCTTTCCTACCGGCGATCTGCTGCAGTGAGTTCACAGGTCGGTGCTGGTTTAAACCCAGAAAGGAATCGCGCCGCCGCAGCACGTGTCAGAGACGTTGGTGACTTCAAGTAGAATTAATCTCCTATTAACCAACTATTTATTGGTGTCGATTTGGTATAAAGAGAATACGCGACGCACGGCACTAAGATGTTAATAACAGAGAAGTACGAAAAAGGCGATGACATCAGTTGCCCTGATGAAACATCGTTTCCTAGCGAACGACGACCAACGGTAATTACGAACAACATCGAGTATTCAGCACGTCGGGAAAGCTTCAAGATCAACAGTTTTCTATCTGCACTTCCTTAATAATTGTGGCTACAACACTTACATCTACTCTGTGGCTTACATTTCTCCAGACAACGCCCGTAATCGCATAAGAAAACGCATGTATAGAACGTAATGCATTGTGGAAGTCGACATCCGCAGTAGGGTCTGCTATTCGTATTATGAACGCATTTCATGTCGTGAACTGACATTTTAACTCCCTTTATTACTTGCCGAGTACAAACCATAAAAAAGAAAAAAAGCGCCGGTGGAACGATATAACGCTAAAGAGTATTCGGTTTGCTGACGCCTCGTTTAAATAAAGAATTATCGCGAATATTCTGTTTATGTTCGTTGAACGCCCACGTCCGCTCGCTGAAAGCTCCAGATTGAATTTCATTGTCGGGGATTTCGCCAAACGAAATTACAGCGAAAGGGGAAACTGTTGCCATTTGTGTACAGACTACGTTATTGTTTTGTTTATTACCTGCCGTTGCTTGTAATGGAGTACTGAATATTGGACAAAATCTACCCCCCCCCCTCCCCCCTCGACCATCTCACCTTTGAAACACGCCGCCGTTGTATGAAAAGGTAATGCAATAATTTTGTCCGGCTACGGTTATGGAAACTGGTTTATGACGCGCAACTGGTTTGTCGGAGACAGCCGTAATCAGATTACGTTGCGAACTAATGAACGACACGCGCTGCATTAGCCGCCCGATATGTTTGTTAATGTGTAAAGAGCAGCAAACTCGCCGGTCGTATTGCCAAATGCATCCTGACCGGGTGGCGTCGACGGCGAATGTGCTGCTCTTTATAGAGGATGTAACAAAGAGGTCTGGACAAACTTTCAGGAAACGCTCCTCACACGTAGAACAACAAAATATGTTTTATAGACACGGGCCCGGAAAAGCCTTATTTCCGTCTTAGAGCTAAGTTTTTACAACCCTTCAACACTTTCATCAGTTGAAATACACAGAAAAAGAACGTATCACCACACCATGAAATACTTTCCTTATGAAACGTTCAAAATGCCTTCCGCTAGCAAGGATACACGCATAACCCCCCAACGCCACAAATCCCTGCTGCGTTGATGTATCCTTGGAAATTATGTATTGTTTCAAAGCTTTCACAATACGGGGACGAAGACTCTGTACATCTTGTGTCGGAGTTCGGTACGCAAGAGGCTTCAAATGCCCCCACAAATAAGAGTCTAGTGAGTATAAATCCGGTGAGCGTCGAGGCTAATTCATCCACCTAACTACCTGTCACGGAATCTGCTATTAGGGAGCCTACGAACATTAACACCGAAGCGAGGAGGAACTCCATCGTGCATGAAATACTTGTTTTGACGCACCTATTCCCCAGAACAGGTAGAGTATTCCCTAAGAAAATATGATAAGTTTCTCTGTTGAGCCTGCTTGGAAGAACATGAGGCGCGAACAGTCACCAACGGTGCCAGCCCATACTTTGAAAATCTTTGTTAATGGCGTGATTGCACAATTGGTGAGGATTCTCGACAGCCCGTACATGCTGATGGCGGAAGTTTTCAATCTGATCACGTTGAAAAGTAGTTTCATCCATGCATAACACATTTGCATTTGCATTCACTGATCTCAACTTGCAGTAGGAGTTTGGAGCATATACTGTACTCGAACATTATGAAACACCTTGAAGAAAATGACTTATTGATACATAACCAGCACGGATTCAGAGAATACCGTTCTTGTGCAACACAGCTAGCTCTTTATTCCCATGAAGTAGTGAGTGCTGTTGACAAGGGATCTCAGGTCGATTCTATATTGCTAGATTTCCAGAAGGCTTTTGATACCGTTCCTCACAAGCGACTATTAATCAAATTGCGTGCATATGGAGTATTGTCTCAGTTGTGTGACTGGATTCGTGATTTCCTCTCAGAGAGGTGACAGTTCGTAGTGATAGACGGTAAATCATCGAGTAGAACAGAAGTGATATCCGGCGTTCCGCAAGGTAGTGTCATAAGCCCTCTACTGTTCCTGATTTATATAAATGATCTAGGTGATGTCCTGAGCAGCCCCCTTAGATTGTTTGCAGATGACGCTGTAATTTACCATATAGTGAAATCATCATACCATCAATTCCACTTGCAAAATGATCTAGAGAGAATTTCTGTATGGTGCGAGAAGTGGCAATTGGCACTAAACATAGAAAAGTGCGTGGTCATCCGCATGGGTACTAAAAGAAATGCGATAAATTTTGGGTATACGATGAATTGCACAAATCTAAGGGCTGTCAATTCCACTAAATACCTAGGAATTACAATTAAGAGCAACTTAAATTGGAAAGACCACTTAGATAAATATTGTGGGGAAGGCGAAACAGCCGGCCGGTGTGGCCGTGCGGTCTAGGCGCTTCAGTCTGGAACCGCGTGACCGCTCCGGTCGCAGGTTCCAATCCTGCCTCGGGCATGGATGTGTGTGATGTCCTTAGGTTAGTTAGGCTTAAGTAGTTCTAAGTTTTAGGGGACTGATGACCACAGCAGTTGAGTCCCATAGTGCTCAGAGCCATTTTTTGAATGCGAAACAAAGACTGCGCTTTGTTGGCGGAACACTTAGAAGATGCGACAAACCCATTAAAGAGACAGCCTACATTACACTTGTCTGTCCTCTGTTGGAATGTTGCTGCGCGGAATGGGATCCTTACCAGGTAGGATTGACGGTGGACATCGAAAAAGTGCAAAGAAGGGCAGCTCGTTTCGTGTTATCGCGCAATAGGGGTGAGAGTGTCACTGATATGATACGCGAATTGGGGTGGCAGTCACTGAAACAAAGGCGGTTTTCTTTGCGGCGAGATCTATTTACGAAATTTGAATCACCAACTTTCTCTTCCGAATGCGAAAATATTTTGTTGACAGCCACCTACGTAGGGAGAAATGATCATCACAATAAAATAAGAGAAATCAGAGTTCGAACGGAAAGATTTAGGTGTTCCTTTTTCCCACGTGCCATTCGAGAGTGGAATGTTAGAGAAGTAGTATGAAAATGGTTCGATGAACACTCTGCCAGGCACTGTAAGTGTGAATTGCAGAGTAACCATGTAGAAGTAGATGTCGAGGATTGACACTGTGTTGAATGAACCATTCGCAGGAGAGTACCCATGCAGGAATATCCGCTGCTGATAGTACCTGTACACGCTGTGCATAGGGATACAGCAGCTTGTTATGTGGCGCTCTCCACACAGTCATGAGGTCAACATTACTTGTAGTAACTAGCTGTATTACGCTGATACTAGGGTTGTCGTCGACTGCACGAAGTAGTTCCACCTCCAGTTGAAACCTAGTTCTTCTTAGAGAGCCTGTATAGGGAGAGAGTGGCCAACCGGATGATACGGTGGCCATTTTTCTGCCAAACTGCGGGCGGGACTTTTGAATGGCCAGTAGTGGAATAGTGGATTACACACTCACCGAATCAAAAGCACAAGACAATATGGCGAAATCATTAGTTAAATGCCTTTGTTTATAAGAATAGTGTGTTATTATAATTTTCACACATCCAATTTACAGGTCTGTTTTCAAATTTAACTATGCATATTGCAAGTTGTTTTACTCGTATATGTACTAAAAAGCAAAGACGACTTACTTCGCATAGATAAGAGTACTTGGTTGGTTTCCACGAGGCTCCTGTTTGATTTATGTCAGCCCTGTTGACTGCGACTGACCAGTGCTTTCCTCTTTCTTCATTGCGTGGAAATGCTAACATGCGAAATCCACCTTCGCCTCTATTGGAACTACCAAATGCAGCACAACCTGGCATCGTTTACGAACGTCTGCAGGACGAATTACAGATGTCAAAAATAATACTGTACAATTGCTAACGTGTTTACTTCAAACATGTAGGCCTACCGACTTCATCACAAAACGCTTCATTATTTCAACTCGTATTTAAGATCGCAAACGCTAATTACGTACTCAAAACGATATACAGCTAAATCGAACATGCATGCACAATGCATAACAAGTCTCTCAATAATTCAAATATCTTTTAATCGTTTCCAAAAATCCTCTGAACTTCAATTCAACTCAAAAGCACGGCGAACATAGGAAGCGCGAGAGACGTTTGGCGCCATTTTTCTGCCAAAGCTAATCAACCAATCACGGGCAACTTCACCTATGGCCACTCTGTATACAGGCTCTCTAGTTCTTCTAAGCGCCTCCCCCCCACCCCCCACCCCCCACCCCTCCACCCCCATCTCGAGTTGTAGGCTTAGATGTCCCATGCTCCGTAAGACGACGATTAGATGCTTCAAACGTCCTCCGTTGTTCTGAAAATCTCTCCTGATAGAAAACGTTGAGCGACGTGGTTGTTACCATCTGCTAACCCTTGCAGCAAAAATAAGCATCTGGCTGTTCCACATCTGAGTACACTTCCATTGCACTCAACCGAAAACCAACTCCGTTGAACAGCTGATGCTACGTGCTGCACAGTCCATAATGAACATGAAAGAGTTGATGCTATGTGTTTGATGCTAGTAGAGTAACGGAGTTAGTCGCGTGTCAACAGAAGCACTGGATTGATAAAAGACGTACGTTAACTTGAGTACGTCTTTCATTACAGTATATCATATCAACTAGGTCTGCTAGTCTCGCTGTGGACTGACGCGAATTTTCTGCTCCGTCCGAGCTCAGAAATGGAGGGCTGAACAGTTGGAATGAAGAGGACAGTAGCAGGGGGTGGGGGGAAGAATCGAAGAACAAGGAAAGAAGCCCTCTCTGTCTTGTCATACGTGACTTGGAGTACGCAGGCGGAATTCATGGGAGGTCTTTCCATTGATTGCTGGAAGTTTGCGGTAGAAGCTTCGATATTTTTAGAGAAAATCTGTCAGTTAAAATGGGCGAACAAGGGATCCTTAGGGCGTGCTTTCGACGCCAGTCAATTGCACCGTTGTGTTGCAGTCAGGAAGTAGGCTGGTGATTGGCCGGAACGTGGGCCAAAAAGTGCGTCCTGCCGGGGGTGTTGAGAAGCGAACGGTGGGCAGTTGAAGATAGGAGGAGCTGCAATGTGGACGTGCTGGAGGTGCTGCCGGCCAGTGGGGACATGCTGAGCAGCTGCACCACAAGGCAATAACGGCGAGACGCAGTGCAGCTGCTTGCTGGCGCTCTGTATGCTAGGTCGCCTGCAGAGCTTGTCAGTAGTCACAATTCAGTGTACCAGACTCTTCCTGAATTGCTGAAATCTTTGCCACGTTGAAAGGTGGCTACACTGAGCCACAGCGACAGCATGCAACGTGTGTCGTAAACTAAATTCCTTACACCGTTCTTTTTCAGGCTGACCACTGTTCTCATTCGCTTGCTTCAATAGAGTTAACTAACATCAACTTCTCTCTGGCTCTGCTCTTGTCAGTTCAAATCAGTTAACGAAATTGTAAGTTTCTCAGCACCGCGAATCTCAGTGAATGATTAGCAGCAACTTTTTCTCCTGTTCTTTGCCTTCTGCAACACTTACCTCTGTCGCAGCATGTCGCATCACCCACAAGCTTATAAAATCTTTTCCGTTCTTCCCATAGAGGCACCCCCCTTGCTGATCACTTTGGCTGCCAAGTTATTGTCAAGTCTCCATTTCTTAAGGGATAGTAGCCTTTAAGAATGTTATTTCATGCGCAATTTTAATTTCCTTCATGTAAAAGTTACTTAATAAATCCAAAGGTTTGAATTCAACATTTTGCATCTAGTATCCCAGGTCATTTTCAGACCATCAAGCAATAGAAATGTACGAGGTACGGCTAAACGTGGTGTTTGTCTCCATAAAGGCATAGTGTGCTGATTGCATACATTGCGTTAGGATAAAGGAATTGTTTCACCTGTTTTCAGGGCAGAAATTCATCCTACTTTAACTAACCATAATATGGCCATTGTACATAAGGTGTAAGACACCATCAACAGTAGATGTTTTAAAAGACCAATAGTAATTAGTGATTAAGTGTGTTAATGTCGTACTTTTACCTACTTTCAACCAAAAATACAGATTAATATCACTGGTTTACCATCAGATCACTCCATGCTGTCAAACTTAAGACAACAGCCAGTACCTTATAGTCTGTCACATGTCAGTATTACCTTCGTTCCATTGGAAAAACAAACACCGGCGGTGTCCTAAGAATTAGAACGTTTCGCACATTGTAACAAAACGTTACTAGGAGGGTATTTTGGACATATCATGTAAGAAAACGCTCGATGTACTTGTGTTACGTTCTATTTCTGTGTGTTTCCCATGGTTTATGTGACTATGAAGTACAGTAAAAAGAGAACTCTGACATGGTAATAAAACGTTTCCGGATCCATGTCCATATACAGGGTGGTCCATCTGAAGTTTAGGATGAGATTATCTGGAAAACTATACATCGAGTAAAAATAGTGGGCAAGACAAGCTCGTAAGCTCAAAGGGGGACATCAAATGATACTACACGTGACCCCCAGCCCCCGCCCCCTTGGGTGGGATGGGGGGCAACTTTTAAATCTTTCACAGCAGATTCGGATTCTCCATAAAAAAGTTATCACGTTTTGTCTGAAACATTTTTTAAACCATTGACAGATGGCGCTGAAATTGACAAAAAGTAAAATTGGGGAGGAACTCTGATTTACACTCCTGGAAATGGAAAAAAGAACACATTGACACCGGTGTGTCAGACCCACCATACTTGCTCCGGACACTGCGAGAGGGCTGTACAAGCAATGATCACACGCACGGCACAGCGGACACACCAGGACCCGCGGTGTTGGCCGTCGAATGGCGCTAGCTGCGCAGCATTTGTGCACCGCCGCCGTCAGTGTCAGCCAGTTTGCCGTGGCATACGGAGCTCCATCGCAGTCTTTAACACTGGTAGCATGCCGCGACAGTGTGGACGTGAACCGTATGTGCAGTTGACGGACTTTGAGCGAGGGCGTATAGTGGGCATGCGGGAGGCCGGGTGGACGTACCGCCGAATTGCTCAACACGTGGGGCGTGAGGTCTCCACAGTACATCGATGTTGTCGCCAGTGGTCGGCGGAAGGTGCACGTGCCCGTCGACCTGGGACCGGACCGCAGCGACGCACGGATGCACGCCAAGACCGTAGGATCCTACGCAGTGCCGTAGGGGACCGCACCGCCACTTCCCAGCAAATTAGGGACACTGTTGCTCCTGGGGTATCGGCGAGGACCATTCGCAACCTTCTCCATGAAGCTGGGCTACGGTCCCGCACACCGTTAGGCCGTCTTCCGCTCACGCCCCAACATCGTGCAGCCCGCCTCCAGTGGTGTCGCGACAGGCGTGAATGGAGGGACGAATGGAGACGTGTCGTCTTCAGCGATGAGAGTCGCTTCTGCCTTGGTGCCAATGATGGTCGTATGCGTGTTTGGCGCCGTGCAGGTGAGCGCCACAATCAGGACTGCATACGACCGAGGCACACAGGGCCAACACCCGGCATCATGGTGTGGGGAGCGATCTCCTACACTGGCCGTACACCACTGGTGATCGTCGAGGGGACACTGAATAGTGCACGGTACATCCAAACCGTCATCGAACCCATCGTTCTACCATTCCTAGACCGGCAAGGGTACTTGCTGTTCCAACAGGACAATGCACGTCCGCATGTATCCCGTGCCACCCAACGTGCTCTAGAAGGTGTAAGTCAACTACCCTGGCCAGCAATATCTCCGGATCTGTCCCCCATTGAGCATGTTTGGGACTGGATGAAGCGTCGTCTCACGCGGTCTGCACGTCCAGCGCGAACGCTGGTCCAACTGAGGCGCTGGGTGGAAATGGCATGGCAAGCTGTTCCACAGGACTACATCCAGCATCTCTACGATCGTCTCCATGGGAGAATAGCAGCCTGCATTGCTGCGAAAGGTGGATATACACTGTACTAGTGCCGACATTGTGCATGCTCTGTTGCCTGTGTCTATGTGCCTGTGGTTCTGTCAGTGTGATCATGTGATGTATCTGACCCCAGGAATGTGTCAATAAAGTTTCCCCTTCCTGGGACAATGAATTCACGGTGTTCTTATTTCAATTTCCAGGAGTGTATTTAGAATTATCCGAGAAAGACGCATCAAATCGATGAAAAATGTGCACCAATTCTTTCATTACGCCAAATTAAGCTATTTTTGTACAAAATGTACCGTATCCTACTTTTAGCGTTACCCAGGAACAACGACATGGACATAGTAGAATGATGTTCCCATGGGGTGCTCCATTAGTGTGAGTCCCCTTGTCTCTCACAATTTGGGGTGCTTAATTAATGAAATTAGCCACGAAGAAATTGTTCAAAATTATCCCCATTTGCTTCAATGCATAAAGTCAATCGTCTGCGAAAGTTGTCCACAGTTCTGAGCAGCACATCCCGTGGTATGGCCGCACACGCTCTTCGAATGCGTTGCTCCATATCATTTCGGGTTGTGAGCTGTCTTTCATAAACAATATTTTTTAAATCACCCCACAAGAAGAAATCAGGAGATGTTAGATCTGGTGAACGTGGAGGCCACTGAATTGGCCCGCCGTGTCCTGTCCACCGACCAGGGTACCGTAAATTTAAAACGTTCCGCACATTTTTAGCATAATGGGAGCTGCTCCGTCCTGTTGAAAACACATTCGTTGCCTAGTTTCTAAAGCAACATCTTCCATTAGCTCCAACAAATCATCGCGCAGAAGTTGTAAATAAGGGTCCCCAGTAACATTTCGGTCAAAGAAATACGATCCTATCAAGTAACCGTTCAAAATTCCACACCAGACTATTAACGACCATTTGTGTTCATTGTCAACGGGTCTGCGCCAGTGTGGATTGACAGGGGACCAATAATGACAATCATGACGATTTAATTCGCCATTGTTTTTGAATGTGGCTTCATCGGTGAACATAACGTATCTAAAATAATCATGGTCACTTCTTATCATTTCCAAGGCCCATTGGCAAAAGTGCACGCGTATTTGCATATCTCTCGGCGTTAATACCTGTGTCGGTGTGATATGATAAGCATGATATTTATGTGCCTTCAAAATCCTCAAAACAGTTGATTTCGATATTCTAGTTTGTCTCTGAACGCTACAATTACTAATTTCGGGATCCAGTTGAACACAGGCGAGAAGGGTAAGGGTACAAGCATCATTTTCATTGTATTTGTGATGACGAGGTGGACGGTGTATGTATCCATTTCGAGCTCGTTGGGTGCAATTTCGAATAATGTTTCCGCTTGGATGTCGTCTGTTTGGGAAACGATCCGCATACAATTGCGCAGCTGCAGCGTAATTGTTATGGCATTCACCTAAAATTAACATTATATCAACAATCTCGGTAGGAGGATAGTGAGCCATGTAAAGAACAATTTATTTTCGTCAGTTGATGTTTACGTTTCACAATCTGAAAGTGAAGTTACGTGTGACTGCATTGCACCGACCTTTATACTGAGCCATAATTCGCAGTTTGGCCACGGATGCGCCACAGTCGGTTGAGTAATGAAGTTGTGAAGAGTTCCCTAACGAGATTTTAATGCCATTCCGCCTCCGTCCATCAAAAACTGTGGCGGGTAAGATACATTTTGTAAAAAAACAGCTTATTTTGGCGTAATGAAAGAATTGGTGCACATTTTTTATCGATTTGATGCGTCTTTCTCGGATAATTCTAAAAAAATCAGAGTTCTTCCCAAATTTTACTTTTTTCTCGATTTCAGCGCCATCTGTCAATGGTTCAAAAATGTCTCAGACTAAACTTGATTACTTTTTTATGGAGAATCCGAATCTGCAATAAAAAAATGGGGGTTTCCATTTAAGACTTAAAAGCTGCCCCCCGCCCCACCCAAGGGGGCGCGGGCATGGGGGTCACGTGTAGTATCATTTGATGTCCCCCTTTGAGCTTACGAGCTTGTCTTACCCACTATTTCTACCCGATGTGTAGTTTTCGAGATAATCTCATCAGAAACCTCAGATGGACCACCCTTAACATATTTTATTCACCTACGTGTGAGGAATGTTTCCTGAAAGTTTTGCCATATCTTTTTGTTATATCCTGTATAAGGCTTCTGTACAGCGTGACACCTGCTGAAAGGACGACCTGCTACATACAACAAAGTATCTCGTGGTATCAGAATGGTAGGTGTTGCTTAAATTCTCTAATGGAAGTGTACAGCATTCTCAGGTGGTTTCCACTTCCTTAACAAACTGGCACCGTTGATAGATAATAACAAACAGTCATCTGAGATGGAGGACGGAGGACAGAAAGCAAGTGTGCTATGACATTGTTTTATGACGGTCAGGTGAAAGCTTCGCGGTCTGGTGATGGTACACCCCGCTTTTAGCTGTAGGACGGATTTTTTTTTTTTTTTTTTTTTTTTTTTTTTTTTTTAAGGTAGCACCGCTATAAGTTTAAATGTGTTGGATGACTTTTACGTTGGACTCAATGTTAACTGCATCGACATCAACACTCTGCAAGCCACGTGACGGTGTGTGGCAGAGGCTACTTCTGTTGCCACTAACTGATACCCCCTTTCTTCTTCCATTCGCGAATGGCGCGTGGAAAGTATGATTGTCGGCAAGCCTCTGTATTATCTCTAATTTATCGGATTTTCTCGCTATGGTCATTTCGCGAGACGTATATGGAAGGAAGTAATATGTTGTCTGACTCTTCCCAAAAAGTAGTCCCTGGAAAAATCAGTGTAAACCTCTCCTTGATGCACAACGCATATCTCGTAGCGTCTGCTACTGGAGTTTGTTGACCATCTCTAACGCTCTTGCGTCAACTAAACGGTCCCGTGACGAAATGCGCAGCGCTTCGTTGGATCTTCTCTGTCTCTTCTATCAGCCTAGTAAGGGTCCCAGACTGACTAATAGTGCTCAAGAACCGGTCGAACAGCGCATTGTAAGCGACTTCTCTAGTGGATAAATTACGTCTCCTGTCTGAATCTGCCTGTCCCACTTCACTACTGGCCATTAAAATTGCTACACCAACAAGACATGCAGATGATACATGGGTATTCATTGGACAAATATATTATACTAGAACTGACATGTGATTACATTTTCACGCAATTTGGGTGCATAGATCCTGAGGAAGCAGTACCCAGAACAACCACCTCTGGCCATAATAACGGCCTTGATACGCCTGGGCATTGAGTCAAACAGAGCTTGGATGGCGTGTACAGGTACAGCTGCCCTTGCAGCTTCAACACGATACCACATTTCATCAGGAGTAGTGAGTGGCGTATTGTGACGAGCCAGTTGCTCGGCCACCATTGACCAGACGTTTTCAATTGGAGAGAGATCTGGTGAATGTGCTGGCCAGGGCAGCAGTCAAACGTTTTCTGTATCCAGAAAGGCCCGTACAGGACCTGCAACATGTGGTCGTGTATTATCCTGCTGAAATTTAGGGCTTCGCGGGGATCGAATGAAGGGTAGAGCCACGGGTCGTAATACATCTGAAATGTAATGTCCCCTATTCAGAGTTCCGTCAATGCGAAAAATAGGTGACCGCGACGTGTAACAAATGGCACCCCATACCATCACGCCGGGTGATACGCCAGTATGGCGATGACGAATACACGCTTCCAATGTGCGTTCACCGCGATGTCGCCAAACACGGATGCGACCATCATGATGCTGTAAACAGAACCTGGATTCATCCCAAAAAAATGACGTTTTGCCATTCGTGCACCCAGGTTCGTCGTTGAATACACCATCGCTGGCGCTTCTGTCTGTGGTGCAGCGTCAAGGGTAACCGCAGCCATGGTCTCCGAACTGATACACCATGCTGCTGCAAACGTCGTCGAACTGTTCGTGCAGATGGTTTTGTCTTGCAAACGTCTCTATCTATTGACTCAGGGATCGAGACGGGGCTGCACGATCCATTACAGTTATGCGGATAAGATGCCTGTCATCTCGACTGCTAGTGATACGAGGCCGTTGGGATCCAGCACGGCGTTCCGTATTACCCTCCTGAACCCACAGATTCGATATTCTGCTAACAGTCATTGGATCTCGACCAACGGGAGCAGCAATGTCGCGATACGATAAACCGCAATCGCGATAGGCTACAATCCGACGTTTATCAAAGTCGAAAACGTGATGGTACGCATTTCTACTTCTTACACGAGGCATCACAACAACGTTTCACCAGGCAACGCCGGTCAACTGCTGTTTGTGTATGAGAAATCGGTTGGAAACTTTCCTCATGTCAGCACGTTGTAGGTGTCGCCACCGGCGCCAACCTTGTGTGAATGCTCTGAAACGCTAATCATTTGCATATCACAGCATCTTCTTTCTGTCTGTTAAATTTGGCGTCTGTAGCACGTCATATTCGTGGTGTAGCAATTTTAATGGCCAGTAGTGTACATTTTACGGTGGTTAGTATTTCCAGCAATTTGTCATCAGTGGTGTAATTTTTGCAGTAGTGGATTTCTTTCCCTGTATATGCCCAATATGTCATATGTATTTTCGTTTAAGTTCAACAGCAAGTCCCTGCACCATTCATTACTCGTCCGTAGGTCCTCCTGCGAATCGTTAATTGTCTGCGTTTGCTACCTTCTCATACAAAACTGTATCCTTGTTTTTGTCAGTGGACAGGGCTCATTTGTACGGAATCGTGCAATTTGTTTGTTGAGGTTCTAATAAATCTCTACTGGAGACTCATCGGTAAGCAAAAAGTATATCCTTTTGCTCTTTCCTTCAGGGCTGCCATCGCAGAAATCAGCAGACATTATTCTTTCAAATGGTTCAAATGGCTCTGAGCACTATGGGACTCAACTGCTGAGGTCATTAGTGCCCTAGAACTTAGAACTAGTTAAACCTAACTAACCTAAGGACATCACAAACATCCATGCCCGAGGCAGGATTCGAACCTGCGGCCGTAGCGGTCTTGCGGTTCTAGACCATTATTCTTTCAAAAAATGTCTGGTGATCAACAATTTGTTTCTGACAGCATATGTTTTTTTGGTTTGACATGAGTATGTTTTTCCCAGGATTGTCAAGGAATCAAGTCTTTTAAATTATTCTTCCGATTGTCTTCTTCCTTTGCTGGTAGTCATCTTGGCGATATTTTCATTAATTCGCTAGATGAGATATTCTTCAATAATTTTTGAGCTGTTTATGTGGGTATTTTGACACATTCTCGGTACGTGGACGACATTTTGATCATACACTGTGGTTCCTGGGAAGGAATCCAGCATTTGTTTGAAATTTTTAATCATCTTCACGAAAAAAAATTAGCTTCACTTGTGAATTAGAAAATAACGACCATCAGCTTAATTACTTGGACCTCAGTATTGCTGTTGACGACAACAGACGTTCTTCCGGAATTTTACTAAAAGCCTCTAATACAGATCAAATTGTGCCCGCTAGTTCAGTGCATCTTTATTCCTGTAAAAAAGCTTTTTTCTATTCAGCCTTCCATCGTGCAGTTTCAATACCGCTGTCATCTGACAAGCATAATGAAGAGAAAAATATAATAAAATTTATTGTAGTTAATAACGGCTATGATCCCTCATTGGTTGACAAGATCTCCACAGTTGAAACTGACGTTAAAGAGGTCACTTTAGGTATCAGTGCTGTTTCTGACAGTAACGAGTACAAAAATGTTTTCTCGATACATTTTTAGGCCCTATTTCTTATAAAATTCGTCGTCTTCTAATTAAAAGGTATAGGTGCAAAGTTACCTTTTCCACTAACAGTAACTTGCAAATAAATCTTATTCACAACCTCAAGTCCACAGTTGCTCCTATAAACAATTGAGGAGTGTATAAAATCACTTGTGATTCGTGTACCGTTTATTATATAATACAAACTGGGAGATCTTTTAGTGTCAAGTACAAGGAATATTTATTGGGAAGAAGAGGCACTAATGTACATAATTCCACTTTTGCTGATCATCTGCAGATTTCCGGTCACAAACCGAAAAACTTGAAGAAATTTCCGTTTTACGTAGAGAAAAGCAGCTTATTGGCTCGACGTACTCGAAGAGCTGGAGATTTTTAAGCATTTTTCAAAGAACGATGGTTTCATCCTCAATGAACAGTTAAAATTACATAACAAAAATTTTTTCTAGTTGTTTTAATCCAGTACTCGCGGAATTTTGATTTCTCTTTTTTTACTAATCTTTCCTGCTTCTAGTTACGAAACATCATTTTCTTCGAATCTCATAGATGTGTTTTACGAAAGTTAGCTTCATGTAGATATTTTTTGAATTATAGAGCTGTTTGTATAAATCTTCTATTTATTCCGTCCTTTACGTAATAATATTTTCTGTAAAGCCTAGTAGTTAGTTATACTTTATCTGCGTGAGTACAGTGTATTTTCAAAATACAATAAGTTCTCTTCATCTGTATCTTGTTTCTATAATTAACTGTCGTTTGTCTCAATTATTTCTGTTAAAATGTTTCAAATTGGCACATGTCCGTTCCTGATAGGCGGCACAACTTGTACTGTTTTCGTGGCAGCAATGTAAGCCATCAGTTTGATGTTGTTGCTAGCCAGGCATATGTGCCAAAGGCTGGAACGTGTTTTATTTTACTTTTTGATTTGAATATATCTGCATTGGTTCTCGCAATGTAATTTTACGCAAGTAACCTTTGTTCGTCATGACAATAGGATATTTGACTGTTTTCTGGAAATTGTCTTAAATGATTAATTATATCATTTTATTCTCCTAACATGCTTTTTTCCCTCCTGAAACTCAGTATTCTTTTATAAAAATGGAAATGAGAGTCAAATAATCTGAAAGCCCGCTAAATGGTTCCATTCGAGTCATGTGATGCTGTGACGTCACTGGCTAGCTCGGTGCTCCTACTCTCATAATGTTAATTCACAGTGATGTCTAAGTTTTGGAATTCACATTTCGGAAAATGGGTTACAAATGGTATGTGGTACCATACTGTACAAACACATTTATAAAAACTCGTGAAAAGTTGTTTGAGTGTTCCAGAGAATAAGATGCGTAAAATATGGTTGCACTGTAGCTGCAAATTGCCAACACGTTGACCCACAAATTGACTAACTTAATTAAAAATGTCCTGCACCGTGAAGTTAACATTAACTTACCTCCGAAATATGCTCTCTCACTGTTACAACGAAGGGTTGCGTCATTCATCTAAATTAAATACCTGGTAAAAATTGTCGTTTTACCCAAGGAAAACCTCAATTATTCGGTAGTTCATTTGTTAGGATGATAGACAGACGAATTTTATAAGACGATGTCCATAGATCGATGGTCCGGATCTAACCCGAAAAAATATGTTTAACCTATTTGTAAAAAGACTTGACAGTCTTCTCATATGAAAACCAAATCACAATTACGATACTTCACCACACCGATCAGAAACAGAATATTGTTATGTTTTCATTGCTGTTTACATGCGCTCACATTTGCATTCGCTGTTCACATACGTCACGTTCAAAATGATATTTTGTAGTTAATGTACTTTACTAGAAACAATGTTTTTTCTTCGTACTGTCCAGCTAGGATCATTATTGTTTAAACGTTTGCAGTTTTATCGTTTTACATAAAGTTGAAGTGAGTCTGCTTCAGAAGCTAAAGTTAGTTTACACTCACAAACATTACAGCCTTTGCGTTTGTGTCACCTGTACGCTGTACTAACTTTATATCTGTCCGTATAACCTCATCGTCCTATCCGTCGTGGTACTGTGGGCGTATGGTGATATATTCACTACTAGCAATGCTTTCAAAAAGAGTGAAGTACTTCACAAAATATACGCAATGTAAATAGGATTGAGGGCTTGCATGGAAACATAAATGCGCATGTGTAAATACAGAGATGCAGAACACAGATTGTCTGCATGGCTTGTTAATTTATAATGAAATAAACATGCACCACTGCTCAGTTTTCTCATGGGCTGACCCAAGAAACGCACCAAGAACTCAAGGTGTCAACGTTGAATGGGAATGTAATGTAACATAAGAGGGATTATATGAAACGTTTCCGAAAGAGACGTTTCATGTTTCCCGTGGAAACTTGAAGTGCCCCGAATTTGTTGTGACTCCCGACATACGTAGCTTTAAACTGTTACGATGTTTCGGCTCTGTGCACGTTGCAAGGAACTAGTAGGAGGCGATGTATTGACTGTGAGCGGCTTACGTTTTCCGGGCTAATGCTCGTTTTCTTGACTAATTACTTGTATGATACGTCAGAAAATTTCTCTTGCGCATTGCATTTCGTAAGGACCACGTGTATTCCGAATGAAAACATAGTTCAGACTTCACGTAATACCACAGGGTGGTATTTTGATTGTTTGCTCCAAGACCAGGGATCAAACCCTGGTCCACTTGTAACGGCACTCTGCACATTTCTCATTTCCGATAGTTTTTTCTCACGATTCAAAACGTAATAAGTGCACAGAACGCAAAATTAGTCATTCTCACGAAATGTTAGACTAATACCCTGTAACAACAGCTCTGACCTTGATAACGGCCACAGTTTGACGTGGAAGAGAATGCACAAGTTTATTCACGTAGATGTGTGCAGAGCTATAAACTGAGGGGATGTGGACTGCTACTTTTAACTCGCTGTTCCAAATAGTCCCATACATTTTTCATTGGGTTGAGATCAGCTGACTTGGCAGACCAGACGAGGTGTAGTAGAGGTGCCTGAATGGATATCAAGGTAGGAACATATGTGTAGAGCTCTGTGTACACGGCTGTTGGAGGATAGAAATATTCACAGTGTATTCATCATGAAGATGTAGAAGGAAGGCCGGCTTCGGTGGTCTAGCGGTTCTAGGCGCGCAGTCCGGAACCGCGCGAGTGCTACGGTCGCAGGTTCGAATCCTGCCTCGGGCATGGATGTGTGTGATGTCCTTAGGTTAGTTCGGTTTAAGTAGTTCTAAGTTCTAGGGGACTAATGACCACAGTAGTTAAGTCCCATAGTGCTCAGAGCCATTTGAACCATTTTTGTAGAAGGAAGGTCACTGAGAATGTTGAAATAAACGTCCTAGTTCATCTTTATAGTACATCTACATCTACGTGATTACTATGCTATTCACAATAAAGTGCCTGGCAGAGGGTTCAATAAACAAACTTCAAGCTGTCTCTCTACCGTTCCACTCTCGAACGGCGCGTGGGAAAAACAAGCACATAATTTTTTTTGTTCGAGCCCTGATTTCTCTTATTTTATCATGATGATCATTTCTCCCTGTGTAGGTTGGTGCCAACAATATGTTTTCGCAATCGAAGGAGAAAACTGGTGATTGAAATTTCATGAGAAGATCCTGTCGCAGCGAAAAACGCCTTTGTTTTAAAGATTGCCACTCCAATTCTCGTATTCATGTCTGTGGCACTATCTCCCCTACTAAGCGATAATACAAAACGAGTTGCCCTTCTTTGTGCTTTCTCGATGTCATCCGTCAGTCGCATCTGATGCGGATCCCACATCGCACAGCAATACTCCAGAATAGGGCGGACAAGCGTGGTGTAAGCACTAAATAAGTGTTCTGCCAATGAATCGCAGTCTTTGGTTTGCTCTACGCACAACGTTGTCTATGTGATCGTTCCAATTTAGGCTATTTGTGATTGTAATCCCTAAGTATTTAGTTGAATTTACAGCCTTCCGATTTGTGTGACTTATCGCGTAATCGAAATTTAGCGGATTTCTTTTAGTACTCATGTGAATAACTTCTCACTTCTCTTTATTCAGGATCAATTGCCACTTTTCGCAGCATACAGATATCTTATCTAAATTGTTAACTAGAACGACGGGGCCAACATCATCGTATGAAACATATCCCTCAAATATCCCGGTATCACCGCTTTCCTGCTCTACAGCCTTCACACACTCCACGTTAAATGCCTCATTGGGCCGTCACTGCATTCGGTACCTCACATCATATTTTGGAAGGAGACTAAATCATGACTCATTGGACCACACTCCTCCCCTCCAGTCACCTAGTGTCCAGTCTCTGTGTTGTCTGTCACACTGATGTGTTACGTGACCGTTTTTCCAGACACATTCACGTAACTTACGCAAATTCAAAATGAAAGCCCCATTTATTCGTCTGACGCCGAGTAGTGTGATTAACAGTTGTACTACTGATTGTCAGTAACTGCCTAATGCAACCTTACTGTTCATTCACACTTGATTCTGATTTCCATTCCTTGTAGAAGTGAGAGAACATTGAAATAATTCTGGTTCAAAAATGGTTCAAATGGCTCTGAGCACTATGGGACTTAACAGCTATGGTCATCAGTCCCCTGGAACGTAGAACTACTTAAACCTAACTAACCTAAGGACAGCACACAACACCCAGTCATCACGAGGCAGAGAAAATCCCTGACCCCGCCGGGAATCGAACCCGGGAACCCGGGCGTGGGAAGCGAGAACGCTACCGCACGACCACGAGATGCGGACAAAATAATTCTGGTTGGACCAGGAACAGTATGAGTGGGTCACCACTTTTAGAGCCATTTCGTAGAAGGCCTCCTGAGAGGAAGGCGAGGATCAATAGCGCGCGCCCAGCTGGTTCTTTGTGACGCCACCCCAGGGCGCCTAGACCTTTTCAATTGAAGACATAAAGTCTGAAAATGAGTCCGTGATCATATTTTTGGCACTTTACTTTACTTTATCACACAAATTTTTACACATCACTATTACCGGCTTCGGCTACTGCCATCTTCACATCATAAAATATTCTGATGTAGTATCAACGTATCAGCGTCAAGCTAAACATGTAGGTACATAGTAAGTACAGCATCAGAATATTTCATGGTCGGAAGATGGCAGTAGCCGAAACTGGTAATAGTGAAGTGTAAAAATTTGTATGATCAAGACGGACCTGTAAAATAAAGTGCCCAGACCTTTGTCTACATGCTGATAGGATCTCCTCTGGCGCAAGCTTCCGCTACGAACATTTACAACCGGGAAAGAGGGATACTCTTTGACAGGAAGTACTATTGTGCACAAAAGTAGAAATCAGAAGAAAAACAAAAACAAAAATTTACACGACCCAAGAATCACAGGAAGTGGCTCACTTAAATGTACTACAGGTCAGACAGAGAGGTTCAGCTGTGCTGATAAAGACCACCTCATAGGTAACACACAGGAGCAGAAAAAGAATGAAGCGACTTTTTTCTGTGTAAGATGGTAGGACAAATCTTATTCGTTAATCAAATAGAGAAGAGACCAGTAAAAAGGAGTTGCATCAATGGCAAACAGAGTAATTGGTTGGTTTAAGGGATTAAAGGGACCAGACTGCTACGGTCATCGGTCCCTGCAAACAGAGTAAGTGCTTAATGCATTTTGTCATTTGATGACATGATGGAGACCGTGTCTGTTGTTTGAAGACAAATGTTGATGGTGTTAGGACAGCAACCAGGCACAAATTTACTTTCAGTTCCTTTATTCAAAGGATACCGTTACTGGTTTCGAATCGTTGTGATTCATCCTCAGATGGTTTACATGCTTTCTTTATGACATGTGGTGTGTTTTTTTAGATTAATTGTCTTAAAATATAAATAATACATAATTATAAACACACCACTCACAGATGGTTGCGTTACAGATTTTCGTTGCATGTGACTTACGTGAAACGTCGGTTTCGAGTGTTTGTTTTCATAACATTCGTCCAACAGATAAGAGTCAGTGTTGGACCAACGCATTATTTGTGAAGTTCTTTCTTTTGAATAAATCATTGAGTTTTTCTGTGTAATTATTTGTTCGTCCGTACATGTACATAATATCTACCAATTTTCATCCAATTCTGATTCCCCCCCCCCACCACCATGCTGAGTCTTTTTGTCTTAGAGAGTAAATACTCTCAAAAGAAGAGCATTCTTAACTGCTTGTAAATGATATCAATCCTTAGCATTAGCCTATAAGTTTACAGCCTCATTTGCAACATGTATTCGGAATTCTTCTTTGTATTTTTAAAATAACATTGTTATGGAACTAGGTATTACTTCGTTTAACATATCTTTCAGTGAAACCAATCCTGCACTATATTTCATCATTGTAATGTGGACACTTATACTGAAAATACCAAATTAAGATTAACTGAACAGTATAATAGAAATGCCTGAGAATTGATACCACTGCTAGTTAACTGATCTTGATACTACTACTGCTACTACACTACAGGCCATAAAAATTTGTGCACCACGAAGATGACGAGCTACAGACGCGAAATTTAACCGACAGGAAGAAGATGTTATGATATGCAAATGATTACCTTTCCAGAGCTTTCACACAAGGTTGGCGCCGGTGGCGACACCTGGAACATGCTGACATGAGGAAAGTTTCCAACCGATTTTTCATACACAAACAGCAGTTGACCGGCGTTGCCTGGTGAAACGTTGTTGTGATGCCTCGTGTAAGGAGGAGAATTGCGTACCGTCACGTTTCCGACTTTGATAAAGGTCGGATTGTAGCCTATCGCGATTGCGGATTATCGTATCGCGACATTGCTGCTCGCGTTGGTCGAGATCCAATGACTGTTAGCAGAATATGGAATCGGTGGGTTCAGGAGGGTAATACGGAACGCCGTGCTGGATCCCAATGGCCTCGTATCACTAGCAGTCGAGATGACAGGCACCTTATCTGCATGGCTATAACGGATCGTGCAGCCACGTTTCGATCCCTAAGCCAGCAGATGGGGACGTTTGCAAGACAACAACCATCTGCACGAACAGTTCGACGACGTTTGCAGCAGCATGGTCTATCAGCTCGGAGACCATGGCTGCGGTTACCCGTGACGCTGCATCACAGACAGAAGCGCCTGCAATGGTGTACTCAACGACGAACCTGGGTGCACGAATAGCAAAACGTCATTTTTTCGAATGAATCCAGGTTATGTTTACAGCAACATGATAGTCGCATCCGTGTTTGGCGACATCGCGGTGAACGCACATTGGAAGCGTGTATTTGTCATCACCATACTGGCGTATCACCCGGCGTGATGGTATGTGGTGCCATTTGTTACACGTCTCGGTCACCTCTTGTTCGGATTGACGGCAATTTGAACAGTGGACGTTACATTTCAGCTCTACCCTTCATTCGATCCCTGCGAAACCCTACATTTCAGCAAGATAATGAACGACACGTTGCATGTCCTGTACGGGCCTTTCTGGATACAGAAAACGTTTGACTGCTGCCGTGGCCAGCACATTCTCCAGATCTCTCACCAATTGAAAACGTCTGGTCAATGGTGGCCGAGCAACTGGCCCGTCACAATACGCCAGTCACTACTCTTGATGAACTGTAGCATCGTGTTGAAGCTGCATGGGCAGCTGTACCTGTACACGCCATCCAAGCTCTGTTTGACTCAATGCCCAGGCGTATCAAGTCCGTTATTAGGGCCCGATATGGTTGTTCTGGGTACTGATTTCTCAGGATCTATGCACCAAAATTGCGTGAAAATGAAATCACATACCAGTTCTAGTATAATATACTCCAATGAATGCCCGTTTATCATCTGCATTTCTTCTTGGTGTAGCAATTTTAATGGCCAGTAGTGTAATATTACTACACTACAGGGAGGGGGGAGGCAAATAAAAGTGGCTGTACGAGTGGACATGATTGGACATGAATTATGCATATAACCGCACCCTGTGACGTGCAGACCACGTGTATGCTCACCAACTGATGCACACTAGTCCTATGCGTAGCACTGGCTGTGTCATGTGTGAGTGGAGCAGTCCAAAGGGGATGATGGTATTCGCAGTGGAGCAGAGGGTATTCATTATGGAAAGTTAAGTGACAAGAGATTCATGGAAATGGTGTTGTCAGTTGTTTGCTGAAAAGTTTACTGGTGTCAAAATGCCAACAAAGAGTGCCGTGCAACGCCTAGCTCGAAAGAGTCGAAAAACGTTCCGCAACGTGTCCGCACACCAAAAAATGTGGCTGCAGCTCACCAGCAAATGGTTCAGAGTCCTTTGACATCAATCCGATGCCCGTCGCAAGAGATCAGCATATAATGTCGTACATGTGGGTGAATAGTCCACCTGGATCTGCATATGCATCCCTACCCAGTGTCTATTGTTCATTCATTAAAACCAGCGGGTGCTACTCAGTGACTCCAGTTTTGTTAGTGGCTTTTCACTGAGATAACAATGAATAGCTTGGACACGGATCTGTCTGGTGAAGTTTGGTTTCACCTGGTGGCTGTGTAAACTCACAGAATCATGGTTCCTGGGCAATTAAGAACCTGCATAGCTTGCACGAAACACCATTGCATGATCAGAAGTTTGGGATTTGGTGCGCAGTGTCTACATGCCGCACTGTTGGCTCCACCTTCTTTCTTCAGACGCTGACTTCGGGGAGTTATATTGCCAACATTTTGAAACCATGTTTGTAGCAACATTAACGGAGGAGAAAAAGGTCTACAGTTACTTCCAGCAAGATGGAGAAACTACCCATACAGTCGACCGAACCTAAGAGTATATTTACACAGTCTTCACGCCAGCCAGGGTTGTTAGCAGAGGTCAAGTTGGTCGCGGCTCTAGCTGGCCACCCAGGTCGCCTGATCTGTCAGTGTGCGATTACTTCGTGTGGGGAGCCCTCAAGCCTAAGGTGTATCGCAGCAACTCTCATAATCTTCAAGAACTGCAGCAACATTTTGGATGAGACTGCAGCAATTGCAGCAGTCTAGTTTCGATGCGCCTTCAGCAATCGTTGACCGGCACCGAAAAGTGCCATGAGATGGATGGTGGTCACCTCAGCACCTGCTATAGTCAGGTTCATACTGTATTTACTTTCCTCTGTTATGTTTCTTTTTACCCAGGAACTCTGTTCTCTGCACCTGTTTTATTTGCCCCATCCTGTACAACGCCGTCGGCTCGGCGGGTTGGTGTACAACGTTCATCATAAGAATGTCGGCCCCGATAGCTGAGTGGTTTGCCGGCACGGTAGCTCAGCGTGTTCGGTCGGAGGGTTAGCTGCCCTCTGTAATAAAAAAAAAAAAAACTGAGTCAACGGCTCAATACCGAACTTCAACGGGTGTCCTGGGACATTCGCACCCAACAAATGCAACGAACAAAATCGAAACAAAAGTGGTCAGCACTACGGATTCCCGTCCTACGGGCCCGGGTTCGATTCCCGGCTGGGTCGGAGATTTTCTCCGCTCAGGGACTGGGTGTTGTGTTGTCTTCATCATCATGTCATCCCCATCCGGCGCGCAGGTCGCCCAATGTGGCGTTGAATGTAATAAGACCTGCACCAAGGCGGCCGGACCTGCCCCGCAAGGGGCCTCCCGGTCAATGACGCCAAACGCCCATTTCATTTCCATCATGAGAATAAATCTGATGTAAATAAACAGAAGCGCGATGATTGGTCAGCATTCGTAGCTCTCATACACTGATGTTGTTCAGCTCTTAGAAGTAGGTCCAACTTATGTATTAAATATGTTATTCCTATGTCACTGTAAATGAAACTTTAAAGACATGCTCTTGTATTAACAGCCATCAACGTCTTCCTTAATCATACTTTGGCTACGCAATTCAAAAATCGTGTTTAAAAAAGGTTCATATGTGTGTGAAATCTTGTGGTCATCAGTCCCTAAGCTTACACACTACTTAACCTAAATTACACTCCTGGAAATTGAAATAAGAACACCGTGAATTCATTGTCCCAGGAAGGGGAAACTTTATTGACACATTCCTGGGGTCAGATACATCACATGATCACACTGACAGAACCACAGGCACATAGACACAGGCAACAGAGCATGCACAATGTCGGCACTAGTACCGTGTATATCCACCTTTCGCAGCAATGCAGGCTGCTATTCTCCCATGGAGACGATCGTAGAGATGCTGGATGTAGTCCTGTGGAACGGCTTTGCTATGCCATTTCCACCTGGCGCCTCAGTTGGACCAGCGTTCGTGCTGGACGTGCAGACCGCGTGAGACGACGCTTCATCCAGTCCCAAACATGCTCAACGGGGGACAGATCCGGAGATCTTGCTGGCCAGGGTAGTTGACTTACACCTTCTAGAGCACGTTGGGTGGCACGGGATACATGCGGACGTGCATTGTCCTGTTGGAACAGCAAGTTCCCTTGCCGGTCTAGGAATGGTAGAACGATGGGTTCGATGACGGTTTGGATGTACCGTGCACTATTCAGTGTCCCCTCGACGATCACCAGTGGTGTACGGCCAGTGTAGGAGATCGCTCCCCACACCATGATGCCGGGTGTTGGCCCTGTGTGCCTCGGTCGTATGCAGTCCTGATTGTGGCGCTCACCTGCACGGCGCCAAACACGCATACGACCATCATTGGCACCAAGGCAGAAGCGACTCTCATCGCTGAAGACGACACGTCTCCATTCGTCCCCCCATTCACGCCTGTCGCGACACCACTGGAGGCGGGCTGCACGATGTTGGGGCGTGAGCGGAAGACGCCCTAACGGTGTGCGGGACCGTAGCCCAGCTTCATGGAGACGGTTGCGAATGGTCCTCGCCGATACCCCAGGAGCAACAGTGTCCCTAATTTGCTGGGAAGTGGCGGTGCGGTCCCCTACGGCACTGCGTAGGATCCTACGGTCTTGGCGTGCATCCGTGCGTCGCTGCGGTCCGGTCCCAGGTCGACGGGCACGTGCACCTTCCGCCGACCACTGGCGACAACATCGATGTACTGTGGAGACCTCACGCCCCACGTGTTGAGCAATTCGGCGGTACGTCCACCCGGCCTCCCGCATACCCACTATACGCCCTCGCTCAAAGTCCGTCAACTGCACATACGGTTCACGTCCACGCTGTCGCGGCATGCTACCAGTGTTAAAGACTGCGATGGAGCTCCGTATGCCACGGCAAACTGGCTGACACTGACGGCGACGGTTCACAAATGCTGCGCAGCTAGCGCCATTCGACGGCCAACACCGCGGGTCCTGGTGTGTCCGCTGTGCCGTGCGTGTGATCATTGCTTGTACAGCCCTCTCGCAGTGTCCGGAGCAAGTATGGTGGGTCTGACACACCGGTGTCAATGTGTTCTTTTTTCCATTTCCAGGAGTGTATATTAAGGACAAACACACACCCATGCCCGAGGGAGGACTCGAACCTCCGCCGGGACCAGCCGCACAGTCCATGACTGCAGCGCCCAAGACCGCTCGGCTAATTCCGCGAGGCAATCGTGTTCAGTCACAGTGTCTGTAAACGCTACTTGTGCTCTGATTGTCTCGCTGTTCATACGTATAGTGAAAATGCATTGACACTGCTACCTGCTTCGTAGTGAAACGCTGTTAATGACGATAAACAGGTTGTTAATGTTTTTCACAAGATTACAGAGAAAAATCAGCTTTGACGTTTTCCGAGAAACACTATGTGCCAAAAATAAGGAACAGTATTGTAATTATATGCGTGGCATAATCGTGTGTGCGCGCGGGCGGCGGTTTGCAACTCGTTGCAGTCTGTAATTTTTTTTTGTGTCCGGTTTGAATACCTAAATAATTTAAATATGAAATTCATCAACTATATGTTAATTAAATCATTTTTAACAATCATTTTGCAAGAAAAATGCACGTTTCTGTTTCTAATTACATGTCGCACTCAAAATTCTGGTTTTCACTGCAAATACACCATGTTAATTATCGATATTTTATAAAAGACTGTTAAAAGATTGTTGAAGTTAAAAAACATCACACAATTAAATTTTTTTGGAGAAAAATGAAAAATCGAATACTCTTCGTTTCATGCCCATTGCTTTGTAGGACCGATGTGGTCTCACACGAGCCAGAGTAACAAGCGTCGTAGAAACATGGAAAACAATAATTGTCACGGCGCCGAGCGCACTGTATAAATGCTGCATTTTTACACTTTTAACTTTTACCCTGCAATCTGAACCCAACAGAATAGATCAGGAGCCAAGTTACGGGATTTGTTGCGAGAAATAACAAGACATTTAAGCTGCCAAACATACTGGAACCAATGCACAAAGCTTCGTGACACGTCACTGCCGAATTATGGCGAAATGCATAATAGTACGTCATAAAAAGGAGGAGGAAACGTGATTTCGGTAGTTTGGGATTCTGTTGCTGATCGGCTCGTTATCAACGTAGTAACACTGAAATGTATTCCTCGGAGTCCGATATGGAAGGAATTCAGAGATTACCAGACGACTGACTGTAATACCTTCAGTGGCTTCAGTGCTTAACTACGTGGTGAAATCCCAGCTGTGCGCTTTTGCACCACATACATATATCACGCAGAAAAATTATCTTTGTTAAAATCAGGAATTTTCGTCACTCTTGTGTTTAATTACAATACTTCGTTAGCTAAGATCGAGAGCATGTTATGTTTTCCGTCTGATCTCCTAAAAAGCGTATTGCCTAAGTTTTACCAGATATTATTTACATTCCTGGAAATTGAAATAAGAACACCGTGAATTCATTGTCCCAGGAAGGGGAAACTTTATTGACACATTCCTGGGGTCAGATACATCACATGATCACACTGACAGAACCACAGGCACATAGACACAGGCAACAGAGCATGCACAATGTCGTCACTAGTACAGTGTATATCCACCTTTCGCAGCAATGCAGGCTGCTATTCTCCCATGGAGACGATCGTAGAGATGCTGGATGTAGTCCTGTGGAACGGCTTGCTATGCCATTTCCACCTGGCGCCTCAGTTGGACCAGCGTTCGTGCTGGACGTGCAGACCGCGTGAGACGACGCTTCATCCAGTCCCAAACATGCTCAACGGGGGACAGATCCGGAGATCTTGCTGGCCAGGGTAGTTGACTTACACCTTCTAGAGCACGTTGGGTGGCACGGGATACATGCGGACGTGCATTGTCCTGTTGGAACAGCAAGTTCCCTTGCCGGTCTAGGAATGGTAGAACGATGGGTTCGATGACGGTTTGGATGTACCGTGCACTATTCAGTGTCCCCTCGACGATCACCAGTGGTGTACGGCCAGTGTAGGAGATCGCTCCCCACACCATGATGCCGGGTGTTGGCCCTGTGTGCCTCGGTCGTATGCAGTCCTGATTGTGGCGCTCACCTGCACGGCGCCAAACACGCATACGACCATCATTGGCACCAAGGCAGAAGCGACTCTAATCGCTGAAGACGACACGTCTCCATTCGTCCCTCCATTCACGCCTGTCGCGACACCACTGGAGGCGGGCTGCACGATGTTGGGGCGTGAGCGGAAGACGGCCTAACGGTGTGCGGGACCGTAGCCCAGCTTCATAGAGACGGTTGCGAATGGTCCTCGCCGATACCCCAGGAGCAACAGTGTCCCTAATTTGCTGGGAAGTAGCGGTGCGGTCCCCTACGGCACTGCGTAGGATCCTACGGTCTTGGCGTGCATCCGTGCGTCGCTGCGGTCCGGTCCCAGGTCGACGGGCACATGCACCTTCCGCCGACCACTGGCGACAACATCGATGTACTGTGGAGACCTCACGCCCCACGTGTTGAGCAATTCGGCGGTACGTCCACCCGGCCTCCCGCATGCCCACTATACGCCCTCGCTCAAAGTCCGTCAACTGCACATACGGTTCACGTCCACGCTGTCGCGGCATGCTACCAGTGTTAAAGACTGCGATGGAGCTCCGTATGCCACGGCAAACTGGCTGACACTGACGGCGGCGGTGCACAAATGCTGCGCAGCTAGCGCCATTCGACGGCCAACACCGCGGTTCCTGGTGTGTCCGCTGTGCCGTGCGTGTGATCATTGCTTGTACAGCCCTCTCGCAGTGTCCGGAGCTAGTGTGGTGGGTCTGACACACCGGTGTCAATGTGTTCTTTTTTCCATTTCTAGGAGTGTAGTTCTGTTTAAAAGTTAAATGACATACAAAGCTATATTTTTCTCTACTCGTCTCTTTTCATGTCTATACTGCAACTGTTCACATCACTACAGGTTAGCTGGATCACTTGCCTGGGCAGTGCTGTCCAACTTATATCCACCGGTAAGGCTGTTACCACGTATTATCGCTGAGTCGATGTATGACTAAAGCACAGCATAAAACGTATCCTCATTATCGTACTTGACTGTACTCGAGACAATTACTCTGGGGGGACCACATACAACACATGACCAACAGAGCAAGCACGAGGCTCAAACAACTCTACCCTATGATCAACAGGCGTAGCACACTGAACAGAAGGGTGTCGAGGTCCATGTACATGATACTTATACGACCACTGATGACGTACGCAGCCCCTCTCTGGGGATACGCTGCGTCCATATGCCTGCGCCGTCTGCAGATCATGCAAAACAAAGTACTCAAAGTCGTAAGCAATGCTCCATGATAAACACGCATCGCGGACCTTCACCGGGACTACCGACTTGAGGCTCTCACGGAGGTAATCCACAAACTCACGACAAGACTATACAGGAACTCCAGACATTCGCAGAACCCGTTTATTCTGAATCTGGGGAACTACGACCACAACCATAGATGGAAACACAATAGACCAAAAGACATACTTGCAAGGACCTAACATCTATGGCCAAGTACACGCAAACACAACGGTCCAGGTGAGTCCCTGTTAATCAGCCACCATTACTGGATATCCTGTCGGAACACACTTGCCGAATAACTGCCACCACACAGGGAAGCCGTACCGTACACTACATGCAGACAAGCTACACACACACCCCACACAGTGAGAAGATCTATGGCCGATCTCCCACTAATATATAACGATTCTGATTCTTCCAGGAATGCAGCGGCCGCAGCAAACCGGGATACATCGCCATCGCCTGCCACGGTAATGATGCATGATACACACACTAACAAACCCAACCTTGCATGTACTATCGCAGCTAGTAAGCCACTACTGCTCTTACTACCCATCCCACTGTCGCAGAGGATTTTTTTCCCACGGCACGAGCGTTGGCACTTTTCTCCCTCTGCTCTTCAAATTGCTACACTCATTCGCGTTTCGTCCACAATCTATCACCTGATGGACCGTGTTAATGCGTAGTCTTACCCAGACGCACGGATAACATCACAGCCCAGTATCTACATCTACATCCATACTCCGCAAGCCACCTGAAGGTGTGTGGCGGAGGGTACCTTGAGTACCTCTATCAGTTCTCCCTTCTATTCCAGTCTCGTATTGTTCGTGGAAAGAAGGATTGTCGGTATGCGTCTGTGTGGGCTCTAATCTCTCTGATTTTATCCTCATTGTCTCTTCGCGAGATATACTTAGGAGGGAGCAATATACTGCTTGACTCTTCGCTGAAGGTATGTTCTCGAAACTTTAACAAAAGCCCGTACCGAGCTACTGAGCGTCTCTCCTGCAGAGTCTTCTACTGGAGTTTATCATCTCCGTAACGCTTTCGCGATTACTAAATGATCCTGTAACGAAGCGCGCTGCTCTCCGTTGGATCTTCTCTATTTCTTCTATCAACCCTATCTGGTACGGATCCCACACTGCTGAGCAGTATTCAAGCAGTGGGCGAACAAGCGTACTGTAACCTACTTCCTTTGTTTTCGGATTGCATTTGCTTAGGATTCTTCCAATGAATCTCAGTCTGGCATCTGCTTTACCGACGATCAACTTTATATGATCATTCCATTTTAAATCACTCCTAATGCCTACTCCCAGATAATTTATGGAATTAACTCCTTCCAGTTGCTGACCTGCTATTTTGTAGCTAAATGATAAGGGATCTATCTTTCTATGTATTCGCAGCACATTACACTTGTCTACATTGAGATTCAATTGCCAATCCCTGCACCATGCGTCAATTCGCTGCAGATCCTCCTGCATTTCAGTACGATTTTCCATTGTTACAACCTCTCGATACACCACAGCATCATCTGCAAAAAGTCTCAGTGAACTTCCGATGTCATCCACAAGGTCATTTATGTATATTGTGAATAGCAACGGTCCTACGACACTCCCCTGCGGCACACCTGAAATAACTCTTACTTCGGAAGACTTCTCTCCATTGAGAATGACATGCTGCGTTCTGTTATCTTTGGACTCTCCAATCACACATTTGGTCTGATAGTCCATATGCTCTTACTTTGTTCATTAAACGACTGTGGGGAACTGTATCGAACGCCTTGCGGAAGTCAAGAAACACGGCATCTACCTGTGAACCCGTGTCTATGGCCCTCTGAGTCTCGTGGGCAAATAGCGCGAGCTGGGTTTCACACGACCGTCTTTTTCGAAACCCATGCTGATTCCTACAGTGTAGATTTCTAGTCTCCAGAAAAGTCATTATACTCGAACATAATACGTGTTCCAAAATTCTACAACTGATCCTGTGATCCACCTATTAGGTAACATGTTGACGGAGGTGACAGTATAACTTTCGGTTTGGTCACCACGTTGGTGCGGGCGTGGAGGGGCCCCATCTCAATTAAAAGAACTCGAAACAGTTTGGCTTTCGCTTCACGTGAAACGAAATCCAATGAGGTTCCAGTAAACGCGGAAGAATACATAGTGAAATGTTTACACGAGGTTTATTGTTACGATGAACGCAGTACAGCAGTAGACAGCCAAGCGGCAGGAGCCGTGGCGGCGACTCCGCGGCGCCGAGCGTTGGTTTCTGCGGCCACTGAGAGCCAGAGAGCAGTGGCGACTAATTTGAGTGTTGAGGCGCGGCGCGCTAATCAGAGCGTTGCTGGTCATTAGTGGGGCCGAGGGCCCGCCTCATTAGGCGGCGCTGTTACGGGATTACTACTCCAAGCGGCCGGCGCGGCTGCCTGGCTGACCACCCGGCACGAGTAAAATAATGGGAACAAGACGTTGGTATATACGCTCGGCCAAATAAATACGCTGCCTGACGAAAAAGGCGAACCACCCTGAAGGGGAGGAGGAAACGAAATCGAACTTACAAGGGGAGGCCGCCAATTGTGAAATTCAGATTCGATTCATACTGCGCATAATAAAAGCTCATGGCCAGAGGTGTAATGTGGCAAAGCACCAAGATGCACTTCTCAGCCGTTGTCGAGAAAATCGACAGTTAAAAGAAACCGTTGCGGTGAAATACTCTCTACGATTAATAATTTTCTGTAATGTCGTGGCGCAGCGCTAAGCGCTCAAGTTTGTAATCCGAAGGTCGCCGGATCGATTCTCGCGCCATGCAACTTTTTTTTTTTAGTATTTGTTTTTTGTAATTCAAATATATATATATATATATATATATATATATATATATATATATATATAGTATTTGTTTTTTGTAATTCAAATGTATATATATGTTTATATATAATTCCCGGCAATCAGTTGCAACAATTATGCATATAATAAGTTGTTGAAAGTCGTTTGTCGTGGAAAAACTGGCGACTTCGAACATCATCATGTTTTCCGCAAAGAAAGTTGTATTTCACAAATGTTATTAATTGTCTTCATAATGTTAACCACGTATAGTTAACGGAAGACGTAGAGACAATATTCCGAAACGAATACGTATAGCGTAAGTCAGACGTTCGAATTAGAATAGAGACCCCACGAACACAAATTTGCTGTGGCGGGTATGAAATATAAACGTTACTCGCTCGTTACACTTGAAGGACAGATGTTGAATGGGCCGAAACGAGCCGCCGCATAACAGTGTAGTTACCTGCTAACTTCGAAAGAAGGTAGTTGCGGTCCCTAGCGCAACTTATAACATCCTCGAAAATCAGTGCGGACGGGAGAGCTTTGGTACACCCTGTTAAAAAAACGGAGAAATGGAGGCGGTACAATTGGAGAGCGATCCGCCTTCACCAACATGCATAAGCAATTCATTAATAGTTTATATATATATATATATATATATATATATATATATATATATATATATATATATATATATATATATATATTACAAAAAACTAATAATAAAAAAAATTGCATGGCGCGAGACTCGATCCGGCGACATTCGGATTACGAACCCGAGCGCTTACCGCTGCGCCACGACGCTGTAGAAAGTTATTAATCGTAGAGAGTATTTCACCGCAACGGTTTCTTTTAACTGTCGATTTTCTCGACAACGGCTGAGAAGTGCATCTTGGTACTTTGCCACATTACACCTCTGGCCATGAGCTTTTTTTATGCGCAGTATGAATCGAATCTGAATTTCACTATTGGCGGCCTCCCCTTGTTAGTGGTTTAAGAACATACACTACTGGCCATTAAAATTGCTACATCACGAAGATGACGTGCTACAGACACGAAATTTAACTGACACGAAGAAGATGCTGTGATAAGCAAATGACTAGCTTTTCAGAGCATTCACACAAGGTTGGCGCCGGTGGCGACACCTACAACGGGCTGACATGAGGAAAGTTTCCAACCGATTTTTCATACATAAACAGCAGTTGACCGGCATTGCCTGGTGAAACGTTCTTGTGATGCCTCGTGTAAGGAGGAGAAATACGTACCATCACGTTTCCGACTTTGATAAATGTCGGATTGTAGCCTATCGCGATTGCGGATTATCGTATCGCGACACTGCTGCTCGCGTTGGTCGAGATCCAATGACTCTTAGCAGAATATGGAATCAATGGGTTCAGGAGGGTAATACGGAACGCCGTGCTCGATCCCAACGGCCTCGTATCACTAGCAGTCGAGATGACAGGCATCTTATCCGCATGGCTGTAACGGATCATGCATCACGTCTCGATCCCTGAGTCGACAGGTGGGGACATTTGCAAGACAATAACCATCTGCACGAACAGTTCGACGACATTTGCAGCAGCATGGACTATCAGCTCGGAGACCATGGCTGCGGTTACCCTTGACGCTGCATCACAGACAGGAGCGCCTGCGATGGTGTACTCAACGACAAACCTGGGTGCACGAATGGCAAAACGTCATTTTTTCGGATGAATCCAGGTTCTGTTTACATCATGATAGTCGCATCCGTGTTTGGCGACATCGCGGTGAACACACGTTGGAAGCGTGCATTCGTCATCGCCATACTGGCGTATCACCCGGTGTGATGGTATGGGGTGCCATTGGTTACACCTCTCGGTCACCTCTTATTCACATTGACGGCACTTTGAACAGTGGACGTTACATTTCAGATGTGTTACGACCCGTGGCTCTACCCTTCATTCGATCCTTGCGAAACCCTACATTTCAGCAGGATAATACACGGCCGCATGTTGCAGGTCCTGTACAGGCCTTTCTGGACACAGAAAATGTACGACTGCTGCCCTGGCCAGCACATTCGCCAGATCTCTCACCAACTGAAAACGTCTGGTCAATGGTGGCCGAGCAACTGGATCGTCACAATACGCCAGTCACTACTCTTGATGAACTGTGGTATCGTGTTGAAGCTGCATGGGCAGCTGTACCTGTACACGCCATCCAAGCTCTCTTTTACTCAATGCCCAGGCGTATCAAGTCAGTTATTAGGGCCAGATATGGTTGTTCTGGGTACTGATTTCTCAGTATTTGTGCACCCAAATTGCGTGAAAATGTAATCACATGTCAGTTCTAGTATAATATATTTGTCTAATGAATACCCGTTTATCATCTGCATTTCTTCTTGGAGTAGCAATTTTAATGGCCAGTAGTGTATGTGATGTCATTTCAATGGGTCAAATTTACAAATAACTTGGCAGTATGAGTTCACTTATTAGGATGACATTGCCACCCGTCGTCCCACCCCGTCTGAGCTTCCTGGATGCATGTCCTCATTGCATTGGGTAAAGTTTCATAAAGGTGTTGCAGCCTCTCCTGAGACAACCTGGCCCTCGACTGTTGTAACTGGTCCTTGATATCCTGGATACTGCTACCGTTACAGAGTTGACGTCCGAGCTGAATCCAAGCACATTCTATCATGGACATATCTGACGATCAATATCACGCTGCAGGCAGTTTGCAAAGGCCGCGGTTTTTTTTACTCGTCCGATAGAAATAATGTCCACTCACTTTGCGGCGGTCTATTCTTCTGCAGTCCGCTCCAAACGCCTTTACTGTTAAAAACGAATAATGTTCCTCTACAGGGAAAGCTATAGTAGAACCAGTAGTATGACACGAGTCCAGCAGGTTGCAACAAATGTTTTTCATTATCAGGTTAGATGAGCGATTAATTGCAAGGTATTTTACGAGTCGGTACTTCTATATATACGGGGTGAGTCACCTAACGTTACCGCTGGATATATTTCGTAAACCACATCAAATACTGACGACCCGATTCCACAAACCGAACGTGAGGAGAGGGGCTAGTGTAATTGTTTAATACAAACCATACAAAAATGCACGGAAGTATGTTTTTTAACACAAACCTACGTTTTTTAAATGGAACCACGTTAGTTTTGTTAGCACATCTGAAACATATAAACAAATACGTAATCAGTGCCGTTTGTTGCATTGTAAAATGTTAATTACATCCGGAGATATTGTAACCTAAAGTTGACGCTTGAAACCTCCGACGTTCAGTTGCGTGTTGTAACAAACACGGGCCACGGTCGGCGAGCAGTATCTGCAGGGACATGTTTACGGTGACGACCGTGTTAACGAGTGTGGCTGTAGTGCACTGTTGTGGTTTGGTCTAGCTGTTGCAGTGTCCGCATGTAGCGCTTGCTGCTATTGTTATTCTGCATTCGTCTCCGCATGCAGACCAACTGTAGTACACCGTGTTACCAGACGTCTGTGATAGTGTTGTGTTGTAGGAACTGTGACCATGGTGTATTCGAACTCTGAAAAGGCGGAGATGATACTCATCTATGGCGAGTGTCGACGAAATGCAGCTGAAGCCTGCAGGGTGTATGCAGAACGGTACCCGGACAGAGAGCGTCCAACGTGCCGCACATTGCAAAACATCTACCGCCAACTGTATGCAACAGGTATGGTCGTAGCACGCAAACGGGTCCGTAACAGGCCCGTCACAGGAGAAGCGGGTGCAGTTGGTGTGTTAGCTGCTGTTGCCATGAACCCACACATGAGTACACGGGACATTACGAGAGCCGGTGGACTGAGTCAAAGTAGTGTCATGCGCATACTGCATCGTCACCGCTTTCACCCGTTTCATGTGTCGCTACATCAGCAATTACATGGTGATGACTTTAATCATCGAGTGCAATTCTGTCAATGGGCATTAACAGAGAATGCGTTGCAGTTCTACCTGTTTACCGATTAAGCGGGTTTCACAAACCACGGGGCAGTGAATCTACGGAAGATGCATTACTGGTCCGTGGACAATCCTCGCTGGCTCAGATAGGTTGAGCGACAGCGACCGTGGACTGTAAATGTATGGTGCGGAATCATTGGCGACCACCTCATTGGTCCTCAATTCATTGCAGGGGCCCAAACAGCTGCAACATACATCGCGTTTCTACAGAATGATCTGCCAACGTTGCTCGAAAATGTCCCACTGGAAACGCGTCGACGTATGTGGTATCAGCATGATAGTGCAGCTGCACATTGCGCAGTTAACACTAGGCTGACCCTTGACAGGATGTTCGACGGGCGTTTCATAGGACGCGGAGGACGCATAAATTGGCCAGCCCGTTCTCTTGATCTTACACCTCTGGACTTCTTTCTGTGGGGTACGTTAAAGGAGAATGTGTACCGTGATGTGCCTACAACCCCAGAGGATATGAAACAACGTATTGTGGCAGCCTGCGGCGACATTACACCAGATGTACTGCGGCGTGTACGACATTCATTACGCCAGAGATTGCAATTGGGTGCAGCAAATGATGGCCACCACATTGAACATCTATTGGCCTGACATGTCGGGACACACTCTATTCCACTCCGTAATTGAAAACGGAAACCACGTGTGTACGTGTACCTCACCCCTCATGGTAATGTACATGTGCGTCAGTGAAAAAGACCAATAAAAAGGTGTTAGAATGTGGAGGTAATGTGCTGTTCCAGTCTCTTCTGTACCTAAGGTCCGTCACCGTTCCCTTTGAATCCCTACGTAATTCGGTGCTCTCCGATACACACAATCGAACAGCGGAGGAGTGGTACTCAAGCGTCAACTTTAGGTTACAATATCTCCGGATGTAATTAACATTTTACAATGCAACAAACGGCACTGATTACGTATTTGTTTACATGTTCAGATGTGCTAACAAAACTAACGGTGTTCCATTTAAAAAAAACGTAGGTTTGTGTTAAAAAACATACTTCCGTGCATTTTTGTATGGTTTGTATTAACCAATTACACTAGCCCCTCTCCTCACGTTCGGTCTGTGGAATCGATTCGTCAGTATTTGATGTGGTTTACGAAATATATGCAGCTGTAATGTTAGGTGACTCACCCTGTATATATACAGGGTGTTACAAAAAGGTACGGCCAAACTTTCAGGAAACATTCCTCAAACACAAATAAAGAAAAGATGTTATGTGGACATGTGTCCGGAAACGCTTAATTTCCATGTTAGAGCTCATTTTAGTTTCGTCAGTATGTACTGTACTTCCTCGATTCACCGCCATGATTTCATACGGGATGCTCTACATGTGCTGCTAGAACATATGCCTTTACAAGTACGACACAACATGTGGTTCATGCACGATGGAGCTCCTGCACATTTCAGTCGAAGTGTTCGTACGCTTCTCAACAACAGATTCGGTGGCCGATGGATTGGTAGAGGCGGACCAATTCCATGGCCTCCACGTTCTCCTGACCTCAACCCTCTTGGCTTTCATTTATGGGTGCATTTGAAAGCTCTTGTCTACGCAACCCCGGTACCAAATGTAGAGACTCTTCGTGCTCGTATTGTGGACGGCTGTGATACAATACGCCATTCTCTAGGGCTGCATCAGCGCATCAGGGATCCCATGCGACTCAGGGTGGATGCATGTATCCTCGCTAACGGAGGACATTTTGAACATTTCCTGTAACAAAGTGTTTGAAGTCACGCTGGTACGTTCTGTTGCTGTGTGTTTCCATTCCATGACTAATGTGATTTGAAGAGAAGTAATAAAATGAGACCTAAGATGGAAAGTAAGCGTTTGCGGACACATGTCCACATAACATATTTTCCTTCTTTGTGTGTGAGGAATGTTTGCTGAAGGTTTGGCCGTACCTTTTTGTAACACCCTATATATATATATATATATATATATATATATATATATATATATATATATATATATATATATATATATATAACACTGTCAAGCCCGTGATAATCTTAAGTTCTAGTTTCAATACTGACACGCAATCATAATCAATCGTAATAGCTGGCTCGTGGTATCTAACCAAACCCGTTACCAAAATGATTAACAAACGGATTGTCTATGACAGAATACTCACTCCAATATTACACAATTTGACTACTACAAATGTTCAATCTGCAATCAAAGCTTATATAACATGCCACGTGGTGTTTGGTTATTCAAGAATCACAGTGTGCATATTACACTGAAGAGCTAAAGAAACTGGTACACCTGCCTAATATCGTGTAGGGTCCCCACGAGCACGCAGAATTTCCACAACACGACGTGGCATGGACTCGACTAATGTCTGAAGTACATCTGGAAGAAATTGACACCATGAATCCCGCAGAGCTGTCCATGAAGCCGTAAGAGTACAAGGAGGTCGAGATCTCTTGTGAACAGCACGTTGCAAGGCATGACAGATATGCTCAATAATGTTCACGTCTGGGGAGTTTGGGGGCAGCGAAGTGTTTAAACATAGAAGAGCGACCTGGAGCCACACTGTCGCAATTATGGAAGTGTGAGGTGTCACATTGACCTGCTGGAATTGCCCAATTCCATCGGAATTAACGATGGGCGTGAATGGATGTAGGTGATCAGACAGGATGCTTACGTACGTGTCACCTGTCTGAGTCGTCTCTAGACGTGTCAGGAGTCCCATATCACTCCAACTGCCCCAACGCCTCACACCACTAAAGAGCCTCCACCAGAGCGAACAGTGCCCTGATGACACGCAGGGTCTATGGATTCATGAGGTTTTCTCCATATCCGTACACGTCCATACGCTCGATGCAATTTGAAACGTGACTCGTCCGATCAGGCAACACGTTTCCAGTCATCAGCAGTCCATTGTCAGTGTTGACGGGCCCAGGCGAGGCGTAAAGCTATGTTCCGTGCAGTCATCAAGAGTACACGAGTGGGCCTTCGGCTCCGAAAGCCCATGTCGATGATATTTCGTCGGATGGTTAGCACGCTGACGCTTGTTGATGGCCCAGCGTTGCAATTTACAGCAATTTACGGAGGGGTTGCACTTCTGTCACGCCGAACCATTGTCTTCAGCCGTCGTTGGTCCCGTGCTTGCACGATCTTTTTCCGGCCGCAACGATGTAGGAGATTTGATGTTTTACCGTATTCCTGTTACTCACGGTACACTCGTATAACGGTCGTGCGGGAAAATCTGCAATTCATCGCTACCTCAGAGATGCTGCGTCCCATCGCTCGTGAGCCGATTGTAACGCAACGTTCAAACTCACTTAAATCTTGTTAACCTGCCATTGTAGCAGCAGAAACTGACCTAACAACTGCGCCAGACACTTTGAAAGTTAACCCGGTGAGGACTATATAAATGACTGATTGTGTTGGAATATTTTTAGTGTTCAAACAACATTTATTTTTTCTAAGTAAACAGACATAAAGTATGCTAAACAAGTTATTGATTGAATACCGTAAACACCTAACAGGTGGTTTAAAACTACACGTGATAAGGATCCTGGGTGGCAATCTGAAATGATCTGACGCTCAACAGACTTTGATTGATCAAGTCTACTTAAGTTTCTCTATGTAGGTGCAGCTGAGAGCAAGTGGCGATTGAGATTTGTACGCCCTGACAGTGCCGGGGCGGCAGTACATTACCCTGTTTGCTTCATGCGACGACGTAAATTTCAGCTGGCAAGATGTGTGTGGCGGAGGTGAGAAGTGGAGGCGACACCTGTGAATTGATCGCGACCACCAAAGAAATGTAAAAATCTCACGGTCTAGCGATCAGGCAGACGGATCGCAGTTTACTCTCTACCAGAACCCTGAAATCAAGGTAGATTTCAGTGTGTGACACACCCATTAGCTGGTCGTACCAAGGACCAATTTGGCTCACTTATACAACAGCTGCAAAATACTAAGGCGAATTCTTTACAGACGAATGGAAAAACTGGTAGAAGCGGACCTCGGGGAAGATCAGTTTGGATTCCGTAGAAATGTTGGAACACGTGAGGCAATACTAACCTTACGACTTATCTTAGAAGAAAGATTAAGAAAAGGCAAACTTACGTTTCTAGCATTTGTAGACTTAGAGAAAGCTATCGACAATGTTAACTGGAATACTCTCTTTCAAATTCTGAAGGTGGGAGGGGTAAAATACAGGGAGCGAAAGGCTATTTACAATTTGTACAGAAACCAGATGGCAGTTATAAGAGTCGAGGGTCATGAAAGGGAAGCAGTGGTTGGGAAAGGAGTGAGACAGGGTTGTAGCCTCTCCCCAATGTTATTCAATCTGTATATTGAGCAAGCAGTAAAGGAAACAAAAGAAAAATTCGGAGTGGGTATTAAAATTCAAGGAGAAGAAGTAAAAACTTTGAGGTTCGCCGATGACATTGCAATTCTGTCAGAGACAGCAAAGGACTTGTAAGAGCAGTTGAACGGAATGGACAGTGTCTTGAAAGGAGGGTATAAGATGAACATCAACAAAAGCAAAACGAGGATAATGGAATGTAGTCAAATTAAATCGGGTGATGCTGAGGGAATTAGATTAGGAAATGAGACACTTAAAGTAGTAAAGGAGTTTTGCTATTTGGGGAGTAAAATAACTGATGATGGTCGAAGTAGAGAGGATATAAAATGTAGACTGGCAATGGCAAGGAAACCGTTTCTGAAGAAGAGAAATTTGTTAACATCGAGTATTGATTTAAGTGTCAGGAAGTCGTTTCTGAAAGCATTTGTATGGAGTGTAGCCATGTATGGAAGTGAAACATGGACGATAACTAGTTTGGACAATAAGAGAATAGAAGCTTTGGAAATGTGGTGCTACAGAAGAATGCTGAAGATAAGGTGGGTAGATCACGTAACTAATGAGGAGGTATTGAATAGGATTGGGGAGAAGAGAAGTTTGTGGCACAACTTGACTAGAAGAAGGGATCGGTTGGTAGGACATGTTTTGAGGCATCAAGGAATCACAAATTTAGCATTGGAGGGCAGCGTGGAGGGTAAAAATCGTAGAGGGAGACCAAGTGATGAATACACTAAGCAGATTCAGAAGGATGTAGGTTGTAGTAAGTACTGGGAGATGAAGAAGCTTGCACAGGATAGAGTAGCATGGAGAGCTGCATCAAACCAGTCTCAGGACTGAAGACCACAACAACAACAACATACAACAGGGCGCACAGGGATACCAAACGTCGAGACTGGGAGACCAAAAACGAATAGCCCGAGACGTTTGAAGTCACACATCCAGCTTCAGGGCTAAGTTCATTGAGAAGTTAGCTGAATGTCTTAGACACAGTTGCTATTAATTACTGAGACACCTGTCATTATACTGAAACCAAGAACAGTTTTTTTATAAACAGCAGAACATAATATTTAAAGGGAGGCAGGTAAGACAACAGCCTGCAATACACAGTTTTACTGAATTTTTGGAAATTTGTGGTAAGTTCTCATGGGACCAAACTGCTGAGGTCAATCTAACAAACTAACTTTCACTAAGGACAATACACACACCGATGCCGGAGTGAGGACTCGAACCTCCGACGGGAGAAGCCGCGCGAACCGGGGCACGACGCCTCGGCCCGCATGGCTACCTCGCGCGGCTTTTACTGAATTAAAATCAGCGATCACTTAATGCAAAATTACAGTAAACTAAATGTACTGAAGTTTAGGAGAATTTCTCATATACAGCTAGTATTAGCTAAAAAAAACACCTGTCATTACATTGAAATCAAAAGTATGATTTTTATAAGCAGCAAACAATGTTATTTAAAGGGAAACAAGCAAGGCAGCAGCTTTCAATAAAGAGCTTTACCAAATTACATTATTAAGCATCCAGATAGAGTTCTTTTGAAAATCAGTAATGACTTAATGGGTGAACAAGTTCAGCAAAATTTTTCATATACAGCTGTCATTAGTTATAAGAACACCTGTTACTACGTTGAAAACAGAGGTACAGACCTTTATAAGCAGCTGTGACTTAACGGGTACTGCACCCTCATTTACATATATGGCCGAAAGAGTCAGCCTACAGGAACTGTGAAACGAACCATGTCGTCCAGGACCGTGAACGACAAAGGGCGCAGATTCACCACGAGGTGGGGAAACTCAGGCATCTACTGTCTGTTGAGGCCTAAGCTCTGTAGTGTGCAACTGAGACAGACGAGAACCTATGTCATAGGGAAACCCAGTAGAAGGCGTTTGTGGCCAGGGAGACGTAGCAGTGTTAAATATGGCGGACCTGAGATCGGCCATAAAGGGAAACATTTATGGGAACTATTTAATTCTGTAGTAATTCAGGGAATGAAGCCGGAATAATTTTAATCTGCCGTCCTCCATAAATTTTCATGGTGATCCCAAGAAAACTTGAATATTCATCATATCTATAATACACTACTGGCCATTAAAATTGCGAAACCAAGTAGAAATGCAGATGATAGGGGGGATTCATTAGACAAATATATTATACTAGAACTGACATGTGACATTTTTACGCAATTTGGGTGCATAGATCCTGAGAAATCTTGTACGCCTGGGCATTGAGTCAAACAGAGCTTGGATGGCGTGTACAGGTACAGCTGCCCATGCAGCTTCAACAAGGTACCACAGTTCATCAAGAGCAATGACTGGCGTATTGTGACAAGCCACTTGCTCGGCCACCATTGACCAGACGTTTTCAGTTGGTGAGAGATCTGGAGAATGTGCTGGCCAGGGCAGCAGTCGAACATTTTATGTATCCAGAAAGGTCCGTGCAGGACCTGCAACATGCGGTCGTGCATTATCCTGCTGAAATGTAGAGTTTTGCAGGGATCGAATGAAGGGTAGAGCCACGGGTCGTAACACATCTGAAATGTAACGTCCAAAGTTCAAAGTGCCGTCAATGCGAACAAGAGGTGACCGAGACGTGTAACCAATGGCACCCCATACCGTCACGCCGGGTGATACGCCAGTACGGCGGTAACGAATACACGCTTCCAATGTGCGTTCACCGCGATGTCGCCAAACACGGTTGCGACCATCATGACGCTGTAAACAAAACCTGGATTCATCCGAAAAAATTACGTTTTACCATTCGTGCACCTAGGTTTTCGTTGAGTACACCATCGCAGGCGCTCCTGTCTGTGATGCAGCGTCAAGGGTAACCGCAGCCATGGTCTCCGAGCTGATAGTCCATGCTGCTGCAAACGTCGTCGAACTGTTCGTGCAGATGGTTGTTGTCTTGCAAACGTCCCCATCTGTTGACTCAGGGATCGAGACGTGGCTGAGCGATCCGTTACAGCCATCGGATAAGATGCCTGTCATCTCGACTGCTAGTGATACGAGGCCGTTGGGATCCAACACGGCGTTCCGTATTACCCCCCTGCACCCACCGATTCCATATTCTGCTAACAGTCATTGGATCTCGACCAACGCGAGCTGCAATGTCGCGATTCAATAAACCGTAATCGCGATAGGTTACAATCCGACCTTTATCAAAGTCGGAAACGTGATGGTACGCATTTCTCCTCCTTACACGAGGCATCACGACAACGTGTCGCCAGGCAACGCCGGTCGACTGCTGTTTGTGTTATGAGAAATCGGTTGGAAACTTTCCTCATGTCAGCACGTTGTAGGTGTCGCCACCGGCGCCAACCTTGTGTTAATGCTCTGAAAAGCTAATCATTTGCATATGACAGCATCTTCTTCCTGTCGGTTAAATTTCGCGTCTGTAGCACGTCATCTTCATGGTGTAGCAATTTTAATGGCCAGTAGTGTATGTTAAAATGTAAAATAATGTAGAATACGCTGTAGCCCATCATATGGACGGCTTCAGGAAAGGGATCTGCACTAGTCAGTTGAGTGAGTATGTTCGGCGCGAGGGAAGCGCGGCCCGGGGCAGGTAGAGGGGCAGGCAGAGGGACAGTGCTGGTGCAGGCGCGAAAGCGGACAGTTCGGCTGGAGACGCGAAAGCGGACGGCCAGTCTTTAGGCAGCTAGGAAGTGAAACGACTTAGAAGATTTCGCGTGATGCGGTATCATGGGACTTACTATTTTGTACTTTCAGTGATTATTAAGGTTACTTATTCGTGTTTTGAGTTCATTATCAAGATCACTAACTTGTGCCTTAATTTGACTGTTAATGCTACTAATTTGTGCGTTACTCTGATCTTTTATTTGTGTAAACAAAAGTTCGAATAGGTCGTCCACGTTTAATGGTTTTCACTATCCTGCTCTACTGAATCTGTTCTGCTTCCACGTCATGTGATTTCATCGGTTCTTTCTGCGAAGTACTGAACACATCAAGCGATTCATTTACGTAATCATTGTCTTCCCCCTAAGCTTCCCCCATTCGTTGCGTCCTTTCATTCCTGTTTAGTTTGTGACGGCCTCATCAGTTGAATCTGTTCATTTACGTACGCGTGGTATTCCACGTAGGCCAATTGTCGCTCTGTGGCGCTACCTGTGTGTTCATTTCGGTAACAGCTACCGGTCTCATTATAGTTTCTCGGTACGGACTGTGCTGTCTCGTTCTGTTCTCTTTGATCTACTATTGCTTTTGTATCCATTTAATACTGGCTATGAATTACTGTTTACTTTCTAAATTCCAGTAATATTTGCTATTGTTTGATTTATTGATTTATTGGAATTTCGTGTCACTGGACATTAAGTGCTCGTAATATGTTTGTTTCGTGGTTATGATATGGTCGGTATTTTACCAAGAAATAAGCTTAAGAATGGCTTTCCACGTGGCGTCTTCAATTAACAGAACTATTTGTCTCGTCAAGGGAAAAGCCACTTTTTGAACACTGAAAGCAAAGCGACAGGGGTTCAGGAATGAGCCACGGCAGGCAGGCGATGAAAAGTACACTACTGGCCATTAAAATTGCTACACCATGAAGATGACGTGCTACAGACGCGAAATTTAACAGACAGGAAGAAGATGCTGTCATATGCAAATGACTAGCTTTTTAGAGCATTCACACAAGGTTGGCGCCGGTGGCGACACCTACAACGTGCTGACATGAGGAAAGTTTCCAACCGATTTCTCACACACAAACAGCAGTTGACCGGCGTTGCCTGGTGAAACGTTGTTGTGATGCCTCGTGTAAGAAGGAGAAATGCGTACCATCACGTTTCCGACTTTGATAAAGGTCGGATTGCAGCCTATCGCGATTGCGGATCATCGTATCGCGACATTGCAGAATATGGAATCGATGGGTTCAGGAGGGTAATACGGAACGCCGTGCTGGATCCCAACGGCGTCGTATCACTAGCACTCAAGATGACAGGCATCTTATCCGTATGGCTGTAACGGATCGTGCAGCCGCGTCTCGATCCCCGAGTCAACAGATGGAGACGTTTTCAAGACAACAACCATCTGCACGAACAGTTCGACGACGTTTGCAGCAGCATGGACTATCAGCTCGGTGCCGCCCGCGGTAGCCGTGCGGTTCTAGGCGCTCCAGTCCGGAGCCGCGCTGCTGCTACGGTCGCAGGTTCGAATCCTGCCTCGGGCATGGGTGTGTGTGATGTCCTTAGGTTAGTTAGGTTTAAGTAGTTCTAAGTTCTAGGGGACTAATGAGCACAGCAGTTGAGTCCCATAGTGCTCAGAGCCATTTGACCCTATCATCTCGGAGACCATGGCTGCGGTTACCCTTGACGCTGCATCACAGACAGGAGCGCCTGCGATGGTGTACTCAACGACGAACCTGGGTGCACGAATGGCAAAGCGTCATTTTCGGATGAATCCACGTTCTGTTTACAGCATCATGATGGTCGCATCCGTGTTAGGCGACATCGCGGTGAACGCACATTGGAAGCGTGTATTTGTCATCGCCACACTGGCGTATCACCCGACGTGATGGTATGGGGTGCCATTGGTTACACGTCGCGGTCACCTATTTTTCGCATTGACGGAACTGTGAATAGTGGACGTTACATTTCAGATGTGTTACGATCCGTGGCTCTACCCTTCATTAGATTTCTGCGAAACCCTACATTTTAGCAGGATAATGCACGACACGTTGCAGGTCCTGTACGGGCTTTTCTGGATACTGAAAATGTTCGACTGCTGCCATGGCCAGCACATTCTCCAGATCTCTCACCAATTGAAAACGTCTGGTCAATGGTGGCCGAGCAAGTGGCTCGTCACAATACGCCAGTCACTACTCTTGATGAAGTGTGGTATCGTGCATGGGCAGCTGTACCTGTACACGCCATCCAAGCTCTGACTCAATGCCCAGGCGTATCAAGGCCGTTATTACGGCCAGACGTGGTTGTTCTTAGTACTGATTTCTCAGGATCTATGCACCCAAATTGGGTGAAAATGTAATCACATGTCAGTTCCAGTATAATATATTTGGCCAATGAATACCCGTTTATCTTCTGCATGTCTTCTTGGTGTCGCAATTTTAATGGCCAGTAGTGTATGTATGCTAGTCGCGGACAGGGAGCCCGCCAGCAAAGAACACATCAGACAGATTAGCTATTCGTATGGAAGCTATATTTACGGCAGGAGGAGGGCATCACAATAGACTGCAATACACCTGCTTCGCCGGATAACGACACCAGGGCAAGAAGAAACGTAAACACGTTCTTAGGCGAGGAAGAACATCGATAAAATTTTCGAAAATGAGTTGTCAGGGATTACTAGTTGGTGTGAACAGAACAATGGTCTGTCCCAAAGGGTAAAGCAGTGCGAGTGGGAGGGTTTCAAAATACACTCCTGGAAATTGAAATAAGAACACCGTGAATTCATTGTCCCAGGAAGCGGAATCTTTATTGACACATTCCTGGGGTCAGATACATCACATGATCACACTGACAGAACCACAGGCACATAGACACAGGCAACAGAGCATGGACAATGTCGGCACTAGTACAGTGTATATCCACCTTTCGCAGCAATGCAGGCTGCTATTCTCCCATGGAGACGATCGTAGAGATGCTGGATGTAGTCCTGTGGAACGGCTTTGCCATGCCATTTCCACCTGGCGCCTCAGTTGGACCAGCGTTCGTGCTGGACGTGCAGACCGCGTGAGACGACGCTTCATCCAGTCCCAAACATGCTCAATGGGGGACAGATCCGGAGATCTTGCTGGCCAGGGTAGTTGACTTACACCTTCTAGAGCACGTTGGGTGACACGGGATACATGCGGACGTGCATTGTCCTGTTGGAACAGCAAGTTCCCTTGCCGGTCTAGGAATGGTAGAACGATGGGTTCGATGACGGTTTGGATGTACCGTGCACTATTCAGTGTCCCCTCGACGATCACCAGTGGTGTACGGCCAGTGTAGGAGATCGCTCCCCACACCATGATGCCGGGTGTTGGCTCTGTGTGCCTCGGTCGTATGCAGTCCTGATTGTGGCGCTCACCTGCACGGCGCCAAACACGCATACGACCATCATTGGCACCAAGGCAGAAGCGACTCTCATCGCTGAAGACGACACGTCTCCATTCGTCCCTCCATTCACGCCTGTCGCGACACCACTGGAGGCGGGCTGCACGATGTTGGGGCGTGAGCGGAAGACGGCCTAACGGTGTTCGGGACCGTAGCCCACCTTCATGGAGACGGTTGCGAATGGTCCTCGCCGATACCCCAGGAGCAACAGTGTCCCTAATTTGCTGGGAAGTGGCGGTGCGGTCCCCTACGGCACTGCGTAGGATCCTACGGTCTTGGCGTGCATCCGTGCGTCGCTGCGGTCCGGTCCCAGGTCGACGGGCACGTGCACCTTCCGCCGACCACTGGCGACAACATCGATGTACTGTGGAGACCTCACGCCCCACGTGTTGAGCAATTCGGCGGTACGTCCACCCGGCCTCCCGCATGCCCACTATACGCCCTCGCTCAAAGTCCGTCAACTGCACATACGGTTCACGTCCACGCTGTCGCGGCATGCTACCAGTGTTAAAGACTGCGATGGAGCTCCGTATGCCACGGCAAACTGGCTGACACTGACGGCGGCGGTGCACAAATGCTGCGCAGCTAGCGCCATTCGACGGCCAACACCGCGGTTCCTGGTGTGTCCGCTGTGCCGTGCGTGTGATCATTGCTTGTACAGCCCTCTCGCAGTGTCCGGAGCAAGTATGGTGGGTCTGACACACCGGTGTCAATGTGTTCTTTTTTCCATTTCCAGGAGTGTATATTACGCGACCAAACGGTTAGGTAGTAGTGAAAGGAGAAAAAGGGATCTCGAGAGTAGCACGTGGCCTGATAGCAAGGAAAGGGATACGGTCGATATGAGGAGAGTGGAAGAAGACGAAATCCTCAGCGTTGTTGACGAATCACTTCTGACTAACGAATCGCCAGCAGAACAAACCGTTGTCAGTAGGCGTGAAGCAAAGCAAGCGCTGTATCGTGTGTGAGATACAGAGGCGAGCGAGTGTGCCGGGATTTGTCCCAGTTCACTGCCAGTAGCGCCAAGTCAGCTTAACGCGTCTGCGAGTAAAAAAATAAAAAAAAAGTGGCTCTGAGCACTGTGGGACTTAACATCTGAAGACATCAGTACCCTAGGCCTCAGAACTACTTAAACCTAACTAACCTAAGGATATCACACACATCCGCGCCCGAGGCAGGATTCGAACCCGCTACCGTAGCGGTCGCGCGGTTCAAGACTGAAGCGCCTAGAACCGCTCGGCCACACCGGCCGGCTTCTGCGAGTAGCGCCCAAGTATTGTACCACAATTAAGAATGAAATTAAAAATCAAAATTTATGTTTAAGACTTTGTTTAAATATAGTTTAGTGTTATAATGTTCCAAATTCAAAGTCTTTATGTTCTAGACTTAACAGTGTACGTAAAAATGCCGTTTTAAGAGAAAAATAAGTGGCACTAAATAATAAAGATAGAAATCCAGAATTTGGTCAGAAGGTGTGTTTAGAACTCATAAATAAGTGGTGCAGATTTCCAAAACCACAGAACAAAAATTAACACCGGAATCCATGTTTTTAGGAAAAATCACAGGCACTAGAAAATGGACTTAGAAACATGAAAATATGTTTTATGCTTCAGTTCATCCCAAAAATAATAACTGAAAGATCACGTTAAGCTACCTCTTATAGTTTTTGAGCAATTAAGTAAAAAATCAATTTTGTAACTAAAGTATACCCAATCGTAGTTGATTAAGTACCTGTAATTTTAATGATAAGAGAATTTTGGTTAAAGCAAATGATGAAACATCCCAAATGATAAAGCTATACCAAATTTGAGAGTTGTAGTATTAATAACAGCCGATATAAGTATTAGTGAAGGTATGGTTCAGAGGTAACGATCTACCGTAAGTTGCACTATAAAAATACTAGAAGGCAAAGTTTTCATTCTAGTGAGCTGAAACGTTTTCGGTGATTTCAAACAACTTAACTAAATACAAATAAAAATTAAGAGGTTTCTGAAGTAATTTGTAACTATATTATTAAAGTTTATGTGCCTGACAAAGTGGTCGTTCCGAGGCTGCTGCAGTATGCAGATAGCCGTAGACAGCAAATGTTCCCTCGGCCGTCCGCTCCGGCACCTATATAAATACAGCCCGAGAGGCAATAGGAAAGTTCACTTCGCATTCAGCTACTATAATATCCACGTCTGTTAAACGTCGGATCGCGCTCTGCCTCGGATGACGTCAGAGCCGAACTGTGACAAAGCGCTTATTTTGCAGTAAAAACTGATAGTGAACTCGCGAGGACTGTACACCGTCCTGGATCGCTTAGAATTCGCCAAAGTAACTGTCAGTATGCCGTCCGTGTGAATTACAGTTCCGCGTGGCAAGTGGTGACTTTATTTCCACTTTTATGGCGAGCATCAATTTTGAACATTTATTGCAAAATTTCATTTCAGTAATTTTAGTCAGATCGAAAGACAATCTGGTAGGAACGTACCGTAGAGGTCGCCTCTGAACTGCTAAATGTGTTGTTAGAATAGAAAGACACGCTTTAAATTGACAATAGTGAATTTCTAAGTGTTATCTGTGAGAAACTTTACGTAATATAAATATTGACTGGAACTTTATACTTTTATTTAAAACCGTAGTCCTGATCCCACAAAGAAATAGGAGAGTAGAAACTTTCTATCAGTGGGCTGGACCAGAATGTTTACGTTCAGACTGGAAACTAAATTCAGTATGTTTCCCTTCGCTTTCTGGCTGACCACAAAATTAGTTGCCATGCTCGCGTGAATAAGACTGCATTAATTAATAATTTTTTATCTACCGCTCCACAAGCGGAAGACGTAGATACAGACGATTGTTTACGAATTATCGGAGTTTACGCTGAATCCACAAAATACGAAGTAAAGTTAGGCGTCATTAGAGCCGATGAAAATGAGAGCTCAGACGAAGAAACTGCTGTGACAGAAAGGGAACTACCAATGTTAGGAAAAAACCGTGACTTGAGTATTTAAGACTCGATGAGGACATTAACATGAGCCTAAGAAAAGCGTTTCTGTTAGAACTGAACAGTGACCCAGAATTATCAGATATAGGGAATAGTTAGGATGAAGAATATATTGAAGTAACAGGAATCGAGGAAGGCGTGAAGAAACGCTGTTTTGTACCACCCAACGAGGCAACTTAAAAACAAGAGCCGGAAGTAAACACAGGACCAAGAAAGACAGAACCTGCGGATTATAGCATACCTAAGAAAATATTGTAGTAACAGAATTCGAGGAATGCAAAACTAAATATTGTTGAGTACCACAAGAACACGCAAATTTAGTCCGATACCTTTTCAGTACACTCTGTCACGGTCACAAAAAAATAAAAGTCCTTTAACAGAAATAACGTTATCTGTATGTCACTAATTTTAATAGTAGCCGGTAGTGTTACACAACCCGTTACAGTTTTCTTTTTTTGTGGGAATCGCTAACCAGTTAATGAAATGAAAAAGCAACAAACAACTATTTTTGAAAAGGGAAGCCTTCAGTAAACAGTTTTATTAAATAACCTTATTAAGGAGCAAGATCTAGGATTTCTAGACAAGATCAGTGACCACTAAATGAACAATAATAAAATGAAGAGACTAAGAAACCGGTACACCTGAAGGGCCCCCGCCAGCACGCAGAAGCGCCGCAACACGGCGTGACATGGATTCGACTAATGTCTGAAGTAGTGCTGGAAGGAACTGGCACCATGAATAGTGTAAGGCTGTCCACAAATCCGTAAGAGTACGAGGAGCTGGAGATCTCTTCTGAACAGCACGTTGCAAGGCATCCCAGACATTCTCAATAATCTTCATGTCTGCGAAGTTTGGTGGCCAGCGAAAGTGTTTAAACTCAGAAGAGTGTTCCTGGAGTCACTCTGTAGCAATTCTAGTCGTGTGAGGTGTCGCATTGTCCTGCTGGAATTGCACAAGTCTGTCGGAATCATAATGGACATAAATGGGTGCAAGTGACCAGACAGGATGCTTATGTACGTGTCACCAGTAAGAGATGTATCTAAACGTATCAGGGGTCCCATATTCTCCAACTCCACACGCCCCATACCATTACAGAGCCTCCATCAACATGAAGAGTCCCCTGCTGACACGCAGGGTCGATGGATCCATGAGGTTGTCTCCATACCCGTACACCTCCATCCGCTCCATACAATTTGAAACGAGACTCTTCCGACCAGACAACATGTTTCCAGTCATCAACAGTCAAATGTCGGTGTTGACGGGCCCAGGCGAGGCGTTAAGCTTTGCGTCGTGCAGTCATCATGGATACACGAGTGGGCCTTCGGCTCCGAAAGCCCATATCGATGATATTTTGTTGAATGGTTCACACGCTGACACTTGTTGATGGCCCAACACTGAAATCTGCAACAATTTTGCGGAAGGGTTGCACTTCTGTCACGTTGCACGAGTCTCTTGAGTCGTCGTTGGTCCCTTTCTTGCAGGATCTTTTTTCGGCTGCAGCGATGTCGCAGATTTGCTGTTTTACTGGATTCGTGATATTCACGGTACACTCGTGAAGTGATCGTACGGGGGTCACCGCTTCATCGCTATGTCGGAGATGCTGTGTCCCATCGATCGTGCGCCGATTATAAAGGACTGCAAAGCCTTGTGATCTGTCACTAAAGAGAACTTGCGACCAAACAAATAGGGATGGAATTTCGTCACACCATACACAATAGCGAGAGCCCTTTTTCTATATGAGAATAATTCCACTGAGTCTCAGTTAAAATTTTTGAGGCAAAAGCAATAGGTCTGTCTTGTGCACCAATTCAGTGCGAAAGCATAGCGCCGATTCCATAGGAAGAAGCGTCGACTTGCAAAACTATTGTCTTGGCGGGGTCAAAATGCACTAAACTTCTGTCACTAAGCAAAGCATTTTTGAATTCATGAAATGCTTTTTGACAGTCTTTAGTCCACACGAAAGGTATATTTCTGTGACGCGTGCGATGTAATGGAGCCGCGATCTGAGCGGCATTCGGTATGAACCGAATGCAGTATGTCATCTTGCCTAGTACTGACTGCAGTTCACACACTTTGCGAGAAACCGGCAGGTCACAGATTGCAAGCAAATGAGATTGGAGGGGTTGCACGCCCTGACTGTTTATCACATGACATAAGTACTGTAGTTCAGTCTGAAAAAAGTCACACTTTTCGAGACGACACTTGAGTCCTGCTTCTGACAACACTCGATAAAGAGCACGCAAATTGGCAATGTGTTCCTCTGGTGTATGACCTGCGACGACAATATCGTCAAGGTAGTTTGAACAAAATGGCACTTTGGCAGTCAGCTGTTCCAAGTAACGTTGAAACATGGCGGGTGCGGAAGCACTGCCGAAGGGCAAATGCAAATACTTCTTAAGTGTGTATTTACAACAAACACTCTGTGATTCTTCATCCAATGGAATTTGAAAGTAGGCATCACGCAAATCTGTCTTAGAAAAGTAATTTTCTGCGCCAAGCCTGCCAATGAGTTCCTCAGGGCGAGGTAACGGATTAGTGTCTACTACAGTCTGCGAGTTGACTGTAGACTTGAAGTCAACACAAACTCGAATGCGACCAGAAGAGTTAGGCAACGAAAGGAGAGGACTTGCCCATTGACTAGCTTAAATGGGAGCAATTACACAATTATCTTGTAATTCTTGCAATTCACTGGCTACTTTGTCTCTTAAAGCAGTTAGAACGTGGCGAACCCGGAAAACCTTAGGCTCTGCATATTCTTTCAATGTAACATACGCTATAAAGTTATTAGCTTTTCCCATTCCTTCTGAAAATGGTTCAGGGTATTCTTCAAGCAAGCAAGCTACACTGTCTTTTGGTTCAAAAGCAGACACTGAAATTACATTGTCTTGGATGCTAGCCGGCCGGGGAGGCCGAGCCGTTCTAGGCGCTACAGTCTGGAACCCCGGTCGCAGGTTCGAATCCTGCCTCGGGCATGGATGTTTGTGATGTCCTTAGGTTAGTTAGGTTTAATTAGTTCTAAGTTCTAGGGGACTGATGACCTCTAAGTCCGATAGTGCTCAGAGCCATTTGAACCATCTTGGATGCTAAGTCCTAGCAAATCAAAGGCACCTAAACTGAATATGCACTCACTGTCTCTTGATTTCAACACAGTAAAATTCGCTGTCCTAATGTGAGATTTGTAAGTGGCAGGCAAACTACACTGCCCAATCACTGGAATTTCCTGTCCTTTGTAAGCGGTGAGGGGCTTGCTAGATTTATAAAGGCGTGATGAGCCTAACTATTCATACGTGGCACGATTAAGTAAAGTTACTGAGGCAACTGTTTCTAACTGAAAGTTTACACGTCGGCCATCATTTCGTAATAAGACAAATACACTCCTGGAAATTGAAATAAGAACACCGTGAATTCATTGTCCCAGGAAGGGGAAACTTTATTGACACATTCCTGGGGTCAGATACATCACATGATCACACTGACAGAACCACAGGCACATAGACACAGGCAACAGAGCATGCACAATGTCGGCACTAGTACAGTGTATATCCACCTTTCGCAGCAATGCAGGCTGCTATTCTCCCATGGAGACGATCGTAGAGATGCTGGATGTAGTCCTGTGGAACGGCTTGCCATGCCATTTCCACCTGGCGCCTCAGTTGGACCAGCGTTCGTGCTGGACGTGCAGACCGCGTGAGACGACGCTTCATCCAGTCCAAAACATGCTCAATGGGGGACAGATCCGGAGATCTTGCTGGCCAGGGTAGTTGACTCACACGTTCTAGAGCACGTTGGGTGGCATGGGATACATGCGGACGTGCATTGTCCTGTTGGAACAGCAAGTTCCCTTGCCGGTCTAGGAATGGTAGAACGATGGGTTCGATGACGGTTTGGATGTACCGTGCACTATTCAGTGTCCCCTCGACGGTCACCAGTGGTGTGCGGCCAGTGTAGGAGATCGCTCCCCACACCATGATGCCGGGTGTTGGCCCTGTGTGCCTCGGTCGTATGCAGTCCTGATCGTGGCGCTCACCTGCACGGCGCCAAACACGCATACGACCATCATTGGCACCAAGGCAGAAGCGACTCTCATCGCTGAAGACAACACGTCTCCATTCGTCCCTCCATTCACGCCTGTCGCGACACCACTGGAGGCGGGCTGCACGATGTTGGGGCGTGAGCGGAAGACGGCCTAACGGTGTTCGGGACCGTAGCCCAGCTTCATGGAGACGGTTGCGAATGGTCCTCGCCGATACCCCAGGAGCAACAGTGTCCCTAATTTGCTGGGAAGTGGCGGTGCGGTCCCCTACGGCACTGCGTAGGATCCTACGGTCTTGGCGTGCATCCGTGCGCCGCTGCGGTCCGGTCCCAGGTCGACGGGCACGTGCACCTTCCGCCGACCACTGGCGACAACATCGATGTACTGTGGAGACCTCACGCCCCACGTGTTGAGCAATTCGGCGGTACGTCCACCCGGCCTCCCGCATGCCCACTATACGCCCTCGCTCAAAGTCCGTCAACTGCACATACGGTTCACGTCCACGCTGTCGCGGCATGCTACCAGTGTTAAAGACTGCGATGGAGCTCCGTATGCCACGGCAAACTGGCTGACACTGACGGCGGCGGTGCACAAATGCTGCGCAGCTAGCGCCATTCGACGGCCAACACCGCGGTTCCTGGTGTGTCCGCTGTGCCGTGCGTGTGATCATTGCTTGTACAGCCCTCTCGCAGTGTCCGGAGCAAGTATGGTGGGTCTGACACACCGGTGTCAATGTGTTCTTTTTTCCATTTCCAGGAGTGTAGTTTGTTAGAACGTCGATGCACAGCATTAGGGCGAGAAGGACGCACAAACTTAATGTTACTTTTGTCAGAACCTGTTGTAGTTTTGAAAACACAGCGTTCACTGCATCTGCACGAGGCTGTTTTCTCTGGGAGCGGGCAAAATTGTCGTTTTTGTGCCGTTGCAAACAAATTGATTGAACATGGGCTTTTTTCCACACGTTGTGTTATGTGATGAGTAATCCTGTCTTTTATGGCGAGCAAAACATCTACGGCAAGACTTCACTAAATTCACAGGCCTGTTTACATGTTTACGTGGTTGCCCGCATGTTTGTGTACGCGCTCGTTACTGTGGCTGCTTGGGACGGTCGCGAACAAGGGGCAACTCGACCCGACAAATTGTGGCCTGATCAAACTTATTCGCCGCTATGGCAGGCAAATCATATTCCTCTACGATCTGCAGTACTTGGGGAAGTGAGATATCAAAGTACTTCAAGATATGTTCCCGTATTCTACTGTTTGGGGCAGTGAGTGTTATTGGATCACGCATCATTAAATCACTGTAAAAGTTGCAAATACTACAATTAAATTTACACTTCCTATTCATGCCCGTTAATTCTGTGTACCACTGGCGGTACGTCTGTTTCGGCTTTTTCTGCAAGTGAAAGAACTGATTTCCAGCTGCAGCTACTTGGACTTGCTGGTCATAGCATTGAGTCAATGCAGTGATTACATGGTCATAGTCGAGTTCGTCGGGAGTCGCGGTTGGGAGTAGTTATTGTACTAACCTCAACACTGGGGACCCCGCAATCGAAAGGAAGTATTGTGACTTTCAGTACCTTGACCATGGTGAACTTGACAATATGCTTGGAACTGAGTCAAGTATTCAATCCATTCTTCCTCTGTTTCCTTAACTTGCCGGAACGGTGGTATACTGGTCGGCGGCAATGATTGGGACGGTTGGTTGGTTGGTTGCGGTTGTGCGGCCGACGCAGATTGTGCAGGCAGTAGCTGTTGTACCGTCGTCAGTGAGGTAGCAATTTGTTGGTTCTGAAACTGAAAAGCTTTTGTTAGATCCATCACATTGGCCTTTTGTGGCAAAGGCGCGGGGGCAGGGGACGGAGGGGGTGGGAAATTCATGGTTTACACAAATATGTTATATCAGAAAGCAAGGAAAGTCTCTGGAAAGGGAAGTTTGATTAGTCCTGCGGCCCCCCTCCTGGAATACATGCAAGAACACAACAACAGACTAGGAAATAGAAACGCTTGAACATGATCACTCCCACAAGTTAAAACACAAGAGCGCCAGACAAAGTCTTTGGCCAAGTTGGTTATCTCCGATCGCTACTAGATTATCCTCATTCACCACAGTGGGGTCTTGTACCGCAAGGAAGCAAGGGAGGGAATGTTGTTATAGGTGCTGGTATCCTCTTTCTATAACACAAATGCACACGTGGATTAACATGGCTCTTTATTTACATGAACTGGAACCATTTACTTAACTTGAATAGAGCCCATGTTTTGTGGGACAAGCTCATCAGTAATAGTCCTCTTGCAGACCGATGTCAGTATCGGTAATCTTGCTATTGTTGTTGTTGTTGTTGTGGTCTTCAGTTCTGAGACTGGTTTGATGCAGCTCTCCATGCTACTCTATCCTGTGCAAGCTTCTTCATCTCCCAGTACCTACTGCAACCTACATCCTTCTGAATCTGCTTAGTGTATTCATCTCTTGGTCTCCCTCTACGATTTTTACCCTCCACGCTGCCCTCGAATGCTAAATTTGTGATCCCTTGATGCCTTAAAACATGTCCTACCAACCGATCCCTTCTTCTAGTCAAGTTGTGCCACAAACTTCTCTTCTCCCCAATCCTATTCAATACCTCCTCATTAGTTACGTGATCTACCCACCTTATCTCCTTGTCCAAACTGGTTATCGTCCATATTTCGCTTCCATAAATGGCTACACTCCATACAAATACTTTCAGAAAGGACTTCCTGACACTTAAATCTATACTCGATGTTGACAAATTTCCCTTCTTCAGAAACGATTTCCTTGCCATTGCCAGTCTACATTTTATATCCTCTCTACTTCGACCATCATCAGTTATTTTGCTCCCCAAATAGCAAAACTCCTTTACTACTTTAAGTGTCTCATTTCCTAATCTAATTCCCTCAGCATCACCCGATTTAATTTGACTACATTCCATTATCCTCGTTTTGCTTTTGTTGATGTTCATCTTATATCCTCCTTTCAAGACACTGTCCATTCCGTTCAACAGTTCTTCCAAGTCCTTTGCTGTCTCTGACAGAATTACAGTGTCGTCGGCGAACCTCAAAGTTTTTACTTCTTCTCCATGAATTTTAATACCTACTCCGAATTTTTCTTTTGTTTCCTTTACTGCTTGCTCAATATACAGATTGAATAACATCGGGGAGAGGCTACAACCCTGTCTCACTCCGTTCCCAACCACTGCTCCCTTTCATGCCCCTCGACTCTTATAACTGCCATCTGGTTTCTGTACAAATTGTAAATAGCCTTTCGCTCCCTGTATTTTACCCCTGCCACCTTCAGAATTTGAAAGAGAGTATTCCAGTTAACGTTGTCAAAAGCTTTCTCTAAGTCTACAAATGCTAGAAACGTAGGTTTGCCTTTTCTTAATCTTTCTTCTAAGATAAGTCGTAAGGTTAGTATTGCCTCACGTGTTCCAACATTTCTACGGAATCCAAACTGATCTTCCCCGAGGTCGGCTTCTACCAGTTTTTCCATTCGTCTGTAAAGAATTCGCGTTAGTATTTTGCAGCTGTGACTTATTAAACTGATAGTTCGGTAATTTTCACATCTGTCAACGCCTGCTTTCTTTGGGATTGGAACTATTATATTCTTCTTGAAGTCTGTGGGTATTTCGCCTGTCTTGCTATTACAAACTTTAATTTCATACTGCTAGTAAGTACAATTCTGGTTGAAGTAAACTAGTCCCGCTATAGTCAGTAATCTCGTGGCTATGTACTGTCGTAGCCTGTGACGAACTAAACCCTCTCTGCTAGTAAACTGACAGACGCCAAACGGGATGATTGAGTAAGTGAGTGATTGGGGCCCTCCGGTCAGCGGCGGCGGCCTAAATACATGCTGTCGAGAGGGCGCTGGCGGCCTGTTGCTTGTTGGTGTGTCTGTGGCCTCTCTGTGATAGGTGCACTTGATCCAGCGCCTACTAATCGATCTTCGCGCTTCGTCTTTGCCGACCGGCGTGCAGGCGGCAGTTTACGCCAGCACAGGAACCGACAGCGATGTGGAGCCATGCTGACTTCAGTGCCTTGGCCAGTTGAGTTAGGTTTTTCGGTTGACGACCTATGGTGCCAACAGCCTGATCAAGATGAGCCCACATATTCTCGATTGGGTTTAAATTGGGGGAGTTTGGTGTCAAGCGGAGTACGATTAACTCATTCTGGTGCTCTTAGAACCACGAACATACACTAAAATCTGTGTAACACGTTGGATTTTTCTGCTGGTAGTTGCCAACGTACAAAGGGCGTTCAAAAAGTTTTCCACAGTCGTCTCTATTTTTTTATTTTGTGCAGGAGGAGAATGAAATTTTTTGTGAACATACTTGGAACATTTAGCTATACATTGAGCCTACTCAATGTAGCCACCTTCAGCTGTGCCGCATCTGAACCAACGTTCTTTCCATGATGTAAATGCATTTTGGTAAAATTCTGGGGATTGACTTTTACACGATAGCTTGACACAAGAAATAAGGTGTTTCTATCAAATGTTTTACCGTGCAGGTGGGCCGTCAGACGACCAAAGAGGTAAAAATCAGACTGAGCAAGTCCAGATTGTAGGGAGGATGAGGAACAATTTCTAACCCATTTTTCGTGATTTTCTCCTGCGTCATAAGGGCTGTATGGGGTTTGGCATTGTCATGGTGTAGTCTGATGAACTGACCCTGAAACTGTGGTCTATGGGTCTTGATGGCACGTCGCAGCTTTTCCAGTGACAAACAGTAACGGTAATTTTGGATGATTTGATCAACGGTCTCCTTATTCACATCACTCACTGCCGTCGATGTTCTACCGCATCGTGGATTCTTCAGCAGAGGGAAATCACCTTCTTTAAACCTCTGCAACCACCGCTGGCTACTGCTGCGATCCACTGTGTCCTCCCCGTAAACAACTTCCTGTGAATCGATGTGGCAGAGTCATCGCCGGTCTTGAAGAGGAACTCCATCACCGACAGTTGTCGCAACCTGACATTTACTTCACGGTCCATTGTGGTTCACCTATATATAAAAGAAAATACTTTTATACACCAACTTATAGCTAAATGTTCCAAGTATGTTCACAAAAAACGCCATTCTCCTCCTGCAAAAAATAAAAAAATTAGGGACGACTGTGCAAAACTTTTTGAACGCCCTTTGTATCTCGAAAAAAACAATCTTCATGTACGAGTCTACCCGGCCACCAAGAAAAGATACATGCTTGTGTTGATAAACTGCGTGTTCCAAAATGACAAGGGAATGCCACGCCCATATTCCTCAGAGCGTGACACCCCCTCCTCTGGTTTGGACCCTTCCGGAGATTGTTTCAGGCTGTTTGCTTCCAGACGTTTCATACAGCACACGCCAACAGCCGTCTGTACGACGGAGCATAAAACGTGATCCCTCAGAAAAGGCCACCTGTCTTCGTTCAGTGGACGTCCAGTTGCGGTAATGGCACAAATTCCAACCTTCGACTCCGATGAACAATGGTCAGCATGAGTGCATGAAACAGTCACCTGCTACAGAGGCCCATACACATCAACGTTCGCTGAACGGTCGTTGAGGAGACACTGTTGGAGCCCCTTGGTTCACCTGGGCGGCCAGTTGCTCAGCACCTCCATTCGCCCCTACACGTCTCTCAACCCGTCGTCCTGTCACCCACGGCCCATGGTGTACAACAGTTTCCTCGGTGCTGGTCTTCGATGGCGCCGTTTTGTCATGTACGGTATACATTAACCAAGGTGGCACACGAAACAAAGTTAGCCATTTTGGAAAGGCACCTGCCCTTGGCCCGAAAACCAATGATCGTGCTCTTTTGAACGCCAGATAAATCGCCACGTTTCCGCATCACGACAACGGCTGTACTGTTTCTGCGTCCTCCCGCCCCGATACGCGTTCTTAACCTTCACTCGGGTGCTGCCACCTTCCGTCTGTGAGTGGTTATTGCACGCTGATGTCAAACATAGGGGATGGTCACATTAATGTGGACCGTGTATATTGCTACACGCAGTCTTCATAGTGCAATTGAGTATTGTAAAACCATCAATAAATCATTGCAAACTGCTAGTATTTGTTGCCATAATTTTTGCCAGAGATACTGCCTAACCCAATTTGGCATAGTGACGAATGTGTGTTGTTGCTGCATGCAAGCAGGACACCTGACAACAGCAACCACTTCTGTAGTATGGAGTTCTCTTCCCGCTACATAAGTATGTTTCAAGCCACGTGCATGTAGTGAACACAACAGACCGCCGCTTCGTTCTTCATCGTTCAGACTTGTCTGAGTATACCGTAAATCTGCACAGCTAACCATGACCTAATATGATGCTAAATTGTTGCTGTGCTCTTCCACTATGTGAGCATCATTTGTTGAACCGTTATTCCCCTTCAAATGCAGAAAACAAATTGCGCACTAGACCTAGGTGGAAACAAGGCCCCGGGAGTAGACAATATTCCATTACAACTACTGACAGCCTCGGGAGAGCCAGTCCTGACAAAACTCTACCATCTGGTGAGAAAAATGTATGAGACAGGCGAAATACCCTCAGACTTCAAGAAGAATATAATAATTCCAATCCCAAAGAAAGCAGGCGTTGACAGATGTTAAAATTACCGAACTATCAGTTTAATAAGTCACGGCTGCAAAATACTAACGCGAATTCTTTACAGACGAATGGAAAAACTGGTAGAAGCCGACCTCGGGGAAGATCAGTGTGGATTCCATAGAAATATGGGAACACGTGAGGCAATACTGACCCTACGACTTATTTTAGAAGCTAGATTAAGAAAAGGCAAACCTACATTTCTAGCATTTGTAGACTTAGAGAAAGCTTTTGACAATGGTGACTGGAATACTCTCTTTCAAATTCTGAAGGTGGCAGGAGTAAAATACAGGGAGCGAAAGGCTATTTAGAATTTGTACAGAAACCAGACGGCAGTTATAAGAGTCGAGGGGTATGAAAGGGAAGCAGTGGTTAGGAAGGGAGTAAGACAGGGTTGTAGCCTCTCCCCGATGTTATTCAATCTGTATATTGAGCAAGCAGTAAAGGAAACAAAAGAAAAATTCGGAGTAGGTATTAAAATCCATGGAGAAGAAATAAAAATTTTGAGGTTCGCCGATGACATTGTAATTCTGTCAGAGACAGCAAAGGACTTGTAAGAGCAGTTGAACGGAATGGACAGTGTCTTGAAAGGAGGATATAAGATGAACATCAACAAAAGCAAAACGAGGATAATGGAATGTAGTCAAATTAAATCGGGTGATGCTGAGGGGATTAGATTAGGAAATGAGACACTTAAAGTAGTAAAGGAGTTTTGCTATTTAGGGAGTAAAATAACTGATGATGGTCGAAGTAGAGAGGATATAAAATGTAGACTGGCAATGGCAAGGAAATCGTTTCTGAAGAAGAGAAATTTGTTAACATCGAGTATAGATTTAAGTGTCAGGAAGTCGTTTCTGAAAGTATTTGTATGGAGTGTAGCCATTTATGGAAGTGAAACATGGACGATAAATAGTTTGGACAAGAAGAGAATAGAAGCTTTCGAAATGTGGTGCTACAGAAGAATGCTGAAGATAAGGTGGGTAGATCACGTAACTAATGAGGAGGTATTGAATAGGATTGGGGAGAAGAGAAGTTTGTGGCACAACTTGACTAGAAGAAGGGATCGGTTGGTAGGACATGTTTTGAGGCATCAAGGGATCACAAATTTAGCATTGGAGGGCAGCGTGGAGGGTAAAAATCGTAGAGGGAGACCAAGAGATGAATACACTAAGCAGATTCAGAAGGATGTAGGTTGCAGTAGGTACTGGGAGATGAAGAAGCTTGCACAGGATAGAGTAGCATGGAGAGCTGCATCAAACCAGTCTCAGAACTGAAGACCACAACAACAACAACAACATGTATGGAGTGTAGCCATGTATGGAAGTGAAACATGGACGATAACTAGTTTGGACAAGAAGAGAATAGAAGCTTTCGAAATGTGGTGCTACAGAAGAATGCTGAAGATTAGATGGGTAGATCACGTAACTAATGAGGAGATACTGAATAGGATTAGGGAGAAGAGGAGTTTGTGGCACAACTTGACTAGAAGAAGGGATCGGTTGGTATGACATGTTCTGAGGCATCAAGGGATCACCAATTCAGTATTGGAGGGCAGCGTGGAGGGTAAAAATCGTAGAGGGAGACCAAGAGATGAATACACTAAGCAGATTCAGAGGGATGTAGGCTGTAGTACGTACTGGGAGATGAAGAGGCTACAGAAGAATGCTGAAGATTAGATGGGTAGATCACATAACTAATGAGGAGATACTGAATAGGATTAGGGAGAAGAGGAGTTTGTGGCACAACTTGACTAGAAGAAGGGATCGGTTGGTATGACATGTTCTGAGGCATCAAGGGATCACCAATTCAGTATTGGAGGGCAGCGTGGAGGGTAAAAATCGTAGAGGGAGACCAAGAGATGAATACACTAAGCAGATTCAGAGGGATGTAGGCTGTAGTACGTACTGGGAGATGAAGAAGCTACAGAAGAATGCTGAAGATTAGATGGGTAGATCACGTAACTAATGAGGAGATACTGAATAGGATTAGGGAGAAGAGGAGTTTGTGGCACAACTTGACTAGAAGAAGGGATCGGTTAGTATGACATGTTCTGAGGCATCAAGGGATCACCAATTCAGTATTGGAGGGCAGCGTGGAGGGTAAAAATCGTAGAGGGAGACCAAGAGATGAATACACTAAGCAGATTCAGAGGGATGTAGGCTGTAGTACGTACTGGGAGATGAAGAAGCTTGCACAGAATGGAGTAGCGTGGAGAGCTGCATCAAACCAGTCTCAGGACTGAAGACCACAACAACAACAACAGTCCACTTTATCAATGGACTGTGCCCTTTTGGTCTGACTACTGTAGCGGCGTACCACAGTGCTTTGGCTCAAAATGGTTCAAATGGCTTTGAGCACTATGGGACTTAACGTCTGAGGTCATCAGTCCCCTAGAACTACTTAACCCTAACTAACCTAAGGACATCACACACATTCTTGCCCGAGGCAGGATTCGAACCTGCGACCGTAGCGGTCGGTCGGCTCCGGACTGCAGCGCCTAGAACCGCACGGCCACTCCGGCCGGCGTAGTGCTTTGGCGCGCGATGTTTAGTATGTGTCAGGACCAAAAAAAAAAAAAAAAAAAAAAAAAAATTACTGCTCTTTAATTTTTTGAGATGATAATTAAAACATTATGACTATCCTCGTACACTAATCAGGCACAGTTCCTTATGGAGGCAAACAAAGCGGATGGAAAACTAGATAGATGGTAATATCTTGTCGACCTTGATGACTTTACAGTCGGAGATCTAGATTGGAGAAGGAGATTGGACGTGGATCTCATGAAGGAAACATGCCAGTATTCTCCTGAAAGGATTTACAGGAACCACAGATAGCCCAAATGGAGAATGTAAATTGGGGTCGTCCTCTCGAATGTGCGTTATCGAGGAAGTAACTGCTACACTATATCCCGTTTCTGATGGAAGGCGCAGGGCTGCATTGTGCTGGACCGAGGCGCTACACGGAGAAGCCTAAGTGCAGGGGCTTCCCGCAAGCGGACCCGGTGTTTATACTGAAATGGGGGCCGCGCTTACTCATCACCGATTTCCTCCAAATTTATGGTACTTGAAAGACTAGGCCAGAAATCAAAGTGACAGAAACGGGAACTCCAGTCAGCCAAGCGTTAAAAAAAAGCATTTTTGGATGTATCGGATATGGAATAAGCCATTTATGTTGTAGCGTGGTTCCCACGCAACAGTTGATGCAAACAGAAATTACGGAACGAGAACTCTAGTGTTGTGTAATCGTGTCCCTTTTCTTTTTAATTTAATTTTTTATGTTATTTACATTGGAAATAAGCCGAAATAAGTCTCAGTATATTGTGTTTATTAACATTTTCTTAAAATGAATGAAAAGCCAGGCAAAGAAAAATTAGGGCTTCAATATAAATTTCCGAGAAAGGATTGAAATTAAAGCGTCCGCGAGAACTCTGTAAATAATCTTCCAAGAAAGAATTGTAATTTAAACGTACGGGACTTCGTATTCCCTTAGTTTCATTTTTGACCATCCAGCTGCCGTCAGGTCATAAAGCGTTACTGCTGTGGAGTTAATTCGCTTGCTAGCTGTCGACCGAGTAAAGCGAATTGTTCAAGAATATTGTGAGAACTCAGTAAGAGTACTGCGAAAAGTATAGAGTCACCGGAAAATGTCTGACGGTACAAGAGAAAATACTGATGTGCCTGGAACACCGGTAGAAGCTTTATTTGCAGTGTAAAATAAAAATTGAAAAAAAATGGCATACGGACTCGAGTGCACGGCTCGGATTACCGTTCTGTACTATTTTCGCTGCGCCAATCGCTGCGTGGACACCACGCTAACGGGCTGATGTCTCGCCCGACACCCGCAATTGCCGGCCGATGTGGCCGAGCGGTTCTAGGCGCATCAGTCTGGAACCGCACCGCTGCTACGGTCGCAGGTTCCAATCCTGCCTCGAGCATCGGTGTGTGTGCTGTCCTTAGGTTAGTTACGTTTAAGTAGTTCTAAGTCTAGGGGACTGATGACCTCTGATGTTAAGTCCCATAGTGCTCAGAGCCACTTGAACCACCCGCAATTTTATCTAAATGCTTGGTCATCCCGAGCTCTCACTTCTGTCACTATCATTTCTGGTCAAGTCCTGCGTATACCACAAAGTTGTACGAAATCGGTGATGAGGAGGTGGCGCGCTCCCCTTGTGAGAGAAGGCTGGTCTGCGTCACAGCACGCAGTCTGCAACTTTGTATTCACATGTACAATGGGTCGCATCACCCGATATCGAGCGTCGGCCCCGACTAGTGGCATAATAAAGTTGTCGAGTGACGCCATTCGTGCTCAAACAGGGGTAGAGCAACTCAGTGACAATATTATTCTTGCATCTACATCTGCATCTACATCTACATCTACATCTACATGATTACGCTGCAATTCACATTTAAGTGCTTGGCAGAGGGTTCATCGAACCACAATCATACTATCTCTCTACCATTCCACTTCCGAACAGCGCGCGGGAGAAACGAACACTTAAACCTTTCTGTTCGAGCTCTGATTACTCTTATTTTATTTTGATGATCATTCCTACCTGTGTAGGTTGGGCTCAACGAAATATTTTCGCATTCGGAAGAGAAAGTTGGTTACTGAAATTTCGTAAATAGATCTCGCCCCGACGAAAAACGTCTTTGCTTCAATGACTTCCAACTCAACTCGCGTGTCATATCTGCCACACTCTCTCCCCTATTACGTGATAATACTAAACGAGCTGCCCTTTTTTGCACCCATTCGATGTCCTCCGTCAATCCCATCTGGTAAGGATCCCACACCGCGCAGCAATATTCTAACAGAGGACGAACGAGTGTAGTGTAAGCTGTCTCTTTAGTGGACTTGTTGCATCTTCTAAGTGTCCTGCCAATGAAATGCAACCTTTGGCTCGCCTTCCCCACAATATTATCTATGTGGTCTTTCCAACTGAAGTTCTTCGTAATTTTAACACCCAGGTACTTAGCTGAATTGACAGCCTTGAGAATTGTACTATTTATCGAGTAATCGAATTCCAACGGATTTCTTTTGGAACTCATGTGGATCACCTCACACTTTTCGTTATTTAGCGTCAACTGCCACCTGCCACACCATACAGCAATCTTTTCTAAATCGCTTTGCATCTGATACTGGTCTTCGGAGGACCTTACTAGACGGTAAATTACAGCATCATCTGCGAACAACCTAAGAGAACTGCTCAGATTGTCACCCAGGTCATTTATATAGATCAGGAACAGCAGAGGTCCCAGGACGCTTCCCTGGGGAACACCTGATATCACTTCAGTTTCACTCGATGATTTGCCGTCTATTACCACGAACTGCGACCTTCCTGACAGAAAATCACGAATCCAGTCGCACAACTGAGACGATACCCCATAAGCCCGCAGCTTGATTAGAAGTCGCTTGTGAGGAACGGTGTCAAAAGCTTTCCGGAAATCCAGAAATACGGAATCAACCTGAGATCCTCTGTCGATAGCGGCCATTACTTCGTGCGAATAAAGAGCTAGCTGCGTTGCACAATAACGATGTTTTCTGAAACCATGCTGATTACGTATCAATAGATCGTTCCCTTCGAGGTGATTCATAATGTTTGAATACAGTATATGCTCCAAAACCCTACTGCAAACCGACGTCAATGATATAGGTCTGTAGTTCGATGGATTACTCCTACTACCCTTCTTAAACACTGGTGCGACCTGCGCAATTTTCCAATCTGTAGGTACGGATCTATCGGTGAGCGAGCGGTTGTATATGATTGCTAAATGGTTCAAATGGCTCTGAGCACTATGGGACTCAACTGCTGTGGTCATAAGTCCCCTAGAACTTAGAACTACTTAAACCTAACTAACCTAAGGACAGCACACAACACCCAGCCATCACGAGGCAGAGAAAATCCCTGACGCCGCCGGGAATCGAACCCGGGAACCCGGGCGTGGGAAGCGAGAACGCTACCGCACGACCACGGGATGCGGGCTATGATTGCTAAGTAGGGAGCTATTGTATCAGCGTAATCTGAAAGGAACCTAATCGGTATACAATCTGGACCTGAAGACTTTTCCGTATCAAGCGATTTGAGTTGCTTCGCAACCCCTAAGATATCTACTTCTAAGAAACTCATGCTAGCAGCTGTTCGTGATACGAGGTGGAATCCAAAATTTTCGGGACTGGTGCTGCCATCTGGAAAGCAGGAGAAGTAGATCTTTGCACCGCTAGGTGGCGAGAGCTGCATATCTGATGAGTCAGTGTGCGGAGTTGCATTCAGCTAGGGGGACGTGATGCGTGTCCATGGTGATTTCCGTAATACTCTGTGTTCGGTGTGTGGCGATTTCACGAAGGCACAGCGTGTTGAAGTGTGCACGGACCTTCGTCAGAACGCGTCTGATGATCCAACCGTCTTGTCACGGGTTATCGCCGCTGACGAAAGCAGGATTTACGGTTATGACGCAGAGACAAAGCAACAATCGTCCCAGTAGAAGAGCCCGGGCTCTGCAAGACCCAAAATAGCGAGACAGGTGAACAGCAAAGTGAAGAGCATGATCATGGTTATTTGATACTTAGGGAATTCTGCACAAAGAATTCGTCCCACCCAACCAAACAGAGTATTCCGCGTACTACTGTAACGTTTTGCGACGGCTCCGTGAAAGTATGCGGCGACGACGGCCCGAACTTTGGCGGCAAGGGAACTGGCTGCTGCGTCATGACAACGCGCCATGTACACGTCCTTGCTCACCAGGACCTTTTTGGCAAAAAACAACATGGCGGTTGTACCCCACCCAGCGTACTCGCCAGACTGGGCACCTTGCGACTTCGCGCTGTTCCCAAAACTGAAACTCAAGTTGAAAGGCCGTCGGTTCGACACACTAGAGAGGATTCAAGAAGCATCGCTGGCGGTGATAAACACCCTCAAAGAACAGGACTTCCAGAAAACATTTGACCAGTGGCAGAAGTGCTGGGACCGGTGTGTACGTGCGGATGGGAACTACTTCGAGGGTGATGGTGACCATTAGTCCAAAGGTAAGGTTTTCAACATATGGCAGCACCAGCCCCGAAAATTTTGGATAGCACCTCGTACATCTCTGGCCACTAAAACTGCAACATCGGGAAGGATAGGAATTTGCATAATTTTGCTTACTGTGCGTATACATAGTTGTTGTTGTTGTTGTGGTCTTCAGTCCTGAGACTGGTTTGATGCAGCTCTCCATGCTACTCTATCCTGTGCAAGCTTCTTCATCTCCCAGTACCTACTGCAACCTACATCCTTCTGAATCTGCTTAGTGTATGCATCTCTTGGTCTCCCCCTACGATTTTTACCCTCCACGCTGCCCTCCAATACTAAATTGGTGATCCCTTGATGCCTCAGAACATGTCCTACCAACCGATTCCTTCTTCTGGTCAAGTTGTGCCACAAACTCCTCTTCTCCCCAATCCTATTCAGTACCTCCTCATTAGTTATGTGATCTACCCATCTAATCTTCAGCATTCTTCTGTAGCACCACATTTCGAAAGCTTCTATTCTCTTCTTGTCCAAAATATTTATCGTCCATGTTTCACTTCCATACATGGCTACACTCCATACAAATACTTTCAGAAAAGACTTCCTGACACTTAAATCTATACTCGATGTTAACAAATTTCTCTTCTTCAGAAACGCTTTCCTTGCCATTGCCAGTCTACATTTTATATCCTCTCTACATCGACCATCATCAGTTATTTTGCTCCCCAAATAGCAAAACTCCTTTACTACTTTAAGTGTCTCATTTCCTAATCTAATACCCTCAACATCACCCGACTTAATTCGACTACATTCCATTATCCTCGTTTTGCTATTGTTGATGTTCATCATATATCCTCCCTTCAAGACACTATCCATTCCGTTCAACTGTTCTTCCAAGTCCTTTGCTGTCTCTGACAGAATTACAATGTCATCGGCGAACCTCAAAGTTTTTATTTCTTCTCCATGGATTTTAATACCTACTCCGAATTTTTCTTTTGTTTCCTTTACTGCTTGCTCAATATACAGATTGAATAACATCGGGGAGAGGCTACAACCCTGTCTTACTCCCTTCCCATCCACTGCTTCCCTTTCATGTCCCTCGACTCTTATAACTGCCATCTGGTTTCTGTACAAATTGTAAATAGCCTTTCGCTCCCTGTATTTTACCCCTGCCACCTTTAGAATTTGAAAGAGAATATTCCAGTTAACATTGTCAAAAGCTTTCTCTAAGTCTACAAATGCTAGAAACGTAGGTTTGCCTTTCCTTAATCTTTCTTCTAAGATAAGTCGTAAGGTCAGTATTGCCTCACGTGTTCCAGTATTTCTACGGAATCCAAACTGATCTTCCCCGAGGTCGGCTTCTACTAGTTTTTCCATTCGCCTGTAAAGAATTCGTGTTAGTATTTTGCAGCTGTGGCTTATTAAACTGATTGTTCGGTAATTCTCACATCTGTCAACACCTGCTTTCTTTGGGATTGGAATTATTATATTCTTCTTGAAATCTGAGAGTATTTCGCCTGTTTCATACATCTTGCTCACCAGATGGTAGAGTTTTGTCAGGACTGGCTCTCCCAAGGCCGTCAGTAGTTCCAATGGAATGTTGTCTACCCCGGGGGCCTTGTTTCGACTCAGGTCTTTCAGTGCTCTGTCAAACTCTTCACGCAGTATCGTATCTCCCATTTCATCTTCATCTACATCCTCTTCCATTTCCATAATATTGTCCTCAAGTACATCGCCCTTCTTTGGCCCTCTATATACTCCTTCCACCTTTCTGCTTTCCCTTCTTTGCTTAGAACTGGGTTTCCATCTGAGCTCTTGATGTTCATACAAGTGGTTCTCTTATCTCCAAAGGTCTCTTTAATTTTCCTGTGGGCAGTATCTATCTTACCCCTAGTCAGATAAGCCTCTACATCCTTACATTTGTCCTCTAGCCATCCCTGCTTAGCCATTTTGCACTTCCTGTCGATCTCATTTTTGAGACGTTTGTATTCCTTTTTGCCTGCTTCATTTACTGCATTTTTATATTTTCTCCTTTCATCAATTAAATTCAATATTTCTTCTGTTACCCAAGGATTTCTACTAGCCCTCATCTTTTTACCTACTTGATCCTCTGCTGCCTTCACTACTTCATCCATCAAAGCTACCCATTCTTCTTCTACTGTATATCTTTCCCCCATTCCTGTCAATTGTTCCCTTATGCTCTCCCTGAAACTCTGCACAACCTCTGGTTCTTTCAGTTTATCCAGGTCCCATCTCCTTAAATTCCCACCTTTTTGCAGTTTCTTCAGTTTTAATCTACAGGTCATAACCAATAGATTGTGGTCAGAGTCCACATCTGCCCCTGGAAATGTCTTACAATTCAAAACCTGGTTCCTAAATCTCTGTCTTACCATTATATAATCTATCTGATACTTTTTAGTATCTCCAGGGCTCTTCCATGTATACAACCTTCTTTCATTATTCTTAAACCAGGTGTTAGCTATGATTAAGTTGTGCTCTGCGCAAAATTCTACCAGGCGGCTTCCTCTTTCATTTCTTAGCCCCAATCCATATTCACCTACTACGTTTCCTTCTCTCCCTTTTCCTACACTCGAATTCCAGTCACCCATGACTATTAAATTTTCGTCTCCCTTCACTATCTGAATAATTTCTTTTATTTCATCATACATTTCTTCAATTTCTTCGTCATCTGCAGAGCTAGTTGGCATATAAACTTGTACTACTGTAGTAGGTGTGGGCTTCGTATCTATCTTGGCCACAATAATGCGTTCACTAAGCTGTTTGTAGTAGCTTACCCGCGTTCCTATATTCCTATTCATTATTAAACCTACTCCTGCATTACCCCTATTTGACTTTGTGTTTATAACCCTGTAGTCACCTGACCAGAAGTCTTGTTCCTCCTGCCACCGAACTTCACTAATTCCCACTATATCTAACTTTAACCTATCCATTTCCCTTTTCAAATTTTCTAACCTACCTGCCCGATTAAGGGACCTGACATTCCACGCTCCGATCCGTAGAACGCCAGTTTTCTTTCTCCTGATAACGACATCCTCTTGAGTAGTCCCCGCCCGGAGATCCGAATGGGGGACTATTTTACCTCCGGAATATTTTACCCAAGAGGACGCCATCATCATTTAATCATACAGTAAAGCTGCATGCCCTCGGGAAAAATTACGGCCGTAGTTTCCCCTTGCTTTCAGCCTACATACATAGTATTAGGAAGATGATCAAATTCGTAGGTAATCTGGGTGTGTGTAGGATGCTGTGCCGCCACCTCTGGTAAAAAGAGTGGTCCTAACGTCGGGTGGATAACTGAGCTTGGATGACGGATACGGGCACGACATTCCATGCTCTCTGTGCCAGAGTTCATAATCGCGGTGGCTGGCGAGTTGTGGCTTGCCGGCCTCTCAGCATCCCATAAGCAGATGTTTTCAGTTGTTGAGAGGTCGGAACGTGTTGCCCAGAGCAACAGCTGATCACCCTCTGTGTCGAGGTGGATCAGAATATCGCGAGCACCATGCGGTGTTTCGTTCTGTTGTTGAAATACAATGTCACAGAGACACCTAGATAGAACACAGCAGTCAGCTTTCTTCATCTTGTTTCCAAACGTTAAGCCTCGTCTCTGAAGCCACAGCATCTTCTCTTCAGCAGTGTTCTTCAGCTACATGTACGAGGAACATCCAGTCTCACTGATCATAGCTTCTAAATAGGATGTTCTCGTTTTTTCCCTATTTTTCTTCGATAAGCTCTTGCCTTCGAAAGTGATTTTTAGAAGAATATGCGCCTATTTAACTGTCCGACAAGTTTTTCTTTGCGTTAGCTGTAACTTTCAGTAGTTAATTCTTCTCTCCTATTTATTGTAGAACTGTCTCATTCGTTTGTCTGTCAGTCCAGCAAGTTCTTGTATGAGGGGCACAGTCCAATGAAACCGAACACCCACCACAACGGGATCATGGAATGGTTACATTCAAAAGTAATCACCTCACACGTTAAGACGTTTATCCCATTGTGAGACAAGACGATCAACTACTGCTTCGTTGAACGTCGTCGGACGCAGACGGATCCACAACCGCACCTGCTATTGCACTTCCTCAACCGACTGAAACCGACGTCCATACAAGTATTTCTTCAATTCGCTAACGATGAGAAAATCGCACTATCAAAGATCCCTGCTGTATGAAGGACGTTGCAGTGTGTCCCAACTACATCACTGATGCTTAGGCATCGTCCAATTTGCAGTGTGGGGACGGGCGCTATCGTGCAACACGATGATTCCGTCCGACAGCATCCCGACAGTCCGAGATCAAACGGCAAACCCGATAGTGGAAACATTCAGCGTCTTCCCCACCAGAGAAGTCAAAAACAGCTCACACAAGTTCCGGTAGCATAATGACCTCCTTCTTCAACTGCAGTGGTCCTCTGCTCGTCGAGTTCCTCGAACGTGGAACCACAATCATTGAGCAGCGCTATGAGGGAACTTGGCAAAAACTGCGGCTCGCCATCAAGTCAAAAAAACCAGTAATGCGCGTTCTACGAAACAAAGGGATAAATGTCTTAACAAGTGTGGGGATTACTTTATACAGGGTGTTACAAAAAGGTACGGCCAAACTTTCAGGAAACATTCCTCACACACAAATAAAGAAAAGATGTTATGTGGACATGTGTCCGGAAACGCTTAATTTCCATTTTAGAGCTCATTTTAGTTTCGTCCACCTACGCTCAATGGAGCACGTTATCATGATTTCATACGGGATACTCTACCTGTGCTGCTAGAACATGTGCCTTTACAAGTACGACACAACAAGTGGTTCATGCGCGATGGAGCTCCTGCACATTTCAGTCGAAGTGTTCGTATGCTTCTCAACAACAGATTCGGTGACCGATGGATTGGTAGAGGCGGACCAATTCCATGGCCTCCACGCTCTCCTGACCTCAACCCTCTTGATTTTCATTTATGGGGGCATTTGAAAGCTCTTGCCTACGCAATCCCGGTACCAAATGTAGAGACTTTTCGTGCTCGTATTGTGGACGGCTGTGATACAATACGCCATTCTCTAGGCCTGCATCAGCGGATCAGGGATCCCATGCGACGCAGGGTGGATGCATGTATCCTCGCTAACGGAGGACATTTTGAACATTTCCTGTAACAAAGTGTTTGAAGTCACGCTGGTACGTTCTGTTGCTGTGTGTTTCCATTCCATTATTCATGTGATTTGAAGAGAAGTAATAAAATGAGCTCTAAAATGGAAATTAAGCGTTTCCGGACACATGTCCACATAACATATTTTCTTTCTTTGTGTGTGAGGAATGTTTCCTGAAAGTTTGGCCGTACTTTTTTGTAACACCCTGTATAGTGGTGGTAGTGGTAAGTTCCTATGGGACCAAACTGCTGAGGTCATCGGTCCGTAGTTTTACACATTAGTTAATCTAACTTACGCTAAGGACAACAGACACACCCATGGCCGAGGGAGGACTCGAACTCCGACAGGAGAAGCCGCGCGATCCGTGGCAAGGCGGCCCAGACCGCGCAGCTACCCCGAGTGGCAGCAAAGATATCTGACCCAAAAATGTGTCTACGGGGTAGTGTAGAATCGAGATTCACCGCTGAATACAATGCGACACCGTTCATCAGTTTCTCAGTCACGACATCACTCCAGACGCAGCCGTTTGTGTTGTGATGTTGAAACCAGCTGACGCATTTTACGGTAATTCCGTAACCTGCCTGCTGCTAATCTCCGACCAATCGTATGGTATGAAATGTAATGTTACAGGAAGTCTGGGATGGCAGGCGCAAATGTGAAGGAGTTACGATGTTTTTGGTACTCAGTACGGCGATCCTGCCTTGCGGTCGATCTGGGCCTTGACAATGACTATGCCTGCCCTCACGTTCCAATCCAGTCCAACATCGGGCTACTGTCACAGTTAGAGCCGAATGCCCACATATCTGGGCTCGACCATCCGGTTAAACGGAGAGCCACAATGAGCCACCTTTCAAACTCTGTCAGATGCTGATAACTCTGTCTCACAGCAGTACGCGGCATCTCCGTGCCTTCCAGGCTGGTCACTGAACAGCTGACACTGGCCATACCGCTTATAGACCCTACGAGGACTGGTAACAACTCGAAACACAAACAATGCTAATGCATTTCGGTGACCGTTCTACCTATCACAGAGAACTGTAACACTAATCATTATGAATACCTACCGATGGCGTTTATTTGTGCACATTGACATGCGGCCATGTGTTGTGAGTGCTTCACTTTCTTGTAGGACAATGTATTTGTTTCCGAACATACGAAGGGGAGTCATAAGGATTAAGTTATCACTTCGAAAGCATAGAGCTACGTAATACTGTCCGCTGCGCTGGTACTATAACGAAGCAAATTATTGTGAGTCCTTCCGCCTTGCAATGAAGTAAGCGATCATAAAATGCGTCTTGTCGTGTAGCCGGGAGGAGAGCAGTTTCTTTTCTTTTCCTTTTCTTTTTCTTTTTTACTTTCAGTGGCGTAAAATGTTACCTAAAACGCTTAATAACTTTTTTAATGTTAGAAAACTGAGCTAGGAATTGTGGTGTCTTCACTTATAGTACCACTGGAAACTATAAAAAAAGATTCAGTTTTTCTTTGCTTTCGTACAATAACTGCTGACCTAATATTCACCACTTCCACAAGTTATTGTTTAATTACGTGTTGCCGTGTAAATATTGTATAGAGAATGAGAGAGTGTATGGAAGACATACGTAAAGTGTAGCTGTTTTGTTTTAATAAAACTATGTAAAATGTATGTAGAGGAAGGTTCTTATGTAACGCGTGTGTGTGAAATCTTATGGGACTTAACTGCTAAGGTCATTAGTCCCTAAGCGTACACACTACTTAACCTAAATTATCCTAAGGACAAACACACACACCCATGCCCGCGGGAGGACTCCAACCTCCGCCGGGACCATCTTATGTAATCATGAATCATGTGACGTATGCCGTAGTGTGCATCCTTTTGTATAAAAGCAACCGGCAGATGCTTTGGACTTAAATCAATTAGAGATCCAATTACGCTGATAATTTATAGTTTGTTTTCTTTAAATTAAATTTGGTTTCGGAAGTACAAAGTTTTTTTTACAGTTGCTTTCTGTGGTTCTGTTGGGTTACTTAGGAAATACTGCGACTATAGGAGTGCTCCAGCTTATATGATTGGTTGCGTAAATCATCAATCAGTAGGGATTAAGGACTTTATGTAGGACTTTGTGCTACAGTTCTGTGTCTCTAAGAGTCGCTCCGCATCCGTCTCACTATATAGATCAACGTGGAACAGCGCCACAAAAATTTTTGTTCGGATGCATTCTGTCGCTTCTTTTATCGTAATTGTGAAACCATTACAGTTTTTGAACATTTTAGTGAAGATCTGAGAACTTCGAGTAACTTAGTTTAAAAAATTTTTTGCGTGAGAACTTTCTTACCATACTTCAACCTCCGCGTGGCGTATTTCGTGAACATCTCGGAACGTTTGGGCGAGCACTTCTTATTAAAAACACCATTCAACAAATTAGTGCATTAGCTCCCGAGTAACTGTGGGTCAGTGACTGCACAGAACGTGAAAATCATTCTGTTCGGATTGTTAGACTTCTAGCTGCTTCTACGTGAAACTTGGTAGTAAAAACAGTAACTAACTTGCACAAATAATAGTTTGGCAGTAAATATGAATCTGATAGCCTTCACAAATTGTTTTGAAGGCAATAAAGCCTACCTGAGTGAACTTTATATCTTTTCAAAAAAGTTATTTTGTGTCCCGAGTGCAAGATTTTATTACGAACTTACAGATTCTGTCTCCAAGCTCGAGTTACGCTGTCTTTGTTTGGTATGTATTTAGACGGCGTTTCTTCAACGGTGCTATTCATTGGCTGAGTGAGTATCTACAAATATAGAGTGAAAGGGATGGATAGGAAGAAGCTTACCGAAATTGGTCGACTGTAATGCCACATAAGGATGAGAAGTTATAACCCACCCCACCACAATACACATTACAATCGCTAGCCTCCAGTGCCGCAACAGGCGTACAGAAAACAAAAGAGCTCAACTAGACGGTAAAGCGAGGTATCGAGCGAGAATTCGTTTTCTGTATTTGAACTGGTGCAAAGTTGCAGCAATCCATTCTGAGTTGGCGAAAGTGTACGGTAACAGTAAACAGTCATATGGCACAGCGGTTAGGTAGCTCGGACGCTTCCAGTCGAACAAGTCTGAATAATGAAGAATGAAGTGGCAGACTCTCTAAACAGCCGGGAATTGCAAGGGAAATGGACGCCCCGGTGCTCGAAGAACGGCGTATCACGATCGAGACGACAGCGGACAAAGTGAAAATCAGTAATGGATCAGTTATCATCATCTTGCGCGATGTTTTGGAAATGAGAAAGGACGCCGTCCGCTGTGTTGTGCGACTATTCACACCCGATCAAAAAGTCCACCGAAAGAGAAAGCAGCGGGAACGCTGCAGCTGTTCCATGTCAATCCAGATTATTTGTTTAGCAGGCTACTGACCATGGACGAGTGCCGTGTTTGGTACTATTACCCCGAGACAAAGGAAAGAAGATAGGAATTCACCGACGAAAAAAAAGATGAAGACACACCCATCAATAGCCAAAGTGAAGCTGCATTTTTTGGGACTACCGTTCGGTGAAGCTAACAGATTATGTTCGTAAGGGTGAAAATGTCACAGAAGCATACTACAGAAATCTCTTGAAGAGGGTACGGGAGTCAGTCAACACGAACCATCGTGTGAAGTAGTATGGGGCATGTTTCCAGCACGTAACAACACCCCAGCTCGTCTTCCACAGGAGACAGTCACACATGCTGCTTCTTTGGTCTGCTACATTTTACCTCTCTTCCGTAATACCCTATATGGCATGCGGCACTTCTTTTTCCTTCCTCGGACGAGTAAATCATTACGTGGCACCTGTTTCCAGAAACACGAGGACTTCATTCTCGAGGTGCAGCGTTTGCTGAAGAGCCAAAACGCAGACTTACGCAACCAATATCTGCATCAAGTCATGTAAATTTGGGAAAATTATGTAACATCGAAGGAAGAATATGTAGATAAGTACCAACACCACCATCACGCTTTAAGACAGAAATTCTTTTTTTCCGAGTTGCTAGTTAAAACTTTATGACCACTGCTGTCAGCTGCAGCGGAGCATTACGCGGAATCAGCGACGAGTGAAAATTTGTACCAGACAGGGATTCGAACCTAGGATCCTCTGCATAATATGCAGGTGCTTTAACTACTGCGGCATCCGGGACACGACGCTATCGCAACTTTGCTTACTATTGTATTGTATTGTATTTTAACCGGGGGCCTAGAAACGACGGAGTGCCTCTGTCCCCGCCGCAGCCGCAGTGGTCCACAACCCCACGACGACTACCGCAGTTCACTTCACCCCTCCGCCACCCCACACCGAACCACTCTTTCAGCGCTATAATGCGGTTCAGCCCACGGTTGACTCCCACCCCAGGGAACGTCTCACACCAGACGACTGTAACCCCGATGTTGGCGTGGTAGAGTAATGGTGGTGTACGCGTATGTGGAGAACTTGGTTGCGCAGCAATTTATGACATAGTGTAGCTGAGGCGGAATAAAGGGAACCAGCCCGCATTCGCCGAGGCAGATGGAAAACCGCTTAAAAACCATCCACACGCTGGCCGGCTCACCGGACCTCGACACAGGTCCACCGGGCGGATTCGTGCCGGGGACCAGGCACTTCTTCCCACTCTGGAAAGCCGGGGGTTAGACCGCACGGCTAACAAAGCCGGTTTGCTGACTGCATCGGCACGCCCCACGAGCGATCCACATTCCTACCGAGCGCCTCCTGTACGCAGTCCCTGTTCACTGAATCCATGTTCGCTACTCTGAGATTCCCACAGGAGATGGAACGTAGTTTTGTATCCGCCAGCTAGGCGTATCAATTATATGAATGCGTGGCATCTGTTCTTTCGAACATGTCCGAAGATGTCCGAAGATGTGTGGTGTCTGTTCTTTTTAAGCTGTTCGAAAGAACAGACACCAAGCCTTCATATAATTGATACGCCTAACTGGCTGGATGCACAAATACCTCCGATCTCCTGTGGGAACCTCAGCGTAGCGAACATGAAGTCAATGGACAGTGACTGCAGATAGGTGGCACTCGGTTGGAGTGTGAATCGGCCATGAGGCGTGTCGAGATAGTCTGCACAGTTACGATAACGCTGTGTCTCGGATGCCGCAATTGTTAACGCACGTAAATTGTAAGCGGAACATCCCATGTTCGAATGCCATTCCGGTAGACAATTTCCCTCGTGGTCGCTGATTCCGCGTACGGTCCCGCTGCAGCTACAGCAATGATCCCCCTCAATTTACATATACACATCATTTATAAGTTTTGCATCGCCTCGGTTCACAGAGTTCCGGAACCTGTACAGAAAATTGGAATAGAGATGATATATAAACATCATTTCCGCCCTTTTTATTGCGAGACCTTCAGAGGTGGTGGTCCAGATCGGTGTACACGCTGGTATCTCTAATAACCACTAGCACGTCCTCTTGCATTGATGCATGCTTGTATTCATCGTGGCATACAATTCACAAGTTCATCAACGCACTGTTGGTCCAGATTGTCCCACTCCTCAACGGCAATTCGGCGTAGATCCCTCAGAGTGATTGGTGGGTCACGTCGTCCATGAGCAGCCATTTTCAATCCATCCCAGGCATGTTCAATTGGGTTCATGTATGGACAAATACTGGCCACTCCAATCGAGCGATGTCGCTATCCTGAAGAAAGTCGGTCACAAGATGTGCACGATGGGGGTGCGAATTGTTGTCCGTGAAGACGAATTCGTCGCCAATATGCTGCCGATATGGTTGCACTATCGGTCGGAGGATGGCATTCACGTATCGTACAGTCGTTCTGGCGCCTTCCACGACATCCAGCGGCGTACGTCGGCCCCACATAATGCCACCCCCAAAACAGCACGGAGCGTCCACCTTGCTGCACTCGCTGGACAGTGTGTCTAGTGCGTTCAGCCTGACAGGTTGCCTCCAAATACGTCTCCGACGATCGTCTGGTTGAAGGCATATGCGACACTCATCGGTGAAGAGAACGTGATGCCAGTCGTGAGCGGTTCATTCGCCATGTTGCTGGGCCCATCTGTAGCGCGCTGCATGGTGTCGTGCAAAGATGGACCTCGCCGTAGACGTCGCGAGTGAAGTTGCACATCATGCAGCCTATTGCGCACAGTTTGAGTCGTAACAAGACGTCCTGTGGCTGCACGAAAAGCATTATTCAACATAGTGGCGTTGCTGTCAGGGTTCCTCCGAGCCATAATCCGTAGGTAGCGGTCATCCACTGCAATAGTATCCCTTGGGTGGTTTGAGCGAGGCATGTCATCTGCAGTTCCTGTCTCTCTGTATCTCCTCCATGTCCGAACAACATCGCTTTGGTTCACTCCGAGACGTCTGGACACTTCCTTTGTTGACAGCCCTCCCTGGCACAATGTAGCAATGCGGACGCTATCGAACCGCGGTATTGACCGTCTAGCCTTGGTTGAACTACAGACAACACGAGCCGTGTACCTCCTTCCTGTTGGAATGACTGGACTGATCGGCTGTCGGACCCCTTCCGTCTAATAGGCGCTGCTCATGCGTGGTTGTTTACATCTTTGTGCAGGTTTAGTGACATCTCTGAACAGTGAAAGGGACTGTGTCTCTGATACAATATACACAGTCAACGTCTGTCTTCAGGAGTTCTGGGAAACGGGGTGATGCAAAACTTTTTTTGATGTGTGTAAAACATAATAAATGTGAATAGAGGGAAGAAATCAAGATCTGACACTGGAAAAAGGGATGTGAACGATTACAGCACTGGAGAGTACAAATATGCATGAGTGAAAACCACAAAGACAGTAAACAAGATATTGAAAGTAATTAAAAAAATGTTCAAATGTGTATGAATTCCTAAGGAAACAAATTGCTGAAGTCATACTTAAACTAACTTATGCTCAAGGGAGGACTCGAACCTCCGGCGGGAGGGTCGCGCAGTCCGTGACATGGCGCCTCAAACCGCCCGGCCACTGCGCGCGGCGCGTAATTCAAGACCACAAGCGGGAAACTTCACTTTTGGAACATGGTGTCAACAGATTTGAAACGAAAGAAAAGAAAAAGCGTTTAAAACAATAATTAGAAGCCTTATGACTTATGGGTATGTCAGGTACGGGGGAATGTAATGGAAAATGTAAACATTTACTTAAAAAATCATTACAGCCATATTTATTAAAGTACAAATTTAAAATGTTGTATGTGTAAAGCAAAAGAGCTGTGTTTAAACGGAAAAATACAACAAAATATTCAGGATAAATATTTTGCTAGAAATTTGAATTTTTAATGTTTTTTATTGTCATTTTTATACAAAGCCATAACTCAAATTATAACCATGCAATTAATCTGAAAATTTTATTATAGTGTCCTGAGAACTGAACTACAGTTACTAATTTATGGTACAAACTGTATCATTAACAGAGTTTTTAATTTTGCACATCCTAAATTAACTTTTTTTCTACATACAATCGTTTAAAAATGAGAATGTAAATCCAGGATCTGGTATTTTTTAGTTCCACGGAGACAGCAACACGTTGCGAACAGTTTCTTAAAATTTCCTAGCATTAGCGCATAAATGTTTTGAGAAAAGGCTTCAAATAACGTAAAAAATTCAAAACAGAGAACATGATGTTCAAAGATTTTCTTCTCATACTTCTACTTGTAATGAGCTTACCTCAGTTTTAAAATCTTCCATACTGATAGTCCTCATCCTCCAGGTTTCTCTTCTCTTCGAATCTGCCTGGCCTGTGTTTGCAGGTGAGACCCTAATCTGTTAGCTTTCTTGACAGTGCTCTCGGCGATGGTGTAATATGCTTTTGTTGTAAACACACCAGGATCTATACGAACTCTCAGCACTTCAATTCTGCCATTACTTCCGTTATTGTAACATAAAACTGCATCATAGACATCTATTTTGAGTACTTCAAGTCCACAGAATGACCTTTTTGAGCATCTAATCCAAATGAAATTATTGAGGTTTTCATTTGCATTTTGTATCTTTCAGTGAAGACACTTCCTCAACAAATCAGGGTTTGCAAGAGACCTGAATATGGGCTTAATTGCATTCACAACAGGTTTTGTTCATGTGAATACGTCTCATTTCTGTTGTTGAACTTACACCAATCGTCTTTCGGACACAGATTGTGCGTTGGTGTTTGGTCAGTGGATAGTTTGTGGGAAAAAAATTGCCCACACAGCACGCCTCATTGCCTCTAAATTATGTGTCTTTTTCCTGATAGCCCTCCCATAAAATAACTGAGGAGAATCAATTTCTTTCAGAGTTGGCCTGCCTTTTACTCGTAGTGGTTTTCCATCCTCAAGTACGGCACCTTTCTTCTCTTGCAGAAAACGACGAAACCTACCACCAAGCCTCTTTTCGATGTTTTCCAACACATTCCAACTTTTATATTGTTGTATTGTACGGATTTTCATCTGTTACAGAGGAGTCCCCATCATCAAGGTGTTTAGTATATCTAACACCATACTGGTCCTCAGATCTGGAGAACTTCCTCACAACTGCAGCAGCCTCCATGCCCCCACTTGAGCCACTATAATTTTTAGAGCATGCTACTGCATCCTTTTCTTACCACAGTTTCTCACTGTCTTCATTGTTGGACATTTTCCTTGTTGCACACTGATGGCAGTATTTAAACATAATTTATACATCAAAAACTTTACCTTAGTCAATACCAACAAAAGATGCAACTCTATACAGAGACGTGTGACGCCCTTTCATCCAGGTCCCATCTGCAGACACACATAGGTCCGTAACCTTCGTAGGAGATTTACTGTCATGAATATATACCCCAGAATCTATTTCTTTTTGGTTTATTTCCACCAATTACCTCAACAGCTCTCTTGATAGAAACTTTGGCAGTATCGCGTACAGCAGCAGATGTTTATTTATTTTTTCAAACCTCGCACAAGGAGAAGGCATGTTTAGGAAACCACACAAAAAATTACCTCCTACCCTTCCCTGTCCAAGGCATCTCAGAGAATACAGTAACTTAAAATTGCTTTCATAGGTACCAGTGCCAGTTTTTTTGGATGAGAAAATGAAAATTCACAGCCACACGAATTACAAATTAATTTAAAATCACAAGCTATTCCCACTCTTCTTTTTTCAACTACAATCATGCATTCCGTATTTTTACAGCCAACACATGAACATGAAAACTTTGTAGCCTGGCAGAGAAGCTCTAAATCAATAAGTCTGAATCCAATGGAATCCATATCAACATCATTCACGCACCTGTACAATTCTCCTGTCCCAAGTTTCGATGCTGAAGCTGAGAGCTTATGTTCTTCATTTCACGCTGCTTCCTCTTCTTTGTTGGTAAACGGATCTCCATGAAACCTCCGTTTCTTATACACAGTTTTTCCACCATCCATTATGCATAAATCTTGACTCCAACGTGAAAGTTTGCGCATTCAACGTTCCACCTACTAATATGTGTTTGTGTTGTCAAAACATAAATAAACCACATGCAAGAAAGTTTTCAGGCAAAGATATAGAAGTCAGAAAGAGATACAGATTTCAGCCAAAGATATCATAAGAAAATAGCCTTCACACTGACAAAAATTCCGATGAAGCAAGCAGTTTCCCAAATGTCGGAAAAGGTGGGAGTGGCCGCTAGTGCAGAGTTAATCAGTTTAACAATTTAAAGGCAATTCTAAAGCCGTAAATTCAACTAAATACCTAGGTATTACAATTACGAACAACTTAAATTGGAAGGAACACATAGAAAATGTTGTGGGGAAAGCTAACCAAAGACTGCGTTTTATTGGCAGGGTACTTGGAAAATGTAACAGACCTACAAAGGAGACTGCCTACACTACGCTTTTCCGTCCTCTTTTGGAATACTGCTGCGCGGTGTGGGATCCTTACCAGATAGGACTGACGGAGTACATCGAAAAAGTTCTAAGAAAGGCAGCACGTTTTGTATTATCGCGAAATATGGGAGAGAGTGTCACAGAAATGATACAGTATTTGGGCTGGAAATCATTAAAAGAAAGGCGTTTTTCGTTGCGTCGGAATCTTCTCACGAAATTGCAATCACCAACTTTCTCCTCCGAATGCGAAAATATTTTGTTGACACCGACCTACATAGGGAGCAACGATCACCATAATAAAATAAGGGAAATCAGAGCTCGTACGGAAAATATAGGTGTTCATTCTATCTGCGCGCTATACGAAATTGGAATAATAGAGAACTGATAAGGTGGTTCGATGAACCCTCTGCCATGCACTTAAATGTGATTTGCAGAGTATCCATGTAGATGTAGATGTAGAAAGCTGTTATCACGATAAAATTAACAGAAAACATAGATTTAACTGTGTAGGTCAAGAAAACAATAGTTTTGAAAAATCGTTTTTTTGACCAAAATCTATCATATCCCCCCGCCCCTTAATTCTCCATTAATGAAAATATTGATGAAAACTGGAATGGACTTTCACTGAAGATCTGCAGAGATATCCAGGTGAGAAATGGTCAAAAATGAAGTATTAGGAAGCAAATCGATGCCAAGTGTTTGTGTTTCGATTTTGTGGGAGAAAAACAACTTACATAGTATACATACGCAGAAAGGCTTTCAGAGGAGAGATTTCCAGGACGGATCACGGAATAGGAACCACCAGGAAAAAAGGAAAGAGGCAGATCACCGGCCACATAGATATAAGGAATTTAGATATTAATCAGAATAAGAAATGTCGAAGAAAATTTAAGGACATATAGGAAAAACTAGAATTATATTAATACCTTCGGCTGCTTACGGGCGTTGATATATATCAACAGGGACAGGTGAAAATGTGTGCCTCGACTGGGACTCGAACCCGGGATCTCTTGCTTGCATGGCACACGCTATATCCATCTGAGCCACCGAAGGCACGGAGTATAGACCGACTGCAGGGATTATCTCGCGCACGCCTCTCGCGAGACCCACATTTCCGCCTTGTATATCCACACAATACATTCGTAGTGTCCCACCCCAATACACTCATTACTCGTGGAAGACATTATTACCAAGTCCCGTAAGAATTCGGGGGATATGTGTGCATCCGCACAGAAGAAGAAGGTCATGGCCGGTGTGACCAGAACAGGCATGCGCGAGATATTCCCTGCAGTCGCGCTATCCTCTGTGTAGTTGGTGGCTCAGGATAGAGTGTCTGCCATGTAAGCAGCAGATCCCGGGTTCGACTCCCGGTCGGGACACACATTTTCACCTGTCCCCGTTGATATATATCAACGCCCGTTAGCAGCTGAAGGTATTAATAAAATTTTAATTTCGTTCTAGACGGTTGCAGGTCATCAATGGTGTCTGTTCTTTCGGACATCCATATAAGTATATATAGGAAAAATGGTGAATGAAATTTAAATTTAATGTTTAATAAATGTACACTTATTGAAAAATTGCTATAAAAATATATAAAAATTATTCCATTTTATGAACAAAATGCTTATAGTCTCACGAAAATCAGAGAAGAATTGATTCTTAATCACATGCAGCATCTCCTTTTCGATGACTGAGATTGGACACTTGCCTCGTGTAGACTGTGGAAGTGATATTAGATTATGACAATTTCCTCGAGTTTCTAGTCGCGTCAAGTGTTAAACATCCACTAGCTTTCTGCCGAGTGCTCCTTGTCCATTGTCTAGTGGTGAGTATTGTGTGGTTACTGTTTCCGTCTGTCCACACGAGAATCGCTACGTGACAGTGGCCGAGGAGCAATCGCCTGACTGTTTAGCTACATGATGCGGCTGGTAGCTCGAGAAAATTTGTCTTATCGCCGTGGGAGCGTGCATCCGGATATTAGAATATTTAGCTGGAGCCCGGTAGAGATTCCTTAAGGCGCGTTGGGGAGGAAGGGACGGAGCCGCGCGTGCGCCCTCAGCGCACCGCGCTCTGCGCTAATGAGGCGCCTCCTAATGGCCAATCGGCGGCCGTTGCCAGCGTGACGTCACGCGGCGCGAAGGTTTAATTGGAGAGCCTCTTAGCGGGGCCTGGGCGCGCACAAAGGAGCGCGTCGAGGGTTCTCTGGCCTGCTCTGCTCCGCTCGGGCGTGTTCCTAGAGTCGGCGGGAAATACGGGCGCCACCGAGCGCAACCTGCGAATAAAACACCTAACTAAGCTACCAGCAATTACCGTACAGGCACTCCACGTTCTACGCAGATGAGGCGGGAAGAAGCGGACAAAAGGGTATGTACTGTACATAGTATACAATGCTAAAATGTGTTCATATCCTTCGCATTTAGCGAAGCCAATGAGTGTACCACAACCCAATCACGAAGAACACCCCCATACTGTAACACTACCTCCTCTGCACTTCACTGATTACGAATTACGGCCTATTAACACACAGTCAACATGGGTTTAGAAAGCATCGCTCCTGTGAAACACAACTAGCTCTTTATTCACATCAAATGTAGAGTGCTATTGACAAGGGATTTCAGATTGATTCCGTATTTCTGGATTTCCGGAAGACACTGTACCACACAAGCGGCTCGTAGTGAAATTGCGTGATTATGGAATATCGCCTCAGTTATGTGACTGGATTCGTGATTTCCTGTCAGAGAGGTCAAAGTTCGTAGTAAGTGACGGAACGTCATCGAGTTAAACAGAAGTGATTTCTGGCGTTCCCCAAGGTAGTGTTATAGGCCCTTTGCTGTTCCTTTTCTATATAAACGATTTTGGACACAATCTGAGCAGCCGTCTTAGGTTGTCTGCAGATGACGCTGTCGTTTATCGACTAATAAAGTCATCAGAAGATCAAAACAAACTGCAAAACGATTTAGAAAATATATCTGAATGCTGCGAAAAGTGGCAATTGACCCTAAATAACGAAAAGTATGATGTCATCCACATGAGTGCTAAAAGGAATTCGTTAAACTTCGGCCGGCCGCGGTGGCCTAGCGGTTCTAGGCGTTTCAGTCCGGAACCGCGCAACTGCTGCGGTCGCAGGTTCGAATCCTGCCTCGGGCATGGATGTGTGTGATGTCCTTAGGTTAGTTAGGTTTAAGTAGTTCTAAGTTCTAGGGGACTGATGACCTCAGATGTTAAGTCCCATAGTGATCAGAGCCATTTGAACAATTTTTGTTAAACTTCTGTTACACGATAAATCAGTCTAATCTAAAAAAAAAAAACGTACATTCAACTAAATACCTATGTATTACAATTACGAACAACTTAAATTGGAAGGAACACATAGCAAATGTTGTGGGGAAGGCTAACGAAAGACTGCGTTTTATTGGCAGGACACTTAGAAAATGTAACAGACCTACTAAGGTGAGTGCCTACACTACGCTTGTCCGTCCTCTTTTAGAATACTGCTGCGCGGTGTTGGATCCTTACCAGGTAAGAATGACGGAGTACATCGAAAAAGTTCGAAGAAAGGTAGCACGTTTTGTACTACCGTGAAATATTGGAGAGAGTGTCACAGAAATGATACAGGATTTGGGCTGGAAATCATTAAAAGAAAGGCGTTTTTCGTTGCCATGGAATCTTCTCACGAAATTCCAATCACCAACCTTCTCCTCCGAATGTGAAAATATTTTGTTGACACCGACCTGCATAGGGAGGAACGATCTCCACGATAAAATATGGGAAATCAGAGCTCGTACAGAAAGATATAGGTGTTCATTCTTTCCACGCGCTATACGAAATTGGAATAATAGAGAATTGAGAAGGTGGTTCGATGAAGCCTCTGCCAGGCACTTGAATATGATTTGGAGAGTATCCATGTAGATGTAGATGTACTACGAATAATGGCAGGTAACGTTCTCCAGTGATTCACCGGAACCAAACCCCTACATCGAATTTTCACAGGGTATAGAGTTGGCTTATCACCCCAAATAGCTCGTTTCCAGTCATCCACTGTCCAATGGCGTCACTCTTTTATACCATCTCAGGTGTCGCTTAGCAGTGACTACAGAAATATGTTGCTTATTAGGTGTCAGTCATTGTGCTAGCTAAACTGAGTAGCCAAAGAAACTGGTACACCTGCCTAATATCGTGTAGCACTCCGCGAGCACGCAGAAGTACTGCAACACGACGTGGCATGGATTCGACTAATGTCTGAAGTAATGCCTCAGGGAAATGACACCACGAATCCTGCAGGGCTGTCCATCAATCCGTAAGAGCATGAGAGGGTGGACATTTCTTGTGAACAGCACGTCGCAAGGTATCCCAAATATGCTCAATAATGTTCATGTCTGGGGAGTTTGGTGGCCAACGGAAGTGTTTACACTCAGAAGAGTGTTCCTGGAGCCACTCTGTGGCATTACTGGACTTTGGGGTGTCGGACTGTCCTGCTGGAATTGTCCAAGTCTGTCAAAATGTTCAATGGATATGAATGGATGCAGGCAATCAGACAGGACGCTTAGGTATATGTCACTTGTCCAAGTCGTAGCTATACGTATCAGGGGCCCCACGTCACTCCAACTGCACTCGCCCCACCCATTACAGAGCCTCCACCAGCAGGAACAGTCCCGTGCTGACATGCAGGGTCCGTGGATTCATGAGGTTGTCTCCATACCCGTACACGTCCATCCATTGGATACAATTTGAAACGAGACTCGTCCGATCACGCAACATGTTTCCAGTCATCAACAGTCCTATGCCGGTGTTGACCCGCTCAGCCAAGGCGTAAAATTTTGTGTCGTGCAATCATCAGCATACAAGAATAGGTCTTTGGTTCCGAAAGCCCATATCGATGATGTTTCGTTGAATGGTTCGCACGATAACACTTGTTGATGGCCCACCATTGAAATCTGCAGCAATGTACGGAATGGTTGCACTTCTCACGTTGAAAGATCATCTTCAGTCGTCGTTGGTCTTTTTCTTGCAGGATCTTTATCCGGCGCAACGATGTCGGTCATTTGCTGTTTTACCACTTTCCTGATATTCACGGTACCCTCGAGAAATGGTCGTACGGAAAAGTCCCCACTTCATCGCTACCTCAGAGATGCTGTGTCCCATTGCTATAACGCCACGTTCAAACTCACTTAAATCTTGAAAACCTGCCATTGTAACAGCAGTAACCGATCTATCAACTGCGCCAGAAACTTGTTCTCTTATATAGGCGTCGCCGACCGCAGCGCCGTATTCTGCCTGTTTACATACCTCTGTATTTGAATACGCATGCCTATACCAGTTTATTAGGTGCTTCAGTGTAAAATCGGAATTTCACGTGTTGGTTTCTCTCATATGTTTATATGCTCTTTGCGGCACTCCACGGTCAAGTTGCAGTGCAGTCTAGACTGCTGGTAGCACTTTTGAACAACTGGTGATTCTTTCTGCATATTTCATGCAAGGTTTTTACTACCTGAAACGCTCGACGGTCCCTCTACGTCAGTAGATAGGGTCTGCATGGCCCTGGTTCAGCTGTAGTTCTTTCCTCGTTTCCACTTGACAGTCACATCATCAAGAGCCGGCTTTCACAGCTCTAGAAGGGTTGCAATGCCCCTTGATGAATTTGTTACTCATGTGCCATCGAACGACTAGGCGAACTTGGAAATCCGTGAGCTCTCCTCGCCAACCCATTCCGCTATTACTGCTTCTCTACTGCGAACACATTACTCCTCGCCTCGTTCTGTACTAACGGTCCGCCTCTCGTGACATCTTGTGGTCACTTCCGCATCGCGTAGAGCTGTCCAGACACTCTTGATCCGGTACTCTATTTATTATTCACGTGCAAGTAATCAGACACGTTACTCTTTAATTACTTTATGGCAATGGCAATACCGTATAGTACGTTCAAAAAATGCACTGAATCGCCAGAAGAACTGGTCTAGACATACAGTGATATGTAAACAGTCAGAATGCGGCGCTGCGGTCGGCAACGCCTATATAAGACGACAACAGAAAGATAATGCTGACTCCTGACATGCAGACAGGTAATGGTCCACAACAGAGCAAACCCACAGCAGAGTCAGTCGAAGTTTTGAAGAATATTGGCAGGCAGGTCATCACAGAGCAGACCCACTGCAGTCCTGGTAGAGATTATGGTATTGGTGGGCCACCAGAGGTGCAGACCCACTGCAGTCCTTGTAGTAATAATGGTATTGGTGGATCATCAAAGGTGCAGACCCACTTCAGTCCTTGAAGAGACGGCCAGCAGCCATCTGTTGCGACTGTGCAGGTGCACAATCACCATCGAAGAGTCTTGTACTATATAGCAAGTCCGTAAACCACCACTTGTGCACTCACAAAAATTTTTTTTTGAAATGTCCTTAGAACCAGCAATGCTGTTAACCAGTCCCTTGCTGAATTATTAACACACGTGCAAACACTAACAGCCCCCTTTATCATATATTGTGCATATACTATGACCAACAGAAACATGTGCAGTGAAATGTAACTTAATTTGATGAACTGGTGTCAATTACAATTTTATAACATGAGAATACAATCATAAAGGTACAGAAAACATCATTAAAAAACATAATAATACAGCTAACATTTGTAGTAATACAGGCTTTACAAAAGAATAGAAATAAACATGTACATCAGTGTTACAGGAATTATGACATAAGTAAATATATAAAAGATCAGAATAGCTTTCGAAAATAATGTCTAAAAATCTTTACAAAGTAAATAACATATTATAAATGCAAATTATATTTGAGGATAACAGTATTCATCATCATAGTGAATGTAGCTTAGTATTAGAAAAATTCTACAACATAAATCTTATTAGCTAAACACATAAAGACAGGAAAAACACAAATACACAAGGGTACACAAAGAAATAGTGGAATAACACAAAGGAAAGGACAGGGTTTGTTTTCAGTGTAACATTTGGTACTGCAGTTCAACCCAAAACTTCATTCCATAGATCTTTCCTCTTATTTCAACATTTGTTTCCACCAAAAAAATCCTATCCAAGCATGCTTCCTGTATTCTATTCATATCCTCTGTCAAAATAGTTATTCTCCTCTGTACACTACTTTTTTGGCCAAACCATTTTCTTATAGCTTCTCAATGCATTTCTTCCAATTCATCACAGTTAGTTTCTTATATAGTCTACCCCCTCTTAAGCTAACTTAAATCTACTGAGCTTAGATATATGTACTAAGGGACGAGGAAACGCAGCAGCACAAAACAATTAACACAAACAGCAATGACAAAAAATGGAAATTGGCAAAGCAAGCAGCAGTATATGTAAATTAGCAAAGCAAATGCAACATTACAACTAATATGAGCCAATGTGCAGCAACAAGAAAAATAAATCAGTAGTAAAACTGGCTTAACAGAGTAATACAAAGTGGCATTCAGTAGCACTTTGCCTGGCAAACAGCAGCAGCACCAAATGCAATAACTTATACCTAAATATGACATAGCTCAAGCAGAAAAAATAGTACACTTAAGACAACAATGCAGATAAGGGAAACGTCTATTCACATCTTAATGTCTGTGTCATTAAAGTGGTGCACCACAACAAGTTATTCTACCAAAACAATTACCAAGTAGTTGAAAAGAAAATTATGTATGCAGTTACTGTTACTAGTCCCTTCTTATTGTTCTTTCCTTTCCAAGTGCTCCTTTTTTTGAAGAATGTGGATTATAAAATTATTATTTAACAGATCTGTTGACAGAAAGTGTTCACATTAGCAAATGCATTTAATTTTATTTTATAAAACCAATTATGCAACACACCTGGAAAACAGATATCAAATGAAATAAGCAACTATGTACAAAGTAAAGCATAAAAATATCATTCAATAGTCCTGTGGCATTTCATAAGTTAGTGGAAATTCTCCCAATTCTCGTAGAAGGACGCTTGTCATAATCAGGTGTGCAAATGTAAGAATATTTCCCATCAATTCATAAACGTTTCAGTAATGAGCACAAAGTACGTGCTCCACAGTATAATCATATGTTTTCAAGTTTGAGCATGTCATATTTGCGATGCTTTCTACAAAGGAATGTCAATAGCGACGTTAATGGCCTCTTTTTCTCTCCACCTAATGGCTATTTTTCCAGGCAGGTGGCACAGCTGAGCGCCACGACGCATTACGTGAAGGTCACTTAACTTTCTTACCGAAATATTTACGACAGCAGTGCCCGTCTCATATAAAAGAATTTCACAGGTTGAGAATTTGCGTTACAAATGTGTAGAAACAAAATCCTATAAATATAACGGTGTCCAAAAAATTTTCGACGGCATTGTGATACATTCACACATATACACACATTTCATAACTCTTAAAGTACAATGATTGGTTTCCAACATCCTTTTTCACAAGTCTGAGTCGCTAACCACTACTCATTATTCCTTACTTTATTACACACATACATATTCGTCGACACTTCTTCAATATTTCATCATAATAAATATGTAGCATAATCGCCGGCCGGAGTGGCCAAGCGGTTCTAGGCACTTCAGTCTGGAACCACGCGACCGCTACGGTCGCAGGTTCGAATCCTGCCTCGGGCATGGATGTGTGTGATGTCCTTAGGTTAGTTACGTTTAAGTAGTTCTAAGTTCTAGGGGACTGATGACCTCAGATGTTAAGTCCGATAATGCTCAGAGCCATTTGAACCATTTTGTAGCATAATCAAATTCCTCAGATAGCATCAGCTCATTGATCATAAACATACCTCAACAGCATAATACACATCGTCGTCTTAATAATATCATCATAACAACCCAGTCAAATCTCAAAATCGTCGTAGCTTCCTCCAACCTAAAAACAAAATTCTCTGCTCATTTCAATAATGTCATCTACCTCAAACGTACTTTTAAAATCATGATCCCATACCAAATACACCATTCAAAGCTCACATAGTGTCACAATGGTTCCGAAAAAAATATGAACAGTTCACAAAGTACAGACCAAATACAATTTCATAAGTGTGAAGTTATCCAGCTGTGTATCTGCGTAAACATGTGTCACTGACATAGTAAAAAAAATGTTAGTTTCTCTGTTAAATAATCAGATAGCTGTATAATTCTGTGTTAGAGAAACATGGTACCGATGTGTAAAGTTGTATAAGCAAATACCATATTAGCTAGGGCTCCTAGCGCTCGCTACACGCTTAGCACACAAAGTAGGCGTGTACCCCCTGAGGATTAATGTAATTATACTCTCAGGTGTTACAGATTAAAACAATCGAATGAAATGTCTCACGGAAAACCTTTGTATCATTGTAATTCAAAAATCTTTAAAAATAAATGTTTTAAGTACAAAATTAATCACTCAAATACGTGTCCTTTAGCTCTAAACGTGCGTCTTGCTGTAAGATAATTCTGTGGAAGTGTCGTAGTTATCGTCCTCCGAAAGCTAAGTTCTGCAGAAGTCAATGTACTTACCTCATCATAAACAAAAGTGAAATGCTATGCGTATAGATATCGTAGTTATTACGTACATTACAGTGATCAAGAAAGTACCATACTGTAACGTATTGTTGTGTTACGAAAAAGGCTGTCTCATTGTAGCTATACCACAAAAGTTACTACTAAAACATGTTTTACTTTCCAGAAGAATTCAGAAAAACTGAGCAGATATAAAACAGATACAGCACAAAAGCAACAATGTAAATTGTGTCACACATTAGTAGCGTCGTGATATAATCGTGTAGCTGTCAAATGTCCTTTCAAGTAAACCAAAATGTTGCATTAAAATCTCATTAGCATTATATGTTCTAAGTATGTAAGCCTTATAGTCGTTACGTAATCGTGCAACTAACAAGCAAGAATTTACACACACAGTAACACTGTGTCCTCTGTTCACTATAACAATGCATTTGTAATTACTTGTCTAAATAAGTTCCCTAGGTTCTTGACTGGATAGTTAACTTTAAAACATAGTTGCATGTTAACAGTTTCGAAGTATGACAGAGAGTACTAGTAACGTGAAGTGAAAAATTTAATAGCAAAGACTAAGTTAAAGATCAGATTATCTCTCAATAAACGGTTTTACATGTGAAATGTGGTGCAATCCTTTACTCTTCCTAGTACGCAGAGTTTCAACTTCAACGCAATTATCATATGGTATACGTCGGATTCTGTAAGGCCCATTGTAAATCAGAAAGAATTTGTGACTCAAGTGTTTCTTCTTATGTGACAATGAATGAGCTTTAATGAGAACCTTCTGACCAATATATAATTTCTTTGCATTAGCTTTACCGTGTAGTTTTCTCCTTTTGTCTGCTGCAGATTTTATATTTTTAATAGCCAAATCAGTTATGTCTTTGTGTCGAAGTTTACGTGTATTCGGAAAAGGTACAATCTCTCTGATTCTGTTCGGTGGTGGTAAAGCAGTGGAGTCATGAGGCATTTCATTCAGCACGTTTTGAAATAAGTGTAAATATCTGTCCTAATGCTGATGCTTTCTCTGACAATGAAGTCTGCAAAGCTTATTGATTTCTTTCATAATCCGTTCAGACAGGTTACAGTGTGGTGAGTACAATGAAATGAAAATAGGTTTGATTTTATGATTCCGAAGTATGCGTGACCAAACAACAGACCTGAATTGTGGTCCGTTATCTGAAATGACTTTACTAACGTGTCCAACTTCACGTAAGAAATTTTTAACAAAGCCGTTGGATACAAACCGTCCAGTGCTTTTACGTAACGGTGAGAAAGAAACAAATTTTGAACTAAGTTCAACAGCGACTAGAACGTACGAAAATCCATTCGATGTTCTGACAAGGGGTCCCAAGAGATCAACAGCAGCAAATTCTTTTAATTTAGAAGGAATGATAGGAAACAACGGAGCACGATGTGAGATGGTAGATGGTTTAGCTTTTTGACAAAGTTTACAAATAGACGAGACTCTTCGAATTCTCTTTTCCATATTGTTAAAATAACAAGTCGTCCGAAGAATATGATAACATTTTCTTGTACCAAAATGTGCGTAGTTGAAATGAATGTGCCAAATGAGCTTATTTACAAAATCGTCAGGAATGCAAAGTACCCATAGCTTGTCATCAACAGTGCAGCGTTTGAAGAGTATGTTGTTTCTAACCAGATAATAATGCCGAATCTGTGTGTGAGTGTCTTTTCATGCCATTTACTTTTGATGTCTTTCCAAATCGGATCTTTATCTTGTTCATGAGCAATGTCCTTTAAAGATGTGGTGATGAAGGTTTCGAAGGCGACTTTCTGAATGTAAAGAATACTGAAACTTTTACCAAGGTTGCCTTCTGTGTTACTTTTCTTAAGCCCAGCCGGAGCGCGTGACAGTGCGTCCGCAACAATGTTCTCCTTGCCGGGAATGTAGACTATTGTGAACTGGAATTCTTGCAGAAACAATGCCCAGCGTTTTAACCTGTCATGATTTAATTTTGAAGACATAAGAAATTGTAATGCACGATGATCACTGTATACTTTTACGTGCTTGCCAGAAAGAAAGAAACGGAATTTGTTAAATGCCCAAACGATAGCTAAAGCTTCTAATTTAGTAACGGAATAATTTTTTTCAGATTTTGTTAGCACTCGGCTAGCAAAAGCAATGGTTTTCTGAGCAGTAGTGTCATTTTCTATGGCTTCCTGAAATAAATGGGCACCAAGACCGACTTTAGAAGAACCCGTGCTAAGGCAGAAATCTTGTGACAGATCTGGATGAGCTAGTGTTGGCGCGTTAAGTAGCGCTTCTTTCAAAGAATTGAATTCCAGCTGTGCTTGTTCGTCCCAGATCCAAATAGTATTTTTTCCAGTGAGAGAACCAAGTTTTGGTGTAACTAGAATTTGCATATTCAGAAAACGACGGTAAAAATTTACGAGACCTAGAAAACTGTGGACTTGTTTTTTTGTGGATGGAACTGGAATGGCTCTGATTGCTTCTAACGTTTCAGGATCCGGCTGAATACCTTCAGAAGAAATAATATGTCCCAAAAACCTCACCTTTGACCTACCGAATTCAGACTTTTCCAAGTTAACTGTAATTCCAGATTCTGCAAAAATATCTGACACACTGTTGAGGATGCGATTATGTTGTTCCCATGAGGCTTCTGCTATCAGAATAAAGTCCACATATAAGGTGAAGTGACGTTTTAAGAAATCAGGTAATATGGAATTTAGCTCGAGAATGAACGCTGCCGAAGAAATGTTCAACCCAAAAGCAAGTTTCCGAAATTGATAACAAACGCCGAAACAAAGAAAAGCTGTGTATTTTCTACATTCTGGATGATAAAAGCTGGATCTGAGATCAATAGAAGACAACACTTTTACACCATTACAATTTTGAAGAAGTTCTTCCAACGCTTGCGGCCTGTCTGTTTCAGGAATAATGATAGTATTGATTTGTCTCGAATCTAAGACAAGCCTGATCGATCCATTTTTTTCTCAACAACACGTAATGGATTGTTGTATGAGCTTACTGCAGGCTCAATAATGCCCTCGTCAAGCATAGATTGTATTTCTGTTCTAACACGGTCCCTATAATGTGCCGGAATTACGTATGGTCTAACACAAAATTTAGTATTCTCACGAACACGAAATTGGTATTGAAATCCCTTGATTGTTCGTGTTTTGTGAGTAAAAACTGTGGAATGTGCTTGTAAAATCTCAAAAAGGTCCTGCCTATCAGCGTCATTACAATTCTCAATTGTTTGAATTTTATACTGAATTAACTCATTAGTATCAAATACGCCGTCGATATCATCCCTGTCAGTACTTGCAGAGTGATTGTTAGTGTCAAGTTCCGTCGAAAATTCCGAACTGTTGTCTAACAGGAGGTAAAGTCGATTAATTTCCTCGTCATGGTTTGAGAGCCAATCTTCAAATTTCAAAGCTATTGACTTACCTTCTTTCTCTAAACTTATTTCAGCATCATGAAAGTTTAAGATTGCTTTGTATTCATTCAAAAAGTCTACTCCCAATATAATTTCCGTCGACAATAATGGAACAATAAGAAAGTTCATAGAGAAGCTGTGGCTTTGACAAAAGAATTCTAAGTTGGTTTGTTGGCGTACATCTACACTTTTTCCAACGACTGCACCTTGTAATTTAATCTTACGTAACGGAAGTGTGAGGAAATCGTTCGATTTGTTGCATTTGCTAAAGGCTGTTTCACTAATTACTGAAATGGGACTGCCAGAGTCAAGTACTGCCGTAAAGTTTACGTCATTTACTGTAATGTGAATTACAGGATGTGCAATGTTGTTATGTTTTACGTCGTGTTCCTGGAGTAAGATGTCCCTAACGTCTTCCATTTTTCCGTAATTACTAGCCACGGCAGCTACGTCGTCAGCTTCATAAGTACTTTTTGTGGCTTCCAGCGGTGTGAGTCATTGCCTACTGTCTCTTTGTTGGGACGCGTCGTTATTGGGATTCTACAAATTCACCTTGTCGAGAGGATCCTGCCCTGTTTGAATCCCGCCAGTTCTGAAGAAATTCAGGTCTGTCGTTTTGTCGATAGTTTACACAGTTTCTTTTTTGTCGGTCATGTGGTGCAGAATATCTCCTGGAATCGTAACTGCACGGTGGACCGTTGCGTCTGAAGTTATTCTGTCTCCCTTGATAATAATTATTTTGGTTCCCATATTGTCTGTTTCTCTGTCTCTGTGATCGTCATTACCGCGGAGAGGTGATCTTTCCCTGTAATTATTATTACTCTGCCAACGGTTGTCATACGGGTGGTGTCTGTTTTGGTAACGATTTACATTGTAAGAATAGCCTTGTCGTGTCCAGTTATTATTTCTGTCATCGCGTAATTGCGACGGATGTGACCTGTAATTGTTGTGCTCCTGTTTTCGAGTTCCGCGATTGTCAGTGTCAATTTCCAATTCTTGTAACAGTCCCTTAAAAAGCTTCAATGTCGTCTTTGCAACGTCCCGCCAAAATAATATGTCGTAAATGTTCAGGCAATTTGATTAAGCAAATGCGGATGAGTTCTGAGGGGCTGTATGGGTTTGAAAGATACTGATTCTTGTGTAACATGTCTTCGAAATATTTGACAAGACTGGAAAATTCAGATTGTTCGAAATGTTTCTTCATTATGATGCTATGTTTTACTCGGTCTTGTGTAGCTTGAGACCAATATTCTGAGAGGAAGGCATGATAAAATTCTCCTTCACTGTGACAATTGTGATGACCGATCGCATTCTAACAGCTGGTTCATTCTCTAAGTAGCCACACATAAATTCTAACCTGTGCTCTAATGACCAGTTGGGAGGAAAACAATGAGAGAATTGATGGAGCCATGCTTGTGAATGAATGTCATTGCCAGAATTCTTAAATGTTTTGAATTTACGTGTAGTAATGAACAGCTTATAGTCAAAATCATCATGTCGGCGAGTCGCATATCGGTCATTGTTACTTCGTTTCGGCGGTTCCATCTCAAAATTCGTTGTACCTTGCCAATTTATTTCATAATTTCCGAAGTGCCCTGTGTTATTATTTTGTCGCTGTTCCGTATTTCTATGTCCCTCTTCCCGTGTTGAAGCGCGAGTCTCCTCTGAAATATATAATTCTTGTATTATTTGTGCCAACTGATCTTGTACTTCCCGGATTTCTCTTTTGTGTTGCGTATTTATTTGATTCTGATTTTGTTTGAATTTCCTAATTTGTTCGTATTCTTCTGTGCCGTTGAAGGCTACGGGTCTTGTGTCATTCAGATCATCATCTACCTTTGTAGATAAGTTAGTGAACTGATCCGAAAGTTCGGATACTTTCTCCGATAGTGAACTGATTTGCTCAGAGTGTTTTTCTGGCCCAAGTTCCAGAGTGTCCATTTGTGTTGAAATCGTATCTACTGTGTCCTTTAAGTTTTCTTGAGTTTTTGCAAGTTGCGAAACCGAATCAGTAGATGCATCTGAGTCAATTTTAGCTTGCAAGGTGTCGTGATTTTCATGAACAATAGTTTGCAGTTCTTTTATGGCTGCTTCGTGACTCTGTAATGCATTTTCATGACGCGAAAAAATAGGTTGAAAATGCTCACAAATTTGTGTTTTTACGTCATTTCAGACTTTTTGACATTTCGATTTGATTTTAAGTAACTCAGCAGTTAAACCTTCACGTGTTTGTTCAAGTGTGGTGTCTAATTTTTGAAGGTGTTGCTGTGACTGTTTTTAATTTTGTTCCATTGCGTCTAACTTGTGAAGATTTTGTTCCATTGTGTCTAACTTTTGCTGTGTTTGTTCCTGATTTTGTTCCATTGTGTCTAACTTTTGAAGATTTTGTTCCATTGTGTCTAACTTTTGCTGTGTTTGTTTCTGATTTTGTTCCATTGTGTCTAACTTTTGAAGATTTTGTTCCATTGTGTCTAACTTTTGAAGCTTTTGTCCCATTTGTTGCATTAATTGTAATAACAATGCACTGGTGTCTGAAACATGTTCCTCAGTGCTATTCGGCAGTGCATTTGAACAAGCAATATTCGCACTTTTGAAAAGCAGAAAATGTGTCTTTACTTATTTGTGAAAACGGTGAGGACACAAAACCTGAATCTACAGTATTTGTAAGATTGTGTCCTGTCATTTCGGAATCCTGAGGCGAGCTGTTGCCGACCGATCGATCGATAGTGCTTCCCTGTTCACTAATTGTTTCACTGTCTGCGCCATTATTTGCCGCCCGCTCCATTTCCCTATGCACAATTACCAAATTACTACTTTGAATGTCTGTTAATTCATTACACGGTGGTGCTGGTAAGCTACGCTCGTCGTCACTATTATTTCTCCGTTTACTTTGGAGCCTAGTGTTAAGGTTCTCACACGCCATTATTGTCACAATATTTCACACGATAACAGAAAAGCACAATTTGAAGAGCAAAATAAGAGAACACATTAACATAGCACTGAAAATAATATCTAGTTAATTGCAAGCGCAGCTGCGAAATACTTAGTGCAAATCTACATGCATGCCACAACTGTTTTACTGTACAACAATGAAAAACTACAACTACAAAGGAAATTCTCTCTATAATTATGTGCTAGCAATAAGCAATAGCTACACTAATTACACAAACTACAAGAAAAAATCAGAAGATTCCAGTGAGGTATCCTCGGCTAAGGGTCGACATAATGAAACGACCCCTTAGAAAAATTATAAATGACTGTGCTTAAACTGACACGCAATATTTTTAGCGCAACGCAATCTGACTTTCAAAAATCCCTACAAAAGAATGGCCCTGGCTAACAATAACCTATACGTTTCATGAATCACTTACCTCACAAAAATCTTTGTTACTCGAACTACTGCAATACAGCGAGCGCCACTACTGCCAGCTAAATAAAAGATTCTAACTACTGAAGGGACTGACTACTGATAGGCATAGTTAGCAAATGAAAGATTTTGATAAAGAACAAACAATGTATTTACCTTAATAGTGTTCGAAGGGCATTATATATATATATATATATATATATATATATATATATATATATATATATATATATATATATATCAGTTCATGATATCCAGTATTAGAAATTTACTATCTCTGATGGACACACGTCCACATCATCCGCTCTCCAAACTCCGCCATCTCTCTCCCCACATCCACCACTGCTGGCGGCTCACCTCCAACTGCGCAACGCTACAAAAAAATGGCTCTGAGCACTATGCGACTTAACTGCTGAGGTCATGAGGCGCCTAGAACTTAGAACTAATTAAACCTAACTAACCTAAGGACATCTCACACATCCATGCCCGAGGCAGGATTCGAACCTGCGACCGTAGTGGCGCAACGCTACGCGCTGTTGACAGCCAACTGCCCAACACTACAATAGCGACTATTTCAACAATGCCCACCAGCCGCAGACTGCACACAGCACAGCCAGTGATTTTAATACAGAGCGCTAGGTGACGTTACCAACATAAAAACCTAAACAGCCTACTTACAAAGTGACTGGCGCAGTTGTTAGATCGGTCCATGGTGTATTCCGACGGACTTGGAAATTCCATAAGGACAGAACGACACTTCACACTTCCAGAATTGCTACAGAGTGTCTCCAGGAACACTCTTCTGAGTTTAAACACTTCCGCTCGCCATCAAACTCCCCAGACATGAACATTATTGAGCATATCTGGAATAAAATTACAATGAAATAAATACCCCTAGCTGCATAAAGGCGTTGATATAAGTCATCGCGGGGAGTTGAAAATGTGTGCCCCGACCGGGACTCGAACCCGGGATCTGCTTACATGGCAGACGCTCTACCCATCTGAGTCACCGAGGACACAGAGGATAGTGCGACTGCAGGGAACCTCCCGTGAGACCCACACACTCAACTTATCGTCGCGCACTATATTCATAGTGTCCCTGCCCATTATACTCATTACTCGCGGCTTTATGCCGATTCCCGTAAGAGTTCGGGCACTGTTTGTGCATCCGCACAGAAGAAGATGGTCAGATGGCCGGTGAGCCTTAATTATAGATGAAGATGTCCGAAAGATCAGATACCATCTTCATATACATATGTGGGATGCCTTGCAACGTGGTGTTCAGAAGAGATCTCCACCTCCTCATACTTTTACGGATTTATGGACAGCTCTGCAGCATTCACGGTGTGAATTCCCTCCAGCACTATTTCAGACATTAATCGACTCCATGCTAAGTCATGTCCTAGTTTCGTTGGCTCTTCAGTGTACTTCAGTTAAAAATAAAAGACAATAACAAGAATTGAAATGAGCGTACGGCATTGTCGGCCGGGAGTTCCCCACTTGGGGGAAGTTCGGCCGCCGAGGGCAAGTACTTACTGCATTCGACGCCACATTGGGCGATTTGCGCGTCGGAGATGGGGATGAAATGATGATGAGGACAACACAGCACTCAGTCCCTGAGCAGAGAAAGTCTCCTGCCCCAGCCGGGAATCGAACCCGGGCCCCTTGGCGTGGCATTCCGCTGCACTGATCACTCAGCTAACGGGGGCGGACACACAATAACAAATTTGTCATGGGAGAGAGAATTTGCTTCTCAATTCGTATTCTTGATGAATAAATTGTAATTACGTACTACGCAGCCAATACTGGGAAGGCAGCTTTTGTTTACAAGTAATGTTGCAGCCAGTTCCTCGGACTCTGGTAGGTGAATGACCGATTTTAGCCGACATAAATTAGTTAGAAGTGGCCTTAGACGTTGGCGTTCGTGCCCATCTCTGTGAACAGCCACCACTGACACACCAGATATGGAGAGGGGCATTTAGAAGAACTGTGACTTGGGTTTAGAAGAATAGTGGAGATGCTTTTGATAGACGTGTAGCTTGTAGAATAGTTCGTGATGGGAGGGATCCTCCACGCCATACAGTCACTGTAAAGAAACCCTTAAAGCGTCACAGACCACATCAAAGTAGGAGTAAAACAAAGCATAGTACTACATACGTATAATCAGATACAGATTGCAACGCGTTTCACTCTCAAAGGGGCAGTGCATGAAGGCTTCCACGACTATCGTAGCAGAATGTCATCGAAGGACGTCTCAAAAAGCTCAACGAATTTCTGATCGTATGTGAAGGTATGTTTATAGTACCAAAGTTAGCTTCCACTCATAGACGAGACAGGGACTGACACTGAGGAAATTAAAACTAAAGCAGAAACGCTGAACTCGCTTTTAGAGGCTTCCATTACAAATGAAAATCCAGGAGTATTGTCCCAATATCATTGTCACACCACTTCAAAGATGAGTGATATAGCTGTTACTCTCAGTGGTGCTGATACAACTAAAATCGCTAAAAATAAAAATAAAAAATTGGAAACAGTTCAACGGTTCGATCGAACCTGTCTCAGATTGAATACCGAATTTGCCGCTATTTGAAATACAGTCTACAGTAGTTATCTCGACTGGAAAGCGGTACCCAGTAGTTGGAAGAAAGCAGGAACAGCAATGATCCACAAAACTGCTGTTCAATATGTTTGACATCCATTTGTTGCAAAATCTTAGAACATTCACTGAGCCCAAACGTAATGAGGTACCTCGAACAGAATGACGTGCTCGTGCCAGTCAGCATGGACTCCGGAATCATCAGCATTAAGTTTGGTTTACTTATGTTCTTCATTTGGCTTTAGTTTAAAATAATGGAACAATGGTCACGTGAAACCCAACTCGCACTTTTATCACACGACCTACTGAAACCCAGGGAATAAGGCAGCCAGGTAGATTTCCGCAATGCATCAGGCTCGATACCGCGTTGAGGATTAAAATAAAAAAAATACGATTTTTTTGGGGTAGCAAGCGAAATTTGCTACTGGAGCGATTTTTTGGTAGGAAGGACGCAGCATGTTACCTTGAATCGAGAGTCGTCAACAGACGTGGGAGTAACTCAGAGTGTGATCCAGGGAAGTGTGTCAGAAGTCCTGACTCAGGACCTCTGCAGTTCATGTTGTATGTTAATGACCAAGCAGACAAAATTAAAACTAACCTCAGACTTTTTGCAGCTGATACAGTTTTCAACAATGAAATACTATCTAAAAAAAACTGCACAAATGTTCACTCAGACCAGTGTCAGTTATACCGTCAGCGAGAGCGCACCGCTAGTTCCTGCTACTAATAAGGCGAGTACACCGTTCGCTTGTTACATATTTTTACGAGCTTCAAACAGGAGCGACTGTAGTAATGGATAGGAACTGTGTTTGTTGCGTACGGATGCGAGCTGAGCTGGCGACCCTTCGCTCACAGCTTCAGGCTGCGTTGGCTTCCGTCATCAGCTTGAGGCTGCTGCCAAGGGGCGTCACTGTGAGGGATCGGACGCGGGGATGCGAGGGAGTAATTCCTTCTAGAATCTACGGAGTACCTAAGCTCCATAAGGAGGGTTATCCGCTGTGGCCCATAGTGAACGGAATAGATTCTACACCTACATATCTGCATCTACATACATACTCCGCAATCCACTATACGGTGCGTGGCGGAGGGTACCTCGTATCACAACTAGCATCTTCCCTCCCTGTTCCACTCCCAAACAGAACGAGGGAAAAATGACTGCCTATATGCCTCTGTACGAGCCCTAATCTCTCTTATCTTATCTTTGTGGTCTTTTCGCGAAATGTAAGTTGTCGGCAGTAAAACTATACTGCAGTCAGCCTCAAATGCTGGTTCTCTAAATTTCCTGAGTAGCGATTCACGAAAAGAACGCCTCCTTTCCTCAAGAGACTCCCACCCGAGTTCCTGAAGCATTTCCGTAACACTCGCGTGATGATCAAACCTACCAGTAACAAATCTAGCAGCCCGCCTCTGAATTGCTTCTATGTCCTCCCTCAATCCGACCTGATAGGGATCCCAAACGCTCGACCAGTACTCAAGAATAGGTCGTATTAGTGTTTTATAAGCGGTCTCCTTTACAGATGAACCACATCTTCCCAAAATTCTACCAATGAACCGAAGACGACTAACCGCCTTCCCCACAACTGCCATTACATGCTTGTCCCACCTCATATCGCTCTGCAATGTTACGCCCAAATATTTAATCGACGTGACTGTGTCAAGCGCTACACTACTAATGGAGTATTCAAACATTACAGGATTCTTTTTCCTATTCATCTGCATTAATTTACATTTATCTATATTTAGAATTAGCTGCCATTCTTTACACCATTCACAAATCCTGTCCAAGTCATCTTGTATCCTCCTACAGTCACTCAACGACGACACCTTCCCGTACACCACAGCATCATCAGCAAAAAGCCACACATTGCTATCCACACTATCCAAAAGATCATTTATGTAGATAGAAAACAACAGCGGACCTACCACACTTTCCTGGGGCACTCCAGATGATACCCTCACCTCCGATGAACACTCACCATCGAGGACAACGTACTGGGTTCTATTACTTAAGAAGTCTTCGAACCACTCACATATTTGGGAACCAATCCCATATGCTCGTGCCTTAGTTAGGAGTCTGCAGTGGGGCACCGAGTCAAACGCTTTCCGGAAGTCAAGGAATATGGCATCCGTCTGATATCCTTCATCCATGGTTCACAAGATATCATGTGAAAAAGGAGTGATGCTTTCTAAGCCGTGCTGATGCATGGACAGCAACTTCTCTGTCTCAAGGAAATTCATTATATTCGAAATGAGAATATGTTCGAGAATCCTGCAACAAACGGATGTTAAAAGGATATTGGTCTGTAATTTGGAGGATCCGTCCTTCTACCCTTCTTATATACAGGCGTCACCTGCGCTTTTTTCCAGTCGCTCGGGACTTTAAGTTGGGCAAGAGATTCTCGATAAATGCAAGCTAAGTAAGGAGCCAATGCAGTAGAGTACTCTCTGTAAAACCGAATTGGAATCCCATCAGGACCTGGCGATTTATTTATTTTCAACCCATTCAGCTGCTTCATAACCCCAGGGATGTCTATCATTATGTCCTCCATACGGGAATGTGTACGAGACTCAAACGGCGGTATGTTTGTACGATCCTCCTGCGTCAAAAATTTCTCAAATGCTAAATTTAAAATTTCAGCTTTCGTTTTGCTGTCTTCCATTGCCAGGCCAGACTGATCAGTGAGTGACTGGATGGAAGCCTTCGATCCGCTTACCGATTTTACGTAAGACCAGAATTTCCTTGGCTTTTCAGCATGATCTTTTGCTAAGGTATGACGGTGGTAGTGGTTGTATGCTTCGCGCATCGCTCTTTTTACAGCAGCACGAATCTCTACTAACTTTTGCCTGTCCTCATTCTCCCGATCTTTCTTGTACCGCGAGTGAAACTGTCTTTGCTTCCTGAACATTCTCCGAATTGCGCTGTTAAACCACGGTGGGTCTTTTCCGTCCGTAACCCACTTTTTCGGCACATACTTCTCCAATGCGTGATTTACAATGTGTTTAAAATTTGCCCATAATTCTTCCACGTCCATCATACCGGAAGTAAATGAAGTCGATTCATTTACTAAGTGGGATGCTAGCAACCGCTTATCTGCTCTTTCTAGTAAGAATACTCTCCTAGTCTTCTTGACCGACTTTTTAACTTTCGTAACCATAGTCGTAATGACAACATCATGATCACTAATCCCTGTCTCAACACTGACACCATCGATGGAGTCTGGTCTGTTCGTGGCTACCAGATCTAAAATATTTCCATTACGCGTTGGCTGTCGATTTAGCTGCTCAAGACAGTTTTCGGATAATGTGTCAAAAGTAATTCACACGACGGCTTGTCTGTACCAACTGTAACGAATCCATACACATCCTAGTCTATACTAGATGGGTTGAAGTCGCCTCCAACTAATATACGTATTATGTTGCGAAACATCTGGCACCTAAGTTACGCCGTCTTGTGGGACAAACAGACTCCTACGTGAAAGACTCTTCCCACTTCATACAACTGATTAGGGAACAGCGAATAAAGCCATCAGACACTATGGTCAGTTTTGACATCAAGTCTCTCTTCACTAACGTACCTATTGAGGAGACTATGCGCATTCTACATGATTGGATCCCACCAGATATCTGCGATTTGGTGCGCTTATGCCTGTCATCTACGTAATTCACCTGGCTGGAAAAATATTACGAACAGTTAGATGGAGTGGCAATGGGTTCCCCGCTCTCCCCTGTAGCTGCGGACAGTTTCATGGAAGCCTTTGAGCAAACGGCCCTCGCTTCTGCTCCGTTACGTCCCAGTTGTTGGCTACGATGTGTGGACGACACATTCGTTATCTGGCCTCTCGGTGAAGTGGAATTGGGAAACTTCCTCCAGCACTTAAATAGCCTGCTCAAAAATATAAAGTTCACACATGAGACTAAAAACAGTGGTACCTTGCCATTTCTGGATGTGGAAGTATACAGAGCTGCCGAAGGTAAACTGGGACACAAAGTGTACCGGAAACCAACGCGCAATAATCGGTACCTGCACGCGGAGATCCACCACCAGCTAGCTCATAAGTATTCTGTTCTGCATACGTTAACTGCCCGAGCCTTCCGGATAAGCGATGAAAATAACATCAAAGCAGAATTAAAGGAGCTACAACACAAGTTTCGTGCCAACGGCTATGGTGACAACATCATAAGATAGGTAGTTAAAACCAAAGGGAGCAGAACACGGGAAGAAGACAAAGAAGAGAAGCTTCCACTGGTACACTTACCATATGCAAAAGGCGTCAGTGAACGGCTAGGCAACGTCCTCCGCCGACGAGGTTTCAAAGCGATTTTTCGAAGCAGTCACAGGATCCACGAAATGATAGGTTCCACCAAGGATGTAGTCAACAAGCTCAATACTGTAGGTGTTTTCGAACTACGGTGTGAGTGCGGAGCTACCTACATAGGAGAAACAGGGAGACTTGTCAGCTTACGAGTAGCAGAACACGAACGCTATGAACGATTACAACAACCTAATAAGTCGGCGTTAGCGGAACACCACCGTGACTGTGGACAAGCTATCAGGTTACAGGAAGCCTGAGTACTGGCGGAAGAATCGTGGATGCGAGAACGCAAAATACGGGAGGCGATCGAAATTATTAAGCAGCCTGACAACATCAACAGAGAAGATGGCTACAAACACCCGGCGTCCTGGCTGCCGGCCATCCCAGTCCAACGGGCCACGGGGCAGAAGCTACACGGGACACGGACGTATCTGCACAAACAGCTGTAGAGCTACTGTCAGTCCATTTCCGCGCACACCAGGAGGAAAACTTGCCGATCAGAAGCCGAGCGCTGATTGGCGGACAGCTACCAATCGTTGACGACATGGACATCCACGAATAGCCTCTTTCCTTCCATCTTCCCTTACGTCATGACTAGCCAATCAAATTAGAGGGCCAATTAAAAGTTTTACAACAGTGACGTCAGACATCGATAGTCTCTAATAAATAGAAGCACCAATCCCCAAGCAAAACCAGTCGTGCCCTGAGGAAGGCCGTTGCAATTCGGCCGAAACGTCGGTTTTAGTTTATTATTGTTGTTAGTTTTTAGCAATGACACAGCATAATACCCAGAAGAATTTTAATCACTATCACCTATTACTCTTTGCTACTACTGTAGAGACCAATTCTACAGACCTTGCTTTTTACTAATAGGCAGAAAACTAAAGGTAATAACTACTGCTGTATACTTATCTGAAATTCAATTGCCTTCCCCCGAATATGTACAGACTTCTCGTCTCCTTTACTACACCAGCATTAAAGTATCACTCTAAAGTAACTGCTACCGGCTTGGCTGTTGTGCTCCTAGCTGCTTCCTGGTAATCACTGTCCTTGCCCCTGCATTGGCCATTTATATACAAGTTTCAGTTATTTACTTGTTGCATAGGTTATTTGAATGATTATTTTATCTAAATGACGTGGGACGAGCCCGTTTTACATGTATACGTGAATAGTGTTAACATCAGTCAATATAATATTATTTTTAGTCCTGCACATGTAACTACACTTAATGTCTGTATTTTATTTTTTGACTAGCTATCAGTTTTTAAGTAGAAATTCGTCAGCAGAATAGGAGGAGTAATCCAGGAGAAATGATTTTAAATTAGAGTTAAAACTTGCTTCGCTATATGTCAGACATTTTATGTTTTAGAGCAAATGATCGAACATTTTTGTTGCTGCATATTCAACTCCTTTCTGAGCCAATGACCGCTTTAACAATTGGTAATAAAGGTAATTTTTCCCTCTAGTGTTGTAGGTATGAACATCAGTGCCCATCTCAAGCTGTGATGCACGTTTTATGACTAATTTCTTAGCGACTATATGTATTGTGACGGCTTAGCTAAAATGCCTAGTTCCTTGAAGAAGTATCTACGTGACGTCCGCAGGTGAACGCCAAATACTGTTCTTACTGCTCGCTTTTTTGCGATCAATACTTTCTTTTTAAGTGATGAGTTACCAAAGAAAATTTTTCCATAACAAATTCTGAATGGAAATATGCAAAACATATGTTTTCCTTGACTGTTTCATAGCTCTTCCTAAAGATTCACCCAGAACCTTCCAGAAGGTTCTCGAACATTCTACTATATGCCAGCCTTGGTGCCCGAAAGTGTCATCCCCGCCTAACCATTACAGCACTGCCGCTTCCTCAGGAGATTGTCAAGTCTGGCTCCATATGGAGCGCTGGCCCACTTTCTGATGTCTGCCTGACATAATGCCTTGTGCATTATCTTAGATAATACTCTTAATAAAGTTTCTCTCCTTTCCTCAGAACCATACCACTTTTTACGTTAGAAAAATTTGACAGCCATGACAGCACATTACAGTACTTTTGCATCCGTACATAAGCGTATACGAGCCTCCCTTGCTCGAATGGAAGATACTGGCTGCGTGAGGTGTGCTAGAACACCCAGTGTGAAAGAGAATGTCTTACATGCGTTTGGTGACAATCCTGCCTCTAGGAGTCGGGGCGTTGCACGAGCTCTCAACACAAGCCAATCAACAATTTTAAGAGTCGTGCATGAACAACTGCACCCGGATCATCTACAGAAAGTGTAATCAATGCAGCCCGCGGACTTGCATTTCGAATGGTGTTTGCAAATTAATTCCTAAAAAAATGTATAGACAACTCCCATTTTCCTACTTTCTTGCCTCTTACAGACTGGGTCATGTTTACAAGATAGGGCACGTTCAACGGTAAGAACAGCCACGTATGGGATAACGAATATCCACATGTACTAGTATGTCGATCCTATCAACAGACGTTTGCTCTGAATGTATGGCCTGGCATTATCAACAATTTTGCGATTTAACCGTACCTACTTCTTGGTAAACTTACCGAAGTCACGTACAAAATGTTCCTTTAACATGTCCTCCCACACTTCCTAGATGATGTGCTGCTGAGAATCTTTCAGCGTATGAACACTGAAGCGCCAAAGAAACTGATATAGCCATGCATATTCAAATGCAGAGATATGTAAACAGGCAGAATACGGCGCTGCGGTCGGCGACGCCTATGTAAGACAAGGGTCTGGCGCAGTTGTTAGATCGCTTAGCGCCGCTACAATGACAAGTTATCAAGATTTAAGTGCGGTTGAACGTGGTGTTATAGTCGGCGCGTGGGCAACGGGACACAGCATCTCTGATGTAGTGACGAAGTTGGGATTTTCCCGTGAAACCTTCCCGTCTCCTCTAGATCTCTTTTGTAACGCAACCTTCCCTTCTACAATAACCTATGAAACCTTCCCTTAGGATTTCTATCTCTTGCTTAATAATAACAAATGAAATCTTCCCCTTTGAAATTAATACTTTTTCTCAATCTTCGCATACAAATTTAAATTCTGCTTATTAAAAGTGATTTTCTGATTATTTCGACGAAACACAGGATGTCTCGTCGTCGTGGCCCTCAATCGTTACCTGCAATAACCCAAAACAGTTCCTTTCATTTTTTACTGTTACTGGATCACCATCTGACTGCTACATCGAACTGCGACATGAATATACTTACTCTGTTTTACTATACTCTATTAGCTGCTGGTGGGCTGTCATAATAAGTGGCTGTATTTATTACCAGCTGACGTTATTCAAAAATGGTTCAAATGGCTCTGAGCACTATGGGACTTAACTTCTGATGTCATCACTCCCCTAGAACTTAGAACTACTTAAACCTAACTAACCTAAGGACATCACACACATCCATGCCCGAGGCAGGATTCGAACCTGCGACCGTAGCGGTCGCGCGGTTCCAGACTGTAGCGCCTAGAACCGCTCGGCCACTCTTGCCGGCGCTGACGTTATTCTTTAATAGCAAAGCTGACGTTATTCTTTAATTAATTTGACTGGAGTTACGTAATTCATGGTTAAACTTTTTCTTGACAACAATAAACTTCGGTTTTGGGGATGGATTATAATCATTAATGCAATATTGCTGGCAAAAATTAATTATATTCTGAATGAAATGATTTTTAAACGTTCAAATGGGACTTACTTTTTACAATAATCTTATAACTAGCATTGCGCAAACATACCTTCAGTAGTCTTGAGTTTCTCAAAAAAATAATGCAATAATATTAGTTCCTCTTATCATGATAGTTATCTGATGTCCGTTTATAATCTCTTGTAAATCATAGCTAGTGGCTGGCAGGCACACCGCTCATTTCAACCTCTCGCTTCAGACCTGCTACCGACTCGCTTCACATCTCGCTTACTACTGACTTCCTACGAACTCTCCCGCAGTCTCTCCCGGCAACAATACTTTATGGTGCAGACAATCCCTGCTACCATTACAAAATGTATCAATGCGCGGTCTTTCCCGCTCTTTTCTTAAAATATATCCATACGTGGTCTCTCCCGCCCTTTTTAAAATTATATCAATGTGCGGTCTCTCCTGCCAACAATACTTTAGTGCAGACATTCCCTGCTACCACAATTATTTCCAACATGACAAATATTAATTATTCCTACTTAATCCTATTAATAAAATATAAACATCTTTCAAAAATTGTGGTTTGACAATATACAATAGAAAGATACACGTCTTACAACCGTACCACTATTTCACGCGTGTATCGTGAAAATCAGGAATCCTGCAAAACATCAAATCTCCGACATCGCTGCGGCCGGAAAAAGATCCTGCAAGAACGGGACCCCGGCCGTTGTGGCCGAGCGGTTCTAGGCGCTTCAGTCCGGAACTGCGCTGCTGCTACGGTCGCAGGTTCGAATCCTCCCTCGGCCATGGAGGTGTGTGATGTCCTTAGGTTAGTTAGGTTTAAGTAGTTCTAAGTCTAGGGGACTGATGACCTCAGATGTTAAGCCCCATAGTGATCAGAGCCATTTGAACCAAGAATGGGACCAATGACGATTGAAGACAATCGTTCGACGTGACAAAACTGCAACCATTCCGAAAATTGCTGCAGATTTCAGTGGTCGGCCATCAACGAGTGTCAGCGTGCGAACCATTCAACCAGTGTCGGCTTTCGGAGCTGAAGGCCAATTTGTGTACCCTTGATGACTGCACGACACAAAGCTTTACGCCTCGCCTGGGCCCGTCAACACCAACATTGGACTGTTGATGACTGGAAACATGTTACCTGGTCGGACGAGTCTCGTTTCAAATTGTATTGAGCGGATGGAGGTGTACGGGTATGGAGACAGCCTCATGAATCCATGGGCGCTGCATGTCAGCAAGGGACTATTCAAGCTGGTGGAGGCTCTATAACGGTGTGGGGCGTGTGCAGCTGGAGTGATATGGGGCCCCTCATACGTCTAGACACGACTTTGACAGGTGACACGCACGTAAGCATCCTGTTTGATACTTACAAAACTGTGATCGATACTCGCACGGATCTGGTTGCTTGGATTATCGTAGTCGCGGAAGTAGTACGCCGAACTCTTGGAGTTCTTGAGAGTGTAAGTCAGTCGCTGGTGCGTTGCTGTCCACTCTGCCGTGATCATGGTATTCTTCATTTGAACAATATCTGCAGGGGAACAGCTCCGCATTTTTACGTGCTCTACCGTGCACTGTCAGATCAGAGTGAACACGCTGTGATAAAAATGTACGTGTTTGGTCTTATACTTTTGTATTACTCTGTGTCATGCGCTATAAGTTTCTTTTATTGCATATAACGGACTTCGTCACTGTTGTGAAGGTATTTTCACAGAAACAAGAGTATGTGCGGTAACGAACCGAATAAATCATAATTATATTATTAATCTGCAAAGACCCAGTGAGACAATGGATACCTTGTACCAAACTACTCAGAATATATCCCTGAACAACCTCTGAAAGTTGGCAGTGATGAACACTGTATATAAATGCAAAATGTGAAGTTTTGCATTCTGGAAGATGGCACTATTGGAAGTACTAGAAATCAACAAACACATGACACATGTACCAGCTTAGTATTAAATGCTCATACTCAGTTTCATTCTTAACGTTTGTTAAATTAAGTTTCGTTGCAAATAGTAGTTTCAGATTGCAAATTCATCACATTTCTCATCAGCTGTTAAGTGTATCTCCACACAGAAAACTTTGTTTGTCACCCTTTTTAGTTAATTAAATTGCTCCTATGTGACAAAAAGAAAAGTCTACGTCATTTTTGTATCTTCTGTACAAATAATACACTCATGGTCAGAAAAAAAAACAGAACACCCTGAACGACTAGAGATAGGACGTTCATATTCCCAGGATATGTACATTAGTATGTTCTGGAAAAATAAATAGTATTTGAACCATGTCGGCCCGCGGGATCAAGATCAACATCGACATCGCGGTGCAACTCCAGCTACAGGTAAAATGTTCCTGTGGCTCTCGTTGAGGCCATAAATTGAAGGTAATGGAACAGTGCGATTTTAGCAGACGTGCAGGATGCCTCGCAGGCGTATGCGCGAACCGTACCGTCAGCTCAGTGAGTTTGAAAGAAGGCGCATTACTGGCATGAGAGAATGTGATGCATACATCCGGGAAATTGCTGCTCGTGTGAGACGAAGTGTATCGGCAATACAACGGATGTGTGCATAATGGTTGAAGGAAGGCCGTAGAACACGAGGAGATTGGTCAGGTTACACCACACTGACCACCACTCGAGAAGATCGACACCGCATCCGAATATGGCTTTGCAGGACACATCTGCGTCCTCCTGGGCTTTAGCGTAACAGTGTAACAATGTGTACACAGGGGTCACAGTCCGTCGCCGTTTATTACGGCTTGTGTTATGTGCACGTCGTCCGCTTATCCGCCTGCCTTGGACGAATGTGCAGAAACATGGTAGACGGCAATGGTGTATGGAATGACATCACTGGGGACGGGAATGGCATCACATAGTGTTTTCGGACAAACCCATTTCCTGTTTGTTTGAAAATGATGGCCGCATTTTGTGTCGCCGCAGACAGAACATCAACAGTGACAGCATTCGCACAAGACATACAGCGCCAACTCAAGGCCTTAATGATGTGGGGTGCTATTGGGTAAAACGATAAATCACAGTTCGCGCTTGTTCAGGACACTGTGACTACTGTGACCTAAGTGAATGGCATCCTGCTAATAGTAGCCATACCCTTCTGCACAACACCCCAAAAGCCACTTTTCAGCATGCCAATGCACGACCCCGTGTTGCTGCACGAACAAGTGACTTCTTGGCGTCACAGCATGTCAGCCTTTTGCTCTGGCCCACCAGATCACTAGACCTGTCACCAACCGAAAATGTGTGGGGTATGGTGAAACGACGAGGGCAGCACTGTGACCCAATGCCAACCACCACAGATGAACTTTGGAAGTAGGTGAAGGAGCATGGACGGCGAAACCACAGGACGCCATTTGGGCTTTATATGCGTCGATGCCATCATGCATGGAACAAGTTATCAGGAACCATGGTGCCTACAAGGCAGTAGGACACTTGCTGAGCAGAGGTGATTGAAGTGTTAATTATTTCTGCAGAACATACTAATGTACGTATTGGGCCGCTTGGTTAGCCGTGCAGTCTAACGCACGGCTCTCCGGATTGGGAACGAGCGCCTGATCCCCGGCACGAATCCGCACGGCGGACTTGTGTCGAGGTCCGGTGAGCCGGCTAGTCTGTGGATAGTTTTTAGGCGGTTTTCCATCTGCCTCGGCGAATGTGGGCTGGTTTCCCTTATTCCGCCTCATGTACACTATGTCGGCATTGCTGCGCAAACAAGTTCTCCACGTACCCGTACACCAGCATTACTCTACCACGCAAACATAGGGGTTACACTCGTCTGGTGTGAGACGTTCCCTGGAGGGGGGGGGGGGGGGGGGGGGGAGGGTCCACCGGGGGCCGAACCGTACATTAACCCTGGGATCGATGTGGGGCGGCGGAGGGGTGAAGTGCACTGCAGTAGTCGTCGTGGGGTTGTGGACCACTGTGGCTGCGGCGGGGACGGAGCCTCTCCGTCGTTTCTAGGCCCCCGGTTAACATACAATGCAGTACACTGTACGTATTCTGTGAATATGATTGTTCTATCTCTAGTCGTTCAGGGAGTTCTGTATTTTTTTTTTCTGAACGTGAATGTATGCATGTAAGTCGGACTCCATTTTCAACTGTGTTCGCGACATTTAGTTAAAACCTGAATATGGCCTAAGAAGCCGCAAGCCAGTTCGTGGCCAAATAAATACAATTTTAAAGAAAATTAGGAAGTGCTTTCCTATTTAACATTATTGTCATATTCTGCTAGGTACCGACTTAAAATTCTGTTAATGTTATAAATGACATCTTCAATAAATGGCAAAAGAAGGTGGAAGATTTCTATGCACCGAGGTGTACAGTACTTAACGTCACTCCTTTTTGCCGTCGAGCACGTTTTTCTCAGGGACTCAGAAGTCAACCTTCAGAGAGCTGTTTAATCGTATAATATTGAGACGTCCCCTTAGAAAAATTGTACATGACTGTGCTTAAACTGACACAAAATATTTTTTAGCGCAACGCAATCTGACTTTCAAAAATCCCTACAAAACAATGGCCATGACTAACATTAACCAATACGTTTCACAAATCGCTTACCTCACAAAAAATTTTCGTTACTCGAACTACTGCAACACAGCGAGCGCCACTACTGCCAGCTAAATGAAGGATTCAAACTACTGAAGGCAATAACTACTGATAGGCATAGTTAGCAAATGAAAGATCTTGATAGAGAACAAACAATGTATTTACCCTAATAGTGTTCAAAAGTCATAATATATATAGCAGTTCATGACATCCATTCTTACAAATGTACTGTTTCTGTTGGACACACGTCCAGATCATCCGCTCTCAAAACTCCGCCATCTCACTCCCCACATCCACCACTGCTGGCGGTTCACCTCCCACTGCGCAACGCTACGCGCTGTTAACAGCCAACTGCCCAACAATACAATAGCCAACAACAATGCAAACCAGCCACAGACTGCACACAGCACAGCCAGTGATTTTCATACAGAGCGCTACGTGGCGTTACCAATATAAAAACCTAAACGTCCTACTTACAATATATAAACTAACAAAATCCATAAAGAAAACTACGGTAAAGGCCTTTCGTGGAAAAGAACATCTGAGTTAAACTCATAACCGTGAATATTGCAACAAGTCCATATATTCAACAAATTGATACTTTCATACTCATGATAACGATCATGAAAAGGAACCACAAAGGTATTTACACATGTTAGGTACGGTAGTTAAATTTTATAATACTACGAGTGTACCTTAATGCTCTGCATGGTAGGTACAATTAAGAGAATGTCCTGGAAAAAAAATACAGGAAAGAAACAGTACCTGAATTTTATGATACTACGAGTGTACCTTTACTGCTCTATGGAACCGACTTCAACCACCAAACAATTACAGAGAATTGAAAAGACGGAAATTAGACGTCTAAGACCTCTGACAGGATACAACTTAGATCACAAGACTGACAGTAAAATAAGAGAGAAACTCCAGGTTATAGGAGTAATAGAAAAGAAGCTCCATGTTCTAGGAATAATAGAAAAGATCCAGCGATGTAGAAAGCAATAGCAGACCATCTAATTAGTATGGCTCAAAGCCGGATACGAAAGGGAAGCCATGAATACAGACTCAGTGATAGAAGGATAGCACGACCACTGAGAAGCTGGTGCAATCAGCTTTAAATCACTTGGTTACGGAACAGGCAAAGATATCTGGTCCGAAAATGTATATAATGATGATGGATTTTATACTCTTTGAAAGGGGAAAAGAAACTTGACAAATTTTCTGCAGAAACAACATTAATATATTAGTACAAATTTTTCTATCCACATAGAGGACAAAAGGTAATGATTAACAGTTTTTCATGAAATTAGTGGGGTTATATTGTAGATTACGCACTTAAGGCAGCTCCATTATGTTATTCAGTAGTATAACACCTGGGTGAAAATTAAACGCAGACACCACACGTCGCTAGCTGCATGAGGCCAAGTGTTACGAAACCATAGTAAGCCCAATACTTAAACGTTCTGCTGAATTTTAATACACCATACAAGTGCAGAACCCCGAGAAGGAGCGCATAACACTGCAGACGAATGCTGACACTTAGGTATGCTGGCCGTGGTAAGCTGATGGTTAGCTCGCACAGGGCACGTACCTGTTCACAACGCTCCGTACAGTACTAACTTCAATGCCGGAAATGAACATTTATACATTAGTCCAGAATACTATGATGAGTGTTGCAAGCATATTCTGACAAAAGGTAGGAATGAGCTCTGGGTGTATATAGGTCAGTAACGTGTCGGGTAGGGAAATTTTGTCGTGAAACAATGTAACTTCACCCGTTCAGCTCTTCAAGACGAGTGCAGTTCACTTTAACAAATCTTGACGCTGCAATCACGGTATGGGTAAGAAATTTCTGCGCTTCACTTCACATCTGTGAAATTTCTGATGTTACTAAACTTTCGCACATGCTAGTAGCCTATATTTCGCGTGATTAAGTTATGTTTTCTGTGGTTATAATAATAACAGACTATGCAAGTGAGAGAAAGGTTGCTCTAGAAGGGTTAAGGGCATGTACTCATCCGTCGGAACAGTAGAAAGTCGTGTGTGTTGTGTTTATTTTGCGTTTAAATAAATTCAACTTGTTCCATCCTTTATTTTGCCTTTTAGTTGCATTCCTACTGACATTAACAGTCTCCTCCTTTGTTTTTACCAGCATGGTTGGCGACTCTCTCGTTAACACATGCCGGGAAGGCAGATACCAAAACTCAACGTCTTCCATGCACTCTCACCTGTGCCTAAAGCGTCCGTAATTATTAAGTTACGAATAATATATCGATGTAGTACCAGTTTCACTTGGATCATGCACATCACCAGCAAAAACGTTCTTATTTGCTAATCTCAGCTGCAACATTCAATAACTAAAGTTTTCCTACCCCCAAGTTTCTGAACCATGACAGCGAGCAAAAGTACAGCTTCAGTCGCAGTCAGGGTAGCAGTAGTTAACAAATTGAATATCAATCCAGCGGTAAAAGTAACTTAAGGCGTACCCAAAGGCTATATAATAACCTAATGCATAACATCAGAAGCTCCGTGAGACTGTTCGCTGATGAAAATATTGTACATTGAGACTTGGCAACGCTACGACATCGTAGCGAAATGCAGGAGGCGTACAGAAATCGACGTTTAATGCAGGGATTGGAACTTAACACCAACATAAACAAATGTAACGAATTTTGTCTCAATAGTTGGAAGTTACTGTAAGATTATACGATTTCCGCCCTAACACTGGAGCCAGTCACATCTGGTAAGTATCTGGGAGTATCCGCGAGGGGCGATTGTAAGTCGAACGACCAGAGAAAACAAATCAAAGGAAAGGCAGATGTCAGATTCACTGGAAGAACTTTCAGAAAGTGTAATCCGTCGATGAATGTGATAGCTTGCAAAACCCTTATTCGAGCGGTACTGGAGTACTGATAGTCAATCTGGTATCCATACCAGATAGTGAAAATCCAATGATGAATAGCGCAGTTCGTCTCGGGATCGCTTAGTAGGCACGGAAACGTCACAGAGATGTTCAACAAATTCCAAAGCTCACACAGCAAGAGAGGCGCTCTACATCACTATAAGGTTTCACAGGCGCCTATTCACAGTTCACACCAGGGAGGGGATGTGTGAAAGTGGTCAAACAGTCAGTGAAGCCGACCATTTTAAAATCTTAGGATTAAGGGTAGATGGAAGGCTTGCCTGGAAGTATCACGTTCAAGATCTTGAGCAGAAACTGAATGGAGCTTCCTTCACTGTGAAAATGATCCCCACAGACTCTGGTAGTGAAAAACAAAGGCTTGTCTACTTTGCTCATTTTCAGTCATCAAGGGTACACGAGTGGGCCTTCGGCTCCGAAAGCGCATATCGATGAATGGTTTGCACGCTGGCACTTGTTGATGGCCCAGCACTGAAATCTGCAGCAATTTGCGGAAGGGTTGCACTTCTGTCACGTTGAACGATTCTGTGTAGTCGGCGTTGGTCCCATTCTTGCAGGATCTTTTTCCGGCCGCAGCGAGCCGGAGATTTGATGTTTTACCGGATTCCTGGTATTTACGGTACACTCGTGCAGTGGTCGTACGGGAAAATCCCCAGTTCATCACTACCTCGGAGATGCTGTGTCTCATCGCTATAACACCACGTTCAAACTCACTTAAATCTAGATAAGCTGCCATTGCAGCAGCAGTAACCGGTTAAACAACTACGCCAGACACTTGTTGTCTATATAGGCGTTGCCGACCGCAGCGCCGTATTCTGCATGTTTACATATCTCTGTATTCGAATACGCGTGCCTGTATCGATTTCTTTGGCGCTTCACTGTGTTACGGATACTTGCAAGAGTTTGGTGGGGAACGGATTGATAGCCCTCTTAACTCCGTAGAAGCTCTTGGTCCTCGTTGTCATCTATTATGGCAACATCGTCTGTGGCAATGCGACGAAATCGACTTTGTGTAAAATCGATGTCCTCTACTGTAGGGTGCTTCGTCTTGTTCTAGGATCCTTAAAATCAACGCTCACCATGCACTGTTAATAGAATGTCTGCGGTGCCGCTTGCCGTACGTCAGCAGACGGTGTCCGATGATTTTCTCTTTAGCTGGTCTTCGATATTTGATTGTACCTCTCTCAAGACTGTGCTTCAATTCTGGGGGCTCGTGCAGCATCTCACAGACAAAAGACGTTCCGAATTCCCTTACGAACTGGCAGCTATGAGAAATGTCGATATCTTTTACCGCTAGTCCTACAAGACTCGAAACCGCTTGATTTCGCACTTCATTCGGTACTTACTTCACCCCAGCGACAGTGTAGTACTTGCGTCCGATTTTTTTTTTTTTTAATCTGTGGTAGTCGTATGCTATGGGACCAAACTGCTGAGATCATCGGTCCCTAAGCTTACACACTAGTTAATGTAACTTAAACTAACATGCGCTAAGGACAACACACACACCCATGCCCGAGGGAGGTGCTCGAACCTCAGACGGGGGTAGCCGCGCCGATCGTGACAAGGTGCCGAAGACCGCGCGGCTACCCAGCGCGGTGGTCCGATTTTGGAACGGAGACGAATATTAATCACGACCTGAAGCACTTCCTTACCCGACGTCGAGTACACTATGCTTGCATCTATACGGATGGCTCTGAAAGCGAGGCGAGTGAGGGACACGCCTTCTTCAGTCTCTCTGATGGTACATACTATCGCATATTTTTTTTTTTAAATGAATTGAATTCAATACTGCTTCATGCAACGATAACTCTGCCGTTATTCCTATTGTATGAAATGGTTTTGAAAGTACTCTTTTATGTTTGTTAAAAGCCACGGCTAATTTTTCTCAGGGCGCTATCGCCAGAAATATCATACGTATCCCAACGTGAAGACATCCGTCTTACCCACGATGAATTAAAAATCTTTCTTTAATATTACGCGATAATCCATTTAAACAATGCCAACAATGCTTAATTATTTTTTATGTGAGGCTGGATGCTCCAGGATAGCTGCCTGTGTGCAATGGTAGCGTAAGCATTTATAGATATTAATATTTATAAAAAAACTGTACCTCTGGCCTGATATGAATTGGAAAATGTTAGGAGATGCCATTTTCAATTTACTGAGACTATTCTTTTTAATACTTTAACGTTAAATGACTGTTAAAAGAAGTTATATAATTTTTTTCATCAAAGGCGTCGCTACAATAATGAGCCTACACAAAATGGCCAAGGCAACATTTAATTGTTGTTGTTGTTGTGGTCTTCAGTCCTGAGACTGGTTTGATGCAGCTCTCCATGCTACTCTATCCTGTGCAAGCTTCTTCATCTCCCAGTACCTACTGCAACCTACATCCTTCTGAATCTGCTTAGTGTATTCATCTCTTGGTCTCCCTCTACGATTTTTACCCTCCACGCTGCCCTCCAATGCTAAATTTGTGATCCCTTGATGCCTCAAAACATGTCCTACCAACCGATCCCTTCTTCTAGTCAAGTTGTGCCACAAACTTCTCTTCTCCCCAATCCTATTCAATACCTCCCCATTAGTTATGTGATCTACCCACCTTATCTTCAGCATTCTTCTGTAGCACCACATTTCGAAAGCTTCTATTCTCTTCTTGTCCAAACTGGTTATCGTCCATGTTTCACTTCCATACATGGCTACACTCCATACAAATACTTTCAGAAACGACTTCCTGACACTTAAATCTATACTCGATGTTAACAAATTTCTCTTCTTCAGAAACGATTTCCTTGCCATTGCCAGTCTACATTTTATATCCTCTCTACTTCGACCATCATCAGTTATTTTACTCCCTAAATAGCAAAACTCCTGTACTACTTTAAGTGTCTCATTTCCTAATCTAATCCCCTCAGCATCACCCGATTTAATTCGACTACATTCCATTATCCTCGTTTTGCTTTTGTTGATGTTCATCTTATATCCTCCTTTCAAGACACTGTCCATTCCGTTCAACTGCTCTTCCAAGTCCTTTGCTGTCTCTGACAGAATTACAATGTCATCGGCGAACCTCAAAGTTTTTACTTCTTCTCCATGAATTTTAATACCTACTCCGAATTTTTCTTTAGTTTCCTTTACTGCTTGCTCAATATACAGATTGAATAACATCGGGGAGAGGCTACAACCCTGTCTTACTCCCTTCCCAACCGCTGCTTCCCTTTCATGTCCCTCGACTCTTATAACTGCCATCTGGTTTCTGTACAAATTGTAAATAGCCTTTCGCTCCCTGTATTTTACCCCTGCCACCTTTAGAATTTGAAAGAGAGTATTCCAGTTAACGTTGTCAAAAGCTTTCTCTAAGTCTACAAATGCTAGAAACGTAGGTTTGCCTTTTCTTAATCTTTCTTCTAAGATAAGTCGTAAGGTTAGTATTGCCTCACGTGTTCCAACATCTCTACGGAATCCAAACTGATCTTCCCCGAGGTCGGCTTCTAGCAGTTTTTCCATTCCTCTGTAAAGAATTCGCGTTAGTATTTTGCAGCTGTGACTTATTAAACTGATAGTTCGGTAATTTTCACATCTGTCAACACCTGCTTTCTTTGGGATTGGAATTATTATATTCTTCTTGAAGTCTGTGGGTATTTCGCCTGTTTCATACCTCTTGCTCACCAGATGGTAGAGTTTTGTCAGGACTGGCTCTCCCAAGGCCATCAGTAGTTCTAATGGAATGTTGTCTACTCCCGGGGCCTTGTTTCGACTCAGGTCTTTCAGTGCTCTGTCAAACTCTTCACGCAGTATCTTATCTCCCATTTCATCTTCATCTACATCCTCTTCCATTTCCATTTCCATAATACTGTCCTCAAGTACATCGCCCTTGTATAAACCCTCTATATACTCCTTCCACCTTTCTGCCTTGCCTTCTTTGCTTAGAACTGGGTTGCCATCTGAGCTCTTGATATTCATACAAGTGGTTCTCTTCTCTCCAAAGGTCTCTTTAATTTTCCTGTAGGCAGTATCTATCTTACCCCTAGTGAGACAAGCCTCTACATCCTTACATTTGTCCTCTAGCCATCCCTGCTTAGCCATTTTGCACTTCCTGTCGATCTCATTTTTGAGACGTTTGTATTCCCTTTTCCCTGCTTCATTTACTGCATTTTTATATTTCCTCCTTTCATCAATTAAATTCAATATTTCTTCTGTTACCCAAGGATTTCTATTAGCCCTCGTCTTTTTACCTACTTGATCCTCTGCTGCCTTCACTACTTCATCCCTCAGAGCTACCCATTCTTCTTCTACTGTATTTCTTTCCCCCATTCCTGTCAATTGTTCCCTTATGCCCTCCCTGAAACTCTCTACAACCTCTGGTTCTTTCAGTTTATCCAGGTCCCATCTCCTTAAATTCCCACCTTTTTGCAGTTTCTTCAGTTTCAATCTGCAGTTCATAACCAACAGATTGTGGTCAGAGTCCACATCTGCCCCTGGAAATGTCTTACAATTTAAAACCTGGTTCCTAAATCTCTGTCTTACCATTATATAATCTATCTGATACCTATTAGTATCTCCAGGATTCTTCCATGTATACAACCTTCTTTTATGATTCTTGAACCAAGTGTTAGCTATGATTGAGTTATGCTCTGTGCAAAATTCTACCAGACAGCTTCCTCTTTCATTTCTCTCCCCCAATCCATATTCACCCACTAAATTTCCTTCTCTCCCTTTTCCTACTGACGAATTCCAGTCACCCATGACTATTAAATTTTTGTCTCCCTTCACTACCTGAATAATTTCTTTTATCTCGTCATACATTTCATCTATTTCTTCATCATCTGCAGAGCTAGTTGGCATATAAACTTGTACTACTGTAGTAGGGATGGGCTTTGTGTCTATCTTGGCCACAATAATGCGTTCACTATGCTGTTTGTAGTAGCTAACCCGCACTCCTACTTTTTTATTCATTATTAAACCTACTCCTGCGTTACCCCTATTTGATTTTGTATTTATAACCCTGTAATCACCTGACCAAAAGTCTTGTTCCTCCTGCCACCGAACTTCACTAATTCCCACTATATCTAACTTTAACCTATCCATTTCCCTTTTTAAATTTTCTAACCTACCTGCCCGATTAAGGGATCTGACATTCCACGCTCCGATCCGTAGAACGCCAGTTTTCTTTCCCCTGATAACGACATCCTCTTGAGTAGTCCCCGCCCGGAGATCCGAATGGGGGACTATTTTACCTCCGGAATATTTTACCCAAGAGGACGCCATCATCATTTAATCATACAGTAAAGCTGCATGTCCTCGGGAAAAATTACGGCTGTAGTTTCCCCTTGCTTTCAGCCGTTCGCAGTACCAGCACAGCAAGGCCGTTTTGGTTAATGTTACAAGGCCAGATCAGCCAAACATCCAGACTGTTGCCCCTGCAACTACTGAAAAGGCTGCTGCCCCTCTTCAGGAACCACATGTTTGTCTGGCCTCTCAACAGATACCCCTCCGCTGTGGTTGCACCTACGGTACGGCCATCTGTATCGCTGAGGCACGCAAGCCTCCCCACCAACGGCAAGGTCCATGGTTCATGGGGGAAGAACATTTAATTATTACGCACTAAATCATAACCAGGATAGGTACTCACTAAAGACAAAAACATATATTACAATTATTCATTTCATATACATTCAACAAAATTCTATTACTTCTACAGATAATTGTATCAGTTACAGACTGTGAACAATTAGCGTCCGTCAGCTAGAACATGAGAATCACTAAGACAATAAAACAAAAAAAAATACGCTCATTCTTTTTGTACAAAGAGACAAAGATACGAATAATTGCGATTCTAAGAGTGCAGATAGCGCTTCTCCATTGTTGAGTATCGACGACTGATTTATACTCTTTTTTTTACCGGAGGCTATGCTATAATACCAAGGTTATATGAATGTGTGGCGTCTGTTCTTTCGGATATGTCCGGAAGAACAAATACCACGCGGAATCGGCAGCTGTGATACATTATATATAAATTGAAGGTGGAGGAGAGGGGGAGGGATGGGGGGGAGGGGAGAAAGGAAAGGAAAGAAAAGGGAATACTGATGTCAGCTGCATCAGGCATTACAAGATGATAGCAGCGACGAGTGAAAATGTGTACCGGACCGAGATTCAAACCCGGAATCTCCTGCTTACTAGGCACGTTGGTTAACCAAATGTTATATGAATACGTAGTGTCTGTTCTTTAAGGTATATCGCAAAGAACAGACACCACATATAACTGATTAGCATAAACGGACAGCGGATCGACCTTCTTCAGTGCGGAAGCGCTAGTATGTCTGACCTCCGCCGGCCGAAGTGGCCGTGCGGTTAAAGGCGCTGCAGTCTGGAACCGCAAGACCGCTACGGTCGCAGGTTCGAATCCTGCCTCGGGCATGCATGTTTGTGATGTCCTTAGGTTAGTTAGGTTTAACTAGTTCTAAGTTCTAGGGGACTAATGACCTCAGAAGTTGAGTCCCATAGTGCTCAGAGCCATTTGAACCATTTTTTTGTCTGACCTCCTGTGTGAATCTCAGAGTAGCGAGCATACGGGAGATGGACAGGGAGGGACTGCCCATAGGTGGCTCTCGGTGGGAGTGTGGGCCGGCCGTGAGCCGCGCCGCTATAGTCCGCGCAGTTGCGATAACACTGCGTCCCGGATGGCGCAGTGGTTAAAGCATGTGCCTAGTAACATGCCGGCACGGGAAGCTCAGCGCGTGTGGTCAGAGGGTTAGCTGCTCTCTGCAGCTAAAAAACTGAGTGATGGGTCAACGATGAACTTGAACGGGTCTGTGTGGATGTTCGCCCCGAACAAACGCAGCGAACGATAACGATAAAAATAATATCAACAAAAAAAGTGAGCAAGAGATCGCCGGTTCGAAAATCCGGTCCGGCACACATTTTCACTCGTCGCCGCTGATTCTGCGTAATGTCGCGATGCAGGTGACATCAGTATTCCTTTTCCTTTCGTTTCTCCCCCCCCCCCCCTCGCCGGCCGAAGTGGCCGTGCGGTTAAAGGCGCTGCAGTCTGGAACCGCAAGACCGCTACGGTCGCAGGTTCGAATCCTGCCTCGGGCATGGATGTTTGTGATGTCCTTAGGTTAGTTAGGTTTAACTAGTTCTAAGTTCTAGGGGACTAATGACCTCAGCAGTTGAGTCCCATAGTGCTCAGAGCCATTTGAACCATTTTTTTGTCTGACCTCCTGTGTGAATCTCAGAGTAGCGAGCATACGGGAGATGGACAGGGAGGGACTGCCCATAGGTGGCTCTCGGTGGGAGTGTGGGCCGGCCGTGAGCCGCGCCGCTATAGTCCGCGCAGTTGCGATAACACTGCGTCCCGGATGGCGCAGTGGTTAAAGCATGTGCCTAGTAACATGCCGGCACGGGAAGCTCAGCGCGTGTGGTCAGAGGGTTAGCTGCTCTCTGCAGCTAAAAAACTGAGTGATGGGTCAACGATGAACTTGAACGGGTCTGTGTGGATGTTCGCCCCGAACAAACGCAGCGAACGATAACGATAAAAATAATATCAACAAAAAAAGTGAGCAAGAGATCGCCGGTTCGAAAATCCGGTCCGGCACACATTTTCACTCGTCGCCGCTGATTCTGCGTAATGTCGCGATGCAGGTGACATCAGTATTCCTTTTCCTTTCGTTTCTCCCCCCCCCCCCCCCTCGCCGGCCGAAGTGGCCGTGCGGTTAAAGGCGCTGCAGTCTGGAACCGCAAGACCGCTACGGTCGCAGGTTCGAATCCTGCCTCGGGCATGGATGTTTGTGATGTCCTTAGGTTAGTTAGGTTTAACTAGTTCTAAGTTCTAGGGGACTAATGACCTCAGCAGTTGAGTCCCATAGTGCTCAGAGCCATTTGAACCATTTTTTTGTCTGACCTCCTGTGTGAATCTCAGAGTAGCGAGCATACGGGAGATGGACAGGGAGGGACTGCCCATAGGTGGCTCTCGGTGGGAGTGTGGGCCGGCCGTGAGCCGCGCCGCTATAGTCCGCGCAGTTGCGATAACACTGCGTCCCGGATGGCGCAGTGGTTAAAGCATGTGCCTAGTAACATGCCGGCACGGGAAGCTCAGCGCGTGTGGTCAGAGGGTTAGCTGCTCTCTGCAGCTAAAAAACTGAGTGATGGGTCAACGATGAACTTGAACGGGTCTGTGTGGATGTTCGCCCCGAACAAACGCAGCGAACGATAACGATAAAAATAATATCAACAAAAAAAGTGAGCAAGAGATCGCCGGTTCGAAAATCCGGTCCGGCACACATTTTCACTCGTCGCCGCTGATTCTGCGTAATGTCGCGATGCAGGTGACATCAGTATTCCTTTTCCTTTCGTTTCTCCCCCCCCCCCCCCTCGCCGGCCGAAGTGGCCGTGCGGTTAAAGGCGCTGCAGTCTGGAACCGCAAGACCGCTACGGTCGCAGGTTCGAATCCTGCCTCGGGCATGGATGTTTGTGATGTCCTTAGGTTAGTTAGGTTTAACTAGTTCTAAGTTCTAGGGGACTAATGACCTCAGCAGTTGAGTCCCATAGTGCTCAGAGCCATTTGAACCATTTTTTTGTCTGACCTCCTGTGTGAATCTCAGAGTAGCGAGCATACGGGAGATGGACAGGGAGGGACTGCCCATAGGTGGCTCTCGGTGGGAGTGTGGGCCGGCCGTGAGCCGCGCCGCTATAGTCCGCGCAGTTGCGATAACACTGCGTCCCGGATGGCGCAGTGGTTAAAGCATGTGCCTAGTAACATGCCGGCACGGGAAGCTCAGCGCGTGTGGTCAGAGGGTTAGCTGCTCTCTGCAGCTAAAAAACTGAGTGATGGGTCAACGATGAACTTGAACGGGTCTGTGTGGATGTTCGCCCCGAACAAACGCAGCGAACGATAACGATAAAAATAATATCAACAAAAAAAGTGAGCAAGAGATCGCCGGTTCGAAAATCCGGTCCGGCACACATTTTCACTCGTCGCCGCTGATTCTGCGTAATGTCGCGATGCAGGTGACATCAGTATTCCTTTTCCTTTCGTTTCTCCCCCCCCCCCCCCCCCCCCTCGCCGGCCGAAGTGGCCGTGCGGTTAAAGGCGCTGCAGTCTGGAACCGCAAGACCGCTACGGTCGCAGGTTCGAATCCTGCCTCGGGCATGGATGTTTGTGATGTCCTTAGGTTAGTTAGGTTTAACTAGTTCTAAGTTCTAGGGGACTAATGACCTCAGCAGTTGAGTCCCATAGTGCTCAGAGCCATTTGAACCATTTTTTTGTCTGACCTCCTGTGTGAATCTCAGAGTAGCGAGCATACGGGAGATGGACAGGGAGGGACTGCCCATAGGTGGCTCTCGGTGGGAGTGTGGGCCGGCCGTGAGCCGCGCCGCTATAGTCCGCGCAGTTGCGATAACACTGCGTCCCGGATGGCGCAGTGGTTAAAGCATGTGCCTAGTAACATGCCGGCACGGGAAGCTCAGCGCGTGTGGTCAGAGGGTTAGCTGCTCTCTGCAGCTAAAAAACTGAGTGATGGGTCAACGATGAACTTGAACGGGTCTGTGTGGATGTTCGCCCCGAACAAACGCAGCGAACGATAACGATAAAAATAATATCAACAAAAAAAGTGAGCAAGAGATCGCCGGTTCGAAAATCCGGTCCGGCACACATTTTCACTCGTCGCCGCTGATTCTGCGTAATGTCGCGATGCAGGTGACATCAGTATTCCTTTTCCTTTCGTTTCTCCCCCCCCCCCCCCCCCCTCGCCGGCCGAAGTGGCCGTGCGGTTAAAGGCGCTGCAGTCTGGAACCGCAAGACCGCTACGGTCGCAGGTTCGAATCCTGCCTCGGGCATGGATGTTTGTGATGTCCTTAGGTTAGTTAGGTTTAACTAGTTCTAAGTTCTAGGGGACTAATGACCTCAGCAGTTGAGTCCCATAGTGCTCAGAGCCATTTGAACCATTTTTTTTTCTCCCCTCTCCCCCCACCCCCCACCAGTTTCAATTTACGTTTAGCATACCAAATGTTTGCACTACCGCCTCAATGGGCTATCTACGCTGCGGAGTTACTGGCCGTCAGGGAGGCTATTTATTATGACAAGCATACATTCCGGCTCGTGTTGATTCCTCACGGACAACCAAAGCGTGGTGCAGAAACTACAACATCCGGTGTTTGATAAACAGACTAATAGACATGTTTTGGACGTCTTGAAAGTCGCAACAGATGCGCTGACATTGGGCATTGACGTCCGCTTACTTTGCATAAAATGGCATCAAGATATCGTCCATAATGCAACTGTTGAATGCCTTGCTACGGAAGGACAGTTTCGCCCAGCATCAATCCCTTATACGGATTTTAACTTGGTCGTTAAAAAAGCTGCTCATCGCTATTGGAATTGTGAATTGCTCGGATCCCAGCACCATAAGGGTGGCCACCTGGCAGCCATACAACTGATCCTTTCTTCTCGGCCATGGTTCACCCCAGTGAAACTTACCAGACGTCATGCGACCTCTCCCCTCATCCTCACGAGGCTGGGACACGGCTGTTACCACTGCAACCTCTACAAGTTGGAAATCGTCGCTTCTGGACACTATCAGGACACAACTGTGGTGGCGTATCTGAACCACGTCGTATTGACGTGTATCCAGAACTCTTCTACACGGGCGGTCTTGTACAAAAAATTGGTTGCAGAGATCTACCCTCGCCCTACAGGTTTAGCTTCTTTACGCGCGCGCATGTGTGTGTGTGTGTTTTATTTCTACATCTACATCTACATTTACACTCCGCAAGCCACCCAACGGTGTGTGGCGGAGGGCACTTTACGTGCCACTGTCATTACCTCCCTTTTCTGTTCCAGTCGCGTATGGTTCGCGGGAAGAACGACTGTCTGAAAGCCTCCGTGCGCGCTCGAATCTCTCTAATTTTACCTTCGTGATCTCCTCGGGAGGTATAAGTAGGGGGAAGCAATATATTCGATACCTCATCCAGAAACGCACCCTCTCGAAACCTGGCGAACAAGCTACACCGCGATGCAGAGCGGCTCTCTTGCAGAGTCTGCCACTTGAGTTTGCTAAACATCTCCGTAACGCTATCACGGTTACCAAATAACCCTGTGACGAAACGCGCCGCTCTTCTTTGGATCTTCTCTATCTCCTCCGTCAACCCGGTCTGGTACGGATCCCACACTGATGAGCAATACTCAAGAATAGGTCGAACTAGTGTTCTGTAACGTTTGCTGGTGATCTATTTAAAAGACGCTGGTATCGAGCTTTCACGTATAAACTGTGTGGATCTTGTCCTCCCATGCAACCAGCCGGTTTCGAAAATTGGGGCGTCTGTTTCTGTTTTTACTTTGCATTAGGAACTTTTCTTTGTAAAATGGTTCAAATGGCTCTAAGCATTATGGGACTTAACATCTGAGGTCATCAGTCCCCTAGACTTCAAACTACTTAAACCTAACTAACCTAACGACACCACACACATCCATGCCCGAGGCCGGATTCGAACCTGTGACCGTAGCAGCAGCGGGGTTCCGGACTGAAGCGCCTAGAACGGCTCGGCCACATCGGCCGGCCTCTCTTTGTAAAGGACGTTGTTGTCCATTGTTGTCCACTTTTCAATTGTAAGTTGCTGTGGATGTTATTCCCCTGTGGAACTGGCCCAGTTCGAACCGTGTGGCGTAATTTTGTGTTTTTTAATTTATGTAACGAAGTCATCTTTGTAATTCATATTCTTATCGTTGTTCTACACATTTTGGAAATTGCACTAACGTTACAATGGCACAGTTCTAACTACTGCTGCCTGTATGGCGTTCGTCTTTTAGTGTTTTTATTTCACATTAAGAACTTATGTTTGTATGTGTAAGTAGGCTGTTTAGGTTTTCTTATTGGTAACACCACGTAGCGGTCTGTATGAAAATCACTGGATGTGCTGTATGCAGTCTGTGGCTAGTTTTCGTTGTTGTCTGCCATTGTAGTGTTGGGCAGCGGCAGCTGGATGTGAACAGCGCGTAGCGTTGCTCAGTTGGAGGTGAGCCGCCAGCAGTGGTGGATGTGGGGAGAGAGTTGGCGGAGTTTTGAAATTTGTAAGACTGGATGGCATGAACTGCTATATATATTATGACTATTAAGGTATATACATTGTTTGTTCTCTATTAAAATCTTTCATTTGCTAACTATGCCTATCAGTAGTTAGTGCCTTCAGTAGTTTGAATCTTTTAGTTAGCTGGCAGTAGTGGCGCTCGCTGTATTGCAGTAATTCGAGTAACGAAGATTTTTGTGAGGTAAATGATTTGTGAAACGTATAGGTTAATGTTAGTCAGGGCCATTCTTTTGTAGGGATTTTTGAAAGTCAGATTGCGTTGCGCTAAAAATATTGTGTGCCAGTTTAAGCACAGTCCTGTACAACTGTCAAAAGGGGACGTTTCATATGTCGAACTCTTGTGCTGTGGAAATTGTAATTATGTTAATAGTCACTTTTGCGACTATCGTTGACTGTACGGTCTTTGCTGCCCAAAGCCAAAAATAAATAATAAAAAAAGTGTACAGGCACTGTTAGTGCTAAGATTTTGAGTTACGCAATTTCCTTATCTGATAGTCCGTGAGCATACGTTCCTAGAAGAATCAACCAATATATAGCTTCCTTCCACGTATATCTGACGAAAAGACCCTGAAGGTACTGTAGAATTACAGAGGTTAGAACTAACACACAGGCTTACTAGGATTGGCATTCTCGCGTATCGTTCACGACTGGAAGAGGACAGATGGTAAGTAACTCTGGTGCAGGAATTGCAATCCACCACACACCATGAGGTGGCTTCTGGAGTATAACTGTAGACATAGTCACGGTAATTATATTTAAAAGTCCCTACTCTCCACACTGCAGTAGGTTGGGCGTCTGACACAGTATAGGGCTCTAGTGTCACGTGACCTTTAGTGCGTGACGCACCTGCCCCCTCCCGCAGCCCACGCAAATAACCAACACTCGACGTTGCAGGTGCTGCGCCGCGGGAAGTACTCCCCTAAGGGGCATTTCCGAACACGTGACACCTGCCAGCAAGGTCTCGCATTTCGCAGGGAGCGACGAGAGCGCTCCACTGAAAGAATGGGCGACTGTAGAGGTTAGGTGAGGGCAGTTGGGGTGGGGTGGAGGTGGAAAGAGAGCGGCGTGAGAGAAGGAGAGGGAGCGGCTGATGGCTTGACGCCACGCGCTCAAACGGCCGTCCACAAAAGCCGCCGGCGAACAATGGGGCGCCGGGCTCTCCTAAGCGAAGTCAGTTTGCGGCGAGTTCCGGTCGCGGCGCGAGCACAATGGCTGCCAGCCTTAACCGGGTCACCGCCGCTCTCGTCTCCGGCACCAGCGTCCGGGGGCAGCCCGCCCAAGGAACCGGCGGACATCCCGCTGATGGAAGACAGCTGCGCGAGCTCATTTAATACCTACAGTCCGAGTAACTGCCGCACATACTCGGAACTGCGATCGTAGCGCTGCTGCGGATAGAAACAGAAACAGAACTTACTTTGTGGACGACACTCGTATATCAACAACTCGGTGGAAATGATTAGAAGTACGGGAGCATCTTGCCAGGGTCACAGAAAGCTGGACGCCATGTGGCGTGAGGTCAGTGCGACTACAGCGCCAAATGGGACTAGCTCCACTAAAGGAGTCAGGTGAGAGAACAGTAAAGGATACTGTCTGTTAATCAACTAGCAGTTACCGGTTGCTGCGACACTGTTCTTCATCACAACATGGTCCGGGGACAACTTTCGCATAACTTCACATGGGGAAGAATCATCTAGAAGCTGTAAGAGGGAAGATGTGTGACAAGTAGCCCAGGTTTTGGTATTGTTCACAGCATCGTTCCAAGTGCACGGCGAGCGTTCCGAACCACAAGATATGCTGCCCCAATAAGAGGAGGTGGTCGACCAAGGTCAACTTTAGCAGCAGATGACAGCTGCAGTGTGGAACAGGCGAGAAGAGACACACATCAGCGGGTGCAATTGCAACCACATTTAACTGGACTGCAAGGCACGCAGTCCTACGCTCCACAGTATCACAGCTGCTGCATGGGGGTGGCTTCTTTACCCGGCCGTTTGCGATGGAATCAAGAGAATAAGCAGTGGACCAGTGAGAAGTAGGGTCGCATGCTCTTCTCAGACGAGAGCAGATTCAGTCTGTGTAGTGATTCTGGACCTACCTTCGTATGCCAAGAGCTGGGAACACATAATGTGCCCAGGAAGGTTGTCGAATATAATCGTTTGGGTGGTCCAGGAGTTACTATATGGCGAGGTGTAATGTTGCATGCGTGTACTCACCTCCAACTATCTGAACACGGTGCACACACCACCAACGTTATTGTGATGACGATGATATTTGGTTTGTGAGGCTCTCAACTGTGGGGTCGTCAGCTCCCGTACAAAGTCGCAATCTGTACACAGTCCAATTTTCACGAATGATGATGACAGCACAAACACCCTTCTTCTTCGTTGATCCAGTATGGATCGTGGGATGACGGTTGGCATGAACTTCTTGATGCAATAATTTACCAACAACCGTGGGTATTGTAGACATTTATTTTATTTTATGAACTTCTATGTGCTACCAGTTTTGGCATTACATTGATGCCATCTTCAGGCCCCACTCTTCATAGTCGTAAAATCGCTATACACGGAAGGAGCCATATAACTGGATTCGTGAATCAAATCGCCCTTCCACCAAGAGCTGTTGCAGGACGCTTTGATTCACGGATCCAGTTATATGACTCCTCCCGTGTATAGCGATTTGACGACTATGACGAGTGGCACCTGAAGATGGCATCAATGTAATGCCGAAACTGGTAGCACATAGAAGTTCATGAAATAAAATAAATTTCTACAATACATACGGCTGTTGGTAAATTATTGCATCAAGAAACACAAACATCCAGTCCCTGGTTAAAAAAAATCCCGACCGGGAATCGAACCCGGTACCCCGTGATCCATAGGCTGCAACTTAGCCATTTTTTTTTTTTTGCATTTTGTTTGTTATTGTTCATTGTATTTGGTCGTAGTGGACATCACATGACATCTGTTGTAAGTTCGTTGTTTGTCCCTTCACTCAGTTTTTTTATTACAGAGACCAGCCAGCTCTCTGACCGAACACGCTGAGATACCGTGCCGGCAAAGCCACTAGACCACGAGCTGCGGACTGAACCTTATTGTGACGCTGCACTCCTTCCCCATGTGCGTCTTGTCAGGGTTGCATTCGGTCATTACTTCCTTTTTGTGGATGACAATGAGCGGCCGTACCGAACAGCACAGGTGGAGGGACTCTTGGAACGAGAGGATATATGGCGAATGGCCAGGATTGCCCGTTCCCTCGACTTAAATCGTGTGGCATGCATTTGGGAAACCTATTGCAGCACATTCACTATGCGTCAGCGACCATTCAGCACCTGCCAATAGCGCGGCGAAGGAATGGATCGCCCCATCACAAGAAGTCCTGAGCAACCTTGTGGCGAGCTCGGGAGCACGCCGTAGAACAGGCATTGCCGTACGTGGTGACCACATACCTTATTAAGAAGCATGTCCCGAGGGTTGTAACCTCCAGGGGACCATCATACATCGCTGTGTGTAACCTCCCCCTCACTTATCGAGCTTAATGACAGTGAAAAATTAAACCGCGTGTACCTAATGGAAATTTGGGAAAGCAATCGTCACCGAAGTTAATCTGTCGGTAAAGAGGGAGGAAAGGGTTACATCTAAATGAAAGGAAAAATGCAAATGAAACTGGTGGAAATTAATTTTGAAAAGGGGTAAAGTTAATAAAAAAAGTAAATGTGCGGCCGTTACGTTAACAATTAACTAGCGGCAATTAGATATTTGAGATTTGGGGGAAATCACGGTCGCCAGTCCTAAGGACAATTACTATAGTAACTGAAAAAGAAAGGTTATTACACATATAATTAGCACTAGAAGCGTGGCAACTGGAGGTTGACACGTGTAGTGTGAAAACTGAAAGTTTGTCAGAAGTAATACATTTCGCCACACTCTGACTTAATTTAGCAAAAGAATTAATAAAACCGGAAAATTGAAAGTTAATTTACTGACTGAAATTAATAGTGAGCTTTCTTTCTGAAGCACATCGAAATTCAGTAAAATACGGTTAGTCTTGGACTACCTCAACAATCATTTCAAAAGCTTCTTGAATCTACGCAATTTAGAAATAAGAGATTTAACTTTGAACTTGAATTAAATGATTCTGAACAATTAACAATAGTAAAATTTTGTACGTACCAAGCTGAGCTGGGGTCACAGGTAAGCTAAAATATGCTAACAAAACTCGCACTCTTAATTTGTGCTCGTGTAATCTAAATATTGTAGCCAGCTATGAATACTTTAACTGAACTCTGAAATTAAGGCAGTGAAATTGAATTATATTATTTTAATGCTGGCGTTTGAATTTCAACGACACTCGGGTTCATTTCGGAAAAGGAAGGGACCCTGCTTGGCAATGCAATTGGGACAATGAGCAACAAAGGTTCATGCTAAGTTGCTGTAATTTTGCGAGGCAAATGGAACAATTTGAGAAGCTGAGGTCTGCCATACAGTTCTGAAACTTTACGTGCTTTTAGTCTTCCTTGTTGGTTGATTGAAGGTTTGAAGCCGTCGATCGAGGAGGTGGCGACAGTCACTCATTGTCGGCCGTCGCTGTTGCAGAAGCTGGATGTTGGCGCGCCTTCTTCTCGACCCGGTCACCAGACGAAACGGGCTCATGATGTGCGCCAGCTAATGCTTCCCGTCCGCGACACCATGTCAGAAACTATCATCGCAAGTCGAGCGCAATTACATGCTGCCAAACCCCGAAAGCGCGGCAACTCGCGGGAGCTTCACACAACACACCTGCTCCACTCGCTACTCCAGCCAGACTCTCTCTCATGCTCCGCCCGCGCTCCACGCGGCAGAGTTCACACCACCAAAGATCCTAAACACTTTGGTTCTCCACACGACCTATCGATGTATTCGTTCGATATTATAGTTTTCCCTAGGCCAGACCCAGCGTATAAATACAAATAATCTTTACACAACAAACCAATTATACATCGACATAAATGCATATATATACAAATAGTAAAACAATTACAATATACAAAGACACAGAAATGTTATATCTTCAGGTAACAAAATGAAGGAAAAGAAATTTATAGTACAATAGATGGAAATAGGAGGATATGCATTTCCGGCGTTACATGTAGCATCAATGATGACCGTTTTGGTGGTGCAAGCGTTGCGGTGTGGGAAGGCATAATGTTGCATGTGCGTTATGACTTCCAAATCTTTGAACACGTTATAATCACCATACTTTCCTTTTGTATTAGGAATGGAACCATCAAAAATCGCTGTGACTGCAGTTAAATTATTGTCTTTGAGTAAAAGTGTTAGTTCTGTTCGTCTCATTACGTATTTTCTTCAGTTACCTATTGTACTGTACTGTAACCGTTCTTTCTATGTACGATCGAAGTTTCATTGAGCTATGTTACTTCGCAGTGATACAGCATGCGAAAGTAGGACTGGTCTTTAAGTTTTGCACATCAGAAACCTCGCTCTCTATTTCGCATCTTCCCCTGTTAGTGGAAATGTACGATCCCTTTGTTGTAGCGATGGGGCGTCCTCTCAAGGAAACTGTGGCGTGCGATGAAAATTTCCAAGATGCTACTCCAGGCAGGTGTAAAATGAGTGTGCGCAACGGAAAATACTGAACGCGAAAATGAAGATATTATCCTGTTTGCACCCTGAAGCACATCTTAAGATTTCTTAATGGTGATATTAGCTCCTCGTTCTTGCTCTTTAACATATAAATTACAACATAAACATAAATGAATGATTAAGGGGACTAGTAACTACTAAATGATAAATGTGACTTCTGCTTATACATTTCTTGTAGATTAAAACCCCTTTATACAATTAGAAATGTTTATATATCAATGTACAATGGACATAAAGAGATACAAATGGATTTCCTAACTAATATGATTGATCAATTACCCAAATCTGCCCCTTTTTATTGCTATGTGATCTAGTATAAATGCCGGCCGGTGTGGCCGAGCGGTTCTAGGCGCTTCAGTCTGGAACCGCGCGACCGCTACGGTAACAGGTTCGAATCGTGCCTCGGGCATGGATGTGTGTGATGTCCTTAGGTTAGTTAGGTTTAATTAGTTCTAAGTTCTAGGGGACTGATGACCTCAGATGTTAAGTCCCATAGTGCTCAGAGCCATTTGAACCATTTTGAATCTAATATAAATAACGTGAGATGACTGACATCACCAACATACCAAATACTAGGAGACACTACTTTCAAAGATGATCTACAGTGGCGTGCAACCTCAGTGGAAATAAAATTTACGTGATCATAGCTGTTTAGCATTATAGCCCTGATAAGCCGAAGCAATTAGCAATATCACTGTATGTACTGCGTCCGGTTCGTCGGAGTGATGGTTGTCGTACACGTCTGCGACGATGGAAGAACTCCAGCCACAAAATAAAACTCTTTCAAACACTAGGACGGCAAAAGGCGGTCCTCTGACTATTATAACCTAATATTGTCTTCTCCTCTCTGTGCTCTACAGACAAGAAACACGAACTCCCAGCCACAAGGATGGAATTCAGATAACGTCTCTACGTGGGTATAGACAGAAGAAGTGCTCTCAATGAGTGAACGCTGTGTACTCAACGACGACTTCCAACCCGGAGGTGAAGTCCAGAATCGTATAGGTTCGCAACAGTACAGTGTGTAACAGTTATAACTGTAAAATCTCCTGAGAGCAAAGGCAGCAAGTCTGTCTGTGCCAACAAAAGCTGATATCGAGCGACCGTCAAACTCAGGCGCTCAAAACGGCAGACCTCTTCTCTCCACCGCTGGCTTCCCAGCGAGGCTCGGCTCCCCTCCCTCGTAACTCAGAGGGCGAATCGTATTCTCGAAACCACGGAATATTCTCCCTCTCTACAGATTCTTCCGAACGCCCATCAACCATATTTTAGTGTTTTGTCGTCCAGCGCGGAAAGTTTGCGAGGAAATACCTATAGCCGGCCGAAGTGGCCGTGCGGTTAAAGGCGCTGCAGTCGCAGGTTCGAATCCTGCCTTGGGCATGGATGTTTGTGATGTCCTTACGTTAGTTAGGTTTAACTAGTTCTAAGTTCTAGGGGACTAATAACCTCAGCAGTTGAGTCCCATAGTGCTCAGAGCCATTTGAACCATTTTTTTGAAATACCTATACTCATACAATGGTACGCTCCTCAGAGTAAAACTCCTTGGAAATAACCCAGCCTGCAGTTTCCGAGGTAACGCTTCCTCGTTACTTTCTGTTGCGTCCAAGATTTTCAGAGTTTCCGAAGTATTATCCGGTTATCCTTCTGGCCCCCGCTAGAAACTGGCCGGTCGCCGCTGTATTGTGCTTTCGCACTCAGGTGCCCAGACCGTCCGTCTGGGCACTTTCTGTGTGAAGCAGAACCGACACACCTGTGTGGGCTTTTCCAGCCAGGGCTTCAGTTACGCCTGCCGTTTCATTCCCACTGGCGTTCCAACCCCTACTATTATAGGCAATGATTCATTACGCCGTTTTGATAATAAAGACAATCCGTCACCTTTCATGCAATAAGCGTTAACTATTATTTACAAGGTGTATGTGACAATGTCAGTCTTCTTTAAATATTCATATATACAATGTACAACCTATCAAGTGATACCTAATTCCGGTTGTAAATCACGGCAAAGTATGTAGATGAGTGCTTGTAAGGTGCGAAATTATACCCACCTTACAAATTTGGCAGACGTATCAGTGAGCCATTGTTCAGGAGGCTTCAAGACTAGGAACCCGAGCTGTATCCGATGCCTCCCTGTTGCGTCGTCCAGGTAACTCACCATGTATTCCTCTCCAGCGACAGTGCCGTGAATTTGGCCACATTGGCTCCCTATGCTGTGGTTCTTGTGCGCCTTTCTCTTCATATATCGAGCACACAGTAGCTCATAAAAGCAATTAGGTACGCAGAAACAACCAATAAAAATTTACTAATACATCAACCTACATTTTCTCAATTTGTTTGTTAATCAGATTATTACACAGCAAATAACATAAAGCTGGAACGTGAATTCTATTCCAGTGCCACTTTAAAACCTGAACATACATTTGGCCAATGAAGTGCTTACACTGTTATACATCTCAATTACAAATTTTCAGCAGTGTGGTCTGAATCAGTGAACTACCACGGACAGGCCACAAAGTTAGAGTTGATGAATTCTTTGTTGCCGGCCGCAGTGGTCTAGCGGTTCTAGGCGCGCAGTCCGGAACCGCGCGACTGCTACGGTCGCAGGTTCGAATCCTGCCTCGGGCATGGATGTGTGTGATGTCCTTAGGTTAGTTAGGTTTAAATAGGTCTAAGTTCTAGGGGACTAATGACCTCAGCAGTTGAGTCCCATAGTGCTCAGAGCCATTTGAATTCTTTGTTTCACATCGGCTTTCTACAACATCCCTTCATCGAACTGAAACGTGTTAGTACTTAATCCACTCAGAATTTAATACCTTATATTTTATGTATTGGAGCACTTTTGTATTAAATATGAAATGAAATGATCGTATGGCACTGTTGGCCGGGAGGCCCCATGCGGGGAAGTTCGGCCGCCGTATTGCAAGTCCTTTTTAGTTTACGCCACTTCGGCGACTTGCGAGTCAATGATGATGAAATGGTAATGAACACACAACACCCAGTCATCACGAGGCAGAGAAAAATCCCTGACCCCGCCGGGAATCGAACCCGGGACTATGTGCGCGAGAAGCGAGAACGCTACCGCAAGACCACGAGCTGCGGACTGTATTAAATAATTTCCGTGCAACTGGGAGAGAACTGAGAAAAGGGTGAAAGTTAAGTGTTGTTTTTCAAGATGGCGACGGAATATCCACTCGAAAATCAAATGGCTCTGAGCACTATGGGACTTAAACGCAGTGGTCATCAGTCCCCTAGAACTTAGAACTACTTAAACCTAACTAACCTAAGGACATCACACACATCCATGCCCGAGGCAGGATTCGAACCTGCGACCGTAGCGGTCGCGCAGCTCCAGACTGTATCGCCTAGAACCGCTCGGCCACTCGAAAATCGAAGCAGTCTTAATTACGAGGCTTGCCTAGAAAGTAATGCACCGTATTTTTTTTTCTTATCCGAAAACAATGCTGCGAATGCGAAACGTTACGTATGTATTATTTGAAGTCTCCTGAGTGAGAGCGCCAAGTTTCCGTTACTTCCGACAGATAGCGTAGCTGCAGGAAAATTTCAAAATGGCGTCTGTAGGTGAACGTTACAAACAACGTGCCGTCATTGAATTTCTCACAGCAAAGAAAGAAACTGTGGATAATATTCACAAACGCATGTGCAAAGTCTATGGAGCATCTGCTGTCGACAGAAGTACAGTTAGTCTCTGGGCACAGAGGGCGAGGTCATCAGAAGGAGGTTCTTCGGAGCTCCACGATTTGTAGCGGTCAGGGAGACTATCCAAGGTTGTCACACCAGACAGCCCTGACGTAGCCCTCTCGGACTTTCACTTGTTTGGGCCAGAGCAGATGGAGCAGAGGAGATGGACTAAGCCCCAGGGGGTCCACTGGCCTTGGGAGTGGAGAACCAGGAGCGGGCCACAGCATATTATCCCAAAGGACAGAGACAGATCTTTTTACGACTGCTTTCACAGAGTTGCAACGGACCGAGGCACTGACAGCTGTTCTCGGCCTAGGAGAAGTGCATTCCACAATTTCTGCACGGCTCGTTCCGTTGTTTCTTGCGAACTTTCCCGTTATATCAGTAACAAATAGTCTTGTGAAAACATCTCACCGAAGTAGCTGAAATGGAAAAGTACTGCGGGGCGCCAGACGCTGCGTCACTGGAAGAGTGTGTTGACAGAAAAGGTAACACTGAATGCATGTACGATACATCAAGATGTGTTAGGGTTGAAGGAAAAGTTTTTTACCCACCTTATGGAGGGAGGCTGTGTTGTACATGGGGTGATATGCGATTGATGCAGGAGAGTGCTACCACTTTAGATCGGGGGCTTTTAGTTTTTTGATCTGTACTCGACATGGAGTGTTTCGCGGATTTGCGTTTAGTGTGAGGAAGTAATGACTCAGTCTTGTAGCATGGAAGAAAACTTTTGGAAATTTGTGGTAAGGTCTTATGGGACCAAACTACTGAGGTCATCGGTTCCCAAGCCTACACACTACTTAAGGTAACTTAAACTTACGCTAAGGACGACACACACACGCATGCCCGAGGGAGGACTCGAACCTCCTACAGTGAGGTGGGGGGGGGGGGGGGAGGGGGGAATGAGAGTGTTCAAATGTATGTGAAATCTTATGAGACTTAACTGCTAGGGTCATCAGTCCCTAAGCTTACACACTACTTAACCTAAATTATCCTAATGACAAACACACACACACACCCATGCCCGAGGGAAGACTCAAACCTCCGCCGGGACCAGCCGCACAGTCCATGACTGTAGCGCCCTAGAACGCTCGGCTAATCCCGCACAGCTGGGGGGAGGGGGGATGGGGCTTGGAAAAGAGTAGTGGAATTCCGTCAGGTGTTGTGGTGAAGTGGATTCGGTCCTGTGCTATGGAGGAGGAAGCCGATATGAGCTTGGTACATAGAGTCTGCGGGCAAAGGTGGATCCGAACGATAGGAGAAGAGAGAGGTCCACTATTCAGCTGACGCAGAGGTGTACTGGCCAACACATTCGGAATCTCTACATGCGCATCGAGAGCATTTTGCAGCACCAGCGCTAGGCACATTTAGACTGAATTTCACTCACTGCAATGTGTGCTTAGAGCAGCAGCAGTCGCTATGCGGTTTAAGAGCACTGTGGTAGTTTATTCCAGTCAACAGTGAACAATCACTGTCAATAGTATTAGTTGCAGTCACATCACGTTATCCATTTTTTTACAGTCAGAATTAAAGTCCATGTACATCAGTACACTTCATTTAACAAATACAAGAACAAATATAATTAATATGTTACGTTGAGCTATGTTCCATGACATTCTTGTCTTTTGGAAATAAATCTGTAATTACATTGAATTCTATTTGTCATTCAGGTAGACAGGATTCCTTGATCACCTTTAGCTGTGTGGGATGTAACAGGAGTACGTATAAAATACATTATGTCATCTACACCGGGCCAAATATCGTCTCACTCACGTTTAATTTCCATTGCGGGTAAATTTTACAGTATTGTAACTAAAGGGTGGTTCTGTGTCTTACAGATATTCAAATGCAGTTGTTCATCAGAGGTACCCACATACCTGCTCACCAAACAGGAAATTCCGCATAAACCGGTGATCCTGAAAGGGTTTAGAACTTTTCAGAACTTTTGTGATGTACTCGGACCGTTATTGAGAAGTAATCCTGCATCGAAGTCATTGCCTGGAAGGACATACTTTTGTTTGACAAATTCAATTTTTAGACTGGTAATTTCCTTTCGGATTATCAGTTAGTTTCATGCTTCAGGACAGTAAACCGTTAGTTCTGTGGTAACTAAGTAGCTGGCTCGAGTTTTACTAACCCATGTGTTTTTTCCTCAGGTGAATAATTTTTGTATGGGGTTGTTTGTAGTTTCTGCACCATGTGTACGGTGTTCACGGTAACGCTACCAGCTTTGTTGTTTTGGAAGGATTATCTATTATATAGGGGAAATTTTTTTTCGGTTGGTAGGAAATTTCAAAAATGGTTGAAATGGCTCTGAGCACTATGAGACTTGACATGTGAGGTCATCAGTCCCCTAGAACTTAGAACTACTTAAACCTAACTAACCTAAGGACATATCACGCATCCATGCCCGAGGCAGGATTCGAACCTGCAACCGTAGCAGTCGCGCGGTTCCGGACTGAAGCGCCTAGAACCGTTCGGTCATGGCGGCCGGCAGGAAATTTCATTCCGGTTGATAATAATAATATATTAGAGCATCAAACGCATTATAACAAAGACTAAAGCAAAGTTAGAGTGCGAGGAGAATATAAATAGAGATTTCCGTACGGATCAAGTTCAAAATGGGGATGTAGATGAGTCCGGTGACGAAGTGATGAACTTTCGTGCGGAACAGCATGATGTGGCTAATGGCAGTACAGAGACGGTACGATAAGGCTTTTGAGAGACTGACCGGTGTATTCGATGACAGTGAGCATGAAGGGAGAATAAGTTCCCAACATGTAGAGGTAGTTGCCATCATCCAAAATGCAACAGCGTGAGACAGTGAGAGATCGGTTTCGTCACCAAAGTGGTGTAGTGCAGTGAGTTGACATGCATCTACTCCAGAATTAGTGAAAGGGAAGAGGATGCGGGTCGAAGCACTTTCCGGAGTCTTGAAGGAGGCTTAATAGAGGAGGCAGAAGACGGAAGAGAGAAAACAGGAGAAGGAAGAGAAGAGGCAGAAGGAAACTAAAGAAAATACTGAATTTTTAAAACAAGCAGAAAAGAAAAATCAGGAGAAAGAATTAAAGACAGACAGGCGATATCAGAAGCTAAATGACGAAAATTCAACCGAGGGCAAGGGAATCCTTAGGTACAGCAACTGATACGAAGAAAGGCACAAGGGTAGCTCATAATGAAGCATGCGGAGCAAGAAAAGAGGTACTAGTCGCGAAGGAACGTGAGAAATAAGCAAAAATTGCAGTTTGTCAAATGAAAAAGGTGGTAGCTGCACTACAGGGACGTGGAAAGAAAATAGCCACAGAAACGCAGAAAGAAATATCGAAAAATTTGGGGCGGGTAAGTCAACTGGTTCAAATGGCTCTAAGCACTATGGGACCTAACATCTGAATCCCATAGACTTAGGACTACTTAAACCTAACTAACCTAAGGACATCACACACATCCATGCCCGAGGCAGGATTCGAACCTGCGACCATAGCAGCAGCGCGGGTTCGGACTGAAGCGCCTAGAACCGCTCGGTCACAGCGGCCGGCAAGTCAACTGGATCAGCAGCAGGAAAGATTAATGGAAGTAAGAGCGGATCACTCACAAACACAGGCAGGGCGAAATTATTAAGGATGCTAAAGAGACAACGCATTGAAAGTCGAACCGTAAAGAAACTAATGGGGGACATGATCGCCGGAAGCAAATGAAGCGTGAAGAGAAAAGAGAAGTATCACGTTCCGATAGCACGGAATCCTTGCATACTACAGAATCACTAGTGTGTCTCTCAGACGTTGCGTACAATTGAGCGCACCACCAGTCAGGAGGCGCGACTAAGGGTCCGAACAATCGCATAACTGTATACCAATACAGGCATGTGCATCACACATTGGTGAGGAAAATAGTGCAGGAATATAGCAACCACTTGCATAATGATGTCACACACCACAGAGAAATAATCGCATTCTGAAGCAAGAGAATGAACTAACGCCGGCCGGGGTGGCCGAGCGGTTCTAGGCGCTACAGTCTGGAACCGCGCGACCGCTACGGTCGCAGGTTCGAATCCTGCCTCGAGCATTGGTGTGTGTGATGTCCTTAGGTTAGTTAGGTTTAAGTAGTTCTAAGTTCTAGGGGACAGATGACCTCAGAACTTAAGTCCCATAGTTCTGAGAGCCATTTGAACCATTTTTTGAATGAACTAACGAAAATAACGATGTGGGATTTGGCTATAAACATTACACCTCTGTTCAAAATTTTCAGAACTATCGGGACAGTGGAAATACATTGGACCCTAAGCGTTGGATGGCGCCACTCGCCAGCTATTGGTGATGGGAGACACAAGACAGGATAAAACAGGAAATAATGATGTGTCGGGGCCTAGAATCACGAGGATTCAAGACTCCTGTGAAACTTTTCGAGTCGCTTGTCGAGAAGAACGAATTTTTTGACGAGCAATGCAGCAACAGTGAAATTATTCGTTTCTGCTACATGAAAGTGGCATTGAGTTACCAACAGGTACTCACAGGGAGGTGCGGAAACAATACTGAAGCATTAAAAAAAAAATTTCCGAGAACTGAAGTTCGCACACGAAAGTTACAAAGCACGAGAGAACAGGAAGAACTATGGTGCAAACTTCCGCTGTCTGGAGAATAGGAAAGAGGAGAGAAGGAATAATAATAACGGACACAAATTGTCGGGAGGACAATAAACAGAGGTACTCCCTGCAGGTAGATAGAATAACGTGAACAACTTTCGTGGAGGAAATAGTGATTGGTATTTCGGATGAAACTGGTGAGTGCCAGACAGAGGCAACAAGTCAAGATTGTGGAGTTGTGGCTTCCGAATCCAGCAGTCGAACATGGTAATGAACACCCTTTCTGTGGTTAACACAGGAAGATGACAGAGGTTCAAATTAGTTCAGGAGTATTTCGTTTCAGTTTATATTGCCGACCTGAATGGCCGAGAGGTTCTAGGCGCTACAGTTTGGAACCGCGCGACCGCTACGGTCGCAGGTTCGAATCCTGCCTCGGGCATGGATGTGTGTGTTGTCCTTAGGTTAGTTAGGTTTAAGTAGTTCTAAGTTCTAGGGGACTGATGACCTCCGCAGTTAAGTCCCATAGTGCTCAGAGCCATTTGAACCATTTTTTAAAGTTTATATTGCTTTTGTACAGGGTTTCCCACATAAAACTAGCACGCCCCACTACTCAGATTCAAGTGACAATGGACCGACTGGAACAGAATAGATAATAGCATCGTTAAAAGCATTTAGTTGGTTATTTACAAGAGATGCTGGAAGTCGTGGCCATTGGCATTCGGGGATCGCTGATTTCGTCTGATGAGGTTACTAGCAACACGCTGTAATTCTGCAGTCAAGATGTTGTTAATTTCTCTAGCAATATTCCGTTTAAGATAGTCTGCTGCGCGCGCCAAAATGTCAACATACGCTTTGCTTTTTAGTTGTTGTTGTTGTTTTTGTGGTCTTCAGTCCTGAGGCTGGTTTGATGCAGCTCTCCATGCTACTCTATCCTGTGCAAGCTTCTTCATCTCCCAGTACCTACTGCAAATTCCTTCTGATTCCTTCTGAATCTGCATAGTGTATTCACCTCTTGGTCTCCCTATACGATTTTTACCCTCCACGCTGCCCTCCAGTACTAAATTGGTGATCCCTTGATGCCTCAGAACATGTCCTACCAACCGATCCCTTCTTCTGGTCAAGTTGTGCCACAAACTCCTCTTCTCGCCAATTCTATTCAATACCTCTTCATTAGTTATGTGATCTACCCATCTAATCTTCAGCATTCTTCTGTAGCACCACATTTCGAAAGCTTCTATTCTCTTCTCGTCTAAACTATTTATCGTAAATGTTTTACTTCCATACATGGCTACAAATACTTTCAGAAACGACTTCCTGACACTTAAATCTATACTCGATGTTAACAAGTTTTTCTTCTTCAGAAACGCTTTCCTTGCCATTGCCAGTCTACATTTTATATCCTCTCTACTTCGACCATCATCAGTTATTTTGCTCCCCAAATAGCAAAACTCATTTACTACTTTAAGTGTCTCATTTCCTAATCTAATTCCCTCAGCATCACCCGACTTAATTCGACTACATTCCATTATCCTTGTTATGCTTTTGTTGATGTTCATCTTATACCCTCCTTTCAAGACACTGTCCATTCCGTTCAACTGCTCTTCCAAGTCCTTTGCTGTCTCTGACAGAATTAGAATGTCATGCTTTTTTAGTGTGCCCCCTAAATAAAAACCATACAATGTCAAGTCAGGGGACCTTGGGAGCCAGCGGCCTGTGCGGACAAGTCTGTCCTCAGGGAAAACATTGTTGATAAGGGCCATACTTGGGCTGTATGTGCGACCAGTTGATCCATCTTATTGCAGTACCGGATATAGCTTCTCTGCCTCTCTTAATTGGGCATAAAAAGACTCAAAGATCTCTAGTATCAGGCACTGTTTAAGGTGTAACTAAAAAATATGGAGCCAATAATGCGCATGCGGAACAGCGCACACCAAACGCCTATCTTTTCTGAGCGGAGAGATTCTTCATGCAGAATATGTGAGAAACCCCATCTGACATGAAGTAAAGAAACGGACCCAAGTAAGCATTAGAAATTGCTGTTAATAGTCAGTTACAATAATGAACTCTCTTTTTCTGATCGTCAAATTTCAACTCTTGCATCACACTCACGCGATAGGCTTTTAATTTCATATCTTTTAGTACCTGATGACACGACGTGCGAGATACACCAACCTGCTGCGATAACCTCCTTATTGAGTTGTGGGGACTTCTCGTAATGCCCATGAGAATTATGTCTGTAGTTTCAGGGGTCCTCACCGTTCGTCGCGTATTCCTCTGCACATTCTAAATCGATCCTACAGCCCTCCATTTCTTGTGGAGATCTTGAATAGTCCTGGTCGTGGGGAGTTTCCTACCAGAATACTTGAAGCATTTCTTTACATTCCTTGATGGAGAATGTCTTTATACAACACTCCGCAATATCAATTCGCTGTTCTAATGCAGACTTCGCTCAACAGTACGAACTTCTCACAACAACTTGTTCCACGAAACACACAGTTGCACTCAACTTTCCGATAAAATTGAGTGTAGCCAACTTTCGAGACAGCACTGCCACTTCACAAGCAATTCAACTAGAGATGATTAAGGAATACATGAGTCTTACCTGTTTTATGTGGGACACCCTGTGTAAGAAATTAGTATTAGCGGGCGGTTATCTTTCACTAGCAGTTTGTGTCGTCGCAGGGTTGCAGTGATTATTGTGGTGTCTTTCAGACTGAAAGAACCGAAGTGTGGTGCATGTCTTCATACTTGCTTGTTTTAAGTCACAAAATTATACTGAGGTGTGCTCCAGGGCGTTCTGTAGTTCTCCTTTGTCTGACAGACTTTGTTGTCCTACACCAACTTCAGAGTATTTGAGTTGTTGTCTTTCATAAACTTTGTCATCTATTCGCTTGGTGTTACCATTATTAACCTTCGTTTGTGTTGCTGTAATTGGCCGCGCCAGAGATGCTTGTGTGCCCATGTTAAAAAATGTTCAAATGTGTGTGAAATCTAATGGGACGTAACTGCCAAGGTCATCAGTCCCTAAGCTTACACACTAATGAACCTAAATTATCCTAAGGACAAACCCATGCCCGAGGGAGGACTCGAACCTCCGCCAGGACCAGCCGCACAGTCCATGACTGCAGCGCCTGAGACCGCACGGCTAATCGCGCGCGGCGTAAAGCGTTTACCATGTGGGTACAGAAGCGGCAGTTGTAAAAGTTTCTTACCTCGATTTCTGGAAAAAGTATGCGTTTTCGGACCCCATACCTGATGATCAAAAATGCTCTGTTTACAATTATCTATCGATCCCGCCAATTTAGAGTCGATTGCTCATCATAACCTTTAGGGATGATTTTCTCAAAATTGCGGGGGGGTTGACCCAAAACATCTTAGATTCCTTCGTTTTAGATTGTACACAAGCGACCTGCCAAATTTGAGCCGAATCGGTTGGCCGTGTCTGAGGCCTTCCCCTTGTGAGTACAAATGACATCTCCGCCAATGCATTGCCCTATTATACATTGTGTACGGTGTACTATTGCCATTTGTAAATAAGCGTAACGCTATCCCATTACGTTTTTCATATTAGTATATTGTAGCAATACTGACCTCGCATTTTCGCGCAATATACAGGATGTATCAAAAAGAATCATCTGAACCTAATAAACGTAAACAATGAATTCTGTTTTTGGTGAATAGGAAACTCCAAACGTTTTTTTTTTTTTTTTCATACCTTCTCATAAGTGTTCAGTATGCCTCCCTTGAGATGCACGGAATATATCAGTGCGGTATTCAAATTCTTCCCAAACTGCAGCGAGCATGTCTTGAGTTACAACTTCCACAGCCGCACAGTCCATGACTGCAGCGCCTTAAACCGCTCGACTAATCCCGCGCGACGAAGTGTGTGCCCATGTTTTCGTTGGATTTCGTAGTGTGTACAAACCGTGGACGGGTGTCTGACACAGTCTCAGCTATTGAGCTTGGTACACGCTAGTGTAACGAAGGGACCCCATTGTTAAGTGTTTCTTGAGAAACCCCTTCGTCTGAGACAGCCGGTTTGTCTTCGAGGAGGATTAAGTGATAGCACGGAGAGTGCGAGTCATTCAGAGAGGCGAGGCGTCAAGCAGCATCAAATGACTGGGTAGGCCAGAAGTAGGGATGTTACAGACAACACCGTGAACGACAGGAGTTTATATTTTTGGTACCAACGATTAGAGGATATCTGGGGACACCATACCACAATGCTACATGTGAGACTGTTTGTATCAAGTCGTTAATGCACAACTTTGATTTTGAGAGACCAGGAAATGTGTGAGGGATTATACCGAAATGGACTGTCTTCATTATGTACCACCACGATATTGAGCCAGGACATCTGCCATACAAAATCGAGCCTGTCGTAACCAGTGTAATCTATCCACAGCGAAGACGTAAATATCTGTTGTTCAAATGGCTCTGAGCACTATGGGACTTAACATCTGAGGTCATCAGTCCCCTAGAAGTTTGAACTACTTAAATCTAACTAACCTAAGGACATCACACGCATCCATGCCCGAGGCAGGATTCGAACCTGCGACCGTAGCGGTCGCGCGGTTCCAGACTGAAGCGCCTAGAACCGCTCGACCACACCGGACGGCATATCTGTTGTCACATAGGTTATCGTAAGCCTTTAGTCCCTAGCATTACTTTGGTGTGACCAAGACCACACGTTATATAGCTACGTCAGTCAGTAATTAAATTATAAAATTTTGTTATCAGTGTTTGTTGTCTGTGTGTGTATGTCCACACGTTGCACTGCTGTTGTCCGACTGTGTACATCACAGCAGTGGACGTTCAAATCAATTTTTTTTTAAATGTTCAAATGTGCGTGAAATCTTATGGGACTTAACTGCTAAGGTCATCAGTCCCTAAGCTTACACACTACTTAACCTAAATTATCCTAAGGACAAACACACACACCCATGCCCGAGGGAGGACTCGAACCTCCGCCGGGACCAGCCGCACAGCCCATGACAGTAGCGCCCAGACCGCTCGGCTAATCCCGCGCGGCTGTACGAGATTCACTGTACCTGTGCATGTAGATAAAACGTTGAAAAATGGAAGTATGGCTCTGTCCAGGTGGCGAGCTTTGACAGCCGAAGCTGTTAACGGGACCGCTCACTTGAAGAGGGAAATTCGAGTTCGAGTCCCGATCAGGCACAAATTTTCATCGCCACCAATAAAGTGTGCATCTAGAATTTCACCATATTCCAAATTGCGAATATGCACTCATGTTCAGAGAAAACAGGACACCTTGAACAACTTTGAGATAGGACGTTTATATTCACAGGACATGTACATTAGTACGTTCTGCGAAAATGATTAGCGTTTGAATTACCTTTGTTCAGCATGAGTCCTGTTGCCTAGTGGGCACAGGGTCTGCCATGGACCCTTGTGACCTCCCCTTCTCTCTTTGCTCCGTTTCTTTCGCTGATTTTTCCTCTTCTTTCTTCCTTCTCCGTACCGCGGTTATATCTCAGGGTTTTCGATGCAGAAATGTAGTGAGAAGGGGCCACATGTGTGTGGTGGTTTACGATATCGTAGCGCTGTCAGGGAGCGTCACTCGTGTCTCTGGTTTGAGAATACTGATGACTGAAGTACGAACATTTCTCAAAAGGAAAACAAGTACGTGCTCTCTTTTCCTTTAAAACTGTAAATAGTAGCGTAGCTAGTACTATCTATCGTTCTACTAAACTTAATGAGCGCGACACCAATCATGAAGTTTCAACCTTGAGTGAAGTTTATTAATACCAAGTAACTGAAATAAAAAATCTCATCCAATCCAGAAGTCACTCACAGTTAGAGTAATTAGTGGGCACTGATACTTAAAAGATCGTTCAGTAATTCTGTCACTGTCCGTTTATGAGTTGCTAAGCAACGTATCAACAAGCTGACTATGCAATGATTCATATTTGTCGTATCCCGATAGTAAATCGCTTCTCGCTTGCTTTAAGCATCAAGACGATTACTATGTTGCTCATATAAGTCTTCGAGAGTTATTATCAAGCTAATGTCCGTAAATTGCGGTTAATGTTACTGAATCACACACGCGACGATAACGCCCGATATCCAGCCGCGTATCTTAAACTCCGCGCCGATATTTGAGAATTCGCGCGCGATTTGTTTGCACCAAAGTCGGGTTGTGGTTCCCGAGAATAATTTTTAAATCAACTACGGGTTGTAAATTAATAAATCTCTATGGCCATTCATGAAAGTTACAGCAGATCCGCAGTCGACGACTACTTGATCGCGCACTCGAGCAACACGGAAATTTTTGTTCCTATAAAGAGAAAACATATCATGCATAATGCAACAAGTTTATCTGCTAGGTCAAAACATATTTATATCTATCTCATTAAAATTCATTACCTATTAAATGTTGTACATAATTAAATTCTTTATTCTGTAAATAATCAATAAAATTTAGAAATGAATGACATGTATAAAAGAAAATCTGAAGTTGATATGACGGGTCACTACTGGTTTCGACTCCGCTACTCTCACGTGACGCGAAGTAGATCCGACTATATACACTCCTGGAAATGGAAAAAAGAACACATTGACACCGGTGTGTCAGACCCACCATACTTGCTCCGGACACTGCGAGAGGGCTGTACAAGCAATGATCACACGCACGGCACAGCGGACACACCAGGAACCGCGGTGTTGGCCGTCGAATGGCGCTAGCTGCGCAGCATTTGTGCACCGCCGCCGTCAGTGTCAGCCAGTTTGTCGTGGCATACGGAGCTCCATCGCAGTCTTTAACACTGGTAGCATGCCGCGACAGCGTGGACGTGAACCGTATGTGCAGTTGACAGACTTTGAGCGAGGGCGTATAGTGGGCATGCGGGAGGCCGGGTGGACGTACCGCCGAATTGCTCAACACGTGGGGCGTGAGGTCTCCACAGTACATCGATGTTGTCGCCAGTGGTCGGCGGAAGGTGCACGTGCCCGTCGACCTGGGACCGGACCGCAGCGACGCACGGATGCACGCCAAGACCGTAGGATCCTACGCAGTGCCGTAGGGGACCGCACCGCCACTTCCCAGCAAATTAGGGACACTGTTGCTCCTGGGGTATCGGCGAGGACCATTCGCAACCGTCTCCATGAAGCTGGGCTACGGTCCCGCACACCGTTAGGCCGTCTTCCGCTCACGCCCCAACATCGTGCAGCCCGCCTCCAGTGGTGTCGCGACAGGCGTGAATGGAGGGACGAATGGAGACGTGTCGTCTTCAGCGATAAGAGTCGCTTCTGCCTTGGTGCCAATGATGGTCGTATGCGTGTTTGGCGCCGTGCAGGTGAGCGCCACAATCAGGACTGCATACGACCGAGGCACACAGGGCCAACACCCGGCATCATGGTGTGGGGAGCGATCTCCTACACTGGCCGTACACCACTGGTGATCGTCGAGGGGACACTGAATAGTGCACGGTACATCCAAACCGTCATCGAACCCATCGTTCTACCATTCCTAGACCGGCAAGGGAACTTGCTGTTCCAACAGGACAATGCACGTCCGCATGTATTCCGTGCCACCCAACGTGCTCTAGAAGGTGTAAGTCAACTACCCTGGCCAGCAAGATCTCCGGATCTGTCCCCCATTGAGCATGTTTGGGACTGGATGAAGCGTCGTCTCACGCGGTCTGCACGTCCAGCACGAACGCTGGTCCAACTGAGGCGCCAGGTGGAAATGACATGGCAAGCCGTTCCACAGGACTACATCCAGCATCTCTACGATCGTCTCCATGGGAGAATAGCAGCCTGCATTGCTGCGAAAGGTGGATATACACTGTACTAGTGCCGACATTGTGCATGCTCTGTTGCCTGTGTCTATGTGCCTGTGGTTCTGTCAGTGTGATCATGTGATGTATCTGACCCCAGGAATGTGTCAATAAAGTTTCCCCTTCCTGGGACAATGAATTCACGGTGTTCTTATTTCAATTTCCAGGAGTGTATTTCGTGGCTCACCTCTTTCGGCCATCATAAGGCTGCTTAACACTGAGCAGACAGTTCACACATCAGAGCTTGTAGCTGTACAAAGACAGTTACCCGCAAATATATGCGACATTTGAAGATTTACATCCCTACGAAAATATGGGTACAAATCTCTAAACCGAAAATTTGACTAACCTAAATACCTTTTAGTGCACAGTGCAGCCAGTCAAACATTATACTGCTTGTTATGGAAGCCTGCCAGCGACTTTATTTCACTAATGTCTAATCATGATTGACTTACAAGTGTTCCCTTCACACTGAGCGCCCTGACAAGACAAGAAAAAGCGCCAAAGTAAAACGCATTGTACTTATCCCACTTGGGTTACGTAAGACCATGTCCCAGAATTAGTATTATGAACCTTGAGGTAAAGATCAGCTATTCACATTTTACATATTCATGTTTTAATGAAAATCTTTTTTTTTATAGGAGGAGTATTTTTTTCAAGGTCCACTCGGTCGCGAAATTAAAACCACAGTGAGAATCCCATGAAGCTTTGTGCTGATGTGCTGTGCAGTGTCTCTACTGCCTCCGTCGATCGCGTCACGTCGCACCTATCAGTTCTGAGCTCACAGTGAGCACGAAAAGACGCCTAGAGTAAGCGTGAAGTGCCTGTCGTCATTCGATTTATTCACGCTGTGAGATTCATCCTGATTTCATGCACCCCACATGACGCAACTGTCATGTGTGACAGGAAAGTGCCGGCCGGAGTGGCCGAGCGGTTCTAGGCGGTCTGGAACCGCGCGATCGCTACGGTCGCATGTTCGAATCCTGCCTCGGGCATGTATGTGTGTGATGTCCTTAGGTTAGTTAGGTTTAAGTAGTTGTAAGTTCTAGGGGACAGATGACCTCAGAAGTTAAGTCCCATAGTGCTCAGAGCCGTTTGAACCATTTGACAGCAAAGTGTGGTAGTGCGACTATGTAGAGAACTATCAGGAAGACGTAGCTAAATGTTGAAAATAAGATTTTTGATTTCAGTTGTGGTTTCTACTTCGTGATCAACTGGACCTTGAAAAAAAATAGCTATCGTAAAATATTAGCTTCACAAAAAAGATATTATACACACATGACGTTTGCGAGTACATCATCATTTGTACAGTTACTGTACAGGATGCTTTTATAAAGAGTGATGACAAACAGTTTGGAAAGCTTGTAAGAACGTTGCAGGGCAGGTTGTGCTGAGGAAAAAAAAATCGATACGTTGCGGCAATTCCGAGTTAATTATCATTGAAGTTAGCCAATCAGGTCGTTGCGCGCGCAGATTCAAGCGGTCCGCCAAAGACGATGTCGCCAAACGTGTAATTTGTGTGATCTCCTAAAACCGAACAAGGGAGAGATAAAAAAATTATACATGGCGTGTTAGTAAGGATCGAACCCGAGCCAGACGCTGAGCAGTCCTGTGCGTTACCATCTACGCTACGAGAACAACTGACATTGTTTGTATCTGGCGCGCGGCGTGAGTTTGCATGCCCAACGGCCTGATGGGCTAATTTCAATGCTAATTAATTAGCAAACGGTGCAAGGTATCAAGCTTTTTTTCCTAACAGTTATTTCTGAGCGCAACATATCCTGCAACACCCTTACAAGTCTTGTAAGGTCATTCAAAATGTTGACTGTTACAAGTTTCTATGATTCTTTCTGACCGCCTGTATAGGACGTAACCTGTATGATAATTCAGTGAGAAAGATATGTAACACACGTATGTAAAGAGGCAGAATACGACGCTGCGGTCGGCAACGCCTATATAAGACAACAAGTGTCTGGCGCAGATGCTAGATCGGTTACTGCTGCTGCAATGGCAGGTTATCATGATTTAAATGAGTTTGAACGTGGTGTTATAGTCAGCGCACGAGCGTCTGTGAGGTAGCGATTAGCGATGAAGTGGGGATTTTCCCGTACGACCATTTCACGAGGGTACCATGAATAGCAGGAATTCGGTAAAACATCAAATCTCCGACATCGCTTCGGCCGAAAAAAGATCCAGCAAGAATGGGACCAACTACGACTGAAGAGAATCGTTCAACGTGACAGAAGTAAGACCATTTCGCAAATTGCTGCAGATTTCACTGGTGGGTCATCAACGAGTGTCAGCGTGCAAACCACTCAACGAAACATCATCGAGAGTTATCCTCTTTTCGGAATCGAAGGCCCATTCGTGTACTCACGATGATTGCACGACACAAAGCTTTACGCCTCGCTTTGGCCCGTCAACTTCGATATTGGACTGTTGATGACTGGAAACATGTTACTTGGTCATACGAGTCTCGTTTCAAATTCTACCTCCACGAAGTAATGAAGCGATGTTTGCTATGTTTTTGTTTTGCATCTTTCTTCTTTTAATTTTGGATTTTTTTTAGGAAACCGTCTTCTAGAGACATATGATAAATCTGTTCTTTTTTATTTTTACAGCGTCGCTCTGTTTCACTTTACAAATCAACAATTTTGGAATCAAACCTGAATTACACTTTGACAATTTCAGTTTTTCTAGAAATATCATTTATTTTTAAGTAACAGGCAGGAGGGTAACTGTGTGGATGTCTAGAGGAATCTAGTAAGACACTGACCGCGTATGCAATCAAAGCGATTGAAATGAGTTAAAGCCCGATAGGTATACAACACACTTAACATACAGGTAACGTGGTTGCGATTTTGATTGACCAAAGCTACGAGGAAAACTTCGTAGTTTATACTCACTTACGACAGTCTACAATAGACTACGGTGGTTCTACAACTCTAGTCCTGGTGTACAGCCTGGCACCCTCAAGCGTGGCCCATGCAGTAAATTCGTTGATTACTCTCCTGCTGTCCAGTAGACATCGTTGGGAAATATTTTTGTACTTTATATACATAAAGAAATTTATTTTGCCGGTCCTCGTGCATTGTTCACTGACGAAGTCTGGCAACGAGGAACAGCTAACAGAGAGGAGAACAGTCCTCAGTGTCTTCGGTCACAACCTCGCTGGAAATGCACAGCACTAAAACCCTGTACTCGGAGAGAATTGGCTTTTACATTAACCACGGCATTGTACGTCCTCATTTACGGTTTCCATGATACCGCGTTCAGTGCCCGCTGTACGAGCAAAGCACAAAACTACTGTCCGCGTTCTAATTTTATCCCGCGTAATCTCCTACAAATTAGTTTTAATACTGCATCGGCGCAGACAGGCTTAAGCTGTAAGGCGATTGGCTCGAGGCGAAGGGAATTCAGTTAGGGGCCCTCTGGGAGAAGGGATGCTTCTCTTCCGATCGGAGACGCGGCAAATAAGAGCCAATATGTCAGCGCGGCGTAGCTGAGGACTCTCGCTGCTCGAGACGAGGTTCCTCTACGTTTGCTTCGATAGCCACAGTTACCCTCGTTCGCCCGTATTATCTTCCTTTTTGTTTCGTCACGGAGTAGAAAATAACAGTTCATAAAAGAAAGGGCACACGTCTTACGTTGCAAACAATTCAATCAAAGAGTAGTAAATTACACTGTCCCTGGAAAGTAAAGGACGAGCTAGCTAAAGTAACGCAAGTAGGTGAAAATAAATGAAACTGCGAGATCATGCTACCAGTCATCATCCAGTCGTATACGGAAATTTGGTCGTCACATGGCGTGTGACCGGCGTAACAGCGCCAAATGGGGATGGGTCCGCAACACAAGGCAGGTGGAGGAAAGGGAAAATCGGTAATAACACAATCAACAAAAATAAAACAAAAACCCTAAATGCGACCGCCTCTTTGACCTCTACAATTAGGAATCAAAGCAAACCTCTCCCTCTTCAGACATGGGCGTGACGCAGCCCGCTACAATTCCCTATTTGAAAATAGGCTGCCCGTCACTTTTCGTTCTCCAAGCATCAATCTAGTTAAGTGTGGTTCTGTAATGATTCAAATTGCACACCAAACGTAAAAAGGACACGATGTACTTGCGGGAAAATTCAAACTAACGATCCAAATGATGTCCGCCTCATACGTCAGGACCCAAAATTCCACCAAAACGCACTCGAGTCGTCACCTCGCTCGATGCGCATCAAACCTAATTCGCCACTGACAGACTAGCAAACAATCCAGTTACCTATTATTGAGCTGTAAGCCACTGACAGTACGTCGTGGGCCAAAAAATCGGATGCCTCCGTTATCTCCACAGAAGTCAGTTACGATTATCGCATTAACACTCTGCTCCAGTTCTGTAAATTCACCACAATTCATTATAATCGCCCACAGCACTAAAAATCTCTGTAAGGATTACCACTGCCTTTTTTCACCAACTTAGTGGCTCAACTGGTATTAAGAAAACTCATAAGAAACTAAATACTCCAAAATGGGCCTTTGGTTGGGGGGGGGGGGGGGGAGGGGGCAACAACTCTCGCAGCTACGGTAATGCACGGTAGTCTCTTCTCAAAAATCTGACTTACCGGACCCGTAAACCTGTTATACAGACAGTCTGGCCACGCTAGACAATTACTAAAACCACGCCCAAGCCTTGCTAAACATGGGCTGTGAGAAAACCGAACAGAGGAAAATCGAAGCATTTGAGAGGTGTTGCTACACAGGAATGTTGAAAATTAGGTGGATAAGGAATGAGGAGGTTCGCAGCAGAATCGGCGAGGAAAGAAGTGTGTGGAAAACACCGACAAGGAGAAGGTAGAGGATGATATGACATTTGCTAAGAGCTCAGGAAATAACTTCCACTGTACTAAAGGGAACTGAGAGGGCGAAAACTGTAGAGGGAAACAGAAATTGGAAAACATTCAATAAACAAACCCGTTACAAGATTGGTAACTCAAAAAAAGAGAGTGTTGCGGAATAATATTGACCGTCTGAGAGCAGTATTGACGGTTTTCGAAATATATTGAAGGAGAGTGCATGGCTTTAAAAATATTAACGCTCACTCAATGCATTGCGCAATACACTGTCCCGCGTAACGACGATATTGCTCAACACACGGCTGTTCTGCTGAGACTGTGAGTTGCGTATGTGTAAAGGACTGATACAGTGGCGACATACGAATATGAGATGAATATGAGTACACCAGTAAAGACAGATGAAGGGAATCATCTGCTGAAGTGCATTCAGTTGAGTAGTTTGATAACATATTTTATACTTTTTCAGTAATTAACTGTAGAAATATTCCTGAAAAGTGTTTAAATCCAGGGAAATCACACTGCAACTACTTATTTGTTCATTTCAGAAAATTGAATGTTTTGTTGCGGTATACGTAAAAGATGTATCTGCCTACCTTCTACGATAATGTTTCTTATTAGTTTCGGGTTTATACGTAGATGATTTCCACAGTTGTCAAAAGTCAGATATGACGATTATGCGAATAGTATATTTTCTGCGTACGTAAGGTTCGCCTGTTCCTCAATAGATTCCTAGTTCATGCTTAAAATCCTCTTGTTTTCCTCTTTGCAGAGTGCAGAGACTGCAGTTGCGATACAAGCGAGGTCAACATCTTCGAATCCGACATTTTTGTTAAGAAGACTGAGTTATAACTGACGCGTCCGGGACATAAATACTGCTCAGTAACCCACTGAGGTGACAAAAGCCATGGGATACCTTTTAACAGCGTGTCGACTCTCCTTTTGGCTGGCGCAATGCAATAACTCGACGCGGCATCGGCTCAACAGTCGTTGGAAGTCCCTTGCAGAAATATTGAGCCATGCTGCGTCTACAGCCGTCCATAATCGCAAAAGTATTGCCGGTGTAGGATTTTGTGCACTAACTGACCTCTCGGAAACACCCCATAAATTTTCGATAGATTCATGGCAGGTGATCTGGATGACCAAATCATTTCCTAGCATTATCCCGAATGTTGTTCGAATCACTCGCGAGCAATTGTGGCCTGGTGATTCGGCGCATTGTCATCCATAAAAATTCCAGTGTTGTTTGAGAACATGAAGTTCACGAATCGCGGCTAATGGTCTCCAAGTAGCGGAACACAGCCGTCTCCAGTAAGTGATCGTTACAGTTGGACCAGAGGACTCACAAGGGAACCTCCCCATCGCACCCCCGTCAGATTTAGTTGTAAGTTGGCACAGTGGATAGGCCTTGAAAAACTGAACACAGATCAATCGAGAAAACAGGAAGAAGTTGTGTGGAACTATAAAAAAATAAGCAAAATATACAAACTGAGCAGTCCATGCGAAGATATGCAACATCATGGACATTCCGAGACTAGGAGCGTCGTGGTCCCGTGGTTAGCGTGAGCAGCTGCGAAATGAGAGGTCCTTGGTTCAAGTGTCCCCTCAAGCGAAAAACTTTTCTTTAATTTAGCAAAGTTATGATCCATCCATACGTTCATTGACGTCTCTGTTCACTGTAATAAGTTTAGTATCTGTGTTTTGCGACCGCACCGCAAAACCGTGCGATTAGTAGACGAAAGGACGTGCCTCTCAAATGGGAACCGAAAACTTTTGGTCGTAAGGTCATAGCTCAACCGATTCCTCCACAGGAAAACACGTCTGATATATTCTATACGACGCTGGTGACGGCATGTGCGTCACATGACAGGAATATGTTGTCAACCCACCTAACTTGTACACTTGGCGAATGGGTAAAAAGATTCTTCCACGTTGCCCGATTAGGTTTCCTTGTGGATGTGATAATTACTCCCAAAAAAGTGATGAAAACATAAGAGTTTGTCACTTAAACTGCAATAAATCAATCCAAAAGTCTCACACTCGCACACTTTTCCCTGTGCTCTGTCAAAACATATGTTTTTTACGTTTTCAAATTTTTCCGTGTGTAGACCGTCAAATCCTGCATATGTCCAAGCAAATCTGAACATGTCCTGGAATTTTGGAGAGCGAAGTTGATTATGTGTGAGTGCCTGAACTTTGATAATTGTCTGAAAATAAAGAATTAAACTTTTTGCTCGAAGGAATACTTGAACCAAGGACCTTTAGTTCCGCAGCTACTCACGCTAACCACGGAACCACGGCGCTACTTCGCTGAGATTGTCCTTGATGTTGCCTATCTTGTGCATGGACTACTCAGTTTGTATATTTTGCTTATTTTTTCATAGTTCCACACAACTTCTTCCTGTTCTCTCGATTGATCTGTGTTCAGTTTTTCAAGGTCTATCCACTGTGGCAACCTGTAACTAAATCTGAGGGGGGTGCGACGGGGAGGTTCCCTTGTCAGTATATTCCATGTAAACACGGACCACATCGTTATGGAGCCACGAGCAGCATGCACATTGCCTTGCTGACAACTTGGGTCCACGCCACACTCGAGCCCTGCCTTCAGCTCTCACCAACTGAAATCAGGACTCGCTGACTAAGCCACTGTTTTCCAGTCGTCTAGGGTCCAACCGGTATAGTCACAATCCCAGGAGAGTCGCAGCAGACAATATCGTGCTGTTAACAAAGGCAGAAGCGTAGGTCGTCTACTGCCATAGCCTAATGCCAAATTTCGCCGCACTGCCCTAGCAGCTGCGTTCGTCGTACGTCCCACGTCACGCAGTGTTGCTTGAATGTCGGCTCTGACAACTTCAAAGGAGTATACTGGGGCGCACTTGTATGTGGCACCAGAATAAGACAAGAATATTAATAAATTAAAATGAAGCAAGTGAACTATGCCGGCCGGAGTGGCCAAGCGGTTCTAGGCGCTACAGTCTGGAACCGCGCGACCGCTACGGTCGCAGGTTCGAATCCTGCTTCGGGCATGGATGTGTGTGATGTCCTTAGGTTAGTTAGGTTTAAGTAGTTCTAAGTTCTAGGGGACTGATGACCTCAGAAGTTAGGTCCCATAGTGCTCATAGCCATTTTGAACCAAGTGAACTATAAACAATGAATGTCTCTGACAGGCTCGATAATGTGGATCGCTGACTGTGCGTGACCACAGAGCCAAAGATACTGTACTGCTTTGCTGGAGTAAGAGAGCGCTTACGCTCAGTCGTAGGTAGCTGTCTGTAAGGGAAATACGATGGAGTGGGCAGTTTCTGTGGTGTGCTGTGTGAAGCCACGAAGAGTTAGATTTATGTATACCTCAATATTGTTGAACATGGAAGCAGAAGTCTTCATGCAACCAAGGTAAAAATGTCAAATAATTGTGATTTTTGTTTTGCCAGCGCGTAAGTATAGAAGAGTTGGCTGATAATTTGTAATTGTTGAGTAACCTTCGAATGTACGTTAACGGTTTTGAGAAAAAGACTGGTTAGATATTTCATTTTTGTGATGCTTTTAAGATTTGTTTACAGAGCTTTGTGTAATTTGAGGATTTGCATTTATGTTGGATTAATGAAGTTAGATAATACTAACTGTTTAAATCTCATTGTTTTTGAATCAATTGTGAGTAATGTAACTTCAATTGTCAGATGTTTCTGATAAGCCAAACTTAACTTGCAATATAATTTTGCAAAAAAATCGAGTGTTAGTAATTCACCGTAATCGATACCGCCTTCCAATCCAGGTCATATATTTTTTTTAAAGAACTTGTATTTTCTTAAATGTTCTCGTTTAACAGCTAAAAGAATTTCAAGTGCATTTCAAGTATTATGGCCGGCATTGAACACTGTTGAGCCTGTAGTTAGCACATTCATATTTTTGATGAGAGACCAGAATATATCGTGTTACTCCGTTGCTGCTTTAGAGGTAAGACAGTTTAATTTATCAGTTTTGAACAGGGCTAGATGATTCAGTGCCTAAGGGGCTGATGTAGTTTGGAGTGACTGAATTTCGTTATTGGTATTGGAAGTTGCATTGCCCAATAGATTCGTGTAAAGTTTTGCTCACAATAACACAGAGTAAGCACACCACTTGCAGTAACAACACGCAAGGCGACAATTCAAATGGTTCAAATGGCTCTGAGCACTATGGGACTTAACATCTTAGGTCATCAGTTCCCTAGAACTTAGAACTACTTAAACCTAACTAACCTAAGGACACCACACACATCCATGCCCGAGGCAGGATTCGAACCTGCGACCGTAGCAGTCCCGCGCTTCCGGACAGCAGCGCCTAGAACCGCACGGCCACCGCGGCCGGCCGACAATTCAAGTTTTGTATCCGTTCCACAGATCAGATTGCATTCAACGTAATCGAAAAGATTATTATTTCATTCTATTGAAGAACGTTACAAACTCTACGCGAACGCCGCTATACTCGGTCGTTTTTAATTGAAGGCAGTCGGTCACTGCGTAGTCCGTGACGAGAGGTGATGCCTGAAATTTCGTATTCTTGGCACACTCTTGACACTTTGGATCTCGGAATATTGAATTCCCTAACGATTTCCGGAATGGAATGCCCCACGTGTCAAGTTCCATCTACTATTTCGCGTTGAATAACCATCGTGCGGCCATAATCACGTCGAAAATCTTTTACGTGGATCATCTGACAAGGGGAAGGCCTCAGAGACGGCCAACCGATTCGGCTCAAATTTGGCAGGTCGCTTGAGTACAACGTAAAACTAAGGACTCCAAGATATTTTGGGTCAACACCCCCTAAATTTTGAGAAAATCGCCCTAAAAGGTTATGACGAGCAATCGACTCAAAATTGGAGGGATCGATAGATAATTGTAAATAGAGCATTTTTCAGCATCAGGTATGGGGTCCGCAAATGCAAAATTTCCCAGAAATCTAGGAAAGAAATTTTTACAACTGCCGCTTCTGTACCCACATGGTAAACGCTTTTTGGCGACAGCGCCGATAGCGCAACGGCTAAGGTAACTCGCTGGGAATCGGTAAACCCGGGTTCGAATTTCCTAAAAACCCTCATGGTATAGTACTTCAGTATCAACAGAAGTCATTTCGTTCGTCAGCTCCAAAAATCGCTCGACGATAGCTTCTCATATCAATCTGGAACGCCGAGAAACGGAACTGCCTGCTTCCAGTAGCGCATTGATAATGCATCTGTCTTGCAACACTTTTACAAACCAAAATACAGCGTCGGTAATACTGTGACAGGCTCCCAAATATACAGGGTGAGTCACCTAACGTTACCGCTGGATATATTTCGTGAACCACATCAAATACTGACGAACCGTTTCCACAGACCGAACGTGAGGAGAGGGGCTAGTGTAATTGTTTAATACAAACCATACAAAAATGCACGGAAGTATGTTTTTAACACAAACCTACGTTTTTTAAAATGGAACCACGTTACTTTTGTTAGCACATCTGAACATATAAACAAATACGTAATCAGTGCCGTTTGTTGCATTGTAAAATGTTCATTATATCCGGAGATATTGTAACCTAAAGTTGACGCTTGAAACCTCCGACAGCTGCAACATACATCGCGTTTCTACAGAAAGATCTGCCAACGTTGCTCGAAAATGTCCCACTTGAAACGCGCCAACGTATGTGGTATCAGCATGACCCTTGAGAGGATGTTCGACGGGCGTTTCATAGGACGTGGAGGACGCATAAATTGGCCAGCCCGTTCTCCTGATCTTACACCTCTGCACTTCTTTCTGTGGGGTACGTTAAAGGAGATGTGTACCGTGATGTGCCTACAACCCCAGAGGATATGAAACAACGTATTGTGGCAGCCTGCGGCGACATTACACCAGATGTACTGCGGCGTGTACGACATTCATTACGCCAGAGATTGCAATTGGGTGCAGCAAATGATGGCCACCACATTGAACATCTATTGGCCTGAGATGTCGGGACACACACTATTCTACTCCGTAATTGAAAACGGAAACCAAGTGTGTACGTGTACCTCACCCCTCATGGTAATGTACATGTGCATCAGTGAAAAAGACCAATAAAAAGTTGTTAGCATGTGGACGTAATGTGCTGTTCCAGTCTCTTCTGTACCTAAGGTCCATCACCGTACCCTTTGTATCCCTGCGTAATTCGGTGCTCTCCGATACACACGATCGAACAGCGGAGGAGTGGTGCTCAAGCCTCAATTTTAGGTTACAATATCTCCGGATGTAATTAACATTTTACGATGCAACAAACGGCACTGATTACGTATTTGTTTATATGTTCAGATGTGCTAACAAAACTAACGGGGTTCCATTTAAAAAACCGTAGGTTTGTGTTAAAAAACATACTTCCGTGCATTTTTGTATGGTTTGTATTAACCAATTACACTAGCCCCTCTCCTCACGTTCGGTCTGTGGAATCAAAAATGGTTCAAATGGCTCTGAGCACTATGGGACTTAACATCTTAGGTCATCAGTCCCCTAGAACTTAGAACTACTTAAACCTAACTAACCTAAGGACATCACACACATCCATGCCCGAGGCAAGATTCGAACCTGCGACCGTAGCAGTCCCGCGGTTCCGGACTGCAGCGCCAGAACCGCACGGCCACCGCGGCCGGCAGGTCTGTGGAATCGATTCGTCAGTATTGGATGTGGTTTACGAAATATATCCAGCGGCAATGTTAGGTGACTCACCCTGTATATTACAGTTCTAGTCGAAGGGTGTACATCCTCCATTATTCAGATTATGCACCTGAAAGATATGACACAACAAACAATAACTAGTTACTATGGCATAAACAGACGAGCTAATTACTACAAACTACATACAGTACTCGACATATGTTACTTCGGCTCATTAACGATGTAAAAATCACTATATGTATCCGCGAGGTTCGTGGCAGCCTAATGACGGAAAACAACTCTTTCCGATTGACTTCTATAAGGCTCGTGCTGATCACTTCACTTTCACTCTTCCAGGTTCACAACTATGATATGACGAAGTGGCAACCGGGACAACATTAACTCTCTCCTCGTGCATTCTGTCCCGTGCCTCGTTGTAAACAAGCGTCGCGAGGTTGACTATCTGTGATCTCTCGTGAGGAATTCGCAGCACTCTTACTCAGAGTTCTTTTCATGCGACAAGGTTTTAAAGTTTAATACTTTACTAACTCACGGCGTTTGGGAAATTAGATTGCCTACCTTATTATTATCATTCCTTATTGATTTACTTACCTTATTAACCCTCCTATCCCTATCAATTGAGATATGGAAAAATACAAACGAAAAGAAGAATATCCGCTAGATTTCTTAGAGATTCGAACCCGGGTTCTCCGATTCCCAGCCAGTTACCTTGGCCGTTGCGCATTTTTTGTTGTTTTTTGTTTAATCTCATTTTGTTCGTTTTCGTTCGTTGTATCTGCTCTGCGCGGAAGTCGAAAGACACCCGTTTCAGTTAGTTGTTGATCCATTGACTCAGTTTCTTTTATTACAGGGGGCAACTAACCCTCTGACCGAACACGCTTTTTTTTTAATCTCATTTTGTTCGCTTTCGTTCGTTGCATTTGTTCGGGGCGGACGTCGTAAGACAACCGTTTAAGTTCGTTGTTGATCGATTAACTCAGTTTTTTTTTATTATTACAGAATCGTGCCTGCAGTTTAAAAATGTTCAAAATGTTTGTGAAATCTTATGGGACTTAACTGCTAAGGTCATCAGTCCCTAAGCATACACACTACTTAACGTAAATTATCCTAAGGACAAACACACACACACACCCATGCCCGAGGGAAGACTCGAACGTCCGCCAGGACCAGCCGCACAGTCCATGACTGCAGCGCCTGAGACCGCACGGCTAATCGAGCGCGGCGCTGTCGGTGCTGTCGGCGTAAAGCGTTTACCATGTGGGTATAGAAGCGGCAGTTGTAAAAGTTTCTTACCTCGATTTCTGGAAAAAGTATGCGTTTTCGGACCCCATACCTGACGATCAAAAATGCTCTGTTTACAATTATCTATCGATCCCGCCAATTTTGAGTCGATTGCTCATCATAAGCTTTAGGGGTGATTTTCTCAAAATTTCGGGAGTGTTGACCCAAAATATCTTAGATTCCTTCGTTTTAGATTGTACACAAGTGACGTGCCAAATTTGAGCCGAATCGGTTGGCCGTGTCTGAGGCCTTCCCCTTGTGAGTACAAATGACATCTCCGCCAATGCATTGCCCTTTTATACATTGTGTACGGTGTACTATTGCCATTTGTAAATGTGCGTAACGCTATCCCATTACGTTTTTCATATCAGTATATTGTAGCAATACTGACCTCGCATTTTCGCGCAATATGCAGGATGTATCAAAAAGAATCATCTGATTTGGAAGTTCTATATTTCTGAACCCAATAAACGTATACAATGAATTCTGTTTTTGGTGAATAGGAAACTCAAAACGTTTTTTTTCATACCTTTTCATAAGTGTTCAGTATGACTCCCTTGTCATGCACGGAATATGTCAGTGCGGTATTCAAATTCTTCCCAAACTGCAGCGAGCATGTCTTGAGTTACAACTTCCACAGCCATGTTATGGGACGCCTCAGTTCATTCATTGTTGTTGGTAACGGATGCACGTGAACAGAATCTTTTAAAAACCACCTTGAGAAATAATCACAAACAGCAAGGTCTGGTCACGTTGGACGCTGACTCATTTGGTCCAGTGCGACCGATCAATCGTTCAGTAAGCCTTTGATTTAAAAATTCCCATACTTTCAGATACAAGTGTGGCGGTGCCCCATCCTGTTGCTAAACGAAGCTGTTTGAATCAGTCTACAACTATGGGAAGAGAAAGTTCTCAAGCATATCAAGATATGTGCTTCCTGTAACAGTTTTCTCAGCAAAGAAAATGGACCATACACCTTTTCCAGTGAAACTTCACCAAACGCATTAAATTTTGGAGGGTCCCTCTTACGTTGTACAACTTCATGCGATTGTTCCGTACCTCATATTCTCACATTATGACTTCACATTTTTCATTCCATTTAAATGGAATGTTGTATCGTCACTTAACACTAAATGTGGAAGAAAACCATCATTCTCCATTTTGCCAAGAATGAAATTACAGAACTCCACACGTTCTTGTTTGTCGCCTTCACGGAGAGCCTGCAGTAGCTGAATTTTGTACGGTTTCGAGTGTAAACATCGACGCAACACCACGCCAGACGGACATCGGGGGCATGTTGAGCTGTCGAGCTGCACGGCGAACGGATTTCTGAGGACTCGTGAAACTATGGCGGATCAGTTCGACCTCTGTGTCAGACACTCGGGGACGGCTCGGCGATTTGCCTTTGCACAAACAACCTATTTCTCGGAATTCTTCATGCCATCGTCTATTGCTCTGTGCTGTAGCCACGCGGGATTAGCCGAGTGGTCTGAGGCGTTGCAATCATGGACTGTACAGCTGATCCCGGTGGAGGTTCGAGTCCTTCCTCGGGCATGGGTGTGTGTGTTCGTCCTTAGGATAATTTAGGTTAAGTAGTGTGTAAGCTTATAGATTTGATGACCTAAGCAGTTAAGTCACATAAGATTTCACACACATTTGAACATTTTTTTTGTTGCTGTAGGAGGATACACATAATACCTAGTACAAAAGTCACGTTGCACAGTTATTATGACCCGCACTGCGCAAAACGTAGAACACAAAACGTTTTCTGTTGTCTCAACACCATTCTTACTAGAACTGAAGCCGGCGCACAGTGCTGCTATCTAGCGGGAACCGTGTAAGACTCTAGAGTTTGCTCTTTCCAACAGTACGTTGTTCACCCATAATTTCAAATATCATGATAGTTACGATTTTTTAAAAATCGGATGATTCTTTTTGGTACACCCCGTATTTTGCAATAAGCATTGAGCGTGTGATGTCCATATACACTACTGGCCATTAAAATTGCTACACCAAGAAGAAATACAGATGACAAGCGGCTATTCATTGTACAAATCTATTATACTAGAACTGACATGTGATTACATTTTCACGCAATTTGGGTGCATAGATCCTGAGAAATCAATACCCAGAACAACGACCTCTGGCCGTAATAACGGCCTTGATACGCCTGGGCATTGAGTGAAAAAGAGCTTGGATGGCGTGTACAGGTACAGCTGCCCATGCAGATTCAACACGATACCACAGTTCATCAAGAGAAGTGATTGGCGTATTGTGACAAGGCCGTTGCTCGGCCGCCATTGACCAGACGTTTTCAGTTGGTGAGAGATCTGGAGAATGTGCTGGCCAGGGCAGCAGTCGAACATTTTCTGTATCCAGAAAGGTCCGTACAGGACCTGCAACAAGCGGTCGTGCATTATCCAGCCGAAATGTAGAGTTTCGCAGGGATCGAATGAAGGGTAGAGCCACGGGTCGTAACACATCTGAAATGTAACGTCCACTGTTCAAAGTGCCGTCAATGCGACCAAGATGTGACCGAGACGTATAGCCAATGGCACACCATCACGCCGGGTGATTCGCCAGTATGGCGATGACGAATACACGCTTCCAATGTGCGTTCACCGCGATGTCGCCAAACACGGATGCGACCATCATGATGCTGTAAACAGAACCTGGATTCATCCGAAGAAATGACGTTTTACCATTCGTGCACGCAGGTTCGTCGTTGAGTACTCCATCGCAGGCGCTCCTCTCTGTGATGCAGCGTCAAGGGTAACTGGAGCCATGGTCTCCGAGCTGATAGTCCATGCTGCTGCAAACGTCGTCGAATTGTTCGTACAGATGGTTGTTGTCTTGCAAACGTCGCCATCTGTTGACTCAGGGATCGAGACGTGGCTGCAAGATCCGTTACAGTCATGCGGATACGATGTCTGTCATCTCGACTGCTAGTGATACGAGGCCGTTGGGAGCCAGCACGGCGTTCCGTATTACCCTCCTGAACCCACCGATTCCGTATTGTGCTAACAGTCATTGGATCTCGACCAATGCGAGCAGCAATGTCACGATACGATAAACCGCAATCTCGATAGGCTACAATCCGACCTTTATCAAAGTCGGAAACGTGATGGTACGCATTTCTCCTCCTTACGCGAGGTATCACAACAACGTTTCACCAGGCAACACCGGTCCACTGCTGTTTGTGTATGAGATATCGGTTGCAACCTTTCCTCAAGTCAGCACGTTGTAGGCATCGCCACGGGCACCAACCTTGTGTGAATGCTCTGAAAAGCTAATCATTTGCTTATCAGAGCATGTTCTTCCTGTCGGTTAAATTTGGCGTCTGTAGCACGTCATCTTCGTGGTGTAGCAATTTTAATGGCCAGTAGTGTATTTGCGTTCGGGGTCAGTGAACGAAGGTGGCTAGTTTTGGTAACGGAGAAAACGTCGGGGAAAATTTCTTCGTGGATTAGGACGGAGCAGATGGGTGGAAGTAACCAGTGGAGTGCAACAATTATGACAGTTATTCTGCTGGCGCCCCCCCTCCCCACCCCCATCTGTCCACTTCCTGCTCCGCTCTAATGGCTGTCACAGTAATGGTGGTTGAGAGGGGGGGGGGTGCCTCTGAGGCAGCGAGGCGGTGGGCGGTGGTATTTAGCGGTGGCGCTCCGGGCCGCTGGCCGCTCAATTAGCGAGGATTGACCGCCTCATTAGGGCGGCTGGCGCTGTCGCCGCGTCCCGTTCTGGGTCCGGGTTTGCGTCTCGGGTTACCGCCGGCGCTGGCGCGTCTCCTGGGGCCAGGGAGCGAAGGACGGGGAGCGAGGGCTGCTCCGACCTCGTCCCGGCAAACGAGCGCACATCTGCCGTACAGCTACTGCACCAGCAGCTCTCTCTCTCTCTCTTCCTGGTTAAGTGCTGCAAACATTGTGAAACGTAGCTTAGATCCCTGATGGTACAGAATACGAGCTTCTCATCTACAAATGCTCTGGTTCTGTCCCTTGTAAAGTAAGAACGCAGTAGTCTGGGACCCGATAATCCGGTGGACTCGATAGTCCGGGAGGCATCAGAAATTTTCCAATATTTTTAGCTCGGCAGGGTTGGCTGTACAGTTGGACGCCTTCGAGATACAACGGACCCGTTCGGCGCTGCATCTCGTCAGTATCAGTGGCCTGACTTCCTGAGACCTCCCTGAGAGCTTATATCCTCGCCAAGATAGAGCAGTTGCGTTGTTAGCTTTATGCTAGTATTAACGAATTTGCTGTTCTTACATTTGCATTTGTGCTGCGCGGTTTTGTTTAGTAGCTTGGACCTTGTAAGGTGCCTCTTACGTGAGGAAGACATTTTTATCAGTTTTAATAAATTATTGTCTCTTATTGATGTATTCACGATAGTTAGGAAGTGCTGAAGTCCGTAGCCGGCCATGAATCGGAGAGCATTTCCCACGCTGGCTAGCTACGTGACGAAGCGATCATATGTCGCGCGCAGTGGGCTGGGGCTCGGCGCTGGACGGTAGCAACAAGCGTATATTTTCCTTGTGTTTTTATTGCAGTTCTATACAAAATACAATGATTTACAATTATAGAATTATAGACATTCACAAGTTCAGTTTATGCACGGTACAAACATTGCTTATGTAGAAAAACTGTACACAACCGCAAATGTCTGTCATTGAGATAAGTGGCCTGTGTTCAGTGAATTTTTGATACCTGCCAGGGCACAGCTCCTCTACCGACAAAATATCCCTCAAATTTATCTCGTACAGTATTACCCGATTTACTGACAGTTGTAGTTTCTGCCACATCTTCGAAGCCGGTAACATACAGGGTATCTTCAAAGTTGTATCCGTCTCTTACTCGAACAATATTATGCAATATGCAGCACGTTTTGACAATAGATACTGCTAGATCAAGATTGACATTCAGGGGTCGGTGAAAAACGCTCCACTTGTGGCTCAATATTCCGAAAGTGCATTCAATAAACCTTCGGGCTCGGGTAAGACGGTAACTGAAAATCTTTTTGTGAGTCATGTTTTTTCGCGCATACGGTCTTATCACATGTTGTGTTAATGCGCAGCCTTTGTCTGCCACAAGAACATATGGCACTGGAGAGTCGTGTGTACCTGGCAGTGACTTTGGTGGGGTAACGCTAATTTTCCTTTTTCCATTTTCCCCCAAAAGACGCTCTTTTAAAAAATATTTGAATCACAGTTCCTTCCGTATCCTCCGACATCAATGAACGTGAAACAACAGTTAGTGTCACAGATGGCCATAAGAATAATGGATAAATAATTCTTGTAATTGAAGAAAAGTGATCCACTTTTGATAGGTTTTACTAGACGAATTTTTTTTCCATCCAGGGCTCCGATGAAATGAGGAAAATTGGCGACATTTTGGAAACCATCGATACTTTCGTTCCATTTGTCTGTTGAGCGCTCAGGCATGCATTCTTCTCTTAACGTAGTCCAAATAGTGGCTCTCACATGCCTTGTAATCTGTCCAATTGTTGATGCACCCATTAAATAAGAGTAATGCAGATCTGTAAATGCGTTTCCGCTTCCAAGATATCTGTAACGTGTAAAGCATATATTTGATACATATGTACATTCACAGAGGAAAGTAGACTTAATTCTATGTATTAAGTCCGCTACGCTGACATAAAACCTTACTTGTATTCCTTCTTAAAATAATATATGTAAGCGTCCTCAGTAATAAAAGACTTGTCGGCCTTGTTATTTCAGTTGATAAGGTCCAGACGAGATGGAAAACTGCACGGGATGCCTATTTTAAAAGCCTCACTAGAATAAAGCAAACGAGGTCCGGATCAGCAGCAACTAAGAGACCAAAATTCATCTACCATGAGCAGTTACACTCTCTTGACCGTCTCCGAGATGCACCAACTGAGAGTAACTTTGACTCAGCATCGGTCGTGCAAGATAATCTGTATAATAACAATGCACTCGCCGAAAACAGTCGAGACGAATCCTCTGAAGAACAAAACGATGATGTCCGACTGAATGTCAACACCGAAAAACAATCCTTCAAGAGGAAGAGGCCTATCAAGAACACAACATTTGAAGATAATTTACTTACATTATTAAAAGATGGTAAGGAAAAGGAGGAAGACGACGACCGAGCATTCTTTGCTTCGCTGTTGCCCTCTGTGAAGACATTAGATGTTGATCAGAAGTTATTATTTCCTACTCAGGTACTTCAACTGCTCATGTCGATTAAGCAAACAAATCAGGCTAATTTAAACATACACCCCCGCACTCCCATCAGCTCTTTCCACCATCCACCGACCTCTTTTACCTACGCCCCACCTTCAATATCCCAACAGCATCCTAACCAATCAATGCAATACCGCGAGGATCCGTCCGTACAGACACAAGTTGCGACTCCCCATCCCTCTCCAGCCCAATACACGTCATGATCATCTTGGGAGATGTTATAAAAATTATTGGAATTCAGTAGTAATACAATACAAATGTAAAATTGTCTATTGCCAAACGAACGTAATACATAGTTGTAGCAAAGCTCTGAATGATTAAATATATTATTAAAATTAATCGTCATCCGTACACATATTCATATTCTTCCCGTAAGTCCCGTTGCACACTTACGCGGACGGTCCGCGCTCCGCGTTTCGCGCGCGGTTGGCGGAGCCGCGTGATGGTTCACACAGTCGGGGGGATGCGCGGTCTTCCCTGCACTGTGCTGGATCTCATCTCTGGTGTCACACATCGTTCTGTTTGATCGGATGTATAGAGATGAGGTCGCTGCAAGTAAAAGTCATTTCGGCCTACATGATATACAAAAAGAGAAATTCCACGCGCGAGAGACGGTTTTGGGTGCATCCTACGGTGGAACAAAGATGTACGAAAGGAGCGTTCGTCACACTGTATTCTCCGAATTGCGCAAATACTAAGACAAATTTAATACATATTTTCGTGTGTCTATTCGTAACTTTGACGTGCTTGTCCGTAAAATACAAGACAACCTGACACTTGAAAGTCTCAAAAGGATACCTATTACTTCGACAGAACGAACAGCAGTGACCTTAAGGTAAGAATATGAATATGTATACGGATGACGATTAATTTTAATAATATATTTAATCATTCAAAGCTTTGCTACAACTATGTATTACATTCGTTTGGCAATAGACAATTTTACATTTGTATAGTATTACTACTGAATTTCTATAATTTTTATAACATCTCCCAAGATGATGATGACGTTGATTGGGCTGGAGAGGGATGGGGAGTCGCAACTTGTGTCTGTACGGACGGATCCTCGCGGTACTGCATTGATTGGTTAGGATGCTGTTGGGATATTGAAGGTGGGGCGTAGGTTCAGATGGTTCAAATGGCTCTGAGCACTATGGGACTTAAGTTCTGAGGTCATCAGTCCCCTAGAACTTAGAACTACTTAAACCTAACTAACCTAAGAACATCACACACATCCATGGCCGAGGCAGGATTCGAACCTGCGTGGGGCTTAGGTAAAAGAGGTCGGTGGATAGTGGAAAGAGCTGATGGAAGCTGGGGGGTATATGTTTAAATAAGTCTGATTTGTTTGCTTAATCGACATAAGCAGTTGAAGTACCTGAGTGGGAAATAATAACTTCTGATCAACATTTAATGTCTTCATAGAAGGCACAGCGAAACAAAGAATGCTCGGTCGTCGTCTTCATCCTTTTCCTTACCATCTTTTAATAATGTAAGTAAATTATCTTCAAATGTTGTGTTCTTGATAGGCCTCTTCCTTTTGAAGGATTGTTTTTCGGTGTTGACATTCAGTCGGACATCATCGGTTTGTTCTTCAGAGGGTTCGGCTCGACTGTTTTCTGGCAGTGCATTGTTGTTAGACAGATTATCTTGCACGACCGATACTGAGTTAAGGTTACTCTCAGTTGGTGCATCTCGGAGACGGTCAAGAAAGTGTAACTGCTCATGGTAGATGGATTTTGGTCTCTTAGCTGCTGCTGATCCGGACCTCGTTTGCTTTATTCTAGTGAGGCTTTTAAAATAGGCATCCCGTGCAGTTTTCCATCTCGTCTGGACCTTGTCAACTGAAATATCAAGGCCGATAAGTCTTTTATTACTGAGGAAGCGTACACGTATTATTTTAAGAAGGAATACATGTAAGGTTTTATGTCAGCGTAGCCGACTTAATACCTAGAATTATGTCTACTTTCCTCTGTGAATGTACATATGTATCAAATATATGCTCTACACGTTACAGGTATCTTGGAAGCAGAAACACTATTACAGATATGCATTACTCTTATTTAATGGGTGCATCAGCAGCTGGACAGATTACGAGGCAGGTGAGCGCCACTATTTGGACTACGTTAAGAGAAGAACGCATGCCTGAGTCCTCAACAGACAAATGGAACGAAAGTATCCATGGTTTACAAAATGTCGCCAGTTTTCCTCATTGCATCGGACCCCTGGATGGAAAACATATTCGTCTAGTAAAACCTATCAAAAGTGGATCACTTTTCTTCAATTACAAGAATTATTTATCCATTATTCTTATGGCCATCTATGACACTAACTGTTGTTTCACGTTTATTGATGTCAGAGGATACGGAAGGAACTGTGATTCAAATATATTTAAAAACGGCGTCTTTTGCGGGGAAATGGAAAAAGGAAAATCAGCGTTACACCCACCAAAGCCGCTGCCATGTGTTCTTGTGGCAGACGAAGGCTTCGCATTCACAACATGTGTTAAGGCCGTATGCGCGAAAAAATATGACTCACAAAAAGAAGATTTTCAATTACCGACTTACCAGAGCCCGAAGGCTTATTGAATGTACTGTCGGAATATTAAGTCACAAGTGGAGGGTTTTTCACCGGCCCCTGAATGTCAATTTTGATCTAGCAGTATCTATTGTCAAAACGTGCTGCATTTTGCATAATTTTGTTCGAGTAAGAGACGGATACAACTTTGAAGACACCCTGTATGTTGCCGGCTTCGAAGATGTGGTAGAAAATACACCTATCAGTAAATCGGGTAATATTGTACGAGATAAATTTGCGGAATATTTTGTCGGTAGAAGAGATGTGCCCTGTCAGGAATAAAAAATTCACTGAACACAGGCCAGTTATCTCAATGACAGACATTTGCGGTTGTGTACAATTTTTCTACATAATCAATGTTTTTACTGTGCATAAACTGAACTGGTGAATGTCTGTAGTTCTATAATTGTAAATCATTGTATTTTGTATAGAACTACAATAAAAACACAAGGAAAATATGCGTCTACTTACCACACTTTTTATGATCTGCTTCGTTCAGACCTTCGAAACCGAGTGTTATATTTGCGCAGACGTCTATCCACGCCTTCAATAGCATTTCACGGTTCTTGTAGTCACCATGCGATGGATCCCATATGTGAGGCCTTCCTTCAACTTCGACAATTAACATGTCTGTATCGATTTCACAAGACATGTGATGTTTAAAGCTTTCCCGGCGCACTGATTGTTCCATAAAAACACGGGAGAACTGCAGGATATCAGTAACTTCGTGGCAGGAAGTTACTGATATCCGGCAGTTTTCACAAGACATTCTGGAAACTTCTTAAATCACACCCATATTTACCACACTAGTCGAATGCTACGGCTGAAATGAGGTACTCTGCTTCTACTGCGCGCGCGGTATCCGCAGGTCTGTGCACGCGCCGTTTCTGTGTATTCAACTGACGCGGACGGTCCGCGGCGCGCAAGGGCTGCAAGGACGGGGCTGTGTGGTGCCCTATTCGAATACGTGACTACCAACCGCGCGCGGAACGCGGAGCGCGGACCATCCGCGGAAGTGTGCAACGGGCCTAAGGTTACTGCTACTCTTCTGTCGGAGTAATAGGTATCCTTCTGAGACTTTCAAGTGTCAGTTTGTCTTGTATTTTGCCGACAAGCTCGTCAAAGCAACGAATAGACACACGAAAATATGTATTAAATTTGTCTTCGTCTTTGCGCAATTCGGAATACAATGTGACGAACGCTCCATTCGTACATCTTTGTTCCACCATAGGATGCACCCAAAACCGTCTCTCGCGCGTGGAATTTCTCTTTTTGTATATCATATAGGCTGAAATGACTTTTACTTGCAGCGAGCTCATCTCTATACATCCAATCAAACAGAACGATGTGTGACACCACAGATGAGATCCAGCACAGTGCAGGGAAGACCGCGTTCACTCGACTGCACAGATCCGCGCGCATCCCCTCCACTGTGTGAACCATCACGCGGGTCCGCCAAACGCGCGCGGTACGCGGAGCGCAGACCATCCGCCTAAGTGTGCAACGGGCCTTAGCCTGGGAAATATACATGACGGGAAGTACCGCCATCTTGGCGCCAAAGTCACCGACTTTTTTTATTTATATTTAATAATTAAAGTCATTAATGACAACATGAATACTAGGAGGAGCCTCTGGATGTTTAAAACTATTTATCATAATTTTGCCTCGTTAAATTTCACACCCGTTCATTAACAAATGCATATCTTAGTAAGTACGAACTTGATCGGAAATCAAAGAACTATGACGAAACTAGTAAGAGATACGGACTGCGCGCCAAAGACGGCAGTCGACGTTAAGAACTCTTCCTGTCTTGTTCGATGGTAGCCGTGCTCTCGGTTACGAGTAGTTTGCGACATGAGTGTTTCATTATTGATCTAATAGGAATAAAAGTGATATTATGGCATTCTGAATGTTAATTTCGAGTAAATAGAAACCCCAAAGTTGATCGACAGCAATTTCAGATAATTAGCTTCCACCGACAGAGACATCCAATGCGCCAATGAAGAATCTGCACGGGACGACATTTACGAGAGCTGCACCGCGCACAGGTAGGAAGAAATCCGACGACACGACCCACCAAGGCGGATCAAGGAAGGTCCGACTTACACTCGCAAATTCCTGCTGACCAGTCATACTGTACGTCACATATACCACCCTCTACGGACTCGCGTCTAAGCTGAATAATAATAGTATCAGTTTAGAAGCGAGGGGATCTTGCAACATCAGTAAAAAATAGAATATCTTACAGGACCCAGGCTGGTCGAAGAAGCCGAGATGGAAAGCAAACATGATTCGACAACTTACCGCTCTGAAATCCACCAATGAACTGATTGCGTTTTCAGCAGAAGTTGAGCAACAGATTTATATTCACAGAAATTTAGCTCTCGAAGAAGAACTGAATGACGATGTGATATTACAAAGCGTTTTCAATCTAACAGGATGTACTAGAAATAGTATGACGAAGAAGAATCGGTGTATAACTCGTATCTCATGGGCTGAGGCTTCAGAAGCCTTCAACACTTTAAAGAAATTCACTGAGAGTAGCCAACAATACAACGCTTCCCAAGAATCGCTATACAACTCACATCTGTTGGGCTGATGTTTCAGAAGCCTTTAACACTTTAGCGACATTCACTGAGAGTAGTCAACAATATAACCCATCTAAAATTATGAATGTGCTCATCATACAAAGTACTTTTTGTCAAAACAGAACTTAATTCAAGAAAGAAGTTAGCGTTTCTCCAATATTCCTGAGGGCTCGGAAGAAAATTTGACCTAAACTATCAGTGGTCAGTGGTAGATACCAGCCCAACATATTTCACATCCTCGACAACGTCAAATGTGTCAACTGTTCCTAAAGGCAGTGATTCCAATCAAACTGCAGCAATGTCTTTGTAACAAGTGTGATTAATTAGTTTGTTCTTAATTTTTCCAAATCAGTGGTCCTTATTTTATTTCGTAACTACCGTACAAAAATTTGTTATATACATTGAACTTTTCTAAAAAAATTGAGCCTTAAACTGATTTAACAGAGAGCCAGCATAGGCAAATTTCGACGTAGACAAATTCCCCAGCATACCGGATTGTGAAAGTCCTACTGTATCTAGCGTAGCCTTTCTTGCCAAAAATAGCGTAGGATGTGGTCTTTCATCTTTCATAGTTTTTTTAGACACTTTTAGGCCATTTTAACATTCATTACACTACTCAGCACTTGTATTTTTGTTTCATTATTCAGTCTATTAACGTGCGCTGTAGAGGTCTTAATTCAGAAGATAACAAAAAGAATGGTTCAAATGTCTCTAAACACTATGGGACTTAACATCTGAGGTCATCAGTCCCCTAGAACTTAGAACTACTTAAACCTAACCAACCTAAGGACATCACACACATCCATGCCCGAGTCAGGATTCGAACCTGCGACCGTTGCAGCAGCGCGATTCCGAACTGAAGCGTCTAGAACCGCTCGACCACAGCGGCCGGCTCGGAAGATAACACTACAGCGTCCTACGTAAACTAATTGTGTCGAAGGCTTCTGTCCAATCATTCCACGAACAATATAGTGTGGCAGTAGAAGACAGAAAAATGAAAGCTTAAGTTTTAAATGTCACGCTTGAGATATCATTCACACAGTAGGATCGTAGAGACATACCGTCGTTTGACCATCGCACACACACCCGTATGGACAACATAATAATTGGCGTCCGTGGCATAGAGAAGCAATTGAAAGAGTTGGAAACAAATAAGTCGCCACGTCTGGACGAAATCTCAGTTCAGTTTTCCAGATAATTAACTTTGGCATTGGTCTCTTACTTAGTTTGCATTTATTGCTAGTCTCTCGCCCAGTACAAAAAAATAAATAAATAAATAAATAAATAAATAAATAAAAAATTTCTATAAAACTCTCCAAACTGGATTCTTTAGAAAGACTGTGGTTTGAACAGCAAAACGAAATGTATTTGATTACAATGTATTTGGTTATCCAATACGGGCTACAAATGCTAGATAATTTGAACAAATTTGAGCGCGAAAACTGCGGCACGAAAAACATGTTAACTTCAGATTCTTATATCTCGTAGGGCAAACACGTACCGAACATGAAACTCAATATGCAATAGCTAGGTAGCATAAGGATGTGGAATACAAATTTTCGTTAACTTACTATTTTCCAATAATCTACAAATGCATTGGAGAGATGATGATTTTCGTGAAAAGGTGAAAATAGGGAATATTTAACAACTCTTTTACAAATTTCGTTTGCTATTAAAACGTCAAAAGCAGTCATATTCGAGACAATGTGTTTTAAGCCCCCTCTCCCGAAGTCAGCGTGTTTAATTTCCAACAAGGACTAACAGTGTGAGTCAAATTGAGGCAAAGTAGCTGGAAAAATTGCGCTGCAAGTAAAGTTTTAACTTCGGCGTTTCATATCTGATTGATTAAAAGCATGATAAACTTGAAACTTTGCACAACTTCTTAGCAACATAAGGTTTTCCAGTATAAAATATCCTTCACCTACTGCTTTCCAAATTTCTACAAAATCGGTTCAAACTTGATTTACATAAAAAATTACAAAAATAGATCACATTCAATTTGCTTTTAGAAAATTTGTTTTCCACAATCGATTTTAAACTAATCACATTTGGAAAGATCATGTTTTCAGGTAACCAGAAAATCACGTTCGTTGTTCCCATGTGTGCAAACAGTATCTGAATGTGATGGACAAATTTGAAGGGATGTACCACGGCAACAGGTCACTTTGCAGCAACCTGTCGTATGTGCAAGTGGCTTTTATTTTTAGATTGACAAGTAATATTTCTTTATATTGTGTTGGTCCATGGTGACTTTTCACTACCCGTTCGGGAAGATGAACCGGCAAACCCACAGCCATAGGAGTTACGCATTACCCAGCCGCATGTGGGTTCCCTCACCCAGGTTCCCAAGACTTTGTTGAAAGTTATCAGTTTCTTGTTCATGATTCTGCTCAGGGGTTTCATTGGGACAATTCGCAAGCTACGTTACATCCTTTTGTAGCTTATTATGTCAACAAGGACATGTTACACACCATTAGTTGTGGTACTATTTCAGATAACTTGCAACATGATACGGTAACTGTACAGCGGTTTACATTAAAATTACTCGAATTTTTGTCGAGTCAGACTAAGATAAAGAAAATATATTAGTTCAGCTCCACAGTATAAAAACTGTAAGAATTTCGCCTAATTGCGCAGCCACAAATACGATATCAACCATATATATATATATATATATATATATATATATATATATATATATATATATATATATATATACAACTGCTATTCAACTGCTGGCGCCTTATATATATATATAAAGTTCCAAAACAAGAAATCTAAGAAAGTAAAAAGTTTCAGAGCATCATCGATTTGTATCACGTGACTCGAGCTCGGTTCCTATCAGCAAAGATTCTAATGACATAATAAATTCTGTTGCCAGAGTACCTACAGTGGCCATGCTAAGTCTGGAATGGACTGAGTTGTTACCTGGCTGATAAATTGCCTCTATGTATGATAATAGATGGAGCATCAGCAGCATTACTCACCTACCAATGGAACGAAATGTTGCTCTCATAAAGTTTATGTATCCTCATACATACTTATTCAATTAATTGGCGCGGAAAGGCAAGATGCATATCAGAACAACACCTCATTTAGAAGCTCTATTTTCCTTCGACGCCATAATCTGGCCAACAGCATCAATTTGCACAAAAACATCTGCAGAAAGTGGCTGAAAAATTTCGAAAAATGTTAAATGCAAACTTGAGAAATTTGAAAGCAAAATTTGCCTTTCTTTTTCTGGCCACCTATGAGAGATGCTCCTACAGATTGGAGAATCGGAGATAAGATACTTTACAAATATCTTTGTAAGTAGACAGGTGCCACCACAACGCATTGGAACCGAAATTGAGAAACCGAATTAGAGGCTTGGAAACCTGGATGAAGAAACTTGCTCCTGGTTTGTATTGCACAACTATCAAGCGTGTCTGCTTTGGCGTTGGAATTGCAGGTTTATGTTCTTGAACCGATAGTAAGTACTTTATGGCGGGCCGCATTAAACCAGCCAGAAGACTGATGTCTCAAAAAAAGGAGCGAATGATTTTAGTTGTTACCCGCCTCGATAACTGAGGTCACTAACATGCGCCTGTGCGGTAGCACTCGACTCAGAGGTAAGCTGATTCAAAACCTGGTAATGGATAGTTTTGACTGCAGGTATTTGATCATTAAGGGAAGCAGAGATGGTGTCGTAAGGTTCTTGATCGCCAGTGTTTGTGCCAATGTCCTGTATTAAATTCCAAACATGTCCACACGGCTTCATGAAGTAAGGGCATGGGGCAACGTTGATGGTGATCTGCCCATCAGATGGGGACGTTGAGCTTGGAAGGAGAATTAGGATTTAATATCCCATCGATATCGAGATCAGATGCCTCACAAGTTCGGCTTGTTTCAAGGATGGGGAAGGGAACCGTCTTGGTATTTGCCTGGAGCAATTTAGTGAAATCACGGGAAATCTAATTCAGTACGGGTAGGTGTGGATTTGTACCGTCATTTCCTGAATGCCCTTCCAGTGTGCAAGCCACTGCACTACCTCGCTCTACGTTAAGGTCACAACAGCCTGGGGTGCTCTTCGAGAACATTAGGCTAAGTGCCGGCAGCACGTTTGATCCTCTCCCTTCCTTTAAGCCTTAACAAAACAAAACCAACACTACACTGTAGAAGTACTCATTACAGTCATCCACACCACACAGACGCACAATTTTTCCACTTCTTAACAGACTGGAGGAAGCGAACAGCAATACATTTGGAATAGGACTTTGCCATGAGTGGTGATACAAGACTCCTGCTGTGAGTATGTGGGTGTTATGTTGATGAGTTGTGCAACGCATTGATCTGACAAGTACCCTTGCGCTCCTGTAAGAAACTATTTCCATCCCACACTACCACAGAAGTCAGACAGACGCTCATAATGTACCAAAAAGAAATGCCTGAAAAACTTTCAGCAATAAACATCTTCTGGAGTCGTCTGCTGTAAGAAAAAGACACAAAAATATTCTATTTTCTTACGTAACTAGTGGGATTCTTGAGTACTGGAGTATTGCTAGTTAGTGTAAGAAAAACATTAAACAAACGGAAAATATTATTTATTGCAAAATTTAAGACAATCAAGTGAAACTATTATTTATTAACTGATACACAAATTTCTGGTTTTTTTTCGGAATATGAGGTTACCTCTCATGGATAGGAATCCTGTTAATGACATTTATATACAAAGTGTGGCAGAGCTCTTTTATCCCTTTTCTTTAAGAATGTTATTTACTAGGCAGAATGGCTGAGAGCCGCACCTACTCAACTTGAGTAATTATCCGATTGAATTTTTCTAAGTATGGTCGAGGCTGTCGCCTGAGAAATGTAATGAATGACGTGAATGAAGTATGTTATTTCTAATGGAGGAAAGATGGGGCTCGCCTATGCTGTAGTGCACAATACTGTGAGCTGCGACGACTGCTGCCTGCGTCGTTTGCTGCTGAAAAATAACAAAACTATCTCTTTCTGTCTGGATTGACCTTCTCCAGTCGAACTCTCACTATGCCTTGATGAAGTCAAGGACTCCTATCTGCCCCTAGTCTAACTATTGGCGTGGTACACCAGTCAGATAACCAGTCCACCGCTTGCAGGCGCTAACTAACACTCTGTCTGTGTTCACACCGCATATTGAGTGTTGTGGCCAACACAGTGAACAAACTCTTAATCACAAGTGGCTCAATACAGAGTATCACTCCGATTCACTAACGACAGAACTGCTCTCTCAGTGCAGTACTGAGTAGAGACTTGTTCCTCGCTCTCTGTGTATATGCACGAGCGCACTTGCTCCTGCTACATGTTCCCGCTACGAGAGCGTAGCCGGAACGACTTCCCTCCACGCAAAAAACGAAAGGGTATATCATACACTGTCTTTCCCTCACTCCTCCAGCTCATTGGGTCAGAAATAGTCTGACAATCAGCATTACTCTTACAAACGGATGAATGGCTAAGCTGACCAATCCAGAAATATATAGCATCTGTGTCAGGCGTTTACTATCCACTTGTGAGAACTTTGAAACTGCGTACTAGGTTCATAAAAAAAATGCTTATGCTGGGGCCCTCCAAAACAATACAGCCTGTTTTGCTTTTAAGGTGAACACGCAGGCCATTATCCCTTTTCTCTGGCATAAACTGTTTTGGGCGGTGCGTGGTCGGCCGGCCGGCACAGCCGCATGCTAACCCGCCCTCCTACAGACTTTCCAGTGGGCTGGTTGCCTCCGTTGAATAAAAACTCCTGTGGCCGTCGTGTCTTGAATGTTTGTGTACGCCAGACTCGACTTTTTTATGTCGCTGTGCACTTGCGATTTATTTATCAGATTTGCATATCGATTAAATGGAAATATGTAAAATTGACTCTACCCTATCAAGTTTGGGTTCGAATGAAAGGTCTTGATACGCAGAATACGATGGTGAGGTCGGAATATGTAAGAAATGAAGTTCAGGGGACCACGCCACCTAACATAAGACCTTCCCCCCCCCCCCCCCCCTTGTGACAAAATTTTTGTCTGGCGTTTGTCAATGCTGAGGAAAACATTGACAAAGTCAGGCAAAAATTGTTCTTTCAGATTTTCCAATTAACTTTCTCAGTGATTCTGAACAATTTTTGTAATTATTTCTTTATGGGTATTGTTTCTAGTTTATAATTATAGAATTTGTGTTTTGTTGCTAGGCAGTAATGGACTATACAAAAATTAGTTTTCTTTGCCATTGCCTTTATGTGAATCTGTTTTTCTTTTTCATTTCCAAAAGTTGTTTTACAATCCTTTCTTTAGCTAAACTCGTTAGTGAACAGTGTATTATGTCTTGGTGTTGTCATCTCTTTTCTTTAGTTAGTCTTTGCGGAAATGTTCGCATAAGCTCTGTTGTGTTACTTTGTTTTATTTATTTAGGCATTATCTTTTCTTTTTGTGTCGCTGTTTTTTTGTGTAAGAATGAAGAAGCGTTTCCTGTTAATTCTATCCTATCTATTGGTATTAATATTATTACCCCAAAAACGTGTTTTTAAATGTTACTTAAAATAGAAAACTCCTGCATAAATCCTTTCCTAATTTTACATATAAAAGAAATAAATAGACTTTCCGTCGGTTTGTGAGATTGTATAACCATACTAACTAATTTTCTTTACAAAAGGTTTTAAGGTATCTATAAATTATGGACTTTACATATATAATAAAAATAATTACTTTTACAAAGAAAAAGAAGAGAAATATCGTATTACAGATGTATATAATTTTCATAAATTTACACTTTTTTTGTATAGAGAGAATTTATTTATCTATTTATTTACTTATTTTTTTCGAAATAGTCTTTTCATTTTGTGCTGCTCTGTCAGTTTCTGTGCACGACATTCCCCGTTGAAGTACTGGAAGGTGTCGACTCATTATATGGGTGTCACAAATCATGTGAGAGGCACTATAGCATGCGATGCCGGGTCTTATTTGTTGACGTTGTCATCATGAAATGGTACTTCTAACCAATGGTTGTTGATGACTGTGGTTTACTGAATATACAGTGATGTTCTTGTACTCCTTTACTGTCACACCTGGTGCAGTATGGCAGTTCAATGAGTGTAGTAAGTTGATGATTGCTGGTTACTGCCAACCATTGTACGTGCAGTGATGTCTTGGTACCCCACACCTGGTTTGTTATGGCAGTTCGGCGATGTGGTATGGAGAATGATATTCATTTAGCTTAATCCATTTCTTGATAATGTTTGTAGGTGCAAGATTAATATCCTGTTTGACGTTCATTTGCAATCTTTTGTCTATGCAAGATTTATATTTTGAGAGATGGCTATAGTGGTTACCATGCCTCAAAGTTCATGGAAAGACATTTCTAATAATTTTTAGTATAGGAGAGAAAGGTATCTTGCTCTCTTCTGCCCTTCTCCATCTTGTGTCTCTGGTCTTCTCTCCTTTCTTGCATTCTTCTGTCCTTCTTGGACTAGAAATAAGTGAATTTTAATGTAGGAGAGATATAGGATTTGTAAGATCTGACTGCCTTTCCCAAATATTATTTGATGAGTTTGTAGATCTTAGTATTTCTTGTACCTTCATTGTAATCTCGTCATATCATGATTCTCCCCACACTCATCCATTGAGTAACAGTGTCATGACATATGAAATGTCCGGGCTGCGTGCTGTCCCCCTGAAGTCCAACCTGGTTTCCCTGCATTTCCAGTATTGCGTTGGTCTTCATGTTGTTATCACTGCCCTAAGTGCTTTCTCAACATGTCTGTACCCTCTCTGTCACTATATCGAAGTGTCTGGTGTTGAGGGAGCTAGCACTTGATGTTGGTGGCGATGTACTCTGATTTTTTTTCTGGGTTTTACAGGCGTTTATTATTTATATTTGCAAAAACTTATGACTCTACATAATGCAAAAATTTTTTTACAGTTGTAAAAAGTTAATCTAATTAAAGCACACACACACACACACACACACACACACACACACACACACACACACACACATATATATATATATATATATATATATATATATATATATATATATATATATATATATATAATAGCCTACCACTCCTTCATTCTTTTATTAGTTGTGTATCATTTATTGTTTGTGTGCAAGTTGCAGTGTACTCAATAATACAAGAAAATTCTTAGTCTGTTTTGTATCTCTCTTTCTTTCTTTTAATTAATGTGTTAATTTGTTGATTATTTAATTATCTTTTATTTAATGATTAGTATAAGATACGAGATTTCTTTTGCCCCTTTGTGTATTTCCTTTTCTTTTCTTTTACTGTTCTTTTAATTCACATGCTTTTAAATGACTCACGTGGTAGATGCCAATACGCTTACCTGTTTTTGGATTTGTTAGCTCTACGGTATTTTCGTAAGCGATTCGAGAAATTATGCATTTATTTTGGCTCTTGTGTGAAAGGTAATGAGTCTTTATGAATACTTTCTGGCCTAAGGTGAAGTGCTTCTTTGTGGGAGACTTGTCTTGGGTGATCTTACGTCTCATTGCTGCTGAATGAATTTTTCGTAAGGCAGAAGCGACGATTTGTCTGTGTTGCTTTCGGAGAATCATTGAAAATTTAATGATTTCTTTTATTTTTTCTGGTGGATCTATATTTTTAATACTGTAATTGGTGGATAAGTTGTGGTACTATGTGGTGCCTCATTAATTACATTTTGAAAGTCTCATAGATATAGAGCCCAAGTACAATGGTTCTTTCTACAAAATAGTCTACAAAGTGTTCCCAAATCTTTCATGGTACATCCAGCAGGATTCCCACTTGGTTTGTATTTGGAAATAAAGGTAGGTTTGATTTTTAATCTGTCTAACTTGTTTTTCCAGTGCACTGATGTACATATATTGAGGTCCATTATCTGAAATGATTCTTTTCACTCTCCCAACCTGTTGTATGAAATCCTTCTGAAATGCTTTTCTAATTGTAAATCCAGTTGCTTTCTTTTAGGGTGTAAGTGTAATGTACTTTGATGCTAATTCAATTACAACAAATATATGGGTAAAGTCTTTCCTTGTTCATGGAATTGGACCATAGATATCGGTTGCTGCAATCTGTCTTAATTTATCAGGAATAATTGGATGCATTCGTGGTCTGGTCTGATATGTTACATGTTTTGACTGTATGCATTTTTTACAACTTTTAAGAATGCATCAAATACGTCACTTCATGTTGGGACCAAAATGTCCAATGCTGAAGTGGGTATACCAAATGTATTTGTTAACAAGTTCATCTGGGATGCATGCTAACCATTGTGCAGTATCACCATTACGTTTAAAAAATAGAATATTGACTTTTACTACATAATTTTTTCTAATTTATGTGTTTGTTCCGCCAGTAAGTTTGTGTTTGAGGAGGGCCTGATCTTTGTTTTGCTCAACAGATAAATTTTTTAAGGCATTTGTGATAAAATTTTCAAATGGTACGTTTTTTAGAGAATGAATAGTTCGTTCTTCTTCTTCAATGTTGATTTTCTGGTCCTCTGTCATTCCCTGAGGTAAACCAGACAACGCATCAGCCAGAATATTTTCAGGTCCTGGTATGTATGTGATTGAAAAGTCATATTCCTGCAATACTTGCATCCATCTTGCCAAACGTCCATGTGTTAATTCAGAAGAAATTAAAGACTCTAATGCTTTATGGTCTGTATATACTTGTGTTTTTCTGCCAAATAGAAAATGTCGGAATTTTTAAAGTGCCCATACTATGGCTAGGGCTTCTAACTCTGTTACAGAATAATTCTTTTCTGCTTTCGATAATACTCTATTTGCAAAGGCTATTGTTTTATGTATTTTCTTACCATTCTCTTCAATTTATCGAAATAGTACGGCACCTAGTCTGGTCTTTGCACTATCTGTAACCAGACAGAACTCCTGACTTAAATCTGGCTGTGACAAAATTGGAGCATTAGTCAATGCCTCATTCAACTTATGAAATTCATCATCTGGCTGTTTATCCCATATCCAAGGTGTGTTTTTTCCTGTCAGTGCACATAGTCCATGTGCTGCAAGAGTGTCTATCGATATAAACCTTCTGTAAAAATTTATTAAGCCCAAAAATCCCCTTAAACGTATCTTGTTGTATGTAGTAGGAATATTACAAATAGTGTTCATTTTTTTCTCGTCTGGCATAATACCTTCTGCAGATATGTTCTGTCCTAAAAATTTAATTTTTGAGTTTCAAAATGCATTTGGTAATGTTAACAGTGACCTCATGTCTTTTCATAATTTGTAGAAAATTATCCATTTCATAATTATGTTCTGCCCAAGTTGTTTCCACTATAAGAACATCATCCACATAGTAAGTAATTTTTTGAAGTATGTCGAGATTCAGTATAGAGTTCAGACCACGAATAAAGGCAGCGGACGAAATTTTGAAACCTAATGGTAAACGTTTGAATTAGCAGCAATGACCAAAGACAACAAAGGCTGAGTATTTTCGACATGAGGGCTCCAATTCTATTTGCCAAAAACTTGAATGCAAATCTATAGATGAAAAGATATGTACTCGATGAAACTTCTGAATCAACTGCTCCACTTTCTCTGGTATATCTGTTTCTGAAATTATAATTGTATTTATTTGTCTCGAATCGAGTACCAAACGTATGCTCCCATCTCTCTTACTCACAATGTGTAAGGGTGAATTATATTGTGACTTGGCTGGTTCAATTATGTCGTCATCCAACATCTTTCTGATTTCAAGAAATACTTCCTCTCGATAACTATATGGTATGGAATAAGGTGGAACTCAAAAGGGTATATGATCCTTGACCTCAAATTTGTATTGAAAATCTTTAATGCTACCCATCTTTGGTGCAAATACCTCAGCATGTGATCTCAACATACCTTCCGATTGTTTCCTCTCCTGGAGCGTAATATCATGTATTTCCTTTCTCTTATTACTGATATCTTGATGAATTTCTTCCATCATTTCTGGTGGCAGTGGGTCAGGTTTTTCCTCAGACTTATATCTAGGGTGTCTCTCCTTCTCTACTTCATCCCCTTCTTGACTTAAATGCAATAGTGTTACTTTTCCCTGTTCCTTTTCATCACTCAAAGCTTGAACAAAATATAGTACTACATCATCTATTGTTACAAAGCCTTGGGGTATGCAAATGTGAACCTTACGCACGTTAATGAAATCTACACCGATTATCATATCAGCTGTAAGTTTTGGGTAGATTACAAAATTGTTTTAGAACTTGTAACCTTGGCAATTGAATGAAAGACGTATTTCGTACTTCACCTTAGTTGCATTTTTTTTCTAAGGCTCCAAAAACTCCTATCTTTTTTGTCCTTAAAATCGGTAACTCTTTCTCTCTATTGCACCTCTCAAATAGGCTTTCTGAAATGGCAGTCATTTGACTCCCACTATCTATGATTGCTTGTGTCGTAATTTCACCAATATTTACCTTTACTATAGGTTGTATACTCGTGTGTGTTACGACATCCTTTTCTTGCATCAAGTCATCTGCTATAGATTCATAGCTTAACCAGTGAATACTTGTAACTTCCTTCTGTGTTTGTGTTTGCTTTTGTGTTAACTCAGTGAGCAAAAGCGTTTGTGACCTATCTACCTCCTTAAGTCTGCTTTCGAGCTCCTGTCTCTCTTTTTCCTTCATTTCCAAACATTCCTGGATGTACTCTCTCTCTATCTCCACATAGTCACCCATGTTGTACACACTACGCGTCTTTTGTGTTCGTGGTGTCTGTGTTTTGTTTTCATTTGGGATACTCTGCTCTGTTCCATCACGTTCATTTACTTGATCCTCGTCAAATATATCGCTAAGTCCCGTTAACAATTCTTCAACACGTAATTCTTCAGCACACAGAAGTGGTGCAGTTCATCCTCACTTTCAGAATTTTCCCATTCGATGCTGTTTTACCAGGTTATGTGGCGTAATTCAAGTGTATCTGGTGTTGACTCTTTATCGGAAATTTTCGTAAGTCCCTGTTTATCTGAACTGTGGCTGTTGTCAGTTTTTTCTGGTTTTGATTTATCTACTTCGAAGAAACGAATGTTCTGTTTTGATTGTGTTACTGGGTGGACGTTAGTTTGCCTAACCTCTTCCGTATTTTCCGGTCAATATTTACGTTTTTCAGGATTCGGTGGCCTAACTTCTACTTCTGGTTTCCCTTTCCTATGTTGTTTTTGTCTCTGTGGACCATGATTTCTCCTGTAATTATTCGCGCCCTGGTCTCGCCAGTTGCTGTTTCTGGCATCGTGACCTCTTTCAAAGTACCCTTAACCGTTGGCATTTTGATTCCTAAACCCACATCCACCACTGTATGAGTGTCCATTATCATTCCTATTTCGGTACCAATTATTCTGGTTCCCGTTTCTATGCCAATTACCTCCATTATGCCACTGTCCTGAGCTGTTAAATTGCCTGAAATTATTATTATTACAATATTCGTTCCTAGTCCCCCTCCTTGCTGTTCTCTTTCCTTTCTTTTTTCTTTCGCTCTCTTTTTCTGTAAACATGAATTCGAGCTCCCTTAAGACCTCTTTGAATTCCTCGGTATTTTCATTTTTTCCTGGGGTCGCCTGTTGATACTTACCCATTAACTTCATTCTACATAGACGTATCAGCTCTCTGTTACTGTATGGCTCATCTAACCATTGATTCTTTTTGTCCATTGTGTCAAAGAATTTTACAACTCTTTTCTCCCCTGAGTTTTCATATAGTGTCATCTGAAGTAACTCGTATTTAATTTTGTTTTGCGCCTCCTTAGACCATTATCTTTCGAGAAATGCTGTTCTGAACTGTAGGCAAGACGTACAGGTAGCAGCGATCTTTTGCATCACCTCCGCTACTGTCTCTGAATTTGTGCCGAAATAAAGTTAAGTTTGTTAGCCAAGCTCCACTGATTTGGCAAGCCTACCTGGAATTGGTCGATGAATGTGCGTGCATGCAAGCTACAGCCTTCTTCCTTGAAATACTGTAATTTTCTGACTGTCAAAAATCGATCTGTATCGTATCTACTCATAAATCCGGGTTGTGAATGATTCATAGACTCAAATAATCTGCCACTGCTTGTGTTGTCTTGCCTGTTCTCTGGCAATCCACTGCCTGTCTACATATTCTCAATTTCCTGACCCATATTCGCATCATATCATAACATTGGTGAACAAAAGTGTTGTTCGTTTGTCTCTATTCTCGTCGTTCGCGGTACTGTACCTGTGCTACTGTGGTATATTGTGTCATCGGGTGTACTGGTTCAGTTGCCTGTCTTTCGATTGGTATCGGCTGACTGTATGTGTCCCGTTTTTCTAGACACTGTGCCTGGTTCTGTGGCGTGTCATGTGTCTTTTAGTCGGGACCTTCTGTTTCGACTTCTGCGCGAGTGTTACTTGTGGTCTTTGTTCTACTTGAACTTTGTTAGACGGCGCGTGCTCGTGTACTGAATTAATGCTTGACGTATCAATTGTTTCGCTAAGGTGTAATCGGTTTCGATCTTTTCTTCGATTATTTATATCAACTCCGTTCGAAGCTTTACAAACTGATCTTTGTTTTTAAGTTTTATTTTATTGATGCGCTTATCATATTTTTTCAGTGTAACCTTTGCGACCTTGCTTTGAATCGGTTGTTCTTCCGAAATTTGTATTGCTCTGCTCGAGTGGCCTTTTTCGTAAAACGTTCCACTTTTTTGTCAACGTTTACGACGTCGAATTGAACCTTGTCCACGTCAGTGCGTAATTGCAGCTGACCTTGTGTTAATACCTGAATTCTTTCCCTAGAATCTTTCGCTTCTTTATTTATCTGAGTGATCTGACTATCAGTTCTGGCGATCCCTTCTTCCATCTGGATTTTAACCTGTTGAATCTGTGTCTTAATCTCTTGTCTCAATTCCTGATTATCCTCTTTCAATTCCTGATACTGTTTCGTCATCTGTGTATTAATATCCTGATCCTGTTTCGCTATTTGTGTCGTTATACTGTTGTGGTCTTCAGTCCTGAGACTGGTTTGATGCAGCTCTCCATGCTACTCTATCCTGTGCAAGCCTCTTCATCTCCCAGTACCTGCTGCAGCCTACATCCTTCTGAATCTTCTTAGTGTATTCATCTCTTGGTCTCCCTCTACAATTTTTACCCTCCATGCTGCCCTCCAGTACTAAATTGGTGATCCCTTGATGCCTCAGAACATGACATACCAACCGATCCCTTCTTCTAGTCAAGTTGTCCCACAAACTCCTCTTCTCCCCAATTCTGTTCAATACCTCCTCATTAGTTATGTGATCTACCCATCTAATCTTCAGCATTCTTCTGTAGCACCACATTTCGAAAGCTTCTATTCTATTCTTGTCCAAACTATTTATCGTCCATGTTTCGCTTCCATACATGGCTACACTCCATACAAATACTTTCAGAAACGGCTTCCTGACACTTAAATCTATACTCGATGTTAACAAACTTCTCTTCTTCAGAAACGCTTTCCTTGCCATTGCCAGTCTACATTTTATATCCTCTCTGCTTTGACCATCATCAGTTATTTTGCTCCCCAAATAGCATAACTCCTTTACTGCTTTAAGTGTCTCATTTCCTAATCTAATTCCCGCAGCATCACCCGGCTTAATTCGGCTACATTCCATTATCCTCTGTCGTTATACTATCGTTCATTTTTTGTAACATCTCCATGATCGCGTCCTATCCTGTAACAGTACCTTCTGCTCAACTTGTGTTTTCAATCTATTGTTTTCTACTCGGTCACTTACATCATTTACTGGACTGTGCTGTGACGTTTCTAAGTTCGATAAGTGCAACAATCCGTGCTGTCTTCCGTTCTCCCTGTGTTGCTCCTTATGTTGAGGACTAGTTGCGTTTGTCATTGAACCATTTCGTGGCGCAAACAACTCCACAAACTGCCTTCTCTGTTGTGTATGTCTTACGTTTTCCGGTACAGTTCCATCTGTTATGGTACCTTTTCGCGGCGCTCGTAACTCCATAGAATTCTGTGCCTGTTGCTGAGGCATATTTAGAATGTGTACAAGAGGTTCGACATATTCTAAATATTCCCCCTCTTCCTCACTGTCTACTTCTCTTTGAACGTTACCTGACTGCCGGTTAATTGAATGTACTGAGCCGGCTGGTGTGGCCAAGCGGCTCTAGGCGCTTCAGTAAAGAACCGCGTGACCGCTACGGTCGCAGCTTCGAATCCTGCCTTGGGCATGGATGTGTGTGGTTTCCTTAGGTTAGTTAGGTTTAAGTAGTTCTTAGTTCTAGGGGATTGATGACCTCAGATGTTAAGACCCATAGCGCTCAGAGCCATTTGAACCATTTTTTGACTGTATTGACGCGTATTCTTTCTCTGAATATGCGGCAACAAACGAGTTTTCTGAGCTCGTTTCGCTGCTAGTTTTTGCCATTTCCTGCGTGGGCTGTCTATTTCTGGCTCAGAATGTGCCCTACACGGAATTTCGTACTCTGAAAATTCGGTGTTCTCGTTCCTTCAATTCCCATCTGTCTGATCTATCTCAGTTCTATCCAAATCTACCTGAGCCAGCTGATTCTGCAGCTCACTGACTGTCGTATCCTCTGGTTCACCGTCTGACCTATTCTCAACGAGCTCGTTTACGTGCTGTTTACCTGGTTGATACTCCCCCATCTTGTATACTTGCTGTCTATCACGTAACATGGAAGTTTTTTCAACACGCCACAACCCTATCTACAAAACTGTACGACCACTTATCAGTTGGTCGAACCAACAACAACAACGTCGTGAATTCTCGGCTACTGCTCTGTCTGCTCTGCTACAGTCTCCAATCTCCACCTGTGCACTTGCAAAGGGAGTAAAATTGTTACTTCTTAATTCTAACTTATTTGAAACTGCATCACTCTGCGTCTCTGCGTCGCTCTGCATCCGTGCCTATCACCTGAAAATCCTATGCCCTAACAGCTACGCAAAAATCGTAAAAATCCAAAAATTTTCCAACACAGTAACACAAGACGTTTTCACTACAATTCTGCTTTTCTCGCTATTTGTATCTGTTCTAATCCTAAATCTTTGCAAATAACTCTTTAAGACGTGAAAGAAATTTTTTCAAAGTGTTAATGCACCCTAACATAATTTTTTTCTCCAACTAACTAGATTTCTTTTTTAAAAAAAAATGCAATTATTTGGTTCTCACTTAACGTAACACTGCATTAATATCAACAAACTTTCTGTAACACCCCCAAAAAATTTTTTTACTACGATTGCGACCTGCCATACCTATCATCTATAACCTATTCTGACACTGTTCTGTCTAGGCAAGTTACCTATCTTACCTATTCTGGCAGGGTCGCCATTTTCTGTCAGTGTATGGGTGTTATGTTGATGAGTTGTGCAACGGATTGATGTGACAAGTACCCTTGCGCTCCTGTAAGAAGCAATTTCCATCCCACACTACTGCAGAAGTCAGACAGACACTCCTAATGTACCAAAAAGAAATGCCTGAAAAACTTTCAGCAATAAATATCTTCTGGAGTCGTCCGCTGTAAGGAAAAGACAGAAAAATATTCTATTTTCTTACGTAACTAGTGGGATACTTTGGTACTGGAGTATTGATAGTTAGTGTAAGAAAAACATTAAACAAACAGAAAATATTATTTATTGCAAAATTTAAGAAAATCAAGTGAAACTATTATTTATTGACTGATACACAAATTTCTGGGTTTTTTTCGGAATAGGAGGTTATCTCTCATGGATAGGAATCCTGTTAGTAAAATTTATATACAAAGTGTGGCAAAGCTCTTTCATCCCTTTTCTTTAAGAATGTTATTTACTCGGCAGAATGGCTGTATGCTGTAGCGCACAATACTGTGAGCTGCGACGACTGCTGCCTGCGACGTTCGCTGCTGAAAAATAACAAAACTATCTCCTTCTGTCTGGATTGACCTTCGCCAATCGAACTCTCACTATGCCTTGATGAAGTCAAGGACTCCTATCTACCCCTAGTCTGACTATAGGTGTGGTACACCAGTCAGATAACAAGTCCACCGGGATGCCACTCAATGTTCACTTGCAGGCGCTAACTAATACTCTGTGTTCACAACGCACATCAAGTGTTGTGGCCAACACAGTGAACAAACTCTTAATCACAAGTGGCTCAGTACAGAGTATCACTGCGATTCACTAGCGACAGAACTGCTCTCTCAGTGCAGTACTGAGCAGAGACTTTGTTCCTCACTCTCTGCGTACACACACGTGCGCGCTCGCTCCTGCTACGTGTTCCCACTACAAGAGCATCACCGGAACGACTTCCCGCCACGCAAAAAACGAAAGCGTATATCATCCACAGTCTTTCCCTCAATCCTCCAACTCATTGGGTCAGAAATAGTCCGACAATCAGCATTACTCTTACAAACGAGAGAATGGCTGAGCAGACTAATCCGGAAATATGTAGCATCTGTGTTAGGTGTTTACTGTCCACTTGTGAGAACTTTGAAACTGCGCGCCGGCCGCGGTGGTCTAGTGGTTCTAGGCGCGCAGTCCGGAACTGCGGGACTGCTACGGTCGCAGGTTCGAATCCTGCCTCGGGCATGGATGTGTGTGATGTCCTTAGGTTAGTTAGGTTTAAGTAGTTCTAAGTTCTAGGGGACTGATGACCACAGATGTTAAGTCCCATAGTGCTCAGAGCCATTTTTTTGAAACTGCGCACTAGGTCCATCCAAAAAATGTATATGCTGGGGCTCCCCCAAACAATACAGTGGGGGTTTTGCTTTTAAGGTGAACACGCAGGCCATTATCCCTTTTCTCTGACAAAAACTGTTTTGCTCGGTGGGCAGTCCGCCGGCCGGCACAGCTGCATGCTAACCCACCCTCCTACGGACTTTGCAGCGGGCTGGTTGTCTCTGCCGAACAAAAACTCTTGTGGCCATCGTGTCTTGAATGTTTGTGTACGCCAGCCTCGACTTTTTAATCTCAGTGCGCACTTGTGGTTTATTTATTAGTTTTTCATATCGATTAAAAGAAATATGTAAAATTGACTCTACCCTATCGAGTTTGGGCTCGCATGAAACGTCTTGATACGTAGAATGGTGAGGTTGGTATATGTAAGAAACGAAGGTCAGGAGACCACGCCACCTTACACTGCATGTGCTCCCCTACAGTCATCCACTGATTATGGCACTACTTCGACATTTCGATGTGGAATATTGCTGTATGTACAGGTTGTGCCCATACCTACTATGGCTGTGCGAAATTATTATTAGGAATGACTTTACATGTTGTCCACTTCACACATCTTCTCCTCTTGGCACATCTTTACACAAAAGCCATTAATCACAAAATCCAGTCCCTGCACCGAATATCCTACCTGCTAATCACCAATCCATGCTCCCCACTGCACTACTACATCTACATATCTTAGCAATCCTTTCCTGTAAGAACTTCTACCAACTTCCAATATGCAATGATGAAATGCCTACCCAGATATACTCTTCTTTTGAGCTCTAGTGACAATGTTCCACCTCATACCATCCTTCCATCTTCCTCTCTCCTTCTTTCTCCAACTCTGCGACTTTTAGTAGCTACCAGCCATTCTGTATGGCCCCATAGTCATATTCACCATTCCACCTCTATTACGATCATGATTATGTTTGAGCACCACTAGGATTGCCATTATACTTTGGCATCATTAACCATATCCTCAATATTTATTGCTGTGTCCATCAGTTTGGATATCAATACATGTGATCAGGTTTGCATACCTTCACTAGCAGCAGCGTGCATATCACCATGTGTACTCTGTGAGTTGGGCTACAAGCTAGGAAAATGCATTCCAAGTCACATAATGCTGGCACCTGACATTCAAGAAATATACATTTTCTCAAAGTCCTTCATAGATAAGCTTGATAGATAGGTAGATGAGTGCAACACTTTCATCTGTGCTGACTCTGCTGCCTTGGATTGCTCCCACCAGCTGTGGCTGCAGTGCGTGTAATGACAGAAGCAGTGTGCAGGCTGGTGGAGTGGGACAGGTTTTCACAGCAGTAGCACAGCATGGCACTGAGTCCAAGTACTGTTCAATAGCACCCCAAGCACTGAGATGCCTAGACCTCACTGCTCCACACAACCTGCTGACAATGTTGGAGCCAACGATGGGAGACGATGCTACTTGGTAAAATACAATAATTTGTGGTATAATTGTTTTTAGCATGCTTGGACAAACTCAAGTCTCTCCATACAAGCTATAAAACATTTGTGTGATATGATATGTATGGGGGAAATAAGATCTTTTTGTACCAAATATTTTTTATTTTCATATTTACGCTACCACAAATTGTTTAAACCATTCTGCTTTACAGTATTTTTGCAAATACGTGCTTTCTACAGGTCTTAAATTTGGACTGAATTGTCAATCCTTTACGAGTGACAACATACATGGGTACAGTATCTGCATATTCTGCTTACAAAGCCCTCTGCATGTGGGGTAATCTGTTGTAGCCTTTGGCAGTGGATGAATACAGGTATTTATGTATTTTTACAATTGAATCATTGTTATATGATGATTGAATAAATAATCTATAAAACCGCAATGCACAGCTCTGATGTAAGGGTACTAGTATTTATGTATTCTTATAACTGAATCATTGTTACACTATGATTGAATAAATAGACTATAAAATCATAATACACAGCTCTGATGTAAGGGCACAAGTGACACAATCTGTCACAATCTCTAACACACAGCAACTTCACACTAACTGATGACACTAATATGTTTAATGTATATGCAGGTTTCTCCTGAAAGTATTTTGAGTTTTGCTTCTCCGTACATACCGATTATGGATACCTTCCTTCAAAACATATGGACATTAATACAAGTACATGATGGGTTGTACTCAGTTGTCACCTTCCTCTCAGTGTAGTCCATCATACTGCACAGGTAGCCACAATCGTGACACATATACTCTAGTATCAAGCCATTGGACATTCTCCACTTCAATTAATATGTCAAAGTCATTATCAGGTGCCAGGCCTACATTAACACATTTAAGTCTGCTACCAGTCAAATTGTTGGTATTGGCGAATAGCAGTATACTGGAACCACTTGACTGACAATCAGTGAGTTGTTGTAGTTCCCACAACAGCTGCTGCTATGATGGTACAGAATAGTCCCATAAATCTGGAAGAACATCTGTGGACTGCTGTTGTAGCGCTGGCATTTGTAAGTCAATATTTCTGTTAGTACCCCATCAGATAACCATCATGCTGTTGGAAAAACAATACATACATTTAATGCATAAGTTGCTAATAATAATTTCTGTAATACTAATAAAGAATGGACAGTTTACTCTTCTTCTTATTATTATCAGACCTCTGCTACTAATGATGATTTACGGTTACCAATCCGCTGTGGAGGACAGATCTCGAATAAATGATGAAACTCACAAAACTAGAGTAATAAAAAAGGGGGATTGATGGGGGAACATGATTCGGCATATGTAGGGGGAGAGGGAAGGGAGTCTCATGTACATAGTGGTCATCTAGCACCTGCATGGTGGTGTGATGAACTTTCCACATTTTGGGGATGAGAACGAATGGGGATATTACCTCGTTTATAAAGGTCAAGGTCATCTTGTACCAGCCCCATCACACTACTCGTTTTTATGATGACACAAGCAAAGTCTATAATCAATAATAACACTTATATAATCCAAAATATACTTGATAATAATAAATCTGTAAAACTGTTTGTTTGTCTGAACAAGACTCTCCAAAACTACTAAACGAATTTTCATGAGATTTGCACAGATAACTTGAATATAGATTAGGGCACTGTATAGGCTTCATTTCATCAAACAGACATCAAAAAGATCTCGTGATTAAAGTTTTTTCAAAAACCATCGTTTTTGTCCTCTCCCTGTTTGAACGTGCTAAGCTTCGAAACTCCTACATGAATTTTCACGGGGGATCCACAGCTAACTTCAGCACAGGTTGGGCACCATATATACAGTACTTCTTCAAAATCAGATCACTGAAAAAATATTGTAATTGCAGGTTTTATCAATATCAATAACCCACTGAACGAATTTTTGTGAAATTTTATATAGAGATAGGTTGAACCCTGAGGAGGAACATGGGCTATTTTCGAAATTTTTTAGTACAAGATACTGATTTGAAGAACATTACACAAGTTAGGGAAAAATATTTACTCTTTGAAAAAGCTATTTAGGCTTTGGCTTTTGCTATTACCATATTTGTGGAAACGCTTTTATTGGGTGATATATTCCAATTGATATGATTCAGAATAATGAATACAATACTTACACAATCTTCAGTGTGCTTACTCTATACTTGCACAAGCTATGTTGTATAATGTACAGCTATTTCAATAGCACGATTCATAGATGCACACACCTGCCCATGCCCCTCTGTAGGCACTGCTTGTCAACGATGCACCAAATGACGATGCAGTGTGCATTGGGACAGCTTGGGAGGAGAGAGATTGGATCTCGCGGTTCTAGGCGCGCAGTCCGGAACCGTGCGACTGCTACGGTCGCAGGTTCGAATCCTGCCTCGGGCATGGATGTGTGTGATGTCCTTAGGTTAGTTAGGTTTAAGTAGTTCTAAGTTCTAGGGGACTAATGACCACAGCAGTTGAGTCCCATAGTGCTCAGAGCCATTTGAACCATTTTTTTAGAGAGATTGGAGCACACATCATGTGCTTTGCTAACTCAAAAGAAAAAAAAACAGAGACCTAAGGTCATGTGGTATTATTGCATCTACAGTAGCTTACCGTCAGTCGTAACAAAGCTGCTGATATGTGAGTGCAGCTGCGGGTAACAGCTAGTTTATTAATAACACGCTGACTGAAATATATGATTTTTGGAATATCTTTGGAGTAGCAAAGTCCGCGAATCGCTGTATTTTTCCTTAGTTACGGGATACTCAGTACGACAAAATAATATGGTACAAAATATCAGTACCCAAGTTGGTGTATCTGTGATGCTCGAGAACTGTCTCGTCGAGCCTTTCTCTGAAATTTGTTGGGCGTGTCTGTGACACACTCGCATATCTAAAAAATTTGGGGGATGGATCACAAGGTTCTTGATTGAATCGTGTCTTAGTTTTCGGTAATTCATCTTGACAATGTTCCTACACCAACCAAATTTAGTCAAGAATCGATCGAACTAGAATTTTGTATGAAACCTTGTCGTTAACCTCACAATTTGGTAAGCTCTAGTTTTGTGATGATGGAGTAATTCTTTTACTCAGTTTGAAAAACTTACCTCTGTTAATGTAAATTATTTTTCAACATTAATATTTCTATTTGCAAACAACTCTCTACGCGGATCTATTAAGAGTCAACTGCTTCATTCCTACATAACTAGAGACTTCTCCATTACATGTAACCTGATTTTGCCAGTTGGAGTCTTCCTCGGGCTTTCTTTCCATGTACGGTAATTTTCCTCCTTGGACATTGTACTCAAGCCTTCCTCGCCCCATGGTTATCCTAAATGATCATTCTTCACCAGTTCTTGCAGGATTTCCTTTTCGGTGACTTTATCTGTCCAATTTATCTTTAACAGCCATCTCCAGCACCATACCATAAATGATTCAGCATATTTCATTTCAGTTTTGGCTAACGTGTGTGTTCCATAGCCATAAATTGCTATGCTCCAACTGCAGCTTTCAACAATTTGATCGTCACACACACGCTGGTGGTCTTGTGGTAGTCACCATGTTAATTGCCTTTTACCTCTCTTCAAAATTTATGTTTTTTTGAACATAGTGTTTTTCTTTTGTTCATGAATACTGCATTTCTTTCTCTAATATCTTCTTCTGTATTCAGTTATCTTTCTAAATATTAGCATGATTTTTTTTGTTTTATTTTATTTTATCTGTTTTTGTTAACTTTTTCTGGCTTCTTGAAACACATGAGTATTTTTGTCTTTTTGATTTAATTTCAATTTTGCGCTCATCCCTTAGTGCTGTATCATAATTGCTAACATTATTTGAGATTCGTCATCTGAAGCTATCACAGCTATGTCCATCTGCAAACCTAAGCATCTGTACTTTTTCTTAATTTATTCTTATACCTACGCATATTGTTTGCACTTGTTTATTGCCTGTCTTACATAGATATTGATAAGGGATGGGTACAGACTGTATCCTTGTCTAACGCCTTTAAGAATCATTGGTTCTTTCTGCGAATTTCTTATCATTACTGCCACTATTTAGTTTTTGTATAGTTATTTAATTATTCCTGTGTCCCTACAGTCTAGTTTAATCATCTAGTTTAGAATTTTCATTATTTTTTCCTTGTGACAGTGTCGAATACTTTCGAAAGCTAAATTTTTCTGTTGGCCATAAACCTTTTCCAATTGTACGGCGAAGGCTTAAAATAGCTTCTAAAGCCTATGCCTTCTGCAAAGTCAAAATGGTATTCAGCTTAACTGACTTAAATTTTCTTCTTCATGTGTGTACTACTTTTGTTAGTACTTCTGAAGAACGAGTTATACTGCTCAAAATCTATTGATACTCACGTTTAACTGCTTTGTTCTTCTTTGGTATCATTGTTATTATATTCTGGGATAATATCTGTTATGTGTAATCATATTTATTTATTCTGTAAATTAGACTTGACTGCAGCATTTGCCGTCTTGAAATAAGTGTTGGGATGCAGGCTGAAGGATTGTTATTACAGTATTTTATAATTGGTTTCGTTTCGTCAAAAATTATCTTAACTGGGATCATGGCTAAATTAGTGGCAGTTACCACTTAAAAATCTGTTCCGAGATAATGCACCGTTGTGGAATGGTGCACTGCTTCGTGGTAACCCAAGTGCCCACGTCGCAAATGTAACGTAGAAGTTACGCCATCTCAAATGGGAGACTCTCGAGCAACCGCCCTACATTCCTGATTTCCCCCCATGCGATTTGCGTCGACGGTTCCTGTCGTACGAGGATGTGCGGCAGGCTGATACAGGATTTCTTCACGCAGCAGGACACGATGTTTTTCCAAATGTATATCTTCAACCTAGTTCGTCGGTGGGACGATTGCCACAATGCTCGTGGCGATTTTGCGTGACTGGCTTACCGATTCTGGGCTGTATGGCCTTCGAACGAGAGCTTTTTGATCGCCTCTTATATTTAAAATGGTCTCAAGGTGTAGAGCCTTCCGTTGTCAGATGCTGGGTCAGCAATATACGAAGCGTATTTGGAAAGTAAGGTCCGATTAGGCGCGAAGTGGGAAGCACTGTATGTGGATCTGGGGAGAGATTTTGCCTGAAGCTATGCAGTCCACACAACATAAATACCATGCGTTTATTTCTTCAAGAAATTAGACTTGACTGCAGCATTTGCCGTCTTGAAATAAGTGTTGGGATGCAGGCTGAAGGATTGTTATTACAGTATTTTATAATTGGTTTCGTTTCGTCAAAAATTATCTTAACTGGGATCATGGCAAAATTAGTGGCAGTTACCACTTAAAAATCTGTTCCGAGATAATGCACCGTTGTGGAATGGTGCACTGCTAGCTAGGGCATAACCAACTATGGTAAACTAACATACGCAAACAGGGACAAACGTCGGTAAGCCCCTGCATATCAGCAACACTGACTGGTAACTACCAGCTGCTATTAGAGCCGACCAACAGGCCACAGCAGGGACACCGACGAGCTCGCCCGCAGACGCACAAACAATCTGCCAACATTCCCTCACACTGTGCTTCCGGTATATGACCTATCGGACACAAGATCGATAACAAACGTAACTGTTGCAGGTTGCAGGACGCTGAACGAGGACTCTGTACCAGGACCCAGCGCCAGCCGCCGAGCAGCACAAACGCACAACGTCAAGGTATCGACATGTATGATACCCACTACTAACAAAGCCTATCCTTGCACAACCTATCGCAGGCAGTAAGACAACCGCTACTGCTCTTACCACCCGACCTAACTATCGCAGAGGTTTTTTCCCTTGGCTCTTGCCTTGGCACTTTTTTTCCTCTGCCCTTAAAACCGCTACCCTTCGTCAGATTTCGACCAATCTATCTCCAGATGAGCGCGTATTAATGGTTAATCTTAACCAGACGTACGCAAACATCGCAGTACCCACATCCTGCGACACCTCACTTTGGTGAATACTAACCCTTATGCAGAGATGGCAGTAGACCTTTTGTGTTGGTCATCATGCCGGTGTGGGCGTGGAGGGGCTCCACCTCTACTAAAAAAAAAAAAAATCTTCAAGACAATTTTCAGTCGCATTCTTCAGGGGCAATGAAGACGCTCCTACAATGTTTTCAATGCGAAGTGTTTGATCAACCGCAACACAGCCCTTAATTGCCTACCTCCGATGTTCATCTCCGCTCACATGAACCACTGGCTACGAAGACTACATTTTGGCACAAACAACAAAAGGCAGACCAGCGTAGAGAACGGGCGGAAAGCACAGGCGGCTGCTTTCTGAGACGAGGGCACTGGAAAACTTGTACAACGCCACTAAACTATTTAGAGAGGTAACTGGAACGTGTGGCTAACTGTTGCGAATAAACAGTTTTGATACGCCCGCTAAACCCGCTGGGCGGAACAGGTAATTAGGGTTGTGAAAAGGCCCAAAGGTGAGGTCTGCTTTTCCTTCTAATTGTCATTTATTGTAATTTAATAACGTTTACAACCAAAGCGGCACATAGCCGAACCTTTACCGACTGCAACTCTTTCACGGCTGAAGGCCTCCAGGCAAGAAATCTTAACAAATGAACAAGACAAAAATCCAATTAAGATAGCAATGAAATAATTAAAAAAAACAGCAAACATGTCCAAAGTTCAATACAAATGGCTGAGGGCCACAATTAAATTTCACAATTTTAGAATATATTACCATAGACTTTTAAAGGCAGAAGGCCAGAATGTTTAACATCAAGAAAACTTAAAAATCAACAAGGTTAAAATGCAATTAAAGAGGCAAATGAAGTAAATTAAGAAACGTAGGCCACAATTAAGTTTCAAAATTTTAAAATATATTACCATAATCCTTTAAAGGCAGAAGGCCGCAATGTTTAAGCTTGAAAGATAAATTTAAAGAAACTGATTTGCAAAATTTTTATGAAAATAAAAAAATAGCCATAAGCGTTGAATTTAAAGTAGCTGACAACAGATAATTAAACACCGGTGGCACTCAGAAGGCCTCCGGGGAGGTCGGTCTGCCCTCGTTCACTTAGGCGAGACAGGTGGTGAGCCCAACTACACTTGATCCGTCGGAACCCAACCAGCGGACAGCCTCGGACCGACCGACACAACGACTTGCTTCCCATCAATCAGTACAAGAGAACTCAAACAAAAAATGTTACGGACGTAATTATCTACAATCAAATACGTACAAACACTCGGTGTTGGTAACAGGGAAACCTCCCCAACAGCGAACCACCGAAACGAACCACCACATGAATGGACGAGGCTCGGGTACTTGAAACCACTACTCAACTTTGGCGTCCTGGGTCGGCAAACCGCGAAGCTCGTAGCGACCGGAGAGCTCCACACACGCTGCGACACTGTGCAGGAACTGGCAGCGGATTGATTTGTCAACTTCTCTGGTCCGCACCAACCGACCGACTGCCTGCTGATCTGTCCGCGACTGCTGGTCTGTCGCGACTGCACTGCTGGTGCGTCTCCCACTCACTTCCAGACACACGACGGCGGAAATACTGTCTCGGACCCAACCATGCAGAGGAAAAACGCCCACTGGCTAAACGACACCCCTGCACCAGGAAAGGTCCGTCCCAAATTCCACGAGATGGTAACTGACGGGGCCCAGAAGCGCTCAGAGAACCAGTTACACGTCGCCCGATGTGACGACCGACCTCCCAGAGCCAGTATGCCAACAACATTTAAAAAAACTTAATCCCGCCAACTAAACACACAACCTGACAAACACTTGCACGAAGACCTGAACGATACCCAACAGCCACTAAGCACACACGAAGACAAATCGGGAGTCGATGCACACACACACATCCGACTCACGAACGATCGGCGAGCCAAAACGCATCGTCTGGTAGGTCGGCCGACCGACGATCCACCAAGACCGTGGCCCGGCTAAAGTGATGCTTGGCGGCAACGGTCGGGCGAGCCATGTCGACCGAGACCTCACTGCTGCTCCAACCCGATTGCACTAACGCCGTATTGCAACTCCCCGACTGGCAGGTCCAGACTGCACTCCAGACGCGTTCGAACTGACCGGCCGACGCGAACTTTCCATCCGAACTCCTTACGACAGACAACGACCGGGAAGTAATAGCAGTCGAGCGAAGATACTACCAGATTAGATATATCGATACGCGATGCTATCGCCGGTCACAGTCAGGGAAAGCTTCAACTCCGTGACAGTAGTAATTTAAATTAAAGTAGTGAGGTGGAAGTACGTTAAAAACAGGGTGTAAAACACATATGGCGGGAACACGAGCCACGCACGGCTCAGTTTTGATTTTCACTGTGGTTTTCATTTCGCGACCGATCGGAACTTTGTTTCCGAATAGCCCTCTTATGCCATCGAGCGTTGGTGGTCCGCTATGACTAGATACCTGAACAGCGACTGATGCAACTGCGTCAAGGTGGTGCCCAGACTGTGGTCTGATTCACCAGCAATGGCTCTGGCTGACAGTTCTTGCTCACATGTCGTTCAACGACGTCCCAGCAGACATTGAACCACCTCATACCACGCCTGACGGCAAGACTGGAGAAGCATTACTGTCTACTCTCTTGCCCTGGGTGTTTCCTTTCATTTGATTTGTCAGCTTAGATTCTTCAGCTCGTAAAACTAATTATATTTCAGTAATTTTTGTTGCATAATGACCTTTTTTCCTATGCTAAAGAAAAACACCGAATTTAGCCACACGAAATCACCGTTGTAAAAGTATTCCAGTCTGTGTAATCTTCAGTCGGTTGATATCGCTAAAAATCTGCAAACCTCTTTGTCCGTCGTATGTCTGTTTATTGCCAGGCTCCCCCATAACGCATAACCACTGACGTGCAGGGAGAACAACAAGCTATGGACCTGCAGCCACAACTTCTTTCTGGGAAGTTCCTGCAGTGTGTCCCGACTGTCGCTTTCCCGTGTGTCTCGGGGTGCCCGTACAAAAACATAAAACAACTTTGTTTGCGCGATATTGTAGAGCATGCATGTCCGAAGAAAGAGGCACTGCAGCTGTGGGGCGGCGAGTAAAAATTATTAATTAATGCCGTCATATTTACGCGAGCCTGGCAACTAATTTAGTGGTCAGCCAGAAAGCGAAGGGAAACATACTGACCTTAGTTTCCAGTCTGCACAGCCACATTCTGCTCCAGACCACTGAATTCTCCTATTTCTTTGCGGGATCAAGACTATGATTTCTAATAAAAGTATAAAGTTTCAGTCAAAATTTATATTACGCAAATTTTTTCACATACAACACTTGGAAATTCACTATTGCCAATTGAAAGCAAGTCTTTCTATTCTAACAGCATTTAGCAGTTCAGAGACGACCTCTACGCTACGTTCCTACAACTTCATCTTTCGCCCTGACTAAAATTACTCAATGAAAGTTTGCAATAAATGTTCGACATTAATGCTCGTCATAAAAGTGGAAATGAAGTGGCCACTTGCCACGCTGATTGGTAATTCACACGGACGGCACACTAACAGTTACTTTGGCGAATTCTAAGCGATCCAGGACGGTGTACGGTCCTCGCAAGTTCACCTTCCGTTTTTACTGCAAAATACGTGCTTTGACACAGTTTGGCTTTGACGTCATCCGAGGCAGAGCACGATCCGACGTTTAAGAGACGTGGATCTTACCGTAGTTGAGTGCGTAGTGAACCTTCCTACTGTTGCTGCTGCTGCCTGACAGGGACAGATGAGCCCCTGTGGTTTGGTGGAGTCTAAGCCGGAAGGCTATTCCTCCAAACTGACGGTGCGTGTAGTTGTCCTTTCTTCTTATTTTATGACCTTCCAGTCTGGTGGGACGGTGGTCTTGACGTGCTGGCAACTTATTGGTCGCGAAGCAGGTGGGGCCATCTGGTTGCGTTAAGACGCTGTACCTGTTGGCCCAGTGCTCGAAGGAGCGGACTTTCGGACCGCGCGTTCTTCTCGTAAAAGAGCCGTGCGGCCTGACGAAACCTGCCTCGAACCGTTGGGATGTTGGAGACTCGGTTAAGGTCGTCCGACGGGAAGTCCCGAGGGAGGTGCAATGCCAGACGTAGAATCCGGTTCTGAAGTCTCTGGAGACGGTCGACGTGGATCGCTGCAGCATTGCCCCAAACCACAGCGGTGTAGTCGATGAGCGGGCGTATGAGTGTAAGATAAGTTCTGGTGGGAGCGCAGTTGTCGAATTTAGGAAGGGGTAGAGTTGAGTCATTCTACCCCTGATCTTTTTGACGATGTCGTCGATATGGTGTCGCCATGTGAGCCCCCTATCCAGCGTCACACCCAGGTACTTGGCTGTAGTGCCCCAAGGTACGGCGGTTACCCTGATGGTGATCTGCGATAGGTCGGCTGGGATATGCTTCTTGGTGATGAGGAGGGCTTGCGTCTTAGCCCCATTGAAGCTGAGGCGCCACCTTCTGGCCCACTGACTAAGCATGTCAGCTGCTGCCTGCATGTGTCGTTGGAGCAGAGCTGCATTCGTGCTTCGCATGTACATCGCTGTATCATCCTCGTAGAGTGCGAGGTGGACCCTGTCCACTTGCGGCATGTGTGCAATATACAGGATGTAGAGTATGGCGCCGAGGACAGAGCCTTGGGGCCGGCCGCGGTGGTCTCGAGGTTCTAGGCGCGCAGTCCGGAGCCGTGCGACTGCTACGGTCGCAGGTTCGAATCCTGCCTCGGGCATGGATGTGTGTGGTGTCCTTAGGTTAGTTAGGTTTAAGTAGTTCTAAGTTCTAGGGGACTGATGACCACAGCAGTTGAGTCCCATAGTGCTCAGAGCCATTTGAACCATTTGACAGAGCCTTGGGGAACTCCAGCCCTGACCAGGAGGCGCGTCGACAGGTCCTCCGTGCGTACATGAAAGCTTCTGTCAGCGAGGTAAGATTTTAAGAGACGGACATGCGGCAGGGGCACACCGAGGTCCAGGAGCTTGAAGAGAAGCCCCTCATGCCATACAGAATCGAACGCCAGTGAGACATCCAGGAAGATGGCCCCAAAATACTCCCATCGTTCGATGGCATCAAGGGCCTCTTCAATGAGGCAAAGCAGTTGGTGCGTTGTTGCGTGTCCAGGGGGAAAACCACATTGTTCGTCCGGTAAGAGACGTTCTTCCCTGATGTGACGTAGGAGGCGTCTGAGATACAGCCTTTCAAAGACTTTGCTGACCGCTGGTATCAAACTGATGGGCCTGTAGCTGCTTGGTAGACGAGGGTCCTTCCCAGGCTTCTGGATGGGGACGACCTCGGCGTGTTTCCACTCCTGAGGATAGTGCCCAGTGCGGAGGATGCTGTTGAAAAGTCGAGCCAGGTGTTGAGTGGCTATTGGTGGCATCCATCATAGCATTTCATTTGTAAGCTGTGTTTCTTGAGCCGTCGAAGTTGATCGGAGACTTCATCAGCATCCACCTCTTTGACACGTTAGTCATCTGTAGGGGCATCGACGAACACCGGGAGACGTTGAGCAACTAGTTGAACGTGATCCGGATCCATGGGGTCCATGATGGGCTGGAAAGTTTGTTCAAAAACATCAGCAATGGCGTTGGCTTTGTCCACTGGGCTGCTGACGATGTTTTGACCAACTTTTAGCGGCGGAATCTTATGTCGCCGGCGGAGGAAGAGCTGTGTGGTTTTCCAGGCGGTACCATCGTCAACCGGAAGAGTGGCCAGGCGGTTGGACCATTCCTGATGGCGGTGGTTTGCAACGGCAACTTTTATGTCCCTCCTCATCCTGTTGAGTGCCCTCTTCGTTGCTGCGTGGCGCGTCAGCTGCCATTCACGAAAGAGGCGGTTTTTGGCAGTTATCGTCTCCATGAGATGTGGTGGTAGTTGCCAGGATCGGTCAGGTGGGCCAGATCGCGGCCGCGGTGTGGCCCAGTGCATTGGCTATAGAGCACAGTCTTGGAGGAATCGGGCACAGCCATCAATTCCAACATCGTCTGTGGCAGGTGCATCTCGGAGACCCTCTTCTAACAGCTCCTGATATCGGTTCCAGTTGGTGTTCCTGGTCGGGATTGCTCTCCACTTCACTGGCTGGGCATTGACATCGATGCCAAATATAACTGGGATGTGGTCTGAAGATAAGGCATTGCGGGTGGTGGCAGACGTAACATAGGACACCCCCTTGGCCACCGCAACGTCGAGCACGTCCGTAGGTCCACCGTTGTTGGGAAAATGGGTGGGGTCGTGAGGTCTAAGGATGATGGCGTTCCAGCACTGGGCTGCTCGGAGAAGTTTTCGTCCGTGGTTGTTGGTGACACGGGAATGCTTTGCGTTAAAGTCACCGCCAGCAAAGACCTTTCCAGGTAATGCCAGCAATGCTTCAACGTCCTGTAGGAGTAACTGTCGGCCAGGCGGACGGTAGACAGCCACAAACGTGATGCGCCCATGCGAAGTGTCGACAGCTACAGCAGTGGTCTCCATCGCTTGTAGCGGCGGAAGTGGAACTTGATGGTGCACCAGTGAAGTCCGGATGTAGACCGCTGTGCCACCGCCATGAGTTGGTCTGTCGGTCCGGTAACACACATAGTTGGCAGCTCTTACATGGACACCAGGCTGAGAAAAGTCTCGGAAAACAGGCAAATGTTGATGGCTTCATCCCGCAGCAGCAGTCGACATTCGCCATCTTGGGTGCGGATGCCCTGGGCATTCCACACACAGACTGTGACTCCTTGTTGACTACGGGCCATTCTGGGTGGCCAGTGGTCCGGTGGCGATTGCCTGAATGGCTGCACTGACAGCAGCAATGAGTTGCCGTGGGATATCCTTGAGAAGCTCAAAAATGGCTCTGAGCACTATGGGACTTAACAGCTATGGTCATCAGTCCCCTAGAACTTAGAACTACTTAAACCTAACTAACCTAAGGACATCACACAACACCCAGTCATCACGAGGCAGAGAAAATCCCTGACCCCGCCGGGAATCGAACCCGGGAACCCGGGCGCGGGAAGCGAGAACGCTACCGCACGACCACGAGCTGCGGACCTTGAGAAGCTCCCGAAGTTTTTGCAGGAGGAGCTTCATTTCGTCCATGCTGGAATCGGCTGCCTGGGATGGTAGAGTTGCTGCTCGTGAGTGTTGAGCTACATGCCTGTCGTCCCTGTTGGGAGTGGTCTTGTTGTCCCTGGTCTTCACCCCGCTGCTGTTCAGAGCGCCGCGCCGGTAGTCGCGCCGCGGCCCGTGACGGCGGTCCTCCTCGGTGTTGGTAGCTGTTGCAACAGTGGCCGGCTCCGTCGCAGGCATCGAGGCCTGTAGTGAAGAGCCAGAGGAAACAGCAGCAGCAAAACTGACTCCAGGTCTGACTGGTGCATGTCGCTTTATTGAGCCAGGTCGTTGACCACGGCTCCGCGCCGCAGCCCGTTGGACGCTGGAACAGCCGCGGTAGGAGGCCACATGTTCCCCACCACATCCAGCGCATTTGGGAGGTCCATCTGTCCGCTGCCGTGTGCAGTCTCGACTGGCGTGCTCCCCCGCACACTTAACACAGCGTGGAGGTAGCGTGCAGAACCGCGCTACATGCCCAACCGTTTGACATTGTGGTTCGCCCCTCTTCGAGCGCAGTTTTTCTGTAGTGGAAGGTGTCGCCGCGATCTTCGTGAGCTGCGATAGCCCGCGGTTGTGTGGGATATCACAGGTGACCACTAGGACCAGCGGAGTCTCCTTTTGGGTTCAGCGAGAGGGTAGTCGGGTGATCGACCTGAGACCAAATCCACAGCCCGTATCCTCCAGTTGTCGTCGGATGTGATCCAGACTGTAGTTTCGAGGGGGCCCTCGAAAGACGATCTTTAGTGTCTTGCCCGATGCGGATGGGTAAGTGTAGACCGGCTTCTCTTGTTCTCCGAAAGTAGCTGTAACCTTTCTGTAACCTTCTGCCGTTTTAAAGGTGACCTTATATAGGTTGGTGCCAGCCGGCTTGATCGTTAGCTTGGCTGACAAGGGGAAGGAGCATCCTGTAGAGGCCATCGTAGTCCTTGTGTTGAACCACAATGGGCGGCGGTTTTGGTTCTCTCTTCTGAGCAGGCATCTCCACACCTTCAGCGAACTCATCATAGGCGTTTGTCGTTTGAACCGGCGGCGCTGATGAGAGGTGAGCCTTCCTGGCCGGTCGTTTGACGAGTTGAAACCCTTCCTCGTCGACGACGACATATGCCTGTTTCGTCTTTTTTCCCTTAGGAGGGGCGCGGGTTGTTCCTGTGGCAGTGGTCGCTCTCCTTTTCGTCGTCCTGGCGGCGGTGGAAGCGTCAATCCTTGCCGTCGACTCGTCGTCCGAATCGGGCAACGGAACTTGCAGTGCGTCCGAAACGTATTCCATTTCCGTATCCATATTCGTCGCCTCGTTCATCGTAGGTGGGGGGCCGGATGGGGATCCGCCACACCCGCCGCTGTACGGACATCCTCTCGCTCCGACATCTCAACGCTAACTGCGTGAGTACCTTCCTACTGCTTCTCGTGCTGTATTGATATAGGTGCCGGAGCGGACGGCTGAGGGAACGTCTGTTGTCTACGGCTATATGCATACTGCAGCAGTCTCCGAACGACCGCTTTCTCGGGCACATAATCTTTAATAATATTGTTACAAATTAATTCAGAAACTTCTTAGTTTTTACTTGTGTACAGTTAAGTTGTTTGAACCCACAGAAAAAGTTTCAGCTCGCTAGAATGAAAACTTTGCCTTCTACAATTTTTATAGTGGAACTAACGGTAGATCGTTACCTCTGAACCATACCAATACTAGAACTTACATCGGCTGTTATTAATACTGCAATTCTCAAATATGGTATAGCTCTGTTAATTGGTATATTGGTACTTAATCTACTACAATTGGGCACACTTCAGTTACGAAATTGTTTTTACTTAATTACTCAAAAACTATAAGAAGTAGCTTAACGTGCTCTTTCAGTTTTTTTTTTTTTTTGGTGAATTGAAGCATAAAACAAAATTTCATGTTTCTAAGTAGATGATTTAGCGCTTTTGATTTTTCCTTCAAACGTAGATTCGAGTGTTAATTTTTGTTTCATGGTTTTGGAAACCTGCACCACTTTCTTATGAGTTCTAAAGACACCTTCTGAGTAAATTCTGGCTTTCTCGCTTTATTATTTAGCGCCACTTATTTTTCTCTTAAAACGGCAATTTTGCGTAAATTATTAAGTCTAGACATAAAGACTTGATATTTGAAACATTATAACACTAAACTATATTTAACAAAGTTTTAAACATAAATTTTGATTTTTAATTTCATTGTGGAGCAATACTTGCGTGCTACGCGCAGATGCGTTAAGGTGACGTGGCGCTACTAAAGTGCGCGTCATATATCTTGGCGGCCGAGTTTAGGTTCGTTCTGCGCATCTGACGTCACAAAACACAGTCAGCCAATGAACAGAGAACGACGTTGCCAGATCTCGACTGCAGTGCAGAGCACGGACGAGTGTCTTGAGTTTTAGAAACGTTCAGTCATAAATAAAGTAATAGAACAAAAGCAATGTCTTGATAGCAGACTTTCTTTTATAGAAAGTTTGGAAAAAGCATTCTTTATACCAATTGCTTCATATTCTATTAATTAATTAAACCAAACAAGCAATAAGACTCCTAATTCAGGCGATAGCAAGGAAAGGTGTTTGTTTCAATCTCACGAACTACTTTTTCGCAATAAAGAACAGCGGTAATTGTTTATTTCCTATTGTACTTCGACGAAGCGTGAGTAATACATAGTCATACCAACAGTGTTTATAAGTAGTTGCGTGATGTGTTAGAGTCCTTATGGAGTTACACTGTTCGATGAGCTGACGTAGTGAACGGTTGAGGTGTTGGGCTGCCAAGTGAAAGGTTATGAGTTCAAACCTTGTGCGGTGCTTAATATTTTCTTTATTTAAAAACAATATTGGAGTGCCTTACTTCACGAATTTTATTCGTTTGAATGAAATTTCTAGTGCTTTGCCTCTTCATTAACTTTTTCGCTGCTGCAGACACGTGCTCCCCGCATTCCACGTTGAGCGCGATTTTGTCATCACTGCACTTCTCGCCTGTGTAGACACATGGTGTTCCCACTGCTTTGCCACACTTATCATTCGATTTCACAAAAACTATTTGGCCAAAAAATTTGATTTTTACACGTATTCTTGACTGATACCTTCCCCCCATAAATGACTTAATTTTGTTTTGATGTGCAGCATTAAATGTAGTAAACCATTGCACGAAATTTTGAAGAGTTTGCAGAGGTAAAAGTCCATAGTGTATACTTTCCGTATGGTCGATTTTAGTTGCCACAATGTTGAGAATGAAATGTGGACAAGATACCTAAATTTCATATAATATTTACTGTATAACAATATCTCATTTAATGTAAGTACCACATAGGTGTCGTATGTAATATTGAGAAATATTCCGTCTTTCGCGACTGTAATAAAAGTTTTATTTACACAGGGCGCGTTTGGCTTTATTTTAAAGCACTTCCATCGGTGAAAGGTATGGCACATACACAATGGTATTCATGTTCTATTTCTTGTTTTTGTTCCACAGTCGCAGTTTTACCAATGGTATTGAAATATATCCCTCTTCTGCAACTGTAATAAGCGACTTATTTAGACCAGACGCGTTTCTCTCTTTTGAAGCATCATAAGAGGACTGTATTTTGTGTCCTCCATTGCCAAGTCACATTTCGTAGTTTTGTGCTGCGGTAGCACAATATTCAACGTTTGTGTTGGCTCATCAGTGTTTTAGCAAATAAATGATGTTTGTGTGTGCCACACACAAAATTATATTTGACAGAGCTCTGAGCACTTCACTGACAGACGGTATATTCAAGTCCTAATGTTTTTGTAAGTCCACAGTTTTGTTTAATGTATTTTGTCTACTTCCTTTTGATTGATTGAAGTGCTTTAAAATAAAGCCAAACGTGCCCAGTGTAAGTAAAACTTTTGTTACAGTCGCGAAAGGTGGAATATTTCTCAATATTACATACGACACTTATGTGGTACTTAAATTAAATGTAATATATAGGTATCTTGTCCACATTTCATTCTCAACATTGTGGCAACTAAAATCGACCATCCGGAAAGTATACTCTATGGACTTTACCTCTGCAAACTCTTCAAAATTTCGTGCAATGGTTTACTATATTTAATGCTGCATAATAACTGCGTTGAACATCGAAACAAAATTAAGTCATTTATGGGGGGAAGGTATCAGTCAAGAAGATAGGTAAAAATCTAATTTTTGAGCCAAATAGTTTTTGTGGAATCGAATGATAAAGAGTGTCAAAGCAGTCGGAACACAATGTGTCTGCACAGGCGAGCAGTGCAGTGACAAAATCGCCCACAGCGCGGAATGCAGGGAGCACGTCTTCGTTGCAGCGAAAGGTTTAATGCGGCCGTGGTGGCTTTGCTTCATGAACTAAACGTAAGCTTGCGAACCATGCTATACTATGGCGCTGCTTCTCTTGGCGCGTGCATCGTGTGCAACTGGCAACGCAGCAATCTCCCGCATCTAGGCGGGCATGCGCGAGCCGCCAAGATAAAAGAATTGAACTATAGCAGTGAACAGCGGTAAGTCACGGCACACTCGCTCGCCTCTGTATCTCACACAATGATACAGCACTTGCTTTGCTTCACAGCGACTACAGCTGTTATGAAATACGTTAAATGTATTCGCATCTGCTTTTCTGGTGAATCAGTCGTCTTTAGGATTCATTCAAGGCATCTTAGAAGAGCATCTGTCCTCTCGACAGCGGGTTTTATATGCTTCATTGGTATCTTAAGTCATTGTGTAAGGTACCCCAAGGTATGTGACGGATTGTGATTGTTTCGACTGATGACGTAATTAAAATAGTTACTTTTCGCTTATTTATGGATATTACATTACCACTGGTTGTGCTGTTTGTGACCATTCCTTTAATGCTTTCTGAAAATGTGCCATCCGTTGTGCCTAAAGCGGATCGTCCAGTACATAATATACAATGAATATTGTTTACATAATAACATTTTTTAAAAAATTCTATTAACCTGTTGTACATAGTACACACTGCCGAAAATGTATTCATATTCTTTCGTATTTAGCGGTTTCTTAAGCGCAATAAGGGGACCACACCACAACCATGAAAAAATAAGCCCATATCGTAACACCACTTCCTCCGTACTTCATTTTTCGCTCTACACATAATGATAGTTAGCGTTCTCCAGACATTCGCCTGATACAAAACCTTTCATCGGATTGCCACTTGGAGTAATGTGATTCATCACTAGAAATAAGTCGTTTCCAGCCATCCACTGTACAGTAACAATGCTCTTTACATCACCTCAAGCATTGACTACAGAAATTCGTGGCTTATCAGGAGCTGCTCGACCACTGTACCAAAAAATGTTCAAATGGCTCTGAGCACTATGGGACTTAACATCTGAGGTCATCAATCCCATAGACTTAGAACTACTTAAACCTAACTAACCTAAGGACATCACACACATCCATTCCCGAAGCAGGATTCGAATCTGCGACCGTAGCAGCAGCGCGGTTCCGGACTGAAGCGCCTAGAACCGCTCGGCCACAGCGGCCGGCACCACTGTAGCCCATTCTGTTTAACTCCCAAAGTACAGCCATAGTGCCAGCAGTTGGTTGGAAGTAATTCGGAACTCACTAGCGATTCCTGCCGCTGAAGTCATGTAATTTTTTGTAATCAGCGTCCGCGGTGCTCGGTAATTTTTCCCCAAGTCTACTTGTCCTTGTCTAGCTGTCGTCGTTCTTTCGCATTTTCAGTTCAAGTCGCATCACCAACAGTGGACTTGGGCAGCTTTACAAGGGTTGAAACCTCCCTGACGGATTTGTTAGTCAGATGACATCCGTGACTAGTCCACGTTTGAAGTCGCTGAGCTGTCCTGACCAACCCGTTCTGCTGTTACTCGTCCTTTACACTGGCGGGTCCGTCTCTCGTAACATATGGAAGTCAATTCCGCATTACAAGGGCGTGTCCGGATACATCTGGTCATACACTACAGTCCCAGAATAAACTAGACTAGGTTTTGCTGGTGTAATACTGACGGTTCTCGTCATCTTTAGGAGAAACTTTCGCTGCATTTGTCTTAGTGTGACTGTATATCGTACGAGACGGAGCAGACGATTCCAATCCCTTGCTGGAAAACCCACAATAGCAATTAGTATTGCACTGTGGTCTAGTTTTATACCCTCTAGCATTAAGATGAGGCTGGCAGTGCCTGCGCTGACAGTTTGGTCAATGGTTTTAGCTGCCTTTTGATAGGATGTATCTATGATGAAATGAAATAGAAGTTCTGACACTGGTCACAATCTAGCATTTGTATGAATTAAATGGCGACAAGTGAAAATTTGTGCAGGATGGGATTTGAATCCGGATGCTTCACGCGATCGGTAGCCTTAACCTCTTCCGCATCTGAGCACGCTTTCCACACAACCCAAATTCCCAACTCGTCGCACATTACTTATGTACCGCCCCCTGTTCACTAGACCCATTGCAGGCCGCCTTACACTGATTCCCACAAGAGTTCGGGAACGAGAGAGCGAGGGGGGGGGGGGGGGGGGGAGAGAGAAAGCGCATGAGGGTGCATCCACACGGATATATTCTTAATGGTCGTCAAGAGTTATGTATTTATGTACACTGATCAGCCAGAATATTATTACCACCTACCTAATAGCTGGTACGTCCAGCATTGTCATGGATAACAGGGGCGACAGGCCATTTATATAGATCAGGAACAGCAGAGGTCCCTGGACGCTTCCCTGGGGAACACCTGATATCACTTCAGTTTTACTCGATGATTTGCCGTCTATTACTATGAACTGCGACATTCCTGACAGGAAATCACGAATCCAGTCGCACAACTGAGACGATACCTCATAGGCCCGCAGCTTGATTAGAAGTCGCTTGTGAGGAACGGTGTCAAAAGCTTTCCGGAAATCTAGAAATACGGAATCAACTTGAGATCCCCTGTCGATAGCGGCCATTACTTCGTGCGAATAAAGAGCTAGCTGCGTTGCACAAGAACGATATTTTCTGAAACCATGCTGATTACGTATCAATAGATCGTTCCCTTCGAGGTGATTCATAATGTCTGAATACAGTATATGCTCCAAAACCCTACTGCAAACCGACGTCAATGATATAGGTCTGTAGTTCGATGGATTACTCCTAATACCCTTCTTAAACACTGGTGCGACCTGCGCAATTTTCCAATCTGTAGGTACAGATCTATCGGTGAGCGAGCGGTTGTATATGATTGCTAAGTAGGGAGCTATTGTATCAGCGTAATCTGAAAGGAACCTAATCGGTATACAATCTGGACCTGAAGACTTGCCCATATCAAGCGATTTGAGTTGCTTCGCAACCCCTAAGGTATCTAATTCTAAGAAACTCATGCTAGCAGCTGTTCGTGTTTCAAATTCTGGAATTTTCCATTCGTCTTCCCTGGTGAAGGAATTTCGGAAAACTGCGTTCAATAACTCCGCTTTAACGGTATAGTCGTCGGTAACAGTACCATCGGCACTGCGCAGCGAAGGTATTGACTGCGTCTTGCCGCTTGTGTACTTTGCATACGACCAGAATTTCTTCGGATTTTCTACCAAATTTCGAGACAATGTTTCGTTGTGGAACCTATTAAACGCTTGCACGAGCTTCACTGGATCCACAGATTCCCACGTGAATGTTCCCCAGTGCATAGTGGAGCCGCCAACAGCTTGTTCCGTCCTGCAGTACAGGTGTCAAGGAGCTGTTCTCCTGGAAGACGACTGATTCGCGCCCTCCCATCGCCCTGATGAAGAAGGTATCAAGGTTCATCACACCATGCACCTCTCTGTCACTGCATCAACGTCCAGTGCCAAAAATCACATGCCCATTTCAGTCGTAGTTGCGCCGGCCGGAGTGTGTAGATACGTCTTCCCTCTTGTTTTCAGACTTAGTTCAACCTGTTCCCATGAGTGGTGCCGTCAAAGCCTGTCTTCAAGATGGCTGCTACACTTGACGTTCGTCAGAAGCAACGTGCTGTCATAGAATTCCTGTGCTGTGAAAACAGACAATGGTAAACATACACAAAAGGTTGAAAAAGGTGTATGGAGATGCTGCTGTCGATCGCAGTACAGTTAGTCGGTGGGCAAGCAGGTTACGTGATGAAAGCGGGCACGGCAATATTGAGGATTGTCCTCGCAGTGGCAGGCCTCGTACTGCACACACTCCAGTCTATGTGCAGAGAGTTAACAAATTGGTGACTGATGACAGCCGCATCACAGTGAACGAATTGTCACGCTATGTTGGGATACGGGAAGGAAGTGTTTGCAGAATACTGAAAGTGTTGACGTTAAAAAAGGTTTGTGCCAGGTGTGTTCCCAGGATGTTGACAGTGGCTCACAACGAAACAAGAAATATGGTATGCAGCGAACTTTTGGAACAGTACGAGAATGGCGGAGATGAATTTCTTGGAAGAATTGTGACAGGTGATGAAACATGGCTCTATCATTTTTCACCAGAGACGAAGAGGCAATCAATGGAGTGGATCATGGAAATTCACCCAAGAAAAAAAAAATCAAAACGACACCTTCTGCTGGAAAAGTTATGGCTACGGTGTTTTTCGATTCCGAAGGACTCTTGCTTGTGGACATCATGCCAAGTGGAACCACCATAAATTCTGATGCACATATGACGACACTGAAGAAACTTCAAGCTCAACTGAGTCGTGTTCGACCACAATGGCCAAAGCAGGATGTTTTGCTGTTGCACGAAAATGCACGGCCACATGTCAGTCAAAAAACCATGGAAGCGATCACAAAACTCGGATGGACAACACTGAAACACCCGCCTTACAGTCCTGACCCGGCTCCATGTGACTATCATCTCTTTGGGAAACTGAAAAACTCTCTTCGTGGAACAAAGTTTGAAGATGGTGACTCCCTTGTGCACGCTGCCAAACAGTGGCTCCAACAGGTTGGTCCAGAATTTTACCGTGCGGATATACGGGCGCTGGTTCCAAGATGGCAGTTGAGAGGGATGGAAATTATGTGGAGAAATGAAAATATTGTTCCTAAAGCATGTATCTACACACGGTAAAACTTTCAAACATGCAGAATAAAAGATGGATTAAAAAAAATAGTGTGCATTTCTTTTGGGGTGACCCTCGTATGTTTGGGTGATAGACATGAATGCACCATGAGAGACGCAGGTCTCCCTCGGAATACCTGTATATGGTTTGGAGAGGTGTCACAAAATCGTTGTCCTTCCTCTACGCCGTGTATGATGTGTAGTCTTCCTAATTTTCCCAACAAGAAACACCACCGTAACTGCTCATACTATCTCTTCTATTACCTCATGTTGCAGGGGAAAGCTTCGTTTGGAGCTGGCTTTACACACTGAAAATGGTTAGCAGAGCTATGACACCATGTTCCCATTTCCACCGAGTGGTCAAAACGCGGTCCTGTCGCATTCACTTGTCCTGTTTCCTCATAGGATGCATAAGGTCTTAGATATATCACTCTCCGACTTCTGTACAGGTCATACTTAAGGGGCTCGGGAACGCCCTATACTTGGAATGTTAAAATAACGCTTATAAATTACATCTTTCCTCACAAAGTATTTGAGGTAGGAAGTTGAACTTTTTACAGATTATTTATTGGAATATGGGCTACAACTTAACACAGGGATTTTACAAAATTTTAGTTCAGTTATTAAAGATGATTTTTTTTCAATTGTAATGTAAATTCACAACATTTTTTTGCAATTTTTTATTTATATATTCAAAAATATACAGTTTTTTGGAAAAAGGCTGTGTTAAATTATGCAGAAGGTACTGTGTAACATTTACTGAAAGTTTGAAACAAATATGTTTGGAAGATCCTTAGAAAACATGTAATTAGTATGAGAAAATAAAAGTTTTGGGAATCGAGCGACAAAGATTGGATTAACTTTTTAGTGCATTCCAGGTCCATAGGATGGATTATCTTCATCCTCTGCAAACTCCTCCTCCAGCTTCCTCTTGTTCCTCCTCCTGTTTACTCTTGCTTGTATTTCTAGACTCTTTACAGCCCTGTCTGCAGCCCGAAGGCGTTCCTTGTCTAAAGCAAGCATCGCTCGTACCATGTTAGAACCTATCTTCATTCCCATATTTCTAAATACCTTGCACCTTACAATGTTGCCATCATTGAAAGTCGCAACAGCATCATACACACCAAAGTGAAGTGTTTCTATTCCAACAAATACAGTCTTGGGGATTCTCGACCATATAACACTATTTACACTTTCATTGGGGTTTTGAGTTTTTCCGTGAATGCACAGTTCAGGTGCTGCTAAGTCTCTGAAAATAGGTTTTATCACCTCCATTATTGCATGAGGCAGACTATGCTTATGAGTGTACACTTCACCAGTTAGCAATCCTTTGTTATATTTACACCAACTGTCTTCTTCTTTGGGACACAAGCTATGTTGGGGATTTTCATCGTCTTTATTGTTTACAGTAATAACACATACCTTTGGCTTTCCAACATTTCTCCTTTTCTTAAAAGCCTTCAGAGGATTTCTAATAACTTTACTTTTACTCATTATTATACTTCAACAAAACAGAGACTCAAGAAACAGAATTAATTACGAATATTTTCGAGATAACGACAGAGTAAATAAACATGAAACAATCGACAATCACACCAGCGATATATATTGAACCATCACAGGTTAGCCACAACACATACTTTATCTCACATCACTAAAATGTACCTGATGAACACGGACGTTAATAATAACACAATTTGACAGCAGTTTAACAGCGCCACAGTGGGTCACGCCCATGTAGAACACATTTCAAAAAAAAATTAAAAATAGTTGTAGTCTTCGGAATTGAATAAATTATATATCTATTAAAAGGTAATAGTCTGCAGATTCAGAAAACGCAAACAAGTAAAAATTGAACTTTTCATGATTTTGAGCCTTTCCGGAGCCCCTTAAACTGGGACGATCACATGGACTAAGCTGCAGGTATGGTGGGGCAGAGACTTAGGAGCAGTTACAAGATGCAGAAGGACTGTCTAAAAACAGCGCTGGAGTTCTTGGCGTATAGGATCATTAGCAGATAGGATCGAAAAAGAAGATGACTCGTTTCGAGATACGAATATAATTCACCAGTGGCTGTAATCATTAAATGACATCTCTATGGGATCCAACACAAATACGTGGTTGAATGGATAGACTTGATTCCAAATTGCGGACAGCATTTCGGACAGTATTTCTGCCTGAAAGCATAACACTATCAGCGACCGTGTGTACCTGTAGACTCAAGACCGCTTTTTATGCAGGATGATGGTAACATAGTCGTTATGATCGTGTTTTTTTAATAGTGCGGCACTTACGCGAAATGTATGTTGTGGGTTGTATAATCTCTCTGTGGTCAGCTTCAGATGTCATTTCTCGGAAAGAACATCGTGTTTCCTCCATGGATTCCCAGTTGTCCTACCTGGCGCGTGTAATCCGACTGCTGAAAAAAAAATTACTGGCCATATAAAGTGACTGTCATGATCAATTTAATTAATTAGCCTATCAAATTGATATCAATGACGTGCCGATTGGAGGGTGGAAGAGATGGCTAGGGCATCACGGAATGATTCTTCACAAGCGTTTCTTTTTTCTTTTTTATCGTTGCGGCGATATCTTTTAACGAAATTTAAATCTCCCACCTACAAAGGGCGACATAAGCTCTCACGATTTGTTTTGTAAAAACTAGTGGGATATAGCATTGCATTGGCAAAAGGGGAACTATCATAGTGTACAAAACAGCTACGTTCTCTTGAATTATAGCTTCTTCTTGTCAAACGTTAAATGAATGTGTTTTTTTCCGACATGTGTGCCAATGGCGTGAAAGATTGTCTGAAATGTTTGTAATACACGTGTGCACGAGAGTTTATTTGCAGACACTGAACGCAAGAGGCGCTGTCAAGTCGTGTAATATGTTCAACAACTTGGAAGAAATTGCCAAATATAGATTTTTTTCTTTGGAGTTTAAATTCTCGCTTTTTCTTTACTCTGATGACGATTTCGAATTAACGAGGACATTCTGCAGTGATAGGTAGTTCTTCCATAAAAATAGTGGAAGTTCTTTTTCCTGATTTTTATGCAGGGTGGGCGTGTCTCTTGCTTGTCATTTGTGATTGGTGGCAGTACACTTCGCTGTATGTCACAAAATAATGAGATGCGACTGCAGACGAACGTAAAGCTATACCGATTTTGCTCATAAAATTAAAAGAAAATGGGCTTTACCTATTTTAGTGGAAAGAAGACATTTATTATGGTCACAAATGTGTTTTGCTTTTTTTAAATAGATGCTTTATTATAAATGCGTTGATGTCAAATACAGTTGTTCTCCATCGCTGAATGGTGGGCTGCTGCGGACGATGGGAGGAGGGCGTGTCTGCTGTGGTGATCGCTGGACACAGCTGCTCTCTGTCCGGGGGACAGCGTTTGCGAGCTCTGTCGCTATATTTTAGACAAACAAGTTGCACTTGAATCGGCTATCCTTTTATCTGCTATTGTTTAGTTGACTATACATGCTACTGTGTTCACGCCTTAAGGCAGCTGCCAGATAATGGAAAACCGAGTGTTTCCCGGATGGGCCGGGTTATGTCTGTAAATTTCCTTTTGTGCTAAGGGGCGCCACATCAAAGGCGTACTGCATATCTCGAGGGCCTGTCGGGTCTGCAGCCATATACGGGTCACCAGAAAAACAGCAAAGGGCATGACTTTTTAAATAGCCATCTAAAGTGTTCTCGGTATGGGTGGGGTTATGCTGCTTAATGCTTTAAGGTGGCTGCCAGATAGTGGAAAGCCGAGTGCGACGAGCAACTGCCAGCCCACGCTGCGAAGTGGTCAGTGGAGCAGCTGGCCATTTGAAGGAGCATGTGCCCCCCCCCTCCCCCTCCCCCCTGTGGGTGGATGGAGGGAGGGAAGGGTGGAATGAGGGAGGAAGGGGGCTTCGATTTTTGGCAGTTTGTGAACGCCAATCAGGGAGAACACATGCAACAACTACCGCCTCCTCTGCAGTCTTTTAGGATGACGATTTTCCCCAGTACATGTGCTGCATTGTGACCTGTTCATTACGAGTGCTGGTTTTTTCACATTTTCGAAGTTTAAATAGAACTGTGGCGAATTTTTTTTCCATCATTTGTGGTTGTGAGTATTTGCTTCGATTACCTGGGCTGCAAGATGGATTTTGAGCAGACATCTGTAGCGAACTCTAAATGACAGATACTGTATGTTTACAGGTGATACACTTTTTAAACTCCTCTCTGTCCAACACCAGCATCTCGTCAGTTGAACGTATTTTCTGCTAAAAAGAATGAAGATAGTACATTACACTCCAGCCTTTTTCCCACCAGCTTGTAGGTCTAGGTTAGAGTTTGAGTGTGTCTGTCACTACTTTCGAGTGGTATTGCGGAATTTTTTCCCAGCAGGATAACACCAGTTGTATGGTATCAGAAGTTTTTGAGTTTTATTGCGATTTTATGTCATCCTTTTTTAGCACTCAGCATTTTTTTTTTTTTTTTTTGTCATCAGTCTACTGACTGGTTTGCTGCGGCCCGCCACGAATTCCTTTCCGGTGCTAACCTCTTCATCTGAGAGTAGCACTTGCAACCTACGCCCTCAATTATTTGCTTGACGTATTCCAATCTCTGTCTTCCTCTACAGTTTTTGCCCTCTACAGCTCCCTCTAGTACCATGGAAGTCATTCCCTCATGTCTTAGTAGATGTCCTATCATCCTGTCCCTTCTCCTTATCAGTGTTTTCCACATATTCCTTTCCTCTCCGATTCTGCGTAGAACCTCCTCATTCCTTACCTTATCAGTCCACCTAATTTTCAACATTCGTCTATAGCACCACATCTCAAATACTTCGATTCTCTTCTGTTCCGGTTTTCCCACAGTCCATGTTTCACTACCATACAATGCTGTACTCCAGACGTACATCCTCAGAAATTTCTTCCTCAAATTAAGGCCGGTATTTGATATTAGTAGACTTCTCTTGGCCAGAAATGCCTTTTTGCCATAGCGAGTCTGCTTTTGATGTCCTCCTTGCTCCGTCCATCATTGGTTATTTTACTGCCTAGGTAGCAGAATTCCTTAACTTCATTGACTTCGTGACCATCAATCCTGATGTTAAGTTTCTCGCTGTTCTCATTTCTACTACTTCTCATTACCTTCGTCTTTCTCCGATTTACTCTCAAACCATACTGTGTACTCATTAGACTGTTCATTCCGTTCAGCAGATCATTTAATTCTTCTTCACTTTCTCTCAGGATAGCAATGTCATCAGCGAATCGTATCATTGATATCCTTTCACCTTGTATTTTAATTCCACTCCTGAACCTTTATTTTATTTCCATCATTGCTTCCTCGATGTACAGATTGAAGAGTAGGGGCGAAAGGCTACAGCCGTGTCTTACACCCTTCTTAATGCGAGCACTTCGTTCTTGATCGTCCACTCTTATTATTCCCTCTTGGTTGTTGTACATATTGTATATGACCCGTCTCTCCCTATAGCTTACCCCTACTTTTTTCAGAATCTCGAACAGCTTGCACCATTTTATATTGTCGAACGCTTTTTCCAGGTCGACAGATCCTATGAAAGTGTCTTGATTTTTCTTTAGCCTTGCTTCCATTATTAGCCGTAACGTCAGAATTGCCTCTCTCATCCCTTTACTTTTCCTAAAGCCAAACTGATCGTCACCTAGCGCATTCTCAATTTTCTTTTCCATTCTTCTGTATATTATTCTTGTAAGCAGCTTCGATGCATGAGCTGTTAAGCTGATTGTGCGATAATTCTCGCACTTGTCAGCTCTTGCCGTCTTCGGAATTGTGTGGATGATGCATTACCGAAAGTCAGGTGGTATGTCGCCAGACTCATACATTCTACACACCAACGTGAATAGGCGTTTTGTTGCCACTTCCCCCAATGATTTTAGAAATTCTGATGGAATGTTATCTATCCCTTCTGCCTTATTTGACCGTAAGTCCTCCAAAGCTCTTTTAAATTCCGATTCTAATACTGGATCCCCTATCTCTTCTAAATCGACTCCTGTTTCTTCTTCTATCACATCAGACAAATCTTCACCCTCATAGAGGCTTTCAATGTATTCTTTCCACCTATCTTCTCTCTCCTCTGCATTTAACAGTGGAATTCCCGTTGCACTCTTAATGTTACCACCGTTGCTTTTAATGCCACCAAAGGTTGTTTTGACTTTCCTGTATGCTGAGTCTGTCCTTCCGACAATCATATCTTTTTCGATGTCTTTCACATTTTTCCTGCAGCCATTTCGTCTTAGCTTCCCTGCACTTCCTATTTATTTCATTCCTCAGCGACTTGTATTTCTGTATTCCTGATTTTCCCGGAACATGTTTGTACTTCCTCCTTTCATCAATCAACTGAAGTATTTCTTCTGTTACCCATGGTTTCTTCGCAGCTACCTTCTTTGTACCTATGATTTCCTTCCCAACTTCTGTGATGGCCCTTTTTAGAGGCGTCCATTCCTCTTCAACTGTACTGCCTACTGCGCTATTCTTTATTGCTGTATCTATAGCGTTAGAGAACTTCAAACGTATCTCGTCATTCCTTAGTACTTCCGTATCCCACTTCTTTGCGTATTGATTCTTCCTGACTAATGTCTTGAACTTCAGCCTACTCTTCATCACTACTATATTGTGATCTGAGTCTATATGTGCTCCTGGCTACGCCTTACAGTCCAGTATCTGATTTCGGAATCTCTGTCTGACCATGATGTAATCTAATTGAAATCTTCCCGCATCTCCCGGCCTTTTCCAAGTATACCTCCTCCTCTTGTGATTCTTGAACAGGGTATTCGCTATTACTAGCTGAAACTTGTTACAGAACTCAATTAGTCTTTCTCCTCTTTCATTCCTTGTCCCAAGCCCATATTCTCCTGTAACCTTTTCTTCTACCCCTTCTCCTACATCTGCATTCCAGTCGCCCATGACTATTAGATTTTCGTCCCCCTTTACATACTGCATTACCCTTTCAATATCCTCATACACTTTCTCTATCTGTTCATCTTCAGCTTGCGACGTCGGCACGTATACCTGAACTATCGTTGTCGGTGTTGGTCTGCTGTCGATTCTGATTAGAATAACCCGGTCACTGAACTGTTCACAGTAACACACCCTCTGCCCTACCTTCCTATTCATAACGAATCCTACACCTGTTATACCATTTTCTGCTGCTGTTGATATTGCCCGATACTCATCTGACCAGATATCCTTGTCTTCCTTCCACTTCACTTCACTGACCCCTACTATATCTAGATTGAGCCTTTGCAGTTCCCTTTTCAGATTTTCTAGTTTCCCTACCACGTTCAAGCTTCTGACATTCCACGCCCCGACTCGTAGAACGTTATCCTTATCCTCTGCATATGGTTACGTAATTAGGCCCAATCTTTGTGATTAATTATGTAATTAGGATCGATATTTGCGTCAGTTTCCCGACAAAAATAAATAAAGTACACTAACCTAACCTTCCTCTCCCACATCTGGGCAGTTTCCATGTGTTAGAGGGTGCACCCAGAAAGGGCACAGTCATTTTTAATTTTCTGTCCGTTCCAAGCGCCTCTGGTGATTTAATTGTGTCAGTGGGGCACACTTTGGTTTTCCACCTAGGAGGACCAGATTTCGAGTCCCAGAAAGGTTACTGGCAGCTTTAATTTCCCATCATTTCCCAGGTGGGGTGTGGGGTGGAATGTTAGCACAGCCCAGGGACAAAGAAATTCCCACCAAAATTCGAAATTGCCTCCAAAATTGGAAAATCCCACCAAAATTCGAAATTACCGCCCATAGGGTAGGTTGGGGGGAGGGTGGTGGGGGAGGGGGTGAGGGCCTGTTGCACACGTGCATCCGAGAAAACACATGATGTCATCTTTGGTCGGTGGTGGGCGTGGTCGGGGGTGTGGGTGGGTGTGATTAATTGATCAATTTAATTAATCTGCATAACAATTTGATATCAAAACTGCGCTACAAACCCCAGTATACTACTACTTTCGGTTTAGGAAACGCTTGCCCTTAAGCATGTATTCTTACTCGCAGCTGTTGTTAATTCTTCGTTTCTGCATCCCGGCTGCAGCCTTGAGAGCACATGGTTTGCATTTTCTTCAAACTCCCGTCTGGAAACCGCAGGGACTACAAATAAGATATCATCAACGTAAGTCACAACATAGTCTGCTTCATCAGTCCCATCTAACAGTTCCAGCAGTGGCTCACTTGTAAGATCCCAGAAAACAGGTCCATGTTTCAAGTCATATAGGCTGCAGTTGGTAATATCTTTTATCACTTTGTGCCACTCTGCCATCTTGCGGTATCGAACATTGTTTGCGACGTGTTAAAGTGTTTATTAATTATGTAGGTCCAAAGCTCTTCGGATTTGTGGGATCTTTACTGCGGCCTTTCTTTGCAATAACTGCAAGTGCTGGTTTCCAAGTTGGGTAGGTTGGGGGGAGGGTGGTGGGGGAGGGGGTGAGGGCCTGTTGCACACGTGCAGCCGAGAAAACACATGATGTCATCTTTGGTCGGTGGTGGGCGTGGTCGGGGGTGTGGGTGGGTGTGATTAATTGATCAATTTAATTAATCTGCATAACAATTTGATATCAAAACTGCACTACAAACCCCACTATACTACTACTTTCGGTTTAGGAAACGCTTGCCCTTAAGCATGTGTTCTTACTCGCAGCTGTTGTTAATTCTTCGTTTCTGCATCCCGGCTGCAGCCTTGAGAGCACATGGTTTGCATTTTCTTCAAACTCCCGTCTGGAAACCGCAGGGACTACAAATAAGATATCATCAACGTAAGTCACAACATAGTCTGCTTCATCAGTCCCATCTAACAGTTCCAGCAGTGGCTCACTTGTAAGATCCCAGAAAACAGGTCCATGTTTCAAGTCATATAGGCTGCAGTTGGTAATATCTTTTATCACTTTGTGCCACTCTGCCATCTTGCGGTATCGAACATTGTTTGCGACGTGTTAAAGTGTTTATTAATTATGTAGGTCCAAAGCTCTTCGGATTTGTGGGATCTTTACTGCGGCCTTTCTTTGCAATAACTGCAAGTGCTGGTTTCCAAGTTGGGTAGGTTGGGGGGAGGGTGGTGGGGGAGGGGGTGAGGGCCTGTTGCACACGTGCAGCCGAGAAAACACATGATGTCATCTTTGGTCGGTGGTGGGCGTGGTCGGGGGTGTGGGTGGGTGTGATTAATTGATCAATTTAATTAATCTGCATAACAATTTGATATCAAAACTGCACTACAAACCCCAGTATACTACTACTTTCGGTTTAGGAAACGCTTGCCCTTAAGCATGTATTCTTACTCGCAGCTGTTGTTAATTCTTCGTTTCTGCATCCCGGCTGCAGCCTTGAGAGCACATGGTTTGCATTTTCTTCAAACTCCCGTCTGGAAACCGCAGGGACTACAAATAAGATATCATCAACGTAAGTCACAACATAGTCTGCTTCATCAGTCCCATCTAACAGTTCCAGCAGTGGCTCACTTGTAAGATCCCAGAAAACAGGTCCATGTTTCAAGTCATATAGGCTGCCATTGATAATATCTTTTATCACTTTGTGCCACTCTGCCATCTTGCGGTATCGAACATTGTTTGCGACGTGTTAAAGTGTTTATTAATTATGTAGGTCCAAAGCTCTTCGGATTTGTGGGATCTTTACTGCGGCCTTTCTTTACAATAACTGCAAGTGCTGGTTTCCAAGTCTCTTACGTCCAGCCCTGTCTCAGTGCCTCGTTCAGAGGACGTGTTAAGGAAGGCTATAACTATAGTTCTGCCTTTCTATTACATCCAAACAGATGAAAAATGGCCGGCCGGAGTGGCCGAGCGGTTCTAGGCGCTAAAGTCTGGAACCGCGCGACCGCTGCGGTCGCAGGTTCGAATCCTGCCTCGGGCATGGATGTGTGTGATGTCCTTAGGTTAGTTAGGTTTAAGTAGTTCTAAGTTCTAGGGTACTGATGACCTCAGAAGTTAAGTCCCATAGTGCTCATAGCCATTTGAACCATTTTTGATGAAAAATGACTCATTAACATCAGGCTACTTTCCCGAGTATTTAAAGCAGACAAGGGTTGAACCTCTGCTAAAGAAAGGTATTGCAGAGGACATAGAAAGCTACAGATACATTCCCCTACTGACGTCATTCCCAAATATAACAGAATCAAATTTGTGAGACAGACTAATGAAGTGCTTTAATAAATGTAACCTTCCAAGAAATCACATTTTGGGTTCCAAAGTAATAGAAGTACAGAATCAGCTGTAGTAAAATTCTTAAAAGTGGTTCTTGATGCTTTTGACAAGGATGAATGTGTTACACCCATATTTTTAGATCTGTTTACGGTTTGTATACTGTTAACTGTAAGAACAACTAAATAAGCTAGAATCATTAGGAATAAAAAGTGGTGCCGAGCATTCTTAGCAGATGGAATACAAGGAACAGAGATAACACGAACCTCAAAAAAGGCTAATCTTTTTATGAAACACCTTTACAACCAAAATACGTTAATATTGGAGTAGTGGGGGTAGCGTATTAGGAGACAGTGGCGTTAGTTACGGGGAAAATTCTCTTTGCTGATGACAGTACCATTGGTCAATATGTAATAAAGTTCCACTGAAAATAAAGCAAAAAAAGTTATGAATTTCAATATTAAGGGGACAAAAATGACACCTAGATGTAAATGGTATTTCTACATACTGTATACAAAGCGTGAAATTTCTAGAAATCAGTATTGGTTCTCAGCCGAAGTGGCGTCAACACTGTCATCCAGCAAAGAAATCAAGCCCCCCATCAGTAGATGATTTGATCCTTAGCTCCCGTGAATATACTTACGCTGTGGTCGTTGGCTTCTCCAGGATTACAGATCCATGAATTCACTTTATGTTTATGTGATTTTGATTTATAAATAACAATAGAACATGGAGTAATGTCAGACATGTTACTGAACTTCTACCTGATGTAGTCAGAGTTGCCAACATAGTATTTAATAAAATAAAATAACCTGAATCTCTTCCTCCTTCACACTTTTAATGTACATTATTCCAAATGCTTCATCAGCATCATATTCTTCGCACAACTGCTTTCTTCGTACTATTATTAAGGGATTTACTTTCTCTTTATGAACCTCATTATTTCCTGTTTCTTCTAACAAGAGTTCTCGATAGTATTAGCTGTCAATAACTCTAGCAGTTAAATTTTTATTACCTTTCCACCAACTGGGGCACATACATTTTCACAGAACAGCTAACTTGTCCCAGTCAGTCTTGCTATGGGATTCTGGGTTCTGAAACTTCTGCAAATAATATTTAAATTCATCCAGGTTTTCGAGATCATCATTAAACGCTTCTGAATTTTCATAATGTAGCTCTGTCTCTGCGGGATTCTCAACTCTTTCAAGTGCAACATTATTAGTGTGTTGCACGTGGTTCGTTTCATGTTTCAGGGCAACCACACTGACTGTCATCAACATATGAAAAATATTCTTTCATCTTCCTCGCATCAGTTTTCAGAACTTGCCCAACTTCACTTCATTTTCAGCAGATTAATTATTCTTTTTATCTCGCTCCGTTCCTGCCTTCCTAACATATAAATACATTGTTTCTTATATTCCATCACCTTCTAATACATGGATGCGCACCCGAAGGATGATGGAATATTCGAACCGCCGGGAAAATTTCAACAAACACATTGTTTCATTCCCTCAGTCAAATGTTTCGCATCACTTCCTATTTCTGGAAACTTAGTTTCATCTGTGTCTCTCGTATACCCTAATCCTACTATACCTTCACTGCTGGCTTCCTTTGCTTTACGTTTTAGTACTTCGTGGCTCTGCAACATACCTCCCCACTGCTTCTACCCCGCTTTGCCACGCAGGGGGCAAAAAACTGATAAATCAAAATCGAGTAATTGTTGTTGACGTGGCCGTCAGCTTGAAGACTGAGTTGATGCATCTGTCCACGCTAGCCATGTAGTGAAAGCCTTAGGGTAACAGGTGTAAATAGAGAGATATCCTAAATGTGCTCGCCATATTGAGATATCCTAAATGTGCTCGCCGTGTGTAGTTAAACAATTATATATTATTCTTTTATAGACTGCTGATAATTGGTAATATGAGTATGTGAAACGTGTTTGGTTGAAAACAACAATAAACATTCAGTTGCAGTAGATGGATAATCTGTAGTCTTAGCTCCTTAATACACGTAAAAGAGTAGCATTAGTCAGGATAAAGTGGCCGGGGCGAGATTGTGCCAGTAAACAATGCTGCTGCCTGTCGAGGAGTGATCAAACTAATTTTAACATACTCCATTATTGTTGTAAGTGTGTCTGAGAGAGGAAGCTTTTTCTAGTATTTTTTAATAAAAACTTTTTTATTTTTAGTTGTCTTGTGTAAGTCAGCTATTTTATTCTCGTTAACTCACACTTACAGTAATAATTTTTTACCTTGTCATTGTTTAAAGAAACGTTTTTTGGTTTGCAAATATAGCGCCTTGTTATTCCTTTCGATTTGACAGTCTCATGTGTGAAGCATTAATGCCGACATGGCGTCCGATCGGGAAAAGTGGACACTCTACTCGTCATGAAAAGTCGATACTTCTCGAAACAGTTCATCTTTAACCCGATTAGCCCAGTAAGATTTACTTACTGTCATATATCACGCACAATACTGTATTACAGATTGACTTCTAAATCCTTTTGCATACGAAGTTATCATCTATCAATCTTTCTCTTTACAATGGTTTTGAAATAATTAATTAACGGTATTTAAAGTGGGCTCTATTACTGTATATTTGGTCGGATACAAAAAACCGATCGCAAACGGTCTGCTGTAGTCGCTTAGTGTTGTTTCAGATAATAGGACATAACATGCATAGAAAATATGTCGGAAGATCAGTGTAAAAACATGGAATGCTGTTGCGATGGAAAATACAATGGAGACGATGAAGAATGCAGCAAATATAACATCACACACTGAATACAAAAGTTGCAGGAAAAACAGGGATTCAGTGGACGGTAAAAGAATTATGGGGAGATTAAAGAGTGTGTGCAATGAAGAACAAGAAATAATTAATTATATCCCTGAAATGGAAAAACGATTTTAACGATTTTCTGGGTTCATAGTGATGACCTATGGAGATTAGCAATCCAGTTTGCAGAGAGGAACAGAATACAAGGTGGTTATAATTAAACTTTCGCTATCTGAGAGGGACTCGAAGACAGACGAGTGACTAAGAAACTGATACTCTATGGAAACATTTGTAAGGACATGCAGAAAAGAAATACAGAAAAAAACCTTGAAAAAACACATTTTACACTACTGGCCATTAAAATTGCTACAACACGAAGATGACGTGCTACAGAGGCGAAATTTAACTGACAGGAAGAAGATACTGTGATATGCAAATGATTAGCTTTTCAGAGCATTCACACAAGGTTGGCGCCGATGGCGACACCTACAACGTGCTGACATGAGGAAAGTTTCCAACCGATTTCTCATACACAAACAGTAGTTGACCGGCGTCGCCTGGTGAAACGTTGTTGTGGTGCCTCGTGTAAAGAGGAGAAATGCGTACCATCACGTTTCAGACTTTGATAAACGTCAGATTGCAGCCTATCGCGGTGGCAGGTTATCGTATCGCGACATTGCTGCTCGCGTTGGTCGAGATCCAATGACTGTTAGCAGAATATGAAATCGGTGGGTTCAGGAGGGTAATACGGAACGCCGTGCTGGATCCCAACGGCCTCGTATCACTAGCAGTCGAGATGACAGGCATCTTATTCACATGGCTGTAACGGATCCTGCAGCCACATGTCGATCCCGGAATCAACAGATGGGGACGTTTGCAAGACAACAACCATCTGCACAAACAGTTCGTCGACGTTTGCAGCAGCACGGACTATCAGCTCGGAGACCATGGCTGCGGTTACCCTTGACGCTGCATCACAGACAGGAGCGCCTGCGATGGTGTACTCAACGACGAACCTGGGTGCACGAATGGCAAAACGCCATTTTTTCGGATGAATCCAGGTTCTGTTTACAGCATCATGATGGTCGCATCCGTGTTTGGCGACATCGCGGTGAACGCACATTGAAAGCGTGTATTCGTCATCGCCATACTGGCGTATCACCCCGCATGATGGTATGGGTTGCCATTGGTTACACGTCTCGGTCACCTCTTGTTCGCATTGACGGCACTTTGAACAGCGGACGTTACATTTCAGATGTGTTACGACCCGTGGCTCTAGCCTTCATTCGATTCCTGCGAAACCCTACATTTCAGCAGGATAATGCACGACCGCATGTTGCAGGTCCTGTACGGGCCTTTCTGGATACAGAAAATGTTCGACTGCTGCCCTGGCCAGCACATTCTCCAGAGCTCTCACCAATTGAAAACGTCTGGTCAATGGTGGCCGAGCAACTGGCTCGTCACAATACGCCAGTCACTACTCTTGATGAACTGTGGTATCGTGTTGAAGTTGCATGGGCAGCCGTACCTCGTACACGCCATCCAAGCTCTGTTTGACTCAATGCCCAGGCGTATCAAGGCCGTTATTACGTTCAAAGGTGGTTGTTCTGGGTACTGATTTTTCAGGATCTATGCACCCAAATTGCGTAAAAATGCAATCACATGTCAGTTCTAGTATAATATATTTGTCCAATGAATACCCGTTTATCATCTGCATTTCTTCTTGGTGTAGCAATTTTAATGGCCAGTAGTGTATTTGCCACGTGTGAGGGTAGTGTTTGTTAACTGCGTATCGTGTTCACGTTAGAGGTTACAAACGTTTCTCAGTGTGACGACCATATGCATCCACGACACTAGGGATTGCACCAGTGCTGCCTGAAATAACGATGGACCATGGAATGCTCAGCTGTCATTACACACTTCGTGAACAGCTTAAGATTGCACTTTGGGTCCAGCATTCTTAGCCATGCCAAAGGTAACTTCTTCAACAATTTGCAGCGCAATTGACCGTCGATCTCTCCAGGAGCAGTTCCGAAATCGTTAGTTAATTTGAACTTCCGAATGATGTTCTTCAACTCTGGTAGGGAAAGAGGAACTTTGCGTTTACTGCGTCGATACTCACAAACAGCGGCAGCACTAATTCTGTTGTTTCGATAAGACAGCTTCACAAATAAGACACCGCTCACCTTGTCCGGACCCGAGCAGAATGTCTGCAGCTGTAATGCTCACTGATGCTTATATTTCAGCCCTACGTCGCCGTATCAGTACTGGCGCCTACCGGTAAATCGTGATACTTACTCTATTAACAACGCAAATCCTGCAGCGCACAGTGTGAATATCATTCCTGCACTGAAGCGCCAAAGAAACTGGTGTAGGAATGCGTCTTCAAATACAGAGATATGTAAAGAGGGAGAATAGGCGCTGCTGTCGGCAACGCATATATAAGACAACAAGTGTCTGACGTAGTTGTTAGATCGGTTGCTGCTGCAATGACAGGTTATCAAGTTTTAAGTGAGTTTTCAAAGTGGTATTATAGTCGGCGCACGAACGATAGGACACAGCATCTCTGAGGTAGAATGAAGTGGGGATTTTCCTTTACGACCATTTCGCGAGTGTACCTAGAATATCAGGAATCCAGTAAACCATCAAATCTCCGACATCGCTGCGGCCGGAAAAAGATCCTGCAAGAACGGGACCAACGACGACTGAAGAGAATCGTTCCATGTGCCAGAAGTGCAACCCTTCCGCAGATTGCTGCAGATTTCAATGCTGAACCATCAAGAAGTGTCAGAGTGCGAACCATTCAACAAAACATCATCAATATGGTCTTTCGGAGCCGAATCCCTACACGTGTACCCTTGATGACTGCACGACGCAAAGCTTTACGCCTCGCCTGGGCTCGCCAACACCGACATTGGACTGTTGATGGCTGGAAACATATTGCCTGGTCGGACGAGTCTCGTTTCAAACTGTACTGAGTGGTTGCAAGTGTGCGGGTGTGGAGAGAAGCTCATGGACCCTGCATGTCGGCAGGGGACTGTTCAAGCTTGCAGAGGCTCAGTAATGGGGTGGGGCGTGTGCAGTTTTAATATTTTTTGTGGGATCTGAAATTTAAAAACCTCTCTCACACCGGCCTGATTTAGCTTCACTGATCAGGAATGTAAAAAACATGCGTATATTAAGGGAATTTTCATTCACAAAGCAGGCTTATCACATTCACACAGTTCAATACTGTTCTATCCTGATTAAATTGAGTTTAACTTAAATTCCATAAGGCAGTGAAGCAATTTCGAAGTCTGGGTGCGACGAAAATTGTCAGTCGACCTCCTGAAAACATTTGTAATAATTATTAACTTTCGGTGATCACATGGGGAAGACCGGAGATCTGATGGTAAGACTGTGTTAGCCCATTTATTGAAAGTAATAAATTGGATATGTTGAGCGTACAAAACGGCAGGTTCGTCCAGTGTAAATCAGACGTTCCCCACTGATCCCGTGCAACACAGCGTAGTAAGCAGACACTGCCAATAATAATCAGTTAAATAATACGCGAACACACTTACTTTAGTTTAGTTCATGTATTAAATTCCTTTTCATACAGAATCTCATCAAGATGGCGACTAGCTCAACAATACATACATATACATCTCCGTTCTTTCACGGCTAATCGGCAAGATCTCAATCATTCTTTTCATAAGAGAAAACATAGATAGCAGAGAAGCTATTCCAAGGAGTAAATGCACGCTCCAAGGAATAATAGGGCTTGAAACTACTTTGCATTGATAATCATCGTATATTAAAGTTTAGGAATCGGTAAGATAAGAAGAGATATTTCGAGATATGTACTGAGTTATATAATTTATAAAATTTCTGAAAATATCGCGGAGAGACCGCTGCAAGAGACATTACACAGTTGGAGCGATATGGGGCCCCTGATAGTCTAGGTACGACTCTTCCAGGTGGCACGTACGTAAGCGTCCTGTCTGATCAGCTGCATCCATTCATGTCCATTGTGCATTCCAACGGACTAGGACAATTGCGGCAGGACAATGCGACAACCCACACGTCCAGAATTGCTACAGAGTGGCTCCATGAACACTCTTCCGAGTTTAAACACTTCCGCTGGCCACCAAACTATCCAGATATGAACATTATTGAGCGTATCTGGCATGCCTTGCAACACGCTGTTCAGAAGAGATCTTCACCCTGTCGTACTCGTACGGATTTATGGACAGCCCTGCAGGGTTCATGGTGTCAAATCCTTCCAGCGCTCGAGGCCATGCTACGTTGTGTTGATACACTTCTGCGGACCCTGGGGTCCTACAAGATGTTAGGCAGATGTACCAGTTTCTATGGCTCTTGAGTGCATAAAGTTAGGTACCAGCACGGTAAACAGTTTTTCGTCTACACAGGCTCAAGAGCGAAAGTTTAATTATAACCATTGTGTACATCGTTTTACACTAATAATCTGCACTGAAAAGCGGAGCAGGCTATGGAAGCCTTCAGAAAAATGCATATACAGGGTGGTCCATTGATCGTAACCGGGCCAAATATCTCACGAAATAAACGTCAAACGAAAAAACTACAAAGAACGAAACTTGAAACTTGTTAAGCTTGAAGGGGGAAACCAGATGATGCTATGGTTGGCCCGCTAGATGGCGCTGCCATAGGTCAAACGGATATCAACTGAGTGTTTTTTTTAAATAGGAACCCCCATTTTTTATTACATATTCGTGTAGTACGTAAAGAAATATGAATGTTTTATTTGGACCACTTTTTTCGCTTTGTGGTAGATGGTGCTCAATTTTAGACGAACAGTTGGTAACAGGTAGGTTTTTTAAATTAAAATACAGAACGTAGGTACATTTGAACATTTTATTTCGGTTGTTCCAATGTGATACACGTACCTTTGTGAACTTATCATTAATGAGAACGCATGCTGTTACAGCGTGATCACCTGTGTATACCGCATTAATGCAATAAATGCTCAAAATGATGTCCGTCAACATCAATGACGCTTCGTCGCTAAATATAACGCGTGCAAAAAATCTGTCATCGTCCCGTAATTTTTCTTGTGCCCAGTGGCAGAACTGTACACGACGTTCAAAGTCGTCGCCATGCAATTCCTGGTGTATAGAAATATGGTACGGGTGCAGTCGATGTTGATGTACCATTCTCAACACCGACTTTTTTGAGATTCCCGATTCTCGCGTTATTTGTCTGCTACTGATGTGCGGATTAGCCGCGACAGCAGCTAAAACACCTACTTGGGCATTATCATTTGTTGCAGGTCGTGGTTGACGTTTCACATGTCGTTGAACACTTCCTGTTTCCTTAAATAACGTATCTATCCGGCGAACGGTCCGGACACTTGGATGATGTCGTCCAGGATACCGAGCAGCATACATAGCACACGCCCATTGGGCATTTTGATCACAATAGCCACACGTCAACACGATATCGACTCTTTTCCGCAATTGGTAAACGGTCCATTTTAGCACGGGTAATGTATCACGAAGCAAATACGTCCGCACTGGCGGAATGTTACGCAATACTACGTACTTATAGATTTGTGACTATTACAGCACCATCTATCACAAAGCGAAAAAAGTGGTGCAACTGAAACATTCATATTTCTTTACGTACTACACGAATATGTAATAAAAATGGGGGTTCCTATTATAAAAAAAACGTAATTGATATCCGTTTGACCTATGGCAGCACCATCTAGCGGGCCAACAATAGCGCCATCTGGTTTCCCCCTTCAAGCTAGACGAGTTTCGTTCTTTGTAGTTTTTTCGTTCGATGCTAATTTCGTGAAATATTTGGCCCGGTCACTATCAATGGACCACCCTGTATATATACTATATGCTAATTTTTTTAACTTTAAAATATTTGGTGCGATATATTGTAATAAGTAGATTCAAAATGATCCGATGGCAAGCTTCTATCAGTATCCATGTTTTGGTGCAAATTCGAATTCTCTTAGAGTGGTCACTTTAATTTGCTTTTCCCCTTTGTGTCCACTTCTTTAAAATTCTGCCTCTTATAATTGTACCACATTGTAAGGACAGGCAGAAGAGAAATAACGAATAAACCAGTGAAAGGCCGAGTTTGTAAGTGATCGGCTGTTAATACTGTAAGGTGGCATCATTTTGAGCCACATTACAATTACCACTCCGGAAAGAAAACCCTTTAATAGTATAAACATCGAGACAGGAAACCATGAACGATACTGATCGGCTAGGGATGTTAATTTATAGCAGAATATCTGCACGATAGTGAAGCGGACGGACGGGAGGCTGGCAAGAGAACGGGAAAGACACAAGCGAGGGAGGCAGGCCTGAGAGCTGAAGACAACAGCGCCCGTAAGCTACTCTGGAAACCACAGGCGGGTGGACCGCGGCTTAACGGGAGCCACGTGGCCGAGGACAAGGGGCAGACACAGGGGCTCGCTCACAAAATGCGTGGCGGCGTGTAGGTGGTTTTCCTAACGGCCGGAGCGGAAGCTTCTGGAACAGTCTGGAAACTTCTAGAAGTTTCGGTCGGTTGCAAAACTGAGATTGGCCGGCGCTCGGAAACGAACGCCTCCCAGCAACATGATTGGCCACGCACATCAAAAGGGTCGAAGAAAAAGAACAGGAGCTACGAAAAAGCGTAGCGACTGAGAAACACTTGTTCCTGGGGCGTCGAGGAGAGAGGTTGGTCCTGGCGAGGTGTGCGACCTCGTTACTGGGACAGAGTACTTGTAGCGAGAGCCTGAGGATCGTCTGGTGTTCCACGGCAGCCGTGGAGGTGGCCACGGAAGCTTTTGGTGAGGCAGAATTTATGTTATCTCGCTGAAGCGAGAACCTTCGCAGCGATAAGCGTTAGATCACTGTAGTGGTAGTGCATTCGCAACGGCGGTTAGGGAAGTAAATTGCTGATGACGTGTCTTTTTCGTTCTATGCTGAGGCTTTACGTTGCTAGTCCCGAGTATAGTTCTAAATATAATTGCAATTGTCATAGCCGGTGTCAGTATTCCGCGCTTGAATTAACGACCGCGAATATATCACAGGACAGTCCCAGAGAGAGCGATTACCAAATGTGAATAGGCAGAACTAAAATGTTGCTCGTACTGTGTAATCTTGTACAGAGTAAATGGCAGAAGAGTAAAGAATTTAACACTACTGAGTGTATCATTTCATAGCTAGTACTTTCCTTCGTCATTTTATTATCTCCTTATTTGTGTACTTCATGTCTGAAACCACCTGGTGGAGGCAGTGTTTGTAGGTGAGCACATGTGAACATTCTAGCGTATACTGAGGAGACGGTTAGAAACCAACAAGATTTGCATACGACTAGTTGATGTCAAATATAGAGCGAAGGATAAGCTTACCCTTCTGGAGAGCTTATAAGTGTCATGGCGTCAAATTAGAGTTATAAAATGCGTTGTGCAAAATTTTTCACTTATACGTTCGGCTTGCAGGCTTAACCATCAGCAGAAAAGAGCAAAACAGAAGCGGTAGCTTACAATGCCAGCATTTTTTCGGATTATAAGGGAGATAAGTTTTTTGACCTATAAGGGGAAGAACACACGTGCAGAGCAGGTCGACATTTGCGCCGAGGTGGCGGCTGGTGACTCCGCGGAGAGGACGGCAGCCACGTAAGTCGGCCAGTGGCCAGAGAGACCGCACCCTTTGGAGGCCACACATGTGCTGCGGCGCTCCCCAGGGGCGCGTGCGGGGCCCGCCCCAGCCCCGGGGCGCGCAATGCGCCGTGAAATGCCAGCGGCGGCTGCGGCCGCGACCTTTCCGCCGCGCGGCCGCGCGCCCTGACCCCCTCCCTAACGGCGCCCTAACAGCCCTAACTCGCTAATGCCAGCCGCCGCTCGTTAGTGGCCGTATCAATAAACAACGACGCGGCTTCCGCAGCCTGTAGGAACGGGCCCATCCTCTCTTCCTCGCAGAAGCCGTCCGTGACACGCTTCGGGACTCACCCGCGTCGTCGTCCGGAATGCACGCGCTCTTTTCGCTCTCCGCCCAGCGACAACGCGGACCCACCGTCCGGCAATCGTTATCGAGTGAAGACAGACCGGGGAGATGTTGCGTATAGCAAGACGCATCGACAACGGGGTTACGAGGGTATTCCAAAGACACAGAAGGTTGTTGCTGTTGTGGTCTTCAGTCCTGAGACTGGTTTGCTGCAGGTCTCCATGCTACTCTATCCTGTGCAAGCTTCTTCATCTCCCAGTACCTACTGCAGCTTACATCCTTCTGAATCTGCTTAGTGTATTCCTCGCTGCCCTCCAGTACTAAATTGGCGATCCCTTGATGCCCCAGAACGTGTCCTACCAACCGATCCCTTCTTCTAGTCAAGTTGTGCCACAAGCTCCTCTTCTCCCCAATTCTATTCAATACCTCCTCATTAGTTATGTGATCTACCCATGTAATCTTCAGCATTCTTATTAAACCGATAGTTTGGTAATTTTCACATCTGTCAACACCTGATTTCTTTGGGATTGGAATTATTATATTCTTCTCGAAGCCTGAGGGAATTTCGCCTGTCTCATATATCTTGCTCACCAGATGGTAGAGTTTTGTCAGGACTGGCTCTCCCAAGGCTGTCAGTAGTTCCGATGGAATGTTGTCTACGCCCGGGGCCTTGTTTCGACTTAGGTCTTTCAGAGCTCTGTCAAACTCTTCACGCAGTATCATATCTCCCATTTCATCTTCATCTACCTCCTCCTCCATTGCCATAATATCGCACTGGTTTCCCGATGCCGTTGCACCTTTGAACATTAGCCCGAAGCTTTTCCGCCGTGGAAAACGCGGCTTCCAGCTGTTTACGGACAGCAGTCAGTTCTTTTCGTAGCTGCATCGTGATCGTTTCACGAGATTACGTGCGACGAAGCAATGTGTTCGCTAACACTCCTTGGAACGTACGCTCTCGGAATTTCAACAATAAACTTTTCCAAGATACGCTGCGCATCTCTTGTAGCGTCTGCCACTAGACTTCGTTGAGCATTTCTGTAATGGTCTTGCCGTTAGCAGACAAACAGTTAATGAAGTGGGTGGCTCATTGCTGGATTTTCTCTATACTCCCTATTAGCACAACCCGTTAAGGGCCATAGGCTGTCGAGTAAAAGTAAAGAATTGGCCACATGAATATTTTGTAAGCTACCTCCTTCGAGGACGAATTACTCTTCCTTCTAATTTTTTTCCGTGATTTTCAGCCTGTCACCTATTTTTCCACAATTAACAGCCATCGTCTGCAAATATTTTTGTGCCTTCTGTCATTTTAAGCTTCATGAAGACAACAGATCGCCTCTAATGAACCTCACGGAGCTCCCAGCGTTATCCACTAGTAGATCGCTTGTACAGGATGTCTCTCCTATGGATCCTCAGGCTCATTTTCTCCGGTGTTTCGGCAGATATCTGCAATTTCGTTTGTGCAACGTGTAGCCGGACTCAGCCCAAACAAACACTGTTCATCGTGTCTTTCATACGATGCCAAGTATCGAAGGAGCGCTTCGGATTGTTTCACTTTACAAACAAAATGATTTTCAAATTCGAATTCTACGTGCAGTTTCCACAGACCGTTCCCAAATTGTTTTAGTGCAATGTTCCTTTTATCGACGTATATTAACAGCGGCAGTAAAACACGAAGAGTAACCGGCAGTCCAGTGGTGAAAGCGCCGCCCTGGCCCGCCCTGAAAGCTACCGCCATGCAGCAACGCTGCTCAGTTGCCGCTGGTGTACTGATCTTTCCTCGTATTTTACTGGCCCTGTTAATATATCAATAAAACGAATAACTTATTAGATTGATTTAGCATCGCTCTATCGAATGGGAACGTAAAATTCCACTTTCAAAATGATTTTGTTTTGTAAATCGCGCCGATACTGCAATGGCGGATCGGAAGAAGGCTTTTCCAGCGGACCGCGCTTAGTTAGAACTATAGCGCGGTCCTCCGAGCTCTAGCGGCAGCCAGGCGAACCTCGTTCAAGGTCACCCGCCTTACGTAGCTGCTGCGTCTAAGTGAACACAATATGTACGAAAACATATTATATCTCTTTCGTTATAGGACTCCAATCCTGGAAGTGCCCACTCGCCTCCTCATAGTATTGCCACTGTTAACCAGGAATTTCCACTAACTACCCCAGAGAGAATCCCAGAGTGCCCCAGAGAGCATCCCAGAGTGCCCCAGTGAGCTAAAACACTAAGAAGAATCGCTTCTCGGCTTTTGGCAAGATCAATGTGTAGTACTTTATATTAAACAATTAAATAAATAAAAAGACGCTTTCTGTCGACACTGGGCGTCATATAAAAGAACTGATGACCAGGATTTGTTTGGGCTGACTCCAGCTACACATTGCGAAAGTGAAATTACAAATTGCTGCCGAAACACCAGAGAAAATGAGCCTGAGGTTCCATAGGAGACACACTCTCGATATGCACCGAAGAGCCAAAGAAACTGGTACACCTGCGTAATACCGTGTAAGGCCCCTGCGAGCACGCAGAAGTGCCTCAACACGACGTGGCATGGACTCGACTAATGTCTGAAGTAGTGCTGGAGGGAACTGACAGCATGAATCCTGCAGAGCTGTCCATAAATCCGTAAGAGTACGAGGGGGTGGAGATCTGAAAGCACGTTGCAAGGGATCACAGATTCGCCCAACGACGTTCATGTCTGGGGTGCTCGGTGGCCAGCGGAAGTGTTTAAACTCAGAAGAGTGTTTCTGGAGCCACTCTGTAGCAGTTCTGGACGTGTGGGGTTAGGCATTGTCCCGCCGAATTTGCCCACGCCCGTCGGAATAACAATGGACATGAATGGTTGCAGATGATCATACAGAATGGGTTACGTACGTGTCACCTGCCAGAGTCGTATCTAGACGTATCAGAGGTCCCATGTCACTCCAACTGCACACGACCCACATCATTGAAGAGCGCCCACCAGCTTGAACAGTCCCCTGCTGACATGCAGGGTCCATGAGCTTCTCTCCATACCCGCACACCTCCAATCGCTCGATACAATTTGAAATGAGACTCATCCGATCATTCAACATGTTTCCTAAAGCTTTGCTTCATGCAGTCATCAAGGGTACACGAATGGGGATTCTGCTCCGAAAGCCCATAGCGATGATCTTTTGTTGAATGGCTCGGGGGCTGAAACTTCTTGATGGTTCAGCATTGAAATCTGCGGAAGGGCTGCACTTCTGTCACGTTGAACGATTCTCTTCATACGTCGTTGGTCCCGTTCTTGCAGGATCTTTTTCCGGCTGCAGCGATGTCGGAGATTTGATGCCTTACGGGATTCCTGATATTCACGGTACACTCACGAAATGGTCATACGGGAAAATCCCCTCTTCATCGCTACCTCGGATATGCTCTGTCCCATAGCTCGTGCACCGACTATAACACCACGTTCAAACCCACTTAAATCTTGATAACCCGTCATTGCAGCAGCAGTAATCGATCTAGCAACTGCTCCAAACGCTTGTCTTATACATGTGCTGCCGACCGCAGCGCCGTATTGTGGCTTTTTACATATCTCTGTATTTGAATACGCAAGCCTATAGCACTTTGTTTGGCGATTCATTGTATATTGTAAGCAGTAAGTGTGTGTAACATTCCCTTGCACTACTCTCCAAGTTAACTCTACCTCTGCCGATAGGGCTAAAATCGTCACTACTGTGGCCTCTCACTGCTTCCTGTCTGAACGTCGTGGAACCCGTCTGGTGTCGCATTATAAACGTCTTAGATCTGTTTCCATGTTGCTTTTTAGCTTCCTGTTGACTAGCCTACTCGGTTTAGTATTCATCTGTGCCATCGCTTCACTTCAAAGACAATACATTCATACGATACTAAAACATTTGATACAAGCGACATACTTCTGTTCTAACTGTGAATTCCAGCGGACGTATTTATTTGGAGAACTTATTCTGGATGTACTAGCTCTGTTTTAGGAGCAATTTCTCAATACAGCTTAATAAAAACAGCTGGTGTTATTTCTGCGCCAGCTTTTTTTTTTTTTTTTGTTGTAAAATTCATTAGACTGAATTACGTATAGAATTAAATGTTGTAGCAGGCTTTACCGACCTGGGATCAAAATTTTCACACTGTAACATTACGTAAATACAATTTTGCTTTGTACAGACAGAGAGACGAAGTGATATCTCGTGACGGGTGCAGAGTCGCCCGAACACTAAACACACATGTACTGTAGTACTATAACCACGTTCAAAAGATTCCGAGATGCTATCACTGGACAAGAAACCGAACACTGCCGGTATTCAATGCGCTGCCTCCAAATGGCTCGTTGCAGTTTCCACAGAGGACCTCCACTAAGACAAAACTGCACTGGCGTGAAAAACTTAAGGACGAACTTAACTTTGATTGTGATGTCTGAGTGCCAAATAAGACAACTCGATGGAACGTGGACCATACATGTGAAGTACTGAAATTGTATAGTAGAGGAAAGAAATGTGTAGTGAAACGAACAGAAATGACACTTTCATTCAAAGGCAGTAATTACACTGCAGGCATAGCGCTATTTGATGGTCTCCTTGACATTACAAAAGGCGGATATGGTTCTCGATACGGCGTGTGATCACTGCTGACGGCAGTGAAAGCTCTGACACGTGTTCTACACAAGGATGATAATGGGTTCTTGTAGCAGGGCGTTCCATTCCTCCACCAGTACGGTTGATAACCTCTGGATGATCTTAGGTGCATTTCGCACGTTTTCGGAGGGATTTAAGTCGGGGAAGAGGCAGTCCAACACCCTCTCGCTCCAAGATGATCTCCAGCTGTGCTGTTCGAAGCGGTCGCTCATCGTCACCCATTAAAAAAGTTTGGGCCGAATGCACGTCTGAAAAGATGCCCATGGGAAAGGAGTATAGTGTCACAATAACGTTGGCGGGTTGGGTGTACCGTATTCAAAGGTTTGGAGGTCAGAACTCCTACGCAACATTATGTCTCCCCACACGGTAACACCTGGACCAGAAAAAGATCATGTTTAACGATGTTCCTGGGCGTACTACTTGTTCCCACATCTCACCGAATGAGCACTGTGGCAGCATGGGACAGACCTTATCAGCCAAAATGGCCGCATAGTCCGTGGCAGCAATATGACCTTAGATAGTAACTGTAGGGTCCATGGAATACCGCAATATGGCTGCCCAAATCATCACCGAATCCTCAATTCTTGGGACGTAAACTCGGCCGGAAGATGGAAACAGCGTGAAACAAGACTCATTCGATCAAATGACATTCTTCCGTTGCACCACAGCACAGGTTTTATGGCTTCGGCATCACATTTTCCTGTTACGGGAATTCACATCACTGATACGTGGTTTTGGTATTCCCAGCTCGCCCATCAGTTCCCAGCTTATGGAGCTCCCTTTGTATTGTTTTGGAAATGAGAGGATTCGTGAGTACGACATTCAGCCGTGCAGCGACTTCTGCAGCATTTTTGTCAACCATTTTCAGTGGCATGATCGCGCAACTCACACTTTCGTCCCGCTGTGACTTAGTGGATGATGTTTTTCCGCATTCCCCGTATACGGAGTCTCTTGAAACACCAGACATCTTGTCTGCCTTGGTTATGCAAGTACTCACCATACGAGCACCAATAATTTGCCCCTATTAGAATTCGTTTAGCTCCGACACAAAGCACTCACGACTACACAGAACACTGACCTGAGTACAACTGACACTTACAACGTACTGAGGTCGTCTTAGAGCCGCTGTCTGTGGTCAGATACCACAGCGCAGCCTTCATACTTGGATAGCACTTGTATTTATGTTCAAGCAAGCATCCCTTCTGGCGTTTCCGTATTTTTGCCCACCGCCTGTGTATATTACTCGAACAAGTGAATCGTAGGCGCATTTGTAGTGGGAGATGGTACGCCTAAGTCCCACGTTAAAGTAGCGTCCTTTCTCAGGTCGCAGTGCGAAAATAGAAAGTGATGGCAGAAAATCTTCACCGGCGTCGCAAAAGGCTTGGTATTAAAGTCATTAAATTGACTGACGGTGAGAAGGACAAAAGAGTGACACTGCCGATGGAGAAGGCGAAGAAATGTGTAAGTAAAATGTTGAAGCCAAGTAAGTCGCTGGTGTGCAAATTACAGACAGAGGGACGCGATCTCAAGAGGAGTGATGGTCAAGTAGCTACCGCAAAGTGGAAGGACGCACAGTTAGCATTCCACTGGGTATGTGGATAAATGTGTTACTAGCAGCAACTGCTGCGATATTATGAACGGTACGAGGAAATGCTAACTTTGCGAAAACTCCACAGCAGTGGGCTTAAAAGCTAACAAGGAAACTGAGCAACAATTCTATGGCGTTTGATTTTAAAATGTACCACAATAAACGAATCATCATGTACGGAAAAGAGACACAGTTGCAATACAGGGGCATACTGCATGACATCTTTACAAAAAGTGAAGCATCAGGATTTAATGTGGTCAGTGGTAAATTTAAATGAAACGTCAATTCATTCGCATTACACCGTGGATATGCAAAACAATTCAAAAAGAATATAGCGATTACTAAGAGCTATGGCTATTTTATGCATAGCGATACATCGATAATAATTACAGATATTGTAAAATAAAGTTCAAAATTTATCTATTTGTCCAGAAAAAATGATTCGGAAGCGGGCGCCATGCTTATCAGCCCAAAATATTCAAATAATTCGCATTTCGGTTGAACGTAGCTCACGGAATTTGCCACACGAAGCCACAATCAACAATTTGGCATATTCTCAAAACGAAGCTTTATATCTAACCTTACAGAATTTCACTGAAAATGAAACGGGAAGACTACGTCAGACATACGAATTATGCCAAGGAAATGCTGGAAGCCATGGAAGAACAAACATTTGTTACACGTCTCATTTTTAACAATGGAAATTTTTTTGACGATTTGTGGTAAGGTCTTATCCGACCAAATGCTGGGGTTCAAATGGCTCTGAGCACTAGGGGACTCAACTGCTGAGGTCATTAGTCCCCTAGAACTTAGAACTAGTTAAACCTAACTAACCTAAGGACATCACACACATCCATGCCCGAGGCAGGATTCGAACCTGCGACCGTAGCGGTCTCGCGGTTCCAGACTGCAGCGCCTAGAACCGCACGGCCACTTCGGCCGGCATCCCAAATGCTGGGGTCATCGGTCCCTAAGCTTACGCATTATTTAGTCTAACTTAAACTAACATACGCTAAGGATAACACACACACCCATGCCCGAGGGAGAACTCGAACCTTTGACGGGGGGAGCCGCACGGACAGTGACAAGGTGCCCCAGACCGCGCGGCTACCCCGCGAGGCTTTAACGACGAGTCAAACTTCCACATATGTCGCGGGGTTAAGTGGCACAAAATTCAAATTCAGGATACGGGAAAACTTCGTATGCAACTGAACATCAGCGTGGCTGACTACAAGTTAATGTATTCCTGTGCGATGTCAGCACAAAAATTCTGTGGTTGATTTTTCTTCATTGAGCGAAGAGTTTCAACAACATTTACGTGGCCGCACTTGAGCGATGGTTGACGTCACAGCTTGATACGAATTCCTCTGATTAAAACCTTCAGCAAGATATTTGACACCCATATTGGTATGTAGAGGCTCTACATTTTTTATATCAACGTCTTGCAAACCTTTGGATCGGTCATACTGAACAAGAAAACGATGTGTTGTCCTCTTTGTAACTTAGATCGGATGTGACACACATGGATTTACTTTTATGTGGTTATGTGAAACGCCTTCTGTATGTATCTCCATTGCCAATAAGTCAAAATGTACATTTCTAGTGCGCTCGCGTTGTTTACTCCACCTGTGCTTCAGAATGTATTACGTGAAATGGATTGTCCATGAGACTAAGAGAAGTCGAACAGAACAGCTACAGAGAACATAAAACCGTTTAAATTTTCTTCTACATTAATAATGATTATTTAACTCGAAACGATGTAGCGCTGTGCATGAAATAGTGGTAGCCGTTTATAGTCGATATATTCATTTCCAAATGCCCTGAGTGTTGACGAAGGGACGTTGTGTGAGAAGTGACATCAAAGATAACTGAGCGTCAAACTGTAATTGTTGTGCATGTAGGCGATGACAAGGATTTCGTTTTGACTCCACTCCTCACATTACTGACAAAACATAACTTAAGCCTACCATTCAGCAGCGGATAGCCAATTTTTTTTAAGTACGTAGAGATCAAGCGTATTCCAAAACTACCTTCAAAGTAGGTGCTCTCTCTTTATTAATAAAACCCATGTGTGATGCTTGATGCTTTCGCAAAATAGTAAATATATTATCGTTGTCTTTGGCCACTCCGCGCAAAGACAATGCCGGCACAGTTAAGTTAACCGATTGGGCGCACAACAGGTTATATTTATTTCTAATGGGTCGCCTAACCGGGAAAAGTTATATGGCGAGTTAATGGATCTTGAAATTTAAGACAAGTCTGCGTAATACAGGAGTGTACTTTCTATGTATTATTAACGAAATTAACAACAAAGGGAACAGAGAGAAAATTTGTCTAAAAATTGAGTTTAATTCTCCAAGAATGATGCTAACACTGTGGGAGGTACCAAATCTGGAACACTGCGTTAAACACGAAGCTGGCGTTGGGCTACACCAGTGTCTCCACCACTGGTCGACGTTCCTCGCCGAGAACACAGTCCAGAGCTATGCAATAGGATTGGCTGAACGAAAATTTTAGAACGAACGCAGCTGACTCCCACATTGGCAATATGGTGCCGTGGCTCTTTGAAGTACACATAGCAAGGAAACATTTTCGTGCTCAGCTATTCTCTAGAGGGCAGTGGGTGGCTAAGGTGTTCACTGATCATATGGTCGCGGAGACTCCTGCCCAGCATTGAAAAGCCATGAAGTGGGTTGCTACACAACTTCCGCGAAACTGTCCATATCGCCAGAGGTGGCTCTCTTGACCTAACGAGATTCACAGACTGCCTTCTGCTTTCTAAAAAAGACACAGAGTCGTTTCCGGCGACACGTCACCTCATCGTGAGCGCATCGCTGTCCTTCCAGTCACATCCTCCGGTACTCTCACAGAAATAACCACGAAATGGTGCCGAAATGAATTAACATCGCTTAGTGATGTGTAGGAGTGACGTCACATCGTGACAGTAACATCACAACCTCCTATAAGTATAATCATTTTTGGAACAACTCCTTATCACAAATAGCAGAAGAACAAACCACTCTATTGCGCTTAAAACAGCACTACATATCTGTCCGGTCAGTTGTCTCATAAACTAAGGGCCAGATCAGGTGACAGCTAAATTTTCGCATTAGTTAAGAAGCGCCAACGTCCTCCTACTTATTCCAATGGCAAAATTTTGCAAGAAACTGAATTTGTTTCCCTCCAGACCGAAATTCCATACAACGGATGTGGAAGCTTACGAAAAATTAGTTCTGTAGTCACAGTTTGTCGAGCACCTCGGTTTCAGAACGGAAAAAAATGATGGCTAATGTTTCTGTTGCTCTGACACAGCAATCTGGAGAGAAGCGGGACAGCAATTTAAAAGAACTTGGAATGACAACTGGAGGAAGGGTTCTTCGATGGACGGGGAAATCCTAACTGTAACACCATAAGTCGGTATGCAGACGGTATGGTAGAAAACTTAGAAGAAGCAAGTCTGCTAAACAGACTGCCTGCACTAAGCTTGTCCGTCTTCTTACTAAGTAATGCTGGTGGTGACAGATCTGCATCAGATAGGATTGACTGAGGACATCGGAAAAGGTTGAAGAAGGGCAGCTCGTTTTGTATCATCGCGAAATATGGGAGATAGTGCCATGCATATGTTACGCAATCAATAAAGCAAAAGCTTTTCTCATTGCAGCAAGATCTTGTCATGAAATTTCAATCCAAGCTTTCTTCTCCGAATGCGAAAATATTTTGTTGGCACGCACCTTCTTACAGAGTAATGATCATCATAATAAAATAAGAGAAATCAGAGCTCACACAGAAGGATTTAGGTGTTAGTTTTTGCCGCGCGCTGTTCGAGAGCCGAACGGTAGAGAAATAGCTAGAAGGTGGTTGGATGAAGTGTCTACCAGGCACTTAATGACGTATTGCAGAGTAGCTTTGTAGATGCAGATGTATGCATATGGGCGATACGTCATGAATATCGATCGTGACTGATCCGGGAGGCGACGAATCGACAAACGCAGATGAGGAAGGTAGGAACATCTGCTTGGAAGGTAGTTCTATGGATGCTGCCACCTAACGGTCTGATAAGAATATACTGTATGTTTCGTTTCATGACATTCAATTATCGACAGGTTGCTTCTGTCCCTCTGGAAATAGCCACTTCAACACTATTCAGGCAGCAGGGCATTGGTGTATAGTGTGCAGTTTGTCACAGCATTGCACTTGTAAGAATACTGGAGTGTTTTTCAGTGTAAACGTGACGGTGCTGCCACCCTGGCAAGGTGTTGAGCTAGCTTTGTAGGATAATGAATTATTTTCATCTAAATGTAGTGGCAACTTCTGCCACCGAATGTATCAGGATGACCAAATGTAGTGGGAAGAGGTAGAAGGCACTGTATTAAGGCTCGTCCGAGCTATCCAAGTGATTTATTGTTTCCAACTACAGTGCTGTGTTCCCCCCCAGCCTGTGTCACCGGGTCCTACAATGCTGAGGACGCCACTTCACTGTCTGCAAAACGGCATGGCGCAGAATGGCTGCCTCAGCGACCTGTGCACGCACTGTGTGTCGGCCTTATACGCCAGCAGAGTTGAATCATCGTCAGGATGCTGGCAGTCGACTCAGCAGTCTGCGTCCGTGCCAACTCAGCGCCGCTCTGTGTGAGCCGCAGGCAGCCAGCTGCGTGCTTCTCGCCGGTGTGGCTGAGATCACGGCGACAACAAGTGCCCCTGTCATCGATGACCGTCTATACAGTCCTGACTTGGACCCATCCGATTTTTTCATATTTTTCCACAATTTAAAGAGCGTCTTCGAGGACTTCACTTTGATAGTGATGATGAGATACAAGCAGAACTGATGCTGTGGCTTCATCAACGAAGTCAAACATTCTATAGTGACGGTATCAACAAACTGGTTTCTCGTTGGGAGAAATGTGTTCATTGCCAGAGTGACTATATTGAGAAATAAATATGTAGGCAAGAAGCATAAAAATGCAGTCTGTTAACAGCTTTTACAGCAATTATTTGTAAGTCTGTCGAAGTTGATGAGAAATATCAGTTATTTGCGGTGACTAATTTCAGGCATGATGTCCTTTACCAAACCATATCCTTCGTTCTAAATATTGAAACGTAATACAACCAGTACATCTGAAAATAGCCACAATCGGCAGTCATGATGAAACGTCCCGTTAGAAAAATTATGAATGACTGTGCTAGTAAACTTCTACGTTATTTGATACAATGACAGCTGAGTAAAACTGAACGTACTCGGACAGTTCTCTCTTTACTTATTCTGATATCACTAAACCGACACACAATATTTTTTAGCGAAACGCAATCTGACTTTCAGTAATCCCTACAAAAGAATGGCCCTGACTAACAATAACCTAGATACCTTTCATGAATCACTTACGTCACAAAAATCTTCGTTACTCGAATTACTGCAATACAGCGAGCGCCAATACTGCCAGCTAAATAAAAGATTCTAACTACTGAAGGCATTAACTACTCATAGGCATAGTTAGCAAATGAAAGATTTTGATAGAGAACAAACAATGTGTTTATCTTAATAACGCTCAAAAGTCATCATATATATCTATCAATTCATGGCAACCATCTTTACAAATTTCCTTTTTCAGGCGGACACACGTCCAGATCGTCCGCCTATAGCAACCTCTCAAAACTCTGGCATCTCTCTCTCTCCACACCCACCACTGCTGGCGGCTCACCTCCAACTGCCCAACGCTACGCGCTGTTCACATCCAACTGCCCAACACTACACTAGCGAATACTCCAAGAATGCCAACCAGCCACAGACTGCACACAGCACAGTCAGTGATTTTCATACAGAGCGCAACGTGGCGTTACCAACATAAAAACCTAAACAACCTACTTACAATGACTAACATGCGCTGAATCATCTACAACATATTATGAATGCTTCTTGCTACACAACAATAGATTGTTCTGGAGCTGTGCAGTAAGCAATCCGAATCTGATGATTTCGTCTCCGAAACCTATTCTCAACAGGCTGGGAATGAACGAAGATACGGAGCACAAACTGAGATTAAGATAGGATGGGGAAGGATATCGGCCGTGCTTTTTCAAAGGAACCATTCCGGTATTTGACTGGAGTCATTCAGAGAAATTATGGAAACAGACCTCTGGATGACTGACGGGGATTTGAACTGTCGTCCTCGCGAATGGGAGTCCAGGTGCTAGCCATTTTGACAGACTCGCGGATGATACAACACTCTACTCGCGGTACCTTACTCCCGCCTCTAGTGTGGCTCCACCAGAATGTGGCCAAACCAAACAGAAGTAGTCGTGTGGCTTATGTTTAACGCTGTTTGTTCGCATGACAAGCTGAAACTGTAGATTTAATGATGTATTTATTTGACTTGTTTTTACACATTTATTTATTAGTGACATCAATGTGACTAACTGTTGCTGCTACGGACGCAAATGGAAATACGTCGAAAGAGGAAAGGTTATTTTCATAGACAAGTACTACGAAGCGTCAGATATCACATTAAAAACAATACGCCATAGTTGAAAGAAAGCACAGGTCATACCCGTCCACACGAAGGGTAGCAGAATCGATCAAAAAAAAAATAGTTCAAATGGCTCTGAGCACTATGGGACTCAACTGCTGAGGTCATTAGTCCCCTAGAACTTAGAACTAGTTAAACCTAACTAACCTAAGGACATCACAAACATCCATGCCCGAGGCAGGATTCGAACCTGCGACCGTAGCGGTCTTGCGGTTCCAGACTGCAGCGCCTTTAACCGCGCGGCCACTTCGGCCGGCTAAGAATCGATCCACAAAACTATCCTCCAATAACCTCGACAGCAACCAACCAGTACGGATCGCGAAAACATTGATCGTGTGGAACTTGCACTCTCCACACGTGACATTCTCAAATACACTGATCTAGGTGGCCAGGTAGATGCACTATTTCGTGACTTTCGGTAACCGTTTATGACTTTTCAGACAATATTAGCAGTGACTTCAGACATTTCACCGATAATACGGTTACTATGATGGACTACTGACTGAAAAAGGTTGCACAAATATTCAGTCAAGTCTCGACACGACTTCAAAGTGATACAAGGATTTAAATAATACATGATGTAAATTCTCGAAATGTAAAACTGTGCGCTCAACAAAACGAAGAAAACTAGTATCCTATGACTACAAAATCAACGCGTCACAATTGAATTCGATCAGTTGTTACAAATAACTGGTTATGGAAGAGGATGTAGATGAAGACGAAATGTGAGATAAGATACTGCGTGAAGAGTTTGACAGAGCACTGAAAGACCTGAGTCGAAACAAGGCCCCAGGAGTAGACAACATTCCATTAGAACTACTGATGGTCTTGGGAGAACCAGTCATGACAAAACTCTACCATCTGGTGAGTAAGATGTATGAGATAGGCGAAATACCCTCAGACTTCAAGAAGAATATAATAATTCCAATCCCAAAGAAAGCAGGTGTTGACAGATGTGAAAATTACCGAACTATCAGTTTAATAAGTCACAGCTGCAAAATACTAACGCGATTTCTTTACAGACGGATGGAAAAACTGGTAGAAGCGGACCTCGGGGAAGATCAGTTTGGATTCCGTAGAAATGTTGGAACACGTGAGGCAATACTAACCTTACAACTTATCTTAGAAGAAAGATTAAGAAAAGGCAAACCTACGTTTCTAGCAATTGTAGACTTAGAGAAAGCTTTTGACAATGTTAACTGGAATACTTTCTTTCAAATTCTGAAGGTGGCAGGGATAAAATACAGGGAGCGAAAGGCTATTTACAATTTGTACAGAAACCAGATGGCAGTTATAAGAGTCGAGGGGCATGAAAGGGAAGCAGTGGTTGGGAAAGGAGTGAGACAGGGTTGTAGCCTCTCCCCGATGTTATTCAATCTGTATATTGAGAAAGCAGTAAAGGAAACAAAAGAAAAATTCGGAGTAGGTATTAAAATCCATGGAGAAGAAATAAAAACTTTGAGGTTCGCCGATGGCATTGTAATTCTGTCAGAGACAGCAAAGGACTTGGAAGAGCAGTTGAACGGAATGGACAGTGTCTTGAAAGGAGGATATAAGATGAATATCAACAAAAGCAAAACGAGGATAATGGAATGTAGTCAAATTAAATCGGGTGATGCTGAGGGAATTAGATTAGGAAATGAGACACTTAAAGTAGTAAAGGAGTTTTGCTATTTCGGGAGTAAAATAACTGACGATGGTCGAAGTAGAGAGGATATAAAATGTAGACTGGCAATCGCAAGGAAATCGTTTCTTAAGAAGAGAAATTTGTTAACGTCGAGCATAGATATAAGTGTCAGGAAGTCGTTTCTGAAAGTATTTGTATGGAGTGTAGCCATGTATGAAAGTGAAACATGGACGATAACTAGTTTGGACAAGAAGAGAATAGAAGCTTTCGAAATGTGGTGTTACAGAAGAATGCTGAAGATAAGGTGGGTAGATCACGTAACTAATGAGGAGGTATTGAATAGGATTGGGGAGAAGAGAAGTTTGTGGCACAACTTGACTAGAAGAAGGGATCGATTGGTAGGACATGTTTTGAGGCATCAAGGGATCACAAATTTAGCATTGGAGGGCAGCGTGGAGGGTAAAAATCGTAGAGGGAGACCAAGAGATGAATACACTAAGCAGATTCAGAAGGATGTAGGTTGCAGTAGGTACTGGGAGATGAAGAAGCTTGCACAGGATAGAGCAGTATGGAGAGCTGCATCAAACCAGTCTCAGGACTGAAGACCACAACAACAGCAACAACAGTTTTTAAGGTTATGAAATGGAACTATTATATAGGCTCAGTAGAAGGTAAATCGGATGGCAGATTTCGGTTCATCGGTAGAACACTAGGAAAATGCAGTCTGCACAAGAAATTTCTCACAAAACAATCTTACGATCTATCCTTGACGATTGCTCAAGTATATGGGGCCCTTAGCAGATAGGAGTATCAGGGTAACCTATTCGGAGAAGTGCAGCACGATTGGTCACAGGTTTCTTTGATCCGCTGTAAAGTGTCATACCGACGCTGAGGGAACTGAACTGGCTGATACTAGAAATCCTCCTTACAAAGTTTCAACAGAGAGGTGATGAATTTAGGAATATACTGCACTACCCTACGTAACACACCCAAGCATATCGCGAGGGAAAGATAAGACAAATTACAGCTCCACAGAGGCACAGTCACTTTCCCCGCATTCCATATTGAGAATGTGAAAGAAGAAGCCCTAACAACTGGTACAGCGGGAAGTACCCTCTGCCATGCACTGCACAGTGGTTTGTAACGTATGGATGTCGTGTAGAAAGTCAAATTCCAGTTTTCACACCAGAAACAGGCGCTTTATATCTTTATTAATATGAAGACACAGTGCAATAAAGAGTTCATATCACAGGGATAATTTACGTGACTGTATGGCGGCACATTTACGAGACAAATGCCACAAATTCCGTAGTGTGGGAATGTGCTGCCAGTCAACCTGTTGAACGTATATATATTTCAAACAATTTTCACTTGCAGATAAAATTTATATGCGATTGTCTGCGTTATTACCTCCGGATGACAGATCTCCAAGCCATTTTGCTGACTTTAAAGTAATCACAAAAGGAAATTGTAGTAGTCTTGGAAAATGAGTGCGTGCGATTAATAAATTAGCTCACGAAAAATTAACATAGACTAATCATATAGGTATGGCACCACAATGGAAAAGCAGAAACATCTCTCCTGTAAAAATAATTGTGTGATACATCACTAAATTTCTGTAAACTCCGAATTACATCGTTTTTCGGGACGCTTTCAGTTCAGCGCACTTCGGAGCACTTTCACAATTCCTCCGCATCATAATTTATTGAAACAAGAACCTGCATAAACGATCAAGTGCAGTACAAAGCAAAAAAATAACATGAAATAAATAAATCAATAGATACATAAAATATTAAATTGAAAAAAAAAATAAAACAGCTGTGAATGTTTCTCCTTTCCCTAAAGATATACCTTTGCATTTCTCTCTTACGGGTAATAAACCAGTTCCATACCACATATCGAATTCAGATTATTGAGAAACCGGTAAAGTGTGCGTACAAAATACGTGATAGTGGTGGTGTACTTATACTCAAAATATGCAGGGCACTTACGGGCTAATCTTATACAAGGTAGAGGTTGATAGGAACAAAAAGCTAACGGAACTGGAGAGGGAGCTCCTCGTAGAAAGTCCTTAGTTGTAATTATGAAGCAACCACTGGTGAAGGCGGATGGTGAGAATGGAACTGTTACCTAATCCCAGAAATATAACGGGCTACATCTACATCTACATGATTACTCTGCTATTCACAATAAAGTGCCTGGCAGAGGGTTCAATGAACCACCTTCATGCTGTCTCTCTACTGTTCCACTCTCGAACGGCACGCGGGAAAAACGAGCACTTAAATTTTTCCGTGCGAGCCCTGATTTCTCTTATGTTATCGTGATGATATTTCTCCGTATGTAGGTGGGTGCCAACAGAATGCTTTCGCAATCGGAGAAGAAAACTGGTGATTGAAATTTCATGAGAAGATCCCGTCGCAACGAAAAACGCCTTTTTTTTAATGATTGCCACTCCAATTCACGTGTCATGTCTGTGACACTATCTCCTCTATTTCGATATAATACAGAACGAGCTGCCCTTCTTTGTACTTTTTCGATGTCATCCGTCAGTCCCAACTGAAGCGGATCCCACGCCGCACAGCAGTACTCCAGAATAGGGCGGAAAAGCGTGGTGTAAGCAGTCTCTTTGGTAGACCTGTTGCACCTTCTAAGTGTTCTGCCAATGAATCGCAGTCTTTGGTTTGCTCTACCCACAATATTATCTACGTGATCGTTCCAATTTAGGTTATTTGTAATTGTAATCCCTAAGTATTTAGTTGAATTTACAGCCCTCAGATTTGTGTGACTTATCGCGTAATTGAAATTTAGCTGATTTCTTTTAGTACTCATGTGAATAACGTCGCACTTTTCTTTATTCATGGTCGATTGCCACTTTTCGCACCATACAGATATCTTATCTAAATCATTTTGCAAGTCATTTTGATCATCTGATGACTTTACAAGACGGTAAATGACAGCATCATCTACAAACAATCTAAGACGGCTACTCAGTTTGTCTCCTATGTCGTTAATATAGATCAGGAACAATAGAGGGCCTATAACACTACCTTGGGGAACGCCGGATATTACTTCTGTTTTACTCGATGACTTTCCGTCTATTACTACGAACTGTGACCTTTCTGACAGGAAATCACGAATCCAGTCGCACAACTGAGGCGATACTCCGTAGGCACGCAGTTTGATTGGAAGATGCTTGTTAGGAACGGTGTCGAAGGCCTTCTGGAAATCTAAAAATATGGAATCAGTTTGACATCCCCTGTCGATAGCACTTATTACTTCATGAGTATAAAGAGCTAGTTGTGTTTCTCAAGAACGATATTTTCTGAATCCGCGCTGACTATATGTCAAATGACTCTGAGCCCTATGGGACTTAACATCTATGGTCATCAGTCCCCTAGAACTTAGAACTACTTAAACCTAACTAACCTAAGGACATCACACAACACCCAGTCATCACGAGGCAGAGAAAATCCCTGACCCCGCCGGGAATCGAACCAGGGAACGCGGACGCGGGAAGCGAAAACGCTACCGCACGACCACGAGCTGTGGACGACTATATGTCAATAAATCGTTTTCTTCGAGGTATTTCATAATGTTCGAATACAGTATATGTTCTAAAGCCATGCTCCAAATCGTCGTTAGTGATATAGGCCTGTAATTCAGCGGATTACTCCTACATCCCTTTTAGGGTATTGGTGTGACTTGGGCAATTTTCCAGTCTTTAGGTAGGTATCTTTCTGTGAGCGAGTGGTTGTATATAATTGCTAAATATGGAGCTATTTTATTAGCATACTCTGAGAGGAACCTGACTGGTATACAATCTGGGCCGGAGGCCTTGCCTGTATTAAGTGATTTAAGCTTCTTTGTTACACCGAGGATATCTACTTCTATCTGTCTCATCTTGGCAGTTGTTCTTGATCGGAATTCAGGAATATTTACTTCATCTTCTTTGGTGAAGGAGTTTCAGAAAACAGTGTTTAATAACTGTGCTTTAGTGGCACTGTCATCAGTGACTTCACCGTTGTTATCGCGCAGTGAAGGTATTGATTGTGTCTGGCCACTGGTGTGCTTTATGTATGACCAGAATTTCTTTGGGTTTTCTGCCAGATTACGAGACAGAATTTCGTTATGGAAATTATTAAAAGCGTGTCGCATTGAAGTACGCGCCATATTTCGAACTTCTGAAAAACTTTGCCAATCTTGGGGTTTTGCGTTCTTTTAAATTTGGCATGCTTTTTTCGTTGCTTCTGCAACAATGATCTGACCCGTTTTGTCTACCATGGAGGATCAGTACCATCACTTATTAATTTATGTGGTATATATCTCTCAACTGCTGTTGATACTATCTTTTTGAAAACATTCCACAACTTTTCTACATTTATATGATCAGATCGGAAGGAGTGAAGACTGTCTCTTAAAAAGGCGTTAAGACCATTTTTATCAGCTTTTTTAATAGATATACTTTGCGTTTCTTTTTAATGGTTGTAGGTGCTACGGTATTCAGCCTAGCAGCAACTGCCTTGTGGTCGCTAATCCCTGTATTCGTCACAACACTCACTTTTTGTCGAGGATTATTTGTTGCTAAAAGGTAAAGTGTCAGCAAATGGAAGTATCCTACGTTACACAAACATTCTGTCACTAAACTTCCAGGAACAAGTTTTTCTGAAACATTATACTGCGTATTCGGAAGAAACGATCCCTGAAGTTACGTATATGGCTCCACTCCGATTTTATTTTCGCTTTTTGTTGTGATTAAGGGAGACGAAATTAGGACAATTAGGGGCTGTAATTGTTAAACACGAGCGTTTACCTCGTTTCAACGTTACAGCAAGACAGACCAACCTAATTTTTTAACGTGAATACTGCACGTAAAGTAGCGACGTAAATTTATGAATAATGGTTTAACCGCATGAGAGGAGAAAAAATAAATTTTTCCTTCTTTACAGACAGTTTTCGGTATGTTGTTTGGGATGTTGTCTGTTTAAAAACATGTACGTATAAATAGCACAACAAAACCATAGACAATAAATTTTAAGTTTTTATATTTGTGATCCGTTTCTGAGAACCGGCCAGGGTGGCCGAGGGGTTCTAGGCGCTACAGTCTGGAATCGTGCGACCGCTACGGCCGCAGGTTCGAATCCTGCCTCGGGCATGGATGTGTGTGATGTCCTTAGGTTAGTTAGGTTTAAGTAGTTCTAAGTTCTAGGGGACTGATGACCTCAGAAGTTAAGTCCCATAGTGCTCAGAGCCATTTGAACCATCTGATTTGCACCGTTTCTGAGGCTTTATCATCAGGAGGCACTTTTGTTGTTACGTTCAGGTACACTGCTCCTGGTAAACCATCGATATCGAAATATCTGCTGCCGGGTGCACTTTCGTCGTGTACTTTCCGCAAGAGCACTGCATTTGAGCTTAACATATTTACTGTTTACAAATTAGCTAGCTGTACGAGCACATCTACGTAGCTCCATTTTTGAAACTGAGAAACAAGTTCCTCTGCAAAGAGCAATGTAGACATAATCTTTCAACAGATACTGGCTGCAGCACAATTCGAACCCGCCCACCACAAAGCATTGCGTGATTGTAGATTTCGCTTTATAAATGAAAAGGTTTCAGTGAGGAAAGAATGACAATTGTCTCCAGAATTTACAATGACTCTTTAGCTCGCCTTTGCCGAAACAAGGAATGAAATTCAATGCTATATGAGTATCTGGAATTGCTTCTCGGCAGATGCGAGCCACGTGTTGGAACACGTGGGTATTATATCGAACTGTCCCCTCACTATTACTGTTTTGGTCTCTGTTGGCAACGAATCTCCACACGGCAAGACTGTTTTGACCGAAAACACCTTAGCTATATGACTCGTGCACGTGTTAAATAAAGGACCGCCACGATCGTTTGCATTCCAATTAAAATACTATATTAATTAAATGCGGAATTTACTACATCCATTGCCACCAACGTGTTACATTGTCACAGAGTAAATTGCAGGGCACGTGCTGCCACTTTACCGATGATAGCTCCTTTTCTTGCATACATGATATGTCCCACGTTGGTGGAGGCGCAATGAGAATACCGTCTAGGTAAACAATGTAGAACAAGTTTATTAATAAAAACACAAACCAAAGCTCGTTCTTGGATTAAGTTACGTACAGGAACTGTTTGTGGTAGCTCGTGGTAACCACTGATTTTACACAAGATTGTAAGTGGGCGACGGCGCCAATAACGGACAAAGATAAAGTCTGATTTCACTCTGGAGCTGAATAATTACAACGTAAAGTAATGGTGATGGCCAATACCAAAGTCTCTAGTGCAGAGGCCATTTCCTGGGGGTGCCTTAGATAGTCACTGGCAGGTCCTTGTACGTCAGTGACTGACAGCGGCATGGCGTCGGTTACTCGGATGGTTTCCCTAGCGAGAGTTCTGACTGATTGACCACTACTGTGGTCGGCTCTGACCCAGAGGACTCTAAGGAAATATCTGGCATGGCAGAGCTCGGTGCTGGTCTTAATACTCTGGTAGCACCAGTATACAGCTATAGTTCAATTCTTTTATCTTGGCGGCTCGCGCATGCCCGCCCAGACGCGGGAGATTGCTGCGCCATAGTATAGTATAGTTCTCAAACTTACGTTTAGGGGGAGCGCGCAGTTTATGAAGAGGTGGCTTACCACGGCCGCATTAACCCTTTCGCTGCTACAGAGACGTGCTCCCCGCATTCCGCGCTGTGCGCGATTTTGTCAACACTGTACTGCTCGCCTGTGCAGATACATGGTGTTCCGACTGCTTTGACCCACTTATCATTCGATTTCACAAAAACTATTTTGCCCAAAAATTTGATTTTTACACATCTTGACTGATACCTTCCCCCCATAAATGACTTAATTTTGTTTCGATGTTCAACGCAGTTATGCTGCAGCATTAAATGTAGTAAACCACTGCGCGAAATTTTGAAGAGTTTGCAGAGGTAAAAGACCACAGCGTATACTTTCCGCATGGTCGATTTTAGTTGTCACTAGAAATTTCCAAAAATTACATTCAAACGAATAAAATTCATGAAGTAAGACACTTCGATATTGTTTCTAAATAAATAAAAAAATCAAGCACCAAGCAAGGTTTGAACGCAGAACCCTTTGCCCATCAGCCAAATACCCTAACCATTACGCTAACACACCTCATCATGTTAGAGAATTACTAGAAGATTTTAAAGTGTCACGCAAAACACCGACAAACACTGTTGGAATGATTGTGAATTACTCACGTTTCGTCGAAGTACAATAGGAAATAAACAATTACTGCTGTTCTTTATTGCGAAAAAGCGGCTAGTGAGAATGAATTTCCTTGCTTTCACCTGAATGAGGAGGCTTATTGCTTGTTTGGTTTAATTAATTAATAGAATATGAAGCAATTGGTATAAAGAATGCTTTTTCCAAACTTTCTTTTATAGAAAGTCTGCTATCAAGACATTGCTTTTGTTCAATTACTTTATTTATGACTGAACGTTTCTAAAACTGAAGACACTCGTCAGTGCTCTGCACTGCAGTCGAGCTCTGGCAACGTCGTTCTCTGTTCATTGGCTGATTGTGTTTTGTGATGTCAGATGCGCAGAACGAACCTAAACTCGGCCGCCGTCGTAAATGTCGCGCACTTTTGATCTACGTATTTGCAGTCACGTGCACGTGGAAGCTAGCAGGTCCACAGGGTCAGTGACCTCTAGTGGCGCTCAGACTACCGCCTGTCGGCCCCGATAGCGTGTAAGTTCTTCTGTCTGTTGACTGCAAGTGTGGCCCCTGCCGCTTCGCCGGACAGGCCGCTCACACGACGGTTTTGTGAGAGGGATTGCTGGCAGAGCCGTTAGACGACAGGGTGTGGCACATCTCGAAGTGCCAAGAGACGCTCGCCTCCCTGTCAGCTGCTCACAGAACCGGCAAAACTGGAGGCCGTGGTCAATGTCCGCAGGAATGGGTGCTGGGCTGGATGAGGACTGACTTCACTCCGAGCTGAAGGCTGCGCGACCTTTTGAAGCGGCGGCTGGATGGCCTCGTAGACAGTCCTGAGCAGGCGCGGCTCGTGGTTTCTATACTGGGGAAGGCTGCGGTATTTATCGATCGGAGCCAACATAGACCTAGGGTTACGCTACAGATTAGTCTGACATAAACAACTAAGAATTCAGGGGGAGGGGGGTGGGCATACCACTCTCTACCCTTAATTTTACGTACTGTATCTTCTATAATCAAGTATTAAATATCATTAGAAGCTAACTTCGAGTTAAAATCTTTGGTTAGTGTTTCTAAACGTCATCATTACATTTTCTGACACACTGCAGAAAATCATATGAAAAGACGCGTTTCGGAGAGATCTTTAATGCTATGAATGTTAACTTTGCGGCCGCTTAATATTTTAAGTGTTTTCAGTTCTTAACTTAAGGCGTTTATTGTGGTTTACCTCCAAAGCTCGAAGTTTACGAGTTCGCATGACGATACTGTGATGTTTTGGTGACGTTACAGGTCTTGTGCAAGTAAAACTCATTAAAATCTTGCAAAATACACTCCGAAAAAGAAACTTGCTAATATCACACGATATCAACAAAAGCAGTCAGCATCAGCAAGCAAGGAAAGTAAAGTAATGGGACAAATTTCGCGCGTTTTGTCCTCTAATCACTTATGAAACTCTCGCTAGATGGTAGTACTGTTATGTTACTGTAATCTAGTGCACTCTGGCGGGATATTTGCAAACTTATTCTATATGTGGATAAAATAGCCAATGGCAGAAACAAAACAACTATGTAAAACATTATAAAACAATAATACTAAACGTCGATTAATGACGCATCGAAGCGCAGTAGAGATGTGCAGAGACAGAGATTGGATAGCAAAGTTTCGGTCACTCTACATTCCTTTATTACATAGATAGTGGAACGTGAAAAACGTGTGGTGGTTGGTATGACACCCTTAGGCTGCAAGCTCTGAGCCTTCGGGTCGCCCATAAAGAGCAGTACTATGTAGAAGCCACGCCCCCAAACCGCTACTACATGCAGCTTACGGACGTTCCAAGGCGCAGCCTAAACACTACTAACCGTTCGTAAAACATCTATCGATACAAACAGTTCCAAAAACGTTGACCGTCGTTATTTTAATCGGAATGGGAATTATGCGAAATTCGTCCTGATAATTTAAATTATGTAATACGTTCTTGCGAAATTTACTTTAACATATATTTTGGGGCGGCTCCGCCTCAGAGCCTTTAATTACGAGCCGCGCCTGGTCCTGAGACTCCAGAACAAAAGACTGTGAAAGTCAGTGAGTTGGAGGTTTCGGTGCAGTGTGCGATTTGTGCTTTTACCAGTGGGGGTGGTGGGGGGGGGGGACGTCTTAGGGAGTTAGTATAATTATATATGTTACTAGCTTGGACCGTGGCGTTACCCATGGATAAACAGTTATTTACAAGTAGATGTTAATGCCGAATCTCACTATTCACGCGTATGCACTATCAGAAAAGCCACTTTGTGAGATGTTTTAGTAAACCTTCAAATTTAGATCTCTCCTGAGTTGATCAGGAACCATCATGTCTCAGTTTTTCAAGGCGATGGACAAGAGAACAGTGACTTTCAAGAAAAGCTCGAAAAGTATTAAATGAGGAAGCAACCCAACGTACGCGAAAAATGTGGCCTAGTTTTAATAGCTGCGAGGATAATTCTTGTGAAACACTTTGTAGTAGTCTGATTTTTGGGACTTAGAGAAAACACAGAATATAAGGAATCTAAAAAAACCTTTATATGGTATACATCTGCTACATCATTCATAACATCGTGGACAGCTAATTTCATTTTGTGGTTCATACAATGAACGACAGTTAAATCCTTATGTAAATGACTACGCAGTAGAGCGGCTACGCCTTTGTAAGGTGCAAGCACTGTTGAGCCACCATCTGTTGCGACACCTACAAGGTGGTTTTTTAGTTCATCATTTGTAATGCCATACTTTTCAAGAGCTGCTAACAGTGTGCTGAAAATGCATTCTCCTGTCCCACTATCTCATTCAACAATGTCAAAAAAATAATCGCAAGCAACTCCCTCAAAGGACAAACGTATATATATTATTAAACAAGTTTTATTGGAAACCGTTGTACTTTCGTCCATCATGATACAAGCTCGCAAGTAAACGGATGACGCACTTTAGACGAAAGCAACAATGACAGTATGTTAATGATGATTTAGTTCTAAAAGTTTTGAAATGCTTAACTACTACATGCATGGAGAGCTGCATCAAATCAGTCTCTGGACTGAAGACAACAACAATAACTACTAGATAACACTTTTTCAAAATTAATAAGCAAACATATTAATAGTATTAATAGTAAGACTGTATTAAAAACTTTCAGTGTTCGGCTCCACAAATTTAAATTATCTGTATAGTTTTACTCCAGTGCGTGGGAAACAAACATCCCAGGTTGGGATGCATAAACTAAAACCAGAGGAGGGGATGGTCTGATGCAGAGAGGGGGAAATCCCCCCCATCCCCCCCTGCAAATCGCACACTGTTTCGGTGTGCTCGGGGGCACGGCTGGTTGATATGTTTCCAGCATATGCAGCCATCTTGAAGTTGCACTCTAACATTGCCTGACCTAAAAGATGTATGTTCACTGCCGCCAACCAGCAGTGGCAGTTCTTGGAGAAGACTAGTGTTCAGCCTCGGTAGAGTGACGGTGGCGGCGTAACTGGTGCGAAGGAAGAGGACAGGGGATTGTAGTCGGATGAAGGATAGAAAGTTGCAGCACTGGGGCTCCCAAGCTGTTTCCCAGTCTGACCAGCTGTGTCTTGCAACGTAGAGCGGTGTGAGGCTAGAAAAAGGGTCAGTGTTTCATCCACAGCGTCGTATTTGTGCAGATTGCGACTTGAAAATGCAGAAAAACCTTTCTGTCATCCCTCTGGACGCTCTGTGGAGAGATACCGCGTGCACCAAGCGATGCCGTTGTATCAAACAGTGGAAAATTCAGAGGCCATGAACAGAAAACAATTATTACTCTAAGGAAACAGTACGAGCAAGTACTTGATCGTTTGAGGTGTAGATGTCGACGACATGCTTGATACATACGCCAACAACCACTGCCTGTGTCGGTGACAATGAAACAGGAAGAACCTGAAAAGCGCCCTTCAAAATCTAAATGGAGGTGTGACCAAGGTGTTGAAGTGTCATATTGGCAATGTCAGTGTCCATCCCACGCCAGTACACACTCCAGAGCCAGTTGCTCGATCTGAACGATCCCCAAATTCGCTCGTGGAGGAGTGGCAATATTCATCGCCAGAGGGAGTGCCTGCATATGACGCTTGTATGACCATTGTCCACTTTAAGGGTAGACAATTCATTACGACGATACTAGAAAGCTTGTAATTGCAGGTGGTCCAGTTGTTCGAGAGTCGCTGGCCAGCCGTAGTTCACGAGATGGAGTACTTGCCGGATGAGACGTGGTGTGGTGACTGCACACTCTAACCTTGTATACCAGTAACACAACAAGTTTGTAGTTGCAACACTTCTTTATTGATTACACATACACATGAATTCACTAGCAGTAATAATCAGTTAACAACATTTGCATATCAAGGCCCTATCCACAATTAGTATTTACAGTATTAACCGTCACACTTGTGATAGCGGCCCCTTTACGTGCCGGTAACAACAACCAAAATAAAAGATGAAATGTTTACAATGACGGCTATCGCCTTTCTCACTCAGTTTTACGCTTACTGAGAGGGTAAAATTAATTTGATGCTATCTGACCTGCAGGGTACTATTAATTGTTCGGTTTACACTTAGCATTCTACTACACTCAACGTCCGGAAGATTCTAGACTTAATGCAAGCTTAAGGCAAAACGTCAGTTTGATGAACATGTGATAGACGCGAGCAAACGTTAATCTATTACGATTTCACAAACACACGATCCAAAGGGTGAACTTATACTCAACTTTGGGCAGTAGGAAATCTTCTGCCTAATACAAGCCTCTCGTAGAATGGAATAGAGAAATCGCGCGTTAACGGGGTCCGGACGGCTCTGAGTTCAAATCCCGAGATTTCCGTCACACTGCAAGCTCGCGGGGCGAGGTTTGCTCGCGTCGACCACTATACACGCTTCTGAAAACAGGAAAACATGAGCGGCTGACACACTGTAGTATATACAAGTTACACAAATACATATACAGGGTGTTTCAAAAATGACCGGTATATTTGAAACGGCAATACAAACTAAACGAGCAGCGATAGAAATACACCGTTTGTTGCAATATGCTTGGGACAACAGTACCTTTTCAGGCAGACAAACTTTCGAAATTACAGTAGTTACAATTTTCAACAACAGATGGCGCTGCGATCTGGGAAACACTATAGTACGATATTTTCCACATATCCACCATGCGTAGCAATAATATGGCGTAGTCTCTGAATGAAATTACCCGAAACCTTTGACAACGTGTCTGGCGGAATGGCTTCACATGCAGATGAGATGTACTGCTTCAGCTGTTCAATTGTTTCTGGATTCTGGCGGTACACCTGGTCTTTCAAGTGTCCCCACAGAAAGAAGTCACAGGGGTTCATGTCTGGCGAATAGGGAGGCCAATCCACGCCGCCTCCTGTATGTTTCGGATAGCCCAAAGCAATCACACGATCATCGAAATACTCATTCAGGAAATTAAAGACGTCGGCCGTGCGATGTGGCCGGGCACCATCTTGCATAAACCACGAGGTGTTCGCAGTGTCGTCTAAGGCAGTTTGTACCGCCACAAATTCACGAAGAATGTCCAGATAGCGTGATGCAGTAATCGTTTCGGATCTGAAAAATGGGCCAATGATTCCTTTGGAAGAAATGGCGGCCCAGACGAGTACTTTTTGAGGATGCAGGGACGATGGGACTGCAACATGGGGCTTTTCGGTTCCCCGTATGCGCCAGTTCTGTTTATTGACGAAGCCGTCCAGGTAAAAATAAGCTTCGTCAGTAAACCAAATGCTGCCCACATGCATATCGCCGTCATCAATCCTGTGCACTATTTCGTTAGCGAATGTCTCTCGTGCAGCAATGGTAGCGGCGCTGAGGGGTTGCCGCGTTTGAATTTTGTATGGATAGAGGTGTAAACTCTGGCGCATGAGACGATACGTGGACGTTGGCGTCATTTGGACCGCAGCTGCAACACGACGAACGGAAACCTGAGGCCGCTGTTGGATCACCTGCTGCACTAGCTGCGCGTTGCCCTCTGTGGCTGCCGTACGTGGTCGCCCTACCTTTCCAGCACGTTCATCCGTCACGTTCCCAGTCCGTTGAAATTTTGCAAACAGATCCTTTATTGTATCGCTTTTCGGTCCTTTGCTTATATTAAACCTCCGTTGAAAACTTCGTCTTGTTGCAACAACACTGTGTTCTAGGCGGTGGAATTCCAACACCAGAAAAATCCTCTGTTCTAAGGAATAAACCATGTTGTCCACAGCACACTTGCACGTTGTGAACAGCACACGCTTACAGCAGAAAGACGACGTACAGAATGGCGCACCCACAGACTGCGTTGTCGTCTATATCTTTCACCTCACCTGCAGCGCCATCTGTTGTTGAAAATTGTAACTACTGTAATTTCGAAAGTTTGTCCGCCTGAAAATGTACTGTTGTCCCAAGCATATTGAAACAAACGGTGTATTTCTATCGCTGCTCGTTTAGTTTTTATTGCCGTTTCAAATATACCGGTCATTTTTGAAACACCCTGTAGAAAAGCAATACCTTAATATAAACATATTACAAGTTAACCAATGAACAGAATTAAGGAGCTCAGTTTCCTTTGATACAAAAAAAAAAACAACTAGATACTACGTGATAAGATGTGTCAGTCCACACCCAGTGACTTAAAAATGGTTCAAATGGCTCTGAGCACTATGGGACTCAACTGCTGAGGTCATTAGTCCCCTAGAACTTAGAACTAGTTAAACCTAACTAACCTAAGGACATCACAAACATCCATGCCCGAGGCAGGATTCGAACCTGCGACCGTAGCGGTCTTGCGGTTCCAGACTGCAGCGCCTTTAACCGCACGGCCACTTCGGCCGGCCCAGTGACTTAAGGTCCACCTTACAAGATGATCTGTCTTTGCTGAATGTCTGACACCACATAAATCAAACGTGCAGTACCTAACGTGACAATCAACCTACATATAGATATTTGAAATAGCAATAGAAAACGAATGTCACTTCAATAGGTCGCTAATGCAATTAAGCACGGCCCCTATGGCCACAGAACAAAATACACACGGCCTCTATGCGACCATAAAACACAATGTGACCTATATTTATCATGGCCATTTGTCTTCCATACACACAAGGAATAATTAAGAAACAACAACTACCACTAATTCGTAACACCAGAAAATCCTAAATCTATAACTAAATTAAGAAATGACGTTCAAGTGAACCAGCTACCTTCAGCGTGCCACTAAGCACCAAAACCAAACTTACAAATGCGAGGCGCTATTTCTATCCACTTTAGTAACATAATTTCATGGCCGTTCCAGAACAAAACTTCGCCTCGCCACCACTGCAGTGAGTGTTTTGCTGGCCACTAGCACAAGCAACTACAACAGTCAACAGTCCTTAAGTACACAATAATATTCACTATATATAGAAGGAGGAACCCACCACGAAAGCTTGGCGATTAACTTTTTTCTTCTTCGTGTGAAATTCACTCGCGATCCATCCACATAGCTCTCGAGATCTTAGCAAATCCTGGTCGCCACTGGCCAGCCGTGTCAATACAACTTTAATACTTTCCGGCTGTGGCCCATGCTTCTTCGTTGCTCCAACTCAACTGGTCCTCACGGCATACGGCCGTGCCACGTGACACGGTGTCGCCAACTCCCCACAACGACAACATCCAAAGCACGTCACGTCACAGACTGACTCGGCTCATGCGCTGACCCACTCTCTCCGACTTGCGCACGCGCGCCACCCTAAGTAGTCCGCCTCAAAGACGCAATGGGTTCGAGGCACAGGGACAACGATCAAAGAAGGAAGTAAGAATCGATATCGCCTGGCGCCAGAAACCCACCGGCTCAAGACGGTCCTCATGACGGCCCTCATTTTCTTGTTTTAAGTATTATATTTCATACTATGTTATAAACAATGTGTAACTGACAAGGGGAGGCTGCCAATTGTGAAATTCAGATTCGATTCATACTACGCATAATAAAAGCTCATGGCCAGAGGTGTAATGTGGCAAAGCACCAAGATGCACTTCTCAGCCGTTGTCGAGAAAATCGAGAGTTAAAAGAAACCGTTGCGGTGAAATACTCTCTACGACTGGTAATTTTCTACAGCGTCGTGGCGCAAGGGTAAGCGCTCGGGTTCGTAATCCGAGGGTCGCCGGATCGAATCTCGCGCCATGCAACTTTTTTTTTAGTATTTGTTTTTGGTAATTCATATATATATATATATATATATATATATACTCCTGGAAATGGAAAAAAGAACACATTGACACCGGTGTGTCAGACCCACCATACTTGCTCCGGACACTGCGAGAGGGCTGTACAAGCAATGATCACACGCACGGCACAGCGGACACACCAGGAACCGCGGTGTTGGCCGTCGAATGGCGCTAGCTGCGCAGCATTTGTGCACCGCCGCCGTCAGTGTCAGCCAGTTTGCCGTGGCATACGGAGCTCCATCGCAGTCTTTAACACTGGTAGCATGCCGCGACAGCGTGGACGTGAACCGTATGTGCAGTTGACGGACTTTGAGCGAGAACGTATAGTGGCCATGCGGGAGGCCGAGTGGACGTACCGCCGAATTGCTCAACACGTGGGGCGTGAGGTCTCCACAGTACATCGATGTTGTCGCCAGTGGTCGGCGGAAGGTGCACGTGCCCGTCGACCTGGGACCGGACCGCAGCGACGCACGGATGCACGCCAAGACCGTAGGATCCTACGCAGTGCCGTAGGGGCCGCACCGCCACTTCCCAGCAAATTAGGGACACTGTTGCTCCTGGGGTATCGGCGAGGACCATTCGCAACCGTCTCCATGAAGCTGGGCTACGGTCCCGCACACCGTTAGGCCGTCTTCCGCTCACGCCCCAACATCGTGCAGCCCGCCTCCAGTGGTGTCGCGACAGGCGTGAATGGAGGGACGAATGGAGACGTGTCGTCTTCAGCGATGAGAGTCGCTTCTGCCTTGGTGCCAATGATGGTCGTATGCGTGTTTGGCGCCGTGCAGGTGAGCGCCACAATCAGGACTGCATACGACCGAGGCACACAGGGCCAACACCCGGCATCATGGTGTGGGGAGCGATCTCCTACACTGGCCGTACACCACTGGTGATCGTCGAGGGGACACTGAATAGTGCACGGTACATCCAAACCGTCATCGAACCCATCGTTCTACCATTCCTAGACCGGCAAGGGAACTTGCTGTTCCAACAGGACAATGCACGTCTGCATGTATCCCGTGCCACCCAACGTGCTCTAGAAGGTGTAAGTCAACTACCCTGGCCAGCAAGATCTCCGGATCTGTCCCCCATTGAGCATGTTTGGGACTGGATGAAGCGTCGTCTCACGCGGTCTGCACGTCCAGCACGAACGCTGGTCCAACTGTAAGTAGGCTGTTCCAGACACCAGTGCATTGTTATTACAATTAATACAACAAATGGGACAAACACAACAAAAGCTTCAAAAGTTAGACACAATGGAACAAAATCTTCGTAAGTTAGACACAGTGGAACAAAATCTTAAAAAGTTAGACACAATGGAACAAAATCAGAGACAAGCACAGCAACAGTTAGACACAATGGAACAACACCAGAGACAAACACAGCAACAGTTAGACGCGATGGAACAAAATCTTCAAAAGTTAGACTCATTGGAGCAAACTCTTGAACAAACACGTGAGGATTTAACTACTGAGTTACATCACATTGAATCAAAATGTCAAAAAGTCTGTAATGACGTAAAAACACAAATTTGTGAGCATTTCCAACCTATTTTTTCGCGTCATGAAAATGCACTACAGAATCACGAAGCAGCCATAAAAGAACTGCAAACTACTGTTCATGAAAATCATGAGACCTTGCAAGCTAAATTTGACTCAGTTGCATCTACCGATTCGGTTACGCAACTTGCAAAAACTCAGGAAAACTTAAAGGACACAGTAGAAAGACACATGGAGGAAATTAGTACATTATCAGAGAAAGTAGTTGAACTTTCGGATCAGCTAAATAATTTATCTACGAAGGTAGATGATAATCTGAATGACACAAAACCGGCAGTCTTTAATGACACAGAAGAGTGCGAACAAATTAGAAAATTCAAACAAAATCAAAATCAAATCAATACACAGTACAAAAGAGAAATCCGGGAAGTACAAGATCAGTTGACGCAGGTAATACAAGAATTACATATTTCAGAGGACACTCGCGCTCCAGTACGGGAAGAGGGACATAGAAATACGGAACAACCACAAAATAATAACACAGGACATTTCGGAAATTATGAAAGAAATTGGCAAGGCGCATTGGATTTTGAGATGGAACCGCCGACACGACGTAACAATGACCGATATGCTACTCGCCGACACGATGATTTTGACTATAAGCTGTTCATTACTACACGTAAATTCAAAACGTTTAAGAATTCTGCCAACGACATTCATCCACAAGCGTGGCTCCATCAATTCTCTCATTGTTTTCCTCCCAACTGGTCATTGGAGCACAGGTTAGAATTTATGTGTGGCTACTTGGAGAATGAACCAGCTGTAAGAATGCGATCGGTCATTCACGATTGTCACAGTGAAGGAGAATTTTATCATGCCTTCCTCTCAGCGTATTGGTCTCAAGCTACACAAGACCGAGTAAAACACAGCATCATAATGATGAAACGTTTCGAACAATCTGAATTTTCCAGTCTTATGAAATATTTTGAAGACATGTTGCACAAGAATCAGTACCTGTCAAACCCATACAGCCCCTCAGAACTCATCCGCATTTGCTTAATCAAATTACCTGAACATTTACGACATATTATTTTAGCAGGACGTTGCAAAGACGACATGGAAGCTTTTCAGGGACTCTTACAAGAACTAGAAATTGACACTGACAATCGCGGAAATCGCGGAATGCGAAAACAGGAAAACAATCACTACAGGTCACATACGTCACAATTCCGTGACGACAGAAACAATAACTGGACACGAGAAGGCTATTCTTACAACGCAAATCGTGACCAAAACAGACACCACCCATATGACAACCACTGGCAGAGTAATAATAGTTACAGAGAAAGATCATATTTCCGTAGTAATGAATATGACAGAGATTACCTTAGAAACAGACAATATGGGAACCAAAACAATTATTATCACGGGAGACAGAATAACTTCAGACGCAACGGTCCACCGTGCAGTGATAATTCAGTGAGAAATTCACCACCACTTAACCGACAAGAAAGAAACTACAGGAACTACCGACATGACGACAGACGATATAATCATAACGACAGACCTGAATTTCATCAGAACTGGCGGGTTTCAAACACGGCAGGACCCTCTCGGCAAGGTGAATTTGTAGAATTTAGGTCTCCAAATCCCAATAACGACGCGCGCCAACAAAGAGACAGACAATGACTCGCACAGCAGGCAGCCGCGCGCGCCGGCTGGCTCACAGAAAAATAACACAGACGCTAACCTTGAGAAAAGATTTAGCATTCCTTACCGACGTATAAAACATGACAATTGCTTTTCAGTTGAAAGTCTGCATACTAGGAAGAATAAAGGTTTACACCACATTTCACATGTAAAACCGTTTATTGAAAGATAATCTGCTTTTTAACTTTGTCTTAGCTATAAAACTTTTCACTTCACATTTCTAGTATGCTTTGTCAGACTTAAGAAACTGTTAACATGCAACAATGTTTGAAGTTAAATATCCAGTCTAGAACCTAGGGAACATTTTGAAACAGAAATTACGAATGCATTGTTATTGTGAACAGACGACACAGTGTTATTGGGTGTGTACATTCTTGCTTGTTAGTTGCTCGATTACGTAACGACTATAAGGCTTACATACTTAGAACATATACCGGCAACGCTAATGAGATTTTCATGCAACATTTTGGTTTACTTAAAAAAAAAATCTGGATTTAAAGTACTTTCTGTGAGATACCAGAGGACACAGTGGTTAGTTTATGTGACAGCTACACGATGTTATCACGACGCTACTAATGAGTGACAATTTACAGTGTTGCTTTTGCAGTGTATCTGTTTTATATCTGCACAATTTTTCTGAATTCTTCTGGAAAGTAAAACATGTTTTAGTATTTAACTTTTGTGGTATAGCTACAATGAGACAGCCTTTTCCGTGGCACAACAATACGTCACAGCACAGTACTTTCTTCATCACAACAATACGCGTAATAACTAAGATATCTATACGCAAAGCATTTCACTTTTGTTTATCATGAGGTAAGTACATTGACTTCTGCAGAACTTAGCTTTCGGAGGACGATAACTACGAGACTTCCACAGAGATTATCTTGCAACATGACGCACAGTTTAGCGCTACAGGACACGTATTTGAGTGATTAATTTTGTACTTAAAACATTTATTTTTTTTAAGATATTTGAAGTGCAATGATACAAGGGTTTTCCGTGATACATTTCATTCCATTGCTGTAATCTGTAACACCTGAGGGTATAATTACATTAATCCTCAGGGGGGTACACGCTTACTTTGTGTACCATGTGTTTGGCGAGCACAAGGAGCCCTAGCTAATATGGTATTTGCTTATACAACTTTACACATCGGTACCATATTTCTCCAACACATAAATTACACAGCTATCTGATTATTTGACAGAGAAACAAACATTCTTTTTACTATGTCAGTGACAGATGTTTACGCAATTACACAGTAGGATAACTTCATACTTACGAAATTGTATGTTGTTTGTACTTTGTGAAATGTTCATATTTTTTCAGAACCATTGTGATACTATGAGAGCTTTGAATGATATATTTGGTAAGGGAGCATGATTTTAAAGTACGTTTGAGGTAGATGACACTTTTGACACGAGCAGAGAATTTTTTTTAAGTTTTGATATTATTGGAGGAAGGTACGACGTTTTTGAGAGTTGACTGGGGTGTTATGATGTTATTTTTACGACGACGATGTGTATTATGCTGTTGTGGTCTGTTTATGATCAATAAGCTGATGCTATATAAGGAATGTGATTACGTGTTTATATGTATATGAATAATCAAAAATGGCTCTGAGCAGTATGGGACTCAACATCTTAGGTCATAAGTCCCCTAGAACTTAGAACTAATTAAACCTAACTAACCTAAGGACATCACACACACCCATGCCCGAGGCAGGATTCGAACCTGCGACTGTAGCAGTCCCGCGGTTCCGGACTGCAGCGCCAGAACCGCTAGACCACCGCGGCCGGCTATATGAATAATCAATAGAAGTTAGGGACTCTGGTTGGAAACCGAGAATCATACTTTAAGAGTTATGAAATGTGTGTAAATGCGTGAATGTATCACAATGCCGACGAAAATCTTTTTGAACACTGTTATATTCATAGGATTTTTGTTTCTACAGATTTGTAACCCAATTCTTGACCTGTGAAATATTTTTATATGAGACTGTCACTGTAGCGGAAACTGGTGTCGTAAATATTTCGGTAAGAAAGTTCAGTGACCACCTGCACGTAATGCGTCGTGGGCACCCAGCGGAGCGGCCAGGTGTGTCAGACGCCTGGAGAAAAAGCCATTATTGCAAGCCCTTTTCAGCGGCACAGGTAGAAAAAAAAAAGGGAGGCCATTATCCTCGCTATTGACGTTCCTTTGTAGAGAGTATCGCAAAAACGACACGGTCGAACTTGAAAACATATGATTACCCTGTGAAGCTCTTAATTTATGATATTTACTGAAATGCCTAATGAAACGATGAGAAACATTTCACGGCTATTGTCGTGCTAGTTGAGAGAAATGCCATATGGCTTGCTTTATGTATTTATTAACTCATTTTGTTTAATATCTACTCTCCTGGAAATGGAAAAAAGAACACATTGACACCGGTGTGTCAGACCCACCATACTTGCTCCGGACACTGCGAGAGGGCTGTAAAGGCAATGATCACACGCACGGCACAGCGGACATACCAGGAACCGCGGTGTTGGCCGTCGAATGGCGCAGCATTTGTGCACCGCCGCCATCAGTGTCAGCCAGTTTGCCGTGGCATACGGAGCTCCATCGCAGTCTTGAACACTGGTAGCATGCCGCGACAGCGTGGACGTGAACCGTATGTGCAGTTGACGGACTTTGAGCGAGGGCGTATAGTGGGCATGCGGGAGGCCGGGTGGACGTACCGCCGAATTGCTCAACACGTGGGGCGTGAGGTCTCCACAGTACATCGATGTTGTCGCCAGTGGTCGGCGGAAGGTGCACGTGCCCGTCGACCTGGGACCGGACCGCAGCGACGCCAAGACCGTAGGATCCTACGCAGTGCCGTAGGGGACCGCACCGCCACTTCCCAGCAAATTAGGGACACTGTTGCTCCTGGGGTATCGGCGAGGACCATTCGCAACCGTCTCCATGAAGCTGGGCTACGGTCCCGCACACCGTTAGGCCGTCTTCCGCTCACGCCCCAACATCGTGCAGCCCGCCTCCAGTGGTGTCGCGACAGGCGTGAATGGAGGGACGAATGGAGACGTGTCGTCTTCAGCGATGAGAGTCGCTTCTACCTTGGTGCCAATGATGGTCGTATGCGTGTTTGGCGCCGTGCAGGTGAGCGCCACAATCCGGACTGCATACGGCCGAGGCACACAGGGCCAACACCCGGCATCATGGTGTGGGGAGCGATCTCCTACACTGGCCGTACATCACTGGTGATCGTCGAGGGGACACTGCATAGTGCACGGTACATCCAAACCGTCATCGAACCCATCGTTCTACCATTCCTAGACCGGCAAGGGAACTTGCTGTTCCAACAGGACAATGCACGTCCGCATGTATCCCGTGCCACCCAACATGCTCTAGAAGGTGTAAGTCAACTACCCTGGCCAGCAAGATCTCTGGATCTGTCCCCCATTGAGCATGTTTGGGACTGGATGAAGCGTCGTCTCACGCGGTCTGCACGTCCAGCACGAACGCTGGTCCAACTGAGGTGCCAGGTGGAAATGGCATGGCAAGCCGTTCCACAGGACTACATCCAGCATCTCTACGATCGTCTCCATGGGAGAATAGCAGCCTGCATTGCTGCGAAAGGTGGATATACACTGTACTAGTGCCGACATTGTGCATGCTCTGTTGCCTGTGTCTATGTGCCTGTGGTTCTGTCAGTGTGATCATGTGATGTATCTGACCCCAGGAATGTGTCAATAAAGTTTCCCCTTCCTGGGACAATGAATTCACGGTGTTCTTATTTCAATTTCCAGGAGTGTAGTTTCTAGCTGCACTGCAGCATTGGTTAAAATAAAATTTAATAGATGTACTAATATAAATATTTTATGCCTATAGGTCCAGTAAATAATTTTATGATCTATTCAAAAAAACGAAGGAGCATAAAAAGATATTTCCCTTCACAGGAATTGCATACGGAATTTTCTTTTCAACTACTGGGTAATTTTTTTGGTAGAATAACTTCCTGTGGTGCACCACTTTAATTACTTAGACATTAAGATGTGATTATACATTTCCCTTATCTGCATTGTTGTCTTTACTGTAATATTTTTCTGCTTGAGCGTTGTCATGTTTAGATATAATTTATTGCTTTTGCTTCTGCTGTTTGCCAGGCATAATGTTACTGAATTTGGCTTTGTATTACGCTGTTAAGCCAGTTTTACTACTGATTTATTTTTCTTGTTTGCTGCGCATTGCCTCATATTAGTTGTAATGTTGAATTGCTTGGTAATTTAGATTTACTGTAGCTTGCTTTGCCAGCTTGAAATTTATGTCATTGATGTTTGTGTTACTTGATTTGTGCTGCTGCATTGCCTCGTCCCTTAGTTTAGCATCTGAGCTCAGTAGATTTAAGTTAGCTTCAGAGGGGGTAGACTATATAAGAAACTAACTATGATGAATTGGAAGCAATGCATTAACAAGGTATATGAAAACGATTTGGGCCTAAATGAGTATTGTACAATGAGCCATATTTATTTTGAAAGAAATATGGTTAGAATACAGAAAAGAGGTACAGATAGGACTTTTTGGGAATAATGATGAACGAAGGGAGATCTCCAAGAACAAAAAAGGTTTTGTTCGCAAAATACTGCAGTACCAAAAGTTACACTGAAAACGAACCCTGTCCTTTCCATTGTGTTATCCCCCTATGTGTTTGTGTACCCTTGTGTATTTGTTTTCTTCCTGTCTCTGTGTAGTTTCATAGAATTTTTTTTCTAATACTGTTCACTATGATGAGGAATACTGTTATCCTCAAATATAATTGGTATTAATAATATGTTATTTAACTTGTAAAGATGCTTAGACATTATTTATTCTGTTTTGTTTTAATGCTCATGTGTGAAGTCGATGTTTCAATAATTATTCTGATCTTTTATGTATGTACTTATGTCATTATTTTTGTAACACTGATGTATATGTTTATTTCTATTCTTTTGTAAAGCCCCTATTACTACGAATGTTATCTGTACTATTATGTTTTTAATGATGTTTTCTGTATCTTTGTAATTGTATTCTCATGTTATAAAATTGTAATTGACACCAGGTCATCAAATTAAGTAACTTGTAAGTTACATTTCACTGCACACGTTTCTGTTGGTCATAGTATATGGACAATATGTGAGAAGTAGGGACTGTTAGTGTTTGTATATGTGTTAATAATTCAGCAAGGGACTGGATAACAGCATTGCTGGTTCTAAGGACAATTCAAAAAACTTTGTGAGTGCACAAGTGGTGGTTATGGACTTGCTAAATTATCCGCAAGACTCTTCAATGGTGATTGTGCACCTGCACAGTCACAACGGATGGCTGCTGGCCATCTCTAAAAGGACTACAGTGGGTCTACATCTTTGATGATCCATCAATACCATTATTTCTACAAAGACTACAGTGGGTCTGCATCTTTGATGACCCACCAGTACCATTATTTCTACAAGGACTGCAGTGGGTCTGCACCTCTGGTGGCCCACCAATACCATAATCTCTACTAGGACTACAATGGGTCTACTCTGTGATAACCTATCTACCAATATTCTTCAAAACTTCGACTGACTCTGCTGTGGGTTTGCTCTGTTGTGGCCCATTACCTGTCAGCATGTCAAGAGTCAGCACTGTCTTTCCGTTGGAAGGACAACGCTACTTCTTCAAGACTGCATGGAAATCCACTACTTCCGTGTGCATTTTCTTTTACTGCTCAGACTTTGAGAAAAACACTGATATTTTACTGTGATGAATGATCAGGACTGTCTTTATGGACTGTGAGAAAATTTTAGCTTTTGACCAACATTGTATCAATAAGTGTGTGCATTTGATTTCTTTGTTATTGTAATTATGAAAAATTTTTTCAAATCTGTATTGGCCACTGCCCAAACCAATTTGTAAAATTTTTTGTGGGGAGCATGGGGGCTATGTAAGTAGGCTGTTTAGGTTTTTTTATTGGTAACGCCACCTCTGTATGAAAATCACTGGCTGTGCTGTGTGCAGCCTGTGGCCAGTTTGCATTGTTGTAATACTCGCCATTGTAGTGTTAGGCAGCTGGCTATGAACAGCGCGTAGCGTTGCGCAGTTGGAGGTGAGCCGCCAGCAGTGGTGAATGTGGGGAGAGAGATGGCGGAGTTTTGTAATTTGTCATGAACTGCTATATATATATATATATATATATATATATATATATATATATATATATATATGATATTAAGGTAAATACATTGTTTGTTCTCTATTAATATCTTTCATTTGCTAACTATCCCTATCAGTAGTTAGTGCCTTCCATAGTTTGAATCTTTTATTTAGCTGGCAGTAGTGGCCCTTTCTGTATTGCAGTCGTGGGAGTAACCAAGATTTTTGTGAGGTAAGTGATTTGTGAAAAGTACAGGTTAATGTTAGTCAAGGCCATTCTCTTGTAGAGATTTTTGAAAGTCAGATTGCGTTGCGCAAAAAAATTATTGTGTGTCAGGTTAAGCACAGTCGTGTATAATTGTTCAAAGGGGACGTTTCACAACTGAGGCGCCAGGTGGAAATGGCATGGCAAGCCGTTCCACAGGACTACATCCAGCATCTCTACGATCGTCTCCATGGGAGAATAGCAGCCTGCATTGCTGCGAAAGGTGGATATACACTGTACTAGTGCCGACATTGTGCATGCTCTGTTGCCTGTGTCTATGTGCCTGTGGTTCTGTCAGTGTGATCATGTGATGTATCTGACCCCAGGAATGTGTCAATAAAGTTTCCCCTTCCTGGGACAATGAATTCACGCTGTTCTTATTTCAATTTCCAGGAGTGTATATCGTGGGGTCTCTATTCTAATTCGAACGTTTGACTTACACTATACGTATTCGTTTCGGAATATCGTTTCTACGTCTTCCGTTAACTATACGTGGTAAACATTATGAAGACAATAAGACAATTAATAACATTTGTGAAATACAACTTTGTTTGCGGAAAACATAATCATGTTCGAAGTCGCCAGTTTTTCCACGACAAACGACTTTCAACAACTTATTATATGCGTAATTGTTTTAACTGATTGCCGGGAATTTTATATATATATAATGTATATATATATATATATATATATATATATATATATATATATATATATATATAATTTGAATTACAAAAACAAATACTAATAAAAAAATAAAAGTTGCATGGCGCGAGATTCGATCCGGCGACCCTCTGATTACGAACCCGAGCGCTTACCGTTGCGCCATGACGCTGTGGAAAACTATTAATCGTAGAGAGTATTTCACCGCAACGGTTTCTTTTAACTGTCGATTTTCTCCACAACGGCTGAGAGGTGCATCTTGGTGCTTTGCCACATTGCACCTCTGGCCATGAGCTTTTATTATGCGCAGTATGAATCGAATCTGAATTTCACAATTGGCGGCCTCTCCTTGTGAGTATCAATTGTGATATAACAACAATGATATTTGGGTTTTACTAAAAAATGAGAATGAGGAAATAGTTTTCACTGTGTGGATGTCTGGTGAATATCGGCTGCGTACTAATTGTAATGGAAGTTTTAAAATCTGATATCTGATTGCACATTGAACTTTTTTTACCTTCTATCACATTTTTGGATATTGAATTTTTTGCCTGCGTATACAACAACCAAAGGGCGGAGAGCATGAACAAGTGAAGAAACGTGCGTTTTGGTACAACTCACGTAGTAATTTTACACGCATACATTTTCATAAAGAAATTGTGTGGTGTGAGCGCCAGATACAGGGGACAAATGCTGTTGAAGAACGCTGCTGTCGGAAACAAAGATGAGCATTACGTTCCGTGTGATGTAGCAAATCGTTTCTGAGCACGCACTAGCCACGATGGAAACCACATCTGGTGTCCTTCACGATGAGCCAAAGGTTGCCTGTGAGGACGACTTCGGCGATGTGCACCGCGTAAGACAACCTACATGTTGTGCTGCTCCGCAAACCTACTCGAAACTTTTATTTGTGGACCCAGTCTGATTGATCTTCACTGATACACTGAAACTCCACTAATAAATGTCGATTGCTTTCGGAAAGATTACGAGATTCGACCACTGGCCTAAAAAGGGCACACCGCTGACACTTCATACACAACTCCCAGCTGGTTTCTAGGATCTCGTCATCATCATCATCACCTTCACTTCCAGGGATTAGGTGCTTCGGAAGCCTGGAGTTTATAAGATCCTCTGTGAGTTCGGCCGTTCATACATCGGATAGACGACACGTACAGTCCAGGAGAGATGCACAGAGAACCGCGTGTACACCCGTCTCTTACAACCTAATAAATCTGCGGTGGCTGAGCACTGCATTGACACTGGGCACTCTATGGTGTACGGTAATGTCGAAATTTTAGCCTCGACTTCACCTTTCTAGGACTCAGTAGTCAAAGAAGCGATTTAAATTCGGTTGGCGACGAATTTAATTAATAGAGATAACGGATTCAGCTTGGACAATTCTTGGAATCCGGCAATTTCTGTAAGTAAATCACAAAGAAGTCGTGATGGTGTAGCTCTCCGTGACACATCGATATCACTGTGTGGATCGACTGAGCAGCCATAGATTTAATTTCCACGTATATGTTACATCTCTTTGCCGCCTATCGACGTCTCTGGCGCCTTGTGTATCTTTGGCCGCGTACGCAGTGGTTCGGACCCTGGGTTTAAAAGGACGGAGCAAGTGCTGGAGTGTTAGTCACCTCGGCTCACTCTGAAGATGGCTGGACGGTATTCAGCCGAAATATTAGAAGAAGAAGCTGAATTTATGCAGCTGCATTCCCGAAATTTTATGGAATAGTCTTTGCGCCGCGATAACATGAAGGTGCACATTAGGTAACCCCCTTTTCATCCCCAAAGGTTATTATTAAGCCCATCTCATTTTGGGCCTCCTAGGGGCTTTTCTCTTTCTGGGACTGTATCTCCACAGTTGTTTCGTCAATGTTTCTAATGGTATTATTCTCACATACTCTTTCCACATATTTCTCTGTTGTGTTGTTTATCCCTTGAACATTCAGCTCTTCTCTAATTTGTGCATTCCTAAACCAGTCTTGGCGGGTGCAACCGTTCATTGTTCTCACCAATCTCATTTCAGGTGCCTGTATTTTGCTTTTATCCCTCTTTGCGAGAGTTTAGGTTTCACACCCATACAGCGGAGACATCGCAGCCATAGTTTTATAACACTTTATTTTTATTTCCTTTGTCACTCCTTTCTTTAAGGTTATGTTATATTGCCACAATAATGCTGAAACTGATGAAGCTTGTTGTCTTATGTCTCTACTATCTGGTAACCTAATTGGTTTCCTCAATAATTAAAATTGTTAACATGTTCTGTATTTCTGACATTGACAAATAGTTTTGATTTCATTGGTTTGATTCATTTAAGTCCCGTTACCTTCGTTTTATTAATCGTGATTTCTGTATTACATTCTGTGCCCATGACGCGCAGGCGTATTGTAATTTATTTTCATCACCAAATACAAGAAACGGCAAAAGAGCAGGTATTTATGGTTACACACTGTGTGCCTGTAACCAAGGATGTACTTCTTGTTTCCATTTTCTTCAGATGTGCACGAGTATATTTTAAATAATATCAGTAATAAACTAAACTGCGCCGCTGCGTGACACCCTGAACCACAAATTTCGTTCCTGAAATTCTTACACCTGCTTTAACCATTATTTTAGTGTCTGCGTTTCTCCGCTATAGTCCATATTGTTTGGCTTTTTACATCATCGAACGTTTTCGTAAAATATAGTGGGGCTATATGCATCTCCATACTAAACTCACCCCTTTTCGATGTTAACTGTTTTAGAATGAATACACTATCTATGCACGACCTTCCCTTTCTGAAACTGATCTGTTCTGTTCTTCCTAAAGAAATGTTTGACTTGTACCCTGTAGTGTCTAGCCAATCGCCCTATCAAATATCTTACGGGCTCAGTCTATCAAACTTATCCCTCTCTAATTATCACAGTTATTACATTTTCCTTTTTTAAGAAGAGCTATGACAACTTCACTCCTCTACGCACTTAGTATTTGGCCACTCGTCCAGCACATATTAACCCCTTAATGTCAGAATAAATTTCTAGATGAAAGATAAAAATCACGGTACTTTAGAGGCACCTGAAAAGTCCAAGAGAACGTAGCACTTTTCAGAGGCGTCGATAACTTTGTAAAGAATGAGCATCAAAAACAGTTAACTTTCCAATTATTAGCACAGCACTGGATGATACGAATTCGAGACACTCCTTTCTAAGCGATGAGTTATCACAGAAAATTATTTCATAAGACATTAGTGAGCGGAAATAAGCAAAATATATCAGGAAGCTGATACGTTTGTTTCCAAAATTAGCAATTATGTGAAAAGCAAAAGTAGCTGAAGTTAATTTGTTGAGAAGCTCGGTAATATACTTTTTCCAGTTCAAGTTTTCATCAATACGTAAACCCAAAAATTTGGAGCGTTCTAGCTTATTTACTGGCTCATGCTCATGTGCTACATCAGTCGTTGGGATGACCATCTATTGTACATAACTGAATATAGTTTTTTTTCAAAATTCAGGGAGAGTCCATTTTCAGAGAACCACTCAACAGTTCATTGGAAAATATAATTTACTAACCCACTCCTTGTTTTCTCTCTAATGGGACGTATTGTAAGGCAGTCCGCAAAAAGTACTAATTTTGCTTGTTTAATGATAAGTGGAAGGTCATATATATATATATATATATATATATATATATATATATATATATGAGTAGGAGTGGATCCAAAATCGAACCCTGTGGGACTCCCTTTGTGATTCTTTTCTCCCCAGTCCTTAAAATCTTCTACTTTTCCAACATTATCTGGATTATTGAGCACAATCTCTTGCATTATGTTTGTTTAGCATGAGTGAAACCAGCTATGTGTAATGTCATGAATTCCATAAAACTTGTGTTATTATAAGAGAGTAACATGGTCTATGCAAACAAGAAAGATGACAAAAAATACCAACTGACGATATATTGTTATTTAAGGCTTGTACAATTTGATGAGAGAATGAATAAATAGCATAATCAGTCGAGCAATCCTTCTGGAATCCAAACTATGATACACTAAACAAACTGTTTCCATATAAATGGGCGACTACTCCTGAGTGTATTACTTTATCGAATATTTTGAAAGAAAATGTGCCTGCGAGGAAGTTGGATGATACTTGTTTCTGTTTGTTTTGACACACTCCTTATGAAATGGTGTAACAATAACATGATTGAACCTTTTTGGAAAAGTTCCCTGTGCCAGTGATGCATGGGATATACCACTAAGGATCTCCAGAGGAGATTTTCGATCTTGAGGAAGGTGGCGAAAGGCCGGCACAAATCGCGTTCCAAACTTGTGCAGCAGATTGACGGCAAAGAGCGGGTGATTGCTGGCGCCGCAGCTCGGCTAAACAGCGCCGGCACTTATCTCGTTGATCGCGCCGAGGTGCGGGCCGTCCGCCGGCCTCATTAGCCGCAGTGCTGCTGGTGGTGGTGGTCCCACGCGATGCGGCCAGATAGCGCACGCGCCGGCCCGGCTGAGGCAGCGCGGAACCGTCTCGTCACCACACAACAGGCCGTTTGGTCTGCGAGGAGCCTCGAAGAGCTCTGCCCTCCGCCGGAGGACAAACAAAGCTGCTCGAGAGCTGCGACGTGGTAGCTTGCGTCCTTAGCTCTTTCGGCAAATTCCCACCGTTAACAAACGCGGGCAGTTCTTTGGGGATACCCACAGGGGCTAGGTCTAACAAATGCTTCTCATAAACCGTATATACAAAGTGACTCACCTGCCCCTACCGATGTCGCTTTATGCAACCCGTAATGGTATATCTGGCAGTGCCCGTTTTTTCCCCCTCGCTTGCTACGTCTAGACTATTAATCCTACACAAAGAAATGAACAGGACCATTTTGTAGGTAATTTAATGTAGTTAAATTTTGCATAGGGCTGTAGGCCACGTTTTTCAATTTATTGAAGAAAAGATTGACCAAGTGCGAGGAGGACTTGCACACTGACGGTTCCGTACAAACGATATTATGTATATAGACAGTTCAGCCATCCTAGGAAACGAGAATCTCAACGATTTTTACCTCATGTCGATACTGGAAAGATATTGGTCGCGAGAATTCCAAGACCGTATCAAAATTTCTACAGCAGTTTTTTAGTCGAGCCTGGACACACAAAAGCAAGCAGGGATCTTCAGTGCCATTGGTTGAGGGGGGGGGGGGAGGCTTGCGAGCCTCAGCGATACAGGCAGCCCTACCGTAGGTGCAACCACAACAGAGGGGTATCTGTTGAGAGGCCAGACAAACGTGTGGTTCCTGAAGAGGGGCAGCAGCCTTTCCACGGGGAACAGTCTCGATGATTGACTGATCTGGCCTTGTAACATTACCCAATGATTTGGCCTTGTAACATTACCCAAAACGGCCTTGCTGTGCTAGTATTGCGAACGGCTGAAAGCACGGGGAAACTACATCCGTAATTTTTTTCCCGAGGGCATGAATCTTTACTATCTGGATAAATGATGATGGCGTCCTCTTGGGTAAAATATTCCGGAGGGAAAATAGTTCTCTATTCGGATCTCCGGGCGCGGACTACTCAGGAGGACGTCGTTATCACGAGGAAGAAAACTGGCGTTCTACGGATCAGAGCTGCTGTGGCAGAGCAGTTCTAGTCGCTTCAGTCCAGAACCGCTGAAAGGTTAATTGCAACGCAGTGTATTTCGAGTGTGGCTCAAATGGCTCTGAGCATTATGGGACTTAACATCTGTTGTCATCAGTCCCCTAGAACTTAGAACTACTTAAACCTAACTAACCTAAGGACATCACACACATCCATGCCCGAGGCAGGATTCGAACCTGCGACCGTAGCAGTCGCGCGGTTCCGGACTGAGCGCCTAGAACCGCTAGACCACCGCGGCCGGCTTTCGAGTGTGAAGTTCAGAATATCTTCCAGTAGTTGCTTTGTCACTACTTTCTGAGCAACGTGGAACCACGTGTTGATCAGTAGCTCTAACTAAGATCATCAATCTTAAATGCGAATGTGCGTGAGATTATAACGTCTCGTCTTGACAATATTTTTCAATATAGCAACTTTGCTTTATGTTTAACCCATGTGGGGTGTACTTTGTGAGACCGGTACCACGTGCTTATACAATTGTTTGACCTATCAGGTTAATAATAAGACGATAGTAACCAGTTCGAGGTTTTTCTTTAGTAAATTGCGTTTCGATCTAATTTATTTTAATTATCAAAATTATTGTGGAGTTACACTCTTTGTGTAAACCAAGTTGACGACGTGAAGCATGTGGTGTAAGCATCAAAGTAGCCCTCAGCTATTCTTTTCGGGAAGATTTCACAGAGAGTAAGTATGAATTTAGTATACCAGTGTGTGGTAATTTCATGACGGACAGGACTGCGCTACGAACGTAACTTCTTTGGCTGAAAATTGAATCTGTTGGTTGTGGTTAATTTCCTCTTGCATATGTTTCAACGTTCGTTGTGTGTTATTTTATTGAATGCAGTGTTGTATGCAGTCTCCCAATCTTGGCTCCATATTTGATGTGTTCCGTAAGATTACAAACTCACATTTTCACAATCCTAAATAAGGCACCAGTTTAGTTATGAATCAAGTTTAATATGCTCAAAATTTCAATGATCAATGTTAAAATAAATTTCCAAATATAAACTTATTTATTTCTTTTTATTTAAATTCTCTCTCTCTCTCTCTCTCTCTCTCTCTCTCTCTCTCTATATATATATATATATATATATATATATATATATATATATATATATATATATATATATATTGAAAGGGTACAGTACCACCCGACATTGAAAATGGGTACAACATACTTCATTAATCTTGTCAGAACAACACATTTTTTTTATAAAAATAACTCAATTTCAATTAATACAGCGAAGCCGGATACCAGTGTGGGAAAGAATGACAATTTATTTATTTAATTTATCACATGTGCACTCCCACAAAGTAAATCCCTACATCCAGTTTGGTGAGATCTGTGAAGTGAATGAATGTATGGTCGTCTGCTAACCGCAGATAGTGAATGTGAATATATGATCATCTCTGAGTCGATCCTTTGGCCACCTTTGTTTGGACCAAACAGATGAAATTTACCTGAGCTTTGAGCGCCTGAAATGTGGCTGACCAATACGGTAGCATGGTCTTCCCCCACCTCAACAGAGGTGTGAGATGACCTAGAGAACGGCCATGTTTCAGCACTCTGCTGCTGGATCTTGTGCTGTTAAGACCTGTTTTAGTTGTGCTCCATAATGACGAAAGAGTGGAGACATGGTATGCATGTGGAATATTTAAGAGTAGTTTGAAATAATAATTTCTCTATTTCAGGAACTTTTGTGGGGAGAATTAAATGTCAGGCAGGTAATATTAATGGGATTGTAGTAATCTTCGAAAGTGACCAACGGTCATGATGAAACCACGTGTAGCAATAAGTTGAAATACTTCCGTGTGCTTAAGTTAAGCTGAATTACTAGCGTGTGTACAATAAGTTGAAATATTTAAGAAATAGCGTGTGTACCATAAGTTGAAATATTTAAGAAATGGTGTGTGCAGGACTTGAAATTAGAGACGAGTACTTCCACGTGGTGAGTACTGTGTGAGTCTCAATCTGGGTATGAGACAAAAGATAAAGAGAAGTACTCGTCCATGGTATCAGTTGAGGACTCGCATGTGTGATGAATACATTCTTAATATTACTTTGCGTGATATGATTCCGTGTGACGCTAGATTCAAACTCTGAGAGAGAAGCAAGGTGAGTCGGCCGTCTATCCAGCAACGCCACTTGGCTTGCATTGCACAGGAGGACGTGCATATATCTCCAGAGTTCATAGTAGGAAAGTAGAATTACGAAGTGGGGCAGTGTCATGTGAAACTGGGATAAATATTAATTGAAGTGGGAAAGCTGAAAGTGATAGTGTTGTGACTATTTAGTGTTTTGTATTTCTTATTGCAGTGTGACGTATGTCATGTAATTTGGGTATGTGTGGTTTGCATGGGAGAGTAGCAAGGTAGTTTCAAAAGATTAGTGGGTTATGCTTGTTCCTTCTGTACCGCTCGGTTTGGAGGATAGTTTCGTGATGATGATTGTGAGAGTCGAAGTGTGAGATATAATAAAAGATCCACCATCCTATCCAGAAAGTGCACTGTAGCGTTAAATAATTACGAGACCATAATATAGAGATTCACCAATGTAAAGCCATGCCCACTGGACGGAATTTCTCATGTGTTATTGTTGTAGGTTATAGAATTTGTGTGTTTAGTTTAGAGAATTTATCGGAATAAATAAGATAGTGAAAAGAAAAAGATTGGTGGACTTTTCCTTCGAATTGTATGTTGTCATAATATCCCGAATTTATAATGTGTGCGGCATTCATATTCAGTGCGGTGGCCACGTGTTAATAAAAGCCGTTAAATAAAAGACAAAAAGAAAATGTGGTATTGCCAGTGCGTAGTGAACAGTCAGAGTTCTGTAAATCACTGATAGTCAGATGTGCGTTTCCGTTGCGTATTAATCATATAGGAGGATGACTTGTAACTTAATTGTGAGTACGAGAGTTCATGTTACTCGATAAATAAGAATGAATCCACTCGCTTGGCAGACCACTCATCTTGCAGGCCTGACTGCTTGATGCCACAGTATGAGCAAGGGATGTGGGTGCCTCTCATAATTTCGACCCTGCCAGGATATATTTTGCCAGGATTATATTGCTGTTAAGATTTTTTTTGATGGAATATATTGTGATAGTGCTAAGAAGTAAAATTTTTTCTGTTTGCAATTTCTTTCTGGATTGGTGAGGATCTTTTATTTTTTTAATGTAATTAATTGCTATATCGCCCAAGGCTGGAAGATCGTTGTATAATTTTTTTTGCGTAATGTCCATAGTAACTAGGTCGCAGTCGAAATGTGTAGCCACCATGGAGAATAGCGATTCTGGGGTGAACGTAGCAGTGCAGCAGGAAGTAGGTGTTGACCATGGGCTAATGAGCGGGAACGGAAACACTCGGAAGGGGCTGAATTGTTCAGTGGTCCGCGGCTAGGTGATCCTTTGAGCGGCGGGCTTTGTCCGCAACCTGGGGCTTTTCCCGACGACGAGGGCGAGCCAGGACTAAGTCAGGTATGCAGTGAAAGTGCAGCTACCCTTAGCGAAGCTATGGTTTCTCAGGCGAACGAGGTGAGCGCACCGAAAGTAGCAAATGACAATATGCTACTGCAGTTTTTACAGAAGATGGATAAAGATAATAAGGAAAGATTAGAAGCGATGAATAGAGATAATAAGGAGAGAGATAGGGAGAATAAGGAAAGATTGGAAGCAATGGATAGGGATAATAAGGAGAGAGATAGGGAGACTAAGGAGAGAGATAGGGAGACTAAGGAAAGATTGGAAGCAAATAAGGAAAGATTGGAGGCAATGGATAAGGGAAATAAAGAGGCAATGAGGAAGCTACACACAGTTATCGATGAGCGTCTGTCCGCAGTTAATAATCGGTTAGATGAGGGGCAGAAGAATCTGGGTGCGTTGAAGCAAGTATGTGATGCCGTGAAAGAAAAAGCCAATAATTTGGAGGTACGAATAAGTGCAATAGAGAGCGATATTACAGAACATAGGGGCATGTGGCCGGATGAGCGAATCAAAGAGATAGTGGAGGACTTACTTGCAGATAAACAAGGGGCATTAGGCAGCGTGGAAGGTCAAGTCACACGGCAGGAAGTGGCGCTAAATAAACACAGGGATGAAGTTGCGGAGGTAGTGGTCAGAATGAATACGATTAGCGCAGATGTAGAAAAGATCAGTATAAGAGGCGAAACAGGCTCTTACAGTACGCAGCGAGAGGTTTATGCCGACCAGGAGGAGATACAATCACTATTACAGTTTAAAGAGGCACAATTAGAAACAAATAGGAAACATAGGGAAGAACTAGCACAGTTGCAATTAGCGTGCAGAAGCGAAGGTGAAACACCACCAGGTAGACTGCAGAGGGAGAGTGAGATAAATTTAAAAAACGAAAATAGGCAGAAAGAGGAAGATGAACTCAGAGAGTTAGAAGAACGGTTGTGTCGGATAAAACAGGTGGCAAACCCAACTGGGTATAGTCCAAGGTCGGAAAACATAAATGCGGAAGAAGAATGTAGGAGGCACTTCGTGTCGGTACAAACGTACACTTGTTTTCCGGATCCTGATAATTACCAACATCCATGCCTGTGGCTGTCTCAATTTCAAGATTCATTACCTTCGTCGTGGAGACCGCTCCTCAAAATGAAGTTTGTGTGTAACCATTTGAGGGACGAGGCTAGAGCGAAAATGCAGGAAGTTATTAAAGACTGTAGTAGCTATAAGATATTTTGTGACAAGTTTTTAAATGAATTCTGGTCGAAAAGTAAGCAGGACCAAGTTAAGCAAAGCATATTGATGATGCCAAATTGTAACGAAGGTGGTATAAGAGATCCAGTGTTGTGCTATCAGGAAATGCTGAGACGAAATAGGTATTTGGATGTGCCATACGAAACTGGGGAGCTCATTAGAATCTGTATAACTAAGTTGCCAGTGAGATTGCGCAGAGATATAGTGATAGCAGGCAGAGGCTTAGACAATTCCGCGTCATTTCAGCACTTGTTACAGGAACTGGGTAATGAGAGCAATATTATGAACGGTGATACGACTCATAGGTCAGACAGAGTCGAGGATAGGAACAGCAGAAACTATCAGAATGACAGGAGAGCATGGAATCAGAGGAATGACGGAAATGGAAGATGGCGAGGAAATAGGGGGCAGAATTCATGGGGAAATCGACCGGCAAACCGGGAAAATAGAAGATTGGACAGAGATGGAAGAAGAAGGGAAAATCAAAATGATGGGCGAAGAGAGGATAGGCAGTCATTGGGTTCACGAGAGGACAATCACTGTCACAATGACGGAGGGACAAGAAAGTGACTACATGATAGACGGGTACAAACCAGGACTATTAATGACGTAAATATTAGGTATATCGATTACGGAAAACTAAGGGAGAATCTTTTAGAGGAGGTAGGAGATGTGGGGAGTGAAGTCCACCCAATAATTAGCGTAGAAATAAATAATATAATCGTACCTTGTGTCATCGACACAGGCAGTGTAATGAGTGTTTTGAGGGAAGATGTGTTTAAGTGTTGTAGTCTTACAAAACCATGGCCAACGTTGCCATTGCAAAGGACAACAGTGAGAGGGACAATTACAGGAAAGGGAATTGAGGTGAAGTTACAAGCGCAGGTAGACTTTGTGTGCCAGGCGAAGAGGTTTAGTACAGTGTTCATGATTGTGTCATCTCTAACTGTTGAAGGGATATCAGGCGTTAATTTTTTGAACCAATATAAAGCAGTCGTTAACATGAGAAATGGTTCGATGGAGTTGAAACGAGATTCGGAGGAAATTACATTAAGATTCGACGATTGCTTATATGCTAAAGATAACGCACACTTAGCATTATGTCTGGCGGTAAAGTCCGGTAGACAGGCACAGAATACGGGGTTCGAACAAGAGAAGAAGGAAATTCATAAATGTTTGGAGGAGGAGATCAGGGAGAAAATCTGGCATTTACGAGGGACCACGGTCTACGGGGAATTGCAGAAAATTTTATACGAGAATAGAAAGGTATTTAAACATGCTGCGGGTACAATAAGAAATTTTGTGTATAGGTTCAAGGTCAAGCCACATAAATAGTTTAGGGCCCAAGTGTACCCGATACCTGTTGTGTACAAAGAAAGAGTGGAAGCTGAGATCGAAAGCATGCTACAACAAGGGATTATCGAACCAGCATCCAGTCCGTACAACAGCCCTTTAGTTTGTGTTGAAAGAAAGGATGGGTCAGTTAGATTAGTTTTGGACGCAAGAAGGATTAATAAGATAATAGAGCCAGAGACAGATCGGCCGCTGACACTTGACGAATTGCTACAAAAGTTCCACGGGATCAGAGTTCTCAGCTCAGTTGATTTGAGAATGAGTTTCTGGCAGGTGGAGTTAGATAGGGGGTGTAGAAAATACACTGCTTTCTTGTGCTACGGGAAATCGTATCAATTCCGGAAACTACCATTTGGGTTAAATGTATCATCCGCGGCATTTATCAGAGCGTTAAATACTGTCATTCCTAATGAGATAAAAGATAAGGTAACACAGTACGTGGATGATGTCCTAATAGCCGAAAGAAACTGGGAAGACCACAATAGAACGATAAGCATATTGCTCGGTGCACTGGAGAGACATGGGGTAACCGTGAATTTGGGAAAGTCAGAATTTGGACGGAAAGAAATCGAGTTTCTAGGTCACATTGTGACACCAGAGGGAATAAGACCAAATCCAGACAAACTCGAAGCAATCAGAGATTTTCCGGTGCCGAGAACAAAACGTCAGCTACGGGGTTATTTAGGATTAATCAATTTTTACAGGAGGTTCATTAAGATTGGGGGTGCAGCGACACCCAGACTATGTCAGCTGACTGGAAAGAAAACGGTATGGAATTGGGACCCTGTCGCGCAGGAAGAATATGAGGCTTTAAAGAAGGCACTGCTATCGGCACCTCTTCTCAGGCATCCAGACCTAGGGAAAGAGTTTTGTATGGCCACGGACAGTTCCCGTAGTGGACTTGGGGTGACATTGTTCCAAGAGCAAGAGCAAGGAGGAGAAGTAATACAACAACCTATTGCATTTGCGAGCCGAGTGCTTAGCAAAGCTGAGAGAAATTACACGGTAACTGAGCTTGAAGCTTTGGCAATAGTATGGGGTTTTAGTAAGTTTAGATACTATTTGTATGGGAGGCATACTAAAATCTATACTGACCACAAGTCACTACAGTTTCTGATGTCGGCCAAACTTAACCATAGACGACTCGCTAGGTGGGCACTCTATTTACAGGAGTTTCAGTTTTCGGTCATGTACATTCCTGGGCCACAGAATATAGTGGCAGATGCGTTGTCAAGGAACCCAGTAGGTCATGGTCAATGCTTTGACGAGGAGGTAAACGAGAACAGATATGATATATTGTATATGCAGGGCGTGCCGTTCGAGAAATACATAGGGGCGGTACTCACAAATATCGCGAAAGAGCAGGATAAAGACGCTTCATGGAGAATGGTGAAGGACAGAGTTAGAGCGAACTTAGATGCCAATATAGCGCGCTTTTATACAATTCAGAACGGGGTCCTTTTCTACCGTAGAAATCCGAACACACAGGACTGGGTGTTGTGTATACCAAATGAAATAGTCAACAAGTTGATCTGGTACACGCACCTAAGTTACGGGCATTACGGGGCAAGGAAATGCTGTAAGAAGCTAAGGGAATCAGTTTATTTCATTAGTATGGAGAGGAGGATCAAGAACGTGCTTGGTAGTTGCAAATTGTGCCAGAAGGCAAAATCGTTAACTATCTCATGCAAAGCACCGCTTTTTCCGATAGTGCCAGGTAGATTGAGGGAATTCGGAGCAACAGATTTGTTTGGCCCGCTACCTAAGTCAGTGCAAGGATAGAGATACGTTTTAGTAGCAGTGGAATTGGTGTCAAAGTATGTGACTTTTACCGCATTGAAACGTGCGACGGGAAGGACAGTGGCAGCAGCGATCGTTAAAAACTTTTTGCGAGAAGTAGGAACTGTAGAAAAGTTCATAGCTGACAATGGACCACAATATAGATCCAGACAATGGCTAACCACACTGAAGAGAAGAAGGATAAAACCGGTGTTCATATCCCGATACCATGCTGCAAGTAACCCCAGTGAAAGAGTGGTAAAAGAACTGGGAAAGTTGTGTAAGATCTATTGCCATAGGCAACATAGAAGTTGGAGTATTTTTCTCAAAGATTTTCAGGACATCCTCAATGAGCTACCACATGGAGCAACTGGTTTATCACCAATTACGGTACTAAAGAATGAACCACCACCAGATCGAGTCAGGGAGCTGGTAGATTTTCTGCGATCAGGAAAGCAGAGGCACACAGAAATTGTCAAGGTTGCGATAGAGCGTATTAAGAAAGCAGCTAAGGATAGGCAGGAGAAGCAGAAAGGAAAGATCCGTAAGATCGAATTGGCAGTAGGAGACAAGGTTCTAATTAAAACTCATCGATTATCAAAGAAGCACAGATTCCTAACTAGCAAATTCTTTACGGTGTATAGTGGACCATTCAGAGTGAGGCGGATTGTCCATGATAATGCTGTACTGATTGAGACGATCAAGGGAAAACAATCGCGTGGGCTTCATCACATTTCTAACATCAAATTATGGAAAAGTTAAGGATAGATCGAAAGTAGGCAATTTATGGTAGATAGTCAGTGTATTTATTTGTGGTGTGTAACGTTGTGCAGGGTCAAATCGAACATAACAATTTTCAGGCGGGATGTCAGGAAGTATGACGGAATAGACTGGTCGAATGAGTCATGAACAGGAGTCGACAGAGTGGTGTATGTACGTATTTTTTGTCATATGAATAAGGATCAAGCAGAAACGACGTGATGATTACTGAGTGGATAAAGATGGTAGATAGAGAAGCGACGTGATAAATAGTAGTGGATAAAGGTGATATTTAAGGAGGGAAGCGACGTGAAGCAGTGTGATTAATAAAGAGAGATTCGACGTGATGAAACAGTGGTAAATAAAGGTGAGTAGAATTAATAATGTGGAGATGTCTTAGATGTATGTTACAGAGAGGCCTGTGTATGCTGCAATAGAGATTGATGCCAATGGCGAAGGAAGACCAGGAAATGATGGAGTAATGGACGGACGGAGTGCCGAAATACGAATGAAGAGATGAGGACAACTGCACAATGTGAAAGGACATGAAGGGAGTATGAGATCCAGATGGTGAACGTTGTGGAATACTGACGTAGGATGTAATATAAGTGTAAATCTAATTCTTACCATAAGATTTGCAATTTGGCAAAAATAATTTTGTTGTTGTTGTTGAAGCCTGGTACCAGTATAACTAATCAAAACGGTACCAAGAATGTGTACAGTTATTTTTCACGATGGATAATTTGTGTATTTTTTGTTCCTAGATGAAATGTCGCAATTCTAAGTTGATATTTAGCAGGATGAATAATCGGTAAAGTGAATGCGGAGGTAAGCCGATGGAGAGAGGTGCCAGAGTGAAAGGACGAATTCGGAGACTGGAAGGCTATCTCCGAAGCAGCTTCATGTGTTATGTGGTTGAGTATAAGGGAGCAAAGGTATGGTATGTTGTCGTGAGTGTGGTGGTGTTAAGGTTAGCTGACTTCTAGACCTATTCTGTTAGTGTATTAATGGATTGAATGAGAAGGAAAATGTGATGTCTGGTGAGTGAGAGTCGTAGAGTAGTGTGATCAATGCTACCGATCCATAACTAAAACATTATTGTGTTTTATTGTTTGATTGGGATGAACCTCGATGGCAGGTCAGGATCTGGCATCATGCGGATGGTATATACATGTCCTAGAAATGTTGTTATATATAATAAAAAGGTAAAATATATAAAGAGATACTAATTTAGTCTGTCACAAGCACAAAGGTGCATTGTATGTTGTAGATTTAGAGTCATCAGTTTCTAAAATGTTTATTGTGTTAGGATGTTAAAGTAGTTTAATATTCAATAACATGTGGTAGGTAATTGTGAGCTGTGTAGTTTATTTCATTTTTTTGGTAGAACACTTTGAAGGGGTATTAATTTCAGTCTGTCACAAGCACAAAGGTGCATTGTATATTGTAGTTTTAGGATCAACAGTTTCTAATATTTTCACTGTGATAGGATGTTAAAGTAGTCTACTATTTGATATTGTAATTATGAGCTGTATAGATTGTTTCTTATTCCTTTTTTTTTTTTTACACTTTCATGTTTTGTATGAGGGATGACAGGTACAATCAATAGCACAAGTGTGGCCTGTATATAGAAAAGGGATAAATGTTGATGTTGTATGTGTAGAAAGCTAGGGGGTATGATTTTATGTTTTTAGAACAAAGATTCTTTTATTACCAATGAATCTAATAGATCATACATGTAATCAATGAGTATTTAAATACTGTAAGAATATCCTTTTGTCTGTAATGTTGCGAGATGCACGGAAGGGTCTGACTGATTGGGTGTCGTAGCACTGAGGGCTACACCGAACACGCCCGTACCACATAAGCCAAGCAGACGTCGGCAACAGAGCCGGTGCACTCCCCACTCCACTGCCGGTCGGGGTACACTCCACGCGCCCGCTACAGCAGGTCAACGGCCTGGGGCGACGCGCACATACCACTGGCCATTCATAAGTTCCGCCACCCTTACGACTGGGGAAAGTATCCCGCGGAGGCAACAGCGGGTGGTTTCTTCTGCTCAACGGCGGAGCGACGGCAGAATGAACGACGCGCGGCAGAACCCGGCGGGCATTTGTTACCAGCAACTATTAACTAGTACTGGACTGTGGAGCCGTGAAACAAGACGACTGCTCGTATGTCTCCATAAGGTGGAAAGTGAAGGACTGGTGTTCCCACGTTGTGAGTGGTGGAAAATATTTTGTCTTTAGCAGACAGGACGATTGTTTTGTTTTGTCTTGACCACTGAATGGTGGGATCCATAAACTTTTGGCAGTGACTTGTTAAGTGTGCTTTGTGAATTGCATGTGGGACGCTTGGTATCCTTAAAGAGGACAGTTGTCGTTTGGTGACTAATTATTGTATGAACGCAAGAAATTAGAGTGGGACATTGACATTTGCGTCTGTAGTAGGAGACATTTCTTGAATTGGTGCGGGAATAAGTGCTGTTTGTTGGAACTTACGACTTTTAATTACACCATGAACTGAAAGGACAGAACCATGGGTAATAGTAGTTGTAGGGCCATTTCTGGGCGACCAGATTCGTGTGGATGGTACGCTGAGAGTGACTATGACATTTGTGTTTAATGTGAGATACAGTGTACTGTTCAGTGCGTGTTCAAAATGCCGATTTGAGTGACTTAAAGACTTTCGTCCGAGTAACCATGGGAGAGCTTTGACACCGTGACAGTGTTTCTAGGGAACCTGTCAGCAACTTTTTAGACCCCAAGAAAATCGCAGAATGAAATGATTCCGTGTGACTCGCAAGATAGGGAATAATGTATTTGTACTTGTAATTGTGTAAATTTTTTTATATGTTTCATTCCTGAAGGGACAGCAAGTGTAATTAAATTTCATTAACATTTGTGTTTAGAATAGTTAGTGTTTGTTTTTTTGTTTGTTCTGGGTTATAAAGTTCACGTAGCATGTTTATAAGAATATTTGGTACAATGATGCTTTAATTATTAGCCAGTGGCGTACTACTAACGTAGCGGCCCTTGTTGCATTGGTCAGTAAGATTGTCACAGGGGACAAGAGTTTGCATTGCACAACAAATATCGGAATTAACTGATGCATTTTGATGTCGTGGACAGTAATGATCTTGTTGGTGTGTTAACTGAAGCCACTTATTTTCATTATCACAGTGGTGATATTTCACATTAAAGTGTAACGAAGGCTAGTCGAAATGCAAGCTCTTGTCGTCTAAATGTGTGACAACAGAGAAATGAGCAGTAGAGTAAGATACGAGAGCTACTGGTGGATTCAAGCACTTATTGCTAAACTATTTACTGCGTGTATTGATCAAAGTTGATGGACTGACTGGCTCAGCAGCAGGTATTTGTACTCGTGGATAAGGATAAGGTTAAACTCACTGTCGAGTAGTTGTGGCAATTGCTTAGGTGATGATAGCTAATGAGGTATGACATGATGTCTTAGACGAACTATATTACGTAACCAGTACGTAACTTGTGGTATATTTCATTGTTTTTCTTCTCAGTTTTATTTCTCTGTAGGTTTGATGTATATTTTAGAGTAATGGTATGGAGCCTGACATTCTACGTGTAACTAGTGTACGAATTTTTTTCTTTTGTTGATTTTGTTTTGTATTTAGACATTGCCGTGTAAAGATTATTACAACGCAATTTATGAATGTCAGATTACTTGTTCTGTGTTTGGACGGTGAGCTATTTAAAATTTCATGAGTACAATTAGTATTTTTTTTTATTTGTCATAGAATTAGTGAAGTTTGGATTACTCATAAAAATAACGAAGATCCCAGTAACTAAGCAAATTTTTATCTCACCATTATTTTTTATTTGTATGATGTAATGTTTTATTTGTCTTGTGGATTGTTGTAAATTTGTATGTGTACGTTACTCCGGATTGTGGAGAGTACAATAATGGAACAACTGTGTCAATAATTTGGTAAAGTAACAACATTTGGTCGTCTATTTGAGGTCACCAGGGGCTAAGGTCTCCTCCTGGTTATTTTGATGACTTGCTATGTTTGTTCTAATACAGTTTTCTTAAAAAAATGTTCGGAACTACCCTCGCATTGCAAGGATAGTACCGTGCCATTTTTTTCTGCATGGGTAGCCGGTGGTGAAAGGGTACAGTAACGCCCGACATTGAAAATGGGTACAACATACTTCATTATTCTTGTCAGAACAACACTTTTTTTTTGTAAAAATAACTCAATTTCAATTAATACAGCGAAGCCGGATACCAGTGTGGGAAAGAATGACAATTTATTTATTTAATTTATCACATGTGCACTCCCACAAAGTAAATCCCTACATCCAGTTTGGTGAGATCTGTGAAGTGAATGAATGTATGGTCGTCTGCTAACCGCAGATAGTGAATGTGAATATATGATCATCTTTGAGTCGATCCTTTGGCCACCTTTGTTGGGACCAAAGAGATGAAATTTACCTGAGCTTTGAGCGCCTGAAATGTGGCTGACCAATACGGTAGCATGGTCTTCCCCCACCTCGACAGAGGTGTGAGATGACCTAGAGAACGGCCATGTTTCAGCACTCTGCTGCTGGATCTTGTGCTGTTAAGACCTGTTTTAGTTGTGCTCCGTAATGACGAAGGAGTGGAGACATGGTATGCATGTGGAATATTTAAGAGTAGTTTGAAATAATAATTTCTCTATTTCAAGAACTTTTGTGGGGAGAATTAAATGTCAGGCAGGTAATATTAATGGGATTGTAGTAATCTTCGGAAGTGACCAACGGTCACGATGAAACCACGTGTAGCAATAAGTTGAAATACTTCCGTGTGCTTAAGTTAAGCTGAATTACTAGCGTGTGTACAATAAGTTGAAATATTTAAGAAATAGCGTGTGTACCATAAGTTGAAATATTTAAGAAATGGTGTGTGCAGGATTTGAAATTAGAGACGAGTACTTCCAAGTGGTGAGTACTGTGTGAGTCTCAATCTGGGTATGAGACAAAAGATAAAGAGAAGTACTCGTCCATGGTATCAGTTGAGGACTCGCGTGTGTGATGAATACGTTCTTAATATTACTTTGCGTGATATGATTCCGTGTGACGCTAGATTCAAACTCTGAGAGAGAAGCAAGGTGAGTCGGCCGTCTATCCAGCAACGCCACTTGGCTTGCATTGCACAGGAGGACGTGTATATATCTCCAGAGTTCTTAGTAGGAAAGTAGAATTACGAAGTGAGGCAGTGTCGTGTGAAACTGGGATAAATATTAATTGAAGTGGGAAAGCTGAAAGTGATAGTGTTGTGACTATTTAGTGTTTTGTATTTCTTATTGCAGTGTGATGTATGTCATGTAATTTGGGTATGTGTGGTTTGCATGGGAGAGTAGCAAGGTAGTTTCAAAAGATTAGTGGGTTATGCTTGTTCCTTCTGTATCGCTCGATCTGGAGGAAAGTTTCGTGATGATGATTGTGAGAGTCGAAGCGTGAGATATAATAAAAGATCCACCATCCTATCCAGAAAGTGCACTGTAGCGTTAAATAATTACGAGACCATAATATAGAGATTCACCAATGTAAAGCCATGCCCACTGGACGGAATTTCTCATGTGTTATTGTTGTAGGTTATAGAATTTGTGTGTTTAGTTTAGAGAATTTATCGGAATAAATAAGATAGTGAAAAGAAAAAGATTGGTGGACTTTTCCTTCGAATTGTATGTTGTCATAATATCCCGAATTTATAATGTGTGCGGCATTCATATTCAGTGCGGTGGCCACGTGTTAATAAAAGCCGTTAAATAAAAGACAAAAAGAAAATGTGGTATTGCCAGTGCGTAGTGAACAGTCAGAGTTCTGTAAATCACTGATAGTCAGATGTGCGTTTCCGTTGCGTATTAATCATATAGGAGGATGACTTGTAACTTAATTGTGAGTACGAGAGTTCATGTTACTCGATAAATAAGAATGAATCCACTCGCTTGGCAGACCACTCATCTTGCAGGCCTGACTGCTTGATGCCACAGTATGAGCAAGGCATGTGGGTGCCTCTCAATATATATATATATATATATATATATATATATATATATATATATATATATATATATATATATATATATATCAACGGTTGTCGTATGACTATTAAAAGATTATAATTAATGTTAAGTCTGGGTGGGAATTGGTAAGCTAGTCTGGATACCTGTTGCGCAGTAATTCAACGCTAACTTCCCCAGACAACTCACAGCTTTTAAACCGCTTTTATTGTCTATCAGCACCGCTTTCATAACGAATTAATGTACCAACATTACACCGCACTGCTGCTACGGTCGCAGGTTCGAATCCTGCCTGGAAAATGGATGTGTGTGATGTCCTTAGGTTGGATAGGTTTCAGTTGTTCTAAGTCTAGGGGACCGATGACCTCAGATGTTAAGTGCCATAGTGCTTAGGGCCATTTGAATCATCTACGGATCGGAGCGTGTAATGTCAGGACTCTTAGTTGGGCAGGTAGGTTAGAAAATTTAAAAAGGGAAATGGATAGGTTAAAGTTAGATATAATGGGAGTTAGTGAACTTCGGTGATAAGAGGAACAAGACTTCTGGTCAGGTGAATACAGGGTTCTAAATACAAAATAACATAGGGGTAATGCAGGAGTAGGTTTAATAATGAATAAAAAAAATAGTGCCCCGGTAAGCTACTACAAACAGCATAGTGAACGCATTATTGTGGCAAAGATAGACACGAAGCCCACGCCTACCACAGTAGTACAAGTTTATATGCCAACTAGCTCCGCAGATGACGAAGAGATTGAAGAAATGTATGATGCGATAAAAGAAATTATTCAGAGAGCGAAGGGAGACGAAAATTTAATAGGCATGGTGGACTGGAGTCCGACAGTAGGAAAAGGAAGAGCAGGAAAAGTATTAAGTGAATATGGAATGGAGTGGGGTGGGGGTAAGGAATGGAAGAGGAAGCTGGCTGATAGAATTTTGCACAGAACAAAACTTAATCATGGCTAACACTTGGTTTAAGGATCATGAAAGAAGGTTGTATTCGTGGAAGAGGCCTGAAGACACTGGAAGGTTTCGAATAGATTATATAATGGTAAGACAGAGATTTGGGAACTAGGTTTTAAATTGTAAGACATTTCTAAGGACAGATGTGGACTGTGAGCATAATTTACTCGTTATGAACTGTAAATTAAAATTGAAGGAACTGCAAAAATGTCACAATTTAAGGAAATGGGACCTGGATAAACTGACAGTACCAGAGGTTGTAGAGTTCATAGAGAGCATTAGGGAACGATTGACAAGGCCGGGGAAAAGAAATACAGTGGAAGAAGAATGGGTAGCTTTGAGAGATGAAATAGTGAAGGCAGCAAAGAATAAAGAAGGTAAAAAGACGAGGGCTAGTAAAAATCCTTGGGTAGCAGATGAGACATTGAATTTAATTGATGAAAGGAAAAAGTGTAAAAATGCAGTAAATGAATCAGGGAAAAAGGAATACAAAACGTCTCAATAATGAGATCGACAGGAAGTGCAAAAATGGCTAAGCAGGGAAGGCTAGAGGACAAATGTAAGGGTGTAGAGGCATATATCAATAGGGGTAAGATAGATACTGCCTACAGGAAAATTAAAGAGACCCTTGGAGAAAAGAGAACCACCTTCATAACATCAAGAACTCAGATGGAAACCAATTCTAAGCAAAGAAGAGAAAGCAGAAACGTGGAAGGAGTATATAGAGGGTCTATACAGGGGCGATGTACTTGAGGACAATATTATGGAAATGGAAGAGGGTGTAGATGAAGATGAAATGGGAGATATGGTACTGCGTGAAGAATTTGACAGAGCACTGGAAGACCTAAGTTGAAACCAGGTCCCGGGAGTAGACAACATTCCATTGCAACTACTGATAGCCTTGGGAGAGCCAGCCAAGCAAGATGTATGAGACAGGCAAAACACCTCAGACTTCAAGAAGAATATAATAATTGCAATCCCAAAGAAAGCAGTTGTTAACAGGTGTGAAAATTACCAAACTACCAGTTTAATAAGTCACGGTTTCAAAATACTAACATGAATTCTTTACAGACGAATGAAAAAACTGGTAGAAGATGACCTCGGGAAAGATCAGTTTGGATTCAGTAGAAATGTTGGAACACGGGAGGCAGTACTGACCCTAGAACTTATCTTAGGAGGAAAGACAAACCTACGTTTCTAGCATTTGTAGACTTAGAGAAAGCTTTTGACAATGTTGACTGGAATATCCTCTTTCAAATTCTGAAGATGGTAGGGGTCAGTACCGGGAGCAAAAGGCTATTTACAATTTGTACAGAAAGCAGATGGCAGCTATAAGAGTCGAGGGACATGAAAGGGAAGCAGTGGTTGGGAAGGGAGTGAGACAGGGTTGTTGCCTATCCCCGGTTTTATTCAATCTGTATACTGAGCAAGCAATACAGGAATTAAAAGAAAAATTTGGAGTAGGAATTAAAATCCTTGGAGAAGAAACAAAATCTTCGTGGTTTGGCGACGACATTATAATTCTGTCAGGGACAGCAAAGGACCTGGAAAAGCAGTTGACCGGAATGAACAATGTCTTGAAAGGAGAATATAAGATGAACATTAATAAAAGCAAACCGAGGATGATGGACTGTTATTAGATTAGGAAATAAGACACTTAACGTAGTAAGTGAGTTTTGGTATTTGGGGAGCAAAATAACTGATGATGGTCGAAGTAGAGAGGATATAAAATGTAGACCGGCAAAGGCAAGGAAAGCATTTCTGAATAAGTGAAATTTGTTGACATCGAGTACAGATTTAAGTGTTAGGAAGTCTTTTCTGAAAGTATTTGTATGAAGTGTAGCCATGTATGGAAGTGAAACATGGACGATAAACAGTTTAGACAGGAAGAAACTTGGTGCTACAGAAGAATGCTGACAATTAGATGGGTGGATCACGTAACTAATGAGGAGGTACTGTACAGAACTGGGGAGAAGAGGAAGTGGTGGCGCAACTTGACTAGAAGAAGGGATCGGTTGGTAGGACACGTTTTGAGGCACCAAGGGATCACCAATTTAGTACTAGAGGGAAGCGTGGAGGGTAAAAATCGTAGAGGGAGACCGAGAGATGAATACACTAAGCAGATGTTGGTTGCAGTAGTTACTCGGAGATGAAGAAGCTTGCACTGGATAGAGTAGCATGAAGAGCTACATCAATCTAGTCTCTGGACTGAAGACCACAACATGATGGATGATGAATCCAATGTATGTTTAAATTGCAAAAAACAATAATTATGTGATTACAGTTTAACAAGTTTCAGATTTTTTACTTTACTTGTACTGTAAAACCTTGGTTCTGGCCGAATTTCGTGATTCTGGATCAACGGGAAGTATCCTACAGGTTCTGACGAGTGAGTTTGCCATTATGAAGATATGTAACATAAATGACCTACTCTTTTGATTGCATAGAATTGGAAGCTTAAATTTGTTACACCTCCGTGGCACCATAGACTTTAGTATGTGACATAAATTTGAACTTGATAAGCCAACCTGTTATAGGGAAAAAGGGGTCTTAAAAAACGGACACTCAGACAGACGAATAAATATCATTACAAATTAACAATTTCCGTGTTTTTTCCTTTACTGGAACTGTGAAACCTTGCTTTTTGCCAAATTTCATGATTCTATACGGTCGGAAGTACCCCAGCGTAAAGGTTTTGATGTGTGAGTTTTCGGGTATCAAAATATATGACATAAAGGCCGTACCTTTTGGTTCATGTCACTTAGAAACGTAAAAGTTTTACACTTTAAAGGGACCACAGCCTTTAATGTGTGACATAAATTCGAACTTGATGCATCAACCCGTTTCTGAGAAAATCGGTTGTAAAGTCGGACAGAAGGGCAACAAAGCGATGCTATAAGGGTTACGTTTTAACAGGTTGAGGCACGAAACCCAGACGTTCAGACGCACCTCCATCCTACACTCATCCTTCACCAGTCAGGATTTCTAGTATGTTGTTCGTGGCAATCCGATCTACTACTGTACAAAAATATCCGACTGCACGAACTATTCCCGATATTCGACCTTTGCTGTTCTGTGTTGATGGCGCTATTACGCCATCAGCATAGTTGGCTATTTCATTAACATTATTAATTTAAATGTACCCACGAGGATAATAAAAGAAAACCGACTTTTGTCAACATTACACTAAAACTAATACATTGACGATGCTATCCAAATTTAACCCTTACAAGCCCAGTAGTTTCGTAGTCAGGAGGTCTGACGAACACAACAACGTAATAGTTAATTTTATACTGTTAAAATTCACAAAGCTGCTAGATAAAATTTACACATACATCAATGTTACAATTTAAACGTACTCGACTAAGCCATTGGCGTAATAAGACCAGTCAATGAAGACTAAAAAAAGTGGAATGTTGAAATAATTCGCGCAGTCCAGACTTTTGTACAGGGGCAGGAGGGAGTGGCATGAACAACATAATAGAAATCCGGACCGGTGGGGGCTGAATGTTGGAGAATTCGCGCAGTCCAGACTTTTGTACAGGGGCAGGAGGGAGTGGCATGAACAACATAATAGAAATCCGGACCGGTGGGGGCTGAATGTTGGAGTGGGGGAGCGTTTGAAGGTTCACTTTGTACGGCTTTCTTGAATAACTCGAAAACTGCGGCCTCTGGCGAAAAATTTGTCTGTACATTACTCTTTCCACAAGAAGGTCCTGTTAATGTTTTCTGTAGGACTAATAGTTGGCGCGTAGCGAGCGAGAGAGAATGAAAATCTCGCGCATGGTTTTTGAAGGCCAGCTATAACATTGAGGGTTGTATAAAGCGACATCGGTAGGGACAACTGAATCAGTTTGTACAAACACGGACGATTTCGAAGACGAAGATCCTACACAGAACAAATTTCTGACGTCTAATGCGAATCCACACGCTCTATAAAGAATTTAACGGCGTCATTTCACTCCTTGACAAACATAATCATTAACCTCCCTTTAGAACAAAATGAACTTACCGAAGAATTGTATGTACTAAAACAAAGCAACTAATAACTGTTAAAATGTTGACATAGTGAGTAAAATGTCTTCTTCTTCACTTCATATATTGAACAAATTGCCTGTTACGGTATTCCATGTATCGCATGGCCTTAGTATATTTCTTCTTCTAGAGCACGGGTGGGTTTACATCAGGCCCACAGAAATTCATGGGAGAGAGAGCGAAGTGCTGGCATTATACTGATTTAGCGTTACAGAAACAATCCAAGCCTATGCGATCACTCATCTTAAGTATTTTTGGATAAATGTTTAGAAAATGCTTGCTAATATTGTTTGTGGAATTTAAGACACTAAATTTCAAACATTCGGATGAGGTGCCTGCAGTCACGTCGTGTGACGAGGCGGCCAGCAAGCTTAAGAAAGTATGTGAATCAGGCCCACGTGTCACCAAAGTTTGCTCTTCCCCGTCCTAGCGCGTTTATAACTGAGATCGTTTCAAAAAATGTACGTTGTTCTTTTTGGCCGGGAGCCCCTTCTGCGGTGTTCGGCAGCCTGGTACAACCCTTTTCATTTGACATCACTTCAGCGACGTTCGTGTCGATGATAATGAAATAATGATGGGGACGGAACACCTAGTTACACATTCTCGAGCGGAGAAAAGCCCCTGCCATGCCGGGAAGCGAATCCGGGGCCCCGTGATCGAAACTCTGCAACGCTGACCAAAAGACCACGAGCTGCTGACACTGGGAGTCTTTCTCCACCAATACAGTCTACATATCCCTCCCACTTTCTCCTCCTTTACTTCCTTTAGTTTATACAGTCCTAAATATTTGCCGGCCGGTGTGGCCCTGCGGTTCTAGGCGCTTCAGTGTGGAACCGCGCGACCGCTACGGTCGCAGGTTCGAATCCTGCCTCGGGCATGGATGTGTGTGATGTCCTTAGTTTAGTAAGGTTTAAGTAGTTCTAAGTTTTAGGGGATTGATGACCTCAGATGTTAAGTCCCATAGTGCTCAGCGCCATTTGAACCATTTTTTTTTATGACGACGCAAACAGTCTCTCTCATCCAACGATCAACATCACCCGGCCGCGGTGTGTGATTAGTTGACAAGTCTCTGACGACTGAGTATTGGCGGTATAACCACAACATCGAGTACAGAGGAAATGCTGTACCGTACTCACCTAGGTGAGTTACGAACTATGACAACTATGACTGGTAAAGCTTAGAAATGGTAGTTGCGTAATCAGTCTTACCTCAGAGGACTCAATAAACGTACTTAAAGTACTCAATTTATCCTCGGAAACAAGTAAAATGTATACAAAGAATGATAGAAAACTGTTACGGTCTTCAGTCTGAAGACTGGTTTGATGCAGCTACTCTATCCTGTGAAGCCTCTTCATCTCGGAAAAACTAATGCAACCTACATCCGTTTCGTCCTGCTTACTTTCTCCCTCTACTGTTCTAACCCCCCCCCCCCCCACACACACACACACAGACACACTCACACACACGCGCGCGCACTTCTCGCCATTACCAAATAGATGATTTTTTCCTGCCAAGGATGCGTCTTAAAAACTGATTCTTTTGTTTAGTCAAATTATTGTATTCATCTCTACCTAATGATGCTCAACATCGCAGGCAGCGAATTTCCAGCTACGGATATTTAGTTGCTGTGCAAGATGACTGACGCGCACACTATGCAACTCTAAAACACAGAGAAGATGGACAACACATAATATAATATCTGCAATAACAAACATTTATTAATACATTTATATACAAAAGTAATACTTCGCTCTGTGCGGTGACAGATGGATGACTCAGTTTTCAAAGTGCAAGACGCTGACTATCCTAACTCGTTGAAAATAAGTATCTCTTCCAAAAATAGTTACAAGGACTGCTGTATTTCGCTGTTACTCAGTCCAGTCACTGACTAATTATTTCACTAGACACTTGTGACTGAGCAGTCCGACGAACACTTGTAAGTAGCGGCTAGCTATTAAAATGGCGGCTGATGAACGCTGAAACTGCAGAACTGTAGGCATTCAAACGTGAACTAGGCTTGAACAAAGTCGGATGTGAACTGCGATGTGAAATGCCATGGACTGTAACTGTACTACATCGAACTGGCTGGAGTGGATTCGCGTCGATATTTATCCCGCGACCGTCGGAATAATATTTCATACGCAAGGAGGATAGTAGCTCTAGATGTCAGCGCCTCCTGCGGCAGCTGATATCACTAAAAAAAATTCCTCCCGAACAGGCCATGAACGCCCAATGGTACCGACCGGCCGCCGTGTCATCCGCAGCCCACGGGCGTCACTGGATGCGGATATGGAGGGGCATGTGGTCAGCACACCGCTCTCCCAGCCGCATGTCAGTTTCCGAGACCGGAGCCGCTACTTCTCAATCAAGTAGCTCCTCAGTTTGCCTCTCTGGACATTTTGCGTACGATTACGGCGACTCTTGCTAGGTTGCGGACTTGGCGTTTGGCTAGCCGTCCACGTGGTGAACTCGGCCATCATCGCCCACAGTAACTATTTGTTTATTCCACCAGTCTGTGCATTCCTGCCAGTACTGGTGATCATAAGCTATGTTCTACATATGCAGCATATGCAGATAAGGATAGAAAATACACTCCTGGAAATGGAAAAAAGAACACATTGACACCGGTGTGTCAGACCCACCATACTTGCTCCGGACACTGCGAGAGGGCTGTACAAGCAATGATCACACGCACGGCACAGCGGACACACCAGGAACCGCGGTGTTGGCCGTCGAATGGCGCTAGCTGCGCAGCATTTGTGCACCGCCGCCGTCAGTGTCAGCCAGTTTACCGTGGCATACGGAGCTCCATCGCAGTCTTTAACACTGGTAGCATGCCGCGACAGCGTGGACGTGAACCGTATGTGCAGTTGACGGACTCTGAGCGAGGGCGTATAGTGGGCATGCGGGAGGCCGGGTGGACGTACCGCCGAATTGCTCAACACGTGGGGCGTGAGGTCTCCACAGTACATCGATGTTGTCGCCAGTGGTCGGCGGAAGGTGCACGTGCCCGTCGACCTGGGACCGGACCGCAGCGACGCACGGATGCACGCCAAGACCGTAGGATCCTACGCAGTGCCGTAGGGGACCGCACCGCCACTTCCCAGCAAATTAGGGACACTGTTGCTCCTGGGGTATCGGCGAGGACCATTCGCAACCGTCTCCATGAAGCTGGGCTACGGTCCCGCACACCGTTAGGCCGTCTTCCGCTCACGCCCCAACATCGTGCAGCCCACCTCCAGTGGTGTCGCGACAGGCGTGAATGGAGGGGCGAATGGAGACGTGTCGTCTTCAGCGATGAGAGTCGCTTCTGCCTTGGTGCCAATGATGGTCGTATGCGTGTTTGGCGCCGTGCAGGTGAGCGCCACAATCAGGACTGCATACGACCGAGGCACACAGGGCCAACACCCGGCATCATGGTGTGGGGAGCGATCTCCTACACTGGCCGTACACCACTGGTGATCGTCGAGGGGACACTGAATAGTGCACGGTACATCCAAACCGTCATCGAACCCATCGTTCTACCATTACTAGACCGGCAAGGAAACTTGCTGTTCCAACAGGACAATGCACGTCCGCATGTATCCCGTGCCACCCAACGTGCTCTAGAAGGTGTAAGTCAACTACCCTGGCCAGCAAGATCTCCAGATCTGTCCCCCATTGAGCATGTTTGGGACTGGATGAAGCGTCGTCTCACGCGGTCTGCAAGTCCAGCACGAACGCTGGTCCAACTGAGGCGCCAGGTGGAAATGGCATGGCAAGCCGTTCCACAGGACTACATCCAGCATCTCTACGATCGTCTCCATGGGAGAATAGCAGCCTGCATTGCTGCGAAAGGTGGATATACACTGTACTAGTGCCGACATTGTGCATGCTCTGTTGCCTGTGTCTATGTGCCTGTGGTTCTGTCAGTGTGATCATGTGATGTATCTGACCCCAGGAATGTGTCAATAAAGTTTCCCCTTCCTGGGACAATGAATTCACGGTGTTCTTATTTCAATTTCCAGGAGTGTATTTTAGTTATGCTGTATACAGTGAGGTGACGTAAGTCATAGCTATATTCACATATACAGATGGCGGTAGTATCGCGTATGCAACGCATAAAAGGGCGGTACATTGGCGGGGCTGTTATTTGTACACAGGTGATTCACATGAAAATGTTTCCCGCGTGATGATGATCGCATGACAAGAATTAGCAGACTTTAAAGGCGGAATGGCAGATAGTGCTAGACGCATGGGACATTCAACACTCCGAGATTCACAGTGTCAATAGTGTGCCGCGAAGACCATATTTCAGGAATTACCTCTCAGCACGGACAACGCAGTGGCCGACGGCCTTCACTTAGTGGCCGAGATCAGGGGCGTTTGCGTAGAGTCATCAGTTCTAACAGACAAGCAACACTGCATGGAATAACCGCAGAAAACAACATAGGACGTACGACGAACGTATCCCTTAGGACAGTGCGGAGAAATTAGTCGTCGATGTACTGTGGCAGCAGACCGAGGAGAGTGGCTTTGCTAATAGCTCGACATCGCCTGCAGCGTCTGTCCCGGGCTCGTGACCGTATCGGTGAGACCCTAGACCACTGGAAAACCGTGGCCTGGTCAGATGAATCTCGATTTCAGTTGGTAAGAGCTGATGACAGGGCTCGAGTGTGGTGCAGACTCCTCGAGGCCATGGGCTCGGGCTGTCAACAAGACACTGTGCAGTCTGTTCATGGCCCCACAACGGTGTGCGTCCTCTCGTCCAACTGAACCGATCACTGGCTGGAAATGGTTATGTTCAACTACTTGGAGACCATTCGCAGACGCCCGCTGTGGCCGAGCGGTTCTAGGCGCTTCCGTCCGGAACCGCGCTGATGCTACGGTCGCAGGTTCGAATCCTGCCTCGGGCATGGATGTGTGTGATGTCCTTAGGTTGGTTAGGTTTAAGTAGTTCTAAATCTAGTGGACTGATGACCTCAGATGTTAAGCACCATAGCGCTTAGAGCCATTTGAACCATTTTTGAGACTATTTGCAGCCATTTACGCTCTTCATGATCCCAAAAAACTATGTTATGCACCGGGCCACAATTGTTCGCGATTAGTGTGAAGAACATTGTGGACAGTCCGAGCGAATGGTTTGGCCACTCAGATCACCCGACATGAATCCCATCGTACTTTTATGTGACGTAATCTAGAGGTCAGTTGGTGCACAAAATCCTGCACCGGCAACACTGTCGCAATTATGGACGCCTATAGAGGCAGTATGGCTCAATATTTTTGCAGGGGACTCCCAACGACTTGTTGAGTCCTTGCCACGTCGAGTTGCTGCACTGCGCCCGGCAAAAGGAGGTCCTACACGATATTAGATCCAAAAATGGTTCAAATGGCTCTGAGCACCATGGGACTTAACATCTGAGGTCATCACTCCCCTAGAACTTAGAACTACTTAAACCTTACGAACCTAAGGACATCACACACATCCATGCCCGAGGCAGGATTCGAACCTGCGACCGTAGCGATCGCGCGTTTCCAGACTGAAGCGCCTAGAACCGCTCGGTCACAACGGCCGGCTACGATATTAGGAAGTATCCCAAAAATTTCGTCACTTCAGTGTGTAATATGTAGTGAAGATATCTGAGAGTGGCTACGCATGTGAAACTTTGAGTTAACCAGACAAATAAAACAACAGTAGCCTTAGTCCCCTGTTGCTCACACCAAAACTAAGTGTATTGCGCGCTATCTCTTCCCGTCATTCTAGTAAAGCCAAACAGTACCCTTTACTAGATCTCCATTACGCACAATTTCGCATGAATTAATAAAATAACTTGTGTCTTTTGGTCTTTAATGCTTCGCACTGGAAAATTAAATGAGTGACTATTTAATTACCTGTATCACATAGTGTCCACTCAGGGTTTCATTTCTTTATTCTCATTGCGTACAAGTGTTTCTTGAAGTTCCCACAACCAGTCATTAAACCTGCCATGTGTTTAATCTGCCTCCTATTCAAATCCAGGACTACAGAACATCTGCCGCGCGGAGTGGCCGGCCGCAAGGTTAGAGGCGCCATGTCACGGATTACGCGGCCAATCCCTCCGGAGGCTCGAATCCTCCCTGGGGCATGGGTGTGTTTGTTGTTCCTAGGAGAGATATCGATGTCGGTCGGTGAGGCCTGGCACGACGTCCAAAACATCCCAGAGGTGTTCTATAGGATTCAGGCCAGGAATCTGTGCAAGCCAGTCCATTACAGGGATGTTATTGTCGTGTAGGTACTCCGCCACAGGCATTATAATCAGGTGCTCGATCGTGTTGAAAGATGCAATGCCATCCCCGAATTGCTCTTCAACAGTGGGAAGCAAGAAGGTGCTTAAAACATCAATGCAGGTCTGTGCTCTGATGGTGCCACGCAAGACAACAAGGGGTGCAAGCCCCTCCATGAAAAACACGTCAACATCAGAACACCACCGCTTCCGAATTTTACTGTCGGCACTACACACGGTGGCAGATGATGTTCACCGGACATTCGCCATACCCACACCCTGCCATCGGATCGCCACATTGTGTACTGTGATTCTTCACTCCTCACAACGTTTTTTCCGTGCGGTTAAAGGCGCTGCAGTCTGGAACCGCAAGACCGCTACGGTCGCAGGTTCGAATCCTGCCTCGGGCATGGATGTTTGTGATGTCCTTAGGTTAGTTAGGTTTAACTAGTTCTAAGTTCTAGGGGACTAATGACCTCAGCAGTTGAGTCCCATAGTGCTCAGAGCCATTTTGAACAACGTTTTTTCACTGTTGAGTCGTCCAATGGTTACGCCCCTTACACCAAGCGAGGCGTCGTTTGGCATTTACCAGCTTGCTATGTGGCTTGTGAGCAGCCGCTCGACCATGAAAGCCAAGTTTTCTCACCTCCCGCCTGTCATAGTACTTACGGTGGATCCTGATGCAATTTGGAACTCCTGTGTGATGGTCAGGATAGATGTCTGCCTATTACACATTACGACCCTCTTCTGCTGTCGGCGGTCTCTGTCAGTCAACAGTCGAAGTCAGCCTGTACGCTTTTGTACTGTACGTGTCCCTTCACGTTTCCACTTCACTGCAACAACGGAAACAGTGGACCTAGTGTAGGGAAGCAGCCTACTCACGCCTTATAAAATTCTCATCAGTCTTTCCATTGTGTGCCAGCCTAGTCCGCTGTAACTAGCTCTGACGTCATAAATGTTGCGCAATACTTTAAAAATCAAGTAAATAACCTGAAACGCTTCTAGCATGTCAGGAGTGACACTAAATCAATATGTGTTGCATATCAGTTCTATAACTTTAACCATTTTCGAAATTTGGACGTTTTTCTGTAAAAATCATTGGCGCAACAGAAAAGAGCTAGAAACTTAAAAATTTATATTTAGATTCCTTTTTCATAATAATTTAGTAGAAACAGTATTTTGGATCTCACAAATTAAAGTTTTAGTTGAAATTCATAATTTTCTGGTTTTTGTCTTAGAAATTAAGGAAGCAAGATAGACTAAGCTGGCGAATAAATAAGGCTAGGATGTTTAAATTTAAGTAGAAGGGAGATCTGCTAGGCCATGTGAGAAGTTTCAACTGAATAACTATAAAACTATAGCGATAGCATATCTCCGAAGGGCAAGTTCAGAGCTCGTCTACTGCGTGTAGTGTAATTAAATTAATTCTCTCGCCCAAAATAATTGACTTAGCCACGTCAGACTTTTATTATGATTACTTACCTGTGTGCTGATTGCACATTTAAATTGAGAGCTTCATCGGCCATCAGCAAAGGAAGCAATGATTTATTCGATAACTTAAAGTGGTGCATTACTAGCTCAGCGGCTAGTCGGCACAGCCGATTTGATCAGGCGTTCCCTTAGCCGTCTGCACTGCGGCTTTATATATAAGAACGTTGCGCGAGGAAGTAAGGCCCCAGTTCTCTCCAGACGCTGATTAGTGCACCATCTGTGCCGGGAGTCGCGTCGCATCGGTATCATTGCTATAAACAGCCTCGGATACCGTACTAATTTATTCGGGATACGCGTAACCATGAAATCATTTTCGAGTGAAGTGTTAATTCTGGGATGACTTTAATGATCTATCTTCAGTTTGCGTATGTCTTATTTTCACGTGCCGCCGCGGGACAGACATTCTACCATTACTTAGCATGGCGTTTGATGAACATTATCATCAAATTATGGCTAGGATTCACTTAAGTAGTTAATTTGAACAGTTATAGTTGCATCAGCGCATTAGACTCTGAACTGCTCTGTTAGTTGGATTGTGTGGATTCTTTTGGTCTGTGACTTTCAGAATATAGTGAACATTTTAGACAGACAACGATTCAACTGTAAATATGCATGAAAATAGTAATGTTAAAGTGAAATATGAAGTATTGTCTCCTGACAGTAGTGTGAAAAGAGGCAATGATTCAATAACAGAGACCCCTGTAGTAAAGCAGAAATCAGAAATTGTTAATTTATTGGATGATAGTTTCTCTGATGGATTAAAAATGAAACAGTCATCAGAGATGGTAGAGTTTAAGAAGAAGAAGTTAGATATGACTGATCAATCATAAGTTTCATTTAGTTTTGATGATTCTGGTGTTGGAGCTAGTTTTTTGTCACCTGAGTGTGATAAAAAGTCAGTTAGTGAGCAACCCAAAGATACTGGGGCTATTGATTTAAATGTTATATTACAAACAATAGCTGCCAGTAATGCAAAATTGTCAGCCAGTAATGCTGAATTAAAGTATGAGATTGTGGCCAGCCAAACTAATTTTAATAAACGGTTTGAGGCAATGGACAATAAATTAGAATCCAATAAAGCTGAATTAAAATATGAGATTGTGGCCAGCCAAACTAATTGTAATAAACGATTGGAGGTAATGGACAATACCTTCAAGGCTGGTTGCAATAAGTTGAAAGAGGATCTGGACAGTTTGAATTATAAAATTGATTACAACCATGAGGATATTAAGAAAAAGGTTGCTCAACAGTTATCTGAGATGTATAAAACAGTAAAATCCGAAGTTGCAGAGGTTCGCAAAGACTTCCAAATGGAAGATGCGAAGCTGGAGCACAAGTTAACAGAAAAGATCGAGGCGGAATCTGAACTGTGCTCAGATAGGTTTAAAGATGTTAATATAAAAGTAAATATATGTCAAGCAGAAGTAGATGCAGTCAAAACTGATACTATTCATATTGTGCAAAGAGTAGATAATGTTGAAATGAGAGTAGAAAATATTAGTACTAACATTGCTAACATTGAGAGTAAAGTAGCTTCAGTAACTTCTGGTAATGGTAGTATGCAACAAGTTGTAGCTGCAAACGCCGCTTTTATCGGGTGTCGGCAGTTCTTACGGTTCGATCCAGATAAAAATATCCACCCGCTAGATTTCTGGATCGATTTTGAAGATGTGATTCCACCAACTTGGTCTGAACGAGAGAAAATCTCATTTATTAGAAGCCATTTAGCAGGTGACGCCATGTGTTGGTCAGCTGATTTTATGTTGAAGTGTAAAACATTAGCGGAATTTAAAACATCTTTCATTAATGAGTATTGGTCTAGTAATAAGCAAAATGAAGTGTTGAGAGAATTTTGGAGTGGAAAACGCTTCAATGTAGGCAAGGAATCCATTAAAGAGTTTGCTAGGTCATGGATCTCACGTTTTTCACATTTGGCCGAAAAGCTAAAACCTGAAATGATAATACTGGGTCTTGAAGCCAATCTGCCATGGTATTGGCAAACTAGAATTATATCTGCCCCTAGAGACAATCTGGATCGTTTCATTGAATATTTGGAACGTGTAGAGCGTGTAGCTGCCAATGAGGAGCAAGCACGTAATAACAGAAATGCTAATAACACTAGTAGTAATATCAAGAGCGAGCAGAATGGCAATGTAAACATCAGAACAGTAGGTGTTCGCCATCCTAAGAGAGGTAGGAATTGGAGAAACAATTATGAGAACCAACAATGGCATCCAAATGATAGTAATTTTGTTCCCAACAAAATTATGCATGTAAACAACAGTACGGAAAGCAATGCTGTGCCAGTTAACTATAATGGAAATAAAGGAAACAGTATTAGGCCGAGGCAGGAAAACTAGTTCCCGTCTATGAGGACACTGGCGCTCACCAGGCGGTTACTTTTCCTAAGCCAGTAATTACAGTAACTGGTAAGACATATCAGAATACTCAAACTGAACATGTGGATGAAGGGTCGGTAGCATCTAAGGATACAGCAGAAATATTAGATCACTCACAGTATTTGATAGATACCGTGTTAGAAACGCTTTCTAAGTGGGAAGAGAAAGAGAAGGCGCAGCAGTGTAACGGTAGGGAAGAGCTACAAAATACTGAATTGTCAGGTGAAGAAGCAGAAGAAATTCGTGCTTATATTTACGATGAGGATGATGTGCTCTTACCTAAAGTGCCTGGCAGGATGTTGATACTGTACTAATAGATTTAGGAAAGGAGGTAAGTGAGAATGTAGAGGATAGCCTGTTGGGGGTCAATGAACCCAGTAGCTGTGACCAGTTGTCACTTGAGAAGGAACCCGACGATAATAGTGAAAGTGGTTTAGCTGTAACTAGTGTTATGCCCGGTCTGGAGGCGCAGAATCCCTCAGACTACAGTAATTTGGGTCATGTTCAGCAAACTAAGTTTAATGAAGTCGTGCGGTGTTTCAATTTGAAATTAACAGACCGGCTGGAAAAGGCAGCTGAAAATGTAATTCAGGAAACCCCTACACACTTTGACCTAAATGTAATGAAGACAGATGTCGATCACTTTAGTTGGAGACAAATCCAAAAGGAGCTATTGGATGAGTTTGAGGAACAACCTGTACAACCTAGAATAAGCCACCCTATAATAATAGTGAATATGTTGGGTATCAATGTACGTTGTCTCTTAGATAGTGGAAGTGAGTTGTGTGCGATATCTCAGTCCTTCTTTGATGCATTGCCTGGTAAAGACAAGCTTACAGTAATGAGGGTATCAGGAATAAGAATAATTGGTGCTACTGGCAAGCTGTCAAAAACGGTAAAACAAGAAACTTTGCTGCCCTTTGATATTAATGGCAATTTAATTGATCATCCATGCTTAATTGTAAATAATCTCAGTATTGAGGTTTTAATTGGCATAGATTTCTTGTCAAAATATCAGAGTGTTGTTGACTTTGAAAGAAGCCAGTTAAAAATGGTCTTGCCGATAACCGGAGTAATTACGGTACCTTTTATTGATAAACATGTAGTAACTAATGATGAAACTTGGGAGCTGCCTATAAGAGTTCTGAAAAATAGGAGATATTGGGATGAAGGTGTTAATTTTAGTAAAAGTAAGCTAAATACAGAAGAAGAAGAAGCAGTTATTTTGGACAAAATAGAAGCTAAATTGCTGGAAATCGATAAAATTGCAGCTAATCAGAAGGAAGAACTGAGACAGGTTTTAATAAGGCATCATAAGGTATTTTCAAATCGACCTGGCGTGGTCAAAGGTTATGAATGAATTCTGTAGGGAGGAGGTTGTTCTGTAACCTCTACACAGTGTGGCAGCTGTGCAGTCCCAGCTGTGTGAGGTCTTTCCTTTTCAGGTCTCACTCATTCTTCATCTTTCCTATCCACCAAAATTTCGGCTCTTTCAAATACTAAAATTTTCCGTTATGGTTATCAAGCCAATAATTAACTAATGAATTCTGTAGGGAGGAGGTTGTTCTGTAACCTCTACACAGTGTGGCAGCTGTGCAGTCCCAGCTGTGTGATATCTTCTTTCCATTTCAGGTCTCACTCATTCTATTAACTATCCTATCCACCAAAGTTTCGACTCCTTCTTTGCAATACAAAAATTTTCCGTCATGTCTATCAAGCCATGAGTTCTGTAATCATTCTATCCACCGATTAGTGAAGAAAATACCTAATGTGACAAACCTAACAGTGACATAAACAATAGAGAAGTATGACGTAATTAAGATACAAATGTATTTGAGTAACAAGTATGTATAGAACCCTGGTAATATTATAAGTACAAAGTTGTTGTTTTATTGGATATGGTCCACCAACAGTAATTTTAAAAATATATACAAATTCGTGTACAAGCAGGATCTGAAGTGGTAGTGAAACCTAGTATATGCATTAGAGCTAACTAATTAATAGTAAAAGAAATTGCTTAGTGTTATGAAAAATATGCAGATAAGTTGTAATAATAAACTCACCTTGTGTAGCAAGGAATGGCAGTGTAATAGAACTGAACAGTGTTTGTGGTTGAGACGTGAAGGACACGTCCCTGAAGTATTTATAAGTTGGAGCTGGCCATTATTTTGGTGTAGTGTGTGACAGGACACACCTACATGTATTGAGGTTATGAGTTGGAGGCGTGAATGCGACCATAGGTACCCTTATGTTAGATGAGACAGAGCAGCTCATGGTGTCCTATAGGTTTAAGGAATTTAGCATTACGCTTGGCCATAATTACTTAATGCACTTTAGTGGTAGGTCGAGAGAGACTACCTGTGGTTTCAGCGTCCGATCGAGTGGAAATGGATTGCCACGTGAGCAAACTGATCAGCTGCAATACACTATAGATATGAAATAAATGTGCTATCCTATGCGTTAAATGTTAATAGAGTGAGTGTTAAATAAGTACATACACTAGCAACATAACTGAGTAACGTGATGGCAGACGTGAAACATTAGTTATGGCTCACCATAAATACACTTCATTGAAGTAAGTACATAATTGCAGATGTGGAACTGACACAGCAGCAGAGGACCAATAAGTGGATTTAGTAGTCAACTAAACGTAGTGTGTTTTGAACACTCAGAACTGTACTATTACAACAAGTTACTCACATGTACAAAGGAGCTGAGAAGACAACTACTAATCAAATATACTCATACTATCTCTAAGAATAAGGTAATCGAAGAGGAGTCAGCTAAGTAAATAAAATACAAATGTATCAGGAATGTACCGAGCGTTGGTTCAGTGTTCCGGCCCAAAATAATAAATTGAAATTAAATAGGATTTATGATTGTATGCCTTGAGCATAAATTTTCTCTAGTACGTGACTAACGGCGTTTTGAGCCATTTGTTTACCGATTTTATGACAGTTAAGTAACCGCGAGAGTAAAAATGAAAAAGTTCTGTTAACTTTGTTCCAGTAACATATTGAAAGATAAAATGTATATATCCCCATTTCATTGTGACCCACCGTTAGATATTAAGTGAACAGAGTCTGAGGCACTCTTTTTGTTTGTTCTACAGGACAAACTAGATAATGGCAGCCTGGTAGCTGGGAGAAAGCGTGGAGTGACTTGGACACAACTCACAGTGACCCCTCTCCTTTCCCCATGTAATTTAGAGTGAACGTGAAGGACGCACACCATAGCAACCTCCCCTCCTCTACCCTTGTGAATGGAAGTGTAGAACGCAAGCCAAAGCGGCTACAACCACGTGTGTAAAAATGAAATTGTCATGATTTGTGAAATTTTCTTTCAGGTTTAGAAAAGACTGCTAAGATATAATTATCTGTTTATGTATCATGAATAACTGTGTTATTTTCTTTGAATTTGTGTATGTAAAAATGTATTTAATGGATTTAAGATTTTCATAATTTTACATATTTTATGTGTTTGTCTGTCTAAGGCAATATGTATACCAAAGTGTTTCATTGATTTTGCTTAAATTTTGAGTGATAATGTTGCTTAAGTGGCAGTGAACATGCCAGCAATTTAAATAATTGAAGTAGGTAATCAGTTTTCTTTTAATATTTCTTTATGGTCACATTTCAATTATAAATTTTCATAGGGAGTTAAGCTGTACTCTTGCTTCCCTTTTTGTAATTAAATTTTTTTCTCGTTCATTAACATTCAAAAAAAAAATTTAAGTAGAGGGTGATGTAGGGAAGCAGCCTACTCACGCCTTATAAAATTCTCATTAGTCTTTCTATTGTGTGCCAGCCTAGTCCGCTGTAACTAGCTCCGACGTCATAAATATTGCGTAATACTCTAAAAATCAAGTAAATAACCTGAAACGCTTCTAGCATGTCAGGAGTGACACTAAATCAATATGTGTTGAATATCAGTTCTATAACTTTAACCATTTTCGAAATTTAGACGTTTTTCTGTAAAAATCATTGGCGCAACAGAAAAGAGCTAGAAACTTAAAAATTTATATTTAGATTCCTTTTTCATAATAATTTAGTAGAAACAGTATTTTGGATCTCACAAATTAAAATTTTAGTTGAAATTCATAATTTTCTGGTTTTTGTTTTAGAAATTAAGGAAGCAAGATAGATTAAGCAGGCGAATAAATAAGGCTAGGATGTTTAAATTTAAGTAGAAGGGAGATCTGCTAGGCCATGTGAGAAGTTTCAACTGAATAACTATAAAACTATAGCGATAGCATATCTCCGAAGGGCAAGTTCAGAGCTCGTCTACTGCATGTAGTGTAAATAAATTAATTCTCTCGCCCAAAATAATTGACTTAGCCACGTCAGACTTTTATTATGATTACTTACCTGTGTGCTGATTGCACATTTAAATTGAGAGCTTCATCGGCCATCAGCAAAGGAAGCAATGATTTATTCGATAACTTAAAGTGGTGCATTACTAGCTCAGCGGCTAGTCGGCACAGCCGATTTGATCAGGCGTTCCCTTAGCCGTCTGCACTGCGGCTTCATATATAAGAACGTTGCGCGAGGAAGTAAGGCCCCAGTTCTCTCCAGCCACTGATTAGTGCACCATCTATGCCGGGAGTCGCGTTGCATCGGTATCATTGCTATAAACAGCCTCGGATACCGTACTAAGTTATTCGGGATACGCGTAACCATGAAATCATTTTCGAGTGAAGTGTTAATTCTGGGATGACTTTAATGATCTATCTTCAGTTTGCGTATGTCTTATTTTCACGTGCCACCGCGGGACAGACATTCTACCATTACTTAGCATGGCGTTTGATGAACATTATCATCAAATTATGGCTAGGATTCACTTAAGTAGTTAATTTGAACAGTTATAGTTGCATCAGCGCATTAGACTCTGAACTGCTCTGTTAGTTGGATTGTGTGGATTCTTTTGGTCTGTGACTTTCAGAATATAGTGAACATTTTAGACAGACAACGATTCAAGTGTAGATATGCATGAAAATAGTAATGTTAAAGTGAAATATGAAGTATTGTCTCCTGACAGTAGTGTGAAAAGGGGCAATGATTCAATAACAGAGACCCCTGTAGTAAAGCAGAAATCAGAAATTGTTAATTTATTGGATGATAGTTTCTCTGATGGATTAAAAATGAAACAGTCATCAGAGATGGTAGAGTTTAAGAAGAAGAAGTTAGATATGACTGATCAATCATAAGTTTCATTTAGTTTTGATGATTCTGGTGTTGGAGCTAGTTTTTTGTCACCTGAGTGTGATAAAAAGCCAGTTAGTGAGCAACCCAAAGATACTGGGGCTATTGATTTAAATGTTATATTACAAACAATAGCTGCCAGTAATGCAAAATTGTCAGCCAGTAATGCTGAATTAAAGTATGAGATTGTGGCCAGCCAAACTAATTTTAATAAACGGTTTGAGGCAATGGACAATAAATTAGAATCCAATAAAGCTGAATTAAAATATGAGATTGTGGCCAGCCAAACTAATTGTAATAAACGATTGGAGGTAATGGACAATACCTTCAAGGCTGGTTGCAATAAGTTGAAAGAGGATCTGGACAGTTTGAATTATAAAATTGATTACAACCATGAGGATATTAAGAAAAAGGTTGCTCAACAGTTATCTGAGATGTATAAAACAGTAAAATCCGAAGTTGCAGAGGTTCGCAAAGACTTCCAAATGGAAGATGCGAAGCTGGAGCACAAGTTAACAGAAAAGATCGAGGCGGAATCTGAACTGTGCTCAGATAGGTTTAAAGATGTTAATATAAAAGTAAATATATGTCAAGCAGAAGTAGATGCAGTCAAAACTGATACTATTCATATTGTGCAAAGAGTAGATAATGTTGAAATGAGAGTAGAAAATATTAGTACTAACATTGCTAACATTGAGAGTAAAGTAGCTTCAGTAACTTCTGGTAATGGTAGTATGCAACAAGTTGTAGCTGCAAACGCCGCTTTTATCGGGTGTCGGCAGTTCTTACGGTTCGATCCAGATAAAAATATCCACCCGCTAGATTTCTGGATCGATTTTGAAGATGTGATTCCACCAACTTGGTCTGAACGAGAGAAAATCTCATTTATTAGAAGCCATTTAGCAGGTGACGCCATGTGTTGGTCAGCTGATTTTATGTTGAAGTGTAAAACATTAGCGGAATTTAAAACATCTTTCATTAATGAGTATTGGTCTAGTAATAAGCAAAATGAAGTGTTGAGAGAATTTTGGAGTGGAAAACGCTTCAATGTAGGCAAGGAATCCATTAAAGAGTTTGCTAGGTCATGGATCTCACGTTTTTCACATTTGGCCGAAAAGCTAAAACCTGAAATGATAATACTGGGTCTTGAAGCCAATCTGCCATGGTATTGGCAAACTAGAATTATATCTGCCCCTAGAGACAATCTGGATCGTTTCATTGAATATTTGGAACGTGTAGAGCGTGTAGCTGCCAATGAGGAGCAAGCACGTAATAACAGAAATGCTAATAACACTAGTAGTAATATCAAGAGCGAGCAGAATGGCAATGTAAACATCAGAACAGTAGGTGTTCGCCATCCTAAGAGAGGTAGGAATTGGAGAAACAATTATGAGAACCAACAATGACATCCAAATGATAGTAATTTTGTTCCCAACAAAATTATGCATGTAAACAACAGTACGGAAAGCAATGCTGTGCCAGTTAACTATAATGGAAATAAAGGAAACAGTATTAGGCCGAGGCAGGAAAACTAGTTCCCGTCTATGAGGACACTGGCGCTCACCAGGCGGTTACTTTTCCTAAGCCAGTAATTACAGTAACTGGTAAGACATATCAGAATACTCAAACTGAACATGTGGATGAAGGGTCGGTAGCATCTAAGGATACAGCAGAAATATTAGATCACTCACAGTATTTGATAGATACCGTGTTAGAAACGCTTTCTAAGTGGGAAGAGAAAGAGAAGGCGCAGCAGTGTAACGGTAGGGAAGAGCTACAAAATACTGAATTGTCAGGTGAAGAAGCAGAAGAAATTCGTGCTTATATTTACGATGAGGATGATGTGCTCTTACCTAAAGTGCCTGGCAGGATGTTGATACTGTACTAATAGATTTAGGAAAGGAGGTAAGTGAGAATGTAGAGGATAGCCTGTTGGGGGTCAATGAACCCAGTAGCTGTGACCAGTTGTCACTTGAGAAGGAACCCGACGATAATAGTGAAAGTGGTTTAGCTGTAACTAGTGTTATGCCCGGTCTGGAGGCGCAGAATCCCTCAGACTACAGTAATTTGGGTCATGTTCAGCAAACTAAGTTTAATGAAGTCGTGCGGTGTTTCAATTTGAAATTAACAGACCGGCTGGAAAAGGCAGCTGAAAATGTAATTCAGGAAACCCCTACACACTTTGACCTAAATGTAATGAAGACAGATGTCGATCACTTTAGTTGGAGACAAATCCAAAAGGAGCTATTGGATGAGTTTGAGGAACAACCTGTACAACCTAGAATAAGCCACCCTATAATAATAGTGAATATGTTGGGTATCAATGTACGTTGTCTCTTAGATAGTGGAAGTGAGTTGTGTGCGATATCTCAGTCCTTCTTTGATGCATTGCCTGGTAAAGACAAGCTTACAGTAATGAGGGTATCAGGAATAAGAATAATTGGTGCTACTGGCAAGCTGTCAAAAACGGTAAAACAAGAAACTTTGCTGCCCTTTGATATTAATGGCAATTTAATTGATCATCCATGCTTAATTGTAAATAATCTCAGTATTGAGGTTTTAATTGGCATAGATTTCTTGTCAAAATATCAGAGTGTTGTTGACTTTGAAAGAAGCCAGTTAAAAATGGTCTTGCCGATAACCGGAGTAATTACGGTACCTTTTATTGATAAACATGTAGTAACTAATGATGAAACTTGGGAGCTGCCTATAAGAGTTCTGAAAAATAGGAGATATTGGGATGAAGGTGTTAATTTTAGTAAAAGTAAGCTAAATACAGAAGAAGAAGAAGCAGTTATTTTGGACAAAATAGAAGCTAAATTGCTGGAAATCGATAAAATTGCAGCTAATCAGAAGGAAGAACTGAGACAGGTTTTAATAAGGCATCATAAGGTATTTTCAAATCGACCTGGCGTGGTCAAAGGTTATGAATGAATTCTGTAGGGAGGAGGTTGTTCTGTAACCTCTACACAGTGTGGCAGCTGTGCAGTCCCAGCTGTGTGAGGTCTTTCCTTTTCAGGTCTCACTCATTCTTCATCTTTCCTATCCACCAAAATTTCGGCTCTTTCAAATACTAAAATTTTCCGTTATGGTTATCAAGCCAATAATAAACTAATGAATTCTGTAGGGAGGAGGTTGTTCTGTAACCTCTACACAGTGTGGCAGCTGTGCAGTCCCAGCTGTGTGATATCTTCTTTCCATTTCAGGTCTCACTCATTCTATTAACTATCCTATCCACCAAAGTTTCGACTCCTTCTTTGCAATACAAAAATTTTCCGTCATGTCTATCAAGCCATGAGTTCTGTAATCATTCTATCCACCGATTAGTGAAGAAAATACCTAATGTGACAAACCTAACAGTGACATAAACAATAGAGAAGTATGACGTAATTAAGATACAAATGTATTTGAGTAACAAGTATGTATAGAACCCTGGTAATATTATAAGTACAAAGTTGTTGTTTTATTGGATATGGTCCACCAACAGTAATTTTAAAAATATATACAAATTCGTGTACAAGCAGGATCTGAAGTGGTAGTGAAACCTAGTATATGCATTAGAGCTAACTAATTAATAGTAAAAGAAACTGCTTAGTGTTATGAAAAATATGCAGATAAGTTGTAATAATAAACTCACCTTGTGTAGCAAGGAATGGCAGTGTAATAGAACTGAACAGTGTTTGTGGTTGAGACGTGAAGGACACGTCCCTGAAGTATTTATAAGTTGGAGCTGGCCATTATTTTGGTGTAGTGTGTGACAGGACACACCTACATGTATTGAGGTTATGAGTTGGAGGCGTGAATGCGACCATAGGTACCCTTATGTTAGATGAGACAGAGCAGCTCATGGTGTCCTATAGGTTTAAGGAATTTAGCATTACGCTTGGCCATAATTACTTAATGCACTTTAGTGGTAGGTCGAGAGAGACTACCTGTGGTTTCAGCGTCCGATCGAGTGGAAATGGATTGCCAGGTGAGCAAACTGATCAGCTGCAATACACTATAGATATGAAATAAATGTGCTATCCTATGCGTTAAATGTTAATAGAGTGAGTGTTAAATAAGTACATACACTAGCAACATAACTGAGTAACGTGATGGCAGACGTGAAACATTAGTTATGGCTCACCATAAATACACTTCATTGAAGTAAGTACATAATTGCAGATGTGGAACTGACACAGCAGCAGAGGACCAATAAGTGGATTTAGTAGTCAACTAAACGTAGTGTGTTTTGAACACTCAGAACTGTACTATTACAACAAGTTACTCACATGTACAAAGGAGCTGAGAAGACAACTACTAATCAAATATACTCATACTATCTCTAAGAATAAGGTAATCGAAGAGGAGTCAGCTAAGTAAATAAAATACAAATGTATCAGGAATGTACCGAGCGTTGGTTCAGTGTTCCGGCCCAAAATAATAAATTGAAATTAAATAGGATTTATGATTGTATGCCTTGAGCATAAATTTTCTCTAGTACGTGACTAACGGCGTTTTGAGCCATTTGTTTACCGATTTTATGACAGTTAAGTAACCGCGAGAGTAAAAATGAAAAAGTTCTGTTAACTTTGTTCCAGTAACATATTGAAAGATAAAATGTATATATCCCCATTTCATTGTGACCCACCGTTAGATATTAAGTGAACAGAGTCTGAGGCACTCTTTTTGTTTGTTCTACAGGACAAACTAGATAATGGCAGCCTGGTAGCTGGGAGAAAGCGTGGAGTGACTTGGACACAACTCACAGTGACCCCTCTCCTTTCCCCATGTAATTTAGAGTGAACGTGAAGGACGCACACCATAGCAACCTCCCCTCCTCTACCCTTGTGAATGGAAGTGTAGAACGCAAGCCAAAGCGGCTACAACCACGTGTGTAAAAATGAAATTGTCATGATTTGTGAAATTTTCTTTCAGGTTTAGAAAAGACTGCTAAGATATAATTATCTGTTTATGTATCATGAATAACTGTGTTATTTTCTTTGAATTTGTGTATGTAAAAATGTATTTAATGGATTTAAGATTTTCATAATTTTACATATTTTATGTGTTTGTCTGTCTAAGGCAATATGTATACCAAAGTGTTTCATTGATTTTGCTTAAATTTTGAGTGATAATGTTGCTTAAGTGGCAGTGAACATGCCAGCAATTTAAATAATTGAAGTAGGTAATCAGTTTTCTTTTAATATTTCTTTATGTTCACATTTCAATTATAAATTTTCATAGGGAGTTAAGCTGTACTCTTGCTTCCCTTTTTGTAATTAAATTTTTTTCTCGTTCATTAACATTCAAAAAAAAAAGTTTAAGTAGAGGGTGATGTAGGGAAGCAGCCTACTCACGCCTTATAAAATTCTCATCAGTCTTTCCATTGTGTGCCAGCCTAGTCCGCTGTAACTAGCTCCGACGTCATAAATATTGCGTAATACTCTAAAAATCAAGTAAATAACCTGAAACGCTTCTAGCATGTCAGGAGTGACACTAAATCAATATGTGTTGAATATCAGTTCTATAACTTTAACCATTTTCGAAATTTAGACGTTTTTCTGTAAAAATCATTGGCGCAACAGAAAAGAGCTAGAAACTTAAAAATTTATATTTAGATTCCTTTTTCATAATAATTTAGTAGAAACAGTATTTTGGATCTCACAAATTAAAATTTTAGTTGAAATTCATAATTTTCTGGTTTTTGTTTTAGAAATTAAGGAAGCAAGATAGATTAAGCAGGCGAATAAATAAGGCTAGGATGTTTAAATTTAAGTAGAAGGGAGATCTGCTAGGCCATGTGAGAAGTTTCAACTGAATAACTATAAAACTATAGCGATAGCATATCTCCGAAGGGCAAGTTCAGAGCTCGTCTACTGCATGTAGTGTAATTAAATTAATTCTCTCGCCCAAAATAATTGACTTAGCCACGTCAGACTTTTATTATGATTACTTACCTGTGTGCTGATTGCACATTTAAATTGAGAGCTTCATCGGCCATCAGCAAAGGAAGCAATGATTTATTCGATAACTTAAAGTGGTGCATTACTAGCTCAGCGGCTAGTCGGTACAGCCGATTTGATCAGGCGTTCCCTTAGCCGTCTGCACTGCGGCTTTATATATAAGAACGTTGCGCGAGGAAGTAAGGCCCCAGTTCTCTCCAGACGCTGATTAGTGCACCATCTGTGCCGGGAGTCGCGTCGCATCTGTATCATTGCTATAAACAGCCTCGGATACCGTACTAAGTTATTCGGGATACGCGTAACCATGAAATCATTTTCGAGTGAAGTGTTAATTCTGGGATGACTTTAATGATCTATCTTCAGTTTGCGTATGTCTTATTTTCACGTGCCGCCGCGGGACAGACATTCTACCATTACTTAGCATGGCGTTTGATGAACATTATCATCAAATTATGGCTAGGATTCACTTAAGTAGTTAATTTGAACAGTTATAGTTGCATCAGCGCATTAGACTCTGAACTGCTCTGTTAGTTGGATTGTGTGGATTCTTTTGGTCTGTGACTTTCAGAATATAGTGAACATTTTAGACAGACAACGATTCAAGTGTAGATATGCATGAAAATAGTAATGTTAAAGTGAAATATGAAGTATTGTCTCCTGACAGTAGTGTGAAAAGGGGCAATGATTCAATAACAGAGACCCCTGTAGTAAAGCAGAAATCAGAAATTGTTAATTTATTGGATGATAGTTTCTCTGATGGATTAAAAATGAAACAGTCATCAGAGATGGTAGAGGTTAAGAAGAAGAAGTTAGATATGACTGATCAATCATAAGTTTCATTTAGTTTTGATGATTCTGGTGTTGGAGCTAGTTTTTTGTCACCTGAGTGTGATAAAAAGCCAGTTAGTGAGCAACCCAAAGATACTGGGGCTATTGATTTAAATGTTATATTACAAACAATAGCTGCCAGTAATGCAAAATTGTCAGCCAGTAATGCTGAATTAAAGTATGAGATTGTGGCCAGCCAAACTAATTTTAATAAACGGTTTGAGGCAATGGACAATAAATTAGAATCCAATAAAGCTGAATTAAAATATGAGATTGTGGCCAGCCAAACTAATTGTAATAAACGATTGGAGGTAATGGACAATACCTTCAAGGCTGGTTGCAATAAGTTGAAAGAGGATCTGGACAGTTTGAATTATAAAATTGATTACAACCATGAGGATATTAAGAAAAAGGTTGCTCAACAGTTATCTGAGATGTATAAAACAGTAAAATCCGAAGTTGCAGAGGTTCGCAAAGACTTCCAAATGGAAGATGCGAAGCTGGAGCACAAGTTAACAGAAAAGATCGAGGCGGAATCTGAACTGTGCTCAGATAGGTTTAAAGATGTTAATATAAAAGTAAATATATGTCAAGCAGAAGTAGATGCAGTCAAAACTGATACTATTCATATTGTGCAAAGAGTAGATAATGTTGAAATGAGAGTAGAAAATATTAGTACTAACATTGCTAACATTGAGAGTAAAGTAGCTTCAGTAACTTCTGGTAATGGTAGTATGCAACAAGTTGTAGCTGCAAACGCCGCTTTTATCGGGTGTCGGCAGTTCTTACGGTTCGATCCAGATAAAAATATCCACCCGCTAGATTTCTGGATCGATTTTGAAGATGTGATTCCACCAACTTGGTCTGAACGAGAGAAAATCTCATTTATTAGAAGCCATTTAGCAGGTGACGCCATGTGTTGGTCAGCTGATTTTATGTTGAAGTGTAAAACATTAGCGGAATTTAAAACATCTTTCATTAATGAGTATTGGTCTAGTAATAAGCAAAATGAAGTGTTGAGAGAATTTTGGAGTGGAAAACGCTTCAATGTAGGCAAGGAATCCATTAAAGAGTTTGCTAGGTCATGGATCTCACGTTTTTCACATTTGGCCGAAAAGCTAAAACCTGAAATGATAATACTGGGTCTTGAAGCCAATCTGCCATGGTATTGGCAAACTAGAATTATATCTGCCCCTAGAGACAATCTGGATCGTTTCATTGAATATTTGGAACGTGTAGAGCGTGTAGCTGCCAATGAGGAGCAAGCACGTAATAACAGAAATGCTAATAACACTAGTAGTAATATCAAGAGCGAGCAGAATGGCAATGTAAACATCAGAACAGTAGGTGTTCGCCATCCTAAGAGAGGTAGGAATTGGAGAAACAATTATGAGAACCAAAAATGGCATCCAAATGATAGTAATTTTGTTCCCAACAAAATTATGCATGTAAACAACAGTACGGAAAGCAATGCTGTGCCAGTTAACTATAATGGAAATAAAGGAAACAGTATTAGGCCGAGGCAGGAAAACTAGTTCCCGTCTATGAGGACACTGGCGCTCACCAGGCGGTTACTTTTCCTAAGCCAGTAATTACAGTAACTGGTAAGACAGATCAGAATACTCAAACTGAACATGTGGATGAAGGGTCGGTAGCATCTAAGGATACAGCAGAAATATTAGATCACTCACAGTATTTGATAGATACCGTGTTAGAAACGCTTTCTAAGTGGGAAGAGAAAGAGAAGGCGCAGCAGTGTAACGGTAGGGAAGAGCTACAAAATACTGAATTGTCAGGTGAAGAAGCAGAAGAAATTCGTGCTTATATTTACGATGAGGATGATGTGCTCTTACCTAAAGTGCCTGGCAGGATGTTGATACTGTACTAATAGATTTAGGAAAGGAGGTAAGTGAGAATGTAGAGGATAGCCTGTTGGGGGTCAATGAACCCAGTAGCTGTGACCAGTTGTCACTTGAGAAGGAACCCGACGATAATAGTGAAAGTGGTTTAGCTGTAACTAGTGTTATGCCCGGTCTGGAGGCGCAGAATCCCTCAGACTACAGTAATTTGGGTCATGTTCAGCAAACTAAGTTTAATGAAGTCGTGCGGTGTTTCAATTTGAAATTAACAGACCGACTGGAAAAGGCAGCTGAAAATGTAATTCAGGAAACCCCTACACACTTTGACCTAAATGTAATGAAGACAGATGTCGATCACTTTAGTTGGAGACAAATCCAAAAGGAGCTATTGGATGAGTTTGAGGAACAACCTGTACAACCTAGAATAAGCCACCCTATAATAATAGTGAATATGTTGGGTATCAATGTACGTTGTCTCTTAGATAGTGGAAGTGAGTTGTGTGCGATATCTCAGTCCTTCTTTGATGCATTGCCTGGTAAAGACAAGCTTACAGTAATGAGGGTATCAGGAATAAGAATAATTGGTGCTACTGGCAAGCTGTCAAAAACGGTAAAACAAGAAACTTTGCTGCCCTTTGATATTAATGGCAATTTAATTGATCATCCATGCTTAATTGTAAATAATCTCAGTATTGAGGTTTTAATTGGCATAGATTTCTTGTCAAAATATCAGAGTGTTGTCGACTTTGAAAGAAGCCAGTTAAAAATGGTCTTGCCGATAACCGGAGTAATTACGGTACCTTTTATTGATAAACATGTAGTAACTAATGATGAAACTTGGGAGCTGCCTATAAGAGTTCTGAAAAATAGGAGATATTGGGATGAAGGTGTTAATTTTAGTAAAAGTAAGCTAAATACAGAAGAAGAAGAAGCAGTTATTTTGGACAAAATAGAAGCTAAATTGCTGGAAATCGATAAAATTGCAGCTAATCAGAAGGAAGAACTGAGACAGGTTTTAATAAGGCATCATAAGGTATTTTCAAATCGACCTGGCGTGGTCAAAGGTTATGAATGAATTCTGTAGGGAGGAGGTTGTTCTGTAACCTCTACACAGTGTGGCAGCTGTGCAGTCCCAGCTGTGTGAGGTCTTTCCTTTTCAGGTCTCACTCATTCTTCATCTTTCCTATCCACCAAAATTTCGGCTCTTTCAAATACTAAAATTTTCCGTTATGGTTATCAAGCCAATAATAAACTAATGAATTCTGTAGGGAGGAGGTTGTTCTGTAACCTCTACACAGTGTGGCAGCTGTGCAGTCCCAGCTGTGTGATATCTTCTTTCCATTTCAGGTCTCACTCATTCTATTAACTATCCTATCCACCAAAGTTTCGACTCCTTCTTTGCAATACAAAAATTTTCCGTCATGTCTATCAAGCCATGAGTTCTGTAATCATTCTATCCACCGATTAGTGAAGAAAATACCTAATGTGACAAACCTAACAGTGACATAAACAATAGAGAAGTATGACGTAATTAAGATACAAATGTATTTGAGTAACAAGTATGTATAGAACCCTGGTAATATTATAAGTACAAAGTTGTTGTTTTATTGGATATGGTCCACCAACAGTAATTTTAAAAATATATACAAATTCGTGTACAAGCAGGATCTGAAGTGGTAGTGAAACCTAGTATATGCATTAGAGCTAACTAATTAATAGTAAAAGAAATTGCTTAGTGTTATGAAAAATATGCAGATAAGTTGTAATAATAAACTCACCTTGTGTAGCAAGGAATGGCAGTGTAATAGAACTGAACAGTGTTTGTGGTTGAGACGTGAAGGACACGTCCCTGAAGTATTTATAAGTTGGAGCTGGCCATTATTTTGGTGTAGTGTGTGACAGGACACACCTACATGTATTGAGGTTATGAGTTGGAGGCGTGAATGCGACCATAGGTACCCTTATGTTAGATGAGACAGAGCAGCTCATGGTGTCCTATAGGTTTAAGGAATTTAGCATTACGCTTGGCCATAATTACTTAATGCACTTTAGTGGTAGGTCGAGAGAGACTACCTGTGGTTTCAGCGTCCGATCGAGTGGAAATGGATTGCCAGGTGAGCAAACTGATCAGCTGCAATACACTATAGATATGAAATAAATGTGCTATCCTATGCGTTAAATGTTAATAGAGTGAGTGTTAAATAAGTACATACACTAGCAACATAACTGAGTAACGTGATGGCAGACGTGAAACATTAGTTATGGCTCACCATAAATACACTTCATTGAAGTAAGTACATAATTGCAGATGTGGAACTGACACAGCAGCAGAGGACCAATAAGTGGATTTAGTAGTCAACTAAACGTAGTGTGTTTTGAACACTCAGAACTGTACTATTACAACAAGTTACTCACATGTACAAAGGAGCTGAGAAGACAACTACTAATCAAATATACTCATACTATCTCTAAGAATAAGGTAATCGAAGAGGAGTCAGCTAAGTAAATAAAATACAAATGTATCAGGAATGTACCGAGCGTTGGTTCAGTGTTCCGGCCCAAAATAATAAATTGAAATTAAATAGGATTTATGATTGTATGCCTTGAGCATAAATTTTCTCTAGTACGTGACTAACGGCGTTTTGAGCCATTTGTTTACCGATTTTATGACAGTTAAGTAACCGCGAGAGTAAAAATGAAAAAGTTCTGTTAACTTTGTTCCAGTAACATATTGAAAGATAAAATGTATATATCCCCATTTCATTGTGACCCACCGTTAGATATTAAGTGAACAGAGTCTGAGGCACTCTTTTTGTTTGTTCTACAGGACAAACTAGATAATGGCAGCCTGGTAGCTGGGAGAAAGCGTGGAGTGACTTGGACACAACTCACAGTGACCCCTCTCCTTTCCCCATGTAATTTAGAGTGAACGTGAAGGACGCACACCATAGCAACCTCCCCTCCTCTACCCTTGTGAATGGAAGTGTAGAACGCAAGCCAAAGCGGCTACAACCACGTGTGTAAAAATGAAATTGTCATGATTTGTGAAATTTTCTTTCAGGTTTAGAAAAGACTGCTAAGATATAATTATCTGTTTATGTATCATGAATAACTGTGTTATTTTCTTTGAATTTGTGTATGTAAAAATGTATTTAATGGATTTAAGATTTTCATAATTTTACATATTTTATGTGTTTGTCTGTCTAAGGCAATATGTATACCAAAGTGTTTCATTGATTTTGCTTAAATTTTGAGTGATAATGTTGCTTAAGTGGCAGTGAACATGCCAGCAATTTAAATAATTGAAGTAGGTAATCAGTTTTCTTTTAATATTTCTTTATCTTTACATTTCAATTATAAATTTTCATAGGGAGTTAAGCTGTACTCTTGCTTCCCTTTTTGTAATTAAATTTTTTTCTCGTTCATTAACATTCAAAAAAAAAAGTTTAAGTAGAGGGTGATGTAGGGAAGCAGCCTACTCACGCCTTATAAAATTCTCATTAGTCTTTCTATTGTGTGCCAGCCTAGTCCGCTGTAACTAGCTCCGACGTCATAAATATTGCGTAATACTCTAAAAATCAAGTAAATAACCTGAAACGCTTCTAGCATGTCAGGAGTGACACTAAATCAATATGTGTTGAATATCAGTTCTATAACTTTAACCATTTTCGAAATTTAGACGTTTTTCTGTAAAAATCATTGGCGCAACAGAAAAGAGCTAGAAACTTAAAAATTTATATTTAGATTCCTTTTTCATAATAATTTAGTAGAAACAGTATTTTGGATCTCACAAATTAAAATTTTAGTTGAAATTCATAATTTTCTGGTTTTTGTTTTAGAAATTAAGGAAGCAAGATAGATTAAGCAGGCGAATAAATAAGGCTAGGATGTTTAAATTTAAGTAGAAGGGAGATCTGCTAGGCCATGTGAGAAGTTTCAACTGAATAACTATAAAACTATAGCGATAGCGTATCTCCGAAGGGCAAGTTCAGAGCTCGTCTACTGCATGTAGTGTAATTAAATTAATTCTCTCGCCCAAAATAATTGACTTAGCCACGTCAGACTTTTATTATGATTACATACCTGTGTGCTGATTGCACATTTAAATTGAGAGCTTCATCGGCCATCAGCAAAGGAAGCAATGATTTATTCGATAACTTAAAGTGGTGCATTACTAGCTCAGCGGCTAGTCGGGAGAGCTGATTTGATCAGGCGTTCCCTTAGCCGTCCGCACCGCAGCTTTATATATAAGAACGTTGCGCGAGGAAGTAAGGCCCCAGTTCTCTCCAGCCACTGATTAGTGCACCATCTGTGCCGGGAGTCGCGTCGCATCGGTATCATTGCTATAAACAACCTCAGATGCCGTAATAAGTTACTCGGGATACGCGTAACCATGAAATCATTTTCGAGTGAAGTGTTAATTCTGGGATGACTTTAATGATCTATCTTCAGTTTGCGTATGTCTTATTTTCACGTGCCGCCACGGGACAGACATTCTACCATTATTTAGCGTGGCGTTTGATGAACATTATCATCAAATTATGGCGAGCATTCACTTAAACAGTTAATTTGAACAGTTATAGTTGCATCAGCGCATTAGACTCTGAACTGCTCTGTTGGATTGTGTGGATTCTTTTGGTCTGTGACTTTCAGAATATAGTGAACATTTTAGACTGAATCGTTTTTGATTATGAATCCCAGAACATCTCCTAATTCCTCAGAGCTATAAGCTGTAGCTATAAGTGTATTTCTCAGATGAAGTGGGCACTAGGAATTCTAATTACAGGCTTCACGTTTTGCTAATCACTTTCTGGTTGCCAATATTGTAGTTAGAGAGCCAGTGTTGAGAACGGCAAACAACAGCATTAAATAAATAATAGGAACATGTTATATAACAATTAATTCCACCCGCCGCCCCACATATGGTTAATCGGCTAGGAAATGCATCTTTTCTACATTACATTCTACATGTAAATAACACCATAAATTCCACCCGGCGCCCCACACTAGGAATGTTTAGAAGTGTGGGAAATCTCGCGAACAGACGTATGACACAAGTGACACCCAATCACCTTACCACGTATGAAGTCCGTGAGTTGCGCGGAGCGCCCCATTCTGCCCTCTCACGATGTCTAATGACTACTGAGTTGACTGGTATGGAGTACCTGGCAGTAGGTGGCAGCACAATGCACCTTATATGAAAACGTATTTTTTGGGGGTGTCCGCATACTTTTGATCACATTTTGTACGTAGTTATATTTTACCATCGCCTTGGCGATAATAAGCATAGGTTCCGGCCAAAGAAATGAAATCGTCGCTCCTGCCCTGGGATGCCTATCAGCTTGATCGTTATCACCAATACCTGCGTGACCAGGGACTCACTGCTTGTTTATTCTGTTACCTTCCCTTAGCGTCACAAGGGTTTCATGACATTCTACAAAGATCGTTTATCTCGTTGCGATGACAGATATTTTAGAGCTGCATGTCTGTCTGAATGGATATAGAGGTTACGATCCTCGTAAAAAAAAAAAAAAAAAAAAAAAAAAATGGTTCTGAGCACTATGGGACTTAACTTCTGAGGTCATCAGTCCCCTAGAATTACTTAAACCTAACTAACCTAAGGACATCACACACATCCATGCCCGAGGCAGGATTCGAACCTGCGACCGTAGCAGTCGCGCCTTTCCGGACTGAAGCGCCTAGAACCGCTCGGCCACACTCGGCCGGCTACTACTACCATTATTGCAATTATTTGTATATATAAAATGACTAAGTCTGAAGATCCAATTTTGTAGCTTTACTTAGGCCACTGACAATGCTTGTGCAACAGAAAGTAAACACATTCCTCAGGTGAGTAAGTGTGTTTATGCGTCTTACATACAGCGTGCGCACTAAATACGGCACTGTGTACCTCATAGTGGGTGGTTATAATTAAAGTGCTGCTCTCACAGAGGTCCACTGTGAGCTGTAACTGTCGCATGCCACCGAAGCTTGGTATATATGCTAACGTGTTGATGCGGAACCGATTTACGCTGTAAAAAAATTAGTTACAATTTTGGCCACCAGATTCAAGTATGGCGCTGTGAATGCAAGAAAGACGTCTACGAATGTTTCCGTATGTAATGGGTTAGGAACGGGACGTGGGTAGAAAAGTGAGAAAGGCATAGTATTGATATTATTATTAACCGCCGATTACGCAATTTGTTCAGTGTGGGCACGGAAGACGTCGACGAGATGCTGCATCCGTAAAACGACGTGATCAACACTTGCTCGCAGCAGTTCCGATGGAATCTGAGCAACATGTTCCTGTACACTGACCTTCAGATCAGATAGAGACCGAACGTGTCCCAGGTAAAAGTATTCTTTGAGATCTCCCCGGAGCCAAAGTCACATGGATTCTGATCAGGTGATCTTGAAGGCCACACATCTGGACAACCTCCGGAGATAACACGTTCGTGGAAGTCTGCAGTAAGTAGATCTTTCGCTGGGCGAGCGACATGAGGTGTTTGCCCCATCTTGCATCAAAATAGTAGTTTTGATGCAACTGCTGTACAAGGAGGTCTCGATAACGTGGATCTGGATGTATTCTCTTCAAAAAATAATGGGCAGATTATAATGATGCTTGTGAATTCACAGCACACACTCACATAAGGCGAATACAACAGCTCTTCGTGCACAACACGTGCTTTAACAGTACCTAGCCGGCCGCGGTGGTCTAGCGGTTCTAGGCGCTCAGTCCGGAACTGCGCGACTGCTACGGTCGCAGGTTCGAATCCTGCTTCGGGTATGGATGTGTGTGATGTCCTTAGGCTAGTTAGGTTTAAGTAGTTCTAAGTTCTAGGGGACTGATGACCACAGATGTTAAGTCCCATAGTGCTCAGAGCCATTTGAACCATTTGAACAGTACCTCAAGTTCGGCAGTTCTCCGTAGTCACTGCACCCTGTAGTATAAAATGTGTCACGTCATTCGTTACAATATTGCCTGGCGACATGTCACGAACTACGATCCGTGCCAGAAACCGAATAGTCAAATCAGAACGTTGCTGTGGATCATGAGGTTTCCGTTGCGCCACCATCTGGGTCTTGTACAGGTACCAGTGTGAAATATGTAGAACCCAGAACTTTCCGTGCTGTTGAGCATGGGATGAATAATTTTCGTCACACTGCACGGACCACAGCACTGCTGCATACTCAGTTACAGCAACAATTGCCTCACAAATAAATAGTCTCGACCTGGATAGGTCGCCTTCCTGTTCCAGGTGCCACACCAAACTCAACTGTGTTTTCGAATTTCATTATCACGTTCTTTCATCTACATCTACATGGATACTCTGCAAATCATATGCAGGTGCCTGACAGAGGGTTCATCGAACCACCTTCACAATTCTCTATTATTCCAATCTCGTATAGCGCGCGGAAAGAATGAACACTTATATCTTTCCGTACGAGCTCTGATTTCCCTTATTTTATTGTGGTTATTGCTCCTCCCTATGTAAGTTAGTGTCAACAAAATATTTTCGCATTCAGAGGAGAAAGTTGGTGAATGGAATTTCGTGAGAAGATTCCGTCGCAACGAAAAACGCCTTTCTTTTAATGATGTCCAGCCCAAATCCTGTACGATTTCTGTGACACTCTCTCCCATATTTCGCGACAGTACAAAACGTGCTGCCTTTCTTTGAACTTTTTCGATGTACTCCGTCGGTCCTATCTGGTAAGGCTCCCACACCGCGCAGCAGGATTCTAAAAGAGGACGGACAAGCGTAGTGTAGGCATTCTCCTTAGTCGATCTGTTACATTTTCTAAGTGTCCTGCCAATAAAACGCAGTCTCCGGTTAGCCTTCCCCACAACATTTTCTATGTGTTCTTTCCAATTTAAGTTGTTCGTAATTGTAATACCTCGGAATTTACTTGAATTTACGGCTTTTAGATTAGACTGATTTATCGTGTAACCGAAGTTCAACGAGTTCCTTTTAGCACTCATGTGGATTAGCATCAACTGCCACTTTTCGCACCATTCACATATTTTTTCTAAATCGTTTTGCAGTTTGGGTTCATCTTCTGATGACTTTATTAGTCCATAATCGACAGCGTCATCTGCAAACAACCTAAGACGACTGCTCAGATTGTCTCCCAAATCGTTTATGTAGATAAGGAACAGCGAAGGGCTTATAACACTACCTTGGGGAACGCCAGAAATTACTTCTGTTTTACTCGATGACGTTCCGTCAATTACTACGAACGGTGACCTCTCTGACAGGAAATCATGAATCCAGTCACATAACTGAGACGATATTCCATAAGCACGCAATTTCACTACGAGCTACTTGTGTGGTAGAGTGTCAAAAACCTTCCGGAAATCCAGAAATACGGAATCGATCTAAAATACCTTGTCAATAGCACTCAACACTTCATGTGTATAAAGAGATCGTTGTGTTTCACAGGAACGATGTTTTCTAAACCCATGTTGACTGCGTGTCAATAGACGGTTTTCTTCGAGGTAATTCATAATGTTCGAACACAATATATGTTCCAAAATCCATCTGCATATCGACGTTAACGATATGGGCCTGTAATTTAGTGGATTACTCCCACTACCTTTCTTGAATATTGGTGTGACCTGTGCAACTTTCCAGTCTTTGGGTACGGATCTTTCGTCGAGCGAACGGTTGTATATGATTAAGTATGGAGCTAATGCATCAGCATACTCCGAAAGGAACCTAATTGGTATACAGTCTGGATCAGAAGACTCGCTTTTATTAAGTGATTTAAGTTGCTTCACTACTTCCAGGATATTTACTTCTACGTCACTCATGGTTCAAATATGGTTCAAATGGCTCTGAGCACTATGGGACTCAACATCCGAGGTCATCAGCCCCCTAGAACTAAGAACTACTTAAACCTAACTAACCTAAGGACATCACACACTTCCATGCTCGAGGCAGGATTCGAACCTGCGACCGTAGCGGTCGCGCGGTTGCAGACTGTAGCGCCTAGAACCGCTCGGCCACCCCGGCCGGCCGTCACTCATGTTGGCAGCTGTTCTCGATTCGAATTCTGGAATATTTACTTCGTCTTCTTTTCTGAAGGCATTTCTGAAGGCTGTGTCTAGTAACTGCTTTGGCAGCACTGTCTTTGATAGTGTCTCCATTGCTATCGCGGAGAGAAAGCATTGATTGTTTCTTGCCGCTAACATACTTCACATACGACCAGAATCTCTTTGGATTTTCTGCCAGGTTTCGAGACAAAGTTTCGTTTTGAAAACTGTTGTAAGCATCTCGCATTGAACTCCGCGCTAAATTTCGAGCTTCTGTGAAAGATCGCCAATCTTGGTGATTTTGCGTCTGTTTAAATTTGGCATGTTTGTTTCGTTGTTTCTGCAACAGTTTTCTAACCCGCTTTGCGTACCAAGGAGGATCAGCTCCGTCATTTGTTAATTTATTTGGTATAAATCTCGCAAATGCTGCCTATACTATTTCTTTGAATTTAAGCCACATGTGGTCTACACTTACAGTATTAATTTGGAATGAGTGGAGATTGTCTCTCAGGAAGGCGTCAAGTGAATTTCATCTTCTTTTTTGAATATGTATATTTTTCGCGTATTTTTCGACAATCTGGGGTTACAATATTCAATCTCCCTACGACAGCCCTGTGTTCACTAATCCCTCAATCGGTTTTTATGCATTTAATAACATCGCGCGTCTCCTAAGGCCTTTCAGTCGGCGATATTCTCTCAATGGAGCACTGTAATTGCTGCCATTCACACGAAACAGTTTCACTATGAAAATACGGTCTGTCTTCTCAATAGGTATACTATTCACTCACGTTACGGCTTGTCAGATGACTGGACGGATGCCTTACCATCATACAAACAGTATACAGCGCCAGATTTGCACCTGGTGACCAAAACTGGAACTAATTCTTTCCAGCGTAAATCAGTTGCGCATTAACGCATTACCATGTCTACCTAGTTTCGCTGCTCTACAATAATTATAGCCCACACTGGACATCTGTGAGTAGCCGCGCTTTAATTACAAATACCCGGTATCTTTCACTTCGTTCCCTGTGCACGGCGCTCTGTAGTCAGACACTAGATGTGCTAATCCGGTGCGAGAACCGGCTGGTTAATAGGTTTCGAGCCCGGAACCCCTGTTTCGGAACTGGTGCAGTGTGGATGGGAGGTGTTTGTGTGCCCTCGTCGAGCCGCCAAAAGGCTGGCTATACGAGGCCCCCCGCTGGTATTGCGACGTGCAATATGCTGCCAGTCAGGGGCTCGGCTCTTTTTGTGCTTGCGCCCCGCAGAGTTCTCTCGAGGGGTGGCACCTGCCTGCAGCCCTCCGGTGCGAGCTAGGGGTGGCGCTTTCACACGGCGGGACAGCCATGGGGCCCTACCGCACTGGGGCGCCACGGAACGCTCAGGTCTGGCAGTACGAGACGCCAGAGGAATGCCTGTGCATCTCCGCTCAGTTTAAGAGCTGCAAGCTTTGTGTGCAAGTCCGATATGAAAAGGGAATGCAGAAAAAGACGTTCTGGTGACGTCCCTTCGTTACTGATCGTGACATTAACTGGTTCTTTGATACATGGAAAATTTTCCAGTGGCGGACGGCCTTCTCGGAGTTGTAGTACCGGTTCCCGTTAGATCACCGAAGTTAAGCACTCTCGGGCTGGGCTAGTACATGGATGGGTGACCAACCGGTCTGCCGAGCGCAGTTGGCAAGCTGGCTGCACTCAGCCCTTGTGAGGCAAACTGAGGAGCTACTTGATCGAGAAGTAGCGGCTCCGGTCTCGCAAACTGACATACGGCCGGGTGTGCCCTCCCATATCCGCATCCAGTGACGCCTGTAGGCTGAGGATGACATGGCGGCCGGTCGGTATCGTTGCGCCTTTTTGGCCTATTCGGACGGAGTTTAGTTAAAGTTTTCCATTATCCTGAGAATGTCAGTCTTTTCATTTGACGAGGTAGTGGAGATCTCCCGAGATAAACTTACGAAAAAGGTCACTGTCTAAGGAAAGTAATGTCACCAGAGCAAAAGATTTTCGTGACCTGTGTACAGCGCCAGATTTGCACCTGGTGACCAAAATTGGAACTAATTCTTTCCAGCGTAAATCAGTTGCGCATTGACGCATTACCATGTCTACCCAGTTTCGCTTATCTACAATAATTACAGCCCATACTGGAAATCTGTGAGTAGCTAATCATTTGTTGTCTGCAGTGATTTTTACAGTTTTAGTTGTAACTGTAAAGTATACATAGAAGTGTTCTTCAGTTTTTATTTGAAAAGTACATGATGATAAACTAACGTTAAATTTAAATTTTTTTTTAAACAAGAAGGCGAAAACCTGTCGCCTTTGTTTACATATGTTATTTCTTAAAATAGTTCTAGCGTGTCTGATGTGTTTCGTCCATTAGCATCGCTTGCTCCAGCAGGAGATGTAGCTGTGCTATTTCGGTCTGGAAGCAGGCTTCAAGGAAAACTTACATAATTATACAATGAAGGCTTTCACGACCGGATGTTTCAGCTGCTAAGAATTGTTCCGGGTTGTATGGCCGTGGTCCATGGAACTCTTCTACCCCTGACGTTTCGTCCAAGGCTGCGTTGGACATCTTCGGAGGTACTCCTGGTTGTGCTGAGTCTTGCCGACTGACGAGTCGAACGTCGGAGGGGGGGTCTAAATACCTTGGTAGTGGGCATGGTCTGGACTTCACGTAATAGCAGACATAAACCTTGTCAAAGATAAAATATAACTATCGATCATAGTACGTCAAGGATAAAAACTTCTCGTCGATTCTGTAGCGCCACTGTCCATATATCGCTGAGTTTCATAGCTTCTTCTTTTCTGTTAAAATTCGCCCATGTTCACATATTTCGATTGCTTATCTATATAGCCTTGGATAATAGTTTGTCATAGTACAGAAAACTTAAGTTTCCGAAAATTTCACTACGTGATCACCTGACTAAAGAGTATGTTCCGCCACGGCTGATTTGTCTGTTTTCTCTTGTCGGCAAAGACTTTTATGTTCCTTCAACCTTGTATTCATACTTCTCTTTGTAGTTCCAATGCAGACCTTATCACACGTACACGGAATCTTGTATATATCACCTGCAAACAACGGGGGACGTTTATCCTTAACGGAACGAAGTGCTTGGCCTATTTTCTTAGTTGGTCTGAAAATCGGTCGAACGTCATGTTTCCTTAAAATCTTGCCGATTTGATCCGTTACTTTTTTGATGAAGGGCAGAGATACCGTGTTCTTCCATCCCTGTGGCCTATCGTTGTCCTTAGGCCTCCTGTAATTCGGTCACAAACTCTATTTATTTCCTTACTAGAGTACCCATTCTTCTTAAAAGCCTGCTTTAGATGTTTTAACTCGGCGTCCGGGTGTTCCGACGTACAAATCCTTTTAGTTCTGTCCACTAGACTTTTACTTACACCTCTTTCCTATTGTGGATGATGATTGTAATCCTTATGCAAGTATCTGTCGGTATGTGTAACTTTCCGAAAGACTTTATGTTTCAAGCTGCCATCAGTTTGTCTCATAACGAAGACATCCAAGAAGGATATTGCATTGTCTTTCTCCATTTCCATGGTAAACTCCTTACTAGAGTACCCATTCTTCTTAAAAGCCTGCTTTAGATGTTTTAACTCAGCGTCCGGGTGTTCCGACGTACAAATCCTTTTAGCTCTGTTCACTAGACTTTTACTTACACCTCTTTCCTGTTGTGGATGATGATTGTAATCCTTATGCAAGTATCTGTCGGTATGTGTAACTTTCCGAAAGACTTTATGTTTCAAGCTGCCGTCAGTTTGTCTCATAACGAAGACATCCAAGAAGGATATTGCATTGTCTTTCTCCATTTCCATGGTAAACTGGATTTTTGGATAGAGTAGCATAAAGAGGTGCATCAAACCAGTCTCAGGACTGAAGACCACAACACCAACAACAAGTATTTGGATAACAAAAGAGTTCCTCTGGAGCGTTTTTGCCATGTGACCATACCACAAATGTATCATTCACGTGTCGATACCATCGACATGGCTTCTTATTCACTTTTTCCAGAGCTAACTTCGAATTTTTACATGTAAAAATTAGCGATCGTAGGACTCAATGGGTTACCCATGGCCACACCATCAACCTGCTCATAACACTCATCCCCCCACTGGAACGGACTAGAGGTAAGACAGCGTCTGAAGAGAGCAGTCAAATCTGCTGGGAAAAATCCGCTATGTAAACCATAACTTCGTTACGCGGAATCATAGTAAATGAAGACACTATGTCAAATTGACAAGAATATCCTCAGGAGCCAAAGTTAGTCCCTCAAGTTTCTCAATGAAATAACGTGAGTCTTTTACATAAGAATCAGTTTTGCTAATATGTGGTTGTAAACACGTTGCTAGATATCTTGCTATTTGGTACGTTGGGGAATTAATAACACTGACAATGGGCCTCAGAGGAAGGTTAATATTTTGAACTTTAGGTAGGCCATAAAGTCTAGGACACATAGCTTCACTCTTCAAGAAATCTTTCTTGTCCTCCTTTTGAACTGAAGTAGATGACTTTATCAGCGTATTTGTTTTCCTCAACATGGTAGCTGTAGGGTCTTTTTTACGTTTATTATATTGTCCTAACGTTAAAAGATCCAAAATCTTACTTCTATAATCCTCTTTATCCATAACAACAGTAGCATTGCCTTTGTCAGAAGGAAGAACCACTATCCCTTCGTCTGCATTTAAATCTCTGAGAGCCCTTCCCTCACCTTTCGTTAGGAACGCTTGCAGCGTCAACGTCAATGTTGTGTTATATAATTAATAACGTTGTGTTTCAGTGAACGGTACACTGTGATACATTTTTAATAAGGTCTTTAGGAGAGGATATGTATTACCGAATAAAAAATACAGGGTGTCATTTAAAAAAGTCATACCACTGTTCGTATCTAAGTAAAAAAACAAAGCTACAACGAAGACAATCATGCTGATTGATGTCCCCCTGGAGGCTAAAGAACATTTGCTTGAAACATTTTGTAATTTGCATCTGGACAGACAGTTATTTAGGGCGGTCAAGATAAATGGGACGCCCTGTATATGTACACTGCTGGCCTTTAAAATTGTTACACCAGGAAGAAGTGGAGATGATAAACGGGTATTCATTGAACAAATATATTATACTAGAACTGACATGTGATTATATTTTCACGCAATTTGGGTGCATACATCCTGAGAAATCAGTACCCAGAACAACCACCTCTGTCCGTGATAACGGCCTTGATACGCCTGGGCATTGAGGCATACAGAGCTTGGATGGCGTGTACAGGTACAGCTGCCCATGCAGCTACAACACGATACCACAGTTCATCAAGAGTAGTGATTAGAGTATTGTGACAAGCCAGTTGCCCGGCCACCATTGACCAGACGTTTTCAATTGGTGAGAGATCTGGAGAATGTGCTGGCCAGGGCAGCAGTCGAACATTTTCTGTATCCAGAAAGGCCCGTACAAGACCTGCAACATACGGTCGTGCACTATCCTGCTGAAACGTTGGGTTTCGCAGGGATCGAATGAAGGGTAGAGCCACGGGTCGTAACACATCCGAAATGTAACGTCCACTGTTCAAAATGCCCTCAATGTGAACAAGAGGTGACCGAGACGTGTAACCAATGGCATCCCATACCATCACGTCGGGTGATACGCCAATATGGCGATGACGAATACAGCTTCCAATGTGCGTTCACCACGATGTCGCCAAACACAGATGCGACCATCATGAAGCTGTAAACAGAACCTGGATTCATCCGAAAAAATGACGTTTTGCCATTCATGTACCCAGGTTCGTCGTTCAGTACACCATCGCAGGCGCTCCTGTCTGTGACGCAGCGTCAAGGAAACCGCAGCCATGGTCTCCGAGCTGATAGTCCATGCTGCTGCAAACGTCGTCGAACTGTTCGTGCAGATGGTTGTTGTCTTGCAAACGTCCCCATCTGTTGACTCAGGGATCGAGACGCGGCTGCACGATCCGTTACTGCCATGCGGATAAGATGCCTGTCATCTCGACTGCTAGTGATACGAGGCCGTTGGGATCGAGCACGGCGTTCCGTATTACCCTCCTGAACCCACCGATTACATATTCTGCTAACAGTCATTGGATCTCGACCAACGCGAGCAGCAATGTCGCAATACGATAAACCGCAATCGCGAAAGGCTACAATCCGACCTTTATCAAAGTCGGAAACGTGATGGTACGCATTTCTCCTCCTCACACGAGGCATCACAACAACATTTCACCAGGCAACGCTGGTCAACTGGTGTTTGTGTATGAGAAATCGGTTGGAAACTTTCCTCATGTCAGCACGGTGTAGGTGTCGCCATCGGCGCTAACCTTGTGTGAATGCTCTGAAAAGCTAATCATTTGCATATCACAGCATCTTCTTCCTGTCGGTTAAAATTCGCATCTGTAGCACGCCATCTTCGTGGTGTAGCAATTTTAATGGCCAGTAGTGTATAATATAACGTTTCTCTCTTCATTCATATGTTCGTAAAACATGTTTGGTTTTTCAAGTCAATGTACAGTACAGTACTCGCCTCGTTCGTTTTAAGGCAGATATAAACCATTCGCATGCATTCGGCGTCTTTTTAATACCAAAAGCCTCAATGCCACACCTGCCTCCAAGCATGGAGGCATCGTAGTATCCATCCCATCCTATGAGGTTAGAATCAAACCTACTTCACACACAGAATAGATTACAACCTAACCTGACCTAGCGTAAATACTGTGCCCCCCATCCCCCTCCACCCCCAACCCAAATACTGACGAAGGAAATGGGGCGCACTGTGAGCAAGCTGTCGGCCGATGTTATCGGGCGATCACTGGCGCCGGCGTCTGACAACCGTTGTCGGCGCCACTGTCGACGCAACCTTAGAGTCAACAAAAAAAGAGTAACATCCTGATATTACAAAAATTATAAATTAAAAGCACAAAAATGTGTATGTTCTACAGGAGGGGTTGACAGCTCGCAGGGGCGTCGCGGTCTTACAGTGGCCTCTCGAGAAATGACCGACCCTAAATGTTCATCGCATGCAGTTTCCGTTGCAATTTCGTCTCTCGTGCCGCCTGCTTAGCTGAGTGGTAACGTGCTTGTCTCCCATGCAGTGCGCCCGTTTTCGATTCCCGACAGGGTCGGAGATTTTTTCCACTCGTGCACTGGGTGTTGTGTTGTCCTCCTCATCATTTCATCCTCATCACCGGCACGCAAGTTGCCCAATGTGGCGTCGACTGAAATTAGACTAGCACTCGGCGCCCGAACTTCCCTGGATGGGGCCTCCCAGCCAACAATGTCACATGCTCTTTTTTTCCGTCTCGCTAACGGGTTGGGATGGACCTTCATTCGCAGCCTGCAGCAATTTTTGTCGGTTTTGGGAGCGATTTTGCTTCACAAGCCGTGAAACACGGTTCCAGTTCGTCTTAAGTCATTTTTTTCTTTTTGTACCCGGCGACAGTTCTGAGGTTCAACGATGTTACTTTGTGCCTAGATAAGGTGAAATATTAGCGGTATATATTTGACCTGATGTTAGGTACAGTAATTCCCACGATGGAGTATAAGAATTAAAAATGATTTCGAGATTTATCTGTTCTTGAACGATTGAGGTTACGCAGATTATGGACTAGGCAGATTTATTTAATCTGAGTCACGAGTCCATATTTGTAACTTTCATTCATGTTAGTTTACTATATCGAGACTCTTAGATTTACTGAACTTGGTACAAGTACTGATGATTACCCATGTAGCTAACTAACAATATACTGGTCCACTAACTCAACGCCTAAATCGCCTGAAAGAGCAAATATGCCTGTGCATGAATATTAAGCACGAGCGTGTTGATGAGGCCAGAACCAAAAGCAGAGGTTTCTTAACGTTTAATTAACAGTAAACAGTTAAGTATGGACAGACATTTTTGTAAACAATATCAAAGGAAACATAGTGAATCTAAAAAAGCGTTGTTGTCAAACGAATGGTAAATTGTGAGGTAAACTCAAGATGTCAGATCAACCAGATAAATGCAGTCACACAGTGAAGGCAAATAACTGGTCCATAATGATCTATCAAGATCGCGTAACGAAGTTTGTCCAGCTACGACCTCTGAAGAAGTATTGCATCAAGTTCTTCAAACATTTTTAGCTTTTAGTGCCCCAGCTATACCGCAATGAGATAATGATCGGGAATTCTGTAATCAAGTCATATCTCAACTACGTGCTCTGTGGAAAGAAGGTAGTTCATGGAAAGCCGCGTCGCAGTCAAAAGGGCTCAGTTGAAAGAGATAATCACGGTACATAAAATGTGCTAACTGCGTGGATGAACGATAACGTTACAAATAGATGGTCAGATATCTGCCCTTTGTTCAGTTTGCCAAGAATGCTTCATACGACGGAGGAATACACCAAAGTCATTACGAACCCATGTTTGGTGTAAAACGAAAAAGAGACATGGCATCGTGATCTTTGCCTGGCGAACAAATCGCAAATATTGAAAATGAAGAAATACTCAGAGAAACTTAATACTTTTGAAGGATATTTTGGCAGTGGCCATACCGCAAACTATATTCCAAAGGAAAATATTGAAGAAGAGCTGCAACCAACTACGTCTTCCAGAATGAAAAATCAAATCCACGGTTTTAGTAGTTGGGGAAGGGGGGGGGGGGGCTGAGCAACAGAAATCGTGCCATCTCCAAATTCTCTGGGGTAAATGATGGTGTTTGCTTAATCTAGTATAATACCAACTGCAGCAGCTAGAAAATTTTAGAGACTGTTAAATCAGAGATCTGTGTTGCAAAGAAAATATTCTCTCTCTCATCTTCTCTTTTTTTTTTTGAGTTTAAGAAGGAACAAGTGTTATTGCTGGGGGTGGGAGGAGTGTTAAGTTGGAGCCCTGGAGCCTCCTCCCTCCAACCCCTGCCCTGGCTTGCCCCCTATGCCTTCATATCGAGCCCTGACTGAACAACAGGCGTTTATTTCTGTAAAAAGTGCTGCCTCGAATGAGGATCTTCTACTGAAAACAACGAAAATTTTACGAACCTCTACATCTACATCTATATGGATACTCTGCAAATCATGTTTAAGCGCCTTCACAATTCTGTATTATTCCAGTCTCGTATAGCTCGCGAAAAGAACGAACAGCTATCTCTTTCCGTACGAGCTCTTGATTTCTGCTTGCCCACAAGAGTAAGGTGCTGCAACATCTGAATGTGGGTGGCGTCCGGCCCTGGGGCGGAGTATCGGGATGAACTGAGAGCATGATCGAGCACCCTCGTAGTAAAGGCGGCATTGTAGCACTCACGAGTCGAAGAAGGGAAAGGTATCGCCCGAGCCTCCTCCACTCGTTTCCGATGGACGAAGGCAGGGTGATAGTGGGAAGAGCTCGAAACTTCCGCAAAATGGTGGCCCAAGATGTTGGAGATAGCGATAGGGTCTACGATGACATCGTCTGCTACTGTGAGGCCGGAAATGGGGGAATGGATCTTGGTCCCAGAGAGCCGTCTGAAGTTGTCCCACACGACAGAGGAAGAGGCGGAACTGTTAAAAGAATTAGTGACTGAAATCCAGCTAGCTCGTTTGCTATCCCGAAGAACGCGTCGACACTTTGCACGCATCAGTTTATAATGAATGCGGTTTGCCGTCGTAGGATGACGGTTAAAAACGCGGAGAGCACTTCTCCGTGCGCGAATTGCATCGCGGCATGCCTCAGTCCACCAAAGGACTGGGACATGACATGGTAAGGAGGAAGTGCGAGGAATAGAACGCTCTGCAGCAGTAAGGATAACGTTGGTGAGATAGTCCCCCTGGCCATCACAACTGGGAGAACTTGTTCTTCGAAGGTCGCCAGGGAGGAGTAAAACTGCCAGTCAGCGTTAGTAAGCTGCCATTTGGGCGTGCACACAGATGGGGTAAGAGTCAGCAAACGGAGAACACACGGGAAATGATCGCTCGAGTAGGTGTCAGAAAGAACGGACCACCCAAGACGATGGGAAAGCTGGGCAGTGCAAAAGGATGGGTCCAAATACAGGTGTACGAGGAGTTGGAAACGAAAGTGGGTGCTCCAGTCTTGAGGCAGAAGGGGTTAAGTTGGTTAAGAAGGTCAGCCGAGAGGGCACCTCTCTGACAGGTCCTGCGAGAACCCCAAAGGGGATGATGCGCATTAAAGTCACCGAGTAGCAAAAATGGGGGAGGCAGCTGCCCAATAAGCTGAAGGAAGTCTGCCCTGGTGATATCGAATGACGGAGGTACATACATGGTATAGAGGGAAAAAGGCGGACTGGAACGGCTTGAAGATGGGTAGTCAGGGAGATGGGTTGACTATGAAGGTCATCCCCCATGAGCAGTATGAAGCCCCCATGGGATCAAATACTGACCTCAGGGAGAAGGTCAAAACGAATCCGGTAAGTAATGTGAAAGCTCAAAGTGGTCGTGAGGGCGCAATTTCGTTTCCTGAAGGCAGAGTACAAGGGTATGCTGCTACGCTAAAAGCAGCCGTAAATCCTCTTTGTGGGACTGAAGGCCGCGAACGTTCCATTGGAGGACAGCCGTGAGGAGAAAGAGACGTAGGGGTGTCATCTCGGCGGCCTTCGAGTGACAGCCTGTGTATAGTCGCTACTACAGGGCACAGAAGCAGGAGGATCCTGTTCCAAGGGGTCCACAGAAGCAACGGCTTGCTTGTGCAGACAGGCCATGGAGTTCGACGCTGAAAAACGGTTGGCGGTGCGCACCGGCGAGACAGAGGCTGGCCGAGCTAAGGTCCCACGTGGCGACACCCTCGAATAGGATCTTCGAGTTGGCGAAGGAGAAGACCGTTTGCCTTCGGTGGACTTCTTGGAGCCTTTCCGTTAGAGGAAGACTCGGGTGCTGTTTGGAGGGACGGAGGAAGTCTTCACGGGAGTACTTCTGTCCTTTCGTGCCTACTGGTTGTGTAGCTGGTGGCTTCGCCCCGCGAGGCGACAGTTTGACGGGTTGTTGCAGAGCGGGACGGGGGGACGGCGATGCTACCTTGACACTGGGCGATTTCACAACCTCAGAGCTGAATTTGAGGTCACATGTCTGCGTGGCCATATCCTTCATGGAGTGAGGAGTAACAAGGTCAGAACTATAGGTGCCAGATGGGAGAACACAGGGTTTGCGACTAGCCAGTAATTTGCGAGCTACTGGGTAAGGCACGTTTTCCTTTACCCGAATATTTTGCACAACCCACTCATCGAGATACAGGGGACAATCCCGAGAGGAGGCTGCATGGCCGCCATTGCGGTTGATACAGCGGGGAGAAGGAGATGGATAATTGCCCTCGTGTGCATCCCTACCACAGGTTACACATTTGACTGGGTGTCGACAAGACGTTCTGGTGTGGCTGAAACAATGACACTGGTAGCAACACATCGGGTTTGGAATGTACAGCCGGACTGTGATAATTTTATGGCCAGCTTTTATCTTGGACTGAAGCACCACCTTATCAAAAGTGATAAAGAGAGTGCAGGTGGGCATTAAGGAGGAATCTACCCTTTTTGTTACATGATGGACGGCAATGACACCCTGACCAGAGAGGTAAGATTGGATTTCGACTTCGGTTAGACCGTCGAGCAGCCTGGTGTAAATTACACCACGGGAAGTTCTATGGGCCTCGACACGAACAGGGTAACCATGGAGAAGCGAAGCAGCAAGCAGTAGTTGTGCTTGAGAATCAGAAGTGGTCTCCAAAAGCAAACTGCCATTCCGTAAACGAGAGCAGGATTTCACAGGGCCAGCAGCTGTATCAACAGCTATCTGAATAATAAACGGATTTGCCGTGGCGAAGGACTGACCGTCTTCAGGATGTGAGACCACAAGAAACCATGGTGCAGCGGGAAGGGTCTTTGAATCATTAGCCTCATTAAGTTTACGTTTTGTAGACGCTGACTCATCGCGAGGAAATCTCCCACAGTTGCCATCGTCTCCGATGGCGCGCTCCTTCCAACTGGAGACCCGCTTCAAAGGTGAGCGCACCCGCCTTAGGTGATTGTTCACACCTCAGGTCACACCTCCCGAACAACTGACAGAGCGACCAATCGGCAATTTGGGAAGGCTACAGCTCAGTCTGTAACGACAACTGTACATATAATAATTTTTTTCTGTATGAATTTCGATAAATTAGTGTGAACAATGTTTGATTTTATTTCTTTCTCTTTTCGTGTCATGTTAAAGAAACAGTGAGCAACTTTTGAAATGAATATTATTATTTATGTTAGATTTCAAATAATGTGATAATCAAACGAACGTGTACTTTATGTTAGAACTATTGTAAAATGTGAATATTGTAATTTAAACACTTGGTCCATACGTAGGTAATGCAGTAGGATATGTGTAGTAGAAAACCTGTGGTGAATACCCTACCTGTAGGGGAGCGGGAAAAGGCGAGCGCGGGAAAACGCACACTGGGCGCGGTTCGGCACAACGGGCTCAAGTCAGTCAGTCGGAGGCGAGCAACAGTAATAGTCGGAGTGGTGAATCGGTCAGAGGAACACGTACTATACCGAGGCGGCTACCCAGGAAAAGTGGATTCCATTGAGCCTCGGATGCACCGATTCCGACGACTACTTGGCATGGCTATATTCTGAGGCACAAAGTTGGAAAGATTACGACGCTAAGAAGATGGAAAGTGCCGATGTAGTGTGAGCCTTAGCCGTGCTTGTATGTGTGCCGTGCTGCCCGCTATCTCGCTGCCCGCTAACTGCCGCACCGACTTGCACAGGTCAAACATTTATTTCATCTTTAGAAGTGTATCTGTGTGGACCAGTGTCGAAACTGTTTCTAATTGTTCAATAATAACGTGGCTTTTACCAGAATTGCTTTAGCCATGACTTATCCTGATCACTGACCTAGACAGGATCCTTACCTCGTATTGTGCAACCCGAGTATCCTGAACTGAAAGTTTAAAATTTAGTGTTAATAAGAATTATCAGTAGATCTCTCTATGCTATAAAGAAGTTTAAAAAGTCTATGTGTTATTGCAAATGTTGGTAAAGAACAAAAGTATGACTAACTTGGAAGAGAGTTTTTCGAATTGAGTTTGCGATGGTATTTAATTAATTTGAGACAGAACTAATGACAGTTAAATTATTCAGAAGTAAGACAAAAGAGTAGTTATCCATAAATAGATAATTTTGAGTGTTAATTTGCCTTTTAGTACTTAATAGTTTCAGTATAACGACCATAACAGTTTCAGCCCCCCCCCCCTTTTTCTTGTCCATTCTTTCAAACCTTGAAATGTGTAGATCAGATTTGGCCTGTATAGTTAAGTTCTATATTAATCCTAAGTGTTGAAACGTCCCCTTTTAACAATTTATTTACAACTGTGCTTAACCTGACACACAGTATTTTTTTTTTTTTTTAGCGCAACGCAATCTGACTTTCAAAATCTCTAGAAAAGAATGGCCCTGACTAACATTAAACTATCTCTTTCACAAATCACTTACCTCACAAAAATCTTCGCTGCTCAAGCTACTGCAATACAGCGAGCGCCACTACTGCCAGCTAAATAAAAGATTCAAACTATGGAAGACACTAACTACTGATAGGGATAGTCAGCAAATGAAAGATATTAATAGAGAACAAACAATGTATTTACCTTGATATCATGACAAATTACAAAACTGCGCCATCTCTCTCCCCACATCCACCACTGCTGGCGGCACACCTCCAACTGCCCAACGCTACGCGCTGTTCACAGCCAGCTGCCTAACACTACAATGGTTGAGTATTACAACAATGCAAAGCAGCCACAGACTGCACACGGCACAGCCGGTGATTTTCATACAGAGGTGGCGTTACTAATAAAAAAACCTAAACAGCCTACTTACATAGCCCCCATGCTCCCCACAAAAAATTTTACAAATTTTGTTGGGCACTGGCCAATACATATTTGTTAAAATTTTTTTTCACAATTACAATAACAAAGAAATCAAATGCACACACTTATTGATACAATGTTGGTCAAAAGCTAAAATTTTCTCACAGTCCATAAAGACAGTCCTGATCATTCATCACATTGCAGTGTTTTTCTCAAAGTCTGAGCAGTAAAAGAAAATGCACACGGAAGTAGTGGATTTCCATGCAGTCTTGAAGAAGTATCGTTGTCCTTCCAACGGAAAGACAGTGCTGACTCTCGACATGCTGACAGGTAATGGGCCACAAGAGAGCAAACCCACAGCGGAGTCAGTCGAAGTTTTGAAGAGTATTGGTGGGTAGGTCATCACAGAGCAGACCCACTGTAGTCCTGGTAGAGATTACGGTATTGGTGGGCCACCAGAGGTGCAGACCCACTGCAGTCCTTGTAGAAATAATGGTATTGGTGAGTCATCAAAGGTGCAGACCCACTGCAGTCCTTGTAGAGATAATGGTACTGGTGAGTCAGCAAAGACGCAGACCCACTGTAGTCCTTGTAGAGACGGCCAGCAGCCATCTGTTGCGACTGTGCAGGTGCACAATCACCATCGAAGAGTCTTGCGGATAATGTAGCAAGTCCATAACCACCACTTGTGCACTCACAAAAAAAAATTTGTTTGAAATGTCCTTAGAACCAGCAATGCTGTTATCCAGTCCCTTGCTGAATTATTAACACACGTGCAAACACTAACAGTCCCTACTTCTCACATATTGTCCATATACTATGGCCAATAGAAACGTGTGCAGTGAAATGTAACTTACAAGTTACTTAATTTGATGACCTGGTGTCAATTACAATTTTATAACATAAGAACACAATAACAAAGGTACAAAACACATCATTCAAGAACATAACAATACAAATAACAGTTGCGGTAATAGGGGCTTTACAAAAGAATAGAAATAAACATATACATCAGTGTTACAGGAATTATGACATAATTTCATACATAAAAGATCAGAATAACTTTTGAAACATCAACTTCACACCTAAGCATTAACACAGAACAGATAAATGTCTAATCATCTTTACAAAGTAAATAACATATTATCAATGCAAATTATATTTGAGGATCACAGTATTCCTCATCATAGTGAATGTAGCTTAGTATTAGAAGAAGAAAAAATTCTATGAAACTACACAAAGACAGGAAGAAAACAAATACACAAGGGTACACAAACACATAGTGGGATAACACAATGGAAAGGACAGGGTTCGTTTTCAGTGTAACTTTTGGTACTGCAGTCCAACGCAAAACTTCATTCTGTATATCTTTCGTCTTATTTCAACCTTTGCTTCCACCAAAAAAATCCTATCCAAGCATGATTTCTGTATTTATATGTGCACATATTTCTTACCTCATTATTTATTTTCCATTATCTTACCTCATCATTTATTTCCAAGAAAATCTTACGTAAACCTTTTGTCCCTAAACCCTACTTTTTTGGTTCATATCCTCTTTCAAAACACTATTTTGGCCAAACCATTTTCTTATAGCTTCTTAAAGCATTTCTTCCAATCCATCATAGCTAGTTTCTTATATAGTCTACCCCCTCTTAAGCTAACTTAAATCTACTGAGCTCAGATATTAAACTAAGGGACGAGGCAATGCAGCAGAACAAATCAAGTAACACAAACATCAATGACAAAAATTTCAAGCTGGCAAAGCAAGCTACAGTACATCTAAATTACCAAGCAATTCAACATTACAACTAATATGAGGCAATGCGCAGCAAACAATAAAATAAGTCATTAGTAAAACTGGCTTAACAGAATAATACAAAGTCAAATTCAATAACACTATGCCTGGCAAACAGCAGCAACTTATACCTAAACATGACATAGCTCAAGCAGAAAAAATATTACAGTAAAAATGGCCATGTTTAAAACTTACGTCACATCTTAACACTAGAGTGATGCATCACAAAAACTTACTCTACGGAAAAAAATTAACAAGTAGTTGAAAAGAAAATTATGTATGCAGTTCCTGTTATTAGTCCCTTCTTATTGTTCTTTCCATTCCAAGAGCTCATTTTTCGAAGAATGTGGGTCATAAAATAATTATTTAATAGATCTGTTGACAGAAAAAGTCCACATTAGCAAATGAAATTTTTTTTTATATAAAACCCATACTGCAACACACCTGGAAACTAGATATCAAATGAAATAAGCAACTATGAAAGGCAAAGCATAAAAATATCATTCAATAGTCATGTGACATTTCACAAGCTAGTAGAAAAATCTCTCATCTAGAAAGACAGTAGTCATAATCAGGTGTGTAGACAAACTATTTCTTGTCATTTCATTAGGCATTTCTGTCGCCATATGGCATTTCTCTCAACTAGCACGACAATAGCCATGAAATGTTGCGATGCTTTCTACAAAGGAACGTCAAGCGAGGATAATGGCCCCCCCCTTTTTTTTTTTCTCCACCTAATGGCTGTTTCTCCAGGTGGCTGGCACAGGTGGCCGCTCACAACGAATTACGTCTCGGTCACTTACCTCTCATCCCGGAATATTTACGACAGCAGTTTTCGCTACAGTGACTCATATAAAAATATTTCACAGGTCAAGAATTTGGATTACAAATCTGTAGAAACAAAATCCTATAAATATAACAGCGTCCAAAAAAAAATTTTCGTCGGCATTGTGATACATTCACGCATTTACACACATTTCATAATTCTAAAATACGATTCTTGGTTTCCAACAACCTTTTCCACAAATCAGAGTGCCCTAATCACTATTCATTACTCCTTACCTTATTACACATATACAAATTCGTCGACGCTTCTTCAATATTTCCTGTTAATAAATACGTAGCATAATCAAATTCTTCATATAACATTAGCTTATTAATCATAAACATACCTCAACAACATAATACACATCGTCGTCGTAAATATAACATCATAACACCTCAGTCAACTCTCAAAAACGTCGTAGCTTTCTGCAATAATTTCAAATCCTAAAAAAAATTCTCTGCTCATTTCAATAGTGTCATCTACCTCAAACGTACCTTAAAAATCATGATCTCATACCAAATACATCATTCAAAGCTCTCATAGTATCACAATGGTTCCGAAAAAATATGAACAGTTTACAAAGTACAGACAAAATACAATTTCATACGTATGAAGTTATTCAACTGTGTAATTACGTAAACATCTGTCACTGACGTAGTAAAAAAAATGTTTGTCTCTCTCAGTTAAATGATCTGATAGCTGTGTAATACTGTGTTGGAGAAATATGGTACCGATGTGTAAAGTTGTATAAGCAAATACCATATTAGCTAGGGTTCCTTGTGGTTGCCACACACATGGTACACAAAGTAAGCGTGTACCCCCCTGAGGATTAATGTAATTATACCCTCAGGTGTTACAGATTACAGCAATGGAATGAAATGTATCACGGAAAACCTTCTTTGTAATTAAAAAATCTTTAAAAGTAAGTGTTTTCAGTATAAGATTAATCACTCAAATGCGTGTACTGTAGCGCTAAACTGTGCGTCTTGTCGCAACATAATCTCTGTGGAAGTGTCGTAGTTATCGTCCTCCGAAAGCTAAGTTCTGCAGAAGTCAATGTACTTACCTCATGCTAAACAAAAGTGAAATGCTTTGCGTATAGATATCTTAGTTATTACGCATATTGTTGTGATGAAGAAAGTACTGTACTGTAACGTATTGTTGTGCCACGAAAAAGGCTGTCTCATTGTTGCCATACCACAAAAGTTACTACTAAAACATGTTTTACTTTTCAGAATAATACAGAAAAATTGTGCAGATATGAAACAGATACACCGCAAAAGCAACAAGGTGAATTGTGTCACACATTAGTAGCGTCGTGATATAGTCGTGTAGCTGTCAAATAGACTAACCACTGTGTCACCTGGTATCTCTCAGAAAGCACTTTAAATCCAGAATGTATTTTCAAATAAACCAAAATGTTGCATTAAAATCTCAAGTTAAAAAAGCACATTATCTCTCAATAAACGGTTTTACGTGTGAAATGTGGTGTAAACCTTTGCTCTTCCTAGTATGCAGAGTTTCAACTTTAACGCAATTATCAAGTGGTATACGTCGGTAAAGAATACTGGAATTTTTCTCAAGGTTAGCGTCTGTGTTATTTTTCTCGGAGCCAGCCGGCGCACGCGGCTCCCTGCGGTGCGAGTCATTGTCTGTTCCCTTGTTGGCGCGCGTCGTTATTGGGATTAGGAGACCTAGCTTCTACAAATTCACCTTGCCGAGAGGGCCCAGCTCTGTTAGAATCCCGCCAGTTCTGATGAAATTCACGTCTGTCGTTATGATTATCTCTTCTGTCGTCATGTCGGTAGATTTCATAATTTCTTTCTTGTCGGTCATGTGGTGGAGAATTTCTTCCTGAATCGTAACTGCGCGCTGGACCGTTGCGTCTAAAGTTATTCTGTCCCTCGTAATAATAATTGTTTTGGTTCCCATATTGTCTGTTTCTCTGATTGTCTCTGTGATAGTCATTACCGCAGAGAGGTGATCTTTCCCTGTAATTATTACTACTCTGCCAACGGTTGTTATACGGGTGGTGTCTGTTTCGGTCACGATTTGTGTTGTGAGAATAGCCTTGTCGCGTCCAGTTATTATTTCTTTCATCGCGGAATTGCGACGGATGTGATCTGTAATTGTTGTGCTCGTGCGTTCCGCGATTGTCAGTGTCAATTTCCAGTTCTTGTAAGAGTCCTTGAAATGCTTCAATGTCGTCTTTGCAACGTCCTGCCAAAATAATGTGTCGCAAATGTTCAGGCAGTTTGATTAAGCAAATGCGGATGAGTTCTGAGGGGCTGTATGGGTTTGACAGGTACTGATTCTTGTGCAACATGTCTTCAAAATATTTCACAAGACTGGAGAATTCAGATTGTTCGAAATGTTTCATCATTATGATGCCATGTTTTACTCGGTCTTGTGTGGTTTGAGACCAATATGCTGAGAGGAAGGCATGGTAAAATTCTCCTTCACTATGACAATCGTGAATGACCGAACGCATTCTTACAGCTGGTTCATTCTCTAAATAGCCACACATAAATTCTAATCTGTGTTCTAATGACCAGTTGGGGGGAAAACAATGAGAGAATTGATCGAGCCACGCTTGTGGATGAATGTCGTTGGCAGAATTCTTAAACGTTTTGAATTTACGTGTAGTAATGAACAGCTTATAGTCAAAGTCATCATGTCGGCGAGTCGCATATCGGTCATTATTACGTCGTTTCGGCGGTTCCATCTCAAAATTCGGTGTGCCTTGCCAATTTCTGTCATAATTTCCGAAGTGTCCTGTGTTATTATTTTGTGGCTGTTCCATATTGCTAAGTCCCTCTTCCCGTATTGGGGCGCGAGTGTCCTCCGAAATACGTAATTCTTGTACTACCTGTGTCAGCTGATCTTGTACTTCGTGGATTTCTCTTTGGTGTTGCGTATTAATTTGATTCTGATTTTGTTTGTATTTTCTAATTTGTTCATACTCTTCTGTGTCAGTGAAGGCTACAGGTCTTGTGCCATTCAGATCATCATCTACCTTTGTAGATAAGTTAGTGACCTGATCCGAAAGTTCGCCTACTTTCTCCGATAGTGAACACATTTCCTCAGTGTGTTTTTCTGAACCAAGTTTCAGAGTGTCCATTTGTGTTGAAATCGAATCTACTGTGTCCTTCAAGTTTTCCTGAGTTTTTGCAAGTTGCATAACCGAATCGGTAGATGCAACTGAGTCAAATTTAGCTTGCAAGGTCTCATGATTTTCATGAACAGTAGTTTGCAGTTCTTTTATGGCTGCTTCGTGATTCTGTAGTGCATTTTCATGACGCGAAAAAATAGGTTGGAAATGCTCACAAATTTGTGTTTTTACGTCATTACAGACTTTTTGACATTTCGATTCAATGTGATGTAACTCATTAGTTAAATCCTCACGTGTTTGTTCAAGTGTGGTGTCTAACTTTTTGAGATTTTGTTCCACTGTGTCTAACTTTCGAAGATTTTGTTCCATTGTGTCTAACTTTTGAAGCTTTTGTTGTGTTTGTCCCATTTGTTGTATTAATTGTAATAACAATGCACTGGTGTCTGGAACATGTTCCTCAGTGCTTTTCGGCAGTGAATTTGCACCGGAAACATTCACATTTTGACAAGCAGAAAATGTGTCTTGACTTATTTGAGAAAACGGTGAGGATCCAAAACCTGAATCTACAGTATTTGCGAGATCGTGTCGCGTCATTTCGGATTCCTGAGCCGAGCTATTGCCGACCGATCGATCGATAATGCTTCCCTCTTCACTAATTGTTTCACTGTCCACGCCATTGTTTGAAACCCGCTCCATTTCCCTATGCGCAATTACCAAATTACTACTATTAACATTAGTTAATTCATTATTCTGCGGCGCTAACATATTGCTTTCGTCTTCACTGTCATTTCTCAATTTACTTTGGAGCCTAGTGTTACGTTTTTCACACGCCATTATTGTCACAGTATTTCACACGACAACACAGAAAAACTCAATTTGAAGAGCAAAAATAAGAGAACACATTAACATAACACTGAAAATAATATCTAGTTAATTGCAGCTGCGAAATACTTGGTGCAAATCTACATGCATACCACAACTGTTTTACTGTACAACAATGAAAAACTACAACTACAATGGAAATTCTCTCTACAATTACGCGCTAGCAATAAACAAAAGCTACACTAATTACACAAACTATAAGAAAAAATCAGAAGATTCCAGTGAGGTATCCTCGGCTAAGGGTCGACATATGAAACGTCCCCTTTTAACAATTTATTTACAACTGTGCTTAACCTGACACACAGTATTTTTTTTTTTTTAGCGCAACGCAATCTGACTTTCAAAATCTCTAGAAAAGAATGGCCCTGACTAACATTAAACTATCTCTTTCACAAATCACTTACCTCACAAAAATCTTCGCTGCTCAAGCTACTGCAATACAGCGAGCGCCACTACTGCCAGCTAAATAAAAGATTCAAACTATGGAAGACACTAACTACTGATAGGGATAGTTAGCAAATGAAAGATATTAATAGAGAACAAACAATGTATTTACCTTGATATCATGACAAATTACAAAACTGCGCCATCTCTCTCCCCACATCCACCACTGCTGGCGGCACACCTCCAACTGCCCAACGCTACGCGCTGTTCACAGCCAGCTGCCTAACACTACAATGGTTGAGTATTACAACAATGCAAAGCAGCCACAGACTGCACACGGCACAGCCGGTGATTTTCATACAGAGGTGGCGTTACTAATAAAAAAACCTAAACAGCCTACTTACAGTGTATTAGTGTTGTTTTCCAATTTTAATAGTGACATTGTATGTGTGCTTTCAAAATTGCTTATTCTAGGAAAATCTATGCCCGATTTCAGTCTGATCAATATACAAAATGCAGTTCGTAGCAATCATTGCTGTGTGGTATTGTGTAAATTTAGCTCGTCCAAATTAGTACAAAAGGAGAAAGCTTTAGTTCAGTGGATTTTTCTGGTGCCAAACTTTGCCGTATAACGCATCTTTACTACGTGTTACTATGCTTGTACATGCACACACTTGTACAAGGAAAAACTCATTCATTGCCTAAGTAGGCTGGTGACCGAATTATTAATGATAGATAGCATCTACTGTGTATACTTCTTGTCCGTGCGAAAGAGTAATTATACTTTACATTTGCTTGATGCATCACTGTAGTTATTTACTGAGTACAAGTCCGATCTTGCTTCTATTAGGTACACGCGGTCAATTTATGTACTAAAATCCTTGTTTATAAGGTGAAGCCCGTGAACTTATTACAGTACAGGCTTTACACAGCTAACGCACGTCCGTTTAAGGGCGGTAGCGTTACACGTGGCTTCCCGGTGACAGGACATCCAGTTGTTGTCGATTACAAATTAACGTAAAGATCGAACAGTGGATGTTCAGTGGCACGAATAGCAATAAAATTCAGTAAAATAAATTACAGTGAGCGTCAAGTATAATAGTGTGGTATAGTTGGCATTTAGTATGGACAGAAACGTAGGCAGGGTAGATGCGCCAAGCGAAATGGAGAATGCGGCTGGCAGTAGCCGGAGTTTACGCGGCCAGATAACAGATGGCGTTAGCGGAAGACAATTGGCGTACATACAGTACCATGAACACGTCAACGAACAGATTGAAATGTCGAGATCGTCTCGAACACAGCAAGGGACAAAACAGGAAGTAGAGGGTGACTTAGTAGATGATAGTGGGTACGTGAACGAATCCACTGACATGTTTGATTCACCACAGATAAAGAAAGAACCGAAAGAAACTTCTGAAGTAGAACCGGAACACACGGATTCCGTAGAACAAAACAGTGTAAAAATTTTAAGCATGAACGACTTATTTGAACAATTAACCAAACAAATTGCAGGACAGAATGAGCAGCTTAAAACGCACGTTGACGAGCAGCTCAAAACACAGAATGAACAGCTTAAAACACACGTTGACGAGCAGCTCAAAACACAGAATGAGCAGCTTAAAACACACGTGGATCGAATTAAAGCACAGGGAATTAAAATTAGTAAACAAATAGAAGAGGTAGAACAAAAAGTGGGTAATTTAAATTCTGTGGTAAATACTCTGAAACTTGAAGTTGATACCATTAACAAAAATATGGATACTATGCAGGGGGAAATTGTTAGCATTAACAGTAGGTTCGATGTTGAAATTCTCAACATCCAAGAGAAAGTAGAGCCCCTGGTAGAAACAAAAGTAGACGAAAAAGTTTTCGGTCTCAAATCTGAGATCGTAAACGAATGTCAACACGGAATTTTACAGTTGAAAAGGGCAGTTTCAGACACTGAAAAAGATTTAGGCGAGAGAGTTACCGAATGTGAACAAAATTCTTCGAAAATTCAAGGTAAAATTTTTGACCTTGAGAATAAAATTAAAGATAGGCCTGGTGTTGTCTGTAATGGCACACCAATTACGAAGCTGTTAGAAGGCGAGGAACGCTTCGATCCAGCCAAGAAACATAACGGGTGGCATCCGTTAGATTTCATTAAAAATTGCGAGAGAGTATTTCCTGAGCACTTGTCTGATCAGGAAAAGATAAATGTTGTAATTAGCGCCTTAGCAGGTGATGCTAAGCGCTGGGGAATAAATTTAAATACCGAACGAATGACGTTCGAAGAATTTAGGCAGAGATTTACGGAAGAATATTGGTCCGAACAAAAGCAGGATCATTTATGGCGCGAATTTATCATGGCCAAGCTTCATGATAACAGGGGCAGAAATTCTTTGAAAGATTTCTGCGAGCATTGGTACCGAAAATTGACGCATTTAAGAGGCCGAAGATCAGATTCAGAAATTATCTGGGAATTATATAAAAAGCTTCCAGAAGATTCAAAGAGGTATGTAGGAAGCAATCATCGTAGCTTCCAAGCATTTCTAGAAAGGGTCGAAGACGAAGACCATTGGTGCGCAAGTCGTGCCAATTATCAAAACTTTGGTAACCATAATAACCGAAACAATGATGAAAGAATTGACGGTGATGGATTTCGCGTCAATGTAATACAAAGAGGCAGAGGAAGAGGCAGAGGAAATTATTCAGGTCGCGGTAGAGGGTATACCGCGCAAAATAATAACGACGCGGGAAACTAATTTCCGCGAACGTTGCGGGCCAAACGGAAGCGGACAATACATACCGGCCCCGATTTGAAAAAAGATACCGGACCGACCGTAATGTAATGAGACAGGCTAGGGACAGGCACGGAACGCCGCGACGTGTTGTGGCGAAACAAGCGTCAGCTGCGAGCCAGAATGAGTCATTTCTGCCGCACAGAACGCTACAGGTTAACAGGCGAGTGGAGCATCAGAGGGCAACGGCCCAGCCTAGCAGAACATCTGTTAGGAAAGAAGCCGCTGGAAATACGGCAGCAGTAGATACGAACATAGCTGTCAGAGCTAATGAAAATTTTACGAGTGATAATTCCGTGGTAAAGGATACGATAAAGGAAACTGTGAATACACAGAGAGGTGCGGTTAGCAGTGTTTGCAATGAGATAAAAGGCGATGATGAATTAGCAGAAGTAACTGATTGGCGTGTGCAGATCGATGATCTGTACAAGGGCCTAAAGCAATGTGAGTGGGAGGATTTTAAGAAGGAGTATGAGGCAAAGAAATTAGTTAGTGGAAAAGGAGATAGTAGGGACGTCGATAAGGTGACGTGGCCCGAATTGGAAGAGGAGGGAATAAATAGCGCCGCGCAAAGTACGCGTGCCGCCAATAGGACGCAGATTAAGGGTAGGAAGGATTTGGAGGATGAAATCCTCAGCATTGACGAAGAAATAACTTCTGCTAACAGTCCGCCAATAGTACAAACTGCTACCGAGAGGCACCGTGGAGAAGGGGCAGATGATTACCTGAAAGTAATCAAAGTCCACGAGGATTACACCGAATATGAAGTCACAGTGGAAGTGAATAAAGCTGAGGATGAGGCCGTATTGCCAAAAGAGGAGGTTGAATTGAAATCCAAGCCTGACGACAATACAGAGGAGGAACTTAGTGCCTGTCTCTGAAAAGCTTTTATGTTAGAACCTGAAAGCGATCCGGAATGGTCGGATTCCGACGATAGTTCAGATGATGGAAGATACGCAAATACAGACGAAAATGAATATACTAACTCTCCCTATTGTGCAAAAGTAGAGTACTTAAGTGAATTTGATGGTGAGGAAGAGAGTAATGATGACTCTAGTGACGATGAATTTGCAGGTGTAAACGAAAGTGAATATACTTTTACTGAAAGAGGGTATGAGAAAATTAGTGACATTTTTCCAAAGAAAGATACAGAAAATAGAAGTGGGAAAAAACCGAATGAATTATTCAGTAATGTAAAACAGGGGCATAATTTGCAGGAACCTCCAGATGATACTATACTGGGGCACGCCTTAATAAATGTTTTGAAGGAGTGTGAATTACAGGAACAAAAAGAACCATCTGATAAAATGATGGCAGAACAGGGAATGTTGTACCTTGCTAAAGACTTTGAAATTTCAAAACCTAAAAAGCCGCCTGATGAAACGAAACGTTGGCAAGATCTGAATGGCTTAGTGAAAGATGTAGAAAATAGGAGGCCTAAAAAGCCACCAGACTTAAGTGACTGTTTTATGAACCCTAAAAGACTGCCTTGTTAATAAAGAGACTGGGGGCAGGATACTGTATTTGTATATATCATTAGTATTATGCATGACTTTATTATTACTGTATCTCAGTGTTACCTGAAAGTGGAATTATTGTTTTGTTGATTTGGAGTCTGGGGCAGATTTATATCGGATTTTGAGAATGTCATGAACACATTACATCATGAAACTACAGGATTTCCACCGGAAGAAATTTTGTTAGGCAGAAGTAGTAAAAGTTTAATTGAAGAAAAACTAGAGTTTCCACCTTGTACAAGTTTGGGATTGGATCAAAAGAAAGAATTGGTGATAAAAAGGGCAAAGCAAAAAGCTGAATCTAGATCTAAAAGACACGATAAAAATTTAAAAGTTTCAAAATTTAAAATTGGAGATTATGTTCTTTTAAAAACCCACGAAAAGTCTAGTGAACTAAACCATGAAATTTCAAAATTTAAATATATTTATAATGGACCATATATAATACAGAATATTCCACACGACAATGCTTACTACCTGATCTACCCAAAGTCCAAAAGACCTTTAGGTGTAAGAAATATTGTGGACCTGAAACTGTATGTTCCTAGAAATGAGTGATATAAGGATAATCAGAAAGCGACTTGCAGTAAATGTGCTGTATCTTATGCTGAACCCAAGTTATTCTAAATGTAACTAATCTTTGTAAATGTCTGTATACCCTTGAAAGTTTGCTAATGTAGTTATGTGAGTTTCAGATTACCAATTGTACTGTAACTGTAAAAATGTATGGAGAAAAGGACTGAAATGGAAGGATAAATGCTATCAGCCAGATAAAAGATGGGACTGCCAAAAATGAAAATGGGCAGTGTATGAACCATAATATGAAGGACTGCCAAATACCAATGATGGCAGATAAATAGTCGATGGAAAATAGTAAATGTGATCCAGGAGATGTGACAATATGAAGTGAAAAGGACTGCCCAAATCTGCTTGATAGGCAGCAAATATGTGTAGTTAATTTTCTGAATATATATGTGTTTTGTTTAGTAAGTAAGGAAATGGACTGCTATTCAAAGCAAGCAGCGACAAATTACATTATAGTGTGTACAAAATATGCAATTGTTTTTGTAGTTAAATGCATTATTCCAGAATTTTAAATTATTTCTTTGAAAAAAAAATGATAAAATTGCTATTTTAGTAATGTTATGATGGGAAGTTGGACTGTGCAAAAGGCACTTGAGTAAATGACAAATAATTATTCTTGATGTGTTAAAAGAATGTAAACCTATATACAGGGAGTAGAAGGACATATGTAGTGTAAACCTTTTGGACATTTAAGTAAAGATTCAGAACCACTGTATAATTGTAAGATTTAGTGTTCCCATAAAATTTGGACTTAAGAAAATTTTCTGGAAACAGGGGCATGTGTAACGACAACTGTACATATAATAATTTTTTTCTGTATGAATTTCGATAAATTAGTGTGAACAATGTTTGATTTTATTTCTTTCTCTTTTCGTGTCATGTTAAAGAAACAGTGAGCAACTTTTGAAATGAATATTATTATTTATGTTAGATTTCAAATAATGTGATAATCAAACGAACGTGTACTTTATGTTAGAACTATTGTAAAATGTGAATATTGTAATTTAAACACTTGGTCCATACGTAGGTAATGCAGTAGGATATGTGTAGTAGAAAACCTGTGGTGAATACCCTACCTGTAGGGGAGCGGGAAAAGGCGAGCGCGGGAAAACGCACACTGGGCGCGGTTCGGCACAACGGGCTCAAGTCAGTCAGTCGGAGGCGAGCAACAGTAATAGTCGGAGTGGTGAATCGGTCAGAGGAACACGTACTATACCGAGGCGGCTACCCAGGAAAAGTGGATTCCATTGAGCCTCGGACGCACCGATTCCGACGACTACTTGGCATGGCTATATTCTGAGGCACAAAGTTGGAAAGATTACGACGCTAAGAAGATGGAAAGTGCCGATGTAGTGTGAGCCTTAGCCGTGCTTGTATGTGTGCCGTGCTGCCCGCTATCTCGCTGCCCGCTAACTGCCGCACCGACTTGCACAGGTCAAACATTTATTTCATCTTTAGAAGTGTATCTGTGTGGACCAGTGTCGAAACTGTTTCTAATTGTTCAATAATAACGTGACTTTTACCAGAATTGCTTTAGCCATGACTTATCCTGATCACTGACCTAGACAGGATCCTTACCTCGTATTGTGCAACCCGAGTATCCTGAACTGAAAGTTTAAAATTTAGTGTTAATAAGAATTATCAGTAGATCTCTCTATGCTATAAAGAAGTTTAAAAAGTCTATGTGTTATTGCAAATGTTGGTAAAGAACAAAAGTATGACTAACTTGGAAGAGAGTTTTTCGAATTGAGTTTGCGATGGTATTTAATTAATTTGAGACAGAACTAATGACAGTTAAATTATTCAGAAGTAAGACAAAAGAGTAGTTATCCATAAATAGATAATTTTGAGTGTTAATTTGCCTTTTAGTACTTAATAGTTTCAGTATAACGACCATAACAGTTTCAGGCCCCCCCCCCCCCTTTTTCTTGTCCATTCTTTCAAACCTTGAAATGTGTAGATCAGATTTGGCCTGTATAGTTAAGTTCTATATTAATCCTAAGTGTATTAGTGTTGTTTTCCAATTTTAATAGTGACATTGTATGTGTGCTTTCAAAATTGCTTATTCTAGGAAAATCTATGCCCGATTTCAGTCTGATCAATATACAAAATGCAGTTCGTAGCAATCATTGCTGTGTGGTATTGTGTAAATTTAGCTCGTCCAAATTAGTACAAAAGGAGAAAGCTTTAGTTCAGTGGATTTTTCTGGTGCCAAACTTTGCCGTATAACGCATCTTTACTACGTGTTACTATGCTTGTACATGCACACACTTGTACAAGGAAAAACTCATTCATTGCCTAAGTAGGCTGGCGACCGAATTATTAATGATAGATAGCATCTACTGTGTATACTTCTTGTCCGTGCGAAAGAGTAATTATACTTTACATTTGCTTGATGCATCACTGTAGTTATTTACTGAGTACAAGTCCGATCTTGCTTCTATTAGGTACACGCGGTCAATTTATGTACTAAAATCCTTGTTTATAAGGTGAAGCCCGTGAACTTATTACAGTACAGGCTTTACACAGCTAACGTACGACCATTTAGGGCGGGAGCGTTACAAGTCACTCACCCCTCCCTGGGCCTGGCTTGTACCAGGGGGTACGTGCGTACCCTAACTGTCGACCTGGGGCTTGGAATTACGCGTTACCCAGTCACCTGTTATGCGTCACACGCGTGTGTCGACCTTCAGGAGCGCACAGGGAGGAAGAAGAAAAAGAGGAACCTCAAACGCCGAAGCGGAGGAACGAGAGGAGAAGGGAAACAAAGAAAGGAAAAGGGAGCGAAAAACAAAGGGAGGACTGTTCTGACCTCAGCGACAGAATGCAGAACATTTCCAATAACACCTCAGACATTTTCCCCAAGGGAGGGGAAAAATAATAGCAAGAGGATACACATGCAGCACGGAAAGGAAAAAATGCTCAAATGCTATGGCCCCGCGATTGCCAAGCACGAAACCACCAATGAGTGGCGAGCTCCCTGGGGGGATTTCAAATAGGAATGGGACGAGCAAAAAATTCTAAATATTAGGGATAGGAACACACCAAACATGTTACGAATACAAAGAGAAAAACAGTTTTACAGTAATATGAATTAAAGTCCTGTAAGAAAAAAATCTCTACAAAATTCAAGCATACATAAATGACGTAATCAATAGAATTCTTCACAGATAGGTTATCATGTTTCATGATGTCTATAAGCACAGTCACATATGGCAGTAATAATTTGCATTATGAAAGCAGGTAGAAGAGTGTCCTTGTCATAAACGACCAAACTTTCTTTAGCTCGTTGCAATAATGTCACGATGTGGAAGCAGACTCAGGCCATGCACAGTTCTCATCTGACTACCCCAGACATGCACAAACAGTAAAATGTAGTAGCATCTGCTTTATGCAGACTGTAGATCCATTGATAACTCCAAAGCCATCTCACAGTATCGAAGAGTTCCTTATGAATGAATATAAATTGCACCTTGTATTGGAGAAGTATGCTAACACCTGACTGAGAGTATTTCAGTATATAATCAGTAGACATATTTCTTTGGCCATGGCAAGTCTCAGTGATTTGTGGTGAATGGTTCAAACGGTTCAAACGGCTCTGATCACTATGGGACTTAACTTCTGAGGTCATCAGTCCCCTAGAACTTAGAACTACTTAAACCTAACTAACCTAAGGACGTCACACACATCCATGCCCGAGGCATGATTCGAACCTGCGATCGTAGCGGTCGCGCGGTTCCAGACTGTAGCGCCTAGAACCGCTCGGCCACTCCGGCCGGCTGTGGTGAATGGTCAATCAGTTACAGTTTGTTACATTTACAATATACAGTTACCGATATAAAGACTGGAGTAGTAAGACCTTGTTTCTATGTCTTTAAAAAATGTAAGAAAAAATGTCATCATGGTTTTACAGTAATGAATTACAGAAACATTAGACAAGTAAATCATGTGAAACAGCGTATAGTGACAAGTATGATAAGAAACAGTTGTCATACATGTACAGAATGATCTACAGAGCCGGCTGGAGTGGCCGTGCGGTTCTAGGCGCTACAGTCTGGTGGCGAGCGACCGCTACGGTCGCAGGTTCGAATCCTGCCTCGGGAAGGGATGTGTGTGATGTCCTTAAGTTAGTTAGGTTTAAGTAGTTCTAAGTTCTAGGCGACTGATGACCTCAGAAGTTAAGTCGCATAGTGCTCAGAGCCATTTGAACCATTTTTTGAGCTACAGAAAATTCTAAATCTATTCAAATAAATATGTTTCTGTGGACATCAGTGGAATACAGAAAGTATAGAGAATATGGTATCAAGAGACACATAAAGACTGGGATCACACACAAGAAATAAGGAGAACACAAACATACAATTAGGAAAAACATGGATTATGGAGTAACCAAGAATACTTTATTAAGTCAGCCAAACATCAATCTATAATTATACCTGATACAGTAAGTAATTAGCATGCTATCTACTTATATTTCATCTTTTGCTTAGTGCACTTTTTAATCCTTTTGTCCATAATCCCATCAAATTTCAACTAATATCACTGCTTACGTTGCCCCTTCGCTCCTTTCTGTCATAATGTTTCATACATTCTGATAATTTCTTATTATTTAGCTCCATTACTCTGCCTACCATCTGTCATCTTTTCCCGGTCTAACCATTTCTCATATTTGCCCTTCATAACCATTTCTCACATTTCATTTTTGCAACCTTTTCTTTGCTCTTTCTTACCTTTTTCTCTCTATTTCCTCCTTACACATCTCTCATGACTTGTGAGAGCTCCATACAGTAATACATTTAACATAATTATAATACTAATGGTGGAGCAGACTATAGTAGCGATTTAAACACAGAATATGCATTATAAATAAATTCAGTAACTGATACAAGTGTAAAAAGCAAATATAACCTGAAATTTCTTTAAGCTAAAGCAATGAATCTTCACTTAAAACTTCCGAGCTGATGTACAAAACTATCCCCTGACGTTTCGTCTCCGACTGCGGGAGACATCCTCCGAGGTAAAGTGGCGAACTGCAAAGAGAACTCGAGGAAGCGCTTGTTATATAGGCAGTAGAGAGGGCGCCGCTGTCCATCACGTGGAGTCGGCTGTGAGGCTGTCTCTGGTAATGCCGACATTCTCGATTGAAAGCAATCGATCGTCACGTTTCCGGTGCAGCACTGACATCCAAATTTTATCCAGTTCAATACCTTCCTCTTTCCTGTTAAAATTATTACGGTGTTTATCAGTCTCGATAGCCTCTCTATACATGCACCTATAATAAGGCGAGGTTTTAGATATGACGCCCGTCTCGTTGAATTTTATTTCGTGATTACATTCCAGGTAAACATGCTCTGCTACGACCGATTTATCCGTGTGACCCAGGCGGCAATTCCTCTTATGATCAACAAGACGGGTGTTCACACTTCACTTTGTAGTACCGATATAAACCTGTCCACAACTACAAGTACCTCTATATACCCCTGGTGTAGCCAAAGGATGTCGTGCATCTTTTTCCGATCTTAAATATTCTTTTATTATCCTCGTTGCTCTGAAAATAGTTTCCACCCCATACGTGCTTAACACTTTGCCAATGCGAACTGTGACCTTTCTAACGAACGGAAGAAAAACTTTGTCGTTGGGCGGTTGTTGTTCGTCGTTGCTCCTGATTCTCTGCCTACATCGAGCACTTCGCTTCATGTCCTTACTAGAATAGCCGTTATTCACGAAAATCGACAGTAGATGTTAAATCCCATCTTTTAAATGAACAGGTTCACAAATATTGTACGCCCTTTCTACCAAGCTTTTTATTACAACTATTTTTTGTCTAGGGTGTTGGTTTGAATCTCTATGCAGATAACGATCAGTATTCGTGGCCCTTCTATACACCTTATGGCCCAGGGTTCCGTCTCGTCGTTTAATCACAGACACATCCTGAAAATTCAATTGCCCATTACTCTCCGTCTCCCTGGTAAATTGGATTACGGATTAATGCTGTTTAGATGCATCAGGAAGGCATCGAACACCTCTGCTCCGCATGTCCAAACTACGAAAGTGTCATCGACATAGCGATACCATCTGGCTGGTCTCCTACTGGCAGTCAGCAACGCGCGTTGTCCAAAAGGCTCCATAATCAAGTTAGCCACAGCAGGATTAAGAGGACTGCCCATAGTCATCCCGTCAATCTGTTCATTAAAGTCATTATTGTATTCAAAGTAGGTTGTGGTGAGGCAGTGTCGGAAGAATGCCACAATATCGGTAGGAAAAATCTCCGCTATGCATGAGACAGCTGGCCGTCCAGAGTGGCCGAGCGGTTCTAGGCGCTACAGTCTGCAACCGAGCGACCGCTACGGTCGCAGGTTCGAATCCTGCCTCGGGCATGGATGTGTGTGATGTCCTTAGGTTAGTTAGATTTAAGTAATACTAAGTTCTAGGTGAGAGATGTCCTCAGAAGTTAAGTCCCATAGTGCTCAGAGCCATTTGAACCATTTTGAGATAGCTCCATTTACCGGAATCATGGTAAATAACGACACAATATCAAAACTGACGAGGATATCATTCGGGCCCACGCTCATTTCCTTTAACTTGTCAATTAAATGAACTGAATTTTTAATGTGTCTGTCAGTCCTACCAACATAAACCCGCCAGGTTAGCCGAGAGCGATAATGCCCTGCTTCCTAGACTCGAGTAGGCGCGCCGGCCCCGGATCGAATCCGCCCAGCGGATTAACGGCAAGGACTGGTGTGCCGGCCAGCCTGGATGTGGTTTTTAGGCGGTTTTACTCATCCCACTAGGTGAATACAAGGCTGGTCCCTCGCCTTAGTTACGCGACTCGCAGACATTTACAACCCGTTCGCACGATTTCCTGGATTCCACTAGATGCAGACAGCTGGGGTACTCTGATTCCGTCCCGGGGGGTATGGGGTGGCGGCAGGAAGAGCATCCGGTCACCCCTTCAATTAACCACGCCAGCTCCGATCGTAACCATGCCGACCCTGCGAAAACTGCTGGATACAGGTACAAGTGGAAGAAGAAGAAGTCCTACCAACATAAGGTTGCAGCAATGAGGAAAGGTGTCTAGCCAACTCGTGGGTGGGAATGCCTATAGCGCTGACAATTGGCCTAAACGGAACCTCAGGATTATACAATTTGGATAATTCATAAAGTGTAGGTGGGTACGCTTCTGTTTTACAAAGCAGCTTCTTATCGCCGGAGGAGAATGAAGACGCTTTCAGCAGTCGATTGGTCATTTTTAAAATAAGCACAGTGGTATCATTCTGAAGTTTTTTATAATTGGAGGGAACCAAAGTATCATTTTGGTTTGCCTCTATCAAGTTTTTGTCCCGGTTCGGAAATATCGTAGATCCAGGGCTACCACTCAGCGGACGTCAAGTTGCAATATTCACGTGCTGGTTTTTCATCCTTCGTCGCCGGTGAACAGCAGACAGCGTGGGTGCATGATTCAGGCGCCTGCTGCCGAGGCCCATACGCAGCAACGTTCGCTGAACGGCCGTTGAGAAGACACCATTGGTAGCCCTTCGGCTCATCTGGACAGTCGGTTGATCAACAGTTGCTCATCTATTCGCCCGTACATATCTCTGGAGCCGTCGTTCACTCCATTTGTGCACCACTATTGCCCCCCGGTTTCTGCTAGCGCCATTTTGCCAAGCGCAGTACAGTTTTAACCACGGCGTTTCGGAGATGCTTCTACACTTCTCCGAAAGCCAATGATCATGCCCTTTTGGACATCGCATAAATCACTCCCTTCCCGCATTACAAGACTGCACTGTTTACCGCGTCCCATCGACATCGACCCGCCTGATATACCGGGTGACCAAAAAGTCAGTATAAATTTGAAAACGTAATAAACCGCGGAATAATGTAGATAGAAAGGTAAAATTTGACACACATGCTTGGAATGGCATGGGGTTTTATTAGAACAAAAAAAGTTCACAAAATGTCCGACAGATGACGCTGGACAGCAAAACGTCAGTAATTGCTACCGTGTCGGGTGAGAGGTACGCCGATATGTTATAGAATCGCATCATCCCCAACCTGACTGATAAACACCTGCTGGAACGTACGATGTTTATGCCGGATGGCGCTCCACCCCATATTGCTAGACGCGTGAAAGATCTCTTGCGCGCGTCGTTTGGTGATGATCGTGTGCTCAGCCGCCACGTTCGTCATGCTTGGCCTCCCAGGTCCCCAGACCTCAGTCCGTGCGATTATTGGCTTTGGGGTTACCTGAAGTCGCAAGTGTATCGTGATCGACCGACATCTCTAGGGATGCTGAAAGACAACATCCGACGCCAGTGCCTCACCATAGCTCCGGAAATGCTTTACAGTGCTGTTCACAACATTATTCCTCGACTACAGCTATTGTTGAGGAATGATGGTGGACATATTGAGCATTTCCTGTAAAGAACATCATCTTTGCTTTGTCTTACTTTGCTATGCTAATTATTGCTATTCTGATCAGATGAAGCGCCATCTGTCGGACATTTTTTGAACTTTTGTATTTTTTTGGTTCTAATAAAACCCCATGTCATTCCAAGCATGTGTGTCAATTTGTACCTCTCTATCTACATTATTCCGTGATTTATTCAGTTTTCAAATTTATACTGACGTTTTGATCACCCGGTACATGTGACGGATCAAAGTTATTGTAACAATTTTCGTGTCATCACGATTTAATTTTCTCGTTTCAGTCTATAGCAGTCAAGAAGTGAGATAAGCCAAGGAAGAGGATGTGATATTTACCATTTCATTGCAACTAAAGTCTATGTTGATGAATAAGTTCTAGAAAAAAAATCCGTACTGTGTTCAGCAACGCAAATAGTCGTACAGAGACGCCAAAGACCATCCACTCATCGTTGGGCGACAGTCGGGCTTAGGCGCGCCAGAGATTATCCTGGGAGAACTGGCCGCTAGGAGAGCAACCGACGGCCAGGAAATACTCTATTTTGATTGTTAAGAAATAATGGTAACGCCCTGTATTCGTCTGAATAAATGGTTCAGTTATGATACTGAAAGGGTTTTCAGTCACGTCGTGATCGATACTTTCCTGGTGTATCGATCATTTCGTTACTGTGGTATTATCTGCGATTTTGTCCACAAAGTATACAGGGTCGTTCATTAATAGTGATCGGGCCAAATATCTCGCGAAATAAGCATCAAACGAAAAAACTACGAAGAACGAAACTCGTCTAGCTTGAAGGGGGAAACCAGATGGCGCTATGGTTGGCCCCCCACTAGATGGAGCTGCCATAGGTCAAACGGATATCAACTGCGTTTTATAAAATAGGAGCCCCCATTATTTATTACATATTCGTGTAATACGTAAAGAAATATGAATGTTTTAATTGGACCACTTTTTTCGCATTGATAGATGGCGCTGTAATAGACACAAACGTATAAGTACGTGGTATCACGTGACATTCCGCCAGTGCGGACGATATTTGTTTCGTGATACATTACCTGTGTTAAAATGGGCCGCTTACCAATTGCGGAAAAGGTCGATATCGTGTTGATGTATGGCTATTCTGATCAAAATGCGCAACGGGCATGTGCTATATATGCTGCTTGGTATCCTGGACGACATCATCCAAGTGTCCGGACCGTTCGCCGGATAGTTAGGTTATTTAAGGAAACAGTAAGTCTTCAGCCACATGTGAAACGTCAACCACGACCTGAAACAAATGATGATGCCAAAGTAGGTGTTTTAGCTGCTGTCGCAGCTAATCCCCACATCAGTAGAAAACAAATTGGGCGAGAATCGGGAATTTCAAAATCGTCGGTGTTGAGAATGCTATATCAATATCGATTGCACCCGTACCATATTTCTATGCACCAGGAATTGCATGGCGACGATTTTGAACGTCGTGTACATTTCTGCCACAGGGCACAAGAGAAATTACGGGACGATGACAGATTTTTTGCACCTGTTCTATTTAGCGACGAAGCGTCATTCATCAACAGCGGTAGCGTAAACCGGCATAATATGCACTATTGAGCAAGGAAAATCCACGATGGCTGCGACAAGTTGAAAATCAGCGACCTTGGCCGGTTAGTATATGGTGCGGCGATATGGGAGGAAGGATCATTGGCCCCCATTTTATCGATGGCAATCTAAATGGGGCAATGTATGCTGATTTCCTACGTAATGTTCTACCGATGTTACTACAACATGTTTCCCTGCATGACAGAATGGCGATGTAGGCCTACTTCCAACATGATGGATGTCCGGCACATAGTTCGCGTGCGGTTCAAGCGGTATTGAATAGCATATTTCATGAGACGAGGATTGGCCCGCACGTTCACCGGATCTGACGTCCCCGGATCCGGATTTCTTTCTGTGCGGAAAGTTGAAGGATATTTGCTGTCGTGATCCACCGACAACGCCTGACAACATGCGTCGTCTGCGCATTGTCAATGCATGTGCGAACATTACGGAAGGCGAACTACTCGCTGTTGAGAGGAATGTCGTTACACGTATTGCCAAATGCATTGAGGTTGACGGACATCATTTTGAGCATTTATTGCATTAATGTGGTATTTACAGGTAATCACGCTTTAACAGCATGCGTTCTCAGAAATTATAAGTTCACAAAGGTACATGTAATACATTGGAACAACCGAAATAAAATGTTCAAACGTACCTACGTTCTGTATTTTAATTTAAAAAAGCTACCTGTTACCAACTGTTCGTCCAAAATTGTGAGCCATACGTTTCTAACTATTACAGGCGCCATCTATCACAAAGCGAAAAAAGTGGTCCAACTAAAACATTCATATTTCTTTACGTGCTACACGAATATGTAATAAAAAATGCGGGTTCCTATTAAAAAAAAACGCTGTTGATATCCGTTTGATCTATGGCAGCGCCACCTAGCGGGCCAACCATAACGCCATCTGGTTCCCCCTTCAAGCTAGATAAGTTTCGTTCTTTGTAGTTTTTTCGTTTGACGCTTATTTCGTGAGATATTTGGTCCGGTCACGATCAATGGACCACCCTGTACATGCCGTGATCGATACTTACCTGGGGTATTGATTATTTCGTCAGTGTGAAAGTTTCTGCGATTTTGTTCTCAAATTATATGAAGTTGTTCTTGGACTGAGTTCGGTTTGAAATGCGAGGTTTGAAGAATGCAGTAATTGATCTAGGGCATGATGACTATAATCATTTGGGAATCTTGTCAGAGGGTGCTCCTCGTATTTCGTGTGACATTTGATGAAGGATCAAGTGATTTTAACTTGGCACGGGTTTAGTCAACATTTGATAGTAGAATTCGTGAGTCTTTAAAATACGACGACACTCTAATTTTGTCTTCAGTAAATTTGTGTGAAATGGTCCATGTGTGGCCTGTGATATGTGTTAGTTCACAAGCCAGTAGATGTAGCTGTTGCAAATTGTGAGGGGAGATTTATGAAGACACACTACAGGGTAGTTGAATGTCAGCTGTGAGAGTAATTTCTTGAGTATAGAGTCGTACTGCGAGGTTGTAACGTTATTGTATATATGGAGTAGCTGCTTATCGAACATTATTCCCCAAGATTTTCTTGATTGGCGGATCAGGCACAGAACCACAAGCATTGGAAGTGAGTTATTATAGAGAGCTTATTGTATCCGCTTGTTAGTGACGTAACCATTGAGACCACATTGCCCTATCAAACCCTATCGAAAGCAAATTCCAATTGCTACCATTATTTCTGTAGCAAAAGTGATCAGTGACATTACATTTAGCATTTGCTAGGGAGTACGTGAGAGGCCAACGTCTGAAGAGGCTGATATTTTGAAAATCTGGACTTGAAAGATACAAATTGGTTGCGGCACGTAGAACTTACTTTGAGTTTTTTTGGTATCGTTCAACTAGCAGTTTGTTGCAGTCACTCATTCACAATCGATGTTTAGTCATTGTAAAGCACTTTCGTTTAAAAATAAATAAAAAACCCTCTTTTGTTAAAACTATATTTTAGTACTCAAGTTATCATTTATCCACGACGAACTTTTAGTAACTACTTGTAAAAAACCGAAGAATTTAAAAAGGAAAGTGAAAGTTATAGGTCTGATATTTAGCAAGTGGTGTAAGCACGCTGAAGTCTGCGGTAAGATCCAAACAATTTTATTGAGCATAGTTAAAACAAAAGATAGTCATTTCAAAGACTGGCGCCTTATAGCTCAAGGCTTTAAAGCAATTGCATAAGAGGTTGGCACTGAAACTTTACGATTAATTAAATACCAGAGTTGCCCAGTGTATTTCTAAAAAGATTTGCTAAAGGAATCAACTGGTATATGTTACCGGCATTGTGTGAAATCCCGGTATTCTGTAGAATGCGAAGGTAATGTATGGGTGATGGTTTTAGGCAAACTATGAAGCATAAGTTTTTTATGAAAATGTTAAATACTTCTCCTAGGCATTCTATAAAATTCCTTGGCAATTTACAGAGTGACCAGTACCATTTACGGAAACTGTTAAAAGGGCACAAGATGAGAAGCCTTTCTTAATTAATACGAATTTGAAATTGGAAGAACAAAACTATGAAACCAAGCTAAGGATATTCTTACCGCAAAACAATGAAAGCAGAACTGAGGCTGAAATACTTGTTACAATAAGTACTCACTTTTCTTCTTAAAAAAAACACTTAACATTTTGGTAATTTCATCTTATATATGCATATCACGACTTAAAGAAGAATGCAAACACAATATTGTTATCGGTAAAACACAAAGCAGAACTGGCAGGACCTATTTGTTGCAGCAGGAAAAGCTAGAGTGACATTTTGAATTGCACTTAAATTTCTTTTTGACACAAAGGCACCTCATATTTTGGCATTTCGTGCTGCACGTGCAGATGGCAAATCCTTGGCCGCTTTTGTGGGTTGAGAAGTAGCTGTAAATCGGAGAGGTACTTTGTGGTCAGGAAAGTCTTCAATTCTCTTTAAGTTCTGTGCAGATACGGCGAAATCTGATCTTGTGGGCTCGTCTATAACCATGGCTTCATTACTATTTTGGTGGACTCCATCATGGATTACACTCTCATCTATGTCTTATGCAGGGAGCTATGCCTCTTGAATTGACTCATCTCGTCTTTCGTTCTGCTGTTGTGTTGTTTGTACAATCTCTAGTATTTTTTCTAGCTCTTCCTCAGTCTCTATGTCTTGTAAAACTTCGTCAGTTAGAGACCTAATCTAGCCCTGTAACCCTGCAACTTCGTATGGTGACCTGTTAATCCCAGAATGAAAACCTCCGTTTTTCATAAGTTGGAGGAACCGCAGACTGTCACTCCGGCAGCAGGTTTTTTCGGCTTGAATCCAAGCACACAGCATATTTTCAATGTCCTGACTTGCTCTTTCGACGCTCCGCTAACTTTCTGAGTGACATGGTTTATCATGGACGATCTCCAAGGTGGGCCAATTCTCCTTGAAGCTGCTTACCACATTGTTTGCAAATTCCCTGCCTTTGTCGGGCTGTAGAGTCGCTGGAGCAGCAGGTAACGTAAATATGTCCATGACGTTCTAGGTTATTTCTTTCGCTCTCTTTGATTTAAGAGCTCTGGAAACTATAAACTTAGTGGAATGATCTTGCTAGGCCATTATAAACTTGTACTCTCTATCAAGATGGGACTGAAAATCGACGAGATAGACATGACAACGGGAATTATATTATGAAAAAAGCTTTGGCTTGACGGCAACACCTTTTTAACATATTTTTGCTTATTCTGGCAAGATTAACGAAGATATCATGACGTGTAATGTTCGTATACTTGGGAGAAGGTTCTGGAGGAATGTTCGTATACTTGGGTGAAAGTTCTTTCAACATTCCGTCACTCCCTCCATGATCAATAGCCAAATAGGCCTTATGGAGTATGTAAAACAACTCGGAGTCCACGAAGTAAAAGTGAATAGCACTCTTACTTTCTGTACAGAATGGACCAATTTAATGTTATTATTGATCATCATTACATCATAATGTTTCAGCGACCATTAATCGTGGTTCCTTCTTCATGGTCGTCTTAGGCTTTCTCACATCGTTAACTAACTTTTGGTAACTGCTTTTGGTTGTGTATTGTGTGTATTAAACCAGGGGCGTAGAAACGACGGAGAGACTTCGTCCCGCCATCCCACAATCCCACAACTGGCCACAGCAGTCCACCCACCCCACCGCCACCCCACACCGAACCTAGGGTTACTGTGCGGTTCGGTTCCCAGTGGACCCCCTCCCATCCCTCTCTCCCTCTTCCAACCCCCCCCCCCCCCTTCTCGAATACGTCTCATACCAGACGAGTGCAATGCCAAATGTTTGCGTGGTAGAGTAATTATGGTGTACGCATACGTGGAGACAGTGTTTGCGCAGCAATCGCCGACATAGTGTATCTGAGGCGGAATAAGGGGAACCAGCTCGCATTCGCCGAGGTAGATCGAAAAACGCCTTAAAAGCCATCCACAGGCTGGTCGGCACACCGGACCTCGACATTAATCCGCCGGGCGGATTCGTGCCGGGGACCATCACGCCATCCTCTCTTGGGAAGCACTTCGTTAGCCGGCCGGTGTGGCCGTGCGCTTCTAGGCGCTTCAGTCTGGAACCGCGAGACTGCTACGGTCGCAAGTTCGAATCCTGCCTTGGGCATGGATGTGTGTGATGTCCTTAGGTTAGTTAGGTTTAAGTAGTTCTAAGTTATAGGGGACTGATGATCTCAGAAGTTAAGTCCCATAGTGCTTAGAGCCATTTGAAGCAGCTCGTTAGACGGAGCGGCTAGCCGGTCGGGCTCTACTGGTTTACGTTATGAAAACATAGTTTTAGCAGCATTGGCTCTTACTTGAGATAATTCATCGTCGTCGCATGTCAGCGTGCCATGTTTCCTGTCTTGGCACTACATTCCCTTCCTACGTGGAGATACAAGAACAACGGGAAAGGATGACGGGAGAGCGACTGTGGAAGTTTAGCGCTGTACACTGGAGAACTATTATGACGATACCCATGACGTGATAGTTTAACATCGTATAACAATACACTGTCTTCGAAACATTAAACAAAGGCCCGAACGTCGCTGCAAACAGTGGTGGCGTGAAAAAAATGGCAGAATTAGGCGCATTATGTACTTCGTAAGCAGACAGTCTAACAAAGTATACTCTGACTCGACAATGTATAAAATATTAATCTCTTCATACTTTGACGCATGATTTCAGGCATTCTATACATTACCTAGGCATTCTATAGAATACTGGATTTCACACAATGCCGGTAACATATATAGAGAATAGATCAAACTAAACATTCATTAGCAGCGGAACCAATAACCAAAGGTGGTGCCTAAAGTTTATTTACGTTGACTTAGTAACAGTTTGGAAGTGAGATTCTATTGCGAAAATCACTTTTACTCTGACACTTTTCAACACTTTAGGGATCTGCAAGTAATTGATGGTATATAAATGTTAAAGTTATAACTGTCATAATACTGAAGGTTGTATTTTAATGGGAGAGGAGATAATTTAGTTATTAAGTGGAATATTGCTACTTGCTAATTTATGTATACATGCGGTACATGCTGAGAGAAATCCTTACAAATTAGCAGATTCATTAGTAGTGAGTTGGCTTGTGCATTCGCTCTGTTGTATGTTCATCCTTTTTGGTAATTCATTTAATCGAAGGTGTGCTATAGCGCAGGGAGGTAGAATTATCAGTTCGGTCAAGCATACTATTACTTATTGGGCACATACACTATGTAATCAAAAGTATTCGGACACCTGGCTGAAAATGACTTACAAGTTCGTGGAGCCCTCCAGCGGTAATGCTGGAATTCAATATGGTGCTGGCCCACCCTTAGCCTTGATGACAGCTTCCACTATCGCAGGCACACGTTCAATCACGTGCTGGAAGGTTTCTTGGGAAAGGGCAGCCCATTCTTCACGAAGTACTGCACTGAGAAGAGGTATTGATGTCAGTCGGTGAGGCCTAGCACGAAGTCGGTTTTCCAAAACATCCCAAAGGTGTTATGTAGGATTCAGGTCAGGACTCTGTGCAGGCCAGTCCATTGCAAGAATGTTATTGTCGTGTAACCACTTCGCCACAGGCCGTGCATTATAAAGAGGAGCTCGAGCGTGTTGAAAGATGCAATCGCCATCCCCGAATTGCTCTTCGACAGTGGGAAGCAAGAAGGTGCTGAAAACATCGATGTTTGTTGTGATAGTGCCACTCAAAACAACTAGGGGTCCAATCGTCCAATGTTTACGCTCCTTGCCGGCTGGGGTGGCCGAGCGGTTCTAGGCGCTACAGTCTGGAACCGCACGACCGCTACGGTCGCAGGTTCGAATCCTGCCTCTGGCATGGGTGTGTGTGATGTCCTTAGGTTAGTTAGGTATACGTAGTTCTACGTCTAGGGGACTGATGACCTCAGAAGTTAAGTCCCATAGTGCTCAGAGCCATTTGAACCATTTTTTGCGCTCCCTACACCAAGCAAGGCGCTCTTTGGCGTTTACCGACGTGATGTGTGGCTTATGAGCAGCCGCTCGATCATGAAATCCAAGTTTTCTCACCTCCCGCCTAACTGCCATAGTACTTTCAGTGGATCCTGACGCAGTTTGGAATTCCTGTGTGATGGCCTGGATAGATGTCTGCCTATTACACATTACGACCCTCTTCAACTGTCGGCGGTCTCTGTCAGTCAACAGACGGGGTCGGCCTGTAAGCTTTTGTGCTGTACGAGCCCTCCACGTTTCCACTTCACTATCACATCGGAAACAGTGGACCTAGGGAGTACAGACGTACGTCTCGAGTACAGACGTATGACACAAGTGACGCCCAATCACCTGAGCACGTTCGAAGTTCGTGAGTTCCGCAAAGCGCCCCATTCTGCTCTCTCACGACGTCTAATGACTACTGAAGTCGCTGATATGGAGTACCTGGCAGCAGGTGGCAGTACAGTGCACCTAAAATGAAAAGCGTTTGTTTTTGGAGGTGTCCAGATACTTTAATCACATAGTGTAGCTGCTCGAGCACTGTTTCTCGGAATCTGTGTTCTTCCGAGAGGTTGGATAGAACTCCATTGCACCTCTCCACAAGTAATTACGAAACTTATTTAATTTATGCTACTGGCCATTAAAATTGCTGCACCACGATGATGACATGCTACAGACGCGAAATTTAACCGACAGGAAGAAGATGCTGTGACGTGCAAATGATTAGCTTTTCAGAGCATTCACGCAAGGTTGGCGCCGACGGCGACACCTATAACGTGCTGACATGAGGAAAGTTTCCAATCGATTTCTCATACACAAACAGCAGTTGACCGGCGTTGCCTGGTGGAACGTTCTTGCGATACCTCGTGTAAGGAGGAGAAATGCGTACCATCACGTTTCTGTAGCCTATAGCGATTGCGGTTTATCGTATCGCGACACTGCTGCTCGCGTTGGTCGAGATCCAATGACTGTTAGCAGAATATGGAATCGGTGGGTTCAGGAGGGTAATATGGAACGCCGTGCTGCATCCCAACGGCCTCGTACAATAGCAGTCGATATGACAGGCATCTTATCCGCATGGCTGTAACGGATCGTGCAGCCACGTCTCGATCCCTGAGTCAACGGGACATTTGCAAGACAACAACCATCTGCACGAACAGTTGGACGACGTTTGCAGCAGCATGGACTGTCAGCTCGGAGACCTTGGCTTCAGTAACCCTTGACCCTACATCACAGACAGGAGCGCCTGCGATTGTGTACTCAACGACGAACCTGGGTGCACGAATGGGGAAACGTCATTTTTCCGGATGAATCCCGGTTCTGTTTACAGCATCATGATGGTCGCATCCGTGTTCGGCCATATCGCGGTGAACGCACATTGGAAGCGTGTACTCGTCATCGCTATACTGGTGTATCACCCGTCGTGACGGTATGGGGTGCCATTCGTTACACCTCTCGGTCACCTCTTGTTCGCATTGACGTGGACGTTACATTTAAGATGTGTTACGACCCGAGGCTCTACCCTTCATTCGATCCCTGCGAAACCCTACATTTCAGCAGGATAATGCACTACCGTATGTTGCAGGTCGTGTACGTGCCTTTCTGGATACAGAAAATGTTCGACTGCTGCCCTGGCCAGCACATTCTCCAGATCTCTCACCAATTGAAAACGTCTGGTCAATGGTGGCCGAGCAACTCGCTCTTCACAATACGCCAGTCACTACTGTTGATGAATAGTGGTATCGTGTTGAAGCTGCTTGGGCAGTTGTACCTGTACACGCCATCCAAGCCGTTATTACGGCCAGAGGTGATTGTGCTGTGCACTGATTTCTCAGGATCTGTGCACCCAAATTGCGTGAAAATGTAATCACCTGTCAGCTCTAGTATTATATATTTGTCCAATGAATACCCGTTTATCATGTGCATTTCTTCTTGGTGTAGCGATTTTAATGGCCAGTAGTGTATTTTTTTCCTCGCTTTTCTCGTCTACTACGATGGAGTGGTGCCTGAATGTCTTAACAGGAGTAATTATTTGGACACTCGTAACTTGAAATTCAGATACAACGCATACTCCCCACTGCTGGTGCTGCCACCTGCTGTCTGTGAGTGACTGTCGCACGTTGACGTCGAACGTGGTTAGTGACCACGTTGACGTGACTGGGCCGTGTAGTAACTGCAGTGATAGGAGTTCCTCTAGGCGAAGACTTTGTTCCTTGGGAGTGTACGGCGCATCTCGCAGCTGCTTTCCTCCCCCCTCCCCTGCCCCCTGCAGCCGCAACTGTTTCCTGGCTCTGTGTCCCGCCCCCGGAGAGGGGGGCGGGGCGACCCCGTTGGTGGCGCGCGGCAGCCCTTAACGCAATTTGGCCGCACTTAACAGGCGGCAGCGCTAATCCTGTTGCAGGCTGATTGCCATACAGAGCGGTGGCGGCGGCGGCGGCGGCGGCGGCGCGGGGTCGCAGGCAGCAGTACAGTAGCACGCGCTGCGCTCCTCCGCGCTGCGCCGCGGGTTTTTACCACCCAAATTGACAATTACGCCGCCATTATTCGGTTTATTGGTCACATCCAGCGGCGCGGCAGTTGTGCGGCGGTTCGTTAGGGCGCTCTTCAGGCGGGGGCGTGACGGGCCGCCACCGCCGGCGCGTGTGGGTGGCTAGAGGAAGGGGGGAGGGGCAGGGGGCAGGGTTTCTGCCACTGCGTGCCTCCCTCTGCAGGCACTGTAATGCTCCTGTTTCAGGCCGCGCCTAGTCGAGGTGCGGTAGGCTGCTACGCTTTCAACTTCAGACGTATGCTTTACATCCTCTCTTAATATCTCCATCTCCATCTACATATACATGGATACTCTGCAAATCACATTTAAGTGCCTGGCAGACGGTACAGCGAACCACCTTCACAATTCTCAATTATTCCAATCTCGTATAGCGCGTGGAAAGAATGAACAACTATATCTTTCCGTACAGTTCCCCTATTTTATCGTGGTTCAAAACGGCTCTTAGCACTATGGGACTTAACGTCTGAGGTCATCAGTCCCCTAAAACTTAGAACTACTTAAACCTAACTAACCTAAGGACATCACACACATCTATGCCTGAGGCAGAATTCGAACCTGCGACCGCAGCGGTCGCGCGGTTCCAGACTGTAGTGCCTAGAACCGCTCGGCCACCCCGACCGGCTTTACGGTGGTGATCGTTCCTCCCTATGTAGGTCGGCGTCAACAAAATATTTTCGCATTCGGAGGAGATAGTTGGTGATTGGAGAGAAGATTGGTGAGAAGATTCCATCGCAACGAAAAACGCCTTTCTTTTAATGATGTCCAGCCCAAAATATCGATTCACAATGCTCTCACAAATAAGAGATATCTATATTTGCACCGCTTAAATTGAAAAACAATTGAGGTTACTGATAGCTAACACCGAAGAAGCAACGACGGAAAGGTTCAAGAGTGGGATTAAAATTCAAGGTGAAATGATGTCAATGATAAAATTCACTGACGACATTGCTGTGATCAGGGAAAGTGAAGAAGAGTTACAGTAGCTGCTGAATGGAATAAACAGTTTAAAGAGTACAGAATATGGACTGAGAGTAAATAGAAAGAAGACGAAAGTTATGAGAAGTATCAGAAAAGAGAACAGCGAGAAACTTAACATCAAAATTGAGGATAACAATTTAGACAAAGTTGATGAATTCTTCTATCTAGGCAACAAAATAACGCATGACGGCTGGAGCAGAGAGGACATAAAAAGCATACTAGCACTGGCAAAAAGGGCATTCCTGGCTAAGAGAATTCTACTAATATCAAAGATAGGCCTTAATTTAAGGAAGAAATTTCTGAGAAAGTACGTTTGCAGCGCATAATTACATGATAGTGAAACACGAACTGCGGGAAAACCGGTACAGAAGAGAATCGAAGGAATTGAGACGTGGTGCTACAGAAGAATGTTAAACATTGGGTGGACTGATAAGGTATGTAATGAGGAGGCTGTGCGCAGAATCGGCGGGGAAAGGAAGATATGGGGAACACGAACAATAAGAAGGGAGAGGATGATAGGACATCTGTTAACATACCACGGAATAGCTTCCCTGGTCCTAGAGAGAGCTGTAGAGGGACAAACTGTAGAGGACGACAGAGATTGCAATAAATCTAGCAATTAATTGAAGACGTAGATTGCAAGTGATGTTCTGTGATGGAGTAGTTGGAACAGGATAGGGATTCCTGGCAGATCCCATCAAACCAATCAGAAAAAAAGTGATCAAAGCGCCACGGACGCCATGCAAAATGCACAGAGAAAAATTTGCACCCAGAAAGTATCGAGGAAAAGTGCACTAATCAGACTGTCCGAACTCCAAGACTTTCTCGGCAGGCGGAAGAGTCGAGGGCTCTTACGTCGCACATTGATGAAGAGGACCGGATATACTCGACAGAGAGCTTTAATGCCAGAGTGTATACAGTAGGAAATGACCATAATTTATTTTATTTCCTGTCGGACGCAATCACAAGCTTCTTGTTTACGCCTGTATCTTCAGAAACTACCATGGAAAATATAAAAAGGAAATAACAAACACGGAATTTAAAAATCGTACCACGTTTACATTACAAAGCGTACTTCAAATAAAATGTTAAATAACATTGATGTATGATACATGTACTGTCTAAAAGGAGAGGATTATGCATGTAGACGCGTGAAATAAGCTGTACGTAACTTCGCTCCCCACAACCAGCACTACTTGTCCGCTTCTTCTGTATGTGACTTAAAAAGGATGAAAACAGTTTTGTTTATAGCTAGCTGAGTATCCGGCGTTGCCCGCGTATGTATCTCTTCCAGTCTCCTTCTAGTCCTCCTTCCCTCTCTCTCTGTCCACCTCATCCAAGCGCCACACTTTCTTCCCATCTCCTCCTGCCTCCCTCTCTATATCCTCCTCCATCCTTTCTCTGTTCACCTTCTTCTCCCTCTATGTCCATCTGCTCCTTCCCCCTCTTTCCATCTTCTACTTCCCCTCTCTTTATCCATCTTCACCTCTCCCCTCTTTCTGTCCATTTCCTACGCACTCTCCCTGTTGGCTCCTCCTCTTTCCTTTGTGTGCCCACTCCTCCTTCTCCCTCGCCTTCTGTCCGCCATCTCTTCCTCCCTCCTCTCTCAACGTTGTCACACACACCCATGTAGTAGTGTGGTGGTTCTTACTCCCCACAGTATTCCTAATCAGATCGTAAATAATGTGTGTACCATATTTGACTGAAATCGTTCCAGGGATTTAGAATGACCTTTTTAGCTGTGGTTTGCACACGTATGCAGATGTAAAATATATTTTCATGTATTTCACATATTTCGCACGTATTTCTACACATATTTCATCCGTATCACTAGCAAATTTTGCCCTGCAGTTTCATTATCATTATACGCAGTACACCGATATAATTTTGTGGGTACATTCAGCGGCATGTGTGGATTCTATCTGCAAAATGTGTTGCGAAGAAAGTTAGCGGTAAAGAAGCAACAAATTAAAACGTCATGCTTCATGCGGCAGTTTTCACTGCTTGAAGAGTGAAAATGTAGTAACTGATGAACTTTTTTGTTTTCATCTTTTTCTGAATGTTGTCAGTGCGAAAAAGTTCCGTGATGGTTTGAAATTATGTGTAAAGTTCGTTTCAAGTCACTAAGTGCTCTCATTCTCAAATATTGGATGACTAAAGAACGAGTATTCGTGAGTCGTGGGCTGCACTGCTTTTTCACCCTCATCCCCAGCCCTTTGACGGTAATTGGTCCTTACCCTACAGTGGTTCTTTGCAGACAGTAAGTGTTGCGTTTTCCAAGTTTGGTTGAACTCGGTCCATCGGTTTAGGAGAAGATGTGGAAGATGCATACACATTGCATCTCTTCCTCCCTCCTCTCTCAACGTTGTCACACACACCCCTGTAGTAGTGTCGTGGTTCTTACTCCCCACAGTATTCCTAATCAGAACGTAAATAATGTGTGTACCATCTCTTCCGTACCATCTCTTTTTTTATTTTATTTTTTTTATTTACATTTATTTTTATAATATGTATGGATTCTGAATATGATTTTTATTATTACCAAACGGAAGATAGAGAGTATTATAGAACTGTATATTAAGAAAGACAAAAGGAGGGAGATGCTTCATAAAATAACTTACGTAATAGGAAAAAGCAAGTTTTTTAAGGTGACAATCCATAATATGCTTTTTCGTATGAGGCCAGATTATACATCATAAATGAAGGACAATCTGAATTGAAATACTGAAAAAGAAGAATCAGTCTATATGCGAATGTACACTATGTGATGCAAAATATGCGGACATCTGGCTCAAAATGACTTATAAGTTCGTGACGCCCTCCGTCGGTAATGCTGGAATTCAATATGGTGTTGGCCCACCCTTAGTGTTGATGACAGCTTCCACTCTCGCAGGCATACGTTCAATCAGGTGCTAGAAGATTTCTTGGGGATTTGCAGTCCATTCTTCATGAAGTGCTGCACTGAGAAGGGTCGGTGAGGCCTGACACGAAGTCGGTCTTCCAAAACATCCCAAAGGTGTTATGTAGGATTCAGGTCAGGACTCTGTGCAGGCCAGTCCATTGCAAGGATGTTATTGTCGTGTAACCACTCCGCCACAGGCCGTGCATTATGAACAGGTGCTCGATCGTGTTGAAAAATGCAATCGCCATCCCCGAATTGCTCTTCAACAGTGATAAGCAAGAAGGTGCTTAGAACATCAGTGTAGTTCTCTGCTGTGATAGTACCACGCTAAACAACAAGGGGTAAGCCCCCTCCATGAAAAACACGACCACACCATAACACCACCGGCTGTTAATTTTACGGTTGCCACTACACACGCTGGCAGATGACGTTCACCGGGCATTTGCCATACCCAGAACCTGCCATCGGATCGCCACATTGTGTACCGTGATTCGTCACTGCACACAACGTTTTTCCACTGTTCCATCGTCCATTGTTTACACTCCTTAACACCAAGCGAGGCGTCGTTTGCCATTTACCGACGCGATGTGTGGCTTATGAGCAGCCGCTCGACCATGAAATCCAAGTTTTCTAACCTCCTGCCTAATTGTCATAGTACTTGGAGTGGATCCTGATGTAGTTTGAAATTCCTGTGTGATGGTGTGGATAGATGTCTGCCTGTTACATTTTATGACCCTCTTCAGCTGTCGGCGGTCTCTGTCGGTCAACAGACGAGGTCGGCCTGTACGCTTTTGTGCTGTACGTGTCCCTTTACGTTTCCAGTTCACTATCACATCGGAAACAGTGGACCTAGGGATGTTTAGGAGTGTGGAAGTCTGGCGTACAGACGTATGACGTAAGTGACACCCATTCACTTGACCACATTCGAAGTCCGTGAGCTACGCTTAGCGCCCATTCTGCTCTCTCACGATGTCTAATGACTACTGAGGTCGCTGATATGGAGTACCTGGCAGTAGGTGGCAGTACAATGCACCTAATATGAAAAATGTATGTTTTGGGGGTGTCCGGATACTTTTGATAACATAGTGTATGAGGAAATCTCGTAGAACGTTATGTCGGCGATTGGTGACACTACTCTTCCGGCAGCAGGATGTGTTCGTTGCTGGTTACTCGCAAGGCGGCGTCGAAGCGGCTCGGATAGGGCGCCACAGTACCTCACTGCAATTATGCGAAGGGTTGCCGATGGACACGGACGCTCGGGGTGCGGGCAAGCCGTGACACAGTAAGCAGCGAGTTTCCAGCAATACTCGAAGCAAATTTCACAGATATTCGTATGGTCGGCAATTACACTGGGCGCAGTCTCGTATACCCAACTTCAGGACTTGTTGGAAATAACCATCAATAAAATTCTTTCAGTTGCATTGTAGTGAATGGTTCTCGAAGTACCGTCGCTGTATTCCGGTTGCTGTGCTACTTAATCACTTGTCCAGTGAATCTGAGAAATAAAGGAAGAATGTTTCTGGTGACAGTATAATTTCAGCTCGATAGTAGCTTTTGATAAAGGAACATAAGTTTCTGATCACCAAATATATTTTACAGTGTCTGTAACACTTACTTCGAATAGAAGTAGGTTTATATTATGTAGCTTTCTATCTGTAATCATAAAGTGTTTATTCTTTGTTAGTTAAGGTCATTGATTAATCACAGGAAATTTAAAGTTTGTAATGTATAAATGGAAAAAGATAGATGATTGTTTAAAATAATGAAATTATGTAATATGTGTAAGTTTGTAAGATAAACAATTTGTAGTTGGTTCATGCTTCGGCCACTTGTATTGTAAAATGTAAAAGATGTAGTGAAGTCCCTCGACAATGGAAGTGGCATGGCGCAATGTAAAAGGTAGTTTTGGCGGTCGAACTGGGAGGCTCGTTGGTGTGAACGGTACGCAGCTAGTGGCTAGCCGTTTCACGGTACACATCGACGGTGCCAAGGGAGGCAACTGGGGGTAGCTTTGCATGGAATTTTGCCTCGGATGTGGATTTGGCTGTTGCTTGGTACTCTTGGCAATAAGGAATGGCTCTAATATGTTGGATAACCGTCGCCAAGAGGAAATTTTGTAGAGCATTCAAACATCAAGAGCCGCGAGTCCAGTTTGCCGCCACGTCGCTTGCACCACAACTTCGCCACTGCTCCACCAACTTCATGCATACAGATATGTATCAAAGCGTGGACCAGTTAATTTGAGTGAGTGATTATAATAATAATCCAAGTGCTATAAACGTGTGTTTGGGACCGTATCTTGTAACCTGATCATTCTATCCAGGGTCCCCTCCTAATCTATCTAACTATATCCGGACCCCGCTCCAGCTACTGCCCGGTCTGGGTGCTGACCAGTCCTCTCCATTTAGCTCGGTCCTCCCACTACTTTTCTTCCTCCACTTTCTGCCAGGTCACACCTCTCCTTTCCACAGATATTCTCACTCCCGTTTTCCACCGTGTTCTTGGGAGCTCTCTAGGTCTTTTTCCGTCCATCTTCAGTTCTCCATAATTTTTGGGAGTCTCTACCCACACATCCTCTTAACATGCCCATATCATCTTAGTCTCTTTTTTCAATTTCTTCTCTCATACTTTCTTGTTTATGGTCCTTTCTGATATCTACGTTCCTTAGTCTGTCCATTCTTGTTTTTCCCTTAACAGCTCTGAGAAATTTCATTTCCCCTGATTGCAGTCTACTCCAGTCCCTTTCTGTCATTGTCCATGTTTCTCCTCCATAGGTGACAATATGGAAGTAATAACTCTTATACATAAGGAGTTTTGCTTTTTCTGAAACTCCTTTATTCCAAATCTGGTGTTTTATTGTTTGGTGGAAATTGCCTCCCTTCTGTAACCTCCTATTAATTTCTTTGGTTATTCTTCCATCACTAGATATTTCACTCCCTAAATAAGTGAAACTGTCTGCCACTTTGATGAGTTCTCCATTCAAAGTAATGTTTCCGTTGATCCCTTTGTCTTTTCCAGATACCATTACTTCACTCTTATCTTTATTTATTTTTAATCCATACCTTTTCATTGTTTCCTTCCACGCATCAAGTTGTAACTGTACATCTACCTCTTTATCACCCCATACTACCGTATCATCTGCAAAAATCATCTTTTTGTCTTTTTCTTTCACCATGTCTTTAACTGCCCTATTCATTCTCTCCATCACAACATTAAAAAGTGCAAGAGATAGAATACTTCCTTGTCTATGTCCTTGTCTTATTTCTAAATATTCAGAGTTCTCCAATGATGTTCTAATTCTACAATTGTGTCCTTTGTACAATGTCTTTATTACATTAATGTATCCATCTTCTGTACCTATTTTCTTCATTTCTTCCCAGAGTCTTTCCCTGTTAACTGAGTCGTATGCCTTTTCTGTGTCTATGAAAACCATTATCACCCTTTTGTCATACTCCCAACTATTTTCAGCAGTTGACGGATAGAAAATATCAGGTCGATTGTGCTTCTTCCTTTCCTAAACCCATGCTGTTCTTCCCTCAGCTCCTTCTCTATCTTTTCAATTATTCGATTTAGTAAAATTCCTTAAAAAATCTTGGCTGTATTACTCATAAGGGTTATTCCTCTGTAGTTTTTACAAAGTCTTTTATTGCCTTTTTTGAAGATGGGAACAATGTCTCCTCCAATCGTCAGGTATTGTAGTATTTCTCCACACACTTGACAGTACTCTATACAGCCACTGCGTTCCCACTGGGCCTGCTGCTCTTATCATGTCCACTGATACTTCATCAGGTCCTGGGGCTTTTCCCCCATTCATCTTCTTCACAGCTATTTCCATTTCTTACCGTGTAATTTGTCCTAATTCTGCTTCCCAACTTCTCTCAAATTCTCCATTATTTGTTGTTTCCTCGCGTGCCTGCTCCTCAGCGTTTAACAGTTTCTTAAAATGTTCTTTCCAGAGTACTTTTATATTCCCTGGATCTTCAGTCACAGTACCATCCTCTGTTTCCATCTTTACTGATGCTTCAGAAGCCTTCCTTTTACTTTTCATCATTTTATTGAACATTTTCTTATTGGTCTTCACATCTTCTTCAAGTTTTTTTTGTAAACTCTTCCTATGTCTATTTCTTTGCTGTTTCCACTATTTCTTTGCAGTTCCTCTTTTCTTCTACATATCTTTTATGGTTCTCGTCATTTTTTTCCACCACTTTCTCCATGCTCCATTTTTTCTTCTAACTGCTTGGATTGTGGAATCATCCCACCAACTTGTCTGTCTTACTTTTTCCTTTCCAGATGTTCTACCACATACTTTTGTGCTGCTTCGGCTAAAATGTCTTTGAATAAACTCCATTCTTTTTCTACTTCACAGAAAACTTCTTTTGGACTTTTTGAGTGATTAATTCTCTGTAATTCTCAGCACTTTCACTCTCCTTCGGTTTCCAATCCCGTATCCTCATCACTTTCTTCTGTTTTATATTCTTCACACACTGATTCATTTTCCACTGTCTCACCAGTATTCTATGGTCTCCATGTGCACTCACACTTGGAATTACCTTCACATTTGTTACATTCTCTCCCCATTTCCTATCTACTAGAATGTAATCAATTACACTCTTGGTTCTTCCATCCCAACTGTATTTGGTGATAGCATGACTTTCTCTCTTTATAAACTAGCTGTTCGCTATTTTCATTCCATTCCTCTGGCACAAATCCAGGAGTCTTTCCCCTTCTTTATTTCTGTTTCCATATCCAAAACATCCCAACACTTGCTCAAATCCCGTTCTGTCTTTGCCTACCTGTGCATTAAAATCTCCCATCACTACATTAGCACTCTCCATATTGTTCTCTAATTCATTTTCAAAGTCTATCTTCTCTTCTTCCTAAATGTTTATAAAACCGAGTATCCTGTTTCAAATGAACTTGTGATTTATTTATGTTTGTCAAATGTGCAAAGATCAACAAAAGTGAAGTTAGTTACAATTTTGCTAAAGTACTATCAGCTTATAGCAAAGTATCGTTTTGCAAAAATTCTGTACCAGATGGTGTATATGCTACTGTCTAAAATACCTGCTTCACAGGTGATGAAAAAGACAAATAAGTTGAAACATAATTTAGCCTTGATCAGTATCATAAATAATTTTTTTAAGTTAATTGAGCTCAGTGTAGAATAATTTGCCTTGAAAAGTAAAACATAAACTATCCCAAGTGAAGTTAAGAAGTGACTTTGTTCAAATTAAATTTTGCTACTGAAATAATCATAGAGTTTGACGAGTCATGCTATACCAGTTTATGGGTCCCGTCCATATTCTTCTCATATTAGAAAGATAATTGGAATATTATTGCTGCTAAGGAGAACAAATATAAGCAGAGGGATATGAAAAGTGTAATTGTGGTATCATTTATCTTTATTTGTGGTTTTTACATGCCAGTTAAGACAGAGGCCCATCAGATCCATCTTTAGTCGTGCACTTCGTGCATTAACATTTCAGTACTGGTTCAAGTAATGATCTTGAGTGGAACTGTTACTAGCATAAGATTGGCACAATTTTTGCTTTTTATGATTACTAGTTTGTGCGTTATTGGTAATTGCTGCCACCCACAGCTTAGAGTGCCCTGTGTTCGCTTGTATCCTGTGTGCTATGCAAAGGGAAATGTTAATGAAATTAACTTCAATAACTAACATTCAATTTTCTTAAACATATATTTCCAAATTCATGTGCCTAATTGGGCTGGCGACCGTTTATTGTTTCATTCGTATATGAATTTTACTACTTTTATTAACCTCAGAGTTAAAGCCTGTTTAGTTTTCTATTAATTGCAATATCTTCAATATTACAGTCCGATATCTTTATCCATTGGATACCCACGCGGTCAAAATTCCCATATCCTCTCAGGGGGTTACGTTAGCTTGTTTCACAGCGGGTTAGTGTCATACGTGGCTTTTCCCGTGACAGGACTTAATGTTCGGTGGTTAGGGAAGAGAGGCGTATAACGTATAACAAGATAGTGTTATATGTCTTATAGTACACTTACACAGAGTGTAGCTCCAAGTAACTTTAATATTTACAATTACTGTGACGTCTTATTTAACTAACTGACGGGCATGTAGTAATGAACATGGAGGTATCAGCTTTAGAGCGAGTCTCAAGGGCGGCATGAATATTATCTAAGACATCACATAAGAACTTTCAAATTGTATTTCCGGGGGAGAGAAATATGCACTACCTAATCGAAAGTATCGTCATCGAAATTCGCCGAGAAAGCCTGGATTTCCAGACATGAACATATTTTACAGCATTGCAGCATTGCGTGCTTTGTACAATAAGACGAAGAGACGAGAGGCTTATCGTTTGTATCAGCATGGCAATGCACGCTATCATAAAGAAGCATGCGTGAGACAAAGAGTTGTGGTCAATAATATTTCTGAAATGGGCTAGCGTGTCCAGAGCCACGAACACCTTTGGGATGAGCCAGAAAATCGATTTCGCTCCAGTCTCCAGCATCCAGTTGCTTTCTCTGGTTTCAGATTTTGGGGAAGAATGGACTCCCATTCCACCACAAACGTTCAGACACTTCACTGGAAGTGTCCCCAGTAGAGTTCAAGCCATCATAAAGGCGAAAGATGGATAAACGTCATTTGAAAGCCCAGCAGAGACTGCCCGTATACTTTTCAGCAGGCAACGTATACTGGAGTGATGGCCGCGCGGGGTAGCCGGGCGGTCTCAGGCGTCTTGGCGCGGTTCACGCTTCTCCCCCGGTCATCCCTAGGGCATGGGTGTGTGTGTTGTCTTTATTAGATTTAGTGTGTAAGGATAGGGACCGAAGACCTCAGCAGTTTGGTCCCATAGAAACTTACCACAAATTTCCAAATTCCTGGAGTGATGACGTCGCCTCCAGTTGTCAAATAACGAAGTTCCAGTCGAGTCAGTACTGTGTTGTTAATGTGATAACGGGAATTTTCAGTATAGCTCGATACAGAGCTCAGCAAGTACTCGAAATCTACCTTTGTTATTCGAAAGTGGATAGTGAATGTTTCTGTGTATACGAATTCCACTTTCTTTACGGCGTGTTTGATGCTCCTGCTTGTAGATTCTGTCTTCATAGATCTGCGAAAGACGTCCGACACTGTATCATATCAGATAAAACCCAATATTCCGTCACACATAACGGTTACAGAATACAAGGTGTAGGTTTCTTACTCAGGCCACGTTTTTACGTTCTCTACATTATGTAATGAATCCGGTCACCCTTGTGGAAACTGTCTTGAAAGGGTTTTCCCTTTAAAAAAACTCTTTGTAGAAAGGAAGAAATTAACTTTAGCAAAGACTGTAACTGAAAATCAAGCACCAGATGAAATTCAGTAAAGTCCATCCTGAATCGAGCAAAAATCTGACATTTTCCGTCGCTGGCAAACAAACCTGACGTGAAGCAGTTTATCCCTAAAACTGTTGCTTCAGTGTCTGCTCATAAGAGACGATGAACGTACGGAACCAAGTCACAGTAAAAAAAATTCTCGTGTGAGCCTACGATCGCCAGAATTCCACGAAGGGCAGGTGGTGTAAAAAATAAATAAATAAATAACGTGACATTCATACTGTAAATGCAGACTAGCTGAGAGAAAAGCCACCCAGGATATAAGGACGCGAAGTAACTGACGAGCAGAAGAAACAGGCCATCACTATGATCCTCCCGCTACCTTCGTCTGTCGCGCGTAGTCATAGAAAAGTACGATCCAATGTAAACGTCACAAAAGAGAACTTAAACCGTCGTCAAAAAAAGTGAAAGTCAAGGATCCGACACTGTAAAACACACTCAAGTGGAGTATTTCGAGGACTTAAAATACTCAGTCTGAATGCAAAACAAGCTAACAAAGTCTAAAGTCTTGAATAGTTCTAAGGTGTTCAACATGATGGCATTGTTCAAATGGCGCGATGTTTAGGCAAGCTGGTTTCTTGCCATCCATTCTCATGTTTCCCTTCTTAATTACTACTAACTAAAACTAGGTTACAATTAATTTACAACCAAAAGCTAGTTTGAGGTTTTTTCGATTTTACAATATTTTTATATATTAATATCTGTTAACATTGTAATGAATGATACATGAAACAGGATATCTCTTTTTAATGTGTTGTCGTAGGTAACTTAATTAACGTGTTGGATTTGGGCAGTGATGAGGTGTGCATTTTGCTAGATGTGCTGGTTGGTAGATTGTTATTTAAGGTGCATTGTTGTGTGGTCACTGTTGCCACAGTAGTTGGTTTTCAGTCATAAACGTGTGCGTCTGCTTCCTTATTCTCGTTTGGGTCTGGTTCTGATCTCTCTTGTAAATGGGTTGGGGTGGGGATATCATCTGTTAGTTCAAAAATGGTTCAAATGGCTCTGAGCACTATGGGACTTAACTTCTAAGGTCATCAGTCCCCTAGAACTTAGAACTACTTAAAGCTAACTAACCTAAGGACATCACACACATCCATGCTCGAGGCAGGATTCGAACCTGCGACCGTAGCGGTCGCGCGACGCCAGACTGTAGCGCCTAGAACCGCTCAGCCACCCCACCCGGCCTATCTGTTAGTGTTCGAGTTCTTCTGTCCTGAGGTCGGAGCTTATTTTGAGGGTGTTTTGTATGATACATGAAACAGGATATTTCTTTTTAATGTGTTGTACGTATGGTAGATGTGTTGTATGTATGGTAGATTAAAACTGTAGAAACTGCAAAAAGGTGGGAATTTAAGGAGATGGGACCTGGATAAACTGAAAGAACCAGAGGTTGCAGAGAGTTTCAGGGAGAGCATAAGGGAACAATTGACAAGAATGGGGGAAAGAAATACAGTTGAAGAAGAATGGGTATCTTTGAGGAATGAAGTGGTGAAGGCAAGGGGGATCAAGTAGGTAAAAAGACGTGGACTAGTAGAAATCCTTGGGTAACAGAAGAAATATTGAATTTAATTGATGAAAGGAGAAAATATAAAAATGCAATAAATGAAGCAGGCAAAAAGGAATACAAACGTCTCAAAAATGAGATCGACAGGAAGTGCAAAATGGTTAAGCAGGGATGGCTAGAGGACAAATGTAACGATGTAGAGGCTTATCTCACTAGGGGTAAGATAGATACTGCCTACAGGAAAATTAAAGAGACCTTTGGAGAAAAGAGAACCACTTGTATGAATATCAAGAGCTCAGATGGAAACCCAGTTCTAAGAAAAGAAGGGAAAGCAGAAAGGTGGAAGGAGTATATAAAGGGTCTATACAAGGGCGATGTACTTGAGGACAATATTATGGAAATGGAAGAGGATGTAGATGAAGATGAAATGGGAGATATGATACTGCGTGAAGAGTTTGACAGAGCAAAGAAAGACCTGAGTCGAAACAAAGCTCCAGGAGTAGACAACATTCCATTAGAACTACTGACAGCCTTGGGAGAGCCAGTCCTGACAAAACTCTACCATCTGGTGAGCAAGATGTATGAGACAGGCGAAATACCCTCAGACTTCAAGAAGAATATAATAATTCCAATCCCAAAGAAAGCAGGTGTTGACAGATGTGAAAATTACCGAACTATCAGTTTAATAAGTCACAGCTGCAAAATACTAACGCGAATTCTTTATAGACGAATGGAAAAACTAGTAGAAGCCGACCTCGGGGAAGATCAGTTTGGATTCCGTAGAAATATTGGAACACGTGAGGCAATACTGACCCTACTACTTATCTTAGAAGCTATGTTAAGGAAAGGCAAACCTACGTTTCTAGCATTTGTAGACTTAGTGAAAGCTTTTGACAATGTGACTGGAATACTCTCTTTCAAATTCTAAAGGTGGCAGGGGTAAAATACAGGGAGCGAAAAGCTATTTACAATTTGTACAGAAACCAGATGGCAGTTGTAAGAGTCGAGGGACATGAAAGGGAAGCAGTGGTTGGGAAGGGAGTGAGACAGGGTTGTAGCCTCTCCCCGATGTTATTCAATCTGTATATTGAGTAAGCAGTGAAGGAAACAAAAGAAAAATTTGGAGTGGGTATTAAAATCCATGGAGAAGAAATAAAAACTTTGAGGTTCGCTGATGACATTGTAATTCTGTCAGAGACAGCAAAGGACTTGGAAGAGCAGTCGAACGGAATGGATAGTGTTTTGAAAGGAGGATATAAGGTGAACATCAACAAAAGCAAAACAAGGATAATGGAATGTATTCGAATTAAATAGGGTGATGCTGAGGGAATTAGATTAGGAAATAAGATACTTAAAGTAGTAAAGGAGTTTTGCTATTTGGGAAGCAAAATAACTGATGATGGTCGAAGTAGAGAGGATATAAAATGAACACTGGCAATGGCAAGGAAAGCATTTCTGAAGAAGAGAAACTTGTTAACATCGAGTATAGGTTTAAGTGTCAGGAAGTCGTTTCTGAAAGTATTTGTATGGAGTGTAGCCATGTATGGAAGTGAAACATGGACGATAAATAGTTTGGACAAGAAGAGAATAGAAGCTTTTGAAATGTGGTGCTACAGAAGAATTCTCAAGATTAGATGGGTAGATCACATAACTAATGAGGAAGTACGAAATAGGATTGGGGAGAAGAGAAGTTTATGGCACAACTTGACTAGAAGAAGGGATCGGTTGGTAGGACATGTTCTGAGGCATCAAGGGATCACCAGTTTAGTATTGGAAGGCAGCGTGGAGGGTAAAAATCGTAGAGGGAGAACAAGGGATGAATACACTAAGCAGATTCAGAAGGATGTAGGTTGCAGTAGGTACTGGGAGATGAAGAAGCTTGCACAAGATAGAGTAGCATGGAGAGCTGCATCAAACCAGTCTCAGGACTGAAGACCACAACAACAACAACAACATTGTATGATGATTCTGGAAGGGTAGAAGTATTGAAATCTGGGTTTGTCGTTCATTGTTATACTAGTTGTTAATATGTTTCTCATACTCATATCTTCTCTGTTGGTGAGAATGTGCTGCTCATAGCCTGATCTCAGATTTACGAGGCATGTTTGGAATAGGGTGATCCCTACTGATTCGTAGGCAATGTCTCAGCGGATTCTATAGTGAAATTTGAGAACACTTCGGATAGGTTGTCGTTTAGTAGAGTACAATCTGAATATGGTCGTGCGAGGCAGTCTGGCAAGGGAAAAAAAAAAAAAAAAAAAAAAAAGAAGAAGAAGAAAAAGAAATGAACGACATAATACAAACTCTCTGATTCATCCCACTCTCTTTGACCAACTCACCGAATCACTCGTATTTGGTAGTACATGTAGACAAATACTACAACTTCAAGACACACATTCTCCACAGCCTATAAAAAACCCAACAATCAGTCTGATTCAAGGACGATTTCATGGTTGTTGGGCCGCGACAGCCATCCACACCTATAACACGTTTATCCGAACTATCATGATAGATCAGGTGATTTGCAGCTCTTACAGATTGCGTTCTGTACAAACCGTTAGAGCAACCGCCAAATACCACGTGCCTTATGACCGAGTACGCCAGGACCACAGCCTGCTGAAGATGAAGATAAGTTGGTTGCGACGGCGATTATTCCATACGTCGAAAACATATCAGCAAAAATCGGAATACCACTCTGGAAAAACAGTGCATGCACCGCCCGATAGCCCAGACGAAAACCTTATACTATCAGTGAAGGCTGACCAAGTAGCCCGGAAACCAGGATTCTATCGCGCCACTTGCTAGTGTGGAAAAATGTATGCAGGCCAGACCATCAGGATAGTAAAGAAGAGATGCACTGAGCATAAACGCCACACTGACACCATTCAACCGGCAAAGCTCGCTGCAGCATAGCACTGCGTCTACCACCGACGTACTATGAGTTATGATGTCACAAAGTTGTTGCAACAATCCAACACCTTCCGGGATTGTATTCTCAAAGTAACTGTAGAGATCCGTTTGTGTGACGGACTATTAAATAATGACAGTGGTTTTCTATTAAGCACGGCCTGGGATCCAGCCTTGAGCATGACCAAATCACAGCGGCAGTCTACGTGGAGGTATGTTCCCGCCATGGCAACAGAAGAGGACGAAGAAGCATCGTCGCCACGCCAGCAAAGATCGGCGTCTGGCGCCGGCCGCTGAGCTACTGAGGACCTCGGATCGACGCCCAACGTCGCGTTTCCTCTGCCACCACACCAGGCCTATCCACGGAGAAGACTGGCTGAAGATGGCGAAGCGGGGTAGAGGGTGTAACTGAGGATGGCAAGAAGTCAACTTGCCGAAACGTCGCGTCTTTTGGACGACGCCACCCGGCTGTACACCCGATAAGTATTCAAGATTTCCCTACGCCTGAAAAATTTAAAATCAAACAAGCTAATTAATTAATGGCGTAGGAATGCACAGTTCTTACCCTGTATATTAATAGACTCACATCCTATGTAACAACAGTTGCACTGCAGCAATTCATATATGAGCTTGAAACCAACATTATACTCTTACAAGAAATAACACAGCTAACCATAGGGAACTTCACAGGTATGGCTATTCTTCCGCCTCAGAGTATCCCAGTCAGAGACACTGATAAACTACGTCGTCCACGCATATTAATGTGACCACTATGTTCAACGTCAACATGCAATAACTATCACTAATGGCAGATGGCAGCAGTGGCAATGGAGGGTATATAAAGAGTGTCGGGAGGGGGCGTGCAAAATAGTGTAGTCGTTGTCGTAACGCGGAAAAGGAGCGTTTTATGTGACGTCCAAAAGGGCATGATCGTTGGCTTTCAGGACAATGATGGAGGCATTTCCGATACGGCTGTTTATGAACAGTGGTTAATATATAGAGTGCATGGCAAAATGGCGCTATCCAAAACCGGCGCTGAGGCAACTGTAGTTCACCGCGGGCCATAGATGACAGCGGTGAACAGTGGATGCTGACATGTATACGGGCGAATAGACGTGCAACTGTTGAGCAAGTGACTGGCCAAATGAACCAATGGGTTACCAACAGTGTCTCCTCAGCGACCGTTCAGTACACGTTGCTGCGTCTGGAACTCCTGACTAGGTGCCTGGTTCGTGTAGCCATGATGACTGCTGTTCATGGGTGACGAAGGTTGGAATTAGCAACCGGACTTCCACTGAGTGGTGACAGGCGGCCTTTTAGGATGAATCACGTTTTATTCCTCATAGGGAATACGGCTATAGGTGTGAAAGTCTGAAAGCAAACATCCTACTTGCGTTATATTCTGGGGAATACGTTCATGGCATTCCCTGGGTGATCTCGTCATTCTGGAACACACAACGAATCAACAAATGTATGCTTATACCTTTCGGGACCCTGTCAACCCCTACATTCAGTTCGGTTTGGACAATGCAACTTTTCACCCAGTTCGCAATGATTCGTAGATCGCCAGGGTGAGTTCACCGTACTCCCTGGATGCCAACCAAACTCTTCGGATGTAAGCCCAATCGAGAATCTGTGGGACCACTTGGATCGGGCTGTTCGCGCCACTGATACTGAACCGAGAAACCTGACGCAGTTCGCCAAAGCACAGGAGTCGACATGGCTCCGCATTCCTCTTGGTACCTTCCAGAACTCCATTGACTCTCTTCCTGCTCGTCTGGCAGAGGTCCGCACTGCAAAAGGTGTTTAATCAGGCTTCTGACAGATTGTCACATTAATGGGACTGGACACTGTAGAATCCGGGAGAGGAATCGCTTGTCAAATCACAATTGCAGCCTTCTGATCCTTTACGCCCTTTCAGGCAGTACCAAAAAGATAAAACGACCAGTTTTCTTTAAAGATGAAATAATTTATTTTCACAGAGATAAATAATCAGCTTACAGGAGGCGACTTTAAACTTAACGTGTTCCTATGGCTCAAAAATGAGTAATTAAAACATACGCTAGTCAGTTGACGGAAGGTATTTAACAGAGAACATTCGTCAACGCATCACTGTACTTCAGCTGCGACGTTGAACCTAGACAAACAGCCCGCAAAAAAGCATTGGGCTCTATGCATGTGAAACGTCTCACACTGTGACCAAAAGTATGTGATCAAAAGTATCCGGTCACTCCCAAAAACATACGTTTTTGGTATTAGGTGCGTTATGCTACCACCTGCACTCCATATCAGCGACCTCAGTAGTCGATAGACATCGCGAGAAAGGCGAATGGGGCGCTTCGCCGAACTCACGGACTTCGAACGTGGTCAGGTGATTGAATGTCATTTATATCATACGTCTGTACGCGAGATTTCCACACTCCTAAACATCCCTAGCTCCATTGTTTATTATGTGATTGTGAAGCGGAAATGTGAAAGGGACACGTACAGCACAAAAGCATAGAAGCCGACCTCGTCTGTTGACTGACAGAGACCGCCGACAGTTGAAGAAGGTCGTATTCTGTAATAGGTAGACATCTATCCAGACCATCACACAAGAATTCCAAACTGGATGTCCGCCTGCTTAGCTGGGTAGTAACATGCTAGCCTCCCACGCAAGCGGGCCCGGGTTCGATTCCCGGCTGGGTTGGAGATTTTCTCCACTCGGGGACTGGTTGTTCTGATGTCCTCATCATCATTTCATCCTCATGACCGGCGCGCAAGTCGCACAATGTGGTGTCGAATGAAATAAGACTTGCACGTGGCGGCCGAAATTCCTTGAATAGGCGCCTCCCGGCCAACGATGCCATACGCTCATTTCCATTTTTTTCCAAACTGCATCAGGACCAATTCAAGTACTATGACAGTTAGGCGAGAGGTGAGAAAACTTGGATCTCATGGTCGAGTGGCTGCTCATCGCGCCGGTAAATGTCAAACGACGCCTCGCTTGGTGTAAGAAGCGTAAACAATGAACAATCGAACAGTGTAAAAACGTTGTGTGAAGTGACGAATCACGGTACACATTGTGACGATCTGATTGAAGGGTGTGGGTATGACGAATGCGCGGTGAACGTCACCTGCCAGCGTGTGTAGTGCCAACAGTAAAATTCGGAGGCGGTGGTGTTATGGTACGGTCGTGTTTTTCATGTATCATGGTTGACTTTACCATGTTCTAAACGACCGAATAGCGAACTAACTATGTGCTCGGCGGCTTTCGTGATCAAGTGTAACTTTGAGAAAATGGTGCGTTTGCGGTGGAGCGTTAATCCTTTCCACGTAAATTGTTCAGTCGACTGCTTCTGCACATTTGGTGCCTTTATTTAATTGAGGGAATATCGATTGTGGTGTGTTGAACACACGTTTGCCTGTTCTCTAGACGTGGGAAACCACCCTTGTTGGCTTGTAAACAATATTGATCAGCTGGAATCTGTTACATCACCGACTTCGGCATTCGAGAGAGTAAATATCATTTTACTCTGTTTGTTTCTAGTTAGTCAATGGCTTACAGCATGCTGCACCTCGTTTGGTGTTTGTGGATACATAATTTACACTGTATATGTTGTGCATTATGTTGTGTTAGCGTCTGGGACGCTACTGCTGTGTGCTTGATATCGATAAGTGCGGCGAAAATTGTATAATATTATGGCGAAAATATGGTTGTTATTTTAATCGACAAATCTGGAGATGTCTGTAAGAATGCGAGCAAGAAGGTGGAAACATTAATGCGTTTGCGCCAGGGGGAAACGAGCCTGTCTTTCACATCAGTTCTGAGAGAGTGACTTCGGTTCGCTGACGTAAAGGCGATGATTTGGCATGTTGGGGGCTATGAATTGCATGTTTACTAGATCGAGACAGTACTCGGTGATATATCCCCTGGTTGGAGATCGGTATGACGGTCCAATATTCTTGCGAGTATTGTATGTATTTGTAAGTAGGCTGTTTGGGTTCTTATATTGATAACGCCACGTAGCGCTCTGTATGAAAATCACTGGCTGTGCTGTGTACAGTCTGTGGCTAGTTTGCATTGTTGTCTGCCATTGTAGTGTTGGGCAGCGGCAGCTGGATGTTAACAGCGCATAGCGTTGCGCAGTTGGAGGTGAGCCGCCAGCAATAAACACTAATTACACAAACTACAAGAAAAAATCAGAAGATTCCAGGTTCGAATCCTGGCAGGGTCGCCACCACTGCTGGCGGCTCACCTCCAACTGCGCAATGCTACGCGCTGTTAACATCCAGCTGCCCAACACTACAATGGCAGACAACAATGCAAACTAGCCACAGACTGCACACAGCACAGCCAGTGATTTTCATACAGAGCGCTACGTGGCGTTACCAATATAAGAACCTAAACAGCGAAACGTACCCTTAGAACACTTTATACACGACTGTGTTTAAACTGACACACAATATTTTTTAGCGCAACGCAATCTGACTTTAAAAAATGCCTACAAAAGAATGGGCCTGACTAACATTAACCTATACCTTTCACAAATCACTTACCTTACAAAAATCTTCGTTACTCCAACTACTGCAATACAGCGAGCGCCATTACTGCCAACTAAATAAAAGATTCAAACTACGGAAGGCACTAACTACTGATAGGCATAGTTAGCAAATGAAAGATTTTAATAGAGAACAAACAATGTATTTACCTTAATAGTGTTGAAAAATCATAATATACATAGCAGTTCATGACATCCAGTCTTACAAATTTCCAAACTCCGCCATTTCTCTCCCCACATCCACCACTGCTGGCGGCTCACCTCCAACTGCGCAACGCTACGCGCTGTTCTCATCCAGCTGCCGCTGCCCAACACTACAATGGCAGACAACAATGCAAACTAGCCACAGACTGCACACAGCACAGCCAGTGATTTTCATACAGAGCGCTACGTGGCGTTACCAATATAAGAACCTAAACAGCCTACTTACATATTTGATGACCTGTAGACAACTTTGCGATCTTTAATTGTCGGTGCAAAATGGAGATCAGTGTAAAATAGTTTATTACCACTGAGTGTAGCATCTTTACAAAGAAAGAACAGGTTTTGGGTGCATAGATTGAGGGAACTGTCGGTGTAATTTAGCAATCTTTGCAAAATAACGACAGAAAGCCCCAGAAAGAAAATGCTCGATTGTGGTGGGATATAGGAGCGGTGAGAACATTTGCATATGTTGAGAGCAGGAAGGCTATCACGTAATGTCCGGGAGGGAGACTGGATTCGGCGATATTTTGGTAAACAGGTTCTGTTATGGCAGGATATTTGGCGCATACAAGCTGAGACAACAAGAAAGCGAGTGTTAACTATTTCTGGGGGGGCTATGGAATTTAGTAGAGTTAGACTTCCTTATTATTTTAGATAGCAATGTGACTTGAGTATAAAATTGATAGCATTCCTAGATGCGTTTGCAATGGCATGTAGCTACGAGTGGTGAAGCGTGAGTCAAACGTGGCTCTTATGGTCCGTCAGAATCGCTAAGGAGAAAGCAGGTTCTGCTACTGTGGAACAGTATTCTGCAGCGTCTTCGCCGGACCACAGTTAGAGTGAGGATAGCGGGAACGCCGAACGCGCACGGCTCTGCTTGGAGTGTGCGCTCTGAAAATAAGCCCCTGGTCATTAACGGCGCCTACATACGACTTTGGCCTGTGTTCGGCTGCATCTCACGGTTGCACTTCCGCCCGATCACGTCAGCATGTGTGTGTAGGTTAACATGTATTTGGATAGGAATTTGTCAGGTGTTACATATGAATGGGGGTGCCAATGAGAGGTGGCATGAGCCCCCTCTCATATTTCTATCTTACGATTCTCCTCTCTAATTGCATGCGGTGGGAAGTTGCTATTCCTTCACACGCGGACTTCCCACGCAGCGTCTCTCGTCACCCGGGTGGTCCGGTGACAGGCGGGTTAAGCCGACGTGTGTGAGGCAGTCGAGTGAATGCTTTGCAGACGCCGACATTGTCAAGAGACACGCCCGCTGGGGTGTGAAGTAGCGGCTGGGCTAGAGGTTCCGTTACTTCGGAGAAACTTAGCGAAAACACTTTCTGGCGGGCTACCAGCGAGGCGTGGGAATGACTTGTGTACCCAGGCAGTTGTGGCGGGAAAATTCCCGCACTTTCTGCAAAATAGTAACGGTGATTGGTTTGCTCAGGGCATAGCGCCGTGACGTAGCAAAATCAGCACAGAAATTGGCGCCAAGAATCTCCATTGGTGGAATGGTAGTGCTCCGGCAATGGAGTGGAATTTCCGCCGGTTTTCGAGTTGCTGATTGGAACGTTTAACCACGGCCACTGTCGTGGGGGCGGGAATGTTCTGTGTTCGGCCTGTACGGGTGCTCTTGCGGAGAGTCGGCAGTCGCCTTTCGGTCGAGGACGTCGAAGCAACCAGCCCTCGCCTGCGGTACGCCAGATCGTGTTCTGGCAGTCAAGAAGACAGTTTTGGTAATGTATGTCCGCAGCACCGGCAGATAGGGATTTTCCTAGGTGATAATCAGAGCTCAGCAGAGCGCGCCTGTTCGTCTTTTTCTAACTTTGTTCTGTCTTGAGTAGCAGCAATTACTGTTGGGTTAGCGGTGTGTCTCTCTTGAGATTTGAGTGGCAAGGAATTGGCTCCACATACCACTTCGTCTTAAACCTCACGATCTAGTTTAGGGACAACTTCACCTTTACAGTGTTTGTATGAGTCTCCAATTCGAGCCAATTTAATGTATCATAAATTAGAATTCATGTGTTTTTGTTTATTAATTTGTGATTAGTCTTAATAAATCATATTGTTATTTTGGACAGAACTTTCATTCTGTTAATCGATAGAGCAACCCTATCATTCCTCACTATGCTAATGAAACCTTTGTTTATTTAACTTATTTATCAAATTAAATTATTGCAGGTGCCAAACTCTCTTCTACTCCACTGGCAGGGTTGATTAGAGTCAGTTCGCGTATTTTTTTATCCTTGTGGCAGCTGACGGCTGCGCCGACTGTACGTGCGATCGTGTCATCATCGGTATCTAACAGATAGGAATTTCTCATGTGTTACGTATGAATGGGGTGCCGCCATCTAATGCTTGTGGAGGCCGAGCAGGGGCTGTGCGTGGTTTGATATCTGACAGATGCATCACTTATCGCTACCTCCTGTGTACTCTACTGGACAGGGGAGGTGGACTGTGCTTGTGCGCATTGATTGCATTATTTCGTGAGCAGCTCTGTACTCCCTTCTATGCGCTATTTTGACAGTTTATGAGTACTGAGCGTGTGTACACATCAGTGTGAACAATTATTTAGGAGCAGTTTGCTATTGTGTACTGAAATTACGAGTTGGTTGCGTGTCTGTGGGCTGTGCAACATGACCCCAGACACATCAGGGAGGATGTTTCGTATGAGTGTGATAGATATACTCTATCCTTAAATAAGTTGTTTGAAAATAGACTGCACTCCATCCTTATTCTCTCCAGCAGCCCAGAGCAGGCTGAGTCGTTTTCCCACCATTTTCCCTCACCATCTTGGTTTACGTCACGAAAAGAACGACAGTGTCCTCTGCAGGTGGTATTGAGTACTATACCTCATGGGGAACACACTGTTTGCCGGCATCATGGATAACTGTGCTTGCGTCATCAGCTGGTGTCACGGAGGCGTCCTCTGGCAGCGACGAGATGAACTAAGACAGTTACGATCTGGAGCTCGTGGTGAACCCACTAGGTGGCGCCATCTTAGCTTACGGTACTTGCGTCATCACCTGACGTCACTACAGCATCCTCTAGTGGCATCGGTATGAACTGAGTGAGTTGGGATATGGACTCAGTGGCGAATACACTTGGTGGTGGTGCTGCCTCTAATTGTTTAAATAAAGACTGGTGTATGATTTCGACAGCTGACGATTAGCAAGCATGTTTGCAGGGTCTTTTACATGAATTATTATTTAGATAATTTAACAGTTGTTTGGCTCTCTCGACATAAATGTATTGCATTATTTACGAGTGGTTTGCATGTCTGTAGGCTGTGCAATGCGTTATTTTTGATTGTTTACAATTAGCAAGCGTGTGTGTAGAGCCTTACGCTTGAGTTAGGTAGGAGTAGTTAGGTAAGAGTAGTACGCTGTGGGACATGTCAGAGCGTGTGTTCTGTGATAAATATACACCATCCCTAAATAAATTTCTCCAAAATAAATAAAGTAAACTACTTCCTCTCTCCATCAGCCTAGTGCAGGCTGAGTCCTTTTACCACCTGCACGTAGGAAGAGGTGGCGGCCTGGTGACTTAGGTTAGTGCTGGTGGTTGTTTGCAAGAATTTTGTTACGTTGGTAGCGAAAGCCCAAGTGACCTTTCTTTACTGGCAGAATTCAAACTTGGCGCCGGTTCCCAGGAGAAGGTGGCGGTCGGGTGGTAGAGCTTAGTACAAGTGTCCTTTCTTTCCCACAATTTTCTTAGGTTGGTAGCGGAAGTGCAAGTGACCCATTTTTCCGCGATTTTCTTAGGTGTGACGCATTATCATGTTGGAATTTGAACTTCCCGCCGTTTTATGGGGGGGAGGGGGGTTAGGTTGGTGGAGGTAGCCCAATCGACCTTCTTCCCGCCAAAATTCAAACTTCCCACTAAAATCCGCCTTCTTAACTGACGTCACTGGGGGTGTGTCTGACACGTCACGGCCGCCATCTTGGATGACGTTATTGGGGGTGTGTCTGTAACGTCACGGCAGCCATCTTGGATAACGGTACTTTGCGCTCGTGTCCGCCTTGTCCCAATTCTCCTGCCTCCCCTCCCATTGTTGTGCTCCCTACACGACGACAGTTGACCATACCATTGCAACAAGTGAGAAGTTCCGCAGAATACAACTTAGTGACATGGATAAATGCCCCTCATGTGGATTAGTCCATTCCCTTCTCCACCGATTCATTTGCTGCTCTCGTCTACGGAAACAGAGATGGACCTTCCTGCAGACGAAGAGTTACTAAACCAACTACACGACAGACATCCTACTTCGGCCTGCACTGCATTGTTAACTGGTCAAAGCAGGAGACGTGTTTTGTTAGCGGTGCACAGTTATCTAAGTCTTCACTGAGATAAACTGACGCTGTAGTTTTCATCTTCGGCACACCAGTGCAAGAGTTGTCACAGAATCAGCTAACTAAAAAATACGTTCAATTCGTTCGCTTCTTGACGTGTAAAATCCGACCGGAGTTATCTTTAGTGTGAGACCGTGTGTGCCATATTTTGTGTGCTAATTGCTTTAGTTCTTAGAGGGAATTAGTAATATTTTTAACTCAACATCTTGAAAGATAATCAGCAGACTTAGTTTGTATAAAATATTCCACCAGCCATAATGCAGCCCACTGTGAATGTGGTTCTCCAGCATGCGATGAGTTAGTTGACATTCGTAAGTAACTGAAAATCGCCCCGACTGCTGTCGGTCAATTGGAAGCTGCTGTGAATACGTGTGTAGTGTAGGTCCCAGACTTGCCAAAGGTATCCCAAGTACTACAAGTAATACCCTCTCTTGTTAATCCTGTCCCCCCTGCATGAAGTACGGGATCAAAAAAATCGCTCTGAGCACTATGGGACTTAACTACTAAGCTCATCAGTCCCCTAGAACTTAGAACTACTGAAACCTAACTAACCTAAGGACATCACAAACACCCATGCCCGAGGCAGGATTCGAACCTGCGACCGTAGCGGTCGCCCGGTTCCAGACTGAAGCGCCTAGAACCGCTCGGCCACCGCGGCCACAGTACGGGATCTATCGCTAACTGTCCACTTGACTGCGAGTGGAGTCATGTACAGGGCAGAAAGGGACCGACAGGGCTCAGTGTGTCCCTGTAACCAGCAGGTTCGAGGTGCTGTCTTCCTCTGAAACTGAAACTAGGCCAGTGGGATTCGCTTCATCTATTGGAATACCTGTTTTATCCTGCGTCAAGAGGCGATAATCGCAAAAAGGTAGGGGTCTACCAACCATCGGCAATTCAAACTGTAACGTCTCCTAGCAAAACACATATTATATGTGGTAAAAAAGGAGAAAAGAATAATTGAACTGGATGATTGTAATTGCATGGACAACGATTGTGTGAACTTTATGTAATAAAGAGAAACCGTTATATGCCATGTTTTATACTTGTATAGAATTATGTACCGATTGTTTAAAACGATAATATCTGTGTCGGCGAGTACTGAAACCGCCACAGACGATACTTATTAAATATCAAACAAATATGAGAATATGTCACAACGAGTATAAATAGTAGTGACCGAGCATTAATTTCTCTGTCGTCTTCTTGGAGTTACGTGAGTAGGAAGATCCTGTGACATTATATTGCATGCTTGTGTAGCATTCTTTTGTCAAGATTGAGAGAAGGACGTCAATAGGTACTGATTTGTAAAGGTGTGTAATAATTTAATCTGTCTAAATGTTTTGAATTGAGTTACTGAATGAAAACTTACATTATGATTTGTAATAAGCTTTCCTGGTATTTTATGCCATCCTTTTAAAACATTTTTAGCTATTTAAATATTATTCGTGGTGCAGAGCTGCGCTACGAACGAACGAGCCGCTGCCGCGGCGCATTCAAACTGCATCAAATGAAACCAATCATACCGCAAAGAAGCGGACAGGTAATAGTGAACTAAAATTATTTCTTTCAGGTTTCGGAATTGCAGGGCAGAGCAGGAGATTTTATGATGTGTTTTACAGGTGGACGCAGGCTGCGGATGATATATTATTAACAGTGCAAAAAGATAATTTACCTTCATAACATAAAATAAATCTTGCTGTGCGTAGTTCTGGTCTGGCAAACATTATAGTAAAAACATCTTTTTCTCTGATAATAGTCTCATGTTCGCGTGTTAGTTGTGGTACTTATTCGTGTTTTACTGTTAACAAAAATCCACTGCAAACTTTTGATGTTGAACAAACATTGCGTACTGTAACATCAGTATCGATAGCGAAATAATTTTCAGTAACCTTTTCAATAACTGTAAAGTAAGGAAGATATGTTGAACTTTACAGCGAATTACAGTAGCGAAAAAATGTTGCTTTTAATAGAAAGCCAGATCCAGAATAATAAGAACATAATATATTTTGTTTTCTTGAAAATTAATGATCCAAAGAAAGCATCCCCAAAAAGTATTTCGGGGCTCTTTTCGTAGTAACATATTTTATCTCATATATTTGTTGCTACGAGAGCAATACCAAAGAGAGAGCCAGCGAAACAATGCACGACAAATAAGGATTCCCCTTAGGGAAATGACAGCAGGGCGCGGGAAGGTACAGTAAATGTACACAGTGTGTGTGCCTGAGGTCCTCATTAAACATGGTGAAGAGGGTATTCTGGCAGTCAGTGAAGGAACAGGGTGCAACAAGCCGCAGATTATGTTGCACGTTGGGACAAACGATGCATGTCGCCTGGGACTCCGAGCTCAGACTTGGAACATTGCGGTGACTGGAAGAGAATTTTGTCAAGAGCAACCGTGAGCACAGAGTTTTAACGAAACTCACAGTTTGTAGCACTGTCCCCATAATTGATTGAATCAGAGACTTGTGAAGAGCGCCACCCGTTGTGGCCGAGCGGTTCTAGGCGCTTCGGTCCGGAACCGCGCCGGTGCTACGGTCGCGGGTTCGAATCCTGCCTCGGGCATGGATGTGTGTGATATCCTTAGGTTAGTTAGGTTTAAGTAGTTCTAAGTATAGGGGACTGATGACCTCAAATGTGAAGTCCCATAGTGCTCAGAGCCATTTGAGCCACCTGTGAAGAGCCAAAATACTTCCTGGTCTCGTGCCACAGTGACAAACTGCCTGTTGGCATCTGTCTCGGGTTCGCTCGACGTTCATCTGATGTTTTTTCTGACGTTTCGCCAGCAGTAGTGGCTGCCATTGTCAAAGTTTCACCCTCCATTGCTGGTGGCAGATTGGGGCCGATCTCGCGACCGCAGACTATACGTACCTGACGCGCCAACGTCCAAGGGCTTCTCCGCGGTCATTTCCAGTCCGGTGACGAGTGTCACATCGAGTTAGTGACACTTGCACGGAGTCACATTTGTACGGAGAGGAAATGTGTTGACATTTGCACGGAGCACAGTACGCTGCAGGTAGTTGACAGGGTGTCCCAGAAGTAGCGTATGACGGCGTGTCCCGCCGCTACATGCGACGTTTTCTGGGAGAGGCCGAAGTCCGTTTCCTGCGCAAAGTTCCCTGTCCCTGCACCAGTTCGTAATGTGCGTGGCTTTCTTCCAGAGTTCAGTACTGCCGATGACCTCTGACTGGCAAGTAGGGCTCCGTGCTTTACTGCTGAGATAGCTGAGTTCACCGAGACCACCAGAGGGAAGATTTTACTGATTTACAATGGACATCAGTATGCAGTTCACTATACACACAAACAAGAAGTGGCTTGGAATGAGATTTTCACTCTGCAGCGGAGTGTGCGCTGATATGAAACTTACTGCAGATTAAAACTGTGTGCCGGACCAAGACTCGAACTCGGGACCTTTGCTTTTCGCGGGCAATTGCTCAACCAACTGAGCTATTCAGTTTCATATCAGCGCACACTCCGCTGCAGAGTGAAACTCTCATTCTGGAAACATCCCCCAGGCTGTGGTTAAGCCATGTCTCCACAATATCCCTTTCTTTCAGGAGTGCTAGTTCTGCGAGGTTCGCTTGAGAGTTTCTGTAAAATTTGGAAGGTAAGAGACGAGGTACTGGCAGAAGTAAAGCTGTGAGGAGGGGGCCTGAGTCGTGCTTGGGTAGCTCAGTTGGTAGAGCACTTGCCCGTGAAAGGCAAAGGTCCCGAGTTCGAGTCTCGGTCGGGCACACAGTTTTAATCTGCCAGGAAGTTTCATTTAAGAAGTGAATTATTGGCGTTGGGTAAACTTTAATAAGAATAAGTGCAGAGGAAGACTATCCACAAAAAATAACACAGTTTCAGGGAAGGTAGCAACGTGTGTATTCCAGATGAAGCAAAAAATGATGTGCGAAAACATTTTGTCAGCGCAAAGAAGCGGGCAAAGAAAAAAAGCCAGACGCTACAGTTTCATCAGTTTACGTTGAAAAAGTAGGGCAGCTCTTCAATCGAGGCTACGACTCAGTAACATCGTTACCGTCACACAGAAGTTCGAAACAAACGTTACATTGTATAAGACGAAAATATATGGGCACTACGCTGGATCCTGCCGATTCTGGAGGAAAATGCTCCCAAGAAAATAATTTGCTGATGAATGATTGTAGCAACTTTTTACTTGCAGATGATAACAGGGGACCGAATGATAGAGTACTGGTGTTTGCCGCCGGGTGGCCGTTCGGTTCTAGGCGCTACAGTCTGGAACCGCGAGACCACCACTTTGGTGTGACGTCATAAGCGCGTGACTGCGTGTGAGAGCGCTCTCTAAGTTTTCATATATTTGTAGGTTTCAGATACATATTTTAACGGTTTGTGTGATAATATTTACTATATAAGTGACTTATTAGTGGTTTCTTCATTCACCTCCGCCTTTCTTGTGTTGTGACCTGATATTTGTGAGTGTTTCGTATCGAGCAACTTAATCTCTTACCTGGTTTACATTCCGCGCTGACCAGTTGCAGCTGTAGCGGCGCATCGAAAGCTAAGTACTAATTAATTGTTTGTGTATAGTGGTTTATTTAGGAACTTTTGTAGTCTTCAACCGGTTTTCTTGGTGTTTTCTGGTGAAATAATTTCAGAATAAATTTTGGGGAACTGTTTTCAGTTTCGTTACTGTGTCATTAGACGTTTGATTTTCTTTCTGTGTTAGTCTTTTGTTATATTCTCATTTGCTGTTGATTCATACTGTTAATAATACTAGTTACTTCCTTGTAGAGTAAGTTTGTGATTATTGTAGTCAGTTTTTTAACATCTTATTGTACTAGCGGAATTTACATAAAGTAGTTTTCTTGTTTCAATAACCTAAAAATTTTACCATGAGTGAGAAGTGTGGGCTTTGCTATAGGTTCGTGAGAAGTGGATTTCGGTGTGAGACTTGTTCGAAGTATTTTCACTGGGGGGAATGCAGTGGGGAAGCCAGTGGGCATTCTGGTGAGATCCTCTCCTGGAACTGCAGGTTATGTAGCAAGAGTAAGTTGACAGATGAGCAGGAGCGTAAGATCAGTGCCCTTCAGGTGCAGTTGAAAAACGCACAGGAGGAGCTAGATAGGATGAGGAGGGAGAAGGGGGTTGGGGAATGGGAGCTGGCTGTTGGCAAGAGGTCTGCTAGGAGAAGGAGATTTTCAGATAGTTTTACTATTGGTGTTTGCAATAGATATGACCAACTGTCAGAGTCTAGTGGAGAGGAATCTCTAGTAGCTGTAGATGTAGGAAGTATGCAGCAGACCTCAGCAGTTACGGTGGCTAGGACAGTTGCAGTTGAAAGAGTACAGTACCGCCCGACATTGAAAATAGGTACAACATACTTCATTATTTTTGTCAGAACAACACATTTCTTTTTTGTAAAATAACTCAATTTCAATTAATACAGCGAAGCCGGATACCAGTGTGGGAAAGAATGACAATTTATTTATTTAATTGATCACATGTGCACTCCCACAAAATAAATCCCTACATCCAGTTTGGTGAGATCTGTGAAATGAATGAATGTATGGTCGTCTGCTAACCGCAGATAGTGAATGTGAATATATGATCATCTTTGAGTCGATCCTTTGGCCACCTTTGGTGGGACCAAAGAGATGAAATTTACCTGAGCTTTGAGCGCCTGAAATGTGGCTGACCAATACGGTAGCAAGGTGCTCCCCCACTTCAGCAGAGGTGTGAGAGGACCTCGAGAACGGCCATGTTTCGGCACTCTGCCGCTGGATCTTGTGCTGTTAAGACCTTTTTTAGTTGTGCTCCGTAATGAAAAAAGAGTGGAGACATGGTATGCATGTGGAATATTTAAGAGTAGTTTGAAATAATAATTTCTCTATTTCAGGAACTTTTGTGGGGAGAATTAAGTGTCAGGCAGGTAATATTAATGAGATTGTAGTAATCTTCGGAAGTGACCAATGGTCACAATGAAACCACGTGTAGCAATAAGTTGAAATACTTCCGTGTGCTTAAGTTAAGCTGAATTACTGGCATGTGTACAATAAGTTGAAATATTCAAGAAATAGCGTGTGTACCATAAGTTGAAATATTTAAGAAATGGCGTGTGCAGGACTTGAAATTAGAGACGAGTACTTCCACGTGGTGAGTACTGTGTGAGTCTCAAACTGTGTATGAGACGAAAGATAAAGAGAAGTACTCGTCCATGGTATCAGTTGAGGACTCGCGTGTGTGATGAATACGTTCTTAATATTACTTTGCGTGATATGATTCCGTGTGACGCTTGATTCAAACTATAATACTCTGAGAGAAAAGCAAGGTGAGTCGGCCGTCTATCCAGCAACGCCACTTGGCTTGCATTGCACAGGAAGACGTGCATATATCTCCAGAGTTCATAGTAGGAAAGTAGAATTACGAAGTGGGGCAGTGTCGTGTGAAACTGGGATAAATATTAATTGAAGTGGGAAAGCTGAAAGTGATAGTGTTGTGACTATTTAGTGTTTTGTATTTCATATTGTAGTGTGATGTATGTCATGTAATTTGGGTATGTGTGGTTTGCATGGGAGAGTAGCAAGGTAGTTTCAAAAGATTAGTGGGTTATGCTTGTTCCTTCTGTACCGCTCGGTCTGGAGGATAGTTTCGTGATGATGATTGTGAGAGTCGAGGTGTGAGAAAAAATAAAAGATCCACCATCCTATCCAGAAAGTGCACTGTAACGTTAAATAATTACGAGACCATAATATAGAGATTCACCAATGTAAAGCCATGCCCACTGGGCGGAATTTCTCATGTGTTATTGTTGTAGGTTATAGAATTTGTGTGTTTAGGTTATAGAATTTATCGGAATAAATAAGATAGTGAAAAGAAAAAGATTGGTGGACTTTTCCTTCGAATTGTATGTTGCCATAATGTCCCGAATTTATGTGTGCGCCATTCATATTCAGTGCGGTGGCCACGTGTTGACAAAAGCCGTTAAATAAAAAAAAGAAAGAAAATGTGGTGTTGCCAGTGCGTAGTGTACAGTCAGAGTTCTGTAAATTACTGATAGTCAGATGCGTGTTTCCGTTGCGTATTAATCATATAGGAGGATAACTTGTAACTTAAGTGTGAGTACTAGAGTTCATGTTACTCGATAAATAAGAATGAATCCACTCGCTTGGCAGACCACTCATCCTGCAGGCCTGACTGCTTGATGCCACAGTATGAGCAAGGCATGTGGGTGCCTCTCATAATTTCGACCCTGCCAGGATATTTTGCCAGGATATTTTGCTGTTAGGGTTTGCTGTTAAGATTTTTTTTATTTTTTGATGGAATATATTGTGATAGCGCTAAGAAGTAAAAATTTTTTCTGTTTGCAATTTCTTTCTGGATTGGTGAGGATCTTTTATTTTTTTTATGTAATTAATTGCTATATCGCCGAAGGCTGGAAGATCGTTGTATAATTTTTTCTGTGTAATGTCCGTAGTAACTAGGTTGCAATCGAAAAGTGGAGTCACCATGGAGAATAGTGATTCTGGTGTGAACGTAGCAGTGCAGCAGGAAGTAGGTGTCGACCATGGGCTAATGAGCGGGAACGGCAAACACTCGGAAGGGGCTGAATTGTTCAGTGGACCGCTGCTAGGTGATCCTTTGAGCGGCGGGCTTTGTTCACAATCGGGGGCTTTTCCCGACGACGCGGGCGAGCCGGTACTAGGTTAGGTATGCAGTGAAAGTGCAGCTACCCTTAGCGAAGCTACGGTTTCTCAGGCGAACGAGGTGAGCGCACCGAAAGTAGCAAATGACAGTGTGCTACTGCAGTTTTTACAAAGGATGGATAGAGATAATAAGGAAAGATTGGAAGCAAATAAGGAAAGATTGGAAGCGATGAATAAAGATAATAAGGAAAGATTAGAAGCGATGAGTAGAGATAATAAGGAGAGAGATAGGGAGAATAAGGAAAGATTTTAAGCAAATAAGGAAAGATTGAAAGCAAATAAGGAAAGATTGGAAGCGATGGATAGAGATAATAAGGAGAGAGATAGGGAGACTAAGGAAAGATTGGAAGCAAATAAGGAAAGACTGGAGGCAATGGATAAGGGAAATAAAGAGGCAATGAGGAAGCTACACACAGTTATCGATGAGCGTCTGTTCACAGTTAATAATCGGTTAGATGAGTGGGAGAAGAATCTGGGTGCATTGAAGCAAGTATGTGATGCCGTGAAAGAGAAAGCCAATAATTTGGAGGTACGAATAAGTGCAATATAGAGCGATATTACAGAGCGTAGGGACGTGTTGCCGGATGAGCGAATCAAAGAGATAGTGGAGGACTTACTTGCAGATAAACAAGGGGCATTAGACAGCGTGGAAGCTCAGGTCACCCGGCAGGAAGTGGCGCTAAATAGACACAGGGATGAAATTGCGGAGGTAGTGGTCAGAATGAATACGATTAGCGCAGATGTAGAAAAGATCAGTATGAGAGGCGAAGCAGGCTCTGACAGTACGCAGCGAGAGGTTTATGCCGACCAGGAGGAGATACAATCACTATTACAGTTTAAAGAGGCACAATTAGAAACAAATAGGAAACATAGGGAAGAACTTGCACAGTTGAAATTAGCGTGCAGAAGTGAAGGTGAAACACCACCAGGTAGACTGCAGAGGGAGAGTGAGATAAATTCAAAAAACGAAGATAGGCAGAAAGAGGAAGACGAACTCAGAGAGTTAGAAGAACGGTTGTGTCGGATAAAACAGGTGGCAAACCCAACTGGGTATAGTCCAAGGCTGTCTCAATTTCAAGATTCATTACCTTCATCGTGGGGACTGCTCCTCAAAATGAAGTTTGTGTGTAACCATTTGAGGGACGAGGGCTAGAGCGAAAATGCAGGAAGTTATTGAAGACTGTAGTAGCTATTTAAATGAATTCTGGTCGAAAAGTAAGCAGGACCAGGTTACGCAAAGCATATTGATGATGCCAAATTGTAACGAAGGTGGTATAAGAGATCCAGTGGCGTACTATCAGGAAATGCTCAGACGAAACAGGTATTTGGATGTGACATACGAATCTGGGCAGCTCATTAGGATCTGTATAGCGAAGTTACCAGTGAAATTGCGCAGAGATATAGCCATAGCAGGCAGACGCGTAGACGATTCTGCGTCATTTCAGCACTTGTTACAAGGATTGGGTAATGAGAGCAATATCGTGAACGGAGACACGACTCATAGGTCAGATAGTGTCGAGGATAGACACTATCAGAAAGGAGAGCATGGAATCCTGGCATTTCATTCTTGTCATAATGGATTGAAGAATAGGAAAAACTAATCCAACATATCAGCCCTTAGCATCTTGCCTTAAAACACGTGCCGCTGGCACTGAAAATTGTCTATGTAGCAGACATACTCTACTAAGATGTAGGAATGCAAATACCATACTTCTGATCAGAGAATAAAACACCAGTAATGGCATCTGTTAGGCTGGTCTCTCAGAGCAAAATTTGCAAATTTTTATTTCGAACACTAAAGTAAAAGGACTGTTTCCTCAAAACAAACCAGTTGTTAAAAATGTTGTGTAATAATGCCAATGAGTCCAGTTTAATTAGTGCGATTTGACTATTGCAGGTACTTAACACGTAATGTAAAAAGTCAACATTGCACCGAAGTTTTTAGATTAGCTGCCATCTCATCGGTAGTATGTCATTGTCATAGTGACAGTTATAATAAAGTGCTGCGTATGGTTGTTCGAAATCTGGTGTTAGGGAAAGAGGCCACTAGCACCTAAGTTTCTAACACTTGGGCTGCCCATTTTTCCCAGCTTGTATATTCTCTGCACACATTTAATTTCCATGTAAGCTTAGATTCCTAACTAGCAAATTCTTTACTGTGTATAGTGGACCATTCAGAGTGAGGCGGATTGTCCATGAAAATGCTGTACTGATTGAGACGATCAAGGGAAAACAATCTCGTGGGCTTCATCACATTTCTAACATCAAATTATGGAAAAGTTAAGGATAGATCTAAAGTAGGCAATTTATGGTAGATAGTCAGTGTATTTATTTGTGAAGTGTAACGTTGTGCAGGGTCAAATCGAACATAACAATTTTCAGGCGGGATGTCAGGAAGTATGACGGAATAGACTGGTCGAATGAGTCATGAACAGGAGTCGACAGAGTGGTGTATGTACGTATTTTTTGTCATATGAATAAGGATCAAGCAGAAGCGACGTGATAAATAGTAGTGGATAAAGGTGATATTTAAGGATAGAAGCGACGTGAAGCAGTGTGATTAATAAAGAGAGATTCGACGTGATGAAACAGTGGTAAATAAAGGTGAGTAGAATTGAATAATGTGGAGATGTCTTAGATGTATGTTACAGAGAGGCAGGTGTATGCTGCAATCGAGATAGATGCGAATGGCGAAGGAAGACCAGGAAATGATGGAGTAATGGACGGATGGAGAGCCGAAATACGAATGAAGAGATGAGGACAACTGCACAACGTGAAAGGACATAAAGGGAGTATGAGATCCAGATGGTGAACGTTGTGGAATACTGACGTAAGATGTAATATAAGTGTAAATCTAATTCTTACCATAACAGTTGCTATGTGAAAAAAAATAATAATAATTTTTGTTGTTGTTGTTGTTGAAGCCTGGTACCAGTATAACTAATCAAAACGGTACTAAGAATGTGTACAGTTATTTTGCAGGATGAATAATTTGTGTATTTTTTGTTCTTAGATGAAATATCGCAATTCTAAGTTGATATTTAGCAGGATGAATAATCGGTAAAGTGAATGCAGAGGTAAGCCGATGGAGAGAGGTGCCAGAGTGAAAGGACGAATTCGGAGACTGGAAAGGTATCTCCGAAACAGCTTCATGTGTTATGTGGTTGAGTATAAGGGAGCAAAGGTATGGTATGTTGTCGTGAGTGTGGTGGTGTTAAGGTTAGCTGACTTCTAGACCTATTCTGTTAGTGTATTAATGGATTGAATGAGAAGGAAAATGTGATGTCTGGTGAGTGAGAGTCGTAGAGTAGTGTGATCAATGCGCACACTCCTGTAAAGGGGATGCTACCGAACCATAACTAAAACACTATTGTGTTATTGTTTGATTTGGATGAACCTCGATGGCAGGTCAGGATCTGGCATCGTGTGGATGGTACATACATGTCCTAGAAATGTTGTTATATATAATAAAAAGGTAAAATATATAAAGAGACACTAATTTCAGTCTGTCACAAGCACAAAGGTGCATTGTATGTTGTACATTTAGAGTCATCAGTTTCTAAAATGTTTATTGTGTTAGGATGTTAAAGTAGTTTACTATTTAACAACATGTGGTAGGTAATTGTTAGCTGTGTAGATTATTTCTTATTTTTTTGTTAGAACACTTTCAAGGGGTATTAATTTCAGTCTGTCACAAGCACAAAGGTTCACTGTATATTGTAATTTTAGAATCAACAGTTTCTAATATTTTCACTGTGATAGGATGTTAGAGTAATCTACTATTTGATATTGTAATTATGAGCTGTACAGATTGTTTCTTACTTTTTTTTACACTTTCATGTTTTGTATGAGGGACGGCAGGTACAATCAGTAGCACAAGTAAGGGCTGTATATAGAAAAGGGATAAATGTTGATGTTGTATGTGTAGAAAACTAGGGTGTATAATTTTATTTTTTTTAGAACAAAGATTCTTTTATTACCAATGTATCTAATAGATCATACATGTAATCAATGAGTATTTAAATAATGTAAGAATATCCTTTTGTCTGTAATGTTGCGAGATGCATGGAAGGGTCTCACTGATTGGGTGTCGTAGCGCTGAGGGGCTACACCGAACGCGCCCGTACCACATAAGCCAAGCAGACGTCGGCAACAGAGCCGGTGCGCTCCCCACTCCACTGCCGGTCGGGGTACACTCCACGCACCCGCTACAGCAGGTCAACGGCCTGGGGCGACACGCACATACCACTGGCCATTCATAAGTTCCGCCACCCTTACGACTGGGGAAAGTATCCCGCGGAGGCAACAGCGGGTGGTTTCTTCTGCTCAACGGTGGAGCGACGGCAGAATGAACGATGCGCGGCAGAGTCCGGCGGGCATTTTTTACCAGCAACTATTAACTAGTACTGGACTGTGGAGCCATGAAACAAGATGACTGCACGTATGTCTCCATAAGGTGGAAATTGAAGGACTGGTGTTCCCACGTTGTGAGTGGTGGAAAAGATTTTGTTGTTTTGTTTTGTCTTGACCACTGAACGGTGGGATCCAAAAACCTTTGGCAGTGACTGGTTAAGTGTGCTTCGTGAATTGCATGTGGGACGCTTGGTATCCTTAAAGAGGACAGTTGTCGTTTGGTGACTAATTATTGTATGAACGCAAGAAACTAGAGTGGGACATTGACATTTGCGTCTGTAGTAGGAGACATTTCTTGAATTGGTGCGGGAATAAGTGCTGTTTGTTGGAACTTACGACTTTTAATTACACCATGAACTGAAAGGACAGAACCGTGGGTAATAGTAGTTGTAGGGCCATTTCTGGACGACCAGATTCGTGTGGATGGTACGCTGAGAGAGACTATGACATTTGTGTTTAATGTGAGACACAGTTTACTGTTCAGTGCGTGTTCAAAATGCCGATTTGAGTGACTTAAAGACTTTCGTCTGGGTAACCATGGGAGAGCTTTGACACCGAGACAGTGTTTCTAGGGAACCTGTCAGCAACTTTTTAGACCCCAAGAAAAACACAGAATGAAATGATTCCGTGTGACTCGCAAGATAGGGAATAATGTATTCGTACTTGTAATTGTGTAAATTTTTTTATATGTTTCATTCCTGAAGGGACAGCAAGTGTAATTGTATTTCATTAACATTTGTGTTTAGAATAGTTAGTGTTTGTTTTTTGTTTGTTCTGGGTTATCAAGTTCACGTAGCATGTTTATTAGAATATTTGGTACAATGATGCTTTAATTATTAGCCAGTGGCGTAATACTAACGTAGCGGCTCTTGTAGCATTGATCAGTAAGGTTGTCACAGGGGAGAAGAGTTTGCATTGCACAACAAATATCGGAATTAATTGATGCATTTTGATGTCGTGGACAGTAATGATCTTGTTGGTGTGTTGACTGAAGCCACTTATTTTATTATCACAGTGGTGATATTTCACATTAAAATGTAACGAAGGCTAGTCGAAATGCAAGTTCTTGTCGTCTAAATGTGTGACAACAGAGAAATGAGCAGTAGAGTAAGATACGAGAGCTACTGGTGGATTCAAGCACTTATTGCTAACTATTTATTGCGTGTATTGATATGGAGCCTGACTTCTACGTGTAACTAGTGTACACAATTTTTTTCTTTTGTTGATTTTGTTTTGTATTTAGACATTGCCGTGTAAAGATTATTACAACGCAATTTATGAATGTCAGATTACTTGTTCTGTGTTTCGACGGTGAGCTATTTAAAATTTCACGAGCACAAGTAGTTTTTTCTTTTATTTGTCGTAGAATTAGTGAAGTTTGGATTACTCCTAAAAATAACGGAGATCCCGGTAACTAAGCAAATTTTTATGTCACCATTATTTTTTATTTGTATGATGTAATTAATGTTTTATTTGTCATGTGGATTGTTGTAAATTTGTATGTGTACGTTACTCCGGATTGTGGAGAGTACAACAATGCAACAACTGTATCAATAATTTGGTAAAGTAACAACATTTGGTCGTCAATTTGAGATCACCAGGGGCTAAGGTCTCCTCCTGGTTATTTTGATGACTTGCTACGTTTGTTCTAATACAGTTTTCTTAAAAAAAAATGTTTGGAACTACCCTCGCATTGCAAGGATAGTACCGTGCCATTTTTTTCTGCATGGGTAGCCAGTGGTGAAAGGGTACAGTACCGCCCGACATTGAAAATAGGTACAACATACTTCATTATTTTTTCAGAACAACACATTTCTTTTTTGTAAAATAACTCAATTTCAATTAATACAGCGAAGCCGGATACCAGTGTGGGAAAGAATGACAATTTATTTATTTAATTGATCACATGTGCACTCCCACAAAATAAATCCCTACATCCAGTTTGGTGAGATCTGTGAAATGAATGAATGTATGGTCGTCTGCTAACCGCAGATAGTGAATGTGAATATATGATCATCTTTGAGTCGATCCTTTGGCCACCTTTGGTGGGACCAAAGAGATGAAATTTACCTGAGCTTTGAGCGCCTGAAATGTGGCTGACCAATACGGAAGCAAGGTGCTCCCCCACTTCAGCAGAGGTGCGAGAGGACCTCGAGAACGGCCATGTTTCGGCACTCTGCCGCTAGATCTTGTGCTGTTAAGACCTTTTTTAGTTGTGCTCCGTAATGACAAAAGAGTGGAGACATGGTATGCATGTGGAATATTTAAGAGTAGTTTGAAATAATAATTTCTCTATTTCAGGAACTTTTGTGGGGAGAATTAAGTGTCAGGCAGGTAATATTAATGGGATTGTAGTAATCTTCGGAAGTGACCAATGGTCACAATGAAACCACATGTAGCAATAAGTTGAAATACTTCCGTGTGCTTAAGTTAAGCTGAATTACTAGCATGTGTACAATAAGTTGAAATATTCAAGAAATAGCGTGTGTACCATAAGTTGAAATATTTAAGAAATGGCGTGTGCAGGACTTGAAATTAGAGACGAGTACTTCCACGTGGTGAGTACTGTGTGAGTCTCAAACTGTGTATGAGACGAAAGATAAAGAGAAGTACTCGTCCATGGTATCAGTTGAGGACTCGCGTGTGTGATGAATACGTTCTTAATATTACTTTGCGTGATATGATTCCGTGTGACGCTTGATTCAAACTATAATACTCTGAGAGAAAAGCAAGGTGAGTCGGCCGTCTATCCAGCAACGCCACTTGGCTTGCATTGCACAGGAAGACGTGCATATATCTCCAGAGTTCATAGTAGGAAAGTAAAATTACGAAGTGGGGCAGTGTCGTGTGAAACTGGGACAAATATTAATTGAAGTGGGAAAGCTGAAAGTGATAGTGTTGTGACTATTTAGTGTTTTGTATTTCATATTGTAGTGTGATGTATGTCATGTAATTTGGGTATGTGTGGTTTGCATGGGAGAGTAGCAAGGTAGTTTCAAAAGATTAGTGGGTTATGCTTGTTCCTTCTGTACCGCTCGGTCTGGAGGATAGTTTCGTGATGATGATTGTGAGAGTCGAGGTGTGAGAAAAAATAAAAGATCCACCATCCTATCCAGAAAGTGCACTGTAACGTTAAATAATTACGAGACCATAATATAGAGATTCACCAATGTAAAGCCATGCCCACTGGGCGGAATTTCTCATGTGTTATTGTTGTAGGTTATAGAATTTGTGTGTTTAGGTTATAGAATTTATCGGAATAAATAAGATAGTGAAAAGAAAAAGATTGGTGGACTTTTCCTTCGAATTGTATGTTGCCATAATGTCCCGAATTTATGTGTGCGCCATTCATATTCAGTGCGGTGGCCACGTGTTGACAAAAGCCGTTAAATAAAAAAAAGAAAGAAAATGTGGTGTTGCCAGTGCGTAGTGTACAGTCAGAGTTCTGTAAATTACTGATAGTCAGATGCGTGTTTCCGTTGCGTATTAATCATATAGGAGGATAACTTGTAACTTAAGTGTGAGTACTAGAGTTCATGTTACTCGATAAATAAGAATGAATCCACTCGCTTGGCAGACCACTCATCTTGCAGGCCTGACTGCTTGATGCCACAGTATGAGCAAGGCATGTGGGTGCCTCTCACAACGTCTAAGAGAAAGAAGAAGGTTCTGCTGTTAGATAGTTCTCATGGTATAGGTGTAGGCCAGCAGTTGCAGGAAGTGTTGGGGTGTGAGTACCAGGTCACCAGCATTGTGAAGCCTAATGCAGGATTGGCTCTGGTGACTGTTAACATAGGGGGATTATGTAGGGATTTACTTAAGAGGATCAGGTAGTGATTGTGGGTGGGGCTGATAATAGTATTGAGAGGGATGGGGAGTATGACATAGATGGTGACCTGGAAAAGATAGCCACTCAGACTGGCAACACGAATGTGCATTTCGTGGAACTGTTTCAGCGTCACGATCGGCCTTATCTTCATCCAGCCGTCAAGCGTAATAACATGAGACTTGGGAGTGCGCTGATGACAGAAAGCATGGGTCACATTTCAGTGGTGTCGGTGGAGTCTATCAGCAGGATGGGTTTCACTAGACATGGCCTGCACCTCAACAGGTATGGAAAGGGGAGGTTGGCAAAGCTTATAGGTGACAGCATAGGTGGGGGTGGTGGGATCACTCATGGGAAAATTCCTGTACTAGTGGGTGTTAGAGCTGCACCTTTTTTAGACTGAAGTCAGCTGATAGGTATTCCTGCTGAAGGGAAGTCTCTATAACAAAGAAACCACTTTCGACAATGCTTAGGTATTCGAGTAATGAGGGAATTACTATATTTCGTCAAAATATACAAGGTATTAGAGATAAAGTTAGTGAACTGCTTATAGATGTTGACTCTGAAATTATTGGTATATCTGAACACTTCTTAAATAAGTAGATAATTCAGAGGCTTCCTTTACCAGGATACAGTTTGGCTGGCAGCTTTTCTAGGAGCTCTTTGCGGTGTGGGGGAGTAGCCATGTATGTGAAAAACGGTATCCCATTTGAGTCAATTGATGTTTCAAAGTTCTGCACTGAAAAGGTGTTTGAATGTTGTGCAGGTGTGGTTAAATTTAGTGGAGTTAAACTTTTAACTATTGTGATATATAGATCCCCAGACTCCGAATTCACAACATTTTTGCTAAAGCTAGAGGAGATTCTTGGTTCACTTTATAGGAAATACAAAAAGTTAGTTATATGTGGTGACTTCAATATTAATTGTATAAGTGATTGTGCAAGGAAAAGGATGCTGGTAGACCTCCTTAATTCATATAATCTTGTGCAAACCGTATTCTTTCCAACGAGAGTGCGAGGGAACAGTAGAACAACCATAGACAACATTTTTGTTCATTCCTCATTACTAGAAGGGCATTCTGTTAGCAAAAAAGGGAATGGCCTTTCAGATCATGATGCACAAGTTTTAACTCTAAAAGATTTTTGTGCTACAACACATGTTAAATATAGTTATCAACTTTTTAGGAAAGCTGATCCAGTTGCTGTAGAGACCTTTGTAAACCTTATCAAGGAACAAGAGTGGCAAGATGTTTATAGTGCTGATACAGTAGACGATAAATATAATGCTTTCCTCAAGACTTTTCTCGTGATCTTTGAAAGTTGCTTTCCGTTAGAACGTTCAAAACAGGGTACTTGCACAAACAGGCAGCCTGGGTGGCTGACTACAGGGATAAGAATATCCTGTAGAACAAAGTGGCAATTCTATCAAAACGTTGGAAACAGTCAAAATCTAAATGCAGCAGCCCATTACAAACAGTATTGTAACGTGCTTAAAAAAGTTATTAGGAAGGCAAAAAGTATGTGGTATGCAGATAGAATAGCTAAGTCTCAGGATAAAATTAAAACCTGTAACACGCTACCTGTCACTTAGCTGGTTTTGGCGTGTGTTCACTCCAACTAATTGACTAACAGATCAAAAGAGAGTGCAAACTGCCGCAATATCGGATAACGCAAAAAAGTAATATGGCCCTGTGACTCCTGATTGAACTGCGGTTGCGGTGTTGACATTAATTTATTCAGAATTGATCACTTTTAATTAAAAAGGGGTGCACATTGATGTTTTATTCAGCTAATGAACACCAGATGCAAATGTGGAACATAAAATTAATTAAGAAAGTGACTTGGGATTTCAACTACTTGATTGAAAACAGATGCAGTCGATTAGCACAAATTTATTTTAACTCAAGACCTACAGTCATGACATTACAAGACTCTCCTATCAGCTAGTAGTAATAAATTGCGTTTGCGTGGAGTAAAGCGCGATACTCAAAAGTAATTCCTATCGACTGACCCAGGCGTAATGCGAAGTGCGAGAAGAACTCTACAATACACGGCCCATGAAACCCTTGTGGAAACTTTGCCGACGTGATCCAACAAATTAATCAGTGGCCGGAGCAGGCGCAATATCACCAAATACAGCGTGGCGGAGCGTCGTCGTTGTGTGGACGTCGGCCGACCTCGTGGTGCTGCAAGGCTGCGCTCGTCTATTCAATCCTAGCTATCTTGCTCAGTACATAGCTGAACGAAAACTTCCTATCTCCAAGCCCAATCGTTCCCTTTGCTAAGTCCTAAACTGCAGAGATGCTCACTCTTTCACAGGCAAGCTGAGTCGAGTACGCCACGTCTGCACTCTAGGCAAGCCGGGAACGGAAGACCTCTACTTAGACTTCTGCCAGTCCACTCTTCGCATCGGTTTCCCCTCCAGCAAAATCACTTATGCCAATTGCAACGCAAGTCGCGTTAATTATGCGGCGCTTCCCAGCGCTGACCAATGCTTTCTCTGGGAAGTGAACAAATTCCCACAAAATTTCCCTTCTTCTCAACTTTTGCTATATAGCTCCTCCCAGGACACCCATCTAGGTTAGCGTCTGCACAAACACCAAGTTTTCCGGAATTCTTACTCCCGGGAGAGTACTTCAAATTCCTTGGTCCTACGTTCCCATTGGAGGCTGGCGTACTTCATGCTGTCGCTCTTCACCTGATTTACTTCAGGCTCTGCAGACCGTGAATTCAGCGTGAAGTTGCTATAGTCATATTTTGACCTCTGTTGACTGATCCACCGTAGCTTGCGCGGCTTTGTCGCATGTTTCACAGAAAACGGGACGACGGACATTTATCAACAGGCGTACAAGTTCTCCGTCTGTTTCCCGGTACACCAGCATGGAGTTGGGGTCAACAACCCACTCACTGTCACTCATCTTAAGGCGGCTGGAGGCCGCGCACCGTTACCGCTTTCTCAGAGCTTCAGCCGCCCTAAGCTGCCTATTGTTGCTTCCCTTAGCCGCTCCCCCAGCCAGCCATGGTCAAATACTTCCCTCGGGTAAACTAGCATCCAGTAAAGCAACTCGTTTCCACAATGTTTTCATGTCGTGTGAATTACTTTAAACCATCACCCGACATTAATTATTCCACTACGTCCATACTATACCCTCTACAAGATGCATTGTGCCTTGTCAGTCATTTTGTTCAGCCCTACTGTTCGCTCAACGTGAGTTAGGTGATCTTTAATGACTTCATGTAAGGGGCATAGTTCTTGCCATCTTACAAACCATACGGTCAGTTGTAAAGGAAGTGGCTGGTCTGCAGAGACAGGTCGAGGATATAGAATCAGTGCATAGTGGGAATGTCCATGTTACTGATAAGTCGCATATATGTACAGTATTTAATAATCACTTTCTGAATATAGCACTTTATAAAAAGGGAGACAGGGATAATGTTGACAATTATAGACCTATTTCTATTAGAGATGGGCAAAACTGTTCTTTTCAGAGATTGGATCAGAACTGTTCACTCCCTGAAATGAATTAGCTGTTTTTCATGACTCACCACTCATTTACAAAAGAAAATAAATGAAAGGCACATTGCCCTTTAAACTTGGTTTATTCCAGTACTATACCTGTATTTTGATCTTATTTGATCATATTTTGAAGTAACATAGATAATGAGTAAGAATTTTGTATTGTTTATTGAAATTTCCACGATATGACAAAGTTTTTGATTATTGATTTATTTTGCACTAGCGTGGTTTTTTGGGTGATCGGAAAATGTTGTAGCTTGAGATTTACATTAACAATATATTTGGCTATAATGTATTAAAATTTCATTAACCTCATACAAATACATCGCAAGCCATATATTTTTCCTTTCGAAGACGCCTAAAATCGCAAAATCCGTACCAGAATAAGAAAAAAAAATATAAATTTGACTGTAAAACGAAAGTGCTGCATATAGCCTTACGCAGAATAAAACAAGGAAAATATTGGTGTATCACATTTTGCGATACGTTTATCGGTTCGCTCGTAATTAAAGCGTAAATTCGAGTGTCCATAATAAAAATCCTATAGTAAGAGTAGTCATCAGGAACCTAATCTAATCAGTTTAAACAAATAAAAATAAAATAAAAACAATTGATGTATACATAACATAATAATGTAATATACATAGCGGTATTACTACGAAGAACAATATCCAGTGGGGACAAACTCCGATGCAGAGGCGCTGAGTCGAGCAGGTCGAGCCGCGAGCTGTATTACTGCGTGAGCTGAGACCGCAGAGACCAGAGTGACACCAGAGTCGCTTTGCTCGACGCTCTGGCTAGAGTCGAGACGGTGGGGTGAGCGTTGAGCGGGCGAGTTCCGTGGGTGGGGGGAGCTCACCCACTCCGAGACAAATCGTCCGCTCCCTTGCGAGCAGGTTTTTGCAAGTAGTTCCTATGTTATCCGCTAGGTGGCTCTCTGTCCTGTTGCTGGCATCAACTGCCCAGAGGGCAGGACGTGCGACTGAAACGATCGCCGACAGAGTGCGATGCGAAGTTAAGCTGCGCCAGACACTGCACAGTGCACACGGCAGACGACGCACAGAGACGGCCCGGCATATGTGAAACACAAAATCCAATGGGGCACTGCACAATGCAGGCAGCCAAGGTAGAAGCAGGGCAGAGGCCGGCGCTGGCTGTGTTGTGTGGCGTGCACTGTGCTCTGACCAGCAGAGGTGCTGCTGATATGCTCCGTCTCTCTCTCTCTCTCTCTCTCTCTCTCTCTCTCTCTCTGCCTGGGAAACGTTTGGAGCTACCGTTCTTTTTTTCTGAATCACTGATTGTTCACTCCTTTGAAAGATTGAACTCTATGAATTAGTTCAAGAGTGGATCCCCCATCTCTAATTTCTATGCCATCGGTGTTTGCTAAAGTTATCGAGAAGGTTGTATATACAAGGTTACTGGAGCACTTAAATTCACATAATTTGCTGTCAAATGTATAGTTTGGTTTTAGAAATGGTTTAACAGCTGAAAATGCTATATTCCCTTTTCTCTGTGAGGTTTTGGACAGATTAAACAAAAGTTTGCGAACGCTAGATGTTTTCTTTGATTTAATGAAGGCTTTTGACTGTGTTGACAACAAAACATTACTGCAGAAGTTGGACCATTATGGAGTAAGGGGAGTAGCTTACAATTGGTTCGCCTCTTACTTTAAGAACAGAAAGCAGAAGGTAATTCTCCGCAATATTGAGAGTGGTAGTGATGTTCAGTCCCAATGGGGCACTGTTAAGTGTGGCGTTCCCCAAGGATCAGTGCTGGGGCCACTTCTGTTTCTTATTTATATAAATGATATGCCTTCTAGTATTACAGGTGATTCAAAAATATTTCTGTTTGCTGATGACACCAGCTTGGTAGTGAAGGATCTTGTGTGTAATATTGAAATATTATCAAATACTGTAGTTCATGAAATAAGTTTGTGGCTTGTGTAAAATAATTATGCTAAATCACAGTAAGACTCAGTTTTTACAGTTTCTAAGTCACAATTCGACAAGAACTGTTATTTTGATCAGACAGAATGGGCATATTATAAGCGAGACGTAACAGTTCAAGTTCCTAGGCGTTCGGATAGATAGTAAGCTGTTATGGAAAGCCTGTATTCAGGATCTTGTTCAGAAACTAAATGCTGCTTTATTTACCATTAGAACAGTATCTGAAATAAGTGACATTTCAACCCGAAAAGTAGTCTACTTCGCATATTTCCATACGCTTATGTCATATGGTATTATTTTTTGGGGTAATTCTTCTGATTCAAAAAAGGTATTTTTGGCTCAAAAACGGGCTGTTCGAGCTATATGTGGTGTAAGTTCGAGAACCTCTTGTAGACCCCTATTCAGTAGTCTGGGAATTCTGACATTGCCCTCACAGTATATATTTTCTTTAATGTCGTTTGTTGTTAGCAATATTAGCTTATTCCCAAGAGTTAGCAGCTTTCACTCAGTTAATACTAGGCAGAAATCAAATCTGCATGTGGAATGCACTTCCTTGACTCTTGTGCAGAAAGGAGTGCACTGTTCTGTTGCATCCATTTTCAATAAGCTACCACAAGAACTCAAAAATCGTAGCAGTAGCCCAAACGCTTTTAAGTCTAAACTGAAGAGTTTCCTCATGGCTCACTCCTTCTATTCTGTCGAGGAGCTCCTGGAAGAGCTGAAAAATTAAGCAAATTCCAGTGTTACATTGTTGATTTTCTTTATTTAAACTTACGAATTGTCGCCTGAATACATTTCTTGTATTTCATTTTATCTGTTTCTACTATCGTGTTATAATTTCCTGTATTGACTCGTTCCATGACCATGGAGACTTCTCCTTAATTTGGTCCCACGGAACAATAAATAAATAAACTATGGTCGCATGTTCGAATCCTGCCTCGGGCATAGATGTGTGTGGTGTCCTTAGGTTAGTTAGGTTTAAGTAGTTCTAAGTTGTAGGGGACTGGTGACCTTAGAAGCTAAGTCCCATAGAGCTCAGAGCCATTTTTGAACTGGTGTTTGCCAGCGAAAAGGGAAAGCATGTTTATCAAACTACGATTTTTTTTTATTTTTATTTTTATTTATTTATTTATTTTTTTTTTTTTGTGGATGGAACGTTCAAGATTTCGAACAAGCAGTATGGACAGTTGTTTATACTCCACGCCGACCTTAATAGTTCGTGGGAGGAAACTATAATAACACCATTCCAGTTGTTTACCTTTGTTACCAAATAAAAAGCGAGAAATATGTGAACTTTTTTTAAAGCTATTGAAACTAACGTGCCTGGATGTAATCCTGCATCTCTGATGATGGACTTCGAAATTGCCATCGTCCAAGCAGGTAACAGTGTTTCCTGGAACAGAGCTTACTGGTTGCAGTTATCAAATGGGTTCAAATGGTTCTGAGCACTATGGGACTTAACTTCTGAGGTCATCTGTGCCCTAGAACTTAGAACTACTTAAACGTAACTAACCTAAGGACATCAAACACATCCATGCCCGAGGCAGGATTCGAATCTGCGACCGTAGCGGTCGCGCGGTGCAGTTATCATTTCCATCAATGTTTGTGGAAACAAGTTCAATGTTGCGGCCTCGTACCATCCAACAAGGAAAACGAGGAGTTACGCCTCCACATAAGAATGTGTTCTGCTCTAGCACATTTCCCCCCTGGCAATGTCGGATGTGTATTCAGGAGAGCACGCCTGAAAGCCAAACTCTTCAGGACTTTTATGACTATTTTGTGGACCAGTGGTTCGTTAATGAACATATGCCAAGAGAGTTATGGAATTGCTGTGGAAGGCGTCATCGCACCAATAATATCTCAGAAGGATGGAACTGAAGAATAAACACATTAATATCAAAAGTTCGTCCGAATGTTTACCCTTTAATGAAAAACCTTCGAGGAGATGTAGAGTACCACGGCCACCAGTTTGACCGACTAATTTTAAATCTTGATGGGAATAGAAGAAAAAAGTTACCAGTGAAGACTGACGAAACAATTGCAAAGGTTTTAGAGAAACTCCAAACTGATATGAACTTAAAATCATTTCTCAGTTCTGTGGCCTACTCACAGAAATTATGATGACGAAGAAAACGTCAGAATCATTGAAACATTTGTAAATATTGAAAAGTAGTTTAATATAAAAATTGGCAATCTTTTAAATATTGTAAATAAATTTAATGGGGGCCGAAAAGACAAAAAGTCGGCTAAAAATTCAAATTTGTAAAACATTCCTTAATGGAGGCTGACAGGACTACCTCAAAGACCAAGATTTTTCTGGCGAATAATAGCAACATTTGCCTTGATAGGTTCTTAGCATCAAAAAATTCAGAAGAAAGGTAGAAGGAAAGTTGTGCTGCGAACACTGTGTTATTCGTTGGCGGATTCTGACTGCAGGAAATATTGTCAGTTGCCGTGTGGTCAGGTGCTAAAGAATATTCGTCAAAGGCAACATGATCTATCTACTACAAGTACTTTACAAAGAGCAGATGTGTTGAACATCTACGTCAGTAAGCAGAGTTTTTAGTCATTTCAGAAGAAGCTAAACCAAAATTAATTTTTGGCAAATAAAATCGTCTTTAATTTTGTTGACGAAGGGAGATTTTACTGTTAGTGAGTGGTAAAGGCGTGGTTAAAACACAAAAGCTCCTTTAACTGAGACGGAAGGAACTGGGTGACAAATCGAGAAGACTGTGTACGAAAACTGAAAACAGAAGAAGCAGAATTACATAATATTTGCATCCACTACGTAGCCATTGTTATAGCTGGAAGTTTAATCGGCTGCACTGAAAAAATAACAGATAGATTCAGTCGACTGGTTACATGTTCACAATGGACATTTTAATAACAAAATGTCAGCTGGAATAATGAAGGCCCAACATTCGGATTGAAGGACGACGTCGAAGTAACCAAGAGGCGGCCTGCTAGATTTGTTACCGGCAGGTTAAATGAACACGCGAGTATTACTGTGACGCTTCGTGATCTCAAATGGGGATCCCTGGAGGGTTGGCTGATTGGTTGATTCGGGGTAGGGGACCAAACAGTGAGGTCACCGATCCCATCGGATTAGGGAAGGACGGCGAAGAAAATCGGCCCTCACCCTAAAAAGCAACCATTCGTGCATTCGCTTCCTGAAGCGATTTAGGAGACTCATGGTAAATCTGAACGTGGCTGGCAGGACGCCAATCTGACCATCGTCTTCCTAAATGCAAGGCCAGTGTGCTAACCACTGTGCCACATCGGTCGGCCGTCACAGGTAGGAGTCAGAAGCCGTTGGTAGCCTACACTAAATGAGAGTAAGGCTCGATTCTGGTTGACACCTTTTCTACAAAATCAACATTTTCAGCTCACAAAGGGCCTCAGTAAACGCAATCAGTGAAACAGAAAGCAAGCAGTAGGAGCGCGCAATTGGATTATTTGGTGCTCACGAATGTGTCAGACATATCGCGGTGTTTTTTACGTTACTCCAGTTAATCAATAACACTGTACAGTGATATTCACAGCCAACAAATACGAGCAACGGAAATTTAATTCACAGCCAGGAAAATTGATCATCTCATCGGATTCGGCACAAAAGGAACCTTTTCATTGGAAATAGCTCTGTCAAAATTTAAGGGCGTCTCGACTCCGAAATTCATTTATCAGTCTCTAACTACGTTGAACTGAACGTGAACTTCTCGGTGGCATGGGCAACTGCCGCGTCAGAGCTACAACTTAACCATGGTCCGTGTCTAACACCGAAAATGCAGATGAAATACCTTCTGCACCAACCAAAAATTTTGACGTTTAATATCCATTGATAACATGTACTATATTTCTGAATTTGAGTCTATAGATGTATTACAGAAACTATATTCAATAAGTAATCGATGTACCGGTGTATTTATTCTTGGCTTTATATAATTGATTGTAATTATTATGAAACTGTTGTAAGTTACTGGGTAGTAGCCAAGGGAACTTTATCTAAATGTATCGATAGCAACGAAGAAATGACAGTAGCTGTGCCGTTGTTTATCTTTGCGCATGGGGAGTCTCTGTCGCGTTGCGAGCAGAGAGGAAGCAGAGCTGTTGAGTCATGAAAAGGGTGCGGAAGTGTTTGTAGGGCGCTCCCGGAAACGCGGGGGGCAGCTACACTATGATCACGTCAGTGTAGGCGCACCTAATTCGTCAACCCGTGACGGTAGGAGTGGACAGGCAGAAAAGCTGCAATTCAAACTGCTGGCTGCCCCATAACTGGGGGTTCTCAAACGGCAACAGCGGCATCTCAGCTTTGTCGTCGGCTACATTCTTCGTCGTCCCCACAGCTACAACATCGTAGGACTGTCAAGTGAGAGATACAGTAATGTAGAGGCTTCACCCAGTTGAATTTCTTTCACAAAATATGACAAACTTGAATGATAAGTAGCCGTAATAGTTAAAACTTGTAGGGCACCTTTGTTGTCATTGACCTCAAACATTATTACTAGGCAGGTTCTCTTTACAATCACCGAGTGTCGCAAGAATATGAAGAATTGATTAACTATTTCCTGTTAGTTTTGTTTGTTTGCTAATGACCAGTTTCAATCTAAATTATCTGCCTCAGTAACTGTTCACTCTTGTATTGCACAACACATGTTTAAGTAATTTGCAATTTTAAGTATTAACTTGATTAATTTAAAGTGACGTAAAATTTGACTGGTGAAACTAGTAACTAAAGATACAACACAAATTAAGAGTGCGCAATTTCATTTATCCTGTATTGAGCTTAGCGAGTGACTTCTGCGGGCTAGCTATGTATCTCAGTGTTATTATATAAAAAGTAAAATCAGTTGCTCATTTGCTTAAGGTAAATTCGCTTCAGTCTTTCAACAACCAAAAGTAGGTTGCTTTCCTTTTTCTAAATTTTGCGTTACGTTACACTGAGGTTACTGAAAGTCATTTTTTTACGTAACAAAGTTTAAGTTAAGCCAGTAATTTATTTAACCAGTAGCTCCTTTTAACTTAACTAGTCCGCCCCCGGTAGCTGAGTGGTCAGCGTGACAGACTATCACTCCTAAGGGCCTCGGTTCGATTCCCGGCTGGGTCGGAGATTTTCTCCGCTCAGGGACTGGGTGATGTGTTGTCCTAATCATCATCATTTCATCCCCATCGACGCGCAAGTCGCCGAAGTGTCGTCAAATCGAGACTTGCACCAGGCGAGCGGTCTACCCGAAGGGAGGCCCTCGTCACACGCCATTATTATTATTATGACTTTACTTTCAAAATTTAGTATTTCAGGATAAGTAACTGCAAACTCAGTGCTTTCTAATTCATTTATTTTCCCGTGGGCTGTTGTGCTGTGGACACGCCAGTGATTATTGCTTAAATTTCTTTGCCATTACCTTTCTTAAGACTCTGGAGATTCATTGCCCTAGCGGGCTGGCGACCTTTTAATTATCCCCTTTTTAGCTAATCAGTGTTTTCCCTTTACTATCAATATTTTTTTGTAGTAAATATTACGTGGTCCCCTTTTCTCTCCTGTACGGTTCGCGAGCGATTGTACTATATTCCACCCATTTCAAAATTATCGGCAGCATTTAGCTTAAGTTTACAACAGATTCTTCCTTCAGAAGAGTCTGTTGTATTCTTTCCTCTAACTAGCCGGTGTTACTTTTCATTCGTTAACGATAGCCCAGTCACTGCAAAATTTCATTCGGTATATATCGCGATCCAGTAGGCCGATTAGGAAGGGGGAGGTAACATGTGGCGACGCTGGTGACAGGACAGTTTCAATTTGGTATTGTTTTTGGCATAAATTTCGCATTGTGCGGATTCGTAGCGAATTAAACCCTTACACTATGAATAAAATCGCTCACGCATGGTAGTAGTGAGTGGTGGAAATAAGCCACAAAATTTCTAAATTTGCATTAATCAGTAAAGCAGCCAACATGATGGACACAAATGTAACTGATAGTTGGGTTGTACGTAAAAGGGATCAATCGGTAGAACAGAGGGGAAGGCTGGCAGCGGAACCTGTTGTTGAGGAACCGGCAGCTAGCATCACAAACGCTACCGCTGAAACACAGAAACAGAGGAAAATGGAATACCAGGCATTGACAAATGCTACGGAATTCGGGATAAAAATCGAAACCCAATGCAATGACGGTGGATACGAGGAAGCCATTAAGAAATAACAAGAGTTAGAGTCAAAACTAGTAATTGCTGGAAATATAAACGATTTGTTGAGCATATTGATCAGTACAATTAATGCTCAGTCCGAATCAATTACTGCTAAAATTAATGCTCAGTCCGAATCAATAAAAGTTCAATCCAATTCCACTAAAATTCAATCCGAGTCAATTAATGCTCAGTCCAAAGCAATCAAGATTGGGAACAATAGTATCTACATCTACATCTACATCCATACTCCGCAAGCCACCTGACGGTGTGTGGCGGAGGGTACCCTGAGTACCTCTATTAGTTCTCCCTTCTATTCCAGTCTCGTATTGTTCGTGGAAAGAAGGATTGTCTGTATGCTTCTGTGTGGGCTCTAATCTCTCTGATTTTATCCTCATGGTCTCTTCGTGAGATATACGTAGGAGGGAGCAATATACTGCTGGACTCTTCGGTGAAGGTATGTTCTCGAAACTTCAACAAAAGCCCGTACCGAGCTACTGAGCGTCTCTCCTGCAGAGTCTTCCACTGGTGTTTATCATCTCCGTAACGCTTTCGCGATTACTAAATGATCCTGTAACGAAGCGCGCTGCTCTCTGTTGGATCTTCTCTATCTCTTCTATCAACCCTATCTGGTACCGATCCCACACCGCTGAGCAGTATTCAAGCAGTGGGCGAACAAGCGTACTGTAACCTACTTCCTTTGTTTTCGGATTGCATTTCCTTAGGATTCTTCCAATGAATCTCAGTCTGGCATCTGCTTTACCGACGATCAACTTTATATGATCATTCCATTTTAAATCACTCCTAATGCGTACTCCCAGATAATTTATGGAATTAACTGCTTCCAGTTGCTGACCTGCTATTTTGTAGTTAAATGATAAGGGATCTATCTTTCTATGTATTCGCAGCACATTACACTTGTCTACATTGAGATTCAATTGACATTCCCTGCACCATGCGTCAATTCGCTGCAGATCCTCCTGCATTTCAGTACAATTTTCCATTGTTACAACCTCTCGATACACCACAGCATCATCTGCAAAAAGCCTCAGTGAACTTCCTATGTCATCCACCAGGTCATTTATGTATATTGTGAACAGCAACGGTACCATGACACTCCCCTGTGGCACACCCGAAATCACTCTTAGTATTGGAGTTGTTAATACAGAAGTAGATGAAATCAAGAACTGTAACGAATACCGTAATCGGTAATCTTAAGGAGGACATGACAGAGGTACAGTCAAAAATAGGTGGCATAAATAGTCGTTTTGAGATGGAAATACATAGGATTGCACAGAAACTGAAACAGACTGTTGATCCCGTTATTGAAAATAAAGTAACTGAAAGGTAGAATTAGCGGGAAAAGATGGCAGGGAAAAGGTTTAGAATTTGATAACTTTAGTATCAAACATGGGTACTTGAGTGATGAAACAGCTGACTACGTGTGATGAGAAAAAGAGGGAAGTGGAAACGCTAGCAAGGATCACTAGCCTTGCTAGTGGTTACAAAAGTAACTGAACTGGAAAGGAGACTAGATGAAAATCTGCACTATGTGTCATGCCATGCACATAACACTGAAATCTTAGCAAAGGAGGAGCGTTTCGATCCCCTCAAAAAACAGGGTGGATTGCACGCAACTGACTTCATTAAAAATTGCGAAAGGGTATTGCCTGAATCACGGATGGATAAGAGAAAAATTAACGCTGTAATCGACGTGCTGGCTGGCGAGGCTAAGTGATGGGACTTAAACCTCGATATTGTGAACATGAGCGTTCAAGAATTTATGAATGCGTGCGTGAAAGAATATTGGTCAGCAGAAGCAGGAGAGTGAATAGCGCGATTTCATAGTGATAAAACCCTATGACGCAAACTCTTGCGGCTTGATGAAAGAATTTTGTGAAAAATGGATCCGCACATTAGAATATTTGCGTGATCGACGGATTAAATCGGAGATTGTCTGGAAGTTGTGGAAGAAGTTTCCAGATGATTCCACGAGGTACATAGGCAGTAGCTACATAACAATTACTGCATTCTTAGAAAAGCTCGAAGATGATGACAATTGGCGGAATAATGGCGAAAATTTTAAGAGCCGTGGTGATAACAACAATTACCAGAACACTAACAACTACAGTAACAATAACTATGGCACTAATGGTAACCACCACCATGGTAATAATAACTCACACAACTATAAAAATAACAGTCATAGTGGGAACACAAATAGTAGAAATGGCAGAGGGCAGTGTCATGTGAATGTGGTACGTGGTTCTCAGCAGAATGGTTGCAGGCAGGAGAAAGATCAGCAATTACAACACCCAGACAGAAACGGGCCTTTCGTACTTAATAAAGGAAACCATTAACCGCCCCAGTGTGGGCCCACCGGGTGTGGGAACACCTTGGCGGTCCAGAATTCGCCAAGGAAACGTCGCTGTGATATATCTGGATGGATGAATCGGCGATGGGAGAATGTGCAAGAAGACAGAGCGAGTAACGCACCCGCAGTAGCAATAACTGAAGATGAAAAGACACTCGACAAAGCGATCTCTGTCTGTAATAACGGTAAAATAGAGTTTCGGTCAACAAGGAAGAGGCAGCCGCTGTTAAGAAAACAGTGCCGCAGGCTCCAATACAGTGATTCGCCGGCGGAATTAAAGAAGCCGATATCGAATAAAACTACCGTTATCGCGCAGGGCAACCCGGAACGGGAGGATTTGAGGCTAGATCAGTTAAGTCAAATATACGACGAACTGCAGAATTACAGAGGATTGTACGGGAGGTGTGCTAATGGGCAGAGCGGACAAATTTGACGCTTCTCAACCCGCATGAAATTAGCGTTGATGAAGAAACGGAAAGCTCTGTACCGAAGGAGCAGGCTTGTCCAAATGCTGTAGTAATTGAAGTAGCCAACCCCAACGACGCTGACCCTAAAGAAAACCGAGGCGAAATTTATGAAGAGGGGCGAGACGAGTTTGCCGATGATGATGGTGTATGGCTAATTGACGACCACTTAGATTACGACATATACGAGGTTAAGGCCGACATACATTCAGTCGAGAGTGGTATGGGTTGCATGAGCTCGGGAGAAGAATTAGAAGCAGAAACAGACCACATTTCTCCAAGCAATTTGGATGATGATAGCCAAATTTTCGAAGAAAATTTACCTGAGTTGGCAGTTAGTGAATTGTTGGTAACAGGTGATGATGTGAGTACTTATTGACAATGCTACTTGGACTGATGAGATTGGCTTACACAGAAATATGGGAACGTATTGTCACCACAATCATAGAGCATGGGGCAAATATACAGGGTGAGTCGCGTAAGACGTAACACCCCCTTTGTTCCGGGGACGATTGCACTTATCGGCATGCGGTTTTCGGCGAATCATAGCAGACTATGGGGCACATACGTTGGTACATGCACAATAATCACAACGTTTATATTGACCGAGATAATGAGGCAAGTACACGTTTTTTAAATGGGACGCTATACTTTTTTTATCATCATTCGAACGCTCTGGAAAAGATGCATATAGTGATGTAACGCATGTTGCTACTGTGATTCAAACTTTGCTTTAAGGGGGGCGGATGAGGATGTACCTACGTAGCGTAGGCCGTGCATGCTGCATAGAGCACGGCGCGAGGCGTGTTTACATTCTGCAGCTGCTTCCGACCGCCTAGACCTACAATCGTACAATATTTCCCAGCGTCTTTTAAGCGAAGTTTGAATCACAATAGCAACATGTGTTACATCACTATACGCGTCTTTTCCAGAGCGTTCGAATGATGGTAAAAAAAGTATAGCGTCACATTTAAAAAACATGTACTTGCCTCATTATCTCGGTCAATATAAACGTTGTGATTATTGTGCATGTACCAAAGTATGTGCCCCATATTCGGCTATGATTCGCCGAACACCGCTTGTCGATACGTACAATCGCCCACGAAATAATGGGGGTGTTACGTCTTACGCGACTCACCCTGTATATAAGATTTTGAAAAGATTACTATTGCTTTGAGGCACGAATCTACAGGATTCACTCCAAAGGAAGTCCTATTAGACAATAAGTCTAAGAGTTTGGTGGAAGAAAAAAAAATGGTTCAAATGGCTCTGAGCACTATGGGACTTAACTTCTGAGGTCATCAGTCCCCTAGAACTTAGAACTACTTAAACCTAACTAACCCAAGGACATCACAAACATCCATGCCCGAGGCAGGATTCGAACCTGCGACCGTAGCGCTCGCGCGGTGCCAGACTGTAGCGCCTAGAACCGTTCGGCCAACCCGGCCGGTTTGGTGGAAGAGATAAATGATTTTCCTCCGCGAGCTACTATTGACACTGAGGTGAAGAAAATCCGTTTACGATAGGTAATGGAAAAGAAAGCAGAGGCGCGAAAACGGCGTCATGACGCGGTTTGCTAAATTTGCTATTGGCGACCTCGTTCTCGTTAAAGCGAACGAGAAATCAAGTGACACTGATGAGATTTCAAAATTTAAATTCGTTTATAATGGACCATTTAAGACTGTCAGTATACCTCACACTAACGCTTACTGTTTAGCTTTTCCTAATTCTGTCAAGCTCTTAGGTTCAAAATTCAAATGGCTCTGAGCACTATGGGACATAACTTCTGAGGTCATCAGTCCCCTAGAACTTAGAACTACTTAAACCTAACTAACCTAAAGACATCACATACATCCATGCCCGAGGCAGGATTCGAACCTGCGGCCGTAGCGGTCGCGCGGTTCCAGACTGTAGTGTCTAGAACCGCTCTGCCACTCCGGCCGGCAAGCTCTTAGGTGTGTAATATTGTTGACCTGAAGTTGTATCAATCAAGAACTGATTAATCTGAGAAAGAATTTCCAGCAAAGAATTATTAGCCTAATTTTCAAAATTTATTAAAAATTTATTTCTTGGACCAGACTGTCATCAACGAATTTGCAAAAAGTATAACGAGAAATTTAACTTACAAAGTTATGTTATGTTATGGTAACCGGAGACCTAGAAACGACGGAGAGGCTCCGTCCCCGCCGCAGCCGCAATGGTCCGCAACCTCACGACGACTACCGCAGTCCACTTCACCCCTCCGCCACCCCACACCGAAGCCAGGGTTATTGTGCGCTTCGGGCCCCCGGTGGACCCCCCAGGGAACGTCTCACACCAGACGAGTGGAACCCCAGTGTTTGCGTGGTAGAGCAATGGTGGTGTACGCGTACGTGCAGAACTTGTTTGCGCAGCAATCACCGATATAGTGTAGCTGAGGCGGAATAAGGGGAACCAGCCCGCATTTGCCGAGGCAGATGGAAAACCATCTAAAAACCATCCACAGACTGGCCGGCTCACCGGACCTCGACACAAGTCCGCCGGGCGGATTCGTGCCGGGCACCAGGCGCTCCTTCCCAGTCCGGAAAGCCGTGCGTCAGACCGCACGGCCAAACTTACAGAGTAGATGTTCTGAGAGCAACTGAAATGAAAAAAAAAAAACCAAGCCACGACCTATGCGTATAAACGTAACTCTAGTGTATCTATCATTTGTAATTTTGTGAATAATGGAGACAATCGACAGTAAAAGTTCTCTACAAAGGTAGAGGAGACACGACGGACCCAAACAAGTACAGAGGCATAGCCCTGGAAAATACTCAATTCAAGATGTTCTCAAAGATAATTACACAAAAAATGCAAGCCTCTGTGTACCGTCATCTCCCATAACGACAAATGGGTTTCATAGCTGGAAGATCAACACTTACGGCAGTCAGGCTTCTTCTAAACAACATCGACGAAGCGCTATAAAAGAAACAAATGTTCTACACAGTGTTCATAGACTTTACCAAAGCCTTTGACCTACTGGAAAGAGATCACATAGTCCAAAAATTGGAAAACACAATAGGAGAAGATAGAGTATGGGCAAGAATAATCAAGTCCATCCTCGAATACAACTTAATCACAAAATCAGACAACCTCTCTTTTTCGAACCCTGTTCTGTAATCGAATGGAGTATTACAAGGTGACCCAATGAGCCCTTTGCTGTACATTCTTGCTACTGAAGAAGTACTTCGAATTGAAGAAAATGAAGATGTATATGTATCTGCATACGCTGACGACCTAGCCGTAGGTTCAACAGATATACAGAAGCTGCAGAGTATCATTTAGAAAATAAATGGTGCAGTGAACTCAAACTACACATAAACATAACAAAGACAGAAATGGTAATTTTCAGAAAAGGAGGCAAAACACCCAAGAATGCGGAAATCAGCATTAGAGGACAAAAAAAAGTCTCATCAGACTTTAAATACCTAGGGGTGACATTGCAACCAACAGCCAAATGCTTCACAAAACATACTACAGAAGGTGCAGCCCAAGCAATAATAGCAATACAGGACATCAAAAACATCCGCCTACTCAGTCTAGAAACAGCCATAAAATTATTCAACACAAAAATCTTGCCAATCCTGGCCTATTGGATGGAGGTTATATGGGACCACCTGACAGAAAAAATCTAGAAACACTAGAAAAGGTAAAACCGACTTATCTAAAAGCGCACTAGGTCTCTCAAACACAACAAGATCTAGACTAGTGTACCTGCTAGCGACAGAGACATTCCTAATTGAAGACATCAAACTTCGATTATGATGCCACACACCAGGGCTTCCAGAAAGCAACTGAAGATCATGGAGGACAAACGAGAAAAAATATGGCCGGAGTTCTATGGCACCGGAGCAATGTGTAACCGCTCATGGACAGTACCAAACTTCGAACAGCGACATATCGTAACTAGACTTTCTATTCACGGCTTTCATCATCTAATCTGCAAAAACAAAACTTATCACGACCCAACCACAACATGTGTATGTGAACTGTGTAACGAAGCCTGTGAACGATATCACATAGAACTGTGCAGTAAAAGAGTGAAATCGATAAATGAATATGGAAAAATGTAAAATGTAAATGTAAATGTAAAATGTTAAGCAAAGTAACTGTATATGGCTATTTGGCTGCAATTTTATTAAATAAAATTTTGTAAAAAATATGTTGTAAAAATTCTTTTATACCCTGTATTATGTAAGTAAATACCGATGTGCTCAGACAATGTATAAATTTCAGGTCTATGTATGCGTGTGAATATGGACAGTGTTTGAGTTATCCACTGTGATAGAAATACAAGGGCTCCTTGAGATTACTAGGAAGTGAGTTTTTTAAGCATGCAAGGCTGATGGACTTTTTGGAATGCCACTGCACAAACACAGAGAACAATCGTGCCGCTATGCCATACGCAACCATGCCCTGTCGGATCGGAGCGACTGCGGGCTCCTCGAACGCTGAGGCGTGTGCAACGCGGCGTTTTCTTTTCAGCACAACCAGAGTAGAGCTTTGTTGTAGCTGTTTAAGTTTTGTTGGGACGCTTGCCTGAAACACACAATCTTTCATAATGAGAAATGGAATCTGTTAACGATTATGGTATTTATGAAAAACTATCTCCAGTAAACTTTGTAGCTAGTGATTTCTCATCTCGTTTCTTATCCTTTTACTTATTTTTTTATACCTTTAACTACGTTAATTACATTTTCTTATATAGTACTGACATGAAAATTTCATTTCAAATGTAATGGTTTCTTGAAAGATGTAATTTTGTTGTTTAAAATACACTCCTGGAAATGGAAAAAAGAATACATTGACACCGGTGTGTCAGACCCACCATACTTGCTCCGGACACTGCGAGAGGGCTGTACAAGCAATGATCACACGCACGGCACAGCGGACACACCAGGAACCGCGGTGTTGGCCGTCGAATGGCGCTAGCTGTGCAGCATTTGTGCACCGCCGCCGTCAGTGTCAGCAAGTTTGCTGTGGCATACGGAGCTCCATCGCAGTCTTTAACACTGGTAGCATGCCGCAACAGCGTGGACGTGAACCGTATGTGCAGTTGACGGACTTTGAGCGAGGGCGTATAGTGGGCATGCGGGAGGCCGGGTGGACGTACCGCCGAATTGCTCAACACGTGGGGCGTGAGGTCTCCACAGTACAGCGATGTTGTCGCCAGTGGTCGGCGGAAGGTGCACGTGCCCGTCGACCTGGGACCGGACCGCAGCGACGCACGGATGCACGCCAAGACCGTAGGATCCTACGCAGTGCCGTAGGGGACCGCACCGCCACTTCCCAGCAAATTAGGGACACTGTTGCTCCTGGGGTATCGGCGAGGACCATTCGCAACCGTCTCCATGAAGCTGGGCTACGGTCCCGCACACCGTTAGGCCGTCTTCCGCTCACGCCCCAACATCGTGCAGCCCGCCTCCAGTGGTGTCGCGACAGGCGTGAATGGAGGGACGAATGGAGACGTGTCGTCTTCAGAGATGAGAGTCGCTTCTGCCTTGGTGCCAATGATGGTCGTATGCGTGTTTGGCGCCGTGCAGGTGAGCGCCACAATCAGGACTGCATACGACCGAGGCACACAGGGCCAACACCCGGCATCATGGTGTGGGGAGCGATCTCCTACACTGGCCGTACACCACTGGTGATCGTCGAGGGGACACTGAATAGTGCACGGTACATCCAAACCGTCATCGAACCCATCGTTCTACCATTCCTAGACCGGCAAGGGAACTTGCTGTTCCAACAGGACAATGCACGTCCGCATGTATCCCGTGCCACCCAACGTGCTCTAGAAGGTGTAAGTCAACTACCCTGGCCAGCAAGATCTCTGGATCTGTCCCCCATTGAGCATGTTTGGGACTGGATGAAGCGTCGTCTCACGCGGTCTGCACGTCCAGCACGAACGCTGGTCCAACTGAAGCGCCAGGTGGAAATGGCATGGCAAGCCATTCCACAGGACTACATCCAGCATCTCTACGATCGTCTCCATGGGTGAATAGCAGCCTGCATTGCTGCGAAAGGTGGATATACACTGTACTAGTGCCGACATTGTGCATGCTCTGTTGCCTGTGTCTATGTGCCTGTGGTTCTGTCAGTGTGATCATGTGATGTATCTGACCCCAGGAATGTGTCGATAAAGTTTCCCCTTCCTGGGACAATGAATTCACGGTGTTCTTATTTCCATTTCCAGGAGTGTATGTTATAGTACACTATGATGATATGAGCTCTATGGACACAGTGTTGTCATGCCGTTACGTGCCCACACATAATTATGATTATTAATGAGAAGTTTCATGAGTCATTAAGAAAATGTATATAGACAAAAGTGACTGCATTTGCGTATCTTGTAAGGGGTCAACCCCCCTTTACGTTGTTGTTGTGGTCTTCAGTCCTGAGACTGGTTAGATGCAGCTCTCCTTGCTACTCTATCCTGTGCAAGCTTCTTCATCTCTCAGTACCTACTGCAAACTAAATCCTTCTGAATCTGCTTAGTGTATTCACCTCTTGGTCTCCCTCTACGATTTTTTCCCTCCACACTGCCCTCCAATCCTAAATTGGTGATCGCTTGATGCCTCAGTACATGTGCTACCAACCGATCCCTTCTTCTAGTGAAGTTGTGCCACAAATTTCTCTTCTCTCCAATTCTATTTAATACCTTGTCATTAGTTATGTGAGCTACCCATCTAATCTTCAGCATTCTTCCGTAGCACCACATTACGAAAGCTTGTCCAAACTATTTATCGTCCACGTTTCACTTCCATACATGACTACACTCCATACAAATAGTTTCAGAAACGATTTCCTGACACTTAAATGTAAACTTGATGTTAAAAAATTTCTCCTCTTCAGAAACGCTTTCCTTGCCCTTGCCAGTCTACATTTTATATCCTCTCTACTTCGACCATCATCAGTTATTTTGCTCCCCAAATAGCAAAACTCCTTTACTACTTTAAGTGTCTCATTTCCTAATCTACTGTAATTCCCTCAGCGTCACCCGAGTTAACTGGACTACATTCTATTATCCTCGTTTTGCTTTTGTTGATGTTCATCTTATATCCTCCTTTCAAGACACTGTCCATTGCGTTCAACTGCTCTTCCACGTCCTTTACTGTCCCTGACAGAATTACAATGACATCGGCAAACCTTAAAGTTTTTATTTCTTCTCCATGGATTTTAATACCTACTCCGAATTTTTCTTTTGTTTCCAATACTGATTGCTCAGTATACAGATTGACCCCTTTACGTATTGAGAACAATTTACCTTTGCCTCACGCAGTTCGCAGTAGTTACTATCGATAGTCGAGCGCCCGGTGCGCCAGAGTAGCCAGTGCTGTGACTCCGAGCAAATGAGTTGTTGGCTGCTAAGCGAGCAGGGCGAATTTCGGCAGGACGGCCGACCGCATTTACAATTGTTTAACGGCTGTGTGTGTCACCCAACGCCGTGGGCCTGACCTCCAGCAAATACGTAAATGGCGTTAATTGAGTGATTTGTTGATGTGTTTAAGTGTTCATTTGTGATTACGCGACAACCGCGCTGGACACCCACGATTTGGATTGCAGTCAGGATTGTGTACTCAGTGCCACATGAAGAACACTGGCGTGTGACGACATTAATAGGCGACCTGTGATGAGTTAACCGTTATTACTTTGTCAGACGAAGGGAGTAACTGCTGCCTCATTTGTGTTGTTTAGATAAAAGATATAGAACATTAACAACGAAGTATGTACCTATTGTTGCTACCTGACACCATAATTAGCTCTCTTGGATTTGATACGAAACATCTCCCGCGCAAATTTTAAGCGGTCAGCCTTTATCAGTTGCACACGGTCAAACTATTCTAAGCCGTTAGACTATAATCCACTAGTTGCGTTTAATATCCTTTGATAACTTGTACTGTACTTCTGATTCTGAATCTGTAAGCTGCATTACCGAAACTATATTTAATAAAAATTGAAACAAATAAGCCCTCGACCATTATTATTTTTAGTCTTATTGACCAGGTTTCAAGACTTCTAAGAGTGCCTCCTTCAGAATTAAAACAATTAAAATGGCCTATAACATAGTTACAAATTTATAGGAAAAGACAATTTTATATTAAAAGTGTAAGTACTGACTAACAATAAATGACAGAGGCAGTACTTAGATGTCACATATGTAATAATTAACAGGCCAGAAGGGCTTTAGTCACAAAATATATAAAAAGAAATGCATTAAGGCGAGCCACAATGGGCTGCTCGTATCTGTAGAGCTGTAGGTTGCTACGGACTGAAGCCCCCGCTTTAACAAGTGCTGGCAGGTGAACATGACATTCCATCGAGAGTCCCGTCTAGTAGCCGCAGGTACGGCTTGGCTATTTAACATTGAAGTGTAGACAGACGAAAATTGTAATGAATATTGGTCAGTGCATTATTTAAAAAGCAAAATTTTGTTTAACAGTGAGAGATACATTAACATTTTGTCTGCTTCAGAGCTTAGAGGAACAGTTTGAAGCATAAAAACGTCATTACAGAAAATACAGGAAGGGCTGAATGACTCAGCTTACAGAAAGCGATATAACATGAAATAACAGCCGATAAACGATATAACAAATGAAAAATTATGAGTTAATATTTAATAAGTCAGCCCCTTCCGGCAGAGGTTCGAGTCCTATCTCAGGCATGGGTGTGTGTGTTGTTCTTAGCATAAGTTAGTTATGTAGTGTGTAAGACTAGCGACCGATGACCTCAGGAGTTTAGTCACTCAGAAATTCACACATTTGAACATTTTATTTAACAAGTAATCGACGTGATAGTGTATTTCTGGCTGTATATAATTGATTGTAATTATAATGAAAACTTTATTTAAATGTATCGATAGCAACGATGAAATGGCAGTAGCTGTGCCGTTGTTCATCTTAGCGTATGGGGAGTCTCTGTCACGTTGCGAGCAGAGAGAAAGCGGAGCAGCTTGAGTAATGAAAGAGTGTTTGTTGGGCGCTCCCGCAAACGCGGGGTGCCGCTGTGGTTGCGTCAGTGTAGGCGCGCTTATTCGTAACCCGCGAGTATTGAGAGCTCGTTGGGAGTGGATTGGCGGAGGAAGCTGCAGTTCTAACTGCTGCCTGTTCCATAATTATTCATGGCTCTGGAGACGACTCGGGGTTCTCAAACAGCAACAGTGGTATCTCGGCATTGTCGTCGGCTACGTTCTTCGTCGTCCGCACACCTGCAACGTCGTAAGACTGTCAAGTGATAGATATACACTACTGGCCATTAAAATTGTTACACCAAGAATAAATGCAGATGATAAACGGGTATTCATTGGACAAATATATTACACTAGAACTGACATGTGATTACATTTTCACGCAATTTGGGTGCATAGATCGTGAGAAATCAGTACCTAGAACAACCACCTCTGACCATAATAACGGCCTTGATACGCCTGGGCATTGAGTCAAACAGAGCTTGGATGGCGTGTACAGGTACAGCTGCCATGCAGCTTCAACATGATACCACAGTTCATCAGGAGTAGTGACTGGCGTATTGTGACGAGCCAGTTGCTCGGCCACCATTGACCAGACGTTTTCAATTGGTGAGAGATCTGGAGAATGTGCTGGAGAGGGCAGCAGTCGAACATTTTCTGTATCCAGAAAGGCCCGTACAGGACCTGCAACATGCGGTCGTGCATTATCTTGCTGAAATGTAGGGTTTCGCGGGGATCGAATGAAAGGTAGAGCCACGGTTCGTAACACATTTGAATTGTAACGTCCACTGTCCAAAGTGCCGTCAATGCGAACAAGAGGTGACCGAGACGTCTAACCAATGGCACCTCATACCATCACGCTGGGTGATACGCCAGTATGGCGATGACGAATACATGCTTCCAATGTGCGTTCACCGCGATGTCGCACAAACAGGGATGCGACTATCATGCTGCTGTAAACAGAACCTGGATTCATCCGAAAAAATGACGTTTTGCCATTTGTGCACCCAGGTTCGTCGTTGAGTACTCCAGCGCAGGCGCTCCTGTCTGTGATGCAGAGTCAAGGGTAACCGCAGCCATGGTCTCCGAGCTGATAATCCATGCTTCTGCAAACGTCGTCGAACTGTTTGTGCAGATGTTTGTTGTCTTGCAAACGTCCCCATCTGTTGACTCAGGGATCGAAACGTGGCTGCATGACCGTTACAGCCAATGCGGATAAGATGCCTGTCATCTCGACTGCTAGTGATACGAGGCCGTTGGGATCCAGCACGGCGTTCCGTATTACCCTCCTGAACTCACCTATTCCATATTCTGCTAACAGTCATTGGATCTCGACCAACGCGAGCAGCAATGTCGCGACAGGATAAACCGCAATCGCGATGGGCTACAATCCGACCCTTGTCGAAGTCGGAAACGTGATGGTAACGCATTTCTCCTCCTTACACGAGGCATCACAACAACATTTCACCAGACAACGCCAGTCAACTGCTGTTTTTGTATGAGAAATCGGTTGGAAACTTTCCTCATGTCAGCACGTTGTAGGTGTCGCCACCGACGCCAACCTTGTGTGAATGCTCTGAAAAGCTAATCATTTGCATATCACAGTATCTTCTTCCCGTCGGTTAAATTTCGCGTCTGTAGCACGTCATCTTCGTGGTGTAGCAATTTTAATGGCCAGTAGTGTAGTAATGTAGAGGCTTTACCCAGTTGAATTTCTTTTTTAACTAATCAGTGTTTTCTTTGCATTATCGTAATTTTTGTAGTAATATTACGTGGTACCGTTTTCCCTCATGTGCATTTCGTGAGCCCACCCATTTCAAAATTATCATCAGTATTTAGCTTAAGTTTAGAATAGATTCTTCCTTCAGAAGAGTTTGATGTACACTTTACTCCAACTAAACGGTGTTATTTTCCTTCGGTGACGATGGCCTTACTCACTGCAAAATTCATTAGGCATATGAAATCAGCGTCAGTTATATTTCATACCAGTAGGGCGATTAGGAAAGGGGATAGACTGTTTTGATTCAAAAGTGCCTTTTTATAACAACATGTATATATCAAGACTGTCCATCTCCGTGGGTATTAAGTGCACTCTACAGGATACATTAGAACATCATTTCGTGCGCCCTGATTAAAACATAACGTCGTCATGTGTCCGTAAAACATCGACGCATGTCAGCGCTCGGCTCCTTCAGCGATGTCAGTAGAATACAAATAAAACGGGCATTAGAGGCTGTTTAATTCAGCAACACTGGTTCATATAAAGCAAGCTTCAGTTTTCTAGAAATGTCTCTCACTAAAGCAGACTGAGGTCGCCAGACCAGTAATTTTCGCTATTCTTCGAGAAGACTCCCTTTTTCCTTAAGGAAAAATTTGTTCTCATGAAGTTCCAGCTCTTTGCGTGTTTGCAAGCATGTGTGTGAGTGTGTGTGTGTGATTGAAGCTTACGGGCGCTCAGCGCCGCTTTGTCAGCAATCTTACGCACGTTAAAATACTAGGATTCCGTATAAAAATTGCTAAAAATAGATACTTAATGGGGTTACTTTTTTTCCATCTGTCTGTCTGTTTGACTGTCCGACGGTTAAAAAGCTGTTTTCTCAGGAAGGGGTAGACTTATTGAACTGAAATTTATGCCACATTCTAAAGTCAATAAATATGCTTCTGAGGCAATGCAATCAAAAGATACTGTCATTAATGTCACATATATTAATACTCGCAAACTCACTAATCAAAACCTATAGGATACTTCCTGTTGGCCTAGAATCATGACATTCGGCAAGAAGAATGGTTTCACAGTGCAAGTAAAGGGATAAATCTGAAATTGTTAATTTATAATTATTCCACAAACAAAGAATTTCGTCATTTATGATCCGACTGTCTCTTTGTCCATGAGTTTGTCGAGACGCCTTTACCTCAGGAATGGGTAGACGTATCAAACTGAAATTTGCGTCATATACTAAGGCGTATAGTACTTTGATGGTGTAAGAAAGCTAAGCTTTGAAGTCGACTGCGGTCGAAAGATACAGCTATTTGTGTCACATATTTGGTATTTGCCATCTCATTCATTAAAATCTGCAGGGTACTTCTCGTTGACATAGATTCATGAAATTTGACAAGAAGCAAGTTTCACAATACAAGTAAAGGTGAAACCAGAAAATTGTTGATTTATTAATATATCAAATAAAAGCATATTTCTTTGTCACTTGTCGTATGACTTCAAACTCAAAACAGCTTCGAGGGTGTTAGAATTCCTGTAACCGGTATCTTGCTAGTATAAATGTCTATAACATGCAAAAATTTCCTATATTCTCGATTCACATTATGAATGAACTCTCTACATACATAACTGGGTATACCCAGAGCCCAAAGAGCGCGGGTTCTGCTAGCACCTGGTCAGTCTCTTCTTTCTTTCAAGAGATTATTTTTTTCGTTTACCTGAAGAAGGTATTTAGTTGTTTTTCATGAAGATGCAACCTCCAAAGAAGACCCGTTTTATTTTTTAGAAAAGTCACTTAAGCAGCTGGCAGACGCTTGAGAACAAATTTCGCGGGGAAAGTCTGACAAGCTTCAGGGCTGTGGCGCTTTTTATGGCGAACTTAAGACAAGGCTAAAGCAGACCCTATGAAAATAACAGCAGCTGAGCGGCTAGCACGTCCAACTTCCACGTGCAGGACACATGGATGGTTTTTGAATATGGCCACAAACTGAACATTTACTGCCGAGTTCGTTTAAGAAAAAATATATTTGCCTGATAATATAAGGAAGCTTTTGTACTAAATACGGTACTCGTTTTTAAATACCGAATTTCCTGTAAAGAACTGTTTCATCTTGCTTTCAAATTTGTTTCACTGTCTCTCGGACGTTTAACATCATTGCATAAATGACCAAAGAATTAAGCAGCATCGTTGTTCATCCTAAAATCTGTTTTAATGAAGAATAATGAAGGTCATTTTTTCTAGGATTATAATTATGAATGTCATTATTCCTTCTGAACTGTAACGTGTGGCCGAACCCTCACGATTTTACGTAAACTCCATTTTTACTTCCAAGGGCGATAAATTACGTACAATTGTTTCGAGTTTCTTATTTAATACTTATTATAAAACTGCTTTTTTGTGAGCAGTTGTCCTCATAATTGTTTTATGCATAATTTAATTACGTTTAAATTCGCTAGGAATGGG